>NC_134111.1:88040000-94022500 GCF_040939455.1 Microcebus murinus | reverse complement strand
CCCATGAAGAGTCACTTCTGTAATAAGCCACTTTTTTGGATAGGTTTTTGTCAATATGCTTCTGGGGTGATAAAGTGGAAAATATTTTCAGATCTTCAAGAATTCTTAATGGTGTTCCTTGGAAAAATAAGATTTACATAACTGGTAAAATATGTAAAGGGACAAAACCCTCAGATCCTACATGATTAATGCAAGACTCTGAAAAAATTTAAATGTTGTAAGTGGAAACTTAAGTGCTGTTTTTATAAATCATACTAAGTGTTGCATATTTGTATATTATGCTAGCTTCATCAAATGAAACAAACAACATGTTTTAGAATTTTGAGCCAGAAAGATACTTAGCAGGCATCCAGAGGCTGCCAGTTATTTTAAATAGTGGAAACCCTTTTTAAATCAAACAAAACCAGTATAAATCGTTCCTAATCAGGAGAGAGGGCACCTTCCCTGCAGTGGTACTAAATAAGTAAGGCATCTCAGTGGAGCATGATGTGAAAGCCATTGATCTAACCAGCCACAGTTACAACCACTTACAGGGTAGAGGAGCTACAGACCAGATAGGTTAAGTGACTTGGTCAGAGTCCTGCTTAGTAATTTCCTTGAGCAGTTGTCTGCAAAATCTGAAATCTGAAACGTGATGCTCAAAGGCAATGCTTACTGCAGCATTTTGGATATTTGGATGGGGGTGCTCAACAGGTGAGTATTAGATTCTAAATCTGAAAAAATCCAAAATCTTAGACACTTCTGGCCCTAAGTGTTTTGGATAAGGGATATTCAACCTGTACTGATTTTGATTATTTTAGCTTCTGGGTGAATGTTAAAAGTACTACCTATTTGTAGAAGGACTCACCTCTTAGAGTTATAGTACCTCTGTGATACTTTTTTATGTCTTTGCATACTTAGCATGTGCTACATGTGCCCCATTTTATGTTTTTAATATATCCTGTGTATTTTTTCATGCAAAATAATGCTAAGTATAACTTTCTATACTTTAGAGATTTGTCTATATTTGGACAAAACATTGTCCTGAATTTTGAGACTTTTTATGAAGTCCTCAATTTTCAGTATTGCATATCATCATTGATTATATGTTCTAGTTTCAGTGAACTTTAGATTCAAAGTCTTTTAATTCATGTTAGTTGATGATTGCTCTGTCTTACCTTAATTAGGACTGGCTACTGGTATTTTGCCCAAGGCATTGAAATTTAGAGGGGGAAAAATTAATGATTAAAAACAATTGTGTATAATGGAGGGTGGATAGTACTGTGGAAATGATAATGTCCTTCAACTCTTTAGCTCTAGCCTATGAGCCACAGGCCCAGGGTCAGCTTCTTTGTCAATTCTTAGAGATACTTGGATGTGAAAACTCAAGGGTGAAGTCTGGGACCTTGTAGCTTCTGCTCTTGCCCTTGCTGTCACTTGCTGTCCTCTCTAGTAATCCTCCTTTGCTTCCCTTTACCAGTAATTTGATTTACTTTTTAGGATGTGTTTCTTGCAGCTTGAACAGTAATTTATCAGTGAACAGATTTTTTTTGTAATGATTTTTTGTAATGATTTTTTTCTTTTGACTTAGTAATTTCACTTTAAACTTGGCTAAGAATGTAATTTTTTAAAGTGCAAGCTATATTCACAAACATGAATGTGATATGCAAATTTGAATTGTTGCAGAGTGGTTCATAAGGTTGATATACTCAAATTGCATAACAATTCTTTCATTGTTTGATGTTTAAGTTGCTTTTATGAATACAGCTTGTGGCATCATAGCTTATGTTTATAGTACAATAAAACAGCACCCAACTTGAGAATCATAATCACTATACTTGTAAAAGATTAATATATAATAAAATCGGCCTTTATTTTCATGTATAGTTCTACGAATTTTAGCACAAATACAAATTCATGTAACCACCTTCACACTTGATATAGAACAGTTGCTTCATTCTAGAAAATTCCCTCTGTTATCCTTTTACCAGGGGTCTTCAAACTTTTTAAACAGGGGGCCAGTTCACTTACCCTCAGAATGTTGGAGAGTGTGCACTGTGGGCCCAGGACGAGTTGGCTGCTAAGCAGGACAGGCAGCAGCAGCAAAAACACCCGGAGGGCTGGATAAACGTGCTAGGCGGCCCACATGTGGCCTGGGGCCATAGTTTGAGGATGCGTGCTTTATAGTTTGCCTCTTACCCCTAGTCCCTGGCAACCGCTGATCTCTTTTCTGTCACCATAGTTTTATTTTGTTTGTTGTTGTTGTTTTTCCAAGAATGCCACCTAACTGGAATCATATTAAATAGTTTGTAACCTTTGGAGATTTCCTTCTTTCATTCAGCATAATTATTTTGAGATTGATTCACGCTGTTGTATCAATAGTTTGTCCCTTTTATGGCTGATTAATACTCTACTGTATGGGGAGGGGATGGGTATATACATACATAATGAGTGTGATGTGCACCAACTGGGGGATGGACAGGCTTGAAGCTCTGACTTGGGGGAGGGAGGGCAAAAGCAGTATACGTAACCTTAACATTTATACCCCCATAATATGCTGGAAAAAAAGATACTCTACTGTATGAATGTACCATAATTTGCTTATCTATTTACCTATATGCTTGCTGAAAGACATTTTTGTAGATTTTTTTTGTGATTGTAAATAGAGCTTCTATGAACATTTATGTACAGTTTTTGTGTGAATGTAAGTTTTCATTTCTCTAGGGTAAATATATAGAAGTGGGATTGCTAGGTCATATGGAAAGTATATATTTAACTTCATAGAACTGCCAAACTGTTTTACTGTGAGGCTGTACCATTTTGTACACCCAGCAGCAAAAATGTATGTATGATAGTTCTAGTTGCTGTGTGTTTTTGTTAGCCATTCTAATGATGTGTATTGGTATCTCATCATGGTTTTAATTTGCATTTCCCTAATGGCTAATGATGTTGAATGCCTGTTCATGTGAAAATTTGCCTTGTATTTATCTTTGGTGCAGTGTCTGTTCAAGTCTTTTGCCCATGTAATTATTTGCTTTCTTTACTGAGTTTTAAGAGTTTCCTGTATGTTTTGGATGCAAGTGATTTGGTTTGTCTTCTAGTCTATAGCTTGTTTTTTTTTATTGTTTCAACAGTATCTGTAGAACAAAAGTTTTTAATTTTGATGGAGTTCAGTTTTCATTTTGTTTTAATAAATCATGCTCTTGGTGTCATTTACTTAAAATTCTCAGATGACTTTGTATTTTTTACCTTTCATTGGAATACAACTTTTTTCTTTGGATTACTATGGTGCTTTGTAAGTGATATGATTTAGCTGGGTATTTTTCTCCTAAAGCAAAGGTTAATGGTGAATGTTAATCATGGCTTAAAAAAACTCAGGACTCAGAATTGCATAAATGTTACTATTACAACAAAACACTCATGTTGAAGAAATTCTGCAGAGGAAAGGAAAAGAAATGGCTAGTGTGGCCTTGGTTTTCTAATTCTGGATGTTGTATCAGACTCACCTGGTAGACATTTTTAAATTAGATTATCTTTGGATCTTGCATGACTCCCAGATATTTTTGTTTTCTAAAGTAAATTTTGTTTTTAGATGACAGCAAAATTCCATGGAGGGTATAGAGATTTCCCATATACCCTCTGCCCCACCCCATAGCTTCCCCCACTATCAACATCCAACATCATAGTGGTATATTTGTTACAGTTGATGAACCTATGTTGACGTATTATTATCACCCATAGTTCACATTAGGGTTCACTTTTGACACGAACCCAGTCTATGGGTTTTACAAATGTATAATGATAAATATCCACCATTATAGTATCATATAGAATAGTGTCACTGCCCTAAAAATCCTCTGTGTTCCGCCTATTTTGATCCCTCTATCTCTGAAAATCTAATCTTTTTACTATTTCCTTAGTTTTGCCTTTTCTAAAATGTCATATAGTTGAATCATACAGTATATAGCCTTTTCATATTAGCTTCTCTCCCTTTTGCTAATATACATTTAAGTTTCCTCCATGTCTTTTCATGCCTTGGTAACTCATTTCTTTTTAGTGCTGATAAAATATTCCATTGTCTGGATATAGCACAGTTTATTCATTTACCTACTGAAGATCATCTTGGTTCCTTCCAGGTTTTGGCAATTATGAATACAGCTGATGTCAACATCTGTGTGGGGGATTTTATGTGGACATAAGTTTTTAACTCATTTGGGTAAATACTAAGGAGTGTGATTGATGTATTATATGGTAAGAATGTGTCTAGTTTTGTAAGAAACTGCCAAACTGTCTTCCAAAGTGGCTATACAATTTTGCCTTCCCAATCAGTAGTGGAGGAGAGTTCCTGTTGCTCTATATCCTCAATAGCGTTTGATATTTTCATTGTTTTGGGTTCTGGGCATTCTAATATGTGTGTAGTGAAATCATATTGTTTTAGTTTGCTGATCCCTAACGATATGATGTTGAGCATCTTTCCAAATGCTTATCTGCCATCTGTGTGTCTTTTTGGTTAGGTGTCTGTTAAGGTCTTTTGCCCATTTTTTTAAATCGGGTTTATTTATTTAAGTTTTAGGGATTCTTTGTATATTTTGGATACTAATCCTGTGTTAGATATGTCTTTTGCAAATGTTTTCTCCCAGTCTGTGGCTTGTCTTTTTATTCTCTTGACTAAAATCCACTTTTTGAAAACTGTTTATTTTTTATTTACTTAGGGACAGGTTTTGCTATGTTGCCCAGGATGGCCTCAAACTCCTGGGCTAAGCGATTCCCCCCCGCCTCAGCCTCCCAAAGTAGCTAGGACTACAGGCATATACTGCTGCTTCCTACTTAACTGTATTTTTAAAAGCTGTTCACGTGATTCTACTTCTCTGCCAGATTTGTGATCCACTGTTTTGAGCTACTTTTTCTTTCTTTGCAAGGCTAAGTGCCATGTACAGCCATCATTTTTCACTAGTTGCTTCATCTTTTTTGTCATAGCTAGTCCCATCCTATTCTCAACTTGCCTGGCATTGCTGTTTGGTCTTCTGTGTCTTTCCATCTGTGTGACTTTAATGTAGGTTTTCTTTAATAATAATGGTGGTCATACTTGATCTGTAGCTCTTTTGGTTCTGATACCACCTTTTACAGCAGGATTCCCTCCTGTTTGCCTTGGCACAGAACAATAATGGTGGTTGTGTTAGGGTGTGAGAATGTTACCCCTCGCCCCATGTTGCCCTGACTTTCTTTCTTTTTCAGTGGTTTTGGTATTATGTTCATAATTTGTAAAATTTTGCTTCACTAAGTGTATTTTGTTTGTATACCAACTTACTATCATTTAAAAAGCCTGTTTTAATCTTAATAAAAGTTGAATTTTCATCTCATTCTTACCATTTTATTGTGTATATTTGAACAAATATCTATTTTTCATGTATCAGAAAAATAATTTTCTAGGGCAATATTAGAAGAATAATTTTTTATGTATAGAGTAATCTGAATAATTAAGAGGAGATTGCAACAAATGTATCTAAGGTATTGTGTATATGGATAATCACTGAATAATCAAAAAATTAGCTCTTAATAGTAGCTATTTTCTGCCTAGTAAAATTCACTTTTATTGATTTATTAGGATAATTCTCTGACGTATCTTGCAAATAAGGCAATCATTTATGATACATTGTACTAGTTGATTGCATTTTTATTTTGCTGAAAGGCAGGTATAAATATAAATTATAAATATTAACACAAATACTTGATATATTTTATTGTAAAATGTGTAAATGAGTGATTTTAGAGAGTATGTCTTATTTTATAACATGAACTTTTTATTTAATTCAGTTTTTCAAGGCATATTTATATGTTCCACAATCAGGGTGATTTTAATAGTTAACATTTAACTTGATTTTATAAAGAAGAAGTATGTAAAAGTTCACTTAAGTCCTTAAGAATAATTGGGCAGATATTCTGGTGTTTGGAATGTATAATTTTATTGGTACATTGGTTCATTATTGATGAACCATAGGCTTCATTGGTTAATTGAAGAAATGTGCAGCCTGGTGCAGAATTTTGTAAATAAACACATTTTCAACTTGTTTTTTTAGTATTAGCTATGGATTTGCATCTGACAAGTGTTAGATTTAATGAGTTGAAACAAATGATATATTACCCATTTTGTGTAAAAGTATTTAACATGGTATTGTTAACTAACCAATATGGATGTTTATCATTTTGATTAGTTGGTGTATTTTTGGAGTAATTTCTGGGTGATGTAACTTGCCGTTGAGGAGCTTAGTCTTGTGAACAAAAGATTAAATTTATAAGAAAATTCTAAATTATATGGTATAGGCTAGTGGTTTTCATACTATATGTTTAGTAAACTGGATGTGTTTGTCCCATCACTAAATCTAATGACCTCATTTCCTCTAGTATATAAGAAAAAAATAAAGTAGATACAGTTTTCTCAATTTGAACTTATTCTCTCATAATGTGTTCTGTATATTTTCTTTTAATCTTTGGTAATTCCAACCACTTGTTTATACTACATTTAATACAGAATGGCATTTTATTTATATGTATTTATAATTCAGTTTTATAGATATCTATATATCTCAACATACATATTAGATAGTTCATGTTTCTCAAAAGGCACCGTGGCTTCTGATTCTTCTGAACCTGAAAAGGTTACCCCACTGGTGCAAATTATCTAGGGTAAATGATGTTTGGAGATATAAGATATCTTTTTAGACTGGAGTTATTGATGGTAGAGGTAGGCCATGGAAGGTTGGTTGGCTTTGAATAACTGGAGAAGCTAGCGGATATAGTCCCTAAGTATTGTAGGAACTTAGAGGACATACATACCACTTCTTCATGATGAAGCTAGAACCAGAGTCTAGATCCTGTTTCCTAGTCAAATGATCTTTCCATTGAACAATAGCATAGCAGGCAGGAGTAGTGGTCAGCAACCTCTTACTGGAGAAGATGGTACTAAGGTGTTGTGAACTGTGGAATGGAATTCTTGAAGTCTGAGTAGTCTTTTATCAGGATTGAATTAGTAAAGTATTTCAGATTCAAACTTCATGTGCACAAGCATATGTCCTATAAGTGCTTATCATGTTCAAGGTAAATCTAGGTATTGGAGGTAGGGATGAAATAAATGATTATACACACACACACACACACACATACACACACACACATATATGGGGGGGGGATTACATGGAAAAGACAGATCCTGCTACCATGTAGGCATTTACATTTTAGTGGAAGAAAGAATAAATACATAATATAGTAGTTAAATAATGATGAATACTATGAATAAAAATGAACTGTAGGGTAAAGAAGTAGAGAGAAGGGTTATTTGAAGGAGGTGGTCAACGAAGACCTCTCTGTGGGGATGAAATTTGAGCAGAATGAAGTGAGGGAGTGAGCCATGTGAATTGAGGCAGAAGAAATGGCAGAGCCCAGGTGTTATATTTATAGCAAGGAGGTCATTGAAACCGGAGTCTACTAAGGTAATAGTTGATGTTTATGAGTGTTTGGCAAGTGCTAGGCACCATTCTAAGTGTGTTTACTAGTGTTACTTTGATCCTTACAACAATCCTACAAGAAGGGATACTATTTCACATATAAGGAAACTGAGGCACAGAGATTAAATAATTTACCCCAGATCACACAACTGGTCAGGGAGCTGGGATTGGAGCTCAGATAATTTGACTCCAGAATCAGTACTCAATCATTATTCAAAGTTGAGGAAGAAGGAGGTGTAGTAGGAAATTTAGTTGGAATAGTAGCCTGGGGCCAGTTCTATAGGGCCTCTTATAGTTCATTGGAAGAATAAAGGATTTTGTTCTGACTGTAATGTTAAGTCATTGGAGGGCTCAGAAATGCCTAGGAGTTTGCTTTATGATTCTGGAAGTCAAAAAAGAAGTCTGGACTATACATACACATTTGATGTCATATGTGTATCGATTATAGCTTAAAATGTTATATTTCTACTGGTCTATAATATTTCTTTGATTTAAAATGAAGGATTCCACTTTATTATTTTATTAAATGGATAAGTGTGTGTGTGTATATATATTAGTGTGTGTATATGTGTTTGGATGCAAACTAATGAACTCTTCTGTTACTAGGTGCGAGAAGATGTACTAAATTCATTGAATAACAACTTTCTTCAAACGCTAAATCAAGCTTGGAATGATCATCAAACAGCTATGGTGATGATTAGAGACATACTAATGTATATGGTAAGTAGAACTTTTTAATTGTTTTTTTTGTTTGTTTAAGATGTGAAACATTTCAAAATAAAATGACTGCCTGTCAAATTTAGTTGGATGGTACATCTCAGTGTAGGAGGTGGTTTTGGTTTTTAAGTAAATAGTATTTCCTTTGTGAGGGCCAGTCTCAGCCCTGTGTGAATAAAATCTTAATTATCACATAGTTACTGAATGGTTACAATGGAAAACTGAAAGGGAATGATTTAATTTTTCTTAAAAAATTTCTTAATTTAGCCCTTGTGTTTCAGAATGGGAAATATTGAAAAGCCTTATTACTTAACATATTTTCTTAAGTAAGGATTGTTAAATGTTGTTAAATGGCAACATGAAAGATGAAAGCTGAATGTTTTCTTACAGGTTTTTAAAGTCTTAAGTTCTTACATCTTCAGTGACAGAGAATGTCATATTAATATAAATATTTTTGTAATAATTACAGTCTAATAACTGCCATCTGTTTCTCTTAATAGTAAATCCTTGTGGTACATGATTACAGCCCGTCTTTTTTAAGAATATTAGCTTGTCAGATGTATATTCCATTTTTTTTTTTTAAATACCCATTATTACTGTTTTTTCTTTTTATCAGTCAAGGAAAAAGTCTTGTTAATAAGCAAGACAGTTTGGAAAATAATGACTTGAGCTAACTGTTTAATAACTTTTAGGGAGATTAAATTCTGTTTTGTTTTATTTTTTAACTTTAGTATGATTATAGAGTGAAACTAGGTTCATCACAGTTAATTGTATCACTGCAAAATTAACAAATCTAATGACTTATTATTTCAGTGTTTATGTTTAGGAATTGGATATAATGATTTTCTTCTAAGGTTCCACACCTTTTCAAATTTTTATTTCCAGTTTCTTTGGTTTTGATTCTTAGTTGCAATGTAGTGATAAGAGCTTGTCCTAGTTTCTTTTACTTGGTAGAATAAAGCAATGTTTAGAAAGAGTTTCCAGTGAGAACAAACAGCTGTAAAGTTTTTTGTTCTGCTCTGTGAATTCAGTCAGGCCTATTACCCCTGGTTTTGTAAGGGCTTAGTGGCAAAGGGGGTCAGGGAGAGGCCACTTCATTTTTCAGGGATTTGATAAAAAAGGTCTAACAAATTATTGAGTTTTTCTGAGCATTTTTCTCATCGGGTTATAAATCAGCTTGTGCTATCATTTTGAGGGTAAATGAGATAGCATGTGAAAACATATCATAATGTCTGGCATATAAATGAGAAATAAGTTAGCTTGCTGCTGTTCTCCTCTTTTAGTTCTAGATTTGATGAGTCTTTAAATTCCATATCAACTAATCTAACACTAAAATAGAAAACTGCTTGTATGTAATTTTATGATTCATTGCTCTGTTGACAAAAGAATTATTTTAAAAACACGCTCTCCGGTTTGATTTTTTTAAATTTCTGTTTTGTTTGAGTTTTTTTGTTTTTTGTTTTTCAGTAAAATCTCAAGCCTTGAATCCTAGTTCTACTACTTAGTGATCACAGTCAAGAAATTAATTAGTTCATATCTCTGGTTCCTCACTTATAAAATGAAAATAATGTCATTAATATTGTACCAGTTGGGTAGGGTTAACCATGAGGCTTAAATGAACCCTTCATCTAAAAGCATTTATAAGGATTGGCCCATAGTAATATGCTTAGTAAAAATAAACTAATGTTAATATTTTTTGTCCCATCATCTCTTCATTAAACCGTATGGTAGTACCAGAACACTGGATAAATTGAAATCTTACATAAGGTAGATTTGTCCCTGGTGTTACTATTTGTCCCTTGTCACAGACCTCTGATCAGCCCTCCACACTGGCCAGCAGTTTCACTCTTTTCTTTTAGTCATCTTGCTCCAGCAGTTATTTCTCTTCAGACTTTCAGCTCTCTCTCTCTCTGGTCCCCTCACTCTTAGTAAATGATCTTGCCTTACCTTTCAGAAAGAATAGAAAGCATCAAATAGGACCTATGTTCATTTCTTGCCACTAAATCTAGAACTTTACCTGTATGTTCTCCTCTTGTATGTCTTTTTCCCTCCTGTTTTAATGGAGGCTGATGTTTTCTGTCCTGTTGTTAAAGGTAAGTTCTCAACCTGTGCTATGGATCACATCCCTCTACCTCATCAGGAACCTTAAGTATTTTGGGATTCTGCCTTTTTTACTGGATCTTACTCATCAACATTAGACATGTTCAGGCCACTCACATCCTCAAAATAACATTCTGTTATATTTTCTGGTGGACCTCTGCACTGTCTCCCAGGGTTTCTCATCTGTCATTCACAGCTAAATGTCTCATAAGGAATGTTGACACTTGCTAGCTCCCTTTTCTCATTTTTCATTGACTTTGAATATGTTCCAGTTAAGCTTCTACCTCAACTCTTCTGATCAGTTTTCCCTTTATTAGGATTACCATGCTATCTGTGCATCTCTGAGTGCAAAGATCACTGCTAATCCTCATTCTTCTTGATTTTCAGCAGCATTTGGCAGTTGACCACTCGTCTTCTAACATGTTTTATGTCCTTGATTTCTGTGACAAAGTGCTCTGTCTGTATGCCTCCTACCTGCTGTTTCTTCTCAGCCCCTCCCTCTCCTCTGTCAACACCACCATTACCACCACTCCCACTATTCCCCTTAAATAGAGACGTTCTTGGGACTTAGCCCTAAACTTTCTTCTTATGGTACACTCTCTCACTTCATTTAGCTTCATGTTCGTCTGTGCAGATGATTCTCAGATTATGTCACTAGCCTCATTCTCTGAGATTGTGGCTCATGTATATTCATTTGTCTAGTTGATGGCTCCCTTCATTGTCTAAGTAATTTGGCATGTCAAATGAGCTCAAAATCACTATCATTCCAGTTGTTCATACCAGAAACTTGGGAATTATTCTTAGCAATTTCTTCTCCCTGTATCATCTGTTGATAGAGTGTACGATTTCTCTCTGCTTTTTTCTCTATTACTCAACATCCAGCCACCTTCGTTTCTGTGGGAGTATTCAATATAAGTATCCTATGACATTCAGTAAGTTCTTCTCTATATTCTCTTTTCCACATTGCTCCCAGAGTTGTTACTTTGATCATGTTACTGCCCTGCTGAAATCCTTACCTCTCATCTTGGAATCCTCACATGTGTCTTCTGTCTGGAAATGTTTCTAGAATGTTTTCTTTCTTCATGTGACTTGCTCCCCACTCCTTTACAATTTGCTTATATTTCTTGTAAAATTTCCCTAACCTATGTACTTCCCACCGCCTGCAGTTGTTCTCACTATACATAGTACTTACTACTCCTTTGCAGCATTTATCACAATCATTAATAAGCATTTAGTGTCTGGTTTCCTCACTAGATTGAACTTTATGAGGATGGGGACAGTGTGTCACTATTATGTCTTAACTAGGCACTCACATATATCTTGAATGAATTAATACAGATATATAATATATTCTTTTTTAATAGACCATGCTTTTTAAAAGTTCTTATTAAAAATTTAGATTCAGAAAGAAATTAAAGTATTGATATCTTCATGTTCTATAAGATAAATTTTTTTATTTTGCTATCCTTCATTCTCTTATTTTGCCTTTTTATGTGTAGTATTCTGGGCTTAATTAAAATGCACTTAGAATTGCATTTTAAAATTAAGGTAAAATTTATATGCATTGGCATGAGTTGAAGTATACAAAATGATTTTTGACAAACACATGCACCTTTAACCAATATTCCATTCAGGATAAATAAGTACTTTTAATTTTCCAAAAGTCAAAAAAGTTTTTTCCTACTGACTTTTACATTATTTTCTTTGAAAAATTTTATTCTCATTCTAGACACCTCAGATCATACTACCTGAATAGGCCATATACCCCATATGTACTGGAACCTACACAGGTTTCTTCTTGTGATTACTGGCTCTAGCTGTTGGAATTTTAGATCTTAGGCTCAAAGGTGGAGGAGAGAAGAAGCTTTACTGTATACCCACCTACCACCTACTCAGCCAGCTGACTTTTATGCTCTTAACAAGAAGGTGTCTGTGTCTAAAATGTCATGCATGGAGTATGTAGATATCATGGGACACACTGCTTCTTGAAAATGAAGGTGAAATCAAGTTATATGGAGGCAACCATTGGTCAAAATTTGTCCCACATAACTTTGTTGTTTGGCAGGTTCAGCGTTTCAAAAAGAAAAGTTCACGTTTCTAGATAGAACATGTGACCTCTAGTTTCTGCCACTCCACCCCTTATGTTTGAGACTTGTATTACCTGTTTGGCCCGTGAATGCATTAAAGTTTGTAATCCCTGCTTTATTTAAATTTGTTATTTTTAATTCCGTTTTTCTTAAAGATATGACTGCATGTTCAGCTTTTAACATAGTTTGGGACTAGTTTCATTTTCAGTTTTAAATTGTTCAAAAGATTAGTGATTGGGAAAAGATAGTATAGAGAATGTTTGTTATAGGTTTATGTGATAGCCTTAATTACTGACATAATCCATAAGTATTAATATGTGGTTCATTTTTCTCTTAATACAATATCAAAGGAAAATTAAATTTATAGATAGTATTCTATAGGATGCTCTTTGAGCAATTACAATTAATATCAAAGGAATAGAAAATCATGTTCTACATGGATATATAGGGTTAAAAGAGGATTAAAAGAGGAATTTTTTACATAAAACTTTATGGTAGATTTCGAAATTGTTCTCCCCTCTCCTCTTCTACCTTTTTGTTTTGTTTTTTTAGAGACAGGATCTTGCTTTGTTGCCCAGGCTGGAGTGCAGTGGCACCATCATAGCTTACTGCAGCCTCAAAATCGTGGGCTCAAGTGATCCTCCTGCCTCAGCCTCCCAGGTAGTTGAGATTGCAGGGATGCACACCCATGCCCAGCTAACTTTTTTTTTTTTTTTTTGTAGAGACAGGGTCCGGTTATGTTATCCAGGCTGGTCTCAAGCTCCTGGCCTCAAGCATTCCTCCCACTTTAGCCTCCCAAAGTGTGATATTACAGGTGTGATCTATCTACCACACCTGGCCTCAAAGATATTTTTGTGTCTTGTATTTGTCTATATTTCCAGTTGATCTCATAAACAGCAACAGTAGAGTAGTATTGCAGGTTCTTAAGATTGCAGAGAATAAATTCTAAGGCATGGGTAACCTAGGAAAGGAGGGGTCACTGCTTCTTTGAGCTCTGTCATCAAGGATGGGTAAAGAGGTAAGCTGGAATGTTACAACAACTTGGTGAAGAGGAAAGGAGCTGAGGAACTCTTCTCCTGATGCTCTTAGTCTCCATAGTAAAGTAGAAGGTGGGACCATCTGTTTAGGGTGACAGAAGCAAGTGCATTGTTGAGAGTTTGAGGAGTGTGACAGGCTGAGTAATCCAACCCTTCATATGTGTCCATGACTAATACCTGAAACCTGGGAATGTTACCTTATATGTCAAAAAGAACTTTGCTAACGTGATCAAATTAAGGATTTTTAGATGAGATTACCCCTGGCTATTCTCTTAGGTCTGACGTAATCACAGTGATCCTTACTACAGGGACACAGGAGAAGTTGGAGTCAGAAAAAGATGATGTGATGATGAAAGCAGAGACTCGAGTAATGCACCTTGCAAATGGAGGAGGGTTCACTAGCCAAGGAATACAGATGGCCACTAGATGCTGAAAAAGGGAAGGAAGCAGATTCCCTCTCAGAGCCTCCAGAAAGAACCAGCTCTGCCAGTGTCTTAGCGTTAGCTATCTCACTGAAACTGATTTCAATTTTCTGAACTCTAAAACTATAAGAGAATAAATAAGTCACTAAATAATGTGGTAATTTGTTATGGCAGCAATAGGAAACTAATACAAGTATAAAAGTTTTGAACACTTGTGCTATACTGAGGTCAACTAAGTATAAATAAATAGATTATCTGTAGTTGTGAGGGAATAATTTAAGTGGTTGGCACAAGTTTTTTATAATGGAGCAGTCAACAGAGTTTGTCTTTTTTCCAGAATTACGTAGCAGCTGCAGGAGGAAAATCTTCAAAATAAGAAAAACTCACTGATAGAATTTCCCTTATTGAGTATGGGGGAGAATTCTCAGACAGCATTGTTGAAATGGTTGCTTATGGCTCTGTGCTGTTTAAGGAGGCAAGTGAATCATAAGGTCCCAGGAGATAGAAGTTTTAGGTGTTAGGGATCAGTAGACCTGGAGACCTAGTCAGAATGAGGGTAGGTTCACGTAAGTGTGACAGTGTGGAGAGGTGAGAAGAAAAAAATGATGTTCAGTGTCCCAATTATTGATGTCTTCTATGGTGGGGACAGGCCCAACGCAAATGCTAGCTTTGCTCATATCAATATGTGGCTGAAGGAAATCTTGATAAAGTGGAAGATGAAAATTAAGGTATCTGTTTAGGAGTGTGTCAGATTGCTTAATAGTTGAATGTTGTAGTTACCAAAGGTAATAGGTGGCAAGGAGCATAGTTGGGAGAAATACTGTAAACTATCGGCCAAAGCTACCAAGGAAAATTTGTGTGAGATCAGAAGATGGGATAAGAACATAGAGATGATGGTGGAACAGCATTCTGTCCTGTAGATTTTGATGCTTCTATTTCCAAAACACCAGATTTCTTTACAGTAGTCAACTGTATATTTAGAGAAAATAGCTACATTTTGGAAAAGCACAGATAGGTTGATAAGAGTTTTCCTGGCACCTTCTTCTGCTTTCAAAATGACAAGCTAAAAGAAAACAGAATCCACTTTTGAACTATTAAACTTCATACCTGTTCAACGTTTTTGTTTTTATTGACTCTGCTTTTATAAGAAAGATATGTTTAAGACAGGCATTCTCCATATGTGCTCTGATTTTTGTATCTGTGATTAACGATATCCAGTATGCTGGCATCATTTTATAGTTAGGTCAGAAGCCAAGCTACATCTTTATATAAAATAAAAGCAGGGCATTCTCATAAATAATGTAAAGGTTAAGAGTGTGCTTGGTAATTAGGGTTTCTTCCCTGCCTTCCATCTCAGCTCCTGTTTCTTTTTTGTTTTATTATGTTTTTGTTATGCATAATTACATTATTCTTCTTGATATTTAAAATTATTCAATGTTCTTCAGCTGCTATCTGAAACAAATTAATAGAACCATAAACACCTTTATCACTGTGCCCTGTTAACTGTTTTCTTTGTGTGCGGCATTGCTTTAGCATTCCATGACATTAAATTCAGGGTGGCAACTATTTATTCAGTGTTTATACTGTTTAGCATGAAGTAGACCCTGTAGTGTAGTTAGAAACACAGCACATATTTCTTGATGGAGTAAATGGAATGAAACTTTTGTCCATGAAATGGATTGTTGCCTATATATATATATATATATACACACACATATATATATATATATATAAAGTTGGGAGTGGTGAGAAAAATGTTTAATGATGAATTGAGAGACTCTTGGCTTTAGTTCCTGCTTTGTCATTAATG
Organism: Microcebus murinus; assembly: GCF_040939455.1. NCBI lineage: Eukaryota > Metazoa > Chordata > Mammalia > Primates > Cheirogaleidae > Microcebus > Microcebus murinus. Next base: position 94,006,846 of record NC_134111.1, on the reverse strand, counting down.
TGCTTAAGTCATTTCATATCTCTAGGTAAGGCTTTTGCTGCTTTATCTGTAAAGTAAATTTATTGGATAAGACCTCTGATTCTTATTTTATTGGGAGTCATAGATCCTTTGGAGAATGGTCATAATTCATGGACCCTCTCCTGGACATAGGCATGTGTACATCTGCATATGATACAGCACATACCTTTTTTGTGCAGTTTCAAGGGGCCTGAAGCCTGTCGGTAGGATTGGGTTAAGGATATGTTGGTTAGATCATTTTAAATCTTACAGCTCTTTTAGCTCTAACATTTTACACCATTTTAAAACTGAAAGTGAACAGTTAGATGCGGTGTCTGGGAAATAGCAATAAAGGAAGAAAACAGAAGCTATAGGTAGATAAGTATCACATTGATAACAGTTTCTTTAAGAATTCTTTTTTTTTCTGTAAGAACTCTTAATTAATACAGCCTCTTAGTTAATACAGCCTTGCTTAATTATGAGTCTACCTAATACTACTCCTCACAATAGCAATAACACTTTCTTGGCATTTAGTGTGTGCCAGGCACTGTTTTAAGCACTTTATGTTAATTCATTTAATCCTTATAATATTCTTCTTTTTTAATAATCCTCACAATATTCTTTTCTGTCGTTACTTTTAAGCAGTAGTTTGGGAAAGCAATGAAATTAAAAATTTTATTGGGATTGTATTTGAGAAAGTAAAAATACTTCTGTGACTATATGACAGTAAATACCATTTATTATTAGGCTAGTGCAAAAGTAATTGTGGTTTAGGACCCTGAATTTTAAATCATTATAACTAGGCTCAAACCCATCTTTATTAATCAAAATAGGAGCCATTACAACGAACATATTTTTGCCAACGAGAAATAAGTTTGTTTATTCCTATGGCATAAAAATCCGTGCTTCGGGATTCAAAGAACTCTTGGAAAGCATTTTCTGCATCCTGCTGGTTGTGGAAGCGTTTCCCTGCAGAAGGTTGTTCAGATGCTTGAAGAAGTGGTGTAGTGTGTTGGCAAGCGGTCAGGTGAAAATGGTGGATGAGGCAAAACTTCATAGCCCAATTCATTCAGCTTTTGAAATGTTGGTTGTGCGATGTACAGTGGGGTGTTGTTGTGGAGAAGAATTAGGTCCTTTCTGATGACCAGGTCTAGCTGCAGGCATTGCAGTTTTGGGTGCATCTGATCAATTTGCTGAACATACTTCTCAGATGGAATGGTTTCACTGGGATTCAGAAAGCTGTAGTGGATCCGACTGGCAGCAGACCACCAAACAGTGACGATGACCTTTTTTTGGTACAAGTTTGGTTTTGGGAAGTGCTTTGAAGCTTCTTCTCACTCCAGCCACTGAGCTGGTTGTTGCTGGTTGTGGTATAAAATTCACTTTTTGTTCCACGTTACAATCCGATCAAGAAATGGTTCGTTGTTGTTGTATATAAGAAGAGAAGACAAGTCAGAATGATGGTTTTTTTGATTTTCAGTCAACTCACGAGGTATCCACTTAACTGAGCTTTTTCACCTTTCCAATTTGGTTCAAATGCCCAGTGAACGACCATTAGGGTCGTCATTGAGTTCTTCGGCAACTCCTCATGTACTTACAAGAGGATCAGCTTCGGTGATTGCTCTCAATTGGTCATTGTCAACTTCCAGTGGCTGGCCACTGTGCTCCTCATTGTCAAGGCTCTTATCTCCTTTGCAAAACTTGTTGAACCCACCACTGCACTGTACATCGGCCAAATGTGTTGTCAATGTTGCAAGTTGTCTTTGCTGCTTTACAGCCCATTTTGAACTCAAATAAGAAAATAGCTCAAATTTGCTTTTTGTCTAACATCATTTCCGTCTAAAATAAATATAAAATAAACATCAAGTAATAAATCAGTAGCAAAAAAAATAAAGCGAGAAATGTGCATTAAAATGATGTATAACATAACCACATTTATTTAATAATGTATTCTAATATCAAATGGCAGATTTCAACAAAGCTAAAACAGTGATTACTTTTGCACCAGCCTAAATACATTGCTATATCACTGTGCTAAATGTTTTAAAAATGTGACCTTCAAGTTGAATGTTGTTATCTCCTGTTTGTGAAAGATAAAACTGAGGTTAGAAAGATTAATAACTGAGATCGGAGAGACTAACATGCCAAAATCATATAGTCACTAAGTAACCAGAGGAGAGAATTGAGTCTAAGCCTTTTAATTTGAATTCAATTTGATTTTGAATCAAATTTGAATTTGAAGTTGGAATTTGATTCCAAAGCCCATGGTCTTCACTTAACTGTATCACCTCAGTGTAAAAGAACTGTATCAGCGGTCCTCCACCTTTTTGGCACCAGGGATTGTTTTAATGGAAAACAATTTTTCTATGGATGGGGGTTGCAGAGCTCAGGCAGTGATGTGAATGGTGGGGCGCAGCTGCAAATACAGATAAAGCGTAGCATGCTCCCAGCTGCTCACCTCCTGCTATGTTCCTAAGTTTCATGGAAGACAATTTTTCCATGGATTGGGTGTGAGGCGGTGGCAGCAAAGCTCTGCAGCCCAGTCTCTAACAGGCTACAGAGTACAGTCTGCAGCCCAGGGCTTGGGGATTGCAGAACTATATTGATTGACTCTGTTTATTTTTATTTTTTATTTTTATTGATTGAGACAGAATCTCGCTGTATTGCCTGGACTAGAATTTTGTGGCGTCAGCCTAGCTCACAGCAACGTCAAACTCCTGGACTTGAGTGATCCTCTTGCCTCAGCCTCCTGATTGACTGAGACTACAGATAATGTGCCATGAGGCCTGGACAATTTCTCCTATTTTTAGTTTCCTAGCTAATTTTTTCTAATTTTAGTAGAGACAGGGTCTCACTCTTATTCAGGCTGGTCTCGAACTTCGGAGCTCAAGCAGCCCTCCCACCGCAGCCTCCCAAAGTGCTAGGATTACAGGCATGAGCCACTGTGCCTAGCCTGGCTCTGTTTAATAGAATTAATAAGCCCACAGTTTTAAAGTATGTTGCTTGTTCCATATATTGAAGCATTTAGTTCATTTACATTTAACGAAATAAATGATATATTTGGGTTTAAATGTACCATCCTATATTTTGGTTTAATCTGTTAACTACTGAGATGTTTACTAGGTTGCTTTCTGTGATTACTGTGCCTTGAATTATAACTTTTGTTTCTTTGGCATTGCATGTCTGCCAGTGGTATTATTATTATTATTATTTTTTTTTTTTGCCAGTGGTCTTTGTTCAGCTCTTTAACCTCCTTATGATGCTCTCTGTTTAGATTTTTGGTGTCACCTTGCTTAGGTAGTATATCAGTAAACATGTCAGTGGATAATTGCTTGCAGAATTTCTGGTTCTCCTTTGTATTTCTCTGTTCTTCAGAACCTTGGTCTCTTAAGTCCTAGCTGTTTGGTAGCCAGCCCCACCTGTGATTTTCTGCTTGGCTTCTTATTTCCAGTTGTCTGAATACAGCAAATGGCCCAAGGAACAAGCCATGGCTAGTGTCAGTATTCTTGCCTTTTCTACAGAATCTTGGCCCCACAAGTCCAGATTGCCTTTGTTGCTATTTGATGCTTTTAAACAGTGGATTTTTTTTTTAAATTTAGTAAAATACACATAACATAAAATTTACTATTTTGATGATTTTTAAGTATATAGTTTAGAGCTATTAAATACATTTACATTATTGTGCAACTATTACCACCATTTCTCCAGAATTCTTTTCATCTTGTAAAACTAAAACTCTGTACCCATTAAACTATAACTTCTCATTTCTCCCTCCTTCAAGCCCCTGCCAGGTACCTTTCTACTTTCTGTCTTTATGAATTTGACCATTTTTGGTACCTCATATAAGCGGAATCATAAGATATCTATTTCTTTGTGACTGGCTTATCCACTTAGCACAATATCCTTAAGGTTCATCTATCTTACGGCATATGTCAGAGTTTTCTTCCTTTTTAAGGTTGAATAATAATCCATTGTATGTGTATACCACATTTTATCAGTTGGACACTTGAGTTTTTCCTACCTTTTGGCTATTGTGAATAATGCTGCTATGAACATGGGTGTACAAATACCTCTTCAAGACCCTGCTTTCAATTCTTTTGGGTATGTATCCAAAAGTGGAGTTGCTGGATTATATGGTAATTCTGTTTTTAATTTTTTTAGGAATTGCCATATTGCTTTTCACAGCAGCTGCACCATCTTACGTTCTCACCAACAGTGTACAAGTGTTCCAGTTTCTCTACATCCTTGCTAGCACTTGTTATTTTCTGGTTTTTTGATAGTATAATAACTAATCTATGGGTGTGAGGCAGTAGCTTTTATTTTCATCCAACTTTTATAGTTGTTTTTGCCAGGGGAGCTGGTCTTACAAAAGCTTTTCTTTTAAAAGTTTTTCTTCTCAAGTGGAAACACATGGAATAGCGTTTTGAGGTAGATGTTATTTTACAGATGAAAAAGGAAAGTGAGACACAAATACTAAAGTCACACCTAGTAAATGGCAGATACTGTCTGGTTCTTGAATCACTATTCTTAACCACTGAATTATAATGCTCCTTTACATGTCTTCTTTCCTAAAAGATGGTCTTATAAATTCATTACTCCAAGACTTTGCAGGAGATTACTTTTCAGGTTCTAATAGGGACTATTTTCTGTTCTTTTCTCTTTTTTTGCGACAGAGTCTCACTTAGTTGCCCAGGCTAGAGTGAGTGCCGTGCCATCAGCCTAGCTCACAGCAACCTCAAACTCCTGGGCTCAAGCAATCCTCCTGCCTCAGCCTCCGGAGTAGCTGGGACTACAGGCATGTGCCACCATGCCCGGCTAATTTTTTCTATATATATTAGTTGGCCAATTAATTTCTTTCTATTTATAGTAGAGACGGGGTCTTGCTCTTGCTCAGGCTGGTTTCGAACTCCTGACCTTGAGCAATCTGCCTGCCTCGGACTCCCAGAGTGCTAGGATTACAGATGTGAGCCACCGTGCCTGGCCAGGGACTATTTTCTAGTTTCCTCCTACCCCTAGATTATTATTCAATTTGGAGTAGGGAACAATGCTTCTGTTTTATGATTTGATGCAGTTTATACAATTCTAGAGAAACATGGCTAGGCTTTTGATTTGTCTAACATCTTGATAGACAATTCTTTACAAAAACGGAAATTATTTTCAAATAGAATTTTTTATAACTATGGTTTTTCCTTATTTTCAGAGCCCTGAGAGGGAGATTTGAAGCTCCTTTTACAGTTATGGAAACTATGGCTCTGAGCTTTTAAGTTGTGGCTAAGTCTTCTCACCAGCTTTTTTGACAAGGTGTATCCTGTGCTTTGCTAAATTGACTAGTAATATTGTTAAATCCAGAAATGTTAATCTTTCTATATAATTACTAATTCATACCTCACTGGTGCCATTTTAGAAATGTAGTCAGGCACAAGCATTGTGGAATATATTGGGACAGTTCTTTAAACTTTGATCTACTTAGACTGTTTTTTTCCTGCCATGATTCTGCACTAGAAACTTTTTGGTACTTTTCTGGGTTGTTTCTGCCTGATTTCTATTTTTACTGTGTTAAACCTTCTTAACCTGTGTTTATTTCATGGTTTCAAAGTGAACCCTATTCAAAAACACTATTATTAATACTTGCTGAGAGAAGATTGACCTAGTGATGAACCTTTAGTAACGCAGGTTTTAACATGTTCTGATAGACTTTCCATAGAGTTACTTGCTTGTTTTTTTTCTTTGAGTTTAACTTTTTAGGGTTTATCTCTAGTGTATTAGAATAAATATTTTATATTTGTAAAGATTTTTAACCCTGTTTATGTTCCTCTTTTCCTGTTCTTTTTGAAAAAAATAGACAGAACACGGTTATAGATACTTACTGTGAGTACAAGAAACTGAAAGAAGAACTATTTAAGAGTTTTACTAACCAGCTTGACAGCTTGAAAAACAAACTTTCAGAGCTAATTCACTACATTTTTAACAATAGTCTTTGCCTAAATAATTACCAGTAGCCATAAGTGAGACCAGGCAGGGAAATGAAGATGAATGAGTACTAATATATGACCAACCATTGTCCATTAGTGGTATTATTAAAAGTCATGAAGTACTGGACTTTAAAGCAAAAGTTTTATAAAGAACTCTCTTAAACCTTATAATTGAACCAAAGGGCTATTGTATTTATATTTATAGTACTAAGTTTTTAGAGTTGAATGTGACCTAAAGTTTAGTTTTAGAATTTGCTTCTCAAACACCTATTTAATCTTGCAGGCCAACATTATTCAAAATTCACTAGGTATGAGTGATAGTGAAAGAACTTTTAAATTGTTTTCTTTCCTTGGGTATACCACTGATTACTGTGCCCAGAACCCATTTACCCTACTTTGCTTTTCTATAATGTAATGATTGTTAAAAATATTTACTGAACGTTTTCTTGCAGGTAAGTTAAGTATTAATAAGAGTTGTTTTTTTGAACTTCGTTTGCAGATTTTTTAATTTTAATTTTGTTTTAGTTTGTTTTTAATTCAAATACCCTGAATAATGAAGGTATTTAGCCCACTTACAAAGATACCCCTTGACTTTGCATAGGTTTAACTTTTGGAACTGTATTTTTGTATAGTGTGTCTTGACTTATGTTGACATACAAAAGCATACTTTTGTAGGCTGTGTTTGATCTCTTATACATTAATTAACTTATTTAGATACTTTACTGGGTTCTTAGCCATCGTAAAGGGCAAAAGAGACATCCTTGTCAAGATGATGGAAGTAGTAATATCTGTGGTCTTGTAGAACCTTGTTTGGTAGTGTCCTTTTGTCTACTGGGAATGCAAAGAGCCATATAGGTCTTGAGTGGGCATTTGCAAAAGATGTTTTATGTGAAGGTCACCTGGTAGAGCTTCCTTTTTCTTCTAGCAGAGAAAGACTGTCTCTACCCCAACTCCTAGAGAACTGCTTGTCCTAGTTGATGTTTTTAAACAGTTGGTGCATTTGTATTTTTTATCCAGTCTTTGTAGTTCTTGGCAAAAAAAGTTGGTCTTATAAAAGCTGTTCTTTGAAGACTAGAATTGGAAATAAGTGGGATAGCATTGTGAAAGACAGATGTTACATTATATACGAAATGCCTATAAGTTGGTTTAGCAAGCTAACTGTATAGATGAAGTCAGATGCAGTCTAACTTCTACCCAGCTCCGCAAAAAGGAGGACATGAAATAGTCCCCATCATTGGTTTCTCCCTCTTACACCAAGGTCCACCTAGCCAGTGAAGGTTCTTTTCCATTGTAGGCTTGCTTGGCCTAGGAATAGCAGCCCCTGAGAGAGAACTATAAATAGAGATTTCAAGTGTGATTTATCTCTGTGGTGAGGAAACTCACATCCCTTTATGTAAATATAATGTTTGACTCATATTAGGCTTTCAAACATGTTTTTCAGAATGTGCTTTATATTTAAAATGCCTGTATTTTGGTTTTAAAAAACTAAATAGAAGTAGCTACCAACTTTATATCTCTGCTAAGCTCTCTTTTTTTTTTTTTTTTTTTTTTTGAGACAGAGTCTCGCTTTGTTGTCCAGGCTAGAGTGAGTGCCGTGGCGTCTAGCTCACAGCAACCTCAAACTCCTGGGCTTGAGTGATCCTTCTGCCTCAGCCTCCCGAGTAGCTGGGACTACAGGCATGCACCACCATGCCCGGCTAATTTTTTATATATATATCAGTTGGCCAATTAATTTCTTTCTATTTATAGTAGAGACGGGGTCTCGCTCTTGCTCAGGCTGGTTTTGAACTCCTGACCTTGAGCAATCCGCCCGCCTCGGCCTCCCAAGAGCTAGGATTACAGGCGTGAGCCACAGCGCCCGGCCTCTGCTAAGCTCTCTTTAGTAGATAACTAATTTTGGACTCAATACAAACTACATTTTGGTCAAAGCCTGAGATTAAAATATTTTAAAGTTAGTCTTTAATATTTTCTCTCTCCTTTGGGATGATTTTTTTAAAAACTTGTTCATACTTTGAGATTCCATTCTTTAGTTAGAGGTTAATTAGAGCTGGGACTTTTAAAGGGTCTTTAAAAAAATTAACTGTTAACATGGAAACATACATAAATAAAAACCTCACAGAAATTTAAATGATTAGAACTACATTAATTTGTATTACATAAAATCAACCACTTTATATTTTAGCAGAGATTCCTGTTAGAATCTGTTATGAAAATGCTATTGTATCCCTATAGCCTGAATTCCTTCTGCTAGTGCTAATGTAAGCAATAAACAGATGATTTAGTATGCTCAGTCAGCAAATATTTTAATATATATCATGTGCAAATCACAAGTTTACTATGAATGTGTTCATGCATTTCTGTCTAACATAGGCACACAATCAAGGGTTTTATGTGTGTATAGCCTTTATTTGATGGTAATCATACCTATCAAACATTTAATGTAAATGGCCATTTAGTATTACTAATTTTATATAGCCACACTTAAATTTCTGTGTTTTTCTTTTTCCATTTATTAGCACTCTGTTATCTATAATCAAATTTTAGGGTTAACAATTTTTCTTAATATTATAATTAATTTAATGATTAATTAATAATCAGCATATACATTTTGACAGTCTCAAGTAGAAAGACCGGTTTAGTTCTTATACCATAGTACCTGTATTTCCCTTGTCCCACAGATTTAGGCATTGTATGTTCTACCTGCACCCTCCAACTTCAAGTTGAGTATCCCTTATCTGAAATGCATAGAACCAGAGTGTTCAGATTTAGTTTTTGGGGGGAGGAGGCAGATTTTAGAATACTTGCACATGCTTAATGAGATATCTTGGATTGGGACCCAAGTCTGAACACGATATTCATTTATGTTCCATATGCACCTTATATACATAGCCTGAAAGTTATTTATATGATAGTTATAATTTTGTGCATGAAGCAAAGTTTTGACTGTAACCTGTTATATAAGGTCACGTATAGAATTTTCCATGTATGGCCTCATGTTGGCACTCAAAAAGTTTCAAATTTTGGAGAATTTTAGATTTCAGATTATGGATGCTAAACCTATATGTTTTGTTATCATGCCTGGCTTCCTTCACTGAAGTTTCTTTTTCCTTCATACACAGCATACGTGAAGAATTCTTGAGCTGTGCCTGATCTCTTTCTGCCTTTTTGCCAGAGGGCTTGGGATAACAGGGATTATAGGGCATGAGGTTATAGATTCACTTCTTTCCATAGTGAATAGCATCTTTTACTTAAAATTAGGAAGAGAAAAACTCAAGCCAGGAAATACTGACAACAAATAGGAAGAGAAAAAATAGTGGAATGTATTTGATCCCCCATATATATGTTAATTTTTGGTCAGAGGATTATGCTTCATAGGAAATTATGTTAGAGATGATCTTTACCAGTCCTCCATTTTATTGAGGGCCACTATGAATAAACGACTTAGTCAGGGTTATACAGCCAGTTAACAGCAGAGCTGTGAATCATACAAAGAATTCCTAACTCCACATCAAGTATTTTTACTATTATTATAAGTTTGTATTCAAAAATTTACTGTAACTGATAGAGCAGTTTGGTAATTTCCGTATGACCCAATAATTCCACTCTTAGGATCCACCCTGGAAAAATGAAAACATATGTCCACAAAAAGATTGTACCCAAATGTTGTTCATTGCGACATTACTCATAATAATAGACAAAAACATGGATGAATGGATAAACAAAATGTGGTATAATCATGTAATAGGGTACTGTTCAGCACTGAAAAGAAGGAAATATTGTAATAATACAGAAGGATTTTATTAATACTTTCAGATAACTTCACAGATGCCTTTATTCATGCTCCACCTTAATGAAATTGAAGCTAGAAATGTTAGACAATTTATTATGTCTGAGTATATGTAAAAAAGACAATATTGAACTCCAGTCATTGGACTTATGTTCAGAGAAAGTCTTTATCTGAATGAACATACATGTTTTAAATTAAAATGTTTAAAGTGCAAGTGTGTTTTTATGTTAATAGTTCCCTATTTACCACCTGACTTTAGTTAACCAACCAGATGCTGGTTTTGATCAGAGTGGGTAAGAGGATTTCTCCTCTATGTAGTGCTTTTCTGTACTATAGAAACTTATATTCAGAACTATAAAATCAAATTTATAAAATAGTTAATTTAAGCAATAATAGAAGTGGTTATTTTTATAATAAAAGATATTCTCATTGCTTTTTAGATTACTAGATTTATACCAGTTTTTAGTGCATGCATTTTGCTGTATGTTGAAAAGTAGAATCAGGATGACGGTAGAGAAGGGTTGGTCCTAGAGGTCACAATAAGCCTAAAGAGGAGGTTCAGGGAGAGTGGGAGTTAACAAAGAAAGGAGGGATGTGGTCAGATAGAAACTTAAGATGTTGAGCATGGAAGCATGAAGTCCAAGAACTTAAGGGTCCTCAGTGAAAATTTTGAATTCATGAAAGTTGATGGAGAGATTTGAAAAATATGAGATTTGTGCTAAGATTATATAGAATGTAGATATGTGAGCAGCAGAGATGCTAATAAATGAACAGCTTTTTTTGTGGCCATTAGACGTGTAACATTTTATGAAAGAAGAAGGTTGGAAGAATGATGTCTTATAAAACAAAGGCTGCACATAGATAATTTATTAAAATTGGAAAGTTGATCAGTACCATTTTGGTTACATTGTTAATATGGTAAAGCTGTGTTCATGTTCACCTTTTAGTTGGTTGATATTACTTGGAATTATATACGTTTATATACAGTACATGTTTCAAAAGTTCAAAGATCACTGTTTGTAGTGATTTAACTTTTTTGATTACAGATGCCTTTAAGAATCTGGTGAAAGCTATGGTCTCTCTTTCCAAAGTACTTAATTACGAACAAACACATAATTATTTCATAATTTTAGAAGGTTCACAGACCCGCCAAAGCTCAGATCCTTGTTGAGAAAAAGAAATTATCATACTAATAATTAAAAACAGTAGCTTTATTTCAGTGTATTTTGGTGTAAGTATGGATTTTTGAATAATGCACAAAACAGGACTTTTATAGCCAGTAATTCTGGATTATCTGCACTCTATAAAGTGAGATACCTATAATCACGTTGGTAAGAACTTGGAAATAATGTATCACCAGTAAGTAATGTGTTTGAAGTGATAGTAACTACAGGTGTTTTAATTGAGTAATACTAACGCTGCTCTGTTATATGCATTAGAGTCTTTTAATATTTACCAGTAGTGGTAATCAACTTTTAATCATACGGGTCTGTATTTTATTCAGCTCTCAATTTTACTTGAAAAAAATGTGATCTTCAAGTACAGTATTTAAGAACGATCCATGTGTGAACATGGTATAGCTTTGGGGATGATATGCCCTACCTTGCTGTCTGCCTTTTCTCTTCTGCTTTCTTGTGCTCACATGTGACACTTGCTTTTTTCCCTCTTTTTCTTAAGGTAAATGGGCAATCATTTATAGCTATTATTTGCTTCAGTAACCATTGTAAATTGTAAAGACTGACTTTTATATAATGGAAAATACTAGAAAATTCCACATTGCTTAAGATAATTTCAAGTGTTCTCACCTGAAAAATGACTGCTTTTGGAAATGTAACTCCTTTAATTTGTTATTGTAGCTCACAATAATTATTTTTATGTTTGCAAGAATTGTACTCACACTTATATGATTTTTTTAACTGCAGGACCGTGTATATGTACAACAAAATAATGTGGAGAATGTCTACAATTTGGGATTAATTATTTTTCGAGATCAAGTTGTACGTTATGGGTGTATCAGGGATCATCTACGGCAAACTCTCTTGGATATGATAGCAAGAGAGCGGAAAGGAGAAGTTGTAGACAGGTATAATTTATCTTTTTACTCTTGTGGTTTTGATTTTTGATGCTTATATCTTGAGAGCCAATTCACTGTCATAGTTTTATTAAAATAAACAAAAATTTGTATGTCCAGCACATTGTGAAAATCCTTTAAAACCTTAATTCATAGTTAACAAAGTTACCTAGAATTTAATTTGAAAGCAGCAAGTAATATATCCAGCTGTGGATACAATGGATGCATGGATACAATGGCTGGATACTTTCTAGACAGCCTTCGTGTGTGTGTATATATAATGAGATATGTATGTGTACATATATCCCTATTATATGTATTTTTTTTATTTTAATTTTTTTTAAAGACATAGGGTCTAGCTCTGTTGCCCAGACTGGAATACAATGAAACAATCATAGCTCACTGCAGCCTTGAACTCCTGGGCTCAAGGGAACCTCCCTCCTCACCCTGCCCATTAGCCAGGACTACAGGCATGCATGACTATGCCTGGCTAAATTTTAAAAAAATTTTTGTGGAGATCGTCTCGCTATTGCCTAGGCTGGTTTGGAATTTCTGGCCTCAAGCAGTCCTCTTGCCTCAGCCTCCCAAAATGCTAGGATTATAATTGTGAACCATTGCACCCCGCCTATGATATTTTTAGAATAGACCGTTCTAAGCTTTTATTTAATACACTTTAAAAGAACAAATCATTTATTGATCTTCCCTTATGGTTTTTCATATATTTTTTTCATGCTGGCATTCTGTTTCTTTTTTTGCTCTTGATCTTTTTTCTTAAAAAGGAAATGGCTTTGTCTAGCCTTCATTCTTAACATTTCTGAAGAAGAATGTTGAGTATAGTCTAAAATGACTAGGAACTTCTATACCTCCTCTAAGTCATATTCCATTCCCCTTCCTAATATGATTGCAATGCCATTTTCTTGATGCTGCAGCTACAGTGGCTTGAAACATGTTAAGATTGCTTGCTTTGCTTCTGTTTTCAGAGCAGCAGTTAGATGAAGACTTACAAATTTCTTCTTATTTCAGCTTTGGTGTTTGACCAGGATTATTCAAAGCTATTTAGTACAAAAAATTATATTGCCTAAGAGTAGCTTTATGTTGTACCCATGTCTGGCAATGCAGCCTAATCTACCTGTCTTCCTCTCTCCCCTGTTACCTCCCTACTTCCAGGTAAACAGCCTCTCTGTGTTTTAAAATACATAGAAATATTTAGATATTTTAAACAGATTGTCTTTAAAAATTGTAAGCTATAGCAGGGTAAGAACGACTTAGATAAATAGCCATGCAGACAAGATATGCCTTGCAACTAAAATTACTCTAAATCCTTGTTATATATGAGGAACTTATGGGAGATTAGTCACTTTAATAAAAATTAAATGTTTTGAAGATGTTTTAACCTATTTTTTGTATTTTTATATGAAATCTTTGATGTAATTTGATTATGAAGTCATTTAACTTCTTTTGACAGGGGCGCGATAAGAAATGCTTGCCAGATGTTAATGATTTTAGGTCTTGAAGGAAGATCAGTCTATGAAGAAGATTTTGAGGCTCCCTTTTTAGAAATGTCTGCAGAATTTTTTCAGGTAATCAGTGAAATTGTAAATAAATATTCTTTTAAGATCTCAACATTATTGAATATAGTTAGCAATTTGACCATTTTTACCATTTTTGACTGAGGCCCATTGGGGCAGGGGAGTGTACAAAAAATACACTTCAGCACACCTATCCTACATTCTCACATTCCAGTTAAGCAACTCATTGGTAACAAAATTAAAGAGTTTGAACTCATATGCATGGTTTTAAAAATTACATGGTTGACCCTTGAATAGCATGAGGGTTGGGACACTAACCTCACCCCCAAAATGTAGTCAAAAGTCCATATATAACTTCTGATTCCCCAAAAACTTCACTGCCTCTGTTGATAAGAAGTCTTACAGATAACATAAACAGCTGATTAACACATACTTTGTGTATTATATGCTGTACTTTTTTTTTTTTAAGAGGATCTGTTTCTGTTGCTCAGGCTAGACCTCAATGGTGTGATCATGACTCACTGTAACCTCAAATGCCTGGGCTAAAGTAATCCTCCCTCCTCAGCCTCCTGAGAAGCTAGGACTACAGTCATGTGCCACTGTGCCTGGCTAATTTTTCTATTTTTTTGTAGAAAAGGGTTTTTGATGTGTTGTCCAGGCTGGTAATGAACTCCTGGGCTCAAGCAGTCGTCCTGCCTTGGGCTCCCAGAGTGCTGAGATGATAAATATGAGCCATCATGCCCAGGCTATGTGCTATATTCTTACAACAAAGTAAGCTAGAAACAGAAAATATTATTCAGGACATCATAAGAAAGAGAAAGTATATTTACTGTTCATTAAGTGGTAGTAGATCATCATAAAGGTCTTCATCCTTGTCATCTTCACATTGAGTAGGCTAAGGAGGAAGCAGAGGGATTCGTTTTGCTGTCTCAGGGATGGCAGAAGTAGATGAAAATTTATGTATAAGTGGACCTGCACAGTTCAAACTCATGTTGTTCAAGGGTCAACTGTGTGTTATAAAACAAACTTGGAAATATTCTTAACATTTTACTATATTTATATGTTTCCTCATACCATAATACACAGGCAGCACATCACTAATGAAGTTTTACTGTACAGGCTTTTAGTAGTGTAAATTACTAGCAAAATAGACATAGGGATATGATGAGTCTGCAGTGCATATTTGCCTTAAAGGTTGTTGATTAGAAAATTTTAGGTCAATGTGTACTGATAGAAGTTTGCAGCAATATATACAATGCCAACTAAATTGCTGAAAGTGAAGCTAAACTAGTACTCATTTGTAATGAAATGATGGTAATAATGGTAACTGACTACCAAGAAACATAAGACAATATTTATAAGGTAAAGATGAATAAGCATCCTTCCTCAAAGTTGCAACTATCTGAGCAGTTTACAGTAGGAGTTTTGCACTGTTGCCAAAACAGATATCTTAGTAGAATACTAATATAAAATTTTTCTTCCATAATACACTTTAAAAAAAATAAAAAACAAATTATAAGAACTCTTAAGAGTCATTGGATATATATAAAAATGGAACTCAGTGAATTTTTGTCACCTAAAAAGAAGCAAAGAATGGACTTGTCTTTTTTTTTTTTAAATCAGTTTATAGCCCATCAGGAAGACCTTTGTGGCCTGTACTGGTGAGCCTGAGCTATGCTTTATGAAGTATTAATTTATAATGTAGAAAACAGTATTTTCTAATATGTCAACTAGTTGTAGATATTTTTGGCAATATTTCTTTGCATTAGTTTTAATTTCCTTCATTAAGTACATAAATACTAAGAGAAGGTAAATTGTTTATAAATCAGGATTCCAAAATGTGCTAAAGTGGCATATGTATATGTATGTATAAATACATAAACATACTTTTTTTTTTTTTTTTTTTTTTTGAGACGGAGTCTCACTCTGTTGCCTGGGCTAGAGCGCTGTGGCATCAGCCTAGCTCACAGCAACCTCAGACTCCTGGGCTCAAGTGATCCTCCTGCCTCAGCCTCCTGAGTAGCTGGGACTACAGGCATGCGCCACAATGTCCAGCTAATTTTTTCTGTATATTTTTAGTTGACCAATTGATTTCTTTCTGTTTTTAGTAGAGACGGGGTCTTGCTCTCACTAAGGCTGGTTTCGAACTCCTGACCTTGAGCAATCCGCCCGCCTCGGCCTCCCAGAGTGCTAGGATTATAGGCGTGAGCCACCACACCTGGCCTACACATATTATTTCTAATAGTGGAGAGATGGTCTCACCAAGATTTTTGTTTGATGCATTAATGTCTAAGGAACTTGATTATTTTCAAGGATTAAAACTATTTGTTAAGAAAATGAGAAATGTTATTCAATCTGATACATAATGTGTTTCCCTGAAAATAAGACAGGGTCTTATAGTTATTTTTCCTCAAGAAGACACCCTAGGGCTTATTTTTAGGGGATGTGTTATTTTTTTTAAGTATGGCACAATAGTCTACATTTATTCAAATATAGTTAGGTCGTCTTCTTCTGGAACATCATCATAACTCTCCAAACCCTGAATTCCATCCCGAGTTTCTTGCAACTCTATTTCCTTTAGAACCATTGGCCCCAGTCTCTCATGTCGAGCAGTAAAGCTCTCATAGGGCAGATGAGAAGGGCTGCTGGTCTTCTTTACTGGTCCGTGATGAAATGCATGGATTGTGGAGATATGCTGCATAGCCACGCCCATCACTAGGTCTTATTTTCGGGGTAGGACTTCTGTTGCACAAATGCTTAGAAATCCTGCTAGGGCTTATATTATTATTTTCAGGGAAACACGGTAGTTTATATCAACATGTCTTGTATTATATAATTCTTATATGTATTCACTAATGCTATTATTTCAAACAGGTTAAAATCAATTGGAATAACATTTTTAATTTAGTGGAACTTTTTGTAAGTCTGGTTGTGGTAAGCAGACAAGACTAACAGTTACTTGAAAGTTCTAATTCTTAGACTTTAGTATAAATGTATACTCCTTTGAGACTAGGAATGAGGTGGCAGGAGAACTTTAGTAAACAGCAGTATGCCAGCAAAGCTTATGATAAACATGATCAATCTTTCTAGTTACAATTTTACATTAAAACAAATCAAAGAAGAATTTCCCACTCTTATTCGGGTTCAGATGCTTCTATTCTGTAGTTTTGACCTTCAATTGGCATGCATTTACTTTTTCTGCTATTTGGAGTACATTAGCAAAGTATGAAATATACTCCTTGTAGATAGTTTTTTCTCATAGTTACTATGTAAATAAATGTTTTCAAGGATATAATTCAGACTATATTAATCTTTATAATGAGAAATTACCTAAAATGTTAATAGTCCTTATGTTATTTAGGCTGATTTATGATAAACATTGTAGAAACCCAGTTAAAAGCAGAAACACATTTTCCTTCTATGTTAAAAAAAAAAAAAATTATGCTTCTTAATTGCAGATGGAAAGCCAGAAATTTTTAGCAGAAAACAGTGCTTCAGTATATATAAAGAAAGTAGAAGCTAGAATTAATGAAGAAATAGAACGGGTGATGCACTGCCTTGACAAATCAACCGAAGAGCCAATTGTGAAGGTGGTTGAGAGGGAACTCATTTCCAAGCATATGAAGACTATAGTAGAAATGGAGAATTCTGGGCTAGTACATATGTTGAAAAATGGAAAGACAGAAGGTAAGTGTTATTAATCAAGGAATAATTAAGTCATTTTTTAAAAAAATTCCTACAGTTAAAGCAGATTGTGAACATCAGTTTTCAAGAAGTTGTGATATGAATTATTAGTTTATCACCATTGTTACTTTGATGGGATTTAGTGATAAAGCTTTATACTATCTTATTAATGAAAATTTTAGGTATTTCTGATGAATTGAGTAAATTTTTCTTCTGTCTTCCATTTTAAGTCTTGTCATTTTGTGTTTTTGTTAATCCAGAAGATTAGAGGTAATCTAATCTTATCATAATATCATTGGTGAGGCCAATGAGCTCCTTATCCATACCTATACTTTTTTTATATATATCAGAGAAATTGGGCTTTCTCTATTTTCACATACTCCCTGTATTCTCTGTTATTCTTTTAAAATCTGAAGTTTCTATCTTAAGATTTTTCTAGCCTTTCATTTGGAATTTAGTATTGATAAAGGTGCCAAAAATATTTGTGTCTTCCATATTGATATATTTAGATATTTTTAGTAGATTAGTTTTGGGAACTCTGAAGTTACAATCTGAAGAGAAAGGAGAATTACATGAAAGTGAACATTTTTAAGATAACCGTAGCATTTATTCTTATTTATCTTGGCCAGTGTGATGATTATATGTCGTGGTATTTGCCTCTTTGGGGTGAATCTCCTTTGAGCTTTGAGTCCTTTGAGCTTCTTGTACCTGGATATCTAGATTTCTAGCAAGGCTAGGGAAATTTTCCTCAATTCTCTCAAGTGGGTTTTTCAGTCCTTGTATATTTTCTTCTCCCTCAGCGATGCCTATGATTCTTATGTTAGGCCTCTTTATGTAATCTCATATTTTTATAGGCTTTGTTTGTTCTTATTTCTTGTTTAACTCAAGAGGTGTTGTCTTCAAGCTTCAATTTTTTCTTCTGCTTTATGTAACCTATTAAGGCTTTCTACTGTGGTTTGTATTTCCTTGAATGAATTTTTCATTTCCAGAAGGTCTATTTGATTTTTTTTTATTCTTCAGTGAATTTACATTCATGTCCTGCATTGTTTTTGTGGTTTCTTTGTGTTGAATTTCTATTTTCTCTTGTATTTCATTGAGCTTTTTTATAATCCATGTTCAGAATTTTTCATCTGTTATTTCAATATTCTGATTTGGGTTGGTGTCCATTGCTAGAGAGCTGGTGTTCCCTTTTGCTCGGATTCTTCATACTTCCAGAGTTCTTTCACTGATTTCTTCTCATTTGGAGCAGCTATTGCTTCTTACTTTTGGATTTTCTTTTACTTTAGCATTTATTCTTTGTGGCTACTTATTTAGAAGAAATTATAAAAGAACAATAATCATGTCCTTATTCTTGTCATGCTTTGCTTTAGAACTTTCACTTTAGCACTGATGCACTATTAATAAATAAATAAACATGGTACCCTTGTTTCCCTGCTTCCTAGATGAAATTTTAGCACTATTTAGCGACTAACCTTTGGTAAATGTATTGCCCTGTTGGAGTCATGATGTAGGTAGGAAATGAGAAAAGTTTTTTAAAGGGAAATTACAAAGAGAGTCGGATACAGAGGAAGTGAAAAGAACTAGTGAGAAGAGAAGTTGATCTGTGTTCTCCTCTAGTGGAATTCTTGCCTTGTGTTTTAAAATTGTTACATTTCTGTACATGTGTAAGTATGTGCAAAGTTGTGTGTAAATTTGTTTTCTTTTTAAAAGACTTTTCTGTTAAACCTTTTTTGTAAAAGAAAAAACAGTCACCTTCTAATATGTTTGCCATGTTTTGTAAAATTAAGGTCTAAGTCAAGGGTTGGCAAACTTTTTTTTTTTTTTTGGTAAAGAGCCAGATAGTAAATATTTTGGAGTTGTGAGCCATATAGTTAACTACTCACCTCTGTTTTCATAGTGAGAAAGTAACCATAGTTGATAACACAAATGAATAAGCTTGACTGTGTTCCTATAAACTTATTTATGTGCCCTGAAATTTGAATTTCATATAATTTTCACATGTCACTAAATGCTCTTTTCATTTATCTTTCTAACCATTAAAAAATATGAAAACCATCCTTAGTTCATGAATTGTACAAAAACAAGTAGTGGGCTATATTTGGCCCATGAGCTCTAATTTAATGACCCCTGATCTAAATAGTTCCTGCTAGACTAGGGCTGTATGCAAAGCATTTTGTCCTACTTCAACAAAATGAGTATTGCTAAATTATCATGTTAATGTACTATGTAGGTTTTGAGTCAGTGCTTTCTTACCCTCCTTCAGAGTGTTTGGAGAGGGATGATTAAATGGGATGGGGATTAGGGGTAGGAAATGTTTGATGTAGAAGTTGTTGAGCATGCCTGAATTATAGTATCTCTGTAACCTGCATGAAGATTTATGTTAATGATGTTAAGTATGACTAACATACATGGCAAGTACTTAACAAGTACATAGGTAAAGGAGTATCAGAAGAACTACTTATCATAGTTCTTCTTTATTTAGTACTTACTGTTTTCGGCAAGACAGTAGCTATCTGGGGTTCCAAATTAAATTTTTAAATTCTGGCTTCAATTTTCCTGACCTTCCACTAGATACCCAGTTGCAAAATGTCTTTTTTTTTTTTTTTTTTTTTTTGAGACAGAATTTTAACTCTGTTGCCTGGACTAGAGTGCATCATAGCTTACTGCGACTTCAAACTCCTGGGCTGAAGCGATCCTCTGACCTCAGCCTCCTTAGTAGCTAGGACTGCAGGCATGTGCCACCACATCTGGCTAATTTTTGTATTTTTTTTGTAGAGACAGGGTCTTGCTATGGTGCTCAGGCTGTCTTGAACTCCTGGCCTCAAGCATTCCTGCCGCTTTGGCCTCCCAGAGTGCTAGGATTACACGCATGAGCCACAGTGCCTGGCTACAAAATCTTAATTGTGGTAGGCCTTGCTCTTGACAAAAATGTTGAACTTAGAAAACAGTTACTCTTGGCCGGGCGCTGTGGCTCACGCCTGTAATCCTAGCTCTTGGGAGGCCGAGGCGGGCGGATTGCTCAAGGTCAGGAGTTCGAAACCAGCCTGAGCAAGAGCGAGACCCCGTCTCTACTATAAATAGAAAGAAATTAATTGGCCAACTGATATATATATAAAAAATTAGCCGGGCATGGTGGCGCATGCCTGTAGTCCCAGCTACCCGGGAGGCTGAGGCAGAAGGATCACTCGAGCCCAGGAGTTTGAGGTTGCTGTGAGCTAGGCTGACGCCATGGCACTCACTCTAGCCTGGGCAACAAAGCGAGACTCTGTCTCAAAAAAAAAAAAAAAAAAAAAAAAAAACAGTTACTCTTGTTAAGAGTATTTCAGAGGCACAGCTTCACCATTAGGAAGGTAAATTCTCATCAATTAGAAGGTAAAAAAAAAACCAGTTTTCTCACTGTAAATGAAGGATAAATTAGATTGGTTGTAAGATATAGATAGCACTATGAAAAATATGTTCAAATGGTATCTCTTCATTAAATGTAGCAGAAATGATATTTAACTTTTGAATGCCAGATCATTTTCATTTACTCTTTCATATTCTCTACTACCCCATACATTTGAATACAATGAATTAAATACAATTAAATTGTATTAGTTTACATAGAAATACATGTACAACATATATTACCTAAACAGAACATGCAACAACATAGGAATTAGATAGACAAGTTTAGAACCATTTTGTTAGGGTTTTCTGGTATGCCACATTTACTGTAGTATTTGTCCACAAATTGCTCTTGTGTTTGTAATACTTGTTTTTAATATGAGAAATTTGGTTGTAATATATGCTAAATATGTGAGAAGCTATAAGATTTGCCATTTGTAGGTTTCTGTAGGCATATATTATAATGGAAACTTACTGTTGATAAAATTTGCTGTTAAAAGTCACTGAAGCAAATTTTGGAGGATTCTTTTGATAAACTTGGTCTTAAGTTTTTTAAAGTACGTGCACCTTTAGTTTTAAGCTCTTACTTGCCCTTATAAATGTAGACCAAGGTGGGCAAATTATGGCCTGTTGGCCAGACCTGGCTCACCACTGTTTGGTTGAAAAAAATAATAATAATTAAAAGAAGAATATTTCATTACATAAGAAAATTTATATAAATTTTCAGTGTCCATGAAGTTTTGTTTGAAGCATAGTCATATTCATTTATGTATTGTCTCTGCCTGCTTTCTTGCTACAATGGCAAAGTTGACTAGTTGAGTCAGAGACTGTATGGCCCACAGCCTGAAATATTTACTATCTGACGATTTAAAGAAAAAATTTGCCAGTCCCTGGTCTGAAAACTGCTATTCTAACTCCATTTTCAAAAGTAAAGTTCTGACATATAGTCTCTCAGTAAATTGTTATTTCAAAGAAACTCTAGACATATGGAAAAACAGTATTTTAAATCTACATTTTAGTCTTGTGAAAATTACATAAAAATGGATGGAGTCCAGAATTTTCATTCTAAATTTATAAAGTATAGTGAGATAGACCAGTTTTTAAAATACCGATATTGGCTTAAGATTCCACCTTGGAAACACTAGGGATTTCTCTGAGGAAAATGTTGAAGAGTAGATATTTATATTATAAATTTTATAAAAACTTGACCCTGAGGGGGAATGAAGTATATCATGTTATATTTGATTTGTTTTCCGGGTTGTTACCTGAACTTTTTAAGATAGAGATGCTTGGAAATACCTTTAAGACTTTGTTTTAAAATTTTTCCTTATTACAGTGACTACCAATTTACATCATAATTAGAGTTATCCTTTTGTGGACATTTCATAGTATCAGTAGGTTCTACATTAGAGTTACACAATTATGTATGAACTCAAATCTTCAGTTTTCATTTTTGTCGACATTATATTTGTTCTGTTAATATTTGGGCATCTTCTCTTCCACATAAATTAAAATTTGCTAAGACATTTAATAGATACTTCCAAAGCATCTCATCTAAAAGTTATATTTTATAAATTGCAATAATAGCCATTAACTAGCTTAATTTTTTCCCCTATTTTAATTTTTTTAATAGTCGTGTGATTAGTAAATGGTGGTAATGGAGAAATAAGTTTCTAAGTGTCATATAGCATGAACACAGATGCACATTTTTTCCCTTAATTTTATTGTAGTCAATTTATGTTTTCTTTCTGATTGTAGACTTGGCTTGCATGTACAAATTATTTAGTCGTGTGCCAAATGGTTTAAAAACGATGTGTGAGTGTATGAGTTCCTATTTGAGGGAACAAGGTAAAGCCCTTGTTTCTGAGGAAGGAGAAGGAAAGAATCCTGTTGACTATATTCAGGTAAGTAAATATAGAAGATTATGTAAAGTTTATGATAGTCATTTTGACAAGTGCTAGAAAGATCACTTTAAAGCTATGTATTATGTACTTTCAGCTTAATTGCTCCAGTGGTAAATTAGTAAGTATAATTATACTAAATATTTTAAAATTTTGCAAGATGTGTATATTTATAGCAGGGAGCCAGACTCAACTGCTGTTTTCACTTATTAACCTCTCTTATGAAGACCTCCTTTATAAATGGTTTCAATAGTGAATGAGAGGTTTTTGTTTGGTTTGGTTTTTTGGGTATGCCTAAGTGTTCATATACTTCAGTGTGTTAGAAAAAATAATTTTAAGTTAAATGCTTTTTATTTCAAAATACTTTCAAATAGTACTATGAATAAATTATGCTCCAGGTTTTTGTTTTAATATAAATAATCATCTTTTATGCATTTTTACAGTTAATTTTCTCTGTGGCTAACCCATTTGGTCAAGGCAGAGGAGAATGAGCAGTAGTGAGGAAGGTCTTTGGTTCATCTTCAGTACAGTAGTACATATGTAGAAGATACTACTTCTTTCTGACTGATGTTTTTAATGGGCTTAGATATGGGCTTGAAAATAATCATACAGAATATGTAAATTGAAAACTGAATACAAACTTTACTACCAAAGTTAAGTTAAACATATATGGTTATAAGTGTATTGTTTATAGAAAAATTAATATCATGTTTTCTAAATTCCTTTGTTTTTATTTGTAAGGGCTTATTGGATCTGAAGAGTAGGTTTGATCGCTTCCTCCAGGAATCGTTCAATAATGACCGGCTCTTTAAACAAACTATTGCGGGTGACTTTGAGTATTTTCTCAACCTCAACTCCAGGTCTCCCGAATACCTCTCATTATTTATTGATGATAAGCTGAAAAAGGGAGTCAAAGGGGTAAGTAGTAATACATTTGAAAATATATTTAACTTAATTTGTTGATATGAAATTTTATATAAAGTTGGACATTTTGTAGATAGAAAATTAGGCATAACCTGTTCCTGTGCTTAAATGTGTGCTGCAATCCATTAAAAAGTTGTTTGAAATATTTGACACGATCAGAAGTTCTTTGACATTTCACTTAATATGTAATTGGCATCAAATATAAACAACTACACAGCTCTTGTTAAACAGTCATCGTTATGACCGAGAAGTATACTGTAGATCAGCGGCCCCCAACCTTTGTGGCACTAGGGGCTGGTTTCATGGAAGACAGTTTATCCACAGATGAGGAGGTGGGGTGGGAATGGTTTCAGGATTCAAGCACATTACATTTATTGTATTACACAAACCTCTGTGTTAATGATATATTTGCAGCCACTCAGCGCTAGCATCAACCCCCTCAAATCCACCTCAGCTCATCAGGCATTAGAGTCTCACAAGGAGCGTGCAGCCTAGATCCCGCACATGCATAGTTTACAGTAGGGTTTGCACTCCTATAAGAATCTAATGCTGCTGCTGATCTGACAAGAGGTGGAGCTTATGTGGTGATGTGAGTGATGGGGAATAGCTGTAAATACAGATGAAGCGACACTTGCCCACCTGCTGCCCACCTCCTGCTGTGTGGCCCGATTTCTAATGGGCCACAGACCAGTACCGGTGTCTGGCCCATGGTTGGGGACTGCATCTATAGATAACAAAGAACTAGAAAACAACTCTCTAGTAGTGTATAACATTCCTTGGTTTCATCTGATTCTGGAGGTTATATATCAAACAGTATTTGGATGCCAAGAATTTAAAGGCATAGGTAGAACAGTTGTCAGAAAATAGTTTGAAAACAGACTAGCATTCAGTTTCAAGCCTTTATTATATCTCTGGGACCATGGGAGCTCACTACAGCATAGAAAATCAACTTAAGCATATTTTGATCATGCGAATTGGTCTTTTTTTATATCATCTTGGAAATTTGTAAAACAAAAGGGAAAATTTCACAACAAATGGGCACAGGGTTTACAGGCAGTAGGTGTAATAAGGAAACAAGATCACTGAGGATGAACAAAATGGAAAAGACTATTAATTACATGTCCATGTAAGTTTTCCATTTTTCTAAATATATCTAACACTACCCGCTACAGGATCATCTTGCCCTTAATAATTAAGGATAAGTGGCCTTTTTACTGTTTGGAGTATAACAAATTATTACCTTTTGTTTGAAAAATTTAAGTTTTGAATGAGCTTAAATGAAAAGACCTGTCTTTTGGCTATGCAGTTTCTGCCTAAATATTATACAAAGCCTTCATAAAATGTTCTTTATGACTAAAATTTTATTTTATCTGTTCTCAGTCATCCCTCCTCCAGTCCTATATTACTTCATGTGCCCATTTCAGTAGCCATCTAATGAATGGAATTCCACTCTCACCCCTCATTAATGCTGCACTAGATGAGAGTGGAAGGATTATGTCAGTATGTGAAGTAGGGGGTGCTTTCTCAAACTATATCCTTTCTTCTGACATATATCAACCAGAGATTTATACTTATTTCCAAATAGTAGTGTTTTAGGGGAACTGTTGAGCTATTTTTATACAACTAAAATTGTTTGTCTTTTAATTTTGCAGCTAACAGAACAAGAAGTAGAGACAATATTGGATAAGGCAATGGTCCTTTTTAGGTTTATGCAAGAAAAAGATGTATTTGAACGTTATTATAAACAACACTTGGCAAGGAGACTTCTCACAAATAAAAGTGTTTCTGATGATTCTGAAAAAAATATGATATCTAAGTTAAAGGTAAGATATATATAAGATGGAATGAAGTGCACCTAACATTTATCACATGATTGCATACCAGTAATGTGATTGGAAATTATTTGCTTAATCTTAAATGTTTATTTCTAGAAATAAATAAATATAGATTATTTTGGGGTAGGACACAGGCCAGTTCTAGGACAGTCCTAGTTTGCTGGGATTTCTGTTGATGTGGCAGGATACATTCATGGAGGTCTGGGGTAGGATTAATAAAAGGGAAACAATAAAGATAATATTACCATATAGTTCTGTTTCACAAAGTGTGGTCCATAGAATACCTGTGCCTAAATCACCCGAGATGCTTGTTAGAAATTCAGAGTTCAGAATCTAGCACTCTGCATTTAAAAATAAAATCCTGAAGTTTGGTAACCACAGGCATAGAGCAATTGTTGGAAAGATTTACAAAACATCAACGGTAAGGGATTACAATAACACAGAATAGTTATTTCTTTCTACATTTTTTCATA
This sequence comes from Microcebus murinus, assembly GCF_040939455.1. Taxonomy (NCBI): domain Eukaryota; kingdom Metazoa; phylum Chordata; class Mammalia; order Primates; family Cheirogaleidae; genus Microcebus; species Microcebus murinus. The sequence continues at coordinate 93,981,286 of NC_134111.1, read as the reverse complement.
GACATATCTACCATTTATTTGTGTATATTTGTGTTTTTTCTCCACAGACTGAATGTGGATGTCAGTTCACATCAAAACTGGAAGGAATGTTTAGGGATATGAGCATCTCAAACACAACAATGGATGAATTCAGGCAACATCTACAAGCAACTGGGGTAAGATTCTGAATTGATTTCTACTTCCATATATTTGTGTAAAGTCTTTTGTAGGGGGCATTTTCATCCATGTAGCAGATGACAGTTTCATTTAAATGTCATTAGTGACAATATACGTATCGTCTAAGTACTTATTTCCCCCCATATTACCTTTTTTCTTAACTTTATTTATGGTAAGACATTTTTTATTTAAAAATTTATCTTCCCCACTTGAAAGAATATACTGAAAACTTAATAAATACAATAATTATGTTTTCATTATTATCTTAGATTGTGGAAAGAATACTGGGCTTAAGCAAGTTTGCTGCATTTTAGCTCTCTTCTTTTTACCTTACCTAGGCTTGAGTTATCTTGGGAAAGTTACCTCTCCTTCCTATATCTCAGTATTTTCATTCTCTTATGTAGGGTTATCAAAAAAGGCCTTCACATCCTAAGGGTGGGTGGAGAGTGATCTAAGACTTTAAAAACCCAGAGAATAATGTGTTATAAATGTGTTTTGTATTGTGACTCCCCAAAGGTAGTGAGCTAGAACTTTCATGGCTTTGAAGTCTGATAGGGTATTGTGAGGATTTAATGAGGTTCAGAATTTTGTTTATATTTTTAGTCTACTTTTCAATTTTGCTTTAACCATATCTGTTTACTTATTTTTATTCCATCAAAATTAGATACTTATTTATCTTAATAAAGGACAATATTGATAAATTCTTAGTGGATTAAAGAGGTAAAAAAATTATTAAATTATTAAAAATAGAATTCAACTTACCAGTCAATAAGTAGTCTTGGAAGTAGATCGTAAGATATTCACAAAATGGAATGGCTATAAAAAACAAGCCTTTATAAAGATTTAGGTAGACCTGTATGTATTGACATGGAAAGATATCATAGACATACTATTAAGTAAAGGAAGCAATCTTAACCTTCAATTTAGAGAATTCCACAGTTAAAATTTTAAGTTTTTAAATTTTTCTAAGTGACCACATACCACTCTGCAGTTTAAATGTGTCACAATCATTAACAAATTTGGAGATCTTTCCTTTGATATTTAAATACTGAGATCAGCACTTTGACTGGTCTCACAGCCCCATTACAAACAAGATATTTGAAAATAACTAATTCTGTAGAGTGGGAATTTATATATATGATGACATTCTGACTTTACTGTAAATAGTTGTATGATTTGCCTCATAAATATATCTGGAGAAGAGCTGGGAACAGTAAAGATGCAAGTCTCTGATAAATAGAAATTTGGGTGGGCAGGAACTTAATAATGAGATTATCCTAGATTTTTTTTTTATTTTTAGATTGTTTAGGGATTTGTACTTAAATCTATGTAATAAATTGATATATTTTCATGTAATTTTTATTCAATATAATAATTTTTTTCTATTTATTTTATTCTTCCACTAAGCTTACACATTGAGAGCTAGAGAGGTTAGAGTAGATCACATGCATATTGATAAAGGTTGGATGAACTGACCAAGTTGTGACTCCCACTACCCCTGGCCAACTCGCAAGTGTACAAGCAGTTCTCCACTTTCCCCAGTGCATTATCTATGAGTCTCTGCTGTGATCCTCTTGTCTCTGCAGCATCTAAGATTTCTAGTTTCCATTTCTTTACAGTGGAGTAATCATTTAGTGGATACTGGGGAAGAAATCTGAGTGTAGAATGAAGTCTTGATATTTATAAACTCATTCCCACCACTTAAAAAATCTGTATTACTAAATCATTGAGGTTAGATAAAAATGGAATGATTTATAGCAAGTTTTGAATAATAATAGTAAAGATAATATTTATTCTTAAGAATTCCTATTGATGTTTTGCTGATTTCCTAAAAATTTACTTTGTTTAAAAGAAAATACCTAATTGTGACAGTGATGCTGGCATAGTAGTAGTCATTCATTGTACAAATACTTGTAAAGCACTGGCTATATACACAGGATCTTCAGTGTTCTCTGCAGCGGTTGTTAGAATGCCATGATCATGAAAATTTTGATACGTAGGATGAGATACTGGAGTTTTTTTGTGTGTGTTAAGATGTTAAAAATGTTTTAAAACTGAAAGATATTATTCTAAAATTTTCTTTAAAATGATACTAATATGACCCTTTGACATTTTATCTAAAAAAGCTTAAAGGCTAAAACTTTGCAGTTCTCAATGATATCAGTAAACTTGGTTCATATGCTAAGAACTATCCTTTAGTCAGTATTTTTAAGTTAATATCTTAAGCAATAGTTAAAACTGTTTGCCAGAATAATTAAAATTTGGGAAACACTGGATAGGTCTAACCTTTAAAATGTTTTACTTATTAGATGTTGGACAAGGAGCTAACTACTTTATTAAATCTAACACAGTGTCTAAACAGAACAGGTAACAAATCCTAGTTAATTTTGGGGGGAATATCTCTTTCTGTTTTACATAGGTATCTTTAGGTGGTGTTGATCTCACAGTCCGGGTGCTCACGACAGGATATTGGCCTACTCAGTCAGCCACACCAAAGTGCAACATCCCACCAGCACCAAGACATGCTTTTGAGATATTCAGAAGGTAAATCTAAATCAGACTTTGTATTTCTAAGTACAGATAATTATTGAAAATTGAAATAAATTTGATCATTAGTAATGTCCCTAATTGAGGGTGAATATACTCCATTTTTTTAAACCTCATGTTCAAAAAGGAGAATTTATCCTGGTATGCAGTGATTTTCCTTTCTATAAGATTTTGATGAATAAAATAAAACAGACTAATTTATCTCGGGAAAGATTATTTATACCCTGCCATTTGAAATGCTTTTTATTTAGACTAGTAGTGAAAATGGAAAAAGAGAGAGTAAATTATGATGGAAAACCAGACCCAGAGAATTCTGTGGACTTTACTGAGCACTTTAACCAACTTCAATTGTTAGAAACACATGGACACCTAGTCTCCGGGTAGGCAATTCTGATCAAGATAAAAAAGATGAAAACAAAATGAATAATTGTATCAATTGCGAGAAAAAAAATGGAAAAAGATCCAAGCAAATGGTTTCTTTGGTCTGCTGGAAAAAAAAAAATTGGCTTACTACAGTGTGGAGACTACTTTCTGGAAAGGCCACTCATGTGAATGCTAGGGATGAAGATGAGTATATCCCTCTTCATCGAGCAGCCTGCAGTGGACACTTAGATATGGTCCATGAGCTGATTGCACAAGGGGCAGATGTTCATGCAGCGACAGTGGATGGCTGGACACCCCTGCACAGTGCTTGTACACGGAATGATACCAGAGTGGCTTCTTTCTTTCTTCAGCATGATGCAGATGTCAGTGCCCAAACAAAAGGCTTCTTGACCCCCTTGCATCTTGCTACTGGGAACAGAGACAGCAAAGATATCCTAGAACTCATCCTGGTGAACTGTTACATCAAACCAGGTCTGAAAAACAACTTGGAAGAAACTGCATTTGATATCACCAGGAGGACAAGTATCTATCACTACTTCTTTGAAATTTTGGAAGGCTATACAAATTTTTCACCTCAGTCTTAATGGTTCTAGTAATTCTCTTAAATTTCTAAATATCAGTGCTTCCTTTTTGTGAAATATAAAATATTTCCATAGTATGAAAATTGACATCAAATAAATATCCCACTACAAAAAATTCGGTGGTGCTCTTTACAATGTCTTCTAAGTGAGTTGCTTGACCTGGATGTCAAAATGTATTTGAAAGTTATGTGGATAAATCTTTAATGATGTCTGTTGAGTTTATGGTTTTTATCAGAAATAATTTTTACTTGCCTGTACTTGACACAGGTTGTACAGAAACTAAAGATATTTTTGGTGCTGATCCAAGAGAAATGTATTTTTTAAATATACCATATCCTGGATCTTTGTTGAGTGTTTAGTATAATAACATGTGTTTTTTATAAGGTGAAGTAACTCAGAATGTAATGTAAAATAGTCTTAAATATTCTGGTGCAGTTCAGCTGTCTTCTCTACATTATCATAGCCAGTTGCTTTCATTTTAAACCAGAACAACTAGCATATTAGTAACTTGAATCTTCATAAGTCAAAAAAAAAGTTTTTTTATAAACTTAGATCTTTGTCTTTCAGAACATAGACCATTTTCAGAAAAGCAGTTACTTATCTAGGTCTTTAATCTATGAATGTTGTATACTGCCTTCCTCACTATAATTCACATTATCTTGTGGACGGTCCTACCTCACCTTGGTTAGCCTATATGATGCTATCTAAGTGATTAAGTATGACCTTTTAGACTTGCATGCAAATATACCTTGGTCCAGTAGATCATGATATACCTGCTATCCAGCTGGCTTTACCTGCCTAATCCATCTTGTTTGGGCATTACTCATATAGTCACCTGAGTTCACAGGAAATGTTGATTTTTCCAAGGTCCTTATTTTATGTAAACCGTAGAAAGGCAACGTGACAAAGGAAAAGGAATTCTAAGAGTGAGGGGATGATTATTATATTGGAGCTAAGAACCACAAGGTGGCTCAGGCTTTTTTTTAAAAGCATAAATATTTAAGAAAAATTAATTGCAAATTTTGAACAACAAAAAAGGGAGAATTTATCCTTTACCCTTTTAATATGTAAGAATTGAATAAAACTTGTTAAAGAAGAATATTAATGCCCTTCAGCATTATTGCATGTTTAGAAATGTATTTTGTACTATTGACATCTGCTACTGTCTTAGGACTAATTGATTGTGGGGTTAATATGGAGAAAGGTGGTCTTACGAATGGCAGGGTCTGAGCAGCAGCAGGCTGAGGCAAAGTATACAGTAGAAATAATTTAGTGTGTTGCCTTTATCATTTACTATCTAGATGAGTTGTTTGTAGTGGTGCACTCTCTCTCACTCTCCTGTTTCCTCTTCTCTAAAATGTTGGAACTGAACTTAATTCCAAAGGTTTCCTGTAGCTTTTAAAGTTTCCCTTACATATTTGTTTGTTGAGGATTGTTAGCTTGTAATTGATAATTTCAAATATGTAAATTATTTGGTTCTCTAAAACCTGGTTTAATTTGCTGAAGGTTCTACTTAGCCAAACACAGTGGTCGACAGCTCACACTCCAGCATCATATGGGTTCTGCAGATCTCAATGCCACCTTTTATGGACCAGTTAAAAAGGTAAATATTGATGGTTTGAACATATTAAATAACTTAAAATTAGTCTGTAGAATTGATTGTAATTTATGTTGATCTGGGTAAATTATTTCTCTTATTTGCTACCTGCCTCAAATAATTAAAAAGTTAAAGTCTTGGCTTTGATTTATTACTTCTGTTCCCTCAGTTGCTAACTTTATTTGAAATGCCAATAGCCTTCTTTAAGAAATAAATAATGTTAGGATAACTGCACATTTTATTTGTAAGATTAGGTTTAGGACAGCATTGCCTAAAATAGTAAAATCTAAGTTGATTTGAGGTTGTAGGAAGCCGTGAGTCTTTTTTGAAAATTCTTGGTCTCCTGTAATTCGTATTTCCAATAAATCAAGATGGGGAAAATTCACACTTGAGATTTAGGAGATGTAAAAATGTTACTGAAGGTATTTAAAAAAAAATGTACTAGTTATTTGCCTTCATTTTTTTAAAAAGTAATTTGCTTGTTTTTTGTTTAGAATTATGAGATTTAGAGTAATAATTTTCATTATTTGATATTACTCAACAAATCAGGATTATTTGCCTTAAAAGAAAATATAATGTCTTCTAGAAAAAGATCAAAGATACCTAAGTTGTCATCTAGGCACCAAGTAATGGTTTTATTTTAGATTTTAATTAGGATCTTACTAGTTTTATATGATGAGTTGCTGTAACACCAAAAATTTTTTTAGTATTGCTGAAAGTGCCTATAAATACTCTAATTTTTATATTTAATTGAAATGGAAGTAGTCCTTTACAGTTAATTTAGTTGAATAATATTTGATATTAATACATATTTGTATAAGTGGGAAAGATAAGGAAACTAAAGAACTTAGCTTTTAATTATTGCTTATTTTTGTTTTAAAGGAGTAAAAGTAATCATTTTATCTTTTGAGGTTTTATGAAATAGAACTGTAGATTTTTAAAACATAATGCAAGCGTTAATTACTACAAGCTCTGCTTTGTACCTCTTAAATCATATAGAGCAGGAATGGGCTTTGAGAACGGCAGTTTTCTCCCCTGTGCTATGCTGGTTTCTAATCTTTTACTGTGATTGGGTCACATATAAAGAAACCTAACCCTATTACTTTTGGTGCTAGTGTAATAGTAGGGTTGTTTCATAAGTCCATTATTATTATCATCCTGTAGCATACTGTAAAAATAATTTTTGCTTTAAATATAATAAATTGTTGATTAATAACTTGCTCAGATACACTAAAATTTCCATAGTGGGGGAAGAAGGAGACAGTCTAAGTACTTTGTGTGTATGTGTGTGTAAGTATACACGCACACACATATTTTTAAATAGATTTCCTTTTTATATGGAAATAAGTTACGTAGTTTTGTTGAGAGAAGATGGATACTGTAGGATCTATTTCTGAAACATACTGTTAAAGTCACCAGGAGATAATTATATCTTATATTTCTTTAAAAAATAGGAAGATGGATCTGAAGTTGGTGTTGGAGGTGCACAAGTAACCGGCTCTAATACACGGAAGCACATATTGCAAGTCTCCACTTTCCAGATGACCATATTAATGCTCTTTAATAATAGAGAAAAATACACATTTGAGGTATGGGTTATGGTTATGTACATTTTAACTAATCTAACTCTGTTGTTATTTAACTCTATCTTATTTGAATACCTTTAAAGAAAATTGCATAAAATTGGCCATGGAACTGTATGAACATCATACATTTATTATGTTTCATTTTGGTTTTTTTTTAATTGACTTTAAAAATTACACTTTTTCGAAGTATAATTTTCATGTAGTACCCCATATAAGTGTACAATTTGGTGAATGTCAAACTTGTGCACTTGCGTAATTGCCATCACCATCAAGAGTATTACCCAGAAATATGGAATATTATCTCCAAGATTTTTTTTTTTTTCTTTGAGACAGAGTCTTGCTCTGTTGTCCGGACTAGAGTGCCGTGGCATCAGCCTAGCTCATAGCAACCTCAAACTCCTGGGCTCAAGCAACCTCAATCCTCCTGGCTCAGCCTTCCGAGTAGCTGGGACTACAGGCATGCGCCACCATGCCTGGCTAATTTTTCCTATATATTTTTAGTTGGCTAATTAATTTCTTTCTACTTTAAGTAGAGTCGGGGTCTTACTCTTGGTTCAGGCTGATTTCGAACTCCTGACCTTGAGCGATCCGCCCACCTCCGCCTTCCAGAGTGTTAGGGTTACAGGCGTGAGCCTCGGCGCCCAGCATCCAAGATTTCTTTGTACTACTTTGCAGTTTTCTCCTACCACCCTCCAACCCCAGGCAACAGGGATCTGCTTTATATCACTATAGACTAATTTTGCCTTTTCTAGAATTTTATTTAAATGGAATCATATAAATAATGTAGTGTTGGTGTTCAGCTTCTTTCAGTAGCATAGTACTTTTTAGTTGCATCTGTTTTGTTACATGTGTGGTATCAGTAGTTCATTACTTTTACTACTGAGTGATTTTTTTTTTTAATACAGATGTGCTGCATTTTCTTTATCAGTTTATCTGTTGATGAGCATTTACGTTATTGCCAGATTTGGGGTGTTAGGATTAGGGCTATATATTTAATTTTTTAAGAAACTTCTAAACTATCAAAATATTTGTACCATTTTACATTCCCACAAGCAGTATAAAAGAGGTCCAGTTGCTCTACATCCTCTTAAGTCTTTATAATTTTAGCTCTTTTAGTTGATATATAATTGTGTCTCATTCTGGATTTAATTTTCCTTTCCTTGATGACTGATGATGTTGAGCATCTTTTTATGTGTTTGTATGCCATTGGTTTATCTTGTTTGTTTGAAGTGTCTGTCCATCTCTTTATTGAGTTATTTTCTTATTAAATTATAATAGCTCTTTATAAATCTGATTATAAGTCTTTTGTCAGGTATATGTTCTGTGAATGTTTTTTCAATCTGTTGCTTGCTTTTCATTTTCTTTTTCTTTTTTTTTTCATTTTGTTTTATTTTTTTTGTCTTTGGTTGGTTGGTTGGTTGGTTTGTAGAGATGGGTTTTGCTCTGTTACCCAGGCTGGAGTGCAGTGGTGCAATTACAGCTCACTGCAGCCTGGAACTCCTGTGCTCAAGCATTCTTGCTCCACCCTCCCTAGAAGTGGCTGAGACTACACGTGCATGCCACCATGCCCAGCTACTTTAAAAAAACATTTTTTTTGTAGAGACAGTATCTCACTATGTTGCCCAGCTTGGTCTTGAACTCCTGTCCTGAAGAGATCTTCCAGTCTCAGCCTCCCAAAGTGTTAGGATTATAGGCATGAGCCACCAAGTCCAGGTGTCTTTTTATTTTCTTATTGATGTCTTTTGAAGAACAGAATTTTAAATACTGACAAAGTCCGATTTAGTCATTTTTTGCCTTTTATAGTTTGTGCTTTTGATGTCCTAGGAAATCATTGCCTACCCCAGAATTGCAAAGATTTTCTCTTGTTTTAAGTGGTTTATAATTTTAGTGTTTTATGTTTAGGTCTGTGATCAATTTTAAGTTGATTTTTTTTATATGGTGTAAGGTAAAGATTAAGATTTTTTTCCTCTCACACACAGTTGCTTGTTCTAGTATCATTTGTTGAAAGCACTGTTTATTTCCCATTGAATTATCTTGGCATTTTTGTTAAAAAGAAATCAATTAACCATATATTGGTGGGTCTGTTTTTATTCTGTCTGATCTATTTCTTGTTTCTGTGTCTGTTCTTATGCCAATTTGCACTATCTTGATAGCATAGTCAAATTTCTTTTTGTGCCATCTTTTTTCCCTTAGAGTAACTAATTAATTATAATATGCTTTTTATTTCATTTTTCCTTTGTCCTTTCTCCTCCTTAAGTTGTGATTTGATTACATTAAATTCATTTAGTCTTTTCCTATACTTTTAAATGATGTCTTAGGTTGAAATGAAGATCATGTGATTCTTACTAAGATTAAAATTAAGAATAAACATTTTGAAAGCCTTCAAAATTACTACCATATTTATACTTAATTTGAAAGACAGTTTTCACATGTAGGTGAACATAGGAAGAAAAAAAGTATAAGTTTGAAATTAAGAAAAAGATTAAATTCTAGTTCTATTTTTTAAAAATTTTATTTTTAATTATTATGGGTACAAAATAGTTATATACCTCTTATAGGGTACATATGATGTTTTGATACAGACATACAATGTGAATTTATCAAATCTGAGTATTTGGGGTATTCCCTACCTGAGGCATTCAACATATCTTTGTGTTAGAAACATTTCAATTCCACTATTTTTATTCCTTTAAGGTGTACCCTAACTTAGTTGATTATTGTCACTTTGTTGTGCTATCAGATATTGCTCATTCTATCTAACTGTCTAAGTATATTTTTTAACCCATTAGCCATCCCCAGTTTTTATTCCCCTCTCCCTGCTATACTTCACACCCTCTGGTAACTGTCATTCTAGTCTCTGTCTCCATGAGACTAATTGTTTTTATTTTTTTATTTTTTATTTTTTTTTTTTTTTTGAGACAGAGTCTCACTTTGTTGCCCAGGCTAGAGTGAGTGCCGTGGCGTCAGCCTAGCTCACAGCAACCTCAAACTCCTGGGCTCAAGCGATCCTTCTGTCTCAGCCTCCCAAGTAGCTGGGACTACAGGCATGCGCCACCATGCCCGGCTAATTTTTTCTATATATATTAGTTGGCCAATTAGTTTCTTTCTATTTATAGTAGAGACGGGGTCTCGCTCTTGCTCAGGCTGGTTTCGAACTCCTGACCTCGAGCAATCCGCCCGCCTCGGCCTCCCAGAGAGCTAGGATTACAGGCGTGAGCCACCGCGCCCGGCCAGACTAATTGTTTTTAATATATAGCTCCCACATATGAGTGAGAACGTGTGAGATTTGTCTTTCTGTGCTTGGCTTATTCCACTTCCTATAATGTTCCCCAGTTCCATCCATGTTGCAAATGACAGGATTTCCTTCTTTTTGTGGCTATATAATAATATTCCATTGTATGTATGTACTACAATTTCTTTATCCATTCATCCATTGATGGACACGAAGGTTGATTCCATATCCTGGCAATTGTGAATAGTGCTGCAGTAAATATGAGAGTGTGGATATCTTTTTGATATACTACATTTCCCTCCTTTGGTATATACCCAGTAGTGGGATTGCTGGGTCATATGGTAGTTCCTATTGTCAGGTTTTTGAGGAACCTCTATGCCGTTTTCCATAGTGTTTTCACTAATTTACATTCCAGCCAATAGTGCACGAGGTTTCCACTTTATGTGCATCCTTGCCAGCATTTGATAAAAACCATTTTAACTAGGATGAAATGGTGTTTCATTGTAGTTTTGATTTGCATTTTTCTGATGACTAATGATGTTGAGTAATTTTTCATATACCTGTTGGCCATCTTGTGTGTCTTCTTTTGAGAAATGCCTATTCAGATCCTTTGCCTATTTTTTAATTAGATTATTTGATTTTTTCCTATTGAGTTGTTGGAGCTTCTTATATATTCTAGTTATTAATCCCTTGTCAGAAGGATAGTTAGCACATATTTTCTCCCATTCTTTGGGTTGGCTCTTCCCTTTGTTGATTGTTTCCTGTGCTGTGCAGAAGCTTTTTAGCTTGATGTGATTCCATTTGTCCAAGTTTGCTTCGGTTGCCTATGGTTTGGGATAAAGACCTTGTCCAGACCAGTGTCCTGGAGAGTTTTCCCAATGTTTTCTTTTAGTAGTTTCATAGTTTCTGGTCTCGGATTTAAGTCTTTAACCCATTTTGATTTGATTTTTGTGTATAGTGAGAGAATAAGAGTCTAGTTTCCTTCTGCTGCATACGGACATCCAGTTTTCCCAGCACCATTTATTGAAGAGACTGTCCTTTCCCCACTGTATGTTCTTGGCACTTTCTTCGAAAATAAGTTCACAGTAGATATGTGGATTTATCTCTGGGTTCTCTACTCTGTTCCATTCATTGGTCTGTGTCGGTTTTTATGCCAGTAGCACTCTGTTTTTGTTATTGCACCTCTGTAGTATAATTTGAAGTCAAGTAATGTGATTCCTCCAGTTTTGTACTTTGTGCTCAAGATGGCTTTGGCTATTCTGGGTCTGTCGTGGTTCCATATCAATTTTAGAGTTGCTGTTTCTATTTTTGTGAAGGAATACCATTGGTATTTTGATGGGGATTGCATTGAATCTGTAGATTGCTTTGGGTAGTATGGACATTTAAACAGTATTGAGTCTTCCAATCCATGAGCCATCTTTCCATGTTTTGTGTCTTTAGCATTTTTCATCAGTGTTTTTTAGTTTTCAGTTTAGAGATCTTTCACTTCTTTGGTTATGTTTATTCCTAGGTATTATATTTTATCTGTAGCTATTATAAATGAGATTACTTTCTTGGTTTCTTTTTCAGATTGTTTACTGTTGACATATAGAAATGCTGCTGAGCTTTGTATGTTGATTTTGTATCGTGCAACTTTACTGAATTTGTTTATTAGTTCTCATAGTTTGTGGGTGGCATCTTTAGGTTTCTTTAGATATAAGACCATCATCTGCAAACAAGGATAGTTTGACTTCTTCATTTTTCAATTTGGATGCCCTTTATTTCTTTCTCTTATCTGAATGCTTTAGCTAGAACTTCCAGTACTATGTTGAATAACAGTGGTGAAAGTGGGCATCTTTTGTTTCAGATCTTTGAGGAAAGGTTTTCAGTTTTCCCCAATTCTGTATATGTTACTGGCTGTGCGTCTGTCATATATGGCTTTTATCATGTTTAGGTAGTTCCTTCTGTACCCAGTGTTTTTGAGAATTTTTGTCATGAAGGGTTGTGGAATTTTATTTAATACTTTTCAGCATCAATTGAAATGATCATATGATTTTTGTTCTTCATTCTTTTGATATGATGTATCACTTTAATTGAACCATTCTTGCATTCTTGAGGTGAATCCCACTTAATCATGATGAATAATCTTTTTAATGTGTTGTTGAATTTAGTTTGTTGGTATTTAGTTGAGGATTTTTGCATCTATGTTCATCAGAGATATTAGTCTATAGTTTTCTGTTTTGTTGTATCACTGTCTGGTTTTGGTATCAGGGTGATACAGGCCTCATAGAATGAGTTTGGAAGTATCTCCTCGTCATTTTTTTGGAATAATTAAGTAGTATTGGTAGCAGTTCTTTGAATGCTTGGTAGAACTCAGCAGTGAAGCCATCAGGTCCTGGGCTTTTGTTTGAAGGAAGACTTTTTATTATTGCTTTTATCTCATTACTTATTATTTATTCAAATTTTGGATTTCTTCCTGGTTCAATTTTCATGGGTTGTATGTGTCTAGGAATGTAACCATTTCTTCTAGGTTTTCCAATTTATTGGCATACAGTTGCTCATAGTAGTTTCTAATGATCCTTTGGATTTCTGCAGTATCAGTTGTAATATCTCCTTTTTCTGATTTTATCTATTTGGGTCTTCTCTCTTTTTCTCTTAGTCTGGCCAAAGGTGTGTCTATTTTGTATATCTTTTCAAAAAACCAATTTTTTTGTTTCATTGGTCTTTTGTATTGTTGGTCTTTTGTATTGTTTTTTGGTTTGTTTCAATTTCATTTATTTATGTTTTGAAAATGTGCTAGAGTTGTTTTTCAGAGTCCTAATTTATTAATATAAAGAACTCGTACAAAAATTGAGATAAGTAAAAATACAAACCTATTATTGAAATTGGAAGTTTTAGTAATTCAAGCTTACTTTTCTTTTTCCCAACCAGTTTGGGAAAAGAAGTATGAAATTTCTCTAATTTTAAAAACTTTAGCTAAACACACATCACAAGCCTGAGCGTAGCATATATAGAACGCCATATTATGTGGCTGCAAAGCTTTCAGGCTGCTCACGCCTCAAATTCTGGGCATTGTGAGACGACACAAGAAGTTTATCTTTACTCATGCTTTATGTTTCTCTGCAATCTGCTGCTAAAGTTTTATTAGCTAGCTCTTATACCTAAATCATCTTCACAAATTCTTGGACATAGTTCAAAGTATTTAACTATAATAATTTTAAGAAAGGTGATCTTTTTATCTCTGAGTATTCTTTATGAGTTCAGTAAGATGGTGTATTAGTTATTTAATGCCCCATAACAAATCTCAAAACTTAGTGATTTACAGCAATCACTAACAGTTTATTATCTCTCATGGTTTCTATGCTTTAGGGCTTCAGAAGGGACTCTGTTGGGTGTTACTGGCTTGGAGTCTTTTATGAGGTTGCATTGAGGTGTTGACTTGGGCTTTAGTCATCTAACGGTTTGATTGGGGCTGGAGAATACACTGCCAACGTGGCTCAGATGGCTGGCAAGTTTGTTTTGGATGTTGGTAACAGGCCTTAGTTTCTTTCCACATGGATCTTCCCACATAGCTGTTTGATTGTCCTCAAATCCTGATGGCTAGCTTTTTCTGGAGTGAGCTATCAGAGAACCCAGGCAGAGCTTGTGGTGTCTTTATGACCTGGCCTTGGAAGTCACATATGGTTACTTCCTCATTTTCTTGGTCACCCAGGTCAGCCCTGATAGAGCGAGAGGACTACATGTGGTTAAAGTATACCAGGATCATTGCAAACTATATTAGAAGCTGGTTACAACAGGTGGCATTAATTTGTATTGTTATATTTAATACATACTAGTTGGGCTGCTATGGCCTTTACTTTTATGTATTGTTTGAATGACTAAAGATAAGTTTACTGTGATTTAGAACAGCTAAACATAAGAAATATGTACAGTGATAGTCTGTGCCTTGGATTTTAGTTAGCTTAGCAGATGGTGTTTGAAAGAGGTATGGATAATAATTATTAATACATACTTTTCTTAATGTTCTTTGTTGTACTAAAATTTTCTGAAAATGAGACTCAATTATAAAAACTAATTATAGACAATAGCAGTATTAGTGTGAGACAGTAGAATTCAAATAGGAAACCATTAAACAGTGATATTTGATATTTAATTAAGAATTTATAACAATTATTTGTGGTATAACCTCACAATACAGAAAGGAGAATGGAAGTACAAGGAGAAATAGATGGTTCTTGGTAAAATACCCTTTTCTTCCTGTCATTTACTGATAAATGCTGATTTATAGAAAAGGTAACAAGTCCCTTCCAAATTATAAAGTTGGTTGTTGGAGGTTTGAATAACACAATTAGCAAGTCCCATACAGTCATAGACGTCCCTTACAAATTCAAAAAGTGATTGTTAAAGATTTGAATAACACAATCAGTAAGTTACAATTGAAAGCCATATAGAGAACTTTGAACTCAGAAAGCAAAATATACATATTACTCTTGGGAAATATCTGAGACTGGCAAAACTTCATTACTAAGACTGAATGAGGAAGACAAAAAAGAAAGCTATAGGTTATTCAACATAAAAGCTTAAATAAAATATTAGTAAGTTATATTCAGCAGTATATTGAAAGAATAATGCACTATTTCCAAATAGGATTTATCCCTGTAATACAAAGAATGGTCAGTATAAGGAAATTTATTGAAAGGATAGTTTTTAAAGTATGGTAGTAATTATAAGGTTAAGCAGTTGCTGAATTGCCAGACATCATTTTAAAGAGAAAACCAATTGGTTATCTCTACAGATACACAAAATGTGTTTGTTGAAAGTCAGTCCTCATTCCTTATTTCTAGAGTGGGGGACTCTTAGCTACCTAAGAAGAGAGTGAAATACTAGACACCTTATTAAAGTTAGGAACAGGTTAAGGATACCTATCTTTACTACTGGTATTCTGCCTTTCTCTACAGGTCCTAACTAGTAAACTAAGAAAAGAAAAAGAAAGTAAATTTGTAAATATCAGGAAGGAAATGAAAAAAATTGTTTTAATTTTGTAGACAGTATGTTTGTAAACTTGGCAGTAGTGGTAATGAGAAACCATTCTCTGAGAAAACTCTGTCACCTTTTCTATAAATCCACATTAATCAGTAAATGAAATGGAGAAAATATGTTTTATCAAGAACCACCATTAAAAAGAATGAAATCATGTTATTTGCAGGAACATGGATGAGCTGGTGGTTGTTAAGTGAAATAAGCTAGGCACAGAAAGAAAAATATCACATGTTCTCACTCAAACATGGGAACTAAAAAAGGTTGAGCACATGAAGATAGAAGAGTGGAGTATTAGATACCAGAGATTGAGAAGGGCGGGACAGGGAGAAAAGATGGTTAGTGGGTACAAACATTAAAGTAATAGAAGGAATAAGTTCTAATCTTCAATAGAAGAGTTGGATGACTATAGTTAACAGTATATCGTATATTTCAAAATAGCTAGAAAAGAGGACTTGAAATCTTACCAAGATATAGAAATGATAAATACTAGAGGTGGTGGATACTTTAAATACCTGACTTGATCCTTGTTACATTCTATGCATGTAGCAGAATTTCACATGTACCCCATAAATATGTATAAATGTAATTAATCAATTAAAAAATCATAACCTTCTAGGAATCATTCTAACAAGAAATGTAGACAGATGACTTAATACCAAGAAGATAATAAAAGTGAAATAATATGAAAGGATAAATGTACCTAAATGGGAGGATTGCATGTTACAATGGTGTCATTTTTTAAAGTCACCTATAAATTCATTGAAATCTGAATCAAAATCCCCCAAAATATTTTTTTGTAATACTTGACAAGCTGATCCCAGAATTCATCTGGACAAGAAAATGCACAAGAATAGGCAAAATTTATTTTTGGGAATAGAAGAGTCTTCAGTGGACCCAAGTAAGGGAAGAAATTTATCCTAATACCAAAACATACCATAAAGTTAATTTTAAAATGCATAGACAATAGCTTATTTGAAGAAAATAGAGTCCAGAAGCAAATTGATAGATTTGTGGGTGTTGGAGATAGGATAAATTTGTCATTTCTAATTAACCTGATTAAAATAATTGTTTTTTTATTTGTGTGAGTGGGAGGAGGTAATATCAGTACCTTAATTCTATGTGTCACGTTGGACACAAAATTAAATTCCAGATAGATAAAATCTAAATAGAAGCACAAATCTATAAAGATAATAGAAGAAGATATAGCCTATTTTGATAATCTTAATTTGAGAAAGGTCTTTTTAAAAAATCTATTACAAAAACCACAAGGACACAGACTGACAGATTTAACCACACAAAAAATAATAAAATATCTATATGGTGAAATATCTTAAATTAAAAGATAAAGAGACTGGAGTAAATTATTTATAACATGCAACAAAATTGAAAACCATAATATATAAAGAGAACCAATAAATCAATGTGAAAACACTTCAGCAGAAAAACATGCAAGGAATATGAATGCATAAAACACAGAAGAATAATTACAAATAGCCTGTGAATATAAAAAGATGGGTTTTCCCCCTTAGTGGTCATGGAAAGTACAAATGAAAATAATGAGACATCACTTTTAGCCCAACAGGCAAAAGAAAAAGAAAATCTGGTGTTGAGGGTGTAGGGGAATGGATACTCATACACTGTTGTTGTGGGGTTAAATTGTTAAGCAGTTTGAAAGATAATTTGTCAGTATCTGTCAAACATAGAATATTTATAAACTTGAGGAAGCAACTGCATTTCTAGAAATTTGCTTCAGAAAACTGGCTTTTGTGTTCAAAGACAGAAATGCACTTACCAACAGAAAATTGGATACAGTCTGAATCTCCATCTGTATCCTGTTAGAGTAGTATGGAATTCCCTGATCTCCTTATGTTAACAAGGAAAGCCTAAAGAAATTAATAGAAAAATTCATATGTTATAACCTCATTTGTGTTTACACTAATCTTAGTGTATAGGAGGATGTGCTCATGTACATTCCTCTGTATTTGTATTCTTGTGTGTGTGTGTGTATAAATGAATAGGAAAAGGCATAGAAGATACATATTGAATTATAGTAGCTCCCTCTAGAAATGATCTATAAATTAAAAATATCACCTAAAAAGATATTTCTAGTTCTTTGAATATAATTAAGCAGTGTAACTGAAATATATAAAGAAGTCACATTTAGCATGTGTGTAATAATTACCATCTCCATTCAAATAATAGCACCTATTTAATTTTCTGGGATTAACATTTATAGTATTTGAAATGTCTTAAGTAGGGAGACATATAACCGGGGATTATTTGAAGAAAAGGAATATGCTTAATCTATTGAAATTCACTTTTCTCTGAATCCTCATGTGTTTGACTGTCCTTTAGAAAAACCGACACTGTTGTTTGGAGACTCTTGTACTATAGAAAGAATGTCTCTGCAAATCAGTTGTTCAGATAATCTAAATATCACTATCTTCATGCCCACTCTTACTGAGCTGCTTTTGAGAAAGAAGCAACTTTATACAGGGTATGGAAGCAATAAATCCTAGTGTGGAAACTTGTACTTAATTGTACATCCCTATAGACTTACAGGGACTAAATCACACAAGTGAACAATTGTCTTGTCCATCAACATAAGAGAAAAATGAACTAAAATGTATACAGCATTTTTCCCAGCTGTTTTTTCCCCCAGTATTGCATTTTATTCATACCATAATTTATAGCAAAAATCAAAACATGTTTCTTATTGATTTTCATTGTCTAGTGTTGATTTCCAGGTATTTAATCTTTTTTTTTTTTTTTTTTTTTTACCTATTTGGTCATACAGGCAGTGTATATGGTCAGCTTGGATTGTAAATTTTGATTGTTTGATGGAAGGCCTAAGGTCAGGCTTACTTTGCTTTTTTCTACTTAAGGATTACTAAACAATAGAGTAGTGTGGATAAACGAGGATGGAAGATTGTGAAGTATTTCTAAAATTAGCAGTTATATGTAGGCTAACACTATTTTTGCCTAAATACTTAAAGCAAGTTACTAATAATCTCTGCTGGATGACATTTTTAGACTAGGCATTTTGTCTTCTGAAACGAAAAAGGAGATGTCTTTTTAATATTTTATAATTTGAATCACTTATTCCTTAAGTTTGTTCAAATAATGAGATTTTAGTGACATGTCATAATATTCAGGGAATTCTTTGTTAGAAATTATTTCTGTAATGGAATTACCTCTGTGTGACTACTGCTTGGTCAATTTACTTGCTAATTAACTAATCTGCTTTTATCTTAAAAGTCTAATTATGTCAATCTGTTGAAATTTCAGGAAATTCAACAAGAGACAGATATCCCTGAGAGAGAGCTTGTTAGAGCCCTACAGTCCCTCGCCTGTGGCAAACCAACACAGCGGGTTCTTACAAAAGAACCCAAGTCAAAGGAAATAGAAAATGGTCACATATTTACAGTTAATGATCAGTTCACATCCAAACTACACAGAGTCAAGATTCAAACAGGTATCTGGAATTATATTTTTCCTCTTAAAAAATTATACATTTTTTTCTCTAGAAAAATTCTAATCTGTTGGATTTCTATCTTTTAAAAAAGTAATGCTTTTCTGATGCTACGTGACACTTAGGTGTAAAAAATAAGCAGCTTTTATTGATATGTGTTTATATCGAAATACAGTTGAATCCAAATACAGTAAGCATTTAAAAAAGTAATTCACAGTGTGATCATGATACTTTTCCATGTTTTTCAAAAAATGGAATATAATTTTATGAACATATTAGTACTTAAAATTGTTTTTAACTGGATAGGTTAATTAGTGGAAGTCTGTTTTTAAAGTTGATTTACAGATTTTTCAGAATTGGGAGTTTACCCATATAAAGTTTGACCTTTAAATGTAGCAATTTATGTTCTGATAAATAATTTTTTAGTTTCAGAGTCCTAAAACTCATCTGTAATTTAAAAACATAGAAATGACATTGTTGTGAAGTTTTTAGTATAGCCTTACTTTTAAGTTGATAGTGAAAATCCAATTCATAATATATTTAACATAATGTAAGTTGCATGTTTTTTATGTGTTTAAGGGGGAAAGGGACACTCTTCCTGATGTTAAAAGCTAATGCAGTTTGCTACCTGGTTTCAAAACCAGTGTTAGATAAGCTTCCCAGTACTAATGTATCCATTACAACTGATGTATCTGTGTAAGAAAACACAGATTGTAAACTAAGATAGATGAGATTTTTAAAATGACTATAATTTTCTGATTTTTAAAAAATTGTGTTTATATTATACAGTAATGAAAGATATTACCTTTTAAAATTATTTTAATGTTAAATATACCATTGACTGTCAGAATATATTGATGTGTACATAGAACTACACACACATAAAAATTTTTTTATATGTATGCTTTGTAAAGCAGGTTAGTATCTGTGTTAAAGCTTTGACTCCTTTGTCCTGTAATTGCGAACTTTATCATTGTAATCTTTATGAACCAAGATTGATCCATGTCTTTGTGACATAAATGTATATTAATAAAACTGTACTAGTGAGTGTTGTGAAATAAAATTTCTTTCTCTTCCAGTGTAAGACATATTACTATATAGATTTGGGCAGATAAAGGTTTTGGATTTCAGAGCTCAGTATTCTAAATATGGAGGAAAATACATGGGGATATATATATCTGGATTACCTAGGTTTACCCTCTTTTATCTTAAATGTGTAACTGTCTTTGTAATCCTAGATTCTATCATGCCTAGCAGTAATATTATCAGATATTAGTGTTATCCAAAAAAGTAGTCTTTCCTTCATGGATTTTTAGATTTTGATGTTAAGTGTGCACTTAATTGGGGATCATTTTTAGATGATCTTTGCTCTTGCTCCTATTTCAAGTCAAAATTTTCTCTTATATGGTAAACATTGTGACCATGTTAGTTTTAATAAATTGTAAAAGGGTCAGTAACATAATCAAACACTGAAACCTTTACCTATTTATGTTACTTTTACTATACAGCCGGTTAACAGAAGTTCAAACAAAGAATGTAAATAAATTACTCAACACGGCCTTTTGAAAAGAATTAGATTCATTGTAATCTGCAGCAGTTTCCAGAATTGACAGTTTTCACCACCGCTCACCTTTTAAAACCCTGTAGATCTTATGTAGGCACATGCACAGCAACACCTTCTATGCTAGGCTCTGGGAGTGAGCCTCTGCTCTCACATTAAAAAACAAAACAAAACATAGTAATTCAGTGCATATCACCAACGAAATCTTCCCATTTATTTTTTTCAGTGGGTATTTATAAAGTACACTTACTTAGGTAACCAAATTCAGATGAACCAAACAAATCGTTTAAACTATTTATGTGGTTTTTTTCCCTTCAGCTTTTTAAGTATGTTCAAATCCACAGAAAAGGCGAAAGACACTGTAATGGCCATCAATATAGCTGTGATCTATGTTTACCAGTCAATAAAATTTTGCCACACTTGCTTTCTCTTTCTCTCTGCCCCCATTGGTATGTATGTGTGTGTGTTTGCATGTATGTGCGTATGTGTGTATATATGTTTGCTATGGCATTTGAAATTAATTTGCAAATATCTCTCCCCTAAATACTTTAGCATACATCTCCTTAGAATAAGATATTTTCCCATATCACTGTAACGCTATATCACACCCAAGAAAATTAATAATTCCATATGCTCATATATACCACTGATTTATATATCCTTAGTTGTTTCAAAAATCTTCTCCATAGCTTACTATTTGGATCTAGGATTCCATCAGGGTTTCTACATTATATTTAATTTTTATGTCTCTTTAGTTCTATTTATAATAATTTAAACCAGTACTTCTGTCTCTATTTTTTGATGACATTGACTTTTTGAAGAAAAGCACTATTCTTATTAGGCTATTTTAATACAATTTTTGTCTTTTTTGTTAAGATATTAATTATTTTTTACTTGGGAAATGACATTGAATGTAGTATTCTTAACCAAGGGATTCTAATTAGAAACAGCTGAATGAATATACACACCAGAATGATCTTCTAAATTGTACACTCTGCTGTCTCGTGGCTGTGTCCATGCCTAAGTCAGCAATGTCTCATGTGCTGCTTTGTAATTTTCTAGTTTCTACCTCCAGAAACTTCACATCTATGTCCTTTTGATGACCAAATAAAAAAAATTAGTTATAATTTTTTTCCCTGCTATTTCAATTAGAGCAAAGTTGTAGGAGAGTGGTCTTATGTATTTAATCCCTTAGCACTTGCTTTCAAGACTACTGGGAAGAACAGACTAAGATTCTCCTAAAAATTAGAATATAGTATGAATGAATTTGTGATACTAAGTTTGTGACATAAAAAATTAATAAAATATATGATAAGAAATTGTTAGATAAATAGAATCCAAGGAGATTTTGTTAAGAGATACAAATTAATTACTTCACTGTTATGGAATTCCTTTGACTGACATCCTAGTGGCATTTTTTAATTATTTATTTAGCTGGCTGACTCTTGGCAATACATAGCTTTCCTCCCTGTGAAAGGCATTAGAGATTATAGATACATTTGAGTTAGTAAATTAACAGACATACACTTAACTGAGCTCCTTTTGGTGAGGTTTAACTTGGAGTCATGATGCCAAAATATTAGTGGACCTCTGGAAATCATAAGCAATGAAAATTGTTTACTGATAGTTTTACTACTGAAGATATCCAGCTTTCATTTTTCTTTCAGGAAAGGAATTACGTTGTATTCTATAGAAATGACATTGATTTTATTTTCTCAGTAAAATTAAATTCCTAATTTTTGTAAGGAATAATTTAGTATTGAACTTAACATTGACTGAGACACTTTTTGACTGGTACTTGAATTAATAAGTGTGTGTTATGTACTCAGGATGAAATTGGTTTTTCTCTGTGGATAATGCTAAGTTATATTTTAGTTTTGTTTATAAGCCAAATTTTTTCATTACATTTATGATAAATGCCTTTATTTCTCTTTTAGTTGCTGCCAAACAAGGTGAATCAGACCCAGAAAGGAAAGAAACAAGGCAGAAAGTAGACGACGACAGAAAACATGAGATAGAAGCTGCTATAGTGCGGATAATGAAATCTAGAAAGAAGATGCAGCACAATGTTTTAGTAGCAGAGGTGAGGACCCTTCAAGACTGGGTTAATATGGAAAAAGCAGAATAATATTATTAACAATTTAAATTTAAGAAATTACTATATTCCACTAAATTTAAAAGCAATTTAAAAATTGGGAAACCTTAATCATTTAACACTTCTCATTCAAAGCATAGCACTCAGTTGATAATTAAACATAGTGATACATTGAAGTATGTGCACACTTTAAGAACTAAGGTATTTGGAGTGAAAATAATAGAATATTGAATATGAAGAATAAAAAAAGTTTTACAGCTTTTTAATGCCTTGTATAAGCAAACTACTATTTTTTCTAAAAATTAATAGCTGTTACCATTTATTGAGTGTTTCCATTTTACAAATTAGGAAACTAAGAAGGGGAAGACCCATTGGGGCCATTAAAATAATCAGGTAGTAGGTGACCAAGGCCTGGGTAGACTATTGATAGAGGGTAGAAAGCTAAATCAAAATAATTGGGAAATAGAATTGTAACAGGATTTATTGACTGATATTGAGAAATGAGAGAAAGGAATAGAAAATGCTTTAGATGTCTGGCCTGAGTGACTAGATGAAGTTAGTCTCTTTAACCAAAAAAGGAAGGGTAATTGGCTGCTTTGGTCTAGATGCCAGTTAATACTGTTTTATACAAGTTAACTTTATTATATTTTGGCATATCCAGTAGCAAGTATCCATTATACCAGCCAAAAGTAAAGGAAAAATGAGGGCTAGAAGTTGAGTTGGGAATTCAGTGCATAGGAATGTAGTTAAAACCACAGGTATGGATTAAATTGCTTAGAATATCATGGAGAGCAAGAAGAGAAAACTGTAGGATCAACTCTTTTCCTCAACCATTTTAGGAACAAAGGTCATTGTATAAAGCCACTAAAGAAAGCCTTTAGAGCACTGGTTTTCACAGTGTGGTTCCTGGGCTAACTGCATCAGCATCACCTGGGAACTTGTTAGAAATAAGATTCTTAAGCTCCAACTAGCCCTATTAGATCAGAAACTATGAAGTCACCCAATACTCTGGTTTTAACAAGCACTTTGGGTGATTTTGATGCACAAATTTGAGAACACTGCTATAGAGGAAAAAGAAAAGAAAAAATAACAGTGTCCCATGACAAGGAAAGAGAATTACAAGGAGTATATAGTCAGTAATTTTAAAAATCATGAAAAGCCCAAGTTGAAAAACACTTAAAACATATTGTTAGATGACTATTTAACTTTCAGACATTTTCATTGGACTGGTAAAAGTGGATGTCTGATGGTAATGCCTTAAGAAGTAAGTGGAGGTGGAAACCACCAAGAGTGGCTTGTTCTCTGAGATACTGGTCATGGGAAAGGGCAGTGAGAGCAGTACTGTAGAGGATTAAGTGTTGAGTTGAGGGGTTCTGGATTTTTTTTTTCTAGATGGGAAGATATTGAGCATGTTTATGTCCTAAGGATAAGGACGGGATGTTTAAAAACAAAAGGAAAAATGGGATAAGAGGATAATACCAAAGTCTAGAAAAGGAAAGGTAAGGATTGGATAGAGAATATAGGTGGGTGTAGATATATTAATGTGAGCGTTATTGAATATGCTTCTTCCTGAGAACCCAGGACAGGGTTAGTACGGGGATGTATGCTAAGCAAGGATAGACATGAGCATGGATAAGTGTACATATCTGGGGTGGGAATTTGAGGAATTTCAAAGCGAAATGGCCTCTTTCCCCTGTGTAAAACAGGATATCAGGTTATAGGATAAGACTGGATTAAAAAGTTTAAAGGGCTTGTCAGAAATTTGAAATAGTATCTGTCAAAGAATGGTGCTCAGGAACTTGATGAACTTGAATACTATAAATTTGCATTATCAGTCTGTACTAGAGGTTGGCAAACATTTTTGTGATTGTCCAGTTACAGCATGAAAGCAGCCATAGACAATATATAAACAAAAAAGTGTGGCTGTGTTTCAGTAAAATTTTACAAAACCAGGCAGCAGGCTGTATTTGGCCTGTGACTATAGTTTGCTGACTCCTAGTTTACACAAATGTTGTAAGAACTACAACTTCACTCAGCAGAGAACTCTGTAGTAAATTTGTAATGATGTAGTAGATACAGAATGTAGATTTGATCAAAGGGTGTTTGTGGAATAGGACCAAAGGAATCAGGGTGTTGGAGGTACTGTTGAGGACAGCTGAAGTGATCTTGAATGCAGTCTAGGCCTTGTGAGGAATGAAATAAGGTCAGAAGAATCCGTTAATAGCCTGGGAAAAGAAGGGTCAAAGGATGAGAGATCGCAGGTGGTGAGTGGAGAGCAACTTTGTAGATATTGGCCTGGTAATCCTGGAAGCATGGTAGATTTTAGTTGCAGAGTGAAGTGCTGAAGTTTTAGATTTCAAAGAGTTATCAATCCATTGTGGCTTTGGGAAATGAACTGATAAACAAGAGTAAAAGAAAAGCTGGCTCATGGATGGAGGGATCATCTGCAAGCGAGGCAGGGTGGATTAGTGGAAAGAACATGGACTTTGAGACCAGAAGGGATTAGATGCATCTCTGTCTGCTGGTTCGGTTTTTTTTTTTACTGTTCATCTAATTTTTCCTTTCTGGCTTATTTTCTTCATTTGTAAAATGAGACAACATACTTTGCAAGATTAAGAGCATTAAAAAAGTTAATATATGCAAAATGATTGTTAAATAGTGCATTCATACTTGTGGCTGCTGCTATTGTTATGTTTAATTATTACTGTTATCACAATAGTTAGGATCCTGAGAGCAGTTCGAGAAAAGAATGACAACAGTACCATTTAACTGTGGGTAGGCATTATTCTAAGGCATTACATCTATTAGCTCATTTAATGTACACACCAACTTCCCAGGGTCTCAGAGCTAGTAAGTGGTAGAGCTAGGATTTGAATCCAGGCAGTCTGGTCCAGAGTTTGTGCTCTTTAAACATATTATGCTACGCAAGTTGTGTGAATTGAGTGAGTAACCCACAAGTTAGTAGATAATAGCAGCAACATGGTTAAATTATTAGGTGATGTATATTTATACCCATATATTCTACTAGTTCAACTAATCTACTTTAGCATTCACATTCTGATGTGAGAAACTGTGTTCTGACCATACATTTTCAAATAAAACCTTTTTGAATTTTCTGTACCTATAACTGGTAATCTAGTTACTGAAGTTTTATCTCTGTGTCTTAAAATGACACATCAGTTCTATTCAAAGGTAGGACTTTTAATTTTTGTGTTTTATGTGGAAATGTTAGGAATTAGTCTTTCTACCTTCTTTTTTAGGTAACTCAGCAATTGAAGGCTCGATTCTTACCAAGTCCAGTTGTTATTAAGAAACGTATTGAAGGACTTATTGAGAGAGAATATTTGGCACGAACACCTGAGGATCGCAAAGTATACACATATGTAGCATAAAATGCGTTCAGAAATTTGATTTATTCTTGGACTGTACTCTTCGCATGGACTGGGAAGTTCTTTTAAATCATTAAATATTAAGACGACCATCTCTTCTATTAAATTACAGTACATGTTCTAGACCATTCAGATCAAGCCTTTACTCCCTTTGAGAGTTTTCAACATCAGTTGATTGAGCTTCAGGCTTTACAACGTTTATCCCTGTAGAGATCATCTTTACAGTTCCTCGGGAAAATGTGAATGTGCCGCGTTTTGTTTTCAATACTGTATGAAAACAGGAAAAAATAAAACAAAAATTTAGAAAATACAGCTCATTAAAATAAAATTGTTGGATTTCATTTCCCCAGGTCTTCAGTGTTGATGTAAATGTGTTTCTGTAGTGTTGCTTAGCACTTTGCGCATTGTGTAAGTTGGGTAAAAAAAAAAATTGGCAAAAGAACTGCAGAATTCCCAATTATCTTGCTCTGCTTAAGGCATTTTCTTTAGCTAGTCTTGTTTAATTTAAAGGTTTGGTAAATATACAAAGACCCAAGCATACGATTTGAGCATGCTTTATTCTACCACTTGCACTTACTAATCTTATAGCCTTATGACCAGGAACCTTTGTTTTGGGCTCAGTACATACCCTGATTTGGTTTTTCCCTATTGTAATTTGAAATTTCCCAAATTAAGTCTTACAATTGATTAGGTTTTGTTCTGAGTTATTTCTAGAGAAAGAAAATATTTTAGTATGTATAAATTGTACAATAATTTTTTGCTGTTGTACTCACTGCTAATAGTGGATTGTATAGGGTGGTGTTTTTATTTCATTTATTGTAGACAAGAATAAATGAATTTAGTATACATATACCCACTAATTCAAATATGTCAGAGCACAAAGTTGGCAGCTGGTTATATTTAATTCAGCCCCTTTGAAAAGCACATACATTCTACACTTTGTTTATAAATATCTTAGGGTCCCCCTCATTAAATATATATTTTGGTGAAGCTGTGGTGCACTATTAATTTTCTGTTTCAAAATGCAATCTAAAGATGCAATAAATATGATTACCTTG
Organism: Microcebus murinus; assembly: GCF_040939455.1. NCBI lineage: Eukaryota > Metazoa > Chordata > Mammalia > Primates > Cheirogaleidae > Microcebus > Microcebus murinus. The sequence goes on along the minus strand of NC_134111.1, from coordinate 93,954,609 downwards.
ATAGTTTTAACAAAATCTTCAGTTCTTACAGCTAACTGTGTTTTGGAAAGTGATTAAGCAATATTTTTCAAACCTGATGATTCTTGGATATTTAGCTATTGTCCTCCAAAGAGTCGTCATTTCACGTTTTCAAAGATGTGCTTTGTGCTGAAGATTCCTGTCAGTTATCCTGTGCTTCCAGAATATTTTTATCTTCAATTTTATTTAATTTTGTTTCATTTTGTTTTCATAAGACAATGTTTCAGATATGTAATTGGGGCAAACCACTATAGATTTCTGTTGGATAGAAAAATGAAATGTTAACATTAAGTTCAAATAACTGACCCTTCGTTGACTATCAATACTGTTGATACATTTATTAGACTGTATGTCTCAGAAGATGGTTTCTGTTTAAGTTTATGGTCAAGTTACAACAACTGAATTCTAATATGGATTAAAAGCTCCACATAAATATTTTTCCCCATGCGTCTTGGGTTATAATTTTACTTTTAGATTTGCAAATATGCTTTTATTGCATTTAATTTTGTCTCCATCTGTACTGTAGAATTATAAGCCTTATGCTCTTAATCTCTACATTTTCCACTTTTACATGATGCAGTTAAGATGCCAATGAAAAATATCATGAACATTACTCTCAGGATGCTTTCACCATACTTGAGCAATAGTAAGTCAGGTGTGACATGGAAAGCTTGAAGGGTTTCACTTCTGATTTTTACATAATTGGAATTTTCTGTAATAGTAAGCTGTTTATCTATAGGAAGATAGTGTTATTTCAGGTTTGAGAATTTTTGTATTGCTCTAAATTCCCAATTAAATGATATATAGCACTTTGGGAAATAGGATAGCTCAGATTGTCAAGTTAACAAACTTTATTTGAAATCTCCTAAATGAGACATTAAAACAAAATTTAAGTACTAATTTAAACTCTTAAAAATCAGTTTAAACTTAAAGTTAAATTTATGTCATAATCTCAAGTATGGCTGTACAAAGCAGAACTAGAGTTTAGGGACATACTTGTTTTGGAGGACAAGTTTGATACGCTTCTAAGTGCTTATAAATATGTTAAAACACACTTCTGTGTTGCAGTTGACTTGAATGGTTGGGGAATGCTGATGATGCTGCATTGAAGAACAAAATTAGGTCACCAAAATATTTATATGTGTTAGCACCATAAGTATTAAAGCATAAATCTCATAACCATATACATTTGCCATTGCTTTCTTTTCAGCAGGAGGTCATTGATGGTGTTTTTCTCAGTTTTTAATGTTTTAATTTGAAAGAATAACGCATCCTAACCATTCAGTCTTATAGGTGTGAATAAATGTTAGAGACTTACTTGAATTTTAAGGAGGGTGGATATATAGTTTTCCAACTGCAAAAATGTAATCTCTGTTCAGTAATTGTTAAATTGTAATTATCTGCTATCATTTTCAAATCCAGAACAGTGTTTATTTTGAATTGTTATTTAAAGATTGAAAATCCATTGCAATTAGGGAACACACAGCCTCACAAAATAAAAAGTGGTTGTGATTGCAAGGATTCTTTATGTCAGTGAATTTAAAAAGGCAATAGGGGAAGGGATATGTTCCTTTCTAAAGGATATGCTAGAGTTACCTGTGTAGCATTGTAAACACAGACATATGCTACTACCAAACCCCCAAGATGCTGCTGATAAGCCTTCTCAGTAAGAGTCCTTGTCGTAGTGAAGCAGTGTCAGTGTTCCGTTCACCTAGGATGTTGGTTCACAGGAATTACTTAGGTGAGAACCAGTGATTTTTAAGATTATGCCTACATCTGTAAGATGGCATCATCTTAGGTTTCTAAATACTATTATTTAGTTGCTCGATTTGGAAAATAATGTTTACAGTTTTAAATATTTTGAATAACTGACTAATACTATAGGATTTTCTCTTTGCCTTGTACTATAAGACTCAAATTTTATAGCCTGGTTTTTCATAAATTATATGATGTACACTGTTAGATTGGCTCGATCTTGGAGGGAAAGCTGTTACACATTGATTGTAAATCATGTATTTTACTGTATATATGGTGTATAGTCAATAAGTATTTTGCATTTTATTAGTGTGGATGTTAAAACATTTCAGGTTAGCAAAATTATTCTAAATTATTTCTAGTCCCCAAAGCAGAAATAATGTGAAATGTTAAACAATAAGATGTAAGTGTTTACCATGTGCCAGGAACTATTCTGAGTGCTTTATGTATGTGTATTTAGTTGTCATTGGCTCTATGGGGTAACCATTATTATACCAGTGTTGTCTGAGGTTACTGGTAGGAAGTGGCAGAGCCAGGAGTTGGACCTAGGTTCTGGATCCTAAGCCTTTTTATATTTTATGTTGTAAATTGATGTGATTTTCCACTTAAAAAATGTACCATTTATTTTGTACCTCATTCACTTAAGTAAAAGACTATATAATTTGGCAAACTAAAGGGTAAAGATAATACATGAAGCATCACAATATGGAGTTTTGCATATTTTTGTTGGCTTTTTTATATTTGCTGATAACTTTTGGTAGGAGAGGGAGAGCAGGGAAAGGTGATGGCTGCTATTCTGGAATGTGTCCATGTAAAAGAAAATACGCCCCTCCCCACACCACAATCTTTGTGAAAGTTTTACATAAGTGGGTAACATGGATAGATAATTTAAATTCAAATCTACAGTTTTATAAAAGTGTTTTCCTTTGCATGCCTTTCCTGTACCAAATCAATTATTAGCCAAAAGGAAGAGAAGAAAGACAAAAGAATGACAGAATATAATAGGTTGATACAGAGTCTGGCCGTGAAGCTAGCTTTCAGGAGAACACAAACAGCTAGAATGTCTTGAAACCCCATGTTTTCAATACTTTTAGAAATCATAAATCTGTAAATGTATCACTTAAGTAATTTAATCCTCAGTATTAATATCTAAGTTGACCTTGAGTGAACCATGCAAAAATGGCTTTAAAATTATGCTTGAAGAGCTCAAAATAAACTTGTATATTTTTCAGCGAGTTAATGAAATTGTCAAATTTCAGTATTTTAATAACAGTACAGTTCAAATAACATATATATATATCTCTTGCATATAAGAATTTTTGCAGTGTGGGAAAATTAAAATTCTACGTCAGGATTCTTTCTGTAGTTGTGATTCTTGAATAAATTCCTCAGCACAATGTCTGGTATGTGGTGGGTGTAGGCACTCAGTAAATTTCAGATGAATGTGCTTAATGATCACTTAAGTGTCTTCAAAGAAAGTCTTGAATGAACTTCATAAATTTTGCACTGCCATATTGGGAATGTGACAGTCTTGGTGTAGGATTATATTTTTAGCTTTTAATATAAATGAAAAGTATTTCATCTTTGATTTCAACTAGGTAAAAAGTGGAAATTATAGACAGCTGCTAGGGTCTTCCAGGTAAGTATTAAGTGCTGCCTTTAAAGTCCTCTTGATGTACCATCGCTGTGATAAGCACTTTACCAGTATTAGATTATGTGATTCTAATGTGAGATACTATGAAAAACTCAGGATTAGTGACATAAAAACTCTTGTGAGATCCCACTAATAGTTAACAGGGTACAAGAATTGGGCCAAAGTCTCTAATTCTAAAACCTGTGATTTTAATGTTTGTTGACATGTGTCCTCAATAACAGGTTGTTTTGTCAGACTGGACAGAGCTTTATAAATTGGATTTGGACCTGAAGGTAGATTTTCTTGGCAAATATTTTGGTGAAACTTTGTGTTGGTTTATTAGAAAGTGTTTTTGGAGAACTTGATACCATGAAACCTTCATAGATTCTGTATGTGAAAAAAACCAGATAATGTTAGCTGTGCATATTGGTGTATATGGTATAGTTGGACTATTTTGTTTATAATAAGTTTATAGAACTGATGTCAGATATAAATACCTATAGAATTAAGCTTGTTTTATTTTCTGTGTAATGCTATACTCTGTGTTTAAAAGATAACCACTAGATGAATTAAATGGAGTTGTAGACTGAAACAGACTGAGGAAACTTAGCTAAAGACCATGAAATCAAGTGGGGGAAAGGGACAAAGTCTGCGTTTTGTTCCAGTGCTACTCTAGCAATAGGCAGCCAGTGTGTATGTGTGACTGAAATAGTGAGACTGTCACAAACCTGTTGCAACTTGTATATTTGAATGAGGATGGTATACTTCATAGCAAGAAGGGCTTACATATACTATGTTTATCACATTTTAAAAATTCCCCTATTAAGTTTGCCCGCAAATCCCTCATGCAATACTCCTAAGAAAAGCATCCTTACTATTTTTGATCAAAATTAGTATTATCTAAGTTTGTAATAAGGCTTCTGTATTCACCAGACTTGACTTGAGCTAATTAAAAATGCAGACCATTCTCAAATTAAGGTTTATAATCATTAAAGTTATACAAGAGTGCTACAGACTAAAAAGCAGTTCGAAAAGCGAAGTAGCAAGTGCTTTGGTGTTTTCCAACCTAATTGCACACCAGAATTTCCTAGGGAAGCTGTAAAAAGAAGGAAAAATAACCCTAATGCCTCTTGTGGGGATTATGATTTAATACGTTTAAGGTGATTTGTTTGGGCAGCTAAGTTTGAGAACCATTTCTTTAGATTATATGTGCTGTATATAATAAAGCATATAAACTCCCAATTTCCCTAATTAGATGGGAACATTGATATGATATACAAGTTGTTAGATTTTTTTAAACATATTTTACATGTACTTATTATGCCTCTGCTGGTTAAAGGCAACATGTAGATCAAGTCAAGAGGTTTAATTATAAAGTTGGCCAGTTAATTTCAAGCTCGTGGCCACAGATCACAGTATTAATCACAGCCAACAATTAACCATCAGTGGGTCCTAAAGCGAGGGAGGGAAGGGAAGAATACCAGCAGTAGTGTCCTCAGAGCCAAAGGGAAACCTGTGGTCTTACAGTTTTCATAGGCATTTCCACTGGGAGAAACTGAATCTAGAAACCAAGTGTTCAAACTTGGTGGCCTCTATCCATTTGTAGGAGTTTAAATGGCAACACTAAAAGAGTGATTGTAAGAAAAAATCAAGTGCCTACTGAACAAATTTGAGGTTTTTTTCCCCCATGTAAACCATTAGTTGTGAAGCAATTTAGTGAGGTCTGGGTGACAAAATTTGAGATATTTGTGCTGCCAACTTTCTGAGATCATAAACATAAATGTAAACCATAGGTTTTTGGCTATTAATTGTCATCCAGATGGTGCAGTGTTTCTAGTGAGTCTGAATCTTTGGTTTGATGATCATCCACTTAATCTGACATGAGGACTGCCTTAAGAACATGCCACTCCTGACTCTGCTCAAATGTAAGTTTTGAGTCATTACTCAGTAATGAACTATCATAGAATGGTCTATATTTTCTTGAACCAGTAATTAAGCAAAGTAAGTGTTTCTAAAACTTTTCTCATTCTTGAAAACAAAAATGAGATTCATAAAACTAGCTCCCTCATCAGAGGGATAGTTTAAGTAAGGTGTGTAAGAAAACCTACATGCTGTTTAGCAAAAAACAAATTCCAGTTCTCAAGGTTGGTAAAGCAAAGAGGGCCCCCCTTCCAGCCTGTACTTCAGCCCCTAAAGATCTGTCTTCCCTTTTGGAGACTTCTCACTAAACATTGCTGGCCTCATGACCCTGGCACTGTAATTGCTCCCTGGGCCCTGAGTGTGGATATATTTCTCTATGTAACTTTTCTTCTCCATAGGACTCAACTGTGAATCCAGTCAGTGGCAGATCTGGATGACACATGGCTTTGCCACTCCTGTGGGTGATTTTTCCCTCTGTACCCTATCTTAGAAGACTGGAGCTTCAGTTTCCAAAAGAGCAGCTTGTGGCATGCTCTCATTGTAACAGCTCTTAGCAGGGTATCTAAATAAATGCTAATTTCATTCTGACCTGTTAATGATAATAGCATTTGTTTAATGAGACAATGGGTAGGGTCCCCCTACTTTACCTGTAAAGTTAATAGCACTGCATTGAAACCCAAGCTGTCCCATTAGCCTTCTGACGTCATGCTGTAATCAACTGAGCTTTTTGCCTAGAAATTTTGGTTTATAAACTAAACCAGATCATAATACTCTCCCCTCTCGTTTGAGCTAGTAAAACTTCCTGAAATACACTAGTTAATCTGTGAACTTCCTGTAGTCCTTAAAAGTCCCATTTTCCCCACTTATTTTTTGCAATTAATATGACGCAAAAAGGACTTACTAAAACAATTATAAAACAGTCACATTGTTAAAATCCAGTTTTGTGTAAATGTTTTTGTACATGTATATACGTGCATGTGGTTATGGGTGTGCACGTGAGTGTGCACATTTGTGTATGCATGAGTGACATTAGATCTTAAAAGCAGATAGCTGAAGGGGAGAGTGGTAATTTGTTATGAATTACTAGATACACAGTTCAAGTGACAGACCATGTACTAATGAGTTTAGACCCTAGTTTTATTTTACCACCTTTGCTAAGAAAGTATTACTAAATATCAATAAAATTCTTTTAAGCAAAATAATGTATATATACGTACAAGCCCACATAGATGGAATTTTTAAGGACATTTTTTTACTAAGAAAATGTTTATAAGTTACTTTTTCATTGTTAAGTGTATCATCAGATGCTACGTTGTGAATGCCTCCTTTTTGGTAAAAAAAAAAATTGTACTAGAAATGCATAAACATATAAAGATGTCTATATAGATGACAAAAAATTCTAACTCTTGTAAGTTTCAGTCCAGACAGGGGAAAACACCTTTGAGAGGGAGTGAGGAGATTGGAAAGGGGACTATGGCAGGCACCACACCGCACAAGGAGCACTGGTTCATTACTTGTTCCAGAGACAGCGTGTGTTCAAACTCATAAGACGTGTGTGTCTGCAAAAGTTCTGTATTGGTGGTGTGAACTCTCATCCATCCACGGGTGGAATTGGGTGATTGTTGCTAAATGAACATTCCAAATCTGTTACCTAATTCATGTATCATACATAACCTACTAACTTTAAAGAATGTAAATGTGATGAAATATATACTGAATAACATTTTTTTCATAGAATTGATTCATTTTACCATATTTGTTGAGCACCTTCTATGTGCCACATAAGGGTTTTAGGCACTGAAGCCTCAGCCATGAGCACAATAGACAAAAAAGCCTTGTACAAGAAGAGTAAGTACATCAGGGAGAATCGCCAAATATAAGGAATGATATAACAGGCAGTAAATGCTATTGTTAGGTCCAGCCTCTTGATGGACTGTTGTCCTGGTTCTTTAGCTCCTTGCTTGGAAAATTCACAAGCAGGGCTGGTGTGACAGAGTGCGACAGAGTGACCACAGACAGGAAGCAATTTCACATGAACAACTTTTATTGCAGAAGAGAAGGGAGCTATACAAAGCGAGAGTACATTCCAGAGAGGAACAGGTCAGTCTCCACAAGTGGAGAAAGATACTGAGACTCCCATGTTGGTTTCTGTTTATTAACCTGGTCTGGGGGAGGGCTTATGGGGGGGTGGGGGTGGGTGGTGGGTGGGATGTTACCATATGATTGATATGCATGATTGACAGGTGTTCTTAGAATTGCAGCTCCACAAGTGTGTATTCCTCAAAACCACAAGTTCCTGTTCTTTGTGGTGGTTAGCTGCCTTTCCCTTCAGTTCCTTCCCCCTCCCCCGTCTTCTCTGCCCCTAGGAACCACCTTCCTGGCCTGTGTCTGCCACCTGCAGATTTAGTCTCTGGCTAACACTATGAAGAAAAATAAAGCGGCACAAAGAAATGAGGATTGGTGTGATGGAAGGGGGTAAGTCATAATTTTAAATTTTAATTTTAAATAGGATGATCAGTGAAGATTTATTTAGAAGATGACAGTTTGAGCTAGGGCTTTAAGGAACAAGCAGCCATGTACTGTCAAGGGGCAGAGAAGGAAGACAGTCCAAAGCCTGGACCAGAAGGGACAAACACCTTTACTTCCTCTGTTTATCATCCTCTGCCTTCCTGAGTCCAGCCTCCTGGTTAAACCCCAATGGCAGACAAGATGATTGTCTCTGAAGTCTGGGAGAAATTTTACATCTTTCTGGCCCAAGACTAACATTTGACATATTAAGTGGAAGCAAAGGAATTTAGGCATTTCTTTGTTTTCAATTGACTTTCAAGCATATTTGCCTATTGTCTTACTGCAAAATGCCATTTAAATGTCAGAAACTGAAAACTCTTTGTCCATTATTACATTTCCTTTCTACAAAGGAATCTTAATAATTCTCATTTTCCAACATCTCTTGATGGTGAATGAACACCTTAGACTCATATGTGAAAAAGCAGAAGAGAAAATCATATAAATGTTTTAAAAAATATTCTGTGCTATGTGACTTAAACTTGATGGTTAAATCTAAATAATTTTCATAAGGTAGTTATGAAGTTTAAGATGATAAAAAAAGAATTGTTAAAATAGGAATGACATAATATAAAAAAGTAAACAAATTTTAGGAAAATGTTTACAGACGTACTTTCTCTTGATAGGCAGGCAGGAAAGCAAGGTTAGACATCAATAAAGAAAAAGATGACACCCTTAATCCCATTTAGAAACTTAAGACTGTTCTAAAACACTCCTATCAGTGACAAAATCAAATTGAAATTACAAGCTCATTAGAATTGAATAACAATAAGAATACTAGGTATCAATAACTACAGAATTTGGCCACAACCATACACTAAAGAAAATTCAGGATTAAATGCTTTTATTACTAAGCAGGAAAGAGACTAAGCAGTCAATTCAAGCATATAATGAAAAAATCACAAAACAAGTCAAAGGAAAATAAAATGATATAATATAAAACTAAAAAATTAATGGGTAAGCAAGTGAAGGTAGAAGTGATGGACAAAACCAAGAGTTTGGCCTTGGTGGGAGTGAATAGGTCAATGATGTAAACAAATTGGTTCTCAAGTTCATCTGAAAGTAAATGGAGACCACTGGTTAAAGAGGTTTGATTGGACACAGGCATTTAACCTCCACTCCCTCCTGAAATCCTACAAAATTGAGAGTAAAGGAGTTTTTAGTTGTTTGTTTCTGTTTTGCATAATCCTCAAGGACAGGGGGCAGGAGAAAACAGTAACCAAAGTTAGGATCTGTAGCAATTCCTAGAAAGCTGACTTATCAGCTGGCAGTGAAGAAAACCAAGCAGCAATCTGATTTACTCTAGAAAACCTTTCAAAATGTCAGGGATTGGGCATATAGACAATTTAGGAAAGTGGATGAAAAGATGAAGCTAAAAACCAAAGAGGATTGGTTGCTAGTCTGTTTAAGAAGTTAGGACTTCAATGTTCCCTCCATAATCCCCACAAAGCCTTTTAACTGGCTGTCTCCCACCCAGTTAATTTGGAATTATAGTTTTCCTGGAGAGAATAAGACAGGGGGCACCAGAACAAGTGGAGAGTGGGGATATTTTGCTGAGAGCAGGAGAGGTCAATGTAAGTTGATGCGTTGAAGCTGAGACCTGCAGCCCTCTTCCCAGAAGAGCTCTCAGAACGCTGGCAGCTGTGCAGAGTCCTCTAGGCAGATGGACTGGGCTCCTCGAAGAAAAGAGACACAAAGATGTTAACATCAGGGGTGTCTAAAAGAAATGGCCTAGCCAGAACATCACAAATTAAAGACCACAGTGGAAAAACCTTACACACATATTCAGAGCTTCCAATCTACTTTTTGATGACCTATTTTAACAGCCGAAGATAAAAGTATATAATATGAAAGACCAAGACAAACGGGAAAAGTTACTTAGAAGGCACAGAGACCCTCTACAAGGAGAAGGACATTTCAAAAGATCTAACAGTATCTTCAGAGGGCTTAGAGAAGATAGGGTATAAATGAAACAAGAACAGGATGCACCAAAGAAAGGATATTTAGAGAAGAGCTCTTAGAAATGAAAAATACCATCATAGAAGTGAAAGATTCAATAGAAGGATTGGAAGATAAAGTTGAGGAAATTTACTGGAAAGTAGGGAGAAAACAGGAGAGGAAAAAGTGGAGGACTGGTCCCGGAGGTTGGATTTCTAAATAAAAGGAGTTCTAGAAAGAGAAAAGGGGGTGTGGGAGGAGGTAGGGAAGAAGATGGAAGAAAGGCTATTACCAAAGAAATAGTTCAACAAACTTTCTAGAATTAAGTGATGTGAGTTTTCAGATGAAATGGAGCTGCCAAGTGCTCAAAATGGATCCAATCCAAAGTATAACACCATGATATGAAACTTGAGAATACTAGGAACAAAAGAAGAGCCTACAAGTTTCTAGACAAGAGAGAGAGAAAGGTTTCACACAAATATCAAATATCAGAGTGAATTGTTTTTGTTGACAGCAACATTATAAACTAGAACATAATAAAATCCATTCCAAATTCACAGAAGCACAAATTCCCAACAAACATGAGAAAAGCTGCTCAATATTTTTAATAAAAAAATTAAAACAACAATGCCTATAAAAATTTAAAAAGTAAAAAATATTGATTACTGCTCAGTGTTGGTAAAGATACAGGAAAACAGACATAGTATTCAGTTTGAAATAACTAAAATATATCAGGGTCCACAGTACCTGCAGGAAATACCAAAGGTCTTTCTGGTATCAAATTGTCTGATACTGGACTTTGGAACTATAAAATCCATCAGTTATTTGATTCATTCACTATTCATCCAACAAACCTGGTTTATCTATTTAATACTTAATGTTCTAAAAATTACACACAGGCTTGTCATAAGACTCATCCTGCCCTCAATGAGATCTTGGGGTTCCTGCAAGTTTGGGCTTTATTTACCCAATCTGTAAAATGTAGGCATTGGGCTCAGATGACTCAGGTGGTCTCTACAGTGTCTTAATAGCCCTACATGTGATGTTTTCCAATAGCTAAAGTATGTCTTGCAAACTCTGAAACCAAACAAAGGTTTGCTTTCCTATAGCAGAAAGTAACATTACAGTTGTCATAGTCAGCTGGGCCCTGAGTGGTACAGGAGAGTCCAAGAGACTGTTCACATCTCTCTCTCCTTTGCCAGTAGAAGGTCAGCCTTACCCAGCCTTGTGTGATTAAGAGACGTTCTAAGAAAAGGAATGTTTGTATCAAAGTTCTGACATCAATTGAGGAAAAGATGTAGTTTTTCCTAGGAATCCCCTAAAGTCCCCATGATATTAATCTCTTCAAAATAATGAGGCATATCCGATTAAAACTCCAGAATCAGGTCAATTACTGTGTTTGATTATCTGTTCTAAATCTAGTGGAAACATACCAAGGACAATAAATACTGTAGTAAACCTTTTTTCTGTAAATTTAGAAAGGCTCCTTATTGGCATATTTTTAAAAGGGACTCTTAATATGCTGACTAAAATATTTCTCAGAATTAAGAAAATGTGTTTAATTGAGGGGAAAAAATCCTAGGTATTTTAATAAATGACAAGACTACTGTAAATAAAAACCAATTTGAGAGAAGTTTAGTTGACATTTAAAATAAAAAGTACAAACATTATAAAATCCAAAAATTGGTAAGACTGAAGATTTTGAAATTTACATTTTGTATTTTCAGAATTTTAATCATAGAATAAGCACATCATTCATAAATATAGAAACAGGAAAGGAGCTATTTTATTTGGAGAAAAGTTATTTCCATTGGTATTGTGTGTCAGTGTCATCCATGAGCTACTTTTCTCATGATGCTTGCAAAAAATCCTAATGTCTGGACTTCTCCCCATATCATTGAATCAGAATCTCTGAAGGATGGGTCTAGGAATATTCAAATTTAACATCATCCACAAAGTTTTCTATTGCATGCTAAAATTGGAAACACTGTCTTGGCAATTCAAGTTTGTAAGTAAATGTCATGGGTGGCTGGCATTTGTAAATATTAGAGCTTATATCTACATGTGATTTTTAATTGGAGATACTTGAGTTATTGTCTTATATAAGAAGTTATATATTTTATTTAAAATTTTATAATTTCTCTTAGATAATTCAAGTCACCAAAATACATGCATATAGCTACATGTGCATGTGTGTGTATTTGTGTGTGTATATATATAGGTACACATACACACATATACATACACATGCAAAGAAGTTAGGGTTTCCTCAGGTTTCTTGTGCTACCATAAAGTTTTGTCAGGATCTTGAGTCGCTGTGAGTGGGACCATACTAGAGAATAGTGGCATATCAAGGGAAGAGAGTATAAAGGACCAAAACCAAGAACTCTACCTTCCTTCACTGGGATTGAAAACTGAATTGGAGACTTGCTTTGGGGAGGACACACCCAACTTCTGTGTGAAACGTGGAAGGCCAAGGGCTGAGAACAGGACACCCTTCACATGAAGGGTGGATTTTCCTTGATGGCACAGTGAAGACTAGAAATACAGTGGTTAAGGCTGGGCACAATGGCTCATGCCTGTAATCCCAGCACTTTGGGAGACCAAGGTGGGAGGATTCCTTGAGGCCAGGTGTTCAGGACCAACCTGGGCAACATAACAAGGCCCCATCTCTACAAAAAAAAAAAAAAAAAAGAAAGAAAAACTAGCCCAGTGGTCATGCATCTGTATCCCAGCTACTGGGGAGGCTGAGGCAGGAAGATAGCCTGAACCCAGGAGTTTGAGGTTGCAGTGAGCTATGATAATGCCACTGCACTCTAACCCAGGCAACGGAGCAAGACCTTGTCTCAAAAAAATAATAAAGAAATACAGTGGTTAAAAGAAAGGGAATGATAGTGGGGACTGGTGACCTTAAAATTTGCTATTAAACATGGTAAATAATAAGCCACTGCAGTTTCAAAGTGAGACATCAGACACATCCTGGAAAAGAATTAGATAAGTAAGTTTAAATCAACTTGGAAAAAAAAAGATTAAAGGCCCTTCAATTGCAATTAAAACTAATTAACATATCCTTATTAGAAATGTAATTTAGATTTTTCCGAACCTTAACAAAATAATATATTTGACTGTAGAAAACCACTGCTGTTGCCACTCTTATATGATCCACTCTTATTCTCTCTAATTATGTGCTCCAGTTAAAAATATAGTATATCAGGATTCATTTCTGATTTTAAGTTCTTAAACTTTAAGTAAACTGCATAAAAGTAGAGAAAAATTTTAATTAGTATAACCTTTGATGTTTTATAGTAGAGAAGTTTGTTATACAGCATCTCTAATAATTTTTATAACACAAAGTTTTTTACTAAAAACAGAAATAATACATGAATTCATTTGAACAATAATATTTTCCCCCATTGGGTCTTGTCAGCAAATGACTAACCTTATTTTATAAAAAATAATTCACTATATCACTGACGAGTTTTTGCTATACTTTTGGAAAGTAAGAGTGGGTCATGGAAGGGGCGTTAGCTGTTAATTTAACACATACCAAGCTTTGAGTGTGGCCTCACTCAGGCCAGAAGCATAACCTTTCTGTGTGTAATTTAAATATGGTACTTTGGGCCAAATTGATTGGCCCAATCAAGCTGTCACTCTGGGTTTTTCTATGGCATGTGTTTTGCCAACATTTTTTTTTTTTTGGTCTTATGTGCCTTTGGTGGAGCCTGCCAGTTTGACCCCACTTGGCACCATGATCTTTTGTCACATACTGGGTTACTTAGCACGTTTACATAACCTGCCTGGCCTGTGAAGGCATTTGAGCCTGTGACTCCTGGAGTAAGGTCTGTTCCAATTCCAAAGTTGTCACAAATATGACTTGCTGATCCACCAGGGGTCAGTACACCAAGCATTATCACCCCGATATCAATGTGAATTGAACCAAGAATAAAATTTAGAAAGCGTAGAAAAGCCAAATATCTTTTGAAATTTGCATATGCCCATAATTAAAAAAAATTTTTTTTCCTTCCAGGCAAGTTGCCATTCTTGTTTACTTTGCACTGCTTTGGTCCTTCCCTCTGAGGACCAGAAACTCAGCAGTCACTAATTCTAATTTCTCTTCAAGACAACTCCATAAGTTAACATTCTGACCCATCTCCCTTGCACAAAACCCATATCAAAGACAGATAGCCTATAAAAAAAGAAAAATGTTAAGATAGAGTTTGGATTAAAAACAAATTATTTCAGGGACCACAAATTGATCAGAAATGCCATGCAATCCACAGAGCCAAAGCCACACAACAATCCTCATTAAAATAATTATTAAAGAATATACCTCAGTAAAAAGAAAAAGGAATGTAGAGGAAAGATATGGAATACAAAAAATGGGGGGAAGCATGAAAATTGATGAAATGAAAACAAATGTTCATTAACTACTGACTATAAAAAAATCTCAATTTTTGTTTTGTTTCAAGAAGTACAAAACTGAAATTCTAGATAACAATAAAGAGGAAATGTGAGTGGATAGTTAAAGTGTACAAAGGGCTCTTTTGCTGTTGTTCAGGACAAAAATAAAATTAGTGAGTCTACGGCCACACCACCCTGAACGCGCCCGATCTCGTCTGATCTCGGAAGCTAAGCAGGGTCGGGCCTGGTTAGTACTTGGATGGGAGACTGCCTGGGAATACCGGGTGCCGTAGGCTTAAAAAAAAATAAATAAATAAAAAATAAAATAATAAAATAAAAATAATAATAATAATAAAAAAAATAAAATTAGTGAGCATTTTGGATTATTTAGAAAAGTATATAGCATAATATATATGTTACATAATTAAAGGTAAACAGTCAAAATATGAAAACAAAATCAATAGGTTCCAAACCAAAAATGGTGTAAATATAGAAAGCTTCACTAATTTAATAGACTGTAAAAAGGGGGAAGCAAAGAAACAAAGACAAATGAAGGTGAACAGAAAATCAAAACTAAGAAGGTAGAAATAATTTCAAACCTATCAATTCTATAAAATTTGAAAATAGAATAAGCTCATTACAAAAAGTAAGAGACTATATAATTAAAATTTTTAAAAATTCTAGGCATAGTATCTTAGTCCATTAAGGCTGCTATAATAAAACCATATACTAGGTATCAACAACAGAAATTTATTTTTCACAATTCTGGAGGCCAGGAAGTCTGCCACCAAGGCACCAGCAGATTCACTTTCTGGTGGAGCTCACTTTAGGTTTCACAGATGGTGCCTTCCAGCTGTGTGTTCACATGGTAGAAAGGCAAGGCCACTCTCTGGAGCTGCTTTTACTAATTCAGTCTTAAACCTAATCACCTCTCAGAGGGCCCACCTCCTAATACCACCACATTGGTGATTAGGTTTCAACATACAAAATTTGGAGAGACAACATTCAGACCATAGCACAAAGTCTTCTCCTAGAAGATACAAATAAAATTAACAAGATGAATTGAAACTGAAAAGATGGAAAAACTTGTCCCATGCAAATAATCATCTAATAATAAACGTAAAAAGCTAGAATAGCAATCTCAATTTCAGACAAAATATAATTTATAGAAAAAACATGAACGAAGAAGGAAAGAACTTAATAGTAAAAGGAACATATAGTACTCATGAACTTATATGCACCTAAAAAGTAGCTGGGAAATCTAGAAGGCAAAAATAAAATTACATAAGGAATATAGACAAACCTATAGTATATTGGAAGATTATAACACACTTCTGTAAGATACTGACTGGTTACTTAATTTTAAAAAGTGTAAGGATAAAATAAAATTAACAAACTTTATGTAATGGATTATTTTCAAAAGCACTTTCAAAATTCACCACACAATAGATAATAAAATCTAAAACACCCAAAAACCAAAATTTAACACAGACCACATTAATTCTCTGTCCACATTGAAATGAAGTGAGAATTCAACAATAAAAATAGTAAAACAAATAAACATAAGTACTAATAAAGTACTATGTAATATACATACATTAGGAAACTCTCAAATGCACGCCTAAATAACTTGTGGATTAAAAAGGAGATCACCAAGGACATTAACATTTAAGACCAGAATGATTATAAATTTGTTACATATCAAAATTTGTGGAATGCAGCAAAACAGTTATTAGAATTACATTTTGTAGGCTAAAATGTAAGTTTTGAAGAAGAAACAAATGAGAAAGGCACTCAAGAAGTTAGCAAAGATTATGGCAGGGCGCTGTGGCTCATGCCTGTAATCCTAGCTCTCTGGGAGGCCGAGGCCGGGGGATCATTTGAGCTCAGGAGTTCAAAACCAACCTGAGCAAGAGCGAGACCCCATCTCTACCATAAGTAGAAACAAATTAAGTGGCAAACTAATATATATAGAAAAAACTAGCCGGACATGGTGGCGCATGCCTGTAGTCTCAGCTACTCAGGAGGCTGAGGCAGGAGGATTGCTTGAGCCCAGGAGTTTGAGGTTGCTGTGAGCTAGGCTGATGCCATGGCACTCACTGTAGCCTGGGCAACGAAGTGAGACTCTATCTAAAAAACAACAACAACAACAAAAAAAAAGAAGTTAGCAAAGATTAAATAAAAAGAAAGAAGAAAGGAATTTAAAAGAATAGCAGAAAGAAGTATGAAAGAAATTGGAGATCAACACAATCAAAAACTCATTTTTTGGCTAAAATAAAAAAATAGAAAACAATATAAGAGTAAAGGCATATGGGACACACAAACAATAGTAGGAATTAAAAAGGAGGCTATATCTATAGATTTAGTGGGGATTTTAAAAACTATACATTAACATTAAAAACCTTAATAAAATATTTACTTTTCTTAAAAAAAAATTAGAACTCCATAAACTGTTCCAGACAAAGAAATTCTGAATAAACCAATAGCCATGACAGAAATTAAATTAGCTATCAAAAGGTTCTTCCAGCATTCTCCCTCATCCCTTCCAAAAAAACACCAGGCCAGATGATTCTATATAGAGGGTCTTACCAATTGGACCTTGTATGAACATTTGTCCTATTCTGTGAACTAAAATAAAATCTTAAGCTCTCCAGCCGGCTAAATGGACCCCCCTCTTGGCCAACGGGACCCTCCCAGAAAAAACCCTTAAAGCTGAGTTGCTGGCCATGTGGAGAAGGGAGGTCAGACAAGCCTCATTATTGCCTGTCCCTTTTGAAGTTATTTGTCATAACAATAAGATACAAAATCATTAACAAGCCTAAGACCATGCACGACAAAGGTTAAACCACACCTGCAGGTCATCAATTTACTTAACAGATCACTTGAGTCTTGGTATAGTCTGGAAGCTTGTTTCTGATTAACAGACTTCCTTATCTTAACTTAAAATATTCCAAGTCTCTAGACAAAGCTTCATTTCTTTAACCAATTACAAATCAAAGAATCTTTAAACCCACCTATAACCTATAATTCCCCATTTCAATATGTTCTGCCTTTTGGGGCCAAATCAATGTAAACCTTCCATGTATTGATTTATGACTTCATGTGTAATTCCTGTCTCCCCTAAATGTATAAAACCAAACAGTAACCCAACCATGGCAAGGCCACTTGCTCAAGGATTGTTGGGGGTGGCTCTCCAGACCATGGTCACACATATTCAGCTCAGAATAAACCTTTTAAAATTATTTTACAGAGTTTGGGTTTTTTCTGTTGACATATCGTAAACCATTATAGAGAGAGGGGGAAAAAAAAAAAAGAGGGTGAGTTACCCAGCTATTTTTATGAGGCTCATATAACCTTGGTACCAAGACAGGACAAAGATAGTACAAAAAGAGAAAGTCACAGGCAAATTACACATTTGATATGAATGCAAAAACCCTAATTAAAATACTAACAAATCAAATTCAGTTTTATATATATCCAAGAGGCCAAAGTGGAAGCTTTTTCTTTTTTTAATGTTCTTCCCTTTTCTTCACCCCCATCAAAGTGGAAGCTTTAATGCATATTTGACCTGGCTCTGGAAATCACACCCCGATGTCTTCTCTTGGTCACCCGTGCCAGCCCTGATTCAGTGCAGTTTTACAAATTAAAATTCTACATAGCTTATTAGATTCTCTAAGAAATGCTATAGTAAATTGTTTAATGTTTTAAAATTTTTTATTTTGAGATAATTATGGATTCACTTAAGAAATAACATAGTATATATTACTCTAGTATATATAATAAAATAAATAAAAAATAATCAGAGATATCCTATTTACCCTTCATCCAAACCCTCTAACAGTAATATCTTGCAAAACTATAGTACAATAGCACAACCAGAATATTTGCACTGATACAGCCAAGATGTAGAACAGTTCTTACACTGTAAGGATACCTCATGTTTCCCTGTTACTTCAGTTTTTTAAAAAAGTCCAGTATTTGTTTAATCTGTTTGACTATGGAACCCTTTTATTCACCTAACACGTACTGACTCCTACAGAGTGCACTCTGGAAAATGCTATTTTTGGTCTTTAGTAGAAGACAGTATTAAGGAACCCAGTGCTCATGGCACCTTAGAGATCAGACAAACCCTTTGTAAAAACATCTTTTTGAACTTTTCCAGCGTTCAGTCTGTGACGGAACTCTGATTTGTCTCTTGAGACCCAGTAGTGACAGCCCTGTCACAAGTGGTCTGGCTTCCCTTTCTAGTCGGGAATGGGTGGCTCGTGGCTTTTGCAGGCAAGGTTGGATAATATCCTTGAGCCTCCAGTTCCAGGCACAGGTTGCAGGGGAGCTGGGGGAAGCCTTCCCAGGGGCTTCTGGGACTGGGTGGGAGGGAGACTCAGAAATTCCTAAGTCCCATTTCAGTTCTTAAGAGCCCATGCTTCTGACTACAGTTCACGACTTTTGAGTTCTCTCTTCCTACTTCCCACCTCTTGAATCTCTTCAAAATGTCTCAGTACTTAAAAGACAAGCTGGGTGGTCTTTCCTCCACCACATGATGTCACTCTAAGAAAATTAATAACTCCCACAGAGCCTGGCTGTGGTTTTTACATGTCGAAGCTATCTGAGACTTAGCATTATAAAACTGGGAACTCCTGAAGTTAGCTGCCTCCAGTTTGGTGCTTATCTCACTTGAGATCATCTCACAGAATACCAGCTACCTGGTCTGGTGGAGGCCGCACCCCTACCGGGTGAGGACTTTGGGGTTGAGGAAGAGAACCCCCTAAGGACTAGATACAGGTCATCTCTGAATCAAACCTGCAGAAGAGCAGATGCTTCGGGAGGAAGGGAAGAACGAAAAAAATTATAAAACCGAAACCCAGAGCTCTTACAAGTTAATTTGCATTTTGTTTTTAGAGCGGAGCAAGATGCCGTGAACTGCAGAACGGTTCAGGGGTGGCTTTGCAGCGACAGGGGTAGTGGGCGCCACGGAGGTCCCTGCTTCTCTGAGCTGTAGGTCGCGTTACTTGCTGGGCCCAGGGGACTGAGCTGAAACCCAGCCGTGCGCAGCCCCCGGCAGGCAGGTGGAGGGCTGAGGAAGACAAGCCTCAAAGGCTGGGCCTCCGGGTGAGACCGCTTTGACGTTGTGCCGGCATGAGGAGCCACAGGTTGTTCTAGGGGAGGGTCCTGGCCAAAGCGGTATTGCTTAATGAGCTGGCGGACCGGGTGGTGCCGCCTGCGATTCCTGAGAAAATAATTATGATAGAGGAGACAGGCGAGCCACCATTAAATACCGAGCTCGGCCTAGAGTCCTAATTCCATCCTTACCGCCGCTGCTCGGGGAGCCTGCTGGGACAGGCCCCTTCCCCGCGGGCCCCTGCGCGCCTGGGCGGACCGTTCCCAGGCGGCCTCGGCCCTCCTGTCTTTGGCTCTTGGTTCTGGGGCGGGGGGGGGGGGCCATGCAGTCTCAGGAGGTGACCCCGACTGGGCCGCGGCGGCAGTGGCCCGGTTTGGAGTCCCGAGGGGACCGGGAGGGAACAGCTCGCGGCCTCCAGGGGGACCGAGAGCGCAGAGCCCGGCGGATCTGGCGGAGAGGCCGCAGCCAGCCGTGGTCCCCGCGGATTCATCGGCCGGGCTCGCGGGTCGCCCGGACAAGGGCGCGGCGGGGCGGGTCCCCGTGGGAAGCAGCGCGACTCCGCCCGGGCTCCCGACCCGCGGCTCCCCGCGTCCTTCCTCTCCCTCGCTGGCTCTGCATCCTGGGTCTCCGGTTTTGTTTCGTCGCCTGGTTTAGTTTGGACTGGTTCCTGAATCCTGAGTTAGGCCTCCCATTTGGAATCCCCCCAACCCATCGCTTCTGAGCTCAGAGCCCTTCTCCTTCCTCATCTTTCACAGCACACGGGGGTCGCTTTGCACCCCCACGAAGCCGTGCAAATACTAACCAGCTGCTCCCCACCACCCCCGGGTCCCACCCCGCCCCCATGGCCGTCAGAAAAAGATCTAGTAGCAAGGTTAGAACCCGGTTCTCTGACAGGCTCTCAAACTGGGCTCAGTGGGTGCCCTGAGCCCCACCCATCCGCTTTGGACGCATGTTTGTGGAAATCCATTCTCTCCATCTCTATTTTCCCCCTGGTGGTTATAACGCTGTCTTCCTCTAGGTACTGAAAAGCGTTTTCCTTCTTTCCTCATTGTACTAAAAGGTGCCAGCATTATTGTTAGAGGAAAAGGTAAAGAGGAAGGGAGGGGGGTAGCTGGGGCGAAGCCACTTGTATTGAATGACAAGCCAGCAGCCGCCGCAGGGAGGACCCAATGCCTGGGCCAGAAGAGATCGTGGAACTTAAGTAAACTGCTAAACTGCAGAATGGAACGTGGTGATTCTCCCTTCCCCTTTCTAATTTGGGTCGATCAGGTTTTGTTTTATAAAGTCCACATTGTTACAGGTTACTTATGCATTGCTGACCCAATGAAAAGAAAGATCCAAATGGGACTTTGCCATTTGCTTGCCAAACTAACACCTTGGAGAAAATGGTTCAAGTTAGAGAGAGGAGCTGTCCCCAAGAACCTCAGCACCTGGGGAGTGGAAGGTAAACTGCAGGAATGAGAAGGCGCTTACCCCTTTGAATCTTGACACTGATGAACAGGGATTGAGTTCAAGTGAGCGCGTTAAGTAGCTAGGGAATGTCACATAGAGCAGGTCCCCAACAGGTAAACATGATGCAGAAGGGTCATTATTGCACCGCTTTAAGCTGGAGAGGATTAGGCAAAAGAAAAAGAAAAATGGGGAAAAAACTTTAAAATGTCAAGTTGAACTGAGTGAAGGAAGGCAATTATGAGTAAACCCAATTCAGGAACTGGATTTTCATGGACTGGATAATTGTGTGCAAGCCAAAGACAGGCAATGTATGTGGCTTTAATGATAAGCCATACAAAGTATTTTGTAGACTGAAGATATTCATCCCATCTCTCTGCTTTGGAATATGACTTTGTAGGAGAACACGGAAGTTGGGGTCCAAAGAAATCAATTCAATCCTGCCTCAGGCCTTTCCAAGCTGAGGGTTGCAGGGGTGGGCAAGGTAATGACTTTTCAGAGCCTCGGCCTCTTCATCTGCTAAATAGGATTGCTATGAGAATGAAATGACACAAAGTGCCTATGTACACCTGGGTAGCTGCTATTAACAAGTATAATTGTCATTGAAATTAGTATTTATAACAATAAACTATTTTTGTAGAAATTATGCCACAGCTTTAATAAGCACTCAGTAAATGTTTTTAGGCTGGGCACGGTGGATCACGCCTATAATCTCAACGCTTTGAAAGGCAAAGGCAGGAGGATCATGTGAAGCCAGAAGTTCAAGACTAGCCTGAGCAACATGGTGAGACCCCATCTCTACAAAATTTTTTTTAAAAAATTAGCTGGGCGTGGTGGCAGGCACCTGTAGTTCTAGTTACTCAAGAGGCTGAGGCAGGAGGTTCTCTTGAGCCTAGAGGTTTGAGGTTTCAGTAAGCTATGGTCATGGCACTATATTCCAGCCTGGGTGACAGAGCAAGATTGACCCTGTCTCTTAAAAAAAAAATTTTTTTTCTTAAATAAACAAAGGACCCTAATTCATTAATAATACTGTCTATGTCTTACATATAGTCACATACTTCCTATTTTATTCAAAAGACAGTACAATTATCTCTGGGTAGGTTTAGTTCCAGGACACCCCTTGGAAATAAAAATCCAAGGATGTTCAAGTCCCTCATATAAAATATTGTAGTATTTGCATATAATCTACATACATCCTCACATATAATTTTAATCATCACTAGATTACTTATAAGACCTAGTACAATGTAAATGCTATGTAAATAGTTGTATTGTTTAGAGACTAATAAGGAAAAAAGCCTGTACATGTTCAGTCCAGATGCAACTATCCATTTTTTCCCCAAGTATTTTCAACCCACAGTTGGTTGAATCTGTGGATATGGAGCCCATGAATACAAAGGGCTAAAGGGCTGACCGTGTTACACAACAGGTTGATTTTACTTAAGAGTAATAGAAAAGTTTACATACTGCTGTAACAAATTTGTAATCAAATTTATGATTGATTAAAGTGAAAGAATGAGAAAGGGGAACATAGTCAGGACTGTGCAGAGAAACACCTTGTCCTTCAAAGTCCATTTTGATTTCGGGTGTTTCACAATTTTTCTTGTCATTCTCAGGGGCAGCATTTAGCCTTTCAAGGGTGCAAAGTTGGTTTGGAATGTCAGAAAAAAGTGGAAGCTATTCTTCCTGCTTCTGGAATTTTCACATCTCAGGTGTGATAGGGAAGAGGAAGAATAATTAAATAATAAGTAAATTAATTTTGCTCTCATTTTGCTCATGGGGCCGTACAGTGGGATTTACATGACAAAGGATGAGTTTATATTATAAAGAAGCCCTTTAGCCATTTTACAACTGAATTCTCTTAGGCAAAAGCTTGCTGCAAAGACTTGCCTTGACTCACTGAAGGTTATTAATATTTATAAAAGATCCCAATTCTACGTAAAACTGAGTGAACAGTGCTACGATGAATGCTGCGTGGAGTGAATATCAAAGGATTGGGTAGGTGGGAGGGTGTGGTGAGGGGGCACAGCTCAGGGGAATGTATGGACAAAAGCTTGACGTAGGGGTTGTGGCAGAGGAGAGAAGTGTGCTGTAGTCAAGAGTGGAGTGACTTATATATCACTGTGACCATCCTAGTGATGGTGTAGAGTTGGGAGATGGAAGAATTTGTGCTGGGATTAGAAATTAGCTCATAAATGCAAAGAGGCCAGAGTGCTTAGCCATGCTGAACAGGGCAGGAGGGAAAAGGAATGTGCAGCTATGAATGAGCCTTAAAGCCCTGAACAGGAATTATATGGTGATGCAAAGGGCAAATGAGAAGAAGAATGACAAGATTCAAAAGAAAGTCAATTGTGTCTTCTGTGGCAGCTCCAGGATTTCCAGTGCAGCGAATGATTTGGGACAGCCACCTCCTTAGGGACATCTCGGAGTATTTGCCTGGAAGCTGCAGCTCAAACATACTGATTTTAGTTAGATTGCAGATTTATGTGGAGTGGCTGACTGTAGATTATGGAAATAGTGGTGGCTAAAACACTCCTCCTTCCCACACTGTCTCTTATATCATTGGGATCCTTTAAATTATAAGAGGAAGAAGAGGGAGGGAGGAGAAGGAAAATAGAGGAGGGAGGAAGAAGAAGGAACTGTATTAGGTTTTCCAGGAAAATAGAACCGATAGGATATATATGTATATAATGCATGTATACGATGATATTTATTATGAGGAATTGATTCATGCAATAACGGGGGCTGGGAAGTCCCATGATCTGCCCTCTGCAAGCTGGAGACCCAGGAAAGCCGGTGGTGTAGATTCCAGTCGGAGTGTGAAGGCATGAGAACCAGGAGCACCGATGGTGTAAGTCTCAGTCCAAGGGGAGGAGAAGACCAAAGTCTCAGCTCCAGCAGTTATGCAGCTAGAGAGAGAATTCAACCTTTGTCCACCTTTCTGTTCTACTCAGCCTCAGTGGGTTGGGTGATGCCCACACACACTGGGGAGGGCCAGCTGTTTTATTCAGTCCACAGATTCAAATGCTAATCTCTTCAGAAACACCCTCACAGGCACACCCAGAAATAATGCTTAAAACCAGATATCTGGGCAGCACATGGCCCAGTCAAGTTGACACATAAAATTAACCTTATGGTAATTGCAAAAGATGTAGTTTTATTATAAAGATATGAGGGTGGTTATAGCCCTAGTTTCTTCCTACAGAAACCTGGCATGCCTCACAGAGGCCATAAAAGAATCATGGTTGGAGGCGCAGAATGCAGGAACCAGGTACCAGGTTGCCGTAGGCACCTTTTATCATCCTCCACTGTGGCGACTGGGAGTCTCTGCTCTGTCCCTTTTGCTGCTGCTCACCAAAGCACCGAGTCCTCTGCTACCAATCCTCCTTCTGGGGTCTCTGATATCTACTGTCTTTGTGTTGCCTATTCGTGTCTTCCTAGAATATCCAACTGGTCCAGTTTGGTCTCCATGAGGTGAGACTAGGCTGTCCACCCCTCATGGGGGCAGGGAAGGGGTGTCACTCTGGAAGACTGGGCTTTAGGAAATGTCTGAGGCTGTTCCCTCTGCAGGAGCCTGTAGGAGGGGCCTCCACAGAAGGGACTGAGGCTTCCCCAGGAAATGTGCTGTTTTCTACTCTGCAGGTGAGCACAGATTAGGGGCACAAAGACCAGGAAGCATCAAATTCCCCCTTGGTCTCAGCACCCACTGAATATGTGGATAGGAAAGGGCCTAAGAGTGTATGAGGAAGATTCTCCATCTCGAAGAAAAAACTCTTGTCTTAGTCATTTTCTGCTGCTTATAATGGAATACCTGAAACTGGATAATTTATAAAGAAGAGGAATTTGTTTATTACAATCATGGAGGCTGGGAAGTCCAAGGCTGAGCAGGTGCATCTGGTGAGAGCCTCATTGCTGGTGGGGACTCTCTGCGGAGTCCAGAGACAATATGGCAAGAGGGCTGAGCTTGCTGATGTATTAGGTCTCTCTTCCTCTACTTATAAAGCCACCAGCTCCACTCCCATGATAAGGCATTAATCTGTTAGCCCATTAATCCATGAAGGCATTAATCCATTTATGAGCACAGAGCCTTCACAATCCAGTCACCTCTTAAAGGCCCACCTCTCAATACTGCCACACTGGGGATTAAATTTCAACATGAGTTTTGGAGGGGATATTCCAACCACAACACACCCATTACAACATTATTGGTGGGTCATTCAGCCTCATTCAGTACTAAGCACATTCCCTGCTCACAGAATAACACATATTCACTGCTTCTCACCAATGGGATGAAATGAGCACTCTTAATATAACTGGCCACATCTTGGGAATGAATCATCTGTTTCCATATAACTAACTGCTCCCAGACTTGGTGGACTTAAAGCAACCACCATTTTATTTGTTCAGATCCTGTGGGTTGGGGATTGAGGTGGTTTGTAGCAGGTCATCAGGGATGATAGAGACCTCATCCATAGAGACCTAGCTGGGCTAGGTCCCTTATGATGTTGGCTGGAGTGGTTCACGTGGGGCTGGAAGATCCAAGATGGTCTGGGGCCTTGCTGTTGGCTGTTTGCTTGGGGCTTGGAGCCCCTCTGGAAGGTGTGTCTGTCTGTCTGTCTCTCTCCATGGCCTCTCATCTTTCAGTAAGTTAGCCCAATCTTCTAAGAGGAAAAGTATGGGAGCTGCAATGTCTCTTAAGGGAGAGGCTACAAGTCCCAGTGCTACTCTGCAGCATTCTGTCAAGCAAAGCAAGTTGCAGGGACAGCCCAGATCCAAGAGGAGGGGAAGCAAACACCACCTCTGCATGGGAGGAAGTGCTGGTGGCTATCTATGCAGACTGTCTACCACAAGGATGTGACCGCATGGACAACGGCAGGCCCACCTCTTTAACTAAGCCTGACCTTCAAGTCCTTGCTTAAAACTGCCTCAAATTTCCAGTAACAGCCCAGTCAGTACTGGACATTTGTATTTGTTAGAAACTTTTTTGTACTTAGCTGAAATCTGCTTTCCGTTGCAGGGTGGTAATCTGAAATTAGGCTCTTTAAACCTTCCTGCAATTATGAAATGGACTGTTTTCCTTTTCAAGGATTGGCTCATGTTGGTTCTGGCAGAAGACCCTCATGTTAAATGGTACACACACACACACACACACACACACACACACACACCCTTTTCTGCTGTAAAATGGTTCTACCCTGGGGTAGGGAGTGTAGCGGCACAGGATAGAAGAAAATGCACCCAAAAGCCCTTGAAGTATTCTTTCTCTACAGACTATTGCACAAGGTGGTGATGCTCACATGTTCAAATAATTCTTTCTCCTCTTATTTCTCACCCTTTCAAAGAGGCTTCTTTGTAACTACTTGCCTTTTCCTATCTGCATTCAGTTGATGAACTATCCAAGAAAGAAATTTTGTCGAGTTACACCTTTCTCATTTTTGTAGAATACAAATGTATCCTGAGAAATACTCTGGAAAAGCTTGAAAGCTTGAGCCATCACAGTGGAGCAAGTGGCTCCTGGAGCTTGGATTTTCCTGGTAAACGGAATATCTAGTGCTAGGCATATCAGCTCGTGCTGGAAAATCTTAGAAAATGTACTAATTTAATTTCTTGCCTTTGTAACTACAGTATATGAAACATATTTTGTTATTGTTTCTGGAGACAGAGTCTGGCTCTGTCACCTGGGCTAGGGTACAATGGCACCATCATAGTTCACTGCAACCTCCAACTCCTGGGATCAAGCGATCCTCTTGCCTCAGCCTCCTAGAGTAGCTAGGACTATAGGTGTGTGTCACCATGCCCGGCTAATTTTTCTATTTTTTGTAGAGACCAGGTCTCACTATTGCTGGGCTGGTCTTGAACTCCTGGCCTCAAGAGATCCTCCTGCCTTGGCCTCCCAAAGTCCTAGGATTACAGGTGTGAACCATTTGAATTTTGCTTCACAAGTGAATGTCTCTCAGCTCAGTGTTAGCTTTATGAAAGTTATTTTCTGAGGTAGTTGTAGCAGGACCAAGTGCCTGAGCTGAAGGTGGAGTTCTCAGGAAGTGGCTTTGGTGACAAAGTTGAGTAGTTTAGTGCAAATTTCCTCTTTCTGACCACATTAAAGGCAACCTTTCGTTTTAAAAAAATGCTACCTACTTGGAGATTTTACTATAAACGTGAATAAATTCTTTCAACCAATTGAAGGGAAACTATTTTGTCATTATAATCATGGAGAATTTTACTCTTGTCTCATCTGACTCTTTCAAGAGGAAATCAGTGATTAATGTGGGATGGGTCTATGTCAGCACAGAATCCAGTTCTTCCTAAAAGGAAGTCCTTGAACAAAAGGGGATGTGACTTTTATTGTGCTATTATTGTAGTAAATGGACATGTCTGTCCAGACACATTCTGTTTTGGACTTCCATGTTAGTCACAACATTTATCTCTCACACATTTCCCCGTTAGACTCTTGAAACTCTCTGAAAGGTAAGATTTACGTACAGAATTATAAAAGGAAGCTCTGACCCAAGAGGGGAGGGGGGAATGGGCAATATACATAACCTTAACATTTGTACCCCATAATGAAATTTAAAAATTTTTTTAAAAAGGGATAATGAAAAAAAAAAGAATTATAAAAGTAGTTCTAGGGCTGGGTGATATTTGAATTTGATCGGATAAAGTTTAACTCTGAAGAAGTGTTATTTGATAACGTTTATTTTAAAAAGAAAACCCTCCCAATATAGTAACATTATTTGTCTGATCAAGTATGGTTTATAGAAGAAAAATTCCACGTGCATGTACCAATTTACATGTATAATCAGAAAGTGTGAGAACTAAAGATGTCCTGCAGTTATAAAAGTTAGCATCCTTCCTGTAGCTAAAAACAAAAAAATCCCACAACTGATATTGTGGATATTACATCAAATCCACATTGCTAGCAATGTGCCGAGTGCTGGAATATGGGTGTGAGCGTGGCCTGCAGGGCTCAGGGAAGGCTTTTGGAGGAAGAAATGCTAATACTGAATCCCTAAGAAAGCAGGAATTCGCCAGGTGCAAGGTGGGGATGCGGTTTAGGCCAAGACGTTTAAGAGGGAATTATAACACATGCTAGAGGCAGAGAGAGTGCAGCTTGTGGGGCAGCGGCAAGCGGGAGAGCACAGCTGGAAACCCTTCTCATGGGAAGTATGAGAGCCAGCCACAGAAAGGCTGGCTGGGGTTGTGGAACCTCTCAGTGTCAAGCCCTGGGGCTGGCATCTATTCTGCAGGGTAGACAGTGGGAACCCTGACAAGTTTTCAGCCTCTGCAAGTAAAAGTGGGGATGGTTGTGATGGGTCGTGAAGGTGAAGGTGGAGGAGGCTCGAAGAAGGTGCCCAGAGGCAAATACTCCCCGGGTAGAGGCTGATGCTGGAAGCCAGCTGGCGCTCTCTAGGTCCCAACTATCCTCCTTGCCAGGTACGTGTACCTGAAACCAGTCACTGAACTTCTCTGTGCTTCCATTTCCTCTTCTTAAAGCAAGGATGATAATATGGCCTGTCTTATAAAATCACTGGGATGGCTCAACGATTTCAAATATGTAAGGCATGTAGGACCGTGTGCGGTCCACCGCAGTAAGCAGTGGCTGATGTTGATGGAAGTGAGTGAAGTGATAAAATAGGGACTCAGAAAGTTTGCTCTGTGGTCCAGCAGAGAAAGATTGAGGAGAGAGGGGCCCGTGGGAAGCTGTTTGAAGCTCACCAGATGAAAGGCCATGGGGCCAGAGAGTTGATTCAAGAGATATTTAAAGGATAAGATCTTCAGGGCTTGGCAAGTAATAGGGTGTGAGAGTGAGAGTGGCTTGTGGGTGAGCCCCAGGGTGCTGGCTTGGTGGTCTGGGGGAGTGAGGTGTTAAAAACAAGGAAAGGAAAAGAGGAAGGAGGGAGGGTTTGGGGCCGGTGGGGAGGAATGAGCTCAGTTCTGACCTGTTGTATTTGAGGTGTCAATGGGCCCCCCAAGTGAGGATGCTTGGCTGAGCCTGTGGATCAGGAGGAGGAAGCTGGACTTGAGACTCATGTGACAAGGGTGGTAGGGAAGCCATGGGCGGGGATGGGCCAGTGTAGACTGCATGTTCAGGAGGAGGAAGGTGAAGAACAGAGGCCTGAGCAGGATCCCATGGAGATTTGCATCTCGAGGACTCTGCACCTTTCCCTTCTGGGGTGATGATGATGTTAGAATGAGTCTAAAGTTGTTCTACTTGTGCAGGAATGATCCATCAGGAAGCCAGCTCACCAGAGGGGGACATGGCTGCTGGAGAGGAGGGAAGAAGCAAGAAAGAACCTGGAAGTGACTAGAAGGGTGATCGGGATTTTAGGGGAGGAAAATACCTTTTCTTCCATTCATCCTAATTTCCTGGCTAAGGCTCCTATAACAAATGACAGATTTACAAGAGAAAGACATACAAATTAATATAAATTTTAAATGACATACTCACCCTACAGTGCTACAGAACATTAAAACTTATTCCTCACATCTGGCTATAACTTTGTATCCCTTAACCAGTCTCCCCCTATCCTCACTACCCCCTAACCTTCCCAGATACTAATGACCACCATTCTACTCTCTACTTTTTCTTTTTTTTTTTGAGACAAGGTCTTGCTTTGTCACCTGGAGTAGAGTGCAGTGGCATCATCATAGCTCACTGCAACCCCAAACTCCTGGCAACAAGCCATCCTCCTGTCTCAGCCTCCCTGCCAATGTTTATATTTTTTATAGTGATGGCGTCTGACTATTGCTCAGGCTGGTCTTGAACTCTTGACCTCAAGCAATCCTCCCACCTTGGCCTCCTAGAATGCTAGGATTATAGGCATGAGCCACTGTGCCAG
This sequence comes from Microcebus murinus, assembly GCF_040939455.1. Taxonomy (NCBI): domain Eukaryota; kingdom Metazoa; phylum Chordata; class Mammalia; order Primates; family Cheirogaleidae; genus Microcebus; species Microcebus murinus. Next base: position 93,924,974 of record NC_134111.1, on the reverse strand, counting down.
GCCTACTTTCTACTTCTATGAGCTCAATATTTTTTAGCTCCTACATATGAGTGAGAACATGCAGTATTTATCTTTCTGTGCCTGACTTATTTCACTTAACATAGTGTCCTCCAGGCTTATCCATGTTTCCACAAATGACAGGATTTCATTATTTTATGGCTGAATAATATTCCATTGGGCATACATATCACATTTTCTTTATCCATTCATCCGTTGATGGACATTTAGGTTGATTCCATCTCTTGGCTATTGTGAAAAGAGCTGCAATAAACACGGGGTGGATATCTCTTTGACATATTGATTTCCTTTCTCTTGAATGGAATAGGATTGCTGGATTGTATGATAGTTCTATTTTTAGTTTATGAGAAACCTCTGTATTGTTTTCCGTAATGGCTCTACTAATCTACATTCCTACCAACAGTATATAACAGTTCCCCTTTCTCCACATCCTCACCAGCATATTTTTTTTGTCTTTTTGCTGATAGTCATTCTAACTGGGGTGAGGTGATAGCTCATTGTGGTTTTGATTTGCATTTCCCTGATGATTAATGATGTTGAGCACTTTTTCATATACCTATTTGCCATTTGTATGTCTTTTTTTAAGAAATTTCTATTCATATCCTTTGCCAATTTTTAAATCAGATTATTTGTTTTTTTGCTGTTGAATTGTTTGAGTGTCTTGTATATTCTTGATATTAGTCCCTTGTCAAATGAATGGTTTGCAAGTATTCTCTCCCATTCTATAGGATTTCTCTTCACTCCGTTGATTATTTTCTTTGCTATGAAGAATTTTTTAGTTTAACCTAATCCCATTTGTCTATTTTTATTTTTGTTGCCTGTGCTTTTGAAGTCTTAACTATAAAATCTTTGCCTAGATCAATGTCCTGAAGCAGTTTCCCTATGCTTTATTCTAGAAGTTACATGGTTTCAGGTCTTATGCTTAAGTCTTTAATCCATTTTGAGTTGATTTTTGTATATGGTGAGAGATAGGGATCTAGTTTCATTCTTCTGCATATGGATGTACAGTTTTGCTAGCACCATTTATTGAAGAGACTGTCCTTTCCCCAACGTATGTTCTTGGTGCCTTCATCAAAAATCAGCTGGCTGTAAATATGTGGATTTATTTTTGGGTTCTCTATTCTGTTCCATTGGTCTGTGTATCTGTTTTTGTGTCAATACCATGCTATTCTGGTTACTATAGTTTGTAATATATTTTGAAGTTAGGTAATATAACTGCCTCCAGCTTTGTTCTTTGTGCTCAGGATTGCTTTGGCTATGTGGGGTAGTTTGTAGTTCCATAAGAATTTTAGGATTATTTTTTTTTTTCTATGAAGAATATCTTTGGAATTTTGATACAGTGCATGAATCTGTAGATTGCTTTAGGTAATATGGTCAGTTTAACAATATTAAATCTTCCAATCCATGAGCATGGATTGTTTTTCCATATTTTTGGTGTCCTTTTCAATAGGAAATTAATACTTTAAAAAATATCATTAGAGGTGGCTGGTGCTAGTATTGAGAAGAAAACATGATATCCTTCTTCTAAATTGGCATATTTTTTATGCAGTCAAATCAGTATTAGAAGAGAGGAAAATGTCCACTCTGACTCCATTCTTCTCCTTGTTTTAATACAGGTGGAAGTCAAGAGTGACTCTGTTGAACAAATTATCCAGTATTCTTCTTTGTCTCACCAGTGTAACAGGTCATGATTAGCAAATGTTTATTGGACTGAACTGATTTTAGTTAGCATTCCCAGCATGCACAAAACAATACCGGGCATTGATAGGAGTAGAGCAGGATTATAAGGCAGGATCTCTTCAGCTTGCAGGTTTATAGTCACTCTAATGAGATAAGACAACCAATGCAGTGACCAATCAGCAAATGGTAGAGTAGATGAGCATGTGCTATTTATCATATTGAGTGGCTCAGATCTCTGCTCTGGGCTGTCTCCTCTCTTTATACTCACTCCCTTGTGATTTTGCTCAAGGACTTTTAATGGCTTTAAATACAGTTTTATGCTGTTGACTCTCAAATGTTTATCTTCTACCCGATGTCCTACTAACTGCATCTCAAATTTGCATGTGCAAGGCAGCCCTCCACCAAATCTTCTCCTGGACCAAGTAGCATCCTCCAGTGAATGCATCCCCATCCACCTGGCTATTCAAGCCAGAAACCTGGATGTATTTTAATTTCTCCTCTTTCATCCCCCACATCCAGTTTACCCCAAGCCCATGGGCTCCCCCTCTTCTCCCTCCCAAATAAGTTCATCTATTTTCACCATGTCTGCTGCCTCCACAGTAGTTTGAACCACTGTTGGCCCTCACTACACTATAGCAGCAGCCTCTTAGCTGGACTTGTCATCCAACCCATTCTTCTCACAACGGTTGATGTCAAAAACATAAATCGAATTGTATCACTCACTTAAAATCCCTCATTAGAATATGTACATGGGATGAAGTTGCATAGAACTATTCACAGATAGAAATGAACGAATGCATGCAAAAATTGGTAAAAGCTGAATAATGTCTGTAGCTAGTTAACAGTATTGTGCCAATGTTAATCTCCCAATTTTGATATTATACTACACAAATATAAGATACTACTGTTTGGGGAAACTGGGTGTAGGGTACACAGAAATCTTTACTAAATTTTCAACTTCCTGTGAGTTTATATTTAGTTAATATAATATAATATAAAAAAATATAATAAAAAGTTTTTAAGCACTTGCTTCAGTGGGAAGAAAACCCTTCATCTTCATTGGCTTCTGCGGCAGCAAATCCAACTCCTTACCAGGGCCTGCAGAAACCACTGCCTGCTGTGATACCTGCCAACTTCCTTTGCAACCCCACCCAATGTCATCCTCCCATCACTTATGCTTCCTCAGCTCCTCTGGATTCCTGGATGTTCCTAAAACACAGAAAATGCCTTTCTGCCTCAGGACATTTGCATATGCTGCCCCAGCTGCCAAGAATGCTATTTCTGTGGCTGGTTTTTCTTCATCCTTCAGAGAAATCTTTCCTGATGGATACTGGGCCCCCACTTGGCTCTTTTACTTTTATAAAACTGTTCGTCATCTGTAACGAGTATTTGCCTACTATTCATTGGTACTTATATCCTAGTGACAGTGAGAGAAAATGAACAGATCATATCTGATTTATTTACTAATGTATCCTTTGTCATTAGTATAGTGCTTAGCGTATGATCAGTGTTCAATACATATTTATTAATAAAAAGAAAGAACTAAAAAATATGTTTTAGGGTCCCAGAAAATGGAAGTGTCAGTATTGAAAGCAGTTTTTTATTTTTATTTTATTTCGGCATATTATGGGGGTACAAATTTTAAAGTTTCAAAAAATGCCCTTTCCCTCTCTCCCTCCACAAGTCTGAGTTTCCAGCATGACCATCCCCCAGATGGTGCACGTCTCACTGAAAGCAGTTTTAAGAAAGTTTCATGCAAGAGCTTGACAGTTAAGATTCTGTCATTAACATATAAAAAAATGTACATCATGGAAGTATATAATTCTATTTTATGTTTTATCTACTTGGACATTTTGCAATCTATTATAAAACCAATGCAGTACCTACTACAAGGTCTAAATATTTTGTCTCCACCAATAACCTTTGAATTTATTTGGATTCATTTTATCTGAAATTTTGGTGCAGGATAAAAGAGGGAGGTGCTGCATTTAGGCTACTTTATTTATTTATTTATTTTCAGAGATGGGGTCTTACCAAGTTGCCCAGGCTGGCCTCAAACTTCTGGGCTCAAGTAATCCTCCTGCCTCATCATCCCAAATAGGTGGGACTACAGGTACATGCCACTGTGCTCAGTTTAGGCTACTTCATTTTCTTTAAAAAATGATATTTATTGTTTTATTCTTCTTAAAGTTCTAAATGTGCATTTCAGATAATTTGGAAAATATGAAAAGATAGAAACAAAAAGAAATATGATAGTTATTCCATTATTCCAAGATTCACATTTGTATTTTCCTGCTGTTCTTTTTATAAATATTTCTTTATCAAAACTGGAACATAGTATTAAATATATATAAAATACTATATGCTCCCTTTTAAAATTTAACATTAACATAAGCAGTTTTACATCTGTAGATATTATCTGAAAGCAGCTTTTAAAATGATGGTACCATGATTTATCTCACTATTCTATTGTGTGGATGCATTCCAATGTATTATTATCCTATTAGAAATTTAGGCTATTTGTTTCTACTTTTATGAATTTACGATGCGATAAATATTTCTGTGCACAAGAGTTTGTCAGAGTTTCTAACATTTGCTTAGCATAGCTTCTTAGAAGAATGACTGAGATAAAGGTATTAACATTTTAAAATCTCTTAATACCATATGGCTGAATTGTTTTCCAGAAAAGTTGCATTCACATGTCCATTACTGTATTTCAGAGATTCTGAGGCATTCCACTTCAGTCCATTCTAAAGTCAGTATGAGCTAGATTCCTTCCAAGAGATGTGTTCCTAAGGTACAAGAGTGGCCCCACTCTGGGGCAGTCTCGCCCAGAAAATTACCTCAAAGCACACACACCCAAAGACACTATTATCCCAAGTCTCCTGCACATTTATTTCCCCATTTTTCTAGAGAGAAATGTTAGTGTTTGAAATGTCAGTATGTGGTTTTCTGAGCTGTATGTTGGAGAGAAAAGTGGAGAAGGAGGGTTAATTTAAATTCCCAGAGCATTCCTTTGCATCAGTGAAAAACTATAATTTTTGAATAGATACCTGTATTTCAGCTGGTCTCATGGTGTCTGAGAAATTTAGGGCATGATTAAGAGAGATGAAAGGAAGCAGTATCAAAAGACCCAGAAAATCTAGTGTGCTGAGCCTAAAAACAGGATTTCAAGCTTTGTGAATCCCATATTCCCAACTGCACATCCTGTCAGATTTAGGCCACTGGGTAAGTAAGCATCTTTAGAAGATATCATTGACATTTAATACGTGTATATATTTTAAACCTGAGAACAAGTGAGCAATTGAAATTATAACAGGCTGACAAGTTTTCTGGAAAGTAGTCATTTTCATTCTTCATGAGGTAGGAGGTGACTACTCCCAGTCAAATGAATATGGTTGGCTCTTCCATCCGTGTCTTAAAGTATAGAATTGTGAAAGTGTGTTGACTGAACACAGGAGTTTTTCACAGGTTTGTGGTGAAATACAGCAAATTAATAGCAAGTGTGTATGTGTGTGGTGTAGACACAGACAGTAGGCATTCACGTAGAATTCTATCTTCTGCAGTCCGTGGAATCCAATATATCCACGTAGCATGGAAATTTCTTCTTAGACTTCTTACAAGCCCAGGTGGTGACTGGTAGCAAGTCCTAGTAACTTCATAACAACAAAGCTTGGCACGTATATTCCTATCTTCAAAGCCACAGTTCCAGTAGAGTTAAATTCCTTTCACACTGTATTTCCTGTTTTTCAGGAGCTTGCATGACTCACAGAGATAGAAATCGCTGTGCTTGTGTCATGCTTTCCTTTGAAGGCATGTTTGGGTATTAACTAATTACTAGGCAAATGGACTATTATTTACAAGATTTTTTTTTAAAGCCTGTTTGTTGACACTTTGATTAGGCTATTTATAGAAATCGTCTAAAGCAGTTTTCTAAGTACAAAAAGCAAACAGAGACAAAATTAATACGGATGGTAGAGTGGAGAGAGTGAAGTCAGCTCTTTTGATAAGAATGTGGTGCTAATGGGGACGTGATCCCCCAAGACCAGAAAAGCAATTCCATTGATGCCAAATACATAATTCTCTCCACCTTTGCCAGCTGTCTCAAAACTTAAGGCTATTTGTAGGAAAAGGAACCGGGTCAAGGGGAGAAAATGGTTCAGCCCAAACGTCCCTTCACCTGTGGCTCCCCTCCTGGAGAAGAGGTGCTACTACCATTACCATCCTTGGACGTGACAACTTTGTTCTTAGTTAACAGAGAATTAAAAACATGGCTGATGAATTCACCCTGGCTTTACCTTGCCAGCGCCAAGTGTCAACTGTCAAAGCTGATCGTTCAGGTGAGCACGAAGAGGGCCCTGTCCGTGCTCACAGGAGGGAGGAAGTGCACGGTGTTCTGGCACCTGCAGGAAGCCCTGGCAGTACTAGTCGCAAACACACCTCCTGTCCAGCAGTCCAGGAGTCAGTGGCGTGCCCTGGGCGTGGCTCTCACCACATCACAAGCACTCCGCAGCTATTCATCGATGAGATCAGATCGACGACGCCTGCCCTTTCAAACCCACACCTGACCATCCCACCCACCTAGAGTGGAACCCGTGGCTGGACTAACCTGTGTGTGGAGGAAAGGAGGCTGACAAAGGATTTTCTGATCATGTCTTTCATGCCTTGAGAAATATATTTTCTCATTTATTGGGAGAACTTGACTGCAGCTTTTTTCCCTCCACCCTTTTCCTCATCCTGTTCATTTTTACCATTTCTATTGTCCGAAACCGTTGCATGATTAGGAAACCTCCAAAATCAAGTGCTGTTAATGACATTAAGAAAATAAATAAATAGGATATTATAAAATCACACCTTTTCAAAGTTAGTAGTCTTCAATTTCGAAGGATCCTAACTAAAACACAAAAGTATTCCATTTCTTTTAAGAAATACAGTTTCCATGGTACCAGTGTAATAGTAAATGGATATAAGCCAATTCAAGCGCTATCAAAGAGTGGCCATTCTTTCCCCAGATGAAATCTCAAGGTCTGTTTGCTTTGGATGGCCAAAGAGCAGAGTAACAACTAATTAGCTAACTTATTTAAGCTACTGGTTTTCTTAAAGTTTTCATAGATATCATATTTCTCTCTTAAGTCCTAACTATGCATCATTGAAAAGTAAGGACATTTTCCTACCTAACTACAATGCTCATTATCTCACCTAACAAAATCAATAGTAATTCCTTAGTGGTATTTAACACTCATCTTTTTTTCTTCTAATTTACCCAATTGTCCCTAAGTGCCATTTACATTTGGCTTATTTGAACCAGGATCCAGTTAAGGTCCACACATTGCATTAGGTTGTTATGTGTCTTCTAGCCTAGATAAGTCCCTTCTCTCTCTTTCTACCTCATTGACTTAATAAAGAAATCTAGCCAGCTATTCTATAATAATTAGCTTTATTTTACTAATGGTTAAACAAGAAGGCAACAATGATGGGCAAAATAGTCTTGCCAGCTTAATAAAACTTAGTTTCTTTATTCTATGATGGATAATTTTAATGTGGGGTTTACTGAAACCCAACCCTAAGAGCAAAGAAAACAAAACACAAAATAAAAATCTGACCTTGACTTGAGTTTCACAGAGTCCCTGTGATTTAGTTCCATGAATCTCTGAGTCAATGGCTGCATTTCACTGATTTGGTGCCCAGTTTCTTAGAATACCCACTGTGATTTCCTTCTCCCTCTTCTTGATCCTCAACTCGCTTTTCGGAGAGCCAATAATCTGTACAGGTGGGCTGCCTTGGGAGGGTATCCCATCGCCCGCCGGCGCTATGAAGTATCTCCCTGCTAAGGAGACTAGATTGAGTGAAATGAGGTGTACTGAATTTCCCTTGCAGTTGCTTATAGCTGATCTGCTTCTCAATCCTTTTCCCATATGGAAAAGAAAGCCCCGTGACAGAATGGTAATTAGTAGCAGTATTTCCTCCAGTAACCTTGAATTTTACAGTGCACATGCCTTGGGGGTGGGGGAAAGGATTCTTTGTTCACAGTGAAAGAAAATTACCATTTAAAAATATGACTCCTGTATGAAATATTTAAAGATGGTACCCACTCATTAACTAGCATGGGGTAAGTGTTATGCTTTCTTTCACTTGTGACTGAAATGCTTCCGTTAGACTGCATTCTAGTTCTAGCTAAGCCATGTTAAACTTGGGTGACCTGCGGCAACCAACCCACCTTCCTTAGATTCACACTCTCAATCTAAAAAGTCAGGAGATTGGACTAGATATCCAAGGTCCCATCCAGCTGTTGAGCTGGATGCATTAATCATATTAATAGTAATTCCAATTTTCCCATTTTATCTCTCTCCTCCTCCCATAAGTAACCTCTTCCTATGGGCTCTTGCCTTTGTGCGTGTTGAAAGCTTCTGTAATGGTTAGGGAGCCATGAGTCAAGAGGTCCCTGTTCTTAATCTTCAAGTATAACTTTGCCGAACAGGTAAGTTCATGTCTTGGTCTATAGGCGTTTGGTTTCCCACATATAGAAACTTCTTAGGTTTCTGCTGCAGACCAGTGAATCCAAATGCATTTATGTTGAAATGCGTGTTGTCAGAGGGTTGCCTAGAACTGATTAGTAGTACTGAATGGAATAGCTGAAATTTAGTACATGCATTGCCTGCACTAAAAAGAGGAATGCACTGTTGGGCACAGACCCTGCGCTGGGCACATGCAGCCTCATTATCTCACTGATCACCACAAGCTGGCCAGCCCATTTGGGGAACGAGCAAAGCAACTTGACCTTGCAGATAATACAGTGAGGATTCCAACTCAGATCTCCTCGCTCACACCAGTTTTCTTCCCAGTGCTCAAACTCAACTTTTTAAGTTGTATATTTGAGCAATATTATTGTTTATATTTAGACTGTGTGTAATTCGAGATCTGTCCCCATTTTTCTCATGTGGTATCCTACAGAACAGATACCACACAGACAAATTTAGAAAGCTTTTCAGAATGATTCCTATTTGGAGAAAAACTCAGCCACAAGATATTTGTACCAGGCAGCCATAGAAACCACAGCCTCAATTTGTGTCTTATGAAAGTCCTTTCATGAAGCTGAATAGACCCAAATCCCTGCTTTGTGTTTTGAAAATGGAGCGGTTGTTAATGTGTATGGTTATTTCCCTCTCTCTTCTATTTTTGCCGTCTGATTGGCACAGCCGTGGCCTTTGGAAGCAGCTGGGACAGGAATACAAAGCGGGAGCTGCGGCCCTTTGGGAGAGAAGCAGCTGACTGAGCACAGCAAAGCCCCAGGCTGGCGTGGCGGGCGGCAGACCCGTCCGGGCACGTCGGTTTCGGTGGGATTGACTCTCGGGCTTTGTGCTGAGCAGGTTTAATGATTTAAGGGTTGGCAGAGGAAGCCGTGCTTCTTGCCACGAGACTATCCATCTCCATTCGTAATCTACGTGGCAATTAAAGCCAGGCTTTTTGGATGGAGCATCATCTTTGGCAAAATTCGAGGTGTGGTACCATAATGCCCATTTCTAGCTTACTTTTAAAGGTGCACATTACATGTGCATAAAATGTTCAAAAACTGTTCAGAGTTCAAAGTCAGCCGGCGTCATGCTTACCAATTTATGGATGTGTCACTTCATAAATGTGAGTTCATATGTTGCGGAGGCACTTGTCTGAAAGCAGGGTGAGTGTTCATGGATGACTCCTGCAAACCCTGGCGGGATTTTTGTTTTGTTTTGTTTGTTTGGGATCATTTCTTAAACTCCTCATGGGGGAAGATTGCTATTGCTTAATGATAGTTGACTTACAACTTAAATTATTGATAAATAGCTAACATTTTTCTATCTGGGGACTGGAAGTTATGTACATGTATCAAGTAGAGAATTCTTCATATTATTATCTGTTATATCCAACTAACAGCTTAATGTGGCAAATACTTATGAAGGTCTCACTAGGTGCCAGGCATCGCGCCAGTGGTTGGCTGTACAGATGTGGTCTCCGCATTCTAGGAGCACACAGTTATTTTCTCCAGTTCATTGAATTTCAAAATTTTTGTAAAATAAAATATACACATACATATTCTTTTTTTTCTATTTAATAATTAAAGGTTCTTTTGGCTTTGCATATCTAGATGCCATATGACTAAAACTTCTATGTTCTCACTTTTTCCACTTGTTCCTCAGCTTTCTTATCTGTAAAATGGGCATAATGATAGTACTTACTTCATAAGGTGGTTGTAAGGATTTAATTAATTACTATGTGTCAGCATTTCAAACAGTGCCTGGCACAAAGTAAGTGTTCAATAAGTATTAATAACTTTTCTTATTGTCTGTCCAGTAATTGTCTGGATTTGCAGCTTCTCGGGGTTGCTAGGAGCATTTTGAATCATATGACATTTTCCCAGAAGCTCATCCATCAAAAACCTTCCTGCTGTGCCCTAGCCAAACTTGCTTCTCTTACAGAATTTCCTCTCTTAGCAATGGTGTCACCAGTCCATAAGCCAGTCCTTCATTCCACTGTGCTTTCATCTGCCACAGGGCCTTTGCATATGCTCTTCTTTGTGCTAGAATGTTTGGAAGGATGACTTCTCCCAGTTAACTCCTGCTCCTCTTCAAAGATCACAGCTCTGATGAGATGGCCTGTCTGACCTCCATGAACACATCTGATCCTATGCACCACTTGTCTAGCATTTAGCACAAGTGCCATGTTGCATTTAATTGTGTAATTATTTGATTAATGTCTGACTCTCCCACTGGAATATAAGCTTCATGAGAACCAAGGAAGTATTAATTTTTGTTAATCATGGTATCCCCAGAATCCATCCCAGTCCCTGAATTATATAGTAGGTGCTAAATAAACATTTGTTGAAAGAATGGATAAGAAGGCTGTAGTTCATGTATTCTTTGAATTGATGTATGTATTATTATTTATTTATAGAGCTAATACATGATGTTTATAATAAATACTAATAATGCAGAAATATATAAAGTAAGAAATGAAACTGTTCCCTATAATGTCATCTCCCAGAGGTATTCATTATGGATACAGTATTAATACAAGCTTGGCTTATATCCTTCAGGCTTTTTCCTTATGTTTACCACTCATACACACATACACATATGCACATGTATAGTTCTTCAATGAAAATAGAATCATGTGCTACCTATGTATTTGTTTTATTTAACACTATAGTGGAGCCATCTTTCTAAGGTCTGTACATAATAGTTCTCCCTCATTAAAACGATTATAATATACTTCAGAGAGCTGTAAAATACCATACAATGAGTACTCAGGTACTCATCACCCAGCCTAATAATGAAATATTATCAATACACTGATCACATTCCCCCCACACCTGAGGCAACTGTCACCTTGAATTTGGTGTTTCTCATCCCCCCTGCATTTATTTATTTATTGCACTATTGAAGTTGATATCTATAACCATTGGAAAGTCTTTGCATATTTCCAAATTTTATATAAATGGTATAATCCTGTATGTGTTTTCTGCAACTCGCTTTTTTCACTCAACATTATATTTGTGGGATTCATTCAAAATGAAATGGGTATTGCAGGTTCATTTATTTCCCTTAACAAAAAGTATTCTGCAATAATATGATATAATTAATTATCCTTTCTTCTGCTGGTGTGCATTTAGATATTCGTCTCCCCTACCCCCTCCTTGCTATTTCAATCAATGCAGCTACGAACAGTCTTCAATCTGCCTTCTTCTGTGCATGTGTGAGAGAATTTCTTGAGAGATCATATTGGGGAGGGCAAGTGCTGAGGTGTAGGATATGTATATCTTCAACCTCATTAGCTATTGCCAAATCTAGTTCTGTTGGGGCTTAAAGCACATCACTCCAAAATATAATGATAGGAGACCAGAATATGCCACCCCAAAATATACTTCTTTGGTATATTTTGAGCTGGTTATTCTGAGAAACTGCAGACACAGGAGTAGCTCAGAAAAGCTGTCCTTCTGTAAAAGAAATTTACATCTATAAAGGAAATCTATCTAGGTAAAAGTATCTTATCAGGAGGAAGGCTGCTCCAAGACAACTTTATTTACTTGAGAGACTTTTAATTATTTTATTTATCTTTAAATTGATACATAATAATAGGGGTTGGGTGCTTATGCTATTTTGATACATGCATATGATGTATAATGATCAAATCAGTAATTGGGCCATCCATCACTTCAAACATTGATCATTTTTGTGTGTTGAGAACATTCCAAATCTTCTAGCTATTTTGAAATAGACAATAAATGATTGATAACTATAGTGCACAAAATGACAACCTTATTTATGGTGCATTTTCCCACACCTTTCCATAACTTGTGTCTCCACCCCACCCCACCCCCAGATGCCTCCAGCTCCGGAAGCTCAGGATACTATATAAGCTTCAATCATCTGTCCCTTCTTCGAGTCTCATATTCTGTGGGACTCCCATGTGTGTGTGTAATTAAATATGGGTTTTCTCCTTTTAATCTGTCTTATGTCAATTGAATTTATAGCCCAGCAAACCTAGAAGGGTGAAGGGAAGCCATTTGTCATTCCCCTGCATCTCCAAAGTTCTTTTGTTTCTTTTTTTACAGCTGTATAGTATTCTGTCAAAATAATGTCCACTAATTTATTCATCTTTTCCCTATTGCACTTGCTGGATTTTATTTGGGGAGTTAAAACAATATGAGATATAAATCTTTCATAATGAAATCGCTCCATTAGTAGAGCATTTGAGCACTTGGAAGGTCCTCTGGGGTATTTTAACTCATTGGATCGTCTCTGTTGAGAAAGTCAGGTTGATGATCACCGTTGCTACTTTTTCTCTTCAATGGATGATGGAAGCAAACCTGAAGGATTAGGAATCTCAGGTCCTCGCTGGGTGAGCAGCAGAGCCAGGTGGAAGGGCCCAGCCTCCGCCTCACAGCTTGTTCCCCTCGACTTCTCTGCCTTAGTTGAGAACTGTGACTGGTCGGAGCAGGGGAAACTAAGTCACGGCAGAAGACCACAACAAAGAGCCGGGAGGAAACATGCCTTCTTTGTCCCCACCTGTGACAACGCAGGGTATTAGCTCACAAGCTGCTGCTGGGCTGCCTTGTCCTGGGAAAGGGGGAGGCAGATGGCAGTTTAATAGGAACCTGATAGCGTTGTTTTGGCGTGGGCAGGAGCTGGTGTCCTCAGGGAAACGAGGAGAGAAGCTTTGGGTGAAGAACCAGACAGCTTGGAGAAGTCACTTGCTGTGGCTTCCTCCTCCCTCCCCTCCCTGCCCTGGGAGGGGCCCAGAGCGGTGGCCGTGCACAGGCCCTGTGGCTTGCCTGCTGCTGTTCCTGCCAACACCCCCGCCCCCCAGGATTGTGACCCCAGGGCCTTTGATGTGTGTGTGTGTGTGTGTGTGTGTGTGTGTGTGCGCGCACATGCGTGCGCGCGTGCGGCGGGGCAGGGCGATGGCTCAGGAACGCCTCCAACGGGAAGCACGCGAGGCTACAGGACAGGCTACAGGAACAAATAATCCCCACTCCTTGGCTCTTTCTTTTTCCTTTTTAAGTGTCCTGAACTTAAATGGCTCTTATCTTAGAGCCACAGCTGCTGTGTATTGTTCCCCTAGGGCTGGGGACGCATGGTCTAAGCCCAGAACCCAGGGTCTGCCTGTGATCAGCTGTGTGGCGTAGGGAATGTCCCTGACCTCTCTGGGCTTCTCCCTTAGGAGAGGCCAAAGTTCCTTCATCCTCAGCAGGTCCAGCTGGTGCCTGCTCTGTGGGTGCAGGGTTATAGGTTGCTGTCTGGGTATAAAGATCAGCTTGTTGTGGTCCCCTCCTGCACCTTTTGTCCAGGTGATGCCCCACATTCCACAGTGCCTCGCGCCTAGTTAGCTACTGAGTCTCAGACAAAAAGTAAGAGTTACGGTTGCTCTGGGAACAAGGAAAACAGAGGCTTGGATGGCCCTGAGGTCTGCTTGGTGACAGCTGCTTCTTTTGAGTTTGCTTGACTAAGTTGGAGTGTCACAGACGTTATCCTCAAACAGTGAATGACCACGTCTACCCAGGCAGTGCCATGTCCTTTTCCCTCTCCTCTGCTTGTCCTGTGTTCCCTTTCTGGGCCATCACACCCATTCCCCAGCTCTCTGAAGGCCCGCAGCTCCCCACTCCGTACCCTCTGGTCTGCTGCTCCCCCGAAACTGCCGTGAAATGGCCGCGCCCCACGGCATCTGCACGCACACGGCCACCCTGCACGCCTCCTCTTCACTCCAGACGCCCCCTCTCCAGGATTCCCTATTTGGTGACTTATGGCCTCACCCAAACACCTGTGAGTGCCACGCTGGGAGGCCTTCCAGGACTGGCCACTGTGGCTTTCTGCCCACATCCTACCAGCTGACGAGACTGTCCGGGGACCTTGCATGTGCCACACGGGCTCCTGGTTTCCTCGAAGCAGTATATCCTTCTACGTGCCGGGTGCTCTTCACATTACAGTGGAACCCAACCCTTTCCCGCAGGCGTGCAAGGCCCTTCCTGGTCAGGCCCTGGCTGCCTTCCAGCCTCCGCTTTGTTGTCCCCACCCTCCAGCCAGCCTGAACTGCTACAGATGGCCAGGGGGACATGGGCCTGAGGCTCTTCTCTGGGTGCAGCCTCTCCCCTGTCCCTGGAGTCCCCACCCCATCTCCTCACCTGCCTGGCTCATTCCCCCTCACTTTTCAGGACTTCGAGTACCATCTCTTCCTCCAGGCTTCCAGGCCCCTCTCAACCAGGTTAGTGGCTCCTCCTGGGGGTCCCCATGGCATCCTATAGCACCCTTCCTCACGGTCCTGATGGCATCTTTTAAGGTGGTGACCTCAGTTCCTGGCACTGTGCCTGGCTCTCACTATGTGAGATAAATAAACATATTGTATAAATTAAAGATGGAAAGAAACTCTTTCTCAAAACTTTCCTGGGGCAGTGGTGGGAATCCTGGGGTTTTAATGTATCCCACAGGGCTTATGAGAGTAGCAGAAGCGACAAATCCCTGAGGACTTCCACAGGTTCTAACAGATCCTCATTACTAGCTGTTTCCCAGGTTTCCTTGTACTACCTGTCACCAGTACCCCACTTTGCCATGAGGCATGAACCACTTGGATGTCCCCGGGAGCTGGTGGCTGTCAGAAACCTGGGCATCATTGCCAAGTTTAAGAAAAACAAGGTAGAGAATGGAGCATCAGCTGTCTATAGGTGCTGAGAGTCAAAGCTAATGATTTCCCTTCGTGTTTTTGTCTGTGCCTTCAACAGAAACATCATGCAAAAATGCAGAGTGTTGTGGAGCATCGCTGAGACTCTGGCATTTGCGGTGGGTGGAAGCAGGTGACGGAGTGCGGGCAGTTATTGGGGTGTGGGGATCTCACGACGTCGTGCCTGGGGAAGTCATTGTGAGACATCAGTCAGAAGATGGGGGTTCCCGCCTCTTGGCCTCTGCCCCCATTTCTTGTCATTTTGGCTGCCAACAGATTAAAGCAATCTTTTCCATCCTGTCAGAAATGACAACCTGGAGAGGAAAAGAATATGTTTTCAGCATTAGGTGGAAGATTAAAACAAATCACAAAGCAAAACCTTTTCCTAGAAAAGAGCTTAAACATTTCCCTTGTACAAAATGTTGTGAGTTAATACCTTTGTCTCGGGGGTATAATTTTTCTCCTTGAATCTTTACAGTTATTTCCAGAATTTCACAGTCTGTTTCCAAAACCAGAGTTCTCTGCCCAGAGCAAAAGTATAGTGAGCCGTAAAGGGGAAGGATGGGAAAGGAGCGTGCGCTCATTTGGAGGAATGAGAAGGTTATTGCCGTCCAATGCCAACGCGTGATGTGACATGAATTAAGGTAAACGTTAAAAAAAAATGCTTGAGAGCTGTGATGCCTTTAAAAAAAAAGCTAATGAATTTTTGGAAAGTTAAAGCAAAATGAATTTAATTGCTGAGCTGCTCATGGTAATTAAAAAAATAATTCATCTGTTATAAATCCGTATTTATATGTTTTTCCAATGCAGAAAGTGTTGGAATTATGAAACCCAAATGATGAGAAATGTAGGTTAGATTTAGAAAGTAAATCTGAACCGAAATAATTCCTTTCCTTGGATGATAATATTTGACTTTCCTCCTGGGGGTCCCCGTGGCATCCTACAGTGACCTTCCTCCTGGCACTGACCATATCATTTAGGGTGGGGACATGCTGATTATCCATCCTCTGTTCCTGGCAGTGTGCCTGGCTCTCAATGTTTGGGATGAATAAACATATTTATGGTTATTATGCTCTTAAAGGAATCCACATATATAAAATAAAAGTTAGGGTAAGTTATATTTTTCATCACAAAAGAGTTTTTTAATTTACAAGAAATTAAGTCACACCATGTCCCATTATAAGCATTAGTAAATTGCTTCTTTTAAGAAGAATTATGTTTAGAAAAATGTGCTTGTCTACACCTATTTGGCAGCACAGCTATCAGAATAGCAAATGACTTTTAAATTGATGTTGAGGACACATTAGGGTGAGTGTTATGTTTACAGTGTGATGACATTCTTATTGAAGATTATTCCACTTAAGACTCAGCAGCGCGAGAGTCTGGCTAAAATGTGTCCTCAACTAGAACTTGCTTTGCCATCTCTTCCTTACTCATAGGAAGAAAATCTGGGCTGGAACTTCGGACCCCAGAGAAGCAGTGCAGCAATTTCCTAGGTTCAAATCTTCCTTCAGCCACTTCTTAGCTGTGAGACTTTGAGCAAATTATTTAGCTTTTCTGTGCCCTAGTTTTTTAATCAGCAATTTGGGGATAGTAGTCTCTTCTTCATAAGTTGGCTGCAGGATTAAATTAATTTATATTAAATGTTAGAACAGTTTATGGCTGGTACATAGTAGATCCTCAATAAATATAAAAAATTATTATTATAATTGCTAACTATAATTATATGAACCATTATTATTAGAAAGCTCTCACTTTTTCTAGAGAATTTGCACAAATCAAGGAAGACTTGGTTTCTCAATGTCTTTTTAGCACACTCAGACTTTTCAGTAGAGCACATAATTTTCAGTGAAGTCAAAATTATTTAGATAAAATAGATTCTCTTCATGCCCTAGCGTAAAATGTTCACAAACAAAATGAAATAAAAAGACAAAGGGTAAAAGAAACCTGGCAAGGGGACAAGTTTTGAGAATTGCTTTAAAGGAGTCATTGTGTTCAGGTGGCCTGGCAGGCTACTGTAAACACTAAGTAGGAAATCAGAACCCATTGTGGGTCAGTAAAATGGATGTCTTTTCACCCAAACAGATTGCTATCAGCCTAACAGAGCCGACTCATGTTCCCTTTCGCCCGGTCATTTCCTTTATACTGAGTGTCTGTTAGAACCACCCACTTGGGTGTTTCTCAGGATTGTAGGTTTTTAGGTCAAACAGAAACCCTGGGAAACGCCTGAAAAAGCCAAACACAACAGTTAACTTTGTGCACGAGCTGCAGGACGCGACCGCACCGCTGCTGTGTGTAGCAGAGGCTGCTGAGCCTGGGCTGGACTGAGCTGCTGTCCCTGCAAGTGCCCAGGTGGCCAGGAGCTCGCGTTAGTCCCGTAAGGAACCCGGCTCTCGGTAGCTGCTGCAGCTCAGGGTTTTCCGGCGTGCTGAAGGCTTGGCCACTCCTTCATTTATCTCAGAAGCCTGAACATTGGGACCTCCACGCTCGCTTTCTTTGTCGCATTCCACCATGGATGAGACACAGGGGCCTCTGGCCATGACTGTCCATCTGCTTGCCAACTCGGGGCACGGCTCTCTTCTGCAGCAGACTCTGGACCAGCTCCTGGCTTGCATCTGCCCAGAGGTCCGTCTCTTTCTGGTGTCTGAGCGGGTCAGTCCAGTGAAGTCCTATGAAAAGGCCCACCCCAGGCGATCCCGCTTCCCGGGGATGTCTGTCCTGCTCTTCCTGCACGAAAGCCTCGGAGAGGAGCGCCTATTTCGTGCCCTGGACTCCCTCCGGCGCCCGCCGTGGCAGTGCTACCCCACCCGGGATGCACAGGGCAGGCTGTGTCCCTACCTCCTTGCCAATCAGGAGTTCTACAGCCTGGACAGCCAGATGCCCGTCTGGGGCGTGAGGCAGGTGCACCGGGGCGCAGAGATCCTCAGGGTGACGCTCTACTGCAGTTTTGATAACTATGAGGATGCCATCAGGCTCTACGAGATGATTCTGCAGAGAGAAGCCACCTTGCAAAAGAGCAATTTTTGTTTCTTTGTGCTCTACGCCACTGAGAGCTTTGTCCTGCAGCTCGCCCTGAAGCAGCTGCCCCTGGGAATGTCGGTGGACCCGAAAGAGTCTTCGGTGCTGCAGTTCAAGGTTCAGGAGATCGGCCAGTTAGTGCCTCTCCTACCCAATCCCTGCGTTCCCATCAGCAGCACCCGGTGGCAGACTCAGGACTACGACGGCAACAAGATTCTGCTTCAGGTATGTCTGTTTTGTCTCTATGACCTCCTAGATGCGTAGGGAGCTGGGTGATTTGACATCTGAATAGGCCTAAGCCAGGGGTTCTCAAACTTGGTTGTGCATTAGAATCCCTCCAAGCTTTCAAAAATTCCCACCCCAGGCCAGGCAGAGCTGAATCTTCCGGGGCGCCCAGGCCTAGGTATCTTTTTCAAAGCTCCTTGGATGATTCCAAGATGTGGCAGGGTTGAGAGTCACTGATCTAATAAAATTTTCTCATCTGACAGATAAAAAGTTCAGACTCAGTGAAATTATAGCTGACACAAGTACTCCGTAGTTGAATCAGACAATGTGTTCTTTCTCAGCTTGCCTTTTCCTGTGCTGATCAACTATATGCCAACCCTTTGCCTACTCTTTGGGCTCTTTCCATCTGGCCTAAGGAAGTTCCGGTCACAGTTATGTTTGGGGATGTTAAATTTGCAGTCCTGTTGACTTAATTTTTAAGTATCTTGTATCACTGTCAAATTTTATCGCAATCACCTTGGTTAGAACTCTTTCGACAAAAAATCTTGAAATGAAAGCCTTCTTTAGTAACCATGCTATTGAAACCTAACATAGTGTGCGTGTATTTGATCATGACAGCTACCACATGTGGTCTCTTATGTGTATGATGTGGCAATTGAGCTTTGCCACTTAGTAGCTGTGGGACCACGGGCCTCAGTTTCTTCATCAGCACTATGAAGGCTGTACAGTATGAGCATCTTCCTATAGTATAGTTACAATCCACTCTAAATGCCCTAACACTTATAAAGTGCATGGTTAAGGGAGCACCCACAACTTAATTTTAGCTATTATCGTTCATATTATGCCCTATAAGAATTTTTAATTGATAATTTTATTTAATACTTGTAAAAACCTAGGAATCCACTATTTTCTCCATTTTGCAGATGAGAAAACTGAGGTGTAAAGGGGGTTTGGTTACTTGCCCAAGGCACATGTTATTCACAGCGAAATATTCTGTGGCTTCTGTCCTTGAGAAATGATCAGAAACCCCTTTACAGCCTGTTGGATAAAGCATAATAATAACAGGCTGCGAGGTGGGTTGTTTTCCCCTTTAGTTAATTTTGTTGTCATCACTTTGGCTTCTTGGTTAATAAAATATGAATCATATTGATTCTATATGAAATGATTTCTAAATTATTTACTGTCTCACTCACATAGGTGGATAGGTATGTTGCCTATTATATAACTTCCCAATTTCCAAGGCATCTAAAGTTTCTCTGCCAGTCTTAGTGAATCTCCAGAACTTAAAAGCAACCTCAATGTCAAACAAAAATTATAATATGTATGTGCAGCAGGGACACAGGTTTAATCATTCCTACTTCTTAATCATTCTGACGTTTTTACTTTGGAACCACAGCTCATACAACTCAGTTACTTTGGAAAGTTGATAATTCCGTGAATTATCCCTTTGAGCCACTCGGGAAGCAGTCACCCTTGTCCAGGGCAGAGTGTCAGTACCTCATTCTCAGTGTCCCCCTTGGGGATGCCACTCCCTTCCACAGCTCTTGGGGAGCTCCAAACCTCGTGGACCTCTGCTTCCTTGCTCCAAAACGTGCTTGGGTCCCCTCCCCTTAGTCTCCTCCCTGTCAATAAGTCTGAGCTTTTGCAAAGTGGGGGATTGTCTTCTGGAAAATACTGCTTCTGGCTTCATATCATAAAAGTGCCTGAGGAAGGTATACAAAGGCTTGGTTGTAATATGCCATAAGACATTGGTCCCCAACCTTTTTGGCACCGGTTTCATGGAAGACAGTTTTTCCATGGATAATGCACACACATGTCCCCACTCCCTGAACAGGGTGGTGTCCTATTCTTGGGATCTGGGCAGGGTGGATCAATAACATTAGCGCACAAGCCCAGCGTCAGTATGGTCTGGGGCATCCAGCCTTGACAACAGATATTGGTTGTCAGCCACCCATTCTGGTATCTTTTCCCAATCTTTTCATCAGAATGAGCTAGAAGTCCTGCCTGCACATCCTGCCTGTCATTTCTGAGCCTCACCTCTGGACCCCCTGTGATCAACGTCAGAACTAAAATCCACATGAATCTCTAAGACATAGTCATGTGGGAGGAAGTCATGGGCTTCAGTTTCACACATACACTCCTCTTTCTTCTCTGTAATTGAGACCCATTCTCTAGACTAATGCAGGACTCTCTGTGAGGACGAAAATATTCTACATCTGTGTGGTTCAATATGGTGGCCATCAGCCACATGTAGCTTTTGAGCACTAGAATGGTGGCTAGTGAGACTGAAGAACAGAATTATTAATTTTATTTGATTTAAATAATTTAAATAGGCTCATGTGGTTGGTGACTACTGCATTAGACAATACTGACCTAGGTCATTTCTAAAATCTCTTGTGACTTAGAGCTACTATAGCTGTGTACTGGTGGCAAAACTTCGTCTCTTAAGGGTGGAATTCAATTCAGTTTTTGGAAATAGTTAAAAGATATTTAGCATCAATTTTATTAGATATATTAAGCAATTTTAATATTACTTTTCAAGAGCATAAGATATGTACCTCTCTAGTGCTGAGACTGATGTTTTCTATACTAACGTTGAAAGTCAGGTTTCTGAAAATGTTCCAAAATATTTGACACAATTCTCAATCTTTTAAGTCACTGTGTATAGCTTTTCATAATCTATTTATGGAAAGCAGAGAGTTAATGTAACAAGATGACATTAGATATAACATTTAATGAACACTTAGATGTAGGTACCATGTTGCATGGCTTCATTATAAATATCTCCATTTTACCGATCAGGAAGCCGAGGCTTAGGAAGCTTACATAACTTGCCCACAGTCATACAGGAAGCAAAAGACAGAGGCAGCTTTCAGACCCAGGTCTCTTTGTCTCCAAAGTTCAAGCTTTGAACACACAATTTTTGTTTTGCTTATAAAATATTTTAGTGTGTAGTGTTTTGATTTCTATTAGAATTTTAAGAAATGTAGTACCTATGACAAATCCTTTAAATCAAGATAATTCAGCCTATCTTTAGATAATTTTTTTATTTCTAACTTTGTAGCCAAACCTAACACTTTTGCTTCTTTTCGAGTTTAATGATAGTTTCTCTGATGCTACTTTTTTCTCTTAGGAACATTTTTAATAAGAATAACTTACTGGATAAGGTTGCAAGCAGAGGTTTTTTTGTTTTGTTTTATTTTTTAATTGCAGTAGTACCAACAAATATTTCTTTATAATTAGAGGTTACTTTCAAGCTTATAATTTTAATAAGCTTATTGACAAGTATTTGGGGGATTTTTCCTCAAATCGACTTGATTGGTAGGATGTGCACGTTCAAGCCCATTGTCGGATTCTTCACTCTGGGGGTTCCTCCTGTTCTGGAGCTGGGTCTACCGCTTGTTTGTTTGCTTACTTGATAAGCTCAGGGCATTTTTGGTCTCTTCTCTGTTACCAGACAGAGGTAACAGAGGTAGCATCTCCTTCAGACTCAAACAAGCAAATTTCCTCGACTCAACAGCTTGAGCATCTTGCCTTCTTTCCATGCCGAGTCTCTCAGTTGAGTCGTCTACATTCTTGCCACCTCACCTCGAGTTGCCGACCTGCCCCAGTCCTCCTGCGCTCTCACTTCTTCCTCCAGCAACAGGTGACACCACTGCTCTCTCAAAGGCCAGCAGCGCTTGAGGACAAGGCACCAGCAGCACTGGTGCATGTGGGCCACCCTGCCTTTTTGGAATTCTCCCCTCTGTTCACTTCCATAACCCAGTTCTTTTAATTAAGGTTCATTCTCTCTGACTATTCCTTTTCTGATTTTATTTTTCTCAAAGACTCAACTGTGTCTTTCTTTCCCTAAATCAGGTCTTTTCAACCTTGGCACTATGGATATTTTAGGCCAGATAATTCTTCGTTTTGGGGACGCATCCTGTGCATTGTAGGGTGTTTAGCGGTGTCCTGGTCTCTACACATTGGATGCCAGTAGCATGCCCCCGATAGCTGTGACAACCCAAAATGCTTCCAGACTTTGCCAAGTGTCCTCTGAGGGGCAGAATCACCCCCAGTGGAGGACCACTGCCCTACACTGAAGGTTTCCCCTTAAGATTAAGGAATAAAAAGCATCACTTTATAGATTTGGTTATAGATTTGCTTAACTTAATCCTGCATTTACATCTCCCCTGTTTCTTGAGGTTTTAGCCCATTTTCTGTTCCCTACTCGACCATTTAAACATAGTGTCTCGTCCTCAGGTCAAATTTTAATCCGAGCAAAACTGAAGTCATCATTCACAGCCCTTCCCCACCTCCAGCTTCTCCTGCTCTGTTCAGTCTTCCCCCATTTGCCCAGGTCTTGAAACCCCAGTTATTTTTAAAGCTCCTGTTTTCAGAACCCCCATATCCAATCAGTCCCAGCTGTTCTAATTTTCCTTTGGAGTCATTTCTTCTTCCCACCTTCCTTCTTGAAGCCCAAGTAACTTCAAATGAGCAGCATTGTTACAGCATTTGCACCCTGCACCCTGGCTCCAGGCCTGCCCATAGCTATCAGAATACCTTTTAAAATGGCTGCCCAATTTACATTCCTTCTCAGGCAATAATGAAAGGCAAGCAAATAACATTCAAACGCCCTGCCTGGCTTTCAAGGCCCTTCACAAGCAGGCCTGATAGAGTTTGGTTATCTGTCCCCTCCAGAGCTCATGTTGAAATCTGATCCCCAGTGTTGGAGGTGGGAGGTATTTGGCTCGTTGGGGTGGATCCCTCAGGGAGGCCTTGGGTTGTGTGTAGTGAGGAGTGAGTTTCCACTTTATTAGTTCATGCAAGAGCTGGTTATTTAAAAGAATGTGGGACCGCCTGCCGTCTCTCCTGCTCTCTCTCGCCATGTGACATGCCTGTACCCCTCTCCTCCCACCACCTTGATTGGAAGCTCCCTGAGGCCCTCACCAGAAGCAGATGCTGGCACCATGCTTCTTATACAGCCTAAAGAATTGTGAGCCAAATAAACCTCTTATCTTTATAAATTACCCAGGCTCAGGTATTTCCTTTAAAGCAATGCAAAAGCCCGCCCCCCCAATATCTCCCTTGCTGCCTCATTCCTTGCCCAGCCCAGCCTGTTCCCCTCCCTCCCTTTCTTTCCAGAACTCCAGGCTCAGTCCTGCACCTTTGTTTTTTTTTTTCTGTGTGTGTGTGTGGTAAAATATATAATATCATAAAACTTTACCATTTTCATCTTTTTTTAATTTCAGAAAATCTTTCTAAAATTGTGGTAATATATATATATAATGTTAAATTTACTATCTTGACCATTTTTTTAGTGTGCAATACAGTGGCATTAAGCACGTTCACAATGTTGTGCAAACATCACCATTATCAATTTCCAGAACCTTTTCATCACCCCAAACAAAATACCATTAAACCAAACTCACTATTCTCCCCCTCCCTCCAGCCCTGGGTAACCTCTATTCTACTTTCTGTCTCTATGAATTTGCCTATTATTGGTACTTTATATAAGTGGATTCATACAATATTTGTCTTTTCATGTCTGCCTTATTTCTACCTAGCATGATGCATTCAAAGTTCATCCATGTTGTGGCATTTATTAGAATTTCATCCCTTTTTATGGTAGAGTAATATTCCATTGTATGTATATCTACATCCATGTAGTGCCTGATATTCCTTATCCGAGATTTATTTCATTTCCTGTTCAGTTCCCCAACTGTAAGGCTCTGATCAAATTGCACTTTGTCTTTGAAACCTCCTGGGAGGCTCTAGTGCACATTCATTCCCATTCCTAACTAGAACAGTCAGCGCCTAAATCTTTGTAGCACGTAACTGATAATGATGTATTTCCCCATTCTTGTGTCATATAATGCGTGACTTTATGACACTCCCTCTCTTTTCAGTATTTCATTGTAAATGTTTATTTCCAGTTGCGTATGAGTCTGTGTGTGAAATAGTTGCTGACTACTTGACTACTTGTTTTCAGGAACTAAATTTATCTCTTTAAAGAAGGTATATACTGCAGAAGCCAGTTTGGCTTAAGCAAGCATGTGTTCCATTTCATTTTATCAACAGATAGTTAGTATGTTCCTTCTTATATTCTTTATTAGCCATTTAAAAATAAGAGAACACAGTCTTTCTGGAAGTAAGTAATTTATTTTCATCTTCTCTAGCGTTTCTTAAGGGATCTTTTTTTTCTCATTTCTGAGTCTCTCAGATGTTCTCTCTTGGATTCTATTAACTCCTACTTCCTTCCTCTGCTCATTTCCCTTTCATTCTCTGTCACCTCTCGCAAAATACCCTACACAGCCAGACCCCTGCCCCCCCCCACACTTCTGCACTCGTGCTCTGCTTCCGTTGCTGTGAAAGAGGCATTGCACAGGAGGTTTCTGCTGCTATAGAAGGGCAGGTTGACATCAGTGGTTTTGACCAATTGATTAAAATAAGTCCCTTTGAAAAGATCAGTTAATTGGAAAAGACTGGTGTCAACTCCTGAGTGAGTCTGGCACTGTTTGGGGGGTTTCTTAGGATCCACAGAATTTGTTTCCATGCAATCATTTTTTTTCCCAGTGTTGGAGAAATCCTCTTCTGCTATCTTCTTGGAATCACTCTCAGTAAGAAACAATATTATTTTTCCCTTCCTGATGTGAGTCTGCCCCTTAGGAGCTTAATCATTTTTCAATGATGTGTTTTCTCTTGCATTTCGAGAGATTAGAATCATAATGAGTGACAATCTTCCTGTTAATCATGATAGTTGCTAATGTTCCTTGAACTTGAGAAACCTAGCTCTCAATTTGTAACATTTTACAAATATTTCTTAGAAAGATGAGCTTTAAATGATCAGCATTCTTACAAATGCATTTCAGTTTGTTTTTTTGGCAAGCTTGATTCCCCCTCAAGGGATTTATCTCAATCACTCAGCGTTATGTTTCTCCTGGAAATTCTTCATTCCAACAGCACACATCTGCATTTCTGTTAATAATTTCTGTTAACTCACTATTGCCATATGGTCTAAGGATCTTAGACTTCTCTTTTAAAAAAAATTGACATGCCCCTCTGTTAAGACTCATTTAAAAACTGCTGATGCCTGGATTGCCCTCCCCCCAACCCCCAGCGGTGAAATCTGAATGTCTGGGGGCGGGAGCTGTAGAGATGGTCCGGCATCTCTAGGAGTGTCATGGCACAACAAAGAACGCTCCAGACCACAATCTCAGGCTGAAGGAGGAGGAGAGACTCTTCCTTTTAAAAAGCTCCCGGACCTCTCCAAATCTCCGTATTTATTGCAGGGAAAGGCATACCGGTTTACAGTAAAGAACATACAGGTAAAATCTTTGGCATCATATAACAAGCATTGTTCTTTGGCATCATATAACAACACACTGTTCTAAACAAATCTATTTAGCAATACACATTAAACTTATAAGTATCTTGTTATTTCCTTCTTGTTCCTTAAGGATATCAAGAAAAGGGCAGGGACCCAGCATCAGCCACACTCCCATGCATTCCAAAGCCTGCTGTATGCAGCTGGCGGATAACAATCATACCCCAAGTCCTGTTTGCAGGACTGCCAGATTTCCACCTTTGTCACAGTCCTTCCCAGGCCTTTATGCCTTTTCTAATATCCTCTACATCTCCCCTTTTCTTATTGTGATCAAATTGTTCTTGATAGTAGATATTGAAGGCCACGGAAGTGTCCAGCTTCTGCTTGTGTACAGCCATGCAGCGAGTTATAGAAATCAATTGTTTGCAGATTGCTAGAAACAGAAAACAAAAGAGTATGATAATTCCAGCCATGACCCAAATTCTAATATTAAGTCCATAAACCATTGCTTGGGGTCTAACCAAGCAAAACTATCTTGTAGCTTTTTAAAAATATCCATTTGTAAATTTGAGTGGAGTTGTTGAATTTGATTTTGTAGTTGATTTCCCAATTGTAGTACTTGAGATTCTAAATGAGATTTGAAAGGGCCCTGAAGATTAGATTTTACCACAATCCAAGGATAAGTAGATTTGTTATATAGTAAGGGTGTAACGCACTGGGTGTGGTATTCCCAACCACATTGTAGGCCTTGATGAGTAGTAAATGCTTGTTGTTGGTCTCCGACCCATTCTATAGCCACTTCAAGTGCTTATAGTCTCTATGTATGCCCCTATCAATTTCAGTTTGTTCTTGCATTTTATGTGTAACGTTTACTAGAACTGCTTCCACTACAGCTGCTGTATGTATCGGCTCAGTAAGAGACACAGCAGCCACCATAGCAGTAGCAAAGATAACAATAGCTGAAACTAAGAAAGCAATAAGAGTAGCCAGGAAGCGTCTGGGTCTAATTTCTGTTAAGGCAGACTGGTAAGATCTATAAGGAAGATTCTCCTTGCCATGCCCTTGTTAAATTAATAGGAGTCCAGGCTTGTACTCATCTTTTAAATATAAATATATAAGTGATATTAAGATTGGTAATATTTTGCAACTTAATACAAGAACTATACCAAGAAGGACTCTCATAAGAGATATTATAATAGGTATTAAGTTGAGTTATAGTAGGAGGTTTTTGTCCAAAAAAGAAAACATAAGAGTGAGTGATACAAATCATCACTGAATCACTGACATTATTGTTTAACAACAGTGTGTAAATGCCAGTGCAGTTAGTACAAGGGCCATGAGATAATACATGATTAATAAATGGCAATCCCATTCTCCATATTTTGGTATGGATAGGACTCTTATAGTTGAAGAACAGGACCTGGTAGTCTATGTTCCCTCCAAGTAATGGAATAGTAAGATGGGTTGCCAAATTCTAGTTCTCTACCCGAAGAATGTCGTTTCCCATGGGGTCCCCAATTCCATAAAGTTCCATTATTAAACAAAGTTAATCCTCTGGGATATTCTCTTCTACATGTGGCCCATTGTACTGAATAAAACTTATATCTCTAATCTCTTTTTGGTCTGCAAATGGGCAGGTCAGGAGTAAAAGTTGTAGCATTGATATTTATAGTTGTATTTATAGTTACAGCAGAGATAAAGGTTAAATTAGCTGTCTTGTTGCCACTCTTAGGTTGATAATGTAAATATTCTTGAGGAATAATTTGTACACAACCCTCAACATTTAATACGGTGGAAAAACAAACAGGAGGGTTGCTGGCAGTAAATAGTGTAGAATCATTATTATGTAACCATTCTGTATGTGACATTAATAGTCCTGATGGTGATAGCCAAGCGCCACCAATCCACCTTGTGTCATTAGAAGACAAAGGAGGATTTACATCCCACTATGTAAGCACATGAAATAAAGGTGGATTCAATAAATGACCCTAATAAACTGTGGCACCTGAAGATAGCAAGACCATCCCAAAAGGAGTAGAAACTGTCATCCTACCTATTCAGAAGCCTCGCCTATGATGGTCAAATATACTAAAAATCAATTTTCTGCAGTCAGGGTAGCCCCAGCCTGTCTAATTATTGTTACTGCCTTTTGATCAAGTCCTACAATTATCCCCAAGTCACGTCAGGAGCTTGTCTCATCCTGGTCAACGTTGTGCTTTGCTGTTCCAGGATCAGATTCATCATTTGCTGGATGGGGTTGTCCGGTGTTTTCTAGCTCACGGTATAGCTTCACCTCTTTGTAGGGACCCACTCTGGACCTGTTTCTCAAGAGACACAAACTGCGTCTCAACTCCATGTTAATGTCAGAAAAGGGCCTTGCCACAAATGATTAACCCAGTCTTTAACCAACACTTTCTTTTGATTTAATTGATTAAAATTATGTTTTCCCCGTCTATGATCTATAGCAGTATAGCCATCATCTACCATATTAAGAAAATTCAAAGTAAATAAGGCTTTAGCTATCTGTTCTCTAGGTGACAGTCCCTTGCTCCCCCTTTTTTGTTTTAATAGATAAGTTTTAAAGTATGATGTGCATGTTGTACTAAAGCTTATCCGGAAGAATCATAGGGTATTCCTATGATATGTTTAATTTTCAATTTTGAAGGGTAGAATTATATTTTTTTCGATAAATAGCAAGGGCCATTGCCCATTTTGATAATTTTGGGTAATCCTAAAACTGTGTTTCCAACAAATGTTGGATAGCATGACGGCTAGTTTCCCCTGACAAGGGCGTGGCATGAATGAAGCCTGAATGTGTATCAATAGTGACATGTGTGTATTTGAGACTCCAAAGGAAGGTGATTATGTAATGTCAGCTTGCCAAATATCATTTGGCAACTGCCCTCGTGGGCTCACTCTGGGACCCAGTGTAATAGGGGATAAAGAGAATTGTTGACAATCAGGGCACGTTTTGATAATAAATTTTGCTTGAGTTAAAGTAATGGGATGAAGTTTTTCCAATGCCTTAGCATTTTGATGAAAGAAGTCATGATCTAGGCATGCCTGCTGAAAGGCTGTAGTATCTTGGGCAAGGAGACATAATTGGGTAGATACAATATTGTCTACAAAATTATTGCCATCTGTAAGTGGCCTAGGTAAGAAGGTATGTGATCTAATATGTGTAATAAAAAGTGGATGATGTTGCTGAGAAAACAGAGCATGTAAATTAATAAATAAATGTAATAAAGTTTTGTTAGGTATGTCCTTAATGAAGGAGTTATCAAGTTTTTAGAGAGTATGCACAGCGTACTGAGAATCACTAATAATATTAATAGGAATGTTAGGAGAGGTATTTAATACTAGTATTTTTTATATTCAAATGCTTTAATTATTAATTATACAATTCTATTACTGTCAGAAGTACAGTTAAGTGGGTTGGTGAATTCAGGAGCTTGGGTGGAAGAAGGGGGTAGGGAGAAGGGAATTGGTCCAGAATAGAAATGTAAGCTGCAATAGCATGATTATTACACTTCAGGAAAAAGAATCAGAAATTTTATTAGCACGTAGACACTGAAAAATAGCTTGAAAAATCTCAAGATTCACGGAATAAGGTAACCCAATGGATTTTTTTAAGGAAAATAAACTTGCATTCATTTTAATGCATTTGGAATTTCCCCCTTTTGATGCTTAAACAATGTTTCAGAAATCTAAACTTTAAAATTTTGTCTAAAGTGGAGGTCATAGGCAAACATGTCAATCTGTCAGCTACCATAACTTCTATTCTTTAAATTATCAATGACGCTGGAATGAATTCCGCTGCCCCAATTCCTTGTGCACAAGATGTACAAATGCATCAAGCTCCCTATTGGCAGAGAGACAACAATTAATAACTTAAACTATTTTAATTTGGTTATTCTAAGTTTCTAAATCTACGAGTGGGTGAGGAATGAAATCTCTTACAAGAGAGACTAAAATTATGCTCCGATCATTACTTTTCTACAAATCTTTACAGCATAATGAAGACATTAATATTTTCAGTGTTTTATCCTCACAACCACCCCTAGGCAAACAGGGCGGGAATGACTGCCCCCCGCCCCATTACTAAGTGGTTTGCTAAAACCCAGACACATTAAAACAACTTGCTCTCAATCAAACAGCTAATTAAGTGCCATCCTGGAACCAGAAAACTTAGGCTTTCTGGTATCACGAAATGCATACCCAATGCAAGACACTAAGGTAGGGTTTGATTTCCAGATAAACTAAAACTTTACGCCTCAAATAGATGGCTGTGGGGAAGAAGATTTGACCACATCTAAAATCTGCTTGGCAAAAGGCGTGAAAACTCCAATTTCAGTCACTTTGGAAGTCCTGATTTTGCCTACACAGGAAAAAGTTATTTTGCTATCTGACTTTTAGAAAACACTTCAAAGCCCAGAAAAGAAGAAGAAAAGCAATAACACGTGAGGTGTTTAAAGGATGGTGGAGCTCCATGCTTTTCAGAGCAAGGAGGATCAGCGCTGGCGGCAGCTCCTGCCACCCGGTTCTCATGCTCAGGGCTGAGGGCTGGGCGCTCCGGACGAGTGTCCAGCACACTTGCGAGAAGTGACAGGACTGCAGGAAGCCGTGCAGGTGGGGGAGCAGACCACCTGAGGCAAGGCACGCTCACCCCGAGAAGGTAAACTTGTGGCTTGATGATCCCAAAGTTGGAACAGAGACTGCTCACTGCCTTGGTGAAGAGGAGTTGGTTAGAAGCATTCATCTTGACTGCAGGTTTTTCCAGCATATCCAGGATGACATTTGCACTTATTCGGCCCGATGCATTCATCGTGCTTGCACGGCGGGTGGCATATAGGGGCAAAATGGGGGGCACATGTGAAATCTGTGAAGAAACCGTCGCCAGGCGAACCACGAAGATCTGCACAGAAAAACTAATACTAGTATTAATGTTCCTATTTCAGCTTGTTGAGTGGATTGGAAACCTTTCTTATATAAGTAATTCCATTTGGTATCTTTCTAAGCTATGGCTGCTTTGCCTGTTTTGCCAGAGCCAACTGTGAAGATGATCTTAGCACCTGTGATGGGGTACACTGTAAAATATTAGGTAAGGCGATAGGAATAGTTTGAAAAAATTATAACAATTTGGATGAAGGATAATGAATTAGCAAGATAATCTGAAAGAGCGCATTGCCAATTTAAGTCTTATGCTAATAAAGTGTCTACATTTTGTTGGTTTAAAGGAACACATATGTGTGCTGGGTCATAACCAGAAAGCTCAATGTAGCATGCCCTTCCCTTTTGTATAATATGAGCTAACGTGTCTGTGACTTTATTAAAAGTTTTTTAGTAAGTGTGGCCTAAAAATATCTACTCTAAACAGTGTAACTCAGTTATAAACTGTCCTAACAAGCCAGACGGGCTATGTTTGAGAAAAAGATCAATGGGATAAGATGTGTTAATTCTAGGTAAGAAACAACCTTGTAATTTTTCCTCCACCAATGATAATTCCTGTCATGCTTGTTCGGAGGGAGGGCAAGGGGAATTTAAGTCTGAGTTACCTTTTAAAGTGTTAAATAAATGTGTTAATTCCACTGTAGAAATACCCAAGATGGGATGTACCCAAATTATTTGTCCTAGTAATTGTTGTAAAAAGTCTAAAGTGAGAGGTTGAGGAATACTTATTTTTGTAAATTGTGGGTGAATGCTCCTGTGTGTTACAATATCACCTAAGTATTTCCATGGATTAGAAGTCTGCACCTCTTCCAGTGCAATATGTAACTTCTGTTCATGAGTAACTTGGGTTACTTTCTTATAGGCTTGTTCAACTTCCTGTGTGGTAGCTGCAGCAAGTAAGACATGGTCCATATAATGGAATATTTTTGTATGTGGAAACATCTGCTAACAGGCTGTAAGGCCTTATGAGCAAAATATTGACAGATGGTGAGGCCATTTATCATTCCCTGAGGCAGAACTTTCCACTGATATCTGGCTACTGATTCTTGATGGTTGATTATAGGTACCGCAAAGGCAATTTTTTCTTTATCATCCAGATGTAGGGAAATAGTAAGAAACAGTCTTTAAGATCTATGACTATTAATCAGGGGTCCTCAAACTTTTTAAACAGGGGGCCAGTCACTGTCCCTCAGACCGTTGGAGGGCCCTTAGAGAGTGCAGTACACATTCCACATATGCCGGGATGAGTTGGCTGCTAAGCAGGACAGGCAGCGGTGGCAAAAACACCTGGCGGACCGGATAAATGTCCTTGGTGGGCCGCAGGTGGCCCGAGGGCCATAGTTTGAGGACGCCTGCTATTAATGGTCAATTTTCTGGGGTCATAGCTGGGGAGGGCAGTCCAGGTTATAAAGGGCCCGTAGGTTTCACAACAGCATTAATAGCTCTAAGATCATGTAGTAACCTCCATTTCCCGGTCTCTTTAGGTATAACAAAGATAGGAGTATTCCAAGGACTGTTGGATTCCTCTATATGATCAGTTTTTAACTGTTCTTGAACGAGTTCCTTGAGATATAAAAGTTTTTCAGCTTTAATGGGCCACTGCTCAACCCACATTGGTTTATTTGTTTTCCACTAGTTTTAAAGGCTGGATTAGAGCAGTGGCCCCTCCTAGAAAGGGGAAATAGAAAGCTGCAGTCCCTGCTGTTGAAGTAAATCTCTTCTCCATAAGGAGATGGGAATATTCAGAACAAAAAGTTGGATATTGGCTGGTTTACCTCATGGCCCTTCACAGGTAAGACAAAACGCACTTAAATTGGGTATTTGATAACCTCAACACCTTAAACCATAACAGGGGCATTAATCATAGGCCAGTCTGTAGGCCAATGTTGAGAAGCTATGATAGATTTGTCTGCTCCTGTGTCTATAATTCCATGAAATTATTTTCCTTTAATAGTGACTATTAATTGAGGCCTTTATATAATTACTGAAGCAGACCAGAATGCAGTAGAGCTAGAATGACCCAATCCCTCACTGTTTCTTTGTTTATTTTGAGTATTGCTCTGTAAATAAGGAATTAAAGGAGCTGAGCTATTTGTGTTCCTGCTGGTAAAACATGAAGGCCTACAGCTTTACCATTACTTTGATTTCTCCATGATAATCAGAGTCAATTACTATGGGTAAAACTTGTACTCCTTTTAAAGACCAACTAGATCTTCCTAGTAATAGCTCAAAAAATCCTTTCTGGAGCAGCCCAAAAATTCCTGTGGTGATAAGATACACCTCGTCTTCTTCCTTAAGAACTATCTTCTCTGTTGAGAGGTCCAACCTGGCATACCGGTTGTTGCTGCAGAGAGGTCAGCAATGGCATTTCATTGTCGAGGGTTGGAAGAGCCTAACTGGCCAATGCTGCCCTCCCCCCAGACATTTTTCGGGTCACTGGAGGGAGTGTCCCCCTTCAAGTTTTCCTATATAGGATTACCATCCTTATCAAACTTAGATCGGCACTGATTAGCCCAATCTTTGCCCTTTCCACACTTTGGGCAGGTTTTAGAAGGCTGTTTTTCTTTCCCAAAATTCTTGCTTTTACCATTTTTTCATGATTGTTTACAATTTTTTGCTAAATGGCCAGATTTCCCATAATTATAGCAAGCATCTTTTTGCATCATGGTGGCAAAGGTCTGAGCTAAATGAGTAGTAGTGCCCACATGTGGACAGGCCTTAATAAAAGCTCCTATGTCTGAGGAGGAGGTATGAATGGGAGCTAATGCTATTTGACAATCCTTATTAGCATTTTCATAAGCCAATTGTAGGATGAGAAGCTTAGCAGTGTCTTGATTAGGCACTTGTCTTTTTACCGCTGTTTGCCGTCTATTGATAAAATCAATATAAGGTTCAGAAGTGCCTTGTCTTATAGTAACAAACGATCCCTGTGTTTGGATAATAGGGATACGTTTCCATGCTTGAATGGCTAAGGCTGAACACTGAACAAACAGTCTAGCATCGGCCTGAGCTTGAGCTTGAACTGTAGCATAGGCGCCACTGCCTTGTACCATTTCAATAGTAATTGGTATTTCATGATCTCACTTTTGTGAGGATTCTTGAATAGCTAAGTCATTATATTCCATAAGCCATGGCGTATATTCTGCTGATTAAACTAGGACACAAACTAATGTTTTCCAGTCAAAAGGAGTCATTTCATAACTATTTCCCAATGCCTCAACCACGCTGGTGGTAGATGGAGAGTGAGGTCTATTTTCTGGGATACTCTTTTTTAGTTCCTTAAACACAGTAAAAGGGAGAGTTTCATGTTGTCTCCTATCATTTCTCACCACAACAGGGAATGTGGCCATGAAGGCATCAGATCTCCTGATTTTTAACCCTTCTATTAGACAACCCTCAATCAAGGAGGGTCGTGACCCTGAATTAGTTTCTGAAAAAAAGCTTTAGGCGGTGGCAGAGTCCAAGGAGGCGGTTCATGGTAAGTTCCTCCTGACAATGGCACAGGAGGTGGAGGAGGAGGGTGAGCCACAGGGGCAGATGGCTGTGCTTCATCCTGCTCTTTTAATGGTGGTGGAAATGGCAATTCCTTCACATCTGACTCACCAGAATCCAAAGACATTAGAGACTCAGGTTTATCAATATGCTGCCCTGCTTCTTCATGAGGCATCCCTCCACTTTTGTGGAGAGGGGTGATCTGGATCATTGTGATCTGTCATATGTAATCGATAAAGAGCACCACGTACTAAGCTCCGGGTTGTCAGCAGAGTAATGTTAGTCATAAGATCCTGTTCAGACCGTCTCTTTAAAACTCGTCCTACCTGTTCCCAGAGCTCAAGATCAAGAGTGCCGACATCTGGAAACCAAGGACAGTGTTCACAAATAGAAAGTAATAGTTGTTGTAATGCCTTCGGTTCCATTGTACATTGAATTGCTTTTAGTAATTGTTGTAAAGTCTTAAAGTACAATTTCTGTTCTTTAGTGACTTCCTGACACATGACTCAAAATTAAATGATGAAATCCCCCTCTAGTATTACACACATAGGTCCCATCCTCTTATAGAGTGGGACTGTCCCTTACTGGGATTCTCCATTAGTCCGTGGAAACTTCTCCACGTGTGAATTGGCCAAATCACGTCATGGTCACCAATTGTAGAGATGGTCCAGCATCTCTACGAGTGTCACAGCGCAATGAAGAACGCTCCAAACCACAATCCCAGGCTGAAGGAGGAGGAGAGACTCTTTTCCTTTCAAAGAGCTCCTGAACCTCTCCAAATTTCCGTATTTATTGTAAGGAAAGGCATACGTGTTTACAGCAAAGAGCATACAGGTAAAATCTTTGGTGTCATATGGCAAGCACGTGTACTAAACACGTGTACTAAACAAATCTATTTAGTGATACACATTAAACATAATTATCTTGTGATTTCCTTGTTGTTTCTTAAGGCTATCAAGGAAAGGGCAGGGACCTAACATCAGCCACACTCCCATGCGTTCCAAAGCCTACTGTATGAAGCTGGCAGATAACAATCATACCCCAAATCCTATTTGCGGGACTGCCAGATTTCCACCTTTGTCACAGTCCCTTTACCCGGGCCTTTATGCCCTTTCTAATATCCTCTACAGGAGCCAGGCATCACAGTATTTTAATGGTCCCCAGGTGGTTCCACTGTGCAGCAAAGTTTAGAACAGATGGTTCTCTGTGGGTTTGCACAGAGGGCCTGTCTTGTGGTACGGGGGTGGCATCCCTTCAACAGCGCCTTCTTGGAGAGAGTTTCTGGTGGGCAGAAGCGCTTCCCAGCACGAGGTGGAGGTGTGGCTCAGCAGAAGCACATCTGTGACAGGGTGGAGAGTTCGGGCAGGGTGGCTCTCTAGTGAACTGGCTTGAATAGAATTTAAAGATTCTAGAGTAGTGGTTTTCAAACTGGGTTCTGAGAAGGCCTAGGGACCTGGGAGGAGGAGGAGGAGCTAAGGTCAACCCAGAAGGCAGGGGCTACCCCTGACCTTCAACTGGGCCTGCTCCAATTGAACTATTTCATATTTTGGGCTTTCAGGAAGAATAGTGTTTGGATAAAACCTTCTTATTCTTAAGAGGGGAGGAGAGAGAGGAAGGGAGGGAGGGAGGAGAGAAGAGGGACAAGGGGGGATGGGGAGGGGAGGAGGGACGGTGGTGGGGGCAGAGAGGGAGAGAGAATGAGAATCATTGATAGAGCAGGGGTTGGCAGGCTCTGGCTGGGGAGCTAAGAATAGTTTTCCATTTTTAAGTGGTTGGTAAAAAAATTTACGACTCATGAAAATTATATGAGATTCAAATTTCAGTGTTCATAAATAGAGTTTTACTGAAACACAGCCACGTCATTCATTTTTGTATAGTCTGTGGCTATTTTGCGGCACAGTTGAGTAGTCGGGATAAAGACCACATGGCCAGCAAAGCCTCAGATATTTACTATATGCTGCATCACAGAAAATATTTGTCTTCTGTGTTAAAGAATCAATAGAAGTCCCTGTTTTTTTGTTTTTTGTTTTTGTGCTTTGGTAATTAGTAATTGGTAATTGGTAATCACCTCACCATTTCCATCAGACAGAAAATTGAGAGAACATACATGTGTATCATATATACAAATATTATGTTAATATGTATGGTAATTTACTCATTTTTAGACCTGCTTTCTCAGTGTCCTGATTTATGCCTTCTTGCTTTGTGAGATAAATATATACCATTTCCCCTCCCTATTAAATATACTTTATTTTTTAGAGCAGTGTTAGGTTTATAGCAAAATTAAGCAGAAGGTGCAGAGAGTTCCCATGTACCCCCTGCCCCTGCACACACAGCCTCCCCAACTATCAACATCCTCCACCAGAGTGGTGCATTTGCTACAACTGATGAGCCCACATTGACACATCGTTATCACCCAAAGTCAGTAGTTTACATTAGAGTTCACTCTTGGGGTTGTCCATTCCATGGGTTTTGACAAATGCATAAGAACATATATCCACCATTATGGTTATATACAGAATAGTTTTACTTCCCTAAAAATCCCGTGCGTTGCCTATTCATCCCTCCCTCCCCCGCCAACCCCTGGCAACTATTGATCTTTTACTATCTCCATAGATTTGCCTTTTCCAGAATGTCATAGAGTTGGAATTATACAGTATGTCATCTTCTCAGACTGGCTTCTTTCAATTAGTAGTATGCATTTAAAGTTCTTCTGTACCATTCTTTTGATATTTGATTAAACAAAATCCTGGGGCCAGGCAGGGATGGGTCCTACATACCAATTTCAAAGGGCTGTTAACAAGATGGAGAAAATTGTCTTTTCCTATCGGGGCTTTATGATGTCCCCGATAAGGATAAGGTCCCTGGGCAGAATACATTGCAAGAGATGAAAGAAACAAAGACACAGACACAGTCACAGGAATAATTTTAAGAGTGAGGGGAAATCAGGGGACCACCAGCACTCCGGTGCCAAGGTGGTGGTGACTGAAACCCAGCACTTGCTTTTTATTCTCTTTGCCACTCTGCAAAATGATCTCATGTGAAAAAATCATGGGATACAATAAAGAAAAGTCTCAGGGCTCCCCCCAAATCACAAGGTGTCCTAGCTAATTGCCTTCTCCTTTCTAAAAGTGAAAAGACATAATTCTTCAGTAGGTACAACCTGTCCCAAGATAAACTAACTAATTTTATCCCAACCTCAAGCTATATACATAGATATCAATCTTTACTTTCAGTAGCCGCGACCCATTTGATCAAGGAACAAAGAAACTACATGCTTTTCATTGGGAGATTGGTTTTACATTGACTGAGGCATTGTTGAGGGAAACAGAGAGAAGGAGCTTGGCCAAGTGTTCTAACAATGGAAGCTTTGAGACCCTTCTTCCAGGCTGACATGTTGCAATCTACCTCTACAGCCATGAGAAGTTTTCATGTCAGGCCACTCCATGGCTTTTCAGGCATTAGACACCTTAGGCTCTGAGGTTGGAGCATGCTTTGCTGTACTCCCAGATTGCTGATATATGTCCCCCAACTAGGCAGTTAACATCTTCCCTTATTTTAGGCTTCTGCTCAGGCAATTCCTTCACCTCCTCTCCTCTCACAGCCTTGGACATAGCATCCCTAAATACCAGTGGTCTTAATCCCATCATTTTCCAGAAATACTTTGGGGGAGAATGTTGTGTAGGGGATTGTGTTGTAAGGCTTCCAAGAGTTCATGTCTGGAAGATGAGTCAATGAACTACAATCTGTGGAGGGAGAGTATAGTCAATTGCAGCATGGGAGTTTTGCTTACCTTGCTGTAAATTTGGAACCAAAGTGAACTTTCCAGGGATCAAAACACCAGGGGTTCCATATAAGCAGTCTGCTTCTTTATTTTCCCACACAATACCAGACCTCTACTCTAAATAAATGGTGCCCCCAAAATTTCAAGACTATTGATTTTCAAAAGGTGCCAAATTATTATCGTACCTGGAGTGACCGTATGTCTTAGAATGGCTCAAGATAGATATTGTTATTAGCATGATATAAAAGGCGGACCACCAACTTTGGAAGATTGAATTCTTATTCCAATCCTTATCTTGACTATAACCACATGTTTTATGATCCTTTGGTTTTCTTTTTGCATAGTTGGTAATATATTGTTTATAACATCAAGTGAGGTCACTGAATAACATCTATGAACATCTTTGCATTGTTTAACAACTTGATCTACCAGAAGTGTGGTGTTACCAAGTGGCCATTTGATTCCACAAAGTCTTAATTTAGGGAGCCTGAGAGAGATTTAGAGCTGTTGCTGATTATACACCTCATAATTGAATAGAATTGTCACTTCTTTTCATCTCAACCAACTTTTATTGAGTGTCTACTATGGGCATGGCATAGCAGAGGGTGAAGGAGGCATGGTCTGCTCTTGGCACTTAGTTAATGGGAAACATGTTTCATTTGTTCCTCCTTTCCTTGTCCCATAGATCCAGTTAAATCCAGGAGTTGGTGTTAGGAATGGAGAACTTTCTTTCCTGAATGGCACCGTGGGAGCTGACATGCTTCTCCAGGACTTCAGGCAGACTCCTGTCTCTGCAAAGAGGACTCTAGAATCAAGGAGCCGGAGGAGCCGGGCCAGGAGGTTCCAGGTGCATTCTCTGGAGCTTCCTGGGCCCAGTGGGGGCCCAGTATCAGTCAGCTCTAGTAGCACTTTGTGGAAACGCCCTGGCTGGTCATTCGAGGCCAGCAGCCCACCCACAAGTGCCCAGCTGCATCTGCCTTCTCCCCACCTTGAACCTGGGGCCAGAATGAAGGTACTCAGCTGGGAAAGCAGCTTTCAGAAGCTTGAGGAAGAGACTAATGTTGACACTGGGTTCACTGCCGTCAATTCTGAACCCGGGCAATCTTTTCTGAGCAGGTTTCCAAGGGATGTGCAGACCAGCCAGCCACCATCCTGCTTGCCAGCCTCTTCCTTAGGGGTGGCTACCTCCAAAACCAGCAGAGTCCTTCAGGAAAGAGTCTATCCTTTGTCGCTGGCTGGACAAAGGGTCACTGATACAAAAAAGATAACCTCAAAATGTTCCCTTCCTCTGCAACTCCAGGATAAAGAAAAAGAAGAAGAAGAAGAATTCTTTATATAGTGTAAAACAAATGTGGTTTTCTAAAACACAAGAGCAGATAGAATGTTCTAGAAATGGAACACTGACCCAGAATCAGCCTGTTTTTTGCTCTTCTGAGGAGGCCTGAATGCTGTGCTAGTGCTACCCATGCACAGATTTGTATTGTTTTTATTTCAAATGTTCAAAGTCTAAAGGTGCTGGGAGTGATTTGTTTATTTACCATCAAACTCATAAGAGAACACAGCCAATGCACAGGAACAAAGCCCAGTGCTTGTGTTCCCTGGAGGTGTACTAACCCAGCTGGAGGTGTTGAATTCAGCACCTATCAGGATAATTGCATTGTATGCAAATGAATTGGATGTGTTATGCAGTGCTGATTAGTGTATGTAATTTAGTTTTAATTTTTACTTGGGTTGCATAGCTCATTCCCCTGGACAGAATGGGGTATATTCATTCTTTAGTGCTTTTCAATTTTTATGTGACCTCCTTTGGTAACTAGGCACTGTTAATCACATACCCTCTCATGGTTTTGCCTTTAAAGTTGTTTGAATTTGGAATAAGTAAAAATGCAAAGTGTTTTGAAAATTAAAAACAATCTATTTTTTTCCTGTTTAATGAACCCACACACTGGAAACCAGAAAATCAGGTTAAAAATGAATGCTAAGCTCTAGAGTTTTCCTACTCCTCTTTTTCTTGTTTGTTTCTTCACTACTCCAAGAAGACAGTGGTTCTTGTTACAAATCAAGAAGGACCATAGGATGATTGGATGATTTGAGATCTCCACTGAGCATGGCAGGAAGATTGGACTGGTTGACCAGGTCACTGGAGCAGGACTTGGATTCTTCTGGCCATATTTGAATCCCCAAATTCCTTTGCAATACTCATTCATTCATTATGTATTCACTCAATAAATATTTATTGAACATCCATGTTTGAATAAGGCATTGTATATAAGGTATAGATATTGCCCATATGCTGAATTTTTGGGTTAGATCTATACAAACATTTTTAAAAATCTGAGATCTGTGTATTTCAGTTAATTTATAAAGTTATTTTACTCAATGAACCTCATTCTCCAGGAGAGATGTTACATAAGAATATAAATGCTAATTTAGCTGGATCTCTCTCTTTTTTTAAAAATTAATTTATTTTTTCAAGCTGGATCACTTGGAGACCTGCATACTTAGTACACCTAACTGGAGAGAAAGAAAGGTGAGTTCAAGCCAAGAGACAAATCTTGTGGAAGTGAAGGGACAGAAATGAAGAAGAATTGCAACTGAAAAAAGACAAGATTTCTAAATTGATTTCTTTTTTTTTGGTTCTTAAAACATCAATATATTGTCATTTCCATTTCCTCTCTCTTCCCTAGATTAAAATTTGGTGTTAGAAAATGGAGTAAAGAATATAATTTTGGTATGGCTTTTTATAATGAGTTAAAAAAATGAAAGTCTTATATAAATTGAACTGTTGAGCTGTCTTGAAAGGCACAGCAGGGAGAACTTTTGAAATTTCTACTCCACTTTTTTTTTACTGTTATCTAAATTTCCTTAACATAATACATGGGTAAGACTATAAGTGCATGAAAATTATAAAGAATACTGAGAAATTTGAATGAGTGCCTTTACAAAATTGACATGTAAAATAATATACTCTTAAAATGTCACCTACTCTCTCCTACTCAACATAGGAATTCAATTTACAACATGATGGGATGGAAATACCAGTGGACTGGGTGGGGGAGGCCCAGATTTTGGTTTCAGCTTTTAAATTTACTATTTATGAGACCTTGAACATGTCAAGCTCTTTGATCCTCTGTTGCCTTATCTACTCAACAAAAGGTCCTCAGGAGAATCAAGATTATGTATATGAAAGCATCTGAATATTATTAAGCACTATAAATGTGTGAGATATCTTATTATTGTATTATATTTTATATAATATGTATTATTCATATAATTGGTCCTTCAAACCCGTAGCTTACAAATATCATAAGAACAAAGAATTTTTGATGAAACAATTTTAGTAAAATCAATGAGACAATTCAAAATCCACCTTTCTAACATTTTTATTATGTGTGCCATTTGTTTATATTTCTATAGCTAAGAGGAAAACTATGTGTAACCAATAGTCAAATAAATCCTAAAGTTCAATAAAGATTGTATGGGACAAGGAGAAACTATAAATTAGCTTAACCCAATTTATCAAGTTAATCAGACTTAATTATAATTATACTGTATTTCCTAAGCTGTATAATGTATCACTTTTTAAATACGAGTTTTTGATGATCAAAACATTTTATTTAAATAAAAGCATACCTTGGAAATATTGTGGGTTTGGTCCCAGACTACTACAAAAAAAATGAATACCTCAATAAATAAAGTCACAGGAATTTTTTGGTTTCCCAGAGCATATAAAACTTATGTTTACACTATACTGAGCTCTATTAACTGTGCAATAGCATTATGTCTAAAAATATGTATGTGCCTTAATTAAAAATACTTTATTGCTAAAAAATGCTAATAATCATCTGAGCCTTAACTAAATTGGAATCTTTTTGCTGGAGAAGGGGGTTGCCTCGATGTTGATGGCTGCAGACTGACCAGGTGGTGGTTGCTGAAGGATGGGGTGTCTGTTGCTATTTTGAAAAATAAGACAACAATGAAGTTTCTTGCATTGATTGATTCTTCCTTTGACAACAGATTTCTCTCTAGCATGCGATACTGTTAGGCAGCATTTTACCTACAGTAGAACTTCTTTCAAAATTGGAGTCAATTCTCTCAAACTCTACTGCTGCTTTATCAACTAAGCTTATGCAATATTTTAAATCCTTTATTGTTATTTCAACAATGTTCACAGCATCTCAAGGAACCACTTTCTTTGCTCATCTATAAGAAGCAACTCCTCATCTGTTTAGGTTTGATCATGACATTGTAGCAACTCAATTATATCTTTGGACTCCATTTCTAAACTAGTTCTCTTGCTATTTACACTACATCTACAGTTACTTCTTCCACTTAAGTCTTAAACCCACCAAAGTCATCCATGAGGATTGGAATCAACATCTTCCAAACTCCTGTTAATGTTGATATTTTGACCTTCTTCCACAAATCATGAATGTTCTTAATGGCATCTAAAATAGTGAATCCTTTCCAGAAGATTTTCAATATACTTTGTCCAGATCTATCAGAGGAATCACTGTCCATGGCAGCTATAGCCTTATAAAATGTATTTCTTAAATAATACGACTTGAAAGTTGAAATCACTCCTTGATATGGGCTGCAGAATGGATATTAAGTTAGCAGGCATGAAAACAACATTCATCTCCTTGTACATCTCCGCCAGCGCTCTTAGGTGACCAAGAACATTGTCAAGGAGCTTTCCTATTTTGAAAGGAAACTTTTTTTTTTTTCCTGAGAGTAAGCCTCAACAGTTGGCTTAAAATATTCAGTAAACCATGATGTAAACAGATGTGCTGTCATCCAGGCCTTGTTGTTCCATCTACAGAGCACAGGCAGAGTAGATTTAGCATCAGTCTGAAGTGCCCTAGGATTTTCAGAATGATAAATGAGCCCTGGCTACAACTTAAGGTCACCAGCTACAGTAGCCCCTAACAGGAGAGTCAGCCTGTCCTTTAAAGGCAGGCATTGCTTTACAGTCAACCTGTCCTGTTTTGAAGCCAGGCATTCACTTCTCTCTAGCTATGAAAAGTCCCAGATAATATCTCCTTCTAATAGAAGGCTGTTTTGTCTACATGGAAAATTTGTTGTTTGGTATACCGCCTTCATCAATGATCTTGACTAGGTATCCTAACAAGTTATCTTCTGGATAACTTGCTGCAGCTTCTACACCAACATTTACTGCTTTACCTTGCACTTTTATGTTAAGGACATGGCTTCTTTTCTTAAACCTTGTGAACCAACCTCTGCTAGCTTCAGACTTTTGTTCTGCAGCTTCCTCCCCTCTCTCAGCCTCTATAGAATTCAAGAGTTAGGGCCTTGCTCTGGATTAGGATTTGGTTTAAGGGAATGTTGCGGCTGGGTTGATTTTGTATCCAGACTACTCAAACTTTCTCCACATCAGCAACAAGGCTGTTTTGTTTTCATACCATTTGTGTGTTTGCTGGAGTAACACTTTTAATTCCCTTCAAAAAGTTTTCCTTTGCAATCAAAACTTGGCTAACTTTCGGCCTATCTCCACTTTTAAAATACCTTTCTCATTAAACGTAATCATTTCTAGCTTTTGATTTAAAGTGAGAGACATATGACTCTTCCTTTCACTTGAACATTTAGAGGCCATTCTAGGGCTATTCATGGGCCTAATTCCAATATTGTCATGTCTCAGGGAATAGTGACGGTGAGGGATATTGGAATGGTGGGTGGAGTGGTCAGAACACACACAATATTTATTAAGTTCACTGTCTAATATGGGCACGGTCCATGGTACCTCCAAACAATTGCACCAGTAACATCAAAGATCACCAAAACAGATATAATAAAAATGAAAAAGCTCAAAATATTGTGAGAATTGCCAAAAGGTAACACAGAGACATAACGTGAGTACATGCTATTAGAAAAATGGTGCCAACAGAATTGCCTGATAAAAAGTTGCCAAAACCTTACATTTGTAGAAAACACAATTATCTGTGAAGCATAATAAAGCAGAGTGAAATAAAACAAGGTATACCTGTATACATACATTAAAAATCAGTTGCATTGCAGCTATTTGTCTATTTTTAACCTTGTTAATAGTATTTCGCACTTTTTTGGCAAACGTTATTTGGACATTGCTAACCATTTACAGAAATGGTAACATTTAGGAACTTGCAAACATATTTGTTC
The DNA here is from genome assembly GCF_040939455.1 of Microcebus murinus. Taxonomy (NCBI): domain Eukaryota; kingdom Metazoa; phylum Chordata; class Mammalia; order Primates; family Cheirogaleidae; genus Microcebus; species Microcebus murinus. The sequence continues at coordinate 93,881,157 of NC_134111.1, read as the reverse complement.
CTTAGCAGAAGTAGAGCAAGGGAAGTGGGATTTGGGGTGGAGAGGAAGGAGGCTCAAAGAGATGGACACATCTGGATTTTCAAAGGCAGGTGGAGCTGACATCTCAGCTGCAGCCTCCACGTGCCGCCTGCTCCAATGAGAACTCTAGAAGGGTTGGGTCTTCCCATCACTCCCCAATAATCCAGTTACACACGGATTGGTGGAAAAGCCCCTTTCCTCTTCCCCAGAGAAAGGGGAATAAAATAAAAAACAAGAGAATGGAGCCACAAGCACATTCCCCATTTTCTGTCAATTAAAAACTCCTAAATTTCATTTCTGTTACATATTCAGAAATTGCCGAAATCACTCAATGCTGTCATCCGTCCTGGTATCTCCTCTAAGTCATCATAGGCTGGGCTCTGTTTGTTCCTTTCCCTCCCCTCTCCCAGCCTCTTCATTCCTTCCTTTCTTCTCCTCTCCCTCCCTCTCCTCCTCCCTTCATCTTGTGCATCAATGTGATATTCTCTCTATTTTTTGCTGTGTTTTCAAACACCTTTTCTTTGCTGCATCTCTCGGGGTTCCCTCTGGGGGAAGACACGTGGCTGCACCTTCTAAACAGGCCTCCCTGGCTAAGCCCAGAGAGGAGGAGAAAGAAGAGGCCTTAGCAGAGGAATTTCTCCCCAGTTCCCAATTCATCTTCGGGATTCTGCTCTCCGTCAAGTGAAGCCCCATCACTTAGGAACAAACTGATCTCTCCGTCCTTGGCTCTCTCCTTTTGCACCTGCGAAAGCTTTCTCTGAGGTTTGGGATGTTTCTTGAGCATTTCTCACAATTTGCAATTTTAAAAAATCACTGCAGCGCATAATAGGAAAAGCAAAGGTGCTTAGGGCCCCCAGGGCACTTAATTAGGATTTATGATGTTAAAAACTTTATTCCACTAAATTCTATTTTCGAACATAATCATTTAAAAAGCCTTATTATTTCAGAGAATCTACGTAGGCTATTGAACACACAACAAGGTCTCTGCTTAGTGTGAGAAGAAAAGTATAGTTTTCACAAATCCCAGTTCTTCCAGAGATGTTTCTAAGATTCGTCTTTTAATGACAATAATCCTAAGGATGGACAATGATACCAAATCTCAGCTGCTAATGTCGGCGAACCTGTCTGGCAATTCCTATATGTGAAGCACTGTGCTCAGCATTTGATCTTCACAACAACGCCGTGAGGTAGGTGCTGTGATTATCCTATTTTACAGAGGAGGAAGTTGAGGCACAGAGAGGTCTGGAGCCTCATTGCACGATGAGTAAGTGGCACAGTCAGGATTAGAATCCTGAGTGTGAACCTGGAGTCTGTGCTTCCAACCACTCCAGCATCCTGCCCCTGGAAAGGGGGTGCAACAAGGGGTGGTCCAAGCTTCAGCACGGTCCCAAACTGCCCCCACGCCATGCACCCAAATGACTGGGATGCCACCCTTGTTTCCCTTCTGTTCCCCAAGCATGCCCTACGTGTCCTGTCTGCCTGGGGCACACTCTGCCCCAGACTCCTTGCTGTCATTTAGGTTTCAGGTTAAAATCCCTGCTGCAGGGGACCTGACCAGCTGAGGCCTTATTAAAGAGCCCCAGCACCCAACACACAAATAGGTGCTCTTACAAATAGTTTGTTCAACAAATGCACAGCAAAGAATAGAGGCACGGAAGAGGCTTCCATTCTCTGGACACCAGAGGGTAAGAAACTGTCTTAGTCACATTGGGCTGCTGTTAACAGAGTACTACAGAATGGGTGGCTTAAACAGCAGACATTTATCTCTTGCAGTTCTCGAGGCTGGAAGTCTGAGATCAAGGTACCATTATGGTTGGGTTGTGGTGATGACCCTTCCTGGCTTGCAGACAGCTACAGTCTTGCTGTTTGAATCCCTGCAGGCACCGACTGTGACTGATTCAAGCAAACACCCATTATAAGTCATGGTCCTTTTTATATCCCTCTCACAGGATTGCAATTGCATTTTAGAATTTTCTCTTGCTTTGTGCAGTGGTCAAATTCACAAAATTAAGTGAGACTCAATTCCAGTAGGACTTTTTACTGGGCGTGTAAATATTTACCTTGTTTTTTTTTACCCTGTCATAAGCCTGTCACCAGAGGGCACTGTTGTAACACAATCTGAATTACTGTGGGAGCATCCCCAAGCCCTTTTGTTTTCTCTGCTTCACCACGAGAGAAGACACAGTAGATATTTACAGATTAATTTAGGTTTAGGAAATGTCCCATAGGAATCTCAGTGGGAGGCAGAGCTCACCTGGAAGATGTCGCATCCCCATCTCCCCCGACTTGGGCTCACAAATGAGACGTGGCCAATCATGTGTTCTCACCTGGAGTCTTGATGCTCACACGCAGGGAAGCAGACTTCTTTACGGTGGGGGACAGGTGGGCAGCACTGCTCGGGTCCCAGGGAGAAGCCATGTCCAGTCTTTGGCCCGGTGGCCATGGGGCCATTAGACCCAGTTGGTTCTGTGGCCTGATTGTGGATGACATCCGCGAGTTCATCCTTCCTTCCTTCTTGTGCGTTTTCCGAGCCCAGTTCGCAGCCTCTGATCGTTCGTTCTCAGCTGGAATCAGCCAGAATCAGTCTTGTTCTCGCACCGAATAACGGAGGCTGGCACAGGCGCGGCACTGAGGGCGGTTAAGGCCAACTCTAAAATTGGGGCACCCCATAAGGAACTACATTTTCAAGGGGATAAACAAAGATGTCAAAAACCATTCTTTAGGGGTTCTGTGTCTCTTTGAAGCTCTCTTGGCTTTGATTCTTTTACTCTTTTCCTTGAGGATCGCTTCTTTCTTCTCCCTCAGGGCTGTGACGGCCGGCAGGGCCAGCCCCCGCTGCTTCGGCGCTCCGGAAGGAAGCCGGAGGGGACCCGTCTGGAGGGCGGCGGAGCCCCTCGGAGAGGTAGGTCCGCCTGGTGACTTCCGTCCAGGATAAACCAACCCCCCCCCCCCAAATCCTATGGGCTTCATGGGGTCTGGCCTACGTTACAGGACAGGGCCTCGAATTAGCCAGAGCCCTTTCCTGTTTCCAAGCAAGAAACACTGAGAACTGATTTAAGCTAAAACAGGTACGAGAAAAGTTACTGGGTCGAGTAGCTAAAAAGACTGCCAGGGAACCACATCCCCACGAGCTTAGCCCCCTAATGGGACTAGGGAGTCTTTCTGGAGAGTTCCGGAAGGAAATTCTCAGCGAGGTCTCTGATTGGCCTGGCCTGGGTCACGTGCTTATCTATGGACCAACGGCTTCTTCTGGGGGATGAGGCGCTCCTATTGCTGAGGCCCTGGCTCTGCGTCTGTTTGTGGGAATGCGGGGGCTGGGAGGTCGGCGGGGCTGGGAGGCCGGCGGGGCTGGAGTGGCCCCACCACAACTGCACGGCAGGATTCCGCACAGGAAAGAGAATTTTGTTGGTCAGAAGTGAGAAGAGATGCCACAGACAACAAAAACAGGCGTCCACTCCTGGCCAAACTGCAGCTGGTAACAAGAGCAGATGACCCTTTGCATGTTCCCTGTGAGGGGTCCCTGCACGTGGGCTTCGGGTCGTCTCTTTAGAGCCTTTAGAAAGTGTGAGACCTGCCAGCACACTGTGTCCCTCCGTATACTTTATTTCCTTTGAGCTGACATTAATTTGCTAGCGCCGTTGTAACGAATGACCATGAACTTCATGGCTTAAAACCACAGAAAGTTATTCTCTCACAGTCTGGAGGCCAGAAGTCCAAAATCAAGGCGTTGTCGGGGCTAGTCTTCCTCTGGAGCCCCAAGGAGAGAATCCTTCCTGGCCTTTTGCAGCTTTTGCTAGCTCTGATCTCTGCCTCTCTCTTCACATCACCTTCTCTTCTTCATGTCTTCTCTCTGTCTCTTGTAAGGACACTTGTCATGGGATTTAGGGCTCACCCAGATGGTCCAAGACGAGCTCATCTCAAGATCCTTAATTTAGTTATATCCACGAAGACCCTTTTCCAAAATAAGTTCATATTCACAGGTTCTCGGGGATGGGATATGGGTATAACTTTTGGGGGGCCACCAATCAACCCACTACAGAGCACTTAAACGCAGTCTTTTCCGGTTTAGTTATTTGCATCATCTGTGACCCTCCTTTGCCCATCCACCGTGCTGCCACCCAAGTCCTTGTTTCACTGCATAGGAGTTGGGACCTGTCTGTCATCTCCATAACTGCATCCCTAAGACCTAAAACTGCACCTGATACTCAGCGAGCATTAACTGACTGAAGGAAAGAATGAAAGATTTGATCTCCTTGGATTGTGGCCATTTAGCACTTTATCCATACACGTGCTGCTCTTAACCTATTGTATCAGTATTGGGTATTTACGTTATCTCTGACCTTGGTTTTAATACACACTCCCCAAGGCCTGTTTTTCATAATTCTAGGTAATCATTTCTGCCCTATAATTCAGAGCAATAAAATTTATGTGCCAAATATTATACTAAACGCTGCCCTGGGAATTAATAACCAATAAAGGCAAGTATAAATACAGCCCACATATTGCATAGGTTTGGTTTCATTGGAGTTGCCCATTCAGCTGTAAATAATTTTGGCTTTTCTCCCGTCTCCCAATATTTTTCTCATATCAAATTACAGGCTAAGTTACCAATCATTGAGCCACATGTAGCCAGAGCCTTTAAGTATTTTTTTCACTCTAACTCTCCTTTTTCAAGTCAATTGCCTTCCCCAATTTTTATTTTCTTAAATTGCCCCTGAACAACTGAGGCTTGAAAGGGAGTCTTCACAGGGACACTAAACTGGTTCCAATAAATTGAAAAGTTGGAGGCTAAAATTTGTTTTTGACTGCCTTCAATCTGATATTTAAAAAAAAAAATCATAATTAACATGCTTTACCACCTGAGTGGCTACCTCATCAGTCTGAAACACCTGCTGGGAAGAAGTATTAATGGAGTAATTTCTATTGAGACACTTTGCAGCCACAAAGATAATTAAATGACAGTAGTGATGCCCCACAGCTTTGAGAATATGTGTGTGTCCACCTTGTGTGTGTGGAGGGTTTCCAAACAGCCTCTCGACAATGTCTCGAGCCCCTCCTACCAAGCAGCAAAGTGCTAGACACTTAGGAAATGTTGGCCTGGTTTGCAACCAAAGAGATACAAATTGATCATTGGAGCTTTCTCAGGAGAAAACAGTTCTCCCATTTCTGAAAGAAGTAGTCGATGTAAACCAGAGAACCAGGTTTCAATTACATTGCACATTGCTGTGCTAAATGAGCAAGCTTTAAGAGGCCCTTGCAGACACCACAGAAATGTTCCCTGAGTGCAAAAGCATAACAACACAAGCGTTGCTTTATAAATGTCGCCCTACAAAAACCCGCCATAGGAATGAAAACCTAAGGAATGAGCACCAGGTTGGGATCAGGTCCGTGAGATACATAATTAGCACATCACCTCCGTAGATGGTTACTCATCAGTTTCTACCACACCGATGTGGGCCAGAGTCTGCTTTCAGCCACACCCATGAAAGTCTGAGCTAGCTCAAAGAGACTGTATGCCCAATTTGACTTTGTGAATATTTGCAGTTTGCATTTCAAAAAGAGATAATCCAATGAGGCAACTGAAGTCTGCTTCATAAGGAAAATGCTTCTCTTTTGTTGTATTATTTAGGACAGAGGTGAACGTGTAACTGCATCCTGGGTGGTCTTGATTAAGTCAGAAAATGTGCCCTTTGTCACCACTGGAATTTCATATGTAGCGCACCATTCAGTGATGCTGCAGACTGACGCATCTCTATCTTATATTGTACTAAAATGAGGATTGTAAGTTTCTATGCGTATATTAGGTTTTGTAGGGTTACTTCTGCAGAAAGCCTACAGAACTGGATGAAAATAGAAAGGTACATAATGAAATAAATGAATATCCTCTGTTCTCTCAGCAGTTGCACGTGGCTGTGACAAGTTTTCTTGCCCACTCCCAGTGGTGTTATGAGGAGGGGGCCCAGGAAGAAGCAATGATGAGTGATATTTTAACATTTATTAAGAAACAGGTGCCAGAACCTTCGTTTTTATATAAGGGCAAGAGGATTGCCTCCTTCATTCAACAGCTCTGTAGTTTCTGTTTAGTTACCTCTGGGTCACAGTCGCACAAAGATCCCGTGGGGTCCCCTGCTGCAGGATGGACAACTCGGGAGCTGGCAGTGACTGGGTGGCACAGGTCTGTCCTGGGAGAGACACTGAAGGAAAAAAGAAGAGTGTGTCTCTGGATGGTGATTTTGTTACACAGAGGAGGGGAAGGAAGCCCAGGGGAGAAGGAAGGCATGAGCCTGCTGGGATGTCTTAGTCTGTTTTGTGTCACTATAAAGGAATACCTGAGGCTGGGTAATTTATAGAGAAAAGAAGTTCACTTGGTTCTGCAGGCTGTACAAGAAGCATGGTGTCAGCACATGCTTCTGGTGGGGACTTCAGGGAGCTTCCACTCATGGTGGAAGGGGGAGGGGAGCACCATGACATGGCGAGATGGGGAAATGAATCGGTCCAAGATCCTGCTGTCAGTTGACAATGGCCATGACAACAGGACCTTTTGTGTAGTGCGACAGGAACTGAACCAAGGTCCCTGACCCTCAGTGGAGGCGTTGCCATGGGGAGAAGGGTAGGGTCCTGAGCATCTTAAACATGGGGCTTGGAAAACACAGAGCGTGGCCAGAGCCCATTGGCTGTGGGCCTGGAACCAAGGTAAGAAAAAAGCAAGTGAAGAAAAGACGAAGTGAGACTAGGCTGTGTGTGACTTGGGCACTCTGTCCAGGGGATGCGCTGTTCTTTGGTAAGGTAATAATCAGGATGAGTTCTCAAAATGTCTGAGGATCTAAGATTTTTTTGAAGTGTACAATTCGCATTGTAAGATTTTTACAAATATTAATCATTTCATTCTTACAACAACCCTACAAGGGAGGTATTATTATGACCCTCATTTAACAAATGAGGAAACTGAGGCAAAAAGAGTGGAAGTCACTTGCACAGCTAGTAAGGAGAGCCCAAGCCGTCCAGGTCACAGATTCTGGACTCTTCATGACGTTACCTACATGGCCGGCTGCGTAAGGGCACCTTGGAATATCTGGCCCTAACCCCCGGAATCTATGAGTGTTACTTTATGTGGTGAAAGAGATTTTGCAGACGTGATTAAGTTAAGGGTCTTGACATGGGGAAATTATTTGGGATGATCCTGTGGTGCCTATTGGAGGTGAACTTTTAGAGGGCAGCAGAGGGAGATTTGACTACAGAGGAGGAAGAAAGTGATGTGATATGAGGATGGAGTCAGGAACCAAGGAATGCATGCGACTTCCAGCAGGTAGAAAAGGCAAGTAAACACGTTTTTCCCCAGAACCCCTGGGGAGCTGGCCTTGCCTACATCTCGGTTTGGGCCCTGTCAGACCCATTGTGGACTTCTGGCCTCCAGAACTATAAGATAATAAATTGATGTTTTCTTAAGTCACAAAGTGTGTGGTACTTTGTTAGAGCAGCCACAGGAAACACATACACTGTAATTCTCAACTCTTTTCACAGAAACACATAGAGATGATGTCCCCAAGGCAAACATGTGTCCATGGGCATACCCACATTTTGACACCCTCAACTCCCACCAAATGTATGTGTATATGCATGTGTGCTTGTATGTGTGAGGGCAAGGCATAATAAACACATGGTGTAAATATGGGGTTCAGTAACATGAAAGATCTCAAAATTCATTTTTTGAGAAAATATGAATATTAATTGAATGTACTATTTTATTTTTTATTTTTTTGGTGTTATTTTTTTTTTATTTTGGCATATTATGGGGGTACAGATTTTAAGGTTTCAATAAATGCCCTCCCCCCCCACAAGTCTGAGTTTCCAGCATGACCATCCCCCAGATGGTGCACATCTCACTCCTTATGTATATATATACCTGTCCCCCTCCCCCCTCCCACCTGCCCAATACCCTATTACTGTAGTACCTATGTGTCCACTTAGGTGCTACTCAGTTAATACCAGTTTGGTGGAGAATATATCTGGTGCTTGTTTTTCCATTCTTGGGATACTTAGTAGTATGGGTTCCAGCTCTAACCAGGAAAATATAAGATGTGCTATATCACCGTTGTTTCTTAGAGCTGAATAGTACTCCATGGTATACATATACCACATTTTATTAATCCATTCTTGGATTGATGGGCACTTGGGCTGTTTCCACAGCCTTGCAATTATGAATTGTGCTGCTATAAACATTCGGAATGTACTATTTTAAATGTAATTACTTTTACTCTGCAAAGAATATTATAGTTTGAATATGGTTTGTCTCCCCCAAAACTTATGTTGAGGCTCAATCACAATGTGGCTGGGTTGGGAGGTGGTGCCTTAAATGCAGATTAGGTCATTAAGATGGATTGGTGTCATTCTCCTGAGACTGGGTTATTTCCTGAGAAAATGTATTAGTTCCTGGGAGAGTGGCTGTCATAACTGAGGTTGCCTCTTGTGTTTTGCCTTTTTTGCACTTTTCCCCATTCCCCTTCTGTTTCTCCATCACATTTAGAAGCAGCACAAGGCCCTCACCAGAAGCCGTCAGATGCTGCTGCCAAATCTTGAACTTCCCAGCCTGCAGAACCGTGAGTTAAATAAACCTCTTTTCTTTATAAATTACTCAATGTCAAGTATTCTGTTACAGCAACACAAAATGGACTAAGACAAAGTAGTATTGAAGAATAAACTTATATAAACCTTACTTGATTTTTTGTGATAATATACTGTATTATTTGCCTCATTAGTTTTATTTGGTGATTTAACTTCTACTGATAACCACAGAAATGTTCTCACATTATTCTGCACTCCCAAAAAATGTAGGTATACTCTACATTTTCACCTTTCTTGCCCTTTTCTTAATAAAAATGTATCCATAGTTAGGACAAGGAAAAGAGACAGAGAAACAAAATTCACGATTCAGCACACCAATCCCAGGCTACCATTAGGGGTTGAGGTCTAGGGATGTTTTCATTCTGCCAGCATAAACTTCATTCTTTTGACTCTGCTTCAGAAAGATTATCAGAATGCAAGTGATAGGAAGTGGGGTTATAATCAGAATAACGTAGAGTCTTAACAAAAATATATAAATTTTGGTTCTATATTACTAATTGCAAAACACTAGCATTTTTATCAAACAGCCTTGGATACAGACACCCAGAGTTGACTGAGATAGACAAGGAAGGCACATTTCTCTTTCATGGGTGCACTCAGGCTCCTTCTCATATGACTGTGCAGGTTGGCTGTGCACACGCGAGGAGCTGCCATCATTGTTTGAACATTTTTGCATTCATGTTTGTCACTTCCCAAAGGCAGCAGTTGAGAGTTATGAGGAATGTGCCCCTTTTCTAATTTACTCAAGGGTGCCATACATAGGGGCCCAGGAAGGCATGGCAGGAAGGGGACAGTGACAGAAAGCAATGGCCTTATCAAGGAAGAGATGAAGAGGCAACTGCGAAATGGCAGGAAAGACAGCCTCGTGAAGAAGTCTTAGTGGGACTACCTAGAAATTCTATATTAAAAATCCACTGCAGTCATTTTATGTAAGATGACTCCCCTATGTCACAGGCTGATGCCTAAATTCTTGTTTGTGTAATACTTTATTTATCCTAAAAATCAACCCATAAGTGAAAAAATGATAATCCTAGAGGCAGGCAAGTTATATATTAAAAGGTTAAAACAATTTCTAGATTCTTTTACTAATTTTTATTCCTGTTTAAGCTTTATGCTAAGAACACATGCAGCCTACTAGATTGTCACTACGCCAAGTTAGTTGGCAACCAAATACAAGTTGCCCACATATATGATTGAGTTTTCCAAGTATAAACACATTCCAATGCTTCATTTGTCTCTTAGAAGGAATTGTGTGCTGTAAAGACTTATAATTTGTTCTGTTGGAGCATAAAAAGCTTGTAGGTGGCAATGATTTACTTGAATTAATCAAGAAATACTTTTTTTTAAAAAAGGTGATTTTAAATTCTTTATAAATCTCCAAATTAACATTGAAAAGACTTAGTTGTGTATAATAAATAAATGTAGAACGCGTGAGAGAAAATAAAAATGTTGGATTTTATCAATAATGGAAATCTCTTCCTAGGATTAATCTCTCCTTTTCCCACTCTCACATGATTTTCTAGTGTTCCTATATTGCAGTGATCACAGTTTGCCCTGTAATCCATGTTATTTATGTTGTGCATATACTTGATTTCTCTAAGGAGGGTAAGATCATGAAGACTGCAGATTACTTTTTAAAATTATTGTGTTCCTCAAATCACACAATAGAGTGTTCAGCTCATAACACAGGTTAAATAATAATTTAACCTGTGCATTATAATTAGCATATGGATATGGTCAATGGGTGGAATGTCTATGTGTAGAATTTAATTCTAATAACACTGAAAATATCAGCGTTTCAAGCTGTCTTGCACATTGTTAAAATGGTGTTTTAAAATGTAGGTTTTATTATTATTCGGGTATGGTGTGGCCACTAGATCAGGAGAGGACTGCCAGCTGCCATTGGAGAGATAGTTTGCTGCTCACAGTTCCCAACAGAGGGACATCCTGCACCATTCAGGGCCACACTGGGGCGCACCAAGCTCAGTCAGACGGCAGAGGGAGCGAGGGAAAATTGTGAGAGCCTGTATTGTGGTTTCCATGGGAATTAACAGGCACGGCAGGGTAAGCAGGCAAAGATTGACTAGTTTGAAAAATTTCAGTAGGCTCTGGGGTGTAGGGACTGTATCTAGTTGTCTGGTACCTGGCCCTGGGGGTGACTAGGACAGAGGAATAGTGGCCAGAGTATTTGGTAATTTACATAGGTAAAAGATATCTCATATCTGCAATATACACTCTCATGTTTTTTAATGTGTATTCACAAACTCCCAGGGCACTGGGTTCATGTGTATCAAATGAGTAGGGTGCTGTTGCCACCTTGTGATCATAAGTGGAAGTGTTTTTATTCTGAGAGCTGATTATGCAATGATTCCTTTAAATATGGACTAGTTTCTGTCATTTGCTTTTGATCAGTTTTTTCATTTTCTTGTTTTGTTGCTTTCCATGTATTTGAAAGAATTTGCATTGAATTAAAAAAAAAATCTACATTAACCTAAAGTGGGCAAAAAACACCCCTAAACCTTAGGCCACTGACTCTCCGTGTCTCTAGCCCACTCTTATTATTTTCAGATGGGCCCAATCTAGTACATTTGGGGCCAATTACAAAAAATACAAGGACACCTGTTAGATTGATTCCTGGGGACTCCCAATTGTTTTAAACATTGCTTCACAGATGAATATTACTCATTTCTTTGTGTTTAATTGTCAAAAATGATTGATGCTACCTCCTATTTGAGTTAACATAATTTTTATGGATGAGAGGATTATGTATTACAAAATCAGACTATATATTTTGTACACCTTATCTAGAGAGAACATTTCCAACCATTGAAAATTAAGATTAGGGAAATATTACTAATGGAAAAATTCATATTGGCTCTAAAGTAACACAAACCTTTTTCTATGTGTCAGAAACTAGCTTTGCCTCCCAAATTAGGAGGATCACAGATTTTAAATGCTAATCTTCTCCTATGCCATAGTCACTCATTTCTTTCTTATCAGTTGCTACATTGTCTCTGTAATTTGTCTGTCTCTTGAAGGCTGTCCGTGGGTGGCTGTGACACTATTTTGGCGAGAGGCTGTTCTTATAATATTTTTTCCTAGTCTTTTATTATTATTCCTAATTTGACCTTTCTCATCACTCTCTTACCCCATCATTGCTGCATACATAACTTCTAATGGTGTTATTTAATATCGAACAGGAAATATTTTTTGCCAAACATGAAAGGAAGTGTGTGTTTATAGGGGGGAAATATGGATATTTTTGTTTTGGTTAGTTAAAAATAAGAATATGGGCCTTATTAAGATATTCTCAGATCAGGATCTTAAAAGATAATCAGAATCTTATAATTAATCAGGATCTTAAAAGATAGAAGGTACCTGATATTTGAAAGGAAGAGTTACCAGGCAAGTGAAGGTTATCTGAAATGCTAGTTTGAAACATCTTAAACAGCATTATAGTCTTAACCTCCTGGAGAAAAACATTAGGGGACTCCGTTAGAAATGATACACTGAGCCTACGGTTGAAACTGCTATTAATACTTTCTGTACTAATATGGCCCATTGGAACCTGAGCGGGGACATTTCCAATCATTGGAAATTAAAATAAGTGAAATATTATTACTAATGGAAAAAAGACTCAGCTAGCTGCCCCAGAGTGCTACCTGGCTGATGAGTCATTAGGATTTCCCGAGGGCAGGACATTCACAGCCCCGCTTATCCTGTGTGTCCCTGGGTCAGAGCCAGTTGGTATCTCCAGTCAGTGCCAAGACAGCTTGTCCAAGGCCTTCCCTAGAATTATGTCCTCTTGTCTCTTATAATTGTAGCATTTCTTTGGGGTTCTGGCTCTGAAAAAATGCTAGCGATTGAGCATGCAAAGGGGGCTGAATCCTCCTACCATTAAAAAGCCTTGATAACGCCTTGACCTTTGACCCCAATCTCTGACCATTTAACCTTCCACCCTCAGCCCTGGGCCGGGTTCCTGCCTGTTAGGCTGTTGAAGGAGGCTCTGAATGCAGTAAGACTTAGTGTTAGTTAGAATACAACTCCCGCTTCGCACTCAGCACAGGCTGCACTGCTGCTCTTCAACTTTCCCTGTGGTTTCTTACTCTCCCAGCTACACTGGACGCTCTTTCAGGGCAGGGCACTTGGAGTCTCCTTAGCTCTCAGGGAAGCCCTGGAAATGTGTGGGAACCCAGCACAAGGGCGCGGTTGGTAATCAGAGAATGAAGAATGAGGAGAAAGGAGAAGCTGGAGAAGGAGGAGGAAGAAGAGTTACCCAGGGGTAGATCTCAACAAAACCATGGAAATCCGAAGACCGAAACAGAGACCTGCGGTTCAAAAGCCCTGGATTCAAGCAAAACGGTTGCACCCATTGCGATCTTGTCATCTCAGGCTTGGGGTCTTGGGACATCCACCAGCAGACAACAATAAGTGAGGCAGGATGGTTCACAGACGAGGACAAAAGTCAGGGGAACTGTTCAGCAGAAGGCAGTCCTGGGATATCTCAGCACCTCGCCCCGGGGAACCGACAGCCCAGGGCGTCGGCCTTGCAAAACCGGGTGAGCGGCCACTGGCAGGCATCTCTGACCCTTGCTGGTGGGAAAGTTCTCGATTCTCACCTCCACTTTCAGGCTTTAAAAAACAAACAAACAAAAAAAAAAAACAAGAATGTCCCCACCTGGGGATGGCCAGGTGCATCTTAAATTGCTGATATCAAAGAAGCCCAGGGGCCCAGAACAGGGCGCCGATGCCTGGGGGACCTGCCCAGGGACCTGGGTGGGTGCGGTGGTTGCAGGAGAAACAGCAGCGGCCGCTGCGGCCGGACGACCATGGCCCGCGCGCTGGGGTGGCTGCTGCTGCTGCTGCTGTCCCTGTGTTCCTCCACCCACGGCTTCATCCCCAGGTGGAAACGGTCGGCGCCACCGTCCACTCAGAAGGACGAAAATGCGCAGTGGTTCCCACAAAAGCTCGACCATTTTAGCGAAGGAAGCGGGCAAGTCTGGCAACAGGTAAAAAGCGAAGAGCGCGGGGCAGGTGCTGCCAGGTGAGGGACGGGGTGGGCCTGAGGCCTTGCTGGGGCAGCTGCGGGAGGGCCGGGGAAGGGGCCAGGCTCTGAGCTGGCCATTCTGCATCTTATCACGCTGATTTATTTTTACTTTTAACTAGGAAATCTCTCAGATATACAACATAGTCCAGGAAATAACATCATGGGCTTATGCAATGGTGCCTGCCTAGAGCCAATGTAAACACTTTGTCGGATTCCTTCTCATCTCTTCTGGGGTCTTGATTAGCTTCTCGGCCTTCCCACCTTGAAGGGGTTGCTTTGAGGGCGTGTGGGAGAAGCCTGGCTGCTGTAATTTTAAAAACAGATAAGCAAGGAAGTGAAAGCCAGTACTTGGCTGCTAAGAAGACCAATTGTGATGTGGTTCTTGTATCAATTCTTATATTCTGTTAATGCCTTATTTTCAAAAGCATTGTAATGATTTTTTTTTATTAAAGGAAATTTTACACATACCACCCCCCTTATACAAGTATTTCTATTTCCCTGTGTTCTCACGCATTTTTGTCCTTTTTATCGTAGTTGCAACCATGTAATTCTGTGTTCTACTTTCCTTCTGCTAAGGGTTGCAAAATATTAATTCACAAACTTCCATTTTGCTACACAGTTAGCATCCATGGTAAATTGTAGTGGCTACCAGCCATTCCGTATTCCACTGAGCTAATATGCCCAAATTTCCTTTGGGGAAAATATTAGTTATTTCTCTTGGGTTTTTGTTTTTTGTTTTTTTGTCTTTTAATTGCACAGTATGATCCCAAAGATCGTTTGAAAGCATAGAATTGAGCTGATCATGCTCCTAATTTCAGGGCATGTCATCACCAACATTCTATGCTTAGTTCTTCTTTTTAAATGTTATTTTATCTTCTTCTCTTTTCACTTCTGGTCCCTCCTCTCATTCCCCACCTCATGTCTTATGTATTTACTGCATGTGCCCTTCCAAGTGACTCTCAGTAAGTTTCTTTGCATGAGTGTCCATGAAAAACATACAGTATTGCTTTCTGCTTTAAAAAAATGTACTGAAATGGTATGGTACTCTGGATCAATTCATTACTTTCTTTTCCATCAGTGTTATGATTTTGAGATCTGTGCATGTTGCTATATGTGCAGCTGGCTCCTTCCTTCCTGTCTTCTTCATCCTGTGCAACATCCTATTGCATGTGCCATGCACATTTCCCTCACCTGTTCCCATGTGATGGGCATCTTCATTGTCTCTGACTCCTGGAAACCACAATGGTGTATTCATCCCATTAGTACATGGTCCCCTGGGCATCTGTGAGAGAATTTTTCTGGCATATAGACTCATGAGTAGAAAAGCAGGGTACGAGGGCACTGGCGTGCTCAATTTCACAAAATCCTGCCAGATCACTGTCCAAAAAACACACAAGCTATGATCCTGCTAGAAGTGCAATAAGGATTCTTGTTTTTTCACATCTTCACCAACAAATGAGTTTATCAATATTCCAAATTTTTGACAATCTGATGGGTGAAAATAGTATCTCAGGATTACTTTAATTTGCATTCCTCTCACCCTAATGAGGAGTCAGTTTCCCTCTGTGATTTACATGTTAATATTGTTTGCCCATTTTCCTGTTGGGAGTTCTGTCTTTTTTCCTCTCTGGTTTGCAGGAGTTGCATTGATAGAAAGTGCTATAACTTGCCTGACTCCTTTCTAACCACATCAAAAATGGACTGGAAGCAATTTATGTCTGAATAGACTGAAACATAAGTTTAAATATTGGTCACCCTAACATCACCTGTCAATTTACATGCTGGGAGAGAAGAAGAGAAGATGGCAGGAGGGAGGTGCTGAGGCAGGTGCATTTGTTTGCAAGTGAGATAAACTCAACTCAATTTAAAGAAAAAGGAGGACAGTATTGGCTCACAAAAGTTCAGGGTAGGTCAGACTTCAGGCGTGGTGGGATACAGAAGTTTGGAAAAGGTCATCTCTCTCCATCTCTTGGTTCTGCCTTCTGCATTGCCCTTGCTCCTGGGCAGGCTTCTCTCTGTAGAACTGGAGATGGCCTCTGGGCTCTCCCGGCTAAGGGATCTTGGGTGCTTGTGATTTCCATGTCAGAGTGAGTGTTTTAGTGTCATGGAGGGGGGAATTTGTGCTCAAACAAGATTACTCACATCTAATCCGCACATAGAAAAGTAAAATTTGACTTTAGTCAAAATCTGACTTTATTAAAATTCATAACTTTAATAAGTTACAAATTTTAGGTACCTAATTCTTCCTTAAGCTTTAAAAATGAGATTACAAATCTTGTCACCTGTTTTATATATCTAGCAAATTTCAACAATCACTTTTAAGGGGGCTTTTATAACCTAATAAAATTCCCTTAAACATTTAAATTTCACTTATAAGTTTAATATATTCCATTTTCTTGGAAGTACATCAAATGTCTGATTAACACACAAACCTTCCCAAATCTTAGATTTTCTGATAAATCAGATGCACTAAAGCTGTACATATGCAGAATCTTAACTTCTCTTAAATGTTCTCATACTCTCTGTGACCTTAGTCAACTTCTCTTATTCCTTTCATCTTAAAAATTCAAGTCTAAATCAATTACCCAAATGCCCTTTTATATTGGGATGACTAAACTGTTCAGTAAGCAAATTCTCTTAGGCATTAACAGTATTACCATTGTTTATGCTACTGAATGTGCACAGATTGTTTTTATTTCTATTCTTAACAAGGCTGCATACAACCAGAAATCTTGGTTGGGACATGATATCTGGGGCACAATAGGAGGGTATTTTTCTCGCTGCCCAGCGGGAGAAGTAGAGCCTTTTTCAATGGCCATTAAGCCAATAGGAACTTCCAGTCCATGCCTGTCAAATGGGATGTCTTACAGGCCTCTCTAAGGTCATTTAATTCTGCAGTTAGATTTGAGAACGTAGCCCTTACATGCTCAACACTGAATTGGATTCAATGATTAATTCTTTGATTCCATTCTGAATTCTTTTCATATCTTTCCTATCTAGTAGGATCAGAACTCTCACAATTTTGTAAATACTTTCCACTGGATTCTCTGGATTCAAAGGCTTGGTTAGAGTCTGCAATCAGAAATCCAAAGTCAGACTGATGACTCCAACAGCATAGAAAGGCTTTCCAAGGGTAACTCACAATTCTAGGTGAGAGAACTCACTTGGTTCTATTTGTGTCATGTGCTCCTTTCTGGAATAATCTCTGTATCCTTGGCTATGAAACATTGGGAATAGCCTATCCTGAGAAAAAGCCTTTCTCTTCTTCTTGGTGACATTAGGAAAAAACATATATATTTAACACACACATTTACACTGAACTAAACATAACTACAAAAATATATGTATGGATATCCTATGGATAGTTATCAAGGTGTATCAAATCACAACATGAAAATAATATGTGTCTATTCTTTATTTAAAGGACATATATTGAATTTTATTAAATGCCTTTCAGATATAATAAAGATGATCATATTAATTTTTTGTAATTTATTAAAGTGGTAAATTATATTAGATTTCCTAATAGTGAAACTTCCCTCCCTAATATGAATCTCACTAGTGCATCATGCATTATTGCTTTAAAGTGCTGATAGAATCATCCAGTCAATATTTTATTACATTGAAATTTATAATTAAAATCACTCTGTAATTTCCTTTTTCATGGGCTCTCTTTGTCGTGTTTTGGTATTATATATAACTCCAATTTTTTAAAACAGGAAGGTTTCCTCTTTACTCTCTGAAACAATTTAAATAACATTGGAACAATCTGTTCCTTAAAAATTGATAGAATCATTTCTCTTTCTCATTTCCTCTTGCATATTCTTTTTTCTTTCAGTGTTCTCTGTTTCTTCTATGATAATTAATTTAGAAGCCTGATCTTTTCTGCAACCTCTTTTGCTAATTCTTATTTTCTGAAATCATTAATTACATACATATTCTCAAAGTTATTTGCTTAGATTTGAGTAAAGTGTTCTATAATTTTTTTAAATGTCCTTGAGTTAGGTTATTTCTCCATCCTCATTCTTATTATATTTATGTGTACTTTCTACCCTTTTTTTTTTTATTATATTAGATCAAGGTTTCTCAACCTTGGCACTACTGACATTTGGGGCCAAATGATTCTTTGTTGTGGAGAGCTTTCCTGGCTGTCATCGTATGTTTAGCATCATCCCTTACCTCTACCCAGCAGATGCCAGTGGCAACCTCTTCACCCCAGTTGTGACAACCAAAAGTATCTCCAGACATTGCTCAATGTCTCCTGGGGAGGGGAGTGAAGCAAAATCACACGTGTTAGAACCAATAGATTAGGTAATGGTTTATTTTGTGAGTGTGTGTGTGTGTGTTTAATTTCATTTAGTGTTTAAAGAACAAGTTCTTGGATTTACTTTTAGTTCCATTATTTTTCATTCTCCTGATTTATTTGTTTCTTCTTTTATCTTCATTATTTATTTCAGGCTTTCTTTGGGGCCATTTTGTTTGTGTTTGTCTAGGTACTTGGGTTGGATGTCTCATTGATTTATTACTGTTCTACTGTCCCTTGTGGTGTCACATGGGACTCAAGGGGGCTTCTGCTTGCCCCCGCCCAGCTCATGTGTGCAGGTCTTTTTGTACCACGCTAGAGGCCGTTGACTCGTACCATGGGTGTTTCGTCACTTGGGAGAAGACTGTGCCTTTTCCAGCTCTTCCCAAGGTTCCTATTTTACTCAAAAATTGAGTTGCCATTTATGTTAATTTTCTTTGTGCATGGTTTATTTCAGAATGGAGAAGAAAGTAGTAATCTATCATATAGTGCAGAATCCAATATACTTAATGGTGTTGATCCCCCTATAATATTGGGTGATAATCTTCAAATCTTCAATAAGTACGTACAATTTGCAGGAACAGTGATTTATAATGTTACTTGCTTAGATCAAATATCAGGCCATCATCCAAATCTTTTTTTTTTTTTGTGACTAACTAAATCATGCTACCACTCTATTATTAGAAATAATAATTAGATAAGCAAGCAACAAATCCTAACTGCAATGCTTTAATGATTTAAAATGATACTTTCCTTTCCACAGAGGTATTTCATGACAGATGAATTATATAAGCCTGGTGGCCCAGTGTTTCTGATTGTTGGAGGTGAGGGGGCTGTTGATACCGTATGGCTGTCCAGGAATGTTCCTTGGATGAAATATGCCGAGAAACTGGGAGCACTCTGCTTCTTTGTGGAACACAGATTTTACGGACAAAGCCGGCCAACTGCGTATGTTTATGAGTTTTCTGTACTCTTTCTCTAAACAAAATCATACTCTTCATGTTCTTAAACTATAATCTTATGTTCAAAACAGAAACTTGAAATGATATATACTCCGTCAGTCTCAAAATTCTCTCCTACTAAGCTGAGAGGACTTGAAATTAATGAAATTTAAACTCTGAAAATAACCCACCACTCAGAGGCAGTAGTGACCATTTTATTAAAAGCAGTTTGTCATTGTTAAGTGTAATGTCAAGTTTTGACTTACAGCAGCAACACAGAGGCAGGATATGGAGACTCAGTTGTTCATCAAGATTTTATTCTTCCCGTCTGATATCGTTGAGTATGGTGTAGTGGAAAAGTATAATTTTTAAACTTACTTATAATTAATATCATTATGTAAAATCAAACAAACAAAAGGGATTATAAAGTGCTTCTGAAAGTTGTAAAAATATCAAAATTTGGTCTTTAAATCTCATTTTAACAAGAAGCATGCATTGCTTTTTACAATCCCGAGAATGCTATTAATGTCAGCAAAATGACATCTTTATTATATGAGTCATAATTCTTGGTACCATTACAGTGAGAAACTATTAATAATTTTAGGTTAATAGCATAGGTCTTTTTCTAGCTTCAAAAAGAATGTGATTTTGGAATTCTAAGTTACTAACTTCTTTATGATGTGGTAACAGTTCAGTAATTTCACTAGTTCTACTTTTTTCCTTAGAAACTTTGATTTGTGTGTGGGTGTTATTGGAATTTTGATATTCTATAAGATGTTTCAAGAGTAGGCGTTCTGCATTGTTCTGGAACAAACCTGTATTGACCAAATTTACAATATGTGTCGATGAGGTCAGAAACAATAACCAACTCAAACTCTTAATTTAATTAATCTGTAAAATATGAAAGCGATCCAATTGATTATTTTGGGGCGGAGTTGGCCTTTATTTGATGGGGCAAAGCTTATGCGTCCTGAGTATTTACAGCTGTCCTCCCTCCTCATTTACTATAGACAATCCTTTACGTGCCAGGTCCCTTTCTCTCTCATGCTCACCCTGCCCCCTAATCCCCAAAGAGCAGAATTTTATGCTGCCTGGGAAAGATATTAGGTTGATCCACATGCAGAAAAAATTCTAGAGAGAGTGGGAAAAAAAAAGAAATTCTAGAGTTGAGACTAAGAGTTTGGCTTGTGAGATTTTCCTAAATAGAATTAGGAGCGGAAGAAGGAGGTTTTGAGAAGTTTTAGGGTGAGTTATGGCTGTTATGCTTTTTGATATTCTTTGAAGTGCACCTGCTAGGAACACACTTCCCTTTTAAATGCTATCAGTTGTTGAATTGTGCCTCTTTAAACATGAATTTATAGACTGAACCCTAAGCAATGTGACACCCCTCCTCACCAATTTATTCAGAGGATCTATCTATAATGGAAATTGTGTTTGGTGGTTAGAAAAATCACTGCTTATTATTGAAATAATAAGTTGTTACATAATTTTTTTAAAAAAAATCAAACTTTTTAGCATGTACTACTCTGCCCCAGACTGCTAATTTGTCATGCTAGTTGATTGTTGTGTAATATGATAGTGATTCTTACTGTATTAAGCATTGGATAAAATTTGTGAATCATATAATATGGTTCCTTTTTTGGTGGTAGTACTTTTTTGAGAAATGTAGTACTAATTCTATGAGCCTAGCTGAATTTATTTTTCCCCCTAAGAGAAGAAGGGGAAAATGAATATTTGGGTCCACCTCGCAGTCTCTGGCACAGATTTTCAGTAGTGAAATTACTGGGTCAAATGCTCCCTTACCTTCCACAAAGCCCTTGATGTAGGGGGCCAAAATGTTCTGCAGAAATGATTTCCCACTTTACTCTCTCTCCAGTAGTGCACAAGACTGTCTGCTTCATCCAGTGGTGGCCAACATTTACTATTGTCATCAAAACAAAAGATGTGACAGATTGATAGGAGAAAAAAGTACATCATTATTATATTTGCATTTTTATGATTATTAGTGGGACTACCTTTTTTTCATATGTTCACTGGCTATCTGTATTTCTTCTTTGTGAATTGTCTTTTTATGTCTGTAGCCCATTTTTTGAGATATGCATTTAGCCCCACGGAGGACTATGCTGCTTGGAATGAGTAGCAAGGAGACAGGAGGATGTATCCTTTCTTTTGGTGCTGAGGATTGAAAACAACCTTAACACAAACAACAGACTCCCTTAGGCTTATAGGAAACCCCACCGAACAGCAGCTCAGTGGTAAATTGTTATTCCTTAGAAAACCCAATGCTTTTGTCTGGATGTTAGCAGGTGAACCAGAAAGACCAGGAAACACCCTCCACACAATTAACCATGGATTCTCTAAATTCTTGGAAAACAGTGAAGCAATGCTAGCTTATCTCTTTCAAATATGAGCTACCTTGGAATGAGGCTGATAAGTTGATTGCCCTGTTTCCTTTTGCAAGGGGCAGGAGGAAGGAGTGTCTTGGGATGGGAGAACCTCTGGAATTCCTACCCAGGGCTGAGGATGGGAATCCTACTCAAAAGAGATTTGAGAAATGGCAGCTCCTTTTGCTTTCTGCTGCCTGCATTTACGTGTCACTGTTAACTAGACTGTTGTTCATGTCTTTGTGAAAATGTTCGAAGTGTAAGCAGGGAATATCCTCAATATGCTTTCCATGCTTGCATTTTGGCCTCGTAGTCAAGCGTGTGCTAAGTAGCCTGTCAGTCCCCTCTGACCCTCGTCATAAGCAAAGCGTGTTTATGCTTTCACTGCAGAGACCTGAGCACCTCCAGCCTCCGCTACCTCAGCAGCAGGCAAGCCTTGGCCGATCTTGCCAACTTCCGAAACGTCATGGCCAAGAAGATGGGGCTCACCAACAACATGTGGGTCACATTTGGTGGTTCTTATGCAGGAGCCCTTGCAGTGTGGTTGAGAATGAAATACCCCGACCTGTTTGCTGTGGCTGTGGGCAGCAGTGCGCCGCTCCTAGCAAAAGTTGATTTTTATGGTGAGTTTACATTTAATGCAGAAACAGACTTCCGTAAGTAGGTGAATCATGGAATAAGTTGATTGATCACCCGCAGGGTCATCCAACTTGACCTGTGTCTACCTCCACCCCCCACTGTATGATGATAGCTCCACGAGAGGTGCACAGGCCACACAGGGTGACAGTAGTTTATTTATAAAGGTAACAGATTGGGTTGGCTTTAAAATGGGTTATCTCAGTTGTGATTTGAAGAGGGAAGGACATCATAATCTAGAATTTCTAAAGAAATGAAAGAAAAGCTCTTATTTTTGATAGGTATGGTTTTCTAATTTCAGAGTTGCCTTTTAATTCTTCTCCTTTCTATAACCTGTCTTAATTAACTATTTTATGGCAAATTACATACAGTTAATATCTTCAGATTTGGGGTTTATATGATTAAACACTCATCATTCACATCAAACTAGGAAAGGCATAAAACTTCTAATCAGATAGGTACTTCTAAAATAAATAATTTCAGATGCATTTTTAGGTAGAATTTGCTTTAATATTTAAATGTTTCAACGTGAAAAAGTATTAAATAGTATACTATTTCCGGTTTCTGTAGCCTCACTATAAGCTCATTCTTTTCTAAGTCTATAAAACCCCCAAATTGAATCTTTCTTCTCTTACCTCTTTTAGAAAGCACAACTGAGTCCCAGTTGATTAATCGACAAGCACTTGCAGAATGTGGCTGTACTTCTCTGTTCCCATATTGACTTTTTGTTCCATCCTGACAAAAATCATTTAATTTTTCAATTTCTAGATCTCTATATTAAAAAGGAGGTCACAGAGAACTTTAAAAGAATTAAATTGTTCTGGTGCTTAAATTATCAACATCCAATCATATTAAATGACCTTGTTTAAATTTTTTTTCTATATTCTAGAATACCTTGAAGTCATTCAAAATTCTCTGGCTGCACATAATAGTGAATGCCCAGAAATGGTGAGACAGGCTTCTGACATGGTGGTGGAGATGCTGAAAAGCCCAGAAAACTATGATAAACTGAAAAGAGATTTCAGGTGAGTGAAGGTTTCTATGTGACAATAAAGAGGGGATTGCAGGTCCTAAAATCCTGACACAGACTCTGAATTTTTTACCATCACTAACATTCCTTTAAATTAAAACCTACTGATTTGAGGACTTTGGGCTCTCAAAACCATGAAGTGGGTCAAGGAGTCTTGTTTATACCAAACACAAGTATTGTTTACACTCGAGATTTTTTTTCCTCCTCTAGGTGAAAGTCTCATGTTTGGTTGATTGCTCTGAGTGTAGTTGAAATGACAGTAAAAGAGCTTCTTATCAGATAATAGAGTTCTGTTGAAGAGAAGAATGTAGAAGAAAGTAAGATATCGTTAAAGGATATATAGGAGTGGTTCTCACTGTTTCCTTGAAGAATATACTGTTGTATATAAGAGTGCATACTATTGTCTTGGAAGATAGTCCCTCAAAGGCCAGTCACAGTTGAATACTTCAATGGGTCTTAGGATCAAGAAAAACAGGAGGACTTAGAAAACAGTTTTGTCGTAGGCCAAAGGCTACAGAAAGGTCAAGGAGACACTTCTGGAACTGAGGATATGTTTTGGAAAAGGAATTTTGCTAGCTATGAAGGGACCTGACACCTAGAAAGCTCATCTTCAGAATTTGTCACCAGTTGCTCACTCTTTTGTCCCTCTTTGGTTTCCCAAAGATTAATTTTGATAATGAAACTCACCAGTGTTGTGGAAGACAGGGAGAGAGACCAGGGGAGGTCATGTCCTTAAATTACCCTTTCTAGATGGCAAAGGTCCCCTGATAGTTGCCAAAGGTCAAATCACATGTTCTATATCATGGCAGGAAAGGAGGTTGTCATTTTTGGGGAGGCTCATCAAATCCCCTGGTTGTTGTGGCCACTTGGATTGTACATCAACTTAGAGGTCACCTAGAAACTCACAACATTTAGGCAAAGAAACTGTACAACAGGAAAAAAGAAAAAATTCCAGTGCATTTGATCATTCTCGAAGCACTTCACAGTTGTTCTAAGGAATCGCTCTATCACCTAACACAACCCAATCATTATGGGCAGCCTTTTCTTTTAATCAGATGAAAATAAAGTTTTGCAATCTTTTAAAACACTGTCATGACCAATGAAACCTCTCCAGGTGAAAGCAATTTTTAATTTATGCTAACATTTAAATCATAGCTTCTGGTTACTTCTTTTAAAATTCCTTAACAGCTGACTTGACGTATTACAAACCAGGGTCTTATTGATCCTTTCCTTAGAGGCTCATTCTAATGAGATCCAGAATATAGGTTTTATCCCCATATGCTCTGTTTTGTGCCATGAACTTCTAGTCCCATCAACTGTCAAGGCATTGATGTAAATCCAGCACCTCTAATGGGAAGTCAGCTTAAACACACAGCCAGGCACTGTGAGTCAGTGACCTGGAATAGGTGACGTGGGGACAAAGGCTTTTTATAGAAGTTGCACCACATCTTTCAGGTGTAGGGGCACTATCTTGAGTCCTGATGGTTGAGCCCTGAGGGTTATAACAAACCCTCTACACCCCCTTGTCTCTTCTGGACTAGCTAGTGGGCTGGCTATGCCCCATGGGATCCTAGAAGCTGGACCTCCCAGGGATCTTAGAAAACAACATATTGTCAGGTTCAAAGCTAAGGAAACTGGAGCCCAGAGATATTTGGCCATCAGGTTTCAAGATGGCTAATTGAGGTTAAATGCAATCTGCAATCAGGAGATAATTTTTCTCTCTCCTTCCTTCCTCCCTCCCTCCCTCCATCCCTCCCTCCCTCCCTCCCTCCCTCCGGGTCTCACTCTGTTGCCCAGGCTGGAGTACAATGGTTCTCATAGCTCACTGAAGGCTTGAACTCCTGGGCTCAAGTGATCCTCCTGCTTCAGCCTCCCAAAGTGCTGGGATTACAGGCATGAGCCACTGCTCCTGGCCCCAAGTTTGTTCCATGTGAAAGACACAGTATCAAGGCAGCTGCGACGAGACATGTACCATGACCAAACTTGCCCATGGCAAATCCACAGTGAATTTAGAAACACATAGTAGGGCATATAGCTTCTATAAAGTACTTCAGATTTCTCGGAATAAATTCTATTCTGGGGAAATCTGGAATCTCCTAGTGTGAAATGCATCTAAACACTGACTCAGATTCCAGCTCAGGGAGGATGGGGCAGCATCAGGCAGTTCACATTGTGACCTGTGGAGAAGCATCAAGGATCCAACACCGCAGTCACTTCCAAACCCAAAGGCCATTGGGATAAAGGGTAGGATCTGGGTGAAAATGATGGAAGCAAGTGTTCTAGGCCGGGCTGGGTGGGAATCTTATGGAAGCAGATGTGGGCCACAGAATCAGAAAGGTATAAAGGGCTATGGGCAAAAGAGATAGAACTTTTAATTTTTCTTAATAATCTCTGCATCATTATTACACGGTATTTGGGCTTTTTAATATTTGTACACACATATGTGTGTACACATACACATGCACACAATAGTGCTGGTAACTACAGAAAATTTGGATTGTATTGACCAATATAACTGGAAAGATAATTATCTTTTAACATTTTCATTGTTTTCATGGTTACAAGAAAGTCTAAACTGCTGAAACATTAAAATTTTAACACAACTATATAGCTTGAGAAATAAAGATAGATCTACTCTAATCCCATCCCCAGAGGTAATCATTGTTAACAATCTGGTGTCTATTCTTTTTTCCAGAATTTTTTCCCTCTCTATCTGCTAATATAAAATGAATGTGTATGCACACAAATGCACTTATCATTTTATGCAGGAATTAGACAAGGACATAATATTGCTCCATAATTTCTAAACAATAGGTCTGAATATCTAAAATAAAATTAGGAGTTTATTTTCTTTGGTAAGTTTTCTTTTCACATTTCTTTTAATGGAAACAAAATAAAAATATTAAAGGAAGTTAAGAAATGAAAATTAAAGTTCTAACTCTAGAATAAGCCTAATTAAAAAAAATCACATTTCTATAAAACCTTAATGAGGGGGGCAATTGGGTTTCATTAATAATAAATGATAATAGTAAGAGGGAACCTTTATTGAACTTTTATTTTGTGTCAGACCCTATTTTTTAAGCAATTTATAAGAATTAGTTAATTTATTATTTTTTTTGGAGACGAGGTCTGACTCTGTTGCCCAGCTAGAGTGCAGTGGTGGTCATAGCTCACTGCATCCTTGAACACCTGGGCTCAAGCAAGCCTCCTACCCCAGCCTACTTCATAGCTGGGACCACAGGTGTATGCCACTGTGACCGGCAGCAATTAATTTAATTAGTGATCAGGAAACCCAAAAGGCAGTGAGTTAATAGGCATTTATAGCAGTTTGAGAGTATTGACAGAGTAAATAATTAACAGTGTCACAAAGTCCAAGAAAGAGACTGTGATGATTGGCATATGCAGGCATTTTAAGGCCAGTTTTCATAAATTGTGTAAACACGTTCTGTTCGGTAATAAATATTTCACTGAATCAGTGATAATAGCTTACAGATGTCATTTCATTAGTATTGATTATAAAAAACCAAATTTATGTTTTTAACGTCTCATTCTTAGTGTGGTGTTTCATTCATAATGATACAAAAACCCTTTTACAAACTTTGTTATAAAACTTTAAAAGTTTAATCTACGTTTAAAATACCTTACATAAAATCACTTTGAAAAATTGCCATGGTACATAAAGTAAGCTGGAATTGTATTTACAAACCATTCCCTTTGAAAAATAAAAATGTTGGCTGGAACTGATAACTCGACCAATATAAACCTGCAAGAAACAACGTAAACTATTTAAAGTCTAGGGTTGATTCTAGCATTGGTTCATTTTGTTTCTACATTTGCAACTTCAATGGAATGGAAATCAAAATTATATTCATGCTTTTCTTTCCTCCAGAGTGTGTGAAACTCTGCAAATTAACTCGGAAATGGATTCAGCCTATTTCCTGGACTGTCTGGCGAGTCCTTTTATGGAGGCTGTTCAGTTTAATAGACAGGACACATCTTTTGGGGTAAGCAAAATGGGGAAAGGAAGAAAAGGGCTGAGAGAGGGAGAAAGGACAGAAAATAAGTGGGTGTCCTCTTACTGAGAGCTGTCAACGTCAGGCATAGGTTAGAGAGATTACACTGAAGAGTCTACTTTTCCAGGTACCTAGGCTATGGGCTTCTCTTTAGACATGAACAAATAAACACACATCTCCAGTCCTCAGGACCATGAATCATTTAGTGTGGAGTTGGCACAGGCTCAATGATGAGCACACCTTTTACTACGTTATTTCAAAATTCTGTATTTTACTCATCTTTTGTATTAAAATATTTAGAAGCTATTTCAAAACATAAAATAGTGATTACTGTGTGTAAAAAACGTAGCCACTTCTTGTAATCTTTGATATAAACTAATATGGTATAATTTATTTCCTTCTCTTTGCTGGGTTGTATTCTTAAAATTTTCTACAAAGGATGATCATATGAAAAACATTTATGAGGCAAAATAAAATCTCACTTTAAAGAAAAAACCTTAGACAGTGGTCCCTACTGAATATAAAACCACAAGCTTAACACATATACATATATATGTCAATATGTATATATATAAATATATATAATATATAAAAATATATAAGATATGTATAAAAAAGATATATTTTTAACCCTATAAGCCTCTCTCTTATTCTGTATTTTTAATAATTCCTTGTTTTTTGGAGTTTTTTTGAGACAGAGTCTCCCTTTGTTGCCCAGGCTAGAGTGAGTGCCATGGGGTCAGCCTAGCTCACAGCAACCTCAAACTCCTGGGCTCAAGCGATCCTACTGCCTCAGCCTCCCGAGTAGCTGAGACTACAGGCATGTGCTACCATACCTGGCTAATTTTTTCTCTATATATTAGTTGGCCAATTAGTTTTCTTTCTATTTATAGTAGAGACGGGGTATTGCTCTTGCTCAGGCTGGTTTCAAACTCCTGACCTCCGCCTCAGCCCCCAGAGCGTTAGAATTACAGGCGTGAGCCACCGCGCCCAGCCAATTCCTGTGTTTGGTTCTTTTCAGAAGGAAGTTTGCAGGAATAATTAGACCTAGCCAGAGGAAAAGAGTTGCCATCGTGAGGCTAGCACCGTGTAGCAAATCCCCTCAACAACTTCACTCCAAAAATGCAGTTTCAAGTGGTCTGAAATGTGTGAAGTCATCTACAACTACTTTCCTTCCCAACAAAATACACCTGGATAATTTTGTTTAAGTGACAAAGGTCACAATTCCTTTTTCTTCCTTTTGGAAGTAGCCTTCATATTTTCCCCCAGGGTAATTCCAAGATAGATTTGGCATCTGCTGTATAATTTGCATATTCTTCATTTAGTTTGCATGCTTGGTGTAAGTCTTTGTATCACTTTAAATAACTGAGTAGACTGAATATGCATTTTTATGTTTTTATGGATATGCAAGATCCACATTTTAGCACCAATGCCTTCCCCTGTAATTTATACAGGGAGGGGTTCTTGGCTTCTTTTATCCGTGTATCACTAATTTTATGCCCGCCTATCTCGCCTGTGACTAAAAGGAAGGTGGTTGCTTGCTTTATCGCTGGGGCATTAGGTGTCCCGTTTCTTGGGGAGGAACTCTCTGCAAAGGTGACAATCGGTCCAGAACTTACTGGCTGGTCTCCAGTGATCTGGAAAATGTTCAAAGGTTAATTTCCAATGCAGACAGAATTGTTCTACCAGAAGGCTAAGTAAGAGCATGCATTTTGGTCTTTGGCCAATTAATTGGACTTGTAAAAATAGTAAATTTGCCCAGAAATGAACACTGAAGCTCTCTGAATCGTTCCATTTAGTTAATGAACAATACTGATGGCACCTTCCATAAACCAAGAACTTAGCTGACCTCAGCCGTATGCTAAGTGGTCTCTGCTCTTTCTCTTCTGTAATCCTCCCCATGTTAGTTTTGTTTTACAGGTGAGGAACTGAGACTTGAGCAGTTTCAGTGACTTGTCTGAAGTGACGTGAACAACTGGCCGGGTTCATTGAGAACTTGTCTGACTCCCAAGGCCCTGGCTTACTTGCCCTGTCATTGTAGTCCCTGTTCACACCTGGACAAGTGGCCTATTGATCAATTTCACATGTAATCAAATTAGAGCAAAGACTCTGATTCTCAGGACTCTATCAATCCAATGATTCCATTCTACTGGTCTGTTTTTTTACTAAATTAAATGTTCACACTGTCATGAGTATACCATCAATTTACTGAATACTGATTCTGTGCCCACTACTCTGCTGGGCAGCTTCATAAACCTTTTCTCATTTATTTGGAATAATAGCTCTGGAGGCGAACATTTTAATCTCCATGCCTCTAGTTAAGAGCATTGATGCACAGTGAGGTAACCACCTGGCTAACTAGGGACAGCTATGTAATAACTAATATAGCCCACCATGTTGATCCACAGCAAGGTCTCCCTGGAGCCGATGGTGGTATTTGATGAAAACCAGTGTCCTAATTCACACTCACACTTTGTTCTTGACCAGCCAACCAGATTCCTTCCTTCAGCACGTGTTGGCTTAGTTCTTTTTAAAACAAACCACACCCAATAATTCTGGGTGGAGTTTTATGGGAAGTGACTAAAAGACACAAGTGGAAAGACTTGACTTTTCTCTTTGATCCTTCATTTAAAGTTTGCTAAGTATACGCGTGTTTCATTGTTGTTGTTGTGTGTATGTGTGTTTAAGGGACTGTACTGTTCTTTTAAGTCAGAGAATCTCAGAACAGTTTTGGACATGTGTGGGTTGGTAACTGCAAATTTCAAATTTTCTGTCTTGCCATTTTAAAAGAAAATCAATCTTACATTTTGCGAATACACTAAAATTAAAAACAAAGGTTCCTTTCACATTAAGGAGTAGGAAGTGGTTTGAAAATCTTGTGGCTTTTTAAAATCCTGACCTGAATGTATAGATCTACTGTGAAGATTGACGTTTGTTCCTGGAGAGCCTCAGAGAAATGAGGAAAAACCATTTATTCCATGAAACCCAATACAGTGCCGCTCATACGGTATGCACTCAGCAAATATGCTATCGAAGGCGTCTTCCCCTGGTTCAATCCAAAACATCTAATCCATACCTTGGGATAACGAAGCTTCAGCCATACGTTATCAACCAACTCGCTGGAGGCCCCTTGAGCTATATGGTGAACACTGACCTGGCTGAAGTTGGGTTTGGCAGCGGAGTCCTTTGACGACAGGGAAGCTGAGCTTCTGGCTTCAGGGTCTGCCAGACCCACCAAAGCCCAGACTGACCTACTGCTTAGCTGAAAAGCCACTACCCTGCTTTTAAGGCGAAGGATGATTTTGTTGCCAGGTCATTTCTCTGTTTCCCTCTTTGGGCTGTTCTTAGTGGCTGATCATTTCTGCCACCAGAATGCACTTTCTTATTGCACCTGCCCAACCTTGCGGGTTCAGCTCCTCCAGAAGCCTCCAGTAATTCCTTAATCCCATGTGGCTCTCCTACATAGGAAGCCCACCAGCAGCTAATTTTCATGTATTATTTTTTGCCTTATGTCTTGTCTTTTCATCTAGATTGGCTTTCCCAGGGGCAGGCATGCTGCCTTATACTTCTGTGTACCACAGTCCTGAGAATATGGCAAATGTACAAAGTTTTATAACTTTAGAAAGTTGCAGAAGTATAGTATTCACTCATAGGCCAAGAATCCCAGAGACCCCTGTGCTAGAGCAAATTAGGAGTTGTAAGAAATGTGTCTCACACAAGGAGATTATCTTCTTCTTCTTTTTTTCCCCCAAATATCTCTGCAAATCAATTAAGTGAATTGAGTCTTTTTTTTTTATTTCCCATCTTTTACAAGGGAAAAAAATCAAACAAGAAGTAGCCTTGTATAATCCTCTTCCAGGCTAAGTAACCCAGAAGTCTCATCCTGTAGGAATTTGTATTTATTTTATTTGTATCTTCTTTAAATAAAAGCAACCACTTTAGACATTTAAAATAAACTTCAAATTTAAATTGCATTTAGACTTGAAAGCTAGTTCTATGTCTATTAGTTTTTAAAATTTTCATAGTTTTTGTCCATGTATATTCTTTAAAAAAATTTTTTAATATTGAGATATAATTTACATACAGTGAGTGAGTGAATTTAGTGTATAGTTTTGAGTTTGACAAACACAGGCATTCTAGTAACCACCGCCACAACTAAGATACAGAACACTTCCATTACCACCCCACCAACTTCTCCCAGCCTTTTACAGTCAGTCCCTTCTCTCAGCCCGAAACAACCACTAATCAGCATTCTGTTCCTATGGTTTTGCCTTTTCCAGAATGTTCTACATAGAATCGTGCAGCATGTAGCTTTTTGAGTCTGTCTCCTTTCGCTTAGCATATTGCATTTAGATTCATCCATGTTGTTGCATGCATTGGGAGTTTATTCTTTTTTATTGCTGAGCATGCATATTCTTTAATGGGTTATTGGAATCTTGGTTTTACAGGATCTGCTGGGAACCCGGATCACTATTGATGACCTGTGTATGATCATGACCGATGTCTCCCTGGGTTCGCCCTATGACAGATAC
Source organism: Microcebus murinus (assembly GCF_040939455.1). Lineage (NCBI taxonomy): Eukaryota > Metazoa > Chordata > Mammalia > Primates > Cheirogaleidae > Microcebus > Microcebus murinus. The sequence continues at coordinate 93,849,631 of NC_134111.1, read as the reverse complement.
GCAGTGGCTACGCAGCTAGTGGCTGACAAGCACAGCATGCCCTGCCGGGACTCTAGTTACAGGAAATACGTGGAGGTCCTGGCTGACCCCTCCTGGGAAGGCCCTGCTGCAGAAGGAGGTAAAGAATTGCTTGGCGACACTTGGAATTTGCATTTGAGGGTTGAAAAATGTGAGCATGGGCCACCAGCCTTAAACATTCTTGGAACGTAAATTCCGAACATGGAATTCTGCACAGGGGGGAATTAGCAAGGAGGAGGTAAATGCCCTTGAACAAGTGGCAAGGGGGTGCAGGACATCACTAGTAACTCTCCTTGCGAAGGAATGACAGAAACTCTCCAGGGTCAAGAGAGATGCCTCACAGTGCTTCTCAGAAGTGTGCTGTTATCATTTAACAAAATACTGAAACAAGAGCTATCAAAAGCAAAAATGTACTCTATCTGCAGTTCCTAGTAGGGATTCTCATTCTTGGGTAGACCTGATAATCGCCCAGGGAGTTTTTTAACAACGCCCAATGCCCTGCCCTATGCCAGAGGGTTAGTATTTATCAGAATTTAAAATCCCCCTAGAAGTAGTTATTTACATTTTCTTCTATGCTATTTTTTTTTTTTGCCTAGTACCCCCCTGGGATGAATTAGAGCCCAGGTAGACTAGAAGAGTCCCTGTGCCTTTCCTGAAAGTGAAGGAACAAAAGTGTAGGCAGGGCCTCCCACCACTGATGTTTAATTCACTTAGGGGAAGTACGGGAGACAGGACCCAATAGAGTGTTTGGGCAGGAAAGAGTGGGAAGGCCACAACTGCTGCCAGTGTGCAGAAGGAATAGGCTCAAGCGAGAGAAGTCTTACAGGGGGTGAAGTTTAAACTGTAAAGTCTGTTTGTCTCTCCTGCTAGACTGTCAGCGATCTGAAGCCAAAGACTGTGGCCCGTTCATTTTTATATCTCTAGTGTTAGGGATCACGCCTGGTGCAAATAGGGGCTCACAAACGTTGGTGGAGATATTGAAGGATTGATAGCCTCGAATGAAAGCATTGTCTATTAAAAAGAAGCTTCAATGTCTGATTACTGATTCTTTGATTTGTCCATTTATGTTTAGCACTAGTGTCTCATAGTGAAGGGCAATTAAATAATTCAAATGTGGTAGACACCATTAGAATGTAACTCATATTTTTATGGAGTTAGGTATACCTGCAGGTATATAATTATGAGTAATAAATGCATGCTTCGGGTTTTGTATATATATATATATGTACATATATACATATTTATAGGTGTATGTATATGTGTGTATGTATATATATATATACACACACACGAAACCCAGCCCATAGGCTGAGCAGTAGTTTTTTTTCTAAACCTGCATCATTATAGAGTAGTTCGATTGCACAACCCTATCAAATGTATAAATGTAAATATAAAAAGGTAATTAAGGAGAATGAAATTGACAGGAAAAAGAAGAGACACTTTAGCCTTCCTATCATAGTTGATACATACCAAACCTTCCAAATAAATGCATAGGTCAGAGCTAGAAAATTTCTTGAGATTATGGCTCCAGGATGTATGGACTTGGAAAATCCCAAATTGATTCCCAAGACATGTTTTTGATTTTGGGGACCTGGATTTCCCCAGAATGCAACTCCTTTTCTGCTCCTCTTCCATGGTTGCTGCCCGCTCTTGGTGGGATTATTAGAATGGCCTCCTGCCCCACCTGTGCCTCTGCACTGACCTTTAGGCTTCTTCTAACTCAGCAGCTGTAGTGATTCCTAATGAAGCAAGCAGATCTCTCCTGCCTCTGCTCAAAACGGTGCAACGATCACCATTCCCCTCAGAGGAAAAGCCACTGTCCTTATAATTCAGGCAAAGTCCCATCCAGTCTGACCTCCTTCCCACTCGCTCTGGGGCAGGCACAATGGCCTGAGATGTTCCAGAACGTGGTCTTCCTTACTCCCTTGCCTCCTTCAAATCTTTGCTTTACACTCCCTTCTCAATGATACTCACTCTGTCCTTCCCACCTCAAGTTGTAATCTGCCCTTCTCCCCACTTCCAGGCACTCTGGATCTCTTTTTGCTATATTTTTTCCCTGCTTGCTAAGAGCTGTAAATCTTATGCAGATGCCTAGGTTTTTGATATAGTGGCTAGCCTTTAGATGAATCACGTTTCCAAACTGTTATTCGTGATTCTGATTCTTTGGTTTAGTTTCCAGCCAGGCACTGTGATAGCTGCCGGGGATGGGTGCTTTCGTAGGAACACGTGCAAGAAGGTTGGAGCAGCTCTGAAAATGAAACAGGACAATAGTAAGGGGAAATGGTAAGGGAAAAAAACTTCAGAAGAAGCAATCATTGAGTTCAGGTGGCAGGATCAGCAGAAGTTTGCAAATCAGACAAGGAGAGGCCTGTTGTTCTAGGTTGATAAGAGCAGAAGTAGAAAAGACACAGAGATGTGGAGCCACCCTGGGGCTAGACCACAGGGTGAGGTGTAGCTCCAGAGACGAGTGTGGGGGTGGCATGGCCAGTCTCCGTGGCAGGAGGCAAGGTTGGACCAGCGGGAAGGACCAAGTCCTCAAGAGCCTTCATATGCTCTTAAGAAGTCTGGACTCGATCATACAGTCCATGGAAATCAGTGACTGGGGAAGGGAAGTTCATGTATGAGGTTTAGAATATTTTTCCAAATGCCTTGAGGGTATAGAGAGGACAGGAGATAACAAGGTGAGGAACCCAGTTTAGAGGCTGTTGTGACAGTTCATGTATGAAATGATGAGAGCATCACATTCAGCAAGGGCAATGCCTGTGGGGACCAGAGAGCTGGGAAGTGACACTAGCAGGACTTAGTGGCCCACATATGTGAGAGAGTGAGAGGTACGGAGGACCCTGACTGGATCTCATTTCTTTCTGGTCTCGGTAGATGGATGAAAGAGGACACACAGTGGAAAAGACATTTAAGAGTAAGGAGTCTAGGCAGGGTGATATATCATTCGCTTTTAAATATGTAATTTTTAAGGTTCCAATGAAGATGTCTAGAGGGTATGGTTTGCAGGCAAGAGCGAGGTTGGGCTAGAGAAGAGATTTGGGAGTTAGCAGCTAGGTTTAGGGTCTTGGGGAGAAGAGGGTGGTTAGAACACCAACATGTGAAAGAGGGACAGAGAAGGGCTGAGCCTGAGTGAGGCACAAGGAAATCTGAGAGAGGAATCCTGGAAGCCAGAGGGAAGCTCAGGAGGAGGTCTTGGTGTGTAGCATCAAATGCTGCAGAAGCAGGAGGCGGACGTAAAGGTATCTATTGGAGACCTGAGGGTGTGGAGAAGGTGACAAATGAGTGTATCAAGTGCACATCACTCACTCAAGAAACTTGGCGGTGAAAAAACAGAGATCCTGGCAAGAAGTCAACTGTGGAGGGAGGCAGAGAGCGTGGAACATGCTCCGGCAGAGGCTGGGAGTTGAGCCAGGGGAGTGGACAGACCCAGGTGCCGAGAGCAAGGGGAGGGGCTCCTTCAAGAGCATGTGGGGCCTTGGCAGCGTGCCTGACCTTAGGACTCAACTGAAGCTTGTTGGTGTGGTCATATTTGGACACGACTGAAAAACATTTACAAAAATGTGAGCTCCAAACTGTTCTCCTCGGGTGTGAGAAGTTTGTAAAATAGAATCCTTTAAAAATTTCAGGTCTTTTCCTGGTCACTAGTGAAATGTCATTACTCTTGACATAATCGATGTTTTGCTTTGTAGCCAGGCAGTGGTTGTATCAGACGTGCACTGAATTTGGCTTCTATCCAAGCTCAACTTCGAAGAACCAACCCTTCTCTGGATTCCCTGTGAGGTAAAGGATCTGCCTGTTGTTCTGTTTGCTGCTAGAGTACGTGATTGCAGGTCATGTCTGTTTCCAGGAAGGGTTATATTGACCAGATCGGGCAAGGCTAAGTCAGTGAAAACTTAAGGGAGAAATCTTCCAAATGGAAGTTTGAGAAGTTATAATAAGATATACAAAATTAAAACTCAGTTTCTTAAACTCTCTCCATTTTGATATCAAATTCCAGAGGGTCTGAAACATCAATGATTCTCTACGATCTAAGCCAGGATATATACTACAATTCCCTGTCCCAATTGGTGGCATTACTGAGATACTTCCCTTAATATTGGTTTGCTAAAAATGTTCTTGAGGTATCAATTAAAAAACCCAATTCAGAAACATAGGCTACATTAAAGATGCAAATAAAATACAGGTTCTTATCAAGGAATGCAAGATGTCCATATATTTTACCTTGTAGATTAGGCAGGATTTGCTGGAGAGATGACACCAGGCCTCAAAACTCAACCTGGTCTGTTAGTGCTCTTTTGCTCTTATTTATTGGTTTGGTTCAGCCAAGCATAGTCCCTGCCTTCCAGGGAGTTCCCATTAGAAATTGTTAGAAGTTGTTAGATATGGAGGAGTTTTGAGCCATTGTAAGCCATTTCCTATTTCTTCCATTTGCCTTTTGTTTTTATTTTTTTTTGGTACGAGGAGCAAAGGACTATTGGGGGTGTGCGTGTGTGTGTGGGGTACATTGTATGTATGTGTGTATCTCTGACTATCTACCTACCTACCCTGTCTAATTTTGAGGGTAGAAACAACACAAAATTACCAAATGTTGCCCACGTGAAGCCCATAGTTTCTCCTCTTCAGCTCCCCAAATTGATGCAGGGGTGTCCCAGTGAAGGGAGGAAAGCCCTCTGTACTCACCGAGTGGGTTCTTGGCTTCGTGCAGGAAAGAATTGAAGAGCGAGCCAACTAGCAACAGGAAAGTTTATTGAGAGACACACACAACAGATCCTGCTCCACAGAGGAGGGGTCCTCTTCCGGGCAAGAAGGGCTCCCTTTATGGGGCAATAGTAATGTTTTTAAATGTTCAACAACCACATTAGGAAACAGCCCTACATGGCCAGCATTGTCTTGTGGTCAGGCCATAAAGGTTAATCATAAACTGCTGTCACAGAAAGGTAAGTGCAAACACTTTGTAAGGCATCCAGCTTAGTAATTCAGGTGGTCCCAGGCCAGCAACTTGCTAGTGACTTCCTTGCTCAGGGTGGTTAGGGTCTCTATAGGTCAAAATGGCTTCACTTAGGCTCTCTTGACTGTCCTTTTCTGCCTTATCCCTACATTAAAACTTCTCACCTCCCCAGTGAGGAGGAAGGTAGCCCTGGGTTAGCAAAGTCAAAGATACGGACCAGGTCACATGGTTGGGACTGGTGCCTTGGCCGAGGCATGAACAGCACAGCCCGTATTGGGGCAGACACCCCTTCATGTGTCTCTTTGTTCTGACCTGCTGGATGTGAGAAAGCCCAAAGTCCAGGCACCTGTTTCTCTTTTGTTTCCTTTGGATTCACTTCCCACCCAGCCCCACCCCAGGATTCAGGAGAGGAAGCTTCTCTCCTCCTTTGTTTCCTCCTTCAATTCCTCATTATCATGACATATTCTTGCAACTAACGATTGCTACTTGCCTTTAGACCTTATTTTCTTTTAACTCTTTTCCATTTCTTGCAACTTTTTGGAATACAGCTTAGCTGGAATATGCAAACTCTGGCTAAATATATCTTTATAAAACAAGTCCAAGAAGCCAAAAGGTCACTTTCGACTGAGAGGTAGACTGCATAAGAATAGCTCCCCCCCACACACGTTTTTTAAAGGAGGGTGACTAACACAATTCATTTAGAAAGTAATACTACATTTCTCAAATGCTAGCTCATTCAATATTCGGGATTTATCTTGACTTTAATTTGACTTCTTTGATGAAGAATGCATAACTTTCTCTACTTAGTCTGAATCCAACAGTCCTTATGTACATAGGAAATTGGGGTCTAGAGAACAGGGTCTCAGCACATGCTTTCATCTGAGTAAGAAAGAATATTGTGTATATAAACATTCTTGTGTAAATATATGCACAGGTCAAATGAAAAGCTATTTTGCAGTATTATAGTAACTTCAGGTATTTGGCAAGGAACTAATAATTTAGCACATTGAAGAAATATCTCCATGAGAAATAACCAATCTGAGAAAATTGGGTTTTAAATGATTCCTTTTTAAAATTGCAGACTTTTTTTGTAGCTATTTCAATAAACACAGAATATTAGGAGAAAACAAAGCACAAAAATTAATCTCGTAATCTTCCTTTTTATACTTCTCTTGAACTCCTCATTCCTGCTTCTCAGGATCAAAAGTGCATTTTTTTTTTTTTTTTTTTTTTTTGCAGGTTTTTTCTTCAGCAGTGTTCAGATATCTTGGGCCCTGAGTTCAATGCCATTTCAGTAGCTCAGGCTGTTGAGGCCACCAATGAGTTCTACGGTGGCCTGAATGTGACAGGAAGCAAAATTGTCTTTGCTAATGGTTCCATTGACCCTTGGCATGCTCTGGGAGTAATAAAAGATATCAGCGAAGATTTGCTTGCTGTTTACATTGAAGGTAAACACAGTCATTAATATTCGTAGGGATTCAAAATGAACCGCTTTGTTAACTGTTGGGCTTAGAGACTTTCCTATAAGCAGTTTCAGATAATGTGATGTGAGTTCACATTATTTCAGGACTCTTGTTACTCATTAAAATAAGCTATTTTGTCTAGATAAGTTTGAATTCTAGGCAAAAGATGTGTCCAGTGATCTATCTACCTAGTTCTTAGTGCAATAGATTCATGGTGAATGCAAAGATTCCCCGGACTGAAAATTAATTTTGTTTGTTGGAAATTGCTAAAGTAAACTTTAAAATAATATGAATAATCCATTTTTGGTATTTGAGATGTTCAAGTGTTATCCCTTAGCAAAATAAAAATCTTCTGTTTATTATGTTAACATGGTATTTGCAAAGCTATCCACCTTGATTTTAAGCCTGAAGTCCACCCAAATCTTTGCAAATCAAAAGAAAAGTCAGGTGCATGTATGTGGGAGAGGCTCCTGTATATTTCTAGAACACTATTAGATCAAAGCAGATAAAATACATGCCCTGGTGAACTGGCTTCATCAACATTTGTCTCTAGAAGTCACATGAACTACCTGAGCCTCAGTTTTGTATTGTTTAACCTGTAAAACAAATAAAATAAAGGAAGTAAACATATTTAATTAAATGTATCTTAAAATTCAACAAAACTATAAATCAGCTTTTGCTCCTATTTCCAGTAGCTAATAACTTTCTATTTGTAACTTCCAGGGAATAAACTCATAGCCTGTGTTGAAGAATGAGACTATTGAAAACATTAATCTCTAAATTGATAAGATTAGGCATTTTCCTATAGCTTTCATTTATTTGTACCATTTGGTGATTAATAATAAGCAATAAATATTAGGCCAATTAAATAAGAATTTGTGGGAATTGTCCAGGACATAGATATTTTTAAAAGCTCCCAGACGTGTTAATGTACAGCCAGGGTTAAGAAGACTTGTTGTGGAGGTATTCTGATCTTTCCTTTTCACATTTTAGGTGAAGCCCACTGTGCAAATCTCTATCCAGCCCAAAATAATGATTCAGTGGAACTAACTCATGCACGAGAAAAAATCTTTGAGTTTCTGCAAAAGTGGCTAACTAACACGAGTAATTGACGAGAAAGAAAAGCTCAATGGAATGCAAAATCTGCCCTCCATTTTATTCCTAGAATACAAAACCACTGCAAGAATGAAGTTAGAGCAAATGAAAGGACAATATTTTTTTTTTTTTTTTTTGAGACAGGGTCTCTGTCTCCCAGGCTAGAGTGCAGTGGTGTCATCGTAGCTCACAGCAACCTCAACCTCCTGGGCTCTAGCAACCCTCCTGTCTCAGCCTCTCAAGTAGCTGGGACTACAGGCATGCGCCACCACCCTTGGCTAATTTTTCTGTGATTTTGTAGAGACAGGGTCTTGCTGTAGCTCAGGCTGGTCTCTAACTCCTGGCCTCAAGCAGTCCTCCTGGCCCAACCTTGCAAAGTGCTAGAATTACAGGGGTGAGCCACTGCACCCGGCCAAGGACAGTACTTTTAGATTTAAATTGTGTGTGTGTTTTATATTTTAAAGAGATTTCATCATGTTTTTTCTTTGTGATGTTTAGAAGCATTGAGCCATTCCAACATAGAAGTGAATTTATACTGCTGAATTACTGGTTGCTACAGAAGTAGATAGCATATAGACTGGATTTCCTAGGACAATGTCAATTTCATGTTTCTAATAAAGTCCATTCATAAAATGTACATATGTGATTTGATTGTCATTTTGTTAGCCATTTGTGTGTGTGTGTGTATGTATTTGTGTGTGTATATGTGTGTTTGGTTAGGAAAACAATTTGGGCCCAAGTGTCCCTTTGTACCTTTCTTACTCCAGGGAATTTGGAGACAGATCTCCTGCAACCACATCAGCTAATAGAAATGAATTCATAAAGCAAACTAGAATCCTTGGGAAACAGTGGATCCCAGTCCTCTTGGAGCTTGGGGAATGGCATAGCATGTCTGTCATTTACTCACAATAATACCAGTGGGAACATTTCATTAAAATTCTGTCCAGACCAGTTTATTTTCAGTTCTGAAAATATACTCAGTTTAAATTCTATGAATTTTAAAATTTTTTTGAAAAAGTTGGATTTATATAGCACATCTTTTTCTACAGGGAGCAATACTATTATTGTTAAGTCATATTTATTCAAAATTCAAGATTCAAGAGAAAGCCTTCTAAAACAATATAATTACACACATTATGGGGGCATTTTGCAGCATCCCTTAAAGATGCATTTTGTTCAGGTAAATTTGTATCCTAAAAAGGATTCATTTGTAACCTCCATTTGAGCTGAGGCAGTCGTTCAATAGCTTACCGCTGCTTTCAAGGTAAAAGTGGACTTGTTCTTCTGTTTGCAGGGTTTTGCATAATCAACCCACTACCGGCTCCTCTGCCTTGTTTCAAACCGGCTTCTCTCTGTCTCTCCCTTCCAGACACACTGTCTTCTTCAGTCCCTCATACTCTTCGAGCTTCGCTGCCCTCAGGACTCTTGCCTGTGCTATTTTTACCACCTGGATGGTTTCTCCTGGCTTTTGTGACCTCATTAGCTCCTCTTCAACATTTGAGATCTCAGCTCAAATATCTCCTGCCCAGGGAAGCCTTACCTTACTTTCCTCACTAGATAAAATCTTAGATAAGCCAGGGTCCTAATTCCATGTACAGTCTTAGTTCCCTTTTGCCATGTGACCTCAGTAGTCATAGATCCAGGGATTAGAACGGGGCCATCTTCGAAGGGGAACATTATTCTGCCACAGGTTCCTAGAAAATGTAGGGTGATGCCCTCAGAGGAAACTTAAGCAGGGTCTTTTCTACTCCAGGAGAGATGTCACCCCCATTTCACTTTATTGCCACGCTTGACAACAGACTGCTTACAAACCTGCCTCATTTATTGTACACCGACATGTATTCTGAGAAGAAAATCTTAGAAGGACAGTGAGAGGGACAGATGGAACTTTACATAAGCTAATTGACTCTTGGACACAGCCTTTATTATTTGTAAAATATGGGGATGGAATTAGGCATTCTATAAAGTATGCTGCAGTCTAAATCTAACCACAAGACTTTATAAAGGTAAGGATTTAGGCACCTTAAGAGTTTTAAGCTACATTGTTTCTGAGAGCTGGAACCTTAAAACTGTGACACATCTCTATGACTTCTGTTTTGGTCTCACTCTTTCTGCAAATTGATTCACGGAGAAGTTTGATAAAATAAATGAGCCCAGTTGAAATCTCATTTTAAAAAATACTTTGATAAGCTTCCAATGAGCTAAGAAAGAATTTGGAAAACTTATGATACACAACATATTGAGCTTTTTAGTATCTACAGGATTTGGGGGGCGGGCTAATATTAATGGGGTCTTTCACATTTATCAATTCTCGGCTTAGCTCACAGGCCCTCCCTCCATTAAACCTCAGATAATAACAGGGATGCTCCCCCAGCAGGGCTCCCAGGGCACTGATTTTCTATCTCTCTTAGTACTCATCACGTTCTCAAGGTTAAGTGCCTTTTGCCCATTGCTCCATTCCAAAGAACCTGGAGGTTTTATTCCTCAATGTTTCTCCTACAGAGTCTTTGAACTTAAGAGGTGCTTAAGCAAGATTTGTTGGATGAGCACATTTATTCTAAGTGGTATTTTAGGGAAAGTTGCAGGTAATAAAGAGGCACTTAGTATCAACTCCTGGTAGTCAATGGAGGTCACTGCTAATGTTCAATAGCTCATCAATGTTCTCCAACGGAGAAAAGTAAATGACAGTATCTAGCAGCAGTTGATCAAGCCTGTAACTTAGTGGATTAAATAGTAGCCACTTTAAGGTCAAAAGGAAGGGGGCATTTCTTCTGTCAGTATCCTGGGTCATGATCATTATTTTATAAAATGATTTCTGTGCACAAACCACTGTTAATCAAGCTTTTCCCCACCTGGAGTTCCCCACCTTTGTTCCTTCTGTCTGAAATACTCCTCCCCCGAGATTTTTCCAGCTGGCTTCAGATTAGATGTCACGTTAGGTTTAGATCGAATGTCACTTTTTAAGAGACACTGATCCTCCCCACCCTATGTGAAGCAGCTCTGGTTCTCAGCATATTACGTGGTACACTGCTTTTAAAGTATTTTCTTCCCCTAATGCACAGCTGGGAGTGGGACCAAAAAAAAAAAAAAAAAAAAAAAAGGCTTCAGCACCCTGGATGTCAAAGGCAAACCATAAACTATTTCTACAACCGTCTAAATTCTGCCTGCCCTCCACATCCCCTCCTAGCGCTGCTCCTCCTCCCCAAGGCTGCCTTTCTCCTGCTTTCCTAGCAGCTGTGTGTGGAGCTGGACGCACAGTTTGCCTGGCCCAGGGCAGACTGAAAATGCAGGGCTCTTTGTTCAAAAATCTGGAAAAAGCCTTTCTTTTCTCCTGGGTCTCTCTCATCCCATCATGGTGTTTTTACTTTGCTATTTAGTGTCACAATCCCTCTGCACCGGGCTACTTGGTGGGGGGCAGTGTATGCCCTCCCAATGCACCTCAGCCCAAGACCTGTCCCCAGGAGGTGGGGACAGAGCAGGAGGTGGGACCCCCCTGAGTAGGGACTCGGGGCTTTGTGCAGCCCATTGGAATTCAGACAAAATCAAAGATAAAACTATTAAGCATTTCGAGACAGCGCCCGCAGAGCATTACACCCCCAGCTCAGAGGGCCCTTCTGAGTGTGGAGCCTTGAGCCATCTGGTCCCTGGTCACCAAAGCCACCCAGACTCTGGGCTTAACACGGCTCTCAAGGTCTCTCTCCCCTCCCCTTCCCTCTTCTCTTCTCTCCTGCAGCACAACTGTGCACTCAGTACAACAGAGAACGGTGCAATAGCACATTTGAGCATCACTTTCAGCACTTTGAACTTCTCCTTTCTTCAAGACACTCCTCCAAGAATGGAAGAGGCTCTGAGTCTGGCAGGGAGAGAGGCAGGGGCCACATTCTCAGGCTGTGACGCTCACAGAGAGACGTTGCCTGAGACGGGGTTGCGGAGGGGCAGGGTTTCTCCAGCCTGGAGATGGCAACTCTGTCGCTGCAGCAAGAAAACTGTTGTTCAATTCCTGGGCACCCCTGCGGTCGTGGATTCCCGTTTGCAGGTTCTTTGGAAGCAACTGAAAACAATAACTCAGTTTATATTTCTATCACAGGGAATTTGTGTTTTATTTCCTCTTGGTTTGTGCAATAGTCTAAATTGTCAAACCTCCCAAAAAACTATTTTCAGTAGGACTTTTTATAGAATGTATAAAATTCTATAGAATGTATAAAATTCTGCCTTGTTTTCTCCTCTATCATAAAAATGCCTCGAATGGGCCCTGTTGGTGACACTAGGGACGAGACAGCTTCTTTCCAATGGCCCTCCGCTCTGGAGTAGATGAGGTCTTTTATTCTCTCCCTGGACCTTGTCGTATTTCTTCCTCTCGTGCAGGGAGTGTATTGGGGGGCGGGGACAGGTTTGGGGGGGGCAGAGCCCACTCCCACTGTAAAAGCTGCAAGTGCCAGATGCTGCCCTTTCCCTGGCAGCCGGGCTGGGGACATGACTCAACTTCAGCAAAACAGCTCTGTTATCCATTGGGACTGCGAATCTGGGGCTGGTAGTGGCAGGCCCAGAGTCGGGAAAGCACTCTCTGGGGAGGGTAGCAATGGTGTGGGCGCCAATGTCCTGAGTCCAGGACAGCCGCAGGAGCTGAGCTGGGAGCTCTGCTCTCAGGTCTGGCCTTGCCTGTGGTCCTGGCCATTTTCCTCCCTTCGTTTCTATGCATCATCCAAGTCTCCCTTTCCAGCCTTATCAGCTATTCTGTGAGCACCCCAATATCTTTTTAAAAAATTCTCTCAGCTTCTACCCACAGTGGGCTTCTTACTCTTCCTTTAATATGCAAAGCCCCCTCCCACCCAGGGCTCTTCCCTTGGCTCTGTCCTCCCCGGGATGGCTCTCTGTCCCCCAACTTGTCCACGGGGCCCACTCCTTCACTCCTGAGTCTTTGCTTCATACCACTGTTGCAGTGAGATCTGCCCCGACCACATTCCATCTCCCTTAAAATTCACAAGCTAGACCTCCTCCACCGGGAAATTCTAATTGCCTTATGCTGCTTGACTTTTCATTTACCCAGAGCACTCACCAGTTTCTACCATACTATGTAACATTTACATATATTATGTTAAATAATGTGCAATTAAATATTTGTCCATTTTCGCCTGCAAACATGACAATTTCATATGGTTTAACTTAATAAAACATATTTGTCTTTTTTTAATTTTTCCCACTTGCATGTAAGCTACAGAAAAGTAAATATCTCTGTCTATTTTAACAACTTTATTGAGGTGTGATTGACATACCATCAACTGCATGTATTTAGAAGGTATAATTTGACAAGTTTTGACATATGAAACCACCACTGCAATTGTGCCATTACCCCTAAAGGTTTTCTTGTGCTCTTTTATCATTCTTCTCTCCTGCCTTCTTCATACCATCACCATCTCCTGTCCCTAAGCAGCCACTGACATGCTTCCACTATAAATAAGCTCTCATTTTCTAGAATTTTATGTAAATGGGATCATTTAGTACATATGACTTTTTAGTATTCTTTTTAGGCTTCTTTTATTCTGAGACTCATTCATGTTGTTGCATGCATTAGCAGTTCATTGCTTTTAATTGATGAGTAGTATTCCATTATATGGATAAACCACAGTTTGCTTATCCATTCATTCATTGATGGATATTTGGGCTACTTCTACTTTTTGCCTATTGCAAATAAAATTGCTATGAACATTAATATAAATTCTTTGTATAGATATATGCTTTCATTTGTCTTGGGAAATTACCTAGAAGTAGAATAGCTGGGTCATATGGTAGGTTTTTATTTAACTTTTAAAGAAAATGATAAACCCTTTTCCAACCTTGTTGTACCATTTTGCATTCTCACCAGCTGCAAAAGAGAGTTCCAGTTGCTCTTCTTTGCCATTACTTGATATGCTGAGTCTAACTTGCATCTCCCTAATAATGTGCTTTTGTGCCACCCATATATTTTCTTTATTAAGTGTCTATTCAAATCTTGTGCCCAACGATTTATTAGGTTTCCTTTCTCATTAGGGTTTATTAGAGTTTTTATATATTCTATGTTCCTTTATCAGTAGCAGATTGGAAGCTATTTTCTTTCAAATTGCGGCTTGCTTTCCATTTTATTAACAGTGTCTTTCAAAGAGCAGAAGTTCTTAATTTTGATGAAGTCCAGATTTTTTCCTTTGTGGATTGTGATTTTGGTCCCATCTAAGAAATCTTTGCCTAAACCAAGGTCATAACAATTTTCTCCTATATTTCTTCTAGAAGTTTTATTATATAATATTATACTTTGCGTTTAGGTCTATGATCCATTTGGAGCTTAGTTTTATATACTATAAAGTATGCATTGAAGTTCTATGTAAGAAACAAAGCACACTGGAAATGGTAACTGTGTGTAAAAAGAAATGACTTATTTAAATTTCTTTTTAAAAGCCAAAATAATAACAATGCAGTTTGGTGTTTAAAATATATAGAAGTAAAATGTATAACAACAATAGCATAAAGACTTGGAGGGAAGAAACGAAAATATATTGTTTAAAAGTTCTCATACAATACATGAAATCTGCTTGAAGGCAGATTGTGATAAGTTAAAGAGTATGTTACAAACCCTAAATCAACCATTGAATAACAATCAGAGAGTTATAGCTTGTAAGTCAGCTAGAGATTCGAAAGCACAAAGAAAACAAGGAAAAGAAAACAAAAAACAGATGGGACAAATAGAAAACAGGCAGCAAGGTGGTAGATTTAAACCCAACTATGTAAATAATTATAGTGCCTCTAGACCACTAAGATTTAATGTGAGAGTTAATCTGTGCTATTGAACAAATAACTCCCAAAGCATAACAGATTAACTCAACAAACTTTGGTTATAGCACACAGTTTCCGAGGACCAAGAATCAGGAGGCAGATTGGCTGGATGGTTCTGGCTCAGAGCGTCTCACCAGGGTGAAGGCCAAGCTGTCAGCCAGGGCTGCAGCCCCTGAAGACCTGACTGTGCTAGGTGTTTTGCTTCCAAGCTCTCTCACCTGGCCGTAGGCAGGAGGTCTCAGTTCTTTACTGCATGGCCCTCTCTGGGCCTCTTGTGACATGGCCACTGGTTTCCTGTAAAACTAACAAGAGAGAGAAAGAAGCTAAGAAAGACAGAAGTCTCAATGTCTTGTATAAGCTAATGAATATTTATCCTAACAGGAGGGATGCAGTCACAAGGGTAAATACAGTCTGCTGGAGTCAGTAGAAGTTTCCTTTTGATTTTTCAAATTTTGAAAAGTTGAACGTAGGTTCATTAGCCGAGAAACTGATATCTACTTTTTTGCTTTCTACCTTTAAACAAAGCATCATCCTGAATTTATTTTTATTTTCCTAATTTGGCCCTGAACAGGTGAGGCATAAAAAATAAATTCCTGATAAACACTAAACTGACTCTAATTAAACAGAAAAGTAGGCATCGAAAATTTGTTTTTGACTGCCCTAAATCTAGAAATTGAAAAAAAATGAATAATTAACACACAGCTAGGAGTCCGCTACCAGTGCAGCTGCCTCATCTGTCTAGAACGATCACTGGGAATTAATATTAATGTGATAGTTTCCATTTAGACATTACAGCTGCAAAGACGATTAGCTCACAGCAGCAATGCCCCTGGCAGTGTTGGGAGCTCGCTTGTGTCTGTCCTTGTGCAATGTTTAGTTTCCAGCCAGCCCATCAAGAAATGCTTCTTGAGCTCCTACCAGGCAAGTAGCACAGTGCTAGACACTTTTAATATTCCCCTATTCAGGACTAAGCAACATTAAATTATTTTCTGTGTCTTCTTCCTAAGAGAACATCTCATAAATTCAGAAAAAAAGTGACACTTGCACACTGATGAGCTTGGTTTCAGTTGCTCTGCAGAGCATGCCAAGTGAGCAGAGCTTTAAAAGACCCCACAGACACCACAGAGATGATCCTTGTGTACAAACCACATGTCTATTTCTGTGGAGCTCACTTTACAAGTCCTAAGATAGTGATCTTAAAGAATAAAAAGTAGCATGGGATCAGGACTCTGGGGGAGGGTGAACATTAGTGAGCAAAGCACCTACTAGAATTGATGTCCTTCAGTTGCAATGAGCCAGATTTGGTTTTCACTTACACCTGTGAAGGCTTCAGTGTGTTTGGAGCAAAAGTAATTAAACATGTAATTTAGTTATGTGAATATTTGTGTTTGCAAATGGAAAGGAGACATTCCCATGTGGGAGATGAAGTTTTCTTCTTAAGACAACATCACCCTTAATCATGATCGAATTATTTAGGAAACATTCAGAAGTATAGATGGCTTATGAATAATCTCTATTAATTTAAAAAATGGTCCATCTGCCCATATTTTGATATAAATAGGGAAGACATCATTTAGTTATTCAAAAAACTCATATATAAAACCAAAGAACTAAAAGTAGACCTACCATTTGATCCATCAATCCCACTACTGGGTATTTGCCCAGTGGAAAAGAAGTCATTTTATCAAAAAGACACCTGCATTCGAACATTTTTTATAGCACAATTCACAATTGCAAACATGTAGAATCAACCCAAGTATCCATCAATTCATGAGTAGATTAATAAAATGCAATACATGTCTATCATGGAATACTACTCAGCCATGAAGAAGCCATTCATGCCTTTTGCAACAATTTGGATGGAACTGGAGACCATTATCCCAAATGAAGTATCTAAAGAATGAAAAAACAAATGTTACAGGTAATCAATGTTAAATTGGAGCTAACTGATGAGCACACATGTGCATAGAGGGAAGTAAAAGTCAATGGAAATCAAGCAGGAGGTAAGGGCAGAGGGGATGGGCGAACATCCACCTAATAGGTACAGTGAACGCTATCTCTGTGATGGGCACACTTATAACCATGACTCAAGCATTATAAAAGTGATTTATGTAACCAAAAATAGTCGTACCTCTATAATACTTTGACATAATAAAAAAAACGATACAGTGTCACATATTTTGGGGAGTGAGTCAAGGAATACATTAAAGCATTTCATTTGTGTGTGTATCCACAATCTCAAAGATTCCCAAAGGTGATTTCCTGGAAAAGAGAAATAAATATTACCCATTCAATTAAAATAGAATGAAATCCTGCAACATCCTGCCCCTCAATAATGCAAATTTGGATACAATGCAATTGGTGATTGGTTTTCCTCCTCCGAGAAAGACTCACCCCAGTCATTTTATTATCCTGCCAAGAATATAACCCACATCTTACACAAATGAAACTCCACTATGGCACTCTAGATTTTTCCACTGTATTTTCAATTTTATTAGTGTTTTAATGAGTAATATTACCACAATTTAACAACTAATATTAATAAGGCTAACAAAAATGTATTATAAAAATAAACTTAGGCTCTATTTGATTATGAAATTATAGGTATTTATGACTTAAAATATTTTAATGTAAGTAACATTATTGCAAATCTTATGTGCCTCCTTCCTTTGAAATTAATTTAGTTATTTTTAATTAGAGTCTTCCCACAAGGATTTTAACAGCATAATTTTTGCACCTCGAACATGTAGAATTACATGCACTATCTGTGGCTTGCTCAATCCCTGGCCGTCTTCCTTAATGTAAATTTATTCATGGTTATAATGATTAGAAAAAAAGCAGATATAGCTGCAATATCATACCTCAATAAATTAGAACTAGTCTATCCCTTAAAACATCAGGAAACAAGTGCATTAAAGTGATATCGTCATAGGAATGACTTTGACTCTTACATAATTCATAGAAAACATAAATTATTCACAAAATCCTGTCTTATGTTATAAATCACAAAGTGTGTTACTTGTATCATTTATTTTTTATCCTATTTGAGACAATAGCTTCCAAAACATCATTTCTAAATTGTGTGTTGCAAGAAAATAGAATATAAATTTGCAAACTGATTTTTGTATCCAGCAAGTATGCTAAATTTTCCTATCAATAGCTTTAGGTTTTCAGTGCACACAAGAATATCGTCTGTTAATGATAACAGTCTATTATTATTGTCCAATTTCTATGCCCATTAGTGGGCATAAAGCTTCCTCCAGCTGCTTTTGCAGGTTCTGGCAATGCAGCCACGTCCTGGCTTCCGTGGGAGCTTACGTTCTAGGTGGTGGAACAGGAGAGAAACATAGAAGAGAGTGCCAGACGGGGCTGATGAGAAAATCCCAGGAGAGTGCTGTGGTAGAGAGGTGGCTGCTTCAATCAGACGTCAGGGAAGACCTCCCTGAGGGGAAACCTTTGTGCTACAGTCTGACTACCAAGCACGAGTCGGGCCATGCTGAGGTCAGGAGGAAGAGCAATCATGGCAGAGGGAACAGCCTATGCAAAGGGTCTAAGTTAGGAGTAAATTCTGAGTGTTCTCCAGACAGAAGGAAGTCCCCGTGCAGCTGCGGTGGGGTTGGTAAGGGATGTGATGAGAAGACTGAGTCAGAGCAAGGAACCGGCTTTTATTCACGGTGCTGCTGAGGGACCAATTGGATGGTTTTCTTCAGAGGAGCGGCACGATCTGATTTGCAACGAACAACTGAATATGTAAATAAGCAAGAGACTTTCAGACCAAGACAAATTCTTTAGCAAATGAACAAATAAGTTAAATAAGATGCCGAGGATGACACAAGTGCTTACCAAGTAACATATGTAAATAAACAAGGTACTTTTTTCAGTTAATGGAAGCTACCTGTAACATTGTGTGTGTATCTTTCTCTCCTCCCCCTTGAAAAAAATGCTTTCACGTTTAGTCTCCTTTCTCATATCTCTGCTTTGTTTATAGATATACAACTTTCAAACACAGGATGTCACCACCCTTCTGTCCTTTCTAGAGGATGACATTTTGTGTAAGGTATACATCTATATCTATCTATATCTATATATTTAGATACAGGATCTTGCTCTGTTGCCCAGGCTGGAGTGTAGTGGCACAATCATAGCTCACTATAATCCTGAATTCCTGGGTTCAGGTGATCCTCCCACCTCAGCCTGCTAGGTAGCTGAAACTACAGGTGCCACCTCCATGCCCCGCTAATTAAAAAAAATTTTTTAGAGATTTTTTTTTT
The DNA here is from genome assembly GCF_040939455.1 of Microcebus murinus. Classification (NCBI taxonomy): domain Eukaryota; kingdom Metazoa; phylum Chordata; class Mammalia; order Primates; family Cheirogaleidae; genus Microcebus; species Microcebus murinus. The sequence goes on along the minus strand of NC_134111.1, from coordinate 93,831,029 downwards.
CTATGTTGCTGAGGCTTATCTCAAACTCCTGGCCTCAAGTGATCCTCCTGCCTCAGACTCCCAAGGACCTGGAACTATAGGCACATGCTGCCACCCTTGGCTAGTTTAAAGACAATTTTTAGATACAAGGTCTCACCATGTTGACTAGGCTACTCTCGAACTCCTGGCCTCAACAATCCTCCCGTCTCGGCCTCCAAAGGCACTGGGATTATACCATGCCCTGCCAGGTATATATTTTTTAAAAAGGACTCTAGCTATGGAGCTCACTCATCATATTTTTGTGACACCTTCAAGATTTTTATTTATTTTATTGTGGAAAAAATTTGAAGTTCTCTTGCTTTACTAGTTCCATTTGTACTCAGCTAATGGAAGTAGGTGGGGGAGAGAGGAGGGTGGAAGGGGGGTGAGTGAATATTCCAGGAGAGCAGAGAGTGTGGTTTGGATGCTTGGGGTGGTGCATTTGGGTAAGAGGTAAGGCCAGGAGCTTGAGACACAAGGAAAGTGGCCTGAAAGGAGATCAGAGAGGCAACCAAGTACCAGGGCACAGAGGGCCTAGCAAGCCATGAAAAGGATTTGAACTTTGTTCCTGGAGAAAGTGGATATGTTGGCTGGGCGCGGTGGCTCACGCCTGTAATCCTAGCACTCTGGGAGGCCGAGGTGGGAGGATTGCTCGAGGTCAGGAGTTCGAAACCAGCCTGAAGAAGAGCAAGACCCCGTCTCTACTATAAATAGAAAGAAATTAGTTGGCCAACTCATATATATAGAAAAACTTAGCTGGGCATGGTGGCGCATGCCTGTAGTCCCAGCTACTCGGGAGGCTGAGGCAGAAGGATCGCTCAAGCCCAGGAGTTTGAGGTTGCTGTGAGCTAGGCTGACGCCATGGCACTCACTCTAGCCTGGGCAACAAAGCGAGACTCTGTCTCAAAAAAAAAAAAAAAAAAAGAAAAGAAAATGGATATGTTGAGAGGTAGATTTAGAAATGATCATATATTCTTCTTTGTAAAAAGGAAAACTAAACAGCATATGTAATTAAAGGGAAAATATATAGCAAAAAACTTTTATCTAGACAAAAAATAAAAGTTTTGGTCTGGTATTTATTCAACTGGTCTCCAGTTAATTACTTTCCTATAGATCCATGTTTTAAAGGAAAATGGCGTCAGGCTTGGAATCACAGAGGTTTGCTGTGCCGGCTGCCCCAGCTGAAGAACAAGCTCAGGAAAAAACTGGAGGCCACTGGGACATACACAGAACTGTGACCCAGAGGATGTGGATGAGAGGAAAGGGGCCGGAAACCCAAACCAAAATCTCTGAGGAGGCACAACAAATTTCCCACAGTCTTGAGTCCTCCTGAAGACAGCCACCGGGCACTGCACAAAGAGGGTGGGTGGACTGAGCCTTGGCCAGGGTGACAGAGACAAGGCCAGCAGCCAGCCCCTCAGGACAGACAGTGTCATTCCAATAGAAATATAGTGCAAGGCACATGTGTAACTTAAAATTTTCTAATATCCACATTTAAAAATATACAAAGAACACATGAAGTTAATTTTAATAATATATTTTATCTAACCCACTATATCCAAAATTGGATCGTTTCAACATATAATCAACATAATGAGATATTTTACATTCTTTTTTCCTACTAAGCCATCCAAATCTGGTGTATTTTTAGCTCATTTCGATTTGCACTAGCCGCATTTCAAGTGCCCAGTGGCCGGGTGTGACTGGTGGCTGCCATATTGGATGGCTTTTGGTAGTAGCTCGTCAGGGGAAGGAAAAGGCCACTTTTATTCTCAACTCATCAGAAAAATCCCCAGATCACGAGTACCGTAGAGCTTCAAGCCACTTCAGCTGTTCACTATCCCAGGCACTTTCTTCTGGAAAGATTTGATCTTCTTCTTCTAGAAGCTATATGGCCTGTGTCGTTGGGTTGAGGGCAAGTCTGAAAGGATGATATCAAACCAAGCATCGTGGAATCCCCCCTAGACTTCTGACTAAAATGCATTTCATTAATTTGATTACATTGAAAAACATGAAGTTCAAAGAGAAAGAGGTGTCATGTATTTATAATATTCCATTCCCATTATAACAAACACTCTCAATTCAATTCTGTGGTATTTAACCTTTACAAATTCCCTTTGAATTGGGTTCATCCATGTTAAGAGAGAGCTGTGTCATTAGGACCAAGCAAAGGTCATTGTGTGATACCTGCCTAGAATGCACACTAGGCTCTCTCCTTAGCTTTCTTTTAGTCATGTTCCTGTTTGAGTTCCCTATAAGAATCTACAAGCCTTTAGGTTAAGAACTCAAGGACTTTATTGTCTTTAAAGGGTCAAATAACAAAACAAACCCTTAGTGCGGGCCAGGCCATGTATAGAAAATAGAGTTCATGGTGCACTTGTCCATGTCCCACCTCTCAGAAATCACAGTTCACCTGGACACCCCTCAACAGGCCACTTCTAATTTGATAGCTCTGGGACGAACAGCCAAACCCTTGAGTTACTAAAATAAATCCTATTTTAAAATTCATTCACAAGCAAATGTTTCAGATTTCCTTTTGGTAAATCACCAGAATTCTATTTACAGCTCTCTTCTTTCTCTTGAGTAAGAAAGCCAAGCACTCAACACAGCAGTTCTTTTGTGAGCAAGGCTTATGCCAAAGGTTTGCAAAACTCATCTGAAGCCAAAACTCCCCAGGAACCCAAAGTCAAACAAACATGCAAATGTACCTTTCCCAGGAATGTCACCTTAAGCCTACAAGTAACATAAACTTCTAATGTATTGAGGAAGTGTCAGGGCCAGAGATTTGTCATATAGTAGAAAGATTATAATATTTGTGTCATGAGCCCCTATTCAAGGTGTGCTGAATTCTCAATCTGTTGCTGACATTGCCTCTGTGTTGTGTAATGCCTGCCCCTCAGATACATTCCTGGGTGGTTGTCCCTATTTGGTGGCAGAAGTTGCTGGCCTCATGATATTTTCCCTGTTCTCTTTCTTTTTGTACATTTGACACTCCTTACTCGCTGTCCTTAATATGCTACACAGATGCTCCTGGACTTACAATGGTATTATGTCTCAATAAACCCATCATAAATTGAAAATATCATAAGTAAAAAATGCAGTTAATACAGGTACAGTAATCCACCAAACATCCTAGCTTAGCCTAGTCTGCTTTAAACACACTCAGAACACTTACATTAGCCTACAATTGGGCAAAACTGCCTAATACAAAGCTTATTCTATAATAAAGTGTAGAATAACATGTGTAATTTATTGAAGTTCTACTGAATGCATATTGATTTCAAATCACCGTAAAGTCAAAATATTGTAAGTCAAATCATCATAAAGTTGGGGACACTGTATAGACTCTAGAATCTATAACTTTCTCTTTTTTTGGTAGGTGGTGATTTACTATTTGCATATTAACTTTATTGAGTTATAATTTATATTCAATCAAATGCCGACATTTTAAGAATTCTGTGCTGTGAGTTTTAAAAATCAGCTTTATTGTGGAATAATTTGTATCCAATAAAATAACCATTTTTAAGAGTACAATTCCACATTTTGACAAATGGTTATAGTTGTGTAACTCCCACCGTAATCACGATTCTCATCATCCCTGAAATTTCCCTCATAGCATTTGTAACTTTTAACGGTATTGTCTAGATAGGATAGGAAATATTCTCTGCCAAGCATGGAAAGAGTAAGGAGACACTGGGTCATTCTATTTTAAATGGTTAAAAATCAGATAATAGGATTATGCAGATTTTCTTAACAGTACTATAAGGAATGAAGAATTACTGAGAACTCTAACATCCTTATCTATCTTCTAACATTATTATAGGAAAAAAAAAAGAGCTATTTGATTTCCAGAAGGAATAATTGCCTGATCAGATGATTGAAAAAGTCAGAAATTTTAGGCTGAAGTCTGTCTTCAAACAGCTATGTAACCTTGAACTTCAGAGGGAAAAAAACTAAAAGACCGGGACAAGGAACTTTCCTGAGATCAGTTCTCAAATTCTTACTTTGAGCTTCTATGAGTATCTGAGCCTGTGTGGGAACCAAGGAGATACAAATCACTTTTCTGCTCAACGGCAAAAATCCAATAATAGAGAGGACAGGGTTCCTCAGGGAGAAAGCATTTATTGCTCTCTTATCTCTCTCCCTCCAGGGAAGGCTTGATCTCTGAACATGTATTTTAGGAAATCTAGATTCGGTGCCAAGAGAACATGTCTGAAACTTCTAGTATGAGCACTATTCTTCCATATAATTAAAATAGCACCTAGCATTATAGTGTCTGAGGCCTGCTATGTGCCAAACACTGTTCTAGGTCCTTTCAACATTAACTCATTTAATATTTACAATCGTATGAGGTGGGGATTATTTTCACTTTACCGACAATCAAACTGAGGGCTAAAGAGATTAAATGACCTATCCAAGGTCACACAGCTATTAAGGTGCACAGCAGGGTTTTAAACCCAGGTAGTCTGGCAGCCTAGCCAGTGATATGAGTCAGCTGGGCTCTAGGTACTTGAAAAAATGTTTCCAATTGATCACCGAAGACCCCAACCCCTACTCCCCACCTCCATAAGAATCTTTGTACCATCTAAAACCCTCCAATTCCACACTTACGTTGAATCTGAAGAATGTGTTTACAAAACCCTCAAGACTGGGAACTTAGTAGGTCTATCTTCCTTCCTTCCTTATTTCCTTCCTTCTTTCCCTCTTTCCTTCCTTCCTTCCTTCCTTCCTTCCTTCCTTCCTTCCTTCCTTCCTTCCTTCCTTCCTTCCTTCCTTCCTTCCTTCCTTCCTTCCTTCCCTCTTTCCTTCCTTCCTTCCTCCCTCCCTTCCCCCTTTCTACTTTTCTTTCTTTCTTTCTTTCTTTCTTTCTTTCTTTCTTTCTTTCTTTCTTTCTTTCTTTCTTTCTTTCTTTCTTTCTTTCTTTCTTTCTCTCTCTCTCTTTCTTTTCTTTCTTTCTTTCTTTCTTTCTTTCTTTCTTTCTTTCTTTCTTTCTTTCTTTCTTCTTTCTTCTTTCTCTTTTCTTTCTTTCTTTCTCTCTCCCTCCTCCTCCTCCTCCTCCTCCTCCTCCTCCTCCTCCTCCTTCTTCTTCTTCTTCTTCTTCTTCTTCTTCTTCTTCTTCTTCTTCTTCCTCTTCTCTCTCTCTGTCTCTCTCTGTCTCTCTCTCTCTCTCTCCCTCTCTCCTGTGCACATGTTGTGTTCTCAACTCTATTACAAAACATTCCAGGGGCAGAAATGCTCTGGATGGCTCCTTATCTCTCCAGAGGCCAGCAGGGCTTTGGGACCTCAGAACATGTTTGTGGTGGGGGGTGATGCTGATTAGATGGTGCTGATGGCAGCAGTGGTGCAGATTGGGATGAGAGAGCAATAGCAGCACTGGATTTGCAATGAGAGAATCAGAGGGTTCAGGAGAGTGAAACCGAGACCAGTGGTTGAACGCTTGGGCTTCTGCATGGGGTTTAGCACCACTTGGCATCTGGGCCAATAACACATTCGTTTGTATCCTGCTATCCTGTGTTTGTGGTCTTGGAGTCCTACAAGAAGACCACAGAGGCAAGGAAACCTGCAAGACAAAGGAATTGTTCAGCTGGGGATGAGACAGGAGTTTCTCAGCATGTTCTGCTCTCACCTTAGACTTCTGTCCTTGAGGGATCCTGTAGTCCAGGAGAACCACAAGCCAACGGTCTTCACCCAGAGTCATATGGCAAGCCACTAACAGACGTCTTCCCCTCCCCTGGTTAACCTTTGGATTAGAATGTCCCCTTTCTAGTAAGCGTGTATGTGGGTAGGGGGGTGATGGTGGTGACTCTATTTCTTGGTAAGAGACGACATCAGGTAGGCCCACGGGCTCTGGGCCAAGAACCCATGCCTGGTGGTCTTGCACTCAGGTGAGGACGACTGCAGGAGAAATCGCTCAAACTGGGGAAACTGCTTCCAGTGAGACAGTCACAGCCTGGGCCCTTGGGTGGCAGCTGCTGTCACTGCTGCTGCTGATCTGCTTTGGTGCCCAGTTTCCCCCGCAGACAGATTCGGTCAGCCCCGCCATCCTCAGAGGAGCACCCTGCTCATGGCTGCCCTCTGGCAAAAGCGCGACCACTTTAGCAGTAAGAAGCACAGCTGGTCACAGGTGGTTGCAGGTTGGGGACAGCATAATCCTGAGGCCTCAGGTGGGGCGCTGTGAGGTGTCTGAGAGGTAGAGAAGGGATGGGGGTTGTTTTCTGAATGCCCAGGCTGCATGAGGGACATTTTATATCATACTGAGCTATTTAAACTTTAAAAATTTTTTTTTCTGATTATGTAATATTTAAAATATGTAGACCTGTGGAGACAACCATGTGCATGTCTCTTGGATTTAGTACCTGGAACCATTTTGCCATAGTGACTCACCTCTCTTCTGTTCTTTCCAGTCTCTGGGCCTTCAATTTTTTGAGGGATTTTTCTTAGGGGCATCTGATCAAAGCCCAAATACTATCATTTAAAAACCATTTTAAAATCAAATAAAGTGAGATGTAGACTACTACCACTTTTGCAACTCTTAAAACAGTGCCTATAATCAAATGATGATCGATGATTGCTAAACTGTTAGCCTTAATTTGATTAATCCTTATAACAAAAAGAGAAAGGACCAGACTTTTTGTGTACCTGGTGTGGCGCAATGCAGAATCCACAACATTACCTGTGATGCATTCTTGTGAAAAAGAAAAGAAAAGAAAAGAAAAGAAAAGAAATATATGATCAACCCCCTGGATGTAACTAGTATAGTTTACAAAAAATACAAGGGGCAGAGAAATATGTTAAATGATATCATGAGGCTAGTATAAGCACAATTCAGACCACAAGAAATACTACTGGACAAAAAAGGGAAGACAGACAGAAAAACAAATAGAAACAAAGAAAGAAGGAAGGAGGGAAGAAACAAGGGAGAACCTGTCAAACTTTCTGAGATGAAGAAAATAGTCTATTCCTATAATATATATCTCTGTTGTCCAATAAGGTCACCACTAGCACATGTTAATGCTAAGCACTTGAAATGTGGCTAATGAGACTAAGGAGAAAAATAGCTGGATTTTAAATTTTGTTTAGCTTATGTTGATTTATGTAAATATCCACTTATGGCTACTATCTTTGACAGCATAGCAAAAACTAAAGATTCAATAGTTAAGAGATAAACCAACTAAATGCAAATTTGTTTGAATCCTGATATAAATAAACTAACAAGATGTTTCAAGCAAAAAAGGCCATTGTGGGACCATTTGGGAAATTTGAAACCCAAAGGGATATTTGATTTTTTCTTGTTTTTTTTTTTTTTTTTTTTTTTTTTTTTTTAGGGACAGGCTCTCACTTTGTCACCCAGGCTGGAGTACAGTAGCACAACCAGTGCTCACTGCAGCCTTGAACTCCTGGGCTCAAGCAGTGCTCCTACCTTGGCCTCCCAAGTTGCTGGGACTACAAGAGTGAGCTGGAATTCATATCTTTTAGGAAAACAAAATAAAGTATTTATGGATAAAGTATTATTATGCATGTGATTTGCTTCAAAACAATACAATAGGAGTGGGACAGGGGAGTGTGTCTGTTGGGATGTGTATATGTGTGTGTGTGTGTGTGTGTCAGGGGCCAAGATTTGTTGTGTATTGATAATTGTTGAAACTGGGAGTGTTTCCAGTGGCTGCTGTAATAGTTACCACAAAATTGGTGACTCAAAACAACACACATTTATTCTCCTACAGTTGTGGAGATCAAGTCTAAAATCAGTTTCACTGGGCTGAAATCAAGGTGTTTGCTCCCCCTAGAGGCTCTAGTTAAGAATCCATTTCTTTGACTTCTCCAGCGTCCTGAGCTGTAATCCTTTCAGTCCTTGGTCCATGGCCCCCTCCTCCACCCTCAAAGCCAGCAGCACAGCATCCCCTGACCCTGCGTCCCATTGTTTCTTCACCTGGCTTCTGCTTTGTCCAAAGGCAAGTTTCGCTCTGCCTCTCTCTTAAGAGGGTACTTGTGATTACATAATAGAGCAGAGGGGTTAGTCCAGAATAATCACTCCACCTCCAGATTCTGAACTCAAGCGCATCTGCAGGGACCCTTTTCCCATTTAAGAATACCCAAGGCTTGCATGGATTAGGACCTGGATATCTTTGGGAGCTATTTTTCCATCTCTGGTACTGGGTGATGTGCACATGGAGATTCCTTACCCCAGTTTCTGTACTGTGGTATATGTGGGGAAAAGTTCAAATTAAAAAGCAAGAACTAAACTTGTCCAATGCATAAGCAAAGTAGCTTGTGTAGTGTCATTGATTTAGCTGAGGTCTCCGGACCCATAACCTGTAGCACGGTTCCTGCAGGTGCCCTTTTTTTTTTTTTTTTTTTTTTTTTTGAGACAGAGTCTCGCTTTGTTGCCCAGGCTAGAGTGAGTGCCGTGGCGTCAGCCTAGCTCACAGCAACCTCAAACTCCTGGGCTCAAGCAATCCTGCTGCTTCAGCCTCCCAAGTAGCTGGGACTACAGGCATGTGCCACCATGCCTGGCTAATTTTTTCTATATATATGAGTTGGCCAATTAATTTCTTTCTATTTATAGTAGAGACGGGGTCTCACTCTTGCTCAGGCTGGTTTCGAACTCCTGACCTCGAGCAATCTACCCGCCTCCACCTCCCAGAGTGCTAGAATTACAGGCGTGAGCCACCTCGCCCGGCCTTTGAACTCACCCGGTTCTCCTCACTTCTTTGCTTGTAGTTCTCAGGCTAGCTGTACAATGTGCTGAGAAGCTGACATTCTAACAAGGGAGCTTGGCCTTTGTTCCTCTCTCTCCTAGAAAAGGGATGTCCTTTAACACTGAGCCCAGAGTGTCATGTGGCCCCCGAGGTATATAACCTTCTGGAGTCCTTTAGCTGTGGTGCCAGTGGGGCACACATAAGTGACACTCCACCCTCCCAAGAAACTGTCCTGAGCTTTGTGGGCCCAGCTCACAATGAATTCTGCCATTCCTCGCTGCTTATCTGTAGGTATAATAATAATAATAATAATAATAATAATAATAAACCTTGTAACTTGTATGGGCAGGTGCTCCGTGTTACCTGACCCAGACCAGCTGGTAACCAATGCACGGTGAACCTGCTTCACCCAAATCTTTGTTCTGACGAACTAAATTGTGCTGCCAGCCAGCGACCACAAACCATCAACAAATTACAGGGCTTGGTGATTAGTGACCTAAAATAATTCTTTTCTTTTTACAGGAATATTTCATTAATAGTGACTTTGATAAATCAGGAGGCCCCGTGTTGCTAATGATGAAAAGGACAAGGGCTGCCTGCAGAGACCTGACATTGCTGACTGTCACCTGGGTGACACGTGCTGAGAGACCGCGAGTCCTCTGCTTCTTTCTGGAAGACAGATTTGAGGACAGAGCCAACCAAAGGAGGAAGTGTAAGGGTTTCCTTTTTGTGACTTGTGCAGTTGCCATTCTCTCCCTCTCTCTTTTTCATGTACTCTTAACTCTAAACATGCTCCTCTTTCAGGAAGCTGAATATTTAAACTTTCATATTATAAAAAAGAAAAACTGTAGGTAGAGGATGGAGTTGGGGTAACTTTCTTTATAAAAAGATTCACATAAAGTTTCTTTTGGATAAAATGTACTTCTCATATACTATTAATATAATTTCACAGATTTTCCTGACATATTTAAGCAAAATGAGGTACCTATTGACTTTTTCTCCTCCAGTACAATTTGAAACCATGAAAATTGCTCTCTCCATGGAAGTAGGAGTGATGCTTGTTAAAACAACTTGTTAGCCTGGTGCAGTAGCTCGTGCCTGTGTTCCCAGCACTTTGGGAGGCCGAGGTGGGAGAATTGCTTGAGGTAAGGAGTTTGAGGCCAACCAGCCTGCAACATAGCAAGACTCTGTCTTTAAAAAAATAATTAGCTGGCATGGTGGGTGGTTCATGCCTGTGTTCCTAGCTACTTGGGAGGCTGAGGCAAGAGGATCACTTGAACCCAGGAATTTGAGTCTGCAGTGAGCTATGATAATACCACTGTACTCTAGCCTGGACGACAGAGTGAGATCTCATCTTGTAAAAAAAGAAAAAAAAGAAGAAGAAACTTGTTAGTGGTAACCAGATGTCCTACTAAGTTTCAGGCTGCAGTGCAGAGCAAGAAGCAAGAATATGAGAATGATTTTTGCCTCAATAGCATATTCTTGCTCACTTCATTTTTGTTTTTATCAGTTGAAGGATATACATTTAGTTTTCTTGTATATGATTTATAAATCCTTCATTGTTTGAATTTGAGCAAACAGAATGAAGTTTATAAAGTGCCTCTGAAGGTTATAAAAAACCCAATGTAATGTCAAAGCCATTTATTCTCATTTAAATAAGAAGTAAGGATTGCTTTTTACAACGCTGAGAATGTGATTAGTGTCAGCGAAGTGATACCTTTATTATGTGAGTCATAATTCTTGGTACCGTTTATCATGACAGACCAATAATTACTTAAGGTTCCACCAACCTCTTTCTAGCTGTGAGTCTACAAATGTGATTTTGCATTCTAAATCACTTAACTTTTGGTGGTGAGGAGACATTCCAGTAATTTCATCACTTCCACACTTCTTCATTAGAAACTTGAATTTGCATGTGGGTGTTAACAATATTTGATATCCTATAAATAGTCTTAAATCTGGGCTTCCTTTATTAATCTAAGGAAATAAAATAATTTTTTCAAATATGGAATAACTTGTGTTGAGTGAAATTAAGGCAGTTTGCCACACAAATTGTTTCATGAGGTTGGCGACTCTTGTCAGACTTAACTTCTTGATTTGATTATACTTTACGCCGTTGCTCAGGGAGACGGTAAAATGATTAACTTCTGGATGTTCTCAGCATCCCCCTGTCCCCCAAATGCTAATGGAAAATTTTCCTCTGCTCAGCCTCTTTCTCCTGACCCCTTGAAACCAATGTAGAAGAGGCTAAATGATTTAGCTAATAAAAGGCTGTGGGCAGAAGGAAGAGACCCTTGAGTTTGGGCTGCAGGAGAGAGTCTAAGATTGACCTTATGCGAAATTTCCAAGCAGGGGCATAAGAACTGCAGAATAAAAGAGGAGGCTTTTGAGAAGCTTTAATTTAGGTTATGCACTGATCCCTTTAACCTTTTTTGAGAGGAGCCAATATGTAATGAAATTCCTTATCACTGGCTATTCAATTATTATACATGTCTGTGAACTTGACTCCATGCAGGGACTTAGCTGTGAGCATTGTGCCTTCAGCTTTGCCCCACCAGCTCACCACCCCGCCACTGATCTATTAAAAGACTTTTACTGATGTATCTACCTCTAAAATTGTGATAGGGCTTTCTGGGTTATACTGGTCATGAAATGAACAGTTTTGGAAAAAAAAAAAAAAAACACCAGTTTTTCTGGAAAAACAAATTGACACCATGTATGTCAATGTACTTCAACAAAAGACTACCAAAAATATACCTGTAGTTAAATAAATTATTGCAGCAAAGGAGAAAGTACATCATAGAAAACTGGGCGTCTTGGTAAAAAGGTGATAGAAAGAATCTACAATAGAATCTGGACTTTGATGGAGTCATTTTGGGGAGAGTCTAAGGGAGCAGGGATTTGCTCTGGATCAGATGCTGTCAGAAAGAAAGTGGGGAGGGAGAGAAATCTTACAACTGGGTATCTCAATAAATCTTATCCATGTGGTGGGGAGAAATACAGTAGCAGTTACTCCTTTTGACCAAAAGAGGGATTGTATGGTATTTCTTAGGCGACATGTTGACTGTTTTTGTCTGTGTTTAGACAACATTGTGAGGTGGCCTTGCTTCGTCTCATGGTCTCACAGTAACCTTGTCTGAGGTAGGATTTCCGTGAGATTACTTAGGAAATTATTTACCCAGGAGATAACATGGACTAGCTGTGAGTGCCAAGCCAGCTTCTAAATGTTGGAAGTAGCTTTTTTTTTTTTTTTCTTTCTGATTTCTCCATCCCTCTTTTGGCCAACGACAGGTGAACTCACACCACAGGACATTAATCTCTGATACCCAGATTTTCGCCATTGCCAAGTTTTGTGGGTTGACGTTAGAAGAGTGCCCACTGAACTTAAGCTGGTGATCCAGGATTAGTCTTTCCTTCTGTTGTAGGGTGAGCTGTTGAACTGTCTAACGTGACAGTGGCCGTGTAGCAGCATGTAAGGCTTGGCACAGGATATACTGGCCGAATGTAGCACAGTCAGTTTTCAGATACAAAACACTATTAGTCTTAAAATAGCTCTTGAAAGCAAAGGCCTAGGTTATGAAACCAAGGCAATGAAAAGGTGTCCCAGAATCTAGCTGGACCTATTTTAGAGAGCTGGGAGGCTTTTTATAAAAAAGCCTATTTACAGACTGTTCTGTCTGTCCTGTAGTATTCATACAATAGGTATGATAAGTAGTATTTGCTATGGTACAAATTCCCCATTGGCTAGCTGAAAGGCAATCAAATGCTATGTGATTGTCCCTGACAATTGTGATTAATTGAGTTAGACTGGTTTGTTGGGCTTTCAAAGCAGAAGTGGTATCATTTATTCTTTTGCTAAGATTAGAGACAAGTTCTGAATCACCCTTTCTAGGTGTTTTGTTCCTGCTGTAGGAACTGTAGCTATCGAGTGTGCATGAAGAGGGAATCTGTTCAATCCCTCCTGGAAGTCATTTCAAATAACCTCTGCTTGCTTTATTTTGGAAGCTTCTGGCATTATTTTTAAGGAAACATGATTTTCTGGAGGGATGGTAGTTTTAAATATCTGGAAATCTCTGACAATGATTACAAATGCATAGGGCACATTCATGTGTGGTGGCCAGGTATGGGAATACAACCTAACGGAGCATGGGTTGTACTGGGAATATAAGTATCATTTATTATAAGAGATGAGTGCCAATTTTGTGTCCTTTGAGTTAGATGAATTTTTGAGTGGAATTAAGCAGTTCTGCCAATGCAGGCTGAAGTGTCTCTGGAGAGAACTAACTGACTATTGCAGCCAGAATGGCTCCAATATTAGTAGCTATTTTTGAGTGACTAGGTCATACTGGTAGGATTGTGGGGATGTCAACAAAAGTATTTTGACAATGAGTTTACGGTCCAATATTTGCAAAACTGAAGTTTGGGATTAATGATATTGGGGAAATTTACATACCAGAAGGGGCCTATTCAAGGGAATTTGCCTTCTGAACAATGTAAAGGATGTTATTAAACTTCATCAGGGGTGTGAGGTAAGGGGTGACAGATCCAGCAATCCATTAAATTCAAAGTGTCTAACTAGGAAAAATTTGTAAGAGAGTTTTGTTTTTCCTTAAATGGTAAAAGGAAACCATATGGGGTCAGAAATAAGTGGATGAAGATAAGGAAAATCATATTAGTGTTTAGAGTTTTTCAAAGTGGAACAATAGGCAGGAAAAAGTGTTAAGGAATCAGTAAATTAATCTTGGTCCATCTTGGGCAGAAGCTGTTCAATTTTGAGGACTTCTTTTTATTCCAATCGTCTTGGGCAAAAGCTGTCCACTTCTAAAGTCAGTGTTTCCTGGAAGATTCCTAAGAATCTTCAGTTTAAGATTTCCAGAGGGAATGGATGTCAAGTAGTCAGGAGAAAGGCATGTGTGATTTTTGAGCTGAAGAACATGAATGTAGGGATGAATATTTGGAGTTTTACTGTTGAGTCAATGGTTAAGGGGATCTGCTAAAATCTTTTCCATTAAGACTCAAGGATAGTTTTTCTGTGGAGTTTTCTTTGGGAGATTAAATCTCTAGATTATAGATCACACAGAGACTTTAGGTGGGTGGTTAGGAAATGTAGCTCATACCTAGTGCTTATAAATGTGGTAGAATTTCATATTGGGGATGAATTTCTAAATTTCATGGGGTAACCTGTTATTCATTAATAGGAAGATAATCTGTGAGTTATGAAGGGATTGACCTCATAAATATTAAAGCTAATGGTAATATTTTAGGCCATGAAAGTTCAAAGATTTCTAAGAGCTTTGCTAATTTTGAATTCCATTCCATTAGTTTTATTTTTTTTTCCCCTGAGGATTGTGAATGATAAGAAGAGGGAAGTTTCTGGGGGGAAAGGCAAACATTACAGAACTTCTTAATAAGAGTACCAGTAGGATGAGTGTCTCCGTCATGAAAGAAATAAATGGGAATTCCTTAGGGTGGAAAAAACAAAATCAAGTTTTTTGTTTTTGTTTTAATTTTTTTCTGCAAGAAGGGTTTATATCTTTCTGGCAAGAAAAGCCTTAAATCCACACTGAGAATAAACAGACAATAACCAGGACATATTCATTCTGACCTACCAGAGGCAACAGTTATTAAAGATATTTGTTTATTCTCTTAAGATCTCTGTGTGTTTAGCAGATGGATGAGAGCTAGATGACATAATTCCCTGGGATGGTGGGCTGTGTTATTTAAGCAAATACTTCCTGTAAATGCAGTAGAAAAGATTTTGAAATGTCTCCTTAAAAACCTCAAAGAGATTATAAAGTGGTAAGAAATTGCAAGGCTAAAATTGAAAGGCAAAAGGAACTCAAAGTGGGGAAATATGGAAACTGCTTTTCCCTTGAGGGCTTTTCCTCGAACAATTTGAACTTTTGTTTTGACAGCCCCATGGGCAAATAAGACAATCCAAAATTCAGTCTGGCATAAAGCTGGGAAATATAAGAAAATTCTTCCTCACAATAAGCAAAGAACAATAAATGCATCTGAAGCAAACAAGGTCTCTTAGGTTTGTTTTGCCAGGATGGTTACAGGAATCTGAAGGTGTGGACTTGTGGAGGGTGGTCCCAGGGTACTCAGGTATCTGGAAGAGGCAAACACACTCATCTCTGGAACACAGTATCTGTATCCTTGGTTTTAAATTATTTCTACAAATTATAAATGACCACTGCACAATAAAAAAATAGCACTTTATATGAGAAATCAAGACCTTGTGGGTGAAACCAGCAAAAAATCCCAAACAATAGAAACAGATCCACAAAGATTTCACAGGTTGGAGTAACCAGGATAGACTATATATCAATTATGGTTATCATGTTTAATAAAATAAAACACATGCTAAAATACATCTGAATAGAACTAAGAGTAAAAAACTAACAGCAGATCTGAATAAGAAACAATTAAATTTTAGAAATAAGTACAAAATTATAAACAAAATTAAAATCCCAGTAGAAATAATGCAACTTGGAGGGGAAAATAAAGGAAAAACACTAATGAGTGATTAGAATATATGGTTAACATTTGTTTTTTGGAGTTTTAGAAGGAGAGGTAAGAGAGAATGAGCAGAATCCAATATTTGAAGAGAGAATGGCTGAGAATTTTCCAAAACTGATGAGCTAATATTATGAATCTACATAGTCAACAATTCCAACAAATCTCAGGCAGGAGAAAAAAATAAATCCACACCTAGACATATCATAGACATAACTTGAGAAAACCAAAGAAAAAGAGAAAAAAAAAGATGGATTATCTTAAAAGGACCAATATTTAGAGAATCACAGCCAACTTCCAAACATCAACTATGGAAATCTACAGAATGCTATCTTACAAATTTTTTTAAATGAAAACATTTTAGACAAATAAAGCAATTTCCATAAGTAATCTTTGCTAAAGAAATTATAAATGGTGCATTTCAATCAGAATGAAAGTGATTCTATATGGAAAATGTGAAATGCAATGATTAATGGAAAATAAAAATGTGAACTAAAATAATCAAGAAATGTAATAATAAAGATGAATTATCATACAATCCCATAATAATGTATAAGTTGGAAGGGGATAAATGGGGTTGAAAAGTTTTTCTAAAGTCCTTATATTTTGGGAGGAATAAAGATGTTAACTGTAAACTTTACACTTGATCTTAGCCAAAAGGCCGAGAAGCGACATGTAAACTTTAATATATTAATACACATACTGTAACTTTGGGTAACCACTAAAAGAACAAAAAAGAACGTACGGTTTCCAAACTAGCAAAGGAAAACAACAGGATGATAAAAAAATTTTTGATCTATTCAAAAGAAGGCAAGAAAGGGAAGGAGAAAAATAGGTAAGATGAATAGAAAAATGTATGGGCTACATATTGCCACATAAAAAATGACCCCCAATTTAGCAGCTGAAAACTATAGACTGGATAAAAAAGCAAAATATATCAAATCTGTTCATAAGATGTGAATGAGTATGAATAATTTATCTATACCTTTTTTTCAGTTATTGTATTTTACTCCATTCCCCTCATTTCCATATGTCATGAATAGTTTCACGTCAATAAATATCCTTGAAACTAACATTCTGATGACTCAGTGACTGCATGGAGAAGTATACTGCATTAAATGGACATAACTTGATTTATGTAATTGATCTTTTAAAAGCATACGGGTTTCTTTTTAATCTGTTCTTCACAATTATGCATATAAACATTCTTGAACATCAGTTTTAGGGAATTAATCTTTTAGGATATATTTTATGTTGGTTGTGAGCAACAGAAAATCCAAATCATAGTGGCCTAATGATAGGTATTTATTTCTTTGTAACACAAAATTCTCAATTTAGACAATCCCTATACGGTGAGTGGCACTGGGCCTCCACAGTTGTCTGGGACCCGGGCCACTTCTAGTTTTCGGATCTGACACTAATAGGGTGAGGACTTATTTTTCGTGGTCCGTGATGTAGCCTACCCATCCATTTACACTTCAAGCAGCACAAAACAGAGGAGAAAAGACGTGCTTCAGCTGTAAGTCTTTTTCATTTTTTAATGACATTTCTTGGGAGCTTGTGCATATTTCCAGTTATGTCCTATTGGTTTAAACTTAATCGGTTAGTCCAAGTCTGGCTGTGTGATGGCTAGGATATCTACTGTTTATTTTGGGCAACCATTTGCCCAGCTAAAATTCAAGAGTTTAATCATCTACAAATGAAAGAGGGAATCGATATTGGACGAAAATTACCAAGTTCTGCTATGGTTTCTCACCGATGGAATTCTTGAGCTACGCTATGATTTATGCTCTTTGAAGCCCTTGTTATATGAGGACAAATTGCTTCCAGAAGACTTCTACCACTTAATAATTTCACAAGTGCTACACGAGCGAGCCTGCCTTATTACAGCTATGCCAACATTGAATACTGTCATCCAAGATAAATCTCTGCCAGTTTGATAGGAGGAAAAACCCCTCACTTATGTTTACATTACTTGATGATAAAAAGAGCCAAACTTTTTCATGTATTTTCTGGCCATTTATATTTCTTTTGCATGTGTGTGTAAATATACCATGTCTTTTGTCTACTTTTAAATTAACATTTAGCTAGCTATAGCATTAAACAGTTTGAGTGTGTTTGAGGAAGGAGATTTCTCTTTGAATTAATACTAATTAGGATTTTTAAAAATCCTAGGTTTATAGGAAACCTTCTTATGGAAAAAACACGATTGAAAAGTTACTAAATGGCAAATTTTTATTTAGTTTTCTTATGCATGGGGGGACTTAAACTCAAATAATGATGTAGCAGGCAAACCAGAAAGATTGGAAAACCTCATCAAATACAATTAACTGTGTTTTCTTAATTCTTTGGGAAGAGTTAAGTCACTGCCATTTTAGCCCTTTCAAAAATGGGCTATTCTCTGAGTCAGGTACTTTGATGATTGTGGTTCTGTTCAGAGTATGAGAAAAGGTCACCATATGAGTGAGAACAGGCACTTGAAACTCCTTGACAGTGGGGACAAAAAGAAATGCCATAATCAAAATGAGACTGCAAAAATGCTAGTGATTGTTGCTAGTTCCTGCATCCAAGTGTCCCTGTCATCCAGATTGTCCTAATTAAATTTGCAAGTTGGGCTTGGTATAAACGTGCTTTTAAAATATACATTTTTATTTTATAGTCAAGCTGATTGTTCTGCTTTCACTGTTTTCATAAACAGTGGGTTTATGCTTTGCTTGTAGAGATCTGGGCGCTCCCGGCCTTCACTACGTCAGCAGCAGGCAAGACTTGGCAGGCGCTGTCGGCTTGCAAATGGTGAGAGAGGGGACTTGAAACTCTCCACTGACACATGGGTCGTGTTTGGGGGTTCTTACACATGATCCCCTGCAGTGTGATGCAGAATAACCCCCAGCCCCCCACCTGTTTGTGGGAGCCTTGGGTAGCAAGGCAGTACTCCATACAAAAGTGACTTCTACGGTGAGTATGCGTGCAATGATAAAAGTTTCTATAAGTGGGTAAATTACCTTAACAAGTGGACCAATAACATAGGGGGTCACCCAACTTGAGTTGGGTCTATGGTCACCCCACACACGATGCCATTTCACAAGAGGATCCTCAGATACTCTCAGTTGGTATTTATTCATATTTGCAGATACTCGATTAATGATAGCTTCCTAATGAGTAGAAATGGCAAGTTAAGTCTCAGCTGTTGATTTGATAGTGAAAGAATCCATGATTAAGCTATTTCCAAAGAAGTAAAGAAAAACTCTTATTTTTGAAGGACAGCATTCCCTATTTCAAAGTTGCCTTTCAATTCTCCTTCCCATCGTCTGCATTGATGATAAATCACTCATAATTAAGGTCTTTGGGATTTTCCCATGTGGATAAATACTACCGATTGGCAATTTGGGCCTCTGCATATACACTCCTGTTAAAGCAAATAAGATAAAACTTCTATTCCATTAAGATATCCTTGCAAAAAAAAAACCCAGCAAAACTATCACAAAAGACACATTGTGGATAAAAGTTGCTTTAATAATTCAAGTTTTCAGAGGTAGAAAAGCATTCAGTTGTCATTCTAGTGTAGGTTTCTATAACTTTGATATAACCTTATGTGGTCTAATGACTCTGGAGCTGGGAAATTGGGACATTTTTCTCCCTGACAGTGAAGCCATGTCCCAGTTGCTCGGTAGATCAGGATTTGCAGAACACGGTTATAAGTCACTGTTTGCTATCGACTTTTTTTGCCATCCTGGAAAAATCATTAAATTTTGCAGTTTCTTGAATTTTTCATTTTATAAAGGAGAGAGAATTGCAGCCTTTTAAAAGAATTACATTCTATAAATGAACACAATGAAATCATACTGAATGCACTAGGTTATTATTATTTCATGTTCTTAAAGTACCTTGAAGTAGTTCAAAGGTCTCTGGCCACTCATAACAGCAAATGCATAAAAGCAGTGAAAGAGGCATCAGATGTCATTATGGAGAGATTGAAATATCCAGAAAGCTTTGCAAAGCTTACAGCTGATTTCAAGTAAGTGAACTGGTTTGTGTGTGAGAGGGTCTGTGCCAAATAGTCTAGTTTTTACTTGAATTTTACAGCATTAATGTCCTTCCTGTCATTAAGTCTACTTACTTGGGAAGAAAGGAAGATTTTGAGTGGTTCAATTCTTTTTGGATATTGTTTAAGTTACATATTTTTATATCATATTAGTAGGGGAGCTGGGACCACTGCAGATTTTTTTTTAAGAGACAGGGTCTCACTGTGTCACCCAGGCTAGAGTAGTACAGTGGCCTGATCACAGCTTACTGCAGCTTCCTGGCCTTAAGTGATCCTCCTGCCTCAGCCTTCTGAGTAGGTAGGACCAAAGGTGCATGCCACCGCCTGGCTAATTTTTTTTATTATTATTAGGTTTTGTAGAGACAGGGTCTCACTATGTTGTTCAGGCTGCTCTCGAACTCCTGGTCTCAAGTGATCATCCTGCCTTGGCTTCCCAGAGTGCTGGGATAATAAGTGTGAGTCACCTCACCTGGCTCAAGGCAGATGCTTCAAGATCTGTGGGAGTGGATATCAGAAGGAAAAGCTGTGTGAACAACAAGTGGAGGTTCACAGAGGACTTGAAAAGATGATGTCATTGGGATGCTTAGGCAGCCAAGGGTCACCATGAAAACATTTGCTCCTCCAGAAGGATTAACCAAAGAGGAGCCCTTTGATGAAGCTTGCCAAGCTCATGAACCAAGCAGCGTTGAGGTTTTCCACAGGATTTGGACTACTGAGACATGGTGTGGTGTTGGAGCATTTTTGAGAATTTAACAAAAGTATATTCACATTCCCCTTAAAATATAAATTATATTTAAATCCCCCCTCCCCTCGTTGAATAAGGAAGTCTTTGTGGTTCTAATATCTACTCTACAAATTTCCATGGTAGTGGTGGAATTTTTTTTTCCAAAGTAGGATAGTTCCCTGAAAAGCTAAGTTTGGAAAAGAAAATAATCTATACATGAAGGTTAAGACATGATGGCATTTGTCTTTATCTCAAAAAATGGAAGAATATATCAGTGAGGGACAGGCACCCCAAGGCGCCACACAACTCCACTCTTCATGGTACTCAGGGTAAAGCAAAGAAAGGACGTGGTGGCAGCCTCATGAATAACATTATCTATCAGGCCAAATATTAATGAAGGGCAAGGTGAAGCTCTGAAATTTCAGACGACCAGCTGGAAGGAACCACACTCTCGCATGAGTACCTCCTATTAATTAACCATGCTTACCTTCCTTTGGCTGTTACTAAATTCTGGTGATGATAAAATTGACCAGCAGGGGGTGCCATCCCCTCAAATTTCCTTTCTTGGATGCTAAAGGTCATTCTCAAAGAGCTTCATGTCTTCACGGGCAAACGTAGGCTAATTGTTAGTTCATCAGGTGATTAAGGTGTCCCAGTCATGACACTGTCTAGACTTGGTCTGGTCCAGATGAGACAGGGGCATAGCCATCAGTCATCTCCATCTGTTCTGTTTTATGTCATGTCAGTCTACCCTAAGCAACTGGCTCTCAGACATCCACCTTTGCCACAAGG
This sequence comes from Microcebus murinus, assembly GCF_040939455.1. Taxonomy (NCBI): domain Eukaryota; kingdom Metazoa; phylum Chordata; class Mammalia; order Primates; family Cheirogaleidae; genus Microcebus; species Microcebus murinus. The sequence goes on along the minus strand of NC_134111.1, from coordinate 93,810,235 downwards.
GGACAGGAGAAGATCATGTGAGTGGCTTAATAGAACTCTAACGCCTCTAATGACAAACCATCAACATACATCATTTGCTAAAGGAACGTCAAGGCATTTGTTTCCTTAAGTCAAAATCATTTACATTTTTATGTTTACAGACTTTAAATTCTGTTTAAGGGAGAAGGTCTTCAAACTTTAACTCACAAATCCTGTATTTCCATTTAGACTGCTGAATTAAGTCAAGACATGTTTGCTATTACATAGTATAATATTGTTAACTTTTTAGCAAATGATTTTTCCAAGCCTTTTCAGTTCACTTCACGTTCCTGTTTATGTTCTTGGAGATCCCAATAGTCTACGGTAAGGGTCTCCTGGGACACTCGGCTGGTTTGCTCCAGTCTAGCCCAGGCAGCAGTCCCTGGGTGAGCTGAGACTTGCAGGGAAGATGCCGTCTGCTGCCGTCTTGAGCCTTGCGTGATGTGACTGCTCACACAAGGGACAGAGCTGCCATGGCCTCGTTTGCTCATGACTCTGCCAGCTCATCAGATCCTCCCACTCCAGATCTCCACGGATGGTCGGGCTGCGACCCCAGCACCAAGGGCAGGACAGGAGGGACCAGAACTCTCTGGGTTTCCAGAGCCCAAGCTCCCAAGTTACAACCATTTGTTCCCCAATCCTTGCCCATCCCCAGGGACTTAAAATCTGTCTTGAGCTTGGTTTACCCTTCAAAGCCCTCTAGGTTCAAAAGCAGTGCACACGGGATCACAAGAGCCAGGCTCTAGCCTTGAACTAGGTGCCTCATTCATGCCGAAACCCTTTGCACCCCCAAATCCTTCTAGCAGTCTAAATGAAACCTTCTTACCTTTTCTCCTTCTCATTTATTATTTTTCTCCAAGGCCATTTCTGCTCTTTCCTTTTACTTCTTTCTATTCCGCCAGACTTTCCTCCATTCTGGCTGTAATAAAATATTCAGGAGACCCTTGACGTACTATGGTAGCAATTCTCAACCCTAGATAGAGGTTAGCCTATAGGATGTTTTTTAAAAATACAGAGCTCTGTTCCCCTCCTCCCACCATAGAATTACTGGAGTAGACATCAGTATTTCTAGAAAGCTTACCAGGCCGTTCCATGGCACAGCCAGGGTTGAGAACTACGGAAGGGTGGGAATAGGCTCACAAGGGATGCAGTCCTTGGAAAAAGAAGGCTTAACTATTAAGTAAATACAGTAAAGGAAAAGGTAATTCCACTGGGGGGGGGGAACTGGTAACAGGGCAAGTTAAACCTTTCCTCCCCACTGATAAAAGCTGGCATGGATGTATCTTTTTCTTTTATATTTGTTCTCTTAGATGTTTTTCTTCCTTTTCTCCCAGTTCTTCCTCCTGGATGGAGTAAGGGTTGGAAAGGGCTGAGGAGGTGCAGGCACAATGACAAGTCCTGACATCCCAGCTCGGCCACTGGTGACCCAGGCTGGCAGCACTCGGGAGAGTTTTGGGGACACCGCATCTTTTCTCAGGGCACTAGGCAACATTGTCAAATAAGAAAAGTTCTCAGCAATACTCATCACCTCCAGTAGTCCAAAATCCTGTGCCTTAAAAATCTACCCTTGACCCAATCTCCCTCCCTCCAAAACTACCTCTTCCTTCTACTTCCCAAAGAAAAACATATTCGCTGGGACCTCATTACTGCCAAGACATAAGAACTTTAATTTATCAGCCAGTAATTAGTTGTCTTTGCCAACTAGGAGGTAAGATGTACCATGGTGTTGGTAGCATAAATGTTCCCAAACTTTATTATCTTACTAGATGTGGATAAATTAAACTATCTCAAAAGCCAGGTTAAATATATTTCATTGGCTATATATACACACATGTTTATTAATAAATGTTTTCTGGAGTTGGATATTTCTAAGAGAAGGTCTGTAATGATCAGTAAATCCACAGAATCCTGGAAGCTGCTCAGAGAACCCCAGGGCTACACCTCTACTTTTACAAATGATGCCAGAAAACAGAGAGATTGGGTGATTTTCTCCAAAACCACAGGCCTAGGAACATAAATGAGGTCTCTGGTTTTAATCACCTTATCATATTATCATGTGCATTGAATCATACCAAAGTTAATTCTCAGTCCATTGCAATTTTTGGTGGAACTTGACTATTTAAGTGCACACCGATTAAACATTACTATTCTAGTTATTAAATAGAACTGCTTGTTGGAAAAGCAAACTGCTTAGAGGTGTTTTTTAAAATAGAATTTACCAATACCATATTGCACTTTCCTTCCTTCCTTCTTTTCTCCTTCCTTCCCTTCTTGATCCATCTGTCTATCCATTCATCCATCCATCTATCCATTCATCCATCCACTCATCCCACCCCCTTCCACCACCCATCTACCCATTCACTGATCCTCCCATCCATCAATCCCCTCGTCCAGCAAGCCATACTCCCACCCACCCACCCATCCACCCATCCTCCCTCCAATCCACCTATCCATCTATCCATCCACCCACCCATGCATCCATCCACCCATCCACCTAACCATCATCCACCCACTCATTCACCCATCATCCATCCATCCACCCATCATCCACCCACTCATCCATCCATCCACCCATCCACCTAACCATCCATCAACCCACTCATTCACCCATCCACCCACCCACCCACCCATCCACCTATCTATCCATCCACCCACCCATTCACCCATCCACCCATTCATCCACCCATCCACTCACCCACCCATCCACCATTCATCTATCCATCCATCCACCCACCCATTCACCAGTCCACCCATCCACCCACCCATCCACCCATTTACCTATCCATCCATCCATCCACCCAACCATTTACCCATCCACCCATCCACTTATCCATCCATCCACCCATCCATTCACCCATCCACCCACCCATCCACTCATTCACCTATCCATCCATCCACCCACCCATTCACCCATCCACCCACCCATTTACCCATCCAACCACCCATCCACCCATCCACCCACCCATCCACCCATCCACCTATCCATCCATCCACTCACCCATTCACCCATCCACCCATCTACTCACCATCCACCCATCCACCTATCCATCCATCCACCCACCCATTCATCCATCCACCTGTCCATCCATCTACCCACCCATTTATCCATCCATCCATCCATCCATCCATCCATCCATCCATCCATCCATCTATTGATCCATCCTTTGACCTGCCCTCTAATGAATGGGATTTACATTAGATGAGGAGGGGAAGGCAGAAAACATTGCAGAGAGAGCAGCAAAGGCAGAAGCCCTATAACAGGAGGAGCTGAATGGAAGCCAGTGCCATCGGAGAGCAGAGATCAAGAAGCAGACTCTTGTGCAATGAAGCTGGCCCCTACAGAACCTTGCAGAATATGCGATGGGGATGCAGTTGGCTGGTTTTAAGCAGGGAGGTTGTCATAATTTTATTTTCATTTTAGAGAAGACAACTGACTGCAGGGCTGAAATGGATTGGAGAGGGGCTGGCATAGGATGGATGGGTGGATGAGTGGGTGGATGAGTGGATGAGTGGGTAGATGGGTGGGTGGGTGAATGGGTGGCATAGGATGGATGGGATGGATGGATAGGTGGATGGGTGGATGAGTGGGTGGATGAGTGGATGAGTGGGTGGATGGGTGGGTGGGTGAATGGGTGGCATAGGATGGATGGGATGGATGGATAGGTGGATGGGTGGATGAGTGGGTGGATGGGTGGGTGGGTGAATGGGTGGGTGGATGAAATGGATTGGAGAGGGGTTGGCATGGAGAGAGGCAGACCGATGGGCAGATTTGCACAGAAATTATGGCAGCTTGGGCAAGGGTACTGCTCTGGAGATGGTGAGAGAAAAATAGATTTTAGAGAGATTTAAAATGGTAAATACCAGCGATAAATTAGACATAAAGTGTAGGAAATAGGTAGATGTCAAGAATAGTTCCTGGGTTTCTGGCTTATGTAACTGGAATGAATTTGTCCAGGTTTTAGCAAAAAGTGCAATTTAATTAAACTTAATTAGCCTTTATTACTTCTAAGCACCCTGGGGGTTGCAAAGATGAGTAACACAATGATCCCAGTCTAGGAGGTTCACCATACAACATTCGGAAGCCTATAGTAAGCGTTTCCTTTGCATATACATATTCTAGAAATGAAGCAGCTAATAGAACATTCCTATTTTAGAGTTATAAATCCAAAGTGGGCAGAGATGGGGTTGTTTAAGTTTTAGGATATATATAAGACACTACTTGCATTTGTAATCAAATTCCTACATTGGATGAGCAAATGTTCCAAGCAAAATCACAGACTAACTATAAATGCCCAAAGCAAACTTGTCTGATGGGATGGACTGTTCAGTGCTATGAAAGTTTGTTTTTACTTAGATGGACTTGCTGAAGTCCCTTTCTGTGATATTGGGAGGGCTATGTTTTATGCCCAGCAAATAAGATTCTGTCCAATTTCAACCTGACCTGGGGAGGGGATTGGTGAAATCACGATTCTTTCTTACAGTGGACTGACGTTGCAGATTTCACTGTGGCCCGAGGTGTATGCCGAAGCCACTCATTCGTCCACCGAGATTCAACTGCTTTTATGCACCTTTGATTGAGTCCGAGTGGCATCAATTTCTGTTTGCTTTATCGGATCTCTGAACTGTGCATATGCCGCCTGATGATGAAGGTCTGCCTTTTAGCAAATCTGCAGGCTCAAGTCCTTGCTATGGAACAGCTCATCTCCCCACCGCTGCTAAGCAATATCGAATTCCTTAAACTGCTTGTGCAAAATGAAAGACTAGCTTTTTCTCATCCAAGGCCTTGCTATTATAGCTACTGTATAGTGAACATGAAAACAAATCACTTAGTTCCTTTGGTTTCAGTTTTCTCATCTGTAAAATGAAGGGATGTTATCTAATATCATTACCCCAAATGCTGGTATTCTATCTGTGCTTTCCACCTCCCCCTTAATTGCTCCAAATTCTGTCTCTAGCATGTGCAGCCCTGAATTATTTTTAAAAATGTTTTTTAATTAACATATAATAATTTATGTTAAAATTGTGTTTTCATAGAATTATAAATAGCTATAATGTTACAGTGCTGTGAATATTAGGCATAACATCAATTCATTGGCTTAATGTACCCCCCAATTGCTCAAAATATACACCTGTGATTTGTTTTGGCATAAGGATTCCCGGGTCTCTCCATAAGCCTCCGACTCAGAATCTGCAGTGAAACAGGAATAAGAACCTGCATTATTTCTCCTGTTACACAGATGAAATAGTCATTCTGTAAGACTGTGTATCTTCTTAGAGTAGGTTGGTATATCAAGCTCGAGAATTTCAATAGTGTTTATCTCTATGCCATGTGGTCTCGCTTCTGCCTCTGGGTTTGTTCACATGTCACTCCTATTCAGGAATGTTCTCTCTCTTCCTCTTAACAAAATTCTGTCCATCAGCCAGAACCTTGATCAAGTCCTACCTCCTGGTTACATAACAGCTCATAACTACGTGCCACTAGCTGTGCTAAGCATCACTTCAGGCAAACCTCGTGATATTGCCACGAGGGGGCTACTGTTCTTGTCCTCGTTATACAGCCCCAAGTGAGACTGCTGGCCTAATCATCTCTCTGCAAGTGATACACGTGGGGTCTGAGTTTGCTCTGTCACACCGGGGATCTCTGTCCCCCTCTCCATAGACCGCCTTCTTTGCTCACTGCACAGTACCCCTCCCAAGCATCTCCCTTGTCTCTTAATTCCCCAGAACATGCATCTCGAACCCCGTGAGTGAGCACCTACTTACAGGCTTTGCTATTCTTTCCTTGTGTCTTCTATCTGCCCAACTGGACCTCACATCTAGCAAGGCGAAGGGCCTTTTTCTATAGGACCACACGGTAGGCTCAACTAATTGATTAAACGTGGAGAAAAAGGCAAATTGTGAAAATGTGCAAGATCATTTTAATATTTTAACTATAGAAGAATATAAAATAGCAAAAGAAAATATAAAGTTCAGCTTCAGTCTTTATCCTAGAAATGCATTTTTTTTCTACATGAATTTAGGGTTAGGGAGGAGATGGAATGACAGAAGTCTCAACTGAAAGAGACTCGTTTCCCAGTATTTAGGTTCTTGGAGATCTTGGCCTGTGCCTCTCAGCCCACTGTACTCTATGGGATGGTGCTGACCTGGAAAATATGAGAATTATGGTTGTATAAAATCTTTTTTGGCTCAAATCAATTCCATATGAGCAGAGCAATGTAAGCTCTCTTTTAGATGTTATACCCTGAAACAGCGGACCCGTAATCTTTTAACAGACAATTGGGCAGATGCATTTGCTGGTGCAGTCATGGTTTTGAGTTAGGTCTAGGTCATTTTATAAAATGAATGGATTAAAGTGTGTTTTCCTTTGTCTTACGGAAAAAAATTTCATATTTATTAGTATTTATCATACTTGCCCTAAGAGTAATGTTGGCTTCAACGTTAGTAACTAAAGTTCAGTTAAATTTAGAGAAACATTTTTAGATGGCTTCTGACCTGATGTGTTTTCTATTTGAGAGTCTTTAAATTCTCCTAAGTGGAAATTAAACATATTCGCCAGGGCAAATGTGTGCGTGTATTACAGGGAGACTTCTGTTAATGGTAAAATGTGATCATCTCAACTGTTTTCTTTTGTCTTCTCCCATTTTAAAATATTTTTTTTTCATCTAGTTTACCTCAGTACACACATAGATTCAGGAAAGAAATAATTGTGATGTATTTTATCCATTTCATTTCCCCAAGCATTTTGAGCATCTAAAATCATTTGAGAAACTTTTTGTTCACATGCCTTTTTGAGTATTTTCCAAGCTGGGAAAGCTAGAATATTAAAATAGATTCTTTTTGATTATATTTTTAAAAATTGACAACTAGTGAGTTTCTTTGATTTTTTACAATGACCTAAATTGACAAATTGGTTTTTCTCCCAAAGGTAAAAAATAGATTGTGAGCTGATGTGGGATTTGAATATTAATTTAATTGTAAAGAGTTATAATTAGTGGCAGTAAAACAGCAGAAAGACAAAATCTAGATTTCTTAAATTCCTGTGGAACTTTGATTTGGGCTTTAGAGGTAATATAAAGTTGTGGATTATTCAAGATATTACTCCAAATATAACTTAGGAATATTTTCTTGTATCTTAACCGTGGAATGAATATATTTCGTTAGATACATTACTTTTTCAAAATGTTATTCTGACATTAAGGTTTATTTCCTAAAAGCCCCATCACTTTACCGTCGAATTTTCATCTCATTGTCACCGTCTACTGCCACGTGGTTTCTTCTGGAGGCCCCACAATAGGAATTTAAACTCACAGACTGGTTCCAGTTTTTATTTGCTTCTGCCTTGCCTTATTATTACTAATTGTCTGTATTCTTCGAGTGCCTATTGTGTATGGTGCGTGGCTCATGAATGGAGGCTCCAAAATATTTTGGAAGGATGAATTTCACAGAGAATTCCAGGTGTTGGAAGGTGTCTTGCTCTGTTTGTGCTGTTATAATAAAATACCTGGGGCTGGGTGATTTATTAAAAGCAGAAACGTATTTCTTACAGTTCTGGAAGCTGGGAAGTCTGAGATCAAGGTGTCAGCAGACCCAGTGTCTGGTGAGGGCTCTCTCTCTGCTTCTGAGATGGCGCCTTGTTGCTGTGCCGTGTCCTTACATGGCAGAGGGGATGGAGAAACAGGACAAAATCACTCCATCGAGCCCTTTGCATAAGGGCATTATTAATCCCATCCATGAGGGAGGCCTAATCACCTCCCAAAGGCCCCAGCTCTTAATACCGTCACCTTAGAGGTCACTTCCAACAGAGGAACACACAATTCAAACCATAGCAGGGGGGAGTGGGGGAGGGGGGGCCCAACTTTAACTCCATGTATATTCAATTTGGTATATTAGGTGTTAAAAATTATCTAGGTATCAGCCAGCCCGGAGTGTGTACTTGAGTCTTCATGCTAGCAGTCACATGCTAGTCGTCACACTTATTCTTATGATATTGTCATTGTTCGACACGTTTACTTTTTTTAAGCTCTCCTTTGGAATTTTCCTGGAATTAGTTTGCACACTGGAGAACAAAGCTCTTTGCTTCATGCTTTAGATCAAAGTGGAATTCTATAGTTTGGTTGCCCACTTTATATACCTGACTTGTAGTTAAGTGACTTTTCGTTGTTTTCAAAAGTCATCCAAAGAACAAATTTTATCAGCATTAAGGATAGTCAGAAAAGTCAGCAATGCCTCTAATGGCAATTCAAAAAAGCAGCTTCCCAAAATACTTGTGTGTGGTGGAGGCGCAGGTCTGGGAGGAGGGAGTCTGCTCCCAAGGACACTTCTTTGAAGGAGACCTTGCCCACTTGTTCTGTTGTGCTTTGAAACCAGACGCATTATTTTATAATCATACCTCATGCATTTAATTTCTTAATCCAGACACACTTCTTTCAATAGCTTTGAGAGTACGGTTTGATTTTTAAAAGCATCACACTGTGCTAACATCCTACATTCTGCAATGATAAACATGGGCTTTAGTTTCTATCTTTCCTTAAAAATCATGTTCTCTAGATAAGGCACAAGTCTACACGTGGGGAATAATCAATATAAAGGCTTTAGTGAAATATGAGCTTGGGAGTGTGAGCTGTTGGTAAGTGTCCAAATGATACTTTAATATGTCAAAATTAAGCTTTGACAAACTAGGCTGGAGACACATCATAGAATTTAATTAGCTCAAGGGCTTTTAGAAATCATCTAGTTACAACTCTATCATCTTTTGGATTTAAAACATTGATGCCTACAAGCTGACATGACTTTATTAAGACCACAAAAGTAGTTTTTAGCCCTCAGAATTCCTAATGCACCAGCAATTCAGCAGAATATCATCTTACCATCCAAACTGTCCCAATACTGTTATTTCCTCCCAGGTACCCAGCAGTGGAATAATTTTTGACATTGTCCATTCGTGAAAACGTTTACATTTTTTTTTAGCCATTTCCGTATGTGTAATTTCTTATTCTTTAAAGAGATTAATATATATTTGATTAATCTATAGATGTCTTGATTTCTATGTAATGTGTACCCCTGACTTTGTATTTTTGGTATTGCCTGTTCTATTAGCAAACTAAAAGTTGCCTTTTATATAATATATGCAGTAAGGATTTTGCTCAAGAGTTTTGTATGTGTGCAAGAATTTTTTTTCCAATGTCACGTGAACTCCTTTTTGTCCTTCAAGTCTCAGAATAAGTGGCACTTTCTGGAGGAAATCTTCCCGGATCTCTCAAACCCAGTGAGATTCAGCTGTTGGTGCCTTGGAACCTGTGCTCCTCCTTTATAACTCTCAACACGTTTGTAGTTAATTGTTCATGCCTGTCTTCCTCAGTAGCCCCTGTGCTTCACAAGTGTGGGGACTCCCTCTGGAATCCCAGTATCTCTCCAGCATGTAGCATGCACATGGCAAGCTTTTCTTCTGGTTAGGAATCTGGGTTGTAAGGGACAGAAATACAACACACACCAACTTACATGGAGAAAAGAAATCAGTGGCTCTTGTAGCTAAAAAGTCTAGTGATAAAAGTGGGTTGTTTAGTTACAGCTGTCATCACCCTTAGACTCAAGCTTTGTCCTTAGGATGATTTTTTAATTTTGTTGCTTTTACTCTTAGACATGTTCTGCCTTTGCAGCAGCCAAGATGGCCCTGGTTGCTCCAGGCTTTCCTGAGTCTTGGTATCCCACGTCTTACAGAGAGATTGCTACAGCGAACGTCCCAATGTGGATTTTCAGTGGTCTGTCCTTGCACCCAGCAGCATGGACTGCCTTAGTCACATTCCAGAAACTGAGAGCAGAGGTCATGTCGAGAGTAGAATAAGAGTAATTTCCAAAGGGAGGGAAGATATTCTCTTATCAGAGCAGGGGGAATGGATGTTGGGCAAGCAGAAGCAGTGATAACATTATTAATAGCTTATATTTACTCAGTTCTCTATGTGGATTTATTCATTTTAAATGTCCACTAAAATGCTCAGAAAGCCGGTATTGAGGGAATGAATGAATAAATATGAAGTTTCATATCTGGGGCCTATATTTCATACCTATGGTATATTGGTAAAATTAAGAGAATGGTTATTATCTTTATTATTATTACTGACTGCTAGGAGCTTTGCAACTAGATCCCCCTGTACAGTTATAAGCTGTTGAGAGATTTTTCTCATCATTTATTAAAAAGAATCTGAAAGGCCAACATCCCCATAATTGTCTCTCATCCCGCATGTATTTACAGAACTTTGCACATGTTTTTGTTCGTGGCTTGCAATTTGCATCTCATTTCTGGCTTTCATTTTTCTCATTTTAGCACAATTACCTGCTATCTCCTTGTGCTCTCTTGGGTAAGCTGACCAAGTTTTTTCTTGTAATTTTAATTTGTATCTTGGGCGTTTGCATAATTAATTTGGCATCTTCCCACTCCTCCTCCAGTTTTTCTTATAGAATAGCTTTTCATCTCCCACCCCCAATTCTACTCTTGGGGTATTCTTATTGTTCCTTTGAGGACCATTCAGGCTTACTAGATAAATTTTCTGTTTAAAGTCTGGTCCAAAGAGATTTTGCTATTTTACTAAGCCTATTAATTTTGGCATTCACTTTGTTATTAATTTTTCCTATTTTCATTTCCTCCATATTTTTCTTAAGTATTCTAAATTCCACACTAAGAACTTCCTGTTTTTCCACTGAGTTTTAACCTTCTTCAAGGAAATTCAGCTAAGTTCTTAAACTGGGTTCTTGAAATTCCTGAGACTATGCAAACTTCTGCATGCGTATGCATAGACACAATTTCCAGGAGGAAGGGTGATAGTTCCCATCAGAGTTCAAGTTTATGACTCATGAATATTTCAGATTTGTGGTTCCCTCACTGCCATCCTGCTGATAATTTATGAATTGATCTTTGGCTTCTTCCACAAAGGTGAAGGCCAGGGCTTTTGGTCATGAATGTGCCTTCATTTTGGCCCAATTCTGTACATATGCTGGGGAGGGTTTCCAATGAAGGGAGCCCAGACTGTCAACAAACTTACCGCCAGTCCTGGGTCAGTGGCTCCAAAGTGTCAACTTCTTAGCATGACACAGTCTTTGAAGACCTCCCTGGTACTTTGAGGCACCCTCCCCAGATGCACCCCCTCCCCTTGTACCATGCTTTATCTGCAAAGATAGCACCCCCTGCTTTTCTGTGCATCCCTGTTCGGGAGGTGAGTGGCCCATTATTATGTATGTTGTTGTCCTCTTTCCTTTATTGATGGAGAGCTCTGTATCTCTCTTTACTTCTTAGACTTAAATACGTGTGTATGGAATCTGGCTGTACAAAAGCCACATCAGACAGCAACCTCCCATTCTTTCTTCTTTATGTACTTCATTTCTTTCTCATAAATGATATCACCGTGCTTTGGTTACTGGCTGCCCCAGAGTAACCAGTTTTAGTCCCTGCTGCATGGTTGCCAGGCTGATGGCACTTAGATTCCTCTGCCTCCTTCACTATTTCTCACACTGGTAGGCAAGGCATTCTTTGCCCCAGCGTCACCAGCAGAACAGATGGGCCCCAGGATCCAGCTGGAGCCAGGAGGAAGAATTCCCCACAGAAGTCTCTGTGCCATGGGAGTAAACCAAGCTAAATTTCAAACACAACTTGGTGTTTAATTTGGAAACACCAAGTTCTTCGGACTAGAGGTGAGATGGGGGTCAACGTCACAAAGCCAAGGGCTCTGAGGCTGGCACAAAGAGGGATCGAGGTTCAGAACAGGATATAATGGGCCAACAGAAGTGAGATGTATGGCCGCATTACGCTGGATTAAAATGTAAGAGGCAATAAGAAGAATACCTGTGATTCTTCCCCATCATCTAAGCCTTCCTCTGCATTGCTATTGCAGGGTTAGTGATCTGCTAATATATACTTTTGTTATTGAGCAAATGGGCTCACAGCCTGATGTGCACAGAAGCACATGTGGTACCAGTGTTTGAGAAAAGGAAGGCTTTATTGCAAAACCAACCAGCAAGGAGGCAGGGGCAGGCTCCAATCTATCTCCCTGATTTGGAGTCTGGGGTAAGTTTATTGGGCTCAGAGGGCAAGGGAAAGGATTTAGGAATGTTGGCTTGGCTTGGAAGCCTTTAAATTTGACCATTTATGGTAAGGTAAATTGAGGTCGATTTTAGTCCCCGATCTTCTGGTCCAAAGGACCCCTCCCTTTTGAAAGAGTTCTGATGTCAGGTTCTGGTTATGTCCTAGTCTTCCTGGTTCCATAAGGAGGAATTGTTGGCTCCTGGTGTTGTCAGAGGTGAAAGCTTTTTCTATTGCACATGTCCAGGCTACATGACTTGCAGTTTTGGGCTGTGTTATATCTACAAGGTAACACAACATTTTGTTATCAACAGAGTAGACCCACTTTGGGCTGGTCCCAAGGTTACGCTCTGAGAGTGTGTGTGTGTGTGTGTGTGTGTGTGTGTGTGTGTGCTGTTGTAGGAATGGGATCTATATATGCATATTGTTGGCCAGTATGATTAGGAAGGACATCAAATATTATTTTAGTCTTTTCTAATTAAATACTATGGAAACATATTTCTTAGGGAATGAGTCTCCTACAATCTCAATTTTCCAGAGATAACCATTATTAACAGTCTGATGTCTATTCTTCCAGATTCTTCCTATGCATGTATTAAAATAAGTGTATTGTGCACATACCCACACACATATATTTCACACAGAAATGGGATCATCCATAATCCTGTTCTGTAATTTTGTGGTTCAATCACCAATGTATTTTAGGTATCATATCATCATTTTAAAAATAAATTTTGAAAACAGAATCTGTGAATATTTCCTGAAAATTTTACTGAAGAGCATCAGATCTGATTACATCTGTAAAGAAACACCAAGGAGAAATTTAAAAGATACTAATGATTAAGTCTGTAACCACTTCTTAGAACCAATTATTGCATTTTGTAAACTCATTTTTTAAAAGTAAAATTAATAGTGGTACAGAATTAGATATTCTGAATTTGATAATTGCAATAGTCACCAGCTGATGAAACATGGATGTCACTTCAGAGTGTGTCTGTGTCACTGTTTCAAGAGGTTTCGGTTTTTATATTATCTTATACTATTTAATAGGGTTCAAGTCACATCAGAAATTATTAGGGAGGGTCTAGTTGATATTAGGTTGAGAACTGAAATTCTGATAAGTTCCACTGCACATGCTTAATATTTTTCTCTCTGTACCCTTGAAATCTATTTTTAAAACTGGTTGTGATTATGAAGATATTCACATTCTGAACTATGCTTTAATTTAACAAGTGATTATACTGGGGCCATTAAGGTCAAAGGGTGAAGCCACATGGGTAGTGGAAATTAAAGAACCAAGACCTCTATCTTCTGTCTCCCAGCCAAGCTTTCTTTTTGATAAAAAACACTTTCTATTTTGAAAGAATTATGGATTCCCAAGAAATTGCAAACATATTGCAAGGTGGGACTGTGTGCCCATCCCCCAGCTTCCTCCAATGGTAACTAACATCCTACATAACTACAATACATTATCAAACCTAGGAAATTGGCATTAGAACAATAAATTAACTAGATTACAGATGTTGCTTGGATTTCACAGATTTTGAATACACTCATTTGCGTGTGTGGGTGTGTGTATTTCTACGATATTATCCCACATACAAATTTGTATTAATACCAGAACAATCACGGTATAGAGCTGCTCTGTCACCGCTAGAGAATGCCCTAGTACTACTCCTGTGTGGTCACATCCATCCCTCTCTAAGCCCTGGCAACTACTACTCTGTTTTTCATTTCTCTAGTTTTGTCATCTCTGTAGTTTTGACTTTATGCCATTCCTCGCTACCTCAAAATCAGTATTTCTGGGCCGATCTTCTCCCAAACGTCCATCTGGTCCTGTTCAGTGTTCCCTCTTTTGAAGCCTAGAGTTCCTTGATTCAATCAACCATAAAGGTCCCAGATGATCAGCGGCTGATACTGCAACGAATAAAGGTCAGTATAATCTGATGCCGACATGAAACCGACTCAACCTATTTCCCCAATGTGTTTCTGGGGCTGCCGTTGCAAAGTCCCACAGATTGGGTGGCTTAAACAACAGAGATTGATTGTCTCCAATACTGGAGGCTGGAAGTCTCAGATCAAGGTGTTGGCAGGGCCATGCTCCCTCTGACCGTGCTAGGGAAGGATCTGTTTTATGCCTGTCTCCTAGCTGCTCCTTGACTTATGGCAGCGTAACTCCAGTCTTTACACAGTGTTCTTTCTGTGTGCCCGTCTTCTCCATCCATACGTGTGTGCTCAAATTTCCCCTTCTTATAGGGACACCAGTCATATTGGACTAGCCCCCACTCCAATGACCTTATTTTAACTTGATTGCCTCTATAAAAATCCTATTTCCAAGTAAGGTTACATTCCAAGGTACTAGGTATTAAAACTCCAATACTGTATATGATTTTTAGGGGACACACAATTTAACCAATAAAAACCAACATGCTGGAGACACACTTAGGATACCCTAGGAGAGTGGGCACTAGGAAAATATATGTATAAATAATAGTAGGAAAGAATAGTGAGGGACTATGGAAGTAAATACTTGCTAACTTTTTAAAATAACAAAATAACAACCTCTGGATGTTCAGGATTTAAAGTAAAAGGAGATGCTCCATGTGGGCCTAGGGGCTGATCTAGTGGGCCTGGCTTGGATCCCCAAGGTCTCACCCTGCAAAGGTGGCTCTCTCTACATGATAGCTCTGGCAAGAGCACTCTGTCACTCAAATCTCTGGCTAAGTGCAACCGTGGTCCCCTTACCTCAGTTTATCTGAATGTAGAAAAAGGAACTCAATAGACTCTCTGTCTGTTGAGGGAGAGAGGAGAAATACATGCAGATGCTTGTAGGTAAAATTTAAACACAGCATGTTTTTTAAGGGCAACTTTCAGATCCTACCTGGCTGTGCCTTGCACAGCAGAAATAAAAACTTAGGAGCCCTAAGTGAGCTGCAGAGAGGGGATCTTTTTACTTGCACGTGATCATAAAGGTGTCACGATGGATTCCAGGTGAACTGCACCACACACTGCTTTAGGATGTTGTTATGGACTGAATGTTTGTGTCCACCCCCGTCCCCCAAATTCACACACAGAAGTCCTAAGCCACGGTGTGGGCATATTTGGAGATGGGGCTTCTAAGGAAGTAATTAAGGTCAGATGAGGTCATAAAGGTGGGGTCCTCATCTCTGTGAGAGTTGTGTTCTTATAAGAAGAGAAACCAGAGAGCTCTCACTTGCTCCTTCTTGTCTGCCCCTTCCCTCCCCAGCGTATGCGCAGAGAAACAGTCCTGTGAGGACCCAGTGAGAAAGCAACCAGGTCTGCAAGCCAGGAGGAGACCCCTCACCGAAAACCGAGTTTGCTGGCACCTTGATCTGGGACTTCTGGCCTCCAGAACTGTGACAATGTAAATGTTGTTCAAGCCACCAAGCCTGTGGGATTGTATTACTATGATGGTAGCCTGAGCAGACTAATGCAGATGTATACTCTCCGGCCCCAAAGGGTTGGCATCATTTCTCAGAGGCTCAGCTCCCAGTCTGTCCCCAAGTGGTGGCGCCATGGTCTTAACATCCCTCACTTGGGAACTGCTGCCCAAGTGGTGAAATCCAGGAAAGATCCCTCTGCAGCTCACTTGGGCTCCATCTAAGTTCTTGCCTCTGTTAATTTCAGACATGACCTTATCCCAGTGAGTGGCCCCTCTTCTGAAACTGTCCAAGGAAATACGAGTTCTTTAACTCCATCCTAAACATAATCTCTGGGCAACAGGCTTGAATGCTGCAAATAAAAATGGAAGACTTGGTTTCCATACTGAATGACTCAGTTTTTTTGTTTGTTTAAGCTAATTTACTCTATACTAGATTAGCTGCTGAGCTATATACTCTACATAGACTAACAAATTACAGACTAATACTTAGAGGCACACCATGTCTTTCAGGCCACTGCTTATAGGCAGTACGCAATGAAGGTTGGAGAAGTTTTAAAATGTTTTTTTCCTCAAAACCACTTTTGAACATGGGAGATTGCTCTGGTATTTTCTATGTTTTCTGGCGTTCTCTGGCTTTGCATAGTTTCCTTGTGGTAGATTTAAAAACATAGCAAAATATTAAGTAACATCAAAAAATAAAAATTGAAAGTCTAAGCTAAAGAATTAAAAAAAAAACACACTTCTAAAAGACATTAAGTGGAGGTAGCAAATATAAGGCATTGATAATAATAATATCTATGATTAAGTACTCATTTTGAGCCAGGCACTATTCTAAGCATTTTTATATGAGTATACTTATTTTATCACATAATCAGGGAATCTTAAAAACAGGGGAGATAGTAAATCGAGATTTATAGCATCCTCAAAGTTCTGAAGAAAAGTGGATTTTGTGTGGCAAGTAGGTAGTTGAAATTATCACACAGATATAAAAGAAACTCAGGGAGAAATATAACATACAGAAAATTTAAAGAGTACTGTACCATGATCTCTTTAAGACCATGCTATCGTAAAATATCAACTTATATACCTCATTCAGCTAAAAAGTGAACTTTAGGAGAAATCCATGAATGCTGATCAAGGGCACACCAAACTTCCTTGATTTTTTTCCTGCTCATTATTCTGTTTGAGTGATAATGTATAAAAATATTTTCAAATTTTAATATACCTTTTTGAGATTTAAGGATGGTCGTTATGACTTCTGTGGTTAAATGAGTTGGTTTAAATGGAAGCATTTTTGAAAGCAATAGAGTTATGCAAATACCAAAAGAAATTATATTCATTAAGGTATTTAGACAGCTTAAAAGTAATAACCATAACTCTTTCCATAGTATCACCATTTTGAAGAAATCTAGTGACCATTCATTTGGAGCTGTTTTCTACCTTTGGGTTTTGAAGTTCAAATGATATGAAACTTCACTGTGTTTTGCTGTTTTCTTTCCCACAGGTTATGCATACCTGTCGAAATTGACTCAGAAATAGACAGAACCTGTTTCCTAGACAGTCTGGCAGGCTTTTTAATGGAAGTTGTCCAGTATAATAAGGATAGCATAGTTTTTAAGGTATGAAAATGAAGAAAGAAGGGGGGAAAGAAGTGGAGAAAGGTGGAGAGAAGAAAGAGAAGCTCTAGTAGGTGTCCTGAATTAATTATAGAGAAAGATACACATAGTATGGGGTTTCCTTAAAATTAAATAATATCCAAGCCTTTTTAAAGTACCACTTGTTTAGTGTGGAGTTGTTCCATTCAATGATGAAAAAATGTCTGTTACCCACAATTTCCTCTTTTTTCTCATCTTTTATTCTAAATCTATTTAGAAGCTATTTCAAAATAATGGAATAATGGATTCGCTGTAGGACAGAATTCAACTCTTTCATTATAATCCTTTATTTAAAAGATTTTAGAGAGGTATTCCATTAAGTATGAATACCCCAAGCTTGACCTATTTCATAGTAACAATTATAAGTAAATAGGAAAAAAATTGAATTATGTCTAGCACGGACTGAAGAGTAAGGCATGGGGAATTTTAATGATTTGAACAAGTCTGAGTTGCAGGAAATTGAAAAGAATTTTTAAATATAAAGTTAACATTTTTTTAAAACTCCTTTAATGCATGGGGTCTTTGGAATAAGAAAGTTTTTAAATGGAAAACTTGTGAACTTTGATACATCTAGAAAAAATAGCAACTCTTTCAGGAGATTAAGAAAATATTTTTGAGGAATGCCAGAGACTCAGGGGCATGTCCCTGAGACTGGGTTCCTAACTGAGGCAATCTCACCCCACGGGTTATTCTGCCCTGACTCAGCTGGGAAACTGCCAAGGAGAAGTACAAGAACGGCCATCTGATAGAACAAGGGAATCAAAGTGTTTTACAACTTGTATTGACTTTTTAGAAACTAATTATAAGCTCACAAGAAGTTGCCAACACTGTGCAGAGAAGTCTCATGGTCCTTTCAACCAGCTTTCTTCAATGTTAACATATTAAATACTCCAGCACATTATCAGAACCAGGAAAATGACACTGGCAGAATGCAACGAACTAGACAACAGATCTTGCTTGGATTTATATCAGTTTTTACATGCACTTTTTTTTTTAATTGACATTTACAAGTTGTGAATATTCAGCACAAGTTCCGAAAGTCCTAATGGGCAATGTCTCTAATATTTTCTCACCTTCCTTCTTCTTTTCTTCTTCCCTCCTTCCTTCACTCACTTTCTCACTCTTTTCCTTCCTGGCTTCCATCCTTCCGCATTGAGAACCAGTTTAGTGCCAGGCAATGTGCTATGTGCTGGAAAGATCGGTAAAGACAGACAGTGGTGGTGAGATCCTCATCCATTGTCCAGCCACCATCTCTCCGTCCCTCTCTGCCATCCTTATCAGACCCTTAACAGGCCCAACTGATGAGTTTTCCAGCCTCCCTTCTCCTACCCCAACTCCTTCCTATACATAGCTCTAGATTAAGCTTCCCAAAGCATAGTTCTTATGTCACTGCTTTCCTTGAGAAAGAGTTTTTAGAAAACTCTTCTTCACTAGCAGAATCAACCAGTACAACACATGTTCAGCTTACCACAACAAAAAGTCCCACCCCTCCAATGTTCATAATTCATGTTCTGGCCTCAGTCTACTATTTGCAGTTCAGGAACTCCCCCGCTTGATCTGACCTCCTGCTCCTCTAACCTCTGCAATGCCTCCCCATCTCCCCCTCTGTCAGAATATATTAAGTGTAGTTCAAACTTCACCTTCTCCTTGAAATCTCTTCTGGTGGCTCCAGGCAGATGCAATTTCTCCTTTCTTCAATGGCCCCCACTCCCAGTGTGTCTCTTACAGTCTTAACTGTGTTTGTTTTCTCCACCACTTTGTATCAAATGGGTCCCCTTCTGCTACTAGATCATACACCCTCCTCTGCAGAGGACAGAAGTCTGCATCACTCTTTCAGTTTTTCTTTAATGTGTGGAGAAGGAACATGGATGGGCTTGGCGTCAAGAGAGAACTTCACAGTCCCCTGCCCCCAGTTTCTGCCCCTTGCTACATACCCCGAGAGGTAGATCCTACTAGCTCCAGTTCTCTTGGGGCTAGTATATCTACATCATGGACATTCCATGAGATGCCCCATGTGGATGCCTCATGTAGGGCCTGGCATAGGGAATACGTGCGAAATCAGATCTTCAAGTAAGAGTGGAAAATGGTCTTTCTAAAAGGGAGAAAATAGATTTTACAAATATGGCTGTCTTCCAAGGGATTAGAGGCTCTTGGACTCGGGGGTCCCTTCAAAAACTCTAAAACCAGCATTGGGGCCGGGCGCGGTGGCTCACGCCTGTAATCCTAGCACTCTGGGAGGCCGCCGCAGAAGGAGAGCTCGAGGTCAGGAGTTCAAGACCAGCCTGAGCAAGAGCGAGACCCCATCTCCACTATAAATAGAAAGAAATTAATTGGCTAACTAATATATATACATAGAAAAAATTAGCCCGGCATGGTAGCACATGCCTGTAGTCTCAGCTACTTGGGAGGCTGAGGCAGGAGGATCGCTTGAGCCCAGGAGATTGAGGTTGCTGTGAGCTAGGCTGACACCACGGCACTCACTCTAGCCTGGGCAACAAAGAGAGGTTCTGTCTCAAAAAAAAAAATAAATAAATAAAACCAGAACAGAGTTCAAAATCCTCTAAAAGCTAAGGTCATTTTGAGAGGGGAACTGCCACTAACTCTTGATGACATGTGCCAGGAGTGACAAGGTCAGGCCAGGGAGCAGGAACTCCCAACTCCTCTCCCCAAACACTGCTTCTAAGGGTCTAGAATAACAGAATCATCTACATCTACTCCCTCACCCCCTATACATCTGGGTCTTTTAGCTGCGTGGAACCAGATGAGAGTTACACTCTCCTCCCTATTCCCTTTGGAAATAATTGGAGACAATTCTTGATTGTTCTAAAGGCTAATTCAAGGAAAAACTTGGCGTATGATTTGCATATATGTTAGCAAATTTGCATATCATTCATAAGTTTTTCTTTTATTAGCCTGGAAGATTGAGTTGAATCTATATGCATCCTTAGCTCTCCAACCCCTGGCCTCAAGCGATCATCCCTCGTTGGCCTCCCAAGGTGCTGGGATTACAGGCAGGCCTGGCCAGTATTTTCTAATCTCTTTAAGGGTATACAGGGCCCACATTTTACCAGTATTAATGGATTCTTGGGGGTACAGGCATTTCCCTGTGATTTAAACTGTAAGGATTAACTTCATTCCCACCCTCTTACTTAAAGGGCTGGGATTTGCTTACTTTGTAACCAGCATTCGGGGACTCCCCTTTGGCTGGCAGGAGCTCTCAGCAAAGAGGGCAATCATTCCAAGACGTGGAGGCCAAATATTATGTGGGCGGCCTCCAGTGATCTGGAAAAGCGTTTAGAGGTTACTTTGAGACTGATAAAGTTGTTCTGCCAGAAGGCCAAGATCGTGTAATTTGATCTTTAAACTTATAAGACTTGTACCAAAATAAATTTACCTCCAAAGGAACATTCAAGAGCCTTGAGCCATCCCATGTTGTTGATGAATAATAATAATAGTGAGATAATAATATGAATAACAACCACCGCAGACCAAGGGCCTATCTTCTCCCAGACATTATACTAAGTAGTTTAGAAACTTTCTCTTGGAAATTCTCATGGTGTCTCTGTTAGTAGCGTTTTACAAATGAGAAGCCCAGGCTTAAAGATTTTAAGTCACTTGCTCAAAGTCACAGGGTTACCAAGGCATCAACTCAGGATTTAAAACCGAGTTTCTCTGGCTGAAAGCCACGCCTTAACCACTGCAATCTGATAGATTCCATTTTCTTAACTACTTAAAAAAAAAGACTTCAAATTAATTAAATTATTTTATGCCCCTTTGGTTTCCTTTCTTTTTCTTTCTTTTTAAATTAAATATTCACACTGTCATGGGGAAAATTCCAGATTTCCTGAGCATCCTCTATGAGTCAGTCTGTTAGACGTTCCACTGTCTTTCTCTCATTTACTCCTGATAACCACACTTGCAGATGGGCATTGTTAGCTCCACATTTAAAGATATGGAAAACTGATGCTCAGAGAAGCTAATTAACCTGTCTGAGGTCACACAGCCAATGTGAGGCAGAGCCCAGATGTGAGCTCATTCTCACAGGATGGCACGATGATGTTTCCTGTGAGAACTTTCAAAGGAAGCCCATGTGCTCATTAAAATTCCAGCCTGGCTCTTCACACTCCAGATTCTTTTCCTCAGCACCTGTTGGCTTGTTGATGAATCTTAATGAATCATCTCCAATAATTTCTTGGGGTGTGCTTTGGAGTTAGGAAGCGGCTGGAAGAAGCATGGTCATGGGTAGAATTTTCTCATGGATGCTTATTTTTTAGTTTCCAAGATTATTGTTATTTATAAGAGATCTTATTATACCTTGGGCTTCATGACTGAAATCTCATAACATTCTTAGAAATATGTGGGTTGGTAACTACAAATTTAAAATCTTTACAGCATGGAATTTTTTTTAGATAAAAATCTATCTTTTATTCTGAGAAGAGACCAAAAATAGATTTGGGGGATTTTCATGGCCCTAAAGGGAAGGCAAGTGGTTTTATAGCTCTAGTATGAAAATGAATATTTGTCCTTGGAAATGCCACATAGGAATGAGAAATATATATTAATTCGCTCATACCTAATGTGATGGCATGTAACAACCAATGCTTGGCAAATTAGAGATATTTGAGGCATTTTCTGTCACTCAAGCAAATAGCATGAATCCAGGCCTCGTAATAATGGGGCTTCGGCGACACCAAATCAAATCAGACTAAAGACACTGTAATGCCACTGTGTAGGCCTCGTGGTGGGAGGTGGTCCTGTCTGTCAATACCAGCATCTGAAGGGGTTGGACTCCACCAGAATTTCTCAAACTGTGGGCCAACGACGACTTGCATCAAAACTACCTGAAATGTTTGTTGAAACTGCAGATTCCTTGGGCCTCGCTCTAGAATCTCTAGCATGGGATCCAGAATTGGGTTCCTCAGGCAATGCTCATGCAGAGTGGGTAAGACCCATCTTCTGTACTAACCACCCTGGTCTGTCCTTACCCTGTCCTTAATCCTACCATAGGGAAGTCTTACTGTATGTGTGAGGATACATTTACAAAGGATAATTACACTTCCTTTCATCATATTCCATTTCTCCAGCAACCCTTTCTGTATTAGTAATCAGCTTCACATGTTCTCTGCAAAGGTAGCGTTTGGAATGCCCAAGCCCACAGACAATTCAACAAGTATAATTCGAGAAATCTAATTCAGCCAGTGTGTTTAACCTTCATCCACTCTAAAACTTTTGTAGTTTTTAATAAGAAGCAAATTTGAAATATTGACTTTTCTCATTCTTTTAAAAACATTCCTAGGAAGGCCATTTATTCCTCTGATGCAGAAAATTAACAAAAGTGTCAATTTTAGGCATTCAGACGAGAGAGGAAAAGATTGAGGATTCTTTGTGCGTGGCGCGTTTGTGCGCGCATGCGTGTGTGTGTTTAGCCTTGGTGGCTCCAGTTGGGAATATTGCGTTGGATATAAAACTGGGCAGGACCCCAGTCTGCATGCTTCTGTCCAGGGTAATTTTTTTCCTATACAAAAGTACAGGAAATTGGTTTGGGGTACTTTGTAATTTCTGAGACGCTTTCCCCTGGAGATAAGAGATGTTGATCTGAGCACTTTTCTGCTGGATGAATCAAAATGATGGGGGTAGAGAGGATTATTAAGCCGGAAAGTGATACAGAGCCTTTCCCAGCCTCCCTGGGGCTTAGCGCTATTTTCCTGCATTTGCTGGTGAGGGGAGCAGGGTGGGGTGTGAGTGGAAAGCCAAGCCACAGGCTGCAGTTCCGTCCGCAGCTAATGTGAGGGCTGGCGGCTGACTTGTGCCCAAACGTGGGGAAGCTGAGCTCCAGTGGTCAGCGGCTGCCAGGCCCCACAGAGCCCTGATTTATGGCTCAGCTGAAGAGACACTACATTGCTTCCTAATTAAAACCTCGTGCTCTGTTTCTGTCAGGAAAGGCTATTTTCCTGCCCAGTCACTTGCTCTTTCTTTCCTCAAAAATCAAAACCAAAAACTGAAACAAAAGCACCCCCCAAAACTCTCAAAATAGACATATCTGTGTGCCATGACACTGTAATATCCTTGCTAATCGGGGTGTTCAGAAAACACATCGCCAGTTGCTAATTAGTTATGTTGTTAGCAAAACGTATTTTTCTTTCTAAGAATAACCCAGAAGGGACTTTCATGACTTTGAACAATCGAGGTGAGAAAAGTCACAGATTTTTGCCCAAATCCCTTTCCGGCTGGATGACAGCATTTCAGTTGGTTATTTCTTCATGAAAGGATGGCTTTAAGTCCATAACTTGGTGTTAAGTCAGTTACAGAATGTTAGAATGTTGCTTCCCTC
Organism: Microcebus murinus; assembly: GCF_040939455.1. NCBI lineage: Eukaryota > Metazoa > Chordata > Mammalia > Primates > Cheirogaleidae > Microcebus > Microcebus murinus. The sequence goes on along the minus strand of NC_134111.1, from coordinate 93,786,758 downwards.
CCATAAATACAACTCAAACCTGTGCCCTGGGCTGATCCTCCTTGGCTATCTTTTTCATTAAGTCACCCACCTGTTCAAAAACTTCTTATTACTATGCCTTATTGTTTATTCCATATTCTCAAATTTATAATGTTCCATAATTGAGTCACATTCTATCATCACTAGTTATTTCCGCTTTTTGTGTTGGATACTTCTCATGACTAAAGAGCAATAATAGTAATAGTAAGTATAGTAGCAACGCTATTAATACTTTTTATTGAATACCCTTTGTTCTGGATGCTATTCTAAGGGGTGATTTCACTTAATCCTCACAACCAATTTATGACTAACCCTGATTAGCTTATTCTCATTGTGTCCAAGAACACATGAACAAACAGGCTCAGAGCGCTTAATTACATGCTCAAAGTCACACAGGCAGGCTTGCTTGGTCATTCGTTGCACACAGTTGCCACCACTACTTCAGATATATCGTTCTTCTTGCCTGAAATGCACTCTTCTTATCTCTATTTATCTAATACTTATGCAACCTTCCAGACCCACCTCAACTCCTGCCTCTTTCGAGAAGCTTTTCCTTGTGATTCTAGCTCTCGTTGGCCTCTCTCTTTCCGGAGGCCCCGGAGCAGCTCATTACTGTTTTTATATCACAGGTGTTTTGTTTTCTTTGACTGGAGCCTTTCAGGGGGTTGATCTTTTGCTTCTCCCAAAGGCTCTAGCACTGTCCTGGAGACAAAGTAGATGTTCAATTAATGCTTTCTTATTTGTAAACCCCTCAAAACCAAATACTCACCTAAATGCCAAAAAGTCCTCCCTGACACAATTGTTTTAAGAGCTGTGTGTCATGCGCAAGGGATAGCAACTTGGCTTCTAATAGAGCTCACAGCCCACTCAGGCAAGTTGGCAGTTTTCACACGTTGAACTTCAAGCAGGTCATGAAAGAATATTTACATTTTACTTGGATAACAGCAATCATGATTTAAGCATTTAAGTAATTTATGGAGATGAATTCAATTTGGAAGCAAAAGTCATCATACATATATTCTTTTAAGGATATTAGAGTCTCGATTTTTACAGGGAATACTGGGGTCTCAGGTCCACACTGATTTTCTTTGTGAAGTGATAACGAATGCCTCAAGATATGCAACAGTGAAAAATAAAATGCTCCAAAAAATAGTGTGCCTTGCCTTTTTGCAAGTTATCATCATGTGAAGAATCTTTGTCTGACTCCTACTTGGACCAGCCAAAATGGAAGCCGCAGATGCCCCACTCTGACAGGCAATAATAATAACACATAATTTTGCAAGCATATGCACACAGGTATACTAATGGCAGTCGTACAGGTTTAACACTTATGACCAGATGAGTCATATTCATAATGAAATAGCTTATATAACTGCTGTCATCTGAAATACCATAATGGACAATCTAAGTTTTTTGATGATGTCAATCAAAAAACTCAATGGCTCACCATTGTATCATGATCACACCAGTTGCCCAAAGAACTGAGATCTCAAGAAATTTGAACTTTCACAATTGCATATATACAAAATGGGCATCTCTTCATTTGTTAAAGATGTTTCAACAGTTTCATGTATTCAAACAATGCTTACACACAAAGTCAATGTTATAATAACCAACTTTCATGGAGTCAAATTTGCAAAAAATGCATAAAGTGAATTAGAGCTCTCTAAAAGTTTTTTACACAATTTATACCTCCAGTATTGGAAATTATGCAAAGAAGAAATATACAGCATAGCAAATTGTAAAAAATAAGGCTGACAGTTTAAAATAGTCGGGATGGAGGAAGCTAACAAATGAATAACAGCAACAAAAAGACCCCAGAAAACAAAACCAAAAAAACAAAAAAGAAAATTTGACATATGAAAAAGTGTATCACAGGGATAGATTATGGACAATTGCACAGAGGGAGTCTACAAGAACTGGCCAGCTTTCACAATTGTTAACTATGTTTTGAAGTCTTGCACTGCAAAACGAATAGCTTTTTTTTGTCCTTTTAGAGTATGGTTTTCCCTGGAGAATAGGTTCACATCGTTTTCAACATGACACTGTTCTTTTATACATTCTTTTATAATTCAGTATAGACCAACACAAGCACTTCCTATTAAATTTTCCTATCTTCTGTGCCATGCTTCTATGTTGCTTTAGGTATGCAGAAATCCATTCCACGTACATTCATACACACACCCCAAATTTGGCAGAAACAATACTGGTGATTGAAAGCAACACCATTGCATGTCTTTTCATCCTACCATACTCACGATTGTTTTTGAGCCCGTCAGTAACTTTGCTGGCTTCTTCAAGTAAAAGTGGCTTTAATTCATTAAAAGATCCTGGAATTTCATCAGCAGGAAGGAATGTCAATAAAGACACATGACACATTTTGAAACTGAAGCTTTTGTTGTTGCCGCGTCACCTGGCCAATCCACTCATCTGAATTTTCTACCAAATGTACCTGGCTGAATGGAAAAACAACTTTATTGGTAACACCTTGAAAACTGCTTTTAGAAACCTTGATCTCACCTAATTCCAAATCTGTCATTTTGGTTTGTGGGTTCAATTAGATGTTAGGAATTTAGATTTTAATCTTTCGGAATTAGGATTGTCACTATTATGATATGAATGATTCTTAAAATTGTTAACTAAAGTGCATGATCATGTATACATTTTTTATATAGCTACTAGACTTTCAATGAACCAAATTTCTAAATTATTATTCATAATTTGATTCATTGATTTAGTCAGCCAGCCGATACTGGCAACGTCTAGGAGAGAAGTGCTCAGCACAGCGTGACTGAGGGTTTGGCCATTGTGAGAAGCAGAGACATCACTCCTCAGGAAGCTTCGCAATGAAAGGTCTGAGAGACGCTGAGAAGTTAACTAGAGAGGGATGCAGAGGGAACAGAGCATGTCCCAGCAGAGCCTGTGACTAGAGGGAGACTTGGACAGACCCCAAATGCTGAGAGGAAGGAAGGGGGCTTCTTCAAGAGCAAGTAGGAGCCTTGATGGCACGCCTGATCATGGGACATGGTTTCAGTACTTTGGTGTGTGTTTGTTGAAAAATTCAACTGAGGAACATAGTCGAAAACATGGTAACAAGGAACATCGCAAAGAAATGAAAGAATTTAAGTTGTCTGTTTTGAATTTTAGATTCACCAAGCTGTGCTGGATATGTGAAACAGGAAAGATCACTTTGGTCAACTTTATTCTCACCGGTTCATAATCCTTTGTTCATATTCACTGGGTTGGTGGAATAATATATGGTTCCTGACCTCAAGAATTGTTCACTATAAGCAGAAACGAATAAATATGAAGGATTTTCAAGGTGGTTTCTTACTCAAAATTGGGGAAGGAGGATTATTCATGATTATGTGTGTGTGTGCATTATGTTGTACATAAAGATGCAAAGATATTGTAATATGTAGAAATATCTTGGAGAGTAACATTGTGGCAAAAGTTTAGGTTCAAAGCCCATAGTATCTCCTATCGAAGTCCTCAAACTCTCAGATTCCCTAATGAGAAATGTGCCTATGACTTAGTTAAAGTCTAGAATGTGAATTGGGCCATATTTTTCAAATGTGGTGTCTGCAGTGAAGGTGCTGGTACTGGGGCCAACACCCGCTGTAGTCTCGTGTCTTCCCCCAGAGTGGGCAGGAGGCCCATCCAGTTCCTCTACTCTTTGTTCCCCTGTGGGCATATTTTTCCTCCTAGAGTACAGGAGGGGAAATCTGGCTTTTTCCCTTGGTTTGTTTCTTCAATCTTCAGTCTGGGCTCTCAGCTTCTCCTGGTTTGACCAACCTGGAACCAAGTGGGTTTGAATAGCTGTGGGGCAGTCCTCTCCTCCTCTCTGGGTGGTGGCGGCTGTCTCTCTCGCTGCCCCTGTAAGCCCTTCCCCCCTGAAGAGGCTGGCGCCCTCTGCACGGAGCTTTCTTCCTCCCACTGTGACTGCAGTCAAGGTGCAAGTATGGGCTTGGTGCGAAGACAAAGAATAGACCTCTCTGTTTTCCCTGTTCTGAGGGCACGAATGGCTTTCAGGCAACAGCAACTCATGGCCATCTACAGCCACCCTCACCAGTACTCCACATTTAGTTTTGTGCCCAAGGATCCGGCTACAAAAGTACTTTTGCTGGCTACATTCCTCAGTGCTTAGCTATTTACCATAGGACCCCATAGGAGGAGTGGCTGGGCTAGTGTGGGTATTCCTGGGACCTCTGCCCAAAGCTCACCATAATATATCTTTCACATTCACCCGTGTGTGAGAGAAGCTAAGTTTTAAAAACAGAGGAATAACTTTTAGTTAAGCCCAACAGAGTGAGATATTATAGGAAATATTGTGGGCAAGAATATATTAGTATGATACATATGCACAAACCAAACCAAAAGTTCCATTTTCCTTGCATTTAAACTTTATTATTCTACTTTAAAACCTGCTGCAATGAGTACAGCTTGTTATTTTGTCCTGAAAACATTTGGAATTTCACTTCTCTTACAATGACACAATCCTGTCCAAATAGTTGTCTTTTTGAGAACATATTATATGAGCTAAAATTTCTGTTAATATTGGGAGGTATAATGGGAAAGATTATTAAGTCTGTTTTAATTTTTTTAATGAAAGAGCCGAGAAGGAAAAGGAATAAATGGCTTGTGCAAAGAAGCCAGCTCATGAATGCAACTGAAATGACACAGTATCAATGATTCATAGCATTTAGAAACTGACATTTTGATTCAGACAAGGATTTCTTCTTTTCCCTGTTCTTACACTATATTCAAGATGTTTTAAAAAATTATTTTAATTGACAAATAATAATTGTGTACATTTATGGGGTGCGATGTGTTGTTTTCATTTATATATACTTTGTAGGAAGAGTCAACGAAGCTAATTAACATATTCATCAACTCACCAGCTTATTTACTTTTTTGCAGTGAAAATGTTAAACATCTATTCTTTTATCAATTTGATTATGGCCATGGGAGACTGGTTCTAGAGAACATGTGTTTGTTTAGCTGAGTCAGGACGTACATTGTGTACAAAGACCAAAGGAAGATGCTACTTTGCTGTGTCAAAAAAAAATTAGGTCTATGTCAAGAATTTGATAACTTCAGCAAATCAAATAGATTTTCATTAAGAATTAAATTCTTAGAAATAAGATACTTGAGCAATAAATTTTCGATAATTCCCTATTTTAGGCTGAAGAAATTCTGCTAGCTATTTTAAGTAATTTGGATTTTTAGGGGAAAAAAAAACAAATTTAAAAACACCACCAACAACCACAATCTTTCTTTAAATATTTTTCCCACACTCCTCAACTCTGCTCCCTATCACCTACATTTTTTCTTATTTTCTTTGCAGTATTTATTTCATCAACGTTCAGATGTCTTTGGCTCTAAGTTCAATGGCATTTAGTGGATCAGACAGTTCAGGCCGCCAGTGATTTCTTTTGTAACCTGAATGTGACAGGAAGAAAATCATCTTTCCCAATGGTTTCATTGGTCCCTGGCACACTCTGGGAATCAAAAGGGTACCAGTGAACATTTGCCTACTGTTTTCATTGAAGAAGGTAACACAGTTGCAACTAGTCAAAGATCCACGTCAAAAAGTGGAAAACATCAAGATGTATTAATAAATTGCTTTTGACATTGTTATTGACAGGAAACAGAAAATACTTCTAAGCAGGTGATAGGTAAGCAATCTAGCCTTTACTAGTAACTATTTCATCATTGGTGCTTGCATCAAAAATGGAACAACTTAAATAGGTACTCCTCTGCATAGGAAAGAATGATGCATATAAGATGAAACATTTGTTTACTATCGTCCTTATTGGTTTTCTTCCAAGAACTTTGTGTGGTTTCAAGTGAAATCACATAATCAAGTGAAATGAGGTTATTTTCTTTTGTGAATCTTATTACTCATTAAAGGAAGTTATTTTGTCTAAGGGGTCTGAACACTAGGTAAGGGACGTGTCTAGTAGCACACAGGCTTAGTTCTTAGAACAGTAAATGGCCTTGGAACAGAAGATTTTCTCATGAGATCCATTTTATGTTTGCAGCTACTCAAGTTAGTTTTGATATAATCTCAATAATCTATTTTTAGTACTGTATAAAATGTGTATTCCCACTGCAACATCAAATCTGCTGCTTATTATGCTAATGTGATATTTACAAGAGCCATCACCATGGTTTCTAGCTCAAAGTCCCTCAAAGCCTTAAGACTTGGTCAATGAAAAGTCAAACTCACAAACATGCAACTCAATTTTTAAAAGGCTTTCTTAAATAATAGGAAAAAACTTCAAGCAGAAACACTTTTGTCAGTGGAAATGTAGCAAATGTATCACTTGGAGAGAGGTTCAAATGATAATTGTTTGATTCCTAGGTATTTAGTAATTGATCATCAGTGAGCAATAGGGTCTTTTATATAGAAAAGTATATTTACTTATAATAATGTTTGGAGGGATGGAAGATGGCTGGCTAGAGACATTGATTGCCAAATCGTCCCAGAGGGAAGGAAGGGTTTCAGATAAAAGCAGGGGAGGGGGGAGGGGAGAGGACACAGCTCAGGTATAGTTCGGGGGGGGGGGGGGAAGGTACCAGGCACTTCTCTGCATCTTCTCAACTGATCATGTCCTTCTATGCACAGCCCTCTCTCGGTCTTCCCAATGCCCTGCTCTCCTGGTTTTCTCCCTCCCATCCCGCAGCTCTTGATCTTTGCTGGAGATTTCATGGGAAGAAGTTGCAAAGCAGAACAGGAAGAAAAAAGATATTAGCAGAGATCAACCCCAGACAAGCTCCAAGCCTGGTGGAGAGGGTAGGTGGGGGTTTCGTTCTCCTTCCCTCTCATCTCCTGTAGTCAGTGGGACTCTGAGCTGCTAGGGGCTTTTCCACCCTCAAGAGCCCAAGGGCTACTGCAACCATTGAACTAGGAACTTCCTGAAAACAAAGCATCAGGCTTCCAGCTCCTTCAGGGTTGCTCCCTGTAGCCATGGTCTAGATCCAAGACGTGGGCGCCATGCTGTTTCCCCACCCACAGAGTCCCTTTGTCCACCCCAGGGAGCTCTAGTCCTTCAGCTTTCACAGCACCTGTTCCCACCTGTTTCCAACTCCTGCCCAGACTGTGGTGGGCCCTGGAGAATTTGTGTGATCCCAGAGCTTGGACATTCCATGTGGAATATTTGCAAACTACACATCTGATAAAGAGTTAATATCCAGAATCTATAAAGAACTGAAACAGTCAGCAAGAAAAAAACCAAACAACCCTGTTAAAAAGTGGGCAAAGGGCATGAACAGAAGTTTGTCAAAAGCAGATAGACTAATGGCCAATAGACATCAAAAAATGCTCAATGTCACTAATCATGAGGGAAATGCAAATTAAAACCACAATGAGATATCACCTTACCCAAGTTAGAATGTCTTTTATTAAACAGTCCAAAAACAATAGATGCTGGCATGGATGCAGATAGAAAGGAACATTTATACCCCATTGGTGGGACTGCAAAATAGTACAACTTCTTTGCAAAATAGTATGAAGATTTCTCAAAGAACTAAAAGTAGATATAACATTCAATCCAGTAATCCCACTATTGGATAACTACCCAAAGGAAAAGAAGTCATTTTATCAAAAAGACACCTACACTTGAATGTTTATTGCAACACAATTCACATTTACAAAGATGTGATATCAACCTAAGTGCTCACTGATTCATGAGTGGATTAACAAAATGTGGAAATGCAGTGTATGTATACCATGGAGTACTACTAAGCCATAAAAAGGATGAATTAATGCGTTTTGCAGCAATCTGGAAGGAACTGGAGACCATTATTCTAAGTGAAGTATCTCAAGAATGAAAAAACAAACATCACATATACTCTTTACTAAATTGGAACTAACGGATGGGCACACACGCACAGATGGAAGTAAAAGTCAAAAGCCATGGGAAATCAAGAAGGGGAGCGGGTGGTGGGCAAAAACCTATCTATTGGGTGCAATGAACACTATTTGGGTGATGGGCACACTGTATAGCCCTGACTCAAGGATTACAAAAGCTATGTAACAAAAACATTTGCATCTCCTTAATATTTTGAAATAAAAAAACAGAATAAACAAAACCAAAAAATAAAAAAAAAGTTGTTTGATATGTCCTCTATGGTTCCATGGTTCTCTCTCTCTTTCTCTCTCTGTGTGTGTGTGTGTGTGTGTGTGTGTGTGTATACATATATATATAGTTGTTTTGGTTTGTTTGTTTGTTTTTTTTTTTTTTTGAGGCAAGGGCTTGCTCTGCTGCCCAAGCTAGAGTGCAGTGGTGTGTCATCATAGCTCACTGCAAACTCAAACTTGTGGGCTCAATTGATTCTCCTGCCTCTGGCTTCCAAGTAGCTGGGATAAGAGGCATGAGCCACCACAACTGGCTAATATTTTTTTCTATTTTTTGTAAAGATGGGGCCTTGCTATGTTGCTCAGGCTGGTTTTGAATTCCTGGCCCCAAGCAATCCTCCCACCTCAGCCTCCCAAAGTGCCACAATTACAGGCTTGAGCTACAGCCTGTGGTTCTATATTTTATAATAATCAACGGCCTGTGGTTCTATATTTTATAATAATCAATACTAAACTGAGCAAAAACTTTACACTTTCTACCAAGAAATTCTCTCCTTTGTGATAATAATATTGTTATATTCTCAAGTTTGCTTTTATCCAGGCTGTCAAAAGTTTGTAGTAATTTGGGGATCCTGTACAGAACAATTGGTTTTGGACAAGATGCTGTTTCTGTCCCTCCAGGCAACAGTGGTTGAGCCACAGTGCCCAAAGAGACCATTGTGCTCCCATAACTAGAAATAATTTGTTCCATATAGTGGACCAGTTAACTAGAGCCAAATCTTCAGCAGTGACTAGATAGCAAAAACAGTCTTCATCTTTCAGTCTTCTGACAGTCATTTTAAAGTTGTTTATCGATGTGTTGATTATGCAGTGGTATCGAACAGAGCCCGTCTACTTCACACATTGTTGGTAGGGGCAACTGCGCTCTCAAGGAGGCCATAATTTGTTCTTGCAGAGTGAAAATGTTTTACTTTTTAAAGATTTAAAGCACAGATATGCTACAGTACATAAAGAGATATACAGTGTATCTGTGGTATTAAAATATGGGTGGGGGAGGCAGTGAGTAGGAAAAATGCCTAAAACGTCTCCTTAAGGGGGCAATAGTTTTAAAAAAGTATTGAGGGCTGCAGCTCTAGTTTCATTCAAAGGGATTGATTTGATTTATCTGTATTTGTGCTTCTCAGGAAGATAACCATAATTGTGAAGTTGTCAATAATGTTTTAGTAATGCAACTATTACTGTTATGGGGTTTGTTTTATTCTTTCTGTGGCCTCAACTGCTCAGCTGTGATAGCAGTAGGTCCAATTAACTCCTTGCAATTTGTGTAATCATGAATCGACTTCAGAAATCCTTTAATCACTTAACTTTTTAGCTCAAATGTTGGTAACTTCATTTAAACTCATTTTAAAATAAAAGATAATAATGTGTGAAATATTGTAGAAATATATTTAATACAATTCTCATATTCTCCCTCTGCCATCTAGATGTTGGTTATTTGTTGAACAGGTATTTCTTAGGCAACTATTATGTGCAATGTACAGAGGTTCAGCAGTGTGGGGAAAAAAGGGCAATTTCCTTCTTGTCTTCCTGGGGAGATAAAATGAGCATTAAGATACTGATTATAAAAATTAGTAATTAAGTGACAATTCTTACAATGCTTATAAAAATTCAAGAGCAAACCTCAAATGCATTACATGGAAGAGCATGTATCATCGGGAACTGGTCTTGTTGGAGGATAAGGAGAACCTGCTTCCTGAAAAAAAGATTCTGCTGAGATCTAAAGGGTGTGAAGGCATGGGTGGGGTGGGAAGACAGAGGGAAGAGCATGCGTGAGTGCTCCGAGCAGGAGTGAGCTTGGCTTCAAGGAGGAACCGAAAGGACTAGGGGTGGCTGGAGAGAGAGGAAGTTGGGGTGGATAGAGGTGTGAGGGAGGCTGATGAACAGCAGACCAGATAACATAAGGGTCTGTGGGCTGTTTTAAGGATTTGGGGAAATTTCCAAACAGAAATGGAAGGGGACTTTAGAGTTTTAAGTAAGGGACTGAATCAATGTGACGTGCATGTTGAGTTGCATTCCAACTGCATTATGGAATTTTAGCTAGAGGAGAGCCAGTGTGGGTTCAGAGTATTAATAAGAAGGCTTTTGAATGAGCCCGGTAGGATGGTTGCAGTAGGGATGAAAGGATACTTAGAAATCGGCGAGGGACTGGATAGAAGAGGTGAGAAAGAAAGAGGTACAAAATAAGAAGCTTGGGTTCCTACTTGGGCAGCCAGCCCGGCAGATGGTGGCACATCCTGAGATGGCGTACACTGGAGGAGAACCAGATTTCAGAGGTGGGGTTAGGAGAAGGCAGGCCATGGAGAGAGATTAGGAACTCGGTTCGGAATACTTTGAGTTTGAGGTGCCTGTGAGATACTTAAGTGGAAAAGCCAGGTTGGCAGTGGGATATACCACTTGCCTAGACTTAGAGCTCTGAGCTGGGGGTAAAATTTAGAGTGTATAACTGGATAATTGGAGACTTGGGCATGAAAAAGATAGCCTTGGAAAAAGATATCAAGGGAGAAGACAGCTGGGCCTGGTAGTCAGCCTTGTTACTCCAACATTAAAAGTCCAGCAAAAGAGACAGGGGTGTTGGGGAGGTTTATGGAAAGCAGAAAGTGTCGCGTCACCAGGGAAGGGGATATTTCAGGATGGTGCGAGTGGGTTCGGTGGAATGTTGCTGGGATTTCAAATAATATGGGAATGGCAAAACACTCATTGGAGTTACTGAGCCAGTCTTTCTCACTGAGAGTGATTCAGGCAGAGTCATTGGAAATGCCATTAAAGTATGTTAAGACATAGGAGTTGAGGAAACAGAAACAGCTCACATAAACACCTCAGCCATGAGGGGTAGAGAGAGAAAGAACAACTGTTGGAGAAGGAAGTAGGGTTAAGGAGGAACACCTCATTGTAGAAGGAAGGAAGGACACTGGCCTTCATGGTTGGAGAGACATTTCTATTGTACAAAAGAGAAGTTAAGGGTGAGGGAAAATGAAGTAGGTCTATAGGCTTAGTCACAGAACTTTGAGAACATTCCTGGGTTGGAAATATTCTTATAAATATCCTGTCCAAATCCAGAACTCTCAGATTCCTCTTACACAGCCCTTAAACTTAGCTGTGTCTTCTCCATGGACAATGCATAGACATCTAACTGGTATCCCTCATCTACTCGCCCTCCGTCTGACCCAACAAGTTCTCTCTCTCTCATTTGTTTTTGTTTGTTTGCTTGTTTTTGAGACAGGCTCTCACTCTGTTGCCAGGCTGGAGTGCAGTGACATGATCACAGCTCACTGAAACCTCAAACTCTTTGGCTCAAGTGATCATCCTGCCTCAGCCTCCCAGTAGCTGGGATAACAGATACACCAGGACTCCGGGCTCACTCTAGCTTATAAAAAGGAAGAAGTCATTCTGGTGCCTAATGAAACTGAAAGAGGCACTATCATTCTTGTATCTTCCACAGACAAAGCCGTAACAAATTCTTGGTAGAGAAGGTTAACAACTTATCCACACCTCATAATGGTTTTCCGCTGTTAGGCTCAAGAGCTACAGTTCAATGCCAAGAAAATCTCATGCCTCTTATTGTTTTTGCTAAGAGTACACAGGATAAGTGTGACCCCAACAGCGACAAGACCAACACTTTGTTCTCCCTTTTTCCTTGCCCCCGCATAGGTGCCAAGGATTAGATCATCTCTTAATGGGAAATTACAATTCCTTTAGGGATTAATTCAATTGAAATGTCAAAGAGCGTTGGGTGGGGAGGATATTTTTTCAGCACCTCAATTCAAAAGAGAAGAAATGTTATTTAAGTAGGTTCATATTTCACGTCTGCCCTGCTTCCTGGAAATTCCAGACTTTAAAGGATTTTCTCTCCAAAAGAGATTCTTGCACTTTCCTCACCAAGGTGGATCAGATAATGTGCAGATCTGCGTCACACCCTGGCGGACGTGCCCAGGTCAGGGGTGCTCACTGCGGCTGTGACAAGGCGCACGCAAGTCCCTGCACGTTTGCTCTGGCAGCCATTTCTCTCGCACTCCAGAAAGATGATCACAGTTCAAGAACAAGTGATGTGTATCAGCATAATAGAAACTTTAATGGCAGCTCTAAAGAGCACATATTATGTATTATAAATTATGTATGTTATTTACGAACTCTAGGCTTATTTATTCAGTGAGATGGAGACTGCAAAATAGTATGGGGCCTGACACCTAGCAAGTGCTCACTGAATAGTAACTCTGAGGAAGAAAAGTCAAATGATTTGGAGAGCCATCCCTGGTCGGCCAAGACCACCACAGAACCTTTCTTTTTTTTTCTTTCTTTTTTCTTTTTCTTTTCTTTCTTTCTTTGTTTTCCTTTCCTTTCCTTTCCTTTCCTTTCCTTTCCTTTCCTTTCCTTTCCTTTCCTTTCCTTTCCTTTCCTTTCCTTTCCTTTCCTTTCCTTTCCTTTTTTCTTTCTTTCTTTCTTTCTTTCTTTCTTTCTTTCTTTCTTTCTTTCTTTCTTTCTTTCTTTCTTTCTTTCTTTCTTTCTTTCTTTCTTTCTTTCTTTCTTTCTTGATGACGTCTTACTCTGTTGCCGTGGGTAGAATGCAGTGGCATCATCATAGCTCACTGGAGCCTCAAACTCCTGAGCTCAAGCGATCCTCCTGCCTCAGCTTCCCGAGTAGCTGGGACTACAGGCATGTACCACCATGCCCGGCTAATATTTTCTGGTTTTGGTAGAGACGGGGTCTTGTTGTTGCTCAGGCTGGTTTCAAACTCCTGGGCTCAAGTGATCCTCCCACCTAGACCTCCCAGAGTGCTGAAATTACAGCACACCTGGCCCAGAAACTTTCCTGTTTCACTGCTCCACACCAATCTTTTATATCCTACTTTGGAATCAGCGTCCAACACTACATTTTAATAATTGCACATATTTTTATATTTCTTATTGATTTTTTAAGATTTTACCATTGTTCATATTTTAGTTTGTGCCAAGGCACCATTATTCCAGCACTGCCCAATAAAAGTATAATGTGAGTGCTATAAATTTGAATCATGTATGTCATTTTCAATTTTCTAGTAACTGCACAAAACAGGCAAAGTTAATTTAATAATATATTTTCATTTGACCCAATCTATGAGAAGTATTCTTGTTTTAACATGTAATTAACATAAAAGGCTTTTGAACAAGATGTTTGCATTTTTTTTCATGCTAAGTATTCAAAATCTGATGTATATTTTACTTACAGCACATCCCAATTTGGAAGAGCCATATTCCAAGTGCTCAAGAGCTGTGTGGGTGGCCTCATGGCTACTTTATTCAATAGTGCAGGTTTCTACTTTACCTGCATAGTCTCATTAAATCCTCTTCGCAGTGGAGGGTAGTTACTATTACTTTCCACCTTTTACAGTTGCAGAAAGTGATCACAACCTGCTGGCCTGAGGCTCCCCATGCGGTAAGTGGTAGGAGCAGGACTCAAACCCAGTGTGACTGAAGTCTTGTTCTGTAAACACTGCGCCGTGTGCCTCCCAAGTTGTTTAGAGACATGGACTCTTATGTTTTCCAAAAAAAAAAAATATATATATATATATAACAAAAACCTTGAAAAACTTGAGAAAGCCATTGCAGATCCTTCCTTTTCTTTCCTCTCTTCTGGCTGTTGCTGGGAATACTTGGCCTTCCTTGGCTTCCAGCTGTGCCACTCCCAGCCCTGCCTCTGCCGTCACTGGGCATGCGCCTCCATGCGTGTGCCTTCTGAGTCGTCTTCTCTTACAAGGACACCAGTCGTACTGGATTTAAGGCTCACTAGTCCAATGCAACCCCATCTTAAGTAATTAAATGTGCAAAGACACTATTTTCAAGTAAGGTGACAGTCCGGGGGTCCTGGTGGATGTGGATTGTTGGGGACACCGTTGAACCCGGTGCAAGTGTCTACTTGTATCACACGCTCTGCTGGACACTAGGGATGTACTGTGAGTGAGATGTCACAGTCCCCGTGCGCCAGGAGCAGTCAGTCGTGTGTGGAGACAGAAGACGGACATTGATCAATGACCTCGCAGCTGCTTCCCTGGGTAACAGGTGTCTGAGTAGAACTGAGGAGGAGGAGTGGTTCAGGCTTGCCCCTTAGGAAGCAAACTTCTTGATAGCTGGGACTAAATCTTATTCGTTGCTGAATCCCTCTTGCCTGGTACACGGTTGATGTGCGGAGACAGGGCGCAAATGAAAAATGCTAATCTCCTCATTATAGAAATGAAGTTAAAAGAACCTGGCAAGAAGGTCAAAGTCTTATTTTGAAATTATTCATGTTGGCTGAAGACAAAGACCTTTTATTTCTAACTGGAGAAAACTTCAAGCCTTGAGCCGACTTTGGTACATAAATAAGTCTTGTCCACTTCATCTCCATTTCGGCACCTCTTTCTTGTCCCGTTTCTGAATTGGTCTTGCATTCAATTAGTTTTTTCGTGTTCATCAATAATACAATTATATGGCTCATTATATTAGAAAATAATAAAATCAAATTGGAATAATAACTTGTTTTCTCTTTTATGAGTTTCTCATGTATTCTTGGATATTTATAATTTCAGCATATCTCGGTACATTAGTTTGGATATTTAAACTTGACCGTTGGACCAATTAGTTGCTATAAGATGGTGAGGGTGATTCAGTGATTGAAAATATTAATTATCTAGGAGGCAAGAGGAACAAAGTTAAGCCAGAATTGTCATGGTAGAGAAGTAGTTATTGATGTTATCAGAGAAAGAAGGATATTTTGTCACTTTGGTGGTTGCCCTTGATTTTGTCTCTGTTCAGACATGATTACAGAGTAGTGTTGTTTGGGCTTGATTTTATCACAGTCATGGTGTGACCTCATCTGATGTTGAAATTCTGCAAAATTGTTTACATTTATAGGGAACACTGTGGGTTGCTACCAGCTGTCGGTTTTCAGAGCCTTTGTTTCATTTTCAATACAGCGGCGAAGTCTTGTCCCTGCTACCCTGTTTCCCTCTTACACTGTCAGGGAGTCGTTTTTATTAGGCTCTTGTTTATCCTCCAAGTATTTTTTTTTCTAATACAGTCATGAATATTCTCATTTCTCCCTTCATAAACTAAGGTGGCATATTCCATATACTATTCTTCACCTCACTTGTTTTTCTTTTCAACATATACCAGAGATCTTTCCATATCAGTACACAGAATTCTCTGTTATTCTTTTTTATGAGTGCATTGTACTCCATCGTCTGGATGTATCATAGTTATTACAGAATTTTGGCATCTTCACGGCAAATATCTTGTACCCCTAAATAACACAGCATGGATAGATGCTTATTTGTAAAGCACCGAGCTTACATTTGATGGCATTTGCAATGTAGACAAGAGTCATGACAGATGTGACAAACACTCTGCTGAGCTGGCTTCTATTTTTGGTTCCACCAGCAATTTTCTTGACAAGTCACTTACAGTCTCTGAGCCTCATTTTCTACATCTGTAAAAACAAAGGGTTGACAAATATTTGAGGCCCAGTCAAACTTCATCCTTTTGATCTTATTCTCAAAGCTGAAAACCAATAGTTTGCAGGTAGACGTTTAACAACCCACCCTCCAGAAGCAACAAAGCCCTTATTTGTAGCATTTGCTGATTTCTGTGGTGTAAATTCTTTCAGCAAGGCCAATTTCAGGCTGTTAACATTATAGTAGTCAGTTTGAAAAATTTCCAAAGATGAAACAATTATAGCTCTTGGAACTGGGAAAACTTCCTAAAATGAGGTGCACTAATATACAGACATTGCAACCTCCTCAGATAGAAGGTATAGCCTACAAATTTAGGTTATATCACACTTAGATTGAAAAAAAAAAAAGAAAACTACAGAACATTATTCTCCAAATCTATCTTGAGCATTCCCTGAAGCGTTTATTAATTTGTAACACAGAAGGAGTGCTTGGTACAAACAGTAATTCACTTTAATAAATATATAAATTTACCCAACTTTGATCTACAAAGAAGTTTACTCACTGGGTCAAAGTTTGCTGTGTTAGTACACTATCTAATCCTGAGTCTCAATTATAGCTGTGCATTTTAATTGGCTTTTCAAAAGCTCTGCCATCCAGGCTCCATCCCAGACTGATTAAGTCAGAATTTCAGAAGAGTGGGGCTCAGATGCTGGTTTGTTTGAAAAAAGTTCCAGGTAATTCCAATGTGCAGCCAAGGGTTAAAGACAGATAGTCTTTAGATATTTGCTATGTATGTAGGTCTTCTGATGTTTGCCTTCCTTTCTCTTTTTAAGTGATGTATTCTGTGCAGATACCTACTCATTGATTCACCTAAACTAATTCAAACACAAGAAAAAAATCTTCAACATCCTACAAATATGGCTAAAGCAATAGATCTCTGAAATATAAGCTCAACAGAACTCCAAACCTGATCTCCCATTTTATTCCTCCGATGTAAAATCTACTGCAAGAGTGAAATTAGAGGAAACCCAAAAGTCTAATTCCTCCCTGTGAGATTTAAGTTTGTTTTGTTTTAAAGAAAGGTCATTTTGTTCCTCCTTGTTTTTTGCTGGCCTTGAGAAGCAGCCGACCATCCCGGCGCACAAGAAATTAATTACCCTGGAGGACCAGGTGCAACGAGTTAGTTGGTTGCCATGGGGACTGAAGCTATATGTCTTGGATTTTCCAGGACAGTTTCTTATTTCATGAAATCTTAGTCTTCTCATAAGGATCATTCATAAAAATATAAATATAAGTGTGATTGGATTACTTTTATGTATGTATTGATACATAAACAGGAAAAAAGACTTTGGCAAATAATGAATGCTCAGATTTGTTAAGAAAACTTAAGGATAGATACAACATGCACAAATTAGTTAAAAAAAAAATCCTGAGACATTTAAAAATCTTGCTAGAAAAACTAGAGAAACCAACTTTCCTGGAGTCTTCTGGCACTGGGAGAATACGCTGCTGAGACTGATAATGTGTGTTAAAGTTGAGGCCCAGCATAAGAGATACATCAGCTCTCATGCAAGGAAGTTTCATTATAAATTCTGCTCAGATTATTTTTTCTTTCTTAAAAAATATTTTATTTTATTTTTTTAACTGACAATAATTGTACATGTTCATGGAGCACACAGGGATGCCGCAATGTACGTAATGTATGGTGATCAGATCAGGATACTCATCATCTCAAACATTGATTTTTCAAGTCTTCCAAAGAGAACCCAGTGCAGGGTTGCATCTCTAAAACTTAATTCAAGGTATTATTAATTTAGCCAAAATGACAGTGTTTTTTTTTTTTTTTTCTTAAAAGAGATATATGTTTAAATTCATTATTCAAATAGCTTCTGAGTGATGCCATACAATTGAAGTTTAGTTAACGGTGCCAAGGTTGGTTCCTCAGTTTTGACAAATGTACTGTAGTTCTTAACGTAGGGTGTTAACATAAAGGGGACAGTGTGTGAGGAGTATGCAGAACTCAGTACTGCCTTTGCAGATTTTTTGTAAACCTAAAATTCCTCCAAAATAAAGCATTGATTAACAAGTAATTTGTGGTCATTACTTGTAAGTTAATTATTAGATAATTGATTATAGTGGATACTGATAATTGTTAATATTGATTGTGTTAGGTTGGCAATGGAAATAATTTGGTAAAATTTTGGGACTCTGTCTTTACTTTGGGATTTTTATCCCAAGTAATAAGCATATTCTAAAGAATAATCCAAACCTGCAGTTTTTGAACTGTTTTTAGCCTCTATTTACATCATCATAACTTTAGAAATGTCATAACTTTCATTTTGAACAAACCACTGTGGAGATTTAAATGACAACAGTAGCTATCTTTGAAGTGCTGAATTTCTTACCTTCAAATGTCTGATACCCTAATATTGTATATCATTTACTAGAGGTCAGATATTTTCACATTTTTTAAATTAAATCTATTTCATTTGATAATTTCAATAAACTCTTATTTGCCCTCATTTGAAAAAATCTCCTTTTGTTTTTCTTCAACTTCTCAGGGCAAAAAGCACTTCAAAATAAATCTGTGCTTCCTAGGGTTGAAATACCTCATCTCTTAGCACTTACAACCTCTAAAGTTGTAGAGAAACCTATGAAGTGCCAATGCTTTATATTCCTTTGGACATGTGTTAATTAAAGTTTACTAATAATTCATATTTAATATCAAATGATATTTATTGTGTCTAGAAAAGCCTTTAGTACATAAGTGCTTAATACATATATCTATTAGTTAAAAAATGAATTAAATAGTTAAATTTAATAGTTAATAGTTAAATTTAAATTTTTATATTTAGCTTTTTAAAAAAAAAATTTACTGGAAGATATAGACCTGGCCTATTTATAGGAAAGTTGATTCCTAGGTGTCTATTTATCAAAATCGGATTACAGGGCAATCCAACTGAGTACATGACATACCACTATTATACAATGTCCAAATCATAGAACCAGTTTGGCTTATGTCTAGCTCAGAGTTTGGAACTGTATGAGTTTTGTGCCTTTTTGGTTCTCTTCCTTTTGACCTGGGCTTCAGGAGTAACTCCACAAAGATTGAGTTAAATACAGCTTTCAGTTTGCAATACATAAGAGAGCTGAAAGGTTAGGATTCTTAATATATAAAGTAATTTGAAAATCAATAAAAAGGGTACTTCTGGTCAAAATAGATTGACAGGGACTAGATTTACTCCCTCGCTTGAAACAACCAAAATATCAGAAAAAAAAAAAATAAATGAAACAAAATTTTTAAGACTGTGGACATCAGGCAACAAAGGACAGCGATCCTTGAGAAACAGAAAACAAGTGAAGTGAGACCTACGGTGACCCCAGCTTACAGCCTGGATGGAGATTTCAGGAATCAGCCCAGGGAGAGGAAACCGAAGTGGACCCCAGAATCTACCTGAGCCCACCTGAGTTGAGGAGTTGGAGATAAGAGCCTGGGGAGTTTATGGGGCAGAGTACCAGAAAAGAGAGGGCAGCCCATAGAGGGAACTTTAAAAATCTGCAAAGGGTTTTCCTTGAGTCCTGAGCTGAACACTGAACAGGGCATATATGTGAGGAAATTACCTGAGCCCAGGAAAAGAGCCACTTGACAGAATATAGGTGAAACACTGCCTATTCTCATATACCTGGGAATGGTTCATGGTCCAACAAGCCACAGTGGAAATCCTCAGAATTCATGGAGGCTTGGAGTGCTCAGAAGGCTTTTACTTCGGTGAAATTACCAGGGTAACAATAGCCCTCAGTAGTTGGGAAAAGTTAGCCCTAGACTAAACACTGACTAGAACTTCATAACAAAGCTTAAAAGCAAGGTCTGAAAGGATTAAACCATTTTCAAGTAACTTTCAAGTAAGTAACTGTGCTTCAGGCCACAACTCAAGAATAATTATAAGAATACAAAAATATCCAGCACCCAACAAGTTAAAAACCACACCTTGCATTCAATTAAGGCATGCTAAAAAGTAGGAAATTATGACCCTTGATGATAAAAAAAATCAACTGATGCCAATCTAGAAATGACACACAGGATATTAATAGAATATAGTAGACGAGGATATTGAAAGTTATTATGGCTGTATTCTGTGTGTTCAAAAACCTAGAGAAAAGGTGGAACCTGAAAGATATAAAGATATAAGATACAGAAAAACACAAATAATGGCTGCAATTTTTCCAGATTTGATAAAAAACCATAAATACATATATTTGAGAAGCTCAACAACCCCCAGAACAATAACATGAAGAAAAATACAAGGTACATCACAATCATATTGCAGAGCACCAGTAATAAAGGTAAATCTTAAAATCAGCCGGAGGAAAGAGGGTATTAATACATAACACAAAGAACAACATAGTTAAGCATGGTGATAGATTTCTTGCCAGAAACAGTCCAAACCAGAAGACAGTGCACTGTGTTAATGTGCTGAAAGGAAGAGGAGGAGGAGGAGGAGGAGAGAAGGAGGAAGAGGAAGAGAAAGAAGGAGAAGAAGGAGAAGCAGAAGGAGAAATCTATCAAACTAGAATCCTATATCTGTTGAAATTATCTTTCACAAACCAAGGCAAAACAAAGTCATTTTGAGTCACACAAAAACTGAAAGAAGTCATCAGCAGCAAACCAACACTGTAAGAAATATTGAAGCAAATCCTTCAGGCAAAAGAAAAATGATACCAGATGGAAATCTGGATCTAAATCAAAGAATCTAAACAACACTAGAAATGCTAACAAAAGAACACCAGAACATATATTTACGTGTATGAATATGGAAGTCTTTTTTTTATTAATGAAGACTTTTTAAAAGTTTATTGTCTAGGGCAAAAATAACAATGTATGTGGGGTTTATAACTCACATGGAGGAAAAATGTATGGCAAAAATAGCACAACTAGCCAAGAGGGGAGACATTTTCTAAGGTTCTTATACTATATGTGAAATAGTATAATATTACTTGAAAGTAGACTGTGACAAGTAAAAGATATATGCTATAAACCTTAAAACAGCTACGATGATAACACAAGTGTTTCAGCTAAGAAGCCAACAAAGGAAATACTCAATAAATGCCATAGATGGGAAAAAAAGGGGAATAAAAGAACAAAGAACAAAAGTAATAAATAAATAAATAAATAAATCACAAAAAAGAGAGCAGAGGGGAGAAGACAAAGGAGAAGAAAGAGGAGGAGGAGGAGGAGGGGGAAGGTGGGGAGAGGTGGAAGGAACCATGGATTAAAAGCAGCCTTAGAGAGACAGCAGCCAAACACAATAGACAACCCTATTCAGATCCTAACTGAAAGAAGCCAATTGTAGAAAAAAAAAAAAAAAAGAAAATGATGAGAAAATAAAAGAAATTCAATCCCTGATATTGCATGTGTTGTATGACATTTGGAGATTTCTTATCAAATTGTGATCAGGATAATGTGGATTTTTTTAATAATCTGTCCTTAAATTTTACAGATAGATCCTGAAATATTTTAAGGATGAAATGCTATGAGGTCCAGAATTCATTTGGAAACCATCAAGACAGATGCTGAGCTGTTCCTTGCTGGAGCTTGGTGAGGAAGTCAAGGCAATGGTAGATTTAAACTTCAACTATATCAATAACAATGTTAAACATAGATGGTCTAACATCCCAATGAAGAGGTAGAGATTGTCAGGTCATATTAAAAAGTTAAGACCCAACTATATGCTGTCTATAAGAAACATGCTTTAAACATAAAGACACAAGTAGTTTAAAAAAAAAAAAAAGTAAAAGATGGAAAAAGGTATGTGATATTATATATAATTAATCTAAATAACCTAAATACAGTAGCAGATTATTTAAACAAATTATAGAATATTCTGAAGTTGTTAATAATATTGATAGAGATGTATATGTGTAGAGTTTGGAAATAATTATGATCAGTTAAGTGAACAGGATGATATGGGAAATAATTTAGGAATGTTTCTCTCAAAATACTAGTAGTGACTATCTGCAGATAATATGATTTTAGGTGATTTTATCAACTTAGCATTATTTTTTACTTATTATCAATAAAAATTTTGAAAATTAGCTGTTGGACAGACAACTGGGTTATGTGTCTTTCCCTGGACTGTATCCCAAATTCCAAATATAGAAAGTGGATTATAATTTTAGTGGTTCCCATTGCCCTTTGGAAACTTCTTAATTTTTTGAAAAATAAGCTTTGGGATGATCAAAATATTGCTTTCCATTCTATCTGGCAACTGCTTAGCCCCACACTTGGACTTTGATTATATCCCCTAATTCAATATAGACCAATCTATTTGTGGTACAAGACTTTTAAAAAAAATTTTTCCAATCTATCTTTGACTGATTATTTTAGTATATTTGTGGTTGCACAAGACACTCCTACTTCAAGCACATGTTTAGATATCATAGCAATATCGAATTTGGATAAAAGTTTCTTGACACCTAGTCTTAGCTTTTGTACTAAGACATAATAAAAGGTTTACAGACCACAACTTAAGCAGCGATGGTATAAATAACCAGCATGGCACAGTGGTTTATTCCCCTAGTACTAATAATTGGTCCCAAATAATTTACTAATCACTGACCACTAAATTCAATGCAAACTGAATTGACAGGGATTAGTAAGTGGCAGTAAGCTATAAATAAGCCATAAAAGAGAAACTTGAATAGGGACAGCCTTGAATCCATAGGAATTATTACTATATTATTAAACCTCGGATGCATGGAAATGCCACATTTTAATGCATTATCTCTTCACACAATGACTCCATGTTTCTGTAAGTTTCACTTTTGGCATATGTATTTTTTATGTTAATATGAGTAACATAGCCAATTTGATTCACTTAAAATATATGCTGCCGAGAACGTGTGCATTCTTGGGTTAAATTTTTATTTCCTTCTGGAAGTCATTTTTGTTTTGAAGCAATATAATATATTCACTCCATTTTAAGAAGAAAGTCAGTGGGAAAAAGTTTGCTATATAAAACCTTGCTTCACAGTTAACTTCCATATCTGTTTCACATATTGAAGTTTGTTTTTTTTTTTTTTTTGGTATTCTTCTTCCAAGCTCTTACTATAGACTTGCAAAATGTTGAGAGTAGATATGAAGGAATACACATTCTCTCTGCTGAAGCAATTTAATATTTCTATTTCCAATTATTTTCATAGGATTTTCATAAAATAGTTGAATAAGAAATATTGTTACCAATTTTGTTGTCCAATCTCACTAAGTAATATCAACATAGCTGGTTTAAATCTTATTTTTCCAGGACGCATAACTAATTCTCATTGCTGTTTCTATTGGCAGATGTTTCCCTTCTTAATCTGACTCTTTTTATCTTCAAAGAATGAACCATTTTTCAGTCTACTAAGAACACTATGAGACAGAAAAGTATTTTTTAAAAAGTTACCTTTCCTTATAGTCAAAACTATAGTCTCCCAGGCTGCCAAAATGGTTTGCTTTTTTCCCAAATCAATTTTATTAAAAAGGTGGGCTTGTAGTTTTTCCTAAAAGTTTGGATAGCTAATTTAGGATTTGTAAATCAATCAAATACTAAGTGCTAGGAATATTCACATACAGCTAAAGGGATACCATAGGCTTATAGCTGAAAGTGAGGTCAAAGGAAAAACACTGAAGCTGACTAATTGGAAACAAGTTATTTCTGAACTTTTGCAAAGCTCTACCTTCCCCAGCTTAATTAAGGAAAAAGATTTCTATAAAATCAAGGTCAAGAGATATCATTTCAAATTCTGAGGTTCAGAATGATGGTGGTAGCACGCTTTGCTATGGTGGATTATTTGAAAGATTTAAGTTGCCTGATTAAGACCAAGGATGTAAATGTGTCTCTACAATACCCTGCCGATGATTTAGGCCACCAACCCTTTTGCAGTTTCCTGGTACCTAACCCAATGCCTAAGCCTTTTGCAATTTTTTATTGAAAATTCCATATTTTCCTTTTATTACAAAAATGGTTATAAATTCTGTGCTAAAATAGTTTTCTTCCTCAGTGTTTTCTTTCCTGCATTCTGGTCTAACCAATCCTAGTCTAAAACACTCTTCTAAGTGTTCCTTTTGCATGCGTTCAGTTTATTAGTATTTTTCTCTAGCCAAATTCCTTCCATTGGCTAACCATAAAGTTGGTGACTGAAGCTTTTTTTTTTAATAAATAATTTATGGTGGTATTTGACTATAGTTTGGGTGTGGAGTGCAACCATACAATTTGGACTTTTCACTAACATTGTATTCCATGTATGTTTACTCCAGCATGTATCCTGATGTTTGAAAAATAGATATTATCAGGGATTGGGAGGAGGAGGAGCTGGAGAAAGAGCACAAAATGGAAAAAGTGGTGGAGCCTCTCTTCCTGATTGTGTCCAGTGAGTTATGGGATCAAGAAAAAGTTATCACATTTCCTGTTCCCATTGGCCTTCAAATCACTTTTAGCAATTGAGTACTGAAGATGTAATATTTAATTAGCTCTCCCTTCTTCACACCCAGAAACACTATTTAATTCAGGCCCTAATCATTTTTCATCTGAATTCCTGCAATAGGCTGTGAATTGCTCTCCTTGCTCTATCATCTTGTCCTGCAATACATCTCCTACCAGCTACCAGAAGGATTTTACTTGTAGCAAATATGATCATGTCCATCTCCTTGTTCAAAAATTCTTCCCACCATTGTCCCCAGGATAAAGACCAACCTATTTTACATGCTGTGGGAGGCCAAAATGAGGAAGAAGGTACAGCCACTTATGAAAAATCCTCAGCCTGGAAGCAATTCATTACATCTGATCACATGCCATTGGCTGGAACTTAATCACATGGTCACATTTATTTGCAAAGGAGGCTGGGAAATGTATTTCGTTGATGTGCCCAGGCAAAGAAGGTGAGAGTGTATTTGAGAGGCTAGCTAGCCTTCTTTGACACAGTATATTTAAAAAAAAAAACAAAAAACCCCTTAGCAATCACAATAAATATTCATTACATGCAGAATTTTTCTCACTAGCAGAAAGAAGAGAATTGACATTTATTGAATGTCTACCACGTGCTTAGCATAGTTTTTCTAGGAGAGAGATTTAGTCTTACTCATCTTTCTATCTTGTGAACTTAGCAGATTGTCTAGCATACAGTAAACATTCCAAAAAAATCTTTGCTGAACTGAACTTTATAAAAATGTGGTGTTTTAAAAATATGAATTATAACAGTATGTTTTTATAAGCTTGTTCATTTTTTCTTTTTTCCCCAATAGCTATATTGTTATTTTTTTCTTTTCTTTTTTCTGGTGGATCGTGAATGCTTCTCTGCTCTGTTGCTAATTAAAACAAGCAGCTCACTTGAAGGCGAGGGTTGATTCTTCAACAGCTGCCTCAGACTGACTTCTGGTTGTTTCTGTCCTTACCAGAAAGATGATTCAGATGAGGTTCATGATTTTTATACATTTGATTGCTGATGACTAAGGATGGCTTTTCTGGGTTCCTTCTTAAGGAGAAAATTTAGAACAAAGGTGGGAATTGACACTCAAGTCATCACCCCTGGGCAAAGGAGTTCCGTTCAAATTCCAAAGGAGACTGTGCCCACTCACTCATCTTTATTGTAAAAATACATCAGAGGCATCTCGAGTTGAAATGTGGCTCAAAGGCCCTGGTTGATGCTGATGCCTTTTCTGTAGGAAGTGGGAGTGGGGAGAAGGGAAGGGAAAGAATAGTCTCATATCCTGGGAGGTTTAGTGAAACAACTTGTATCCCTGGGAAACAAAGGTTTAAAGAAGAGAGAATGATGATCTGAGAAGAAAAGAGCCTTCTGTGAGCCAGGTCAACCCTTTCAATCAATGAAGAGATGCCTGCTGACTCCAAATCCACCTCACATCCAGAAGGCAGGTAAGATCCTTCTGATTTTCACAGTAACTGGCACTTGGCAGCTATGGGGCTAGAACCAGTTAATTTCCAAGGACTCACTCATTTTTTTCCTTTCCCACCTTCTCTGTATCTGAGAAACGTCAATGCCATTTGTAATCTTGCCCTGTGTTGTCTAGGTTTGGTCAGGAGAGGGCAGACTCCCAGGTTTACCAGGTTGAAGCAGGCCGACCATCCAAGCTCTGGATGACTTGGTTTGTTCTCCCACCCTCATGATATTGGGGTTATGAGTGGCACCTTCATGGGCGGCCAAGGGGTCTTGAATCCAGCGAGTGGGCGGGACCACAGGGATTTCCTTTGAACAAAGCCAGGATTCTCAAACCTGAGATGCATATATTGATAACTAGCCACTCTGGCCAGAGGTGCTGGTCTCTATCTCCTGTTCTTTTGTTGGAAGCTGCCAAATTTCATGAGACTGGAAAGATTCTCATGCTAGGAGACTTGTCTTTCTCAACTAGACTTTATCTATGGCAAATGTCATTTCCATAATAAGTTCTGGAACTGTCTCTAACTTCAAAATCAAATGCCTATTTCCTTATCCTTTTCTAAGAATGACTTAGCATTGTCTCAAGTGATTCATCAACAAGATGCCAACATTTCTCTCTCGTGTTCTCTTATCTTTGAGGCAAGACTCTTATAGAAGAGCAAATCTGTGTGAAGCTGGATTTAACTTTTTCTCTGCCTACACCCTACCCTGGGGAGCTTGGGAGCAGAGGTTGAGGGGGTGTTGCTTCCTCTGGTTGCGAATCATTGAGAGAAGCTGAGACAGGGAAGTGGGAAGTACTGAACTCTGAACTCTATTCAGGGAACTGAGTGACAATTTTGGAGGTGTTAACTTTTGCAACAATTCTGAACAGTTTGCTCTTAAGCACTCAGTAAGAACTAGGGCGTCAAGTTATTTCATGTTTCCCTTCACAATTTTCTTAGCTGCTTTATAAATGTTCCTCACGACTCCACAACCACTTAGCTCTGTCTCTGAGCTATGTAGTAAACGTTCAGCAGGCAGACGGGTTGCATGTAACTCCAACTGTAGGATCTGGCCGAGGAATGGAAGTGTTCCTGTCATCACTGTCTTGGACATTCCCCGAGTGGCCCTAACTACCTTGTAAAGTTGAGTAAACTGTCTAGATTTGAAGTGATCAGTGTTAAGATTGGTCAAGAAATAGTTGGGATGATATCATGTCCAGGAAATCTCTTGCAAAAGAAAGTACTTTTAGAGGAAACACAAAAAGGGAATTTTCAAATACCATTGGACTAGGACCACTATGGAATTTTTTTTTAGCTAACAGGAAATGCATGTGAAAGTTGTTTACCCTGACCGTCTGGTAGGGCACGTGGGATGAATGAATGAGTCCTGCTGTTCTTCAGAACTATAAATACCTCCTCCTGGATGCTGGCACCGGGCAGCAGCGCCCAGGGCACATATCTGGTACGGGCAGTTGTCACTTCTCTCTCCTAAACCTGACCTGGACCAAAGTTCTTCCTCAAATTTGCAGACTTTGGAGTCGTTGCATCCTTTGTGTTTGTCGCTCCTGCTGGCTTGCGCCCCTGAGGACTGGTCTTTCTGTCTGCAGTTTAACAAAGATCATTCCAGAGCAAGACCATGAAGAAAGGGTGAGGCATTCATGTGGCATTAGATAGGCCTCCTTTCTCCACCTTCGAGAGGGAACAAAACAAAACAAAGGGGGGGAAAACCAAACTTAATAATTTTTCTAAATTTTCAAATTACAAAGATGTGTGAACAGTTACCCAAGATGATAGTGGTTAGTTACAGTGGGACAACCACAGCCAGAAAAAAAAATGGACAACAGAAGATTGGGCATCAATTCTTGACTTTTGCTCTCACAGTTGTGAGAATGTGGACAAGCCACTTGTCCTCTCTGAGCCACTGTTTCCTCACCTGTAAAATCAGGGCCTGTTGATGCCTGTCCCACAATGTTATGGTGGAGATTAAATGACGTACTGTGCCTGTCACAGTGCCTGACATCTGGAATGTTGTGTCCAATCTCCATAGTTCTCTGTGTCACTTCATTCTAGGTTCTAAAATGTACTCTGCATGGCTATTTTAAAACTATATTTCCTTTTCTCCTGTCCCCAATATTCATCTTGAGTTGTAGATAAAGAGGAATAAATATCTGAGTAATGTAACAACATATACTTTAGAAATGAAGAGAAAAGCTTCTTTCATATATTCCCTTTTAACTGTGTGATGTGATTCTAGGAAAAAAACCCTACATTTTAGGGGCTATAAATCTGGCTCATAATTACCAAAGTTTCTCGAACTAACTTCAAAACCATGACTTATTTTTCCTCTGTACATCTAAGCATCACTGGCTTACATAATTTTTCTCCTCCACATTTTTGACAGTCTTTTCTTTCTCTGTATGATTGAACTCTTTGCTTAAGCAGATGTCAAATTGTCACAACTGCAATACATTTCTCACAAATCTCTATCTCACTTTTCTCAAGGATTTGGCCCCATCAAACAAAGCAATCTCATCATCAGTCAGCCAACCAGACTTCAGGCAAGTCATTACTGGGGGAGATCAGCACTCCTCCCACCCCCAACGGTATGTATGAGCAGCTGAAACTCATGTCCAAAGACGGCTAAAATCTTCCCACAATACTTTATCCTGGGTTCCGGTTAGATTACCTGGCCTCCAGAAGCAAGCAGTGGGGAAAAAGGCAATATGAACATAGAGTTTTGCTTACTGAAAACAGATGACTCAGAATGCCTACCTGTGGTAAATTGATTGAGAAAATAACCCAATCCTCTAACCCTCTCTGAATCTGTGCCCTTTCCAATGTGACTTTGCTACTTCTCCCATCACCACAAGTAGTCTATTTTCCTGCTCCTTCTATCTGGTTTGCCCAGATATTGGCTAATAGAATGTGGCCTCACCTCTGAACCAAGCCTTATGAGGCGTTCCATGCCTCTACTCTCTTCCCTGCACCATGAGAGCAAGCCCAGCCTAGCTTGCTGGAGCATGAGAGAGCATGTGCAGCAAAGCCAGTCATCCCAGCCAAGACCATCCCATGTGAATCAAAAGCCAGTCAATGGCCAGACATAGGAGTGACCCCCCAGCCAGGACAAGAACTGCTTAGCCAAGGCCAGCCAAGATCAGTAGAACTATCCAGCCAACTCATCAGGTCACTAGTGAAATGTTTATTATTTTATACCACTGAGGTTTTGTGGTTGTTTGTTATGCAGCATAACTGTAGCAATAGATAACCAATACATTAACTACCAAAGAAATGGTGAGAGCTTCTGGAATAGCCAGGGAGGTTTGTAGAGGGGCTTCCTTGGGATGGGAAAGGAGAAACTCTGCCTTTGTCTGCGCTAGAATCTAGACCTTCATTTACTCATAGGATGCCTGTACCAGATCCTGTGTCTAAAGCTTAATGACAGTATGAGTCAGACTTTTTGTCTGAAGGGTCCACTGCCTGCTATCCATGGGCAGTTAAGCCTCTGAGGTCACGATTCTCAAACTGGGGCACAAATAACCAGGTATCTAAGACTAGGATGCCAGGGGTAAGGCAAAGTTACAAGGCAAACATGATATGGCTTACTGGAACATGAACTTTCTTGTGGACTTGGAGGACAAAAGTACCATAGCTTTTCTATCACACACAAAAAAATTTTAAGTATGTTATAGAACAGAGTATAAAGTTCAAATGTATATTTTTGATAAAGCACAACTACCCCTGTTTCTCTTCTTGCTATGGACTGAATGTTTGTGTCCCCCCACAATGTTCATATGTTGAAGTCCTAATCCCCAATGTGATGGTATTTGGAGGTGAGACCAGTGGATTAGGTTTGGATTAGGTCATGAAGGTAGGGCTTCCACGATGTGATTAGTGTCCTTATAAGAAGAGGAAGAGACTAGAGCTTGCTCCCTCTCCACATGTGAAGGTCCAGCGAGAAGTCAACCCCAGAGAAGGCCCTCACCAGAACCTGACCAGGCTGGCACCTTGGTCTCGAGCTTGCAGCCTCCAGAATTGTTGGAAATAAATTTCTGCTGTTGAGGCCAGCGAGTCCATGGGATTTTGCTATGGCAGCCCAAGGTGACTAAGATACTCCTCTCCCAGTCAGGGGTTCACTGTGTTCTGATGCCAGATTAATCATTTCTGAAAAAATTTAAAAGCGCTACTCTGGGCAGTGATTTCCAAATTTTTCTTTTGCATATATTACTCTCTCATCATTAAAAGCCTTATTATGCCCCTTGCCATGTCAAAAAAAACCCAAAACACCCAAAGGCCAAAAAATGAACAAACAAACAAAAAACCAAAAATACTTTAAACCTTAACATAGTCTATGGGGATGATTATCAAACTTTACAGATCTGGGGGTATTTAGAATTAAATTTCTAATGATGTGTTATGCATGCTTTTACAATCCTTTTATATTCTTTATGGTTGAGTTTACACTCCCCATGAGAAAAGAACAGATGAACACTCATCCAATGAGAAAACTAATGTTTCACATTTGAGATTGGAAGGATGCCAGGCCCAAGTGACTATGTGACCCTGGGTTCCATTTATTTGTGTCTCATCCTGACACCAGTGGAAAGCCCTCCTATCTGCTGTTCTGGGGACCCAGTTTGGTCCTTCAGTCCCTCAGCTGTGGGCAACTTCAACTGTCATTACAAGTGTATCCTCATTTGTCATGGGCTGAATTGTGTCCCTCAATACTCGTACGTTGAAGCCCTAACCTCCAGTACCTCAGAATGTGACTCCTGTGTTTTTGGAGAAAGGACCTTTTATAGAGGTAATTATGTTAAGATGAGCCCATTAGAATGGACCTTAATCCACTCTGGCTGGTGTCTTCATAAGATGAGGAAATATGGGCACACAAAGGGCCACCAGGGATGTGCACACACAGAAGAAAGACCAGGTAAGACACAGGGAGCCATCGGCAAGGCAAAGTGAGAGGTCTCAGAAAAAAAACAAACCTGCCAACACCTTGACCTTGGACTTCAACCTCCAGAACTATGAGACAATAAATTTTTGGCGTTTAGGTCACTCCATCTGTGGTGTTTCATTATGGCAGCCTGAGCATACTAATACGTTACCCTAGGAAACCAGCTTTAGTTCTTCAACTGTGTATAATTTCTGGTTTTCCTAAGTGCTAAGAAACAGAAAATGTCACTTTCATTTCTCATTGAAAACTTTCTCTTAGCTCTCTGTTTTCTACTCAGGATCTACAGAATGACCCTCTCATTGTCGGCAATTATTTATAATATCTTTTTAAACAATGCCTATTGCTATTGGGTAGTGGATCATCTTGTTCTCATAGTTAATAATGATGGGAGGAGAATCAAGAGCTGACAAGTGTACCCAGGCACACTTGGCATGTTAGCCCTGGTGCTTAGAAACGATGCCTGGCAGCCTAGCCCTTCCCCTCTCTCTCTCTTTCTCTTTCTTTCTGAGATTTTAGCACATTATGAAGGGAGGGCAAAGCCACTGGTCAGAAGCCTACGTAGAAATTGGAGAGATGAAGTAGGCAGGGGCATGTCAAAGAGAGAGATGGGAAAAGGAGTCACTGGCCAAAGGCCCCCAGCTTTACCTCCCACTGGATACCCATGAGCAGCAAGTCAGGGGCGTTTACTTGGAGGGTGGGAGGAGATGGAGTGGGAAAACAGGAGGACAGTGACCCATGCAAGAATTATTCTCAGGTTGGTTAGTGATTCCTGCATTTTATTTCCCGGTGTTCTGGCCTCGCAATAAATTGTTTTGAGTATAAGTATTTTCCATGGATTAGTTGGGACATACTTATATGAAAATTATTTGTTATTGATCTTAAATTCTAATTTGATTGGGCATCCTGTGTTTTATCTGGCAACCCTATGCAAGAGTCAATTCTCCGTGTAGCCAGAGAGGTCTTTGTAAAATGCAAACTATATCATGCAACATTGGTGAGCCAAGCCTACCGTTCTCCCTCAGACTCGAGGCCCTAGTCCTTGCCGTGACCTGCAAGGACGTGCTCATCTCCTACCACCCTCTGCTTTGCCCATTAGTCTTTGTTCCAAAGTCCACCTCCTTGGAAAGGCCTTCCCTGGTGACTCTCTCTAAAAAGCTGCTCTGTCTGATACCGTCTATCTCCTTATTCACAGCACATACGATGTGTCTATTTGTTATTGGATATCTAAATTCTTGCATATTAGAATGTTAAGCTCTGCAGGCTCAGAGTCTGCAGGTCACAATTTTTACTCCCGTATCCTCAGCACTGAAAACTCTACTTGACATATGATAGGTTCTCAACAGAGTTGTGGAAAGGATAATTGAACCCAGAGATGATAATCAATATACAGCAAAATTTAGCACATTGGTGCAATTAGTAAACTGGGATCTGCCTATAACTTTTAAGTGCATTAAATCAAATTAATTGTTGAAGATTAATAATGTTCCTAGACTCCTTGGAGAATCAACAAAAACAAGAATTAAGAAACTTTAGCTGGAGAAATTAGTAAGGGGGACTTACATTGTTGATATTCAACCACTCTTTGTTGAATGCATATATAAAAATTTCTTATTTAAATGTGTTTGCATTAAAAAAATACCCATGCTTATTTCTTCATTATGTTAATTTATTCCAACTCTATATTTTATAATAGATTTCTTACATTTCCATAAATAGGGATAAATATAAGAAATATATATATATAAGAAGTATATATCCATGTGGATAGCTCAAAGTGTACTTTCTTCCCTCATCCAGTCCAATTTTTCTGAGCTTATGGGTCTTTTAATGAATTTTTTCTTTCTTCTACCCTAGAATGGGAAGATATTTCATTTTAACTATTATCATTTAGAAGAAATGCATAAAAATAGCTGTAAGATTCCAGTGGAAAGTGAAAATATAAGAAATATTAAAATCCATAATTTTCAAAGGAACAATGTCTCTCATCTTTAAATGAAAGGGGAAATTAAAAGACCCGGTCAAAGCAAAATTTAACAGAGAGCCTTTTGGGGAAGCACACTGCAGGAGAGCCTACGTAGCTGATGGGAAGTCTGGAAGTCTGGTCCTATCCGTTTTGCATTCTTGTCTTGGAGCAATTGACTGTAACCTTCGAAACATAATGAATGAATTGTGTTGCATCACAGAAGGGTGGGAGTGGAGGGAGGTGGGGAGCTTCAGGGGGTAATGTCAGACTCGAGTGGGAGCCAGGAGCCTGCGCTTGCATTCATTTGCTTCACACAGCTGAGGACAGCAAATGGAACTGGGCGACAGCAAAAGAGACGTGGAATTATATATTTTTTTCTTAATTAAATGTTTCTTGTGTTTTCCTTCCTGGTCTTGACTAGTATTTATTTTTCTCCACTTGTATCAAAGAGCAACATGACATTCTGAATGGGGGAAAATGCAGTGTTTCTTCTGGTTGTGTGGAAATATTTACTGGCAGTGGACAAGAATATGTTCCTGCAAAGGGAAGGCTGCATTTGTCAAAGATTTGCTTGGATCCCGCCTTCCTTGTTGGGAATAGTTATTTACTCTTAATTAGCCCTAAACACAGTTGAGTGGAAGAAGGGCTTTATTTTAAAATCATCATTGCTCTTTCAAACCCGACTGCAATAGAAAAGAATGACTGACAGTGATTAAAAGGGCAGTCGATGGGCACATATCTGAAATCATCATCAATAATAAAATCTGATGATAGGAACAACATGTAGTTTATGTTCCCATAAACATAGATTCAGTGCAAGTAAGCCCACATAATAGTACTTGCAGCAGGGGCTGAATTGCTCTGAATTTAATTTAGAACAACATAAAAGATCCAGTATCAGCTGCAGGGCACCAGGCTGGGTTTCAGCTTGGGGGAGGCATCTGTTATGAGAACTAAAGCAATTTCTGCAATTTGTACTGCACTCTCTCCATTTAGGAAGAAGCTCATAAATACCTGGTCTCTCTGAAGGCGATTGCACCTTTCCAGGGTGTCCGAGGGCAGTCAACCTTCTCAGCTGCCCCACAGGGCTCTCAACCTCCCCCTCTCAGCCACACGTACTCACATTTTATAGCTAATTGAATCTCTTTTTATTATTTCTGGCCTGTCACCCTAATATAAGTGAATTATTACCCTGGATATTCTTTTCACTTAGGCTACTTTGAGGAGCAACGGAGGAACAGATAGATGTATTAGTACTTCCAGTAGGGAAGGGAGGGACTCAATGATGGCGCCCACCTCTCCACTCATGGACCACCTAGTGGTGGTGTGGTGCAGGAAGTCTTCCTCTCATTGCTGTATTTGCATAAGCTGGCTTTCTGCCACCCTGGGCCTGGGCCAGCATTGTAATGTTTTACCTACCTCATGTTTTCAATTCTGCATGCCCATTCACCTCCATTGTTCCCCAATCCCCAACCCAACCAGAGTTTCTGTGATCACCCTCACCTGTCAGGACTGTTCCCACCCTTCCCATGACCTCTTGCCATGGGATATAGAGTGGAGGAAGTCCCTCTCCATTGTTGTCTGGAAGGGATGCCCACGCTTCCTGTTCCAGGACGAGTGACAGTTCTTTCAGTGGAAACAGCCACCCCCCCCACCCCCACCCCCAGCTTCATTATAAATGCAAACTTTACCCTGGGCAGATTCTGGCAATCTTGATCTAGTGGGAGCAAATGAATCTGCTCTTATTTAAATCTCCTGTTATTTAAATTAGATCTCTATTCAGGAAAGCTGATCTCATCCCCCAACCCCTGCCTGCCTGGCAGGGAGCGGAGCATCCTGTGTGCTCTTCAGTGTGTTGCCAGCCAGAGTTCCCCCGAAAGCAGCTTTCCTGTGAGTTCTCTGGGCACAAAGTCTCTGATCCCACCAGGGTGAAGATTAGCATTTTGCTAGGTTGAGTTTTCGTACGAGATGAGGTCCAAGTGGAAGGAAGGTCATTCTTTTTATTTTAGGAGAGATTTAAAGGTAAAATTTCTTTCTCAGAGACATTTTGCAAACACAGGTAATTTCCATATGTGACTCACAGCAGCTGACTTACAAACCTTACAGGAAAGAAAAAGGAGGTGACCAGCTGGGTGTCACCAATGTACCTTAGTTAACCAGAAGAACCAAAATCTTTATGTCTCCGATGTGAAAGTTTTTATCATAATGGTTGTTAGAGACCTGTTCTTTGCTACTTGCCACACTAAATCACCCTCTGGAAGTATATGTGGAGATTTAAGTCAGATCTGCAACTCAATGCAAAAACCACCCCAGGCCATGCTTCCCCAAGAAAATACAGGGATGACAAATAAAATACAATTGCTATTTTGTAGAACAGCTTCCATAAGTCTCTCTCGGCTCTGGGGAAATGAGCAAGATGTTCTTTGTGAAGTTCATACTGATTAGACCAAATGTAGCCAAAGAAAATCTTACGTCTCCTCCATCTTTCTACGCCCAATCTCCGGTGGATAAGGCAGGGCTGCAAATGGCCTAAAATATACAATCCCTATAATTTCAGGATGTGAAATGTCTGAAATGGCCCTTTGGAGAAATTACAAGTTGAATTATGTGACTTAAGCGAGAAGCCAAGTCAGTGGAGGAAAGGACTGTTTGGCAGTTACTAATGGAAGAAATTTACAGCGCCGGGCTACCTGGTCTCCGCTTGCAGGGTGGTTGGCAGAGTGAGGCCCCAGAGGACTGCACGAGGCTGGAGTAGAGATCAGGCTGGCTGCCTGTTCCCATAAAGTAAATTGCTCTGACTTCGGGAGCTCTCCAACTTGTCAGACTTGAAATGCAAGACGTTCAGTTTCCTAATGCTTACGATAATGATGTAAAAGAACAATGCTCTGTATTAGAAAGTCCAGAGCTCTAAATATTGATGCCAAGGCATGGGATTGGAGGTGTTACCCATTGTGACCGATGGCTGGAAGAGCTCCCCTGAAATTTGTCTTTCATTAATTTATTCAACAGATGGTACCTGTGAGCTTACCATTCTCCAGGCATTATCCTTGGCTCTGGAGTTGCATCAGTAAACTAAAGAAGAAAATGTTCCTGCCCTCACGGCATTTACATTTTAGTTGAGGAGACAGACCATAGGGAAGTGGACATCTAACAGGTCACATGTTAATGGCTGTGGTGGAGGAGAAATAAAGCAGAATAAGGGGATAAGAGATACAGAGTGGGGGACTGGTGAGCATGAACATGTGAACAAAGCGAGGAAGATGGCAATGGGGAAGAGGGTCTAGAAATACCCATAAAATAACGTTAACTGTGTCTATAGGACATCTCTCCTCTCCATGCTGGTATGGAAACTCCCTGATGATGAGAATGAGCAACAGTTATCGAGCCCTTACTATGTGCCAAGCACTAAGCATGCCCCATGCATTTTCTCAACCAATCCACTCACTGACATAAGCACACATCATAGAAGAGGCCCAGGGAAGTCGGGTGACTTGCTGGAGGTCACACAGACAAGACAGCGAGTGCTGGAGTTGGGACTTGAACCCAGGCTTTCCGACTAGCACCAAACTTGGTAACAAACAACAACAGTTGTCATTGACTGGGCAGCTGCTCCATGCAGGCCTTGTGCGAGGTGCTCTGCCCATGCTGAGTAGGTGCTAGGGTTTGTGAGGGAAGACAAGATCACATTATGCCCACTACCCCAGAGCTTTCTTTGTGTCTGATAACACACTGCTTTGCCCCTTGGCATGTGCCAAAGGTTAGAAAACAAGACTATCTCTTCTTCTACCAAAATACTCTCAGCCTTATCACACAGTCAGCCCAATGAGTCACCAATGTCCTGGCACCTCCCCTGCCTCACCTCCTACCCCTACTCACACCACCTGGCCTGCTTGAGCTTCCTTGAATATGCCAAGCATACATCGGCCTCAGGGCCCTTGGGTGTGCTGGTCCCTCTGCCCAGAACACTTGTCGTCAGATACCTGCTTGGCTGTTCCTCCCATCGTTCAGTCCCCTGTTCCAACGCTGTCTTAAAGGGACGCATTCTCTGACCAACAGACAGGAAACAGCACATGGCCCTGTGCTTGTTCTATCACTTTCCATTTTCATCTCCCTTATGCTGCTTTATTTTTCTGCACAGCTCTTATCACCTCTTGACACATTTTACATGTTTTTTTATTGTCAGCCTTTCCTGATTAGAAGCTCTTTTTTGTTTACTTCTGTTTCCCCAGCAACTAGAAGAATGAGGCTTGGCATATGAAAGGAAGTCAATAAATAATTTTTAATAAATTATTAAACCACAGGGAATGTACCTTATTAATAAGATCTGTGCATCTTGAAGAATATTGTCTTAACAGAGGGAAAAAAAAGTGTAATACTTTGTCTAGATCCACCATACTTTTCTAGGCAAGGTTAATGTCCACTTACCAATAGTACAACACAATTCCTTTGAGACAAGTATGATGAGGAGCCATTTCTTTGGGATCCTGTCATCAGAGAGTCATTGCAAGGTGGAAGTCATTTGTGTTCTGAGGCAGGAAGCTTTTGCTCCAATGAAGTCCTGAATGCTTTTTAGATGGTATTGAGGGAAGAATGATTGAAGGATATGAAAGATTTACATATCCACAAACAGGTACCTGATGCCATCTACAAGTTAGGAGGCTACTGTAGTAGTCCAGGAAAAAGATTTTGGTGCTTCAGATTAGGGTGATGATGAAAAAAAATAAAGAGAATTAGATGGATTTGAAATAGATTTTGTAGGTAGAATTAACAAGATTTATTGAAGAATTGATGGGAAGGAACAAAGGGAAACCAAATATACAAAGACAATTCTTAGGATTTTGGCTTGATGATGGTGTTTACTGCAGTGGGAAAGACTAGAGGATGATAGGGGAAAATCCAGAGTTACCTTTTGGGATTTGTTAAGTTTAAAAAGCCTATCAGACATCCAAGTGGAGATGTCAAAGATTAGGATAAAGCTCTGGAACTGAGTTATATAAATTTTGGAGTTATCAGGATAAATATGATACTTAAGCCCTAAGAATGGATGAAGCACCAAGACAGAGGGAGCCTTGATGTACACCCTTCAAAAGCTAGGTCATAAAATGACTTAGCCTGGGTTGGTCTCTGTTCTCTTTCTTCTTTTTTTTTTTTTTTTAAATTTTTTTTTAATTTTGGTATATTATGGGAGTACAGATTTTAAGGTTTCAATAAATGCCTATTTCCCCCCCTCCCCCCAAAAGTCTGAGTCTCCATCATGACCATCCCCCAGATGGT
Source organism: Microcebus murinus (assembly GCF_040939455.1). Lineage (NCBI taxonomy): Eukaryota > Metazoa > Chordata > Mammalia > Primates > Cheirogaleidae > Microcebus > Microcebus murinus. The sequence goes on along the minus strand of NC_134111.1, from coordinate 93,749,092 downwards.
GCACATCTCACTCATTATGCATGTATATACCCACCCCCCTCCCGCCTCCCCCCTCCCACCTGCCCAATACCCTATTGCTGTAGTACCTATGTGTCCACTTAGGTGCTACTCAGTTAATACCAGTTTTCTGGAGAATATATCTGGTGCTTGTTTTTCCATTCTTGGGATACTTCACTTAGTAGTATGGGTTCCAGCTCTAACCAGGAAAATATAAGATGTGCTATATCACCATTGTTTCTTAGAGCTGAATAATACTCCATGGTATACATATACCACATTTTATTAATCCATTCTTGGATTGATGGGCACTTGGGCTGTTTCCACAGCCTTGCAATTATGAATTGTGCTGCTATAAACATTCGAGTGCAGGTGTCTTTTTTGTAGAGTGTCACTGGATCATTTGGGTAGATGCCCAGCAATGGGATTGCTGGATCAAATGGTAGATTCACTTGTATCGCTTTAAGGTATCTCCATATTGCTTTCCACAGAGGTTGAACTAGTTTGCAGTCCCACCAGCAGTGTAGGAGTGTTCCTCTCTCTCCGCAACCACGCCAGCATTTATTGTTTGGAGATTTTTTGATAAAGGCCATTCTCACTGGGGTTAAGTGATATCTCATTGTGGTTTTGATTTGCATTTCCCTGATGATTAGAGATGTTGAGCATTTCTTCATATGTTTGTTGGCCATTCTTCTGTCTTCTTTAGAAAAATTTCTGTTCAAGTCCTTTGCCCACTTTTTAATGGGGTTATTTGATTTTTTCTTCCTAATTTTCATGAGTTCTAAGTATATTCTAGTTATCAGTCCCTTATCGGATGCATAGGATGCAAAAATTTTCTCCCATTCTGTAGGTTGTCTGTTTACTTTCATGACTATTTCTTTGGCTGTGCAGAAGCTTTGTAGTTTGATCATGTCCCATTTATTTATTTTTGTTGCTGCTGTGATTGCCTTTGGGGACTTCTTCATAAACTCTTTGCCCAGGCCGATGTCTAGGAGAGTGTTTCCAACTTTTTCCTCTAGAGTTCTAATAGTTTCATATGTTAGGTTTAAGTCTGTTATCCAGCGTGAGTTGGTTTTTGTGAGAGGTGAAAGGTGTGGGTCCTGTTTTAGCCTTCTACAGGTGGCTATCCAGTTTTCCCAGCACCATTTATTGAAGAGAGATTCTTTTCCCCAGCGTATGTTTTTGTCTGCTTTGTCAAAGATGAGATGGCTATATGAGGATGGTTTTATATCAGGATTCTCACATCTGTTCCACTGGTCAATATTCCTGTTTTTGTGCCAATACCATATTGTTTTAATTACTACAGCTTTGTAGTATAGTTTGATATCTGGCATATTAATGCCTCCCATTTTGTTTTTGTTGCTTAGAATTGCTCTTGATATTCGGGGTCTTCTTTGGTTCCATACGAAGCGTAAAATCATTTTTTCTATATCTGTGAAGAATGCTGATGGGATTTTAATAGGTATTGCATTGAATCTGTAGATCAGTTTGGGTAGTATAGACACTTTGATGATATTGAGTCTGCCGATCCACGAGCATGGTATGGATTTCCATCTGTTTACATCCTCTGCTATTTCCTTCCTCAGTGTTTCATAGTTCTCCCTGTAGAGGTCTTCTACCTCTTTGGTTAGATATATTCCTAGGTACTTTAATTTCTTTGTTGCTATTGTGAAGGGAATTGAGTCTTTGATTTGGTTCTCAATTAGATTGTTGTTGGCGTATATGAATGCCTCTGATTTCTGTGTATTGATTTTGTATCCTGAGACTTTACTAAATTCATTGATCAGTTCCAGGAGTTTCTTGGTTGAATCCTTGGGGTTTTCTAGATACAATATCATATCATCAGCAAACAGTGAAAGTTTGATCTCTTCTGCCCCTATTTGGATACCTTTGATTGCGTTTTCCTGTCTGATTGCTGTAGCCAAGACTTCCAGCACTATGTTGAACAGAAGTGGAGATAGTGGGCAGCCTTGTCTGGTTCCAGTTCTAAGTGGGAATGATTTCAATCTTTCCCCATTCAGTATGATGTTGGCTATGGGTCTGTCATATATGGCTTGTATCATTTTTAGGTATGTCCCTTCTATGCCTATTTTCTTAAGTGTTCGTATCATGAAAGGGTGTTGAATTTTGTCAAAAGCTTTTTCTGCATCTATTGAAAGAATCATGTGGTCTTTGTTTTTACTTCTGTTTATGTGGTGAATTGCATTTATAGATTTACGTATGTTGAACCATCCCTGCATCCCTGGGATGAAGCCCACTTGGTCGTGGTGGATTATTTTTTTGATAAGTGTCTGGATTCGGTTAGCTAAGATTTTGTTGAAAATTTTTGCATCTATATTCATTAGGGATATTGGTCTGTAGTTTTCTTTTTTTGTTGCATCCTTTCCTGGTTTTGGTATCAGAGTAATATTCGCTTCATAAAAGGTGTCGGGGAGGTTTCCGTTCTTCTCGATGTTGTGGAATAGTTTCTGCAAGATAGGTACTAGTTCTTCTTTGTAAGTATGGTAAAATTCAGGTGTGAAGCCATCTGGACCGGGACTTTTCTTTTTAGGGAGATTTTTAATTGCTGTTTCTATTTCAGCTGTTGAGATTGGTCTGTTCAGGAAATCTATTTCTTCCTGGTTGAGCCTAGGGAGGCTGTGTGTTTCTAGAAATTTGTCCATTTCCTCCACATTTTCCAGTTTGTGTGCATAAAGATTTTTGTAGTATTCATAAATTGTATCTTGTATCTCTTTAGGATCAGTTGTGATATCTCCTTTTTTATTCCTGATGGAGCTTATTAGAGATTTCTCTTTTCTGCTTTTCGTTAGCTTAGCCAATGGTGTGTCAATTTTGTTTATTTTTTCAAAGAACCAACTTTTTGTTTTATTAATCTCCTGAATAGCTTTCTTGTTTTCAATTTCATTTAGTTCTGATTTGATCTTGTTGATTTCACTTCTTCTGCTGGGTTTGGGGTTGGTCTGTTCTTCTTTTTCCAGCTCTTTGAGTCGTTTCATTAGATTGTCTATTTGTGATCTTCTTGTCTTTTGGTTATAGGCATTTATGGAGATAAACTTTCCTCTCAGAACTGCTTTAGCTGTGTCCCAGAGGAGTTGATAACTTGTCTCTCCATTGTCGTTTTCTTCATAGAAGTTTTTTATTTCTGTCTTGATTTCTTCATTTACGAAGTAATCATTTAGTAGGAGGTTGTTTAATTTCCACGTTTTTGTGTAGAAATGTGAGTTTCTGTTAGGGTTGATTTCTACTTTTATTCCACTGTGATCTGAGAAGGTACATGGTATGATTTCTATTTTTTTAAATTTCTTGAGATTTTCTTTGTGTCCTAGGATATGGTCAATCTTAGAGAATGTCCCGTGAGCTGATGAGAAGAACGTATATTCAGTGGATTTTGGGTAGAATGTTCTGTAGATGTCTGTCAGACCCAATTGTTCTAGAGTTTTGTTTAAGTCCATTATTTCTTTATTAATTTTCTGTTTGGAGGATCTGTCTCGTGCCGTCAGTGGGGTGTTGAAATCTCCGGCGATTATGGAGTTGCTATTAATCCATTTGCTTAGCTCCAGTAAGGTTTGCTTTATGAATCTGGGTGCACCTATGTTGGGTGCATATATATTTAAAATTGTTATCTCTTCTTGTTGGACTGTGCCCTTCACCATTATATAATGACCCTCTTTGTCTTTTACTACTTTTGTTGGTTTAAAAACTAAATCGTCTGAAATTAGAACTGCCACACCAGCCTTCTTTTGGCTTCTATTTGCTAGGAATATTGATCTCCACCCTTTTATTTTTAGTCTATATGCATCCTTGCAGGTTAGGTGTGTTTCCTGAAGACAGCATATACTTGGCCTGTATTTTCTTATCCATTCAGCCAGCCTATGTCTCTTGAGTGGAGAGTTTAAGCCATTCACATTTATTGAGAGAACTGATAGGTAAGGTAGAGTACTGATCATTCTGTTGGGTTGGATGTTGTTGCTATGATTTCTGTCTTGAGCCATTGTAATATCTGGCCTTTAATATCTTTGGGTTTTGGTTGGTTTTATATCCGTGGGTTATTTTTATGATGTTCCGTGCATAACGCTGTTTTAAGTACTTCTTGTAGGGCTGGTCTTGTCTTGGTGAATTCTCTGAGCCTTTGCTTGTCTGAGAATGTTTTTATTTCTCCTTCATATACGAAGCTTAGTTTTGCAGGGAATAATATTCTAGGCTGGGCATTGTTTTGTTTCAAAAGAGTGAGAATGGGGCCCCAGTCTCTCCTTGCTTGTAAAGTCTCATTAGAGAAGTCTGATGTTATTCGAATTGGCTTTCCCTTGTATGTTATTTGCTTCTTTTGTCTTACAGCTCTTAGAAGGGCCTCTTTAGTTGATACTTTGGTTAGTCTGATGACTGCATGTCGTGACGTCTTCCTGTTTGCGTTGAATCTCCCAGGGGTCCTCTGAGCTTCTTGAACTTGTATATCAAGATTTTGAGCAAGGCCTGGGAAATTTTCCTCTATTATATCTTCAAACAGCTTGTCCAACCCTTGAGTGTTGTCTTCTTCCCCTTCCTGTAACCCTATGACCCTCACATTAGGTTTCTTCACATAATCCCACAGCTCTTGTAGGCTTTGCTCTTTTCTCTTGTTTCTCTGCTCTATTTCTGTGACTGATTTATTTAATTGGAGGGTGTTATCTTCAAGCTCTGAGATTCTTTCTTCCGCTTCATCTACCCTGTTCTTGAGACTTTCCACTGTATTTTGTAGTTCCTTGAGTTGATTCTTCATTTCCAGGAGTTCGGTTACACTTTTCTTCAATGTGTCTATTTCTTTTCTCATATCCTGGAGATTTTTTGTGGTTTCTTGGTGCTGGTTGTTGAGTTGTTGTTGCAGCTGGGTGAGTGTTCTTATGTTCCACATATGAAATTCCTCTTCTGTCATATTGGTTGCCTGATTTTGGTCGGTGTCCGTTTCTAGGGCGCTGGTGCTCCTCTTTGGGGGTGTGTTTTCCGTTTGGTTCTTCATATTTCCTGAGTTCTTTCGCTGATTTCTTCCCATGTCGATCAGTTGTTGTTTCTTTCCTTAGGTTATTGTTTGGGTATTCACACACCTTGTTTAGTTTCTGAGGCGTTAGGTGGTGCCTGTGGGTGAAATTGGACCACTCCCTGTATATTGAGTCAGTGGGTGCCGTGGAAAGGCTGTGCAAGATGCCGTCCCTGTCAGTAGGTGGCGTTTGCTTGGAGGAACAGGCTATGGTGTTGATTTTGAGTCCTGTTATCAGCTCTCGTTCTGGGCAGAGCTGGGTTGGGTAAGCCTGCCCTCAGGCCGTTAGCAGGGGTCAAAGTTCTGTTCTCTGCTTCCAGGGAGAGCTGTCAGGGCGGGGCTGGAATGGTCCCGCTCAGCCAGAAAGTCTGGGTGTGGGGGTGGGGCTGTCTGAGACCCGCAGTCTGCAGCAGGCCTCGCTTCTTTCCACCCTCCCCAACTCCGCAGCTACTCCTGGGCCTCTGCCAGCAGGCCAGACCATAAGCCACCAGGCCTCCCCGGACTGTGATGCCGGCGGGGAGGTTCCCTGCACAGGAACGCCACCTGGGTTGGGCGCACGGCCTCCTCCTGGGAGGAGGGTTGCCCTCTAGGACGCCGATCTGCCCCTGGAGGCACACAGACCTCAGTAGGCTGTTCACATATAACCCTTCTGTGCCCCGGGCAATGCTAGCCCTCGGTGCAGGGGATCTGGTCTGCAGGTCCGACCTCTGGGTCCCAGAGTTCAAACTGTATTCCCACCAGGGAGAGGATTTCCGGTCCTAATTCACCCACGGGGAGCCCAAGCTGGGTCTATGTCTCTCAGCCTCTGAGTCGGCACCGTTTTCCTGGGAACACTGTGCCAGCAGCACCTGGGAGGGCGGGCGGGGTCCCAAACGGGAAGGTCCCGTTCCCTGGAGGTGCCTCCGGCTGGTGGATGTATTGTCTCTCTGGGCAGCCGCGGGTAGGGTCGGCGGAGGGGAGGAGGAGGCAATATGGCGCCTGCCGCGCTGCTCGGGTCCGTGCACACGGAGGTGCCCGCAGGAAGTTGGGAACCTGGTGCCACGTCTGCTACAGGCTCACCGTTGGCAGGCGGCAGCGATCTCTGGGCTGGTGTCCGCAGGTCTCTCCACCCGCTGGGGAGCCCACCAGCAGTCCCGAATGCAGGGGAGGGGAAACAGCGAATCCACCTACCCTTGCCGCTGGTCTCCGGGTTGCTCCGGTGGTCTCAGCCTCCAGTTCTCCTCCGCAGCCTCCTCCAGTGGAGTCTCCCGGGGTTTCAGGTACCCCTCCTTCCGGCCCTTGTCCGCTGTATGCTCGTCTTCCTGCTTCTTTCCTCTAGTTTCTGCTAGAATCTGTCTTTTCTGCAGAGACCCTCTGTCTGGTGGTGTTATTCGTCCGCCATCTTGCTCCGCCCCCCCTCTGTTCTCTTTCTTTCTCTCAATGCTCACCTTTGGAACCTGGTCACAGTATCTTGAGGAAGGCTTAGACACATGGAGAGGCCATCTGTAGACATTCTGATTGATGCTTTGGCCAACGATGAGCATCAACTGTTCCAGCCCCCAGCCTTCAAATCTTCCAGAAGAGGCCCCAGACATGGTGGAGCAAAGATAAACCATCCTCTTCTGCCCTGTCTGAATTTTTGACCAACATAATAGTGAGCATAAGAAATGGTAGTTTTACACCACTAAGTTTTGGGGTAAGTTTTTACACATATAGTTACTGGCACTTCCGTTTTAGGGCATGCTCCTTGGTTTTCTTGAGCCAACGTTTAAACAGTCTGACTGCTCCGCAGCTGCCATCCTAGAGACTTCACACAGAGACCACATAGAGATGGCGGGAGATGCTGGAGGAGCCCCGGCTGTGGGCGTCCCCTAGTGTAGTGAGTCTTTCCAGCATCTACCAGACATGGGAATGGATGAGCCTTTGGACGGTTGTAGCCCCCAGCCTCAAGCCACCCAGTTGGCTTTCCTGAGCCCTGCCCCAAGAGTGGATTTGTGATCTGTTATTGTTTTAAGCCATGAAGTTAATGTGCTTTGATATGCAATGTTAGAGAACTGCAACAGTGAACTTATCAAGGAAATGCAGTGATTAGTATCAGCTGCCATAGTGGAAGAGTGGGTGGGAGGTGAAAAAACAAAACAACATGGAGTCAACTCTTTCAAGAGGTTGAGCTGGGAATGGAAATCAAGACCCAGGGTGGTACTATGAGGAAGATGTGGACATGCCTTTTTCCCCCCCTGAGAAGGGAGATGTTAGAGCAAATTTGCAGGTTGTTGAGAATAATTCTGCAGAGAGGTGGATATTGATTTTTAAGAACAAAGAGAGATAGATCAAATGAACAAAGTCTTTGAGAAGCTGTGAAAAGCAGTCTTGAGCTTGACCTTCTCCTACATTAAGAGAGAAGAAAAGCAAGATGAGTGTGGTGGGTGGAGGTGGGTTTGCAGATTTGTTGGTGAAAAGATGAAGGTTTCCATCTGCCTTAGTCTTCTTGGGCTGGCATAACAAATATCAGAGACTGTAAATAAGAGAAATTTATATTCTCACAGTCTAGAGACCAGCAGCCAAGACCAAGGTGTCACTAGGGCTGATGTCTGGTGAGGGCTTTCTTCCTGGGTTGCCGATGACTAGCTGCCTTCTCGCACGGCAGGGAGAGAGTGTGCTCTGACATCTGTTCCTCTTCTTGTAAAGGCACCAGCCCTATTGACTTAGGGCCTCACCACTATGACCTCATGGAACCTTAGTTACTTCCTAAGGACCCCATTTCCACATATAGTCACACTAGGGGTGAGGTTTTCAACATATGAATTTTGGGGGAGGAGGGACACAATTCAGGCCACAGCACCACCCAGTAGTGTCTACAGTCTCAATAAAAAATAGGGCAAAGTCATCACTGGAGTTCGAAGGTAGTGATGGGGTGATTTGAGGAGAGATGGGAGAGGTTGGAATTATCTTAAGATGTAGAAATATGGTATAAATCCTGGGCAGTGATAAGTGAACAGTAGAGGCTGACCAGCTCAGCTGTTCAGCTGACAATGTAGAAAAAGCTAATAATTGGGCAAAACCAGGTTCCAGGTTTTCCCTGGAAGGTATATCAGAGGGAGGGGCATGGGATCTAGGGTGTTTGTAAGGTAGTCTTTATAATACTGTCCTATAGAACAGACAGTAGGAAGGGAAGACAAAATTGTGAGAAAGTTCTGGGGCTGTTGGATTGATGGTCTCAGTAGAGCTGAAAATATGTTGCAGTGGAAGTTCCAGAAGGTTTAGAAAAATCTGACCTTCACGGTTTGATGCTGGACTTAAGCAAAATCAGTTGGAAGGGTGGAAAAGGTTAGCTGAGGAGTGCAGGATATTGCATAGGGCAGCTACTGGGGAAGACAGAGCCCAAGGACTGTTGCTAGTAAAGAAAACCAAAGTGCTAATAAATCCACTAATTGGCGACAATGACCAAAGATGACCAAGAGGCCAGAGATGAAAGGAGACTTTTCAGTCTATTTTTAGAGCAGAATGTATTATTTTACACCTAAAAGTTTCCTTTAAGAAAAATGGACCTGAAAAATCCTTCTAAAAGTTCCTCCTGAGAATTTTTATTACCAGGTACTGTAAAAAATGACTACAGTGTTTCTTATATTAAGGCTGATACTGATGTTAAATGTGAAATAAATGAAAATCTGTTAAAAGTCCATGAAATGGAACTAATATACCTGTAGCTGCCTTACATAATGAGTCTCCCTTTGTTTCATGGTATTTGGCCTCAGATAAATTGCTGATCTTAGCCCATGCTCTGCCACCTTCGCTTGCTGAGTCTTTACTCACATAGCTTGATGGATCTTGAGGACGCAAATATAATGCCTGCCACTGCTGCAGCTGAACCGGGTTGGGCTGAGAGTGCTAACTTCAGCACTGAACACATTTTCTCATTGAGTTTTTTTTTTTTTTTTTAAAGAGGCAAAGGCAAATTTTATTCAGGAACTATTGCAATAGGGGAAAAGGGACCACAGTATAGAACTGGGCTAAATTTTAAATAAAATAAGGACAAGTAGGGATTTATAGCCAAAGAGCAGGGTGGGGTTCAGTATATCGAAAGTTACTAAGACGAAATATCTGGGGTAAGAAGGGTTATGTCTAGACTGACTTGAGAGTATCCTTGCAGAAGGTAGGCCAGGGTGATAAGATATCAAGGTTGGGTGATGTCCCGGCCCACGGGACCTTCTGTTACTCGTGGGGGTCAAGGGGGACCATGCCTGAAAGAGATGGGCGAGAGAAAGGAACGAGACCAAGCAAAGGGTTGTCAAGGTCTGCTTTACTTGGATTCTTTGTAGGTTTTATAAGCATACAGAAACAAAGAAGTAGAAACAGAAAAATAGAGTGGGGTGACGATGAGTCTTGGGTTTGGGCTAATCAGCCCCAATCAGCATCTTATCGGTATCTATCGAAGCTGTTTGTGACTGATTACTCAACCCCAACCTGGCAGGTGGTCGGGAACAATTGCAGTTACACACCCTGGAGCATTTCGCGGTCAGCACATCATGGAACGCATTCTTTTCGGAGCTACAGCCGGAGGGTAGGGTGCTGTTTTTGTCCTAGGAATTTTCCAGGGCGAAGCCCGTGCGTAGGACAAGTCATAGGGGTGTTGAGGGTCCTGGCTTCTAACATCTCCCCCTCTCTTTATTAATATGAGGGAGATTTATATAGGTTGGTGGAGAGCCTGTCTTAGGCTATGCGATGGGCTTCCGCGACCAGCACCCTAAATATAAGATTAGGCGATTAATGTGAAGGTGAGGCCTCTGTCTTAGGCTATGTAGGTGGCATTCAGCTCCGGCACTTCTGATTATGAAGTGTGCCCCCGGGCATGGACCTACAATATTCCCGTCATGGAGTCACCTCACCGTCGGCGGGGTGTGCATCTGGTACACGGCATCACGATAATCCCGTCATGGGCGTCTCCACAGCCTTTGGAACCAACTGCGTTCCATGTCTGAGGCAAGGTCTGAGAAATTTAGACCTTCAGTGGGTGTGTTGGGAGACTCTTCATGGAGGTCTTCTCTGGAGCCTTTTAGTTCTAGCCGTTGGTAAAACACGGAGACCGATTTTTGTGTGGCTGCGTCTACCTGTGACTTGACAAAATCAGTTAGTTTTTTGAATGCCCAAGGCCCAAAGGTGAGGAGCAACAGAAAACCTACAAGCGGCCCTAAGACACTGGGAAGCAATGTGGATAGCCAGGGGGTTGTAGAAAACCAATTTTGATACCATGCTTTACTCTGTTCTCTTCGTTTTTTTTTATTTTCTAGGCTCTGTTTAACTTTTTTAATGCTATCTTCTACCAGACCTATTTTATCTGCATAGAAGCAACATTCTTCTTTAAGTGCTGCGCAAAAACCTCCCTCTTGGAGGAACACTAAGTCTAGGCCTCTTCTATTTTGCAACACTACCTCAGAAAGCGAAGCGAGGGATTTCTTGAGATATTTTAGGCCCTGCTGTAGCTCTCGGAGATCATTATCGATGGCAGCAGAGAGCTGCAGGTATTGCTGGTTGGAGGTGACTAGAGAGGCTATGTCTGTTCCAGCCCCTGTGGCTCCAAGGCCTAGAACAACTGCGAGTGTTATGGCCGTGATGGGCTCCCTCTTTTCTCGGGGCATTGTGGTGCCGCACTCCCAAAATTTGAGCAATTCGTCAGCAGGACGTATAGTGAGTCTGGGGAAGAGCATGACTAACACACAATATTCTCTATGCTCAAGAAACGTTGCAGTGACTACATACGGGGTAAAGCCGGAGGAACAAGCAAAATAAGAGGTGTTAGATGCCTGAATATACTGAAAGGTGGAGTTAACAGTAATTGACTGATTGCTTATTTTCTCTAAGGGTGCGGGGGGAGGGGGGGAGCATTCTTGGGCCAAGAGGGCAAAGGCCTAGGCCTGTGACTTGGCTAAGTGTTAGGCCATCATGGGTCTCTAGGCCCTATCTGAGTTTGCTGGTGTCGTTAGTAAATAATGGTTTACCAAATGTAGCGACACCTTCATAGAAGGGAGGCCGGGGGGAGTAGCATACCCAACACCCCTGATATTCTGAATTGTTGGCCTCTCGGATGGTCCTGACAGAGGCGTTGACTAATGTGAGAATCGATTCTGCAGAGGAGGGGGGCCCCTTGGGCAGGGTAGGTTGGTATAGGGAGGTGCTAAGTGGAGAAGGGGACACAGCTGGAGAGGAGGGTATGGGTGTTGAGATGGTGTAAATTATGGGCTTGGCGTGCAGCGCTCTCATTGAGTTTTTTAGTCGTTCTTTTGGTCTCTTGTTTTGGAAGGATTGGAGGTCATGAATTCACAAACCTTATTGACACATTCCCTGCATTTGGGAGATGAACTGAAATATGGTTGTTCTGGCAAGATACCCTCTAGAAGGATCACACACACATATCTACTTATCAGTAAATGTAATTGGGGAACTATGTGCCTTAGAATGTTTCTAGAAGACTCAGCAAGATGAGAAAGACCAACACACCAGGTGATATTTTATGAAGATTATTTGTGTTTGAACCAAAGATGAAAGAAGTTTATAAAGCTCATTTTTCCTTATATTCTCTCTCTCCTCTCTTCATCCTATCATTCCAGCAATCATATAATCAACATACAAAGAACTTCTCCCAAACTTTAAAATTAATGAATTACCCAACTCCTAGAATCTAGAGGTGGCCACTGTCCAGCAGAATGTTATGTGATGATGGAAATGTTCTATATCAGTGCTGTCCAATGTGGTGGCCACTAGCTACATGTGGTTATTGAGAATTTGAATTGAATTTTTATTTTATTTAATTCCAAATAAATTCAAATACCCACATGTGATTAACAGCTACCTTATTGGGGGATGAAGCTAGATAATCAGTTCAATTTGTTGAGTACCTACTCTTTGCAAAGGAGTGTAAGAGAAAATGCAAAAGAAATGACACTTTTCTGCTGAGGAAATTTCCCCAGTGCTGGTCCATCAGGCAGAATTTCCACAGTAGACAAGCTCCCTGGAACAGCACAAGAAGAACAGCTTACCCCATAGCCATAATACAAATGAAAACTCTGACTCTCCTAGTTTGATGTAGGTTTTAGGCAAAATGCGTGAGTAACACAACTAAGCCATAGCAACTTCGCTTGGTAAATAGAGCACATTTATCAAAAATACCATTTATCAAAAATGGTACTGGAAATGTTTCAACAACTGTTTTGGTCAAGATTTTATGGCATAAAAAAACCCCAAATCTCTGTGGTTTACAATAATGTACATTTAGTATTTTCACCTACAAGTCCATAGATGAGCTAGGGTAGTTCTGTTTCTGCCTGTAGGTTGGACTCAAGTTGGCTACATGCATCTGCCATTCTGGGACTGGTGGCTTCTTGGAGGAAGCTCATCTACTGGAAGACAGCCCAAGAGGGCAAGCCACACGAGCAAGCACACTGAAAGCTCTGTTCATGTTACATGCACCCATATTTCATTGTCCAAACAAGGAAGATGGTCAACTCCAAAGTCAGTGAGGCAGGAAGTTGTTCTCTGCTGCCTTACTGGAAGGCAATGTAAAGTCAGGTGGCAAAGAATATGGATATATAATTTGTTATTAAGACAGAATAAAGAGTTTGGAACAATCATAAAATTCATCACAAATACTTAGAGACTCACGGGTTTGGTTAGGGTAATATTTTCTCAGAGAGTGAGTTAATCCTTTTCTTCAGTTGGTAGATTTCTTCTTCCTTTTCCTACTTATGCTAACTTCCTTTGGGTGGAATCAACTCTCCTTAGTAATAGCAAAAAGCAGATAGAGCACCCAAGGTAACAAGTTGGCTCAGTTTTTATAACTTTGAGCCAAATCATGAAGGCACCCTACCAAGAGAACAAGCCTGGGTAAACCTAGGATCTACTCCCATGTAGCAATAGTCACCACAGAGAACAGGTAAGTCACTGTGGATTTGCCAAAACTCTCAGTTTATTAACATTGATGGTGACTTAACAAGGAGAAGGCATAACAAATTTGTCATATATGAGATGCTGATAAGTTTGCAGGCTCAATGCAATCTTTAAACTTTCATGTCTAAGCCTAGCCCCTTGTGATCTCATTCTTGGCCAAGTCTCCAACCCCTCCCAGACTTTCTCCCAAGGCAGAACTAGTAGACTATCTACTGCTCCTCTTCTAATCACTGTTTTCTTCATTTGCTTGTAGATTTTTAAATCATTTATTTATTCATTCAACAGAGTGAATTGAGCATTCACTCTTCCAGACAATGCTTTAAGCCCAACGAATATTGCAGTGAGCAAAACAGAAAAATGTGTCTGTCCTCAAATATGCGTTCTGGTGGAGAAAAATTAAACCGATATGCAATTGAACAAGTAAATACATTATATAACATTAAAACAAATAAAGTAAGATAAAGGGCTTGAGAATAACTGGAGTGCTATGAGTCTTGCACGTGGCAGTTGGGGAAGTTTGCCCTGAAGATGTGACCTTGGAGAAAATAGCTGAATAAAGTAGAATAAAAAAAAATGATAGAAAGTTGTTCCAGGCAAAATAAATAGCAGTGGTCTAGGGCTGTGCAAGGAATGTTCAAGGAACAGCTTGAAGAACAGTGTGGCTGGAACACAGCGAGGTAGAGAGAGCAGGAAGTAATTAGGCTGGATAGTGATTAAGGATTAGGTAGGATTTTGCAGGCTTGGAAGTCACTGGAACATTCTGAGCAAGGGAACAACATGAATATAACTCTATAGTGAGGAGGCATGCCATTCCGGAGAGCACTGGGCGTGATGTCTGCCTACTTCCATGGCAAACCCACTTCTGTTCTATGGAGTCTCCAACTGTGCATTTGCTTCATCTTGACTCATCAGTTCTTATGCTTCCAAGAATTTAAACATTCTGTAGCCTCCTCCCCTTCTTACTCTCACATGCCTTCCATTGTCTCCTGTGAATTCACTGCCCTTATTATTTCTGTTAACTCAACCTAGCACATTTTCCACCTGCAATACATTAGTGTGGAAATCTGATCAAACCATTAAACATATTTCATTCACTGCACATACAGTAATTGTACACTTACTGTGTGCAAAGTTTTGAAAAAGGAAATGTTAGTTGAAATATATCTGACAATTCAGGAACTTACCGCCGAAGATAGAGTTTTCCAATTGTTTCAAGTATATAGACCTCTGTTACCATAAAATTTCTCAATCTCCTGTCTAATGATATTCTAGTATATTTAATATTAATTCATTGAGGAACTACACAATGGCAAGAAGCTATCATACATTTAATAGCACTTTTATGCACTTGTTTTGTATTAATGCAATGGCTTCTACATAATAGTAAATGCATGTTTGATACACATTACCTACTGGGCAATACACTGTGAGATGTAACTATGGATCTGCAATCCCTTTGTGATACTCCAACCTACATCACACCCATGGATCTGAGGAGAAGCAGAGAAACTGGAACAGAACCTAGCTAACCCCTGTCCCCTTTACTCCAACAAAAGGGACAAAGCTGAATGTACAGAAATACATTTGTAGCTTGTGTTACAAAGGCTCAAACTCTAAAGATGTCCCAAAATAAATGCACACTACCCATAGGAGTCAGCATGATAGTGGCCTATGAGTGACTGGGCTCTTGAATTAATTCCAAAAAGTGGGAGCAGGCTGGACTACACAATTTGTAGGGCCCAGTGCAAAATGAAAATGCAGGGCACCTTGTTCAAAATTTATCAAAAAGTTCAAGACAGAGCATTAAATAAAGTGGGAAGGATGACCTGTGAAACCACTCCTGAGGCCTGGTACATGCCAGGATGTTTGTGTAGACAGTGAGAATCACACTAACCCAACCCACCGTCATTCAGCAGCAGCAAATGCCATGGTGGCACCTACCATGTGCCAGGCATTCCTCTAAGTGCTTTGTGTATAATGTCGTATTTCATTTATGAAACAGGTACTATTGTCATTCTCGTTTTGCAGAAAAGGGAACTAAAGTCCATACGGCTTTAGTAAATTGCCAAAATTGTGCAGCTAGTAAGAGAAAGAGCCAGTATTCAATCCCACATTGTCTGACGTCAGAATGTGGGCCGTTAACTCCCAATATGGTTTTGTTTCCCTAATGTTGTTTGGCTTGTTTTGAGGATTAAATGAGAAAAATGTAGATGAAATGTTTATAAATTTCATATTATCCATATTAAGCACCTACAACATATCGGGTATTGTTCTAAACCTAAGTTAGTTCATTTAATTTGCAAGACTGCCACGTGGGTGTGCATTATTATTAATATTGAAGAAATTAAGGAACATTAGGTAAATGACCAAAGGACACACAGCAAGTGAGAGATTGAGCCAGGTTTGAATTGAAGGAGTAAGTGGAAAGTAAATAGCAAAATTGGTTGTTATGTAGTTATACATGTTATGCAGTTATTATATAATCATAAGAATATGCTGTGGTTCCATGTAGGAGGGTTCCGAAAGCATTATCTTAAAAAAAAAAAGTCTTTCGGGAAAGAAAGATTATAGTTAGAAGTTATAATAAAAGTAGGCCCTTGCTTATGTGGTATTCACTTTTTATGGAAAAATAAGAAGCCCTTATCTTTTTTGGGTCATTTTTTTTATGATCTTGAAATTGCTTCTCTAGTAGAATGGAAATAAGAAAGCCTCCCTTTTCCCCAGTTTTCCTCCATTTTCATAATAATTAACTTGTCATAAGGACAATGATTAATCTTTCTCATCCATCAACTGCCTTCCCCAATCTGCATTGTACAGAATGACCACACTGAGCAAAGGCTATCTTGAAAAGGGAAAGCCAAAGCCAAAAGTGGCTTGTGTGCAGAGACAAAGATAAACACATTGTGGGGGAAAAGATTGGTTTCTTGTGAAAACTTACAGTACAAATCTCTTCTGTCTCCTGCCATGAAGTGTGCATTATTTAATTTACCAAGACACAGGCCAGCAACCAAACCCCCAATGGATGTTTTCACTTTTATTGCCCATTAGAGAGCATTGATGAGCTGTTGAACATTAGTGGTTACAGATAATGCAATCACTTTCTTCTAATACCAGGAGTGGATCTCAAGCTACTCTTTCCATTACTTCTGGCTTCCTCTAAAACCATATGAAAGTGATTGTGTGCATTCAGCAAAGAGCAATTGAGAACCTCTTAACACTTTGTTGGAGAAACATAGAGGAATCAAATTTTTCGGTTCTTTGGGATCTAGTTGTGGAAAAAGACATAGGTCCTCAGACATCTGATTAACACCGTGAGAGGTACAAAGACAGTATCTCAGTATCTCAGGCAGAGAAATCCCTTCTACCAGAGGTTTCAAAATGGGGGGAAGGGGCTGTGAGCTGGTCCATGTAACAGGTAAGAGGCCTAATGTCTTATAGGCCTTCTGCACTTTTCTTAATTTTCCCAGATTTTTCTCATTCCATTTGAAGCTTATCTAAGCATTTTCATATCAGATTCCATCCATGCTCAAAACTCACTCATGATCTTGAAGTATTTTTACCTAACTTTCTCATGATTCAACTTATAGGAAGAGAAATCAAGGATCATAAAGAGATTTAGCATTTTTAATTGCCAGATCTCAGACACGGTAACATTTAAATTCCCATGGTGACTATGGTAGCTGCCATCAATGGCTTTCCTCCATGTGGCTCATGGAATTCCTCCATCAAAAGGATGAGTCTATTTCTCACCTCCCCTTGAATCTGGGCTGGTTTTAGTAAATTGTTTGATCAATACAATGTGGCAGAGTGGTGTTCTGGGACTTTCAAGGCTAGTTCAAAAGAAGCCCTTGTCTCTCCTGCCTGAGTCTCCTAGAACACTCCGGAAGCTCTGAGCTACCATGTAAGAAGTCCAAGTACCCTGGGATTGCCATGCTGGAAAGGCCACCTCTAGGGACACCAATGACCCCTCAGCTGAGCCAGCCTCCCAGGCATGCCACACAGGGCTCTAGACATGGGATTTCTGTCTTGGTACTTCCAGCCCACCTGCCAGATGAATATGACTAAGTGAACTTGAACACCACCTGGAGTAAAAGATGCACCCCATTGAGCCTCGTTTGAGTTTCTGATGGACAAAATTGTGAGATATAATTATATGGTGGTTAAGTTACTAAGTTTTAGGGTAAATTATCATAAACCAGTAAAAACTGAAACAGTGACCAATTGGGTCTCTTAGAAAACTTTGGTTTCACTATACGTTTATAAAAGAGAACAGACTTCATGCAGCATGTAATTCATCCTCATATTTTGCAGCTAAGAATACTGAGGTCTGAAGCATCACATAGCTACCCAGGATTCCACCTTTCTCTTTCATCGCTCTCTTCTTTCATTAACCTTGACTGTTCTCAGCATAAATTAGAAGTTATTAATTTTATTCTTGAACTCATTAACAATGTGAACAAATCTGAAATGGTTGGGTAAAGCAAATGCAGAGGAGTGGAAAAGCTCTACCTAATTTATCCTGTAGCCCCAGTGCCTGATACAGGCCTCAACATAATTGTAGGTGCTCAGTGAATTATTGTTGAATGAATGTCTTCTCTTTGAGTAAATGGAGATTTCTGCAATGACAATATATGCGTCACTTCACCTACTCTATTTTTCATAATTAATTCATCTGACTCATGGCCTTTTGACAGATGACCCCAGACCCTAGAAAACTAGTATTTGTGTCAGAATCTGTGACTCCATAGCATGGCTTTCTGAAGACCAGAGGGCCTGTCTCTGCCAGGATTCCAGCTCTTATAGAGAAAATGGCTTTTCCTGGAGGCTACACCTCCCCTGTCACGTACCATATTTGCTTTTTAGTGCTGCCTCTTGCTTGAAGGCCCTGCTGGCCAAGTAGTAATTCAGATAAGCAATGACTTTTTTCCCTCGAGTAAATTCATTCTTAACAGTTGTTTTGTACCACCTTGGAGTCCAGTTATTTGGAATGAAGAGCTAGTGAGGGAAGGGGTCTTGCCTAGCAACTCTGTAGGTGTGCAGTATTTGTTGGCATAATATTTGTGTGTACATATTCAGCACAGAAGCCTGGAAATGACAATGAGGTCCTGCTCATAGGGAACTTACATTCCTAGTAGAGAAGTGAACTACTTTGGGTTCTCTGTTTCTCCAAGGCAATTGGTCCTTTGGAGATTGAACAGCATATATTGAAAGAAGAACAAAATGCATTGATCTCTAAGCTAAGAGGGCTCTTCTCCCAAGCCTTCATTAAAGTTCATGTCCATTTGTGCCACAGATCATATGATGGTGAAACTTCATAAACAACAGTGTCCACAGCCTAGGGCAGGAAGTTGGGTTTAGGGTTGAGAGGGGGACAGTTCTCTAGCTAGACTTCATTGACTGGGGTATCCTTCTGCAGAAAGAGACCCTTGACCTTTTGAACTTTGCCACCCCTGGGATCACAGAGTCTGCAGCTGTTGCATCTTCTGGGCTCTTCCCCAAGAAGCAGAGCTCTGAAGGCCCCTTGTGAATAGACAATGTGCTCTTATCCAAGAGGGATGGGATCGCCTCTTCTCAGGGAAACAGTACAGGGCCCCTGTCTTTCAGGGAAATTTCTGAACCACAGCCAAACCACAAAAATCAACTGCTAAAATAGCCTCAAAAAAAAAAAAATTTAAGAATATGTAAATGAAATTCAAGGGACAGTGGTGTTTTTTAGAGACCAACTTTCATCCCTGCTGCCCCACTCCCACCCCTCAACAGAAGGCGAGGGGAAACGCCATGGCTGCAACTCTGAGGTTATGCAGCCACCAGCTGGGCCAGTCCAGGGCCTCACCAACCGCACACCAGCCCCCCACACCAACCAGTGAAGACCATTAGGCAAGTAAGTAGTCACTGAAACCAGGATTAAATGCCAGACGTTGTGTTGTGCTCTGGAGGATAGAGTTTGCATAAAGAACACACACAGTTCCTGCCCTCATGGAACTTATAGTCTTGTGGAGGAAAGAGATGCTGATCAAACAATCCCAGGAGCAACATACACTTGTAGCTGTGATAAGTGTTAGAAATGTGGTTGATGACCACCTATAAAATGGAATTTGACCCAGTCAGGGAGGTCAGGTGAGTCAGCTTGGAGTAGGAGAAATTTGAGATGAGCTTCCAAAAAAGCTGAATAGTGGTTAACTAAGTGATAAGTGCAGGCAGTAGCATTCCAGCCAGACAAATGGCAAGGCCTTGTGACAGACAGAACACGGAAGGGATAGCCGTTTAAGGGACAGAAGATGGACAGAGAGGCTGGAGTGGAGCAGTAGGTAGGGGGATGACCATATGGAACCCTGAAAACCAGGTTCACAAGTCCTGTCCTCATGACTCACAAGTCCTACTTCAAGCTGGGAAAGTAGTATAAATGACATAATCAGATGGTGCTTGAAAAGACCAGGTGGCTTGCTCATCGGACCCAGCAGAGCAGCAAGTATCAGTGTACCATGAGGAAGTTGAGCCCCAGGCTTCAACCATGGGCATCTAGTGCTGGCTACAGCGAACCTTGCAGGACCCACAGATCTGCTGGGTCTCCCCATCTTCCATAATCTCCTGATCCTTCTCCCACTTCTCCACTCCCAAACCCTCCTGCCTGAGCCAACATGCTGATCAGCCAGCTGCCTTCTAATCCCAATCTTTCCTTCATGTCCCCTCTAGCTGCTTGCCTTTAAGTAAAACCTCTTTGTCCTTTGAGACACAGTTTCCAATGTGGCAGCTTCAAGCTGATGTTTTGTTGTTTTTAAAATCTCTTCCAGCTCCATGTATCACAAGTATAAGAAGGGGCGGGTAGAAATCTTTCTCACCCACAAATGCTACTTCCAGGTGTTTGTTCCTCATTGTTTGGGTTCAATTCCCTGTTCCTTTGAAAAGCAAGTCACCTTGTTTAAGCACAGTTCCCTTCCCCATTGACTCATCAACCAAACTGCAGGTCACTGCTCCTCCCTCGCTGCCAATTTGCTACTGCTCACTCTTCCTCTTACCTCCAACATCCTCTGGGAAGAACCGCCCACCACATTCATCCTCAGCCACATCAGTGATCCCTTTTTTTACTGCTCTACCTCAGCCACCTGCTCTCAAGGTCAAATCCAGATCATGCCAACAGCAGACACCACCCCCCTCTGAAATCACACCCTTTCAACCCCAACCTCTTAGCATTTTTTTATTGCCATTCAAATAGCCTCACTGGGGCCATTCATTGACCTCATTGTGACTGCTGAGCCACTGGCCTCACCTCTTTCTTCCTACCTAGGTCTCTGCCAGTCTTCAGTGCCCTCTTTGTCCAGATTAGATTTCAGGATCCATCACTGTGTGCGGAACATTGAATTTGATGTTTCCAGGGAGGCATCAAGTCATGATAAGGGGGAAAAAGAGTGTGAGACAGACCACCTTGTAGGACTCTTCAAGAACTAGTTACATGGCTTTCAAATCCCATGTACCGTCCAAGGAAGAATTGACAATAAAAAGAGAAGATTATGTGAGGAGGCTTTTTGGAAGGAGCAGTTGCTATGCTGAGTACTCCCTACTCCAGAGAGGGTGGTGGAGTGTTATTCTCCTTAACCCTAAAGAGAGGCACTTCTAGAATGCCCATGAGAACTTGCAGCATATTTTTCACAATTGGGAAATATAAAAGGTAGAAACCATATGACTTCCAAGAAAAATAAAGGAAACACGGAAGACGGATGCATTTGGAAAAGGGATACTTCAGTGGCACCATGCTAGGATGAGCCTGCACTTCTAGAGCATTTTAGATCAAAAGCAAACATCTGGTGATGTTCTCTGTCAGTTGAATATAAGTCATGAAAGTGAAGAAGGACCAGAGCCATTTGTCTCCTGCCCAAGTATAAACCACTTTGGAAGGATTTTGTATGGGGTGGAAACCCTCAAAATCTGAGCCTATGCTGGAAGGAATTGCAGCAGGAGGGGCCTAGTAACAAAGTTCCTAAAGAATGTACATAAATGCCTATGGGAGGAAGAGTCAACAGTAAGTCTCTGCCACTCAGGTCACCTTTGTCCTAACCCTGATGGAACCTTAATTCTGAATGAAGCCAATTATCTCTCTTCTTTGTACTAGTCTCAGAAAAAAAAAATGAGGACCACTGGAGAAAATTAACTAACTGAACAGATTAGCATCCTGCCAAACTGGTGACCCATGGACCCTCAATATTACAAGACAACCTCTTTATGATTTTCTCCCACTTTATCATCACCTCCCACTTCCAAAAACACCACTTCATACTTTTTTAAAATATTTCATTAGCCTGTGAATTCCCCTCTCAACAACCTTCACTCTTAGTAGATGGCCTTGCCTCAAACTTCACAGAGAAGCAAGAAACCCGGAGACAACAACAGAAAGAACTTCAAAGCACCAGCATCTGCTGTGTGTCCATCTCTTCCTGTGTCAGTGAGGGGCCAAACCCCACACTTCTGCTCACTATTCCTCCTCCTATCTGCACCATCACCTTTGCTATCTGTTCTCAGTTCTCTCTTGTCCTCTCCCTGTCTGCTGATCATGTCCTACCACCGCTCAAGCAGGCTCAAAGACGTCCCAACCTACGAAAGCAAACTAAGTGAACAATAAACCTCCACAAGTTTGCTTCTCTGATTCTCACTTCCAGTTCACACCCAAGCTTCTCTCCAATGACGTCTACACCCTCTTGTCTTCACAGTCTCACTTCCCATTCTCTCCACACCTATTTACAACCCAATTCTCATAGACATTAGCCACCTAACTGCTGTCTAATAAGTTTGAAATGAATGAACCCAATAAAAGTTGACCTTCCATCAACTTTTGAGATGTGACACTCTTCCCTTTATTCACTGAAAAAAGACTTATGGAGGCTCTGCTATGTTCATTGCAGCATGCTGGGTGCAGAGGATATAGTTGCTGCCCTCATGGAGTTTAAATTCTTGAAACCTTCTCACCCTTGATGTGTCACCCCAATCTCCAAGTCTTTATACCAGTTCTCTGGCAACTCCTCAATAGCCCTTGCTGATTCATTCTGCTCCAGGCAGCCTTCAAATGTTGGGCTACCCCCAGAGAATTACTGCTGGTCCTTCTTCTTTTCAGTCTTTACATTGTCTTTAGGCATCAATTTATATGCCAGTAACTCTCAGTTACATGTCCAGTTCAGATCTCTCTAGCAAGTTCTATGTTCTTATATTCAACTTCCCACTCCACATCCTGTGGGCTGCCCCGTCAGCACATCCTGCCATTCTGCTCCGCACTTTCCAAACTGATCCTGTCATCTTCCCAGAACCGTGCTCCTCCCACAGTGGTTCTCATTTCAGTAAATGACAACCCCGCTCAATCCTTGTGGTTACTCCGTGAGAACCTGGGCCACCGAGGGGACGCTGTCAACAGTGTGGACACCACAGCCTCCTCCACACATCCCAGCAGTCACCAAGTCCTTTTTATTTGATTCCAAAACATACACAAGTCCATCCACTTCTCCCCATCTCCCCAGCCACCAGCCTGATCCAAACCACCAATGTCTTTCACCTGACCCATTGCACTCCTCGTGCAAAGCACTGTTTCATGATGTGTGCAATGAGCTCTCTTCCTTTGCCTTACAGAGGGGTGAGGGTGAAAGGTGACACATGTCTCTGGCTATCCTTTAGGGAAAAGGGGACATTTAGGACACAAACTATGGTTCCTCCAGCCAGGTACTGTCTACAGGAGGACCTTCCCATCATAGAGCCTCTGACAGAGATGTCTCTTGTACTTACCAATGACAATTCCCTTCTCTATTCTGGACATCACCTTGGCCTCTATGTCAGAGGCAAACACACAGGAATCGTGGGAAGACCAGTCATGCTTCACTCAAGGCCTTTGGTAATAACTGCAAGGATAGCTGACACTGGGCAAGGCTGCAATACTGAGAGTCCCGACTTATCGTCCTACCCCGGACCCCTCACTCCTGTTGCCCAGTCAAAGAGCAAGGGCACTCCCCATCCAGACCTTCAGAGTGTCACCCCAGAGATACCTTCTAACACTATTCTTCCCTCTCCACCTGCCTCTCTGCTTTTACCTTTCTCTCTCTTCCTGAAATCTCTGCCTCATCATTTTCCTGGGTACACAGCCTTCACCCAGAAGTTGGTAAGTCCCATATCCCTCCATGGGTCTATTTTGAAGCTTTCTAGGGTGCAGTGAGTCAAGGCCATTGTCTTCTCTGCGCCTGGGAAGAAGGAAAGGTCAGCTTCAGATCCTCAGAGTTGGGCTGGCAGAACATCTGGATTACATTTTTCAGTTTTCTCTATGAATCTATAAAACAAAGAACAACAACAACAAAAAGAAAAAAAAAACCATTTTGCCCAATGAAGATTAACATCATTCCTCAAAACCTTAATGACACTTCCCTATTTATATTTCTCCTTTGAGCATAAATTTGAGCTGATTTAGCTACAAAGTTTTGCCCCGCTCCTGATCCTGGGCTGCAAGACAGAGCTAATCCTCCTAACTGGGCCAGGGTGCCACACTCCACCCCAGGCACAGGGAGGTCCTTCCACAAGACCATGCCTCTCTCTTGTCATTTGCTAACTGCTTTTTCTTATATTTCACAAATCCTTCCACTCAGGCTCTGCCTTCTCCTTGGGTGAATCTTCTCCCCCTTCTTCGAGCCTCAGTCTAATGTCTCTTCATTGGGAAAATCCTTCCTGTCTCCACAAGGACCCCTAGTCGACCATGTTCACAGCCCTGTCCCTCTAAGGCACATTTTCGCAGCACAGATGAAAACTGTAAGGAAATCACTATTGAGTGACTGTTTAACATACGTCTCCTCAGTTAGACCGCAAGCCCCTTAAGGGCACACCTCTGACTTCCTCTGTTGTGTCCCCACATCTACATATAACAATCTTGTTAATTACTGAATGCCTATTAGGTCCCAGGCATTTTATATAAACTGCCCCAATTCATTTACCTCTCACAACATTTCTGCAAGGTGGGTGTCTTACAGAGGTGGGAGGGAAAGTGAGGTAAAGACAAAGCCACTTGCCCAGGATTGCACAGCAGCCAGGGTGGAGCCAGGAACTCGGGGAGCCTGGCTGAGAAGATATTGCCTATCACTTTAACAGCCTAGATTTCTTAAGGTCAAAATAAAATCGATATTCAGAAGACCTGAGAATTAAGAAGTCCAATTATAGAGTTATGGATTGCTTAACTTGGATATTTTCTCATTTCTGTCTGATTTCTAGACAAATTGCAGGATTTTGAAACCAGTCTTCTCTTAAGGTGTGGAGCCCCTCAACCCCCACCTCTCTCTCATTTATTTGCTGTTTTGCCCCATTATTTGAGAAACGTGCTAACTTAATAATTTGTCAAAATAAAACCTTATCTCCATATGGAATAAAGATGGGATGGGCTTCTCTCAGTGGTGATATGGGCAATATTTTCAACTCTTAATTGTAATCAGCATCTTTTTATAGTTCAGAGATCCTGTAGAAATCATCTGTGTGTGTGATTTTGTAAGATGAGAATGTGATCTGAATCCATGTCCCAGCTACCGGGAAATTAGGGATTTAAGATCTGGCTTGGTCAGTGGCCTCTACAACACCCTGGGCCAGGCCACCCGGCTTTTGCTAGCTCCAGAGTGGACAGTGACAACTCAGTGGCCTCAGACAGTTATTTTCACAATAAAGAAGAGATTCTTTAACTCACTTTCATAAAAATGATGCTAAGGACCAGGGCGCTGGGTCAGATCGCCAAGGGGATTCAATATCTTCCATGTCATAAGCAGCTCCAGGTCCCACAGCCCTTTTGGACTGAGAACTGCTTTTAGGTAACAAAGAATTGATTGCAGAAGCTCAGTGCTACCTCGCCACTTCCCTTGTCTCCTCCGCTGAGCGAAATAAGCCGAAAGTGAGTGTTAAATTCATGCTCAGTGAATTTTAAGTCTCACGGGGAAGTTCAGAACATGCCTTTGATGTCAAGAGAATGAAGAAAGGTCATGTTCTCAGTGCAGACCAGGAAAGTGAATGAGGCAGGTGACCCACGGGGGATTGAAGGGAAATTTCTAGGAGTGGGATTTGTAGGGAGAGAGCCCCAGGGGCCTCTTATGGCATTAGAAAGACAAATGTAAAATAAAGCATCTATTTTGGAAAATCAAGCTGTCAGCTACACTCCAGAGCCCCTAAAGATATTTGAAAGCCAGCAATACATGGTTAGGGGGGTCACGGCTCCCCTCTTCTCATGTCCCCTCTTCATCCCACACTGTCACCCTCTGATCCAGTGTATAAGAGCCAAATCGTTATTTTAGAATGATGAATGGTTGTAATTATAAAATAATGCATTTTCCATAAATATTCTGAATTCGGTCCCATCGTGTGGCCTTTATGGAAGAATTAAATGTGTCTTGAAGGACAACCTTAGATCCCCTGCCTTCCTTCCTTGTAACTGGAGGGGGTGGGTGCTGGTTTTCAATGCAGATTGCTTAGGGCCACATAAGATTTACCAGATTAGAATCCATAAGGGTGCTGCCTAGGAATCTGCATTTTAATAATTTACACAAATTAAATCACCTTAGGTGATGCTTGCCCACACCTACTTTTGACATCTGCAAGTGAGGACAGGTACTATCCTTAGTTGATAAATTAGCAATTTGGCTCACACTCATCAAGCCATGGGTTACCCCTTTTTTAAATGATAAATTATCCTCCTATCATGTTCAACTTGTCTCCAAAGGTTTACATTTGCTGGGGATGAAATGCAGCTCATACCCAAGTGACCGCTTCAGCCCTCTCTCCTAAACAACTGAGGTTCTCAGTCCAAGGCTTGTTCTGTGGTCAGAAGGTTTGTTTCTCCTCCAATTCCTGTATTGAAGCATAATCACAAGGTGATGGGATTAGGAGTGGGGGGAGGGGGATATCGGGGACTTGATTAGATCACAAAGGTGGAACCTTTATAAAAGAGACCCTGGAGAGCTCCCTCGCCCCTTCTACCACTCAAGGGCACAGTGAGAAGGCACCTTCTATAAACCACGAATTGGGCCCTTTACAGACACTGAATCTGCTGGTGCCTTGATCTTGGACTTCCCAGCCCCCAGAACAGTGTGAAATAAATTTCTGTTGTTTATAAGCCACCCAGTTTAAGGAGTTTTGCTATAGCAGCTTGAACGATCAAACACAGCATGCTTGTTCACATGCCCCGTGGACAGAAATGCAGTTTACACAGTGAGTTTTCCATTATTGATGCTGTTTGAATCTCATCAACTGTGAGTTTTAAATCTTTAAAATCTCTTCACTCTTTTACTCTTATTATAACTCTGTGGTAGTTTCAATATAATAAGATAATTCTGTTAACTGTAAAAATCATGAAATTTAAAAATTCTTCTTTAGTTTTTCCTCAGTGTATTTGATATGCTTAGGGATTAAAAATATATGACCTGAATAAAAGATAAGGTCAAAGTAAATTCTAAGCCTCACATAGGTGATCATGAGTTTCAAGGAAATGAATTTAATAAAAAAGCAGCAGTCTGGGCACTTACAACAGTTATCATAGATATAAATTTAATCTTTTACAAAATTTTATTTTCTTTTATTTCTAGCCCTCTCTGGCCTTCTTCCTTTGCTGAGGAAATTTTCTTTCCTTTCGCACATTTTTGTATGAGATGTGTTTCTTTCCTTTGAACAATCAAAGCAGTCTCTATCATTTTAAAGCAACCTCTCAGCTGGAAATTCCACTTGGTTTTTCAGCAAGTCATTGTTAATTAGCTCACAAAGATTACTCAGAGTAAAACCAGGCAGTTGGAGTTTTTAATCTGGTTTTCTTGGTCAGGGAAGGCAATATTTGAAATGAGGCTGGCACACAGTTTACCACGTGTCTGATACAGCATGTCTAGGACAACAGTATGCAGATGCACTCTGGGAAATGATGATGATGGTTGAAGAAAAATGAAGTCAAATCCCTACTGCCATGGATCATGATACAGGGAAATAAAATTGTCACCAAATGGAGCCCAACCCTTCGGGGCCCATTTGGGCACCCACTAGAGCACTAACAAGCAGATGACATCTCTCACAAAGTCTCTCAAAGAGATGCCAGGGGAAATTCCACTCATTATACATGGCAAAACTTAAAACTTCACATCATTCCCAATTGCTTTTCACATCAGAGCAGTTGTCCTTAATGTCCCCTTTCCTTTCTCAAAACTCCTTCACCCTCATCCCTCAAATCCCAAGCCACGTTGCCTTTTCCCTCTTGGCCCTTCCTCTCCAAAGTAACATTCATCCCCTTCTGATAGGACCCAAGGCACAAACATGATGTTGTGACATTGGTACAATTCAGTAGTTTTTATGTAGGTTCAAATGCCATGTTCAATTTTAAGAACGTGATCAGAATTTTCTTAGATGCAATAATTGAATTTATGGGTTATTGTGAAAATAAGGCCTTGCTTATGAAAATCTGACCTTTTGCGTTAAGGGAGAAGAAAATCCCTGGTTATCCCTGGCAAAGGTGAAAGGAGAAGCCCGGGTGACCAACCATTGCAGATACTGTCCTGGTTTTAGGACTAAAATTTTCACATCCCAGGAATGTTTCATTGCAAACGAGGACAGTCTGTCACTCTAGAAGGAGCTCTTTAGGCATTTCTCTGGGGCAGCCTGATGTAATGAGACCCCAGAGATGAAATTAGTGCCTCCCCTTTAATTGGAAAAGGCAAATTCATTGCTCCTAAGGGACCCACTGGTTGTCCAGATAATTCCTCATCCCCATTCTACTTCCCTTCTCTTTGTTTCAGCATTCAGTGCCCCATGTTTGTGACAGTGACAAGTGGCTGAGCCCAGGACTCTTATCTTCCTCCTGTCAATTGAAGAATAACCAGGTTGATAAAGCTGGAAAGGAGAGCTTTATTTTTCATAAAGAGTTGCAGCCTGCAGGGTGGCCATTCTGACTGGCTGGGAAGCAGTAGCCTCAGGCAGAAGCCAGAGCAGGCACTTTGAGGGAGGGACAATGGGAACAGGAGTTTATGCTCAGAGAAGTGGCCGAGTAAACATATTTAACAAGCTATAGGAGGGGCCATGCATATTTATGAGAGGAGAAACAAGTTGCATGCCCCTTAATGGGGTCCATGCTCAGAAAATGGTAGTGTTAGCATCAGAGGGTGGAGTTTTCAACCCTGTGATGTCAAAAGGTGAGGCAGAGGACAGGAAAGAAAGTCCTCAAAGCCTAACAGTGATAATGAGGGAGGGGGTATAACAAGGAGTGCCTGATTTCCCATTCCGTTATGGCCCAGAGCTCAGTTTTAAGGTTTCTCTGGGGTCCCCTTGGCCAAGAGGGGGTCCATTCAGCCGGCTGGGAGGCTTAGGTTTTCAATTTTATTTCTTGCTCCCAGACAGCATCAAGAACAACAGGAGCAGTAAGAAAGCTTGGTTTTGCTGTACTCAGAACTGCCAAGTTTTACCCTTATATTTTCCAACAACTTAGCCTTATCTTCACCTTTAAGCCATTAACAAGATTAAAAGTGTTACTGAACCCAAAAGGGATCTGGCCTAGGTCCCGGTGCTCATGGCACAGAATAACCAACTGCTGTGACAGTGAGGACTGCCAAGGAAGAAAGGAAATCTTAATAGGAAAGACATCAGTGGGGAGAATGGGGAATCGGCCCCAATCCCTCTTGCAGGCTTTTTAACAAGGGGCTACCACATTGGGGCAGACTATGGTGAAATGAACAGGGGGCTAAATATATTGGGGCAGGTCGTGCAGATGGTGAGTCTTGGCCTCAGGAAGTCGGCAGAGGAGCCTTCGGAATCTCAGCTCCTTTGTCTTGTAGAAATTCTGACACAAGAAAGTGACTCCCAATGCTGGGAGCCACTTGAAGTCCAAGTGGGGCCTTGACTTCACCCAAAAAAGGATGTAGATGTAAGCCGACAGTATAAAGTGAAAGAGAGATTTATTCAGAAACTACAGAAAGTCTACTGCACACACAGAGCAGAGGTGAGTTCTCCCTGCAGAAGAGAACTGGCCCCCTTTTCTATTTAAGCAACTTAAGCAATGGCTTAATTATAGGCTAAACAAGGGGAGGGATATTCACAGAAGGGGCAGTGTGTTACCGTCTTGGTTCTAACTGGTTGGAACTTGCCCTGCATCCATCCTGTTTTGATCAGGGTAATTTGAAACTTTGAGACTTCCTGACTCAGTTAGGCAATGCTACAGGCAATGCCCACAGCAATGCCCAAAGCAGTACCTAACAGCAGTATCTGCCAGTTCCCTATTTCAATCGCACCATTTCTGGGAAACAATTCAAACAGGTCAAGTAGTTAAGGGAGAAGATTATTAAAAAACAAACAAACAAACTACATAAGAGTCATTGAAATTTGTTCATAGAACCAATTACAAAACCATCTCTACATGGCTACTTTCCTGCATAGATGAAACTAGTAATTTTAGCCTTGAAGTCATTATTTTAGTCCTGAAGCAACTTAACTGTCCCCATGCTTATGAGAAGATGCCAACACATAAGTAGATATTGTTCTTTGTTTTTTTCCCCCATTATTCTAATGACATTATAACAATAGCTGTATTTAATCTTTTAAAAACTACTTTTCGCAGAAAGTTACCCATGCCATACCCTTTCAAAATTCAAGATGACAGTATTTATGAGTGGTCAGAATAATTTCTATTCCATCTTGTCTGGCTTTGTGGGCAGATGTGGTTAAGCTCAGGCCTCCCCCTGCAACCTCATTGTCCTCATTCTGAGGCCTCTTCCTAGCTGCTGAGCCCGGGTCCTTAGGACTTTTCCCCCATTGGTTACTGGGTATTGTTAGTTAGGCCTCCTGAGGACTGAAGTCATTTATCCATACAATGGTCAGAAGGTTCTGGACTTAAGGGGACCTATGCAAAGAAAAGACACTAAAGTCTTGCAAAAGCAAATCTTGTTGCTATTATAAATGCATTTGTTAGTTTCAAAAGACAAAATGCATATGGAGCCAAATTAATAATGGAAATCCATTTAATCCTGTCTTTCATTATTTTTAAAAGAAAGTTTAATAAAGGCATTGTGTTTCTTAATAATTATTCTGTTAATATTTTGCTCTACTTTTGCATAATATATTTAATATGTGGTGTGAACCAAGTGAATCAAGATTTAGTGGAACCAAAATATAAGGGTCATGAGATAATAGTTCTATATCTGATCCAACTACATCATACCCATCCACCAACCCAACTTCTCAGAACAAGTGGTCCAAAGACCACATGGCAAAAGAGTAAGATTTCCTTGGGTAGAAATTCCAAATCCAGGATTAAAAATAGTCTCTGTCACCCTAAAAAGTAGAACAACATTATGAAAACTTCATGGAATGTTAGCCATCAACCTAAACCTCCTGTTCTCCTTGGTAATCAGCCCAGAAACTTTGGGAATGTTGCCTTGTAATATTGCTTTACTTATCATTTACCTGGGCTGCCTCTTCACAGCCCTTTTCTAGGCTAAGCCAAGCCATTTAGGGGACATCTTCTGCCTCTCTCGGGTCCTTCCTTTGCCCCTTTGCATCAGTCAGGCTATTTCAAGTCTGACTGCAGCCAAGTTCAACATTGGCTTAAGCAAAAAGGGGTTTTATTACAAGAATGTTAGGGGGAGAACCTCAAATGCAGAGAAGAGCTGAGGCATGCAGGGGACCTCAGGATGTTCCATGTGTTCTACAAGCCTTCATCCTTTGTGACCACAGACAGGCCTTCTCCTTGTGGCAGGGACATGGCAGCTGCCCACCCTGGGGTTGCATTGATCCAAGGTTTGAGAGGTGAACTCAGCTGCAGCAGGAAAACCTGGGAAAGGACTCTTGATGATTTGTGTCACAGGCCCATCCCTGAGCCAGTTGCTGAGGCCAGTGGGATGGGGCGACACCATGGTAATCCTGTGGTCCATTCCCCACCCCCATCTCTGTTCAGAAACGCAGAGTCTGATGCCAAGAAAAGGGGAGAGGGTGCTGAATGGACACATGATAATGGCTAATATTTACCATGTCCTTAGCATGTTCCAGGTAGTGTTGTGTTTGGTTTTGGTATATCATCTCCTTAATCTGCAAGGCTAAGATGTAGGTTTGATTATTGCCAACATTATATAGAAGGGGAGGAAATCATTATGGAACAGTTAGATAGCTTGCTTGAGGTCACAAAATTGGAGAATAGCAGAGGCAAGATTTGAACCCAGACTGGCTGACCCCAGATCTACCCACCCACCGGACCCACCGAATCCTCTCTTTCCCTCTTTTCTCCTTTTGCTCACCCCTCCTCCCCTGTAGGCTGCCCGATAGATGGGTGGGCAGGGCATGGTGAGGGTCAGGCAGTGCAGGGGGAGAAATTCTCTAGGATCCTTTTTGCCCTGGCTACAAGCCTATAGCCCTTCCCTTTGGTCTTTCTCATCCTCTTTTTAGCAGTTTCTACTCTGCTCAATGCTATTTCTACTCTGCTCAATCACTGTCTCTCGACCAGAACCAAGAACTAGATTCACATTGCCTGATTTGGGGACAGAAGGCAGCGCCTACTATTCTTCACTAAAGCAGATAGCCCTACCCCTTGTTGGCAAGCTGTCCACTGAATACCAGAAAGCAATGTTACACAAAAACATGTAGGGAGAAAATAAAGAAGGATAAAGCAATAATGCGCAGAAATCTATTTAAAATGACGAATCACTCGTGTTTTATCAGATTACCGCCCCACCTTGGAGCTAAATACCCACTAAAGTGTGTCAGCGCTCAATTGTAAACGGTCTTCTCTGCTTTTCTTTTGGTGTCACGTCTAGGAGAGGCTTCAGGACCCCTCCCAGTGCCATCCCGTCTGCGTGACTCCCCCCTGAGACACATAAGCTGGAGTGCTCCCTTCTCTGTGTTCTCAAAGTCCTTCGTGCCTCTGTATCTTGTTCCCATTTGCTTTCCTAACATGAACAGCTGTGGTTTTCTTAAGAACAGTAACCACGGCTTGTGAATCTACATTTTTCCAATCTCCCCAATAATGCCTTGTACAAAGAAGAAGTTCAGTAAATATGAACTCACTCATCAGATCCCCACTGATCTCCCTTCAGCTCTTCTCGGACATTCTACACTGTCCTGCCTGGGGACCTTATGGGCTTATTCTAACTGAAGGAACTTGCTGGACTCAGTGGGGTGCTTTCTGCTGAAGGCAACCCTACTCCATCCCTCTGGCAACTCCTCAAACCACCTGCTGGTCAGAGCCATTGTGGACAACACCAAGAGGAAGTCTCTTGGGCAAGTCACAGTTTTCTGTTCATTCCCAGGTGGCAGATGGATTGTCTCTCTACCAGAGAACAAGGACGTTAAGTCACCTGGTCCGGAACACAAAGCTAAATGGACGATGGAGCCAGAACCCACAGCCAGCTGCCGGGGCTCCAGACTCACTCTCCTTTCTGCTTCCAAAGACGTTTGTTGAGCAAGTCCCCTGTCTTAGGAGGGACCATGCCTGAGGCACCTGTGCATTTAGAGATTTTAAATTCTCACCAGTCAAGAGCCTGCTTGGGAGAAGTCTCTGGGGCATCGGTGTCCTTGTCTGTCTCCACTTCACACTGGCAGTGAGTACAGTGTCAGCCGGGTTTGTTCTGTCTGCTTTGGGCGCTCCTCAGACGTGCCCTGCCGTTCCTTGCATCTGTGCATCTGTGCTCACGTTCTTCCTTCTGTGGCGGCGCCCTGGCATATGTTGTATCATCTCCCCCTCTCTGAAACGTTGCAGTCAGGCGTGGGGGCCCTTCCCACTGTGCTTTCGTCACATCTCTGTTGTGCCTTTACCATGTTGGATGTACGTGTGCATGTGCGTATGTCTCCTGAAAAGCAAGGGGCATGCTCTTCATTCTAACCTGCAGAGCGCTAGCATCTACTTCAGTGCCCGCCATTAAAATACTATGAATTTAATTGAACACCTATATTTCATACCAGGCCCCATGCTACATACACACTGTGGACATAAAGTAATGATATCTGCTCTCAAAACCTTTCCGTGACAATAATAATTGTTGCAAGTGCCCTCAATCCATTACCCCTCCCCCACCATGCTTGCATCTAAGTTCTTGGGGTCCTCTGTTGAGTTGAGGTATTGGGTTGAAAGGTGGGGGTACAGGGGTCTCATTTTTAGTTTTTTGCACATACAGGACATTGCTCCTTGGAGTCTTGTTCAGGCAGCCCCTTGGAGTCTTCAAAGCTAGTCCTTGGCAAGAAGACACATTCTTCTCTCCCCATCCCCATACTCTCTGCACTGGACCGCAGGAAGCTCTGAGAACTGACCACGATGCTTTCTACATCCATCCTTTGGGGCACCGATGCTGTGCACTGAATGTTTATGCCTAATCCCCAATGTGATGGTATTTGGAGGTGGGGGCTTTGGGAGGTGATTAGGTTGTGAGGGTGACACCCCATAAATGAATTAGTGCCTTTATAAAAGAGATCTCAGAGAGTTTTCTCTCTGCTTTCTGCCACGTGAGGACACAAAGGGCCCTTACCAGACACTGAATCTGCTGGCACTTTGATCTTGGACTTCATGGCTTCCAGAAGTATGAGAAATAAGCGTTTGTTGCTTAGCCACCAGTCTGTGCTACTTCGTTATGGCAGCCCAGTGACTCAGACACATGGTGTCCGCTCTTAAGTCGCCCTAAATCTATTTCGGGTTCATGTCATGCACCCTGCCCTCTGGATTGTCTCTGCCCTCCACCCCAAAGCATGACAGTTCCCGTTTATCAGGCTCTGAGAATGTCTTTCCCATCCCTTTCCTGCACTGAGGGACAGGTTTCTAGTCTCAGAATGTGGAAGACTGTTCCAACTCAGCTTTTGAGCTTGACTGTCAAAAGCCTTTATTTTTCCTTTTTTTCTGTTGCCAGGAGTTTCCCCCAAAGCTGTGGTTTGTAATGGTAATGGCCCAAATAGGAAAAGAGCAAGAGTAATAGAAAATACCAAAGAAATAAATTTCTAAAATATCATTGAAGAATAGTAATAGCAATAGCAACTAGTAACTTCTTAGCTCTCATAATGTGGCAGGAACTACAGTAAATAATTCATATGCCAAGTATAAGTTAATTACCGCAACAGCCCATGACATAAGTAAAATTATTATCCCTGTGTGACAAATAAGGCACAGGGAAGGTTGCCTGAGGCCAGAGAGCCAGCAGGTGTGGCAGCCAGTGGGAGCCCAGCGGGACCCCAGGTCGTCTGGCCCCAAAATCCATTTCAACCCCCACCTCTGTCTGCGGCTGACCCAGACCCGAAGTAGCTAACTCCAGTGCAGCATGGTAGAATCCTATCACAAACCAGCACACCGTAGGCACCCAATAAATATTTGCTGAAAGAAGGCAAATGATAAAATGCAAAAATATGTTTGATGAAACTGCACACAGAGGCCATTCATCAGGGAAATGATTTGGAGGCTGTTCACTCTTATTCACCTGTCAAATAAAAATGTCATAAATTAGAAATTTCTGTATGTTCTGGGAAAAAAACAATGTCTGTTCTGCACACAGAGCTCTAAATCTTCCTATGTCTGGTCCAGACATGCTGTGGACCAGAGCCAAAAGCCAACGTGAATCTGAAAAGAACTCCCTAGAATGAATACATTTGCATTGATTCATGCACTTGTGTTTGCTCCCAAGCAATGACATCCGTCTGCCACGCCTCGGTCACCCTTGCTGGGCTCAGACAGTGGTCATGCCGGAGCCCTATTTTTAGCTGGCCTGTGGGTCGGGGCTTTCAGAGGTTTACATATTCCATTTTGGTCCTGATATTTTTCTTTCTCTTCCCCTAGTCTTGGAGCCTGTGTTTACTTCATCAGCAGTTAGAACTGAAAATCTCAAGGGCCTGCAGCAAGGTAGACCTGCTTTGTGTGCTCTTAAGGCTCAGTTCCTGATAGCAGTTGGTGCTGGTTCATTGTGAGGAAAATTAAGGTAATGATAAAGGTTTTTGAGAGACCTCAACGTGAGTTTTAACTGCATAAAAATTGGTTTTAAAGAGCAGTGAGTCATGGAAGTTTAAAGTGACAAGAGATCTTGGGATGATTTTAAACCAATGTTTCTGTTGTAATAGAGCTGTGATAGTCAAGCAATGATAACTTTCTGGAATATCCTACGGATCTGTGCCTGCCGCCATGCTAGGTTGAGGCAGGAAGTATGTTTAGTAAGGGTATGGACTTCTTGAAGGAACAAGATA
The DNA here is from genome assembly GCF_040939455.1 of Microcebus murinus. Classification (NCBI taxonomy): domain Eukaryota; kingdom Metazoa; phylum Chordata; class Mammalia; order Primates; family Cheirogaleidae; genus Microcebus; species Microcebus murinus. The sequence continues at coordinate 93,714,003 of NC_134111.1, read as the reverse complement.
TCTACACACATACGCAAAGCAAAACACTTCAAGAACCATGTAAGATAGTTAAAATTGAGAGACAAATGAATCTCATAAACAAGAAGCTTCCAGGAGGCTGAGGTCACCTGTGATGGGCTGAACTGTGTCCCCCCAAGTTCATATGTTGGGGTTCTAACCCTTGTACCCCAGAATGTGACTATATTTGGAGATAGGGTCTTTAGAAAGGTGATTAGGTTAACACAGGGTCATCAAGGTGGGTCCTAACCCAATGTTACTGCTGTCCTTATAAGAAGAGGAGATTAGGACACAGAGTACAGAGGGAAGCCCGGGAAGACACAAGGAGAAGACAGCCATTTGCAAGCCAAGCAGAGAGGCCCCAGGGGAAACCAGCCCTGCTGGCTCCTTGATATTGAACTTCCAGCCTCCAGATCTGTAAAAAAAATAAGTTTCTGTTGGTTAAATCACTCAGTCAGTGAAACTTTGTTATGGCAGCTCTAATGAACCAATGTATCTCCAAAAGCTTGAGTGGTCCAGGGAGACCTTGCAGAGGATGATGGAATAGAAAGTGGCCTTGGTAGCAGGTGAGATTGGAGGATGGAGTCAGGCATTCCTGGCAAAGGACAGGAAATATTCATTTGAACCAAATGAAATTGCTGATATCTGCCCTCTTTGATGTAAAAAAAAATGGCAAATTTCATATGGTTCAACAGAATATAAATAAAGGATCTGGGGCAAGAGTGTGGCTGCCTGTCACACTGGTAAGTGGTGACACATGACAGTAGAACCTCATGGTCATGAGGTACCTGCTCCACTCAGTGGCTGGGGATCAGTTTCCCTTTGGACCCTCAGTTTCCTCTTCCATAAAGTGAGGACAAAATACTTGTAACTGCCTCATAGGATTGTTGAGAGCATTAAAGTAGAGGAAGCCTGTAAATGTTTAGCACAGGGCCTGGACATATTTAAGATCCCAGAAAATGTTAGGATAGCTTTTAGGACTCCCTGGGTTGCAGGTAATAAGAACTAGATGGAAATGGTTTAAGTGGGAAAGGGGGAATTGAAAGAACCGGGAAACCTCACAGAACACAAAGCAAGAACTGAGCCTGGTGGTTCTCACCTGGGAGTAGTTTTGCCTTCCAGGGCGTATTGGCACTGTCTGAAGACATCTCTGGTTGACGTAACTGGGGAGGTGCTACTGGCATCTAGTGGGTAGAGGCCAGGAATGGTGCTCAACATCCTACAATCTCAGGACAGCCCCTGCACCAAAGAATGATCTGGCTGCAAATGTCCACACTGCTGCTATTGAGAAACTCCCTGCCAGGGTCCTGAGCATCAACTGGACCCTCAAGCCCAGTCCTGGTTATTAGTCTTTAATCTTACACACCCTTCTTAGCTCTTTGTAATGCTGGAGCTAAAGCTCTACAAATATCGTTTCTGCTTTGCTAACGAATTCTATTTCAGGATCTATCAAGGCAAGAACTTGCTGGAGGGAGCCTGAAAGGCTAGAAGAGGAGGAAGGGACTTGCTCCCTCAGGTGGCTTGCTGTTCCCAACTATGTCACCTGGCAACAGGACTTCACCCCAGCAGCTGCTGCTCAATCTGTTTCTGGCTTCATTCTACACACACATACCCCACCTCATGGTGACATAAGAAGAGCCCAGCGCCTGCTGGCCAGCATTTTCTCCCTCTCCACGGAGACTTCTGTGAATTTCAGAGGTACCAACACCAGTGGACAGTACCCTTTCTTCAGGGGTCTGAGCCTCATCTCTGTGCACCCTCTTCCAAACTTCCAGGTTCCATAATTTCTCCTCAATGTTCCCCTAGCCCTGAGGGTGTTAGCTACTTCCTGAAGTTACCACCTCTATAAAACCTCAGTGTTCCCTTTTTGCCTCAACAGCCCACCAATACCTTTTTAACCCGTTCCCATTATTAAATCTTCTGTTAAAATAGCTGGTATGGTTTCTGTTTTCCTGACTGAACTTGACTGATATACACAGCACTTGTATTTCATTCTTTCTTTTTCTACAGGGGGAATTCACTGCTTCTCAGATCCCTACCCAATGGCTCCAGAGCTTATATAATGCAGGTTCAGCCACTTGAAGAGAGTGAAGCTCTTTTAGTACAATTACAAATTCCTGAGGAAGGAAATCTAACGGGCCCAGGCAGAATCATGCACCCACCTTTGTCCAATCAGTTGTGGCACAGGGTGAGGCCATATTGTACAAAATGGCAGCCCCTTCAGGTCAAGGGCTTAGCAGGAAGTTACTTTCCAGCTCTTTGAAACTCCAGAGTTTGTCTACTTAACATAGTTATTGTTTTTGTCCTTGTATCATCAAAGAAATACCCTCAAAATGGCTCTCAGAAAATTAAAAGTAAATATTTTTGCATTTTTCTATTTCATCTTAGCAAAAAGTAGGGAGGTGGTGTCTTTCAGGAAAGAGAATGCAAATTCACAGATAGTCTAAGAAATATGGCACATAAGATTTGCCTTGGAGCCTTAAGCTTCCTTTTCTGGGCCTAGACCTAAACAGATCCTAAGGCTACTGTAAATACAGATTTTAAAAAGGACTGAATAAAATATGGTTGCCAACAGGCTGAAGAGTCCCAAATATTAAGTATTTAAAATGGTTCCAAATCTCTTGAAGAGTTAGTAAGTTATGCAAGATTATAGCTCTGTTCTAAAAGTTTCCCCTGGCCTTAAGGGCTAAAAGAAAAGGCTCAGTATTGAGAGGCTAAAACCATAGGTTTAAATCTTATCTCCAAAACGTATGCCTCATGTACCCTCTCTGAGAATCAGTTTTCTCAGTCACTGGGGATTTTATGCTCAACCTCACAGGGCTGCTTCCATGATTAAATAAAATAATACCTTGGAAAGCATTAAACAGAATGTCTGGAACTAGAGCCTCCATAACTGTGAGCTATGTTCCTTGTGTGTCCTGCAGCATGTTTCTGAACAAAAACATTTGAACACAGTCAAGACTTTGAAATAACACTAAAACATAGACCTTTTACTCCAAAGAGATCAGGTGTCCCCTGAACAATCCTTACTCAGTCTCCAATCCCTGTTCTCCAAATACCATTGGACCCCATAGACTCTGGCAGCTGGGCAGGCAGGGGCCTGTGGGCACACGTGTCTGGCTGAGGGCACAAGCTCTGGAGTCAGGACAACCTGGTTTCAACTCTAGTGCTGTTAACACTAGCTGTCAGACTTTGGGCAAATCACATCCGCTTCACCCATAAAATGGGACTGATAATGACAGTAGCTGTCCAATACTCTTGTTGTGAAGTGTGAATGAGATCAACCCTGTGAGAGCACCCAGCTCAGTGAGTGCCTGTCACTTAGGAAACATCTAATGGCAGTGGGCTTAGTTTAGCTCTTATGATTACCTTCTGTCAGTAAGCCTTTGGGGACTAATTTAAAAATTTTGTGAAGTCTAAAGGCAAAACCGTCCCATTAGATAAAGGAAGCAGAGGATTTTAAAAGCATATAGATTTCTTAATTTCAGAGGCAGTCCATCTGTTAAAACCTTTCTCTTGTAGCTAAAAAACCTTTCCACTTTTCTCCAACTGGCTATCACGGTGCTTCAGGACCACCCTTTCAATGGGGATTATGCTTGACATTGACTAAGATGGCTCTGTGCAGTTCGCTTTCTGTTGCGAGCTCTTGTGAAAGATTTCCTTAGGTTTGGGTGTTGTTAATAGGCAGATTGGTACCTACTGAGGGATGTGTGACCATTTTCCCATGGGCCATGGAGAGTCCCTCCGTGAATTAGGACCAGCCACTCTGAACACATACACGATGACTACCGCAGGATTGCCATAGGTTTGCAGACTTATCCTAAAAGAACCTCCAGTGATACAGTGGTCTTAAGAATTATTTAAAGGAGAAAAGGTGGTTTGACAATTATGACAAATGTTTTGTAGTAATTTGCTAAGCTAAAAATGTCTGATGAAATAAGTCTCTGCATATTTAGGATACAAATGTCTTGCTCACGTCCATCAACAGGAGAATGGATAAATAAACTGTGACTTTTTCCTAAATGGAATAATGGCTTAAAATGAATGAACCATAGGTCATTTTGATATGGGTGACTGAGAAACCCAATGTTGATTGGAAAAAAGGAGGCTGCAGAAGGAATCAACTCAAAAACTGGTATATGCAATTTTCTGAAGTTTACAAGCAAACATAACTAAATAATATATTGCTTAATGAAGCATACATATGCTGTATATCTATAAAGAAAGTAAAAAGATAATTATTTCCAATTTGAGAAATCATTTCTTTAAAAAATAAAAGAGGGGGTGATATATTCATACAATGGAATATAATTCAGCAAGAACAACAAACAAGTTATCAATGCATGCAAGAAAGTGAATGAATCTCACAGACACAGAAAAAAGTGAGACACAAAAGAGTATACACTGTATAATTCCATTTATATGAAGTTCAAGAACTGGTGAAACTACCCTACAGGGATAGAGGTCAACACAGTGGTTTTCTCCCTGGGGGTGGGATGAGGGGCGGGGGTGAGGTATTCACTGGGAAAGGGCCCAAGGGAACCTCTGAGGTTGATTCTATTTCATGATCTGCATGATGGTTACATGAATATTTATATATGTAGAATTTCATCAAACTGAATACAAAATGTGTGCACTTTACTATATGTAAGGTATACCTAAATTTAAAAAATAATTAAAATGATGATAGTAGCACATCATTTTTTTAAACATTGAAAGTCCTTTTGGGAAGGTAAACAGTAGGCAGCCCTACACAGTTACCACAATTTTATTTTGACATTATATTGGTTCACAAAATCCCAAATAGAACTTGTCTAACCTATTGAATTTTCATCCATCTCCCTTATTTACATGACTTCTCTCCTCTTTCAGACTACAAAGACCAGGAGAACAGACACCACCTCCCCATGGTTCCCAAACTGTGCACTGAGGCACCCCAGGGTGACATAGCAAACTCACAGGGGTGCTGTGGGAGATTTTCACTTTTTGAGAGAAACACAGCGTCATCAGCTATCACCTAAACTTTTAGCTCAAAGTCGTTCAACTGTGAATGTATATTATGCTACATTCCTTTTTGTCATGTTATATTTTTTGACAAATCTGAGTTTAGTATTCACTGTCTTAAAAAGCAAGTAAGCATGAAAGCCCTCAGAAATGGGAAGTGACGGTGGCAGTATCCAATCTGATTCTAAGGTCTGAGAATTTGTGCAGTGCCCAACAGGTACATACGTCCCATTAGTAAGTAATTGTGACTATTTAGAAATGAAATAATAATATTTTTTTCTTTCGATTTATGTGTAGCTGTTTTTCAAATGACTACTAAGTTGTTGATCCATAAGCACCTACTATTAGAAGTTGTTTAAACCTAACTATTAAGAAAAAAAGAACTGTTTGTTTTTACTTTCAGACTAGGGGTGTATGACAATGTATCTGAGACACTAAGGGTGCCAGGACCAAGAAAGCTTGAGAACCTCTGCCCAGACCCTTTTGTGACACACACACACACACACACACACACACACACACACACACGCACATACACACACGCACACACACATTTGCACAGGTACTAATCACCCAGCACAGTGTCTGACGTGACATAATCTCTCAACAAACCTATTGTGGACTCAATGAATGAATGAGGAAGCAGCGCTCCTCCCCGGCTCCCCTTCCGGCGCTTGGATGTGTGCCCAAGTTGGCCAGCTCAGGGTGCAGCCCTCTCAGCGAAAACTCCCAGCCTTTCACTGGACAGGCCGGGGACAAGGGAATGGGACCCAAGTGAGGTCCCGGGAGGACCATGGCAGCACTGGGCACACAGGAAAGCTTCACACAGCCAGGTGTGTAAGATTCAGGGAGAGGCTGGCATCTGAGACAGATCAGAGCACACGAGAAAGCCTGAGGACAAAAATACAAAGGCAGCTGAAGGGTGGCGGGAGAGGCTGAACAAAAGGGAAGGGAGAGAGAGACAGGAACAGGAGGCACAGGCTGGCAGGGGCACAGAGTGCGACATGGAAGAATCAGAAGGTCAAGTCACTGAGTCTGAATGTCGCTGTGATTTATTGAAGAAAAAGAGCAGGTTGGGTATATAATGAAGGGGCAATGTGGTCAGGGTCTGGGGAAGGGAATGTCATTTTGGCACTAATGTTTGCCATCAGGCAACGAGGACACCGAAGGTCGCCTGGTTGATACATAGTTTGGAGAACCCCCAGATGGGCTCCGAGCAGGGTTGGAAAGGTTTTCAGAAACATGCAGAACAGGGCCCAGGGTAGAATCATTGGCCTGAATAATCCAGTATGTTTAGGAAAATGATTTATGTTTTCTCTTTAGGCTGAAAAGCGCCACACTGAACCCACTTCTTCAAATGTGTCTAGAGAACATGGTCTGATAGGCTTCACCTTTAGACTCCCCGTGGGGCAAGAGGTATGTGGTTGGAATATAAAAATCTGCTCACACGTGTGTGATGTCCACCAAACGAAGGTGCCGGATGGCACGCCAGGCTGGCAGGTGGCTCTGCCTGCCAGGCTCATCATACCAGGTCTTGTCGCATTCTGTCCTTTTAAGAGGACTCATTCGTTTTGCAGCTCCAATTTTAATGTAGATCACATTTCAGTGCTATCCCTCCACGATCATACCATTTAAAATAAGGTATTTGCATCTGTTAGAACTTGGAACATTTTACAACTTCATGTCAGAACTTTATTCTTAGTTAAATCATTATTCTCTCTGCATATGAGAGCTATTTATTCTAAAGTCCCCATTATATTTTTACTAGTTCTTTGGGGTCGTATTATATTGTGGTCGTTTTGGTGTCCACCTTGAAGAGAACATCTATGTAGTTAGTATCATTGAGAAATGCCAGGGAGGCAGCTGAGATTTGTGGGAATTCACTTGACTGGGACCAAATCCCAAGTCTATCACACGCTAGCTGCGACTTTGGCCCAGTTAGGTTACCCCTCTGAACATCAGCTCCCTCATCCATCAGATGACAAGGCAATGTCAGCCGCTGGGGGCAGGGGATGAACTTGAGGCTTCCCTAAGCCTGCGTGTGAATTCTGGGTCTACCATTTATTAACACTCCAAACCCAAAGAAGTGATTCACCCTGAGTCCAAATTTTACTGTGTGTGAAATAAGAATAATAGGCTGGGCGCGGTGGCTCACGCTTGTAATCCTAGCACTCTGGGAGACCAAGGCAGGCGGATTGCTCGAGGAGTTCGAAACCAGCCTGAGCAAGAGCGAGACCCCGTCTCTACTATAAATAGAAAGAAATTAATTGGACAACTAATATATATAGAAAAAATTAGCCGGGCATGGTGGCGCATGCCTGTAGTCCCAGCTACTCTGGAGGCTAAGGCAGCAGGATTGCTTGAGCCCAGGAGATTGAGGTTGCTGTGAGCTAGGCTGATGCCACAGCACTCACTCTAGCCTGGGCAACAAAGTGAGACTCTGTCTCAAAAAAAAAAAAAGAAGAAGAATGATATTTTCCTCATGGGGTTTTGAGATAAATAAAGGCAGTTATAAGTAGAGGTGCCACATACCTTGTTTTGGACCCCACCAACTAGTATTGGAGTTTTTCATTTGGGGACAAAATAAAAGGTTTTTTAAATGGGGCATTTAAAGTTGTGTATATAATGGTAAATATTATAGTTATTATAGTATTATAGTTATCTTGTCATACTGTGACTTAGGTGCAATTATTCTTGCTTACTCTCTTGGCTGATTTGCAGAGAGTCACTATGCTGATTTGCAAATTAGATGTTCAGTATGGGACTTGATTCCACATAAATTCTGGTGCACAAGGTAGGTATGGCTTGTGTAACAAAGCACAGTTCAAAACTGTGAGCACACAGGCTGCAATTATGAAAGGATGCTCAATACTCTCATTGTATAAACACAGTGCAAGTTAGTCTTGGGTCCACTTTCATCTTTTACATTGATTCAGAAATTTTGTTTTCTTGATTCTTTATTCTTAAACTTCATCTCTTGTTATAAAAGAAATACACATTTATTGAAAAAATTAAGAAAGTATAGGAGATTAAAAAACCACCTGTGATATTACAGTTAGAAATAACCACTGCTAACATTTAGGTGTATACATTTCAGTATGTATGTATATGTGTGTGCATGTATAGATAGGCACAGTTAATATTTCACCGTGAACACACATTTGCAAGCTATTTTTCTTCAGCTTATTTTTTTATTATGATAAAATACACATAACATAAACTTAACCATTTGAACTGCTTCAAAGTGTACAATACAATGGCATTAAGCACATTCACAATGTTGTGCAAATATCACCACTAACAAGTTCTAGAACTTTTCCATAAACCCAAACAGAAATCCCACACCCAGTTAGCAGTCACTTCCCATTTCTCCCTCTCTCCAGCCCATAGAAATCACTAATCTGCTTCTATCTCTATGGTTTTATCTATTCTAGATGTTTCATATAAATGGATCATAAATATGTGATTTTGTGCCTGGTTTCTTTCACTTAGCATAATATTTTCAAGGTTCATCCATGTCATACCATGTATCAAGACTTTATTCCTTTTATGATTTTATGATTCCTTTTACAATATGCCATTGTACGGATGTACCACATGCTGTTGATCCAGTCACCAACTGATGGGCATTTGGTTTGTTTCAACCTTTTGTCTATTGCAAATAATGCTTCTGTGAACATTTATGTACAAGTTTTTGTTTGAGTACCTATTTTCACTCCTGTACTTAGGAGTGGAATTTCACATAACATTTTATCATGAACATTTTTTCTATGTTATTACAAATTTTTCCACAATGTCCTTTCATATGGCCACAGAAAATTTCATTGTACAAGTTTATCAACATTTATTTCACAATCCCCTATTGCTGGATATTTAGTTGGCTCCAAACTTTCTAACACTGTAAGCTATATTTTAGAGCTGTGGGACCTTCCATAGTTTTCTTTTATTTTTTCACTTTCTATGGGCCAGACCTACCAAGGGGGCTATGTTTCTAATCTCTCTAAATCTTGCAACAATCCAAAAATGTATATAAGGCTATTCCCATTTTACAGGTGAGAAAACTGAAACACAGAGGCTTACACAAGTGCACATGGTATTATTGCTGGACCAGGGTCAGAAGGCAGGCCTATCTGCTTCTAAAGCCTGAACACTTACTAAATTCCATTTATAGGACTATTTTCTTAGGGTAAAATTCTAGAAGTGATTTACTTATAAATCAAAGGACACGCAAAATTTTGAATTGCTTATTGCAGAACTTTTAAAAGGCAAGACACTTTTGGTAACTCCATCAAGCTTGAATCAAGAATTTTAAAGATTTAATTTGGTTCCAAGGTGCCTTTCAAAAATTGATGCTATAATCTTTGGCATGAAGGCCACATTTAAATTGCATAAAAATGAATTTCTTGTTTATGTAGATCATAAATTTACTGCCAAGGCACAAATGTGAATCTAAGAGGTCTCAAATTATAGAAGCAGTGGTTAGAATTCATGGTATCATACTCTGAGTCTTTTGCATTTGCTAATCGTGATCAATCTTTCGATGAGTAATTCGAATTTGAAGGTTATCAACATGGAAAAAAGGAGCTACCAGCAAATTCTCTTCAGGAGGAAAGTTGGTATTTGGGACATGATGTTCACATCCCTCAACAGAACTCATTTTTTGATAAGTGAAAATGTGTTTTCCACAGGGAACCTGCTGCTGCTCTGTGTAAGAACTAGCTTGGTAATTGCTCTAACTTCTGTATCAAATACCAGATTGAAAATAATTTTTGTACTATGAGTAATCTTGGTTTAATGGTTATAACAGAAACCAGTCCTCAACTGGTGAAAAACAAACTTTGTGGTTCTTGGAGGTTTTGTAAAAAGAAAAAACTACATTTACTTATTTGGTAAGGAAAAGAATGTAAATGCAGATTGCCATCATTAAATGTTCCATGGTATACCTGATAAATTGTTTCCAGCTAGTAGTTTTGGAAAACCATCTGACAACCCTAAACCAGTGTCTAGTACAATGCCTGGCCCCTTAGAAATTATTACTTCAATTTCTTGCATTGATGTCAAAAAGTAGTGAGAAGATTACATTTTATGTATTCATGAAACAAATATTTATTGGGCATCTACTCTCTTAAAGTATTAGGAACATATGGACGAACAAAACAATGCTCTATTCTCATGGAAGTTAATGTCTAGACCAGGTAGCAGGGATGGGGGAGGACCCAAACCAGACAAACACAATGCTGTGTCAGATGGTGATAAACACAGAAAAAGCATGTGACAGTGAGAGTAACTTCTCAAGGGAGAGAGTGAGGCAGGAAATACGGGTGGCCACTGGGAGCTCCTCGTGAGAAGTTTTGCTGACACCTGAATGCTAGCCCAGTGAAACTGATTTCAGACTTCGGTCCTCCAGAACTGTAGGATAATACATTTGTGTTCTTTTAAGCCACTAAATATGTGTAATTTGTTACAACAGCCATAGGAAACGATTGCATTCTCAATAGGACGGACGAATCATTGAAGCTGAGATAGTAGAGGGAGTGAGCTCAAAAGCTGGGAGGATGGAGTCGGAAAAGGAGGTGCCTGGCGCTGAGTGTATGGGACAGTGCAGAGAGCGGCTGTGTCAGGCTAAGGCCATGAGGTGCTTGGATGATGTCGGACAAGGACACAGCTTTGGAGAAGGGGAGACCCAGGACCTCTAAGTGGTTAGAAGGATCATCCAAGTGGCTATGTAGACCTCAACAGTCACGATAGAGGTGGCGTTGGAGAGTGTGATGCTGACCCAGGAGCTAAACTCTTCCAGGATCAAAGGCAAGTGACCCTTGGGTCTATAGATAATGATGGTGATAAGGAGGGGTAGCAGGTGGTTTTGATGGCATGAGCCTCAAGGGAGAAGGGCAGGGAAGAGAGTGAGACCGTGGTTTGGAAGAGGGACACTAAGGAACCAGAATGGCACCCACCCCACCTCTAGGTTCTTGGATTATCCCATGAGGGCCGTGGGAGGCAGCGCTGTGTCCGCAGGGTGGGGAAGGACCAGGTGTGGATGGGGCACTGCAGCCTCCCCAGGTGACGGAGGAGACATGACCCAGTGGCCTCCTCCAGATAGTGGTGAAGAGGTGGGTGTGGGTCTTCATCATGTTATAGAAGGCTCTAGGGGCCCTCTTCCTGCCTGCTCATGGCAGTGGTAGGGGAAGGGGTGCTGTGGGGAACCTGCTTTGAGAAGTACAGACCATGACATAAAGGGGAAAAGTTTGATCACAAGGTCATCTGATCAAAAGTGACACATGAGTGACAAGAGTATCTTTCTCTGGCTTGTGTTCTCAGCAGCACTGCCAGGCACCCAGCCCAGGACTCCACCATGGCTGCCAGGCTTCCAGCAACTCCCAGCCGTAGGCTGGAGCCTGACCTAGTGGGGAATGAGTGCGCCACCCTTCGAAACCCACGTCTCAGTCAGGCCAACACTGAGAAGCTCCAAGAACAGACTGAGCTCTTATCTTACGACCAGGAGGTTGAACTCCAACTTTGTACGCTGGGTGCTTTGGGCGCAAAATGCTCTTAAAATAACCACTTTATTATAAACACAGAGTCCTAATCTAAGTGTGAGTCACGGGAGAACAATCTATACCTCCTGAATGTTGAGAATGTTTGGATTAAAAATAAAAACCTGCACGGCAGGCCCAGCCTTTCAAAGAGTAAGCCTCACAGCAAGTACCCGTTGAGAGTTCAAGTTGCATCATAGGGAAAGTGAGTTGCCAGAGGGACGTCGAGCTATTATGTGACATCCAGGTCACAGCGGCCAAGGAGACAAAAAGCTGTGGAATTACAGGGAATGGAGAGCCCAGTGGGGCAAGAATTGAAAGGACATCTTACTGATGCTTAATATTCACAGAGAGCTCTTACCCAACAAAGTGTGGGAGCTTGTGATCTTGTGATTGTCTTTCTGACAGCACATGTGGTATTTGGGGGTTTTAAGTGGGGCTTGCTCACCACGTCACAGGTATATACACCATTGGGCAAGTCTGGTCTTCACCTAGGGTGGTGTATCCTAAACAAAGAAGAGTTGCAGGAAACAACTGGTCTCTTGGGATCTGGGGACATTTTCCATAAATGGAGCACTGAACACCTCCTCTCGAGAATACTGGTAGGGTCCTAGGCCATCAGCAATCCATTCAATTTTGCTGATTATTGAAGGGAACAGGCAGAAGGCTCTGGACAGCACCCAGTATCTGCTCTTTCCCAGTTTTTGGAAGTTTTTAAATCTCGCTCCCCATCCCTCCCTCAAGAGCTACCTCTTACTCCTATGAGCTGGCAGGGTGCTCAGAGATGGCCCATCAGTTTTTCTGTCAGCCAAGGAAAAATACACTTTGAAAAGTCCCTCTGCCACTGACATTCTGTGGTCCTAACGCAAACCTTCTCCTCCCCCAAATCATAGTGTGCATCCTTAAAGCAAGTAGATGCTGAATGACCCACCTCACAGCTCCCCTCTGAATGGGAGTAAACCAGGGGGCACTCGAGTCATCTTTCCACCGTCCCCGAAGGCTCCTGCAGTAACAGACAACTGCCACTTTGCTGGGACGCAGCATAATTTGCAATTGCTTCACTCAAGAACACCTTGACACAATAGATGCAGAGTAACACCGGAAAACTGGCTTCTTGTCTTAGTCCACACTTTCATCTTTAGTTGCCAGTAGCCAGACTTCAAAAATACCAGGCTTCCTATGTTCTAGCCATTTCATCAATTCTTGATTCCTCTTAAGGGAGGTGTTGAGTTCCAAAGTGTATAACCTCTTGCTAAGATGGGCAAGAGGACTGAGCAAGGGTGGCTCTCCCCGGGGCTGTATGGAGTCACCAGTATATTAAAGGACACCCACTTATTAGCTTGCTTTTCGAGGGACTGCTCTCTTGGCCTAAGTGAGCAAGACGATGTTAGGGTTCGAGGGGAGGCTGTGGGCGGAGAAGGTGGGGAGAGGAGGAAGACGAGTTGCCTGTAGCATGCAAGGACGGGGTGCAGGAGGTGTGTCCAGAGTGCGTGTGGGCCTGAGTGACAGTCCCGGGCACTTGTTCAGAGGAAGCAGATATGAAAGAAGACCAAGGCAAAGTTTACCCTCTTTTCTATGTTTTCCTAAGTCAGCAAAATTGCTTCCCTATTATTCAAGGAGCATAAAACACTGTAAGGAAACCCCAGGAAGCATTTTAAGCCATGCTTGGTTTCCATGTGGTTTCTGGGCTGTTGAAGCAGCTAAAATGTCATAGTCAGTCACTGAACAAGGGATGGTGTTTCTCTAAACCCAGCTCATTGGCTTTACACAGGGGGGGTGGGTTTTGGTTTTTTGTTTTTATTTTTGTTCCGATCACAAAGGATTTTTACACACTGGAGGCCTTTGCATCTAAGAAGGAGATTTCTAAGGCTCTTTCCACCCCAATCCCCCTCTGTCCTCAGCCTGGGCTGCAGATCACCATCACCAAAGCCATGGGAATTAGAGACTCCTGGGCTTGGGGCCTGGAATCTATATTTTTTAAGTTTCCCTAAGCAGCCAGATTTGGAAACTACCAAAAATCTCCAAGAATGACACAAAGATGGAGGGGGAAGAGGTGGCGGACTGGGGGCAGAGGTCAAGAGGGAGGAAGGTCTCTCCGTGTCCTTCTGCGGCAGGAGGCTGGCACTTCTCGTCCCTGCTCCTCCTTGTGTTGCCACGAGCTCCCGGAAAGGGTCGAGAAAGCGGCTGGAAAGCCCCTTGGCCGCCTGCACTAAGGGTGTCTGCATTTTGTCATCAGGCTAAGTGGGGTCGGACCACCTGGCCATCCGTGACCTGCGTGAATTACCGACCTCGCTCAGCTCGTTTCCTCATCTACAGCACTCACTACCTGGCTGCCCCCATCGTCCAGGGACCCAGGCCAGCCAGAGTTGGTGTGTTTATTGCTTCCAGACAAGTCCTGCCATGGCAGCTCTGGCAATCCCAGACCCCAAAGATGTGCCGAGGGCAGCAGTGAGGCGATTTGCAGCTCTCTCTGGCCCTAATGGAGCCTGGGGCCAGCTGGGACGTGGACCAGGTCTTTCCCCAGCCCATGCCACCCTCCTCTCGTCTCAGCCCTGCAGACCCGCAGCCTCGCTGGGCTCCGAATGGCAAAGTCCCATTCAAGCCTGACTTCTCCCAGGTGAACCAGCGTCTTTTTCTCCCACCCTGGCCTTCTTGTAAACTCTATTCCTTTGAAGCTGACTGCGGCTCACTGTTGGTCTGATCGAAGCAATCGTGGGTAAAGTATGGATGCTGGATGCATCTGCAACTTTTCAGGCAGTGTTTAAGTCAAACACGTCTCCCTGGGAGTGGTAAATGGGTTCGGCAGATGGATCTTTATGGTTCAAAGGGCCTGCTGGGCTCCTTGGTGATTCCAGGAAAGTCCTCACCGCAAAGCTGTTGTCAAACCACCACCCATTCCCTTTACTGGTCAGTTTTGCCCGTAGCCCGACACCACGTGGGACTGAGCCAAGTATACTGGCACTCCCAGAAGGAGAGAGGTCGGCCAGCATTGCCACTCTGTGACCCCATCCGAAGCCGTGAGGGCAGCAACCAGCATTACCTTCCTTCAAAATGCCAAAGAGATTCCCTGTTTTCATCTGCAGCTGCTGCCTGTTCCCGAGCTCACCCTGCCTGGGTGTCTCCTTCGCCACAAGTCTTGAATAAATAAAATTTCGAATGGGTAAGAATGTTATGCCTTCAAGTCCAGGAATATATTGGGTTGTAAGACATTAAAGAAGCTCAAAATTCTCTGGAGATGTCGTATAAACTGCCTGTATTTCTTAGGATCAGGTTCGGCTACACGTGACCAAAAATACACAGCTTAAGCAAGACACAGCTATATTTCTCTCTCGTATCAAAGTCTGAAGTAGGTGGCCCAAGGCCAGCAGGGGCTACGCAGTGTCGTTCACCGCGATTCTCTCTGCTTTGGTGCTCTTCCCGAGAGGCCTGTGTTCGTGCTTGGCTCATGGTCCAAGGTGGCTACTCCAGCCCCAGTCAACGTGTCCACGTTCGAGCCAGGAGGGAGGAGGAAAAGGAACAAGCGCATGCTTCATTCAACGACATTTTACATACAAGTAATGCAATTTCCACTGAGGTGCTGCTGACCAGAATTTAGTCACATGCAAGGCAGGCTGTGTGAAGACGTGTGCCTTCACTTCCAGGTCATTGTGGGTTTTGCTCCCCACTCCTGACTTCACACCCCGTGGCATGGCCCTGCGTGCCACTGCCCGAAGATGTCGCCTCCCGGAGGAGCGTGATGCTGCTTTCTTGCCTCAGTGGCGAGAGCACCTGTGAGGTCACGTCCTGTGCAATCCTTGGTGCTGACCTGAGATTGAGGCCCTGAGAACATTCACTTTGTGTTGATTCCCCTAAGGCATGTTGCACATTCTCCATTCTGACAGTGCAGGAAAAAAGTGGGAAAAAGCCTCCCAGGCAGTTCGTTTCCCCAATCAATATAGATGTCAATGGGGTCTCTGACATGTCAAGTCCTGGCCAAGGTGTTGAGGATACAGGAACAAAAGAACCCGGCTCTGCCTTCAAGGAGCTCAGAGGCCCCCGGGGAGACAGGGCTGAGTGCAAGGTCAGAAAGCTGTGGATGGTCACACAGTGGCTCTCGAGAAGGTGCATGGACTCCCAAGACACACGGGGGCAGTCAGGTAAGTCACCTCGGACGGGGTTAATCTGAGATGGACTTTAGAGGAGGAGCAGGGATTGGTCAGGAAAAACAGAAACGTGTATCCCATGAGGAAGGCTTAGCATTGTCAGAAGCAAGGAGAGAGGAGAGCATGTGTGTTCATGCGAGCACGTGCTAGTCCACATTACCGGAGACGCAGGAAGATGAAATTAGAGCATCAGGAAGGCAGGTGCTGACTCATGGACTGGCTCGTATGCACTGTGGTGCAAGTTTAGACTGAGGACAATGGAGAAACCACCAAAGGGGTTCAGTCCATGACACAGTCAACTTTGTGTTTGTAGAGAGAGCTGCCTGCGGCTTTGCGAAAGAAAGGTTTAAGGAGAGGTTAAACAAAACAAAACAAAGAGAGACTGGGAGGCCAGATATGACTGGATGACACTCCGGAAAAGGCAAAACTGTGGCGACAGTAAAAAGATCAGTGATTGCCAAGGGCTGGGGGAGGGAGAATGAACAGGCAGAGCACAGAGCATTTGCAGGGCAGTGGAACTGTCCTGTATGATACTGTAACAGTGGACACTTGTCATTCTACGTCTGTCCAAATCCACAGACAGGGTTCAGGCCAAAAATGAACCCTAATGTAAACTATAGACTGGGTGCTAATGATGTGTCAGTGTAGGTTCATTGGTGATAATAAACGTACCGCCCTGGTGGAGACGCTGATAGTGAGGGAGGCTGTGTGTGGGGTGTGGGTAGGAGGAAAGTATATGGGAAATCTGTACCTTCCTCTCAATTTTGCTGCAAACGTGCAACTACTATATAAAAAAATAAAGACTTAAAAAAAAAAAAAGGAAATGGGAGATGGGATAGGAGACTGTTAAAGTAATCAAGAGAGAAATAATGAGAGCCTGAACCAGGGTAGGGGGATGGAGATGGAGGGGAAGACATCACGAAAAATCAAAGAAGTTGGACAGAGTAGCGGGATGAGGGAAGGAAAGCCATCGTGGGTGACTCCTTGCTCTCTAGCATGAGCCCGGGGAGAGGATGACTGTCACCCAATGAGACAGCAAATATGTTATAAGAAGCAGATTTGGAGGGGAAGGTGGCGTGTTGTATTGTGGATCTGTGAGGTGCCGTCTCTGGGATATCCAGACCGAGAAGTCAGATGGACGTTGACTATAGGGTCTGAAGCTCCATCTGAGGGCTGGCCTGGGAGAGCCAGGTGGCCGGCCATCATAAGCTTGTAGGTCACAGTTTCAATCACGAGAGGGCACTGGGTCGCCCAGAGGGAGCTTGCACAGGGAGAAGAGCAGTGATTCAAAAGCTGAGCATTAAAGAAGCTTTCAGAAGGGGCAATTAAAGGAAGGAGAGCCAGGGTGAGAGATGTCATAAAAGTCAAAGTCAAAGGCCGAGAGAGCTCTGTGAAGAGGGTGTGGTCCATGGCATCATTGTTGGGTGTAACAGAGAGGCCCTAGGTGATAAGGGCTGGAAACAGCCATTGGAGCCTAAAATAGGGACATTGTTGGTGACCACGCAGAGGGTTGTATCCGAATAGAAGGAAGTGAATGAGATTTCAGAGTAAATGGGTTGTGAAGAAGTAGAAACGCTGCCTTTGAACATCTGTGTGCAGTTTGACAAAGGGAGTAGAGAGATCGGGCAGTTCCTAGAGGTTTTAGAATGTCAAGAAAGGCTTTGGTTTTTGCTTACTATGAGAGATATTTTCATGCTTTTGAAGGTTGTGGGAAGGGAAGCAGTAAAGAAAAAACATTCACTTTGAGTTTCTCAATAAAGTAAGAAGCAGAGAATCTTCTATGACTCGGGGAATGGAAGTGAGCAGAGGTCTTTGAAATCGTGTTTGAGGGTAAGAGAATGGGGCGTGGCCAAGGACCAGTAAAGCACTTAATGAAATTCTCTTCTAGCATCAGAGTCCTGTTTTGGTACCTCAGATACAGGGCTGGGTACTCCATTATAGACTTTCTGGATTTCAGTGTCTTTCGACCTCAATCTTCAAATACAGTCTGCTTGTGGATCCCGGTCACCAGGCTCCATCCAATTATTGGCACCTTTTGTACGTTGTCTGGCTTCCTTCATCTCTTGTTGACAATTTTCTACAACTCTCCTTGTCGTCTACTGTTGCTTTCTCCAGATATTTGGTTTTGCCTGCCACACTGGAATTTTCTCTGCAACCTGCATACAGACTCACTCCACCCTTCAACCTAACAGCCAACGGTTAGGTTCCTGGTCTTCCTTTCTCCTTGTCTGCTCCAACCTAATCTGTCACAGCAAGTCAGTTCTTCGGGCAGAAAAAGAGTCTAAGTGACGTAGGGATGAGGAAAGTTGTGGTAGATAGTCTCCAAGAAGACCCCCAATGATCCTCGTACAGTGGTCTCCCGTATTATTCCTGGGTTGGTCTGCATGACCATAGAATATGGCAGTCACAATGATATGTCACTTTCAAGGCTAGGTCATAAGAAACTTTGGGGCCACTTCCACTCTCTTTATCATTGGCTCTGAGGGAAGCCAGCTGCCATGTTGTCAGGACACTTACATTGCCCTCTGGAAAGGTCTACATGGGAAAGAATGAAGATCTCCTGCCAATGATCCGCAAGGAACTCGAGCCTCCTGCCAATAGCCGTGTAAATGAGCCTTCTTGGAAGCATCTCCTCCGGCTCCATTAAGCTTTAGATGCTGCAGCTCTAGCCAATGTCTTGACTGCAACCTTAGGAAAGAGCCAGGGCAAGAACAATGCAGCTAAGTCTGTTCTGAATTCAGAAACTGAGATAATGAATGTTCTTTGCTTTAAGCCATTATGCTTTGGGGTAATTTGCTGTGCAGTAATTGATAACTAATACAACAGTCTTCCTACCTTCTTCCTCATTCCTCCCCTAGAAGAGGTAATGCCGACCTGATTGACCAGATTTCTAGACACTGGTTGGGTGATGCTTTACTTACTGGTGCACGGGGCACTGGTGACCAGTCAACAAGCACTGCTGAGTTCCTACCATGAGCCAAACACCGTTTTCAGTGCTGGAGACACGGCAATGGACACGACAGCAACCCTGACATTGTAACGGGAAGAGGAAGGCAATGGATGCGCACACTTTGTCAGTAAACGCTACCAAGAATGTGAAGAAGGCTCATACGTGGAGGGGCTCAGGAGGAACGCTTTAGCTGGTGTGGGCAAGGAAGTGACATCTAAGTTCTGACCTGAATGTTGAGGACCGTCTTGGAGAAGAGCATTACTAACAAATGCAAAGGCAAGAGAAAGAAAAGAACTTAGCATTTCCTATGGATGAAAATAAGGCCAATAGTAATGGAGGGAGACGCATCACAAAGTCGTGTCCCTCACTCCCTTTCTTCTGGCAGCTGGTGGGGCCAGTGGAGGCAGAGCCTGCATCAGTGAGCAGATGCTATCTGGTCTTCCCTTTCTCTCTCTCTCCTCCTCTCCACACAGGTGCACTCAGGTTTGGGGTGAAAAGGGGTGGGCTGCCAAGCTTTCCCAATGTACTTTCTTGTGGGGAAACTGAGTCCTGGGACAATTTGCAATAAAATGGCAAGTGGATTTGCCTTTCCCTTGAGAACCCCATGGAAGGAAGCATGCTTGAGGAGCAGAGAGAATTCAGCTATTCCCGGATTTTTCAAATACTAACAAGACTCACTGTCACTGCTCATAGGCATGGCTGCCATGTAGAGTTGGCAGATTACCGAGAAGGTGTGTGGATCCAAACGAACACCAGCAGCCTAGAGCACAGGTCATGAAGGGGAAACAGAGAAAAAGTATGACATAATCCCTACCTCTAAGGTGTCAAGAAGAACATTCTTGGGCTTGCATTACATGCTAATGTATGGAAATTAAATCCTTAATGGCTTGTTTCACATGTTTATAAATATAATATAAAAGTTTCCAGAACACGCCTTTTAAAAAAGTATACTGGAAGGTAATTGATGAGACATAGCCATCCCCATTCATAACTCTTCAGATTTTCATGGAGAAGGTGAGAGGTGGAGAAGGGTTATTAAAGATCTAGTCATCAATGAATTTGATTTTAGGAAAAAAGAGTCAAAATCCTCCTGTTTAGGCAATAGGCAAACATCAGACACAAGGTATTCCAAACTGGATAGCCTCATAAAGTTTGCAAGATGCAAGACAAGACAGGAAATAACAGGAAGTGAAGAATACAGAAGCAACTGCTGAGCTCTGCTAACCATGTAGCAGATCCTCCCTAGGGGTTTAGTGGTGAAACCAGAGAATCATTTTTTTGGGGGCATTAACCAGATATGACAAAAATAGCACTACGTTTCTGCAAAGGCTTGGGGTGGGTGGCAGAGCTGCAGGATAAAATGAAATGTGAAGAGTCTCCTGTGATCTCTCTCTACTGAATCTCTTTGAAGGGCAAAAAGTCAGAAAACCTTGTAGATTAGAAATAGAATAAAAATTACTTAGGGGAGTTATTAAAGAAATAGCTGGCTCTCAGAAGACTTCTAAGCCACATGAAAATAGATCGGATTTTTAAAGTTCAACAATTTTTTAAGAACTGAAAATGAATCAGCCTGGTCAGTGAGTAGAAACCCACAGCTTAAATAAAATAATGGGCTCACTTAAGAAGGATTTCATACATTCTCCTTCCTGTTTTCTTTATAATATTTTGATTTGCATGGGAATGTGACCTCACTCTGGGATTTTGATTACATCTGGTGCAGGTCAAAACGTATATTCCTTTTGTCTGCACATAAGGGACTGGTCAGGCCTGGGAGAGGACAAAGAAGCACAGAGGGAGAAGAGTTAGGGGACAGGGTTGGATTCAGCCCCAGGTGTACATTGTAGACATTTCTGCAAGACGGAGTGATGCTAATGGTATTTCATTATCTGAAAATCAAGAATATACAAAAGAGAAAGTCCTAAGGATTAAAATCAGTGAATCATTTTATTTTTCTTGTTTATTTCAACTTCTCATCTCCCAACTCTAACTTGAAGTCCCTTCATCTGCTCATCCATAGCTAATGAAGGATTTCTGGACATGGAACTTGCATGGCTTTGTTTGGGCGCCCAGTACTGGCCTTCTGCCTGGACTGGGAAGAGAGTTGCTTTTAATGCTGACCAGGGATATACTGGAAGCTCCCTGTGGCTTTTCCTGTTTGCTTGAGAACCCCATGGAAGGAAGCATGCTTGAGGAGCAGAGAGAATTCAGCTATTCCTGGATTCTTCAAATACTATCAAAACTCACTGCCACAGAGTCTAAGAAAGACCCCCAAAGACCATGGTCTTTGTATTACCATCCTTTCCTTTGAGTGGGGTGAACTTGTGGATAATGACAAGATATCACTGCATGACTGTTACATTATGTAGCAGAGGAAGATTGTCTAGCAGACTGACTGAATCACATAAGCCCTTTAAAAGCAGAGATTTCTTCAGCTGGCCACAGAAGGGAATGTCAGAGATTTGAAACACAAAAGGATTTGATGCACCATTGCTGGCTTAAGATGGAGAAGGGCCCCTGGCAAGGAATGTGGGCAGCTTCTAAGAGCTGAGAGCTGCCCCTGGCTCAGAGCACGCACGGAAATGGGAACCTCAGTACAATCCCCAGGAACTGAGTTTGGCCAACAACTTGAGTGAACTTGGAAGTGATTATTTTCCAGAGCCTCCAGATGAAAGCCTGGCCTGGTTTTCAGCTCTGCAGAATCCTAAGCAGAGAATCTACTCAAGCCTGCCCTGACTTCGGACCCACTGGACTGTGAGATGAAAAACAGGATTGCTCTAAATTGCTATATCATTATTTGTTATGCAGTCATGATAAACAAATACACCTCCTTGCCTAAAATTCCCTCCCATATATCATGCCTGGAAGGATGTATTAGTTTCTTATTGCTATTGCAACAAATTACCATGACCTCAGGGTTTATGCAACATAAATGTATTATTTTACAGTTCTGGAGATCAGAAGAGTCTATAATGGGTCTCACTGGACTAACATCAAGGTGTTGGTAGGGCTGTGCTCTTTCTGGAAGTTCTAAGTGAGAGTTTGTTTCCTGCCTTTTTGAGCTGCTAGAGGCTGCTGCATTCCCTGTCTCATGCCTCTTCCATCAGCCGCATCACCATGACCTCTGCTTTCTCCATCATGTCTCCTTCTTGGACTCTGACCCTCCTGCCACCTTCTCTAACCATAAGGACTTGTGTGAGTACATTGCACCCACCCAGATACTCCAGGTCAATCTTCTCACATTGAGATCCTTAGTTACACCTGCAAAGTTCCTTTTTTTAGATATTCACAGATTCCAGGGATTAGACTATGGACATCTTCAGGGCCATTATTGAGCCTATTATTAAACAAGAGGCTTCCCTAACTTTGGTCTGTTTTTAATCATTCAGTGTTTTGCTACTTGAGAAGGAGTAATACATTTTAGAAAGACTTTCTTTCCCAATCACCCATTCATTTACTCAATATTTATTAGATGCCTATTTTGCAAGATCATCATGTACAAATCAGTCATCTATGTAAATGGCACCTGATCTGAGGTTGTTTAATCTACACAACCATAGTAGACCATTTTGTTGATGCATGTTAGATGTTGAGCAAGAGATATAGTGGTAAACAAGATGACAAATCCCTGCCTTCATTTATTGAACACCTGCAAGAGGTATAGGGTGGGCATGTATATATGTATATTTTCTAAAATTCCATAAGTTTTTTTAATTGTACTGAAGCATGAGGACCAGTGAAGCCCTCTTGCCTGGTGCTACTTGACCTATCTAATTAGAATCTTCATGAATGGGTATCTTAGTCGGTTCTGGCTGCTATAACAAAAATGGGTGGCTTATAAACAACAGAGATTTATTTCTCACAGTTCTGGAGGCTGGGAAGTCCAAGAGCAAGGCACTGGCAGATTCAGTGTCTGGTTCATAGACAGTACCTACTAGCTGTGTCCTCATATGGTGGAAGGGCAAGGAAACTCTCTGGGATCTCCTTTATAATGGCACTAATCCCACTGATAAGAGCTCCACCTTTATGACCTAATCACCTCCCAAAAGGCCTCCACTCCTAATGCCATCATTTTAGGGGTTAAGATTTCAACATAGGAATTTTGTGGGTGACATAAACATTCATACCATAGCAGTGAGGTAAGGTCAACTATCTTTTCAAATTCTTCCTTATGTGATTCTGATGCACACAAAACCTTGGGTTTGTCTGCTTGAGGTACCATGGTCCACAAGTGGTGTCTAGAGGGGATAGGATATGGGAATTATGTTTGATAGGACTGGAGGAGGGAAAGATCAGAGTGTTGTAAGAAAGGGAAGCTAGAGGGAGGCACATATCCTCCAAGACCACCAGACAGCAAGAAGGAGTAGCATAGGGAAAGCAAACAAAACAAAACAAAACAAAACAAAACAAAACCGCTCTCCTCCCCTAGGCAGAGGGATGGTGTCAAGGGCAACCTGAGACAAGTCTAGACTTAGGAGGTTTATGTATTCACTGGTGCATGTGGAATCGTTAGTACTCTTAATAGTTTAAGGGACCAAAAGTGAGGCATCTCAAGGCCAGATGGAATTTGTCTTCAGAAGGTTAAAGAGAGACACGTCAGGGGAGGCAATTCAGATGGGCTGTTTATACCTGTCAGGGCTGTAAAGAGCTTAGAAAAGACGTTTAGAAAACTATTTTTGACAAAAAAAACAAACTAGGAGATGGAAAGTCTATTCATCACCATTAATAGCAGAATAGCAGAGAAAATTGCCTTTGAGGAGCACTTGAGGGCAAGAGTCAGGATGGAGGCGGAAGGCAGGATTGTTTCTGAAGGCTGAGCTGGAAGGACACTCTCACTGAGGGAGAGAAACAGCCTGGGCTCAGAGGCCCTGAGCAAATGCAAAACCTTCTCAAGCCCACGAGTAAAGTAGAAAGAGACTGGACTCCAGGCACCAAGAGGAAGCCAAAGTCCAGAGCTCTGGTCTCGACGTGGAGGACTGTCTGTGCTTCTGCTCAAGTCCCCCAGGCCAGGAGGGAAAATCTGAGGGTCTGATAAATGTCTTCCCATTGCCTATGTGGTGAACACCATGTTGTTTGCTATCAAAACAACTTTCGACAACATTAAAAGAATTTTTAAAGGAGATCTTCATTCAAAACACCATCTACCTAACCTAACAGTATAATGAAATCTTCAAGAATGAATATTTTAAGGATGAACATTCATGCTTACAGGCGTCAAACTCTTATTCTGATTCAGAAATTAATTATTCCCTTAAAATATCTCACTTTCCAATCTAATGTTAAGTTGCAAGAGAATAAATGCATATTAGATCATGGAGAAAAATGTAAAATAAAAGCCAAGTCAAATAATGCAATAAAACCACAATTATGTTTAAATAGATGAAAAAGAAAATAAAAACAACTCAATTTCACCACTGAGTAATAACATTAACATTTTCCATCTATGCATATATTTACATTTTCCTAATAATGAGATCATACTGTACGTATCATTTGTTAACCTATTTTGTATGTACACAGATACCCACATTACTTTATATAGTTGGGTCATCTTTCTATGTCATTATGTTATTCTCCTCCCACACCATTTGAATATCTATTTACTAATACAATGTATAGATGTTGTATTTCTCAAGGTTCCCCATAAGCAGGCGATGCATGTCAGAGCACAGTAGCTGGGAGCCCCAGTCAATTACAGAGAACTGAGAGGTTCGTTCTCTAGGCCAGCAAAGATGTGCTAACATATTTAACAAGTAAACTGCTACCTGATACTAAAGTGGTTTAATTGTTTGATATTATTAAAAGTGCTGCAGTATATATCTTTGTAATTAAATTTATTTTCTTTTCATACCTCAGAACATTTTTTAAAATTAAATTCCTGGAAGCACAAAAGCTAGATTAAAGATTATGCACATTAGGTGGGTATTAAAAATTTGTTCTACGGAGACGTTGAGCCAATTTATATTTCTGCCTAACTGTATGGGAGAAGGCCTGTTTTTCTGCCTCTCATCATTGCTGGCTGTGGTCATTTAAAAATCACTGCCAATTTAAAAAGTGAAAAAATGCTATCTCGTTTTAAATCATAACACATCATATCTAATTACTCATTAATCTTATGACCTTTGTCTATTTACATATTTTCTTTATGAATTACCTATTCATAATGTCCTATGCCTATTTTTCTGGCAGAGGTGTCAAAATTTTTAATTATTAATTTATATTTGCTTATGTATAAGATTTGCTTATTGATTTATAAAAAGTATAATATACTCTTTATACATTAAGTGCATTACTCTTGGTTTGCCTTAGATGCTGCAAATATCTTTCCTAGTTAGTCATTTACTTTCTAATTTTGCTTAGGATGAGTTGGGTTTGGGTTTGCTTATTTATTTTGTTTTGAAGCCTAGAAGTTTTCCATTTTTCATACTGAGTTTATCCATTTTCCTTTCCCTTCCAGGCTTCTCCCTTGGTGTTAGGCTTAGAAAAGCCCTACCACAAGGTTACTTAAATATTGACCTGTATGTTTTCCTAGAATTATTATGGTTCTTGATGCAGCTGGATTTTATTTGGGGTAGAATATAAAGAAAGGATCAAATGTTTATTCCCAAATATCTGGCCAGTTGTCACAATATTCTTTATCAAATAAATCATGTTCCTTTGTTTGAAAGCTACATTTTCCATGCAATTAACCATGTTAATTGCTTTTCACGCATTAACCCATCTCATCCCCAACTCATGAGTTGCTATTGTTATCCTCATTTTACTGAGGAGCAGACAGGGTTCAGTGACTCATGCAAGATCACACAGTTAGGAAAAGGAAAACCAGGACTTGGACCCAATCAGGCTAGCTCCAGAGCCCTGGCTCTTTAAATACTCCCCTATACTGCCTTTGTAATTTTTCATATATCCTTCCATTTATTTCTGGACTTTATGTTCTGTTTACTTGTTTTTTCCTTAGTTATATCATTATTACTTTTACAACTTTATAACATATCTTACTATCTGGTTTGGTGCGTTCCCTATCAGTCACAGCCTGTGCCTTGGGCTCCTTAGCCTGTTCTGCACACCAAGTATGTGATCAACAGGAGCCACAATCCAGGTGCTGGCACTAGAAGCCCCTTTCCTGGTGCTGCTTCAGACACCTGAAGTTGGAAGCGTTAGGGTTTGCTGCCGAGTACCACGTCCACGTGTTCCCCAGAAGGGCTTGGAAACTCTGTCAGTGTTGGTTGGCTCCACCAGGTCCCTGCTCTGCTCTCACTGGATAAAATATAGATGCCACCTTCCCTTGTTCTGATTCAGTCATTTCAAAGGTGATTTGGGAACTAACATGTTGGCTCAGAACAGGGTCTTGAGCTGGATGGACCCCTGTTATAACTTTCTAATTATCTGTTTCAATGCTGCCTCTACCTACCCCTTTAGGGAAACTCTCCTGTTTAAGGACAGCCCTTTTGACATCCTCGTGGTGCCCTTCTTGCTCCTCTCCAGCTCATCCTGGCTGTGGCCAATACTCCTTTCCTCTCCCACTCACCCCCACTGGCCTTCCAGAATCAGATCCTACCCTTCATCGTGAAGAAGCACAAGAGGTTTACCCCAAAATATGGCATGATGAGAATTTTGAATTAAAGAGCCTTAAAGTTTAACAGATGCTAGAAGAGACTTTACCCCAACTACATAAAAGCTGATCAGACTCACCAAGGAGAACAATTGTCCCACCACTCCCCGTCTCTCAATATTCTACCTCTCTCAAAGCACAGGCTAAGGTTCCCTTATCTGTCTAAAGTCTGGACAGCTTGTCAACAAACCTGGACAGACTTTTGTCGCAAATCATTGTCTGCTCTGCAGGCCTACTAGACTTTGACCATTGTATGTTCTTCAAACCCATAGCCCATAGAATTCCCCTAAAAATCATTTACTATCCTCCTAAAAATCATCCACACTTTCCCATCTCCCTTTCTGTTAGAAGTAGGGTATATAAGCCTATGTACACCATTGGGATATGGGGCACTCTGTGATTCTCCCCATGTGCATGGTAGTAATAAATTTGTAAAGCCTTCTCACTTATTAATCTGCCTTGTTATGAGTTGATTTTCCAGCAAATGCTGTGAGGGCAAGGGGAGAAGTTCCCTTGGTCCCAACAATCAAGACCTTTACTCATTCATTTCCACTCAGGTCCCTGATCACTCACCCATAGAGCTTGTACACAGCCTCTACTAACTTCCTGAAGACCAAAATGAAAGAGCAAATTCCAATAAAGAGAAAATTAATTTCTGGCCAAACCCAGCAATTGGCCATGTGCTCTTTAGAGCATCGTACCATGTTACCAGAGCAGGATGTGAGTCATTCCCAAGGAAGAGTCCTCCTATTATACACACCAATAAAGGAAAGCTTAGGCAAGATACAAGGAAATTACAAGCAACTGCACAAAGGGCATATTTCCCCATGGAGTGGGACATATGATGTTTTGCAGAGATGTAGCTTTCTACTTCTGTGTTGCTTAAGTCTATGGTAAAATTAGCTTCCATCTCTTGAATTCACATTAGGTTGCAATACTATGGGTGCTTGGGCTGGGCTGAGTAGTGATGGAGATGCTGGTCTGGGATATAAAATTTCTGGCAACAAGTTTAATCACCCCACAGATTGATGATTAAAAAGAAAACTGATAACTAAAAGTAGAACATTGCCAGAATTTAGGGGATGACTTTCCTGGGATATTTGATTCTTCCAAAAACAAATGCACACCCCTCTCTTAGGATTTATCTTAGTGCTCGGAACACATGGGGCTCTCACTAAATGTTTCTTCAATATGGAGAGAGAATGTATTTTCTAAATATAAAGGAAATCATATGGATTGTGTAAAGTTAATGAATGGTTAAAGACCTATTCAGGCCTGATAACTTTTGAAAAGAAATCAGGTTTAATGAACCTCGCTGGAAATCTTAGGGGCTTTCCTTGGTTTTGTGCTATGGTTTAGGAAAGGAATTAGATTAAAAAGAGAAACCCAAGTGCTCATCTGGAGGTTTATGTAATTTTCCATTTACATAATTACTTTTCAGAAACCCTGTCATGTCTTGCAAAACCTTCAAGGGTCTGTGCCTGTGTGCAAGTCTGTTTCTTTCTATTTGATATGAAACTATTTTAGATAACACAGGTTGATTGAATGAGGCTGTTTCCCCATGCACCCCACTTTCTCTTCACATTCCACTACCACCAAAACATGAGATATACACACCCAACATACCAATGTCAGTAGTAGGGCATTTTTATCAAAACCTTTGATTGAATGCAACTGGATTTTCTGCGTTTTACGAATCAGTTTGAGAGTCTACATATAACCAAGTTCAAATCCACTCTCATTTTCATTTTTACTGTCTTATATTATTTAGTAGATAATGGATTGTTGTCCACTATTGTAGCCCTGAGCGAGAATTGGTGTCCCTGACAGCATAAATAAATAGAGGAAAACCAAAACATTTTCAAGGGAAGGAGTACATTCAATATCACATTTTTAGTTGAACTTATAGCTATGTTCTAGAAAGTTTTCTTTTTTTATTTTTTTAAGTTGATGATTATCCAGGGAAGGCAATATCATCTACCTAGACAGCACCCCATTTACTTTAACCATCCACTTTTAGTGACTTGTTGGCAAGTGGTCCTTGAAGATCTGTTCTACGTAAACTTATTCTGGTTGTAAGAGCCTTGAGGTAATGCCTCAAATTTGTTTTTTCAGTAAAGTGTGTACATTTTAAGCATTGTTTAGCATCAAAAGAGTCAAGAACTAGACTTATTTTCTCTTTTTTTACTCTGTGAAATTGTAAATGTTCTGGTGATTTCTGATGTTTTTTCCCCCCAGTTTTCTTAGAAGTGTCTCCTACAAAGCAATCATTAAAAGCCTTGACTCTGGATTTTTCTCAAATTATCAATTTACATTTACTTCTCCAGAGTTGCCCTCTTTCAACGTAAATAGGAAGCCATTCAGTAATTCCTTGAATTTAACCCCCAAACAATTCACAGCTGGGCTCTTAACAATGGCCTTGCTTTGTCACAATCTTTTGAATATTTTAGTAGGATTTTAATATTTTGAAATTCAGAGGCATAAAATCTAAAGAAAAAAATAGTGGCATTATGTTCCAATATGAAGAATATGTTGTGATATCCTTACTCAGCAGGATATTCTTAGTATATTTCTTAACTGAAATAGACATCATCTTCATTGACCCCACCTTCACAACACAAGTGCCACCATCCTGCTCTAGTTACAAGTCTGAGGACTTCTTATATGCTGGGCAGTTCTAGAAGCATCCGTGGGAGGCTGTACCCAGAAAAGTTGGAGATTGTTTGTGGAGTGGTTTCTAGATGGCTGGTGGTTCCTAGAATGGCTTAAAAAACAAAAGTACAAGGCTATATTTATTGATGAGCTTTTGGCTTTGGTTCTATTGATTAAGTTCATTGTCATCCATAATCCCCAAAATTAGTATTAAAAAGAGTACGAAAGGGTACCTTGATGGGACAGTACCAAGATGACACTCAATAAAGTACACATATTTGTGAAGATATTATTTCTGGTATTCACACTGTCGAATTTTCTTGATATTTAGAAAGCAACATATTTCTGTCTCTCTTCATGCCACAGAATAAAAAAAACATTCACTTGTTGCTTTGAAGTATTTATCAAGATTATTACATTTTCCCCTTCATTTTCAGATATAGCAGACAAGAGATAGGGGAAAATAGAGTCTTTTTAAGTTATAGAAAATTTTTTATCTGACCCACTGAAAGAATTTTGTTTTGATTGTTCTTTTAAAGCCCAAATATATTTATTATTGTTTTTGCATCTTTGTTGTTATTCTCCAGATGTTATTTAGTCTTAAATTTTCTGTCACCATTTGCTGGCCAGAAGAGGGCTCAGAAGTGTTGGGATTTTAATGGACAACTCCAGTTATTTTCTTTCCCTTGAACTGATTTGTATACAGTAAGAATTGTTTTTATAAATTACTTCCTGGGATCTTAAGTGTCACTTTTAGCTATATGTTTTTTTTTTCTCTTTTATACACTTTACAGGATAGCAATATTTACTTTTATGCAACTCAGATTTTATGGTTCAGCAACATTTTTTTCTAATGACAAATCTCTTGTGTCTTTTATGCAGTGAGTCAATGACACATTGGGAGTAATTTGATTAATAAACTACTTTTTTTAACAGTCAACAACATCCCAATCATATTTCACAGTTTCAATTCAACAGAAAAGGTTTACATGCTTCAACTATTATGACAACCTTAAGTCATACTTGAAGTATTTTAGTACATTTATCTCCCTAGTCAATGCCTACTGTTATTACTTTCCTTCCTTTATTTAGTTTGTCATTTTTCCCCTCCTATTACTCTTGGACAATTTCTACGTCAAATTTAGTACATTGAGGTTTGAAGTTATGTTATTCAAGATGACTCATTTGAGGGAAAGTAGATCCAGAAATAACTAGCCCTGTTGCCGTGGGCAAGTCACTTAATCTTTGTGAAACCCAGAAAAACAAGATTGAGGATCTCTAAGATTGGTTCGAAAACTTGCTACCTAGCTGGAACCCTAACCAGAATCAATTTTTGAGTCTCCAGGCAGGCAGCACCATTGCATGAAGAGAAAATTTTATCATTACTTCCTCTGTTAACCAAATACTATGTATTATATTCCATGGTAGGCAGATTACAGTTACTTAAAGCCCTACAATTTCCAATAGTCTTGAGAGCCCAGAATGAGTCTTTCCTATAGTAATTTAAAATCCTCAAATGGGCAATATTTGTGTACAAAAGCCTTCCATGAGCTATCCCCACTTGGCAACCTCACTTTCTCTGCAGTCACCGTGGCTGGGCGTATTAACTGTGCTCTGTGGACAGCTTGGCCAGGTGGGTATGCCAGCCTGCTCTTGGTCATAGTCATTGAGCTTCTCTGAGAAATTAACAAGGAGACTTTGGAGTATCTTTTCTGATCTGGCCAATGATTACAGTTTGCAGTAGAGTCTATGTTTTGAACCATGAGGCACCTCTTTGCAGCCCAATTGCTTTTGAATGCCATAGGTTGGTTTATCTTCAAAAGAGTTTCTGCATATAAAACCTCATTTTTCTCAACTTATGAATTGGAGCACCATTTCCTCTCTATGTCAGGGAAGCCAACAACATGTAATATAACAAAGTCTACTTCTAATCCTAGCGTACCTTTACACTCTGTATCATTGCTCTCCAAACTTTGATGTGCACACTAATCATCTGAGGATCTTGCTAAAATGTGGATTCTTATTTAGTCTGGGATGGGGTCCAGATTCTGTATTTATAAGAAGGTTCTAGGAACTGCTGCTGCTGCCACTACTAGGCTGTGACCATTTTAAGAATAGCAAGCCTAATTAATAGCAGTCACTGGGCAATTCCTCACCTGTTCAGGGGTGGGCGAGATACTCAGTTGTTCTAGTAAGACATGAGATACAGTCAAACCACCGGGGGGTGGGGTGGGGTATCCATAAAAATCTCTGTTCCCTATCATCTTTTGCCCCCATTCCAGGTGGAACTTCTTGGTTAGCAGCTCCAATACATGGCACAGGGGCCAATTATAATTCCCTTAAACCAGTTCTGGAGTAGATTAAATCTCATTATCCTTGACTAGTTAACAACACTACATTTATTTACTTCTTTAAAAAAAAAAAACAAAAAAACAAAAACATTATCTAAAAGATCAGGCACTCAACTGGCCTGGAAAAAGACAGCGCTATTATTTTAGTTGGCTTTATTTACTTGGCTTTTATAATTTTCCTATGGATATTCTAAGGTTTCTTCACTATTAATTGCACAATCTTCTCAATGTATTGAGAAGAACGCTGGCACTCTCAGAACAGTCCACCTGTGTTTTCAGTGCCCATTAAGCTCACATCGCTGTGCGAGATCAATGATGGAGCAAACCACAGAAAATGCGGTTCTTCCCCTTCAACACAGGCCCCTGTTAAATGCTTACAATGTATCAAACATTTTGCTTGGCACTTTTTGTATTTTACCTCTTCGAATTTTTATGAACCTTCTGGTCCATAAACCAGAAGGTATTATCATTATTCTAAAGTCATAGAAACTGGAGGCAAATTGCTTGTTCAAGCTCCCACGGCTGGTAAATGGTGGATCAGGACTTGAACTCGGAAAGTCGATGCTGGGTGCGTGGATTTTCAAACAGTGTGTCCTACTATGTGTATGTCTCATTGGCACAACCATAGATCTATCTCATTCTTAGCAAGGAATTTGACAAGTGGATTTCCAGGCTGGTGAACAGCTTGCCATGTGAGCAAAGAGACTGCCATTTTTCCTCCATGGCAGGGAGGATGGCAGTGGACCCAGTGGGCAGACAGTTCTGGTCCAAGCTCCGTACTTCCAGGCTGTGTGATCTAGAGCTGCCTGTTTAATCTCTGTAAGACTGAGTTTCTGCTGTGGACTGAATATGTTCCTCCCAAAATTTATATGTTGAAACTCTAATCCCAGTGTGATGGTATTTGGAGATGGAGACTTCAGGAGGTAACTAGGCTGTGAGGGTCGAGCCCTCAAGAATGGAATTAGTGCCTTTACAAGAGGCCACTGAGCTAGCTCCTTCCCTGCTCTCTCCCATGGGAGGGTACTAGGTCAGCAGTCTGCAGCCTGGAAAAGAGCCCTCACCAGAATCCAACCATGCTGTCACCCTGACCTAAAACTTCCAGCCTCTAGAATTGTGAGAACTAAATTTCTGCTGTTTATAAGCTACCTAGCCTATGGTATTTTGTTCCAGCAGCCTGCAAAGACTAAGGCAGCTTCCCTTCTGTAAAAAGACATGAAAACAATAGTACCTATCTCATACAGGTGTCACGATAGGTTAATAAAAGAATAAAGCTGCAGAGTAAACCCTTTAAAACATCAGCCTCCAAACCCTGGGCCATGGACTGGTACTGGTCCATGGCCTGTTAGGAACCAGGCCATGCAGCAGGAGGTGAGTGGTGGGCCAGTGAGCTTTGTCTGTATTTACAGTCACTCCCCGTCACTCACATCACCACCTGAGCTGTGACTCCTGTCAGGTCAGTGGTGGCACTAGATTCTTATAGGAGAGCAAACTCTACTGTAAACTGCACATGTGAGGGGTGAAGGTTGTATGCTCCTCATGAGAATCTAATGCCTGATGATCTCAGGTGGAGGTGAGGCCAAGATGCTAGCGCTGGGAAGCAGCTGCAAATACAGATTATCAATAGCAGAGAGGTTTGACTGCATGATAAATGAAATGCACTTAAATTGTCCTGAAACTAGCCCTGGTGGTCCTTGGAAAAAATTGTCTTCCGTGAAACCAGTCCCTGGTGCCAAAAAAGTTGGGGAGCACTGCTCTAAAACATTAACTGGTAAAGAATAAGACAATAGCTATCAGAACTGAGGGTGCGGGGAGGAGATGGGGAGATGCAGGTCAAAGGACACAAAGCAGCAGGTACGGAGGATGAACAAGTCCGGAGATCTAAGGTATGACGTGAGGACTAGAGTTGAGAAGATGCCATCGTATTCGGGACTTTTGTCGAATAAGTAGATTTTAGCTGCTCTCGTCACACCAAAAGAGTAGCTATGTGAGATGATAGGTAGGTTAATTTGCTTCACTACAGTACCATTTTACTATCTTTATGTATCCCATTAGTGTCATGTTGTAAGGCTCAAGTATTCACAATCAAATTTATTTAAAAATACAAATAAACTAAAACCAAAATGTTAATTAGCAGCTAATATTAAAAAGAGGGCCAAAAATTCAGGCGGCAGCGTGGACGTGACCGGGAGATGCAGGTTGGCAGCTGGATGCAGAGGACAACGAGAAGGAAGAGGGAAATTCCTGAGGTTTAAGCCTCATGACCAAGGAGGGCAGGGCAGGGAGGCATCAATCCAGACAGGGGTGTCAGGAAGAAGGGTAAGTTACCACAGGAGACACAATCCATTTTATTTAGAACTTACTATGTTCTGTTTACTATTTACTGTCTGCTAGATGCTGTATTCTACTGCCTTATTCAGTCCTTAACATTAGAAATAGATACCGTTATTATTATATTAATATTATTGTTACTTCCCCCATTTTGCATATGGGAAAAAAGCTGAGACTTACAGAGGATAAATATTCTGCCCAAGGTGCCCCAGCCATGATGATTGAAAACTGGGCCTGACAGGCTGATTCAGAGCCATGTTCTTAAGCACTACCCTGGCTGAGACCACAGGTGGGATAAACTGGTTTCTCTCTCCTCTACATTCCAATCATTTTTCCCCTGTGTGCTTTAGGTTTTACCCTGTATTAGAGTGATGTGTTATTTCCTCTACTACTCTGAAGGCAGACTCTGAAATCCTTGAATTCTCAAAGCCTGGGATGTAGACAGCAATCCCCTATCTAGTGAATAATGCATGAATGAAAAACTAGGAAGCGTCATCAGGACTAGACAGAAAAATTTCAAAGCCATTTGCGCTGATTAAATATCTCACTTATTCACAAAACGAAAAGTAACAATGCGGTTCGAATAGTATTAAAATGGTGCAAGGAAATAAAACCATTCAGATTGAGAAGTATCCTGTGCACTATGAAGCATCTCTTATTATTTTCCCAGGTTCCTTAACTTTTCACAATTGTATTAAATGTCTCTGTGCTTGTCACTGAATCCTGTAAAGATCAAGTACATGGGAAATATCCATCATTTGTCAAGGTACCTCTTATTGCAACCATTCTTTTTCCTTCTCTCTTTGTCTTTTAAATCTGCTTCACCCTCCCACCCAGGAAAGTTAAAGCCATTTTTCTTCTGCGATATTTGAACTTGTAGATGGCTTTCGGCAGCTTCATGCTTCATCCATTTATAACAGGCCTCTTCTAAATCAGGATTACAATTGATGAAAACTTTGAATCTGTTTTTAGTGCAATCAGGATGACTGGGCAACCAAAGAAAGATCATAGCACCAAATGGGAAATGAGGCTTTTTGGTCACACAAGAGTCACCTGTAGATTCTTTAGAGCCATCGCAGTTTAAATACCTCCTGTGCTGAATGCCAGGGGATGGGGAGTAAACCGAGGGAAACGGGACTGGGTGCCAGGGGCATTCCTGGATGGGAACCTGACTTGCAGCCCAATTTGCACACTTGCCTGGCCCGGCCAATCCTCTTGGTATATCTGGATCAAGCTTCCACCTAGAATCATGGCAGAGGGGCCTTATCTTCTAGAAGATAGACCCTGACCCAGAGAACTAAAAATAAATGTGATCTTTTGTAGCACCCAGGCCATTTATTGGCAAAATAAGCACGTTTCTGCAAGAGAGCTGAGGGCTCCAGAGGGACCCACCTTTCCAGACACCTTTTTCAGAAGCCTGAGCTAGCATTGCTGTCTGCTGACACAGGGCTGTCTGTAAATCCTACACTGATGACACTTTTGGACCAGAGGATGGATGCTATCCCTTGAGAAGGTTACAGTACTGAGATAAGCCCTCTGGGTGCAATGAGGATTTTCCTTCCATCCTTCATTCCAGATTAGACATGCAAATATTTCCTATCATTGGAGAGTCAGGACCTTGTCCATCCTGTTCATCTCGAGTTCCCAGCACTCTTCACAGGGCCTGTCAGTGAGCAGGTCCTCGTGATACGGTGGAATTAGGGAATGTGGAACAAACAAATGAATGAGATGACGCATCGAGCATATGGTATGTACCCTCTGGTATGTACCTTGTGTGACTGATGTCAAGGGCACTGCTGTCCTGTTTTTGCTCCCCGTGGATGCCAGAACCTAACTCCAACTCAGCAAGTCAGGTCCACCCACATCAGACAGCCACTTGCGAACACACCAACAGGGTCTTTAATTTGGGATTTGTGATGAAGATAAAAACCATTATGAAGATTGAGAATGACTGAACCCACACCCCTAATGAAGATAAATTCTAGTGTCTTAAATATAGTCATATATAGGAAACTATGAAGGGTAAACAATCGGTCTTGTCTTTCTTTCTTTCTTTCTTTCTTTCTTTCTTTCTTTCTTTCTTTCTTTCTTTCTTTCTTTCTTTCTTTCTTTCTTTCTGTTACTAAAAAGCTGGCATTTAACTTAGCATGGCTAAGGTCTCTTTATAGATTTCATCTGTATCCTTTCTTGAGTTCCTTGTTGCTTTTGGCTTTTAAGCCCCTCTTCCGTCCTCAGTATGATCACAGAAAGTCGGGGGAAGGCCTTACTGGGGTGCTGGGTGATGGGAGGGGGTGGCAAGCCTCTTTGTGGAGAGGTGGAGGGGAGCTCCCCCTGCTCAGAGTTCATCTGAGAGCACATCCCCCTCTGGTCGGCACCATGGCGTTTCCTGGGCATCACCAATAAACATCTCTCAGACAACAGCCCCTGAGACGTTGCCTTTTAAGCCTTAAATCCTGGTAACTCTTTGCTTCCACCTTAACGTGTTACTCCATTTAATCCTGCAAATACTCTGGGCCAACTATCATTATCCCACTTTTCTGAATTTGCTAAAAGAGACTTTCCCCAGATGCACTCCATAATACATTAGTCATCCAGATGCTTCATTAAAAGTCTTCTATGGTCCCACAAGTTCAAAAAAAGAAAAAATGTACAAATCCCCTTCTTGAATATTCCCAGCGCACATTAATCCTGCAGTAAAGAAACTTATCTAACTTTGTTTAACCCAGGGTTTCTACACTTTCTTCTCTCTGTTCGTGCGTAACAGCTTCAGAAATGCTGGCCTAGATCACAAAACGAATGGGAGGGAGGGGAGGGCTACGAACGTGTGACGTTTACTTTTGCACATCTCCCACGGTAGACTTCCTGCCACAAGGTCGTTAACATATGTAAGTTGGATCATAATGCACACAAGTTGATCATATTACACAGAAGTATGCCATGCCACAGCTATATTCTTTTTTTTTACTACTTCACTACTATACATACATTTATCTGAATGTCTAGGTGGAATACTGAAGAGAGAAAATGAGAACCTGGGAAAAGATAGGACCATTTTGGGAGAATGGAGACAAACACACAGGACCTAGAGCAGGGGTCCTCAAAGTTTTTAAACAAGGGGTCAGTTCACTGTCCCTCAGACCGTTGGAGGGCTGTTGGAGAGTGCGGCGCACATTCCACACGTGCGCACTGTGGGCCCAGGACCAGTCGGCTGCTAAGCAGGACAGGCAGCGACAGCACCCAGTAGGCCGGATAAATGTCCTCAGCGGGCCGCATGTGGCCTGCGACCTAGAGGAATTATGTTAGGGTTGGGTGCCTCAGTAGTGACTTAGGAAGGAGCCCAGAAGGTTCCAGGATTTAGAAATTACCATTAATAATATCCTTCACATTTACACGCCACTCTATATAGTCTGCAAGGCACCGATAACTGTACCAAAAATTTGATTCTCATAGCCGCTGTGGCTGGTAGGTGTCAGGATCCTGTTCATATGCATGAGGGGAAAGTCCAGGAAAGAATCTGCCCAATATTTGGGAGTTGAACCCAGGTCTTATGATTTTTAATCGTTTTTTTCCCCCTCCCAGGGGCAAGGTTGTTACGATTGATGAGGAACGAAACTTAAATGAACAGGGAAGAAAATTTGGCAATAACTTAAGACGTGAGGAAAAACCAAAGGTCATTTGTTTCACAATTTCACCTTGCATTGGCCACACGTTGCCGGTCCTGTAGCAAGTCGGGCGCAGAGGGCTGGCTTTGTGTCCAGACACCGGAAGCACATTCCTCAGTGTCGCTCCGAGAGGTGTTGCTGCTCCTTGAGCTGAGGCTGGGGAGGCATTTGGGAATGTTAAGAATTAAATGAGTTTGGAGCAAGGATTTCACGGGTCGGGCTCTCTTCCCGCAGAGCTGGCACAGGCGCTGAGGAGAGACGGGAGAGGCTGGTGAGTCAGGACAGGGTTAGGTTTACTGGGCAGCAGTCTCTGCTCAGAAGAAGGGATTTGAGGTAATCCCTGGCTAAGAGGAAAAGGCCGCTTGGCCAGCAGTAGCATTACAAGTCGGAAAGTAAAAGGGGAAGAATTGCTTCCAAAGAATGAGAAGCAGCACTCAGAATCCCAGAAGGGGAAACTTCAAGGGGGTCCTAATTAAATCACGATGATTGAGTCACAAATTCATTCCATGGTACAATGCAATGTATTTCCTCTCTCTCATGCATCATTTTCTTACAATGTCTTCTTTTGTGCAATTTCCCGAAACGCCCAGCACTGGGGTAAGGATTGAAAAGTGACCGGTCCCATTGACCGTTACGAGAACCACAGCACAATCACCCAACCTCATGCAAAGCAGGGGAAGAGGGGAAACGGCTGCCTCGTGGGGCTTCTGTCTCCTACGTGCCATCCAGACACCCAGAATACACTTCTTACCCCCAGAAAATGAAAAATGAGTGTCAAATGCCTGTCTTTTGAAGTAGAAATCAATACTTGCCTTTATCAGTTTTACCCAGATTTCTTCCTTCACCTCTGCAGGGCTTGGAAGGCGACAGCTACCCCATCTCTTCTGGGACTTCCGCTTCTGGCAACTGGCTTCCAGGACCAGCAAGTGTGGGGAGTTTCCTGACCTTTCTCCAATAGCCTATGGTGCAAGATAGGATGTGTACACCCTCCTGAGCATGGAGCATGTCTGCTCATGCTTCTGCCCTGCCTAAAACAATTCAGAATTTCCCCATCACCTTCAGGATAAGGTCAAAATTTTTAGCATGGCATGCAAGGCTTTCACGACGTACCCCCAATCTGCATGTCTAGTCTCAGCTGTCATACCTTCATTCCCCAACTCACACTGTGTTCCTCAGACTCACTGAGCTCTTTGCCTTAACCCAACAGGCCAGCCTCAGTGTCCCCCATTTCCAAGGTTTGGCTGATGATGTCACCCCAACCTGGAATGTTGTCACCATAAGCTCCCACTCCTTTGTTCTTTGTTGGCTGATCTCCTCACTCTCTAGGACTCAGTTTACATATCCTTTCCAGAAGTTTTCCCTTTGTCCTCTGTACCTCACAACTCAATTTGCATTAGGTGGACCACAGGATTAATGCTGACGTCACACTAAATATTGTAATCATCTTCTGACTTGTGTCCTTACTCAACTATGTTACACAATTATTTACTGAGTGCCTGCTAGATGTTGAATCTTCAAGGGGGTATGAAATGCATCTAGTGGAGAAACTCAACAATCAAATTATCACATTTAAAAAAGCACTGGGTATGTTAATTACTATTAAGTAAAACAAATGGATTCTAGGAGTGCGTGAAATTGTAGGCAGGGGCAGGATTCTCTGAGGACGTGATAACTGGGCTGAAAGGTAAAGTATGAGTAGAAGTTAACTAAGTGAAGAGGGGAGGAAACATCCCAAATAGGAGAGGACGTCCTGCCATTACATATCTCTAAACCCTGACAGATAGAGGCTCGAACTGTGTTTGATGGGAGATGAAGGCATGACTGAATGAGGGATTTAATAAATAAATGACAGAGACACTGAGGTTCTGAAAACTATGTCTTTATGTTATTGGCCAAGGAACTTCTGAAAGCCATTGAATCTGCCCGATGAGCCTGATGTTGCATCCATCCTCTCTTCCCGCTGCTCTAGGAGAAGAGAAACTGCTTAGGTTGTCCCAAAGGACCACTTGCTACCAAAGGATGGCCAATAGGACGTCAGTAAGAAAACAGCCCCTTAGAAGTAGAGACTGAAAATCTGAAGCCAAATTATCTAAAAAAATAAGGGCAATGTCAGGAAAGAGAGGAAGTGAAGAAGAAAGAAGAAGAGTAGGCCTCATGGGAAGATGGTTCTGGCCATAGAAAAAGCAGCATTTGAATTCTTTAGTCTGGTCAGAAGCCAGGAATAATTATTAAAAGCAAAATCCTATTCTAGAAACAGCAAGAGGAAACTTGAACCTTGGGCTCAGCATAAGTAAAAGTTTGTTTGTTTTCCCAGCCCAAAGTGTGTTTGCTCTGAAGCCTTAGGGCTATTTGTCGCTGGTAGGTCCCTGGGGACCGAGGGAGGGGTTTCCATGGAGAATCAGTCTCAGTCTGAGGAGAAGTCAAGCTGGGACCAGTTTGATGTGAAGAGCCTCCTCCAAAGGAAATTTGGGAAACGTTTGTTTATTTTTTTGATAATAAAAATGGTGTTATTGTTACCCTGATCTCATTAAGTCATTTTCTCTTTCATTTTTGTTACTCACTGGGCAGAGAGCTTTATAATTAATTTTCTTTTTCTCTTAAACTTCTAAAGCGATGCCAGAAACAGATACATAACCATTCCTCTTAGGAGAGAGGGTTGCTTTCCAATCTGGAAAAACATGAAGGGGCTGGTCTCCATCGATTTCTACTCAAAGTCATTGTCACTAGAGTAATTGTAGGCAGCTGCCCCGGGTCGAAGGGAGCCGTTTGTCCAAAGATCTTTCAAATAGCTGTTTCGTGCTGCTCTGAACTCAACCATCAATCTGAAAACCTATATTTGACTTTCTAAAGGGACCCTCAGTGCCTTTTAAAAACAAGGGTACCCCTTACTGGCTTCTGCTATAAGCATCTCTGACTAGAAATCACTCAAAATCTCCACTTTATAAGGAAGGTGGAAAAGAAAAGAAAAATGAGAAGCAGAAAGTATTAAACATCCCATGAACAGCCTGAAGCCGCAGTGTAGTAGGCTTCATGGATGGAATTTTATACACATTACTCGAAGGAACACGTTTCCAGATCCTCATAGAAGAAATATGGCG
The DNA here is from genome assembly GCF_040939455.1 of Microcebus murinus. Taxonomy (NCBI): domain Eukaryota; kingdom Metazoa; phylum Chordata; class Mammalia; order Primates; family Cheirogaleidae; genus Microcebus; species Microcebus murinus. The sequence goes on along the minus strand of NC_134111.1, from coordinate 93,673,677 downwards.
AGAAAAGAGTACTAGCTCTGATGCTAGGCAGACCTCAAAGTTCCATCCCTTCCACTGGTCAACCACGTGAACTTGAGCAAATATTGGCAAGGGGCTGCTCTGTGCTCTATAATTTCTTCATCCATAACTGGACAATATGTGACATAGCATAAAAGATTAGTGAGATGATTAGAAACGAGAAAATAAGCTCTCCAAATTAATTCGTCCTTATTTGATCTTGTTCCCAACATAAATTCAGTAGGTTTCCTTCTCTGAATTTCCCAGGTTTGTCACTGAATAGGCCAAGAATTAGAAGCAGGAAGAAGTTCTCCCAGTGGTGAAAGAACCTCTGGTCACCGATTATCAGAGAAAAAGCTGACACTGGAACTCAAACAGTACATCTTCCTGGAGTACTTTTAGCCCAGAGTAGGAGAAGATAGTCCTACCCTATTCAGAAGGTCCCAAGTGCAGTACAAAAACTAGGCAAGTTAAGAGTGGTCCAATGTGATGACCCACCAAAAGTTTACATTCTATCCGGAATATTGTAGTTAAGCAGGAAGTATAATAAGAAAGATTTGGGGAATATTTGCACCCATGATTTTTAAGGTTTCGTTCATTCAACATCCACCAAATCTTTACTGAACAGCTGGCACGTTCTAGACACTGCTCTAGGTACTTGGAACACATCCATAAACAAAGCAGATGAGAATTGCTGTCCCTGTGGAGGTGGCATTTTTGCAGAGACAGGCAGTAACCAGTGAGTACAGCAAAGAAGTAAGCAATATGTATATTAGAAGGCACTAAAGTGATGAGAGAGATGTAGGGCAGGGGAAGGCAGGTCAGAGAAGTGGGAGAGGAGAAGTCAGGCAGGTCAGGTTATGATTTTAAATAAGGAGGTCTCAAAAAAGTTTTATACTAAAAAGAAAAACCCTCTGGTATTTGAAACACCCAAAAGGAGGATGGTTCTGGGAAAGCCAAGAAATCACAACTCATTTCCTGTTACTTAATTTCTAAATTGAACTTTACATTTATATCTCACTGCCCAGGTCCACCTCAGTTCTTTTGAGAATGAGCCCAGTGCGTCCTCCATAGCAACTAGGATATCAACAGGCATTCACTTGCTCAGGCTATTTTGATGAATGAATGAATGATGAAGAAACGAAACACTCTTCTCTGAGAAATCATGGTTTAATTCACTATGACACATTGAGCACTATCTTCCAAGCAGTTTGGCCATCTATTTCCCCCAGAACATGTGCACTTCCTGCTCCCTATTTCTCTCTCTGGTGAATGTCTCATTCATTGTCCCCAGGAGAGAAGATCTGTTTGGGTCAATAGGACACCTTTCACTAAGAAACTCTCCTCTCAGGCAGCCTCAAACCAAACGGCCTTGCTGTTGATTTTCTTTATGGTTCTTTTCTGTTCCAATGCAGACCAGAGGTCCGGACCAGGCTGCTATGGCCACCGTGACATGGTCCCTGATAGTAGGCATGGAGACACTAGAGATTGAACCTCCCAAGACACATTCCTCAGAAGTAGGCTGCAAGAAGGGAAGCACATAAAAATTTTGTGCACCAGCAGGTATAAGTAGTTTGAAGAAGAAAATGAGGAGTGTGAGGTTGAGGCTATTAGATAAGCCCCTGACTTGCTGTGGAAATCTCTGTGGTTTTAATAGTGATTCATTTCACTGCAGGCTGCAGTAATAACTTGAATAGGTTCACATAGCTAACAGAAGCTGGCCCCTAGCCAGGGAACGACTGAGATACTAAATTCTCAAATGTAGGATGTGTTTTAATACATACATTGAACATACAACAGTGCTTCTCTTATTTAGACTTATCACTTCCCTATGCTGTACCATCCATCTGCAAAATCTCAAAAGTTAAGAGTCACTATCATAAATAAGTACTGGGACAAAGGCCATACTTAAGGAAATTTTTGTCTAACAAAAAACTAAAACTCCAGTAAGGAAGTGTTATGAGTGTTCAATGTCACATGAGGTTGGGCCTGAATCAGATCTCAAACATCTGAATTATATCTACCTTTTAATTCCTTTGTGTGGAGGTTCTTCTGGGTCAATCCTATATCTGCTTTCTCTTTGTACCCAACTCGAGGTCCTAAGCAAGGCCTCAGGCAGAGCAGCAGTTGATGGAACGTGCTGAGCTGTGCTCTAGTTAGCAAAGGGGAACATTCAGCAGGACGGTCTGGTAAAAACCAGGCTGGTTTAAAGAGAAGATAAACACCAACTGCAGTCATTCAGCTTTCAGTTTGAAGGCTATGTGTCTGATTAGCAGATGAAGGGACCGCCCCAGCTGCCACACTGGAGAGAACAAGAAAGAGGCATCGTTTGCATTGGGTTTGGTTTTGACATTAAGCTACAAACAACAACAACAAAACCCTTCCCCGATGGTGAGGCTTGCTTGTTGCTTCTGCATGGAGATCTCTTCAAACTCAACTATGGCTCAAACATCTAGGACCGCAGGCTACAGGGACATTTGGTGGGACCTGCACAGAATTTAAAAAAAAATTTTAAGATAGTTTCCAGTATGTAAAAACTGGGAGGTTGCATATAACAATCCTGATATCCATCTTGTCTTGTCAAATCAGATCTGGCAACTCTGACAAGATGGGGCCTGATCCAAGCAGCCATTGTCTGTTCCCACCGGACAAGTGTCCGTCCTCGCTGACTTAACCTCACCTTGATTTCATGCCTCATCTTCGAAAGCATTTTAAACTGGTGACAAACTGCCCTGACCGTTTTGACGACTAGTTCAAAGCAGGGAGTAACAGCCATCGTCTATTGAGCGCTTATGCTGGGCCAGACACGACTGAGCTCTTTTCATCTATGAACTCATCCAACCCTCAAACAGCCCCGTGAGGTGCATCCTAGCCATGTCCACAAACCACAAAAGGGAAATTGAAGCAAGAGAAGTTCAGTGATTTGCTGGGGGTCATGCAACTAGTGAGTGGCAGAGATCCGAGGAAAACCAAAGAGGGTTGACTCCAGAACCCAAAGCTAATTTCTAATCTACCCTGCCTCTGAGACTGGCCAAATGCACTCTCTCTTTAGAGCATGTCCAATTGTGTAGTCCTTCTTCTGGTGGGTTACTTGGTTCTGTTCTAGCTTCGCAAGTTTTTCTCATCGTATGTACCTTGCTCATATAGGTGGATATTATACCACAGATGATGAATTTTATATTTATAATGTACTATATAAGCTATGATATATTAGTATATATCTTGTTGATCAGATTAAATATTTACTCATCTAGTCAACCTCTGCGGGTCCTAAAGAAACAGGAAAAGCAGGCTGCAGACATTGGCAGCCATTTGGTGGGAATGAGCCATGGCTTGTTCCAGAGGGAGGTGGCTGCAGAGGGTGTGGAGAGGAGATGGATTGGATGATGGGACCCTCAGGAAGACTGGGAGCTCCTCAACCTCACTGGCTCTTTGGACAACAGCTGTGCTCTGGCCCAATCCACACAGCAAGTCCGAGCTTCTCAGCTCCGTCTCAGAGCCTTCCTTCTCTGCTCAGGTTCCTGGCGACCATTCAGGCCAGGAACGGCCACAGCCGCAGCTTCATCAGAACTTGGATTTCCCCCAAATGGCCTTCCCTAGGGTTCATCACATCCTTCCTGCTTCCTCTGAGATATCCCCTCTCTTCTGACAGCTCTTTTATGAATAAGGCCTGAAGGCTAAAAGCTTCCTTTTTTTCTCTCTAACAAAATAAACTACTTACATGTTATTTATTTTATTTCATTTCTGAATATCCCCACTTTAGGAGTGATTCTTTTTTGTTGTTTTCTGAGGTTTTTTGTTATTGTTTGTGTAATGAAGCCCAGGCTGAAGACACTGTGGCGTCCCCAAGGCACTGCCTCTCGGCTCTGGAATTTTCCTTCAGCCCTAGCCAGCCACGCCCTGGGCTTCCTGTGGGCCCAGCCTGAGCACCCCACAGCTGGAGGTCGGCTGCCTCCCATAACCACCTCCTCAGTTGAGGCTCCAGACCCAGCCTTTCTGGGAATCCTGAGTACCCACGTTCCCATGATCCTACCAGACACCATCAGATCCTCAGTCTCCTTAAAAATAATTTCCTATCTTTATTTTCCAGGACATCATCATTTAAATGGATTCCTTTTCAGAGGAGGTGCAACTGATGTCTTCAGAAATCAAAACCTTCTGGGGAAAATTTACAAAGGGAGTACTGCTATAGCAGGTATTCACCTCATCTTCCCCCTAATTTTTTATTTTTTCCTTTCAGTACAAGGTACTGTCACTGTTATGGATTTGTGTTCCCTTCCCCCACAAATTCATATGCTGAAGTCTTAACCCCCAACGTGATGGTATTAGGAGGTGGGGCCTTTGGAAGGTAATTAGTTTCCAGAGTAGAACCCCCATAATGGGATTAGTGCCCTTATAAGAAGAGGAGGATACACTAGATCTTTCTCTCTGCCATGTGAAGTTATAGAAAGAAGGTAGCTGATTGCAACCCAAAGAGAGAGCCCTCACCAGGAACCAAATCTGCCAGCATCTTGATCTTGGACCTGCCAGCCTCCAGAACTGTGAAGAATAAATGTCTATTATTTAAGCCACCCAGCCTATAATATTTTGTTATAGAAGCCTGTGATGAATACCAACACTGAAATCTATTAAAAATTAGGAAATCCTTTGAATTCCAATATGCTGAGAATTAAGCTCCCCCAAAGCAGGGATTTTTGTTTTGTTCACTGATAGATCCCAAGTGTTTAGCATTTAATAGGCATTCAATAAAATTTTTCTGAAGGGAGGAAAGGACTCATTATTTAAGAGCCATTATTACAGACTAGTAAATACACGAGGGGCCCATTGATATGGGTCGTTAACTATAAACATTTAAATGGTCTAATCTATACCAATTACTTAGACAAGAAATAAATTTCTTTCTTCAACCTGAGTCACACTGTGAATTTAGGTTATTTTTATGACCTATCCTACTCCTTATTTTACTAAATTTCAAATAACCAAGATACCTCGTCAAAGAAAGAAAATACAAGAATACAAAAATTAAGGGTGCTAATTTTGAAACTGAATATTAAATTCTCTTATTCTTACAATACTATAGAAAAAAATCTATAGAAAAAAGTGACAAAGGCTTTTGTCAATGTTTAGAGCAAATGTACATGTAATAAAATTTAGACTTTGCTCAATATTATTAATTCCAAGTCATTCTTAGAAAGTTTCCTGGCAGCAAAGTCCTTTTCTTTCCTCTAGTAAAGCCCATGTTTAAGTACAAGGCTATGTCTAATTCCCTTTTGTTTACAGGGTCTGGTATATAATAGATCAGCAATAAATGTTTGTTGAGGAAATGAATTTAGTGGTGCTTTGTTATAAGGCTAGTATTTTGAGGGCTAAATTTGACCAATGGCCGGTAACATTGGCATACAAAGACCATAAGCTACAATCCATCCCTGGAATGTGTCATTGCTCCATGTTTCCAAAGGAAAACTGACTAAAAAGTTCAACCTAGTTTACCTTATTTTGCAGAAAATATGGTTGCGAGAGGTCTTCACCTGTCTCTTCAATCTCAGAGAGGAAGGGGTTGTAGGTAAGATGGAGTAGACTAGGAAGTTCCCCAGGTTTTCTGGGAACACTGCGTGGGGGTGAACTCACTGCATGAACAGAGTTGACAGGCTCGTTTGTCTGAGGAGGGGCATTGATCTCTGCAGCAGAGCCTAGGAATCTGTATTTTTAAACACGTACCCTGAGATGGATGCTTTGCAAAGATGGCTAGAATTCTCTTCCTTCCCTGTGTCCATGCTGCTTGCAATGTGCCATCACAGCGACTTTCCTGAGGGTGTGAAGTCGATCTCCCCACCCTTAAGTCTGGGCTGGCCTTGTGACTTGCTTTGACCTGTAGACTGTGGCAGAAGTAACAATGGGCCAGTTCTGAGCCTAGATCTCCAAGAGGCCTTGCTTGCTTCTCTTTGTGCTTATTTCCTAGCACCATGTGAGCAAGCCCAATTTAGTCTGCTCAATTGTTAGAGACATGTGGCCCCTGCCACCCCTGTCACCCCAGTTGACCACCAGTCAACCATCAGACATATGAGTGAGACCCTTTAAATGCATTTGAGAGCTGTCTGCAGACCCACAGGTGAGCCCAGCTAAGATCAGCCAAGACAAGCTGGTTAGCAAAACGACTTGGCCGGGAGAACCACACAGTCAGCCCACAGATCTGTAGGCAAAAACAGATCGCTGTGTCGAGCAATTGAGTTTTGGGGTATTCAACTACCCCAACTTGAATGATTGAATGATTCATTCAATCTACTCCATCTTACCTACAACAGCTTCCTCTCTGAGATTGAAGAGACAGGTGAAGAGACAGGTGAAGACCACTCGCAACCGCATTTTCTGCAAAATAAGGTAAACTAGGTTGAACTTTTTAGCACAACTTGAATGATTCTTATAATCAAGAAAGATTAAGAAGCATTAGCACAGATAGATCTGCAGCTCTCTTGGAATAAAAAGGTAAGTTTGAATGCCAAACTCTATAAACACCTGGTATATGGCCCTTCTGCCTCACCAAGAACACAAGTGAAAATATAATTATGGAAATCTTATATTAATTTTAATAGCTCAAAAAATCCACCAAAAGCTGCCAAGAATCACCAAGAATTATGACTTTCTGGTGGGGGGCATAGAGTTAGGCTATGAAAATAACCACCATCCCTCAGGTGTGTGATCTATGATCTAAAATACTCTGTGGAAGTTTCCCTTCCTCACAAATGGAATTGAGAATTGATATATAAAGCAAATAATGGTGCCTAATGTTGTTATTCCTAGAGTAACAGGCTATGGCACAGAAATGACTTTCAGGTAGCATAATTTGAGGGGCCTGGAAATAGATTGAATTCTTTGTTTTCCAGCAATGGACACATTCTACACTCCTTCTAATCCCTTGCCCAGTGGCAACACTATATCTTAGCATTAGTGATTAATGCCTATTGCTGATGTTTCCAGATTAATGGCTTGATGGCAAGACAGGAAATCCTGTGCAAGTCCACAGGCAAGTTGCCATACCTAGTTATTAATCACCTAAACGTGAACTGCACTGAATCACAGCAGCAAATGAGAGAGAATAAAAGCCTAGTTATAGTAATAATTTTTAATTTGCCTGTAGGTCAGCTAGAATGCATAAGAGAAGGCATTATAGGAATTTTATGTCTAAGAAAAACACCAGAAGTCAGGTTGTGTGAGCAATCTCACATTTCCTTCTTCTTCAGAGGCTGATGAATGAGTTATAACAATGATCCATATGATCTGACGACAATGAAAAAGAACTACTTTTTCAATTAGGATATTGATTAGAGGTTTCATAAGTGCATTTATTCTCCTTTTATCAGCTAATAGGTTTTTTTTAATTGGAAAAAGGAATCCTGGCATGGCCTTGTCTATTATAGTATTTTGCTAAGACCCATGACATTTTGAAATAATAAAAAGACAACAGCACATTTTAAAATGATTCAAAAAGTAAACGCATTTTGAATAAATTTGCTTGATCATTAAAAAATCATATTATGTCTTATTTATTAGCAGCATAAAATATATTTAGAAGGGAAGGAGTCTATATTCTTTAAGAAATTTCCTTTATGGGCCAGGTGGTGAGATGAAATGACCATATCTCAAAAAGGAGAAGACAGAGGGAATAAAAGAAACCCTAGTAGTATGTAGATTTTGTGCTTTGTAAAGCTTTTTTGCAGGGATATGATAATTTCCTTTGATCTCATCTAAGAAATAGACAGGACATGTTTTCTTACATTCATGTTACAAATAAAGAAATTGAGGTTTAGTGATATGAACTTAATAAGCACGCAGGCTGCACATGCTGAAATCATTCATCAAGCACGTTGAAAATAAGTAGGCATCTTGCAGTTTAAAGTAGTATATTAGAAGACTCATCTCTCCTACCTGCACCCCATTATACTTATTTCAAAGAAATAATAATAATAAAAGGTATAAAGTCACAACAGAGAAGAAAAAAGGGGGCCATCAGTACATTCAAAATTTCAATAGATTACTAGAAAAATGGAAATCAGATGCAGGAATGGTGAGTGATCCAAGTGAAAGAAAATGCAGTCAAGAATAGGTAGAGATGGGTGAGTGCTATGGTTTGGATGGAATTTTTCCCTGCCCAAACTCACACTGAAATTTCACTTCCAGTGTGGCAATGTTGGGTGATGGGGCCTAGTGGGAGGTGTTTTGGTCATGGGGGCAGAACTCTCATTAATGGATTGATGCCATCGTTTGGGAGTGAGCTCTCACTCTAGTGGGACTGGATTGGTTCCTGAGAGAGTGGGTTGTTCCTTCTCATGTTTGGCCTTTTTGTTCACACCCCTACCTTCCACCTTTTCCACTGCTTGTTGAAGCAGCATGAGACTCTTACTAGATGGACGGCCCAATCTTGGACTTTGCAGCCACGAGAATTGTGTGCCAAATAAACCTCTTTTTTTAATAAATTACTAATCTCAGGTACTCTGCTCTAGCAGCATGAAATGAAATAAGACAGTGAGCATCTGTGAAGGGAGATGATCTGCCCTGAAGGATCACAGGAAGGCTTGAATTTGGGAATTCTAGGTACAACAGCAGGTCAGGGTGAGTCATGGGACTAAATATTATGAGATGGGGGCATAATTGAAGTCTATGGACTAATGGGTCAAAACAACTTCCCCCCAGGAGCAGATGTGCAATAAACAGGCATTTACCCTTCCAGTAAGGAAAGTTGTTTTCTTAAAAAATTGATTGAAAGATTTAAGAGAACTAAGGCCCTTATTGTGGGAGGTCATATCCCCCCCCAAATGATCTTCACATTCTAACATTAGGGTTTCCAAAACATAAAAGATTGATCACTTTTCTTTCACATGAAATTAGACAACAAGCTTAACCATTTTTCATAGAGCTGCTTTTCCTAAAAAAAAAAAAAAAAAAAAATCTCCCAGGAGATTTGACTTCTTAACTACACACATTTGTGTCTTTAAAAATGCTAAGTTGTTTTTACAAATTTGGAAATTAAAAACTAAAGTAACTTTCTTATTAAATTTTCTATCATTTTAGAGGTCATTTCCTATCCATGTTGATATTAATTACAAAACATAGCCTTCATAACTTTTTCTGGCTTAAAAAAAATCCTAAAGTCTCTTTGGTCTCAGCCACAGAAGCAAGATGACGAAGGGATTGTCGTTTGGAAAGTGTCACAATAAGACGCATACATTGTGCCACCACTGTGGCCCTAAGGCCTCCGACCTTCAAAAGTCAAACTGTGACAAATGTGGCTACCCTTCCACATGCAAGAGAAAGTACTGGAGTGCCAATGCTAAAAGATGAAACACCACCGGGACTGGTCGGATGAGGTACCTAAAAATTGTGTGCTGCAGATTCGGGCATGGATTTCATGGAGGGACAGCACCTAACTCAAGAGGCAGCTGCTGCAGCATCCAGTTCATCTTGAGAATCTCAGTAATTATTCATGCAGTAAATGCTTTGATTTTTAAAAATCTAAAAAAAAGTCCTAAAGTGACTTTTAAAGAATATGTATTAGTTACCCGATTGATCTTCACAGCATTGAACATTATAGGAAAAGAAAAAACAGACAATATGTGAATGATTAAATAAATTACTTCCATAAAATGGAATCCCATGTCTCTAGTCAAATTTTTAGGAAAAATTTTATTTTCATAAAAATATGTTTATTATATGTTGTTGAGTGAAAAAGGAAGCTGTAAGATATGACTTAAAGCATTATTACAATTTCTATTTAAAAGTTATGCATAAATATCTATTCATATACATACCCTGAGAAAAGTCTGAAAATATATTTAACAAAACTTTAACAGTGGTCTCAGCCCTGGGTGGTTAGATTATGGATAGTGTGTATTTTCTTTTTCTTTTTTTCTATTTTTTTACATATATTTTCTAAATTTTATATATAAACATGTGATATTTAAGTAATTTTATACTTTAGTTTTATTCTTTGAAACAATCTCATAGTTTTTATCTTACTTTTTCACATAACATTATAGTATAAGTTAGTACGGTTTTTTTACAGTATACTTATGGTAAAAATATTTTGCCTAATGTATTTAAACTCTTCTTTTTGAAGATTGTATAATACTACATTATATTATTATATCATAATCTATTTAAGCATTTCTCTATTGTTGGATTTTTTGGAATTATAAATGATGCTGAGATAAAAATCCTTATTCAAAAATCTGTCTCATTTCCGAATTTTCAGAGTATGTTTTCCTAGAATTAGAATTGCTAGACCTAGGAAAATAAATTTTATTAAGACTCATGGTATATGTTATCACATTCTACACTTTAAATCTTTCTCCATCTCCAGTTTTTTGCATAATTTCATTTCTTAGATTTAACTCTTTAATATTTTTGTCATAGCTGGAGGGTAAGGTTATAACATTTTGCCAATGTTTCCAATAATGTTGAAAACCATTCCTTTATATTAGGCACAGCATTTATATATGCACATGCAGAATTGGTTATAGGACTACTTTTTCTTTTCTGGTGTTTTTTTTTATATCACCTTTTGTTGTAAAAGATGACACTATTTTGATTATCAACCTTATAAAGTGAGTTTTAATATTAATATTTAATATAATAAGTCCCTTCTTAATCTTTCTCAAAACTTTCTAAGCAATTCTTACTGCATTAACTTTCTATTGTTGCATAACAAATTACCACAAACGTAGTGGCCTGAAACAACACAAATTTATCATCTCATAGTTTCCGTAGCTTAGGAGTTTCACAAGGCTAAAAGGGTTCAAGGTGTCAGTGGGCCTGAAATTCTCATCTGAAGCTTGGAATCCTCTTCCAAGCTCATTAGTTTTTCAGAAATCCATTTCCTTGTCATTGTAAGATTGTCCTTTTTTTTTTTTTTTTTTGGCCAGATGTCAGATGAGGACCACTATCGGTTCCTAGAGGCCATTAGTAATTCTTTGTCACGAGTCCCCAGGAGCAACCTGTAACGTGGCTGATTCCTGCCTTCCACTGCAATAGTAGCACATCACTCTCACTCATATCTTCTTATGAAGGCTCCTCTGATTATGTCAGCCCACCCAGGACAATCTCCTTTATAATTAAGTAAAAGTCAACTGATTAGTAGCATAAACATGGGAGTGCTATCCATCATATACCCATGTTTTACCCACACTGAGAGGGAGATAAAGGTGTGTACACCTGCGGGGCCAGGAATCTTGGGCCCATCTTCAAATCTTGCCTACCACGCTGTGATGGTTAATTGCATGGGTCAACTTGGCTGGCCTGTGGGATGCACAAATGTTTGGTTAGACATTATTCTGAGTGTATCTGTGAGGGTGGTTCTGGATGAGCAGAGAATCATGGCCCCTCAATCATTTCCCAGACTTGAGCCACTTTACAGAATCAGAATCCTTTGAAGGAAAGGGAGGCCAGGTGTCTTTGAGGAGAGACCTTGATACACTGCCCAACATTCATACTGTTAATTTTCTTCCAGCCTTTTACAGATGGATTTATAGCCTTTTACCAGGGCAACTGTGTAGTAAGGAAAAGGAAATGATCAGACTTTTGGGGACACTGGATACTGGCTCTGAACTGACACTGATTCCAAGAGAGCCAAAATGTTACCATGCTCTACCAGTTAGAGGACGAGCTTATAGAGATCAAGTGATCAGTGGAGTTTTAGCTCCAGTCCATCTCACAGCAGGTCCAGTGGGTCCACAAACACATCTGGTGGTTATTTATCCAATTGCAGAATGCATCATTGGAATAGATATGCTCATCAGCTAGCAGAATTCCCACATTAGTTGCCAGACCTGTGGCGTGAGGGCTACTATGGTGGGGAGGCCAAGTGGAAGCCACTAGAAAGGAAAATGGTCAACTGAAAGCAATACTGCATTTCTGGAGGGATTGCAAAGATTAGTGCCACCATCAATGGCTTGAAGGATGCCGGGGTGGTGATTTCCATCACATCTCCCTTCAACCCTCGTATTCAGTTTGTGAAAAGGGCAGCTGGATCTTGGAGAATGACACTGAATTATTGTAAGCTCAATCAGATCGTGACACTAATTGCAGCTGCTATACCAGATGTAGTTCCATTGCTTGAGCAAATTAACCCATACCCTGGTACCTGGTGTGCAGCCATTGATCTGGCAAATGCCTTTCCCTCCATCCCTGACAACAAGGCCCACCAAAAGCAGTTTGACTTCAGCAGGCATGGCCAGTGACACACCTTACTGTCCTACCTCAGGGCTATGTTAACTCTCCCGGCCCTATGTCATAATTTAGTTTCACATGGATCTTGATCACCCATTCTTCCACAAGGTATCACACCAGTCCATTACATTGATATTTTGCTACTTGGACCTAGTAAGAAAGAAGAAGCAACTACTTTGAATTTATTGGTAAGACACTTGTATGTCAGAGGGTTGGAAATAAATCTGACAAAAATCTAGGTGCCTTTTACCTCAGTGAAATTTCTAGAGGACCAGTGGTGTGGGGCATGTCAAGATATCTCTCCTGCAGTAAAGGATAACTTGTTGCATCTGGCCCCTCCTACATCCAAGAAAGAAGCACAATGCCTCTTTCAATTTCAGGGGCAACATATTCCTCATTTGATTGTGTTACTCCACCTCATTTACTGAATGACCCAAAAAGCTGCTAGTTGGGGCCCAGAATAAAAGAAGGCTGCACAACAGGTCCAGACTGCTATACAAGCTGCATTGCTGCTTGGGCCATATGATCCAGAAAAGCCAGTTGTGCTCGAATGTCAGTGGCAGATAGGCATGCTATTTGGAGCTGTTGGCAGATCCCTATAGGTAGCACAGACCCATAGGATTTTAGAGCAAAGCTCTTCCATCCTTTGTGGATAACTGTTCCCCTTTAAAGAAACAACTCTTTGCCGGGCATGGTGGCTTGCACCTGTAATCCTAGCACTCTGGGAGGCCAAGGTGGGAGGATCGCTCAAGTTCAGGAGTTCAAGACCAGCCTGAGCAAGAGTGAGACCCCCATCTCCACTAAAAATAGAAAGAAATTAGCTGGACAACTAAAAATATATACAAAAAAAAATTAGCCGGGAATGATGGCACATGCCTGTAGTCCCAGCTACTCAGGAGGCTGAGGCAGGAGGATTGCTTGAGCCCAGGAGTTTGAGGTTGCTGTGAGCTAGGCTGATGCCATGACACTCTAGCCCGGGCAACAGAGTGAGACTCTGTCTCAAAAAAAAAAAAAAGAAAGAAAGAAACAACTCTTGGCCTGATACTGGGACTTAGTTGAGGCTGAATGCTTAACCAGGGCCACAAAATTATCATTCAACCTGAGCTGCCCATCATGAGCTGGGTGCTATCTGACCCACCAAGCCACAGAGTTGGGCATGCACAGCAGCACTGCATCATCACTTGGAATGGTATGTCCGAGATTGGGCCTGAGCAGGCCCTGAAAGCACAAGTAAGTTACATGAAGAAGTGGCTCCCAATTACACTACCCTGCCTTTTTCCTCCCAGCCTACACCTCTGGCTTCACTGGGAGTCCCTTCAAGCATTTGAAAGAGGAAGATAAAGCTGGGCCCTCATTTATAGATGGTTCTGCATCACATGTAGGCATCACCTGAAAGGGGACAGCTGAAGCACTGCAGTCCCTCTTTGGGACATCCCTGAAGATCAGTGGTGAGGGGAAATCCTCCCCAGTAGGCAGAACTTTGAGTGGTGCACCTGGCTATTCACTATGCTTGGAAGGAGAAATGGCCAGGCATGTGATTGTGTACAGATACATGGGCTGTGACCATTGGTTTGGCCAGATGGCCAACAACTTAGAAGAAACACGATTGGAAAATTGGTGACAAGGAAGTTTGAGGAAGAGGTATGTGGTTAGATAGACCTCTCTGAATGGTTGGAAAAAAGTGAAGATATTTGTATCCCATGTGAATGCTTACCAAAGGGTGAGCTCAGCAGAGGAGGATTTTAATGATCAAGTGGACAGGATGGCCTATACTGTGGATAGTAGTCAGCCTCTTTCCCCAGGCACCCCTGTCATCACCCAGTGGGCTCAGGAACAAAGTGGCCATGGCAGGGATGGAGGTTACGCATGGTTCTAGTATGTGGACTTCCACTCAGCAAGGCCAACCTGGCTATGGCCACCTCTGAGTCCTCAATCTGCAGCAGAAACCAATGCTGAAACCCTGATAAGGCACCATTCCCCAGGGTAATCATCCAACTCCCTGGTGGTAGGTTGATTACACTGGGCCTCTTCCATCATGGAATTGACAGTTCTGTTCTTACTGGAACAGACATTTACTTGGTGTGGATTTACCTTCTTTGCATGCAATGCTCTGCCAAAATCACCTGTGGATTTGCAGAATACCTTGTCCACTGTCATGGTATTCAACACAGCATGGCTTCTAATCAAATAATTCAGTTTGTAGGAAGTGAAACGCAGCAATGGGCACATACACATGGGATTCACTGGTCTTACCATGTTCACCACCATCCTGAAGCAGCAAACTTGATGCAATGGTAGAAGAGCCTATTGAAAACACAGTTACAGGGTATTCAATGAATGGCAATATTTTGCAGGACAGGGGAAAGGTTCTCTATAAGTCTGTATGGGCTTTGAAATATGGAGCTGTTTCTTCCAAAGCCAGGATTTGCAGGTCCAAGAATCCAGGGGAGGGGGGTGTGGGAGAAGCACCACCCACCATCACCCTTAGTGACCATTAGCAAAATTTGTCTTTCTGTTCCCATGACTTTATGCTCTGATGGCCTAGAGGTTTTGGTTCCAGAAGCAGGAATGCTTTGACCAGGAGACACAACAATGATTCCATTGAACTGGGAGTGAAGACTGCTGCCCACTTCGGGCTCCTTGTGCCTCTGAATCAACAGGCAAACAAGGGAGTTACTGTGTTGGCTGGAATGACTGATCCTGACTTCCAAGGTAAGGAAGACGAATATGTCTGGAATACAGGAGATCCATTATGGGGTGTCTTAGTTTTACCAAGGCCTGTAGTAAGGCTAATGGAAAACAACAACAACCCAATCCAGGCAGGACTAGTAATGGCCCAGACCTTTCAAGAGTGAAGGTTTGGGTCACTGCACCAGGTAAAGAGCTGTGACCAGCTGAGGTGCTTGCTGGAGGCAAAGGGAATATGGAACAGGCAGTGGAATGAGGCAGTTATAAATGCCAGTGATGACCACATGACCAGTTAGAGACACAAGGCTTGTAATTGTCATGAATATTTCCTCCTTATTTTACTATGAATATGATTGGATGTGTGTGTGTGTGTGTGTGTTTATTAGGCAGATATTTTTGTTTTCTTCCCATTCTTCTTCCCTTATCATGTATTATAAGATGTGTTGACTTCATATCATAGTATTTACATGTTGTTAATTTTGCATCATATTTATCCCATGTTGAAGTTATGCGATATCAAGGAGAAGACTAAACATCATTTAAGGATTCTACATCCTCTGATGGAACAGGGGTTAGTGCATTTTTGTTTATGCATGGGATTGTTTTGTCATGTTAGGTGGAATTGTGGCCTTGTTGTCAGTATTTGAAGATGAAGTATGGTTTAAAGAGATGCCTGTGGGTGCCAAGTTGACAAGGGGTGGGCTTATAATGGCTAATTTTATGTGTCACTTGACTGGGTCACAGGACATGCAGGTATTTGATTAAACACTATCGTGGGTATGTCTGTGAGGGTGTTTCTGGAAGAGATTAACATTTGAATCAATGGACTTAGTAAAGCAGTCCACCCTCCCTAATGTCGTGGGCCTGGTCCACTCAGCTGAAGGCCTGAACAGAATGAAAAGGCAGAGGACGGGAAGCTGCTTCTGTCCAACTGCCTTTGGGCTGGAACATCAGATTTTTCTTGCCTTCAAACTCAAACTAAAACATCAACTCTTCCTGCATCTCACGCCTGCCGACTCTGGTCTGGAACTACCCCGCCAGCTCTCCGAGGTCTCCAGTTTGCCGACTGTACATCCTGGGACTTGTCAGGTTCCATTAACCACGTGGCCAATCCCTTAAGACAAATCCCCTCTCTCTCTTCCTCTCTTTCTCTCTCCCCCTCCACCTCCTCTTTCTTAAGAGAACCATAATACACACATTTACCTTTATAATTTTTTTTAATAAACTTCAGAAGAGTTTGGTCAAGTTCAAAAACAAAATCCCATGGAAGCGTTTCTTTACTTGTAAATGATGCAAACACCTTAGTAAAGTATAGCACACGTACAGAAAAGCACACAAATCACAAGTGTACACTTGAATCTTCACAAAATTAATACTTCGCCAATTCGTACTCAAATTAAGAGCCCCTTCTGCCTCTTCCAGGTTTTATCTCCACAAGGGTAACCACCATCCTGACCAATGCCTACATCGGTCCTGTCTGCTTTTGAACTTTACGTAAACAGAGTCATACAGTATGTGCTCTTGTGTATCTGGCTTACTTACACAACACAATGTCTGTTAAATTTACCATTGTTGTAGTGTGTAGGCGCTTATTCTCATTGCTGCATAGTATTTCACCATGTGAATTCACAGCAATTTGTTTATAGATCATGCTGGATTCGTTCCAGTTTTCACCTATAATGAACTGTGCTGCTATGATCATGCTTGACTATGTGCTTTGGGGAACACACATCCGTGGGGATTTTAATTAAAATGTGTATTAACTCTATACAAAACTTTGGCAAAAATTGAATGCTTACCAAATCTTTGATCCAAGAACATGACAGATCTCTCCATTTATTTGAATTTAAGTTCCTTTCAATAATGCCTCTTCCACACTCACCCAGTTTGATGTCCATTGACCCTGGAGATGGGAAGGAAGAGATGTAAAGGAAACAGTTGGAAGGAAATTCTGACTTCTCTTTCACCTGGTGGTTTTGTGCCAATTTTGCCAAAATGTTCTGGGCCATGTTGGCTCAAATTCTGGTTCTGAGAATAAATATGACGCTTTTAATTTCCTTCACTTTTCACAAGTTTTAATTGAGTCTAGTCATTAGCTTTCACAACACACCCTTTGCTTCCATCCTTAGTTATCTATTGCTCATTTATCTTTATGTACATGACCTTTAAAGTGTACACTCACTGGAGAGCTCCCTGGGGAACTGTCTGAGTTGTTTTAGAGACTTCCTTTTCTGCCTCATGCACTTTGAGAAATGCCCTTCCCTCTTGAGTCATATTCCTGTTTAGACTCTTTTCTTCCCATTTACAAAAATGTCTTCTTCAATAAAACCCTGTAAACATGATTTACTATGTCCAGAATTCTAGAATTCCTTCCAAACAATGAAATGTTCATCAAGGCATGCCAGGAATTGAACAAACATCCTGCTTCTAGCTGATAGTGATGAGCAGCCTTCTGCTGCTATCACATCTTACTTCTGAGCTAAGTCTCTTTGATAAATCTTCATTAGAAAAGCATCTGCTAGACCGTCTGGCAATGGCAGGGTCCTGGCATGGACCATGGGCATGTGTGTTGGGATGCTGAGCTCATGCCAGCATTCTCCAGGTGGGTCTACCTTCCCTGTCACCTGATCGGCATACATTCTCGTGCACTCCTGGAACCTTTGTGCTCCTTGACCTGTGCGATGTGACTCTCTGCCATGGCCTCTAAGGGCCACAGAGAATATTAGCCCTCCCAGGCACACCAGTTTACAGTCCTTACTCACCATTTTGGTCCCCTCTGCCCCATTAAGCTCCCCACCTTCAGACAATTCCAGAGAGAAGCAGACAACACTCTCTGTGTTTTCCATTTAATAGTAACCCAAGACCCCTCGACACACATATTAAGCTCTTAGAGTTACTACGTTGCCGTCTTCCACTCTACCCAGATGTCCGTGACAGTGCAAACCTGCTGATTCTGCAGCTTAGTCAATCATCTGTCCACTAATGTCCCCAAGATCTAGGAACAATTCCCTTGGAGATCTGAGGTCACCCTGCAGGGTAGGATGATGGCCATTACAGGAGGCCAGTGGTCCCTGACTCCCCATCTCTCTCTCCTTTTCCTCTTTCTTTCCCAGAAGCCCCACCCCACCCCCTTATCTGCTGAGGGAAACAGAGCCAGATCTGCAGCCATTTAGTCAGACACAGGGGAGGGACCAGGGCCTGATTTTTTAATGGCTATTTTTAGAATTTCAGGGT
The DNA here is from genome assembly GCF_040939455.1 of Microcebus murinus. Taxonomy (NCBI): domain Eukaryota; kingdom Metazoa; phylum Chordata; class Mammalia; order Primates; family Cheirogaleidae; genus Microcebus; species Microcebus murinus. Next base: position 93,655,539 of record NC_134111.1, on the reverse strand, counting down.
ACATAATAATTTATTCATCCTCAGCTTTGATCCTAAATCAGCTATTTGAAATCATATCAAAAGCCTTAGGTTACAAAAGGAAACTTAAAACACCATAATTTCAGATAGTTAAAAGTGTTATGAAGAAAATGAAATAGGGCAATGTGACAGACAGTGACAAAAAAAGTCCAGGACAGCTTCCGTGAGCAGTTCGCATCTGAGCACCGGCTGGAATGACGGAAGTCACCAAGCCCTTTGGAAATCTGCGGGAAGAGCATTTTAGGCAAGGAAACATCATGAGCAATGACTTGGAGGTAGGAGTAAGGTTGACAATTTTGAAAAACAGAGAGAAAGCCAATGTTCCTTATAACGTGCATTGCGCCTGGGGTTGGGCAAGATTACACCCCTGCCCTTGGTCTTCCACCCAGGGGACACTGTTTATTTATCAGTGACAGAGCATTGCAGAGTCTCTTCTAACGATGGAGAGAGAGGACAAGGGATGACCAGTGAGGCCACTCTTAGGAAGGACAGTCTAGAAGCAAGTTTCACATAAACACATAATTAAACCTTGGACCCTTAGACATCATGAATGTAAAAACATTCTTGTCCAGTTTTCTGTAATACATATACTGCTGGAAACACAACACTAGATTAATTATCCCCTGTGGATGTCTGGACAGCCTTTAAAATGAAGTAACTAATTAAATTCTTCATAGAGGTCCCTGGCACCCAGGAGGCAGCAGTCTATAACTCTGAGTAAAATAACCAAGAAGACTTTAAACAACTGGATGAACCAGACAAAGAAAAATATTTCTTGGTATCAGCAACACAGCAAAATAAGCTCATGAACATGTCTTTGCAACTTCTAGGAAGGGAAAAGATAAAAATGTTTCTAGGTATAATGAGTGGTCAAATAAATATTAACTTCATAATTCTCACTGTTCTCTAGGACTATAAAATGCCATTGATATTTCCTTAAAAAACAAAATTTTCATTTGAAAAAAGAGTTTTAAGATTCCTTTGCAACTTATCTCCCTAATGCAGACCTGTGATGGGACTTCCACATTCCTCTGCTTTTAAGGAGCCTGGAGCACCCGCCTCACTTGCTCCTCTTCTGGGAGCTGCACTTCCGCATTCATTCCAAGTCAACACTGACATAGGTGTTGGGCAGGGGTGTGAAGTACCCTGGAAGAGCAGTGGGGCCCCCCACACTCAGTTACTGAAATCGTAGAGCAGTTCTTAGAGAATCAGTGTCTTGCAAAGTCTTCCCTGAACTTGGCTACTTCCTGCTTCACATCTATGAACTCGTTCTCCACAAGCGCTCACAGTCAATTCATAGTGAGGGGGAGTGATGCCCCAAGTCGTTCTCTTCCACCCTTCCTGCACTCCCAGAAACCCACTGACAAAAATAGAACAAAACAAAAGCCCTCTTCTTTCCTCTTTCAGTCAAAAAACAAGTTTCTAAGTACATCAATTCACCCAAATAGACTCCTATTCCAATCTCTGGACTTCCCGCTCCATGAAGAGTCAAGTCTTTGAAAACACTAATAGTTATCAAGGTGTGGTACTGTCTACCACAATTCTAAGATGTTCTGTGACATCCTCTCCCACAACCCCAGTATCTGCCACTTGAATAATCCCCAGGACTGTGAATATAATGGATTTTACTCCCATGACTAGGTTATGTTACGTGGCAGGAGTGACCTTCGGAAGGGAGATCATCCAGGTGAGCCTGACCTAATATCAGAAGCCCTTTAAAAGCAGAGAGTTTTCTCCAGCTCATCACAGAAGTCAGAGACTTGGAACTGGAGAAAGATTCAATGTAGCCTTGCTAGCTTGAACGTGGAGAAGGCCATCGGACAAAGAATGAGGGCAGCTTGTAGGAACTAAGAGCAGCTCCGAGAGGAAAGTCTGCAAGGATATGGGACCTTAATTCCAAAACCCCGAGGAACCAAATTCTGCCAATAAGCTTATTGAATTTGGAAGTTGATTCTTCCCTCAAAGCCTACAGGCAAGAACTCAGCTTGACCGTAGTTTTGAAACCCTGAACAGAAAACTCAGCCACATCATGCCTAAATTTTTGACCTGCAGAACTTTGAGCTAAAAAATGAGAGTTGTTTAAAGCCTCTAAATGTGTGGTAATTTATTACACATTAGTAGAAAACTAATACACAGGTAATGATTCTTAGGTTGACTGAAGTCAAGATCTTGCAATAGCAATGGATCTTCTCAGCCTCAGAGTCCTGCTTTCTGCTCCAGGGAAGGCTGGAACACTCCAATGTAGTTCCCAAACCCCAAGAAAGTCACACAAGTGTGTGTCCCAGGGTAGGTTCTGAGATAGTCAGCTTGGTCTCAGACCAAGAATTATTAGAAACACATTATTTAAATGTTGAATTTTCCATTAAATCTTTCTTCTTCAAGTCTCTGATACATGAGTAGGTTCTCTCCCCCCTCCTACCGCTTCTCCTTTTCTCAAAATATCTCTCTCTCTCTGTCTCTCTCTCTTTCTCCCTCTCTTTCACTGTCCTGTTAGATATTTCTCTAATTTGTTAAATATTTTGTTAGGCATAAGAATTTAGCCTGTGTTCTTTCTGTGTGGGCCCAATATAGGTGGATGAAATGAACAGATGGTGGTGTGCAAGAGAAAAGAAAGATGAGAGGAAAAGAGAAACAGACAAAAAAGGAAGAGAAGGAAAATGGAATGGAAGGAAAGAAAGAAGAAAGGAGGGAAGGAAAGAATGACAGAGGAAATGTTTCAGTTGTCTGTTGCTAAGTAACAATCACTATAAAACTTGTGGCAAAACAAGTTTTTACTTGTATTTTACTTTTTTCTGATTCTGTGGGTTGGCTGGCTCAGCTGAATGGTTATTCAGTCCCATATAATCTTGGTGGGGGCTGCAGATATCCAGAGACTTACCTGGGCTGAAAGTCCAAGATGGCGCACTCACGTGGCCGACACGTGGTATCAATGCTATCCAGGAGCTCAGCAGGGACTGTCAACTGCTGCCCCATGGTTCTCCTCAATGTGGTATTTCCATGTGCATGGGGCTTCTCCCAGAATGATAGCTGGGTTTCAAGAGGCAGGAAATGGAAATGGCCCATCTTCATCAGGTCTGGGCTCAGAAGTCCAAGGATGTCACTTCCCCTGAGTTCTAGTGGTGGAGCCCATCATAAGAACAGTCCAGATTCAAGAGGAGGAAATAAGTGCTGCCTCTTGATATGAAAAGAGATGCACATGTATAAGTAGGTGAAGAGTTGTTGTTAGCCATCTTTGGAGGCTCACTACCACAAGAAGAAAGAGGGAAATACACATCCCCACCACCACGGCTGCCACCACTGCCACCACCACCAGAACCACCAGCAGCACCAGAAGCAGCATGAGCACCACCACCAAAACCATTACCACTCCCACCACCAGCACCACCACCCACCCACACCAGCACCACCACTGCCTGCCTCTGACTTTGCTCCTCAACACAGAAGCTGGGGGATCCTTCTAAAACTCAAACTAGATCATGTCACTCAGGGTCTTACGAGTGTGTGGCTCTACAAAGTATCCTACCATCTGCTCCAACTCTTGAGCCTCTCCTGAGTCCAACCTCTTGCACTCTCTCCCTGGCACATTGCATTCCAGATCTGCTGGTCTCCTGGCTACTTCTCAAACTCCCCAACCAATTCTTGGGGACTTTGCCTCTACTCTTTTACCTGTCTGGAGAACATTCTCCAGGTATCCACTAGTTTCATTCCCTCATTTCTTTTAGCTCTCAGACCAAGTATCGGGGAAAATCATCCTGACCATCCTACATAAAATAGCAACTTTCATCATCTCACTCTACGGACTGTATTGTGTCCCCCCGGATTCATATGTTGACACCCTAACCCCCAATGGGACCATATTTGGAGTAAGGAAATAATTTAGGTTAAAATAACTAATAGGGGTGAGGCCCTAATCTGATAGGATTACTGTCCTTTTAAGAAGAGACACCAGAGAGTTCATTCTCCCCCCACCTCTCTCTGCCATGTGAAGACACAGCAAAAAGGCAGTTGTCTGTAAGCCAGGAAGACAGCCCTCACCAGAAACCAAATTGGCTAGAACCCTGATCTTGGGCATTCCAGCCTCCAGAACTATGAGAAAATAAATTTCTTGGCTGGGCACGGTGACTCATGCCTGTAATCCTAGCACTTTGGGAAGTCAAGGCGGGAGAATTGCTTGAAGCCAAGAGTTCAAGTCCAACCTGAGCCGCATAGCAAGGCCCTATCTCTACCATTAAAAAAAAATAGAAAAATTAGCTGAGCATGGTGGATGTGTACCTAGAGTCCCAGAGGCTATCCTTAAATACTTGGTGAAAGATTTGAATGAATAAGAAAATAAAGATATTTTTGAGCATAAATAAAGGAAGGAACAACACTGTTTCTTCCCCAGCTGAAAGCATAACATTTTTCCCCTTTCCTAGCAAGACAGCACATGCTTTCAAAGGGTAGCTCTGATGAAATGCTGCAGGGAGAACACCTTATTTAAACCCTATGAGAACAGAGTGGAACAGGAAATATAATAGTGTGCTGACGGTAGACGATTCTGGACAGTATGCAGCCCAGAATCTCAAATGTGGCAAGCATGGCCCATTTTCACCCCTGTTCATATTGGGGTACTCTATTTGAGTGCCTCTCACCCATAGGACCTGTTAGAGCAGCACAGGCCGGGTGGACCTATCCACTGGGAAAGAGGGATTCAGTCCCCATTGCAGACCCAGGATGTGTGTTTTGAATCTGTGGCAACACTAAAGGTATACGCAGAGCATCTTCTAAGAGCTCGGGGAGTTTGTTTCCATGGCAGGCTTGCTGATGGCACCCACAGAGACATTGCATCATGAGTCTGTGCTAGAACATCTTGATGCCAGAACATTAACCCTTTATGGCCATTGTCATTAATTCTTTAACACCAAAGGATGTCTGCAACAACCTCTGGGAGAGGTAAATGGGGAAGTAGCTGAGAACATGTCCCATTTTTAAAATGCAGGACTACTCTGTCTCTCTAGCCAATGGCTGGATAAAGGAGCTGATGTTGCAGTCCTGATTTACTGACCAGGAAACTGATATTGAATACACTGTTTAAGGTCAAGTCACAGAAGAATTAAAAGAAGAATCAAGATGGTTTGGGTAATTCAAACTAATGATCTGTTTTTTAGTGTCAGTTTCTACAATTCCACAGCAAGAACATAAAAACTACCGACTAAGAGGCCATATTAAGGGACCATTTCTAACTTCCAAGCCAGAATGTCTAGCTCAGCTTCCCCTTATCAAACCAGTTCTATACTTATGCACCATGACTCCCTGGGAGAAACCTGAGAGCTATAGGAAGCAGATCCACAGAAACAAATTTGACAGGCACTCTGCATTAGTTCCCTAGGGCTTCCATTACAAATCGTCATGAACTTGGTGGCTTAAAACACCAGAAATTTATTCTCCCATAGTTCTGGAGGCCAGAAGTCTGAAATCAAAGCATCAATAAGGTTGGTTCCTTCTGGAAGCTCTGGAGAAGAATTTGTTTTGTACCTCCTGGCTTCCAATGGCTCTGGCAATCTTGGCGTTGCTTAACTTATGAGCACGTCACATCAATATCTGCCTCTATCTGCACATGGCTTTCCTCTCTGTGTCTCTGTCTGTCTTCTCCTTTTCTGTCTCTTATAAAGATACTCATTAAGGGATTTAAAGACCCACCCAAATTTGGGATGATCTCATCTGGGGCTTCTTACTCTAATTAGTTATATCTTCAAAGACCCTTATTCCAAATAAGACCACATTGTGAGGTTACAGGGGGTTAGGACTAGGGTGTATCTTCTTAGGGGGACACAATTCAACCCACTATACATTCTTAAGCTAAGCTCTCAGCAAATTCCCAGTATCATTGCTGTAAACATTGGTCATTACATAGTTCCAAAGCATAGATGGGACAGATGACATTGAACCCTCTCTAATCCATAATACTCTCCCTTCTATAGTTAATTCATTCTTTCAACGCTCTTCTCAACGTACATCGTTCCAAACACAATCTCCTCCCCAAACCCCATGTGTTCCTCAAATATCTCCATTTCCATACATTCATATCTAGTTACAGAACATGTTGGAAAGAGTATGGGCTTTACATCCTGACCTCTTATAACTCTGTCATGGCACGTGGAAAGAGGTACCCACCCTCTCTCTGGCTCAGTCTCCTTATCTATAAAATAGGACTTGCCACAAGAATTAATGACATTGCATGTAAAGTAGCCAGGTCAGTGCCTTGCTCACATATAGCAAGGGCTCAGTCAATGCTAGTCAGTGTTATTGTGCTTCTGAGGGAACACATTTCATCTGTGCATCGCTGAGTGCCTACTCTAGGGATGGCACAGCAACAGGCACTGTGGGAGTCTTTCCAAGGTCAGAGAAGAAACATCACTGCCCTTAGAGAACTTACAAATAGATTTTTCCTGTGTTCTGAAATTCTTAGAGGAAGAAGGGTTGGTAATGTCCTGGAATCAGAATACATGGATCATAGATACCTTTCTGTATCTGGAAAGGTACGAATGCTCACCGTTATTAATGATGGGTATTTATCCTAATTTAATAGCACCTCCAAAAAGAAATTACCTTTCAAACCCAACATTTTATCTCCTTAAAACTTATTTTTCATAGAAGTTTCCTGGCTCTTCTTGTGAACTATATAAGCCCATCTCCTAAATGCCTATGTTATTACTGATTTTCAACCATTCAGTCACTTTTTAGCAATCTTTTTTTGTTTTAAGTAGTGGTGTTTTGAATCAGCCAGCAAATTCCACAGGTCTAACCTAACCATGGTAAGCTCCTAATTAGCACTGTACTGTTCAATAAAAAATATCCCCCTTGGAATCTCTCAGTTACAATGTGACCGTTGGTCAGAATGATGCCCCAGAAGCACTGCAGGGCTTCTCTAAAGTTTTTTGAACCATCAAAAGAATGGATAATGATCAATCTAGTTTGAATGAGAAACATATTCCCCTCTCTGCTAATTTCATGCAAATGGAAAATCTGCATATTGTTTGCAAGATAAAGCTCATGGGTTGCAATCATGAATTATAAGTCATGATGTTGATCACTCGATTACTCTGTTCTCTGATCCTAAGAGAGTGCAGAATGCCACTATTTTTCAAGGATCATTCTAGCTGCTGTTACTTAAATCATGCCTCTACTTTTAAGGCTAAGACAGGGATTGTACACTGTCAGGCAATATAACTAATTCAGCCCACAAATGAATTTTGTTTGGATGACATAGTATAATTGGTTTTTGTTTTGCTTTTAGGGGGCACACACTTCCCAATTCGAAATGGCCTCTACTACTCTCTATTGCATTTTACCAATTTATGTTAGTGCCTGGTCCCTAAAGGCTTTTGAATTGGTAGGCCCTGGAGAAATACAGCAATTTCACTGGAAGATGTTCAATAGTATTGGCTAATAGGTACACTTAGGGCTACTAATAGCTCCTTGTCTTCTGGGCACACCCATGCAGAGCTGGCTTGGTCATCCTGACTCATGGGTTCATGTTTCAAGCTTACTCAGACAGCTAATTGCCAGATTGTTTGATGCCAAGAACCACATGCTAAATTTCATTGAGTTATGGCACTTTGGTATTTCCTAAGTTATGGCATTTTGTGATGTTGCTGTGAAAATGCCAGAAACAATATGTTTGAAATTTTCCCTCAGTAGAACATTCAATTTTTTAATTTAGCATTTTAAATAACATCTAAGCTGGCTCAATAAACCCCAGAATAGAGTTAAAAATGTATTCAGGAGCTTGAGTTTATGTGGAAGAACAAATATCAAACAAACTTATAAGTCTTTCCCACATGGAAAACTTGACCTACTCATGTTGGGTGCTTGTTTCACAGAATAAGCTTTCCTTGGTCAAATATTTTGGCAAACTCTCTGATAAAATACAGGTAAATATTTTTTTTCACTCTGTAGGACATCTTTAGTATGCTCCAAGAAGCACTACAGTACATGTTATTCCCCAAATTTATTTGCCTAGAAAACTCTTATTACATAGAATGTCTGTTCACAAGTATTCTAAGACACATACTTTGAGAAAGGCAGATATAGGCTGGTGGGCAGAATGTGTGACAAATACTTAATATTAATACTTCAGCTTCATCCTGGTGCCTGAGCTACTGCTAAACAGTTATCAGAGCTTATGAGAACTTCAGCAAGTCCCAGAACTGCTATGAGTTACTCTTCCTTGTTCTAGAAAGTGAATAGGTAGGTTCTCTTCCAGCTTGAATAGTTTTTGATTTACCCCTGAGCTTTATTATATTGTATTTGGTCATTCTCACTAAATGACTGACAGGGAAGAAATAAATGAGTACTACCATATTAAACAGAATTCCAGGACTCTCCAGGCCAACCTGACTTTGCAGAAATATAGGATTTCAAGGTGACATGGTTGTAATTTTCCCAGAGATTCATTGCATTTTCCTTAAGTGGTGCTTTACGTCTTAAAGTGTTAAGATCATTAAACCAGGCCGCTGTCGGCTGCTTCATCAACAAAAGATTTTTTGTTAATGGAATTATCACCAGAACTCTTAGACAGTCTCAACTGAGTAAAGAAACTGAGAGAGGCTGAAGAATTATACTATTCAGTTTCTTAACCATGATACAGGTAGGTCTGAAATTAGGACCCCTGGAGTTTCCAATTTATCAATGTGGTTGGGTTTTCCTTCCTCACTGCAATGAACAGGGCTGGAAAAGGAGGTCACAGGCCCATCTCTCCTTCTGAGTCTTCACTTCCTAGGGTTTAAATCTAATGACTCATCTTCAGGATTAGCTTAAGTGGCCTGACAACAACCAGGCCACTATTTTCAACAGTGATTTGTCTTTTGATGGTTCAGGAAAAACTGTAAGCATTTTGTACAGGTCACAAATATAGGCCACTAACCTTTCCAATTTATGACTCTTCTTTTTAAATCCAAGAAATACGAAAAAAAAATCTGCTTGTTTCTCAACCTAACAAATAATAAGTTATTTTGTTATGAATGAGAACAGAGAGTTGTCTAAAAATAATACCTCCAATTAGATAAAGAAGTTGTAATAAAGTACATTCAGAATGAAAATTAATTCCCATTAAGCAACTCATTCTTAGCACTGTTTGTCTTATCACAAATGCAAACATACAGTGTGATTTTTCTTCTGGATAATGATATGTACTTGAATAATTGAAAGTCTTGTTATATATTTGAGCAAGTCTAGAAAAACTACCTAACTGTCCTACGTGAGAAATGGCCAATGTTTGGTGGTAGATGAAAATTATACATGAATTTATATCTAGTTTTTCTACCAAGATTTGGTGGAAATGATAAAAACATTTTTGGGGGGAGATTCTATTAATTCAGTACTATTGGTTGCAAGAAATGGAAACCCAACTCAAACTAGCACTTAAAGCAAAAAATGTAATATATTGGCTGGGAAGTCTGAGATGTGCATCTTGTTTCAGTATGGTGAGATCTGGGGCCCAGTTTGTGATGGCTGGGCTCACTCCTTTCTCTCTCTCTCTCCACTTACCTCTGCTAGGTTTTAACCTCAGGCTCTCTCTCCATGTGGCAGCAAGATGTCTTCTCATACGCCTAAGCCCACTTTGTCCTTATAGCTCCTGATCCTAGAAGAGAGAGACTCTCTTACTGCTTCCAGATATCAAATCTCAAAGAAGGGCTCTGGTAGGCCTGTTTGGGCCTTGTGGCCATGGCTGAACCAATCACTATGGTCTACTCTCATTGGCCAATCCTAGGTCATGTGCTCACCTAAGAATTAGGGCAAACAGGGATCTCGTCCTACCAACATGGAGGAAGGAGGGGCAGTTTTCCAAAGGAACAGAGGCTGGCAGGCACACACAAGAGCTGGCTAGTACCAAAGACACTACCTTCCTAATGATCACAGCACTGGTGAGCTGAAGGTAACCTCCAAGCTCAGTTAGCCTCCTCTTTCCTACACAAGGTTCTGCTGAGAACTCCTAGCAGTGTGGTGACCCACAGCACATTTCAAAATCTCTTCCTCCACAACTCTCACCCTTCTCTGAGGGGCCTGCTGATAGAGTAATGAAACGTAGACGTGCAAAATTTTAATAGAAACATATTTGTGCGACAATGTTCCCATAATTCAAAGAAAAGCTTTATTTTTATTTATTTATTTGGAAATTATGTTTCATCTAAATCTCAGGAATTTCTTTTTCTTGTTTTCTTTCTGTCTTTTTTCTTTTTCTTTTCTTTTTTTCTTTCTTTTTATTTTTTGCCAGCAGTTTGCAATAGCACAAAGTAAGGTTAAAGAAAAAAATTTAAATATACTATCCTACAATTCCACTCAAATGTCCCCCAACCTACCAAATAGTCAACTAGTGGGAGAACTGTAAGACATCCTGTGAGCGGGCACTTACTGCCTGAAAACACTTGCTGAAGACTCAGGGACAATCACTGATTCACAGCTGAACATTACTGTTTAAATTCTGACTTGCCCTCTGAGTCATGGTTTTCACACCTGCTGGTCCCTCTGCCTAGAACACCCATCTTCCTGTCCACATGTGGCTGGCTCTTTCTCTCCTCTGTCTTCACCTCCACAGAGAAGCTGTCCTGCCAGTCTATAATAATGTACTCATCAATGATTCTCTACGGCAGAGCCCCATTTGCTTCCATTGTGGATCTAACCACAGTTGGTTACATGTTTATTTGTTTATTTGCCTGTTTATTGTTGATCCTAGATTATAAGCCCCATGAAGGCAGAGGTCTGCCTTACTTGCCAATGCCCCATCCAGCAGCAGCATGATGGCTGGATGGCATCATTTTTTGTAGAGAGCAACAACTGAATGAATAAAGCATACCAGAAGACAGAGGTAATTTAGAACTTCTTGGTCCTTGGCCAGGCTAAAAAAAGCAAAGGGAAGCCTAACCTACTGGGAACAGATAGCTTCTCTCTGGCAGAAACTGGGAATGTGGTGAGATGGAGTGGTGGGGAAGAGACCAGACCGTCTGCCTCAGACACCATCTGTGATTCTTCCCATTGTACCCATTTCAGTGTCTGTTCTCCCCTCTGTTCTCACAAAACTTGCTCTCAGGAAAGAACAGATAAATTCCTTCCCTGTGATGCATGTTATTTAAAAGCAGTTTAATATGGTGAGCTTTTCCAGGACATTTTTAATGGTAATATAAAACAAAGCCTCAAACTCTTAACAATCAATATCAGCCATGGGGGCTGGGGAGGATAAAGGACATAATGGAGGTCCTTACAGCATACAAATAAGGCTACGATATCCTCAATTTGTAAAGAAATGACATACTATTATTTGTGTTTCTATACTTGATGGATTTAATCCTACACTTCCCATTATATGCATATTTCCTATCATATATGCAATATATATATACAATATGAGAGAAGCAAATCTTTAAAACTCATGCATTTAGAAGTTTCTGGAGCTGAGATAAAATGGATTCTTTTTTTGGTAATGAATGCCCTTTATTTGTGTCCCTTTTGTGGTAAGTTTTTTTTTTTTTTTTTAATTTCAAAATGTTACAGGGGTACAAATGTTTTTGGTTACATTGATCGCTCTTGTAATGCTTGAGTCAGGTCTAGAAGAGTGCCCATCAACCAGATATTGTTCATTGTACCACTAGGCAGGTTTTCACCCATCCTGTCTTCTCCCCCTCCCCTGCTTGATTTCCACTGAGTTTTACTTCCCTTTGTGCACATGTGTGCTCATTGGTTAGTTCTAATTTGATAGCAAGTACATGTGGTGTTTGTTTTTCCATTCTTCACTTAGGAGAATGGTCTCCAGTTCCAACCAAATTATCACAAAAGGCATTAATTCATCCTTTTTTATGGCTGAGTAGTATTTCATGGTATACATATTCCATATTTCGTTAATCCACTCATGAATTGGTGGGCACTTGGGTTGATTCCACATCTGTGAATTGTGCTGCAAAAAAACAATTGAATGCAGGCGTTTTTTTGATAAAATGACTTATTTTCCTTTGGTTAGATACCCAGTAGTGGGATTGCTGAATCAAGTGGTAGGTATACTTTTAGTTCTTTGAGGAATCTTCATACTGTTTTCCATAGAGGTTGTACTAATTTGCAGTCGCACCAAAAGTGTATACGTGTTCCTTTGTCTCTGCATCCATGCCAGCATCTATTGTTTTTGGACTTTTTAATAAAAGTCATTCTAACTGGGCGAAGGTGATACCTTGTTGTGGTTTTAATTTGCATTTCCCTGATGATTAGTGACATTGAGCATTTTTCATATGTTTATTGGCCATCTGTCTATCTTCTTTTGAAAAGCTTCTGTTCATGTCTTTTGCCCACTTTTTAATGGGGTTATCAATTGTTTTTTCTTACTAATTTGCTTGAGTTCTTTGTAGATTCTGGTTATTATCCCTTTATCAGACGTATAGCTTGTGAATATTTTCTGCCATTCCGTAGGTTGTCTATTTGCTCTGTTGATTATTTCCTTAGCTGTGCAGATGCTTTTTAATTTAATAGAGTTCCATTTATTTGTTTTTGCTATTGCTGTAATTGTCATTCAGGTCTTTTTCATAAATTCTTTGCCTACGCTGATATCTAGAAGAGTTTTTCCTACATTTTCTTCAAGAAGTATTATGGTTTCATGCCTTACATTTAAGTCTTTTATCCATCTTGAATTAATTTTGGTGAGTGGTGAGAGATATGGGTCCTATTTCATTCTTCTGCATATGGCTATACAATTTTTCCAGCACCATTTATTGAAAAGATTCCTCAGAGAAAAGATTTCTCTGAGGAAAAGAAATGCTCTGTATGTGGATAGTTTTATATCTGGATTCTCTGTTCTGCTCCATTGGTCTGTGTCTCTATTTTGACTAGAAGTAAAGAAGGGGCATGACAAATAGCCTAGAATACTGGGGAAATTTTCATCAAAATCTTTGGGGTAAGACACAAGCAAAGGAATGGGAAGACATGAGGAAGAGGAAAGAAGGAGAAGGAGGACAAAAGACCTCTTAATGTTAGTACGTCTAAAAGTGAGGTTGGAAAGAAACATTTTTGCCTGGGGTAGATGGACCAGGATTTAAAGTCTTTTTACATACGTGCAGGAACATTTTTTTTTCTTTGTTCTTACTAGGGCTTGGAATTGAGGTCTGAATAAATCCACCCTTAACCACCGTACTTTGGCTGACAGAGTTGTCTAACTAATATTAGTGGAATTCAAGTTTCTAAAGAAGTCTGCTCCTTCTCGGACACACCCTGTTGGTTTATGGGTTTCTAATCTCTCTTAAAACATAGAAGTGCAGTTAATCTCTTTCTGGATGTGGGCCTAAATTAGTGGTGAAAGCCCCGTCACTATAGTACACGTTAATAGTGTACTATTAATAAGGCACTAGGTCATTCGCGGTCATACGGATAAAGTCTTCACACAGTACCCTGGCTGCTCCATGAGGGAACTCTTCATTTTCAGACCAGCCATTCTCAGCTAATTGGGTCTTTGAATCTCTGCCTATGAGCTCACTTCCAATCTGTTACTACCTGTGAGTAGTATTCATGCTACTATGTCAACTAAGTACTTGATTCCAGATTATGGAGGAAAATGTGAAAAATGCTACTAACAATTATAGATACTGGGTCTTAAATAAAGTAACCAGCTTTTTATGTTTTCCCTCTGAAGGTCACCACTAGAGATTTAAGGGTGATGAAATGAATAGTCGGATACCAGGAAACATCTCAATGCCAGAAGCAGCTTGCTGACATCACAGACACCTAGAGAATAAGCCATGACCCCCTGCAACTTGTGGCCCTTCCCTCCACTCATGGACATGAGCCACACAAAGGGACCTGAGCCCAGTGCTCAACTGGTGAGTCATGTCTGGGTCGTGAACCGCCATGAGCCCCCACGACCACTTTTCTGTGGTCTGCTGCTAGGCTTCTGCTCAAAGAACAAATAAAATGGTAATTTATTCCTTTGTACCCACCAGTGAGCCTGTCAAAGGGATTTCTCAACTTTTTAATACCTCTGTTCTTAGCATGAAAGAACAAGTTGATGCTTCAGTAAATATTGTCATTTCTTCAAGCATTTGAAATGTTTTCAACAGACCACAAAAGCTTTGAAATTCCCGTATTATTTGTAACCATTTCGAATAGACCCTAATGCTTAATTTAATTGGTATTGGGGATTTCTACACTGATTGATCATATTCTCTCTGTAAAGTGGTTTTGGAAATCATGAATACTAGAATTTAATTACATGGACATATTTTTCCAATAAAGGCTTGTTCAGTTTTGGCCATAGATATGCCTCGGGTCAAAACAAACTGCTCTATGGAAAATAAGGTACAAAAACCAGTTAGAAAGAGAAACTCTCTGTGTAAGGCTACAATTCAAAACAACACAGTCACAGAACTCCAGAAGGTACATTGTCAATCAGTTCTAGCTGCATAACTCTGGAATGAAAATGAACACTTCTAACTTCCCATTTTACAGATGAGACCCAGAGACATTGAAAGTCTTGTCCAGTCACAGTGCTGGTTAATAGCAAAGGTAAGACTGAGCTCTGTATCATGTCTTTAAAATGCAGCATCACCTTTGCCTTATGGTCCTCTTTAAGTCAATTCTGTTCACATATTCAATCAACGTACATTTCATGAAGAATGATTATGAGGTGCCTAGCATGGAGATTTGATTGTGAAATAATGCAGACTTAGTCCCTACCCCCACGGAGCTTATATTCATGTAGGTGAGACAAACAATAACTAATTGTTTGTTCGTTTATTAGATAACAAATAAACTAATTTCAAATTGGGATATGTACTATAAAGCAGCAGTCCCCACCCTTTTTGGCACCAGGGACCAGTTTCAGGGAAGACAGTTTTTCCATGGACTGGTGTCGGGGGCTGGTTTCAGGATGATTCACGTGCATTACATTTATTACACAGTCAAACCTCTCTGCTAATGATAATTTTCAGCCGCTCCCCAGCGCTAGCATCACCGCCTCAGCTCCACCTCAGATCATCGGGCATTAGATTCTCATAAGGAGCGTGCAGCTAGATTCCTCACACACGCAGTTTACAGTAGGGCTCACGCTCCTATGAGAATCTAACGCCACTGCTGATCTGACAGGAGGTGGAGCTCACGTGGTGATGTGAGTGACGGGGAGCAGCTATGAATACAGATGAAGATTCACTTGCTCGCTAGCTGCTCACCTCCTGCTATGTGGCCCGGATCCTAACAGGCCACAGACCAGTACCAGTCTTTGGCCTGGGATTTGGGGATTACAGCTATAAAAGAAACAATCAAGGGATTAAGAGAGATAATAATAGGGAGTATCCACTTTACCTACCTAATGGCACCTCCCACCTTTTGACAGAAGGGGCATTTAAGTTCAGAGACCCGAAGGATGAAAAAGAGATAGCCACGGAAGGAGTTTCAAGAGGCATGAGAAGAAGATTCCAGGCAGTCAAAGGTGCCTTCAATATTGTTGAGCATGAGGCCAGTCTAGACTGTCCTCTGATCAAGGACATGCTTATGATATCCAAGGATGAACCAACCACCTGACCCCAATGCACACCTGGTTCAACTCCTCCTTCAGCTCAAGACAATGTTTCTAACATTTGTAAGAAGAGAGTTCCTCTTGTTATTTGGAATGAGGATCACAGTCTCACCCATCTTCTCTCACACCCCATCCATCTTCCAAAAACAGCATACAGAAAAAGGCTGAGCTTGCTTAGGTTTCCTGCTCAAGGAGTCTTGACTCCTTCCTGATTTAATTAAGGACAGATCTTCCTAAACAAACAAACAAAAAAATATATATATATATAATAAAACATAGGACTTAGGAAATTATTCAAATACTTCACAAGCTGATGAGAATTCCACTTGCCCTCATCAGTTATATTTATAGCATAATGAGCTCAGTTCTCCATATTTTACAGACTAAACAGATGTATAACTGAAAACTGATGCTCAGAAAATACATTTTCATGGAGCCTGCTGATTTGATAACATGGAAGTTCCTGACCATATCCGAATCCATTGCCCTTCTTCAAATCTCTTCCATCAAAATATCCCAGAGCCCCTGATGCTCATCTTTATTTAAATTTTTTACTGTACCTTTTGGGCATAAATAGGAAAGTTTTCTCAAAGTTTCAGCCAAGACCATTCAAACTACCCAGTGTCAGACCTCATATGTTATGCTATAACATTTTGTAGATGCCATGAACATAAACCCACCCTCTCTATCTGATGTGGTAAATAACTCCACCTCTCAGATGATCTTGGACTTGACTGCTGATGCTCCCCTGAAGCCTGGTTGTTCTCCAGCCAGTTGGTTCAGCTGGGGTGATAACTAATGAAGTTGGAACTACAGATTCAGTTCCCCTGGGGACTAATTAGCTTCACACAAAGAAAATTCTTCCAAATATCCCTCCTAGCCCTAGCCATCTATTTTGGAAGTGCACTCACTGGGGAAGGAAGGGTATCCTACATCATTCTCCCTCTAGATTCTATAGAATCCCTCTTCTTTACAACAAAGTTTCTTGCAAGAGAGGTTTAGACTCACCAGCTGGGCCCCTTTACTTCAGATTTACTTCTTAATTGTCTGTATTCCTCTCTCCTCCCAACATCATTGAAATAGTTCCTACTAAAACCACCAGCAATCTGCTAACTGCCATGAGTGACAGTGAGAGGAAAAAAAAAAAAGCCAACAGAGTTCCTTCATGGAAGATAAATGAGTCCTAGTGGATACTGTGTGGCCAGATCCTTCCCCAGCTGCTGGGATGTTTGGAGGCTGGAAGCTCTCAGCTGAGTTGCTCTTTGGGCATCTATGTGAGATGGAAGAAGCTGTTGCTGTCTTGCCCAGAGTTTTTTGCCTTTCTGAGGATAGCCAGCATCTAATACCTGGTTGATGGGGAGGGGAGCCATTCTTGTTCCTGAGCTCCCTGCAGGATCAACAGAAGCCTTTGTAGTAACTGCCTTGGTGTATGACATCATCCCTTGAGGGGATTGGCCATACAGTGGACTCTTTCCATCTTGCAAGGACAGTGATTGGTTGGGATTGGCATATAGACACATTTAAAGGGGTATTATTTGTCTTTTCTTCTCACAGAGCCTCAGCCAGAAACATTATCCAAGGGCTTACAAAGCATCTGATCCACAGACATGGGTCCTACATAACATCACGTTGGACCAAAGAACATTATCATGGGATCTACTGATACCATTACTTACTGCACCATTCAAAAGCTTCGGGTTTGATAGAGCAATGGCCTAGAGTGTTGAAGGTGCAATTACGGTGCCAACTTGGATATGATGCCCTGCGGGGATACCCCCTCCTCCAAGATTCAACACACATTGTAAATCAGTTAGCATCATATGGAGTTGTGTCACAAGTATGTGACACATATATATTCATATATATGCATATATTCAGAATAAGGAGGGGGAAGTAGGAGTGGTCCTGGCCACCATCAGGCCTAGTGATGTGCTTTTGGTCCCAATAACGCTAGTTTCTATGGATTTAAAGGTCCTAGTTCCTAGAGTGGAAACACTTGCAACAGGGGGCAAATCAAGAATCCCATTAAACTTTAAACTACTGGGCTATACCCAGTCACTTTGGGCTTCTCGTGCCAAGAAACAGGAAGGCAAAGCAGGTTATCTCCATCCTGGTGGAAGTGATTGTTTCTTGCCATCATGAAGAGGTGAGGCCACTATTACACAGTGGGGAGAGGGAAGAATATGGTAGACACCCAGGTGACCCACCTGAGAGTCTCTTGACACCTCTTTGCTCAGTTTTTATAGCAAATGGATAAAGGTAGCAGCCATAGCCTGAGAGGGGCACATTGACCAGTGTTCAGATCACTCACGGCTGAGGGTCTAGGTTATACCACCAAGAAAACCCCCTAAACCAGCAGACGTGATAGCGGAGGATAAGATAAATCTCAAGTGGGTAGATCAGTTGCAGCTTCAAGACCAGCTACAGTGATGAAGCCTATAATTCATCTCATTAACCATTTTCTTGTAAGTTTTCTCAGGGAAAGTGATCAACCAGAATTTTGAAGGAGTTGTCCCCACAACTTATTAAATGAAACAATCAGATCCAATCAGTATAGAGGGTGGACTGTAACGCATGTTTTAGTGCACCACCTAGAGCCTCCCTCTCAAGATTGGCATCTATTCACCTAATTGCCTGCAGTGTTGACAGCTGAAGGTTTTCAGTTGCGTTGCCCTCCAGAAATTGCCCTATGTTAAGAGCCACCTCATGCAAAGCTATGTCCACTTTTCACTTTGCAGCACGCATGCAATGGCTGCTTAATCCTGTGGGGTATAACGTACCAACCACTTTGAGTCAAGGCAGGATAACTCTGAAAGGCCATTCCAGTTTCTGAGCTCCCTATGGAGTAGGGTGAGGTCTTTGTGACTGTATTGCAGTCCAGCTTCCCCCTCTGACTAACCTTGCTTCTGTCACTCCCCCATGAGTACTGATGTTGACAACACTCCCCAAAGAACTTTCCACATACCAATTTCTGCCCTAGAGACTATTTCCTAGAGAACCTAAGACAGGAGCCTTAATATGGGAAGCCTTAAACACTATAATATAGTGTTTAAGGGCATAGATTTTTGGAGTTCCATAGAGCTTGTTCAAATCCCAGCTTTCCATTTAGTACTAACCTGTGAACTCTTAAGCAAGATGGTTACATTCTCTAAGATTCTGTTTCTGCACCTGTAAAATGATGCTAATGACGTGGGACTCAAATGGCTATCATCAATGAGTAAATTATTAATAGATATAATAAAGTTCTTAGCACAATGCTTGACATAATAAATAATAAATGGGAAGCACATACATTTAAGTGTTTCTGTCGAGTTCACCCTGAAGCAGACCCTGAGCCAAGTATTTGAGTGCAGGTAGATTATCGAGCAGGTGATCCCAGGAAGCACCGGAAGTGGAGAGGGGAAGAGAGATGGAGAAAGGAAGGAAGCCAATGCTGAGTATGTTAAGGAGAAAGTTATTGCTGTGGGCAATTAGGGCTCAGTCCCACTAGGGACCTCTGAAAGTCTGGACAGAACTTGCTTTCCTCAAGTTGAACCACCAGAGTAGGAATCTGGGGTATTTATCCCCAACACCTATCTTTCCTCTGTTGACATCTTTTCCCTGGGGCATTAACTCCTTGGTGTTTCTCATCTGCCTCAATTGCCCCTGAGCCAAGTGCAACCCAGCAACCAGAGAAAGCCCTTAGGCAGAAAGGGAGAAGTGCATGCAGGTGGAAGCCACTGGTGTGTGTGAGACTGGTGAGTGCCAACGGAGCGTGGACACGGCAATGACAGCTTTGGCTGTGACGTGTATTTGCACACATTCTACAGTACCAGCAATCTTCCCGTACATTTTCACTGTATTCATAAACTCTCCTCCTCTCTTGCTCTCCTCACTGTCTTATATTTTGGGGGGTGTAGTAAGTTGGATAACATTCCCCCAAAATATATGTCTGTGTCCTAACTCCTGGGACCTTGTGAATGTGAATTTATTTGGAAAAAGGGTTTTTGCAGATGTAATTAAATTAAGAATTGTAAGATAAAATCGTCTAGGTGGGCCCTAAATCCAATGATAGAGTGTCCTTGTAAGAGAGAGGCAGCGGGAGTTTTGAGACTGAAGAGGAAGTGCAGTGTGGCCACTGAGGCAGAGTTTGGAGTGATGCAGCCCAAAGCCAGGGGACTCCTGGAGCTGCCTGAAGCAGCGGGAAGGGTTTTCCCCCAGAGCTTTTGAAAGGAATGTGGCCCCGCTGACACTTTGATTTTGGATTTCTCACCTCCAGAACTGTGAGAGATTAGATTTCTGTTGCTTTAAGCCACCTCGGTTTGTGGCATTAATAATTTTCATGACAGATCTGGGAAACTACTACAGAGAGTTTCTGGGGACTTGTTTCTGACCCATCCTCAGGGAATGCCAGCAGCCTTTACAGGAATTTAGCTTTCACAGAGTGACTCGCACACAGGCTAGTCCTCCAGTCACAACTAGGATTGTGCTCAGAGGACCCGCACCAACTGTATTGCCCACAAGTGCTCCAGGCCTTGAGACCTAGGAGATCCTGGACCCTGTGCCCCTGGCTCCGAACTACAAGCAGAGCCCTTCTCTGAAGTTCTCTGGCCATTTCAGAGAGGCCATAGGACACAAAATCTCTTCGACATTCAGAAAGCTTGAAAAATATAAATTAAATTAAGGCTACTCTATGAAGCTGATGACTCTATTAGAAACACTTCAAAATGCTTTTTGCAAATTGATGCAAAAGTTGGATATTTATTCCACAAACACTCATCAGCTTCCGTGGTGTGCCAAGAATTTTGCTGGGTGCTAACTTCTCATATGCAAGAATCCCCAAGGAAAAGTAATGGTGCTTTTATTAAATACACATTTACTGAGGCCCATATTCCTACTGTAGGCAAGGGCTGTGCATGTGGTGGGTCAGGATAGAGAAGACCCACTTTGACTCTCCAGAGAGTTCTGGACCTCTGACCATTTACTTGAGGTATCCCTGCTCATCCCATCATCCTTTTGGTTCTGACGTGCTGTCTAGGTGTGATATATTGGGAAAGGACTGTCCCCAGGCAGATTGGTCACAGAGGCTGCAATGGCCCAAGACTTCCATTTCCATGTGAGAGGATGACATCTACATGCTTGAAATTGGATGAAAAGATAATCCTTCTCAGCTGTCCTTCCTGGACCAGCTGATCCAACCTCCTCCAAAATGCTTCCCAGAATTTTCGGGCCTGAGTAACCCATCCACCTGTGGTATCCTGGGCTGAAATGCTCCTGCTGTCCACACATTTATATTATTACTTAACTGCTTTGTTATCTCCCCCAGATAGTCAATGAGTACCTGGAAAGCAGGAACAGGATCCTATCATTGTCCTTGCTCAGTGAAACAGGTAGGTACTTTCTTTGACAAGTGTTGAATGAAATTCCTTAAACAGTTGAAAAAAATCAATGAATCTTGACAGTTGTCTGCTCAGCACCTCCTACTGGCTTCTCATCATACCCAACAGAAAAGCCAAAGTTGTTACAGCAGCCCCTGGGGCCCTCTGACACCTCAGGGACCTCATCTTCTAAGCCTTCCCCTTGCTTGCTCCTTGGTCTACTTGCTGTTCCTTGAACACACCAAGCACACTCTTTCCTCAAGGCCTGGCAAGGGTGGCTAGAGTCAGCAAATAAAAACATAGCAGTGCCAGCTCAAGTTGAATTTTAGATAAATAAAGATTTTTTTTAGTACGTCTCATGTAATATTTAGGATAAGCTTATAGTAAAAAAGATTTGTTTTTTATTTGAGATCCAACTTGAACTGGCATCCTGTATTTTATCTGGCGAGCCCACGATCTGGTCCCTCTGCACAGAATACTCTGCTAGATGTCCACAGGGCTCAGTCCTTCACTTCCCTCAGCTGCCACCTCAGCACAGGCCCTTACCACAGTGTCTGAAAAAGCACAGCACTGCCGCCAGCTCCACCTCTCTCCATTCCCGTCTCCAGACTTGTTCATCCAGGCAAAATGGCAGAGTATATTTTTACAGGCTATTGTCCATTTTCAACCCCATGTGAGCAGGGACTTGTGTCATTTACTGATGTATTCCCCATTCCCAAGACAGAGTCTGGCACAGTGCTGGTCCTTCGTAACTACTTGTTGAATAAATAAATTTGCATGGCTTATAATGTGCTTTAAATTGTTAATTTCTATAGAGATTATTTGCTGGTCAATTTCCAAGTTTAAAATTTCTGTGTTCTTTTCCTTCAGGGTAATACTCCCCCTCGCTCTCTCTCTCACCCATCACAACAGACCTTCTTAAGAAGAAAACATCTCAAATGAAAAGGGAATTGGCCTTGACTCTCAGGCCTCTTCAGTTCAGTCTTTTGTCTCCTTTGTTGTGTGCTGAATGCCAGCTTGGAGACATAAGATATCACTTATTTAGAAGTCACATGAAAACATTTCGGTTCTCATCCTTTAGTTGGCAGAAAAGCACAGCAACACAAGTCCACTGTTATTTGAATCAGGAGACTTGTTTGCCCTTGAGTTTTCCCTGTGATGTTGTGTGGGCCAATTTATCTGTAATTGACAATCTGAAGAAGGTAAAGATGAGCATTAGTAACTGAGGGGATGACCGTGCTATTCCATCCCACGTTCCACTTTTCTATTTGGCCCTTGCCCAGGGATATGAAGAGAAACTGTCCTCTGTTTTATTATAGAGTTCAAGTATAAAGGAAATTACAGCTGTTGTACAAGCTGAGGCATACTATTCTCATGTCTTGAACACTTGAAGAATGAGGCATTCTAGCTTATGAGAAGTTACCAGTTAAGGAGAGGTGATCTCAGCTCATTCCACCAGTACCCAACAGAGCGGATGTCTGAGCCAGAACTGTGCTGGGTCAGTCTGGAAAGGATGGTGAAGAGTCTCTAATAGTGAAGAGTCTTTGTGACTCTCTTCTGCCCCTCCCACCACTACTTCATCACGCTGGATTCCGTCACTGTCACCGTGGGTATCACTCCTGGCCAGCTGACGCCTGATTCCAGGCTCTGCCTTGGGATTCTAGAGGTCCCTGCCGGGCGCTAATCTTCATGATTTTTCTGGCTTGTTCAGAAATTGTTAGTAGTGTTCTAGGCTTCTGCCCCATCAGGAGTCGTCTGCCTGCCTTTCAGAACACTTTCAGGGGGTTCTTAAACTCTTTCTAGCCTTCAAGATCCACTTCAGCCTTTTCTTTATCTCCCCTTACCCTCAAACTCCACATTTAGCATTTGAGCAGATAGTTGCTGCATTTGAATGTTTTCTGTTGCTTTTTCTCCCCAACTAAATTGTGAGTGCCTTAAGATCTAGAATAAAGATATGGAAAACAAAAACTATATCCGATGATTGATTAATTTGTAAATGGCCTCAGTGGCACAGTTAGTATCACACCTAAGTTGGTAGCTATACCTTCGGTTCTCTCCTGCAAGCAATAAGAAAAAGAGAGGTCTTTGTTAGTTCAATGATTTCCTGACATTGGACCTTAGACAAGCTTATTTGACCAAATGCGGGGATGTTTCTTGACACTAGCACAATAAAGGCTGGCCTATAACCTCTTGTAAGGAATCTAAACTTAACATTTATGTGCTCATTGCTGATTATATATTATCCTGAATTCTTGCAACAATCTTGGATTGTTAACAAAAGGATTGTTATCCCCACTTTAAGATTAAAAACAAGCTCAGTCAGGTAAGAAAATGTGCCCAAGTTCACATAGTTAGTCAAGGGTGAAATCAGGATTTAAATACAGGATGGGCTAACTTTCAAGCCCTTAAGCACTGGCTTTCAGGACACCTTCCATTCATACCATAGGTGTTCTAGGTTTGAAGCACTGACACCATCAGGATAGAAATGGGTATCGATGCAGAAGAGCTATCTGTCAAATGCTCAGACTGGCAGCATTGCACACCTATGAGTTAGTCAGTACATTATTTCTTTACATTTCCACAGATATTTGAACAAACTAAACTTGTATAGTCTTCAGAGAGCAGCACATTTACTCAAAATTTTCACATACTGAACCTGATAGTGCTCAGGAAATATTAAACATCTAAATATGATTGATTGTTCTCCCGAGGGGAGGGAAAAAAAATCAATGTTTTACTTTTCCTTCAGTTTGGTAGAGCTTTTCTTTTTTCAGGAGCCTCCTTTAGAAATTTAAATGTTTAATCCAAGTAAGTCCTGGGAACCCACATAGCTCTGCTTTGTACAGTTGCGTCGGAAAAATGCGTGGTCCGATAGCCAAAAAGTAACTTAATGGAAATTCTACTCTGTGCTTGCATGTCTCATAGAATATCAGAAGAAATCAAATTCCTAAACCATGGAACACAACTAAAAAACCCCATCTTCCCTTGTCCCTCACCACACCCCACCCCGCTTCTTTTCTATACTGAAGTTCTGTCAAAGCCTCTCATTTGCCACATTCCCCAAATTCTTTCCTGACCTTCAACCCACATGAATTTTCTCTCTTCCACTTCTCTTCTCTCTGGGTCAGCATCCCTCTCTGCCCATTCTTTTCATTTGGCATCACAGGGAAAACAATGATATCAGACTAGCAGAGTTGCAACATTTCTAAGAATAGGAAAATGGCCTCAATTTTTCATGCCTCTGTATATCCACACCGTTTGCAATGTGACTTTGTAGCTCCTCTTGACTAGAGGTGGAAGTGACTATGTGCTTGTTCTGAGCTTAGACCTCAAGAGGCCTTGCCTACTTCCTATTTCTCTCTCTCTGTCTCTGAACTGTAACACAGTTACGTGAACAAGCCCAGGCTGCCTGTTGGAAGATGAATAGAGGAGAGCCTAGTTGCCCCAGCTAAGAGCATCCTTGATCAGCCTAGAGCCAACCAACCCAAACATGTGAGAGCACGGCCAAGATCAGCAGAGCCAGCCAGCAGCTAGCTGGCCCGCCCACTCATCACAGATGCACGAGCAGCCCAGCCAGGAGCAGCAGTGCCCAGCCAACCCACGGTCCCATGAGCTAATTTTATTGGCTGTTTTAAGCCACTACCTTTTGGAGTGGTTTGTTACACAACACTAGTTAACTGATACATTAGTGAAAGAGGAGAAAAAAATCAGAGCTGGGAGCAGAGGGGAAATAGGGAATACTTACTCAGAAGTAAATTTTGTGGCTTTCTTTTTTTTGGGGGGGGTAGAAGCAGATATTTATCAGTGAGTTTCTAACAGCAATACGGGGGTTCAGTGTTATCATTTCCTTCTTCTTTTGGTCTGATCTACCAAATATAATCTGATCAAATGTAAAAGCTATCCGTAGACTTCCTGTTACAAGTGTAGAAATCTTTTCTAGCCCCTACTTGACCCTAACAATTTAATCTACAATCTTACTTGTAATCCAAAGCAAAGGTCTTTTTCCACCACTCTCCTGGCTTCTGGTCAGAGTCCATTGCTTGAGCCTTGCAGAGAGCAGTAACTACTGTATCAAAGAGACATTTATCACAATCTGTGAAAGGCAGCAGCAATGTGCAAGTCACTGGGTCCTGACAGAGCTGTAATAAAATCTACATATTGGCTGCATCCACCTAGGAAATATTCCCCCTCTGAGGATATTTGTTTGCCTTTAGACATTTTGGACATAAATTGTTTGAAGTTAGGGTATACACCTAACTTCTGAGGCATTGCCAAACAAAACTGCTTTCATCACATCCGAATTCTATCCCCCCAAGGTGTTCTATAGCTTGGTTTTTAAAAAGCAGAGCTATAACATAATAATGATGATAAAACATTTTCCCAAGATTGAACAAACACATATACTTTGAGATAAATTGGATTCGGAAATTCTATGTAATGTCACCATCTGGTTACTCCTCCAAAACATTAAAACTATCTCTGTGCCAATAATCAACATTTTATTAATGCCTTAAAGCGAGAAGACATAGTTTTTAAAGGACCTACAGGAATTGTTTTGTAGTCTTTGATAATCTCATAAAGGACAGACTATCAGAGTATCTTTGTGGGGGATTTTCTTACAACAAGGAAATCAACTATAACTGAATTAAGAAAAAAAAGAACTTACTGAAAGGACACAGAACAGCTCTTATAGTCAAAGGCAAAACTTTAAAACAGCAACAACAAAAAATACCAGACTCCAGAAAGGACAAGGAACAGAGTAGCTGCAGGTATGAAAGAATCTAAAACCATATAACATGCCATCTCTTCGAATTGCCATTGTCATGATGAATGACCTCCAGCTGTTTTCCGTCTTTTCCTGCCATTTAGCTTAAGAGTCCAATTGCAGAAAGAGAATATCTGCTTAAACTAACTTATGTCACCTGCTCAGTCTTGCGAGGAAAGGCGGGGCCACCTTGATTGTCACTCCCCACAGAAATGCTTCTAATGGGGTAGATTGTGTGGGGAGGGAAGGAGATAGATCCCCAAAGCAACATCAGGGTTCTGTAAGCAAAAGAGTGAGAAATGAACACTAGAAAATGAAACAACAGAAGTCTACCACAGAAGTCCACGCTCAAACATTTTGGTACACTGAATGAAACCTAAAGCTAAGACCCCTTCTCCCATTCCTCTACCATCTTCAGCTCTATGTGGACACTTGTAAACAGCGTTAAAAACACTCCAGGGACAGGCCTAAGGTCAAGGTGGGGCATAAAACATTTTAAAGGCAATTTGAAAGGAGAGCAGGAACTTTTGGTTTAATTGGGCACAAATCCGTGTTATCATCACGGAAGAGGCAAGGTGGAAAAGAGAGTAGAGGATGTGGGAAAGTGAAAATGAACATAGACAATCTGAAAACAAAGGAGAAAGAAAGAAAGTCATTATCAGGGGAAAAAAGACCATGATAATTATTACTTTCCTGTAAAACTATACAGACTAGAAAGACCCAGAACAGGTGCTTGTCTGTGTTAATATCACTGCATTTTACATCTTAAATGAGTGTTGGATACCTACAACAATCTCAGTTTTTGTATCTTCCAAGCGAATTCTACTTGGACTATCTCTACATTCTCTTTTTAAAATCTAAACTGACTCTTTCCTCTTATAGTTTCTTTAATTTAATCTTGTGCTATTATTGGTGATGGTGGAGAATAACATGTCACTACCCTTCCTACAAATATCTTCTCATACGCTTACAGTTCTTAAACCAATTCCCAATCCTCCTATAAACCAAACAAAATGCTTCTGCAGCTTCCTCCCATTGCTCCTATGTGCTGAGCCTCTAACAAGCTTTTCTGAAAAAAGAGGTATCACCTTCGCTGTGTGCCCGGAAGAGACAGGGGTCTGTTTTTTCTCCATTCAGAACTGAAATGATAAAAAAAAAAAAAAAAAAAAGGAAGGATCACATTGAACTGACTTGGGGATTGATCCCCATCCCTCCCTTCAAGATGTGTGCATGTGAGTGTCCTCTCTCACGGATGCCAGGGCAGAGTTTCCCTGGAGAACATGAAGGCATCTCAGCCTGGAGACATATTAGATTCTCAGATTGGTGGGGAAGAGGCAGGGGTCAAAATAAGAAGGACTCAGAGCGAGCCAAGGGACAGCCACAGCTGTAAGACTAGCCACTACCCAAATTAGCTAGTCATAAAATATAATATCACGTAACAATGGTATGTACTGGGCCTTATGACAAGTGCTTTGCATGCACCATCTCATTTATTTCTCTTACCCAACCTTGCGTTAGATTTATTTTTCTTACCTGCAGATGAAGAAACTAGGGCTCAGAAGGTAAAGAAGTAGATTCAAGGTTACACGTGTAGGAAGTATCAGACCCAGAATTCAGACCCGGTAGTCTGGCTCCAGGGCCCAGTCTCAAAAGCACTGTGCTCCCAAGGGTGATGACACCCAAGGCTGGAGGTACAGCGGAAGTAGCTAGTCTAGTGGGCAGCTGCTTGGGAATTCTGGGGGAAGGTGGAGGGCCAGCATCCCAGGAGGGGATGGGGGATTCAGTCAAGTCTGCTGGGGCTTGGCCCTGGTCTAAAATCTCAGCAGGAACCAAATAGGGTCAAGTGCTTGACTGACCCAGGCATGCCCATTAGGAAGCCTGGAGACCTGTTACCTGCTGGGTCACTTGGGCCCGAACCAGTGAACATGAGGGCAAGCCTGGAAACACAGCAGCAGCCCCCAGGCCCTAGGGCAAAGCTCTGTGTCTAGCCCTGAGCCTAGATAAAAAAAACAAAAAACAAACAAACAAACAAAAAAAAAAAACACAGCAGAATCCCTGAGCCCCCGTGTTCTTCTTACGTGAGTTACAGCCCAACTCAAAGCCACACTCTGGGTGCCTGATCACTGTGTCCACCCAGGTTCCTGATAGGTCCTCCATTCCTTGCTGGATCTGAATCCTAAAAACCTGCCCAGCCCCTTCCTGCCTTTTTCTCTCTCCAGTGAGATGAATCCTGTCCCTCCGCCCAGCAGCCATTGGTTAGTTGTCCTGGTTCTTACCAAATGCATCCTCCTTGGATTAAAAATGCAACTATCCTACCATAACCACTCAGAGATCTTACTAGCATTCCCTCAGCCACCAAACTGGACCACTTGGCTCCTGAAGCCAGGCCAGATTGAACCCTATCTTGTCTGGTAATTAAGGTGGCTGGCTACTGCCCTTGGGCAGCTCCCCTAAAAGATCACACTTAATTCTCTCAGCCCCAGTGGCCCTAGTCCAATCTGACCCAACTTACTCCCTGTCCCTACCAGTCTGTGGGGTTTGGGGGAATCCCACATACCTGAGGGCCAACCTTGAACATGTCATCCCAACACAGGAAGCAGTGAGGTGTCCAGTTCTATTGACTGGTTCTACGTGGTCTGGGGCAGGCTGTAATGAGTGCTCACACAAGTTCACGGCACTCGCCTGCAGCACAGGTCACCAGGATATGGGCCACCGTGAGCCACAACAGGGGCCTATCTGATTTCACATGATTAGGGATGGAGATCACTATGACTGACATGCCCCACTATGTCCTGTACATCCTCCCACTTCTGGGCATCTGTACTGAACGTTCTGTTATTGGGGGCCTGCCTCTCCTTGTGTCTGCCCCAAGTTTCCCTGAGATATCTGCTGTTTTTTCCCATTTCGAAACTGCATCTCTTGTCTGGTCATTGTTTTTGGAAGATATGGTTATGAAAGCCCTTTTTGTGACTGTCCCCTTGGACCTTGAACCTTCAGGCACCAGGGTGTCAAAGCTGATGGCTTCACTGATTTGGGGCAACAGTGGACCACTCCAGGCATTCCTCACAATAACCTCAACTTGGGTGCTGCCCAATAGCTATCAGAAGCCTGGGTGAGAGCAGCAGTATTTTCAGAGATCTGTGATGACTCCTTTAGTACCAAGTCTATTAACCTCAGGACTGAGGACGAGCTTCTGGAATCTGCAAACAGGAGTCACCTCTACTTGTACAAGAATTTTAGAATGTGCATTTTCCTGAAAACAGGGTACATAACTTTGAGCAGGTCTCCTCTGTTACCCACCCTTCCTAAGTCCTATCAGTGTTGTCCCCTGGAACATATTTCCACCAGTATTCTCCCACCACCAGCCTGGTCCCAGCTCTCAGAACTGCTCCCATAGCCTCCCGGTGGCCTCCTGCCCCATGCTCTTGCCTGCCCCCTACAATAAGACTCATGCTACAGCCAGAACACAAAGTACAATTCAGATTTGATTAGGATAGCCTGTTAACTTGAGAGTGTTCTGGACTTCCACTAAAATATTTTGCATTTACTGCTTAATTTCCTCTCCTTTGCTCTGTCCTCTACAGAAGTTCTGCTTTCACAAGCCCAGTTCCCATGATTGCTGTGATCCTGAATCATGACAAATGTATGGAGACACGGGGCCCAGAGGGATGGGAGGAGAAGGTGAGGCAATGGTGAGACAATGGCCAACAACCTGAAAGCTGGGGAAAAAATGAAGGTGAAAGAGGGACAGGGGAATGAAGTGAGAATCCCAGAACTGCTTTAAGGTCAGGGAGGAGAGATGGATTCCAAATGAGCAGATCTGGGGATGGATTCTAAAGTGCATTTTTAACAGGAATCTCAAAGATGTTTTTACTTGCTTGTACTACACTTTAATAAATACCGAGCTTAGTGATCTGTAAGGTACCTTCCTTACTCTAGAAATCTTGGAAGAGATGTTCAATGTAAGATGACACAGATATCAAGAGTAAGGGCTAATAGGTACAGTTAGCCAACAGCTTACACTTACAGACCTCCTTGCTGTTTACTTGTTTGTTCCTAGAACCTTAAGGGTAGAAGTCTATGAACTGTAGGCTGGAGAGGCTGAAGACAGTCCTCCAAGTGGCCTTTTATGGGATTATTGTTTAAAAAGTGACAGTGGATCTCTATGTTTGGTATAACTTGATAATTTACTTTTACTCTTTAATAAGAACCAGTTTTTCTTCAGAGTCCCATAAAGACAGTGGCATCATTATCCTCATTAAATCCAAAATGGTGTGCAAGTAGAGGTGATAAGTGGAAGCAGATGAGGTTGGTGGGACACAGGGTCCTTTGTCATATTGGGAAGGCTGGTGGCCTGGAATGGTGAGAACCGCTGCTCTATAGACAGTATACAAGATGCAGCACAATCAGCTCCTGCCCTGTAGCCAGGTACAGAGCTGGTTAAGCAGCCTGAAATTTTTTAAAAAATTAATTAATTATAATAATAATTTTTTTCACTCAGAAGCCATCTTAAGAATTTAAAGACTGTGGTTGTTCTCACTCTGTAATCTGAGTGAATTTTGATGATTTCAGGGTCTGCCTAAGCATTTGGAGACAGATCAACGTAATTCTCAAGGAGTTTTTGTAACCTAGCATGAAGTTAGGAACCTAAGGGAACAAATCCTTTTTTTTTTTTTTCCTCCTATTTAGAACTGGAAATCTCAGGACACTTGTCTTCATTTTCCATTCCCCTGACACCTTTCAGTAGGGTCCAGGATTAACAAGAAACGCTATCATTTATGGACTTGTTCCCGACATTATAGAGGGTGTACCAGAAGGGTTGGTGTCTATAACAAAATACCTTAGACTGGGTGACTTATAAACAACAGAGACTTATTCCTCACAATTCTGGAGTCTAGGAAATTCAAGATCAAGGCACTGGCAGATTCAGTGTCTGGTGAGGGCCCATCTCCTAGTTCATAGACAGCTCCCTTCTCACTGTGTCCTCACATGGCAGAAGGGGTGAGGCTTCTTTTATGAGGGCCCTAATTCCATTCACAAGGGCTCTGCCCTCAGGACCCAATCACCTTCCAAAAGCCCCACCTCCCAGTACTATTCATTGATGATTAGATTTTAATATATGAATTTTAAGGGGACATAAACATCCAGACCATAGCAGCTGGTATACAACTGGCAAGGAACCAAGGCGGACCAATGAAGCACAACTATGTGTTTCAGAATTAACAATAGCAGTAATATCTGTGAATTTCTTTGGACTTGCTTCACCCATTTTATCATATTTCTTTTTCTCAACAACCCTGCAAAAAGTATCGTTACTCTTCTTTTGGAAATGAGAAAATTGAGGCCCAGAGAAGTCAAATGACTCACCCAAGACCACAATTAAGAGGTGCTAGAGGACCCAGGTGTTTGGCTCCAGGATTTAGTATTCTGAGTTCTTCCCAACATGCAATGCCCTAGCAGCTGGAAGAGGTGAGGACTTAGGACATATGAAGGAACAAAAGCATGCAGACTGCCCAGGTGTCAAACCTAGCTTGGTATTCAACTGGCTGTCCCTTTGGAATAGTAAAATTTATTGCATTTTTCCTTCATTCAACAAATATTTATCATAGACTTCTCTGTGCAAGGCACTATGTGAAAATGTAAAAACATACAAAACATGGTCCATTGCCTTGAGGTTGAGCCTAAACCAAATGCTAACATCCAAGGCAGGATGTGGTCATGTGAAATAAGTAGCCCACACTTAGAGCCACAGGAGTGAGGAAGGAGGAGAGATCAACTCTGGGCTAGGCTGAGAGGGGAAAGTTGTGAGGATGAAAATGAGATCTCAGTGGCAGAGAAGAGTAGTAAATTATGTCCCCAAATGGCAAAAGTAATGCTTCCATTCTGTGTGCCCTTTTTAAATGAGTTTGCCACTCCTATTATTATGGACTGAATTGTGTCCCCTAAAATTCATACATTAAAGCCTCAACCCCTTAATGTTACTGTATTTGGAAAGAAGGTTTTTACAGAGCTAATTAATGTTAAATGAGGTCACAAGTGTGGGCCACTAAGCCAATAGGATTGATGTCATTATAGGAGGAGGAAGAGACAGTCTGTAGTATCTTGTTATGGCAGCCCAAGCTGACTCATCTTGCATCAAGAGGTAGAGTCTACTTCTCTAACTGAATCTGAGATAGCCCTGTGACTTACTTTGAATTGTGACAGCAGAAGTGACATTGCACCAAATCCAAGGCTAAAATAACCCTGTGTTTCTCACTAAGGTCCAAATTTCTTGGTTTAGGCAATCTTCTGTAGAGATTATGGGCACAGGTTTGGAGTTAGACTGCCTGTGTACAAATCTCAGACTCACCACTATGTAATTTTCTTAAGAGAACTTGAAATTTCTGTTTTCCCTATCTTGGAGTCTTAAGCCATCATGTAAAGTTTGATCACTGCTGGAAAAATCATGTAGAGAAGCATTTGAGTTTGAAATACAAGGTAGAAAAGGCCAGTGAAGATTAAAAAAAAAAAAAAAAAACTGGAGAAAAGGGAAGACTGAGAGTTCCAGCCCTCCTCACTGAAGATCCACACATGTGAGTGAGGTCATCCTGAATCTTACAGCTGCACAAGTGAAGTCAAAAGACACAAGACAGATCAGAGATGAACCATCCCAGCTGAACCCTGCCCAGCCAACCAACAGAATCACAAATAAAATGGTTGTTATTTTAAGCCATTAAAATTTGGGATAGTTTGTAATGCAACACTAGATAACTGATACAGGTGGAATGAGAAAAGGGTATTCAAGACAGAATTCATTCAGAGAATGGTTTAAACAATAGCACAGTGGTAGAAAATACAATCTGGATATAGGTGAGTGAGTAATTCTGATTGGGAAAGCCTTTAGGAACATAGGGAAAATGAGAAGATAATGCTAGAAACATAGGCTAGGGTTAGATTGTGGAGAGCTTTCATTGTAGTAAATTTTTATTAAGCATTTACTATGTGTCAGACACCCATTAAGTCCTTTTCATGTATTAGCTACTTAATACTCACATAACCCCATGAGTATGTTATTCTATTATCACCCATTTTACAAAGACAGAAACCAAGGCTCACAGGTTAAATTACTTGAAAAAAAATTTCATAGTGGTGAGCCTGAGATTTGTACACAGGCAGTCTAACTCCAAACCTGTGCCCATAATCTCTACAGAAGATTGCCTAAACCAAGAAATTTGGACCTTAGTGAGAAACACGGGATTAGTTTATGCATAGATGGCATGAGAAGCAGTACTTTAGAAAGACTAAGCAGGCAGTTGTGGATAGAATCTGGAAGTTGAGAGAACAGCTAGGGTGCTATTGGAGCAGTCCAGGTATGAGATGATAAGGATTTGTACTAGACTAAAACAATGGAAAAGGGGGTGAATAAGAGGGGTTTGGGGAAAAGCTACATTAATAACACCAAGGGAGTGGCTGGATATGAGATAAACTTAAAAAAAAGAAGAGGAGTAGGAACTCAATTCCATCTTTCTGGCTTTGGTGACTGAGAGAGCAGTCATTCCTGTAAAACACACAGGGCATGAAGGAGGAAGAACTAGTTTGGGGATGAAAATAATAAATTTAGTTTTAGACTTGTTAGGTGGAAAGTGCTGGTGGGACATTAAATGGAGGCACTTGGAGATACATGAGTGGGACCTTCGGGATAGTGTCTAAAGCCATCTGTAGACACAGGCTTGGAATTCATCCATAATTAAGTAATTTACTTACATCTAGGGTGGGTCAGTTAGGAGTCCTTGTTTGCAAGCAACAGAAACTGAATCTGGCTAAAAAGTAGAAAAAGCTCACAGAAACAAAGAGTCCACTGAGAACATCTACTTAGAAAGGCTAGGGAAGCTCTGAGATCCAGACTGGAGGAATTTCTAATCTTCATCAACCGGGATGAGTCAGCTCCAATTACTTTCTCTACTACTTTTGAAATTCAAAGTACTGGGAGGGAATCCAGTTAGTTTGGTCACCAATGCAATAGTCCCAGAAACTAATTGTATAAGTGAACTGTTATAACCAGTCTCCTTTCCCCTCGTTGAAACACTCTTGCATAACAACATTTGTATCTTAATGTTGTGTAACAAGTAACATTATGGTGTAATGTCTTTTAAATAGGGCTTAGATAAGAGAGAAACAACTACCATTATCTTACTACCATAACATCCGTCAGTCTTCCAGACAAAACACCATCACAGTTTTTACTTAAATACAAGGTCATACTGTTTGGGTGCATGGGGGAGCAGTAGAGGTGAGGTAGAAAGAGAGAGGACACCTTCACTTCCATTCCTAACAAAATGGTGCATAGAACAGAAGTAAATCCACTATCAAAAGATGGGGCAGGGGTGTGAGGGGGAATAGATGCTGGGTGGCCACAAATCCATCAATGTTCATTCCACTGGGAGAAAGTATGGAGAAGAGAGGAGAGAGCTGTGGGCAGTCAGTAGCACGGTGCCCAGCTATGGAGCAAAAAATGGGCAAAACATGAAGGTCAAATGCTGCCAAGGGATCAAAGGTGATGAAA
Organism: Microcebus murinus; assembly: GCF_040939455.1. Classification (NCBI taxonomy): domain Eukaryota; kingdom Metazoa; phylum Chordata; class Mammalia; order Primates; family Cheirogaleidae; genus Microcebus; species Microcebus murinus. The sequence goes on along the minus strand of NC_134111.1, from coordinate 93,621,334 downwards.
GATGATGAAAGGTGATGAAGAATGATGAGAAACTGCTGGGGTTGGCATTGCAAACTATTGGTGACATTCGAGAGAGAAGGAGGGACACAGGAAGTGAGGAAGAGTGGGAGGGGAGCACAGGGATGGGGATAAGAAAATGAATTTAAGAGACTCATGGAAGGAGAGAGGAAGCCTCTATTGTTTGGTCCTAACAGGAAGAAGAAGAGCGAGGAAGGGATCACTACCACACTGATTCTCAGAATCTGGCTCTTCCATCCCATCCGGTCAAATATAAGTAGAAAATAATACCCAGCTCAGCACTTAGTAATGTCTTTTCTCTGAAGCCTTTGGTGAAAAGTAGTGACGACAATAGGAAAGTGCAAATTGCTGCTCCAGTTTAATCTGTTTCAGAAGTTACAGAAAGAGGAAATTGGATTCATCTGACAGCCAATTTTAAAGGCAAACAAGACATATACCTTTTATGATCTAAAAACAAAACAACAAACAAACAAAAACCCAAATGCAACATTCCTGGAAACTAATTGTGTAAATGAACTGTTACAACCAGTCTCCCTTCCCCTGGTTGAAACAATCTCACATAAACAGCATTTGTATCTATAATGTTGTGTAACAAGTAGCCTTATGGAGTAATGTCTTTTAAATAGGAGTTAGATGGGAGAGAAGCAACTACCATTATCTTATTATCATAATATCGGTTAGTCTTCCAGACAAAACATCATCCCCCGGTTGGGAGCTAAGGACAGTTTTTACTTAGATACAAGGTTATACTGTTCGGGTGCATGGGGGAGCAGTGGAGGTGGGGTGGGGGGATTTTCATTTATTCCAAGGCACTCAACACTGGACCTCTTCCAAGAAAGGAAACAAGACTAAATAGATCATTTGTTTTATTCTGTTTGGGCATTTCTTGCGTTTCTCCCAACTGCGGCTTATGGACACAAAGCCAAACTCAGAGCCTGGCTGGAGCTGGCTAAACTCCAGGTCAAAGGAATAAACAATTTGAAGCTCTATTTGAGGATTAAGGCAAACACACACAACTGAAGGACAAAATGAAATTCTGCTGTGAATACGAAGTTGCAAAGAGCGAGTCAGGTAGGAGTGTTAAACGATTTGGATCTCTCACATAAAGCCGCAGTAGAGGTAGGAGGGAAGTGTCGATTGGATACACAGCTGCAAGAAATGCATTTCAAAAAGGGTCACATATTGGAGGAGGAACAGGCTGCTTGTGGGCACCGAGGTAGGAAAACAACTTCTTTGGGACAGCCCCCTAGTGACGGGTATCAACGAGCCTGGTCATTTGAATGTCATGGAAAGTGTAGCTTGGGTTATTGCCTCTGTCTTCTCTTCCCGGCATCAGGAAGGCCGGCCAACGCCAGCCATGCACACTGTGTAAGAAGTATAGTTGGTATTCCCAGCATATCCCACTGGCAGAACGGGTCTTTGTCTCGGATCACTTTTCTTTGGGAGACATCCTTCATCAGCCCCATCCAATGTTGGGAGAGAGAAAGAAACAGTGGCTGGGCTTAGTTTACCATGTTAGTCAACACTGCGTGCTGTCTTCTTTCAGAATTGACAAGTCACGCACAGTATTGCTCAAAATGTTCCTTGGACAGTACTGGGGAGAACAGGGAAGTGAATGTCAGTCATGAAAACGTAAACAAAAGAAGTTAGTCCTAAAGACTTCTGAATGTCTGTTATAGATGAAGAATCTAGACCCTATTTATACTCTACTTGGGAAAATCATAAGGTTTTTTATTTCCCCTGGAAAACATTGGTTCCATTAAGAGACTGAAACACTTTAAAATAATGTCTGTGCATTTCTCTTAAAAACCGGTTTAACTTTAGAATAACTTTACTAAAAGCTTAAAGTTATAAATAATTAACCAAAGTGTTTGAAATCTGAATCTATATACCAATGTTGTGATATTATACAATAATTTTGCATAATGTTACCATGGAGGAAAGCTGAGCAAAGTGTACAAGGGACCTCTCTGGGTTATGTGTCACAATTGCATGGGAGCCTATAATTATCTCAATTAAAAATTCTATTGGGGGGCATGGAAAAAAAAAGAAAAAGAAAAAATTCTATTTAAAAATGTGATTGAGATAGAAATGAATACAGGGAATCTGGCAAGCCTTCATTATCTGGCTTCACCTGCATTTCCTGATTCTAGTCTGTTTCTCCAGTAGTTTCTTGAATGACTCCCTTATATCTGGAAGAGGCTACTCCCAGCTTCCCGAACACACTGAGCAAGCTCATTCCCACCTCCGGGTTTTTGTCCCACCAAACCTCACCTGAATTTTTTCCCAGCTCCAGCTCAACTTCCCTGCCTGGACCAAGCCACAGCACTATCACTGGAGCAGTTACGAACTAATAGCTGGCTATTAGCTCACCCAGCAGCCAGCAAACGTTTATTGAGCAGCTGCTAGATGTGTAGTATGGTGGCTCCAGGTACTAGGGATGGGGACAGCTGGGGACCACATTGGGTTGCTTTCTCTTCTCTCCCTCTCTAGGAGCATATTCCAGTGAGGGAGAGTGGAAGAAAACTAGCAAGAAACAAGCAAAATAGATAAATAAAGAAGATCATGACCAGGGCTATGAAGAAAGTGATAGGTTACAGGGGAGGAAGTGAGGTTAGCTCAAGTGGTCAAGGAGAGTTTCTTAGAGGGGAGGACATCTGAACTGTGACCTAAAGCACCGGGAAGCAGTCAGGGAAAGACTCTGGGGGCAAAAAGCATTTCAAGCACAGGGAACAAGAATGAAGGATGCATACGCTGGCCCTGTAACTGAATATGAATATTCAACATGACTGTAAAATAATTGAACAGGTTTTCTTTTTGTGGACTGTGTTTCCTTCTTATCTTAGGGCCAAACCTCCCATGCTTGTTTCTATGTAAGAGGGACTGTGACACCGTCGAACTGGCTCGGACTTTATACTTTTACAAGCAATCCCTCCCGTCACACACGTACGTACGCACTGTGTGGCAGGGCCACCTAGATGCCACCGGGTGATTGCAAACCGATCTTCCCAGTCACTCTCATCAGCAGCTGCAGCCTTAATTCAGAGCTGTGTCTAAGGAAATTTACCACGTTTCTTCCTCACAGCTGGGGCCGCGGGCTAGCTAGGGAGGGCTCTGCACTAAAGGCAACATAAATTATGTCATTAAAGTTGAGCTCCGACAAACCTAACTTGCAAAGGAGGGCTGGATAGAGCAGATCCGGGTAACAGCGCCCGGGGTGGGACAGTAGTCTGGGGCCTTGCAGCGGGTCCGCGCCTCCGCCGCGCGCAGGGTCCCACCGGCTGTAGCTACCCGCTGAGAAGGGCTGGACTCCAGGACTCTGCGGGTACGTTACGCTGCTGTCACCGCAGCCAGGAATCCAGTTTTCTGGATTCCCTTGTCTGCCATCTGCTTAAGGCGACCTACTGCCGCTCTTCCGTCCCCCAGGCAGGGAAAAGTCGGCTCTAGGACACCCCATAAAGCGCCTCGAGGGGTGATCTGCCCCTTCCCGGCTGCGCCCTGGCACCGTTAGTTATTCCAGCTCCCGGAGGGGTGGGCGCTGTCCCAGGGCGCCCTCTGTCTCTCCCACGGGGCAATCGAGACGACTTGTCCTGCGTCTTAGGGACGCGCCACGAGCCCTTATATCCCCCCAGCCACCCCCCACACCCATTCAGGCGACCCACGTGCAGCGCGGCCCCGGCGGGCCCGCACCTCGGGGCCGGCGCGTCTCCCAGGCGCTTTCGGGGCGCTGCCCCGCGACGGGGACCCCTGGGGGGCAGCATCCGAGAGGTCGCGGGCGCGGTGGGGGCGTCCCGGAGCCCGGGCGCGGGGACGCGGCGGCCCGCTGGCACACAAAGGAGGCGGCGGGAAGGCGGGGCGGGGCGGGCCGGGGGCGGGGGCGGCAGGAAGGGGCGGGGGCCCGCGCGGCGCCGCCGATAAAGCCCCCGCCGCCGCGGCCGCCCAGCTCGCGCTGTGGGGCTGTCCGGGCTGCGCGGCGTCTGCAGGCGCCACCGCCGCCTCCTTCCCTGCCCTGACCCTGCTGGCCGCCGCCGGCTCTCTCCCTCCCCGACTCGCCCGCCCCGCCGAGACCCGGCTCCGGCTCCGGCCGCGCCGCCCTCCGCGGCCGCCACCTGGGGATCCGAGCGCGAGGCGGTGAGTACGGGCGGCGCGGTCCCGGGCGCGGGAGGGGCGCGGCCGGAGCTGCCCCCGGCGCGGGGACGGTCCCCGGGGCTCCGCGCCGCCCGCGCCGCGCCGCGACCTTGCGCCCTGCCGGGAGGCTGCGGGACGGGCGGGACCCGGGCGCCGACGTCGAGGCGGAGGGAACTTTCTCAGCCCCCCTCTGGCTGCCTCGGCCGAGGCTGGGTGCGCGCGGGGCGCCTCGGTCCCGCCCGCTGGGCGCCCCGAGTGGGACTCGAGCAGGGCAAGGCAGGGCGCGCCGGCTGTGGGGTCCAGGTGTGCCCACACCTGGGAGCCCCGGGGCCAGCCGAGAGAGTCCCCGAGGCCGGCGTGGCCTCTATCTGTCCATCCGCGCTGGCGCCCATGACCCTGAACCTGAGGTACCCAGCTACTCGCCGGCGTCCCCTACCCCGTACTTCTGCCTGTGTGCCGCCGGGTAGGGAAAGACAAACGGACTCTTCCTTGTTACCCCGGCCTGAGCAGGGTGGAGGTGACCGGTGGTTTGGGGGAGACCCCTAACCTTGGCCTTGGGCAACCGGTTTAACCCTATAGAGCAGGTCATTGCTATTGTCATCGTCTGTAAGAATGGGAGTTGTGAGGCTGCTTAGTGACTACAGGTAAAGTGAAAGTACAGGACTCGGAAATTCTGGGCAGAATTAGGTGTTTAATTTGCCCACAAACTGAGCAGGGAGGGAAGGCTTCTATTACATAAGACAGCACTCCACCTTCAGGTACTGGGGAAGATGCTGTTGAGGGTTTTAGTGTTTTAATGAACGAAACACAGTCTTTGTGTGTGTGTGTGGAGAAATCTCAGATGCTGCTGTGTCTTGCTTTGACTACTTTGCAGAGAACGTTCTTATATTCAGCATCCACATAAAAAGGTGTTTGAAGGTTTAACTTCCTCTTTCAAGCTAGAAAGCAGTTTACTTCTCTGAGCTGTGCTGGAACAATTTATGTGATAATTTTGCACTTTGGAGATTTTATATCAAAAGTTGAGCACAGAGAACTGAGAGAAATGTCAACATTGCTAATTTGTGTATCCTAAACCACACTGAAAATTCAGAGTATTATCTGCATATCTAAATAAGTAATTATTTGCTGTTTGAGATACTTCATTAAAGTTTTTGGCTATGCAAATGAAAGTGCTAGCCAGAATAATCTAAGGTTTCTTTGAACACCCAAGTCTTGATTCTTTATTCAAATAATGTTTGAAAATATTGTACAGTGCAGGGCAATTACTGAAGGTCGGGAAAATGTCATCCATCTTTTATTCTAAAAACTAAATCTATGCAGAAAATTTCTACCTCCAATGAACTTCACATATTAGTGTAATTTAAAAATTACTCAGTCTCTAAAGGACATTAATTTTCAGTCCCTCGCATGGGGATGAAATACTAGTCAGAGATTGTTGGAGGTGGTAGAGTCGGAAATGGGGTGGTGACCTGGCTGGATCCTTAGCTCCACCTCCGTGTTGCCATCTCTTCCAGCCATTCCTTCTCCCACAGCAGGGGGACTTTGGCTCATGGCCTTTTTCTCCTCCTCTTGTCTCAAAGTCCTTGTGGGGGATCTAGAGTCTAGATTCTCACTTCCTTGATCATCTCAAATCCAGCGGCCTCCACCCACTCCAGCTACTAGTCCTCTACATCGAAGTCTCACTCTCTCCCAGAGATGCTCAACTTCTTCTTCTTTTTTTTTTTTTTTTTTAATGTATTTGTGTTTTTTTGAGACAGAGTCTCATTCTATCTCCCCAGCTAGAGTACAGTGTCGTCATCACAGCTCACTGCAACCTCCAATTCCTGGGCACAGGCAATCTCCTGCCTCTGCCTACTGAGTAGCTGGGACTACAGGCATGTGTCACCACACCCAGCTAATTTTTTCTATTTTTAGCAGAGATGGAGTCTTGCTCTTGCTCAGGGTGGCCTCCACCTCCTGAGCTCAAGCAGTCCTCCAGCCTTGGCCTCCCAGAGTGTTAGGATTGCAGGCGTGAGCCACTGTGCCTGACTTGATGTTCAGCTTGTGAAATCAGAAATTCTAGTATCTTAGTGTCTCCATCCCACAAGCTCCTTCTTTTCAGGTTGCAAACTGAGGTTTTCATTGTAATCTTCAACACAAGAGATCGCCAAGCTTCAGGTTTGGCAGGTGACTTCATAGCCCTCTCAATCAAGAAAATAGAGGTCACCAGGGTCTTTTTTTGTCCTATCCCCTCTCTCCCTACAAACTTTTCTGTATTTATCCAGGCATCCAATAAATCTTCTTAAGCATCTGCTGTGTCTGGGTACTTTGCTAGGTCCTCATATATGGTACATGTAGCAGATCCTCACTTTTTTGGCACTGTCATTTTTGTGGGAGAAAACAGACAACAAGCAAGCATAAGTATATTATAAAATGTATGATAAAAAATGAATAGGGTAGAATGATGGAAGGAAAATCACGTTGAATGGGGCACTTAGGGAAGTTTGGAGAGAAGGCCTCCTTGTGGCAGTGACTAATGTCTCCAGCTGTGTCCTGAGTCACAATGCCTCCCTTTCCTTGGGAATCTCACTCCCTTCTCTCATTTTATCTGCAGTCTCTCCCTAGGGACTCTTTTCTTTTTTGGCAGTATTTTTTAAATGCCTTCACCTCCCTTGTTCCTGCATTCCCCAACTCGCCTGTAGTGACCACGACATCTCCCCAGGCTTCTCACGCTGGTCTTCCCTTCCTGCTCTGCTCTCTGCCAGCTGGCCAGGGTCTCCCCAGAGTAGCAGACCCCGTGATTTCCTGAGCAAGCCATCTTCTGGTTACTCACCAGACCTCTCTGTGGCATTTGATGAGGCTCTTTCGGTCTTTTCTGATACTTTCTTCCTCCCTGGTTGCCATCTTCTGGTTTTCCTCCTTCCTCCCTGGCATCTCTGCTACCTCCTGGGATTAGCTAGGTTCTGTTCTCACCCCCATTCTGTTCTCTGTGGAGTCTTTGGGTGAATTACGTTTCCAAAGCTTTCACTATTGCCACCGTGAAGCGAGTCCCAGATTGGCGTCCCTGTTAATAGCATTCTCCTGTGTTCCAACTGGTTACCTGCAGTCAAGTGTATGTATCCATGTCCTTTAAGCAAGAAAACCCACGAGAAGTCTAGAACTGATTTTAGTTTTCACTGCCCACGTCATATCCGCTTCATTGTTACCAGAGATTTGTCTCTGGGTTTCTTTTTTTTTTTTGGCAGTGGCTCCATCATCCACCGAGGTGTTAGAGCAGGAGCTTCACTTTGGTGCTGGGCTCCTGCACGCCCCAGCACGCAGACAGTTGCCAACTCCTGTTGCTTCTCTCTGCTGTGAACTGCAAAACTCCGCCATAGTCATGCAGAGGCCAGAGTGGTAAAATGGTGGCCAGTGTGTGACTTCCAGCTGGCAGATGTGTTGTTAGCTGAACGAAGTATACAAAAATTGAGGTAATATTTAGGAATCTGGAGCTGTCACCTGGATTAATAGTTTCTCTTAAAAGTTAGAAGACCTGGAATAAGAGGCATACATTCCCATGTGGCCACACTCACCGGTGCTGAGTTTCCAGTACCTGTCTACACTGGAGGCTGGGTGCTTTCTGGTTCCCCCTGGACCTGTGGCCCTCATTTACATTAGCTTCTGGCTCCCACGGACTTTGGAACTAGTGACCGTAGGCTGAGACCACCATTGGCCTGGGAATCTCTAGTAGCTTACTGCATGGTTTCCTGTGCCTGCTTTTGCTTCCCTTCTAACTGCCTTTCACATTATTGCTGGTGTGACTTCAGCCCCCCACATTCAAATCTGCCTGTGTCCTTTCCGATAAAAATTCAGTGCCTCCCTCTTGATTTGGGGATAAACCTCCTTCTTGATGTGGTGATGTCACATCACAGGTTGGGAACCCCAGATTGAAAGGTGAGCGCTCTGTTATCTCCATACCATGTTGCACCTGAGTGTCTCAAGATGCTTTTGAACTTTGTAGGGTGGTTAGTACAGAATTCTAGTGCTGCCTTACCTGCATCAAGATTGCAGCCTTTGCTGTTTACAAACCATTTCCACAGACCTCACCACCACCACTTCCTCACACCCGCTGGGTGGAGATGGGGCTCGGTTGGGTCCACATTGCACACAGCAGTAGGGAGTCTGTAAATAGGGAGGGCACGGGCTGCCCCAGCAGCCCTCAGCCCTTGGGACATGGTGGGCCCTGTTTCACTCGTGAGGCCAAGAGTCACACAGCGTTTTTCCAAAGTCACGCTGCTGCCTTTGGACACTCCTGGCCCAGAACTTCGTGCAACTGTTAGCACAAAGCCGGGGAACTTTCCAGTGTTCCACGGGCTCACCAGCCTGCTGGCCATTTGTAATGACCTGACAAAGTCAAAGCTTTCTTCAACCGCTTCCTACCTCCCAGCTTTGTCTCCTTTCTGAAACTTTATTTTCCTGCAAACTGAGCTTCCTGTAGACTCTGTGTACCATGGTGCTACCCAGTGCCTCCTTGCCTTTGCTCCTGCCTCTGCCTGCACTTGTCTCTCTCCCACTGCGTTCATTGTCTAGCTCATTTTCCCTTTTGCAAGACTAGTATCACCTGTTCTGAAAAGTCCTTCCTGACAATCACTACCCCCAGCCCTCTGGGGCACAGGTGCCGTGTGCACATGCGTGTACCGCCTACCCTGTGCATGCCTCTGTGATGGCAGTTTGTGTGTTACAGCAACATGCTCTACCCACTGGACTCTGAGCTTCATGAAGACGTGACTGTGTTTTAGTCTTATTTGCACCAGCAACAATGTGTGACCCAAAGGCATTTAACAGATATTTGAACTAAACCACGTCTGCATTAGTTATTGCATGCTTTATGGAAGAGTGCATATATTTCAGGCTTAAAGGGGAGGTATCTCCCCAGACCTCTACATCTGGTTTGGGTACTTCCAAGTTTAATGTATGTATCCATACTTTAAAATTTTTTGATCAACCCTGTCTTTTGGTATAGCTCATTACTTAGAAAAAAAGCAGAAGTCTAAGACAGAAATGCTTCTGTGCTTGTGTTCACTTCAGTTATCCTTATCTGAATCCTTTTTTGGCATGGTTCTGTCTTCCTTGAAGTCTGTTGGCTTGGCTGCAATCTGCATTTCACGGTGTGTACAAAGTAGGATGCTTTTTGGTTTTATTTCCATTAACCTTCTTGGGGATAGTGAGACCTGACCTCTTGGTAACCCCTTTTAAGTTTGTTTGTTTGTTTGTTTTTTCCCCATGGTAGTTTTTCAGCTAATATCTTCAGCTACATTTGGTGGAAAGAGTAGGCTGAAATAGGGCCCCACCAGCAATCTGTATAGTTAACCATCTAGAACTCAGTTTCCTTGTCTATACAATGGGTATGTTGAAATAAATGATCTCAAAGTGTCTTATTTTTAAAAACCTATAATTTCTTGGCTAACTTTCTGATCCATTTTTCTCATAAGTGTCAAGCCTTGATGAGATTTTTTTCTTAAATGCATTATTATGTGCCTTTGTACTGTGAGATTCTGTCTCTCTCTCATTTTAAAGCCTGTAAAATCATTCAGTGTTAGTACTCAGAGCACTGTGGGCCAATATGAAGATTTAGTTTGTACTCCCACTTAGAGGCATTTCTAAAAATGTTAAATAAAATGGGTCCCATCTACTTGAATCTTCTTTGTAAACTTGTTCTCCACTCATAAATGTGCCCATCTTCTCTTCCCAAACCATCTCTCCTCATGAATAGATTGCATGCCTGATCTGAAAGTCAATGTTGGGTTTTAAAAAAATACTCTTAGGTACAGAATGGAGTCAAAAAAATACTCTTAGGTGCAGAATGGAGTCAAAGGCAATAAACTACATCTTTAGGTTATTTCTTATCTCTAAGTTCCCAATTTGTCTAAGAACATGAAAAGATTAGTACTATTTTATTTCTTTTTTGAGAAGCGCTACCTTTCATCCAACGGGCCAAGTCTATTTCCATGGTCAGTGAGTCTTGTCTTTATTCTGCCGTTAGATTTCTGGGGCTGGCAGTAAGCCCAGTCCAGAGAAGTTGGCATCCCCTCTGGGTTTCTTTTTTATGCATGGGATGGCCACTGGGTCTGAGCAATGCTCTGAGTATTTGTAATTTCGTTTGTGTGTTTTGACAAATACGTCCCCTGTTTCATCCTTGGGGTCCTCTGGAGGTTGAGGTGGACACCCTAGTTCAAGACCAGATTGGAAATACCCGGGCTTCTGCTAGTTCAACTGCAGACTTCGCTCTTTGCTTCAGAAGATCATTTGAGAGTCAGAATCCACTGGGCCTTTCCATTTCTATCAGTTAATTTTTAGGAGAAAGATAATATGGAGGAGATCTTTAATGTAAAAGAAAAACTATCCTGTGAAGAGGCAGAAAGGATTTCTTGCAGTGGCTGCAAATCTTGGTAAATACACTTTGCTTTTGTAACCCCCCAACACCCCGGTGAGAACTCCGGTAACCTGGGGAATTTCTCTTGAGAGCATACCAAAAATAGCATCAGTGCCGTCTCCCCCGCTTTCTCCCTCTGGGTAGTGCCAGAAAATATGGCTATTATAGAAAAAAATAACCACTTGTTTTTATCCTAAGGTTTTATGGACCAGATCTCGAAAGTGGGTGTGGGTATGTGAGAGAGTTTAGTGCCAAATAGGAAGCCCACTCGAAACGAATAAGGTGACTACAAATAAAAATAGATAGCTCTTTCTTTCTTTGGGGAAAGTGCTATATAAATAATGGCAATGTTTGCTTCGTCTACTAAGATCCCTTTTTCTCCTGCATTTTTAAAATAAGAAATCCACTTAAGAGGAAATTACTTTTATGGAGGATTTGGTCACTGTTCAGATTATAAGATTATAAGAACTATTAACTGCTGTGTTATCTTTTGCTTACCAGTGCAGAAACCCAAATCAAAATAACTCAGACAAAAAGCAGGGAGAGCTGTTGGCTTACATTGCCCACCCCCAGGAATGGCAGAGGTGGCTCTGGCCAAAGACTGGGGGCCTTGAGGCTCTCTTCTGTCCCTGCTGGTCTCTTATCTCTGCTTCTCTCTGCTGACTGCCATGACTGCAGGTAGCTCCAGCCTCCTAAGCTGAGAGGAAGGAGAGGCTTCCCTGCCAGTTCTAGTTGGGAGAATCCTAGGGAGGAAGGAATTCTGATTGGCTCAGTTTGGGTCACATGCCCTTCCTGCTACCAGTGGCTATGGTTGGGTGATTGGGGTGCTATGATTGGCTGAGGCAGAGTCACATGTTCAGCACTGTGGTCAGCAGGGAGGGTGTATTGAGAAGGGTGTCCTGGGCAGGCAAGTTATCCAACCACCACTAGTTTCCAGTTTTCCATTGACAGAGGCTCTGTGTGGTCTCCTTGAGCCTCATGCCTGCCTCTCGCATAAATATTAATATCATCCCCGCTAGCACAGCTGGGAAGGAAGTGTGTAGAGGAACCAAAGTGTCCACCGTCCTACAGCCTGTATGTGCCCGTCACAGGGCCTGGGAGTGTCGATGCCAGAGCCTGGAGCCAGGTCTGTAAACGTGTGACTGTGAGCTGGTACCATGGATTGTCAGAGCTTTATATCCCATCAATATTTATACCTTCTCAGAAAGAAATTCCTGTCAAACCATACACCTTCCTTCAGTCGCACCACCAAAACACACAAGATGGAAGAGGCCAGTCTTTTTGCGTCATGTCTGGAGTAATATTTTTATGCCTTTTGCACCCTCCTCCCTGATTTGTTCCTTAGACACCTTTTTCTGGGATTGAAGTCTAAAATTAGTACTGACCTTTGGAGTGAGAAGGTAGAGTGCATTTATGCCGAGTTCAAGGCAATGCCGAGTTCAAGGCTAGCTGCATAAAACTCGATAGAACCAAAGAACAGGTGTGGAATCGTTTTTAAATGATGCCTAATTGAACTTTGTTTAGGATTTAGCGTTTCTTTTTCTAAAGTTTATAGTATTACCTTTATTTCGAAATATGTCACTTCCAAATAGTAGTGATTTCCTTCTTCTTCGTAGAATAGTAGTAATTAAGATTTGGAGGCCACCTGGGCTTGGTTTGAATTTAGAGTCTGTCGGTTTACAAGTTGCAGGCCGTGAGCCATAGCTCAATTTCTTAACTTCTCCAAGCTCCAGTTTCTTCATCTGTGAGTTAGGCATAAAGGTAGCCACCCTATAAGTGTTGTAAGGATGAAAAGGAAGGTATACCTTAGGTGCTGAGCACAGTGGCAGGAATGGAGCTGACTTTGGGGACACAAAGTGGCCGGGATGCTGGGTTTTATTTGTCACAGTAGTACAGGTGGGTACTTCTCAAGACTCGCGTTTTCATTGTGTCTCTGACCGAGTGAATGAGCGGCTTGCTGTGTGTGTTTGCATGCTTTGTTTCTGTACCCCTTTCCGGTAACACTCTCAGTGGGTGCTACTTCCCCGCGATCAGCTGGTCATCTGTCCTTCCTGCAGGCTTTAGGCTCTTGTGCACTGGCCACGAAGCAGAGGATGACTGATGCATGAAATAACCTACCTTCAATGCCAGCCTTGCATTTGGGAGGAAATGCAAACAGCCATGTTACCAGGAGGTTTTTATAAGGGAAAATTGCAGGTACCCCTGTTATAGTGGGTGCTTTTTCCCCTCTAGGTTGGTTATGAAGAATGAATAAATGTCTAAATAGTAGGAAGAATAACCTATTTCTTCAGTTCCCAACTCCCAAGCCACAGCCCTGTACCAGTCGGCAACCTGTTAAGACACACACACACACACACACACACACACACACACACACAATATGTCCATTGAAAAATTGTCTCCCGTGATCCCTAGTGCCAAAAAAGTTGGGGAATGCTGGTTTGGTTTAGTATTTAGGTCTTTGCCTGGGTAACATCCAGAGACTTCTCTTTTCATTCTGTTTTTCTTCAGACTGTAAGAAAGTCATTCTATTATGTCTGATGATGTCCAGATACCCAAAAATAACCATTTTAAACACTTGCTGAATGTATTTAAAACACATGGTCATTTAATTGTGTTTTTATTCCCTCAATATACAAAAGAGTTCTAAGAATGTTGGATTAACTGTAGCAAACATTCCCAGATAAGAAATGTGTTTTCTGCTGCCACTGATATGATTTGGGGGGATTTTTCTGGCATATACTCACTCGAGACTCTATACAGTAGTCTGAGTGTATGCCCACACCTGAACTGTTGCTCTGTGAGATGGGAGATGCCGGGGAGATTCTGTGTGATGACTTTATTTTAAAGAGAGTTTTCTTTCTGAACATGTGCATTTTCTCTCTGAAATTAATTTACTAAAAGGCTCATATCATCTTATGCCAAATCTGTGTTAATTTCTAATGACATGTTAGTTAAGATAGCAATTTGGAGGATTGGCTGAAGATGCCAAAATATTCATAATGAACCTGTTCTTGCGCAGCAAGGTGGTAAATCATGAATATCAAAGTGCTGATCATACTAATGTGAATTAATTTAGCATAATTGAAAGTATGGAGGCAGAATTGTTCCCATGTATATATATCACTTAATAGCCTAAAGTTTCTTTGCATAGGATAAGCACATTTTTTATATGTATAGTGGCAAAATTATGTTTTGTTTTGTTTTATTTAGTCTCTGTCACCCTGGATAGAGTGCAATGGCGTCATCATAGCTCATGGCAACCTCAAACTCCTGGGCTCAAGCAATCCTCTTACTTTAGCCTCCCCGATAGCTGTGACTACAGGCACATGCCACCACACACCTGGCTAATTTTCTATTTTTAGTAGAGATGGGATCTTGCTCTTGCTCAGGCTGGTCTCGACCTCCTGAGCTCAAGTGGTCCTCCCGCCTCGGCCTCCCAGAGTGCTAGGATTACAGGCATGAGCCACCACATCTGGCCAAAATTATGCTTTGGTACTGCTCTCTCTCTACCTTGTGTTCTAGTTGTGCATGTGTCTTACCTGGCCCATTAGGAACCTTCAAGTCTATCTTATTCTTTCGGGCTCCTTCTAGGTGCCCAAAAGATGCTTTAAAGGGGAGAGAAAGAAATGAAAAATTATGAATCATCAATATGTCAGGTACTGTTAGGTATATTTTATACATGATCTTGTTGAATCCTAACAACTGTCATAAGGTAGACATTAGTCCTAGTTTATAGGTGAGAAAGCTGAGATTCAAGGTGTAGAACAACCTGCTCAGATTCCCACTGGTGGGATATGGACTCCAGGTCTATATGACTCCATGGTAGACATTTCAGTTCTGAAACATTGTCTTCAATGAATGACTGAGGCTGAGCAACAATGCAAGACCCCACAGATTAAAGGTCAGAACATTGTTGGACAGAGGATGAGTTTCACAGTCAAATGAACTTGGGTTTAACCCCAGCTCCACACTTAGTAGGTGTTTGGCCTTAGGTGAAATACTCCCCTCTGTGGGCTCTATTTCCATATCGAGAGAATAGAGGTGGTGAGGACATCACCCTCCTTGCAGACCAAAAGCGTACTGTCCCTGACTCACAGGCAGGGAAATAGCAAATGCAGTGACTTAAGTCACATGTCAAGGTCGGAGCTGTGGCAGGTTGAGAATTCCTGTCTCTGAGGGCTATCACCTGTGCCAAGTCTGGGTGCAGTGTGGCAGCAGAATTGCCATCACCTGCCACTCACCCCTGATTAGCCCACAGAGGACCCCACTAACTCGGTGACCCTCACCACCCACCCCCTTGAGCCACGTGGCTGATTCATGTCTCCTTTCTCTGTCATATTTTCTCCTTTCACTCCCATGTTCTTAAGGAAGATTCTTACCAGAGAGGAGAAGGATTCCCACAAGACTTGCTCTTGATGTAACTGCCCCGAGGGACTTCAGAGGAACTGAAGGTCACAGCCCTATTGTATTCGGGTGGCAGGCAGCTCAGAACTAGCCTTGGAGAACTTAACTCTGCAGTGGGTTCCTGGAGGGGCACAGAAATACCTACGAAACGGGTCAACCTTGGAGGGGCTTGTCTCTTTAGGTAGAAAGGGCATTTCTGTGATACTCTAACAAATTCAAGGCAGTCTAGACCAGTAGCACACTGTCTTGGGGAAGGAAGGCAATCAGGGTGCATTGTCTGTAGAGGATTTAAAAGCAATAATTGCCTCAGTTTACTCTGGATTATCATCATGCACCATGGTGATAAAATATTTCTCCACTGGAGCCAACCAGTTCTACCACTCCCACCCTGTCCCTAATTCCTGTACGAGGTCAATAATCAGCTGCCTAAATGAGCAATACTAATGAGGTGTTTGGGAGGTCGAGCTGGCAGTGGTCGGTGGGGACTGAATTGTTGGGGAAGGCTGCGCAGGAGTCCTCTCCCCGCCGTCTTGGTTATGACAGGACACCTGGCGAGCAGTCTGTGACCCTGAGGGCTGGAGCTGATGCCCGAGTGCGCCGTGGGCCGGGGAGGTGCTTTCTGTGCATTGCCATGCCGACTCCTCTCGCGGCCCGAGACAGTTCTGTAGGTGAGGAACGTGGGCAAGCGACAGGACGTCTCCAGGTCTCGCTGTCCTCCTGTGTGAGCTGAGGGTAGTAACGCCCAGTTTCCACGTGGCTGGCAGGAGGCTCAGCAGTGCTAATGCCAAGCCCTGCACAGAGAGAAGTGACTTAAATGTCAGTCACTACTCATGATGACATGCACGAGAGGTCAGTCTCTGTGTACAGACGTGAATGTCTAGATAACCCTCATGGGTGATCCGGTCCTCATTGTTTTCTTTTACTTTATTCTCCACAAAATCTTTGTTTTACCCCTAAACTCTGCAGAATTGGCATTTATTGATTTGTATCAGCTAAGAGTTGGGTGTTTGGCCTCTCACGTGCTCTCTGTGGCTGGATAAGAGCAGATAACTCCTTCTCTAAGGAGAGATTAGTTCCCTTAAAAAGAAGCTGAAAGTTTTAATGGACAGCCATGGAAAGGTGTGAAGCATTACTCACATGTAACTTTTCCTTTCATTAAATACTCATGACCACGAGACATGGGAATGCGCAATGCTGCTTTACGGCCCGGTCTCCTCGGGGCCGAGCATGCAAACTGAAAATGGCGCCTTAATAAATCATTAAAAGGCACTGAAATGTAGAATTTTTTCTATGAAAAAGACTCTCCCAGTTCAAAAATTGGGTACCTAGATAGGAAGCAAAACATTTCCTCAAAATGTTTCCTTGGAGAAGAAGGGAGTTGCTGTCTGCTAGGGTCCTTACACAGTCTTTGCTCTCACAAGATTCTGATGGGTTCCCCAGTCAAGAGTTCACACAACGGCCTGGAGGGAAGGGGCTTCCGAGTGGCTGGCTGAGAACAGATGGGAGGGCTCATTAGCTTGCAGTTCCCTCAGTCAGTATTTCCCTAGGAATGCTCGTTGAGGTTGCATGGTGAAAGGTGGTTAAATTAAAAAAGAGAGAAGCAAAGAAATTGAATATGAATTTAGTAACTACTCCTGAGGTCATGACTTCACAACTGCCAAATGCCGAACGTGGCATCAGTTAGGGCAATGCTGGTCGCTGTAACAAATAAACCCCAGCGTGTGCCATGGTTCACACACAGTGGAAGATTATTTTCCACTTGCATAAAGCCCGAAGTGGATGTGTCTACTTGAAAGCCTGGGGATGCACTGACACAGCCGTCTTGTGGCTCCACTTTATTTAACAGGCAGTTGCCAAGGTCGTGGTGCTGGTCAGCATGGAAGCAGAAATACCGTGGAGGGTGGCCTGTGGGGGGCTTTGCTGGGCCAGGCCTGGGGATGGCTTATGTTGTTTCCACTCCCATTTCATTAAGTATAATATAATTCAGTCTGTTTTTTCCCTTTTCTTAATATTTTTTGTTGATATATATAATATTTGTACATATTTATGGGGTGCATGTGATAGTTTGTTACGTTCATAGAGTGTGTAATGATCAAGTCAGGGTATTTAGGGGATGTATCATCTTGAGCATTTATCATTTCTGTGTGTTGGGAACAAAGTCACTTACGGTCACTCCCACCTGCCGCAGAGGCTACGAAGTGTAGTCCAGCTCTGTGGTTGGGAAGAAGTGGAAATGAGTTTGTTGAGAAGCTAGTGACTCTCTGTCAGATGGAATTTTACTAAGACCGTTAAAAGTCACTTTTTAAAGTAACACAGTAAATAATACACCGTGGGGATCATGAATATATTTTTATTAATATCTCTGAGGGCAACTGTCCTGATGCGCTATGCAGGGCTTAGGGCAGGTGTTTGGTGGCCGTGCCTCACCTAGATTTGAAAAGTGCTTCACCTTCGCAGGCAACTAGAAAGCGAAGAGATCCTGTGCTTGGGAAAATGGTTCGACACCTCAGAAAGTGAGGACGCGCATGTGGAAGATGCCTGGGAAGACTCTGAATAGAATCACTTCATGGAAAATGGGGGCAGAAAGGAAAGCACTATTTCTAATTCATAATATGCGTGATTTCACGTATTAGTCATAACGTTTATTTAGTCAGGTTGACCAAAACTTGCGTGGGTGGGCAGGGATCTTCTCATTGGGAAAAGTAGAGGGTTGCCTTATCTGCCTTATATTCAAGTACATGTCGGACTTAGAAGTTAATCAAAGAAATACAGGGTTCATGCTGGAGGAAGGGGTGCCTACCAGTGTGGGGGAGGGCTGTCAGATTTGCTGGAAACACAGTTCTGCGTCTGGGTGTAAAAAGAGAGGCAAAAGCAAGGGAATGGGACCAACGCCAATCCCATACTCTGGCTGGGGGCAGAAAAGGGAAGCCTCAGGCACTTGGCAGGGGGCAGGCAGGTGACCCTCTCTCTGGGAGAAGCCCAGTCTCCTGGTGGCGGGCACACCTGAGTGCTCTCTCTCCCCCCTTCTGGATGACATGGGCAGGGCACACAACCTGTCTGCATCAGCATGACATTCAGAGAGATGGCATGTCCCCAGGGCTGTGCACGCAGTAGGAGCTTTATGAATGTTTCTTCCCCCATCTCCTGTGCAGCTACTCACCAGCCCCATCGCTGGGGAACACTATCTCTGTGACTGGCTGTGAGACACTGGGGAGGCATTCTCACCTACCTATAACATGCAAGTGCATGACAAATGGGACCTTCATCCCTCATGTCCCTGGGTGCAGTATCTTATACTCTAGGTTAGAGAAAGGTGAGAAGCAGAACTTTCATTAAGCCATTGACTTTTAATTCTAGAAATCCTTGTTCTTCTGTCTTAGCTGTGGATATTAGGGGGGGGGCAGCCTGGTCCCATGAAGAAAAGTTCTGTGGTGCGCGAGAGTGAGAGTGGTCACATTGTTCACCAGCATGGTGTCTCGTGCGAACCTCACAGCGGCGGAGGGAGGAGGCTTATCGCTGGTCTTAGGTGAGGGGACAAAATCCCAGAGCGGCTGTGTGACTGATCCCACATAGACAGGCCTTGGGCCAGACAGCAGGCCTGTTCCACAATCGTGTCAAAGTGCACACAAGTTTCTTCTGGGAGACAGCTAAACATGTCCCCACCTCCATGTTCCTTCAGAAGGTATTAGTATCTGCTGCAGCAAGGGAAACTGAGTCAGGCTGAGGAAGAACCTCAGTAGTTGAATAACTAAAGCCACGTTTGGAATTGCACTTCTTGGGACTTTAGATGGTTTCTAAGCCTTGAGCATTTCTGGGTTGATGGTTACTTGTTGGGAAAAAAACCCAACATGTAAATATAGGATGGTCATCTTTTTTTACCATTCCTTTGAGATTGTGTTTACAAACTCTTCTGTACTGAAAGAAAAGAGCAAAAAGAGTGGAGTTGGAGGTAAAAACGCAGGAACCTTTCTTAAAGTGGAAGTTTACCTAAGTTCTCATATTTTCCCCATCCCTCTTTCCTTTTTCTTACTTTAGAAGCATTTTCAGACCCTGTGCCTATATAGAAATATATATTTTTAATTTCCTTGCTTACTTATTTTGGAAGATGACTCATGTAATTTTCCCCCAGAAGTTAAAACAAGGGAACCAGGGACCATCTACCTCTTGTACCCAGCCCAGACTCTTTCTAGGTAACTATTTTACTTCAGTGACACCATAGAATTTGGATGGACCAAGCCCGTGTCGGTTTCTTGCACCACTTGGTGGAGAGGGTCTTAAATACAAGAACCAGAATGGAAAACTGAAAAAGAATAGACTGTCTACCCAAGTATCACAGGATCACTTATATGGATGCTAAAACTTATCTCAAAGCAGCCCTAAAGTCACCTAATAAAAAATAGAAAATGTTTTCTCCATGTTTACTATAAGAATCCATTGTTTTAATGGAGTGTCTTTGATATATTTGGAAGAAAGGTAGGGAAGATATTCTGCTTATTTTCCCTTAACCTTTTTATTTTAATTTCTAAACTGCTTAAGTGAACCTACTTGGGGACATAGGTGTATCAGGAAGCTGATTTAGCCGCACTGAGCTCTTCCTTCCCACTCTTCCTCCTCAGGTTCCATAATACAAGCTCAGCACTTTCCTGCCTTCCCTCCATTTGCCCTGGGAAAGGTAGTAAGTAATTACTATCTACTGCAAAAGGCAGAAGAAAGAACATAGGACGGGTCACCAAATGGTGCTGCGTTTTATTTGCATGATGTCAGAGAAGCTGGGTGACTAGATGAAATCACTCAGGGGCACCCACAGCACAAAGCACAGGAGACGGACTCAGAATTCGTCAGGACAGCAGGGTTGTTGGAGAGACTGACTAACAATTACCAGACTCACAAGAGATGGATGAATAATAATAAGAGGGCCTCTAGGCCAATGGGCACATTCTCCACCTTAACAAAGTCTTCATGGGAAGCCTGCTTGTTCTGGGAAGGTTGATTGATAAGGGCCAGGTGAAAGCAGGTTGATGGCCGATGTCACAGAAGTAAAACCTGGGTCAGTTCCGTATGGCCTGTAGGAAATTCCCTGGTCAAACAGCACAGGGGGTTAGTGGATCAACAGCATTGCACATAGTAGGTTCCTTCATTCCTAGATGTCAAGAATGCCTTAGAGACTAACTGTAGTGTAGGATAATGTAAGAGAATAGCCCCTGATGGCAGGTTATTGAAATAGATAATTTCTGAGTCCTTTCATTATCTCTCATTTTATTTAGAAACTTGTGAAGCAAAAACCAAGGGTTAAAGGTTTTCGTATCTAAGGAATAACACTAAGCTGTGACTAGTACTTTCATTTGTTCGATAAGTATGTATCTATATCTAGTGTCCATTATGTTACTCGACTTTAAATTCTGATGCTTTTAATTCTTTGCTGGCTTGGTTATCATTTGTCGGTTGCCACCGACATGGGTCACTCTGTCTCATTTCTTAGTCCTTGAGGAATTTTATCTCCTGTTGGTCTGCAAGCTCTTGAGGTCAGGCTCTGCTTTCCCTTCTTTGTAACTTGTCCTTTCCTCGGGGCTTAGGAACCTCATTGACTGTTCCATTAACTAGGAAAGCTCTTGAGCTGTTTGTGCAACCTCCAAAGCCCCATTAGAAAGGAAGACGATTGTGAATCTCGTGACACCTTTTCCCCAGATCCCAAGGTTCGGGGCCCTCCTCCTTCAGCACAGGTCATTGCGGGCAGGACAGCAGGGTTGTGGCAGGTGGGAGAGACCGACTAACAATGACCAGACTCACGAGGGATGAATGAAAGATAGTAAGAGGGCCTCTTGGCCAGTGAGCGCAGCCCCTCTCCTCATCTCTGCCTTCAGCCACCTTTAATCAACCATCTTGACCAACCACCAGGAATGTCCAGGTGGCCTTTCCAACTCCAGGGCAGCCACTCTGAGCACTTAAATCACAGTTTCGACTCTTGATTGCAGGGCATTCTTGTACATGGTCCTTCCTCCTGGCAGGCTGCCATTTGGGAGATTTTCTCTGGGCCACCAAGGTTTGAACCAGTCAAGTCTAGGAGCGTTTGTTTTCTCAGGAAATACAGTCCTAATTAAAGCCATTGTTTTTAAAAGTCACTTGAAGCATTAAAAACCTCCGATCATCAATTCAGTTGTTAAAATTTAGGAGTGGTCGGGGCTTTGGGCAAGCAATATTGAATTAAACGTGTAGAGCCCTTTAAGACAGCATTTGATTGTACATTTGAAATAGGGAATGCAAATTGAAATTCCTCATGGGTGCTTTAAATCATGCATTATATGTGCAGTATTTTCAATTAGCTGCAGGAAAAAAAAATACATTTAGTGTGGCTCTATTTTTACAGCTGGGAATTGCTCAGAGAACACAATTGACTATTTCATACATGTGAGATTTATTTAAATGACTCGTGGGGCATTTGGAGTTTAACCAATAATTGAAAATATTGTTGCAGTGTGGCAGGTAAAAATAGGAATCGTTTTGCATTCCTGAAGAGGTGCTCCAAGCTCAGTAGCATTATATTAGCAAAACGGGGCAGGGTGGAGAGGGAGTTAGGTCAGTATTGAGACGCAGCCCTTCACATCTCCTTCCTGGGTTTTGCTCCACCATGGAAAGAAAGAAAATGTTTAACCTCGGGGTGATGCTTTCTGGAAGGACCCCAAACACTAATGCGTTCTCTTGTGTCTCTCTGCTGTTCTTATGTGTCACACATGAGGTCGGGTCAGACACGAGGAGCCCTGTCCTTCCCCTGACTCCTTTCTGACTCCTTGTACCTTCTGCACCAATTCTTTGTGCCATTTCACATCAACCGTCTCCTAGAACACTGACACAGAAAGCTAAGTTGAGTCTCTCAGGATGGAATAATCAGCCCTTCCATGGCTGTTCATAAATGTTACTAGGGATTTGGAATGCATGTTCCCACTGAAATGATGTTGTAAATGCTAATTAGGTAATGCTGTATTAAAATGCATTAGTGCTCATGTGATTCAGACGGTATCAGTTAATTAGGCATTTTGTGGGCAGAATTAAAATACTAACCTCCTCTGTAATGGTGGTTCCTAACTAGGGTGATCCTTCCTCTCTCCCCCAGGGCCATTTGTCTGCATCTGCAAACATTTGGTCGGCACATCTGGGCAGGGTGCTACTAGCACCTCCTGAATGAAGGCCAGGGATACTGCTAAATATCCCTGCAGTATGCAGGGCAGCCCCCTACAACGAGGAATATTCAGCCCAACATGTCAGCAGTGCCAAGGCTGTGAAACCTTGCTCTAGAATATATGTAAATTCTTAAAAAAAAAAAAAAAAAAAAAGATTTCCCCAAATACTTTAGACCAGCGGTCCTCAACCTTTTTGGCACCAGTGACTGGTACCGGGCCTCGGCCCAGGGGTTGGGACAGCAGCTTTAGACCATACCTGCTTGTAAAATGGTGGCTTCTGTAATTGACCTTAGTATATGATGCGACTTAAGTTGATCGTCGAAGGCCTGGCTTCTTCGTCAATGCCTCAGTTGTGTGTCGACCACCGCGGTGTCCATGTGCCGTGTTAGATGCTGGGGTACACGTGACAGGACAGACAAGGTCCCCACCGTGCTCACAAAGGGAAGGGAAGACAACAGATGTTCTGGTCAGTGGGAACATGGGCATGGAGGCCTGAGGTTGCTGGGAGCAGCCGGGCAGGTTCTGCAGACTGCAAGGACGGGGCACAGCAGTCCTGCCTCACCCGTAGCTTCAGTTACCCGAGGTGTGAAAATAGGTGAGTACAGCACGATAAGGTGTTTTGAGAGAGAGAGAGACAGAGAGACCACGTTCACATAAGTTTTATTACAGTATATTGTTATAATTCTTATATTATTGTTGTTCATCTATGACTGTGCCTAATTTATAAATTAGACTTTGTCATAAGTATGTATGGATGGGGAAAACATAGTATATAGAAGGTTCTGGACTATCCATGGTGTCAGGCATCCACGGGGGATCTTGGAACACATCTCCCTCAAATAAGGAGGGAACCACTGTCCCCAGAAGCAAGCCAAATCCAGGCCAGGCCCTCTCGGAGGCTGTGGGAGGAGGTTTGTGTTTCCTTGTAAGAGTGTGGGAACCCGTTGGAGGGCTTGACTCAGGTCTGGGTGTAGACTCAGGGTGAGCTTTCCCTGTCATTGGAGCGGGGCAGGCAGCGAGCCGGGTCTAGGAGAACAGTGTCCCCCTGCAGAGATGCCAGTGGCGCGTGGGCCAGGGGCAGAGGAAACGGAAAGAGGTGGACCGTTCAAATGACGGTGCTTGCTGATGGTTCCCTGGGATAAGCAAAAGGACGAAGGGTGGGCCGTGGGCTTCTGGCTTAGATTCCCAGGGAGATGGCTGGTGGTGTCACTCACTGGGATGTGGGACCTGGGAGAACCAGCAGCGTTAGGGGTGAGGAGTGTTTATTTTTCCTCCCATTCTAGAATGTCTGGGAAAAGTGATAAGGGGACTTCTATGTATCTTTCTACCCCATTTTGAAATAAGAAACACTGTGTTTTGGGGTCTGCTTGCAAAAACGGAAGGTTTTTTCCTGGATTACCTCTTCTTTCGGTTACTAGCATAACAGGCTTTCCCAGGAGCTCAGAATTATTTCTAAATGGCCTCTTTGGGCAATTGTCAAGCATTCCCTGTATTAGGTGTTTCATCCATCGAAACCGAAGAGTGATGAAGGTTGGTGCAAGATCCAGACTTCTACCATGGAGTCTCTTGACCACCAAGATGAGGCTGGTCTGGCTTTGCCACCTTAGAACTTTTTAAAATTAGTATGATCCCACCCTATTTCAGTTTCAGGCTGGTAGGAAAACACTTCCTTGTTCACGAGCTTGGCAGCCTTGGAAAGAACACAGGAGAGTTGCCAGAGCCTGACGCCCATTTCCTCAGTCGGCCGGTGACCATCAGACATTTCCTGACCCATCACCAGGGCCGTGGACGGAGGCCACAGGGGCTGGGCTGCTGCCCTGGCTGGGGCACGGCCCCTCAGGTCTCCATCTCTGAGGGTTTGTGGCCAGATGTGACACTCTGATAAAGTCACATATGAGAGCCCTGAGTTCCTCCTATAGTAAAGAAATAAAGGAAATCAAAAAAAGACCATGAGTTGGTTAAAAAAAAAAAAAGAGAAGCTTTAAAAAGTCCTTTTGAGAAATTGTGAGAAATGAGAATTCTTGAACATTTTGCAGTTGAGAAGAGTGTTAAGCTGGGCCACAGTATAGACCTTCAGAAGGTGAAGAAAGGAACTCAGCCCTTCATGATGAGGGTGGAAAACCGGTTGATGGCAGAGGCCAGCTTTGGTTGGGGCCTTAGGAACTGTCCCAAGAACCTGAAATGTAATAAAAATGTAATACCTTTTTTGAGTCCTCACAACAACTCTTAAGGCAGGGACAATGATTAACACCCATTTTACAGATGGAGGAACTGAGGCACAGTAAAGTTAAGCATTTATTGAAAGTCATACAGTTAATTGGTAGCAGAGCTGGGATTTCAGTTTGGTTGATTTGTCTTAGGAGCCTGCATAGCCCAAGTACAAGGTCTTAGATCCTTTTATTTATTTCTTAAAGAATAAGAATTGATGCTGCCACAGACCAAATAATTATGAAAGTGTATTATGCAAAAACATTTTGATACCTTTTAAAGAACATCTATAGCTTTAGTGTGCTTGGGAAAATAAAGTAAGTAATAGAAATATCTGTCTTAAGGTGCATTGGCATTTGTTTGCTAACTAAAATTTTATAGTAGGTTTTTTTTAAAAAAAAAAACTTTATTTTAAGACAGTTGTAGAGAGATTCCATCTACCTTTCACCTGGCTTCTGGCAAAGGTACCATCTTGCATAACTATAGTACAATATCACAACAAGGAAATTGACATCAGTAGAGTCCAACCACCTTATTCAGATTTTACTAGTTTCACATGCACTCACTGGTATGTGTGTATTTACCTCTGTGCAGTTTTGCCACGTGTGTAAACTCATGTGACTACCACTGCAGTCAGGATACAGAACAGCTCCATCACACGGGCCCCTCATGCCCCTTTTATAGTCAGTCACACCTGCCCACCTCCCGCCGCCCCCCCCAACCCCTGGCAACCACTAATCTGGTTTCTACCTCTGTAATTTTGTCATTTCAAGAATGTTATATAAGTGGAATCATAACACTGTGTAACATTTGGGGTTAGGTTTTTTACCCAGCATAATTTTCTTGAGATCCACCCAAGTTGTTGAGTGTCTCAGTAGTTTATTTCTTTTCGTTGCTGAGTAGTATTCCATGGCATGGATGTACTACAGTTTAACCATTCGCCCATTGATGACCATCTGGATTGTTTCCAGTTTGGGGCTATTACAAATAAAGTTGATATGAACATTGGTATGTAGGTTTCTACGTGAATATGAGTTTTCATTCTTGGAATAAATATTCAGGATTGCTGGCTCATACACTTAAGTGCATGTTTAGTTTTGCAAGAAACTGCCAAACTATTTCCCAGAGTGGTTGTGCCATTTTACATTCCCACCAGTAATGTGTGAGTGATCCAGTTTCTCTGCATCTCACTAGCAGTTGGTGTTGTCACTAGTATTTATTTTAGTTATTCTGATAGGCAGGTAGTGATATCTCATTGTGGTTTTCATTTGCATTTCCCTAATGGCTAATAATGTTGAACATCTTTTCATGGGCTTATTTGCCATCCGTATATCCTCTTTAATGGAATGTTTGTCCATGTCTTTTGTACAATTCCTAATTGGATTGTTCTTTTTATTTAAAAAAATAAATAATAATTGGATTGTTTGGTTTTTGAGAATTCTTTAAATATCCTAGACACTAGTCCTTTGTCAGATATGTGTTTTGGAAATATTTTTCTCCTAGTCTTTTCATCATCTTTGCAGGGGATTTTTTTGCACTTTTAATGTCAAGTGTAAGAAAAAAATAGGGTCTTGAGCCCTGCCTCTTGCAATGTGCAGGGACTGGATGTTGAGAAAGAAGGTCATGGAACAAGGTGGAATTGGAGTGTGAACGGCTCTTCCAGCTTCTGTCCAGCTGGGTCTTGGTGTGTGTCGTGACATTTGCCAGGGTCACGGCCACAGCGTCAGCCTTGTCTTGCAAAGGCTGTAAGGTGACGATAGGGTGCAGAGAAAAATATTTTGAGCATTGTCCACGGTGCCTCCTGACACAGGCTTTTCTGCACTTGTGCTCCTGCGTCTGGAATATGCTTCCCTGCCCACTCCCTCTGCACCTTGGTCAGCTCTGTCCAGCTCATCCTCCAGCGTCTGCCCACGTGGCCCGTCCCCAGAGCGCTTCCCTGGTCACTGCCGGTCCTCTCTGCCCAGGTGGGCCTCAGCTGCCTTGGTTGCACGCTCCAATCGCTGTCAGGGCATTTGTAAAGTAAATATGTAAAAATGAATGTGAATATCAGTTCAGTAATATGACGATGTGATGAAAGTCTTTTTCTCCTCTGGACTGGGCATTCTCATCCTCAGCACATTCTGGCATTTGGGGCCAGACAATTCTTTGTTGCAGGCAGCTGTCCTGTGTGTCATAGGGTGCTTAGTGGCATCCCTGGCCTCTCCCCACTGGATGCCACAGGACACCCTCCCTAGCCCCACCCCGTTGTGAAAAACGAAAGTGTCTTCAGACATCACCAAATGTTCCCTGAGGGGGAACCCAGGTTGAGGACCACAGCTCTAGACTGTAGGAGCTGGGAGAGTGGGTGCCGAGTCCCTTTTTGTCCCTGTTCTCGCCCTAGCAGCCCAGCCCTGTGCCTGGCCCCCTGATGCTCCATGAGTATTTCGTGGAATAAATGAATGGACGAACCATATCAAACACTTCTGTATGCAGCAACCTTGGAAATACCACCCTGGTGTCAAAGGAACGAAGTGGCTTTCACTGGGAATTTGAGCCCTAGGAGTCCCTGTCTACACCGCTGAGTCTGTGTTTCCCTGCCCCTCTCCCCACCGACTGAAATAGGAGGGCAGGAGCCATCGAGTTCCTGCCTGATTAAAGCCCACATCCTCTGCTACCGCTGCCAAAGCGGGGCCCTCGCAGCTTAGAAAAAGCATGTCTATTACTTGCAGGGCTCGGAGTCCCCTGCGGACTCAGGACTCTCCTTCCGAGAAAAAGGGCATCGCAGCCCACAGAGCGGGACCTCCTTCGGGTGGCCTTTCAGGGCGACTTGGCACGGGGCTGCGTGGAGACCTAACGCAGGGCTCCCTGCTGAGGCTCCTCTCCTCTCTAGCTGGGCTCCGTCTGGGTCAGTTTTGCTCAGCTAAGCAGGTAACTGGACGTAATTGGTTCAGAAAGTTCCTAGTGGGAACTACAGTGGCTGTAAGAATAATTCGGGGTATGTGTGAACATTTTAGGTTTTCTCTCTGTACCTGGCAGTTCTGTTTCCTGAGCCTGCACGATAGAGCTGGCTGTGGTTCAGCAAGTAAAAGGCAGCCAGTTGGGAGACTTGCAGGGCCATCAGCAGGGAGGACAAGCCAACAGGGGGCAGTGCCTGGTGATGTCGCCCCCACTCCCTGGTGCTGCTGTGAGGGAAGGATTTCAGGAAATGCAGGGCACTGGGAGGCTGGGGCTGTCTCCCTCTGCACAGGGACAGCCGCCCAGCGACTTAGCCCGGGGTTAGCGCCTTCCACCGTGCTGCTCGCAGGAAGCTCAGAGTATCGCGTGCGTCCCCGCAGTGGCCGCAGAGCTTCTCAGCAGGCTGTAGATGAACTTGGGCTGGTAAGTTCCATCAGGTGGGCTGGTGGGACAAAGCTTCAGTTACCGGTACCACAAACCTGCCCTTCTAGGACTCCCGAAAGTAATTGGCTGGATCCCTTCCTCTCCCATGTAGATGGATGGAAAACGCCAGGGAGAACCAGCGTGTAAATTGGCGTCAGTGCAGTCCTTGCTTTGATGAGAAACGGTGTAAAACTTCAGACCGAGACCTTGATTCTAACTGAATTAAGGTGTCCTGTGTCACACCTGGGGGGAGGGTGGGCACGTGTGCCCTGTCGTGCTCCAGAGCAGGCTCTCTCTTTCTCGGCACAACTGGCATTTGGGGCCGAATAACCCTCTGGTGGGTAGAACATTTAGCAGCATCCTGGCTTCCACCCACTAGGTGCCCGTAGCACGTTCCTCCCAGATCTAGCAACCAAAAATGTCTCCAGCCATTGCCAAAAGATGTCCCCTGGGGGCGTGATGTCACCTGCCACCTCTGGTTGGCACTGCACTAGAGTAACAAATATTATGTTCAGTCCTGTTACCTTGTAAAGGTGTGGTCACTTGTTTACTCTGAGTTCTTGACGATTTAAGCACTGGACAGAGAAGTAGAAAGAAGGCAGTTTCTTCGCCTTTTCCTTGGTCGACTCTTGAAACCCCATCCCAAGACGCAGCATGGCATGGTGGCGAAGAGCATCGGCTTTCAGGCATCAGATCCTCCACCATGTTCAGTTTATATAGTCTGGGCAAGTCATTTAATTTTCCTGGGCCTCAGTTTTCATCATCTGGAAAATACAAATACTAATGCCTACTTCTTAAGCTGAGGATTAAACTAGATGTTGAAGATAAAGCTTCTAGGTACCATGTCAGGCATATAGTGGAGGTCTTAGTTTGTTCAGGCTGCTGTAACAGAATGGCATAGGTAGCTTGTAAAAAAAAAACAATTTGCTTCCCTGGAGGCTGGGAAGTCCAAGATCAAGACTCTGTATTTGGTGAGGGCCCACTCTCTGGTGGCACCTTCTAGCTGTGTCCTCACGTAGCGGAAGGGATTAGCCAGCTTTCTGGAGTCTATTTTATAAGAGCACTGATCCCATTCATGATCTAATCACCTCCCAAAGGCCCAACTTCTAATACTGTTACCTTGGGGGTTAGGATTTCAACATATGCATTTTGGAAGGACACAGATATTCAGACCATAGCAGTAGGCATTCAATAAGTGATGGCTATTGTTCTTAAGTACTTAAGAATGTATTATTGCACACATTTTAAACAAATTGGAATTTTTTTTAAGTTAGCAATAGCAGTTGCTGCTGCTAATAAAACAGTAATGAGATAGTTAATTTCCATTGAACTATAATTTATTTCATAAACATATATTGAGTTACTACCATATACCAGGTACTGTGCTAAACATAGGGAATAAAACTGTAATCTCTGCCATTGCCATTAAATATCTAATATGTTGATTTAGTCACATAAATAGGGCAAATCACATTCATCAAAATGGAGCCACCATTTATAGAAAAAAACTCAACATGAAATGGTATGGGTTGTAATGGGGTATAATAATCATCTTAACGTACATTAAGGGGATTCCACTCTATTATTTCTCAGTGCTCTCCTTTTCCAATAAATACCACTTTTTGTTAAAACTTTATGATCCTCTGATTTATCTCTATAGCATTCTCTGCTCCACTTTAGTGCACATGGCAGCTGATCCAAAGTCTAAGTTCCTGCTGCTCATATTTTTATAAACAGAATAGGGATGCTTGTTTTAGGTGATGTGGTCATTATAGAAATTTTGAAAAATATAGAATAGTATACAGAATAATAAACTATATTTATATCCCCACCATCAAACATAACTATATAGATATTTTAACGTCTTTCTAGTCTTTTTTCTGTACCTGTGTATAATTTTTACATAGTTAATTATATCATCAATAGTTTTCTTTTTTGCTTATTTTTTGTTTTTATTTTTGGGATGGGGGTCTTGCTATGTTGCCCAAGCTGGTCTTGAAATCCTGGGCTCAAGCAATCCTCCCACGTTAGCCTCTTGACTAACTGGGATTACAGGCATGCGCCACTGTGCCCAGCTTTTTTCAGTTAAGACATAGCTAAAATATATTACCATGGCTTTAAGTTTTCTTCAAAGATAGATTCTTCACCGCTGAATGACACTGTGTCGGATGGATGTCATTCACTGTTCCTTATTGTTGGATGTTGTAGGTCATATTCTCCCAGAAGCAGTCCCTGAGCCAAGCATAAAGTTCAAGTGATTCATTAAGGGAGTGTCCCCAGGAGGAACAGTAAGGGGATGGGAGAAGTGGGATTAGAAAGGGAAGAAGCCAAGCAAGAGATAATATCAGGTGAAGTCCTACACTCAGAGCTGCTCAGAAGCTCTAGAGAGTCATTTACGCCCAGCCTGATGGTCAATGGCTGTTGGCCTCTGGGGTGGGGGTGGCGTATGTGAGCTCTTAGCCATTTAAGGCTCACTAGTAAAGTGAGTGTCACCTCCCACTGGTAGTGGTCCAAAGTAACAGATGCAAACCATCAGCAACAAAGCACACAGAAGCCAGAGGATAAGTGCACAAAGCTGATAAAAGGTCACCCACAGCATCCCCTCCATTGGAGATTTAGGTTGCAATTATAATTGCTATTGCAATTATTTATTGGAAAGAATATTGCAATGCTTTTGGTACTAGAAACAACAGTGAACATTTTTGGACTCAAATCTTTTTTATTATTACATTGGGGTTGATTGGTAGAAAGGGCATTACTACTCTAATAGGTATATACATTTTTAAGATTATGCATACCAGAGATTGCCTTTCAAAAATATTTTGTTAAATCAATTTATTCTTCCAACACTTGCTACTCATTTTTTATTGGCAACAATCTAGAGAGTATTAGTATCTCATCTATGAATTGTGGACCCATAGGCACATCAGAATTTTTTTAATTTCAAAATATTAAGGGGGTACAAGTGTTTTTGTTAATTGGTTGAATTGAGTAATGCTGAAGTCAGGGCTTTTAGTGTGCACATCACCAGAGTAGTGTACTGTACCTGATAGGTATGTTTTTATCTCTCACCTCCCTTCTGACCTCCCCTCTTCTTAATTTCCAGTGTCCTTTACACCACTGTATGACCATACATACCCATCGTTTAATACCCATTTATTAGTGCACGTCATAATTATTCCAAGGGATCAGAGAAGTCATGTTCATGGTCCAGCTTCAAGTATAGATTAAATAAATAATACCTCAAAAGGCCGGGCGCTGTTGCTCACGCCTGTAATCCTAGCTCTTGGGAGGCCGAGGCGGGCGGATTGCTCAAGGTCAGGAGTTCAAAACCAGCCTGAGCAAGAGCGAGACCCCGTCTCTACTATAAATAGAAAGAAATTAATTGGCCAACTGATATATATAGAAAAAATTAGCCGGGCATGGTGGCGCATGCCTGTAGTCCCAGCTACCCGGGAGGCTGAGGCAGAAGGATCACTCGAGCCCAGGAGTTTGAGGTTGCTGTGAGCTAGGCTGACGCCACGGCACTCACTCTAGCCTGGGCAACAAAGCGAGACTCTGTCTCAAAAAAAAAAAAAAAAAAAAAAAATAATACCTCAAAGTATGATTTTTTAAATGGATCTAGATTCTAATAAAAAGAATTTGCATTTTATTAAAGTGTTCAGTAATTCATGGCTGTTTTTTATCATGTACTTTAACAAGTACTAGAAATATAATTTGTCATGAAATATCTGCAACACCTTTTTATGTCTCAAAAAGGTACATCCTTATTTTTAAAGACTGAGAACCACTGATGAATATCACTATAATGCCTTGGCTCGTCTCTTGGCTGTTGGATAAGGAAATCACTCATGTGGACCATTACATCTTAAAGATTTTTCAAAAAGAAAAGTCTATGGACTTGATACCATGAGTAAAATGGATTGAATGACCTAAGTCAGCAGATTGAAAAACATATCTCAGAATCATTAAAAGTTTTTTGGAGCATGCTCACCCACCTCCACTCCCATCATAACCAACCCTTCCATCCTCTTACAGAGACTTTGAAACACACTGGCATTTTCTCAATCCATTTCTGTGTCTTAAATAGTCTAGGAAAGCCTTAAAGGTACAGAGAGGGCTTTATCAAGGTAGAAATGTTTGACTGTTTTTTTCAGCTTGATCCTTGAGTCTTTCTAAATAACTGTTGAAATAAAAATCAGGGACTATTTCAGTTCTTGAGCATTGACAAAGATAAGGGGGAGCAATTGACAAAGAGCCAGCATTTATTGAGCACCTGCTCTGAGCCAGGCACTGTACCAGTTACTGTCTGTCTTTCTCTTTGTACTTGCTGAATTCCTATGTCCACCCTGGAGATATAGTTTCTATAATAATATGGTAGAGGTTGAGGTTGATGAAGATTGTGACTTGCCTTGGCCTTCTTGGTTAATGGATGGCAGAATTGGGCTTTGAATCTTAGATGAATTTTCCCTGAAACATAGAGGAAAGTGTAGAGTAAATGTCCAGTAACCTTGAATTTTAAAAAGTAGACAAATAACAAAGCCCCAGTCCCCTTCTTTCTTTTATCCTTCTCCCTTCACCCCAAAGAGACATCAGAATAAGCAAGTGTACATACAAAAGGCACTTGGATATCAGTGAGAGTGTATTTAATAATAAAAGATGTGTCTTCTCATTGAAGGAACCTTTTGGACATTGTTGCTATACTTTTCAGTGGCTGAAAAGTTCTTTCCTAAACAGTTTTAGAGTCCCTTTTTGGCCAAATTAATTAGTGTCATAGAATGAGCCTACGCTTTGAAGTGAGATGAAATTTTAAGAAAAGATTCAGAGGACTGTAAGTCTTTCTCCAGTAATGGGAAAGAGCACATTAAAAAACCCCCAAGCTACTGTCCCTTTGATCAGGCACAAGCAGGGAAGAACAAACAGGACATTGGCATTCCTGTCCTTTCTCTAAGTTTTAAAGATGCTGAGTCATTTTGGTAACAGTACACTTCCCAAGGATTATCAAGATGCACTCTAGTTTGCTTGTTCACCTGATTTGGGATCTTAAGTAAACGTGGTAGATATTTGGAAAATGAAAACAGGTCTTGGTGGATATATTTCAGTAATGTCCATACAGGTTTGGGAGAACAGATTCATCCTCTTGCCATCATAAGACCATATTTGAAGCTTAACCCCAATTACTTCGGCATTATCAGTTACTATCACTTTGCAGATACAGCATTCATCTCCATGGGGCATCTCCTGAAGGGTCTATAGAGTGCCTTTTGCTAAACACTCTTAAGAGTTAGACCTTTGCCTGTTGGCAAAGAATTGGTGAGAAACGTTTGGCCTGACTTCTGGACAGCACAATCCTACTTAAAGCCACTTAGCACTCTCAGTCTGGCAGCCCCAAACCTCTCCTACACACGTATTTCTTTGGGAAGCCCTGGCAAGAGGGACTGTTGAGATGTCATGATCCTGATACAATCTGATATGCAGTTTTTATCTCCCTACAGTCGTCCCTCTAGAAGAAATGGTTGGTCCAGAGGCAGATTTATAAGGCCCCTTAGGTTCCAAGAACTAAGATCCTAGAAGCACAGAAACCAGAAGGAGACCAACACTTTCCAGAATGCCAGCTTTCATTGAGGGGCTTGGGGCTGAGATAAACTGGGGACTCTCCTTGTCATGCCATGTGTCAGTTGTTCATTCCATTCACCTGCCTGTTGGAATCCCACTTTTAGTATGGGCTTGATGCAGGAGACTCGCTGATTTCATGTGAGGGCAATCTATTTTGATTATCCCAGCCCAGCCTTGCTTCAAAATCATCTTTGATTTGAGATGAAACAAACTAAGCCATGAGTTGATAATTGTTTTATCTGGATGTTATGTACTGAAATAAATTGAGGGTGTTTTTTGTTTTGTTTTTTTTTTTGCATATTGTATTTTTGCATAGATTCCAAATCTTCTAGGATATAAAGTTTTTTAAAGTATATACATTTTAGGCCAGGGGTGGTGGCTCGTGCCTGTAATCCTAGCATTTTGGGAGGCTGAGGTGGAAGGATCGCTTTGAGGTTATAGTGACCTATGATCAGGGCACTGTACTCTAGCCTAGGTGACAGAGACCCTGGGAGGACAGCTTGAGGCCAGGAGTTCAAGACCAGCCTAGGCAACAAAGCAAGACTCCATCTCTACAAAAAATAAAATTAGCTAGATGCGATGGCCCATGCCTATAGTCCTAGCTGCTTGGGAGGCTGAGGCAGGAGGATCAATCTGAGGTTACAGTGACCTATGATCAGGACACTGCACTCTAGCCTGGGTGACGGAGACTCTGTGTTTAAAAATACACACACACACACGCACACACTCTTTATAAAATATATTGCTTTAAAATGTTTTAGAGAATGAGAGGGAATGGAATCCTTTTCCTTCATTAAATACTCTGGGTGCTCCCAAAACAGGCGTGAATTATCTGGCTAAGAGATGGAGCCAGAAGAATCTTTCCAGTGTTTTTCTTCCCCACCAAACTGTTTGCCTACAACTTATTTGTTATGCTAAATAGAGCAGACAGATATCATATTATTTATCATTTGTTCACGTGTTATGTATAAACCATATTTTCTTTGTAAAAACAAAAAAAAGAATTTATTAGGTACAAGAGGGCTGGAGCTGAATCTTTGGCGATGGGCTCTCCTGGCCTCCCTTGCTCAGTGGGTCAGCGCTGGCTCCGGCCAGGGGCTTGGTCACAAGCTCTGCGCGGCCTGGGGGCGGTGACGGCAGCCGCTGGCCGGGCATGAGGTACGCAGGAAAGCACGTCCCAGCCTCTCAGGGCAGCGGCTGTGCAGAATGTTCGCTGTGGGGCCCAGTGGGACCAGAACTTTCCTTCTTTTTTATTTTTCCTGAGAATAACTCTAAGTTTAGGCTTGTATGTGACATTTCTTTTGACTCTTAGTTGTTTGACATACTTCTAGAGCACTCTGTATTCTAAACCACACACTTGCTGGGTTAGTCCGGTGGGTCAACCTCTGATTTAGTGCCTGCGGCCGCAAGGTCCTAGCTTAGACCCTCTGGGCACCGGGAATCTAAAGTCCCTGCTTTCTGTGAGCTTCCAGTCTAGCTGCGAGGAGAGAAAACGTGGGTGGGAAACAGAGGAGCAAATTGGAAACGCTGTAGGAATTCAAAGAAGGGATAAATAACCCCATCTGGACCAGTCAGGAAAAGCTTCAGAGGGGCATGGAGGGAGCTGAGGGGGACGTACAAGTGTCGCTAGGTGGTGTGCAAGGGAGAACAGCAAAGGCCCAGGCTGGGGAAGGCCCAAGGCCCGTGCACAGAGAATACGAGCCTTTAAGAAGAGAGTCGTTAGCTGTTGGAGACGAGTGGCCGTCCCTTAGCCCACCAGTGGAAGGTTTTCCTGACCAACCAGGATTGTACAAATTCAGTCCTCTGCTGAATTTCAATGTCACACTTTCAACAGTATGAGGGTTAGAGCTGCAGATTTAAGCACTGCCTGTGCTGAAGTGACAGTCAAAGCCGCTGGGTCTGTCGAGAGTGTGTCCCTCTGTTTAATGTCTGCCATCGGCAAGGGGCGCACTGATGAACTTGGAGGTGTATTTTGAGTCTGGAATTTGCAAAACCACCAACCATTATTTACTACGCTCAGTCATGGTTGAAGCTCAGAGAAGAACCTAATTCAGAAACCTTCTGCATGTTGGAAAGTGGAGAGGTTTGAAGTAAGAGAAGCTGGAAGAACGTGGGGAAAGAGAAACCCAACATTTCTCAGGATTCGCCTGTGGCGATGGCCTTTTTGATGGGTTTATGATCTCCCTTCAAGGATGGCCTAAACTAGAAACTTGTTTTCTACTGTTGTGAAAACATTATTTAAGAATGGAACTACTTAAACAGATTTATGATCTTCTATTTTGATGCCACGCAACACATTCGCGCAATACTTTTTTTCTTTCTCTATTTAAAGTGTAATTTCTGTTAAAAATGAAAATAAACGGGTGGTTTCTGTGTTCTTCCCATTATGAGATCCGCTTGTTCCGCAGATTAGCATTTCAAAGCCTGAGAACTCCAAGTTATTTCATGTAAGAGACTGTATATTTGGACATTTGTATTTAGGAATCATACAAGCCTAAAGTAGTTTATGGACCAACACCCACCTTGCTGGCTACTGAACTTTGGAGAGAAGTGAAAGCTTATTCTTAGACATGTGTATAAACCAGGTGAGTTAAGATGAGTGAACATTTGGCCTGGGAAGCCGAGGCCAAGGAGAAATTGTGCCCAGAACATCAATCAAAAGTAGCTCTGATTCCAAGTTCTGTACAGCCCACACACTGTCCGAAAGTACTGTTATGAAACTGTACATAGACAGCTCTCGAAAACTTCTCAAGTCCAAGAAACCAAGAAAAACACCCATGACAGTTTTCCTCCATGTCATAATGAAACTGTTTTTTGAGCAGAAATTTATAACCAGGCAAAATTCTGTTAAATAAGATCACTATTTATTTGGAAGACTGTCCTTGCTGACTCCAAGACATTGGAGCCGTGAGATTTCTCGCTGTCACTGATCCTTTCGCCCTGTCTTACATGATTCTATATATATCACTAGTATTTGAGTCAATCGACTTCGGACTACCAGAGGCAAAACCAGTTGGATGTCTTTTATGCCTTGTGAATGCAAATTCAAATATTTATTCAAATATTCACTAATCCAAGAGGATTTCTTTGAGGAGGCCTGGGGAGAGTAGCTCATAGCATGTTGAATGTCGATGACAAAACAGGCTACGGTGCAGGAGTCAGCCCTTGAGAGGGATGGAGTTGGCACTAGTCACAGGATTTGACCGTTTGTAACAAAGATAGTACGTGTTCTTTTATACTTACGATGACTTTGCGATATATTAAATTTTAAAGAGGAAATGCTATTGCCTGAAAGAAAGAAAGAGCAAGAGGGAGGAAGGGAGAACACCATTCCTAACTTTTAGATGAAACGACTAAAGCTTCCCCCCTCAGGATTTGGAAGCTCTCCAGTGTCCAGCGGGCTCCAGGAAACTCAGGGGATTGTCATGGTATCGGAGCCAGTCCTAGGTGCCAAAGTCAAAATAGGCCGCGCTGGCCATCGTCAAGCCCCAAGTAGGAGCGTATGTAGGTCACTTACATGTTTTGAATTTAGACAGGCTGAGTTTACGCCATTGTTTTACAATTAAGCTCTGGAGAAACACTGAGTGTTCTAAATTTTTTTTTAAAAAGGTACTCGTTTCACAATATATAAGAAAATTGCAACATCAACTTGAACGACCGCCTCAGTGGTTCACATTGGGGCCCTCTGTGTGTTGGGGAACCGGGCGGGGAATTCTGTTTATGCCCAACCCAGGGCTAGCTCTTTCCTTGGAGAGTGTTTGGGGCCGACACTGAGGATCAAGAGTAAACACAAGCATTTCCTTAGGCACACTCAATAAACACTATTCTGATGCAAGGGAAAATAATTAGTAAAGGTAGAAAGTGCTCACAAACCATCAGATTTAATCTCAGGGTCTTTAGTGAACATCTACTGAGCCTAAGGGTGGGAAGCACAAAAAGTGTGTAGGAAGGAAGGCAACATGGGCTTTATTTCTGCCCGTTCCTTCCCTGAGCACCTATAGACACTACTTCCTCTCCCTCCAGGTCACCTGTCTCTTAAAAGCCTCCCTCCATTTTATTCTCTGCAAACACTCCCAGCCTCCCACACACAAATGCATGTGACAAGGGGGACAAATTGGCTCCATGGGAGACTTGTGCTCAGCGGGAGCTCAGGCCTATAAGGGAAGAACCAAATTAGCAACTTCACGAATTCTGCTTTTGTTTTACCAGCTGCCACTGTTAAGTTCTTATTTAATGAAAGTATTTGCTTTTCCATAAATACATGTAAATTTCCTACCTCTTACTTGTCATAGCCAAAGAAAGCCCCGCAAGTGGTAATCAAGGAAAGAAGCTCATTTGAAACAAATCACTGTGATTGTGCGGATCGGAGTAGGCGCTGCCCCCATCCCATCCTCGCAGTTTATTAATTTACCGATTGTTCTGCCCTGTTGTCGCTTGAAAGCTGTCACTTAAGCTTATTTTAATTAATAATTATTTAATTTCAAAAATAGTATGCTTCTGGTAAAAGAGTCAAGTGTGTGTGTGGTTCTAAGATAGTCATAGCAACCTGAGGGAGTCAGTCCCTTGTTTAAAGCCCTCCAGTGATTTCTCCTGACCCTCAGAATGAAATCCAGGTGCCTCACCAGGCTCTACAGGCCCTTCTGGATTGGTCTCTCCTTCCGCTTCACCCTCTTTCCCCGCCTCTCTCCTCCACGCCCTTGACTTCGCTCCACACTGGCCTCTCACACACCAAGCTTACGTGTCCCTCAGCTCCCGTCACCGTGTTCCCGCTGCAGAGGCGGCCCCCGGCCCTAGTCCCCAAGTCACTCACATTCCTTTGTTCCATTCTGTTCTGTTCCATTTGTTCGTGGCTTCTGTCCCTCTCTGAAATTACTTGATTGCTTGCTGGTTTGTTTTCTGTTCTCCCTCCAGACTGTGAGCTCCACAAGGGCCGGGGTCTTGGCCATCTTATTTACAGCCAATGCCCAGCACTTAGCAAAGGGCCTGGCGCACAGGGATCCTCACTATGTGTTGGTTTCAGTGAGGGAAGGGTGGTTACGAGAGTTAAATAAGGATTAGTATAGGTGCTGGCACATGGAAAGGACCCAATAAATGGAAGTTTGCGTCCTCTCCCTCCCCCACCTCCCTAGGCTGTGTGCTGAAGACTGATTTAATGTACACTGTTCTATCTCAAATGCAGTCGGGTGGCGTTCAGTTTTGCCACGCACAGTAAATCATACCTCGTTGAGGACAAAGTAGTCCTCCCAGAGCTCTTCACTTAAGTGTCATTTAAATTTTTTTAATCTGATTTTTTAGGTTGTCTTTGCCGGAAGGAACCATGAACTGGCACCTGCCCTTCTTCCTCTTGGCCACCGTGACTTTGCCTTCCATCTGCTCCCAGTTCAACCCTCTGTCTCTCGAGGAACTAGGCTCCGACATGGGAATCCAGGTCTTCAATCAGATCGTCAAGTCGAGGCCGTATGACAACGTCATCGTCTCCCCGCACGGGATCGCCTCGGTCCTGGGGATGCTTCAGCTGGGGGCCGACGGCAGGACCAAGAAGCAGCTCACGACGGCGATGAGATACAGCGTGAACGGTGCGTGCGCACCGCGCTCACTGGCAGGGCCTTTGCCCAAGAGTCTTGTGTCGGGAGTGGAGGGGGCCTTGCGGCTTGGTCTTTGCTTACGGCCTGAGGAGCAGAGCAGCCAGATGGGGTTTTGCTGGCAAGATCTGGGGCTTGGGGTCAGCCTCCTCTCCAGGCCAGGTGCTGGGGTGCTGGAGATGGGAGAACCAGATACTGGTTCCCTGTCCGGCAGCTGTGGGGCCCTGGGTCAGTCGCTGGATCCCCCCGTGCCCCAGTCCTCTCATCCCCGCGGAGAAAACTTCTGTCTCAGCCACCTCCTTGGTGGCCAGGGCGAAACTGTGACTTGTAAAACATGTGAGCAGGGCAGGCAGGATGGGGTGGCTGGGGAGACACCAGGGAGCCTTGTGGTGTTGGGGCCATCCTGGGTCCTGACTGTGGTGGTGTCACATGAATCTGTATGGGTGATAAGGTTTCGTAGAGTCACACACACACACACACACACACACACACACACACACACACAGGAGCCTATGGAAAGCAAGTGAAGTCAGAGCAAGCCGTGTGGACTGCACCAGTGGCCATTTCCTGATACAATGACAATACATTGAGGAAAACTAGACAAAGGGTGGGTGGGACCTCCCTGCGTATTGCTTTGTCACTTGCTATAAATCTATAGTTATTTCAAAATAAAAAGCTCAACAAATTGTTTTAAAGCAAGGCCCAATGAAAAAAGTTTAGTTTTATTAAAAGAAAAACCTATCTTTGCCTATTGAATTGCGCACACATAATCTCCTGGTGCTGCATTTGGCTCTAGCTCAGGGTCCCTGCCCAGAGGCACCTCCCACCCGCCTTTCCACAAGCGTGGTGTGTACAGGAGCAGGCCTGGCTCCTTCTAGCCACCAGCGTGCACCATGGCCTTGAGCAAGTCCCATTCACATCCAGGCTGGAGACGAGGGAGTTTTCCTGCCTGTGTTCTTGCACCGCTGCCGCCAGTCCAAAGCTCTGAGAACCTTGACTGCGTTGGCGCCTTTAGCGGGCGAGTGCCATGAGAGCGGTAGGGATTTGTGTCCTTCCGTGCTCGGTGCCTGCCTGTGACTCTGCTCTCAGCCTGGCCTCCAGGGTTGCCAGCCCCGGATGCCTGGCCACGCTGCTCTGTTGACGCAGCATTAAACTTCTGCATGAGTTTGCAGTTTGTTCACCTGTTAGAAGCATGGAAGTACCAAATACTTGGAACACGCTGTTCTGCCCCTTGCTTGGAAGCTCAGAAAACTCTTGGTAATTTATAACTTCATGGTGAATCACTGCTAAAATTTATGGCCTTTCCTAGTGCGATCCAGGCCCTGTCGGCCAATACCATTCCAAAATAGCAACTGGACTTCTGTTGTTTGTTTTAACGCGGACCCACATTAATTTTTAAGTCATTATTTCTGAAGTTGTGACGACATTGGGCTGTCAGGGGTGGGGAACCTGCAGCCTCAAGGTCACATGTGGCCCTCCAGATCCCCAAGGGTGGCCTCTTGACCAAATCCAGACTTCACGGAACAAACGAATATAGCATTTGTTCTGTGAAGTCTGGGTTCAGTCAAAAGGTGCACTTAGGGATCCAGAAGGCCACATGTGGCCTTGAGCCCGCAGGTTCCCCACCCCTTGGATGGCACTTGGCCTTGGAAATATCTTGGCCCATTGGCCAATAGCTGGCTGTTCCCTAACTTATAAAGTGGGCCTGCCCCACAGAACGGTGGTGAGGTGATCAGGAGAGGTCCAAGGAAGGGCCGTGCACACTGTAAAGCCCTGTGCGCTCCCCTCTCTGGGGACCATGGGGGGGGGTACTTTGCCCTGCCTCGTGTCAGGGGTCTGAAGAAGATGCACAGAGTCACAAATCGGCTCTTCAGGGGGACCATCAAGGTCACTCTGGTAGGACATTTTGGGACAGTGCCATTTTGCAAAGATCCCAAATGATGAAGAAGGGTCTGTAATTTGAGCTCTCTACGGAAACCCATTTCATCCTCGTAACTTATTTTCCTCTTTTTCATGCTCTCAGACTAAATGGAGCATGTATGAATGGCTCATGTAAAATAAAGCTTACATTGCCATAAAATTAATCTCCTTACTTTTTGAGCTTGATACCAAGTAAAAATCACATTGTTCTGGATGGTGGCCCATGGTAATTTTTTATAGTCTCTCTAATGCTTATTTTATTCATTTTTTTTCCAAAATTGAAAAAAGAAATCTGCTTGTTAAATCTTTGGCACAAAAGGAAATAGCCTTTAATACTGTTAGACGAGAGAGAGAGAGGATGAATTAGGAAGTTCTCTTTAATTTATTTCCCCCAGCTACAGAACTGAGGGGCATGATAGCGTTCATGGCCATCTGGTGCCCGGGAGGATGAGGTCCTCATTGGGAAGGTGTCGAGAACACCCCAGTGTGCCTGTTTTGATGCAGAAGCCAATTGATTTTGAGACCTTTAGTAGTAACCCCACCCCAGTTTCCTAAGAACCAGGCCCCCCCCCCCCCCCCCCGAGAAAGCAGAAGACTTTGTAATCTCTTGCTGCTCGGACTTGCCCTGTTTATGCTGTGCTTATTGGCTGTAATACAAAAGATTTTTTTAAAAAACTTTTCTAAATTCTTAGGGAAAAAATGCTGTATTTTCTGATTTCTCCTTTAGGAGTTGGTAAAGTGTTAAAGAAGATCAACAAGGCCATTGTCTCCAAGAAGAACAAAGATATCGTGACAGTGGCGAATGCTGTGTTTGTCAAGAACGGCTTTAAGATGGAAGCGCCTTTCGTTACGAGGAACAAGGACGTGTTCCAGTGCGAGGTCCAGAACGTGGACTTTGAGGACCCCGCCTCTGCCTGCGATTCCATCAATGTGTGGGTTAAAAACGAAACCAGGGGTGAGTGGCCGGAATATCTTGTATGCTTTGTGGGTGAACGTGTGAGTTAGACTCCAAGACTCTAACTGGCGTCCCCAAGTCCCATGGCCCCTTCCGTTGAGAAACGCCCTGACCCGAGTGAGCTCTGGTCCTTCGCTTCTTTCTCAGCAGGCCCCAAGACTCAGTTTCTCTTCCTTCCCCATTCACGCTACTCGCCGTGCCCTTGGGGGGGTTTCTCCCTGTAGTTCGGACAGTGGAGCAGAAAACTGCCCCTCCCGCTGTCCCCTGTCCTTGCCGTATGGCCTGGCCAGAGTCCTGGGCTACAGGCGCTCGTCTGTTTTGAAGGTTTTCTTGTTCACCCCTTCCTGCCTTTGCGTCTGCTGTTCCCTTTGCCTGCGACATCCACCTCGGTAGCTTTCTCTATTCACGTTCCAGGCTTTTTGCTTCTGCTGTTGCCAGGACGTATGTGCCCCCGTCACTTAGGATTGCCACGTGCTCATGCCTTTGTCAAACCCCTCCGCTGTAGTACTTTCCATATCACATAACCGTTACTTGCTTACATGTGTCTTTTGTCCCTTTAAATGGAACGAATGTCTAACATGGGTGTTTTAAACCCGTTAATTTCTAAACCGCAGGTCTAGGTGGAAACACGCAGTAGGAGCTGTAGGTCCGGAACGACAGAGGACCGGGAAGGCTGGAAATGCAGATTTGGGCACCTTTCTTCATAGAAGGGAGAGTTAGAGTCACGAGAGTGGAAGCAAAAGGGACTCAATAGGGAAAAGAAGCCCAAAGACAAAACTTGAGGGAAACTGGCCGCTCAGGGCATGTTTCTTAAAGTGCAGTTCATGGTTCACTTGTGTCAGAATTACCTGGTATGTTTAGAACGCAGATCCCTGGACCCCAGACTAAATCAGAATCTCCGAGGAAGGAGTTAGCAACCCCCAGTCTGCCTCTGCCATCCGTCGCCGTGGTCACGTACCCGAATGTTGGAGGACCATCAGCAGAGCTAGCGGAAGGTGGAAGGTAGAGGTGGACGTGGAAGAAGAATGCCCGGGAGGGGGGGAGGAGACCCGGGGTGGTTTTCTAGATCCACGGCATCCCTCCTCGATGGGGCCCGGACCAGGCAGGTCAGGCTCCCTTCCTGTAAACGATGAGGAGCCCGGCAAACGGGAGGGCGTCCGGCGCTGTTTGCAGGTTGCTGGGGGCTGCGGGCCTGACAGGAGTGGCAGGAAGCAGAGGCACGCAGGACCGTCCTCGGGCCCGACTCCCTGGCTAGACCGCGTGACTGTGGCACGTCATTGCGCCCTCTCAGCCTTCTTTGCCTGTGGAATGTATTATTAAACCACCTCAGTTTTACCACTTGACAGTTTGCAAAGCACCTGAACGTGCTGGGAAGGGAAGCCGTGGAAACCTCAGCAGCGCCTATCAGACCCACTCTTCTCTTTTACACAAATATCTTCCATGCTCTCTTTGCTATCCTGAAAGGAAACTCATCGCCCATACACCCTACACGCACATATGCAAAATTTGTAATAAATTAGAACAATGCCAGACTGTAATACAAAGGAAAACGCAATAAAAGTAATTTGTATATATGGTTCTACAGGTAAACCATGGGGCATAACTACACGTGACTATAACAAAAGTAGTCAGGTTCTGAGAATAATTGGGAGTCGAAAGCTATAGAAGCTGACCCAGGCGGGTACGTCGTGCTGGGACGCATGAGCGTGAGG
This sequence comes from Microcebus murinus, assembly GCF_040939455.1. Lineage (NCBI taxonomy): Eukaryota > Metazoa > Chordata > Mammalia > Primates > Cheirogaleidae > Microcebus > Microcebus murinus. Next base: position 93,577,865 of record NC_134111.1, on the reverse strand, counting down.
TGTGTTACTATCACTGATGCAAGTTTTTCTGAAACGCTGCAAGACTCTTCGTAAATTTCCAAACAAAACAAAGTGCAGGCTCCATTTGATTTGCATGGTAGTCGCATTCCTGGCACATTCACTATACATTAAAAGGATGGAAAAAATATATGCCTTGTATTTATATGTGAAAAAGAGTGCGGTTCTGGGCTCAGATAATTATAAAGAGGCATCTCACCGACACAGATATCCAGTGGGGCATCTGAAGGTCATGTGAAAAGCACACGGTGCTTCATCGTGTGGAACTGTCGAATGTTGCAGGACAGCGAGCATCTCTGGCCACTGTTCCACTCAACCGAAAATGCTCCCCCAAGTTTCCAAACTGCCTGCTGGGGGTGACCTGCCCCACTGAGAGGCACTTGGCTACATGATGAAGCTCAGAAGGACCTGGGAGCTCCACGGTCTGTGTCTAGAACAGGAGTCCTCAAACTACGGCCCGAGGGCCACATGCCGCCCACCGAGGACATTTATCCGGCCTGCCAGGTGTTTTTGCCGCCACTGCCTGTCCTGCTGAGCAACTGACTTGTCCCAGGCCCACAGTGCGCACTCTCCAATGTTCTGAGGGACAGTGAACCGACCCCTTGTTTAAAAATTTTGAGGGCCCCGTGGTCTAGAAGATTGCCGAGCCTGTTCCACAGAGGTGACAGTTCGTTCCCTAAGAGAGAGGGAGAGTGCAGCATGCAGGCCCTTTGCAGTGTCCCCATGATGGTCTGACCTGCCAGCCTCGTGTACTGTGTGTTCCAGGCTCACGGGCCTCCTCCCAGTACCCTCACCCCCATCCTGTCTCCTGTCACAATGCAGACCCTCCCCCAGGCCCCGTGCACACAGTCCCACTGCCTTCCCCCTGTCGGTGCCTACTCATCTCTGCACCGCCACACGAGCAGAGTGACAGTTAAAAGCACAAATTCTGCGTTGGAATCTCAGTTCTGGAATTAGTTGGGATCTCAGTGTGTGCACTAGCTGTGTAGCCTCGGGCAAGTTACCGAACCTTCCTGTGCCTCAGCATTCTCATCTGTCAAATGGAGAGAGATGGTAGTAACACCTACTAGAATAATTCTAGCAGCATTAAGGCTGCCGTGAGGACATGAATCATGCACGCAGCGGAGTGCCCTGCGCTTTGTAAATGTTCAACCAGCGTGAGCTATTTTTATAGCTGTTGGCTCGTGTAATGCCTCCCCAAGGAACCCGTCCGTCCCGACCTCACTTGCCAGGTCAGGTCTCCCTCGTATTTGCCCTCACAGCCTCGGGTACGTCCTCTGCAAGGGAGCTCTGTAGTTTCCAAGTTATTTATGTCAGTCCCCAACTCACTCTAATTCATAGCTCTTTGAGGGCAGAATTCCTTTTGTTTTCTTAAGAGAATACCGGTGGGGGGGGTGTCTATGAAATTACTTCATGGGTACAATGTACGTTCCTTCAGTGATGGATGCACTAAAAGCCCTGACTCTACCACTACGAACTGCATCCATGTAACAAAATTACACTTGTACCCTACAAATTTGTACAGATAAATTAATGAATAAATATTTTAAAAAGAGAATGAGTACCTGGCATATGGTAGATAGGTAGGTATCCAGGGATGGATGGATGGATGGATGGATGCACGTTTGTGGCAGTTATTGATGGCAGGTTTCTATGTGCCTTCTTGCCTCTACGCTATGCATTTCTTACCTTTCTCTCTTTATCCTTTCTTTTTCTCTTTATATCTTCACAGCCCCTTATTATATCTTAGTCCTACTGTTGGCATTTGGAGGCATTATTTATCTCTGCAAAAAAGAACTGTGATTTCTTCAGACTCTAGTTGAGCACTGACTGTATACTGAACATAGTGGTAGGAGTGAGAAAAAAAATGAATGGCAGAGCGCTTGTTCTCATGCGGTTCGCAGTTTAGTTGGGGGAGATAGACACGTTAAAGTTGGCCAGAACGAAATACCACAGGTGTCATTGTAGTGCTACGCATTGGGCTTTACAGAAACCAAGAAGAGAGGTGACTTTTGTGAGGTGGGACGGAGGATCAGAGAAGGTTTAGAAGTGGAGGGGACCACTGAGCTATGTCTTAGGAGCAAGTAAGAATTGGACGGGGTAACGTTCCCAGCAGAGGTGAGAAAGAACACTCACTATTGGGGAACCAATTCTAATGAGCTTGCTAGTGGGAGAGCATAAAGTTCTAACTTCTTTCCCACAGCCCAGTCCGTGGGCAGAGGCCAGCCTTGTACTGAACTGAATGATGGCTATTTATAGCTTATGCATTCTCCTTCCTCTTCCTGACTTCAGGTGGCACTGGCGCCCCCTTGTGGAAGTAGTGGTGATGAAACGGTCTTAGCACACTGAGGGTCAGGGAAACTTCAGTGTGCTTATTTATCATGACTTGCTTAAATGTTTGTTTCTTGTCTAACAGGATCCTCTCGTAACTTCACTTAAAAGGATTTGAAGCTCTCACTGCTGAATTAGATACTCTTGCTTCCTCAGAAGCAGTTGGTTTTACCCTTGCCATTCGAAGTAATATAACTTGCATTTATAGTATGCATTTGTATATATCTGTATATGCCTACATATATATTTGGGTGAAAAAAATGCAGTAAACTAATTTTTAATAGCTTTGGGCATTAGCGATCCCTATTAACACACATACACACACTTTCTCTCTCTCTCTCATAGCTGAATCTTAAAAGACCATTTAAAAGGAGCCTAAATGGAAAACCAAAGCTTCAACCATAAATAATACTTTATTTTATTTTTTTTTTTTTTTGAGACAGAGTCTCACTTTGTTACCCAGGCTAGAGTGAGTGCCGTGGCGTCAGCCTAGCTCACAGCAACCTCAAACTCCTGGGCTCAAGCGATTCTGCTGCCTCAGCCTCCCGAGTAGCTGGGACTACAGGCATGTGCCACCATGCCCGGCTAATTTTTTCTATATATATTAGTTGGCCAATTAATTTCTTTGTTTATAGTAGAGACGGGGTCTTGCTCTTGCTCAGGCTGGTTTCGAACTCCTGACCTTGAGCAATCCGCCCGCCTCGGCCTCCCAGAGAGCTAGGATTACAGGCGTGAGCCACCATGCCCGGCCCATAAATAATACTTTAGAAGGAGCTTTGTTTGTTCTTTCATTCCTGACACCAATAACATGGACCATTCCCAATATCTTGTGAAGAGCACTTTCCTTCAAAATTAGAAGTTCTTTTAGGATAGACCCATCTTTGTTTTTTTAAGTTGTATTTTATTTTTAATTGGCACATATTAATGGTACACATTATGGGGTATAATGTGATGTTTTGATACATGCATTCAATGTGTAATGATCAAACCCAGGTAATTAGCCTATCCATTACCTCAAACATTGATCATTTCTTTATGATGAGAACATTCAAAATCTTGTTTTATAATCTCTGTAATATCAGCGCCTAGCTTGATGCCTGACTCATAAATACAGAAACCAATTTTTAGTTTCAATTATTCTTTAGTGAGTTATGGAGACTTGTGTTATCCAGGGATTCCAAAATAATCCTCAACATTTCTGAATGTTAAGAAAAGTTAAGAGAAATCTTAAGAGAAATAAAAACATTTACCCTAGATAACATTGTGCAGGCTGAAGTGTTTATTTTTTACTGGGATTAAATCAACCCAGCACTTCAAAACAAACAAAAAATAAACTGCTCATCTTGTGCTGAGCAAACACCCTCACTGCCAGTCACTTAATTAGCAAAAAAATAAGGATATTAATTATCAAGTATAGCTTATTTGGTTGAGTAAAATCTTCTAAAGCATGGGCTTACAGGAAATTGGTAGTAAAAGAATTTCTCTATGAAAACTTTGGTCCCCTTTAATTAGGGATTTCTAATGTCTTTTCCAGTTCTCTGACTTTTAACTTGTTTTTAACTTTAGTTTTTAGTGGGGGGGGGAGGGGAAGAAACCGGAAAGTACAAAAGTGTGTTTTTAAAAGTTTCTTTTTAAAATCCTTTAAGACTCCCTTTGATTTTTGTTCTACCTGGTCAACAGCTACCCTCGTGTGGCCTCAAAGCAGCTGCCAATCCTGAGGTTTTTCCTTGTTTGTTCTTTGGCTTCACAGGCATGATCGACAACCTGCTGTCCCCAGATCTGATCGACGGGGTGCTCACCAGGCTGGTCCTTGTCAATGCAGTGTATTTTAAGGGTTTGTGGAAATCACGGTTCCAACCTGAGAACACAAAGAAGCGCACGTTCGTGGCAGCTGACGGGAAATCCTATCAAGTGCCGATGCTGGCCCAGCTCTCTGTGTTCCGCTGCGGTAAGTTCACACTTGGCGAGGCCTGCTGAATGTCAGAAAGGCCCCTGAGCGCTTTAGCTTAATTCGGGAGCACTGCGTCCCTCGTCCAAAGGCTCAGCTCCTGCCAGGCGTGTGCCCAAGAGCCCTTTCTCTCTGAGTCGCTGCCCCTCCCCAATCCCAGCCTATGGCCGGCGGTGGTACCCACTGTTTGTAGCTCAGGGTGCTGCCTGTGCTGTTTCTCTGTATTCTGCCCATGATTGGTAAACTCTGCTCAAATGACCCAATTTTATGTCATGGTACCTGTTTCCTACCCACCCCGACTGCTCTGTACTGAATTCAGAGCAGAATAGGAATGTCTCCTGCTCACTGCTGTTCTCATTCCCTCACCAGTAATCACTCTAAACAGCTCAGTGTTGTCCTTCTTGCCCTGCCCCTCTTTCTCTGCCTGTGGTCTCCATTTCAGTAAAACCTAGAATCGGACCACGCTCTTCTTGTGGGCCGTGCCGCAGAGCAGTGAGGGTGTCATGGGGTCCCTGGTTTCTTGCTTTGGACAGCAAGGCAGCTTGTCACGCTAAGACAGGGCAGCTTTGTCTTGGTGGGGCTGTGAAGGTCCATGGTGGCCCCAAGCAGGCGTGTTTTCATGACCACAGTCCACTGTCCCCTGACACTCTGGCCAACTTGCACAGCCAGGGCTCAGGCGGCCCTGCCCAGATTCCCACGGCCTGTGGTGCCACCTGTCGAATGGTGCCTGGGCCTCCGCCAGTTCTCATTACTCTTGGTCACGTTGCCAAGACATTGTCATTCAGTGTATCTGTCTTCTTGACACTTCCCCCCAAAATGCCATGAAAATCCCTGAGAAGGTTCCCCTGGCAACACTCAGGAGCAAGGGTGAAAATAGATGAGGAGGAGAAAACCCTTCTGACTTGTGCCCGATAAGTATGAGCACCTCAAGGACAGAAACTTTTCTCTTAAAAAAAAAAAAAGAAAAAGCTTTAAAATCATTTTTAATAGAAGTGTATTTCATGATCACTGCAAAATCTTTAAATACACAGCATGTAAGTAAACATTCTGCTATAATCCCATTTCCCAGGATTAAAAACTCTATTAGATGCCAGGTATATATAATAATGAGACTTATTCTATGGATATTTATAAAATGTATCTGTGAACCTTTTCTACGTACAGAGGATTATGCTGTCATTTCTATTATATACTCTGCCTTTTTCATCAGACAGTATATCATGGAAAACTTTTTATGTCAATTCATGAGGATTTACTTGATCAGCTGCATAATAATATTGCACGGCATAAACACATCACAATATCCTATGGGTGGCCATTTACTTTATTCCTCTAATAAACAACACTGCACTGAGTAGTTTTGTACATAGGTCTTTACTAGTATCAGTATAAAGGAAATTTTCCTCAAATAGGAATTGCTGAGTCAGAGTTGTGATTTTTTTTTTTGTTAGTATGGTTATGGATTTAGACCTTAGAGTCTTTATTTTGAAAGAGATCACAAAGAATAACCAAATTTATATTTTCAGTGTCCTTTCTCGTCTGAATTTCTAGTTCACACTTGTCCCCCACATCACTGCTCTCCTTGGTTGTGTCCTAAGTTCTAGCTGCACAGACTAGACTTGTCATTGTCCTTGCCGGCTAGTCCTCCCCCGCAGCTCCTCAGCAGCTAATGGCACCGACACACACTGGTTGCTTACGACACTCCTCCTTCCCCAGCACCTCTCCCCGGATTCCTTTGGACTCCAGCCCAGCACCTGGGCAGAACGAACCAAGTCAGGGAAAGGTATTTGGGAGCCAGTGTCAGAGCATGGAGCCCCCTTTTATTTATTGATTTTTTAAATAATTAAAACAAATTTTAAATTATGATGAGTACATAAATAATAGTTGTATACAGTAGACTGTTGCACACAGCGGATCTGTTACTGTTTTTCCAAAATATATATTTCATTTTCTACTAAAGTATGGTCTGAACAGTTCCTTAAGAGCTCGGGAAATCCACAGTTACTTGTAGTAGAAGGTAACCAGAGGGACTTTCATCTATAAAGCTTTCCTGATATTAAATATTTAAGGTACTCTCTTTGATTTTACAGGCCGAGAAAGAAAAGCCCTTAACGTGTCAGTGAGCCTGGTGGTGCCTCCCTTGTAGCACTCTCCGCGGGGGTCACAGTTCTTCAGGGGCTTTCTAGAAACACTGGGTTACCCCCAAAGCACCACTTATGGGAAATTTTAAGTCTTCTCCACATTTTTAGTGCTTGATTCTTCACTTGTTATGTCTCATTAAAAGTTGTGTTGACCGCCATTTCGTCTAAGAGGAAAGACTTCTGATCCCCTTTCATCTCTGCTCCTTTTCAGAATGAGTGAACCTGCTTCACATTTTTATATACTGCAGAAATTATTCTCACTAAAGAGCACACAGTCTACTTTCCAGAGGTTAAAGAGAGCCTGGGGTAGGGCATTTTAAAGGGAAGAGCTCTAAAGCTCTGGGTCAAGAGGCTTCATAAATATATGCAGCTATTATTTATGTACCCATCATAACTTAAAAATATTTGTAAATTATTAAAATAAGCGAAAATTTAAAAAATCAAAAGAGGCTCAGTGCTCTGACACCAGGCTCCCAAATACCTTTCCCGTACTTGATTCACTTTGCCCAGGAGCCGTGTGTGCGCCAGGGCAGCAGGCGTGGTCCCCCTGGGTGGGTCGACTTTGTGTTTAGACTATGAGCAGTGACCTCACATTCAAGAAGTGAGGTATTTTACAAACCTCCTTACATCAATAGATGGAAGTTTTTGCTGTCTTTCGGACGGTGTTGAGCACTTTGTATGTTATCTCACTGAATTTTCATAACTCTATAAGGTAGGTGCTATTGTTGTAGCATTTTACAGGAGCTTGCCAAAGTCCCAGAGCTAGGGTGCTGCAGGCGCAGGATTTGAACGCAGGTCCCATGGCTCCAGATCTCGAGTCCTCAGCCTCGGCACGTGTCCTCCATAAAAGGATGCTGTGGAAGCAGTACCCTAGTGACCAGGGGGAAAGAGAGGAGAAAGGTGTTACTCTCCCTGCTCCTCAAGCCACCACGTAAAGATGAGCATGGGTATGTCTGGAAGTATCCTGGCCGCTGTTGGTCATCGTTCCTGTGGCCAAAAGCAGAAGTGGAGCCAGGAAGGGGAGATAATTGGCCACCAGGCAGAAATGAGTGACTGGATGCACAGTGGCGCATGGTAGTCAGTATCACTGACCAGTCAACCACGGATCCGGTAGAGGATGGATAAACGGGTGAACGTAGCTGCTGTCTCCCTCCCTCGAACACACCCGGCTCATAATTTTTCATTAATTCATAACCTCCATCCTTCTTATCAACACAGTAAACATGTCTAGAAGCAGCTAAAGCCTCCAGGTCCTTATTTCATGCCCTGGAGCAATCATTTATTAACTACTTCCCAAACTTCACAGTTTCTAAAAATTAGCTCTGCCCGAGTAGGGACTTAATGTTTCCTTCGAGGATTAAAGAGCTCATTAGGAAGTGAGTTTTTTTTCTCACTTTCCCATTGATTTTTCAGTTTTTGCTGAGACTATTTCATTACATGGGCTCAAAGTAAAGATGAAGAATCCTATCTTTGATTCTTAGGTAGCCCCAAGACGGAAGCCAGGCTAGAGAGAGTTGGGCACGCATCCAGAGCCGAGGCCACATGGGTTACTGAGCAGCCCGGCCGGCAAATGCGGCATGGTGGGACCCAGGGAGACTGAGGGACTCCACCAGTCGCCTGCGTATTTCTTCCTGAAGGAGAAACTGTGGTGCCATCCTGTAGTGTCCCGTATTCTAGTCGCTACACTACGTTTATCAGATTTTATGGCTAATTGTGTCCATTGTGTGACAAAGTTCCCTCCCTTTCTCTCCTTTGTTCTTTCTCTTCCTTCCGCCCTCAGTCCCTCCCTCCTAACCCCCTGCTGTGAGGAGCTGGCATGTTTTTGAAGTTCCCTGTCTCAAATGCAGTGACTAGCAAAGGTCGTCCCGCAAGGAGAGAGCGGTGAAGATCATGAAAGAAACTCGCTTTCTCTCTCTCTTTTTTTTTTAATTTATTTTTTCCAGCATATTATGGGGGTACAAATGTTAAGGTTACATATATTTCCCTTGCCCCCCCCTTCCCCCTCGAGTCAGAGCCTCAAACGTGTCCATCCCCCAGTTGGTGCACATCACACTCATTATGTATGTATATACCCCTCCCCTCCCCCCCACCTGCCCAGCACCCGACAGATGTTACTCCTATATGTGCACTTAGGTGTTGATCAGTTAATACCAATTTGCTGGTGAGTACATGTGGTGCTTGTTTTTCCATTCTTGGGATATTTCACTTAATAGAATGGGTTCCAGCTACGTCGTCCTCCCAGATTACTTAGAGGAGGAGGAGAGGGCCGACATTCCTTGAGCACCAAGCATGGGCCAGGCCCGCTAAGCACCTTATGTATTGTTTTCTCGTTCAGTCATCACAGCAACCCTGTGAGGCACACACTTTGACACCGTGGTCTCTCCATTCTACATACAAGGAGGCACAGGTCACCAGGGGCACAGAGTTCTTCTTTAAAAGTTTAAAGTGTTTAATAAAACATTTCAGAAATGCGCCATAAATCTAGACATGCTGGTTTTTCATTCACCTAGTTAATTTTTATAACTCTTTTCATTAGATGCCTAGCTTCAAGGTTTCCTAGGATCCTAAAGCTGTGGATAACGCCTTCTCCCTTCTCATAGCCCCTCCGGGCCCTATTAGCTGGGCTGCTGGCCGGCACCCCTGACTGCGCCTTCAACCCCTCTACTCGGCCAGTGCTCAGTTGTGCTGCTCAGTTGCTAGATATTTTGAGCATCTTGCATGAACTAAAAGGGTCCCAAGATCAAATTAGTTTGAGAAACATGGTGATAAATGGGATCAAACACTTTCCTTTACTTGCGATTGTCTCAGAGCCTTTATGGCCCTGGTGTACATTATGAATCTGCAGAAAACATCAAGGGTCCAGTGCTCCCTCAGGTCGCTGGGATATGGAATCTGTTTTGTCTGTAGAGCATCTTACAGGTAGAGTTTTTTCTAGACAACATTTTGAGAAATGCAGACTTAACTCATTCTTGGATTTTCGCTAATAAGCAGAAATACCATGAAATCTCTAAAAACCATCATGGAATGGATAGAGAGTGAGTAGGGAGCCATGGAGTGAAGTAGGAAGAAGGTCACCTTTGGCATTAGACTCTCTGCTCCCCACGTCTCAGCAGGGTGCCTTTGGTAGGTTACTTAATCTCTCCCAAAGTGGCCTCTTCATCTGTAAGATTGGGCCAGTTATACCCACCTCGTGGGGTGCTGTAGATTCCAGATCTCTTGTAGTGGCTGGTGTGGGCCTGGCATAGAGGGGCCCGTAAACAAGAAGGCTGTTTATCCTCTCCCTTCTCTTCACATGTAGCCTTGTCCAAAATGAGGACTGTAGGTGATAATCTTATACTGTACTTAGGATTCCTGCGAAATGAATCAATTTTAGCTGCTTTTGTCATAAAAACAATGACAAAATAGGAAACCATGTGAGATGCTGGGTATGTTAATTTGCTGCACTTGTCACTCGAGGATCTATTTTACTATCCGTATGTATCCAAGAACATCATGTTGTGTACCTTAATATACACATACAGTTTATTTTTTTGAACTAAATTTTTAAAAAAAAGAATGAGTCTAAGGCAGCTTGAATTCATTCTTTTATTCATATAAGGGTAAACTTCTTGCAGAGCATTCTAAAGTGCCCTTATATGATCTCGTTAAATTCTACTCGATGGAATTAAAGTGATTTTTAGCGATGCCCAAAGGCATGCTGTCTAGACTAGAGAAAGAGAATTCTCCATGAGGGAAGGAAAAAATAATTGTCCTTATCTCTGTCCTTCTATGGAAGCTCTTTGTGGAAAAGGGAAGTTCTACAGCTGAATTGCCCAATTCCCTCTGCAGCCACCCGGTGACCAGCAAGCACTCATGCTACTTCTAGAGCCATCAAGGATGCACTGAACCTGCCTCTGATTTCTTTAGGGTCGACCAGCACCCCCAACGACTTATGGTACAACTTCATCGAACTGCCCTACCACGGGGAAAGCGTCAGCATGCTGATCGCGCTGCCCACCGAGAGCTCCACCCCGCTGTCGGCCATCATCCCTCACATCAGCACCAAGACCATAGACAGCTGGATGAGCACCATGGTGCCCAAGAGGGTGCAGGTGGTCCTGCCCAAGTAAGTGGCCTCCCCCTGCAAGACAACAATAGGATCGTCCAACCAGTAGCTACCGTACTGGATACCAGACAACGTGACTCAAAAATATGGCACATCATGAAGCTTGTTTTATTTTGCATAAATTGCAAAGTGGGAATACCAGGCTGTGCTTTTCTAAAAGCTTTTTTTTTCTTTTTTAAATCCCTGCGCTGCTGGTTTGGTAAGATAATGATAAAAGAGAGAAGGCAGCTTTGGTCTCTGAACCTCTGTATAAGTACAAACTCTTCATGACACAGTGATGGCTTTTAACATACCTCATTCTGTTCAAAAAACTTAAAAGCATATGTGTATTTCAAAAATACATGTGTGTTCAAAAGCCTGAAAAACATGTAGATGTAGTATAAATGAAAGTACAAGAAAGTTTAATAGAGTTCCATGAGTTTTGATAAGGAACTTCATTTTAGTTATTTCTTAAGTTTTAGCTGGAAGTTGCCAGGTAAGCCCAAAAGCTATATGATAAATATTTTGAGACCATCCAGGCAGAATTCTTACATTTGTACCTAAGGCAATTTTTCTATTATACCCTAAAAGTAAAGTATAGAGGCCATTTGAACTGTATGACTTGAAGCCAAGGGAAAAGGAGTCCCAGACTTTATATGAATCCTAAATTTCTGAGAGGTCAGAGAATGCCTTGTCCAGACCTATGAGGGAGGCAATGAATGTCCCCTTTCTATGAACTTTCAACATCAGCTGTTCTCCCACTGTCCAGAGTTTCTAACAACCCAGGCCTCCATGGTACTGGAGAGTTCTAATAGCTTTTGATTCTTTAGTAACTGAGTTAAGTAATCAGTGTAATAGAGTCACAATAATTATTGGTAATTCTCCCATGATTATTATTATTTTTTTGTGTGTGTGTGAAATTAAGCCTCCAACTAGGCAATGCGTGATATAAATGAATAAGATGATGGCATTGTAGGCCTCAGTGAGGAATAGGAGGAGGCACGCAGGATGAAATCAAAGCTGGGAAACCATCCTCTGACAATAGGTTTAATAATTGACATTTATATATCTATGGCCCCAAGGCCAGGTAGGGCACAGATATCCAAGAAACCCATATCATACCCAAATATAATACCATATCACCTATGCCTGATGTTTGCTCCTGCTTTAACAATAAAATGCTTTCAGAACCCCAACATGAACTATCAGGAATGTGTCGCCTCTCTTTTGGCCATCTCTAGTCCTATTAAGGATGATGTTTCTCACCACAGTCCAAATGGATGTAGGGAAGAACTGTAGTTAGATATGGGGAGCAACTATAGATATTGCAGAGTACTGGGATATCTCTGGATATAATAATACTCTGAACCTCCACATAAGACCTTATGATCTTGTAGATCTTCCCAAGTATTGGAACAGGGACCCTGTTGCAGGTGAGGGTGAGAATGCCCATACTTGCTGCTAGTATGTGCTGCTCATTTGGCAATTCAATGTTTGAGAGATGAGTTGTTGCCTACTTCCCTGGTGTTTAAATTTGGGGATTAAAACCTAAGAAACAATTCAGATCGGTGTTCAGATCTTACCTGCATCATTTATGGCCCAGTGATTTTTTCCCGTTATTTTCTGCTTTTGTGCCAGGTTCACAGCTGTAGCACAGATAGACTTGAAGGAGCCGCTGCAAGTTCTTGGTATTACCGAGATGTTTGATTCATCAAAGGCAAATTTTGCAAAAATAACAAGTATGTTCAATTTAAAACTTATTTGTATACTTGAAGAAAATGTTACAAACTGAGTCTTTGATTTGTTTAGAAGGAAAAGGTCAGAATTAGGGATGTGTGGCCCTAAAACTGTCCAAGGTTTAATTCGATAGCACCAAACGGTACCATCACCTGTCATCACTTAAATCAGCATACTTCATTCTCCCTACATTTTGCGTGTACATTTCACGTGGTGCCCCAGTGACTACACAAAGAAGTAGTTCATATATTGCCTCTATTATTAATACTTAAAAACTAGGCTCTTATTTAGATGTTAGTTTCTCTTTGTTTTCAAATGTGAACTCTTTTGTTTGAAAAAAAAATCAAGATTCTGAGCAAATACTTGCTTCTATCAGGCACATTGAGTGAGTTCACTAGAAGATTCCTGAGGCGTAACTACGTTTCTGCATCCCATCCTCCACCAGAGTCTAAACTCTGACACTAACATGCCCGTAACATGAGTGGTGGTAGCTGTGGAAAGTCAGCACTTACTCTCCCACTAACTAGCTATACAAATCGGGGGCAGATTTCTTAACACTTTTGGCCTCAGTTTCCCCATCTGTAAAGGCTGCCTGAAATCCTCTCTGGGTCTGCATTCTGTGATTGAAAAATAATAGTGTGGCCTTGCTGCTTCTGGAAAATTGGGCTTGCTTTTTAAATCTCTGCTATTTTCTTCTTTTTATTTTTTTTTCATAAAATTCTACTGATCAGAATTGGACTGATAGAGGCATTAAAACATTTGGGGCCTGGGCTTCCCTCCCCAGAAGTGAGCATCACAGTTTACTTAGCAGGGACTGAAATTCACAAGTGACAGCTGTCTACAGCCTTCAGTCACCAGGACTGTCAGAGGTGGCATCTCCTCACTGTTTTTAATAATTGCAATTTGCCGTGGCTTTGAGGTTACTTCTCGAGCCAAATGATGACCTGTATATCACACAAATGCTGATTTTTTTTTTTTTTTCTGGAAACAGGGTCAGAGAACCTCCATGTTTCTCACATCTTGCAAAAAGCAAAAATTGAAGTCAGTGAAGATGGAACCAAAGCTTCAGCAGCTACAAGTAAGTGTTGGGGTGGCAGGGCTAGCTCTGGCAGGGAGGCAGCTACAAGTAAGTGTCCCATGGCAGGGCTAGCTCTGGCAGGGAGGCAGACACCATTCAGTCACCAATTTGACAAATATGTAATGAGCCCTATTTCCAGCCAGACACTGTGAGTTGACCCTCAGAAGAAGGCAGTGATGACAGTCAGATTGAAGACCTGCATCCAAGAAGTTCAGAATCTGTTTCATTAAAGACAAGCATGTCAGTGAGAGAAATTCCTCTAGAATAGGAGTCAGCAAACTTCTGTAAAGAGCCAAATAGTATATATTTCAGCTTTTTAGGCCATACTGTCTCCATGACAACATCTTACCTCTGCCATTGTAGCATGACAGCAGCCGTAGACAATACAAGTGAACCACATGGCCATGTTCCAATAAAACTTTATTTATACAAACAAGATTTGTCCCCATAGGCTTGAGGACAGTACTTTGCTGACCCCTGCTCTCAGGAGGATAAAGCACATTCTGGCTTCTTACTTGAAGAAAAAAAAATCTTCAAAGTGAAACAATAACAGCAAGTACTTATAGGAAAATAGCCAAGTCGGTCTATCAAGGACAAAGCAAAGAATTAGCTTCTATTGAACTGCACCAGGCTGCTATGCAGCCTTCTTTGGCAATTAGAACATCCGCATCTGCTTTCTCTTTAGTGGTTTATATAATGAAGGAGAAAATAGAACAATCTTAAGACCATTCCCCCCCTCCCTTAATTATCCATATGAGATTGGATGATTAGATCTGGCAAAACTGTGTGAGCTCATAAAGTGAAAATCTTGCTACACTTGTAACTAGGTCTAATATTTCTGGTCATTAAAAGGTACCACTTATACTTTCCTTATTGCTTTTCTCAAATAAACATTTATTTTTTATTTCTTTAAAATAACATTTAAAACAAAGATCTAAAATAAGACAGCTGGAATTTTTAAGGTTCTCTTTGTCTCTTCTAGGCGATTGTAAGTGACATCTAAATTTGGCCAAAGTTATTGACCAATTTTGCCAGTTAGCATAACTATTAGGACCAGCTACATAATTTGTGGGGCTCTGTGCAAAAGGAAAATACAGAACCCCTTGTTCAGGATTTATCAAGAATTCCAAGATAGCAGTTGACAGTACTAAACCAAGCATAGTCTCTGTAAATGCCCGGGTCCTGCTATTGCTATCTTAGTCTACTTGGGCTGCCTTAGCAAAATGCCGTAGACTGGGTGGTTTAAACAACAGAATGGATAGTCTGGAGACTGGAAGTCCAAGATCAAAGTGTCAGCTTGTTTGGTTTCTCCTGAGACCTCTCTCCTTGGCTTACAGATGGCACCTCCTCACTGTGTCTTCATATCCCTGGTGTCTGTCCCCCTTCTAATAATGACATCACTCCTATTAGAATAGGACCCTACCCTTATGGCCTCATTTAGCCTTAATTACCTCCCTAAAGGTGCTGTCTCCAAATACAGCCACATTAGAGGATAGAACACATGAATTTTAGGGGAACACAGTTCAGTCATAACACCTACTATTTGTTTTTAATAACCCTGGGTGGAGTGGTTTGCCCCAGCATAACTGCAGCTGTTTCCTTTATAACATCACCCCCAAGTTGTCGGTGTTTCCCAGGGTTTTGAGAAAGAGGACTGAGCCATGGCAGCAGGCGTGTGGTAGGAAGGCCACACGCCTACCCTCCTTGCAGGCCTTGGCTCAGGCTTACTAAATGGAAGCCCCCACTGGTAAGCATGGCAGAGGAATGGCTAAGACCTGTGAGCCTAAAGACATTTGATATCTAAGTCAGATGCCTACACCTGATGAGTTCAACAGCAACGTAAGGTAGTAGGTCCCAGGTGCGTGGTCTGCATTGCCCGTGCAAAGGAAACCTAAATGATGTACCAAAGGAGAAAGGATAGGCAAAAAAGCTAAAAATTGGCTGAACTTGATATACACAAAGGATTTGGGTAGGCGAAAAAGGACCAGGGGGAGTCATCAGCAAAGCAGATGATGTGGATAAAAAACAGCTAATAATAACAGTGAATATGCATTGGGTGTTTATTTAGTGGCAAACACTGTTCTAAGAGCTTTAGCATGTTTTATGTCATTTAACCCTCATCGAAACTCTATGAGGAGTAAGTACGTTTATCAGAGAAGATGGTGCTTGTGTAGAATAAATGAGACAGTAATGTCAAGGTCCTGTCACAGGGTAGGTGCTCAATAGAGGGTGACTAGTGAGCCTGTTACAACACGGCCAGCCTATGGGACAGGCATTAAGTGTGTCCTCAAGCACCAGCACCTGAGGGTCCATCAGGCTGACTTCACACTGGGTCTCTGACACATTTCCCCTTTCTTCCCATAGCTGCGATTCTAATTGCAAGGTCATCGCCTCCCTGGTTTATAGTAGACAGACCTTTCCTATTTTTCATCCGACACAATCCTACAGGTAAGTGATTCTCCGCCTCTATTGTTCAAGTGTTTGATTTCAGAAAGGTATTTTGCAGTCATAGTTACATCCAACAGTGTTGCCCTTGATCCATTTTCCTTGTGTCAATAATCGCAAGCACTTCGAATAATATAGCCACCCACGTTAAACAGACAGGAAAATAAAAGCTGTGTTTATAGAGTGTGATGGAATCTTTTCAACACTGACAGAAACTTTAGGTTTTGGGGGGTTGTTGCTATTTCTAAAACCAACATTTGGGGCATTTTTGACATTTACTGATTTTTCCATATTTTTGTAAATGCAGTAAATTTTGCTAGAAGCTACATGTCTTCAACCTTTGTAAACCCACTCTATTGTTATCACCTGTGGATTGTTGACTCAGTAGATCTTGTGAGTCACGGGTTCAAACGTGGCTCTGGCCTTCAGCTTCATCTTTAAAATAAAGATACAATAGTTCCTACCTCTTAGTACAATTATGGAGTATAAGATTGTCTTTGTGGAGAGGTTGGCTTCATGTTGGTACAGAGTAGGCACTAATACATTTTAGTTTATTATCTTATTTGATTAGTAAGATAGGATAGTTCCTTTTATCTCATTGCATCTTTAATGTCCTATGATTAGTGTGACCCAGAACTAAGCAGTCCCATGTGGGAGCTTCTAGCCACATGTGGCTCTCTAACCTTAGCTTTAAAAATTCAGTTTCTTAGTCACATTAGCCACATTTCAAGTGCTCTACGGCCACATGTGATTAGTGGCTACCATATTGGATGGTGAACATATAGACCATTTCTATCATTGCAGAAAGTTCTGTTCATCAGTACTACTAATAGTTTAAACATGGCTCCTTCCACCCCCCCCCATCTTACATATAGTACCTGCCATCTTATTTTAATAATTATTCACTTACAGAGTCATACATTGTCTCCTTTTAATTTTGTAGGTGCTGTCTTATTCATGGGGCAGATAAACAAGCCCTGAAGAGTATACAAAAGAAACCATGCAAAGACTACTTTGCCATGAAGAAAAGACTCCTTTCCTACATCTTTCATAGTTCTGTTAAATATTTTTGTACATTGCTTTCTTTCTCAAAACTAGTTCTTAGGAACAGGCTCAATGATGCAAGCATTTCTGTTCTGAGAGGTATTAGAAGGAAAAAAGGGCAGGATGACTGGAACACTGTACTGAGGAATGAATAGAAAAGCTTCAAAATGTCTAAAAGATTCTTTAAACTACTGAACTGTTACCTAGGTTAACAGCCTTCTTGAGTATTTGCTGTCTGTCCAGTTCAGGATTTTTGTTTTGTTTTGTTTATATGTGCGGCTTTTGAGAAGAAATTTAATCAGTGTGACAGAAAAAGGAAAAAAAAAAGATGTTTTATGGTAGCTTTTACTTTTTTATGGAAAAAATATTATTTGCCATTTTAATTCTTTTCCCCACCCCCATCCAAAGTCTTGATAGCAAGCATTATTTTGGGGGTAGAAGTAGGAAATCTCTAGCCTCTTTGTGTGTTTTTGTTGTTGTTTTATATAATGCATGTATTCACTAAAATAAAGTTTAAAAAACTAATGTCTTGCTAGACAAGGTTTGCTGTTGTGCAGTGTGCCTGTCACTACTTGTCTGTACTCTTTGGAGTGGCATTTTTGTATTTTGTACAAAGTAAAAATAAAGTGTTATGAGTAGTAAAAAAAAAAAAAAGCCATTTCTCTACTATTTGAAAATACAACAAAAGAAACTGAGACTGTTTTAAAAAAAATATTTCAGCCTATTGTAATAAACCTTTGCACTTAGAAAAACATCAGGAAATTCAGAGCCCCTGGACTTTTCCTCTTTTTCTGTAAACCTGGCAATCAAACACTATTCCCTGCTTCAACACTTCTGTTTTTGCATCCCTTCAAAGGAGTAACTCTTGCAGCAATCCTAGTTCTAAACTTAACTTCAGTTCTCTCGAGCAATGGCAAAGTATTCTCAGCAAGGATAGGGATTTTATAGCAAGCACAGAATCCAGTTGCTGGGTACTAATGCACTTTGAAAATCTGAGGGAACAGTGAATGTTTCATTTTTTTGGTGATAGGCTGTAGTGTTTTCTGAAATGACCATTTTTGGCTTGGGATTAACTTTCCAAGTTGAACTCAAATATCATAATTCTAATGTTACAACATTTGCCTGATTTTTTTCATTAATTTCTTAAAGATTTGTGTATCCTTACCTGAATCAGAATGGTTTAAAACATTTATCAAAACTTCAAAGCATTTATTTTTAGCTCACAAGCTCTGCTTGTCACTCTTTATACATTAAAACCTCACATTCAACACTCCACCAGTTTGCCACTTGTAATTCTTATTTGTAAAGTGGCCTGAGCTTTGCTATTGGCAACTATTTAATTATGTGCACTTTGGCTAACCAAGAGAGAAGGGAGAAAGGGGAGAACTATTTTCCTTATTTAGGAGTAAATGCCAAAGAACTCTTTTGAAGGGCTACCTCAACCCACATCTATTCTAGCAAACATGCCAAAAGTTAGTAATGCTTTTTAGAGCCAGTCAGACTGGGTTTTCCAGTATTCTGCTCTGATGTAGTTATATTATTTTCAATACTTTAAAATAGTGATAGTGTTGGCAGTAAAATGAGAATTATATACTCCATTCATTCATTCATTCATTCAAGTTCTCTGTAGGTCAGGGTTCTCCAGAGAAACAGAACCAGTAGGATATAGATATATTATAGCTACATAAGAGCAGATTTCGTGTGGGAATTGGCTAATGCAATTATGGAGGCTGAGAAGTCTCATGATGTGGTGTCTGCAAGCTGGAGAAACAAGGGAGGCAGTGGTGTAGCTCAGCCCAAGTCTGAAGGCCTAAGAACCCGGGGAGCCAGGATGCCACCCTTAGTCCAAGGCGAAGGCCTGAGAACCTGGGGTCCACTGGTGTGAGTCCTGGGGTCCGAAGACCAGAGAACTTGGGGGTTTGATGTCCCAGGGTAGGAGAAGATGAGTGTCCCAGTTCCAGAAATGGGAGTGAATTTGCCCTTCCTCTGCCTTTTTGTTCTATCTGGGCCCTCCACTCATTAAGATGGTGCCCACCAACATTGGGTGAGGGCGAATTTTCCTCACTCTCTTCACTGATTCAAATGCCAGTCTTTCCCAAAAACACCCTCACAGACATACTTAGAAAGAATGCTTTACCAGCTATCTGGGTACCCCCTAATCCAGTCAGGTTGACACCTAAAATTGACCATCACAAGTGTCTACCAGTACCAAGTACTAGAAGGGGCAGAGATAAACATACACTTTCCCTAAGTAATTTAATCTTGAAGGGGAGAGAGACAGTCCCAGCACAGCAAAATAGCTCCCTACTGTAAGAGTATTTACAAGACGTGGAAGCAGGACAATGTGAGTGTGAGAGATGATGTAAAAGTGGCTGCAGGGCCACAGATCGCTGGGCTCCTGACTCCAGCAGTGCTCATTCCAGAAATATTGCCAAAAGGAGTGACCCTATTATGTGATACAGATGGGCTGCTTCCCAATAGTATATTGGTCACATTTTGCTGGGCACATTAAAGTTTGAAGTGTCTGGTCCCATTTCCGAGTACCTCTTTGATTATTAAAGTTTCAAATGTACAATATACAGAACTTAGAAAAATTATAATATCAAGGTTCTCAGACTATATATCCTATTTTCACTTGATCCTTCCAAGTTATTCATCTTCATACCTTCATCATCTATCAACACCTAGATTCTGATCCTGCCTGACTTTTGGAACCTCTTTATAATCTCTGCACTAGGAGAGAAAGTTCTTCTTAAATTTTTTTTATATACTTCAACTTTTACTTTTTGATATGCTTAAGTCAATGTCTGTAGGCCTTATCTTACTTCAAAGTGATCAAATTTATGAATACTTCTTTCCTTGAAGAGAACTGGAATAAATTTAAGATATGGAGACTGCCATAAAGATTACAGGCCTGAGCTAGATCACTTTTGCTATGTAGTCATGTTTGGGCAAAGAATTTATCGTATAGATTAGAGGTCACTGTGAGTTTAAACAGGAGACAGGCTGCAATTTTCCTAAAGTAACAAAATGGTAGAGCTATGGAAAAACTGAGGCCACAACCAGTGAATTCACTTTTGACACTTAACAAGATGAGTTCTTTTGCCTGAGACACAATGAACAAAGAGAGTAGGCACTGACCCAAATACATTGGACATTCTGTCTTTCTGGCCTTGGAGTCTCTGTTTTGAAAAGGTGATGACAGGTGACCTGAAAAAAATCCCAAACATAAGAGAACTCTACAAAAAGGAACAAGGGAGTGGCCTTTGTGCCGGTAACTCTTTGTTTTTCTGAAAATGAAAAACAGAATGACACATTAAGTTGTCTAAAAAACTGAAGTAAGAACAGCAAGGATTTGCTCTGAGCCAGCAGAATAGCAAATGGCCACTTCCTGGAACTGCTCAGTGTGACAGCTGGGAGAGAGGTAAGAGCTAAGTAAGCTGGCAGGTGACTTCTAGGTCCTCAACCTCCGGTGAATGTTGAAAGACACACTTGTGGTTTGCTATTCAGAATCCACCTGGGGAGGCCAGAGGGTGGAAGCCACTGCTGGCTTTACAGCCCCATTTCTTTGGAGATTCCCAAACTGCTCCCTTGACTCTCTCGAACCTTGAAGAAAAAGAGAGACAGACATTATGATTTAAATGAAAATTTTGCTAAATGAGAAATCACTGTTCATCGTTGTATCAAGTATTAATACATGGTGTTTGGAGATTAAACTATTGAATATTAGGTAGCAAAATGGGAATGAATTTATTTCTTAATGCTATACCTCCTTCATTTGAAGTTTATAATCCCACCTACCAAGGCATGGCAGGCCTTTGTTCCTGTCCCTTCTAGACAAAAAAACAATCCTAGGACCAAGAACTGAGTCCTGGGGGCAGATTGTCAGGAGCCCCATGAACACCATTGTCAAGTTCATTCATCTCATGATGGTCAGCTGAGCTTTGCTACATTTGTCTTATTCACTGCACAGTCTACTGCTGAATGTCTCCAGGCACTTACTGACATGTTATCTTGGTTTGAAGAAGCTGACATTAATAATTTAAGTGGAAGAAACATTATCAAAAAAGCAAACTCTTCTAACTTAGAAATAGCCTCCTCTAACTCTCAGTGACCTCATTACCTGTCTTCTATGAAGAGAATCGGAACATAACAAACTCAGTTCATTTGCAATTTTATTATTCAACAGCTCTAGAAAAATGGTATTCTATAAATAATCAAATAACAGAGTTCTTCCTCAGTTGAAGGGGGAATAAGTTAGTGTTTTTAATTTTCTCACTTGTTTTTCTCCTCCAGTTTTTCTTAAACCATTAGTCTTCTGTTAGTGAACATTAACAGGAAGGCAGATAACTGAACAAGAACAAATGCGGGGTGGGAGCGGGGAGGAGGGGATGGGTATATACAACCACAACAAGTAAGATGGGCAATGTTTGGGGAATAGACACTCTTGAAGCTTTTCTGGAGGGGGGAGCGGGGCATGGGCAATATACGTAACCTTAACACTTGTACCCCCATAATATGCTAAAATTTAAAAAAAAGTAAAAAAAAAAAAAAAAAGAACAAATGCTTGTGATTGTGATTTCTGATTGCATGAATTCTTGGAAAACTGTGGGGTATTTTGTTTGTTTGGAAGATAAGATTAAATCTAGCAATCATTTTTGGTATTGTAGGGAGAACCATGGCATTTGAGTGATACCCAGCCAAAAAGCCACAGCTCTAGGTCCTAGAGGACGATGGTCAAGGGTCTTCACAAACTGAGATTCAGAGAGATGATACAGGGATCAGCTGAGGGGAACAGAAACCAACATGGGCTTTATGCTGCAGAACTTGGGCAGCAAGCTAGCAGCTGAATGCCCTCAGTGGGTGTCCCTGGAGGGGTATGGGCAGGGGTGGGTGGAGGGATGCGTGAGCTGGCGTGAGCTCTGTGGAGAATGTCTACATCTGGTTTTAGGAAGTGTCAAGGTGGACAAAGGATTTCCTTGTCTCTGCAGCGCATTTTCTCTTATCAGAGAAAGTAGGGAGAAAGAAGCAGCAAGAAGAGGCCAAAAAGAAATGTCTTAAAATTTTAATCTATGGCAGCCCTACAATTTTCCCTCTTTCCAATGAATATAAAAAAAACTCAAATATCCATGTTTTGTCATCAGAGGTGAATTGAAGGGAAGTGGGCTAGCTCCTGTAAACTCCTAGAATATTAGAGCTGTAAAGGGCCTTGAAAAGTCATATTTCACTGTAATTGTGTGCCATATACAAGCACAATCTGCTGTACAGGCAGAAGTGTTTCTCATTAATGGCACGTTGCGTGCTAAACTGTGCAGGATTGGAGCACCACCTTGTGGCCAAAATCAGTATAGTTCTGAACACAAAAACAGGTCCCATTTGTTCAATTTTTTATTATTATAAATATAGTTTCTAGTTCACTTTCTCATGACCACATAAAGCACTTTGAGAATAATGATCACTGTACATATGCATATAATAAAAACAGTATGAATTTAAAAGAATAGGGTTTATGTAATTGAGTCTATTGATATTAATTTTACATTTTTGCTTATGGGAATTTTTGTGCAATCACACTTTGGGCTTAGAATTGGAGAGTGGGAAAAGGTGGGAAAGGAGGTCAGAATTTCAAAGTAAATGACTAATATCTTCCTCTGCTGCCAACCCAACTTCAAGGATCGGTGCTTCTATATCCCAACAACTTCTGTATGGTCTTACAACTGTCTTCTCGATATGGTTTAGGCATTAGTCAAAAAGCTAGTCCTCCAAATGGTCATTGAATGCTCTTGGTCACAAGCCCCATTTGATCACACCCTTGTATAAACATATTCCTTTTGCCCATAAATTATATCTGAGTGTTTATTCTCACAGGACAAATCAAATAGTTATCCAAAGACTGGTTCCAAGTTTCAAGCTATATCACATGGAACTGCAAATGTATGTTAATTTTTCTACATTCCAGCCCACCATATTTCAATGGGTGCTTTTAAAAGACACAAGTTAACAATTTAAGTTCAGAGAAGACATTACTTAGAAATATGTTGAAATCGCATTCTTTATAAGGGATATGGATCTTTACTTGCAAAGTAGTTTTAAGAACTAGAGCTAGAATTGTTCCTTATATAAATCTAGCAGTATTTAAGGTTTAGAGGGTCCTCAAACTACAGCCTGCGGGCCACATGCGGCCCGCCAAGGACATTTATCTGGCCTGCCAGGTGTTTTTGCCGCTGCTGCCTGTCCAGCTTAGCAGCCGACTAGTCCCGGGCCCACAGTGCACATGTGTGGAATGTGCACCGCACTCTCCAACGGCCCTTCAATGGTCTGAGGGACAATAAATTGCCCCCCTGTTTTAAAAGTTTGAGGACCCCTGGAAGCTTGAAAACCTAAAGTCAAGGATAGTTCCCCTCCAAACTTCTAAGTTAAGATTCTGCAAACTGTCCTGAGCAGGAGATGTTGGGATTCTACTATCAGCACTCCTTATTGGGGGGAGGTGGTGGGGAAAGGATTACTACTTTGCAAATAAATCCTAAAAACTTTTTTTAAAAGTTCATCTAAAAAAAAAATTAGAATTGTACTCTAGCTAGATTCTGCCATTTCATATTCACTGGATAAGTGGTTAGAAGACATTTACTTGTCTTTTGCTTCCCAGAAACTTTCATTATACATAATCTCTTCTCCTACTGTATCAATGGGATGCTTACCAAATCATGTTTACTTCACTAGGGAAATGCTTCGAGACATTGGTCTGAGCAATGATTTCTTGAGTAATACTCCCCAAAGCACAGGTGACCAAAGCAAAATTGGACAAACAGCATCACATCAAGCTAAAAAGCTTCTGCACAGCAAAGGAAACAATCAACAAAGAGACAACCCACAGAATGGGAGAAAATATTTGCAAACTACCCATTTGAGAAGGGATTAATAACTAGAGTAGATAAGGAGCTCCCACGACTTAATAGGAAAAAACAATCAATCAGATTTAAAAAATGAGCAAAGGATCTGAATGGATATTTCTCAAAGGAAGACATACAAATGGCCAAAAGGTATATGAAGAAATGCTCAACATCATTAATCATCAGAGAAATGCAAATCAAAACTACAATGAGTTTTCATCTCACCCCAGTTAAAATGGCTTTCATCAAAAAGGTGGTAAAAAATGCTGTTAGTGGGAATGTAAATTAGTGCAATCACTATGGAGAACAGTGTAAAGATTCCTCAGAAAACTGAAAATAGAACTACCATGTGAGCCAACAATCCTGCTGCTGGGTATATATCCAAAGGAAGGAAAATCAGTATATCAAAAAGATGTCTGCACTCCCATGTTTATTGTAGCACTATTCACAATAGCCAAGATATGGAATCAACCTAAATGTCCATCAACAGATGAATGGATAAAGAAATTGTGATATATATATATACACACACACACACAATGGAATATTATATAGCCACAAAAAGAATGAAATACTGCCATTTGCAATAGGATAGAACATGGATGGAACTGGAAAACGTTAAGCAAAATAAGCCAAGCACAGAAAGATAAATCTCCCATATCCTCACTCATATGTGGGAACTAAATCTTAAAAACAATTGATTTCATGAAGACAGAAAGTAAAATGATGGTTACCAGAAGCTGAGAAGGGTAACAGGGAGGGGGACATAAAGTAGGGATGGTTAGTGAGTACAAAAATATGGTTAGATAAAATGAACAATATTTGATAGCATAACTAAGTGACTATAATCAACAAGTTAGGGTGTACTTTAAAATAACTAAAAGTGGAAATGCAATGTTCCTAACACAAAGACATGATAAATGCCTGAGCTGATGGATATCCCAATTACCCTGACTTGCTTCACACTGTATGCCTGTACCAAAACATTTTATGTACCCTATAAAGATATGCACCTATTCTGTATTCATAATTTTTAAAAAATAGTAAAAAGGTTTTTTCCATAAAAAAAGAAAAGCTTACTTGTGAATGACACTTAAGTGGCATTTTACTACTGGGTTTGGTCCTCTATCCTTGTGTTTAATTAGGAGTTAGAGTTAACTCAAAAATAAGGTGAAATACAGTTGACCCCTGAAGTTAAGGGTGCCAACCCACTACGTAGTCAAAAATCCACATATAACTTTTGACTCCCCAAAATCTTAGCTACCGGAAGCCACACTGATAACATTAACAGTTGACTAACATATTTCATTTTATATGTATTATGTACTATAATCTTACACCAAGGTAAACTAGAAAAGAAAATGTTAAGAAAGAGGAAATATATTTAGTGTAAGTGCATCATCATAATGGTCTTCATCCTTGTAGTCTTTATATCGAGTAGGCGGAGGAGGAGGAAGAGTTGGTCTTGGTATCTCAGGGGTGGAAGAGGCAGAAGAAAATGAACATTAAGTGGATTCATGCAGTTCCAACCCATGTTGTTCAAGGGTCAACTGCAACTTACAACCTACTAATTCAGCCTACTAGGTAAGTTTTCCCCTCCAAAAGCGGGTCCCTGCTTTACCTGTGATAGCTGTAAACCTTCTTAGATATGACTCAAGTTCCACTTTCCTAGCCAGTCTCAGGCAATGAGTTTCAAAGGTCTTTCATCTTTCTTTATAAAAAGATTCCATGGCAAAAGTGTTGTTGGTATAACATTTTATCTCTTTTCTATTCTCAACTCTCAAGTCCTGTTTTTCTTGTAAAGCCCTGGAAGTAACTACTGACAGACTGAAACTAAAAATTATTACTATTGCCAAGTGAAACAGGAATAAATCAAATGGAAATTGAAGTTGGAGGATTGAACGGAACACAAAAGATTAAAGAACCAGGACACTCTCTACTGAATTAAATGTGTTCCAATATTTACAACAGTGCTTGGTACATACTATACCATGATTATAGAATACTAAATTAAATTGACAAATACTTTATTTTTTCATTATCTTCAACATTTTAAGCTGGTTTTGAGTTTTGATTTCTTAGAAAAAGCAATTTCTTGAAACCATAAAATTTACCTATTCTGCCATTTATTTTATAGAAACGAAGTTAACTAAGAAACATATCAGAAATACAGAATTTTAAACAGAAACTAGAGATCATGGAAAGAGCTGTCTAGTTATAATCTATATCTTGCATTTCTAAGAGTTGTGTAACATTGCTACTTTAATTGAAATTATATTAGAGAAGCAAAGTTCATCAACCTCTTATCATTCCCATGTCTATCAAACTACAATGTACCATTAAGAGAAAGAATAACTTTATTAATATTACAGCACAAAATTCACACAAGACATATATTCAAATTATAATATCTCAAAGCTAAAGGGGAATAAAATATACCTAACTATACAAATTCTGTACAATAGTGAAATAAAAAACTTTAGGAAAAATCTCTTGGAAAAAATGTCAAAGAATAACTTTTGATTGAACAAAAAACATTTTTAAAAAACAATACCAAAAATACTGTGACTTGGATAATATTTATTTAATTTTAGAACACAGTACAAAGATTAAGATGTATTTCTTTACAATTCTGAAAATGTCTAGCTTGAAACACCTTTGACATTTGTCTCATTGTTTTGCTCACAAAGTTTGGGTTGACTGGCTAGCTGACAGTGATGGTCTTTTGTGCTCTCAAGTCCTCTTTGGGCTTGGAATAGTCCCAGGGCCGTCTGTTCTCTGTGAATCCATAAAGTTTTCTAAGTGCCACCCGAGCAGCTTCTTCTTCTGCAACCAGTATTGTTTCCCCAGGTCCTTCTGCAATCAACTTTTTATCACTAGAAAGAAACCAAAACACTAGTCTTAAATTGTGTAGTACACAGTAACACCCAGGACACAAAGCAGTTATGTCTTGTAAATCTTATTTTGATAACAACACACACCAGACACAATGCAATAGCTTTAGATACATCACCTTTTAGATTTTAACTAGTTTCATTGCAAGTTCATTATCTATGGTAATTAGACAAAGATTCATTGACATTTCCAGAGAAATACAAACAACTTTTTAGGCTCAGTATTTTTGAAGGCAAAAAACCAACACATACCTATGTAAGTATGGGTTTAACTGCTGATAAGAAAACTGGAAAAATATATCTTCTTATAAAAACCTGAAACTATTATAAATATTCAGGAACTATAACTAAATTATTTTTAATTCATTTTGAATGTTTGAATGTGTAATATAACTTAAGGAAAGATTCTGTTAAAAAATTGTGCCTTTTGAGTTTGTCATTTAAACATTAACACAAATGAGAAATCGGTTCTACATTTTAAATTGAGAACTTCAGATTCAAAACTGGCTAGATTTAAAAATCATTTTCTATATCTATAATCCACCCTAATTTACTCCCAAAAGACAGAGGTAGCACAGTAAACATTAAATGCTGGCTACCAGTGTTCTACTAAAACTAGATAAAACTAAAACAGGTATTCCTCTGCTTTAGTGATATTTCTCTTATCATAATTAGCTATCTTCTTTAAAAAGGTAAAAATGCTTCTGCAAGGAGGGCAAAGAGTGTACACATTAAATAAGTATAAATCCTATTTGTTTTGTTACTTCTTTAACTGCGCATTTCCTGACCTAAAACTTCACCTATGCAATTAAAAGAAGCATCTTTCTGAAAGTTTCAGTCACAGCAACTCCATTTAATAACTGGGATTTAATGTAAGTCAACTTGAAAGTAAAGACCACCAGAACTAAATTAAAGAAAAATGAGTGAAGCTACACAAGTAAAAGAACAATATGGAAGGAATTTGCTAAAACACATGCTATTTAACAGTAATTTGAAATTAAATAGTAGTTAATCACATAAGTTAAACTTCATAATAATAAACACAAACATATTCATACAAAGTGAAAAATAGAGAAAATCACCTAACAGTAAATTTAATGCAGATTTATCATGTCTTTAGTCTAATGATGTTGATTATATTACTGATCATCTTTTAAAAATCTAGAAAAAAACTACACCCAAGACAATCACTGTCAGTAATATGTAATATGGCAAACTATTTCACACTTTTTTTTTTTTTAGAGAAAAAGATCATTTTCCCAAATTTCCCAATGTCATTAAAAATTCTTTTCAGAATGTCGCCTGTAATAGCTGTACTATTATTCCATCATGTGCATATATCATTTCTCTTGTGTTGGATACCAAACTTATTTTTCATTTTTATTAGTTCAATAATATTTACTGACCACCATGTCTCCCAAGAACCATTCAAGGTATGGGGTAGAAAAAACGTAAAAAAGAAATGAACACCTTTGTTCACAAATTTTTGTCTGCAATCTTAAGACAGACACCAAAAGTAGAAATACCAAATCCAAGTATATGCAAGTTTTAAAGATTCTTGACATTTCTGTTGAAATTATTTGCATAATATTATACGTTTTTCTCTTCTACTAGCACTGTATGATTGATGATAAAAGATGTATTTAAGGTTTTCCAATATGATAAGCAAAAAAAGTGTATCTCATTGTTTTGGCTTTGTACTTCAATTAAAACTGAAGATGAAAATTTTTACAACACTATACATTTTCTTTTTGGTTATGTTTTTCATTGCTTTCATATCCATAAGTCTTTTGTGATAAGAAGATTAGAAAAATGCTTAAATTTTAATTTAGCTATCTTAAATATTCAATGTTTACTTTTAACATTTTAATCTTAATACCTGAAATTAATTTTGGGCACTTTTTATTAACAAAACTAAAAAACTTTTTATGGATAACTAAGCCCTTCCTTTCCCAGCTCTAGGCTCAGCTGAAGCCGCTGACAGGAATAGATTAAGGTTAAATCTGTAACAAGTAAGAGTCAAAACTTACACTTTTACATGGAAAAACTTAAGTTAACATATAGCCTATGAAAATCTATAACAGTTAGCCAACAAAAGTTACCATTAGCAAAACACAGATTACTTGCCTTCCCCTTAAGAATGACTGGCAGAAAAGGAAGTAATATTAATATAAATAGATAATCATGAGGAAGAGATTTTTAAAAACTTTTTATTGTACTTAGAGGCTATATAAAGGAATTTGAAGAGGTTATGTTAAGGAATGTCGACATTCTTTATGTTATGTTGTGGAATGTGAAGAGTTTGTTTTTAAGGCTTCCAATCAAAATTATGAAGTTAAGATTAAAATTTCACTAACCAGTATAAGCCAACAAAATACAAAGGCAAAACTGTGGTGCTTCCAGACTGCCTAATAAGTCTAGGTTCAGGAGTTGAAATATTCCTTTTCTTCAATTCTTCTAACAATAGGCCCATGGGATTTATTATCTTCCACATCTCAAAGAGCTCTTTTCCAGTCATTTGGGTAATTAAGAAGTCCTGCATATAAAAATACAATTTATACATTTAAATTAGTATAAAAAACATTAAGACCATAATTCAAAGTCCTTTCTTTACACTGTTTGAATGATAAAAACCACAAGGTATATATTTTTTTATTTTTGTGATTTTTTTTCCTTCATCTTTATTTTGACAAGGTATATTTTTAACAGAAATTTAAAACTTAATGGGAAAAAATAGACAAAATGGACTATTTTTTTTCATTCCCATAGTTTTTTCACATAAATTTTATTACAAAAATCATAGTTGTATAAAAAATTTTGAAAGCCTAAGAAAATTGTCTATTTTAAGCAATATGATGCAGGAGAATTCCATATAAGGTAAAATCCTATCTTATACTCCTACCAGTAAGAAAAAAGATTTAAAAAGTTAAATTAATGAATAATAAAGACTATAAACTTTTGGCGGAAACTCACATAAAAAGGCATTCAGGACCTCTAGATAATACTTCCTCCATTAAATTGATGATTTTTTTAAAAAAAACATTTAAATAATAATTTAACATAGACTGCCTTTTAAATCTACAATTTATTAATACTTCTTTATAAGACTAAGAAAACAAACTATGAACATTCAAAGCAGAATTCATTTTGCCAGTAAAAAATTTAATTATGTTGAATAGAAACTATAGAAACAAACATTAATTTTCACAGCAATTTATATCATTAACTTATGTTAACAAACGTTAGTAATATGGTAACAGGATGGGTAAATGAGGGCAGGAGGGAATAAATTTTAAATGATCTCTTAGTTTATGAAATAAAAGCAATTTCATTACAACAATCCTCCAAGCACTAAAACTCTACTTTAGCTCACTTAATAAAAAATATTTATTAAGTCCATTCTCAGTGGGGGATGTTGAATGTTTTAATGTACAGAGGTAGAGGTGTATAAGCACATATACATGAATCACTGAACTGTCATCCACCATACTGAATAACCAAATGTAGGGTAAGGAACAACTCTTTTCCAATGCCTAACATATTAATATTAGGAATAAAAAAAGAAATCTCAACTTTTCTGGTGTGATTACCTTCTACCACATCCTATTTTTTCCTATTTGCTCCTGGTTTTATTAATTTCTCATGAGAACTTTCAGTAGGCTGTGGGTTGAATATTCTAACCCCATCTCCCCAGGATAGGGAGGCTATATGAAGAAATGATGTTCTAAAATACACATTTGATCATAGAAATCTCCCACTTAGAACTCTTCCAGCTGTCTCTAAACAAGATCATTAAATACATCTTTAGTATGGCTAACAAGAGTGCTGCTCAAATTTCCAGGTGCAGAAAAATCACCAAGAGAGCTAGTTAAAATACAGATTCCTACGCCCTACTCCCAGAATGTACTCTGAGGTGGTGCCTGATGAAGTGCATTGCTAACAAGTTCTCGGTGATGCTAGTGATACTAAGCATCCAAACCACTTTCTGAGTAACAATGTTACATATTCTGTATACTGGCCCTTAAAGGTTCATCTCTGACCACTCCTCCAGATACAATATGATAAAGCCAGGAAAGATTAATTGCAGTTCCCAAGCACAAGCTCATCCTTGACGCATCTTCTTTGTCCTTTTTAGGGGCAAATGTCACTTCTGTAAAACCTTCCCTATCCTTACGAGACAGAGTTGGTTGCTACCTTCCGAGTTCCCTCTGAACCGTACTACTACTATGAAAGCACTTCCCACATTCCACTCCATCTGCCTCATGAGTTGTGAGCAGGAGCGATTCCTATTTAGTCTATAACTCCAGAGCTCAGCAGAGTGCTTGGCACATAATAAGACACTCAACATTAGGTGGATAAATGAATGAATGAATGAAGATAATCCAAATCTGTCAATTCTACTACAAGAGACACTAAAGCTCTTGACTTAAAAATAGACATTTGAATTACCTATGTTTAATTGCATCTTTAAATAGAACTGTTAACAAGGCACTACATTATGGTAAACAAATATTTCCAAAACGGTCTCATGACTACCTTGTGGAAATTTCAAAGTCATAGCCAAATATTGTTTAGACAGTTTTAAAACCCAACAGAAGATACAAGGATAAAGAGAATAGAAATCAAGGAGCACTTTGAGAATTTCTTTAGAAAAAGCTATCTAACTAGGGAAGGAGGAAGACAGGTCTTACCAATCAATGAACAAAGTTTGAAGTGTTGGTAAATACAGATATCATTCTCTAACAATTTGGTATCAAAATGAAATAGATTCCAACAACATGTGTGCTGGTTTAAAGAACCTGACATTCAAACGTCTCAATAGAGACTGTTTTTATTACTTAAAAAGATCGTGTGGGCACTCTATTATTGGAGCGTGAACAAAAACTCATGTTCTCATCCAACGGCAGAGGATAAAACTTCTCCCAGTTAATAAATTTTAAAAGAACAGCGAAAGTCAAAATGTACAAGTTATGTAAGAATTTTAATTAGCTAAGATACTAGCTAACAAATAGTTATTTATCACAAAGACTGGGAAACCCAAGATTAATCACTTGGAAAAGCAGAACAGCTGCTCATACTTAAGCATGGAGCTCCTAACCACAGTGTGCCTTTGCATAGTGTCCTTTGGCCTCATTCATTCACCAAACATCTACCGAATATGTGCCATGCAGGAGACTATCCTTGGCCCTAAAAATGTAAAGTTAAAGATGACATGGCTTGCAGTCCTTCACAAGTCACAACCCAGAATTTCATGTTCACTTCTGATGTGAGGACAGTTGTCAATAAGAGACAGCTGGAATAATGAAGGCCCTAGCAGAAAGCTTTAGGTCTTTTTCAGTTTTTCTTGGGAGAAAAAATCACTTCCAATGTGATATAGCAAGAAAATGAATTACAAAAGGAAATTTTTCCTTCTCTCCACCTCAAGCATGTGCAATTAATAATTACCTACCCTGATGAAAAGTGCAGCCCTCTCAGGTCCACTGCTCTGTAGGAGGGCTCCAATTACTGCAAAGAAAGTGCGCTGTAATACAGGCAAGGGAACTGGGAATTCGGCACTCAGCGTTAACTGCTCCACAGCCAAGTTCCTAGCAACATGGCAAACAATTTCCTCACTAGTGAGAAAGTCAACAAGACCTTTGATGCCTTCAGTGGGCAAGTCGGGGTACTCGTCTTCAAGAAATTTCGTGAGGCAAGTTTGTGAAAAAGATTTCCCTTGTTCAGATAGTTCTTGATTACATTTAAGATTCAGAAGAAGAGCTTCTTTCTCTATCCCAAGTTTTTGCCGTTTGGCTTCCTCACTTTTAATATAGCAGCTATTAACAAATGCAGTTTTAAGAAGATCTAAGGAAAAGGTTTCTTGTAACCGAGGTCCGAAGGCTTGTATTTCAGCATGGTAGTCCCAGTTAGGCTTCTCTGAACTGAAAACATAAAGACAGTAAGTGATGGTAAAGAGAACAAGTTATTATGTAAAAATTTTTCTTTGTGAGGCCAGATGTGGTGGCTCACACCTGTAATCTCAGCACTTTGGGAGGCTGAGGTGGGAGGATCACTTGAGCCCAGGAGTTGGAGGTTAAAGTATATGACAGCGTCACTCTTTTCCAACCTGGGTGCTAAAGCAAGACCCTGTCTCATTAATTATATAAAGGAAATGAAAAAAGATTGTTTCTTTTTCATGCCAGGCTCTGCTAAGTATTAAAACTTAAGTCAGATGAATACTGGCAACCCTTTGCTATAGTCATAGTTGGATTAATTTTCCCTTTGGCCCAACTGCCATTAAGCCATTATACTAACTTTTAGGTTCCTTATTTCTCTTTTAACCATGGAACTTATGCTTTACACCTAGGTATGAGACATAAATTTTAACTTCACAGATTCAGGACACAAACATTAAGTACATCATATTTATAGTTGCTCCTTGATATCCATGGGTGAATAGTTGCTAGACCCCCCTCGTATACCAAAATCCAAGGATGCTCCAGTCCCCTATATAAAATGGTGTAATACAGGCATATCTTACTCATTTTATTGTGCTTCACTTTGTTACACTTTGCAGATACTGCATTTATTTTTTTTACAAACTGAAGATTTCCAGTAACCTTGCCTGTGCTTACTTTGTGTCAGCAGTTTTAGCAATAAAGTATTTTTTAATTAAGATATGTGGATTGTTTATTTAGACATAATTCTATTGCACACTCAACAGACTACAGCATAAACAAAACTTTAATAAGCAACATATCAAAAAAATCCATGTTATTCGCTTTATTGCGGTGGTCTGGAACCAAAATCCAAAATATCTATGAGGTATGCCTACATTTGCATATAATCTATCCACATCTATCTCTAGATTACTTGTAATATCTAATACAATGTAAATGCTATGTAAATAGCTGTTATACTTAATTGTTTAAGGAATAATGACAAGACAAAAAAGTCTGTACATGTTCAGTACAGACATAACCATTTCCCCCCCAGTATTTTCGATCTGTGGTTGGTTGAATTCCCACATGCAGAAGCCACAGATACAAAGGCTAACTGTATTTTGTATTTTATTAAGTTTTGAAAATATCCATTTAAATCAGTAATTAAATAATCTGGCATCACTCTATGATAAGTAGGTTAAAAGTTCATAATCATTTCCAAGAAGAAACTAAAATCATTTTTTTTAAAGAAGATAAACCCAAAATAAAGCCCTTTTAAGTAAAAAAGATAAAGTAAGGATAAAGCAGTAAAGGATAAAGATCTGGTTGAAATTCACAAGATCTACATAATATATAGACTTATATAATCTATACAATCCATAAAGTTTCTCCCAACTTTAAAAGCCTAAAATACCTAACTTTATAATATTTAAGGAAATGTGAATTAAGAAGAGATTTTATTTTTTGCCATTTTGGAAAACAACATAATGTTACGTGTTAGCAGAATGTTCCTAGTGGTAGTAGTATAAACTGGATCAACATTTTTTGAGGGGGCAATATTAAAGTTATCAAAACTCCATACATAAATAAGTTCCCAAAAGTAAAATATGGATATTCACTGTTACATCAGTTGTAATACCAATAATATGGAACTCTCATATTGCCCATAAACTGAGCCATAAAAAAGAGTGGGGTATACATACCTATTTGTAATGCCATGACAACATCTCAAAAACACATTATTAAACAGAAAAAGCAAGATACAGGACCACAGGTATGATCTCATTTGGAGCTAAAAAAAGCTGCGTCTCTTTCTCCCAAACCTTCTGCTACTGGAACAAGATCAATTAGGGCAACAAGATCAATTAGGGCAAAAACCTAAAGCTAACCTTTTTTTCTTTTACTCTAGACAGTGGACTTGTGGTTGTAGATATTTAATATTTTCTCCCTAATTCGCAATGCTGCAGAATGCTTCCTGTCCTCTCATCCGTACCCGAAGAATTCTCAGGCATCAAAAAACGGTGGCTGCAACACCCAAGCTCACGTGAAGGTTATCTCCAGCTGACCTCATTTCACACAATTTTCAGTAGATTCTAAATGGGAGTTCCAAAGCATCGGGAACAGCCCAGCGCTCTACCGCCCGGGGCACAAATCCATTTTCTTTGGCTCAAGCCAAGTGCCCAAGTCCCACGGGCGGATCTATCACAAACCTCCTAAGGTTCAACCTAGACGCGCATCCGCCACCTGTCCAAAGCTGCGGAGAGGAGGCCCAGTGTCCCCCGACTGCCACCCCGGCCGCTTCCCCAGGTGGCTCCTACCGGCGCACGGGTGGCGGCGGGCACCGCAGCAGGCGCCTCCGCTCTAACTCCTTCTGGAAGCGGAAGGCGGCGCGAAAGTCCTTCACTCCTCGAACCGACGGGACTAGCGTGGGGACTTTCGGAGCCAGGAGGCAGTGAGGCGCCTGCTGCAGCAGGCTCACTAGCCTAGACGCCATTGCAGGGAAGAAACCAATGGAGGACGGAAGGAAAAAAGTCGAGCCGGTGTTGCTAGAACACAGGTCCCCCGGAACTGGAGCATTCGAAGAAAGAGCAGGGGCGGGGACAGCATCTGAGGGAGGGGCGACTATGGCTGCGTTTTCATTGCGCATGCGCAAGCGCTTGTTCTCACCCAACTTGAAATTATGCGCAGACTAGCTACTTTAAAATGGCTTTGGGGTCTTGGAATTTCTGGCAGAAGTTTCTTCACTCTGTCTGTTGCTCTCTTGTTTCTTCACTTGTTCTCTTATTCTTTCTTTTCTCATTAAAGAAGAACAAAAATCCAGTTTCACTTTGAGGTTAAAGAAAACATGTAAATTCTCAAAAACTAAAACATTTTCTATTTGTATTTACTTTTAGAGTTCCAGACCATCAGTGCAGCCACTACTGAGCAAATATTTACTGAGCTTCTGCTTATAACCCAGCACATCTTCAAAAGCCTTATTTTCAGAAGCCCTAGACTCAGAAATGTTGGCTTCTCAAAATTAAAATTTTTATTGAAAAGCAATCTAACAGTACATTTTTTAAAAACATCAGAAAAAAGAGTGATGAGAATACATCAAAGCAGTAACAGTGGAATTATAAGTAGTTGTTTTTTAATATTTTTTTGTCTTAATCTTTATCTTACACTCTTTGGAAATATAAATTATATTTTATATTTTAAAATGTTACCAAAATAAGTGGAGCTATGAGACCACTATAAGTATAATCTTGAAACTTCAAATCCTGTTTTTGTTACTGAGCAATCAGTGGGCTCACTGTCTGATGCACATAGAAGCCAGTACCATGGCACCAGGCTTTGAAAAAGGAAAAGCTTTATTGCAAGTCTACTAGCAAGAAGTCAGGAGGAAACACCTAAATCTGTCTCCCCAAGCTGGGGATTGAGTCAGGTTTTATAAGTAGAGGGTAATGAGACATGATCTGACTGGATTCTGCCCAGGGGTAACACCAGGGCTCTCTCCTATTGGATCCTGGGTCCTGCCACGTGGTGTCCACATCTTAATTCAGTCCATCACTTAGGTCCTGCCTGTGGTTGCATATTTGGTTGTTGTATATTGCATGTTTGGCTCATCTGGGCATGCTCAGATTACGTTACCTTCAACCTGGGGGTTCCATGACAACTGTAAAACAACTCATGACTTTGTTACATAAAAGCTGAGTCAGACTGGTTTGGTGCGGTTACCTTTTGTTTTGCCTTTTTTTTTTCTTTTAATAAATAAAGCATTGTAAATGTGGTTTGAGCTGTTTGCAATGTGATTGTTATGCTAGCCTTCAGTGTAAACCCTGGGTAAGGCCCAGAGAACAGTTTAATAGAACGCCTGGCAAAACTACTTAACAAGATCACCAACTCTCCTTTCCTCTCTGGGATGAAACTGTCTCCACATCTTTTGGTAAGGCCGAAGGAGGGGAAGCTTGTGCAGAAACAAGACATCAACATAGATTCCATTTTCAGTCTATTCCATAGATTTAATATGTTCTGAATGGATAAACATTGATAAGGTATATATAACAACTGCTGAAAGATGCTGATAATTTTTTTTAAGTATTTCTTCTTGATTAGAGTTAACCAGAGTATGGGCATTAAAAGTTGTAAATGAAAGAATCTGGATATTGCATGAGAATAATTTATTCTTTTTGAGGCTATCACTTATATTGTTCATATCTATTTTTTTAAATACTCAGCTAAATATTACATTAGTTTACATATGAGATGTCATATTCTCAGTGAGTTCCACCATATAGTTCTCATGACACTGTCAAAAGAAAAACTTTAGACAAATTAAATTTAACAGAGTTTAATTGAGCAAAGAATGATGAGTCAGGCAGCCCCCAGAACCAGAATAGATTTAGAGCGACTCAGGGGATGCCACATGGTTGGACAATATATATGCACAGAAAAAGGAAAAAGTGACGTATAGAAAATGGAAGTGAGGCACAGAAACAGCTGGATTGGTTACAGTTGGGCAGTTGCCTTATTTGAACTAGCTTTGAACAGTTGGCTATCTATGGTTGGCTGTGACTCAGCTACTTGGTACAAGAGTATGTTATAGTTATGATTTGATACTGTGTCTAAAAGAGAAAAAGAGAACAGGTTACAGGCTGTTTATACATCAAGTTAGGTTACAGTTCATTATGTACAGAGACACCTTTAGGCCAAACTTAAAATATGTATGGAGGCAGCTTTAGGCCAAACTGCATTTGACAATGCTATTAGTTAAGTATCAGTATGGCAGTAATTGTATCAGTCAGCGACCAATGAAGAAAACAGAGCACACACCAGATGGTTCCATGGAAGAAATTTAATACAAGGAACTAGTTACAAAGGTGTTAGAAGAACTGAAAGGCTTAAGAGAGACCATGGGATAACCTAGAGATTAGCAACAGCAGGACTGGAGAGACAAAGGGTCGAGATGGCTCCAGAGTGCAGGAGTTAGAGGAGTCCAGCATGACTGAAAATCCAACACAGACTGCCTCCCAAGGGCACGACAAAAAAGGGAAGCAGTATCCGGTGGGGACTGGAGCTGCAGTGGAAACACACTCCCTAAGCAGAGAGGGGATATAACCTGGTTTCTCCTTTCCTTCTACCTTCCAATCTCCCACCACTGCCTCCCCTATACAAACTTATCAGGAAAACAGTTGGTTAGGGAGTTCAGGAAATGTAGTTTGCAGCAGTCAACCCCCTGCATAGAGCAGGGTAAGGGTAGAGGGCAGTGGACCTGATGGGAAACAGGCAAGTGACTAGGCTGGCCATTATGCTTAAAGTATCTGAAATGCAAAGAGCAAGTCAAGGCCAAATTAGAACATTAACCCAATAAGCTAACATACCTTACTTAATTCATCCAAATGTTAAAGGTAGGAACTTTTTGATAAAAGAAAAAATAATGGTACTTATCATTATTATAAACTACCATCACAAGGAAGTCTAGCATAAGACAAAGAGAAGCAGAGAAGAATATGGAAGAATAGACATTTAGAGATCAAAATCCAAGGTAAAGAACTTGAGTTAATGATAATATCTACCATACAAAATCTCTGCTTCCTACATCACCAATAAACGGTAATATTATTCTTCTTACTTTAGAAATGCAAAGTCTGTAAAGACATCAACTAGCTTGCCAAAGATTTCTCTGCTAGTTAGCAGCAAAACTCTCTGACTCTAAAGATCATGCTCTTTTCACAGTTAGGGTAAAAGGACTTCTCTAAGATCACATAGCTGGCAGTCAATTGTAGAACATTATTCATAGATTCTACCTTCTAACTCAGCATGGCAGCTCAGAAATCAATTCTCTCTGTGTACCTAGAGTCTGTCAGGTCCAAGAGTCTGTGTTATTGATCTTCTACTATCACCACTTGAACCCACTCCAATCAGATTTTGCCCCTACCATTCCATGGGAAAACTTTGATTATTCTGCAGCATTTGACACAGTTGACCACCCTCTCCTTCCTAGAATACGTTCTTCCTTTGTCTTCAGGACAGCACACAGTATATCCATTTTCTTCTTGCCTTGTGGGGGCTCCTTTCTCAGCCTCCTTTCTGGCTCCTCCTTGTCCCCTAGACCTCCAAATATTGCTGTTTCCAAGCGCTCCGCCTGTCTACCTCTTCTTTATTTACACACATACTCCCTTCTGGACTTCATGTACTCTTGTGGCAGTAAATAGTCATGCTGTATATGTACTTCAAAAAATTTGTTTTGTTTTTAAGCACTGATTTTACAAAATGTGGTACAAAGGTGAACCTGATTTAGAATTTGTTCACATAAGTGGCCTTCAAGATACACTAAGGCTAAGATGTTTTATGTGCATTTTGGAAGAAATCACAAAGAAGCAACTGCTTTTTCAAGAAACTGGACCCACTTTACATCTTTTAGGTTGGTTCACTGCCATTGTGCTAGATGAGAGTTATCTGGATCTTATTGTACACATTGAACCATTCTGGGTGATGACTCATCTTCTCTGTTTGCAGGACAACTCAAGACATGAGTCCTGTTTAACAGGTAAACTGAGGCAAAACAAAGTTTTAGGGTTTATTTGAGTAAACAGCGATTCATGAATTGGACAGCTCCAAACCAGGTGTTTCCAGGGGCTCCACTGAAGAAGCATTAGGGACAAGCTTTTATAGAGTGAACACAGAAGTGATATGAAGAAAGTGTTTGATTGGTTACAGTTATAAAGTGGCATTATTTGGTGTGTCCCACTGGAAAGGCCTTAGTTATATAATTGTGTTTGTTGGCTGTTTCTGATTGTCAATCAACTGCTGATTGGTTGAGCTTAAGTTTTGTTTTTCTTTAATCTAGGCATTTACAAGAAACAGCACAAGTTAAGTTTCACTTATGTTTCCAAATTAAGCAAGGTTAAGGTCACTTACAGGCCTGACTGGTTTTATCTATTCAGGATTCTTCAGCCCTGATTTCCATTTTAATTTGCGTTAACAGGCCAAAGTCCCGGTTAAAATTTTTGAACAACTCATTGTAGATGGCTTTTTTTCTCACTTAATTTTGACTATCCTGCTGCCTTAAAGATCAAGTGTAAACTTGGTTCCTCTACTCTGCTGCCAACCAGTGAGCATCAGCTGATCCCGCCGAGGGCTGCCCAGAACACTCTACCCAATGTGCCTCTAACTCCCAGAGTTATGGCTGCAGCCCAGACCTCTCTAATATTCAGTAGTGCATGTGAAACTCCTGTATCTGTCTATTCAGCACCTTCAGCACCTTTACTTGGAGACGTAATGGGAATCTCAAGCTTTTTATGTCCCAAATTGAACTTGCCTTCTCTTCCAAACCTGCCCTTCCAACATCATCTGTAGATTAGTAAACAGCAGCTCCATTTTTCCAGCTGCCCAGCCCATAAATCTTGGTGTCATTCTCAACTCTTCTCTTTCTTTCATATTCCATATCCAACAAATATCACTGGCTCTACCTTCTAGATGAGTGTAGAATCTGTTGTCTTCTCAACACTAGCACCCTTAGAAAGCCACCATCATCTCTCAACTGCTTTACTTCATTAATTTCCTGACTGACACCTTGATTCCACTCTTGTCTTTTAAAATTGAAGGCAGATTGGCCGGGCGCGGTGGCTCAAGCCTGTAATCCTAGCACTCTGGGAGGCTGAGGCAGGCGGATCGTTTGAGCTCAGGAGTTCGAGACCAGCCTGAGTAAGAGCGAGACCCCATCTCTACCAAAAATAGAAAAAAGTAGCTGAGCATAGTGGCATATTCCTGTAGTCCCAGCTACTTGGGAGGCTGAGGCAGAAGGATTGCTTGAGCACAGGAGTTTGAGGTTGCTGTGAGCTAGGCTGATGCCAGGGCTAGAGCGCTGGGGCAACAGAGTGAGACTTTGTCTCAAAAAAAAAAAAAAAAAAAAAAAATTGAAGGCAGATTAAGCCAGTTTTCTGCTCAAAACCGTCCAGTGGCTTTCCATCTCATTTAAAGTGAAACCCAAAGTCTTTACAATGGCCTTCAGGCTGGGCATGGTCTGCCGGGGGACTTCTCTGTCCTCTCCATCTGCACTCCCTAACTCACTGTGCTCCAGTGGCTGCCTTACTATTCCTACAAAACCCCAGGCATGTGCTCACCTCAGGGCCTTAGCATGTGTTGTTTCCTTTTCTAGGACAGCACTTTGCTCACATTTCTACATAGCTTGCTCCCTCCTCTCCTTCTTGGCTCAAAATGTCACTTC
This sequence comes from Microcebus murinus, assembly GCF_040939455.1. NCBI lineage: Eukaryota > Metazoa > Chordata > Mammalia > Primates > Cheirogaleidae > Microcebus > Microcebus murinus. The sequence goes on along the minus strand of NC_134111.1, from coordinate 93,537,128 downwards.
TCAGTGAGGCCTTCACTGGTCAGCTGTCTCAGGTTGCATCCTCATCCGCATCCTCTAGGAGGAGAGAGGTGATAGAGGTTGGCACACAGGGCATTTATTAGGGATCAGTATTCGTGAAGGGAGGGGGAGATACAGGATTAGACAGGAAAATTCAGTCCTGACAATATAGTCCTGACAAAGCTTTGTCCAATCCAGGAGAGAGTTTTGGAGCAAGTACTGCTCATCAGTAAGTCCTGATGGTCAGGCCTTTATATTCTTGTCTTGCTCAGTCACTGGATGTGATCTGCCCTGTGAAGGGTATGACTGAAGCATGGTGGCTCTTAGCAGCTGAGGCAGATCCTGAATGAAGAAGCTAAAGGCTAGAGACTGGCTGCTGACCACTCTTCTTTCCTGAAAGTGGATCCGTGCAGCGTGTCTCTGCACATACCGTACCATTCTGTTTAAAATTGCAACGCTACCTATAGTCCCCATCACCCTTCCCTGTTTTACTTTCTCTGTAGCATTTAACTTCTAATGTACTATATTATTTATTTTTTTATTTTGCTTATTATCTGGCTCCTTCGCTAGAATGTAAGTTCTAACAGTAGAGGGATTTTTGCCTCTCTTGAACACTGCTGCATGTAGAATGGCACCTGGCTCATAGCAGGCACTCAAGAAATCTTAGTTGATTAAACAGAGTTGTTCAGTAGCCTGCCTAGTCATTATACGATACAAGCCCTGGAAGAACCATGTCTTATTCAACATGCCGGCATATGGCACATAGTAGGTATGTAATACGTGTTTGTTGTCTATATGAATAATTAAATCTGTGAATGCATGTTATTAACTTCATTATAATATGTACTAGCGCAGCACTGTCCAGTAGAAATACCATCTAAGCCACATCTGTAACTTAAAATTTTTATGAGCCACATTAAAAAATAAGAAGAAACAGGTCTTATTAATTTTAATAGTATCTTATTTAACTTAATATATCCAAAATAGTATCATTTCAACATGTAACCAATATAAAATTATTAATGAAATATCTTCCATCCTTTTTGTTTTGTACGAAGTCTTTCAAATCCAGCATGTATTTTACACTTACACCACATCTCGATTTGGATCAGCCACATTTCAAGTGCCCCATGTGGACAGTACAGTTCTAGTGCAATTCTACAATGCAGGCATCAGAATAATATACTGTGGGGGGTGGTTGGAGTGGGGAGATCTCTGGAGTCATTGATTTCCTGGGTCCCGATTGTGGCTTACTAGCTGTCGATGTCCTCCAGCCAAAACCACCAGGAACACGCCTGTAGTTGAAAAAGTGGGTTGATTGGTTGTTGGAAGGAGAAGGCACATCACAGGGAACTGTGGGGCATCTGGGTAAGAGGACGTTACAATGGACTTATCACAGGATTTGGGCCTGTGCTAGGTGATTTGAGAAGGTTTAAGGAAGAGGGGATCCCCTCTGTACTGGATGTGTCAGGAAGTGGGTATCATTCTAAAGTTGGATATGTTAATAAATCTTATCTAGATGGAGGAACACTAGGTAGAAGCTAACGCTGTAATTGGTAAAGAAATAACTGTTACTCAGATTAGCCAGGATAGGGGGGTGTTGGTCATTTTTGTGGTTTGTACTACGTTCATTTTTGGCTGTGCTCAGACGTGATTATGGAGTGGTCTTGTCTGATGTTTATGTTTACGCAGCCATCTCCTAGCAACACCAAGGCCCGGCTGAAAACACCAGGCCAGTTCCTGGAGAGCAAGGGCTCATAGCTATGCAACCGCGAGCTAGCGACTGAACTTGGTGGTTGTTTTCTCATCTCTAAAATGGGAATACAAGAGCACCTATTTCTTCATCTCTTAAGTGTATCGGTATTAAATGAAGTAACCTATGCAAAGAAAGTGGGATAGTGCCTGGTACGCAGTGACCGCTCAATGGGTGTCATCTCCTGTAGTTCACAGATTCTAAGGTTATTTTTTCCCATTTTTTTGTATTTTTTCCCATTTTAACATTTCTGAAATTAGGGTGTGCCTTTCAACAATGGCTTCTTAGAACGGAGTGTAGCAGCAGCACTAGTATTTCTGAAGGTTCTGAAGTCTGGTTTGGGGGACAACTCCACTAACTGCTCAGTCCATGGCTGGGTGGAGGACTTCCGGTGCTTTTCGCCCTCATCCCCTTGCCTGGGCGGGCGCCCTCTGTCGTCCTCTGCGGGCCGCGGGGTTTCTGCGCGCGCGGCTTCCCCAGGCAATACGGGCGTGGCGCGGCAGCACTCGGGAGCTTACGGCGGCGCGGCGCCCACGCGGCCGGCGCGGGGGGAACCGGCGCGTCCCCGCCCGCCCGGCCGTCAGCTGATGGGCCGCCCGCCCGGAGGCCGCCGCCGCCGCCGCGCGAACATGGCGGCCGAGATCCACTCCAGGCCGCAGAGCAGCCGCCCGGTGCTGCTGAGCAAGATCGAGGGCCACCAGGACGCCGTCACCGCCGCGCTGCTCATTCCCAAGGAGGACGGCGTGATCACGGCCAGCGAGGACAGGTAGGGCCGGCAGGTCGCTCGAGAGGCCGAGGCACGGCGGGGGCGGCCCGCGTCCGCGGCGACCGGGTCTGGGGGCGGAGGGTCCGCGGCCCCAGCCCTTCCGCGCCGGCTCGGAGGGGGCGTCCCCGGGGTGCGCCGCCCGACGGCCCCGCCGCGCCCCTTCTGTCCGCTGGGCTCCCCGATCCAGCCCGCGGGGCTTCCAGTCTCGACCCCAGACGCACCTCTCCGGCCCGGACCCGGTCCCCACGGCGCCCCTCCAGCCCCGGGACCCGGTCCCCACGGCGCCCCTCCAGCCCCGGGACCCGGTCCCCACGGCGCCCCTCCAGCCCCGGGACCCGGTCCCCACGGCGCCCCTCCAGCCCCGGGACCCGGTCCCCACGGCGCCCCTCCAGCCCCGGGACCCGGTCCCCACGGCGCCCCTCCAGCCCCGGGACCCGGTCCCCACGGCGCCCCTCCAGCCCCGGGACCCGGTCCCCACGGCGCCCCTCCAGCCCCGGGACCCGGTCCCCACGGCGCCCCTCCAGCCCCGGGACCCGGTCCCCACTGATCCCTCTAGCCCGGGACCGGGTCCCCACGGCGCCCCTCCAGCCCCGGGACCCGGTCCCCACGGCGCCCCTCCAGCCCCGGGACCCGGTCCCCACCGCGCCCCTCCAGCCCTGGGACCCGGACCCCATGGCGCCCCTCCAGCCCCGGGACCCGATCCCCACTGATCCCTCCAGCCCCGGGACCCGGACCCCACGGCGCCCCTCCAGCCCCAGGACCCGGACCCCACGGCGCCCCTCCAGCCCCGGGACCCGGACCCCACGGCGCCCCTCCAGCCCCGGGACCCGGACCCCACGGCGCTCCTCCAGCCCCGGGACCCGGTCCCCACTGATCCCTCTAGCCCGGGACCCGGTCCCCACGGCGCCCCTCCAGCCCGGGACCCGGTCCCCACAGCGCCCCTCCAGCCCCGGGACCCGGACCCCACGGCGCCCCTCCAGCCCCGGGACCCGGTCCCCACTGATCCCTCTAGCCCGGGACCCGGTCCCCACTGCGCCCCTCCAGCCCCGGGACCCGGACCCCACGGCGCCCCTCCAGCCCCGGGACCCGGACCCCACGGCGCCCCTCCAGCCCCGGGACCCGGTCCCCACTGCGCCCTCTAGCTCGGGACCCGGTCCCCACTGCGCCCCTCCAGCCCCGGGACCCGGTCCCCACGGCGCCCCTCCAGCCCCGGGACCCGGTCCCCACGGCGCCCCTGCAGCCCCGGGACCCGGTCCCCACGGCGCCCCTCCAGCCCCGGGACCCGGTCCCCACCGCGCCCCTCCAGCCCCGGGACCCGGTCCCCACAGCGCCCCTCCAGTCCCGGGACCCGGTCCCCACCGCGCCCCTCCAGTCCCGGGACCCGGTCCCCACTGAGTCCCTCCAGCCCGGGACCCGGTCCCCACTGCGTCCCTCCAGCCCCGGGACCCGGTCCCCACTGCGTCCCTCCAGCCCCGGGACCCGGTCCCCACTGCGTCCCTCCAGCCCCGGGACCCGGTCCCCACGGCGTCTCTCCAGCCCCGGACCGTCGTCCCAGCCGCGTCCCTCCAGCCCCGGACAGTCGTCTCACCGCGCCCCTCCAGCCCGGGACCCCGTCCTCACCGCGCCCCTCCAGCCCAGGACCCCGTCCCCTCCCTAGCCGTTCCAGTCGGGGACCTTCGCCCGGGTCTCTCCTTTGCGGATTTCTTCTGGCGCTCAGGTGTTCCTTGGCCCTCCCTGTTCGGCCAGTTCCAAGTCGTCTTCTCTGCAAACCCTGAGGACTGGCGGCTGGTCACCGTGGGGCCTGGTACCCAGGATTTCCCCCTTGCAGGGAACCTCAAGGGTCTTTCGCTCTCTTCCTTCCCGTTTATTTAGGGGTTTGCACCTCTCTTTCACACAACACGGGGCCTCTAGATCAGTTATTTTTGCCACCGCTGTTAGAATCGCCTGAACTCGTATTTATTAGTTTTTTGGAAAAGCGACTCATTTTTTAAAAAAGACTTAGATGCGTTTATTTTAAAAGGAAATTGTATTTCTTTCTCCACCATTAGGAAAACTAATATTACTTACCATAAACTACTAACTAAAACATGTTAATCTGTGTTCACATAAAGTCTTCTCTTGTACTAAGACACCTGATATTGGAAGTCCACCGAACTTTGAGAAACACTGATTTGGTCCAGCGTTCTCATTTTACCCAAGAGGAAACTGAGGCCGGTGGAGGTGACACTACTTACTTGAAGTCCCAGAGACACTGGTGAAGCCAGAAATGCAAACTGGGACTGCCCACCAGCTCTCTGGTCTTCCAGGGCTGTGTAATTGGATTGAAGCAGTATTATTTTAAAACTTTAGAATCTTTGGAACCCTGAAGGTTTAAAACGTTATGCCTTTCTGGTGGGAATTTGAAGGAAATGACTGATGTTTATTGAATGGAACTGTTGTCTTGTTGGTGCCCTGAGTAGTCTTAAATAGTGATATTCCAAAAGTCTAAAGGGTTTCTGGAAGGTTCTGCTGTTCTCTTGAAGCCGGAGGCATAGTCCAGCCTTTTGTAGTCATGCCTTTTGAAGCAAGTAACACCGAGGGCCTGTCTTGAATGGGAAAAGAAAGCCTGAAGCCCCCAGCTCCTGTTTGACCTTTGGATTTTACTTTTGAGTGAACTTATGCCTTTTCCCTCTATTAGGCAATGAGCTTATTGTGAGCAGCCGGCGGCCTGTCCCTGCCACTTGACCTGTAGGTGACCTCAAAACAGGTGGGGAGAGATCAATAGGACTTGGGCCTGGGTGTGTGAAGCTGGGAGGACAGGAGTGCCTGAGACTTAGGGAGAAGGTGGGAGTGTCAAAAAGGCAAAGGACAGGATAATGATGCTTGTGTTGTATGAACACAGGTGGAGGCGACGCTCTTTAGAAGTTAGCAGTCTTCCTTCAGTAAAATATTTTGTTTATGACTCATGTGTGTTGGGCAAATTGCTGAATATCTGAGAATACTGGCCAGGAGCAGTGCTGATAAATGTTTTATGGAAAGTGATTACTAAGCTGCTCTGGGACTGAAACGTTCTGGGGAGCCTCACTCGGATCAGCTCGTTTTTGCTCTTGGGCAGCGCTGTGACTGCCGGCCCGGGTGGATGACTGCAGTGGGTGAGGGTTGACACCTCAGGTTTCTAATTTGCATTTCAGGCCCATGGCACTTTCTTGAAGGTAGGACAACCTTTTTAATATGTGCCACACTTCATGAGATTTAATGAAAGCACATGGCTGTGGGAGTTTTTTGTTGTTGGTCGTGGTGGTTTGTCTGCACACTGTCGTAAATAGTGTGTCATACTCATCATTCACTCACTTGCTAATTCATTCATTTAGAAATACTGTATTTATGGTGCCAGGCCCTGAGAATACAACAGGCATCAAAAGCCACAGTACCTGCCCTCATGTAACTTCTGAGTCTTTGCTTTTTATGGCCCGTGACCTGATGAAACCAACATACATGTCTGAGGAAGTAGACCTCCCTGTTCATTCAAGTATTTATCAGACACTTACTATGTGCAGAGCCTTTGCCAGATCTGTTGGGTAGAAAGACAGCTGACACCTAAATCGCATTTTCCCAAGGGCTGGACAGTCTAGTGACGAGATGGCCTTATGCACTTAGCTTCCAGGGATGCTGGGAAGACACAGAGGAGGAAGATTGGGCTGAGACCGGGGTTCAAGGACAGCCACCTAGAGGAGGTCATTGGAGCATGTCTTTCTGGATACAGGAGTGGTCTGTAGGAAGGAAGGAGGGATGCACTCCTTGTTGTAGACAGAGGAAGAGACAGGAGGGATTTTAAGGGGTAAAGAACCGTAAGTATTTCTAGGTGACTGGAACAAAAGTTGTGTGGGTGGCCATGGCAGGGGAGAGGACTGAGAGCTGGAAGGGCCAGTGTCCAGTTTTGGAAAGGCCACTTTTGGGAATTTGGACTTTATTTTGTAGGCAAGGAGGAACCATCAAAGAGTTGAAAGCAAGCAAATGACATGATCAGAATTTGTACTTTAAAAATAACAATAGCTAACCTTTAGAGAGCCCCTTCTTTCTACCAGTATAGAAATGGACCCATGTGTGTTACTGCAGCTGATCCTCCCCTCCCTGCCATAAGGTGGGTACATTCACCTTCCCTTATCAGCAGTTCCAAAATTCAGTGCATTCTGAAAGTCAAAAGTGTGTGTGTGTGTGTGTAAATTGGACCTGCAAACTCATTTGGTGCTAAAATTTGACCTGAATGGAGGAGACTGTGTCTTTATCTCATGCAGCATGAGTATTCTTTTGTTCACTCTAGAAATAGCAGTGCATTTCATTGCAGATGCTGTCCTAGGTCTTGCTGGGGGTATTATGGAACAAATGGAATGTGCATCATATTGTAATGGCTGTTTGGCTGGTCAGAAAACAGATGCAAAAAAGATGAAGTAACTGCCCAAGATCACATAGCTATTGAGTGATACGACTGACATTTGAGCCCAGGGCTAATTCTGAGGTCCTAGTTCTTTCTGCCATGCACCTGGTTTTTCTGTACATTTGGAGAAACTGAATCTGGGCAGTATTAGTCAATAGTTAACTACTCTGGCAGCAGGCGTAAAATGCTAGGATTCTACCTTTTGCCATGAGTCAATTATCCTTCCTTTCTTTCTAGTAGTTTTTGGGGTTTTAAAAAAAATTGGCTTGTACCTTCTCTGTACAACTTTTGCTTTAATGCTCAGAAAAATAATTTTTAACATTTAATGTAGGGTCCCTCTGAAGTTAGCTCATTTTGCAAAAGCCAAAAGCAGTGGAAACTAGCTGGAAGCCTTTTGAGAGGAAAAGTGAAAGATATGCAGGTCTTCCTGAAGTTAGTGTTCACTTAAGTTTAGGACAGTGATTCTTGACTAGGGGTGATTTTGTTCCCCCAGGGGATATTTTGTAATATCTGGACACAGTTTTGATTGTCACAAATGGGGAGTGGGTACCACTGGCATCTGGGTAGAGGCCAGGGATGCTGTTTGGCATTCTGTAACGTCCCCACAGCGGAGGATTATTGGGCCCCAGATGTCAATAGTGCTGAGCTTGAGAAAGCCTGGTGTAGTGCACTTGTTTATCTGGTCCCTCTGGAACGCCAGTTCCCTGAGCATTCATCAGAATCACCTGGAGGTCTTGTTGAACCAGGGATGGCTGGGCCTCACCCCCAATGTTTCCGATTTGGAAAAGTAGGTGGGACCTGAGAGTTTGCATTTTTGCCAAGTTCTCAGGTGGTGTTGATGCCCATGCTGCTGGTCCAGGGACCACACTTTGTGAAGCCCTGCTCCTCAAGAAGGGAGGGTTATTTATCACTGTGCTTGCCAATGTAGACCCACTGGGAAAGAATACTATTTACTTTTTGTACTCTTTTTGGTCAGCTTCTGGGATACATTTACCCAGGGTCATTTACACATACCCACCTATTTCTATATAAGCAAACTACATATGACAGAGCTAAATGCAGTCAAAGAGTGTTAAACAATATGAAATATCAAAGTTTAATTTCATTACACCTGGGAGTCACAGGTAATTAGTGATTTGGGCAGTCAGCGGAGGTGTCTGGTTAGAAACCTTCATGGGTTAATGTGTCATGAATAGTTAATAGAGAATGGTGTTACTCCTTGCACAAAGTCATTTGCATTTTGTTGGAGTAATGAATATCTTGGGCTTTTTTATTTAAACTTAAATTAGTCTTTAAGGCTGAACCAAAAGTAGCATTTTTAACTTTAGTTTAAATTGCTTGAACTTTGGAACAAAGAATTTGAACTTTGGAATTCGAGCAAAGTGTAAGAATGATACATTCATGAAGTACCTATAAAATTCTTGCATCCATAAAGTAGGACTATCTTTCTATTCAGGAAATTGTAAGAAAAAAAACCGATTCCAGTAGTAAGTGTAAGAACTATATTGGTGACTTTTCTGGGAGGGGAAACAGAAAATGAGACTCCATTTTTAGAACCAAGCTGAAATGTGGCGAGACAGCAGAAACTGACAGGTTTGCTTTTTGGACTTCTCTGCTGTGGACCGCTCTGAGAATTTGGAAAGTTGATTGAATGATAGGATTTTTAAAAGGTAAAAACTTTATTATAAACCCTTATAAATAGGTTAAGGCTGTAGGCCTACTGCTTTCATTTTTGAAAAATAGAGTTAGGAGATGAACATGCTTATACTGTTGCCTCAGGGGTCTGTAGGCCAAGATTGGTTACTGTAGGAAACTCAATTTTGTTTGGCCTAAGTCAAACAAAGACAGATCTCGTGTGTTTTAAACTATTTTAAGATGTTGTACTTAGGTTGGGAAATAGTAAAGATATTAATAGAAAGCCAACTTTTAAATATTTTTTTAGCATCTTCTCTTTTTTATTATACCAGATATTTAATATATTTGTTTCCTCTTAGATGTTTCTAACTATATTAATAAGGTTTGGGGGCAAATTTGTATATTTACTAATTGTTTATGTGGAAAAAAATCCTAAATAAACGACTTGATTTTTAAGTGTTAAGCTTAAGAGGAAAGCTGGCATAGCCGAAAGTTGTTTATGCAGAAAACCAGGGTGTTAACTGTTGTATTTTAGTTGCCATGCAGTGTCTAAAAGTAGACTCTTCGATTTGTGTTATAAAGTAAACACAAAACTTTATAGAAGTTATAAAGAAGCGAGAAGGCAGGAAGCTTGGGTGGAAATGCGCTTATTCCTCTATTGTTGATACCGTCATTTTCTGTTAATAGCAGTTAAGAACAGAGACTTAGGAGCCAGAATGCCCGAGTTTGAATCCCAGCCATGTGACCTGGGACAAGTTACTTAACCTCTCTGCAGCCTTGTTTTCACATCTGAAAAATAGTGATAATAATAGTACCTACCTCACAGGATTTTTTGAGGATTAGGTGAATTAAAGGATACGGAACAGGCCTGGTGAGGTGGCTCACACCTGTAATCCCAACACACTGGCAGGCCGAGGCGGGAGGATCGCTTGAGGTCAGGAATTTGAGACCAGCTTGAGCAAGAGCGAGACCCTGTCTCTACAAAAACTAGGAAAATTAGCCCAATAGTGCTCACCTGTAGTCCCAGCTACTCAGGAGGCTGAGACAGGAGGATCACTTGAGCCCAGGAGGTTGCTGGATCTATGGTGAAGCCACTGAAGTCTAGCCCATGTAACTGAGTGAAACTCTGTCTCAAAAAAAAAAAAAAGAAAGAAAGAAAAAGCACATAGAACTGTGTCTGGCACACAGAAAGCACTGAAGGGCTCTGCAAGTGTTAGCTATTAATATTTTCAGTCCCATTTATTTCCCATTTAATTTATTTACTCTCATCAAAAGCTAAAGATGTTTCTATGTTGTGTGTGTGTGTGCGTGCACACATATGCACATGCATATGTGAGAAAAAAATGAAAATGTTCCTGCCTAAATAGAGGAATACCGATTTGGGCATTACTTACAATCCCGAATTCTTATAACTGTCTTTGGGTCGTGCTTTCCTTCATTTCCATCTTTGGTTACTTACAAGTTATGTCGGTCGTATTGGTTTCTCTTATAAGTCTTTCCCCTGCTGTTTTAGGGACCTCAAGACTGGGTTCGTTGATTCACTAGAAGGCCTGACACGTAATAGTCATGTGCATGACCATGATTTATTACAGCCAGAGGACACAAAACAAAACCAGGACGTGAGGTGAAATCCAGAGGAAACCGGGCACAGGCTTCCAAGAGGCCTGTCCACGTGGCGTCCCACAGGATATGTTTGCCCCAGAGTGAAGCATGGCAGCCTATGCGAGTTTATATCAGGGAAGCTCACTAGAGACTGGTTACCTGCAGTTAGGGCCTGCTCACGTAGAGCCCCTCAGCCTGGCATGTGCCCAAATTCCAGACTCCCAGAGGAAGGCCGGTGGTCAGCATAAACCGCATGTTAAGCACAGGGAGCCATTAGCCATTCTTACGAGTTAGGGAATGGTGAAAACCCTCCAGATAGCCAAGGTCCCACGCACAAGCACCAGCCAAGGGCCAACCTTGCAAGCAGGACCTTTTAAAGACAGTGTCAGGCCTGCCGTGGTGACCCTTTTCTGCACACCTGCCCATAATTACCCTACAGCTTGTCCTCACCGCCTTTTAAACCTTGTCTTCCAAAGCCTATTAACTGGCTTCCCTGAGTCCAGGCATGTCCTGCTTGAGTCTGTCCTGCCAAGCTGGTACCTTCAGCACCGTCCTTGTCGTGTCTTTCTCCTGCTCGTGACCTTTCATTGACTCCTTATTCCATCATGTCTGTAAAAGGACTTCGAGGACCCTGTAACTGGTCCCTGGCCAGCTTTACTTCCACCTTTATTTTCAGTGGTTCTTTCACGTGCAGTAGAGCCAACATGCGCTCTGTCCCATTCACACGTCACATTTCCCCTCTGGGTGCCTTTGCTTCTGGGCCTCCCCTCACCAGGCACCTCCCTTCCCCTTTCTCCCGGATTCGAACCCTCCTTTGCTTCTAGGGCCACTTCAAGTGCGACCTCCTCCATCGAATCATTCTTCCCAGCCCATGGTTCTCTGTTCTTTCTGAGCTTCCTTCAACACTTGTAGCGTCTTACTGATTATGCTTAGTTAATTACAATCAGATATTAGTTACTGTTGCTTCAAGTTTTTTTTTTTAATTTCAAAATATTAAGGGGGTACAACTGTTTTTGTTACATGGATAGCTTTTATAATGCCTAAGTCGGGACTGTAAGTGTGCCCATCACCCAAATGGTCTTCATTGTACCTGTTAGGTACCCTCCTGTCCTCCCCCACCCCTTTCCTGATTTCCAATAACTTTTACTCCTCTCTGTGCTCATGTGTGCCCATCGATTAGTCCCAAATTACTGGAGTGTACATGTGGTGCTTTTCTTTTTCCATTCTTGAGATGCTTCACTTAGGATAATGGCCTCTAGTTCCATCCAAATTGCTGCAAAAGACATTAATTCATTTCTTTTTATGCCTGAGTAGTACTCCATGGTGTGTGTAGTATATGGGTGTGTGTGTGTATACACACACACACCCACCCACACACCCCCACACCCCCACACACACATTTTGTTAGTTCATTAATGATGTGATGGGTGCTTAGGTTGATTCCACATCTTTGCAATTGTGAATTGTGCTGCAAAAAACATTTGAGTGCACATATCATTTTGATAAAATGATTTCTTTTCTTTTGGAAAGATACCCAGTAATGGGATTGACGGATTGAATGGTAGGTCTACTTTTAGTTCTTTAAGAATTCTCTGTGTTGTTTTCCATAGAGGTTATAGTAATTTGCAGTCCTACCAACAGTGTATAAGTGTCCCTTCCTCTCTGTATCCACACCAGCATGTGTTGTTTTGGACTTTTTAATTATAGGCATTCTGACATGGGTAAGGTGATATCTCATTGTGGTTTTAATTTGCATTTCCCTGATGATTAGTGACATTTAGCATTTTTTGATATGTTTGTTGGCCATTTGTCTATCTTCTTTTGAAAAGCTTCTGTTCATGTCTTTTACCCACTTTTTAATGGGGTTGTTTGGTTTTTTTTCTTGCTGATTTGTTTGAGTTCTTTGTGAATTCTGGATATTAGCCCTTTTTCAGATGATAGATTGTGAATATCAGCCTAAGCAAAGAATTTGTGACTAAGACTCCAAAGGCAATTACAGCACCAGCAAAAATGAATAAATGGGACTTGGTTAAATTTAAAGCCTTCTACGCAGCAAAGGAAATAATCACTAGCGCAAACAGACAACCTACAGAAAGGGAGAAAATATTTGCATACTGTTGCTTCGTGTTTATTCATCTTATCTTCCTATGTAGTTTGTACCCCTACATGGTAGGTTGTCACATAGCACGGACTGCATAGCTAGCCCCAGTTGATTGACACAGACTTAGCCACTTCTGTGCCAGAGGTATTCCCCGCATGGTTAGCTTTAGTAATCTGTAGTTCTTTCATAAGAAGCAAGTTGTAATGTAATGAATCATATTTGTTTCTAGAATTTAGGTATTCATCTTCCTTCTCTACAGTGTATGCTTAGCAGATCTGAGAGTTGTTAAGATACTGCGAACACATATATACAGATTTAATGATGTCTTTTTGTCATACTTCATAGTGAAATACTCTTTTTAACTATTCATTTTTCTTTGTTGACCACATAGTGTTTATTTCACACAGAACAGTTCCTTTTAGAGTCAACATGAATCTCTAGCAGACCATTTGCAGAGGAGTTTCAGGTAAAAGGTCACCTGTCTGGATTTTTTCCTCTTTCCTTCTCATTCTCTTTATATTTGATTTACTTGCCTTTCATCAGTAGAGCCCAATTGCAGAGGCTAATGGGGAGTTGGGATGCTTGGAGTGAAATCAGTGTTGACGGGGGCATGTTTGATTTCTGGGTTATGGTTTGTAGAAAATACCACTTAGTATGGAATTCCTGGGATACTTGCAGTACCCCGAAGAGGCTTCTCACTGCTGTGCTGATCTCTCTCCTTGGACCACTCTTCTGTGTATTGTGTGCTTGACTGGCTCCTTCCCATCCGTTGGGACTCATTTGACATGCCATCGCTTCTTGAGCAGTCTTTGCCAACTCCTCCAATCCACCATACCGCCATCACCACTTCCTAATGTGAACACACCCTTTCGCTGTTACAATAGCTCTTGCCACATTATGTTATCACTCGTTTACAGTTTGTCTTCATTAGTTAAATGGTGACCTTTAAAATGTTTCCAACACTTAAAACAGTGTAAAGCTTTTAGTAGTATCTCAATGGTTAGTTGATTGAGTCTGTAAAAAAAAACTGTTAAGAATAAATAAGTATGGAATAAAATTTTAAAATAGGCTACTGTTCCTTACTCCCTCAAATTCTGCTTCTTTGGGGTTAGTTTAACCTTGTGTTTTAAGACTTTTAGGCTATGGATGGAGTTTGAGACTTTTTTTTTTTTTTTAACATAACAAAGAGTGTTGCCTGGACCCTCCATGGACACCAGCTCTAGTGGTCTGTCTGCTCTTTCGTGGCTGGGATAGTTTTAGCCTTCTTGGTGACACAGGGGTCACAAAAAGTCATTTTGATGCTAACAGTGGAAAATTACAGCAGGAATGATCTCTTGAGTCAAAAAGAAAACATCTGCAGGTAGAAAAGCAGCCGTCTGGCTTCTGGAGAGGCGTGGCTCACTTAAGGGGTGGTGCAGATGCCCGGTCACCCGGTGGCCTTCCTCCCTGGATCAGTCAAGAGCTGCCAGTGACGACGTCGGCTCTGACTCATCTTGGTCACGGACCTCTAGGGCTGTCCAGTATTCCGTCCCTAGATTGTGGGAGGGGATGGAATTTTTATTGTTCTCAGCTAATCTAATTCTCCTCTATAAAAAGAGGCTGGTTTCTCTGCCTTTTAATTTAGAGAATCAATTCAGTAACAATCCAGTGTTTCCCTCTCTGTTACCAAAGGAGAAAGACTTCTTTCTGCGGCAGGAACAAAGAGGGCAGAGTTCCGGAGACTTGGTTGGAAGGAAATTGCTATTTACTTGATAAAAACAGATTGTACTGATGCCCATATTGTTCCCTCTCCGTTTCCAGCAAACGTCTTAATGCTATAGAAACCAACTAGGGTGCCAGAATTATACACTTTTGTCTTTACCTGCTGGAGGTACTATCAGACTAAGAAAAAATGCCCTTTGCTTTAGGTGACAGAAATGTTTGGAGATTTACCAGGATATGAAATAGTATCAGCATCCCCAGGAGTGACCAGAAAATGAGATTTCCCCCAAATTATTATTTTCTCAGAGATGAAAAGAAATCAGGACCTTGGGCATAATTTGTAACATTGAGGTATACTTTGAACTTCTCATTGTAATTGAATAATCCCTGTATATCAGTTTCAAATTTAAAGATGGTTAAATTGCTTTAATTTAGCTGTTTTGGGGGTGATTAGGGTATTTTTTGAGAAAATTTTGAGGACATATTAAGTTTTAGAAGTGCTGTTGTTTCGGATGGGGTAGAACTTGTCCTTGTGATCTTACAGAAATACTTGTGTGCTATTCGAGTCTACTTACCAAAGTGTGGGTATGATTTTCAAGGTAATTGTATAGTAATACATAGTGGAAAATATGTATTGAACCCAAATGTATGTCCTTGTGTAATTATAGGTTTAAAAATATTAATCACGATTTCTACAAGCTGTCTCCTGGTTTGAGAGTTAGTGCTTTTTAGAAGAAAAATCATACTTTGAATCTTTGTTCCTACTACATTGTAGCTTAAATAGATAAGGCTTTAATAGACTTACTGATTCCCTAAAGTATATTTTAACCTTGCTTTTAATTAGCTCTTTTTTTTCTAGAGTCCAACAAGGGGACTAGAAGAAATAAAAAGGAGTCCCTCTACCTATTCTGATCATTGGACACATCTTTCAGCAGATCAGAGATTAATCTCCCTGGAATAAAAACTTTCTTCTTAATCAGAATGTGGTCTCAGGTCTACTTTTCATATGTCTGCTGTAGGAAGGTAAAACATGCAGAATCATTACCCCTGGTATACAGACTAACAAATATTTTGGTACAATATCTAAGAGTAATTGCTTCATCTTTGCTTTTCTAGTGACTTCCTCAATTTCTAAGGATTCAAATTAGCACCTGTGCAAAATAGGGATCTTATATTCCAATTTAGAGTTGAAGTGGAGTTATTTGTACTAAGTACTTTGAAATCCTTGTCACTCATTAAATGCCAAATCCTCTTTTTATTTTTAATTTTAACCTGAGATTCCCAAGTATTCTTAAAGGTATCAGTTAGCTTCTGTAACAAACCACCTCAAAACGCAGTGGCTCAAAGAAGCAGGTATTGGTCATCATTCATGAGCCTTCAATCACCTGGGCTTCTGGCCTCCGCCAGCCTCCTGTCTGGGAGTGAGCTGGCTACAGGCTGGCCAAGGGTGGGACAGTCGGGCTCTCTTCCATGCTGTCCTCCATCCTCCCTCGCGCTGGTCCCTCTGGCCCATGTGGTGTGGCCTCCACGAGAGGGAGTGAGAACAGGCAGGGCCTCTGGACTCAGGTGGCGCTCTGTTACTTTAGCCGTGTTGTGCTGGAGAAATAGATTCCATCTATTGATGGTAAGAACTTCAAAGTCGCATTGCAGAGGGCGTGGAGTCAGGGAAGGGTAAAGAATTGGGCATTTTTATTTTTTATATTTTTGGTCTTTATCTGCCACAAGCACTGACATATGGTATTGCATGCTGTAGCTGGATTCAACTAAATATCAACCTTGAGGTAGTGAGAGATTTTGTCAGAATCACCATTCTTATTTAGCACAAAAGTCAGGATTTCTTTGAACAAAGTGAGGGCTTTAGAGTTAGACCTATACTTTCCCATACTTTGGATTTATTTAGGGAAAAATGTGGGTGGGGAGCCTGTGGCCTTGGGGGCTACATGTGGCCTTCTGGATTCATAAGTGTAGCCTTTTGACTGCATCTAAATTTTACAGAACAGATTCTTTTAATAAAGAGGTTTGTTCTGTGATGTTTGGATCGGTTGAGGGGCTGCACTTGGGGATCAGGAGGCCACATGTGGCCTCGAGGCTGTAGGTTCCTTATTGCTTTGGAGGATAAAGTGTAGAGTTTTCTGAAAAGCCTTTTAAAAAAAGTTGTTGTACTTATTATTTACTATATAAAGCTACCTTGCTTTGAATTATTTACTTTTGTAATGTTTTGAAAGGTGAATTTTCATCATCTTTTGGTAAGAGAGAAATAAACTTGGACAAAACAACTAAACGAAGTGAGGCGATCTGATGCAGCGCTGATGTTGGTTTGCATGATTTTAGGGTTGTGTCTTTCCTTGCTTCTGCCTCCTGGGGTATCAGATGCAGGCAGAAGTGTCTGTCATCTTTGCCATGAGGGTATGGCATCTCATTCTCAACAGACCACAGACTCTTCCTGGGTCCCGATGTGTGCCTAGGAGGTAGCCTTGTGTGCGTCACTGCAGTTCACTGCTGTGAACTTACCAGACGTTAAGCAGGACCCATGTGCATGAAAGAGGCCTGTGTGTTGCCTTGTAACTTTCAGGCCTGGGAGCCCCATGCCTTTTGGTAGTGACTTCTCCTTCCCCGCCTTTCTGCATCTGATTTCTTTGCTGGCTCTACTGGCCCTGCCCTCTGCCCACTGTCCTTTGGGAACAGTGCTGTCATCAAGGCCCAGTCCACGTAGGCACCACTAGCCTGATGTCCAGGTCTGTGTCTCCTTGTTGGCGTCGGGGCTCCCTCACCCCCCTGCACTGACCCCCGTGGATGTGCCAGATCCCCTCAGAGACTCCCTGGGGGCAGGTCATGTCCAGACTCCAAGCCTGACCCAAGGCATGAGTCCACACTGAAGGCCAGCATAGACCAGAGTGAGTGTTCTCCATGGTGAGGCCTCTAGAATCAGCCTTATTAAAAAAAGGAGAGTGGCTCCAATGTATTCTAAATCGCCTCTGATTCTAGTGCCTCAAGACTTGACTCATGGCTGGGTGCAGTAGCTCACATCTGCATTTGGGAGGTTGAGGCAGGAGGAGCGCTTGATGCTAGGAGTTGGAGACCTTATCTCTACAAAAAGATTAAAAAATTAGCTCGATGTGATAGTAAGTCCCAGCTACTCAGAAAGCTGAGGCAGGAGGATCACTGGAGCCCAGGAGTTGAGGCTACAGTGAGCTGTGATGGGGCCACTGCACTCCAGCCTGGGCGACAGAGAGAGATTCTGTCTCTAAAAGAGGACTTGGCTCCTATTTTATTCCACCACTTCATATGCTCTCAGCAGGGACAGTGACTTAATGGACACATTCTTAGGGAGTGGAACATTTTTGCATTTACTATTTTATGTAGCCACACTTGAAAACCAGACAAAGTAAGTCCCTTTGGAGGTGCTTCATTGTTGGTGTGCTGGGCGGTTGTTGGACCCTGCTGTTCTCCTTCCCTCAGCCACCTCATCTGTCCTCTGGGGCCCTCAGAGGAGCCCAGGTCATTGTCTGCCTTGCAGACATGCTCCCTTCTCCTCACCTTCCTCCCGTCCCCTAAGAACCCCCCCCCCCGCCCTGCCCAGCCTCACGCGGTGTTGCTACATAATCTAGTTATGTAATTTTATACAAGCCTACCTTGTTTTATTGTGCTTCACAGATAATGCATTTTTTTTGCAAATTGAAGGTTTATGGCGACTCTTCTGCCAGGGGTCTGTGGGTGCCATCTTTCCAACAGCATGTGCTCGCTTCCTGTGTCTGTGTCATGTTTTGCTAATTCTTGCACTATTTCAGACTTTTTCATTATTATTATATCTGTTGTGGTGACCTGTGATCATCGATGTTACTATCGTGTAATAGTGGTTTCGGGATGCTATACATCGTGCCCGAATAAGATGGTCTACTTAACTGATAAATGTGTGTGTGTTCTGACTGCTCCACCAACTGGCCTTTCCCCCATCTCTCTCCATCTCCTTGGGCTTCCTTGGTCCCTGAGACACAGCAATATTGGAATTAGGCCAGTTAGTAGCCCTACAGTGGCCTCCACTGAGGGGAAAGGAAGAGTCACATGTCTTTCACTTTAAATCATAAGCTAGAAATGATTAAGCTTTGAACCTTGAAGGCATGTTCAAAGCCGAGATAGGCTGAAAGCTGAGCCCCTAGTGCCAGACAGTTGGCCAAGTTGTGAATGCAAAGGAAAAGTTCTTGAAGGAAATTAAAAGTGCTGCTCCCGTAAATATATGAATGATAAGAAAGCAATGCAGCCTTATTGCTGACGTGGAGAAAGTTTTAGTGGCTTTGATAGAAGATTACACCAGCCACAACAATGCCTTAAGCCAAAGAGTCATCCAGAGCAAGGCCCTGCCTGTCTTCAGTTCTGTGAAGGCCGTGAGAGGTGAGGACGCTGCGTAAGAAATGTTTGAACCTAGCAGAGGTTGGTTCACGAGGTTTAAGGAAAGAAGCCATCTCCATGACATAAAAGTGCAAGGGAAAGCAGCAGCAAGTTACCCAGAAGATCTAGCTAAGATCATTGATGAAGGTGGCTAAACAACAGATTTTCAACGTAGATGAAACAGCCTTCTATTGGAAGAAGATGCCATCTAGGTCTTTTGTAGCTGGAGAGGAGAAGTCAGTGCCTGACTTCAATGGACAGGCTGACTCTTGTTAGGAGCTAATACAGCTGGTGACTTTAAGTTGAAGCCAGGGCTCATTTACCATTCCAGAAATCCTGGGACCCTTTGGAATGATGCTAAATCCACTCTGCCTGTGCTTTGTAAGTGGAACAACAAAGCCTGGGTGACAGCACATCTGTTTACAGCATGGTTTACTGAATATTTTAAGCCCACTGTTGAAACTTACTGCTCACAAAAAAGGATTCCTTTCAAAATATTACTGATGCATGTTGATTTCATGCCTAATACAACATCCATACTGCAGCTCATGGATCAAGGAGTCATTTCAACTTTGAAGTCTTATTATTTAAGACATACATTTTGTAAGGCTGTAGTAGCCATAGATAGTGATTCCTCTGATGGATCTTGGCAAAGTAAATTGAAGACCTTCTGGAAAGGATTCACCATTTTAAAGGCCATTAAGAACATTCATGATTTGTGGAAGGAGATATCAACATTAATAGGAGCTTGGAAGAAGTTGATTCCCCAACCAACACTCATCGGTGACATCGAGCGCGTCCAGACTTCAGTGGAGGAAGTCACTGCAGACGTGGTAGAAATAGCAAGAGAACTACAATGAGAAATGGAGCCTGAAGATGTGACTGAACTGCTGCAATTTCCTGATAGAACTTGAACAGATGAGGAGTTGCTCCTTATGGATAAAGAAAGTGGTCTCTTGAGATGGGATCTACTCCTGGTGAAGATGCCGTGAACATTGTTGAAATGACAACAAAGGATTTGAAGTAAATCATAACCTTAGTTGATAAAGCAGCAGCAGGGTTAGAGTGGATTATCTCCAATTTTGAAAGAAGTTCTTCTCTGGGTAAAATGCTATCAAACAGCATCACATAATACAGAGAAATCTTTTGTGAAAGGAAGAGTCAATTGATGCAGCAAACTTCATTGTTGTCTTACTAAGAAATTGCCGCAGCGGGGCTAGGCGCAGTGGCTCATGCCTGTAATCCTAGCACTCTGGGAGGCCAAAGCGGGAGGATCTTTTGAGCTCAGGAGTTCCAGACCAGCCTGCGCAGGAGTGAGACCCCTGTCTCTACTAAAAAATAGAAAAAATTAGCTGGACATGGTGGCACATGCCTGTAGTCCCAGGTACTTGGGAGGCTGAGACAGGAGGATGGCTCAAGCGCTGGAGTTTGAGGTTGCTGTGAGCTATGATGATGCCACGGCACTGTAGCCCAGGCAACAGAGTGAGACTCTGTCTCAAAAAAAAAAAAAAAAAGAAAAAAAAAGAAAAAATTGCCGCAGCCACCACCGTGACCAGTCAGCACAATCAACATGGAGCCAGGATGCTCCAGCAGCCAAAAGATTAGTACTCGCCTAAGGCTCAGATGATTGTTAGCATTTTTTAGCAATGAAGTATTTTTAAATTAAGGTCTGTACATTTTTTAGACATATTCTGCACATTTAATAGACTATATATAGTATAGTGTAAACATAATTTTTATGTGCACCGGAAAAAACTAAAAAATTAATGTGACTTTATTGCAATATTCACATTATTGCAGTGGTCTGGAACTGAACCCACAGTATCTCCAAGGAATCCCTATATTATACTTTTGAAAAAATAAACTGAGCATTTCACAAACATTATCTCAGGGTTCCAGGTCTTAACTATTTTTAATGACTATATAAGGTATTGAATTACTGTATCAGTAACCCATTTCATTATTTAATGTTTTTTCCTAATTTTTACTTCTTGGATAATGCACATATTGAACTTTTTAAATGTGTAGTTCTTATTTGCTTTCTATTAAATAATTTCTTTAGAACCGATTGCCAGGCCCGGAATTCCTGAATCAAGGTTTGTCAGTATTATTTTTGCCATTATGATTATTATAATTTGTCAGATATGTTTCTCACTATATGGACCAAAATTCTTGTTAAAGAGTTAGTTCTAATTTACGGTGTTGACAGAAAATTATGAGAGCCCTAGAAAGGGCATTTTGTTATTGTTCTCACTTGTTCCTTTGCTTATCCCTGCATAGCAATACATTTTAAACACATTTTAATCAGAAATAAAGAAATATCATCCAATTTTGGCATTTTATTTATTTGGAAAATAAGTGAATCTTCTACAGTGCTAAACAATGATAGACAAAGGTGATGATAGTGCTGTGAATACAGTAGTCATGTATATATAATGTTACAGTCTTATGTAGATACCTTTTCTAATCTTTCCATGGAATATGTTGCAACTATATGTAAGTCCCTGCTTCTCTAATTAGAACGGCAAAGGAGATGGATTGTAGCAGCCTTCACAGGAATAGTAGCGTGGGGAAGTTTGAAAAGCATTTATGTAGGCTCTGAAATAAACAACACATTTCCTTTGTAAGTACCTTTTTGGAAAAATATCAAACTATTGTTTTAAAACAATTTAAACATAGAGCTTGGAAAAGAATGAGCATGTTTCCAAGATTGTGGTTTTAAGGAAAGGTGTTTTTTTTTCCAGATTGACATGGTCTTGGAATATAAAGGAAAATCCAGGCACTAGAAGAATGGGTAGAATAAGCAGCAGAAAAACATAAAATGAGTTTAGGTGTGTGGGTGTAAATTTGTCAAAATATTAAAGGAAAAATTAAGCTGTTTTATTTCATCTTCGTGGAGAGAGTGACTTAGACATTCATCTAGGCAGAAAATATTGTGACTTATGTAAAAATAAAACCATCTGATCTTGACACTAGTGATTAGATGGTTTATTAATATCATCCTAGAAGTTTAAATAGTTTGCTCCTATTAAATGAAATTGTATTATTATGTTGCTTTCATCTTACTGAATAGTAGATTTTACTTCTAATTTGCTGAATAGTAAATTTTTTTAGTCTGGAACTTGCTGATTTTTAAATAAGTAGCCCTACTTAAACCTAGTTTTATAACTGTTTGTTAAGTTAATAAGAAGTATTTTGGACATAGTACAAACTACTCATAGAAATTAGGCAACTCTGTTTAATACTTAGGTTCTTGGGAGTGCCAGAGTGTTAAGGGTTAAACTTAATATTGGTTTGATTGAATCTTGGAAGGGGAAGATTTTAGCAGTGTGTAAGGGAGGGGAAGGTTCTGGCTTGAAAAGAGAAGGAAGTGAATTCTAGACGGAGGTGTGACTACAGAGGTAGAACTGGCTATCAAGATGAAGTACCTCATTTGGAAGCTGATTCCCAAACAAGGATGGCCTGGGTGTCATAAACAGTTTTCAAAGGAAACACTCTAAGTGATCAGTTAGTTGTATCCTAGGATGGGTCCAATTTGTATAGACCAAATTGTTTGCTGATGTTTTAATACTGTGTTAGAAAATGCTAGAGTCTGGGTAGGTTCCATTTTGACCTTGGGCTAGTTTAAATTTCATTTTGAGGCTGTATGAAATTAAAATTAGACTTTTCCAGGTTACATGATTGGTTGGAAGAGATTACCTTTAAGATTTCCTCCTCACAACAGAGTTCTCTGATATCTGAATATTACCCTCTTCTCAAGAGTACAGAGGGAAGAGCCTGTGCCACAGATCCTTTGAGCCACCTACACAGTCACGACCCAAGACATTTGGGATTGATTTGAAGAGTTTTAGAATGCATCAGCATTCTGTTCTTCCTTGGACCTAAAAACCCTGACAGCTAGGTAGCTGGTAGATTTAACTCCTTTGTGGTCCTCATACAGATGAAGCCAGTAAGCTTGAAGTGGCCCCGTGTAAAGCCATGATCTTCATGTGCCCTTGGCCTTTGTTACCATGTATTTGGAAGTGTAGGAGAATTTTTGAACAGATTGATGCTTAGCTGGGAGTTGCCCTTTCACTTATTGCAGCTCTTTTGGTTTCATTCCCTATGTTGGAATGTATCCATAGCATTCTGTTTTAAGTAAGGTAGAATATAGTCAACATACTAATCACATCACCATATAAGCTTCCGTTGACTCTATCAGATGAAGGAGTTGTGCTGAAATGGTACCCATCCTGCGATCTGCACAGAAAACCACTGTCTAGACGGAAGAGTTCTTGGTAGGGTGGGGAGGGAGGGAGGATTAGGGCATAACCTGCACTGGGCATATTTGGGGAACCTGAGGATGATGGCTCACTGGGATGTAGGGTCTGGGTTGGTGAGTCATAGGGAATATGTTTGTCTTTTGAACTGGATTTGGGGTAACCACTGGCGGATTCTAAGCACAGGAACAGCGTGATGCAAGGGGCTCGTGGGAGCTGCAGCTGACAGTTGATTTGCTGGAGGTGGACTAGAGGGAAGAAGGAGTCCACTGGGCACCATGAGAGGAGGCTGACCATGGAGGAAGCCATGAGGACCTGCACTATGGTGGTCATGCTAACAATGACAAATGAGGGCCAATGTGGTATTTAGAAATTAGTGTATACTACTTAGAAGTAAAGAGCAGTGCCATTATCTCTCCTAAAGAAGTAAATAATAACTTTTTAATATCAAATCCAATTATTTTCTAATGGTATACATATATTTTATAGCTTGAATTAGGATCTAAATAAGTCTGCACATTGTAATTGCCTGATAGAGCCCTAAAACCTTTTTTTACCATGGGCTTATCCTTTATCTCTATTTTTTTTCCCTTGCAAATTATTTGTAGAAGAAACTGAGTCATTTATCTATAGACTTCCTTACAGTCTTAATTTTGCTCAATGTACCCCTGTGGTAGTCTTTAATATGTTCCTCTGTATTTTCTGTAAATCAGTAGGTGGATCTCAAGGCTTGATGAGATTGCATTAGCCCTAAGGCTTGTTCACATACAAAATAGCGTTACTGTCACTGTGGTGCTAGATCATCTTACTTATTTGGATGAATGAAGGTCAATTATTAGTTTTAATTTTCTTTTAACCATATACAGTAATCTGTACGTAGCTTAGGTAGAGTTGGACAAGTTCTAGCAGATGCATACACCCATGGTAACCAACTCCCAGAGCCCTGCCATTCCCCTGGACAGTTCCCTTGCGTCCCTTTGCACTCTGTCCTCCTCTTTCCCCAGAAACAACCACTGTTCTGATTTTTATCCCTGGTCCCTGACCAGGTTTACTTGTCCTTTTTTTTTTATTCCTGCATCAGTGATTTTAATAAAGAAAAATATGCTTCTGAGAGAAAATAACTAAGCTCACTGGTCTGTGGTCATTTAAACAAAGCCAGGTGGTGTTTAGTTGATGGTTAGTAGTCCAAGTTTTGAGAGCATCTCCTCGCCCATACAGTTCAGCAACTCTCTGTTTTAGGCAGAGATAAGCCTGCTCTTTTGGTTTCCTTTGAAGAGAGACATACCCACTGAGCCAAGAGGCCAAACTTCCTTTTTTCACAAGATGCTTTTACTTGGAGCTTCATTTTCTTCTTGTTAGTTTCATGCGCAACGGGGCTAGTGAGACTGTGTTTCATTGCAGAGAGTTTGCTGCAGCCAGGGTGTGCTCACCCAAAAGGGTGGTTTCATCTTGAAAAGAAAGACTGCGGCCCTGGAGATTAAACACAGTTGTGTAGGTCCTGCCACTTCCTTCTCTTGGACATTGACATACGTCCCTTTCTGGGGCAGGAGTTCTTACATGTTGCTTAAGATACTCTCCCCATGTACATGTCTTCTGGAATGCTCCGCGTGTTACTCCCCCCTTAGGGCTTTCTCTCACGTGTTTCAGAAATTCCCTCCGTGTTTTTGCCACAAAGGAGCATCTCTTTTGACATGTACCGCGTAGCCCTCATGGGCCTTGCCGGGTCGCTCCAGCCGGCTGGAGGTCGGGAGGGCAGAGTGCTTCCCACGCCCTTCCTGGCACCGAGTCAGTGGTCCCTTGGTGTGCTGGCCCTGGTGGATTTGCAGTTGCTGATGTTTCTTAAAGGCCTCTTACAACCTTCAAATTGCATCCATGTTGTTTTTGCTGACTTTCATGTTTGCATTCAAAATGTTTCTCCAGGTTTGATTTTTGTGTTGAATTTTTGACCATAGCCACTAGCTGCACAAAGAAATGGCTTTTCTCCGATGTGAATGGGGACGTGGACACTCAAATCCGGCAGTCCCTGATGAAGGCTGTGCCACACCCTTCAGAGTCACAAACAAACGGGCTGTGTCCCTTGTGCTAGCCCAGGTGTGCATCTAGCTTCCAGGCCTTGCTCTTGTGTGTGGGGAGGTGGTTACCACCTCGATGAAGGCCACGATGGCCTGGGGGGGTGGGGAGGGGACAGAGAGGACAATGCAATGGTGCCCAGGTGCAGAACCACTGTCTCGAGGCCCACTCACCAGCTTTACTTGTCTTGACCTTCAAAAAAAAATGGAATTGTATAATATCAACATTTAGTTTTCATGTATTTTAAAGTTGTAAACAATTATTCAGCGCCTGCCATGTGCCAGAATCTATGTTGCTATTAGAAATATAAAAATGGGACAGAGTTGCCAGCGGGGACGATAAGCTAGTTGTGAGGATCTTCAGGGGCTGAGCAGGGCAAGCCCCAGGGAAGTGCGGGCACATCCTGGGGATGCAGTGGGGGAAGAGGCCGGGCTCAGAGGGGCCTGTGAGCACACAGGGGCCGGCGGCACAGTGCTCCCATTGTCTTTCCGAGGTAGTAAACCCAGAGATTAGACTCTGGCTGTTTTGATCGCATGTCATTTTCCTGCACACGCACAGGATTTCCTGATCGCCTGTGTGCGTTCTGATGAAAGGGGGGCCCAGGGACATGGTGTGGAATGATTTCCTCCCAGGGCTGGAAGACTGATTGAGACCAGGGATCGAGCCGTGTGCTGTCTTCCTGGCAGACTCCACATTCATCAGCAGCTTCTCCACTTACACCCCCTGCTTTCCTCACTGGGCTCAGGTGGTCAAGCGACAAAGCTCACACAACAGTTAATGGTCCTCAGTTTTCTTTGTATGTCATTATATATCGAGCATTTCCATATTAAAATTATTTGAAATCTTGACTCCTAGGTACTATATAACTTACCGTATGCCATTATGCTATATGTAACTATATGTGTTTATATAGAATATATATTATGTGCTGTATACTATATATGTCTGTGTGCACATACATACATTTGCCCAATTGATTAACTTTATAAGGTCAGCTAGGAAATAGTATTGAACAATTTAAAAAAAAAATTCAGATTTCCTGGAACAGAAAAGAAGATAAAATTGCTATCAACTGCTCTTTTCTTCTTTTCATTTCTCCGCAGAACCATCCGCGTCTGGCTGAAAAGAGACAGCGGTCAGTACTGGCCCAGCATCTACCACACCATGGCCTGTAAGTAGCCGAGCTGCTCTGTGTGTCCCAGTGTTGTTGATGATTTCCTCATCAAAGTGTCTGGCCCAAAATCGCTGCTAGATTTCAAAATGAGTATCTCAGTTGCCTAATACCTCTGGCAGGCTGCAGTGCACGGCAGGAAAACTTTTCTTTTGCAAAGGAAGTTGGGTCTACTGGCTTAACTGAAGCCAATCTGAGCAAAACTGGGGAAAAAGAAAAAAGGAAAAGGCACGTTTCTCTCTGGTTTTCCTTTGTCTTAATTTGGCTGACTTACGTTAGTAGTAAGTTTGTAGTTAGTAGCAGCTGATAGTAACACTGAAAAAGGACTCCCTACCCTCCATAACTTTGACCAGGCCTTTGCCCAACGTTTTCATAGAGCTCCGGGTCCTACTGAGAGATGTGGTCTAAGGTACAACATGTTCTAAATAGAGAATTTCTCACTCAGGTATGTTCTAAAAACAAATCTGGACGACAAAGCTTCTACACTGAGACTTTAAAACAGCCCTGTGAGGTAGTGGCATAAGGTCACACGTAAATTCTAGCCCTTCCTGCACGTCTGAGCTGTGTTGCCATCCTTCTCTGTCACTTCTTTTCTTCAGTTTTTCTTAAAAAGAAAGCCCTGCAGAGAATGCCTGGGTGTCACCCAAGCCCAGGTGGAGGGTTGAATCTCGCCATCCCAGGATTCAACCTTCTGCCATGCAGAAGCTCCATGGCTGCTAGTTTTCTTGTGCTTTTGTTCCTTAATGAGGGATTTTCCTAAGTTTAGTGTTTCAATGTTTCAGAGGACTCCCTAGGAAAAAGGCTTTGGTATGCGCTTGATGGTTTGTTACTGAAGACCATTATAAAGTTTTCCAAAGAAGAGCTCTTGACGGTTGCTCAGATGCTGTTGACACTGTTCTCAGCTTTGTCATAGGAATTCCAGAGCTTGATCAGTCTGCATGTTTCTTCTAAGCACCGCTCTTGTCGGTTAGCACTTCCTCATTTGTGCATGTATTCCGTTATGTATGCAGCGTTTAGATCCTGTAATAATTTTCACAAAACATTGGTACTTCATTAGGAATTTTTAATTGTTCTCCTTTCTACCAGCAGCTTAGGCAGTCTAGTCAACTTCTCTGTCTTGATAATCATTCAATGAAAATGAATGATTTTTGGAACACCGGTGTAAAGATCACTATTATAAAAGGAACAATAAAACTTTACAATACATAGCACATTGGACGACTACTTAAAAACCTGACCATGATTCACTGTCCCAAGCAGAAGCATCTCCTTGTTACCCATGTCAGCACGTACTGTGAGTGCATGACCTTGGTTTCTCACCCTGAATTCTCACCTTGAAATATGAAGTGACTGATGTCTTGATAAAGGTACCTGTGGAGCCTGTCGGACATTTACTGAGGGAATTTTGAGAGCAGGGCAGAGGTGGGTGGGACACCCTGGGCCTCTGAGCCCACTCTTTACTGCCTGCCACCCCCCAAAAAGAAAGGCTTCTGTTAGGCTGATGACTCCTTACCTTTGCAGTGGCCCAGTGATAGGTAAGATAGCTAGCGGTGGTGTTGGGGAAAGTTGTGCTATCATTGTGGAAAATGTTGTTAATGCTATTGCTGTTATTCCTCCCACCCCGCCCTCCCTCCGTAGTTAATATTTTGCTCATAGCTTAATCCTTGAGTCCTCAGCCTTGGGGTTCGTGCTCATTAGAATAGAGACAGAGACTGAGATGGATTTTGTCATATATTGAGTTCAGTTACTTCTTGGCTTGTATTTTCCCCTGGATACTTAGCACAACTTTGCAATTAATCTCTCTCCTACCAAAACCCTAGGAGCAGAAATGTGTGCTCTCTCTTGCCCACTAGATCTTAGGCAAGTGGCTGTGCATCTCTCTGTCCCCATCCCTCCCTAAGTTGGCTTAACTGTGAAGGATTCCCAGCCTAGCAAGGAGGGACGTGAAAGAACAGCCACAGCTTCTCTGCAGTGGGTGGCCGGCATCTGCTTGTTTGTGTCTACACATTTGCAGCGTGTTGCTTCCAGATGGTGCTGCTTTATTGTCTCCATTTGGACCTTGATCTACTGATCAAGCTGCAAGAACACCCCAAAGAAAAAACAGTGAATGAATTATGAGAAACAACTGCTTGTCTGTTTTAGAATGGCTTTTATTTCAAAGTTAAATTCAGAATATGAGAAGCAAAATACCATGTTGGTTCTAAAAGCTATCTGCAGTGCAGATTACCTAATTTAGGATGTTTTAGTGGTTATCTACCAATTTAAGCTTTTTCCTGTGACCTGACAGATTGGTCAATCAGCCAAACAGTGTATTGCTATATGGAGTCCAATTATGTTCCGTAACATTACCTCACATAGCAAAGGTAACTTTCAGAATTTGTGTCTGCTGTGTGTTTCAGGCTGTTTTTTTGGTAATAGAGTTCTATGAAATCATCCTAAAAGCTATGCAAGGTAGGTGAGATTTTTCTTTGTGAATCAGGAAACTGAGGCCAGAGGGGCTAAGTTGATTGCTCGTGGTTAGGATTCCTATCCATGCCTGTCTATGACTCTAAAACTGTGCTACCCACCACGGTTATGGGGCAGGGCCACAAACTTATTTTGCAAAGGGCCAGACAGGAAATATATGGACTGCGTGGGCCAACAGTCTCTGTGGCAACGACTCCTCTCTGCCATGTAGCATGAGTAGTCATAAACAATACATGCATGCAGCAGAAAACAGTCATAAACAATGCATAAATGAAAGAGCCTGGCTGTGTTCCAAAAAAACATAAAGACTTTATCAACAAAACTTGCAGCAGGCTGGGATTTGGCCCTCTGGTATGATCCAGAGTTTTAAGCATTTGATTTTGTACTGCACTGTTGCCTTTTTAAAAGTTCACTGGTTTGGAAGATAATTTGTGTTTTGCTTGTTTATAAAACTAAGTGAATATCCAACCTCTCCCCTTCTATTTTAAATTTACATTGCTTATCTCAATGGAAACCTTCCTTCTTGGAAGAAATCCAGGACATCATTATATACAAAGCAAACTAGGGAAGCTTTGTTTTTTTTAAGTATGTGAAAATTCTCTCGCCTTATAAAATTATCCAGCACATTGTAGTTTTTACTCAAAAGAGGGATTTTACATTTTTATGTAGTTTGTTGTAGGGTCAAGCATAAAAAAAAATTGAAGCTTAGAACTATTGCATTAGGATTTAATACCAATGCTGCTACCGTGCCTGGCTAGTGCTTTTAATTTTTTGTAGAGATGGGGTCTTGCTATGTTTCCCAGGCTGGTCTGGAACTCCTGGCTATGTTTCCCAGGCTGGTCTGGAACTCCTGGCCTAAGGCAAGTGTTCCACCTGCCTTAGCCTCCCAAAGTGCTGGGATTACAGATACGAGCTACTATGCCTGGCTCTTTTACTTTTTTTTATGAGTAGTTTTATTTCAAAGTAGACTCAAGTTCATTTGTTTTCTTTTGTTTTTTCCTGGCAGAAATTTCCTTGTTGTGATTCTTTCCTTATTAACTAAAGTTCTTTAGGCCAAAGTGAACCCAAACATTTCTTTTTCTAAATTTTCTGTTTTATAAATCATTTTAATTCTGATTTTTAGCAGAGGAAGACAATTCAGAGTTTCTTCTCTCTGAAACTCATTCTCTGGCCCATGATTTCTGGAAGGGCGGGTAGCATGGAAAGGGGTGTGTTTATGAGAAGAGGCAGGTGTTATCCCAGGCACGTAACAATACTGTGGACAAAGAAACCTCTCTACACCCCAGAACTCCAGTTACTAAAAAACTGAGTTGTGTGTGTCATTGCAAAAATGAGCATTGACCATTGAGGAAAAAACTAATCCCAAGGTGGCTTCCCAGCTTGCTGATGTAGGCCATGGAATGGGCAGTCTGGGGCAGGGAGCCCATCTTTGCACACATTCCAGCTACTCTTGGCCTTTGATGGGGAAGGGTGGCAGGGGCAGCGTGATCCCCTGGGTGTTGGGGCATCACATCACCTCGGTCCTCAGCCTCGCCAGGCACAGGTAGGAACTTCAGTCAATGAAAGTTCATGCTGACTCATTTCACCCAAAATTATAGAAATAATTGAGAAGGTTTGTAAAATTAGTATTTTAAACTAAAACAACAGAGAGAACTTAAGTAACATTTTAAATTTACATGCTTTTTTTAACAAAACATTTCTGCCCTTAGCAGCAGAAATGTGCACCTTCTTTTAACTCAATTTTAACCAAAATTGTATGGCTCTTCTTAATAATAATATACTTTGAACAATGACTTAAAATGCTCAGCTTTGCATGTAATGTGGTCTTTGTTTCTCCGGCAGCTCCTTGCTCTGCTATGGCTTACCATCACGACAGCAGGCGGATATTTGTGGGCCAGGATAACGGCGCCGTAATGGTAGGAAGCTTCCAGAATGCATTCACTATATTCTTTACATTGCCCTCCCCAGGATCACTCATGTGGGACAGTTTAAATAAAGCTGACAATGGATGTCTGATTGTTTGGCATAAAAAAATGTTTAGTTCTGTATAGATGTTAGGTCAAACAATGGGTTAATTTAAATTAGTGCTTAATTTTGAACTGTTTCCGTGGAGCTCAGAATGTTGTCGTGATTGATGGCTGGCTGCTCGGGCTAGCCTACAGAGCACAGCCTTTGTCCAGCCTTTGTCCAAGCCCTATCCCTAAACCATGATGGTGGAGAGCCCCTGTCACTCGTGTGTGTGTGTGTGTGTGTGTGTGTGTGTGTGTGTGTGTGTGTGTGTGTGTGTGTGTATGTGAGAGACAGAGAGTAAGAGAGGAGGAGGAGGGAGCAAGGCTAGGGGCTAACCAGCCAGCCAACAACTCATAGTGATTCTCAACCATCTTTGGTGAAGGACCAGATATTTAAATTTCTAATCTATTATAGACTGGTACTTTTATGGATCTAATTGTGTGCATATATTTATTTTTCCCTTAATTGAGATACAATTCACATACCATATTTACCATTTTAAAGTGTATGATTCACTGGTTTTGCAGTATGGTCATAAGATTATATGACCATTACCACTCCATAATTCCAGAACATTTTCATCACCCCCTCACGCACCACCAAGAAACCCCATACACATTAGCAGTCACTCCCCATGCCTCCGTCCCCCAGCCCCTGGCAATCATTAATCTACTCTCTGAATTTATGAATTTGCCTATTCCAGGCATTTAATGTAAATAAAGTTATGCAATATGCATGGCCTTTTAATGTCTTTTTTCACTTAGCATGTTTTCAAGGTTCATGCATGTTGTAACTTGAATTAGTTCATTCCTTTTTATGATGGAATAGTATTTCATTATATAGATACACACACTTTGTTTATTAGTAGATGGACATTCATTAGTTGGTGGACATTTGGCTTGTTTCCATTTTTTGTCTATTATGAATACTGCTATGAACATTCATGTACAAGTTTTTGTGTGAACATATGTTTTCAATTCTCTTGGGTATTATATACCTAGGAGTGGAATTGCTGAGTCATATGGTAACTATATTTAACCTTTGAGGAACCACCAAACTGTTTTCTAATGTGGTAGCACCATTTTACACTCCCACCAGCAATGTATGAGGGTTCCAGTTTCTCTACATCATTGCCCACCCTTGCTACTTTCCACTTGTTTTGTTTTTATTATGGCCATCCTCGTGGGTGTGAAATGGCACCTCATTGTGCTTTTTTTTTTTTTGGAGACAGAGTCTCGCTTTGTTGTCCAGGCTAGAGTGAGTGCCGTGGCGTCAGCCTAGCTCACAGCAACCTCAAACTCCTGGGCTCCAGTGATCCTTCTGCCTCAGCCTCCCGAGTAGCTGGGACTACAGGCATGCGCCACTATGCCCGGCTAATTTTTTATATATATATCAGTTGGCCAATTAATTTCTTTCTATTTATAGTAGAGACGGGGTCTCGCTCTTGCTCAGGCTGGTTTTGAACTCCTGACCTTGAGCAATCCGCCCGCCTCGGCCTCCCAAGAGCTAGGATTACAGGCGTGAGCCACAGCGCCCGGCCTCATTGTGCTTTTGATTTGTGTTTCCCTAATGACTAGTGATGTTGGGCATTTTGCATGTACTTATCAGTCATTTGGGTATGTTCTTTGGAAAAGTATTTAATTCCTTTGCCAGTTTTTAATTAGGTTATTTGCTTTTTTAATTGTTGAGTTGTAAGAGTTTTTTCTATATATTAAATACTAAGCCCTTATCGGATACACAATTAGCAAATATTGGCAAATCCCACTAAAGTTTGATCAAGTCCAGTTTGTTATTTTTGTTACTTTGTGCTTTAGATATATATAAGAAACTATTGCCTAATAATCTAAAGTCATTTATACCTATAAAGATAGCTCTCCTTTTTCTCTTTCTCATGAAAATTTTGTAGGAAGATCATGGTGATGTGCATGCATATATCTAACAAGAAGCCACAAAGTGGCTTCTTCAAATAGTCCTTCAAATATTCTTCAGAAGCTCAGTGGTGGCAGTGTTTGTGTATTATCTCTCTAGGGACCCTTCTTATGACTCTTGGTTCAAGGGGAGACTGTGGTTAAATATAGGATGACACGTAAAGACTCTTACAGCTCCCCAGTGGAGAGGGGCAATGTAAATCCAATTTAGCATTAGCTCACAATTGATCTATTGATCCTCTCCCAGTGCAGATTAATATATACAATGCTGAGACACTTTTGTACTTTGCCAAAACAAGATGGAGAACAAGAAATCCATATTCCTTTGTGTGCTTTTTTTCCCCTCACTCTGGTCAGTCAGCAATTCATAATGTCCATGTCAGTTTAGCATTGATCAAGAGAATTCTTAATTAGTGATTTTTCTGTAAAGTTTTATCTTCTCACTTTTATGCTAAGGCTTATTTTTTTCATTAAAATGTTTAATTTTTTCCAAGTTGTAAAGTATTACAGAGTCTATAGAAAATTTACAAAATACAGGGGTGTAAAGAGAAGATGAAAACCACCTACAATTTGTAAATTTCTCTTTTTTGATGTGTTTTGTATATTAAATATATATAATTTCCCCATTAAATTGCTGAGTTACTCAATGCCTTATTTTTGCTGTAGCTGAGAGCTCTGTTTGTAATGGTATGTGCAGTTTTGATGCATCATCTTGAGGGATTTTTTTTTATAGCCAAGAGAGCAAAATTACCAAAAATTTGCAGTTACTGGGAGAGGGAATACAAAGTGCCCACTTGGAGGAAGAAGTGGACAACAGTGCTGTGCTGGTTAGTGGCACTTTCTTTATTCGATTTGGTCTGCTCCCACAAAGAAGTGATGGCCTGAGGACAGGTCTGGTGAAAGAAGCAATTCATAATCATCCTTAAATAGCAAATATTAAGTCTCAGGTTTTATGATAGCCATCTTTGGATTTTACCTCATTTTAAATGTTATGTCCCTGTTGTTTTTAAAACCAAATCATTGTGTGTGTTTACTTTTAGGAATTTCACATATCTGAAGATTTTAATAAAATGAACTTTATCAAGACCTACCCAGGTAATTATAATACACACACACTCTCTCACACACATATTCATGTCGATACGCACAAAACTAGGGCAGCATCTCTCATGTTGAAAATTAGGTTTTCACATTAACGGTTTAGTTTTGTTACCCCAATTTAGTGAGAGATAATTAGTTCTTTAGAGTTTTATCATCTTTTTCCTGCTCATTAATGCTTAAAATTTTGTATATTGGATATGTGTATCAGATTTAATTTTAACCATTCTTGTATGATAATATTTTTAAAAAGCTTTTTAGTGCTCTAAATTTATTTTGCAAACTGCTTTCCATCGGTATGGTGAGTGTTTATAATCCCATGAGAAGTGGCTGAGAGGGTCTATCATTAAGTCTTCACAACATTAGTACTGTATAAAGATTTTTTTTTTTTTGCCAAAGTATAAAAATTTCTCAGTTTGAAAATTGTTTAAGTTTTATTTAATGTTGACCATTTGCCATCTTTGTGAATGTCTGCTCATGGTTTTGCCCGTATTTCCAGGGAGTTGCGGTGTATCCTGATTAAAGTGTTAAGGGCCTTTTACTACAAAGCTTCTACAGCTTTGTAACATCTGTGGCATACACAGTTTTCTCAGTTTTTACTTAGTCTTGTAAATTTAGTTATTTTAACAACAAAAGCAAGTTCCCCGTGGTAACTTGAAATTGAAACTGCTGATTCAGAGCAATTTGATTAAGTCGTGGGTTCCCAGCAGACCAATTAGCTGACTCCCAGAAACTTCGCCTGAAGACATAACAATTAGCCTCATTTTATTCACCCTATATTTCTAAAATTTTATGTTTCATGCTTGTGGATAAGGGTGAAGATTAGAGGCTGGATGTTTTACGTATATGTTGTTCCACTTAGTGAAACTTTGTCTGATAATAGGATACAGGAAAGAGATTTTTGAGCTTTAATAAAAAGGCCAAATTGCTTTTCCCTAGATACCGTTCCACCTGTTACAAATTAAAACAAGAAAAAAGTGATGCAACGATGACCATACATTTGAACTTGGCATATGTTGGTGGGGGAAACTGTTTTGTGACAAAGAATGACTACGCTTTACAATCTTGCATCGCTGAATAATGTACAAGCATTACAGTGTTAGTGCAACAACAGAAACAACTATGAATTCTCAGCTATCACTTGAAGGTTTATTTTTTAAAATAGTCAAGAATCTGTAAGTCCCTTTTATGAAGTGTGTACCTAGAAGTTTGGAGACCTTTTTTTAAAAAATATGCTTGATCAATGTTTTTGTCAAAAGGCAAATTCCTTACTAAATTATTTTATTTGTTAAGTTTTATATCAAATTATTTAATATTTATGTCTCATGTTATTTTTATCTATATTTTGGTTGTCATTTTGGAGTTAATTATGGGTTATAAGGCAGCATAGTTTTGTAGTGGTGTCCAGACCGTTGTATTTTTCGTTGACTAATAACAATTTTAAAAACATTTGAAGAACTAATATAGGGATTGCCAGATTTTTTATTTTGCCAAGTGAGGGATTTTGAAAAATAAAAATGAAGCAAAATAAGCATGACTGTATTCACCAATTATATAAAAGGACATCTAAAAAAACCAAACAGAAAGGATATAATCTTAGAAATAGGACACTTTTTCCCAAGAAAAAATCCAACATCTTGACCACAAACTAGTGTAAACCTTGTCACTGAGGTTTAGTGGGAAAAGTGTTTGGGGTCAGACAGACCAAGTTAATCTATCACTCAGACTTTGGGCATGCATTTCATGTCGGCTTCTCAGTTTTCTGAAAACAGGCGTAATACACAGCTTGTAAGTGTTTATGTAAATTAAAAATATTAAAGCAGAGAAAGCACTAAGCCCTACATCTGTCACTGAGTCAGGTCTCAGCTAATGGCAGTTGTCATTTGCTGCGAGTTGCTTTCCTCGAATCTAGGATTAATAGGTATCAGGGTACCCTTTACGTTTCAGGAGCCTTCGAGAGTATGTAATTGTTCATTACCTTTTAGCAATGGGCGAATCTGATCTTCACAGAAACTTTTGGGGAGATTCTCTCAGTTCTTCTGAAGCAATCTAGACAGCTGAGAGCAAGGCCAGTGGTTTCTCCATCTGGCCTCTGACTTTGTTCATCAGATTTGGTATTTATTAAACACCTACTGCATGCAAGGTTCTATGCCAGAGAAGTAGAAGGCAGGTCACTGCCCTGGTGTGGCTTACAGTTAAACCTGGAAATATTTCAAAGCAGGTAGTAGACAGAATGCCTCCCTCATTCTCAGCTATTATTTTAGAATAGAGAACTTTACAAATTCTTTGTCTTTATAAATAATAAAAGGTTGCACAGAAACAAAAATTATTCTGGAGACAAAATGATTTTCTTTTTTTTTTTTTTTCCTTTTCTTTCTTTTTTTTTTTTTTTTTGCCTTTGTGAAACGGGATCTTGCCTTGTTGCCCAGGCTGGGCTCCAACTCCTGGGCTCCAGTACATCTTCCACCTCAGTCTCCCAAGTAGCGGGGACTGCAGGTGTGTGCCACCATGCCTGGCTCAAAAACCAAACGTTTGACACTATGTTTTAATTTTAGAAAATTGTAGTTACTCTTATTTGCAGTGCCAGTGTTTTCTAAAGGGTCAAAACACTAAAGTTATAGACAATGAAAAACATTGCTCTGTTAAGGAAAGACTGCTGCTTTAATGTAGAATTTGTTGATAGTTAAGGTTTTTTAGAAGAAAGTAAAAATGTTCTTCTGAGCCTAAATATATATATATATTCTCTGATGTATTATTTGAATCCCTCTTGGGCATTACTCTAATGAACTGCAGCCTCTGGCAGCCTTCTGCGTGGGGGGTAGAGGCAGGGCCTTGGAGAAAGCAGGGCCTGGCGCACTGGGTGGGGCAGACTGTCTGAAAGCTGCTCGCAGAGGGTGGGGTGCATACCTGCCTGGGTAGGACGTGCCTACACGGACATTTCCAGGATATGACTGTGGAGATGTGTTCAGGAGTGTCCAGGCAGAGCTGATTGAGAAGTGGGGCTTCAGGTCTTCCCCACAGACAGCTGTTTCTTGAAGATCACATTTCTCACCTGCCTTTCTGTTCTTGCAGCTCATCAGAACCGAGTGTCTGCAATTATCTTCAGCTTGGCGGCAGAGTGGGTGATCAGCACCGGCCACGACAAGTGTGTCAGCTGGATGTGCACCCGGAGCGGGAACATGCTGGGGAGGCACTTCTTCACTTCCTGGGCTTCGTGTTTGCAGTATCCTTCGGCCGCCCGACCTCTCCTTCCCCGACCTCCTCTTCTCTGTGCATTGTTAATTGAGATCTAAAGACTGAATGAATTCTACATATCTCATCTAATATTCAAGAATTGCCGTATCTGCTTTTCTTTGGTATAAATTGGGCTTATTAAAAATAGTCAAGGAATTGCTGGTGTTTGCTGAGAAGTGCTACAGGTTTTTCATACAAGATTGTGGAAAACCCAAGCCCATACATGCAAATCCCTCCCCTCATTTCTTTGCATTCACATTGAAAGACTTTCTGGTATTAACAAAGAAAGAAAGGGATTGACCTTTTAATAAGTGGTCATTTGCAGAACCTGCAAGAAAATTTACCATGTAATGAGAGCCCATAATCCTTCAAATACTCTCAAAGCTGCCTCAGGATCCCCTCAAATGCTAAAAATTACTGCCTTAAAAACTTCCCACTACTACATGGAGTTTGCTTCATCTCAACTCACCTTGCTGAAGGTGCCCTTCTGGTGCTGTGTACCTTAGCGGCGGCAAGACCAAGGCTGCCAACAACAGGCAGATACCTATGGTAGTTCCTCTCTCAGAGTTGAGTGTCTGACACAGTAAAATCCTTTCTTGAAAGCTTTTATTTAAAATGTTTGCTACATGCCAGGCATGGTGGCTCACGCCTTGTAAATCCTAGCACTCTGGGACGCCGAGGTGGGCGGATGGCTCGACGTCAGGAGTTCGAGACCAGCCTGAGCAAGAGCGAGACCCCCGTCTCTACTAAAAATAGAAACAAATTAACTGGCCAACTAAAAATATATAGAAAAAATTAGCCGGGCATGGTGGCGCATGCCTGTAGTCCCAGCTACTTGGGAGGCTGAGGCAGGAGGATTGCTTGAGCCCAGGAGTTTGAGTTTGCTGTGAACTAGGCTGAAGCCATGGCACTCTAGACAGGGCAACAGAGTGAGACTCTGTCTCAAAATAAATAAATAAATAAATAAATAAATAAATAAATAAATAAATAAATAAATAAATAAATAAAATGTTTGCTATAAATGGATGCACAGCATGTGGCTATGCATGTGATATTTAAAATAGCACCCTATGCTTTAGGATCAAAGGAGGGGAAAATGCTCAGATACATTGTGTGCGAACGAAGTGTTTCTGTGCTAGACCTCTGAATGGATTTACAGAAAATGGCTCAGAATCACATGGTCATGGCCTGGCACGTTGTGCTCTGTGTGATCTGTGTTTTGGGATAGCAGTATTTATCCTATTATGTATAAATTAGTGGTTTTCCACTACTTTCTATGGCCATAAACTGAGAAAGTAATGAGTTGTTACCAATAGTTAATATATTTTTTAAATTTAAATTTACTACTGCCACAAATAACTGCCTTTCAGATTATTAAACTATCCACAGTAACTTAAAGTAAATCATCTAGGCCAAAAGAAAGATAAGTTCATGTACTGAGTTTGCTGTCAGTTTTATCTTAATATTATTTTTGGATATATTTCATAAATAGTCACTCCGTTCCAGTGCTTTCTTGCTGTTTTCATTACTTAGCAACTTTATTCTTTTACACTTTGTTATAACTTGATTCTAACTACTAGTTTTCAAGTCTCTCTGCTCTAGCACCCCCTGTCTTTTGTGTTGCCTGTTCCTAGGGTATTGCTTGGTATAGTAATGGGCACTCAATTCTTATTGGAGGAATAAATGAGTATTAACTTTCCAAGTAACAGCTATTTTATCTTTCTTCCTTCAGTATTTACATATTGCATGATTTTCAATTAGGTTTTTCCTTAAGAGTTTTGGGGTTGTGCTTATTCTCTTTAAAATGAATGTTTCCTGATTTTGAAAACCAACTTTGACTAAAGCTGATCTCTCTTTTATGGCTCTTGAGGTGGATTCCGTTGTATATCCTTGACTATTCTCCTCAGATATGACTTTGATACTCAGTATGCTTTTGTCGGTGATTATTCTGGACAGATCACCCTGCTGAAGCTGGAACAGAACACGTGTTCAGTCATTACAACTCTCAAAGGACATGAAGGTAGGTCGTAATCACCCAGTGGTTTTTCACCAAATTTTGGCATCCAAATTGAGTTCTTAGCTCTGTGGTTTCATGAACAATCAACTCCTCATGGTCTGTCAGGTTTCCATTTGATTGGCCAGATATGAGATTTAGAGTGAAAACTAAGCGAACGTTTCCTATTGTCAAAACCCATTCTAAATTGCTTATGAGGATAATACTTTCTATGTGGTTTACCTTTTTAAATTGAGTTAGTGTTTTCAGAAGACCTTTAAAATTTCTTGTAAGTGGTAAGACCTTGGGAAGAATTCTTGTTTTAAAATGTGCCAGTTTCTAGCACCCTGAGCAAGACCTGATAGATGAATACCATTAGAACAAATGTATGGGCTGGTTCAGCCTCTACTTGGGATACATACCCTGGGTAGGGACTGAGGGAAAAGAATCGCTGGGTGGAATTTCATTATTTCTGTAATGTAGTGAGCTGGCAAAGCTCCGTGGAGAGGCCTTAAAATTCCATGTGTGTGTTGGGTGACTCGCCATGTGCACATGTGTAATAAAGGGGTTTCCTTGAAAACTCAGCTATGTCATGCAGTTTTTACACAGATCGCAGGTCAAACTCTGGTATGAATCACAAGTTACAAGTTTTGAAGCCATCTAGTTTAGATTGAAAAACTGGAGTTTTGCTGAACTTGTTTATGATAGTAGTGTTTTAGGTGTAACCAGTTAAATGTATTCTATGCTTTTGAGGTAATCTATTTAGGTGAAATGGAGTCTGTCAGAGCAGGGACCTTGTAGGGGAGAAGGGAGAAAGGAGAACAGCAAGTTAGAGTAGATTGGGGCAGGAAAGCAGAGGCCTCTGAGGAAAGCACTTTCTGTTCATGACTAATTCTCTCATGATCCCCAAGCCAAGGGCAGAGTGGGTTCTGGTAACTAGTTAGTAGTTTTCACATTGAAAGACCATGTTAGCTGCGCTGCGACCTCTCGCAGAAGTATGCGGGGCTCAGGGTCACACACAGCCCGAATTCATGTAGCACTGACCCCTGAAGCCGGTTTTGCAGAATACCCTTTTTTACTTTTGTTTTTGGAAAGTTTATGTGCAAAACTGGTTTCTGTTGTTTGCTTTTCAATGTGGCTTGATTAATTTTCTATGTCTACCAAAAGTATTATTGGCTTGTGTGACTAGTTCAGTTTTATTAAGTTTATTAATAATTTTTCTCTAGGCAAATAGCAGTCAATGAATAATGAAGGAATCTATTGAAAGCAATCTGTAGAAATAAAGATTTCCCCAAGGGTATCGAATATGACTAAGTTAGCCAGTGTAGGATGTGAAATGGAAGGTTTCGATTTTTTACCTAAATTCTTTTGCATAATTGTGTAGTATACCTACAGACTTCTATTATTTATTTTTTTCCAGGCACTTAATTTAGTTTTCTTAAACACAGTCATCTTTGGGTAAAATGTCTGCAGGGTCCCAGA
This sequence comes from Microcebus murinus, assembly GCF_040939455.1. NCBI lineage: Eukaryota > Metazoa > Chordata > Mammalia > Primates > Cheirogaleidae > Microcebus > Microcebus murinus. Next base: position 93,497,062 of record NC_134111.1, on the reverse strand, counting down.
GATCTGGAACAATCTACATTTGTACCTTGTATAAGATGACCACAGTAAAAGGTCACTGGCTTTTCTCATTCAATATTAGTAGCAAATTTTTTTTCTTCAAAAACCTTTTTTGAACTAATATTTCATGTGAAGCTACTTTATAAAATTTTTTATAAAAAATTTCCGGCCGGGCGTGGTGGCTCACGCCTGTAATCCTAGCTCTCTGGGAGGCCGAGGCGGGCGGATTGCTCAAGGTCAGGAGTTCAAAACCAGCCTGAGCAAGAGCGAGACCCCGTCTCTACTATAAATAGAAATAAATTAATTGGCCAACTGATATGTATATAAAAAATTAGCCGGGCATGGTGGCGCATGCCTGTAGTCCCAGCTACTCGGGAGGCTGAGGCAGAAGGATCGCTCGAGCCCAGGAGTGTGAGGTTGCTGTGAGCTAGGCTGACGCCACGGCACTCACTCTAGCCTGGACAACAAAGTGAGACTCTGTCTCAAGAAAAAAACAAAAACAAAAACAAACAAAAAAAAAAATTTCCACATTTTTAAAATGTGGAACAAGGAGAATCATCTTTGAAAATTTTTGTATTTAAAGTAGTTTGCCCAGCTGAAAATTCTAATGTTACAACTTTGGGTGATGGAATGGCTGTGTCTTCTCTGTGACTCATGGTAATGTGGTTGGATGATGCATTGTACACAATGAAGATGCATTTTTACTTGAAGGCTTAACTGGTCCTAGTTAGATCGTCAGCTGTCAAATGTGTATGTCCTCATGCAGTTATATTTTACCTTTGCCTTCCTCCCCTCTGCCCACCCCCCTTTCTCTCCCAAACCCCTAGGTAGTGTCGCCTGCCTCTGGTGGGACCCTATTCAACGGTTACTCTTCTCAGGAGCATCTGACAACAGCATCATCATGTGGGACATCGGAGGAAGGAAAGGCCGGACGCTCCTACTTCAGGGCCATCAGTGCGTCACTGCCTGTGGGGTGGGGACAGGATCTGGGTTTGCTGGGAGCCCTGGGGACAGCGTTAGTATTCTGATACCACTTTTTCCAAACCCCAGCTTTTAAAATGGCAATTTGATAGGGCTCAGTCTGCTTTTAGCTGCTTTCTGTCAGTCCTGAGTGTCTGGTGTTCCGTAGCAAAAGAAAATAGTACAGGGTTTTCTTCCTTCTCAATCCAGAGAGCTCTTGCCACTTTTCTCTCCCAAGGAGTCACCCTGTCAAAATATCTCCTCAGGGCAGGTGTGGGTTAGAGACTGCAGGTGAGGATTTTGACCACCGAAATTCACCTGTAGTGCATTATTAATCTCTCCTTGAGATGGTTACTCTTCCCTTTTTATTATTCCCTTATTTTGTTTTTTTTATTCTAAAGTGTATTTCATTAAGAAGTAGTGTCTGGTTTGACAGTTATATTCTCCTAACCAATGGCCTTGTAATATGTAGGCTCTTCTAGTCTTAAAAGGAAGAGGAACATCTCCTTTTCCCCCTTTCCCCTTCCACTTTGTTGTTGGTTAGGCTGTAGCTATTTACTGTAATTACAATCAAGTGGAAAATTAGCCAAGGGAAGGTCCTGTATAAAAATAGATAGGCCAAGTCTGGGTGTAGTGGGTGGCTCACACCTGTAATCCCAGTGCTTTGGGAGGCTGAGGCAGGAGATTGAGACCAGCCTGAGCAGCATAGCAAGACCCTGTCTCTACAAAAAATAGAAAAATTAGCCAGGTGTGGTGGCACGCACCTTTAGTCCCAGTTACACGGGAGGCTGAGGCAGGAGGGTTGCATGAGCCCTGGAGTTTGAGGTTGCTGTGAGCCATGACCCCACTGAACTCTAGCCTGAGTGGCAGAGTGAGACTCTGTCTCAGACAAAAAAAAAAAAAAGGCCAAGAGATTGTTTCCTTGGGCATCCAGGGGGGTAAGCTGACGAGCATGCAGTAGGGGACAGATTTCTTCACCTTATCTGTGTGTGTGCACCTGTGTGCACACGTGAATATGCTACTACTGATCTCCATGGTTTTTGACTACCTGTTCATGTGAATTGTATTCCAGTAAAAGACATGATTCCTTTGTTTTTTGTTTCTGAACAAGTAGATAAATCGTGTGCCTCTGAAAGGGAATCATGGTGATTGGTCCAGAAAACCATAGTTCTCCATCTCAAACTTGCAATTCTTTTTTTTTTTTTTTGGGGGGGGGGTCACCGTGGCATCTCATTCATGATAACCTGCAAGATAACCTGCAATTCCTGAGGGCTGACTTGGAAGTATGATAGTGGCGTTTATTTTATAGAAAGTATGATTCTGTATTGTGAGTCATAAAATGCCAAGTGGTGTTCACTCTAAAATCCATGTTACCGTACCAAATAGTGATGAAATCACCTGCTAATTTGAATGAGGGGAGAGATTTGAGGCCAGATGAAGAGAGTTTCTGTGTTTTTCTGCATGGAGACAAGTGACCGTTGTCGTGTGCCGTTTGCAGCGACAGGGTGCAGTCGCTGTGTTACCTCCAGCTCACGCGCCAGCTCGTCTCCTGCTCCTCGGATGGCGGAATCGCAGTGTGGAACATGGACGTCAGCAGGGAAGAGGTAAGAGGCAAGAGCAGGGCGGGGGCGACCAGCAGAGATCCCCGGAACCCCGCTTCTCGGTCTTGCCCCCTGTCATCTGTGAACGCCAGCCAGAAGGCAGCCCCGGCGTCTCACTCTTCCTCGGATGGGTTATTGTCTGGCAAGGTCCTGCATGTCACTTGCCACTGCATCCTCTACCCACTTGAGGGTTTCTATCAGTGACAAGCAATATATATACGCAACCGGCCAGTTTAGGCCAGCTCTCAGCCTTGAGAAATACACTGGGAGAACACTCTAAGTCAGCCTTCTGCCACATCCAGGGATCTGGACTGCGTGGACCCCCTCCGAAACATTGTTGTGGTCTCGTAGCATTCCTGTACACAAAGGAAACCCTGCAAGATGTGTCAGTAACTACCCTGAGGGATGTAGCTAGGTGCTTATCATCTTTTTCTTGGAAAATATATTTGTTTCTTTTCTTTTGCTTCCCATTAAGTCCATGTTGCCATAGTGTTCTTTTCGGGTGACCTGATTTCTAAATTGGTTGGGCCACTAACTAGTTGTGAGACCTTGTGTGGGTAAGTGCCTTGATTTCTCAGAGTGTCAGTTCCTTCATCCATAAAGCGAAATCATCGAACGAAATGACTTCTAAGTCTTCTAAAGAACTCTTTTGGTTTTTTACATGGACACTTTAATTGTCTAAACACTTCTCTCTTTTTAAAAAAATATTTCAAATAGTGTTACAGTGAATATTCTTGCCTTTGTCATTGTGTGATTGTTCAGTTATTTATTTCAGACAAATTTATGAAAACAGACAATCTGGGTCCAGGGATATATACATTCTTAAGGATTTTTATAGATGTTGTCAGATGATTTCTGGACAAGGTTCCCATACTCATTTCAGCTTGCACTGTCTTCCCTCAGCGACGTCTACAACCTATGAAATCAGCAAAAGAGTTGATTCCAGAGAAGATTTAAGAGCATGAGGAGTGTTAATGATTCACAGTTTAGCTTTAGGAATATTTGTTGAGCATTTACAGGTTCATCACACAGTGTGGAAACTTAGGCAAATATGCATAATAATGGCTTGTGATATTACGTTGTAACATTGCCATGTTGAGTGACATCACGCAATCTTGTGCTGTCCTGTACAGCAACGTACATTTCCATATGCTGTGCGCCATTGCAACAGACGTGATGCATCAATGCCGAGTTCTCACCAACTCCTGCACGTGTGTCTGCTTGGTGTTGTCTCCCACTCTTTGTGAGTCTGGGTCTCACTGAATAAACCCTCATTTTTAGCAGACCCCCAGAAGAAATCATCAATCTGTTAAAAACAATAGTGACATTACTCATTTCCTGATTTGATGGCTACAATGTTCTATACACAAAGATTCTTGCCCACAAGAAGCTTATAATCTTAAATTGTCCATAATGCGGACATGTACCGATTGCTAGGATTTTATTTTTTATTTTATTTTATTTTTTTTTAAGGATAAAGACTCATCTCAATAGGATTTTAAATAACCTTTGAAAGACAAACCAAAGAGAGGAAATTTTGATTACGTGTCTACTGGTTAATTTTTCTTTTTGAATTGCTCAGAAATCTTTTGGTAAGACTTAGAGTAACTCATTATTAAACATAGATAAGACTGGCTCATTATTATAGAATGTATAGTACTTTCTTTACAAAAATTTATCAGAACTATGTTTTCTGTTTATCAGCTACTAGTTACACGCACCAAGAACAAACAGCTCGTGCACTGTTCTGTTTCCTGGGCTCTCGGCCCATCGTTTCCCAGTCTTATACTCTGAGAGAGCAGAACACTCAGGGACAGGGTGTGTTCCCGGATAATGAAAAGAGGGAGACTGCCGGGGCCCAGCGCTGCCGGTGGCTCTCCCAGAGGTTTCGCAACTCGAATTTCAACCTGCTGTTCTTAATCCTTGGTAAATTCTTTTAGAAAAAAGTACTTAGAAAGTAGAAGCAGGATTCCTACTTTCAAAGTTGCATCATCATGAAGTGTGTGTGGGGAAGGAAAAAAAAAAAACAGTCCCATTAGTCAGGGCGCTTCCTGTGTGGGCAGTCAGTGCGCATGCGAGAGGTGGGAAGGCAAACGTGTCAGAAAGATGCCTTATTCTTAGTGACCCGCCAGCGTGGTGGTTGACAGATGTAGGGAAAGTGAAACAGTCATGGCACTTGATTAACATTCTCTTCTCTTGTCAGCACAAAACTTTTTTTTCCCCTTAGATAGTATATAGCAGGCTGGCTCATGGTGGCTTATAGGATAATACTAAATTCAGAGTATTAAGAGAAAGTTATGAATATTTCTTAAACTAAAATGTGTTCCCCAAAGCCTGTTGATTTCTGAATTTTAGTTTGTTTATCTCAAGTTATTTTAAGCATAGTTTTTCTTCCCTTGCGCCCCTCTACTTTTCAGCTCAGCAAATATTCTTTCTCAAACCCTTAAACAGAATGATGCTGCCTGAGGCAAGAGCTCAGTTCTGTCGGCTTCAATACCTTAGAAGCGTGCTTAGAGAGCCCCTCGTGTGGCAGTGACTAGGTCCCATTTACAGAGGCTGTGCGGGGCACAGTCGACAGACAGACGGACGGACACGGACCGGCTGCCAGGGTGTCCTGTACACTGACCATGGGCAGGTGCTGCAGTCTCTGAGCCAGTGCCTTTGCCTGCCTTTGCCTGCAAAATAGGGATAATGTTTCTCTGTGTCTCTCAGGGTTGTGATGAAAATTAAGTGGAACAAAGAATATAAAATACTTGTCTAACTGGGCTTATGTGGCGCTTACTGTATCCTGGGCACTGTTGAAAACACTTCAGAAACATTAACTCGTTTAATCCTCGCAAGCTTAGGGGATGTACACTGCTGTTATCTCATCTTACGGATGAGGAAAGCTAGGCACAGAGAGTTAAGAAACCGTGCCTGAGGACACGGCTGGCAAAATGCAGAGCCGGGATTGGAATGCGAGAGATCTGGTCCTGAGTCTGGGTTATTAGAGCCACTTGCTGTGATCATTAGAAAGGAATTAAGAATTTAAAGATGACTTGTCTGTATATTTTGAAAAATCTTTGCTTGAAATGGAGTCATTTGAAAATGTTGAAATGTTAGGAAATCCATCGATGTGTTGCTTGACCGACACTGCTGGCGACAAAGGCCTTTTGTGCTAAAGGAGTGCTCTAGGTAATTGGAGCGTAGTTCTTCAAATGCCACCCTCTTATAACCATTCTGTTGAAAATGTCTAAATTTGACATAATTTGCTCATTTCTTGATGATGCGGTTTCACCATTCTGACCATGAGTCATTGTATGTTGTATGGTGATACAATTTTGTATTTGCATATAAAATTCTTTCATGTAGGACTGACAATTGATGTTTTTCCAGAAACCGCGCTCTTGCCTCCAGTTCTACCCACTTTAGTCTCCTTCTGGGACAGATTTTAATCTGCTGTGAATCTGGAAACAGATTTTTAAAACTCATGGATAAAAACAGGCCAATAATACCATAAATGAAAGCCTAAGGAGGAAAAAAATGCAGACTTTTCTTTCAGGGATTTCTTTTTTCCTTTTCTTTTTTAAATCAAATTTGGAAGCGTTTAATCCCTCTTCTGTTTTGGTTGAGGACCAGCCTTCTGAATTCCAGACAGCTGTAGTTTGTTTTGTTAAGGTTTTTATTTTAAAGTAATATCTGATGGATATTGTATGGTCAAGAAAAATAGAAAATGCAGCATATTAACTGTATATGAAAAAAAAGTAAATCACTGGAGCACTGAGGAATAATTGGCAAGTTTGCAAATCAGTGTTCTTTTTATACTTAACATTTTGGTACCGTAAATTGAACACTGCGTTCCCTGCTGCTAAGTATGGGAAGTATAAAATGGAACATACATTCATATATTCTATGTCCATTAAAGCCTTCATTGTGTCCTCTTGAAAACACATTAGCCCTTCTTAGAGTTGTTTGGAGGTGGTTGTAGTGAATTCGATTTTGTGCCTTTGTTTTTTTTTTTGAGACAGAGTCTCGCTTTGTTGCCCAGGCTAGAGTGAGTGCCGTGGCGTCAGCCTAGCTCACAGCAACCTCAAACTCCTGGGCTCAAGTGATCCTTCTGCCTCAGCCTCCTGGGTAGCTGGGACTACAGGCATGTGCCACCATGCCCGGCTAATTTTATATATATATATATATCAGTTGGCCAATTAATTTCTTTCTATTTATAGTAGAGACGGGGTCTCGCTCTTGCTCAGGCTGGTTACGATGTGCCTTTGTTTTGCTCCATGTTACTGGTTTTGTAGGAGTTACACTTGGGTGTGTCCCTAACATGAGACTAGGAGGCTGCACCTGCTTTCCTTCCCCTGCAATTAAATATCCCCGCACTGTGGGCCGTGTCTCTCACAGGGACAGTGTCCCCAGACAATATTCCCAAACATCACCAGCCTTCATCTCTCTTCTGTTGATCACAGAGACAAAGAAGTAATTCTACACTGAGATAATTGTCCCCACATAGGAGCACATCTCTTTATCAAGCTTTCTTCCCTCCGCATTGCCAGCATTTCCCCAGTTATTTAAAGAAACCTCTCTTCTGTCTCAGCCCACTTCAGTCTACTTGTGAGTGCCTTCTGTCCCCCTGCCCCAGGAAAAAAAAAAAGAAAAAAGGCCTTTCTAAAGGCTGTTATGTTAGAAATATTTCTAGTGGCCGCTAAAATAAGAACTAGGAAGGCCAATAGTTTTGATGCAATAGGAAACAAAGAACTGAGAGCATCCATCCTTCAAACCACCAAAACTCCCTTTAAATTCTCTATAAAGCTCCCCATCTTCCCAGAATATTTCGTTAGGGTCAATGTAATTCAGAAATTCGATGACTCCACAATCAGATCAGATATCATCTCCTCTTATGAGATATAGTTTTCTTGAGTGTTAACTTTCAAGATCAAGAAAAAATGATTTCTTCATAGTCTTTGGATTAATTTGTAGAATATAGTATTTTCTACTATTTTTATTGCACCTGTATAATGTTAAGTAATCAGAGTTAAACAAGTTTTTTAGCAGATTTGTCTTGCAATAGAGTACAGTTTGTAAGTTTTTTATTTAGAGAGATATTTTCTAAGTTCTTAATAAAGCAATTTTGAGAGTTTGATTCTTCTGCTTTAACAAAATTGTATTGAGAATCTACTGTGTGACAGGCTGTGAATATGTCAAGATGAATAAAACCAACAAATGACTCATTGGCTAGTGGGGGGAAAGAAATGTGCTCCGAGACTCAGTGTCAGAGCTCACTGCCCGGTGGTGGCTGCAGGACAGCTGTGTGGCTCCCAGGAGGGACCCGCTGCTGAGAGCTGGGACAGGCTCAGGGAAGGCAGCAAGGCTGCCTGGCGTGATGCCCACCCAGAGCCACCAGGCTGCTGTTAGTCACCTGGGACCCTGTTCACTGGATTCTGCAAGCAGTGAGTTTTTACTCAACTGGATGGAGATTTCAAACAGCTTTGCTATAAAAAGAAATATATAAAGACAACCCTTAAGAGTTCGTAATAAAAAATTGAATTATTCCTTCTTATGTATAGGTTACAAATGGAGCAACCCTGTAAGCATTGAGAAAATTGTCACAATTACTCAAAACACAGTTAAACTAATATTGAATATGGCAACCAGCTAGAATAGATTGTGGAATTTAAAAAAATACTAACACCAGCAAGGTCTAGAACTGATCATTTCTGAAATGTTGGTGTAAACATACAGATGCGCTGACGTTGGCTTTTACTCTCTGTTGCCCCCAGGCTCCTCAATGGTTAGAAAGTGATTCTTGTCAGAAATGTGAGCAGCCCTTTTTCTGGAACATAAAGCAGATGTGGGACTCAAAGACACTGGGGCTGAGGCAGGTGAGTGGCCAACGTTGCATTCTTACTGGGCTGATTGTGTATTTTGTTATTGACACAATTAATCTGTCTTTTTTTTTTAGAATGACACTTTTTTTCCTGCAAATGCTATTAATTCCTGTACTTTTTTTTTTTTTTTATCATTATCATTGTGTGACTGACACTGAGCAAGACCTTTTCTGAGGCCAGCAAAACCATTACTTCACTGTTGCATTGCTTGTCCTGCATTGGAAGAGCAGTGATGTATAGGAGATCCCGAGAGCCTGTTTTTAAATAGATAGAAGATCTTTCAGGTTAGGACCATTGCTTCCTAAAGGCAGTGTTTCATACTAGCCAAGCACAAAATTAGAATAAATTAGGGCATACAATTACATACTTTGTGCTGTCACAAACAGGTAAAACGTAACAATTTAGTCTTTACTGGAATGCTCTGACCCTATGAATTTTAAATTATTTTGAGTTGTTCCACTATAAATATACCTGGAATGTTTTTATTAAGCATATTTCAAGTACCGTCTTTTATTTTTTTAATTAAAGAAACATGTCCCAAATAGCCTGTAGATTTCAAAGATGGTCTTGGCGCTAGATATTCTTGTAATACTAAAGTTCTACAAAAAATACATTTCTACAGCAGCCTTGAAGGTAGCTACTCATTCAGGATGAATATGAATTTGTGTAGGTAAATAAAAAGGAATGCTGATTTTATTCCTTTTTTTTTTTTTTTTACTGGTTGCATCTCTATGGGGCATTAGCCTAAAGTTTACATGTGTTGATAAAGGTTCTTTGATTTTACTCACAAAGCTGTCTACAGTAAGGTATAATATGAGGCTGGCAACACAAAAATTTTTTCAGCTATTAGAACATTTTAAAGCTTTGAAATAGTCTCTGAATTTGATTACTGCATGGCTGTTGGTAACTAGTGCATTGTAATTGATGGGTGAAGTATTCCCTACCTCTAAAAGAAATATGGGGAAATGGATTTTACTTTTATCCATTAATAGCTAATACAAAAGAGAGAAAAGGTGCTGGTCACTAAACTTTCAGTGGCAAAATAATATGTCAAAATCAATAATAATAATTGGATTATTTTTGGAATCTTCTTGAGGCTTATTTCCAGAATAACAATTTAAGAGATTAAAAGAAATAACAAATGGCCAGGCGTGGTGGTCACACTTGTAATCCCAGCACTTTGGGAGGCCAAGGCAGGAGGATCATTTGAGGCCAGGAGTTTGAGACCATCCTGGGCAGCATAGTGAGACCCTATCTCTATAAAAAAAAAAATTAAAAATTAGCTAAATGAGGTGGCATGGACCTGTAGTCCTAGCTACTTGAGAGGCTGAGGTGGGAGGATACTTGATTGAGCCCAAGAGTTTGAGGCTACAGTGAACTATGATTGTGCCACTGCATTCCTGCTTGGGTGTCAGAGCAAAACCCTGTCTATAATATGAGTGGATGAAAAGCAGTATTTGTTCGATAAAGCGAAGTTGTTTGGAAATCCTTGAGTAGTGTTATCATTGTCTATCTTGTGCATGTTAATTGATGAATTGGGGTGTTAATGTTGAATTGGGGTGATTATAATTCAAGGCATGTCTTCCCTACTCCTTTCCCCTGCTCTAAAGGGGAGCCATGTGTGTTACGGCAAAGGCTAAAATCCCGCTTTCCTCCCCGCCCCCCGCAGCATCACTGCAGGAAGTGCGGCCAGGCCGTCTGCGGGAAGTGCAGCAGCAAGCGCTCCAGTTACCCAGTCATGGGCTTCGAGTTCCAGGTCCGGGTTTGTGACTCCTGCTACGACTCCATCAAAGACGAAGAGTGAGTGTTTGCGTGCCCGTGTCTCAAACCGTTTCTAAGGAGAGGATTTGTGCCCTGGCTTTATGACTCGAGACCGCTAGTGTTTACCTCAGGCTGCTCAGCTGGCCGGCACAGGTTTCTCCCGAACAGGACGAGGAATGCCAATGAGTGGACGTTCCTGAGCCCCCAGGTCCCACTGGGTGCTGCGTGGGGACAAGCGTGCGTGCGCGTGCATGGCAGCGGCTGGGCCGGCTTTCTCTCCACGGGAACGTCCAGTGCCCAGACCCTTGCTCACGCTTGTGTGTGAATTTAACTACTGGAAAAACTCTAGAGACCAGTGTTTGTCGTTCCACAAAAACCTGACCTAGCAGTCTGTTCCTGACTCTGTGTGTGTAAGACACATCTGTCTGTATACCCCATTCTGCCCCCACGCAAGCAGATCCATGAGGACGGAACCACCGTTTTCTTCCGCTTTGCTTCGAATCATCTTTTAAAGTGGTGGACTGGCAAACCCTCGCAGAGGCCCACGTCGGGAAGTTAGCGGGTCAGCCCTGGTCTCGGTGCTGGTGATGGGAGCTGGGGCGCTGGGCTTCAGGGCAGAGTGAGAGCCCACGCCGTGGGAGGCGCTGCTCCCGGGGACAGCTAGGAGGTTCCGGGGAGTCCCGCAGCCGCCCCGTGAATGAGCCGCCTTTGCCACATGATCCCATTCAGTGCAGTCCCTCTTCTGTTGAAGGTTCTTGTTTTTATGCCTGGGAATATATCAGCCTTCCCAGTAAAAAACATAAGCATCAGTTATTTGGGGAGCTTTATAAAACCTTTTATGAAACAATCTTGCAGTTTATCATGCTTTCTGTCATCCTTTCATGATAAGGTTAGTTTTCAAAACCATAGCCACATTTGTAGGAGCAGATCTTAACACCGTGGTTGTAAGTATTTACTTCTGTTATGCGGCTAAAACGCTCACCCCTTAGCTACAGGTATAGTCAGGTGAGTGTTCAGTGATCTCTCTCTCCTTTGTTAGTCGGACTTCTCTAGCAACCTTTCATGAAGGAAAACATAACATTTCCCACATGTCCATGGACGTTGCCAGGGGACTGATGGTGACCTGTGGGACCGATCGTGTTGTAAAGGTAAGCCGGGTAATTGTCTCAGTGAGCATCTCAGTTCAGGTCGCCCCATCCTCGTGCTGCAAACGGGCTGGAGACATTTCCAGCCCTTTCTGGCTGGCAAGCTTGCCAATTCTATAAGCAACCGATTGCTGGCGGGAAACCCTGAGTGACAAATTGCCTGCTTGTGAGTTTCCATACCCTCAGCGGCGGTCAATCCCAGTGGCATTTCCCTCTGCCCTGTGAGTCTGGCAGAGTGACCCAGGAGGGCCCGACAGCCCTGTGGGTGCCCATCTGGCCTCAGGGTTTCTCCTCCTTGGCTGGCCTGGATTTGGGCCCACCCGTGTCTAGGTGTTCCTTCCCCTGCCAACATGCCTCTTCATCCTGGGCAGAAGGCATCCTCATTGCTAAATCAAATCCCTGGCTCACTAACACAGAAATTGATAGTGAGTGTTTTATACTTAGTATCACTCCTGAGTTGGGAAACTGCAATATTTTATATTCCCAGTGGGAATATGTGAGATACTATTTATAAGCTTATGCATCGAAATACTATTTATAAGCTTTTTTCACAATCTGGTGAACTGCATTGTTTTATCTGTACGTAAACCTTAAGTTTTATAGTGAAAGAAGAAAATGAGAGAATTCGTTATTTTGACACCTTTTCAAGTTTAGCAGCGGTTTGTTTGTCAGTGTTGATTTTTGCTGTCAGACCACATGCTCAGCGCTGCCTTTCCCACGTTCCTTGTTCCCTTGCAGATATGGGACATGACGCCTGTGGTGGGCTGCAGCCTGGCCACCGGCTTTTCTCCGCATTGACCCGGGAGCCGGGCGACGTCCACACCTTACCAACGGCACCTCCGCCAAGCGAAGCCCTTCCCACGCAGCTCCGCGGTCACTGTCTCGTAAAGGACGACAGTAGCCACTTACAAACAAATCGCATTTTTATAAAGGAAAAAAAAATGTAAAGGTGTGTTTTGGGGCATTTGTGGAACTTACCTGTGGGGACTAATGTGGAAAAGGTCTTTCTGTAGTGGGCTCCCCGAGGAACGGAATTCCTTCAACGAAACTTCCTCACGAACTCATGTGTACTGTGAGCTGATGCGTAATGAAAGAATAGTCTGGTAAATGAGAGCGCTCTAGAGGGGAAAAAGCTGAACAAAAACGTTAACGCTTAGAACTTTCTTAAAGCAGTCCCAAGTGCAGACGCACTTCCACTCGGCCCAGGGGACGTCCCCGGGCTCCTGTGGCTCAGCTGTCGGAGCAGGAGCGGGAGGAGGGAAGGAGGACTTGGTCTCTCTCTCTCGAGGGGTGGCAATAGGAACTTAAGCAACCAGACATGGCTCCTTACGTGCTGGCCGTTTGTGAATATCCTGCACACCTAGCTATTGGTAAACTTCTTAAAGATACCTTGTTCTTTCTCGGTCGTACCACAGCCTGCACTTAGCACTAGGCTCACTTCAGTTGTCTCCGTGCTCACCCGGCGTGCCACCGGGCGAACCTTCGCGGTGGCTTTTTTAAGTAAGTTGTCAACTTTCTCTAATAACCAAGGCAGTCCGCATTCTTCCTTTTCTCCCAAACGTGCTCTGAGGACAAAACTTTTTTATGGTGCTGTTAACATGGGAGTCACACGAGCCGCCTGACTTTTCCTCATCGCAGTTAGTAAGCGACTCACGGAAAACCCAGCGAGCAGCGTGACTGTGGTGGAGATGATCAGTCTGTTCCCTGGAGCAGCCCAGTCCTCCAAACTGACGCATTCTGTCTGTGGTTCCAAGACGAGCCTCTGCCATACTGTGGCAATCCATAGCCTCCTCGGAAAAGTACTCCCTAGCTTTTTACCTGTGTTGACTTTTAGTTGTTACTAGTGTTATTCGTATTTCGGAGAGGGAAGTTGGCGACCCAGAGCTATAATAGCCAGGTCTCGTGCAGTAATTTTCTCCTTGTAAATTGCTTTCATAACAACTATCAAAAGTTGTTGTTCATAATGGCATTTCTAAGGCTTTTGGACACTGAGTACTAGGATGAGAAAGAGATAGGGAAAGGGGGCTGATCTTTTCATATTCCAATATTTATGTGTGTGTGTGTTTTTGTTTTTTTTTTAACAATTGTACATGTGTCTATTACTTTAGGGCTAAGGAAGTGAGTGGAGGAGGGCCAACTTTTTTAAAGGACAAATATTAAAATAGCAACAGTATCTTTGTTAGTCTTACTAATGGATATTGATTTTAAAATCTCAGTACCGCACCTCCCTGTTTTGGGATCACGTTGAGACAACATAGTCATTTTACACGATCAAACTAAGGGGCTGAGTGTGTTTTATAGCAACATCTTAGAGGAACTAAGAAGTTTAAGGCAGGCAATTAAACTAAGGTGTCTTAATAGCTGTGTGTCACAGATAATAAGGAAAGGAAAGCAGGTCAGGCGTGTCGTGTTCTGGAATGATCTACATGAAAAGTTGACTTGTCTTCAGATACAAGACTGAAATGTTTTGTTGCTCCTTATAAGTTCTGTGTTACATCGCCTGAAAAAGATAAACTTTCTTAAATTCCATTATATTGCTAACATAGTTTGGTTAAATTAAGTGGTGGCAACTTTTCAACCCCAATGTTAAATGTAAGTTTCCTGTATTCACTTTGGTTCAGTTAATGGTTCAGCCCATACAGTGGTGCTATCCTGGGGGTTTTATTAAGTCCTGAAAGGAAAATAGAATATGAGCGATTCCTTGTCCTGTGGAAGAGTGCTGAACTGTGGTTTTGTTTTCTTCTAACTTCTGTAAAATGTGACTTTTTAACATCTGTGGTAGATTGAACAGAATGTCACAGCTGCTCAGAATACTCCATAGCTTTCACACTTTTTTTTTTTATTTTAAGAAATTCTTAATGGAAAACCCTATGTTCCATAGAGAACATAAAGTTGTCATCGTGCCTCTTAAGGGGTTAAGTTAATATAGACCGAGGAGGGAATTTATATTTAAGGAAGAATTGGAGTGAGGTATCTTAGGAAAGGAAACTGTTTCAAGATAACTTGCTCTTCACCCTGGCCTGTGTCCATTTTTCTGTTTAAAGACACACATGCCAGGATTGTCTTGTCTGTCATGATCTAGGTAGCAAATGGGGTAATATTTTTTTATAGAGGTGGGCAAAAATTATTTTCTGAATTTTCCTGACGAGGCACACAAGGTACAGATAGGCTTATAGTTATTGCCTTATTTTGACTGCATTTCTCTTAAATGGGTCATGTAAATTAGTTAAGTAATAGTTTACTGGTCTTTCCATTGCGGAATACGCAAGCTAATTTGTACATACAGGGGTTAGGATGACAGAATATTAGAGGAGATCCTTATATTTAGATCTAGTATTATGTGATAAGGAAATGCCAATTCTTCGTTTTAAACATGTTTTTAAATTGTTCTTTATTAGTCCTAGTGATAGCAATAGTCCTGTAGCATTAGTGGAAACAAATTATTCATTACATTTTCAATCTCTGTTTACTAGGTCCTAGCTGGGTCCTGCTACCTAGAGAATATGAACAAAAATATTGCTCTAGAATATATCATTTTGTTCTCCCCCTAAAGAATTCAGTTTGTTAGTATCTACATTTTTAAGCTGTTGAAACTGACCTAAATGTGTAATAAATACCATAGTAGCTCTGACCCAAGGAAATATTTTTCTAAAATCAGTTTTCATTAAAGTACTTTCTACTTCCGTTATTGGATCTGGTGTCCCCTAAAATGTAAGAAACCAGTTACTATAATGATAAACCATCTGCTCATTATAAATGTGAGGTATAACAAATAAGTAATACATGCTATATTTATTCAAGTGTCTATTGCTTAATTGTTAATTGTGAGCAGATTATTGAATGCCTACTCTATTTTCTGCAGTTTACAATACAATAACTCTTTGAGTAAGTTAAAGTTTAATTGTGCAACAAATTTGTATTAGAGTACAATTTAAAGTGTTTTTCTCTATAGCCTTTTTTGACTGGGGAAGCAAAAGATAATGTTAATTAGTACATTTTGTTCTTGTACTAGCTATGTTTCTATAAGATACAGTGCCCTGTGTTTCCCAGAGATACTAGAAAACTTTGTTCTTTGCTCCTATTTGTGGGTTCTGTTTCTGTGGGGTTTTTTTTCTTTTGAGAATATGCATACAATAAAATACTCCCTGCTTGTTACTATGTTTGCTTAATTTAGCTTTTGTTGTCTTTGCTGTAGACATAAGGCAATGATAGTAGCAACCATTTATTTAGCAACCACTGTATGCTGGGTGCTATACCTACATTATCTTATTCCATCCTGGCAACACTTCTGCAAGGCATTGTTTCTCCCATTTTACAGGTGGGAAAACCAAGAGGACTCTGTCTGTCTGACTTGAAAGCACAGGCCTTTTCCCCACCTCCCAACTTGATGTGCTAGCATGTCGCGAGTGTTGTGTGTAAGGGGAGTGGGCGTTTGTATCTCTACTGGCGTTTCCGAAGGCCTGCTTGCGTCAGCAGGCAGCAGGCAGCCTAGCTGAGGCTACCTGGGCTGTCAGGCTGACAGAGCCACACCACGACTGCGCTCTGCTTCTCCACCTCAGCAGCTCGGTTTTGTGAGGACACACAAGGCAGTTCAGACCCAGGAGAACCGATTCCTCAACTCAACCCGTAAGAGATTGGTTTAGAAACCAGAAAGGCAGTTTATTGTGTTTTTCCAAATAGATACAGTTTTACTCTTCTCTCATCATCAAAATAATGTTTTTGTTATTAAAAAAAGAAAAGATACAACTAGAAAGTATAAAACAAGATTCTTTAAAACCCTCTAATCCTACCCTTCAGAGAAAAAACACTATTAAACTTATACTGTATACCTTTCCAGTGATTTTTTAAATGCCTCTATCCCCTTGTATCACACACATGCAGATATATTTTTAATGGGACTGCACTTTTTTCCCCCACTTAATATATGATGGATAGTTTGCCCATGTCAAAAAACTGAGCTTCATGCTAGTATTTTTAATTGCTGCATGGCTGCGGTAGCCACGCTGTCTAGGCACATGCTGGGATCACCTTTCTCCAATTGGTGGAGGTTAGGGAAGGCCTTGACTTGCTTTAGTGAATGGAATGTGGGCAGAAGTATTTCACTGCTGGTGAGAGGCTCTCTCCCAGGACAGCTTCTTCCCTGGTAGTTTTGGAAGCATGTGTTGACGGGAAGTGTGACGCCAAGTCATCCCACAGAACACAACTGCCCTGGACCTGAATGGACTTTGTGTGAGCAAAACATAGATCTTCATTGTTTTTGTCCACTGAGGTAGGGTGTGTGTGTGTCAGGGGTGGGACGGTGGCTGTGGGGGGTGGGGAGAGAGAGAGTTTAGACTTTATTGTTATTATGAGAACAGAGGGCCGAGAACCAGCTGCCCACAGCCCATGCCCCCCGGGAGTGGTTAGCCATAGGAGCAGCTGCAGCTTGTAGATCACAGAGCAAGGGGTGAGCCCTGCTCCCTGCTCCTTTTCCAAAACCCCAGACGAGGCAGGACTGAGTGGGACTCATGCTGAGGAGAGGGGCGTCGTGAACTTGAGTGTTACCAGTCACACTAAGGATTCTGCTCACAAAGATGTAAGGTCACCACAGTGCAGACTATAGGAAGTTTACCGAGTCTTCAAGACAAGACAATGCAGACTCCTCTCCCAGAGAAGGGTCTTTCACAGACAGCGACTGCCATCATTTTCAAAGGCATCTGGATTCTTCCTCCTGGCTTTCTCAAACTCCTGGCTCCCCCATGTGTAGACAAGATGAAACACTACACAGCACAGGGTGTCACCTCGAGGTGGAAGGCAGGCTGGTACAAGGTGACAGCCATGGGCAATCACACACCTTGTCCACCAGGGCCACCTTGCCCTCCACCATCATGCACCCACCGGCCTCCTTGGTCACTTTCGGCCAGGATAAATTTTTAAAAGTGGTAGCTTCTACATCAAAGAATATGCATATTGTGTCAGTTTTTTTTTTATTCTTATTGCTAATACCTCACACTATTGCCAACACTTGAATTTGTTTCTTTGAAGAGGCAATAAAAAGGTATTATCTTAGTGCCTTTAATTATGGAATTACAGCTAATTCACAGTGAAAATTGTATCATTTTCTCCCAAGTGGAAAACTGGAAATTTTGAGATCAGAGCCCATGCTGCTTTTCTGGTACCCCTTCTTGACTCCATATTTGAAGAAATTTTAGATCCCAAATTTGACATGCTAGAGACAGATAAAGCAACAGAAATTTCTTCACACCATTAGCAAGGGCAGTATGGCTTTGTACGTCAGCATATTTTCTCCTACCCTGGAGTCTAAGGTCAAGAACCACATGAGAACTCTGTTCACCATTCATTTTTTTCCTTCCAGAATCATGAGTCAGTGGTAGCACTAATAGATGGCTTCTATCATGACATTTATAATGCAAGTTTAGTACAAGCCAATTATTTATTTCCTATATACTCTATAAAGAGCAGTGGTTATTAACTGGTATTTTATGATACTCTCCTATTTCTAAATTATTTTCTAGAAAGCTAATTCCTTCTGGAAAATAATTTTTATTTTTATCTGAAATAGATCAACATTAATGGACAGCAAAGAATGTAGGGGTATTGCAAAATTGAGCTAATGGTTTTTTTATTTTGGAGACAGGGTCTTGCTCTACCCATGCTAGAGTGCGGTGGCCCAGTCATAGCTCACTAAAGCCGAGAATTCCCAGGCTCAAGTGATCCTCCTGCCTTAGTCTCCTGAGTAGCTAGGACTACAGATGCGAATCACCATGCCTGGCTAATTAAAAAAAAAAAAATTATTTTTGTAGGGACAGACTTTTGCTATGTTGCCTAGCTGGTCTCCAACTCTTGGCCTCAAGCAATCTTCCTGCCTCATCCTCCCAAAGTGCTGGGATTACAGGCATGAGCCACCAGGCCTAAACTTGGGAATCGCTGTTCTAAAGTATGGCTGTTAAACCCCTGGCACTCTTAAAGGACTTTTACTTAAATCTGCTCTCATAACAAAGATTATCATCTGTTCCTATAATATGAGAATAACCAATAGCTTACAGAGACTCTACCATGAAAATCAAACCAAGGTAATAAAAGTTACAAAACAGTAACATGATTTTAGTATTTCAGAATTCCAGGTATCATTTTATTGAATGAATGCGATACTGCATTTTATAAGATAATAATGGTAAACAACCAGGTATTTTAAGAGCTGTAGATTTTTTTGTTAATTCTGTCACATCAGGATTTATGTGATTACACAATTTATTGAGTTCAAAATACCTTAGAGAAAGGAAAATTATTTTTGAACAATGGAAAGTTTATTTAAATTGTTCTTCTAGACCTACCATGAGCTTTAACTCGTGTCCTGAGACTTGGCACACCTTGGTACTGGCTTGTAATGTGTTCCTGCTCTCGCCTGGAAGCCTCTAGAAGGCAGGGACAGGTCCTTGTGTTTGTATCCTCAGTTCCCATCACACAGTGACTGGCTTTGTCCTTGAAGTCTTTAGACCTATGATTTAGATCTTTTCTGTGTTTCATTCATTTATCCAGCAGATTAGAGAGCAAAACTAGGTATGTTTCTTCCCATACTCTGAAAATAACCACATTGGGCTGAATATGTAGAAAGTTCTGTTGTGTGCTTTTCCTTGAGCTGTTGGAGTTAGAGGAACTAATGAGAGAGCAACTTCGATAAGTGGGAATATCTGGTTGAATTAGCCCAGTGTGGTATTAAAAAGAGGAGGAAAAGGAGAGAAAAAAGAAAACATATGGTCAAGCAGACATTTTGTTCGTTTGTGAATTTACCTGTGTGAAAACAATTCTTTACTCAAGTTATTTGGGGACTTTATTTCTAAGTCATTCATATGCTTTCAATATTTCTTATATTTTATTGTCAGATGTGGCATCTAATATCTTTTGCTGCAGGAGTCCCATGACTGTTGATCTATCTAGCTAATGGATCCCAAGTTGCAGATGAGTGCTGACATTCAGGCAGGCTGGCAGACACACACCCCGGCACAGGCCTATTGACTGTTCCTTCCCAGTAGAGCCCAGTAACGGCCACTTCTCACCATTTGTTTGCTGTTAACCATGGTCCAGTCTGTCATCATCTGTATTATTCCAGTAGCCTCCTAACCCGTTTCCCTGCCCCTGCCCCTGTCGGCCTGGTCTCAACGCAGCTGTTAAAACATGACTTAACTCCTAGCTCTCTGGGAGGCCGAGGCGGGCGGATTGCTCAAGGTCAGGAGTTCAAAAACAGCCTGAGCAAGAGCGAGACCCCGTCTCTACTATAAATAGAAAGAAATTAATTGGCCAACTGATATATATATATATAAAAAATTAGCCAGGCATGGTGGCGCATGCCTGTAGTCCCAGCTACTCGGGAGGCTGAGGCAGGAGGATCGCTTGAGCCCAGGAGTTTGAGGTTGCTGTGAGCTAGGCTGATGCCACGGCACTCACTCTAGCCTGGACAACAAAGTGAGACTCTGTCTCAAAAAAAAAAAAAAAATATGACTTAACTCGTGTCATTCCTCTACACAAAGCCTCACAGCTCCCATCCCATGTTCAGTAGAAGTTCAAGTTCTAAAATGGCCCTCACTGTCTCCTGACATCTCCTACTATGGTCCTGTGTAGCCACACAGTTCTCCTTGTTATCCTCCCTCTAGCTTGTTGGGAATTAGTGCATACAACAGCAGGACCACAGTGTCAGCACACAGTAGGCGCTTACTGAACAATGATGCTTGTGTGTGTACAATTTGAGTGCTGTGTGCGTCAATGAAAAGGAAATGACGTGAATTTTCTTGGGAGTGAGGCAGTAGTGCAGCAGTTTTAAGTGGCTGTTCCCCCACCACCGTCATTCGTACCCATCCCATGTCACCTGCCAAACTATTCTCACAATGTCCAAAGGCTGAAAGGAGCAGTTAGAGGGAAGTGCGGGGGAGATTATTAAGTACATGAAGGACACGAGGAGATGTTTCTTGTCTTTCTAAAACATCAAACTCTAGTTCTGGGGGTCTGATCATCATGAGACTTAAAGACAACTCCACTTTGCGGCTCATGTTTATGTGTGTGGCATGGTGGTTTTAAAATATTTCTGTAAACTTTTAGACCTTCCTCCTGTGGAGTGGTGGGGGCTCTGTCTTCCCTCGCCTTGAATCTAGGCCACCTTAGTGACTCACTAATAGAATGTGGCAGAAATGACACTGTGCAATGTCTGAGGCTAGAACGGAAAATGCCATGCAGTTTATACCTGGTTCTGCGCGGGAAGCCATCTGAGGCCACCAGGCGCTCTGGGCAGTGGCTGAGCGAGTTCCCAGCTGACAGCCAGCAGCAGCTACCAGCCAAGTGAGTGTGCCGCCTCTGACGTCCAGCCGAGCAGAGCTTCCAGGTGGTGACAGATCCAGCTGACAACTGCCTGCCGTGGCATGAGAGGCCTCAAACGAGGGCAGCCCAGGTAAACTCTTCTTGAATTCCTGAGCCACAAAATTGTGAACAAAATAAAATGATTGTTTTAAATTGCTGAGTTTTGGAGTGATTTGTTACACAGCAATAGTAACCTGAAAAATGGGCCCGTGGTCTCTTAATTCCTCATCTGGGAGCCAGAATGTAGAGTAGAGTGGTCCCCCGAGCAAAGGAAGTGATGTGGACACAGGTAATAAAGTATAGATGAAGACCTTCTTCAGAAACAAACTATTTTTCCATAAGGGCACTCTAGAAGCCTAAAACTAACATGTCATGGTCCTTATTAAATTTTTGTAGAGACTTGGTCTATATTCCTGCCCACTAAACCCACCCTGCCACCTCTGCTCCAAAATTTTGGGGGATTTTTTTTTTTTGGCCTTATTAAATTCAGTTTTGAACTAACCCTGTGTGGACTAAGCACATTCAGATTTTTATGTCGGCCATATTTAAGGGTACTAAATTTTTTAAATATTTTTACCCATTATGTAATTCAAGTTATACACCATGATTAGGGCATGGAAGATTCTGAAGTACTAAATTTTCAATTTTCCAGGTATATGCACTAACCTTTAACTGTGCACTATATATATGATGGTGTCATATCCTAAGTATTGTGCTTTTATGGACACAACATAATTCATTCTTTGAGAAAATATTGAGCACCTACCACATATAGATACTATTCTGGATTCTTGAAAAAATATCAGCAGAACAAAGATTACTGTTCTTGTGGAGTTTACATTGTTGCAGAGGGAGGCAAATAATAGACCTAATAAGTAGATAGATTTATACAGTGTGCTGGAAGGTGACACACACTATGGAGAAAGGAAAAAGAGGAGATTGCTGGAGACAGAGAACGCAGGTGGGTGCCGGTGGCAGGAGGGCAACTTGCCAGATTAGACGGAGCGATGAGGGTGACACATACACAGAGAATTTGAGGGAGGTGAGGGGGATAGCTGAGTTGAAATCAAGGAAGTAGGTCCCAAGCAGAGAGAAAATGGCAATGACAAATGCCCCAAGAGAACAGTGAGCACGATATGTCTGGGAAGAGTAAGAAGACCAGAGTGGCTGCAGCAGGGTAGGTGGAGGGGAGCACGTTGGAACAGGAGGTGGGCAGTGGGGTGGTTCGTGTAGGGTGAGCCATGGCGGGGAGCTTGGCGCCCACTGGGAGGGGACCATCAGAAGGCCTGGAGTGCAAGAGCGACATGATCTGACCTGGGTACTGTTGGGGTCGCTCTGGCTGCTCTGCTGTGTCGTCTTTCGGGGCAGCTGTCCAAGCGGGGAGACCACTCGGGAGGCTGAGAGGGTAAATGGGGCGAGATATATGGGAGCTCCGTCAAGGGCGGTGGTGGTGGAGGGGTGAGAGGTCATCGTGTTCAGGATAAATTTCGATGGAAGAGCCAGGATGATTTCCTGATGTCCTGGACGTGAGGTGCAGGAAAAATCGACGAAGCAAAGAAGACTCCAAGGTTGGCCTGAGCCGTGGAAGGGCAGAGCAGCCGTAGCTCAGAATTCTGATGATGGTCAGTTGTTGAGCCGAAAAGGAGATGTTGTAGAACCCTGGTCTCAGTGTGTGCCAGGAAAAAACTGAACATATTCAGAACTGACTATCCACCAAGCCTATACTCCATATGCATTTTTTAATTTCACATGACATCTGTGAATGAGGATGGATCCTCATTTTACAGACAAGGAAACTATAATTCTGTGAAGTGAAGGAACTTGCTCACCCTCAGTAAATGGAAAGCCAGGATTCAATGCTAGCCCTTGTTGGCTCCAACGTCTGTCTGTTTATTCTTTCTGCGACAGCACTCTAGAAACATCATTTTTCAACTCGTAGCTTATAAGCTGACATTCTTATTATTCGTTTCTTTCTCATACTGTGTGTGTTACATTACTGCCCTCTATATAAGACAAAATTAATTACTGATTAAACGATGTCAACACCTTCTGAATTTCTCCTCTCCTATGTCAACCCAGTTGATTTCATTGACCCCATTGGTTCAGTTTGAATGGTCTCTGTTCTTATTGTTTATTATCCAGTAAATTATAGCTTGAACACATTGCTGCTAAAGGCTATTAAAGCCAAGTTGCTTCTGATGCTACCTATAATTTTGCAATTGTAGATATAAATTTCTAACTATCAGTATTTAAATATCTTTGATTTCCAAGTACTGGTATGTGAGTGACCTTTGTTTTTGCTGTGCTGACTTCTGAATCATTTTATTTATTTTCGACATCTGGGTTTACTGTGGTGCCAGATGATCTGTTA
This sequence comes from Microcebus murinus, assembly GCF_040939455.1. Lineage (NCBI taxonomy): Eukaryota > Metazoa > Chordata > Mammalia > Primates > Cheirogaleidae > Microcebus > Microcebus murinus. The sequence goes on along the minus strand of NC_134111.1, from coordinate 93,474,012 downwards.
ATCAGGAATGCCAGATAAACTATGTTTTTACATCATGCTGGCCTTCTATTACATGGAGATATTTAATATTAATAGAAGGAAGATATTGATGAAATGTGGAAATGCCATCAGGTTAGTTACTGACATCTTCAGTCCTAGGGGTGTGGGTGGGGGTGACAAAACTATTCTGGAATACTCGGTTAAATACCTGTATTGTTGATTGAGCAGAGGGGGCTGCAGACATTTTACCATCCCAGTGTGGAATAGCCATCCCAAAGATATTATTTTAGAAGGGTGAAAAGTGTCCACTGACACTTTTATCATTATGAAAGCCAGAAAGTAGCACACCCTTTGACATGTGAGCTGCATACAAACAAGTGCTTCAGAACAACTCAAGGCTTTTCCCTCTTGGCTTTCTAGTTTCAACTATAACTTCAACTACAGGGAATCTTGTTCCCCTTCAGTCACTCTGGTTTGTCTAATGGTGCAAAACTGAAGGAGGCATGTTCTCAGGGCCCTGCGGCAGAGTTGATATTGCTCAGCCTTGACTCCTTACGTTTCCCGCCCTAAAAGCCTCACCCGCCTCACCCTAATCCCAGCCCTGAGTAACGCCACCCCATCTACTTTGTATTAATCACAACCTGAAACCATCCAATTCATCTTAATATTTACTCTTCCAATAAACCATGAACACCATGAGAACATAAAGTCTGTCACCAGCAGGGAGCCTCTGTACCCAGTTGGTGCAGAACGCCCAGTGCCCAGGGCCGTGATACTTTTAGGGGCCAAGAAAAGTGTCTTAATTTTAATTTCATTTAAAAGCAGAAGGAAAAAAACGAATATATAATAATAAATCCAGGCTGGATTTATTTACCTTTATACCAACATAGTCATAAAATAAAATTTTAAATATGTTTTTATGGAGGAAAGGGACCAGGAAGGCAAAAGTGGCCTGGGGCTCACAGAAGTCACAATGCATCCCTGGTCACACACTGGAACTGTGCCTGGCATTTGGCAGGGGCTCAGGGAATCACTGTCACATTCATGTATCAAAGGAGCATTCAACCAAAAAGAGATTGGGAGTTCAGCTCAGGAGACACTTGGGCAAGTAATTTTGTCCCTGGAGGTCTTCCATTTCTAATAGTATTGCTTCTAATTCCAGATTTTAATCTGGGTTGAAAGAAATGCCCAAAGACTCTAATCCATGCCATGTTCCTATACGGACTTCACAAAACCACCCATCTGTGTGATTCACGAAGACTGCAAGGGTTATAAGGAGTCCTTAGCAGACCAGACCAGCATTCTTGCTGAAATGGAAGCCCATTTTTTTCTGCTCTTAGTGAAAATAATTGGTTATTGTTCTCTCGTCCCTGGCCTTTTGTTTATCTAAAAAATTGCCTATTGTCTTCTCTTATTAATTCAAGTTCCCCAAGTTTTAATTTAAACTCTTCATACTTTTCTGGAAGAGTTATTGATGAATCTCAGTGGATTCTATAATGCCATGCAGAAGTGTTAAATAGATCACAGCGTTTCACATTTCAAGTCCCAACAGTACAAAATCACATAGCTTGTTGCAAAGTTTGTGCAGAGTAGCCTCTTGGGAATGATGATAAATACAAATTTTGATAAATTTTTAAAATTTAGTTTTTGTTGTTACTGGTGACAGCCCCATTACTGGTGACAGCCCCTTTCTTCTTTCCTTTCTTTTCTCCCCTTCCTTCCTTCCTTCCTTCCTTCCTTCCTTCCTTCCTTCCTTCCTTCCTTCCTTCCTTCCTTCCTTCCTTCCTTCCTTCCTCCCTCCCTCCCTCCCTCCCTCCCTCCCTCCCTCCCTCCCTTCCTTCCTTCCTTCCTTCCTTTTCTTTCCTTCTTTTTCCTTTTCCTTTTTTCTTTCTCTCGCTCTCTTTCTTTCTTTTTTTGACAAGGTCTTGCTCTGTCGCCCCAGCTAGAGTGCAGTGGTGTCATCCTAGCTCACTGCAAGCTCAAACTCCTGGGCTCAAGCGATTCTCTTGCCTCAACTCTCCGAGTAGCTGGGACTACAGATGTACATGCGTACCACCGTGCCCAGCTAATTTTTCTATTTTTTGTTGAGACAGCATCTTGCTTTTGCTGAGGCTGGTCTCGAACTCCTGAGCTCAGGCAATCCTCCTGGCCTTCCAGAGTGCTAGGATTACAGGGATGAGTAACCATGCCCGGCCTACCATTAGCTTTTTTTGATGAATATTCGGTTTTAGACTGTGTTCCAGCACTTTGTCTTTAGCCAACCATTGTGCCAAACACTTGTGATTGTCAAAAAGAATCCATGTTTCATGGACAGCAAAGAAAGGCAAGCTTCGAGATGATTTCTCTTCTGCTGCTCGTTTAATTCATGTGGAACCTATCTATCCAGTCTCTTTACTTGCCAGTTTGTTTCAAATGATCCAATATTGTTGGAACAGGAATGCCAAACCTTGCTGCTAATTCACACACAGGTTGACATGGATTCACTTCCTCTACAGCTTTTAGCTCATATTATCCACCTTGGTCTCAGGTCGCCCACGTGGCTCATTTTCAAGTTTAAAATCACCAGAATGGAACTTCTCAAACCACCGAGGTACTGTGCGTTCATGAGCCACATCCTTCCCAAACACTTTATTTCAAGCTGTTTGCACTGCAATGATTCCATGCCGGAACTCATATTTGAAAATAACATGAATTTTTGACTTACCCATGGCTTCACAAAAATTGCTCTAAAAGTTTTTGAAAGATAATCACAAGCCAAAATGTGGATTTGAAAGATTGAGGTTGTACCTTCACAATAAAAATAAAACAAGAAATGTCAAAGTGAAATGTCAGAGATATCAACTGTCAAACTTAGCACTTAAGGAAATCAGACATTTCATACTTAATAACCTAATAGTTTCAGAATTCCTAACCCATACTTTCAAGAACAAGAAGAGGAGGAGGAGGAGGAGAAACAAGAAGTTATTTCTTAATTAAAGTTCAATATTTAAGACTCTTCATCTTTAGCCTAAGGGGATATAATCTAAAAATTGTTCAAAGGTACTTAGATTAGTTTTCTCTTCCCCACCCCATTCAGTGGGGGTTTAGTATTCATGTGAAATATAGTTTGGTTTATTTGTATTCCATTTTAGAACCCCCACCACCACCACCCTCACGCACAATCCTTATTTATTTTTATTTCTTTTCTGAAGGATGTTCTTTTGCACTTTGCTTTTTTCATTTAACAATACATCCTGGAAACCACTTTACATCAGTTCATGGAGGTCCTTTTCATGTGTTTTTCTGCACAGTGAGGCTGTACTGTATTTTATTTGACCACTTCCTATGCATAACACATAAGTGGTTTCCAGTATTTTTCAATTGCCAATACTACTGCAGTGATTAATTTTGTGCATGTGTATTTTTGTATGGTTGGTGGTATATCTTCATGTAAGTTCTTAGAAATGGAATTACTGTGTTGAAAGGTACGCATATGTTTTGTTTTGTTAGATGTTGCCAAATTGCCCTGCATAAGGGTTGAACCTGTTTGTATTCCCACAGCAATGCAGCCTGTTCCCCGCAGCCTGCCAACCGAATATTCGTGGTGTTATACTTTTTAATTTTTGTTAGCCAAAAAGGTGAGAAATTGTATCTCTGTAGTTTTAATTTGCATTTCTTCACTGTTGAATATAAGTGAAGCTGAACATCTTTTCATGTGTTTATGGGCCATTTAAAATGTGTGTGTGTGCGTATGTGTTTGGGTGAATTTGTTTATGTCTTTTGCCCACTTTTCTATCTGGTGTTTTAATCCTTTCTCCCTTGATTTTTCAGAGTTCTTTATCGATTAGGGATATAACTCTTTATTTATTATATATGTTATAAATATTTTTTTCCAGTTTGTCATTTGACTTCTGTCTTATGGTGTTTTTATCCTGCCTGCCATGAATTTTTATGTAGTCAAATTTATCAGTCTTTATTATTTTTTCAATTGATTTTGGCTCCTGTTAGAAAAACCTTCCCTATGCACAGGTTAAATAGGATGTTGTATATTTTCTTCTAGTACTTGTATGTTTTATTCTTTTCTTTTCTTTCTCTTCTTTTTGGGGGTATGTGTGCATGCTTATATTGAGATCCCTGATTCAAGTGGAGATTATTCCCAAATGTGCTGTGAGGAATGGATCTAATTTTATCTTTTTCCAAATGGCAAATTATTGTCCCAACACCATGTATTAAAAGGTCCATCTTTGCCTCAGGCATTTGAAATGCCACCTTTGTTATAAAGTTCCAGATGTACTTGGGTCTATTTGTGGACTTTATATGCCATTCCGCTGTTCTATTTACTCATGCAACAGTGGTTCACTTCGTTAGTTATGAAGGCTGTCTAGAATGTTTTAATATCTAAAAGGGCTGGTATATATTGTAGCTCTTCTTTCTAATTGTTTCTTGACTGTTCTTGCATGTTTGTTTTTCCATATGAATTTTGTTTCTACTTGTCTACCTCCATAAACAAATGTCTTAGTATTTTTATTAGGATTACAGTAAATGTGTAAATTTTAATTTAGGGAGAATTGATGTCTTTATAGTGTTGAGCAATTGTATGTAAACCGAGAATGTGTTTAATTTTTTTTTTAAATCTACTTTTATAGTTTTGCAGAATGTCTTTCAGGAATACTTTGGTTTTCATCAAATAAGGTTTTGCATATTTTGTGTTAAATTTATTCTGAAGTATTTTTTGTAATCTTTGTTGATATGATAAATGGGTTTTTGCTACTATTATATTCTCTGGCTGGTAATTGTTTGTGTATATGAAGGCTATTTATTTTTTTGTGTATTAATAGTTATACTTCGGTTCTTAAGTGAACTTTTTTATTGAATACTGAGTGATTTAAACAATTTTGTGTTTCCTCCTCTCTTCAAGGAGACCTATTTGTCTTCATAAAACCTGGACATCAGTTGCTTAGTAATGAATTATTTGAAGATTTTTTTTTCTGCCACATTTTAACAACTTGTGAAAGTGAGTCAATGAAAATTAAGTAATGAACATTTTAACACATTGTTATTTCAAATATTTGCATTTAATTATGATACAAATTTTTAAAGTCCTAGTTATGCAATGAGGTTAAATTTGTTCCTGGTGTCTGGGAATGTGAGGTATGTATCTTTCAAAGGGCTTCTTACAAAATTTTTAGACAAGCTTTAAACACTGTTTACAAATATTAAGCAGATTATACTTGTGTGAAATTGAACCATTTAAAACTTTAGTAACATAAGGTGTGGAAGGTAAGGAGAAACCTTTATATATTTGTCAGATTTCTGATTTCCAAAAGGCAGTAGACAAAGATAGTTTTTTAAAATATGAACGTTTTATGTGTTAAAATGTATTAACTAAGGATAGTACATGATTAAGCATCTAATTGTGTTGAAAATGCAATTGCACATTTAAGCAAATTCTCCCTAGTTTATGAAGCTGTTTCTGTGCTCTTATAATCCTTTCAATTGCTCCTTAATCTTCCTATTGAAGCTATTTGTTTATATCCTAATGAATGCAGTGGAGGCTTCTAATTGAGTACATAGTGCCGGATTTATTTACACTTACTGCCTAAGTCTCAAAACCAAGTCATAGCAGGATTCAGGGAAGCAGTTACATCTCAGAGAGTAAAATACCATTACAGAATTGATCTCAGTGTTTGCACTTAGTGTCTAGAAATCATTTGCTGAAAGGAACATAAAAGGAAGTGTGTGTGCTTTGAGTAAGTCTTAAAGCCTAGTTACTTTTTTTTTTTCTGGCATTAAGGGCCTTATTAGAATTAATTCAATGAAAAAATATTTCTCAATATATTCCAGGCATGTCTGATGAAGTGATGGAAAATTGATTATTATTTAAAGCCAATTAATGATTTCAACAAAGTCAAGTTATAAGATAGGGTATTGAAGATACAGAGCATCAAAGAGGGTAAATAATTATTCATTTGTTCATTCATTTATTGATTCAAATTTCCTCTTCACATTTCTAGTTGTTGGCACTGGCTTAAGCAAAACATTAGAGACTTAGCACTGAACAAAACATATATCAATAGATCCCTGCCCTCCTGGACATTACATTACAGTATAAAGGAATGAAACAGAGAAATGGTTAGTTGAAACTTTGGTGTCGAGTGACTATTGATAATCTAATTGGACCTTAATAAAAATTCCAGGGTTTCTGAGCAATATACATGATTTCACAAGAAGGACAATCCCATCTGGCCGGGAAGCTTCAGTTAATTAAAGATGATCCCTTAGCTGGGTTGAGTGGGGAGCGCTGAACAGGACATGGAGGTGGTTAGTGAGAGACTAGTTAGGTTGCTTGGTGAGGAGGCCTTAGGGGCTGTGTCAGTAGTTCCAAAAGTTATTCAAGAAGAACCAAGCAAAGCGATGTGATGCGCCAGTTGTTGAGGTAGGGTCCATGTGGTTTGTACAGGAGGGAAGAGGAAGGGACTTTCTCTGTCCTATAGGCCTTTTGACTAAAGAGACAATGGGATTGAAGAAGAAGTAGTCACTGTCCTAAGTGGGGAGGACAGTGAGTTCTGCTGGCTGTGGTTTCACTTTGTTTGCTTGTTCCCTTCCCCTTCCCTCCTTCCTTTCCTACTTCCTTTTGGTAGAACATCTCCTGTAAGCTTCTTAAAGGGTGGGAACTGATTATGTTTTTTTGTCTCTGTGTGTCAGAAATGTTTCCCATTGCACATTATGGAATACCTAACGGCAGCTTAAATAGAGATGCATTTTGTTTTTCACATGACACAAAGCCTGAGGTGGGCAGTTCAGCTGTTCAACAGTGCAATGAAGGACGCTGGCTCTTTCTGTCCTTGTCCTTCACCATCTTTAACATGTTGGATATTTTTTTGTCTTCTGGCTCATGAGTTGATGGTTCTAAGTAGCCCCGCATCACCTCCTTATGTGACATTCTAATGTTCTCACATGGAAGAAAAGGTCTAGGTACAAAACGCTTTCTTTTCATAAGCCCCTGTCCTTTCTGTCCTTTTTTTATTTCCAGAAAAAAAAAAAGAAGATGTTTTTCCAGAATTTTCCAAATAGCTTTTTGCTCACAGCTCATTGGCCAGAAATGGGTTACACACCCACCCCTCGCTGCAACAAGGTGGGGGGCAGGGTCGCTCCCCTGAAATCAAGGGATCTTCACCCACTGCCTGAACAGAAAACTGGGGTCCTGTTAGCAGGAAGAAAGGCATCAAATGGTTTTCGAGGAGGCCAAAGATAGCACCCATCATGTCTTGAACATCTGAAAATGTCTTTACCCTTCCCTAATATTTAAATGATAGTTTTGTTGAGTATACAATTTTTGGTTGGAAATTTCTCTTTCAAAATGTGGAAGGTGGCCAGGAGTGGTGGGTCATGCCTGTAGTCTGAGCACTTTGGGAGGCTGAGTTAGGATTCCTTGAGGCCAGGAGTTTGAGACCAGCTTGAGCAACATAGTGAGATTCCATCTCTGAAAAAAAAAATTAGCTGGGCATGGGGTCACATACCTTTAGTCCCAGCTACATGGGAGGCTGAGGTGGGAGGATCACTTGAGCCCAGAAGTTCAAGATTACAGTGAGCTATGGCCACTGCACTTTAGCCTGGATGACACAGACCAAATAAATAAATAAATAAAAACGTGGAAGGGATTTCTATGTTCCCTACTAGGTTCTCATGTTATGATAGAAACTTAATCCATTCTGATCCCCCCCACACTTTTTTTTTTTTTTTTAGTAGATTAACTTCTTTAAGAACATCTCTGATGTCCTTAAATTTCCAGATGAAGTGCCTTAATGTGGGTTGTCTTTTACTTGTTAGGTAGGGGACTTAGTGGGCCCCTATAACCTGGCAATTGTGTCTTTCACTTCTGGGAAATTTTCCTGAATCATTTCCTTCATGATTTGCTCCCATTGTGTATTCTTTCTGGAACTTGTGTTGTTCAGACGTAGGAGATCTTGCATTGGTCCTCTCGTCTTCCTGTCCTTTTGCTCCTGTTTTCCATCTCCTTGTCATTGGTTCTATTTTCTAGATGATCTCCTTAATTTATCTTACAACTTCTCTATCGGATATTTCATTTCAGCCTTTAGACATTTAATTTCCATCTAAATTGTTCTCTGAATTTTTTTTTTTTTTTTTTTTTTTGAGACAGAGTCTCACTTTGTTGCCCAGGCTAGAGTGAGTGCCGTGGCGTCAGCCTGGCTCACAGCAACCTCAAACTCCTGGGCTCAAGCAATCCTCCTGCCTCAGCCTCCCAAGTAGCTGGGACTACAGGCATGTGCCACCATGCCCGGCTAATTTTTTCTATATATGTATTAGTTGGCCAATTAATTTCTTTCTATTTATAGTAGAGACGGGGTCTCGCTCTTGCTCAGGCTGGTTTCGAACTCCCGACCTCGAGCAATCCGCCCGCCTCGGCCTCCCAGAGTGCTAGGATTACAGGCGTGAGCCACCGCGCCCGGCCTCTGAATTTTTAAAACGCCATCCTGTTCCAGTTCAAGGAATGCAAACTCTCGTATCTTTCTGCAGATTTTGATGGCAGTTTCTCACTGTGTTGTCTCTGCTTCTCTTTAGCTCCCCTCCCCTGTTTATTTCTGTTTGTTTCAGTCTCTCATTCAGGACAGGAGCTTTCCTGGGGTGTTTGGGGACCCCATCTGACTGCTCATATATAAGGACAGAGCACTGAGAACCTGATGTCACTGCTTTGAAAGCACAGGTGGGGCTGGCCAGCCAGAGGGTCTCTCTGCAGAGACCTGACTGGGCTGCTTCCCTGGGGAACCCTCACGGTCATGGTCTGGAGGTCATTATTCTGTCTGGGGGTGCAAGACTCAGCTTTCTGGGGGCTGAGCTGGGGAAGGGAGTGGTAGGAGTTGTGTTTTGCATTTCAGGATGTAGAATTTCACAGACTCACCATTTTCAAGATTCTGAGACAGAGAGGGGTCTGGGAGGGGCCAGCTAGTTTTGGATACTTCCCATCCAAATCCCCAGTGAACCCTATTATAGTGAGTCTCACCTGTACCCCCACCTTCAGAGATCCCTGTGCCTTGAATTCCCGGATTCTTTCAGGGTTCTGTGGCACGGATCAGGTGGGCCTTACCATCTCCCACCGCTGGCTGAGGTTTCAGCCTTCTCGGGTCTGCTAAGTCACTTACCCCACAGCCTCCAAATTTTGTTGGGGATGTTAGCTCTCCTTTTCTTTTCATACTTATAAATGTAAGCCTTATTTAAAAAAAAAATACCATTTTTGGAATTTTTGAAAAATTTTCAAGAGAAAGTGAAGGAAAACAAATGATTATTTCATTATATTCGACTGGAAGACTCATCATTTATATATAGACACACATATATAAACCACTTTATTAAAGATATACAGATAGAAGACTGTGAATAGAAAGTTATTGGGCTCAATATACTATACATTAAATATTTTTTTTAGAAATGCATTGGTAAATGCAGTTTCATGTCTTAATCTTTAATCTATAATTTTTCTCATGTTGGTTCCATCTAACTGTAATCTTAAGAAACTTTCCTAAGAATGTTCCTTTTCAATGTACTATATTTTTATAAAAATAAATTCAAAAATATCTGCCTTCATAGAATAGCCTATTGTATGCTGTAAAAAGTAAAGAAAAAAAGGCACAGAATATATATTTTATTGCATTTTGTTTTTTAAACCCAATGTTTATAGTTTAGCATGAGAGGAATTCAGACCATTTACTTTGGCACATAATATGTTCAAGTCCTCTGTATTGTTATTTGTTGCCTTCTTTTTGCATTTGTGCAATTTCTCTATGTGATTTTAGGCAATTCATTTAAAAATATGAATCAGAGTTTGACTACTTTCTCTATTCAAAAAATATTTGCTGTTGCATATGATTTTAGATTGTGTTCTTTCGAGGCCAAGCCTGACTGGATGCAAAGTTAGGCACCTTTCTTTACTCCCATGCTGATGCTGCTTCCTCTTCCAAAGGGCCTGGTGTTGCTGCTTCTATGGTGTGAGGCTCAGTGTGGGGTCACCTGAGAGCAGAGAGGGCAGAGGAGGTGAAGGTGGAGGGGAAAGAGGAGGGGGAGAAGAATTGCTAATATGCATTGTTATTCTTTTCCAATCACATTGCTAAATTCTTTACCGGGATTATTTTATTTAATCCTTTTAAGAACTCCTAGAGGTAGGAATTTTTATTACCACTTCACAGGTAAAGATATGGTCTTCAAATTTCATTTTTTCTGCCTCCAAAATACACCTTCTTATTACCTGCTCAGTGATCCTGGGATCCCAGAGGAGGCCAACAGGAGGGGCTGAGGAACACTTGCAAAACAGCTTAGGGTAGCAAAAGCTTGGACTTTGGTCCCAGACTTATCTTGGTTTGAATTCCAGGGCTGCTACTCACTGGCTTTGTTCACATTCACAAGTTATGCAAACATTGTGGGCATTCACTGGTTTCATTATCTGTAAAACGTGTACAATAATATCATGAGATTAAGGCATGTAGAGTAGCTAGCCTAGTATCATGGTGGATGATAAATATTAGTTCCCTTCTTCTCCCCTCCTTCAACTAGAAATGATGGAGATGAAGTGGAGCTTGAACCTGCCTTAAGGAAGGAGGAGATGGAGAAGAAAGCCCCGTGTAGGAAGTGCCCTGAGGAGCAAAGCTCACTCCGTGCTAGAGAATTGCCATCGGCAGCCTAGTCCCATCCTGAGTTCCTGGTTCATGGCCTAAAAAGAACACAGGGTGCTTTTATAAATGGCTGATTACTAGGCAGTGTCACTTAAGAGCTCCCTGACCCAGCCCCAGGGATGCCTGTTACCCAGTTAGAGGGAACCTATACCTGTTACCCAGGTATAGGTTCTGTTACCCAGAAAGAGGGAACCTATACCGACTGAAGAGCAGGGTTGGAGGTGTGGATGAGGCCATTCTCCAAGAGTGGCCAGTAGGGGAGACACCCCCTAAGGACAGGAATAGACCTGCGGGGCTGAGAAGCCTCAGGGCCCAGAAAGGAAGGGAAGATTCTGGCATGATCTGGAGCCCTGGAACATTCCTCAGGGGGATCTCAAAGTGAGTTCCAATTTGGTTAGTTCAACAAGTATTCATTGAGGACACACTCTTGGGCTAGCGGTGCTGGGAGCAGGGGTTGGAGGGTGTTAGGGGTAGGGGTACGGAGCTGACTGCCTGGATTGGAATCCCCCTCAGGAGCATGTGGGCTCAGGCCAGTTATTTAACCTCTGTCCTCTGATTTTCTCACTTATAAGGTGGGGAGAATAATTGCCTCCAGAAAGTGTTGTAGTGAAGATTAAATGATAATACATACAAGGTGTTTTGAACAGTGCTTGGCCACATACACAATGCCCAGTAAATTTTAGCTATTTTTATGTGCCAGATGGAGCCAGAAGATCAGAAACTTAAAGACTAATATGTCTCAGGGGCCTCATCTCTGGCCACTGGTGGCATCTGGGCATCTTTGTCATGATAAGACTAGTATTAAGTAGGTCCCAGTTTCCAACTCTGCCTTATTAGGTGGTGTCTGAAGAGCTCAAGTGATATTCCATAGTCTCATGTTAGGATCTTTCTTCTCTGGTCCCTCACTGGCCTCTATGCTTTTTTTCTTGGGGACAGAGACCACAAGGTAATGGAGCAACCCCAGCCTGAGAGTCAAGCTTGGGCACAGCCATGGACTTGGACAAGCTGTGTTGGTGACTCTGTCAAGCCTGTGAACTTGGGTAAAAATTCTGAAGTTACAGATTTGAAGTAGCTGCAAAAGTGCCCAGGGGAACACTGAATCCAATCCCCAACCTTTGTATTTAAGGACCCTGAGAGCTAGTGAGGGTCCATGACTTCACCACTCAAATCAAAGGCAAGACTAGAACCCAGGTCTCCAATTCTCATCACAGGCTCCTGGGATTTTGAATTGAAAAGGTCCCTGGACAGCAAACGGTCCGAAACTTACTGACTTTATAGATGATGACACTCAAGTCCAGTGAGCTGATTCCCTTGCCTATTAAGTTATATTTGAAAAGGTGTCAATAAAATATACTTATTGAATGAATGAATGAATGGAGTTCCTAAGAATGGCCCTGGTGCATGAAGAACATTTTCCTATGTAATACCATTAATTTCCTTCAGATCAGAGGGAAAAAAGGTTCTTACGAGTAGCTATTACTCAAAATGAACACAGGAGGTCTCCATTGCCATGTCATGGGCTAAAATGACCTTGGTTATTCTTGAAAAGTCGACAGCACTTAACTCTCATAGGACTGTTAGGATCTAGTCTTTAAAGTCCAGGACAAAAAGAGAAAATGTTTATGCACTGCTTTGGGAAATTCATTAAGATGTCCAACTCCAAATGGTCAGACTTTCATTTTGCCTTGAAGTATAGGTTTTATGCCTGAGAACTATCTAGGCACATGTTCGATGATTACTAAATGGAAGAAGGGACAAATGTGGGACACTCCCAATAACCACCTCCCCAAAATATGACTTTCTGTGTTGCAGAGGGAGGCTTGGGTAAGCAAACAGCCCTCTGCCAAGGCTTGGGAGAGCTGACAGCCTTTGGAAAAGAATCCAAAGAGAAGGGACTGGGGGAGTGTGGAACAGGGCTCTGTTCACGAATTCTTTAATGATAACTAATGAGATTGTGACGCCATTCTGCACAGTAAGCTAAAAGAAAGAGGTTCTTTTTCTAATTAAATCCCAGCTCTTGGTCAGAGCCCACCAGGCCTGCCTTACAGGGGACCAGCATCTTCTCATGCCACCTGCTCCCGCCTTCATTCAGCTCCTCGGGCGCTCACCTGGCCTCCCTCCCATCCCCTTCACCTGGCTGGTCCACGTTCAAGCTTCAGGTTAAATGTCTCTTCCCAGAACTCCCCCATCTAAGTAAATTCCCCATTTTTCTCTATCACCGGTCCCTCGTTTTATCCAGCATAGAACTTACCCTATCTCCAATTATATTATTTTTGTTTGCATGCAGGCTAATTGTTGGTCCCTCCACTAGATATAAACTCCCCCAGGGCAGGAGAACCATCTATTTCATTTCCCGGTGTGCATGTACCTAGCACAGTACCCCCGCACTTAGGCACTTAATTTAGAATTGTTGAATTGGGCTTAATAACAAAATATATAATGGGAAATGAATAAGGTGCTTGTGAATAAGGAAAGTGGCTCTAGGAGTCTGTAATCATTTAATGATTATTAATAAATTAATTGATAATTAATACAAGTTTTCTGGTCATCTGTGTTAGAAAGTGAAGTATAGCCTCTGCCTTGAATCTGGCATTCTGTACCTGGGCAGCCCTCAGGGGTTCACTTCTTATCAGGGAACTGACTCGTTATGTGTTTGGAACTGAGTGAACTGAAAAATAATTTGCTCTGGAGCCTGTGGAGCGTGTTGTCCCAGGTAGGAGAGGGAAAGTCAGAACTCTTGACTCCTCTACTGGTCCTGGGGCAGATGCAGTCCAAGTAAGATCTTTTTGTTTGCCTAGGACAGTGGTTCCCAAACTCTGGTATCATCAACAAGAACAGTGAACATTTACTTACTAAGCACTTACTAGGTACCAGACATCATGCTAAATGCTTTTTAGGTATTATTATTGTGATTAATTCTCACAACAAAACTATGAGTTGGGTACTAATGTCATCTCCCTTTACAGATGAGGAAACTGAGGCACAGAGAGGTGAAGTCATTAGTCCAAGGTTGCACAGGTAATATGTGGTGAGGCAGGACTAAAACCAAAGCCTTATAATAGAGTCGGAGCTCGCAGCCACCTCACTGTACATCTGAACAGGTTTCCTACATCGGCATTTCTGAGGCCCTTGGGCTGGGCGTGCTCTAGCAAATCCCTCAGTGATGCTGTGTGCACAAGCCTGAGGTCGCTGGCCATAGTGAGAGGGGACCGGCATCCTCATGGCTTCTCAAGGACTTTGCTTGCAGGCGTTTAAGTTTTCTCTTCTAATCAGTGGTCCCCTGGCCTGTGTCCAGGGTGGCAACTCCATAGCTCAGGCTGGAGGAAGAGGTGTGAACATGGCCTGCAGGACAGGGGACCCTCTTCAGAATTTTGCCCACAAACATCCAAACGTTTGGGTGAAAGAAATACAGCCAAATGAGCTGGGAATGCAGAGGACAAGAATAAAGGAAAGCTCAAAGTCTGGGCAAAACACGTGCTGGAGGCCTTAAGATAACAGCAGTGGAAAGACAATAGGCTTGGGGGCCTGGGTAACCCGAATTTGAATCCCAAGCTGTCTGCATTTTACTTGGGAGAAGTTTAACAGGTTGTTTAACTGTCCTGAGTCTCTGTTTTAAAAGAGAGAGAACTTTTACAGAGCACCTGGAACAATCTCAGTACTTTCTAAAATGCGGAAAAAGAGAGGAAAGAAGTGTGAAGGAGAAGAATGTGGTTTAAGAAAATAGACAAAGGGGGGGTGCTGAATGCATTCTTGGCAATTGCTTGCTTCACCCACATCTTAAAGCACTAGGTCAAAAGGTTAGAATGTTTGATTTAAAGATAAGATTTACAGCCAGCACCTATTACCTATTCACACTCTCTTTAGACCCATGCTAGAAAAAGCCAACCTGTATCTAGATGCTTATGATGACATAATCTTGTGTCACAAGGACAAAAATTAGAAGACAACATACCTGATTGCTTTTCACAGAAGATTGGAAAGTATTTTGTCACACAAATTTCTGGATATTGAAAACGGCCTGCTGGCATTTTCTCAAGTCACAGTTAATCTCCACCTTTGCAGAGCCACCGGACACCAGCATGCTTTCATGTTACTTACTCCGCAGGACTGTATGCCGTGTGATCTCCCAAACTCTGCTCGTGTGTGCAGATTTCGGTTCTGCTTGTTTGTTGGGTTCCGTGTGAAATACAAGTGAGGCTTACACTGCTGGTGACATCCCATGACTTCCCGCTCAGCTCTGCCATTGCTTTTAGACATGCTTTTAGAAGGCACACACATCTTAACATGCTTTGGAAATGGCATTTTGATCAGTGAGTATGTAAAGCAGCTTTTTTTGTCAAGTTAATACTAATTAAAATTTACTACTATTAGTACTAACAGCTATAATTATTGAGTACTGACGATTTAATCCTGCTACCATCTTTAGATGGCATACGAATTATTATCTTCACTTTATAGGTGAGGAAACTGAGACACAATGAGGTTAATAAGCATCTTGCCCAAAGCCACTTGGCTGGTAAGAGAAGCAGCTGGACCAGCACTCAGACGCTGCTGTCCTCCCGGAAGACAATGCCAGGGCTCAGCACAGATCTGTGGATCCGCATCACTCTGGGCAGGCGTCAGCTCTCGACCCCTCCTGTTCCACCTCACTTGACGATAGGTGACTCTGACTGTTCTCCCACCTGAAACACCCGTGCTCTTTTTTTTTTTTTTTTTTTTTGAGACAGAGTCTCGCTTTGTTGCCCAGGCTAGAGTGAGTGCCGTGGCGTCAGCCTAGCTCACAGCAACCTCAAACTCCTGGGCTCGAATGATCCTTCTGCCTCAGCCTCCCGGGTAGCTGGGACTACAGGCATGCGCCACCATGCCCGGCTAATTTTTTATATATATATCAGTTGGCCAATTAATTTCTTTCTATTTATAGTAGAGACGGGGTCTCGCTCTTGCTCAGGCTGGTTTTGAACTCCTGACCTTGAGCAATCCGCCCGCCTCGGCCTCCCAAGAGCTAGGATTACAGGCGTGAGCCACAGCGCCCGGCCAACACCCATGCTCTTGATTTTGAATCACTGGCCTTGAGGTTCAGTCCCCGCCCAATATATATATTGATCTAGTGACCCTGCATTTATGCTCAGCCTACACATGGATGCAGGATCACATGGGGAGTTCATCTAAAAGCTGCAAAACCCAAGATTGCTACTCATCAGGAGCACCAGGGCTAATGATTCTCTGGTTGATGTTGAAATTTAAATATCAGCTAAGGAGTTCAGCACATTGGCCAAGGGCTGGCAATGTATGATACCATGGTGGCATTAAGGTTCAGACCTTTCACGCATGGAACTCTCTCCTCCTACACAGCCCTCGATCTGGCCCCAAACATCACTTCTACTACGTATTGGGCAACTCATCAACATCACCTATAACTCCTCCTGTTTTAGGCCACTGCATGTGCCCAGCAGCTCCAAGAACTTTCTGGAGCATGGGAATTGTTTGCGTATTCAGAATTCCAGAGTAGGATGGATGTGGCTGGTGAGGAAATGGTAGCAAAGGTTAGACAAAAGTGGGACGTGGTGGTCAGGAATGATGCCAGAGTTGGGAAGGATTGATTGCAAAAACTGATTGCAGGATTGAATCAAAGGCTGGTCCTCACCTCACACGCTCTGATTGCTTCAACGGCTCTAAGCCTCGCTCCACACCCATTACCCAGACATACACTGCATTTCTAGTTGTGACTGTAACTGCAAGCTGACATCGAAGGTACATCTGCAGGTCACCCTTTTTTCTTTTCGGTGTAGCCCTGATAACCATCGGCATGCTTTGGTGAAATACTTTGTGTTCAACAAGACTAACCAGATGAGACACTCAGGTGCTGTTCCCCTTGGTGCACTTATCTCTAGTTTAGTTAGCCTTTAACCAGATCACTATTATGCTTGGGCTCTGGTCTTAAAGACTCCGTTCACTTCCTGACAAACCTTGTTTGATGAAGGCCATGTAAATCGTGTCTCTTTACAGATTCCAAAGATTATTGTTAAGAATTCAGTAGCCATCAGGAAGGACTTTGCATAATCACACAGCAAAAAATGCCCTCTTTGCCTTTGAACAAACACTCTTTTTCTTTTTAAAAGACAATCTATCACTTAGAGTGTCATAAAAGAACAATTTGAATTCAAAGTATTAATTAGTGTATGTAGATAATCTGGATTAAGATACCATTAAACCTCTCAGGCAGAGATGAAGGTAACTCTAAGGATGTTTGTCTCATTCTTTAATTATTTCACATTCTCACAGACCTGCTCTGTCTGCGAGAATCCTTCAGGATGTGAAGAAACGATAGGCCAGACCACTCTTGGTGATACCTATGTAGCTATGGTTTTTTAAATTTTTTATTTGTTAATTTTCTAGTGAATTTGTGGTCTCTAAAGATAATGGACAAAATTACTTTATGGAGGGACAGATGGGGCTTGTCAGTCCAGGCCGTTCCCTGAAGAGGGAGGGACCTACTCCATGCATCCACCAGGGACAACATCTCCCGGTGACCACACATGCAGCATCTGACTTGCTGGCTTTTGCACCTTCCTCAAGGATCTGTCTGCCCCCAACCATGGCTCTGGCTCTGGGACTCAGACCTCTGTTTCACCAATCCTGACTGCATGGAAAGCATGTTTACAACATGCTCACGTAGAAATGGACACAACTTGAGAGCTTGTGTACTGCCTTCCCGGGTGATTAATTTCAACAAGCGATACAAGCCATAACCTAAAGGAACTCAATCTTTGAGGAATTTTTGCTTCCATTGAGGATGCATGCGTGTGTGTGTGTGTGTGTGTGTGTGTGTGTGTGTATGTGTGTATGCCCATATGTGCCTATGAATTTCCTGGCCAGATTATCAGTTTCTTCTCAAAAATCTCAAAACTACATCTTAAGTCCGGCTCAATTGGACACCGAGCTGTTTGAACAGTTCCTTCTGGCGTTATGTCCCTATGCCTCGCAGCTAAATGCCTTCTCAAGCTAATCTCCTTCAGGCACAGCTTTGTTCTAGCCACACACCACTAACCCCTTGCCTGGCACCTCCTCCCACGTCCTCATCTTGACTCAAAATCCTGTGATATCTCTTCCTTGTCTATATTATTTGACTGGCATAAGTGCTCTTGAAAGATTCGTCCAAACCAGCACTAGCAGCTTTCAAACACCCACTCTCCTAACTTACACCACATTCCGGCTGAACTAGGGAGGGAGCGGGAAGACAAGAGCTGTCCAAAGACTGAGCCTGGGTGTGGCAATGCTCAGGGGTTTGGAAGATGAGGGGAATTCAGCAAAGGCAAGAGGACATGCCCAGTGAGGTAGAAGGAGAGCCAAGAGGGGTATCGTGAAGGCCAAAGAAACAGCATTTCCTGGATGGTGGTCAGAGGCTGCCAATGGGTGGAATGAGATGAAGGCTGAGTGTTGCCCATTGGCTTGAGCAGTATGAGTTCATTGGTGATCTCATTGGTGATGTCCTTGATGGTCTCAGTAGTGGTCTAATAGAGTGAGGGGGGAAGCCTAATGGGACTGGGTTCCAATGAATGTAGGAGAGCATACAAAGATAGTCATGGGTAACTGTTTGAGACATTACTATTGGAAGCAGCAGATGAACCAAACGTGTAATCATGGGCAGAACCTAAGTGTTTGGACCAAGGAGTGGGGACTGAATTCAGAAGCAGACACTGCATGGCACGATCCAGGATCCAATCAGATTGAACCCTGGCATCACGCATGGCAGGATCTAGTCAGAGCATGTCCCCTGGCATTGCTCCCTTGCAAGATCCAATCAGACCATGCCTCATTGCCCTCTGACTATACAACCTGCCCCACCCCCCCCAGCTCTGAGAGACAGATCTGAGTTTGACTCCTGTCTCCTTCTGTGTCAGTTACCTGACAATAAACCTGGTGCTTTGGTGATTGGCTTTCCATCGTGTGTGGGCAGACAAACACATCAATAGTTCATTTCAGTTACAAAGGCTTGGTCTATGCTTCCGAGATGGTGCCTTGTTACTGCATCCTCTGCAGGGGACCAAAAGCTGTGCCTTCACATGGCAGAAGGGGTGGAAAGAAATATAGGGACTAAGCTAGTTCCCTCTAGCCCTTTTGTAAAATCCGAATCCATTCAGGAGGGTGGAGCTCTTGGACTCAATCACTTTCCCAAAGGCCCCACCCCTTAAAACTACCACAAGAGAGATTAAGTTTCAACATGAATTTTGGAGGGAACACATTCAAACCATAGCAGTAGGATTTTGATTTTTGTTTTACAAACTAAATCTCTTTGTTTCTCCTCTTCTATCTCTATAGAATACAAATCTGAAAGGAAATACACCAACAAAACAGTGGTTATTTCTTCTTCCTTTTTTTTTTTTGAGACAGAGTCTCTCTCTGTTGCCCAGGGTAGAGTGCTGTGGCATCAGCCTAGCTCACAGCAACCTCAAATCCCTGGGCTCAAGCGATTCTCCTGCCTCAGCCTCCTAAGTAGCTGGGACTACAGGCACACACCACTACGCCCAGCTAATTTTTTCTATTTTTAGTAGAGAAAGGGTCTCAGTCTTGCTCAGGCTGGTCTTAAACTCCTGAGTTCAATGATCCTCCTGCTTTGGCCACCCAGAGTGCTAGGATTACAGGTGTGAGCCACTGAGCCAGCCAACAGTGGTTGTTTCTTGATGGTAGAATTAATGTGAGGTTTTAGAACACTTTTCCGTATTTTCCAAATCCTCAATGAACTTATATTATTTTGTTATTAAAAATTTTCTTAAATATTCTTTAGAAATGTATTGGGGAGGGTTCTTTAATTTAGAATAAAAATGCCCTGTTTTCAAAAGTAAAGGGAGTTTCTAAAGAACATAAGTCCTCAGACTAAAAGTTTCACCATGACAAAGTGAATTCCTAGACACTGCAGAAGGGATTACTGGAGATGTTGATTAATTAGACATTAATAAGACCAGGTTTCTATTAATGTCTGGGAAGGCATTGCATAAGCTGACTTTGAAGTTGGCCTTTCCTTTGCTTCTTTTATTGTTTTAAACTTGTAGCTTGATCTCTCGTAGTTTCTAGAAAGCTAGTATTTTGGTTTATGGACTTTTATCATTTTACTTTATTATAATGTCCCTGATTTGCTCTTCTCCTTTGCTGTGGGTGGACTCGATGGTGGCCTTTACTGCATTGTCTCTGCATCTTCTGTTAATCTTTAATTACAGAGCAATCTGAGAAGTGAAACTCCTAAATCAAGGTGACCAAACGCCATGGTACTGTATTGTGAATAAAAGTACACACACAGAATCACGTGCACCATCTCAGAGACGACCTAATCTGAAACGCTGTGCACCCAGCGTCTTCCTATGACAGCAGATTTTGAATCTAAAAGCCCCTTTATGACCTGACCAGGAAACTTCTCTTTGCAGTGGAACATCTTGAGCTGCAGGGTACTCTGGGTCCTCCCTGGGGTTGGCCTCACTGTTGGTGGACCTAATTGGAGTCAGGAGTTTGAAATGGGGCACAGATGGGGTAAAGAAGTCAAGACTCCAAAATGCAAGTTATTCCTCTGAGATAAAAGGGAGACTAAATAAACACTGCTTAACTTCCCATTGTTGTGTCCTGAGTGGGCCGTCCAGGGGTGGGGGTCCAGGGGGAATCGGCTTAAGTCTTGGCTCCTTGATTCCACGCTTATCTCTGCCTCTTAGTAGCTACCTGAGCCTGCTTTGGCTTTGCCACCTCTGAGCCTCAGGCTCTCATCTGTACAATGGCCATGGTGGCCCCCCTTACAGATTGTCTTGAGGGCAGCTAAGATAGCCTGTGAAGTGTCCAGCCCACTGAAAACCTCCCTGTTAGAGTGATTTGGGGCATGGCGTGAGAATCTGGAGGGAAGAATACTAGCTGGCAGAAGCCCAGGAGAGCGGCCACTGCCCATCTCAGCAAGGTCAGGAGGGAAGGCAAAGGACCCCAACAGTTTTTAAGTTTATTTTTCCTCTTCCTCGAATCACACCCACTCCAATATGGGCCACGCAGTAAGGGAACTTTCTCTTGCTTTAATCTTTGTCTTAACTGTTATGGTAAGAACACTGATATTTCTTTGGCCTTATAATTCACTTTTAGAGGCCGGACATAGTGGCTCACTCCTGTAATCCTAGCACTGTGGGAGGCTGAGGCGGGAGGATTGCTTAAGCTCAGGAGTTTGAGATCAGCATGAGCAAGAGTGAGACCCCATCTCTACTAAAATAGAAAAAATTAGCCGGGCATGGTGGCGCGGGCCTGTAGTTGCAGCTACTTGGGAGGCTGAGGCAGGAGGATCACTTGAGCCCAGGAGTTTGAGGTTGCTGTGAGCTAGTCTGACGCCACGGCACTCTAGCCCGGACAACAGAGCAAGACTCTTGTCTCAAAAAAAAAAAAAAAAAAAAAATTCACTTTTAGAAATTCCATCTCTTTCCCACCAGTGATAAAACCCTTGCAGCAGACAGCTCTGGGTGCTTTTCATAGGATCAATCACGTCGGTGGCCCAGAGGCTTTCTTCGGAGTCTTTCCAGAAGGATAACTCTTTTTTTTTTCCTTCAGACCACTGGTCTCACATCCAGGTCTCCTGTCACCTCCTCAGGGCGCAGCCCTCCCTGACTGCTCAGCTAAATTAAACGTGGCTTCCCTGTGCCTATCTCAGCAACCCAAAGGTCTCCTTCTTACCACTCATTTTACTTTGCCATAATTTGTTTACTTTATCATGTGTTATCCTACACGGTAAGCTCCAGGAGAAAGATGATCTGTTTGTGCCCAGCTGGGTCCCCAGGCTCCTCCTGGAGGGCCTGTGGCATGGAGTAAATACTGGTGAATATCTGTGGCACGAATGCGCGGGCGCAGGAGCTCTCCTGGAGTCCGATCACCTGAGCTGGCCCACAGCCGCGGAAGGTGCACTGCAGGTGCTGGCAAGGACTTCCACCGATTTGGAGTCTCAGGGACTGCCAAGGCCATGGTTCTTAATGCTTTCACTGTCACAGATCTCTTTAGGCATTTGATAAAACTAATGGACTCTCTTTCCCAAACGAACATAAATACACACTCAAAACTCTGCTTACAGTTTAGGGGTTTGGAGACTCCTAACGCCCTCGGTGAAAACCCTAGACTGAAGAAAAATCAAGGGGAGGAGAAATTGGAGACCCTGTCTTCGGGGCCACACAGTCTTAGGCGAGACCTCTGGAAAGGGGGTGTCTTGCTTAAAATGATCTTTGCCTTGGACTGCAGAGGGATTTTTTTTTTTTTTTAACTTTTTAAAGTGAGATGGGTGGTGCGAGGTAGGGGTAAGAAATCACTTCTAGCTCCAGCTCTGCCAACCGCTCAAGCTCAGGTGTATGGGGAAATACGTTTGCCAGGCCTGATAAACGTTTGTCGAATGAATGAAGGACACCTTGGCGCGGCGGGATCAGGACAGCGGCGCTCGCAGAGCTGCGGGCGCAGGAGTTTCCCAGTGGGCAGCGCGCCCGCCCACTCCTGGCCCACCTGCGCCCTGCTCAGGCCGGCCGCGGGCCACACAGGTGTCCCAGGACACACAGGTGCGCCCCAGCTGGGCCGGGGGCGCGGCGGCCGCGGAGGGGGCAGCAGGAGGGGGACGGAGGAGAGCAGCAGAGGGAGGGCGCGAGGGGCGAGGGCGAGCGGAGGGCGGGGGAGGGCGAGTGGGCGGGGCGGGGCGGGGCGGGGGCGCCGGCGGGGCGGAGCCTGCGAACTTTCGGGCCGAGGGCATTGTGGGAAGCAGCCATGGTCTGAGGCGGGCGCCTCACCTGTCAGCCGCGCCGGCTCCTGCGCTCGGCTCTCGCCCTCGCGTCCTCCGCGCTCGCCGCTCGCGGGGCTGGGGCGGCGGCGGCCGGGCCACCATGGTGAGTGCGGGGCGGCGCGGGGCGGCCGGGCCCGGCGCGATCGCGGAGGCACCTGGGGCGCCGGGGCCGGGCGCGCAGGCCGGGCGGGGGTGCGGGCCGAGCCCCGCCGGGTCCCCGAACCCCGCCAGGTCCCGGAGCCGCGCGCGCAGGTGGCCCGGCCGCTCCGGACCCGGCGGGCCAGCGGCGGACGCCTGCCCGGAATTCCCGGCGCGCGGCTTCATTCATTCGATCCACTTTTGCGGAGCGCTTAGTCTGTGCCACGCGCGGTGCCAAGCGCTGGGGATGCCTCGGGGATCGCGCGGGGCCCCCCGCGCTCCGGGCGCGTACACTCCGGGAGGAGGATGTGGAGGGAGGGACACGTGTAACGCGCGAGCAAAATGAAGATAACTTCCGAGAGTAAGGGCGCTCGGGCGAACCAGATACAGCCGGCGAAGAGGCGACTTTTGATTCAGGGAAGGCATCTTTGAAGAGGTGATATTTTAGCCGCTGGGCGTCCTGGTGGGGCGCTACAGGTGGATCTGCGACAGCAAAGTGGAGAGAAGAAGCCCTTGTTTGTAGCAGGAGAGGTGGGGGGGGGCAGATGAGGCAGGTCCTTATAGGCCAGAGTAAGGAGTTTAGTTTTTGTTTCAAATGAGTGGGGAGACCTTGGGAACGTTTTAGCGAGAAAACTGACCTTATCAATTCTGCACTTTTAAAAGATCCGTTTGGCTGTTGGTAGAGAATGGACTGGGTCGTGTATGTGGGAGGGTCAAGGTGGAAGCTGGGAGCTCTGTTGCAGTGCTGCACTGGCCTGCACTTGGGTGGGAGCAATAGCTCGGGTTCCTCTTGCTCTTGCCTGCTGTTTAGGGTCAGTTAAGAGTACAGTGGCGTGAACTGCACCAAGCCCACTTCCCCAAGTGAACTTACTTCCCAAATCCGCAGAAGATAAGTGCCCTGCACTCTGTGGGCTCAAGTGGCCCACAGCAGGCTGGAGCAGGTGGGACAGGGGGTTAAGAACGATGATTGACAAGGAGAACTGTGGAGTGCTGAGCGCCTGGACAGGAAGACCACCAATGCTGGTTCCTAGTAGAGGCTTGCTGCAAACACTAGAGGCTGCCACTTTTGTTTGTTGAGAGTTCCTCGTAAATATGGCGTGATGCAAAAAGGATGCTGTAAATAATGGATCAGCTCTCTTGGCTTGCTCAAGTTTCCCAAGGAACAAGGTGACGGTGTGCCCAGCCCGTCGATGTCATTTGCCTAATGGGGGATGGAATAAGGCCATCCCAATTTCATCCTGCGTTTCTGAGTCGCCTAAGGCTGCTTTCATCCTGTGGGGTGGAGCAAGGTCTGTAAGGAAGAGCGCTCTAGGTAGCACCTGCTGTGGAGTTTTAGTTTTTCCTACTGGTATTATATGATGAATTGATCAGAAGTGTGGGAATTTCTCCAGCTTTTCTACCAGGCTTGCACAATGGAGAATATTAATGTTATTGAGCACTTGTGATAAGCCAAGCAGGATGTCCAATTCTTTATATCCATAATTTCTTTTTTTTTTTTTTTTTTTTTTTTGAGACAGAGTCTCACTTTGTTGCCCAGGCTAGAGTGAGTGCCGTGGCGTCAGCCTGGCTCACAGCAACCTCAATCTCCGGGGCTCAGCGATCCTACTGCCTCAGCCTCCTGAGTAGCTGGGACTACAAGCATGCGCCATCATGCCCGGCTAATTTTTTTTTTTTGTATATATATTTTTAGTTGGTCAATTAATTTCTTTCTATTTTTGGTAGAGACGGGGTCTCGCTCAGGCTGGTTTCGAACTCCTGACCTTGAGCAATCCGCCCGCCTCGGCCTCCCAAAGTGCTAGGATTACAGGCGTGAGCCACCGCGCCCGGCAATATATCCATAATTTCATTTAATCCTTGCAACAACCAAATGAGGATAGGTATTATGCTCCTTGCATTTTTCCTGCTCTGAGCTATGCTAGCAGGGTGTCCTGGGACAATTCCTTGACCTTTGTCTCCCTTTGCTCATTTGTGAAATAGAGATAATTGCTCATAACTCAATAAAGCAGTGTTCTTAAAGTGTAGCCGAGGTACCCCTAGGAGTCCCCAAGACATTTTTTGGAGGTTTGCAAGGTCAAAACTATTTTCATAAATAACACTAAGACACTAATTTGCCCTTTTCATTCTCATTCTCACAATACTACAATTAAGTTTTCTTGTGCCTACATGAGCTGAGATAACACAAGAGATAGAATGCAGAAGCAAATAGGCGAGTCCAACTGTCTTCTAGGCCAGATTTTAAGGAGATTTGCAAAAATGTAAAACAATGCCACTCTTTTATATATGTTTATATATGCATACATATATATATTTGCTGTGGAAAGTGTTACTGGTTGTAAAAATGTTAGTTATGTTAATGTGTAACATGCTTATTATTTTTAAATTAATTAATAAATATCTAAATTTTTTCCCATTTTAATTTCTAATGCAGTTAATATCAATTGATATAACCCACAGAAACAAAAAGGTCTTTGGGGTAGTGTTCTCAATTTTTAAAAGTGTAAAGGCATCCAAAATGTTTTATGATCATGGTCACGGAGTTGTGACAAGTACCACAAGTGACCGCATGTGAAAGTGATTTGAGCAGCTTTGCCCCTTGGAAGTGCTCTGTAACCATTACCTCTTGTCTGTTATCATGTCAAGTGGTAGGAAAGTGTAAGCAGCCCTCCTGAGTGCCCAGCGGCTCTGAGATCCTTGTTGCAGATCAGTTTGTGACTATCTTTCCCCCTGTTCTGTTCCTGACTCTTGCTAATTCTTCTGCTAGCAAACTGGCAGGTACTTCCAGCACCTAAGCCCTCAGCACTCTACACACAGAAGATGGCTCTTGATTCTGTTGTACCGGTTTCTAGCACAGAGATTTCATATCTGGTTCCTGTTGGGGCTGTGTCTGTGTCTGGATCATACTGTTTGAGTTACCTGTGTACTTCTCCAGCTTGCCTTTGTTTTAGATGTCCTCCCTTGGAAAATAATGCTAGGGTTATTGTGCTTCAGGAATCCTGCAGGCTCTGAGCCCAGCGTGCTTAACCAATCTTACTGGGAAGAATTCACTGTTGAATGGTTGACAGTGTTGATGGATGAAGGAGGATTTTGTTGATTCTTTATTTAATTTTCCTTTAAGAGGATAGCTGTGAGGGTATATAGGGTGATAAAGCTTTTGAGGCTTTTGAAAGGCTTTTGGGGAACCTTTTAATAAAAATGCAAGTGGCCTTCGATCCATGCAGTCCACATGCTTCTGAAAAGTTGAAGTGACTTTTAAAACCATAATTGTGAATAAAATAGAATCACTTATTGAAAGAAACTCAACTGGCAACTGCTTTGGAAATATGAATAATCACCTTTTTGTGTTGCAAATCTAGATCTCGTAGTACATGTTATTTATGTATAGTGAGATAGACTTATGCTAAAAAAAAATTGAGGATTTTTTTCACGTGTATGATTTTACATCTGACTTGAGAAAGAGAGAGTTTGCCCAACTGAACTGTGAAGCCATTTGTCGGAATTCATTTTACTTTGAAAAGGCATGAATGCACCCTTCTCCTAAATCAGGTTAAAAAGTTTCCCACATTCATTGTAATCTCATTGTGTTACATAGAAGTAGGAAAGGTGCAAAGGAGTTGAAGAGGGTGAGATGACCACCCTCTATGACCATTGATAGTCTATGACCATCGTGACACTTTCCTCCTCTGAGGCTTGGTCTGGGCTCTGGCCAACTGTTAGTGTGGGGTAAAGGGGCTTGGGAATAGGGGAGAAAAGTGATCCTTTGTAGTGTTCAGTTGTCCCAAGAGTGCTCACCTATAACAGGCCTTTCCCACCAGTCTCCTAACACCGCCAGTGAGACTTGTATTTATCCCTCACCAGTACTCTTACTTCTGAGTTCCCATTACTCATTTTTTGGTGGTGAATGCAGTCAACTGCTTACAGTTTTTGTATGGCATTTTACTAACAACAGCTGGAAGGAAATGACACACTGTGTATTTGCTGCATTGTGTTGTCAATGTCTGTTTTTTTGTGTCCCATGAATTCTTTCATTATGGGCTAAGACATAATAGATAAAACAATTCCCCCTTACTCCCTGACTTACACACAAATGAAGAAAACTCCTTTAATAACTCCCAGAGCTATGCACTTCTTGATGTTTCCATGAATTGTTTCTTCAATTTTATTTTGTTGTTCCTATAGCCAGAGGTTATTCCAGTGACCTGAGACTTCACTGTGATCTCTTTCTTCCCTGTGGCTTGTTCTTGCCTCTCAAAGAGTCTTCCTTTCTGGTATATCTTGTTCTTCCCTGGCTCCTCTCCCTGACAAACTTCTCTGTTTTTCTGGAAGTATCCTAGCCACTTACCCAGGAAAACTCCCTTGAAACCATTTGAAGCCCCCAGATCCTGTGATATGAAAGAATATAGACAGATATCAGAGGCAAATGCACCTACAGTTCTCTCAGTGGTACAGGAAACTGTCCAGCCAGCACCCTGACTACCTGGAGAATGTATTTCTTGGGTAGCTGCTAATAATGAGAAAATTAAGAATTTTAACAGTGGAAAGGGAGTCCTGCGAAATTGTTCAAGTTAGAAATGGAATGTCATCAACTGTCACTGGGAAGCTGGCCTTTAGCAAATCTCTGCCCAAATCCCAGGTCTAAAAACTTTCCGACAGGCATTGCTGGGCTCTGAAACTGCACGTTCCCGGTAGTTTCAGAAACTGCCTGGGGAAAATAACATGATTCCTCATTAGTCTTTCAGTGCGATGAGGCAGAGACCTAAAGTACATTCAGTCAAGGATAACGGCATTAGGGATTCTATATTTTAATGTCCTCGCTGAAGCTCCTCTAACATGATTGCTGGGCCAGTAAGAAATGATTGGTTTGGGTTGAAGTTCAGTGGACACTTAAATGCTACCGCTTCCTTCCACACTGGGTACACTAATGAGGAGGAATGAGGCCACAGGTTTGCAAACTGTAGCGCATGTACCCTTTGTGTACTCATCTTGCAGAAGGGGAATGCCACGGGATTAACATGATTCATCTCTGGAGCATTGTTTAGGATAAGAAATATTTTTATATTAAAACACAGATATACTTGGCTCCAAGATGCAAAATTCACACACACTTTAAAGACAAAACCCTAAGATGTCTCTTGTTCATGGCTAGCTGCTCAGGCTAACCCTCCAGATCTCATGAGGCCACCTGCCTTTCCTGGTATTAGAGTTATTTAGATAGAAAAATTTGAGGGACAGTGAGGTAAGGCAGGGGACAGGAAAAGTTCCCTGCAGAAGGCCGGATAGTAAATATTTTAGGTTTTACAGGCTCTACAGTCTCTGTCACTATTACTCAGTTTTTCTGTTGTAGAACAAAAGCTGCCATGGGACAAGACACAAATGGATGGAGCTATGTTTCAGTAACTAAACTTTGTAAATATTTTAGATCAGTCACACAGAAGAAGACTTCACTGTTAAGCAGTGGTTGGTCAGAACATCATCTCACTTCTACTTCATGAGAAGTTGCAGACTTTTCTGAGCTAGGCGGTGTGGGGACCCAGCAGTGGCGCTTGGAGCAGGGAGCAGTGTTGGCCTGCAGTGTTGGCCTGCCACCCAGCCCTACCTGGGCTGAGGAGGTGGGGCTGTTTCCAGCTGGCTCAGCCAGCCCTTGGCCACTTCCTGAGCCAGTTCTGACTGGGCAGAGAGTTCAGAAACCATATCCATCTCCCAGCATTTGGTTTCAGATTGGTGCCCTGGTCCCTGTCCCTGCGGGGAGCCCTGGATGCCGGACGTCAGGGCTTACCCAGCCCCCTCCTGGGTTTACCTTGTTCATCCAGGTGTGGTATGATTGGTCAGCTTAGATCCTGCACATTATTTCTCCATTTATGTAAAATAAAGAGACAGATGTAGATATGCCTATATATGTAAACTGAAAGCTTTCAGAAGGGTATAGAAGAAAGAGATTGTTTTGGGAAAGAGCTGCAGTCATCTGATATGATAAAAAGATTCATTTTTTAAATTGTGTATTCTTCTAGACACTCAATTTTTTTTTCTATCTGCATGTAATACATTTTAAATTACATGAAAAGTGACTCTTAAAAATAGTCATTTATATTATTTCTCCATCTAAACACTGTTTTGTTTTTCCCTGTGCTTTGTAACTTCTCAGGCTTGAGTATGTCTGGAATTGAGATGGAAGCAGAAGAGGCCTCTTTAAAACATGCCCACATATACACACACGTGCACACTCAGAAACACTTTCTACCTACCTACCCACCTGCCTGTCTACCTACTTAACCTGGGCTTTGGGCCAGACTTCTGGGACTCCTTACTGCACTTTGCCTTCTTCATGAAAACTAAGAATAGCTGAGGGGGGAAAAATGTGATTCATCTTTCTCACTTCAGTGACTTTTGGTAATGAGACAACATAATATTTTTCGTTGCATCCTGAACCTTTACAACACAGAAATGTCTGTCAGACCATCTGGGGTTAGCCTCTCTCTGCGTTTAGTAAATAGCTGGATGTTCCAGCAAGACTGAGAAGTCACGTTCCTGAAAAAGTCAGGAAAGGCCTGCCAAATCTGGCATCAGACTCAGGTAATCACTGAATTGTTCTGCCTCAAGTTTCAGTGCCCTGTGCACAGCCCCCTGTTCTTCCCCTCTCTCCCTCCCCCAAACCCTGCCCCCCCAAAATCATGCAGCAAATTTTCATCATGCAGGCGAAGCTGTGAAAGACATTAATAAAATTAATGAAGCCTTCACGTGTTCACTTCTAGAGGAAGGTGCTGGTGCCATGTGATTGGAGGGGAGAATGTGGTGAGGCAGGTGACCCCAAAACCTCGTGTGGGAGCCCCATGATCTTCGATACTTTGCTCATCCCTCTCCATAAGGTCGCTTGAGCACTGCATGAGCCCATCCAGTTCAGTTAGCACAAGCCTGGCACCTGGAACACATTCCGTACATGTTAGCTAGGGTTATTTCTAAGAGAAATAGGAAAAACCTAATGAAAACACTTCAAAATAGACCATCAGGTTTTTTTTTTTTCCCTGAGAATTTTTTTTTTTCCTGAGAACAGATAAAATAAAACATTATAGACTATACATACTGGGGAGATGGAGAAAGGTAAGAGTTACAGTAATATCACATTTTTTTTTTTTAAAGTGTGATTCAAAACCCAGCATGGAGAACTTTTTATTGTGTGAACAAGCACATACTTTCAGTTTCTTTACTAAGAAGTCACATCCTTAATTCTAAGTCCACGACAGCATATGAGTCCCGCCTTTCAAAGTCCACTCAGTGTCATGATATTAAGAACTGAATAATTCAGGTAATCTAGTCTACATTAACAGTCTTCCCAAAAAATAAGGGGCAAGGGAAAGACCCGAATCTATGATGAGGCAGGTTCATCTCTTGGATAGATGCCTGAACTTTGCTAGTGGTAAACTTTGAAAGCGTAAGATGGATGTGCCATTGCCCACCTCTGAACAAATTCTGCTGCAGCTGAAGGCATCTTTGTCAAGGTGTAAAGGGCCCAGGGGACAGATTTTTAATAAGTGCTGAGGAGGCTGCAGTGGGAAGAAATCGAAAGTTCTTAATAAACATTTAAGTGGTCATTACCATGCAGGGTGTTGAGTTTAGCATGTTAAGCATAGCTTCTTGAACAAAGTTAAAAAAAACTCACATTAAGATAGATCAAGTGCCGCTATGAAATAGGAATAGGGTCCCAAGTTATTAATGTTTTATTTAACTTCAAAGTCGTCCTAAAAATTGCCTGGAACTTCTGTCCCCTATTTCCAGTGTCTTTTTTCTCCTTGGATGACTTGAAACAGAAGAAAAAGACTAGTCTGCCTCTCAGAGGACTCCAGAAGGAATCTGATCAGAGCATATTTACTACAGGAAAAAAATTAAACAACTAATAGGTGTCGTTGGTATATTCAAAGTTGATTACTCTGTCCAGGGGAAACGATAAATGGAGAAATAATACATTTATCATGTGGCAGGGTATTTCCCACTTGTTCATCTTTGCGTTTTTGAGTGCAGTTTCTTTCTTAGCAAAGAAAAACCCACAACTGTAAGATCATTTTCTTCATTACAAGACACTTGTGTTGTTGGGGAGAAATTTCTCACCTGCATAGCAAATCTAGACTAGTACGGGAGTGGAAAATTAAGCTCTGACGCGTGTTATTCAAATTATATGGCTGCTGCAGGAATTCAGTGGAGGAGGGAAGGGGATAGACTCACGGGAGGGGCAGGCCTTGGGCTGGGCCCTCAAGGGGGGGGTGACCCTGTCTTCAGCTTTTCAGAAAAGAGTGTGTGTGTGTGGGTGCCTGGACATGGGTGTGAGTGCGGAGGGTCAGTGAGTGGAATATAAGGAAAGGGAGTAATTATTAAGGAAACTTAAATCCTGGAAGACAGCCAGGTGAAGGTCAACCACAAGGAACTGTTTTCATACTGACTCTCCCATCCCCGCCCTTTCTCCCCCTCTAACTCTGCCCTCTAGTTAACCCCCCTAACGAATTATTTGTCCAGTATTATCAGCGAGTGACATTTCTCACAAGTGGATTTTCCAGATAACTAAAAAGAACAAACTTTAAAAAAAAGTTAGAGTTAAAAAAATAAATATTAATATCCTCCTATGCATTTGGGGAAGTGGGTTAAAAGTAGCTTGAGGTTTGAAGTCAGGAGGAGCCCCACTTCACTCAACTGCGTGGTTTTTAGATGGCCTTGCCATCGTGGCAGCCAAGGTACGATGCTACTGAAACTGCGAGCGTATTTAAGTGTCTGTGTGTGTATTTGGTCTCCGAGTGGATTACTTGTGTATCTCTTTGAATGTTTTTGTGTACCTCTAAAAAACCACCTACTGTTATCTTTTTCAACTCCCCTATGTGTCTGCCCCCAAGCTCTCTTCCTCTACCACTTTAATGTGTTTTGAGAAGGGAAGCTTATTTCTTTATTATTTTTTAAATTGGCAAATAAAAATTGTATATAATTGTGATGTGTGCAATATGATGTTTTAGTATATGTATACATTGTGAAATGGCTAAATCAAGCTAATTAGCATACATTACCTTATGTGTATTTTTTTGTGGTGAGAAACACTTAAAATCTACTGTTCTGGCAATTTTCAAGTATATTATTGTATTTACATTGTTAGCAACTATAGTCATCATGTTGTACAGTAGGTCTCTTGAACTAATTTCTGTTGTTTAGCTGACATTTTGTGTTCTTTGACCAACATCTCCCCAGTTTCTCCCCGCCCTCTGCCAAGTCCATGGACATCACCATTCTATTGTGTGCTTCTATGACTTTGTTTTAGATTTCATATGTAAGTGGCAATGATGTGGTATTTGTCTTTTGTGCTTGGCTCCTTTTATTTAACATAATGTCCTTCAGGTTCGTCCATGTTTTTGCAAATGACAGATTTCCTTCTTTTTTAATGCTGAATAGTATTCCATTATGTACATATACTACATTTTCTTTATTCATCCATTGATGGACATTCAGGTTGATGCTATATCTTGGCTATTGTGAATCATGCTGCAATGAAGATAGGAATGGAGACATCTCTTCAACATACTGTCTTCATATCCTTTGGATACTCAGTAGTGGCATAGCTGGGTGATATGGTATTTCTATTTTTAATTTTTTGAGGAACCTCGATACTATTTTCTATAATAGCTGTACTAATTTACATTCCCATCAGCATTGTACCAGGGTTCCCCTTTCTCCACAACCATGCTAACACTTGTTGTCTTTTGTCTTTACTAACAGATGTGAGGTGATATCTCATTGTGGTTTTTAATTTGCATTTTCCTGATGATTTAGTGATGTGGAACATTTTATTTTCATATATCTGTTGGCCATTTGTATGTCTTGTGAAAAATGACTGTTTAGGTTCTTTGACCATTTTTCAATTAAAGTTATTAGCTTTCTTGCTATTAGTTTTTTGAGTGCCTTATATATTTTGGACATTAACCCCTTATCAGATGTATGGATTACAGATATTTTCTTCCATTCTTCAGTCTGTTAATTATTTCCTTTGATGTGTGGGAAGATTTTTAGTTTGATATAATAGGGGAGTTTATTTTAATAGCAAGTTAAGACAAACATCACTAGAAAGGCAGACGAAGAACATGTGCTTAGAAGAACTGCTGGGCTGGAAGATGAGGACTCAGTTTCTGTACTCAGCTGTGCAGATGACTGCAACCTTACCAGGTCATCTGGCTTCCTTGGGGCCCGTCCTCATCTGTCAAATGAGGAGAAATTGGGCCTGAGATATAATCTTAAAAATCCTTTCTGGCTTTCACAGTCTCTTATGAGCTGCAAGAAAATAATAATATGCTTCTCCAAACCTAGTATCCATTATTGTCTGAATGTGTCAGAATCAGAAGCAAGCCTGGCCTGATGCTAAATTGTTGAGCCATGTGTCCTTGTGTTGTTGTTGCCCAGGAGCTAGGATTGTTAAGGTTTAGCTCATAAGGGTGGGGTTTTCATGCCTGTAGCTGGCAGGAAGGTCCTACGGCCATTCCCAAACAGAGTGCACGTAGCTGTATATAGAGCCCTTGCATTGCTCACTCATTTCTTTGTGTATGTCTAGGTGCCATAGTAAGTATAGTTACTATAGTTTTGGTTTCAATCAGATCCAGCGGAAAAGAAGCACGGCACTATTATTTTGCTTTAGGCACAAATTTAATGAATACCCACCAGAACTGGACATTATTAAGAGATATAAAGTTAACAAAACTGATTATGCTTCTGCCCCTATGGGGAGGGAAAACATCCATATGTAGAATAGCCTGGATGCCATCCTGAATGGTGGTTTCTCTCAAGGACATGCAAAATGAAGGTGTGGGTGGGAAGGTCAAGGTAAATGGGGAAGTGTGCATTTTGAGAGGGGTCTTCAAAGGCTGTTATATATAGCCTTGGGTTAGTGAGGAGCACATTTTAGACTTGAGGGAAGGAGGAGGAGCTGAGGCAGTAAGACGGCTTTTAGCTATGTGTTTCAGGGCCTGCAAACAGCTTGGCTTATCTGCATGTGGGAATGAGTTTGGGAAACACATAGACCCAAAAAATGCCAGAAATTTAGTCCCTGAGAAAAAGTGGAGTCATTTGGTGGAGGCTGTTGATTGACAAATAATTTTCTCCTTGTCGTTTGTCTGGAGGGCAGTCCAGGAAGGTCTGACCCTGCCCAGAGACCATCGTTCAGAATCACCTCGTAGGTGTGGAATATGACTATGTAATAGGCACTGCTTGGGACAGCACCTAAGCTAAATCTCTGCCCTTCTGTGGTTTTCTCAGATGATCGGGATAGTGTGTACACGTACAGATGTTACAGACTTAAAATTTTAAAGTGAAGTTTAGAGTTTTATGTTCATTTTCTTTTATATTATATAAGTTAAACAATCATACCCATGCCACAGAAAAACCTGACCTCATCTTTGCCTATGGCCATTTTGAAAAAATCCAGGCAATAAATATTTATTGCACAGCTATATGTCAATCAATGCCTATTAAATTCCAAACCGTTAAGCTTATTTAAGAATAAAACATTTAAAAATATAATGGACCGAATGTGAAAACTTCAACTCTGGTGTCTTGCATAAAACGTTGGGGAAAAGACCTTTATCCTACGTCAACTGCAAGATAAATGACTTTCAGTCTGAGAAAAAAAAACATTTTTTAAAGTGACCTTCTTTGAAATAATGGGCTTATTTGATTTATTAGTAAAATTGTTATCAACAGTGCCTTTAAATCATTATAGAAAGTAATTTTTGTAACAACCAGCTCAGCAAACTTTATGCCAATAAAATTTGCATTGGTGCAATCTCTTTTCCGTATAACTCAGTTTGAGGGTCAAAACACTGATGTTTTAACTACACTAAATCTTCTAATAAGAGTTACATTAAGACTTTTTAACACAACCAGTTTTAAATCCCATTTTTCTTGAGCTCATTTTTATTGTATAACCAGTAGATATAATTATGTTCTATCAGTAAGAATTCAGAGAGAAAAATGTATAAGATAACTAACTTTATAATAATCACTGTGTATGTAGCAAATGTTTGCAACATGAATGCTTCTATAATATACTTCCAATTTAGAATTATATTCTGTACTAGTGTCTTGACTATGAAAGCTAAAGAATTAGAACCTTGAGCATAAGTGACCAAAAAAGACACAAAATTCTTTTTTGTTAACTGTGAAATTAGATAGTCACAGAGTAGGCCTTTCTTGTCTTTACAAAGCATCTTGAAGCGGTATTTTTATAACACCCTTGACAGATTTATAATTAAATGTCAGTTTTATTGCCAACTGCCATAATTATTTATGGGTGCCAATGACTTTATTCTGTAGCTACACATTGCTAAAATTAGGTTAGATTTCTGAATTTTAAAAGAACTATTTAAAATGTTTGGTAAGGGAAAGAAGTGAAAAAATAGAGTGTGCTTTTCGCTACTGCGTAACATAAAAATGGTTATTTCCAGCAAAGGGGCCTGAAAATATCTGTTGTATCCTCCTTTGGAAAAACTTAAGGCAGTTTGGCTATTTGGCAGGTCTAATTAAAAAATAAAAAGCAACTTTTCGAAATTGAAGATGTTAAGTCTCTCCGCACATGGCCGATTGCTATGAACCCAAAATGGGACCGTGCTGGGTGTGGTTCTCGTACTCACTGTACTACTCTCATGTTGGGAGCTGGAAGCCACCAAGAGAGAACAAATCATGTGTATTTCACTGCCCACTCTTAATCACATCACATTATGAGAGGAGAAAAAGGCTTTGAAAAGAATCATGTAATGGGTTTGTGAAGCCTGGTTCACTATCAAGCAACTAGCCTTGTAGTTACTTTAATGGCAATTAAAATATTATTAAACTATTTCCCCATGATTGAAGCTTCAATCTATGACCATTATAGAAGGTCATCTTCAAAGTAGCTGGTAGTTCTTAAAGATTTCTGGGATAGGAACAACTTTGAAAATATGCGCTAAAATTTTTGGGCTTATAAATTTAAAAATTTTCACATACTTTCAGGAAGTCTACAGACAACTCTTTTCCTTTTGGATTATCCTTGAACCTTGAGCATTTCTTATAAAGCTATGGAGTCCAAGCTGCATTTCGATGTCTTTCCTACCACTTATATCTTGATGATTCTGAGGAAGTCTTTCAAGTGTCAAAAACTTTATTTTATTTATTTTTTTGGTCTTCAATCTTATACATTGCCTAGGTTTGTGGATTAAACAGCATAACATATGTAAAGGTGTCCAGCAACATGCCTGCCATGCAGTGGGCCAATTTTATTGATGAATATAGTTGTCATGTAGAATACCAAGTTCCTATTATTTGGTCAGCTTGTCTTCCTGGAGGAGACTCTTAGAGAAGTGAAGTTAGATGATAATCAGATTTCTTGGTGGAGCTTAGAATCATAGTAGCAAGAGTTAAGGGGCCAAATAGTTAGCTTCTAATGTTCTCTAACTCATAACAGTTGCATCTGTATCTACTCCAGGTAAACAGGTCAACAGCAGATTTTCATGGAGACCAGACAGGACATCTTTTTGGCTAGAGATGTGTTCACGAATTCTTCCAAATTGTCTTCTTTTTTTCCAGGACTCTAAGCAGAACACTGCTGTTAACTAATCTTTCTTCAGATAGATATTGGAGCCACTTTCTGGTTGTCATTCCAGCTGTGTCTTACTAAGACTATTCCATGGTCATGTTGACTGGACCACCTCTTACGCAAGGGGCTAATCTCGCTACCTATGGGCTATTTTATTTTAATTGCCAAATTATGGGAATTGATCTGTAGTCTGTTATGAATAGTATAGTACATTGACCTTAGCATTATGTGTATATTTCACATAGACCCAAAAGACTCCTGTTGGCTCATCTACACTGCACATATGTGAAGACCACATTTGATTGGTGGGAAGGACTGCTGTATGGAGGTGGGAAGACCTCAGGCTTTAGAGTCAGACAGATGTATGTTGGAATCTCTCTTTGCCACTTCCTAGCCTTTGAGCTCAGTCATTGACACAGGTATTATGGGCTACCTATCCATGACCTCCTATGAATACTTGCTATCTGGCCCTTACTAGTGGTTATTAGGGTTGTTATGGCTTGTGACTACTCACATTTCCTGCTTTTCTTAGCAATAGTGCATGTTTGTGGACTGTAAACCTGGCTTTGCTCAAAAAGGACTGTCTGATCTCTTGATTTGTTTTTGACAAGTGACCAGTTAAAGTAGTTTTTTTCCAAATGCATGAGGATCGAAGGAATAATTATCCACTGTCTGTCGTTGGGCATCATCATCAAATATATCCCATTTCATTCTTCATTTATCCAGTTAACACAACTGGCGATAAAGTAGTACAGCAAATCCTCAGTTAATGTCATCAATAGGTTCTTGGAAACTGTGGCTTTAAGTGAAATGATGTACTACATGACAAAACTGACTTAACATAGGCTAATTGATATAAATAAGAGTTAAGTTCTTAGGGCATACAGTACATTGTTTCACTTAAAGTTGCAATTTTCAAGAATCTATCAAAGATGTTAAGTGAGGACTTGCTGTATTATGTTCTGTGGAATGCACAGTAATGTGTGCATATGAATGGTTTATGTGCTTGGAGTATTTGCTGTGGAATTAAAACATTTTTAGATTTCTTAGGAGACTAGGATCTGTTAACTTAATTTTTTCATACAGGGTTCACATGTTGGGTTGGTTTTACAAATCTATCCATGGATTCATTTTAAGTTAGTTAGTACCATAGTGCTCAGGAATTTAAAGGTGGTTCATAAGCTTAGGAGGGAAAGTGATTGTTCTCTTGAGAATTGGGTCAGACTCTAAAGAATCATTACTTGCGTCTGACTGTAATTAATTAACTCAGTCTCCCTGCTTTCCTTGAATTGCATCCAAAATCAACCCTGGCTGGTTTCTCCCAGAACTAGCTCTTCCAAACTCTTCCAAAGGAAATGTGTCATAGACTAGAGCCCACACCTAAAATTTACCTAGCAAGGAGAACTGATGACTATGTCCTTAGCATAGTAGCAAAACTACTCAAACATTTTCCAGTGTGGCTTATATAACATTGATATTTATTTTCAGAATCAGTGGTATTGTTTTACTAACTCTGTCAACCCTATTGGTAAAATGAATTAGAGTCTAAGTCAAATGCTAAATCACGTTTATTTAAAATAAAGATTGGGTCTTTGTGCTTATTGTCCGCCTGAAATCTCCTGTACGGTCTTAGGACACTTGCCATATTCTTTTAGTTTAATATACAAGCCTCATGTTGATTGAAGCCCAACTAGGAGTTTCTATATCTGAAATGAGAATGTTTTGCAAATAGTGAATGTTCACATGATCAGTGAGAATGTTGTTTGGGAAATTTGTTAGGGCCTTTGGAAAAGTTGTCCCATGTACATGCGCCTGATTATTCTGGCCTGGAGAGCCAGAGAAGGTTTAAATGTTACCTTTTAAGTATTTGGTTTCAGAATTAGGTGATGTCTGAGGAGCAGAAAGGCCAACCTTTTGTCATTTTTGCCTCTTTAATAAACTTAATACCGTGGACGTGGTCTCTGCTGAGGATACCAGCTGTGAACTAGATGGGGCAGAACAGAACATGAAAAGCAGAGAACAGCCACTTCCCGCTGTTAACAGAGAAAAACAAAGAGCAGAGTGTGAGATCCCTAATGGTGCCAGGCTTGTCCACCAATGCCTCTTCCCACTGTTTTTCCTCCAACTTGCTCCTCGAAGTCTTCCTCCTAGAGTTACAGAGGATCAGGGCTTCTCAGGGTTGGAAAGCCCAGGCTGCTTCTATCTTCTGAAACCACTGGTATGTGAAAAAATGAGGAAATGTCTGAACAAGGCTATAAATATTATGGCACATTTTAAAGGCTTATGCTTAATAAGTTAGTGCATGTATCATGCATAAAATGCTGGACACTTTCATTTTGTCACCTGCAAAATGTTTAAAGGATTTATAAAACATATCAGTACCCTTGCTATGCATGCCAGGAGCCTAGGCTGTAATGGGACACACGTTTATTGATGTATGAAGAACGTCTCAGTCTTTCAGCCCCATTGGGGCTGAATGATGCCACGATTCTAAATTTGAGACTCTGTGGGTGTGAGGGCTGCCCCTCCCTTACTACCCCGTTCACTCAAAGGCGCTACCTCTGATCCTGAGGACTTTTTGGTCTTTGCTTGTCCCATGCATTACCATCCATACGGTCCATCTTTTAGGAAATGGCTTATGAAAGGATTCAGGGGCTGTCAAAGAGGATTTGGCCTGGCTTTATCCTCCAAACAGGGCTATAGTTGATAAAAATATTCAGTTGCCGATCTGTTGCCAGCCTGCCTGGCTTCTAAGCCCAGTTCTCCCACTTTTAGCTGTGTGACCATGGGCAAATCACTTAACCTCTCTGGGCCTCAGTTACTTCATTTTAAAAGATGGAAAATCATTGTTGTCCACCTCACGTGTTTGTTATGGGAAGGAAGTGATGTAAAATATTTAGCACAAAGCTGGACATGTGGTAAGTGATATTCCAAATAATGTGTAATAGTAATAAATTATTATTATTTGTTATACTATTCGCTCTTTCCCCAAGATTTTGATCTGTTTACTCTCGTGTTCCTTGGCTCATGCAGGCAATTAAGGCCCATGAGCTTACTGCATGGAGAGGCTGCACTCCATCCCTAGGCATGAATTCCAAAAGGCAGACTTTGAAAGTCATAGAAAAATTGCTCACTGAGGTTTTGTAATATGCATTCTGGGGTCAGAGTGGTGCACATGAAGCAATACTAGAAGAAAAGTGAATTTTTTCATTGTTTTTACTGGTAGTTTTGAGTTCAGTTTACCCATTTTTGTCACTTTACTGCACATTCCAGACTTCACCCCTTCCCTCTTCCTTCATTGCTTGAACAATAACATGTTGCCCTCAAATGCAGTGGCATTCAGGCCAGGCTCCGTGGGACCCCCTGAAGCCCCTCAAACTCTCTTTAACCAGAGCTGCTCAGATTTTACATTTTACTCTTCCCAAGTAAGATGAATCTAATTTTATTTAGATTTAGAGTTTCCATGTTTTAAAAAAAAATTCCCAAACTTGAAAACCACTTTTCTAAGAGCAAGGAGAAGGAAAGGGAATATACTGTCTCAATCTTACACAAATAGATGGAGGAAGACTTTGGTCAATGAATATGATATTTGTATAAATTCTATAATATTTGGTTTCTGAGAAATATATAAAAATGCTTTATGACTGCTGACCTGAGAATTCCTCTCTGGATCCCATTATTTTAAAGAATATATGGTTATCATCACCTTGTGGATAAATGTCTAGTGTCGGATAAAGTTGAAAGGAACCTTGGAAATCTCAGGTATTATATACTATTAATTTTTTCTTAAGATATTAATATTATAAAAGTAGAGATGAATAATATATCAAATGATTCGAACCCCAAAAAGGAAGTTTACAATTTCAGTTTCAATCACATACACACACACACATATGTATAAGAATTTATCCATATTCTGGCCGGGCGCTGTGGCTCACGCCTGTAATCCTAGCTCTTGGGAGGCCGAGGCGGGCGGATTGCTCAAGGTCAGGAGTTCAAAACCAGCCTGAGCAAGAGCGAGACCCCGTCTCTACTATAAATAGAAATAAATTAATTGGCCAACTGATATATATATAAAAAATTAGCCGGGCATGGTGGCGCATGCCTGTAGTCCCAGCTACTCGGGAGGCTGAGGCAGGAGGATCGCTTGAGCCCAGGAGTTTGAGGTTGCTGTGAGCTAGGCTGACGCCACGGCACTCACTCTAGCCTGGACAACAAAGTGAGACTCTGTCTCAAAAAAAAAAAAAAAAGAATTTATCCATATTCTAAAGATTGAAATTATAAAGTCCACTTCTGAGAGTAGGGAAAGTAAAAGGGAGAATCTATTTTATATACAGCTAAAATGATATAAAAATAATTCTTTGTTTATTTTGAAAACTGAAATGTGACCATCACTTTCACATGACATGCAATTTGCATTTCCTGGCATGATTACAGGGAAGTGTTATTTGGGTTTGACACTGTCAGTAACGAAAGCGTGTGGTCATCTACCCTATTGGAACCTGGCCAGTTCCTTTTTATCTTGATAAGCATGCCTGCTTTTCAAGCAGAGAGCTATGCAATTTTTCTAGTGTTTGACAAAGTCTGACTGCATTTTTATTTTTCTAGAAGTGAAGAGTTTGATATTCTTTTTGGTTCCTTTTTTCTTTGTAATTTGTTAAAATCTCTTAGTGGAGTGCCAACTTCTATAACATTTTTGATTCTATACTTGGCCAATCACATTAGAAATAGAGGTTTCTGGTATACTCAGACTAATGAAGGCACAGAAAGTATTCAAACTTAACCTCAGAATCATCATTTGCAAAAGTTCTGGAAAAATTATAACTAAATTATACATAAGAGATGGGTAAAAAGAATAAAGCAAAAGGAAAAAATAAACCCAACTCAATGAAACTTCAAAGCAAAACAGTTTGAGGATCAGCCTTCAAGAAATGCCAGTTATTTTCATAGTATGTTTCTTAAGAAGTATAAGAACTTAGATATCGTTCTGAATTACAATGAGGCATTAACATATAGTTTTTAAAGTAATTCAGAATTCTTGGATAGATGTAAAGTGTCTGATGGATTATTTAGCAGAATAAACTTGAGACTAAATTTTGTCGTTTTATCATAAGTATAGCATTGTATGTTATGAACATAAAAGGCAGAAAACACAATCTTTAGAAGCATTCCAGGAAATTGTACATAAACATATGATAGAGCTGCAGTAGTCACTGTTTCATTCTTCCTAAGCCCACTACCAAGTTTTCCAGGCTTCTGCCCAAGGCTGGCTTTTTCTTTGCTTCAGTGGCAAGTTCATTTCTGCTGTTGGTTCTCTATGAGTATTTTCTCTCAGGTCCTTTTCATTTGTTTCGTAGTTGTACACATCTGAGTTTTAAGCCTAGATAATTTCAGCTATTAGTTTAAGGTGATTTTCAACTAACTAGAACTGGAGTTTCCCTTCCCTGCAATACTGCTGCAAAATTAAGTCTTTTCCTAAATGTAGATATTTGAGATGGACACACAAACACAATTTGCAGATTTTTCCTTACTTAAAAAACTCCCCTTCCTTTCATTTGATTCAGAAGATCTGAGTCTTTTCTATCCTCCCTTAGTTTAGAATCAGTGACCTGGAAAACTAGAAGAAAGGAAATTATGGCATTGGCAAAGCAGACATGCTCACTTGAGGGTACATTGTGAAGTTAATTAGTAAGTATGCGTTCCTGGTGGCAGCACAGGTCTACAGCCCCTAATTTGGAGGGTGTGGGATGTACGCTCAGCTTTTGCTTGACAGCTATTCTTCTGTCAGGCTTGAACCAGGGGTAGGACCTAAATTTAGGAGTGTGAACCCAGCCATGGATTTGGAGGTCCATATGTCCAACTTTACCTGACTCTCATTACACCATACTTTTTTTAGAGGTGCATTGTTCAGCCTGTGGAAATGGAGATGAAGGATCAGGTGGATCACACAATTAGACATTCTGTTTAACTTTGAATCAGGACAAACTTGCACCCCACATTCGTGCTGTCCATTCCACCTTTCAAAGATTGGGAAAATTGTACTCATTATGTTTTTATTTTTTATTTTAGCGTATTATGGGAGTACAAGTGTTAAGGTTACATATATTGCCCATGCCCCCCTCCCCTCTCGAGTAAGAGCTTCAAGCGTGTCCATCCCCCAAACGTTGCACACCTTACTCGTTGTGGTTGTATATATCCATCCCTTCCTCCCCCCTCCCACCCTCCCGACACCCAATAAATGTTACTCCTGTATGTCCACTTAGGTGTTGATCCGTTAATACCAATTTGCTGGTGAGTACATGTGGTGCTGGTTTTTCCATTCTTGAGATACTTCACTTAGTAGAATGGTTTCCAGCTGTATCCAGGATGTACTCATTATTAAGTATTTTTTGGAGCCAACTCTTCCATCTTTATGGTTCTTCTCACTTGTTTTAGTTATCTCAAATTTTTTTCCCTACATTATTTTTTAAAGTTAGGCATACAATTTTCATCATCAAAGCGATGTGACCTGCTATCCTGGGACTTTTAAGAACTGAGGCAGGAGGATTGTTTGAGTCCAGGAGTTTGAGGTTGCTGTGAGTTAGGCTGACGCCATGGTACTCATTGTAGCCTGGGCAACAGAGTAAGACTGTGTCTCAAAAAAAACCAAAAAAAAAATAAACCAATTTACTTTGCGTACACCACCTTTCCCACCATCCTATGTACCATTAGGATAAAACCCATGAGTTGTTGCGTGAAGCAAAAAGCAATTATGTATGGAATTCTGAGCAGTAACATTTAGTCCAACTAAAATTGCCCATGAAATTGGGGCATTATAAATCTTGCTGATAGCATCCAATCTTTGTGTGCCACTTTAGTTCCACTTGACTTACCTTGTGTATAAATAAAAAACTTAATTGGCTGCATTTGACTTTGAATAAAGCTTTAAATTTTTGAAAGAGTAAATTTATAAGTGGCTCTATGACCTGTTTGAGGATGGAAGATCCTGGAATTGGGGTGGATTGTCTTCACTGAGTAGCAGTGATTTACAAGGAGGAAAACAATACTTCTTACTTGGCTGTTGGTGGATAGGTATGGTGTGTTTGCATTTGATAACATCATTATAGTTTAAAATTGCTTTAAACAAGATTCAAGCAGTCATAAAAAAAGGTTGGTCTGTACTATGAACCCATACTGAAATTGCAAATGTTGGAAATGTTCAGATTTTAACACAATTAAGTTGATATAATGGGACAACCATCTTACTTTGGTGCTAC
This sequence comes from Microcebus murinus, assembly GCF_040939455.1. Lineage (NCBI taxonomy): Eukaryota > Metazoa > Chordata > Mammalia > Primates > Cheirogaleidae > Microcebus > Microcebus murinus. The sequence continues at coordinate 93,430,623 of NC_134111.1, read as the reverse complement.
CATATACTGGTTTATATAGCCAAGGATATAAATTTATTGTAATTTCATCTACAAAAAATGCTTGGTTGTTCAAAAATATTCCTACATTATGTGGTTTCTAGAAAGATGTCTCTTTTGAGAACTGTGAATGGCAGAGTGGAATCAGAACTTCAGGAAAAAATGCCCCTTTCTGAAACCAGTGATGAAACGTGAACCAATATACTTCACACTGTGGTTGAACATGTCTCTGAGTAATGGAGAAGTCCACTATTATAACAGTTTGGCTTGGCTGCATTTGGGATTTGAGTGGTTATTTGTTAAAGTTGTTAAAGAGCTGCTGTATCTTTAATGCAGTTCCACATACTAAGAGGTGTAGGAATTTTTTTTTTTTTTAAGATAGAAATCCTTACTAGGGATCAAAAAGACCCTCCCTGTATCTGCCTCTGCAGTTGCACCTGAGTCACCTCTCCCTACCCTCCTCTCCTGTCAACCACCCCATATCCTGGTCTCAGTCCTTTGAAGACACCCCATCCTTTCCTTCTCTGTGGCTTTCACGCCCTCAGTTCCCTCTGCCTGATCATTCTTACTTTACTCTCCCCTTCGTCTTCTCCTTTCTCCTTTCTCTTCATCTTTCAGGTTTTACCTTGAAAGTCACTTCCTCAAGGGTTCCCTGACCTTTGGATAAGGTTATTTTATTTTCCAGTAGCTCCTTGTGCTGTGTTTGCCTTAACACATCACGCTGGGATATGATTCGTACTGTTTCATTGTCCTCCTCCCTGCACTAGAACGTGTGCTCCATCAGGGTAGAAACTTGTCTGTCCTGTTCTTGGTGGCATCCTCACTTCCTGGCGCAGGCCCTGACATTAGACATTCCATAAATATGTAATACTTGCTGGATGCATACATGAAAGAAAGGAAGAAAGGTAAAACTGAATGCATTATCATTAAGAAAGAAAACCCAGCAGGTGGCGGCTGTTCGTTCTTCCTTACCATCCTCCCACCCTATTTCTATGAGAAACAGGGACTTCTCTGCCAATACACGGCCTGTTTATTTATCTTATAATATCACAGGAAGTAGTGGCTCTTCCTCTCAATAACGTTATAGACCTTTGGTAGAGATATGCAAGCAATTTTTTTTTGTAAGTTCAAGTTCCTCATTGCTCTCTCAGAAGAGATGAAGGCCCCCACTTGATCTAGCTAAACTACTTAGAGGATCTCAGGTATCTTTTTCTCTTAGCACAAAGTTGCCAGTTCAGAAAACTTTGCTTAGAGCTTTTTCCACCTATCTTATTGTCACTTCTGTGATATATGTAATACTAGTGACCCAGAGTGAGTCAGTGCTACTGTCATTATTGTCTTCAGCTGAATATTTACTTCTTCTATCTTAATTTCTACCAACCTGGGGCTTTTGGCCTCCGCTGCTTGTTTTTATGATTGCCACAGAAACCCTTGGTATTGGGTAGGGCGGAGGGAGCTTCAAGAGCTACTGTCTCATTATAAAGATGGTTCAATATCATAGCGACTTTAAAAATGGGTGAGGCCACTCCAGTGGGTGCCAGTGTATATGTCTTTGCTTTCTCCTCTAGGAGGCAATGTTGTATTTCTGTTTAGAGAATGGGGTCTGGAATCAACTCGAACCTTCTAGCTGATTGATCTGGAACAAGGTGCTTAACTTTTTTGGGTCCCAGTTTCCTTATCAATCAAATGGGGGTAATAATTGTATCTACCTCTTATGGTTTTGAAGAAGATAAAACGAGGTACTGCGTGCAAGGTGCTTAGTATGGTGTCTGGCACATGCTAACCACATCAACCATCAACCATGATAAATAGGTCTCTGGTGTTAGGAAAAGACTTGTCTGGTTATAATTATTTGCGTAAATGGAAAAAATGAAGAACAGTAGTAGTTTTAGCTTTGGTGCACAAGAAAATGTGGTCTAAGGCTCTGAGTGCAAAGGAGCCCTGGGTGGGTGTGAGGAGATCATTTTAATTCTGCCACTTACTGACAGTACCAGTGAGGGTACAGTCACCAGCTCTCTGGGCCTTGATTTCTGCAGTTTTCTTCCTTCTCACTTTGAGTACCTTTTATGTCCTTTTCATGTCTAATTGCATTAGCTAGGACTTCTAGTATAGTGTTGAAAGGTAGTGGTGAAAGGGGCCATCCTTGCCTTGTTCCTGATTTTAGAGGGGATACTTCTAGTTTCTCACTGTTAAATACAGTAAGCTGTAGATTTTTGTAAGTGTTCTTTTTCGAGTTGAGGACACCCCCTGTATTGCTGGTTTGCTAAGAGTTTTTATTATGAATGCGTGTTGGGTTTTTTCAAATGCTTTGTCTGATCTTTTTCGTGGGGGAGTGTTATATGCTTAGCTGAGTTCTGAATCTACTGATAGGATCATGTGATTTTTCTTTTTTAGCCCATTGATGTGATAAATTATATTAATTTATTCTTGAATATTGATTCAGCCTTGTATCCTGGGCTAAATTCTAGTTAGTTAATGGTGTATATTTCTATTTATATATTGTTGGATTCAATTTGCTAATATTTTGTTGAGGATTTTTACATCTATGTTCAAGAGAGGATCTCTTTAGTTTTAAGATGGGAAGGTTTGCACCAAATTAGCTTTGCATGTACTTTCTAGTGCTAGCATTTTAGGACTCTAGGAATGAGTTATTATTTCATTTTAAATACCTCACTGTGGTAGATACTAAATAAATATTTGCTAAGTTGAATGGAATCTGCTGACTTTATCTCTGGAATGTAGATGATTTGGTTTTATGATACTGAATTGTAATGAGACAGAAGACAGTGATGTGATTTTTTTGAGATTAAAAATAAAAAGGCATAAATAAAATCCAAAGCCAGAGATAGACTGTGGATTAGTTTGCTAGGCAGCCATAACAAAGTACCATGAGCTGGGTGGCTTAAACAACCGAAATTTATTGTCTCATGGTTCTGGAGGTTAGAGCTCTGAAATCAAGATGTTGGCAAGATTGGTTTCTTCTGGGAACTCTGAAAAAGAATCTGTTCCATGCCTTTCTCCGAGCTTTTGTGGAATCTTTGGTATACCTTTGTTTCTATTGTATCACCCTGATCTCTGCCTTTATCTTCACATTGTGTTCTCTCTGCATGTCTGAGTCCAGATTTTCCCCTTTTTATGAGTTCACCAGTCATATTGGATTAGGGGACCTTCCTACTCCAGTATGACCTCATCTTAACTAGTTAAATCTGCAATGCCTTTATTTCCAAATAGGGTTGAATCCTGAAGTACTGGGAGATAGGACTCACATATAAATTTGGGGAGGGGGGACACACTTTAGTTTATAACAGGAGGATTGATTATTCTGTCCTTTCATTTGTCCTTCCTTCCTTCTTTTCTTACCATAAATGTTATCGTGAAATACAGGTGGATGGATCCCAGACAATTTTATGAGAGATTTTCTTTACAGACAGAACTTTAACATTTTACAGAAGTGGCCACTTGCTAATTCACAGCAGTTAACCTTTTAATTTGTAGATTACTTATAGGTGCTTAGCACATGTCAATGTTTTGTTTCTATGTCATTCCATTTTCTCTTACTGTTCCTCTTATTCTGTTCTTCCTCTTTCCTCCTCCCCATGTTCACTTAGTTTGCCATCCTCAGTGAGCATTTCACTTGTTATGAATAGGTAGTTCTGCCACCAGATGGTGTGCGAGGATTGGGAAAAGAATTGAAATACATTTGGCCAAGGTGGTTGCTTTTCAACACTTTATTTCAGGAAAAAGGCTGACAGGCCAAAAATGAGAATCTGAGATTGTGTAGTTCTTAGTTATTCATATCAATTTTCCTTTTCTTTATGATAGAAACAGAATCCTGAGCTGGAAATCTTGAGAGAAAAAAAAAACTATAAAATTTGATGTGCAAGTGAGAAACTTTGGTCCTGGAATAGACAATGCTATTAGACTGAGATGTGGAAGCAAGGTCGCTGAGTGAGAAGACCTCAAATTGGTAGTTTCAGAAACTACAGAAAAGAGAAACCTCTTGAGCCCAGTAGAAGGTTATTGCAATAAGGGGTGTCAGCTGCCATCTCATTCTGCAGCCTCAAATGTGGCCTGCAGCCACGTGCAGCTTGTGGACCACATCCACCTGCAGTATGCTTTGTTTAGCTTAAACAACGTTTCACTGTTATTATTAATTGCCAGCATTTAAAAAAATCCTAATATTTCACCTAATCACCCAGATTTCAGGCTTCTTTTGGAAAAAAAAAATCTGAAGACCTGGCAATAGTGACTGATAGCTCTTTCTTGGCAACGCTTTACTGTGGCTGAGCTGTGGCTACCGTTATAGTTGGAACTTGTGATTTATTGTTTGCTGCTGTCTCTTCCACTTCCTATTACATTACACCGAACCTTTGCCCTCATTTAATATGTTACCTTCCTCTGCCCAGCCCTGGAAAGGAATTTGAATATGTGACCCTGCTCTGCATCAGGTCTAGAGAGGAAATGACAGTTGGTTCAGGCCACATCTGCTTTCTGTTTCTCACTAACCATGACTTCTCTGCACGTAGAAACTGGTGGGAAAAGAGGGAAAGTGATTCTTCACAGAGGAGTGATGCAGTTGAAGTAAAGAATCAGGACTGACATTAAAGGCTAACAATTAAGCCAAAATAGCTGCCATTACTCAATTATAGAAAAAGACACTAGAGGAAAACACACACATAAGTGAAAAACATGGGGAACCCCAAAGTAAACACTGTACAGGGAACCTTGGAGAGAATGGATAATCCATGATCAGAAGACCACTGGTCAATAGTCAACAGAGAGAAGGGAACCCCAAATGACTTACCGGCAAGCTTGGGCTGTCTCTGGGGCAAACTCATCCTTTTAGGATGGGAAAGATGACTGAGGAGACAAGACAAGGTAGGCAAGTCAGGTAGAAATCAGATGGTTTGTTGTTACCTAAGGATGCCTTTCTGTGCACCTCTGAAATGGCTGTCAGAGACTCCATCAGAACGTGGAAACTAATTAGCAAAAAAAATAATGGGTTAGTAATGGAGTCCTTCCAGAGGGATGAACAGAATGTTTTTGCTTGGCCCAATGGAGGTAAACAGCAGGGCTGACTCCTGGATGATTTATTAGTGATAGCAAACATTTACCGAGTGCTCACTCTGTACTGGGCTCTGTGCCGAGAGGTTGATGTTGTGATACCATGGCATCCTCCTGACATCACTGAGGTCATTGCTATTGTCATCCCTATTTTATCAATGAGGAGACTGAGGACCAGGAAGATCAGGTAACTTTTCCAAGTTCACTTAGCTGAGAAATGACAGAGCCGGGATGGGATTCAAATGCCAGCTCTCAAGCTGCCAGTTACCAAACTCTTCCCACTTCACAACCAAGCCACCCTCCTGCCTCCCTCTACCAGTCAAAGATGTGGCTTGGCCTAGCAACAAATGCCCAGTAGGACCTGGATCAAATCTGAAACCTCAGGTAAGTTGTACCATTTTGCCTGGATGGCATGGAACAAGTTTGAAAAGCTTACGTTTAATTTGTAGCACATCACAAGGTTGTTTCAAATGGTCACTAAGAGGACTGACAGATGTCAACCAACCTTCATCATCCTAAGAACATGGGTAAAAGACATCTGGGAAACTTCAGTCTGGCAAATCTTGTTTCCACCCAGAACATGCTGGTAAAAATCCACACTAAAAGTACACGAATGACCTTTTCAAAAAGAAGACAACTTGGCTTGTGGAAGAGGGAACTGTATGTGGCTGGAGCCCTTTGAGAAGGTGAATACACCATGCTGGTGGAGAAATAGTGGATGTCCTTTTTTCCACTTTCAGAAAGCCTCTCTAATAGGGGTCCAGACCAAAGGAGTTGCTTGAGAGGTAGCAGCCCCAGAGAGACAGCGCTGTGGCTCTCAGAGCGTGCTTAGAGAAAGGAAATCAGGATAATTGTTAAAAGGTTCATCCCTACATGGAAAGGTAAACGGTGGAGCCCTGGAGGAATGAATGTGCAGACGAGTCGTGCATAACATTTTTATAATTGATCTAGCAGAAAGAAGAGGGCAGCTGGCCCTCTCGGTTTGCAGATGCTATTAAGCAATTCTGGCCAGAGAACTGTTAAAACAGTCAGGATAAGCTGCCAGAAGATCTGGCACATATGGGTGCTAGTTGAGTTTATTGCATCTGGAGGAAAGTAATCCCAGTTGTAAGTTTATGATGCCCAATAAAACCCTGAGCTTTTTAAGGAAGGCTATCTCAAGAACAGCGTAGTGTTCCCTAACTCTTATAGAAAACCCCAGGCAATTCTCTACCCAGAATTTTAATACAGGGCTAGTTGTTGTTTCTGAAAATCTAACAATTCCATCAATGTGCAAGTCCCTGTTAAGAGCAAGGAATGGAGTTAGAAGTGATTTAGGAAGAAAAATGCAAAATGATCAGGGAATTAAGAAACCCATGGTAGGGAAAGAGGCTCAACAGGTGAACTTTCTTAATTCCAAAGGTGAAGGGCGAGGAGAATGTAATGACTTATTAAAACATGAAAGATAGGCACAGAATCAGCAAAAACTTTGGTTCTCACACACACAAAATAACTGTGAGGTGATGGATATGTTAATTAGCTTGATTGTGGTAATCATTTTACAGTGTATATGTATAAAAATGTTTTATATTGCAAATACCTATTTTTCAGTTATACCTCAATAAAGTTGGAAAAAATTTTATTAGGGTCATTAGAATTCAGATCCAATGTTGTATGCCTGAAAGTAAAGTCAGCACATATATTAAAATGTATTAGCCCACCTAGAAGCTAGTAAACTAATGGAACCTTTATTCTTTGAACTGAAAAATGCATTAGGTAGAATCAAATGATAGCTCATAATTTTAGAATAACTAATGTCTCTAAGTATTTTTCCTCTAAACTTTTGGGTTTAATGTGGGGAAAGAGAGGGAATAACAACATCCCAGAATAGGCTTTTAATGTCACTGTCAAATGTAGATACTCCACCATCTCTTATCTATTCTTCTTCAAATTACTTTTCATTTTTTAATCCAAGTAATATGTGAGCTATATACATAATTTCAAAAATCAAATAGAGTTCAGTAATTTATAATGAAAACAGCAACCCCCTCTCCTTTCCCAAGTTTTTCCTCCCTTTCAATAACTACAGCCTTTTCTTTTGCTATTTATCTCTGTATTTCTAAGAAGTATGCTTATGTTGTACTTTTCTATTCATTACTCTTTACGTTATCTCTTGATTTCCTGTTATGGTAATTGAGCATTTACTTCTCTTGTGGCCACCCTTCCTACCAACCCTAACACACACATACACACACACACACACGCACACACGTGCACACACACTCTCTTCCACGTGGAGCGTGGTGGTTTCTTGGCCTGGAGTATGGCTGCCACCCTGGCCTTTCCTTTCACCACCATTTCGCTTTGGGCTCTCTGTGTCCGGAGAACCCAGCTAACTCTTTCTTGCATTTACTCCTTCATTTGCTGAGGTACATCCTCCAGTGGCTTCGTAAGACACATTATACTTAAGCAATTTGGAGGTAAATTTATTTATTTTTTTTCTTTGTATTTTTAGTCACTGTATGTGTGAAAATGTCAAATGTTCCTTCGGCTGTTTCCCTTGGTCGATAACTTGGCTGGACGTAGACTTCTCATCCTACAACATCTAGTATTGTAAGTGGTGATCTGCTCTTCCGATTTCTGATCCACTGCATGTAGACAGTCTTCCTGGAATCGCTTAGGCTACTCGCTTTATCTCGGTCATTCTGAACTGCTGATGCACTTTTAAATTCATTGTGGTGCACACTCGATGAGCTTTTCTAATTGGAAGTTTCATCTACGTTGTCCTCGGAAAATTTTTGAATTATTTCTTTGATTCTTTTCTTGTTCTCTATGATTCCTATTCCATCTTTCATGACATTATACCTTCTTGGTTGATCCCCTAATAATTTTATCTTTTCCTCTAATTTACCATTTATTTAAAAAAAAATGTTTTTAAGACAGGGTCTTGCTATGTGGTCCAGGCTGAAGTGCAATGGCGTGATCTTAGCTCACTGCAGCTTTGAACTTCTGGGCTCAAGGGATCTCTATTCTCCCTCCTCAGGCCCCCAAGTAGCTGGGACTACAGGCTCATGCCACCATGCCTGGCTTACATCTATTTTTTTTTTTAAATTCCAATTTCTTGGATATTCCTTTGACTTTATTTTGGTTATCATGCTTTTTAACTTTCAAGAGCTTTTTCTTGTCTCTTTTTCTAAAAAGTAGAATACTGTTTTTGTTTTATTGATATAGGAACTCCATCTTTTAACTCTGAGCATATTGTGTGGGTGTGTGTTTAAGGATTTGTTCAGCTTCATGCTTTGTTACTGTATCTAATGTCTTACTTTTTTTTTTATTTGTTTCTGTTTCTTTCTTTTTAGAGACTATTTTTAAATGCGTTGGCCTCTATTCATATTTGGTAGTGGGATGCTAAATGCTGACAGGCAGTCCCGATGGCATGGTTGGGTTGACTGGTAGCCTTCATTGTTAGTATGTAGAGGTCTTTTTTTTTTTACTAAAGTAGTTAGAAAATGGAAGAATATTTTATTTTATTTTTTAATTTTAATGAATTTATTAATTTTTATCTTTTTATTTTAAAAAATTTTTTCCAGCATATTGTGGGGGTACAAATGTTAAGGTTACGTGTATTGCCCTTGTTCCCCCTCCCCCCTTGAGTCGAGCCTCAAGCGTGTCCATCCCCCAGTTGGTGCGCATCGCATTCATTATGTATGTATATACCCATCCCCCCCACCTGCCCGACACCCGATAAATGTTATTTTCTCTGCCATTTAGTGTCTTCAGGAAAAATCTTTCTGTCTGCTGAATGAAGGGATGGGTTTTTCTGTACAATGAACTAGAGGTGGAAGCTCAGGAACACTTTTCTCTCCGAGATGAAGATAAGTGCTTCGCAGGCTCTGAATTAGGTTTAAGATCCGGTTTAAGATTAGGTTTAAGGGGAGTTGCAGGTGTCTATACTTATTATTTATTCTTACGGGCATAGCCGATTTGTGTAAGGCCTCTGAGTGATAATGCAAGCCTTGAGTATGTAAGAACTGTGGCATGACACACATTTGAGCTTCTCAGCTTAGGTAAAGCCTTGCTTGTATGCACAATGTCAGTAGCAGCTGCTTGCTGTCCATTACTGACGCTGGGGGCTGGGACAAGCTATGCTAAGAGGTCCTCCAACTGCATGGGCTTTGCTGGAGTTCTGAATCCAGCTGGATTCAGACACACCCAGAGCCCTGTCCAAACAATTTGCTGGATGTGTGTGTGTGTGTGTGTGTATGTGTGTATTCATATACATTCTCACTTAGCTATAGTCCCTGGAAATGCTGCAAGTAGCAAATGTCAACTACTCTATAGGCTGACTTTCAGCCTGTCTCCTTGTTTTCAGAACTTTGCCTTATTCCTTGTCCTCTAGGGATGCGGTTGCTCTCCCCCAAGTGTTGCTCTCAGCATTCTCTGGGGAGAGTTGGCTGGTTTCTCTTTGGGATTCACCTTTTAAGTGACAACTTTCCTATTTTGCTAAATCAATCATCATACTTCTGTCACCGTTCCATCTTCCAAAGATGGGGTTGAAGCCTCTCAGCTGCTGTCATCTCCTTTGCCATTCTCTTAGTCTTTGGGGCTTAATACATTTTTGAAAATTCTACCACTCTCATTTTAGTAGCATTTTTGCAGGGAGAGGAGATGAAGGCCTGTGCTTAATTCAATATATTTACCTTGAAATTTCTTTTGATTTGTTATCACAATTGTAAACTCCTCCAGGTAGAGGGCCAAGTCTCATATTTGTGTGTTTTGTAGTGCACATACTAGGCACTCAATAAATATTGCTGGAATGAATAAATGAGCTGTGCTGTAGGGTCTCTCTGAAATACAATTATTTTATCTGCTGATGTGATTATTTCTCCTGAGATCATCTCTGGTTAATCCTGAAATGAGAGAAGGATATTGACTGCCAGGTGGAGTGTTTTCAAACTGACACCATGACCAAGTGAGGCATTTTTCTCCATTTTACTTGTTTATTTAATTTGTTAGCATTAAAAAAAAATGTTTGAGTTCATTTCTGCTTCAAAAGAAGTATCTATCTTTCATAATCATATTATCTCTTTAGTGTTATACTACTTCTCTAGAAGGTTGGCTTTCTGACTGTTTAAAATGCAGTGGTTTGACACACCCAGAGCCCTGTTCAAACAATTGCTTCCCATATTTGTAAAAAATCATTTTATACATATGAATATTCTTCCTGGTATGCAGCATGCTCTAAGAATTTAAATATTAACACTAAATGTAAAGCTGCTTTTCTGTTAACATTTCCTTACTTACCAGCTTTGTGTTTAAACATTTTTTTTTCTGATTTTGTACCTTGTCACTGGGCTCAGGGTCATTGTTGTTGTCTTTCTTTGCATCCCCCTCCTTTCTCCTCCAACCCAGTATAAATATATGCAACTGGAATAACAGTTTCTTGGCCAGGTGTAGTAGTAGTACACACCTATAGTCCTAGCACTTTGGGAGGTCAATGTGGGGAGGATCACTAGAGGCCAGGAGTTTGAGATCAGCCTGGGCAATATAGCAAGACCCTACCTCTATACAAAGTAAAAGAATTAGCAGGGCACAGTGCACTACAGGGCACTATGCAACCCTAGTCCCAGCTACTCAGGAGATTGAGACAGGAGGATCACTTGAGCCCAGGAGTTTGAGGCTTCATTCAGCTATGATGATGCCACTGCACTCCAGCCTGCGTAACAGAGCAAGACCCTGTCTCTAAAAAAAAAAAAAAAAAAAAAAAAAAAGCTTATTGAAATAATACTTATCCCTATTATGTGTGATTGCTCTGAAATGTACTGTCCTGTTCTACTCTTATTTCATTAAAAATATGCTGGTTGTAAGCCACTAAGTTTGTTTCACAACCCATTTGATCACCACCTGCTGTTGCAAAAACAATGTTCTGGTTAATGTGAATAAAGCCTAAACTATAGGCTCGTGTTTCATCGCTCCCTCACTTTCTTCATTTCATTGCCACAATTAAATAATATTGCTTTGAAATTAAAGAAAAATAATTAGTGTGGCTCCCACATCTTAGCAAGGCAACAATGGTCATTTTTGTGTACCCCTTACCTACCCCTTACCTACCATCATTGTCCCTGTGCATACATAGCTGTCATCTTAGTTACACAGCTCGGAGACATCTTGTCTGGCTACACAGTTTGTATTCCTTTTTTTTTTTGAGACATAATTTTTTTTTTTTTACAACAGTTTCAGATTCATGGCAAAATTGAGCAGAAGGGCAGAAGGTGCAGAGACATCCCATATACCTCCTGCTCCATGCATGCATGGCCTCTCCCTTGCTCAACATCCCCCCAGAGTGGTACATCTGTCACAATTGATGAACCTCCACCAACTCATCATTATCACCCGAAGTCCATAGTTTACCTAAGGTTTTGTTCTTGGTGTAGGACATTGTATAGGTTTGAACAAATTTATAATAACATGTATCCACCGTTATAGTATCATACAGAGTGTTTTTACTGCCCTAAGAAACCCTCTGTGCTCTGCCTATTTATTCCTCACCTACATACCTTCATCACCACTGGCAACCACACAGTCCGTATTCTTTTTGCTATACTACAGGGGCTCCCGAATAGTTCGTCATATCTTTGAGATATAGTTTTATTTGTTGAAAGAACCTTGGCATTTACTTAGTATTAGGCCTTCAGATAGAATGTTGACTGATTTTTATTGAACTCACTAACATTATTTTTATTAAGCATTTTTTCTAATTATAGAATCGTACATATGAATTTTGCAAAATCCAGGCAAGTAAAAATAAAAAAATAACATTTATAATTCCACTATTCTAAGATAACCACTGTTAACCATTTAGTGTCCTTCCTTCATAAAGTTTCTTTGCAAGTACAGTTTTACATTTTTGCTATAATACTACACACCCAAGTTTATATTCTATGTTGTGTAACTTAGCATTATATCATAGGCATTCTTACATTATGGAAATTATTTAACACATATCACTTAAACATTTCTCTATTACTGAATATTTAGGTGTCTTCCAGTCTTATTTATTTTTTTGTATGTTACTATAAAGAACTGGGGTAAACATCTAATGCCTAAATGATCATCTGCATTTTAAGGCACATGCTTAAGATTTTAAAAGTAGACTTACAGTCCAAAGGCATAGACACTTGAGGAGGCTTGGTGCTTACTGCTGAAAGGTTACTACCTTTCGGGAGGGCAGGAGTTCTAGAGAGGACCATTGCTCTTCAAAGGTGAGAGAGACGTAGGCTTGCGCAGCATTTGCAGGTAGGGAGCCCCAGAATGGGGCACAGGCAGGACTGCAGGAATGATGAAAAGATGCTCCCCAAGAGATGGGTTGAGGGTTGAAAGCCAGGGCTAAGATGTTGTGTTTCCTGACACAGGAAGAAATTGGGTTGGGCTGTGGGTGTGACCAGGTCTGTGCACAGGGGTATGTGGGTTTGGGAGGAGCTGAGGAAACCCCCAGAATGGCTTTTATCCTTTCCTTGGAGTCAGAGAGGGAGGGTGGAGCTGGGGACTCTGAAGGGCGTGGTGGTGACTTGGAATGGCCCATGCGGGGAATAGAGGGGGAAATGCTGGGAAATCCTTTGCCTTAAGAGGTACACGGGACGTTTCCAAGTCCCACTAGAGATTCAACAGGGCTCAGCCATCATCCATGTATGGTAGCACCAATCTGCAAAGCCCTCTGTGATTTTTATCAGGTGTGCCTGAGGCCTCCATATAGCAGTGAAGATGAAGGTGGATGGGCTGACCTGGATTTGGAATTTGTAGAGTGGCTGGAGGTTGGAAAAGGGAGGTTGGAAAAGGGAGTGAGGAGGTGAGGATCATGGCAACAGTGTTTAAGTGATGTGTCATGTGATCTGGGCCACCAGAGGAGAGGCCTGTCAGGTTGATGGAATTAGAGGGAAGGAACATATTCTGTGTCCTTGTATTTGCAGTTCACATTTTGAAATACAAGCTAGTCTTGAAGAGGTGGTGTTCATGCTGTGACAGTGTTGGGGACTGGGAAAGGTTCCTGGATGCCTCTCTTTTTGTAGGCTGGTGGTCGGTCTGTTTTGTGAGTCCAGGTCAAGAGCAGGGAGATTTGCAAACATGAGGAACCAAGGCTGGTAGAGGAAGCTTGGACTGTTCACCTTCGACTAGAAGGAAGATGCTAACACTGGCTTAGAGCAACATGCTGCTCATGTTCTGGTTTGCGCTTCCCTGAAAGGCCTAGTGGTGCTCCCCTGCACATGCTTCAGAAACATATAATAAGAAAACACCCTGAGCAGTTTGTGTTTTGAGTCAAAGTGAGAATTTGGGGCTGAACCAGTTAGGTCACACGATTGCTCTAGTGGACACTCAGAGGACAATGAATGCTGATTCGCCTGACATCTTTGGATTTGGGGGATCATCTGTGACCAAACTGGACTCCTCAAAAGGCAGCTCACAGAAGTGCCTCCTCCTGGGGTGGGGATGGGAGGTCTTGGTGAAGCCAAAAGCCCACCTGAGGCCAAGCATTTGAGACAAGTGTAAGAAGTCAACTGTGCTCAACACAGTTCGTCAGATTTTATGGTTATTGCTGGATTTGGCATTTCCCAGGAGAAGGTTCCATCTATTGTTCCTTTCTTCCCAGTGATATTATGGAAAGGGAATGTTGGGGTGTTGTTTTCTGAAGTCAGGTGAAGTTCTTTTTTTTTTTTTTACGACATCAACTTGAATTTAAGTTGGGTCTTGGCAAATATTGAAGAAACCTTTCGACTACCTTTTCCCCCTCTCAAGCTAATGCTAATCGAACACAGTATTTGATTAACCTCTTGAAGAGTATTATTCAAATGTTCTTTGGATGACTAAACTGATAAATTGGATAAAACTAATTGCTAGAGGTGATGAACTCTTGTGAATCATTGCGATTCATTCTGCCAGTTTGCTCAAGCTACACCCGTAAATCTGGAGAGGTGACAGCCCAGCCACTGTCACGCAAGCCCATTTCTCAAGCGGAGCAGAACTTGACGGGGGGGAAAATCTTTGAACACTGTCTTATGTAGTGCAGTTATTGGACAAACTTGAATCTATGTGTTGCTTTTTCTGAATTTGGAATTTTTATATTTTATATGGGCTTTATGGATGTGCGTATTATGTTCCTGATCATCCTTGAATTCGTTGTTAGAATGAAAAGCTGCGCTTTGTTCATTGTTCTGCATTGTTGATCCATGGTGTTAAGAAAGCAGGGATCTGATCTTGAGATAAGTTTCCAACACAGCACTGGAAAGGCATCTACCCTTAAACTCAGCAGTAGTGCCAGCCTCTCAATAGGACTCTGAGCATTGATCTAGGTGCCCTGAATTAAAAGTAACATTAAGCCTATGGAGAAATCCCAGAGGACTCTCAACAATGATGATTATGAGATCTGAAAATAGAATCAATAAAAAGAAGACATAAAACCAGGGTTCTTCATTCTGGAAGGAAAAGGTGAAGGAAAGACTTAAAGGCTGTCTTCAAATATGTCTATATACTCATGGATAATATCAGAGAGAACTGGTTTAAATTGTAGCAGAAGAGATTTAAGTTAGATGGGAAGAAAAAAAAAATTTCTGACAGGACATACAAAGTGAATACCAAGCAAATACATGGATTTCATTTCTCTAGTAAAAATCCGACCATTCACTAAACATTGCATTGAATAATCTTACTCACTGGTGATGATGCTAAGCTAAGCCTTATTCTAAAGATCCCGAGGTGTTCTACAACCATTCAGTTTTGTACTTTAGGATCTCAATCACTTTTACAAAGATCTCTTCTTGGAAGCAAAAGTATCCTTCTCAATATGATTCTTAGAAAGTATTAACTGTGCTCCATTATTGACTTATTTATACCTTTGCTGATAGTGAAATGGGTATTGAAGAAAATGCTGTGTTAAAATTCCAAGCCTGGCGTGGTGGCTCACACCAGTAATCCTAGCACTTTGAAATGTCAAGGTGGGAGGATCACTTGAGGCTAGGAGTTTGAGACCGGTCTGGGCAACATTTCGGCACCCCGTTTCTGCAAAAAAAATTAAAAGAAAAATTATCCAGGTGTGGTGGATTGTGCCTGTAGTCCCAGCTACTGCGGAGACTGAGGCAGGAGGATATCTTGAGCCCAGGAGCTGGAGGTTGCAGTGAGCTATGATTGGGCCACTGCATTCTGGCCTGGGTGACAGAGCAAGACCCGGGCTCTAATTAATAAATAAATAAATAAATAAATAAATAAATAAATAAATAAATAAATAAAAATAAAATAAAATTCCAGACTGAGGGTGATATTTCTGATGAGCAGGGCTTTTTAACTTGTTTTCTCATCACCTGTGAAGCCTTGGTACTCAGATACTTTTTATAATAAATGTTTCCTTTCTAAGACAGAAGATGAGCTATTTCCAGTTCTGTAGGCTGGGGTTATGGAAAGCTCTGAGTAAGGAGCCTGGTTTCATATGACCCTCAGATATCGCCACCTAGTGAGCAGTTGTGGCTTGTACCCCGTCATTTAGAGCCAAACCTCTTCAATGAAGAATTGAATATTTTATTTGTAAGAAGTTTTCAAAAGATTTTAAATTATTTTTGGCTCCAATATGTATCATTTTCTGTATGACCTAATCAACTGAGACAATGAATTTTATTTTTTGAAGACAAAACAAGAACCCAACAAAATTATGATAACCCAATAAATTATGATTCTAAACCTGATCTAATACTGTAGATTGAGGAAACTCAAACTCTTATAAGCATAAAGATCAGGCCATCTGACAATTTCTGAAAATAAAATATACCATACATCCCAGGTTATGAAGTAAATTTCTAGATGTTACAATGTCTTCCAGTCATTTAGCTTTTTAAAAATTCAATAAAATATGGACCTTCGTTTCAAATACACATTTTGAAACATTTGAAAATAAAATCAGGCTGCTTCCTAGTATAGCCAACACACCATCTAAATTGTTAAAAATCTGTTGTGATGCCAAAGACAATTATAACTGGAGATGTCTGATTTTAAAGCTCCCAGCCACGTAACCCACAAAGTGGAGAAAAGAGCTTATATTTAAGATGTAGGATATAATTCCCTTCTTGCTCTCTCACTCTTTCCTTCATTTTTTACTTTTTTTCTTTCTTTCTATATTAACAATGTTTCTATAGCTGTAATATGGAGTGCAATTTTTAAAGTAAACCCTGCCATTGTTCTTAACATTTTTTTTTTTTTGGCTTGTGAAGGAAGAATTTAATGTTTTCTCAAAATAGTACTATTGCTCCTTTGACATATTTTGCTCTCTATAATGGAATTATAACTCTTTAAAAGAATTAAAATAAAAATCTTATCTTTCTTCTGTAATAGAAGTAAGCTATGTTTGGGATGTACACATTTCCTTTTTCTCTGATGGGTAAAATGCGTCAGATGATAGTTTTCATGCTGGTAAGTATTTTTTCATGTGTTCAGAATTAAATTTTTTTGTAAATCCAGCCGCCGAATCTCAGCGTCTACGCAGAATGATTTGGTTGACGAGGTTCTGGTTTCCCTGCCGTTTACTCCTTCTAGATCCAGTTCATATTGCTGTTCAGTCGACAGGGGAAATTGCGTCTGCAGAAGTGGTACACAACTCTGCCCGACAAAGAAAGGAAGAAGATCACCCGGGAAATCGTTCAGATTATTCTCTCTCGTGGTCACAGGACGAGCAGCTTTGTTGACTGGAAGGAGCTAAAACTTGTTTATAAAAGGTGTGAGTAACCTTGTGAGAACTGAATTTTTCATTATTGCTTCGGTTTTTCTAACCCTGAACATTTTAGATCGTAATATCAATGCCATCATTTACTGAAATCGTTGAAGGCTGGGGCCCCAACTATTTGTAACAGTAGAGTCAGTAGAAAAGAACTCTCATTTCATTGAAAGGACCGCTGTGTGCCAAGATGGATTCTGGGTACTCAGACTGCACATTGATAGCACGTGCATGCATTCCAGGAATATTTTATGAGTACCTTTTATATTCCTGGTATTGTTCTAATGGCTGGAGATACGGCAATAGACAAAACATATAACATTCCTGCTTTTCTGGAATGTACTTATTTGTTAAGTAAACAAAATACTTTCAGTTAGTCACAAATGCTATGGAAAAAGTGCAGGTTAGTGTGTTAGAAAGATGGAGACTATTCAAATGGCAGGTCTTCTTATCCTTATTATGCCTATTTGTAGATGAGTAAAATGTGAACACAGAGAGTTTAGTAATCAGTCCCCAAGCATAGTAATTGAGTGGTAATTGGTAGAGCCAGGATTCAAATCCAGATCTTTCTGGCATTAAAGCCTGTATATTCTTTTTGCCACACCTGCCTGCCATGGCAAGACCATACTAAAAAGGAACCTCAATTTATAGAGAAGAGAACTGAGGCCCAAGAAGTAACATAATTTTGCCCACGAAGACCCTGCCCAAGCCAGGACCAGAACACAGCTGACCTGACTCTGCATCCAACATCATACTGCAACTTCTAGAGGGAAAACACACATTAGAAATGTTCTTGCAAAGGGTGTTTATAAAACCAGATTGGAAAAACAGAAGTAACTTCTGTAGACTGATATTTAATGGAGTAAATTAACCAATAAGTTCCTGCAGAGCTCTTTTTGCTGGGTCCAAGATTAGAGTTTGACAAGTTGAGGGTGGGAGACACACACACAGTGGCTGAGAAGGACAGCATGGAGTGACAGTATAGGGAGAGTGGGGCCCAATGAGTGTTGGTGAGGAGGCTTAGATTTTACAGTGAATGATTTAAAAGCTGGAGGGAGGTGTGGACAGACACTGATTATCATGAGCCAAAGGATTCTGTCTCCCTGATTATAGCTCTTCAAGGTGAGATTTTGTTGGGAGCTTTTCACATAATTAACAGAAGTGAACCAATCACCACAGTATACTCTGATTTATATCTCTGGAGGATATTGAATATGACGAATGATTTCAACCTTGGATGGGGAGTGTCTCTGAAGGGGAGGAGGAGACTTCGCATATTCTTTGGGAAAAATCATCTTCAGATTGTTTAATGTATCATCATATTTTGCTTTTCTTCATTATTTTTCTTTTCAAGGTATGCTAGTTTATATTTTTGCTGTGCAGTAGAAAATCAGGACAATGAGCTCTTGACACTAGAGATTGTGCATCGTTATGTGGAGTTGCTGGACAAATACTTTGGAAATGTAAGTGTTGTGCTGGTCTCTTAGTATTAGTTACGATCTCCATTTCAGTTTAGTTTTTCTCCCATCACATCCCTTCTTTCTCTCAAATCTAAAATATGAATTACATTTGTACCAAGGATCACACTAGACCACCTAGGATGAAAATACAAGGCTTTTCTCCCTATCTGTAATTCTTAGTGAATGAATGACCCAAAGCTTTAAAGAGGAGGTCGTGCATTTATCTTTAGACCACAGCTACACTAGCCACCTTGTTTCCATGAACCAGAATTTAATTTTGAGGGATTCCTTGATATTCTGTCCTCAATTCCTCATTGGCTTTGACGTCTTTCTCCTATTTTGACTTTTTATACTTTCTCCAGCTTTTTATTCTAAGCCACAAGTGTTCTTTAATATTAAGAAAAAAACACCAGAAAAAAAATCTAAATCCTTTCCCTCCCGTTGCTATTTGACAATCTTTTTGCGTTTTCTGCCAAGTAATACACTCTAGCAGGTGCCCCAATCCTCAGAACCCGTTCACTCTGCAGTGGCTTACAGTGTGGGTCCCATCTCCACTGCTCCAAGGAGATCACAGAGTTACACTGAGCCCTCCCTATAGGTCCACCCCAGTGACACGTCTTAAGTATTCACCTGCTTTCACCTTTTTGTGGCACTGGATCCTTGCTCATCGCATTGCTTTAAACTCGCTCTACTTCATTGCGACAGGACATTGATTTCTGCTTATTCTTGTCCTATAGTTCTGAAGGCCCTCCCTTGGTTTCATCCACTGCACTCCCTTCCTCTTCCCACCCTCTCTATGCCCTCTGTCTCTTCCTATGCCCTGTGTGTGTCTCCTTACCATCTCTCCTGGAAATCTATTACTAGGTTACTCTTCACTTTGTTGGTGCTGGTCTCCACTGGGCTTCTCATGGTCAAGAACCAAACTCATCTTCTGAAGACCTGTTCTGCTTTATGAGTGGAATTTATGATGTTCCATGATCCTTCAATGCAAAGGGAAAGTGTTTCTTTCATCTTTTTCTACCCATTGTCTCTGTCTATACAAATTGGGCTAAAATCCATCTCCTTCTTTCCACTGTTGCTAGTATAGGTTTACTTGGGATTTCAGTTTTGCCTTTTTCTTAAACTTCACATATGGCCCTTTATGCCTCTGGGCTTTTCTTTGCTCCCCAACTTGGCCTGTTAAACACCATCTTCCTTATGAAACACAAATATAGGTGTGGGATTCCTTTGCAGTCACTTTCCGTCATCATCATTGAATAAAAATTCAAACCTCCTAGCTTGACATTTAAGCTTTCAAAACATTGGTCCCAGACCTCTCTTCCAACCTTATTGCTTTTCTCTCTTTATATACCTGACAGTGATCAGTGATCCAGTGACAACAAACAGCCTGGCAGCATCCCTAATTGGTACAGGATTTGCTTGGCCACCAAATGAGAAGTCTCTTGAGATCACAACCTGAGACTTATTTGCTTTTTGTTTTTTCCCCCACCACCTGTAACCAGTTGTGGGCCAAATTTTAGCAAATGGTTTAAAACATTTAATCCAGTGCACAGCCTCAGAAATAAATCATTCGATTTAGAACATGTTTTCTTCTGAGCATTAACCCCTTCCCTATTCTCTTGCTCACTGAAGATTTTTAGTGTTGTTAGAAGAATTTGTTTCCAGAAGAGTTTTCTGTATTCTCTTTAATGGAATGAGCAGTATTTGCAGCATTGGTTGGGTTTTATCAGATTTGTGGTAGCACTTTTCATAAGGGTGAGTGCTCAAAAGATTTCTAAAAGAATTTTTTTCCCTCCTTTTTTTTCCTTCCTTGTAAATGATGTTATAAGACAAATCCCTGCTTCCTGGATTTCAGGTTGTTGGTCAATATATAGAAGTAATAAGACAGCTAGACCAGCTTTTATTTCTCCATCTCATGGTGTACTAAATTTATTTTCATTTTCTTTTAATTTCAAAATATGAAGAGGGTACAAATGTTTTAGGTTACATGGATCGTGTTTATAATGCTTGAGTCCTGGCTAAAGGTGTACCTGTCACCCAAATAGTGTTTGTAGTAACTTTTAAATTGGCTTATTCTCCCCGCCCCCCTTCCCCTTGCCCCTGGTTGATTTCCACTGAGTTTTACTTCCCTCTGTGCACATGTGTGCTCATTGGTTAGTTCCAACTTATTAGTGAGTACATGTGGTGTTTGTTTTCCATTCCTGAGATACTTAGGAGAATAGTTTCCAGTCCCACCTAGACTGTTGCAAAAGGTATTACTTTATCTTTTTTTATGGTAGTACTCTGTGGTATACATTACATGTACCACATTTTATTAATCCATTCATGAACTGATGGGCACTTGGGTTGATTCTAATCTTTGCAATTGTGAGGTGTGCTGTAATAAACATTCAAGTGCCTATTGTAATTAAAATAGCTCGGTATTGGCACAAGAACAGGGACATTGACCAGTGGAACAGAACAGAAAACCCAGATATAAAACAATCCTCATATAGCCATCTAACCTTTGACAAAGCAAAGAAAAACATACACTGGGGGAAAGAATCCTTATTCAATAAATGGTGCTGGGAAAACTTGATAGCCACATGTAGAAGACTGAAACAGGACCCACACCTTTCACCTCTCACAAAAATCAACTCATGCTGGGTAACAGACTTGAACCTTAGGTGTGAAACTATTAGAATTCTAGAGGAAAATGTTGGAAATACTCTTCCAGACATTGGCCTAGGCAAAGTGTTTATGAAGAAGACCCCAAAGGCAATTACAGCAGCAACAAAAATAAATAAATGGGACCTGATCAAATTAAAAAGCTTCTGCACAGCCAAAGAAACTGGCAAGAGAGCAAACAGACAACCCACAGAATGGGAGAAAATTTTTGCAAGCTACACATCTGATAAAGGGCTGATAACTAGAATCTATTTAGAATTCAGGAAAATCAGCAAGGAAAAATCAAACAACCTTATCAAAAAGTGGGCAAAGGACATGAACAGAAACTTCCCAAAAGAAGACAGAATAATGGCCAACAAACATATGAAAAAATGCTCAACATTTCTAATCATCAGGGAAATGCAAATCAAAACCACAATGAGATATCACTTATCTCCAGTGAGAATGGCCTTTATTAACAAGTCTCAAAACAAATGTTGTCATGGATGTGGAGAGATAGAAACACTCCTACATTGCTGATGAGATTGCAAAGTAGTTCAACCTCTGTGGAAAGCAATATGAAGATACCTTAAGGCAATACGAGTAGATCTACCATTTGATCCAGCAATCCCATTACTAGGCATCTACCCAAAAGAACAAAAGTCACTCTATGAAAAAGACACCTGCACTGGAATGTTTATAGCAGCACAATTGCAAAGATGTGGAAAGACCCTAAGTGCCCATCAATACATGAGTGGATTAATAAAATGTGGTATATGTATACCATGGAGTACTATTCAGCTATAAGAAACAATGGTGATATAGCACCTCTTATATTTTCCTGGCTAGAGCTGGAACCCATTCTGTTAAGTGAAGTATCCCAAGAATGGAAAAATAAGCACCACATGTACTCACCAGCAAATTGGTATTAACTGATCAACACCTAAGTGGACATATAGGAATAACATCTATTGGGTGTCGGGCAGATGTTGGGGAAGGGGAGGGGTATATACATATATGAGTGTGATGCACACCAATTGGGGGATGGACATGCTCTGACTCGAGGGAGGAGGGGGCCAAGGGCAATATATGTAACCTCAACATTTGTACCCCCATAATATGCTCAAAAAAATAAATAAAAAATAAAATAAATAAATAAACAGAATTGGAACAAAAAGTAATAAAAGTTTGGGTCTCTAAAATAAAAAAAATTTAAAAAAACATTGGAGTGCAGGTGTCTTTTTGATGAAAAGTCTTTACCTTTGGGTAAATACCCAGTATTGGGATTGCTAAATCAAATGGTAGGTTTACTTTTAGTTCTTTGAGGAATCTCCATACTGTTTTCCATAGAGGTTGTACTAATTTGCAGTCCCACCAACAGGATAGGACTCTGAATGGGAGAAAGCTGCTGTCCGGTCTGTTAGGTCACTGTCCTTGGAGGGGAACCCCGCATGGAATGTCCGAGCTCTGGGATCATGCAAGTTCTCCCCACAATTCTGTGCTTGCCACAGTGCTTGGCGGGTGGTAAAGCTTCCAAGTTACTTGTAGCCCGCTGATCACCAAAGGAGTGTGGGAAGGAGAAAGGATTCTCCCTAACCCCATCACTGGGCTCTGAGCCTCTCTGGGCTTGGTCCTCACCAATGTCTTTTTTTCTTTTATCTTCTTTCTTCTCTGCTTTGCAGTTTTCCTTGGTGAGGTGCCCCACAGGCTCCAGCACCTCTCTCTACCATCTACACCTGAGCTGCATCCCCTCTCCCCTCTCCTTCATCTGAAACCCTCCTTTCCTCTGGGACAGTCCAGCAAGCGATGTCTCTAGTCAGCCATCTTGCCCCTCTCCCCATTTTCATTTTTTAAAGAGAAATTTGCAAATATATAATAGCGTATATTCAAATATGATGTTATTTAATTTGATGCTTTCTATAAGTCAAATAAATTCTTACATTTTGCTACTTACTTTTGAAATAAACTACAGACTTGGCCTTTTGCAAGGGACTGAAGAAGTTTTCCTAGGTCTGGGCTTTCCCATAACCTGCCTTTTCTTCCTCATTTCTGAACTCTGGTTTGACCTGTTGCATTTTCCTAGATTAAAACAAGTGTGATAATGTGAATTGGGGCTGAATTTTGATCTCAATCTATCTGATCAAATTTCAGATATTTCAGAGCATGTTGCTTTCTTGAAAGAATTTGAGTGA
Source organism: Microcebus murinus (assembly GCF_040939455.1). NCBI lineage: Eukaryota > Metazoa > Chordata > Mammalia > Primates > Cheirogaleidae > Microcebus > Microcebus murinus. The sequence continues at coordinate 93,407,536 of NC_134111.1, read as the reverse complement.
CCTTCACCAGTGCTAAGCCCAGTTAAACTATAAGGAGAATCAGAATGAATTCCTAGTTCAACATTAATTTTCTGTCCTATTTTTTATACCTTTAGAAGCTCTGTCTTTGTCATGTACCAAAATGTAATTCACTAAAAAATTCTATGAATCTTTCATTAAGTTAAGAGCAGCTAAGAGCAAGTCAAGGCTATATGCCCAGTAGATGTTCAGTTCTTATTAATTAACAGTGATGAGCAAAGCCTTCCAGTCTGATTCTCATTGACATCATCTCAGGAGTAATATATTTCTCTTTGGTTTTCTTTTCTTCTTGTGTTAATACTAAAGCTTTTCTTGAATGCTGCCCTTATATTATCCAAGGGAAAACTTTGTACTGAGCTTTTCTTATAACACTGAAAATATTATTTTCCAAAGACAGGTGAATCAAAATCTCTGGCTACTAGTTTAAGTTATGTATTTTTTTTAGCACTTTTCAATTCCAAGGAGATTTACAAGGATTAACTAGTTAATCTTTCGATCTTCAGTAAGTAGCATTAACTCCAATTTATAGAGGCTCAGAGGAAATGCCCCAAAGTTTCACAGTAGATAAGGATCTGTTTGAGGATTTAGATACCTGCCATAGTTTCCCATTACAGACAGTAATGTGAATTCTTACTGCTGTCCTAAGAGTGTGTGGATGTTGGTGTCCCAGACAGTTTTTGAACTTGATTTAGAGTGTTTTTTTGTTGTAAGTGGAGGAGGACTCTGGGTTCTGCCAGGTAGATGCTGGTGTCAGCTCACTTGCTCAACAGATCCATGATTTGGGGCCCATCATGTATCTCCATTTTATGGATAAGAGAAATGACCTTCAAAAGGTTACTAGAAGTATTTACTTTGCTAACCTCATGGGGCTGCTGTGAGGGGCAAAGAGAGAGAGAGAGAGTGATAGCAATCTTTAAAAATTCATTAATTGCTATATAGTTGTACCTCTTATTATAATTATTTTTATTTTATATGTAGCTTTATAGTATTTATATAGTTTCTTATTATCTGAAACATTTACTATATGAACTTGAAACTTTTTGTATTCACTTTAGAACAGAATTGAATAAGGGCAGGCGTTTCTTAGACTCTGTCCAGAAGGATTTAGTTGGTGAAATGCCAAAAATAATCTCACTATACCATGTATTCTGTAAGAAAAGAACCTCAAGCCAAATTATAGTAAAGCACAAGGCTAGGAAATTGAAGATAAAGTTAAATGATCAGTTTCTGCCTTTTGTAAACACCTGAGAGCAGAAAAGATGCTCATGTGTTTATTAATAACATGGTGAGGGAGGAGGAAGCTTGTGTGTTTGCATAGCCAGAGGGAGTGCAGTCACTTGAGCAATAAGAACATTTTTTCAGTGTACTGGGACAAAACCTTAAGGTGGAATTTAGAAGTATTTGAGTACTTAGGCAGTGGCTGAAGAAACATGAATTTGATATATGATTCTCCTGGATGTTTTCTCTTTATATTCTCAGATGGCTAAAGAATAAGCATGGAGTAGACTCAAAGAATAACAATAATATGGCACTTTAGAGTTGCTACATATGAAATAGTTGCTTTTTTGTAATATTCTCTAGAATACCAGTGGAACTGGTACATCTGTTTCTCTTATGATCTAGAGATAGTAACTGTATAGTAAGGTGTCTGTGTGTGTGTGTGTGTGTGTATCTGACTGCATGCCACCTTACCTTATCCTCATCCTTTGAAACTAGGTGCAATAAATTAATTGCCCCATGGCTGGCGGAGGGCCCCATAGGGCCAGGGATGGGTCATTGCTCTCAGAGTAAGGTATAAGAGGTTCCTAGAGAACTTGCATTAGTGTCCGTCAGGTTCACTTTGCAGGATTCTAACTGATGATTTCTCCTAATGAGGCTCCTTCTATTTTGGGATTCCTGGTCTACACCTGCCTTGAACTCTGAGGTTCCTCAGCTATTGCTACTATAACTCCTGACTTCTGCCTCTTCTGACCTCTGGTAACTGCTTACTTTTCATACCTTCTTTCGTGTGCATAAATGTTTGATCTACTGTGATGTTTTTTGCTTACTTGTATTGTTTAATTTCAAAATAATGCATATTTTAAACATACTCTTCTAGACAGATACAATTTTAAAAAAATAAATGGGATTGCATTATGTGTATACTCTGCAACTTCCTGTTTTTCCTTGCAAGTCTATCTTGGAGCTATTTCCATGTCTGTCCATGTAAATCTACCTCATTCTTTCCAGCATAGCAAATATTTACAACATATATAACAGGCAGGAAAGGAGATAGTATCCATGATACAGGAAGAATTCTTGAAAATCCCTGAGATAAATATCACAACAGAATAAACAAAGCCTTCGAGAAGCAATTCATAGATAAGGCATGAAATGGAAAAGGCCAGTACACATCTAATAAGATGTACAGCCTCACTAGCAAGCAGGGAGATGCAAATTTAATTAATGTTCATCTGAAAATTAAGAGATAATATCCATTGCTGGTGATGGTATGGATAAATCGGTATTCATCCTCACTGTTACTAGAATTTGTAAGTTTTATAGACTATTTTAGAGGACCAAATTATAGTATTTATCAATATTAAATGTACAAATTCTTTGACCTAACAATTCCACAAGAAATTTATTCCTATGCTATACTCAAATTAACGCACAATCATATAGATGAACAACAAAAATTATGGCAGCATTATTTATAATAGAAATTGTAAATGACAAAAAGTCCATCCATATTCATAAAGGAATTGTTTAAATAAAGTATGATATATGCTGTCAACATAAACTATGTTCTTTGTGGAATCTGCAAGTTTATAGACCTAACTTGTAAATATATGGAGCAATTTGCTAAAATATGGACATTTATTTTATGTAAAGTTAGAGCATTCAGTAGAATCAAGGAATTATTTATCGGGGAAGCCATGAATCCTTAGTATAATAGAAACAAGGCCTAAATGGTGGTGGCTCATTTTGTCCTACAAACATTGATTGAGTCCTACTATGTGCCAGAGACCAGGGATATAAAGATGACTCAGACAAGGTCTCTGCCCTGAGCCCACAGTGCAGATGGCGTGATTAGTGTTCAATAAAAAAAGCATAAACTAGTGCACAGAAGATCTAAGTGAGAACCCAGGGGAAGTGATGTGAAATCTGAACAGGGAAAAGAGGATTTGGGGAATTGCCCCTGACATTTGAATTTTGCCTTCAAAAATGAGCTTGGTTTTACCAGCAGGAGAATAAAGAAAAGGACAGTTGGGGAAATATTCCAAGAATTGCTGGAATGTGCAAGGGAAAGAGGCATGAAAGAACACCGTGAGTTTGTGGCACGTGTAGCTGACACATGGATGAACATTGGCATAGGGAACCAGAGAGCAGGGCCCTGGTAAAGATTCCCATGTGGGCCCTGGTAAAGATTCCCATGTGCTGTGCTGAACACTTCTGCTTTGTCCTGTATGTAAGACCTTACAAAGGAGAGGCACAAGATCGGCATTTTAGTGAAGTGCGAGTGGTCAATGGCCTTTAACAGGCACAGCCACCATCTAGAAGGTCATTGCAATGGTCTAAGTGAGAGGTGTTGTGGGCCTGAGCAGTGGCGGTGAAGACAGAGAAAAGAGGAAGGGTTTAGGGTTCATTTAAGCAACAGAACCAGTAAGAATTGGTGACCAAATGGAGAGAGACAAGACCAAGGGAGGGAGGTGAATGCGGGAGAGGGGAAAATAAGTTGAACTCTAGAATAAATTAGATTGAGCAATTAGAAAGAGGTTGCAACTACTAGATAAAATAGGGACTAAGGGAAAAAGGATAATGGTTTGGGACATGGTGACATGGATTGAGGAATAGGCAGATAGCAGTTAGCAGGTGAAAGTATTGGACTAGCACCCCAGAGGGAGATCAGAGCTAAATATCTAGGATTGTTGAGCCTTCTGCATGCTAGACACAGCTCTAGAGAGTCAGTGAGATTGTCTGGGAGAATATGGGTTTTGCAGAAAGAAGAGCCCCCCTTGAGGAACATGAATATTCAAGGAGAAGATGGATCGGATAGAATGTAAGCAACATGGCAGAGAGGTTTGCCTGTTCTGCTGATGGACATGTCGTAAGCATATTGTGACTACTCCTTAAACGAATGCAAGGAGGAGGGGAGATAAATCATTCAGGGAGTCTGAGAAGGAATCGTCAGAGATGGAGGGGAGAACGGGCATTAATTGGTATTGCCAAAGTCTAGGGAGAAAGGGAGAGAGATTTTCAACAAACAGAGATTGGTGAAGAGTGTCAGATGCTGTGGAGAGGTGAATGTGGGGGAGAACTGAAGACTTTCAATGAGCAGAGCTTTAGGAGGGCAGCTTCATTCAGTTGGGTGGGTGGGGGCTGGTGTGGGAGGCAAAAGGGAAATGTGAGCAAGTGAGGAATAGGTAGGAAGGAAGACAGCAAGGATAGTGCCTGAACAGCTGTCTGGCGGAGGCATTGGACGTGAGCCTTATTTGTATTATGGTTGTGGTCTTGCCACTTGCCATAGTTAAATACCCAAGTCTCTGAGACTGCTTGGTCTGTGACAGTGGTTCTTTTTTTTTTTTTTTTTTTTTTTTTTTGAGACAGAATCTCACTTTGTTGCCCAGGCTAGAGTGAGTGCCGTGGCATCAGCCTGGCTCACAGCAACCTCAATCTCCGGGGCTCAGCGATCCTTCTGCCTCAGCCTCCCGAGTACCTGGGACTACAGGCGTGCGCCACCATGCCCGGCTAATTTTTTGTATATATATTTTTAGTTGGTCAATTAATTTCTTTCTATTTTTGGTAGAGACGGAGTCTCGCTCAGGCTGGTTTCGAACTCCTGACCTTGAGCAATCCGCCTGCCTCGGCCTCCCAAAGTGCTAGGATTACAGGCGTGAGCCACCGCGCCCGGCCGACAGTGGTTCTTGATGGGAAGTTCCCTGGACCAGCGGCCTCATCTCCCGGGAACCTGTTAGAAGAGCAAACTCTTGGGTCTTACCCAGGCCTACTGAGTCAGAAACGCTGGGGGTGAGGCCCCCACAGTGTGTGTTTTAATGAGCCTTAAGAATGAATCTGGTGTGCTCCAAAGTTTGAGAACCTCTGGCCTGTGACATAATTTTGAGAAAAATTAGCACAATTGAGCTAATCTGCCTTTGAAGAGTGAGCTGCTGAGAGAATCCTAAAGCTAGGAGCCAAGATTTACAGACCAGAGAGCAGGAGAAACGAAGCTCTGCCCTCCTGCCTGGAATGCAGCTGTGAGGCCCCGCGTTCCTGTGTGCAGAGCAGCTTCATGCCTCTCCTGAGTCTCAGATTTCTTGTTGCAACATAAAACATAATTATCTAAGGACATGATTTGATTTAATCGAATGTGGCTTTACTTTTCATTAAAGGCCTGGCATTTGCTAGTTCTATTTTCCTGTCCTTAAAATACCATCTGATATTTTGATCTTTGGTATGCCACATGGGTGCAAACGTTGAAAAAGCTTGAGAACTGGCACGTGTTTCCCCTGATATAACTGCAAGTTCATCAAATCATTTGTTTTTGTCCTACCAGGTCTGTGAACTGGATATTATCTTTAATTTTGAAAAGGCTTATTTCATCCTTGACGAGTTCATAATAGGTGGAGAAGTTCAGGAAACATCCAAGAAAACTGCTGTCAAAGCCATTGAAGACTCTGATATGTTACAAGAGGTCAGTACAGTTTCCCATGCCAAAGTGGTGATGATGATGATGATGATGATGATGAGAGTGTTAATAATTATAATATTAGCCAACACTTATTGAGTACTCACTGTGCCCCGGCTATAGTTCCTAAGCCATTTACACATAGTAGTTTATTTAATTCTCACAGCAACTCTAAGAGGTAGGTGGTCTGGTTATCCCCATTTTACAGGTGAATAAATTAAGACGTCAAGACGTTACATGACCTGCTCAATTTTACACAGCTTGTAAGTGTGGAATAAGGATCTGAATCCAGGCATGTGGGCTCCCCAGTCTTGGCTCTTCATGTCTGGCTGGGGCTTTTTAGTGTGAGGATACCTCACTGTCAAAAAGGTTATCAAATGCTCGGTGTTATTCTTTTCAAGAATAATTTTATGAGATATATAAAAAGACTTTCATTAAAATATCTGTGCTGCCCTGGGAAAGGAGAATAGCAGTACAAAGTTATTTCATTTGCCAGGGATATTAGAGCTTTATTATTGAAGATGGCATTTATCATTTTAATTAAAATTTCTTACACCTCCTGGGAAGGCTGTGTGTGCACTCCTGTTTACACAAATAAATGGGACACTGTGGTTTGCTTGCCGAGGTATAAATGAGCCCTGAAGCATCCATTGGGTCCTGCTGATTCTCTGTGATTTTTATATAAAATATAGTGGGACTTTTCTTTTAGAAGCAGCCCAGATTTGCACCATACCCAATAAAGGAACATGCCTACATTAACCCCTTCAGTTCTCCCAAGGGTGCTGAGAAAGAGTGCTTCCCCCGACTGACCTCCCAAATGATGTGATCTGACCAGCCCCAGTCCAAGCTGGTGCATGAGAACCTGGGTTCCATCCCAGCTCTGCCACCTCTCGGTACTTCTTCCTCCAGCATCAGTGGGTCTTTCCATCTTCCTGTTTTCATAACAGTAGGTCAAGAGGATCCAGAGCATTGTAAAGTACCTTTTAAACATTGGTTTCAAAGCCATTCTTCCTGCTATTTGGAAACAAGAGGCTGATTAAGTTAATAAAACAATGTGGCTGGGCACAGTGGCTCACACCTGTAATCCTAGCACTCTGGGAGGCTGAGGCAGGACAGTCACTCGAGGACAGGAGTTTGAGACCAGCACAAGCAAGAGTAAGACCCTGGCTCTAAAAAAAAAAAAAAAAAGAAAATAGAAAAAAAAAATAACCAGGCATGGTGGCATGCACTTGTAGTCTCAGCTACTAGGGAGGCTGAGGCAGTAGGATTGCTTGGGCCCAGGAGTTTGAGGTTGCAGTGAGCTATGATGATGCCACTGCACTCTAGCCCAAGCAACAGAGTGAGATTCTATCTCAGGGGAAAAAAAGTTAATAAAACATCGTTAGGCATGATTTCCATGCAACTGTTTTGGTACATCTTTGAGCGGGTTACTTGCTCCTGCCCACTGAGGGACTCTGTCCTCAGATGAATATATAGGGAGAAAGAGGTCTATTTGAGTGGGTACCTGTAAGTACTTCCATGTGCCTATTAGGAAGCCAATGCATTCATTACTAGAGGTATTTTCACCTCAAAACATATATTTAAACTCTCTAAGGTTTACCTGGCTCTCTCCAAATGCCACAGAAAGGGAATTTTACAAGGTATTTGAGAAATCAGTGGCTTGGAAATTCTACAGAACAGCGTTTCTTAAAATATGCTGGGAGTGGGGGGTGAGGGTGGAGGCTATTTATAATTCTATCCTTGGGGTCCTTACTATGGAATCTCCTCATAGGAGAAACAGACTCTGAACAGGGTCTTTGGCACTTCAGTAATTAAAGCTCCCTGAATTGGGGCCAAGACACACCTGGATTAATTTGAAATCCCCTCTGTAGGAAATAGAGTTTTAAAGAGCATGCCATGAATCTGGTGTTTCTAGTTCCATTTAAATCTGGGGAACAGGTATTTCAAGTGTGAGCTCTTTCACAGTTAAACACTAATTGGTAGTTCATGTCCCTGGTGACTGAGTGGAAGGTCTTGATGAGTGAGTCTCAGGGGGCCCTGCATTTAGCCCCTGTGTCCCTGAAGTGAGCAGGCAATGTCAAGGATGTCCTCTGAATTGCTCTCGTTGAATTAACAGCATCTGTCAAATAGAAAATGTGTTGTTATTAGTGTTTTCTTGGGCTCTGGTTCTCAAGTGAAATCAATGAATTATTTTGGGGAACTCGTTAAAAGACTGTGTGTATCTAGTCTGCATCAGAAAAATTTAGAATGGATAGGAGCATATAATATAATTACATAAAAGAAAAGAAATATGCCTCTATTAACTTGTGACAAAAAAAAAAAAGAAAAAAAAACAAAATAAAAAAAAAAAAAGAAAAGAAATTACTGCTTTCTTTTTTTCCTGTCTTTTGGACCTAAGCACATATTTGTGTTACTAAAGGTTAAGGGAGGCCTTTGTGACATTGTTTTAACTGTAAACCTTGAGGTAGCCCCTGGGAATTTTTCCTAACTACCAGTTAATAAGAGTTTCTTAGAATTAAAAAACAAACAAACAAAAAAGCTGTGCCTATCTACCTATTTAGTAAGAAGATACATAGTATCAAATCTCCAAATACACAAAGCTTATTCTGAGTGGAGTGGAGCTAGTCATTGAAATAGGGGAAAAAAGGAGCAGTTTAATTCTTTGGGGAGTAGGGTGACTTGGGAGTAACACCAATGTGATGATGGAACAGTTATGAGAAGGAAAATAAAGAGGATAGTGGTCATTAATACTGCAGAGGTTGCAATTCCTGAGAAGACCAGTGGGGCCGGCAAACAATAGTTGTTTCACCCAGACTGAGAGCATGTTAAGGAGAGGTCAGGTGGGATCTCATGGGCTCAAGCAATAGCATACTTCTATAAAAATCTGTTCCAAACCTTTAAAGTAGCAAGCTCAATAAAATACCAACATTTACATTGTTGGTTCACGTAACTTGAGTAACAGCAGGGCTCAGCTCAGGCAGGGCAGCCGGTGTGGCATTTAGCAGACTGAGTCATCTGGTGGTGTGAGCAGTGCCAATAACTAGAGGCCACTGAACCACTTTGCCACCCAAGTGTCAACTGCAGGGCCCACGACTGGCTTAGGCCCCTTCCAAGGCTGCAGGACAGGCCTAACAATGCCCTCATCTGATTATGGGTTTTTGTTAAATTTGCAAAAGTAAGATATTTTTAACTGCAAAGGATATGTAGCCATACAATGAATATAAGGTATGATAGAGAGATGTCAAGCCATTAATTAATGAAAATAACGTGACTGTTTTGTATTTTGTGATATTTGTCATCTTTTTAAAATTCATAATCTGCCATCATTTCTTTTCTCATTCTAAGTGAACTCCATACCTGATTTTTTATTTGTAATTTTGTGTTCTTTTTAAAATTGTATAATCTGTAGACTCCACAAAACCAGCATGGGCCAGTCTGACACCTCTGCTAAGCTAAAAGACATGGGCAGTATCTGTAGGAGGAGATACAGGGCAGGGGGGTGGGGCTCTTTCAGTCAATGCCCATTTGGGAGGTAAGAGGTTTATAAGAAAATGTGGGTGACTGAGCTCAAGTATTTTCAGCAGAGGAGTTCTGGAATTCTAAACAGAGCTGGTGAAAGCAAGTTAGAAAACCTTATTTCTAACCCTTGTATCCTTTGATCAATCTTGTGTGGCCAGTGGCCTTGGTCTCTTTGGTGCATGCCTTTGTGTGTATTTCCTGGTAGGTTCAAATGAATCACTCACCCTGGGGTTTAAGCTTTAAGAACAAGTCTAGCCTTGATTGCTGAAGAAGCTGATGGTGACTCAAACAAAAGGGGCAGGGCAGGGTGTTACCTAAGGATGCCTTTCTTACCCCCTTGAGCTCTCTTATTGATTTAACTCCGGGGCCGTGGTTTTATACAAATACATATGTTTATGGTAGGAGAAAGTACAAGAGAAAGTCCATCCATCTTGTATGGTATAGGGGTTGCGGCATCACTGTGACTTTGAACTCTGTTTGTAATTGTGAGTCTGATCAAAGATTTTTCAAAAAAGTACAGGAAAACAATTATGGCCTTGTGGCATGTTAGCAAACTTGGTAACTGATGAACAGTATGAAGAAACATAATTTGTATACTTTGGAGGAAAGTCTTTTCAAAACACATGGCAGAAATTCTTAAGAATCATGGTCAGTTTATCTTTTTTGTCTTGTCAATAACTATATTAAAGGTGTTCTGCACAATACATGTAATAATGCACATGTTATACAGATACAATTCAGACTTCTCTGATACATGTGCCCAGATGTGGCCCTCATGATGGTTCTAGCAGACATATTTATCTCAGGTAACAGTGATATCTTGGCAACTGTTGCTTTCGCATTTCTCTTATCAGACATCCATTTTATGATCAAGCTTAATAAGTTATTTTATTCTAGCCATATGGATCTGTATACAAATTATACTGGGACTTTGAACCACCTTTTTCTTGATTAGAATGAAAAGATTTATGTCCATGTATACTTTTGAAAACTTCTTTTCAACAATGGCAAATAAATAAGTTAGAGACTGAAAAAGATTTCACAGACTGTGGTTTAAAGGGAAAATTGTTCTAATTTATTGTTCTCTTTCAGACAATGGAAGAATACATGAACAAGCCTACCTTTTAACTGTACATCTACTTGAAGACTCCGAGTACTACTTGTTGTAAACCTGTAAATAACCAGTGCTTTGCATCCAGTTTTTTGATAGCGCCTCTGGCACCATGCCAAAAATAACTTAAAGGGATTCTTTGTTAAATAACAAAAATTAAAGTTGTTTGACATATTTATAATTTCTATGTCTGTATTGTACTGTTTATGTGTGCTTATTGTGGCTCTAGGTGTTCAAAAATAACTGCTACATAACTCAATAGACAATATTTGTTTGCAATGTTTTAACTCCATGTGATATTTTTAAGCTAATTTGGATAAATTAGTTGCTATATATTTTTGTTGCATTTGATCATCTACTGACAGGTTGAAAACTATATTTTAATAATCCTTGATGTTGAATGTAAAGTAAATATCATATCATTAATACTTTTTCTAAAAGTTTACTTTTAAAAATTATATAATAATGCAAAATTATGCTAATAGTTCAGAGTTTATACAGAATACTAGACATTTTTCATACTGTTAATAATACTGTAATTTCAGTTCAGATACAATGTATCTGATTTTAATGTCCTGAATTCATTTATTTTTTTCAGAATTGGAATTAAAGAAAATAACCAAAGATAGTATAGAACTTAATAAATGTTTTTGATGCCTTAGAAGCTGCTATCTGGGCTGAAGTTTTAATTTTACCTTTTAATTAAATATAAGGGATATTCCAATGAGGTTTTCTACAAACTCTATATATTTATTAATGTATAAAGAGATCTAGAGATATAGTATCTATGAGTTCTTTTTCTATAAAAATATTTTGATAAGGATTAATAACAATAGCAATAATTATTATTTCTACTACTGTTTTAAAAATCTCTTATGTTCCCAGCAATCTTAGTTGCTTGAGAGATTTTGTTTGAAATACGTTTTAATTTATATCTAATATATTTGATGACTTATTATTATAGGCTTACTTACAGCATTGAATATTGCAGCCTCTAAGGTAGATTCATTTCCTCCTTTTTTCTCTTTCCACCCTTTCTTCCCCAAAGGAAATATTTGCTGCTGACCATTATTATTATAAATATGTCACATTTGGGCTTCCTGGAATGAAAATTCTATATAGCCAGGTGCTAAAAGTGATGAGGCATTTTATGGGAAAATAACTCATATTTTGTGTTGGTGCCTGCTTTTAATGTCTTACCTGTGCATTTTGAATGTTAGTTTTGTAGATTGGTGTCATTCACATTGGAATGGTTAGGGACCTTTTAGTACTTTTCCTAGAAGAGTATGCTTTCTATTGGATTCTATAGGAGATGTCCTCTGGTAGACCTTTAGGGAATGTAGTGGGAAAATGTCCTCTTTGGTTCATCTCAGCAGATATATTTAGGGAAAACGGCAAGACAAGAGTAGAACAACAAAGGGGAAATTGACTAATTCCTCAATATAACTATTATTCAAATGAAACAGTTCAGATTACTGTATGAAGTGATCACTGGGCTTTCAATATGTAATATTTCCTCAAATTAACCATGTAATTACAATTATGGCATCGAAGTTTATAATTTTTGATCACTTTGTTTACCTTAGATCTGCTTCAGTTTTATGGTTTATTAATTTTTTGTTTTACTGGTAGAACTCTTTATTTTTCAATACAGTTGAAAAGAATGGACTTCATGTAAATCTGTCACGGTTTTTCATGTTCTTTTGAAGTTTTCCACCATATCTGGATGAAGGTATCTTTTGAACCTCATTCAAATGAGCTACACACATTCTAGATAATTCTATATTAGACACTGTCTATGCACAGTGCTTCTCAGACTTCTTCATGTCAGTGTCATACATAGAAAATAAACATATCTGTGGCACACTGGGGTAAATTTGAGGGATTTTTAGGACATCCTATATGGGCCTTGGTAAAAATAATCATGTTTTCTTTATGTTATATAATTATCAGAAAAATATCATGTGAAAGGAATATAATAAATATTAAATTTCTATAAAACTTCCATAATAAAAACTATTTTGAATTTTTAAACGAGGAACTTGAGTGTGCTTTCATGAATATAGTTTTTTGAAATCAGGTTTTATGCTTAAAAATGCTACCCATAATTGCTGGTGAAGTCCCTTTAATACGACCTCTTCATTTTCTTGGTACTTACCATTAGAGAGCAATTTCACAAGAAGCAGAGTAGCTGACAGCAAATGGGAGAAGATAATTTAATGTTTTGGCTTCTACTAACTTTTTTCTCCCATCCACCCACATTTTGAGAATCTCATCTCTTTACATGTAATTAATGATGTGATCATTCTTTAAATCTAGTAACAACTCCTTTCTTTCAGTAACAAATATAAAGTTGACATTCTTATGATAAAGCAAATGGATTTTTAGTTCATTCAAATTTGTTTTCCATGTCAAGTCTCTTAAAATAATGATAACGCTTTTCATCAAACACATTGTTCTTCTAAACCCCAATAATTCTTCTTTAGGATTCATATTGTAACACCTATGACACATCACTGGTGAGCTGTGTTTAATGTCAGTTTTCTAAGGCTTAATCAATAATTTTATCAGTAAATGCTAATGTACTTTTTCACATGGTTGCTGTAATTTATCTTTTACTTCAAAATATTAAGGGGGTACAAATCTTTTAGGTTACATGGATCACTTTTGTAATGCTTAAGTCCCAGCTAAAGATGTGTCAGTCACCCAAATAGTGTTGATAGTATCCATTAGGCAGTTTTCCCCCCCTCTCCTCCTCTGCCCTCCCCTGCTGGTTGATCTCCACTGAGTTTTACTTCCCTCTGTGCATATGTGTGCTCATCGGTTAGTTCCATTTTAATGGTGAGTAAATGTGGTGTTTGTTTTTCCATTCCTGAGATACTTCACTGAGGAGAATGGTCTCCAGTCCCATCCAGATTGTTGCAAAAGGTATTAATTCATCTTTTTTTTATGGCTGAGTAATACTTCACGGTATACATATACCACATTTTATTAACCCACTCATGAATTGATGGGCATTTGGGTTGGTTCCGATCTCTGCAATTGTAAACTGTGCTGCAATAAACATTCAAGTGCAGGTGTCTTTTTGATGAAAAGTCTTCTTGTCCTTTGGGTAAATACATAGTAGTGGGATTGTTAAATCAAATGGTAGGTCTACTTTTAGTTCTTTGAGGAATCTCCAAACTGTTTTTCATAGAGGTTGTACTAATTTGCAGTCCCACCAGAAGCATTCCTTTCTCTCTGCATCAATGCTAGCATCTATTGTTTTTGGACTTGTTAATAAATGCCCTTCTGACTGGAGTAAGGTGATATCTCATTGTGATTTTAATTTTCATTTCCCTGCTGATTAGTGATGTTAAGCATTTTTTCCTATGTTTATTGGCAATTTGTCTTTCTTCTTTTGAGAAGCTTCTGTTCATATCTTTTGCCCACTTTTTAATAGGATTGTTTGGTTTTTTCTTGCTGATTTGCTTGAGTTCTTTGTAAATTCTGATTATTATCCCTTTATCAAATGTGTAGCTTGCAAATATTTTCTCCCATTTTGTAGGTTTTCTATTTGCTATATTTATTTTTTCTTAGCTGTGCATAAGGATTTTAGTTTAATAAAATCCCATTTACTAATTTTTGTTGTTGCCATGATTGCCATTGGGGTCTCCATCATAAATTCCTTGCCTAGGCCAATATCTGAAGAGTTTTTCCTACATTTTCCTGTAGAATTCTTTTTTTTTTTTTTTTTTTTTTTTTTTTTTTGAGATAGAGTCTCACTCTGTTGCCCCAGCTAGAGTGCTGTGGTGTCAGCCTAACTCACAGCAACCTCAAACTCCTGGGCTCAAGCCATCCTCCTGCCTCAGCCTCCCGAGTAGCTGGGACTACAGGCATGCGCCACCATTCCCAGCTAAGTTTTTCTATATATGTTTCGTTGTCCAATTAATTTCTTTTCATTTTTAGTAGAGACAGGATCTCGCTCTTGCTCAGGCTGGTTTCGAACTAGTGAGCTTGAGTGATCTGCCTGCCTCGGCCTCCCAGAGTGCTAGTATTACAGGCGTGAGCCACTGCGCCCAGCCTCTTCTAGAATTCTTATGGTTTTATGAGTTCCTGCAATTTTTGATAAAGTTCTTTCAGATGCTATACTATGGAATATAAATAAAACAAGCCAATGAATATTTTCCAATAATTTGCAAAGAGAGGGCCATTAAAAATTTTTTCAGTTCTTATTTTAACTCTTGAAAAACTCTTGATAAAACTTCACCTATAGGCAGTGCATTTTGGTATTAAATAGCAAAAATCTCCTTAGTCACATGAAGCTAAAACCAGAAAGTTCTATAACATCTAGTGCTTAATTAGAGTCACATTTTGATAGTGTTATTTAATGTGGAATTCAGGCATACAGATGAACTTTTGATAAGTTCTTCAAGAAGAAACTCACATATTAAACTGAATCTCAGCGTCTTCTCCTTTTACCTGTGCCATCAGTACATAACTTATGCAGTGTTCCATCAGACTTACTTAGTTCAAAGTGTTCATTTACTGTTTTATTAACTTACTTGTTTTGCAACTTTACAGAATAAATAATGTACTAAGCTTTTCTCTTCAGGGTTTAACAGTTATTAACAAGGGTTGATTAATCTGAGATGGCACAGTTATGATTTAACCATCTTCTAGATTAGAATTATTTCCATGTCTTGACATATCCTCTATTTATCTACTAGTACTATTATTTAAAAGTGGTACTATTTCTCTTTCCTTTGGAAAATATTGAGAATTTCCACATTGGAAAATTGGGCAGTTATGTAATCACGAGTTACGTGAGCTTTTATTATTGTTAGCATGACCTCATGACTAGCTTTATGAGCTACACCTGGTATTGTTATAACTCATAAGAAAAACTTATTTCTCATGTTATACTTGCATTTGTTGAACATGTTAATCTTGTGTAAAACGGATGTCTAGTAGAAAGATACCAGTCTAATTTACTTGACATTATTGCCTTATTTGAAAACATTTTAAAGGAAATAAGACATTTACGCTGAAGAAAAAGAAGAATTATGAAGAATTTGGTTCCAAATGTGAGATTATTCTGTACTGCATCAATAGTGATTTAAACTTTTTTTTTAACAATTTTTTTGAAAGTGAGAATCTGTTCAATTTGTGAAACCTCCTGTTTTAATAGATTTTTCCCAGTATGGTAGAAAAATATCTGTAAAACTTAAGATTATATAAACACAAAGAACAAAGAACCAAGGGAGTTGCTGGTGTTTGTGGTCATAAATTAAGTTCAAAAAATAATTTAGGTCATTTACATTCTTAGAAAATAATTGAAATAAATTGAAAAATTGAAGTGTAATAATATAATTTTGAAAATGAGTGCAGTGAAAAATTGGAAGCATTAAAATATCAATTTTCATTTAATAAAATAAACTTCCAAAAACTCTTAAAATATAAATATCACTTTCACTTATGTAGGATTAAATATATTTTGAAGACTCTGTCTCCTATAATGAAATGATTTAATTAAATTATGTTTTTCTGTTTTTAGAAATGAGCATCTTTTTATTTCTGGAAACAATTTCTTAATGAAATTTTATTGAGTCAGGCTATGACTAATTATAATATTAAAAGCCAGAATTGAAACAATGGATAAATGAATGTATAAACCAAGGCATATTAATGGAAAAAATGAATAAAATCAATTATGAGTTCTACTTGAAACACCTTATCTCATATGATAATAGTAATAATCTTAAGAAAACAATTTGTATATACTTTATTAGTTGAAAAAGTCATTAAAAATATAAGTGCATAGAGCAAATTAAGTCAGATGAAAATTTAAATCTTTTATATACATAAAAGGAATCATAAAGTGAAAATCAGACTAGTTGATTATTTTAGGCAGTCCTTTGTATGTAGGCACGTTTATTAAAGCCCTCTCTGCTCTTTGTCAGTGTTTCCTGTATTCAAAATCTTATGAGCCAAAATACATAATTTCTGTATTTGGGGATTTTTCTGGGGCAGCCATCTGAACCATCTGAATACTATTCAAATATAATCTCAAACCTTGTGAAAAACAGTGATTTAATTTTTTTTTAATCTCTATGTGTGATTTTCAGCTATCATTCTCTCAGGGCAAACAAGTGGGCCATAGTGCACTGGTTGGGATATTCGGAGCCATAAGACTGAGTGTCATATTTGTGTTTAGCAAGAGCATCAAAATGGCCTAGGAATTGGAGACCTTCATACTGGTCCTGGCTGTGCCACTGACAAGGCTCATGAACTTGCCCTTTTGTTTGTTTGTTTTTTTTTTTTTTGAGACAGAGTCTCCCTTTGTTGTCCAGGCTAGAGTGAGTGCCATGGCGTCAGCCTAGCTCACAGCAACCTCAAACTCCTGGGCTCGAGCGATCCTTCTGCCTCAGCCTCCCGAGTAGCTGGGACTACAGGCATGCGCCACCATGCCCGGCTAATTTTTTATATATATATATCAATTGGCCAATTAATTTCTTTCTATTTATAGTAGAGACGGGGTCTCGCTCTTGCTCAGGCTGGTTTTGAACTCCTGACCTTGAGCAATCCGCCCGCCTCGGCCTCCCAAGAGCTAGGATTACAGGCGTGAGCCACAGCGCCCGGCCTGAACTTGCCCTTTTGGAATGGAAGGAATATTGAGTCGCAGATGGGACCCTAGAGGTGAGCTAGTCAAAACTACGCACTATATAGAAGAGCGAAGGACAATCAGTGCACTAATGTTTTTGCTTTGATCAGGTCCCAGTGCTAATTGTTTGTTTAAGCTACTGTTAATAGGCCCGCCTTAATGCAACACAATTTATGCAATACAGTTTAATGCATACAATTTATGCAAGTGACACATCAGGCTTTTATGTTGAAGCCATTCATCCGGGTGGCAAACTCGTTGTCAACTCTTTCCAGCATGCCCATGTGGTTGTACAAAGAGGAGCAGCATTTTTTAAAAAAAAATATAATTCAAATCTACCCAAAGGTGTGCACTTTTTGTATCTTTTAATTGTGTCACGTGGATTATGATTTTAGTACATGATTATTACAGGAGAGAATTTTTAGAATAGAAGATGCCTTTTTGATTATTAGTTTTTCTAACTCATGAAGTATTATAGAAAGCAGTGGCACGCTAATTCCTCTCTGCCTCTTCAGTCTTCCTTTTGCTCTTTGCTACAAAAATTTGTTGACCTTCTTTATAGATAACCATGTGAGATCTGTGCAAATGCCAGAGATGCGAAGGCAAAACCGAGGAAGGCACAACTGTAAACAGAGATGGAAAAATACCATTTAAGGAAGCTTGACTGTAGTTGAAAGTGGTGGTTATGATGGCACTGATTGACTACCAATTACATTGAACACTAGACTTTGCTAAGTACTATGCATAAGAGACGGGAAAGGCAGTTTCTTTCTTCTTTTCTTAATTTAGAACAGATGAGCAGGTGAGGAAGCACACACAACTGTAAAAGAGAATGATATTTCATGTCTGTAAATGTAAACATTCCCCATTTATTTGATTCTCTCATTTTATGCTCTTGTATATAGATGAAAACGTAGTGAAACAAGAATTTAGAGTGAATAAAATTGCAAAAAAAAAAAAATTAAATAAAGGCTGAGAGCCGAGTTAAGAACCTTTATACATTATTGACTTCTCTCAATCATTCTTCATAATTGCCTTTTAGAGGCAAAGGCAAATTATGGGCAGAAAATTAGGCTTAATGATATGTTATCACCAAGTGTTTACTTTCGAAATGTATACTCTGGAAATGGCCTCTGCGCTCTCAACTGCTTCAACAGAAACCACAAGGCAAAGATTAATATTTGGAAAAATAGAACTAAACCGAAAATTGGGAAAGCACACTGCACTTTCTCTCTGTCACCCTTAGGGAAAACAGGACGTTCAAATCAGTGTGGCTCACCACTGCCTCCCTGTGGGCAGTGTGCCCTGCAGCTGGCTTCCCTGCCAGGGTGCTGTGGGACATGGGAGTGGCACAAACGGAGTGCAGGTGACCTGATGGTGTTGAATCCTTTGGCCCCAGAGGAGCCTTCTTTCTTTATCAAAGGAAATGTACCAAATATAGGATTATTTTCTATGAGTCCCATGACATAAAAGGTTGGGATCCTTTGCTGTAAACTACCTTGTAACAACTAGCCTTACAAACTTGACCCTGTAGAGAGGACTTAAAAAAGTAACCTTTCTAATATCATAGCCCAGAAGCCATAAATGCACTGAGCTCCCATGTCTATAAGCATGAGCCCTCAGCCTGGAATATCCTGCCTTTTTCTTTTCTGCCTTGGGAGTGCCCCACTCACTGCTGACCTGGCAACTCTTGGTCACCACCCAGGGCTCAACTCAATGCCAGCTCCTGTGAAACTGCCCCAATTACTCCTTTCCCCAGCATTGATGAATTTTATCAGGTACTGCAGGAACAGAGAATATTGTATATGTGACCACACACTGACAACCGGGTGGCTCTTCCTCAAGACTTCTAGAGGCTGTGAGCTTCAGCTGCTATTCAGATGGGTTACATAATGTTCACTACATAAATAAGTATGTCACACTTTCAAACTTCTCATGGAAGGAAGTGCATTTAAACCATGGCCATGGGGTGCCCTCCTGCCATATCCCCCTGGACACATGTGACTATAGATTCAGGGCCCCACTGTCTCTTTTTTCTCCTTGATATTGCTGATAGAGCCATTTGAGGAGAGAGATTTTTTTTCTCTGGTGACAGCCTGCACAAGAGAGGGTTAACTCAGCATGTCTGGGTTGCTCAGATTCTGCACATTTTTGAATAAAAACCTGCCTCTGGAACTGGCTGGCTCTTGAGATACAACCTTGGAGCCCTTGGAACGTTCTGCCTCCTAAGAGTGTTTTTGCATGCCTGAGGCCTCGGGCTGTGCTGTGCCAGTGTTGCCAGATAAGTTTTTCCTACTTATGTGACTTATCCTGAACATTCTTTTTGCTCTGGGTGGGGGAGCTGAGATCAGTCACATGGGTGCTGCATGCCTAGGTAAGCGACCCTCAGTAAAACCCCTGGACACCAAGGCTCAGGGAGCCTCCCTGGTTGGCAACACTTTGCATTATGTTGTCACACATCATTGCTGGGAGAATTAAGTGCATCCCCCGTGATACCGCTGAGAGGGGACAGCTGGAAGCTCATGCTTGGTTTCTTCTGGACTTTGCCCCATGTGCCGTATCTCTTTGCTGATTCTAATCTATATCTCTTCACTGCAATGAACTGTAACTGTGATGATGATAGTTTCAGAGTCCTGTAAGTCTTTCTAGTTAATCACTGAGCCAAAGGGTGGTCTTGGAGACCCCTCACGCACAACCCGATTCAGATGCTGTTGTTCAGTAGTATGGTATGTGAAAACAGATAATTATGGAGACCAGGAAGGGGATAGTTAGAGGGAAAGTCTGGGAAGGTGTTTTGGGGGTGGAGAACAGGGGTTCTGTGAGAAGTTCAGGCCTTCTCACTTTGCTGGGATTATGTGGTGAGAGCCAGAACTGGCAGGGCTTGGGTAAAAACTCTCAGCTGATTTTCGAAATTAGCGTAATTCAGGCTTTGTTTCTCCTGGCTCAAAAGGAATCTCCATGCTCCCAAGGGAGGGGCACAAAGTGAACAATGGGTGAGTATACGTGACTGGCAATTTTGCCCAATTTTGAGGTTCTGACTCTGCTGAGGGCAGCTTGTCCATCAGCCCTAGGACTGGCTCCTCCGGGGAACAGAAATGTAGACCTACAGGGGAAGCGGGTGGGGAGAGGCGGACCCTGCCCAGCCTTGTG
The DNA here is from genome assembly GCF_040939455.1 of Microcebus murinus. Taxonomy (NCBI): domain Eukaryota; kingdom Metazoa; phylum Chordata; class Mammalia; order Primates; family Cheirogaleidae; genus Microcebus; species Microcebus murinus. The sequence goes on along the minus strand of NC_134111.1, from coordinate 93,387,427 downwards.
GGCTGCTCAGCCCTCCAGGACCAAGGCAATTGTTTTCCATTCTCCATTTTATGAACTCTTGAAATTGGCATCCAGAATCTGACTTTTCTGATAAGGTGGGTTTGGGACCTGGAGAGTTGCAGTTCATAACCCGCTCTTCCCCTCGCCAGCTGTGGGACCTGCGGCAGGTAACTTCTCCCTGCTTTGGTTTCCTCACCTGTGCTCAGGTCAGGCTCTGGAACGTGGTCACTCAATAAATGTCAGCTGCTTCTTTTGGTCTCTCTTCTGGATCCATCTGACAAGCAGCAGAAGAACTATCCTAACCTTTTTGTAGAGAAGAGGGTTTATGTTGTCTGAAATAGCTTCATGGAGCTAAAACAAAGAAAAGGGCCCAGAGAACTGGATCACCATTTTGTGGTTTGGTTATAGAGTTGCACTTCAATACCATTTCTTACATATATTCAAGGGAGAGGACTTCTTCATGGCAAATAGATTGGGGTGTGTTCCCCTGGTGGTCTTCCTCCTCCCTTCTTCCTCATGAGCTCTTTCCTGACTCCTGTTGGCCACTGTCATGGGAGCTGCAAGCATGCAGCTGGTCGGGACAAATTTCTTGGTTCACCAGACAAAGCAAGTGTGAGGCTAATATCACCTTTGATGCCAAAAGGACAAACCTCACAAAATAGCATCTTAATCATAGACGACTCTAGGTTTAAAATAGTCTTTTCCTTTGACATAATCAGGACAATCCCAAAATGATAGCCTTATTTTTACCCAGATTCAGAGAGTCACAAGTCAGCTGTGATCCTTGGAATACCACAGCCTCAGTGTGCTGAGACTCGGATATAACCTGACTACCTTATATGATACAGCTAACCTGTCCATCCATATTACAGGAAACAAGACATAGTGCAGTATTTTATTTCTTTGGAGCCATGGACTCCATTTCCAAAGTCTCAAAAGATTTAGTAAAATTGGAAAGTTTAAAGAAATCAACAAAAATCCTTAGCAAAATGTTTTTGTCTTTAACAAAAATTCAAATGATATTTATCAAAAAAAAAAAGAAAACTAAAAATAATACCCAATACTGGATGACATGGGTAAACAGCATGCATTGCTAGTATGTATATAAAAAACATTATAATGATCGTACCTGTTCACGCAGGAATTCTGAGAATCTAACTCAGAGGTCAGCAAATTAAGGTCCATGGGCCAATTCCAAACTGTGAACTGTTTTTGGATGGCCAGGCAGCAAGGTAAGAATCATCTTTATATTTTCAAAAGATTATTAAAAAAGGAAGGAGAAGGGTGGAGGAAGAAGGAGGGAGAGAGATAAGAGAAAGACAGCAACGATATGGTCCACGAAGCCTAAACATTTCTACAGTCTGACCCTTTCCATAACAAATTTGCCTACTCTCTGTTCTTACCTAAGGGAATTATTCCAACTGTGGAGAATCTGTGAACTGTGTTCAAACTGTGAACAAGGATGAACTTTGCAGTAGTTTTGTAATAGTTACAGAAAAAAATGGGTAGGGGCAATCTAAATGCCCAGGATAGAAGAATGGTTCTGTATTATTAATTCATGTAAGAGGATATGTTTCCACCAATAAAGTGCTAACTTGTGAAGGCCATGGAGAAATTCTCCCAGGTTTATGATTCTGTATCTTGCCTGTGTTAGGAAGACTTTGTGGACTGCTGAGACTCACAGACATGTTCTAACTCCTGCCTGCTCAACACAGATGTTGATTAAACTACACATTTTAAAACTTGATGACATTGTGCCATAAATGAAAAAACCTTGACTTAAAGGAAAGGACTCTTATAGCTCCCTATACTTGTGCCTTGGTGTTTAGGACCCTTGTATCAGGGAGGTGACACCCAGGGTCCCACAGCCTACTTGGGGACATTTTTAGTAAGTATAGTCACCCTACTCCCCTATCAAACATTGAATGCATTCTTTCTATCTAACTGTATGTTCATACCCTTTTACCTCCTCTCTTCATCCTACCCACTGCCCCCAGCTTGCCCTGATAAATCTGTTATCTAGTTTTCTACTCTCTACCTCCCTGTGCTTCAATTTTTTGGCTTTCACATATAAGTGAGAACATCTGATATTTGTCTTTTTGTGCCTGGCTTACTTTACTTAAGATAATGACCTCCAGTTCCATCCGTGTTGCTGCAAATGACATGATTTCATTATTTTTTATGGCTGAATAGTATTCCATTGTGTATATATGCCACATTTCTTTATCCATTCATCCTTTGATGGACACTTATGTTGGTTCCATCTTTGCTAATGTGAATAGTGCTGCAATAAACATGCAAGAGCAGGCGCCCATTTGATACATTGATTTCTTTTTGGTAGATATACAATGGTGGGATTGCTAGATCAAAGGGTACTTCTATTTTTAGTTTTTTGGAAACTCTCCATATTGTTTCCCATAGTGGCTATTCTAGTTCAAATTCCTAAGAACAGCATGTAAGAGTTCCCTTTCATCTGTATCCTCACCAGCATCTATTATTTTTTGTCTTTTTAATAAAAGACATTCTGACTAAGCTAAAGTGATATCTCAATGTGGTTTTGATTTGCATTTATTTGATGATTAGTCATGTTAAACATTTTTTCTTAAAATTGCTGGCTGTTTGTACAATGCCTTTTTTTGAGAGATGTCTATTCATGTCCTTTGCCCACTTTTTAATGAGAGTTTTTTCTTACTGAGTTATTGGAATTCTTGTATATTTTGGATATTAGTCCCCTATCAGATGAATAGTTTGCAAATATTTTCTCCCATTCAACAAGTTTTCTTTTCACTCTCTTGATTAATTATTTCTTTTGTTGTAACCAAAACATTTGTACCCCTGTACTATTCTGAAATAAACAAATGATTAATATCAGAAGAATAAATGGGAAAAATATTTCAAACACCAAGCAACACTTGGAAGTTAAATGGAAGCCTAAATATTAGTATTAGATAGGGTTCTTGGTTGCAAGCAATGGCTCTACCATAAGAAGAAAAGGAGAAATAAAAAAAGGAAGAAACAAGGTAGGAAGGAAGGAAAGAATGGAAAGAAGAAAGGAGGGAAGGAAGGAGAGGAAAAGAGGAGGAAAACAAACTGTTAGAATAACATCAGAAAACACATCCCATTGATGAGGTGTCAAGAAACCCAGACTGGGAAATGGTCAGGGCCCAAGATAGCCCTGGAGAGCTCAGCAGGAGAACCGCAGCCGCAATCACTCTACAGAAGCAGCTTGGACAGGAAGCTGCCGCCAGCACAGAGGCCAGGCTATCTACTGTAGATCCTGCTACCCTGGAACCATGGCTCCCACTGTTGCCCAGAGCACCCCAAGATTTTATCTGAGATCATCCCTGGCAGATAGTATCCCAAAGTCAGTGAGCCTAAATCTGAATAACTCTTGTGTAACCACATGCCCAGCCTCTGGCTCTGCCAGGGAGAAGGTAGACAAAGCCACCTCTCAGTGTCTATAAAGGAAAGCAGATGCTCAGAATTACCCTACTGCCAAAAATTCTGCTCTATAGGTCCCATGGTAGAGTAGGAGTCACCCATGATGAGATTAGAAGGGAGATGAATCCTGGGCATGAAAACACGGAACAAAAAGAATCCAGAGAAATGCCTAAGACTGCCTCAAACTGCCCCAACTGAATGGAAGGGAAAAAAACCAATCCCAAACCTATACTGCAAAATATCTCAAAAAGAAAAATACAATAAATGTCCTTTTATCTATCTTAAATTTAGAAAAATAAGCGCAAAGCCTGTTATGGTCTATAGTTGTAGACTAGTCCGTACTTGAAAGGGCCTTAAATTTGGTCATCTCATAATCCAATGCCTTCACTTTAAAGGAGAAAAAAGCCCAGTGAATGCCTTTCCTGGTGTGTAGTAAATTGTAGATTTGGAACTGGAACCCACATCTCCAGATTCCAAGTTTAGGGCTGGAATTAGACTAGGATTTCTCATTCCATGTCGTGTATGTAAGGTTGGTCCTGGGTTTGGATCCCAGCTCTGCCACTTATTCTCTGTGGGACCTAGGGTTTTGCCCAACCTCTCAGCTTTTTCATCAGTAAAACTAGAAAAAATATTATCCTTTTTCTTTTAAGTTTGTTGTGGAAATTAAATGAGGTAAAGCATGTGAGAGCTTGGCTCAGTGCCTGAGAATCAGAAAGTGCTTGGTAAGTGTCAGCTAAACGCAGTTACGGGTGCTTGAATGGGTGGAATTGAGCTGATGCGGTGACAGCGGACATTCCTCAGAGACGCACGCCCTGCAGTCAGAAAAATAATTGGTTTAGGAGAGCAGTGAGTTGGTTGACAATAAATGCATTGAGGAACTTTGCCAAAGAAACAGTTGAGTAAAAGGCCAAATTCTTGGCTCATGATGTTTTTAAAAATGGATGTCAGTGTGCTCCTAGATTGGCCAAGAATGGCTCAGAATGGGGGAATGGAAGTTTGAACATGAGGAGGAGGGCAAGGAAGGAATGTGGCTGTATCTTTCAGGAATTTCAGAGTCCTGGGTGACCTTGGAGATACTGAGGACACTGCACAGTGCTCCCCTGCAGACTTGTGACCTGGAGCAAGAGAGACTGATCGGTTAGGGGCTCAGGCCCAGCAGGGCTAACCCTGTGCAGCACTGAGAAACAGGCCATTCATCTTTGGGGTCCTTCAATGGCCCCTTCTGAGCACTCCTTGGACTCTACCATGAGCCTTTCCAAGGGTTATCTACATGTTTGCTGCTCCAGAAGAGATACCCCAGCCTTGGTGCAAAGCAACCCACTTCTGTCTAGTTGGCAAATCCATGCAAACATCCTAATCATCTAATCAGAACTTGCTTCTTGAGGCCCTGGCCCTGTCATGGACAGAGGACACCGAGGTACAGGAGGAGGGCCACAGGGCCACAATCCAACAATCACAAGATTTGCCTTGAGCCAAGATCGAACTTCTTTCCCACTTTGTTGGTCTCGTCTCTACCATCCTCTCCATTTTGCCTCTTCACTTTCATTGTCCTGTTTCTACCTTTGGGGCTCTGGTTTTCCACCTTTGAGCTCTGATCTCTAATCTCTGACCTCTGACCTCAGACTTCCTGCTTGCCTTCTCTTCTCAGTTCCATGTTGTTCAAACACTTTCCCTGGAATTTGACCTCTTGAACTTGGTCTCAGATTCCTCTCTTCTGAACCACCCTTCCTGGCGGCTCTGCAGACGGGGACTGGATCTCCTGAGAAGGCAAGTGGGCTAGTGGTTATTTCTGCTGAGCATTTGCTAGGAGTCCTTGGAATACAATGCTTTTACCCCACTGTTTTCCAAGAAGTGAAGCGATCAAGTCATCTCAGGAGGTATTTAAGAAAATAAGGGTCTCATGCTGAACAATACTTGAGAAATACTTAAAAACGTTGTGTACTCTGTTCTCCCTCTTGAGGAATCATGGGGCATCTTTAGTTTATTGCAGGTTCTGGAAATTCCTATTGTAAAAAGATCTTTTAACTTGGTGTTTCATAATTACATTTGAGTTCCAGAAATGGTTTTCCAGAAAGTACTCATTAACAACCCACAGAACTAATGCTGCCTTCACCTTCACATAATGGTGGCACTCCAGCAGGGGAGAGTGGTAGGTGCTTATCCATAGTTTTCCCATTTAGTCCTCACAACGGTCCTGTGAAGTGGATTTGATTACCCCTACTCCAAAGAGGAGGTCGGGACTCTGAGAGGTGAAGTAGCTTTGTAGAGCCCATACCAGTAGGTAAGAGAGACTGGGTTCAAGCCCGCGACTGCCAACCTTTGAGCCTGCTTATGTCCCTTTGGGTCATAACAGCCAAGGGTGAGGAATAAATCATCTCAAGTTGAATCTGCTAGTGCCAGCTGTCTGAGTTGCAGACAGGGGCAATGTCACTTCCCTGGGCAAGTGTCAGGGGCAACCAAAGCAATCCATTCTGTATTGCTGTGTGTGTGTGGGGGGGGGCTGGTGAGTCCAGCCTGCAGAATCCACTTCTGGGCTTGAGTCCTCCACCCACTAACTGACCCCCCTCTAAGCTCTGCCACATGTATCTTCAAAATATTTTTTAAAATCTGACTATTTTCATCACCTCTGCCTTTACTACTCTAGTCCAAGCCACCAACATTTATTGCCAAGATATTACCCTTATGATAATAAAGTCCCCCTTGGCTGGTCATGTCTATTCTTGATTCGTTACAGTCCATCCTTAGTCACAATGGTGATCTTGTTCAAATAATAATCACATCGCGGCACTCCCTTTCTCAAAAGCCTTCAAAAGCTTCCATCGCACCTTAACTCACATTCTAATTCTTTACCATCCCCTACCTGAATCTGGCTCCAGCTGCCCTCTCTGTCCTCCAGTTGCTCTCCCCTGGGTCTGTTTTGCTCTGGCCATGTTGGTTTCCATCACTGACTTTGGAGTGAGCCCAGCCAAGATTGGCAGAGCCGCCTGGCCAAGCCCCACACATGTGTGGGTAGTGCAGCCTTCAGTGTTGTAGATCACAGAGGCTTCCCGATGGCTTGTGGTAGGTGCCACCTGGCAGTGCAGAGCTGAGGTCTGACTTCCCTACTTGACTCACGTTTGTGCTTGAATGCCTCCCACTCAAAGTGGCTGTTCCCAACTCTTCCATCATTTTCTATTTCTTTATTTTACTTTATTTCTATTTCTTCACTTTCTTTGCTTTAGTTTCTTTTAGCAGTTTTCATTGCCTCCAGCTATATAGTGTGTATGTATTGTTTACTTTTTTGTCATTCTTTCTCAATAAGCTATATGAAGGCAGGGAGTTTGTCTTACGTATTATTGTCTCCTTAAGGTCTATAACAGTGTTTGTGCAGAGTAGGCGCTCTGTAAATATTTGTTGAATAAAAGGCTGACATTAAATTCTTTTCATCTCAGCCTATATGTCACCCTTGGGGGGACCTCCCCTGATCCCTGCCTACTCTCACTTAATGGTTATATAATCAGGCTGGGTACTGATACCTGGTGCTTTCCTATCTCGGCACTTTCATATTGCCTGCCAATTTATCTGTATTCCCCTCTACACTGTAATTTTCTTGAAATCAGAGCCTCTGTGTTGATCATCATTTTATTCCCAAGAGCTTAGCATAACGGCCTGATGCATGCCAACGGTCACTAAATATTTCCTGAAGGTATGAGTCGCATGTTCAGGATTGAGTCAGCCCATTCTGGGATGAATGACTTTTGGTGCTGTGCAAAAGGAAGGAAGCAAATAGAAGGAAAAAAATGTCCAGAAGGGGAATAAGATGTCCTTACGGTCATTTGTTTTCTTAATATTCATACAGGATCTATTTTATAAAAAATTAAAAATTTTACTTTTTAGTTGGTTGAACTATCTACCCACAAATGATTTAAAATTGTCCCTGAGGGGTCAATGACATAGAAAAATGTGAATGGCTGGTGTTGATGTGTGAATTATACTCCTCAAAGAACTCAGCAGCCTGTATGTCAGTTATACGAGGCTCTTCTTACTGTATTTATGGTATGGACTTGAATTCAGCAGGCTAAATTTAGTGTCAAGAGCCCCAGGCAATTTGTAGGAGACACGGCCAAAAGTTTATCTCATATTTTTCTACCAAGCTCTCATTTCAGCCTGTCCCTTTTGTATTGGCGTTTTTGATCTGGTTTTATCTGGATGAACCAAGGGCAAGGAACATTTTATTAAAGATATCCTTACTTAAGTTAGAAAGCACCTCCACCTGTGACTTCTAGTGCAGAGTATTTTCAAAGCAAGGTTTTTTTTTTTTCCACCTTTATCTTTCCTCTTTTCCTTCTCCTTCTTCTTCTCTTTAAAATCGGAGACTGAAGCCTCATTAAAAGAGTGGAAATAGCATCCATGACAGTAATTAGATCACTTGACAGTGAGATTGTCATCTGAAGTCGATGCTGAAGTCAGTGCTTATTCCAAAGGCAAAATAGTAAAAACCAGGCTGGGCTGCCTTTGAGAAGTCTAAAGCTTTTGTCCAATTTTGGGAAAAGGCTCAAACTCATGGTGATAAGATCTTATCTGTGCCATTGTTTTCCAGGTAGAAAGATCTAAAAGAATTGCAGAAATGAGTAGCTCATGGAGTAATGAATTATTCATACCTATCCACACTTGCCATTTTTCTGATGCGAGACTAAGGATGTGGATAACTAAAGCTGTTGAAATTAAAATCTCATCCTCCTTAGTTACATCTGGCTAGGACAATAGATGACGTAATCGACTGAAGTGCTGGGCACAGTGACTGGCACACAGTGAATGCTCAGTGGATGCTGGTTGCTACTGATTTTTTTCTTTTGTTATTATTATTATTGCTACTATTTACTGAGTTCTTACTATGTGGTAGGCACTATTATAAGGGTTTTGTATCTCTTCATGGATTAATTCATACAATGACTTTATTCTTATAATTTCCACTTTACATTTGAAGAAACTGAGAGACAGCTCAGATCACAGAACTAGTAAGTGATAAAGTCATGTTATCATCATCAGAAGCATCATCATCACCACCATCAGTTACATCTGGCTTTGGGAAATATCCAAGATGGAGGATTATTGAGTAGCTATTAAACAAAATATGACTTTTGTTTGAGAGGATTTAAAAATAAGATTTATTCAAATTATGAAACAAGCAAAAAGTTTATTAGAGGGAGTTCAGAATATCCCAAAAAAGTGTGAATACAAGGTGAGCCCACCCACTATCCCACCCTAATATGATGTGGATTATAATGCTGGTACCGGTTTCAAGATAATTCCAAAGGAATGTTTAGTACCTTCTCAGGGATCTTTCCTAAAAATGATAAATTTCTTTCTGTATAAAGTACTCCCACCATGATATTTTATTTTCTATTCCATCACACTACGTAATGATTGTACATTACATTACATTACATTACATTACATTAATAATTTGTCTGTGTACATTTTCTTCTATTTGTCAAGGTCTTCCAGAAAAAAAATAATTACTCCTTCAGGGCAGCTTTCTTGTCTCTCTATCTTTTCATCTTTTACTCAATGTTCTATGCTTAGTAGGTACTCAGCAGATATAATTATTGTTTTATTGAAACATACACACACACCACACCACACATAGTTATAAGTATATACTCTAAGTCTTTCTCTAAGTCTTTTCCCAAAAGCACCTCAAAGACTTGTGAGATGCAGGGGTGGTAAAATTTGTCATATCCACATTTATCTTGCCTATTTGGCTTGTGCAAAAAGGAAGATAGATGTTAGAAAATGCCTGTGAATAATTCTAAACTTAATCAGATGGTGACTCCAATTGTAGCATCTGTTCCAGATATAGGATCTTTGGTAACTCAAATTTCCAAGCCCTTGGAACTTGGTTATGAAGTGATTGACATAGCAAATGCTGATTTCTCTACACCAATTTGCAAGACTATCAGAAGCAGTTGGCTTTTACCTGACAGGGCCAAGAGTATACTTTCTTAGTGCAGGCTCAGGGCTGTGTCAACTCTCCTACTGTCTGCCACAATGTATCTTCAGATATATTGACTCTTTTGACATTGCAAAGGATAACACACCATGCTATTGATGACATTGTGCTGATTGGAATGAGATGAACAGGGGATACTAAGTACTTTAGACTCCTAGGGAAGATACATGTGAGCTGGAGGTGGCAGAGCATCCCAATTCCTGATATTAATTACTGTATCAGTTAGGATCCCATCCTAAAACTAGATATAAGTTATTTTAGCAGAGAGAATTTGATATACAGAATTGGCTAAAGAGGATAGAGGATTGGAACAGCTAAAAGGGAATCCTGATGTACCACAGAGTTAGTAACTGCTTCATGCTACTTTGTGTTTTAGGAAACAAAGAAAAAATGTTGGGATTATTGGAATCCAGGAGAGTGGAGCAGGAATATTCCAGAGGTGGCCTAGGCCTCTGAGGAGTTTCAGGACTTGGAAGAGGGCCCTGAAGAGTTGACATTCACACCTCTAAGGAGAGAAGGAGGAGAGAAAGCACAGTGGGAAGTATTATATGTTGGACAGATGGTGGAGCTAGAAAATAAAGTTTCATTCAAGGCTGTAGGAACATCAGTTCATATATACCAGGTTGGGGAGTTTATTTGACTTGATTTATTTCAAGAATGTGATAAAGAAATAAATACACAAGAAGAGATGACATTCAAGAAAATTGAGGATATATTTCACACAGAAAACTTTCACTTTTCTTATTCTACTTTAAAACCACTGTTGACAGAGATGAAAAGCCTACAGAAAACAACTGCACGTCAAGGGAAACACAGTTGCTGATTCCTGGAGTTGAGAAGCAGCAACCCTTGGGCCCAACATAGAGCGGGAAGTGCAGAGAAACTTCTGACCCAGACAGACCTGAGTTCAAATCTCAGCTGTATCCCATGTGACAATCCTAAAGTTATTTAACCTCTCTGTACCTCAGTTTTTATTTCTCTTTTTTTGTAATTGGGACTATTATTACTACCGTCATAGACTGAGTTCTAGAGAGTCAAAACCAAAGTGCCATTTTGCCTCCAACACTTATTCTATGCTTCCTTTGGGGACTCTCTGCCCCCAAATTATAATCCTCTGTATTACAATAGCCATGAATGACTTGCCTATTTTCAATCTGTAATAATTATTTATGACCCCCTCTTGTTTTTATTTTCCAATAGATGCCTGGAACTTGAATCTGTTTAGCATGAGCTCCTGGAATAGCCTCACTTTCTTGATGCACACCCAAATTTGGAAGATTCCAGACTGAGTATTATTAGAAAGAGTTAGAGGTCTATCAGGCAGATGGTTGACTGAAATTGTCTCCAGCATAAAAACAGGCAGAGTCTTAGTAAAAGTGACAGTAATAACAACCAGCACAGGGATGCCCCACTGAGGACAAGGGGGAAAGGCAAGGAGTTTGGAAATAAGACGAAGATCTGAACTTCAGAAGACACAGATTTACACAGGGAGATTTAGAAAAGAGAGTCAGAGGATAAGAATTTATCATGCTGGCTCTAGGCATTTCCCAAAGGAGTGGGATTCCAATTCTAAGTGACCCAAATTTTATCCTTCTAGAGAAGGAAAGGGCTATTCACTAGCTTTCCATAGCTTATTCAAAATATGTCTGTGTAACTCTTATCCAATATTCATTGGGCATCTTCTTCTCAGTCTGATTTGCTTTCCTTAGCAGATTTGTATGCTAGAAAGTATGTGCCCTCTGCTAATGTGATAGTTCACAGGCCAGGTCCTTCTCTCATTCTGATTTGATAAGTTGTAATTGGTTTCCTGTTACCGAGCAGTCCTTTGTGAATTTGGGTGATAATGTTACACTGAGGCTTGAGATGGGGCAGGACAAACATCAAAGGGCTAACTGTCCACATCAATTGCATATATATGCATATGTCAAGGGGTTTCAAAAGTCCTTCTAACCTCAAACTGTTTTTCCTACCCATCTGCTATAATGTCTAAAGTGCTACCATTAGATTTATGCCATTAGACTCTAGTTCCGGAAGTTACCATAATGTGAGTTGAAGTTAACCTAACGAATTCTTATTAGGTGAACCTTCAATGCAAGGCACTGTGATGAGCACTGTGAGTCAAAGATAAAAATGCAAAAACGAAGATGATGATAAAGGAAGTTTATCACTCTCAAGAGCCACAAAACAAATCATAAGATGCAATGAAAAGTTAATACATCAAAAAATGCCCAAAGGACTCTTACTCAAGACTCTTAAGCAAGAAAATCCAAAGAACTAAGTGAGTAGAGGATGCTGGTGTAGCCAGACGTGTGACTTGAAACAGGACTTCAGAGGTGGACCAAGTAACCCATTAGTGGTGGTCATAAACAATTCAGGCTTGATCTGTCAATTAGCTATCCAGTCTCCTCTTAAAGAAGAGAAAGATTTATAACGGGTCTGATGGCCCTGCCCCTGGGTGTAAATTAGGGCATAGCCCAGGTGGGAGGCTCCAGGACAGATACTCCAAGACTAAACCTTGGGGTAGCCAAAAAGTTTCCAAGGACGAATTTGTTTTTTTACACTGGGATGTCAAGAGATTTGTTGGCTTGCCCCCTGCAGGTCCCTTGGCACACTGGAAGCTCCATCTGAATAACTATCAGAGTGAACACTGGAATAGCCCTGTGCATAATCCAGTGGCCACTGCTGAGATGTTGTAAGCAAATTGTCATGAACTGCATGTCTGCCTCCTCTGCCACCCACTGCCAAAGTCATATGGTAAAACCCCAATCTCCAGTGTGATGGCATTTGGAGGTGGGACCTTTGGCTTCTGATTAAGTTTATATGAAGGCATGAGGGTGAAGCCCCCATAATGGGATTAGTGTTCTTATAAGGAGAGAAAGAGATTAGAGTGCATTTGTAATCTCTCTCCCTCTTTCCCTCTTTTCCTCCCTCTTTGCCAAGTGAGGATACAGCAAGAAGACAGCCATCTGCCAACCAGAAATAGAGCTCTCACCAGACACCGAATTTGCTGGCACCTTGATCTTGGACTTCCCAGCCTCCAGAACTGTGAAATAACAGTGAAAAATATTTGTTGTTTAAGCCATCCAATCTATGGTATTTGTTATAGCAGCTGGAACGAACCGAGACATAAATCAATACAAAACACCCCAGGAAAGGAACTGAATGCTTTTAATATCTTCCAAAGGAAAAGAACTCATGAAAAAGCTTTGATGTCGCTTGACAGGAAGAAAGACTTCTGTTTCTAGTTTCCCAGCTAACTTGACAGTGAGATGAGAGTTTTCAGTTTAAACTTTCTTTGGGTTGAAATCATCATTGCCAGGTGGGGGAAGAGGAAGGAGTTATGAGCCACATGGGACTGAGGAGGGCATTTGGGTCATTCTACCCGGGCCATTACCATTCTCTTCCTACTCCTCTGAAGGGAACGGGGGCTTTGACGTCAGGTATGGATGAGTCATCTTTCCTCTCAGGGCCTCCAGCTGGGATTTGCAGGCTGCCTTTGCAGCAGCTATTCTGTTAGTCATTCACAAAAAAGCATACTAGAAAAGCTGAAGGGAAATGCTTGGATGGACAAGTAATTAAATTTCTATTTTCATGGCAGAGAACCTGCTGGCTTGCTCACAAAAGCAGCCTCATCCAGTACCAGGCACCCTAAGGGCACCCAGTAAATACTTGTGGGTTGACTGACAAAAGGATCTGCTGGGTCCTTGTAAATCTTGGTGTTGAAACTGAATTTTCAGCTGTGATTATGTGGCTGGTGGACATAGCTTTGTGCCTGTTTACTTCTCTGTGCCGTGGAATGTCAACTTGGATTGATTGGATTTACATAAAGAGTTTAGTAACATTGCCGGCCCCACTATCATGAATATTCTAAAAGGAAAATGAATAAGGCCCTTTCCAAAGCTTTATCTGCAAGGGGGCACATGTAGGATTCAATGGAAGGAGGGTTGAACTGTGATCTAAGAATTATTCTCTTCTCTGCTCCAGGAAGCCCTCAGCAATCACTCAGTTGCTTTGGAGAACCTGTTAGGGAAAATAATAAAAATATCTCCTTACCTGCCAGAAATGTAGGGGAACAATCAAGAGTGAGAGAAAAGAAAGGATATTAGTCCTAGATTCTTCTAGCCTGAGACAGGGTGTATCATTATTGCTTTGCCTCCAATTAACTGAGAGGGAACCTGAGACCCAGAGAGGCATGTAAACTAGCCAGCAAAGTCTTGGAACCATGACCTAAGCCCTCTCTTCTTTTTCCCCACTTAGGCGATCTCCATGGCTTTATGTATCATGTACATGTTGATGACTCTTACACTTCTATCTTTAGCCCCAAGCTCCAACCTCATTTATATAACTTTATGCTTTACACCTTTATGTGAAGGCCTGAGAGGTATCTCAAATTTCCCATCTAAACTGAAAACTCATGACTTTCCTTTCAAACTTGCTTTCCCCTTGACTTTCTTTGGGTGGGGCACGATTTGTAGCTATCCAAAAATTCTGGAAGTCATCCTTGATTTCTCCTTCCTTGCATCCATCAGTGAGACTTAACTCCTGTCTCTGTCCCCTTCTCTCCACATCTCACACCCTAGTATGAACCATGCTCATTTCTTACCAGGTTGACAGCAGTAACTCTGGTCTCTCTTATTTCACTCTAGACTCCTATGACAGATGAATTCTCCAAACAGAAGTTCATGTGAAATTCTAAAAATATCAATCAGATCTTTTTACATTGTTCCTTGTTTAAAAATGTTCCCTGGCTTCCCACTGTCCTTGAGATGGCAGTTATAACCCGGGCCTTGGCAGCAGGGTCTTAAGTGATCGGGCACATTACCTTCCACCTCCCCTCCTTGCTCAGGCCTTCTTAGTTACTCAATCACACCAATCTCGTCCTGCCCTAAGATCTTGTACCCACTACTTCCTCTGCTAGAAATTCTTTCTCTGCCTCTTCATGGAGCTGATCTTTCTGCTCTCAGCTCTCATGGGCCTCCCCTGAGAAGCTGCTTCTGGATACTCTTTGTAAAGCAGCGGGTGCCCCTTTCTCCCCACCCCCCAATCCTAATGCATCACATTGCCGTTTAATTCCTTTTTAAAATAAATCACATATGGAAATCATGCAGCTTATTTATTTACTTGTTTACTGTATTTCCACCATCTCCCTGCCTCTCTCTAAGTAAGTTGTGGCCTCTAGGTGAGAACAGGCCTTGTCTACCTTCAAAGGCGCAGCTCAGAGTAGGGATTAAGCTCTCAAACTCTAGAGAGAGATTTCCTGCATTCGGAGCCCAGCGTCGCCACTTGCTAGGTGTGTGACCCAGAAGAAACTGTTTAACCTCTCTGTTCCTCCATGTTCTCATCGATAAAATAATGAGTGAAAGTGCTTGCTGCATAAAATTATTATGACATGATTGTTCTCCATCGCAAGAGACCCTGGGCACAATGCACTCAGCAAGTGTTAGCTGTCACTGTTGTTAGCCACTGGTACCTAACGTGTATTCGTTAAAGGACAAATACATTAATTTCATTTATTCAAGAAAAACTTCAGCTATGTGACAGAACAGCTTTTAGAATGTTCATGGAAAGGGGCAGAGAACAGACGAGTTGCTCTCAGGAGCCTGTTTGGAAGCTGGCTGGGCAGAGCTCCAGCTGTGACTGGAGACGAGAGACGGTGTGGAAAATGACTAGAATAGAATCCAGAGTTTATTTTGCACTGACTCTGTGCTAAGTACTGTGACGCCCTCTCAAAGTGACTGATACATTTCATGTGAAGTTCTATCATGAAACATTTCTTATGGCTCCCAGTAACTCCAACCTTCCTATAGAAGCTGCACACGATGCAGTCCCTTCCTGAACATTCCTTACCTTCTTCTACTCTGCACCTAGTTAGGATCCACCCATCTTTACCTCACAACCAAAATGACATTTCCTTAGAGAAGCCTCATCTGATCCTGAAAGAATGTTCCAGATCTCCCTGTCATTTGTGTTTCTCATGCCACCTACCTTTCCTGTCTGGCATTTATCACAGTTTACCTTCAGTTAGGTGACTAATTAATCTGTCTTCCTGATCAGCTTGTAAATTTCCTGGGGCCAGGACTCTGTCTTGTTTTTCTCATCCTCATATCCCCAAAGCCCAGAGACACCCCCTCCCAGTTGGTTGGCAAGCACGGGAGACATGCTGAACAAGCATTCCCGAAGTTTCATCCTGTCACTCTTTGGAGATGGAAAAATTCAAAAGCCAGTTTTATTTGAACTGAAAGTTTGTGCTTATCAATTCCCATGCATCTCACTTCTTTTCCAGCTGAGCTTAACTGAGGTAATGATAATCAACAAAGTTCTTGAGCTCTAGAAGAGAAATCACAAAAGAAAGAAATTGAGGGGAGATAGCAATGGTGAATGAAAGATAAAACCAGGACACTTCCTAGTATTTTTGAACTTGCCTTGAGAGTATGTAGGACAAAAACATAAATAATCTCCCTTTCTTCTCCAAAGCTAAATAGACGCAGTATCATTTGACTCCTGTACAGAGCTATCTGCACACGCAGATAACCCTGCTAGTAGGAAAGCTTGAGTTTCTTCAAAAATTTAAATTGCAGTAAAGAGAAGTTCTGTTGACTCTAGCAAACTTAAAAATGAAAAAAGGTCTGGTCAGCATTATTTCTTAAGAGTCTGGCTCAACAGCAACAACAAAAGCAAGGAAATCCAAGATAAAAGAAACATTAATAGCATTAATAGCAGTATTTTAATGATCCCTTGATGAAAAAGATCATTTAGCACTTTGTTATTCTCATTAAAATAAGAATGACTTTAATTCCTCATCAGCCACATTAAAGGTTTGCAACTTTTGATTGCTTCTGCCAATGTTTTCTACTAGGGCTTATTAGAAAACTTGCTGGAAGCATTATGAAATTCAGACCAAAAAACCCAATATCACACTGAAGATGATATCCTCAGAGATGGCAAAAGTAGAGAAATGACCAAAAGAAGCTACTGTTTTACCCGCTCAATTGATAGTTTATGAAAAGCAGAACTGCTTCTGAGGACAGGGATCAGAGGACTGGAATGGTGCCTCTAGGAGAAGACAAACTGTAAGACATCTATCCATATTAAATATTATGCCATACCCAAACACACCACACTCTTTTGTATTGTCTTAATTTTTTTTCTAGTTGTTCTCCCCACTGATTGGAGAACCCCCCTGACTTACTGGCTAACTCTTACTTTTTATTTAAAATTCAGCTCTGAGGGTAACTCATTTGTGAATTTTTCCTTTGTCTCCGTCCCCAGCCCCCAACTCCAGGCAAGGTTAGGTGCCCCATTTTATACCAGCCCTTAGCATGACATTCAAAGCTGCCCAATCAATCTTGTCACAAATTCCTTTCCAGCGTAATCTCACATAGGCTCTATCACAAGTTTATAGGCAGAATGACATAGTAGATAAGAGAGGGCTCTGATGACAGACTACTGGGACTAAAACCTCGGTTCTACTATTTCTAGTTGTGTGCCATTATATATAAGGGATTTGAGCATCCATGAATTTTGGTATTCATGAGGGTCTTGGAACCAATCGCCCTACCCCATACCAAGGGAGAACTATCCATAGAAAGAGGGAAGTCAAGATATATATAGTGACATGGGAGAGAAGGCAGTGAGCTTAAAGTGTGGAGAAAATATCAAGAATGGGGTAGAGCTTAGAAAGAAAGTGAAGAGTAAGATCAAGGCTTATTTCAACGGTGCAGAGAAGATCAGTCTGGCCAGAGAAAACATTTTAACCAACAGAGGATTAGTATAGATTAGAACTTTACATGAAGAGCTATTTCAAGCTATTCTTGGACAAGAGAATGGTTTGGATTATATATGGATTTATTTTAAAGGAGCAAAAGAAAACATCAAAATGTATTGATTGTTTCATTTTATTTCATAAATCAAATTATAGATGTTGTATAGTACATGTATTTTATGTTCCAACGAAGGAAAAAGACCTTAGGAGATTCACCTATTCTGATGAATTTTCTTTGTTCTTATGCCAAGCATTTGTGAAATAAGATGGTTGGATGGGGTGATCTCCATGGCAGACCACGAACTTTAAGATGATCTCTACCTCTGATATTCTATGACATTTTAAAGACTTCTGTTTTCCTAAGAAGATTTTTATTGTAGAGTAGGAATAGTAATACAGCAATATCCTTCTTAATGAGCTTTCCTCAGTGGAAGGTCACTTAGAGTTTAATGGGATTAATTTGGCTGACACATTCAACTTTAAAAGGAGTCTCTGTGCTTGTGCCAGCCGGCACAGATTTTGACAGGCAGAAAAAGCTCAGATCCTGCCACTTTCACGCAGCAGGACAGCTCCTCAAGTCATGATTCTGGCTGAAAAGTTGCCCACAGATGCTGTCTGCTGAGATGACAAATAGACGGGGCAAGGAGATGTTTCTGGGCTTCCATCTGCCTGTCCTACAGGCTACGCCAGCTTTGACTCTGGGACCCTCATGCAGAGTTCATGCAGAGCTGAAGACAAATTTTATACTAGGAAGGTTCATTCCAAAAGGCAAAACAAAAACTGTCCATCATGGACATTGTACTGGCAGTCCCCCCTCCCTTTCTGATCTTTCTTTTTTTGCCTCTTCAGGATCCAGCAGGAATTGCTTTCTGCTGGTAATACAATTCTCAACAGCAACTGCTCCTTTCCTCCCAAGCAGCAGGGCCATTCCATTTTTTTTTTTTTTTTAACTCCAGCAGCTTTTAAGTTTTTGCATTTTACACTTCTCTCTTTGAATAGGGATGGCCTTGGGGGCTGAGGGCAGAGAAGCTACAAATAATTAGGATCAACTTAGCAGAAGCTGAACGCACTGGGATTCTGAATAGCTTTTGCCCTTAAACTAGAAAGTAGAGCCAATTAGCTAGGTAGATTCTATCTTTTCCCTAAAACTGTCAGTGAAGGAGAGCACACCAGAATAGAGCAGGTATTGATCCATGGAACAAATTTCTGTGACTGCCATGTTTTTGAGCATTGAACTTAATTGATTTGAAAAGGCCTTGGTGGGAGTAGGGCACAGCAATGCCATTGAACCACCCACTGGCCCCCGTGGCTGGCCCTGGAAGGCAGTACTGAACTGGTTAAGATGTAAGCTTTATACTCAAAAAGACTTAGCTTTCTTCTGGGTGCCACTTACTGTTATAAAATATGTGTTACCTGGGCAAGATACTTAATTTCTCTGTACCTTAGTCTCCCCCCGTCATGCTATGATACCAATAGTATCTGTCTCATAGAGTTGTAGTAAAGATTAGATGAAATGATTTAAATGTTCAATACATATCAGTTATTATTAAGGCCCAGACAATGTCTTCTTTACTTCTCTCTTCCTTGTCCCTGGATCCAAGCTTCTTGGCTCCAAGTTAAATGTTTTGTAGCCTGAATTAGGTTGGAAAGAGGGGGAAAGGAAAGGCTAGCTTACAGATACTTTGCAAAGAAAAAAATGTCACAAAACCACCCTTTATAAAATTAATAAAGGGTCACAAAGTGGGAACTGTGGTAGGGGACTGTGGTATATATAAAACCAGACATTGTTCTCTAGCTTGCTTTCCTATAATTGCTTATGACTCAGGAGTCATATAGCTGATTGTCATAAAGGTTCTTAGCTTTCTTCATTGCTTTCTCCATAGAGAACATCACCCTTGTGAAACCTAAGGCTAGTTTTAGAGATATCTTCCAGGTCCTATATTCTGGTGGAGTGGCTGACCCACTCAGACCGGTGGCCCATACTGAGGAACTGGCTCAACTGGTCTTGACACCCCCGACTCGGGAACTAACAGTACAAGAAGAGCGTTTCTATTCCCTTATGGTTCTGTCTCAAACCCAGCTAATCACAGACCAAATTGCCTAGCCCTTTGCCCACCAAACCATCTTTAAAAACTTTTCCCCAAATTCTTGGGGAGATGGATTTGAGAACTTCTTTATGTCTCCTCACACGGCGCCTGTGATATTAAACTCTTTGCTTTCTGTAATCCCTGCTGTCTTGCTGTACTGGCTTCCTCTTGAGCAGAGGGCAGTGAACTTGGTAAGGCTGTAACAGTCAGGACAAGGTAAATCCTTTTATGAAGGGGGAGGATGGAACTAAAAATAGTTTTTGGGTTGGGAACTTCAGAGACAAACAAGATGGTAATACTTTCTTTGGAAATGGGATGTGTAGTTAGGAGAGGAAAATGTTTGGAGACAAAGATGAGGTGTTTAATGCTGATGTAGAGACCTTGGGGCATTGATGGAACATGCAGTACAAACAACCAGTGGGCAAATGCAGGAATTGGGAAAATAGATTTTTTTGTTTACTTCTAGAAATTATTACAAGAATCTAAACATATGCATTTAATGACTTTATTTGGTATACTTTTGCTCTAGGTTTTAATAGTATATGATTTCCTTATTTTTGTCCATCAGAATTTGATGGTATTTTTAATTAAACTTTTAAGTTTATTAAAAAGATCTTGGAGGATCTTTACATTATAATTTGGTGATGGGGGCACATTTTGTGTTTTGGCCATAGGAATTTTTCCCTTATTGGAACATGTTTTGATCTTTGTGTTAATTTAAATATCAGCAGATTTTAATGAAGAAGGTTCTTTGGAACCTGGAAGTTCTGACAACATAGCAGTGTGCAGTGTGTTCATTATTTATTGCTGTATTGATTAACAAATCAGAAATCTCTCAAAATGGAAGTCCATTTGTAAATATCTTCCTTTTAAAATAGATGTTCTGAGAGTAATTCTATTAGGCTAGAAGGGGAGGAAAAAATCCAAATAAAATGCATGACAAGTAAATGTTGATAGAAAATGTGTATTTAACTTCAGAAAATAATAATCACATTATATCTAAATGTCAGTTTCATGCTGGGAAAAATCTGATGACCTTTTAAGATCTAAGCTTGACAACATTTAGATAAAAATGAAAAACTCGGCCGGGCGCGGTGGCTCACGCCTGTAATCCTAGCTCTCTGGGAGGCCGAGGCGGGCGGATTGCTCGAGGTCAGGAGTTCGAAACCAGCCTGAGCAAGAGCGAGACCCCGTCTCTACTATAAATAGAAAGAGATTAATTGGCCAACTAATATATACAAAAAATTAGCCGGGCATGGTGGCACATGCCTGTAGTCCCAGCTACTTGGGAGGCTGAGGCAGGAGGATCCCTTGAGCCCAGGAGTTTGAGGTTGCTGTGAGCTAGGCTGATGCCACGGCACTCACTCTAGCCTGGGCAACAAAGCGAGACTCTGTCTCAAAAAAAAAAAAAAAAAAAATGAAAAACTCAATCTATCTTCATATAGTAGGTTTAATGTGATTCTTTAAACAGTCATATGTATTCTTTTACAATTAAGAAGAGCTTTGAACGTAGCAGTATCATAGCCAAGGTAGTTTATCCCAGGAGTGATTATTGCTAATTAAAAACTTTTTCAATACCCTGCCACAATAACTTGTAATATAGTCAGCATTGGCAATTTTTGGAAGTCTTTATGGAAATTATATTAAAAAAAATAAAAATTAAGAGGAAAAATGGTCTTTTATATATTTACATATATTTACCAACTCTGATGCTCTTTATTATTTCCCAAAGATTTAGGTTTTCATCTGGTTTCATTTCCCTTCAACCTGAGGAACTTCTTTTAGTATTTCCCACAGTGCAGGTCTGCAGGTTATGAAATCTTTTCTTTCATCTGAAAGAGAACAGTTTTCTCTTATCCACAAGAAAACAGTTTTCTCTTATCTGAAAATGTCTTTTATTTGACCTTGATTTTTGAAGGATATTTTTGCTGGAGATAAAATTTCACACCGCCTTTTTTATTATTATTTCAGCGTTTTAAACATACACTGTCCTTTGGCTTCCATTGTTTCTGATAAAGAGTCAGTGATCATTTGATTCTTGTTCCTGTATGTGCACTGTGTTATTTTCTTTGCTGTTAAGATTTTCTCTTTATCTTTGGTTTTCACCAGATAGACTATGATATATCTATCTACAGTTCTCTTTGTATCCATACCTTGTGCTGTTCACTGTAAATTTAGGTCATTCACCAAATTTGGAAAAATTTCAGCCATTGTTTGTTCAAAACTTTTTCTGCAACTATACATTTTCTCCTCTCATTTTGAGACTCCGATTACACATATGGTAGACCTTTGATCTCGTCTCACAGCTCCTTGAGGCTCTGTTCCTTTTTTCTTCCCAATCTTCTTTCCTACTCTCTTTCAGATTGGATAATTTTTATTGATTTATTTTCTTTTTTTCCTTTAGAATTATTTTATTAGATCATAAATATACAACAGCTTAACTCTATACACACACTTACATTTTTTAAAGGAAAAAGTTATATCTTATTACACCAGGATTCTGGCTAATAGCTTTTTAAAACTTTGAGAAAAATCTTTAAAAAGTTTTACATATTACCTGAAACTTATAAATTTAACATCATCAAAGAAAGAATGCTTCCACACTCTTACAAAGACCACTAGAAACAGGAATTAAAAAGCTAAGAAATTTTATCAAAGGCATTTTTTTTTTTTATAATCCTTCCTCTACAGAAAGGTAATGTTATTAAATCCAACCCATTCACAAAATGGCTGTTGGCATCTGCTCGGGTGTCTTCTGCCGTATCACTGCACATCTGTGCATGACTGAGACAAGGAAGATAGTAATACTTTCTTTGGAAATGGGATGTGTAGTTAGGAGAGGAAAATGTTTGGAGACTGAGACAAGAGTTTTCTTAATATTGTTGTTTCCATAAGCTGAAGCTGTTCTGCCACTCAGGACTCTCACACTGTTCTACTTACACAGTGAAGCCCATGGCAAATAGGAAGAAGCCAATATTGGCTCTTCTCACCATAACCCCCACTTCCTCCACTGCCTCCTGGACCACAGCATCCTCCACCATAGGGTCTGCCTGTGTTCCTGCTACCACCAAGGTTTCTACTCCTCATTGGGCCATAGTTACAAGGTTGCTGGTTATAATTTCCAAAATCCAAATTCCAAAATCATTATAATTTCCCCTTCCATAATTTCCCACTCCCTAGTTGTCATAACCACCTCTGGAGCCCCACCCTGGTTGCCATATCCAGGTCCTCCACCACCATATCTTCCTCTTCCTATTCCATGACCAGGGCTACCTCTAAAGTTGCCACTGCCAGGTCCTCTTCCATACCCACGATAGCGATCTCCAAATCCAAATCCACTTCCCTATCCATTAGATCCTCTGCTAAAGTTATTTCTGGGTCCTGGTCCTGGTCTGAAATTTTCACCACCACCATGAATCCCCTAAAACAAAGTTGCCTCCTCTTCCACTTGTAGAACTTCAAATTTCCTGCATTTCTTGTCTGGACAAAGCCTTTCTTACATTAGCATTATGACCATTGATGGTATGGTATTTCTCTAGTACAATTTTATGCACAGGATCATGGCATCAAAAGCAACCAAATTTGTGTGGGTGGCACTAGTGGCAGGATGATTCAGCTGGGTGAGGGATTGGGAGTGTTCCCATCTCAGAGGTTATGGAGAGTCTAAGCCAACCATAGACAACTTCCTGGAGTCTGCCACCAGCCTGTTCTCTGTGTTCCAGGGACCAGCTGGGTGAACAGCTCACAGTAGGGTCTCCATGGGGCAAGATGAACGGCTTCCCTTGGGAGTAGCTGGAAATGTCCAGAAAAGGGAGTGGAGTTTCTTTTTTTATTTTAGCATATTATGGGGGTACAAGTGTTAAGGTTACTTATATTGCCCATGCCCCCCTCCCCCCTCGAGTAAGAGCTTCAAGCATGTCCATCCCCCAAATGTTGCACATCTTACTCGTCGTGGCTGTATATACCCATCCCCTCCTCCCCCCTCCCACCCTCCCGACACCTGATAAATGTCCACTTAGGTGTTGATCTGTTAATACCAGTTTGCTGGTGAGTACATATGGTGCTGGTTTTTCCATTCTTGAGATACTTCACTTAATAGAATGGGCTCCAGCTCTATCCAGGATAATACAAGAGGTACTAGATCACCACTGTTTTTTGTAGTTGAGTAGTACTCCATGGTATACATATACCACATTTTATTAATCCACTCATGAATTGATAGGCACTTGGGTTGTTTCCATAGCTTTGCAATTGTGAATTGTGCTGCTATAAACATTTGAGTGCAGGTGTCTTTTTCATAAAGTGACTTTTGATCTTTTGGGTAGATGCCCAGTAGTGGAATTGCTGGATCCAATGGTAGATCTACTTGTATCGCTTTGAGGTATCTCCATATTGCTTTCCACAGAGGGAGTGGAGTTTTGAAGCACCCTTCTTTGCCATCCACCAGGCCTCAGGTTGGGAGCTGAGCAGCTCGTCACAGTCAGATGGAGTGTGACTGATCAGCCAGTATCAGTCTGTTCTTCTCACTTGGTATTAGGGTTGGGTGCTGCACCTCGAGGGGTTGGTCTCACAGTTCTCCTTGGCCCCTAAGATCTTCATGCCTACTCTGCTGGTTCTGTTAGCCTTCTCCATCCAGGGTGAGTCAAAGTCTAGAGGGTTGGCTGGGTGCCTGCAGGGCTGCCACACATAGTTTCAAGCACGTGTGAAGCCCCAGCATTGACCCGGCAGCCCCCCTGGCAGTGGTGCTGAAGATGCCTTCATCCCACTGACGGCCAGCTTTCATGCTGCTGGTGACCCTGGGTGACAGCAGGTGTGCTCTGCCCACTGGGCCCTGCTTCCAAGGATCCCTGGTGCAAAGAGCTTTACGAGCATTGTCTCACTTAATCATCTCAACAGCACTGTGAAGTAGCTTTGATTTTGTCCATTTTATGGATCACAAAACTGAGGGTCAGGGTCAGGATCAGGTCACATATTGATCTATTTCCAAGTTGGCTGATCTTTCCTCTGTCATTGTCACTTTGATGGTGAACCATCTATATTTCAGATATAGCACTTTTTTAGTTGTAGAAATTATGGCTGTGTGTGGTGGCTCCTGCCTATAATCCCAGCTATTAGGGCAGCTGAGACCAGAGGATTTCTTGAGCCCTGGAGTTTGGGGATGCAATGAGCTAAGATCTTCCCACTGCACTTCAGCCTGGGTGACAGAGTGAGACCCCGTCTCTAAAAAAGAAAGAAAGAAACAAAGAAAAAAAAATCATTAACAGTATTAGAGTTGATGATTCCTTTTTATAGTTTCCATTTTTCTGCTAAGGTACCATAATTTTCACACATTATGAGACTATTTTCCTTTTCATCTTTAGGCATAATTATAATAGCTGCTTTAAAATCCTAGTCAGCTAATTTCAATATCTGGGTCATCTCAAGATTGGTCTATATTGATTGTCTTTTAAGAATGGGCCATCTTTTCCTACTTATTTTTATGTTGAATAATTTTGTATTGTATCCAGGAAATTGTGAATAATGTGTTATGGAAACTCTTGATTCTGTTATGTTCCTTCAAAGACTATTGGATTTTTTTTCTTTTTAATAAGGCTGTTAACATGGCTAAAAGAAAATTGAAAATTATTTTCTCCCCTGTGGTAGGTGGCAGCTCAGATTTCAGTTCGGTTCTTTTATCCTTGAGACTGCCTTCTGTCTAAAAGTTATAAAAACTGGGATTTCATCCAGGGCCATTCTTTCCTTACAAATATCAAATCCACTCCATTTTTCACCTGTTTTGTTTGCCCTCCAATACTTCCAATTGATTGTTTTTATACCTTGTCCAGAGTATATAGTTGTTAGTCTCTGGAGGCTTGGTCTGAGATTAGCTACTCAACCTTGCTAAAAGTGAAACTCATTGCCCTTGTCCGAATCCCCAGAAAATGGAGTGGCTGTTTGCACCAAATCCATGGTGTTGAGCATCTTCAATCTTCTTTCATGTCATGTTCCCTTTTCCTTTCCCTGTTGCCTTCCTGAAATGGAGAGTGGTCTTCTAAGGGGGTAGGACAAAAATGTTCGAGTAGGTGACAAGAAAGTCTTCACTCTTTGAGTCATTGTTCTTTCTGAATTATTACACTGCAGAGAATTTGCCTATATCCCTCAGCAGGTAGCATCTCGAGAGAGTGTATTGAATATATTAGGTAGATAGAAGTGAGATACAGCTGGAGTCTGAATTGCAGAGATTATTTGAAATCTGTTGCTTCTCTTTATGCCAGGAAGGCTAATATTAACTCTTTTATTAGACAACCAAAGGTGTTGAGTACAAGAAAACGAATTTATAAAAAAATATTAAATATGGTACATGAATCACTATTATCTTGTTCCAAAATTGTGTTTAGATAAACATGGACTCCATGAAATTTCTTGGAAAAAGGGCTA
This sequence comes from Microcebus murinus, assembly GCF_040939455.1. NCBI lineage: Eukaryota > Metazoa > Chordata > Mammalia > Primates > Cheirogaleidae > Microcebus > Microcebus murinus. The sequence goes on along the minus strand of NC_134111.1, from coordinate 93,361,728 downwards.
TGCGGTTTAATAAATTTGAAAAAAAAAACTATTTGGGGAATAGAAGTATAGGTGATTACTGCACACAAATTATAGATTTACCCAGATTAGGAATATGATAAAATCCTCTTCGTACTGGTAAACTATGCTGCAATGTTTAGTTCTTTCTTGGATCATTCAAAAGCACATTAAGGTCCCTTCTTATCTTGCTTTCTCTTTCTACATTCTCTGCCTAGATAATTTCGTCTATTTTCATGCTTTAAATGACATCTATGAGCTGTTGACTCCCAAATTTATCATTTTAGTCTAAACGTCTTTACTGAGCACAGCAGTCTATGAGGTAGTTCTACTTTTATGTTTCATAGATATTTCAAAAGTAACATTTCAGTCCAGCACTTTTAATTCTACCCCCCTCACCCCCCACCCCCGTCATCAGAGGTATTCCTACCCAGTCTTCCCCACCTCAACCAACGGCAGCACCATTTGCTCACACCGGAAAGCTTGGCATCCTTACTGATTCCCATATAGCCAGTGCATTCGTGAGTCCTGGGTGCTATTGATTCTCTTCTAAAATGTATCTTGAACTCATCTGTTAGTTCAAGATATTAATATCAGTTTTGTAGATGTGGAGGAAAAATATTGAGCATGTTATTCTCTGAGAGATTGAAGTCTTATCGATTATTTTCATGCCTCAAACTTACTGTTTTGTATTTTTCATTTCATCATCATTACCCTCATTAATGAAGAGTAGGAACTGGAAGATCCTCTGTGGTAATTTAGGTCAGAGGTCAGAAAACTATGACCATAGTAAATAAAGTTTCATTGGCATCCAGCTAAGCCTATTCTTTCATATATAGTCTGTTGTTGTTCTCCTGTTACAACAGCTGAGTTGACTGGTTGTGACAGAGGCTACATGACCCACCAAGCCTAAGATATTTACTATCTGGCCTTTTATAGAGAAGACTTATTTGCCAATTCCTGAATTAAATAAATGCGGTAATGCTTTAAAGATGTGCAGTTTTACTGTAAAAATTAAATTATTGAATCTTTGAGTCATTATCATTCTTTTTTTCTACACCAGATGAGGTTACATTTCTCAGGGGATGTCAAAGCATGAGGGTCATGAACAGAAAATAGAAGTCTAGGGCGTCTATTTGATTTTCTCCCTGTCAAAAGAAATCTAGCACCTCTAAGTGATGATGTCTGATCAAATATTATAAATAAACATGAATATATTCAATGATTGATATGGCATATTGAAGTTAATTCTTCTTTCCTTTTTCAATTATAATCTACCTTCACATAGCAGGGGTTGATGGTAGGAAGTGTGAGGGACAAGAGTCCAAAGATCTAGACACCAGGTTCAAAGATGTCTCTTATAAACTTAATACATGACCTTGATCAAGTTGTTTAACTTCTCTGATTCTCAATTTCTTCATCAGTGAGCATGAGACTAAAAATACCTAAGCACAATTTGTATAGAGAAGCTCTGGGTAAGATGATATGTTTGTAGAATCCTATACAGATTTTGGCTGCTGGTATTATTTCTGGGATTATGACAAAACATTAAATGTTGTAATAGAAAGAAGTTGTCTAAAATTTGACCAGATGGTATGGGTATAAATGGATATATCCACAAAATGAAAACATCAGAGCTTTAATTCATACCATATATACATATACTCTAGATATATTAAAAAACTCTATTAGATTTCAAAAGTGAAAAATTATAAAATAATAGGGAAATATTTGCATAAATATTGAGATAGGGGAAGCTTTTCCTAGGCAAAGCCCCAAATACAGGAACCAATAAAAGGAAGGATTGACATTTTAATACACAAAATTTTAAAGTTTTAGAGTCATAAAATATACTATAAAAAAAGTTAAAAGACTGTGAGAGTCTAGGTGAAGTTGCTCATGCCTGCAATCCCATCACTTTGGGAGGCTGAGGTGGGAGGATTGCTTGAGGTCAGGAGTTCAAGACCAGCCTAGCCAATATAGCAAGCCTCCATCTCTAGGAAAAATAAAACAAATTAGCTGGGCATGGTGGCTCAGATACCTGTAGTCTCAGGAGGTTGAGGCAGGAGGCTCCCTTGAGCCGAGCATTTGAGATTAAGATCTGAACAGATAATTCACTGAATCAAATGGCCAATAATCATAATAAAAATATGCTTAATTCACAAATAGAATTATCATGTTTTATCCAGCCTAGTGAAAATATAAGAGTTGATAGTATTTAGTGTTTGGATGTGAGGAAAGACCTTTTACTGCGTGGAGATGTAAACTGGTGTGGATTTTTTAAGGGAAATTTGGCAATTACTGGTAAAATTTAAAGTGTGCATACTCTTAAAAAGTGATTTTACCTTTAGAAATCATCCCTTTAAAAATACTTGCATAATATGAAAATAATCACTACCTTAATAATATCTTCCATTTATTGAACACTTTACGCCGGACTCTGTAGTACATATGTTATATTATTATCTGATTCAAATCTCATGACAATCTTTTTTTTTTTTTGAGACGGAGTCTTGCTTTGTTGCCCAGGATAGTGTGAGTGCCGTGGCGTCAGCCTAGCTCACAGCAACCTCAAACTCGTGGGCTCAAGTGATCCTCCTGCCTCAGCCTCCCGAGTAGCTGGAACTACAGGCATGCACCACCATGCCCGGCTAATTTTTTTCCTATATATATTTGTTGGCCAATTAATTTCTTTCTATTTATAGTAGAGACGAGGTCTCGCTGTTGCTCAGGCTGGTTTCAAACTCCTGACATTGAGCGATCCGCCCACCTCGGCCTCCCAGAGTGCTAGGATTACAGGTGTGAGCCACCACGCCCGGCCTCAAATCTCATGACAATCTTGAGAGGTACTGAGAGGGAGAGAGAAGACAACTTACATACACCCAAGTATAAGAATGGTGATTAAATGACAAGTAATTTTTTTGTGTGCATACTTCTTAAATTGCCATGATGAATGCATATTACTTTTGTGATTGTGTATGTTACTTGTTATATAAGAAAAGAATATTATGAAAACATAATTCTTAAGTACAAATGTGTTAACTATCAGGTTCCTTTTGTTTTTTAGAAAGAGGGTCTTGCTCTGTCACCCAGGCTGGAGTGCAGTGGCACAATCATAGCTCACTGCAACCTTGAACACTTAGGCTCAAGTGACCCTCCCACCTCAACCTCTCAAGTAGCTGGGACTACAGGCCTATATCACCATGTCCATCTACATTTTTAAAAAATATTTTATAGAGACAGGGTTTCACTATGTTTCCCAGGCTGGTCTGAAACTCCTGGTCTCAAGTGATCCTCCTGTCTCAGCCTCCCAAAGTGCTGGGATGAGCCATCACAGGTGTTAGCCACCACACCTCGCCTCAGTTTTGAGTCTAACAGTGGATTGGATAGACAATATAGATTGAATCCACTCTGTATCCAATCTAACAGTGGATTGGATAGACAATACAGATTCAATACAGATTGAATCCACTCTGTATCAATCTAACAGTGGATTGGATAGACAATACAGATTCAGACAAAGACAATACAGATTCAAACTTCAGATAAGTTGCTATCTTACTGGGAAGAGAGAATGAAGTATTTTGAACAACTTGAGACAATTTTTACCACTTGCTAAATCATCTAGTGTAGATAACAGTTGCCATAGCAATCCAGAGGAGGACTCCTAGTACATACTTGTTTCTGTGACTGGCAGTCTCTAGTTCTTGCTGCTCTGAATTTTTCCAATTTATATATCTGATGCTGCCTGCATAAACTCAGTCCACTGCTGTAGCCATCAATTCATCTGCTTGAGCAGTTGACTCGTCAGTTTCTTCTGGCTCAAATTTAAGTCTGTATTAAGTCCTTTTCAAATAGCATCACCATCTAGAGTAAGGGCTGACTACAGAGAGACTGTAGGAAAAGGTGGTGCTCTTAATCGCAAGGTTTTCTGACTCCATTTCTAGAAATATGTTTCACCAATAAGTAGAACTTTCCTTTATAATCTATAAATGGCAGTGTAGTATACTGGCTAAGAGAGCAGACTCTGAGCTGGACTTTAAATACTGGCAGTACCACTTGCTAGCTGTGTGATATTGGCAATTTAGTTAATCTTGCATTTTAATCTCTTCATCCTTAATAGAGAGATAATAATAATAGTACCTTCATCATATGGTTGTAATGAAGATTAAGTACCTTAAATGACAATGTGTCTGGCACATGGTAAACACCCCATAAGTACTAGCTATTGTAAATAGCCACATTTATTAAATATTTGCACCTTTTGGGGTTGCTTCCTCATCATGCAATTGAGTACTGGTACATGGGTGCTGTTTGCTTTCTATAAACTGTACCTCTTACCTGTAGTTCCATTCTGAAAAATCCCAACAGATAATTTTGCAGACTAAGCTAACTGAGGGAAAAGGGTATGGTACATGCCATCTATTCTCAAATGGTTCAGGAAAAAAATATGTATATGGATAATATATTAATAAGGTGATTAAGTACAAAATGTCCAATTTCCTTAAGTGCTAAGTTTGACAGTTGATATCTCTGACATTTCACTTTGGCACTTCTTGTTTTATTTTTATTGCAAAGGTACATCCTCATTCTTTCCAATGCATGGTTTGGCTTACGTTTATCTTTCAAAGGTTTTTTTTTTTAGAACAATTTTTGTGAAACCATGGATAAGTCAAAAATTCATATTATTTTTGAATATGAATTCTGTCATGGAACCAATGCAGCACAGACAGCTCGAAATAGCAGCAAAGTATTTGGGAAGGATGTGGCTAATGAACGCACAATATGTCAATGGTTTGAGAAGTTCCATTCTGGTGATTTGAATCTTGAAAATGAGCCACGTGGGTGACCTGAGACCAAGATGGATAATAATAAGCAAAAAGTTGTAGTGGAAGCGAATCCATCTCAGCCTACTACTGAATTAGCAGCAAGGTTTCATGTTACTATTCCAATAATTTTGGACCATTTGAAACAAATCGGCAAGGTAAAGAAGCTGGATAGATGGGATCTGCATGAATTAAATGACTGTCAGAAGAAAAATCATCTGGAAGCTTGCCTTTCTTTGCTGTCACGACATAAAGGAGAACCATTTCTGCACAGTATTGTTACTTGTGATGAAAAATGGATTCTTTTCCACAATTGCAAATGTTCTGCACAATAGCTGGATAAAGATGAAGTGCTGAAACACAGCCCAAAACAAAATATTCATCAAAAAAAGCTAATGATGTCTCTTTGGTGGCCTAGTGCTGGTAGTATCCACTACAGCCTCATGAAACCTGGTCAATAGATTACAGCAGATGTCTGCTGCAACCAATTGGACGAAATGATGAGGATGCTTGCAATTAAGCAGCAGAGCTTGGTCTACAGAGACAGTCCAATCCTCTTGCAAGACAGTGCTTAACCACAGGACACACAAATAACACTGCTAAACGACAGAGGCTGGACTTGGAAACTTTCTGTCACCCACTGCATTCACCAGACCTTGCACCAACTGACTACCACTTCTTCCAGGCTTTGGACCACTTGTTGCAAAGAAAAAATACTCAATTCTCAACAAGCTGTGGAAAACGCCTTTCACAATTTCATCTCCACTCGCTCTGTAGGTTTCTTCACTGCTGGCATAAACAAGCTACTATTAAGATCGTAAACCTATGTCACTAGTTTAGGTACATACTTTGATTAATTGTATTGCTTCTTGTTTGAGATATAATAAACTACACTTTTGATTAGAAATCAGATATTTCATATTTAATGACCTAATATAAAATAACCCTGGGGACATTCCTATCAGCCTGACTCTGAGTGACAGCTGAAATTCAACACTAATGTCCCTGGCTTCGAGGATCAGGTTTTCAGTCATACCTGGGCTGAAGCTATGGCTTCCTGCATACCTCAGTTGGACAAATTTGGGGTGAAAATAAAGTCAAGGGCAGTAGAAAAGAAGAGGCTTACATGTTTTGGTGGAGTAACAGGAAGAAAATGAACAGAATCTACTAAAAGTTTTTTTACAAACTATTTTGACTAGCTAACAAGATTAGCTAGGTTATGCCTGATTGTAAAGGAATACCAAAAGAACTCAGAAATTTGACATATTTTTTAACTTGTTTGTCATGTGTAGACAAACAGATGAAAAGAGCCATTAAAAAAAACAACAGAGAAAGCAATAGTAGGATTAGAAAACATGTTATGATCCCACAGTCTCACTTTGCTTGAAAAAGAGGTATTTATCCACCATGAATATGAATCCAAACGTTTGGATGGATATAAGAGAACCAAATGTAACAGAAACTTAAGATCATCTTTCCCTCTAAGGTGAAAAATTGAATATTTTATATTTTATTGGATAAAATGACTAAACATTTTATAGACCCTGAGGTTGTATACTTTATGATGCTGGTTGCTGCAGAGTTGCCATGATTGCTTTTTCAAATTGTTAATTTAATTTCTTTTTAATGCATATGTCCCACAGGGAGAGATTATAGATTATGTCATTGTATTTATGAGTTTTCTGTAATTTTAACAAGTTCTGTGATCAATGCAGATGTTTACTGGGAAAAAAAACCGAAAGAAAATATAAATCTCTAAACCTCTTAGCTTTCCAGAATGAACTTCACTGGAAAGTTGAATCCAAAGTCATGGGATTGAGAAATGTTTTTCTATATTGGAAAATCTTAGAGATCTTACTAATAGAAATAGTGTTCACTAACTCCACTTCTTGACTTTAAACAAACTGTGTGTCACATTGGCTGAGTGATGCTGAAGCCTAAACAGCCAAAGACACCATCTTGTGACTCATTTCCTTTAGTTAGTCACTGAGTCATAACTCATCTTTGTTCGTTCAGATCTACGCAAAAGGTCTCAATAAACTGCAAAGTACTTTATCTTCTTCTTAACTATTAATAGATAGGGAGGTGTCTACATTCCCATCTCTTTTTAACTTTTTTTTTCAAACTTAATATATTAAGTGACTTTGATAAGCAGCACCCTCTTTAAACATTTAATAGATGGTTCTCTTTTTCTTTATTTGAATTACATATTTACTTATCTTTTATTTCAGCATATTACAGGGGTACAAATGTTTAGGTTACATATATTGCCTTTGCTTCACCTGAGTCAGAGCTTCAAGTATGTCCATCCCCCAGATGGTGTGCACTGCACCCATTAGATGTGTCTATACCCATCCCCTCCTCCTCACTCCCACCTGCTAGATATCTGATGAATGTTATTACTAAATGTACACATAAATGTTGATCAGTTAATACCAATCTGCTGGTGAGTACATGTGGTGCTTGTTTTTCTATTCTTGTGATACTTCACTTAATAGAATGGGCTCCAGCTCTATCCAGGATAATACAAGAGGTGCTAGATCACCACTGTTTGTTGTAGTTGAGTAGCATTCCATGGTGTATATATACCACATTTTATTAATCCACTCATGTATTGATGGGCACTTGAGTTGTTTCCACATCTTTGCAATTGTAAATTGCGCTCCTATAAACACTCAAAAATATGGAACACTTCATGAATTTGCATGTCATCCTTGCATGGGGGTGGGCCATGATAATCTCTGTGTTGTAAGCGAGCACGGTTCTCTTTTTCTTAATTGTCCTTTCTTATAAACTTTTTCTCCTTTAAACTCTTTCTAGACTTTAGATGACACTTTCTGCCTCCAACACAACACAAGCAAATGAATTTTCTTGATTGGAAACGCTTCGAAGATTACCCATGCCTGAGATCAAGTTTTAAAACTGAGTCAAAAATTGACTCCCTTTCAATGATTATTTCCCTTTAGCTACCTGACAATTATCTCCCCCACTTCCTGGATTCAGTTTCTGAATCTACGTAATAATTTTCTTCTCTGTGCTTGCACTCGTTTGTAATAAACAAAAAACTGTCTCTTTAATCTTAATGAACGTTATTTGGAGATAAGAAATAAACTCTAAGGAAGGATGAGACCTGGGGCTAAAACAGCTTCAGGCTCGACTTGTTCCAAGAGTTTATACAAAGCCATTTTGGAGAACACATCCCATAGTTTCTCCTTCTTCAAAACAGTGATGACATTATTTTGTGAACATTTAAAGTCCTTGAATGATGACCAGAAGCATAGCTGGGGGAGATGAGGATAAGCAGTCATTCTCCTTGAGCACATTCTGCAAATGTGGCTCCTTTTCAAATGACATGTTTATGAAGAAGAATAATGTGTTAGTGATAATAGGTAAGGCTGTGCTGAGAGCGTGTTAGAAAAAGCTAGACTGTGAAATAGAGAGAAGGTAGTTATAGCGGCCAGGGAGAGATACATATGTTGCCCTGCCAACCAAGGACACAGATTCCCCCCCCTCCCCCCCAGCCCTGCCTTATTCCAAGGATTGCTCCTTCTGGAGTTAGAATATGATTGTGCCTTAAATGACAATGTGGGTGCATGAGGTAATAGGTGATCTACTGCCTGTATCATAACAGTGAGAATCTATATTTCCAAGTGTGGGCCATGAAGCAGGCCTCAGCCTTCCTCTCAGAATCACCCCTGAAGCTTCCAGGAATTGCTCTCCTGGCCTGCAGGCCCAGGTGGGTGCTGTGTCTGACACTTTGACAGACAACTCCTATCATCTTGCTGTGGATATTTTCTTTGCCTTTGCAAAATGTATGGCTTTTTTTTTTTTTCTATGCCGAATAAAACAAGTCTCCCAGCTCCTCCTAAGTGATCCCAATATTGGTGAGAAAGTAGTTTGTTTATTTCTAAGCCCCAGAGGTCAGATCACAGTGTTCTCTAGCCTGAGCCATAAAATGGAAGTTAAATGCATTACCTGTTCCTTAATGAAAAGCATGGGTATGAGATGTCCCTGTGGTTCATAGGATTCTTGCGAAATAAATGAAAAAGACAGGCTTAAGGAACAGTATCAATTCAAATGATCTTTTCTTCTCCTGGTGATTACAAGGCTGCAGTCTCATTCGGGCCAACATGTTCAAGGAAAGAAGATCGGTTTCTATGGAGAATCATTTTACTGAAATAGATGAGCTAATAACTGCTACTAATGACAAACATCTTTTAGCTATGGAAATTATACTTTTCATATTGCATTTTTTTTTGCAACATGCTATAGTCTCTAAAGCATCCAGGGTTTCAAAGTGCTCATGAGGCTGGCAGCCATACTGGGTAATCACTCTTATTTTAGAGAATGGGAGCCTGAGAAAAAGAAATGTTGAAAAACATTATCGAGGGGTGACATATTTGGGATGGAAAGTAATAAAATATTAGGTCTGCAACTTTATGATTAAAATACACTGACCTTTCTCAGAGCCTTTACAAAAATTATATTCCCTCCATTTGATACATTGCTATGACCTCATGTTGGTCTGTACCAATAATTTCATCTTGCATTTGGAGATCCTAAGAATAGCTCTAAAAGGCAAAGGGATTTCATTTATCATAAAATTTCATAATAAGAATCAGACTAAGATATTGATTTCTGTCTTTTTTTGGGGGGAAAGATAAACTGACATTGCTAAGTAAAATGTGATCAAATGATACAGGCAGGACTTCTATGCATGATTATGGTATTTATATGTGTTTCTGAAAAGCTTCAGTCCCTTTAAGAAGTATTTGTTCATTGTAGACATTCAGTTTGACTGTCAGCCAGGGTCACATATCAGAAACAATTTGTGGATAAAATAACATGACTTGATATAGAAACACTAGAAGACTAGGCCATTCTTGCCTTGTGCTAAAGCATTTATGTTAGATAGAAACCATTTATGTTAGATAGAAAGGTTCTGGGGGATTCAAGGAAGAAATCTACATCTTTTTGTCAAGTTGCAAGTTCTCTGTGGTTAGGTGAAATGAATTTCAGTGACCAGAGGGCTGGGTCACTATTTCAGTCATTGTCTGAAGGACTTGAGGAGGGGGAGGGAGAAGACAAGGTTTCCTTGTTCCATTGAGAGTTGCTGTTCACAATGGAGAGTTGTTTTTCAAGCTGTCCTCTGCAGCTTGGTTGCTCTGGTCAGCTCTGGTTGCTCAGGGAGCATCTGTGAAGCTTTTCAAAACAGATGTCTGAACCTCACCCAGATGTCTTGAAACTGAGTTTCTAGGGGCAGAGTGTGGCATCTGTGTTTGGAAAGCTCTTGAGAAGGGTAGCCTGGGTTGAAAATGGATGCGCTGGGGTTGTGTGGGAGGATGTGAGCAGGCTCTTCCACCCTCTCCTCTTCACCTTCAGTCCTAGAACACCCAAGTTCATGGGTTTTAAATATTGGGTGAAGGATTAGAAACCATCAACATGGAGGGGCCACAGCTTTCCCAGTTAGAAGCGCTGAAAGCATTTGTGGGCTTCTTAATGGCATCAACGTTTCAGGGTCTTTCCACTTTTCTGCTCCATCAGTCTTAGCCTGTTGGCCTTTTGCCTTTAGCTTGCCCTTCCATGGTCACAAGAAAGGCGTCACATCTAGTTTCAAGGCAGGAAAAAGAGGGAAGGGGTAAATCCAGGAGCATGGAGCTCGCACAAGCCCTTCTTATAAAGATGCAAGAGTTTTTCAGTCCCACTTGCAGACTTCCCCTTGTGAGTTACTGGTCAAATTGGATCCTGTTCCCATCACCAACTGCGACGAAGTCTTCAAATGTGAGTATTGAGCTTTTCTGGCATCTATGGTGGAAGGTGGGAAGGGAGAAAGGGGCTAGAATTGGCAGCTGGATAAGTAACCAACAGCTTGTGCTAAGGAGGGATGGGACGTCACAACTTCACCGGTCTTAGCAAGAGAAACTTGGAAAGTGCTGTTTTAGAAATGTTTGATTTTTAAGTTTTCAGAACATTTAGCACTCATTGAAAGTTGATGTCCAGGCCTTAGTCCCACAGATTCTAATTTAGTGGGTTTGGGGTAAGACCTGCAGATGTACCTTTTTAATAATTCTCTAAGATGATTCTAATGCAAGAGGTCTGTGAACCACACATTCCAAAGCCCTGGCTTTGAGAGATAAGCACGTTAGTTCAATGGTCTCAAATTTGCTGAATATTAGAATCACCAGGAAGCTTGTTAGAACTATCAATAGACCCTTTTCCCAATTAATTAAATTAGAAAATCTGGGTTCCAGAGAGAGCAGCAGCATTTAAAATTTCCCTAGGTTATTCTGATGTGCAGTCAGGGATGTGAATCATTGACTAAAGACTCTACTGACTAACAGGCTTCTTGTACAAATAGTGAAACTAGGAACAGCTGGGGTGGCAGGAAGATGGTACCAAGGTCTTCATGCTGGCTCCTGGAAATCTTTGAGAGGAGTGGGTAGAAAAGAGAGAGTGAAAGTGGCCGGCAACCTTCGACAAAGGTGTGGGAAATAAACAGCAAACAGTGAGGCATCTCAAACTAGCTCAGTCTTTTATGTCTTTAAATATTGACTTTTTCATTTGTTAAAAGCTTTTTCCTTTTTTTTTTCCAAAATAATTTCAAATGCACAAAAAAGTTGCAAGAATAGTACAGAGAACTTCGATGTACCCATCATCTGGATCCCCAATAGTAAATATCTGCCACATTTGCTTTACCATTCTCTCTCTCCACTGCCCCTTCTACATATATTATTAATATATGATCCATCTATGTATTTTATTCCTGGGCCACTTTGGAGTAGATGGCATGTGTCATACCCTTTCCTCCTACCCTAAATCTTTAGTTTGTATTTATCTGAACTATAGGCCATACTCCAGTTTTGTTTCTTGTCCCAATAATGCCCTTGGTAGCAATGTCTTTTTCCTGGTACAGTTTCAGGCCAGAATTATGTATTGCATTTCATCATCTCTTGTCAGTAGTCCTCTTTCATCTGGAACAGTACCGCAGCCTTTCTTTGTCTAAGACATTTGCATTTTTTTAAAGAATAAGGGCCATTTGTTTTATAGACTATGCCTCAATTTGCATGCCTCTGATGTTTCCTCCTAACTCTCTTAGTGTGATGTATTTTTTGGCAGGACTATGAGAAGGCTCTTGTGTCTTTCTCAGTGCATCACAGCTGGGGACATACCATGCCTATCTGTCCCTGTAGGAAAGGATATCTTTCTTCCCAAAGAACTATTCTGCCTGCTTTTGGAAAGGTGTCTTCTTGCATTGTGACCGCTCAGCTAAAGTGTTGCCTGATTTCTCTCCTGTATAGATTTTTCATTTTTAAAGACATTTTATTTTGCTTTTAGTAGACACATAATAATTGTACATATTTATGGGATACAGTGTGATGTTTCAATACATGTATAGAGTGTGTTGATGGATATGCTAACTACCCTTATTTAAACAATGATTTTAAATGCTAGTTTTATATGTAAACATTTAAAAACTACTTTCAAGATATTTTATCATGTGCTATAATTTGTCCACAGAGTAAAAATTTATTAATATTTATGTATATGTTGTAATTAAATGTTATTTTGCTCAGGAGTATCGAAATATCAAGAGAAGTAGTAGTTTCTGGAATCTTCCGCAGTACATATCTATAGAGATAAACTTCCCAGTTGGGTGCAATGACACCTAGTGTACACTGGATTATGCTGCAAAACACTGGCTTTTAGGGATCTGAAGAGCCTCTTGTCTTCAGTGGCAGGTCTAGCAGATTATGAAAATTTCAAATTCTCAACAGTAAATCTAGTGTATTCCGCTGGTAGATGGAGAATTAAAAAAAATATATGTATAACTATCTACATAAGACACCAGCCTGGTATTCTGGATCAAATGGCTTTATTTGTGATAAATGTATTCTATACTGATATACTGAAGCTTCCAAAATGTCAGCCAAAGTGTTCAGGAAGGTATTAGTTCATACATGTTAAGTTTAAGTGTTCAGGAATGAATTAGTTCTTGCATGTTAAGTTTAAGTGTTCAGGAATATATTAATTCTTGCATGTTAAGTTTGAGTGTTCAGGAATGTATTAGTTCATGCATGTTAAGTTTAAGTGTTCACAGATGTATTAGTTCATGTATGTTAGGTTTAAATGTTCAGGAATGTATTAGTTCTTGCATGTTACCGGACAAGTAACATGACATCAACGTTTCAGGGTCTTTCCACTTTTCTGCTCCATCAGTCTTAGCCTGTTGGCCTTTGGCCTTTACGCTTGCCCTTCCATGGTCAGAAGAAAGGCGTCACATCTAGTTTCAAGGCAGGAAAAAGAGGGAAGGGGTAAAGCCAGGAGCATGGAGCTTGCACAAGCCCTTCTTATAAAGATGCGAGAGTTTCTCAGTCCCACTTGCAGACTTCCCCTTGTGAGTTACTGGTCAAATTGGATCCTGTTGCCATCACCAACTGTGACAAAGGCTGAAAATGTGAGTATTGAGCTTTTCTGGCATCTATGGTGGTGATGCACATTGTGAGGGCATGAACAATCTTTTCTGGGTGTTGCCAGTTGTAGCTTTCCAGCAGGAAAAACAAAGAATGAAAAAGTGATTACACAAGAAGAAACCAAAAGACGAGATTACAATTGTATTCCATACACACAGATAGGGCACCAAATGTATGCAAGGTAATGTTCATGAGGAGAACACAAAGATGAACAAAAAAGAAATCCTACTTTGAGTAGCAAAATGCACATAGCAAATAACTAGGAAACAGGGAAGTGTTTCATATATCATAAGGTATTTGAAAGTTGTTCAATGAAAATGACTCTTGTAAATTCAGAGGAGAGAACCTTACATTCTGCTTTGGAATTTGGGGATAATTTTAAATGAAGAGAATCAAAGCATGGTGTTATGAGTTGAACTGTGCCCCATGCCCCCAACTCATATGTTGAAGTCCTAATACTTGATACCTCAGAATGTGAATTTGCTTGGAAATAGGGTGGCTGAGATGTAATTAGTTAAGATGAGGTCATACTGTGGTAGAATGGGCCCTTAATCCAATATGACTAGTGTCCTGTAAAAAGGAAAATTTGGAGACAGCATAAGAAGAACTTCATGTGAATATGAAGGCAAGAATCAAGGATACATCTGTAAGCCAAAGAAATGCCAAAAATTGCCAGCAAACCATCTGATGCTGGGTGAGAGACATGGAACGATCTTTTCCCTTGTTGCCCTCAAAAGGAATCAGTCCTGCTGCTAACTTGAGCTCAGACTTCTAGTCTCCAGAATGGAGAGAAAATTTCTGTTGTTTATGCCAGTTTGTGGGACTTCGTTAAGGCAACCCAAAGAAACCAAATCACATGGGTATTGTTTTGACAGACGACAGTTAGGAAAAAATGTACTCCTGGTGGCGAGAACAACGTGAACAGAGACAACAGAGGTAAAGGCATGTTCCCGGTAGCAGGTGTGAGGCAGCTGTGACGTGTGAAAGAGTGGCTGGAAAGGTATGTTTGGGGAGACTGTGAAGAGCCTTTGAATCCTTGTTAAGGGTTATGGACCTTTTTTCTTTGGGTATTAAGGAGTTGTGTAAGGTTTCCAGTGAGGGGTGGGATGTTTAGATCCATCTAAATTATTTTTCTCTATCCAAAACACTTTTAGGGGAAAATATCTGAGAAAATGTTCCTGTAACCCAGTGTGAGGAAACTGACAAACACACTCCAGCCCGTCCAGTCCCGTCCCATTACGTGGACTCCTGTTGTCTTACATCTCACCTCTAGCAGCCTCTAGCAAATGTCATTATGTCGCTTTGCAGGAGGTATTTCCTGGCAGACCCACCGTCCCCCTTGATTGTACTGGAAATTAATCACTCAAACATCTCAGACTCCTGGCTTCCTGAGTACAGTTGGCAGATGTGCAGAAGAATTGGCTATCGTAGGAGTTTAAAAGGAGAGTAATCACTTGAAGGAGTAAGTGAACATTTTTCTTTGGAGTACATCTCATTGTTCTTTAGTTCCCCTGATCTATAAAACCAAAGTAATGATATAACAGGACATATATGTATTAGTCAGTGTTCTCCACAGAAAGAGAACCAATGAAGATCTATCTATCTATCTATCTATCTATCTATCTATCTATCTATCCGTGTGTGTGTGTTTGTGTGTATGAAATGTATTATGAAGAATTGGCTCAAGTGATTATGGGGCCTGTGAAGTCCCATCACTTGCTGTCTGCAAGCTGGAGACCCAGGAAAGCCAGTGGTGTAAATTCCTGTCTAAACCCCAGAGCCTGAGAACCAAGGGAGCTGATGGTTTAAGTGCAGTCCCAGGGCAAGAGAAGACCAATGTCCCAGCTCAGGCAGGCTGGCAGAACGCAAAAGGGGCAGTTCCTTTTTCCTCTGCCTTTTTGTTCCATTTGGGCCCTCAACAGATTGGATGAGACACACCCACGTTGGAGGGGCAATTTGTTTTACTGAGCCCACTGATACGAATGCTAACCTCATCCAGAAACACCCTCATGGACACACCCAGAACGATGTGTAATCTGGGCACCCCATGGCCTAGTCAAGTTGACACATGAAATTAACCATCACATTATCTCCTGTGTTTGTTGTGAAGATTAAATAATATAAGTACACTAAATGTACAAGGTACATTTACAATACATGTACAATAAATGTTAGTTATCATTATTGCTGGTAAAACTATTGGGGCTGAGATTCCAATCCCTGTTCCTTGGACTCCAGTGTCTGTGTTTTTTCTAGACTTCCACTCTGCCTCCTCAAGTGGTGCTGATCTGTAGCAACCGTGGGCTTTGTGCTTCACTCCTTATCATTTTTTTTTTCTCCTGACACCAGTTATGGAAGCATCTCTCCATGCAAACTCCTCATCTGTAAGGGACGGGACAAGACTCAAGGCGTCCTCCAGGCCTCAGAGAGGAGCTGATGAGAGCTGCTGTGCCGTAAAGATGCAGGGGGTGGGCTGAGAGGGTGGACTGCAGGTGCCACACACAATCGCAATGTTGATGGGTCTGAGCTGAACTGACTGCTGTCTAGAAAACCTGTAAGCCCAGGGAAGCAGCAAACTCCTACAGGCCATCAGGAGGCTACATACAGCTGCAGACAGCCTATCTTTGAAAGTCGCCGACAGAGGTTTTCTTTTATGGTGCCTCAAGGAGATCTCATCCTCTTGAGCACTAGTAACAAATTATGGCTGGAAAATAAAAACAACAGGGCATCTGGTTAAATGTGAATCTTAACATCTGGCAAGAGGTGTTTTCCTGCCAGAGGCCCTTCATGTTTGCCTCTGCAAGTGATATTTCTAAGGGGCAGGATCTGTGCTTGGCATCCTTACAGACGGTCGATTGCTTAAAGAGTTTGATATCTACTGTGACCAAAGTTCATAGAGAAAGCTGTATCTAGTAGTTTTCTTATTTGAAAGCAAAACACTCTACCATCAATTGAAATCTGTGCCAGTCAGGAAAAGGTAGGTAAGCAGTAACAAACATCCCTATAATCCTAGTGGGAATTACAACATTGTTTTATTTCTCAATGTCAGTTGGCATAAATCCAGTAAATTTATAGTTCCTTTCATCCTTAGTAATATCTACTTTTTATTGAGTGTCTACAATGTGGCAATCATAAGACTAGTACTTTGCATATACTATCTCCTTTAAATCTATGAGGCAGGTATTATCTCTTTTTTGCAGATATGAAAATTGAGACTCAAGTTCAGTAAATGGTACACTAAGTTCTGGATCCAGGTTTTTCTAATGCTGAACCTGTTATTTTACTACCATATTATGTTGCTCTCTTCAACTCTGACATTTTTATTTTTAAATGTATATTTGCTAATGTCGTCTCTCTGATATTCCTAGGGGAAAGGAAGATGCAAATATCATTAGTCTACGATATACATCTGGCAAACCAAGATATGGGATTATGTACTTCATTTAACCTGGACAAACCAGTTAGTGACAAAGTTGAAAACAGAATCTTGAGCAGTGTTCTAATGTCAGAGTCACCTTGTGTAGCTTGTAGAAATGCAGATTCTGAGGCTTCCCAAGTGGGCCTGGGGTGATTCCCACTCTGCTGGTAAAAGAAGATCACTTTGGGAATCACTGGCCTGGGTCTTCCACTTCTCTCTCAGACTATTACCACTAAACCACAATGTCACTTGCAAACCCCTGGGGAGGGCACAGTTGAAACTCTTCAATCTTGCTAATGCTTTTGCTCAGGGACAATGCCTGAACTTGAAGATTGAATTTGAAAGCATCATGGAGTTGCTGATGAAACTTCAGCTGTAGCATTAGCTATGTGAGAATAAACTGTCAACATCTGGAGTATCCTCAAATCTTCATTTTAGAGAAGGCAATTAGCCTAATTAATTTAGTAATGAATAGTGTTGACCTTTGAAATATCATTATTGAGTCCACAATGCCAGCTTACTTATGTCTCTCAACTTTATTTGTCATTTAAAATTGAGATAGGATTGGTGTCTTTGTTACTCAAAACAACTGCTCAGTTAGGTGGGGTAGGGACTGAAGAAAATGTTGAATTAGTGATTTGAAGGCAGAAATATCTGATGGATTATTTAATTCTTTCCTATTTCAAATATGGCTGTTTCAGCCCTGTGGCAAGTTTGCTTAAAAGTAAATATTATATACTTTGATATTTTTCTTGCAATGTTATTAGGTGGTTGCGGATCAGTTTACCAAAAGTTGATCTGATTATGTCATTTTTACTTCCTACATCAGTGTTTCCAAATCAGCTTTCCATCAGTTATTAAAAACGGAGGCACTTTTAAAACATGTAGATTCCCTGTATTTTAATCTACTCCCTGGGACATTTTTTAAATAATGTTGCATTTTTTATGCAAGCAATTTAACCCCTATCCGCTGCTCACCACCTCCCTCCAAGTTTATGATTCTAGACGGTTGCCCATAACACCCTTTTTGCTCTTGGAATGTTGACCTGGAAACTTTGTGTTAGCCCTCCAGCCTTAAAATGACTCTTCGTCATCAAGCAAAGTTGACAGCTTTTTATTTATTTATTTGATATCCCCAAAACTCTGATTTTGCTTTCCCAGTAGCAGTGACCTATTGTGACAACCCAGCTGTTCTTCTGAATTTAAAAGAGCCAATTTCCATGCACCATAGACCAAACAGATTAATGAAGGAAAACTTTAGAAATGAGACTTTCATCCAAAAGATACAAACCTTACTTGGTGACTGTAATGAATGGAGTGGGACTTGAGGCAAGTGGACATAACCTGCCCAGCAATTTAGCTTTGCCCTTTTATCTAAGACTTGTTAGCAAAATCATTGGTTTCTGCCTTTTTGATATTTTCTCCCATTAGGGAGATGAGACATACATAATCCCTCATGGGGAAAATCAGAAGAAGTTCATACCCATAACCTTCTTAGTCCTTTGAAGGAAATTGGAGGCAGCTCTTTAATCACTGGTTTAATATTTCAGAAGCAGAGTAAGTCACTTTTTAAAATGTGGCTTAATGTACCTGTTTGAACATTCTTTAAAAGTCTACAACACAAATAATTAAATGATTGTTAGAACTCTTAACAACAGGCTACATTGTTAGAACCGAGAGATTATACAGAAAATATAGATAATATGACATATAACAAAATATAAAATGTTAACATAAAATACAACATGTAAGATAGCATGATTTGAATATGATACTATCCTGTCCCCAAATTAGAAATATGTTATAGTTCACATGTTCATTTGGAAGCCAGTTACTTGGAACTTGGGAAAATGCCTTATTTTTATCATGCTATATTTATTATTATATCATAATATATAAACTTTATAACAATATTCTATAATATATTTTATTATGTCAATAAAATTGTATTTTATTACATCAAGTTGTTATAACATTATTATATAATTGTTTTCTGATATCATAAAAGGTGGTTAACTCCTTGGTTATCCCACAGAGTTATGAGTTTTTTGTTTATGTTTCTAAAATAGTGTATACTTGGCAACAGCATTTTCTATTAATTTTTTTCTACCTAGAAGCATAGTTAAGCTACAAGCTATATATGCTTTGATGCTTTCATTGAGTTATTTTTATACAACAATTGTTGTATACAATGCAACAGTTGTACAACTGTTGTTATATAACAGTTATCATATGGTTATAATGAAAAATGTCCTATAGTTAAAAGGAAATGTGCTGGTTTTGGAAAAATTTCTTCCTCTGGAGGGGAAAGGGCAGATGTCTAGCTCTTTGGATTTAAGGGAGCTCCCATGGCATGGTCCAGCCATGTGTATGTGTGGATATTTAAAAGCCCTGCATTTGTAATCAATGGAGAATTGCCATTAATAATATCGATGATGGTAATAATCATAAAAACAAGAATAACATCTACTAAGTGGTTGTTACACATAGGTGCTGTGTTAAGATCTTAAAATACTTTGTCTCACTAATTGCAACTTTATGAGGTGGTTACTGAGGAAACTGAGCCCTGAGGAGATGAGGTGACTTGCCCAAGGTCATCGAGCAAGGTCATACTCCAGCTGGACTCTGTCAGAAGCCCAAGTGCTTCTCCAACGTGCTCTAATATCTGCTTACACTTCTATTCGAAAACTAAAATTATGCAAGCTATTTTGTATGAAAAATGATAAGCGAAATCAGAATTTAGGGGGAAAAATCACTCAAAATCTTTACTATATAAAGATAACTGCTCCTAATATTTTTATGTCTATCTTTTAAGACCTTTCTCCACATATATGTAAATATATAAACATAACATATAATTATAAGTAATAACATAATCATTAGAACATGAATAACATAACATCATTACAAAAATATAATAAATATGTAATTTAAAATGATATAAACATGTAATTATGCCATAAATATATACATATCTAATATCAACTTAAAAACCTTTGGGTTTCTGACCACCTTTTATACTTTTAATATTTATTGAAGACCTCAAAGAGTTTTTGTTTATGCTTTTGTCTATCAGTATTTGTCATATTAGAATTAAAATTAAAAAAATTTTCCTATGTTATTTCCTTTAAAAGAACAATAATAAACCCATTACTTGTCAACATAAACAACGTTTTCCAAAAGAAAAATAATTATATTTTCCCAAAGAGTAGATTTCTTTTTCATATTTTCAATGTCTCTTTAATGACTTGCTTAATATATGACTGTAGGATTCTCATATTTTCTTCTGCATTTAAATCGTGACAATATCCTACATCATGTAACCTCTGGAAAACTCCCAATGCAGAACTCATGAGAGAGAGAAAGAAGGGCATATGACATCTTAGCATTGTTATTAAATAGTTCGACCTTCCAGAACCTCTAGAAGGCTCTTGGGTTTCACTAAAGAACTGTGCAGTAGAGCAGATAAAAGAACCGGTGGACACTGGAGCTGGGTGTAGGGGCTGAGCCTAGAAGAAAGGATGGATGGATGGGAAGAACGTGAGCAGGTGAATGAGGGACAGGTGAAAACGCCTGCCAGAAGCTGCTTGTTTGCTGTGTGCGAGGGTTGGCTGAAAACAGCTGACCCGTATCTATGTCATTAAGAAATTAGCAAATTGGATAACAGACTTAAACCTAAGGTATGAAACTATTAGAACTCTAGAGGAAAAAGTTGGAAACACTCTCCTAGACATCGGCCTGGGCAAAGAGTTTATGAAGAAGTCCCCAAAGGCAATCACAGCAGCAACAAAAATAAATAAATGGGACATGATCAAACTACAAAGCTTCTGCACAGCCAAAGAAATAGTCATGAAAGTAAACAGACAACCTACAGAATGGGAGAAAAATTTTGTATCCTATGCATCCGATAAGGGACTGATAACTAGAATATACTTAGAACTCACGAAAATCAGAAAGAAAAAATCAAATAACCCCATTAAAAAGTGGGCAAAGGACTTGAACAGAAACTTTTCTAAAGAAGACAGAAGAATGGCCAACAAACATATGAAAAAATGCTCACCATCTCTAATCATCAGGGAAATGCAAATCAAAACCACAATGAGATATCACTTAACCCCAGTGAGAATGGCCTTTATCAAAAAATCTCCAAACAATAAATGCTGGCGTGGTTGCGGAGAGAGAGGAACACTCCTACACTGCTGGTGAGACTGCAAACTAGTTCAACCTCTGTGGAAAGCAATATGGAGATACCTTAAAGTGATACAAGTGAATCTACCATTTGATCCAGCAATCCCATTGCTGGGCATCTACCCAAATGATCCAATGACACTCTACAAAAAAGACACCTGCACTCAAATGTTTATAGCAGCACAATTCATAATTGCAAGGCTGTGGAAACAGCCCAAGTGCCCATCAATCCAAGAATGGATTAATAAAATGTGGTATATGTATACCATGGAGTACTATTCAGCTCTAAGAAACAATGGTGATATAGCACATCTTATATTTTCCTGGTTAGAGCTGGAACCCATACTACTAAGTGAAGTATCCCAAGAATGGAAAAACAAGCACCAGATATATTCTCCAGCAAACTGGTATTAACTGAGTAGCACCTAAGTGGACACATAGGTGCTACAGTAATAGGGTATTGGGCAGGTGGGAGGAGGCGGGTATATACATACATTATGAGTGAGATGTGCACCATCTGGGGGATGGTCATGATGGAGACTCAGACTTTTGGGGGAAGGAGGGGAAATGGGCATTTATTGAAACCTTAAAATCTGTACCCCCATAATATGCCAAAATAAAAAAAAAAAAAGAAATTAGCAAATGGCCCTGACATTTTGCACGTGTCCTTGGAAATAAATACGGGAAGGAACTTAGCTGGGGAGGCCCTTGTCACCTTCAGACTTTGGCCTTTCCCCCTTACTGTGTGTTTCCAGTAATATTCCTTGTTGCCGAGCACTAGAGCAAAAAGCTGCTGCTACAAGTGGTGACACCGACGTGATTCAGGAATCCACCAGTCTGATGAGCATTTTTGTCGTCCAGACTACAAGAAGAATAGTTCCGGTAAGGGACAGTCCCACCTGCTGCTTTGGGAAAGGGACCGACGTGGGGGCAATTGAAACAACTAGAGACATAGGCCTTGGCTATGATGATACAACTCGGGGTTCCTCTAACCCCGGGGAACACTTTTCTGGTATATTTGGCTATTGTGGCCTGTAATAGCAATGTGTGTGTTACCAACTTACATAATACAATGTGGTGCATTCCCATGACCACCCTAAAATACATTATCAACCAAAAACCGCCAACACAAACATTTAACATCCGTCCAGGCAGTATCTGTGCCCCTCGATGCTACTCACCTACATGCTTCTGAATTGCAAAGACAATTACTCAGCATTCTAAAGGAAACCTAAGTGTCATATCTTCAGGATCTACAAAAGGATTTTTCCTGGCTAAATCCTAATAGTTGGTTTTTCAGGCTCCAACTTATATATGTGGTTTATTGTCGTGCTTGGTCTTTTCACTTTGGGTCTTTTACTTTTTAGGATGACAGATCCACCAATTGATCTCCCAACACCATTATGAAAAGACGCTGAAGCTTACATCTATTTTCTACTCACAGTCTGTCTTTAATCTTAAAAAGGGGGGACATGTGAGGGCTGGGCATAGAAGAAAGGATGGTTGGAGGGAAAGAACATGAGCAGGTGAATGAAGGGACTGGTGAAAACGCCTGCCTGAAGCTGCTTGTTTGCTGTGTGCAAAGGTGGGCTGAAAACAGCTGACCTGTATGGATGTCATTAAAGAAATTAGCAAACGGCCCTGATCTTTTGCATGTGTCCTTCGAAATGAATAGAGGAAGGAACTTAGCTGGGAAGGCCATTTTCTCCTTCAGCCTTTAGTCTCTCCCTTTCTCTCTGAACACTGGAGTAATTATTCCTTCCCTACCCAGCACCAGAGTGAAAAGCTGCCGCTACAGATGTGTACTTGGATTTGAATCTCAGCTTCACCATTTACTTTCTAAGTGACCATGGGCAAGTAATCTTGTCCTTTTTATTGTAGTCTGCTTTATCTGCAAAATGAGGGTTATGTAGTAAGGATTAAATCAGTTAAAATATCCAAAATATATGAAACAGTGCCTGGAAAAATGTGAACATTTTACTTGCATTAACCATTATTCCATTATTATCCCCTTTCTACGTTGAGAAAGTGAGGCTTAGTGAATGAGTTCCCAGGCTGAGATTGGGATCCCATTTCCATCAGTTTTTAACTATGAAAAAACATTGGTCCCAAGTGCCCATCAATTCATGAGTGGATTAATAAAATGTGGTATATGTATACCATGGAGCACTACTCAGCTTTAAGAAACAACGGTGATATAGCACATCTTGTATATTCCTGGATAAAGCTGGAACCCATTCTACTAAGTGAAGTATCTCAAGAATGGAAAAACCAGCACCACACGTACTCACCAGCAAATTGGTATTAATGGATCAACACCTAAGTCGACATATAGGAGTAACATTTATCGGGTGTCGGGAGGAGGGGATGGGTGTATACAACCACAACGAGTAAGATGTGCAACGTTTGGAGGATGGACATGCTTGAAGCTCTTACTCGAGGGGGGAGGGAGGCATGGTCAATATAACCTTAACACTTGTACCCCCATAATACCCTAAATAAATAAAAAATAAATAAAAAATAAATAAAAAACATTGGTGTCTCAACCTGTGCAACCCTTAGAGTCCTTATCTGGAAGGTAATAAAAGTAGCTACCAAAAGAGTTGTAGTAAGTGTTAAATGAGACAACACGTGTAAAACACTCAGCACAGTGGCTGTCATTTGGGAAGCACTCGTGTATGTTACTATTGATATAATTATTGATACTATTACATGACTGTTACATATATATCTATGTACTTGTCCACCTACACTCAGTATCATGGACTGAATGTCTGTTTTCCCCCAAAGTTCGTAGCTGAAGTCTAATCCCCAATGTGATGATATTTGGAGGTGGGGCCTTAGGGAGGTAACTAGGTCATCATTGTGGAGCCCTCATGAATGGGATTAGTGGCCTCATAAAAGGGACCCCAGAGAGCTCCCTCACTCTGTTTTAGCCATTTGAAGACACAAGAAGTTGGCTCTTTGCAGCCCAGAAGAGGGTCCTCACCAGAATTCGACCATGCTGGCACCCTGATCTGGGACTTCCAGCCTCCACAACTTACAGAAATAAATTTCTGTTGTTTATAAACCACCCAGTCTGTGGTACTTTGTTAGAGCAGTCCAAACTAAGACACAGAATATTATATACGGGCCTAGGGGATAAGCAAATAAAACCATAGCCTAGCTAAACCAGTCAGGCTAGTCAGCTTTCTTAGATAGCTGGTCTACCAGGTTGTCAGAAGCTGGGATGCTTTGAAGCCAACAGAGAACCTGTCCGTGTCAGTCCATTTTGCTCTGCTACAAAGAAATACCTGAGGCTGCGTAATTTATAAAGAAAAGAGGTTTATTTGGCTCATGGTTCTGCAGGCTGTATAAGTAGCATGGCGTCGGCATCTGCTTCTGGTATGGGCCTCAGGAAGCTTTTATTTATGGGGGAAAAAGAGTGGGAGCAGACACACGGCCTGGCAAGAGAAGGAGCAAGAAAGAGAGGCCCATGCTCTTTTAAAGAACCAGCTATCCTGGTAACTAGCAGAGCGATAACTCATTACTGCGGGGAGGGCACAAAGCCATTTATGAGGAATTCACCTGCATGACCCAAGCACCTCCCATCTGGCCCTACCTCCAACAGAGGAGATCAACTTTCAACATGAGATTGGGAAGGGACAAGTGTCCAAACTATCACTTTGATAATATTTAGAGACAGGGAGTTATGGATGCTTATCAAATCGCAATCTCCTAACAACTATAATTATTTAAATACTAAGTAGATCGTCAAAGAAAGCTCTTTCTATTTCACTTTTTATTAGGAAGCTGTGAACTGTTGCCTACTGACAAATCTGAAAACTTCAACTCTGACGTGGCTGAATGGCTGACTGGTCTTCTGAAGTGACAATTTTTGGATTAATTAGGAAATAAAGCAGCATGCTATTTCCCATGTCAAGCTGGGAGTGCTCTGTCTAAACTTTATCCTCTGATGATTAAGATGTGACATGTCATAATCTCTTGATTGGGTTTGATTGGTTTGTTTTGTCATAACATTATCTCAGGACAATTTTTTTAGTGCAAATTATTAGTTACAAATTTTAATTATTA
This sequence comes from Microcebus murinus, assembly GCF_040939455.1. Lineage (NCBI taxonomy): Eukaryota > Metazoa > Chordata > Mammalia > Primates > Cheirogaleidae > Microcebus > Microcebus murinus. Next base: position 93,336,754 of record NC_134111.1, on the reverse strand, counting down.
GGTAATAGCTTTTTAACAAGGTAATATATCACAATACCTCTGTTTTGTGGGTAAAACAAAATTTCTTTAAAAATATTAAAAATTGTATGGATAGCTTTTTGATTAAAAAAAACACACTATGTTAATAGAGAAACCGTTCTGCAAACATCTAGTGTTTGGGATAAAACAAAATAGCAAACAAAATAAAACGACTGTCTTATGGTTGTTTAGAGAAAAAGAACCAATAGGACATGTGCGTGCATGTGTGTGTTTGTGTATAAGAAATATATATATATATATATATATATATATATATATATATACACTTTTTTTTTTTTTTTAAAGAAATTGGCTCAGGAGATTATAGAGGCTGGCATGTCCAAAATAGGCAGTATAGGCTGGCAGGCTGGCGACCCAGGGAAGAGTTGATGTGAGTCTGCAGGCAGTTTTGAAAAAAATAAAAATATTTTACCCCCAAATATATTTCATTAACATATTTTGAGATGGCTACCAGAGAGCCAGCAGACAGAAGCGGCCCTTGAATGCTGTCTTTTGTGGGGGAAATTGGCTTTTCCTTGTCCAGATCTAGGAACAATTAACTAAGAGTCTGACTTTTTTCTTTTTTCTTTTTTTCCAGACAGGGTCTCCCCCTGCCTCCCAGGTTAGAGTGCAGTGGCGTGGTCATAGCTCCCACCTCAGCCTCCCGAGTAGCTATTTTCTTTAAAGAATATTTTGTAGAGCAAAGATGTCATAGTTTTGTAAGCAAGTGAAAGTCTAAAGAACTTTTTCATTTTTGTGAGTGGGGTAAGCCTGATGGGGTCGTGTGGTGGTCGGCAACCTCTTTTAACACGTTGCATCAGTTAGTGCATCTCTAGCTGCCAGTGACAGAAAACTTCAGCTCCAGATGCCTCGAACAGCAAAGGAACGCATCACCTCACAGAACGGAGTGCGAGGTAGGGTGACTCCAGGGTTTGTTGACGGAGGAGCTCCATAATGTCATTGAGGATCCAAGTCCTTTTCATCTGTCTATTCTGTCCTCTTCAGGATGGCGGCCCGCGCACCTTGGGATGGCGGCTGGTCCACCTCGGGATGGCGGCCGGTCCACCTAGGGATAGCAGCCGGTCCACCTCGGGATGGCGGCCCGCGCGCCTCGGGACGGCGGCCTGTGCACCTCGGGACGGCAGCTAGTCCACCTCGGGATGGCGGCCCGCGGGCCTCAGGGTCGCAAGATGGCTGCCACAGTCCATGCATCAGTTCCTGACAAGACAAATTCCAGTGAAAGAAGAGTGACTGTTTTTTCTTGATCAGGTAATGAACATATATTTAGCCTTAAAATAATCACTAGCAAGGGGGGAACAGGATTGATGTGAAAGGCTAAGATTGATCCAGATTAATCTTGGATTGGGGTTGGGCCACCCTCCCTGAGCATATTGCTTAGAGGAGGCTGAACACCTGGTGAGAAAGAATGGGAGGGTGGACGTTGGAGGGCGAACGATGGTGTCTGCTACTAGTGTCTTAGTATTATATTGGTATTTGTTGGGATTGCATGAAATTATTATATGTTTGCATTGAGCAGTGAGATTCTTTTATTAAAAAAAAGTTATGAGCTCCTTTTAGTATTCCCTCCTAACAGACCCAACTCTGCCCTTTTCATCCTTGTTTTTGTTATAGTTCTGGTTTCTAGTGGGTTTGCATTATAACCTAATGCTCTGTCTTTGCTAGTATGTCTTTTTTCCTCATTTTTATTTATCAAACAATTTTTTCTGATGCATTAATCTGCTAATTTGAATATATTTAAAAATTATTTTCCTGACCATAAATGATGAATGGTATTAACATAATCAATAGTTTTGATGGGACCCATGCCATTTTTATTTTGGAAAATTTTCAGGAAATCCTATTTATGATTTTTAAATGGCATGAGTGAACATATCCAAGCTAATGAAATGAAAATATATAAAGGTCTTGAAATACTTTTCATAGCCAGCTGAGCAAAAAATATAATCTTTGGTATCTCTATTCAGTTAAAATTTACAGAGGTTTAAAGGATGGCTTTTAAATTAAAGTTTACAAAGATGTAAGGTTCACAGAGGTTGAACAGATGAATACAACCCCACCAAATGGGAGAAAAAAAAATTTCCAAAAGAGGAATTAAGTAGGAAGAGACAAAAAACATTTAAAAAATCATCCTTCAAAACTACTCAAATTTCTGTTTTCAAGATACGTGACTCCATTTCCCCCAAATTATAATTAAAGTTAAAATTAAAATGAGCGATGATGATATCCATATACCAGACTGAGAACACTTGTACTCTAGGAGTTATAGATACAAGAGACAAGTCCATCTTTGCATTCATTGTCAACTAAAGTCCCTGCCAACTTTCCAGTGTTTCATTTTGGATTATGCTTTAAGAACTTTAACATATATGACTTTATTATATACTGAATGAATTTGACATTAATGATTTTTTCTTTGCCTTGATCAAAGCTAGAAGAGCAATTAAGAGCTGTTTCAAACTCTTGGAAACAAATTGGAAATATTTTAGCAATTAACATTACAAGATCTCTTGCTTTTGAGACCCCCTGCAGCAGAGTTAATGCTTGAAATATTTAAAATTCAGTGGTGGTTAATAAGGCAGTTTTAAGGCTCTTTCTCATTACATGACCACATCAGATTTTCCTTAAGCAGTTTTTCAGTTATTCCAGCCAGTTTTTTAAAAACTGGATTTTTTACTTCATTGCAATTTCAGGTAAGTATTTTAGTACTTGAGCCCCCCCCCCCTTTATTTTTGTAATTATGCTGTGGGCTCCCTTGGATACTGTCACATTTCTGAACAAAAATGTTAGAAGCAGAAACTCTCAATTCCACTCATTTCCTTTTCTTTTTTCCCCTTCATTATTTTTTTAAAATTTTATTTCACAATATTATGGAGTACAAATGTTTTAGTTACAAAAATTGCTTTTGTACCATTTGAGTCAAAGTTATAAGTGTGCCCACACCCCAGATAGTGTGCATTGTACCCATTAGGTGTGAATTTACCCGTCCCCTCCTCCTCCACACTCCCCCCACCCTGCTTGATTTCTGATGAATGTTATTTTCATATGTGCATGTAAGTGTTAATGGATTAGTTCCAATTTAATGGTGAATACATGTGGTGTTTGTTTTTCCATTCTTGTGATACTTCACTTAGAAGAGTGGTCTCCAATTCCATCCAGGTTAATATGAAACGTATTAGTTCACCATTTTTTGTCCTCACCAATATTTCCCAGTGAGGAAGACATGACTCAAGCCCTAGAAAGAGATGAGTCCAGGGTAGTGTGGCACATGGCAGGGCTGTCCAAACCAGAGTATGTATGTGCAGCGGTGAGGGTGAGGGAAGACACCCAAGGAAATGAGACTTAAGGGGAGATTTGACATAAGAGTAGCCACAAAACAGAGGCTGAGGAGGAAAAAGAGTGTCTGGCAAGGTGAGGAGGTTATAAAAAACACCATACATTGGGAAAGAAAAATATTTATAAAAATTGGAAGGCGAGGGAAGGACATGGGGAAACGAGGAAGGAAGGGGTGTAAGAATTTCTTAGAGTGACATCCTAAGATGAACATTGTGGCTGCAAAGCGGAATGGACTGGAGAGGGCTCTGCAGCCGTTATTCAAGTGAGAGATAATGGTCTGAACCAGAGTGGTGACAGTGAAGACAGGAGGGTGGGAAGGTGGGTCAGGAGGTACATCGTGGAGGGTTTGGAACTGGTCAAAGGCTAGGAGGATTCAGGATCATGCACCCATGCCTTGGACAATCACATGGATGGGGTTGCCATTCTTAAAGACAGGGAACATAAGAAGAGGAACATGTTTGGCAAAGGGAGGGCAGATAATTTTGATTTCTTGAGTTTGAGGGGTCCAGGATCATCAAGTTGAGTAACTGAATACCTAATTGGATAAAAGGTCCTGAATCTCACAAGAGATTTGGACCAGACAAGCAAGTTTGAATGTTATTGATATAATGAAATTAATAACAAAAAGTAACATTTGAGTACTTAATATATTCAGGCATTAATAGCTTTATAGTCCTATGAATTAGATACTATTATTATTTCTACATACAGATGTGGAAATTGAGGCTTACAGAAATTAAGTCTCTTGCCCAAGTTATGTAGCTAGTGATTAGTGATAAAATCTGCAATTGAGCCTAGATAATCTTATTCCACAGTGCACCCACCTCCCTACTATCCAATCACTGAAGGTATGAGAGTGAGTGGCCTCTCTCAGAAAGTTTATGTATAATAAGATGAACTTAGGGTCCTACAGAGAGCCTGAGAGCCACAAATACTAAAGTGATTGGCAGAGAATTAGGGAACAGCCTGAGAAGCAGGAATGAAATGAAGGTGTATGGTGTTGTGAAATATGAAAGTAGAGTGTTTCGCTAAGGAAGAGTGAACAATAATGTCCAGTGCTTCTAAAAGGTTGTCTTAGTTCATGCAGGCTGCCATAACAAAATGCCTTAGACTGGGTAGTTATAAACAACAGAACTTGTTGCTCACAGTTCTGGTGGCATATAGGGGCATTGATCCCATTCGTTAGTTGGAATTAATGAATTATTTAATTTATTATTTAGCCCTCATCACCTAATTGCCTCCCAAAGGCTACACCTCTTAATACTGTCACATTGGGGATTAAGTTTCAACATATGAATTGATTCAACATATGAATTCATTCAACATATGAATTTGGGGTACCACAAACATTCTGATCACACCAGAGGTCAAGTAAGAAACAATCTGCAGAGTGACCTTGGGTTACATGATGAGGAGTGAGCACAGTGAGAGTGCTTTATGGAAAAATGGGAGTAGACACCAGGTTTCAATGGTTTAGGGTCTTAGTGGAGGCAAAGAAGAAGAGACAGGAAGTAGAGACCACTCTTTGGAAGAAGAGACAGGAAGTAGAGACAACTCTTCGGAAGAAGAGACAGGAAGTAGAGACTACTCTTTGGAAGAAGAGACAGGAAGTAGAGACAACTCTTTGGAAGAAGAGACAGGAAGTAGAGACAACTCTTTTAAGAAGTTTGCCTGTGAAGGAGAGAACAGAGATAGTGTGGCAGTGGATGGGGATGTTGAGTGAAGGAGGCATTTTTCTTTTCTTAAAAAAATTGGCTAGAGTTGAGCATGCTGATAGAATCACATGTCAGGATTGAGCTGGCAGTGAAAGGTAGATTGAAAATACGGTAGAGAGGGGACCTACAGGCAGAAGGGTCCTGAAAAAGGAAGAAAGGATAGGCTCTATAATGTAGATGAAAGGATTTACTGTGTTTAGGATAAGGAACAACTTTTCCATTGTCACGGGAAAGAAGAGGCAGGTTAGGGAAGATTGAGTACATCTGTAGAGTTGCTACAGAAAAATTGATGAAGCTCTTGTTTGATATCACCAATTTTCCCTGTGAGGTGGGTGGTGAGACAATTTTCAGGGAGTGAAGGAAAGATGTGAATGTTAGGGGATGAAGCAACATGGAAGTTTAAAATATCCACTCTGGGGAATGAACAGAAGACATGACTAGATGAGCTGTCAGGAGTATTAAGGTCCTAAATGTCAGATTGTCATCAGTGAGCATCCCTCATACACACCGAATGATTTTGCCAGCAGATACCAATAGCCAGGCTGTAGGAAAGGTGGATGGTTGGATTGAAGTAGAATTCAAACATGATTGATTGTGTATAGCACACTCACTACTCTTATTCCTTTCTCCTCCCTTTCAGAACCCTGTTTTTTTCAGTAGGTAACTGCTCTTCTCAGATTAGACATCTTCGGGGAGGGTGGCCCATCCATAGTCTGAGGAGGCTGGTCTTGATTAGTCTAAGTCAACCATGATGTTTCCCCTTACCAACACCTGATTTGGTCAAGCGCATGAGCATGTGATGTAGTTCTAGGCAATGAGGATGATTCCATGGACAAAGACGTTTTTACTCTAAAAAGATACAGAAGGAAGAGATGGTCCATTTTCTACCTTGGAATGGTGACCTGCCTGGAGGCAATGCCTGGTGAACTAGCCCAAAGACAAGGTGATATATAAGGATGCAGGGATGAAAGATAGAACTTGGCCCTCGGTAATGTAATTGAACCAGTGTCCTTATTGTTACATGAGATAATCACCTTTTCTTATTGTTTATGCCATTTTGAGTAGGTGTTTTGTTATTTGAGGCTGAAAGCATCCTATTTGATATGGTCAATGAGCATGTTGGAAAAATAGTAGTAGCACAAGTCATTGAGGACCTGCTAGATCCTGCTTGAGGTGGTGGACCCATTATCTGAGATGGAGAGGGAAGGAAATAGCTCATCCTTTATGACAGGAGAGCACTGGATATGCCAGGAAAAGCAGAGGATTCTTGGCCTGAAATTCATAAAGAAGCAAAAGAAGCAAGGTTTTGGGAGCAGTTGGATGAGAAAGATGAAGAAACTGGTGAGAAGAAGGGTAGAATTAAACTTATTTGGGCACTTCAGAATTTTCCTAACATTATCTTTTTTGAAGATCCATTTTGCTCTCTATTTTTGTAACTGTGAGTATCCCTATGATAGAATTAATATAGAATCCTGTCAGTAGAAGTTGGAGAGGCAAAAGTATCTTGTCACCTTTCATGTGTTTTGGAAATAAAGAAGAAAAATAGTACATTCCAGAGAACATTTGTGGGGAGATTTGCTTTTAATAGGGAGCTGCAAATTGTATTTTTCCCAGCCAGGCTCCATGCCAATTGGAGAGGATGGCAATTAGCAAGGAACACTATTGTCCACTCGTATGCACTTAATAGCCCAAGCTTGATTCACAGAATATGCAACACAGAGTAGTTTCTGTGAAGCGGAGCATTTTTATATGGGGCATTTACTTTTAATGGAAACACTGTGCTCTGACATTCATAGCATAACTGCCTGACTGCTCTTGCCTTTCTTATTTCGTTCACTGAAGCCATTTTTATAACAGGTTGTTCTTCTAGAAATAGTGCCCAATGTTTTATTCATACTTTATGTAAAGTGAGGGATGCTGAGTTCACAGGGAAGTTGTGTTGCATTTCTGATGAGAGCCTTGTAATTGTTCCTTATTGCATGTAGCAAACATTGCCATCTTCCCACTGCTGTTTAGCTGCTTCCTTCTAATTGCACATCTCACACCCTATTTCTGCCTCTAGAATTTTCTGATTTGTAAGATGGATACATGGAGAAGTAATTTCCTATGGAAAAAAGCATTCACTACACTCTTTTGAACATTCTTGGAGTCATTCCTGGTTAACATTGTAAAGACATTCCAGCCTTCTTTCTTTTTAATCACCTTTCAGTTTTTGTTCTTAGAATATTTGTGCCCTAATTGTCCAAAACCATCCACTATGGCAACCTATTCAATGCCTTTTCCTGTCTCCTTGTCCTTCAACAATTCAGTGATCTGGCAATAGTGGAGGTCAGACAGTATTCATGTTAAGCTACTGCTGATGAAAAATTTCTTAATGAGTTATGCTTCTTAGGGGTATGATCATATATCAAGAGGATGTATGGAAATAGAGACACCTGAGTTAAAAAGAACAAAATCACCAAAAATTGAAGACAAAGCAATATACTGAGTGTTTGGGCTGGGGGGATATTTTTCCTGTAAGGTATATAATGACCAACATGGTTTAATTTGTTCTAAGTATGGTCTAATTCTATCCCAAAGGAATGTTACTTAAATTTTAAAAAGTTTAAAGATTTATTTTTGTGATTTAGAATGTATATCAGTCAGGCTAGGCCAGGCTGTGCTGCAGTAACAAATAACTGCAGAAATCCTACATCTATTTCTTAACCAACGGCTGTTGGGCAGGGAGTCTCTGCTAATCAGAGTTGCTAAAAGACCCTGGATGATACAAACTATGTCAACATCATGTGCTTCCATGATCACCCCAGCTGGAGGAAGGGGATGAGGTGAATCTTGACTCGGCTCTTTCTGTAGACCAGATAGTCTCCTGGTTATGCCCTAATTTCAAGATAGGGGAGTGCAATTCTCGGTGTGCTCAGAAGGTAGAGAACCAGAAATATTTACTGAATAGAATGGATAACCTTCACAGAAACAATGCATACTCATTGAAGAAAAATGAGAAGATAGGAAGAAACATAAAAACAAATTGGTTTAGTCTGCTCAGGCTGCTATAACAAAATACCATAGGCTGAGTGGCTTAAATAAATTTTTTCTCTCACAGTCATGGAGACTGGAAAGTTTCAGATCAGAGTCTGGGACAAATTAGTGCCTGGTTCATAGATGGCCATTTCTTCTATGTCCTTACAAGGCCTTTCCTCAGTGCACAGGTGTGGAGAGAGAAGAGCTTTCTGTTGTCTCTTTTCCTAAGGACACTAATTGTATTCAAATTGGACACCTACCCTTATGGCCACATTTCACCTTAATTACCTCCTAGAGGCTCTGTCTCCAAACAAAGTCACATAGGGTGTTATGGCTTCAACATATGAATTTTGAGGGATACATTCAGTCCATAACACAAGTGTTACCTATAGTTGCAATTTCAGTAACAAGGAGGACTGAACAGATGCAAAATCTCTTCTCACTACAAATGGACAGGAAATGCTGGTTCAGTTACAATAAACACTTATTTAAGCTGGAAAGAAAGGAGATTTCTCAGAGATTAAGAAAGAATTCAAATCCAAAGGGGAAGCAAGAGGAAAACTTATTTCCTAGGTACCATATTTGCCCTGGGTCTATGGTCTAGGGCTGGGGACTTAATGTCCACTGGGGAGCAGAAGAAAAGGCTTAAAGGTGGAACTGTGACATAGTCCATCTGTGAAAAGAGGACAGAAAATCTTTGTCTACCAGACTGGAGAAGTGACAAGAAAATGAGCTGTCTACCTGGTGGTTAAACAATTTCCTGTGACAAATTGAAACTCTAATTCTGCTGTACAGACTGCTGTGTGGTCTGATATGAATACTCTTTGGGATTTTAAGTGGATAAATTAACATAAAAACTGGTTTAAGTCTTTAGAGAATCCCTGGGCCCCCAACAGAGTAAAGTATAAATCACCCTTTAAGGAACCTGGCACAATTACTACAGGAAATCACTCGAAATCTCATCATCCAAAGACAATATCGGTTAATGTTAGTAAAATTGCCTCTAGGGGTTTTTCTACACATAGATATTTTTAAAACATAATTGCAACTCTAATATTTTAGATCACAGAAAGCAAGTTTTTCCTGTAAAGGAAATATGGCCATCGAAAAGGAAAAATGGAGAATTCAAAGCAAAAGATGAATTTAGAGAAGAATGAAGAAAGAAAACATGGCTCAATAAGGACCCAAATGATGCTTTTGTCCCCAGTATAGTGAAACAATTGTAAAACGATTTCCATTCAGTTGATTTATGAAGGCATTTCTCTCAGTAAAGGGACTTTCTGATCAACTCAGCACCCTCTATATCTGTGATTTCCTGCTTCACATCTAATTAGGTTAGAAGATGGATTATTTTTCCAGGATGTCTTGTGGGAATTTGTTAAAGGGATTCTACATCCGGAGGTTGTTTTAAATTTTTAGAGAACAGAGTCTCACTAGGTTGCCAGGCTGGACTCGAACTCCTAGGTTCAAGTGATCCTTTTACCTCAGCCTTCCATTGGTGCTAACTTGTACTACAGCATATCAAAGCTCAGCATAACTGTAGTGTGTGTAAGAATAGAAGTGGTAACATCTACTGTTCTGGGACTATAGGCAGGTCCAAGATGGCAAGATGGTTAAAAAGATAGAGATGACCCAATATTGAGTTATTTTCAAGGCAGAGGTCATGGTTAACATGGTCCAATGAATGTCAGGTTCTCCCTAGAGTTCCCAGTTTTATTAGTTACTCCTCACAACGAGCAAGAGAAAGTAGGCAGGTGGTGAAGAAGATCAGGAAAGTGTTAAGATGATGCAGTTTCCTTTGGTAAAGCAAAGCAGCAAACCTGTAGGGAATACTGTGCTATTTATTCTAATCCTCAGATTTGTAAGAGTTTGTGTCACCCTGCCAGGTGAGCCACCCAGCTTGGCAGAGGTGTTAGCTGAGGGTAAGGGGAATCTAAGGTGAGTGGTGGAGAGGGGATGAGAATTTCAGTTATGACCTTCAAGGTCAACTGCGGCAGTAGGAGCTATGGTTTGCCTCACTAACTCTTTTAAGTTCCCCAGGAAACAAGACCAATCAGAATAACAGAGATGCTTTTCCCAGATGGGTCCAATTTAGTATATAACACAAATGGGTATGAATGGCTCAAGGGGTGTACTATAATGAATACTGAGGTGCTCCACCCACATCCCTACTTTAGGGCTAATGCACCCATTCCCCACCTGCTGGGAATATCAACTGCTTACAGTTCAAAGCTCTGGCCCCCACTAGAAATTGCTCTCAGCTATTGGCAACTGCCTCACCCAAAAATATGCCCTTTCTGAAGAAATGGTCCATGGCCGATGACTAGATGAGATGGAGATACAAAGTCTTGGCTCCTTTGTCTCAATTTGGGATAACTCTATAAGGTGCTCTTAGCTCCAGAGCTCCCCACTGGGAAGGCTGATGCCACAGGTGCCATTGGGTTGCAGGCCAGCTTCTCTCTCTGCCCATTTTTGCCTTCCTCATTTTTTTTACAGGTCTATCTCCTGAGAACACTTATCTCTAAACCTTCTTCATGCATTTATCCATCCCAAAGTCTGGTCCCAGGGAACCCAATCCAAGGCAACTTTCCTCTATGGAAAGTAGATAGGGGAATATACGTTGCCTCCCAATGCCAGGGAATTTTCTACTTAGATTATAGGGAAAAAAAATGAAAATGTGTGGGGAATGCCTACTACATGCCCTGTGCTGAGTTATTTTTTCATGTGATTCTCATATCCTGGCATGGAAATAAAACTTAAGGAAATGAAACGAATTGCTCAAGTTCTTTCTCTAACTGCCTGACTGTAAGCTGCTGCTTTTTTCCACTACGACTTTTTGACAAAAGCCACAGTTGGATAAAAGAAACCCAGACAAGAAACCTATACAGATATGGAAATACTGCCAGAGTGCTAGGCAGAGCACAAATCTTTCATGGAAGTGTTCAAAGTTGAGTTGAGCCTCTCTCAACACCCAGCCAGATGGATCCAGAAGACACGCAGAGCAGGGCTCTGTGGGACATTCTGCTCACTGTTTATTTTGAAGGAACTGACTTTATCAGCAAACTGGCCTTTTCCTCTTCTTTTCTGCTCTTTGTCCCCTTCCTTCCACCAATTGTGTTTTTTATTATAAAGCTGATTCAGAAAACATTGTTAGGAGTAATGGACCTTCTGTAAAGCAGCATTTATCTTATTTTACTTTTCTTTGATTTGAGAAGTTTCTCCATAAGAAAATTTGTTGGATTCAAAATCTCGTCAATATAGCCCTAAAAGAGGTAAGATTCTCTGGTTCCAAAATATGGTCTTCAAATATTTAAGGTGATAGATATCTCAAGTACACTGATTTGATCTTTACAAATGATATGCATGCATTAAATTGTCACATGTACCCTGAAACTATGTATACTGATTATGCATCAATTAAACATTGTTTAAAAAATCAAAAAATATACAGTCTTTCATTTTAAAACCTCTGTTAATTGGAATGCCCAGGGCATGGAGTATTCTATTTACTCAACTTTAATTTGTTGCTAAAATCTTTCTAAGTACATGTGAATAAAAGTATGAACCCACTTCTCTGTTTTAGTTTTAATATAGTGTAATGATTCAAATTAAATCATTCTTTGATAATTCAGTCTTGTCTCATAGTAATCATTTGAAGTGAAACAAAATTTGCTTAACAGAAATTTCTAATTAGTTGTGTAGTAAATTGATGTTTTACCAAACAGATTAAAAGCATTCTACCTATTTGCATCTCAAAACATGATGTTGTATACCTTAAATATATACAAAAAATAAAATAAATAAATGTAAGCATTCTAAGTTACATATCCTTAGATGACTTGGGATCTAAAAAAATATCCCCAAATGGAGTTGACTGGAAGTATCCTTTCTTAACCTTTTTTTCTTTCTTTTTTTTTTAAACATCAAATATATTTTCAACTTCCTAACTGTAGATGTCTGGGAAGCCTGTTTTCTTAGAAATATCACTTTGGGGGAACTTCTTTTCTTTTTATTATTGTTCCTGCTCTTCTTCTTTTACTGGCCATTGTCATTTCCTTTGGACTCATGCAGTGCTGTTCAATTTCAGTGCAGAATGTTTTCCCCTTGGTGGGCTCCCATTGTTTTACATTCAGGAAATTTTCCTCTGGAGGTTGCCTATGGCGCTCTTATAAAGGAAGAACAAGACATAAGGAAATGACAAATGTTATCTTTGTCAAGAGGAAGATTTGGCTCCTTTAACATTTAGTAGATTGCAAAATGATAACAACCAGAAAGTTTACTTTTAGTTACAAATACTTTTTCTTTCTTAAAACAAAGAAAGGGACCAACGATTTTTGTTAAATACACAACTTGTGTAAAAGGTGAAATAACACTGATACAGACTGATAAGCGATTTTAAGAGTATAACTTGTTGGAAAAACAAAAGTAAAATTAAGTAAGAAAGGTCAACTCAGTGTACTGAAACAGGACATTCTGTTCACTGCTCTTCTGCTAAAATGTTAAAAACAGATAAAATGTCACCAGTGTAATTTGTGGTTGTTACATTTTTGATTTCTCTAGTCCCACAAACTAATGGAAATAAATCAAATGTCAGGTACTTTATTCCACTCCAGTCAAACTATGGGATGCATATCAGGATAAATTGCAGACAAATAGCACTTGGTGACATGGTAAATTATGATAATTTTAGTTTTTTTCTCCCATCATTCTTGTGTCAAGACCAAACTGAATATGTAGATTTCTCCTATGTGTCAGAAAAGAAGCAAATTCATGAAATTAAGGTAGAACAGCCAGTTCCTTAAGGCTGATTTTCAGGTCTAGGTTATTAAAAAGTCTCTGGACTTGAACTATTGGCAGAGGGTAACTTATTAATCCTGTGTAAATAGTTCTCTTTTCTTTGTACAAATCTAATTGCTAGTGGCTTTTGGTGGTTCATAATAAATTAACTCCTCTCACCCAGGCTGTTCTGTGCCAGCACATAACATCCTAACGGCCCATGATCAGAGGCGTTGCCAGAGTGACAGCCACATAATGCCATTGAGAGTGATAGAAGCAAACGAGATACATTCCCTATAATATTGTTTCCCGTGTCATTTTAGATACGATCTTCACCTTCATGGAGGCCATATTCTAGAAGAGGACACACACATTAAGCAAATAATCAAAATCATGAGGAATGCCATGGACAGGAAGTCCAGAGGGCTAGGGAACATGACCCACTCTCTCAGGCCAGAGATCCACTGCTAATATCTCTTTCATTATCTTTTCTTTTTGTTTCTTTTCTTTCACACAACAACCCAGACTGATTATTTGCTATCAGTGTCTACTACATGCTTAGCACTGGGCTGGCTGGAATTATTAATATCCTGCTCTTAGATGATTAGTAAAGACAAAGTCCATCAACACCCAAGGACGCCTATGCTAGGGGAAATCACAGACATTTGGGGAGAAATGGGGAAATGTAGGTCAAATGGTACAAACTTACAGTTGTATAGGATGATTAAGTCTAGAGATCTAATGTACAATAGAAGAACTATAGCTAATAATATTGCATATTGAAAATTTGCTAAGACAGTAGATTTTATTTTATGTTTTCTTTGAGACAAAGTCTCACTCTGTTGCTTGAGTTAGAGTGCTGTGGCATCAGCCTAGCTCACAGTAACCTGAAACTCCTGGGCTCAAGCAATCCTTTTGCCTCAGCCTCTCAAGTAGCTGGGACTATAGGCATGCACTACCATGCCCGGCTAATTTTTTCTGTATATATTTTTAGTTGTCCAGCTAATTTCTTTCTATTTTTAGTAGAGAAGGGGTCTTGCTCTTGCTCAGGCTGACCTTGAACACCTGAGATCAAATGATCTGCCTGCCTCAGCCTCCCAGAGTGCTAGGATTACAGGCGTGAGCCACGGTGCCCGGCCTAAGAGAGTAGATTTTTTTTTTATTTCAGCATATTATGTGGGTACAAATTTTAAGGTTTCAAATAATGCCCTTTTCCCCTCTCCCCCCACAAGTCTGAGTTTCCAGCATGACCATCCCCCAGATAGTGCACATCTCACTCATTATGTATGTATATTCCCGCCCCTCCCCCTCCCACCTGCCCAATACCCTATTACTGTAGTACCTATGTGTCCACTTAGGTGCTGCTCAGTTAATACCAGTTTGCTGGTGAGTATATGTGGTGCTTGTTTTTCCATTCTTGGGATACTTCACTTAGTAGTATGGGTTCCAGCTCTAACCAAGAAAATACAAGATGTGTATATCACCATTGTTTCTTAGAGCTAAATAGTACTCCATGGTATACATATACCACATTTTATTAATCCACTCTTGGATTGATGGGCACTGGATTGTTTCCACAGCTTTGCAGTTATGAATTGTGCTGCTATAAACATTTGAGTGCAGGTGTCTTTTTTGTAGAGTGTCATTGGATCTTTTGGGTAGATACTCAGTAATGGGATTGCTGGATCAAATGGTAGATCCACTTATATCGCTTTAAGGTATCTCCATATTTGCTGTTACCACACACACACAAAAGAGGTAGCTATGGAAGATGATGTGTATTTAAATTGCTTATTGGCAAGAATCATTTCACTATGTTTATAAATATCAAAGTATTGTGTTGTATATCTTAAATTTATGAAAAAAAATTTTTAAAAACAACAAAATATCTCTAAATAATTCGAAGACAGACGAATATAGCAGATATGTACTAATTAGGGAACAGATCTCCATCGACTCCATTTATTACTTGCTATTGAGAAAGGGTGGGACCACCGTGTGCTGATTTCATAAAGAAGAGATTCATGGGGAGGCCAGGCACGACCCAGGCGAAGAAGATGGAGAAGGGATAGTTACTGGATGCCATCCAGGGGTGGAACAGCATTTTATTTAACAAACCCTTTTGGAAGGCCTGTCATGTGCTAGGAACTGGTCTTAGTGCTTTAGAAATGCTAACTCATTTGATCCTCATGGTAGCTCTATGAAGTCCATGCTAGTATTATCATGTCCATTTTTCTTTTTATTTTGGTCATCTGGTCAGTAGACTAGATGTCATGTCCATTTTTACAGACGAGGCACAGAGAGGTCATGCTGCTGTAAGTGGGAAGCCAGGATTTATACCTGGAAGTTACTCCCGGGGAGGAAGACACCAATGATGTGCTTTTAACCTCTATGCTTTGCCGCCTCCTCTGTGTCAACCAAGGCTTGGCATTTGGAAAAGGAACAGAACTGCAGGGAAATGGTTAAACTGTGACATGTTGAGATGATGGAACTTACAAGTGGACGTGTCAGATGGCCCGTTGGACTTGCAAACTGGGGCTCGTTTTGAGAGCTGGCAGCTGGAGTTTCATATTCAGAAGTGAGTTATCTGACAAGAGGCATAGGTGAAGCAGGGGATATTGTGCATAAAGAGCACAACTTAATCTTTCTTTGAATGGGATATTTATTAAACTTTAGCTACTCAATAGTCCTTAGGCAGAAAGGAGATTTTTACATTGCCTTTTAGTTGGCATCTTCCTAATGGACAGACTGCAAATTAAAAAGAGGGAACATACAAAGATACTTGCAGTTGTGAAATATACCCACAGAGTGATACAGGTGCCTCTGTATCAACTTATGTCCAACGCCATCAACATAAACACAGGCACTGTTGATTAGGAGGGGAAAGGCTGTCTTTGAGGAGGAGCAAAGCCTCTATTTTGGAAGTTTCTTGTTTTGCTTTTAGAGTAGAGCCTCAAGTTGTTGAAGGAAATGGACTCGAGGCCTTTTTCATACCCACTGCAAGTCAAATTGTTAGGGAGTGTTGAACTGCTGCTCTCATTATTCCGATTAACAATTCAAAACCTGATTTTGAATTATTCATGGTGTTTAAATAACTCATCAACATGAACAAAAGTAAAGTGAATCTGTTGCAATTAGAAAAGCTTACTTAAAGCTTTAGACAAATATCCTCCATTAAGTAATATTGCCTGCTGGAGATGGAGTTTCTGGGAACCAAAGAGGAATGGGAGAAATGGAAGTGCAAGAGGGCCAGAAACTGCGTGTGGGCAGGCACTTGAATGCATGCTCATGATTTTGGGACCTTACGAGGGCATTGAGCAGGTGTCCCAGAAGGTCTACCACTGCCATTGGAAAGTCTAATTAATTAGCTAAAAAAAAATGAAAGAAATTTAGAACAATATGATACATTCAACTTTCAATTACTTGCTGGAAGACTGACAGGAATGGTGGGTGTTACGTGTAAATAATCAAATATAGTAGAAAAAATATTCACCTAGGAGCAGGAAAACTACTCTAAGGAAGGGTGGGACTGGAGGCTCAAGTCACTTGAGAGTGTGGCATGTGAACACCTGGAGTGACCCTGAGGATCTGTGGTTATAGTTTGCGTGCTGCTCCTAGATATTTTCTGGGAACCATTTTCTTATGCTCAAGTCCTCAAAGGGGAAGAAGAGGTTTAGGGTAGATGGTAGGGGTCACTCCATTAATCAGCATGCTCAAAAAGATTTTTCATGTGCTACTGAGTTTGGGTCTGAGGTTCCAAAGCCAAACACTACCTTGCTCTTGTCTCCTAAAGAGCTCATACTCATGCTGGGAAGGCAGGAAAGCAGATTGTGGGGTGTGGGTGGGGCAGCAGAGTCATGCACAGAGTGCTGGGGAAGCACAGCAGAGGACGTTAGTTCTCTTAGGCCCAGATGAATGGAGGCTCAGAGTCTAAAGGGACTCAAGGTTACCAGAGTTGAGGGCCACATTAGTGGAATGGATAAGTCACTGTACCAGTCAGCATTCTTGGTTTCAAGCAACACATACAAACGCTGGTGAACTTAAGCCACAATTAATGGAAGGCAGCTACTTCCAACAGTGGAGGGCTAGAGAGCCAGGCTTGGCAATTGGGCAAAAGTAGGGGAGCTTGGAAGATAAGGTCAGGGCAAGGTCACTTCACCACACTGATCAGTGTGGGTAGCTACCATTGGCATCTTCCCAGATAGACACTTGTCCTCATGCCACTAGACTCTTCTCTGCATCTTTGAAAACCTCTAACTGTTCCTGCTTACTAAAACACTCACCAGGGTGGGAGCATCGGAACGGCTAAGCCTTAGTCACATGCCCAAAACCCAGGTGCCAGGGGTCAGAATTGAGAAATCTCTCATCCCATTTGTTTTGCAAAGAGTGGCTCTTTACCAAGACTGCCTCCTATCTATTTGGAGATTTCCTCGAATAGGAAGGACGTTTGGTTGCTGGGTGACCAGCCTCTCCACCAGCACCGCTCCTCTAGCCAATGCCTGGCCCTTCAGCCACAGGGTGTCAGTAGGACACTTGTGTGCACCCTATTCCCTGGGACATATTTTGTTTCTTTCCTGAACAAGCTTCCATTACTGTCCAGAGGAGTTGAGAGGAAACACATTCTTTATGATATGTTGTCATACCCAGACATTTTGAACTCTCCAACCAAAATTCCAGAATGAATCCCTTAACACAAATGAATTCTACAAAGATCTACAGAGGAGCCAGATTGCACCACTCCCTCTCCTTCCTCTTGCAGCTGTGACAAAGTGCCACAAACTGGGTGGCTTGAACAATAGAAATTGTCTCACAGTTCTGGAGGCTAGATGTCCAAGGTCAAGTTGTCAGCAAGATGGGTTCATTCTGAGGGCTGTGAGGGAGAAATTTGTTCTATGCCTTTCCCCTACCCTTTGGTGGTTTGCTGGCAATCATTGGAGTTCCTTGGCTTCTGCTACATTACCTTAATCTCTACTCTCTTGTTTCCATGGTGTCCTCCCTATGGGCATATTTGTGTTCAAGTTTCCTCTTTTTATAAGCACATCAGTAGTATTGGATTAAGGGCCATCCTCTCTCAGTATGACTTTAACTAGTTTCATCTGCTTAAGGTCTCATTCTGAGGTATTGGGTGTCAAGACTTCAAAAAATTTTTTGGTGAGAGGGGCACAATTCAACCCATAACACCAACCAACCAAGTTAGCTACCAGTCAAATATATAAATAAATTGTTTCTGTTCAGAAAAATCTAGCACAGAAAGAGCTTATTCAAAAAATGTAGGTCTATTTTCTAGTCATCAGGAATTCTACATTGTTCAACATTGTTTAAAGCATGGCCAAATTAAAACTCCTTGCTAAGATCTAAACCACTTATTATAAACGGACATGCTAGAGTAAACTTGAAACAAGAAAACCAACAAACAAGCAGGGAAGCCAAAAAGAAAAAAATAAAACTAAATACCGCTTAGGAGGGTCCAGTCTGTTGTCTAAACAGAACATTCATCTGAACATTAGACTCTACACCTTCTACTCTATCAGTGTTTGACTTCACTAAAACCTATCGATCCATGCTACAAAGGGTGCATGTATATATTTGTCATAGAATTAGAAATTTGTAATTTTTAAAATGTTCCTTCTATTATGTTGATCTGTTTAAATACCTTCATTTTTCACACTCTATTTTTCACCATTTTAAGATTAGTTTGCTCTGCTGACTCTTGAGGCCCTTACACTTTCTGGCCTCACTAGACCCACCCAACCTTCTTTCCTATCCCTCAATACTTTCTGCTCCAGTTGGGCACCTTCCTCACACCAAATACTACTGATTGACTTGGTTCTTTAGCCTCTTATCCATTCTCTTCTCCTGTACCCTGCTCAAGAGCATGCAGCCTTTCTCCTTCCTGCTAAGTTCCTGTAGGTTGACTTTTCCTTTGAATTCTGAGCGGCATTCTAAACCTCCAAACGTCTCAACTATGTTGTGGGCCCTTAAGTTTGCCACTTTTTCAAGTGCATCAGTCATAAGACCACACAAAATGCATAAGTTCTTTGATTGAATGGAGAGATGGCCTTATACTCATCTTATATGGCCTTGTATCCTTATACCCATCTCTTGAATCTCCATCAATTTCAGCTCAGTATTGAGTACCATCAACCCTCAACAGGTCCTTGATTAGAAACAGCTTTTTTTTTTTTTTTTTTTTTTTTTGAGACAGAGTCTCACTTTGTTGTCCAGGCTAGAGTGAGTGCCGTGGCGTCAGCCTAGCTTACAGCAACCTCAATCTCCTGGGCTTGAGTGATCCTTCTGCCTCAGCCTCCCGAGTAGCTGGGACTACAGGCATGCGCCACCATGCCCGGCTAATTTTTTTATATATATATCAGTTGGCCAATTAATTTCTTTCTATTTATAGTAGAGACGGGGTCTCGCTCTTGCTCAGGCTGGTTTTGAACTCCTGACCTTGAGCAATCCACCCGCCTCGGCCTCCCAAGAGCTAGGATTACAGGCGTGAGCCACAGCGCCCGGCCATAGAAACAGCTTTTTGATGCAAACTCTGACCTTTCCCTCAGATGTCTTGGTTGGGGAAGCATGACTGGATACTGTAATATCTGTAATATCTTTGTGAAAATGCTACAGGATTGATATCTAACAAATCACATACTCTAAGCATAATGCAATAAAATGCAAAATTAATAAGAAAAGGTTAGCTAGAAGAAATCTCATATGTAAGGAGACTGAATACCTTAATATCAAACAAACCTGAAGTCAAAAGGAAATAAAGAAATATCTAGACTTAAATGATAATGAAAGGATTAATGTCAAAAGTTGTCAGGCACGTCTACAGTCTTACATTGAGGGAAATGTATAGGTTTAAATACACTTATAAGGAAATATGGAAGATTTAAAAGTGAGCTAAGCATTATGACATTAAGAAAAAAGTAACAGAGCAAATAAATGAAAAAGGAAGTAATAAAAATAAGTCATATATCAATGTAATGAGTATAAAGAAGAATAGCAAATATTAACAAAGACCTGTGGCAAGAGAGATTAAGGAAAAAACATAAAGAAAGGATAAAATATACAATGAAAGGAGAAACAACTACAGATATAATAGAGATTTTAAAATAATAAAAGACCATTATGATATCTGTATCTAATACATTTGGTAAAATAAATGGAGTTAATGAATTCCTAGGAAAAATTCAAATGCCAAAATAGATGTAAAAAGCAATAGAGAAATCAATATACCAATAAATATCAAAGTAACTCCTCCACCCTACCTATTCTCTATGCCTAACCCAGGCACAGATGGCTTCATTGGAGATGCAACAAATGTACAGGTAATGTTAGATTCCTAGCTTCTTATGTAAATTTTTCCAAAAAATAATAAGACAGGTACAATCCAACCTATTTGATGCTAGTATAATCTTGATTTCAAAACCAGATAAGAAAAATTTAAAAATACTTACTTTTAAATGACATACAATGGTATCAAATCTAATATATTTTAAAAACATGATCAAGCAGAAATTTCCCTGAACATGTAGAGATAATTTGACATAAAAAAATCTAACAGTGAAAAAAGCCACATTATTAGACTAAGCGAGAAAAATTTTATGATTATTGTAATTCATGTACAAGAAGTATTTAATGAGATTTAAAACTTATTTGTGATAAAAACTCTTCACAAACTAGGAGTAGAAAGGAATTTTCTTAAATTCATTAAAATTATATTCTGAAAACCTATGGCAAATATCATACCTAATACAGAAACTAGATATGTCTTATGTCTAAGATTGGAAGAAAAGACAAAGATCCTATGTTAGCACTTCTGCTTTCAGTGTACTGGGGGTCCTGGCCCAGGTATAAGTGATACAGTGTGAGGATTTAGGAAAAGGAATAAATTCTCATTGTTTTCAGGTGTAACCACCAACCTAAAACAATACAACCACCACAACATATAAACTAGTGAACTAACAAAGGGGTTCAGTAAGTTCAAGAATATGAGATTAAATTCCAAATAGCAATAGAATGTTTCTCTACTGGTACCTAATATAATATAGTCAAACTTAAGCTATCTTCTACAATAGTAAAAAAAATCTTTAAAGTATTTAGAAATTAACTTCTGTAAGAAGACATAAACATTCAAGTTTTAATTAAAGACATTGAAAATTATGTAAATAAATGAAGAAACATTTTTAGATATAATTAGATATAATGACTTAAATATTGTAAAGATATCAGTTCTCTTAAAATTAATCTTTAAATTTAATGGAATACCGTTCATCATTCTGGGTGGACTTTGAAAAGAACTTGCTAAATCTCACTAAAATTTATTTGGTGAGAAGGAAGATCCAAGATATCTAAGTTAATTAAAAAAAATATTGAATGCATACTAAACTTTACAGAAATTAAAATATCCTACAAAGCCATTATAAAAAGTATAGCACATGTTTAACAATAGATATAGAGACGAGTGGAAAACGATGGAGAGCAGAGAAACAGCCCCATGAACATGTAGAACTTTGTATACAACAAATGTTGCACTATAAATCAATGCAGAATTGACAAATAGTTTAGTAGGTCGCTCACTCACCATGGAGTGGCTCACACCATGGAGAAAAAATAAAACTGGATTTCTGCTAATATCACAACCAAAGGTAGACCTTAAAGAGATTAAAGGCCTTAATAAAAATAATAAATCTATAAACTTAGTATGTAGTAAAAAATGTAGAATATCTTTGTGACACAGTGGTAAAGAAAATATTTTTAAATAAAACCTTGAATGAATACTTCAGGATAAAAAATGGTAAATTTGATAACATTTAAATTAAAGATTTCTGTCCAACAAAGGATATGATAGACAAAGTTAGTCAATGACAAGATGGGATAAAATAGATACAATATCTAAAGCTGACACAAGATTAATATCCAGAGTCTACAAGGTAGCAACCACAAAAGAAAAATAAGCAAAGTATATAAACAGACAAATTAACCAGAAGAGGAAGTCCAGAAAACCATCAAGTACATGGAATGTTGTTCAAACTCACTAGTAATCAAATAAATGAAAATTAAAATAATGAGATATCACTTTACAGATATAAGTTTGGCAAAAAGTAAGAGGCTAAAAAATGCCAACAGTTGGCAAGGATGAGCGTGTGAAGATAGAGGAGCTACTGAAAGCCTTTGCAGGACAATCTGTCAATAAGAACATGCACATACGTAAACGTGCATGGCCAGCGTTTGCAGGGATGCAGAACTGGAAGCAATTTCAGTATCCATCATCACTGGGTCAGTGGCCAGGTAAGGTATGGGCCATTTATACCCACGTGGTGCAGATTAAATTGACACCTAGCAACTTGGATAAACCATGGAGGTATACTGATGAGTGACAAAATAAATGGAAGGAGACGTTTAACACAATACAGAAATGTACATAAATTAAAGATACATGCACATAGAACAACAAAATCCATTTTGCAAGAATATAAACAAGCAAAGAGATCCACATTAAACACATTAGTATGCTTGCCTATGGGGAAATGGGGATGGAGAATAGGAATAAAAGAGAATTTTTTAAAACTTGCCTTCTGGGGAGAGGGAAACTGCTTAATTGGGTTTGGAGGGAGGCACATTTGATGCGATGCTCCCAGGCTGTCAATTAGAGAACATGAGGCGAGGTATTTGGATGCGTCACCTCCCCTGGTGCAGCATCTTCGAGGCTGGAAATAGAATCCGGAGCTCAGGAACCTGCCTCCCACAGATGGGTCAGAGGTGCTGGATGCTGGGCTTCTAATTGGACATGCTTATGTCAGAGAGCAGAGCAGGGGCTTCCAGCACGGCACGCAGGGTGTATGTTTAGCCTCTGTGACGCATCTTAAAGAGAAAGTGAGAAGGAACAGTGACACTTGAGCATCCTGTGATTAAGCCCTGGGGGTTGGCCATCAGTGCTGTTGTTTCACAGTTAACAGCGATGTCGACTGTCACTTGGATTGTGTTCCTAAATGCCCTTGGGCTTCAATGGATGTATTTCCAGAAACACTCCACAATATCCTAAGGGTGTGCTGAGAACACAGATGTCTTCTTCCAGACAAGTGTTAAAAGTAAGGGTTGTGACTTTCTCCTTGGCAATGTGGAGCCCCCATTTCTTGCCCCCTCATGTATCATTGAACACCCTCATTCACCTGTGTGGTAGAGACCCCCAGGTAACGTGAGTGGCCTGCTGAGGCTCTATCAGGGCGGGGTGGGCTGCAATGGCGATGACTGACCCGGCTGTGTGACTAGCCAAGTCCCTCCAGCCTCCCAGTCCCTCTCTGCCCGTCAGTGGTGCCTGCCACCTGCGTGCAGTGAAGTCCCTGGGACTGGGCTCATCTCTCCACCTGACGGGCTCCAGAGCTGGTCTGGCTGCCACTTGCCTGGCATCCTCCCTGTCTCAGAGGGGTGCCGGATACCCACCTGCCTAAGCGTCACGTCTTTCCTTGTTAGTTGTGTCATCCTGGGCTGTCGCAGCAGGTTTCTCTCTTACTCTTTCTGTGCAGTGCTGCTAGTCCTCCTCACAGCACTGGCAATATCTGTTCTTTCCCAGAGCACCTCTCAAGTACTAGCAACTGGGATACAAAGAGTCAGCGCAGGTAGATATAAAACCTTTCAGGGAGCTTATAATCTAGAGGGGGAGACATAAAGAAGTCATAGGAATAACCCAGGAAAGTCCTAGGAGAGCAAGTGTAGGAAAATGTACCTGGCATTTGTTTTAATCGGATATGGCAGGACATGCAGACACAGAAGCTCACAGATTCTACTCACAGATTCCTAGAGATGGGAGCCACGCCACACAGGGCCACACGGGGAAGGACCAAGGTCACTCAGGAGGCAGAGATGGGGAAAGGGCAGAGCAAGGCCCCAAGCTTTTAACTGGGATTTCACAGGAAGGAATGGGTGAGGTGGGACAGGCACTCTGAGTAAGCTTAGGACTGGATAGTTCAAATAATTTTGGGGGGTTCTGGGCTGTCGAGGTGGTCTCTAGTTGTCCGGTGGCTGGTCGCAGGGTGATTTAGGGCAGGGGGAATGTTGGCTTGGTTTGTGAGCATTTGATAAAGGAAACAGTTAGAGGCCTCTGGGTTTGTTGGTCTATATCAAAGGTATGTTCACAGGGGACTCATTTGCTGCCTGTAGGAAGGAGCTAGTCCTGGAGGGATAGTCTCTCCAGGATTAAGGCCCCAAATGTCAGAGCATCACTTATATAGAAAATAAAAAATATAGTTGATGCAGTAAGAAATGGGTTCTTTATGAGTCTATAAAAAAGAAACTGGTTTTAACCTAGGGTGTCAGGGATGGTTTCCATCAGGAAATGATAACTAAAGAGAAGACTGCAGACTGTAAGTAGAAGCTCATTAGAAGGAGCAAGGAACCACACTCCATGGAAAGGAAATAGCATGTGCAAAGGTCCTGGGGCAGTAGACAGCCCTTCCCAATTGAGGAACAGGAAGTAAAAGCTAGAGTAGAAGAAGGTGGGGCTTGGAAGACAAGCAGAGGCAGGGCCTGCAGGGGCTAGTGCACAGGGTTCAGGACTGGGATGTTAATCTGAGAATGGTGGGTAGCAGTTGAAGAGTTCTAAGCATGAGGTGGTCAAGAACTCAAGAACGCACTGGTTTGGGCTTTGGTGGGTTCTCACACTTACTCTGGGTATGAATAGAGCTCCCCTCTGGGGGAAAAGGATCCTGTTGCTATCTCGCTAGCTAGTAGGATCACTACTGTATTGTATTGTATTGCCAGATTCCTGATTTTGAGTGGCAGTAGACAGACAGCTGCTGAACCCTGCCCGAGTGTGCTGCTCCTGGCTGACTTTGTGTCTGCAGCCAGGACCGCCCCTCACTCCCATCCTACCGCTCTGGCCTTCCTTTCTCAGCCCATGTAGCTGCAGTCCCAGTGCAGGGACGTGCATTCTAGTGGGGTTTACATTACCCGCATTTGCAGAAAGTTGAATGACTCCATGAAAAGTAGCTTCTCTGCCAGGAAGCATTCTCTCCTCCTGAGACAACGCAGCTAATGAACGAGGGGATGGAATGCCGAGGAGCACAGAGCTGAAATCAGGCTGCCTTTTTCTTATTACAAATGAAGGAAAAACAAATTAGCAAGGCTTTAATGCAATTAGTTGCAAAATCTACTTTGGAGCAATTAGGTGTGAGGCAAGTAGCTCCGTGTGAAGTTGTGGGACCACAGGTCCCACAGTGGTTGTGACATTCAGTTCTCATCCTTAGAGTTCTGTGTTTAAAAGACAGAGGGGCCTTGATCTTCTGGATCTGCTTCAGTTGCCTTCCCAACCTGAGCTGTTTTATTTATTAGTGACTCTTCTCTGGGTATTTCTAGATTACTTGCTTTGGTTTAAGCTTTGGACACACACACACAGAGCAGGCAAGAGCGGAAGGTGGGGCCGGGCTGTGGGGGCACGTGCCTTGCAGGAGTCTGGGAGGATGAGAGGGGCAGATGACAGTGTCTCCTGTTAGTGGCACTAGCAGCTTGAGCTGCCAGTCCACAGGCAGACCGTGCTCCCTGAGCTGAAGTGGCCTGGGAGAAGTTGGAGGTGTGGCTGTACTCCTGCTAGTTTAAACACGGGGAAGTTTAAACCTGAGCCATACCCGTGGAAGGAACAAGGGACTTGGAGACAGAGCACTTGCATTTGGATCTCTGTTCAAGCCACATTCCAGCTGTGTGACTTTGGGCAAAACAACTCGGGTTTTCTCATTCCTTATCTGTAGAATGAGAAGATTGATCTAGATAATGTCCTTCGCAGGGAGTGGGGTGGGTTCCTACCCGATAGAGAGCTACCTTCCCAGGATGCGCTAAGGTCTCTTTAAGCTAATACCGGCCCTGCCCTCATCTTTATCTGGAAGTCTCTAACCTCTCAGCCAACCTAAAGTCTGAACTTCCCTTCTTTAGAAGCTCTGGCTTGAGGCGTTAAATGTTCTCATTAAAATGCAAATTCATTCTCCACACAGCTGCCCCAGTTGCTTCACTTGTGTTGTCATTTATTTCCTTTCTCTCCTTAGAAAGTTTGACAGGAACGAAGCCCAAACCCCTCACGCAGCATTCTGAGGCGTGTCTGTCCAGACTCTAGCCTTGCGGGACACTGAGCGCCACCCTAGCAGGCAGCGTGGGGCCTGGGCTGCCTCCGCTCCTCCCTGAGAAAAGGCCCCAGCTTGGGAACATTGCTGCATCTTTGGGGCCTTCAGTTTCTGTCTCTGTAAAGCGAGAATAATGAGGGTACCTGCCTCATTATATATAATAAGGACCGCGTTTCTAAATTTATGTAAACCATGTAACTCTGTGTCTGGAACAAGGTAAACGTTCAATAAAAGTCAGCTGTTGTCACTGTGGCAAACCAAACTCTTGTCCCCAGCTGCCCCATTTCCTCCCCGCGCTGTGTCTTGCTTATTCCTTTCCCTCAGTAGAGCAAGTGCTTACCTCACTTTTCTCCCTCCTAAGATTTTCCTTCAAGCTCCTGTTCAAATGTTGCCATATCCACGAAGGATCGTTTGGACTTTTTGGAGAATTAATTACTCCCGTTCCCTCTTGGCCTTTCCCTTGTGCCTGTCTCCAGAACGTGTTTCATTCTTTTTTCCCTAACTAGGATTCATGCATATGCCTCCTTCACTCACCGCCGCCCTCCCACCCCCTGCATGTGCCCTCAGTCCCAACCGCTAGGCTGTGAGCCCTAAGAGGACAGGGAGCGCAGCATATTCCTTCTCGAATAATTCAATCAGTTCAATAAACATTTGATGAATGAGCCAATGAATGAATAAATGCATGAGCGGAAGGTTGCCCAAATGGCATGTTCTGTCACCTTTACCGAATAGTTCTATCAGCGAGCAGGGCTTCAAGAGACTTCAGTTTCAATGTGGTTGGTGCGCATGGGAGGCTGAGGTTTGAGGTTTGAGATGAGGCTATGGAGGGACAGGTGTATGGGGCCCTAGGGGGAGGGACCCCCCAAACAAGTACTTTTTTCTTCTTTTTTAAAAAAAGCTCTGTGGTTTTGGTTTAAGTTGATGGTGATACATGATCACATGAGAGATAAACACTACAAAGTGATACAAATCTGAATGTAGCAAAACCCATACCCACCTTGCTGTATTTTGCACCTACTGTTCAAACTCCCATCAGCAATGGTGGTCCTTGAAGTAGAGAATTATTTTTTTTTAATCAAAGATTCATAGTGCGGGTGGGAAGCTGGCAGGGAGAACACACTTACCATGTAGACTTTGTAAGATCCAATTATACAAAACTGGTTTCAGCAATCCCCAATTAGATTTAGATTTGTTCCACTTATTTAAAAGATGATCACCAAATTCTTGAGTTTAAATTTATTTGACTTAACTAGTTACATTTTTGAGTGGAATAAAAGAGTAAGGCTACGGGGGTGAAAGCTGTGCTCTAAACGCTGTCCAGGGGCTGGGGTTCCCTGTAACTGTCAGGCACCGTTAGCCTGATGCCAGCTCTCTGTCATGGCCAGCCCCGGGCAGCAAAGAGAAGGCAGTGGCAGAGGAAGGTCTTTGGGATTCTCTAGGGAAGCTTCCCCATTTCCATGGCTTCTGGGAAATAGTCACCAATTACATCACCAGTGGGATACTCTTGACATTTTCTCTCTTTTACTGTTTTTCTTATGCTCTATCTTGGTAGTTTTTTGTTTGTTTATTTTTTTGAGACAGAGTCTCACTTTGTTGCCCAGGCTGGAGTGAGTGGCATGGCATCAGCCTAGCTCACAGCTACCTCAATCTCCTGGGCTCAAGCAATCCTGCTGCCTCAGCCTCCCAAGTAGCTGGGACTACAGGCATGTGCCACCATGCCCAGCTAATTTTTTGTATATATATTTTAGTTGGTCAATTAATTTCTTTGTATTTTTAATAGAGACGGGGTCTTGCTCAGGCTAGTTTCGAACTCCTGACCTCGAGCAATCCGCCCGCCTCGGCCTCCCAGAGTGCTAGGATTACAGGCGTGAGCCACCATGCCCGGCCTCTTGGTAGTTTTTGTTGGCTTCTTGGTGGTCACTTTAAGCAAACCTGATAGGCTTGTCCCAAGTCTCCAGAAGCTCAACCAAGGCCTCCGTCCCCAGTTTTCTGATTTTGAACTCAGTCATTGCTCCAACTTTTACTTATCACTGAATCTTCTCTTTCAGATTCTGATCATTAGCTTTTTACCTAGACTCTCCCTCTTGTCCAGTTCCCCTAGCAGCCATTTAGGATGACTGTTTTGCCTCCAATGGAACCTTGTGCTGAACTGACACCTGCAGATAGTTTCATCTTTCCAGATCCTGAAAACTGGGGCCAACAGGGACAAGCCTGGTGTTCAGCCCAGGTACCAAAGGTTCAGCTCCAACCTTAGTCCCCTGATTGCCTAGGAATGGGGGTCAGTCTATTTCTTTTTCCTCCCCTTGAGCAGTAGCTAGTTGTTACAGAAAAAAAAGAATATTGTAATCTCATAATGTACCAGGTGCTATAAATTTATTATAGTATCCCATTTAAGCCTCCTAACATCCATATAAGTGTAGGAAGTATTATTAAGTGGTGTCACTAGAAATCAAACAAAGGTAATCTGACCACAGGTCATTCATACATTCTTTGAACCTCAGTTTCCTTATCAACAAAATGGTGATGATATTAGTTTGGACCACATGAACTTGCTATATTCAGCTATTTTTTTAAATCTAAAAATGGTAAGTTAATATAGTTCAATATGTAATATTCCCAATAGGTTAGTTGTAAAGCTATAGTGATTATAAGCTTAATAAACATTAGCTATTATAATTATAACATACCCATCATTCTCCTACTTTACCTTTCATTATCCAAGAATTTCTGAAAAGTAGTCAGCTTAGCATCCTATCGTAGCTACTTGAAGAAAGCTATGAGAACATAATTCCAAGGCCCTGAGACCAGGATATCCTGATAGCATGGAATATCTTGGCTTATGGCAAGAGTTGGGTCCTTTTCCTTTCTAAAAATAGACTCATTGTTATGCTTGATTTGCTACCACAGAAAACCACTGGAACATGCACCATCTTCTGGAGGAGCACAGGCATGGGGAGGTGCTCTGGATCCAGAGATAAAGCTCTAGAACAGCCATGTGGATCACTTACAGAGTCTAAGACCAGCCTGCTCTTTGGACAATTGAAGAAAGCTCTGTGCAAAGACTCAGACTAGCTGAGAGGTTGAGATGAAGCAAATACTTCTATTCTTTTCCTGGCCAGCTCCCATCTACCTTAGACACCTAAGTTCAAAGCTTCCCTGCTATCCAAAATCTTCTCCAGCCCTTCTACGCAAAACTAATCAACCATTGTCTCTCTCCACCCACTTCTTATTTTCCCATCTTCCCAGCCCATTGTACTGCTGTGTGTATAGATACATTCCTCAATGGACTCCATGCAACAGCCCTTAAAGCTTATTTACTTTGTATCCTTGGAGCCTAATGCAACACTTGGCAAAAAGAAAATATTCAATAAACATGTGTTAATAGTACTCTATTTATTGAGTGCTTATTGCTCTGATTGAATTCACACAAAACCCTACAAGGCATCAACTATTAAGATTTCTATTTTCTCGAGGAGGAAGCAGAGTGACAAGGAGAATAAGCAAACAGCTGGAGGCTGCACAGCCAGTAAGAGGCAGAGGCAGGGTTCAAACCCAGGCAGCCTGGCACCGAACCTGCCCGTTAGCGGCCTCTCTCTTTTTAATACATGGATGATTCTTGACTTTTGGCAAAGATGAAGAGTATCGAAGCATAGCTCAGAGGGACCTAGGGATTCACCATTGTAGGGGGAAAAAACCCCAGCATTTTATCTCCTTGGCTTTTGACTGTTTGTTAAAAGCCTCGAGTCCTACTTCAGCTGGTGTTGCTACTGGGACTGAGAGATGCAGACAATTTAGAGATTTTAGGGTTGAGGTCAGGAAACAAATACCCCAAAGGGACTCTGAAGAGACTTGTTGGCGCTAATTGGCACAGCGGCCGGGGCGGCTTGCGAGCGAGACCCCAGCCCTGCCCGTCGCCAGCATCCTCAGCATCCTGTAGCTCTCGCGTCAGGAAAAGACACAAAAGCACCGTGACATTTAAGCCTCGTTCCTGAGCCTCATTAGGACAGAGCCAGAGGAGGCAGGTAATGAATGGCTGCGCATCTATGAATGCGTAATGTGCAAATTGCCTCCCCGGGCCCTCGGTGCAGGCTGTGCGGAGACACTGATGATTAAAACCGTGAACCTGGCCTTGGGCTGCGGAGGCGGTGGCGCGGGCCTGGGTGAGGCGCTCGCTTTCATTCATGTCTGCTGCCGATTCCCCGGAGCCTTTCAGCCCCGGCGGAACATGACTCACATCTTATTCCCTATAGCCATGTGTGTTTTGACTCAAAATCCATCAGTCTGACGCCAGGCTGTGCTGAAGGCGAGGCAGCTGGTGCCAGAAGCAGCCTCCCAGAAGAAACGCCACCTCCCCCGGCTTGAGAGGGGAACTTGCTTCTAGCATCTACGCAAACACTTGCGTTTCTTCTCCTCTTCAGTCTAATCGGGCGGAGGTTGCAAATGACTTGCCTTGCCACAGCGTGGAGAAATCAATTCTAATCACATCAGTATAAAGAAGGTATTTTTTTTTCTAGGTTGGTTACAATTTTTAAAATTCAGGTATCACAAGCCCTGTTTCAGTGAATTC
The DNA here is from genome assembly GCF_040939455.1 of Microcebus murinus. NCBI lineage: Eukaryota > Metazoa > Chordata > Mammalia > Primates > Cheirogaleidae > Microcebus > Microcebus murinus. The sequence goes on along the minus strand of NC_134111.1, from coordinate 93,306,197 downwards.
CCAGGGACTGGGAGATGAATAATTATCAGGTAGTGCATCTGCAGTGTGCCTCAAACTTTCCAGAGCATTCTGCAAGTGTTATATCACTGGATTCTTGCAGGACTCTCTGATAGATAATATCACCCTCGTTGGGCAAATGAAGAAACCGAGGCCCAGGGAGGTCGAAGCTAGTGAGAGGCCCAGTGTTCTACCTCCTGGCATACATAACTATTGTCTATTGAATTTGTTCTGAGGCATGCTTTGCTGCAGAACTAAAACATTTTTTAAAATAAAGATGTCAGTCATTGAATATATGTAGTGCCCTTGGAGACAAGAAGAAGAGAGATGAGAATATACAACCACTGGTTCCCGACCCGGGAATGGGGACTAAGCCCCACCCAAGGTTTGAATTACAGTGTAAGGCAAAATTTCCAAACAAATGGTCAATAAATTATTATTTTTGTTATCTCTAAGCATTGTGTATACTATTATCTACTTAATATTTTTTTCTATATTAAACCTCTTGTTAAGCCTAAATAAAAGAAGGTTTATATCACTGCTTCAACTTGAAAATGTTATCACCTATATAAATAGAAGACAAATCCAACCACAAATCCAAAACAAATATAAAGATGTTAATAAATTTCTGGTTAGATTCTGCAGCCTTCAGAAAGCTCAGAGCCTAAGGCAAAAAGGATGATTTTCAAGCATCAGAAAGGTGTTAAAGACATACTAGCCTCCAACTGAAAGTTTCTTTTTTGTGTAACCAGGAGAACTGCACAAGAAATAAATTTCAGACTACTGTACATAATTTCATACAGCTTAATGCTATATCTATTCCTGGCAGAAAAAAAAAAGTCACTTCCAATAGTGCTATGGATTTGCTTTCTATACTGGGGGAAACAACAATGCATCTGATTGACTCCTTTGGAGCCCAGGAACACCCAGGGAAAAGCAGGACAAGATTCTCACTGGTAACTAGTCTCATCTTCCTTCTCTAGGTAAGGCTGTAGAGTCGTTCATGTTATAGTTATATTCCAAACCAGTCGAGTTCAATATTTGTATCTGTCAGGATAGGCTAGGTTATGTGTGGTAACAAACAATCTTTCCAAATCAGTTGCTTAAATAACTTTATTTATGGCTCTTAGTACATGTATGTCCATGAAAGGTCTGGAAGGCAGCTCTGCACATTGCAGCCAATCAGGGACCAGGCTGTGTGAACAGCCACTATCTCTAAACTTGGCTGCTCTATGGTGAGAGAAAGTGAGTTCTGTGACATGTCCTTCAAATCTAAGCTCATTGACTAGAACTTGTCACACAACGCCATACAATCACAACAGTCCAAGTAGTATAATTCTATCATAGGCCCAGAAGGAGGGAGAACTAGAAATATATAGTGAGTAGTACTAAGAGCTACAACAAAATTTTAAGGCCACGGGGCCACTTGAGAATTTGCAGCTCTGGAGCTGCCTGGGGAAAAGAAGCACACTATCACATATACATAACGACTTGCATTCAATTTCATGGGATCCAGTGGAGCTCAGGTTAAAAAATCAATGCTGTAATATATAGGGTAAGTACATGAAGGGGGTACATTAAGGAATGTTTCCCTGAGGAGAGGAATCAAGTTAAACTTTGTGAAAGAATCAAAATGGCAGAGAAGAGGGCAGAACATTTGCTGGGCAAGGAGAATGGTGCAGATGAAGACAGGACTGAGAAGATTAAGTCTATCTTCTGGTCCATAGGTTTATGGAACTGGAGCTGAAGATCTAGGAGGGTGAGACTGGAGAGGTGAGAGAGGAGGGTGAGACATGAGGGAGCATGAAGATAACTTGGTGGAAGGCCTTGAACTATGGAAAATTAATCCAGTTGGTACTAGTTGGGTAGGGGATGGAAAAACGTTGAAAGACAATTAGCTAGGGGGTTTTTAAACTTCCTGGAGTATAAAGATGAGTATAGAGGAGATTAATGATAGACACTGGAAGGTCTGGGAAGAGATTTGGAATGGCCAAACACAGGGCAATGGGAGGAGGCTGTGAAAATGGATAAATCACAAAGGGACAACTGGGGAGAATTGGCAGTGATTGGGGAAAGAGAGGGGCAAGGAAATGGAGAAGGAGAAAATGTAGGAAATGAACTGAGGAGATAAAAATTCCATGGCTGAACTTGAGGCCCAAGGAATATAATTGGTCTTGAGAGGACACTGAGAAGGAAGTAAAGGATTGGGAGGAAATGTGGTCAGTTTGAGTCTTGATATGCTTATTGTAGATGTTATTGTAGATGTTATTGCTTTGGTGCTAAACCTGGGAATATAGATATTATCATTTTTAAGCATTGGTTTCAATGGCTTTTGGGTATAAAGGTGAGAAAAACAAAACAAGGTGCCTTACCTTATGTCCTCAAAGAAGTTAAAGTCAGCCAAGTAGATAGTAATCTAAGAATCCCACAAATAAAAATGCTATGTTACAACTATAGTAAGTACTAACCAGGAGAGGTATGTGGTTTCGTGAGAGAATATTCTAGAGAGAATTGTCTGAGTCAGGGAAGTCAGAGAAGATTCCCCCGAGGAAATGAGCTTCCTCTGCAGCAAGAAATTGACTGGGCAAAAGCAGGCAGTGTGGGGTTGGGGAGAGCTCTCTAGAGGGCCTGGGTTGAAGGATGTTTACTGTGAGTTACATGATTTTTTTGAGTCTTATATTGAATTAAGGCAGTGTGTGCTTTGGGGCTGGGGCCCAGCATCATGACCCATGAGGAAAGTTTAACAGAACTGTTTCATGTAGGAAAAGCAAACTGGTTGGTAAAGCATGATTCTGGTCATAGAAAAGAGAACTAATGCTTGCTCCACATAGCCTTGGAGTGTAGATCCATAGTGAAGCCACGGGTATCACATTTCAGCCCAATACAAAGGGGGGAAATTTAAAAATCCCAAAACTGGAGAATAAATTTGTCTGGAGATGGACTAGGATCACCTAGGGGTGAGGAGTGGCTATTCATTGGAAGTATTTAAATCCTGTACATGCAGGAAGGTTGTCAGGAATTTGAGAGACTAGATGCAAGCAATGGACCAGGTTAGAGTAGATGACATTTGATATATCTTTCCAATCATAATAATCTCTGAGCTAATTTGATAAACCCATCTGTATTTATGTAAGAATCAATTTAAAATCTTTATAAACTGAGCAAGAGATGTTCTTTGCAAATATCAGTAGCATTTTCTTATCAGGAATAGATAATGGGCTTGTGAGCAAGTCTCTAGGCAAGCTATAGGAAAAGGTCAGATTTATTTACATTTGAATTTGGTTTTATGCTAAATGAACAATTCTGGTTGGGGTCTGAGAATATGTGTTGCTAACAGGTTGCCCATAGTGCTGACATTGCTGATCTGGGACCACACTATGAGAATCGCTGCTCTAACACATGCTCTAAATCCCCCCGACCTGTAGCATACAGAGCCTGTGCCCTTTCTTCAGTGCCAAAGCAGTTAGATGATTTGATTTGTGCACTAATTCCTGCTCAGGTGGTAGCCACCGATTAATGACTTGCTTCTTACAATGGAGGCAATTGTACCCCAAATTTAATAAAACCCCAAATCTCCTATGATACAGAATACAAACACAGTGGATGGATTTGGGAGAGAAGGTTTTGGGTTGAACAGTCTTTTTTCTGCTCTCCATATCATATTACATATGCAAATGCCTCACCCCAAGAAGTGATATGTTCATTTGACCAAGATAGCAACCACTCTGAAATCCCTACAAAGGCTGAATGAATTGTGAAAAGTCATCAGGTGAGTCTGTGGGAGCCCTGAGCACCAATTGCTAAACTGAACTGTGTAGATGCTACATTTTAACCTTGAAGACTTTCTTATATCTCTCTGGGCTTCTGATTAATAGGAGGAATGGGAGAGTGTAGGTAGGTGATTTCCAAGTGAAAAATATCCTTATTCAAATATTTGCATGTAAATGCTGAAAACATTGATTCGCAAAACAATTATGCCAGGAGAATCAGAAAGATTGAGACATTTCAGTGTTGTTTTAAGCAAAGTAATTAACTTCTAGTGCACAAACTTCCTTCTCCCAAAATCCATTGAGGGAGCAGATGCCCAAGCATTCATGCTATTAGATTAAGAGAATGGTACTTGCTTTTCCTCCAAGCACCAGATGGTTCCAGAATTCAAAGTCAATGAAGAGGAAAGCCTGTATTTGGTTTACACAGTTCTCATTGAGGGTTTATAAGAAAGATCATATTTTAATACCTACTAGACAAAAATAATTTCACAGCAGACTCCCACTTCACAAAGTGAAGAGGTCAAAGGTTAGATGGAGCCTTAAATGTTATCCATAAAGGGCTACCGGTACTGTGGTGCTTGGATAAGCAGAGCAAAACATTTACAAAGTATAAACAAATGCTGGAATTAAAAATAGTTCATTTTTCTCTTTATGTGAAATTTTATATTTTAACTCAAACACTCGGAAAATGTTTTACAAAATAAAGGAAAGATTAGAAAAAATATAGATTGCTCCTATAGTGGAAAAACATTGTCCTTAAAAAAAAACTCTAAACTTAATTTGCTAGCAGTGCCTGCAACTCAAATGCATAAAGTCAGTTCATTTGCATAAGGATACTTTAAGAGGATTAAAAAATTCCTAGAGGAAATGTGTGAAGCTTTGGTAGTAGGAATGAGAAAATTTTAATTCAACTCAATTCACACAACATATTTTTGGCCACCCTTATATCCAAAGCACTGGGTAGGCAGGAGGGTATGGTGGTAGACAACAGAGCTCCTGCCTCCTAGAACATAGTGGATTTTATTTGGGAAACTGTGCAGTTACAGTATCAAATAAGGTGTACCCTATTTCTGATAGGTGTGTTCTCCAAACAAGGATTTGGCAGACCTTGCTTTTGTAAAGAAAGTGGAAAAACATTTAATTCTTCTTTGATTCTGAGTTTTAAAACAGGTCCATCTTATGACAGGAACATTTATCAACAAAGAAAATGTACTATAACCAAAAGAGTTTAAGTAAATTTCAGAAGCAAAGGGCAAGGGAGGTAAAGACTAAACAAAGAGTATAAGGAAAGAAAAGTAAGTAGAAGAAAAGGGAGGCAGATAGGTGAGGAATGAGCAATGAAAGGTAGCCAAGGTCTTGAGGTGTCAGGGTCAGACGCAGTGTCCCTCATCACTGGCCATAGGCAAATGCCGGAGACCTCAGCTCATGCCTGCTGCACACCCAACTCCTCCATGGGAGTCTGGGCTTCTAAGGGGGAGGCGGATGAGGGAGGAAGTTAGTGACAGGGAAGAAGGAGATGAAAGAAAGAAGAGAAATAAGACCCTGGCCTTCTGGATCTTAATTGCTTTCATATAAATTGAATCAAAATGAGGAGGGTAATGGAGTGGAAGAGACACACAAGTTTCAAATGAAAAGATTACTAAAGATAGAAGATTGCTCCTATGAATGACAGAAAAATAAAAATATGGTCCAGATGAAATATAAAATTGAATAACAGAAGAATAAAATGACCAAGACATAAGAAAATGTAGTCATAAAAGTAAACTAGTCTGTTCTAAATACTTAGAGTTAAATTGTGAATGATTAACTCGAACTTAACAGCACCATGGTGAGGATGAAAGCTAATTTACTAAAAACCATTATCATACACAGCACATAATTATTTTGAAAATGTTCATGATGTAGAGATTTGTTTCTTGGAGGCAATGATAATCAGCAATTTAGATCTAACAAGAAAATTAAAATTTTGTGAGGAATGTTTAAATCATTCCTTGAGTCAGGCTCAGTGATACAAAGATTTATAGGTTACTTTTAATGTTTTATACATACTCTGAAATATTTTACATCAACAAAAATGTTGGGTGATTGCATTTCAGCTTCTTCTTCAAATAGATGATTTCTATTTGGGAAATAGTTCCCTTTAGAACAAAAACATACCAGAAAAGAAAAAGAGAAAAATTAATGACTTATAGAGATATGTTAAATACAACACACCAAAAATTCTATAAAAAAACTGACTGGTGCATAGACTTTTCCAAATTCAATAATCACTCACTTGCTTAGAAGATGTATGCCCCATAGTATGCCCCTTAGAAAGGAAATGATCTAATGTTAATTCTTGCTTTCCATTGGTACTGTCTCAAATGAGAAGTCCGGGCCTGTGCCATGTGGGCAGTGAGGAAAAGCAACTGAAGATTTTTGTCAAAGTAACTACATTCTTGACTTAAATCTTTAATGATTGGATCCATGGTATATTCATTTCCGTAATTCCATCACCTACCAGACTGGCTGGATCATAGTCTTTATTGTAAAACAACTGTTGGAAAGACCTAGGTTCAATTTCTAGTTCTACCAATTATGATTTAGAAAATAGTGGCTAACTCACTTCTTTATGAACTTTAGTGTTTTCATCTGTAAAATGGAGATAAAAATAGCTATCAGGAGATTAAATTAGGGTCCCTATACAGTGCTTGGAACATAATGCAACTCAATAAATAAGTATTTGTCATAACATCATAAAGTAGGCAGGAATTCAATTACCAACACATGGGTTACTATTCTACCCACACCTGGAGCCTAATGAAGCCAGGCCATCCCAGTGGTTGCCTCCTGACATATCACTTCTACTTGGAGTTTTTGAATGAGATTTTACATGTCTTCTGGTTCTTGCCAAAACCGTTCTGTTCCACATAAATAAATTAGCCTGGTCAGGAGTGGCTTCCTTGAGGGTTTTTGAGACTGATGGTGAATGAACTCAACATTTTAAGAATAAACATGCAGAATTTTCTGAGGCTGTGTTGATACAAGTTAGTTCAACTAGCCACATAGAACTGCTGGACAGAAAATTAGATCAAACTCATAGCAGCTAGCCAGGCCTTTGCTAAGATTTAAGAAAATCTGATCATGTCTATACAGCTAAGGATATTAATGAATGAGCTCTTGTCATTGGGATGGTGCTTGAGAAATGGATCATATTTATGTCTCTTTAACTCAGCATTTGACCATGCTCTAAAAATCCATTATGAAGAAAAAATTTGTTGGATTAATTGGCCATATGACTCCAGTCTGAGTCTGTGTGAGTTCTATGTCAATCCACAGATAATAGTCTCCTAGTCATTTGGAAAAAATCAAATATCTTAACCAGAAGAGCAAATAGAATCTAGGGCCACTTTTTCTAAGATTTTTTTTATAAGATTTTAAATTATTCCTTATTTTCTCAAGAAATTCAAGAGTTTTGCGATTTAGCTAGTATACTTAGAAATTATTTTAAGAAAACTTGATAATAAGAAATCTCAGCTAAGACTTTATTCCAAGAGATTTTTTTTTCATCCTGAATTTCTAGATTGAAACAACTGGCTATTCACAATGCTCCCAAATACTGCTGGCTAACTTCTTTCTTGGTGCTTTCCAATTTATCAAAATTATTATAACTGTTTATTTGTTTGTCTTTCTCATTAGGCTAAAGGCTTCTCAAAGGCAAAAGAAAATATCATTCTTTTTTGTATCACCAGCAGTTAGCAATGTTATCTAGCACCTAGTAGATATTACAACTAATTGAATGGATAAATCAGTGGCTATTCATTAAGCAGAAACATAAAGGATCTCTTATATTTTAATTGCAAGATTCTTTTTCCTACTTAAAGTATACTTCAACACATATAGTTTTTAGAAAACTCATATCTTTAATAAATTAAGTTAAAAATTTAGATGTATATAAATTATTAAAATATAAAGTCCTGTTACCTGGCAAAGCACAGCAATGGCTATGAATTATAAATCTAAGAGGTTGGAATTTAACTGCTATATTATTTTCTAGATTGGTCACATTCACAGAAGGTGTCAGTTCACCTGATTCAATAGGAGAAGGAAAATATTTATAGTACAACTTCCTCTCAATTGCAAATACATTCCAATTATGTGTCATATTTTTCTTAAACAGTAAAAGGACTTGTTTTTTTCTTAGTAGATGGAGGTATTTTCATCAGAACTCAACTTCTGACCTTCCCTTTCTGAGATCAGATACTGTAAAGGATACTAACAAATTCATAAAGAATTACTAACTACCAAAGTTGAAATCTTATGAATACTCATTTCAAAAACTACATTGAAAGCTATTAAAGTTGCCTCCCACCTGAAAGAGAGACAATCTCTTTTTTAGTCAAATAAATATGATTTTAAAAGAATGCTGGCTGTGGTCATGATATGAAATATGGCCTTTCATATTCATAATGTATCCTCCATTTATCTTGGGTATACCAGGAAATGATAATGTAATTTCATTTTGGGCAATGAAGAAAAAAAATAATCCTTGTCTGTATAACTTTCTTATAGCAATGATGACAATAATGACAACAACAACAACACCAAGAAACTCTTATAACAAGATATTAGATGAGATTATCTTGCACAATTAGCCATGTCTGTCCGACAGATTTCTTTCTTTGTAAAGGAAATTGTGCAGAGCATTTTATTTCAAGTTTCAAAGAGAAAAAAGAAAATTGCAATTTTTGCCACAAAAAGACAGGTGGCGTAAGCATGCAACATTTTTTTAAAAAAAAATATATAAGGCGATTATTTTCTCTCCGGTTCTTTGAAAAAGCTCGCTTGTGCTCGGGTTCGTGGCTGAGCCTGGTGACGTCAGTGTGGCAGTGCGGAGTCAGGCGCGGCGGCTCCCTATAAGCGGAGGAGCTGTCCGGGGTGCTGAAACGGCCCGAGACGCTTTCCTGGCGAACCGCGAGGAACATGCTGTGGACCTTCTCTGCCATATAAGAAAAGAGGTAAGACTGCTTTTCTCTTTGATTTACTGGAAAGTTCTAAATTACATGTTCTTCCCTTAATTCCTAGCAGAGAAGAAAAACAACATTTTGAAAGCTTATATTGATAGAATAACTGAATAGCAACCTGCTGCTCATCAGCCAAGTAAGGATGCTACATATGTGTGTATATGTAATTTAGTCTACGATTTATACTACTTGATGTTGAATATTTATCAATGAGAATGTTATTTAGATAGCCATAAACAAGAAGAGTGAAAAAGCCAAGGATTTTAGTGTCAATATACATATTAATGTGAAGTTAACCAAGCTTGATACCTTGTTTCTTTCCATAATATATTGTTTCTTTCTCTAAGAACCAGATACAAAGCCAGGGGTATAATTTATATGCTTAATATTCTTAACAGTAGGTTTCCAAGGACTCAATGGCTGTTAAAGGTATAGAGATGGCAAATTTTGAAACTAGTTTTTTTTTCTTTGATATTTACCTTACAAGAGCTCTAAATTAACTAACCATAAAAAATTATTCTCTGAACTGATATATTTGAAAGGGTTTACATTATCATCTCCTAATTTTAGTCCTAGGAAAGTAGCTTAGAATGATCCTAAATTCAGGCATCATCCTTTTTCCAGGGTAAAATATTATCTTGAGTTATAGGTTGGATGTGACCATGAATTACAGAGAAATGATAATGTTGAATATATGATGAAATATTCTTAACTGTATGTTATTGTTGTTATTATTATGCTTTGATGGAAAGAGCTGATACAATATTTTGCTAAAGATTTTGACTTGGACAAGTATTTCTTTTTTTCTATTTCTGAACTAGTTGAATTGCTCAAATTGCTCCACCTGCATGTGTCAATGCTCTAGTCTGATTTCAATAGGAAGGACATTTTAACTTGAGAGGTTTTCATAATCACTATCAAGGAAGAAATAATGTTCCAATTATTTAGATTTTAGAAAATTCAATTTTAAATCAAACCCTATAAAGAGTATTAGAGCTGTTGAAAACATCTTTACTTCTTCAAAGCGCTGCCACCTGGGAAATGAATCCTTTGAGTAAGACTCAAAGACATTAACTATGTTGTGCAAACTGCTCCTGAGTAGATGAAGAGATAACCAAAGGATAGCACATGTTAGGCTGTGGTTTAAAAAACTGCAATGAAGTACTGTGCTTCAACTCTACAGCAAAGCCCATCTCCAAAATAGTGATTTTAAAGACAAGTACATAACCCATATGTTAAAAATATTTCAAAATAGTGCTTTCAAAGAAAATAAGCTTATTGGTCTTTAAGATTATTATTTCAAATGCCAATGTTGAAAATTGATTACCAAAGCTAAATTAATTCTGGAATAATGTGAAGAATGTATAATGTACTTTCATTTAAACCTAAGAATTTTATGAATAAAGTTACTTATAGTAAACTTCTATTCATAGTAAATATTTTGGAAGTATTCTTTAAAATGCCTTTAGAGGTTTTTCTTTCAGTAAATTAAATAGTTTGGTAAATGGGAATCATTTTAATAAATACATGTATCTATGCTAAAAATGTTACTATAACTACAATTATTTTGGAGCTTTAATAACCGAAAACATTATCTAATCACTAATATGATCTAGTGAACAATTATATTTTCTACAGTTGATATCTAAGCTAATAGAAAATTGTACATATGTAACTTAGCTTATTCATCACACAACCATGATCCCATAAAGATATTATGAACTTCTGTAACTTCTTTTACATTCATTTTATTTATAACAAAATTCCAAGTATTAAAATAGTTTTTTAATTGTTAGTTTCATTGTTTATATTTGGCATTGTTAGTAATGCCAAATATAAAACATGGCATTACTAACAATGCCAAATATAAAACATGTAAAAAACAAATCCTCTTGCTAGTTCATATGTGAGATTTTAAGGCATTGGAGAAAAAAATGAATGAAGATTTTTAAGTAGGAAGAGTTGAACACATCATCTGTGTTTATCTAAATTGGGAGTCACATAGTGGTTATTTTAAGATTTTTCTAACAGTATGAGTCATTTAAGATTTCACAGGTCCATACCAAAATAGACACAGACATAAGACAAACTGAATCTGAACACTCACAAGTTCAGAAATAGACTAGTTAAAAAAACTTATTTTCTCTGTGTAGCATCTGTTATTATTTACTATACACTCTTGAAGATTGATGAAAAGTATAACCACAATTGCATTTTGCAAGACAGTCATAATAAAATTATTAGAAGAAATATAGGGCACAGAGATTTTAAAACAGTTTATTATTTTGGCATATTTACACAGAAAGAAACTTCATTGGTTTAGCTAATAGCTGAGATCCGAGAAGACCCATGTTCTGGAGGTTATTAATTGATAGTTGGATTGGTGTCAGCTTGAGAACAAATTGTTTCTGAAAAATATATGTGAATAAAACTCCCTTCTGAGATAATTCAGTATGATTGACACTATATACTGTATCACTCACAGATTACGATTATGTCACTACTGCTGTGTTTCAACAACAAAATTAGATGGACAACTGAGAAATAAACCACACGCTTTTTGACAAAACCTTAAGGATGTAATCGTGTGTATGTTTGTGTGTATATATGTGTGTGTGTACATGTATGTTTTGAATTAAGCCAAAAAATCATTTTACTAATGATTTCAATAGGAATGCTATGAAAGAGAACTAAAACATATTGGAAAGTCTTTTCTCCTTTATTAAAAAGAAAGAACATATACTAAAATTCAAAGTACATATTTTTTAAATGACAAAATAAAATTTGAGAAATCTCATATCAGTGTTTTTGTTATTGTTTTAATCAAAAGATTGCTATGCAATTTTAATGTAAATGAGTAAAAATGTTGCTAAAGATTCCTGTGGTTAGCTTGTGGGAATCATATAGGCAATAATCATGGATTTTAAAAAAGAGTTATCCTAAATTTAATGTGACATAATCTCTGCTATGTTTTTTGTCCCTCAATGGTCAATTATTTCTTTTGCTATAATGCATTCTAGTCTGTTTCATTTGTGATAACTCATGTTTTTTTTTTTTTTTTATCCTTTAAGGAAATCTTTCAAACATGGCAGAAGCTAAGACCCACTGGCTTGGAGCAGCCCTATCTCTTATCCCTTTAATTTTCCTCATCTCTGGGGCTGAAGCAGCTTCATTTCAGCGAAACCAGCTGCTGCACAAAGAACCAGATCTCAGATTGGAAAGTGTCCAAAAGTTTCCCAATCCTGAAATGATTAGGGCTTTGGAGTACATAGAAAAGCTCCGACAACAAGCTCATAAGGAGGAAAGCAGCCCAGACTATAATCCCTACCAAGGTGTCTCTGTTACTCTTCAGCAAAAAGAAAATGGTGATGAAAGTTACTTGCCAGAAATTTCAAGGGATTCACTGAGTGAAGAGGAATGGATGAGGATGGTAATTGAAGCTTTGAGACTGGCTGAAAATGAGGCCCAGTCTGCACCAAAAGAAAACAAGCCCTATGCCTTGAATTCAGAAAAGAACTTTCAAATGGACATGAGTGATGATTATGAAACACAACAGTGGCCACAGAGAAAACTCAAGAACATGCGATTCCTTCCTATGTATGAAGAGAATTCCAGGGACAACCCCTTTAAACGCACAAATGAAATAGTGGAGGAACAATATACCCCTCAAAGTCTGGCTACACTGGAATCTGTCTTCCAAGAGCTGGGGAAGCTGAAAGTACCAAACAACCAGAAGCGTGAGAAAGTTGATGAGGAGCAGAAACTTTACACAGATGATGAAGATGATGTCTACAAGGCCAATAACATTGCCTATGAAGACGTGGTTGGGGGAGAAGACTGGAACCCAGTAGAGGAGAAAATAGAGAGTCAAACCCAGGAAGAGGTGAGAGACAGCAAAGAGAAGATCGAAAAAAATGAACAACTCACTGATGAAATGAAACGTTCAGGGCAGCTTGACCTCCAGGACGAAGAACTCCAGAAAGAGAGTAAAGACCAACTTTCAGATGATGTCTCCAAAGCAATTGCCTATTTGAAAAGGTTAGTGAAAGCTGCAGGAAGTGGGAGGTCACTGAATGGGCAAAATGGGGAAAGGGGAACCAGGCTTTTTGAGAAGCCACTTGATTCTCAGTCTATTTATCAGCTGATAGAAATCTCAAAGAATTTCCAGATACCCCCTGAAGACTTAATTGAAATGCTCAAAAGTGGGGAGAAGCCAAGTGCATCAGTGGAACCGGAGCAGGAGCTTGAACTTCCTGTTGACCTAGACGACATCTCGGAGGCTGACTTAGACCATCCAGACCTGTTCCAAAATAAAGTGCTCTCCAAGAGTGGCTACCGCAAAACACCTGGTCGTGCTGGCACAGAGGATCTACCAGATGGACTCAGTGTTGAGGACATTGTAAATCTTTTAGGGATGGAGGGGGCAGCAAGTCAGAAACCTCCCTACTTTCCCAATCCATATAACCCAGAGAAGGCTCTGCCAAGGCTCCCCTATGGTCCTGGAAAACCTGGAGCAAACGAGCTTCCCAAAGCTTCCTGGATGCCAGATGTCGAAAACAAACAAATGGCATATGAAAACCTGAGTGACAAGGATCAAGAATTAGGAGAGTACTTGGCCAGGATGCTAGTTAAATACCCTGAGATCATCAATTCAAACCAGGTGAAGCGAGTTCCCAGTCAAGGCTCATCTGAAGATGACCTACAGGAAGAAGACCAAATGGAGAAAACCATCAAAGAGCCTTCGAATCAAGGCAGCTCTCAGGAGACTGACAAGCTGGCCCCAGTCAGCAAAAGGTTTCCTGTGGGGCCCCCGAAGAATGACGATATCCCAAACAGACAGTACTTGGATGAAGATCTGTTAATGAAAGTGCTGGAATACCTCAACCAAGAAAAAGCAGAGAAGGGAAAAGAGCACATTGCTAAGAGAGCAATGGAAAATATGTAAGCAGCTTTCATTAATCGCCCTACTTTCACTTCTCCCACCCCAAGCAAACCCCAGCATTTCTCTTTAGTGTGTTGACTTCTATCCTGTTAACACTGTAATATCTTTAAATGATGTACAGGCAGATGAATCCAGGTCACTGGGGAGTCTGCTTCACTTCCTCTGAGCTGTTCTCTTGTGTATGGATATGTGTAAATGTTATGACTCCTGGATAAAAAATTTATTATGTCCATTATTCAAGAAAGATATCTATGATAGTGTTTAATAGTGTATCTAATGGCTGTGGCATTGTTGATGCTCACATATGGTAAAGAGTGTCCTATAATTCTCTTGAGAGTTTTTAATATTTATTGAATTATTTTGTTACTGTCTGTAGTGTTTTGTGGAGTACTGGAGCAAAAAATAAAGCATTATAAATATATAGTTTTACTTATAAGGCCTTTTCTATTGTGTGTTTTATTGTTGATTAATAAATGTTATTTCTGGATAACTTTGGACTCTTCATTCTGGAAAACCAGAAACAAGGACGATGGAGCAAGCCAGAAGAGAAAATCATTGCCTTCCCCAACCAAGCAGGTAAGAAGTCATGATTTTTGAATATGTGCTCACGCTGTATGCTTGGAGAATGCAGCATCCTCTAACAGCCTACTGTTTATGCTTGCCCATGGTTTTTCTTATATATATGATTTAGAGAATAAGCCTTTTGGTGTAATATGTTTATCTTTCACTTTTGATTTATATAAATCAAAGAAACTTGTCTTTAATACCCATAGCTAGCAAAAACAGAAAGAAAAGAGAAAATGCTGTGTACAGGGCAATCAAAAATGAGTACACACTTGGAAGCAAGCTGCCTATTCCCAGGTCACCTTGGTCCCCAGGTGACAAGGCTGCTGCCTCTTTTGTATGGCGTGAAGGGGCCAAACAACCCCCAAACAGACTGCTGGGGAAGTGAATGGGCACAGTCACAGTGAAAACAAATCAGCTTTCTCTCCTGCACTAGTGAGCAGTGCATAATTATTACAATACATCTAACTTCAACCCAGTATCAGCACCCTAACACATCAACAGGGAATCAACAACTGCAGCAAGAAAATATGTACAGCAACGAAACAATAATGGTCATACACAAACAGAGAAATAAATAATAGCTATCACTTATTGAGTGCTTATTGTGCTCCAGGCTTTATACTAACCACTTCACCTACTTTACCTACTTTACCTACTTTGTTTTGTCCATACATCAGTGTCAAGTGTCTCTTTCCAACCCCCTCCCTTTTACATCAGAAAAAATAAAACAGAAAGGTGAAATAACTTTCCCAGAGTCACCCAGAATTATGAGTTGTCAAAATCTGTGTTCTTAACCCCTTCACTACATGGCCTCTCTGGGAAGTGCCCTTTCAGCAGGGGGATGGGACATTGGGGTTGAATGATAAGAGGCTCTTGGGATCTCAGTATGGGTCACCTCCAAGGGAGAACGTGTGTGTGTGTGTGCGTGTGTCTGTGCCTCATGAGCATGTGTCTTGGGGGCAGGACATGATTCCCAAACTGTCAGAAGGCAGTGGGAGGGCCTGGAGGTCTTGGGGCATACACTGTAGGTTTTCCTAATTTATAATTTTTTCTAGACTCTTTTCTGTCCAATTATCATACAATTACATGGAATTCTAGAATCTGTAAGTGGAAGGGACCTTAGAGGCGATGATCTCTACAGTGTTTCTAATACATGGACTTTCCTCTCAGATACTTTGAAGATAGGGAGTTTCTGCCTCACAATGTGGTACTCAGAATTAGACATTTTGGGGTGTCTGCTCTGCAGAAGGGGCTTTCTCACAGGTTATCACAGTTAACTGTCTCTATAGCTCTCTGAGATTGATGCTATTCGTATCTTTGGAAACACAGAGGGGTGAAATAAGCAGCTTTGTTTGTACGGCTGGCTAGTGGCAGAGTGGGACTTTAACCCATGACTGACCACAGCTCTTGAGGCTATGCCCTTCCATGTGGGTCTGATGCTTTCCCATGCATGGAGTCAGACATAAGGGGAGGCCCCAGAACAAATTGGGGGTCCTTTTGGTGGAGAGATCTAGGACATTTATGCGGTGTAAAGACTAGGGAGCATATTTATACACCATGCTTTATAGGTGTCCACACACACCTTCTGCCCACTGTATACTTTCTCCAATCTTTGTATCATGCAGTAAGTCACTCCTTGCATCCTAAGTCACTGTGTGATTATTTCCAAGGTAGCCTTAAGCAGAAATACAAACTTGGCACCTGCACCTCCACCCAGAAGAAACTTGCCTTCACCGTGATGTTTAAACATCCTCCTGAGAGGTTAGGCAATGACAGAAAGTTAACCAACACGACACAACTGATGAGGCTCTGGGCTGGGTTTTATACACAGACTAAGGGCATGCCACACCCTACACTCTTTTGGCTGCCCCATGCTGCTTTGTTCTCCGTTAAGCTTGAAATTGCAGGATTCTCTAACAGAGACTTTTCAAGCATCAGGATTGGCAGCGGGGGAGATATTTTAATTTGAAATATATAATCTCCCCCTAACCTCCTGCAGACATCAGTCAGCACACATCTTTGCCCTTTTGCTTTACCACCATATCCCCAGCTATTGACTCATCAGACTTATTTCTGATTCAAAGTGGTTTTTATTTTTCATAAGTACATCAGTATGTTGCTCCCAGGCATAAGAAATTAAGCTGTAAGTACCATTCAAGGATGTAGGTGACAAACTGCCCTCTCCCTGCCCAGAAGCCTCTTTCATTAGAAGTCAGGTGTAGCTCAAGCCCCCCAAGCAGACACCCACCCTCTGCAGGCTGACACTGGGAGGAGAAAGAAGCTGTCTGTGGAAAAACAAACACCACATGTATTCACTATTAAATTGGAACTAATGGATCAAGACTTATGTGCACATATGGCAATAACATTCATCAGAAATCCAGCAGGTGGGAGGGGGAGGAAGTGATGGATAAATTTACACCTAACATGTACAATGCACACTATCTGAGAGATGGGCACACTTCTTAGACTCAAGTGGCACAAAAGCAATTTATGTAACCAAAACATTTGCACCCCCATAATATTCTGAAATAATAATAAAAAAAGGAAACTGCTCACTAAACTGTCCTGTTGCAAGAGTCTGTGTCCCCATCAGCAGTAATCAGATGGGATCCTGCATGCTCTTGCAAGACCCCCCACCCACCAACTTTTCTTTCCCTTCATCTCTCACAGCCTCTCTCCCCTGCCCTGGGGACAATTAGGGCTACTCTGATTGTGTTCTTTATATGTAACAAGACTTTCAAGTCCTCCCTCTTCTCCCATGCTCAAACCTCCCTAAACCCTGTATATCACCATTCTGGAACACAACTCCTACTCCTTACCTTAGTGTGTAACCTTTTTCACTATGCCCTTTGATACTCAAGGTCAGTCAGAAGTAAAATACCCTGCACCCTTGACCCCTTCTATGAATATTCTCTTCCACTCCTTGCTCTGAGGGAAACCTACCCCTCCCTTCAGGTTTCTGCTTCCCCTGTAGCTCTCTCCTTTGCTCCTTTTTGCTGCTTATAGCACATTTTTATTCTTCCTTCCATAAAAATATCCAACATTGAATCTCTTGCCATCACCGTTACTCCTTGCTGTTGCACTCATCTACTGCCCCAGGTAGCTTCTCATTCATTAGGGGTAGTGGCTCCTGCTCACTGTTGCTCTTTCTATCACATTGCATCTGTCTTAACACGTGTTGATTTCAATATCCGTAAGCTGGTTTTTCCAGTCCCCTGGGCTCCACCGTCTACCAGCTCTTCACTTGCATGGTGATGCCCTTGATCTTTTCCTTACTAATAACTGCAACATACCCTAAATCTCAATTCCAAACATTTCACTATAACAGCCACTTTCTTTAGATCCAGTATACTTCCTTTGGTGCTGCAGTTTTAATAATCTCTATATCCACCAAAAAAAAAAAAAAAATGGAATCGATGCATCCTACCAATTTTCCACTCTCTCTCATCCCTTTTATTCTTCACCACCCACCTTGTCAAGCATAAATTTGATGGTGAGTCACTGTAATCACTCTGTTGTAAACATCTTAATTTTCTTCCATCTCTCATGTTCCATTGCTATCTCTTTCCTAAACAACAACTCTGGTTCAGTCCAATTCTCTACCCACTCTTACCTTCTCTCCTGCAACTGAATGCAGCAGGAGTAAGACACATACCGACACACACTGACTGATTTCACTACAAATTCATGATTACTGCCCTCAAGTGACCCATAACGTTGTCCTGTAATCCTCACATACCCTAATCCATTCACTCTCTCACTCCTTAGACAATAATGTCATACTTTTCTGCATGTCTGGAACTGTCCAACACTGCCACCACAATCCATGCTCTCAGGTGATTTTCTCACTCCTCTTTCACTGGAAAAAAGATGAAGCATCTCCCTGAGGAGATGGTCTATTGATCCCCATCTTAACTTTGACCCACCTACCTGCATCTGTAGTGATGCACTCTCTGTTTTCCTGTTTTTGTAGAGGACCAAGGGACTGGTGTGTGCTCCTGTCTGGTTAACTCTTCCACTTGTACACTCAGTCCTGCCCTCTCACTTACTTGAGACCCTTATTTCAGTGAGTCTTCCCTCTCTAGTGAACAGTTGCTATCAGGGTACAGATAGGCTGCTTGCTTTCATCTGCAAAACCAACCAAACAAGCAAAGAAAAGCCATCTCCAGACCCCACTTTGTCCTACATCTACTACCCCTTGTCTCTTCTTTCCCTTACAGAAAAGTTCCTTTAAAGAGTTGTGTGTACTTACCTAAATTGTCCCTTCCCAGTCTCAAATCCCTTTCCTTAAGGCTTTTGCTCCCACTTTCCACAGAAATGGCTCTTGTCAAGATAAACAATGACTCCATACTGACAAATCTGATGATCAATCAATTCGAAGCCCTTATCTTATTTGGCTTAGCAGCAGTAGCCAATCACATTTTCACCTTTAACCGCCTTCTTTGCTTGGTGTCCAGGCCACTGAATATGCCTGGTTTTCCCCTTCCTCAGTGGCTACTCTTTCTCAGCCTCCTTTGCTGTTCCTCTTTATCTCCCTGATCTTCAAACACTGGAGACAAGAGCCTAGACGTTGGAACCCTTCTCTTTTCTATCTACACTCATTCCTTAGGTGATCCCATCCAAGCCTCATGGTTTTTACCAACAACTATTGGCCAACAATTTTCAAATCTGTATGTCCAGGTTATAATGTTTCTGTGAACTCCAAATTCATAAATTCTACTGTCTAGATGACATCCCCTTGGATGTCCAATAGGTATCTCAAATGCAACATGGCCATAGAAGAATTCCTGATTTACCACTCATTGACAAAATTCAAGCTCCTCTCACAGATTTTTCTATTGCAGTTGTTCAGACCAAAACCCATGTTTGCTCCCTTATTTCATGACAGACTCCACTCTTTATCTTATTATCCATTCCTGGACTGGCATCAAGTTTTGTTGTCCCAACCCCCAAATATATCCACATTTCATTTTCTTACTACATTCACTGTTACCAACATGCTGCAAATCATGATCATCTCTCGCCTGGGTTACTGGAATATCTTTCTATTGGTTTGCTTCCACTCTTTCCTTTCACCATACTTTAAAAATGGCAACAGTGTGATTCAATTATAGCCTGGATCAGATGACACAGAGTGAGAGTCAAAGTTATTGCTGTGGTCTGCAATGGCCTACATGACCTAGATCTGGACTAATTTCCTGTTGCTCTGTTATACCCCCCTTTCCTGCAGCCCCGATCTCCTCACTGTTCTTGAAAATGCCAAGTGTATTCTCATCTTATGACTTTTGTATTTTCTCTTTCCTCTTTGAGAAATGCTACTTCGCTAAATAGCTACATGGTTCTCTCCCTTACCTCGTTCAAATCTTCGTCCATATGTTGACTTCTTGGTGCCACTCTTTTTAAAACTTCAACTCCTACACACCTTTCTTATCCCCTTTCCTTGCTTGACTTTTTTTTTCTCCTTAGTACTTATTAAATCTAACATTCTCAATTTCAATTTTATCTTATTTATCCCCTACTCTTCTACCACTAGATACAACATTCCTAAGGGTAGTTATTGTTTGTTTTATTCTTTGTTGTATTTCTAGCTCCTTAGATTAGTAGCTGGAACATAAGAAATGCATAGAAAATAGTTTTTGAGTGAATGAATGAATTGAGAATGAAAGAATGAGGATAGAAAAAGGAGAAAAAATAGGAAGAATAGAGATTAACTCTGAATCTAGAAGAGTGAAACTAAGTAAATCCTTGTTAAAAGAATAAAGAAACTTGATAATGATATAATTCTATTGTACAAATTATTTTATTTTATCAGTCTTATTATATTAATTATATCAAGTAACAATTTTGTTGCAATATATCAATATGGATTTGATAAGACTCATTTAAAATTTTCACAGAATAAAATTAATGGGGGCAATAAAGTTCTTGATCCAATTTCAATATCATTCTTTACCAAGTCTTCTGTCTTTGCCCAAAGGAAATGTAGCAGCAGCTTTGGAGGCACTTAGCAGGAATGGAATAGGTAGGAGCTATTAGCTTGTGAAAAGTGGGCCAAGCTATTTTTCAATTTAACTAATGCATTATCAGAAGGACCCAGGCCATGATTAGACAGTTCTCAAAGATGCCACAGTTTTCTAGCATTATAAAATTATAGTTATTTTGGTATTTTTATCAATATAGGTAAGAATTATAGTTATTTTTATCCATAGAAGAAAAAGATTGCTGTTATTACAATGCTATGGAGATTAGGCACATGCTGATAAAAGTTATGCCAGGCTGAATACATAGCTACTACGGCTAATGCTATTTATGCTGCCACTATTATTCCTGACAGTTGGAAGGCTGGGAAGCCCCATGGGCTTTGATCAGGAAACTTCTTAAGGGTGAAAAGAATGTGGGACTGAAAAGCCAGTGGCGTTTTCCTGGTGAGTTTAAGCCTTTTGATTTGGAACAAAGATGATAATTTGTCTGCAAATGTTCAGACAGTATCTACCTTCCAGATGGTTTATTATAGCAGCCATCAGCAATTTTTTTTTTTTCTGGAGGACCAAAGCCACATGTGTATTTATGGTTAATTTCCATATTATTTGCATATGCCTACATCCACTCTGTTTTTCATTCTCAGGACATTTTCATGGACAAAATGTATTGTTAATACCTTGAGGTTTATTATTTTATCAGACACTTTTTCCCCCTGGTGCCCTTTCATTAAATCATTATCATTGACGTGACTTCTGGACATCATAGAGGAACGGGGAGTATGGGGTGCAAGGATTAGGTAGAGAGCAGGCTGTAGCCATCTGTGCTGAGATGTGATGATGCAACAGCCATGTTGGTATTTCCTGCTGATCTAGTTCTTACATATATTGTAATGCGTTTGGATTTGATAAGACTTGTTTAAAATTTCCACAGAATAAAATAATGGGGGCAATAAAATTCTTGATCTAGATTTCAATATCATTCTTTACCAAGTCTTCCATTGTTGCCCAAAGGAAATGTAGCAGTAACTTTGGAGGCCTGTTGTACTCCTCTTTCCTTTATCTACTGTTAATATTTTAGTCATCCTAAATGCCTAAAGGCTCAGTGCATACCCTGATACCTCTGTTGATAGTGCACCTATTGCTCCTTTTCCTTGGCTTTCACAATCTTTATTTCTCTTCATCTTGCTATACAGCTAGCTGTGGCTAGCCATGCTGACCTGTCTGTCTCACCTGTTAAATTATAAACGTTTTGAAGTCAGGGACCCCTCTGAATATTCTTTTAGTATCCTCTACAATGCCCAACACTGCCTCTTTCATGTAGGCTGCTCAAAAGCTGTGTTGAATAAGTGAGCAAGTATTATTAAGATACCTTCCTCTTTGCTCTATGGTGCTTTATGGAGCCTGTGCATGCATCTTCTATAAACTCATCTCAATGTGATAGGTAAGAATGGAATACCCACTATGCACTCCACATAGTCATCTGAGGGGCTCTTTGACCTTGGTGCTTTCAGAACACCTGAAATTTCAGAGTGGTGCCATTCTTTAAAGAGTATCTAATTTCAATATTTGGCTTAATTTGAGTTTGAACTCTTTCCTAGATTCCCACACTGGCATTCTCCTTTAACTGGTAATTTTTCTAATGCTTAGGTCCAGAAACACTCAAGAGCTTGCTGTTTTGAAAATTAGGTTTACATATGTCTTACAGGGTTAGTTTGGGCAACTACCTAACAATTTAGTCTTTCTAATATTGATTGGCATGTCAATTCTTGTATCCTAGTTCAAAGAGCATTCAGATTTTAATTCCAGAAAGTTCTCTGACCTGATGCATTGGAACTTTTACTTGGAGAAGAGATTTTGGGGCTCACGAAAAGAGCAAGAGTAAAATCCTGGCTTTCCTACTTACTTGGACAGGCATTTAATCTACCTGGATATGAAGATGGGGATAATACTTACCTTTTAGGGCTGTTGTAAGAATTTGTTGACAGTGAATGTGGGGTAGCTTTACAGTGCCTTGGACAAAGTAGTTGCTAAAATATAAGATAAATTTGCCCAATGAATTAGCCAAGAACTACTACTAACCATTTGCAATGTGTAAATCCAAGTAAGTATTAGATATTCTGTAGAGAGAGAGCTATAAGGGATGCATATAATGTATTTCCACACAAATAGACTACTTCGTGAAAGCACCTTTGATCCATTTATAAACAGGATTATTTCTCATCTACAGCTATTTTGGGAAAGTGGTTTATAATGAAGCAACAAGTTCTGATTCCATCTGTCATGGGGTACAATTTAACTGGGGCCATTTCATGGGAATGGTAATGTTCAGAAGTCTGTGGGAGGTATGAACCAACACTTAGATTTATTTTAAGCTTAAAATCCCAAGTCATGTTCAAATTACCCCACATGGGCAGGGAAAACTGATGAGATCAAGTTTCAATTTAATATGATTTTCCTTTCTATATATACTGCCCAAATCCTATATATTTTCAGGAAACAAAAAGAAATTTGAATGAGATAATGAAGACTTAAAAAAATTTATTTGTTCTCTACAGCCCAAAGATGATGCAATGATAAACTAACCCTATAAACTTAACATGCATATTTAATAACTAGGATGTTTTTAAAATGCAACATAGATTTTAAAAGGAACAACCAAATCCTTCCTTCCCGGTCTTCTCATTCATAGGCATTGCACACTGAACTGACTAAAAAAGTAAATAAAACAGAAGCCCCTCCCCTCCCTCCTTAGTGATAATCCTTTATTCAATTCATTCTGAACCAACAAGTTGCTATGGTAGCAGGAGAGTCAGGGTTATGGCATTGAACCGTTCTGCAGCGTGAAATCAGCACAGTGCAGGAGGTGCTTCAAAATTCATGACAGTGGTGGAAGTAATTTTGTGCTTTAACCCGCAGGCTCCTTGCATCTTTAAGAAAATAAAAATAAGAAGGCAGCAGTGCCAACCTGAGCCTCTTTAATGATTTAGCAGCTTTTCCAGAGTGCTGGATAGAGTAAGCTGTGATCTGTGCTTTTTATTCATTGAGCTTAGAATTTGATCCTGATAAGGCTCATATTATTAAAGAAAAGCTGTATGGAACAAAGAATGAATGAGAAGAGTTTCTAATTACATGTTACATATTTCTATTCATTTCCAGTTAGAGATACGCTAAATGTTTTATTTTTTAAAATGTGTGTGTTCAAATACACTGAAACTGTACTATAACTAGAACACTTGTTCATTTTTTTAGTCTGTACATTATGTGAAAAGTGCCTTCTAATATAAGGTAATATATATGTAAATAGCACAATATGTGATGTATGATATATACGTGAAAATACTGTGAATATATATTACACACATATGCATAATATATGTACAATAAAATGGCTTTTTTACATAACAAAGTCATAAAATTGTTCCACATATATTAAGCTTACTTGTGCACACATATAAATATATATGTATACATGACCATTTAGTCCTCATATTTAAAGTCCTAATAAGTTTAAAATTGCTAATATCACCTAATATATTCTCCCAATTTTCTTTTCATATACTATATTATCTCTTCTTTACTCAGCTGAAATCCTAATCTTTTCTGTGGATGCTGCTACAGCCATAAAATTAAAGAATGGTAGCTATAGAAGATGAGTGAGCCAACAGATCGGCCTGATTTTGTAAATGCACAGTTTATTCTTATTTACTATGAATTGGAAGCATCTTGGGGCTATGAGTACCTTAGGGCTGGAGATGTGTAGGGACTAATTCATTCTGAAACTTGGCACACCTCCAAGGAGATACTCCAGTGACAGCATTCAGGGGAAGAAGGATGTTCGATCACGATGTTTTGTGCCTTAGGGACTTGGCATATTCTATTCCTTCCACCTGTCTGGTCCTCTACTCTTGTATTTCTGCCAAGCTTTTGTTCATTTTTAAGATCTGATCCAATGTTATGAAGTTTCAGACATTGTGTTCTCTTGCTTCCTATCTTGTTCACCCTGACTTTATCATCCTAATTACTACAAAGAAGAAAATGATTAAATCTTTCCCTTCTTTGTAGTAGTAGCTACTCCTTATTGTACAAGCCTTTTCCTCTTTTTTAAATTTTTTATTTTTTTTTTATTCTTCAAACTTTCTTGATAAAAACTAAGACACAAATGCATTATTAGTCTAGTCCTACACAGGGTCAGGATTGTCAGTATCACTATATCTTGTCCCACTGGAAGGTCTTTAGGGGCAGTAACTGGCATGGAGCTGTCATCTCCTATGATAACAATGCCTTCTTCTGAAATACCACCTGAAGGACCTGCCAAAGGCTGTTTTACAGTTAACTTTTTTTCTCATGTAAGTAGAAAGATGAGTGCATTCTAAATTAATGATAAAAAGTATAGTACAATAAATACATAGCTAGTAACATAGTATTTATTATCATTCTCACATATTATGTACTATACATGTCATATGTGCTATACTTTTATATGACTAGCAGTGGTTTGTACGGTAGCATCACCACAAACACATGAGTAATGAGTTGTGCTATAATGTACGATGGCAACGATGTCACTGGCTGAAAGGAATTTTTTAGCTCCATTGTAATCTTATGGGACCACCACCATATGGGTCCATCATTGACCAAAACATTGTTATGCGGCTCATGACTGTGCTTAGAAGAAAGTGTCCGGGGAAATTGAGGTGGGGCTGAGTTGGCCAGGAGCCACTTAATAAGCACTGACAAAACTGAGAGAGAATAGACTGTGAGTTAGGTTGGGTGCAGACTTCAGCCTGAAAAGCCAGCAGGACAAGCATACTTCAGTTGGACAAAGGACATTGTCTCAGAGTGACAGTGGGATGCTCCAGGAAGCAGACCCTAATATGAAGGTAGGAGTTCAAGATGTTTATTGGAGAGTAACACCCATCAAAGACAAAGTGAGAACACAGGATAGGGCAGGGGAAGCCGGGAGACAGAGATCCAGAGATACAGACACCAAAAGTCCCTGGGTGTCTAATGGGATGCTTCAGAGCAAAGCTTGTCTGTAAGAATAGCCCTGCCTCGGGAGGCAATGACCGGCCCCTACCATCTTGCTCAGCCACTGGCATGTGGCAACCACAAGAAGAGCATGACTAAGTTGTCACTCCCTTCCTCAGACATTGGCCAGGGCCACCCGAGAAGAGTGTGAGCCCACTTTGAAAGTTGAGGCAGAGCCTGAAGGAGCTAACAGCTGGAAGCTCTTTGCTAATCCCTTGCAGCTGGGCAGAGAATTATTTCTGGAAAGGAGATCTTAGAGATGCACTTGTGTACATGCAACACCCAGAGACCAGAGTGAGCTGACACTTCATCAGAGGAACTCAACTTTTTCCTGGGGTTCCTGGGATACATAAACTTTCCTCCTTCCCCTTCCACTATAAACCAGACACCGTTTTAAGGAGAAAAGCAGAAAAGTTGAGAGATTAAGAGACCTAGTATTTTTAACAAATGGAAGTCTATTTCCAAAAGAGACCGTTCAAGTTATTATATTGTTCAATGGGTTAACTTCTTTTTCTGATAATCCAGTGATGAAGGCTTAAGAGAAAGACTAGTTACAGGAAAACTAAAGACATTCCAGTTTCTCTTTTTAGACAAGCAGTAGTTGAATTTTGTTACTGCATGATAAATATTATTATTACTGTTATATTCATAATATGGTGCCAGCAAAGGGCCCCAGAGGATATATTTGCTGTCAGTGTGTGTAAAGTGTGTGTAAAGTACTTCCAGGAAATGGTTGTTTTAAAGATTTTATATATTTGGTAACTTTTTCCTTTTTTGGTGGTGAGGAGAGCCGTGAGAATGAGAGAAAAAAGTTGCTGCTTCTTATTTCTTTTCCTCTGATAATATGTTTCTTCCCTTGCATGTATATATATTATGAACCAAGAGTAGAGGGTAGGAAGGAAAATTGGGTTCTTGTGAAAGCATGTTGAATGGTGACTCTCACCTGAAGATTTCAAAGTAATGCAGTTTATTGATTACATGTTACAAATTGCAGCCCATGTATTTTCACCGCATTCCAGGATAAACCCTCAGACAGTCTGGCTGCCTTCTCTGTAATAGATGAAACAACTCCAAAGCCCATGAGCTATGATGAGGTCAGGTTACAAGAGAATTAACAGTAGGATATCGAAGTTGAAGCCAGGAGGCTGAGAGCTTGACTTTCTACTGAATTCATTATACTTCATACTGCTTCAGTCCATTCATCCACCCATCTATTCATTCATTTTGCTACTTAAATCATTCATTTTTTTTGTTGCTTATTAAATGTAAGACACTGGTAGTAAGGAAAAGACAAATGAAACACAATTTTGCCTTTGAGTTGCTCACAGTCTAGTTAGGGCAACTGCCTTATAAAAATGCTTATTTGGAAAAAAACTATAAAGTAGAACTATGTATTAGCTACTAGGGTAGCATGAGGAGTGAGACTTTTCGGGAACGGTCTGTAGAAGAGCTTTGATTTGCCTGCTCTGCACAGTAGACATGGAAACTTGAAATGGAGAAACAAAACAACAAAGCTGACACATCCAATCAAATCAAAACAAAGTAAAAGAAAAGCATGCAAAACAGAACTAGGTTATAAGCTTACCTGTGAGGTCCTAGAAGCTTTTATTCAAATTGTACAGGCACATTTTGATGCCCCCCTCCCCACACGTCAGTCTTCTTTGAGGATCTTGGAGCTATGTAAAAAATCCTGGGAATTGTGGTCTAGAAATAGCAAGGCTTTGTGTCAACCCTAGGCCGATTTCTGCAGGGGCTTTGGAAGGATGATGATAGGAGAAGGGCTTGGGGCTCAGAGGCCTGATTTGCTTTCCTTGGGACTCCCTGTGGCCTAGCTGATGCATTCCCTACTTCAGTGTGCACATGAATCACCTGGAGATCTTGTTAAAATGCAGATTCTGGCTCAATAGGTCCTGGGGGCTAGGGGCTGAGATTGGGCATTTGTAACAAGCTCCTGGGTGAGGTCGATGTGGCTGCGATGAGTTCTACACTTTGAGCAGCAAGACTCAGGGGTATGTTGTTTCTGGGTTGGGTTGAGAAGAGCAGAGATGTTGCTCCTGCAACTCTGTAATTCCTCCTGACACTATAAATAGTCTGGAGCAATTGAGACATAAATATATTCTCTTTAGCATCGCTGGAGATGCTATTCTGGCTGAATAGCATTTTCTATTTTCTGGCATTTTTCCCTTCCTAGAACCTCTTTCTGGCCTCCATAGGACTCCAGTCTCCTTCTATATGCACCTTTATCTTCTTCCTCTAGGAGCAGCAGGTGAGAAATCAGAAGACCTGGGCCCACGTCCTGGTCACAATTAACTGTGTATGTCAGGTAATTTCACATTGCTCCAGTCTCAGTTTTCCCCTTTGTAAAAATAACTGGGGACCAGATGATCTACATGGCTCATCTGCTTTAGCACTAGTATTCATGGGTCTGAGAGTGCCCTGTCCATGAAGACAACGTTGTCATCTGATACTGTGGTATTGATTCCTGTCCAGGAGGATTGCATTGGATTTATGCTTATCTCTGATGGCAGAATGAGAGGTTTAGGTGCTGATAATAGACTACCCCAAATAGCATATAGATGATGAATAGGGAAAGATGCCCTTCCTACTGTCCCTGAACTTTCAGTAGAGAAACTGTCTCTTCCTCCAAAAACTATAACAGGTGATTTTGGATGGGAACAGGAGAAGAGGGAACAATTCTACTGTTTTTGAGCAATAGCACCATTCAGGCTTAAACTTTTGAGAGTGGTAGGGAAGCCAAGGAAAGGAGGATGAAAATGTCCCAAGGGTACATAATTCATGCACCTGGAGTGACATCTGGCCCTGTGGCAATCACATCTATTGACCGTAAAAGAAACAAAGAGGTGACTCATGAAATCTTCAATAGGTCATTAGGCACCAGGAAGCACAGCATTTTCTCCTATAAACTTAATGAAATAGATTAATCCAGTCAAACACTCAGCAAGTTAAACACGTTCTCTGTCTCCAATCTTCTCTACCTCATTCTGATGAGCAATTTCCTTTGGATCTCTGGGAACAGATAATTCTCCTAGAGATGAGAAAGATGAGAACATGAGGTTATCTGATCTGAAGAGACATTAAAAGGAAATCAAATGAGAAATATTTTAATTTTTTCCCACCTTGTGCATAAATAGTACTGAGGGTTCCCTCTAGGACAATAACTGTCGTCTAACATATTTGGTACTCCAACATTTTACATGGAATGTAGTATTATCTGGAGAACCTTGATACTGAGGTCTTATTTCCTATAACCAGAGTGCTAGTCTTTAAAGAGAAGGCAGCTGTGGGTGCTGGCATGTAGAGCTTAAGTCAGAAAGCCAAGAGAGGGTCTCCTCCCTTGGCTTTCTTGGGACTTTCTGCTTAGTTCTGTTCCCTGCCATGGGGCCTGAGTGCTTGGTCTACGGTAATGGATCAAGGGATGAACTACAGAGGGGGAGCAAAATAGGAGAACCTATATCCTAGTTTGCCAAGAGTAGTTCGGGTTTGAGCCTATTGTCCTGGTGTCCCACCTATTTAACATTTTCTTGGATTTTTAAAATTTTTAATGAAATGTTATAATTAGAAGTTACATTTAAATAAGCTGGGAGAAGTTCTGTAGACCTCTCCTGTGTACTTCCAGCTTCTGCATGGTCACGTAGTTTTGAGATTCCTGTGCAGAGAACAGATTTCTTACTTCAACACAGGGTGAAATCTGAAGGACAATTAACAACAACTTATTTCTCTTTTTCCCAACTCTTTCTAGAAGCACGATAAAAGATATTTTCCTTTCAAAAACAGAGACTAAAACAAAGTACACTTGGACACAAGAGGTTAAGAGAAGCTAGCTCTTCCAAGTTTTAGATGGTAGTGGGAGAAGTATTGGAGGTTGTTGCCCTGGTTAGCTTTCACTGTGCTACCCAGTTATGTCATGGCCTTTGCTGTGACCAGTGTGATTTAGAAATTTGCCAGACTGCCATTGGGTGGGGAGGTGGGGTCAGTGGGAAACATTAGAAATTATAGGTTAAAGATAAAATATGTGCGTGAAATAGAGACCAAGATATTCTGCCATAGAGTGCTTAGAGAGTTATCAAAAGATTCTTGCTATGGTGATTTTATCATGTATTATATAATAGGTTGCAAGTTAATAGCTGATTATTTACTGTCTGATAATTTTTTTTTTAATATCACAAGAAACCTTTGGGACAGAAATGAGCTAAAGAATAAGAGTTAATTATTATGGGTGCATAATAGTTGTGTATCTTCATAGGATACATGTGATGTTTTGATACAGGCATACAATGTAAATTAATCAAATCAGGCTAATTGAGGTATCCATCACCTCAGCCAATTATCATTTCTTTGTGTTAGGAACATTCCAATTCCACTCTTTTAGTGACTTGAAAGTATGCCCTAACTTATTCTTGATTACAGTCACTTTTTTTGTGCTATCAAATATTGTTCATTCTTCTAACTATCTAACTATATTTTTGTGCTCATTAATTATCCCCACTTTATCCCTCCCTCCCCACTACCCTTCTCAGCCTCTGGTAACCTTCATTCGACTCTCTGTCTCTATGAGATCAATTGTTTTAATGTTTAGCTCCCACCTGTGAGTGAGAACATGTAAGATTTGTCTTTCTGTGCTTGGCTTATTTCACTTACCACAATGTCCTCCAGTTCTATCCATGTTGCCTCAAATGGAGGGATTTCATTCTATTTTGTGACTATATAATATTCCATTGTGTATATGTACCACAATTTCTTTACCAATTTATCCATGGATAGAAATTAAGTGGCCTGCAAATCTTGGCTATTGTGAATAGTGCTGCAATAAACATGGGAGTGCAGATATCTTTTTGACATACTGAATTCCTCTCCTTTGGATATATATCCAACAGGGGGATTGCTGGGTCATATGGTAGTTATATTTTTAGTTTTTTGAGGAACCTCCACACTGTTCTCCATAGTGGTTGCAATAATTTATATTCTCACCAACAGTGTATGAGGGTTCCCCTTTTTCTTAATACTCACCAGCAT
Source organism: Microcebus murinus (assembly GCF_040939455.1). Taxonomy (NCBI): domain Eukaryota; kingdom Metazoa; phylum Chordata; class Mammalia; order Primates; family Cheirogaleidae; genus Microcebus; species Microcebus murinus. The sequence continues at coordinate 93,275,872 of NC_134111.1, read as the reverse complement.
TAGTTTATTGTCTGTCTTTTTTGATAAAAGCCATTTTAAAACTGGGGTGAAATGATATCTCATTGTAGTTTTGATTTGTATTTCTCTGATTGTGAATGATGTTGGGTATTTTTTCATATACCTGTTGTCCACTTGTCTTCTTTTGAGAAATGTCTATTCAGATTATTTACCCATTTTTAATTGGATTATTTGACTTTTCCCTATTGAGTTGTTGGGGCTCCCTATATACTCTAGTTATTTTTTCTTTAATTTAAGTGTTTTTCTTTTCTTCCACTTTTCCCCACCTCCCACACTTATATACTCCAGTTGTTTATCCTTTGTCAGACAGGTAGTTTGCAAATATTTTCTCACATTCTGAAAGTTGTCTCTTCACTTTGTTGTTTCCTTTGCTGTACAAAAGCTTTTTAGCTTGATGTGATCCCATTTGTCTAATTTTGCCTTGGGTGCCTGTGCTTTGAGGGTATTACTCAAGAAGTCCTTGCCCAGACCAATGTCCTGAAGTGTTTCTCCAAGGTTTTCTTTCAGTAGTTTCATAGTTTCAGGCCTTACATTTAAGTCATCACTCCATTTTGATTTGATTTTTGTATATAGTAACTGTTAGTGTGTTGGCCTCATGAGCAGAAAGACTTTGCAAATAAAATATGCCAGTTTAATATCAGTGTTAGTAGATATTTTATAGAAAATCAGTTAATTCAATTCCAACATTTTTGCCATTTCTGATGCTTTTTCCCTCTCATGCCCCTGGGTGTTTAAGCCCATTTATAGACACTTTCCTCATTATCATGGCCAAAGCAGGGCACAAGACCAGCCTAGATTCAAAGGCCGGGGAAAGAGGTTTCTTATTTTGATGGAAGCAACTACAAAGTCACATTGAGAAGGAACCTAAATACAGAGAGGAAGGTTTTTGTAACCATCTTAATCTGCCACAAGTATTTCCTCTTTAAATATTGTAGATTCTGTGTTTGAATGTGCCTTTAATTAATATTCTGTTCTTTAGTCCTATGGCACCGTTGTAGGTTAGGGAAGCATTATCATCTCTTGCTATAATAGACTCTTAACTATTCTCCTTTCGTCCAACTCTACCTCACTCTGAAACTTTCTCTCTATATTACACCTAATCTGAATATGTCATTCCATTGCTTAAAAGTTTCTAATAGTTCCTTCCAATCTATGAGCTAGACTCTAGAGTCATTATCTTGATGTTGTAAGGTGCTTCATGTGTCTGTTTTCAAACTTCTCTCCCACCACTCTACGAAATGCATCTTTAGGCTACAGTTGATCATCCTTTTTGTAATGCTCCAAATATACCATTATTGCTTACCTTACTGAAACTTTACAAATATTTTACAAATACTGTTTTTTTGTTGGGAAAAAAATCCCTCACTACCTATGACCCCTCGTGTCATTAATTTTTCTGTTTGGCAAACACTTATCCTTTGAGGTCTAGCTCATGTATCATTTCCTCCAGGAAGCCTTCCTCGTAGCTCCAGATTGTGAGAACCCTCTTCTACTTGCTCACATACACCTGTGAGTAATTCTATGATAATTGTTATCATACTGTATCACAAGTAATAGTTTCCTTCTCAAACTTGCCTGCTAGACTGGAAGATCATAGAGGAGCTATGTCTTGGAATTCTGATTATCTAGCTTTTATTTATTTATTTTTATTTATTTTATTTTATTTTTTTTTTTTTTGAGACAGAGTCTCACTCTGTTGCCCAGGCTAGAGTGAGTGCCGTGGTGTCAGCCAAGCTCACAGCAACCTCAAACTCCTGGGCTCAAGCAATCCTCCTGCCTCAGCCTCCCGAGTAGCTGAGACTACAGGCATGCGCCACCATACCCGGCTAATTTTATATATATATGTTAGTTGGCCAATTAATTTCTTTCTATTTATAGTAGAGACGGGGGTCTCGCTCTTGCTCAGGCTGGTCTCGAACTCCTGACCTCGAGCAATCTGCCCGCCTCGGCCTCCCAGAGTGCTAGGATTACAGGCATGAGCCACCGCGCCTGGCCTATCTAGCTTTTAGAATGGTGTCTAGACTGTGGTACATCTTTGTTGTGTTTTTTTTTTCCCATAGAGAAATAAAATTAGAATAAATGTAATTACACAAAAGGTGTAATAGATAATTTAAATTAACTCTGCTTTGAAGTATACCTACTCTCTCCCCTGTAATTAATTATTGCTTCTAGAAATTCATTTAAAATTTATCAAATGAGGTGATAATGCAGTTTTTAATAAGGAGATTATTACTTGCGTTAGTAGGTAGAGCAGTAACTCAATTTTTTGTTCAAGTTTTATTCTACAACATTTAAAATTTGGGTTGGTTCTTTGATTTGTGCACTGAAAAGTTTTTTTTATGAAATAAAAAAAAGGACTCTCTCAATAAAATTCAGTGGAAATCAAGCAGGGGGGAAGAAGAAGGAGGGGATGGGTGAAAACCTACCTAATGGGCACAGTGAACACTATTTTAGTGATGGGCACACTTACAGCTATGACTCAAGCATTACAAAATTGATCCATATAACCAAAAATACTTGTACTACATAATATTTTGAAATAAAAAAATGGGATCTCTCAATATTTTTTTTGATTGTGGCAAGAGGGGCTGGCAATTCATTTTTATGTAATATAAGAAAAACATGTCATATACTGTTATAGATATGTTTTAAAAATTTTTAAAGTCATGTAACATTTCAAAAAGTAAATCATCCATCACCCACACTTAATTGATGATAGTATTTTCTTATATGTGAATCATAACTATTTTATAAAGAAAATGTTACAACTATACCTAAATGTCCCTCACGATTCTATTCTTCTCATTCTCCTCCTAAATGTAATCATTCATTCATTCATTTGTTTATTCAAAGATAATTATTGAGCACCTTGTATTTTTCAGGTACTCTTCTTGGTGTGAGAACTAGCTATCAGTAAGTCCCTCCCTTGTGAAATATATAGTCTAGATTCCAATTGTAAGCTCCATTCTCCAAATTGATGTATATCTTACCAATGTATGACTTTTTCATTTGTCATATATGTATGTATTAATAAATGTTATTATGTTATATTATATAAATTAAAAATTATTGATATTTATTACTATATAAATTTAGTATAAATTATATTGAATAACATTATATAAAATAGGACATAGTTTTTCAACTTTTTTTCTCATAATGATGTTTTGTCATTTTCCTTGTTTGTTCTACTTAGTTCATTCATTTTACAGTATTTCATTGTATGCTTAGACCACAGTTACTTTATCCTCCTGCTGGTGGATAGTAAGATTGTTTTCACTGTTTTGGTATGACAAATAGCACATGGACATTTTTGAATATCCTTCTTTGTTCATAAGAGTTTCTGTTGGACAGCTACATAGACATAAACTTGCTGGGCCAAAAAGGTAACTATTTGAGGTGACAGATATGTTAATTTGCTTAATTGTGATGATTATTTCACAATGTGTGTATATATATATAAAATTATCACACTATATACCTCAAATATATACAATAAAAAATAAAATAAAATAATGAAATAAATCATACAAATCAACATGGAAAAGACAAATAACCTTGTAAAAAATTGGACAAAAATATAAACAGATAATTCTCAGAAGAGAAAATTAAGTGACCAAAGAACAATATAAATATTTTCAAGCGACCCATGACATTGGAGAAAAATAATCACTAAGGTATCGGTAGTAATATGAAGAAATTAAGAATCATGTGTCGCCAATAAGAGTGTAAATTGTTCAAACCACTTGGTAAAGCAAGTTCTTAGAAGTTGAAGTTGTTCCCAGCAAGTTTATGTCTATGCCCCGAATGTCACTTGATTCTTCTTTGTTCCTCAAAGATCAAGGTAAAACTTGGCTGATATCCTTAATGTCTTAACTTGAGTAAGGTTTTCTTGCCCCTTTGATTTCTTCTCTTTTATTCTCACAGGCCATTTAAGTTCTTCTCTGATGTCAGCTTGGTGCACAATTCCATCCCCAAGCTTTTCCCAAATCCTTGGTATTTTTACTGATGGCCTGAGATGATGGGTAGTTAGATCATCCCTACCATGTCACAGCACCCTGCCCCCATGGAGTGGGCCCGTTCATTCTCTTATTTGCTGCTGCTGTGCTCACACGTCACTCTAAAGCCTCTGAGCTGGACTGTGACACACAGCTCTGGGACAGGCATATCTATCCTCTGCTCTCCTGCTTTCCTAGACCTCTTGGATGCCTCCCTTTGAATTCTGGTGAATAACATTAAAAAATCCTCATTAAATATAAAAAATACTAGTCAAAGTATACTTTTAAAGAGTTATTCTGTAGAAATTGCTTTTCAATTTGAAATAATTGGCTTACAAAGCTTTTTAGACACAATTATGTCAATGGAATGGTCAATATTCAATGGCTGTGTTAGTTTTATATTGCTGCATCACAAATGACCACAAACTTAGTGGATTAAAACAACATACCTTTATTATATGACACTTTCCATGAGTCAGAAGTCTGGGCATGGCGTAGCTGGGCTCTCTGCTCAGGGTCTCACAGGCTGATACCAAGATGTCAGCTAGGGCTGCATTCTCATCTGGAGCCTGGGCTGCTCTTCCCAACTCCTTCAGTCTGTTGGCAGAATTCAGCTTATTTGCAGTTATAGAATTGAGGTTTCTGGGTCTTTTTTTGCTGGCTGTTGGCTGGTGATTGCTCTAAGCTCCTAGACATTTCCCTTGGGTTCTCACTATGTGGCCCTTCCATACGCAGTTCACAAGGTGGCTATTTGCTCTCTTCTTCGGGGCCAGCAGCAGTGCATCTCTCTGAAACTTCATCTTCTTTTAGAAAGCACACCTGGTTAGTTTATCCTCCCAGGATAAACTTCATTTTTCTTAACGCGAGGTCATAACCTAATCACAGGAATGATAACCTGGAATATTACTAGTGCCACCCATACTCAAGGGGAGGAGAATATACAGTGCAGGAATACCAGGGAACTGGAAACTTGGACACCATCCTAAAGTTCTGCCTACCACACTGGGCTTGCATTCCAAATCCCCTTTCCTCCTATGTAAATACCTGAGTAAAGTTTACTCTCCCCTGTGGGGTTTTTAAGGAAAGTCCAATAAAACTCTTCCCTCCTGCATGAATTTTTAAAAAACAAATTGAGAAAGTAAAGAGCCAACATATGCATAAACAAAATATTACTTTTATTACTGTTAAAGTTAGTGGTGAAGAGTATAGCTTAGTGACAGAACCAAATGTGCTTGTCACCTCCTCTGTGCATCCAATTTAGCTTTTGGGACTGCTAGTTCTGGGAAAGATTTAATCTGTAAGGAAGTCATTGGCTCCTCACACTGGACTAGGGAGGAGGAGGAAAGAGAAAGAGACCAAATGCCACTCTGACAGATAGATTAGTTCTGTCCAAGACCCATGTGTATTGCCCACCAACAAGTAACTGGATCCACTTCCAGAGAGAGTTAGAAGCTTTGGTTCATAGGCTTAAAGGGTTTAGGGAAAATTCCTCTTCATGGACACTAGAGGACAGGGAAGAGAAGTTCCTCTCTAGTACTTGTTTATGCTTTAAGTCTGTCTCTAAGGGTCAGACTTTGCCGAATTGAATAGTTTTTAAATAATAAGAAATACATATTCTCTTTCCACTGGAACATTAGAAGCACTTGCTGTTTATTGGTGACCAAGTGAGACAAAGAAAGCTATTTAGGAAATGCTTATTTCAAAAGGCAAAGCTCTCTCATAAGAATGGATAATCTAAAGATTTGATACATCGATCCAGGACACACTGAAGTATGGCCAGGATTTCTCAGGCTGTGCAGTGTTTGCTTTCTGTGTTTGCACGTGGACCCTGAGGGGGTGACTAGCTCACTTCACGGAGCTGAGATAGAGGAATCTATCAGTTCATTCTCTGCTCTCCCATCTCTGAGCAAGAAAAACAATTTATTTTCTTTTCATAGAAACTCAGTTCGCTAGTGCAAAATGATTTTAGCTTATCAGCAAACTGAATTAAAATGACATTGGCAAAAAAAGTGATGTGTTTTGCTTTACACCACGCTGTTAGCCGGAGGAAAATTTGATTTCTTTGGACTGAGATAGTGGAAAGAGGCAAAACACTTATATGACTCTGGCCCACTTATTTCGCCTGTCTAATTCTCAGTTTCTTTATCTGAGAAATAGAAAAATTTTCTGACTATTCCACAAGTTTACTGTAGAGGCAAACAGAGTTTATATATATATATACAATCCAAGTGTATAGGGATTTGTTGATAAAACAGTTACACAATTATAGTGTATCGTTAATTATTTGTTATATAATAGAAATCCAAATTCTCAAATTCTTGATATTTGAAGGGTATATCAATTTTATAAAATATTGATTTAGATAATTTTAAACTTCCATTTGACAAGATGTGAAGATTTTCTTCTTGAACTTTACAAGGGATTGAAAATATTTTTTATTCTCCAACTATATCATAATTTGAGCTTTTACATTTCGTTATGATTTCCTTCCTTTAGTTTTAGTAATGCATGACGCAGTTACCTGCCTGCCACAGTCTCCTAAATTTAGGAGTTGTTTAAATTTTCAATTCAAGATTGCGGTACAAGGTAATGGAGAAATAAAAGCAACTTGGACCTGAGGGATCTCAGAGAATTTGTGCTTTCTGGATAAGAAAGGAGATCTATTTGCAAAGCACCTGTTGATATTAATGTTGGTGTCCTGTCTGTAATTTAGGGTTAAATGTTTATGATTCCATTATGCTATCTCTTAAATTTTGAAGATTTGATTCAAATCTCTTAAAGCATGAGTTTGCTTGGATAACTGCCTTCCATTTGGCATCATTTGAATTCTTGATTTCCAGAATGTCAACAGAGTTCAGTAATCATTGAGCAGAGCATTTTTTTCCCTGAGGATTTCAGAAAATCAAGGACAGGTCACAAATGTTACTTGTATAGCAAATGCTCTGGGGTGTTTACGGGACTACCTCAGGAAGAGAGAAAAACCAAATGGAGTTCAATGCCTCCTAGTTTCCCCCACACTTTGAAATACTAAAGGAGAAAAATAAACCAGCAGCTCACCAGGCTTGGCCTAGATGTTTGACCTGTCTACCTGACTACACAGCAGCTAGTAGAAAAAAAACAATTGGAAGCGGCAATTAAGGCATTGTGTATTAACTATAACACTCACGAACATAAAAAATAATTTTAAAAATTATGCACTAAGTTGGTTGTGAAGATAAACAAGTCATATAAATCAAGCCTTTGACTGGTTAATAATTTTCAAGATAAACCTCCAAATTTGTCTCAACTTGTTCAGCTTTCTTGTTCTATGAATGAGAACTTCATAGGCATGTGCTCATTTTATTAACCAAGTGTTTTCCTGAGCAGGAGTTATTTTGGGTATTCATTCATTCACTTAGCAATCATTAAGTTCCTGCTTGTATATAAGGTACTTCATTAAAAGCTTTATGATGACTGATATGTGAAGGTACATAGGGGCTCTTTAAAAACAGTTTCTATAGCAGAAAATACATCCCACAATTGTATAAGGAATTGTATTCTAAGTTTTAGCTGCCTGGACAATCTTCAGATGGTACCACAATATGTCAGAATGAGCCACCTACTTCCTAACGTAGAATATCTGGGATGAGGGATTAAATATTGAAAAACCTTTAAGCATGAGAATTTCCATTAGCAGAGATCATTGAGAGCTCCCTACCAAGGCTAGGACATTCATTCATTAACTCAGCAAATACAGCTGGAAGCTGGTTAGGTACCAGGAACTGCTGGTTCCAAGCATGTGACCACCTTCAGGCAGTCCAGGTAAATGGGCATTTGTAAGACCTTTGTCATGCAGGGGTACAACAGTGGTGGGTGTAGGTTATTCCAGAGGTGCCCAGAAGGGGCGTTGATCCCTTGTCTTTGGGTCTAGGGCAAAACCTTCCAGAATAAGTAATATTTAAGTCAAGACATAGTGGTGCAATCCAGGCGGAGGGGAAGAAGGGAAAAGTGTTGCTGCAAGAAGGAACAGCACTTAAAAAATTCCAAACTGAGAGAGAGCATGACCCATGTTCAGACGTTGAAAGAAACTCAGTATGCTTTGAACACAGGAGAGGTGAGGAGGGTGTTGTCGGAGGTGAGAAATGAAGCTAAGAGAGGGCAAAGTAGGATGAAGGTCTCTTTTGAGTCAGACTAAGGTGTTTGACTTTTATTTTGAGGGAAGTGGAGAGCAATACTCTGAATATTGGTGCTGCTCACGTCCAGGCACTGTGGGAAATTCTAATAGAGTGGAAGCTCTGTTCTGTGGCCTCTGAAGTACCTTTAAGTTAGCTGAGATGTTAGTAGAAACAAACAATACAATTAGTGAGCAATTTCCAGCATTAACCAAATGGTAGGCTAAGTGGTTCTGCCCTCCAAAAGTTGTGTTGCAGATGAAGGTTGAAGAGTGGGGAAGTGGCAGGGGTGTACAGAGAAGGTGGGACCTCCGTGTTTATTTTTTAAAAAATATTAATATCATTAGAGACAGGGTCCCACTCTGTTGCCTGGGCTGGAGGGTAGTGGCACAATTATAGCTCACTGCAGCCTAGAACTCCTGGGCTCAAGAGATCCTCCTGCCTCAACCTCCCGAGTAGCTGGGACTGTAGCTGCACACTACCATGCTTGGCTAATTTTTCAAATTTTTGTAGAGACAGGGTCTTGCTATGTTGCCCAGGCTGGTCTTGAACTCCTGGCCTCAAGAGATCCTCCCGCCTCAGTCTCCCGAAGTGCTGGGATTACAGAGTCCCTGCTGGGACTCTTATTTTTAGAGTTATACCCTAATTAATTTCCATGTTGGTTCAATACTGTTTACTATTCTTCAAGCCAGTCTGAGAACTAAGTGCCCTCCAGATTATTTCCAGTCTATATAAAACATCATATAAGTTCTGCCTCCCTCCAGCTGTAATGATTACTTACCCAAAACTGCTTTCTCCAATTAGTCTAACCGGCTTGGACCACATGAAATTACAAAACATGTTTTGTTTTGTTTTGTTTTTTGTTTTTTTCTTGAAAGTTCTCATTTCCTTTTCACAAAGGGATGCACAGACAAGATAGTTTAAAAAGAGTTGAATTTGGGTTGAATTCTTATCCCAAGAGTTAAGCTGAAGGACATGAAATGATTCCATGTTGGGAAAGCAGCTGTTGAGATTCTCACTGCGACCATTTGGGGTCCCCCCCCTTCTTATTCACCACATTGCTATACTGTTTTCAAGTCTTTGATTCAATGGAAGCTATTTTCTGATCAAATTAGTCCTCATTTCTCCCTGTGTGACTACCTAATAAAATAGAATACAAGGAAAGTAATTAATCAAAGCTGCAGTGTGTGCCCGAAATGCTCCCAGCTGTGGGAGCCCTTCCAGGAAGAGGGTCATCTCGTACGGAGGGTGTGTGCTCTTACTTCCTTAAATTATTCTGTGCTGCTCAATACAAACCACCAAATGGCTTCCTTTGCAATTACTCTGAAAAAATTGTTCCATTAGCGGACATTCCCATAAAGCTCTTATTCAACTGCATAGTGTCTTTTTAACCTACTATTTTTGAGGAGGACCTGAGGAATGAGTAAGTTTCTTTCAAAAGCCTCTGCCTGGTTTGCATCTTACCTTCATTGGGTGCTTTGGCTTCCTATCATCAGCCTGAGTATTTGCTACTTGTTTCATTAATTTTTTTTTCAAGTCTAATTTTTTGGTATTTCCCTGAGAAATGTCAGTATCTAATTTATCTGGCTAGATCCATAAAAGTTTTCTTCATTTCAGTAAACGGTCTGAAATAACTAGAATCATTGGATATAACTTGAGTGATATCTTGAGTTTGTAAAGAGACCATCCAGGGAAAGGTTACTACAGTAAAGGTGCTTATTAATTCACCTTTTCAACATTAAAAGTTAAATAATTATATATTGGAAAAAACTGAGTTTACCATAACTTGTTTAATATTCCTAATTTTAAATTAGGGGTGAGTGTTTCTATCTTAGAAGTGTAGAAACCTTAGATTCACCCCTTTGCTTTTACAGTTCTTGGCACTAGTTTGTGCTCACAAAGAAATGAAAGTCCCACCGGCACCTTCATAAATGGCCAGGCAAGTCTCTTTTCCCCATGGAAGGGCAAGGTCTATGGCTGTATTAAAAAAGGGAAGGGGCCTTTTCCCAGCTTTCACCCCAAATTGAAGATAGACAGGCAAGTGGAGCAGGGACAGCCTGATTTATTCATGTGTTTTTAGGCAGTGAAGTTGGAGGGGGTAGGAGGAGAGAGACAGAGAGAGAGAGAGAATATGAACATCAGGCTGTCTCTGGAAGGCAGCTGGAAAAACAGAATCTGCCTCTTTGTCCCCAGTTCTCTCTAAGCAACCAGATGAGTCACTCCTCCTCCTAGGCAGGGGAAGCAGTGAGTGATCAATAAACACAGATGATGGAAGTGTCCACTCCAACATGCCACCTGCAGGAAGAAGAGAGAGCTCTATCACCTTTCATATGAGAGGTCTAATGCTTCATGGCCCATGTAAAGAGAATAAAAAAATCAATTCTGCCCCTCTAGGTGCTACAGGTTTTCCTTCTTGTAGGCTTGGCAAAGCAAAAGGAACAATCCCGACCTCCTCTCACTCAGGATATATATATATATATATATATACATACATATATATATATATATATATTTTACTCTTAACCCAAAGGATGCATATACTACAAACAAAAACCATATGTATTAGCAAGGTAGTTTTGTCCCACTCAGTTTTGAATTTTATTATTTATTCTCTAATGGGATGAAGCTTTCATGCGGCATCAAAATATTGCTGAGGAAATTTGTAGAAAGGGATGATCCTAGAATTCTCCAATTCTGTCTGTCTCCTCTGGCTTTGACAGGTGAAATTCCAGAATAGAAGAATTAACAATAATTCAAGGAAACATTACCCAGTCTTAGACAAAGTCTGTGGTAGCATGGGATGGAGAGAGAAACGTGATGATTTTCAGTTGTGTTTGAACTAAAATGTAGGTTAGTATTCAATCATAGGCAGAGGGAGTAGCTGCCTAAAAACATGATTTTAGGTCTTTTGCAAAGAACTCTGTTTCCCTAAACGCCATCTCTATTTGTTCACTGATATTCTACTAGCAACAAAAAGAGCAGAAACCACTTTATCACACTTACTTTATGTCAGGCACTATTCTAATAGTGTGTACTGCTAGATATATTCAATCATCATGACAGCCTTGAATACAGTTACTGTTATTCCCATTCTATAGATGAGAGAACTGAGGCCTAAAAAGGTAAGTCACTTATCTTTGGTCATATAGCTGTTAAGGAGCAGAACCAAAATTTGAACCCATAAGACTGGCCCATTGTCTAGGCTCTTACTACCTTGCTATACTTTTTAAATAGAAGTTTTCCCAGGGCAGGGAGCTCCTTGTCTGAGATTCACACTGAGGGGTTAAGGGCTAATATAAGGCTCTTATCAAAGAGTAGGCATGGATACCGGTGAGGTAGGGCCCTGCGACATTTGTAGTTCAGTTTCTGGTGCTTTATAATTTCTATTATGTTTTCTTCTTTGAGCTATAAATTATCTAAAGATGTGTTTTAAAATTCTAAATCTTTAATTTTTTTAAAAATTATAATTTATGAAATAAATTTTAAACTTTATTGCCTGGTGGTGAAAATGCAAATTCTTGAACATGTTTTGGGACTTGTTTTGTGGCCTAATACATGATCAATTCTATTCTCCAATTGTTTGGTGCAGGGTTCCATGTATATCTGTTAGATCAAGCTTGTCAATTGTGTTATGTTTATTGGTTGTTATGGATAACAGTATACATATTAATGTCCATAATTTTGGAGTATATGCTAAATAGTTGTTTTTATGTGCAAGCCTTAGGAACTTTGGAATTTACTTCTCCCTTCATGCATAAAGATGAAATATTCTGATACTCTGATAGACTCATTATCCTAAAACAATATGTATGAATTATTTTTGTCACATCAGTGTGGAATTATTTTTATTTATCCTGGTTAGGACTTAGTGTACTCTGGATCTGATAATTCTTTCTTTTTTCATCAATTCCTTATAATTTTCAGCTACTCTAGGGAAACTTTAAATAAAACATGACAAATCTTCCTGGGTATAAATTTTGAGTGAAGGTTTGGGAAAAGACAGCTTTTAGAAATACTAAAACAAACACAGATATAAATGGAAAAAAAAAGTATGACCAAACAGAATGCATTCAAAGAATTTCAGAATTTCTTGACTTTCTCATTGCGCCGTGAGATCTCTCTCTCTCAGTGCTTGTGTTGTTTCTCTGCCGTTAGGATTCTCTTTGCCCTATTATGCCTTTGCATTGTCCCTGGGATGGCTTCCTCTGAGAAAACCAGTGCGTTGTGGTCCTGAAAGTCTTGCTTTTGTTAGGTGACCAAGCCCTGGCTGATTTGCAGAACCCTGGTGGAGGCTATTGCCTCTTGAAACTTCGATATCCCTGGCCAATAACTCATTAATGTTCCCATTTTCTGTGAGCTTTTTGGCTATGCATCATTGACATTTTACATCATGTCATTTCAATTAATGGAAGAACTGACATTCTTCCCTTGGCTACTTGGGACCAATTTTAAATCAAACAGCCTACGTGAGCAGTTTAGGTGGGCAGCCTGGAGTGACAGTCTCCCTGAGGATGAGGTTCTCTGGTGGCTGTTGTATAACACTCAACAAATAAATAATAATGGGGGAAATTAGCTTGGGAACTGCTAGGATTCACTGTTGTTCAAAAGCTTTGCACAAGGGATTGTGTGGGAGGCAATGTGAAGTGGATAAGAGGCTGGAGTAGACAGATCATATTTTGAATCCTGGATTCTTCCTTAATTGATGTATGTCCTCAGGGAAATTGATCACACAAACTATCCAACTCTACATTTCTCATCTGTAAAATAGAGATGGTATAGGTATAATAAAGTGTTGAAGTGAAGAAAAATTATAAAATATGCAACAAAGTACCTGGATTATATTAGGTTCTTAATTAATTCAGTGCTTCCATATTAAGTTTTTAATTAGTTGGCCTTTCAGACTTATGCTCTGCTGCTCTCAGGTAGCTGCATTTCTTTGAGGTGTGTTGTTCATCTTTCTAGGCTAATGAACCCTCACCTATACAATTTTGAGATGGAACTAGAAAATCTATATGGTTTCTTTTGGCTTTAATGCCATTTTATCAAAGCTGCAAGCACTTGAAAGAATCAAATATAAATTATTGATTTAGAATATTCAGAATCGAAGTTATAGTTGAAATGTGAGTCTATACACATTAGTTATTTTAAAAATTTCAAGAATAAATGTAGTCAGCTTTTAAAAATTAAAATGACTCAAAAGTAAAAAGAGCAAAAGAAAAAAAGAAGTTACCCATAACTCATAACATTAAACCCATGATATTAGACTCCTCTATTGATACAAAAATATTTGTACCCATTTGGATACAAATGGGTATATCATTAAAGACTTTTTTCCATATATCTTCTGTCACATGCATACAGACACACATGAGCTTATATCTATACAAACATATTTATGTGTTTTTTTAAAAGCACAAATTTATACTTATTATTCTGAAAAACACCTTTTGTTTCCCACTCCTTCCAATTTTCTGTTGTGCCATTCTTAGCATATGAATTTCACTCTTGAGACTACCTCATGATTTAAGATAGCTACTGGAGCTGTAGTAGTTGCATCCCTATTTCAGATGAGAATAAGGAAGAAAGAGATAGAGAGAATGTAAAAACAAGCTCATGTTTTAACAGAGCCAGTCTTTTTAAATAAGTTTTCCAGAAGCCCACTGACTTCTGCTTATACAGCATTAGTTACCCATCTCTGCAAGGAAACTTTCATCTGGCCACATTGCTACTCAAGTAGAATTGGAGTTTAGTCAGGAAAGAAAAGAGTGGATAGTGGTTAGCTTTTAATAATAACTGTGATTGGAGATGCTTTAATATCAGTTGCTGTATACCTTCTTCATTCTTTCCTATGAGTGCATAGCATTCCGTAGAATGCACCTATCATACATTGTATAACCATTGGACTATGATGGACAATCAGATTACATCCAATTTTTTTCCTACTGTAAATAATATTAACTACTGACTTCCTCATACAAATATCTGTCTGCATGTGTCTTGGGCAATTTGATAAGTTAGATGCCAACAGTTGAAATTTCTAAGTTAAAAGATATGTGTATTTTAATTTTGTTATATATAACACTAAATTTCAGTTGAAAAATTTAATTTGCATTCCTTTTCAGGATCTATTAATACACATGCCCACATGTGCCTATACTGGATATTATCAGCATTTTCTATTTTTGCCCATCTGATGGGCAAAACTTGGCATCCCTTGTTGTTTTAATTTGCATTTACTTGATTACTTCCTATTAAGCATCTTTTCACATGTTAATTGGGCTTTGTATTTTGTCTTATGAAAATTGCCTGTTCATGTGTTTTGCTCATTTTTCTATTTGCTTATTGATCTCCATTTTATTATGAGCTATTTATATATTATAAATATTATGATTGTGGCTGCTCCTTATGTTGCCAATTTTCCTTTCAGCCATCACTTGGCTATTAAATTAGTTTATAGTGGGTTTTTTTACAAATAATTTTAAAATTATTATAGAGTCAGTTTTTTCAATCTTATATGGCATTTTTGGTAGTTACTCTGGAAAGTCTTCTTATCTCCAAGAGTTTGCAGGTGTTCTCTGGTATTTTCTTCTGGTATTCTTATGGTACCCATTTCTTCTTTGACTTTTAGTCCTGTAATCCTTCTAGAAATTCATTGTGTGTATAGTATGATGTGGGGAAACCTAATTTTTTCTATATAATTATATCTTGTTTGTATCTATAGCCACACATATACATAGATATACACGTACACACATGCATGTACCACACACACACACACACATACTCTCCACTTCCAAATACACGATTAATAGCTACAATACAATTTAATATAGAAGTCTTTCTTCCCTAGTGACAAAATATCATTATCAATAAATTATTATACATATGCGAGTCTGTTTATTGATTCTCTATTTTGTGAACTAGATATATTTATTTACTTCTGAGTCAAAGCTATGTTTTTAAAATTACCGTAGCCTTATAATTTGCTTTGGTACTTGATAGAGCAGGTGAATACATTCTTTCTTTGTTTCTTAACAAAAATTTTGTAGCCATTTCTGTGCATTTTTATCTTCCAGATGAATTTGAGAAACTGCTTACCAAGTATCACACCTGACTTAAAAACATGATGTCTCTTCTCAGAACATATTTTATGCTTTTTGTATAAGTATTACATATTTTATACTGGGATATTTTCTAGGTGTTTTATAGTTACCGTTATGATTGTGATCTTTTTCTTCCACTATATTTTCTGATTATCACTAGCATAATGTAAAGCAATTAATTTTGAACACCTGTAAAACTCTTATTAATTCTTTTTTCTTTAGTTGAATAGCTACCATAAGAGAGTTTTTAAATAGCTTTTTGAAATATAATTGATATACAAAGACTGCACATATTTAATGTGTGTAATTTGATGGATTTGGAAACATGCAAACACCCATGATGCCGTCACCACAATCAAGTTGATAGACAAATCCAACACCTCCCAAAGTTTCCTTGTGTTCCTTTGTTTTTGTTTTCACTTTTGTTTTTGGTTTGTGGTAAGAACACTTAACATGAGATCTACCTTCTTAATAAATTTTAAAGTACACAACAATATTGTTAAGTACAGATACTGATGTTATATCTTTGGAATTTATTCATCTGCTACAACTGAAACTTTACACCCACTGAACAACATCTCCCAATTTCCCCCTCCCTCCAACTCCTGGCAATAGTTATTGTATTCTCTGCTTTTATGAGTTTGACTATTATAGATACTTCATGTAAATGGAATTATGCAGTATTTGTCCTTCCATGAATGACTTATTTCACTTAGCATAATATCATTTAAGTTCATTCATGTTGTCACAAATGGCAGTATTTCTTTAGTTTTAAAAATTGATTAATATTCCATTGTGTGTATATATAGCACATTTTAAAAATCCATTCATTTGTTGATATATACTTGGGTTGTTTCCATATCTTGAGTACTGTGAATAATGCTGCAATGAAGATGGGATTGCAGATATCTCTTCAGCATACTGATTTAATTACCTTTTGATACATACCCAAAATTGGGATTGCTGATTCCTATGGTAGTTCTATTTGTATTATTTCTTTTTTTTTGTTTCTCTTTAGATTCTCTTGGGTGTTCTAGGTAAAGGATTATATCAACTAAAATAATGAGCTTCTGATTTTATTGTTTCCAAAATGAATATACACCTGTGGGAGCTGGGCCCAAGAAAAGGATGGATGGAAAGAACATGAGCAAGGTGAAGGAAGGGTCAGGTGAAAGCTTGTTTGCTGTGTGCAAAGGTCAGCTGAAAACAGCTGACCTGTATGGAAGTCGTTAAAGAAATTAACAAACGGCCCTGACCCTTTGCACGTGTCCTTAGAAATAAAAACAGGGAGGAACTTAGGGAAGGAGGCCATTTTCTCCTTCAGATTTTGGTCTCTCTCCTTCTTGCTAAACACTGTGTTTTGAGTAATTAATTATTCCTTCACTATGGAGTTGGGAGCGGAAAAAGCAGCCGCAACATATTCCTCTATATCTTTTCTTATTTTTTCATTGGCCAAGACTGCCAAGAGCAAGGGTGATGGTGGGGATCTTCATTGTGACTTAGATGAGTTTGCTTCAAATCTTTTAGCATTAGGTAAAATGTTTGCTCTCAACTTCCAGTAGGCAACATTTATAACATAAGTTTCTTTTTATTTCTCATTTGCTAATACTTAAAATTCAGCACCTGTTTCTATTTTTTAATCAATCCTAAGTAACATCTCTTCAAATCTGTTAAAACAATTATGTGAATGTCTCCTTTGTTACTGAATGTAATGTAATTACAGTTTACGTCTTCTTTTTTTTTTTTTTCTTTTCCTGTTTAGTTTTCGTATCAGGGATATAGTTAGTTTCATTGAATGAGTTGGAAGGTATTCTATCAATGTTTTTATATTCTGGAACAGAATATAGAAATTTATATAACATAGGTAATATGTCTTCTATTGAGATTAGGAAAAATCTGCCTCTAAAATTATGAGTCTGATGCTTTTAAAATTTTGTAGTAGGCATTTGACCAAATTTTTATTTTCTCCAATGTCTACTATCCATGTTTTCTACCTCTTCTTGAGCTAAATTTATATATTTTTCAACTTTATTAGAACAGCATCTCTTTCATGTATATTTTCCAAAGTTTTGGCATAAGTCTGTACGGAGTATTCTTTTATAATTTGGGAAGTCTCTCCCAAGTCTGCAGTTAGAGTCCCCAAGACCTTAGGTTATCCTGTGATTCTGTTGGGAAACTTCCTTTTTGGGTTGCATATAGTTTCTTCAAATGTCAACCACCTCACCAAAGTGGAAATTCTCTCTCACAAGAATGTGGATTCATAACAGCAGGGATTTCTGCCTGCCTGGCATAGAGTGTGTGCTCATTAATACTTGTTGGTGAGTAAAATTTGCAGATCAATATCGTTTCATCTGACAACTTTTCTGCATTTTTGGAACTGCAGTGACTACTATATTTTTATATTTCCTTTGCAATTATAATGGGATTTGGGGCAGATGAGCATGTATTTAGTAGTAAAACATCTTCAGCTGGCATTCTGCGAACATCACACAGCAATGTGTGGTTAGAACACTATAAATTCTTTCAGGTGGTATTAATGCATGGTGATAATGATATGCTATTCCCTCAGGCAGAGTTTTTCTTTTGTTTTTCAATTGTTCTTTCCCCTCCCCACAATTCTCAGATAGTCATGTACAACAACAAACTCCATTGAAAGATTTAACAGTCATTATCCACTTAATTCTTTATCTATAGCCTCCACTTGTCTTAGCTTTTCTTGATCTTACTCTTACCCCTTGGAAGTCAGACTCTCACTTTCAGTGTTTTCCAATAGGCTTTTTATCCACTCAAATTTCTCCCATCATCCCTCATCCGTGCTTTCAAATGTCATGCCCCTTCACAGTGTGATCAGATCTGGCTTCCATACTGAAAAGTGCATATTATTTGTTGGTCAAGCCTCCCTGTAGCTTTATTATAATCATTAAGGAAGAAAATAAAAATTCCCAACTTAGGCTATGAGGACAAAAAGGCCACTTTATTCCAAAGGAAGCAACCAACAAAGCAAGTAAGCGAATAAACCAAAATCAAACACACAAAAATATAAATGGTTAATGCATTTGGATATAGTATATATAGTTATTCTCTCTACATTCTTGCAACTTTTCCATACGTTTCAAATTATATCATAATTAAAAGCTATTTAAGGCAAGCAAACCCACATCATCTAAACACCTGCATCTAGGGAATCGCCAGAGCATATCAGTTATGCTGGCAGAACTTTTCTTCCTCGCCACCTCAACCTATTTTCTTGGCATAGGTAACCAGCTGTTATGTGGACACATAGAGGTTGGTCCTGGGCTTCTGAGGTGGAAGGAGTTGGGTACGCCCACTAGGGAAGGTATCAGGCGAGCACCGAAAACTGTATTGAAAAAAACAAGATTAATGCTCTCTCGTAAAAACACTGCCCTCTTTGACCTCGGGAGCCTTTTCCCTTCAATAAAAAGTAGATTGTGTGATCAAATGAGAATCATCTGAAATGACTGATTGCAGTACTTTTTCCCCCTGCTTATTGTTACATTTGTATTATGGATTCTTAGGTATCAGAATAAATTCCCAACTCTTCCCATTTGATCTTTCTTTCTCCAAAGCTACGAAGCTGAGCATGAGGGCTGATGGCTTCCTACGAAGTAGTGCAGCCAGCAATTGCTTCTTCGGGGATGCAATTGTTGGTAGAGGATCTGGAGCGGACACGTTGTGAACTCAGCTGCACCAAGGAGAAAGGGGAGGTACTCAGCAAAATGTGCTGTGTGTTTCCCCAGAGCCTGGGAGGATGTTTAGATGTGAAGAAGAAACTCACAAAAGGGCTTTATGCAAAAAGAAGAAAAGGAGACAGGTCACTCACTGCTGGGTGGCCTTATTTGTGGCAGCCATCCCATCTCAAGCCACTGGGAAAGGGCAGCAGGCACAACCACGCCATCCTTAGGGGTCCAGCATGAAGGAGAAATGAAATAAAATAACTATAGCTGTAGTTTGCAAGTGAACAAAGAAATCTACTTGGCGCTCTAAGGAATGGGTGGTTAAAGAAAAAGAAAAGGTGGCAGAGGTCAATGTGATGTTTGAAAGAAATCAAGGGAGAGAAAACAGATGGATTCCAGATGGTGGCAGGAACAATGCAAAGGAAACCAGGACAGTGAGGCACAATGCAAAATGGCAAGGGAAATTGCTTTCTTCTGAAAAAAAGGAAACAGAGGGGGCGTGTTTCCTTAGTCACCTTCTCTGAGGTCTAGAAAGGAGGAAAGAGAAAAGTATACATGTGGGACTGGCAGTGGTGTCCTGGAGAGCCAATGGTTAGCGTCTCTTTCCAGCCTTGTATTCAGTGGCGGCAGGTTGGTGGCTTGAAATCCACCACTGTGGGAGCATTTGCACCGTGGTAATCAGTAGATAGTATAAATCAGAGCTCCCTTGCCTTGGAGTAGGTTGTTAAGCTTCTACCAGCATACTACTGGGGTGAGATGGGGGAGATAGTTGAGAACTGATGTAAAGGGAAAGAGGACCTGTTTAGTGCTGATGATTCCTAGGACGGAGGATGTGGGTGAAGTAGCAATTGACATGATCCTGAGAGGAACGCAGGTGCCACCCTTCTCTGGGGCTGAGCCCAATCTCCAGTTCCTTGTTATGCCCTGAAGAGGAGGGTGGAGCTGGAGACCACCAGTGGAGGAAGAGCCAAGGCCACCTCTGAGCACCCTGCCTGCCCATCACATTTCTCTGCATTCCCCCTTTGAAGCTCCCAAAGTACTGATGGATACAGGCTGGGTATTGTGTGTATGCTTTCCAGAGGAAATCAGGCTCCAGATAGAAAGTTTTATGGAAAAAAAAAAAAGATTTATTCTTTGAAGCCAAACTAAATGCTGGTGTTCTGTTGAGAGTTTTATTTTGACCTTTTAAAAAGGACTATCCATCAGCAATGAAGAGCTTTCTCTTTTCATGGTGAAAGCAATCTGATAAACAGAACTTGAAGAAGAAAAAGATCAGTTGAATGCATATCACTTACAGAAACAGCAAAACAAAACACCAAAGCAAGCAGTTAGAAGCTTTTCTTTTCGGGGGAGTTTTGGAAGCTGGTTGCCCTAGGGGGTGAACCTAATATATGCCTTATCTGCATAGATTTATCCACAATTCACTTGGAATATCCCCAAAATCTAACCTTCATGAATGATCAACATATACAATTGAATTGAATAGCTGAATGGACAAAGTCATTCTGTTTCCATGAAATTGTAGACTCTACAGTGGCGGTGCCTCACTTGGCTTGTTCACTGCTGTATTCCCAGTCGTTTGTACAATAGTCACTTGCACTAAGTAGGCACTCAAACGTGTGCCGAATGAGCAAATGCATAAGGAGGTTTTCCAGGCCATAATTAGATAGCTGGTGTCTGTGCCCCCCAACTTTAGGGGCATGTAGCAAATGCTCTTAGTAATCCAACTGAAACTCTTCTCTCTAGACATAAAGGGATAGACAGCGACTCCCCTTACAGCTCTCCAAAGGAGAAAGGTCTCAGAGCAAAGGTCTCAGTAAACCACCAGCTTTCTTATTTTATTTTATTTATTTTTATTTTAGCATATTATGGGGGTACAAGTGTTAAGGTTACGTATATTGAACAACACTCTTCTGAAATCCTCCCTCAACCTCCAATGTTCTAACCTTTATTTCCCCCTTGCTATGGATAAAAGGTTTAAAAGTTGGCTGATCTGGATTATTTCATTAGAAATTTAATTTGCATTTCTCTAATTATGGGTGGATTGAACATTTTAAAAAATGTTGATAGGATTTTTTGTGTGTGTTCTTGTGGCTTTGAGTGTGTGGATAAGAACTACTTTTCATACCCTTGCTAAAATGTTGTGTTTGACTTTTACTTATTGGTTTATAGAAGCTCTTTGTATATTAAAGAATAAGTTCCTTGTCTTATTTCCAGAAGTTACAGAGATTATATTTTATTCATGTATCCCAGACATATAACAGGTGCTACATAAATGAATGAGCAAGTTAGTAACTATTGCAAATAGTTTTCCACGGGGAGATTTTCACATGTAATTCTACTTTGCTGACATCATGAAACAGGGCAATAGGGTTATTGGCTATGTGAAAATAGAGATAAAGCCCTTGTGTACATTTCAATCAATAATCTTTTCTAATACTCATAAAACAAACATTGGCCTTCTGTTTACCTTTAGTGTCAATGAAGAGAAATTCAATTGATCTGTCAATATATTGATTTTTGATCATCTACCCAGTGTAAAAGAGCTTGGAGGAGGAGATATCTTCCTTAAACAAATCCGTTAATAGCCTTGTGAGTAATAGCTGGCATTAACAGATGTTCTGTTCTGTGCCAGGCACAGTGCTAACTACTTTACATAAAAGACAAAAACATTCAGTACAGTGGTTTCTCTTCTGTTTTCCCTATTCACCTTTAAGGCCCTAGAGAAGTGGGCAAGTCGAATGCCACATCCAGAAGGAGAATGTGACATTGCAATACCTTTTCCAGACAGAGAAAAGAAGAAAAGAGCCTCTGTAAAGACAGCATTGTTGGAAAACAACGGATGTTTCTAAACCAACCTCTTTGTGAACCACACAACAACCTCCTGTGAACCAAAGTCCCAAGGAGGGCCAGAGTGAGGAGGGCATTATATAGGATGAGATAAATTTGGAATGATGGCTTTGATCCCATTCCCTCTTAGAAAACCCAAGAGAAGATTGCTAATCCTGTTGGCCCCAGTGTTCAAGGAAATGATAGCATAACAAGGGAGTAGAGAGGTGGCCACACATGCTAACTCTCTTGACCTGCACTTAGCTCCACTGGGGTATTCAGGGGTCCCAGAAGTTCCTATAAGTTCCATTATTCTTAGCAAATTTGCTGTGCATTTTGGAGAGTAGCTAAGAATTCTCTGGGGGAAGACTTGCTAGGAATAGGGAAGAATAGGAGCCACAGCAAACCTGCATACTGAAGCAGGGCCCAGTGAGCAAGGCAAGTCTTGACTGAGCCAAAAACATAGATCTTAAATGTGTCAGCTGCAGACTTGTGCAGTGGGCAGCAGTAGCATGACCCCTCCCAACCTGGCACAGCCCCATCACTTGGACATCCACAAAGTCCAGGCCTGGGCAAGACCAGACCAGCTACTTTGGAGTAGAGATCAGTGAATATCAGAGTTAGCACCTGGAGTTTCCACCCGCTTCCCTGCTACCGTAGGTCTCCCTACTCCTAGTAGTCTATTTTGCAGAAGAGAAGAAGGGTGGAGGATTTGACAAGCTGAGTGTTTACATGAAATATGATGTGTTACCCCAAAATACTCTTAAACTAGAAGGAATTGAGAGCTCTTGATTGTCAGAGTTTAGGGTTTTGTATTTGTAGTTGTTTCTTTTCCCAGTCACTTGTGGTAGGTGTGGGTGGGATGTTTTAGGGAGAGAATTTCATCAGTTAGAAATAAGAGCTAACTTTGCTCAACTCATTGAATAGTGTGGCCAGAATGCTTATTTGCAACTCTGCTCGGTACACATTGAGTACCTCATTTAAATTCTTACCAAAAAATCTGTTCCTTGGTTGTTTAACAAATAAGGACATTCAAACTTAGAGAAAGTGATTTTCCTATGGCCATTGATTTTCCTATGGCCATTGAGCAAGCCAAGTGGTGAAACCTATGTCAAACAAATTTTGGAATTTCCAGTCTTAATTCCTACAGTATTTTGATAACTATTAGATAAAGCATTGCCACAGCAGGAAATCCCTTTCTTAGGGTTTGGGGTGCTTTCAGGGCTATCATGGTGGGAGCAGAGAACCAAGAAACGGCCTGTTCAGCATAGTGGGAATGCTTTGAGCCTAAGATCTGTTGCTGATGCAGCACTGCATGGTGGGGTTATGACTTGCTTGTGGCCAGGCATCAAAGTGGAAATGTGTGGAGCGCATGGTGGGTGGGCAAGGCTCCTACCGTGGTGAGTGCGGTGCAGATGGTCCTTCAGAGGATGAAAAGCCGGATGGAGAGATGTTCAATAGGTTAATTGTGCACGTTCTCGGCTGAGTCAGCCTGTAATTGCTGACACCAATATGTTCGCTGTTGCTGCCTCAGGGGCTTGGTATGTGAGTCAGATGATGGAAATGAGGATAAAGTTGGCCTTGTTTCCTGAAATCTTAGAAACTGAATAACAAAGTTTTTGAACTTGGTCTGTGATCAAAATCTCTTTGGGAGAAAAATGAAAAGCCAGAATAAAAAACTTATGACTAATATCTCTGTATGCATTGTGAAAGTAACTGAATTGAGCAGCTAATTATAATGCAACCGGCTGTCAGTCTTTATGAAGGTGAATGCAATCAACTTAACCTAATTCTAAAACTCAATCTTCCTTCTCCAAGCACATATTTTCTATTCACAGCCTCAGAATGCACCTTAGAAAGCCAATGAAGTCATTAAGCCTATAGGTAATTGTGCAGGTCAGTGGTTGTAGAACAGGTGGATAAATTCAGCATGCTGATATCATGTGCTTGTTCGTCATGATTTTTTCATTTATTTAGTTTATTTTTGAATATGTAAAGCACTTATGTGATTCTAAAGACATATAAAACAGTGTACTCATAGAAGACTCATTTCTATCCTTGTTCCCCTCACCCTGTTCCTATTCACCAGGTACCTATTTTCATTTATTAGTTTTTAAAGAAAAATATACAAAATAGCCATATGTTGTATTTTGTATCTTGCCCTTTTAACTTTACAATATATTAGAATTCATTCCACATCTACTTATAAAGCTCTTATTTTTTATAGCTGCAAAGTACTCCATTGTGTACATGTACCATAGTTTATTACATAGGTCTCCAATTCTTAAATGTTTGAATAGTTTTCAATCTTTTACAACTAAAAATGATGCTTCAATAAATGGTCTTGTGCATATGTTCTTTCCTTTTGTGGAGGTATGCTTTCAGGTAGGTTCTTAGAATTGGGATTGCTAAGTCATGGGGTAAAATGCACATAATTTTGTAAGATACTGCCAGTTGCCCAGCTTAGGTTTGTATAATTTTGTACATCCAACATATGATCATAGTGCCTGTTACCTCACAACCTTATTATCAGGATGTTTTCTCAAACTTTTCCCCCCCAACCTGCTAGGTAAGACATGGTATCTCAGTATTGTGGGTTTATTTTATTATTAGCAAAATTGGGCATTTTTCTTGCTTACATGTTAATTTGTATGTCTTTTTTTGAACTATGTATTCCTGTCTCTCATCCATTTTTGTAGCTGTAATGCAATTAATTTAGTTTGCTTTTACTTTTAAAATCAGCTTTATTGAGGTATAACTGATGTACAAAGAAATGCACATATTTAATGTGTACAATTTGATGAGTTTGGATATATGCAAACATCCACGATACCATCACCACAATTAAGGTGAAAGACATATCCAACATATCCCAAAGTTTCCTGTGTCCCTTTGTTTTGTTTTGTTTTGTCTTGTTTCCTGGGAAGAATACTTAACTTGAGATCTATCCTCTTAACCAATTTAGAAGTACACAATACTGTATTGCTAACCATAGAACTATGTTGTACAGATGATCTCTAGAATTTATTCATCTAGCATAACTGAGACTATATCCATTGAACAACACCTCCCCATTTCCTCCTAGTTCCAGTTTCTGGCAATAACCACTCTCCTATCTGCTTCCATGAGTTTGACTACTTTGGATACTTCATGGAAGTGGAATTGTGCAGTATTTGTCATTCTGACTGGCTTATTTCATTTAGCATAATATCATCTTGGTTCATCCATGTTGTTGCCAGATTTCCTCATTTTTTAAAGCTGAATAATATTCTATTGTATGTATATACCACATTTTCTTTATCCATTCATCCATTGATGGACCCTTGGGTTGTTTCCACATATGGGCTATTGTGAATAATGTTGCTATGAATGTGGGAGTGCAAATATTTCTGAGATACTATTAATAATTTTATTCTCTTCAAATATATACCCACAAGTGGGATTGCTCGATCATACGGTAGTACTATTTTTAATTCTTTGAGAAATTGGATGGAACCCTTGTACACTGTTGGAAATGTAAAATGGTGCAGCAGCTATAGAAAACAGTACACAGAGGTTCTGCTTTGATTCACTTTTATATCAGGTTTTGGTGTTTCTTTTTCCTCATTTTAAAAGATTTTTAAATGAAGGTTAGTCCTTTGTCTATGTAGCAAACATTTTCTCCCAGTTTGTAATTTGCCTTTTCACTTTTCTGACAGCATTTTTCTACATAAAAAGTTTCATTTTAAATTTCCATTGTTGAATTTATGGATTTTTTTCTATTTTTGGATTTTGTATTCATTTAATTGGGCCCCAGGACCACTCAGTTTTAATTATGCAGCCTATATATTGTGTTTTAATCTGGCAGAATTTATCTCCTCTTAGTGCTCTTCTGTTTTAGAGTTTCTCTAGTTTTTCTTGAATGGTTAAAATGCATGCAATCTTTAGAATCAACTTATTTAGCTTCAGAAAAAGTAAACTCCTTAGTTTTTTTAAATTGGTATCTAATTAAATTGGGGAGACCTGAGACGTTTATGATTCTGAATTGTTTTGTTCAAAAATAAGGATTCCTTTGCATTTGTTCCAATCCACTTTTGTATTTGGAGGGAATGTTTTAAAGCCTTCCTTATTTAGGTTTTTCAATTTTTTTCTCTTTTCTTTCTTTGTGTGATTGTAAATAAGTTTGGCTTTTCCATTATATGTTCTAGCTGGTTATTGTTTGGATACGTGGAGGTTATTAATTTTTGTATGCTGGTTTTATACCTTTCTAGTTTAATATATATTTTTACTCCATTTATTAGTTACAGCATTGATCCCCTTGGGTTTTTTTTCTAGGATGCTATTTCATCATCTGCAAAGGGAGATAGTGGTACTTCTTCTTTTTGAATTTCTGAGCCTCTGATTGCCTGGAGAGTGTTTATTTATTTATATTTGAATAGCTTTCTGTGATGGGGCACATGCTCTGAGTCTGCCTTATCTTCTGGACTGTCTGTTGTTATTTTCAGCCTACTTCATTCATTTCTGTTTCTTGCCTGGCTCCTGAAGTTATTGGAATTCATGACCCCTGTCAAAGGTTAACAACCTTAACATAACCTCAATAGCTGCTGCTACCCTTACATCATCACTGTGCCTTTTTTGCAACTCGTGGGGAATTAGGTGGGTCAGGGTGATGAGAATGGGTTAGCACCACCAACTTGATTAGGCTTGGGGAAACTGACTATTCACTGTACTGTTTGGGGATGGATACTCCAGAAAAGTACAGAAGGAATCCAGAGTCAAAGTCAGAGAGATTAGATGTAAATGTCAAGCCAAAAGGGACAAGAAATAAGATAATAAAAGAAGACAGATAAGAGTAAGGACCCAAATAAGGCTGTATCAATATAAGAGCAGGCCAGAAATGTGCAGAATGATTTCATTACTCCTGGGTAGATGTTTGTGGCTTCCTTTAGGAGCTAGTGGATGCCTGGGTGTGTGGACTTCTAGGGCTGATTACAAGTCTCAAGATCAAAACAGATAATGGTCATCATGGCAAATTTTAAATACTGAGTTGTAAATGGGTTCTAGAATTTTTTTCTTGATTATTTGCTGAGAAGAGCAAGGGCATAGTATCTGTGCTTTCGATCTGCACTACTTTCATTACTTTCTGCAATGAAGGAAATGTTTTGTAGTCTGCATTATCCAATAAGATAGTCATTAGCCACATGTAGTTATTGAGCACCTGAAATGCAGCTAGTGCAACTGAAGAACTGAATCTTTAACTGTATTTAATTTTAACTAATTTAAGTTCAAACAATGTGGCTAGTGGCTACTGTATTGGAAAGTGTAACTTTAGAACATTATATTCTAAAAGGACAAAGGGTATAAACGCATGGCTGAGGATACATGTGACTTTACTTTTGTGCCAGCGACATGTGCCATGCATCACAATGAAAATAAGACCTCTCATTTGTAATAGATTTGTAACAAAATGTAATAATAATGCAAGAATAATTTCTAATGTAATAATTTACATTTTATAAAGCTATCCTATAGTTAGCTTATGCTATACAGATATGTTCATGTGATGATAATCCATGTTTCAAAAACAATGAAATGAGTTAAAAATTAATGAAGTAAGTTAAATAATAAAATAACTTACCCAAAGTCATGAAACTTATTAGTTTCAAATGTGTGGCTTGAACCAAAGTCTTTTAATTCTAGGCATAATCTTCCTTCCATTACACAAAGATGCACTTTCTAACCTTAAAAATTGTTATTAAAAATTTGTTAGTCTTATAACATTAAACACACATTTGCCATATGACCTGGAAATCCTGTGCCTATGTATTTACCCAAAAGAAATGAAACCAAGTGTTTACACAAAATGGATGTGTAATGTTTGTTGAAGCTTTATTGCCAAAACCTGGAATAAACCCAAATGTCCTTTGATTACTTAATGGAAGAATAAGTGATGGCACATAGATATAATGAAATACTATGCTACAATAAAAAGATCTATTGATACATGCAACCACACAGAGAAATCTCAAATGTGTTATGCTATATATATATATAATATATGATGTTGTATATATTATATATCAGGTTTATTGAGGTATATTTTGCATACAGTAAAATTCACTCAATTTAGTGAACATTTCTGAGTTTGAAAAATACATTGAGTCACAAAACCATCATCATAATAAAGATATGGAACATTTCCATTAGCTCAGGAATTTCCTTATGCTCCTTTTGCAGCTAGTATAGTATAAGATTTGACTGTGATGCGACTCAGGACTCTAGTAACTGGTTTGGAGCAGTTGGCCAGCAATCTAAAGAGCAATAACTAAAGATGTATAACCACATTTCCAAGAAATCAGATCAGGTGGGTTGTGGGCTTAATAACGAATGGGACCTTCAAGGTAGTCATGATATTTAGGTGGAATCTTCTCAAGGGGGGGAGTGGGATGGCGACAGCTCTTGGTTAAAATAGGACACAGCCAGCATTAGGACCTAGTGGAACAGGGTATGACCCTAGGTACCCTTCCTGTTTCCTTTGCTACTGCAGCTTGGAGCTGAGTGCCTGGCATTGGCTGGCGCTCACAGTAGTAACTGTGTATAAGTATATCAAAACATCATGTCATACGACTTAAATATATATAGTTTAAAAATTGTTGAAAGAAGGAATAAATTGTCTCAGAAACTGGATGGGACTGAGTTTGCTGCAGGTTATTTTGCTGGAAGCTGGCAGAGTTGGGAGGGAGACACTGACGAGCTCTCCTAATTGTAATTCCAGCTGGTGCATAATTACAGATTGAGGTGAGCATCTTTAGACTGGCATCTTTCATCTGGCTCTCTACGCTGAAAACCAGACATGATGGGGAAAAAAGCCGGAATAGCATTTGATTCCATCGCGCTCCTGTTTATATAACCAGCACTCGTTCCCCAAGTTTTCACCCACAGACGTTGTTCCTGTCAGGTCTGGGGTGTTCTGCAGAGGTGCTTTTCTCCTTTCAAATGTGTGCTCATCTTCCTGCTGGTGCGCATCTTGGTTGCTAAGACAGTTTCTATGGCAAAGGCCCACCAGCCAAGCGAGGATTACACACAGTAAATATTTCAAGCAGATGAACACGACAGAGATGCAGCTGTTTCTCACCAAGCAGAAGGCAGGAGTGTGCAGGGATCAGATCAGCGACTTCAGCAGCATTTTACTGGCTTTTGCCATTGGCCTTTGTGGTGAAAAAGATTCGAAATCCAGCCACAGTGTGTATGCATTTAAGGATATTCTGATGTACTGAAAATAATATGGAAGCTATTTTAGAAAATGGAAGGTTAGCAGATGTGTTACAATTAAAAAAAAAAAAAGATGATTTTGGAATCAGCTGGAGTCCTCCTACTGATTTCTTGAAAAGTGAGATTATTGTTAGATTTTAGATGCTTTTTATAAAAGCTATTACAGGGAAGAAATGTGGACAGACTTGGTTGGGCTTGACGGCTTATATAGACCAAAGGTTAGGCTTCTTCCACCTGGCACAGGGAACTTAGAGCATTTTCAATCAATTTCCTTGACAATACCGGTCATCATTCATTCTTTAGAGCCACACATGTATCTATCTCTTTTTTTCTATGAAATGGAAATTGCAGTCTTTACCTGCCAATTTCATATATTCCTTTCACTGATTGTAGAAACTATGTATACCTTGTCCAGATAATCTTTTTTGTACAGAAAGTGAAGCTAATCTTGATTCACATTTAAGACTTGGAACTTGAGGCTGTCATAAGGTTTCAGTACTTAAACATCGTCAACTGTGGCTTGTTCATACTAAGCCAGCTCTCATCTTCTCTCCAATTTTCTTTCTTTACAAAATTCAAGGAGGAGTTGTTTTCCGTGTGCTTTACAGTTTCTTTAAGAATTTTCTTCTAGTAATTTCTGGGATCACCTTTTATTCTTTTTTGTCTTCCTTCCAGAGAACCACTCTTTAACCTTCGCTGTATAGAAATGTAAAGAGAAATTGCTTAAGTTCAGAGTTCCTCAGCTCATGGCAAAGATTACATGGGATCTCTTCTCCTTTATTCATTTCAAATCCACAAATATTTATGATAATTTGCTATATATGCAAAACAACAGCGGTAGGGATGATAGCAGTTAAGGGCCTCTATGATGGTTTATAGTGAACCCATATGCCAGCAAATCTGGAAAAATACTGCAAGCATTTAGCCTACTTTTTAATTCTTCCAGCATTTCCATAACTTTCCAGGTTCACTGCAGCCTTCTCTAATATTATATCATGACACAAAATGCATGGCTATGTGTGCATGAATGCACTCCAAGCTGTGTTTTGAGTAGAGTACGCAGGGAAGTTGGGAATCTTAGTTGATCTCAGACATGCTTCTGACTCCCTGATCCTAGGGGAAATGAGTTAAAGGACATCTACACTACAAAATACAATATGGTTATTTAGAATGAAAATGTGATATATATTTACTGATATGAAAAGATGTATGTGTTTTTTTTCTTGAGGGAAGGAAAGTAAATTACAAAATATATCTCAAGATGATTCCATTTTTTAAAAGAATATAGAAAGATATACATATATATATCTACATATTTATAGGTATATGTTTATATTTACCAAAAAAAATGTCTAGAAGATAACAGCTCAAACGTTAATGATGGTCATTACTGATTGGTGGCATCACAGAAGATTAAAACTTTCCTTGACATTTTACTCCAAGAAATTTCTTTCTTTTTTTTTTTTTTTTTTTTTTGAGACAGACTCTCACTTTGTTGCCCAGGCTAGAGTGAGTACCGTGGCATCAGCCTAGCTCACAGCAACCTCAATCTCCCGGGCTCAGGAGATCCTACTGCCTCAGCCTCCCAAATAGCTGGGACTACAAGCATGTGCCGCCATGCCCGGCTAACTTTTTGTATACATATTTTTAGTTGGTCAATTAGTTTCTTTCTATTTTTAGTAGAGACGGGGTCTCGCTCAGGCTGGTTTTGGACTCCTGACCTTGAGCAATCCACTCGCCTCGGCCTCCCAGAGTGCTAGGATTACAGGCGTGAGCCACTGCGCCCGGCCAAGAAATTTCTATAATAAACTTGTGCTCCTCTGTAATAGAGGTGTAAACAGGAAAGCAGGTGAAAGTGTGGGTACATACTGTGGTGGGAGGAGGATTCCACGTCACAGCGAATCTTCCCATATACGTATTTGAGCCTTCCCTGGGACATTTTTCCCCTGCAATGGTTCCCAACTTTTTTGGCACCAGGGACTGGTTTCTTCATGGAAGACCATTTTTCCATGGATGGGAGGAGCAGGGGGGATGGAGCTCAGGCAGTGATGCAAGCAATGGGGAGCACCTGTAAATAAAAATAAAGCTTCAATTGCTGGCCCAGCAGTCATCTCCTGCTGTGCAACCCAGTTCCTAAGTTTCATGGAAGACAATTTTTCCACGGAGAGGGGTGGGGTGGGGAGGCAGAGCTCAGGTGGCCTGGTTCCTAATAGGCCATGGCCCCATATCAGTCCATGGCCTGGGGCTTGGGGCCCACAGCCCTAGCACGGCTATAAAGAGACTGGCATCTGGAAAGTTAATTTTCTTTAATGAAACAATGATATAGACAGTCTTTTTCCAGTAATTACCTTTACTTTTAAACTGACTTTTTTAAATTCAGAGAATACTCACAGTTCTTTCATACTGAAACCTATGCAGAAAAAAATAGCACAGCGTGAAATGGGTTAAGACAAGGAAATATCTCCACAGCTCTTCTTACAAAGTTTGATTAAAGGAGAGTGTCTGCAACACTCCATTTTGCTCCCAGCTGGGTCTGCTGTTCTAGGAAATGCCAGCAGTTATTCTATTTTTCTGCGGTTCCCCAGGCTGCCAAAAGGCTCTGTAAGCTGGGGAAGACTCAACAGCTACAACGTTGGTGTTCTCGGCAGCAAGATTTTCCCCCAAGATGATACTCCTGGGTTTGCATGCATTTACTCTTTTCAGTGAACCATGTCCTCTAAATGTCACCTTGCTTCCATTCAGCATGGCCTGTGTTCTGCCTGTCCAGGGGCCTCCAGGAACAGCCCACAGATTGATGGCTTGCTGAAAGCTCCCTCATTATCTCTCACTGTAAATTCCTTTCATGAGTAATCTCTTGTGCCCTGGATGCAGAGCTTCTTTGCATGCGTGCTGTGAAATAAAATCTCAGATAATGTGTGAGCCTCATTTTCTTTCTTCCC
Source organism: Microcebus murinus (assembly GCF_040939455.1). Taxonomy (NCBI): domain Eukaryota; kingdom Metazoa; phylum Chordata; class Mammalia; order Primates; family Cheirogaleidae; genus Microcebus; species Microcebus murinus. The sequence continues at coordinate 93,243,888 of NC_134111.1, read as the reverse complement.
TCCCTACCCCCGTTATCCCCACAATGTGACCTCAGAGCGAATTGTTTATTTAATTAGCAAAGCTCAGTTTAAATGGCCCTAATTGGTGAAGAATGAAAAGTAAAAGATATTAATATGTTTAAGCAAAGAGAAAGTGTGTGTGTGTGTGTGTGTGTGTGCGCGCGTGCTGATGTACCAGAAAAGAACATTCTTGAAAAATTAGTACTGGAAAGAAACTATATTTTTATCTTGTAAAAGATTGCCTTCATTATCCTTTAAAAATGAAAGAAAATTGCTTCATTTCTTCTATAATTTTTACCTACAAGATGCTGCTAAAACTCTTACAGAATTTTAAAAAATATACATACAGGTTATAATCACTTTCTTTAGAGCAACTACTATTTAAATTGAATCAGACATACTTTTCTCCAGTTGCATATTCAAAAATCTCAAGCTTATACCCAGCCCTTTTTCTATAAAGTGTATCTTTCTTTGCAAGTAGCACTTGAGGGACTTTGCATTCAAAATGTTCATGTTAAAGAGGGCTCTGGGCTCCTCTGTTACTCTTACTTGGTCTTCCTCATCCCCCTGCCAGGATGGGCCAAGCCAAGAACCAGGGCATCTTCCTGGGCATGGCAATTGGGAAGGGAGTGTTCAGCATCACAGGCAAAGGCGATGAGACCCAGGGCTGTGCTGCTTTGGCTCCTCCTTTCTCTGTGGATGCTCTTTCTCTCTCTCCAGCAAGGGTGGAGCACTAAGAAGACCTGAGGCTGCATGAACAAAGTGTGGTGCATCCACATGATGGAATGCTATTCAGCAACTAAAAAAAAAAAAAATGAAACACAGGTATATGCTACAACACGGATGAACTAACGTTAGGGTAAGTGAAAGAAGCCAGACACAAAAGACCACACATTGTACAATTCCACTTACATGAAATGTCCAGAAAAGACAAATCTACAGAGACAGAAAGTAGATTAGTGCTCAGCTGGGGCTGGTGATGGGAACAGGGAGTGGCTACCAGGGATCTTTTAGGGGTGACAAAATTGCTCTAAAATGGGGTTATCATAATGGTACAAGTCTGTAGGTTTGCTAGAAGTCATTGAATTGTACAGTGAAATGAATGAATTTATTGTGTATAAATTATACCCCCAATAAACCTGGTTTAAAAAATTAGAAGTAATTTGTTAAAAAATAAGAAGGCTTGGGGCTGATCCTGCTTGGGAGGGGCTGTCTGCACCTCTTGGTTGTAGCTGTGGGCAAACCTCAGATCTTGTTGCTTTTTGCTCAATGGTGTTCCTTTCTCACACTGGCTTTACCCAACTCTAGACAATTAAAATAAGATGTCCCAAGATGCTAAAAATGCTCAAGATACAAAGATAAATTAGATGTGTCTGATCTATTTCTTGTTCCCAAGGAGGGAGGTCTGTCACATGGGACAGTGAGACATGTAACCGTTATGTGCAGAGTAGCAGGTACTTGGGAGTCGTGTTCTGTTGGACAGAATCAGGAAGGGCTTCTCAGAGGAGGCTGCATGTGAGCCCAGTGTTAATGAATGAGAAGTAAACTGCCAGGTGGGAAGAGCAGAAGGATAAATGTGGGGTGGATAAATGCTCTTTCTGCATGCCACCCTCTCATTCCTTTCACACCCTGTGGTCTCACGTCCCTCCCCCAACCCATTCCCACCATCTCCTATCAAGGTTGGATCATAATCCAAGGTCAATAATGGGGGTAACTCATGCCCCTGGCACAGAGATTGATTCAGAGTAGGTATAGGGCTTGAGCAGTGCCGATCAATGTTCTCATTGAAATTTAATATAATTGGTTCTAAGGAAACAGACTCTTTTTTAGTATCGGAAATCATAATCATGTAATATCGTGGGTACCAGCAGTTACATTTTCTTCTGCATGAAGAAAGGTTGTCTCTGGCATGATGCTTACTGACAGAGAGAAGCAGAGGTAGGTGGTAATATGTGTGTGTGAGTGGGGGGAAGAGAGAGAGAGAGAGAGAGACAGAGAGAGAGACAGAGAGAGAGACAGAGAGAGAGACAGAGAGAGAGACAGAGAGAGAGACAGAGAGAGAGACAGAGAGAGAGACAGAGAGAGAGACAGAGAGAGAGACAGAGAGAGAGACAGAGAGAGAGACAGAGAGAGAATCAGTGACATTGAATAAACCCAGGCACAGTCATGGCTTAAGCCATAACAACACCACACTCTCCTTTTAAATCTTATTTACTTTGGGTTGAGTTTCTGTTCCCTGTAACCTAGATGCCTTAACTAATATCAAGGGCTTGTAGCGGGGACTGATGCCCTGCACAGGAGCCGGCAGGCATCAATGGCCATGGTTTCCTGAGGAATGGTGATGTGCAGGCTACATAAGGCAACATGGCGGTTGCTTCAACTGGGGTTATGGCTGTGAGGGGCCCTGACATTCCCTGATCACTCTTATTCTGTTTAGCTTCTTTTGAGTCCTCCATTGCAAGCCGTTTTACAGTCCTGAGTCATTGGGAAGGGCCTTGTTGCAACGGGAAGTGGTGAGGAAGCATATATCATCTTCTTCTGCCTGAAGTGTGGCTCTTCATGAGGACAGTGGCAGCACCCGTGGTGGAGATAGCACTGTGTTGGCTGGGTGGTATAAAGATGCATCTGCTCTTTTCCCAAAGTGGAGCTGCCAGGGTTTGCCCTCTCCACAAATAAGTTGGAAGAAATGAAATTTTCTTCTTCTGACTTGTCTCCAAGAGGCTTATAGCAACAGCTGGAAGAACTTTTGCTCTTGTCATCAACCTTGAAGAAAGGAGGCATTGCATATTTCTAACAATATCATATAGAACCTAGGAAATCCCAAAACAAAGAGGTTGGTGATAAAGTAGTTCTTCAGGACAGCTGTGGGTGGGATATTCACTCCTTACACAGTTAAAGGCAGTGGTTGTCTTATCTGTTTCTGGATTTGCCCTGAGTGGGGTTCCAGGAAGTGCCTTGGATTCTGGGTGGAGACAGACAGTTCTCAACCTGGGTTCTCCAAAATAACAATCCCCTTTCTTAATATGGTGATGGCAGCTTTAGGACCGACCATGGAGTGTTATCTGAGAAATGGGTCCTCTTATTCTGTCAGGACCAATTCCAGAGACTGCCCTGGGGTTGACCAGTGCTTTTCAAAGTTTGGACTGTGGGCCACATGTATCAGAATCACCAGTGTCCCTATTAAACTAGAGATTTCTGGGCTTTACCCCAAAAGTACTGGGGGTATATCTTGAAAATATGTATTAACAAACTCTCCAGGTGATTTTTGTGCATATTAACCGTTGAGAACAACTAGTTTGGACCCTGGTACGAGTCTCATAAATTATGATATAAAGAGAACTCAAGAGATGCTGCTCTCTGAGTAAAGACATCCTCTGTTCACTCACAAAGGGGGTTGACCTGACCCATGTCCCTTTCAGTCTAAAAGGCACAGGAAGCACAGGAAATTGAAAAGTCCTCATCACATATCTGCGGGGGGTTAGGTAGTACTTATATGTTTCAGATAGGAAGAAGAGAATTGACTATTTAGCAAACTTATAGTCACTGCTGGGAGCCAGCTGGGGCTGCTTTTAAAATACACCTGGAATGTTTGTAGCTGGAGAACCCTAGATAGCAAGGATGCAACTATTCTAATACTTTGACTTCGAATCTTGCATTTGTGTTGATGTTTGTGAAAAAAATTAGTTACCACAAACACAAACACTTCACTTTATTTTTTCTCTTTTTTATATCAGGGAATTTAGATAGATGCAAAATCCAGAAACCAGAAAAACAAGAAGTACAGTAATATAATACAAATCTTTATCCTTCTATGACTAAGCAGATTCATGGGATCTGAACTCTGGAGGTGTTTTCTGTCCATCAAATAAATGAAACCCACGCCAAGGTAGTATCTAAACAACAATTATTTTCAGCTTTTCAAACAGACACACACAAGGCAAAGAAACAAATAACTTCCCTCCCCATGAAACTACCCAAGGTCTGAGAATGCACATGACAATTGAATGGCTGTCAACACTGCTTCTTCCTCTGAGTTTGCCTGATTCTTCTTTCTTTTCTTTTTGGTGAATAACACAGAGGCAGCTGTCACAGCAAATAGGATTCAAAACCCCATTAATATTGGTGACTCATCAGCTGGATTCTTTTCCCATGTCTGAAAATGTCAGGAAATTAAAAAGGCACTGTGGCATCTCCAAGAGAACGAGTTCCAAGACAGAGCCATAACCACTTCTAAATATTCTTGGCCTCATTTGGAAATTGGCTGTCACCTGGGACGTGGCCTGATTTGTAGTCCCATCTGTGGGGGGCAAGAGAGACTATCAATCACACTGAGTAAACGACTCAGCCTGCCCTCCAGCCACACTGGGATTGTGGGGCTAGATGTGTTGCCACTGTTATTAGGTGTAGATAGGGCAACTAGACATGTCCTGCCTGGGTACCCAGCTTGGCTTCCTTAAGAGGAGAAAGGGAGAGGGCAGTAGGCAGGGGCTGAAGCTAAGTGCACCCCTCATGGACTAAATGATCAGCTGAATAAGACATAGGGATAGAGATGAATATTCAGAAACATCTGGATAATTGCATTTTGATTTTAATCTTTTTCTAAGATTTAATTCTAATATTTGGCTTCTGAGTCACTTAAAACAGACTCTGTAATCTTATTTTAATTCACTGGCTTTAACAACCTACAATATAGGGCAAGCCAACTGGTGCATATAGGATGAGCAAAAGTATATCTTCAGGAAAATTGATTCAGATCCTTCTTGCAACAGGGGAATGATAGACTACCTTGAAATTGTAATGTTGCTAATATGATTGTCAGAGTCTTGGCTGAAGTGAATCTTGGCTACAGTTTATTTAATAAGCTTAGCTTTTGACTGGGGTCCCAACTCTGAGCACGGAGGACAGGAATGGCTAAGGAGAATCCCTGTTCAGAAGGAAAAAACATATGTTCCCTGAACATCTGTACCGGAGTGTGGGCTTAGGGAATCAGGGAAGTTTGAAGGAGTTTGTAGCACATGGACCACGCTTTGATGAAGAAGTAGCACATGGGCCTGATGAGATGGTGAGGAACACTCTCCTGGGTTGAGTGTAGGAGGAGAGACTCAGAGTTTAGGAAACAAATGGAGAAGTTTGGCATCTAGTGGGGAAATTAAGTTGGAATGGTGAATCATGGGAATCCTTGAAAACTGAAGGCAGTAGTTTGTTTGGATGTCGTTCATAGCCAATGAAAAGTCATTGAAAGTTTCTCATAAGGGATAAGAGGATTCTTTTATTTGTTCATTCAGTTGACCAATATTTATTGAGCACTTACTATGTGAATTAATTATAGGCATACTTGATATAGTGCATAAAAAGTCCTTGTTAGCATGTATTTGGGAGGGACTAGAGAAAACACATAAAAAGCAAAGAGAAAATACACACAACACAGTAGAGTATGCTATCTTAGATAGGATTGTGGTAAGGGGAAGCCTTTCAATGTCATTTGATAAAAGACCCGAAACAAGTGAGAGAAGGAGTGAATCATATATGTCTTAGAAAAAGTCATTCCAGCCAATGTTATTCTAGTCATTCCAAAAATGCTAAGGCTGAGGCAGGAACTTATGCATGAGGAAGTGCAAGGAGGCTGTACAGCACAACAGTATGAGCAGGAATAAATAGAAGGGAATGAGGTCAGAGATGATTGGATGCCACACCCTTTCCAAGTCACTTGATGGGCTTTGGCTTTTGCTCTTCATGAGATTGGAGCCATTGGAGGATTTTGAGTACAAAAGTCAATATGTCTGAGTCTTGTTTCTAAAACATCCCTCTGTGAATACATTTTAGAAAGAAAAAGACAGGACCAGGAAGAGCAATTAGGAGGCTATTGCAATAACACAAGGGCAAGGTGACAGTGCGTTAAGCCTGGGTGGCAGTGATGAAGATGGGGAGTAGGGGTCAAATTCTAGACACACTCTGAAGACAGAGCCAGTAGGATTTGCTGATGGATTGAATGGGGGGAGGGGGGAGTGAGAGAAAAGAAAGGATCAAAAATTACTCCAAAGTTTATGCCTTAAGTAATAACTAAATGAGTGTAGTTGATATAATGAAGTTGGGAAAAACTAATAACCTCATTTTAACTTAATTACCTTGTTAAAGGCCCCATCTCCAAACATGGTCACGTTCTGACGTACTGGGGTTAGGACTGCAACATAGGAATTTGGGAGAACACAATGCAATACATGAGACCCAGAAAGCACAAATCTCCAGTTGCATACTTGATCCTGCTTCTGTACACCACAGCGCTGAGTGCTCAGCCTCCTCTGAGAAGTTGCATCTGTGCTCAGCTGATCCATAGAGAAGGTGGGATTCAGAAACGATATTAGAGATAAAAGAAGTAAAAAACTGATCTTTACAGTTAAGTCGGTACTCATACATTTGCTAAAATGTGCTTTACTCTGACTTCTAGTCTTTATGGTGCTTTGTGGCTCTAACCTAAAAACAGATGGTGTGTTTTTGATGAGAAAAATCATATTTGACCTTAGGGCAACATTTTGCTCTGAATGGATTTCTAGCTGTTTTGAAATAGCATTTTACTTGCTCTTTTGGAAGTACATTACATATCATTTACCTGCTGCTTAAAGGTGAATGCATAGAAGAAATGCATATCCCTTTGTATACCTGTAAAAAGCCATGGATCCATTCAACATGGTATTTAATTTCTGATGACCGTGCCACAAGTAGGCAGAATATGTTGCCTTGAGAAATGTGTTTCTCTGAAAAATCCATTATAGCTCTCCCATCTAAAATTCTCTAAATCATGTTGGAGACTCTTAGAGAATTTTAAGCCTAAGGAAATTATTAAGGGTTTTCATATTTTGAATTAAAGGTGTTATTTAAATGGCATTTGGGAGACAGTAATGAGTATAGTGTATACATGTTTCAATTTAGGTCCTTCTCTTGGAGCCAGAAGATCAAAGCTTAAGGTTCAGACCTTAGGAAATTAACTCAACCACCTCTGAGTCTTAATTCTTAAAGTCAGAAATTAGTGTAATGATTTTCTGCCATTCCTACCTCTGGGCTTGTATGAATAACAAAGTGACAGAATTTGTTATTTTTAATAAGTTTATGAGTTGACTGGTCAGTTCATCTCCCCTAGGCTTGCTCATGGATCTGTGGGCTGCTGTTACAGGTCTAGGATGGTCTCAGGTGGACAACTTAACTCTGCTCCTTGTGTAATCTCATCCTGCAATAGGCTAGTTTCTCCACCAAAGGCAGAGGAACAAGAGGGAGAACAGAGAACCAAGTTCTGTGGAGGCCTTGGCTCAGGGCTGGTGCTCAGCCACTTCTTCCACCTTCTATTGGCCAAAGCAAGTTAGAAGCCAGTGCAGATTCTCCAGCCGATGTTAGGTTGATAATCTCAGCTACAAGCCTCTGCCCCTTCCTGGTCCTGATCACTTCCACTTCTGGTTGATCCTCTGTCACCCCTGCTTGCCAAAATTCAAACCTAAATGTGGCTCCTCCCTTCTGCTATGTCACCTCCCTCTCTTTCCTCCTTATCTGAGTGGCTACCTGCTCCCTCCCACCCTGCCCCGACTTGCCCTGCGTTGGAAAAGTAGGAGAGAAGACTTCATTTCTTGATTAGAGAAGCTTCAAAGTCATCTAGAAATGGGCATTGACACAGGATGGAGTAAGAATTGGGGCCATTTTTGCAAACTATCTACTACGAGAATAAAGGTCTTTGGTTCCCATATGTGTGACCACTATCTTTTGATCTCCATGTACACAGTAAACATTTTTCCCAGGATTTGATTCTAGTTTCTTGCCTTTCTTAGATTTGGAAACCAAGCAGAAAAGCTTTTTACTCCATAAAGTTACTATTTGGTGGTTTCTATCACTTCTACTTGAAAAGATACTGCATTTTTAAAAATTGTAAAGTTTTGGGAGGACTCGGGGGAAATTTTAAAAGTTCCATTAGGAGCCACATGGGGCGTACTTCAGTTGCACTATAAACACACAGTGAAAAGTGTACACTTTATTCTTTCCCGTCTTGGGAAGGACATTATTATTTCCATTTCGTTGTTTTCAAAGTAATTGAAAATGGTCAATTTTATGTCCCTCTACAGTAAATACATTGAGTGGAAAATTTCAAATTTAGCCACTTCTCCTGCTTGATAGAATGATTTGTGTCATAAGTCATTTATAGTAAATGAACTGCTTGGACTATTAAACTGTAGGATCACAGAATTTATGTATTTGTCACAAATGATTTAAACCCCAACTTTTTTCAAAAAGAGCTCCTAGTCCTTCATAACAAAGTGAATATATAGTGAGCCCTTTAAAATAGTTATAGAAGCATGAAGAGAAGAGAAAAGTGAAAATAGAAAGAAAGTTGAGCCAACGGAATGATTGTAATTTAGCATTAAATTAGGCTTCCTGCTTTCTAATTAGAAAGAAACAATTGAACTTCTGAGTCAGGAAAGTTCAATTTATTCTCTAGAGCAGTGCTCTCATCCAAAGGTTAATAACACAATAGTGCTACAAGTAATTTGCTGTTAATAACCATTAAAGTTATTGAAGTATTTTATTTTTTAAATATGGATAGGATCGATTTATTTTCACCCACTTATTTTTTTGAGTGGGAAAGGCACGTGTGTACAACTAGGTTGCTGTTACGTATCTCTAGGAGCATAACTACATGTAAAGCATAAAAGTCATCTGATATACTGTCAGAGTGGTGAAAAGGTTGAAAGCTGCTGCCCAAATGATGGGATTCTTTGTCCATGACTGATTAATGCACATAGGTTCTTTGCCCTAATTTGTGATCTTGGGAGAGTATCATGTAGTTTCAAAATCCACGGCTGCAGAGGGATCACCTATGAGGGGGTGATGTAGTTGGTAAGTAGCAGCAGATAGACAAACACTAATAATGCAACCCTCCCCTGGAATAAAGTACTCTTCAAAGAAGTTTCCTGCTCATTATTTCATCTTAGCCTCACAAATCCATAAGGAGTTTAGGAAGGTATTTTCTTTATTTTACGGATAAGGAATGATGAAAGAATGGAGAGAGATGGAATAGCTTGCAGAAGTTCATGTCTTTCAAGAACTGGAAATAGCCTGATTATTTTGGCTCAGAAAATTTCTGGACTGCTCTGACTGACCCGAGTTTATCTTGGTGGAAATCAGAGTCTTCATCTGAGGTTCTTCTTGATTGGATAAAACAAAGCTTGGCTTGGGAGAGTCTTTCAGACCCACTTTAAACTATGAGTCATAAGTACACAGCTGGCCGGGGCAAAGCTTGGATCAAGCTCTCTCTGTGCTCAGAGCATCAAACCATTCACGTGAATATCCCAAGGAGGTGTCATAACTGGACTGGAGGAGTTAAGATCTTTCCCCAAATGCAAAGTTTAGCCACAGAAGCTGTCTCTAAGAGCAGGCTAATAATTAAAAGGTATATCTGTCATGTCACCATTGTATCTGGACCTCATTACTGAGATACCATTAGCCTGGAAGAGGCAAGAACACAAAGTATTGTGGTTTCTCTATTTTGTTTTTTTCTCCTAATGATTCATCGTCAGATAATTATTAATCTAAAGCATTTTCAAAGCCTGAAGTGAAAAATTTCATCTAAAGCAACAGGAAGCAGATGGTGTTCATGTACAAGAGAACCAGCTCAGAGTAACACACAGCTGTATTCCCTTCCCTAGTGCCACAAGTGGAATTTGATTATGTCTGTGATTCATTTCTAAAATGACACATCCTTAACATCACAGTGTAACCTCAAGCTTTTGGCAATGATGCCTCTAATCTTTGTCCTGAAAACAATGTTGTCTCCTCCTACTTACCCAGGAAATTAATTCAGTGACAAACTAGAATGCAGTGTTCTTAATCAGTACCAAGATTTTCTTTAATAACTAAGGAAAAGCAATGAGAATAATAAAAGTGTTTACAAAGATAACCAATAATGCCAGAATGCAATAACTCTGAGATTATATCAATATCAGATATGTTTTGGGGGGTAGAGATAGAGTATATTAGTTTAAAGAATAGCCTCTGCCAATAGACACATTTGAGTTTAAATTCTTAATACCTCTGTGAGACCAGAAACTTATTTCACTTTTATCTTTTCAAATCAGATAATAAATATCTCAAAGAACTGTTGTGATGACTGGATAAGATTAAGTAACTAAATCTCTCACCATAATGCGAGGCATGTGATTGGTACATACTAACTGATAGTTGAAAACAAAAACCAACGAACTGAAAGATGTGGGTATCTTTTTAGGCTTTTCTGACTATTAGTTGCATTATTTGAAGATGCCAATTGAAATACAAGATATTCATAGATATTCTGGTAGTTAAACTTGGAAATTATATGACATTCTTCTTTTTTTTTTTTTTTTTTTGAGACAGAGTCTCGCTTTGTTGTCCAGGCTAGAGTGAGTGCCGTGGCGTCAGCCTAGCTCACAGCAACCTCAAACTCCTGGGCTCGAGTGATCCTTCTGCCTCAGCCTCCCGAGTAGCTGGGACTACAGGCATGAGCCACCATGCCCGGCTAATTTTTTATATATATATCAGTTGGCCAATTAATTTCTTTCTATTTATAGTAGAGACGGGGTCTCGCTCTTGCTCAGGCTGGTTTTGAACTCCTGACCTTGAGCAATCCGCCCGCCTCGGCCTCCCAAGAGCTAGGATTACAGGCGTGAGCCACAGCGCCCGGCCTATATGACATTCTTAACATCAATATGTAGTTCCCTTTCTGGTACCTTCTCTGGTACGTTCTTGAGCTAACAGTTAATTATAGAAAACAGAAATGATAAGGTCAAACATGGAAATTGCTTCTCTCTCAATCTCTCTCTCTCCTTTCTCTGTATCTCTCTCAGTCTTTCTCTGACGACAAGTGGCATCAAATCTACTAGGGCTGCTTGAATGACATACATTATCTCCAAGCTCTGAGTAGTCTACAGCTAAATCTAAATCTAAGCTTCAGGGCTTAGAATTTAAAGTGTGAATAGGAGTTTCTAAGACGTGGTTATTAATAATGCCTCAGTCTCATAATTTGTTTAAGGTTGTTGCTTATATTGAGATGGAAGACTCCATCCATACCAAGATTTTGTACCCCAATTCTTCCATTGTTAAAGACTGCTCTTCCCTTGTGCTGGAGATGGTGTTTTTAAAAGATTAACAGGGAGTTAACAAAGAAAACACAGGCACCTGTCCCTGCCTGCCTGGCTCACTGCTCTGCAAGTGGTAAATGCCAGGCAACAAGAGAGCTGGAGAAATCTTATGGGAAAAGCAAGCATAGATATGGAAGTCAAGAGTCCTGGTTTATATCCCAGGTCTTGCCTTCATGATGATTTCTTAGACTCCAGCTTTGTAATTTCCCATCTTTAAATAACAATAAATATAGACTCCTTGCTGAGGAACATTTCTCATTAAAAAATATCCATGCAGCTTGAGCTGAGATTCTTGGCTGGTAAAACTGGGATTCTCTGCAGAAAAGCCAGGGGAGGGGAACACCTGTACTATGGGTGTGGGGGGATGCCCTTCAGACCCCTGTCTTATGACAGACATGAAAAGCCAGTGGCCAAGGATTCTCATATCCCAAGTCTTTGGGATTAAGCAGAATTTTCATTGGGGGACAGGACCAATGTCTTCTGAGCTGTTGGAGAAGGTCAGATGGATGGGTCACTTGGGCATCCTATCTCCACAACCCTTCCTTCTTTGGCCAGTATGGTTTATTCACTCCAGGAATCTGCTGGTTCCATAAACCTGGCTGGTGCCACACTGTCTATGAACACTCTTACACTGTGTTGGCTGTTGGACTTGCTAAGCAATCCTACAGTACAGCTGTATATTAAGAGATTTATAGAATAAACAAGAAAAGCTATTTGTACTTCATTATCTATACTGATAAGATGTAACCATAACCTTATGTGAGACTTCCCTCCTCTGACCTAGAGATGTGTGTTCTTTCTGTTGTTCTTTATGCCTGTACTAAACCAAAAGTGTGATCATTGCAGCCAGATACTGGCAGATAGATTGGAAGGACCACCTCTCATTTCTGATGGTCACACCCCTGTTGCATCTGGAAAGAGTATCTCTTAGTTTCTACCATCTGGGCATTTTTTAAAATTTTCTAAGGCAGTAAATAAGGCATACTTTACCAGTCTGGGCTAAAGAAAATGACATCAGTACACAATTTAGGTAAGCCCAGGATGTCCTTAGCAGGAAAAGAATCAGAATTTGAGCCCAGTGAGAAACCTTAGGCATAATCCAGTCTAATTTCCTCATACTGAGTCCCAGAGAGGCTAGTGATTTGTGTAAGGACTCAAGGTGAATCAGTGTGAGAGGCAAGATTAAAATCCAAATCCTAGTATCCTTAGCTATAAAACAGAGATAATAATCTCATTGAGGGGTCATGATAATCATCTGTTCTATCTGTAGCGCTTTCATATGTATGACATTTTTTCAATTATTCCAACATAATTGTTGGGTGCTCTTCATAGGTGAATATGTGTAAGTGCACTATATGGACATGTTCAGCCATAGCTATCTGAGCCTCAAGTCTCCTGTCTGTAAAAAAATGGCTAATTTGAACAACTCAAGTGACTTGAGAGTATCCAATGGCATATAATATGTGCAAATCATTGTGAATTATAAAAATATTCAGATACTGGTTGATATTATCTCTCCAGTTCCTGTCTCAATGTTACCTCAAATGCCTTCAACAGAACATCATTTGTTTGAATTTAAGTTTGGGATACAAGCAAGGAATTAGATTAGTTAGCAGAAATAATGAACCTGAAAATATACCCCTACTGAATGGGGAAATACATGATTGGACAGTTTAGTTAGAACAAAACAATACTAATGTTTTATTTTTATTGACAGTGCATTCCCCGACCAACCCTATTGAAGTGTTCTGATATATACTATTCTCTATTGACTATGGCATATAATCTGACTGCTATGTGAAATTGTTCTCAGAAATGGAACCAGATACCTGCATATTAAAGTCACATGGGAAAGGCAGAAATAAAGTTGACATATAAATTTATTGTTCAAAAATGATTCAACATATAAATAAAATTAGAATAACTGCTAATCTGTTTACTAAGAAATTCAAAACATACTATGGTATATTCTTTTTATATTTCTAAAGTAATAAATCTCAGATGATGTCTATTTAAACTGCTGATTGGAGAATGTGCATTGAGAAAGTAGGGCATGGTTTGCTTTTGCTGGTTTCTTGCTAATGCAAACCTTCGGGAGGTTGATAGGAAGTAGCCTGATAACAGAATAATTTGGGGAACTTGTCAAAGTCTGAGACAGTCTTTGGGACCTTTGCTTCAATATGTCATTTATTGGCTCTGGAATGTATGTTTAATCCCTGTTTCTAAAGACAATATTGATGGATCCTCTCATGTCCCCTATATGAGGACCCTGCTTATTAGTTACAGCCACAGAGCACTGTGAATATTTTCTGAGATGATAATACATATAAACAAACCAAAAGACCAAGTAATGTATAGTTTCATTGATTCTTGCACTTATTCTGTACATGGTTTCCATTCACTCCTTTAAAACATAGTTACTGAAATTACGAATGCACTCTTGTGTAGAAACATTGATTGAATTCCACATTTGTTCAGGGTGGCAAGACAAACCAAAAAATAGCAATATGGAAACTATTGGTAACCTCAAGCAGTGAGTCAAATTTGGCCCACAACAGTAAATCCTTAGAAAGTTAAATGATGATTGAACTCGTTGAAATAAATAGCCATCTTCCTTTGATTAGCAGATGCTAAGAAAATAAAAGAGAGAGCTGACAAAAATAGTGATTTATATTGATTTAGGTTGGGTCTCCAATCACTTACCCAAATGAATTCTGTTGGATAACCTTTACCTTCTTAAGGAATCACAACATGAAATAAAGACAAGAGATGAGTCATAGTCCTGCGTGGTACTGAACGAACTAAGTCATGATTCATGAGGACCTCAGCTTTGGGAATTGCAAAGTCTTTGTTCTTATTTAAAAGTCAAAGAGAAAGAAACTTTGATTCTTAATTATGATCCTATGAAACAGCAAAACAAGTGGTTTCATAAGATGTTGATCCTTTTAAATTCTGAATTATATTGAATAAATGATTAAACTTCATATTCTACTTGCTTTAAATGTAAGAGAGGTGATTGTCTAGTAGCTCTAACCTGAGCTAGACATTAGAAGTCCAGTAGGACTTATTAATTTGATTTTTAAAAATTAACTGCCTTTGCTAAAAAGCCTGGGATAGAAGCACTAAGGCATCATTAAATATAAAAAATATTTAGGCCAAGAGATGACAGTAGCAATACAAAGAAGAAACCAGGGCAGTTGAAAAACAGCACTGAGATAATGGTGCCTCATTAGTACATTGCAAGAGTCAGGTTTTTAAATAAGGGTCTAAAACAGAAACTAGGCCACTTGATTTACACTAGGGTGAGGGTTATAAAGAGAAGATCCTTCTACAAGAGAAATATTTTCCGGGCAAAAAGCTTGGCTTTAGTTTTTTATGTTATAGACAACAACAACAAAATGGGTGGCAGAGTGCCATAACTAATCTCAACTGTGGACAAGATACATAGAGAAAAATTTGATCTCTGAGGTTGCTAGGATTAAAATTATAGTAAATCTTAAATAAATTCAACAAATGCACTTCATGTGTAGAGTGAATATCTGGCATTCTTTAGTTGACTACCAAACATCTAATTCCAACAGTACTTCAATATCTGTTGGGGGAATTACTGCTCCCTTTTTCAGTGTCTTTTCATGGGAGGGTAATTCCTTCTGCACACCTCCACTTACACAGCTGAGATGTCCATAGCATTTCTCTCCTCCTCTTAACGTTTCAATGCAATGGGTATATGACCTAACGTTGACTGACTGGGGGCTTTTTTTGAGGACTTTGAAATTTGAAAGTGTGATTCAAGGGCAGAATAAATAGTTGGATAGAATTCTTTATGGTGGCAACCATGGAAAAACAACCATAGACACTTTGCTATAGCACAATTGTATGTTTCCAGGTCTTATCCCTCCAATGCTCCTTTGCTATCTGGTTATCCTACTTCCATCAATTCTGTGAAACCCTGAATCCTTTCCAATAACTTTCACTTTTGCTTAAGAGTCCACTTCCTGTTGTTTGCATCATGAAACCACAACCATTCCACTATGGAAGTTAATTATAGCCTGATTGCAGGGATAAGATTTTGCAATGAGCTACAAGTTTCCCTGCAGAGTAGGGATTATTGCTTTTTTGGAAGCCCATGGAGATATTTTGAAAAGGAAAGCACTTTGAAAGAAGATGCATAACATTAGTACTCATATACCTTTGATGCCCGGTAGCAATTCTTACAGGGATGAATTGCTCTTGGAGAATTTAAGATGTGCTGAAATACTACACAGTCTAGTCCCTACAAGATTGAAAATAGAAGCCATCTTTTATCCCAAACAGAAAGCACATGACATGACTGTATACAGAAGGACATTGTGGTCTTGTTTTTATTATGAAATAGATGGCTTCTACTGATCCTTGCTCATACCCCTTTAATTAAATATCCACACAAAAGTAGTTAGCAGTGCAGAATGAATTAGTAGCATATGTTCACAATTGGAAGAGATTCAAAATCATGCAGTCCAGTCCATTTCCTGATGCTATAATCCCCTATAGAGCACATTCTGAACAGCTGTGATGTTGAGTGAACACCTTTAGTTATCCAGTGTTCACTTCCTCCCAAGGCAGCCTACTGTGCTGCTGGACAGCTGTACTTACTACAACATTCTTCTTGACTTTGCACCCAAATATATCTTTCTTTAAATTGAATGTATTTGGTGATCACAAAATTGGTCCCTGGAGATATAAAGGCGTTTACTTCAAATATTTGCTTATCACCCCTTACATTCTTTTTATTTCTGTATCCGTTCCACCAATTAAAAATGAACACTGATGGCATGATCTTGTACACAGAAAATCCTAGAACCACTAAAATGATTAATTATAATGAACGAGTGCACTGAGGTTGCAGGATACAAGGTCAATATAGAAAAACCAATTGTATTTCTGTGAGTATCAATGAATACTCTGAAAATTAAGAAAATGAAATTCCATTTACAACAGCATCAAAAGGAATAAAATAGTAAGGATAAATTGAATAAAATACTAAAGATACATTTAATAAAAGAAGGGCAAGTCTTGTACACTGAAAATTATAAAAGATTGTTGGAAAAACTAAAAGAATGTCTAAATATGTCTATGTAGTAGTCATTTGACATCTTATTTCCATGAATCAGAAGATTTGATATTATTAAGGTGACAATACTCCTCATTCAGCACAATCCCCATCCAAATGCCAGCTGGATTTTTGCACAAATTGACAATCTTATCCTAAAGTTCATTTGGAAATGCAAGGGATTCAGTACAGCCAAAATAATCTTAAAAAAGAACAAAGTTGAAAGATTCACATTTCCTGACACAAAAACATACTACAAAGCTGAAGTGATCAAGGCAGTGTTATATTGGCATAAAGATAGACATATATATCAGTTGAATAAAATTGGGAGGCTAGAAAAAATGTTTACATTTATGGTTAATCAATTTTCAATAATAGTGCCAAGGCAATTCAGTAGAGGGAAAGAATAGTCTTTTTAACAAACAGTGCTGCTATAAATGGATGTTCATGCGTAAAATAATGAAGCTGGGTCCCAACCTCACACCACACACAAAAATGAACTCAAAATGGGACATAACATCCAAATGTAAAATTTAAAAGAATAGAAGTCTGAGGAGAAACATACATTTTTGTTACCTTAAGTTAGGCAGTGGTTCCTTAGATATAACATAAAGGCACGTGAGAAAAAAGCAAAAATAAATGCATTTGACTTCATCAAACTTAAAATTTTTGTGCTGCAAATGATAACATCAAGAAAGTGAAAAGATAATGAATGAGGTGCATCACATTGAGGGGATGGTCACGCTTGAAGCTCTGACTCCAGGGGGGAGGGGAGCAAGGGCAATATACTAACCTTAACATTTGTACCCCCATAATATGCTGAAACAAAAAAAGTGAAAAGACAGCCACAGAATGGCAGAAAATATTTGCAAATCATATATTTAATAAGGGACTTATATTCAGAATATGTAAAGAAGTCTTACAACTCACAAAAACACAGATAACCCAATTTGAAAGATGAGAAAAGGAATTGAATAGCCATCCTCTAAGGAAGATAAATAAACGGCCAATAAGCACTTGAAAAGTGCTCACTAGCCTTTAGGGAAATGTAAGTCAGAACCATGAGATACCACTTCACACCCATTAAGATGGCTATCATCAAAAAGAAAGGCAGTAACAAGCATTAGACAGATGTTGAAAAATTACAGCCTTCCCACATTGCTTATGAAAGTGTACATTGGTGCAAATTCTTTGGGAAACAATTTAGCAGGTCCCCGAAATGTTAAACATGGAGTTATCACATGACTCAACAATTCCATTCCTAGGTATATATTTAAGATAAATAAAAAACATAAGTCCACACAAAAACTTGTACATGAATATTCATAGCAGTATTATTTATGATAGTCAAAAAGTGAAAACAACCCAATGTCTATTGGTAATGAATAAGTGCATAAAATATGGTATATCCATACAATGAAATATTATTTGGTCATAAAAAGAAATGAAGATGATATTTGTACACCTGTGTTCGGGACAGCATTCTTCATAGTGGCCAAAAGGTGGAAGCAATGCAAATGTCCATTAAGGGATGAATGGATAAACATAATGTGGTATATATTCAATGTAATATTATGCAACTGTTAAAAGCAATGAAATCCTGATACATGCTACAACATGGATGAACCTTGAAAACATTATGCTGAGTGTAAGAAGTTAGACAAAAAAGACCACATATTGTACGATCCCATTTATATAAAATGTCCAGGATAGCTAAAATCTAGGGATACAGAAATAAAATTAGTGGTTTCCTGGGAGAGTTGGTGAGAAATTGGGAGTGGCTGCTAAGTGGTATGGAGTTTCTTTTTGGGGAGATGAAAATGTTCCAAGGATTAGATATTGGGGTTGCGCAACTCTGGGAATACACCAAAAACCATTGTATGTATACTGTAAATAGGTGAATTTTATGGTATATGAATTATACCTCAATAAAGCAATTTGACATAAATCAAAAACAAATAAAAAAATGGGTAGGATCAAGTATGAATCTTTTTTTTTTATTTATTTATTTTTATTTATTTAGTTTTTTTATTTTGGCATATTATGGGGGTACAGATTTTAAGGTTTCAATAAATGCCCATTTCCCCCCCTCCCCCCAAAAGTCTGAGTCTCCATCATGACCATCCCCCAGATGGTGCACATCTCACTCATTATGTATGTATATACCCGCCCCCCTCCCCCCTCCCACCTGCCCAATACCCTATTACTGTAGCACCTGTGTGTCCACTTAGGTGCTACTCAGTTAATACCAGTTTGCTGGAGAATATATCTGGTGCTTGTTTTTCCATTCTTGGGATACTTCACTTAGTAGTATGGGTTCCAGCTCTAACCAGGAAAATATAAGATGTGCTATGTCACCGTTGTTTCTTAGAGCTGAATAGTACTCCATGGTATACATATACCACATTTTATTAATCCATTCTTGGATTGATGGGCACTTGGGCTGTTTCCACAGCCTTGCAATTATGAATTGTGCTGCTATAAACATTCGAGTGCAGGTGTCTTTTTTGTAGAGTGTCACTGGATCATTTGGGTAGATGCCCAGCAATGGGATTGCTGGATCAAATGGTAGATTCAGTTGTATCGCTTTAAGGTATCTCCATATTGCTTTCCACAGAGGTTGAACTAGTTTGCAGTCCCACCAGCAGTGTAGGAGTGTTCCTCTCTCTCCACATCCACGCCAGCATTTGTTATTTGGAGACTTTTTGATAAAGGCCATTCTCACTGGAGTTAAGTGATATCTCATTGTAGTTTTGATTTGCATTTCCCTGATGATTAGGGATGGTGAGCATTTTTTCATATGTTTGTTGGCCATTCTTCTGTCTTCTTTAGAAAAGTTTCTGTTCATGTCCTTTGCCCACTTTTTAATAGGGTTATTTGATTTTTTCTTGCTGATTTTCGTGAGTTCTAAGTATATTCTAGTTATCAGTCCTTTATCGGATACATAGGATGCAAAAATTTTCTCCCATTCTGTAGGTTGTCTGTTTTAATATGCCAGATATCAAACTATACTACAAAGCTGTAGTAATTAAAACAATCTGGTATTGGCACAAAAATAGGAATATTGACCAGTGGAACAGATGTGAGAATCCTGATATAAAACCATCCTCATATAGCCATCTAATCTTTGACAAAGTAGACAAAAACATACGCTGGGGAAAAGAATCCCTTTTCAATAAATGGTGCTGGGAAAACTGGATAGCCACTTGTAGAAGGTTAAAACAGGACCCACACCTTTCACCTCTCACAAAAATCAACTCACGCTGGATAACAGACTTAAATCTCAGGTATGAAACCATTAGAATTCTAGAGGAAAATGTTGGAAACACTCTCCTAGACATCGGCCTGGGCAAAGAGTTTATGAAGAAATCCCCAAAGGCAATCAAAGCAGCAACAAAAATAAGTATGAATCTTTTGACAGGTTGAATACTCCTTTTCCATTATTCTCCATCATCCTGCATTTTTTTTTTTGCAGTATTCAAGTATTTTGTAATTATTCTATGTCATTCCTTATTATTTCCTATCTTCTTTACTAGACTTTGAGTTCTTTGAGGGCAACGATTATTTCTATCTTGTTTACATGTATCCTCAGCACTTAATATGGTGTCTGGCACTTATAGAAATGCAATAAAGATTTGTTATTGTTTTAGGCCAGCTGAAACCTACATCTAAGCTGAAACTAATACATTAAGAAACTCCTGCAGTAATGCCCACATGGTTAAGAATCCACTCTGCCAATCTAAGCCTCTCTAAATTACTCATGAAAATATTTTGAGACCACATTAATAAACATGCAGAAATCTAGATACTTGATATCCATAGTATTGCACTGCAACATTAGCAAAATAGAATTAGTTGAGTTGGCATAATGTTCTCAATGAGCCTGAAATAGCATATGAGTTTCACGTGATGGGAATATGTTTATCAAGAGTTTAAGGCCGGGCGCTGTGGCTCACGCCTGTAATCCTAGCTCTTGGGAGGCCGAGGCGGGCGGATTGCTCAAGGTCAGGAGTTCAAAACCAGCCTGAGCAAGAGCGAGACCCCGTCTCTACTATAAATAGAAAGAAATCAATTGGCCAACTGATACATATATAAAAAATTAGCCGGGCATGGTGGCACATGCCTGTAGTCCCAGCTACCAGGGAGGCTGAGGCAGAAGGATCGCTCGAGCCCAGGAGTTTGAGGTTGCTGTGAGCTAGGCTGACGCCACGGCACTCACTCTAGCCTGGACAACAAAGTGAGACTCTGTCTCAAAAAAAAAAAAAAAAAAGAGTTTAAGAGGCTAAGAGACAGAAAGAAGCTTTATACATAATCGCTATGCCAATGATTCCTGTAAAATTAGCATCCTAATAATAATATTCTCTTAAATGCATACAGCATTCTCCCGTTTACAAACATCTTTCACATATATCTTCATTTGGCCAATAGTCAAGTGAATATAAGTCCATTCAGAAATCAGGGCCCTTCTGCTAGTAAAGATTCTAATCATCATGTATAGAAAAGGACAATGCTATTAGATGTTAGTATTGAGAACCTTGTAGTAACTGCCCATCTTTTAAACTCTTCAAGGACACTTACGAACCCTGCAGGGAAGCTCCATGCTTCATTCATCCGGAAACTTACTGTCTGTTGTCTTCTACTTTTCTGGCTTTCCTGTAGGACATCCTTTGATATATATCATCTATACAGGATCATCTTCTCTCAAAGCCCTTTCATAGAATCTATGGACTATTCGTTGTCTGCTAACAAGGCTTTCTCCAGGAGGTTCCTTTATTACCTCCAGTTGCCTGAAGTTTGTGGTTGACTCACCAACTGCTTAGCTACCATCTCTTGGTGGTAGAAACTTTGAACTAACTGTGTGGGCCTTCTTTGAAGTCATCTAGAGATCCATGGTAGGATGTCAAATTATTTCTTTCCTATATGAACAGTGATTACCTCTTATCCAAGTCTGGTGGTAGGGCATTAAAATCTATCTCCTTATACTCAATATTAATATTGATAATAATTAGGAAAAGAGAAATGGAAGTTGGACATTGGAAGTAAATGAAATCTGGAGCAGAGATGAATTTTTTTCGTCTGTCTTAGTTGGGAAAAAGCCAATCAAAGTGCAACAGGCATAGGACTGTATTCCTGTCTCTTATTGAGGAGGAATTTTTATTTTTATTTTTTTTATTTTGGCATATTATAGGGGTACAGATTTTAAGGTTTAAGTAAATGCCCTTTCCCCCCTCCCCCCACAAGTCTGAGTTTCCAGCATGACCATCCCCCAGATGGTGTACATCTCACTCATTATATATGTATATACCCCCCCACCCCCTCCCACCTGCCCAATACCCTATTACTGTAGTACCTATGTGTCCACTTAGATGCTGCTCAGTTAATACCAGTTTGCTGGTGAGTATATGTGGTGCTTGTTTTTCCATTCTTGGGATACTTCACTTAGTAGTATGGGTTCCAGCTCTAACCAGGAAAATATAAGATGTGCTATGTCACCGTTGTTTCTTAGAGCTGAATAGTACTCCATGGTATACATATACCACATTTTATTAATCCATTCTTGGATTGATGGGCACTTAGGCTGTTTCCACAGCCTTGCAATTATGAATTGTGCTGCTATAAACATTCGAGTGCAGGTGTCTTTTTTGTAGAGTGTCATTGGATCTTTTGGGTAGATGCCCAGCAATGGGATTGCTGGATCAAATGGTAGATTCACTTGTATCACTTTAAGGTCTCTCCATATTGCTTTCCACAGAAATTGAACTAGTTTGCAGTCCCACCAGCAGTGTAGGAGTGTTCCTTTCTCTCCGCAACCACGCCAGCATTTATTGTTTAGAGATTTTTTGATAAAGGCCATTCTCACTGGAGTTAAGTGATATCTCATTGTGGTTTTGATTTGCATTTCCCTGATGATTAGAGATGTTGAGCATTTTTTCATATGTTTGTTGGTCATTGTTCTGTCTTCTTTAGAAAAGTTTCTGTTCAAGTCCTTTGTCCACTTCTTAATAGGGTTATTTGATTTTTTTCTTGCTGATTTTCATGAGTTCTAAGTATATTCTAGTTATCATCCCCTTATCAGATGTGTAGGATGCAAAAAGTTTCTCCCATTCTATAGGTTGTCTGTTTACTTTCATGACTGTTTCTTTGGCTGTGCAGAAGTTTTTTAGTTTGATCATGTCCCATTTATTTATTTTTGTTGCACAAAATGGGAGTAATTAATATGCCAGATATCAAACTATACTACAAAGCTGTAGTCATTAAATCAATCTGGTATTGGCACAAAAATAGGAATATTGACCAGTGAAACTGATCTGAGAATCCTGATATAAAACCATCCTCATATAGCTATCTAATCTTTGACAAAGCAGACAAAAACATACGCTGGGGAAAAGAATCCCTTTTTAATAAATGGTGCTGGGAAAACTGGATACCCACTTGTAGAAGGCTAAGGCAGGACCCACACCTTTCACCTCTCACAAAAATCAACTCATGCTGGATAACAGACTTAAACCTAAGGTATGAAACTATTAGAACTCTAGAGGAAAAAGTTGGAAACACTCTCCTAGACATCGGCCTGGGCAAAGAGTTTATGAAGAAGTCCCCAAAGGCAATCACAGCAGCAATAAAAATAAAAAAATAAATAAATCAGGAGGAATTTTTGCTTTCTGCTTTTATGGACTTGTTAATAATTTAATTTTCAGGCATATTATTACTTTTATAACAGGTATGGACATTACAATATTGACATCTGGAATAAATAAATGAAAATGATTGATTGGCCCCAACTCTTAACTGTGACAAATCAAATATTTGTCACTCTTAAGACTGTTGATTGACTTGGTAAATGTTTCCTAAGCCTGCGGCTTAACAGGTACAGATGTTTTTCTTATAAGGAACTCTACAGAAACCTGTGCATTGTTTTGAAAAGATAAGGATTTATTAAAGTATTCACTTCTGTAAAAATAAATGCCTAAGATCTATAACTTAAAGAGACTTCATGTGTTCTCTCTCACAATCATTTTAAAAATTAAAGAAGTGCTTTGAATCCTATGGGAAGTGAAGGTGGGGGATTGGAGTTGAATCTCTTCATCAGAGTTCACTGTTTAGATGGTCATTACTTGACTTGTGTTTGGGAGGAAAGAGGTAAGAGGAATTGGAATGACTTCTCCTTGATCATAAACTCAAGACAGCATAAAGAACAAAGCTTTAATTCAACCTAGATTTTCTTCCCCAAACACACCAGAGTCAAGTTTTTTTCCCCTTTTATAGAATGATTATCATATGAATAGGAATCAATAAAAGTTTCCACTGAATGTAAATGTTTGTTGGGTAAAATTTTTTGTTAAAAAATTTAACCAAGCAGTTTTCTTTGCATTGTCCTTTTAGATGTGAAAATTGCTTTGTTTTACAGAATGCTTCTTTGCAATGGTTTTTGACTGTACTAGCACTTCAGGATTGTATTTTTCAGGGTGTCATTTCATGGTATTAATAATTCTTCCTTCCTAGAGAAAATGTTATGTTAGCAAGGGTGAAATTACTTTAAGCTACTTTATGACTTCCAAGTATTTCAAGGGATCTGATGATTTTTAGCACTTGATTTTGGTGCATTACTCTTTCTTTCCCTGGCAGGATTATTATGCAGTACTTGAAACATTGTTCACTCTTTTCTTTCACAGCAAATAAAATAATGATTTAAGCTGTGGAAATGAACATTGGATTTGGTGTCAGAAAAACAGAAGTTGAACCCTACCTCTGGCACTTAGTAATTGTGTGAGCTTTAAAAATCCACTTAAATTCTCTGTGTTTTGATTTCTTCATCTGGAAAATGGAGATAGATTATAGTCCCTGACTAATAGAGAGGGATGTTACTAGAACTCAAATGCAATAATGAAAGTGAAAAGTCTGGAAACTAGAAAACACAATCAAGTATTATGTGGTTTTATTATTTTGAAGTGGTTACTTTCCAAAGGTTTATTTTTTGGTTAGTCTTTAGAACACAAAAGATAATATTTTATAGAAAATGGCACGATATAGAAGAGATTCTCAAATTTATTCAGGTGGTGGAGCACCTGGATGGCATGGTACTCTTTGCAGAACACCATGAAATACTGACATATTTAGTTCCATCATAGGAAATACTAAATTCAACTAATGAAAAATATGAATTAAGCATATGGGTATAATAGCAAATCACAACCAAGAGCATATATGTCCACAAAAATAGTTTTTCCATTTATAGCATAGATTCTTTGTTCATTCATCATTCATGCTTTGTTATCTGCTAGGCTTAGTTGCATATAAGAAGCAGTGGTTGGTGAAGATTTAAGGAATATTAATGAGGAAAATTTTAAATTAAGAATATATTACAAAGATATGGATTCTATTCTGCCCCTCTCCACCAATTCTCCATACCACTATAGTTGAGATGGAACTAACTCCTGAATCTTTGGAGTTATGTGGGAGCAGAGATTGAGGAAGACCATAATAAAGGGTGATTGTGTACCCACAGATGTTCACAGACATCTAATTAATCCATAGTGTGGCTGTTCTAAAGGTTATCTATCTATCTTTTCATCTATCTACCCATTCATCCATCCATCTATCTATCCATAGATATAAAGATAGAGATGGAAATACAATAGAGGCTCTGTAGAACAAATATTCTAGTCCCCACCCAAATATCTTTTGAGGCTGTATTTCTAGCACCTACATAATGCATAGACATAATAAGCACCCAATATATGTTTGTTGAATAAATGAATGAATGTATGAAGGAACAAAATGAGGTTAGGGCCAAGAATATGAATTTAGTGAAGGAAGAGAAAAGTAGGAATTGTGATTTTATTAGTAAAAACAAATTTTTACATGGATATAAAACCCTTCCCATCTCCTTTGAGTTTTATCTGCATTTTCCTGCTCACTCTATGCAGAAGAGGATTTAGATGAACAAATAAAAGGTTCTTTGGTAGGGACAGTGTGCTTTCGGAAGGTGAGGGGCTGTCTGGGAGAGGAAAGAACTGAGTGGAGGCCCCTGGAGGGAGGCTCTCCCAAATGCCCACTTAGAAGAAGACGGGGATGGCTGGTATAGCTGGCACTCATGAGAGACATGTGGTTGTGGCAGCCCTGGGATCCTACTTAAGAGCAGTGTGAAAGCATGAAGCGTGTGTCCAGGACTTCTTTCTCTATGCAAGCTAAACAAACCCCTACAGTCTTCTGTGCCCTAGTGCAAGTCATCAACCACTTTGGTTTTTTCACCATCTGGCAACAGGAACTTGGCAAGGTCATGAGTACCATGAATCCTTTTAGTTCTGAAGTACAGACATGATTTATTTCCTGGAAGCCACACCAATAGGCACCTGTTTAATAAAGGTGTAGGCAGTCACAGTATAGGTCACTTAGAAACTCAGTGTTTTTAGATTACAAAGTGCTGTTTTGAAATATCAGTGAAGGTAAATTCTAATCATCTTTATGGGTGCTTTTAGGATTAAAGAAAAGCAGCTTATTAATTCTTATTTTACACAATAATGAAAAACACTGAGCTTGAATGCCCCAAGAGAGCTTTTATTGTTGCTCTTGTTAGAAAGACATAGTCTTAGCTGTCCAGTGAAGACTTGGTGAACGTAAAAAATTGTACTCTTTCCCTTCTTTCCTCTTCCCCTACTATCTAAGCCAACCTGATCTATCTATCTATCTAATCTATTTATCTAAATTGCCTGAAATCTCTTGGCCATTTGGTCAAATAATTCACTGAAACAGAAGAGTCAGACTTAAAAACCTGGCCTTCATTTAGGACAATTTGATGATCTAGCTTGTATCATCTATTGACACATACTGATTAATTACTAAATTATGAAAATGAGAAGTCAAATTGTTTTTCTTGGAAATATTTCTGCCTCCATGGCTTGTGCATGATTTTTTCATCCATCAAGGTTTACCTTCTTCTCCTCCTGACCACAGCCATCATGGCATAAGGGATCTTATGCTCATACAAAGGTCGCCAAATTCGGTGCCCGGGGACTGGAGTAATTCTACTTCTGCGGACTTTGGTTTTCTTATCTTTAAAATGAGAGAAAGATTTAGGGAATGCTATTATATACTGAGCCAGAGATATTCCCCTTCTTACACAAGCGCAAGGGTCCTGGGCCTGGCAGAGCTTAGTTACCTTCCACATCTACTGTCCTAAAAGGCTGGGGTATATGCCCCAATTTCCCTAAGTACTCTGCAATACATGTATTATTCATGAATTTCTCCAATTATAAAAGACTCTAGGCATTTGCATACTAGTGCAAGATGACCCATCTTGTTGGCAATGTCAAATTTGCCAAAAACCCAGCTTTCACCAGGTAGAGCTGAAAAAGAAGGACAAACAATATAGGCACTTAGTCATGGGCAAATGTGGTCATTGGAACTGTGCAGGACAAAGAGTGCTATCATGGTCATGACATGACACCCTGATAAAGGATAAAGGGTCTGATGTATTGACAGCCCCCTCACCCCCATCAACCTATTTAGGGGCTGTCAGGAGGATGGCTAGCTCCTGTGATTATCTGCAGATGGAAACCAAAGGCAATTAAGAAAAGCAGATTTAGAAATGTGAACATGACATATCAAGTAGTTAAATGCTAAAGATTGAATTATTGTTTGAAATTTTTCGTGCCCTCCTTGTGTCCGAAT
Organism: Microcebus murinus; assembly: GCF_040939455.1. NCBI lineage: Eukaryota > Metazoa > Chordata > Mammalia > Primates > Cheirogaleidae > Microcebus > Microcebus murinus. The sequence goes on along the minus strand of NC_134111.1, from coordinate 93,216,975 downwards.
TTTATATCCATGCGCTTTGCCATGTGACTCTGCAGAACCATCCAGTAGGGCAGTTGGAATCTGTTTTCCCACCCAGTGATGCTGGACTGGATTTTGTGACTGACTTTGATAGAATGTGAGTGGAAGTCAGTGTCAGACTGAGTCCTACATTCTACATTGAGTCCAAATCTTTGTGTGGTTTGTCACCAGGATACATCCTGCATTGCTGCTGGTCTCAGGGGAATGAACAGTCACGTGGAGAAGACATGAAGAGCTTTTCATTAAACCCCAGGTGACCTGAGGCCCAATACAGGGCTGTTCCAAACATCCCATAAATTCATAAATAAGAAAAATAAATGCATGAACCCTAAATTTTGGAGTAGTTTGTTTTCCAGCCTTGTTGTGGCCATAGCTGACCAAAATACTCAGATATATTTAATGTGATCTAAGATGGGAATAACCATCAATAAATTAGACAATGTTTACCCATTTCCTTTTTCTTTCTCCCTTCCTGTTTCCTTGAGCTCTTTCCTTCCTACTTCATTCATCTTTCCTCTCCTTCCCTCCCTTTCTTCCACAAATATTTATTGAAAGTCTACTATGTGTCTAAAATTGTGCTGGTGCTGAGACTAAAACTTAAATAGATCTATGTCCTTTGAAACTTTTGAGGCACAGACCCAAAGAAATAGGTAAAGGAGCTCATAATGAATGAACAAAGAGGAGTGGGGAGAGAAGAGATGAAGGAATGTGGTTTTTTTTTTTTTTTTTGGCAGTGTTTGATTTTAAAAATTATCTGCATATATTACTTTTGTTTTTAAAAATATACACTTGAAAAAGCAAAGGCAAAGCAATTGTTTGGCCTTTGGTATGCACAACTTTCTTTTACAGGAATATTCTGGTAGAGCACACATGGGTAACTTAAAACAATTTGACAATCAGGGTTTCACCTATTACATTCTTCAGTGCAGGAAACAGCTTCTATTTCAGAAGGGCAAGTATGATCATCAGTGAGCTAGAGTCCTCCCAAAAAAGCATCAAAAAACCTGCCAGAGAACACATACCCTCATGCAGGTCACACTCTGGAGCACACACCTCTTCCTTGGCCAGTTGCAATTTCCTATTCCTCTTCTTTTGAGCCACATGCAGGGAGTTGAGTCCAGTTGTTCCCTCGGCTGCTAACCTCTTCTCCAGATTGGTCCCAACATTAGCAGCTGGGACACATGTAAAACTTCTCCAGCTTCTTGTCTCCCTGCTGTTTCTGAATTAGGCAAGCAAACCCCTTTTGGTGTTCTGGGCTTTTTATATCTCCCTTCTTCAGAGAGCAGATGGGGAGTGACAAAAATAACAAACGTCAGGGAAATGACTGGGTTCTAAACATCTCACAGAGTAAGCTCTCGTCCAAGTGGTGTTGGTGTTCACTAAACAGTAACAGAGCTAGGCTTGCTCTTCTCCTACTGCTGCCAAGGTTCATGTGCGGAGAAGGTCCCATGGCTGCTTGCCCTGAAAACCCTTCAGAAGTTCTATGTCATCCTCAGTTTTATCATGAAACAAATGAACCCTTTTCATGCAACACACACTATTATTCGTGTGAGTCCAAGGACACTAGCGTCCTGGCTGTTACTAGAACACATCAACCACCCTCCCACCACAGGGTCCTCTCCACCTGGGCTGCTCCTCTCACAGATAACCATATGGTGCAATCCCTCACTTCCTTCAGATCTTTCTTAAACATCGCCTTGTCCATGTGGCCTTCCCTGACCACTTTATTTAAAATTACAACCCTCTTCAAGCACCCCCCAACCTCCTTACTCTGCTTTCCATATTTTATAGCTCTGCCACATAAAATACTCTATTTTATTTGTTTGTTTATGGCCTACCTTCCCCTTCTAGAAGGAAAGCTCATGACAGCAGGAAATTTTGTCTCTTTTGTATTTTAAGTGCCTAGAACAGTACCTGGTACATAGTAAGTGCTCAAGAAGTATTTTTAGAATAAATGAAATAATAACATCAATCGATCATCAATCATAAGCCCAAATCTAGTGAATAGTATAATTTCTTTAGCATTTTCCAAAAATAAAGATCATAAATATAATAAATACTTTTGATTAATTCAAAATATTAATACTTTTTATGTCAGATCCAAATATTGAATGTTGCAGAGGAAGTTGAGTATTGTTAATTTCTAAGATAATAGTGGGATTCAGTAAATATACTCTGGGTGACAACTGTGGATGGCAAAGAACACTTCAGCTAAACAATATAGTCTCAAGTTGCCTCTAAATTCAAATCAGTTCATTACAAGTGAGGACTCTTAGAAGCTGAGCATAAGGGATGTGTGAGGAAGCAGAGCACCAGATCACGCTTAGTCCTTCTGGCCATGTGAACTATCTACAGTCTTTAACACAGAGTGGTTTGGTCAGGTTTGTGCTTAACAAGAAATCTCCCTGCTGGGAGTGGAGAAGATGAGTGGGGAAGGCTGGGCGATGGTGGCCAGGCCCATCAGTGGATGGTCACAGCACAGGTGAGTGATGGTAGAGACCTGAACCCCATGAGACACCATGAGACAATTAGCCCATCGCTAGTGGGCTAGAGAGGAAGGTGCAGAGACCCCATCATCCAGCAAGTCAAACCCTCATACACTCCTGGTGGGGGTGTAAAATGGTCCAGCAACTTTGAAAGACTATTTGGCAGTTCCTCAAAATATTAAACGTGGAGTACCACATGATCTAGAAATTTTACTCATTAAGTACCTATCCAATAGAATTGAAAATTTGTCCACAAGAAAACTTGCATACAAATGTTCACAGCAGCATTATTCACAATAGTTGGAAGTAGAAACAACCTGAATGTCCATCAATGGTTAAATGGATAAACACAATGTGGTATATCCATACGGTGGAATATTATTCAGCCATAATAAGAAATAACTTATACATGTTACAATGTGGATGAACCTTGAAAACATCATGCTAAATGAAAGAAGCATATGTACGATGAATGAAAGAATCATATTGCATGATTTCTTTTGTATGGAGTATCCAGAATATGCAAATCTTTAGAGATAAAAAGCAGATTAATGCCTTCTAGGCACTGGGAAGTGCCTAGAAGGGAATGTAGGAAGTGATTGCTAATGGGTATAGGGTTTCTTTTTGGGATAATGAAATTGTTCTGGCAATAGAGAGTGGTGGATGGTTTTACAATTATGTGAATATCCTCAAAACCACCGGATTATACACTTTAAAAATTGATCTTTATGGTGTATTAATTATGTCTCTATAAGCTGTTATTTTTTTTAAAAGACATTCAGCAAGTCAAATGGTCAGGTCTTAGTGACATATGGGTGTGGAGGATGAAGGCAAGGGTAGAGTGGAAGGAACTTGAGCCTTTCAATTTGTGTGGTTGACCCATTCCCAAAGTAAGCATTTTTAGGGAAAATAGGAGGGGGAGATAGGTAGGAGGATGCCAAGAAACAAATAGGAGTCTGGGTAAAGGATGTCCATGCCAAGTAAATCTAGAGTGAAGAGTGAAGATTTTTTTTTTTTTTAAAACCTTTTAAAAAATATTTCAGGAGGAGGAGAAGTGATAGAGTATACTATTCTTTAAAAATATAATCAAGTAAGTTAAATTTGATTAAGATAACAAGTATAAATTGTTCAACCAAAAAATGTAAAGACAGAGATCACAAAAAAAAACAAAACCAAAATCATTTGGAAGAAACAAGTTAGAAATGGCACAACTTCAGCACAGAGATTTATTTTGACCCAGCATAGAATTTATATTATACTACATTCAGTCAGATAAATTGCATGGCCAAAATTGAAAAGGAGTCAGCGTCAAATGTGATCTTTAAAGACTTTATGGATTTAGAGACCTGAAAGAAACGTTCTCAGACATAAACGTGCAGATCTTATTTGGCACCAATCCTGTCAACTTTGGAATCTGGTAAGAGCACAAATACTTTGGATAACATTGACTTTATTCCCAAGCTACATGGTTGCCACCACTAGCTGCTGCTTCCCCAGCTCACTGCTGTCTGCACTGATGTGGGAATGGAGCAAAGGGACTTGAGCTCAGGCCTGTCTCCAGGCTAGGCTCTGAGCCAAGCTTCCCTCCCAAGGACTCTTCCATTTGACATGGCATCTTTGAGGCAAAAGTCCTACCTCTCTATCCCTATGGCAGTGGTCTTCAACCTTTTTGGCACCAGGGACTGGTTTTATGGAAGACAATTTTTCCATGGATGGCCAGGAGTAAGGGTGGGGGAAGGGGAGTATAGGAGGAGCTCAGGTTGTGATGCAAGCAATGGGGAGTGGCTGTAAATACAGATGAAGCTTCACTTGCTCACTGGCACTCACCTCCTACTCTTCAGCCTTGTTCCTAACAGACCATGGGCTGGTGTAGGTCTGCAGCCCACAGGTTGAGCACAAGCATAGTTTGAGTTAGAAGGAGTTAGAGATAATATTCCTATTTTTTATGCAGGAATCTGTGCTCCTTTCCAATCTAGTGAGCTCACCCATGCATCAAAATCCAAACCCAAAAGGAGTACCTTATGAGGACCTCATGACTTCAAACCATCACTCTAGGCACTGAATTTTTACCTATCTTTAAGATAATATTAATAGTTTTCAATGCTTGAATATCCACTATATGCCCAATAGAATATAAAAAACTGAAACTCAGTTACTCAGACTACACAAGCAACAAGGCTGGTAAGCAGTAGAATCAGGATTGGACCTAGGGTATCCCTGCCTACATCACTCTCTTTTCATTGCATTGTGTTCTTTCTCCGCTGGGAATCCTGTTCAGTAATAGCAAACATATCAGTTTCTCCTGTGTTATCCCAAGGCAAGACCATCATACTACTCACGGACCCATAGTGCCCTACAGCTCCGGGAAATACAGCGTTGGTCCCAGAGCCCATCAACAATGCTGCCTTTAAGCACCATTGCATGATAAACCCTTTTAAACAGACAGGATCCTACCCTGAGATGGATTCCACCCCTCTTTTGAGAAAGAGTTTCCTTTTCTTTTCAAACTGGCCTTTGGCAACTTAACCTTATGTATCCAACACCCTTTGTGTTTGGTAAGCAACTGGTCCAGCCGAGTTCACATTTCATTTAGGAATTATTTTATTCAGAAGCATTCAAACTAAACATTGTGACTTTGGAGACATGCAACACTGAGAAGATAACTTGAAGCACTACCTGATTAACGCTGAATAATTCAGAATTAATCAAAGTGTATTTTAAGCTCAATGCCTAAGTGAAAATATTCAGAATATGAGCCATGTGATCACACAGAAAAAAAAGAGAAGAGAAATTTCTAAGTTCAAACAGATTTAGAATCAACATTTTAGTTGTTGCCTCACTTCACAGTCTTCTCGTTTTCTTCATTTCCTACAGACATATTTTCCCCGAAATCCTTATATTTTAGTTTTTCCTTATGGTAGTATTTATTTTAAGCTATACTATCATGTATTTGAGTCTCCTTCCTCCACATCAAGAGAGAGGTATGTGGCAGCACAACCCTACAGAGTTACAGGCAGGGCCAGAGGCAGAGGGAGTAGCCATTCCTAAGAATGGGAGGTTGTGCAGAGGAAATGCAGCTCTAGAAATGGGAGAGGAAGAGTAGGAAAGCAACAAGGCAATATGACTCAATAAAAGTAGGGGCCTCACGAGGTCCAGTTTCTGAAAGATATCACATACAAAGAGGTACAATCATGCAAGCAATAGTAATAAAATAATTGCATTATTTATTTACCTAATTTTAAAAAATAATTACAAAAGGGACTAATTTATACGTATGTCCCCTCTCTCACACTAATTTATACGTAATGTCCCCTCTCTCACATTACTCCTCATTCTAGAATCTTCTCACCTCCTTCAACTGGAACCACATCTCTTTTCTCTCTATTAAGTCTCTGTTTTTCCTCCCTGCTCTGTATACCCAAAGTTCTTACAAATGATGCCTGACCTTTCTTTTCTTTCCTTTCCTTCTTACTTTTCTATTCCTTTCTTTCTCCCCCCTCTCCAATTTCCCCAAATTTATATCACATGTTTACTACAGACAACAACTGTTCTGTGGGGTATGGGAATAAAGTACTTAGCCAAGGAGTTGATGAGGTTTGAGATATCTGATACGATTAGCTCTGCTTTTCCTGGTGGCCCCTCCAACAGCCAAGGCTTTGTCCTTAGAGAATCAGCAGCCCAAGGGATGCCAATGAAACTTTATTTGGTGCTCATTTATGCTGTAAACAATGAAAAGTTCATGTCTCCTCTGCTTACATGATCGCCTGAATCCATAGCCTATTTATCCAATATGAAGCAGAGTGGGACCTCTAGTGAGAAGAGATATGTAGCTGAATATGGGTTTTATTTTTGAGACTATTTTTTGTTTCTAATTTTTATATAGATTTAGAAGGGTACATGTGAAGATTTAGTACATGGATATATTGTGTAGTGGTGAAATCTGTGCTTTCTGTGCAATCCTCATTCCATTAGTGTATATAATACGCATTAGGTAATTTCTCATCTGACATGTTCCTCACATCCTCCCACTTTCTAGCCCTTCTGAGTCTCCAATGTCTATTATTCTACTCTATATGCCCATGGGTACTCATAATTTAGCTCCCAATTATAAGTGAGAACATACAGTATTTGACTTTCTGTTTCTGAGTTATCTTACTTAAGATAATGGCTTCCTGGTCCATCCATGTTGCTGCAAGTTGCTGCATGCTGTACTAGTTTACATTCCTACCAACAGTTTTAAGAGTCCTCTATGCTTTGCATCCTGACCAATATCTATTGTTTATTGACTTTTTAATGGCCATTCTGACTGGTCTAAGATGGCATGTCATTGTGGTTTTAATTTGTATTTCTCTGATGACTAGTGATGTTGAGCATTTTTTCATGTTTTTTGGCCATTTGTATGTGTTCTTTTGAAAAATGTCTGTTCATGTCCTTCATCCACTGTTTAATGGGGTTATTTTTTTTTCTTGTTGAGTTGTTTGAGTTTCTAATAGATTCTGGATATTCATCCTTTGTCAGATGCCTAGTTTGTGAATATTTTCTCCCATTCTGCAGGTTGTCTATTTACCCTATTGATCATTTCTTTTGCTGTGCAGAAGCTTTGGAGTTTCATTATGTCTCATTTGTCTGTTTTTGTTTTTGTTCCATTTGCTTTAGGGTTCTTAGTCATAAGACCTTTGCCTAGGGCAATGTCCAGAACAGTTCTACCTAGATTTTCATCTAGAATTTTTATAGTTTTAGGTCTTATATTTCAGTCTTTAATCCATCTTGAGTTTATTTTTGCATGTGGTAAGACATATGAGTCCAATTTCATTCTTCTGCATATGGTTATTCAACTTTCTCAGCATCATTTATTGATAAGGTGTTTCCCCAGTATTTGTTTTTATCTACTTTGTTGCAGATTAGTTGGTTGTAGGTACTGTGGTTTTATTTCTGGGTTCTCTGTTCTGTTACATTGACCTATGTGTTTATTTTTATATCAGTCCCATGCTGTTTTGGTTACTGTAGCCTTCTAGTATAATTTGAAGTTAGGTAATATGATGCCTCCAGCTTTGTCTTTTTGCTTAAGATCCCTTTGGTTATTCAGGCTCTTTTTTGATTCTATATGAATTTTAGGATTGTTTTTTTCTAATTATGTAAAAATGACATTGGCCTTTTGATATAAATTACATTGAATCTGTAGATTGCTTTGGGCAGTAGGATTCTTCCAATCCATAAACATGGGAGTTTTTACATTTGTTTGTGTCATTTAATTCCTTATCAATGTTTTGTAGTTTTCCTTGTATAGACCCTTTACCTCCTTGGTAAGGATTACCAGTGTCAGTCACTGTGCCTGGTGGACTGAACATATTTATAGAAGCTGATGCTTTTCTTACATTTTCCAGTAACTTAGCCAAACCTCACCTGCACAAACTTGATAATGAGGTGAGTTAAATTAAGTCAGAAGCTCGAGAAAATCTTTTACCACAATTGTGAGCCCATAATCTTCCAGTCTGCCAAAATATTGAGAAATCTACTTTAAAATATTTCACACAAGTTAAAATAATGTCATGAAAACTGGATGAATATGACTGGGAACTTACTATGCAATTATGATCAGGCCTTAAGGCAAGTACAGTAAAATCAGTTATTAGGGAGCAGATTACCTGTCACCTGTTAGCTGTGCAATCCTGGGCAAACAACTTCTGAGTCTCAGTTTTTCCAACTTTAAAATGAGAGATTATGTAATCTGATCTCTTAGTAATCTTTTCAGCTATCACATTTTAAGATTTTAAGTACATGAGTTGTTTTCATCTCTTCATGTCATATCATAAACTTTTAAAGTTGTCCTACTTCCTATTCTGTATAGTTTTGATCTTTGAAAAGATAAAAAGAATGTAAACTATATTTATTGTGCCAGATAGAATATCAGGAGGCAACTGTAAGATTAATATCATCTCTCATTACTTTAACAAGTGTTGTTGATTTCTTTTACTGTTTTTCTGGACTGTCTCTAGCTTTTTTATATTTCTAATACAATTTAATTTTAAAGCACCTTACATTTTCTAAATCTTTGAAAGTTATATTTTCTGTCCATGCACATCTTGAAGAATTATTTTTGTTTTTATTAGCTGTTTATGCTGCTTAGTTAAAGGCATTGGCATCCACCTTAACTTAGTGTGTTTGTGAGGTCTTTTGCACAGTTGGTAGATTGATATGTTTGGTTGGTAAAGTTGTAAAAATAAATCTAAGTTAAATTTACAATATAGTTATATAACCCAAATAATGAGAGTTACAAAGGTACCCATTACAGAGTTGTCCTTACCCTAGTTAATTATACTATATTACTGGATTAATACAGTGAATTCTTGGAGATACCCTTCTGTCCACTCTCTCCAATGTGGGGAAGTAGTTTATGAAAAGTTGTCTATTACAGTTTACAAAACTAAAGCAACAGCAATGATATGCAAATTATTTATTATCTATATTTTTAGAGAATTGCTAGTTCTCATTTATTGGTAGCAAAATTAAGGATCACTCAGACTCTCCAATTACATGGATTGAATTAGAATGATTCACATACACACGTTTGTTTTGGCTTGAACAGTAATTCCACTTACATGAAATCTTGCTTCACATTAGACAATAGAATGCAACCAGGTGCCAGAAAAACAGAAAGGATATTTTAAGGCTATGAGCATCCCAGCTAATTTGCAAACTGTCCTTTTATTCTCTCCAATTTTGGCAGGGCCCTAGTCAATTATTTTCCATAGCATAGGAATGACATTGGCTGCCTGTGGTATAGGTTGCAAAAACAACCACCAATTCTTCTCTTGCCCCTCTCCTCTGCCCTTTGCACTGTGACTTTGCAGCTCCTTATATCTAGTGGCGGAGTCTATTTCTCCAATCCTTGACTCTGGGCTGGTTTCATGACTTGCTTTGTCCAAAAAAAAAAATGCTGTGGAAGCAACATTATTTGGCCAAGAACCAAAACTATTTCGCATGCTTATTGGGCCCCTGTGCACATTATTTGAACAAACTCAGGCCAGCCTGCTGTGTGATGAGAGTCTATATGGAGAAGTCAGTCAACTGTTCTATCCCAAACTCCAGAAATGTGACCCAAAATGGCCAAGGGTGCCTCAAACTAGCCCAGAATAGAATAATCACCCAACAGAGCTCAACCTACTTTGTCACCCAACAGAAATATGAGCTAATCTAATGATTGTTGCTTTATGCTTTTAAGTTTTAGAGAGGTCTTTTTAGGCAGCAAGAGTTAACTGACATAATGCCCAAACTGCAACATTGACATGTTCTCTTATTGTTGATTTTCAACTAAAACTACCCACTTTAGAAACATATTTCACAGTCCTTGACAATCCAAACTCTAAATGGCTTAATTTCAACAACCTGAGCAGATAAAGTTACTAATAGATGTGAATGATTCTTCTAGAGACAAGTTTCACTAAAGATGGAACTCACCCAAATTAATCTTAATTGTTGGAATTTGGGAATGATACCTAGATTGTTCCTCTTTCCCCCAAAACACTTCCAGGGTGGACAGTGACATGTGGGGAATGGAAACATCAGCATTTTTGTCATTTTAGTTTTAATTTCCCTTAATATATAGTTTCTAGTAGGGAAGGTAGAAAACATTTATTTTTAACATTCTATTACCTCTTTCATAGCTTTTGAAGTTGAAGCATCTTCTAATTGGTGCATTAGTTTTTAATAAAATAAGGCTTACTCTTTTTATTGGAAAAGAATAATGTACACTCATCCAAGAAAAGCTAACTAGTATATTTTTCCAGCTTTATTGAGGTATAATTTACAAATAAAAATTGTATTTATTCAGGGTGCACAATGTGGTGATTTGATATACATATACATTGTAAAATGATCACCACAATCAAAGTAATTAACACATTCAACACCTCACATACCATGTTTCCCTGAAAATAAGACCTACCCATAAAATAAACCCTAGTGGGATTTCTAAGAATTTGCGCAATATAAGCCCTCCCCTGAACTAAGACCTAGTGATGGATGTGGCTACGCAGCATATCTGCACAACCCATGCATTTCATCCAGGAGCGGTAAAGAAGATGAGCAGCCCTTCTCATCTGCCCCATGAGAGCTCTATTGCTCGACATGAGAGATTGGGGCCAATGGTTCTAAAGGAAATAGAGTCGCAAGAAATTCAGGATGGAATTCGGGATTTGGAGAGTTGTTATGATCCAGAAGAAGATGACGTAACTATGTTTGAATAAATGTAGATTGTTGTACTGTACTTAAAAAAAAAAAATAACACATCCCCTGAAAATAAGCCTTAGGGTGTCTTCTTGAAGAAAAATAAATATAAGACCCTGTCTTATTTTTGGAGAAACACAGTAGTTACCTTTTCTGTGTGTGTGTGTGTGTGTGTGTGTGTGTGTGTGTGTGTGTGTGTGTGTGGTGAAAACATTTAAGATCTACCTCTTAGTAAATTTCAACTACACAATATAGCATTATTAACTATAGTCATCATGCTGTACTTAGATCCCCAGGATGTAGCCATCTTACAACTGAAAGTTTAAAAGATAAGTAACATTTATTTCTTTTTGCAAACATTCATTGAGAACTTATTTTAGGCTCTGCACTGTACGCTCTTATATACATTGACTTGGTTTATTCTTACAGCAACATTATGCAGGACATAATATTAGTTCCTTATTTTGAAGATGAGGAAACTAAGGCACAGAGAAGCTGGGTGACTTGCCCAAGGATACACAGGATCCAGAGACCAAACTCCAATCCCAGTAGTCTACTGGATACTCTAAGGAGATACACAGTATTATACCAAGCAAAAAACCACACACCCTGTTAACAGTGTATATTTCACTCATTTTTTATGCTTTGGATTTTTTATAGAGTAAACATGGTTTTATATGAGTGTAATAAATGTGTTGCAGTAGTTGGCACATGTTATCTTGTAAAGCAAAGACATTTATAAAATCTTGACCCCCAGGTACTTATTTTCTAATTTTCATACATCCTTTAATAAATACAATTTTTGTGACCTAGACAATATCTGGTGCCATTCTCTATCTTAGAGCATGACTGCACCTTTAATTGATAATAGAGTAATAGCTCTCTGATGTGTAAGTCTTGAAGGAATGATAATGACGACATGATTTTGCAGAGTGCTTCTCAAGAGCAGAAAAATATAGTGTGATATTTCAACACACCTTATTCTTCATACTATTTTTATCACTGAGATTGAGCAGCAAGCAGATAATGAACTCACCCTTAACATGATAAAACTCAATCATATATTTTAGGCAATCAATCAATCATTCTGTACTGTTCAATGGATAATTTAAATGCAGAATGTGCTGCAGAAGGGAACCTTCTCTGCCTATGTAAAAGCAAAAACATTTGCCAGTAAAATGGACCTCTTATCCAAGAGCTGTGAGGCAAACAGATTTACCCCTGTTGCATCATCATAACATTCCTCATGAGAAAAATTAAATTCAGCTAATTGGTTGCATTTACAGTCCATGCAACATCTGCACTTAAATTATTAAGTATTGCTAATGTTCTAGAATCTCCCCCAGAAAGCCAGAAACCAGGCTTCTTTGCAGTCTCTCAGTGATGACTCATCCCAGGACTAATGATAGAGACACAAAAGGCAAAAATCTGGTTTCACTGTATCTGCTTTGGGTTCTGCTGCTGGAGTGATTTCTGTTAGCAGTGTCTGAGTTAAAAGGGCTATGAACCATAAAGATTCACAGAAACTGAACTTCTTGGCACATGCCATTCCATGTATTCTGGTCAGCAAGAGTTTGTGGGAATCTGGAACATGTTCTGAGATGTTCTGAGGCTCTATGGGATATCAGTATTTAGAGAGCTAATGATTTTATGTAACTATTACATAAATACCATCAACTTTCTAACCATTAATACTAAACCAGCCCAACCTGTAGGACTGGTACCAGATAGCACTGGTATAGTTACACTTTAGGAGATTTAAATTCATTTTACCAATCCCTTAGTTAGGGTAGCCTGATGCAATTGCAGTCACTTTTGATTCGAGCCCTCGGGTTTCAAGGCTCTGGGTACTCATACCTAGATACCAGGTATTTTACTTGAACTTAACAAAGTTCAGGCAACTCATTGACCAGCAGTAGTTAAGAGCGAGGACTCAAGACAGGTTTCCTGAGTTGAATTCTGACTCTGCCGCTTACTGGCTGTGTGGACTTGGGGACAAAAATTAAGCTCAGTGTCTGTTTCCTCATCTGTAAAATGGGGATAACAATAGTATATAACCCATAGGGTTGTTTATGGTATTAGTGTGTGTAAAGTGCTTGGAACGGTACCGAATCTATAGAAAATGCCCAATATTGTCTATTACCGCCCTTATTATGGACAGAGTGGGAGTGACAATGCCTGTAATGGAGTGTCATTTGAGGATTAAATAAGATGTATATCAAATGTGTAGCATGCTGCTGAACAAAAACTGGGCACCAGCAAGAGTAATTAATAACAGCTGCCATTCGTTGTGAGTTTGCCACATGCCAAGCACTGTGAAAGTACTTAACACACACATTCTCCAACAACTCATTGAGATAGGTACTCGTAATATTCCTATTTTACTGAGAAAATAATTGAGGCACAGAGAAGTTAAGTAAGTTGACCAAAGTCAGGAAGAAACTGATCATATTAGTTACAATAACGTGTGCTGCTGTACAGGATAACCCCATAGCTCTTAGTGGCTTGACATAATAGTGTATTACTTCTTATGCCGAATCCACAATGGGTGATCCCGATTGGTGGGAAACCTGTCACTAAGCAGTGATCTAAAATTTGGTTCCTTTCTATGTTGTGTGCACCATCTTTCACATATGACCTCCCATGTCACTATGCTTCTCTGCCTCAGGGAGGTAGAAGAGGAAAGAACATGAAGAATTATACAAGTTCTATGAGCAAGGCCAAGTTGCATAACACTTATGTTCACATTTTATCAGCTAAAATGTAGTCATGGCCACAATTATCTGCAAGAGAGGCTGGGAGATCTAGCCTGGTTGTGTGCCAAGGAAATAGAGGGTTTGGTGATGGGCCAATGTCTGTCATGGTGACAGGGATGGGACTTAAACCCAGGCATGTCTGACTCTGAGTGATTGGCCTATACAATCTCTTTGTGCCTTTATGTCCCCTTTTTTTCCAAAAAGTATCTTAGAAATTATTAAAAAATCATAAAAATGTTGTAGTTCCTCTCTTCTCTCTCTCTTAACCATTCAGCTTTCATAGACCTGAATCCTCTGAACCCACTGTAATATTATTTGGATTAAAAATAATTCCCTGGAACTGGTATTGTAAAAGAACAGCTTTGATGATCTGATTCATAAATATTCTGTTTGTTTGGCTGCTAATACTCCTTAGTATTAGAACAACACATGCCATTCACCAAAATTCACTCTTTAGATCTAATATTTACTGGAAGTTTCCATATTTTTCAGGTAAGGTCTATTGAATATTAAGTAAATTGAGTCAACCTCATCCAAAATTCCACTTTCAGTTAAAGGCCTTTAACTGAAAAATAGAAAACAACTAATAGTGACAGAATTTTTTATTGTGTAGTTTAGAGGCTTGTAATTCTAGTTTATGACATTTAGCTTTGCCCAGAATTAGATTGTTCTACTGAAATTGCTTCTTGAATTTTTTTTTTGCTCCAGGCTGTATTAGCTTGTTTGAACATACAAAAAAGTCTAAAATATCATGGGCAAACTATTTCAGAAATCAAATAAAAACATAGTACCAAGCTGTGTCTAGTGCCAAATTTCTCTAAACAAATTATAATTTTAAAGGCTCTGTAAGATTGTTGAGGGTCTGGCGGGCACAATTTTTGTCATCTGATTCCTCTAGCTCTACATAACCTTGTGATAAGAATCAGAACTATCAGTTTGATATTATTTTGTACTTAATAGAAGGTCTCTTGATTACCATTCGACATAAAAGGAGAGCTTGAGAAAATTGGAATTCTCTCCTCTTCTAGTGTGTGACATTTTGGAAAAGGTTACTTCGTATATCACAATATACCATAACATTCTTCCAAGGAAGAACAGGCTCAAATCTCCATCTAAATAAAGAATACAAATGAAAATCAAGATGGGTGGTTCTTCTGAGTTAATCCTAATCCCTGTGGCAGGTAGATTACTAGAGGAAGAAATACAGATGAGGCAGCATTTAGTCTCACTAACCTCACATATAGACATTTGCCATTGAAAACATTGAGGAAAAAAATCAGTGTGCAAAAGGCTTCAAGACAACTGTCATATGCATGGTCTCTTTCACCTTCAATTGGTGCTGCTTTTTTAGGAACACTAGAGAATGGGCTTGGTGTAGATCCCCTGGAAGGAGGGATTTATCACACCTGTCACCTATCTTGGAGATACTGACATATCCTCCCAAATTGGGCTTGTCTTGACTGTCCTCACTCTTTGTGTCCTTCCCACATCCTTCCCACACCCCTCCAACTGGGCCACTGTTACTAACTGTCCCTCAGGAAAATAGAAAGAAGGTAAGAGGCACTGTAGGTGACTTTCATTCTCATTTTAAATTCAGAACTTTTCATTTTTTCCCACTTGAATAATAAAATTTTTCAGTAGCTCATGCTGGGAGGCAATATAATGTCCCTTCTCTAGCAGGGATCATCCTTAGCAAAATTAGGTAGAATGTAAAAATGTGTTCATTGTCCTCCATTCATTTCCCCCAGATTGTTGCCTAGTTTATAAGACAGACAACGTGTCTATTTTCAGTACTGACTACAGGATTATGTGACTTAAATGCCATAAGCATCCACTGAAGGGTGTTATTAAGTGGGGCACAAATATTTGTGGAAAACCTCAGGGAGGAGGGTAGAAGGCTGAGATATGTAAGTGGATACAAAGGAGAGGAGAGCGCATTTCAAATCCATCCACTCTTCATGGCTATTGACCATAATCTTGAATGGAAATTCAACTGATTGACTCTCAGATGAAAATAGTGAAAAGCTTTATAATGACATCTGAAGCTAATATTTATTCATTAAAAGCATAAAAAATTATAGCAATCTCATTTTCATATTCCATAAAGTGTCATTCTTGTCATTATAAAAAAGAAAGCAATTTCTGCCAGTGTGAAAATAATGTCTAGTAAAGACAACTGAGACAAATTCTGATTTTCTTTTGTCCTAGTGTTTTATAGAACTAAAGAGATTCACATGAGAACTCCAAATGCAAGGGTTTGGCCATTTTAGTATTTTTTAATTAAGCTTTAGTGATCATTTTCTGATTGTATAACTAAATCATATTAGAAATAGGAGTGTATCTCAATGTATTTTTGAAAAAAAGAGAGAGGGGGAAGGAAATAGAAATCACTGGTAATTTATTATTATTAGCAATGACTGCTTATAGTAGACTCTGAAGTAATGTGCCCAGATTCCTCCTTCAGGGCCATGCACACATGCCTCAGCTATTGAGAATATGGCCACTGACAGCTCACAGTTTTACTCCTCACTAGAAATTGCCCTTAGCAGCAGGGAATTGCCTCATCAAGATTATACACTGTCTTAGTCCTTTCAGGCTGTTATAACAAAATGTCATGAACTTGGTGGCTTATAAACAGCAGAAATTTATTTCTTACAGTTCTTGAGGCTGGGAAGTCTAAGATCAGCTTGCCAGCATGGTTGGGTTTGGGTGAGAGCCCTCTCCCAGGTGTTAGACTGTTGGTTTCTTACTGTGTACTCACAGGGTGGAAGGCACAAACCAGCTCTCTGGGATCTCCTTTATAAGGGCACTAATCCCATTCATGAGATCTCTACTCTAATGATCTAATCACCTCCCAAAGCCGCCCCATCTCCTAATACCATCACCTTAGTGGTTAAGATTTCAACATATAAATTTTGGGGGGACATAAACATTTAGTTCATTTTATACCCACACCAGGCAGCCCCAGCCAATGGCTTGTTGGTGTAGTTATACAAAGATCTGGCTCCATTGTCTAAATTTGGAAACACTCTGAAGGACCTTTCCAGTTCCAGAACACCTGTAGGATTGTCTGAATCCATTGCAATCACATTGCAGGTCAACTTTTCCCTCAGCCCAATCCTGCTCTGTCACTTTCATGCAGGTGTATCTCAGAGAGCACTCCCCCCCCAAAAAAAAATTTGTGCAGGCAAAGTCTGTCTCTAGGGATTCAGTCTATGATAGAACCCTTTAAAATTTTGGTATATTTTTCCCAGTGTATATTTTGTAAAATTGAGATCACACTAAATATATGGTTTCATAATGTTTCTTTTTTACTCATATTTTGAGCATTTTTATTTTGTTGGTTCATTTTTAAGTACATGTTATTTAGTAAATTAATAACATTTCAGTAAAGGAATGTGACATAATTTATTTAACCACTCTCTAACTGTTCAATATTTATGTTGTTTCCAACTTTTCCAAACCATAAATAATATCATAATGGCCTCAAAGAATTTTATACATAAATCTTTGACCATTTCAGTTTATTTCATGACACTGTATTCCCAGAAGAGAATTATTAAATCCAAGAATATAAATTGTGTCAAGAATCTCAATATATGTTCATAAATTGCTTTCCAGAAACGGTTTTGATATTATGTTTTAATGGGTTTACATTTCCACTACCTTTTAGGATAGTGCTGGTCTCACCATTTTCCTGCCAGAATTGAATATCTGTTATATAACTCAACTTCAGGCAGTGTTTTTTAACACCAACATGCTACTATTGGATTGAAGTCTAAAATTAACCTTTTAATTGGACTGTACCTTCTCTTCTAAGATTCCTACAAACTTGTTGCCCCCACTATTTCAGTACTTTGATATAGGCCCATGTCATGAAATCTGTACTGCAGTGCCATGTTAAATAGTTCCCCTTACCTTTATTTAGAGTTATTTTTAGAGATTTTGATTATCATATCTTGATATTATTAATCTCTATATTTTTCCTAGTACTGAATATGCCCCCTTGTGTATAACAAGGGTGCAATAAAAATAGTTTGTAAAATAATTCATTGCCAGTGGTCATTCATCAGCTTCTCAATCATATAATCTTTCACTTTGTGGTTCAAAGAACCAATGTAAATCACTGGAGTATCCAGTTAATTACTTTGTACCAAACTAACTATTGGTTTTCCCCATTATAGATGAAATAAATAAAGTCTTCTATAGAACTACAGATCAATATTATGGACAATTCCTTTGATACTAATGTATTTTTCTTTCTAAATTTTGGCCCTGAGATCATTTGACTGTTGACGTTTAAGGATTTCAAAAAAGAAGCCACAAAGAACATGATTTTCTTCTTTATTTATTTATCTTAGTGTAGGTGTTTCTATAAATGCATGATCCTAAAGCTACAGTCTTAGACTTACATATTAATATTAGTTAATATATTAATACAGTTGAGTCAATATCTAGTGATATTTGTTTGACAACTATGTAAAATCTATTTTTAGCAACATAGGTTTTCATCATTATTATTATTAATCTGGTTAAGATTAACAAATGAACCAAATTGTGGTAACTGCACTGTTCAGTCAACATGGAATTCTATTTTAAGGAGCTAGACTAGATTCTCCCCATATGCATTTCTATTCAAGGGGAAAATCCAAAATTCTTCTCTGTTTTAAAGAACATTGAGATATGGGTCTGAAGGAAGGGTGCCAGAACCTTCAAGAGACTCCATGGGAAGAAGTTGTGGAGCAGAAAAAGAAGGAGCAAGATATTGGTAAGGATCAACCCCAAGAGGCTTGGAGTCCAGTAAGAAGGACAGATGGGAGAGGTTTGTTCCTCCCACCTTCCTGTCTCTGATAGTTGGTGGGTTCCCAAGCTGCTGGAGAGACTTAATGCCCACCTGAGTCCAGAGGCTGCAGCTACCAGTGAGCTGGGAGTTTCTTGTGGACAGGGCACTAGGCTCCCAGCCACCCTGACCCACTTCTCACCCCATACACCCAAGCTGGGATCGCAGGTGCCATATTGCTTCTCTGCCCACCATGTGCCTTGTCCTCCCCAGGGGAATTCAACTCCTCAGGTTTCATCTTGTTCATGTTCCACATGTATATTTCCCAACTCTAGCCCAGACTGCAGGAGCCACAGGGGTCCAGTGGGTCCCAGGTGATCTGTGTGACTCCAGAGTCTGGACGTTCTGGGCAGACAGCTTCCCAGAGAGAGGACTGGAGATGACCAGAGTGCTAGCATTCCTCCATACAGACTCTTTCTCCCCCTTGCCCTTCCCCACCCATGGCTGCCAAGACAGACAATTGAGCCACCACACAGAGGCTTCCACAGAGAGTGGGATCCAAGCCTTTCTTTTAGGAGACCTGTAACAGACTGAGGGGCAATTAGTCTGTGAGCTCCCTGCTCACCAGCCCTCCTTAGTGCTGCTCGGCCAGTGGCTCCATCAGAGCAGGGCATGTGCTGAGGTAGAGGGACATTGTTTCTGCTCGGGCACCCTGTGGGTGAGTCAGGACCAGCACACTTGTCCCTGGCATGGTCGGAGATTGATCTTCTTGGTCTCAGGAAGTGAGGGAGCCTGTGTGTGCAGATCTGGGGAGAGAGTACAGTGTGGATCTTAGCTGTGGTATGCTCGTGGGGAACCCCTTCCTCCATGGGAGGGCTGCATTCTCAGCTCAGGCCAGGAACCTGGTCTGGGAACCTCCTGGCCTGCAGCAGAGTCCTGGGGAAGCTTGGCTGACTTGAGCTCCTGGTTGCCAGCAGATACCAGGGAGACACCATGGAAAAGGGGGGAAGGGAGAGAAGCAAGGCCCACTGCAGACTGCCAGATTGCAAATCAAAACCACAATGAGATCCCACCTAACTACAGTGAGAATGGCTTTTATAAAAAAGTCCCAAACAATAGATTTGTGGATGTGGAGTGAAAGGAACGTTTATACACCGTTGGTGGGACTGCAAACTAGTACAACCTCTGTAGAAAGTAGTATGCTGATACCTCAAAGAACTAAAAGTAGACCTACCCTTTGATCAAGCAATCCCACTACTGGGTATTTACCCAAAGGGAAAAAAGACATTTTATAAAAAAGACACATTCAAATGTTTCTAGCAGCACAATTCACAATCGCAAAGATGTGGAAACAACCCAAGTGCCCGTCAATACATGAGTGGATTAATAAAGTGTGGTATGTGTATACAATGGGGTACTACTCAGGCATAAAGAAAAATGGTGAACTAATACCTTTTGTAACAACCTGGATGGAAGTAGAGACCATAATTTTAATTGAAGTATCACAAGAATGAAAAAACAAGCACTACATGCAGTCACTACTAAATTGGAAAGAATTGATCAACACTCATGTGCACATATTGTAGTAAAATTCAATGGAAATCAAGCAGGTGGGAGGCGGAGGAGGGGAAGGGTAAATTCACACCTAACAGGTACAGTGCACACTATCTCGGTGATGGAGACACTTACCACTTGGACTCAAAGTGTGCAAAGTAATTCATGTAACCAAAATGTTTGTAGCCCTGTAATAGTCTGTAATAATAATGAAAAAACAAACAAACAAAAGAACATCAAACTAGAATTTCTCATCCTGACTCAGATCTCCAGTATCTAGACACTTTTTGAGTTACAGAAAATACATTTTGGCTAAAATCAATGAAGCAGTTCTAAAACTCCTAAACAATATCCTTTGGTACAAAATAATTAACTTGAAAGCTCCAACGTTCCAGTGTGGTAAGGAGACCAATTTTATCATCCAATCCTCAAAAACTCTAAAAGTCTCGGGTATTACACATTCGGTTTTGAAAGCCACTATTGTATTTCCAGTGTTTTTATTTACAAGTTTACCAGTGGTTATGTGGCAGCAAAATTTATTTATAGATTAAGGATTTTCTACTCCCTCCAGTCCATGAGGAATGTAAAACTGCAGTGGGTCATTTTGATAAATTTAAGATGGGTAGGAGTTTAATAGTGAGGGGAAAGAGGAAACTCAAGAATAGAAATGATAAGCATTTTCTCAAAGTGACTGCCATGAGTCTGCAAGCACCAAGATTAAATGCCTCTAGTATAAAGCCCTCAAGGCTCTCTTTCTTGATTTCCATGCAAATATAAACAGGCAAGAGAGAAATGAGTTGCCATCAATAATCAAAACAAATCAACATGCTAAGAGAGTAAGGATAGAAAACAGACAGCATCTCCATCCTAGGAATGCAAATGGATGTGATTATAAAATCAAAATACTGTTGCACTTTATTAATCTAGGCCCAGCAGAAAAAGTCTTTCAACAGCAGCCACCTGCAATTTATTAAGATAAGTCTTAATGCTTCAAACTCTTTCAAGTATAGGTACAGGGAAAATCCAAAATTGCATGATGAATGCTCATATATTTCTTCACATTGGTGAGATTTTTTAAAAGATGCTTAAAAGGAGAATGTGACATGCTTACAGAATGTAAATGGACTTGCTGTTAGGATTAGGCAAGAAGGGAAAAGCTTGCACAGACACTAGTACAAACCAATTTGGTGTCCCGTGAGGGATACACCTAACCATGAACTAGTAGATTAGAGGGTCGAGTTATTTCTTAAAGCTTAGGCAATTAAGAAATAAGTTCTGGCTCACATGATGCGTTCATGACATTATTCAAACACATAGTAAATATTATGATTCTTTCATTTAATCATTATCTTCAACATGACTAAATCTATTCATAATATACTGTACTATGTCAGAACACATAAACAAAATTGAATTTGGCGGAAATAAGTGGGCAATCGTGGCTAAATCACTAACACTTTTATGCCAAATTTGGTTCCAGTTGACTATCAAGCATTTTGAACCTAGCACAGTCTGAACTTATGAACTTTTGCATTACAGGTCATTTTTAAATATTATTACTGCATTTTTAAATGTTTCAATTCATGTGTTTTTAAGTGCTTCAAGAAGGGTAAAGCCAAAGAGAAATAGGAATATTTTAAGAAAAAATAATCTCTCTTATCTCTTAAACTAGCAAAATTACAATAATATTCATCATTTGCCTAGGAGCAGAGGGAAAAGTTACAGTGACAAAGAGAAACCTAAGTATAGCATCAATCTTTAGAGAGAAAGGATTTGGATCATTGTAAAACAATACTTTAGATTCACTTATATTAGATGCAACAATCACTGAGGGTTGACCTTTCAAGAAATTCAGTAAGTGTGTCTCTCTAAAGGATCAGAAATTTCAGTCTGATTGCTAGCCAAAATTAGCTTTGTAATTCCTCCCTCTAACGTTTTCCTAAACTCTGTAATTACACACACACACACACACACACACACACACACACACACACACACACACACACAGAGCTATTGTTAATACTATGAAACATGTCTAAAATAGACAAAGACTACATGTTCCAGGAAACCAAACAGAGATTGGAGAGGAGAGACTTAAATATGGGGAGATGTCTTTGGAGCCCTCAACTGCCAATTAAAAAAATTTTATTGGACCTCCAGGCAGGTCTAAAAAGTTAGGGCATTCATGACTTGAAATTTGATAGAATAAGGGCTATGGTAGGCAAAATAATGACCCTCCTTCCAAAGATATCCATGTCCTAATGCTCAGAAATGGTAGATATGTTAGGTTACATACATGGTGTAGGAAAATTAAGGTTGCAGATGAGATTAATGAGATTAGGGTTGCTAATCAGCTGACCTGAGATAGGGAGAGTAGCCTGGCTTACCCAGGTGGGCCCAATGGAATCACAAAGTCTTCTTAAATGCAGAAGAGGAAGGCAGAAGAGTCAGAGTCAGAGAAGATACGAGGACAGAAGCAAAGTCACAGTAACGCAGTGTGAGGAAGCACTCATTCTCCATTGCTGACTTTGAAGATGGAGAAAAGGAACCTCGGGCCAAGGAATTACAAAAGCCTCTAGAAGCTGGAAAAAGCAAGAAAACAGGTTTTCCACTAAAGCCTCTATAAAGGAACACAGCCCTGCTGATATATTGATTTTAGCCCAGTAAGACCTAAGTCAGACGTCTGACAAACAAAACTGTAAGATAATTTGTTTCAGCCACTAACTTTGTGGTCATGTGCTATAGTAGCAATAGAAAACTTGAGTGTGGAGTGTTGCTAAGATAAACATATAAAAATTTGAAAATGGCTTAGAATTGAGCAGTGGGAAGAGTCTGGAAAAATTTTGAGGATGATAGAAAATTGCCTAGATTACCTTAAACAGATCAAGTACAAATATGAATGCCAATGACTGCTGGTGAGGGTGTGGGAAGGAGACGGGGGACACGTCACTGAAAACTGAAAGAAAGAGGATTCTTGTTACATAGTGGCAGAAAAATTAGCAGGATTGTGTCCTGCAGTCTTGTGGAAGGCAGAGTTTGTAAATGATGGAATTGGACATTTCACTGATGAAATTTCCAAACAATGCATTGACGGTATGACCTTTTTTATGTCTTTTTCCTGCCCGCAGTAAAATATAAGATGAAAGAAGTAAATGCAGAAAAGAACCATTAAACAGAAAGTACCCAGGACTGATGGGTTAGGAAGCTCTCAGCCCATTCATATTGCAAAAAGCCTCAATCTCTAGGCACATGAAAAGCTATTTGAAGAGTAAATGTATGATTTATAGATTCTCCCACCTAGGCATTTCAGTAGTTATTAAACATTGAGATGGGATTATCTGGGATAGATTTGTAGAGGAGCTCTTGTCTAATGGAGTGAATTCCTGTGACAGACACAGGAGGCCCATAGTTTCTTGATAATTTTATATCAGCAGAAACTTGGATTTAAAAATACAGAGGGAATATGAAATGAAAATTCAGTAGCTTGAGCAATGAACAAGCCAGAAACATTGGAGTAGATACCATTTTATAAGTAGAATTCACCTGGAAAAGTCATAGTTTATTCCTTCCTGCAAGAATTGAAAGAATTAAAGATGTTTAGAAGCAGAAAAAGCTAGTAGGTAATAAGAGTTCAGACCTCCTCACAAAAACCTGATATATTGGTAAAGAAAAAAACTGAAAAGTGAGTTTATAAATGTTTGGGTGATTATATATTGATGATATTGAATATAATAGCAATTATGTAACAATTTGGATAACACTATAAACATTTTTAGTTTGATCAATATTTACTACTTTTTACATTAGCTCATCCCAAAATGGGACTCTCTTATAGTAAGTCTAATAGGTGAGAATCTAAAGTGATAAAAATAATTGTAGATTGATGAAAGATGTGATGGCTTTATGTTGCTAAATCCTTCAGTTGATAAAGAGTTTAAAAGAAAAGTGAAAAGCAGTTTTTAAAAATATTTTTAATTATTTAACCACCCCCACCTCTTGAATTCTTAATATAAAAACAGCTAACATTTGTGACGGGTTTATTATATTCCAGGTTCCATACCTTATGCCACTTAGATAAATTATTTCATGCATTTTTCAAAAGATACGATAAGGTATGTACCATTATCATCCTTATTTTTTCAGATGAGGAAACTGAAGCACAAAGAAATGAAGCGATTTATCCTTGTGATAAGTGGAAAATTAGGGATTTAAATTCAGCTCTATATGACTGGAAACACAGCTGTTAGCTCTGAAACTATCCTTTTTAAGTAACTGAAAATTAGCTGCTCATGTTCAAATCTCCCTGATAAAATTGGAAAATATTAATGAGCATGTCATTCTTAAAGCACAAGTTCTTAAATATGGTAAATACACATAGTATCTTCCATATAATCTTCCTGACTGAATTTAGGGAGACAAAACTGAATTAAATAGAAAATACTCAGAGTTGAGATCAATTGCTTGTGAACCTCCAGAAAGGAATACTGGTAATAGCTAACATTGATGAATATATATTATGACCCTGATACAGGTCACCTGCTTTCCATACTTTATCTTGTTTAATCCTCACTCATGAGAAAGCCTATTTTACAGTGAGAAACTGAGGCATAGATAGCTTACCATTCAGCTTGAGGTCACATAGCAGGTTACTGGTTGTGAACCAAGGCTCTAGATCAGGGGTCCTCAAACTTTTTAAACAGGGGGCCAGTTCACTGGCCCTCAGACCATTGGAGAGTGCGCACTGTGGGCCCAGGACGAGTCGGCTGCAAAGCAGGACAGGTAGCGACAGCAAACTGCCGTAGTTTGAGGACGCCTGCTCTAGATCCAAACTGACCACTATGGTCCCCCGTCTTTGGTGCAACAACGTGTATATTATTTTTCTATATGAAAAAATATGACAAGTGAAATAACTTATTCATTTTGGGTTCTATGTAAATAAATGCTGGCTGGCATTCAGGAGGGAAAAAATGTAGTAGTACAGCATGGGGAGATCATGAATGTTTTGTGCCTGAAATATCATTTGCTAGCTCAAGACCATTTCTAGATGGTTTCTGACTGGGCTGTCCCCCCATAATATCCCAATGTTGAATAAGTCTTCCTCAACTCCTTAGAACCACCTTAAAATCCTGGGCCAGTGTCCTCCTCTTCCATTGCCAACAGGTTGGTATTGCTGTTTCCCCATTTGCTATCTCAAACAGCAGCTGGCACCGCAGATCTTTGTGGGCCCCTGAGTCATAAAGACTGGGTACTTAGCAACCAGATCAGATAAGCACAGGATGTTCCATCTTTAATGGCATGATTTACAGTTGAATATGGCCTTCCGTATCATTTATTAACATTTCAGACCGTACATTGATCTAGAAGCAGTTTAGAGCGGGGAAAAGACAGGAAATCATTTCTAATCATAGTCTAACTGACAAATATTATGGTCTGAAATTTACCCTAACATATTAGTGTTCTTTTTTTTTCCTTTCTAGTGTTGGGAATAGCATAATAACAAATCTTAATGGTTGATTCAGTATTTTCCTGTTATTTTCTTCTTCATGTTGAGGAATACAAGAAATGAGTTGTTGCTAAGAAAATATTAATAGCCACCACTGGTTTCCTGACATTTCAGCAAGCTTAGAAGTCCAACAATAGAACATTATGAATTAAAGCCAGTTCAGATAATTTCACAGCCATGCCAGTCATTGACTGTTATTGACAAACTACAAAGAGAAAAAGACCGATAATGTTGTACAGTGTACCTTCCAGTCTCCCACCTGGAGAATCAGAATTTTCATTAGCTTATATGCTACTCCTGTGCACCCATGAGAAGAGACACCCTGAGAAAATGTCAACATTCATCAAAACTGACCTATTAAAAAAGTTATATCTCATAATCAATAGGCAGATTGGGCAACTTTTTATGTAGTATAATATAAATGGCACCATCAGATTTTTGTCCTAAACTTCTTTTCTATGGTTTTGACCACAAGGTGTGCAGTGCCCACATTTCTTATTTCTTTGGGTTAAGATATAAGAGTATTTGTTAAAATGGAAATAAACAACAAGAGTAATACCTGAGAGCATGTAACCATAAATACCTGAGAAGAGCAGATTTTCAAGGGAAAGACATGCAAGACTAGTAAAAGAATCAGGATAAGCATCCCATAGGAAAGTGGGTATGGAGGAGGAAATAGTAATATGTCTGGGATCAATAGGCAAGTGGGGCAAGGTGAGGAACTGGGTCAAGTAGGAAATGAAGAGAGAAAGGGCAACATATTGGCAAAAACAGACAAGCTGGCAATTTCCAAATTTTGCCAAGAGTTGAGTTTGAATATATACACATATGGTTGTGAAGTTGGCAATAGTTATCAAGAAGTGAAACCTGTTTATGCCTTTGATATAATAATTATATTTTGAAGATTTGATTCTAATAATATAATTCTAAATACAAAAAAATCACATCATTATGTTTATAATACCCCCAAATTGGCAACTACCAAAATATCCAAACATAGGCTCATCATTGAGTAAACTGTGTTTCTCTTCTTAATTAAATCCTACAAATACCTTGAAAATGATGTTTTGAAGAATAGATAACAAAAATATTTATGGTATAAGGTTGAGTTAAAGAATCAAAATATAAAATTGAATACATAGCAATTTTTTTATTACTAAAATGCAGTAGCATGTCAGATTGTTCTAAGGAAATACGTTTTGGTAATGGGGTTTATAGGTGATTAGACCCCTTCCCATTCCATCAATTATTACTTTCAACAATCTATATTTCCAGGTGTTCTTTAACAAGTCATTATTATTTTTGTAATGAAAATTAATTTTTAAGTATCAACATCACTATGATCCCAAGGCTAAATGCCAAGGCTATCTAGGTATATATTCTTCTCCTCAGAAAGTCTTGGGTTTAATCAAGGACAGCAATCCTACAGAGGAGAGGGATCTCTTGGATCAAAGATAGAGTATTAACTCCTCTCCCCTAGCAGAGTCCCTGAATAGGAATTAAAAATTTACTACCACTGTGTGAAAAAAAGAACTCATTAGGATCATTGTATCAGATCAATTTGTTGTGTTGTTGTCAGATGAAAAATGAAAACGCAGTTGAGTTTTAATAGAAAATGCAACACCTCCAGCATAATTATTCAAAGTTTGCCAGAAAGGTAGGCCCTGTTCTAAGGGTAATTTGGATCACCTGAGTCATCTGTCATCTTGAAAGTCCAGTACTGACTGATCTTGATAGTAAGCAGATGAGCAGTTATTGCTACCATAATTGGATTTTGTTAGGATAGGAGGCAGAAATAGAGATGGATCTATTTTCTTCTCTTAGAGATTTGACATTTTAAAAGATATCCCTGGCAGTGGAGGATTTGGTGAAGGCTGCTCTTTTATGGTGGAAATCTTAAAGAAAAACATATTGCGTGATGATTCATGTGAGGGCACTAGCCTATTTAAATGAGGAATTATTGTAATGCTGGAGGGGACCCTAGGAATGTATTTGATAATTCAAAGGAAAAGCATTTGCATTTGTAAATTAAATTGCTCTTTT
Organism: Microcebus murinus; assembly: GCF_040939455.1. NCBI lineage: Eukaryota > Metazoa > Chordata > Mammalia > Primates > Cheirogaleidae > Microcebus > Microcebus murinus. The sequence goes on along the minus strand of NC_134111.1, from coordinate 93,189,609 downwards.
CAATACTCATGGATGGATTGGGCCATCATTGAAGCGGAGTGGAGAGTATGGTGAACTTTGGAATTAAACAAAACTACGTTTGAATTTCTTATCCAATGCTTTGAGAAACATAGTCCACCTCTTTGAGCCTCCATTTTAAATAATGATAATAAAAATAATGACTAGATACTTTAATTCTTACATTGACTCCATGAAGAAAGTACCATTAGGAGTAAACAAACAGTGTGTATAAAACAGCTGGCATAGTCCATAGCACATGCAGAGGGGCACAATAAATTTGACCGCTTTTCCTTAAAAATAAAATTCACAATTCTGGACCACAACCTACTGAACGATGAAAAGTGAGTGGTTAGTTAGAGTGCATAGGTCTTTGCCCTTTCCTATACATCTGGACAAATTTGGATAATTTTGGCTTATTAAAAGCAGATCAGGAGACAAGGGTTTGAGTGCAAATTTAGTTGGGGATTTAGTTCCTGATAACAGGAAAGGAGAAAAGTGTATAGACAGTGAGTGAGGTCACTGCTTTGGACAGTTGGGGCTCAATCCTACTAGGGCCCTTCTTTTAAACTGTAGAAAATACCTCAAAATTTCTTTTGAGATACAAAAGAGCTTGAAAATTTATCACTGCTGAAGTGTCACCCTTGGAGCACTAATTTCTCCCTGCTTCTGGTCTGCCCCATGTTCACTTTGGCTGAGCAAGAGCCAAAGTTCCTTTCTGGCATATCCAGAAAGGAGCCAGGCCGGTGCCCTATGGGGTAAGCTGAGGGAACACTGAACACTGTTATCTTTACATAACAACTTAAGTAACCCTAAAATGTCAGGTTTCCTCAAAGCAAAAAGGGTCACTAAATGTCTATAATTGTACATTTCCTTCATTTGAGAATCTCATATTTCTGAAAGTTCATGCCTTGCATAGATTCAGCAGAAGTCACACCACATCTTTGCATATACATGAGAGACAGATGCACAGAGGGGCCATTTAACAAATTATTCTAGCTGTTCAAAACAAACAATTAAACAAATAAAAACCTGCTGCTGCTTGCCCCCAGCTGTGCACTCCAGCCGAGGACACAGCTGTGAAGTATTAGGAAAGGGTGTCATGGAGACAAGGACATCAACAGAGAGATGGTAGAAGGAAAGGAGAAAGGAACTTACAACGTAGGACCCCAAAGGCAAATGGAACTCAGGAACCTAAAAGAGCCCAGAAGAGCAAGCTCTCTTGCAATAGCATAACTGTCAAGTGGCAAGCTCTTTTTCCAAGTAATGCAATGGCCTAGAGACAACAAGTATTTGGAACCAGGCAGGTGACTCTTGAAGTCTAACAAACCCTCTGCTGTCTCCAGGTAATTTACCAGGACTTTTCCCAGCAAGAAGTTCAAGGTGATACTCATGATGCAGGTCTCCCAGCACACTGGACCCAAAGAGCAGGCCCAGTGTGGGGGCCTGAGAAGTAGTCAATAGTACAGTTTAGGGAGAGATGTGGGCCTTGGAGAGCGAGGATAGTGAAGGGAGAAATTTGCAGTCTGATTGATTCAATGGCTCTACAAAAATGAAGAAGTCATTGGCTCTGCTTTTAAGAAGTTCTTGTTCTAATAGGAGAGAAAGATGTGCAAGTCGACAATTCTGACCCTTTCTGATAAATGCCATTATACAGTTAAAAACAAAACAAAACTGTGTGATCACAGTTAATTAGGAAACACAATTAGGACCATGCAAGGTGAGGGAAGGCACCCTGTTGTTGCTAATGTCTTTCTGGAGTTTGGAAGGATATTAAGCATCAGTACGTAGTCTGGGGGTGTGGAATGGATAGATCAGTGTGGAATCAGAGAGGGGATCAAATGTAACCTGCTATATCAAATATTCCTTCCACACAGGGAAAGAAAGAACAAAGACAGAGGAAGCAGCAAGCAAAGCTAAATAAGCCAACATGGGGTATCATGTCCCATGGATGCAAAAGAAATCCATTGTTTAATAATACATTTTTTATTCTAGTATCTAGTCATGTTTCAAAAAAATTTGTTTGAACATTTTCCATGGAAAGAAGGAGTTGGCTTCGCTCACTGATTTTTTTTTTTCATATTTAATGAAAGCTTCAAAGCTTTGGAGATACTGGCACAGCACCCCTCTGTGAGCCAGGGATGTGAACTCAAGATGGAAAGGAATGTTTGAGAGAAACATCACTCCCTATCTTGAGTGAGCCTGGTGTGTGTGTGTGTGTGTGCACACACGTGCACCTGGCATCTAGGGAGGCTTCCTATCGCTCTCTTTCACTGAAAAACTTCTCTCCAAAAGGCTCTCTGAGGACAATTGCCTTTGTTTAACCAAGCCCACTTTCCCTTAACAGGGAGATATAAGGGAAGCTCTTTGCTGCACACAGGAGGGAAGCATTGGCACCCACGTTCATAAATTGCATCATTTAATTGGTGCTGGGAGTGTATTCTAGTCAGCTGGCTGGAGTGTCAGGACTCAGTTTCTAGGACAATGGTCAGACATATCCAGCACTGGGGGACCAGAGAACATCCTGGCTACAACGTGAGCACAATCTGGTGCTATCACCCATGGCATGGGACAACACAGCAATCTCTACGTGCCCCTGAGCTTCTGGGTGGATGTGAAACACCCTCCTGCCTGTCTGTCCTTAGCACTGGGAGTCAGAACAGCCTGAGGAATTATGATTGTCCATCAGGAAAAACTGAGATCAGGTTAGAACAGAGAGGGGGCTGACAATATTCACTTGAAAATAAGAATAAAACTAATTTGATAAGCTCCATCTTATGGTAATTTTTCTTTAAGTCAGTTTAGACCTGGCTGTACTTTATTATGAGATATTGTGGTCTGGGATGCCTTAAATATGGATTTGGATAAAGCAATGCTTGTCAACATTTAATTGTTTAACATTTGTTTAAATATATTAAATATGAAAAAAATCAATAATGTGTGAAGCCAACTCCTTCCTTCTCTGGAAAATGTTCAAAAAATATTGAAACTTACTATTCGTGGCTAGAATAGAGGAATACTATTTTTAAAACAATAGAATATATATAAAGAGGCATTAAGTAAGTGTAGAGAAAAATCCAAACTCAGCTGCACTCTTGGAGACCACAAGCAGATGAGGAAGGAGGCCAAAATTAAGTTTATTAGTGGATCAACAATCTTAAGCTGTGTTTCTCAAACTTAGTGTGTATATGAACCACCTGGGCATCTTCTTAAATGCAGGTGTTGTTTCAGCAGGTTTTGGGTAGAGCACAAGAATCTCCATTTCTAACACGGTCGATTTCTAACATTTCTAACAGGCAGATGCTACTGGTCAAGTGGTCACACACTGAATACCAAAGGTCAAAAGTGAGACCTGGTTTATGCCTCTACACCATGGGTCTCCAGTTGGTGTGTCACCCTAATAATGTGGTTTTGTGGATATTCATTTGTAAAAGATAAAGAACTTTAATATCATTGTGCTTTTAGGAATCTCTGCCAAAAAGAAAAAAAATCAATAGCAAAAAGTACATCTATAAGATCTGGGACTGAGCCAATGTGTACACTTATTAACTGAATGACCCTGAATGAGTCATTTAACCTTCGTGACACTCAGTTTCCTCAGTTGTAAAACATGTAGAACAATCTCTATCTTGTTATATTGGGGGTAGTTTCTAAGAACAAATGATAATGGCTAACATTAATTGAGTCCTTAGTATTTGTCAGAAACTGTGATAAGCCATTTAAATGTATTAACTCACTTAATCTTCACAATCATCCAATGATGCAAATATTACTATTATCAGAGCTTCCCCAAGGGTATGCAGGGCTCCTGCAAAATATTCCCAATTTGGTTTAAAACTGTATTATAAAATTCATGAAGAATGTGAAGAATGTAGTTGAAGATTTAGGACAAGGAGAATGGGAACTTTTTTGTCTCTTGCCCAGTCAGAGCATGTGAACGGTCGTTGCAGATTCCAGGCAACTACCTATGATCAGGAGGCCCAGAAATCATCTCTTTGTGTCCTTTATCGTCAAATGTGCCACTCCTGGCAACTTAATATCTTCTATCACAAGAAAAAATAATAGCACTGCCATGAGTATTACTTTTCCACGCTGCATAAAAAGCTACCACGAACTTAGCAGCATAATATAACATCCATGTATTAGCCCATGGTCCTCTAGGTCAGAAGTCTAGAAGTCTAGGCAAGACATAGCTGAGTTCTCTGCCCATGTCTTGAAGGCTGCAATCAGGGTATTGGCCATGGTATATTCCTTTCTGGAGGTTCTGGGGATAAATCTGCTTCCAAACTCATTTAAATTGTGATGAAGGGCACCCCAAAATAATATTCCTTGTAGCTGTTGGACTGAGGTCCTCATTTTGATGCTGGCTGTCAGGCAGTGGATGCTCTCAACTTCTAGAGGCCAGCTATTTGTTGCAACATAGCTCCTTTCCATAAAGCTGTCTCATAATTCCAATCTCTTTTGCTAGGTAGAGCCCATACTTTTAAGGACTCATATGATTAGGTCTGGCCCACAGAGGATAATCTCCCTTTCTTAAATATGCCATACAATATGACCTAATCACAGGAGTAAAATCAATTATATTCATTGTCTTAGTGCATCCCAAGGAACAGGAATCTTGGGCGCTATCTCTTTGGAACTATTGGTTTTAAAACAATACAATACAGATCTTCTTACCACTATACTTCCCTAAAACCATTATTTAATGTTGGTTATATCATTTTTATGACCATGCATCATCTATATGCTATCAGCAGTATAGTTATTTCCAGTGGCTCTCTTAAAGATTAACATTCTTTGTTGTTGATGACCACAGAATTTTATAGAACACAGAAACACAGAAAATACGTCTTTCAATCATGTCTCTTCTTGAACTATTCAGGTTGTAATTAATGCATTCCTAGAACGTGAACTCTTTCAACGTTGACTGCATGTCTGCCATCTACATATCCTATAGAAGAGAAGAGAAGGGCCCATGCACAGAGTAACAAGCGAAGTCCCATGTGTACTAGAAATGTTCAATCCTCTTCTAGAATGACTTAAGTCTGTAGAAGTACCTGACACTGCCACATCGGTTAGAGGAAAGAAAGGACATTGATTGGGAGGACCCACTGGCATTGCAGAAGAATGGCCTGAAAAAATAAGATATTCATAACCACCCCAAGAGGGACATATGGAGTGAGGATTGTACAGTGGATGGGGTGACTGCCCTGAGTGTCAACAGCAAGGACACACAGTGAAAAATATCTGCCACCACCACTGCCACCCTTGGGTGCTATAGACCAAAGGTGACATCATGATTAGAACCCAGATGAGCAACAGCCAATTAATAACCCCACACACAGAGCTTCAAACCAGGGGTTGGCGATGGACCATCCATAGTTCAGAACATTATATATATATATATATATATATTTTTTTTTTTTTAGACAATAGTCTCACTCTGTTGCCTGGGCTAGAATGCTGTGGCATCAGTCTAGTTCACAGCAACCTCAAACTTCTGGGCTCAAGCAATCTTTCTGCCTCAGCCTCCTGAGTAGTTGGGACTACAGGCATGTGCCACCATACCCGGCTAATTTTTTCTATATATATTTTTAGTTTGCCAATTAATTTCTATTTTTAGTAGAGACAGGGTCTTGCTCTTGCTCAGGGTAGTTTCTAACTCCTGACCTTGAGCGATCTGCCCGTCTCGGCCTCCCAGAGTGCTAGGATTACAGGCGCGAGCCACCGTGCCCGGCAGTTCAGAACTTTTAACTTGTCCTTTGTTGGAGGTGAGTGGGAATTGCCCCACATCACCATGTTAACATCATTCTGGTGACCCAATCTCATGTGATCCCCTGAAGAAAATACTCCTTGAGAATAGGTACCTTGCCTTGGACTTTTGGGTCTCCCATAGAGCCTAGTAGTTGGTGTTTTGTTTTTATTTTTTGCAGCACAATGCCCGCCCTTAATCTACTGAAACCAGGTCCAGGCAATGCAGCCCTCCACTAGAAAGCAAAGGTCCATCTCGAATAAACCACCTTTTACCCTTCCCATTACCCCTCTCTCCCTTTCAGAGTCCCATGAAAAATAAATAAATGAGATGAAAAACCCTGACCTGGTTTTCTAGGCTGATCATGGGGTTTCTTGGGACTTGTTCATGTGTTTTATGACTTACTCTTGTATTGCAGGCCCAACTGGTTACAGAGTAAGTACCAAAAAGTCATAGCATGTCCAGTCTAGACACAAAAGATAATCAATTCTAAACCTTTCCTCCAATATTGGAAGAATCTAGGATGTGCCTGGTTACCCGAAGAAAACATAGTTCATACATGTTAAAAAGGTAACGTTTTAAAACATATTCCAAACTTTTTTCCTCTTTTGGATTAACTTCAGTGTACCCTTCCCCTCCCCCAGCCCCATTCTTCCCAAGACATCCTTTTTCCTCAGAGGATTAGGATTTTCAAAGCGAGCATACAAAGAGAAAGCGGAGTCATGCAGCTCTTGCACACAAAGTAGAATTTTGGGGTCTGCAACCATAAAATTATTTCTTGGTAGCCAGGCTTCACAGAAACAGAAAATAATTTTAAAAATTCCTTTAGCTATACCATTAACCTATGATGAGCCTAGCCCAACTGTTTAAATCACAGAGTTTCTTCCATAGTGGAGAGACAGGATTGATTTCACCATTAAGACTGTACGGTGAAGCCTGTGTTCCCAGGAGATGGGGACTAGTGATTTATTTAGTGCATGATTCTGCAGATGATCAAATTGGGTTTGCCTCACCCAGGAGCTTAGTCTCGGCTGGGCTCACTCTTGTGTCTGTGATCAGCCGCCAAGTAGACTGGTGGCTGGGCGGTCTAGAGTAGTCTGAGCCAGGCCTGCTTCTTTCTATTTTCCAAAGTCTCCCCTCCACTTGCTGTTCTCCTGGGCTTGTTCTATGGCAGTGCTGGTGTTGCGGGAGTGAGGACAGAGGCACACACATGGCCTTTTGAACCTAGAGGCAGAAAGACACAGCATAACTTTGGATGCATTTTATTGGTCAAGGCAACTCATAAGGCCAGCCAGATTCAAGGGGTAAAAAGGGGGATCCCACCTCTTGATGGGAAGAACTTCAAAGGCACATTGCAAAGGAGCATGAAAGGGAATAATCATGCCATTTTTATAAGTAATTTTCCCCAAGGATTATGCTCCCCGATGACCTTGCACCTCTTCCTCCTGCTGGAGAATGTTGTTAAATAGAATGAGAGGACGATGGAAACCATAGGGCCTTCTCCTGACTCAGGTTTGGGTCTCCAGGAGGAGACCCCAGCACTGCCTTGGGGAGAAAGAAGGGCATGACCTGCCGAGTCAGAGGGAAGTTCTGAGTCCAACCCATGGAGTTCTTTGGTGATGACAGCAGAAGGCATCTGAAAGCATCAGCCTGCCCTGTGGCAAGATGCAAAAGACAGTTGAAGGTGCTGGACAATAACCTCCCACACAGGTCATTGCACTGGGGTCAAAATGAGTCTGTACCAAAGACTGCAGGATGAGCACGCAGGCCAGGGATCAATTTAGCTTCACAACCAGACCCCAGAGTGATACCATCACCAGCAAGAGTCCAGGTGGGCTGAGTCAACAGTGAAGAGAATAAACCCAACCACACTGACAGAGAATAAACCACAAGCCCTCTGGCTGAAGACTTCAGCAGCCAATTCCAGCAGGGTGAGAAGTGACCAGTAGACTTTGAGAGGTTCTGTTGCTACAGAGACCAGCAAGTACCCAAGGAATAGCCTAAGAACCTCCTTCCTTGCCCCAAAAGGACATAGGAGACTCCTTATTCATACAACTGTAGGGAAGTGGGAGAAAAGAAGATTGAACATTTATCTGAAAGGCATTGTGTAAACCAGAAGAAACTGAGATTTTGTTAAATTTCAGTGTCTTCCTTGCCCAACTCAGAGGAAGCAACAGAGAAAGATCTTGAATGTTCTCATAACAAAGAAATGAAAGTTTAAGGTGATGGATATGCTAATTTTCCTGATTGGATCATTACACAATTTACACATGTATTAAAACATGTATGTGTACCATCAATATGTATAATTATTATATGTCAATCATAAAAAGAAAAAGCAAACTAAAAGATGCATCTCAGAATGTTACTTCAAAATCAAAACAAAACAACCAAAATAATAAAAAAAAACCCCTACATTTTCTTTTTGTAGTTCGTCAAATAGCCAAAAATGGGTGAGGTACAAATGTGACAAGGTTTGATTTGTCTCCAGCCATTACTCTCAAGCATACTCAGTTTAATCAGCCTTTAGATAGAGCCCATAGCTTCCTTGTCACATTCAATTAATAAAAAGTCTATTCTAAATAACTTCATTGTCTTTGAGGTGCCAAAGATTTCTTACGGGGATATGAAAACATATTAACCACAAAGGAAAGATATTAATAAATTGGACTCTACTAAAATTAAGAACTTGTTATCAGGAGACATTATTAAAGGGAAATGAAAAGGTAACCTACCAAGAAGGATAAGATATTCATTATATATAAAGTGAGATTCATGTGGATTCATATCCAGAATACATAAAGAACTCCTATAAATCAATAAAAGCAAGACAACTCAATAGAAAATGGCAAAAGATCAGACACTTCACAAAAGAGGATATTCAAATGGCCAATAAACATATACAAAATTGCTTACCTTCATTAGTCATCAGAAAAAAATGTAAACTAAAACTATCAAGAGGTAGCATTACATACCCAGGAGAATAGCAAAAATAGAAACTATCAGGTATAAAATTTGTGGAACAAGAGGATTTACATACTGCTCTTTGGAAAACTATTTGACAGCATGTACTTATGACACAAATATTACACTCCTGAGTACATGTCCACCAGAAAAGTGAACATATTTTCAATAAAATACACATAGTTGAATATTCACTGTAGTACTATTTTTTGATGTCCCTAAGCTGAAAGTTATTTTTATGCCCATAAACAATAGAATAAATTGTGTTCTATTCACTCGACAGAATACTTTACAGTGATGTGAATAAATGACCTACCAATACAGGTAAAAACATGAATGATTCTCACAAGCATAATATTGAATGAAAGAAGTCAGCTCCAAAATATACTATATGATTCTATTTGTATAAAGTATAAAACCACATGAAACTAATGTATGCTGTTGAAACTCTGGATGTTGATTACTCTTCAAGGAGCAGGTTTTGAGACTGGGAGGGAACAAGAGGATGTTGGGGGCATTGGTAATATTTTGTTTCTTATCTGGATGTTGGTCACACTGGTGTGTTCAGTTTGTGAAAATTCAGCCATCTATATGCTTCAGTGGAATTTTCTGTAGGTTTATTATATTTTAGTAAAAAGTTTTCAAAAGTCTGGGTAAACCAATTTAAAATTGTAATCTTACATATTCTTATCCTTCCCCCACCCTGGCTTGGACTAATCTCAGGCCAGAAGATCCTGAGTGGGGGTGGGGATTTGGTTGACTTCTCAAGGAACTTGCACCTCCCCTTCTAGTCTAACTCCTCTAGAGTTGGGGAATCAAAGATGAGATGCAAGAAAAAGAACACCATTTCCTTAACTGGCCATTTGATTGCACTATCGTTGATGGCCATTGCTCTTCTGGCCCATTTGACCTTCCCTATTACCCTTGTTATAGCAGATAAAACACTGGCTCTCAGTGGCCCACACGTGAGTCAGTTTGGAGGTGCTGAGCCTGTGGGGTTTCCCCACTGCACAGGTTCCCTTCATGGGAGATCTAGCTTTGCCTCTTTCATCACCATCCCTGACTTTCACTCCCAGGGTCCCACTCCACAGCTTCTTCTCTCTCCTCCTGGGGTTTCTGGCTTGCAGAAAGCTACCTCTAGCCTGGTTGTCTTCTGTAGTTCTGCTTCATCCACATAAGAAAAGCAAACTCTCTGTACCAGATTGTAGATTGTAGGCTCCTCCCTCTCTCCAGTTTGCCATTTATGTTTAATTATCTCCTCCCCTGGTAGGTCAGATAATGGGTCTGAGCAGTCTGAGCTTATGTCCCATTTGGAAATGATGCTACCCCTTCTTATAGGCACTCTAGATATTTATGAATGGCTTTCTTGGAGCCCTTTTGTGATAGGCAGAATAATGCCTCCCTTCTTCCGCCAAAGACATCCATGTTGCAATCCCCAGAACCTATGAATATGTTATGTCACATACTAAGGAGAAGTTAAGGTTGCTAATCAGCTGAAATTAAAATAAGGAGTTTATCCTGGATTATCCGGGAGGTCCAGTGTAATTGCTGGGTCCTTAAATGTGGAAGAGGGTAGCAGGGGAGTCAGGGTCAGAGCGATGCAATATGAGAAGGACTTGGCTGGCTAATGCTGGCTTTGAAGATGCATAAAGGCTCCATGAGCCAAAGAATTCAGGCAGCCTCTAGCAGCTAGAAAAGGCGAGGGGATAGGTTTTCCCCTAGAGCCTTCAGAAAGGAATTTAACTCTGCCAATATCTTGATTTTAGCCCAATAAGACCCATTTTAGACTTCCGACCTCTAGAACAATAAGATAATAAATTTGCATTGTTTTAAACCACTAATTTTGTCATTGTTTGTTATAGCAGCAGTAGGAATCTAATACACTCTCATTTTGCAGGGAGAACAGATATAATCCCCTTTCCAAAGATATATACATCACACTAGGTGGAGTCAAGTCTCGAGGCTCCAATAATGTTTTTCTATTCCTTTATGCTCCATACCCAGGTTCTCTCTCCTTTTATCTCCTGGAGGAGATAGGGAAGGAGAAAGTAAGTAATGAGAGATTGGCTTTGGATAGCAAGGTCTGTTTTACCACACCTTGAAAAGCCCTGGAGAGGATGTCTAGCCTTCATTATTTGCAGTTCTTTCTAGAATGCAGAGTTACTTTCAGTCTCTCAGGCCTCACTTTGGCCCTCTGTGTCCAATTCCAAGTCCAACAACAGGCTGTCAGATTGGCATAACTAAGTGGTGGTATGCATGTTCAAATTTTTGACTACACACCACATACATAATCTACATTGCTTGGGGCGCGGATTCAAAGAAGCCCTTTCCTGCCATTATTAATTTACTTTTATTTCTTAGTGATGCATATGTGTATATAATTTTAAAAATCTAATACTAGTATGAGATTGATAATTTTAGAAGTCAGTACTTTGCCTATTTCCCAAAATGAATTGTCTGATAGCTAGTTGGTACACGCGTGAGAACTGGGTAAGGCAGGAAGCTGGATGTCTGGCTCTTTGGGGTCCAGATTTCCATTCATTACCCTTGTGTTCAGCCCAGTGACCCATGACATCCTTAGCTCGCCCTCTAGGCAAATTACCTAACGCAGTGTCTGGGGGTGTAAATCTAGGGGTGTGAGTGCTCAATCAGCTAGGTCCTGTGTTTCCAGCTCCACTCCACGCACAGTACCTCATTTGGAAGATTCGGATCTCTGCAGTCACTGTGCCTTTGAGGTTCTGTGGCATGATTCAGCTTGCTTATTATTGTCGTTTCCTCCACCCCAACAGACAGTGTGGTTTCAGCATCTCTGCTCTGCTAAATTGCTAAATCCGTTATGACTCATCCATCTATTTTTCCAACCTTCAAAATTCTGTTGGCAATCTGGCCTGCTCTCTTCCCTTCTCCTGCTCTCTTGTCTTTATAGAAAGGCATAAAATTTTATACCTTCTATGCTTTAACTGCTATTGAAAGGAGTTCTGAGATGGAGCAGAGAGAAGCCTATGTGATCTGACTGTCTCATTCATCTACAAATCTCCCTCCTTTGTTTCTTAAAATCCTTAAGGTGTATGACTATTACCTGCAGGAAACAGTGCATACATCACGATTCTACTTCTTTAGATAAAAACAAGCCATTTCTCCTGTTTCAAATGCCTTCAGAAATGCCCGTAATTTAATGCAGTTCGATAAATCTATAAAGCTTGTGTGATCTCAGTAGCAATTTAGGGAAAGTAGAAAGTGTGGCCTCCATTGGGGTCAGTTGGTAGCACCTGGTTGCCATGGTCACAGGCTCTATAAAAACAGAGTAAATACTTATGAAATAGTGTATCCTTCTCAGAACTAGACATTTATAGTATTCACATATTTACAAGCATAGGAAAACCACTGAGTTTTCAGAAATATCAAAATGGGCCTGCTTCCTAAAGAGCATACATTTGCTACTGGCAGTTAAAAAGACTTAAATGGATTGAATTCCTTCTTTTGACAAGCAGATACTAGAGGAAAACTAAAATATAATCGTCCAGGACTTGATTTTAGTTTATGTCCAGAGATCATTTACTTACCTACAACAAAAGGATCGACTTCATTTTTCACATTCGTTATGGATCAAGTCATTTGGTGAATGATAAGGTTCTAAGATCTTTTTCATTCCTTGTTCACATTTACTATTAATGACTATTAACATCAAAGGTAGATCTGTTTTATGTCACCACAGATGGAGATTTCCATTTGAGATATCCAAGACTTTCAAATAATTTAGCAGCCATCAATTAGCCAATGATTTTTCTCCAAAGATCCTTCCTCTGTCCTTTGACTTAAAGAGCCTAGAAAATTCTGATATGATGCTTCACTAGAAACCTATAATAAAATTTAAATCAGAGCACATGAAAAGGGAATGAATTTTAAGCTCCTAGAGAGGTATATGAAGAAAATGTAATTCTCTAGGCAGATTAATTTTTATTTCTCTTTTCAATTTGGGGGTGGGGGTTGTGAGGAGGTAATGTATTGGAGAACAAATCTGTGGTTGATTAAAGTTTCTCTGCTGCTTTGTGAGATGCCTAGAATAGCACACATATAAATGAATATTCCAACATTTACCTCAGGCAAAAATGATACAATATATTTTAATACTGAAATTAAGAGGAAAAAAAAATCATTGTTACTTCTCAACCTGTTGGTCTCTAGAGGAAGGGGAGAGATGAGCTCCCTCTGGTTGTAAATTTAACAATAATAATAATAATAATTAACCAAATGCTATTGTTTAACCCAAAGACGAGATTGAATTTAAAGGATCCTTCAGTTGTCAGCAAGAGGTCTCCTCCAAATTACCATTTATCTTCTTTTCCAGTCTCTGGATCAGGGAAATGAGTAAATGTAAAATATTTATCCTTTTATTTTGCTAGAGTCATCTGGAATTTGAAGTAAAATAGTGACTCAGAAATCCAGTGACAACTGCTTTGTCATTTAGCGCCTCTCTGAAAATTTGTAGAATCACTCATTTATTCACTCTCTCCCTGAGTGTCCTCTATGGAGGAAAACTGGGAATATCGTTGGCTGAAGCTTTGGTGCAGAGGAACTGACCTTGGCTCCATCATCTCCATAGGTCACGGTGAATCAGCATAACCGTGTTTGTCTCTGATCCTGGGAGGCAGGATTTACTGCCATCAACTTCTCTTCCATTACATGCAGCCAACAGGCTTTTACTGTGTTCTCTTGACCTTGTATAAAGGCATAAAATTGTACACATTATATACTTTCGGTGTTATTCAAGGGATTTCTGCAATAGAGTATAGACCAATATATGTGATCAGTCTGCCTTGTATATATCTTCTCTCCCCATTTTAATTGAAAATGTACTTTTATACAGTATTGCAAATATGCCCAGGTTTGATATATACCTTATATTTGGCTTTGTAAAACATAAAATTGAAATATCTAATACAGGCTAATTTACAAAATAATTGTCTATAGTAACTATTCTCCCGACCAGGCCCCAGCTTTTTTGTTTTAGTTCTAGATTTAAAGCCTCAAAAGCAGGTTCAGTCATTTTCAGAAAACTAGAATGAAGACTTGAAATTCACAATTACTTAAGAATCAATCCTTTTACAGCCCCTTGGGTTAAAGTATTTAATTTACTCTATAAAGGTAGTTATTAAACTAAGTTTTAGGACATTGTTAAAAGGAAAGGAGCAAAAATTTTAAAGCACCACTTTTCTGAAAATAAAATTTCATTGAGAGGTATAGATTACCTTGCAGGGTGATTGTGTGCACGTGGTAAGCACTCAAATAAATGATCCTTATTGTTTTTGAGATTCTAGCAGCAAAAACATTCGGACTACATTGATATTTTTCTTTCTCAAAATGATATTCTTTAAGCTGCAATTTAATCATGTCAAGACAAACAAATACAAAAATCTGTCTTTGATATTATTACGACTTGAAGACTTAAAGTCGATTCCATCTAACTAAGACAGACACATATGGAATCATACTCTGTCAGAACTACAGAGAGAAAAGAAAGTTGTCATGATGAGAATCGAAATGGGGTCTTCCTTTTATTTTCTCCCTATCAGAGTATGGAAAAGACTGAGAGGCAAATAATTCAATATTCTAGATATCATATAATATTAAAACATATCAGCAATGTAAATAATCAGGGCTTGAAGCTGAATTCAGTGGTTCCAAGAGCTGTGCATCAAAATAACCTGGGAGCTTATTAAAATCACAGAATCCCAAGGCTGCCTCCCTGGAGATTCTAATGCAACAAGTCTAGGGTGAGGCTGAGGTTTCTATGCTTTTGACAAGTGTCTTTCAATGATGCATAAGCAGTGGACCCAGTGGCAATATTTAAGAACCGTCCCTTTCCATGAGTACCCCTTCATGACTGTCAGCTTCACATCCAAATAACAATAAATGTGCTGTTATTTCCACTTCATCAGATAACCCTTTTTTTTTTTTGACCGTCCTGAGGAACATTTCCCCGTAGCTTTCCATTGCCTAATCCTGTGTGTCAGTCAGGACAGGTTTGGTTATGCTGTGGTAACAAACAGCTCCAAATTTGCTTTAAATAAAAAAAGTTAATTTTCTTTTCTTTCTTTCTTTTCTTTTCTTTTCTTTGACAGAATCTTGCTCTGTTGCCCAGGCTGGAGTTGGAGTATAGTAGCTCATTGCAACCTCAAACTCCTGTGCACAAATAATCCTCCTGCCTCTGCCTCAACCTCCCAAGTAGCTGGAACTACAGGTGTACACTACCATGCCTAGCTACTTTAAGTTTTTGTAGAGACATCATCTTGCTCTTACTCAGGCTGGTCTTGAACTCCTGAGCTCAAGTGATCCTCCCAGAGTGCTAAGATTGCAGGTGTGAGCCACCACATCTAGCCAAAAGTTAACTTTTTTAGTCACATTAGTTTTTCAGGTAAGGGACAGGTGACAGTTTAGCTAAGCCACCTTCTTGTGTTGGCTCAGCACTCCAGTTTCTTTTATCTCATGACACCTTCATGTCAACATGTGCTTTTTCTGATTGCCACATCAAAGGGAGAAAGACATCAAAAGTTGAATACTAGCAACCCGATACTTTAGCCTGGCAGTCACACAGCCATTCCCCTCACATGTTACTGGACAGAACTAGTCAAATGGCGATGAATGACTTAAAGAGGATAGAGAAGTATGACCTACAAATACTCAGAAATTCAGGAGAATCAGACATTTATTAGTAATGTCTACCCCATGATACTTTATTTTTGCTTATCACACTCACCTTTTTTTGGTAATATCTTATCCATCTATTTGTTTATTTGATTATTCTCCATCTTCCTACTAGATGCAAAGTTTTTGAGATCAGGATTATTTTGTTTTGTCACTAATGTCTGTTACTGTTCCTGGTTTATAGAGAACACTAAAAGAAATTGTCAAATTAGTGAATAGATGGAGTGCTATCTAATAAGATTCAGTCTGTAATTTAAATTAGATTAATAGGGGAAAAACACCCACCACACAGTAACTTTTTATTCCTTTAGCCTGAGAGAATTCGACAAGTAAATATTAAGTACCTGTATTTTCCAAGGCTTGCAAAACTGGTGTAAAACTTACTGTACCAATATAATCACACTTTGAATTTGCAGTGTCTGCTGGTAAAGATGATTATAAAATACTAGAATCTTTTCATCTAATGATAAACTGGCAGTGATTATCTGTTTTATGAAAGCTTCATTTTTTTTTTTAAAGACAATTTATATGAGGACTCCTCTCAGCTGCAAGCTCCCCAGGAGAATTTCAAATATAATTCAACTTACAAGCTCTTAGGAATATATTTACAAAGTCAACCATGGTTGTAGTAATGCTTTAGTTCTACAGGGGTTCTCAACACGAGGAAGGAAATCCAGTCATAATTCTAGCAGCCATCTTGGTTCTTCAGTGCACTTCATCTCATTTCTAAACTCCCTCTAGTGTCCAGAAAGAATAAAGTCCATCGATATTGTAAGTAAATGCTACAACCATCAATTCGAAAGTAGCAAATGAAACATTTTACAGATTATTTCAAAAAGACAGGAGGAATCACTTAATTGCAAACTATGTTAAAAATAATGCTTCTCAGGTTTTTATTTCAAACCTAAAAATGTATCTGAAAGGAAATAAACACAAATGGCTCATTAGATCACTATGGAGATAACCTTATTCAATACTGAGAAATAAATTGCCTATAATATATGCACATGGTTAAAAGTGAAAACAGTATAGGAAGACACAGAACAAAGACAGAAAGGATCCCCTTCCTCCAACTTCAATATTACTTCTCTAAAGTAATCCCTATCAAAGGTAGGTTTTACCTGAAGTTTTAATAAGAGAAGTCTCAGTTTAGAGCTTTTGTAGGTTGTATATAGTAGTAGGTACTACTAATATTACTACTACTACTACTATAATAGTAGGTCCTACTACTATTTAGGTACTATAGTCTATATAATTCTGGGTGGGCCCTTGACACAATTAAGTATATTATTGCCTTTATTATTCAAAGGTACAGACTTTTTAAACATAAAAAGGAGATGTTTTTAACTTTTCAATAAATAAAGGCTTTTGCCATTAATTTAACTAAGGATATATTTGAGTAGTGATAAGAAACAATATTCCAAAAATGTTAAATATTCTCTTTTGTATCTTACATAAGACAAGTCAAAATATTCCTTTTCAAACTAAAAATGTATTCACCAGAAATTTTTAACTACATAATGTCATATAAACGTTGGAAAATCTTGGTTTAGTAGAAAAATATAATTTAATTGTCACCAAATGATTTTTATATAAAGCATACTAACTTAAATCCATATATATTTGATACCTTCTTTGAGAAAATAATTGTAAAACACATATTGGCACTGTGTGCCTTTTATACTTATTTATATTTACTGGCATGTGCATTTATTTTACTTTTGTTAAAGTCAGTGATATAAACTGCTTAATCAATACATTAACCTAAGCAACTATGAAGATTTACAAGTGAAATGAAACAAAATTTTATTTCAAGCAGCTATACATAAATGTTGTTCACAAATATCAATTTAAGCCCACCTAATATAATTATCCCCTGCATATATTAGGATTCAGTCCCCAAAAGCCAATAATGGCTATCGTTAGAACTTTATACAGATAATAGTAGTACATTCATACTCACAACAATCAAAACTGTCCGTCAATGTGAACTAACTTTATTTACCAGCTGCCTGAGAAACTCACTTTTATGGGTTGCATGTCTGAAACTGAACTATTGAAAAAATACACTGTATAAGACATTCATCCATGAAGCTGTATACTCACAAATAGGTTTATCCTCTATATTAATCTGCTAGGGCTTCCACATAAAAATATCATAGACTGGGGAACTTAAACAACAGACATTTATTTTCTCATAGCACCAGAAGCTGGAAGTCCAAGATCAAGGTGCTGGCAAGTTTGGTTTCTCTTGGAGCCTCTCTTTTTGGCCTGCAGACAGCTGCCTTCTCATTGTACCCTCACATGGCCTTTCACTGTGAGCACACATCTCTAGTGTCCTTCTCTGTATGTCCTCATCTCCTCCTCTTATAAGGACACCAGTCAGATTGGATTAGGGTCCACTCATATATCTCATTTAATCTTAATTACTTCTTTAAAGACCCTGTCTCTAAATACAGTCACATGTTCAGCGACTGAAGGTCAGGACTTCAACATCAATCTGTCTCAAAGTTCATAAACCAATCTACTTCAAAATAATCTATAGTATTACCAATAATATGAAAAAAGAAATTTATTTGCCTACACCAGAGATTTAGCTAATGTCAACGAGCAAGAATGAGCTAGTGTGTGGAAAGGGCACTAGCTGTGGAGTGTGCAGTGTAGTACAACACAGCATACTGCACTCTTAGCAATGGCCGCAAGCCCAGGCTCTGGACCCAGAATGTATGTATGGCTGTGAATCTCAGCCCCACCGTTTATTAACTGTGATCTTAGGCAAAATACCAAGCAAATCTCTTTCTACCTCAGTCTCCTTATTTTGAAAATGGGAATAAAAATAGTGCTTTCTCCATGTGGATTGTGCAGAATTAAATGAGTTTACATATGTAAAATACTCATAACAGCATCTGGGATTTGGTATGGGCTGTAAGTCTTTACTAATTTTGTTGTTGTTAAGCGTAAGCCATTAGATACCTGGGAAATGCCTACAGATCAAGGAGTGAGCGAAATAGAACATGATAAGTGGGGGTGGTGCATAGAAGACCAAGGCGGTATACATAAGGCAACGTTTGCTTTTGTCAGGAACATGGTGATATTTCAGGAGTCAAAGAGTGAGCTCTTGAAACTGGAACAGTCTGACATGTGGTAGGACATTTTAAGTAGGTCATTTTGACATGACATTTTGACAGCAATGACATTTTGTTGTGATCATTTTATCTTGACCACACGAAGCAGCTGTTTTAAAATGTAAAAGCCCGTTTTATTACCAAATAAAGTGTGCAAAGCAAGCATTCCTGACTGCTCCCACCTTTGAACAGTGTTGCTCCTTGATCCCCTTGTCCTCTCCCAGCCTCTCCCATGCACGAACATTTCAATGTTGTGCCTGCTTTGATTCTTCCTAATTTAACTGATAATAAGTGCTTTTGCAATTATAACAAAGAGTAGGAGGAAATGTTAAAGATTCTTGGCACACTTTCCACTACTTTTTCCTCACAGTATACTTTGGAGCACAAGCATTGCTAGACGTGGTTGCCCCTAATTACCTGGAACCCTTCAACACAAGGTATTCCAAGGAAACCACAGTCAGGTGAGCTGCAGTTCAGTTCAAATGCAATAAAGCTCTGAACCAAAGATTAATTCTGGACTAGCCATAAATCAAACCTGAAGACAACTCTGATACCTTTCACAGCAAATTGCCAATTACAAGTTGGCACTAGCAAAATCATTAAATCGCCATTCTGCCTCCAAAGAAAATATAATAAAACACAATTTCAGAAAATGATGCTCATTAGAAATTGGACAAAAGATGGATGGGCTGAATTTATTTAAGAACTGAACTGGAGGAAAGCTGTCACATCATTTCTATGGATTTTTACAATAAGACACATAGACTGCCATGTGAGCCGTATACACAGGAGATGGCGTTGTTTGGAGTTGTGCCCTGCAGTAGCCCCGGCTTATCTCTGGAGACTCTGGGGTACCTGCAGACACTCACTTTCCACAATCAAGTTCTCGCTCTCTTCTCAGGGTAGGTTTTGAGGTGGACAAGTCTGAGAAGCAATGTATACAGAAAAAACAGCATGTCTCAACCCTTCATGTGCCAAGATTTTTCCTGTGTGTTTAACGGAATGGAGATAATTTTATTTTTTTAAAATTAGGAAAGGAATGCTAAGCCAATGTTACTTAATTGCCTATTCTATTAATGTAATGAAAATGAACTTATTTCAAGGCAAATTTTATGGCAAAGGTCAGCCATAACGTCTTTAAAAACGAAACACACTTCAGTACGTTGGTTTCTGCTTCTGGGGACCGAGAAAGCAAACGGGGAAACAGGAAACTTCCCCTTGTGCTGAAAGGATGCCACCTCGCTCAAGGCATGCAGTGGGGGGCGGGAAGTCCTGTGGGTCACATCCTGCAGGGCCACATCCCAGGCCTTGTTGTTGAGGCATTGTTCTTTCACTACAAAATCAGGCCATGCCTAATTTTGATACTTGAATTGCTATGGTCTATGCTAAGCCTCTCCTGACGTAACCCAACGGGCCCACTGAGACAGGTCCCAGCTTGTGGGAGGTGGTCCAGGGCCCGCCCAGGACCTGGGACTTGTCTCCTCCGTCTGTGCTCCTACCTCATTGTCCTGCCGCCCACTCCACAGCTGCCTCTGTCGCATATGACCCTCGTGCCAGCTTTGTCTGCAGAGGACCACTGTAATTGTACTGATTCCTCCACCGCTGCTCCCAAAGCACGGGGCTGCCTGTTTACATCCCAGCTACAACCAGGCGTAACTTTCTTTTCCTTTTTTTTTTTTTCACAACAGACTTTATTTATTTTTTTCTCCGAGTACACACATGTATTTAACAATACAGTTTTACCCAGAATGCTAAGAGCACTTTTCTTCATAGTTTACAGAAGGGCTTGATACACAAGGATTTTCTATTAATATTCACACCATAGCACATCCAAATCTAAACTCCTAAATAGATGCATTATAATTTGCTTAGAATTTAAAGGCTTAATGGCAATCATCAGAGGAGGAGAAAGAACATGTAAGTTTATTTTACATAAGAGACCAAAAGATAAATTCAAGAAATAGTAAATAGAATTTAATAGGGTCTCGTGCGCCCGGAAGGAGGTGGTGCTCGATTTGGAGGGGTAATTGCTATGTCCAAATAATCTCCTATTTGGAACTTCTGCGACTTCAGGGTCATGGAATCATCAGTCCCCTTTCATCCAGACATGGTGCTGCCAATCTCCTTAACTCGATAGCCAGGTCTTTTAAGATCTGTAAAAACGATTGCAACATTGAAGTGTGTGCCCTTCTTTCTAGCTTCTGGGTAGACTTCTTTTACTAAACTAGTCAGTTCTTTCAAGGTTGCATCCATCCAAGTGTAGATCTGCAGCTTGCTAGATGGTACGTTCCTGCGAGAGAACTCCAAGTAACTTTCAACAAGACTTCCTGCTGAAGGCTTGAGAGAGAAAGAGAGACGGGAGGATGGGCGGGAGTGAGGGAAGAAGGGGGAGATGCATCCCAAACTCCCCCACCCTCCAACAAAAAAGCACACAGGAAGCATTAAAAACAATTATCCACATACTAGCCCACAAAAATATTCCTAACAACAAAGAATCCAAAATTACATGGACCCTGTTCTCTACCCACACTAAAATACATTTAGAAATCAGGAATAAAAAGAAATGTTTTAAAAACCCATACACTTCTATACTTAACAAAACCCAGAAATCACCAGAAAAATTATAAAACATATGGCACTAAATGAATAACAACAAAATAGCATATATCAAACCCTAGAAGTTGTAGCCAAAGCAATTCTTATAATTAGCCTGAGAACAACCGGACAATCTGAATGTATCAGCCGACAGACTCGTGCCTCACTAGAAAAAGGCAACAAGTAATTAGGAATTTTTATGGATGTGTTTTACCAAAACTTCTGGAACTAATATGACCTCTTGCTTTAGAGAAGCCATAATTTATTTAATTCGTCTGGTTTCATGGAGAACTATTGAAAATTTTTAATCATTTTGGGTTAAATTAAATTAATTCAGATAATGTGCATCTTAGTCTGCTTATCATGTTTCTTTCCTTCTTTTTTCTTGAAACATTTTTACTTAAGTCTTAAATCAGTTTTTTTGTTTTTGTTTTGTTTTGTTTGTTTTTAATTATTGCTTCTCAAGTTTGAATGAAGATGCCTGTTCTGGATCAGCTATTTCCAGGAGAGTAGAGTTGGGAGGAATCAGGATGCTCCAGAGTAGCAGGCTGCTTAGACTTTGTTGGTCTGTTATCTCTGAATATTTTAATATCTACATTCTACACCAGGGATTTAATTCTACTCTGGGCGGGTAGTCGTCCTAGCTCAGGTTCAAGTCCGACGTGGGTCCAGCCTTGACCAGCTGTGCAGCACCTGCCATTTCTTCACTCTTAAGCTGCATAGTCACCTGTTTTATGCAAAGATGCCAGGTCTTTATCTTTCTTCTTGCAGCCCCAGCTCTCCTGCCCCTCTCAGATTTCAAACAGGGATCAGGGAAGTTCTCACAGCCTGCCCATGGCCCACTGAAGTCAGAGCCTTTGCCCCAAATCTGCAGAGGCAGGCGGCAGGCTCCCTCTCTGATTCAGTTTTTAGTGCACTTAGCTACTTACCTTCATTTACGTGGTTTGGGTTTGTGGATGTTTCACATTCTCAGTGAAGAGAAATTTATTTGTCTTCTATTATCCTAGTTATTTTTGGTTGGATTCAAAATGGAGAGGTGAGAAGAGATGTTTTTATACCACTGTCTAAAACTGGGAGACCCTATCATTGTTTTAGTAATTAAGGACTGTAAGGCAGAAGGATTTTCTAGTCCGCACATCCACACCTAAGTAATTTGTCACAGGGAGTTGGAGTCAGAAATTTCAACTTTGGGGTAATTACGAAAATAGCAGAATAATAGGCATTAAGGTTGAGTATACATTGCTACTTTTAAAAAGTGTTTTTAAAGCCAGATCTCACGGCTGGGTCAAAATAGCCTCATCACAATGTCCTTGACATTAAAGCAGCCATGTCAGAACACAGAAGCGTCAAAATGTCAGTGCCTGCCGATGAAATGCTGAGTAGAGAGCGTGGAGGGGATGAACTTTATTCTTTAGTGGGGATGAACATTTTGTGCCAAAGAAGTTGGCTAATAATCTCAAGGCAGGTGTTAAAAAGGTTACCTGTCACACAGGCAAGCTTATCCAAATACCCATTGAGCTCGCACAAGGGTGTGAAAAGAATGGCAACCATGACTCAGGCCACTGGTGAGAACTCTCATGTTTACACTGAATTGTCATAAAAGGTACTTAGAATCACATGCGTCTTTCCTACTGTACTTGTGATAATGGGTGTGTTAGGTCATCTTGCAGGGTTAGTAAGAGGCAGGAATAATTAAGGTTAACCTGGGAGTGACGATTAGCTACAAACTTGGGAAGCAGGATCTGCACTGGGAGGGTGGGCTAGTTTTATATTCAATGGGTAGTTTATATTCAATGTATGTAAAGAGCCCCATGAATCAAAATACCTCCCTTTAGACTTTTTCCTATGCCTGGAATCCCCAAACTGATAATTTTTTAAATTACCAGCATCTGAAGGGTTCTGTGAATCGAATAAAAGACAAGATTTATAGTGAAAATAAGAGGAGCCTGACCTTTGGAGTCAGACAACTCTGAATTCAAATGCTGACTCTGTTCCTTATTCATCCTTCATCCCTGGCAAGACACTCAACTTCCTTGACCCCCAATTTTCCCACTTGTATAGGTTGGTAATAATAACAGCTACCTTGTAGGGTTGTGAACAGGAATAAGTAAAATAATTTAAAGCTTCTAGCAAAAAAAGAGGTGCCTTTTTTGGTCACTTTAGAATTCAGAATGTCTAGGAGAGCACATTAAGCTATAAAAGAGATGTCACCATCCTAGTTTACTAGCTCCTTGGAGAAGGTGTCAGAGAAATTTGGATAAAACACTAGTTTTGAAGAAGGGAGGGGAAAAAATGATTTTGGGACACTTTCAACAAATAGGAGCTTCCAAACCTCCAGGGTTGTTATGGCACTTGACACCCAGGGCAAAAGGGAATGTGGTTTAAGGATAAAGGAT
Organism: Microcebus murinus; assembly: GCF_040939455.1. NCBI lineage: Eukaryota > Metazoa > Chordata > Mammalia > Primates > Cheirogaleidae > Microcebus > Microcebus murinus. The sequence continues at coordinate 93,166,075 of NC_134111.1, read as the reverse complement.
GAAGCATCAACACATGAATGAGTTAGAATGCTTTTGGGAAAGGAAAGGGAATAGGGAGGGGATTTAAACAGCATAGGTGACGAGAACTCAATTGCCTGTTATAGGCAACGTGGAAGAGAATGCGTTAGGCTTGGATGACTGACCATGGGACAAACTGGTGATTGCAAAGTGCTTTGGCATCCCTAGAAGTTGATAGCATGTAGAAACTGTAGCAATTCTAGATTTTTTTCTCTCTTTTAAGTTCCACAGGAGAACAGGCAGAATATAAAGGAAGCCATTTTGAATAAGGATCAGCTTATATGACGGGTCAAAGGTCAACAGGATATTTTCAGGAAAGAGTGTTTACCTTTTTTCAAATAAACTACCACTCCCAAGGCATTGAACAGTGCACTGGCAAAATGGAGGCAGCATCCTACCTTCCCCGTGAATACCCAGATGATCATATTTCCTGACGCTTATTTATAAAACATACCAATGTATCCATAACATAGGTTTACATAATTTTCATAAAATACAAGTTTTAGAAATGTGATTCTCTACATTATTCTTTTACAATGCACAGTTTTCTCCTGTGATTCAGGATACCCATCATGTCCTAGGCTTGAAAATAACTCTAATCGAATCGTATTTCTTTTATGGTTGTCCATTTCTCTATCTTTAAGGTAAGATATTTGACATTATAATTCCCTATGTTTAACTCTAGCACTCTACAAGGCTGAATTTCATGGATGTTTATGCATATTCAATTGTGGTTTGCCATAAAGATGTATAAACATAATCACATAGTTAAGAGCATAGCCTTGATGCTGCTGTAGCAATGCCAAGATCACATCTATAGCCAGGTTCGCAAACACAATTATGTTAGCAAAACACTTTGACATGATTAGGCTTTGCTTCGGATACATCGATTGATGGCTAAAAGGTCTTTAGTCAAAAGCATTTTTTAAAAGAGGTATTATTTCTGTCAGAAGCACAAAGTCTCCTTTAATTGTTCCTCAGAAAAGTTGGGAAATGATTTAAAATATAAAATTTTCATCACATTGTAGCAGAGATAAATAGACTGCTTAAGTCTTTTTGTCATTGCTGAGAAGAATTTTTAAAAAATAAAGGAGCCAAACAAATGAAATTATGAACTTTGAAATGAGGCTTTCATAAAATCACCGTTATTCATAGTTAATTTTGTCTAATACAAGTTTCTTTCACCAGATATGTCTTCTTTCCTTCAAAAAGCTTTTATAAATACTGATAGAAACACGAAGTTCCAGGTGTATTTAGTGTAACTAAGACAATGACTGGTACTTCTTAGGTATTTAGCAAATATAATTCCCCTTCCTAAGAGCATTTTACCTTCCTATTTATAGTTTGCTCTTTTCAAGATGGAATTTTAAAATACCAATAGAAAAATTGGTATTCTATATATTTTAGTTAGTTGACTAAGGATTGTATCATTGGTCAGTGAAGATCTTTCTAAAAGGTCTACATTAACATCTTGGTAAAATAGTAGAGTGAGCTTGACTGAATTTTAAAATGGAATTGAATTTTTATCATTGGATATTTCTCAGGCCATAGGCCATCTTTCAAAACCTCATAGCAGATATGAGAGGTGGGGAAAAAATATGCACTTATGTCAGAAAATAACCTAAAAGCAAATGGATTATTTTTTTTAAAAATCAATATCCTGTGGTTTTCTTATTTGTTTCTAAAAAGAATTTAAAATCAATTTAGTGAATTGAAGATTCTAATTAATTTGTTTTAGTTCATTGATGTTTCACTATATCATAATAGAAAAAATGTGTCTTATTAGTAGGTATGATAATAAGAGAGAGTGCTAATGAAAATTGAAATAAATTTTGCTTTCACTTTTTAAAATATTTATTAAGTATTGATTGTGGCTGTGAAAAAGAAACCAAATTTTTCTCTTTTTTTTGGTATATAAAACTAGTGTTTATTCAGTTTGCTTACTATGTTATTGACTGATTTTTATACCTATGGTAGAACTTATATGTCAATAGAAAATGAGAATTGACTAGGGCTGTCCAAATAGTCTGAAGAGTATTTATAAATTCCCCCTTGAGACTTGAAGTCAATGGCAAAATAGAACTCTAATATAAACACACACATCCCTAAGGAACTAAAGTATAGATGATCCAAATACCTAATTTTTAAAAAAAGAATCACTTTTTCTTTCAAGATCAGAAACATTGGCTTATTTTATTGTTGGAAAGATTTATATGAATTGGAAACATTTCTATCTATTGTTAAATGAATATATTGCAAAACTCTGTGAAATAACAGTGTATTTTAGGAAGCAAACTTTTAATTCACTTTATGTAAGATATTTTATTTAGGCAAAGAATTATTTATAAAATATAAATAAAATATAATAAGATACTCCCATTCTCATAAAACTTCCATTCATTAGAATTGGGAGTATATTTTTTGTTATAATTGAATATCTTATTACAATGATTTTCCATCTCTAATTGGAGAAGGCAAGGATGGCTTCATTAGTCAAGGCTTATTTAACCTACTGGGCTTAGCCATGGTCAGGAAGGATCTAAAAGTGGATATAGCAGCATCTTACCATATGTTACTTCTACAATAATGTCAATTATCTAAACATAGCTATGAGCTGGAAAATGCATTTTAAAATTTTTGGGGATGAAAAATTAAAATTCAATAGAAATCACAAAATCCTCTTACATGGTAAATATAAGGAAAGACTCATTTACTTATTACTCATTCAGATGAAATTCTAGCAAGTTTTGAATTGTGCAACATTGGAATTTTAGCAATGAAATGCAATTACTTAATTTAGAATGGGGTTAATAATAACAAAACGATGATGATGCTTTCCTTTCTTTAATCTGCTCAACATTTGGAAACTGAGCTGGTAACTTGCCCAAGGTCATTCAGTCAAGTACATATGGAGCACCTACTCCATGCTAGACACTCCTTTGTGTAATTGAGTTATATCTGTGGGCATAGTAGAGAAAAATCCCTGCTCTTTATATAGCTTACATTTTAGGAAACAACAGAGGATACGTAAGAATATAATAAATACATAAAATATTTTGCATGTTAGAAGGTAGTAATTTATATACAAAAAAAAAGTAGAGCAAGATAAAAGGAAGGGTCAGGTGTGTTGAGGTGGGCTGTGATTTTAAACGGAATGTTCAGGGTGAGGCTCAGATGAAAATGACATTTGGGCCAAATTCCAATTGATGGAGGCATTAGTTATATGAACTTACAGAGGAAGAGAGTTGCAGGCTGAGGGAACCTTGTGGCGAAGGCCACAAGACTGGAATGTGTCTCAAATATTCTAAAAATCAAAGGAGCTTTGATTGGCACAGATGGTGAGCAAGGTGGAAGAACTGCAGGGTCAGAAAGTGGCCAATTCTGGTGATGGTTTCTAGGCCATTATAAGGTCTTTGGCTTTTCCTCAGTGGAATGAGGAGACTTTGAGGGTTTGGGGTGGAGGAGGGCATGATCTGATTTTAAATTTTAGATCATTCTGGGTTGTTGGCTGAAAATAGACCATAGAAAAGCAAGTGTGAAAACAAGGAGACTAGTTATGAAGCTACAGCAGTAATCCAGTTGAGAGATAATAGTGGCTTGGATAGGGAGGTGTTAAGAGTCAGTGTGTGGCTCTGTTCTGAAGGCAAATTGAATAGGAATTTCTGGTGGATTACACATGGGGTATGTTAAAAGATAAACTTAGGTACATTAAAATCTTAACGAGTTTATTTGCACAAAGAGCAATTCATGAATTAGGTGGCCCCAGACTGCAAGCAGTTCAGGCTCCATAGATGGGTTCCTGGGAAAAAGCTTTTACAAGATGTTTGAGGGAGCAAGACAAAGAAAGTATTTAATTCGTTCAAGTAGTAAGTTCCTACTTAGAAGTTAGTTGGAAGTTTCTGATTGGTTAAACTTAAGTTTTGTTTTACTGCTTATGTTGAGTTGGGTTTGCTTATAGCTTCATGGCCTCCCAATTACTAATTTTCACAGCTGTGCAGGAGTAGGAGGAGTGAGGGATGACAAAATGCCTTGTCATCTGGGAGGACAGTGTTGCCTTCCAATGAGATGGGTTTCCCAGAAAGAGGAGGAGTTCAGTGTTGGGCATGTTGAATTGAGATTTCTCTGGGACAGACATACAAGTGGGAATGAAGATTGTAAATTTTATATATGAGTCTACAATTGGGCATAGACGTCTGGTCTAGAGATAGAAATTTGGGGGTCACTGGCATATTGATGATGTATCAGTCACTACTTAGTAAATAATAGAATGAGAATTTAAATTTTGCTTGATGGTCTTTAGTGTCCTATAACTCATAAACATTTTCCCAATTAATAAATCATTCAAATTGAAGCCTTTGGCTATTAATTACCACTGCCCCCCCACCCCATCAGTACCTTCTAATCAAGAAAATGTAAACCTATTAAAAGAAAGCTGCACAACAGCAGGCAGTCTATTCATATTAAAACCATTACAGGCAAGGGATTAAATGTACTTTCTTCAGGTACTCTGAGTTTGCTTAAACTGATTGTTTTCACAACAGTAAAGAGTTTAAGGTCAGTCAACTTACTTTCTGGAATTCATATTCTGATTTGTAGTTTTTCATCCTGAAGCAAAAATCTAAACAGGTCTGCACAGAAACCTGCTGTTCTGCCCCAGCCTGCAGGAATGGGGAGTGATGGCAATGCCCCATGTCACATAAAACCAGACACTGATGATTTGTGGAAGAACCAAGGAAGCACATCTTAAAGGAACCATCAGACATTGTTTAGAGTCTCCATCCTATTGAAGGCACCTCTATTTACAGAGTAGGATCATGCCATCTGGCTAGATCGGGGGAAAATCTTCACAATCCCCTGGATACGTAGAAGACACAGTCAGAATTTCCGATTATGACAAGGCAAGTTGGAAGAAAAAAGTAAACTGGTGTTGACAGCTGCTTTCCTCACACAGACTTCCAGGAATGAGAATCCAGTAAAAGTTTCTAAGAGTTTAGTGAGGGAATGTCCTGAAACATCATGCCAAAGAGAGAGAAAACAGCACAGGCTTGGATTGGCTCAGAGAGTAGCTGAATCTGAGAGGTTTGGTTTCTCCAAGATTGAGAAGATAGCAGGGGTCCTGCAATTGCTGCTTGGGTACCTGGACCTCTGAGTTCCCTAATTATTATATAAAGAACCTCTAGAGAGATGGTCAGTCCTCCAAAGAATGGCTGGGGTGGCAGGCTGGGGTCCTGCACACTCATATTAATAAAAAGCCCAGGAGAAAAGACAGTTAAGCCCCAGACTGGCACAGAAGTGGCAGAGCCCCACCTTCGAGTGCATGTGGACACAGGCTCGGGGTACACCAGGGTGAGCTGTGTGGCTCGGAGCTCAGAGAGCATGAGCCATACCTTTGGGTAGGCAGAAGCCCACAGATATACCTGAAATTCAAATTCTTTGATCTGGAGGTTACATGACATACAACTGATTTTATTTTTTACAGAAATAAAAGAATGTGACATGTTTGCATTCTAGAGTTATGTAGTAAAATGCATCCATCCTCCACATGATGCCCCTCACATATTTGTTGAAATCTACATCTATAGTCCTATTTCTCACCATTTCCCAACCCCATTTCCCCTTCCCACACTCAATGCTTCTGCTAGTCAGTCCCTTTAAGGCACAGTTCAGTTTTCCACGTCTACTTACTTACTGCACTCATCAAATGTTACCTCCTCAGTAAAGCCTTTTCAATTTCCTCAAAGTAATTGTCTTCACACATTTTTATTTATGCCTATATTTTAACACTTTTATGGATAGCAGATTATATTAAGTTCTGCACATGTTTATGATCCTTACTAATATTATTAGCTACTTCAGAGCAGCAACCAAGTATTTTTCATTTTTCTGGCCTCATTACTTAGGTTAGTGTAGTTCTCATTTGAAGGCTCAATAAACATATTTTTTGTGTGTTTAATTAAAAGTCTATGAAGACAAAGCAAGGAAATAAAAGTCAGTTTGGAAAAGAAAAATTAAACTATCCTTATTTGTAGCTGACTTGGTTTCCTTCATAGAAAATCATAAAAATATTTACAGAGAAACTCCCAGAACTGAGTAGGTGAGTTTAGCAAGATTGCAGGGTACAAGGTCAACAACAGCAGCAACAAAATCAATCATATTTCTATATTCAAGCAACTAATAGTGGGAAACTGAAATTAAAAACATAATATATCATTGCTGTAAAAATAAAGTGCTTAGGTATAAATCTATCAAAATATGTACAGGATTTGTATGCTGAAAACTACAAGATGCTAATCAGAGAAATCAAAGAAGACCTAACTGAATGGAGAAACACATTATGCTCATGAAATGGAAAACTCAACGTAGTAAAGATGTCAATTCTCCCCACATTGATCAATAGATTTAATGCAGTTCGTATCAAAATTCCAGCAGGATTCTTTGTACATATAGACAATATAATTCTGAAATTTTCATGTAATGCAAAAGAACAAGAATAGACAAAATAAATTTGAGAGAGAAGAATCATACTCCCTGATTTTAAGGCTTCTACAGCTATAGTAAACTAGACAGTGTGGTATTGCCAGAGGAACAGACACATAAATCAATAGACTAGAATAGAGAATCAAGGACAGGCCCATCAAAGTACAGCCAGCCGAGTGATATTGGACAAAGATACAAAGGCAATTCGAGGGAAGAAAGATAATCTTTTTAACAACTGGTATTGGAACAATTAGACATTGAAAGGCACAATAATGAACCTTGACTTTCAACTCAAAGTGGATCATAGAGGTAAATGTAGACATAAAACTATAGAACTTTGAAGAACAAATATTTATACCAGGAATTAGGCAAAGACTCCTTAGAATGGCACTAAAGACAAAATCCATTAAAGAAAATTTGATAATTTAGACTTCATCAAAATTAAAAACTTTTGCTCTGCAAAGACTTTATTAAAAGGCTGAAAAGGAAAGCCAGAGAGTAGAAGAAAATATTTGTAGAACATGTATCTGACAAAGTCCTTGTATCTATTAATATAATGTATTTCTAAAAACCTCTCTGAACACAAAAATAAAAAATAACAATAAGTTAAGTTAGATAATTGGCAAAACACTTCACACAGGAAGATATACAGATGTAAAATAAGCACATGAAAATGTATCCAATATCATTATCCATTAGAGAAATGCAAATTAAAACCCCAATAAGATACCAGTATATGCCTGTTAGAATAGAGAAAATAAAAAATGGTGAATAAAAAAATTAAAAAGTACCAAATAGTGGCAAGAAATTGCAAAACTCATATATTGCTGATAAGAATGGAAATGGCACAACCACCCTGGAAAACAGTTTGGTAGTTTCTTAAAAGCTAAACCTACACTTATCATACAACCCAACAAAAGCTTATGTTACACAAAAATACTATGTGAATGTTGGTAGCAGTATTATTTGTAATGGCTACAACCTAGAAGCCAGCCAAATGTTCTTCAACAAGTGATTAAATAAATAAGTTGTGGTACATCCATGCAATGAAATACCAGCCAGCAATGAAAAGGATAATTTATTGATGCTAACAACACTTGCTTGGATGGATCTCAAGGACATTTTATTGAGTGAAAAAAAGCCAGTCTCAAAGTGTTACATATTGTATAATTCCATTTATAAAACATTCTCATAGCGACAAAATTATAGTCACTCTGAGTCACAGAGAAGAGATCAGTGGTTTCCAGGAGAGAACAGCATGGGAATACTAGATAATATGAAGGAATTTGTATGCATGTGTGTGTGTGTGTGTGTATGTGTGCACGTGTGTGTGGTGATGGAACAGTTCCATATCCTGATTGTGTTGCAAGTTACTCAAATCTATGAAAAGAATAAAATTTCAAAGATCTATGTGTGTGTGTGTGTGTGTGTGTGTGTGCGTGTATAAAGAGTAGATGCAAAAACTGGTGAAATAAGGTCTGTATCTGAATTGATAGTATTGTATCAACATCAATTTTCTGATTTTGATAATAAGCTATGCTTGTGGTTACATAAGATATTATCATTAGGCGAAACTGGATAAAAGGCACACGTGAACTCTGTTATTTCTGCAACATCTTGTGAATCTTAAAATATTTAAAAATAAAAGGTTACCTTTTTGAAAGTTCATGAAGGTCAGGGGGTTTATGGAACTCTGTACTTTCTTATCACTTTTTCTGTGGCCTAAAACTTCTCTAAAAAATAAAGTCTGTTTTAAAAAATAAAATAAAGCTCCAGAAATAATACAACAATATAAAAAAAGTTTATGAAGGACCTCCTTATTTACCTGGACGATAAAATATTAATAGCGACATATTTGTCCTGTATTGCTCCAGGAAAAGGCTCATCCATGACATATGAGCATAAAACTCTTGTTAATGAGGTAAGTGTCCCATCTTGAAACCACATTTTCCAGAATATCTGAAGATCAGTTCAGACTATCAGCCTCTGCTTAGGTTATAGATTTAGTAATGCAGTGTATGGATTCTAAAACCCAAGTAAACCTTTAGAAAGAACACTTTCAAATCCATTCAAGTGAAGTCTAAGAATTAGTATATCATTCACATAAACTAGCATTAAGAGATCTGGGTTATTGCTGTGGCTGTGAAATCCAAATTTATATCTTGCTCAGTCAAAGGTGAGAGACCTCAGAATTGTTTAGGATTTGTGATAACCCTTGAGAAACTTCCATGATTACAAGATGAAAGGTGTATCTATTATGAGTAACTGTACCTTTTACAGTATTTCCTCAAGAGAACCTCTGCCAAAGTTGTTGAGATCTCCACACATCCTTCTAGATTACTCAGATCACTGGGCTACTGGTGTCAGAAGCTGTTTGTGAGTGCTCATTTTGGCTTCTTTGTAGAAAGTTTCTACTAGTTAACACAAGGAGGTAATAAATAAGCCTCTTGGCAAAGATCTGACTGTCTGTAGACATATTCATACCACTAGGAGGCTATCCATTCATTTCCTAAGGAATCTGTCAAAGCATCTCAGATCTAACTGAGAGATGCAAGTAAAATTTCACCTGGATCCAGTCAAATGAATCAATTTATTATAAGCTATAATCATAACTTCACCTAGAGGAGAAAATATTGAAGAAAAATTGAGGTATATTTATCATGTAAGGTGCCCTTGAGTTCCTACACAGACCCAAGGTGTTATACAAATCATGCTGGTGCTGAAGCTTCACTTTGAAGAGAAACTTTGAGGGGACCACTAAAACCCACACTCATATCAAATATTCACAGTCAGTCAATAATCTGCTGGGAATAAGATCTTAAAACACTCGACCTTCCCCAAGCTTGACAGTAGCTGGGGTTTGAGGTTACTGATTTATGCTACACATGCAAAAGTGACCCATTAAGCAATAATAAAAGGGAAGCATGCTTAGTTCTCAAGTTTCCAAGTTTCCAGTACACTAAATACACCCCAAATTCAGGGACCCAGGTGTAATAATGGCTATCAGAATTGAGAAAGCCTTTCACATCATTTGTATTCATTAAGCTTCTCCAAGAAAATAAGATAAATGGGAAATCAAAACTTTTTGTGCCAACTTTTTCAGTTTTTACAGTGATGCTAGAGCAAAATTGTTCTAAAAATAAAAAGATTATAATACCTCCCTAAGTATACTCAATGTGCCCATGGTTTTGTTCTTTTTCATCTCAAAGCAATGTTTATATATACATCCTCATCCGCCAGAAAATATTGCTTCATAACCCTGGAATTACCCATGGAGATATTTTTCCAAAATGTCTTAAGTTTTTCACTTTGTTCTTAGAGTGCAAAGGAGTCATTGATTTCCAAATATGTGACATCATATTACAAGAGACATGAACTCCTCTTTCAGATTATTGATGCTTCTTCACCTTAGCATATTAGCCACATTTGTCAAGTGAAACTGAGACATCTGTCTCAATATTTTTTTTTAAACAGAGTCTTGCTCTGTGGCCTGGGTTAGGGTGCCGTGGGGTCAGCCTAGCTCACAGCAACCTCAAACTCCTGGGCTCAAGTGATCTTCCTGCCTCAGCCTCCCAAGTACCTAGGAATACAGGCATGTGCTACCACACCCAGCTAATTTTTCTATTTTTAGTAGAGATGGGGTCTTGCTTTTGCTGAGGCTGGTCTTAAACTCCTGATCTCAAGCAATCCTCGCACCTCAGCCTCTCAGATTGATAGGATTATAGGCATGAGCCACTGCACCTGGCCTATCTGTCTCTATTGTATATACACTTTCCTCTCTCTCTTGCCAAAGAAGACCCTGATATCACTGTAGGAGTCATGATATTTCACTATTACCTCTCTGTCCCATTCTTCACATTCTGTGCTTATCACTTTGGGATATCTTGCTTTCTCCCTTAATTATACCATCATCACCAATCCAATTTGGAAGTCTTGTTTTTAGTGCTCATAACTAAGCTCATATATATATAATCCAGTAACAGTATTGGTCCTAGATATTAGATGTGGTTGAGTTAATCTTCACTGAAAATAATGACCTGCCTCTTCAGCTGATAAAGTAGTATGACCATTTTCCTAGGCTCACAGGCCACATTGGATATGGAGGGAATGTCTGGTGCCTGATAAGGACATAGCTTAACCAGACAAAGTTGCCCACTTTCTCCACTTCTATTCAACACAGTGCTGGAAGTCCTTGCCAGAGCAATTAAACAAGACAGGGGAATTAAGTGTGTCCAAATGGGGGCAGGAAAAGTCAAACTCTCACTCTTTGCTGATGATATGATGTTATATCTAGAAAATCCCAAGGATTCAACCAAGGGACTCCTGGAATTGATAAATGAATTCATTAAAGTCTCAGGATACAAAATCAATGTACACAAATCAGTGTCATTCATATACACCAACAATAGTCAAGCTGAAAATCAAATAAACGATACAACACCTTTCACAATAACATCAAAGAAAATTAAATATTTAGGAAAATATTTAATGAAGGAGGTGAAAGATCTATTTAGGGAGAACTACAAAACACTGATAAAAGAAATTATAGAAGATGTAAACAGATAGAAAACTCTATTATGCTCATGGATTGGCAGAATCAATATTGTTAAAATCGTTCATACTACCTAAAGTGATCTACGGAATTAATGCAATCCCTATCAAAATACCTTGTCATTCTTTACAGATCTAGAAAAAATACTTCTACATTTTATATGGAACCAGAGAAGATCTCATATAACCAAAGCAATGTTAAGCAAAAATAACAAATTAGGAGGCATCAGTCCACCAGACTGTAAGCTTTAATACAACGCTATAGTAACCAAAACAGTATGGTACTCACAGAAGAACAGAGATACAGACCTTCAGAACAGGACTGAGGACCCGGATACAAAATCATCCTCATATTGCCATCTAATCTTTGACAAAACCAGACAAAAATATACACTGGGGGAAAGAATCTCTGTTCAATAAATGGTGCTGGGAAAACTGGATAACCACATGCAGAAAATTGAAACTGGATCCCTACTTCTCACCTCTCACAAAAATCAACTCACAGTGGATAACAGACTTAAACCTAAGGCATAAACCTTAAGAATTCTAGAAGAAAATGTTGGGAAAACTCACACAGACATAGACCTAGGCAAAGAATTTATGAAGAAGACCCCAAAGGCAATCACAACAAGAACAAATATAGATAAATGATACCTGATCAAATTAAAAAGCTTCTGCACAGCCAAGGAAACTATCATTAGAGTGCATAGACAGCCTACAGAATGGGAGAAAATATTTGCATGCTACACATCTAATAAAGGGCTAATAACAAGAATCTATACAGAACTTAATAAACTCAACAAGAAAAAAATCAACTCCATCAATAAAGGGGCAAAGGACATGAACCAAAGCTTTTCAAAAGAAGACAGAATAATGGCCAGAAAACATATAAAAAAGTATTCAACATCTCTAATCATTAGGGAAAACCACAATGAGATATCACCTGATTCCAGTGAGAATGGCCTTTATCAAAAAGTTCCAAAACAACAAGTGCTGGCACATATGTAGAGAGATAGGAACACTCATGCACTGCTGGTGAGACTGCAAACTAGTTACAACCTCTGTGGAAAGTAATATGGAGATACTTCAAAAAGCTACAAGTAGAACTACCATTTGATCCAGCAATCCCAGTACTGGGCATTTACTGAAAAGAAAAAAAGGACATTCTATAATAAAGACATTTGCACTCAAATGTTTATGGCAACACAACTCACAATTGCAAAGATGTGGATACAACTGAAGTGCCCATCAATACATGAGTGGATTAATAAAATGTGATATATGTATACCCTGGAATACTACTCAACTACAAAAGACAGTGGTGATCTAGCATCTCTTATATTATCCTGGATAGAGCTTGAGCCCATCCTTCAAAGTGAAGTATCACAAGAATGGAAAAACAAGCCCCACATGTACTCGCCATCAAATTGGAACTAACTGAGCAACACTAAGGTGCTCACATGGAAGTAATATTCATCAGATGCCGATCAGGTGGGAAGAGGGTGGTGGGGGTAGGTAAACTCACGACAAATGAATGAGGAGCACACTGTATGGGAGAAGGGCACACTTGTAGCTCTGGCTGGGTGAGGCAAAGGCATTATATGTAACCAAAATGTTTGTATCCCCATAATATTCTGAATTTTTTTAAAACAAGAAATCAAATGAGGAATATAAACTCTCTGTCCAGAAAAGTCCACTCTCATGAGAGAATCATATTTTTTCAGCATATTATGGGGGTACAAATGTTAAGGTTGTGTATATTGCCCATACCCCCCCTCCCCCTTGAGTCAGAGCTTCAAGCGTGACCATCCCCCAGACGGCGCACATCTCCCTCATTATGTATGAATAAAGAAGTTTTACATTTGTTTATTTTTCACTTCACCATTATACCAGATGAAGCACATTTGGGAACAGTACATGATACAAATAAACGCTCAGTCTGAGTATGATCTAAAGATGTTTCAGAGCTTCCTGGTGTTTTAAAACTAATTGTGATATTGAAATGCACAATATCTGCAGAGGCATAGATCACGCATTGGGCTGTGCATTGTAGCACAACTAAAACACCTGTTTTTCACTGAGGAAATGATGTAGGAACTTGGTTAAGAAGATCTTCAATTCTTGGCACTCTAAGAATTAATTATTAATATTTCATCTTATTTGTAAAGTCCCTTATGAGTATAGTTCTCTTCAGATGCATTTTTGAGGCCTGAAAAGATTTTCATTGGTTCTTTTAATTGCATAAGTATGATTGAACCCATAGACACTGTATGGCACATCCAGACTCAGTTAAATCTTGGAGTATAATGTGAGCAGGAAGAGCACAGACTTTGGAACAATATTATCTGTGTTTGAATCCTAGACTACCTGCTACATGAACCAAGTCACTGTATTTAACCTCTCCATGCATTGGCTTTCTTGTGTAAAAATGAAGAATAAGAAACCTAACTTACAGGGCTGTTAAAAGAATGGAATGAATGGATATGTTAGCATTTAGAATAGTAGCTACTATGTACTGTTGAGTCTCCTATAATGTGAAGATGATGATAATATTCCATTAGGATTGCTACTTGGTTTTTCCCACTTAGGATGCCAGGACTTTTACTTTAAGTATTTGCACAAAGATAAACCTAATGGAAATTTCAAGTAGAGGGGCATCAAAATTGTTAAAATTTAGAAGGGTCAAACCCATATTCTGGAATAAGAAACATGTTTATGTCACTACTGTTATGGATATTGATAAATACCCACTTATACACACGTGTGCTAATATATATGCTGACATAGTTGTAAAACATAAAGCTAACTTATGCCTGAATTGTTTCTAAAATACGAATATTACATATGAAGTTCTGTTGTCAACATCCAATATATTTCACTTAGACCCAGTGGAATCCCTGAGCCCAGTTATTTAAAAATCTCTGAAATCATAATTTTAGAGTAGAAACATAACTTCTCACCTTACAGTTATACCATAATATGATAATATTCAACTATGCTAAAAATCAAATAAAGCAAATTTAAAATATTGAAATAACATTTCACCCATCAAATCAATTAATTTTTTAAAATTATAATACTCAAGTTTTGTGTAGATGTTGTAAAACAGTATTCACATAGCATTTATGGAAGGACAACTTGAAAACATATACATTGAGAATCTTAAAAACGTTCAATAGCCTTTTTTCTAATAAGTTGTCCTAAAGGAATGGTCAGAGAGGTGCATAAAAGTTTATGTACAAGGACATATGTCACATTATTTTTTGCAAATTATACCCAATAATAGTGCATCTCCTCACCTGTTTCCTCCCATTACAAGTGAGAATTATGAAGTCAATATTGAAATCTAAAGGTTTTATTTACTTCTGTTTATGTCTTTAGCCTATCCTTTGTCTACATGAATGATGAAATAGGTTCTATTGCTATAAAAAGTTGATTGCAGGTGATTGGCTATTGATGTCATCAATCTCAGCAAATCCCAATCCTTCTCCAACAGAAGCTTCTGAAGAAACACTCTCCCTTGAAGTTTTGAATCAGAGCTTCAAGCCATTCATGGAATTCACCATATTTTATGTTTTTGTAGAAATCTTTGTTAGGGGATTCTAACAAAGTGCTTCTCATTGAATAATACTGCTTTTAGGGATGCTTGCAAAATGATGATGGCAATCATTATTCAAATTAGCAAAGGGCTCCCCTATTATTAAACGGTTCAATTAATTAAATCCAAATTATTTTTGAAGTACAAAAACACTCACATAAAAATATCTATGGCTACTTCTAAGAAGACCATTTGTCACTAATCATTCCTTATAAAAATGTCCCAGAATCCAAAAGACATTTTTAATTCTACTACAGCAAAATTGAAATACACACTGTAAATGTTAAATAAATATATTCTCATGTCTTTATTTGTAGACATTCACTAAATAAAAACAGTTGATTTGAGAGAATGAGAAAAATGATGTAATTTCAAGAATATCTGATTTTCACTAAATTGTCAAAAGTGCTATGAATCTAATTTTCTAGTCAAATTTACCTAGATATTATATCTAGGTAAGTGATTCAAGTAAATACTAATATACTTGCTGCTGCATCTTGGGAATCTAAATTTCAAATGTTTTGCAAAAAATTGTTCTCAAAGCTTTTCTTCTACATAACGTAGGCATTTCAATAGATACTGGTTTAACAACATGGCCAAAATCTTAAAATATATTGTTAGTGATTTTTGAGGCTTTTTAAATGTCAATTTCAAGATCACATTTTTATTGAATGATTTTTCTCAAATAATCCAGACAGTAAACATCTTTAAAATTATACTGCATGCATTTATTTTTTCTCTGTAGTTGGCTGGAGGGAGAGAGAGGGACACAGAATATGATTTTCAACTAGACCACAGACATAATTGATTATTTAAAGTCATGCTTTTAAATATCAAGTTGCAACTGTTTAAAATGATATGTCCCCAAAAGCAACACAGCACTAAACTTTAATAAATATGTTAAATCTATAAAGGAAAATAAACAGGGAAAGACCTTAGTACAGTATTTGATTGACTCATAAAAACAGTTAAGTGTGCCAGTTAATCAATGAATTGAATTATGAGTTAGGTTAGAGCTATATTTCATTTTTCTAAACAACAAATATAATTAAAAAGTTAGAAAAACTAAAAACAAAAGGGTGACACCTTTTTTCCCAGCTTAGAAACAGTAGCAGACTAGTACGTATATGTGAATGAGACAGGTTGATGAAAAAGAAATGGAAGTGAAAATAGTACAATATATAGTAAACATTTTAAGTGACTACTCAACGATGAACAGAATGAATGTGTACTAAACCTGTGGGGAAATTAAAGTTTAGAATACACTTACGTGCCTCACCATTATCTCCCAGGGTAATATTAACACAAGGAAAAGCTTTCCTACAAATATGAATAAGATACACTGGTAAATGAGGTAAATTAATCTACAAGAAAGACAGGACTGTTTATAGAAAGGTTAATAGCACACAATTCCAGACCTAAAATTCTCATTTTCAGAAATCTTCAGTGGCTCCTATTGCCTCCCAAGGGAAGTACTTCCAAGGGATCACCACTTCTGTTCAAAGCCTCAATGATATGTCCCCTAGCCATCTGTCCAGCCCCATTTCTCACTGTTGCCCTATTCTTCTGTTGAACTTAATACCTATTTCTGACTTAATAGCATCATTCATGTTATTCCTTCTGTTTAATATGCCCTCTGTCAATTCCCACTCTCTCCCATAATGGCACCTGTTAATATCCTATCTTTAAGGCTCAGCTGAAAGACCATTTTGTCTATGAAGTTTCCCTAATGACTCCAACCAGAAATGATTTCAGCCTTCTTGAAATCTTCATATAAGCTCTCTTAATACCGTCACTTTCCCCTTGTCCTCCTATACTTTGCATCATCATTTCTAATTTTTTTCTATCTTCCTACAAAACAATAGATTCCTGCAAAGTAGTACACTCTCTATGGAAAGTAATATGGAGATACCTCAAAGAGCCACAAGTAGAACTACCATTTGATCCAGCAATCCCATTACTGGGCATCTACACAAGAGAAGGAAAGGCATTCTATAAAAAAGACATCTGCACTAGAATGTTTATAGCAGCACAATTCACAATTGCAAAGATGTGCAACTCAAGTGCCCATCAATACATGAGTGGATTAAGAAAATGTGCTATATGTACACCATGGAATTGTACTCAGCCACAAAAAACAATGGTGATCTAGCACCTCTTGTATTATCCTAGATAGAGCTGTAACCCATTCTACTAAGTATCCCAAGAATGGAAAAACAAGCACCACATGTACTCACTATCAAATTGGTCAACACTTGAGTGCACATATAGTAGTAACATTCACTGGGTGTCGAGCAGATGGGAGTGGGGAGGAGGGGTTGAGTATATACACGCCTAATAGTGCGGTGTGCACCATCTGGGGGATGGACATGCTTGAAGCTCTGACTTGGGTGGGGCGAAGGCAATATACATAACATAAACATTTGTACCCCCATAATATGCTGAAATTTAAAAAAAAAATGGAAATTCCAAATACTTTGCAAAAACAAAACAATTCTGAAAAAAATCAAAGTTGGAGAATGACATGATTTCAAGACTTACTATAAGGCTTCAGTAGTCAAGACAGTGTGGTATTTACATGAAGTTTTACAGTTAGATCTGTGGAACAAAATCAAGCCCAGAAATAGACCTGCACATATATGATGAATTGATTTTACAAAAATGTCAACACAATTCATTGAGGAAATAAAAATCTCTCCAACAAATAGGGACACAACATCTGAATATCCATCAGGGAAAACAAGAGCTTCAATCTCTACTCCACATATGACAACTAATTCAAGATGAATCATAGATCTAGAAGTAAAAGCTAAAACAATAAAGCTTCTAAAAGAAGCTTCCTGAAAGAAAACTCCTAAAATAAAGCTCCTAAAGTAAAACAGAAACAAATCTTGGTAAAGACAGATAATAAATGATACATAAAAGAAAAATTGATAAATTAGACTTGGTCATAAGTAAAATTGGTCATCAAAAGACAAGAAAATGAAAAGGCAAGACACAAATTAGAAGAAAATATTTGCAATGCATATATCTCACAAACACCTGTATCCAGAATATATTGAGAACTCTTACACCATGAGCCTGTTTTGTGAATAAATTCTGCACAAACTAAATTACATGAATGGTTAATATGTGCATGAAAAGATGCTCAACATCATTAGTCATTGGAAAAGTGCATATTAAAACCACAACGAACATATCACTCACATTAGAAAGCTTAAATTTTAAAAGGTTAATGGCAACATTACATGGTGAAACGGTAGGCATATGGAAATCTTATCATTGGTGGTAGCAGTATAAATATAATAATAACATTTTTGGAGAACTGTAATCTATTTCTTATAAATTTTAAATATGCTATCCTATGACCTGGTGTTTCCACCGCTAGGTATTTATCCAAGAGAAATAAAAATATGTCCATAAGAAGACATATTCAAGCATGTTCATTGTAACTTTATTTATCATAGTCCTAAACTGAAACCAACCCAAATGTCTATCAACAGATGAATGAATAGACAAATTGTGGTATATTCATATAATGGAATACTTCTCAGCAATAAAAAGACCCAAATTATTGACATATGAAACAACATGGATAAATTTTACAGACATTATATTGAAACAAAATGTCAAACAATAAAGAGTACATAGAGTCTGATTTTATTTTTATGGACTAGGACAGATGAAAGTCATCTACAGTGATAGAAATAATATTAATGGTTTTGGGGGCAGGGGCTGAGGGTAAGGAGATGGTAATAAATTGGAAAAGATTATATCACACAGAAAGTCTTGTTATAAATAGTCCATATGCTGCATGGGTTGGTGGCTACATGGTATATGCACAACTCAAATCTAATTAAGCTTTATACTTGAAATATGAACAATTTATTACATGTGAATTATACCTTAATGTAGTTTATTAACAAATGAAAAAATGAAAACTAATCAAATAATACATATCACAGTGGCTGACACAGTGTGCAAAAACATTTCTTATTTGAATGAATGTCTTTGCTAAGTGCTTGGGAGATACAAAAATCAGTCTTTCCTGCTCTATCTTTCAAGTCTTTTGAGTTCTAACATTTTGAGTACAAAATTTTGCCACATGTTCTACATTGTGTTACTCTCACAGTGTAGAGATTTATATAGACCAAAAGAAAGAAAGGAGTCAGGAATACTCCCAGGACAACTCTAACCCAAATTTCCCTAAGAAATATACCAGATGCATTAATAATAATGTTTTATTTACCTCCATGTCCCTGGCACAGGTCAGAGTCCAGCACACACTGAGGTTGACCAATTTCAGTGAATGAATGAATGACAGTCGTAAAGCTAATATTAACTTTGGATCTAGTGAAGCAAAGCCATAGTAGTTAGGCTGAATTCCCAAACTCTGTTGGGGCACGCGTCCAAGCCTTTAATCAATTGGCTATACTCCTCACTGTTCTTGTCCATGGCAAAATATCAGGAAGGGCAATGAGAACTACTTTTCCTTGGTGGATTGTCATGGCCTATTTTATATGGTTCCCATAGAGAATTAATATATCACACTTCATCCTTGTGCCCAGCTTGCTCTGAATAATAACCTTTCAGAATAAGAATAGATCTTACAGACTAATTCAACTGCCTAATTTTCAGATTAAAAAGATCTTGGCTCCCGAAAGTGACTTGCTTGGGGTTACACAGAATTTTGATAGAGAATTCAATTCTGTTCAACTCCTAATTTGGTATTTGTACTTGCTTAAGATTCTCAATAATGAGAAAAAAACCTTTTGTCAACATGTAGAGAGAGAAAGGAAGAAAAAAAGGAGGGAAGAAGAGAGAGGGAGGAAGAAAGGAGGACATATCTTCCCTTGGCTTGCCAAAAGTCTTATCCCAAAGACAGATAGAATCAAAGGCCCAAGAAATCTAAATGTTTTACTTTCTTCCAGCTGCCTTTTCTTTTAGGCTAGTCCAAATCCCTTTCAGTCTTGTGTGCCCGGTGCTAATTAATTGTTAACCTTAACTTTCTATTAAAAATCTGTAGGGCTGGAAGCCAAAAGTGGAGTGTTAAAATATTTAAAAGCCCTTAAGCCTGGGGCACAAGCTGCTCAGCAGCAGGAGGTAAAAAGACCATTTCCCCCTGGTCCTGGATGGCTAAATCAAGGAGGTTGAGTTGGCTGCATTCCTTTTGAAACTCTTCTTCCAACTTGTTTCCATTTTCAAGGCCTGGACATCAGAGAAGCAGGGCCCACTGGTCAGGGCCATTTTGGATCATGTAGCATCTTATCACACATACTCACCGTGCCTGGAGAATGGCATAATCGTATCCAAATGAGGCCAAGCTTCATTAAGATTAAGTGAGAATCTTGGGGTGAAACTGATTTAATGTTCCTCTTTGCACAGAGCTAAATTAAAAGCGAAAGGCCAACTAAATAGGCCCAAATGTGGCCATTCTGTAACCAATGATGGATATTACCAAACGACAATGGATCGAGTTTGACTAATTAACTGGGGATATCATTTGTCTTCTTGCTGGCTAGTAAGCTACAGATCAGAGGAAAATTGGGCAGAGAGGAAGAGAAACAGAAAATGATTTAGCAAAGACAGTTTGATGCCTTTGTTCTCATAGACTTACATGTTTTGAAAATTGTGTTGGGGACAAAGGGAGATATTTCAATAATATTAAAATGTTGACTGGAGTGAATCATTGTTCTCTGCATGTCATTAAAAGCTAGTGGGTGGAAATATACAGTGTGACTCTTACCAGAGATAAAGGACTTAGAAGAGAGAACTTAGTATGTTTTAGTTGTTCAAAAAGAAAGGCGAAAAAAAGTATCACAGGGATGCTTAAGTAATGTGCTTAAGTTATGTGCTATATTCTCAAAAGGAACTTCTATGAGAATCCTAATCTCACCTTTGGCAATATCTCTGTAATCATGTTCTGAGTGCATTATAAATATCCAGTGAAAGAAAACTAGTATATTTTATGTTTCAAATGGAGATGTATTGAGTTTTATTTGGGACACTGGAGTAGAGCGTTGAAGTTTTCTTATAGGGCAAATTTACTCAACTTTTGCAAGCCATAAGAACTTCCAAAACACATTTCAGAGAAAAAGCAAAATTTGTAAAGCATTATAAATGTCCGCCTCTGGGAAATAGGTCAAAAGCTCTTTCCTGGGCCCACCATGCCACCCATGCTTTGTCATACGATGTATGCCTTGGGGCATGTTAGCTACTTTGCTAATAGTAAGCCATGTAATTTCATAACAGCCGTATAAAGTAAAAGCTGCCATTATTTCCATATCACAAAGAGAGTCTTATTGTGGATAATGAACATAAAGTATTCATTCTTAAGCACGATAACTTCCCTATGTCATCTTCACAGATTAGGAAATTAAGTTGGAAAGAAAGAAACTCCTCGAACCGACAAGTTTTGAGTCCAGAATTTCAATGATGTCTAGTGATCTTTAGAATCACTGAAACAGATCTGGATTACTAAATGATTGAGCTTATGTTTACCCATTTTTTGAAACAGGATAATAGCACCTATTATAATGTTACTGGGAAGGTTAAATGACTTTGCATACATGTAAAGTGCCTAGAACTTAGTTTATCAAATTGTTATGTTTGTTGGACCTCCTAGATGCTGAGGTACAAATATGAGTAAGAAATAAATAGCTCCTAAGACTTGGGTTCCAAGTGTAGTTCTTGGATGAGCAGTACAAATCTTAGGCACTGCTCCAGGCCTCTGGAATAAAAATCTGCAATTTAATACAATTCCCTCATGGAATCAGCAAAATTAGAAAAAAGCAAAGCAAACAAAACAAAACAAAAAACATTATTCCAGGTGATTCATGAACACATTAACATTTGAAAATTACATGACACACACAGGATTCACTACCTGCCATTTGGGTTCCCCCTTTTTCTGTAACCTGCACATACAATGACCTCCCAAACAGTATTCTCTGGAAAAGTCTTAATTTTTAAATACTTCTTCCTTTTATCATACCATGAGTGTGTCAGACCATGTGTTCTGATCTCGGGTTTGGAAAAAATGATCTGTGTATATGTTTTGTGTTTCAACATTTTCTATTTTTCTATGCTACAAAAATGCCTTTAATCTTAACTAATAATTCCATCATCTGCTCCATCTGTCTTGATTCTGCCTATCCGCATTCTTGAGGAGTTGTTCTCGGGGCAGGCTCTGGGACACAGTGCCAGATCTCACAGCACAGTTACACAATGCAGCGGTCTTTGGAGCACTGTGTCTCCTCCCAGAGCTCCTCAAAGGGGCAGGGAAGCTTAGAATCAAATATACACAGTTTCAAAAGTTAAAATTTAGCCAAAAGACTGAAATACCTGTTCACGTTTTTTTTAGAACTCCAAAACAAAAACAAAAACAAAACAACAGCTGGCAAAGGAGATTAAATGACAAAATAAAAGGAACCATAGAAAAATATTTAATATATATGGAATGTGGGAGGGAATCTTAAGATCATCAGAGAGAAACCTCCAGAAAGCAGTTTCTTAGGAAAAGGAAACAAATACTGTTTCTTGGTAGTCAATGGTATGAATCTGAACATAATGAAAACCGCAAGGTATTTCTTGAAAATGAAATTGCCCCATGGATGGGATTGCATTTGGAGTAACCTAATGAAAAGGAATATCAGAGAGTTATTCTTTGCAATAAATTGCTATGAATGGCAGGTCCACAGACAAATGCACCCATTCCTACAATCTAGGATGCCATATTTCCTCCCTGTGCTATTAAAATACTTTCCTATCCATGTTGTATTCCCACCTTGAACCTTGACAATATAATCAGACTTGGCTGTTTGATGTGCAATAGAGCAATGGCCTGGGAGTCAGGAGGCTGATTCATTCATGGCTCTGCCTTCACCTGGCATTTAATTTCTCTGTGTCTGAGTGTTTTCATCTCTTAAATGCGACAGTTTGACAAGTCCCTCTCCAAGATTCTAAGGTTCTTGCCTTTAAAGATTTCACAGTCATCTTCACTGCAGGGTGCCCCGGCCTTGCAGCCAGGAGTGCTTCTGGTTCAGGAGCCACAGCTGTTGCCAATGCTGGCTCATTTTCTGATCAGAGTATTCGGCACACAGAGCATCACCATCACCATGGTTCTTTGTTTTTGCTTTAATAAAAGACTCTAGCTCCTGTGGCAGGGAAGAAGCCCATGAGGCAGAGTCTTCAGGGAAAGGAGAAAAGTGATTTCTTAAGGAAGGAGAATGGGAGGAGAGGAAAGAGAGAGCTAAGTGGACAGAGTAGTTGAGTATCCAAGAAAAAAATCTGCCACTGCTCAGGGATCATGATTACCCACTGGATGGGAAGGAAGGAAAGGAGAGAGGAAGGAAGGAAGGGATGGGGCGAGACACCCAAGTGGCAAAGAGGAGAGGGAGGTAAGGCAGAGCTGGGAGCTTGGCCAGGTAGATGCCAAGTAAGGGGAGCAGCGATCTACTTTCTTCCATCCTCATTTCCACTTCTACTGCCAACACACACCTCGAAGCCTAAAAAGACAAAGGTTGTGAGAGGTAGTGACCCACACAATGATGTTCAATGCAGACAAGATTGACTTTGCACATCTGATGTTCTATTCAGTGAAATAGCCCAATTTTGCTTTTGAAGAGAATGCCAACTTCCCTTCTCCTTCCCAAGAGAATTTGCTGTTTTCATTTGGTATCTTGAATAGTCCTTGCTGCTGCAAAAGGTAGAGTTCACATTTATTTTTAAAAAGTGCTTATTTCATGTGGTTTGACACAAGAACAGTGTTTTAGCTGGGAGCCTGGAGCCTCAATTGATTTTGAGGAGACCTGGTGCTATTGACAGAGTGCTTCCCACTGTGCCTCCTAGAAGTAAGAAATTCAGCTGACAACAAGATATGCCAGCATCCATCAAAGGAGCAGGTGGCAAAGAAACTGAAATATAATGGAGGAGCCCAAATCTGAATTCCAACCCATGCTTTGATGTAAAGTCATTGTTTGATCTTGAGAAAGTCAAACTCTCTGATCATTAAACTCTTTTTTTTTTCATAAAAGAGATGGAAAAATATCAGTACTTATTTCCTCAAGGATGTTGCAAGTTTCCATCAATCTTAAAAATATGCATTGTTTTAGTGCATATGACTTTCTCTTTCCTGATAGTCTTCATCAAATAAGAAGACACACTTTCCTCTCATTTTGGAAAAGGTTCAAAAATTACTTTCCCTTAATATCTCATTTTCAATTCAATTTGAAGAAAGTGAAATACATTTCAACAATATAAGGAGATATTTTACTGCATAGAAATTGGGAAAAATTAAACACTTTGAAATGTTTCTTGGTCTTCAAGAGAGAGACTAATTAGAATTGATACAAATGTTACATTATAAAATCTCAAAGAGAGAAAATTGGTTTATTTCTTTTATGGTTCACTGTAACTAGAATTTGCCCAATAGAATATTCAATTGGGATAACCATTTTGTACATATGTTGGTGCTTCTAAAATATTTAAGTTCATTTTATTTTCTTTAAATACTTGTTTATCTAACTTAGTATATCCGCCCCCCTCCCCAGAGCAAGGGCAGCAGTTTGGGCAACATGAAGTCCCAGTTCCTCAGGTTTCTCACCAAATTCTATGCTTAGAGTGGGAAGAGATCTTAGAGAATATTTTTTCTCAAAATCCTCATTTCACAAATACTATAAGGCCAAGTTAATTGCCTTCGGTTATATGAACAATTAGTGGTAGAGTTTACTTTTCACTGAACTATCCTGCCTTGCCCATTAGAAGATTTTCATTATTGCTCATGAGCAAAATTAGTATTTCCATTGATACTTCCAAGATAGGTTGGGGATTACAATGGCCACCTTCCGTTATTGACATCAACCAGGAGTAAGTTGTAGGTTATATTACATTGGTCAAGTATGAAACCGTCTAATAATGAAAAGAGGGTTTTAGTAGAGGACGACCTCCCCTACTCCTTTTCTTGGCGCGTGCTGTGCCTTTGTTCCCTGCACTCACTAACAATGTGGGTGCTTTAACTAAGGAACCTCTGATGGTTGTTCTCTCAATGCAGGCAATGCCTTTTCTGGCTGGCTACTTTCCACCTCTCCCTTATCCTCCAGGACTTCCAGCAAACTCAAGATTTTCTTGGAGTCACACCCTTCCAGGTTATCTTCTTTGGAGAGATTCAATTTAGGATGAGCCTAGGCAGGCTCTATGATGGGAGTCTGTATCTGGTGGTGGGAGGAATCATGCATCTCTGGTCCTCATTCAGTAGAGGTACATCCCAGACCCTGTTCAGCCTTCTCTCTTTTTGCTCTGCCATCTTCAACCAGCCTTGTGCCTTTAGATTTCTCCCATCCAAGGTGGAACCACTGTTACCTGTGTCCCCCAAACTCAATGTCAAACTCTGAGCAGTTCTCTGGAAGTGCTTCTCTCTCACTTGGCTTACAGTGAAAGGGAAGTGTACTCTCTCTCCTCCCTGGAAGAGGTTGTACAGCCCACTATAAAGTCTTCATGGTAAGCCCAACTGCCACCTCTTTTCCTTGACTTGTTTGAGCTTCAGTTTTGTCATTTATAAAGTGGGAATAACCATATCATCAAGCTTTTAGAATTGTTGTGAGGATTACCTAAGATTAATAATGTGACAGACAGTGCTTTGAAAATTATAATGTGCTAGATATATTTCAATTATTATTACATTAATTATTCCTCATTATAGACTCATCCAAAAATTCAGCTAATTTCAGATCAAAGACAGACTCAGTGTTTGCCTCCAAGCCTCTCCATCCCTTCACTGACTCTTTCTTTCTCCATTCTTGTTTCTTCTGTAGAACACAATTCCATCTTAAATGTACTAGTCATCGAATTATAAAGATATGGATGTACACAAATAGTTCGTCCTTTGCAAATCCCTGCATAATTCTTTGATTTCAGGGTTTTCTAACCAAGCCAACAAAATTAGCATACTTATTTGGCACAGTCATGCTCAGCCTGGGACTAATCATTTTTTCCTTCTTTATATAACATTGATGTGCTTTGAGAATAGAAAAAATGTTAATATGATTTCAGTTGTCACAGATGGTGTTTTCTTCACTCTTTCCAAATAATTTTGGTTTCAAAGTAAAAAAAAAAAAAAACACAATATAGCATTATTCAACATGGCACGATAAAGAAGTCTAGTAAGACTCATGTGCTTTTTCACACGAGGTAAAAAGAGAGTCAAGCAAACTGACAAGGAAAAGCAATAGTTACGTAAAGCATTAGCATTTTGTTTATAAGGAAAATAAATATACATAAATATCTATAGCTACACACCAGTGAGTATTGGGCAATACAGAGCCTGAAAATATTATTGGGTGCCTTCAGCCCCCATCTTACCCACTGAACCCAGCAAAATAGCTTTACAAAGTAGCTTCTATTTATTTTTTGTTGACCATCAGATCTGTGGAACCAAAGTGATTATCACTGCTCAGGAGGTGGCATGATTCATTCTTTCATTCAGCTTTGGGTCATGGTTAAGGGCACAGTCTCTGAAGATAAACTGCCTGTCTCAAATACTGGTTCACAACCTGTGTGACCTCAGGCAAATCCCTTAACTTCTCTGTGCCTCAGTTTCTTCATCAGTAAAGTGTGGCAAGTAATAGGATTGCTGTGACTACTAAACTGAGTTGATGCATAAAAACACTAATAAAGATGCTTCATACATAGTAAGTACTCAATAAGTGTTACTAATAATTAGGGGAACATTGAGCACTTAAATGCTCCGTGCTGGGTTTGACATAGGTATGTAATGACCAAAGATGGAACAAAACAACAGGCTCAGATCTCCTCGTATTAATACTTACAGAGTAGTGACAAATATTAATTTAAGACAAATATTAATTTAAGACTCACAAATAAATATAAAATGTTTAATGAAACATGCTAAAAAGAGGGGGAAGTATTTTCTGAGCATGTGATGACACAGCTAAGATCTGAAAGATAAATAAGGATTGGAGGAGAGAACATCCAGGCAGAGGGAACAGCATGTGCTGAGATCCACTTGTGAGAACGTGAGAATGAGATCATCCAGGTGAGGCGTAGTGGACGAGGGTGACGGCAGGGAAGCTGCTGGGGAGAAGTCAGTGGTGAGTCAGGTATTCAGAGGTGAGGTCTCTAGGACTTGGATTGGATAAGAGACAACAGGGAGAAGGAAGAGTCAGGACTTTTTCTAGGATTCTAGAATATATACCAGGTTGAATGGTGATACCATTCACAAGGAAGTGAATTTGATGCCTATCGTTTTTACACTAATATTATTTTTTCAAAGTAGATGCTGAGATTATGCCTCATCCATTAAATGGCCTTCACAGTGGAAGGGAGAAGGTGATTAACTTTATTTGAACTTCCTTCCTGTAGCCTAGGGGCCATGTTTGACTCTTGTATCACATAAGAATGCTACAACTTTGAATAGTAGAAAACTTAATTTATTAGACAAGGGCCTATTAATTGAACATAATAAGAAGTCTTAAGATAAATAGGCTTGGTTGGCTCTAGCTGTTCGAGAATATCATCTAGGAAACAGTTTCCTTCTAATTTCCTTCTGTGCCATCTGTATAGTAGGTTGTTTTATATTCATGGCTCCAAAATGGCTGCACCACTCCTTGGCATCACATCTTCTTCCCAAACAGGAAGAACGAGGTAGGACCAAAAGCTTTGTTTGTCATTTTAATTGGGAATGAAAGCCCTTCCCGGTAGACTTCCATGTACAACCCACTGAAAGGTGAGATGTGGCTGGAGAGAAGAGGATTGGGAATGGCATTGTGCAAATAATGGTTTCTGCCATAGTTCTTATGCATTTTTAGTTAATTTTATCTTTAATATTATCCCAATACATATTTGGAAGCTGAGGCTTAGAGATTTTAAGTAAATTGTTTGAACTCAACCAGGAAATTAAGTTATAGAACTTGGGTTCAAATTCCTTAAACTTAAGGCCCACACACTTCCAATTTCTTTACACTGTGCTTTCTTGCATCTTAAAAAAGATTGTAGACCAAGTAAATTTTCCAAAAGAAACAGAAATTATTGTCTACCATAGTACATGGAGACTTTAAAAAGGTATAATCATGAGGGAATGTGAATTTCTAATGGTCTAAATACATAATAATGACATCCTGAAAATGTAGCCCTCAATGAGGTCAACAAAGTAACTTTAATGGCTTCTGTTGTACTAGTTTTATTCATTCTGTAGTAAAATCTTAAGCCAAAAAGGCATAGTTAACAAACCAAGATAATAAAAAGAGTTTAAAAAACAATAGCTGTTTTTAGGATTGATGGGCAACTCCTTGAAGACCATAAATTCTCTTCCCATTAAAGAAATAAATATGAGGAAAATGAGGGATTTTAAAGAAAAAATAAACCAGTAAGTGGGAGAAAAAGTACATATTTACTCCACATATTTTGTGCTGTGTCAGGATATGCTTTTCTTCTCAGCTCTATAGAAACTGGGACTTGCATTTAGCTACTTTATGTAAAATGTGAAAAGTGCAAATCACATTGTCAAGTTCATGTCTGATTTGAATATATATTTTGAAAGCTAAAATTATCATCTACATTTTCTACCTGACTATATTTGTGGTTTAAATCAGAGGGAATATTCTACCCATTTATCTCAGCTGCCAAGTGCTGCCATTTTTAGTGGAAGAAAAGAAAATATATTATCAGAAATAGTCTAATTTGCTTTGATCCTATTTTTGTAGATAAAAGCATTACCAAGTAGGAGACAGGATAGGAAGAGAGATTTGCCATTTGCTATTCAAAATCAGTTTGATTCTGTTGGGATGGAATATTTCCTTTTTTAAGTATATCTTTAGGAGGCTAGAGCTCAAACTATACAGAAAGCCGCCCAAGTCTTCAACCCGTGAAGACAAAGCTTTTGTAAATGAAAATAGAAACTTCCAGTATGGGCCTGAAGATGCAGACAGGCAAAATTTTGTCACAGAAAAATGCCTCTTCAAAAGGAATTCTGCTGATAAACATTTTTTTTCAAGTTCTTTTTGTCCCACAGTGCCATAAGAAAGAAAGGGAAGGAAATAAGGGAACTAATATATTTTTTAGTTCCTCCTATGTTCCAGTTACTGCAACTATAGTTTATCTCTCTTTTGCAGATAAGAAAATTGAGTCTTAGAGATGTTATGTGACTCATTCAAAGTAATATGACTTGTCAGTGGAAGTGCTGAAAATTGAAATAAGGCAATGACTCCACACCATTTATTTGGAGCCTAACAGAGTTCACAGTTTTCACTGGAAAAGGCAGAGTAGAGAAGTAGACAGAGTGAGTAAGGCTGTAGAGCAGGAAAGATGGGAACATGCCTACAGGCAGAGATGCTTGGCCAGAGGTCAGGACTCTGGACAGCTCTGGATCACTTTTGAAGTTCCTTTTTGACTCCACTTTCTCTCCACTTCAATCTGTTTATCTGTTTTATTCCCATTCATAGCTTTCAATTCCAGTAGCTTTCAATTCATTGTTAAAGTTCTTCTTACATTATTTGCACAGTTAATCTAGATAGATACAGGTATAGATGTAAATATTTGAAAAGAGAAAACATGGTATGATAAATATGGCATCAAATTTGAGTTTGGTCCTGAATCTGTAACTTATAGCAGTATATTAGGCAAATTATATAACCTATTTTTGCTTTCTTCTTTGTCCTCATAAATAAAGAATACCTATCAAATAATAAAATGCTGGTGTCTAGTTATATGCTCAGCACATGCAATAGGTACTTAGGACAATATTACAACCTCCATGCCCCTTTCAAGGCAACATCTATGCAATGGTCAGGGCTCATTTTGTTATGAGTGACAGAAAAATGGAAAGGTAGCTCAAACTAGATAAAGCAAAGCAATGGGCTTCATTGGTTTATGCAACTGAAAAACCAAGAGAAATATTTTCCTTGAGGTATAGCTCAGTCCACAGAGTCAAGGCTCTCGTGCTTGTCATCTGTTAAATAGGGTCATTACACATGAGGAATCTTTTAAGATTTCTCCAGCAAAAATAGCAGGATTGTAGTTGGGATCTCTTCAATGTCTGCATTCCTGAGCCTTGCAGAAGTTGCAGGTTAATAGCCATTCCTGTGCTCTTCATCCATCAGTAGTAGTAAGTACCAAGTAGTAAGTACCAAGAAATAAATTTGTTATGGTAGTTCTTATCCCCACTTGAGACACATAGACTTAAAGAGGGGGTGCTCAGTTACCAGAGGGAGGGCAAGGGGATGCTGGGATCACTTCAGGGGGTTCCCTGTATATCTCTTTGGAATTTGGCAGAGTTTTAGGGAAAAGGAAAATCATCACCTATTGACTATTTTGGGTTTTTAAAAAAATGTACCTATGAGGTAGTCAATAAATATTTGAGTAAATAAAAAATTTAACTGCAAAGTCTCTAGGGCCCCAAAGCACACTGTAGTTTCAGGGAAGCCAAGCTGTAGCAGAAGAAGGATTATCTGAACTGAGTAGGCACAGCATGGCCAGTGCTCTTACCCCTGAAATCTGCTCTCTTCTTTGCAGCATGGAGTAGGTCCTATGAAAAATCAAGTCCTGACGAACTCTCATCAATCAACACGTTCTTTTACAACAGCCTCCTCTGATGCAAGTTCTTTCCATAATGGACTTAACACTGTGGTGTCACTTTGACCATGTTCTACTGCAGGAAAAAACTCAGATGAAAGAAGTCTGAGATAAACTGATGATATATAAAGCACTAAGTCCAGCATCTGGCATACAATAAGGGCTCGATAAACAGTAAACTTTAGTTCATCTTTATACAATGTTATGGAATTATCATAATTTACTCTCAGTGTCATTTTTATGACATCCTAGCCAGTGCTCTCTGTAAACCGTGTCTTCATCTGTGAGTGTGTGCTCTCTTTTTGCTATAGATGTTCTTGAGGACAAAAGTCTCACCACTAACTCTTATTTTAGTGAGGCACTGCATCCACCCAGCCACCCAATAAGTCATCATGGCAGGAAAACATTTCATTCTTACATTTTTAGTCTTTTCTTTTGATAGTGCTTTGCAAACCTTTTTTAAAATATAAAAGATATAAATACATAGGATTGTATGTGGACTCTTGGCTAAATAGCTACTTTTAAAATGTAACATCATTTTGGATATATTTGTGGAATCCAATTCACATGTATATCACCTGCTTCCATATTAGACTTGTCATTTGTTGAGCCTCCAAAATTATCAACCTGTTTGTGAACCCTTTTCCAATTGTTTTTCTCCACCTGTTAACCCAGATTCCTGATTCATTCTCAATCCCTTTGTTCTAAATCTCAGAAATAAAAAGCTCTGTCCAGTTCCTGCCACCAACTTGTTACTAGTACACCTCTATCCACTGGAAACAAATTAATATGACATATGCATAAATAGCACAGCATTAGATAAAGGAAGTTGGAGGCAATCCACAGATTCTTCATGCCCCTTTAGTCCATTCAGGCTTGTGGTTGGCAGGGAGATACACCACCCAGTCTCAGATCTACCTCCAAGGAAAGACTCACAGCCCTGCCATAGGGAGGGTGCTCAACAGACAGTCTCCAGCTGTCAGCTCCCTCAGGCTCTGCCTCAAAGTCAGAGAGCTTCTTTGCCCAACGTCATGCTTTTCCCAGAGCCACCTGCATCTGCCCAATGTAGGATGCCCTGATGGTCAATACTTTCTCCAGAGATCCCTGCCAGCTCATCAAGATGTTGTCAGACTTGCATTGCTGTTCAGCTTCATTCTCTGCCCAGTTCTGCGTCCTCTCCTTCCCTTCTTATGTTTTGATGCCTAATGAATGGTTTGGTTATTTTTTTTTTTACCCCAAACTCTGTCTGCTTCCATTGAACCTTACTGTGGCTAATCTCAGTTCTCTTAATGATCTAACCAAAACATCACATCCAAATAATCCCCCAAATTTCCAATAACAGGTGTGTTTAATGAAATTTCATTATTTTAAAAAAAAGCAGTTCAAAAAAATCTTACAGCATGTATTGTGTGAGAATTTTATCCATATTTGGTAGTATGGTATCTATCTCCAAAGACAATTCTAACTTTTCAGTGTAGGAAGCCTAAAAAGATAAAGTATATGGGATAATACAACTAACAGTATTTGTAAACTGTACGATGTGAAACAACCTAATAATCAAGCCATGGATATACCTTTAGTGATGATTAGAAACACAGATTCAACAATATCATAATCGATATATGAAATTTCAGTTAAATATCTTCAAAGCCATAACTGCAAAGAAAAGCACAAATGTTTTTTGGTTAGAGCACACACATCTCTGTAATGATCTTTTTCCAGATAATACTCCAGAGCAAAATATTTTTGCTGCTAAAAATTTAATGTATCTTTTCCGGTTTTCAGTAATGAATATAGAAGTGATTACATCAAAGCTCAACAGTTTGGCCCGTCATAAAGTAATATAAGCCAAGACTCATCATAATAAACATAACTATAATAAATAAAAATCTCTAAGTAGAAAAACATGGTTTCCAAACCATGGATTATCTATTTCATTAAAAAATAATTTATCATTAAAGCAAAGGATTCTCCAGACCACAGGCTTTGCCAACCTAAGAATTCTACAAACTTTCAGCTTTCTAATTTGTTTCATTTTATTATTTAGTTTCTGCAATTTTCTACGCTGGCTCTGATGGTACTGCAAAAGACTCAGTTAATTTTGATGACCCTGGTTACATTAATAATAATTATAAAGGAATAGTGTTAAACCTTTATACAAAGTTTTCAATTTATGTTTTCACAAATAGTGTGTAATTTGATTCTTTTGTTCTTGAAAATCATTAAACTCTTTGTGAAGAAGTGACAAAAATGTTCCTATGTTTACATACTTATATATTTTTTCTAGACCATGCTGCCCTGTTTTCTTCCCAGATGTACTACAGTGCTTGTGGAAGCCACGATTTATTCTTTCTTTTAATTATTTACTAACTGGCATTGCAACTTAAAAGGTACACGGAGTGTCCTCACCCTGGGAAGCCCAAGAGAGGCAGAAACTCTATTATTGGAGAAAAGGGGAATGCTTTGTATTTCTTTTCTGCTTACTTACTGCTGTGTGCATTGCACAAGCTTCAACTACATCTTCACCTTCTTCTGTAACCCAACTCCCTACATTTTATTCAGGATACTCTGCTAGGCACTTCCTATAAGAAGATTCCTTAATGCTATGCCTCAGAGTTGCCCTGTGGTAGTACTGATCCAATTCTCCCACATACTGTTAACATTTAATATAATGCATATTAACTGTCAACACCACTGGCAGAGCAAAAACTATGCTGTCTAAAACATCTTGCTTTTGCCATTCTCTTCCTGAGTGATGAATAAATAAGTTCGTAGGCCAGCCGCAGTGGCTCACACCTGTAATTCTAGCACTCTGGGAGGCCAAGGAGGGTGGTTTGCTCAAGGTCAGGAGTTCGAAACCAGCCTGAGCAAGAGCGAGATCTGTCTCTACTAAAAATAGAAAGAAATTAATTGGCCAACTAAAATATATAGAAAAAATTAGCCGGGCATGGTGGCGCATGCCTGTAGTCCCAGCTACTCAGGAGGCTGAGTCAGGAGGATGTCTTGAGCCCAGGAGTTTGAGGTTGCTGTGAGCTAGGCTGACGCCACAGCACTCTAGCCCAGGCAACAGAGTGAGACTCTGTCTCAAAAAAAAAATAAATACGTAAAATAAAAATAATTATTCATAATTTGTGGATTTTTAAAAATGAAAAATTTAATAGACATATATTAAAGAATAAGTCTGTAAAATAAAAAAAAAAGAATAAGTCTGTAACATTTTCTCTTTTTGTGGATTTATTACATTCAATGAGTGATATTTTGGGACTCTATTTTAACTGATTTAAGACAATAGAATATTCAGGAAAATCAAGATTGTGTCTAGAGAGAAATAAAGAAATAGTCCTTAATGCTTATAATATACAATTTAAACAGGCATGATGAGTCCTCCTAAGTGACACGTCTTCATTGGTTATCCTTAGCATCCGAGATGGAAGTCTCATCAGGGGTCTAGTTTCCCCTAAACGTTATTACCATTGGGATATGTTGTTTCTTAGCCCCTTAATGCCACTTCCTTCTTTTGTTTTCCTCCTTAGCTATGCATCCTGGAACACCTCATAAACAAAACAAAAACAAAACTGTACAATGTTAAGTATTTCTTGATGCATTTCTCTCACCTTATGTGAAACATACTTAAATGAAGCATGGCATTGGCCCAGAAGACTCCACTCCCCAAGCTGCCTTCTTTCCTTAGAATCAGCCCTCTTACCACAGAAAGAGGAGGCTATTAGTGGACTGAATGTTAGTGTCCCCAAAATTCATACATTGATATTCATTCTAACCCCACAATGTGATGTCTTTAGGAGCAGGGGCTTTGGAGATTTAATTAAATCATGAGGGCTTCACCTTCATGGAATTCTTGAATCTGTAAGTGGAATGGGATTAGTGCACTTAGAGAAGAGACATAGAGCGCTTGCTTCCTTCCTTTGCTGCATGCCATGTAAGAATACAAGAAGGTGCCATCTGCAAACAGAAAGAGAAGCCTCGCCAGACCCTAGGTCTGCTGGCATCTTGATATTGGACTTCTCAGCCTCCAGAGCAATGGAAAATAAATGCTATTTAAGCCACCTTGTGTGTAGTAACTTGTTACAACAGCCTGGACTGATGAAGAGGCCAATTCCTTCTTCCCCAGATGGCTTCCAGACAGTTATTTCCCATCTTCATGTGAAACACACCCTGTGCCTTTGGTGCTCATGCCACCAACCATTTCTTAATCAGTCTTGAGCACCTTCTCAGTGTCCTTTCTCCCCACCCCAACTTCTGCCACTTCCCTGGATCTGTGTCAGTGATGACCTCTTCCTTAATTTTGTTTCAGCCATTTATTCTCATGGCTGTAGTTTATGGCCTGGATCTGTGATCACTCAGAAGTTTCCTCATCTCTGAAATTATAAAAGATAAAACATCCCAGTTACTTTTCTCTCTGACAATAACCATCTCTTCGTTCGGCTTTTTCACTCCACTACTCCAAAGATCTTGCTGCTTCTCAGAACCTCTAATACATTGACATTTGTTTTCCCTGCATGTACTTTAGCCCCTTTTGGCTTTTATGTTCTTCCCTCTGTGGTTCAGAACATAAGACCCCTGTATCAGTTATGGTGCTGGATATATTCATTTTACAACTCCAGATTCATTACCTATACTTGTCCGTCTTTCTTTACTCTTCAGCCTGTATCAACCAAATAAGAGATGACTGAGAATACTGGTAAAAAGATTAGTGATTAAGATTAAATTGTTTAATGATAGAACTAAGGATTCTTTTTTAATGCGGGATATAGGATGACAGGAAAGAACATAAGCATTATATACTCTGAAAAATGTAGAAATTATAACAACTAAAACAATGGAGGAGACAGGAAAAAGACATTGGAGGCAGAATAAATTTGCCTATGCCTCATCTGCAATAGTTGGTGTAAAAAGATATCATGTAAAGCCAACAAATCAAGTAATAAAACTACAAGAATATTTAAAAGCACAAAATCAAACAGTAAGAAAGATTTTATTGACTAAGACAAGATTACATTTATATGCAAATAGACAACTGACCTATGTATGAGAGTAGAAGTTCAGAAATAAACCCAAATGCATACCAGAATTCAGCACAAGGTAAAAGTGGATTGTCAAATCATAGGAGAAAAGATAGAGTGTCCAATAAATGGTGTTGGGACAACTGAATAATTCTCTGGATCAATGTCTCACATTGAACACCAGGATAAACTCCAAATGAATGTAGCATGTATGTAGTTATTCACTTTACATTGTTTGTGATGGTGAAAATTAGAAATAACATAAATGTACATCAATAGGAAATTGATGGATAAATAATTTATTCTAACTGTACAATGAAATATAATACAGCCATTAAAGATTAAGGAGATACTCTTTATATTGATGAGCTAGATATCATGTTTGTCCTTCCAATCCAGGAGTTGACAGACTGCAGGTCAAATCTGATCAATTGTCTGATTTTGTAAACAAAGCTTTATTGGAACACAGCCACATGTATTCATTTGCTTATTGCATATGGCTGCTTTTGTGCTACAGTGGCAGAGTTGGATGGTTGCAATAGAAACAATATTGCCTTCAAAGCCACAAATATTTACTATCTAGTCCTTTACAGAAGATATTTGCTGCCCCCTCCCTGATTCATTTTCCATGTTTCTCTACCCTGTTTTCTGCTCCTGAATGTCTACCTCTACGACTGCAACCTGAGTGCTCCTGCCCCTGCTTTCCCAAGGAGTTCAAGTCACTCAGAGCCACCAGTAGCAGATCAGAGGGTTGAAGGAGACATAGCTGATCCCTCCTCTTTGGGTTGTGGTTTAGCAGGGGTGTTCTTCTTTTTTCATTTTTACAGATTTAGGGGATACAAATGCAGTTTTGTTACATGGATGTATTGCGTAGTGGTAAAATCTAGGCTTTCAGTGTATTCATCACCTGAATAGTGTGCATTGTGCCCAATAGGTAATTTTCATCTCTCACTCTCTTCTCTCTCCCATCTTTTGGAGTCTCCAATGACTATCATTCTACTCTGTATGTCTGTTTGTAGCCATTTCTTAGCTCCCACTTATATGTGAGATCATGCAGTATTTGACTTTCTGTTTCTCAATTATTTTGCTTAGGATAATCGTCTCCAGTTCCATCCATGCAGCAGTGGTTTTATTCTTTTACCTATGGTCACAACCCTCTATGTAGCTTTTCAGAAATGTGTGTGTGTGCGTATGTGTGGGTGTATGTGTATATGTGTGTGTCTTGGGCAGTGGTATGTGGACTGAGAAAAAAGCAGATAAGGGAGAGAAATAGGAATTTGATATTTTACGATAGTTTTTAATAAACTTTGTTTTTAAAAAAGTTTTAGGTTCATAGAAAAATTGAGTGGAAAGTACAGAGTTCCCATATGCCCACTGATCCCACACAGGCTCACACCCCTCCATTATCAACATCTTACATCAGGGCAGCATGTATGTTACAACTGATGGACCTACGTTGACATATCAGTGTCACTCAAAGTCCATAATTTACATTGGGGTTCACAGTTAATTTTGTACATTTATTGCCCTGTATTTTAAAGTAATTTTTAAGCCACATGAGTGTAATACATGATTAAAAATTAAATAATCAAACGTTTTAAAATGTTCAAAGTAAGAAAAATTCAGTGAAGGAAAGTAACACAATGCTGCAACGTAAAGTGATGGAAACTTAATCTTGGAATCAGCCAAGGCTTCCCTAAAGAAATAATTTCCAAGCTGAGATACAAATTCCTGATGAGGGTAAAAGCACAGTGCATTCAGGAACTGAGATAAGTGATGTGGCTCCAGCAACAACAGTGACAGTAAGAGTGACCTGTAATGAAGCTACCAAGGTAGACATGGGTCAGACAAGGCCGTGCCTCCCAGGACTTTGCCATATTATGGGCTTTATCTTAAGAATCACAGGAAGCCATTGATAAATATGATGGGAACCATAATCAAATTGAAAAGCTCACTCTCACTAAAACTTGAGGACATGGTGGAAGATGGCAGGAACAGATATGAGAAGAAGCTATTGTAGTTGTCCAGGCAATAGATGATTATAGGTTGGATTAGGTTGATGGTCTTGAAAATGGAGAGAATGGGATAGATCTGCTAGATAGCCTCCTGACTTATTAAAGGTACTGCTTATTGATTACTATATTTTTATATACGTGGGGAAGAGTAAAAAAATCTTACCAGCCAGAAAATAACCATCTCAAACCAGGGAAAAGTGATGATATGTTCTTTGGGAAAATATTGAATCACACCAAATATATAAAAATATCCTACCTACAAGTTTTATTTTTAATTATGTACCATAACTTGATATTTCATTAATGGAATGCATGATATTCCAACAGACTTACCCAGGCTAATGGAGCTTCTGCTCCCTTCAACACATAGTTTTCACAGTGGCCTTGGCTAAGGACAGCCTGCAGAATGAAAGAAGAGAGAGCTGGAAGATTGACAGGGAGGTTTTATGTGCTAGGGTTGAGAAGGGGACATACCATTTTTCACTCCAAATCCAATGACCAGAACTGAATGGCAATGCCTTACCTGGTTACCCAAGTGGCTAGGAATCTTTTCTCTTTACAAGAGAGCACAAATTTGGTGGAGAATTATCTATCTGCAAGGAAAATGTGTTTTTCTACATCATTTGAAAATAGATGTATAACCATAATATTGCAGGGCATTATGTAACCATTTAATTCAGTCTGACTTCAGGAAACTTCCAATTCAAAACTGGCAGCATGTATGTGACAAGTGAGTGCATATAATTGTTGGATTACCTGATAAAACCCTAATTACATTTTCAGCTATATCACCTGATATTTCTTATTATAGCATAATTTTTCTCTGGCCAATAAGCAGAAACAGTGAGTCCAACAGAGAATAGTTTCAAGATTCTCAATGGGCAATCATAGTCTACCATCTGGCCCCAAGGATAAACATCTTTCCCACATGCAAAATGTTCTCATTACCCTCCCAAGGTCAATGAAATCTCATCCTATTACGATACCTGGCTCACACTTGAAGTACAGGGTCTCATTATCTCAATCAGCCCAGGTGTAGTTGAGACTCCTCAATGTGATCAAGATAAAGGTAGCATTTATCTTAATCTTCAGACCTCAGAAGCTAAGATACAGCTATCCTCTCTCCATGCCTTCAACATTAATGCTGAAACATGCTGAAACTGCAATGGACATCCCCATTCAAAAGACAGGCGAAGGACAAGAGGCACATTGCAGTCATTGGCCCATAGTACTTCTAAAACCTAGCAGGTGCATGTTAGCATGTCTCTGATTAGTGCTCAGTTGTTCTCCCTGGCAGGGATTCTTTGCCATGTCATCTCTTGACTCTGTTTCTCTATGTCATCCTCCTTTTTTGATAAGAAAAGTCTGCATTTTCGGTTGAGTACTTGTCTCAGGCTTCTTCATTCCCATAGGAGATTTGTAGCACTAAAGGCCCTTTTAATTCTGAACTCATGTTTCCATTGTTAGACCAAGCTGGTGGTGCCAAAAAATTTTTGAAAAAAATTGATATTTAAAAAATAATATTAAAGTAGTCATCAAGATTTCCAAGTTCTTCTTTCAAAGTTTAGTGGTGTTTAAAATATATATTTAAAATCAAGGGCAATTTTAAATAAATTATAGGTTATTTTAGATATACAAGAATATGAAGAATATCATTTGGTTATCTGCAACTCACCTTGCAATAAATAGTTATATGAAGGTAGTTGAGGCTGTGAACTATCCCAATCCAACTTTCTGCTTTTCTTCTTCCACCTAAGGTATCATATACCCTACTAATTAAAACCACAGAGTGAGTGAATCCCAGATTTACCTCTTCAAAGCTGTGTAGCCTTGAAAAAATTATTTAACTTCTTTGTGCCTCGATTTCCTTAGTAGTAAAATAGGAATATACATTAAAATATAAAAAGTCATATTATATATAATGTCAATAAGCTCATATATAAAAATAACTGGTATTCAGTAAGTATTATATAGATATTAGCTATTGTAATATTATTTTTTGGTGATAGTACAACTAAGTTTCTAGCTTGGTCCTGTTAATGAGATAGTAATTTCTTTCCCAATTAGTTAGTGAGAAATTGGAATGAGGCAAGTCTACTTGTTTTTTACCACCCACTTTTCCCAGCCCTACACTTCATAATCTGAAAATACACATTAGTTATTGTACTGAAGTGTTAGAATAACTTCTAGAAATGATTCCTGGTATAGGAGGGAGAAAGTTAAATCTCCCACTACTTTGAACTCACCCTGACAATTCAAAGGGAATGTGCCCATCACTTATGTCCTTCAGACTCTACCCATCTCCATTGGGTGACCTTTATTTCCCTCTAGAGGAGAAATTACTGCCTAAGTCCATCATCTTCCCTCCGTCTCCATGCAAAGTTACAGATCTGAGTCACTCAATCTGGAGTAGCCCCTCAGTAATTCAGCTAGGTGCCTACTCCATGATGACTAGCTCCCAAAAACAATATGAGAAAAAGCACTCCAATTTCCAAGGTCAAAGATAGCCAGGCAGCCCCTAGAGTACTTTTCCTTTTCAACATCAACATCACTATGGCTTGTAGGAATATGTTTTATGTAAAACAACAGACTGGTTAGATTAGCATATTTGCACATTTGACATAAAGAATCCATTTCTGAATATTTACATGTAAATGCATACTGGGAAACAGATATTTCCTCAGTAAGGTTGGCGTTTCCTTTGACTGAAATTTAAAAATAATTCTCATGGCAATTTACAGGGATAGTATCACATGGAAAATTTATTCAATGTGTAATTCATGAGCAAATCTTATTACAGCAAAAAAAAAAAAAATGAGGCAGAAGAGCCAATGTGCTACAGGATGTCATCAATTTGGTAAATTTTATTTAAAAATACTTTAAAACATAATAAAGTATTAATAAGGTTTGTAAATAATTGAGGAATGACCATGGAAGTTTATTTCTACTCAGAGATTCGCTGGTTGTCAAGTAGCCCAGGATAATGATTAAGAGCATGAGGTTTGGAGCCATAATTCTTAGATTTAATACTGGTTATGCCATTGACTTACTAATTCTAGCAGACACTGGCGATGCTCCACTCAGATCCTCTTAGATTTTTCTGGAAGGTTCTGTGTATCATCCTGCACCTATGTGCTTTTCTTTTAAAGGCATGTATCTGCGACTTCCTTCAGAGGACTACCCTTGAGGGTGGCAAGAGCCTCTTGTCAGACAGAACTGGTAGGAAACTGGGGGTGTTTGGTAGTTCTTCTCCCTAGGGGGAAATGATCATTCCTGACAGAAACAGATTGTAAAAGCCCAGATCCATTGCTTTGAGGTTAGGCAAACTCTGTGCAATTTATGTTCAAAGGATGCCCTCATGATCAGGCTGAGACTTGAGACTTTATGAAAATTGCACCATTGTTTGGCTTCTTCCACTATGATTTCTCACTTTCTCCATTCCGTTACCCATTAATCCTGGAAACACTTTCTTCATAAATCACTTGCACAAACAAATCCTGATCTTGGGGGCCTTCTTCTGAGAAACCTGACCTAATGCACTTGCTAAACGATCTTGGATAAACAACTTAAGTACTATCTAAATCCAGTTTTTTCCCTTGTAAAAATGGAGAAATGATAGCATTGTTATGAGAAATAATATGAGATACAGTTTTTAAAGAACACAGTGCACTCACTGCCTGGCACATGGTTAGCAGTACAAAATGTTAACTACCAATTTTGTGGCAAAGCACTTAAAAATTATCGAACCTAAATATGAGTCATAAATTTCTTTTGCTCAAAATGTTTAGTATTCCAAAGTTTCTGACCTTTCCTTTGATAACAAGTGGCTTCTAGCAGTAAGTTACCTTGTAGATATTTCTA
Source organism: Microcebus murinus (assembly GCF_040939455.1). Lineage (NCBI taxonomy): Eukaryota > Metazoa > Chordata > Mammalia > Primates > Cheirogaleidae > Microcebus > Microcebus murinus. The sequence continues at coordinate 93,124,949 of NC_134111.1, read as the reverse complement.
AAAAACATGAACACATTTAATCTATCCTTTCAAGGTAAAGATGACATTTAAACAAAAAGGGAAAAGCTCATGCAACAGAAATATCATTCTGAAAAAGAATAACTGAAATATTTTCATCATTATTGCTGACGGTAATGTGAAGTGCCATTCATAAATATTTATACTTCCAAATATTTACAAATGTGAAAAGGATTTTCAGTTTAAAATTTTTCCAGAGTTTCAGTGGCTTATTAATTCAATTTTTAAAACATTTCCATTTCTATGTAAGTTTCTCCATGAGATATTTTTTTACTATAGCACGCATTAAAACAATTACTGGATAAACTGTCAGAACTTCAAATTGTTTTGTCACAAAGTATTAATTAATGATTTTAAAAAGATACATTCAATTCTATTGGTTTCAATATTTAGTAATATTATTCTAATGAGAGAAAAAATTATATAGAAAATATATAATTAAAAAAATTTAAAATATAGTTTGTCCAATGTTTATCTTGTCCTTAAATTATTTATTATATATGGTATATAATTTTGATAAAATAGATGAACAGATAAAGAAAGACTTGTATAAATTTTTTCCTCTCAAAAGTTTTATGAAGTAGGCTGTTCTTAAAGATTCTGAAGATCTAAAAGAGTGATCTAATTGAAAAAATAGAGATTATCAGTATAACAAAAAAAGATCCAGTTATGTGTTGACTACAAGAGATGCAATTTAAATAGATTATAAAGATTTAGATAGTTGAAAAGTAAAGCAATGGAGAAAGATATATACCATGATAAGCTAATCAAAAGATATCTGGATGAGCTATATTAATTTAAGTCAAAGAAAACTTAAGAATAAGGGAAATTTTTAAGAGTAAGAGAGGCATTATATAATGATAAAGGAATCATTTCTTTAATATTACATAACAATTCTAAATGTGTACGCATCTAACAACAGAGAATCAAAATACATGAGCCAAAACTGATTGAACTGAAAGAAAAAATAAATAAATCCACTATTTTACCTGAGATTGTAGTAGTTGGAGATTTCAACACCCCTTTGTCAGTAATTGATAGATCCAACAAACATAAAATAAGTAAGGATATAGGTAACTTGGACATCACTATTAGTTGACTTGATCTAAATGACATTTGTAGACTAATCCTACTACAATCTTCTTTCTCTTCTATTTCTGATTAAACTGGCTAATGATCTGTTTATTTTTCCAAAGAGCCAACTTTTTGTTTCATTGATTCTTTGTGTTTTGGTTTCCATTTCATTTAGTTCTGCTCTGACCATTGTTATTTCTTTTCTTCTGCTGGCTTTAGGTTTGGTTTGCTCTTCTTTTTCTAGTTCCTTGAGATGTGACATTAGGTTATAAATGTGTAAACTTTCTGTCTTTTTGATGTAAGCATTTAAGGCTATGAGTTTTCCTCTTATGACTGCTATTACTGTATCCCATAGATTTTGAAAGCTTGTGTCTACCTTGTGGTTTGGTTCAAGGAATATTTTGATTTTCATTTTTAATTCCATCATTGACACCAGGATCATTCAGAAGCTGGTTGTTTAATTCCCATGACTTTATGTAGATTTGAGTATTTCTCTGGAATTGATTTCTATTTTTTTCCCCCACTGTGGTCTAAGAAGATGTATGGTATGATTTAGATTATTCTAAATTTGCTGACTTGTTTTGTGGCCTAAGATATGACCGATTTTGGAAAATGTCCCATATGCTGATGAGAAGAATGTATAGTTAGTAGTTTTGGGGTAGAATGTTCTGTAAACCTTTGTTAGGTTCATTTGTTCTACAGTCCCATTTAAGTCAAGTGTTTCTTTATTGATTTTCTACTTTGATAATCTGTCCAGTTCTGTTAGTGGGGTGTTAAAGTCCTTGGCAGTTATGATGCTCTTGTTTATTTCTTTGCTTAGATCTAGTAGAATTTCCATTATGAAACTGGGAGATCCTATGTTAGATGCACATATATTTAGCATTGTCATATTTTCTTATTGAATTGATACCTTTACCGTTATATAATGACCATCTTTATCTTTTTTTTTTTTTTTTTACCATTGTTGCTATTAGGACTGTTTTATCTGTTATGAGAATGGCTACACCTGCTCGCTTTTGGTTTCCATTTGGGTGAAATATATTTTCCATCCCTTTACCTTGAGTCTGTGTGAGTTGTTGTGAGTTGGATGTGTTTCTTGGACGCAGCATATACTTGGGGTGTGTTTTTTCATCTATGCAGCCAGTCTATGCCTTTTAAGAGGGTCATTCATTCAGACTGTTCACATTCAGGGTTAATATTGACATGTGCAATACTCTTCTGTTCATTATGTTGGATGATACCTTCTTGTCTTGTTATTTTTGTTTTTCCTCTTGTGCTATTGCTTTATTAGAGCTGTGAGCTTTAATTTGGGTTTTTTTTTTACACTTGTGGGTATCTATTGTGCTGTTCCATGCTTAATGCAGTTTTGAGTATTTTCTGTAGGGCAGATCTAGTAGTGAAAAATTCCCTTGGTGTTTGCTTGTCTGAAAAAGTCTTCACTTCTCCATCATTTATGAAACTTAGTTTTGCAGGATACAAAAATCTTGGCATGCAGTTGTTCTGTTCCACAAGACTAAGAATGGGGCTCCAAACCCATTTGTCTTATAAGGTCTCTGCTGAGAAGTCTGCTGTTAGCCTGATGGGTTTTCCTTTGTAAGTTAATTGTTCCTTTCATCTTGCACCTTGTAGGATTTTCTCCTTCAGATTGACTTTCACCAGACTGATGACAATATGTCTTGGTGGTACCTTATTTGCTATGAATCTTCCAGGTGTTTGATTCCCACCTTGTATCAGGATATCTAAATCTCTGGCAATACCACGAAAGTTTTCCTCAAGTATTTCTTCAAATAGGGTTTCCATGCTTTTGTTTTTTTCTTCTTCTCCCTCAGGGATATCTATAATTCTTATATTGGCTCACTTTGCAAAGTCCTGTACTTCTCTAAGTGCTTTTTCATTCTTCTTTATTCTTTTTTATGCATCTTTGACTAACTAGGTTAGTTTGAAAGCTTTGTCATCAAGATCTGGAATTCTTTCTTTTGTTTATTTCTAGTCTGTTATTGAAGATTTCTGCTACATTTTGAAATTCCCTAAATGACTCTTTCATTCCATTAAGTTCTATTATATCTTTTCTTATGTTGTCTATCTCTTTAGTGAATTTTTCATTTTTTTATTCATGATCTGAATTTTTTTTTTTTTGGCTTCCCTGTGTTGGTTTTCAACTTTCTCTTAAATCTCATTTATCTTATTTGCATCCATATTCTGAATTCCAATTCCGACATTTTGTTAATTTCCTTTAGGCTGAGGTCAACAGCTGGAGATCTATTGCGATCCTTTGGAGGTATTGAAACAGCTTTTTTTTTTTTTTTTATGTTGCCTGAGTTCTTATTCTGGCTCCCTCTCATCTGAAGTCTCTTCTCTCAGCTCATGAGTGATAAACTTGCAATGCACCTGTTCTCCTCTCCTGCGAACTCTCCTACTTAGTCCAAAGAAGGGAGGTCCCTGGATAATGTATTTGTGTCCTACTATGGAGGATTGACCTGTCCCAAGAGGGGTGGATGCACTGTGAGTATTTTACACTGTCACTCTCCTGCATCTCCTGCCTCACTCTTCCCCCATGGTTATCACCGGCAGTCCCTGTATTGCAGAGTGAGTGAATGCCCCACTTTGTTCTGTCAGCAGCTATGATTGTCAACATTAGCTGGCTTAAAAGCTGCTCCACTCAGATCTATGGGCAGCAGTGTTTGTCAGCCTATGCTGGCTTGCGCACAGCCCCACCCACACCTGTGTATGGCATCAATTGTCTGCCCATGTAGGCTTGGGAGCTGCTAAACTCAGATATGTGGGTGATGGTGTTTGTTGCACTGTGTGACTTAAGTGTAGTCCCACTCATGCCCTCTGGAAGTGATGATTGATGGCTGGCATATGGGCTGTCCACTCACAGATGACAGCATTTGTTGGCCATGCACTGGCTTAAGCATAGCTCCATTCATGTCTGCAGTGATTGTCAGCTCACACTGGCATAAGAGCTATCTGGTGTAGGTCTGCAGGCAGCAGTGTTTGCCAACTCTTGTGACTTAAGCATAGCCCTGCCCACACCTATGGGCAGCGGTGACGGTTAGCCCATACTGGCTTGAGAGCTGCCCTGTTCAAATCCACCAATAATGGCATTTGTCACCTGGGTGCCAGATTTAGTGAAACTCCACTTATGCACTTGGGTTTTGGTGATTCTCAGTCCACTCCAGCTTGAGAGCTGCCTCACTGGGATCCACAAGTGATTGTGTTTGTTGACTGGCTTTAGCACAGTCCCACCCATATCAACAGGTGGTGATGACTGTAGGCCTACCTTGGTCCCTAAGTGATAGTAGGGGCACATGGCTCCTGTTCAAGGGACTCATGAGAGTGCCTGACCTTCCCATTCCCTCTTCATATCTGGATTGGTAGGGAAAATGGGGAGGCAGCAGCAATGGATCTGACCTCTGGGTAGAGGCAGCATTCTGGGTCTAGGGTTTTTTTTTTTTTTTTTTTTTTTTGTTTGTTTGTTTGTTTGTTTGTTTTTGAGGCAGAGTCTAGCTTTCTTGCCTAGGCTAGAGTGAGTGCCGTGGCGTCAGCCTAGCTCACAGCAACCTCAAACTCCTGGGCTCAAGCCATCCTCCTGCCTCAGCCTCCCAAGTAGCTGGGACTACAGGCATAAGCCACCATGCCCGGCTGATTTTTATATATATATATATATATATATATTAGTTGGCCAATTAATTTCTTTCTATTTTTATGGTAGAGACGGGGTCTTGCTCAGGCTGGTTTTGAACTCCTGACCTTGAGCAATCCACCCGCCTCGGCCTCCCAGAGTGCTAGGATTACAAGCGTGAGCCACCGCGCCCGGCCGGGTCTAGGGTTTTTAAATGGCCCAGCCACAGTACTCATGTTTTGTGAGCCAGTGGGTCACCACTGTGTCCTCTCTCTGTACCTTGTTTCGGCACAGTCTCCAGATAGCTATGTCAGTCCTGTGGCTTTCTGCAGTACAGGGTCCCCCCTAAAGGTCAGATAGCCATGATTGTCTGGGAATGTGGAGCCCCAGGATTCTTCCTCTGTGCCTTCCCCACATATGTGCTTGTCTTCCTTGTGTACCTCGAAACCACAGAGCAAGTCCCCTTCCTTCCTTCTTCATATTGGGTGCCTCCTGTAACCTCTGCTTTGATTCACAATGCTCTCTCAGATGATAGATCTGAAGGTGGATATCCAGTTGCCACCTTCAATCCTCTCTGTGAGAGTGGCATGTTCAGGCTGCTAGTCTGTCATCTTGGCCCCCTCCGTTATTTTATTCTTTCTTATCACTGAATAGCACTCTATGGTGTGTGTGTATGTATGTGTGTAACATTTTCTTTATCCACTCATCAGTTGTTGGACACTTAGCTTGATTCCATATCTTTGCAATTGTGAATTGTCCTGTGATGCACATGCTAGTGCAGGTATCTTGATATAATGATTTCTTTTCTTCTGGGTAGATTACTAGTAGTGGGATTGCAATTTTGAATGGTATATCTACCTTTAGTACTCTGAGAAATTTCCACACTGATCTCCAAAGAGATTGTACTAATTTACATTTCTACCAACAGTGTATAAGTGTTCCCTTTTCACTGCATCCATGCCAACATCCTTTGTTTTTTTACTTTTTAGTAATGGCCATTCTAGTTGGAGTAAGGAAGTAGCTCATTATGGCTTTAATTTGCATTTCTCTTATGATTAGTGATATCGAGCCTTTTTCATATGTTTGTTGACTATTTGTATATCTCCTTTTGAAAAATGCCTGTTCATATCATTTGTCCACTTTTTAATGGTTTTTGGTTTTCTTGCTGAGTTTTGTTTGAGTCCCTTGTACATTCTGGATATTTGCCTTTGTCAAACACATAGTTTGTGAATATTTTCTCCCATTCTGTAGGTTGTCTGTTTACTCTTTTGATTATTTCTTTCATTATCCAGAGACTTTTTAGTTTAATGAAATATAATTTGACTATTTTTGGTTTTATTGCATTTACTTTTGGAGTCTTATCCTAGGTTTTTGTCTAGAATTTTTATTATTTCAGGTCTTACATTTAAGGCTTTAACACATCTTGAGTTAATTTTTGAATATGGTAAGAGATAGGAATCCAGTTTTATTCTTTTGCATGTAGCTACACAATTTCCCCAGCACCATTTATTGAAGTGTGCACTTTCCCCAGTGAATGTTCTTATCTGCTTTGTCAAAAATCAGTTGGTTGTAGGTATGTGGTTTTATTCTGGGTTTTCTATTTGGTTCTATTGATCTATGTGTCTACTTTTAGGCCAGTAGAATGCTGTTTTAGTTACTACCATCTTGTAGTATAATTTGAATTCAAGTAATGTGATGCCTCCAGATTTGTTCCATTTTCTGAGCATTGCTTTGACTATTCAGGCTCTTTTTTTATTCATGTGAATTTTCAAATTTTTTTCTAATTCTGTGAAAAATAACATTGGTATTTTGATAGGAATTACATTGAATCTGTAGATTGCTTTGGGCAGTATGTTCATTTCAATAATATTGAGTCTTCTGATGCAATGAGTAAGGAATATTTTTTTATTTGTTTATGTCATCTATAATTTTTTATCAGTGATTTGTAGTTAACCTTGTAGAGATCTTTCACCTCTTAAATTTATTCCTAGGTATTTTATTTTATTTTTTGTAGTTATTGTAAATGGGATTGAGTTATTGTTTTCATTCTCAGCTTGGTCATTATTGGTGTATAGAAATGCTATTAATTTTTATACATTGATTTTATAATCTCAGACTTTGCTGAAGTCATTTATCAAATCTAGAAGTCTTTTGGAGGAGTCCTTAGGGTTTTCCAGGTGTAAGATCATATCATCAGCAAACAGATAATTTGAATGCTTCTTTTACAATCCAGATGCCTTTTATTTCTTTCTCTTGCCTGATTGCTCTGGCCAGGACTATCCAGTACTATGTCAATGTAGAATAAGACATATTTATTAATATAGCCAAATATATTTTGTTTCTTTATTATAAGAATCCAAAAGTAGATTAGTTTAAACTTTATGTTCAGCAATTTATGTTTCAGTTATTTTATCTTACTGGAAATGATCTAGACATTTAATGAATGTTTGTTACTTAATTTAATATAACATACCTGTAAGACTTTAAGTTACATTAAAAATTTATTTCTAAACATTTATCCCATTTACATTTGTCTAATTCACTTTTTAATAATTATGTCCAGATTACTTTTGAAACCCAAAATATTAGACAAACTTAGTCATCATTTCCAGTTATCTTCCTGCTTACCATTTTAATAGCCTGCAAATACAAGGCAGTCACTTAAATAAGAACCTTAAAGTTAAATATATGGGTATTTTGCTGATAACTCAGAATATACATTTGTTTCATTAAACCGACAATGTTAAACTAGTCTTACTTATCAAAGAGTTACATAAACAAAGATTATATTTATTCTGTTTTTAAACATCTAGCAGAGACAAATATAACCCTGTCTGACCAGCAAATTCAGGCAGAAAAAGGTATGCTAACATTTCTGAAAACATCTTCATTTATATTTTACCAACCAATTTAAATCCAGCTTATTTATTAAAGATTTATTTAGGTCACATGATCTAAAAGGCAATTGGAATAACTATATATTTTAACAATTTAAGATGTTAATTTAAATGAGTTTATCTTAAGCCAATATAAAAAGAATCCTTTAAGGTATTTCTGGCCAACTATATCAGATTTTACCATGTAGATACAATATACAACATGTGTAAATACATATAAGCACATGTACACACACAAAAAATATTATAGCTTTCCTTTTAAAATTTTAGTCATGAGACAATAAAAGACAGTAATATAAATTCACCAGTTTATAAAATGATAGTTGGATCCAAATCATATTTCTGACAAAAATCAGACAAGTTGAGGTCACCTGTTGAGATGGTTAAAGCTTTTTACTAACGTTTGTGGAAAAGACCTTCCAGATTTTTCATTTGTCCTTGATAGGTAAACTTATGAAGGCTGTGGACCAAATTTTGGGCAAAGTAGTTTCCATAGCAGTTTAAAATAAAACTCTTTTATCCTTTTACTCCCTTTGTAGTCCCAAATTAGATTAGGAGTTAATTTCCTGGTGTTTACATTTCATTGGGATGCCATAAGAAAAACAATCTTTAAGCAAGCTTTGCCCTGTTTTTTTTCAATTTATAACTGCAAGGGCAGTTGCAGCAGTGAGTTTTTATCTTGATATAAATTAAAATAAGATTTGTCAGATTCCAAGTAGGAAGAAAAAAAATAGAAGTTATCAGCCTCTGCATGCCAGCATTTCATTCAGACGTTGGAATCCTATAGTTGAATTTTCTTAGAGAGTGTGACTAATGGCCACTGAGCTCTAAATATGTTTGGATGTAATGTGTTTATCAGTTTAAAAATGTGCATAAGAACAGGCCATAATAGGTAGTCAACTAGAGTCCCAGAAAACTTGGTATGCCTTAATATTTGAGAATCTCATTCAATTTTTCATTAATCTTTGAGAGCAAAGTAAATCTTAGTCCTTTTATGAAAATTTAAAGAGTATACTCACCAGAAAGACAAAATATCTTTGTAACAGAATGACTTATCATAAAATGCATAAAGATTTCTATTATCCCAAGGGGGATGTACAGTCCTTTATTAAGATGGCCTTATCCAAATCAACCCCCAAATAAAATCAACAAGGAGCTTCTATCCAATGGAGAGAGGTTCAGCCTGAGAGGTTGATGCAAAGGAAAGTTTTTAAAGGCAAAAGGGAAAAGTACATCTCATTTGCTTTTTTTTTTTATAAAGAGAACATTAGTTACAGGGGTTTATTTCAGGAGTTGATGCCAATTCATTAGTGAAGATAATGTGTCAAGCAAGAGTTCTTATATATCTGGCTAGATGTTCTTGTGACTCATGTAGCAAACTACAGTTTGAAAAGTCCTTGGTAAAAGTTTTTATTACAGGCATGTGAGCACAAGAGCCTTTAGAGAGTCTTTGTGTAGTACTTATCATAGGCATGTGGGCATATATGCCTTCCCTTCTCAGCCTCCTAGGTCTATTTATTTATTTTTGTTAGAGTTTGACACAAGTGACTCCAATTTGGTTCTGACAACTTTTACATAAGTCACAGGTACCAGAGGAGAAATTAAAACCTCACCAGTCTGACTCATAGCCAATATTCTTATGAACAACCTACATTGAACAGGGAGGCAATTTTGATCTCTAATAGCCCAGGAGGTTGCCCAGACTCCTAAACTGAAATCCATTCTTTTCAAACCTGATTTCTTTCCTAAATTGGATGCCATTTTCCTTAATAGTCCACATGCATCTTCTGTATTCTTAGGGATACAATAACCTTCCAATGGCTTTTTATCCTCCAGGCTGGACTTAATTTCCATGGTTTTAAGACAAGCAATGAGGTAGAAGTCTTTAGGCATCACAAAACCTAGAGACCAAGGGGTTTGAGATTTCTTTATTCTATATTAAAAGCAGCATTATGCAACATTCAATTCTTACCACAAGGACTTTAGCATTTGTCTTGCTTTTGAAAAAGTTTTGTTTTTTATCAGAGAATAAATGGGATACCACTTCAGTCCCCAACTTTTAGAGGATGAAAACAAAGACTTTGTACTCATCTGGGTATTTTGTTCAAAAGTGCGACATGTTCTGGCCCCTTTAACAGCCTCCTTCCCCAAGTGCAACAGAAATGATTGGCAGTAATGAACCCTAATCACAACCCCATCAGCTCTTTGGGAAGAGTTCTTTAGGCAGATCCCTCTACTTACTTAGTACTAACATTTTGAAAGTACGTTGACATAATTTTTGGACAAAAATTACTCACAGGAACATTAAAGTACTGAAGATTCTACTCATTAAAATAAGAACTCACAGTTCCTGGTGTGACTAAATTGAGAACAATATCTAACAATAACAATGAACACCCACCTTCCTGTTTCAAATATAGACTCTTAGGACCTTGCCCTAAGTCTGCTGAATCAGAGTCTCTAGGGAAATCTACATGTTTAGCAAACGACTTAGGTGATTCTTTTGCACATTACAATTTGAGAAACCTTTTCTTGGGTGAATGCTTTACTGAATGTCGCTGAATGTACCAAGAAAATGTGGTGGTGAATGGAAGAGTGAGTGCCTAGGGGCAAACACCTGGAAGGAATTGTGCTTATTCTTCTAAGCTTCTAGCTAATGTCATAGTCCATGTTTAGTGTCAATATTTTGGCTCAGCAGTAATTATTTTATCCAGACTTTAAGTCTTGTTTTAATTGTTGGCAACTATTATTATTAATATTGATTATCAGAGGAAGTTGAGAGGAATGAGATAACAAAATCAGTTTTATTAAAACTCTACTTTGTGATTTTCTGAGGATATTTTTAAACTTGACAAAGTAAATAAAGACATATTTCCTGTCTTCCATCTTAACCATGGATTGCTGTACAATAAAATCATTTTTATTCATATATTCCATGTTTGGGAAAATATAAGGGCTACCCAATTGATAAGAATTATAAAATAGCTAACATAAATCCTTATCCAGGTGAAAAATATTTGTAAAAAAAAATTCCAAAGAAGTCCATTTGGGAAATTCCCAAATTTCAGTCATATTGTAAACTCACCATTGGATGCTCAAATTCAAGTAAGAAAATATATTATGGAGAACCTGTCTTGACTATGAGAACTGGTAATGAAACATATACTGGAATGTGCTTACCTATCTGTGATTCTAGAGAGTAGAGCTTATGGTTTCTTTGAGAAACATCTCTCAAGAATATTGTAACAGTGCAGAGGTTCCCGGACTTTCTCAGTTCTCTGGGTCCTTGGTGTCTCAGTAATTCTCTCACTGTGTCCCTAGGTCAAAAGTATTACTTAACAGTTTAACTTATAAAATAGTTAAGTCCAGGCAACTTGATATTAGTTGTTCAAGACCATTTGACAGATGTTGCTTTTTCCCTTGAAAATGTCAAAAGTGCTTCAATTTTTCTGTGTATTCATTGTGGCATCCCAGGGCCCCTTGGCACAGATCTGGGAACCACAAAAACAGTGTTTACAGCATTTGTTACTCTCTTCTTAAAAACAGAGAGTATGATCAAATCTGTATATACTCATAAACACTTGGATGATGATCTTTTATAGAAATTTCTCCTTAAACTCCACTGTTAACCAAGGTCCATCACAACATTGAACAGTACAGAGCACAAGTGATGCTCCATACTACTGACTTGAAATATTTTCAATTACTACACTCTCATTCCCTTCTCCTCCACCTCAAGAAACTCAGCATATTGAAAACTATCTTCCTCTTTCTTCTATATTCCTAATCTTGGTGAATAACACCACCATCTACCTTCTAAGCTCGAAACCATGTAGTTTTCTACACTTTTCTTTCCCCAGCAACATGTCCCATCTACACTGGTGGCCAAGTCTTGTTGGTTCACGTTCCTTTAAAAGTTTATATCCACCCTGACCTTTTCACCCTCAGTGGTAGTCCATTAGTTATTCCCCATATAGACTGATGTAAAAGTGTATCATCATTGTATCTTCCTGCAGCCAGTGTTTTCTCTCTTCAATGTACCATTTTTATTGCTACAGCAATCTTTCTAAAAATGGAGATCTGATTCTCTCCCTCTCTTGCTTAAAGCCCTTTGAGGGCTTCTCACTATCTTCTACAGGTTCAGTCCACATTGTTTAGCATTGGCCATGCTATCTCCTAGGCTTCATCTCTAGTTACTCTGTGTACTCCCCTCCTTCCATCACCCCTACCTGTACTGTGACCCCACTTGAACCCTGCTGCCAACTACACTGAACCACTAATAACCTACTATCAGAGGCCAGGCTATGCCAAGCCCTTGTCTTTTGCTCCTCTGCAAGGAGACCTTTTTCCCACATACTTGCCACTTTTCTACTTAGGATTCTTTCTTTGAAATAGACAGATATAGTATAAATATTTTGGTAAGTCACTCTATGTCCTTTTATGAAACGACGTGGGTTGTAGATAATAAGCATAAGTGCTCTAATTTATTACACATGTTTCCCATGAATATTTACTAGAAAAAAATCATGCTTCTAATTTATAAATTAATCAATAGCAATCCTTGTCCTGAGAGTTGCTGCAAGGAAACAGCTTCACATTGACCTTTCACCCCTGGACACAGAGACCTCACTAAGAGTTTATAATACAATTACATCCCTGTCATGTGTCTCAAGCCAGCCAAGATGGTCAAATAGTCATTTTCAATTCAATAATCATTTGATGAGCATTGTGCTTTGCCAGTCACTACGGGAATCAGCAATGAGAGTAAAGACATGTGCCAGGGAGACCACATCTCATTTTGTTAGCAGGGATAGTCAATACAAAGAGTGGAAAGTTCTTGAGAAATGCTCAAGTTAACTCAAGAAAGAGCAAAAACATTTTATCACCCATGAAAAAAAACTGTTAAACATTTCCTTTAGAAACCTAGATTTGTTTATACATTTTGAAATAAATAGTTGGAGAAAGAATATTCCTTTATAGCTCTATTTTTATAAGCAAAATGTAAATGCAAGTTAAAAAGAGTTGTATCCTCCTTGACTCAATTATGTACATCCTCGGTAGAATGTTCTTTTCAAACCACAAACGTCACGCATATCCTAGGCACCAGAGCACGTAGGAAGAAACAGTTTGAAATATAGCTTTGTAAACTGAAACTGAAAAATCATGACAGAAATCATAAATCCCTCCACCTGTCCAACTGAAATTTTATATGCTTTGAACATCATCTCTCCATCCTCCCCATAAGAACCAAGCTCCATAAGCACCGTTCTGCTCTTTGCTTCTGTGAGTTCAATAGTTTCAGATTCTGCATATAAATAAGAACATGCAGTATTGTCTCCATATTGTCTCTGACTGACTTCATTTAGTTCCCTAATCCTGTGGCCCCAATCCCGGGCGTCTGTGGCCTGTTTCCTAACAGGCTACACAGCAGGAAGCGAGTGAAGCTTCATCTGTATTTACAGCCTCTCCTTATCCCTCGCGTCACTGCCTGAGCTCCCACTCTCCCCACTCCCTCCACCCGTCCCCTGTCCATGGAAAAATTGTCTTCCATGAAACCGATCCCTGGTGCCAAAAAGACTGGGGACCACTGCTGTGTACCAGACACTTCAATGTAAACATTCTAAACATTGATTGCTGTAACAATAATTCAGAGCATTGTCTCACTAGCATTAGTCAGTGTGACTCAACCAGTAGGAGGAAGGCCTCGGAACACTTTCTTCCTTGACTTCCATGATGGCTGACGATGTGTAATTCGTGATCCCGCATGTCCAGATAGCATGTGTTGAGCGCTGTCTCCCTGAGGCTCTGCAGTCAGACACATGATTGTGAGTTTTTATTTTTTTTTCCATTTGAGGTGAGACCCTAGAGAGAATGAAGTTATAGGTTCCTGGCCTAAGACAGATGAAAGATGAGACGCGTGAGAGGCTCACACTGGGAATAGTTGTGAGGCAAATCATTTTCAAGGGGGGGCACCAAAGTCAGCATCTCCTACCACATGAGCAGGACTTGTTTCTGAGTCTTTGTTTCTGAGTCCTGGAATTACCATTTCCATCTGTATTAGAATTCAAACTTATCCACAATAATATTTCTTTTTTTTAATTTTAATTATTATGGGTACAGACTAGTTGTCTATCTTTATAGGGTACTTGTGATGTTTTTGTACAGTCATACAAAGTGACTTAATCAAATCAGGCTAACTGAGCTATTCGTCACCTCAGACATTTATCATTTCTTTGTGTTAGGAACATTCCAATTCCACTCTTTTACTTATTTTAAAGTATACCCTAGCTTATTGTTGAGTCACTTTGTTGTGCTATCAGATATTGCTCATTCTATCTAACTTTATTTTTGTACCTTTTAATCATCCCCACTTTATCCCCCCCCCTCCTCAATAAGATTTCTTTTAGGCTTTGACTCAAAGAGCTTATATTCTCATAAACAACTGAAGTGGAAGGAAACATATTGATTCTAGATTCATATCATGAAGTAGAAAAAAAAATCTGTAGGAGTACAAGATCTCTAAAAGATTCATTGTTAACAGACCGAAGAGAAGAAGCTGAGATAACCATAGCAACATCGAAACATATAAGCCGTAAATTCTGCAAAATAGATAAGACAGCAGTGGCTGATTACTATCGAGGGAATATGACCATTATTCTAAATTAGACTCTTAGCTTGAGATTCTAATGTTGATTCTTTTCTTTGAATATACTGATTAATTTAAAAAGTAAACAGGTAGAGTATTTATAATATGATTTTTTTTTTAAGTAAAGACTTTACAAGCCATGTGGCTTTTGAAAGAGACATTTAAATTAGCCACTGAAAGTTTATTTTCTTGGCTAAATAAAGAGCCTGCAGTTAGGAATTAAAAATCCAGTTCAATAAGTTCATTATCTTTGTGTCCTGGTTCTCCTTCTGTATCAGTGGGTGCAGGAACAAAAACTTATGGAAAAAATTAGAATGAAGGAGACATTGTAAACAAGCTTAAGTTTCTTTCATGTGAATTAACTTAGATCTGTGCTGAAGAATATCTTGCTCACTTCTCCATGCTGCTGAAACCTTTTATTATCTTTAGGTAGCTGAAGTCCTACCTCTTCCATGAAAGTCTCCCAAGTTTACTAACCCACCTGAGGTCTCTCTTCTCTAAACACCTGTGCATAGTATGCATAGTCCATTCCATCTGAGGCAGCATTAATTACACCAATTACCTTGGGCTGCAGAGGCCTGTGAAGAACTGAAATGAGGGCACTGGAGTTGTGCAAGTAAGAGTATTTCAACCCCCCCCCCCATTCCATCCCTTCTCACTCTCAGTTTGGCTTTCATTGGCCACCCTTTTGTTCCCTAGAAAAGTATCTTTGAGAATGATTAAAACACGAACACCTTGTATTCTTGGAGAAATTCCACATCCTATTTGAAATCAGAAAATTTCATAGTCTTATGCAAGATAAGCATCTAGCCAGAGAGAGAATGTCTGAGTTTCTCATCCCTCTGGTCAGAACTGTGTGCCTCGGGTGTTTGTCTTGTGTATAGACGCTGGCACTGGGAAGGGGGATCTGAGTATCAGTATCATTGGCACCAAGGCATCAGTGGCACCCTGATTCTGATTGGGGCTGCTCGAAATGTGATTGGCCAGAATAACAGGTATCCACCTATCAGGGAACCTTCAAGTCCCCAGATTATACCAACAAAGCAAACACCAATGCTTTCTCTCCCCTTCTGGCAATGACCTCTATTGCTTGTTACAGGATGCGGGGCATGGTATTAGAAGGAAAATATTTAAAAAGTCATGATGAAGAGGAACTCTTATTCTATATAAAAATTCTCAGGTTCATAAGTCTACAGGAATTTGTGTTCTTCATTACCTAAGTCTTGTGGCACTAGACGATCCCCACTGCTGTGCGGCAGCGCAGAAGTGGGAGTGATGGCTGGCCCAGGATTAACGACATCTTTCATCATTCTCTGGCAAGTGTTTATCCTTTCGTGTTTCTTATGTAAAATATACCTTCCAATCCTGGTTCTGATCATAAACTTTAAAGACGGGGATACTGTCTCTGTTATTTTAATAGGATCTTATCCTTAGCAGAGTGTGGGAAACATAGTAGGCCTCTAAGACATGATTAAAGTTGACCAAGGATAGGGTGATAAATTTGTAGCAACAACAAAAATATTCAATCTGACTTCCAAATCCTCATTTTAAGTTTCCCATATATAATAGTTAAAACTCAGGAAATGTTTAAATTTTGATATGAACTTATGGATAAGGGTATTGCCAGAGTTGGAAAATGTTTCCCATTGTCTCCCAAGAGTACTCTGGGTTTATCATAGCAAATAAAGAATTCCTACATGAAGATGGACCATTAAAATAGAACAAGGGGACTGCTGGATCAAATGGTAGGTCCATTTTTAGTTATTTGAGAACTACTCAAAGGAAAAGAAGTCATTTTATCAAGAAGACACCTAACCAATGGGCACACATGTGTACAGAGGAAAGCAAAAGTCACTGGAAGTCAAGCAGGGGGTCGGGGGGAGGAGAGGAGAGACAAAAACCCACCTAACGGGTACAATGAACACTATTCAAGTGATGAGCACATTTATAGCCCTGACTCAAGTCATGTAACAAAAACATTTGTATGCCCTTCATATTTTGAAATAAAAAGAAATAGAATAATGACCTGGAAAGATAAAGATTAATGAAGGATCTTGTAAAAAAATCCATGTAATTTTGAAGATTAAGTGGATAGAGTAACTTCTTCACCAGATCTTTGAGGAATAGAGAGTATTGGGACCAATTTTTGTCAGCAGGAGAACATTATACTCCCATTGATACAGTATTTATTTCATTAATAATATACTTCCATTAGGTTTTAAAAAGTGGAGTTTCAGAAAACAATGTAGAGAAATATTACTTTTTAGAGTGCATAATAAATAGATAGAAGGGTTTGATATTTGTTAAATGCTTCATATAATTTTTAATTATATGACAATGTGGAAATTATTTCTCCCATTTAGAAACAAGACAATAGAGATTCATAGAGATTATAAGACTTGTCCAAACTGGTAATGAAGGAGAACAATTTTGAGTGTAGATTTAGTGATTCCAAGTCTAATTTGTGTTGTGACAGGTACAGCTACCTAAAAGTTATTGTCCCCAAAGATGGTTCACTCTAGCCACATAATTGTATGCACAGAGGTTTGGATAATTTTCTGAAAGATAATTTCAAAATGAGTTCTTAAGGAAATTTAGGAATCTAGCATTAATATATTTCCTTAATTCTTTTGCATGTGATGTTGCAAAGAGAAGCCATAAATTCCCATAAAGCAGGCCTGGGTACTACTGAGAAAGACTGAGTGGCATGACATCGTTGTCCATCATGGGATGGCATTTCTAATGTTCTTAGAAAGGAAAGCTAAAAATAATCTTTAGAACTTTTTCTAGATGAAGCCAAATCACTTCAATGTCACCTTAGACAAATTCTAGGCATAAGTCTAATTATCAGAAGAAAGAGCAGGGACACTGCAGTAGGAGGAAGAGTTGGGGAAGAAGGCTATAAATTGGAGGGACCCTTTCTGTTGGTTATTGATTTGGTTTTGCTCTTTAAGGCAACATGGGTATGGGGGAGTTTTTCTTAATACTACATTAGGATGCTAGAGTCCAAATGTTTTACTATTGTTTCTGTCATATATTCTAGAGGCATCTGGAGCCATGCAATTTGGAATCATCTTATTCCTCACATTTTCCATTTCTCTTTGGTGCTTCCTTCTGAAAAATTTATAGTCTCTGTCTTCCAAAGTCTTCATTTTAGTTATATTCGGAAAATCGTCACAGATGGCATTATAAAACGTAATGTAATGCAGGCAATGGCTGTTCTATTATTCATTTAGCACTTTCAATATTGCATTGGGGGTTCCCTTCCTATTCAGAGCTCTCCTCCCACACCCCACCACTGTCCTTGCTCTATTCAGGGAACATTCTATCAGGAACCCCAGATTTACATAGTTTTAAGCTTGGAGGAGTCCCAAGGGCTCCTGAATCAGCCCCAGGATGAATTTTGCCTCCTACTGAGTCCCCAGAGAAGAATGTTTCCTTGTCACATGCCCTTTGGGGTCAGAAAATGCTATAGCTCATTTAGCTCTATTTTCTGTTTGTTTTTTTATTATAAAAGCAATGCATATTCATTAGAACATTTTGAAAATGCTAAAACAGAAAACAAGCATAAAATTAAAACCATGCATTAATCTCACCACCTAGAGATAATCACTGAGAGTTTGTCAATGGATGTTTATCTAGTCTTTTTATTAGATATAATGTATAATTTTCTACAAAATTGAAATCTACTTTATATATCATTTAATATTGTTCTACAAGATGAATTTTAGTGGCTATTTACTATTTCATTATATGGAAAATACACATAGCTCATGTAAGCAAGACACCTAGTGTAAGACATCTAGTTGATACGACAGGATGCCAGGTACAAGAACATAAGCATCATATTTGAGACTGCTAAATGTAAAAGCCTTGGCCTAGGCATAGAGAGTATATGGATATTAAATGGATACTTGCTGAGACAGCAACCCTCCCCTCCACAACCCTCCCTACCCCAGGCCAAGAAGAACAAAACAGCCTTTTGGACCAGAGAAGTTAGACACTAGTGAGAGTTGAGAAGAGACTCTGCTCCCTTCCCCTCGCCACAAAGCCTGTCATCAGCCTCAATTGAGGAAGGCAATAGAATAAAGAAAAGTTTGGGGATATGAGAACTGAGGAGTCTGTACCATCTCTTAGGATAGAACTAAGAGTGTTGGCTCTTCTGGGATTCTCTGAGCCACCCTGGTGGTGAGGGTATTGGAGGAGAAAGGCCTGAGACAGGTGTCTTCCCTGTGCCCTAAGAAGAGGATGAAAGACATCTGGGAGGGATGGCTAGTATGTCTGCTAGGACTTGCTCTGGGGTGAGGGGTGGCAGTAGGGGACTGAAGCAGAGACACAAGAATCTGGGGCCAATTGAGGTCAGCTGGAATATTATGGCTTTTTACCCAAGGACTTGGTGGTGTGATAGCAATGTCAACAGGTGCCCACATGAGCACACGAACCACACCAACCGAGGACCAGGTCTTGCCAATAATCTGTGTGAGGCCTTGGGGACTTAGATAAAATTTTAGGGAGAAAAGGAAAGAAATCCTAAATTTCTTGAATTTGGTGCTGAAAAGACTTGAGTCAATCTAAGGTAGACTATTATTGGGCAAAAGGAGGGCTCAAAAGGGAAAGATATATTTTGGAAAATATAGAATATTTTATTGGTGGCACACTTAAGTATTTTTTAACATCTTTATTAAGATATAATTCAAATATCATATCAATCACCTGCATATACAACCATCCCCATTTTTTTTTATTGCCTTCAAAAGAAACCTGTACTTATGAGCAGTTGTAGTCACTCCATATCCTCCCTTCAACTTCTGTTTCCCCAGACCTAGGAAATTGCTAACTTACTTTGTGTCTACATAGATTTGCATATTCTGGGAATTTCATAGAAATGGAAGCATACAAGATGTGGTCCATTGTGACTGGCCTAGCATAATGATTCCAAGGCTCATCTGGGCTATAGCATAGTATGGAGATTCCTCAAAGAACTAAAAGTAAATCTACCATTTGATCCAGCAATCCCACTACTGGGTATTTACCCAAAGGAAAAAAAGTCATTTTGTCAAAAAGACACTTGCACCCAAATGTTTATTGCAGCACAATTCACAATTGCAAAGATGTGGAATCAACCACAGTAGTTCATGAGTGGATTAATAAAATGTGGTATATGTATACCATGGAGTACTACTCTAAACCAAAACGTTTGTACCCCTAGAATATTCTGAAAGAAAAAAAGAAAGAAAAGATTAGGACACAGGCACATACAGAGGGAAGACCATCTGAACACGCAGGAAAGAGAAGCCAGCTAACTACGATAGGAGGAGAGAAGCCACAGAAGAAGCCAACCCTGCCAACACCTTGACTCAGACTTCTGGCCCCCAGAATTATGAGAAAATAAATTTCTATTGTTTAAGCCATCAAGTGTGTGGTACTCTGTCATGGGAGTCCTAGGAAAGTATTGTACATGCACATGTACTGCACATGTGCTAATAGACGGTACTTCAATCCTTTTGTTACTGAATAATGTTCCATAATATGGATATACCATATTTTATTTATGCATTCATCAGTTGGCAGACAATTAGGTTGTTTCCATTGTTGGCTATTATGACTAATGATGCTAAGAACATTTGCGTACAAGTTTTTTGTGTGGACTTATGTTTCCATTTCTTTTGGGTTTATATTTAGAATGAGCTGCTGGGTCATATGGTGACTCTATGCTCAACATTTTTGAAGAATACTCAAACTATATTCCAAATTTTCTCCACATTCTCCACATTTTCTCCATATTCTCAACAATCTCGGTGCTTTATGTATGTATAGAAAAATATCATTTTATTGTGGTTTGGGATTGATTAGTATTCAATTTGATGCTTATATTTGATAACTTTTCATTTCTTTTATGCCATTGTTTCTTTGTCTCTCTAGTCTAATTTTTTTCCTCTTAATAAAAACTATAAAGTCTTTGCCTTTTATATTGCTTTCAAATAGCTAATATTTTGAAATAATTATGAATCCTTTAATTTTTTATTTATTTTCACAGCATTAACTCATAATTTTTATGTTATTTTTTATTTTGTTTCCCACTGTTAACAAAAATTATCATTCAAAATCTGGCATGAGGCACATGGATGTCCAGATGTCTTTTTAATATCATACCGAAATATTGAATAACAGGCTTGTTTAGTGATTATTTAATTCTTTAGGAGTATTGTTTTAAGTGAGTGTCTAGGCTTGGTTCCTTCCTTTGGTTGCCATGCAGATCTTTTTTTACTCAGAAGGCATTGGGAATAATGTCTGTTTCCTTTGTCATCTCCTATATTCTTTCAGTTTCAGGTTTCATTTTCTTCTAGTTTGGCCCCTACAATCCTATTTTCTCTTTGCAGAATGCCTGGAGAACATCACCTTATTTACAGAGGAAATTAAGATTTGTATGAATTTATTAACAATTGTCAAACCTAGAGTACCAGTTTTCCCCATTCCATCTACCCACAGGGTATCTACATTCTTTCATTAACAGTACCAAGACCTTTGGCACATATTTAAAATAATGGTCAAAAAACTCAAACAAAAGGGATTCCATTACTTGTGATTCAAGAGTAGTTCAATGCTTTGACAAGTGGCCACATCACCAGTGCTTCTGAAATATAATAAGTAACTCACAAAACAACCCACAGCATAATCCTAATCTGTAATTTTATCTCCAGTGTCTATTTATAAAAAGATATGTTCTTTGTCCAAACTTGGGCTGTAGAATCAAACAGACCTGAGTGAACATCCTGGTCTCATTACTTATTATTTGCCTTTCAAAGGTTTGAATGAAAAGTACATAGCTCAGTGCCTGGCTTTCACAGGTGCTAAATAAATGGTAACTATGTTCATCTTTATGCTAACATTAGTATGTGCGTGTCCTCTATACATTACATATACCACAGAGAAAGTTAAGTTTCGTGGCATGAATGTCCTTTAGAAATGGTCATGTGACTCAAGATTCAGTTTATAATAATGAAAGGAAATGTAGTTACGTGCTTTTTTTATTTAAGAAGACCTAACTCGCTCCTCTACAAAATTAAAAGAAAGATAAGATACCTTTCATCCGAAATAGAAAGAACATTAGAAAAACGGTGTCCAATTGGATGAGAAAATGATTCCCTACCTTGTTCTAAATAGCGATAGCTATTATGACCACAAAGTAGCTGTTCGGAAGCAGAAAAGATGCTCTAAGATGACCTGTCGCTAAGAGCTTGATTATCTAAAACAGTGTATGAGAAAAGTACCCATATGGCTGCTTGCATTCGAGCCATCTTGTCTCTGGCATAGGGTGGCATGCTTGTGTGACAGGGTGTAAGGGACTTTAGAACCTCTTTGGTTGCCCTTATAGACTATGGTATCTCTAGCCACACAAAAGTTTCCAATTTGGAATTATGTTTGGGTCAAGAAAGATATTCTAGTCCAATTTTCTCATTTTACATATGAGAAAAATAAGAAGTTAAGCAAGTTGCCCAAGGTCACACAAGTAACTCCAAAATATCTCCCCTATTACCACTTTCAATGTCTGGCAATTCATCTTCAAAGTCCTTTTTGTAAGTCTTCATTAAAATGCTGGTATGCTTAGGAGGTGTGATGTCTGCAATTTGAATAATTGAAAGGGGAGTATTCAATGACGCATTCAGGAAAGGAGATAGATTTTGTGGAATGAGCCACAGACCATTTGGGGCAAAGATAAGCACAAGACTGGAGAGGCCACATCAAGGGAAAGATAAACATGGATGGAAGTCTGAATGTGGGAGAGGTACAACCAAAAAGGAAAAGCCAGAAATATCATGTCTCCCTTGCAAGTTCCCTAGGACTGACTCTGATGATTAGCACAGATTTTCGTAAGGAGTTTTTTAACTACTATGTTTTCTATGTAATTTAAAATCTGCCTTATTTTACTTTTTTACCCCCCAATGTCTAAAGAATGTGCAGAAGGATATCTCTGCTTTTAAAAAATGATATAAAATCTAACATGCATGAAGGTTAAGAGTGCTGGCAGTAAAGTCAGGATGCCTGAGCTCAATTTCCACTTATTACATGTTGTATAGCTTTAAAATATGTCCTAAAATTGTTTGATGCATCTCCCATAAGAGGCAAGGTCTATGTCCCCATCCTCATTAATCTCTGCTGCCTATAGTGACTCCTTTGTAAAAAACAGATTGTAGTGTGGTAGCCACTGCATGTAACATCCAAGCCTAGGTCAGAAAATGTTGTGTGGTCTCCGTTTGGTTCTCTTGGGACACACACTTTGAGGGAAATCAGCCACTATGCAAGAAATCTACCTAACTGAGACTGAACACTGGGGCAGTCATGTCAGGTGCCTCAGCCCACAGTCCTGGCCCAGCTCCCAGCCCACAGCCAGCACCAACTGCTAGCCACATGCGCCATGTTGGATGTCCAGCTTAGTGGTGCTTTCCAGTGACTGCATGCCAGCTGATACCTAATAGCAAGAACTACTCAGCTGTATCTTTCCAGAATTGCTGACAATAAAATCATGAACACGTTGTTTAAACTATTACTTGTTGGGGATAATTTGCTACATAGCAGAAGTCACTGAAACAGGTGTGTTTCTTTGAATGCTCACCTCTTCTAACTCCCTGTGACCTTACGTAAGGAGGAGGACCACTGACCTAGAAGAGCACTTCACATGGTTTCATTTACTCCTCTCTTGGAGTTATTTTTTTTATATTAAACAACAGCAATGACATAATTCAATTCTCTATGTAATGTACTTACCATTCATAATAAAGCAAATAGGGAAATGAAAAATCACCAAAAGATATAACCAAATTTACTTTGAGACTATAATCACGAGGAAAAACAATTTTCAAAAAAAGAATCCAGGAAAGACCCCCTAGAATCCCGTGGCATTTCATCTGGTGCATGGATATTATTTTACTGTACATATATATCGCAGGTAATGCTGATGTGCTGGCCCTTGAATCACACTGAGTAAGAAGGCTACCACAGAGCCTTCCAGTAGATTTTCTACAATGATACAAATATTCCATATCTGCACTGCCCAATTCAGTAGCTGCTAACTACTTGTGGCTACTGAGCTCTTGAAAAGTAGCTAGTGCAAATGTGGAAGTAATCAAAATTAAAGTATAAATAGTCACCTGTGGCAAGTGGCTGCCATAGTGGTAGCACAATTCTAGAACATTCTTGCTAATCAAGCCTATTATAATTCAGCACCTACAGTGATAAGGAATTCTATCTTCTGAGTCATTTCACTCACAACGTTTGTAATTTTAACCCAACTGGTAGTAGATCTGTATCTGTAACTACAAAGAATAGGATTTGTTTGTTTAATCACTTTTATCTGCAAGAGAGGCTGGGAGGTGTAATATTTTAGCTGGGAACATTGCTACCACCCCCACACCTGAATAATTAATTATATAATTAAAGAAAACGTGGTAATTAGACATTGGCTAGGCAATTAGCTACCTAAATCTGACCCTCTCCCCTAAAAGTGTGATCCTGCCTACCCTCTGGTTATACCTGTTCCTCCCTGTGGAATCTCTATTTGTCAAATGGCTTATTGAAATCTAAATATAAAATTTCAATGAAATACTACTAATGTACTATTATAATTATAATCCTAGCATGAAGACCTGCAGACAACATCAGCAAAACTTATGGAATTTGCGTGAATTTATGAATGACCAGAATAGTGGTCTCAAGCAATGGGGTGGCTATCACTTAACATTTACAATTTGAAAAGAGACATACAGTAATTGAACAATCTCTCATGACTAATTTTGTTATACATTTACAGTTATATTCTTTAAGAAAAACAACAGCTACTAAACTAAATAAAAGTTATAGTTAACATGTAAATATTTTAAATGTCATTTAGAGGGAAAATGGGTATTTTATTAGTCTATTAGAAATAATGTTTATTATTACATTAGACAGAAATACCATTCTAGATACAGCATGTCTTTGTGCTTAAGCCAGCACCATTTCCTCCAAATGGACTCTCTAAAACAGGAATGTTTCCTGACTTTTCTGCAAAAGCTGGGAAATTAAGTGGTTATAAATTGCCAAGTAGATTAGCTAAAAGCTACATACAGTCCATGGGCGTCTGCCATTTCCACACTTAACTAGAGGTTTTTAAGTAGAGCTGTTTTAACTCCAAGGGTACTTGAAATGTGGACCCATCGTTAAATTACACTTGTGATGTTTCAGTTGGGATTAAAAGCACAGTAGAGAAAGAGGATGATGGACTACATTTCCTGGACCTCTTGTTCCCATGGGTAAACAAACCCCTTACCATCAATGTCTGATTTGAGTAATGTACTCAGGTAAAAGCTGACACTACTGCTACTAATAATTATAACCATAGTTCATTTTGATGTCCTAGGCATTGTGCAAGGAATGTTAACTCATCATGTTTAACTCTCATGGCAAATGTATGGCAGAGACATTATAATCTCCACTCTACTGTTATGGAAACCAAGGTCAGAAAAGTTGTGCCATTTGCCCAATGCAAGATTCAGACTTACCGGCATGAGTCTCCAAAGCCCAGCCTTCCAAAACATGTCTTGCTTTATTCAAACTCCCTTTGAGAGGCCCTCAGCTACTATATTGAGTACTTGTTATTTCTCTTTTATGGTCATAAAGAAGCCCTGGATTTGGAGTTAGAAGGTCCAGATGAGAATCTTGATTTGCCACTTAACAGTTGTGTGAGCCTGGATTTGTCTTCTCACGTCTACAAGCCTCGGTGTCATCATCTGTACAATGGGTAATATAATATCTAGGAAATATGAAGAGTCATGTCTATCATATAGAGTTGTTGATAGAATTTAAAAATATAATTTATGTTCAATACTAGGAACATAGCAGGTACTCAACAAATATTGCTTGAATCATGTCCTGCAAGGGGAAAAGAGGGAAAGACATGGAGGAAATGTTGACAGAGTTTATGATCTAGTTCAATGATGTATTAGCAAAGCCAATATAGCAGAGGTTAGTTTATTGGATTAACTTGCTATCTGAACTTGCTTGGCCTGCAATAAATAGAACACCAATAAACTGAGTGTCTTACAAAGAATATAAATTTATTTCCCACAGTTCTAGAGGCTGGGAAGCCCAAGATCAAGGTGTCAGCAGATTTGGGGTTTGGTGACGGCCCACTTTCTGATTCATAGATAGCTGTCTTCTTGCTGTATCCTTGTGGGGAAGAAGTGAGGGAGCTCTCTGGGGCCTCTTTTATAACAGCACTAATCTCATTCATGAGGAGTCCACCCTCATGACCCAATCACTTCCCAAAAGCTCAACCTCCTAATACCATTGCTTTGGGGATTAGAATTTCCATATATAAATTTGGGGGGAACATGAACATTCAGACTGTAACATTTGATCAGTCTGTATGATAACAATGAAGTTTAAAGGAAAGGTATTTGAAAGAGATGAATTTTATTGGGACAATGTAATACAATGGAAAAATCCTAGCTCTTTGAATTAGTGGGTGGGAGAGCCAGGATTTGAACTCAGGCTATAAATTTCAGTGTGAACTGCATAGGGTGGTGGGGAACCTGGTGGCAGCACAAAGGTGCTGGTGACCTGGGTTTTAGAGAGACAGTAGTCCTAAAAGATGGCATTTAAAAAATGCTAACTCTTTAAGAGAGATGGAGTTAACAAGATAAAAGATTTATAAAAATTGGGATTCTCCAGAAACAAGCATGGAGAAAGAGTTTGAGGGAAAAGCTATTTATCAGGGACCAACATCAGTGGAAGAGAGAAGAATGACTGAGCAGATGGTGAAGTTAAGTTGAATTCAACTGAGTTCAAAGTGTTGCCAAGTATGTCTTGTCCAATTGCTCTACATCAGGCAGAGTGGCCAGGCCTCTATGTCTCTCACCAAACAAAAGCAGCCCCAGCGAAAGGTGTACCTCAGTTGGGATGGTTCTGTACAGACTCTAAAAGAGTTAAGGATTGAAGGCTGCCTCCTGTTTGGGGAAAATCCCTGGGCAACATGGAATAACCATCTCCCAAACTGAGAGGGTACCAAGGGACCAATGTTATAAATGACTCAGACAGGTCCAGTTTAATGAGTTAGATGAGTTTATTAGAGGTTACTCACAAGGGTGCTTGCTCTAGGCTGGCATAAGTATTTCATCCATAGGAGCTTTCTTGCATGAAAATCCACATCTGCCAACCCTGTGGTGTTGCCTCAAATCCTTTCCCAATGAGTGATGCACAGCTTTCACATTGTATCACTGCTATTCACAGTGAAATGAATCACATTTGCACAGTACCATCACCATGCACCATCATACCTTTATCATGCACCATCATACCACCATCACGTACCATCATACCATCATCACGCACCATCATACCATCATCATGCACCATCATACCATCATCATGCACCATCATACCATCATCATGCACCATCATACCGTCACCATGCACCATCATACCGTCATCATGCACTGTCATACTGTCATCATGCACCCTCATACAACCCATGTTATATCAATGATATTAACTTTTCCACTAGGAGGGATTTTATTATTATAAATACTGAAAGGGCGCTGTAGGACAGATAAATCAGTTCTAAAGCAGTCAGGGCCAGTCTGTTCTGTCCATTTCAGGGAAAGAAAGTCCTGAGGCACCCAAGAAAATGCTGGGCACTTTTCCCACCCAGTAGTCATCCTGATACTTGCTTAATCTACTTTGTAACAATTTTTGCTGAGCACTCCATGTTAGTACAGTGTTTCTGTTATGTGGTGGGAAACAGTGCATTTTTCCCTCACTGCTGATTACAGAAAATACTTCTTTGGATTGGGAGCTGTGTGACATGGCTCAGTTTCAAAATCAGGACTACATTAGATTTTGGACTTACGAGAGCAGAAGGCCAAGAGCACTAGGCTAATATTATGAGATAAGATATGAGCTCTGGATGCTTCTCCACCATTCCGCCATCTCTGACTTTGAATGTGTCACCTGACAATCTATGCCTTGACAATTACCCTACCTGTGAAATAGGAATTTGGCCTCCATGATCACTGAAATCCACCCAGTCTTTACTATTCTATGGTTCTACGGTTTTATTCATTCATTCACTCAATAAATATTTACTAAAGGCTACTATTATGCCAGCCACTACCAGGCATGTAGGATACACCAGTGAAGAAAATGGGCAAAGGGCAGAAAATGCCCTTTTGGAGTCAATATTCTAGTAGTTTTAAAGTTCTCTTTATTATAAGAAAAGGCAATGGAGTATGAATTTAATCAGTAAAATTTCTTAGCTAAATCAATTCTGTGATACTGTTTCAAAGCAGAGGAATTTGATATTGAGGGTGCTAGAGAAAATACATCATATTCTAAAAATAACTTGACAAATTACTTACTGGGCCATATCACAGCATCCACACACTGCACAGACAGTACGATATTCTTTCCACCTTTTGCCTATAAGGGCTAATAAAATTATTGACAACCTTTCCTTACTGACAAAGGCCAGGAAGAAAATTAAAGTCCAGAGGGGAAAAAATAAAATATGCTTTCAGAAATTTGGATGAAAAACATGTCGATGCTTTTCTCAGTGATTCAGCCAGAAAGTTATTAAAATCAGGATCATAACACAAGATATGGGAACAAACAAAGAATATTTCAGCTCATATCATAGATGCCTCAATATTACATTTTTCATTTCTGCTGTTGTGATGGGAGGTGCGTGGGTAGAAACTGTTCAATGAGGCTGTCATTTTAACTACTGCACATCCCTTTTAAATTCAGCCAACAACCTAATTGTGCTAGCTAGTTAATTATAACATTAGGTAAAGCCAAGAATATATTTTGAGGGAAAGGGTCTTGGTCTATTAGGATTTAATCACTCAATTTAAGTGAATGTTAAATTAACAAATGGGTTTTTGACAAGATGATTATAATGTGTGATGCAATAATAATAGTCAACTCTTCTTTTTGAGAGAAAAGTTAAAAAGCTCATGACCTCACATTATGAACAAGATTTAAGAAAATCATTGTAGCATATTTTAACATGCAAATACCACCACCACTTCCTTTATACACACTCCAGTGAAACTCATGCCATCCTCTGAGCCTTAAAGAACTTTTGCTGGGCCCAGAAATTTGCCTTTTTCTGGTATACGTACATCCAGATCTGTGGCTGATTGGGTGTCCAGTCTGCCCCTGATTCATAAGAGGAATGGAGATCTCACATATTGAGGAATCTGCTACTGGAAACAGCAGACCAGATTATACAGGTAGGCTCCATTGCTGAGAACATCTAGTAGAGGCAAACAACAACTACAACAAAAATCAAGGTGAAGACATTAAGATTCTTGGGATGTGGCAAAGTCATAACATGCAACCAAAATGTTTGTACCCCCATAATTTCCCGAAATAAAAAATAAATAAATAAAAAATAAAGATTCCCAAAGTAGTGAAGAATGACGGAGTCAAAAGCCGAGACAAGAAGGAAACCCAGGAAGGTGAGCCAGGAGGGGGTGGCTTTCATCCCATGAGTTTGCTGATTCCCGGGAAGACTGAGATGATCGTAAGAGCTTTGGAAAGAATCACAGGGCTGGAGGATCAGAATGGAAGTTCAGGTTCCCCTGAGGAGTGACAGCTTGGGACAAATACCCAGACTTGTGGTTTGAACCACAAAAGGTTACCACTCGGGGGAAAGCGAGAGCCATAAGTGAAACAGTCCACAGAGAGTGAAAACCCGTGGGGATGATTTCCGTCCATGACAGCATCAGGTGATGAGAGGTTGCCAATGCCTTTCTGTTCCTTCCAGAAACAAACATACACCACAGAAAACCCCACAGTGTGGGGTTTCATTTACATCCATTCCCCCAAACAGGCATAACTGAAATCTAGGGAGTCCACATAGGGATTATCTTGGTGGAAAGGGAAGGGATAGTGGTTGGGAGAGAGAATGAGAAGCACTTTTGCAGGAGCTGGTTATTTTCTGTCTCTTGACCTGGCAGGTGGTTACATGAGACTTAAGGACTTTTTGATAATTCTTGAGCTTCCAGATCTCACTGACACCACCAGGACTCTCTCCAGCTGAGTAGATGAAGCATCCTGTGCAAACCACTTGTAATTAGAGTGCTGGTGCAAAGTTTCCATCTTGACATCCTGTGAGGATGGCTCATAGTCTGTCTTGCTCATGAACTTAGAGCCTCTCAGACTTCCCCTGCTATCAATGGGCACTACTCTTCTCTCTGATGCTTAAAGAGCACTGCCGATCTCCAAAAAGCTGAGCATATGCCCCTCTCCCAAGTAAGGTTGCAAGATTTAGCAAATATAAATGGCCAATTAAATTTGAATTTCAGACAAACAACTAGTAGTGTTTTATTATAACATATACCCAATCTGGCATGGGGGACATACCTATTCCAAAAGATTATGTGTTGTTCATTTAAAGTGTAAGTGGGCATCCAGCATTTTATTTCACAGCCCTACTCTCAGCTCATTTCCTTTGCTGTTTGGATTTAAAGAGGTGAGGCAGAAGAAAGAACCCGGCTGAAAAAGAACCCAAGAACTCATGGAATGTTGTTTTTCTTTTTTTGTACTTTCTATGGGTTTAAACCTCAGTTTAAAAGAACGTGTCAGAAAACCTGAATATGGTTTTGAGATTTAAATCCAGCGGTGTGTACTTCCATCAGCAACTCAGCCCCAAAGCAGCAGAAGCTCAGGAAGGCGAAAGTGCTGTTTCTCTCTCTCCTTCTTTTTCTCTTTTTTCAAAAATGGATAAGCTCCCCCGTGGCCTGTCTAGGCCTATGCTGTCCAATATGGTAGCCACTAGCTACACGTAGCGATTTAAATTTAAATTCATTAAAATTAAACAAAATTAAAAGTCGAGTTCCTCAGTCACACCAGCCACGTTTCGAGCACTGGATAACTACATGTGATGACGGGCTACCATATTGGACAGCGCTCATTACAAAGCATTTCTATTAATGCGGAATGTCCTGGTGGACAATACTGCTTGGTATTGTCTATCTTGCAAAGAAACATACATGAGGAGAGAAATGACTGCTTGGCTGTCCAGCTGTGTTTCTGAGGCTGCTCAGGGAGGAGGCGGTGCCGATGAGCTGCACCTGGCACCTCACCTGGGACTTCCCTTTATGTCCCACGGTTGCAAAGCACTATCTCGATTTAACACATGTTAGAAGCATTTTTAACTGCACTTTCCTCAAGAAGTCACATGCATGTTACCAAATTACTGTCTTTGGTCTGAGACTTCTGGGCATGGGGAGGCTTCTGGGGTGGGAAGCAGGAGATGAGGGTTCTAGCAGCTTCTCTGCCATCATTTATCCGGAGACCTGAATCCAGGCACTTCCCTCCTGGGTCTCATATATCACATTTTGTTCTTATTAAAATAAAATTCAAGCCTGAAGCTTGAAAAAAAAAAACAAACTACTATGACCTCCAGGGGGAAATTCAATCGGACTGCTTCATTGTGTGTTTACCTTTGAAAACATCAAATCTCTCCCAGCATGAATTTCCTAAAACAGGATACACTTCTCAGGACACAGGCCTCAGAATCCAGGAACTGGGGATGGTACTTTCAGAATTGCATTTTGGTTTATTATTTGGGTGTGGCTGGAATTTCCTGGAAAAGAGTCTGGAACTGAAAATGAGAAGACATTGGTTTAAATCTTGACTGTGAAATATTGAATAAATTACTTAACCACTTTAGACCTCAGTTTTGTCTTCAGTAAAATAGAGATAATAACACCAGCATCATACACTTATCAAAAGGACTGAATTAGGGAACATAGTGAAATGCTAATGAGGATTACAAAGGAAAATAAAATATTAAACAAATAGTATGTTATTGATAATAGTTTTTCTTTTCTTTATTTTTGTGCTACACAATAGAAATAAAACAGTATTAATTTTATTAATTTTAACTCAGCTATAAGTGCCACCCAATATCATATATTATCTGCTGACTAATTAGGAAAGCATTTTTATATATTCTTTTTAATTTTTTTCCCTAGAGACAGTATCTCACTCTGTCATCCAGGCTGGAGTGCAGTGGTGTGATCATAGCTCACTGCAGCCTCAAACTTCTGGGTTCAAGTGATCCTTCTGCTTCAGCCTCCTGAGTAGCAGCTACTACAGGCACATGCCACCACACCCTGCTAGTTTAAAAATTTTTTTGTAGAGATGGGGGTCTTGCTATGTTGTCCAGGCTGGTCTCAAATTCCTGGCCTCAAGCAATTCTCCTGCCTCTGCTTTCCAAAACTCTGGGATTCCTGGCATGAGCCATTGTGCTTGACTTTGCACTTTTATATTTTTAAAAAAATAAGGCCGAGCGTGGTGGCTCACGCCTGTAATCCTAGCACTTTGGGAGGCCGAGGCGGGCGGATTGCTCAAGGTCAGGAGTTCGAAACCAGACTGAGTGAAACCCCGTCTCTACCAAAAATAGAAATAAATTAATTGACAAACTAAAAATATATATACAAAAAATTAGCCGGGCATGGTGGCGCATGCCTGTAGTCCCAGCTACTCGGGAGGCTGAGGCAGTAGGATCGCTGAGTCCTGGAGTTTGAGGTTGCTGTGAGCCAGGCTGATGCCACGGCACTCACTCTAGCCTGGGCAACAAAGTGAGACTCTGTCTCAAAAAAAAAAAAAAAAAAAAAAAAAATATATATATATATATATATATATATATATATATATATATATATCTAACCTTATCAGAAAGATACATAGTATCTTTTTGTTCATCCACTAATGAACATTGTTAATAAAAATTTGTCACCTTCAAAAAAATCCTCAAGTAAAAAATATTCCCATTATCTATTACAAAACTTACTTAAAGATATTGAGGTAAGTATGTTATTAAACATTCCTCAGTAACTTTGGTATGATGGCACATTTATAGAATTAGTACAAACCTTTTTCCTCCCCTTGGCAAACATCAATGCACCTTGTTATAATTAATGCTATTTTTTTCTCTTTTGGGTAAAGATGAAAACATCTGGTCACCACATGAAAACACTTCATTTATTTAAAGGCAAATGTTATCTCTGAGTTTTCTCTTCTTCAGGCCAAATTATGTCTGCTTGGTTTTATTCTTTGGTTCTAGTTCCAACTCTTTCATCATTGATCTTTTTCTCTTTTGGCATCCTACAAATCTTCCATGTTTCTATGGAAATTGAAATGAGATTTAATATTATACTAAGACCCTAATAGTAAATATAATGATAAATACTGCTTTGATCATATAATTTTAATCATTAACTATATTATTTCAAATGCATCAAATATATTTAAAAGGCATTGACCAAATATGGCTAAAAGCCAATACATAAAACAAAATTAAAAAAAAAATTCAGATAATCCAAAAGAAGTCAGGAAAGGGGAAAGAGGGAAACAAAAACGGAAGCTATGGCTGAGAACAAATAATAGACCATCTAAAAATAATAAAATAAGAACACCTAAATCGAACCATATTGATACTACATGAATGTGAATGAACTAAATTCTCCAATTAAAATGTAGAGATTGTCAGAATAAATAAAAAACAAGATTCAACTATATGCTGTCTATAAGAGATAACCTTTAAATGTAAAGATTTAGGTGAAATAAATGGTTAGAAAGATATATAACATGGTCATCAAGACAAATAGTTGAACATATATAAAGAGGAATATTTCATAATGATAAAAAGATTAATTCTTCAGAAAGATCTAGAAACCTTAAATTTTTATGCACTGAAAAATAGAGCCTTAAATCAAAATTGACAAATTAAAGAAGAAATAAGCAAGTCAGCAATTATAGTATATTTTTTACATCCATCTCTCAGCAATTGATAGATAGAATTACTAGACAACAAGAAAGAAAGATTGTAAAAACATAGAATATCTAAAAAACCCTATCAACTATCTTGACCTAATTGATAGTCATAGAACACTATACCTCAGAAAAGTAGAATATATGTTTTTTGCTTATACACTCTTGGTGGGAATGTAAATTAGTGCAACCTCTATGGAAAACAGTATGGAAATTTACCAAAGAAATAAAAGTAGATCTACTATTTGATCCAGCAATCCTACTACTGGGTATCTACTCAAAGGAAAAGAAGTCAGTATATCAAAAAAACACTTGCACTCATATTTTTATTGCAGCACAATTCACAATTGCAAAGATATTGAATCAACCCATCAACCAATGAGTGGATAAAGAAAAGGTGATATATGTATACCGTGGAATACTACTCAGCCGTAGAAAGAATGAAATGATGTCTTTTGCAGCAACTTGGATGGAACCGAAGTTATTATGCTAAATGAAGTAACTCAGGAACAGAAAACCAACACCACATGTTCTCACTTGTAAGTAGGAGTTAAGCTATGGATACACATGGTCATGTAGAGTGCTATAAGGGATGTTGGAGACTCAGAAAAGGGGAGGGTGGACATGGGAGTTAGGGATGAAGAATTATCTGTTGGGTACAATGTATAACTTCACCACTGTGTAAAGCATTCATGTAACAAAAACCACTTATACCCTCTAAATCTATTGAAAAAATAAAGAGGAAAAAAGAATACTTTCACCAATGTAAGCCATATGTTCAGCCATAAAATTGGTTTCAATAAATTGAAAAGAGTTAAAATCATATAGAGATTATTCTCTGACAACAGAATTAATTTAAAATGCATGAACCTTAGTGTCTTTCAGAGTTTTTAGCCATTAGTCATATACATTTTCCTGGTTTTATTGACAGAGTTGACTTTGCCTCTCTGGGTATAATACCTATACTACTTATTTGGATACTTCTCCAGCCAATCAGTGAACCTATGCTCTTTAATTTTTTCTGTTACCTTCTTATAAGATACACCCCTTCATTTATATGCAGCTGTATGGGAGGCAGAGACCCTACACAAAAACTCCATGTGTAGAAGAAATTGATTACATTTTTATATATTTTTTAAAGCTACCTGAAGCTTACTCTGAGCACCCAGGACTGGGGGAACTCAATCTCAGTCATTATTCCCATATCTTGCTTCATGGTGCTGTGGCAAAGTCCCAAACCATCTGAGAGGTATTTCCAGTAATCTGTTTCAGTCAGACATAGCTGCATTTGAGTGCCCTCTGTCTCAGCTCAGAGTCTCCTCAGGTTAAGGTGTGCTGCTGTTTTCAGACCACGCTTGGACAGAGTAATAGTAAGTTTGGATTCTTCAAGTCTAGGGCTTCCTTCCTTAGGCGAATCCTTCCCTCCACCCCAAAGCGCTGACAGAAAGATCTCCAATTCTTTATAAGATCCATAAGCCTTTAACTTTTTCCAAATCCAGGTAACAAAATCATTCATCTTATTCTTTTTTTTCCATCTTATTCTTTTACTGACCTCAAAAACACTTAATTGCTCTATTTACCCTTCTTCTGGGACAATCAGTATTATCTCTTCAATAAACTTGAGCTTTTTAAAATGAAGGACAAGTAGCAATATTGAAGCAGTATCTGATTTCTGCCTTTCAAATAATCTATGAGGCAAGTGAATAATTAACATTTATTTTCCAGAACAAATTATTCTGTGCTTTCTTGATGACTTCTTCCATCATGAGCATGATGAGCATTTCTAGGCAACCCACCATGTGCCAAATATCATCCAATTTAACCATCACTCCTCTCTCCTGTAAAATACACATTAGTTCAATCCTTTCTATATCACAATTATTTTTTATCTAACATATTTTGTGCACCTCCTATGTGCCAAAAAGTGTGCAAGAAGTAACTGTTAATACTTTGATGGCCACAATAACCACAGAGAGAAGTTGTTATTGATATCCCTACTTTTCATATGAGGACACTGAAGTTCAGAAAGGCTAAGTCCCATACATAATCAGCAAGTTAGGATTTTAAATTCAAGGCACTGGTACCAGCAACCTCTCTCTTAACTCTAAACCGCTACATGATATTGCCTTTCTCTTGCATATGTTACATATACTTTGACAAATGCCCATAGTTGGTCTTAAAATAGTTCCTTTTCCTACTTTTCTGTTTCTGATATTGGTAGCACCAATTTCAGACCCCTGGAGCACCAGCTTTGAGGTCATTGGCTGCTTCTCCCCATGCCCTCCAGATTCCGCTGCTTGCTAAGTCATATAGATGCCACCTCCACTATATCTCTTCCATTTTTCTTCTCCTTTCCATTCTTTTTCAGATTCTTATATCTTTACTCAACTGCTGTAGTATCTTTCAAATGCTTTCTCCATTTCTATCTCTCCTAATTCTATTTCATTCCACATGTTGGTATAAAGGAAGCATCGCTAAGATACAGGTCTAATTATTACCCTGTGGCCAATTATACTTGGTACACATGCTTCACTATAGATGCCAAATCCTCTGCAATACTTCTGAGCCTCCTTACCCTTTCTGATCTCTGGCATTCTCCTCTAACTACTTATGACATGTTGTAATGAAAGTTGGCTATTTATAATTTCCTGAGTATACCCTCTAACCCCTTCTATATTCTTTGCTTGTGCACATGCTATTTCTTTTCTCTGAAATACTCATATATCCATTCTCTCTTCAAGTAGCATATTAAATGTCCCCTGTCCTACTTCAGAAAAACTTTTTTGAAAGAAACTACTAGTGCTCATCCATATCTAGCTCTCCTCTCCTTCCTGAACACACAGGAACACACTGTACTTTCCAGCCCCCTTGCAGTTAGATAGAACCATATGGCTAAGGCTAGGCAATGAGATATGACTGGAAATATCACAT
This sequence comes from Microcebus murinus, assembly GCF_040939455.1. Lineage (NCBI taxonomy): Eukaryota > Metazoa > Chordata > Mammalia > Primates > Cheirogaleidae > Microcebus > Microcebus murinus. The sequence continues at coordinate 93,088,936 of NC_134111.1, read as the reverse complement.
GCCACTTTTGAGTTGAGATATTTAACACTCTACATATTACCTCTTGTGTCTCATATTTTAGTGACCCTAGAAGTTATGTGTCTTAAATGGCAAAGCTACAAGGTGGTGAAGTCTTTATCACCCTGGGTCCCTGAATTGCTGTGTGGAGTAAAACTCCTCATCAATCCATAGTGAGCATATAATAAGAAGAAATAAATCTTGGTTTTGATAAATTACAGTGTTTGTTGTCAATTTTTTACTGTGGCATAGTTTAGCCTGCATGTAATGATAAGAATGTTCTACACCCTCCTTTTCTAAGTGTCATTTCTCTGTCCTTCAAACCCAGAAATTTGTTTATAGTTTTCTCATGGCATTCCTTATTTCTTGTGTGATAGTTATTTGTTTAGCAGTATAATCCTTCATACTCACAAGCCCGTATTAGTCAAGGGGCTGCCTTTTAATCCCTTTTTATTGAATGTCTACTATTTGAGAGACACTAAGCTACCTATCCGAGATTCAGCATCCATTGCATGAATAATGTGTGTACAGTAAACACTGAATGGATACCTCCCTAATTGAAAACAATGTGACATTTGAGAGAAAGATAACACGGTTACATAATTTATTCTAACAAAGATGCCATAATTTCAGAAAATTTAAAAAACACATTGCCTGTCTTCATTGGGCTGCTGCTTAGAGTCAGCAAACCCAAAAGATATCAAAAATATCACAGTTTTAGATATAAAAATATTTGACCTTGTAGATTTTTGCACACTACCAAAATCATGCACCTCTACAATTTCAAAAATTTTTTTTTCTGTATAGAATTTAACAAATAACCCTCACTATGATTACCACCTGAAGTGCCATGTACGTAGATAGCAAAGACAGAATTAGACAACAAACTAGAGATAATAGAGTAACAAAATCACTCTGACTGAAATCCTTATGTGAGTAAAATGTATATGTAATGTTCTTTTAAATGGCCTCTTAGATTGATTGCATTCCTTTCTGCCTTATTCTCAGAGTTAGGTGTGTTCAGTATTGTTCAGGACAGAATCTCACAGAATTGTGCATGCCAGTTCAATCACCCAATGCTATCTCTAGATGTAAACTTTCATCTGTTTTGATTTGTCCAGAATTTATTTGGCTATGAATAAAAGATCACTTCCTATGTTGAGTCTATACAGGAATACTGACTCCAGACAATTAAAAAAAATACTAGCTCTTAAAGAAAAGGGCACAAAACATCAAAAATAATCTGATAAGCAATTTTTGAGGTCAAAATCTGTTGAGAGAGATGAGAACACAATGTCCGCAGAAATTAATTGGGTCACCTTTTCTGTTAAGGATAAAATGCTTCATACTGAAGTGTCAACTTGGCTTGTTATTCCAGGGATAAATCAGAATGTTTAGTAGATGAGGAGGATAAGACAAGGACATTACAAGATCAATTATAAAATACATCTACAAAGCTTTCAAAAAAGTTTTTAATGCAGTTTCTTGAGAATCAGAAGACATCTGTGTTTTGCCTGCTTCCAGAATCACAGAAAAGGGTGAACCTCCGGGACTCAGGAGGAAGAGAACTCAGGGGCAGTGTCCAGGGTCACAGGAGCAGGAACTCACAGAAACTCTCTCTATATCCTTGATCTTGGAAGGAGGGGGTTAGTCGCAACCAGCTTCCTTCCTTCTGCCTATCGCCCTAAAACAGAGCATCTCTTTAGCCTTATTTGGGTCTGGGCTTGAGCAAGACGGGCATCCGTTTGATATCCCTCTGGACCTGCTGCTTACCAAAGAAGAGGTGGACAGTAGGCTCCCCCAAATCATACTGAGCCTGAGGTTCCACATCCTGTCTAAAGCAAGGGATCTGGACTAGAAGAAATCTTAGATCCCTTCGAGCTCTCTTGGGTTACTTAATTTTGTTTTTCATTGAAGCCAAAATATCTTACACCTAAGGTGCATTTTCAAAAGGTGTGTTAATCAATGACAATTGAAGGAACTATCTAGATTTGAAAGGACTAAAAAGACCCCATAATACCTATAGTGATTTGTTTGTCACTAATTATTTGTGTGATCATGGGTAAGTCTCTTAAGAATTTCAGTGTTCTCCACTAAAGTATGAACATCCTAAATAGACTGCTATGAAGCCCATTACTAACCTCAGATTCTACATCAAATCTATATACCCTTAACCATAAATATTGATTTCCTATAGGGTAAGTCCAGAGTAAATAGTTCATATCCTAAGCCATTCGCTGTCATGATCCCAGATTTTAAGGACTGTGATTTACATGATTATTTAAAACTCTATAAAGTTAGACCACTTTTTTCCTTGAAACAAGAAGGAATAATTTGCTTTTGTAGATAAAAGCTGTGATCTATACAAGCAGAATATTTTTAAACCCAAATGGTTCTTAAGAGAATGAAACCCAAGATAAACTTATGCACCTTAAGTCTATGACATCCAAAAATAGCATTTGGATGCACCAGGATAGAGGTTTGATGTTTGGTGGTAAAACGTCAGAATATATTTTGAGTTGTATAATGTCATCTGTTCTTCATCAAACAACCATAAAATGTAGCACTTTGATGTTCTTATACTGTGTTCACTCACCTTTCTTCTTCAAACCGTCTCAATTATAATGTTCCTTCCAGAAGCAGGGATTGTTCTCTCCTTTTTATTCTGCCAGACCTATTTTGGGCACAGTCTGTCTGTGAGAAATTGTTTGGCTGCTTATATGCCCAAGGATTGTTTACTGGGTTTGGAACTATCCAGTAAAAGTATAAAGTATATAAAAGTATAGCACTTTATACTTTTTGTTTAAAGAATAAATTATGCCTGCTTTTGTGATTGTCAAACATATACCCGTAAGAAATTCAAAAAGCACAGTAAAGAAAGATCATCTATTAGTATTCAATACTATTTATAGTATTTTTAATTTTCTTCTAGCATTGTGTGTGTATGTGTATAATACTTGAAGTTGAATCATATGAAAAATAGTCTTTATGGTTTTAATGGCTGCATGGAATTCCTTCCGAGGAATTATGTACTAGTTTTCAAACTATTTTCACTTGCATTCTCTTTCTTGATTAAAGAATGCCTCTATATTCTTCTTTGGTACATTCGTCTTGGCAGTCCAAAATTTATAAAATAAGTATTACTGCTAAAACATAGGCTGAATATATATGGAAATTAATAAAACAACCCATTAAGATATTCCTATACTCCTCAGAGAGTGTTGCAGTCTCTGCCTAGAGATGACATGTCTCTTCTGTTGATAAAGTTTATGCCAAACTTTTGGCCAACTATTACTGTAAAAAGCAAATGCAAAGTAAAAAGAAGGTATGAGTATATCATACCTTCTTTAGACAGCTGCTGTTATATGATAAATTGACATTTTAAGATAAGCTTAGACAGATATCTGATTGGACTAAAAATGCTAGGTATTTATGCCATGTCACATCATGCTTAAGCTACCTATAGATGAGTGTATAAGAGAGAAACAAAAAAAAAATAAAAATGAATTTCTGATCCTGAGAATTAGGAGAAACCACACACACACACACACACACACACACACACACACACACACACACGCAGTCAGCTGTCCACGTTTGAGTGTTCTGCAACCACAGATTCAGCCAATCACAGGTCAAAAATACTTGAAGAATATCAAAAGGATAGCTGTGTCTGTATTGAACATTGTTTAGGGTGTACAGACCTTTTTCTTGTCATTACACCCTAAACAATGCAGCATAACAGCTATTCATAGCACTTGCATTGTATTAGGTATCGTAAGTAATCTAGAGATGATTTAAATTAGATGGGAAGATGTGTGTAGGGTATATGCAAATCCTATGCCATTTTATATAAGAAACCTGAGTCTCTGTGGATTTTGATATCAATGGCATTCCTCGAACCAATTCCTCATGGATACCAGAAAACGATGGTATTATCAATGAGAAATAACAAGACTTGCAAAGCATGAAGGTCAAAGTGTAATTATTTTGGTAGCAATATGTGCTAAAGCCATGAGTGATGTTAATGACCAATGACCATTTTACATGTGACACAGATAAACTATTATTTTTTTTTTTTTTTTGAGACAGAGTCTCTCTTTGTTGCCCAGGCTAGAGTGAGTGCTGTGGTGTCAGCCTAGCTCACAGCAACCTCAAACTCCTGGGCTCAAGCAATCCTGCTGCCTCAGCCTCCTGAGTAGCTGGGACTACAGGCATGCGCCACCATGCCCGGCTAATTTTTTCTATATATATTAGTTGGCCAATTAATTTCTTTCTATTTATAGTAGAGATGGGGTCTTGCTCTTGCTCAGGCTGGTTTCGAACCCCTAACCTCGAGCAATCACCTCTTCCTGCTATTTTTGCAGGGCATATCACTGCTTGCCTTATTGGGCTACAAGGAAAATGGAAGGATTGGGGTAGAGTTTTGAAAAGATGATTGGAAAACAAGATTTGGGGGAGGTTTTGCTTTGCATTGTGTACTGTTAATTCGCTTCTCCCTTTGTGCTCCCCTAGACCAGATCTTCAGCAAAAATCTACATTATCCCTCCAAGCTTTTGGATTCCGGTTGTTATTCTCATGGAAGCACTGGTGTACTAAAACTGACCTTGATGCAGGAACAAGTGTTCTCTGCTTACATATGCTTATTAAAAGACTTACTGAAATTTGCATGGTTGAGCATTTCCAGTAAACTTGTAATTCTGTCTGCTAAAGCAGCAGAGTACAAATAGAAATCAAAAGCAAAAAGCACTGAATAAAGAGTTAGAAAAATTGAAAATCTAGTGTCTATATTTGGGCATATCACGTACACTCTCTTTACTTCAGGTTCATTATTTGTAAAATGGGGAAAATAATCTTTGGCTCTTTCTTTATCTTGATATTTTTTGTGAGTGTTCATAGGAAATATTTTTAATTACTCTGTAGACTTCCGAGTGTCTCGTATGCATGTACATAATGACTTATGAGGAAGACTTTATATTCTTAGCATGTCCAAATTAAGATCTCTTTACATCTCTGATAGTCTACTACTAAGGTATTTTGTAAGGCCTGCTGCTTGTATGAAATAGACTAGAAAGGATAAATAAAAAGTCTTGGCCAAATATCTTCTGTTGGAAACCCCTTCTGTGCCATGCTCCAGCCCAGGGAGGTCGAACCATATGGGAGTGTCAGTGGGCTCCTTATCTTCTCGACAATTCTCTCATTTTCTAGAGGTACATGCAGAAGATGAGAGCATAGAGGAGAGAGAGGAGACAGTATCCACTCTCCCCTGCTCCCCTGAGGGCTGGTCACAGTGGGTTGGCTGGGTCTGTCCCTGTCCGAGACCCTTTCCACACTGCTGCTCCTCCCAGCTGTCAGCCACTGATTCTTCCACACGCTCCTTCAGGCCTAGAGGTGTTTGCTGCTCCTCACTCCATCCATCCCAGAGGTACTGCTCTGCACTTTGTCTCCTTAAAGCCTGCCCACGTGTTTGGAAACACTGCAGTCTCTTCACTAAGCTCTCCTTAGTTTACCTCATTTGAATGTGCTGTGTCCTTATCCAAACCCAAGCACAGTTCTCATAACCAAACACCTTTATATCTCAATCTGTTTGTGCTCCCTTAATCTCTCAACATCATTGCCTTTAATCTGAGTTTATATTGTTTTCCAGATAGTGTTTTGGTTTCAAAAAAGATTATTTTGGAGAAAGAAGGCCAAATAGAAACCCTGCACGAACACCAAATTCGACAACTATCCGCATAAGCAAGCATATTCAGAAGAACCAAAAAACAGGGGAGTGATCATTCTACCTGATTTTAACATTATATTAACATCAAAGAAAGAGGCGCAGAAGAGGGCAGAAAGACAGCCTTGCATTGTCTACACCACCCTTCCATCCACTTGCAGTGCTGTGCAGCACACAAGAGAGTGGAGAGTCAATCCGTGTCCCTGGGGGAGGGAGAGTAAAGTGATCGTGGGGCTTTGCATTGAAACTCAAGGCCACCCTGGCACAGGCGAGCACAGCAAGGGCAGAATTCTGCTGGTGCCCATGGAGGGAGCATTTTGACTATCCCAGCCAGAGGGAACTCCTCCACCCAGTTTCCTCTAGTCCCACCATTGGAAGAAAAAGCAGCCTGGGACCCAGACTAAAATTGTAAGGCAGTTGGGCCACAAGAGCTGTAGTCCTTAGGTATTTCCTTTGGTTGTGCTGGCTCAGAGCCAGTGGACTTGGGGTGCACCTGACCCAGTGAGACACCAGCAGCTGTGGCCAGGCCAGGGCCTGTGTCACCCCCTCACCAACTGCAGGCAGCACGGCTCAGGGGGACTCTTCTTCTACCTGAGGAAAGGAAAGGGAAGAGCTCAGAGGACTTTGCTTTGCAACTTGGGTATGAGCTCAGCCACAGTAAAACACAGTACCAAGCAGAGTACTGAAGACCCTGATTCTAGGCCTTAGTTCCTGGGTGACATTTCTGGACCCAACTTGGGCCAGAAGGAAACATGCTTCCCTGAAGGAAAGGACCCAGTCCTGGCAGGATTCACCACCTGCTGACTGAAAAGCCCTTGAGCTTGGAAAAAGCATCAGAGTTAGTCAGTCAAAAGTCACCACCGGCTTTGGGTGAGTCTGGCCTGGCTTCAAATGTGACCTGGTGCTAGTGGCAACGAGGGAGTGCACGTTCACTCCTCCCTCAATTCCAGTGGCCCAGCACAGAGAGGGAGAGAAGAGAGTGAGAGACTTTGCCTGATAATTCAGGGAATTCTCTCTTATCTTACCCAAGTCCACAAAGGCAGTACCACTAAGAACCTGCAAGAGTCACAGCATCAAAGGCGTTGGGGCACTCTCAGTGCTGATACAACTTCAGTGATCAAAGACTTAGACCACAACACTCAATTCCCTTTGAATATCTGGAAAGACTTCTCAAGAAGGACAGCTTCAAACAAGCCCAGACTGTGAAGATTAAAATGAATACCTAACTCTTCAATGCCCAGACATCGACAAACATCCAGAAACATTAAGGACATCCAGGAAGACATGAGCTCACCAGATGAATTAAATAAGTACCAGTGACCAATCCTGGAGTGATGGAGTTAGGTGACCTTTCAGACAAAGACTTCAAAATAGCTGTTCTGAAGAAGCCCAGTGAACTTCAAGACAACACAAAGAAAGAATTCAGAAGCCTATCACAGAAACTTATCAAAGAGGTTAAAATAATAATAAAAAAAAAATCAAGCAAGAATTCTAGAGCTTGAGAATTTATCTGACAAACTGAGAAATTAATCAGAGTCTCTCAATAGCAGAATTTACCAAGCAGAAGAAAGAATTAGTGAGCTTGTTATATAGGCTATTTGAAAATGCACAGTCAGAAGAGAAAAAAGAATAAAAAAGAATGGAGCATGCCTACACGATCTAGAAAAAAAGCCTCAAAGAGGAGCTAGAGAGATTGAGGTAGAAAGTTTATTCAAAGAAATAATAACAGAAAACTTTTCAAAAGAAGATAGACTAATGGCCAACAAACGTATGAAAAAATGCTCAACATCTCTAATCATCAGGGGAATGCAAATCAAAACCACAATGAGATATCACTTATCTCATGTGACGATGGCCGTTATTAAAAAGTCCCAAAACAATAAATGTTGGTGTGGATGTGGAAAGAGAGGAACACTCGTACACTGCTAGTGGGACTACAAACTAGTTACAACCTCTGTAGAAAGCAATATGGAGATACCTCAAAGAGCTACAAGTAGAACTACCATTGATCCGGCAATCCCATTACTGGGCATCTACCCAAAAGAACAAAAGATATTCTATAAAAAAGACATCTGCACTAGAATGTTTATAGTAGCACAATTCACAATTGCAAAGTTGTAGAACCAACCCAAATGCCCATCAATACACGAGTGGATTAAGAAAATGTGGTATATGTATACTATGGAGTTCTGCTCAGCCACAAAAAACAATGGTGATATAGCACCTCTTGTATTATCCTGGATAGAGCTGGAACCCATTCTACTAAGTGAAGTATCCCAAGAATGGAAAAACAAACACCACATGTACTCACCAGCAAATTGGTATTAACTGATCAACACTTAATTGCACATATAGTAACATTCACTGGGTGTTGGGCAGATGGGGGAGGGTGGAGGGGGATCAGTATATTCACAACTAATAGGAGCAGTGCACACCATCTGGGGGATGGACATGCTTGAAGCTCTGACTCAGGTGAGGCAAAGGCAATATACATAACCTAAACATTTGTACTCCTTAAATATGCTGAAATAAAAAAATCATAAAGAAAATAAATAAATAAAATTTGTAAAGACTATTTTATACTTATTTTGTAATAAAATGAGCTTATGCTTTTTTTCTTATACAGAAACATGTCAGGTAAATGCTACAAAGAATATACCCAAGTTATGAAATATTACACAAATGCAAATGACTACAGGTATCTCTAATAAAACAGATAACTTTACTCCTCCCATGGATTCCTCACACTCACTATGAGTAATATAATAACACAAACACACACCAGATTCAAAGTGGGTGACTATCTTAGACATTCAGTGAGTAACCTCACTAAGTTGAAACCTTAGTCGTCAAAGAATAAATATGGCTGCTGCCTAACCAATCCTTCCAAGTGCTCATGGAACAAATCGATAAGGCTCTGCCAACCTAGCATGCGAATACACTGCCTGGAGTACACAGAGAGGACCAGGAAGAAAATGGTGGACTCCACATGCTTATGGCTATCCATGGAGTACCACTCAGAAATTCCAAGAAATAACCAGGCAGAGATATTTTTTTTTTGAAATCTGTATTTTCTGCAAAAGTAGAAAAAGGCAAAAAGTTATTTTAAAAAATCATCTTTCGAAAGTTCTGAGAAAACATGGGTTATATAACAAAAATGGCAGAAGAAAAAGAATGAGGACAAAAGGAAGAAATAGAATAGCCATGACCCCTTCAACACTAAAGAATCTTTAGAAAGAAAATAGGAGAAACTGTTCCATGAAATAGGTACTGAAGTTAACCAGGATCCTCCCCAGAGTACTTTATGGTGAAAGGAGAAGGGCAAATGTTTTTCTTCAAAGACCACTAATAAATGATTTTTAGGCTGAGGGTATCCTGGTCAGGCTTATTCTCACGGCTGATTTAATGATGAGTCTCTTGCTATCTGATATTTCCATTGCATTTTCAGAGTACTAAAGTTCATCTTTTCTAAAAGGCCAAGGGTACACAGAATGTCTACAACTTGATTATGAAAAGGACAAAATGGAAACAATTTTAATGTCATATAGAGAAAATAAGTTTAATAAAGATTTTGAATTGTTCTGTTAAAACTCCAGGACATCATTTTCCCAGTTAACAGAAGAATAGGACTGATCACCTTTAATCTCTCTTCCTCCACTTGGAAAATGGGAATGATAAACTGAATTGATGTCCCAACGACCAAAACAAGAAATAGCCCCAACAAACAACCAATCAGCCCTCATATAAGGTGGCAGGGGGATTGGGAAGGAGAACCGGCATGCATGCTCAGAATGTAAAGCCAATTACGAAACTCAAAATGGACATTCTTAAAATACTTGAGTTTCTCCTGCTTATGTGCAACCCAATTGCCTCATTTCACATCAATATTCTGTGTTGTGGATTATACACTAATCAGGATTGACCCTGAGCTCACAGCTCATTGCTGAATTCTACCAAATGTCCTTACCCTTAAGCCCATCTCAAAATATATTCCAAATAGAGACATTACTTGTCAGAAATTCCCACCTTCAAGCACTGATGGCTTGGACTGAGCACTGTGTCTCCAGGGGTTCCCAGTTCAAATGGCCCATGCAGCACAGGAAACCTTTTTCATGAGCCTATGTAGAGACAAGCAAACCTTCACTTGTTAATGAAGGGACTGGAACCCCATGGCTTTTTTCCTCTGCAACCCCCTCTCCCACCCCCTTACTTCCACAGAGCTCCCACCCACGGCTCACAGCTTGAAAATCACTTCTTTAAGACATTAAACTATTAGCTTCACATATCATCCAAAGAGATATTAAGGATATGAACTATAGTACAACAGACAAATGCATTCAAAAGTAGAGATAGAAAATAGGGAGAAAATATCAAGAAGAAAACTAGTATTTTTGCATTTCTAACATATGCCAAGTATCGTGCTACATGCTTTACATGCATGATCTCATTTCATCTTAACCTTAACCTTATCAGGCACAGATTTTAACCTCCATTTTCCAGATAGGGAAACAAGACCAGGGGATTTGGATAAATAGCCCAAAAGTCCATAGCTGGCAACTAGTGCAGCTAGAAATTGAGCCCAGATCTAGATCCCAAAGCCTCTTCTTTCCATGACACCCTGGGGCTTCTTGAAGGCTTTGCTGTTACTTCCAGAGATGCCAAAAAATCAAATACTAGTTTTATGCCAGAGAATGTTCTTATCTGGTTCAATAAATAATTAACTGAAAATAAAAATGTCTAATTTTAATTTGAATTAGACTTTTTTAAAGCCCAATTAGATTGGCTCACACTTTGTTCTTTTAAGAAATAATATTGAGTTTAATTTAAGATTCAACGTGTTGGTAGTAGTTTAAGAGAAAGAGCATGGAGGTGAGCACCCAAGAGCCGGATTCTACACATCGTGCAGGCTTTGTGACATAGGATAAATGACTGGCTTCCCTAGTTTCTTGTAAAAATATGAGCATTCTGAGTACACTAGAAGAATTATCTGAAGCTAGGTGACCCTGGTTCACGGTTATATCTGGAGTGGGAGCCATGGCAGTGCCTCACAAATCTAAGAAGTGACTTCCAGTAAATCCAATGCTTTTTTATTTAGTATGACATCATGAAGGACAAAGCATGGTATATGAACAAATAAATTTACTATACCTGTCTTTTAAGTGCATCTAGGAGAAAATAAAATATATACTAATTTTACATATGTCATTATCTATTTTTAAATACATGAAGAAGCTTATAATTATAATATTATATGGTTCCTTTGTCTCTTTAAACTCTTATTTCCACTTTGCTTTCTATAAAGAATTTTATCCCCAATAAATATGTTTATATGTTTTCATACTTATGTCTTTTATTGATGATTATATAACTCTCTGCAATAACAGCATATTATATATATATATATATATATATATATATATATGTTGAAATTTATTTTTCCCAATAGCTATATGACCCTAATTGTTAATTTCTTTTCTTCTGGATTGAATTGTGATTGTAATTATTAGAAATACACCAAAGCAACATAATTACATTTATATTTTATATGTGTATGTTATATACGTATGTTTATAAAACATAAATATAGTTTATTTGTTTATAACATATTTTATGATATATTCTTACCTTCACTTTATATGTTATAATTTCTAACATATAAAGTAAATTTTAATCTAAATGCATTTGCTAATGATATAGATGAGGCTTTTTTCCCCCACGGCTCACAGCTTGAATTGGCTCATGGTTTGTATTTGAAGATGAGAATTATTTAATTGTAGAATAAATTGTGGATCAGCACATCAATATTATTTCTATTTTTCATTTTTAAAAATAGAGAAACATTGTTTTTAAAAATTTGTACCTGGGAATGGACATTTTATTAGAGCAATTTCATCCAGCTCTTTAAACCCTGTCATAGCTCTATGTTAAAATTGCACAATGATATCTCATCAAAAATTATTTTCATTTTCAATGAATTGGCAACTCAGGTTCTCCTTCATTTTTTGTCAAAATATTTTAAAAATTAGGAACAAACTGACTTTCAAAATTACTTGTCAACCCTGTTTAGTCATTTCTCAGTTCACTACAAAAGCATTGCTAAGACTTGTAAAATGACTATTCATTATACTCACAACTTGGAGTGATATGCAGGTATTAACTTGTCAGACAAGAAATTAACCAATCTAGTCCAAGGACTGAATGCTGCCGTTTGTGATAGAGCAGGTCCTGCAGACCTCCTGTGCAAGGTATCAACCTTACAGGTGCTGAATTGTGAAGAAGAAGAGTTCTGACAGGTCCCAGGGGGAACCAGGGTTGGGGTAGGTCCACTCTAGGATTCAGGGCGATGAATATTTACCAGCCAGCATGAAAGTATGTCAATATTTTGACAAAAGAATGACTTCCAGGTATGCTTTCCCTCACAGACAAACTGTTTATAACAGTATACTCAGAAAGGGTGGGAAAAATGAAAATGTTTCAATTCACCTTTGCCAGGATAATAATTCTGATAAAGCCTTTTTATCTTATTCTGTGCTTTAAGTATATTTTCATCATAACCTTGGAGCTACTGATTGGGCTCATTCAAGTTACAGACAGCATCCATCATCTAACCTAGATGGAAAAGCAAGTCTTCATTATCAGTAAAATCAGACTAGTTTTCTGTTAGGAAAAGCTCTTTCAATTTGAATAGCTGTGGGGAGATGCATTCCCATGACAACCATCTCACTTCTTCACATTAATCTTCACACTAATGGATAAAACATGGTGTCCAGCCACGAAGAAATAAGGCACAGTGGCCTTCAGTGCTTTTCACCAACGACCTCATCTTTGCTTTGCTCTCAAGAGAGCCTTTCCCTGGAGGGACACATTCTGTAGCAACAGCCAGGGATGGAAAGAGGAGAGGCTATTAGAAGAAAATTGTCAGCACTTCTGCCTTTTCCTTCAGTGAACACGAATTCTGGACATCTTGGGGGTGAATCAAGACACTCCATATCTAACTCCATGCTTTGCCCTTAAAAGAATCATGCATAAAACAAGGGAAAACACAGAGCTGGATGCCAATATTTTGAATTGGCCATTTGTTTTTGCTCTAGACGTTTGCACACCCAAAGTGACAATGCGTCATAGAAAAACACTGCATGTGTGGGAGGTACACCTTTGTCTTGCAAAGTGGCAGGAGGGAGACTAGGCCAGAGGAGGACACAGCACCAGATGTCATGACCACCACAAGCTTCTTCTCGGGCACATCTATTACAGGATGCAAGCTTAGGTTCTGCAAATTAATTTCTTTAGAATTTTTCATGCTCAGATATTCTTTGTGAAGTTTTTGTGTGCCTCTGTGTATGTGTATGTGGCCCCCAATTTGAAGGCTAATAGACTGGATAGTTCTTAACACCTTCCCTCTTTTGGGTCACATTTTAAGCAAAAGCTTGGTCATTTCATGTGATGTAATCATAACTTAAAAAATTGGAGCAAAAAACTCCATCAAGTGCTTTGTTGAATAAAATAGGCTACTCTGCACACGTAGACTTACACTGTTAACCCGTGGCTGCTTGAGTTGGGGCTGTGAATTGTTTTCAGTGGCAGAGACGGTTTTCCCTGGGTCGCACCCCAGGCACACATTGTCAGGTGCTGGGAAGGGGAAGGGTAGCCCCTGGGAACGCAACAGAACAAAGCTCTATGGCAATTGTAGTGATAGCATGGACCTCCTGATATTTTGGATCAGACACAGAAACATGTAAAGGATGCTTTGGGATCTACTGGCTGTGCATTTAACCCAGTTATGTGATGTCAGGGAGGGAGAACTCTACTGAGTCTTGAAGAATGAGTAGAGGAGTTAATCAGGTGACCAGGAGGAAGTGGCTGGAGACAGGAAGGAGTGGAGTGTGTGTGTGTGTGTGTGAGTGTGAGTACATGGATGAGTGTGTGTGTGAGTGTGTGCATATGTGCGTGTATATGTGGCAGAGAAAGGGATAAGGAGAAGGTAACAGGTCTTTGCAAATAATTCATATGATATTCCAGATAAGGACAAGGTAGGGCTACTCTATTCCTGGCCTCACAAATCTTATAAAGCTTGATGGACTCACTAAGGCCCTGGATCAATGATCTGAACTTTGGTGTCTCAAAATCACTTTATTGTATGGGATCTAAGAAGCTATTGATTTCAGAAATGAGAAAGTGTGAAGAAGGAAAAGGAAACTGGGTATGATTTGGCAGTTCACTTAGTGGTGGTTGACCAAAGTCTGAGTGCCTGATTTATAATAACGCTTCTCACAAGAGCCTGAGCGATAAATCAGATGGCAACATGGATACTTTTCTAGCAATAGCATGTGTGTGTTCATATACCAGGAGCACCTTATTGTATGACATTCCTGCTTAATACATACGGGGTTTCCTTTAGGAGTGATGAAAATGTTCTGGAACTGGATAATAGCGATGGTGCCTCAAAATCATGAAATACTAAATGTCACTGAATTGTACACTTGAAATTAGTTAAAATGGAAACTTTTATGATATGCATATTTTACCACAGTTTTAAAAAAGTACACACACACACGTGCACAAACTTGCTAGACATTTCACCAATTCCTCTTCTCACTCAGGAAGACATTGTCAAACTCTTTACTTTGTGGTACTTTGAAAATGAAATTTGTGTTTGAGAGCAGCATCACTTCTTTTTTAACAAGGGAAAAGACAAAAAACAAATCTGAATTACCAAATTAAAACCCTATAGGGAATAGCAGATGGAATAGGGAATAACCCTATAGGGAATCACAGGAAGATGAATGGCTATATAATCCCTATTATCAGGGGACATGTAGAATCACTCTCTCTCCCTTTCAAGTGGAAGGTGGTTTATATGGGCACTTTCCTGTTAAGAGCAGGATCTGTCTGTCCCTTCTATGTGGCCTCTCTCCTCCCTTTAGCTCCTAGTCCATAGGTTCCTAATGGGATTCTTGTTTGGGTTTTATTTATGTAATTAATTATTTTTATACATGTAATTCTTCCTTGAATTCTTTAATGTATATTTTTAATATGCTTGAGTTTTAGGCAGAGCAGAATCTGTCAAGAGCAATGGAAAAGAAGATAAATAATTCCCTGCTGTCAGGGAGAGCTTCTTGACTGTACCCTGTGAGCTCAAAAGCACTTTGGGATTATATATAGAACAGGTGTTAGGTGTGTGTACATTATGCCAATATCATTCCAGGTTCCCAATGAAAGATGGGGAGAGAAGGTGCTACCTCATGCTCTAGAAATTTCAAAAGCACAAAAGTCTGTAGTAGACTAAAAACGACACTCTTCAACAGGCAGGTTATAAATAGAAGCTATTCAGATTGTTGAAGGTAAAGTAAACTTTTATTCTGAATTATAAATTAAGGAGGATTTTAAAAACCTCATGAAATAAAAAAACGAGTCTGAAAATTCTTCAAACAAAAACAAAACAAAATCAAGAACTTCTTGGCCTTATTACAAACTCTTGCTGTTTACTTACTTTAATAATACAGAAAACTGAAACTATTTTGAGTGAAAAGCACATTACTCTTCTCCTAAAAGAATCAAATGTTTCCAGTGTTTCTACGAAAATGATAGTCCAAATGTTGGCTCTTTCCATTGCAGCTAAATTCCTTTTAATTAGTTGCTTAAATTTATTATCTTTGTTTCCTGATTTATGAAATAAAAATATGAACAGCTTGCTGAGTTATTGAAAGTATAAAATTAAATAATAATAATTGTTGACACTGTTGAGTGCCTGTGTGTCAGGTGCAGACCTAACCATTTCACATGTGTTAATCTCACATCAACCTCACTGGGTAGCTACTATCCCATCTTTATTTTTATAGATGAGGAAATAGAAACACCAAAAAAATTAAATAATTTGCCCAATACCACACAGCTCACAAATGGTTGGACCAGAACTTGTACTACTTGGTATGGCTTCAGAACTGGAGCTCTTGACCACGAATCTGTAAAGCATGATTCCTTGCAGACAGGAGGGACTTGGGGCCAATAACTTCCTTCCTCCCCACTTGCAGAACTGTCGCAACAGCTTTGCAGATGCAGATCCTCACAGCAGTGAAGACAGCTCTTTAGAGAAGAGGAAATACCACTTCCCCTCTGTCCCAATTAAAGCCAGGAACTGCATTTGTCCTGAACCCTGTTCTGCAGGAAGAAGATTATTCTTTGCTATTCTCCAGCTGGAAGAGTTCTGTTTAGCCGGGAGAGGAGAGCCAGTGAGATTGGCAGTGGCGGGAAGGGGCAGGAAGGCAGCCTATTTTCTGAGGCTGCCTGAACCTCACCTGTGCTCTAGGACAGATCAGGGCCCAGTCCACCTGGAGACCCAGGAGAGATGCAGCAGGAGGTGAAAGGTAGTGCCCTGCCCAGCCACAGTGGGGCCTGAGGCAAAAGAAAAAAACATTAATGCCAAATCTCTCTTTGTTTACAATTGTGATATTTTGAGTTTTAGAAATATTGTATTAAAATATTAGTTATCTCTATCACTAAGGATCTTGGAAGCCTTCTTATATTTTGTGCCCAAAGTGAGTGCTTCCCTTGCTTCACCCTTCTCAGCAAGCTCCACCTGCCCAGTGGCCTGGGTTTCGTGCAGCCCCGAACACAGCTGTGTGCACTTGGGCAAACTACTTGACTTGTTGTTCTCATCCATGGAATAGGCATAAAAGTCTCCCTCCACCACAGAGGGTTTTGTGACAACCAAAGGAGCTCACAGTGGCAGAAGTGCTTTGGGCCACATAAATACAGACGAGCTAGAGGTAATGCAAAAATCCTACCTTGACCTCAATTGCCCTTATACATCCCATCGATTCCCAGTCTATGTATAGCAAAAATGAGTGGCTCCCTAATAGGACCAGAGGCAGCAGAGGGGAGGGAGGCAATACTGTGATGAGATGGCCCAGCTCCTCAGCTTAGGAGGGTCTGGAAGGAGAACCTGCTGCCCACCCTCCACCAAGGGGTTCCTTCTCTAACAGTTGTGCATTCCTTCTCTCACTTCCTTACTGTTCTAGTATATTCTCCAGGCATGCAAGTGTGGGCCCTGATCCCCATCCAACAAAGGAGGTAGACTGCACCGAGTGAAAATGTTAGCAAAGACCTAAGTCACAGCCCACTGTCCTTGCATTGCTGGGCTCATCATAGGAATGTAAGTCACTTCGTGTTCCTTCCTACACATTTCAATTCAATATCTTCAGAACTTAGGTGCATAGACCTCAATCTTCTTTTACCACAGGGACTTAAACCATTCTTTTACACCTTCTTTCGTAGGCAAACTACACAAAAGAAGGCTGGGAATGAGGGTGAAAGTAATTAAACAATGGTAAAAATGTTCTTAAGGGAAAACACAGTGTCCACCATCATCATATTGTCTCCTGATTACTCTGAGATGACTCACGAAAACAGTACAGTTAAAAAAAATCAGATAAACATCCCATCTCATTTGGGTGTATCTTTCCTGTATTTTTGTTTTTGGTAAGTTGCCCTCCGCCCATGTTTTAGTAACCTGGTCCCTCCCTACAGCTAGGACGCTGAGATGGAGGGAGCAGGAAGAGTTGATGTGTTTCAGATTGGGTGGAAAACTCAACCCCTGGGAGTCCAAGGTCTCAGAGCAAGCCTGGTGCCTTGCTTTGTGGCCAGGGGAATGGTTTAATGAGCAGATCTCCACTGGAAGTGTGCTTGTGCTGCTACATTTGCAGCCAGCCGAACTCCCTGGGTGGGTTTTATAAATTATTGAGCATATATTCTCATATCTTCACATGGGGCATATACACCTACCCACTCCTCCAATTAGTTGCTCAACTGCCACGTTGTATTATATCACTTGATCGCTTGAGGCTAAGCCAAGTGGGGAAAAAATCCTGTGTTAAAATTCCAGCTGAACTTCTTAATAAGCTATATTTCTGTTACAAGGTCTTAATAAACACCGCAGCTGTTATTTCTCCATTTCAGCTGCATCCCATAGACCTGGCTTTGAGTCTAGGCTCCTGTTGGGAATAATACATTTTGTTTTTAATGTACTGTTCTTATCCTTAGGACAGGGCAGTATAGATATAGTTAGGAAAAATGGGCCGAAATTCTTCATCCTCATGAAGTGCTTCAGAATTTGTCTTCACTAATAACGTGCAGCTAACCACAACAGAAAAGGGGGAGAAATGAGCAGATTCACGGCAAGGGAGATAAAGGCACCAGACAAACAAGCAAGCGGCTCTGCCCAGGGCCAATTAGATGGAGCTTGCAGGGGCCTCCTGGCCACACAGTCTTTCCTGAAAAGTCTGCATCTAAAGACAAATAGAGGGGGAGGCAGCGGCTTGCTGCTGAAAACTGACTGTGTCTGATTTCAAGACCCTCAGTGGATAATGCTCTCTGTTTTCGGTGTGGGAGAAAGGAATTAAGCTGTAGAATATCTAGGATTCCTCTCTAGAATTTTTCCAAGGTGAGTAAATTGGAATTGCACAAGTACCTTAGCTGTAGCCCAAATCTCTTAAACTCTAGAGTTCTCACAGCAGTTATGAACTCACCATCAAATGAACCAAGAAATAAGTACCTTTACTTAGTCTTCATTCAATTCACATATGTAAGTGCCTACTTCTATTAGTCATCTATTGCTGTGTAACAAATAAGCCATACCTTGGTGGCTTAAAACCCATATTCATATGCATTTATTGTATTGTGACTCACAGTTTTTGTGAGTCAGAAATCTGGGTGTCACTGGAAGATGTGTCAGAAGCTGCCTACTGCACTTCTCCATGACAAGCTCTGTGCTTAGTGCTAAATAAACAAGTAAGGCTGCCTCTCTCCTGAAGTTCACCATCTGGGCTTGAGATGGTGAAACTCCAAGGGCATCTATTAGATAAAGACAGAGGATACAGTAGGAAGGAAGAGCAACTCAGCCATGCTTCCTCATAGGTCCTGGGTCAGGTGGATGATGAAATGGGTCTCTATTCCTTTAGAACTCACTAGGACAACTCCCAATACCATTGGAATATGTGGCTGCTGATAGGAAATAATTAGAAAGCAAAAAAAACTCCTCTGATAAACATGATGTTTCAAGTCCCTTTACAAGAGGAGAATGCCTTTCATTTTTTAACTACAAATATATTTAAATGCAAATGTTTCTGGAACAGGTCATACCTTGTTGTATAGTCAAACTAAGGTGCAAACACCTGGATGTCAGATTCTTCTTGAAAGCAAATTTGGTAGGGGAGGACCCTTCCATTGTGAGGTAAGGAACAAATAAGGAGAATAGCTATTTCCTAAAATAGGTATAGCAATAGTGTTTTACTGTGATTGGCAGAATAGTATACCCCCCCAAAGATGTACACACACTAATTCTCAGAATTTGTGAATATGCTACCTTACATAGCAAAAGGAACTTTTCATATGTGATTAAAGTTAGGAAACTTGAAATGGAGAGATCATCCTAGATTACCTGGGCGGGCCCAATCTAATCACTTGAGTCCTTCAAAATGCAAGAGGAAGGCAGAAGAGTGGTCAGAGAGATGCAGTGAGGAGGAAGAGGCAGGAGAGGTTCCCAGAGTGAAGGTGAAGGAAGAGGGCCAATAGCCAAGGACTGTGGTCTCTGAAACCTGAGAACAGCCCTCAGCTGATAGCCAGCAAGCACTTGGAGACCTCAGTCCTACAACATCAAGAAATTCAATTCTGCAGAAACCTGAATGAGCAAGGAAATGGATTCTTTCCTAGAGCTTCCAGAAGCAAACTCAGCCCTACAGACACTGTGATCTCAACCCAGTGAGACCCAACTCAGACTTCTGACCTACAGAACTGTAAGACAATAAACTTCTGGTGTTTGGAGCTGGTACATTTGTGGTAACTTGTCATGGCAGCAATGGAAAATGAATATCCTTACTCAGAGGGTTGTTACGAGAATTTGATTCATCATATTTAAAATACTGGAAATGCATCTGGCACATAGTATGCACTATACACGTGTTTGCTACTATTGTGACCCTGCAACCCAGTTCTTAGTTTATAAATGGAAAAACAGAGCCCAGCTGAAAAATGGCTTAAAGAATGTCTTCATTTTCTCTTTATTTCCAAATAAATCCCTCTTAATGATCACATGTTGTCATGAATAAGCTGCAGGTTCCAGAAGCCAAAACCCAAAGGAAGGTGACCAATGAACAATATATTTAACACTATTCAGTAAACTGAATAAAGCACCCACTGACCTTTTAAGATCTGACATTCTACTTTTTCATTCTGGTAAAGTAATTTCTTTCCGGATTGAGTTTAATACATTTAGCACTGTAATAAGAGTTGGACCACATATCCAACTCCAAACAAATCTACTGTTGATCATATAAATTCATCTTACTATTGCCAGGATATAATGCTTTTCTTCCTTCTTCTTTTCTGTTTATTGGCCACTGCAATTACACACACACACCCAGCACTTGCACCATCAACACCCAGCCAGCACCTAGCACTAAATAGTTGCTCAGTAAGTGTTTGCTGGTTGAGATAGAGTTACAATAAGAAATACTAGAGTATTTTTATCTGTATTTATGTTTCTAATCAGCTTCCATACTTATTAACTAACCCTTAGGATCAAGATACTTGCAAGTAGTAAGGGAAACTAAGATCTTTACTACCAGTCCTATCATCGGAGAGTTTATTAACTTGTGGTAGAGATTAAACCACATGCATAAACATAACTGGTAACATAAAATAATGTATTGTAAGATGGAAGTCTCAAGTGTGGGATGTGTAGTATGCAGCATGCAGGATGATTCTAGGCTGGGCAAGAACAAGACACTAAAGTAATGTTGATAAGAAAGATATTGCTTTCCATCCTTCTGACTATTTTAGAAGAAAACCTCAGATTCGTGCTAGGATGTCCTCAATGCCATTCTCATGCTTGGTTCGTCTCTCTTTGCTACCACAAGAGAACATGCCTCAGGCTGAGAGACTTGGGCTGGCCCAGTGTGCAGCTAGGATTTAATGACATTGTTTGGCCCCAGTTGTGTTTATTTCCATGGACACCTTCTGTTTATGGCAAGTGAAATGCTTTTCCATTTTCAGTAATGGTATGTTTTATTTTAAAATTGCTTCATTTAAATTTTTTAAAAGTGAGTCCAATTTCAATTTAAAAAAAAAAAAAAGTAAATACTGCCCCAAATGGTTCTCGAAATGGCATTGATTACAAAAGTGTTACTGGAATAACTAGAGTTTAGGAAATATCGTGATGCAATGGAGTGTGCAGCAGAGGCATAAGTATAATGTTTAAGAGGAAGGAGACACCATTGTCAAATGGGCTGGTCAGGTTTTTAGAGACCATCAAGGAAAACTCATAATTTTACACCAGGCAATGAGAAAGGAGTGGGATTTGTCATGGTCAAGATGAGAGCATGTGGACAGAGGCTGGAGAGGCTCGAGCTGAAGCAAATGGCCTCAGAAGGCAGCGAGCAGAGCACTTTCATATCAGTAAAGGTGTGTGCAGGAAAGTGGTAACAGATGCACTTGTAATGTGATCATGGGCAACCTTTCATTCCAAGCTGAATCTCTCCTCCCTTGGGTCAAGCCCCAAAGTCAAGAGTCACCTGCTTCTCTACCAAAGCCGACCCAGAGCCAGCTTGCACGTGCCCCATGGCAACACACTGCAAAGCTGCTCTCCCTGCACTTGAGGGTTCTCTGTTACTATGCCGCAGTGGTTACTGCCATTGCTGTGAGTTCTCCTCCACTCCTCAAAGCTTCTGCTACACTGTCCATCAACAAAGGCTACACAGCTCTCTGATGTAACACCAGTACTTGTTTTATTTATGTACCATTTTGACCATTTCCAACATTGAAGTTAACAGGTAGCTCTATCCTTTGTTTTCAAGAGCCTAATAGTCATTCTTCAGCTCTAGGAAATGCTTGAGTTCAACCTGAGTACTACTTGTGGTTTATTTAAAACTTGTGAATTTTTTCTAAAAAGTTCTCTTCAATACCTGGGGATCCCTAAACAGCCACTCTAAAGTTAATTTTTGTGCTCCTCTGTTTGCATTTAATAGTAACAGAATAAGTGTAGTTCATGGAGCCAGCTGGCAATTTTAGGATACTTTAAATTTCATATTTTGAATTTTCTAGATTTAAATGATGAGTTTATGCAATTCCCTAAACATACAGATTTGACCCTTCTCTTTTAAATTAATTTTTAGTAAATATACTCTAGATTGCAAGTGTTGGTCCTCAAATCTGATCTTATTACTCTATAACATGAATGATGGAACCTCTTCTTCCTTCCTGCAAGCCACCTGGAGTCTCTCTGATCATCACAGGCATGGGTACCCCATCTCCCAGTGCTGTGGAGGGATCATGGGAGCCCCAGTAAGGACAAATGGGAGATGAGCTGGGTTAGTGTTCTGGAAAAGTAGGACCTGACTAGGTTGATTGAAAGGGCAAAAGTCGTCTTTGAAACCAAAGAAGTATCTCATGCCACATGCCATTGTGCCTGATATTATCAGCCATCATTAGTGACTAAAGTCTTTGGATTTGGACATTATCCCTCCACTGTTGGTATCTTTGGTAAAGCATCACAAGAGGCCATTAATATCTTAGAGTGAATCAGAAACTTCTTAAGAGTTATGATGGAGCATACGATACATAGTTTTGATAGAAAAGAGGCTCAAGAGAGAATCAGTACATGAGAAAAACAAGAGTGTTCTCTTTTGAGTGCTTGGTGCAAAAGATGTAGAGGTGATATGCAAAATATCTTATAATACAGCATGCTCAGCCTCCTTGTCATGTGATGCCCTGTGCCACCTCAGGACTCTGTGGAGTCCGCATCAGCAAGAAAGCTCTATTAACTAATCAACACTTAAAGTGTTGTATAAGTTGTATAAGTGCACATAGAGTTGTCACAGTCATAAGGAGTTGGGTCGGTGGGAGGGGAGAGGATGGGATAGGCATATTCACACCTAATAGGTGCAGTGTGCACCATCTGGGGGATAGACATGCTTGAAGCTCTGACTCGGGTGGGGCAAAGGCAATATTTGTAACCTAAACATTTTTAATATGCTACAATGAAAAAAAAAAAAGAAGGCTCTTACCAGATGCAGTCCCTACACCTTGGACTTCTCACCCTCCAGAAGTGTAAGAAATACATTTCTTTTCATTATAAAAATATTTTATAATAGTATATTATGGGCATTAACCAAACAGAAAGAACCCCAGCCCAATCAGAATGGACACAGGCTCTAAACAACTGATAGGGCTACAGTGATACATTCTTGCTGAACATCAGTACTGAGAAGAGAGACCGTCACTTAGGAGGGCACCCTATGGACAAACTCTAAGAATTCATTCTATATTCACTCATTCAGCATAGAGAACACTTATTAAGTTTCTATTGTGTGCACTATTCTGCACTTAAGAGTGTGTTTATGTGGAGAGACTTTTAAAAGGACAACCCCTTATATATGGCCATTTTACATTGCCATAAAAATAATATTTAGGGTATTTTTCTTTAACTCCAATGTGATGTCACTGTAGGAAACTCACAACAGTTGGTGGTTCTGCTGCAGCCAGTCTCAGCACTCAGCACATCTGCGGTCTGTGCCAGCAATAACTCACTCTCTCAGGGGTTCTGTTTTGCCTGAGCTGCTTCATACTTAGCTCATTAGGTCATTAGCCCCACGGAGATCCATTAGGCAAAATACCCATCTGACTCCACATGATGGTGAGAAACAAGTGGCAATCTGGCCTTCTCAGACAAATTCCTATTTCCTAAGTTCTGGTCTCTCTGTCTATTTATTGCAAGTTGTAAAATTAACAATCAGTTGCCCTTTTAGGCTGTCACTTGAGGCTGATGTAGGAAAGTGACAGATAGCACAGGGGTTACAATTTACCAACCATGGTGGAATCATACCTGAAATTGTCACTAAAATGTCACATTTCACCAAATGAGTGATTAAGAGCATGCTGTCTTTTTGGCACACTGGAGAAATGGTGAGGCGGGGAATTTTCTGCTCAACTGCTAATCAGTCAACTAAAAAAAAAAAATTTCAGTGGAACAACCAGCTTATAAGAGATGGAGGAAGAATCTTTTAAGTCACAAGGTTATAGTGGACATCCATTATTTTTGCATTCTTTTGGTAAAGACATACAATTTTCCTTGGGGACTATCCCTCTCTTACTCTCAATTCCTAAGATTTAGGAAGTTTCTCCACCCCATTCAAAGACGAGCATATGACTCAGGCCATGTTCATCACAATGTTGCATTCACTTGCACACAGTGATTGCTATAGAGATGAGTAAAGTGAAATCAATGAGGCAATGAGACTCAGCCCTGGGTCTTTTGTTAGAGCAGTAAAGGAGAAGTCTTTATTCTTTTGCCGTCTCTGAGTGGACAGGATATCAGCCTAGCATCATTGGCAAATATCCGGACACCAGAAGGAGAGCCCAAAGTTTGGGTGAAAATGAAGCCCTAATGACAACTTTTCAATATCTGGACTAAACAGTTGGACCAATCACTTGATCTAACCAATTTGAAGAGAATTTCTAAATGGTTTGTGTTATTTCTCCCAGGGAATATTTGTATCTTCTTTCTCTGGGTGACAAATGAAAAGTCTTTGTTCCTGGGTAAAGAAATTCCAGATTTCATTGTGGTTTTGATTTGCATTTCCCTGGTGATTAGAGATGTTGAACATTTTTTAATATGCTTGTTGGCCATTATTCTGTCTTCTTTTGAGAAGTTTCTGTTCATGTCCTTTGCCCATTTTTTGATAGGGTTGTTTGATTTTTTCTTGCTGATTTTCCTGAGTTCTAAATAGATTCTAATTATCAGCCTTTTATCAGATGTGTAGCTTGCAAAAATTTTCCCACATTCTGTGGGTTGTCTGTTTGCTCTCTTGACAGTTTCTTTGGCTGTGCAGAAGCTTTTTAATTTCATTAGGTCCCATTTGTTTATTTTTGTTGCTGTTGTGATTGCCTTTGGGGTCTTCTTCAGAAATTCTTTGCCTAGGCCAATGTCTAGAAGAGTATTTCCAACATTTTCCTCTAGCATTCTAATAGTTTCACACCTAAGGTTCAAGTGAGTTAATTTTTGTGAGAGGTGAAAGGTGTGGGTCTTGTTTCAAAATTTAAGGAGCAAGGAGCACTCCCAATGGCCCTGAGTTTTCTTCCTAGGCAATAGCCAGATGTTCTGGTCCTGAGCAGGAGTCGAAGCTATGAGGAGATAGACAAGAAAATTATAGTGTCAGTTCTAAAAGCAACTCATCCTAAAAGAAGAAATCCTAACTGTTCACACGGAAACATGAAGCCTAATTCAGCAAGGGCATCTGTGATTTTTTTTTCCAGTCCTTGAAGCAGCACAAAACAAGGCAACTCTTCTGCAGATTACCCCTTACTATATTACATCTTTCCAATGTAGTTATATGTTCCATCTTTTTTGTGGCCAAACTCTGTCTTGAAGAGCAAGATGTAATATGATCACTGTCCTTTCAGGTAGATGACACTTTGGGAAATCTTAAAAAACATGAAAGAAAATTACAGATGTCAGAGAAAGAATGTTTTTCCCTGGAATTATTAATTGGGGGACTGGCTTAAAGGAAAAACACTTCCATGTAAACAACAGTCTTTTTAATAAGACTAATTTCTACCAGGAGGATGAGAGTAATCATAAGAAATTGAAACATTCATCTTGACAGACTGGAAGGCCATCAATTACAATCTGTATCTTCCCACAGTATCAACTCTCTGCTCCTAGAAAAATTATAGGGCATTTGAATGCTTTCTGTTAATGTTTTCTTTTCAATTTATCTTGCTTTAGGATTAGACCATCAGAGAAGTACAGGTGAGACCACAGGGAACACTAAGGAAGCAGTAAAGTGTGGATTCTGGAGGTAATTTAACTGATCTTGGTGAAGCAAATTATCAGCTATGTGATCTTATACAAGCACCGTAATTTTTCTTTGCTTTAGTTTCTTCACTTATAAAATGGGAAACAGCACTACCAGCCACACAAACTCATTAGAGGATTAAAATAAATACTACTTGTAAAGCATGGAATGTATTAAGGGCACAATAAATGCTTATCATTACTATTCCTATTATTGTTGTTGGTTCAGATCTCTCAGGGAGGAAACTGAGATTCCAGGGCAGTTTAAAGGTCTTAGGCCAGAGTCCCCTAGATGAGTTGTGGATCCGAGTCTAGAACCCAGGCTCTCAGACTCAAAAATCTGTGCATTTCCCACCTTCAAAATAAATATCAAGTGATAGTTCTATTTGCATCACAGTTTTAAACAGCAAGTAAGGGAAGCTTCAGATATTCCTTAAAAGCAAAAAAGGTATTTTAAAAACTTGTGGAAAATGAATATATGGGTGGTAATTAATACCTTTTAGATTACAAAGAGTCATTATTTTATCTATTTGGGCTGCTGTAACAAAATATCTTAGACTGGGTAATTTATAAACAACAGACATTCATTGCTTATAATTCTAGAGGTTGGGAAATTAAAGATCAATGGACCAGCAGCTTCGGGGTCTGGGGAGGGCTCTGTCTGCTTCATAAATGATGCATTCCTGCTCTGTGCTCACATGGGGGAAGGGGTGCATGGCTCCCTCAAGCCTCTTCTATAAGGGCACTAATCCCATTCATCAGGGTTTTGCCCTTATGACCTAACCACCTTCTAAAGGCCCCACCTCTTAATACTATCACATTGTGTATTGAGATACAAATATGAATTTAGGGGGACACCAACATTCAGTCCATAGCAGTCATCAAATGATAACAATAATTAAATATGCAATTATAATAGTATAATAAAAAATGTCATGCTGTGCACCAAGGAGATAATCAATTAGGAATTACCCCAAAATACTCAGGGTAAGGCTGAGTGAAATGCAAACTCCTTTTCTAAAAGTATGAGGGCAGATTTCCTGGAACAAAGAAATCAGAGAAAGGGTTGCAAGGCAGAGAGCAGGCAAAAATCTTAACCGGGCCGAGTTTTTACATAATGGTCTATATGTAATTTTGTTACTCAATTTGTTTGATGTTTTTCAGCATCTTAAGAGTTCTCTAAACAAGGCCTGCATTCCCCTTTATTGTCATATTTCAAACTTTTTCTCTTCCTTACTCCTCTCTCCCATTCCTCATACCAAACCCTACAAATGAGGTGCCCTATTTTCTCTGGGCCCTATTAGATGTAACCATTGAAGCTGATCTAGTGCTCTGGGTTAATTGTGTGATCAGGAACTAATGGCTCAGCATGTCATTCTCTTGAGACAGATCTACATGGTGCATAAGTCTTTGGAAACTCACAGTCTTAACTTAAAGGAAAGAGGCTAATGAGAGAAGCTCCAATAGCCATGAAGGTGAGTGTGAAGATACAGTAGTTGCTGATGAAGCTCCGTAACAGTAAAAATCTCTCACCTAGATCAGGTGGACAGCTGTTTACTCCAGCTTCTCTGGGAGCTTGCTCAGAAGTTGGACAGGAAATTCTTAAGTTAATCCAAGAATTTGTCTATTCTTTCTTATATCAACACATTGAATTTGATTTGAACCTAGGCTGCCATATATAAAATTATTCTCATCTAGACCCTAATTACTCTTAGCAAAAATCACAACAAGTTCAGCTAATTGGCTATGAGCCAATAAAAAATAATAGCTTTTATTCTTTTCCAAAGTAGTGAATTTTTTTTAAAATTCTGAGATGTTTTTAAAAGTGTTCAGAAGCAACATTTAACATTCTCCTTGGATATTGCTATTGGGATTTAGATATATGAATGCATGTCAGAAACTGATCCCTAGCCCATCACACTTACATTAAATTGGTAAAAGTTTTTATAAAAAAGAGATAGTTTAATTTCCCTACTTTTAGCATATTTTCAAATGCAGAAAATCAAACTATTATTTTTGTCAAAGGCATCTAATAGTTCAGATTGAACAATAATATTTAGTACAGACTTTCGAGTTAGTGCAGGTTGGTGGTTTTTTAATAATTTCTTCAGTGAGCAGACAAAGAAAATAAAACCTTTACAGAATTAATCTGGAATGTGATTTCCCCTATTCACATCACTAGCATCTTTAACACACAAAAACAATCCACCCTGCCAAGATGGAGACAGTCCTCTACTAAGAGATTACCAACGAATTTGGATAATATTTTCCATACTCACAGGAGGGACACATACAGAAAGACTAATTGGTGAAACATTACTTAGATGCTCATTTACAATGGAACATTGGCTGCATGTTCATCATCAAGGGAATGCCTTTGAGATATTGGATGGGAGAAACTATTTAACTCTCTAACCAGTAGGCACAACAGCCTTCATACAATCCCAGCTTTGTAAAACAAGATGATAATAAAGAATTAATTGAATTCTGTGATATATGTAAGAAATGTCTTTTCAAGTAAGCATTTTTTGGCCAAAACTCTTAGACTTGGCCAGACAATTATATTTGCTGGAGATAGATGAAAACCCAAGTTTATGTAAGAGAAATGCTAATGTCCAAAAGAAAACTCTCTTCCCTCTCAATGCTAAGAGAAAACCTTATGTTTCTGATGAAATACATTTCCTATGCCTGTTGGAATGTCATAAATATTTTTGAGCAATTCCATTGGTTGTTTAAACAAATAATGTTTGTTTCAGAGATCTAGGCCCTTATATGGGCTGGAATAAAAACTTTTTATCAGACAGGTCTTGCAACATACTTTCAGAGATCAAAACATCAAATTTAGTTCCTTAATCCCAATAGTTCTAAGATAGACTTGTAGGAAAGTCAAATTACAATTTGTAATTTCCCACCCAAC
Organism: Microcebus murinus; assembly: GCF_040939455.1. Classification (NCBI taxonomy): domain Eukaryota; kingdom Metazoa; phylum Chordata; class Mammalia; order Primates; family Cheirogaleidae; genus Microcebus; species Microcebus murinus. The sequence continues at coordinate 93,060,454 of NC_134111.1, read as the reverse complement.
TTTGTATGTGTCTAGGTGCAGAGAACAAACATTCAGTCAAATAAAGAGCTGCTCCAGGTGACCTCAGCCCTGTCCTGCGCAATAGGCCTTCTGACCTAGAAAGACTGAGTCCATTCTGCAGTCAACCAAATGGCATGGATCTGCTCCATAGATAATCAGATGATTTGGAACTTCTAGCTCAGTGTGAGCCCATGGGCCCCACTCATGGGAGAAAGTCCTGCCATGCAGTTTAGCACCATTAGCCAGAACAAGGCTAGACTCCCCTGGGTTTTATCTGGGCTAGAATGTCAGGAGTTGTCTCAGGATTGCATCATCCATGTAAGTAAGGTAGAGATCTAGCTCTTTCGACTTCTCAGTGCCAGCTCATACTGTGGGTACTGTGTATGGCTGGTACCTTCCGGTTGCTATTTGTTTGAAATCTCCTGCATTTAAGGCATATACAGGGCTAGTGAATTCAGGAAACAGATTCATCTTCAATGGCAAAATTGTCTAATTATCTTCCACACACACCTATGAATATCTGTGAGAATGTGGGTCCTAAACTTGTGTTTCATTCACTTTTTCACCATTTGTCCCTCTGGGACCCAAATATCTGACCCTTATGAGCTGCATTCATATTCTCTCGTTGGAGTACCTTCCAGCTGGGTTTGACTCCAATGGGAGAGAGATTTTACAGGAGGAGAAAGGGGGACTGAGGTGCCCCAACACCATTTCAGCACTGTGGTTCCCTCCTCCACAGCTCTCATGCTTGTTGGGCTCTGGGGGTACTATTTGCGCCCCTGGCCCTCAGCCCTGGGGGGTGGTCAAGACTTCCCTCTGTTGACAGTCTCTGAGTTTTGGGGCCTTATTATCTGATGCCTGGAGAAAAGCAGAATTTCTCCAGACAGAGGTGAGGGAAGAGCACCCAGGAAGGAGGACCCATATGTACCTAGTGGCCAGAGCCCTTAGAAATCTAACATTGAAAGCATGGATGTCATGAGCTAGGGTTTTAATTGCCTCTGTGTAAGGTATACATTTTACTGATGAGAATTCTCATTTTCACATAAGTCAAAGAATTTCATCATCTTTGATTATTATTGTCCTTTGACAACAAGGTGAAAAATTATTTTTTGTCTCCCTGCATTTCTTATAAGCCTCATTTTATTTTAGGTTGAGTTTTCCTTTTCTGTTTATAGATTTAACAATTTGAAATAGATATTTTTCTGTACTTCCATGCCTTCATATTATTCTTCTTGAAATACCTTCCTTCCAACCATTGCATATCTCCTGTTCTTTGCACATTTTGCTTCTATTTATTCTTACAAATTCCTATGTCACCTATTCTAAGAAGCCTTCCTTAGCCACCTTCCTTTCCTATGAATTAGGTACCCTCCCAGGTACCCCTTAACTACCTTAGCCATACACCTTTCATAGTGCTTACCACTCTGTACTGTTACTAATAGTTTATCTGACTCCATTATGTTTGTTTTGCTCATAGAATCTTCTTCTTCATCCCTTGTTCCACAGTGATTAACACAAAGCCCAACACACAGAAGGCACTCATGTTTGTGAATGAATGAATGATGTGGAAGAATTACAATCAGAGTCCAGTACTTCTCACAAGTCTAATGCCCTTATGTGTCTTTTCTGAAAAACTATCTTAAGAAGTACATGTTTTTCTGAAGCATCAGTGTAATTACAATATATCTTGATTATTGAAAAGAAAATCCTGGGAAAATGTTGCATTTTTTAGTTCCTAGGAACATATGCCTATACTCTTCAAAATCTTCAAATATTCTCTATGTGGGTTGAAGATAGACTCATAATCCAAAAATATCTCAACAGGCTGGAGTAACGGCTGAGTCTAAGAGGATGAATCTGATGGAGATAAATTTAAACTTTCCTATAAGTACATAATGGGGAGGGATATCACCTAGCAGGAACATAGCTGGAAAAGACTTGAAAGTCAATTTAAAGGTAGCTTTGGAGATTATATAAATTTGTAGTATGATTTTGTCCCTGAAATACTTAAAGTGATCATCAGTTGTATTAATAAAAGGAATTATTTCTAAATGAGGGAGATAAAAATCCCATTCTACTGCATTTTGGTTTGGTTAAACTACACCCTGGAGTGCTGGTCTTCAGAATGGGGTGTGATTACCCATGGCAAGAGGCAAAGACTTTGAAAGGGAACATGCACATGAATATTTTTAAGAGAATCCATTTCCTGCTCATCACCTTTAATATTTGCTCTCTTTGAAACCTGGTCTACCTGAGAAGGTGACCATGGTCAAGATTCTTCTCTCCAGTCCCACCCTGTTGCCATGTATCCATGTTGTGAGAGGAAGATATACCTCAAATTCATTCATCATCTTGCAATCATGTATTGCCCAAAGGTTTGAAACACTTCAGGGAAATAACAAAGAAAGGAGAAGAACAATGAGACAACTCACTCAGTCAAGGGTAATTTATTCAAATCTCCTCCCCATCTAACTCATTACAAAAGTACTTAAAATAAATTTTTACCTTTTAAATTTATTAATAATAATCATTTATCAGAATTTGTGATTTGTCAGTGCTTAGATCATCTGTGTACTATTATTATGGCTATTGTAGTGTATACTCCTAAAATTTTAACACATAAATCTTTATCATCACAAAACATAAAAAATTAATTGATTTCATTATTGCAGAGAAGAATTACTGTCATTAATCTATGATTTTTAGTATAAAAGTATATTATAGTAGGATAAAGTTCTGTGAGGGAAATAGAATAAAATTATGACTTCAAGGAGAAATAGAAGTGAGTCTAAATGATCAACAAAATACAACTGTGTGTGTTTTCAAAATGGATAATGATGAGATTAAATCACCTTGATATTTATATTCCTTTGAATACATTAAAAAGAGTGAAGTAATACTTTTATTTTTAAAGTCAATATTCTTAATGTACTGGAAATTACATCCACCATAACTATTTATACTTGTGATGAAAAAGTTTTAGATGTCTACCTAAAAATGTTCAAAGGAATATGCAACTTTTCAAACTTTGTTTAGGGAGTGCTTGAGCAAAACATGCCACTGTCTTGGTGAATCACATTTAATTCCAACTATAACACTTTAAAAGGGATAGAGAGAAACTAAAATGTGTTCAAGGAAGAATCACAAGATTACAAATGGACTTGAAATCATCTTACATGAAAATTCTCAAACTGCCCCCCATCAAAACCCTGAGTATTTATCTAGGGAAAGAAAAGAATCTATAGGCACATAATTGATTTTTAGATGTGCATTTGCAGCCCCAGGGACAGTCAAGGAATAAGAGGTTAAAAATATGGATATTTCAGCTTATATTGAATTTCCTCCAAGGTAGAGGTCATTTTGTTCACCATTATATCTACAGTGCCCTGATGCAATGTTTGGCAGGTAGTAGGTACAAGATAAGTATTTATAAAATGAATGAATGAACTTAGTATGAGAAATAATTTCCTAGCATTAAATCTGCCCAAAGATTAAATGGACTGCCACAGAAGTTCCCTTCAGGGGAGGTATTCAATTTTAATTTAAAGGGGGTTAACACAGTAGAGTGCTGTTGGCTGGGATAGATCTTTTGTGCCATCTCCAAATTTCCTTCTCTGGATTTAGGATAGGATTTCTCCCACATGAGCAGGAACTAAATGTTAGGAACCTAAATTATTACTAGAAAAAAAATCATATTTTACATAGATACGTTTAAGAGATAGAGATTGTTTTCTCTATCCAATATTAAAAAGAATAGTTTTGTGCAACTAAAAGTCACTTTAAAATTGTCAGGGAATGTTGAGATGGACATCACTAATTTAATTGGGACAACTTCAATAACCAGAATCAATTAGAACCTTAACAAGAGTCAGGTGGCTGTGTTAATTTCTTTCTAATCATGTCTGTGACTCACTAATTTAATAATTATGGCCAATATACTGAATTTTCCATCAGGACTATGTTAACTGGATCCAATTAAGGAAAGCATCTGTATGGCTCCTAACATAAGCAGCAGAAATTAAATCCAAGAAGACTGTCAATGCCATTTATTTTCAGAGGACTTAGTTTTATACTCTTTTCAGTTTTATACTCAAAAATTCTCCCAAACTTCTTTAGTAAAAAAAAAAAAAAAAATGTTATATTTTCCCTAGTAAACAACAAGGTGAGACAAATATCTAGGTGGTATAATTCAAGGTGATAGGAGCCCACACGATCCTGGTAAAACTTCAGTTGTCTCCTCCATCCTTGCCCATGCACCCTGATTTCTCCCCATCTATTTATAATTCTGGCTTCCTAGTCTCCTGGACTTCTGTAACCCAGGGCGGAGAACATGCATGCTGGTAAAGAGAGGCTGATTCATGTGATACCACGGACAGCTCCTCCTCCTTTCCCCAGAAAAAGGAAACAATGAGAAAATTCATTTTGTTTCTTCCTCTTCTAAAAAGTAGTAAAGTTAAGTGTTCAACCAAGCCATAGTGAAAACACAATCTTTAAGAGTCCTGTGTCTTTAGGGTTCAACAGGAGGCAGCAGGAACCCTATGAAAAGTGTTAGCAGCTGCAGACCATTTGACTTGGAATCTCTCCGGGCATCTTTCTTCAGGCTCCATTTTGAAATTCAGTACTTTCCTCACCAGAGTAGTACATGTCATAACTCCTTCACTCTAACCATTAATATTTTTTCAGCTAATGAAGTGGTGTTATTGAAGCTTGCTCCCACCTTGCCTTTATAAAAAAGAAAAAAAAATGGTATAATGGGAATCCAGAAATCTGGACCCATGTCCTAGTTTTATTGCCAACTAACTATATTTCTCTGACTTTTCTGAATCTTAGTTTTGTATAGTTTTCATAATAAGGAGATAGCTATAATATGTTACCCACATGGGAATATGACATCTTGATACTCATGATAACATGAATAATATAAAGTTATGCATAAGGAACAGACAATTCATTTTCTTATCTTCTCTTTTTCCTTTTCGCTCATTTCAGTACATCTTTCCATTAACAATTTTGTATTTAAAATTATGGATCCATTTTTTCCTCCATAGGGAATATTAGTGATCTATAAGCTAGTCAATTGTTACTTCTATACAATAGAGCAAAAACAATAGAATTCTTTTGTCATATCCTTTCAAGCCAGTGATAATACCTCTGCCAAGATCATCATCTGTTTTTAGTATCTTCCTTCCCACCTGTCTTATAGCCCTTCTTGGCACATAGTACTCTTTTTTGAACATTCTGCCAGATCAGCACGAAATAAGACAGTAAACAAAAGCCCTGAGGACCATGTCCCTGTGGACTCACAACCCCATCTGTGAGAACACAAGAGTTGCCACTGTCCTTGTTAAATATTCCCTGGTCTTATCTGTTGGTCTTTAATAATTTACTGAGCTTATCTAGACTAAATTCAAGTTCTTGGAATTAGTGGTCACTATTTTGTCTTTGTACTTATCTCTCCTCTTTCACTGTTTTATCTCTCCTTATCCTTTCTTGAAAGGGAGCATACGGAAGGGAAAGGACACAGATCATGGAGCCAGAACCACAGTGATTGAGTCCTGTCTCCACTGCTTTCTTGATAAGGGACCTGGGACAATCTATTTACCCATGATGAGTCTCTTTTGTTACCTGCATAATGGTGATTTAAAAACAACCTTAAACAAAACAGCATGAGGAAGACAATATCTTTAGAAATTAAAAGGTGAACAATAAATGACAATTGTCTTTGAAGCATGTATGATTCTGAGTGCGCTCTTGTCAAGTGGGGTGTTATAGAATAATATAATGTATAGTAAAAATAATCATTTCTGTTATAGAGGCTATGTGGTTACAATATCTACAAATACTCTCTAAGCAGTATCTCATGGGTAAAATGTGAAGCAATGGTACATGACAAATGTAATAAAACTAGAGAACAAACTGGAAAAACATTTGATGCTTTATTACATAATTTTCATCAAGTTACATCCTAAAAAGGGCAATATTATTTAAAAAGAAAACAATTTTTAAATGCACAGTTAACAATGTCAATGATTTACTCATTGTTTAAAAAGATAATAATCCTCAAGATTTTTTTCTCCTTTTTTAGTACTTACAAAAAATATTACTGTAGACAATATTTTGGATATATTACTATTCAGTTCTGCTCACTTAATTGTTAGTATTATACTTTGAGAAATTAAATGGGTGTGTATAATTAGACTATAATGCTATTAGTTAATTTAATTTTCCCCTTTTCTCTGTAGCATAATAAGCATCAATAGTATTCATTGACCATTTCTACTAAGTAGCAAACATATCATATAACAAACATATATGTTTGTGGATTTTTAAAATCAGCATTTTGAGACTCCTGGCCATGAGATATTTGCCATATACTCACTCACAAGCACATATACAAGACATTGCCATGGAAAAAAAGCTTTTTGAAAATTTGATTTTGTTCAATAAACCACTACTTAACTACTTAACATTATTTGATTACAGCTTGAAGTACTTCTACATTTCACAGACTCTTTATAAATAATTGGACTATCACTCTGTATCATATGCAATTCTGGGTGAGGGCACAAGTAGGTGCATATTTGCCTACTTGTGTTTATATGTATGTCTGTGTATGATTTGAGGTGGAATAAGGCAGGGAACAAATAGAGGGCAGGGAGGAAACATCTCAAATGGACAAAGATACAATGTCTGCATAAACTTAGGCCAGCTGTTAGGGTCAAAATTATACATCCTGACAAAGATTCTTCATGAGAACTTATAGTAACTTAAAGACAGAATAATAATGTTTGTTCATTCACAGTGTTATGTGCCTCCTGCAGCCACATGCTCATGCACCATCAGCATAGCATTCAGCCTTCACAATACCATCCTGTAGTAAGTTAGAAAAGCACTGTACCCTCAGCTTAAATAAATTTACAAATTAAGAAGATAATTCATCAGCATTCAGGAATGATAAAAAACATTAACAATAGAGCAGAGAAATTTGTCCACCATGTCATGACTCCTCAGTTTTCTCCAAGACAAACATTTAAAAAATATAGAAGTTAACATTTTTCAAGTATAAGGAAAGTGTGAGGAAATATTCTGCTCCTCTATCTTTACTTTAGTGATGGGCACTCAGGGAAGCATTTAATATCTTTGCCTAGAAGCGCTCAGAAAAATTTATTAAAAAAATAAAGAAAAATCAATGGAAAAATGAGTCACATCAAGAAAAAAAGTGGAAAAGGTATACGTATTCCAACTGGGAAAAAAGTAGAGGAGATTAGTGCCAAGAACTCCATCAGCTTCCTTGTGAATGAAATAAACCCTTTCATTTATGGAATGAATGAATGTAATAATCTTCCCAGAGAAAAATGACATAGTATATTTGTGCCTATTAGGAGATCATCATAAAAATCTAATGGGATTCTCTCGGCTCTATTTGGAACATCTCACTGAATAAAAATGAATAAGTTCCCTTCCCTGACATATCCACCACAACTTACAAAACAGTAAGAAAATTTCTGCATGCTCAAAGCTATCCTCAAATCATACTGTGTCTCCGGTGCTTATATGCTGTTTTAGGATCATTTTTCCATGCTCAGCATTGCCTGTAAACTTCCTAATCATATGATTTTACAGCAAAGCACCCTAATTATTCAACTTGATATTTTAGTTTTCCTTATTATAAAAATAATGCTCATTCATTATGGGGAATTTGGAAAATAAAGATACAAAGAAGAAAATAAAAATCATCCATATTCCTATCATATAAACTACTATTAACAATTTTCGAGTTTAAAACTTGTATTTTTCTACCACCATGATATAATGCAACCAGCTGGTTTTGGACTTCAATTTTGGAATCCAATTTTGGATATTAATTTTGAACTTCAATTTTGAAGACAAAATTTTCAATTTTGTTTAATTTTTTAGTGTAATAGGATACTTTTATAAAGTAGATAAAATTAATGAATTTAATCTACATGGATAAATATGGACATATCACAAACATTCTTTTTGGGGGGAGAACGCAAGTTCCAACATATGTTCAGTATGACGCCATTTATGTAAAATATTAAAACAAGTTATTATTCAGTATTACTACATGTTATTTGGGGGCACATAATCCTTTTTTTAAAAAAACAGGGCAAATGCACAGGAATGATAACTTCATGATAGTGATTACCTCTGGGGAAGGATAGATGAGAACCCTCTTGGGGTTTTAACTGCATCGGAAATATTGTACTTCTTTAAAAAGTGATATATGTGGCTGATGGAAATCTTATCTTGCTTGTTTGTGGTAATGGTTTCATGAGAGTGTTTGTATGTCAAAACTGAATAAACTGTACACAGTTATATGCAATATATGTCAACTATAGCTCAATAAATCTGTTAAAAAGCAAAAGTAGAAAGCATTATAAGGAAAACTTGGCAAAAGATAATAGACCTACATTGTAGCACATGGTTGTCTATGATATCTTTCCCAATACTTCTTGGCATGTCTTAAATATTTTATAAATAAATAGAAATAACACAATTTTATCTAGAAAGCAGAAATAAATCTGAAATGATACAAGCTGCTTCTGGAAGAAAGAACCACCACTCTACAGAATGTTGAATTTCTGCCTGATGGGTGAAGGCAGACAAAAGGGCAGTTTCCAGAATGAACACTGAAGGGCCTGTTTATGCTTCCCTGCAATGTCATAGGAAATCCTTTTCTGGTACCCTCTGAGTCTACAAAAGATAATCTTTGTCCCTTTCAGTCAAGGCACCAAAATATGTTTTTATCTACATCAAATTGTTTATCTACATTTAATATATAACTTGGAAATTTCTCTTGACATTCAAACAAAACTTGTCAGATGCCACAGGTTTCATCTAGACTCAGTGGCTTGTTGCTTTGTCTGGCAAATCTTCCCAGCCTTTCCCTTGGGACCCTGGCCTCAGCATCTTTGTCCCATCTGGTATTTGTGGTGTGTCCCCAACCAGAGCAATCTCCCCAGAAGCTTCTACTTCCCATCTGTGACATGGGGTAGTGTGAGCACCTATCCCCAGGATTGCGGTTGGATTAAACAAATTCCTACATGGGAAGTGCTTACAGCAACGTCCAGGACAAGTATAAAACTAAATAAAGATGTTATTCATTATATTTATTACTATACAAATATATTCAAATATCATTGTTTTGTTAAAAATAAGCATTGCACTTATCACATTCCATATCCTTACCTCGGAAGAAACAATCAGTAGTTGCTCATTGTCTTCAAGGTCAAGTGTAACCTTCCCCCACCTATTGCTTTAATGATTTTTACCACTTGTCTTAGCAAAAATTGCTTTAGCCAAGTCTATTCCCTTTTCCTTCTAAAAAGCAATGCATGTTTCCACTCTTTCCCATCTAACCTTTCTGAAACCTCATCATAACCCTCCCAGGCCACCACGACCTTAGAATCACTTTGTTCCCTCCTTCTAGAAACTAGTTTGTTTCTGATATCTGAGCTACTCATGTTGACATTTGAGTCATACACATAAAAGAGAAAAGAAAAATAAAGTGCTGTGTCTTGTTTCCCTAATTTGCCGGTAAACCCTTTCAGAGTCTCCTTCTGCGTTTTGTGCTTCCATGTTTGCAACAGAACTCAACACGTCATAGGGACCCGGTAAACAATGCTGAAAAAAGCCCGGTGGAACGACAATTTGAAGAGTGAGGGTGGTCTCATTCCAAAAAGAGGTGTAGGTTACATTCAGGATAACTACTTACTTAGCTCATTATTTCCAATCCTTTTTGCTTCTTCATTTCAAGGTCAAGTTTCTAATGGGCCACCCAAACTGGCCTGGGTGAAGCCAGTTCCCCTCTCGTGCACTCCCAAAAGAAAGGTGACGGGGAAGTTGAGAGAGAGAATCCAACAGGGGCAAGGTTCTATGTGGATTTCTTGCCCTTACAAACATCGTTGACTTTTGCCTGAATATGAAAAGCACACACAGATGCTATGGAAAGGCCCAGACCTGGCCAAAGAAGAAAACAGTAGCTTCTTGTCTAGAATCCCTTCTCCATATCCATTCATGTCACTGCTACCTCATGCTGTGCCCGAGCATCTCAGGGACTCTGGATCCTTCCTAGTGCCTGATATTCAGGTCTGCCTTTCGTTTCCTGTGGGATGAACGTAGATGAGTCCTATTATTGCCCCTATCTTATAGATGAGGAAACTGACAGTTAGACAGGTTAAGTGGCTTGGCCAAGGATTTACTGTTAGGACATACTGGAGCTGGAGTTCAAAGCCAAGACTGTTTCACTTTGGAGCCCATTAAGCTGTGCTGTCTCCTCTTGCAGCTCACTGCATTGAGGGTGGTCTGGTTTTGTTAGCAAATGGCAGGTCCTGTGGGTAGTGAGCTGGTAGAAGGATAAAATTGTAGTTGAATGTGTTTGAGTTCAGGGTTCCTCTCTGCAAGCTATTCCAGACCAGAACCCTCACTGTAGCCATATAGTTACATAGATACCTGAAAGATTAAAAAGGGAACCAAGCCAAGTTCTACACAACAATTCTAAATTCAGTCTCAGAAACTGTCTTGTTTCAATATTGTTCTCAAAAGTTTTGTCAATAGAAAAGAACCAAAACTCTGTAAAATAATTTAAAGAGGTTTATTCTGAGTTGAATATGTGCTATCATAGCCTGGAGAGCCACGTCCAAGAAGCCTTGAGCAAGTGGTTTTGCCATAGTTGGGTGACAGTTCGGTTTCATACATTTTGGGGAGACAGGAATGACACATAAAGTCATAAATCAATACATGGAAGATTTACATTGGTTTGGCCCAAAAAGGCAGGACACCTTGAAGGAGGGGATTACAGATTATAGGTGGGTTTAAAGATTCTTTGATTTGTAATTGGTTAAAGAAATGAGGCTTTGTCTAGAGGCTTGGAATGTTTTAAGTTAAGATAAGGAAGTCTGTTAATCAGAAACAAGCAGTGGACATATATCCAGGCTCAAGAGATGTGTTAAGTAAATGGATGACCTGCAGGTGTGATTTAGCCTTTGTCTTAAACGGCCTTAGGCCTGTTAATGATTTTGTATCTTATTGTTACAAAGAATAACTCCAAAAGGGACAGGGCGTTACTAGACTTGTCTGACCTTCCTTCTCCTCATGGCTGACAACCTCAGCTTTAAGGGTTATGTTTTTTGGGGGGAGGTGGGGCCTTGGCTAAGAGAGGGGGGGTCCATTCAGTTGGCTGGGGGGGAGCTTAAGATTTTATTTTAGTTCATGGTTTATACGTTGCTGTGAGTGGAAGTTATTTTTGTGCAAAGCAATTTGCCAAATTCAGTGAGTTTAGATGTTTCACCACTATATACACAATGGAAACCCTGAGTTCCCGACAGTTAGCAGGAGAGGAGGAGGAAGTCATTATTTCCCCTCACACCTCATACCCAGAGGTGAGCTGCTGGGATCAGTTTTGCAAGGCTGACCCTGGAGAGACGGTTGATCCCTGGCTCCTCAGGGGTCCATTTTGCCAAATTCAGAGGGGCTCCCTGGTATTGAGAAGAGCAAGCTTTTTATCTCAATTATTCTTTAAAGAACTGATACTGAATCTGAACAAATATGCCTAAATATTTAACAGTGAGGCTGTTAAAGAAGGTCGTATTACTGATCAAGATGAATGGTTCTCAAAACCACAATGAAAGCCACACAAAATAAAATAAAAAATGCACAATATAATATCCAGGGAAGTTTGTAAAAAATAGTGCCTGGGACCTACCCCCCACACTATCTCTGGTCCAGATGGTATAGGAAAAATAAAAACCTGCGCTTACTTACAGTAACTTTACTACCAACCTTACTCATTAAAAATCATAGTTTATAAGATCCCTGGTTTTTACTTAAATAACATAGAACTATCTGCACCCAGAACTTCTTCATCTGCAACTGTAACGTGTGCAGAGTAAGCCAGTATTTCTGGCTATTTTGGCTACACAAGCATCGCCCAGGGGCTTTTCTGACCAGCATCTTCTTAGCTCTTCCGATTTCATCTATCGATGGTGTGAAACCCAGAATATAAACGGGTATGCCAGGGAGACAAATGAATGTCTACTCTGTAAAATCCAGGAGTGAAAGAGTTTTTGCATTGAGCAAACTAGAAACAAGAAAAGAGTATACCTATGCACTCTGGATATGTCACACGTTTGAAACATAAGGCAATCTTCTGCCAGGTGTTAGGAAACTAATAACCACTGAATGTCTATCATGTGCCATGCAATGGCATATATTTAAAATCTCAAATAAGCTCCAAAAGATTGATGTGAGATACATATTCTTAATTCCCACTTTATGAATAAAAAGCTATGAATTGAGAATCAGAGAATTTAATCACCCCTTCGAAGTCCCACAGTATATTAAATAAATTGATAGAATCAGAAAGCAAAATAGTACTGTTTGAGGCAGATGTCTTTCCTTTCTCTGTAACAATGTGTCTCCTTCCTAAACAAGAAAAGTTTTCCCCCACCTTATTTAATTATACTGCTAGACACCCAGGCACACCTCCAGTATTGATTTTACACTTGGCATTTTCCATGCATCATCCGAGCCAGAAAGCATTTAACAGCTGTGGTGCCCTGAACGTGTGACACTCAGATGTCTTTCAAGAAACCCTGCTGTGGGAGGGGGCATTGTTGACTGAGCCCCAGCTGCCACCCATGGGATCCTTCACTGGCTTTGCACTGAGGCCAGGTTCCCCTAAGCTGCTCCCAGACAGTGACAGAGCATGGTGGGGTCATTAGTGCCAGCTCATTCCTGCCTGGTGTGGGGCTCTTCCAAGGAGCTCATGGGCCACATTCTGGCTTGTCCAAAACTTCCTCAAAATTGTGTGCGGTCTAGAGATCTTCCTACCCAATCCTTCCCTCCTTCTCTCCTTCACAGAACTTCACCAAAGTCTGCCTACCCCTGCTCCTTCGCCCTTTATTCCAGACAGGTGTTTCTCCATTGAATCTTCTGGCATCTAATCCCATCTTGGAGGCTGCTTCTCAGAGCACCTGAACCAACACAATGTTCTGTTCTTTCTCTTTCAATCTCTCAATCTCCCCCTCCCTCTCCCTCTTCTCTGCCCTCCACTGTTGATCTCTAAGTCTTCTAAGTCTTTCAGTTCAAACTCATTAGCTGTGTTCTCTCTCTATCTCTCTGTTCCAGCTGCTCTCATTCAGACCCAGAACTACTGTCCTCAGCTCCTGCCTTCTCCTGCCTCTGTGACCCTCCAGTTTCCCGGTTACCTTCTCCAGTGAAAAGCAGATTCTACTGCAATAATACTTAAGCTCCTTTGATGGCTCCTCACCTTCTGCAGGATAAAACTAAAGTCTTTACACGACATCTGAGTCCCTCTTTCACCTGAACCTGCCTCCCTCACTACCAGTCTCTTGGCACCCAAGCTCCAACCAGACTGAATCACTGGCCATTTCCTATTGCTTCTCGCCTCTGGACATGAAATATGGGTTTCCCCGATTCCTAAAAGCCCACCTCCCCCTCAGTTGCCATTGAACTTTAGCATGGTTTTTAATTAGAGATAGCAAGTGATTTTGCTATGGTCTGTTTACTTTGAGATTAGTTTTTAAAGTTTGCTTGTTAAGGCTGAGAGATTATTTTTGTGAGTCATACTAATGGACCCAATGCTCCTTTGAGGAATTTATCCCATGGAAACAATCAAAGACGTGCAAGAAGATTTACACACAAGGCCCACTCACAATAGTGTTAATTATAACAATAAAAATGAAAAACAACCTAAAGGTTCAACCAAAGGGGATTGCTTAAATAAATAACAAGCCACCCACAAAATGAAAATTTATGTAGTTGCTAAGTATAAAATTGAAAAATAATATCTAGGAAAACTTTGTCTTGTATTGAGTAACATATAGATTTCACACACTCTGTGTCTTTGGTGGTTCCATCTTAAATTACACAGATACCCGTATCTATGGATGTACATATAACAACTGAAAGAGCTTACATCCTCTGAGGAAAGCAGAAAGTATGGGTGTCTCAGGCTTTCTTTTCTATGTTTTTCTGCATTTTCTAATTTTTCTTCCATAAACATGTTCTAGTTTATAATCAGAAAAGAAAAAAATTGTCAAGCTCAATCTTATTTTTAAAACTTCTTAAACTTGGCCCAGCAATCACACTAACACCCCACTAACAATCGCCTCCAGTAAATCTTTTAGCAAAATTCACTTTTACATAAAGGAGAATTTTTACCTCAACCAGAAAAAGAAAAGAAAAAATACAAAAGCATTCTCAGACTAAAAAATGTATCATTATAGTACCTAAAACAGTCAGGGATGTGGGTTAGAAGAGAAGGTTTCTATTTTTTTAGGTTTTACAATACTACTAAAATTCAGAAAATACAGACTAAAGAACAAATGTTTAATAATATGTAAAGAAGAATAAAAATATTGTTTAAAAGATTGGAAACCAGTTTTTGAGTTTAGGCTTATATAGCAGTGTTTGACATTAGATAACACATTTTAAGCAACTATATACAAGTTATTATAATTAATAAATGCATACTTATTGAAAACAAAATAGTATTCTTTAATATGATTAATTTGATAGTCTTTCCCTTTCCAGGGGAAAAAAACAGCAAAAATACATTTCTAACTGGTTATAAAAGTCACTTAAAATGTTATCTTCATTTTTTATTTTTGCCATGGATTATTTTCCCTTTCTCTGAGCAACCTAAAGCAACTGCTTGGATTTTGCTTTTCTATTTCACATGATTGACAAAAGCATGGGTTTTCCATTTTCAAAGTAATAAAATCGGATCGATAAAGTAAACCTCCTCACAACACAGTAATCTCTCTAAGACTCTGAGCAGCTTTTTACATGTCTTGATACAATTTAATCTCAACAAGTAGCCAAGGTGTACGTCACAGATTCTCAAAAATAAATGTATGGTTAAAAATAAGTGGAAATTATCTCGACGTAGTTCCTAATCTTTGTGGGGCTTCACCACTAAGTTGTTTGATTTCTTGGCACAATTCTCTGACCTGCATTGCCTCTCTCACTCCTTTCTATGAAATGGTACAGGAATGCAAGTTCTTCTTCTTCTTTTTTTTTTTTTTTTTTTTGAGACAGAGTCTCGCTTTGTTGCTCAGGCTAGAGTGAGTGCCGTGGCGTCAGCCTTGCTCACAGCAACCTCAAACTCCTGGACTCAAGCGATCCTCCTGCCTCAGCCTCCCGAGTAGCTGGGACTACAGGCATGTGCCACCATGTCCGGCTAATTTTTTCTATATATATTAGTTGGCCAATTAATTTCTTTCTATTTATAGTAGAGGCGGGGTCTCACTCTTGCTCAGGCTGGTTTCAAACTCCTGAACTCGAGCAATCCGCACGTCTCAGCCTCCCAGAGAGCTAGGACTACAGGCGTGAGCCACTGCGCCCCGCCAGAATGCAAGTTCTTGAACACATTTGTATTAAAGCAGGATCAGCTAATATCCCCTGAACATATCTCAAAATCAACCGTGGGAGCTCACTGCAATCACATGCCTAAGGGGGTTACTCCCTTTCTATAAACCTAGGAAGAGCTGACTTTGGAAGAGCCTCTTTGAAACAAATCTCAGCCAAGTCAGATTTTAATATCCTGTGAGAAGAGGGGAAAAGTGCATTTTATCACAAAGAGGCCCCTCTCAGAAACTTTCCACACCATGGAAATATATCACTATTTTCACAATGCTGATTAAATCAGTATAGCAAAAAGCACAGATTTCTCCCTTTCTCTCTCCTCCACAATGGATGTTCAACACTGAACCCCTCCCTGAGAGAGCTCCATTTTATTGTTCCTTCACCCTAAAAATTCTACTAGTGTGCTTGAGAATTTCAGCTTGAGCCTCTTAAGAATCGCAGGTAGTTTGATGTCTATACTGTGGAATAAAACACACAAGGATCCTGATGTTACATTTGCTTGCAGTTTGCTGACTGTTGAAAATAGGAGCAGACAACTGAAGGATGGGACAGAGGAGCTTCACATGCCGTAGAGTTCTGGGGCTTCACAGGAATATTGAAAGGCCTGCTACACTGTTCTTTGGAAAATAAAGAACTTTTCACTTCACTGAAAATAAAAAAACTAACAAACAAAACAATTAAATGCATGGCATTTGAAAACTTTTGTAAGGCTTTCATGACGTTATATAAAAGCAATAAAATATTGTGTCCAAGGCATTATCAGTGGCATAATTAATTTACTTTTATATTAACCCTTTAATAAAATGAAGACAAAAGACGTGTAGATATATTTACAATCTATATGCACAAATGTATGCACACATATACTATGTGTGTATGTGTGTACATATATATACACTATGTGTGTATTATTAATACATACATATGTGCATATACATACATATATGTACCTATATACATATGTGTAGAGTATGCACATATATGTACTGTGTATGTACACATATATACTATGTGTGTATATACACAGGTATGTAGTGTGTATATATGCACATATATATATACTGTGTGTATATATATAAATTAACTGAGCCTTATTGTAATTTTTTATAGGATAAGCTTCAGTTGTCCAGAGTTTTCAGTGTTATCCTCCTGTGAATACATGTTTGACTTATTTCAGTTACATATTGCTACAGAGTAAAGCACTTTAAAATTTAGCAGCTCAAAATTACAGCCATTTTATTTGCTATTAATCATGTGGGGCAGGCATTTGTGAAGGATTCTGCAAGAACAATTTGCACATACTCCAGAGTATCTGGGGCCTCCACTGGGCCACAGTGGCGAGGAGCTAGTTTCTTGTGGTACTGGCTGGAGTGGCCCAGCTGGCACTGGAGGACCCAAAATAGCCACACTCAATGCTTCGTGCGTTAGTGTTGACTATAATGTAGGGTAACTTTTCTCCCTCACACATCCTCTCTCTCCTTTTTGTGGACTTTTGTCTTTCAATACTCTAGCCTAAACTGCTGTACATGGTGACTAGCTTCTAAGAAGACAAAAATGGAAGCTTGCAAGGTTTCTTAAGGTCTGGGTCTGGAACTGGTACAACATTACTTCTGTCATACTCTATTGGCCAAACAAATCACAAGACCAGTCAAGTTTGAGTGATAGAAGGAATTTGTGGTGGTCATCTTTGGAGACTAGCCACTCTAAGCCCTTATTAGTATGGCATTTTTCTCCCAAGGAGCTAAAGTTTATCTGCCATATCAGGGTTGCTCTTCTAAGAAAAATAAAAAATAATTTGAGAATGTTTTAGTAACATAAAGCCTCAGTGAATTTGGGGAATGGTCTTTTCTACTAGGTTGACATTTCTTGTTGACTGAAAGTTAACTGAGTTTATTTCAGTTAATGGAGCTCTCAGTCATTAGCTTCTCAAGCCTCTTTCATTCACAGTCATTCATATACTCATTTAAGAAAAGTTTATTGAGCATATTTTATGTGATAGGCACTTTCTTGAGTGCTGGAGATGTGGCAGTAAACCAAGAAACTGTCACCCTCCAGGAGCTTGCATTCTAGTTGAGAAGTCAAATAATAAGTTAGTAATTGTATAGTTTATGTGTGTATATATATATGTTAAGTAGCTATAGATGAAGAAAGATGCAAAGGATGAGGGATAAGGAGAAACTAGCAGTGCATTTTTAGGAAGGGTAATCAAGGAAGGTCTCTCTTGACTAGGTGGCATTTTGCAGAAGTCATAAAGGAAATGTGAGAATGACCCCCGTGTGCATGTTGGCGGATTGGGATCATTTGGGGTAGAGGAGACAGCAGGTGCAAAGGCCTGAAGGTGAAAACCTGCAAGGAAACCGGAGTGGCTGGAGCAGAGTGTGTGATGGGGAGAAGGACAGGGCTGGAGAGGTGGCACAGAGTCAGAGCATGAGAGCCTTGCAGGATAGGGCAAGAAGTTGGGTTTCACTCTGAGTGAAACAGGGAGCCACTGCAGGTGTTGAGCAGAGGCATGACATGATCTGGAGTACATTTTTAAAGGATCCTGTTGTCTGCTGTGTAAACAGTGGGGCAAGAGTGGATGTGAGAGATCTATTGTGGAGCATTGCAGAGGTGCAGAAGGGCATGGAAGTGGCTGGGTCTAAAGATTCACTATTACAGGTGGTAAGACATGCTTGAAGGTAGAACCAATGATGCTGGCTAATGCACTGGAGCAGGCAAGGATGCCTTGAAAGTTTTCCAGCTGAGAAACAGAATATATGGTGGTACAATTTACTGACATGGTTACCCTCTTTACTTTTATCTTTAATGGAAAAGATCTCCCTAAAATATACCACTCTTTGTTACTGCCTTATTAAGCATGAGTAAAGAGAAAATGTCAATCTTTGCTGTTTATCTGAAGATCTTCCAAGTGGCTTAGGGCTATTATTTTAAATATATACCTCCAGTGTATGTAGAATGTGATGCCTTGTTGTGAATTATTCTGCCTGTGCTGGCAATATAGCAGACATCAAAAGTGGCTTTTAAAAAATTTAAACAATAATACACTGATGCAAGCTTGTTTTGTGGTCATATTTTTCCTTGAAATGGAGAACAAAGAAACAAACTTATGTGTGTGGTTCTGTTGAGTTATTTTCTGTTGTTTTTTATGATATTTGGATTATCACTGGCTAATTCACCAATGTATAAAATAAATATTAAAATACAACCAGGATAAAACAAAGGGGACTCTAACACTAGCAGTCCCTAAGAAAAACACTTTTCTGAAATTAACATTGCTGCTTTATAGTCAACAATTTCAGCCACCTCATTTTTGTTTTGTTTTGTTTTGTTTTGTGGGATTTTTATTCCTTCACCAAGAACTAAATATGACAAGACAATATTCAAAGAGAAGGAGACAAAGATAATTAGTGGGAGAAAGAATCAAAAGAAAAAAAAATAAAAAGAATAGCCACAGAAAGCACCTAATCACCGTGTTCTCATTTCATACCTGCTAACCTTGAGGAAGAAAAATCGAGGGAGGAAAATTGACTAGCACTCCTATTAGGCTCTCATTGCAGTAATAACAAATTATCCCTTTATTCCAATATTCCTTGGCTGCTGAGAAATACCCTGGTGAACCTTGACTGGATTCTCAGCATTGCAATTTTCTCAGTGGGAACAAGGCTGCTTGCTTTTATCTGCAGTGGTCTCTTACCCCGCAGAGATGCTGGCTACTTTACAGGTCTGTGTGTATGCCCTATACTCTCTCATTATAGAAAGTTCTCCCATTATAGCCTTTACTGTCTGCCTCTGATGTTCAAGCTGAGACTGACTAGCTGGGGAGCCTGCACAATATCGAAAGAGCTCAGCTAAACTGCCCCACGTCCCTTGCCAACCCCCACACGCCTGGCTTCCAGCTTGAAAACAAAGTCCCTTCTCTTGTTTTAGCCCTCAGCGAAAACATCACCCTGGACACAGGCATAACTATGAAATTTAGATATCTTCACAAAAACATATTTTGTGTAAGGCCAGACGTATATATTTTTATTGGTAGCATTGATCTAAGCAAACCAGAGACTCAACTCATCCACCTAAGAAACCAAAGAGAATTGAAATTCAGGATTCTAAACATGTTTAGCTTATTCTGAGACCCACCACCAATGCACAAAAATCGAGATTGGTGCAATTTCAGTTTTACCTAAATAGCTTTGTGATCCATATTTGACTTATCTATAAAATTATTTATACACAACCTACTGTGTGCTGAGGGCTGTGCTAAGTGTTATGTAGATGGATGCATGCAGTCTAGGTAGAGAGTGTATTTGTTTTCTGTTACTGCTGTAACAAATTATCCAAAATTAGTGGCTTTAAACAACTCAAGTTTATAGTTCTAGAAATCAGAAGACCAACACAGGTCTCACTGAGCTAAAATCAAGGTGTCTGAGGAACTGTGTCCCTTTCTGGACACTCTAGGGGGTAATCATACTCTTGCCTTTTCCAGCTTTTAGCGGCTGCCCACGCTCCTTGGCTTTTGACTCCCTTTATCCATCCTGGAAGCCAGCAATATTGCCCCTCCCTCTGACTTTCCTCCCTTCATCTCATCTCCTTCTGGCTTCAGGCAGAAAAGGTTTTCCACTTTTAACAACTCATGTGGTTAGGTTGAACTCACCTGAATAATCCAAGATAATCTCCCCATTTCAAAGTCCTTAACCTTAGTCACATCTGCAAACTCCTTTTTGCCATATAAGGTTCCTATAATTATCCTCAGGTTCCTATAATCAGGTATGGACATGTTTAGGGGCCATAATTCTTCCTTCCACAGAGAGACATGATAGAGCGAGATCAGAGGCCAGCCTGCATATCAACTAGTGTGGAATTCACAAGTTTGTTTTAAAATTATTAATATTTCAGTGGGCATGAAACAGAAAATGCATAATTTTTTTCTCACCCCATCTAGCATTTCTAAATTCAACATTCATAGTTTGTCACTTAATATTGGATCTGGGAGGATTAAAAAATGAAATGAAATGAGTGTATTTTATTCAAACTCATTACAGTACAGTATACCCAAGAAATCAGTTCACTCAACCATCTCATTTCCCCATGAACATGTCTCTTATGGGTTGAATCATGTCCCCCTCCCAAAATTCATATGTTTAAATCCTAACCCCCAGTACCTCAGAATGTGACCTTATTTAAAATAAGATCATTGCTGATGTAATCAGTTAGCCTAAGATGAGAGCATCACACTGGAATAGGGTGGACTCCTAATTCAATAGGACGGGTGATAACATGTGGACATGAAAACAGAGATCAGGGTGATGCTTATTTATACAAGCCAAGAAATACCAAAGATTTCCAGCAAAGCACCAAAAGCTAGGAGAGAGATGTGGGACAAATTCTCTCCCACAGCCCTAGGAAGGAACCAACCCTATGGAGATCTTGATCTCTGACTTCCAGCATCCAAAATTGTGAGGTCATAAATTTTTGGTGTTTAAGCCACCTAGTTTACAGAATGTTGTCATGGCAACCCTAGGAAGCTAACATACCATCCAACTCGGAAACTATTCAGGAGGACCATGCCCAGCCAGTCCTGTTGTGTTGTGCTAGGATTGACAAAATTACCTCCCTTAGAAAAGAATGTGAGCAAATGGGTCCAAAGTAAATTATCTTGTGTGTGTGTGTGTGTGTACATACATACAAATATTTTCAATATTTAAAATATTGAATTTTCAAAAAATGAATCCTACACTTTACTAAGAATTGAATATTACATGTAACAGACCAAGGGACTTGCTAAAGTTAATAACCCTTAAATTTAGAACTCTCTTGTCTGTTGGTCCTAAAACTTCAATAACCAAATAAAACGTAACTTATGAGTTATATGGATTGGCCTCTTAAACACTGTCTGAAATGTAATCAAGTTAGTGTTTTACAAGAAGATATTTTATATAACATGAACCTTTAACAATTTTATTAACTATACATAAATATGTATATATAAATATAAAGACATGTACCTGATTTATATCTGTATGCCCAAGGATTGGTTTGCACGAGTATCAATGAGTACGTGTATCAAAAACAATGAGATGTTTTCCTCTTTGCCCATGGCACAAGTAAAGATTTTATCCCACTTTCTTGTCAAGAAAAACAATTTGTTGTTCAAGAAATTTGGGGTTAATGTGTTTCACAAAGCACTCAGTTACAAAGTTACATATAATTGCTTTGTGAGGTCTTATATGGGAAAATAGAAATGGGCAGAGAGTTCATAAGCTGAAGACCTAGCTAAGCCACACTCAGATTCCCGACCCATGGAAACTGTGAAATATTTCTTTAAACTGCTATTTGTGGTTATTTGCTTTATGCAGCAATGGATAATTACTACAGCAAGCAAGGCTTTGAGCTAGATGTCTGTGTGTGTGTTTCTCACCTTTTGTCTGCAGTACATAGCCCAGGACTTGTGACACCATAGCTCTTAAAGGGGAGGGTGTATTACAGTAGCTCTTAAAGGGGAGGGTGTATTACGTGATAGGATCAGAGAAAGTTACAATGCAGCTAAGAAGACATGAATGAAATGTTTGAAGCAATTTAGAAATAATTCCCTCTGGTCTGTGGCTGTGGGTGTTTGGATATGGAGCCTGAGCCTACCCCGGAAGCTGTGGGGTAGTGTGGGTGGATGGAAGGAAGATGAGGACTTTCTGGAGCTATGAGTGGGGGTGGGAGCAATGAATAGGCCATGCCCAGGACAAATGAGGCGCCTGGCCCAAGAGAAGCGCATGGTAGGGTTGGGAGTCAGTGGGAAACAGTTCTCTTTGAAGATGTCAAAGGTGGTGGCTGCGAGGGCTTGGCGGGGCTGCGCATGTCTACCATTTCATGTGGGGCCCAGGGCCGCCTGCGTGCTGTTCCAGTGGTCAGGGTCATGAAAGAGGCTGCTGCAGAGACCAGAAACCAATCACCGTGGGCAGACAGTTCTGAGGGACACCTTCCTATTGCCAGAGCCATCCTTCTAGAATGTGAATCACTGCACATCACACTCACCTTTCTGAACCCTGAGGGCCCCGTGGCTCATCAGAGTGAATGTCACCTGCAAGGTGCTGTTGTGTCTGGCCCTTCCTCCCCTCTTCAACCTCATCAGCTACCACCCTCCCTCTATTTTATTCCTGGCAGGCAGGTCTCCTTTCTGTTCCTCAAAAACACCAGACACACCACATCTTAGGGCCTCCACAGTGTCTGGACCACTCTTGCCCCAGGAAAATATGCCTACCTGTCTTACCTTTATAAACTATTTGCTCCATTCTATCTTCCCAGAGAGGCGTGTCTGGACCACCCATTTCAATACTGCTAACTGCCCCATGCCCTGTATCCACTATCACTCTTACCACTTCTATTTGTTGAAGTTCCTGGTTGTATGTATGGGCATTCCACTAGAAAGTAAGCTCTTTCTACTTAGGCCTGTTTTTGTTTTGTTTGTTTGTTTGTTTGTTTGTTTTTGCTTTATTCTCAGATACATCCAAGATGCCTAGAACAAAGCCCGACTGAAGTAGGTGCTCCATAAACATTTGTGGAATTGAACTGAATTTAATTCACTCACTAAAGAGAGAGTTTAAGAAAGTATACAGCATATCCCAGTGTCAAAGAGGGTGTAGACATGGAGAGGGCTCTAGGCCACCTGAATGCAGAGCTAGCTTGTCCTCACTGAAGAGGTAGGAGGCTATAATACTAGGCTGCGGGAGAAAGAGTTTGAAAATCCTGTCTCCAGAGTAGGCGGGTGCCATAGTGCACACAAGGGTTCTCCTGTGCTGAGGCTGTCTCACCCCCTTCTCAGAGTGCCTGCCGGGCAGGAAGGGGACTTCAGCTGTTGGCTAAGTGGCCTTTCCTGGAAACTGCTTTCAGCAGCAGTGCAGATCCCTAGAGCTCCCCAGAGTCTACCCAGAAGCCCCAAGAAAGCATGGCGTCATGCTTACCCATTCTTGCCCCTTTTGTCTCCTTACCTCTCTTTAAGATCCTTTGTCATGAGGCTAGAGGGACAAATGAAAGAAGAGCTATGTCTGAGTTTTACGTAGAAACTATGAGGTCTGGGAAGAGGAGAAGGACACCCTTATTTTTCATCTTTTTTTCCCAACTTAAGTTCCATTGTGGCCGGGACATGTATTTATATCAAATGCTTGGCGCTTTATTGACACTTCACTTTTTTCTGTCATGCATGGCCCCCCTTCTCTCACAGGCTGCAATTTGAAGGTGTCAGTCAGCATGAGGGCTCGTCTGAAGAATTGACTAGGGAAAGACCTGCTTCCAAGTTCACTGGAGTGGTTGTTAGTATAATTCAGTTCCTTGTAGGTTTTTGGACCA
Source organism: Microcebus murinus (assembly GCF_040939455.1). Classification (NCBI taxonomy): domain Eukaryota; kingdom Metazoa; phylum Chordata; class Mammalia; order Primates; family Cheirogaleidae; genus Microcebus; species Microcebus murinus. The sequence goes on along the minus strand of NC_134111.1, from coordinate 93,036,709 downwards.
AGGGCCTTGTTTCTTTGCAGGGTGTCAGCTGGAGGCTGTCTTCAGTTCCTTCTCGTGTGCGCCTATCCACATGGTAGCTCACAATACAACAACTTGTACCAGCAAAGCCAGCAAGCAAGAGAGTTTGCAAACAAGACAGAAGGTACAATCATATATAACATAATCATGGAGGTGACAACTCATCACCTTTGCCATATTCTATTGGTTAGAAGTATCTCATAGGACCAGACCAGACCCAAGGGAATGGGACTACACAAGGTCATGGACACCAGGAGGTGCAATCACTTGGTCCCCTTGGAGTCTGTCTGCCATACAGCCTAGACTGAGACAGAAACTGACACTTCTGACAAGACACATGAAAAAGATGAAACTGCAAATGTGACAAGACCTTGAAGAGAAGTCCATGGTGCTATGGTATTTTCTCATAGGGGGATATGAACTAGATAAATTAAGAGAAAATATTTTTTCTGAGAAAGAAACAATTGAACAAGGAACTGAAGTTAGAGTAGGAGTTAAGTATTTATTTTTTAAATTGTGTCTTCCTTTCCTTCCCTTCCTCTCTGCCTCTGAATCACTCATTTAAATTATAGAGTTATTCAGGGAACAAAAGATATGGGGAACATTATATTTTACATCAGATGAGCTCATTCGAGAAATGTGCAGAACATCTATTACCTCCTTAACAGCAATAAACAAAACCTTAAAAAAAAAAATAAAAAGGAAATAAACTTCTAACATTCTCGTTTCTGGAAACATCACCTTGATGTTAACAAAGCAGAAAAAAACTTTAAATGGAATATATTGACTCAAAAATCCTTGAAAGGAAAAGAAGAAAAAAAAAAAAAGAAATCTTTTATGACTTTTTCTATAGTTGCAGAAAAGAATTAACTAAGTACTAGAATGAGAGCCCTACCCAGATTGAGACATCCTGGCCATTGAACCCAAGTATTTTTGCCTTTGTCCTCCTGTTTCCCCCTTATGCACTCATCCCAAAATGAATAAGCAGCATCTCATTTAATTCATATCACACTGAAATGAAGCACTCAGGATACACGAATGGATATAAATCCCTATAAAACATAAAAGGCATGAAATATTACTTAGTAAACAGAACACAAAAACATAGTTTAATTATTTCTTGAGGATACGAAAACATCATTAGAAAAACTATTTATTATTCTCTTACAGAAGACAGTGAGGGGTGCTGCTGGGGACGGGCAGTTGTCACGTGAAGGGCAATGATCCCTGTTGTAGTTGAGATCAAAGGTTCACAAGATAATTTTAACCTGATTATTTCTGACTTTGATGGAACTAAAAAAGAGTGAATGTTATTTTATAAGGAAAAACCTACACAAAGATTTTTTTCGCTTTGCTCATCATTGAGAGTAATTGTTAAGATTATATGGATAGATGCTTTAAAATATCCAGTTTATGCCCTTTTTCTTTGGGGTAGTATGGAGTAACATGAAATAGAACAATGTTCCCGTGGAGGAGAATTAGCAAAGCAAGATAAAATACAAAAACTGTCTTATTAAGGACAACAGAGAGCTAATACATCAGTGATGAATAGAGGAGCCAAGACTCTGGACATGGGAGAACCACAGAAAGGTAAAGTGCTGTTTCTCTGGTTTCATTTGCTGACTCTAGACCTAGGCGAAAGATCAAGGATTCAGGTTTGTTATGGGAAGGGCATCAGAGACGCCAGTACAGCTCCTGACAATTAGATGGGGCTGAGTGGCAAAACTGGTAGGCCCCAGAGACATTATTTCTCTCCCAGGACATTTGTTAAATTCTAAAGCTCTATATAGTGGGATGCTAAAACTCTTAAGCCAAAATCCAGAAAAAAGCAGAATACGTTTTAAAATGAGAATTTAGTATCAGTCAGGGATGAGGAAATCTCACTAAAGCAGGCCAGACATTCCATGCAAAGCCCTAGAGGGACAGGAGCAAACAAAAAATTGAACAACAAAACCTGAGGACTCACACTCCCAGATATCAAGACCCATTAAAAAGCTGTAGTAGTTAAGACAGAGAGGTACTGGCAGGTGATAGACAAATAGATCAATGAAACAAAACAGAGAATTTAGAGGAAGACCCAGAGATAAAAAAAATCGACTTATTTAGGACGAAGGTGGCTCTGTAGTACATGGGGGAAGAATAATCACTTCCACAATTGAATATCCATATGGAAAGTAACAGATCTTGACCCCCTATCTCAAACCGTGCATAACATTCATTCCAAATGGATTTCATATCTAAAGCAAATATTTTAGAAAAAAAAGCATAAGGAAATGTCATTGTGAATTTTGGTAAGCAAAGATTTCCTAAACAGGACGCATAAAGATGTCATTATAGAGGAAATGGTAAAGTGGACTGCATTAAAACAGGAACTTCTGTTTACCAAAAGATACCTTAATAAAACATAAAGGCAAGCTACAGAGTAGCAGAATATATTTACAATACATACATGTGACAAAGATCTTTATCCAGAATATATAAAGAACTAAAAATTAATAAGAAAAAAGATAGTATAAAATGAGCAAAAGTTTTGAGCAGTCACTATCAAAATGGCCAGTCAATATATGAAAAGGTGCTTAATTCACTAATCATCAGAAGGAAAGTAATAAAACTAGAATACACTCTGTTCAGAAGAATAGCTAACATGCAAAAGGCAAAGATAAGGGTTGTATTGGAGCTCAGCATCAACTCTGCATCTAGTAACATCATTTTGTCAGAATTTCAAATTGGCCTTGGTGGAAGTATTTACACCACTGAAATTGGCAAACACTACAAATCTGGTGGGTTTTTTTTTTTCACCAAAGAGCCAGTTTATCAACACACCACTGTGTAGTGTTGGCAAGGGTGTAGAACAACTCAAACTTTCATACAATGCTGGCGTAAATGTTCGTTAATAATCATTTTGGAAAACTGTTTGGTAGTACCTACCAAACGTGAACATGTACAGTTCCACTCTATGTATATATCCAAAAGAAATGTAAACATATGCTCACAAAAAACACAAACAGAATATTCACAGCAGCACTATACATAATAGCCCCACACTGGGAACTAATTGTTCAAAAAACCAAAATGGATTTTTTACATGGTGGTATAGTCATACAATAGAATACTAAACAGAAATGGAAAAGAGCAAACTACAACCATACACGTTAACATCGATGAATCTACCAACTATAATTTTGGGAGAAAGAAGCCAAACACAGAAGTCTACATACTTTATGACCCCATTTATATCTAGGCAAACTACTGTATGTTCTTAGAAGTCAGGAAAGTGGTTTTACTCTTGACATTGAGGAACTGATTAGAAGAGGCATGATGGGGGGTCCTGGAGTGCTGACAATGTTTTACTTTGTGATCTACGTGCTGGTTACTTAGACAGATTCATTTAGTAAAAATTTAAAGGAGCTATTTACCTATTTGTACACTTTACTATATATCACAATTCAATTAAAATTTTGGCTGTAAAAGATAAGGAGCCAGACACCAAGATATAGGTACCACTGATTTTCTTTATTTAAAGTCCACAAACAAACAAAATGATTCTATATTGAAAGAAGGCAGAATGGTGTTGATTTTATGTGAAATATTAGCTGGGAGGTGGAAGAAAGGGACTTCTGGGTGCCGGAAATAATCTACCTTGACCTTGCTGGTGACATGCATGTATGCATTTTTAAAAAGTCATTGCATTGTAAAGTTGGCATTGTGCACTTTACTGTTCTAACTTGTAATTAAATTTAAAAAGTTCAGTTACTGGGAGGAATGAACCTAACCAATCTCATGTATCTTATTGAAAAGGCATTACTCAAGAGATAAGTTTCTTGTTCATTTCTTTGCTCACTGACAGGGAGTCGAAAATGATGAGAAAAAAGATAACTGGATTCTGTTTATAGGTAAAAACAGAAATTTTATTGGCTACCCAGTCAATAAACTGAGACTAAATAAATCTTGGAGCTATGCTAAAATTTATGGAGTAATAATAACATGATAAAAAGCCCCCAAAGAATTTACAATCTAGTTGGGAGAAATACAACACACTGAAATATATAAAACATTACAAAATAACATAAAATCAAATGAATACAGTGCCATGAAACTAGTTTTCTCTGAAGTACAGCTGACTTTAAAATGGGATTTTCAGTCCTAGGAGAGTTTACGTCTCCCTTCCTCCTCCCACTTTCATTTCTATTCGTAATCCTACCTTCTTTGAGGAACACAGAAAGGTACCTGTAATGAACTTGTTAAAATCCAAGTGCAGTTCTCTTTTTTAGAATGACTTTTAATCACATGATTGAAAATTCCTTCTTTCTGAGTTAAAAAAAAAAAAAAACTGTAAAGGCTGAGTTATAACTATCATTAAACCTGTAAAGCAAAGCTCTAAGTCATTAAGCTGGGAAGAAGCTGGGTTTTATTGCCCATAAAAAGCTAAGGAAAGTAGAGAAAGAGCCAAGTCACTTCTCTTAAAATGAAAAGGCATTTAGGAGAAGTGGAGAAGTGGGATCAAAGGAGCCAGACAGGAGTGAGAGTTGCATGGATAAAGCTGCTTAGGTCTAGTGTAGCCACATACCCTGGCTGCCTGCCACAGCCCTAGTTAACTGCTGCTGTCCCAGTATCTTGTGTTAAGCATTTGTCCCTGATGTCTTTGGTGGTATTGCAATAAGCTAGGATGGGTTTGGTAGATCTCTACTTTGAACTTGTAGCCTCCATCAGGGTCTTGTCTAGCAGTGTGTGAGACACATGTACAGTTAAAAGGAGGCTCACTTGAACATGTGGTTAAATCTGAAAGACAACCAGTGATAACCATCTCTCCACTTACCCCACCTAGGCACCATATGATTAGCACTTCCCACTCAATGGCACTAGCCAGTGTAATGAGGGTAGCTTAGGCAATATAGAGATGGGCCATGGCGGGGGGGCGGAAAGTATTAGAAGTTACTGCCTCTGATTGTAATAGGTGTGACAGCCAGTTACTTTGCAGCCTGTGAAATGCAGGGCAATGTGGAAAATTACAGTTTAAGCAAAGACGAAAGAGTAGGAAATAGAGGCTGAGAAGTCCTACCATAGAGTATATAGAATAATCTGATTGCTCTTCTAGGGTAGTTTTGTTAGTCCTACCATAGAGTATATAGAATAATCTGATTGCTCTTCTAGGGTAGTTTTGCTTTATGGTATAATTGACAACTATTTTATTATGTGGTTTTCTTTTTTTTTATTTTGCTTTAAACCCTTTCAGCAGTCATAAGCTCAAAAAAGTGCATGTTTAATAAATTAAACTGATTTTCCATTTCTTAAGAAAGTTCATGATGAACATGTAACTTTCCCAAAATGTTTTTCAATATTGAACACCCACCTTTACGAGCCATAGGACTAACATGGACCACATAACAACCACAAGACTCAAATCTACTAAAAATACATCATCATCTACTTTAAGAGTATTTACTTAAAAAGACTCCAACCCAAATTTCTGTTTTATTAAATGAATTTGCAGAAGCTGGAATATATCATTCTGTGAAGCGTGACTTTTCATTTAAACCAAATGATAGTGCTTTCTATGTTAATTTCACTTACTTATTTCTCAATACCAGGGTTTTTTTGTATCTACAAAATAGTGAAGTGATAACTGCTCATGTGTTGGCCCCACTAACAGAAGAACTTTGCAAACAGTGAAGTGAAGCCAGTTTTTCATCACTGTCATTGGATGCTTCAAAAGAAAATCAATGAAGTTAATTCTAATAGTGTTCAATTGTTTTCATCTATGTAATGGAATCAAAGTGGAAGTTTTGGAAGCTGATTCAGTCAAAGATGAAACATTCAGTATTAATGCATAGAGTTAAAAAAAATTTCTTCAATGTACACAGATATCTTTTTTTATTTTTCAAAAGAATTTTATTTCTGAAAATAATTTTTAAGTAGCTCATTTTGTTAATTAGCCAATATAATAAAAATAATTTGGGGTTCATAAATAAATGCCAAAAATATGTAATTTTTATTATTTTTAGCACACCATTTCACTCTCACAAGTGTCCCAGTTTGAACTACAAATTATGTGGTCACCCTAGTCATGACCAAAAATAAAAGGAAGAGCAAATAGGTCATGGGATAAGAGTAAAGGACGTAATATTTGGAGAGCACCTGAATTAGATATTGTATTATTGCTATTATTTTACAACAGAGGAACTTGAAATCTAAGGTAGCTAATTGGTGCACTCCAAGGGTATCTAACCACAAAGTGAGATGTTAATGTAGGCTTGTCTTATTGCTAAGCTTTCTCTATGCCATATGCTTCCTTAAAAGGCTTACTACCTGCCTTTCCCTGAGTTGCTATGGAGAATCATTAACCATCATTAATGAATAAATTCCTATTGTAGTTTTCTATATAGAGTTGCCCATGTGAGAAGCAGTTTAACAGCAAATCAATATCTGCAATTAAGAGCTTCTGGTTTTTAATAGTGGGTTCATATTTAGAACATTCTTATACATAGAACAAAAGATAGAAACATAATTTTTTTTTTGTACAGACTTCACACAAAGCTATAATGTACCTGATTTGATCAGGTATAAAAGTTAGCTTTCTAAGCAAGATTTAAGAGTTTGTACAGGGACGAGCAAGTAGTTGATATAGTTGACCAGAGAATCCGTAAGAGCAATAACTAACATACATGGAGCATTTATTCTGTTCTCTATGCTTCACATGTATTATTTAATTTACCCTCACTACAATGTGGAGAGATAGAAACCATCGTTAACCCCACTTGGTTGATGAGGAAAACTGAGGCCCAAACAGGTAAGCCGCAGAAGATGACATAGCTATAAGTGGCAGAGCTCAGAGTCCAATGCTTGCAGCCCTTCTGAAGAACTCAGACTTTAATTACTACTGAAATGGAATCAGGTAGGCAAGTTGGTCCAAACAGATCTGGCTTCTAGTAGGAGAATCTTGTTTTCTGTGCTCCGAATAACTACATTTCATATTTGTTGCCTTTAAAAAAAAAAAGGAGAAAATGACAAAACATCTTGAGGTTATACACATTATGCTCTTTAGTCAACTGGATTTCCACCATGTTGTTTACACAGGGTGCTCTTTCCCACTCTCACTGCATCCCGCTGCCCCCAGCTGGTAGCAGCATATATAACACGACAGAAAGAAAAAGAAATTAAACCCACATTTGGTGATAAACTTGTGAAATATCTGTCTTCTTCATTATTAGCTAGAACATCAAGGACTTCCTACATTTTAAAATATCATAATTTGACATAAAAGATGTTAAGAAACCAACCAAGTTCATTAAAATAAATAAATACAGCCTATTTCATGTTAGTAAAAGCAAGTTTATCAATTTAAATTGTGCTACATGCAAAGAAAACATTATTAAAAAGTGGGCCAAGCTGAATCACTGCAAGAGTATTTATAGTACTATGTCTAATTCTAATCATTAAGCATAGATTCTTCATAAAGAATCAAGAGTCAAGTTTTAAATTGGGCTGACCATTTTAAGTTAATATTATATTTACCAAGAGAAAAATAATGAGAGAGAAAACAAAGAAACCAACTGGTAAAAATGAAAATATACAATTTAAAAAACATTTTATTGTATATGAATATTCGGGAAGGAGATGTCTCAGCTCTCTTATAATTAATTATCTCTAAATAGTCAATGAACAACCCTTGGATAAGTTAGTTCTAGACAAGTACTGTTCATTTAGGGTTATCTCAGATCATTATAAAAAAATAAGCAGATGCATGGTAGAATTCTCTGGCCTATGAAACTTCTTCCAAAATCAGAGGTGTCTTGTTGATAGGACCAGAATAATAATAAAGTTAGGGTTATAAACATAAGTTATTACAGTCAGTAGTCTACAAAACAGGACAAAAGCAGAATGATGGAAAGAATCATGGAAGCTTTGTAGACATACTAGAAGATCAAATATGAGACTTTCTGAAAATAAAGCATAGAAACTGAATCAGATTTCAAGATGATTATAAAGGAAAATTGCAAGGAATACTATTAATAAAAATATAAGTCTCCCTTACCCCTACCCACCTCTGCCACCTTACACTACATGCAGGTATTTGAAGTCTCCTTGAATACATCATGTTCTCTCTTACTTTTGGTCTCTTTTAATAAGGCAGCTTCTCTCTTACCTCCAGAGTCTCATACATGCTGTTCACTGTGCCAGAAACACTGCTACTCTCAAATTTTTCACTGACTACGTGTAGCTCACCCTTCAGTTTAAGCTTAGCTATCCTCCCTCACTAGCCTTTCTTTAATCACCTAAGGAAGAGCAAGACACGTTGGTCATGGACATCCCTAGCCTCTGTACATGTTCTACAGAGCACAAACACACCTCATGGTAATGTTTGGTCTACCTGAGGGTATCTTCCACTAGGCTGAAAGTTTCTTGAAAGCAGACCACACAGTGTATTCATAGAGTAATCATAGCACCCAGCATGGCATCTCATATAAAATAATATATATAATGCATAATATTTACTGAGCATCTACTATGTATCAAGCACATCCCCATGCACTTTAAAAACGGTAAAAGATTTAATCCTCACAACAACCCCTTGAAGTTATTACCCCTAAAGACACAGAGAGCTTTTCGCAAGTAGCCCAACGACCCATGGGGAGCAAAGAGTGAAGAGCTGGGACTCAGAAACCATAGTCTGTCACTATGCTAGGTTTCTAGTACAACAAATTTCTACCAGTATATCTAAAATATGAATTTATCGGTGTGAAACACAAGTTAGAAATCCTTAGATTAGAAATTTCTAATATCTCAATATATAAATATGTTTCTAGAAAGGGCTTGAAAAATAGAAACAAAGCAAATTTATAATAAACTAGATATACAATATTTGAAGGCCCCTATACTTGAAAATAACACTTTATGAAAGTAGAATCTTTGTGTCTTTGCTTGAAGTTATTAAATAAGGAAAAGGACATTATGAAATCAGAAATGTACATACTCCTGTTCCAGGAATTTCATAATGCCTAGCAAAATAAATTCTCTAATATTCCATAGCCATAAAGTTGTATTCTAGATTCATATTGGTAACATTTCATCTCCTATCACTGATTTCTAAAAGAAGCAAATTAAAGCTGAGAGAGAATCTCAAATCTTAGCCCTACAGGCACAAAAATTGTCTCTACAAGGAATAGCTAGGAAGTTGAAAAACAAAATTTCTCTTTTTAATAGGAAAACAGTCATAGAGTAACAGACGAACTCCCTATTTATATAAGAATAAGCAAAATAAGTGAAATTATTATCAGCTTGAAGTTTAACCTCCTGAATTTTACAAAAGGTGAATGTTTTATCATGTGATGCAACAAAACTTTAAAAAATATATTCTATGCTTTCATATAAGGCTTAGAATAATTTCATTTGACCTAACACAGAAATAACCAGCAAATTCTTCCAACTAGTCTTGTTGAATGTTCTGACTAATCAAACAGTCTGGTTTTCATAATGTTATCATGGAAATTATCTGCAGGTTTACATTTTCAAAGTATCTGGATGGTGGAAAGTCAGACAACACTAAATCTTGTGTTGAGCATAATTTGACTTTCTTTAGCAATATTATAAATCCTTTAGTGTCTTATCGTGGCTCAAGGGCAGCACTGTGAATATTAGTCATCATTGTTAATAAAATATGGAAACAGCCATTTATAATTCAGGGGCTGCCAAACCAATAGAGCTTTCCACACACTGTGTGAGAATGAGGCCACATTCTGATATACATACACGTCATGATCTCAAAATGAATCCTCTCCTTGAAAGGGTTTTGTTTTTGTTTTTGTTTTGTTTGTTCATTTGTTTCTGGAGAAAATATTCCGGAAAAAGGGCAGCTGACTGCTTCCCATGCCTCTTAATTCTGGTTCCAACCCATCTACTTCTCCTGTGAGGGCCAAAAACTAGATGGAGTCAAAGAGCACCAGCTTTACAGCTATTGCAGGCTCGTTCCTCTGTGGGGTTAGGAGGGATCTTATGACAGGAACAAAGGAGGTCTAAAGGATCTGAATGGCATGGTACTAGAAGAATTTGGCCCTAGATGATCTTTGGACTCTGTAGAGAAGGTGGACATTCACAGTAAAAGGGTGCAAGATCTTACTATCTCTTGAACATTTGGTTTGAATCTCTTCTACCCTGAGTGCTGGGAGATGGAGAAAAGACTAGGATATAGAGAAAACAGCCTTCCTTTTGGTGTGTCTGTAGGGACAGCTAGACTGCCACCCTAGAGGCACCTCTCTTTTAATAGTAGCTATGTTGGATCTCTTTGATTGGAACTGAGCCTGTGCTAACAAGTAAAATCCTACATTGGCTTGACAACCATCAAGGAGAACAAATAGAGCACTTGAACTTGCCCATAATGAAATAGAGCTGCTGGAAGAGATAGAAAATGACTTGAATAACATTGTAATAAGAGTACTTAAGACAAATTATGATGAAAACAAAGAGATTTCTTGGAACTGACAAAAGAACAAAAAAACTTGATCTTGGAACCTTTTTTAAATCAGTAAATGAAAGAGATAGCTGTTATTACAACTTTAATTTTTCATTTTAAAATCAAGTGGAAGAGTAATACAGAGGAAATTATTAAGAAAAATATAAGAGATCTGAGGGATAGACCCAAGAGAACTATTATATGAACAACACTAATCTCAGAAAGACAAAAAGGAGCAGATTACATAGTAATTAAACTGATAACATAAGTAAATTCTTTCATCTGAAGGAAGACCAATAATTCTGAATGTTTTTCATGAGAAGATAGATAAATCTTTAATAGGCATACATTTATGCCTAATAAAATTAAAATTTATGAAGTCCAAAAGGAAAATAGAAAATCTTCCCAGCTTATAGACAGAAACAATGGGGAAAAAGTACTCCACAACAATAACATTAGCTTCGGACTTCTCAACTGCAACATTTGAAACCTAGTTGATAATGAAATAGCAACTATTGATCACTAACAGAAAATGACTACAAAACCAACGCATCATTTTTCTGTCATGGCAAGAAGATACCAAGAATTCAGAGCCCAAAAACTTCATTTGAAAAAAATTCTTGAAAAAGTGTTCCAACAAATAGCAAATTAATCAAAATAGAGATTTCAAGACAGAAAAGATCAGAAGAGAAATTGTATATTAATCTATGAACCCTATAAATAGGAAGATGAGAGATGAGGTGAGAGAGAAAGAAGAAAGAAGGAAAGAAACAAAGAAAGAGAGAGGAAGGAAGGAAGGAAGGAAGGAAGGAAGGAAGGAAGGAAGGAAGGAAGGAAGGAAGGAAGGAAGGAAGGAAGGAAGGGAGGGAGGAAGGAGACTGAGAAAGAAAAGAAAAGAAAAGAAAAGAAAAGAAAAGAAAAGAAAAGAAAAGAAAAGAAAAGAAAAGAAAAGAAAAGAAAAGAAAGATGGAAAGAGTACCTGGAAAATGGTGACATAAATGTTAACATTGAAAGTAGTCATGTAGTAACAAATTTGAAAAACTAGAGGAAATGGTTCATTTCCAATAAGACCAAATAAACCAAAGAATAGACCTAACACCATAAAAATGTCAGTATACATCTGTGCTCAGTTACTTATTCAGCAACCCTCTCTTGTGAGACTCTGAGGACATCACCTCCTACTCGCATTACTTGATTCCTCAATCAACGAGCGAGAGGACAATTATAATTCTCCACATTTATGATCCTGTGGTCCTTCCTGTGCCTCCCTCCCTTCCACAGCAGGAAGGGCATCTCCCAGGAAGCCATGTGCTATTATCACTTCCTACCGCTAAGGAGAATTCCAAATTCATGAGTACGAAGTATGAATAGCTCTGGGCTGCGAGGAAACACCCTCTCCCTCCCACAAAAATTAGCCTCCAGGAAAAACTGCCTGGGTTTCTGGTTGTTAAATGTGAATGTGCTTTTGCGTCAGCAAACAGGACAGAATATCTTCATGCCATTCTGCAGGACGGTCACTGTGTCTCTGGTGACAGTAATTTTTCCATGTAATTCCAATGACCTTGTAGTTATTGAATAACCTACCCAGATTTTCACAATAGGTTGGCTATTAACCTCATTTTGTGGTAATATTGTGGATTTTTATCATTTTGTAGTATTTTATGAGAAGGTGGGAACTGTGTCAGGGATCTCGAGCCAAGCACCAATTCGTGCATTATTCTTTGCTGTATTTCTAAGTCAGTATTTATTGCTAAAAAAAAAAAAAAAGCACTAGATTAATGGTTCAAAATATACAAAGTCACCTACATGTTTATAAGCATTTCTGTTTTTTTAAAAAAATAGTATTTCACCCATTAGCTTAATAGAAAAGGACAACCTATAATTGTCACAGAAAAGTCTAAGAGGTTTTGGTGTCAGCCTTCTCAAATTTTATGAGTAAAATTGCCCTGTGATGTGCTAAACCGAGAAATAAACTGAAGTGACCCATAACCTGCACCAGTAGTAATGAGGACAACAATAATACAATTTCTTTCATTTTCTGCAAACATAAAATAACCCTGGATTTGAGCACAACTTTCAGGTTTTAAAACGAAAGCTCTCAGATGGAAACTAGCATTCAAAGGCTAGTTCTGGGCATACGTTAATTATTTATGTGGGCCTCTTTCATAGAGGTAGTCAGTCAGGCACACCCCACAGACTGTGTATACAGTTCCTAAAACCTCCAGGCAATTAAGAATTCTTCTGAGCAACTGAATCTGGAATTCCTTATCAATGTTCTTTCACCGTGAAATTACTGAAGTCCAGGCACTGACACTATGGATTTCATCATTAGGTTGGTGAAAATGCACAAGGCCACCAGGTCTGGAAATCAGAAGGAAGCCTGGTCCCCATCCTGACAGTGACCTCAGAGTTTCTCGGTGGTGCATAAAGGGCAAAGCCAGGAAAAGCCAACTTCTAGTGAGGATTCTGCAGTATGATATTTGTCAAATTTGAAGGAAAATGTGCGATGTTAATGTTCAAAGTTTGTGCAGTCCTTCGTGTTCAATCTTCTAAAGGTCAGGTGGTGTACAGCTGCAACTGACTATATTAAGTTAAATTTATAAAAAGAATGCATTTTAGCCTATTTCCATTGTTTACAACATGTATATCTTATCTGATACAGAATTTTTTTAAAAAAATGAATGTATGTCCTGCTGTTGAAACACCTGGAGAAAAATAGATTTTATCTTTTTCTATAATACAGTTTAAAGCATATTAAGCTTGACCTGGCTACATTAAAAAATACATATTATTGTATTGAGGCTCCATAAAGGATTAAATGAGTGAGCTTGAGTGAGCACTGTTCTGGTTTTTGAGGGCATGTTTTCTTCTCTCTGTGCTGTGTTATCCTAGAAAAAGACTTTTTCAAGATAAACAGGGTTTCATAAGGTCTCCCTATGGGGGAAGAAAGGCTTTCAAAATGGCTTTGGAAAATAATGTCATGGAGATTAAATTATGTGTTTCAAGAAAAGGAATCTTTACTAAATCCTAGAAAAAGAATAAGATATAGATTTTTAAAAAATTAAAAGCTGCCCCATGAATCAGTACTTAAAATTAGGACTAATGATACCCAGGGAAAGTGAATTTTTCAACACAATTGGTGTTTCTGCACCTGGTTTTGAAAATGCAACCATTCCAGATTAACTCCATCCTTTCTCTTGTCACTCTAAAGAAATCGAAGATTCTAAAGCTCCAACTTTGTCAGTGTAGGTAGGCTGGTGGCCACTGGGGCTGCTTCTGTGTCCCTGAGAAGGCACAATATGACACAATTGAGCACTAAAGCCACAGAATTCTTGATGAGAATCCCCAAGCCCCTAGGGTCAGGTCAAAATGGTTGGGCTACAAGCAAGTGTAGCCAGATCAATCTGGCTCAATTTTTGTGTGACAAAGTTGTGAACTGTATTTCAGTTGCCCTGAATCCCCAGATTGAATGTCAAGTAACCTGAGCATGCCCAGATGAACCAAGAGTCTGACCACAGGTGGAACCTAAGTGCCTGGACCAGACTGAGGAGCAGGGACTGAATTAAGAAGTGGATGCCACATGGCAGGATCCGTGATCCAATCAGATAGAGCCCTGGCATCGTCCCATTGCAAGATCCAATCAGATCATGCCTCATTACCCTATGCTTATAAAACCCAACCCAGCCCCCAGCTCCAAGAGACAGATTTGAGCATTTCCTACTGTCCCCTTGCCTATCAACTTCCAATAAAGCTTTTATTTTCTCAGAAGCTAGTGCCATTGTATTGGCTTCTGCATGCATAAGGCAGCAAGCCTGTTGATTGCTCAGTAAGTAATACAAGGAAGACCAGACTAACACCCCATTATACTTTTGGAGGGAATGCTTATTATTAAAAATTTCTGCTTTTGTTTTAACTTTTAAAAAATTACATTTAAACCTATTCATTAAAGATTTGAAAAATACTTAAAAACACGAAGAAGAAAATGTATTAATATATGACTTATTATACTATTCTCCGGAAACACTGTTAATATTTGGGTGATGTGCACCTCTGTTATTTTTATATTATATCTGTAAGCAAATTTGTGCTCACAGTGTACATATTATTTTGTAAACTTGTTCTCATTTACCAATAAATCTTAAACATTATTCCATATCATTAATTTTTCAAGAACAACCATTTTTAGGTCCTGTAGAGCACTATTTTTGGCTATTCCAATTTGTTTAAGCAACTCCCTATTTTGCTATTATAAATAATGCTAAAATGAACATTCCGGTAGATACATTTCATGGTATATTCATGATAATGCTTTTCCTGTGATTTGATAAAACCACTTCCTCTTCCACTCCTTTCTGTGGTCCCCATTTCTCACATTCCTCAGTTCCTTTGATGCTCATGCCATCCATCAGATTTTACCACTGATGTCAGTCAGAATGCTTGGTTGCAAGCAGATTAAGTAAAGTAAACATATGCCAAAAAGGGAATTTATTGGTAGCTTACAGAATCTCCAGGAAGGCTAGAGGGCTCACTGGAGACATGACTCTGGTCCAGTGAACTCCCTGCTATCCCCACCACTGCACACAGAACCCACAGCTTCCAACCGAGCCTCCCTGAGACTGGATACCAAGCCCTGGTGCTGTCACCACTGTTGCCGCTGGAAACTAGAAGGAGCTGTTCCATCTCCATTTCTAGAATGAAGGCAACATCTCTATGCTCCTTTGTTTCACCAACCTAGAATGCAAAGTCTGTAGTAGGTGTGTCTGATTATCAGAGCACACGCTATGGGTACATCTCTCAGCTGCTAGGAAAGCTGACCAGCAAGTTTCTTGCAGGTGAACACCACCTCATAAGGTGGTAGAACCCCCAAGATAACAAAGAGGCTTATGTTTTGAGCATCCATCATTCTTCCTAGTTACTGTCTTTGAGTCCCCAGTCACTGCTCTTCATCAATTTACTGAGTTAAGATTTATACTCTGTCTTCTTTTTCAGTTCTTTTCCTATCACTATTTTTGATGTTATCAACACCCACATGGGTTTAACATCTTGACCTCTAGGTTTCTTGGTCTTCTTATTTCCAAAGACCTATTCCCCATCCCCCCTCATCTCCTACCTCCTCTTCAGTCATCTCCTTGGTCTTGTCATTATCACTATCACTTCATCACCTCTGAAGTCTTGACTTCAATCATCCCCTTTTGTGACCACCACTCTCTGTTCTCACCAGCTCCAGTACAGCTACTTGAGCAGTTCTTTAACTTCTTGTAGCACATTGACTCATTCATTCTATCACCATGTCAAATACTGGTTATCTATTACTGCATAACAAATTACTACAAGATTTAACAGCTTAAAATAATGAACATTTGTCTTTGCATAGTCTCTGTGCGTAAGGAATCTTGGCATGACTGAATTGAGTCCTCCAACTTAGAGTCTCTTGTAAGCCTTCAATAAAGATGCTGGCCATAGCTGTGGTCTCATCTGAAGACTTGAGTGGAGAAGGATCTGCTTTCAGGTTGTTGGCAAGATTCAGTTCCTTACCGGTTGTTGAACTGAAGACTTCAGTTTCTCATAGGCTGTTGATCAGAGTCTACTCTCTGTTCCTAATCCTGTGGGCCTTCCCATTGGACAGCTCACAGCATGACTGCTTGCCTTATTGGGACAAGCAAATGAGATTAGAGAATGCTACCAAGATAGAAGTCACAGTCTATTGTAATCTAATCTGAAAAATGACATCCAATCATCTTTGGCATATTCTATTCACTAGAAGCAAGTCACATTAGAAGCAGGTCCAGCCTGTACATAAGGTGAAGGAATTGCATAAAGGTATGAATACCAGGAAGAGGGGGTGGTTGGGAGCCATTTCAGAAGCTGCCTATCACCTGCCATCTGCAGCCATACCTTTGTGCCCTCGCACAGCCAAGATTGCACAGGTCCATCATTCTAATCATTGTCTTAATAACACTCTACTTCCTTGCACTTGTTTCCCACTGCTGCCATGCCAAGCAAGACTCCAATCTTGCATAAACCCAACTGTATGCTTGTCATGCATCCAGGTATCTGATTATTGATGATAAAATATATAACAGTATTGTCTGGTCTCTCTTATAATTTATGATGATAAGTTTCAAAAGAGCAATCAACATAGTATAGCAATCCTACTCTACCTATTTAATTTATTTACTTTATTACTCCCTTAAATAATTTCACACCATCTTCCTTTTCTAACATTCTGCCCTCCATCCAACCATCTCACCACAGCCAATAGCTAATGCCATTGCCGCATACTTTCCTGATTTAAAGAAAAATCGATGCCTTCATCTTCCCACCAGCAAAATTCTTCATCTCACATCTTTTCCCATAATCCCAATTCCTGCTACATTGGATAAAATATCACTGCTCCCAACAATGGCCCACAGTTCTAGCAATGCTCTAGATCACCTCTTTCTCTACCTTCTCAAATACTCACCTTCAGCAATTATCCCTTCCTTCTCTTGTGTTATTATTGGCTGCCTCTCTACCGGTCCATTCCTTTTGACATAAAAGTGGCCAACTAATGTTAAAAAATAAAACCTCCCTTTATCCCACATCTCCATTTAACTAGTTTCTTAATTTTCTGTTCCCTTTATAATGTAACTCCTTGAAATATTTGTCTCTAGCTGCTGCCTCCAGTTCCTCCTTCCTTTATCTCATCTCGATAAATTGTACTCTCAGTCTGTCTTAGAGAATGCTTTTGTCAAGATCCCTAGTGATTTCCATTTTGCCTAATTCACTGTCAGTTATCACCTCTTACCTCAATATCCAATGCCCTTGGCACAGCTGAGTGTTCCATTCTTGAAACACTTTCTTCTCTTGGTTTTGTATTTCCATATTCCTCCTATCACACTGGTGGTTCCCCCTCAGTCTACTTTGCTAGCAATGCTGTCTCTTCTTAACTTTTAAGTATCAGAGTCATCTAGGAATGACTAGTTACTTTTCTGGGCATTATTCTCTTTTCTATTATATCCATATATTCTGCAACATTTGTCAAGTCTTTAAATAACAATGACTTCCAACTTCTTATCTCCAGTCCTCATTTCTTCCTAGAATTCTTGACTCTTATATACAACTCTCTTCAGTATCTATGAATCTATGTCTAATAGACATCACACATGTAACAAGGCCACAACAAAATTCTTAATCCCCTCTTCCTGTCAATGCAACCTGCTCTTCCTCTAGAATCACCATCATATAACTGCTCAAGGTAAATACTTACGAGTTATCCTAAATTCATTTCAACCATGTCAAACCCATCAACATGTCTTCAAAATATATTCTGTATTCATCATCTCTATTTTCATTGCCACTATGCTAGTCTAGGTTAGCATCACCTCTCTGTTGGACTTCTTTACTAGCTTCTTGCTTGATGTCTCTACTTCATCCTTTGCTTTCCCTATAATCTTTTCTGCATGCAACATTGAAAATAATCTTTTAAAAGTGAAAGTCAGATGATGTCATTCCCATGCTTAAAAATTACCAGTGGCTTTCCAATGTTATATATATATATATATATATATATATACATACATATACACACAACAAAAACAGAACTGCAATCATTAATGTGTATAATCTGATGAGAGTGAACAACTGCTGATCCTAGCTTATAAAGTCCTGCACAATCTAGCTTCTACCTCCCCTCACCATCCTCATATCAAAAGACTCTTCCTTTTGTCCACCACACATTGACCATCACTGTTCCTGCATTTGGGCTGTTTTACTAGATGCTTCCTCTTCCTAAAATGCTACTTCCAGATATGCATGAGGCTGTTGCCCTCTGATCATTCAGCTTTAAGCTAATATATTTTGGATGCTGTCTCATTCAGAAAGACTCCCAGATACACCCAGTCTAAAGTAAGCTCTTAGAGG
This sequence comes from Microcebus murinus, assembly GCF_040939455.1. Lineage (NCBI taxonomy): Eukaryota > Metazoa > Chordata > Mammalia > Primates > Cheirogaleidae > Microcebus > Microcebus murinus. The sequence goes on along the minus strand of NC_134111.1, from coordinate 93,018,342 downwards.
TCCCTCCCAGCCACACTATTTACATTTCTGCAGAGTTCTGGATCACTGTATGATATTTTTTCTTTTTTTATTTATTTGCTGTCTATCTCCCCTTCCTGCTAGAATATAAACCCCAGTGGAAGAGATTCTTGTCTGTCTTGCTTACCACTGTGTCTCCGGTGCTCAGAGCAGAATAAGCTGCAAAAGAATGACTCGATAGATCTCTGGCGAATAAATAACTCACTTTCTCAAGAAACTGACTCAAGAAGTAGAATTACAAGAACTTAGAATTCAACAATGCCTATTTAGAAATCTTCATTTCAGAGAATCTGGTCACTTTCAGCAGTAGAAATTTTGTCTGAATTTCCAACTGGAGTGTTAGAAAATGCAAGGAAGGAAGATGATGATGTCAATATCCTGTCACCAGAGGCACAAGTTCTTTCACCTTTAATCTTTAAACCTGGCTCTTGTCTAGAAGATTGATGAGATACCAAGCACTTGCTTTAAAATGTCTAGAGAGGATACCTTCTGGCTTGCTGGTCAGCACCCTTTGCCATGGCTCTTTGGTTCCTAAATTATACCTAACGTTTTGCTGCATTGTAGGCTCAGAAAGTGAAAGTGAGCATAAGAAGCTACAAGTATTCTCACACAGAAAAAAATCATCAAAAGGAAAGCAATGGAGAAAACTCTAAAACAATCATTCCTTCATGTATTCAACAAACATTTTTGAGAACTTACTTTGTGTCAGGAAATGAAAAAAAAAAAACGAAGTCAATGGCTCTGATATGGTTTCTATGATTACAAACACCGTTTTTGATAAATCATGCCTTTTCCACCAAAATTGCATAGTTTCCTCTACCAGAAAAGGTCTTCCCCTTCCCATAGTCTATATCAGTCGTAACTTACTGAGTCAACAAGGCCTAATACTATAATTTACTGTCTGCATTACTCATAGTAAAGCACTGTGGATTAAGAAATGAGATCTACACATTTAATGATTTGAATGGGCTTTTGTTTTATTTCCTGAGGTCAGGGTAAGTTCTCATGCCCTACCATATAAGGACAAGGCAGTCTCATGTCATAAGGAGTTGGCATTTACTATATTGCACTGAATTGTTAAATGCATGCTTTTAAAACATGTTAGTATCTTTGATATAAATATATCTCTTAGAATTTATGGTGTCTTCCAAATATAAATTAAGTGGGTTTTTTTTTTCTTTCTTAGTGTTACATAAATAGTGCATCCTACAACCAATGGTGCTTTAGATTTAAGGAAATGCTGTAATAATATATTCATACTAGTCCAGCCCTCAATCCGTGCTAACTCCTTGAGCTTGGCAGGTTTCTTAATTTAATTGTGCCTAATGTGGCAACTACTTCATAGAGTTGTACTTAACATTAAATGAATTAAACCATGTAAAGTACTTAGTACAGTGCCTGACAAAGGAAACTGTCAATAATTATTTTTTTTTTCATCCTGTTTTCTTTTCTGGAACATATAATGTTTTGCCCTCACTTTTCCCACCTCCCCTCAGGGAAATAGAAGACACATTAGAAGGAACCATCTATTCTATACCACAGAGTAGGAATGTTGGGCTTCAAGTCAGAGAAACTGCATCTGAAGAGAGGCCCTAATGCAGGATTTCTCATCCTGAGCGATACTGAAGTCTGGGGCCAGATAACTCTTTATTGTGGGTGCCGTCTTGACGTTGCAGGACTTTTAGCATCATCCCTGGCCTCTGCCCATTAGATTCCAGTAGCCCTTCCACTATCTATTGTAGACAATCAAAAATGTCTCCAAACGTTGCCAAATGTTTACAATTTTGCCCCCAACCCTCGCTTGAAACACCACCGTTTTAGTGTTTGCCAGATGGCCACCCTGGGCATTTTCTCTGTCTTTAAAAATGGGAAAAACAATGCTTCATCAAGCAGTTCTGAGGGTGAGCCGCTGTGCAGGGAAATCGATTTCTGTGCTCTAAAGCCATTGTAAACCTAATGGGGATTCTGCTTCTCATGTTCTAACTACAGGTGTAGTTTTAATGTGTACTTTTGAGGGGTAGTTAGTGCTGCCATAAAGCTGAAATGAAGCATGGCTAAAAAGAATTATCACACTGCAGACAGCTGGGAACAAGTTGTTGTTAACAGAGAGTGTGGCGTTTTCAAGCAGGTATCAAAGCAAACAGCTTCCTAAGGCCAGGCTCAAAGCCACACCAGTGTGGGAACATGTTGAGGGTAGACAGTAAAATCCGTAAGCCCTAAATATGCCACCTCCAAGGTTATAAATTGGCGGTATTGGGGAATAATTATAGAATGGTAATCTTTGGCATAGACATCTGTTTCTGTACATATTTTTTTAAATGCACAAAAAGATGTGAATAGGGCAGATTTGAGCAAAATGGTGGCCATCAACCTCTTCTGTTTCCCCTTCCAGCATTCTCTCCCCACTGCCATCCCTTACCCCTGTCTCTGGGAACCAGTGTCCCTGTCATGTGAACTCCACCATCTTCTTTCCCTCCATGCTCTGACACAGCGCCTCCTTGTGGTACGTCCCTGTTAGATCAACTTCCTTCCTCAAAAGGTTCTGATAAGAGCTCCCATTCCCCAAGCAGTACATTCCTTTTAAAGGCACACCATGATTTAACCAACAGGAGAAAGTTTTTCGTATATAATTGGTTCCAGAGTGAAAGGGGGAAATAACTTTGCAAATCGGAAGACCTGGTTTTACCAATGCTTCCCCTTGACTCTCCTATGTGAAATACTGAAGAAGTAGAGACGCTCTGTGAAGGCTCTTCTACCTCATCATCTCTGAAGGAGACCTGCACTTCCTTCTGAGAGCCATCGCCAGAGCTAAGATTAACTCTTATCTCTGAATTCGCACACACCATAATATGGGGATTCATTTTTAATTACATGTCTTTTTTAAACAAACTATTAACTTCATAAGCTAGTAAAAGGGGTAACTCACTCCAGACCATTCTTACAAGAAGCTAGGGTGAAAGAAAACAGATGATGTCCCACCAGGTGGTATGATATGAGGTGGAGCAGAAGGAAGGCTCCACACCCCAGATGAAAATAGTACTCCTTCTCACACATTTATCAGAGGCTTAAATTCCCCTATTAAAATGCATTTCCCTAATAAGGGCAGTAACGTATTTTGTCCACTGTAAGATAATTTTTATATGTATGTATTTTACAATCAATGCCATGTGTACATTTATTATATTAATAATAGTACCACCACTCTCTGCCCCCAACAGAAAGCTATAAAATCAGTGACATTTCTTACCATTAATAGCATATTAGTATCAAGGAAATGCGGAATTGAAAATAGCTTGGAAATTAGTTTAACAAAGAGAGAATGATGGACCTACACCATCAGGGCAGATCTCAAGAGCAGGGCACAGGGAAGAGAGGAATGGGGGTTTGGGGGAAGAAGGGGTGAAGGTGGCAAAACAACATTACAGTGCACCTGGTGCCACAGTGAAGTCTTATTCTGAAAGTATCTGGAAGTCTACATTTTTCATCAGCATATAGCAGAAGTTTGGATGTAAAACATCTAAATGTTGTCTTCACATCTGATGAGATGCAGAAAAGAAGAAAGGAAAGAAAAAGAGAAAGAGCAGAGACTTGACTGACAACACTCAAGAATCTTTAAAATTAGTGGTAAAAGCACCTGCTTCTCAATCTGAGGCTCTCCTTCTTGAACCTTGTGTCCCAACTTTGAAAAATCCCATTATTTCTGGGTGGCTTGATAAGGCAGTTTTCTTAACCTTTTGGAATCTGACACCGTTATAGAGTCCCCTTCAGCTCTGATGCCAAGACATGAGCTCAAACTGCATTTCTAGCCTGGTCTATAGAAGAGCTTCCAAAAGGTTTGTAAACCAGGGAATACTCATAAATAATTTTTCTTTGATTTTTCTATTACTTTGTTAATTATTTTCATAGGTAAGAGAATTTAATGCTACTATTTTCAATTATGCTACTATTTCCTATCAAACAAGGAAGATGTGAGACATGATGCTATTGTACAGTAAAGGAGATGTATAGCTGCCATTATTTCCATGTAATACCATTCATCAGAGTAGGAATTTTTTTAAAATATCATCATTTTAATTATGGCATGAGTCTTTGCCTTGATCTTCTTAGACTGGGAAATGTCAAAGAAAAGGGAGTATAATAAATTTTATGCATATTAAGGTTTTACTTTTATTATGAAATGTCATGAGTGCTTCCTCTTCGTGAAAAGAATCTTACCTTTCCACAAAGGGTCTTATCTTTCCACAAAGCATAACGCAAGCAAAGCCAAAAGAATGCCATATGTCATCCAACTTGGAAATATATCCGACAGTGTGGCTCCTTCTCAGGAGAAGATTCAATTGCAAAAGGCTACAACTTCAGCAAAACTTGGATATGTCCCAACATAAATGCTTTGTATTTTTAGGATGTAAGAAAGGGCTGGTGGTAAAAGCCCAACTGTTGCTCTGTCTGGGTGGCTTCTCTGGGAGAGGAGTTTGGAGAGGACAAACTTTCTAATGATGGAGGACAAGCCTGTGCAGGCAGGAGTCGAAGGGACAGAGACCTGCAGACACCCAGAAATGCCAAAGGACTCTCGAAGGTCCTTCCGTTTAGACCTCCATCATGTGAAATAAGGATTCACAATCCTTTTCCAGCTGACATAAATATAAGAATGAGTATTTTGCAGAGATAATTTCACAGACTTCCAAACAAAGGAATCCTTTTATTCATTTATCCAAATGCTTACCAAGTATTTACCATGCACTAGGTACCATTGTAGATATTGGAGATACAGCACTGAACAATATATTATTCCAAATTTATGTCATTTACATTTTATTAGGGGAGAGATTTTGTTGTTCCTTTCTCTGTTTTTCCCTGATAAAGCAGGCTATGGACACCAATTCTCTTTGCTACTAAAGACTTTTCTGAGTGAGAATTTTCAGGACATGTTGCCAAAAGAAACAGAAAGTCGAGACTGATGACATGTCAAAGATAACACGTCAAAGATCACTCCATGGTTTTATATTATTATCAAGCAAATGATAATAGCCATCTATTTATCTCTGAACAAGAATAACATTTATATCTCTGAGTAGACAATTTAGATTAGTTTCCCTGTTTTTCATGAAGTGACCATTAATTTGCAGAGGAAAAGGAAAGCATGAGAAAGAAAAGTAAAGATGTTTTAGATGTTTTAGATAGATGTAAAGATGTTTTAGATATTCTATGTGAAGGCAATTCTATGTTCAATGCAATGAAATAAACTTTATGCAAAACTCTGCATATGTATATTTGTATTTGCATTTTAGAGGGCATCCACAGATTTCATCACAACTGTAAAGGGATTTGAGACTCCAAAGGTAAAGGTAAGTGAAGTGGGACAGTTAAGAAGCTGTACCCTAGACCAACAGGAATCCCTCTATCTTGCAAGGTGTAGCAGCCATCACACCTTTTTCATCTGTCGCATTCAGTAGGAGGTGCATTGTCTATGGCTGAGGAACAGACTTAGGGCAGGCTAAGCTATTAGCATGATCTGAGCATGTATTTCCTCTGGGAAATCTTGGATGTTGTAATGAGTGGTTATAGGAAACTAGCAAGACACATCAGCAATGACCTCCATGCTCCTGGAACGTAATTTCCTAAAATGTGAGTTCCTTACCAGGGTGAAATACATGATTATGCTAGATGGCACGTGGACATGATGCTAAGGAGCACTGAACGTCAATAATGAGAAATACATCCCTCAATTCTCTTCAATCCCTGTACAAGGAAAAGACTCCCAGATTGAGGCTAGTGTGGCCTTTACACCTCCTTAATCTCCTTTACTAATCTCCCTTTTTCAAAATAGCAGACCTCAGACTTACAGGCTTCTGAGCTAAGAATCTTCAGCCAGAATTATTTTTAAGATTTCATCACATATTGGAATTTTACTTTTTTATGAGGTGTAATAATGCATAACTTGCACTAATCCTAAACTTGCAGCTTGATATATTTTTATATATGTATGGACTCATGTAACCATTGCCCAGATTAAAATACAGAGTATTTCCATCACCCCCAGAGAGTTGTTTTGTGCCCCTTCCAATCAATATCTTTCTCATTGTAACTATTAATATTATCCTGATTTCTATTTTCATAGATTAGTTTTTCCCATTCTTGATTTTCATAGAAATGGAATCATATAGTACATATCCTAGCTTCTTTCATCCATGTCTTTGAGATTCATTCAGTTAGATGTTATAATAGTTTGTTCCTTTTTATTGCTATGTAGTGTCTCATTGTGTACATATACCACAATTTATTTATCTATTGTACTATTATGGATTTTGACTTGTTTCCAGTTTTTGGTTATTGTGAATAAGGCTGCTATGAACATTCTTTTGCTTTTCACTGGAATTTAATAACAATGTTTTGGTTTCACTGCCTTCTTTATGGTTGCTTTTTATTTAAGGCAAGTAACTCTGGTTGCCTATTTCAAATAGTGATAAAACTTTTCCTTCTAAATTGAATCGAATTGAAAAAGACAAAATTTGTAGAAAAATCTTAAGTAAATAATTGTACATTAAGGCAGCGGTCCCCAACCTTTTTGGCACCAGGGACTGGTTTCAGGAAAGACAACATTTCCACGGATGGGGGTGGGGGCCAAGGGGCGCAGAGCTCTGCAACCCGGTGCCTAACTGACCATGGACTGCTACCAGTCCATGGCCTGGGGGTTGGGGACCACAGCTTTAAGGCATATATTTGCTCAACTTCATGAAGGCAGTAGCCAAAAGATCAGGAAATTGTTCTAGGACAGTTCGGAAAACTGTTCTAAGACAATAATTGGTTAGTTAGAAACTAAAAGATTTAGAAAATAGATATTGCGGGAATTTAGCAAACGGATGGATTCCATGGGGCTAGAGTGAATGTGAGGCCTTTGGATTTCACTGGAGTGTGAAAACCTCCAGGAAAAGAATGATGTCTTATTCACATCGATATGCCCATTACCTGGGAAAAAAAGTACCTGGTCCCAAAGTGAGTCTCCATTAAACTCATTCCATATGCACAGGCTACATACGTGCCTGAGGAACAGCGCAAGGAAGCTAAGGAGAAAACACAGAGCATACTGCATGCACAACAACACAGGAATGGAGCAAGACAAGAAGAGTCGCATGCACAGAGTATTAAACAGAATACACGGATTCAAGAAGATCCTTATAGGGTAGCAGCAAGGGACAAAAGTGAGCAGGGACGGGCGGGTCTGGGGAGGCAGGAGGTTGAGTTGCAGACCCCACCTCTGTGGGCTTTAGCCGGACAGTTAATTTTGTAGACGACACACTTGAATGTTTTCCTCACTATGGGAACTGGAAAAACACGAGGTAGCTAATCAGTTGGAAAGCAGCTCAAAGGAAGCCTCTGAAATTTCCATAGCACGTGGGAGCCTGCTCAGCTTATCACCTTTCTCCTTTATTGGAAGGAATTTCCGCAAAGTCCCAGACTGTGATTGCAGTTTGCGTTCTGTTCTCTTGGAGCAGATACGTTTTCAAAATGAAGCACAAACTGCCGCTGTCTGAGCCGCCTGACTCACATGTTCCAGGACCTTAGCTTCCAGACAGAAATTTAGTCTCCGCGTTCTCTCTTTTACAGCAGAATGTGCCCGTGCACGTCTCATATTTCATCCGAATAGGAAAGTTCGCCAAGGAGAGCCCTCCATAACGCAGCTGACAGCGGTTTAGAAGGGACTAATTAAGTTTAAAGCTAGTCAGAAGTGTAAGAGGCTTTGGAGCGTGAAATATCTTTTCATCAAAAATGTATTTTGAAAAAGCAGAGAAGCTGCAAAATTCCACATCTCATTAGAAGTGTGCTTTATGGTGCAAACAGAAATCTCAAGCTCCCTGCAATAATTGTTCTTATGAGCCCTAAGAGTCACAATCAGCTTTGTCATCTCTCTCAGGCATAAACTTGAAAATATAACAAATAACTGCAGCCAATAAACCCCGTAACCTGATAAGGAGGCATCTCATAAAGGCATCAGTGTTTCGGAGCAGCACAGCCTGACACTGATGATGGGGGGGGGGGGTCTCCTTGCGAGAGGTTGCCTCACATGCACGTGGGGCATTGGATAAACTTTGCCCCACAGCAGCCATGAGTGACGGCAACACGGCAGGGCCTGTGGGCTTTAGATTTAGGGACACTGGTTTTTCTCCTACTCTGAATTATATAACCCAGGGCAAAACGTTCCACTTACTGTCATTATACAGATGGGAAAACTGAGGTGTGAGGGGTGCTGCAAGAACCTGTCCAGTTTCTAGTCCTTTTGTCATCGTGAGGAAGTGGACACCTTAATGGTGGCTCCTTTTACTCGGCAAACAAATCTTCAGAGATATACTTTTGAGTAATGTGGCGGTTCATTTTATGTATCAACTTGGCTAGGCCAAAGGATACCCAGAGAGCTGGTAGAACATTACTTCTGGGTGTGTCTCTGAGGGTGTTTCTGGAAGATATTTAGTATTTGAATTGGTGGCCTGAGTAAAGCAGATGTCCCTCCCCAGTGTGTGTGGGCATCACCCAATCCCTTGAAAGCCTGAACGAATGGCAGAGGAACAGTGAATTTGCTCTGTCTGCTTGAGCTGGGACAGCCATCTTCTCTTGCCCTTAGATACCAGCACTCTGGTTCTCAGGGCTTCAGGCTTTCCTCATTCTCCCGCTTGCAGAACCAGGACAGCAGATTGTGGGACTTTCTGACCTCACAAATGTATGAGCCAATTCCTATAACACACATATATATATAATATCCTATAATATACTAATATTTATTATATATATATCCCATAATATATATTATGTCCTATTATATATTTTATATGTGTGTTTGTATGTGCGTATACAACACAGGTTTGAACTATGCAGGTCCATTTATATGTGATTCTTTTCAATTAAAACAATAATGAGATGCAATTATTCATTCTATCAGATTGGCCAAGACTTGAAAAAATGCAAAGGGTCACAATTAAGGAGAGTGTAAATTGGTATCACTTTCATGATGGGCAATTTGAGTATACAAATAAATGCCTCCAAAAATGCATATTTTATTTGACTTAGAAATTCTACTTCTTAAAATATATCCTAACGAATTAATCTGATCAATGCACGAACATGTATGTACAAGTTGCTTAACATAGTGTAATTTATAATATTCAAAATGGAAAATTTTGTTATATTTTGTTACAATTGTTGAACCTACATTGATACATCATTATCACCCATTATGCTATGACAGATAAATGTCTTTATACATTTGTCCAAGCCTATAGAATGTATGACACCAAGAGTGAATCCTAATGTAAACTATATTTTCTAATTTGTTAATTTTATGGACACAGCTCCATTCATTAGGAACTGTTAGCACTTCATAGCCAATTTTCTGTACCTGACAAGGGGGAAGAGGGTATAACATGCATTTTTTTTTGTTTGTTTCATTTTATTTTTGACAGAATATAAAAGTTTATTGCAAAATGGCAGAGGCCTTCTTTTTTTTTCTTTTTTGTTTTGCTATGTAATAATTATACATATTATATGGTACATGTAATCTTTTGGTATAAGCATGCAATGTGTGATGTATGTTCCTTCTATGCCTAATTTATTGAGAGTTTTTATCATGAAGAGATGATGAATTTCATAAAATGCTTTTTTTGCAACCATTGAGATGATCATATGGGCTTTGTCCTTCATTTGATTCATGTGATGTGTCACATTTACTGATTTGCACATGTTGAACTATCCTTGAGTCCCTGGGATAAATCCTTCTTCATCGTAATGTACTATCTTTTTGGTGTGTTGTTGGATTCAGTTTGCTAGTATTTTGTTGAGGATTTTGACATCTATGTTCATCAGGGATATCGGCGTACAGTTTTCTTTTTTGCTGAGTTGTTGTCTGGTTTTGAGATCAGGGTAATGCAGGCCTCCTAGAATGAGTGTTCTCTCTTAGACAGCCTACTCAATGTGTGTATCTACTGACTGTTTTGGTCCTATGGGGAGTAGGTGAGTCCTGAGCACCTCTAGTTAGCCATCTCGGACCTTGTTCACCAAAACAAATTTTAAAGAACCTATTGTTCCTAGCATTTTAAATACCTTTTGAATTGTAGCACATTCTAAAATAGTCACTTAACTAAATACATTTAAAAAGGGGAAGCAAAACACATTTTCATGGGTGCTAATTTGCTAAAGGTTGATGGACATTATCCTTTTCAAGCATAGATTGCTGCTCTCTCCACCCCTCTTTGTACATGTAAATATGTTCCTAGGGAGGGGATGGGAAGGCAAACATGCAGAGCTCTTCCTTTGACTCTTGTTAGTATCTAGAGCTGCTCGCTGATTCAGACAGAAATTAATTCCTTTCGCTCAAAGTTACACAACTCTTCCTTAAGCTCACTTTCTCTCTCAGCAATATTCAGACATGTTTATTTCAGCTGCGTCTTATGTGGTTAGAGAAAAATGTGCTCCCAATGTGCTTGTAGAAAAAAACTTCAATGACAAAATAAGCATTTTCTCTTTCTCTGCATGTGATGTTTATTCTCTGACTGTGGCCCTCGAGAGAAAAATGGGTTTGGTGAATTGGAATCATGGAATGTGCCAGGCTGGGTCAGTCAAGTTTGACTCACCAATGTCTCAGTGGCCCTGTCAACAGGATATTTTCATTCTTACTTGCACCTTCCACATTATTCAGAGTCCCCAGAATACGATTTGCCTTGCTGTTACAGCTGCAATCGTTGGAAAACGATGAATATTTTACAAATAGAGGTAGTCACATTTCTGTCATTGGATTATGCCTATTCCCATGACACATCTCTCCTTCTATATTAAATCCCAAATCTCGAAAAGATAATTTATAGAGATGCAGACATTCCATCGAAACTAAAACACAGAAGAAAAATAGGATAGAAATATATTCTACGGCAGGATAGCATTGTTACTGAAACTCTCCTTGCTGGTTTTCTAAAGGAAAACTTTCACGATTTTTCTATTATTAAGACTAACTTAACCATTCCATTTTGACTGACCCCTTATTTCCCAAGAATGAATCAATCTCACCCTTCCATTTCTAAAGCCTGTGGGATTTTCTAGAAATTTAGTCCAAAAAAAAATCAGTCCGGCATTCCACCAAAGAAGATAATGCCAAGGATCAGCTTTCAGGGTAGCTTCGCTCAAAAGGAAAGACAATAAAACTTGGTTTAAAATAATAAATCTTTACTAAGACTGAGAAAAGGAGTTTTAAATCTTCCAAAATTAAGTTCAATGTGTAACAGAAAGACTATGAGTTTTCAAGTCAGCAGATGTGTGTCCTCTTTGTTATTTAGCTGTACGATCTTTGACAAGAAATTTAAACTTTCAGGATCTCAATTTCCTTTTATGTAAAATAAGAAAATGAATGATTATTCATAGGGTTCATATGAGAACTAAATAAGAGTTAATATTTACTTCCTGGATCATTTATCTATCATTATATAACAACCCATCTTAACACGTATCTCGCAGAACTTTGGGATGGCTATATGTTCTCAGGTGGGCTTGCTCCTGTGGCTGTATCATCTGTTGGGTCAGTGGGAGCTTGAGAGTCTGATGGTCTCGTCCTTGTGTCTGAGGCCCTGATGGGGATGGATGGAAGACTGGGGCCTCTCTCTTCACATGGTTTCTTATCATTCAGTAGATTAACCCATCTTTCTTTTATATAGAAACTAAGTCCCAAGAAAGTGAAGGCAGAGATTTCAAGACATCTTGAGGCTAAGGCTCCCAGAGCTCCCAAAACATTATGGCAGCCCCAGTCTATTGGTCAAGGAGGGTTACCATGCCAACCAAGTTTCAAGGTGGAGAACTAGTATCTACCTCCCAATGGAAAGTGCTGTGGTCTGAATGTTTGTGTCCCCTCAAATATATATGTTGAAATAATAACCCCCAAGATGATGGTATTAGAAGATTGAGATTTGGGGGAGGTTGTTAGGTCATGAGGGCCTCACTCTCATGATTGCGATTATTGCCTTGTAAAAGAGACCCTGGAGAGCTAGTTTAGCCCTTCAGTCATGTGAGGACCTAGCCTGAAGGTGCCATCTATGAACCAGAAAGTCAGTCCTTCCTAGACGTTGAATCTGCTGGCACCTTGATCTTGGACTTCCCAGCCTCCAGAACTGTAAGAAATACATTTTTGTTGTTTATAACCTTCCTGGTGTATGATTATTTGTTATAGCAGTCTGACTAAGATAGGAAGAATGGCAGTATCACATTACAAAGAAGGGTGAACATAGGAAATTGTTATTCATTGGAGCCATTATTATAATAACCTTCCTCCTGTCTTATAGTATAGGCATCCTATTTTCAAACTGTATAAAAGTGTAGTTTATTATTCTGTTGATCAGAAACTCTGATAAATTATTACAGTAATGGCAACCAATGAATCATATCTTCCCATACCTGTGCCTTTATCTGCTCCCCTTCCAGATAGATACTGGGCTTGGCCAGATGACTTGCCTTGGCCAATGAAACACCAGCAACTATAACACAAATGAAGTTTGATAGGGGCTTCCAGGTTTCAGAAGTCAGTGCATCCTCAAAACCATTTGTTGGACTCCCTAAAGAATGTTCCTACCAGTTTGTTTCTTTTTATTTGTCAAGAATTAAAAGCAAAACAAAACAAGAAGCAAGAAAAAAAAGTAGGGAAAGGAACCACCTTGCAAAAGAAATGTCACAGTTAAAAATTGAATGGTATTTTTTAATTCATTTGTATCAGCTGGCAATGTACTTGAGACTTCAGCAGGGGGCCTGGACTCCTTCATTAGTTCAGCCATCAGGAACATGCTCTCTTGAAAGCTTTGCTTTACCTTCACCACTGTTTTTGCCAGGACTGACAGTTTAGCAACAAGAAGCTGTGAGCTCTTCATCCAATTTTAATGAACTCTTTGCTTCCAAAAGGGAAGCCTGACAACAGAGAAAGTTCTCAAGGAAGTCGGGTAATTCAACCATTTGATTAGCTTTTAGAAGGAAAAAAAAAAAAAGGTTCTGTTAAGGGTGTGGAATAATCAATGTGGCCATTGCAATGCTGCTGCAATACAAGGTCCAGCAGCAATGGGAAGAACTTGTATTCCATTTCAAGACCTCATCAATAATAAGACAATATCACAAATTGATATTGGAAGAAATGTGCATTGAGAATATAGGAAAACTGGAATTTTTAAATTACTTCTGCCTGGGTGCAGGGGGAGTAGAAGAAAAGGCAGAACAGAAAACGTTAGGGATTCATTCATTTATTCCACAAATGCTTACTGAGCTACTACTGATGTACAACCACTGGGCTCAGCGCTGAGGACACAGCAATACATGAGACAGACATGGTCCCCACCCTTTTGGGCAGTTACACCTGGAAAAGGACAAAGAGTGGAAAAAGCAAGAGGAAGACACTTAGGGGAGAATTTTTGAAACTCCGACACCAGTACTGGATGGCATCTGGACCCTGACTGTTTAAGACACATTTCTAATTCCTGTTTAATTCTTAAATCTACTGTGTATTGAAGGTCAAACAGAAGTAATGAGGTGAGATCCTGATGTTATTGAGCTACAGCTCTTTGGCCTTCGATCAGATACCCCCACAGGGGAATATTCATTGAGATCCAGGTAAGGTGCACAGGTTGAGAACTCTGAATTGTTAGCACCTTAAGAAGGGACACTGTCTATAAGAAAAGACACTTTTGACCAAGATCAGAGGGCTGATGCGTAAACCAAAATGCCGATTTATTAATTTACACTAAAAAATGTAACCATTAGATAAACCAGCACAAATAACTTATTATCTGACAGCAGATAAAGCTACATAAGAAACCAAACTATGATCAGAAAGATTTTAGGTAGCATTCTCCATTAAAACAATGTGACTTTCTTCTACAAGGCCAACGTTGCCTATGAGACTATGTGGTAGCTCTTGATTTTGTTTGTCTCAGATGCTGCTGCTATCGACGCACCTTCAATCTGGTGACAGAAAACACTCCCCATGCCCGAAGGGTAGGCATACCCAGGCTTAGCTAATCAGGGCAGTCCCATGCATGGGGCCAAAGTGAATGGTTCAGGGGGGGGACACATGACCCAGACCTAGTGAATCAGGATTCACTTCTAGGATGTTCTCATTAAAACAAGGAGCAAAGAACCTTGGCTTCCTGGGGACAACTTATTGTTGCCCCCTGCATTTGTTCCTCACCTTGAGGAACCCCTAAAATCCTTTAATAGAATTACATTAAAGAACAGAGTTCTTCAGAGAGACTTTGTAATATTCTCTATACCTCCTTATTGTTTGTTTTCTGTTCTTTGTAAATGAAAGATTCTTGAAACAATCAGGATGACTGTAGGTCCAAGGGCCTTGTGAATATTTCACACAGTCATTTGAGTAAAAAAAATTCTGAAAGCATTTCGTTATTGAGCACTTACTATACTCCAGACAGGGTGCTAAAGACATGCAATTCATGGTGACCAAACACACATGCACATACCAGAAAGTCCCTTATCTCTCAGGCCATAAGATCCAGTAGAAAGATAGACATTAATGCTTAAAAGTTTACAAAAATGAAATCTTTTATAATTATAAATCTTAGTAAGCACTATAAAGAAAAGCCTCAAAGTGCAATCTAAGTGTGCAAACAAAATTGCTATGATTTCTTGGACAAGTTAGTTAACCCCCTTTCCTTGGTCTCCTCATCTATAAAATCGGAATACTACAGCAGTGTTGTTGTAGAGATTAAATATAAAATACTTAGAAGAGAACTGGACCCTAGCTGGTGGCCAATACACCTTAGTCATTATTAATATTATCATCATGATCAACAACAGCAGCATCAGTCATTACTATTAGAGGGGACCAGACCTACTTTGGGGGTGGGCACGTTTTCCCTGGGGAAACAGCATTTGAATTGCGTTGTGAGGATTAGCAAGAGTTTACTCAGCAAAGAGTAGAGAAAGGGCAGTCCAAGCTTGGGAAAGACTGATGGTGACAGGGCCAGTGTGGTGACAGCACAGTGTGCTGGGGGCAGGGTGGGGAGCCACGAGGCAGGGGAGGGGCCTGGCCAGGGGCTCTGTAGGATAGTGAGGTGGAAAGTGGGCTATATAATCAAATTTGCATTCTTAAAAAAATCACTCTAGCCGGGAGCGGTGGCTCACGCCTGTAATCCTAGCACTTTGGGAGGCCGAGGCAGGCGGATTGCTCAAGGTCAGGAGTTCGAAACCAGCCTGAGCGAGACCCTGTCTCTACCAAAAATAGAAAGAAATTAATTGACCAACTAAAAATATATATACAAAAAATTAGCCGGGCATGGTGGCACATGCCTGTAGTCCCAGCTACTCGGGAGGCTGAGACAGTAGGATCGCTGAGCCCAGGAGATTGAGGTTGCTGTGAGCCAGGCTGACACCACGGCACTCACTCTAGCCTGGGCAACAAAGTGAGACTCTGTCTCAAAAAAAAAAAAAAAAAAAAAAAATCACTCTGCATTTTTAGAAGAACAGGCTGCAGCTGGGCCCGAGTGGGTGTGGGAAACCTTTTGACAAGATATAGTGGTCACCTGGTATAAGGCGGTGGCTGTGGGCATGAGACAGATAGAGATTCCAGATTCTAGGGGGTAACATCCCGGGACTTGGGGAGGGTTGGCTGCAGGAGGCAGGGCGAGGGCGTCAGGGGCAGCTTCTAGGTGCCAGGCTTGCTTGTGGAGTTCGTGGAGAGTATTGTCGCCAGCTGGGAGGGGCCACTGGAAGAAGACTGGTGGGGACGAGGGGACGCTTTGAACAGGGAGCTGGGAGGTGTCTGATAAAGGGACCATAGACCCATGGTGGTTTAGAGCTCAGGATCTAGAAAACACAGAGATAACGAAGTCTCCTAAAGTCCCCAAAACAGAAAAACTCAAATTCAGCTGTGACCCTTCCTAGAGACCAGCTCTGGGTCCTCAGAGGAGCCTCCTATCAAGACTACTTCCTGCCTCGGCCTCCCTGTGGCTTCACTTACATAACAAGGCATTCCTTCCAGAAAACAGGAGTCCCAGATTCCAGGGAGCAGCAGGAGACTATGTGAAATGTCCTGCCCCAGGAAAAAAAAATGTCAGAACAGGACGCTAAACTTTCACTGGCCAAGCCTGCGAGTTGACCCGTTCCTTCATGTACTTGCAGCAAACTTCATGCAGTCAGCACCTCTGAAAATAGAGTCAGCCCGTAATTCTGACTCAGGGGGAAAGCCGAGGCCAGCTTGGACTAGCAATATAAAATAGTACTTGAAGAAATGCAATGCTATTATAGAATGTTTGCATGTAAACCATTTATTGCTTTGTAAGAATAAGATAACAAAGTGTTGCCTGGTGGCTTCCCAGACAGCAGGCTTTTAAGAAGGAAAACATAATTATTTGAGATTAACATATCCAGGTTTTAGTGAAATGTAAATTGTATAGGCAGCCTTAGATAATTTAGCCTTAGATAAACTGACAGCCTTAGATAATTTAGCCCTCAAAGTGTTTTTTTTTCCTCTTTAAATAATTTGAATTAATTGCTAACATTTAAAGATCCATAAATTCCAGGTGAATATCAGGGTTTTTAGCCATTCTTTAAAGTGGAAGTTCTGGCAAAGCTGGGCCCACATTCACATGTGACACAATTGGCTCAAGTCGCCTCCTTAGCATGGGGGTGGATCTCTGGCTCATTCCAATGTTCACAACTTCAGGGTAGACCAGATACCGAGGCCCAGCACTGCTGCTTTTTTTTTTTTTTTTTTTTAATCATGCTTGCTGTTTTTCCTTAAGTCAACATAAAAGTGAATATTTCTTATACTCATATCTCTACCAAAAGTGGTAAAATTAAAATTAGATCAAGATGACTGGGTATTTTTAGAAAAATTGAATGAGCATATATTTCTTCATAAAAGTAGAAGTGATTCCTGTATGTTCATTGTGCAAATTGTGTCTGTATAGAAACGTAAGTGGCTCTCTTCAATCATTCTCATCACCTGCCTGATCCCTGATCCCATTGGAGTTGCTGCCTTAGTTTGGATCGTCAAAAGCAGAGCCTGAGACAGGGAGGTCGTCCCAAGGAGCAGAGGTGAGGAGCAGGGAGAGAGGCAAGAAAGGAGGGAAAGGTGTGTTATGGAGGCGACTATGTAAGCAATGGGGTCTCTGAGAGATAAACAGAATGCTCCCAAGAACTGGATCATGGAGACATGGAAATGGACCACTTATCCACTGGTTCCTGGATTCTCCTGTTTGGTGGCTGCCCAAGGGTTATTAGCCAGCCTGCACTTAAAGGCTGTCCTTGATCCCAAGCCTAGCAGTTATCAGAGAAGCCCTGGAATGCAAAGTAGAGAGGAGCTCAGTGCACACCTGAGGTGGGCCATTGCAGGTCACGCATCTGAGCTGACATGGAACCATCCAAGGGCTGAAGTCAGAGGTTGACCTAAAGGGTTGATGCAGTGCACCCAAGGCATCTGCAACAATTGCAAGCCCTGATACAAGAAAGGCTACTCCCCAGACTTCTGTGATAGGAACTTTAAAAGTGTTTATACTCCCACCCTGAAAATACACCTGAGAGACAGCATGATCCAATAGTTCTGAAAGGACAGACACTGTGCACAGATTCTCAGTTTGAATCCTGGCTCTGCCACTTCCTGGTTGGGTGACTGGGCAAGTTATTTAACCACTCATCTGTAAATCAGCAATAATTATAGTACCTTACTCATAGAGTAGTTACTATGTACCTGGCATATAATCATTATTATGTTAGTTATAATAATTATACTTATGAAAATAAGCACTATAAAAGTGTTATTGCTGTTGTGTTTGTTGTATCTTGTAAATCCTTTCTTCATTGGCAATATAAAGCTAATTTTACTCTCTGGTTAACTTAGAACCAGCTCTCTATAGTACAGCCTGAATTAATGGAGTTTGTCTTTTTCTATACCTAGAATCACTTAATAATCTTTTCTGCAAATTCTAGAAAATGAAACTGAGTGCAAAATATATCTGAGGTCCTTGTATAATTTCTCAAATAATGTTTTACATTCCCATTCCTAAAATAGAAGTTTAAAAATAATGTTTTTACTTAACCAGTAAATGACTAAAAGTATTAAAAATATCTGATGTTGAATTTCTCCATCTTTGTTTTCTGTTGTTGTTTCGTTTTTGTTTTTTGAGACAGAGTCTCACTCTGTCCCCCTAGGTAGAGTGCAGTGGCATCATCATAGCTCACTGCAACCTCAAACTCCTGGGCTCGAGCAGTCCTCCTGTCTTAGCCTGCCAAGTAGTTGGGACTATAGGTGCGTGCCACCACACCAGACTAATTTTTTTATTTTTGGTAGAGACGGGGTCTCACTCCTGCTCAGACAGGTCTCAAACTCCTGACCTCAAGCAGTCTTCCTGCATTGGCCTCCCAGAGTGCTAGGATTACAGGCATGAGCCAGTGTGCTCAGCCAGTTTCTCCATCTTTCAGAGTAACTAACAGCATTTTAAAAATCTAAAGACTGACTCAAGGCTGCTTAATCTGTTATTCCTGAATTATGAGGGACTTGTATCTATAACGGTGCTCCTACGTGTTAATAGCATACAGACCACCTGAGCATCTTGCTAAAAAGCATGCTCTGCTCAATAGGTCTGGTGGGAGGGGCAAGGAGGCCTGAGTTTCTGCATTTCCAACAAGTTCCCAGTTAGATACCACTGGTCTCTGGGTCAAAGTTTGAATAGCAAAGACCCCCAGTTATGAATCAAAGAAAAGGGAAGCCTCAGACTAAGCCAGAGGGTAGTGGCACATCTGTCTGGGAAGTCAGGTTGCAATTTGGCAGGAAGAGTGGCTGTGGGCCAAATAGAATCTCTGTGAGGGCCTCCAGCACCCTGGGACTCTGCCTGCCCCTTTGAAACAAGACATCTTTCCCCCCTCCCCCTCTTCTTAAATTAACTTAGGTTGTCTCTCATTTTTATGAATTTGTAGGGATTCTTTATATATCCTATATAAAAGCTCATTGTCAGTTTTGTGTATAGTGGTTATCATCTCCCACATTATAGCTTGCTTATCCTCCCACTCTCTCAGTGGTATGTTTTGAAGAACAAAAAATCTTAATTTGAATGTAATTTAATTTATCACTCTTTTCCTTTATATTAGTGGTTTTATTTTTTTTTTATTTTTTTTGCAGCCCGCTGTTTCTGAATATATTAGTGGTTTTATATCCTATTTAAGAAGTCTTTTCCTGCCTCAAAATTATGGAGATATTTTCCTATATTGTCCTTTAAAATCTTTATTGTTTTCCTTTTATAATTAGATATAAGTGCATCTGAAATTGATTTTGTGTGTGGTTTAAGGTTTGAATTTCCTTTTCCACATAAGGATGTCCAATTAACTCAACACTATTTATTAAAAAGACCATCTTTTCCCCCACCATTCTGCAGGGCCATCATTTGTCATAAATGTGGATTAACTTTTTACTATAGCTTATATTATCTTGATACAAGTGGAGGTGAAGTAAATCCTCTCAATTTTTATTTAAATATACATGTCCAATCCACTGCTGCTTTAAAAATATATCCTCAAGACTTCCTCTATCCATTAAACCTTAAATTCTTCTCTTAATTGCAATAAGGCATAGGGTTTTGGGGTGAGAGATTAGAGTGTATGTTCATATGACTGTATCATGGATACAAAGATTCACATTTGGACTATTATATAGGTAGCATGCCAAGACATAATTAAAAAATAAAGCAGTATATGCACACATGACTAACCTGTTTCCATGTTCTTCATCTGTGTTTTCCTATGAGGATGTAAACTGCATGGGGCAGGTGCTTTGTCTATCTTGTTTACCGCTCTACTCCTGCCATGCTTTAAGTATCCGTAAATATCTGTTTAATTAATGAATTAAGGAAAATAGGAAACTCATATGTCTTCCATAATGTTTCAGAGTCCATAGCTAAGAGTCAAGGACAGATTTTTTTTTTTTTTTTTTTGAGACAGAGTTTCACTCTGTTGCCCTGGCTCAAGTCCCGTGGCCTCAGCCTGGCTCACAGCAACCTCAAACCCTTGGGCTCAAGCGATCCTCCTGCCTCAGCCTCCAGAGTAGCTGGGACTACAGGCATGTGCCACCATGCCCAGTTAATTTTTTCTATATATATTGTTGTTGGCCAATTAATTTCTTTCTATTTTTAGTAGAGACAGGGTCTCGCTCTTGCTTAGACTGGTCTTGAACTCCTGACCCTGAGCGATCTGCTAGCACCGGCCTCTCAGAGTGCTAGGATTACAGGCGTGAGCCACTGCACCTGGCCAGATTTTTAAGACATATATTGATAAATGTATTCCATGAGCCATCAAAGACCTGAGTAGTCAGTAATGGGAAATAGAGCAGTGCCACCTGGTAGCAAATTATCTATGGGGAGGGAGACAAACTAACCCCACTTCTCTATTGTTACTGCCGCTGCAGCATTCCCAGCCCTCTTCATCATTTCTCTGGATTATTGCAATATTTGCCAATTAGCCTCTGTGCCTTTTGTCTTGCTTCTCTCCAATCTGTCCACCAGACTTCCTGCCAAGTCGGTTTTCAATTACACAGTTAGGATCAAGTCACTGATGTTAAACTTTAACATGAAAGCAATGGAAATATCCCTCAAATTCTTAGTATGGCATCCAAGGCCCTCATCAACTGGGAGAGGGACATGACTGACAGGAAGCATTGAATACATATTTGCTGAATGACATGTGTCAACTTACTTACCTAGGCTGTCCTACTTCACCCTACCAACAACCATAATTGGCAAGGCAACTCACTCCTCCCTAAACAAGTCATTTGCTTTCATACTTCTGTTTTTGTTGCTCTTGCACAGAAAGTCCTAACCCAGCACTTCCACCTGCTCAATCTTCACAGCTAGTTAATCCCCCAATTCCTAGTTGAGATTAACTATTGCTTTATTTAAACTCTCTTTGGACTGTTTAACTATCTTCTGTCATTATATCACATCTTATACTTATTAGTTCAATATTCCTCCCATTATATTTCTAAGCTATTTCAGAATTTTTATCGTAGAATCACTAGAGCACTTAGAATTTATGTATCCACTTCCTGTATTATAAATGTATACACTCGCAACAGACAGTTAATGAATAGCTGTTGAATAAATAAACTAAAGGGAGGTCTCACAGCTGTTTTCAAACTTATTTAGGCCAGTGGGGCCCCTGAAAATTTTACTAGTTTTTGCCAAACACCACACAATATTATTAATGAAACTTAAAATAATAAAATATATCACATTGTGGTAAATCAGGATTATTAGTTCTTAGATTCCTAGACAAAAGAAGCAGAAACATTTAAAGGGGAAACATTATAAGAGAAAAGGTTAATGGAGAAAATCTTTTCCAGTAACTTCATCTTTCTCTGGTCAAGAAGTGACTCCCACTGTTAGTATCATGAGTAGGACACTCAGGTCCCAGATTTTCAGGGATTGTAGACTGAGAGTCACTTGTCCCACTTGTGTGACTTTTGTGACTGCCACCATCCTGCAGTAAGGGTGAATGTTAGTGAGATGAGAGATTCTGCATTCACACCATCCACTAGATAAATAAATCTCAGGGAATGATCTCCCTCTCGAGGGTTGTTATATTTCTAACTCACCTTCAGGCGTCAAGACTTGAATGCTATTATACATCACAGAGAATAACCTATCAGACCATATCAAATCAACCTACAACTAAAGATCTTTGAAAATTCATTATTTAGGAATCATTTTAAATCAATCTTAACACTACAGGCCAAAAATCAGGCAGCAAATGGTCCTGACACAGATCAGAAAAATAGAAATACAGAAAAACTGTCTAGGGCCTCAGCTCATGTCCAGTTCTGCCACTGTACAGTTGGCTTCCAGAAACAACCAGTCCAGTCTGGTATCACGACAATGAAGATGTGACAGCATTGTACCAACCAACACATTGCTCAGGAATCCCCTCTGCATTTCTAGGCCCTTTCCTTCAGAGGTTCTGTTAGGTTCAGGTCCAAACTCGCAGCCCACGAGGCCCCAGAATCAGTCATACATTGGGCAGTCAGTAAGCGGTAGGACCATAGGAATGAATAAACTCTGGGTTAGAATTGATAGAACTTCGAAACAGCTCTTATCAGATGCAAAAATTCAGCCTCTGTTTGAATATGCCCAGTAAGGAGGACATCATCACACTCCTGAAAACCCACAACACTTGTGAAGGACTCTAAATAGCAAGATAGTCTTTTATTTTATAGCAGTATTTGCCCTCACTAACTTTCACTTTTATGTAAACTGGCCCAGCAATCTCTCTTGCTGAAGACTGTCTCTTAAGCCTCACTCACCCATCTCAGTCTGGGTCAGTGCCTGATTTGTTAGCAGTCACTTACCGAATGTTACCGAATGAATGAATGATTGAATGAACAAGTAAATAAATTTCAAAGACCATTCTTCTTGGCCAAATACTCAACCTCCCCACCAAAGCCTGTAACTATTCTCATCTGAGCATGAAATAAGTGAGGGAATTTAATTTTCAAAACATTGATGCATGAGGGCAGAGGTCTTTGTTTATGTTATTCACTGATGTATTCTAAGTGTCTAAAACAGTGCCAGGCATATTGTAGGTACTCAGTAAATACTTTTCATGAATAAATAACAAAGTGCCATTTATCCCAAAGCTTTTATGTTTACTAACAGCACAATATACCCAAACTCTCAATACTTTGCCGGTAGTTTAATCTCAAAATAAATGTTAAATGTCTTCAAGATCATTTATTTTTGAAGGCTAAGGGACATGGTAACTATTTATTCCTCCCCTGGAATCTCTCAGTTCTATTCCTGGATAAATTGAGAGCAGCAGGAAGCTACTAGATTACATTATTTTTACACCCCATATAAAAGTCTTCTCAGAACAATAATTAACATAATACCATCTGCTTCTATGCAGACTTGGAATATGAAATGGTCATAAGGAAAATATATTTAAATCTTTTATAAAATTGCTATTGAAGAGATTTTCAATTAAGTTGTTCACTGTAAACAAACCCACAAAATAAATTTCTTTTAGAATAATGTGTTATAAAAATCTTTAACTCGCCTAGAAAATTATATGCTTTGTTTACCAGACAATAAAAGCTATATAAGCCATTACGTTTTATTTTGTTGGTTTACTTACTTGCCTGGCTGCCAGAAAACCCAGCACGTAAGTCGAAGAAATTATTAAAAGTATGGGTTTCTGGTATAAATACTCACATTGTGTCTCAAATACTGGAATCCTGATCTTTTACTCTTCTTTTAAAGATCTTATTGTGTATATATACCCCTATTGTTAGTCACAGTGAATTCATTTCTTAAAGGCACTGATTTCCTGTTCTCTTTTGATTAAACTACTTTCTTCATTATATATAAAGTCCTACAGTAAATCACAAAGGAGGTCCCCCTTTCTTACTGTTCTGGACTCTTTTCTCTTGCTTTGTGTTCCCCCTTAGGAATTTCCTTGCTTGGCTTTGTTCCATCCTCTCCTCTTAGAAATTATCAAATAAACTGATTCACAATAGTGTTAATAACCTACTATCTACCCTTCTCCAAGCCATTAGTCAATATCACAATTTCCCAGATGATTTTCTCTTATTTTCTGTTTCTTACAAAATCCATGAGAGCTCTTCCCCGAACCTAACTGTCATCTAGTGATCTTGCTTCTCATTTCATTGAGGAAATAAATGCGGTTAGAAAAGAACTACCAGCTTTGGTCACCAAATCCAGCCTCTCTCTTCCCTCTCTCTCCCCATACCTGTGCAAACATCCTCAGATATCTCTCATGTTAAAGGTATATCTTTATTTATTTATTTTTAGAGACAGTCTCACTCTTGTTTCCCTAGCTAGAGTGCCGTGGCGTTAGCCTAGCTCATGGCAACTTCAAACTCCTGGGCTCAAGCGATCCTCCTGCCTCAGCCTCCCGAGTAGCTGGGACTACAGGCATGCGCCACCATGCCTGGCTAATTTTTTCTATATTTTTAGTTGGCCAATTAATTTCTTTCTATTTTTAGTAGAGACGGGGTCTCACTCCTGCTCAGGCTAGTCTCAGACTCCTGAGCTCAAACGATTCACCGGTCTGGGACTCCCAGAGTGCTAGGATTACAGGCGTGAGCCACCACGCCTGGCCAAAAGTATATCTTTAAACCCTTCACATTTTTCCTCCATTTCTCTGGTTCCTTTTATAGGAAAATCCCTTAAATAGTTGTCTTCACTTGATTTTTTTCTTTTTTTTTTTTTTTTTTTTACCTTCCATGAAGTTTTTATCCTTTGTCCTCTGCCCATAATGGTCCACCACTCAAATCCAGCCCTCCCTTCTTTCTTTGATGTCTCTGTCCAAACATCACCTCTTCCAAGAGAGCTTTCCTAACCACTCTTTCCAAGCTAGGAGAACAATAATTCTCTCCTCTTTTGTATATTCCTGGATAGAGCTGGAACCCATTCTACTAAGTGAAGTATCTCAAGAATGGAAAAACAAGCACCACAGGTACTCACCAGCAAATTGGTATTAACAAATCGACACCTAAGTGGACATACAGGAATAACATTTATCTGGTGTTGGGCAGGTGGGAGGGGGGAAGAGAAGATGAGTATATACAAACCCAATGAGTAAGATGTGCAATGTTTGGGGGATGGACACGCTTGAAGCTCTGACTGGAGGGGGGAGGGGGGACATGGGCAATATACGTAACCTTAACACTTGTACCCCCATAATTCGCTAAAATAAAAAAAAAAAAGAATTTAACTACCTAACAGTATATATTTGCTTGTTCATTCACTAGTGTTCTGTCCACCCAAATAAACAGTAGGTTCATATATGGAAGGATCCATGCTTTGCCGCTGCAACCAGGCCTCGAAGTACTCAAACTCAACACTGTTGAAGTATAAAAACTATCCAGTAACATGAAATTTAGTGACTTTTTCTTGGCTTCCATTCTCCTTGACTTCTCTCCCTACTCAGTGACACAGTTAACATCTCCTTCTTGAGAAAGCACTTCTCTCTTCCTTGGGCTCCACTCACCTCCCACACGATGTCTTTCAAACTCCTGACCTCGAGCAATCCACCAGCCTCGGCCTCCCAGAGTGCCAGGATTACAGGCGTGAGCCACCGCGCCCGGCCTTCGACACACAATGTCTTTTAGGACTCTCCGGGGCAGACACTGATAGACGCCTCCCAAAATCCACTTTTCTCCCTTTCTTCCTTAGTAATGAAACTCCCAGTTTTTAATTGATCACTCATATCTCTCGTCACTACCCAGCCAAAACACCATATTTACCAGCCTCTCTAGCAGCCTCACAAGTGACTAAATATGCGCCAATAAGAAGTAAAGGAAACGTGTGAAACTCCCTGGAAGTCTTCTGAAAGTGAATACGTGCGCCCTTCCTGCTCCCAGGAATGCAGATGTGTTGGCCAGAGTTCTAGTGGCCGTCTTTGACCAAAAGGCCAGTGTGGGACACACCCTAGACAAAGGAGCCATGAGCTGGGAGGATATAGGGTTGCTGCTTTGTGGAGTCAGCGTATTAGGCCTGGCTCTATGATGTTACAGAGACATAATATTCCATTTAGCTTAAACAATTATTTTGGTTTTTTTCCTCAACTGGTGCATGTCTCAGTACTTTTAAAGCACTACCATTCACACTCCGCAGAAATAACCCTTAACTTTTTTGGCCCATCCCTGCACTCTCTCCTGAGTTCCACTGCTGAATATCCTGGGTACATTGACTAGAACTTACTCCAAAGAGCAACTCATCTTCCTTACCTTTAACCTGTAGTCTTCCCGGATTTCAGTATTTCTCCAGATAATACCAAAAAAGCCTCTAATCAACAACATGCTATCCAGCAAATCTGATTACTTTTATACTTAAATAGTTCAACTGCATCTTAAGCCTAAGGTCCTGGAAATGTGAAACCCTTTGAGAGATTGTAGGTAAACAATTTATAACTGGAGATGACTTTACTATATACAGAAACTGAGTTTACATCATTAGAGTTGGGAGAAGACAGCATTTTCAGAAACAGTGAAGTCCATGCTAAACCGAAGCCATATTAAGCCAACACACTAGATTCCAGTATTTATTCTTCATAAGCCAACATTAAAACATGATTTGCTTTGTAGAGCAATGAAGATTAAAATGGACTATTACAAATAACAGAGCTGCTGTGAAATATTGGCTTAATACACAAATGCTCTCAAACAAAGCTTGGAAAACATGCTTAAAATTAGTGCTGGCTAGGGGCCCAGAGGCTTTATAATCCAGTAATCCAGTTGGGAAGGTTGTTTCAGGCATAACGATGCAGTAGATCATCTTTCCCTTGGAACATTCTACCAACACACCTGCCCTTGTCAAGCACCTCTCCTGTGAACCTGTACTCTGTTTTCCTCTCTACTGAAAACACCAACATGGAGCACCTTCCTCAGAGTCAGGAGCCACAGATGGTCAGGAGGTCACCAAAGGCTGGTGTCTTCTTGCCTCTCCTCTTCCTTCCCCACCACAAACCCCCATCCCTGTGCCATGTCTCCTTAGGACCAAAGTCTATGCCTCCCCAAGTCACAAGCAAAATGAACCATGTCAGTAGGGTTTGCGGGGAAAGAAACAAAGAAGAGTTCCTGATCTTCCTTTTGCTTCCAGAGAGCATTTGTACTTTTTACCATGGCCTTCTGAAGACAACATTCCCCGCGTTTTCTGCCTACCTCAGGGAAAGGCAGGGAGCGGGGGCAACTGAGGAAGAAGAGGACATATCACAACAGGCAGGGCCATCACATGAGCCAGCAGGGTCTCATCAACTGTCTCAGGCAAAGGGAGTCTACCTAGTGCTAGCCTGATGTTTACGGAAAGCAGAAAGACCAAAAACAATTCTAATTGGTGGCCTAATCAAAAATTAAGATTGGCCGGGTGTGGTGGCTCACACCTGTAATCCTAGCACTCTGCTAGACCAAGGCAGGTGGATCGTTTGAGCTCAGGGGTTCAAGACCAGCCTGAGCAAGAGTGAGACCCCATCTCTACTAAAAATAGAAAGAAATTACTTGGACAGCTAAAATTATAGAGAAAAAATTAGCCGGGCATGGTGGCCGCATGCCTGTAGTTCCAGCTACTTAGGAGGCTGAGGCAGAAGGATTGTTTGAGCCCAGGAGTTTGAGGTTGCTGTGAGCTAGGCTGATGCCATGGCACTCTAGCCTGGGCAACAAAGTGAGACTCTGTCTCAATAAAAAAAAAAAAAGAAAAAGAAAAGAAAAAAATTAAGATTAAGAGAGAAATAATTGCATCAAATCTTCTGAAAACAATGAGCCCTAGAAGTCACTACAAGGCTGGGGCTTGATAGATTTTGAAACCTCTGTGCCCCTTGAGTCTCAATGACTTGGTAGCACTGATTTTGCACACACCAGAGAATCACTGTCTTACACCACATAGGCAGAGCCATAAAACTACTCCACAGAGTTGCTGAAGCCTGAATGCTCTATCTGAATTATCTACAGAATACATCAACTACCCAAGCACAAAATAATAAATCTTACTAAGATTTTTCCAGAGGTCAGAATAAGGGGAACATGAATTTTTTTTTCTTGCTACTTAGCATTTCTGAAAACTACTATAAATTATCCAAGCCTCCTATAATTAATAGGCTTGCTTAGAATTTTATGAGTTCCCAACATGGCCTTTTAAGTCCCTATTAGAGAAGAGATAACTTCTGAGAGATAATAAGTTAATTTAAAAACTTTAAAAGTATGATACCTTAAGGGTGTTTCTTTGTGTTTTGATAGATGCTTGAAGTACAAAAAATAGATAATAAAAAGTACTCACCAGAAATTTTTGTTTCCTAGACGTGACAAATATTAACATGGAACAAATTCTGATGATGCTTTTGATGCAAAAAATAGGAAAGGTATTTAAATGAGTATGTTGAATTATAGCAATCCTCATGACTCTTGCCCCACCCTGGTGCCAAGATCTGTACTGTATGTTGTTGTTGCTTTGTTATGTTGTTATTGTTGTGGTGTTGTTGTTTTGGCACAGTTGTGTAATTTTTGATATTAGTTTTGGAAATAGTTGCTCCCAAGTCTAGAGACATATAAATGATGGGAAAAGTATTTTAAGAAGTAAGTATAACCACTCCACTCAAATGGCCTATAAAAGATACCAGTAATTTTTGGCCCATCTGAAATATTTACACAGGAGATACTGGTTACATGGGAAAAAATGTTATCTTTTAATAATATCCAAAAAGTATGTAAAACATTCATATGGAAATTCTTAAGATTCAGATAGGGAAATATGATGAGACTCCCGTGTATATGATACTGCTTGAAAATCCAGAGGTGCTATGGAAGACAAGAAATGGATGGAATGCTCGGAAAACTCTCCCTAACATTCCAGCTAGTGCTGTACCTTTTTCTGAGGACTTTCTGTTTATATTGAATGTCAATATAAACAAAAACAATTTTTCTTTTGGCAACCCAGATGTGAAAAATTTCCTCTAACAAGAGCCCCCAGAAAGGTTAAATTCATTGAAGTACAGGTGGCCCCCTTCAACTGCTTCTTCCCTCAGACTAAGTGTGACCCAGGCAGTCCTTTGTGCCACATGATGTTCCGGGCGTGGTAAAGGGGAGATGGGTAAATGGGAGTGATCTATGATTGCAGTTTAAATAAGTACCTGAACTGACAGCTAAGTTAAATCCTCCACTCATCGTCCACCAAGGAGATAAATTTAGAACCACATGAATGACCCTGGGAGATGTTCACCAATGCAGGGTTTGGCTGGCTCACTTAAGGCTCTGAGCATTCAGGGAACTTTAATAAAATCCAGAGATTTGCTCTTCTGTCCTTTGCCCAGAATCTCATTGCACCTGACATTTCAGTAGATTTAAAAGCCTTGAGGGAGGCCAAATGCTTATTCTAGCTGATATTTACTTCCAAAAAGTCAGAGCTATGTTTATGCTCCCTTATTGCTGCACACTAAATAATAGCCTGGTGAAAAGCGGTGAAATCAGATAGGAAAATATGACACTTAATCAATGTTGTGTCAGGGACCCAGCAGCCCAGCAGCCCAAAGCTGCTGAAACACATCTGCTTTGCTTTGTGACACATGGTGGGTTGAAGGGAGGTGCCAATTCTCTGGGTTCATCTACCGGATGAACCACAGAGCTCTGAGGACAGCCGTGACTTCTAGAGATGGGTTGTTGGCACTTAGACCCTGCCACCTGCAGGGAGTTTATTACCACAGGCTCTGGAATCAAATGACCCTGGGCTTTGGATTCTGGCTCCAATACTTGTAATTCTGTGACTCTGGACAAGTTGTTTAACCTCTCTAATCCTCAATTCGCCTCATTTGTAGAAATATCAGTACTTAACCTGCAGAGTTGTTATGAATGCTAAATGGGAAAATATTTACACAAAATAACACTAAAAATATTCCATATTGTTTTTAACAAAATAAATTGGAAAGTTTTATATAAATTTTCTCTGCTAGGCTTGTAGCAACAATTAAGTAAAGCTGGAGGTGAAAAAGGAGTACTTCCCTCAACTTTAGAGGTCAGTGCCCTGGAGATGAACCATACTTATCCACAAGAGTTCACTCAGCCCCACAGAGACAAAACATTTAGCATAATGACCTGTAGGTCTGAAATTTTACATTATATTATATATAAAAATATATTCATTTATATTTGTTTTTTCACAAATGAAAAATTAATGGGAAATGTAGCACTGCATTTATTGAGATTAATCAAAGAAACCATGAGTATATAAGACTTCAGTTCAGACTCAGCTTCATTGGAGATCCTTGGCCAGTCTGTCTCATTATTTATAGGCATGACTGCATAGGAGTCAAAATGACATCAGTTGATAAGCAGTAAGCCTGGGTCCAAATCATTTAGGAAAGTTATTAACCCAAACCTCAGTTCTTGCATCATGATCCCTTGTCTATCTGCTAGAGACCATATGTATTACTCTTTCAAGTGAGAGAGTATATTATTGAAAGCCCTTTGGAAATTGCAATGCATATTGATCATGTAGAATCTTATGATACATGCAATAAGAATTCAGAGAAAGGAAAGACCAATTCAAGACCAAATCTATCCCAAACTATAACACTGCCTTCCTATTTGACTCATAATAAATGTAGCATGCACTATGTGTGACAACATTTGGGGACATACCTTGGATATCATTAGGCTTAATTTCCTAGAGCTGCTGTAACAAGTGGCTTAAAACAACAAAAATGTATTCTCTAACAGTCCTGGAGGCCAAAATTCTAAGATCAAGGAGGATGTTGGCAGAGTTGTTCTCCCTCCTAAGGCTCTTAAGGAGAATCTATTTCTTGCCTCTTCCAGCTTCTGGTGGCTGCAGGCATTCCTTGGCTATTGGTCACATCACTCAAACTCTGGCTCCATGGTCTCATTTCCAGCCCCCTTTCTGTGCATCTCCTCTGTATGTCCCTTACAAGAACTCACTGGACTCACATCCAGATCATCTTCAACTTAATCACATCTGCAAAGACCCTGTTTCCAAAGAAGAGCACATTCACATGTTTCAAGGATTAGGACCTGGGTGCATCTTTTGAGGGTCACCATTCAGCCCATTCTGAGGTTCAATTACTTATTTCAAAGTATTAAGCTACTTAGGTATAATCTTCTTAACATGTGAAATGGCCACAATGCAACCAGTCTATACTCGGCACTATAGTTTAGATATTTGTTCTCCAAACCTCATGTTGAAATTTGATACCCAATGTTAAAAGTGAGGTCTAATGGGAGGTGTTTGGGTAGTGGGAGCAGATCCCCTCTGAATGACTTGTTGCAGTCTTTGGGATATGAGTGAGCTCTTGCTCTATCAGTGTCTGTGAGAGCTAGTTCTTAGGAAGAACCTGGCATCTTAAAAACTTCTGCACAGTAAAATAAACAGTCAACAAAGGGAAGAAATAACCCACAGAATGAGAGAAAATACTTGCAAACTACCCATCTGACAAAAGATTAATAAATAGAATATATAAGGAATTCCAACAACTCAATAGGAAAAAATCAAATAATCCAGTTAAAATTGGACAAAGAATAGACATTTTGGACAAATTGGACAAATTGAATAGACATTTCTCAAAAGAAGACATGCAAATGACCAACAGATATAAGGAAAAATAGTCAACAGCATTAGTCATCAGAGAAATGCAAATCAAAACTATAATACAATGAGAGATCATCTCACCCCAGTTAAAGTGGCTTTTATCAAAAAAGATAAGCAATAACGAATCCTTGCAAGGATCTGAAGAAAATGGAACCTTCAAACACTGTTGGTGGAAATGTAAATTAATGCAACCACTATGAAGAACAGTATGGAAGTTCCTCAAAAAACTAAAAATAGAGCTACCATATGATCTAGCAATCCCACTGCTAGGTATATATCCAAAAGAAGGGAATTCGATATATAGAAAAGATGTCTACATTCCCACATTTATTGCGGTACTATTCACAATTGCCAAGATTTGGAATCAACCTAAGTATCCATCAACAGATGAATGGATAAAGGAATTGTGGAACATATACACAATGGGATATTACATAGCTACACACACACACAAAATGAAATACTACCATTTGCAACAACATGGCTAGAACTGGAGAATATTATCTTAACTGAAATAAGCCAAGCACAGAAAGATAAATCTTGTATGTTCTCATTCATGTGTGGGAGCTAAATATTAAAAATAATGAATCACATAGAGACAGAGAGTAGAGTGATGATTACTAGAGACTGGGAAGGGTAGCAGGAAGTAGGGGGGGATAAAGTAGGGATGGTTAATAGGTGCAAAAATATAGGTAGTTAGATATTAGCAGAATGAACGATATTTGATAGTACAACAAAGTAACTATAATCAACAAGTTAGGGTATACTTTAACATAACTAAAAGAGTGGAAATGGAATGTTCCTAATGCAAAGACATGATAAATGCCTGAGATAATTGATATCCCAATTACCCTGATTTGATTCACGTTGTATGCCTATATCAAACATCACATTTTCTCTATAAATATATATATATAACTATTATGTCCAGTAATAATTAAAAATAAAAATTTTAAAAAATAGTTTATATCCAGAAAAAAAAAGAAAAAGAAAATGAGTAAAAAAAAAAATGTTAACCACAGGCTAGCATTGAAAAGCACTGGAAAACAAGAACTTTTGGTGATTTCCATTGATTGGGTAAGATGGGCTGGTCTTCATGACCTATTTCAGCTCAGACTCTCTTCCATAGTAATACTACTAAAGACCTAAGTCCTTTACCACCCCTACTCTGTGATTGAAAGGGAAGAGGTGCACAGCTCATAGATTCTACTTAGTGAGAAAGAATAACAGTAAGTAGCTTGATAGAAGGAACGGGTTCCTTTCAATGAAAATCACTGTCTTTTTGCACAATACATAGATTTTCTTACAGTTGACAGTTATATTTTATAAACTAAAGTGCAACAAAGTGGGGTTGGACCACAGTGATGAGAAAAGACCTATCTGAGGAGGTAGCATTGAAGTTAGAACTGCATGAACAAATGGGGAGGCACACCTGGATCTGGGGAGAGAACACTCGAAGTTCAGAAACACACCTGTAAAGTCTGAGGTGGCCTGGTGTATTTGGGGTTGGAAAGAAGCTGCAGGCCTGGAACACCAGTCAAAAGAGACCTCACAGTGACAGTGGCTTGCATGGTCTTAGATGACTTCATCCTCTTTCCTCTTGGCTACATCGCTTGCTCCTCTGCCCTGCCCCTTTCACACAACCTGCTCTTGCCTCCTTGCATTTTTTTCTAATACTCCAGGCATGCCTCTGCCCTGGGACTGTTTTGCAGGCTCTTCTCTCTGCCTGAAATATTCTTCCCTTGATATTTGCCTGTCTAAACTCCTCATCCTTCAAGTCTTTGCTCACATTTTAACTCTCAATAAGGCCTACCCTGATGACCCTATTTAAAACAATACCTACTCTCCCACCAGCTTACCTTCACGCTCCCTTTTTCTGCTCTATTTTTTTCCCTTTCCACTTACCTCCCTCTAATAGACTATATGACTTATATAGGTATTGCTTATTGCTTCTTCCTCCAACAATGTGTAAATTCCATGAGAGCAGATTTTGTCTTAGTCACTGATGTATCTCAAGTGTCCAAGACTATACCTGGAATGTAGTAGATTCTCAAATATATATATTTTGAACGGAAGTATTAAGGGGGAAAGGAAGAAAGATTTGTCTTCCTAGCATTATTTACTTGTCATAGAACTATAGTGTATACCTTTGTCCTAAGGCCCTGCATCTGTCTCTAGTCCCTGCAGTCAGGTATAGATATTTTAGAGCCCTATGCCCTGGATATTGGCCTTGAATATAATTGCAACAGATTGCTCTGAGAAAAGACCAAATTCCACTGTAACAACTTTCATGGCAGAGACTATTTCCTTTCTTTTATTGCTCTGGAATTATAATGCACAGAATGCTACTGGGGAAAAGTAGGCCATTGCCCAAGGATTGGAAATAGTTTTGATGTTGGTATTGCGAAGCTGGGATGTTTCATTGTGATAGTATTGATTGTGAAAGCATTTGAATTTTTTTTTTTATTTAAAAATTTTATTTTGGGATAACTATTCTTAACATCCTAGTATAGATCATAGCATCTGTTGAAATTTGTACAAAATCTGAACACTGAAGTCCTGGATTTATAAACATGCCATGCTGCATTCATTCCATCTTACAGGATCTTGTGGCTGACTTACAGGATGTATATTCTCTAGAGAAACAAGACATTTTATCTGTCCATCACATCAATTTTTCAGAAGGGGTAAATCCTTCATTATTAAATATAAGCTTTAACCCAAAGATCCCTCTTTATAACATTTTATCCCAAATTCCCTGAAGAGGCCAAAAAGAAAATCCTACAATTTTTTTAATGTGTTTTGGGGTTCGGGCAGAGGTTAACATAAAGTAGGTTTATAAAAGCTTACTGCTGTGTATACGTTGATCACGGGAGGGGAAACTGGAAAACAAATTCCCATGATTCTTGAGAACCAGAATAGGATGCAGGCATATGGGCTTTCTTAGTCTTCAAATTGGAAACATCTGTGTTGTCCAAATTCTCACTTTTTCCCATAATCAAAGGGGCAGCTCCTGAAACAGTGGGGTCCTTTGAAAGAGTATCAGACTTTTTGAAACAATAACACAGGATGTCCTGAATTTCCCTTAAGTATTTTTGACTCTTTGGGCATGGGGCTAATTTACCATCATTGCTGACCCCAACCATTTTGGTTAGAAATTGAAACAATATATGAGTACCCTATTGTGTTTAGTCTATGACACTATAAATTATTATTTTGTATACATATAAGAAAAAAAAATCTACTAATTAAATAAATATAAATGTTTATCATAATTTCTGTGCATATATATGAAATAATATGAAAGTGAAATAAATTGGTTAATGTATTCCTAAAACTTCTTCCCATTCAGAGTTCTATCTTCTGAATAACTGTTCAACTTAGTATGTTAGTGACAAACACTTTTGAAGAGTTTTCCACTATTGTCTCTGGATTTTCGGCCAATCCTCTGATACTCATTCTGTTATCTTTCATTATAGAATCATGTTAACCAGGCTGTCAACTGAAAGTTTTCAAATGATAACTAGGATTCAAGTCCTTTGTCAAATAGTCTGTAAACAGTTTGTGATGGTAGCTTTCAAGGGACTGGAGTTGTTTTTCTACCCTGCTAGGAATTATAACCAATTTGCATATGTGCAAGCAATGAAAACTATGTCCCTTGGTTAATAGCAATTGTAAGACATTATCAACTATAAGATGCATGCTGATTTGAAACATGTTAAAATGTAACAAAAAAAATGTGTATCTTTGAATAGATGAAATACAGTAATTCTATCACTCCGTGCTATACTAACCACTTCAATGGCAAGATGGAAATAAAACATCCTAGAAACAATGCCAATCTCAGTTTCATTGCTTTTAAATAAAAATCAACCTCTGGGAGATATATACTGAGTTTTAAAATTTGAATAAAACAATAAAAAATTATAATCTGGAGGTTTAAGAATATTAGCCCAAAGTTGCCAAATTTCTATTAAGTAATCTAGCTTGGCCATATTCACACAAACGTACACTTCAGTGTATACAAATTCAATACCAGTGCTTTGGAATCTGCTTTCTCAAAACTGCAGATCTCAGAAGCACTTGCATTTATTTTCTGAACCATCAGTGTTGATGAAAACCATGTGTAAATGAGGCGTAATAAAAGAACTTACAAATCCTTACCAAATAATGACAGTTTGAGCCCATTAAGCTTCCATTAACTAAATCATCCCCAGTACAGCAAATAATGATGAATTTCAATTGCAGCTCAGATTTCTTAGTACAGCAGGTCCTCGAATAACATCATTCCGTTATAACATTGATGAGGAAAAAAACTTGGGCTGCTTACTATCTGCATGGAGTTTGCACCTTTTCCCCATGTCTGCATAGGTTCACCCCTGGTTCTCTGGTGTCCTCCCACACCACAAAGCCATGCTCCTTAGGTTCACTGGTGTGTCTACACGGTCCCAGTGTGAGTGAGTGTGGGTGTGGGTGTGAGTGCACCCTTCGATGGAATGGTGCCCTGGCCAGGTGTGTTCCTGCCTTGTCCTTGAGCTGCTGGGATAGGCTTCAACCACCTATGACCTTGAACTGGAATAGTGGGTTGGAAGAAGAATGAATGAATACAAAGCATTGTCAAAGAAAAATTCATAGAGATAATTATACAAATGCCTGGCAACATATGATGCAGTATAAAAGCAGTCAGTAAGCCCATCATATTTGTTTTTAATTTTTTGATTTTAATTATTATGGCTACATACTAGTTGTCTATATTTATAGGGAACACATGATGTTTTGATACAGGCATCCAATGTGAATTAATCAAATCAGGATAATTGGGGTATCCATCACCTCAGGCATTTATCATTTCTTTGTGTTAGGAACATTCCAATTCCTCTCTTGTGGTTATTTTAAAGTATTTCCTATCTTACTACTGATTATAGTCACTTGCTGTGCTACCAAACATTGTTCATTCTATCCAACTATATTTTTGCACCCATTAATCATCCCCACTTTATCCTCCAACTTCCTTCTACTCTTTCCAGCCTCTGGTAATCATCATTCTACTCTCTGTCTCCATGAGATCAATTGCTTTTAATATTTAGCTCTCACATATGAGTGAGAACACACAAGATTTCTCTTTCTGTGCTTGGCTTATGTCACTTAACATAATATTCTCCAGTTCCATCAATGTTGTTGCAAATGGTAAGATTTCGTTCTTTTTTATGTCTACATAATATTCCATTGTCTATATGCACCACAATTTCTTTATTTTTTTATTTCAGCATATTATGGGGGTACAAATATGAAGTTTACATATATTGCCCATGCCCCACTCCCACCTGCCCGACACCCGATAAATGTTATTCCTATATGTCCACTTAGGTGTTGGTCCGTTAATACCAATTTGCTCGTGAGTACATGTGGTGCTTATTTTTCCATTCTCGAGATACTTCATTTAGTAGAATGGGTTCCAGCTCTATCCAGGAAAATACAAGAGGTGCTAGATCACCATTGTTTCTTAAAGCTGAATAGTACTCCATGGTATACATATACCACATTTTATTAATCTACTCAAGTATTGATAGGCACTTGGGTTGTTTTCACAACTTTGCAATTGTGAATTGTGCTGTTATAAATACTCAAGTACAGTTGTCCCATTTGTAGAGTGTCATTTGATCTTTAGGGTAGATGCCCAGTAATGGGATTGCTGGATCAAATGGTAGATCTACTTGTGTCATTTTAAGGTATCTCCATATTGCTTTCCAAAGAGATTGAACTAGTTTGCAGTCCTACCAGCAGTGTAGGAGTGTTTCTATCTCTCCGCATCCATGCCAACATTTATTGTTTGGGGACTTTTTGATAAAGGCCATTCTTACTGGAGATAAGTGATATCTCATTGCAGTTTGATTTGCATTTCCCTAATGATTAGAGATGTTGAGCATTTTTTTCATATGTTTGTTGGCCATTATTCTGTCTTCTTTTGAAAAATTTCTGTTCATGTCCTTTGCCCACTTTTTGATAGGGTTGTTTGATTTTTCTTGCTGATTTTTCTGAGTTCTAAATAGATTCTAGTTATCAGCCCTTTATTGGATGTGTAGCTTGCAAAAATTTTCTCCCATTCTGTGGGTTGTCTGTTTGCTCTCTGGACAGTTTCTTTGGCTGGTACCACAATTTCTTTATCCATTCATCCATTGATGGCCACTTAGGTTGATTACAAATCTTGGCGATTGTGAATAGTGCTGCAGTAAACATAGGGGTGTAGATATCTTTTCAACATATTGAATTCTCTCCTTTTCAATATATATAATACCTAGCAATGGAATTGCTGGGTCATATGGTCATTCTATTTTTTACTTTTTAAGGAACCTCCATACTATTCTTCATAGTGGCTGGACTAATTTACATTCCTATCAACAGTGTACGAAGGTTCCCCTTTCTCCACATTCTCACTAATATTCATTATTGCCTTTTGATAAAAGCTATTTTAACTGGGGAAAGACGATATCATATTGTATATCAATGTATATACAATTGTATATCACATATTGTATATGTATATTGTGATATACTATATATAATTGTATATCATATTGTATTTGTTGTGTATTTCTCTGATGATTAATGATGTTGAGCATTTTTTTCGTATACCTGATGGCCATTTGTATGTCTTCTTTGAAAGGTGTCTATTTAGATCCTTTGCCCATTTTTTTAAATCAGATTATTTGATTTTTTCCTATTAAGTTGTTGAAGCTCCTTATATATTTTAGTTATTAATCTTTTGTCAGATTACTACTTTGCAAATATTTTCTCCCATTCTGTGTGCTTTCTCTTTACTTTGTTGATTATTTCCTTTGCTGTGCAGAAGCTTTTTAGCTCAATATGATCCCATTTTGCTTTGGTTGCCTGTGCTTTGGGGATATTACTCAAGAAGTCCTTGCCCAGACCAATGTCCTGAAGCATTTCCTCAATGTTTTCTTTTAGTATTTTCATAGTTTCAGGTCTTAGATTTAAGTCTTTAATCCATTTTGATTTGATTTTTGTATAAGGAAAGAAATAAAGACTCTACTTTCACTCTTCTGTATATGGATATCCAGTTTTCCTAGCACCATTTATTAAAGAGACTGTCCTTTCCCCACTGTGTGTTCTTGGCACCTTTGTCGAAGGTAAGTTCACTATAGATGTGTGGTTTTATTTTTGGATTCTCTATTCTGTTTCACTGGTCTATGTCTGTTTTTATGCCAATCCCATGCTGTTTTGGTTACTACAGCTCTGTAGTATAATGTGAAGTCAGATAATGTGATTCCTACAGTTTTGTTCTTTTTAGTTAGGATGGCTTTGGCTAGTCTGGGTCTTTTGTGGTCCTATGTAAATTTTAGGATTATTTTTTCTACTTCTGTGAAGAATATCATTGGTATTTTGATGAGGATTGCATTGAATCTGTAGATTGCTTTGGGTAGTATGGACATTTTAACAATATTGACTCCTCCAATCCATGAGCATGGAATATATTTCCATTTTTGTGTCCTCTTCAATTTCTTTCAACAATGTTTATAGTTTTAATTATAAAGATATTTTCACTTCTTTGGTTCAGTTTTTTCCTAGGTATTTTATTTTATTTGTAGCTATTATAAATGGAATTACTTTTATGGTTTCCTTTTCAGATTGGTTAGCCCATCATATTTGATCCTGTTGTTTCTGAACTGTGTAGTAGTAGGAAAGGCTCCTAACAATTTTTACTTTGCAAACATTTACTCCTTGATTTAACCCAATACCTCTATGACTGCCTTCACACACTGATTTACCAAAACCTCAGTAAACATTATCTTGTTTTTATTAATCTTTCTTAAATGTATATAGAGCTCACATTTATTTCAATGTTTTATGTCAGAAGTATTTTCGTTTTTATTTAGAAGCTTGGAGATATTTTTGTGGCCAGAAATATGCAGTAGAAATTAACTCTTTTTTATATCACTTAGCCTGTGGCAAAATCGGTTTTGTTTTACATTGTTTCTCTTAAATTCACAGTTTCCAAGAACCTATGGACAATGTTAAGTGAGGATTGAATGTACCTTAGTAACTTCAAATCCATTTTACAAATAGGTAGGAATAAATTTTAAGCAATTAAAAAACATCACATTTTTTCCTAGCATTCTTCATAAATTTAAGATTGTATTTTGCATGACAGAAAAACATCCAGCCTGTTTTTCTGTAAGGAGATAAATACTAACATTTTGGTCACAATTCTTGGCCTCATCTGAATTGGCAAATGGTATTTTGGTTCGAGAGACATGCTACCACAGTGGAAAATTTTCCTTGAGCCCTGTAGTGTTGTACCACTTGCTGTAGTCTTGGAAACAAGTAGAAAATATTTACCAGCCCATAATTTTTAGTAGCCTGTCTTCCTCAAAGGAGTAGGCACATAGTAGATGGGATAAAATCAATATTCCTTTCTGAGTAGTCTGGGACAAAATGTACTGGTGTTTGGATGAGCAATAATAGTTAATAATTTCCTCCCTCAAACATGTTGTGAATTATGAACAGAACCAATTATCACACAAAATGGCAGTGCCACGTGGGTTTGAGGAGTGCTTTGCCAATATGAGGCTGGTATTTGTTTTCAAATAATTATGAATACCTTGTATTCTCCTGTTGATCTTTCCACACCCTCTCAGTGAATCAAAAATGGTTTTGTTTGTTTATTTTGTTTATTGGTAATGCAGGATAAACCATAGCAAGATGTCCTTAACCAAATCAATTAATGAGTATTGAAACTGCATAGAAAATGAAACTCAAGTGGTAGAAATTATCAAGCCTAATAAATCCACAGACATTTTTATATATGGAGTGCTTTATAGATACAGGGCACAATATTAGATTCTGAAAATATTGTGTGGTAGTTTCTTCTTTCTTATGTATAAGAATATTGAAAATCCCTTGTACTACAGAAGCCTAGAAGAAAACCAAGCTATGCTTGATTATAGACTTTAAAGTTGTGAATTTGAAAATCTTCTTGTTCATTCCTCTTATTTTATAGATAAGAAAATACAGCTCCAGGAGCCTGAATGGTGCCCAAGATGATATGGTTATAGAACTGAAAGCAAAAGCAGGTATCTGGGTTCCCAAATCATTGCTCTTGCCCCTTCACCATATATGATATGTGATAGCAAAACCTTAGAGATATATGCATTGTCAAAGATTTCAATTTTCTTTAATGCCTAAATTGACTCACCTAGGAAAAGTCTAGAAATGAAATTATAAAGGCATCGAATGCCCTTTACCCTAAACACTGAGAGTCAGAATGCTTCTGAATCAAATTATTCCTAACAAACAATTGTTATCAATTTAGCATTCTCAATAGTCCAAAGCTCATTACTGACATTAATTAGCAATCCTATGTTTATTAGCCATTAGTCTATCTTCTTTTGAAAAGTTTCTGTTCATGTCCTTTGCCCATTTTCAATAGGGTTGTTTTGTTTTTTTCTTGCTGATTTTCCCGAGTTATATATAGATTCTAGTTATCTGCCCTTTATCAGATGTATAGCATGAAAATATTTTCTCCAATTCTGTAGACTAATGGCCAAGAAACATATGAAAAAATGCTCAACATCTCTAATCATCAGGGAAATGCAAATCAAAACCACATTGAGATATCACTTACTTCCAGTGAGAATAGCTTTTATCAAAAAGTCCCAAAACAACAAATGTTGGTGATGCGGAGAAATAGGAACACTTGTACACTCCTGGTGGGACTGCAAAGTAGTACAACCTCTATGGAAAGTAGTATGGAGATACCTCAAAGAACTAAAAGTAGAACTACCATTTGATCCAGCAATCCCACTACTGGGTATTTACCCAAAGGAAATAAAGAAATTCTATAAAAAAGACACCTGCACTTGAATGTTTATAGCAGCACAATTCACAATTGCAAAGATGTGGAAATAACCCAAGTGCCCATCAATACATGAGTAGATTGATAAAATATGGTATATGTGTACCAGAGAGTACTATTTAGCCATAAAAAATGGTGAAATATATGTTGTATTATCCTGGATGAAGCTGGAGCCCATCCTTCTAAGTGAAGCATCACAAGAATGGAAAAACAAACAGCACATGTACTCTCCACTAAATTGGTTCTGATCAATCAAAACTTATGTGTATAATGGAAGTAACATTCATTGGGTGTGGGGAAGGTGTGTGGGGGGAGGGGGGATGGGTAAACTCACACCTAACATGTGTGGTACATGCTGTCTGGGGGATGGGCATGCTTGTAGCTCTGACTTGGGTGATGCAAAGGGAATTTATGTAACCAAAGCATTAGTACCCCCATAATATTCTGAAGTTTTTTAAAAAAATGCAAAATAGAAAAAAAATTAGCAATCCTAAACAATATCCTGTTGAGGTAAGCTAAGCACTA
Source organism: Microcebus murinus (assembly GCF_040939455.1). Classification (NCBI taxonomy): domain Eukaryota; kingdom Metazoa; phylum Chordata; class Mammalia; order Primates; family Cheirogaleidae; genus Microcebus; species Microcebus murinus. The sequence goes on along the minus strand of NC_134111.1, from coordinate 92,976,810 downwards.
TTAGATTTGCAGCACAAATGAGGCAGTCAGCTTTACATTTCATGTGCCTGTTATCTGGTGCCCTAGCTATGAAAACCTAGAAATGTGCCCCAAATCTATTGATTTCCAGGACAACAGTGAGTCTCTAAGAACGCAATTCCCAAATCTGGTTTCAGTTTATCCTGATGCCACAGTGTTTGATCACAACTAACTCTAGGCTTGCAATCATGTCAAGCTCCTTGCCACACAAAAAAAGCCCTTTATACCTGCAAAGCTAAGTTAGTCAACAGATCAATCCATCCTACTACCTGCCATCACTGGGTAGGGTCTGGGTACAAACTGAACCCTGCCTGCTGGGAGCTAACGATGGAGCCCTGCCTCCATCACTTGTCAAACTTTTCTTGGCACCAATTGATGGATAGAAGAGATAATAAAATGGAAAATATGTTTTTATGACCTATTGTCTCCAACCTTGACCATAAAATATCCAACCAAGATTTCCCAAACACCTTCTAGGTGCCTTACCCTATGCCTTACAGGTAGCCCATAGGCTGGTGGCCTGCCTTCTACCAGAAGTTTACTTAGAATGAGATTAAAAAGCAACAACAACAACAAAGGCAGCTGGCTTGCACTGATGATAAGAACTCATAATTATTGAGTGTTTGCTGTGTCCTAGGGAGTTTAAGTAGATTATTTTATTTTATATCCACAATCCTATATCGGCACAAGGCAACTCACAGGGATGTGCTAAGAAGCATCAGTGCTGTGGGCTGGAGTTTCTCAAGCCTTAATGTGAACACCAATCCCCCTGGGGGGTGGGAGGGGAGGTCTTGTTTAAATGTAGTTTCTGATACAATGAGTCTGGGGCGGGGCCTGAGACTCTACGTTTTTAACAAGCTCCCACATGATGCTCCATGTTACTGGTTCACAGACCGCACTTTGCATATGGGACTGTCAATGTTCAGAGGAGGAAGAGGACTTCTCAGTAGGTGCTGGGGCAGTCAGGGAAGCTTTGTGAGAGGCATAAAACTGAGGTGGAGTTTGAAGGATAAATGAGACATGGACCTTTCAAAAAAACAAAAAAAGGTCAGTGGCTCATGCCTGTAATCCTAGCACTCTGGGAGGCCGAGGTGGGAGGATTGCTCAAGGTCAGGAGTTCGAGACCAGCCTGAGTAAGAGCGAGACCCCATCTCTACTAAAAATAGAAGTAAATTAGCTGGACAACTAAAAATATAGAAAAAAATTAGCTGGGCATGGTGGCGCATGCCTGTAGTTCCAGCTACTTGGGAGGCTGAGGAAGAAGGATCGCTTGAGCCCAAGAGTTTGAGGTCGCTGTGAGCTAGGCTGACGCCACGGCACTCTAGCCCAGGCAACAGAGTGAGACTCTGTCTCAAAAAAACAAAAAAAAAAGGTAACCTTGTAGGCATGAGAATGCCAAAGTAGATGGCAGAAAGCAGGAAAGGCATGTGGGACCATGAGAAAATGTTCATTTGGTTGACAAATCTCTACTCTGTCCCCATTCTGCAGGGTGTAGAGCAGCAGCACCTTCCGCCTCAGACAGTAGCTCTCAATCCTCACCCAGCACCAGAACTACCAGGACAGCTTAAAAAATACAAATATCTAAGCCCCATCCCCAGATATTCTGATTAAGCTGGTATGACTTCATTGAACTTTAGGAGTTTGTATTTCAATTATGGGAAACAAAACATCACATGCATACAATAAGTAACCATGCATCCTGAAAATCAGGTGTGCTGCTACCTTCACAGTCACCATCAATATCCCAGAATCACTTAACTATGTTGTGAATGGGGGTCAGGTCCCAAAAGCTATAGGAAAATTGAGGCAAAATATATCCTTTGGGTTACCCTTGTCTGTATGGCCTATTAGTGTAGCATAAATAACTATTTACCTTTGGAAAGATTTATTAATGTTTTTCTTATTTCTAATCATCCATGACTCTTCTGGTGATGGTTAATTTATTATTTGATATATTATTTCAATAAATTTCAGGAATTTGTACTACTCCATTCAATACTAATCTTTTTTTTCCTCGAACATAGGTTTATCATTTTTTCCTTTGCTAGTCTGGAAGGATATCAATCCTTGTCTAAAATTTCTTAGAAATATTGGCTGTGGTCTCTAAAGATCTTGGAAAAAATCTACGGATTAGTTCACCAGACCCTGCTAATTTGAATGCTTTAGGTTTTCCAGTTATTCTGTAAGAACTTCATTCCTTCTTTTAATTTTCCATTTCTTCAAAACCAAATGAGTCCCCAGTCAATAATTCATCCCTGATCTTTCTGTAGAGGACCAAATAAAGAAGATATTAAGCGTGTCTATCTTTAAATCGCCTTCTATAATTAGGCTTCCCTTCCTCAACGTGAGGGATGAAAAGTTTTATTTCACAATTCTCTTCCACTTAATAGTCTAAATTACTTTGTGAGTCTTTGATGTTTCTTACCAAATGGTCTCCTATTTAGCAGGAGACTCCTAAAATCGCAAGATTTCCTTGACCCATGAAAGACATCAAATACCTATATCCCATTACAAGTTTTTGAATAATGTTTCTCCAAAGTCTTTTTGGGTTTCTAATATGAATAATAGGAAAGATATTTTTAAAAGAAAGTGAAAGAAGAGAGGAAAAAAGAAAGAAAAGGATAGAGGGAGGGAGGAGAAAGAAAAAAAGAAGAAAGAAGGAAAGGAAGAAATAGAAAGGAAAAAGAAAATAAAGGAAGGAAAGAGAGAAAGATTTTTTAAAAAACAAACCCTACAGTAATTGTTTGGGAGGCAATGATTCAGGGGGAATCTTGGAGGGGAATATTCCAGAAGAAAAATAAATGTAGGCTGACAAATCATTGGTAAATTCTTGCTGAAGATGTTTATTTGCCTTTCTGACTTTAAAAAGCCAGTAGCTATTACTTCTTTGAGTTTTTTCATAAAACATGAATGAGTGCCTAGGATGCTATAATATTAGAAAATGTATTATAGGAGCCACTAAATGAAAAACCCATATTCTAAATGTACGAAAAGCTCTTCTATGAGAAAATATAATGTGGTAGCTCCTGAATCAACATTTCCACAGAAATATAAGGACTTAAATTTGAAGACAGACAGTAACTCATTGTTTCATGTGCACAAAACTTGAGAAGATTTGTAAACCTTTCACCCTATTGATTTTTCTCCATTTCTAAGGAGAAAAGGTACAAGAAAAAGAATTCTTTTAGAAGCAATAGCAGTAGCTAACACTAACAGAGTGCTTACTATTTGCCAGACATTATGCCATTCATATGTTTCAGCCCATTTGACTTTCACAACACCTTTATGAGACTGGCACAGTTTTAATCTCATTTTATGGATACAGAAAATGAGGCTTAGTAGAGACACTGAGCAACTTGACTGAGATCAAGTATTTAGTTAGCTGTGAAACCACAATTTGATCTCAGACAGCCTGACTGCAAAGCCCACAATCTTAACCAATTTGTTAAATATATGGGCAACTGTAATGAGTCTTATATTCTAAATACCCTTGTGCACGATGGTTATATCTATTTCTTTCTAGCAGGAAACACAAACAGAAGCCATCGAAATGAGTCTTTATTTGAAGAAGCACTAATCAATGAAAAATTGTTGTTCATATGAGTTGCACATGAATCACAACAAAACTATTAGTCAAAACAAAAACCTAAGGTCATTATGTTTGAAGTTCACCTTTCCGTTAGTTAAAGGCTAAACTGTCTTCTAAGACAAACTTAGAATTCCTAGAATTGCCTGACCTTTAATATTCATGCTATGACACAAGTATACTTTGGTGTCATTATCATATTATTATTGGTATATTTCCGTTATTCATCTTTCTCTGTTCATTAATCAGGAAAACATCCTGTAAACAGCTAAATTTATACAGGAATATAAATAGTATGGAGTTCATTTGTTATTCCCCCAAAATATCAAGAGATCCATGGGGAAAAAATGATGTTACAAAACTGTGGCTTGGGGAGTAAGCTTTCACAGTTGCTATCATTTTATCTCCAATAATTTTTTTCTTACGTAGACCATGAAATTAAGAGCTTGAGAAGAAAGATTCAGTGTTCAAAAGAACAGTGAATTGCTTCGTGACATTCAACAATCAGGAACATTCGCGATGAAATAGGAAAAGTAAGAGGTTATCCAATAGTAATAATTTATTGTTTGCTTTGTTCTATTTTTTAGTGTTTGACACGTGCTAAATCCTTTACCTGGATTATGTCTAGTTTTGGGTTCCCCAGAAGCAGACTCTAAAACAAAGATTCTGCCAGGCATGGTGGCTCACGCCTGTAATCCTAGCACTCTGGGAGGCTGAGGCAGGAGGATCCTTTGAGCTCAGGAGTTTGAGACCAGCCTGAGCAAGATTGAGACCCTGTCTCTACTAAAAATAGGAAGAAATTAGCTGGACAACTAATATATATATATATATATATATATATATATATATATATATATAAAATCTTGGCATGGTGGTGCATGCCTGTAGTCCCAGCTACTCAGGAGGCTGAGGCAGGAGGATTGCTTGAGCCCAGGAGTTTGAGGTTGCTGTGAGCTAGACTGACGCCATAGCACTCTAGCCCATGCAACAGAGTGAGACTCTGTCTCAAAAAAAAAATAATAATAATAATAAAATAAAACAAAGATTCAAGGGTAAGGGGTGGTTAATTTTTAAGGTGTATGGGAAACTAGAAAAGGGGTAGAAAGATGAAACAGGGACAGGAAAATGGCCAATAAAGGGTGCATTATCAAACCAGTTATCCTTGTGGGAAACTGGAGCTTAATCCCACGTAAAATACCTGCCTGATGAGCAAGACAGCCGGGGTATTTATGTAACAATTCACTCCAGGCATGATTTGGGAGATGCTCCTTGGGCATTAATTCCCCAGCACCTCAGAGCTGAGCCTTCTACAGCTTCAGAGAAAGTGTCAGGCAAGAGACGTTGGACAGGGATTATTGGAAGCTGACCTGCAGGCATAAAATAGGGATTCTCAATGGCTTTAGGTCGTGCAGCTATAGTATCGGTTACACATGATCTGATTTAACTTCTCATAATAATCCTAATAATTCTGAATTTGGTACTATTATTATTCCTACTTTAGAGATGAGAACATTGAGGCTCAGAGACTTCTAGTAACTTCCCCATGGCCACACAGCAAGTATGGGGGCAAAGATTGTTTCAGAGAAGGCAGTCTGACTCCAGACCCTGCAATCTTAGATATTACTTTGTAGAGTTTTCCAAAAGTTACCATCTAAATGGTAACTCCACCAACTTCCCAAAGAAAAGATATGTCTATCTTGTTTTTACCAGCAAAGAAAATCTGGCAGAGATTTATTGTCAACACTTTCCATCATGAAAATACTGGGCATTTTTTAAAATTTCTAGCCCAATTTTCTGGCATTTAGCAAGTACTGAATAAATGTTGAATGAATAAATTACTCTGTAAGGTTAGCTATGAATACATGGGTGTGTATGAATAACATACCCATGAATAAGGTAGCCATGAATAAGTAACCTTTACTTCTAAAGGACCAGCTTTCAGTTTAGAATTCAGTTTAAAATTAGGTCACAGAAATTCCATCATTTAGTCATATTTTTCTGACCTTTTCATCTATGTTCAGGACCATAGCTTCCTATGAAAGACCCTTAAGTATTACTAGAAGCTTCAAGGAAATTTCTTACATGGATTCCCAGACCATTCTAGTTACACAGACCGTGTGACAGCCACTGTTTTTCTTTCTCTCCAACCCCTCTCTGCTGAATAGTACACATCTATCAGGTGCCATTTCTTCTTCTGGGCATTTCTGAAGCTTTCAGCAGGCACCAACGCCGAGGTGCGGCAGCCCCACGGTACCAGGCTGCGTGGTGTTGCTGAGGGAACAGGAAAGGACAGACACAGTACTGCCTTGTTTGACAGTATCTTTTATGCAGTAGTTAGTGGGGAAAAAATTCTCTGCGTATTTACTCAGTTTTCTTTTTCCACAGGACCTAGACAGGAGTCTATAGGGTACTGGGCCTGAGGACAAGATACTAGGCATCCTTATGAAGACCATGGATCTGTTCTCTGGCCAAGTTTGGATAGCTTGACTCTTCTGGCATGAGTCCTTACCCCAAAGTCTTTCTGTCCTTCCAAGTTTAGGGTTGCTCAGCCAGCCAGTTCACCCTTGTCTAGCTGCAGTGTTACATCAATGTTCAAGCTGCTTCCCCTGATAGATACTTATGCTTGGTTGAATGCATAGGATTAATAGTTTATATATGGTTTACATATGCAGCATTGTATATGAGATTAGGGATACCACCTATTAATGTTATTACTGGCTGATATTTTCCTCAGTTAGTCTCTAACCTTCAAACTTGTCATTCACTGTATCTATAATATACTCAGAACATATGCAAAATGAAAAATGAAAAGTTTTTAGTTTAAAAATCTATTTTCAAAAATTTACCTAAAACTCACATTATGGGATCTAGCAAATCCACAGAATTTACTTTCTTGACCTAATATTCTGACACCAAAGCATTCTAATGAAAGATATAAAGAGGGGCAATGCCTTAGCCAAAAGAATGAGTCTCTAATAATGAAATGTTAGGAATTGAGGCAAATAGATGAGCTCAACATTTTGGGCAAAAGAACTTTCCCTAACTTTTCTCAAATATTATTGTGTAGCTAAACTCCAAGTACAAAGTAAAGCTTAGCATGGATGGAGAATCATAACATGAATGTTGATCTTTTCAAGTCAAATGACAATGTTCTCTTTTGAGTGATGATCTTTGAGTGCCAAAAATTAAAGAACACTCGCAAAAAGTTTTAGGTTTCAGAAAAATTAGTCTCTAGTAAAGTGTATATAGATGGGTAAATACAAAAATAAGTATAATTGCATTTAACATTTCATTCATCTTAGGGGGAAAAAACAGTAAAAATAATTAACCAAACCAAATACAATTGCTATTTTCAAAATACCAGTTGGATTCCTATCATATCAGTACATAAAAGTTGCATAACTCAGTACTGTAAGACAAGTAGTGTTTTAAATTATGGAAATAGTTTAATCCAGTGCTACAAGACAAGTATATAGTTAAAACAATCAAAAAAAATTTTTTTGATCTCTAAAATCAGTAGGTGTCTTATAACCACTGCTGGACAAACAGCATTTGTGATGAAATTATCACTGCCTATGCAGGCCCATCAAATCTTATGATTTAGAAGAAAGTTTTGGGGACACTAATGGAGCACCCTTTTAAGAAATACTGTATCACCACCACTCATATGGTCAAAGAGGCAAACTCAGACTTCTACAACTCTAAATGGAAAAATGATTCCAAGTAATCACTGAGAGTATGGAGAAGTTTTAGGTATACCACAGCCAACTTGTTTTACCTACATTTTCCTTTTTGTGTATGAAAAAGTTACTTTATATAATAATAACTTATGTTTAAACAACTCTAAAATCACTCTTTTAATATGTTCAAATTTAAAAATCTAGGTAGTAACATCATCATATCAGAGTTCAATTGACATATTTTCTCATTTCCTAATGGCATGTAAAATAGGAATGTGTCTTACAATCAGTGGCATTTTACATTTAGTGAAATGCTGTACAAAGCACTTTAAATAAATTATCTCATGCAATTTCATGAAATGACTCAATGCTGCATAAAGTAACGGAGTCACTTATGAGTCCTTCAGTTGCAGGACCAAATGAATGGTCTTAAACTCATAACAGAACTCCAACTAATACTCGCTTAAACAATAAAGGGAATCTAAAAGGTCATGTTACTCAGCAGTCCAGAAGTAGTTCTAGGCTTCCAGCAAGGTTTAATCCAGCAATTAAAATAATATATTTTAAAGATCTGGTTTATTTTTATCATTCTGTTGTATTATCTGTAGGGTGAGTTTCATGCTCAGGCTGGTTCTCTTTGTAATAGTGAAAGGGCTGCAGTAATCCCACTTTACATCTTCACATCTGCTAACCAAGGTCTTAGAGAATGAACTTTGTTCCTCCAAAACTCATGTGCTGAAGCTCTAACCTCCTGTACCTCACTCAGAAGGTGACTGTATTTAAAGAGAGGACATTTGAAGGGGTGATTAATTTAAAATGAGCCTTTAGGATAGACTCTAAGACAATCTGACTGGTGTCTTTATAAGAACAGAGAAGTTGGGCATATAAAGAAACAACAGGAATAGGGGCACACAGAGGAAAAGCCATATGAGGACATGGCAAGAAGATGGCCATCTGCAAGCCAAGGAAAGAGGCCTTAGGAGAAACCAAACCTGCCCACACCTAGGTCTTGGATTTCTAGCCTATAGAACTGTAAGATAAATTTCTGTTGTTTAAGCTACCCAGTCTATGGTATTTTATTATGATTGCTCTAGCAAACTAATACACAAGGCAAGAGAGAGCCTTTGCTGGTAGCTGCTGCAAAAGGAAGGGAAGTGTCCATTCTCAAGAATAATAACAACTGTCTCCATCGTGTTACATTGGTTCTGATTAGTTAACAGGAAGATGGAACAGATTCATCTGATTTGCTAATCAAGGCCTGCTTCTAGAGAGGGGCAAAGTCAATTTCACCCAAACCATTGTATAAAAATGGTTTTCCCTGAGTAGTTTCTCAAGTGAAGGTTGTACTGAATACAGTTCTGGAAAGAGGAGACAGATACTGAGCATCAAGACTTAGCAAGGCTTAACTTTCCCAGATCCATACAAGTCAGCAGGAATTTTTCAACCCAAGGTTGCTGGACTCCACTTTCAAGGGTTTTCCAAACCTCACACTGCCTCACTAGTCTAGAGAAGCATCCTCTACTTCCTTCCCCAGCCTAAGGAAGAGATCTCCAAGAGGAACTGGCCTTCAAAGGAGACACACTTGTGAACCGAAAAGGAAGAACCATGTTCTCTAGCAGCATGTAAAATTTTCAAAAATTTTTAAAAATCCATATAAAATAAGTAACCTCACCCATAGATCATAATTAAGTTTGACCCCATACACAGTCCCATTGTGCAGGGCTTTGGTTTGCTCAGTTGGTTTTCAATAACACCAATTTGTCTTGGAGCACAGCTATTAACTGTCCATCAAGCAGATCTCAGTAATGGGCATTTTTCCCAGTTTCTCTGCAAGCTCTAACTTTCCCTCAGATCTTTATGAGACAAGCTATGAATCATTTTGCTCCTGTGGGGGCGGGGGGGTGGGGTGGGGAGGCAGTCCTTCAGGAAATGTTAGCAGTGGAAATGTTAGCATATTGGAAATGCCCAGCCTATACGCCTGCACTAGCTCTAACAAAGTCCTTTGTTTTTTCTATTGAAGAGTTATAAACACTTTGGAGGAAAAGCTTTTTGTTGTCATGCAAGATAGGTTTTTACCCTTGCACCATAATACTTTTGATGTAAAAAATAGCGTAAACCAGTGGCAAAAGATCTAGCACAGAAATCTAACCTGGCTCCATATTAAGCAGCTGGACTCAGGTTCTTTGTAGAAAAATTGGAGAGTCCTTTTCAGGCTTTTGGTCTATCTAATAAATGTTTATTGAGTCTCTGATTCACTTCAGGCACCATGCAAGGCATCCAGACTGAGGAAAAGCAGGTAGCACTGACCTGGAAGAGCACACAGTCTCACAGGAGCACGTGAGTAAGCAGACACCTGTGATAGGCATAGTGCTACTGTGTAGTTGAGCACAGAGTAGTAGGTGATAATTGTCATATACTATTAAAAGTCATATTGATATATAAATAAAACATAAAATATACTATTAATATCCTTATTTTAATTATAGATAACCCTTGTGTAGATTTCCAGGTTTGTAGAGACCTTTGGTTAAGAACAAGTATTTATCATTTTAGTGCTGTACAAAATTAAACTTTCTAAAGACAATTAAAATACTTGAAAATATAAGCAAAATTTACCAAAATAAAATGTTTATCAAATATAATTCAATTTACCCAAATAGAATAGTTTACATAAAAACTAGAAAATGTGGCCGGGCGCTGTGGCTCACGCCTGTAATCCTAGCTCTTGGGAGGCCGAGGCGGGCGGATTGCTCAAGGTCAGGAGTTCAAAACCAGCCTGAGCAAGAGCGAGACCCCGTCTCTACTATAAATAGAAAGAAATTAATTGGCCAACTGATATATATATATAAAAATTAGCCGGGCATGGTGGCGCATGCCTGTAGTCCCAGCTACCCGGGAGGCTGAGGCAGAAGGATCACTGGAGCCCAGGAGTTTGAGGTTGCTGTGAGCTAGGCTGACGCCACGGCACTCACTCTAGCCTGGGCAACAAAGCGAGACTCTGTCTCAAAAAAAAAAAAAAAAAAACAAAAAAACTAGAAAATGTATCAGATGTTATACTTTTAAACTGTACCCAGTGAGTCTAAGTGGAAACTTTTCTACAGATTCATATAATTTCCAGATTGAGTTTGTCTAGTATTGTATTACAAAAGATACCAGTTTTCTAAATGATGACATTAACATTGTAATATATTTTCATTGAAATCTTATGTTTTGCAAAACATTTACCTAAAGCTTTAGCTATTTATTTTTAGTATAGAAATCCAAATTCCATCATGGAATTAAATATGCCATACCCCTGATTCTCAGTTTTTCATTCTCCTTAACTATACTTACCACTCAGAGTTAAAACACACACACACACACACACACACACACACACACACACAAATGCATTTTAACATGTTAGGTAAATAATAAATTTTTCAGTTTTATTTTCCAGAATTTTCTCTTGGTTACCATCAGTTTTTGAAATTTAAATGCATGTCTCTACCCAACCCCCTAAAAAACTGACAAATCTATGATAAATATATTGGGAATAAAAGAGTTAAATCTCCTGTGTTTCTAGAACCGGGGGTTTTGCTATTTTTTTAATAATCCAACTTCTGGCACAAGCCTCTTTATCAGTTACTTGAGCTGTGGCTTCTTATCCCAAGTTAAACTCTTTTTGAACTTAATTCTGTCAGGTAGAAAAAGAAAAAGGATTGCTTTAAAACAGTTTGATACATTTTTAGTTATTCACTGTAGACGTTTGGTGTCACTCTATCTTCCAGCTAAAAAAAAATTAAAAATCATATTCTACCAAAATCTTCAAATACAAATTGACCACATTTCACCTTTTTAAACCACATGTGTCTTAGGTACTTGTTTGGAAGGCATCTTTCCAAAAGCACAGGTTTTAGGGTCATACATTTGCATCACTCCAAGTTAGATTTTTCTTTTCAGACAGTAACACTTTTTTATCTGCAAGCCGGTATAAGTTAAAACAGAGTTGGTTAAATTTCAGCATCTACTCCATGTCTCTTGCTAAATTAAGATTTCTTTGTTTAAAACAGCAGTAATTCTTCTACTTCTAGGCTCTTTGTAATCTTACTGTGAAAAAGAGAATGACTCCATTTTGGTCTGTTTCCCATTGCTCAAAAGTTAAGGATTGGAAAGTGGAGAAGTTAATTTCAGTAAATAGGCTTCTGGGAAGAAATTGTCAGTCCATACACTGTAGGTAGGCGGCCACCACGGGCCATTATTTCTAGGAGAACACTGCACAGGGCTTGAAGGCTGGAGTGATAAAGCTCCAAGAGCTTTTAATCTGTTACGGAGGCAATCTGATCAATGACTCTCTGCCACTTCAGAGGAGAGAAACAGTGTTCTCATGGGACCTTGGGACAGGGGTAATTTTAAGTGTGGAAGCAAAATATGGAATTGTCTGACGTTTGTTTGAGCATTCATTTTAGCCCAGTTGCCAGGGTTTTTGGTGTGTGTTTGCTTTTACCATAGTTACGTTTTCATGACCGTGGTCCTACCAAGGGACTAGGGCATGTATGTACCTTCTCTAAAGTGTGATGATTTGGGCTTTAGCTCTTGGGAAGTTTTTTTGAAGACGTGTGTTTTCTTTTCTCCATCATGATCAGTAGGAATATGTTTTACAGTCTCCTGAATGTCTGTTAATCGTCATAACAACTTTCCAGGTAGAATTGTTGGTATTTTCATTTTATAGATGAGGATACTGAGACACATAGTGTTGTTAACTTTCTTATAGCAAATCATGGTTTGCAAATATAGGCTGTCAAACTCCAGACTCTGTGCCCTTAAAAAGAAAGGGTAATTCTACACACAAAGTGGAAAGACCATTCTCTCCATTTTCTTCTTAATATATTCAGGATATCAAGCCTACTCCCCGTATATCCTAAGATATCCAAGGCAGAAAATGGAGGATTCTTCTCTGGAAAACCTGAATGGTCCTACTTAAAAGGGCAAATTGGCTGGTGAATAATCATGTAAGGTTTATAGGCTACACCCTCAAATATAAACAGATCCCCAATATTTGAGAATATATGCAAATGTGAAAAAGAAATACAAAGATCCAGAAAAGACAAAGTTAACATTCTAAGTTTAAGAAAACTTCAAAAGTATAACTAATATTCTCAGTGATAACAGAAGACATTTCATCCATAAAGCAAAAACAGTGTGCTATGCAAAGGGAACTATCATACCAAACAGTATGAAAAATATGTACAATCCAGTAGAAGAGAAAGCAAAGACTTTTCAAATAAGACTTTTCTAATAATAAATCAGCAAATCAAAAAGGATAAAACTATAAATGGTTAATGTCACTATCAGTGAGGGAAATGAGAATTAAAACCACTTTGCAATACAACTTCACAATCATTAAATTGGAAAAAAATTTAAAAGTCTGACAATATTAAGTATTGGCAAAGAAGTGGGGGTAACAAAAGTTCTGATAGCTGGAGGGTAAATTTTTAAATCATCTTTTGAAATCAACGGCAAGTTGAAGGTGAGCACATCCTGTGACTTGCAATAATTCTCTTAAATATGAACACCAGAACATAATAGAACTAGAATGACAAGATACTGGAAGGCCCACTGGGTATGGGTGACTTAAATTGAGCTAAATCTTTAGCCAACATAACAGGAATCCAATAGATAATGTCTAAAATTTAAAAATAAAAAAAATTAAAAATGTAAATACTTTATTTATAAATTTCGAGAAAAATAAAACATAATTAGCTGAAAAGGTTGCGAATGTTTCCCCTTGACAGCGGAGCCGGTGGGCTGGGGAGAGGTGAAGCAAGGAACTGCTGACTTTTGCATTATAAGCCTATTAGCATTGTCTGATTGTTTCATTCGGCTACTTGCAGCTATCACTTGTATACAAAATAAGTTAAATTTAATTAAGACTAATTAAAACAAAAATATAAATTAAAAAATTTTATATCTAATTTAGAGATGTTTACAAATAATCGAAAGCACATTCATAAAGGAACCTGGGCTCTGGGAAAAGGAGAAAGTAAACAGAGGTGTCCAAGGAGGCTGGAGTGGGTGGCACCCAGAACTCAGAGTGGCTTGTGTTTGACAGTCAATGGGCACAACTTCAATGGTAACAAATAGAAAGGGAGGAGGGTGGCTATAGCTGCAGCTTAGATGGCTGATGTGCAGGGAGTCCCCATCTGCAGGCAATGTCAGGGGGTGAAAGTGAGGGATGAGAGCATTAAGGTCTTGAAAAGGTACAAAATGAAACCTTAAAATTAGAATTATCCTCTGTCTTCAGAAACTGGCTTTGTGTTGACTGCACTTTGTTCTATGTTATAACCAGTGGCCGCAATACAGAGCAGGGTGAGATGGGGAGTGCGGTGTTAGCCCCCTCCCTGTATTCTCTCTCCAAAGTAATCCCAAACAAACACTCAAATAACCATCTGCAAATAATCCTTTAAAATCTACATTGTCTGCATTCTACACCCTCAAGATGAGTCTTCTAGACCTCCCTTTCAGAAAGACTGTTGTTCTAAGCCCAACCTATTTAGAAATTTGGGGGATTCCATTGATTATTATAATCAGAGATCAGATAGACATGATCAGAAAAGGAATCTGATCTTTTCGGGCATTGAGAAGAATGCAAATTCCAGCTCATGCCTTGTGGCCACTCTCTCGCAGGTTCTCCTCTATGCTCACCACTCAGTCAGGACCCTGCTGCCAACAAAACAAAGGTTTCAACTGTGAGAAGGGCTAGACCTTTGTTACCTGGCCACAGTAGGCACAGAAATGGCCCCAGAACATGCCACTAGCACGCACTGATAAAGGCCTCCTTCTCAGACCAAGGACAGGTTACAATCAGTCATGGAGCCCCTCTGTAGGTCAATCCATCAAAGAGAGATGGGCCCGGAGACACTGTGTCCCCTGGGGGAAAAACAAAAAACAAACCAAAACCCTGGCCCCTCCTTAATTAAAACTCTTCACCCTCCCCGAGGAGAGGAAGTTGAGTTCAGTGTGTTACAAAACTTCATGACACTTTTTGAATCAGATAGGAAAATAGCTTTGTCACTGACCTTTGTTACAATTCTCAGTTGAAAGGTTAGATGAATTTAACTTCTACTAATTGGGTTAGAAAAGAAATGTGGAAATGGAGGACTCTCTATCTGAGGTCATGCCATACTGAGGATAGAAACCGACACTTCTCAGAAATCTTTGTAACCTTCTGTGACTTGCATGGTGCCCAATAGGGAATCTCATTAATGACAACCATCCAGGCAGGCAACTTTCCTTCCTCAGTAGCCAAAAGGAAAAGCCAAAAGGCTCTACAAGTTAGATTTGACAGCAGAACTAGTTGGTGACAAGAGTCAGGGGAGGTGAACATTTTGAAAATCACTGCCATGGCTAATGGAAATTCTTAAACAGAATAAAAACAGCCCTTGAAAACATTTGAACATTAGGAAGCCAAAGAACTCTGTCTACAACTTTAGTTTCCAAAGGCGAACATCCAATTACAGTTCTTGTGTTTGTATTTCTCAGCTCTTCATCTTTCTGTTCTTATCGTTGAGCCTTTTAAAGAAATGGTGAATTTTAATCAGCAAAATAAAAATGAATGATTTTGAGGTCTTATGAAATAGTTTGAAACATAGATGGCTAAGTGGAATTTCAAAGGCAGCGAGGGAAGGAATATAAGATCGGGTGAATATAAATCTTACCCAACACATTCAATCTGTAAATATATATTAAGCTTCTAGTAAGTTCTATGTACTGTATTAGGCATGAGGCATTGTGTAGTTTCTGGGTAATATGATAAACACTGAGTCTATACGAGAAAATAGACCAGAAGACCTACAGTGGAGATATTAAACAAATATATTTCTGCCATGTCTTTCTTCTCAGATGCTGTATAAACTCTGTCCATAGAAAGTAATTAGCTCGGTACTATAAAAGCAGAGACAGTAACAGGACTCATGAACATTGATGAGCTCTTCTGGCAATGGAAAAAAATTCTTTTGATCTTAATCTCAGTATCTCCTCTAGTAAATTCCAAGTTGTGATATTTAAACTCTCTTAAATCAGACTGGCTTTCAAAGTGTTTTCCAGGCAACATTCACAGATCCTCTGTTCTCTGATGAGTGTCCACTATGCCTATCTTTCAGCATTCTCCTTTGATTACAAGACTGAACTCAGAAAAGGGGTCCAGGAAATGAGACCTGACTTGGGGACCCCAGGTGCTACTTATGCCTCTTGCTGATTTCTTTCTCCTCCTCAGTCACCTTATGAAATCCAGTCCCCTCCCTTCTTTGCCTCTTTTCAAGAGATTTCCCTCCTTACTAAGGAGAGGCTGAGAACTGGTCTGGCAGCAGCCACTAGAGTCTGGTCTTGGTGGGGTTCCTGGGGCTACCCAAGATACAGGAAAACAGCTGGGGTTTAGAGTTACACGGGCTCGTCCTGTATTCTGGCTCTATTTCTTACTGGCTGTGTTGAGTCAGTTGACCTCACCAAGACTCAATGTCTTTGTCTATAAAATGCAGATAACAAAGCCTGTCTCATAGAATTGCTAAGAAGAAAGTAAATGCATGTAAAGCACCTGTCACATAGTTGGTGCTCAGATAGTTACATTCCTTTTCAGTTCCCCCTTCTTTCCCCTGATGCCAGCAGCTTTCCTAGGGATCAGGAGCCCTTTCCACCACAAATCAGATTCATCCCACAGCCTGCACCTGCTATGTTCTCCTTTCACCCCTTCTTTTCTTTTTCTGAGAGCTAGGGTCAGTCCCTTCCAGATGCTAATCTTTTTTTTCTTTAATATATGTAACAGGTTTATTGAGATATGACTCATATACCATGCAATTCAACCATGTAACATGTAACAATCAATGATTTTTAGTATATTCAAAGATATGTGCAACCATCAATAGAGTCAATTTTAGAATATTTCCATCACCCCAAAAAAGAAATCTTTTAGCAGTCACTCCCCATTTCCCCTCAAGCCTCTTCATCCTAGGCAACCATTAATCTACTTTCTGTCTCTGTAACTTAATTATTGTGGACATTTAATCAATAGAATTACACAACATGTGATCTTTTCCAATTGACTTCTTTCATTTAACATAAATTTTCAAGGTTCATCCAAGTTGTGGCATGTATCAGTATTTCATTACTTTTTATTACCAAATAATATTCCATTATATGGATATAGCACATTTTGTTTATCCATTTATCAGTTGATGGACATTTGAGTTGTTTCCACTTTGACCTATTATGAATAATGCTACCCAAAGATTTATGTATAAGATTTTGCATGGACATATGTGTTCATTTCTCTTGGGCATATACTAACAGTGGAATACCTGGGTCATGTGAAAAAACTCTATGTTGAATCTTTTGAGGAATAGTTGGACTATTTATTTTTCAAAACAGCTGCATAATTTTACCTTTTCATCAGCAAAGTATGAGAGTTCCAATTTCTCTGCAGTCTTCCCAAGTCTTATTGCTATCCATCTTTTTTATTATAACCATCCTAGGGAGTGAGAAGTGCTATCTTATAGTAGCTTTGATTTGCACTTCTCTAATGAGAATGATGTTGAGTAGCGTTTCATAGGCTGATTGGCCATTTGTATATCTTTTGTGAATAAATGTCTATTTAGATCCTTCACCCATTTTTAAAATTATATTACTTGTCTTTTTATTATTGAGTTGTAAGTGTTCTTTAGATAATCTAGATACAAGTACCGTATCAGATATATGATTTCTAAATATGTTCTCTTTCTGTAGGTCTTTTCACTTTCTTGATGGTATCTTTTGAAGCACAAAAGTTTTTCATTTTGATGGAGTCAAATTTATCTCTTCTTCTTTTGTCACTTGTACTTTTAGCGTCATATTTAAGAAGACTTGCCTAACCAAAGGTCATGAAGATTTACTCTGACATTTTCTTTAAAAGCTTTATGGTTTTAATTCTTACACTTAGGCCTATGATTCATTTTGAGTTAAATTTTGTGTATGATCTAAAGAAGAGGACCAACTTCATTCTTTGGCATGTAGATATCCAGTTATCCTAATATTTTTTGACAAGACAATTTTCCCCATTTAATTTTCTTGACATCCTTGTCAAAAATCAATTGATCATTAATGTAAGGATTTATTTCTTTTGCTCTCAATGTTCTCTTGATCTTAATGTCTATCCTTATTCCAATACCACACCATCTTGATTACTATAGCTTTGTAGTAAGTTTTAAAATCATAAAGTGTGAATCTTCCAACTTAATTCTTCCTCTTCAAGATTGTTTTGGCTATTCTGGATTCCTTGCATCTCCATGTAATTTCTTTAATGTCAGCTGGCATTTTTGATAAAAATTGTTGAATTTTTGAGCACAGGATATCTATTTCCATTTATTGGGTCTCCTTTCATTTTTTTCAGCAATATTTTGTAGATTGAGAGTGTGGATTTGGCACTTCATTTGTTAAATTTATTCCTAAGTCTTATATTCTTTTTAATGCTACTATAAACAAATCTGTTTTCTTAATTTCATTTTTTGGATTGTTTCTTGCTACTGTATTTATTTTTACATATTGACTTTACACTATGAAATTTCATGTGACCCATTTACTAGCACTAATTGTTTTTCGGTGGTTTCTTTAAGATTTTCTATATATAAGACCATGACATCTATAAATAGAAATAGGTTTACTCCTTCCTTTTCAATCTGGATGTTTTTATAACTTTTTATTGTCAACTGTCCTAACTAGACTCTCCAGTACCATGTTGAATAGAAGTAGCAAGAGTGGACATCCTTATATTATTCCTGACCCTAGGGAAAAGCATTCAGTCTTTTACCATTAAGTACAGTGCTCATTGTGAATTGTTCATAGATATTCTTTATTATTTTGAAGAAGTTTGCTTCTATTACTACTTTGTTCAGTGTTTTTATCATGAAAGATATTGAGCTTTTTTTAATGCTTGTTCTGTATTTATTGAGATTATACTGTGGGTTTTGCCCTCTATTCTATGACACAGTATATTTCATTGATCATCAGATGTTAACACAACCTTTTATTCTTGGGATAAATCATACTTCAACAGGGTACAGAATTACTTTTAGTTGCTGGATTGAGTTTGCTAGTATTTCATTGAGGATTTTTATGTTTATAATCATGGAAAATATTGGTCTATAGATTATGATGTTTTCGTCTGGATGACACAGACATGAAATGGAAAATAAATAATAAAGATCAGAGTTAAAATTAATAAAATTAAAAATAAAAAAACAATAATCAACACAACCAAAACCAACCAAAACACAACACAACCAAAAATTGGTTCTTTGAAAAGATCAACAAAATTGACAAACCTTTAGCTAGACTGACCAAGGGAAAAGAGAGAGAAAACTGAAATTAATAACATCAAGTATGAAAGCGGGAGCATTACTACTTACCTTACAGAAATAAAAAGAATGATAAAGGAATTCTATGAACAACTGTATATCAACAAATTAGATAATTTGAGTGAAATGAAAAATTTTCTAGAAAGAGTCAAACTACTGAACTAACTCAAAAAGCAACAGAAAATTTGTATAGACTCAAAACTAGTGTTTGGGTTGAATTGTGTTCCTCCCACCATATATATATAGATATAGATATAGATATAGATATAGATATAGATATAGATATATAATCTTCTAACTCCCAGTAATACAGAATGTGACCTTATTTGTAAATACTCCTCAGGGGGTTCTTATGAATAAGTATTCTTGTTTGTGATATGGCACCTACCATTTTCCTTCTGCCCTGTTCAGGCTCTTTTGACTTATCCTTTCCTCTCTTCTTCAGGTTTATCACCAAGGGTATCCATGCCAAGGCTGCTGTCTTCCTTGGTCCCCAAGCTGCTATACTGTCACCGCATGCTCACACTGTTGCTGGTCACATACGCTGCATGCTGATGCAGAAACATGAGTGTGGCTAGTGGACTTAACCTCTTACAACTGCTCACACTCCACTGCTCATCAGCCTCACTTCCTCGTTCCCTGTGGCTACCCCAGCCACCGAATCACTGGCACTTGTTGCTTCAGAGTGACAGCAGGTTCATCTTGCAACCAAGGGCTCATTTTTGAAGAGATCAGTAGCAAAGCTGACTTCTTAAATCCACGCAACAATATGCCTGAAATGCAGGTTTTCTACATTGTTTTTTCAGATCATGAGCAAAACTAGAAAGCTGATTATAGAGGTCAGTAAAGGTTTGTCTATAAGGAATGAAGAAAATGACATAAGAACAGCCAAAGTACTTTTTTTAATTCAGAGGCTATGCTGTAAAATGCCTTACACTGTCACCTAAGGAAAGCAGAATTTGTGTGCTAGTGACATAAACCAACAGCTTCATGTCTAGTTAACCAACTAAGGCCAAATTCCCAGGGAATATTTAATACAATTACACCCTGGCATTTATAATATGAAATATATGCCTCTGTTGGGTTTTTCTGCCTCTCTTGCTAAATCTCACCGTTCCTTCTTCACTATCATTTGACATAAAGAAATAAAAATTCCTTTGTTGTCAAATATCTTTAATGCAGAGCCTGTCTTTACCCAAGGGAAATAAGAACTTCCCTGTTGGAGTAAACGTCAAGTTTCTGAAGCATATTTGAATAATTGTGGGAAGTCATAAAATGTGATAATTCATGAATAATAACTGTTGTTATCACTTCAGTTATAACTGAACTGAGAGGTCAAAAAACACACATTTTTTTCTCTTTCCCCATCTTAGACTGAATTTTTTGGTTTTAATCCACTAAAAAATCAGTATAACTTCTAATATTTTGAAATATTATTTAATATTTTTCCTGGTACCCTGCCTCAAGTTAGAGCAGCTTATAGCTTGAATTAAAGAAAATTGCCTCTGAACATTTTTAAACTTAAAAACAGAACTTACAGCTTTTTCTCTTTCATATTAGATTTTTTTAATTTTGAAAATCATTGACATAAACATTTGAATGAAACTAGAAAAAGAACAGGAAGGTAATTTTTTAAAAAGTAGAAGAAGAGATTAACATGGTAGCAGAAATCAATAAAATATAAAAGAAACCCCCCAAAAATCAATAAAATAGAAAACAAACCAACACATGAGTGCTGTTCAGTTAGTTCCAATTTAATAGTACATGTGGTGTTTGTTTTGCTATTCTTGCGATACTTCACTTAAGAGAATGGTCTTCAGCTCCATCCAGATTGGTGAAAAAGTTATTAGTTCTTTTTTAATGGCTGAGCACTCCATGGTATACATATACCACATTTTATTAATCTACTTATGAATTGATGGACACTTGGATTGATTCCACATCTTTGCAATTCTGAATTGTGCTACAATTATCTATTTTTTAAAACTACTTTTTCTGAAAATATATATCATAGGCAAACCTCCAGTAACACTGAACAAGGGGGAGAAGACACAAAAATATTTGAAATGAAAAATGGGTCAAAACCCCCAAAGTTTTTGGGGCTCTAAAAATGAGGTCTAATAACCTCTTTTATGGGAACTTGTCCTCTTATGTGTTGTTTTTGTGTGCAAACCCTTATTTGGCATACCTTAATCTTTGGGATTCCTAAAAGGCCTGGATTTAGTTTTTTCTTCCTCAAGAAAGGTTTATGTGTATATCTTCCAGGCATCAGCTAGCTGTAACACCTGTGTTCTCATAGTTAATTTAATTTATTGGCTTGGTATTTTCCTGATTGAACAAGTAGTATAGACTCACATAGTAAGAAAAGGTACGTTGTTTCAAACTCTTAAAGGACACTATATGATGTCAGTGATGATGATGATTAAAACATTCTATGATTTGGCAGGAAAAGACAATCTAGCAGGTGAGGAATATTTTAATGTGGTTTTAATCTACATTTTCTTGATTACTAATAAGTTTAAGCATCTGTTCATATGTTTTTAGCCATTTGTATATGTTTTGTCTCTGTAGTCCTTACTCAAGTCTTTTGCCTATTTTTCTATTGAGTTGCTTAGCTTTGTTCATGGATTTGCAGAATTCTTCATATCTTCTTTCATCACTTATAAATATTGCAAAATTTTCTCCTACTTTTCACCCTCTTTATAGAGTTCATAAATGAATAGGTGGCCTTTCTTTTATATTACTCATCAATCTTTTTCCTATATAGTTTATACTTTCTGTGTATATTCCTGAAAATTTTCCTTCCCAGCATGTGAGTTTGTCTCAGCCCACTTTCATAGCAATGTAGCCTTTCAGGTATCCTCTCATCATGCAGGAATCCCAAGTTCAGCTAACTCACGTTAAGCAAGCCCTGGGCCCTGCCTTCCATTCCACATCTGGCACCAGTAAGCCCCCACGTTTCCTGGTTTGGCATTTGCTCCCAGAGCAGCTCCGGAGCTATTTTCTCATAACACTCTAGGTTGGTTTGTTAGCCTGTAAAATTTTCTCTTCATTTGTTGCAAGCTCAAAAAAACCATTGAAAAGTATACTTCTAATTTATCCAGAAGTTCATAGTTTTGTGGTGGGAGAGATTCTTAAAATATCTATCTCCCTAAAGTGGAATTGTCAAAATAACTATTTCACTTAAAAGAAAAACTCCTAATTTCTGTTTGCCTGAAATGTAGGTATGAGGCATGGTGGGTCAAGGATATTCTGAATGATAAAGTATTCTAGACTTTAAACTATCTTCCCCTCCACTGACCAAGATAGTGTTACAGGACCAAGCTCTTGTTTCTACCAAGCATTCGAGTATGAGTTGTGGTTAAGGTTGTTGCTGTTATTTGGGGTTTGGTTTGAAGGTGTTTTATTTTGTTAAACACAAAATAAAGGAGGATGCCAACCATCCTGCCTGTCATTCTTAGACATGCCTGAATCGTAGAATACTAACTGTAGAGTTTGTATCTTTAGGATCAAGCTAGAAATTTTTTCTCCATTCTCAAATGTAAGGACACAAATTCAGGACATACTAAACTTTCTTCCTTAGAGATTTTTGAATGCAATAAATGGTTTGCTCAAGCTACATGTTGAGAAACAAACTGTATATCCTACCAGTGAACAAAGGAATTTTTTCAGGATTAACTAGCAAGAAATAATAGCTAACATGACTCCAATTTTCTTAGTGTTCTTTCTGTACATCCAGATACTTTCAATCTCAACTAGAATTCTTAAAATTTCTTAGCAGATAAAAAGAGGATATCACCAATGCCAGAAAAGATAACATTCCTAAAGGAGTGAAATATAACAAAATCAGCCTTTAAAAAAATCAAGAAAATCATATCAAAACATTCCATTAAAAAATATTCTTCAGTAGCTCAATTTGGAAATTTTTCCTAAGGCTAAATATTCATTGCAATAAAGTAATTTCTAAGAATCAGATTAAAGTCCAAAATTTAAGACCTCATTCTTTCCAGAAGGACAATTCAAAAATATATAGGTGGACTCTGGTACTCTGCTGACTACAGCACATAGTATATTTTAGGGCAGTTTCTTGTTAAATCTGGAGAATAGTCCACTGATGTTATAAGTAATTTCAACCTCCCAGAATCCTTTGAAAAAAAAAATCAGAAGACAAAAAAATAGCCATTTATTCTTTTTTCAGTAAATTTCATCATTACTTAGGTATAAGTGTTTAAATTGTTTGTATAAGCAGTCAATCTTGTCACCCCAGTTTTACATTTTGTGGTACCAGTGAGTTACAACCTCCCACAGGGCATAAAACAAAGAACCATTTAACGTGTAAAATCCCACAAAAACAATAATAAAGTTCACCAATTAGAATATCTTGCACCCAAATTGAAAACATATAAAGAAATTTCCAAACATCTATCTAATTAGAATTATGTTTATGCTATTCAACAGAGTCCTAAATCATAATATTAGAATGTATCTTTTTCATTAACATAAAGAAAAGAATGGAATTTAAATTACGTGAGTTTCAGATGACTACATACTTTTTCTGGTAACTTCTCAGATATAGTATCAACATATTAAACAAGAGTAAAAGACATAAGAAGCTTAAAAAAGACAAGGATGAAACCTAATGTCTAGTTAGCACCAGCTATATTTCCTGTGCCAGATGGTTTGTGTTATTGTAGACAATCCTGAGAGATCCTTGTGAGATAGAAAAATCCCCACTTTAACAGAAGAGGAAACTGATATTCAAAGAGTTTAAACTGTACCCAAGGTCACTAGTAGTCAATGACTTTTTTTCCACCATCACATTGGCTCTAACACTCAAGATCATCCTTTTTATAATGCTTCCTTCTACGGTAAATCCTTAATACGGTACAGCTGGCATTTGTAAAATGAATTGAGATTCTTAAGGTAAAGATGATAAAATTCAACTTTTTCTTTTTGTCTTGAGATTTAAGTTACAATAAATAAGAAATTATAAGAAAACTAGAATTTAAAATTGAATTTTGTTCCGGTTAATTTCACAGCAGACAGCAACGACAGAAAAATACATTAGCATGTGAAGCTGTCTTTGATCAGATATTTTGCATGTTTTCTTATATTTCTGGGATTTGTTCAAGGGTCAGATTTGTTCAAGGGTTGATTTTTAGAGTAATGGCCCCAGGAAGCTTATTTAATTAATTATAAATGATAGAACAACATATTCTAGAACAAATATTTTCTAAAGTGTACAAAATCAAATGGACAGAATAAGGCTGTATTTAATATGTTATAGATTAAAAGTATACAAGGTTCTAATCTTACCTTGTAATTCGAATTTTTTTATCACTCCAAAAAATTCAAAAGTGGAAAAATACCTTTTTCAAGGCGAGAGGATTCCAGAAACCATCTTTGAAGAAGCCGAGGGTAAACTCTGGGACATCGTACAATATTTTTTATAGCAATTAACTTAGAAAATTTCCTTTGCAGCCCTCATTTTCCTGGCGTTCATTTCCCTGTTGTAAATGTGAGCAATATGAGACCAGCGTTTTCTTGTTTTCAAGACTGGAATTCATTTCCTCAGGAATTACAACTTTAGCTTTAATTGCTCGAAGGACTTTCTCATTTACTTCATTATTTTAATATTTTGGTGTGTGTTTAATGCCTTTATTATTCATGAAAGATTTTTAATGTATCAATTTCTGGAAATGAGAAGCTCAAGAGAATCTGTTGCCAGAATTTCTGATGCCAATTGATCTCTTTGTTCAGATTTGATACAAGTTGGCAAGATCTCCTAAAGCTTATTTTTACTATAAAACCTCTAAACTTTGATATTTCATACACTAATCTAAAGCACTCTGTTTGAGTAGTTAGGTATGTTGATATATTATATTTACTCTATACTGAGTAAATCAGAAGCCAAAATGTTAATTAAATATGACATAATTGAAGATTTATGGCTAGTTGTTATTTATCTTAAATATCCATAATTAGAAATGAAATAAAAATCCTGCGCAAGACCTTCATAACAATTATCAAGAAAACTTAGTAATCAAATATTCCCACATCCTGCCATAGCAAAGCCTGTACAAAGATTTAAAGGCCATAAAATAAAAAGGACAGGCTGACGTGTAGAGGCAATAAATATAATAAAAATAATCAAAGTTAAATATCAAATCAAGAGCCCTTTAGCCTCAAAGACTTTGGAAGGAAAGTCCTCTGGTGACCCAACCATGTCAGATCCTGTAGGACCATGTGGTTGATCTCCAAGTATCCACATAGCATATATTTGCCATGTTATGCTGCCTTAAGCTCAATGGAGAATCCTGGATTTGAAGCACTGTAGATCTAACAATTTCAGAAGGGGTTTCACAGTACCTGGTAAAATAGGAACTAAGCAAATACTCACTGAATGTGTCAGTGGATCACATTTTAATTTTCTGTGGGAAATTCTAAGAACACATCTCAAGATGTGCCTACATTTTCAAGCATCTGTCTTATCATTATGGCTCAGTTTCAAGAGATATTAATTTTACTGGAAAAAACTCTGCCCATGTGTTCATCGCGATCCGTTATGTTGCAAGTAAAAGAGAATGAGGGAAAAACATGGGAGAAGAGGATATCTGCTCCCTCAATCAGCAAAGAAAAGTCCAGGACTCAGCTGCAATGGGATCCTCACATGCTCATTCCTATGCCAAGCACAGTGGCAAGGAAAGTGCCACATGCTTTAGCTAATCAGGGCCAAGGGCTGAAGCTAAGGTAGTAACAGTCCCACCCAACCAAGGGATGAGAATTAGGGAGGCCAATTCTCAAATGGAAACTTCAGTGCTAATAAAAAGGAGACCAAGCTGGAAATGAGTAGGCAGCAAAAAATGTGTTTCACTGATTAAGAAAACATTTATCCCTTAAATTTCTTCTTCAGCATGGTTATAGTCTAAACAATGCTTAGGATGCCTGTGCCATTTAAAAGTACCTTTGCTTGCATGAAACTGCTGGGTTAAAAACTAAGAGTCATCATTAGAGATTTCAGTTTGGCATCGAAATTGAGACACATGCCATGTGAATACACAATCCACATCTCAAAAATTATTTAATACTAGTAGTCTCAGTAACTCACCCAACAATAATCACTAGGCCTACACCCATGCACATTTGTACAAATAAAGTTGATAAACTTTTCTAGATCTATTACTAGAATTTTATATTTTATTAATAGGCTATATTTCACCAGTTTGTAAATATATACCTGTGAGACTCAAACACACAGACTCATCACATGGCTCAGCACTGACAGAACTCCTAGATTCTGGCAAATTCCAGGACCTCTGACTACTCTGGGGGATTCATGAAGAGGTCTTTTCTACAGCAGTGATTCAGGCTTGATCTTAAAAAGACATACCGGTGGTTAAGGGTACTACAATCTGCTTCATCTGGAAAAGTTTGCCAAGGAAATGTGTAGATTCTCCTTCCTTAAAATTCTAAAATTAAGCTGGAGTGACTAAGCAGATTCTACCATTCTGTACCCAGTGAAGAGAAGACAGAGGACCTGAGGAGTGGATTTTCTTACTATTTTTATTTTGATGGGGAGAATGTCTCTAGACATTCCACTGTTCAGAAGAACCCATCCACATTCCTAGATCAACACAATAAAAAACTGAATCTAAGGTATAAAGAAGGGGTGGTACCATAGACCTCACTTAGAAAAACCACTGCTCTCTGTCATCCCATCTACATAATAAATGCGAAGACATAGAGATTACTTCTACCTATCAGAATATACACATTTTCTCTCAAAAGAGTTTCCTAATACATTCTTTAAATACTAGCTTACTCTTGTACATCTTCTACAGTCAGTAGAGATCATATTATAGATCCCTGGAAGAAGATTAGAGGAACGTGACATAGCAATGATGTCATCAATTTCAAGCTGGTTGTTCCACTAAATAAACACATTCTAATAGAAAGAACTAACCTCACGCTGGTTAAATTGTGGGCCAAAATCCCGTTTACATGATCAGGATACTTGTCTAGGTCTGTATCTTAATCCTCAGAAATAAAACCTAACCGTGTTTGGTCAAGTTTGAATATCAAAAGATCCAAGTACCATTATGCAGCTGTATAAATATGCAATGACATCTTAAGACATCAAGGCTGCGCAATCCGAGATGATGTAAAAGAAGAATAAAAGAGAAATCTCAGGCCTTAATAATATGCCGATTTTCTAGGCATTCTCTGTAATTTGAATTTTCAAGATTTCCTCACCAGACACATAACTTCATAAATGTATAAGAAAATTCTATATAGGTATATATGCACGAATCTATAAATAAATCACCTTTCTCATGGTTTCATACAGAAGGAATTCCATTATTGGCTTTTTCTTAGGCTAAATTATTAATAATTCTCAATTTCCCTTCTACTTCTCAAAGACCAGCACATGCACAGTGGATACTGGGAAGAACCTTTGTAAGATACTGGGCTATAAGGACAATGGACACCTTCCAGCTTCTGTTTACTGCTTGTTTGCTAACCGCAAGGCATTATGAGTACATTATGGGATGCAGAGGAGAAAGACAAAGAACGCAGAAACTGGAGTCTCTCAGCTAGGACCCGGAACAGGTTGGAGCCTATCAGGGGCAGGATGAAGTAAGAATCACTGTGGGGGTGGATGCATGACCAGTGTGTAAACAACTGAGTTATAAAAAGGAGACTAACACACAAAGGAGGGTCCCTGCCCGGAGAAGAGGCCACTGTGCTGGCACTCTGGGGGCTTGGATCCTAGCTCGAGCTAGACAATAAAACTCCTTTTGATAATTACAGCCTCGGTGACTCTGTCTCTCTGTCCTGCGGCCCTGTGAATCTCGAATATAACACCCTGAAGGAGCAGCA
Organism: Microcebus murinus; assembly: GCF_040939455.1. Classification (NCBI taxonomy): domain Eukaryota; kingdom Metazoa; phylum Chordata; class Mammalia; order Primates; family Cheirogaleidae; genus Microcebus; species Microcebus murinus. The sequence continues at coordinate 92,949,283 of NC_134111.1, read as the reverse complement.
GTCAGGATTTCATCAGGATTCTGAGTCCTATGTTCCAGGACTGCACCAGCCAGCTCACTTTCTGTCCCTCGCTGTCACCAATAAACTGAGCGGATTCAATCAGCACCCCTAGTTCTTCGTCTTTGAGTCACAAAGCTCATCTCCCCAGTCCCAAGGTGACCACGTAAAACCCTTTGTGCGAAGATGTTCCTTCTCCAGGAACACACAGGGCGGACAATCTCAGCCCCTGCCTCTCTCTGGCTGCAGGGACATCCATTAATCTACCTCCGCTCAGTCATCGAAAGACCTTGAAACTCTGTTCAGCTGTAGATTTTATGCAGCGGACACCCTAATGAAAACTTTATAAAAATTCACTCTATGCATTGCTTCCTTTTCCCCAAATTTCTCCCCACATTGCAGGAGCTCCATCCGCCATAGGTCTCCATGTAGCTCACTCACCAGTAGGAGGCGCTCTCACTTTCTTCTTCCACTTCCTGCTGTACAGGTAACTTGGCCCCTTTGGATCTTTCTGCCTGTAAAGCTGCTCTGACTTGAAGTTTTCTGCTCTCAGGGTTAGTACAGTGTGACAAGACTTGCTAACAATATAAAACAATAATCTGAGTCCTGAACAAAGGAGCAAATGTTCATTAGTTAGGAAATGAAAGAGTTATTGAGAATATTTTAATTTTGATCATGTCTTTATTTGGATTGGATGCAGTGCCACTCTAAAAATGGCCAACCTCATTATACATAAGAAAAAAACACCTAAACTAAAAACTTGTGATTCTGTGTATTGTGGGTATCCCTCTACATTGCTTCTCTGTGTGATCTCTATGTGCATGTCAAACTCCACTGAAATTCATCTGAAATTCCAGATGACACACAGTCATTTCTAAAAAGTTCAACTGCTTCATGTGTTAAGAGATTGGATTTTATGACAAATTGTATTTAAGATGTTCAGGTGTGCCCTCTTCTGTCTACCCAATTTTGCCCCCAATCCAAATGCCTCAGATGAAACCAGCAACATGTGTTCTCAAGAAATTTCTAATTATGAGTCTGTGGGATGCTACCATTTTTCTTCTATGAACTTGTGAAACAGACCACTGAATAAAAAAGCCTCAAGGGGCAGAGGCAAAACAGAGGCAAAACAGACCTCTTTTCTGTTTTCTGATATGTTGTCTGGCATATAGTCCTTAATCAATAAATATTTGCTAAATGGGTCAATCCAATCAGTCCATCAATAATCATTGTTTTATTGATGCAAAATTTATATTGTTAGTAAAAAGAAAACATGAACATTTATTCCCAAAGAATAAAGAAGAGGAAAGCAAACCTACTTGACTGGCCTTCTACATGGCCTTCTACATCATCAACATTGCAATCCAAATGCAAGAAGATCAATGTTGGGCTTTTAGGCAGAAATGGTCTCCTGCCCTCAAAATCTCTCAGATGCCCACCCACTGGGCTTCTGGAATTCAGAGGCAATCTGCTGCATTGGAAAGTGCTCAGACCTGGGCTGGAGCCCTGAGGACAGCACTTGCTGTGATACACCTTGGCCGTGCCTTTAACTTCTCTGAGTCACATTGCTGTGTCTGTGAAAGGCCCTGCCTGGCTAACCACAGCATTTCTGGGAAGGATAACTGCAGCACACACATGAAAGGATTTTCTAACCTCTAAAGTTCTACTTTGACAAGAGCAATGTTTCTTAGAAGCATTTAGTACAGAGTACAAGCCCTCTTGCCCCAAAGTGGAATAATGAAGGGCCATCTCAGCTCCTTGGCTCCGGCAGGGTTGGCCGAGGCCTCTGTTGCTCATGCCTCACTGCTCACTTTCTCCCTCTGCCCAGTCCTGCTTCCCCCAGTCTCTCACAGATGTTCACTCTGAGCACACAGGCCAATAAACTCTGTGCACACAAATTTTAGTTTCAGAATCTGTTCCCCTGGAAATGCAACCTGAAGCACCATCCAAAACTGATTTGTGGTCATCTAAAGATGAACTGGGTTCTCAGGGAAACTCAATATAATTCTGATGGTGGCATTATAAAAAGGTGGTGGTATGCTTTATATGTTCATTTAAAAGCCAGAGAGGAATCAGACAATTCATCATATCCAGAATCCAGAAAGATCCTAGCACATAGTAGGTTCTCAGTTAATATTTGTAGAATGATTGAATTAAAATTGGTTTCACTATATCAGTGGGCCAATGGATAAACTAAGGTTAAAACCAGAGAGGCTTGGCCAGCAGCTCTTAACTGTCCTCCCAGTTCTCCTCGATCCCTCCCTGCCCCAGGGGAGTAGGTCAGAGCACAAGTCCAGGCATCAGAATCAAAAATCCTGAGGGCAACACCCACTGCTGATAGAACAATTGCACCACCATCTCAGGAGTCCCTTCTGACTCTAGAAGATCATTTTCAGAAAATAAAATAATTAAGAAAGCACTTTGTTTTCCCAAATAATAATACTAAATCTTTCTGAATGTCTATTTAGATCCAGAAATACAAATCTGGAGATTTAGAGAAAAGAATAGGAGATGAGAGAGGAGGAAAGGAAGGGGAAAGGGAGAACAGAGTTTCAGTGGTGTGTGTCTTTTCTTTTTTATGATTTGGTTTCGACAGGAAATGCATGCATCTAATGATTGGAAGCAGCTGTGGAGTGTGACATCTGGGGCAAGACTGGAGCAGAAGTTCCTGCAGATGTAGCCCTTAAAGCAAATCCCCTTCCCTCGTCCCCCTTCCGCTATGAATGTCCCCTACACACTCTGTGTTCCCTGCCCCTCCCATACTCTCCCTCTGAATAGCAGCAACGATGTGTGAGCAATGACGTGGGCAGGAGATACATTTCACTTGGGAAACTTTCAGAAGGAAAAGAACCTGGCTGAAGTGATGATGCAGACTCAGGTGGGTCCCGAACAGGGCAGGAGTTTACCAGGAAGTGAAATTCCCAACTCCAGAGGTAGCACAGCAGTGTGGTGGCTACAGTGCACCGGGCAGTGAGACCCCACTGTAGCAGTCAGCGAGGAGAGGTTATTGTGCGATAACAAATGACTCCAACATCTCAAGACTATTTTCTTCTCTCACATGCTCCTCGGCCAGCAGATGTTAGCCCTGGTGGTCCCCACCATGCCTTTACTCCTCCACCTGAATGGAAGAAACAGACCACATTGGGAACATTGTTGGGCTATGAAAGAGGAAAGAGAGAGATGGCTAAGAGCAGCTCTTAAAATTTCCATGCGGAAGTGCTGTGCATCACCTGTGCCCACATTTACGATCAAAACAAATCACCTGATGACCTCTGAGTTCAACAAGATGGGATGGATGGTAGGCAGGGGCACCAAAAGCCACATGATTGGAGTGGATTAGAAAACAGAAGCTAAGAATGGCCCAGTGACATGAGTGAACGTGCTCAGGACCACCCAAATAGCAAGTGGCCGCATGGGAAGTCCTCCATGGTCTTTGCCAGACCACTGTGCCTAGCACTGTGCCTGGCTGCAGATCCACATTGAATAAATACTTGTTTGAATGAATTAAGTGAACAAATGAGTGAATGAATTACTGAATGACTATGGAAACTCTGCCCAGGTTTTATATTAATATTAGCAATGTTCATTTACAGAAAAGACTTATTGGCATAATTAAATTGGAAAGGGCTGTTTGTAAAGTAACCCTGGAAGCGTCACCTTTCGCAGCTTTCACGAGTACAAGTCATCGCTGGAAGCCCCTGTCAACACAAATAAGCCAAAAGAACTGTGTCAACACTGACAGTCTCCATTTTTATATTTAAAAAGAGGCACCAGCGAGGCTGGCCAGCCTATGTTCTGAGCTGGAGCCAAAAAGCTTTGCAGTAGCATGCACTGAGACGCTGTGTACTTTTCCATGGTGAGAGGTTGAGCTACTGTGTAATATTTCCAGCGTATCCTTCCTGTGACAGCTAAACCAAAGTTTAGTAATCTGTAAGAGACATCTTAAGTCATGTGTCCGACGTACATACACAAGACTCTAGCCACAGGCAACTCCCCAACTTTAACTCCAATGGAAGACGATAGTATGAACCTGCTACCTTCATTGAGTAAAATGAAAACAAGATTCTACCGAGACAATAAAAGGCAGTAAATCTTTCAGCTTATTCTGAAATGATTTCTTTATTTGAGCAATTTCAACTTTTGAAGACCGTCTTAAAGCTTTAAAACTTTAAGATAGTAAAAAATTGAGTGAAAAGGTTTTCTTTTATTTTCATGAGAATGTTTCTTTTTTTCTCTCTGAAAAGGAAGGAGGAGGAGCCCATTATTTTGTATGCTATTGTATTTGATACAGTAATACATCAGCAACAAGTAAAATAGTGGATAGGAATATGTTACAGTACAATGCTAAAAAAGCAGCCCAATGATTTTTATTTAAATATGTGAAACCAATTTGACTCTTGTTAACATTTTATATATGTTATGGATAAATATTATAAACTCCTTAATAGAGAAGCTTAAATCTTGCGTTTTGTGTCTCATAGATTGGGTCTCCCACGAGGCCCTACTCGTATATACATAGGTGTTCATTGCAAATTAATCAGGAGTAACAATCTCATCTGGGAAGAATATTTGTCAAATGTCCTTCCATTTAGTCTATTCTTAAGGGCTTATGATTTATTCATTGAACGTCTTCTTCCAAGACTTGGAGGTGTTGACAAATACAGAAATATTTCAGTCGTACAAACTTGCCCTTCTCATTTCAGAAGCCAGTGCCATGAAACCTCCTTTTGGAAGGCAGGCATCAAAGTTCACCTTTCCAATGCTAATCACCTAAGCAGAACAATTCATAAGTGGATAAGTGCTCCCAGCAGTTAGAGATCTAAACCTGGTCTTTGGCCAGGATATGGTTAGTGTGTGAGTATTGAGATATTCTGTTTAATTATATATTCAATGTTTGGTCTGGTTTTCAGCCATGTGCCAATAATTACAACAAAATTATTAATAGTAACATTTGTTGTGTATGTTCTATGTGCCAGGTAATCTTCTGGGCACTTTGCATGTATTAAAAGGTTTAATTTAGCCACAATGCCAGGTCCCATGGTTCTCAATTTTACTGGCCCATTGGAATCATCTAGGGATTTCTTTAAAAATCCCCAAATGCCCAAGCTACATTGTCCAGGCCAACTAAATCAGAATCTCTGGGAGTGTGCCCAGAGACCAGCACTTTGTAAATCTTTCCCAAATGATTTTCATGTAGAGTCAAGGTAAAGAGTTGGACCTATTCTAAAAACAGGGCACAGATATAGTCATGCAGTTTCAGTTAATCACTTAAAAGACATATGTTAGCAGAAAATCTAATAGTTCCTTCTTGAGACACGCTCTCCACCCAATTATGCAAGTAACTGGGGGCTCATTTGGGCCAAGTTTGGGAGTAGTCGAGAGCCAGTCTCACTTCCAAGTGCTGGGAAGAGAGAGACCCAAGGAGTCTTACACCCCCTGCCGGGAGTGGGTTTTGCAGCACCCTGTGGATGAAGCTTGAGTTTTGTATGTTGATTTTTCATCTTGCAACATTGAATTTGTGTTTTAGTTCTAACATGTTTTTGTGTGTGGATCCTTCAGGGTTTTCTACACATAAGACCATGTCGTCGGCAACCAGAGATAATAAGTACTGGAGATGATGTGGAGAAAGGGGAACATTTGCATACTGCTAGTGGGAAGGTAAATTAGTACAGCCCTATGAAAAAACAGTATGGAGGCTCCTCATAAAAACGTTGAAACTAGAACTACCATGTAATCCAGCAACCTCACTTCTGGGTATATATCCAAAGGAAATGAAATCCATATGTTGAAGAGATATCATATTCTCCTGTTCATTGAAGCATTATTGACAGTAGCCAAAATATGGAATCAATCTAAGTGTCTGCCAACAGATGAATGGATTTTTTTTAAAAATTGTGGTGTGCATACATGATGGAATACTATTCAACCTTAAAAAGGAAGAAACCTTGTCATCTGCAATAATACAAATGAAGCTAGAGGACACTGTTATGTTAAGTACACAGGCACAGAAAGACAACTGCTGCACAATCTCACTGATGTGTGGAATCTGGAAAGCTGAACTCATAGAAGCAAAGGGTACAATGGTGGTTTTAGATGCTGAGGGGTGGGGAAATTGGGAGGAAAAGAAAAGAGACGGGATGAGAGAGCACTGGGGGGCCATACCAGGACCTGAATGGGACACCAAGTGAAGGCAAAGTGTGACACTTAAAGGAATAAAAAGAAGGCCAACGGGCTTCCACCCTAGTCCTAGTGTCTGAGGCTCAGGAGCTGGGGGCTCCTCTCTCTCTGGTAGCACCAGGCACAAGAGACTTCAGAGGCACCCGGAGCTACAACCACAGCTCCTGGGAAGCCCCCAGCAAGAGTCTGATTTACTGTCCAGCCTGTGCCTTTTTCCTCAACTGATTCAACTCTTCCTTCCATTTACCCGAAGTTTCATTATCCTCACTGCTATTCCTTCAGAGACTGATTCATTCCCTGCAGCCCCAGTGAGAACCAAAGCTCTTCAGTTACTGACAATGAAGAGGGGATCCCAGGCTATGCCTGGGTGTATAACAAGAAAGTCCAACCAGATGGACTGAAATGGCAATGATCTTAACCTCTAACCATACCTGCTATTGGCTATTGGAAGGTGCCCAAAAGATGTGGATGGATTTCCCCTAGAACAGCCAAGCCATACCTACAAATTGTTCAACACTGCCATCCTAAAGGTGCAGGAAATCAGAGCTTGATTTCACAGACCCTGGTGAGCTGAGCGAGAACAGGAGGACTGTGAATTGGGTTCATATATCTAAACTTAGGTCCTGCATCAACTGCCTCCTAATGAATGAAATTGAGAAAAGGAACCCAGAAACACCTTCACGACAGCTTAATAGGATATACACAACTCTACCTCATTAACTTTGCAAGGGAACCCTGGCAAAGTATGAAATTTAAGCATTGTTCCGGGCTGAGAACAGTTATCTGTTATTCATGTCACTGCACCTGCCCTAAACTCCAGAGAAACAGGCCACAGCTGCTTGTCCCAAATGTGCCCCGGAATTTCTGAAGAGCTGGCTGGCACACAGAAGAGGGGCACTGTGGTAGCAAGGGATGCTCCTTTTGGAGTTGTATGTGCATAGCAAGTCCTCGGTTTTTATTTAGACTATATATTTATTTGGAGTGGAGTTGGTAGAAATTTCAATGGAACTGAAGCCCTTCCAAGCCATATCTTTGCTCCAACATGGGTACATCCAAAATGAACAAAAACCTGAATGGCTAAGTGGAAAGTGGTCCAATATGCTCTATCTATGGCAACATGGGAGGCATTTTTTTCTTTTCCTTTCATTCTTTCCTTTTTTTTTTTCCCTTTGGCAGAAGAGAATGGAGAAGAGAAGCATGAAAAGGGAATCTTCTATAATAAGAACATTATAAAGAAAATCCCCAGATTCTTAAGTTGTTTAAATGTTGGGAAACAGACTTATCAAGAAATTCAATTATTTTTTAAGTATTTCTCAAAACAGATATACTTTCGGAGAATCAAGAGATTCCTACTTTCATTCCCAGAACTCTTGTGTACCACTACAGCATTTTCCTGGAGGGAAACCACTCCAACCAGGGCAAGGTCACCAGTTCATGCCATCTCTGACTTAGACGTGACTTGTTTGGTTTCCTGAGAATGAACAGAAATTAATTCATCTTATCAGCACCACATTTTGTGAATGAAATAAGCATCTGCCTCTTTTGAGGCTTGAGTGATTAATACCATCTGAGAAGGGGTTAATGCAATTGTCATCTATTTTCAACTATCCTGAAATAACCCCGTGGGAATGCCGTGAACCTGATACAAGTCACCAAATGAAGGAAATCAACGTGCAGTTCCCCTCGCAAGGATGGTTTGGGGTATTTGGCAACAGGAAAGCACTCTGGCAACAGAACATGATGGATACTGCCATGGTTTGCCAATTCCCAGAAAGTCATCTGGGGAGAATATGCTATTCAGGGAATCCAATTGGCAGAGTATGTTTAAACATATTTGCAGGTGAATTACTGTGTGCAATTGTTCTATGGTTTTGCCTCTGCGCTTTGGCAAGAAAGGACTCAGTAGACCTGAGATGTGATTACTGCTTTTAGTATTCAGCTTTGAAAGTGTCAACAGTATGTGCATCATCTCATGGAAGTCCTCATTGATTTTTTTTTTAATTGTTTCAAAATAAAAAGACTGCTTCATTGATACTCACTACCCGTCCTTTGGAGACTTAGCTCAGGCATCACCTGCTGCAGAAATTTCACTATGGTACCCCTCCCTGCACCCTAGACTCCACACCTACCCTCAAAGCACACCCATAGTAACCTGGACTTCCCTGCATTACAGATCATATCAGTGTACAAAAATTTCCTACTTAGATCTCTGTTTCCACAATGGACTGGAAGCTTCTCCAGACTGAGGACTGGATCTCTCCTCCTTCCTGTGTCTCCTTCCCAAGCACAGTGCCTGGCACAGAGCAGGTTCTCTGCAACGGGTAGTTAAGTTCAAGTGAACTGAGACCCTTGGGGACGGGATTTCCCAGTGCTATAAATGGGCTATTTTCACTCCCCTTCCTATGTGAAATAAAAGGGGGCTTTTCACAGCCATTAAATCTCCTATGAGCCATTTCTCAAAACTAAAATATGTTTATATGTATTTTCAGCTATGCTAACCCCTGGTGTTTTCCGGTCTTCAGCCAGAGCTCTTCTGCACACTGTGACCCGTTCCTTTTTTCAAGTGTCTTGATACTCGTTTTTTTTTTTTTTTCCCCCATCTCCATGGTGTTTTTCCTTCTACAAATTATGTTTCCCTTTGGGCCTCTTTCCTCTGGCAGTGTACAGGCCTGTGAAAGTAAAGTTTGAATACTGATCCTGATTTTTACAGGAAGCTTTAAGAAAGAAATAAAGGAATATTCTCCATGTTTTTAAATAAGTTTCATTCGTCCAGTGATTACTTACCATTTAAACATCCCACTAAAATTTAATAGAAAAAGTTTGGCAGCATACCTTGCCTTTTAATGAAAATCCACAATTTTATTTAAATGTCAGAAATGCACTAAAGAAAATTTGGCTGGAATAGTTTTTACAAAGTAATTTGCAGACAAAGTTTAAAGAAGATACTAAGGGGAACATTTATAATAAACTCAAAATATGCTCATAGTATAAAAAATACAAAAAATAAATAAATAAATAAAAATAAAAAACAAATTGTTCTCCAGTGTTTGCCATAGTGTAAAAAAAAACTAACTAAATAAATAAATAATAAAAATATGCTCGAAATTTGAGCATATTTTGAGCCTTGCAATTGTACATCTTCTCAGCATCATGTAAACTTCACTGTTCACATATGAAACTAGAATTTAAGCCCCATGAGGGCTAGAGCAGTATCTATCTTACCACTCTCCTCAGGGTTCATCAAAGTACCCGACACATAGGAGCCCCAATATTTGTTAAATTAATGAGTATTTCTGAATAATTAAGTGGATGGGGTTAATACAAGTAAGTGAATCCAACTGGATGGAAATATTACTTCCTTCTTTCATATCCCTCAGTATAGCACCGGAAACAGGAAATTGTCACAATCCAAATTGAACCTTCCAATAATTATTCTACTAACTACTGATATTATGTAGAAGTTGTGCATGAAATAAAGCTAAAAGGTGTGATCCTTGTGCTCAAGGCAATTACTAGCAAGCTGTGGACCCCCCTGTATGCACGTGAAATCAATAAGGGGAAAGGCAATAAACCCTTCCCTCCTTCCATTTTAAACATCTAAACAGGAAAACTATACATGGCTACGTATCCACAGATTCCTGATTTTTTAATAAAATGTCTATGAGAAAAAATGAATATTGCCCCATCTTCCACTTTAAAAATGAGAAGAACTGGTTGTGCCTAAGACATTAAAGCTGAGAAAAGTGCAGGAATTGGAATCTCTAATTGAAGCACTTTAGCTGTAGAATCTATAATACCACCAGTAGTGGTAGGAGTTAATATTTATTGGGCTTAATATGAACTTTCCACTCTTCCACTATAATATTTCCACTATTCCAGGAACTTTCCACTATTCACTCACTCCTTCCAACAACCCCATTAAACAACTGCTATTGCTTTATTATTGGCATTTTGCAGATTTAAAAAAAACTGAGGCTCAGAATGGCGAACTTGTCAAAGGTTATGCGATTTCACTTGTCAAAGTTAACTTCTCAAAGGTTATGCAACCCCTGAGTGGCTGGCCCAGGCTTGACCACAGGTGGCCAGATGTGACAGCCAACTTGCTGACCGCTGCAGACACTAACGACTGAGGCTTGCGCTGATCCTACCAGTGCTGTCAAGTCCAGAGCCCCGTCAAGCCTCATGACAACTTTGGGAAGTATCCTTTCAATCCTCAGCTTATAGATGAGAAAATGAAGGCTCAGGAGGTTAAATAACTACCCAGAATTACAGAGCACGTAACTAGTGACCCCAAATCCTGGCTTCTTTCCCTATAGCACTGAGCCTCTAGAATGACAAGTACATGTCATCATTCTGTCACAAAATTTTGGGAAGATCTAAGCTTCTAGAAAATCTTGGCCTTCAAGATGCTCACAGGGACAAAGAGAATGCAATTTCAGCTTACTGAGACTTTTTTTTTTAAATTAATGGAATGCATTTCCTCTATCTACCTCTCTGGTGATGCCTGATGGTCTTTGACATCTGGGCAGCCCAAATCTCTATCCTGTAGGTCTTCTATGCACTGGCAGTAAATAAGTGTGGAGAATGAAGCAGTGTGTTAGGAGCCCAGTGGGCATGAGAGACCACATTTGGCATTCTGATGGCTGTCTCAAATGTGAAGAATTTTTGGTAATCTCTCCTCAGAGGCTTTAAGACTAAGTAAATTTTTTAGCATAGAATAAGATCCATGTGGTTACTTTTTACATAATCACATCATGAGGATCGGGATAACATTCCACTTAGTCTTTATAGTATCTCAAAAGAAATTAAGTCCCTTCTGAAATGCACTAGCCAGGGAAGACTATCACGTTCTGGTAACGCTGGCTGAAGGCTGCCGTGTGATATCAAAGATTTCCAAGAAGCATGAGTCACAAATCATTCATTTAATGATTTAAGATTATCATGAAGCATCTGCCCCCCAACCCAAAATGTACAACACTGATAATCTTTCTTAAAATACCCAAGTTAAATACAATTTATTATCTTAACATCCTCCTATTAATTTTGCAGTTGTCTTTATCATCAGAAATAAATGACAGCTTCCCACACTGCTGGGAAAGAGAAAAGTGCAGAGCTGACCTCAAAGAACTTACACTACAGCAGTCATGAGTCTTTCCACCTCAGCTTCCCTACCTGAGAAGGCTTCCTTAAATGAGAATTTTGGATTAAAAACCATACCTAAGAAGTTCTGTTCAGCTCAAACTAAGTCCTCAGAGAACCTTCTACAAGCTACCCCTCCAGTCCCTACTCTCCAAAATGTTGGAATCATAAAGTCTTTTATTTTTAGAAATATATAAGAGGAAAGGACCTCAGAAGATCTTCAGCTCCAGGCTCCTGCTTCACATAAGTTTGTAATTTATCTAGATTCATTTAGGTTTTGAAGATCCTAAGACCCTAATCCAGGCGTCCTCAAACTACGGCCCACAGGCCACATGCAGGTGTTTTTGCCCATTTGTTTTTTTACTTCAAAATAAGATATGTGCAGTGTGCATAGGAATTTGTTCATAGCTTTTTTAAAACTATAGTCTGGCCCTCCAACGGTCTGAGGGACAGTGAACTGGCCCCCTGTTTAAAAAGTTTGAGGACCCCTGCCCTAATCCATAAGTTTATCTTGCTCATTAAGCTCATTATGGGCTCTAATAATCTAACAAAATGCTCCTTCCTGAAACTTAAATTCACTTCCTGTTGGATTCTATACAGCTGAAGAGTGGTGTTGACTTTTCATATCTGAAAGAACAATAGTGAAGTCTTCACTCCTTTTTCTTTTGTAGGTCAACAACTGTCTTAGTTAAACTCCTTCTGTATCCAAGTAATAGAAACCAACTTTTGTAAATGTCTAATAAAACTTCAAAGGAATTTAGTGTAAGGGGATATCACATACCACATAAAGACAGTGATGTAGCTGTTACTCAGAAAAGGACCAGAACTACAGAATGGAGGGACTCCGGAACCAAGGCAACCCACTTATCAGTAGCTAGTTAAGGGTCTGAACAGAGCCTGAAGCCAGACTCCCCAGGTTCAAGACCCAGTCCTACCACGGGCAGCTGCTTTCAGAGAAGAAGGGCCTTCATCACAACCAATCCTTCTCTCTTATAATCAAATTGTTCACTCCTTTCTGAACCTTCTGAAAGTCCATCACACCTAACTCCACTCCATGGGCAGAATGAAAGAAACATGGTATTCTTCACCTACAGAGTTCAACATTTTTCATGGAATGAGAAGTACCCAGAGAGTTTGACACCAGAGACACTCTGTCCATGTCACGCAGAGAGAAGGCCCTGTGAGCACACAGAGAGAAGGCACTATCTAAAGCCAAGGAGAGGGCCCTCACCAGAAACAGGGCCTGCTGGCACCTTGATCTTGGATTCCAGCCTCCAAAACTGTGAGAAAATAAATTTCTATTGTTTAAGCCACCCAGTCTAAGATATTTTGTTATGGCAGCCTGAGAAGACTAATCTACTGGGGATAAATGTTTTGACCAAGATTATCCATTAAGATAGACATTGATGCAAATCATTTCATTGTCCCTTACTACTTCCTTATTATCAATCTTTGTGTCAATAGATATTAAAGACGAGGGGCTATAGTATTGACTCTTGTTTATCTACATTCTTCTTTTATCCATGATCATACAACACCTTTGTTCTCAAGATAGAGGGAAGAAAGAGTGTTTCACTATGACTCCAGGTAGCTCCAGCCCCACTCTGATCCTGACAAGCTGACCAAGCAATGCTCTGGGCAGGGAATGTCTCCTCTGAAATTGCTCAGGCTCTCATTCTCCCCACTCTTAAGTTGCTATGTGATATTCTGAAATCAATATCTTATAATCTTGCTCTGTGCCTCACTTTCCTTACCTATATATTGAAGAAAATCATGACCCCTGACTCATAATGTTATAGTGATGATAAATAAGTTAGTCTAAGTAATGGATTTAGCACTATCACTGATACATAGTATGCACCTAATAAATGTTAGCTGCTCTTCCCGTTATTAATGGAAAAGAATACTTTAACTCTAAGCAGCTCAGTGGAATACATATATCATTGCCCCAAAGAGAGATATAGCAATATCCCCTCTCATTGGACAGTCATCCTAAACTGTCTGTGCAGTTCACATTCTCTTATCACAGAGCCATTCACTAAAACATTACTCTGCCTCCACATTGGTAGACTAGTGGGTCTCAACTTTGCCACCCTCTAAACCCACCAGGGCTCTCCCCAGTTCCCTAAGCCCACCCCCATCCCCTGCCAAGGAGATAGTTTTCCATGGAACTCTTGCATTTCTGGATATCGTAGGAGTATGGCACTAACTGCTTTCTTGTTCTGGGCTATCTTTTGAAGGAAGTTTATATAGTAAACAGCATTGGAAGATAGAGATAGTGACAGTGATCCAGAGCCAAGGGGAGATTTGCCTCGTGTCCAGTATAATGAAGATAATGTCTCCCTCCAGGGAAATGGGCAGGTTTGATTGCAGCCCATTATAAAAGATTCAGGTTCCCCAAGCCCAAGGTTTGTCAGTCACGATGCAAACCCACTACACGCACAGCATTCACCTGGGTCCCTCTGCACCATCCCTGTGAGATATGGGGGCAGGTGACCAATGTAAACAGGATGCTCATGCTGCTTGCTCTGCTGTGAATGAATAATGAAGTCCTTTGTCTCTGACCTAGGAGTCTTACGCCTTCTGCCATCATCCACAGGGCTGTGGCAGAATAATTTGCTGACTTGCAAGTAAAGTAAAATCCCAGACCCTTGAGAACCCCTTTGTTGAACAAATCAACAAAACAGACACATACATAACCTTCCCATCTCCACCCTGGCATCCAATAGCCTCAAGGCTGTTAGGAAGCATGTCTGGGTACAATGGTCCCCTGGGTAAAATGTAAAAGGAGATAATCCACTCAGGAAAATTAAAGGGCTGTTGAGAATTAGGCAGTTTTCTGTTTATGCACACATTAAAAATGATCTCCACTGGCTTCTTTTTTTCCTTTTTTATTTCAGCATATAACTGGCTTTTGAGTCAAGGGCATTAGGTTGCGATTTTTCAGGATTTGTTCCACTATTAACATACAGTTACTTTTGTGTCCTTTCAGATTCTTCAGGAGTTTTCCCTTGATATATGAATAACTTCACAATGAAGGAGTAAATAATATATACCAACAACTAAAGCAGGCGTCCTCAAACTACGGCCCGTGGGCCACATGTGGGTGTTTTTGCCCGTTTGATTTTTTACTTCAAAATAAGATATGTGCAGTGTGCATTGAATTTGTTCATAGTTTTTTTTAAACTATAGTCCGGCTCTCCAACGGTCTGAGGGACAGTGAACTGGCCCCCTGTTTAAAAAGTTTGAGGACCCCTGAAGTATCCTAGTAAGCAGTTCATCACTGATAATAAAAAACATTTTTAAAGCTCTCTTAACTACTAGTCACTGCTAGCCATTGTGACTTTATATTCATTTAATGAATCAAAAATTAGTGTTATTGGATAGTATTTCCATCAGCGTTCTCCAGAGAAACAGACCAGTAAGAGATCAGATAGATAGATAGATGATAGCTAAGATGTATAAACACACATATACATACACACATACATATATACATACACACACACACACACATAGAGAGAGAGAGAGAGAAGCGGTGGTATTTATTATAAAGAATTGGCTCACTCAACAGTGGGGGCTGGCAAGTCTGAGTGCTGGAACCTCAGGAAGTACTTGATGGTGCAGTTTTGAGGCAGAATTTCTTCTTATGCAAGAAACTTCAGTTTTTGCTTTTAAGGTCTTCAGCTGATTGGATGAGGCCACCTTAACTAGGGTAATTTCCTTCACTTAAAGTCAACTGAGTACAGACATTAACCACATCTACAAAATACCTTCATAGCAACCCCTAGATTAGTGTTTGATTAAATAACTAGATACTTTAGCCAAGTTGATACATCAAACTAACCATCACAGATGCCTTGCTTATCTCCTCAACTTCACTGCTAGCTTCTGGAAAAAATTATGGTATCATATATCTGTCTGTCTACAATCCCTGGAGAGCTTCACACAGTGCCCTACAGCTAGGAGGTGTCCAGGATGCATGCTATTGCGTTACTGAATCTCAATTTTATGACACACGCTGTGTCTGCGTGCCTCTGAATGAGAAGAGAAGTTCAAATCAAAGAGGATCACCCAGAGCTGAAACAGGATCATGAATCATAAAACAAAGAGGACAACCTCCTCATTCACTTGGCCTGATCTGAAGACTCTACCCTTTTCTCAAGCCACACACCCCAGCTTGACTCTGGAGTACATCCCAGACCATCACACCAATGTCAAAGAATTACATTGCTCTAAAAAATGCTGCTAAGAACACCATGTGCCTTTTTTGGGAAGTGGACTTAAGCCTAGGGCTTAAGAGACTTCATTTTTTCCCATCTGACTTGGATCTTTTCTGGGCCATTTGATCTGCTTCTTTCCATAAAGCAGATGTTCCCAGAGAGATTGCACAGGGAGCCCCGAGCCAGAGCCAGCCCTCTGATCTTACACGTCTCCACTGACCACCCATGGGGTGCTGGGCAAGCTATGGCCTCCGTAAATCAAAATCTGGTATTTCCAAGCATTCCCTACACCTGGTATCTTACCATGCCACACCCCCTGGCCAACTCTTAAGGGGAAATATCCTTGCGAGCATGTTCTCTTGATATACAGATGCCTGATCCACAAGGCATTTTGTGCAAATTGTTTTCTCCATGGTATCAATCTAGCCACACTCTCAAGGCTTGACCTTCTGCATCCAAACTCAAGAAAAGATAAACGTGAGAAAACTAATTGAGCACCTACTCTAAGCCAGGCACTGAATGAGGCACGTATACTTAATCTTTATAAAATCTTATTAAGTACATGCTGTTATATTTATATTATGAATGAGGAATTTGGGGACAGTTGTCATCTGGAACATGGGTTGAGGTTCAAGGAAAAACGCAAAGCTCATTAAGTGTAGTCGCAAACCTTTGCCCTCTCATTGATTGAAAAAACTCATCACAAGACAACTACGTGCACTTACCAATTGAACAGAATAAGATGCAGTAACTTGGAGTGTTCTAAAATAACCAGACTTTTCCAAAGGAAATAGGACAGACAAGTTGAGTTTTGTTTTGTTGTTTTTTTAAAAAAGGAAAGGGTGACATACGTGCTAGGTGGGAAGAGGATACAAATATTTTACATAAAGTACTTTTCTGCAAGTATATTAATCTGTCATTGAAATATAGATAATACTGAAATTGCTATGTAAAAGGAAGTAGAATTTTTGACATGTTTTCCAAAGCCCCTCTTTCTTTGAAGGAATTGTCAGGCGTGACCCTACACCTCAACACAAAGGTCTTATTAAATAAGGATTAAATTAGTTAACCAGTGAAAAACACATATTCTTTACCATGTTGTCAATTAAGGTTTTTTTCCTTTGGTTGCTTCACACCACAGAAAATTCTCTTGCTCACAAGCCAAGAAAGCAAACCAATCAAAGAATCAAAAACAGATATGTTGATGGGAGCTACCCAAAGGTAATTTATTGAGCATCACAGTGGTTTCCAACTGAGCTCTTGAGAATTACCCACTTTGGTGCTACAGGCTGAGAACTGACAAGAACTTCCCTGATCGTTGCTCTCTAGCCCTCCCAAACAACAAGCAAGTCTCTGTTTACTTGTATTAAAACTCTTCATACTTAGAGGAGAAAAAAACAGTGAATCAATTAAGAGCTCACCGCATCAATGAATGGATGGAGGGAAGGAGGGATGAATAAATGCTGAGGTCATGGAGGCTATGTAGAGTCATGGAGTGCTACAGAGAATACCATCAAAAAAGTGAAAAGACAATCTACACATTGGAAGAAAAAATATTTGCAAATCATATATCTGATAAGGGACTTGTATTCAGAGTATATAAAGAACTCCTAAAATTCAATAATCAAATGATAAACAACCTAATTAAAAATGGGCAATTGATCTGACTAGACTTTTCTCCAAAGAAGATATACAAATGACCAGTAGCACATTAGGTACTCAACATTACTGACCAGAAAGGAAACCAAAATCGATCCCACTGCACATCCACTAGGATGGCTGTAATCAGACAGCTAATAAGTATTGGTGAGGATGTGACAAAATTCAAACTGCTGATGGAAATGTAAAATGGTGCAGACACTTTGGAAAACAGTTTGTCTCTTCCTCAAAGGATCAAAAACAGAGTTACCGTGTGACCCAGCCAAGAGAAGTGATCACATACAAGCCTCACAGAAACTTGCCCATGAATGTTCATAGCAATATTATTTATATAGCAAAAAAAATGGGAACAACCCAAATGTCCATCAATTGATGACTGGATAAAAAAATTTGATATATGTATATCATAGAATATTGTTTGTCAATAAAAGGGAATGAAGTATTGATACATGCTACAACATGGATGAACCTTGAGAACATTATGCTACGTGAAAGAAGCTAGTCACAAAAGACCACACATTGTATATCAATATATGTGAAATATCCATAACAGGTAAATCTATAGGGATAGAAAGTAGGTTAGTGGTTATCTAGGGCTTGGGGCAGCAGGTTTGAGGGGAGTAACTGCTAATAGGTACAGAGCTTCTTTTTAGGATGATGCAATGTTCTAAGATTAATTGTAGTGATGGTGTGCAGCTCTATACATATACTAAGAAGCACTGAATGGCACACTTTTAATGGGCAACTGCATGATATATCAATTATATCTCAATAAAGTTGTTTTTTATAAAAGTTATTGAACAGAAATTGAAGATAGTCCAAATTAAAAAACACCTTCAGCTTTCATCCTGAGACTCTAAATGAGATTTTTCAGAGTAGAATTAATCATCCTTATATAGTTGGATTTTCTTAGAGTGGTTATGTTTATAACAGTTTTTGGATGAAAAGTTAGGGCAAATATCACTGTCATTTTCAATACCATAGTCTATAGAAGAAAGAATATGACAGTATTATATACTAAGAGATTTACCAATGAATTTTTATAGTAATATATTCATCTTAACTACCACCATTACTATTACTTAATGTTTTTACACACTTCACATTCCTCTTAAAATATATATATATATATCTAAAAGGAAAATATATTACCCTATTATAGTTAGAAAAAAGTTTCCCATTTGCCATAAATAAAAGATGACTGCTAAAATAAGTACAATAAAGACAAATCAATATTTTTAAGTTTTGGCAACAACATGATGTTGCTATCAGAAGACTCTGAGGCCTGCTATCTTTTTTTGTTAATAGGAGAGACTAGTGTATTAGAAAGGTAGTAAAATCTAGTGAAGCATAAAGAATAACACTATTAAAGAATAAAAAATAACTCAAAAGGAAATAATCTATGCAAGTCAATGTTACCTAAATCTATATCTATGGACCACCTGAAACTACCTGTTAACCACCTACCTGACAGTCTGATGAAGGTCTTACTGGTTGGCAAGTGGCTCTTTTTTAAGTGACAACTCCAGAACCAGGAGCCTTTCATCTTGTGATGCCACTAGAGTCCTCTGTATCCAGCTGGAGGAGCGATCATGAAGAAGGCATACCCTCTTGAAAATATGACTCAGAATCCACACACATCACATCTGCTCATATTCCATTGGTGAGAATTAATCATATGGTTCCCTGGCTGGACTGTCATTTTCCAGAAAAACCTCTAAACCATGGAAGGAGATGGAGAAATTATACTAGACAGCTTTCTCGGCCACCATGCACACTAATCCAGAGATTCTGGAAAGATAAGTCATTATCTACCGCTGAGATGACTCTCTTGAAAAGAGGTCATGCTGTGATACCATACTAAAAAAGTGAACCTGAAGAAATAGATTTATTCCATGGGAGACGACTTAAAACTAAAGAGCCATGTTTAAAGAAATAAATAATCACCTAAAGCAAACATGCAATTATAGATTTCTCAAGTTGAAAGGGACCCCAGAGAATATTTATCACACAAAATATTTCACCTAGAACAAATGCTCGAAGAGTTGGCACCTGTGTTACTTACACCCCTCCCCCAACCCCAGGCTTTGAAATGCAGTTAGATCAACCTCCTTGGCTTTCTTCACCATGTCAGTCTGTCCTTCTCCCCCTCACTACCAGCAGCAAAAAAAAAAAAGCTTGTGGCTACCCTGAAGCAGGAGAAATTAAGCAACAGTGGGAAACTGTAAAAGACCTCAGAAGCCATTACTTCTCAATCAATATAAAAGCATTTCTACACTATCCATTACCCTCAGGCAATTGGTCTTGGTGGAGAGCTCTTCCAGGGAGTAGAATTCACCCTGTTTACAACCAAAATGTGTTGTTTTTAATTAAAACATTTGGGCACTTCCCTATCTCTTAAAACGGTAAACAGTGGACCAGCGAGCGGTCCTTTCCTGACGACACAGGCGTAATCCACAACATTCGGGCCGTGCAGGCTCTTCACAACCGCATTCTTCATGCCCTGCACTCAAGGACTTAGGCCGCTGCAGCTTTGAAATCCTCAGGGCTCCTCTGGCTCTTCCATGTTGGGCTGCCCAGTTGCTCCTGCCTTACGATTTGCTCCTTATCTAATGCAGGTTTGAAAAACAAATACCAAAACTACTGAGAGCATTGTATTTACATTGCACACAACCCTAAGTAGAAGACTTGCTTTTGGGCCCGTCTCAGAATCTTCAACACGCACCATGTGACACTTCTTTCAGCTTTTCAGAGTCCCTTGAGACTTAGTTCCCAGTTTTCTTTGTTCCACACAGGTGGAGCTGCTGGACAACTGAGTTCCAAATAAATAATCATGATATAGCTAATTATACTCACATCATCTACTAGTTAGGACTTTCATTTGCAAGGGACCCAAAACCAAATCAAACTGACTTAAGCAAAATGGGGAATGTATTGGCTCAGACAGCTGAAAAATCCATCCATTCAGGCACAGCCAAGCAAACAAAACTGTCAAAGTATCATCTCTCAACATCCGGGGCTCTGCTTTCTGCCATGTCGCCTTTTATCTAGGCAAAGATAGCCACCAGCACCTCCGGGCTTATATTCTACCAGTTTAGCAATCCCAACAAAAACTGGGTACCTTTTTCCCAGTATCAAGAAACAGTCTCAGTATGGATTTCTGTTAGCCTGGATTGGGTTGTATGACTGTCTCCAAAGCAGCCACAGTGACCCTGAATGGTGCTAAACAAAGTTCATGGGAGGCTATTGGTTTCAACTAGCTTCCTCCACTAGGCCCCAGCAGACCAGACCAAACCGGAATGGAGTGCTAAGGCTACATAATTAAACTAAACTTTGAAATGGGCCAGTGTCCTAAAGAGGAGAGATTCCAGTCAACCAGGAATCAGTATAAGGAAGGAAGTCTCCTTTGTCTTAACCCTACAAGAAAAGTAACTTTTAAATGACCAATCCACTTTTTGTTCTCTGTTTCTGCTTTCTTCAGCCCTTTTCTACCCAGAAAGCCCACCTCTTCTGCTCAGATCATCAGAGCTCTCATTCTATTTTATACAATGAGGTGTCGCCTTATTCTAGAATGGTAAATAAAAGCCACTTAAGATCTTTAAACTACATGTGTTGTAGTTTCATCTTTTGGCAATGGCCAAATTTAGATCGTGCGCTCAACACTTCAGTTCAAGTCATCCGAAACTACATAGATTGAGAAAAGAGAAAATTAAGGTTAAATACATTAAGATGAAATCAAGGGACTGTTGGCAGAAGAAGAGAGAAAAGATGTGAGGCAGGCACAAAACGACAGATGCCAACTGAAATTCATGATGGGGCACTCAATCTAGGTTTCTGAAGGTTTAAATACAAGGCAATTTTGGAATAATCATTTTGATGTAGAGTCATTCTTGTTAGTAACACTTCTAGAATTTTCCATATGCAGGAAGATAAACTTGGCACTGAAACCATCCAATATACCTCTAACATTAGGCCTTTTTAAGTAGAACATATTTCTGTTTCCTGATTACAGCATGTTTCTATCATCACCCTTAAAATAATTTTCACACTTTTTCTCTCACTCAAAGTGAAAATTTCAGTGTGAAATTTCTCTCCTGTCTCCAACGTTCATTATATTAGCAGTTTCTCAGTCTTTGTAAATCTTCCTGGAACACCATTGTCTCCTCAAACAGGAAGTATGAGAGCCAAAAATAACCTTTCCTTTTAGCCTGGTAGCTCTCCAGTGAGTGCTGCCGGAGCTTTAATAAAAGGCGATATTAGCAGCCAGGTCACTGTGAGCCGGTACCACACAGAAGGCGTCTTTAACATTTTGGGGGGATATCGATCTCCCAGGCAGATGTCCTTCTGCCTGCGTGGAAATCACATGCCCACAGGGAGGAGGCTCGGCTCTGCCCTTGGCATTGAATAGGGGCTTGCAAGATGCTGCAGAGACACCCGAGCAAGACCCTCAGCTCTGCTGCCCACACGCTCAGACGGTGAGAGCTGGCCAGACACCTCCACACACACCCGTCCCCCCAGCTCCATAAATCCCGCTGTGCTGTGGGGGCCAGGAAATGATCTGTTCTCTATTCCAACACCATGGAGCCAAGAACTCCCAAAGTTCTTGCGTCAGAATCAACACTCTCTAATGCTGCCGGGAGCTCTGCCTGGACCCCACCTGGCAAGAGACCACAGTGAGCTTGGAAATCCACCTCCCTGTGGTTCACACTGAGAAGACTGGGATTTGAACTTCATCCTGCCACTCACCAGCAGAGGCGTCATTCCTACTCACCTCCACAGGATCCTGCATTCCCTGTTCTGACCACAGCCCCTGGGTGTTTGGGGCTCCTCCCCTCCCCCACCACCGGTGCCTGAGGTCCTTAGGCAGAGCTCTCCCTGCACCCCAGCCAGTCAGCACACCTGCGTCCTGCCCACCACCGGGGCTAGTTCTGGGGCAGCCCCTGATCTAAGACAGTCCCGTCTGAGCAAGTCAGAACATTCTGCAGGAGCTACTCAAAGGAGCATGCCATTTCCTGTTGGACCCAGAGCTCAGCCAATGCCGAGATCCAACTCTTCACAGTTTAGCTGAGACCTTGCTGGCTTTAAGTCTGAAAGTCTCATGTCCGGGAAACCCCTCAATCCTAGGCAAACCAGATGGGTTGGTTGTTATAGTATGGAGTGCGAGAAAGACCACTTAAATACCAAATTGAGCCAAATTGTGAGTCTTTATTAGCTGGCCAGCGACTACCCCCTGCACTGCTAAGAGGCAGGTACAGGGAGCAGTCTCGAGCCAAAAAAGCAGGGAGGATTTATACCAGCCTAAGTTAGGGGCTATGTGACTTTATTCACTAGGGTTGGAATAGCATTACATCATGTTTTCTACAGCTGCAGAGTCCAGGACCCTCCTTGGACCACCCGATGACAATCTGTAAGCAAGCAGGTTTACAGAAGCAGAAATCATTAGCCCATGGCCCAAATCAAAATACATTATTTTCCAGATTCAGCAATCATAGTAAATTTTTAACTACACAATATATTACACAGATTGAAATGAATAAAACAATCAAAGGTTAACTAAGAATTATTGTCCATTGCTACAGGGAACAGCTTTACTATTTTAGATGAAGGGCAGGCTGAGTTTAACTCTTTGAGGTCCTTTACATTGGTCACCCTAAATGGTGGGAGGGCTGGAGCTGCTACAGCCAGGTTGTTACCACATGAAATCTGGCAATGAAACCAGCATGGAGGAAAAGGAGCTGAGGGGTGGAGAGAAACAGCCAGTTCCTGGTCACCTCTTCAAACCCATAGTTCTCTCTTTTGCTTGAAGCAGCTGAACTTGGATTCCCTGACACTTGAACAGAAAGTCTGCTCGCCAGTATATCAGTCACGTGATATTGCACGTGTCTCTTAACCTCTCTGAGCCTCAGTTCGTGCGTCTGGAAAATCGGAATAATATTTCCTGAAGATTAAACGAGAACAGTGTCAAGTTTCTATCTCAAGGCCTGGCATGTAGAAACTGTCCAGTGAATTTTGTTTCCCTCCTCTTTTTGAGCTAGAGCGCTCACAAACTCTAGAGAGCGAGGGCTAGTTCTGAGAACACCAGTCAGTTGAAGCAGAGAGGATGAGTCTTTCACAGCCCTGGGGGATTGTGCCCAAAGGTGATGACTGTGGCACATCACAGCAGAGCCAGGGTCTGGCCCAAAGCAAGAAAGCTCACTGGACCAATCTGCTTCACTGGACATCAGTCCAGCTTCCTCATGGGGTGCTGCTATTAATAAAGGAGCTCTTCTCCCCCACCCCGCATTCACCTCCCTCCACCAAAAGAGAATGTCTCCCCTGGAATGCATACTTGACTGCAGGCTTAAGGGACCCATTCTCGTGCAAACCACTTAATAATAAAATGTATCTGTCATGGACTGCATGTTTGTGTACCCCCTTGCCCAAATCCGTACCTTGAAACTCTAGCCTCAAAGGGGATGGTATTAGAAGGTGGGACTTTTGAGAGGTAATTAGGTCATGAGGATGGAGGCCTCATCATGTGAGACTATGTGCATGTGTGAGAGCTCTCTCTTTCCTTCTCCCCTCTCTCGCCACCTCCCCCTCCCCCACTCCCACCTCCACCACCATTGAGGTCCACAATGAGAAGATGGCCCTCCAAGGGCCAGGTGAAGGGCCCTCACCAGAACCCAAGCACTCTGGCACCCTGACCTCAGACTCCCAGCCTCCAGATTGTGAGAAGTAAATCTCCATTGTTTAAGCCACCCAGTTTACGGAATTTGTTATACCTGCCAGGGCTCACTAAGAAGGTATTAACAACTAACTGGTAATCTGGTAATCCCAAGATTCACAAACTAACTTTAGACTTTGTTTTCCTCTTAGGAAAGTAAAATTCATTTTAAAAATGAAGCTTCCAGCTATTATTTGTAAATGCCTTTCCCAAAGCAAATAATACGAGAGGGAGGTAAAAAATGAAGAGACAATGTAATAACCCTGCACAAGCTGGATGGGGGTGGGGAGAAGGCAGGGGAAGGCTGGCCCCTTGTTGTCACCTGAGGGGCATGCGCCAGGGCCTGGCTGGTCTGCTCTCTCCTGCCTCAGTTTGGAGGCACAGCCAGGGGCTCACCAGGGCTCGGGGAGGTGGAACCCACCGCTCTGCTGTACTGCTGATTTATTTGCTATGTCCGCAGCCTCCTCTATCACAGCCTGGTTTTACTCTAAGCTGACTTGAGATCATAAAAGGAATATTCTCTTTGACTGCCACATATTTGGGAGGAAGACTGGGACAGAGGGGCCAAACAATTCCCCCAGGACTGCTGGGCTTGAGTCCAGCTGCTTCAAAAACTCTTGGAGGAATGTACAGTACTGAACTGAAAAAAATGTTCCTCTCCCTAGACTATCGGTATAAGCTCTGTGTGTCCAGAGTCAGAAGAGGATGTTTATGACTTGTGATGAGCCAAAATGTGCCTTCAAGGCTCTTAAGGGGAGGAACCACGACTGATGTGCTCACCGTGTATCACAAGACTATGTGTCTGGCACATAACAAATGTGGGTAAATGTGAGTTTCACGTGTGGAGTGCTTAAGGATCCATTTCATCACATTTCTCAAACCTACAGGTTCTGAGCCAACTGATAGGTAGACAAAGGGGTAAGAGCATGATCCAAGCACCAGCTTTGTCACCAGTAAAGCAGAATTCGAGGTCTTGGCTTACACCCGAAGCCAAATGAAACTCCCTTCTCCTCCTTGTCCTCCTTGTTGGCGAACCTTCTACAAAGAGAAGGACAAGAGGAGCCATTGGGCAGGTGGCCCTGAAGGGAAGAGCCTAAGAGCCTGAGCATGATGTGCTATGTGATCCTCTTTTCCCACTCAGCACCCAGATGAATCGTACTTCATCCCAGGGGGAGGAAGAAGAGCATCATCGAAGGAACTCTGCCCATTGCTTTGTTAAGAGGTTCGATGACATCGGGCTTGGAGTTTAGAAAGCAGACCCACCTTATGGGTAAAATTGCATTCTCGTCAGTACTGCATGTTCTTCTGAAAATAAACTCCCTAAAAAGGGCTCTCTAATGAACCCACCTTATTCCAAAAGTCCAAATGAAAGCAAAGGGTCTTACAGCAAACCTCTCATACCACTTTGCGTGCCTTTGTCACATTCTTTAATTTTCATGAGTTCAAAATAAACAAACGAAAACTCAATTTAAAAAATATAAACATTAGCAGCCCTATTCCAAACTACCTAAGAGCCAGCCCACCCCAGGCACTCGTAGGAGAGGCTGGTGACCTCAGTCGTGGAAACCTCTGCTGGGCCAGAGTCGGGGAAGCTAATGGTACTCAAGCCTCTGAGCCTCTCACCCACATGGGATCTGGGTTGGGGGAGTCCCTTAGCAATGTGCTCACATGGTGGTAAGTTTTTGTAAAATGTGCAAAAGTGAGCTAATTTAACTCCAACTGGGTAAGACCACTGATTATTTCCACTCCAATGTTTCCTCTGTCACACTTCCCTTCATGATGGGTGGGTAGTACTAGAGTAGCCAGGGGAATTTGGGGTTCTGGCTAAGGAAAAATTGATTTAGGAAGACATTGGCTTGGGTTTAGCAATAATACATGTATGTAGTTTACAGTCACTTCTGCACATAGTTAAGTTATTGTTAACTGTTATAGAGTAGAAATAACTTTCAGAAGTATTATTTTTAATTGAAAGTTTCATTAATATAATTGTAGAGTCACAAGTTGTTGTAAGAAATAATACAAAGATTACTTATGCACTTTTTCCAGCTTCCCTAAAATGATACCTTTTTTAAAAACAACAGTCTAATAATCATAACCGGATATTAATTTTGATCCAATTCACTTATACTCAGATTTCCCAGTTTTACCTGTACTTGTGTGTCTGTGCATGTGCACACAGGTGTGTATTAAGTTCTATCAATTTTATCATCCATGTAGTTTCAGTCAACTCATTGAACAGTCAGAAACCATAAGGATCCCCATGTTACCCTTTATAACCACAGCAGCTTCCCTTTTCCCCTGTCCCCAAGCCTAGACCACCATTCATCTGTTCATCATCTCTAAAATTGTGTCATTTCAAAAACATTATATGAAATCAAGGCTGGTCACAGTGGCTCACACCTGTAATCTTAACAGTCTGGGATGCCAAGGCAGGGGGATCGCTTGAGCACAAGAGTTCAAGACCAGCCTGAGCAAGAGTGAGACCCCATCTCTACTAAGCATAGAAGAAAAAACATTATCCAGGCATGGTGGCGCATGCCTGTAGTTCCAGCTACCTGGGAGGTGGAGACAGGAGGATTGCTTGAGCCCAGGAGTTTGAGGTTGCTATGAGCTAGGCTGATGCCACGGCGCTCACCTGCAAACAGAGAGAGACTTCGTTTCAAAAAATAAAATAAAATAAATGAAATCATATGGTATGTAATCTTTGGGGAGTCTTTTTCCAGCATAATTTCCATGACATCCATCCAAGTCATTGTGTAGAGCAATAGTTCATTCCTTTTCATTATTGAGTAGTGTTCCATGATAGGAATGCACCACAGTTTGTTTAGCCACTAACCTATTAAAGAACATCTGGGCTGATTCCAGCTGCTATAAACAATCATGTACTAGTTTTTGTGTGAACAGTTTTTGTTTCTCTGGGATACATATCCAAGCACGCAATTGCTGAGCTGTATGGTAGTCACATATTTCTTTTAAAAAAACAAAAACTGACAACTGTTTCCAGAGTGGCTATACCATTTACATTCCCACCAGCAATGTATGAACAATCCAGTTTCTCTGCTCCTCATCATCATTTGGTGTTCTCAATATTTTTTATAGCCACACTGATGGGCTTATAGTGATATCTCACTGTGGTCTCAATTTGCATCTTCCTAATAGCTAATGCTGTTGAACCTCTTTCTATGTGCTTAGTTCCCATCTGTATATCGTCTTCAGTGAAATGTCTTTTTATGTCTTTTGTTCATTTTTTATTGGTTGTTTTTTTTACTGTTCAGTTTTGAGTTATTTATATGTTCTTGATACTAATTCTTTGTCAGATATGTGGTTTGCAAACATACTCTCTCAGTCTATAATTTTTCATTTTATCCTCTTCACATGGAATTTCACAGAGCAAAAGTTTTCATTTTGATCAGTTACCCATTTATCAACTATTCCTTTCATGACTCATAGTTTTAGTATCAAGATTAGGAATATTTTGAGTGCCCATTCTGCCAGTTCACCCAGCAGCATGATATGAATGGGCAAGGCAAGAGGTTGTGGGACAACTTGAATGTGTCTCAAGCCACCAACACTTGAAATAAGTGGATGTGGAGAATAAGGAAGTTTGAAATGTATGATCCCGGAAGCTTATCCTTAGAAAATTCTCATAATCATCAGATCTGCAAAACTGTAGATAGAAGATGCAGTTTTCATTTATGTCTAGTTAAAATTAGTAAAAAAAAATTAGTAAAAAATTAATAAAATTAGTAAAAAAATAAATAAAAATAAATAAATAAAATTTGGTTAACTGTACAAGAAGGAAGATTTAATAATTATAATAATTATTTATTATTTCTATGGCTATTATAAAGTTTTTGCTGTGTCATGAGATCAAAGAAAATGCAACCAAAGAAAAGTATGTAGAAAGAAAAGTTTTATAGCCTTGTAAAGGACAATTAATTAATAAAAAGATATTGTTATGTTTCTGAATTTTTATGATGTTTGAACTATTTGTCCACTGTTTAAAATTTATAATTAGTTATGATTTCTTTATAATTAGTTATGATTTATAATTAATTATGATTTCTACATAGAATGATGTACACATCATTCTATGTCTACATTCAGATTTGTACCTAATATTATTCTCTTTTTAATAAAGTTGGGTCCCAAAATTCAATAAACTTCAGGTCCCACAAAAGATAAATCAGCCCCTGACTAGGTGTAAATCTTCTGATGGCCACACCATGAGGTGTCCTGTACAGTTCCAAGGGAGAAGCCATGTGACCAGACCACGGGGAGAGATGGCCAAGGGGTGCCCAGTAGGCTCAGAGGAGTAACTATCTACCAACTAGTATGGGAGGATCACAATGTTTTAACTGGTGTGGTCTTGCTGATGAGGTCTTGCTAAATATAATCCTTGACCCTTGTGTTTACGTAAGTGCTCTGTTGGGGTGGCAGAAACTGGGCAAGGAGCCAGAAGGCTTCAACATCAGGCAATTCTTGAGAAAAATAAAAAATTTGCCCCTTGAAGTGCTCAACAGAAACTTACAGGGGAAAAAAAAAACACCACACTATATTTGAAAGTCAGTGATCCAGGATAGATAACAATAGGAACATTATAAATGACTAATAGAAATTAAACAAAAAGCTTTCAGCTACTATATCATTTTCACCAAAACTTTGTGTCCGGTATGCACAAAGTGGAGATGAAGTCCTGATTTCATGGGCTCTTTCGGTTGGCTGTCCATGCCCTAACACTCAAAGTCATTGGACAGGCAACAGAAAGGACCAAAGGTGAGGAATCAACTTAATTCAACCACCGATGTGAGCTGCAGTCAGACACTGGGGCAGGGGCTTTCTCCACTGACCTCACTTAAGCCACTGAGAATACAAAGCTCCTCAGGACAGCCACGGTTCTCACTTCTTTCCAGAAATGACCCACAGAATTTGATACTTGCACAGAACAGTTTGACGGCCACCAATCTAAAGGAAACAGCATTTAGCTAAAAGGCAAACATCACATGTTAATTACACCGAGGATACTGGATAGAACAATTTAACTTCTTGCTTCACTTTCCCCATCACCTAATTGTGATGCCTCTTTGAACTACTCTGAGGCCATCCTCTCCACCTTCTGGGAAGCTCTTGAGATGCCAAGTCAAGGTAGAATCTCAGTTCTGCCGTGCATTTGTTGTGTGACCTTGGGTAGCCTCTCTCCCCATGTGTGGCTTGATACTGACTTTTTGCCTAGCAATGTGGTTTTATGGCTTAAAGGAGAACATGTGCATAAAGCCTACGTAAAAACCCTCAAGCCTAGCAAATTCTCAATAAAAGTCACTGATGCCATTATAAATCAAATCTTGTACATTTTTAAGCACTAATAAAGAGGAAATGATGGTCAACATTGAGATTCTGACATGTAGGCTCTATAAAGTAATAGAGCCTTCCAGTTCTTTCTGTCAAATGTTTACTATCACAGGACAAGACTATTGTTGGGATTAGTATGCATGCTGGAATTTTCATTTCTAGTTTACTATTTACCTTCAAATTTTTCTCTGCACTAGAGAAAAGAAAATCTTTCACATCATTCCACTCATGTAGGAACAACTTCAGAGAATGAGTAATGAAATTTAAAAGAAAATAAATTACTTTAAAGAGCTCTCAAAAATACAAAGATATATTCACAAGTATGTATATGCTTTGCTAAAATATGAGTTAAAACATGACACTGATAAGGTTATGATACCCTTTATGGTATTTATGAAAAACAAATCTTATTAAGCAATTTAGAAGGGGAAAGTTTTCACTTCAAAATACTTCTGAGATTTTTAAAGCAATAATATAATCTAAGTGCTAATCATATTATGTTATTAATTTATTTATGAAAGCAGGCTTCCAAAATGTTATGTTTGTTACTTTTTATCTGTTTTAGTGTCAGAACATAAGAGTAATAAAGCTATCTTGGGGAAGTGGTTGTGGTATAGAGGAATGGGGCTTTGTCATCTAAGATACAGGTTCAAAACTAAATTCAACAACCCACTGGCTTTTTAAGTTCTTGGATTCTGTTTTCTCATTTGTAAAATTGAGATAACATCTTATTTCAGAGTTATCATAAGAAATTAAGGTACGTCAAGAACCCTAACATTTCCTTGTTTAAATAATGGTTTTAAAAATATTTCTAATTCATATTTTATTCAACCAGGTTTTTTTCATACCCATTCTGTCAATGAAAATTTTTATTTTATATAGCTAGCATATAACACATCATAGTGACCCAGACAATTTTTTCTATTAAAACCTTGAGAAAATATAAATTCATTTGAAAAATTATTCTATCGAGATATTTTGTGCCACAGTTAGCTACTTTGGTTTCTCTCTTGAAAAGTATGTTCCCAATTTGGTCTAAAACATCATTCCCCTGATACCTATAACACTGTAGGCCAACTTACATTTCTTATGGAAGCAAAATTTCTGCCAATGTCTCTCTGACAGTCTCGTCTACAGAAAGTCTGAAAAATTCAGGCCAGTATTGCTTCACAATATTTTTTTTCCATGCCACAATAGAAACCCAGTATGGTTTAAGGAAAGGTAATCAGATATATAAAAAGAAAATCATGGTCATAAAGACTTTACATTTTAAAAAACTTTGTTAGGCAGTTTCGAGGACTGGCTTATTCTGAGCACAAGCCTTTACCAACGACACACTGAAAACAAACATGCAGCTGCCAGTTTCAAATCCTCACACAGTGATAAGACAATGGAATTTTTAAATAAACCAAATGGGATTTTTGGCCAAGCCTTTTTTCTGAGTCATGTGAAAATGAGTTTAACCCTATTGAGCAAGGTGGTTTGGGTTTTTCTTCACACTCTCGAGGGACTGAATGGGAACTGGGTTTTGACAACATGCCCAGCAGTTTTTTTAGAGTGTGGTGGCCCCAGCAGGCAAACGCTGGCACTCAGCAGCCTCGTTGGGATAATTCTGATACGTATGTCCCATGAGGGGATCCTTCCAGTCAAGGGTGGAGTCAAAGAAGTCAGCAGACCAAAGTCGAAGCCAGATGGAAAATCACAGACTCAACAATACAAATGTCCATTTTCTTAGGAATCAAAAAGGTGCCAGGGCACTAATAAAGCAGCTTTCTCACTTCCCCTGAGATGTGCAACAGCTTCTATTCTATTCTATTCTATTGTTCAAGGAAGCTCACCAGGAATGGCCTTTTACGAATAAATTTAGAAGCAAGTGCTTTTCGGCTATTCTGGTGGAAAAGTTTGAGAGTGTTGTTGGGCTTTGCAGTGACCTTAGATTCAAATCTTACTGGCAATCAAAATGTGTACTTCCCAATTAACCAATTTGAAATTATGAGTCTATTTCGGGTTTAAAGAATAAGTGGTCTATCAGGCAAGCAAGTGGTCCCAGACACCTGCCTTTTAGATCTAAAATTTTATATTCCATCTCTTTAGATTGGGTTAATAGTAAGAAAAGAAAACAACCAAATAAAAAACTGTCCAGAAGTAGGAAGGTGAAGTCTAGCTGGGTGGCCTGGGTTCAACACTAGAGCCCAGTACTGGGAACATCTCGTGACTGATGACATTATGGGACCCTTCCTAAACGAGTCACCATGGCAACCTGATCATGTCCTCAAGGCAGGGTCAGCTTAAGACCTTCAGTGGCCCTAAATCCTGAGAAGAGTATGTTTCCCATCCAATCACCATCCCTGCCTAAAATGTCCTTCAAAATAATATTTATACTTAACCATAAAATAAGGGTAAGAAAGTCAAAAGTAAAAGCTAGCTTTTCCCATAATGCCTATTTTGATACTTCTTTTGCAATATCACATCTTTGGAACAACTTTTTACAGTAATTTGAGTGCTCCATCTTAGTGCAGATTTGGAACTATGTTTCCCTCCCTTGAGGGACGGGCCCAAGGTTTGTGGACTCAAAGGTCTGCAGCCTTGGGTCCCTGGGCCTATCTTTGCTGGGAGAACCTAGAGCCAAAGGGACACACGGTGAACAGAGTCCTCTCACTTATGGTGTGTTTAACAACCAAAGTGCTTCCCGGGTCCCTTGGGCATGTACTAGGTCACTGCATATCCTCTTCTCAGCAACACCATGGAGGCAGAGAAGGCAATTAGAAGGCTGTAGCAATACTCCAGACAAAAGAAAATGTGAGCTAAAACTAGGGCAGTGGAGATGAAAAGAAAGCATTGGACAGAAAAATAGTGTGAAAATCAAGAGAAGTTTCTGGTGGATTCAGGTTGTGAGTGAGTGGTAAGTTTGGGTAAGGGAGAGAGGGCCTGTCACTTGGGTTCCCAGGATGATGACAATGCTACTGATCAAGATAGAAAGTATAAGAGGAGGAGGAGGAGACAGTGAAGGAGAGAGAGAGGTGACTGGGGTTTATGGCAAGGTGTCTCTCCATGCAGAGCTGGCTACCCATGGAGGGGGCCCCAATGTTGACCTAGAGCTTACGAGAGGACTGGGAATTGCCAGGTAGTTGAAGACAAGAACCCTGAGAGAACACCTGTAGCGTAAAAACCATCCAACGTAGTGGGAGCAATACCCCAAGAGTGACTACGAGAAACAAAGAGGAGAGGAGATCACAGTTTGCGTGGAGGACTGTACTCTGCACTCAGGAGCTGAACTGAGAGAAAATGGAGAATTTCTCCTCGGAGATGGAGAAGGAAGCAGAAAATACTGGCCGAGATAGATACACTGGAAGAGAAGGAAGAGTTAAAGTTAACATAAGGGAGCCTTTACCTTCTCAGAAATTAAGAAATGATGTCCCTCCTGAACATGGTAGGGCTCGAGGTAAATGAAAGGCTCAAAGAGAACAAAAAAATTAAGTGGTGTTCAAGGCAGAAAGGGGAAGAACAGAAACTGGGGTGATGAGAAGATAAGTCCTTCCCCCTCAAGCAGGATTTCCAGAAGGGGAAAAAAAGGGCAAAGATCAATGAAAAAATTGGGTAGAAAAAGAACCAATATCTTTGGATTTATCCCCCAATATTTTGAGTAAAGAACAGAACATAATTCTCATAAAGTGTGAATCTTCCAACTTCATTCTTCCTGCTATGTCAAATGTCTTAGTAGAGTGCTACTGTAAATCAAGACAGTCCTCTCCCTAAGAAGAATTCAAGTGCCGATTGCTAAGAGAATACACTTTTCACACCCAACCTCCCACACACACAACTGGCATGGTCACCCTGCTGCTACACTAAGACCTATCCTATCTCCATATCTCCCACACACATTCCAAGAATCTGGTCCACCATCTTGTCCATAAAACAACCCTGGCCAGATGTTCAGCAACAATGACATAAGAGTCTTGAAAGTTCTAACAAGACAGAAAGGGTTGATGTCCCCCTCCATGGAAGCCAGCATTGGCTAACTGCTGCACAGACCACCCTGATTGACAAGCCAGAGCTCACTCGCGTGCTGGGAGACCCTGTGGTTCAATGTTGTAGAGTGTTAGCCAATTGAAGACGCTGATTACAACTATTTGCATATTTCCAGCCATTGAAGTTATATTGGAAAAACATTTGTATGGTTCCTTTTTAAATTTTCTGAAATCAGTAACTATTATTTTGGAGCACAGAGGGTCATTGAATAGCATCTCCCTTTGATCATCCTGGCCAATCACCCCAGTTAAACTGGTTATTATTGTAGTCACTTACTTATCACTAGTGATAAGTTTAATTTGGAGAGTGCACGTAAACTTTGTTATTTATCTTATTTTCCAGAATCTCTTCTACAAAAAATGAAGGTATATATGACTTGTGTTTTGTTATTATCTGGTATTAAACGTTCTGAAATGGAAAAAATTGACTGTTTAATTTCTTAATTATTTCTTTCTTATTTTTTATTAATAATTGATATTGGATTTTGATGGCAACAATAGCTAAAGTCTAATCCTTGATAGAATTTTCTTTAAGTATTTTCTAGATACAGAAAACTTACTTCTAAAACAAAATAATGTTTAAATATAATTTAAATAAAGAGATTTAAAGGATTTACAGACTTTTACAGCTTCTGAATATCAATTTTTAAAATATATTTGAACAGACAACATAAGCAAAATTGATATTGTGTAAAATTTTAGAATGTTGATTATAGAATTGAATACAAATTTGTATTTTAATACTTACTATTTTGTTCACATATACTTAATTTTTCAATATTTTTGATGCAATTTAGTTTTTATTGTTCTTAAAAATTCAGTTGACCTATTAATAAAAACTTTTTGGAAAAGCCAATTTTTCTGAAACCAAAGAAGGCCTATAATCCTCTTTCATATCTTGCATTTAAATAGATTTAAATTTTTCTGACATTTATCTTTTCATCATAATAGACAAGATTTTGATTAAAGCCAGAAGGCTTCAGACTCACAAAACAAACAGAGAAGCCCAAGAAATGTTTAAGGCCATTTTTAGGCAATATAATGAGGATTATCACAAATTTGAATTTGTGAGATCTGATCG
This sequence comes from Microcebus murinus, assembly GCF_040939455.1. Classification (NCBI taxonomy): domain Eukaryota; kingdom Metazoa; phylum Chordata; class Mammalia; order Primates; family Cheirogaleidae; genus Microcebus; species Microcebus murinus. The sequence continues at coordinate 92,914,924 of NC_134111.1, read as the reverse complement.
TTCTTTTTCTCTGCTGTCTAAATAGCTTATTTTGCACCATTCTCAGATTATCAAAAGAAGCAATAGTGCCAAACATATTAAGCCCAACACCTTACACCAGATACCCATCTCACAGAGAAAAAGATTTGAACATTTCTAAATTGTCTCCAAGTACAAAACAAGAAACAAAATCCTTTTATGAGATGGGTTACAACGGTACTAGGTAGAGCTCAAGATGCTACTAATTACAATGACAAACAATTAACAGTGAATATCAAAATTCCCCGCAGTGTTACACATCACTCATCTGACCACCCTGCGTGAAAATCCTCAGCACTGTGTTTGGGAAGTAATTATAGGAGAACACTCACTGACATCATGTCACATGACATAGAGATAACTTCAAACTAAAATAATATTATATGTAAGAAATTTCATTACAGAATGATGGGTTTGCAGATGTTAGTAGCTGGGGATGCAAAATGGAAAAGACCTTGAAATTGGTCTGAGGTTTTAAAGACTTGGAGGTGAATAGGAAGCTACCAGTCTGCTCACAATGTCATTGAGGAGGCTTCTAACCAACAGAGAAGGAGCATGCAACACAGCACGGCAGGGCACTGATGGAAGAAAAACAGACAACATCATCTTACACCCCAGCACTTGAGGCTGTTCGGTAGACTGGTTCTACGCATCACATGGTGGCAGTAAGGGCTTCACATGAATGTTAGGAGGATTAAAGAAGACAATGTCTGTCCAGTGCCTGCCACACAATAAATAAAAAGAAAGCAGGAATGGGAGCAGCAGCAGAAGAGTTTGATAGAGCTAAAGTATCTAGATTTTCTATACGGATCACTGCACTGGACTATGGTTCACAATTTAGATGTTGAGCTCACATGTAAAGCAGGCAGGAACCACAAGGAATCAGCACCGCCTTCCAGGCGCCTGGATCATAGTGGCTGCTCAGAGGATGTTACTGGACAGGTGGCAAAAGACAGCACAGACACACACAGTGGTGCCGGCGGCTCACAGCCACCCAACCAGCACTACTGGAAGCTCTCACTACCTCCAGCGTCCCAGCCGCACACACTCCCCTGTCAACCAAGGGCTCCAAAGAGACAGTCTTGCAAATATCAGCTCTGTCTTTATAAACCTTGCTGGCCTTTTTTAAGTCCCTGGATAACTGCCACTTTATCTATGACAGAATAAAGTGAAATTTATCTTCCAATAATTTTAGAAGAGGTTTCTTGCTAATTGTAATGCCTGGTAACTCCTGTTACCCCGACCTTTCTGTCAGACGTGCCAAGAGTAATGAGACATGAGAATGTTCATTTAATTACCCAGTCTGAGCACGTCCACGGAGTAATGCCAAGCAGTCTCTCAGTCTTCAGTCATCTGCCCTGCCCTTCCCAATATCCACTCTGCAGAGATGGAGGTAGGGCCTCCAGCTTTTCCAAGCTTGAGCTTGCATGGGTTGATAGTTGGGAGGGAATCCTAGCAGCAGTATAGAGATTAGAGGAACTGGGGGTGTGGCCTAGATTGGGATAATGTCTCTACTATTTAGTAGCTGAGTAGTTTGAGGCAGTGTTGTAGACCATATTGTGCCCCCTCCAAATTCCAGTGTTGAAACCCTAACCCCTATCGTGAATGAATTTGGAGATAGGGCTTTCAGGGAGGCAGTGAAGGTTAAATGAGATCATAAGCATAGGGTCCTAACCCAATAGGACTTGTGTCCTTATAAGAAGAGACACAAGGGCTGCCCATGCACAGAGAAAAGGCCCTGTGACAACACAGTAAAAAGGCCATTATCTGGAAGTCAAGCAGAGAGGCCTCAGGAGAAACTGAACTTGCAATATCTTAGATTTCCAGCCTCCAGAATTGTGAGACAATAAATTTCTGTTGCTTAAGCCACCCAGTCTATAGTATTTTGTTATGGTAGCACTAGCAAACTGACACAGGCAGGTTTTACAATGCAAGTCTCAGGTCCCCTCTGTAAATGGAAATGATCATTGACCCACCTCAAAGGACTGGCATGAGGAGCAAACAAGATCATTCCTGTAAAGTGCTGGGCCTGCATTCGGGCACAGACAAGGGGCCGCACATGTGAGGTGTTCATTTTAATAATCCAACTCATCAATTTTAAACATGCATAATGTGAGGTCTAGAAAAGTTAAATCACAGCCTCAAAGCAGTTAGCTACGTAGCAAGCCCAGTCTGGGAGCCAGGATCCTCAGGGTCAGGTTTAAGGAGAATGGGACTGATCACCATATAATCATTCCCTAATGATATCGAATCCATCCTTTACCACAGTTGCCTGCATTTCTCATTCTGACCAGTAGTGCAGGGCAGCGGCTGGGGACATGGGGTCAGGGCCTAAATTGAGCTCTGGCCATGGGCCAAGGTGCTGTTCCAGGTCCTGGCAATTCAGAAGGGAACAAGGCAGACAAGGTCCCTGCTCTCACGGGGCCAGCAGGACACAGATGTTGAATAAACATAACAGAAACATAATAATTTCAGGGAGCAGTAACTAAGGTGCTGTGCTAGAGGGTGACAGCCAATATTGTGACAGAGAAGGCCTCTCACGAAGAAGATGTTCCAGCTGAGACCTGAACAATGACAAAGAGCCAGGCACGACACACTCTAGGGGGAGCTAGCTTAGGGTTAGGGAACAGGGTGTACAAAGGCCCCGAGGCAGGATCAGGCTAAGACTCCTAAGGAATTGTGATGGTTAGTGTATGTTAACCTTCTACCTAGGAACCTGGTCGAGTTACAGATTAATGTCCAAGAGGTTTTATTAATATTATTATGGTAGAAAAAAAAACAAACACATGCATCCTTTTCCATCTTAATTGAAACCCATAGTGAGGGCTTATTTCTAAAGGAAGTGTCAAAAGGATGTCTGCAGGGAAGGGGGAGGTAGAGGTGGTGGCAGGAGTTGGCCACTGTCCAGCAGAGGTGGAGGCCAAGAGAACACACATTGTTTGTTGGAGCTGGAGAGGATCTTGGTGATAGCCTCGTCTGCCTTGTTTTAAAGGTGAGGACACTAAGGCAGGGAGGGGTTCAAGGACTTGATTAAAGGCACACAGTAAGACAGTAGCAGAGTCAGGACTAAAACCCACTGCGCTAGACTAACCAATGACTTAGCCTCCAATGACATTCTCTCCTAGTAGCACATCATTGACTTTTCTTTTTTCTGGATTTCTTAAAAATTTGAAAACGATTCTGAGCTATAGATAAAGCAAAACATGTATTGAAAAAAAATCAAGGCAATGAAAACGTGCAACATGATGCATATCTGTTGGAACCCGGCACCTCTTTACTTCTTAACATTCTAGGCCCATGAATGCCCACCAGTAACAACGTAAAAAACTACCTAGAAAAAAATAATGACTAAAGGGCATTGATAGTCCTGAGGCCAAAGGCTCCATGCAGATTCTGATCCAATAGTTGGACTATTTCCGTTCCCAATGGGAAATAGATAAAGATCCAAACGTAAGCAGCTTCGGATTCATATTTTAAAATTCTCAAGAGCCATGCTCTGTTTCCACAGCTCTATTTTACATACTTATTTTATGAGTCTCTTGATGGAAATCTAAACCTTGAATGTTCTTCCACAAACCATTAATCTTTGAAATGCAATTTAAGGAAGAGGCTGTGTGGCAATCAAGTGCTAGCATCCAGAATGGATGAAAAATAAAGGAGGCCTTGGGTTTTTAGAAGAAGTAAATGCAGACTGGGGCTGTAGTACCAAACTCCTCCCGTCACCATGGTAACACATGCAGAGAGATGGCATAGCCCCATGCACACATCCTCTCATTTCTCCTCTGAAACCAGAGATTATTTAAGGTTACCTAGCAAGGAATTAAAAGAAAAAAAGAAGGGAGGGAGGCAGGGAGGTAGGAATGGAAGGAATAAATGAAGGAAGAATGGGGGAAGGGAAGAAAGGAAAGTAAAAAGTGTATGCCATGCCCTACAAGTCAAAGAAGCACATCATAGAAACTCATAATTCCTTAAGAAATATTTCCCTTATTCTTTCCTTTTATGAGGATTTTCTCCCAAGTGAAAAGGTCAATTACTCTTTCCCTATTTGCTCAACCTTGTACCTTATGTGTCAATGTTTATTTGTTGAGTGAATGGTGTTTACAGAGCACTATGGGGGAATATAAAAGATAGAGACAATACATTGTCTTAGGGGTCAAGGTAACTGCATTCTAATTTGGAAATAGTATATAGATTCTCGAAATCATTTAAGAATATTCTTGCAGTAGTTAGTCTCCTAAGATGATCCCATTATTTCCTTCTCTTTCTACATTTACACTGTCCCCTTCAAGAGCTGGAGTCCATTTCGCTCCCCTTCTGTCTGGGCTGAACTTATGACTTGGTTTTGGCTAATATGGCAGAAGTGATATTCTAGGACTTCTGAGTCCAGGCCTTGAAAGGACATGTACTTTCTGCTTCCTTTCTATGAGAAGCCAGGCACCACATAATAAGTCCAACCACTCTGAAGCCACATGTTACAAGGAAGCCCAAGTTAGCCTCAGAGTGACACAGAGAGAGAGAGAGAGAGAGAGAAAGAGAGAGAGAGAGATGACCTACAAGCCTCCAGCTGTTTCAGCCATCCCAACTAATGCAGGAGATATGGAAATAAAGAAGCCATTTTGGATACTATAGCCCTAGCAGACCCATGTGAAGCAGAAGAATCACCCAGCAGAGCCCAGTTCAGATTGCAGAAACATGAGAAATAAAAAATTGTTATTGTTTTAAGCACAACGTTTTTGGGATGATTTGTAAAACAGCAATAGGTAACTGAAACAACTTCCAAAGCAATACGCAAACCTGATATTTTGTAATGTATTTAAATGCTGTGAAGGAGAACCATTAGGATGGGATTTATTTGGAGCCTGGAGGCTTATGTGCCAGTCACTGATCTAAACAATTTACTTGCATTAATTAATTTAATCTTCACTATAACCTATGAGAGAACATACCATTATCACTCTCATTTTTCAGGCACAGAAAGATTTCCTGTCCAAGTAGTTGGTGACAAAGTTGAGGTTCAAGTGCAAATAGTAGCCAGTTACAGATCCATAAACATACAGAGTATGTACTCTGTAATCACTCACAATAGAGGAGATTTGGGGGATGATTTGGCAGATAAAACAACACAAAAATCTACAAAGATGAGAGGGCTTCTCTGGGTGAGAGGAATGCATAAGTCTTGGATGAGAGGTAGGAATGTATGACACATAGAGACAGTTAGAGGACTGGTCTAACAACACCAGAAATTCTATATAAGGAGGTACAACTAACTGCTAACACTATGAAAGTCAGGCTAAGGATTTTAAGATGAGACTTTTCCCAGCTGTGACTGGTCATGTATTTTGAGGCATGACCCTGAAGTTCAGCCTCCTACCTATTTGATGTTTTAGAGCAATGATTCTCAAAACTTGCTGCACATTAGTAGTACCTAGGGAACTTTTAAAGCTCTTGATGTCCAGGCTTCATTCCAGACCAGTTAAATAAAAATCTCTGGGAGCAGACCCAGGCCTCAGTATTTTTTCAACCTCCCCAGATGTTTCCAATAATGTATTTAAGTTTGAGAACCAGTTTTAAACATTTTTTAATTCCAGGAATAAATAATTCATATGACAATGATCCTTTGAACCTCTCAACAGTCTAAGAACACCCTCCCTAATATGTGTCATCTCAGACTGTCCCATTTGTGGACTTTGTATGTGGCAGTGGACATAAGCCTTGAGAATTTTTCAGCTCTCCCAAAAACTGCATCTGTTAATGACACAGCAGATGATTGACTATTCATTTTGATTATGCCTCATTACAATAGCAACACAATTAATGATAATTAGCTACATTCTTTTTTAAAGCATGGTGATGAAAATTAATCATGATACAGGAAGTTCCCCACTCCCACCCCTTGAATAAATTGGACAAGAGAGCATGATATTCATTATAATCTCTTCTTGACTGACTTTACTTGACCTTTAAAGTAGAATTCAGTGAAGGTAAAGAGAAAAGAGGACAATTCATCCATCCCCTCCAGGGCAAAAAAGAGAAAGAATAGGTAGAATCCAGGAGGTTTGCAACAAAGGAAGTATTAGACACACACCCACCCCCCCTCACCCCCCCCCCACACACACACTCAAAACCTGACCCCAATATTTTCCTCTTAAAAATGAAAGTATTTAGAAATCAGGTCTTGGGGAATTGGATCAACATAGCAGACTGAGTATCTGTATCTTCCTTCCCTCCTGCTCAGCATATAAAATGCAGAAAAGATATTTTAATAAAAATAAAATCATAATAGCAATAAAAAATAATGAAGAATATCATTAGAAAGTCAAAAATTTGAGGAATTTATTAAAGAAGGAAAACAGGTACTATTATAGTAAAGATCAAAAAGGCCAAAGAAAATCAAAGCCAAAACATGTGCAAGAAAGACTGCTTGGACATCCATCAAATTGATTCTCTGAGTGCTCTACCTTAATCAATAGCTATAAAGAGTAGGAGAGAATCCAGACATTAGGATAAGTAATTAAAGAACTACATTTAGAAGATATGTGCCTATCATCCTTCATCCCAATTTCCTACACATGCAATGAATAAAACTGGCAGCAACTTGTATATAAAGGTAATAAAACATTTACAGCACAGCAAATATTTGTTGGTAATCACAATAAAGTGAACAAGTAAAATTTTCCTATGAAAAAGTACAGCCCCTCCTGCTGAGTTTAGAAATATCTATTTGCCATTTACCAAAAAAAAAATCCTCAGAAAAATGAAACAAAAAGACTAAAAATTAAAGGATAGAAAAAATAATTATATCAAAAAGACGAAAGTGGGGCAACATTAAAATCAAACAAAATGTAATCCAAGTCAAAAAAACATATTAAAAGGGAAAAGTCTGGGCTTCATTTCGTATTTTTTTAAAATATCACATACTAAGAAACTATAATACCAAGGTTAAGGATTCTTATGCAAATAACATAGTATTATAGCTTCAGATAAGATGTCTTCAAATGGAGAATTTTTTAGTGAAACCCTAAAAGTGCATGTGTAATTCACCCTGCTCCTTTCATTCCTGCTGAGGCTAGGCAGGGGGTTCTGAGGGACCCCTATCTGCCCTGTCTGCAGATAAGAGGGAAAAAAAATGACAACAGGAAGCAGAGAGTTGTTGTAGATGGGAGTTTTATTTATTTATGTGCCTGATACAACATCCAACAGGACTTTTGTCGACTCACATGCTTTAGGGAAAATGATAATGCCTGGCAGCCCCCAAACACGAACATGTTCAGCTCTGTGTTTGAAAGAGCTTTCTGAGGGTCTGGCCAGTGATGGGCTGGGAAACCTGAGGAGGGAGTGAGCCCTCTCCTTCTGCAGAAACCCAAGTCAAGGCTGGAGGCATCCTGCAGTGGTGGGATAGTAAGAGCACCTACATGAACTGGTTGATCAAGCTAGATTATTTTAACTAGATGTTTCTTCTCAACCCACAAACCTATGACTCAAATAAAAATAAACTAAAATGACCACATCAAAGTTAGCATGTAAAGTAAGGAAGAGGAGAGTATTTTCTTCCAGCTGACTTGTAGATTTGAATAAAGGACAAGAGAAAATCAAACGACTCCTCTAATCCTCTGACGTTAACTATATTGAAACATCTGATTGGAGTGGATTGAGTTATATTTTGCAAATATTCACTCCCCTTGCGCCCACCCCTGCAGGAAGGAGTCTAATGCCCAGCCTTGGTAATGTGACTTGGATTGACCAATAGAATGAGAGTGGGCATACCATGTGCATTGTTGCAAAAGATGCTTTAAACATGACTTGTGGTTTGGCCAGTCATCTTGATCACCCTGTCTCCTCCAGAAAAGGGATATATATTACTTTGCTAAGGCTGCCATAACAAATACCACAAACTGGGTGTCTTAAACAACAAAAATTTCTTAAATAACAGAAATTCATTATTTCATAGTTCTGGAGGTTAGAAGTCCGAGATTAAGGTGTCAGCAAGGTTGATTTCTCCTGAGGCCTCTCTCCTTGGCTTGTTGATGGCTGCCTTCTCCCTGTGTCTCATCACATGGCATTCTTCCTGGGTGTATGTCTCCAAATTTCCACAGTTTACAAGAATACCATATTGGATTAGGACCCACCCTAATCACCCCATTTTAACTTGATTACCTTGTAAAGACCCTATTTCCAAGTAAGGTCACATTCTAAGGTACACAGTGTTAGGACTTCAACGGGTATATATGAGAGGGGGGACGAAATTCAACTCATAACAAAAACTGTATCCTGATAAGGACTGTGGGTTCAGTCAGAGTCTGGAAGTGGGAGGCCAAGTGGAGCAGACACGGTAGAGGCCTTCAGGCTTTATGTGACATGAGCAAAGATAAATGTATATAGTAACCTATTGAGAGTCAGGGGTTGTTGATCATGCAGCATTATTCATCAAAATCTGACAAATATACCAATTAACTAGCAAATTCCTGGAAAACCACAAAGTCTCACCCTGTAAGTAAAGAAACTCCATAGTCATTTTCAGTGAGCAGTCACATGCCATCAACAAATATGAGCAGCTGAGGGGGGGGGATGGTCCTAAGATTCTAGCCCTATCTTCTAGATCACAAAGATTCTATTCCATAGAAAATGGTTCTATTTTTTTCTCTAGGGCTACCTTATATACTAAATGCTTATGTAGTTTGGAGTCTAAGGATTTAGAGTCTAGTCCTGACTTGGCCAGAGCATACCCTTGGTGCTGGGTACCTGGAAAAGAATGCATGGTGGAATGAGAAGTGTACTTGAATAGCGAGCCATGCCTCCTTACATTTCTCAAGTTCAAAGCCAGTGGGGTTTCCACAGAGCAATCCATTCACATAACCATGGGGTCCTAAGATATTCTTGTAAGAAGAACAGAGGAATTAGTAAATGGTGTCCAATATTCAAAGTATCCAGAGCAAGGAATGTCCTGCTCTGGATTTTATTAGTGTAACAACTCAGACAATGTCAAAAAAAAAAAAAAAATGAAATCAGGGCCAGGAGCTGTAGCTCACACCTGTAATCCTAGCACTCTGAGAGGCCGAGGAGGGAGGATTACTCAAGGCCAGGAGTTCAAAACCAGCCTGAGCAAGAGCAAGACCCCCGTCTCTACTAAAAATAGAAAGAAATTAATTGGCCAACTAAAAATATACATAGAAAAAATTAGCCAGGCATGATGGCGCATACCTGTAGTCCCAGCTACTTGGGAGGCTGAGGCAGAAGGATTGCTTGGGCCCAGGAGTTTGAGGTTGCTGTGAGCTAGGCTGACACCAGGGCACTTCAGCCTAGGCAACTGGGCAACAGAGTGAGACACTATCTCAAAACAAACCAACAAAAATGAGATCAGAACTCAAGTGTCAACTTGAATGTCTACATGTCTATAAAAGAAAAAAGTTTAAGAAAAACCTTACTCAACTCTATATTATCAACTTTATATTATCTTACTCAACTCTACATTATCTTTTGGACTATTTTTTCCCTTTCAAATACAGAGTCTGTTTAAAATTTTTACTCTCTAGACAGATGGGTAACATGTTATAGAAAATTCTTCTCTAAACTCTTAAACACTGGACTTGAAAGAAAACATCTCAAAGTTACTACATGTTTTCCAAGCCCCTAATTTTTATCTTTTACATATATAAGATATAGATATAGATTAACTTCTCTCCACCTTGGATTTATTTTCTGGCATTTCATAATAATTTCTGCCATAGTCCTGCAATTACTTCAATTCTTTTAAAACTTTTCCCTGGAGAAGTCAAGGCTAATTTTAGATGATTTGAGTCTGACCCAGGGAAGATAAAATCCGGGCCCAATTTTGGTGCACTTTGAAGCTTCCTCTTCTATCTGGAAAATGGATGTAGCTCTAGTCGGCTCACAAAGTCACAAAAAGGTCAGATAGTCTGGTGGTGAGGAGACTGCCTGGGTTTAAATCCCAGCTCCAGCACTTGCCAGCTATGTGCCTCAGGTAATTCCTCAACCTCTATGGGCTTTTGTTGCCTCAACTATCAAATGGGGCCAATGACAGTATCTCACTCCTCAGGATATTCTAAAGATTAAGTGAGGTAATACAAAGACATAGGAAGGTCCTAGAGTAGCACCTGACAAGTTGTAAGGGCTCAGTGAATGGTCATTATTATTGAAGATGGCCTTGGCATCCTCAGAGACAGCTGGCAGTTTGGTCATAATTGGTGAAATCAAACTAAGTGTTGGTTGGGAAGCTCTGGGCAACTTGACAGGCTTTTGCCAAAGATACATCCAGCCTTGAAGACTACAGCGCCCACTCTTGGCCAAGATAAGAAGGTACAGTTTGTCCTTATCTCCAGCACTAACTGGCCATGGGGTTACAATGTTTCTCTTTCAGCATTGACTCCTCCATAGGTGCCATCTCATTCATGTGCCCAGCAAATACTGATTGAACTCTCATTGTGCACCAACCAGGCAGAGTATAGAACTTGGGGAATGCACCAGTGAAAGAAAAATATAAATTTTTGCAATTTGGGGATTTACATTCTAGTTGGGGGAGACATACAATAAATAAAATGAACAAATTATTTTCTAAAATATAACTCACAGGGAATTGCAGGGCCCAGTCCCTTCTCATAAGTCTGTGCTAGCCTCTGCCTCAGACTAGATCCACCCTTGTTTTCTGCTGTCCACATTTGCTGGCCTAAAATGTATTATTACCATTGGTTGCCATACATTTTGAGGCCTAGGGATGGAATATGAGGACAGCTATTCCTTTTAAAGATTTTCTTTTTTTCTCTAGAACTGTCTTATATTCTATATGCTTAAGGAGTTTGGAGTCCAGAAATTTAGGGAATCACAAAAGAAATTTAAGTTTCCTTATCCTTTAGCCAGTCTTCCTCCTGAACTTTTGGAAGCAGTGCTCAATAGAATCATTGTATAACTCCAGAAATATATAATTGGTGGTCTTTCTAAGCTTTGAGTTTTTAAAAAATGTTTTACACTTTTCTCTTCTGACACTGTCTGTGGCCTGGATGATAAATATGCTTGTTGACACTTTATAAGCCAGTTACTGATGGTCATTTCCAGCCTCTTTCCTGTAAATGTGCTCATTTCCTAAGTATTTACCTTCTCTCTCTCTCTTTTTTTTTTTGTGTGTGTGATTGGCTCCATATTAATAGTGTCTGCCTTTCATGGAATCCTCCTTTCCACCAGGGTTCTCTAGACTGTCACAAAACATGAAATAAATAATATGTATACAAACATATACCACAGGGAAATGCAGCAGCATTTAAAACAAGAAATGAACATAATTCAACAGGACAATAAAACCACCACCGCACAAGACCAAACAAGGAACAACACTACTTAGACCGACTTCTGGGAGATCCCATTAAGCCATGATGCTCAGGGGAATTTGACCAAGACACATATGTGAAATTGCAAATCTTCTGTTACTGTTTATAAGTATTAAAAACTGAATTTTAAAATTTTGAATAAAACTTCTATTGCCTTTCCACACTCTCACACACCTTTCCATACTCTTGGTACTGGATATTGAGTATCCCTTCTTCCCAACACTTTTCCTACTATCTAGTTCCAAGTCATCATAAACAACATCTGGCCTACTGCTATACTTGGCTAAGTTGCCTTCATTTTTCCCAATGAAGACTTGATATTGACAAATTTTGCTCAATGGCTTGAGTTGTACAATGTTTTAGAAAGGACATTTTAATATTTCAAAAATTCTTTGGAGAAGTCCACAAGGAATTACCCAAGAAAACAGATAAAAGCAGACAGTGCCAAACTCTCTACTCACTTTCTCTTATAACTTTTCATTCTCAGAATAGAATTGAGTTTTCCAGGAATATCCAATTGGGATAACTTGGATGTATGTCAGTCTAGTCACTCTGTTTGGAGGCAATCTTTTTCAGTCATCTGGGGAAACATTTTTCGTTTGTAAAATGGATAAAGTTTCAGAGTAAGAACCCATTTGTGGACAGCTATAAACATTTTTTTCAGTTGTCTGTTAACTTGTCCCCAAAGATAATTTGGCAAGGAAGAAGCTAGCTCATTTCAGGACCTGAGGCTTAGTGTGGTTTTATTGCATAATGTTAATATTCTACAGGACTATCTGCTTCCCAAATCAATAGAAAAATAAAATGTGTTAACAAAACTAACCAAACTAACAGCACCAGAATGGAGGATTGTGAATTTAATTATGAAAAGTGACATTCAAGAAATGAATGAAGGGCCAGGCACAGTAGCACACATCTGTAATCCTAGCACTCTGGGAGGTGGAGACAGGAGGATGGCTTGGGCTCAGGATTTTGAGACCAGCCTGAGCAAGAACAAAATCCCATCTCTGAAAAAAATAGAAAAATTATCCAGGTGTGGTGGTGCATGACTATAGTCCCAGCTACTCAGGAGGCTGAGGTGGAAGGATCACTGGAGCCCAGGAATTTGAGGTTGCAATGAGCTATGATGATACCATTGCACTCTAGCTGGGGTGACAGAGCAAGATTCCAACTCAAGGAAAAAGAAAAAAGAAAAAAAGGAAGAAATGAATGCATCAGCTATCTCAGAATATTCTCAGAAGTGGTATGTCCAGGTCAATATCATGACCAATGAAACATCAAACTTCATCAAGAAATTACTTTTTAATAACCATAACAAAATGTCCTCAACTAAAAACTATACACGGGATTAAGACTAGCTGTTCCCTAAGGCCCTTCCAGCTGTAAAAGTCTATTATTCTATGATTTCACAATATCTGAAGTAGAGCTGATTATCATCCATACTGTCCTTGAAGATTTGTTAGTTTGGATGCTATATGGGTTCCCAAAAATACAATCTACAGCACTGATATCAGGTTTGTCTACTTAATCAGGGTTTTGCTACAATGACTACAGATAATAAGAGTTTTATAAAAAGTCAGAAAATCTCTATGAAATGCACCACTAAATCACAAGCAATCAACAAATACTTGAGCATGGTAAAACTATAAATTTGGAGAAAAACAAGACATTTATTAAAGAGCCATTGCTTGGCTTGTAAAGTCATTCATATGGCTCTCCCCTGCTAGAAGATGGTGGGAAAGATCTCATAAAAAATAGGGGAGAGGGACTTGAAAAGGATTAACTAATTAAAAATGTCCAAGTTCATGCAAACTCCCTGGAGATAGCCACTTATGTAATGTGATATGTGGGGTTCTGGGAAAGGTCAGCGGTACCAAAACCACTACCTACCCTAACCAGCCTTCCACAGCCCCCAAATTCCTCCCTTTCTCATTCTTCCCTTGATCCTACTCCTTAGATTAGGTGCTTATTGAAAATTTGAAATACTCTCAACCACCTAAACAGAAGTTATATGTTGCCAGATTAGCTACTCATGCATTTAGCAAGACTCTGTGAGAAGATACAAACAGATAAATGATGAAATGGAGGCAGATTTAATCTAAGTTTAGAACCTTTGAAGGGTGGGAAGGATGAAACGCCACAGTGGAGACCCTGAGATGCTAAAAGAAAGGGAAGAAATAGAGAAATTTTAGGGAAAGAAAGAAACTAATATTTGATACGCAGCTACTATGTGCTGGGCATGCTTCCAGACGCTGTACATTTATTTCCTCATTTTAACCTCAGAATAACCTACTGGTTAGATATCATTAATCCTATTTTTAGCTGGTGAAAGTATAGACTCAAAGGGGGCAATAAATTTGTTCAAGATTACAGACCTAACAAAAGGAGGAATTTGGGTATAAACCCATATACCCAGTCTCTGTGATTCCAAGGCCTGGCAGTGCTTCTTATTTTTTTTTCAGGAAATTATGGGTGTACACACACAGCAGTCCTTCTTTCTACTGCAATGCTTTCTTGAATTCAGAGGCCTTACCATCTAAGCTTTGTGTTCCTAGAATGTCCAGCACAGAACTTTGCCACTTAACGGTGAAAGCCCTTGAGGAAAAGAGACATAGAAACATCAAAAGACAAATTACCTCCTTCACACTTTTGCTTTTAAACCAATAGTTTTCAAATTTTGCTTTTAACCATGGAGGCTTGTCTTCAAAATAACCTTAAGCACAAACCCAATCCACCCGCCATGGTAGCCCCAAGGCATATTCACTGAACTACATAAGTGCCTCATTAAACTTTCAAAACCACCACAGAAAAGATTTGAACACTCCACAAATAAGAATACACGAATGTCTAATAAGCACATGAAAAGTTGCTCAAAATCATTAGTCACCAGGGAAATGCATATTAAAACATCAATGTAATACCACTGCACACCTACTTGAATAGCTAAAATGGACAATGCTAGGTTACCAAGGATGATGAACAACTGGAACTCCTAAACGTGGCTAGCGGGAATGCAAAACAGCCATCCTGGAAAATGGTTTGTCATTTTCTTACAAAAGTTAAAACATATCGTTACCATATGGCCCAGCAATTTGACTCCTAAGTACTTACCCAAAAGAAATGAAAATAGATGTTCACACCAAGGTTTGTACATGAATGTCTTTAGCAGCCTTAATCATAAGTGCCTAAAATGAAGAACAGCCCAAGTGTTCATAAGCAGGTAAACAGACAACTTGCAATATTCTGTACAATGAAGTAATCAGCATTTACTAAGGCTAATCAGCAACTAAAAGGAAAGAATGACTGATACGCTCAACAACAACATGGATGAATCCCAAAAACATTATGCCAAGTGACCGAATTTAGGCACAACAGAGTACATACTGTATGCTTCCATTTATATGAAACTAGGAAAGACAAATCTAGTCTACAGTGACTGGAAGCAGATTCATGGTTGTCTAAGGCTGGGGATGTGAGAAGAGGAAGGACTACAAAGGGGCAAAGTGCTTTGGAGTGAAGACGGTGTTCTATATCTTGATGGTGGTGATGGTTATTTGGGTGGAGATGTTTGTCAAGACTCAAAGAACTGTGCACATAAAATGTGTGCATTCTACCTCTCTAAGATTGGTCTAAAAAAATATATTATTCCAATTATTGGAATTGTTGAGGCAGAACTGGGTCCAATTGTATAACCACTCAGGTAACATTTGGACCTTTCTCCTCATTCAATTTCTTATTTCTTCCAGTCTCTAATTTAGCTCTGCTATTTTCTGCAGCCTCATGACGGATGGCAACACCATCTGTCCTGCGAACTTTCAGCCGTCTTCATTACAAAAATACCCTAGGCCCAAAGCCAGAGCTAATAAGCATCTTAGACCCCTTGGAAGAAGAAAAGCTATATTTTGGCTTTGAATAATTGAACTTCACTTCAAATCAGCATCTAAGCTATTATTTTCTCTGTACTTAATCCAAATCACTCAAATTCCTGAAATTCGTCCACGGTTATTGTCCACCTGATGCCAAAATGTCCTGATGAAAAGTGAAACATTCAGCCAGTTGTGTGAACTGTTTTTTCTGAAATCTACAAGCTCAGCTATTTGGCAGGATAGCAGAACAGCTGAACAGTCAACTGATGTTTTTACTGTGGACTGAGAAGCTTAGAATTGTGCAGACAAGGTCTTCTGCAAAAATGCAAAGGCCCAGTGTTCCTCATTATTGACCAAGTAGAACCTAGAGCATTAACATCATAAAAGTTTGGGGCATGAAGAAATACTGTCCAACTGCCCCTGTTTACAGATAGACAGGTTGAGGCAACTCCTATTCATATGTTAAAACCTTGATCAAATGCCATCCTGTAGGGCATCTTTCTCCAGCTCCTCAGGCTACTCTCTACTCTGGCTCCCCCAGCATACAGCTAACAACCTACTCTAGTACTTATCCCATCATATGCAACGTATTTGTTTATACATCTGTCTCCTCCGCTAGTATTGCAAACTACCTAAGTACAAGACCATAAGCTCTCTATACACTCAATGCTAGTACATGGAGGGTGCTCAAAGAGTGACTGTTGGATAAACTTGGGCTGGGAATCTGAATAAACTTTCACTTCAAATACATTCTTGCTCCATATCCATGTTGAAATGGTAGTAGTGAAATTCAACAGAGATTCTAGACTTACCATAATTCCTAAGCACCAAAAACTGAGAATCTCAAGTTTTCATGTTCTTTGGACAAAGCGAACACTAATAATGTGAACAGTAATAAGGCAGTGCAGTTACTGGCATATAAAATGAGTATTGTAATATAGGAAAATTGAAATTCAATAATAAAAAATTGATACATTCGTATCAATTTAAACATAATATTAGTAGTCGCCAGGGTTTGAGTGTTTACCATATATGAGGCATTATTTCAAGAATTATATGTATATTAACTCTTCTAACATAATTAGAAAGTATCTGTATTATGCTTATCATTAAAACTACATGAAACGATTTTACATTTTGAGGCTGATTTTTTTATGTCTCCAGCTGTGAGTAAATGGAGAACAAAACAAATAAAGTTTTTAAATGACAATTATCAAACCTTCCCCAACAATCTTTATTTTCAAATTTCTTATCCACAGCCTATAATGACTTTCCATTTTTAAAAATCAGAATTATTTTAAAAACTGAAAATATTCTCTAGATGTCAAATTGCTCTTCTATAATGACATGTTGATTAATAGTTTAAGAAGCTAAAAGCATGAGGGTTACATTTCTTTCAATGAAAACATGCACTTTAAAAATCTAGAGGAACTATGCTTAGAGTGAATTTATGGAGGCAAGTGTTCACAAGCTTTGGTGCAATATATTTTCCCCTCTGTGTTGTCTGTCACCATGGAGCTGGAGAAGATTCAGTAGATAAGGCAGGGTCTGAACCTGACACAATAAAATCCAATCAGGAAGACTGGCCTGGAAATTTCCATTAAAACGAAAAAGAAAAACAAAAGAACCAGTTGACTATTTCCATGAAAGGCTTAAATTCAATTGAATTTGTTCAATACTAAGCCCTTTGGCAAGCAAAATAAATTTCTTTCTTTTTTTAATTAAAACAAAAAAAGTTTCCAAGTATTTTGAAGGTACCATCTAGCTATCATTGTTAAGTACTTAGTATTTCCAGCCCTAAAAGAAAAATCATCTTGTTTTTCTCTGAATCATTCAGAGGCACTAGAACAAAATGATCCTGTGAACAATAAAGATTCAAAAATGAATGTTTATTGAATTAACAAATAAATGAATTTAAATGGCCTTGCTTCTTTTTTCCATTCACTGTTCTGCATCTACAATAAGTACTGAAATGACTATTCTATTCAAATCAACAGCTATCAAATTTTCCACCCTAAGTCTCTAAGGCTCTGTTCAAACCATTTGCAGCCACGGGTAAGCATCTCAAAGCCTGCTCTTCTCTTCCCTCCACAACCCACCTGGCCCTTTACCTGTTAGGGCCCTGGGTACCCCTTTTGGCCATGATCTCTATTTCCACCACAGGAAAACCATTCTGGAGAACTGCAATCTCAGTTCACAGCATAATTGCATTTCCAATTTGTATTACAATAGAACTGCTCTTTCTCTGAATGATGCTGAGAATACAGTCAAGATAATTTGGGTGATGGTTTAGAATATTTTATAGTTTAACAGCTTTCCTAACTGGCTATGAGTTTTCAAACTCATGAAGAAATGTGAGACTTACATAAAGCCTAACACGAATGTACTCAAAACAGAGGGAAAAAATAATTACATGATTTTACTATTATTTTGTGGGAATATGAGGCAACATGGTAGTGCAGAGCAGAAAAAAAATACATGTGTTTGTATCAGTTAAACACATAGGGCAAATCCTAACTCTACACCTTATTAGTAATGTGATCTTAGATGCTTCCCAGAGCCTCAATTTCTGGCATGAAGATGAACACCACAGAGCCATTGTAAGGATTGAATGAGATTATATGTTGAAAGGGACTACAGACACACAATGGGCTTCCAATAAATGTGAATTGACCACATACATTAAAATGCAAAAGAGTGACCATTAAAACCATAGGCCCTAAACACTTACGACATTTCTGGTTGAGTTTTGGGAATGTGACTCAAAAAGCAATTTCATGTTCCTCAATATTATGATCTTGCCACAACTGTAGTCAAGAATATAGCTGATTTGCAGTGCCTCTTACTTGGGTGACATAGAGAGATAGCATAGAAATATATTAATAGTATGGATTGCTTTTAGGGCAGAAAACAACCACAACAGAGAAATAACTCACCTATTTTATAGCTAAGTCTAGAATAGGAACACTACATTTACGGGAATTCAAGTGTGTGTGTGTGTGTGTGTGTGTGTGTGTGCGCGCGTATAAAAGAGAGAGCATGAAAAAAAAAAACTCCCTTATTCAACATCTCCCTCAGACTCTACTACCCAAGGAAAAGAAGGCCATGACCAAAGTACTCCAAGAAATCACATAAGTTTATTCTTCAATTCAAAGTTGAAAGTACCCAGCTTCTGGAATTGTAAGAGCAA
Organism: Microcebus murinus; assembly: GCF_040939455.1. NCBI lineage: Eukaryota > Metazoa > Chordata > Mammalia > Primates > Cheirogaleidae > Microcebus > Microcebus murinus. The sequence continues at coordinate 92,896,514 of NC_134111.1, read as the reverse complement.
TTAAAGGGCTATCAAGGAAAATTTTGCCTTATATTCTGATTTTAGAACCTAATCCCTAAAGTAAAATCAGACCCCATTTTCTACCAGAAATATGAATTCCAGTAGTAAAATATCAACATTTTAAATTCACATGGCAGTTCTAGTTATTTTCCCTGCTTTGGACTTTGTTTTAAAGGTATCATTTCATAAATTAAGCAAAGTCTCATGTTACAAAATCAATGCACACCAATCAGGAGTATTTCTATATGCTAATAACAGTCAAACTGACAGTCAAATTAAGGACTCAATACTATTCACAATAGCTACAAAGAAAACAAAATACTTAGAAATATACTTAACCAAGGAGGTGAAAGGTCTCTACAAGGAGAACTATACAACACTGATGAAAGAAATCAAAGATGACACAAGCAAATAGGAAAAAAAAAATCCCATGCTCATGGATTGTAGAATCCACATTGTTAAAATGTCCATACTGCCCAAAGTGATTTACAGATTGAATACAATTCCCATCATAATACCAACACCTTATTTCACAGGTCTGGAAAAAATAATCCTAAACTTCTTTTGGAACCAGAAAAGAACCCAGATAGCCAAAGCAATATTAAACAACAACAACAAAAAAAAAAAAAACAAATCTGGAGGCATCACATTACCTGACTTCAAATTATACTACAAGGTGATAGTAACCAAAATAGCATGGTACTGGTATAAAAGTAGAGACATAAACCAATGAACAAAATAGAGAACCCAGAAATAAAACTGCACAGCTATGACAAACCGATTTTCAACAAAGCAGACAAAAACATACACTGGGGAAAGGACACCCTATTCTATAAATGGTGCTGGGGAAAATTGGATAGCCACAAGAATGAAATAGGACCCCTATCTCTCGCTATACACAAAACTTAATTGAAGATGGATAAAAGACTTAAATGTAAGGCATCAAGCCATGCAAATTTTAGAAGAAAACATAGGGAAAATCTCTTCTAAATATCAGTCTTGGCAAAGAATTTGTGACTAAGACCTGAAAGGCAAATACAGCAACAACAAAAATAAGTAAATGGGATTCTATTAAATTAAAAAGCTTCTGCACAGCAAAGAGAATAATCAAAAGAGTAAACAGACAACCTACAGAATGGGAAAAAATATTTGCAAACTATACATGTAACAAAGGACTAATATCCATAAAATACAAAGAACTCAAACAACAAGGAAAAAATAAACAACCCCATCAAATAATGGGCAAAAAGCATGAACAGAATTTCTTCAAAAGATAAACAAATGGCCAAGAAACATATGAAAAAATATCCAACATCACTAATTATCAGGAAAATTCTAATTAAAACCACAATGAAATACCACCTTACCCTTTTAGAATGGCTATTATCAAAAGGCCAAAAAACAACAGTTTCTTATGTGGATATAGTGAAAAAGGAATGCTTATACACTTTTCGTGGAACTGCAAACTAGTACAACCTCTGTGGAGAAGAGTATGGAAATACCTCAAAGACCTAAAAGTAGACCTACTATTGGATCCAGCAATCTCACTACTGGGTATCTACCCAAAGGAAAAGAAATCATTTTATCAGAAAGACATCTCTACTTGACTGGTTTTCACAGCACAATTCACAGTTGCAAAGATATGGAATCAACCTACGTACCCAGCGATGGATGAGTGGATAAAGAAAATGTATATATTAATATATACCATAGAGTACTACTCGGGCATAAAAAAGAATGAAATAATGTCTTTCGCAGCAACTTGGATGGAAATGGAGACCATTGTCCTAAGTGAAGTACCTCAGGAATAGGAAAACAAACACCACATATTCTCACTAATAAGAGGATGGGTACATACGGGCACGAAGAGAAGTAAAGACCATTGGAAACTAAGGAGGGAGGGCGGGTAGGAGGGGGTGAGGGATAAAACCTTACCTATCGGCTACAATGAACACTGTCCCAGTGACAGGCACGCTGAGAGCCCTGACTTCAGCTTTATACAGTGTATCCATATAACAAAAACATATGTACCCCCCTTAACATTTCGAAATTAAAAAAAAAAAAAACCTTTTAAAAAGTACCATTTGATTTATCTGAAGACTAAAGTTACATTTTATCTTTTCAATTGAAATATAATAATATTTCTTCATCCTTCTCCTTTTCAGCTGCTTTCAAGCTGTCAAAGTCTTAATATTTAATCATTATTGCCACAAAATAATGCTATTCCTTAAATTATGAAATAATGACAAGTAGTTTGAATTCAGCTGCTCTGGTTCTTGGTGCAGCATTGCTTCTGTGGTCTATAGCATCTGCCCCTGGGCAACCTAAACCCATCCTTGTTGGGGAACACCCTTCTTGTCTGTGTGTGATTTTGTAGGTCTGATCTATGCCTCTTCACGGATCTCTATTAAGAAATACAAGGAGGATTTTAAACCAGCCAGTTATTTCTAATGATGTATTTTTATTATGGTGGAGGCCCTTGAAGTAATTATGCATCTTATACTCTCTACCAGAAAATCATCACCACTCACTTATTCAGAAATCTGATTTTTTAACGTAATTTGAATTACAACCAATATCCACAAACTACACCCTAATCATTTTCTTGGAACCCAGAAATTAAACATAATCAGATAAAACCTTTTGACATATTCTATATTAAAAAGTGCCATTATATACAATCATACACCTAATCAATTCTCAAGCACCTAGAGAAATTGTGTTCCTCAATAAAAATCACTTTGGAGAGGTATAAAATCCAGGCCAATTCTAAATACAACATCACTCTATTTTCTTTGGTGCTTCTTTATATAACCTGAAGAGAAAATCATAGAAAGGCAGAGGTTTGCCAGCATAATATTTGCATTGAGATATTTGCAGTAGAAGAAACAATATTATGTTACCTTTACCTTCCTGCTTTCTGAAGCAACCCAATAACACATCTCCAGGCAAATCCCACAGGCTGGCTCAATATCCTCCCTGGGTATCTTTCATGGAGATCCATTATAAACCCGGGGAAACACCAGCCCCTACAGAAACACACATACAAAGGAACCGAGTCACCCCATACTATCAAAAAGAGTGAAAGCAGATTCGCAACCTAAACTAAGTAGCAATTAACGGCAAGTAAAAAAGACTGAGTAGTTCCAACTCCTTGAACTAGCCACACTGTTGTATACTTAGCTCTTCACAGCCAAACTTCCTACAAGAGTGAGTTTCTAATGACAATGTCCTATTCCTCAACATGCGTCTATCTGATATACCTGTGATATCTCCACCCCATTACTCTACAAATTCTGCATCTTACCGGTACTAATCACCTACGAGTCTTCACAGGAGAGTTTTTCCCATCCTCCACCCCCATCTCTCTATGGCTGGCCATCTCCGCCTTCTGGAAAGTCTCTGTTTGCTTGGCTCCTGGGCATTCTGCCATCCTGTTTTTATTTCTTGGACTGCTCCTGCTCTTTCTCTTTTTCCTCCCCCAGCCCCCAAGAAGTAGCTGAAGGGCTATGGTTTGTGTTCCTCTTTATTTCCATTCACCCTTGACTATATCAGCCATGCTCAAGGTTTCAAGGACACATATTCGTGTGCATGACTCCCAGATCTTTGTCTGTAGCACCAGCTTCTGGAAAAGTTCCCGTACTGATTTTCCAAATGCTTTGTGGATATCATGTCAGCACCTCCAACTCAAAATGCACAACACAATAAATCCTCTCCAGGATTAACTATCCATTTTTATTATTGGCACTTCTTCTCTCTCAATTATGCAGACTCAAAACCTTAGCGTCATCTTTTATTCCACCCTCTCCTTTCCTCTCTAACATCCAACTAGTTGCAAAACCTTGTCGATTTTAACTTCTCAGTATTTCTAGCTTCTGTGTCTTTATTTCACCTGCCATGGCCCCAGTTCAGGTGTTTCTCTCCTCTTCCTCGGAATCCTTTTTTCTTTACCTCCCTTCTTCAATTCACCTTACAGAATGGGAAAAGCTATAAGCATGGTGATAACAGAGATTGAGTTTTTATCATTGTGCATCCAGTACCTAGCATGCTCCGTCCCAAATATTAAATTATTTTTTTTATGTTATGTAAACACAGCTCTGATTGTGCTGCCTTTTCCTGGTTCAACACTTCTATGGTCCTCAGTATTTTTGTAATTAAAGAAATACTTTGGGGGACAAATAACGACCATGTGAATGAAAAGAGGTTTCAGAGGCAGCCTGATGACCTATGGTAAGGAAGAGAAGCTTGAGTTTGACTTTTGTTTCCAGCACCTATGACTAATAGATTATGGGAAATTTAAATTGGGGGACACGTTTTGGAGAAAAAGATGATGAGTTCGAGTATTGATATCAGGTATTCAAGGTGCTTATCGGACATAAGTGGATACATCCAGAGGCATCAGTGTTCATGAGAAAAGTCCAGGCTAACACCGAATGATTGGGCTTTGGAGACAGGCAGCATGGCAGGCAGGTAGGTGTATTAACTCTGTAGTCAGATTTGCCGAGTTCAAATCATAATTCTGCTGCTAACTAGCTGCTAGCTGCATGACCTGGTCAATGTTCTTAACCTCTCTATAGTTCAGTGTCCTTATCTTTTTATTTTATTTTTTTAGACAGAGTCTCACTTTGTTGCCTAGGCTAGAGTGCTGTGGTGTCAGCCTAGCTCACAGCAACCTCAAACTCCTGGGCTCAAGCAATCCTTCTGCCTCAGCCTCCTGAGTAGCTGGGACGACAAGCACGCACCACCATGCCCAGCTAACTTTTTCTATTTTTTAGTTGTTTTGGCTAATTTATTTCTACTTATAGTAGAGATAGGGTCTCGCTCTTGCTTAGTCTGGTCTCGAACTCCTGAGGTTGAGCAATCCTCCCACCTCTGCCTCCCAGAGTGCTAGGATTAAAGCATGAGCCACCACACCTGGCCTCTTTATCTTTAAAATGGGATTGAAATCCCTGCCTTTTAGCTTTTTATAAAAATTAAACATCATGAGAACAGTGTTTAGCACATAGTAAGCACTAAATAGGTGTTTGTTGTAATTATTTACGTAATAGTTGAAGATTGAGGTTGGTGATATAACCCAAAGAGAAAATGTAAAATAAGAAGAAATGAAGGCCAGATGCAGTGGCTCATGCCTGTAATCCTAGCACACTATGGAGGCCAAGCTGGGAGGACCACTTGAGGCCAGGAGTTCAAGACCAGCCTGAGCAACAGCAAGACCCCATCTGTACTAAAAATAGAAAAAATTATCTGGCCATGGTGGCTTGCGCCTGGAATCCCAGCTACTTGGGAGGCTGAGACAGGAGGATTGTCTGAGCCCAGGAGTTTGAGGTTACTGTAAACTAGGCTGATGCCATAGCACTCTAGCCTGGGCAACAGAGTGAGACTCTGTTTCAAGAAAAAAAAGAAGAAAATAATACTATGAGAAAGAGCCCTGAGGAATGCCAGCTCAAATAGACATGCAGACTATAAAAATAATACTACAGAGTTCTGGCTCTCAAGAGGTTTATAATCCTATGAGAAAGACAGAACTTTTGCTATTATCAGTGCATGAGCACAGAGCAACAGGAGGGTAGAAAAGGAGAAGATTTTGAAAAAGAAACAGAACCTCTGTCCAGGCATTATGTCCGGTTCTTTGGCAGAAGTTCTGAGTGGAAAAGGAAGATAGAAATGAGGGAGAAAATATGCCTTCCATATCAAGGTTAAGCATATAAAAATAATGGTCTGTGATGTGCCTGTTGCTTTCTGCCTCATCTGAAATCCAGAGCTGAACCTCCAGCGTTTGTTTGCCTTCAAGAGTCGTCACCCATGACTGAGGGACATCAGTGCTGGGAGCATTCTGCAGTGGGGGAGGAGGGCTGCATGCAAGCTGTTCTGGTGCTGCAGCTGAGCAGAAATATATGCAATAAAATAAAATAAAATGGAAACCCAAATGCCAGTAAGCTTCATGCAGAACAACTGCATTCAGTCTTGGTTGAATATTTCCCTCTTCTTATTTATAGCTTCTTCCCCTTTATGAAAGTTTCCAGTGATGTCACGTTGCACAGCCTTGGGGGAATATGTTTACTCCTGCCTGCTCAGCTTCATCGCACCATAAGTGCAACAAGTGCCAGGCTTTGACCAGAAAAAGGAAAAACAGGCCAATTCCCAGCAAGGCTCATGGAACTGGTAAAATAGAGATAGCACCAACGACTCAATGCTGCTCAGGACAGCTCAAGGTGGGTGGCTCAAGGGAGAAGACCCTCTAGGTCTTTTATCTTCATTGAGCCTTGGAAAAGGCCTCCATGGACACACCCACCATGAGCATCTTAGACCAAATGTCAGGAGCCTGGGTTGTAACCCCTGCCTTGTTCCTATTTCCCTCTGTGACTTTGAACAAGCCCCTTAACTTCTCTGAGCCTTAATGCCCCTGTCACTAAATGGAGGGGTGGGGTTAGATGATCTAAAAGGCAACTTCCAATGCCCTCTCTCTCTTATACGGTCATACCCTGTATTCATCTGATGGGTGAAGTTATGCTGCAATAACAAAACCCCTAAGATTTCTATCGTCACCATAACTTGGATTCTTGTCGCTTTGTGAAAAGCCAGCTGCAAGTTTGGGCAACTTTCCAGAGCAGTTGCCTTCCAGGCAGTAACTCATTGTTTCAGGCTGACACAGGCTCCACCTATTATTTGCACCATCTGGAACAAGTGGTCTCATTGGTGGCATGCAGACGAAGATGGTGACTAGGAAATCATACATGAGCTTTTCACTTGCTCTGCTCAGAAGTGACATATATCACTTGTGTTCCATTTATATGGACCAGGATGAATATGGCCTTGCTCAAGTCCTGCTGGTAGAGGAGGAGGGGGAGGAAAAGAGCTGAGAAGTGCAATTGTTCATGCTTTCAGAGGGGAGAAGAATTGCATATTAGTGAATGCTAGTAATACCTATGAATAGCCCCCTATAAAAGACAAAGACTTTTTATTTTTCCAGCTGTTTTCTAAGCAGTTTTAACCATGTTTTGAGAGCAGTAAAGAAAATATTACTACCTCCATTTTACCAATGAGGAATTTCCATTGCTCAGATAGGTTGAGCAACATGGGCAATGTCACAGAGCTGCCAACTGTCTGGATGGAACTAGATGCCATGTCTCCTGATCTTTACTTTTTAATGATTAAAAGAATTCCAGATTTCATATCAGAGGACCTGCGTTTGAATCCTTCATTACATTGGCCAGCAACTAACTTCTTTGAGCCTTCAATTCCTTCTGTGGATTAACAGTATTAGAGATAGACCTACCTCAGAGTTTCCTTAGGAAAGTAAATGAGATAATCAAAGGGAAAGTGCCTGTCACAGAGCAATGCAAATATTAGATAAACAATATAGTTTGACCATTTAATCACACCACGGTGTCCTCAAGCTGTTCAAAGACACAAGCCATGTATTCTTACATCCTTTGTAGAGCTGAAGGGCTCTGCACACAGAAATACTCAACTAATGTTATAAAAGTAACAGACTTAATTTTATTGGAATTCATCTATATGGAGGCTATGACCTCTTTGAAGGGTCGGCAGGTGTTACATTTTTCCCAGCACCTAAAGAAGTGCTTAGAACAGGGTAGAATCTCAAAGCACAGGGCTGTACAGATTAGAAGTATGCGCATGGCATGTAATCAGTGCTGAGTAAGTATTATGCTTTGTGGTTACTACTATTTTTGTAATAGAGAGAGAGGAAGAGAGGGAGAGAAGTTGGATAAAGAGAAAAGAGGAGATGGAAAACCATTAAGGACAAGAGAGGAGTATAGTTATTGATGGGAAGAATGCTTCCATCGTGTTTCTTAGCAAGAGAATGCAGGTAAGAAAACAAATTCCTAGGAATGTCAGAATAAGACCTCAGCTCTATATTGAACGAGGCAAGGAAGTGCTAGGATGGGACTGCAAGGGGTGCAAGGGAAGATGCAAGAAGAGAGGGTGGGACTGGGCAGGACAAAAGAACCCCTTCCCTGGCCCATGAGTAGAGGCTCAAAGCTTGTCCCCTGAGCCGAGGACCAAACTCCAACTCCATAACTTTGCCTTCATGATCCACTGCCAGTGGGCCGTAGGCTCCTCCAGTCAAGTGACCTTGGCTGGTTATCTCCATGGTAACGGCTCAAATCCCAAACTGTTCCTTCCTGTGTGAAAGGAAACATTTCAGAAATGAGGGAAGGCAGAATTTAACAGTGGTTTTTCTCTCTTCTGACCCTTCTCCTTTGGCAAAATTGTGTCCTTTTTCTGAACACTGCAGTCTCCTGAGGAAACCATCCACAGAAGAGGATGTCTCGATGACTTTATTTGTAGATGCATGCCCAGGACACATTTTTTAAAGGAGAAGCCTGAATCTGCTTTTCCTTTAGCTTCACACGCCGCTCAGTGTTTCTCGGGGCATTTCGCCATTCCTTTCATGAATAGCTCCCCAAAGAGAAAGGCCAGCGTGTTGTCCTCATGTTGAAAGAGAGAGGTCAGAGAGGTTGGATAGATTCCCCAGAGACACAGGGGGGCCACACGGTAGCAGAGTTAGGCTGTAAAGTCAGACACAACAAGGCTGAGCCTCTACCAGCCTCCCTGCCTCCCTGCCCTGCATCCCAACTGCAGCCCGAACACCATTTGGCCAGCAGCTGCCATGTGTCCCCCCAGCCCTAGACTTGTTAGCCCCATGATGCATGATATGCCCCGCGATTTTCTTCAGCATGGTTCCCAGACCTTCATAAGGGTATGAAGCGAACGTATGCTCTGTCTAAACCTGGAGTTTCAATTATATTTGAAGCTCAATGTTCTGTCTGTTCCACAAAGTCTAGGGTCAGAGCAGCATTTTACAGGATGATAAATGACCCTTCTGCAGCGGAGCCCTGGAAGTGCACGTCTGGCCACAAAACCCTCCAATCGCAGCTCTGAAAGGCACCATGGGGTCCACTTTCCAGCCGGAATCATGAGCCAGAAGCACTCAGTCCTTGGCCTGGCTTCAGCCTTTCCCAGTAGTTTTGATCCCATGATTCTGTCCGTGAAAGGAATCTCGTTCTCTGTAACATCCCTGCCTGACTCTGACGTACAAAGGTGTAATTAGAACAGCATGCAGCAGGCAGGAGGAGACTTACCTCATCCCTAACATTTAAGTGCTTTGAAAATATGTTTCTAATATCTTAGGTGCACCGGGCCAAATTTCCTTCTCAGTTTTTCACATGCATGAGTAAATCCACACAGACGAAACCCCTGGGGCCTTACGTTCTGCTTAGAAGTTCTTTTTTTTTTTTTTCTTTAAAGAAAACAAATATTCCATTAAAACGACAAAGTGTACTCTGCATATTTTTAGGACAATTAGAGTTTAGAATTCCCTCTCCTTCCGCCCATGGTAAAAAAAAAAAAAAAATTATATTTTTTCTTAACTATTTCCTTACCAGGAATGACATTAAGCTGGGAAAACTCAAAAAGCTTTTTCATCTTTTAAAATATTCTTCTCAAACATATGTTCTCATGTAAAATTCTGGAATAAAATAAAATAATAATAGTAATCTTTTCATCTTAAATGGTCCAAGTACCAACTGGTGGATTGGCATGCTTGATATTACTTGAGGAGGATCCAGGCTCCCCTATACCATTTCCAGGTAAATAGTTAGATAGGTAGGTAGTTATTTGTGAACCTAATGGAAACATTTACTTGAAACAGAAAAGCCAAGCTCACAGAATACAGAAACGTAAAAGTAAGGAGACTTCCTACCATCTGTTGGATTAAAAAAAAATAAATGTGTTATGGGTTTTGGGAACTTTTCCTTAAGCACCTCTGACCATGTATGTGAAATCGTACAAGGAGAGGCAGCAGCAGGCTGGCCATGCCTCAGCCTGTGGGCAAGAGACGCAGCCAGACCAAGGGGGAGGAGACTGTCAGGAGGAGACTAGGAGACGAAGGAGAGTCAACCCCAACTCATGCACTTTTTGCTTCATCGTGTGCATAGGTTCATGTTGCTGTATATAAAACACGGTGCTGCTGGGGCCAACCTGTGGACAATATTTGCCAAGCCAACATGCAAATCAAACAATTTCTCGCAACCAGATTTGGAAGAACATCTTAGCAGCAGTTGCCATGTCATTTCACGTTCAAGTCCAAAGGCTCCACGGCCACCACGTTAAAAAAGAGAAGTGGATATAAGACTGTCTACAGCTTGTGTCCCATTCATTGCGAAGCATATAAAAGAATGTCAGAGCCAAGCCTCACTTTCCCCACGGTCCAGGCAAAAATAAGATATGCCTTCAGAAGAGTCTGCCTTGGAAAGTGAGCAAAATCCAGAGACGGCTTGGGGAAAGTGTCTATAATGTCTTAAAAATGAAGAAAATTATATGCAAGACTCAAAGAAAGAACTCATGATTTCCCAGGGAAAATGTGTTTATTTATTTAAATTAAAAAATGTTGTGAAAATTACAAACCGTTAAATACGAAAAGACAATTCTATACAACTCAATAGAACAAGAAGGAAGTATATACATCATTTTTTAATAGGTGCAGAGAGACTTGCACCAAACTTCAGAGTTAAGCAATGGAAAATGTGACAAGGCACATGTCCGTCGCAGTGAAGTTTCAGAATTCAAGTGATTCCAGGCAAGGGGCCAAATTTAACTTGGCTTCTTTCAACTTAAACAGCCCCCTTTGGAGTAAATCCACACTCTGAATTTTAAAGTGAACGGAGGGCTCTTTTTCCCCCAAACATAAATTTCCCCTAGCTCTGTGTCAACGCAGACTGATAAACCAGCCCCTACACTGTTAACCCTTCCATGGGAACAGTAGTTACTGCTGTGTCTCCAATCCATGCAAACAGAGTATGTTTTTCTATAAAAAAAAAAAACAAAAAAAATTTAATAGAATTAAAGTTGACCTTTCATTTCCTTGTCTTTAAGGGCCTAAGGGATCTACTGCAAAGCTGTTGACCACAGGAATACATGGAGACGTTGGCAAGCATTCCGGAGTGTTTTCTTTTAGGCATCTCTTTCCCTCAGCCGGGAATGTTAACATCCCACCAACCAGAGAATTTCGCAGATGCAAACGGAGGGCATTGAGCTTTTTGACTCAATCCTGGGAAAGCGACAGCAGGGGTTGGTTGGTGGTCCCCCTGCGTCCCCCAGTCACATGGGTTCTGACTCTCCAGCTGCTCCTTTAAATAAATCAGCAGATCCTTTTTCAGGCCCACTGGCCAATGGGGGAGTATTTGGTCCAAGCTTCCTCACACCAGGCTACGCAGGATTTATCGGAGTCCTGAAATCTAAGGACATCCTCCCAGCCCCCTGGGGATGGAGATGGTAGGGCGTCTCATGAAGGCAGGGAGCCCCTGGTCACACGCCCAGGACCACACAGCAAATGAGTGTCAGGGCTCGGGCTCAGGAAGCACAGAACTTGGACGCCAGCTTTGTGCAATCTCCGCCTGAGTATGCCCTTCTAGGTCTCAGCTACGTGACGAAATACCACATTGTGTCCTCTCCTAGCTCAGAAAACTAGGCTGGGAAAGGCAGCAGCAGCAGCAGAGCTAGCGGCTTGGCCTTGTTCAACCCCACCACTACTCCTTCTGGAAAGATCAGGAAGAGTCGCCCGGCACCGCTATTCAGAGTGCAGGTTAGATTCTGGGGAAACCCTTCCGATCAAAAGAACATCATGCCAGCGCACCATGCTGCACGGTCACAGGCCAGAGAGTTCAAAGTCACAGGTTAGACAAAAGGTTGAAATAGCAGATCATCTCTATAACCCCAGCCAATGTTAACAGTTGGTTTAAAAGCTGCTTTTTTTTTTTCTTACAGTGTGCAAATGGGCTGGTTCAGGTCTCCAGCTTTCTCCCATCAAAAATACTCCATCAAATATCCCCCTCTAATCCCAAAGAAGCTTGTAACCAGCTGTGAAGTAATGCCACAGGTACACAGTAGAGATACTTACAACCAATCAGATCTGGAAGAACAAAGCTCTAGGCAAATTAGCAAATCAAAACTAGCCCCTCAGCGTGCCCTCGGCATGTGGCAGCCCTGGGAACGGGCAGGTGCTGCCTGGAGTCACCCAGGGCGTCCAGTGAGAAAATGTGTGACAAGCACATCATCCGGCCAAATTCCAAACAGGAACCCCAGCACCCTGGCCCCAGCGTCAGTGTACACACTGCTCTGGTCTTCGGGGCTTTTTCAGGGGCGGGTCCAAACCGCTGCACGTCGTGGCCTCCTCGCTGCTGCTGGCTCAGGTGAGCCTTGTCCCCTCCCCAGCCCGACTCGGGGGCTTGCCGAGGGTCTCTTCAAAGTGGCAGCTGCACTGCAAAAGTGAAAGCAGACACTTGAAAACTGTCTTCCCTCTCTCTAAGGGTGCTGGCTGTCAGAGCCACCTCCGGACGCCCCGGGGGGTGCTAGGAATTCTGATGGATGTTCTCCGAGGACCCTTCGCTGCTTTCGTTGAGGGGGGTCTCCGAGGTCTCCTCCAGCTCATCGTCCGCCCCCTCCTCTTGGATGGGGAGGTGCATGTCGGGGGAGGAGGACTCGGAGCTGACGCTGTCGCCTTCCATGGAGCAGAGGGTGCAGGACAGCGCGGGCGCCACACTCTCCTGCAGCATGTTGAGCATCATGGGCACCTGCACCGCCCTCAGGCCCGACGCCACGGGCAGCGGCTTCATGGCCTCGCCCCACAGCCGCTCCTCGTCTTTGTACAACAGCAGGAGGCTGGACTTCTTCTCCCGCCTCTTGGATTTCATGTAGCCCAGCATGATTCCGATCAAGAAAATGCCGTAGAAGGACATGACGACCAGAACGTAGAAGTACTCGTTGCCGTGGCTGCCGCCGCCGGGCGCGAGGGACTCCAGGGGGCTGCTGGAGGCGGCGGTGCCCGGGTGCGTGCTGTTCAGCGGCTCCATCTTCAGCATCGAAGCGCTGCCCGCTGCAGGGTCTGGGGAGAAAGCCGCAGGTTAGGGCTGCCCCACAGGTCCACCCTACAGGGAGCAGGGCGGCACCAGGTTTGTGGGATTGCAATAACAAAAAAGCTTAAAAAAATGCATGGAAGAAATAGCCTAAGACGTCTCACCAAACAGCTAAGGGAGGTGAGCTACCAGGGCTTGGAGTGCATGGGGTGGGGGGAACAGGGCGGGAAAGTAAGAAGGACTTTCATTTTTTAGTGTATACATATCTGTCCTATTTGCATTTCATAAATTGAGCATGCATTACTTTGACAATTTTTTAAAAATTTAATATAACACAGGAGAGCATGGAGAAAATAAATAATAAAAATTAGAAGACACATTTTAACTGACGGAGCAAAGTCTACATTTTGCTTCTAAAAGAAAAGGATTTTTAATTCAAAGCAGTTTCCTTAGAACAAAGAAAAGAAACAAAAAGGAGAGAAAGGAAAACCTCATGTATTAACCGTTAGAAATTTCCCTCTTCCGAATGTTCTTTTTGAAGCAAAGTAACTTACCAAAGGCTGACAATTTGTCCCGAGTCCTGAATTCCTAAGTGGTCAAGTCCAAGAGAGTCCTTCTCCTGCGTCCGGCTCTGCGCTCTGACAACTCCGCTGCTGCAGCCGGGATATATAGTCTAGAAATGCATCGTCACGTGTTCCGGGAGGAAAATTTACAACAGAGGTCGGTCGTGGCAGAGTGAGCAGTGAACTCGAGCGCTGCAGTTCAACTCACTAAACTTTGCAGCTGTGAAAAGAAAAAGACTAAGAAGTGAGAGCTGCTCCTCGTGCCCCAGAGCTGAGCCAGAGTTCTCAGGTGCACTCGAAAATGAACAGAAAGAGGAGAAGGGAATATGCCACTCTGGAACCGTTCCTCCAAAGTCCACTCATTGAAAATGAATGCATGTTTCATCCCCGTCTTGGGGAGTGACCATTATGTGGTTGACAGGTTTTCAGAGGCAGTGGAATCCCATAATCTGGAGGGAAGACAGCTGGAAGCAAGTACAGGCTCCACAGTCAAGGAGCTAGGGCTTAAATTGCAGTTCTTCTGCTAACTATGCAAATGTGATGGAGCCTTCCTTCACCTTTGTGCACCTCACATCCCTGATTCATAAAACTGTGGTGCATGCGGGACTCTAGCAGGTAGAATTAGATGAACCATGTGGCCTTTTGAGTCCCCTTCTGCTTAACCATTCTAAGATTTAAGGCTGGCAGATGCAGGTTAGCCCTTTAAAAGCACAGGGAGAGGCTGGCGCGGTGGCTCATGCCTGTAATCCTAGCACTCTGGGAGGCCGAGGCAGGCGGATCGCTCGAGGTCAGGAGTTCGAAACCAGCCTGAGCAAGAGCGAGACCCCGTCTCTACTATAAATAGAAAGAAATTAATTGCCCAACTAATATATATAGAAAAAATGAGCTGGGCATGGTGACACATGCCTGTAGTCCCAGCTACTTGGGAGGCTGAGGCAGGAGGATTGCTTGAGCCCAGGAGTTTGAGGTTGCTGTGAGCGAGGCTGGCGCCACGGCACTCACTCTAGCCTGGGCAACAAAGCGAGACTTTGTCTCAAAAAAAAAAAAAAAAGCATAGAGAGATTCTAAGTGTCTTTCACCTCAGGGTCACAAACCTATTTTTTACAATAATTATTTGAAAAATCTTCCACATTCTCGTCAGTGGCCTGCAGGAAGTGGAAACGTGTCACAGTGAAAGACACTACCGGCGGGTTTCGCTCCATCCTACCACACACAGCTTCTCCTCTGAAGCGCCAGCCAGAGACCATTCCCTCTTCTCTTTGCTGTCCCGGGCAGGTCAGGTGAGGGGCAGCGCTCTTCCGGCGAGCCACCGTGCGCAGTTCAAGTTTTTAAAACCTAGGGAATCCCTGTGTTAAAACAGCTGCTGTGATCAAACCTGGAAGGGAAATCGGAGACTTTGATGTCTGCCCCTCTGTTCCCTGGGCTGCTTATTCTGAGAGGCTTCCATTCTGAGTGACAGGAAAGGGGAGGGATTCTCGGCCTCTGGTTGTCTGTGGCCTGCGACCGGAGGCCAGACTGTCCCGTGGGCCAACTCCACAGGAAACGCCCTCCTGGTTCTAGTGTTGTCAGATGGAAGCATGGGCATCCCTCTGACTGGTTTGGAGCAGACACAGCGCAGGCACTGGAACTTTCGCTGCTGCTACAAGAACCCACCTGGATCAGCACCCGAGACCCTAACTCTAACAGGACACCCACAGGAAAGGTCAGAAGATGCACACATGCTGATGTTTTTCCCACTGGCCCATTGACCTCATGGTCTGGGATCAAGAAATTTATGATATGGCACCATAAGTACCCCACTAGCACTGACGGATCAAGTGCCGACCATTCCGGCAACAATATCATCCTCAGGATGGAACTTTGCTGGCACCAATAGAGACACCCGCACAGTTGCGTCAATACTTAAAAAGCTCCTCAGCCACCTTGGCTATGATAAACTTGGGCTTTTCAACCTGTATCCATCCAGAGCACTGGAAGACTTCCATCTGCATGCCAGCCTACCACGGTGTGTCTGGAACACTAGGACGAGGCAGGCCTGTGAGATTGTTGACTCAGTATTGTTGGTTATGTCCCTTAGGACACATGAGATTAGCAACCCCCTGGGGATTGTCAAGCACAGCAAACTGGGAGCTTTGAAAAGGCAGAGAGGACGTGGGGAAAGGGGTTTCCAGATTCAAGGAGCAGGAAGTACAAAGCCTGGTGCCAGGAAGCCAGGCAGAGGCTGGAGTTTCAAACAAATCCCCAAATCTGAACCAGAAGTCCCCAAGGCAATGAAAGCAAGAAAAGACAGGGATGCAGAGACAGATCTAGAATGAAGTCCAAAGGACATAGCAGCAAGTCAGACACGTAGAGAGAACAAAATTCTTTGTAAGAAGCAGGGAGGAAACAGCCCAGGTGAAATTCTGCTGGGTGCCGGCTCAGAGTCACTGCTGCCTTCGATCCCCACTGCCTGCCTGCACCGGTGTATCTGCTGGGGTTAAATAAACTGGGGCCAGGAAAGCACTCAGCAAGGCATCTGGCAGAATGGGCGTGCCCAGCTTATGCTTTTTGTTGTCACTGTTGAGAGTGGCCCGCTGCTACCAAGGGCTTCGGGTTGCTTCCTGGTCCGCATGTGTGCTCCAGAATTTTTGTCACTGCCCTTTGCCCCTCTTGTCACTTAAGATGTGGGGCTTGTAACTTCATAACACAGAGCTCAATCTCCCACGCCCTCACGCATGACAGTATTTGAGAATGATGGCAGTGAATGATGGCATCAATAATGACGGGGACGGGAGAGCAGCTAGGATGTACAGTCTGTTGGGAGAGGATGGGAACACATAAGAGTTACTATAATGATTATATCTACTCTCACCCACAGTTTTAGGAGACAGAGTCGTCGACTGAGTACTAGTCACACACCAATCCAGTGAGGTAAGTGCTGTTATAATCGTTTCGTAGATAAGGAAACTGAAGGTTGGAAAGGCTAAGCAAGTCACTCAAGATCATGCCATTAGTCTTAGAGTTGGGACTTGACTCCAGGTCTGTGTAACCCCAAAGCCCTTTCTCTTTGCACTACCCTTTGTCTCACTGAATGGATCTGAGAAAGGAACTGAGAAAGGGTAGAGTGAAAGATGGGTATTTTACCCACTTTATCTGAGTCTTCCTAAAGCTTTTAAATATAAATATATATGTATATGTATATATATATATATATGTGAATTCTTTTTTTTTCTCATCCTCTGGTACCCTTTATTGACATCTGAAGATTAAGAGAAAAAAGGAAAGCAGGAACTTCAGCATATACTACTGTCTTCAGGAAAAAAATAAAATTAATGTTTTAGTAAGAAACTACCTAACCTTTTGTGCTGTAAGTGGTTTTCTGAACTTTCTGTAAGAATAGCTGATTACTACAAAAAGAAAGCACCAATATGTTCTCCCACCAACAGTGTTGACAATAGTCAATTTTCTGCATAGATTATGTCAGTCTTTTTTATGTTTGCCAATTTGGACAACAAATGATTTTTTTTTTTTTGCCAATCTCACCCTATATATGAATTCTTAAATAGCCGGATACTCAAACATAAATACAAGCATGCAATTACAAATGATTTCTTCTGAATTCATGCTATTTTAAGTATCAGAGGGTACACCAACCTCAGCATGTTCTGGAAGTTGTCAGTGGAGCAGTAATACTCTTCCTCTGTATTCATGTTATCCACAGTACAACAGTTTCTCTTTGCTCTTATGTACAGCTGCCTTCTGGTCTTGTTTTGATGTGTTTTCTTTTTCTTTTTTTTTTTCTCTGCTTGATCCTGACACACACTTTCTCCAGAGCTTTGAGTACTTTCATTTCCTGGTGACGTCATTTTTACCAGATGACCCAGGAGTCTCTGGCCACACATCTCTGAAATTATGTTAACAGCTTCTGTGACTAAACAAAGTCTGTGCTGGGATAATAGCACAGCCGCGAATCTCATCAGATGAAACCCAAGCCTGGAGTCCAGAAATCTGACCCGGTGCAGCCTCGCCCCCGCTACGTGACTGGCCTGGTTGCATCGTTTGTCTGCGTGTCAGCTTTAGCCACCCTCAGGCATGTCAAGGGTAGGACCACTAATGGTCTCAAGATCTCCAGAAATGTCCCATAATCCATCAGGCTGTCCCCCTCCTGAGCAGACCAGGCTGTGGGCCTAGCAGAGTATTGCAACATGAAACCCTCAGTACCCACCTCTGGTTTTGCTTTTCCCAGAAGCTCTTTCTGAAAAGTTGTGTCTGGGAACTGGAGTGGTAGGTCATCTCTTCTCAGGCTGAGTCACCCTCCCTGGACACATACTTTTTATCATTCCTGGCACTAGGAATAAAACAGGGCCGAGTATCTGCTAGGTGGCTAATAGGGCCCCCAGCCCCTCCCTATAGCACAGCTGTATCTCAGGGATGTGGCTATGAGCAGGTCCTGCTTAGACATCATCCAAAGGAGGTTAGGATGAAAGAATCAGAACTCCTGAAACTCAAGAGTAAATGTGGTATTAACCTTTGTTTAAACATTTTTCACCTGATATTTGTTTAACAAATACTGGCACAATCAGTACCTGATGTCTCTCAGGAACTTCTCTAAGACCTTTACAAATTTTATCTTATTTCATTCTCATTAAAAAAAAATCCATGAGATAAGCTCCATATGATGCCCACTTTACAGGTAAGGAAACTGAGGCACCGACTGGTCTGAGCAGCCCGCCCCAGCTCACACAGCTGGTACCTGTGGAGCCGGCCTAGAGCCCAGAGCTGAGAAGAGAAAGGAGAGGAAGGAAAGGAAAGACAGTGAAGGGAAACATTGCCTCTGCCTCCATGGACCTTATAGTTGGTTGGGGAGACAGACCTAAGAATCCAAAAATTCTATGTGTAAAGTTGCAAGAGTGACTAATATTACAAAAGAAAGGCAAAATAGTGCTTGGAAAGTCAATACTAGAGGGATTTGAACTCCTTAGAGAAAATCAGGGAGGGCTCCCTTGAGGAAGCGATTCTTGAGTTGGGACCTGAAGATTGAGTAGGAGTTAGCCAGAGGAGACAAGAAGGTAAGAGTTGAGGGCAGTGGTGATGTGCAGAAAGACCCTCTGGAGGAAGAAAGTAGGGAGGGCGGAGGGATGGCCAGAATGAGGAACTAAAAAGTCTGGGGGCATCTGCCGGGGCCGCAAGGGGTGCTGGGTAGAAGACAGAGCTGGAGAGGCCGACCGGGCCAGATGTCACCACCTGGGAGGCATGAGGACAGGAGACCAAGGAGGCAGAAGATAGCTAGCTCCTGGCCTCGAGGACCTAAGTACCAACTACAGAGAAAGCCGTGAGGCCGGGGCGAGCGAGTGAGAGTTCAGGACTGACCGGGTGCATAATTGCTGAGGACGCACGAAGTACAAGCTAAGGGTGCGCAAAGTCCAGACATGCCTGTGGCAGTTAGAGGGGCCAAGGAAACCAGAGTGAGCAGTTGATTGACTTAATGAGCATGTTTGCGAACTAACCCCTGGAACCTCGACTTTGCTTCCAAAATTCTTATCAAGTGTTCCAGACGATTTAAATAAAGCTCGCTAATGGATCTCAACCACAATTCTCAAGGGCTATCAGTGGTATGTTTGGAATAATTCCTCAAGACTTGGGCAAGGTGACACAGAACTCCCAGAAGCAATGAGACAAAAGGAACATGTCGGCGTGTGTAGTTTTAAAAGGAGGATGGCATGTCCAGGTGTCAGGAACTCAGGTCGGGTGACTATATGGCACAGAGGGTAAGGGCACAGGCTCCAAAGTCAGCCTGCCTGGGCCTGTCTTGGTTCTTTCTACTAGGTGTCTTCCTAGCTGTGTGACCACAGGCAAGTGTCTTAACCTCTCTGTGCCTCTATAAAAGAGGAGCAAGAGTACTTACCTCATAGGATTGACATGATGCAGAAATAAAATTATCCACTGTTGCACCTCCCATTTAGACTGATCCCCAAGACAAAAATGCAAAAATTACGAGCCCCTTTCCCACACCAAGGGTACAAAAAATAAGGAAAAAGTAGAGAATTTTTAAGAGAGAGTCATTGGTGTTTTCTCTTCCTTCTCGCAGGGAAGGGGTGAGGGGAGGGCTGCTTGCTCCTCAAGTTAAGGGAAGTGAGGGGAACGTCACAGAGATCCCCTGAGGGTCTCAGTGTCCCCTGCAGCCTGCAGCCTGCCGGGCACAGAGGACTGAGGCCAGACCCACGCCTGGGAAAATCTAAAAGGCAAGAAACTCTTCCTGGCCAGGGTTCTGGGGAGAGCTTGCCGAGCGAGGGCAGCCCGTGTGCCCACAGTCTGTCAGGGAAGAGACACAGAAGTGTTTCCCGTAGACCAGTGGCTGCCACGCAGGAGTGCAGGGGGGAGAGCCCAGACCTGGGCTACTTGCTAGTTCCTGTCCCCAAATGGCCAGCCCGGGGGCTGAGGCAGGGGATGCCTTCCCCACGTCGGAGGGAAGTTCCTGGAACTGGGTGGGAAGCCATGGCCCTGCCCACCAAGGGCGTCCAGCCTGCCCAGGCCCGAGCAGTAGGAAGGAGAAGAGAAAGAGCTTTAACTCTAAATGAACTTGAGAAGTTATGGCCGTCGCATGGGACTGGACATATTAATTGCCACACTGAGACTGTTTAGGGAAACTAAACAACCTGGGGAACTTTATTACCTAAGAGTGTCTAGAAAAGTTGTGTGTCTGCCCCAGAGTTTCATCACAGGGCGGGGAGATCACTGGCCCTAGAGAATGAGTGTGAGGAAGGAGTGGGACGCAAAGACAGGGCTGCTTCAGCAGGACGCCCTGCGAGCCCTGCTTGTTTATCATAACGCTTGCGCATGTAAGAGCTTGGATCAGCGCCGAGCACACAGCCAGCGTTCACTTATCATAAATATTAAACAATGTTTAAAAATGCAGAAAGACAACATTTGAGAAACCCATGCATTATCTATCTTAAGTTTAAGGACCACAAGTAGCAATCACTGTTTTATTCCCAGCACCTAGAATGGTACCTGGCCTATAGTAGACCATGTAAAAGAGAATTATTGATGGAAGAACAGAAAGCACGTGCTAAGCATTCTTTGCAGACTTTCAAATTTGATTTTCCCAAGAGCCCAATGAGGGCAAGTGTGAACCAAGCTTGGTGAGTGTGGAGAACGATGCCCAGAACGTAACTCGTCCTGGACACACAGCAGGAAGGAGCAGCACCGGGCGGCCCTCCCTGCCTCCTGTTCAAATCCCGCCATGCACGTTCTCCGTGTCTAGGACACACACTGCTTGTCATCACTGGCCACTTCCTCTGGCCCCAACTAAACAAGAGGTCAAGACGGGAAGAGGATGCTGAGGAAAGGCTCCGGGGTTCCCGCTCGGGAGGGCAGAACTGATACTCATTTTAAAAGAGGGTTTTGAAGGCTTGAAAATCTGTTCCTAAACCTTCTGCGTGCCAGCTGATGACACAGGACCCAACAAAAACTAATGTCCAGTTAGCTCCGACTCCTGCGCATCCCAAAGACAGGTGACTCAGAGAAGGGACGTACCTTGTGGATTTCAAGAGCATTTCTTAGCTTGGGTTGCCCTTCTGCAAAAACAGACTGAACTCCAGACGGCAGGAAGCGAGGATCTCCCTTCCTCTAGGGATTGACTTCCTGTCGCAGTGGTTTCCCGTCACCTTTCCCATTCATCTCCCTCAAGATGCGGAGCTGGGTCTACGGCACAGAGTGGCCCAAGGCTACGGGGCCACAAGCAGGTTCTCAGTGTCAGCCCAGCTGGGCAGGGAGAATGGTGGGGCCGCTCGGCAAGGAAGCTCGCCCCAGCGCCCTCATGCAGGCAGCATTTGCCTGGCAGGTCACACCTGGCTCCCGATGACATCAAAGCTGGCTCTTGACATAGCAAGGAAGCAATGATGAAAGTGGCACACTGCTTCCCACAGGTGACCAAGGGAAAAGGGAGGCCGGGACCCTGGGAGGTTGAGGCTGATACCAAGGGCCATGCAAGAGCCCTTGAGCCCAAAGAGAGCACGTCTTTCCCCTGAGCTTAAGAGAGAACTCAGCCCTGCACACTAGCAGGAAAGTGACATCAGAAATGCTGATCCGATCCGTGCTGGGCAGTGAGCATGAGGACAGGTGAAACTTCCCCCTTCTGCCCGGGTGGCTCCTGTGGGGTGAGGAAGCCACACAGTAAGTTGGTCATTGGTCATTAGTCAGACTCACAGCTTGGTGTCTCCAATTAATATTTCCATAAATGTCATGGTCCTGGCCCCATGCTCTGCCATGCTTAACCTCATTAATGACATATTTATTTGGCTTGTATTGGTTCATTTATTCATTTATTGATTCATTTATTCAAATAAACACACCTGTCATGTGATCCAAACCAATAGATATTTCATAAAATTAAAGGATCAGAACAACAACAACAAAATGATTGCAAAGAAAACAAGTCAAATAAAATAAAAACTGGTGTTGCACAACAGAGGTTGGTGTTGGGGCTTTGTCAGATCCTAGCTTCTTGGCTGAATAATACTGGCATCCTTTTTGAAAAGGACCAAATGTTTACCTACAATGGACCACACTCCAGGACCAAGGCTGCCACCTCCTTCGAGTGCTGGTTCACCGTATGCTGTGGCTGCATGACTAACAACACAGGCTCGACCCATGGAAAACCTGGCCCCCTAATGCAAGTCTCCTGGGAAAAGAACTATGGGGTCTTTTGAATAAGAAAAAAAATCTGAGCCTCATTCAAAACTGTGCACATTCTATGCCTTTGCTCTTATCTCTGGACATTTATCTTCTGTGAAGAAATATATCTATTCAAGTCCTCTGCCCATTTTTTAATTGAGTTGTTTCTCATTTTGTTATTGTGTTGTCAGAATTCTTTATGTATTCTAGATACTCTTATCGCGTATATGATTTGCAACATTTTTTCTCATTCTGTGAGTTGTCTTTTCACGGTTTTTGATAGTGTCCTTTGATAAACAAAAGTTTTTAATTTTGATGGAGTCCAGTTTATCTCTTTTTTCTTTTGTTGCTGTGCTTTTGGCATCATAACTAAGAAATTGTTGCTCAGTCCAACATCACAAAGATTTGAACCAATGTTTCCTTCTAAGCTTATATAGCTTTTACATTTAAAATGTAAATTTAAAATGTAAATTTTAGCTTTTACATTTAGTTCTTTGATACATTTTGAGCTAATTTTTGTATATGATTTGAGGTGTGAGTTCAACTTTATTTTTCTGCATGTGGCTGTCCAGTTGTCTCAACACCATTTGTTGAAAGACTATTCCTTTCCCCATTGAATGGTCTTGGTACTCTTGTGAAAAATCAATTGGCCATAGATATACAGGTTTATTTCTGGGCTCTCAATTCTATATCATTGGTCTGTATGTCTAGCTTTATTCCCATACCACATCATGTTGAATAATGTACCCTTGTAGTAAGTTTTGAAATCAGGAAGCATGAGTCATCCAACTTCATTTCTCCTTTTCAAGATTGTTTTGACTACTCTGGGTCCCTAAAAATTTCATATGAATTATAGCATCAGCTTGTCCATTTCTAAAAAAAGAAAGAAAAGAAAGGTGGTTGGAAGTTTGATAGAGATTATGTTGAATCTGTAGGTCAAATCGGGGGGTATTGTCATCTTAACAATATCAAGTCTCCTAATCCATGAACACAGAATCTTTCTCCATTTATTTGTAAGTTTGATTTCTTTCAGCAACGTTTTAAAGTTTTTAGTGTATAAGCCTTATAAGCGATTTGGTAAATATATCCCTAAGTATTTTATTCTTTGTGATGCTATGGTAAATGCAATTGCTTTCTTAATTTCATTTTCAGATTGTTCATTGCTTTTATATAGAAATATAATTGATTTTGTTGTATATTGTTCTCTTGTATCTAAAGAGAACCATGTTGAACTTGCTTATTAGTTCTAATAGTATTTTAGGGGATTCCTTCAAATTTTCTATATACAAAATTATGTCATCTGAAAATAGAAATAGTTTTACTTTTCCTTTTCTTTTTCCATAGAAGTCTCTACTCAGTTAGTTTAGTGATCAGGTGATGACTGGACAGATTTATTTTACTTAATCTACTAGAACCAATAAATTGCTTAGTCTTTGCCATGGAACTCACAGTGCATGTTCCGGCATATCTTCAACACTCAGATATCCAGGTTACAACTCTACCTTAGCCCTCACTTCCCCCTCACATACACCCTCAAGTTCAGGCAGATACGAGAGCGTAGGACCTACTCAGGTCATTCTGGGTATGCACCCACCTTTATGAACATGGGCAGCTGTCTGGATTCCCAGGAATATGTCAAACCTTTTCAAAGTTCCAGTGAATTTCTCATTTCTTGGTTTGTTTTTTTTTTCTTTTAAGCTTTTGTTTTTGATTTTCCTTGTTGAGTCTATTGTTTGCCCAATAGCTATCCATTGCCTCAGACAACCAACCTAATCAATTACCTCTAATTGTTTTTAACAATGTCCCTGGGTAAAAGGCTTTTCTCACTGGATAAGCTGTGAGTCAAGCAAATAAAGACAGCCTTATATACATTGTCTTCCAGGAAACTACCACAAAGGTAAAACAGTGACAATTCTTCAGGAATGAGGTTTTAAAGAAACTCGAATCCCAAGCTTCTTTCCTGCTGGTGGCAGATTTCAGTACAATTTCATCTTCAGGCTATGAATTTTCAAGGCTACAGCAGAGCCAAAGGCAGGAATGGGAATAGGGCAACTTAAAACACCATTAGAGCATCCCCTTTAAGGCATGGAAGGTGGCCACCCCAAAAGTGGGAGGGGACTAATGCATGCTGTAGTGTCTGAGCTTAGGGAGAAGGGGCGGACCCAGCAGAGCACACTCAGGGACCAGAGTCTGCATGCTTGGTCCCCCTCTCCCCCACTTTGGGGCCACTGCCAATATCTCAGACAAGTGTCTGGACAGGGGCAAGCCCCCTGTGAAGACCAGGGAGGAGTGCCATGCCACATGACTGCCGACTCCAGTTTCTCATGGGAAGCACAGTAGCAGCTCCAGGGCAGGCTGCCCTTTGCTTGAGGTGGTCACTGCACAGCCCAGACCTGGCTAGAATCTTGTGGGCCATCTAGTGGGATTGGCAATTGCCACTTATACTCCAGAACTTGTTCCCCAAAGCATTCCACATACTCCCCAGAGTTTGGCTGGGACTGGATGGCGAGACACAAGGGTGGAAGGAAGGAAACACCAATAGACCCACTTTGAGGCTGGACTGGGACACAGTAGAGCACCCCAAAGGATATAGGAAGAAAGGAAGAATGTCAAAGGAAACGTTGATGTTTGCAGCCTGGGTGAAAAGTTGGAAGGACATCTCATTTGGAAGATAATTGGTGTGTTCCCTTTGGGTACAAGTGCCCAGCAGTCCCCACATTGCCCAGAAAGCTCTCAAACAGCAGTGTTCCTCTGAGCTGCCATTTCCCTGGTTGCCAAACTGTCCACTCTGGAACACTGTCTCTGCACCCCTTCCCCTCCACACCCCACATCTCACCTTCTTTCAACTCTCAAGGCCTAATTCACCCTTCATACCACTTCTCCTCTTCCTTAGCCTATGGACATGTCCTCTTCTGCTCCTTGCAGGGCTTTGCTGATGGTTGATTTAGGGCTCTGAAGATGGGTAGCTATCTATTTTACAAAGCAGCATGTGGTATGTGTCTACCAGGCCATACACCCCTGACTATGCTCTTAGTCATGTTGCTTTCCCAGAGCTCTTAGCCCAGGGCCTGACTATATCCACAGTATTTATTTATTGACCTAATCGATGACTCAATATTCAAACACCTTCCTGGACAAAGAGCTTCCTCCAAGATGACTGGAATTGTCAGAGAGCTCTTATATCAGCCCAAAGCCGCATCCCTGGAACCTCTATTAGTCGCTGCTTTCTCCCTTTTGACCATCTTAGAATATTTTCCTCTGTCCTCACCCTGATAGGCCAACAAATATTTGACGTCAGGATCCATCCCCTGCTCCCCCCACCTCCAAAGCTCTTTTTTCCTCTTAAACATACTCATAGCCTACAAGGGACCACAATTTTGACTCCGTAACTAGACACTAGGGAAAAGGAAAATAAAAAAATAAAAAACAAAAAGGAAAAACTGAGTTCAAAGACAAGGAATGACTTGGATTGGTCTGAGGTTTGGACAGGATCCAGCTCTCTGACTCTGTGATTCATTCTCAGGGAAGAAAGACTCGATGCCATGGGATGCTCAGGGAAAGTAGTGGAACTCTTTCTCCCCTCCTAAGGGCACTGAGGAAAGACGTTCTGTAAGGGATCACAGCAGTCAGGTGATGCAGTTGAGGGTAGCTTTTCTGCACACCGATGCTTACATTAGTGGTGCTATCAGCAGAGACACGAGACCTCACGGAGGCAGGTGTTTTAATCAACAGACGAAGGGGGACTTGGAGGTCATCTGGTGCAGCCCTTTCCAAGGGCTGACGCCCAAAGAGAGGACATGAATTAGGCAGTTACCTACATGTCTGTTCATGGATCTAAATTTCCAGGTCACTAACTGAGCTCACATCTAGCCTTCCTGCAACTATATTTTCAGGCAAAAGGAGAACAGCCCCTCCTTCACCTGCTCCCCAATCTTCCCATCGTCACCACAGTACAGACGCTCCAGATTAAGCCAAGATATGCCTGAAATGATGTCATTACCTCCAGGAGCCACACAGTGGGCGCCCAGAGGTTGGCACAGGTTGTGGGGGTGCTCTAGTTTGCAGGTGGACAGATGGCTTCATGAATGTTAATTATGCTATTTTGATGTATAGCATATACATATGCATACCTCGTATATTTTAATATGTATCAAAAGCAATATTTTTCAAAGAGGGTGAAGGACAGGACGTGTGAGTGACTTTTATCTACATTCTTTCCTTAAAGCGAAGAGGAGAGAGGGAGGCAGAACAAAATCTCCCTGTTATAGTGTTCATAAGGGTTTGTCCAAGCAAAGAGGGGCATTTGGAGAAGTCTCTTCAAATAGTGTTTTTTGCTGCCATACAATATGGAAAATGACACCCAGACCCCTATGCAAGGGGTGAGCATATCTTTTGCATCTATTATTTAGTAAAATGTTTTTATGCTTCAGAGGTTAGTGATGTGCTTTGTAAGCCACAGCCAAATATTGCCATGTCTCCATCATGGTGACCAGAACACAGAGTGCTCATAGATCAGCCACAAACACAGGGTGGCTTTTCCTGACCTCTTGTGCCAATGCAGCTTCTCATTGCAGGGAGGGGAAGCAGGGAATTTGAGAGAAGAAAAAGCAGAGAGTAAAGCAGCACAGAAAGACGGAAGGTTGGAGGAAGAAACTCATCTAGGAAAAAAAAAAAGAAAACACATGGAATATTACATAGAAGTTAAACAGATACACTAGACATGCACGTGTCAAAAGAGACATCTCAAAACATATTAGACATTGGAAGCAAACCACAGAAAGATACATACGGTCTTATATTATTTATCTAAAGTTTATTCTGTAAGTTGTTGGTGTATATAGACGTAATAGTAAAAGTGTAAAATCTTACATAGGAGCAGCGATCGCCCAATCAGGCTGGTGGTTACTTCTCTGGAGGGCAGAAAGGAGGGAACAGAGAAAGGGAAGGAGACAAGAAAAGGATAGGAAGGGGGCTTCAGTCGGATATGTATGTTCTAGTTCTTAAGCTGGGAGGTGACAAAATATGTGTTTGCTATAGGATTGTACTTTTTTGTATGCCTGAACTATTTCACCACCAAAAAATCTAAGTGAAAGTTATCAGAAAAGAATTGGAGCATCTCTCACACTACTGCTTTCTTCCCTCTCCCTCTTCTCTCTCCTTCTATCTATCAGTCTGCATAAAGAGATGTAGATATATGCAGAAAGGATAGGATAAATAGACAGGTAGATAGAGTGACAGAGACAGGCAGATAGATAAGGATGGATGGATGGATGGATGGATGATGGATGGGTGGATGGATGGATGGATGATAGATGGGTGGATGATGGATGGGTGGGTTGATGGAGGATGGACGGATAGATGGATAGATGGAGGATGGATGGATAAATAGAGTCATTATTATGTGCCAAGTGCTTCTCATGAACTATCTTACTTAATCCTTACCATGACCCACCTTACAGATGAGACAACTGAGGCACAGAGAGCCTAAGCTCACAAAGCTATCAGGTGGCAGACCCCCAAATCAAGCCCAGGTGACTCTGACTCCAGCATTATGCCAATTCCCTGAACGATGATGCCACTTGAGATAAAAGGGCCAGGGAGCATATGAAGGTTAAATCCTTCCTTTACAAATCTGAGAGGCAGGAGAGCTTGAGAAAAGAGGAATAAGTAAATAAAAATAAATAATATGGACAAAAGAAGCTGTTCATTGGGCAGACAGGAAAACTGTCCCCCACGAGGCACCACTGTCCCTCTGCCTTCTGTCCACAGGTAAGGGAAGCTTCTGTCGCATGGAGACCTGGAGGACACCAGGTCTCTTCCCACACACAAAGAACTGCAGAGAGCAATGTATTTGTCAGCAGCTGTGCATTACAAATCTCTCCCGTTTTAACTCACATCAGTTGGTGCTTTGGCACCAAAACATAAATGCCTTCCTGCGTGTACAAACTCAAAGTCCTACAAACAGAGACAGGGCGAGTAGGGGAATTTTCTTAAGGAAAAGCCACTTTCCTGGTGGCAGAAGGAGTGATAAACTGTATTGCCCCCAAAGGCTCAGGATCTAACTCCATTATGGGCAGTGAGGCAGTGATTCAGTGGGAAACCTCACCACCCTGGTACCTTTGCATTTAGTTGTCTTTTTAAAAAACCAACAATGGCATGAAGTAGTTGAAGAGATAATTCATTATTAAAAAAATTTGATCTGAGACTGTTTCAAATAATTTTTAAAGTTCATATTCGTTGAAAATATTATAGGCTTATTCTTATTTGAAAATTGCATGTTTTCAAACAAGTCATTTAGGATTAAAACTCCAAAATACATGCTGTCTAACACATTGACTGCCACACACAAAAGAAAAACAGAAACTTTTCCTTGGGGCCACAGTGATTTATTGTGAAAGTAGAATAAAAACCTCGAGTATAATTTAAAGGTAAACATAAAGAGAAAAATTTTATTGACTACTATGCACTTAATCTATGTTTTTTGAATTAAATTGCCAATATTAATTGTAACGATAAATATATCAACAAGTAAGATTTTATATATGCTTCATGCGGTCCCAGGGTCAAAACTAGAGTGAGTTAAATACAACTCTCATGGCAGTTAATGTGTTAACCATCTGCTCTTAGCATTGAAGTTGAGGTTAAATGACACCATTTAACATTTAAATATTTGGAAACATGGCCAGGACTCATTGAGAAAAGCAAACATTCAGCTCCTCATTTCCTCTGACTAGCAGTTTGGAATGATTTTGTCTGTGCCTTTCCCGAAGAACAACATTTAATCACACCAGACAGATCAGTTCCCTTCAATGATTTCAATAACATAAGAAATGAAATGTATATTGCCAGAATATAAGTATTAGAGATGATCTAATCCAACAATTTCATTTTACAGAAAAGAAAACTGAGGCACAGAAAGAGGAAGTAATTCTGTTGGACCTGCATGAAAGAAGCTAAACCTTGCCTGTGCACATTCTCCTGCAGTGCTCTTGAAGACGAGGTTTTGCCCCAAGTAATAACCTGATTGGATGGATAGACATTTCTCCAAGCCTCAAAATATGTCATTTCCTTGGGAATTTTTTTGCCTGTTGCTTTGACTAAGGTCAACAATACCATCAAACTCTTTGGGCCTTAAGCAGTCAAAAAAATTACTTGCTTAGTTAGTGATTATCTAACAACCAAAGGTTTACTGTTGCTACTTGTGGCAAAGATAACTGTACACCAAAGATTTATGTTTTCTTCCCATTGCATGGAGTTTTTGTTGGGAAATGGCTGCCAGGCCAGGATGCTTGGTTGGGTCACGTGACTAGTTTTTAATCAATAGAATATGAACAAAAAGTGACAAGTGTCACACATCTGGGCCAATTATGGGTAAGAAGTCGGTGTGCTTTACCTGCAAAGTAGAAGGGAACTGATTCCCTGGATCACTGCATGGATGGCAAGAGGCCCCTTAACCCACTTTGGACTTTGTATGAATGAGCAGTAAGTTATAGTGTTACTACTGAGGTTTGGGAGTTTAGCTATGATAGCAACTTGCATTGTTACTAAAATGTGGATCAAATGAGAATGATCTCAAAAACATGGTCGAGTGTGGTGGCTCACACCTGTAATCCTAGCACTCTGGGAGGCCAAGGTGGGCGGATCATTCAAGGTCAGGAGTTCGAGACCAGCCTAAGCAAGAGCAAGACCCAGTCTCTACTAAATAGAAAGAAATTAATTGGCCAACTAAAAATATATAGAAAAAAATTAGCCAGGCATGGTGGCACATGCCTGTAGTCCCAGCTACCCGGGAGGCTGAGGCAGAAGAATTGTTTGGGCCCAGGAGTTTGAGGTTGCTATGAGCTATGATGATGCCACGGCACTCTAGCCCGGGCAACAGAGTGAGACTCTGTCTCAAAAAAACCATAAAAATATATCCCACGCCAGTAAATTATATGGAGACCCTGTCTGTATGCTCTGCTTGTTAATTAAGTGATGGGACTGCAGTTCTCAAAGTTATAACATCAGCACCGTCACCTAAGAAATAGCAACCATCCAACTTAGATCAGCCCCAGGAAAACTTCACACTAGCCAGTTTGGACCCTTCTACTGAGTCACCTAAGAGACAGTACCCAGATTGTATCAGCATAACAGCCCCAAAATAATTTCCACCATTTTCTTAAGTGGAATAAAGAATGTGGAGAATAACAAGACACACAAATCATTCTGCTTTAAATTTCAAGAAGTTCTCTAAACCCTCTGCTTTGCCCCACTAAATAATGAAAGGCTTGGCTAAAAATGCCCTTAACAAAAAATTTCTCCAGTTTTTCATGTCTAGACTTTGGTTCCTTCAACTTAGTCGAGCAGGTCACAATTCAGATCAGAAGGAAAAACGTCAAAAAGCCATTGAATTCACTTGGCACATAACCCACTAAGGAAATGGCTACGTCAATACAGCCCTTGCTCAAAGTCTTCTGTTTGCTCAGCTGTGCTTTTTAAAATTAAATATTAGCCCTAACTAGGTCCAATATTTACTATTCAGCCCCCATCCTGCTCACCTGAACTTGGGGTTCTTACTTGCAGAGAAGTAGGGTCAATGAATTAAATGCTTATGAGGTGCTGATACACATTTGAATTCAGGTGAGTCACCAAAAGTTTGGGGTTCAGAGACACTAACCTCAGTTACTTCAAGCCTCAGCTTACCTTGAAGCAAAGATGTAAAATATATCCTAGATCCCAAAAAGAATTTTTTTTTAAATTTTAAGTGTGGTTATTTTGAAAAGGAAATGCAAAGGTCAATCATAGAAACCTACTTTTTAAGTGGTGAAACACTTAAGGATGATCCAGTCCAGTGATTTTCAAACACTTTTTTTTTTTTTTTTTTTTTTTATCCCTGGAGCACCTATTTCTAAAGAGAGCTTACACAGAACCCAAATGAACAAAGTTAGCAAAATCTGCTGTAATTAAAACAGGGTTGGGGGTCCAAAATCCCTCTGCCCACTGACCCTCTTTCTCCTTGGTGTCCCTTAGGACTACTCTTCCAAACCCGTGGACTCCAAAGACCAGATTATGAAAACCACCAGTCTAGTTCAATCTTTTTACTTTATGTTACCAAGAAAGAAACTGAGGCACAGTGATGTGTTCATATTCACTTAGCAAGTTAGTGGCTGGGCCAGGCAGGACTAGAAATGAATTCTCCAGACTCCCAGTCCGGGACTCATTCCAGACACCAGGTTGCTTGTCTAGATGTGTTCATGTAATCTCTGGGTCTGTGAGTTTCCTGCCTATATTGGGAGAATTTCCAGAGACGTTTATCTTCAGGTTCTGAGGTCAACACATGCAGCCACCTCTGCTGCAAACACCCAGGACCCCCATGTAGAGCAATCTCAAGAACAATGGCCAGCACATCCTTGGATGGGGGCTCTCCACATGAGGTGGCAGACAGCCATGTCTGCAAGCTCCCCCATCCTCCCGAGCTGTCACGCCGGTCCTGTGAGCACAGAAGCACCAGTTCTGGGAGAGAGGGGGCTCCCCGAGATCATCTCTGTTCTGGAACAACTGCCCCGTTTTACGAATGAGAGCATTTATGTCTGGCACTTTAAAAACTGGCAAGTACTTTAGAGATATAAATAGAGATATAAATGTCCGGGAGGCCACATGGAACAGAAAGGGGGCTTCTCAGCGTGAGTATGCTGCATGGACCACCTGCAGTGGAATTACTAGGGGTACTTAGTAAAAATGTGGATTTCTAGATGGAGCACAAATCCACATTTTTACCAACCATCCCAGGCAACTCTTCTGCGTATGCCACTGGTATAGTGGAGACAGCATAGTCACTAACGGCAAGTAGACGTGTTCAAAACCCAGCTCTGCCATCCTCTAGGTGTGGGATGTTGGACCAAACCACTTAACCTCTCCCTGTCTTCCATGGCATGGCTGTGATATTCTAGGCGGTAGTGGTAGGCAAACTTCCGGTAAAATACCGAACTAGAGGAAGAAACTTCTATGCTGCCAAGAGGGTTCTCTGGCCCCTTCCCAAATGCACTGAGTCAGTTGCTTCAGGCCTCTGGGAGCAAAACAGAGGCCTTTGGGGCGCGATGACCTGCCTCCCCAGTCAATCACAGCCAGCTCCCTCCCAGAAGTCCAGGGATGGCTCCAAGGTTCTCATGGCCCTTGCTCAGTGTCATCTCTCTTGAGGCTACACTGGCAAAGTGAACTTCTGCACCATCCCTTTTATCCCCTTCTTGCTTCTTACCTCTAACTGCTTTTTAACAGTAAGGCATGCTCGTAAAGAGTAAAGCGCTAGACAAATGTAAACTGCTATTATGATTCCAGTAAGCCACGAAGGGGTTGCAGAGGCAGCTTACAACTCAGCTAGAGAGAAAAATCCACACTCAAGACAGAATGTAAAAAGGAAGCTGGTGCAGGGGTCCCTGTTGAAAAGAGTTGAGACAGGTCATCAATGCCACAGGCAAGACAGATATTTAATCATCCAAAGATGCTGTGGGTTAGGAAAGAGCTCCTGTGATCAGTGGGATGTGGATCTGCAGGGGAGGGGAGAAGGGAGGCAGCTGGCAAGGAGATCTGCGTGAACAAAGACTTGACTTTGGGACTAAGGCCCCACCTGCAAGGAGCAGATGTTCTCATCTGGGGAGTTGGGGGTGGGCTGAGAGCACCGGGGCAGAGAGTCACTCTGTGGGGTGAAGTCACTGGATAGCCTGGGTTCCTTTGAACAGGGCACCCAGCCCCTGCAAGCCTCTGTTTCCTCGTATATAAACTAGAAAAGCAATGGCACTAACGGACAGAGTTACGGTGGGAATTTTATGAACACATACACAGAGCACTTGGCAAAGGAACCTGTGAGTATTTCAGCCTGTAGGGAATGGAGGAGTCCCAGGAAATTAGATCTAAGCACAATGTGCTACTTGAAAGCAAAAATGTAGGAATAAACGTTTGAATTTGTTGGCCTGAAAATTGTGTAATTTTTCCATAATCTATTCATTTCATTTCTGGAGTTCTCCAAATATTGGTACTACTGTTCAGGAACAGCAGTAGGGACTCTTTCTTCTCTTCCATTGGCAATATATTAACCAAAAATTCCAACGGACTGTATTAACATAGGGGCCCCATTGTCAGCTCTTGGAGTGCCTTCAATGAGGTGGCACATGATGTTGGACGTTCATTCAGCAACGCTGGGAAAGGACAGCCCACCCTCCCACCTCCAGGAGGCAGGCTCGTGTAGCCCGTGGACAGTGGCTCTCAAATGTTGGTGCATTAAGAACAACTTTGTGGGTGTCTCAGTCTATTCCTGCTGCTATAACAAAACGCCACAAATCTGGTAATTTTTAAGTACTAGACATGTATTTCCTACAGCTCTGGAGGCTGGGAAGTCTAAGAGCAAGGTGCTGGCAGGCCGTGTCTGCAGATGGCCGTGCTGCATCCTCATGTGGCAGAAGTGGCAAACACTGTGTCCTCACCTGGTGAAGGTGGAAAGGCCAAAAAGAAGATCACACTGTGCCTCACGTGGCAGGTGTGCAGGAAAGAATGAACCCATTCCTCGAGCTCTTCCATAAAGGCCCTAATCCCATCCATGAGGGTTCTGTCCTTATGACTCAATCACCTCCTAAAAGCCTCACCCCAATACTATCGCACTGCCCATTAAGTTTCAACACACAAATTTTGGGGGACCACTCAGACCAAAGCAGTGGGAGGAGGAGGGTGTAGTTGTTTAAAACATAAGATTCTTGGGCCGCATCCCCAGAGGGTCTGATTCCCTTCCATGAAAAATTTACAATTGTTAAAAATATCCAAGTGTTCACGTACATCCTAATAAGGACTAATAACCAGAATTTACAAAGAACCAAGCAAATCAGCAAGAAAAAAACAAACAACTCTATTAAAAAGCAGGCAAAAGACATGAACAGAAGCTTCTCAAAAAGAGAAAGACAAATAGCTAATGAATATATGAAAAAAATGCTCAACATCACTAATCATCAGAGAAATGCAAATTAAAATCACAATGAAATATCACCTTGCCCCAGTCAGAATGGTTTTTATTAAAAGATCCAAAAAAGAATAGATGCTAGTGTAAATGTAGAGAGAAAGGAATGCTTATACGCTGTTGGTAGGACTTCAAGCTAGTATAACCTCTATGGAAAACAGTATAGAGATTGTTCAAAAAAACTAAAAGTAGACCTACCATTTGATCCAGCAATCCCACTATTGGGTATTTGCCTAAAGGAAAAGAAGTCATTTAATCAAAAAGACACCTGTACTAGAATGTTTATTACAGCACAATTCACAATTACAAAGATGTGGAATCAACCCAAGTGCCCATGAATTCATGAATGAATTAATAAAATGTGGTATATGTTTACCATGGAGTACTACTCAGCCATAAAAGAAGATGAATTAATACCTTTTGCAATGATCTGGATGGAATTGGAGACCATTCTCCTAAGTGAAGTATCTCAAGAATGGAAAAACAAACACATGTGTACTCACTATTATGCTGGAACTAACTGATGAGCACACATGTGCACAGAGGGAAGTAAGACTCAGTGGAAATCAACTGGGGGAGGGTGGAAAAAAGGAGGGTAAAAAAAACTGACCTAATGTGTGCTATGAGCACTATTTGGGTGATGGGCACACCTATTGCCTATAGCTGGGAGTCAGGCATTATAAAAGCGATCCATGTAACCTAAAACATTTGTACCCCCTTAATATTTTGAAATTTAAAAATATATTAAAAAAAAAAAACTTTAAGAAGCACTGCCATGTGCTGGGCACCTAGCAGAGCACTCAACACGTACAACAGCGCTAGAAACCTGTCGGTCCATTAACATGATTGAATTGGCTGGGAAAATGAAACAACATTCTTGGAAGTTTTCTAAAACATTATTTTCCTTTAAAGCAAAGGTTCTCACCCTGGGATCCATGAATCATTAGGAAGTTTATAAATGGATTTCAGGGAATGCATGAGTTCCCTGAAACCATAAGTAGTTTTTTACATGGATGTGTAGACCTTGCAATGAAGATTTATTGTTTTCCTCAGATGTGTGACCCAGGGAAAGTGAAGAACCACTAGCTTTGAGGCTAACGTATTAACTGTAAACCGTATAGATTTTCACCCATCAGACCTTCCAGGTAAACCTTTCCCTTGCTCATTTGCCCAGTGAAAGCAAACACACAAGGATTTAAGTCATTTATGGGATCCTGGTTCTCTCTTATTTGCAGAACCAAAGATGAAGAAAGACAAATGATCTGAGCCTGGTACTTCCTTTGACAGGTGAAGAAACAGAAATCCAGAAGGTGTCTTGCCCAAGATCATTCCAACTAGTAATCTATAGCGGCTGGAGGGGTCCTGACACCTTCCATTGTGCCACCTCATACCACTCCCTTGCCCCTCTGCCACCACTGAGATCCACCAGGTTAAAACAATTTTCTTTCTACTAAAATACAACTTAGGTGGCATGATTATATATCCCCATGGCATGGGATGATTCTAGTCCACATATCATTATTAATAGCATTTCCTTCCATTATCAAAAGTGCTCTATTTTCTATTTTACATGGTCACCTAAGGTTTGCTTAGGGATCTGATTATTAATACAATTTTCCCCATTCTCCCTTAGTGTTAAAAATTAATCTGCCTCTCAATCCTATTCTTCATGAATGCAATGATCCCTATGTTTGCACACTGGCTGTCCACAGGCCAGATACTACTTGGAGACGTACTGAGGGAGTGGGGGCTGTGTTTTAAAATTCTTCTAAATGATTGCATTCTTTGACATTTTTAATTTGAGAAATTTCGCCTGAAAGCCTGGATTGGGAGGATTCTCTTTAAATCTTAGATCTGCCGTCACTGAGATCACATTCAGCCATTGCTGTGCCCAGGCTTCCCAGCTCAACCCAGCCCTCACCAGGATCATGTGTTGTTTTTATTTTAACTGCCTGCTGTGATTTCTTACGTATCGCCTCTATACTAACTGCTGCTGTGGGCTTGTGAGCTTGTGGTTCCTACATTATATCTTTACATAACTTTACACAGATGTTGAATTGTGTCCCCCGCCAAAATTCATATACTGAAGTCCTGACCCCCATACCTCAGAATGTGAGCTGATTTGGAAGCAAGGCTATTGCAAATGCAATTAGTTAAGATGAGGTCACTAGGGTGGGCCCCTTGTCCAATATGACTCATGTCCTTAAAAAAACGGGAAACCTAGACACAGAGACATGCACATAGGAGAATGCCATGGATGTGAAGGTAGAAGTCGAGGAGATACATCTACAAGCCAAGGAACACCAAGGATTACGAGCAAACAGACCACCAGAAGCTGGGAGAGGCAGGGAGCAGATTCCCCCTCGGCCTCAGGAGGAGCCAGTCCTTTCCACACCTTGATTCAAACTTTAGCCTCCGAAGCTGTGAGGAAATAAATTTCTGTTGTTCAAGGCATCCAGCTTGTGGTGCTTTGTTACAGCAGCCCTTGCAAACTAATACACTGGTGTAATTTTACATAAATCTGTGATTCTCAGTTAGGGTCATCTTTGCCCAAAGGGGACATTTGGCAATGTCTGGAGACATATTTGATTGTCAAAACCTGGGAGGTAAGGATCCTGTTGTCATCTAGCGGGTGGAGTCTAAGGAAGCTACTAAACTTCCCACAACAGAGAATTATCTGGGTCCAATGGTGCTGAGGTTAGACACTGATATGGATGAATACCACAAAGGAGTTTTCCATGCTCCAGGCACTTGGGTTTTGCATGCATTAATTCATTTAATCTTCCCTAAATTCTACAACAGAAGATATTACCCCATTTTGCAGATTAGGAAACTGAGGCTGGGATGAAGAGAGTTTAATTCACTTCCCATCATTGGAACCCTGGTTTTTTGGCTCAGATACCTTGTTTCAGGTCTATGTCATGCAGCTATCCCAGCAGCTCAGTGGAATAAACTACAGGACAAATGTCCTTTCTTTCTCTGTGTCATTTTATCCCAGGGAGCACCTTCTAAAGCTCTCACACTTTGGTTCAGAAACTCTGAAAATGCTTATTGTAACCTTCCTTGTCACACTGACTGCAGCATGTTCTGTCTGGAACAAAGCATGGGGACTAAAAGGCATCAAGATCCTCTCCTGCGAAATGTCCAGGCTATTCACATAGCATGTCATAAAACTGGAAACTGGAGAAATGATTCCCAGGCTTTTAGCCTGCTGCACTCCTTCTTCATTCAAATTCTTGTAAAGTATATGAGAAGTGGCACAATTAACTGTAAATTGACACAGACTCCCCTCTCACCCCGGTTTCCCCTCAGTACTCTAGGGCACCGTGTCCCCGACATCACACAGGGGACACACTTATATGTAAATAACAGCTGCGGATGCTGGACTCTCAAAGGCAATCGGGAGAGTCCGCCTCTCAAAACAAGGGGAGGGACCTCTAATTTCGTGTCCAAGGGCTTCAAATCAGGGCTCTCCTGTGTGTCCCTTGCCTCTCGCTGCTTCCATTTCCTCCTCTGTAAAACAGGGACAGTAACAATACCAACAGCACCGTGGGGAAGGTTAAGTGGATTAATACAAGCAAGATTCTTGCAGTAGTGTTTGGCACTAGGAAGTGCTCAGCAAGTGTTGGCAACAACTGCTTTCTCCCTGGGTGACCTTGATTAGTTTTCTGATCTGTAAAATGGGAACAATACACACATAATCACTCCTCCACCTACATCAATAAATTGTGAGACTGAAGCGGAAAAATTGATTCAAAATAAATTTGTAAATTGCAAGTACTATACAAATGTCAATGGATTGGTGGCCTGGTTCTATGTAGGGGATGCAAATTGTGTCCTACCCAACAAATATACACGTTAGCAAAAAATTGATACCCAGTTCTACCTCTCAGTTCTCAGGTTAAGTCCTGAAATTCACCAGATGCATTCATCGTGGAGCCTGTCTGCTCTTTGAACCCAATGCTTCCACCTCCTGTCTTGGTCATGTCTCTGTCTGCCTTTAAG
Organism: Microcebus murinus; assembly: GCF_040939455.1. Lineage (NCBI taxonomy): Eukaryota > Metazoa > Chordata > Mammalia > Primates > Cheirogaleidae > Microcebus > Microcebus murinus. The sequence continues at coordinate 92,858,433 of NC_134111.1, read as the reverse complement.
ATGGGTTTTCCCGGTGCCCTCCCTGCCACTGGGCACTGCTCAGAGCCTCATCTGGCTACCCTGAGAGATTTCAGTAACTGTGAGTCTCAAGGAAAGGGTTACTGGGAGTCTTATTCCTTTCCTCTCAGAAAGCTCTATGAAAATATTCCTACCCTCCCCTGCATTTGCAAACTCCGTATATCATTAGTTTCCTCCACCTATAAATAAAGTTTTGATTCTCCGGATACCCTGCTTCACACTCAGCCCGGGGAAAACCATTTCAGTCCCTTGCAAAGTGCCAGATCCTCTTTCTGTTAAAACCCAAATAAAAACCTAAGCAGTCATGTGAGTAGCAGCAATCCACAGTTATATGCATCAAGCCCTTTGGCAATAATGGCGACTTCTTCTACCTAACATTGTTGATTAACTTTAGCAATAAACATGAGTTTAAAAAATCATATTTAAAAAAAAGATTGCAAAGATTGTTACCTCCCTCCACTGCTCTCTAAAAAGGCCTCCTCAGAAGAAGGGGGACCAGCAGCCTCCTAGTTTGGATAACCCAAGTTCTCTTCTGTAGCTGGTTCCTCGGGATATTTGCTTCTGTGAGAAAACACCATTGGGCTTTTAGTATGAGGCTCTCCCCAAAGACTCCAGAAATAGGGCAAGTGAAACTCGATCCCAGACTCCCAAGGATTCTATCAAAGGCACTCATCATTTTCTTTTAGAAAACCCCAACTCTCAAATCCCCATGAGCACCCAACTCAACCTTGGTTTTACCCTAACTCATGGTGAAGAAGAGATCGTTGCCCAGGGTTACTATTTGGAAAGAAAATAAGTGGAAGTTGGCACAGAAAAAATGCTTTCAAGGAAAACAAGATGCATCCGCTATTACACCATTTGTGCCTTCTGTCTTCTAGGTTGACCCTTCAAGAGAGGACCATGTAGAGTAAAGCTTTTATGACATCCGGCACGTTGCCCAGTTTCTTCTCACAGGACTCGGGCAGGGCTCTAGGGCCTGCTTGCAAACCAGGATTGCACTTCTCCATGGCTCTGGCCGTATCCGAGACAGTGATGGCCTGTTACTCTTTGCTGTGTCAGAACTTGGCAGCTTACAGCAGGATCACTGGAGGAGATGAAATCCCAGTTCTCATGTGCCTGTGCTAGGACTAGTTGGTATTTATCCAGATGTGCTAGAAATGTGTAGAAAAAGGAAAAAATTTAAAAGAACCCTTGGAAATGGAGAGCATAAGCTATGAACTAATCAGGAGGTAAAGCAAATGTAGGCTTCTCTACCTCTGTGTCCTTTTAGCCAATGTAATCTTTGGTTTGTGTAAGAGTGTGTAGTCCACAGACCATTACATTAGGGTTGGTCAGAATTTTTCTATATAGGACTGGCAATTGCCTCTCCTCCCATTAGCAGGTTAGACATAAATGAAGCCTGATAAACCGAAATCCAAAGGAAGACACAAGTCCAGCAGATGCATGTGTCCTGCCAGAGTGAAGAAGAGATGCCTCCCATCCTAACCGTGATCCAGAGAAAAGGGTGAGAGCACAGAGCAACTCTTCAATTCCATCAAATAAAGAGCCTGGCTAATATCAATGCATCTTCCTTTAGTACAGGGCTTGTTTGAGTTTCCTACTGCTAATAACAAACCACCCTAAGCAGTGGCTTCCCTCTCATGGTCTCAGGGTTGACTGGGCTCCACAACGCAGTTTTCACTCAGTGTCTTTCCATGGTTGCAATCAGAGATCATCTTGCAGCTTTGTGTACTTGCACAGCTGGTGCCTGGGCTGGGAAGAAAGAAACATCTGGGGGTGAAACAGCTGGTGCTTCCTGAGCGTCTCTCTCTACTCTAGGCTGTCTCTCTATGCAATCTCTCCCACGTGGCAGCTTTAGTGTAGCTCATTTTTCTTACACAATTGCTCAGAGCTCCAAAGGCATGGGGAAAGAGGGAGAGAGACAGAGACACAAAGAGTGACAGGAAGAGTGGATGCTTTGTTGCCTACTTTTTATGATCTAACCTTGAAAGTCTCGAAGGGGCACTTCCACTGCTTTCTATAGATAAGAAACGAGTCAGTTGATTAACACAATGGTGCTCACATGGCAGTAATATTCTCTAGGGATTGGGGGTTGGAGGGGTAAACTCACAATTATGGGACACCGTGTGCATTGTCGGAGGGGGGGAGAGGGAAGGGCATGCCTCTAACCCCTGCTAGGGATAGATAATGATATAAAATGTAACCAAAATGTTTGTACCCTCACAATATCCTGAAATTAAAAAAGAAAAAAGAAAAAAGAGATGAGTCATTAACCCAACCCATATTCAAGAAAAATTAGATCCACATTTTGATGGAAGAAGCATCAAATCATTTTGCAGGTAGGTTTTAAACTCACCAGAGTGATTTTTAACCCTGCCTATGCATCACAATCATCTGGGAAGCTTTTATACCCTCTGATGCCCAGGCCACACCCCAACTAAAGTGGAATTTGAGTGAAACCCGAGCATCAATTTCTTAACAACATGAACCCATGTTTAAGAACCACTGCTTTAGACAGTAAAGGGGATTCCTGTTTAACATGCAAAATAAACCCCACTTAAAACTTACCTCTAGTGATACCAAGCTAAACTCCCACTTTTTAACTCAGAAGACCCAATGCCTTCTGTTTGTCATAAATATTTTAAATGTCTTCTTTATGTCCGAATTAAAATTCTTAGGTAATATAAGTTGCTTATACACATAAATTCCAAAAATATCTACATCACATTAGCCTGACTAACATCAAATGCAAAATACAGAAAGGTAATTTGTACTAAAATAGTATAAATGTCATGAAGTAAAGGCTTGGGTTAGGCACGATACTACTCATAACATGGTCCGATGCTTGCACTACATGTAGAATCACTGTGAATGCAACAGCTACAAATGCAGACCGGCATCTGTTATGTGGGAGACGCAAATGCAACAAGCAGCTTTAACGCCATTGGCTTGATTTTCCGAAAATAAAGCAATCGTATCAGTTACCTAGGATGTCATAATAAAATACCACCCGTTGGGTGGCTTAAACAATAGCAATTTGTTTTCTCACAGTTCTGGAGGCTGGAAGTTTAAGATCAAGATGTGGATAGGTTCGGTTTCTTCCAAGGCCTCTCTCCTTGGCTTGCAGGCGGCTGCCCCCTCCCAGTGTTCCCACATGGTCACCTCACCGTGCACGCATGTGTCTGATGTCTCTTTGCCCACGTCCTAATCTCCTCTTCTTACAAGAACACCAGTCATGTTGGATAAAGGCCCAGCCTAATGACCCCATTTTAACCTAATCACCTTATCTTTAAAGAAATTAGTAACTCTTGTCTAAACCAAACAAAGGCATATGATCTTCCTTCAATTTTCAAGGTAATTTCATTCCTAGAAAATGTATCTTATTAAAACCATGCCCCCACCAACAACACCCACACTATTCTTAAATGTGCCTGAGTCCATTTGTGCTGCTATAACAAAATACCACAGACTGAGTTATTTACAAACAATACAAATGTACATCCTATGGTCCTGGAGGCTGGGAAGTCCTAGATCAAGGCAACAGCAGAACTGGCGTCTGATAAGGGCCCGATCCCTGCTTCCAAGGTGACACCTTGTTGCTGCATCCTCTGAGGGGATGACCACTGTGCCCTCACATAGCCAAAGGGACAAAAGGACAAGAGAGCTTTTGATCTCAAGCCCTTTTATAAGGGTGCTAATCTCATTCGTGAGGAGGAGCCTTCATGACTTAATCACCTCCCTAAGGCCGTATCTCATAATACTGGTGCATTAGAGATTAAGCTTCAACATAAATTTTGGAGGGGATACCATCATTCAAAGAATAGCATCATGAAAAACAGGGCTAGATTCAAGCCTTAGCTCACTGAAAACAGATTTTACACATATACGAATGGCCCATTGGACAACTGACAGTTGTGCAGGTTGAGAGATCATTTATTCGTGCAGCACTGTTGGGTATTGGAACAGTCGGTCACCACCGGCTTCTCCCCACTAATTGCCAGTAACACCACTTCCATTACTGCGACACCCAAAATGTTCCCTAGAGGGCAGAACTGGCCCCTTTGAGAATGTTCGATTTAAACGAACCCAACGCTTAATCATAACACACATATTTCTCTTGTCAGAGAAAATCACCACCCCCTATTTTATTTGCTAGGTTTTTATTTTTGTTAATAGATTTTCTAAAATTGGGGACAAACTGTTACTGTATTTGATACTTAAGCTTGACCGCAGGGCTATCTGACATGCTTGAAATTACCCAAGTACAAGAAGGATTCCAAACAAAAGTTGCTTTGGTTATTATGCTGTTCCAAATTAGCCAAGCCAATGATCCTGTCAGTTGGTCCAATAATCTGTCTAAAGCCAATAGCATGCAAGAAGGGAGTAGAATTTTTCCCCTTGTTACACATTCTGGAGAAAAGAAAAGCCAAAACTAAATTTGCCGTTGATCAAATCTCCTAAAAATGTTTCAACAGGGATTGTCTACCTTGAATTCAATGTGGCAGGTGCACACGTGTTCGAGAAAGAATAAGGAGCAACATAGGAAAAGGTGTTGCTTAGCTAACAGCGTTACTGTGCCAAGAGTCCCAGAACTAGCTGGTGGTGGAGCCACGTGTCCAGCCCAGGTCTGTGTGACACCAAGAACCTGCTCTCTGCCACCACCCAACTTCACGAGGATGGGATGTCCAGGAAAAGGCCAAAAGCAAGAGCAAAAAAACACCACTGTGGAAAGCCCAGCATTTCTCCAGCAAACCACTGGGTCTCTCTTAGCAGTGGAACTGGAAAGGGATGGTCCCTTCTAGCAGTTCACACTCCATCAGCTTTACAATTCGATTTACCGTGGATGAGGCCAAATTTCAGTCATATTATCAATGTCTGATTCCAGGGGGAGAAGGTATAAAACATACATGATTAAATAATTGGACTAAACCTAAACTTAAAGCATTGAAAAATGTTGACTACACTATTGCTTTAATGGTTAGATAGTAAATGGTCTGGAAATTGACATTATTGTGCCCCATCTCTTCCCGTCTCCAGTGCACAAAAGAGTTCGCTCTGCTGAGTCTTTTGGGAAATGCCAAGGTAATGCTACTTTTGCACAACCAGAGGCAATGCTGTCCCACATTGTGTGGTGCTGTCCACCAAGATCCTGTCTCTTCTGGCTCTCAGCATCCAGGCATTTCTTCCATGGGGAGAGGGGAGAATGGGGCTAAAATCTTAATTTTGTTACCTCGTTTTAGCTGATTTTCCTTTGATCACTTTGAACTATTAATTCTTTTATTGCATGAGAGAAATTGTTTATGATCATGTCTCCACATTAAAAAATAACAGATACCCTCCAAAATATTAGGTAGAATAGTTTCCATGGCCAATGTGAATCATAGTACAAACGTTTACAGTAATGGTTCAGCACATATTTTTGAAAGAATGGACAGATGATATGTATTAAACCATGTATGGCTAAATGACCTGAAAAAGTCAATATGGTCACGAACAGGGCTAGAGTTTCATCTAAACATCATCTTCTAGGGGACAGAAACTGGGGGCTTTATTTTGGCTATTGCTTTCAAAGCCATGCATTTTGGGTAATCCTTTTAAATGTAATCATTATTTATATTTTGAATTATTAAATGATACTCAAGGGTTTTACTGTGGCAAGAAGAGACAATGCTCATAACACATTAAAGGCATGTTCCAATACATTGTATTCTGTAATTTCATCCTGAAATCCCAGTCCCCCGTGTAGATTCTGTCCCTGTGGTATTGAGAAGGCCGTAACCGTGTAGGATTAAAGAACAGGCTCTTTGCCAGTGGTGTGTATTCATGGCTCTCAGAGACCCAGTAGGTTTTCCGGTGACCTTGTACCAGAGGATCACTTTGTTCACATACTAGGCAGTATATATTACAAATGCTATAGGAATTCAAAGATAGCAATTAAATGTAATTGAATTTAACTAATCCCTTTTTCCCTCCCACTTCCATATTTGCGGAACACATTTAGGGACGCCTTCCATAATACATTAGATCATGCAGGCATGATTCATTCATCTGGTCAACGTCATGACCAAAAATACCAAAAAATGTACAATTAGAACCCAATCATTGTCGTCATAATGTACTCAAACTATTATGACAATTTTACGACAGCCAAATGGAATTTGAAGGGTGCAACTACTCTTCCTTTCAGGCCATTTCTATTACGCACCACCCCATTGATTATTTGTCAACTGATTTAGAGGAATTGTTGAAAATAATTTTATAACCTTCCCTTAGACCACCAAGAAATTGAACAAAAAAAAGGAAATATAATGGCTCATTTGTGGGCCTAATGCCCACAGATTTGCAAGATTTTTAAAAATCATTCTTCTACTCAGCATGCATGTACTCAGCTGCTATGTCCCCTGCATGAGATTTTATATCAAACATCAAAAGATGAATAGTGTATATCCACCAAGAAACTCACAGCTGAGCAAGAGAGACATTATACAACAGCCTATAACGTAATGCTAATTGTCCAGTACAGTAGCAGCTAGCCACATGCTACCACTGGACACTTGCAATGTAGCCAGTCAGAACTGACGTGTGCTGTGAATGTTTCACACACTCCAGATTTCAAACAGTTCTTTGAAAAAAAAAAAAAGGAAGTAATATATCTCATTAATAAGTTTTACATTGATTATATGTTTGTGATGGTTAATTTTATGTGTCGACTAATGGGGCCATATGGTAACCAGACATGTGGTCAAACACTACCCTAGGTGTTTCCGTGAGAGTGTCTGAGAATGAGATCAACATTCAAAGGGGTAGACCGAGCAGCAGATTGCCCTCCATAATGCAGGTGGGCCTTGGCCAGCAAGTTGATGGCCTGAATAGAACAACAATCTCACCACCCCCCACCAAGAAAGAGAGAGTTCTTCCTACCTGGTGGCCTTTGTCTTAGTCTATTCAGGTGGCTAAAACAGAATTCCATGGCCTGGGTGGCTTACAAACAATGCAGATTTATTTCTCATAGTTCTGGAGACCGAGAAGTCCAAGATCAAAGCACCAGCAGATTCAGTGTCTGGGGAGAACTTGCTGCCTGGCCCATGGGTGGCTGCCTTGTCCCTGTGTCCTCACATGGTGGAAGGGGCTAGAGAGCTCTCCAGGGCCCCTTTTATAAGGGGACTAATCACCTATCATAGGACCTACCTCTTAATACCATCACATTGGGAGTTATGACTTCAACATGTGAACTTGGGTGGGGACACAACCATTCCATCTATAGCAGCCTTCAGACTACAACTGAAACATCACCCCTCCCTGCGTCTCGAGCCTTCCAGCCCTTGAATTCAGAAGGGCAAGTTTCCCTCCCCAGGATAATGCTCATTTTCTATCTGCTAAGTGTACCTACTTTCATTTAACGAATGAGCAACAATAAAATTATGGAGATTCCCACTCATTTTCAGATTCTGTTGAATTGGCACCGTTTTACGTACAAATTCTTTCCGGCTTTTCCCATTCATCCCTGAGTGCACTGAGGATGTCCTGGCAACAGCTTGCTCAGCCGTCTCACACGCACTTCCTCTGACAGAGGCCCTCCTTTTTTCTCATGCCGTGCTACGGTTGAAAAAAAGCAGTCCACGTGCCCCGGCCCTAGACTTGAATTGCTCATCTCCCTTCCGCTTTCCTTTTGCACAAAGGCCACTGAAGTCTCTTCTGTGATTCCTCTCTTGTTTACATAACAGCTGCTTCAGTCCTCTGTCATGTTTTCATTTTCCCTTGGGGTGGAAAATGCTGCTCTCCTCAGGATTCATGAGAAAAAATGAGGAGTAGAGTTCAATTAGCACTCCTCAGAGGCAAACACTGAAGTGTTCGCAGTGAGGAGCAAGAGGTGAAGCTAGTGGAAACGTTAGTGGAGGCTGAGGAAGGAGACTGGAGAGCAACACCACAACAACAGTGTGGCCCAATAAAGGACGCTAGAGAGAGAAAGGAAAAGATTTGCTTTTGTTGTGAAAGAAATTTGTAGACGAAAGCAGATAAAAACCACAAGGCAGCCACTGGCCACAGACATTAAATTAAGAATGCTCACTGGTTTTTCTTAATCAGATTGTGTCTTTGTTGCTAAAGTCTACAGGGTGATTAGTGGCATCTTAACAGTATTCACAGGAGCCTTCAGAGTAGAGCCTCTTGGAAAGTCATGCACAGCAAAAGATGAAATTGAGTAATAAAGAGAGACATTCAGATTCCAGACATCCCAGTCTATGACTCAAGTAGTGAGACAGCATGGTCTGCTCATAAGGAGAGAGAGGGGATTCCATTCTCTAAAGCTGTGCTCCCACAGACTGGTACTGGTCCGTGGCCTGTTGGAACCAGGCTGCACAGCGGGAGATGAGTGCTGGGTGAGCAAGCAAAGCTTCATCTGCATTTACAGCCGCTCCCCACTGCTCACATCAGAGCTCCGTCTCTTGTCAGGTCGGCGGCTGCATTAGATTCTCATAGGAGCTCGAACCCTACTGTAAACTGCGCATGCGAGGGACCTAGGCTGCACGCTCCTTATGAGAATTTGTCTGAAACCATCACACCCTGCACCCCGGGCCATGGAAAAACTGTCTTCCATGAAACCAGTCCCTGGTGCCAAAAAGGTTGGGGATCGCTGCTCTAAAGCACACACTCAAAAGTATTCAGTGTCATCTCCTGACCAGCCAGCGCATTCTGAAAAACTGGCGCAGAATGGGAAACTGGAAACTACCTCCATCAGTCAGGTTTTGTTTGTTGCAAGCAGCAGAACTTGACTCTGGCTATTATTAAGTGAACAAAAAGAAAAATAATGAAAGGCTAATGAATAACTCACAGAAATTAAGGAAAAGCAAAGAGATCAAAATTCAAAAAAGCCAGGAATCAGGGAAGCTCTGGAGATGCAGGTAGCAGGAACCAGAAGACAGTCTGTTCAGGGCACTGCCATCAGGATTCATCAGTTCAGCCATATCATCCGGATTAGTCCATGTGACATGCACATTCTAGGGAGAGAGCATCTTACCAGTTTACCTTAGATTACTCATTCACCTCTTATCCGGGGAAGACAGGAATCCTTGACCGACAGTCCCCTCAAGCCTGCAAGTGGCAAACACAGTGTAGCTGAGTCCTCCAAAGGGAGGGTGCTGGGCAGGCAAAAGCACCAGGCATCCTGTGCCGATCCTGTGCCCTTCCTCTGTGCACACCCTCCACTGACCGATCCTCCCATCTAAAACCCACCCACCCTCGTGGTCCTACCTTCAGGCCACTTTCTCCCAGAAGCATCCTCTGGATGCTCCAACCCTATTAGCCTGTTTCTCTTCCAAACACAAACAACACAAGTAGTCATTCACATAATCATTTATTCAACAAATATTTTTGAGTCTTCACGATGTGCCAGGTACTCTACGAGGTGCCCATTCTTTGGAACATCCTGATTTTTTTCTCTGTGATGGCCCAGGCATAACCTGATCATATTTGGGAGCTCAAGCAAAACTTTACAGCATTTATCGGTCATTCATCAGTCTTGTCTTTGATCCCTTGGGTAGGTGTCATCTTCGAGCCAAATGCTACAACCTAGATAAATGTTCTGAAGTTGGTTTAATAACCTATATCACAAGACTACTGAAAAAGCCAGAGTACTTAGACATACTTGTGTATCTATTCTAAGTGATATAAAGCAGTGACCCCGAAGTTTCATGTAATTTGTAGTTCTTTCTAATTTGTAGTAATTTGTAGTTCCTCCTTCAATAAACAAATACCGAGTGAATATCTGTTTTTGTATAAATAAAGACATATTTTGCTAAGCAGAGCAGATATTCAGTAGCACACACTAGCACGACCGTGCCAGTCATCAAAACAGTGGAAACTCCCATGCTGGTGGGTAGTCAGTCACTGTCCCCAGCCTCCAGTGTCCCATCACCATCCCTGCATGGCCCCTGCCATCCTCACTCCTATGGCCCCTCCCCGAGGACCCCACTCTCCCACGATCCAGTGACCAAGGTTAATCCCTGGTGCAAGACCTTGCTTCAGCCCATGTCATCTCTGTTGATAAATATTTTTAATATCACCCTGATTCTAAGAACATTGATAGATACGAAAATAGGCAGGGTCTGTCCTTAGAGAACTTATGGATGGAATACTATTCAGCAATAAAAAGGAACAAAGTGAATAAATCTCAAAAATGTCATGTTGAGCAAAAGAAGCCAGACATGAAAGAATACTGTATGCTTCCATTTGTATGAAGTTCTAGATCAGAAAAAAACTGACTATGATCATATAACTCAGAAGAGCAGTTGCCTGAGGTGGACTAGGGGAGGCAGGTATTGACTAGAAAGGGGAACGAGGAAATTTCCCAAAGTAATGGAAATGTTTTATAGTTCAATTAGGGTGGCTTAAAATCTATGCATTTGATTATATATAAATTATAACTCAATAAAGAGTTTACAGTCCAGTAAGGAAGCTGATGCCTCCAAATATCAACCTAACACCAGTCGAAAAAGCTTAAGTCCCAGAAAAGAGGCACAGCTGGAGTGGAGCCTTCATAGCCAAGTGGCTAAGACCATCCTCTCTTGGGGTGCACAGCACTGCCTGGCTTTGAACCGGACTGTAGGCAAGTTATTTTAGCCCCCTCAGCTTTCTCTCTGCAAACTGGTGACAATCATAGCAACTACCTAAGAGGTGTTGCAAAGATCAAATGAGTTATCCGTCTAAAGTACTAATGATTAGAACCTTTGGCACACAGCAAGTACACAACAAATGTTCACTATTAATAAAATTATTGGACTCCAGAAGAGAAGGTTCTGTCCCGCTGAGGGGACAATGAAGAGGTAGCCTTTGAGCTGAGTTTTGTAGAATTGCTTGTAAGATGTGGATATGGGCAGATGGAAGAAAATTACATCCATGTGCGTTCACCTCACTACTCCAATTCTTCAAGAATTATCTTGTGTCGCTTCCTCCAAAAAGCCTGACGTAACCCCTTGGCTGTACTAGGGCCCTCCGTACACAGTCACAGGGCAGCGCATACTCTCTCGGACTGCACTTATCACATCTGTATTTAATTAATAAATTAATCAATTATTACTTAAGAATTTATTTCACATGTATCAGCCTTCTCTAGTAGACTAGAAGCTCCATGGAACTGCGGGCTCACTTTCATATCCCCAGGCGCTGTGACAGACACTTGCAAAATTATTCATTGTTAATATACGAGTAAATAATAAAGACATTATTTATTTTATGTAAATAAAGTTATCCTTTTACTCCTTTCAACTCAATTCAGAGTTTGTTTATTTGAGGAACTGGTAGCCTGGGAGTCCTCCCTGGGTTTAAGTACTGGCTACTGGCTCTACAGATATACCCTTGGGCAAGTTAGTTCACCTCTTCACACTTCGGTCTCCTGCAGGTAGAATAGGGCAGTAAGAGATCCACCTGCATAGATGTGTTGTGAATAATAAAAACAGAATTCTTGGGAAGCATTTTACCCTGTGTCTATCACAAAGCAAGTGCTCAAAAAATGGTAGCATCATTATCATTCCCTTTGCTCAACCTATAGAGTAACATGACTCCACCAGAGATATTGTTATGGTAAATATATGAAAATGCATCAAAACACTCAGGCCTGGCTGGGCGCGGTGGCTCAAGCCTGTAATCCTAGCTCTCTGGGAGGCCGAGGCGGGCGGATTGCTCGAGGTCGGGAGTTCGAAACCAGCCTGAGCAAGAGCGAGACCCCGTCTCTACTATAAATAGAAAGAAACTAATTGGCCAACTAATATATATAGAAAAAATTAGCCGGGCATTGTGGCACATGCCTGTAGTCCCAGCTACTTGGGAGGCTGAGACAGAAGGATCGCTTGAGCCCAGGAGTTTGAGGTTGCTGTGAGCTGGGCTGACGCCACAGCACTCACTCTAGCCTGGACAACAAAGCAAGACTCTGTCTCAAAAAAAAAAAAAAAAAAAAAAAAAAACACTCAGGCCTGATTAAGTGGATTGTTCACTTGTCATCCAACTCCACAACTGGCAAGAGTGTGGGATACGAGTAAGTTATGTTTGTCTCTGTTGTATACACCTTGTCTAAAGATGCATTGCGAAAAAATCTATTCCAATACCAACCATTTTAGCTTCCTTTTCCAACACCAAGATAGTGTTTTCTAAATTCTTCCCCATAGTGAGTTTTGCAAAAGTGTTTTAGCATTTACAGAAATCTTGCACCGACTCTATCTCATTTGACGTTTAGATTGACCTCATTTTTCAATATGAGATTAGAAGATGAGAAAAGATGATAAAGTCTGCCCCAGGCCACAAAGAGAGTAAGGAGTTGAACTAGGATTCCAAATCCAAGTCTTCCAACTCCAAGCCTAATATTCTTTTAGCCTAGATGTAACTTCCAGGAAATGCCTGCAGCAGGGTCCTAAAGAATAAGTGACATTTCTGAGTGTCTTTGTTAGGCTGATGAAGCCCAGTGCCTGATTTCTTCTGACCCCAGGTCTAAACTCTAGGGAAATCAAGTAGCCTCAGATTTTACAATTAAATGAGCACAGCCTGAAGCTCAAGATTTTAATTAGTCATTGGCCTAGCATGAATTTTCTGGAGTGACACCTCAGGTGAGAAAAATCAAATCAACAGGAAATAAATATCACTGGAAAAAACTCCCACATTGAAGAAGCAGTGAAATAGCCTGCCACCTTAGTAAAGAGAATGCATTCTGGAAGAAAAATAAAATCCTAGATGTAAAAGCCCCCAAAGTTTGAATATATGAGATCATCCAAACAATTGCTAGACTCTGTTTCCATTTTTTCCTTCTGTATCAAGTTCTATTCATATTCAATAAGGCAGTGTAAAAAAATATATATATATACATATATATATTCAATAAGGCAGGATAATATATATATATATATGCATGCAAATGTAATTGTAAGAGTAGTTTTTACCTTAATAAAGATACTGAACTCTTAAGTGTAGAAATATTAATAAATGTAAAAGTACCTAGCACTATTCAAGGTACATATGGGTACTCAATAAATGCTTGCTAACCTTGAATCTGCTGAAATTTCTTTTTGAGTGACTTTTAGCTTTTCACAACAAGCACCAAGACAAGCTTTTCTCCTGACCCTACTACGATACTAAATATACCTTAATGCAGAGCTCTTTTGAAACCCTATTTCTTTGCGTAAGGATTTCTGACACATCAAAATATCATTAAACAGAGTTTCAAAGTCAAATAATAGGACTACTTTTTCACCACAAACCCTAGAGAAATAAAACTGCAAACAACACATTAGCAAGGCTGAGAAAAAAACATGTTGAGAGCTGTCCAAAACATTTTGTCACTATTTAAAATTTTCTCTTGCATGCTTTCCCTCTAAATATTGCAAGAAAAAAATTAGTGGCTTTGCACATAAATATGTCTAAGGCCACAGGCTCAAATGTCATGCATGGAAACATTGACAAGCTCCCTCTCTTCGAAAGGAGTATTTTTCCCCCAGAGCTGCCAGTCTGAGTAAATGCCACAATTTTAAAATGAAGTCTGTTTTTTTTTCTTCCACATCCAAAATGTCTTTATTTGCACCTTAGAAATGCTGATGTCAATTGCCTTACAAATTCCTCCCCAAAAAAGCAATTCCAATTAATTGTAGTTGACAAGATTGTCGCATCTCTAATAATGGTAGGCACAGAGCTTGTCAGCACAGGGTCTGTTGCCATAGCTACCTGTAAGGTATGACAACAACTGTAGCTCCAGAAATTAAAGTGTCAAGGAAAACAGAGTGACTGCATATCACTTAGCTAAATGATCCCACATGGTGCCTTAGCTGATTATTAGAGAGGGATACTATATTCCTTCAGGTAAAGCTAATAATCAAGTGAAATAGCCTCTGAGAAATAGGGTTTTCTGAGTGTTTTCTCTCCTAGTCCCCAACAGACTGATAAAATGATCCCTTGATAACACTTAAAAGCTATTTTTCAAACTTTGCTTTTTGAAAAGTTTAAGAATGCAATATCACAGTAATTGCCCAATTGAATCACTTTAGACCTCATAATACCTGCTATAGCCACCACCAAAGAGGTAAAAGCACAGTTGATAAGTGAGTTGTCCTATCTAGGTAGCAAGCAACCAAATTGATCTTGTTCCTTAAATGGCTGGTTTTACTCTAAAATAGTTGTGGAGGGAATCAATCTAAACTGTATATTTCACTATCTAAGTGTATATTTTTCTATCTTAAATGAATTGGCTGATCAAGTTGTTTGAACTGTCTATACATATAGATGTGTCCACCATTTAAAGATTCCTGTCAGAACTTACCGAACACTCCATCTCCCCTCCCATCAAAGTATAAAGTTGGGAATCAGACATAATGGATTTAAGATTGACCCCACTTGTTTGAGATGAATCACACAGAGCCATTCTCAGCTCCTTGGAGGCTCTTGGAAGGTAAGCAGGCACAATAAAGAGTCAAATCTCTTTAGGGAAACACTGCTAACTTTATTATTTATGAAGGAGAAGAGTTAAAGCTTAATGAAATGAAAAATAACGCTCTCCCTATACAAGCCTTAGATTGTGGTGTTAAAAAGAAAGGCACCCTCATATTATGTACCTTCTGTGGTAAGGGATTCTGAGAAGGCAACCACCACTCCTGCCAGGGGAGATTAAACTGGAATTGTAAGATCCAGCATCTTTCCATCCACTCACTCCACTTGTGTTATCTTGCCCTTCCTGCCCTGGGGCTGAGTGTGAGGAAATCCACCTGTAGCGTTCATCTTACACTTTCGATAGAGCTCACAAAACAGAGGCGGGCCCAAGGGGACTCACACAAGCAACAGCAGATTTCCCAGAGAAAGAAGGTTGAGGACTGAGCACAGTGGGATTTGGAGGGAGCTGGAAAGACTGAGAGATTGAGCAGTAAGAACGGGAGAGCATCTACAACGGAGCAGCTCTTTCCAAAGACCCTCCCCAACCCCTGGAAGGTACAAGAGATCTAAATAGTCAGAAAAAAACAAACAAAACTTCCAGTTTTCCTAATCTGTAGTGTTATTAGATATTTACCCAACCCTGTGTCAAAAGAGATGCTTAAACTTCTATCATTTTTCAGATTATATTCCATCTAGAAAAAGTGGCACAGAGGTTAGGTGCTCTACCCCGCGGGGCGCTGGCTAAGATGGCGCCACCCTCCCTCATGTGGGCGGCAAGGCAGAAACGTCTGCAGAGCAGCCAGGCCCTCGCCCCAAGCATCAGATGGACTAGAACACATTTCCCCTGATTCCCTCCTCGTCTCGCCCTTTATGGAACAGCAAGGAGCATTCCAGTAAACATTCTATTAGCCCGACAAGCCCAGGTTACACCTACATAAAAAGATTTAATGAAAAGAAAATATTGTGCTGAAACTCAACTAAAAGAAAAACAGTATGTCATATAAAATGGGACGTCTTAGAGCCTTCGTTTGCTCCATCGACCTTCTCTCCTTTCTCTCACTCGCCCCGTGAAAACAGCTGGAAAGGGAAAGCTATTGATTCAAATTGAAAAGACAAGTCTTAAATTTCCAGATGAAAAAGAGATTTCCCTTTTTCTTTTTCTTTTTTTTTTTTTCTTTTTTTTTGAGACAGAGTCTCGCTTGTTGACCAGGCTAGAGTGAGTGCCGTGGCGTCAGCCTAGCTCACAGCAACCTCAAACTCCTGGGCTCAAGCAATCCTTCTGCCTCAGCCTCCCGAGTAGCTGGGACTACAGGCATGCGCCACCATGCCCGGCTAATTTTATATATATATTAGTTGGCCAATTAATTTCTTTCTATTTATAGTAGAGACGGGGTCTTGCTCAGGTTGGTTTCGAACTCCTGACCTCGAGCAATCCGCCCGCCTCAGCCTCCCAGAGTGCTAGGATTACAGGCGTGAGCCACCGCGCCCGGCTTGATTTCCCTTTTTCTTATCATGAATCCTCCTTCTCTCTTCTCCCACAATACCTTGCCTATCGTTTTTACACACATTCCTCTTTCTTAACTTTGTTTCTTGTTATTATTTTAGAGTGTATTGCCTCCTGTTTTTCATCTCCTAGTCTTCTTTCTTCTAGTTCTCTTTTGCAGCCAGGAGCTTATTTTATTCCACAAAAGCACCACAGCTGTCATTCCAATGTGTTTTAGTACCAGGAGAGAACAAAGCACCATTTGCCACTTCAGGGATAAATCTAAATGGTAATATCATTTGATAATAAGTATGTGCATATGTGTGCATGTTTGTATGTGTGTGTTAAAACTCAGTTTTACTTTGGGTAAATTAACCTGGATTATAAATTCCACAGATGTTGTATTTTCAACACCTATAAAATAAAATACTCAGGTATAAACCTAACAAAACAACACCTATAACATAGGTGTTGAAAATACAACACATAGTATATGCTCAATAAACATTTGTTGAACAAATAAATAAATGAATGTTGACTAATTTGCACTTTTAGGAATTAAAATGATAAGGCTTGAAGATGTCAAAGAGACCTTTGAAGATATGAAAGGTCTTTTAATCTCATATTCTCTAGTTAGTCTTCAATTGGAACAAGCAATTACCTTAGGATCACAATTTTTTCTGATTAAAAGAAGTAACAGGAGATTACAGTTCCATTTAATCTCACAGATTGCATCATACTTAAATGTGAAAAACTGAGCAATTTCCTCTCAGGTCAGAAAGAAGGCAAAGATGTCCATTTTCAGTGCTTTATTCAACATTGCACTGGAAGTTCCAGAAACTGCAATAAGTCAAGAAAAAGAAATAAAGGGAATACAGATTGGAAAAGAAGAAATAAAACCGTCCCTATTCACATACAACATAACTGTCTACATAGACAATCCCAAGAAATTTACAAAAAAAAGCTCCTAGAACTAACAAATTATGTTAGCAAGCTTGCAGGATATATAGCCAACATACAAAAATCAACCGCATTTCTATATACTAGCAATAAACTATTAGAAAGAAAAATTTTTAAAAGATTAAAGTTTATAATAGCTCAACCAAAATAAAATACTCAGGTGTAAACCTAACAAAACATGCACATGCCTATGTGTTAATAACTACTAAGTGCTGATGAAATAAACCAAAAAAAGACCAAATAAATAGAAAAATACATAACGTTCATGGACTGGAAAGCTCAAGATAGGTAAAATGTCAATTCTACCCAAATTTTCTATTGGTTTAATACAATTTGTACCAAAATTCCAGAAGGTGTTTTTGTATATATAAACAAGTTTACACTAAATTTATATGGAAAGTCAAAGGAACTAGAATAGCCAAAATATTTTTGAAAAAAGGTCAAATTTGGAGAATTCAGACTACTTCATTTTAAGACTTGAAATGCAACAATCAAGATAGTTGATTATGGCTTAAGAATAGAAATATAAATCAAGGAAACAGATAGTCCAGACAGACCCACACATACATGATCTATTGATTTTCCATGAAAGTGTCAAGATAATTTAATGGGGAGTGGGTAGTTTCCCCAAAAATATGGCGCTGGAATAACTGGATATACATATAGGAAAACACACACACACACACGTTGAACATTTCCTCACATTGTATGAAAAATTAACTCAAAATAGATCATTTTGATCAAGGTAAAAGCTTAAGACTTAAAAAAAAATGAGAAGGAATCTTTATAACTTGAAGGTAGACAGAGATTTCTTAAACAGGACACAAAATCACTAACACATAAGAGAAAAATTTTAAAAATTGAACTTCATCAAAATTTTAAATTTCTGTTCTTTGAGAGACACTATTACGCAAGCCATTTCTTTGGAGAGATATTTCCAATGCAAATAGCTGACAAAGAACTTATACACAGAATATACATTTAAAAACAAAAAAGACCACATAGGCCAATTATGGTAAGATACTCTGATTTTTAAAATGAACAGAGGAGCCAGGGCACAGTGGCTCAGGCCTGTAACCCCAACACTTTGGGATTGCTCGAGACCAGGAATTCAAGACCAGCCTGGGCAACATAGCAAAACCCCATCTCTACAAAAAAATAATAATAATTAGCCAGGCCTGGTGGCATGTACCTGTAGTCCCACCTATTTGGCAGGCTGACCAGGATGATCTCTTGAGCCCAGGAGTTGGAAGTTGCAGTGAGCTGTGAGTGCACCACTACACTCCAGTCTGGGCGACAGAGCAAGACCCTGTCTCTAAAAAAATGCTAATTAAGTAAAAAATAAAAATATAATGAGCAGAAGATTTGAACAGACACGTCACAAAAGAAGATACACAGATTGTCAAAAACATGTCTAACATCACTAGAGACCGGGAAAACGCAAATTAGATTTTAAAAAGATACCACTACACACCCACTAAAATAGCTAAAATTAGAAGGACCATTGAGGAAGATGTACAGCAGGTGCAACTCTCACACATTGTTGGTGGGAATGGAAATGGTACAACAACATCGAAAATGGTTTGGCATTTTCAATTAAATAAATAGTTGTCATACGACCCAGCAATTCTACTCCTTATGGTTTACCCAAGAAAAATAAAAACATATATTTACAAAAAGACTTATACATAAATATTTGTAGCAGCTTTATTTGGGACAGCCCAATCAATAGGTGAATGCATAAACAAATTATGGCATATTCATACAATGGAATACTACTCAGCAATATAAAGGAATAAGTTACTGATACACACACAATGTCATAGATAAATTTTGAAAACATCATGCTAAGCAAAAGAGACCAGATTAGAAAGAGTGCAAATGGTATAATTGTATTTATATCGAATTGTAGAACAAAGAAAAATAACCTATGTCGACAAAAAGAAGATCAATAATTGCATGGGGCTGGGAGATGAGGAATCACCTGGAAAAGGGCATGAGGCAGTTCTTTAGGATGATGGAAATGTGCTAAAATATATCATAATTTGAGTGGTATTTGCCAAAACTCATTTAACTGCACATTTAAAATGAGTGCATTTTATTTTGTGAAAATTATACATTAATAAAGTGGATTTTAAAACTTTTTAAACCTATACTTCTCTAAGAGGGTAATGTTTTCCTTCTCCTCTCCGATCAGTAACGTTACATTAAAACAGAGAGCCATTATAAGAAATGCATTGCTTCACCTTCTGAATTAGGTAGCGTATCTTTAGTTCAGTTGCTGTGTCCAGGAGCACAAATGGTGGAAATCTGTGCCTCTCAGTCCAGCACACGTATCTGCTTTTCTCTATTTGGTCTCTGGTGGGACAGAAAGGCTTTCTCTGGATGGTGGTACAGTGGACTTTGGATTAGTGTGCTTCCAGCACTAAGACCAATGCAAGATTCCTTCTCAGAAAAATGGAAGAACTCCAAAGAAAGACGGGTCTAGTTCAGGTCACAGGCTCTCACCTGCACCATCAAAGTGGTCAGGAGGATGAGAATTATGATTAGCCAGACCTGCACTGCGTGGCTTAAAGAAGGGGGGGACAAGGCACTGTGATTGGTGGTCCCACCAGAATCGCAAGTCTAAGACACGAGAGGTTTAGTACCTCAGCCAAGGTGTGCAGTGCTGGACATTCTAAACCCACAGATGTCCACCACATCTTCCAAGAGAAAGGGCTCCCACAGTAATTGGAATATGGGAATATAAAGGAAAGATGGAAGGCCCAGATTCCTCAGGAAACCCCACCCCAGAAATAGACAGGAGAGAAATTCTTTGGGGCCAAGAATCAATGTTTTTGTTTTTCATCTACAAAAATCAAAGATAGTTCAAGGGAATAGTATTCTTTTCAAACTGATAAAATCTATTGGGGTGAAAAACATACATACACAAACATACACTCAATTCTACGTATGCATAATACGTTCATAAAAACTAGCATATCATTGTGATTTGGTGCCTCATATTTAGCGAGTCTAATATTTTTGTTTCTATGAATATTTCTCAGCTGCCTGGGATACCCTGGAAGTTTCTAGTCTCATTTCCCTAGTGGTTCTTTGTCAGAGAATGTAACAGAAAAGGAAATCAAAAGCCCTTATTTTCATCAGCTGACACTGGAGGGACAGCAAAGGAATGACAGACTGAGGCTGGCAACCAGCCCCTTTTCTCACAGAGGAAAATTACCAGAACTCTCTGCAGAGTGACTAAGAGCGGCCAACAGTGCTGCCTGGTGTTCTCTTCTCATCTGAGACTGAGCAGACGCAGCTTTGCAAGCGAGATGGCGAAAGAAGCCAGGATTCCGCCCTGAGGCAGAACAGGCCACCTCCGCCCAGGTGGTCTTCCCACCATATCCCTGGACATTTGACAGATGGTGTGAGATGCTAATCGGCAAAACCACCTCGGAAGCTTCCTGGAACAGCTGCAGCTCTGAAAGTCAGCAGAACGGCTCTCGTGATTTGGGTGGGTGTCAGCTTTTTCATGATACGGCTGGGGAGACAGAAGCTCCCAAGTTCCCTGCTGGCTTCCCCAGGCATCTGGCAGATTTGATCAGTATCGAGGCACATCCCTGACCCTGCCTTCCACGTAGCTGGTCTAGGACTGCAGAACTGCCAAGACTCATGGGACTCCCAGGACAGAAAACAGGCAAAAAACAAAACTCAACTGAAATGCTATATTGTAGGGATAACAGAGATCTCAATTTATGCTTTATGTTAAAGTTATGAGCCACATGAGGATGAAGACCCTCTGATGTATTCCCTGCTGCCTTCCAGCTCCTACCAGAAAAACTGGTTCATACGCAAGTGCTCCAAACACATTCAATGAATGAATGAATGAAACACTGCCTACTTTCCCTCCATACCAACCTTAATCATGAAAAAAGCTGGGCTGTGTGTATTTCCACTGAATCCCAGCTTCTGATGTACTAAAGCCCAGGGAAATACGATCTTTTGTCTATGTATAGCTATTTAGATGACGAAAGTAGAATGTGGTCTGGTCAGAATGTCATACTAATTGGAGATTTTGAGTCTAGTGACCCCACAGATACATTATACATTTGAATATTTTAATATTCAATTCTTATTTTCCCTTTGTGAGAAAGAGCCTGAGCCATCTCTAGGAAAGAGCAAATGAGGACAATTTCACCAAGACCCCACTCTGGGGAAGAAGGTTCTTGAGGCACCAGTGAAAGGAGGAAACAGGAAACCGTCAACCAGCAGCTGAACCAGAACTGCTGTCTGACGGTCCCTAAAATGCAGCTAACAGTACCCTCTGAGCACCCTCATCCACTGTCTTCTTACAAACCCCTCAGGTTGCTTGTTATCTCTTTCTGGTACCTTCCCTCAGGAGTACTTCTCCTTATCAGCTATGCTTCCTGATGTTAATGCTTTCACTGCAGTGAGCAAACCTACCCTGGACATTTTCTTTAACCAGTTTTTGTCCATATTGCAATTTCAGGTGACGTATGGTCCCTTTCCCTCACCTTTACCCCTTTGGAGTTACGGCCCTCAAAGGAGAGCCAGTGGTCTGGATATTCTAGGACAGAGAAGAAGAACCACGCTAAGCCTTTAGCCCCTTTCTAAAATCTCCTTCCACTGAGGTTGCCTCTACTTTCAGAGCTAAACACGGGAGCAGGAATTTCTGGAAAGATAATTATCAGTCACATAGGCAGCCAGCCCTCTGTGTGCCCTGGCCTCCCCCACGACATTCTCGTCTTAAGGCCAGAGAACGCTTCAGAGTATTAATACCTTTTCCAGACTATATTTTTATTATTAAGGGTAAAAGCACATAGCTCCAGTTCTTTCCCCAACCCTGCTTCCCCATGGTTAAGCTGGTCAGCAGCACTATTGCTCACTCATGGACAGGGATGGCTACTCAGTCCTGGCACTTAGGAAAGCCAGCATCTGTCTACATGGCTGCCAAGCACTGGCAAGACACTGGACACTGAGCTCTCAAGCAAATGAGTCTTTGGTGGAAGACAATTAGCCTGGCTCTGGGCTCGGGAGCAAGGGAAGGCAGAATGGGCCCCAAATGCCTATTGGGGTTGCTGTGGATTTTTCTGGTCATCTTCAGCTGAACAGGCTGAAAGGGAAGGTTCCTAAGTGCTGTGAGGGAGAATGAAAAGGAAAACAAACAGAATGAAGAGACAGCTGGAGTGTGGATGCTCAGAGTTCCCTCTGAACTTTGTACAGGGAGACCTCACATGTTCTCCCCTCCCTTCTCGGAAGCAGGGACAGAGACGCTGCCCTGCCACATGGCCAGACTGGGAACCCAAGCTCACTTTTTGAAAACCCGTGGGGACTTTCCTCTCTGGAGCTGGACGTGATCTACTAACAAAAGGCAGGGTAGCCTTGTTTTCACTTCCCATCTGTCGTGACTATCACTCTCTGCGTTCCAGTCTCTTCTGTCCCTTCATGGCTCTGTTCTCAGCCCTTCGCCCCATTCTCTCCAAAGAAAATGGGAAAAGAATTCTCAGGAGAGGAGAAAAAGGATAACTTTCTCATCACAGAAATAAACTTTTGGTGTTTATACTTCGAGATTATCTTAAATAACATATGTGTTTTCACTCATTCAATAACTCTATACTCAACCTTATGCAGAATATATCAAAGTGAACTGAGTACAAACCCTGTTATCCTAGGTCTCCCAGTGGTATAATAATTTATGTGTCTTAAGGTTTTCATACAGATGAAATCGAAGTATTACAGGAATACAGTGAAATAAACTCTGAATTGTCTCTAGAGATATCAAAGAAGGCTTCTTGGAAGAAGTGACATTTGACTGGCTCTTAAATGATGAATAGTAATTCTATAGCCAGACAAAAAATGAAAGAGCTTATGAGGCTAAAGCAAAAATCATCTTAAAAGACAAGAAACAAAAAAATAACTTGTGTACTCGGGAAGCTGCATTCAGCAGCAATATTAGAAACAGCACAAGTAGATAAAAGACAGGGCAAGGAGGGTCCTATACTCTATATTTAGTGGTTTGGACATTGTCACATGGAATTTAGGGAAGTTTAAGTGATTTGATTTAACACATTAACTTCCATGTGAGTTATATTTAACTCGGGCTAGTTTTGAGCCCAGGGCCCCGTGAAGCATATGTAACTCACACGTCTCTTTAGCTTGGGAGGCCTGAGAACTATTTTTCAAGTTGCATATAACTCACACACAGAAAACAATAAATAAAAAAAAAATTTCATTAAATTAAGATAGCTTTGTTTTTATGGTTTTCATTTTATTTTTGTAATAAAACACATGGCCCCAAAGAAAAAAAATGTTCCTAGTGTTGTAGTCAATGTGTTAAGTTAGGAAGCATCATGATCAAATTTGCTTATTGAAAGGTCACTCTGGCTACAGTGCCTGGGATAATGCAACTGGGCTAAGGCAGAGGCAGGAAAACTAACAAGGAAGTTACTCAAAGTCCAGGCAAGAGATGGTGAGGGCATGAACGAAGGCAATGGCATGGGCTTGAAGAAGAGGGCTTCTTATTATTTATCACTCCGTTCCCAAGGTGACATTTTTTTCCTGCTTGATATTATAATGTGGAATCAGACAAGAGAATACCTGTGTCTAAGGCAGGGACTGTGGGTTTTCTTTGCTTTTCTTTATTAAAAACTTTCTTACCATTGTTACCATAATGTCTTTTACAACATCCCATCAAGGCTTCCTGCTTTGTCCTTCTCTGGGCTCTGCATATAGCACTGTAGTCAGATGTCCTGGATTTGTACCCCAGTTTTGTCATTTACTCCTGAAGGGCCATGGCAAGGTCCCTAATCTTGTATGCAATGAACCGTTGTCACATACTAGGTTCTAAATGAAGCGTCTGATATCATTAAAGTGTCTCATTTAAAACTCAGGAAAAAAAAAAAAAAAAAAAACTTTCTTGTCCTGAGCCTGAACTAAGCTCTCCCACACAAAGTGAGTGATGGTGGTGGTTGTGGTGGTGGTGGTGCTGAATGTAGTTGTTGACGATGATGATGGTGATGACAATGACAACCCACTTAGAATATGAGAGCAGACTTCAAACTACCATAATTAATATTTGCTATGGGCTGAATGTTTGTGTCCCCCCAAATTTCAGATGTTGAAACTTAACGCCCAAGGTGATGGTATTAAGAGGTAGGGCCTTTGGGAGGTGACTAGGTCATGAGGGCTCTGACTTCGCCAATGGGATTAGTGGCCACATAGCAAAAGCTTGAGGGAGGCTGTGTGCCCCTTCTGCCACATGAGACACATAAAAGCACCATCTCCGAGGACAGGCCCTCCCCAGACACCGAATCTGCTGGTGCCTTGCTCGCGGGCTTCCCAGCCTCCAGAACTGTGAGCAGCAAACTTCTATTGTTCATAAACTACCCAGTCTAAGGCATTTTGCTGTAACAGCCTTAACTGACTACGACAAGATTGAACACCTATTATTCCTTCAAAAGGTTTGAGGTTGTATCTTTAGAAATAAAGACATCATTATTGATTGAGGCTAGTCTTGGCTTCAAATAGGGGATACTTCCAGGTCTGCTAAACCTGCAAACCAACGAACAGAAACACCCACCGTGTTTATGATGTTGGAACTTAAACACAGAGCAAGAGGTTTCCTCCTGTGCCTTCCTGTTGGCATCCCTTCTTCTCTCTACCACTCCAACCACAGCCTTGGTCCCCTCTACTGCCTTTACCCCTCTCACTGAACTGTCACCAAATTTCCCACACTTTCCGGCAGCCCTGGCACATGCTGTTTCTAGTTTAGAGTCTTTTCCTCTTTCTACTCTGCCTTGGAAACTTCAGCTCATGTCTCCATTTCTAGCTCAAAGTTCATTCTGCCCCTTTGCAATCTTCTCTGTTCCCAGAGTGGACTTGGGTGTTCAATATTCCATGTGTTCATAACTGTGTTATAGGGCTTAGATGTTAAGTTGAAAGAAAAAACAGTAACTGAAATAAAGAACAAATAAATGAGAAAAATACAAGAAAAACAGGAAGATAGCAATACAACAAACAATGAAGTACAGATAAAGAAGTTAATGTCCAGTAATTAAGAACCAGGACAAAATGACTTGCGTGTGTACATTTTTCTAGAAAGGGAATCCATAGCCCATCAGATTATCAAAAAGCTTGAGAAATAAAGTATTTGGGAAAATATCTGTTATACACAAAATGAGAAAGAGTTAACATAAAACATTCTAAAACAGGGTGAAATACTTTAATGTATTTCAGTTCAGTTTTGTTATTCAATCACATTTATGTATTAACAAAGAATAGAAATAGTAAATATAAATACATCAAATAAAAAGCAGTTTTTAACTCAAGGAGGAATAATAATTATAAAAGAATGAGTTCTGATCTCAAAGCAGACAAAGCCATACAAAATATTCAAGATCTAATAGGGTATGACTTTAGGTATACTTAAGTGTTGTATGGTCCCAGCAAAATGAAAGGTTTGAAAACGTCTAAAGTATATAAAATTCCATTTCTTAGGATCCCATAAAATTCAAAGACCTAAACATAGAAGAGGAAAGACACGCACATATGATAAGAGCTTATCAGCCGAGTGGGAACTGTGGACAGAAAAATTAAGTGTATAACTTGCACTCAAGGAAGTACATGAAGTGAACATTCCCCTTGTAAAGTCAAGGAATCATTGACATTACAACATAAATAAATTAGCAATATTATCAAGGTCACAAGCAAGAATACAGATAGCCTCCTGGCCTAATTTTGTGCTGCCAATAATGTTAATTGCAACAAAACAGGCATCAACTGCCCAAGGTCCTTGATCTTGGACTTCCCAGCCAGGGAATATGAGCTCTACAGGTTCAGGGCATGGAGTCAAGTCAAAACAGCCAGTCTCTTCTGGCTGTTTTCTCCAACACCCAGAAAACACATTTCTACCATTGCCTTTTTAGAGTACGAACATAGGCTTTCAGGCCAACAGCAAATTTCAATCAACATACCCAGTGCAGCAGCAGAATGGGCCCACAGAGAGGAAGTCTGGAGAAAGAGCAGTCTTGCACCTAGGCAGACTGATTCTTGTGAAATTCTCCTGGCCACCCTCATGGATAGAATCTCCTTCTGAGTCAGCCATGCACTACGAACCAGAGACCCATGATCCACAAAACTTAGATGAAAAATGCAACCAAAGATGAGCTGCACTCTTCTGCAAAACACAGATACCTCTGAAGTCTAGAAGGGAATCCCTCATTTTTATTTCCCTGTGGTGGCTTTATCCTAGAATACAAGAGTATGTGCCCCTGAGACATATGACTGATCAATATCGAATCTCAAAGAACTACATGGAAACACAGGACAAGAAACTACAGAACTACTGGTGTGCCCTGAAAACTGTGGGGCTGCAGATACTAACTGCAAAGTGAGGACTGTTGAAGTTGTCCAGCTGCAGTTGTTGCTGCCCACCAGGTAGGGCCTCCTGCCCGCCTCCTACCTTGATCTTTCAAGTTTCTCTTACAGTAACTGTGAAGAATTACAATCCTTAGAAAGTTATAATTTTAGCCAAATGAAAATATGGATATGAATGGGTGGTGGTTTGTACAAGAACAGAAAGGGGGATAATGAGGAAAGCAGGGCCCCGGAGTCAAAAGAAATTTATATTATATATTCCTAAAACTTAACGATGCTGATAAAAAAGACCTGTGATTTTCTTTGAAAATATATTTTTTGGAAATATATTTTTCAGAAATATATATTTTACCTGCATTTACTGCTTTTGCTTTCAAAATGCATATTTGAGTACCCTTTATAAAAGTTTAATGGGACCCCCTTGCTATAGATGTTTTCAATCTTTAAAATAAAAAAATATATATTTAATAAACATATATTTAAATCTTTAAAATAAAAATATACAAATAAAGCCTGAGTTCAAACTAAGATGGCCTTGGCTACAGGGTTTCCAAGTATCTGTGGCCATGTTAGGACCTTTGAGCACAAGTCCATCTTCTCATGTCTGGGGTGCACCAAGCCAGAGCAGCTAAGCTCCTGCTACTCCTTTCCACTCGATACTCACCCGGATGGGCCCCCTTCTTCAGGTTGCACCATCGTGTAGATCCTTGTCACTCAAATGTGCTCAGACCCGAAGCAGCTCCCCTTGTGAGCTTATAAGAAATGCAGACTCTCAGGCCCCACCCCAGACCTACCAGATCAGAATCTGTATTTTTCTAAGATCTCCAAGTGATTCCTGTGCATATTTGCCTGTGCGGAGTCCTAGTGTAGAATACACACTCAAGGTCACAAAGCTAGTAATCCCCGATTCCCTCTAGGCACGTGGACTCAGAGCTCCACCCCCTGTCCACACCCACGTCATTGCTCTGGCCCGTGAGACAAAAGCAGGCCAGACGTAGTGAAAATAGCAGCAGCTCTACCCACATCTGTAACCAGCTGATGAAGCTGTGGAATGGCCAGCTGGATAATACCATGCTGAAAGTTCAAGGGTGCAGAGAGTCAGAATCACAAGTTGGCTTCGAAGAGAAGGCTATCACTGCTGTATGGGAAGGGACTTCCCTCTGCCACACAGAAATGGCTCAAGGCTGTGATGCAAGGTGGCCCGAGCTCTCCAAAAAGGCATTTTCACCTTTAAAGCACTTTGCTAAGAGGGAAAATCAAAGTTGATATCCTCCTCGAATGAAGCACTCAGATCTACTGGGAGTCCCAAAACAAAGGCATGATGCTAAGTATTTCTCCTCCTCTCCTTCTCACCCTTAAGAGAAGACTGAGCAAGGTCAAGTTTTTAAGGGGGCAGGTAGAGGGGAGGCAGGCGGTGGGAGGTGACGGGTGGAGGAGTGCTAGGAAAGGGCCGCTGAGAACACTGCAGACAGGAGCCAGCGGCAGAAGCCAGAGGAAGTGGTTTTTGCAAAAGATTGCTAAGAGCAACAAAGGTTCTGGGAAAACCGAGGATGCCGTGGGAAGGTGAGTGAACCAGAACTCACAATGTGTCCTCCTTGAGATCAGAAGATGTCTACTCATGGTGACTTTTTAAATCGAAGCCCTGATAGATAAACAAGGCTTTAAAATCTTAAAAATCTTCATTTTCATCAGAATGCAGCCTAATCCTCTTGCAAGCAGACATCTTGTCATGGCTTCAGGACTCTCACTTTCCTCGACTTCAAAGCACAGATGTCAGGTTTCCAAAACAGGCAAGTCTATCTTCGGGATGTGAAGGATAAACAAGAGCAGAAAGAGTTGAAAGACACAGTCTGGGTCTGTCGCAAATGCGCGTTGTTTGTGAGAGGCGCTGAGGTTGCACCAGTTCTGCCAGGTCATGTGTGGGAAACAAAGTGACTACACCCAGAGCAAGAGGCTGAAGTGCCCTCCACCTGCCAAACGGGTAGCTTCTGGGTCACAGCAGAAATAGACCTTGAAAAGAGCTTTCAGAAGTTACTTCCTCTTGGATCCTGGGGTTCAAAGATGTGGATGATGCAGCCAGTGGTAGAAAACTAGCTGACAGAGTTGCTTCCTTTAATCCAAGCTTTTAGATTCGTTTAATATGGGAAACTCTCTCTAATCTTACAACAAAGAGATTTACTTAAAGTCTTTTTGAAAAAATCCCTTAAATTAATGTCTGAGCCACAAGACCATAAACAGAAACATGCTACATTCAAGAAACTATTATAGATTTGTCTTTTGTTTTATCTTGTTTGGTTTGGTTGGCTTTTTATCCTTCACTCTCAATTTTTGTCCTGTTTTCAATTTAAATTTTTATTGGTAGTTTGTTTAGGAAAAGACTAAAGCGTTCTCGTTCTACAGAGGAAGCTGAGGGCAGGTTCTTTCTCTCCAGCATTGGGTGCCTCACCCTGTGGACACAGACTGAGCAGATAGGAGTGAAAAAGAGACGGGGGCTCCCAGGCACCTGGGGACACCCTTAGACACACAGGGAAGAAGATGAGGGTCTCGGGGCAGGAGAGAAAATGGGCTCCTCATCACCCCTCAGACGGAGTCCAGGACACTCTTTGAAGCTGAGTTAGGCGGAGAGGCGAGAGCTGGGTTGGAAGTCGTCCCAGAAGCCTTTGAACACTGCAGAAGCTGCTTCAGATATTCCCCAGGGAGAGCGGCGTCTCACGACGGCCAGCTTCCCTGGTCAGGGAGGAGCTGGCGCTTCCCGCGGGGACACACGCATGCGCAGTGGCTGGAAAGCAGCTCTGCTGGGTCAGGCTGCCCCGCAGAGAAAGCTGGCACGATACTCTGTTTATTTATTTTTTCCAGCTTTATTGAGGTATAATTGACAAATAAAAATGGTATCAGCTTAAGATGTACCACACGATGATTTGCTATATTGCATATATTATGAAATGATTACCACAATCAAGTTAGTACACACATCTGTCACTTACCTACTACTATTTGGGGGGGGGGGTCAAGAAGAAACAAATCAGTAGGTGGAAGAGACACCTGCACTCCCACGTTCATTGCAGCACTATTCACAGTAGCCAAGGTATGGCAACAACCCAAGTGTCCATTGACAGATGAGACTGTGGGATATACACAACACTCACAATTGAATGTTATTCAGCCCTTAAAAAGAAGGAAATCCTGCCATTTGCAATAATATGGGTGAACCCGGAAGACATCATGCTAAGCGAAACAAGTCACACAGAGAAAGACAAATACCGCACGATCTCACTCATAAGTGGAATCCGAAAAGTTGAACTCACAGAAGCAGAGTAGACTGGTGGTTACCAGGGGCCGGGGGTAGAGGAAATGGGGAGACATTGGTCAAAGGTCTTTAAAGAGCGAACTGGATGCAGACAAGGCTGCTAGGCGGTTACCGGTTAAGATGCCTGTGCACAAACAACTGTTCAAACTTCTCAAGTCATATCACTCAAAAACAATCACATTGTTTTAACTTAAAACATAGCATTTGCTTCTAAACTCTAACTTTTGCACTATGACAAAATGATATCATCTTGTTTTCCATTTAAAACCTACAATCTTCAGTGACTTATGGGAAATGTTGGTGTCCAAGGAAGAAAAGCTAATTACAGAGACCCAGACACCCCAGAGGGGTAGGGGCTGGTTTCCCAGGAGCGACGATCCATGCAGAACACTAGGAGTAAAACTTAGACCACCTGGGTGTCATGAGACCTGACTTCCAGTGCAGTTTTTCCATTAGCCGCAATGAGACTTTAGTCATTTAATCTCCTAGGAGAACCGTCTCATTTGCTCAACATCCAACACACATATTTTGAGGCCTAAATACTTTCCTAGGTACAACAAACTGAGGTGGCTTCCAACCTTTCCGGGTATAAAAGACTGTGTCGTCACACCACAAAATTTCCAAAACCTGTCTACATGAATGCCATCATACTTTTCCTATTGCTTCATTTTAGCACCTATCTAAATGGCAGAAAGCAATGGATTCAATGATACTTTTAATACATGTATATTTACTAATTAGAAGAGCATCTATGCAGATCACAAAAGTAGGAGTAAATACATTTGCAAGACGTAGTATTCGTGTGGCCTAAATGCCTGGTACACAGACACATCCACGGTTCCTCACAGAAATTTAAAATTTCCAGGAACACAAGGTCCCATCTCTGCTCAAAGCAGGCAGTGTGAGTCTAGGTGTCCAACCATTCAGCAAACACCAAGGCGCTGGACACTGTGACGTAGACATTGTTTTCTTTCAGGAAAACAATCTCCCCACAATGTTAACATACTATCGTACTCAAAGAGTCATCTGGCAGGAAACAATTCTGGCTATACTTTAACCACCAAAGACTCATCACTGCCAGAGATAGTCTTAAAATCCTCAAACTCCCTTGGAATTCCCAAGCCAATAGAGTCAGCAGATTTGGTATTATTTATATATCTATCTGTAATTGTCCTCTTCCCCCTACTGCAGTTCTCATGCTTAGGAGACACAGCTATCAGTAGGGAGGATCTGAAATCCCCTCAGTTAAAAAGAACAAGTAACTGATACACTTAACATGGGTGAATCTCATAAAGTTCAATGGAAGAAATTCAACACAAAGGATTACATACCGTGTGATTCCATTCATAAGAAGTTCAAAAGTAAGCAAAGCCGGCCGGGCATGGTGGCCCACGCCTGTAATCCTAGCACTCTGGGAGGCCGAGGCGGGTGAATTGTTTGAGCTCCGGAGTTCGAGACTAGCCTGAGCAAGAGCGAAACCCCGTCTCTATTAAAAATAGAAAGAAATTAGCTGGAGAACTAAAAATATAGAGAAAAAATGAGCCAGGCATGGTGGCGCATGCCTGTAGTCCCAGCTACTCGGGAGGCTGAGGCAGAAGGATTGCTTGAGCCCAGGAGATTGAGGTTACTGTGAGCTAGGCTGACGCCACGGCACTCACTCTAGCCTGAGCAACAGAGTGAGACTCTGTCTCAACAACAACAACAAAAAAAGGAAACAAGGATTTATGCTGCAGACTATGTAAGCAAAGCACATCTGTGGTGAAGCATCAAGTCTTCATTCAAGGAAACTTGAATGGCATGTCCTGTCACTGCTGTCAGAACCCAGAATCCATGGCCATTCTTCCAGGCCCCTCACAAATACCCACCCTGTGGCCTGTTTCTGCCAACAACTGTCACTACTCTGCACTAGACAACGGCTGTCCTTCGGGGCCACCAGGCCAAAGGCAGAGAAGAAAGGAGCTGGACGAAGCCTGGGCAATACTGATAAACCACCTACCGGTATGTGAAACAACTTGGATTTTTCAACATTTGTTCACTTGTAGGAAAGAATTAGAATCAGCTTGGCTTTAGGTTTAATAGTGGATTAGTGCCATGCTGGAGAAGAGTTTCAAAAGCAGGGGCTTCTGCAGTGCGTCTGAAAAACGTTGCTTGTGTGAAAACGCCATTTTCTTCTCTTAATTTCTATAGCACTTTGGTGGAAATTGTTCTTAAGAAATCCCTCATATTCTTCCTCGTGCTTATTTTGTGTACTTTTCTTCACCTTAGATTTTCAGCACCCTGAGGACAGAAAAATGGGTTTTTTTCACCTTGCGTCTTCTCATTCCCCAGTGACGGCACACAGCTGGGAGAACGGAGCAGGCGTCCCCTCCTCCTCCTCGGCTGTGGGGAGGGACCTTGGAGGGTGAGGTCCGCGTCGCATCATCCATCGTACCTAATCGCATTGTCCTGAGCCTGAGCGTTGCCCCTTCTCTGACAGACGTAAAAGTAAATTGTTTAAAATTCAGGAAGACATGTCAGAGAAACAGAGACTAGGCGAAGACAGCCCTGTGGCAATAAACTGCAGACAGAGAAGGACAGAGACAGAGAGGTTCGGAAGGAGAAAGACAAGGTCGCCTTGCCCTCGGGTCTCATTAAGTGGAAATAACAGTTATAGGAGAGGAACATCTTTAAAGACATTTGGAAGTTTCCTGAGTGATCATGAAATTGCTGGTGGCACTGTGAGGTTTTCAAAATACACGGAGCGTGGCCTCGGAGAGCAACTGGATTGGCAATTAGGACAATGCACTGGCGTGGAGCTTTTCTTCCCTTCTTTAGCTCTGAGTCACAAGCTGCTGATTAAGAAATCAGCGACATGTCGGGGACTCGATGTTACCTGGTGGGCTAAAGCTCTTGGTGGTGATGACTCATAATATTGGTGTGTTCAAGATTTCATCTTTAACTTGATTTCCTGGGATGACTAGATGATAAACAACAAGATGGTTTATTTTATTCTTTGAGAGATCTTTTATATGGGGATATGGGTAATGCAGTAGAGCAAGAGAAATAAAGAGTTTTATCCTCTTGCGTTCTCCCTCCACCCCCAACCCAACAACAGCCATGTTGAGGCCAGTGGTCTTCACATACAGAGGGCTGTTCCCGGTAAGATGTGCACGAATCTATACTGGACAGGCCCCACCTGCACCCAACATCCTTGACGTGCAGTGACTGTGTCACAAGGTCCTGCAGGGCAGCATGGCAAAGATGTTTTGGGAACATGAACTCAGGGTCAAGCAGACCTTTTTTGACTTCTGCCTCTGCCCCTTACTAGCCTCAAGCAAGCATCTTAACCCCTCTGAGCCTCAGTTGCACTCAATAATTGTACCTACCTCATATGATTGTTGAGAAAATTAAATGAGATAAGGTATGCAAAGGCTCCTTGGAGTGTCTAGTTCCTGATGAAGAGCTAACAGAAATCAGCTAATCTTACCATTATTTTTATTAGCCTCTGAAAATGTCTTATGACTTAACCATCTGTCTTTACAGGGTATGAACCACTTTTCATTACTCCATCCAGGGAGAGAAGACAGGATTCCTCTCAATGAAGGAACACCACAAATGAGCTGGTCATATGAACTGATTTCTACCTGCATGCTTAGAAGAAAACTCTTTGATGGAGGCTAGTTAGGACCTGGCATGGAGCCACTAAGATCCTACAGAGGAGACACTCATTGTACATCATTGTATATGTGTGGTTCCAAAGCAAGTTAAGATCTTTGAAGAGTGGTGATCCATTTGTCTTGTTCTTTCTGTGGCTAGCATAGAAGGATCTCTTGGATTGCTACTGGGACATTGGCATAAAAATAGGAGGGGGCAGACACAGGGCAGTCAGTCCCTCTTCAATCTGACTTTGCATAATTGTTCACATAAAAGGGATGGAGCAGCGGTGGCCATTCACTGTGAAACTCTTGGCCTTTCCCATCCCTGATGAATAGAGTTATCCATCCCTGCTTACCAGGGACACTCTGGAGAGGGCACAAAGCATGAAGTCACTATCACTTCATGTGAATGACAAACACTCATCAATATATACAAACTACTTGGGCAAGCAGAATCTCGGTTGCCGGTTCTGGTCTGGACCCTACCCAGGGTCCTTCTCCAGGGCATCACAGACCAAAGTACTGGAGGACAGTGCTCATTGCCAAGACAAAATGGAAGGAGAAAAAGAGGAAGAAAAAAAAATTGCCGCATGCCCAATGAACATCTCCTTAAAATAAAAAGTCAAAAATCCATTTTTCTCAGCTACATATCAGCTTGGATCTTACCATCTTCATTTAGATGCCAAACTCTTTGCTTTTAAAAAATGGAGAGGTCAAGTTCACAAAGTTTACAGAATCTCTTCCTTGTCTTAGACCTGGAACTTCTTCATTTCTAGTCAAGTGGAGCAAGTAATTCCCAAATGGCAATGTTGAGTCCTGGGGCTAGTAAGAATCCCTTGGGGGACTTTTGCAAATTGCAGGTGGTGCCTTGTGCGCACCCCACGTGGACTGACCCAGAATCTCTAGTGTGAGTCCGTCCCTTGGAGCATCACTGATGATTGTCATGGGCAACCTGCCCTGGAACCCCTGGGATAGGCCATTTGCATGCCCAGGTTTACAGGGCCCGCATCTGAGTGTCTTGTTCATAAATTCGTGCTTTTCCTTATAACTTGCCATCAGCAAGCCTGCCCAGCAAGTTCCCAAAGGATAACGTGACACTGACAACCTGTCCCCTCTACTTGCCCAGCGTTTCCCCCCTGCTCCTCTGCTGGGAAACTGCCTTCCTCCTTCCAAAGTCCTAACACTTCCTATTAAATTACCCTCTACTTTGAGCTGTTTCTGAATCTCCCCCCTCTCAAAGTAGAATCAAGATCAAGCTGAAGACATTTTTTGGTTGAGATTCTTATATAAACAACTCGAGTTTGTCCTCTGGACATATTGGCTAAACAGCCAGAAAAAGAATCCCAGAAAAATAATCACTCCAATAAGTGCTTAGTAAAACCGAATAAGACCAAGGAGTAGATGCTTTAAAAAAATGTTGTATTTCAATTCTCTGTGTGTGTGTACATGTGTGTGTCTGTGTGTGTGAGTGTGTGTGTGTTGGAAGAAAGGAAAGATTTTTCAAATCAAATTTAAGCAAAGCAATAGATTAATTTTATATTCCAATGGGGGAAAAGCAATCTGATCTTGTATGTGGAAACCAGGGGAAAGACTAGTTTCTCATTTATCATTTTGAAAAGAGGCCAGGGGCAGGAAGGTGGGAGGAGAGGGGGGAAGAGGAGCAGGTTTCTTTTCTTAATCAGTTTTTAAATGGTGTAACATATATTGTCATGCCTAAATCTCCCTAAGTAATGTATTTTGGAGAAAAATCCATTTAACCTCCCTCTAGTCTTCCTTTGCTGGGAAGACAGATGTCATGGAAACCAGGCCTGTGCCTAAAGCAAGAGGTGGTGAAAATGATACAAGTATTTCCACGACTATTTCCACGACTCCGGAAGGAGACGTTGATCTCTGCACAGGGACATTTGTCAAGCGTCAGGAATTTTTCTTGGGCTAAGCTGCCTTCCCACCTACCCCAGCTACTCTCTGTCAATGCTCGACCCAACCTTCCGAGTTCAATTCAAAAGTGTCAGCCCCTCCAGAAGCTTCCTCTGCCCCCAGTTAGAAGACAGCCTCCTTCTATGGCACTTGAGCTCTCAGGCCTGAGTTGGAGCAGTGGTTCTCAACCCCTGGAGGTGATTTTGCCTTTCCAGAGACTCATGGCAATGTCTGGAGACATTTTTGGTTGTCACAAGTGGGAGGGAGATGCTACCGACATTTGGAGGGTAGAAGACAGGGAAGCTGCTAAGCAGCCTACAATGCACAGGGCGGCCCTGGACAACAGGATTACCCAGCCCCGACCGTGAAGGTAAGGCAGAGAAGCTTCCTGACGGGGATTCACTGCTTGCCCAGCTGCAGCGGTTGACACGGCTGCCCTCTCCCTCCTCCCCAGCTTTTTTCTTCCTTGGTTTCCAAGACACCACACTCTCAAGGCTCGGGTATTCTGCAACCTCACGGCCCACCCTCTTCCGTCACCAGTGCTGTCCCTGCCTCACCTCCCGACCTCTAAACATTGGAGGGTCCTTGGTATTTAACCTCTCCTCTCCCCAACCTCCCTCTCGTCAACAGACCTGCTACTCTCAAATTTACTTCTCAGCCTGGACCCTGCCCCAGAATTCTAGATTCACAGCTCTAAACAGCTGCACTTGGACGTCTCAAAGGCATCCCAAACTCAGCGTCTCCAAGACTGAGCTCCTGCTCTTTCCCCCAAAAACCTGCTCCTCCAACTCATCTCAGTTCATGGCGATTCCATCCGCCCTGTTGCTCAGGGCAATAACCTTGCAGTCATCCTTGACCCCTCTCTTCCTCTCAAACATTCAATCACTCAACCATCAAGTCTACTGGCTCCAAAGAGAAGCAAAATCTTTCCACTTCTCTCCACCTCCACCGCTGTGCCCCTGGCCCGGCCACCGCCATCTTTCCCACAGAGCCTGGCAGTCATCACCTGGCTGGTCTCCTTGCTCCTGCCTGTGTCCCCTTCTCAATGCAGGAGCCACAATGAGCCTCAGCAAATGCCAAGTCGGGTCATGCTGCACCTCCCTTCAGAACCCTCAGTGGCTTCCGTCAATCCCAAGGCAAAGGCCAAGGGCCCCATACAGTCCTACAAGGTTTTATGTGCTCCCTCTGCTTAAATCCCACTCTTCCTCCAGGGGGGTCTCCTGACCCTTAACCTGCTCCCCCTCCACTCTGCCTGGTGGCCTCCTTGGTCTTCCCTGAGTCCTCCAGGCACCTTCCAACCTCAGGGCCTTTGCCTCTGCTGTGCCTTCTGCCCAGCACGGTCTTCCCCTAAGTCCCCGTGGCCCGTGGCTTAGGGGACTTAGATCAACCCATCAACCCTTCAGATCCTCGCTCGCGACGAGGGTTAGTCCTCCCCTGCCCGCTTTTCACATTCCTCCCATGTCACGCTCCCAGGGGGCTGCAAGCTCTCTAGAGGCTGAGCTTGCTCTCTTACAGTCTCCGCAGCACGGCAGGTGACAGCCGTCCACAGGAAGGCCGGACGTGCCGGACGCCCAGGTGGACGGACGCACACGGCCTCCTGCTCGGGCCTCCGCCTGTGCCTCCCCGTGGGTCGGGTCGCTCGCCCGGGGCCGGGCACTGTACGCGCAGCCTCTGTACACCTTTGTCAGTTCATTTAGTTTATTAGGAACTCAATCACTTTTTAATTGAATATGCAATCGGAATGCTTAAAATATCAGAAGTATCTTCACCACGCAGAAGGCCTCATCCTGCTCTCCAAGCAGGTCTGTCCCTTTCCCAGGAGGCTGGCAGAGGCCACACGTCCCCACTGAGCGGCGCCGCGCGGAGGGCGGCGGTGAGCAGGGCTTCTGCGCCATCTCGTGGAAGGCCTGGGAACTACACCGTGTCCCCACGTGTGTTCCCATGCTTCTGTTAACTTGTGTCTCCTCCCCAGCCCAAAAAGCATACCTTACCCCCTCTCCTCACCAGACCTCCACTTCCCAAAGGCCCTTGGCTGGGAGTGGTTTAAGCTGGTGATTCTCACTCTTTTTCAGGAATAAAAAAGTCTTTCTGGTGGCTGCCTGGCATTTGACTTCTCCCAGACTGTCCTTTTCTTTGCAGAGTCCTTCAGTTCAACTCCCTAAATCAGGAAGCCCCGTGGGTAAGAGCAGCCGTCAGTGTCCAAAGGGGATTGTCATAAGAGGTACACTTTCAGCGGCACAGTGGGAGGCCAGCCCGCCCTCAGCTCACAAAACCCAACGCCCCCTAACCTGTTGCAAGTCCTGTAATCTGCCTTGTATTCCACTGTCAGAACCGGGTTGTAGATGTAAATGTTCCTGGGAGAGGAACGGCTTGATTTCTGATCATACCGACCCAGATGACCAACAGCCAGCCTACACGATGGAGCTGGAGGGCGAGGCCAGAGGAGAAGGGCCACCCACCACAAGAAGGGAAGGGACAAACCCGCACACCAAGGAGCAGGCCCGTGACAGAGAAAGGTCAGCTGAGCTCCAGGTTCAACTTCACACACGTGACAATTCCCCTGCTATTCACCCAGCCCTGCATGGTGCGAGCTCCCTGACTCCCCTCTGAGTGTCAGGGATTGAGGCTAGAGGGAAGGGCCCAGATCAGTCTTCATTTGTGAGAATTCAACATTCCAATAATGTATACAGAGATTCTATCACTCTCAAAACCTTCAAGCCATAGCAACTACAGCCACCAGAGGCTGCCTGAGAAAAGATGCAGAAATAGAACCATGATTTGTGATTAGCGGATGAGTTCTTTGAAAGAAGTATGCACTGCACTCCAGCCTGGGCAACAAAGCAAAGCCTCTAGTCTCTAAAACAAACAAACAAACAAACAAACAAAAGACATTCTGATACATGCTACCACATGGATGAATCTTGGAAATATCCATGCTAAGTGAGATAAGCCAGACACAGAAGGACAAATATTGTATGATTCCACTAAGGTACTTAGAAAAGGCAAATTCGTTGCACAGAGACAAAAAGTAGAACAGAGGTTACTAGGATCTATAGGGAGGAAGGAATGGTGAGTTAGTGTTTAATGAGTGCAGAGTTTAACTTTGAGATGATGAAAAACTCTGGAAATGGATTGTGGAGATGGTCACACAACATTGTGAATGTACTGAATGCCACTGAATTGTACATTTAAAAAAGATTAAAATGGTAAATTTTATGTTCCACAATAATAAATAGATCAATAGATAAATAATAGATAGATGGAAAATAGTGCTGAGTTACTATTCAAAGTCATGTCATTCTTAGCCCTAAAAAAAAAAAAATCAGTGTTTCTCCTACTGTTAATATATTATCTAGGCTGGGCGTGGTGCCTCACGCCTGTAATCCTAGCACTCTGGGAGGCCAAGGCGGGAGGATCGCTCATGGTCAGGAGTTCAAAACCAGCCTGAGCAAGAGCGAGACCCCATCTCTACTAAAAATAGAAAGAAATTAATTGGCCAACTAAAAATATATAGAAAAAATTAGCGGGGCATGGTGGCGCATGCCTGTAGTCCCAGCTACTCAGGAGGCTGAGGCAGGAGGAGGATTGCCTGAACCCAGGAGTTTGAGGTTGCTCTGAGCTAGGCTGACACCACAGCACTCCACCCAGGGCAAAGAGTGAGACTCTGTCTCAAAAAAAAAAAAAAAAAAAATTAAATATTTTCTAATTCTAAATTTGTTGAACTGTATATTTATTAAAATTTACTTGTGCAAAAAGTATGTTGGGTAGATGTGGTGAGTTAATTGGGGTAGTTTATTGATTATTGAAGCACAAAAAGAAAAAAACATTATAATCAATTCTCCCAAATACACCTTACAAAGCAGAAGAGAATTCTCCAGCTTCCCCCTGAGCCGATGCCACCCTGGACCAGCTCTCACCCCCACCAGACCTCAGCGGGGCAGGCAGCTTTTCTTCTGTAGCTCGATGAGAGAAGTCTCCGTGTTGTACTTTTTTCTTTTCCATTTACAGTGTGGAAGATTGGCTTTATTTCTTCCAGTTTTAATTGAGATGGAACATTCCAAGGCCAAGAAAATGTCACGCATTAGCTGATGAGTAAGCTAGACATCATGGGAATGACAGTTACGGGACACAGCTATTTGCCAAAAATGTGACCTATGGGACTTAAGGACCATGTCACGCTGCTCTGTTGGGTGGTTTTTATTTGGACGAGCTGAAATCACCAGTTTGGTTTACTTTTGAACAGAAAAATGTCCGGAGTATACTAGAGTATGCGTGGTGGTGGTGGAGGGGTGGGAGAGACACGTGCAGATGTGCACATCCACGTGCTCACGGCCACAGGGAAGGACGGAAAGAATGTCCCTTGTAATTTGCAGAGAACTCTGGAAATTACAAGAGGAAATAACCTATTTTCCCCAGCAAACAAACAGAAAAGGGACAATGAAATGCCCAAGTTATGTTTTTTAGCTAGAAGGAAAGTAAGCCAAGAGGACTATACCTTTGAAGACAAGTTACAGAATATGAATGTCTCCGCATAGGGCACTTACTCTATTTTCTCATCTTTTCCAGATCCTGCAGAAGTGCATAGTCAAGACTGAAAATATGAAAGGCCATAAAATAGAGATACAAATGGCTCTCTGGATGTTTGAGTCAGTCCTATGAGAAATCACGTTTGTGAGGACAGCCAAAAACGTGAAACACTAAGAGCAGTGGTAGAGCTTACATGTAGAAGCCAACTCCAGTGATAAACATTAATTAAGTACCGACCACATAAAAGATATTGGGCTAGTTGCCATACAATAAATGAAGGTTAAAACATGATTCCTGCCCATTGTAGATTATACCCTATTTGTACATTTTTTTAAAAATCTGGGCCGGGCGCGGTGGCTCACGCCTGTAATCCTAGCTCTCTGGGAGGCCGAGGCGGGCGGATTGCTCAAGATCAGGAGTTCAAAACCAGCCTGAGCAAGAGCGAGACCCCATCTCTACTATAAATAGAAAGAAATTAATTGGCCAACTGATATATATATATATAAATAATTAGCCGGGCATGGTGGCGCATGCCTGTAGTCCCAGCTACTCGGGAGGCTGAGGCAGGAGGATCGCTCGAGCCCAGGAGTTTGAGGTTGCTGTGAGCTAGGCTGACGCCACAGCACTCACACTAGCCTGGGCAACAAAGCCAGACTCTGTCTCAAAAAAAAAAAAAAAAAAAAGAAATAGCCAGAATGGCTGGAGTCTCAAGAACAGGGTCATTATGTTGCCCACTCTAAGCCAAAGTTAGCAAAACTCCATTCTAAGAACACGGGAGTCTTCGTGCCCTGGGGTCCCCTGAAGTCAAGGGGAGAGCAGCCCCACGGTGGGGCGGGGAGGCTGATGGACCACGAGGTCTGTCTCTCTCATCACCAGACATAGTGCTAGAGGCGCAGCACATTGCTGGGTTGTCAGAGCCAGATATTTTATACAGGACCCCTTCCCATGCGCCCCCCTTCCTTTCCCACCTGGCCTGAACCCCCTGTCCTTCCTGGCTTCCCATTAAAGGTATTCTTCGATCTCACTCAGACCTTTAGTCTTCAACATACTCTTGTTCTCAGATTCATTCTAGGTACTCTGAGAGATGACAAGGCCCAGAAAGAATATGGCCATGAGCATTGACAAAGTGGCAAGGCTACAAAGAGTACTGGGGCTGTAATAGGCTTTTATACACAAAAGCTTTGAAAGCTGGAGCATAGAGTTATTTAGACGACACAGCGGTAGGTTTTTAATTGAAGTATTTTGGTGAAGACTACAGAACTTTGCATTTATCATAGAACAAATCTTTCACAGCTGTGTCTTCTAACAGCTATGAATTTTTTTTCTGCATGGGAAGTTGGGAGTGGTACACACCCTCCCTGTGAACCTCCATCCTCTGCCTCTCGCACCTTTTTTTCTTAGTATGACTATGATCATTAAGAAAAATCAAAGTGAGTGACTTACATGCTACATGTTTCACGGGGTAGTACAGACTCTTCAGAAAGAAAAAAAAAGTTTGTGGCATTTAAAACATCAATAGATGTAAGGCACATAAACAAAAGTTTTCTGGGGTCCTCAATACTTTTGTCAATTTCTCTCAGAGCATAAAGGAGTCCTGAGACCAAAAGGTTTCAGAACTGCTACTTTAATCAACATATGAAAAATCGTACAGCTAAGAAATCCTACGATCATATAGTATTGATAAAGTATCTGAAGTCCCTAAAATCTTCTCAGCATGTGAGAGTTCATACAAGTTTAAAAAAATAAATAACAGCAAAAACAACCACCTATGAATGTGAAGAAAGTGGGAAAATTTTGAGCCATGACACACCCTTTAGTTAACAGCAAAGAATTCACACTGGAGAAACTCCACAAACGTGGTCAATGCGGAGACATCTTTACGCGTAGCTTGCCCCTGACTGAACGTGAAGGAACTCGCGCTGGCAAGAGCCCTGCGAAGGCAGACGGTGTAGCTCATCTGTAGGTGTATTAACATCTCGTCCCTCTCAACATAAGAGGACACATTCCAGATTGGAAACCTGTAAACGCACTAAATACGGAAAAACTTTCAACATCAAAAAATTCATACTAAAGAGAAACTGTTTTTATAAAAGTAATCTGTGCAGAAAAATCTTCACGCTGAGATCCCCTTTTATAGAATAACCAAAAGGTCACACAGGAGAATAACCTTTCTTCACACAGAACTGAGAGCTAATCTAAAAAGGAATCACCAGACAGGAGAAGTTGCTTCTGAATCAATTGAATCCCACTCAAAGGCAACGTAACTTAAAGGGATCACTAAGTGCACGAATGGGGAAGGCTTTGCTGACACAAATGTGCATTATAATTTTAACATTTTAATTCACTCAAAAGCAGTTACTGGACGCCTACTCCGGGGGACACGCATGCTCCACATTAAGGCACTTGGTTTACGAAAGTGATTCTGATATGGACAGGCTCTTGCAGCCTTCATGCTTGCATGTGGACCAATCAGAAGGGAATCAGAGTATTTTGTCAGCTTGAAGAAAATGTATTTTATTACTAAAATCAGGCTATATATCTGTATATAACCTGATTTTATGTTGTGTCATAAAAACCTTTCCATGACAATATAGACCTGCCTCATGCTAACTCACTTATGTGGTGTGGTAGAAATATTAAGCTACCAATGTTTAATAAAAGAATAATCTGACCAAATTCAATAAAGAGAAATAAGGCGCAATTATTGGTTTAAGTTAAGGCAAAACACACAGAAGCTGCCAGATGTTTATGTAAAAATAAATACCTGGTTTTGTTAGTTACAGGACTGCATACAAAGACATACTTTCTATAAAAGTGTAAGTTAGTATAAAGTTACATACACCCAGCTTTGCCAGAAACAAACACTGACTGGCAAAGGCAGGGAGAGGTTAGTTTCTGAGATACCACGGTATGATAAAACTTTTCTTTCCACAGTCATTGGATTAAATGTTAGCAAAGAATTTGTATATTTTACTGCTGCTACGATGCAGATTCTCATCCACGAATTTTGATGTCAAATTTTAACTGACCTTCAGTGAATATTTTAAGTGTAGAAAATTTTATCAGCACTGCCCTTCAAATGCTGACAGCACAGCCTTCTGTGCAGTCAAAACCAAAAGGGAGGAATGAAAAACGAGGAAATTCAGAAAGGATTAGGGCAAAGTTCGAATACAAGAATGGTAGGAAATCAAAGAGATTAGTAACAGTTTCTAGAATAAAAAAATTCCCTTCAAATAGATGGCTAGGGCAGGGACAGGGAAGAAAATTCCTCAAACTACTTTTTCAATACAAATTTCAGGAATGTCAATTAAGGTTTAATTTTTATGAGGAGAGATCTTCTTTAAAAACAACAACAAAAAACCATTAGTTTTAATATGAGAAACTTTTTTACATATCTTTATTTTTCAAACTTTCATGTCCAGTTACAAAAAAATAGTCCATACCATGTAGCTATGTAGCTTCTTTATGATGCACACATTTTCAAGCAGAAAACAGCAATAACCAAGAATACATTGGAAACGAACTCACAGTAAATAACCAATTTTACATGTAGAAAGGATGCATTACATTTCAGTGTGGCCCAATACGTACACTGTTGAAAAGTGGATCCCCTTTAGAACATCACAGATGTACATAATTCTTACTAAAAAAGGAACCCACAGAGATTTTTAAAAATTTGTTAAAGTTGTAGCATAGGGACTTATTATTTAAAAACTGTAAAGTCTTGAGTATTTTAGTGGCAAACAAAAAGTTATTCCGGGTTAGTCTATTTTTAAATATTGCTGAAAAAATTACAAGCTTTAGAGAACATCGTGGATATAAACTCCGCTATTTAAAAGCAAAGCAGTATTTAGAAAGTAGATACCACTTTCAGTTTTGTTGTGTCAGCAAAAACTTCTTAATGACCTTTAAGCTAAGATAAATATCGGAGGGTGGGTGGATGGAAGGAGTGGAAGGAGGAATGGAGGTGACCACAGTCTATGTGCTATAAACTGCTAAACTTGCTGTAGTATGAAATGTTTAAGAATTCTTCATATACCTGGTTCTTAGGAACCATTCTGTTAGGATCCACATCCTATTTTCAGATATGCATATTAGATTTAGTAATTTACTTTGAAATTCCTTAAAAGTGTCCTCCCCAAATATCTTGTTAAACAAACCAGTATTTCTTATATAACAGAATTATTAGTAATTGTTGCATGGTTTCCTTCAATTTTTTCTTCTTGAAAGCAGTATTAAAGGTGTTTTTGTTATTCGCTCAAGATTTTTTTGGCTTAGAGAGAAATTTGTTTGAAATGGGACTCTACTTATTTAATTTCATGTTCTACTGTGGCATTTGATACCGGCATCTGCTATTTTAGGACTGAAAGGAATTGTAAACTTTTATCATGTGAGAAGCAAAGGGAACTAGATATAGGTTAAACCAGCCTCATTAGATGTTTCTGGAAAAGCAGCAACTTTTACTCTGAACCGGTGATAAGCTACATATTCATCTGACATTATTTCAAGTCACAATTATCAGTATCTCTCCTGTGGAGCAATAAAGCTTTTCTTTCTAAATACCTTTGTTTGATCATTTGAAAGCAAATAATTATTGTAAAGACAAAGCATCAGAAACAAATTCTCTCCACCTACCCTGATTTAATTTTTAAATCACAGCATCTTGATATGGAGAAGTTCCATTTACTTTCTTTCATATTTCTATTTCTTTTTGGCAGTTATCTCAACTATTATTAAAATTTAAACTATGACAAGAGAAAAGCATTTAAACATAATACAAATATACAAGAATTCAAGAAAAGATGAACACAAAATAAACACTACATTGCAATGTCTCCAGATATGTTTGTGATGTGACCAAAACCTACACGGTCCTGGCTCCTCTCAGCATCCCACTATCTTACCCAGACTTATGTCTGCATCTTTTTATATATATGAATGATGCCTTTTGATGCCTAAAGTAACTGAGAATCAAGAAAATAACTAGTCTGACATGAAAAAATGTGGTGCCTATGATTTTTTAAGTCCTGATTTGAGCACATCTTAATTGGAGCAATATTACTCTTGATAATC
Source organism: Microcebus murinus (assembly GCF_040939455.1). Lineage (NCBI taxonomy): Eukaryota > Metazoa > Chordata > Mammalia > Primates > Cheirogaleidae > Microcebus > Microcebus murinus. The sequence goes on along the minus strand of NC_134111.1, from coordinate 92,813,732 downwards.
CAGAATTAACAAAAGACGAGCAATACATATGAAAAGACTATGTATCATACAATGTTTTTGAATCACAAATAACTCCTACACTGACATAAAAACCCACAAATTAAATCTTAACTCACCCCATTGTAAAGTTAATTAAATTCTCATGTATCTTAGTGAGAAAGTCAGTATCAAACACATTGTGTAGAAAGATTACGACAGAAAGAATAAGGTGCTTTTTTAATAAGCTACCACCCTTGACAATCCTTCTCTCTCACTTACTCATACACACACCATCCCCTCAGTGTAAACTATTAAAAAAAAAAATCCTAATTTTGAAATGATATATATGATTAAATATCTAGACTAAAAGTAGAATAATATCTTGGAGTAGAATTTTTCATGACTGTGTTCATAAATATAGACAATGCAGTGTATACATGGTCAATGAAATAAAGAATAACTTTCTAACTTTTGTTTTTTAAATTCTACCCTAAGTTTCAGAATTGCTTCCATTTAATTTAGATATATTCCTAGTTTCAACAGCTAAATAGAAGACACTGAACATTTTGATAGTAAGCTACTGGAGACTAATTATCAACGGGTGCTACACTTGCTGTGTTTATCTCTGTTACTATTAAACCATAAAACCCTCTACTCCTATTTTGTTTCATGCAGCACCAACCAAACTTCATTTTTTTCCTAATAAAAAATAAATATATAAAGAAGACACTGACAGGCATATATTCACAAGATCTCAATTTCTTAAAACATAAGTACGGGTATATTTATTTCTCTCAAATGCATACAAGACAGTAATTACACAGCAACAAATCTTTTGTTCAACAATGATTTGATTCATAAGCATTTGAAATTTACATAATTTCACATTAATACCCTTGTATTTTTAAATACAGTTAAGTAAAAAAGCCCCCCAAATAACCAATTCTTATATTTCCTATTTATCCCTCTATACATCCAAACTTTAAAAAGTTACAAACTGAACATTATACAGAACATATAAATCATGTTTAAAAACTTGAGGTTTTAAAATCACTGTTTCCCCAATATGATTCGGAAAAATTCTCATACTGACAAGTACAGTCATAGGTGGTAAAGAAAATTGGAGGAGGAGAAAAAGAAAGAAGAGACAGACACAAGTTTGCTGTCTTAATATTTTACTAATCCTGTCAGTTAAAAATGGTGATGTTATGAGAAATAACATTTTAGATTTAATATGAGGAATGGAGTGTGCCCCACAGTTTGAGACAGGCATTTCAAGTATGTTCCTATTTGATCTGAGCTCACTGTAGCAAACAGATGCCAAAAGAGAATAATTACTTTCTTCCATACATTCGCTCAATGTCCGCCTGGTAATGTGTTTTAAGCTCTTTGCGTTTCAACTTGAAGGCATCTGTCACCAGACCAGTTTCAGGGGTCCATGGTTCAGGGCTCAAACGAATTTTTACTGGAATTTCAAACTTTTCCAGACTTGCTAAAATTATTAAAAGAAAAAAAAAAAAAAAAAAGCAAAGGCATTAAAAGTATACAGTGAATAAATAGTGTAACTTTCCCAGTCTCTGAGTACCTATTCAAAATGCACAACCAACAAAAGGTCCATAAATTTCATTTCTAAGCAATCTATTCCTCATGCTCGCTTCAGCAGCACATGTACTAAAATTGGAATACAGAGATTAGCATTTTTAAATAATAAATAAGCAATCTATCCCTCAAAAATACTAGCATAAGTAAAAAAAGATGTATTCTCATGTATTCAATAGCAAAAAACTATTTAACAAATCCCCACCAATAGCAGAATGAGTTAAATACAATATAGGTATAAAATGGGATAAACTTTTGTCATTAAAGTGAGTTAGATTTATACAGGTATCTAATATAGTCATGCAATGCTTAAAGAGAAAAGATATATCCTGGAGTCAGACGTGCTACCATTGCACCATGAGGTCAGTCGAGAAAAGATATATTCTGCATTGTTTGGTGATTTCGTCGTCATGTGAACATCACAGTGAACTTACAAAAACCTAAATGGGATAGCCCACTACACACCTAGGCTGTAGGGAGGGTATAGCCTATTGCTCGTGCACTACAAACCTGTACAGAATATTACTCTGCTGAATACTGTAGGCAATTGCAACACAACGGTATTTGTGTATCTAAACATATCTAAGCATATAAAAGGTAGTGTAAGAATCTGGTATTATAATCTTATGGGCCCACTGTCACATATGAAGTCCGTCATTGACCGAAATGTTGTTATGCAATGCATAACTGTATATTGATAGGTAAAAAAAAAAAAAAAAAGTTACAGCACAGGCTAGATAAATTTAAATACATCTAGATGTACAGGACGAGGAAAATACACACGGAGCTGAAAACCATGCACTTCTAAGGACAGGGATCTAGGAGAAAGTAAAAGAGAAAATTTTGCTTTTTCCTTTACCCCTATTTGTTTTCCTTGAATTTATTATAAAGAGTATAATTATTTCAGAAATTTAAAAAATCATAAAGTTTAAAGAGAATCTTGTCATTAAAGACTGTAAGCTGTAAGCTATGTGGAGATAGGATTCTTGCTCACTATTGTGTTCCTAACACACTGCCAGTAGATTCCTATTAAGACAAATGGAGGGAGGAAGGGAGGAAAGGAAAGCATCTGGGAGATGTTAAGAGGAAGATGTACTTTTGTAAAAGCGTATGCCCTTAGTAGGACTGACTTACTTTTCAAGTATTCATTCAACAAATACTTACTGAAAAAAATGACTAAGTGTAAAGTGCCATACTATATACATTCTTAAAAAATACAAAAAGGAGGCCGGGCGCGGTGGCTCAAGCCTGTAATCCTAGCACTCTGGGAGGCCGAGGCGGGCGGATTGCTCGAGGTCAGGAGTTCGAAACCAGCCTGAGCAAGAGCAAGACCCCATCTTTACTATAAATAGAAAGAAATTAATTGGCCAACTAATATATATATATATAAAATTAGCCGGGCATGGTGGCACATGCCTGTAGTCCCAGCTACTCGGGAGGCTGAGGCAGAAGGATTGCTTGAGCCCAGGAGTTTGAGGTTGCTGTGAGCTAGGCTGACGCCACGGCACTCACTCTAGCCTGTGCAACAAAGTGAGACTCTGTCTCAAAAAAAAAAAAAAAAAAAAATACAAAAAGGAACAAATAGTTGCTGCTCTCAAGCAGCATGCAATCTAAAAAGAAAACACAGGTGAACACCTCACCATAACAGCATAAAAAAGAAATGTGCTGAGAAGCAGATGTCAGTAAAGGAAAACCCAGTCCCTCCTTCCCCCACAGAGACACAGATTTAACAAATATACAGACCTATTTATTGGCTGTGTAAGAAGTTTGGAAACCAGTTAAGAGGTTCCTGCACTCCAGGACAGTATGAAACCAATTGCATCAAAGTCTGGTAGAAAAATATGCAGCATTCGCTTGCTAGAGCCCCTCCCCTCAGCACAGTGCAGAGTAATAGGGAAGAAAACCCAGACTTCTGATTACCCCTTGGAAAAGAAAAGAAGAGGAACAGAGATGTAATGTTCTGACTTCTGGGGTGTGAGAGACTGGTTTCTATCTAGCCTGAATTTAATGCACTGAAAGGAATAGGGCACCACATTGGAGTCTGTCAAGGACAAAGGTGACAAAATATACCAGAGGCTACAATATCACAAATAGACACTAGGTGGCACGCCAGTGCCATAGCTTATTTCATCACCAGTGAGGCCACAGTATCACAGGCACCAGGGCAAGTTTCTGAGTTGAAACTGGCAAACCTCTTCAATTATATTATACCCACAGACCCAGACCATACAACCCCAGAAAAGGCTTGAAATGGCGCCAGAATCTAGCAGCGCTGATTGGAGAAAGAATTCCCAATACAAAACCAGACCACAAAGACTGAGAAAGGTAGATGATTGTCCAAATGCTAAAGTCCCAACAAAAATTAAGACATAATAATGAAATAGAAAAACATGGTCTGTCAAAAAGATCAAATCTCCAGAAACCAATCCCCAAAAAATGGAGATATATGAATTACCAAAGAATTCAAAACAAGTTACTTGAGCAGGTGAAGGAGGGGATCTGTGAACTCAAAGATAGGACTCTTGAAATTACTAAGATAGAAGAGTAAAAAGAAAAAAAAAATCAAGAAAAATGAAAAGAGCCTAAGAAATCTATGGGACACTATCAAGTGAAAAAAAACATTTATTATAGGAGTTCCAGAAGGAAAAGAAAGAGAAAAGGGCAGATAGCCTATTTGAAGAAATAATGGCCAAAAACTTCCTATATCTGAGGAGGGAAATGGAAGTACAAATTTAAAAAGCTCAAAGAGCTCCACTAGGATAAATCTAAACAGAACCACACCAAGATATATTCATAATCAAGCTGACAAAAGCCACAAAATAATCTTGAAAGCAGCAAGAGAAAAATGAGTCATCACATACAAAAGAGCCCCCACTGAACTATCAGCAGGAAGCCTAAAGGTTACAAAGGAGAGGGATGATACATTCCAAATACGAAAAGAAAATACACACACACACATACAGCCAACCAAGAATACTATAACCTATTAAGACTTTCCCTGACAAACAAAAGTTGAGGGAGTTTATCATTACTAGACCTGCCCTACAAAAAAGGTTGAAGGGAGTCCTTCAAGTTGAAACAAAAGGACAATAAACAGTAACATAAAACCATAAAAAACTGCAAAACTCCTTGGGGTAAAGTTTAACAAATAGGAAAATACACAGCTCTGAAGTAATGTAATGTAGATGCATAAATCACATTTAAATCAGGTATGGAATTTAAAAAACAAAGGCATAAAAAGTAATTATAAATCTATGTTAATGGATATACAATAAAAAAGGTGATTGGTGTCATCGATAACAATGGAAGGGGCAGGAATGTCAAGTAGAGTTTTTATATGAGATGGAAGTTAAGCTGGTGTCAGTTTAAAACATTGTTAAAACTTCAAGATGTTTTATCTAATTGCATTGGTAACCACAAAGAAAGCATCTTTTTTTACATTTGCTTAAAATGTAAATTTACATTTTTCATAACCTTATATGACATACCGAAGTAGAATAAAAATGTATGCTTGTATTATACTTAATACTGACAAATCAAAAAACATAGCTGTTTTTATTAAAGCTATATTATTAAACTAGTCTTGAACCAAAAGAAAAAACAGGTATAGGACATTAGTACAATCAAGTACCTGTACCCTAACATTGTATAAAGTTCCAAAATGAGTTCTGGATGGTTCATTGAGGGCTACTGTACCAGGAAACTGAGCAGGAACAGCTGAGATAAGGAGAGAAAGGGCCAACCCAGAAAACAAAAGCTGCAGAGATGAGACCATTCAATATACATGTAAGTCAGTTTGGTGGGAGCAGATGATCTGTGTTTCCTAGAGAGGGGGGCTTGACTGGGGAACTGGTTAAATATGTATCCTTCCATCTACCAGTGGTAGAAACGGTTTCTGAGCACAAAGTGTTGTGCTCTAAGCCTTGTAACAGGTTAAATGGATGTAACTACTCTCTTCCCATCTCAGTTCTTAGAATCAGTTTAACAGAACACTCACCTGAAATAGCAGCTTCAGAAAGTACTTTAAGTACCTCATTTTCCATTTCACAACTGTTACACAGCTCCTCCCAAGTCCCTTCAAGTCCTTTCTTTCGAGCTAGCTCTGTTAGCTCCTTTTGATTTGGCACAACAAATCCAATGACATAAGAATGATAACTGAAATATACAAAGGACAACTTAGATAAGGAAGGAAATGGTATACTATGTTAACTACAGTTACTGATTACAACGACAGTAATTAACTCTTGACTATTTTTAAAAAACACGTGCCACATTTGGTACTAGCATACTTATATCATGCAACAGCTAGTTTTGCTGTCTGATTCACACATAGTATGCTCTAGTGCTTTGGCAGAGTCCATCGTTAAATAAACCTCAATCTCCCATTCCATGATAAATTTCAAAAAAACATAACTATTATGAACAGTGCCATGTATACATGTTTTAAAAGAAACTTACGAATATTACAAAATTCATCTTTAAAAAAATCAGTAATTCATGGCAACATGAATTAAATAAAACTAAAATATAATTAAAAACTAAAGAATCAAAATAATCTGATTATATTCATTTTTGCTTTTGTTACCACAAGAACTTGTTTATAGAGGAACACTGAGTATGCCCAATGAAGACAGATATTTTTTTTAAAGACTATAAAACAATAACTTAAAAAATGGCAGCTGCACAGGAAGAGAAGGATAGTTCTGGTCACCATCATGTAAGTATAATCCAAAACCATAACATCACTAAGGAAAATACTAAATGGCTAATTGAAGGGCAGAATCATTTATAAATCAATGTAGTTCATTTTTAACTTGGGCTGTACCCAAAAGCCTGTTTTTAAATTGGTTTTTCTGATACAAGATTTTCAATAATCGTCAATTGCTGTAAACAGGTTCTCAGCTGCCTCTGTGGCATCATGGGCTAGAGATGCTATGTATTAAGCCACAGTGTAACTCTGCTTAAGGTGGGAGCCCATAACCCTGCCCAGGGTCCTAAGTAGACTCAAGTTCAGAGCAGAGAAGTACTGAACAGTGTACTGCTCACTGATATTTCTTTACTCCCCTTTCCCCTGCAGGGGTTCTGTGAAGCATCCCATGCAGAGAGACAGGTAGCTAGGGATACCAAAGCTGCAGGAAGGAAGATTTTATTTTCTTTACCTCCCAGCCACACAGGACACTGCAGCAAGATATAAAGTAGAAAACAGGGATATAGAGAAAGATGATGAGGGGAAGCATTACAAGGAATGAGTTAGCTAATGGCTATAATGAGGAGGAGACTGTTCCCAGTGATAACATTAAAGAAGGATGAGTTCTTGGAGTAATTTTACAAACAATGTCCATACGGGGAAGAAATCCCTATGACACACCAAATGTTTTAAGTAAAAGTAGCATGAATTCCACTTTCTTACCTATTTGCATATGCACAGATATTATCTATTAGTGGAAGATTCTTCAAAGCTGCCTCTACTTTCCCAAGAGAAACATATTCTCCTGCTTGTAGTTTTACAAGGTCCTTTTTACGATCTGTGCAAAACAAAGGTGGGAAGAGGAAAACATTGAGAAGAATAGTATCAATAATACCTTTAACACATATAAATACTGGCCATTCCCTACATAATTTGCTATCAGATTATTTAAAACTTTATTAAATTAAGCATTAATTGTTATGCTAAAATTAAAAGTACATAATAAAATTAGGCCCTGATTTTTGTACTATTAAATATATTCTCTTAAGAGAAAAACAATTAGCTTCTGCTTAAGGGACTCTGGCATCAGGGCTTCAGGTATGTGCTACTGAGTAAATATGATCCTAGTATCCATTAATACCAGGCAGGTTAAGAAGATACTCAATGCCATCTGTAAGCTCACATTCTATCTGGAGAGATGTATAATGCAAAAACATACTACCGCAATACAATATGGTAGTGCTAAGGGTTAAGACTCTCCAAACTAGATTTGGAAAGAATTCCTACAAGAAAGCCCTGAGCTACACATTAAGGGAAGAGTGAGAGGCAGCCAAGCAGCAGCACAGCACTGGCAAGGGTTAGAAACATGTTGGTTCAAATGTCAGCGGCATAGAGTAGGAGGGAAACAACTGAAGATGGACGTGGAGAGGTGAACAGCAGTCATGTAACAGAGACACCCTGGACTGAGCTAGGAGCCATTAAAAGGTCTACAGTAAGAAAGTGATCCAGTAAAAACAGTGTTTAGTAATCACACAGTAGAAGGGAGAGAGTATGTTTAAGTGGCATCAAGCACAGCAACAGAGAGGAATTTCACAACAGAGTGGCAGAAGGTGCAGGCCTGAGCTACAATCATTGCAAAGAGGGACAGAGAAAAAGAGAAGAGTATGAATTCAATCAGTGGGATGTGAAATAGCTTTAGGAGCTGACTGAAGAGAAGAGTCACCTCTTCCCAGGTTTCTAGGTAGCATGACCGGGGTAGAAATGTCGTTAACTGAAAAAAAGGGGAGAAGAGGAAGGTATTTTTCATCCCATATAGGTCACAGTATTTGAGCTGCCTGGCTTTCCATCATTCTCTTGGGCAAGGCAAGGACAGGAGAGCCCCATCCATAATCTCTAGGCATCAAAAAATTCACAAAAATGAGTATTTCCAATACAAGCAAGAAACAAATAACTAAGTGTAATTTAAAATACCACTGTTATTGAACCATTTTTGAGACCTCATAACATGTCAAGACTCAAATTCCACAGTCCACATTAAACATTTTTATATTCCAGGTTTGATGCAACAGCCCATACCAACATTACATAAAGATATACTTACATTATTAAACATCTTTTCTAAATACATTGTACCTCTTGCATAAAACTATTTAAGAAATGTTCACTTTAGAAAAATTATTAGATGGCTCACCAATAATCTTTAAACAACCATCAGGATCAAATTCTCCAATATCTCCAGTACAGAGCCACCTCTGTCCATTTTCATCTTCAAAGAAATCAGCGTTTGTTTTTGCTTCATTTTTGTAGTATCCCATTGTCACATTTTGGCCACCAATAAGAATTTCCCCCCTAGGGTGTGGTTTATCCGTATTAAAGTATCCACCTAATAAATAATAATTCTGAGTTAATTCAATATTTTAATCCCTATATGCAACATGAAAATTTGAAACTATTAGTTTCTAAAAAAGGACATCTTATTTTAATCCAATTAGAGCTTCCCAAAGGAAGCAAGGCAGACACTAGGAATGAACAAAGTTTATCAATTTAAAACCAGGTGCAAAATTTCAGTTGCTTAACCATAAGCATTTATGCCTTTAAGCTACTACCTCAAGAAAAAAATCACACTTTAAAATACAACATCTGGCTAGGAATGGTAGTTCATGGCTATAATTCCAGCACTTTGAGACGCTGAGGCAAGAGGATTGCTTGAGGCCAGGAGCCCAAGACTAGCCTGGGCAACATAGTAATACCCTGTCTCATAAAAAATTAAAAAATTAGCTGGACATGGTGGCATATGTCTATAGTCCCAGCTATGCAGAAGGCTGAGGCAGGAAGATCGCTTGACCTCAGGAGTTCAAGGCCGCAGTGAAGCTATGAATCCCGCCACTGCACTTCAGCCTAGGTGAGAGAGGAAAAACCCTGTCTCAGGAAAAAAAAAAAGAATGCAACATCCTCCACTCATTGTATACAATAAATACAAATATTACAGAGGTAAATTGTTTAAAATATTCTATAGAGTTTTAAATATCATAGTAATAAACTGATACAAGTATTAAGACATGCATTTAACAACAGAACAAATCTCCAAAAGCATAAACTTATTGAACATTTCTAAAGATAATTGAAAAATGACATTTGAGTCTTAGAATCTTTATCTTTACTTTAAAGGTACATCCCAAAACTCATAGATAATTTGTAAATTTTAATAGGATCAAATGAATTTTTAAAAAGTGACTAGTATTTTAAATGGCATAAGCAACAGACTTTTAAGGACTTTTAAGGAAAATTTCCCTGTGATAATTCCAGGTTAAAGCCCTCAGGGAAAAGGAAAAACATGTAAAAATCCTCAGCTTCAGAGAATAAATTGTCTAATTTTGCTTTTACAAAACAAAGTTATGATCACTCCTAACTTATCGACATTATTCATTTAGCACATTTCTCAAGTTTTTGCCATAAGTCTTATTTGCGTGTATATAATAAAATAATAGGCAAAATAAAAACAAAAACAACAATGGTTCTAATTCTTCAGAACCATCATTGAAATGAATAAAACAAATGCAATTCATGTCGTTCTAAATAAAAAAACATCTACTATAAAAAACAACAATGAGAACTCTGGCTGTTTATATTGTGAAATAAGATAAAGGACATGAAGTACAATTCTAATTTTAAAAAGTTTCAAAATTTTAATATTAATTATAAAAATGCTATGTGGTTAAATTTACCTTCCTCCCAGTTCTTTAATTTGATTTCACAGCAAACTAATGGTGCTCCCACTCTGCCAGTATTGTAGTCCCACACTAAGATATAAACAAGGGAAAAAAAGGATTTGAGAAAAGTAGTTAATAAACTGCTTCATTTTTCTAAACTACCAAAAATGATGATTCATCCCAAAGCTCAGATATCCTAAGAGAATCCTTAAAATAAGTCACAAACTAGTGAACTGCACAATTGTACTGTTTGGTTCACAATGAGTTTTTCTAAAACCTGAATTAATTATTACCATTAAAAAAAATCAGGAAATTTTACATATAAATGTGAACTCTCCAGTAATGACAGGCCAACATTTCAGACACAGCAACAACTGTTCAGTTCCCCTAGAATCCTCACCCGTCACACTTCCTTACATCGGGGCCACTTCACTCATTTAAGTAGCTACTCATAAGTTTGTAGTCCCTACATTTTTTTTTTTTTTTTGAAACAAAGTCTCACTCTGTTGCCCAGGCTAGAGTGCCATGGTGTCAACCTACCTCACAGCAACCTCAAAGTCCTGGGCTCAAGCGATCCTTCTGCCTCAGCCTCCCGAGTAGCTGGGACTACAGGCATGCGCCACCATGCCCGGCTAATTTTTTCTATATATATTAGTTGGCCAATTCATTTCTTTCTATTTTTAGTAGAGACAGGGTCTCGCTCTTGCTCAGGCTGGTTTTGAACTCCTGACCTTGAGCGATCCTTCCACCTTGGCCCCCCAGAGTGCCAGGATTACAAGCGTGAGCCACCACACCCAGCCTGTAGTCCCCACCTTAAAAGATGATGCAGCACAATGGTTTATGCCTATTCCACTTTCTTATCATGCCTCACAGCTTTGCAGTACAAAAATACCTTTCCAATCTTCCCACATACAACCATTTCAAAGAAAGATCTCTGCAGCCTCCCTCACATCAGCTTGTGCTATCACACCCTATCTAAAATTAATACAGTAATAGCTCAGAACCAGGCTGGAGAGTAAGATCCTTGTTAGCTTTCAAGGATCTGAAGGAAGAACCCTCCACTATTACGAATTACTACTGCATTATGTTTCCTCTTCAAACATCATTCAAATATCAAAAGTGAAAGGCTAATATTGAACACTTCAAAGACCTTTATTTAAAACAGTTACTGATTAATCACACATTTAATTTGAATCTTAAAAATAGAAGAAATTAAGGATCCTCAGATGAAATAAACCACACATGCATGTATTTAAGCTTGCTTATTTCTTGCAAAACAAGACTTAGAAGTAGCTTTGAAAAATATATAATATATAGAGAACATAACTGAAAAGCAGAAAAATAAAATAATGCAAAATAAATCTGGCATAAGAATGGTACACAGAAGCACTCAAAATAATAAGGAAAAACGATCACTTAAAAGGTTTAGTATCTATCAGTATTTACAAAATATGAGTAGGAGAAGGATACATAGCTTTATCTACTTGTGGAAGCAAAGTAACTTTCTTCTATAAAAGAGACACAGGAAGCACTATGTAATTCATCTGGAAACCAGGTGGCTGAGATGGATCCCCTCCTCAACCATGTTGCCATGATAACTTTGGTAATAATATTCTCTAGACCTGAATCTAGTTTCTCTCTACACTTTCCCAGATCCCCATAAACTTACCTATACAACTAGACAAAGACACCTTACTTTTTCTACATTAAAAAAAACTAATGTGAGAAAATAAACATATACAAAATGGTCAATGCTTGTTACTAAAGCTTCTTTTCTAGAACACTAAAAGTTTTTAATATTACATATTATAGTTTAATATAAAACTAAAAGCTTTTAATATTACATATTATAGTTTAATATAAAACTACTCTAGATGAACTATTAACCATAGATGCACCTAATACACTCTTAAAAATTGTTATAATATCAATAATCACAGAACCTAGAATTAACCATTATTCTGCTACACAAACACCTTAATTACTCTTCTCCTATATATCTGCAGGAAAAAGCTCCTACCAAAAAGTGCCTGGAGTTGCACCCCAGCCACTGGTGGACGCTCCATTTCATGGACAACACTAACCTTCTGTAATTGTTCCAGCCCCAGCAGATTCAGTAAGTCCATATCCCTGACCAACAGGACAGCAGAAACAGATATTCATGAATCGCTGCGTGGTTGCAGAAAGTGGAGCACCGCCACACAAGAGAATCCGAATATTTCCACCTAGCAAGCTTCGAACTTTCCGGAAAACAAAGCTAAAGAAAAAAATTAAATAGAGAATCACAGAATTTTAAGACTAAATGAGATTTTCCAAATCATTTAGACTAATCTCCCAATTTTGATATGTGAGATTTTCAGATTAAGCGACTTATCCAAGGTCTCACAGCCCATCTGGAAGATTCTCTTGACCCATTACTTAAATCTTAATTTTTAGAATTTCAGCAAGATGAAAAATATATAGTTTCCTCTTATGAACTTTCCAAGGCCAGGCACGGTAGCTCATATCTATAATCCTAGCATTCTGGGAGGACAACGTGGGAGGGTTGCTTGAGGTCAGGAGTTCGAGACCAGCCTGAGCAAGAGCCAGACCAAACTTCTACAAAAAATAGAAAAATTAGGCAGGCATGGTGGTGCATTGCCTGTAGCCCAGCTACTCAGAAGGATGAGGCAAGAGAATTGCTTGAGCCCAGGAGTTTGAGATTTCAGTGAGCTCAACGATGCCACTGTACTCTAGCCCAGGTAACAGAGTGAGAGAGACACTGTCTCAAAAAAAAAAAAAAAAACCCAGAACTTTTCAACTAGTATTTGAATTAGAAAACTATCAGGTTTAATTTTGCATAATGATAGAAAACCCTTTGCTTATGGCCAGAGCAATTAGTTTTATATCATTATTTATATACCATATATATCATTAATATAATACATATTATGTATTAATACTAAATAATCCTGTATCTATCTATATTGAAGTCAAATTATTTTTTGCTTTAACTTACTTCATTAGAAATGTGTACATATTTATATCATCAATCTAGCTGTTTTTAAAGTTTCACTAATTCAAACTTTGAAGCGTTTGTTTTAAAAAAACTAATAAATTATCCATGAGGCATTAAAAAAAAAATTTAGACATCTAATTGATATGTTTCTAACAATACACTAATAAAAAAAAACTGCATACTACCTTGATCAAAAAAGGCAGAGGATTCTTTAAAAACAAACAAAAAATTCAAAAACCGTGAAAACTAAATGGCGATCATTTAAATAAATAATATTAACAGACTTTCTAAAGCCAGTATTTAGTCATCCCTCAGTATCTGGTCCTGCAGATACCAAAATCCTTGGATGCCCAAGTCCCTTATATAAAACTGCATATATGCACGTAATGTACACACATCCTCCCATATACTTTAAATCACCTCTACATTACTTATATCACCTAATACAATGTATTAGGGTTGGTGCAAAAGTAATTGTGGTTTTAGCACTGTTGAAATTTGCTGTTTGATACTGGAATACATTCTTAAATAAATGTGGTTATGTTATATATATCAATTTAATGCACATTCCTCCCTTTACTTTTTTTTGCTAATGACATATTACTTGCTATTTTATATTTATTTTAGACTATAGAAATGATGTTAGACACAAAGCAAATTCCAGCAATTTTCTTATTCCAGTTCAAAATGGGTCATAAGGCAGCAGAGACAACTAACAACATCAACACATTAGGTTCAGGAACTGCTAACAAACGTACAGTGCAGTGGTGGTTCAAGAAGTTTTGCAAAGGAGTCAAGAGCCTTGGAGATGAGGAGCGCAGTGGCTGGCCATTAGAAGATGACAATGACTGATTGAGAGCAATCATCGAAACCGATCCTCTTACAACTACACAAGAAGTTGCCAAAGAACTCAATGTCGACTATTTGGTTGTTTGGCAAATTGGAAAGGTGAAAAAGCCCTAAGTGAGCTGATTAAAAATTAAAAAAAAATCATCATTTTGAAGTGTCATCTTCTCTTCTTGCATGCAACAATGAACCATTTCTCGATAGGATTGTGACATAGAATGGAAAGTGGATTTTATAAGACTCGAGAAGACCAGCTCAGTGGTTGGACTGAGACACCATCTCCAAAGCACTTCCCAAAGGCAAAGTTGCACCCAAAAGAGATCATGGTCACTGTTTGGAGGTCTGCTGCCAGTCTGATCCACTACAGCACTCTGAAACCCATTACATCTAAGATGTTCAGCAAATCGATGAGATGCCTGCAAACTGCAATGCCTGCAGCAGCAATGATCAACAGAAAGATCCCAGCTCTTCTCCACAATGCTCAACCACACGTTGTACAACCAACGCTTCAAAAGTTGAACAAAATCAGGCTACAAAGTTTTGCCTCATCCACCATATTCACCTGACCTCTCATCAACCAACTACCACTTCAAGCATCTCAACAACTTTTTGCATGGAAAACACTTCCACAACCAGCAGGATGCACAAAATGTCTTCCAAGAGTTCGTCAAATCCCAAAGCACCAATTTTCATGCTACAGAATAAACAAACTTATTTCTTGTTGGCAAAAATGTGTTGACTATAATGGTTCCTATTTTGATTAATAGATGTGTTTGAGCCTAGTTTTAATGATTTAAAATTTACAGTCTGAAACTGCAACTACTTTTGCACCAACCTAATAAATCCTATGTAAGTTACTATACTATATTATTTTTATTGTTACTTTTTATTGTTTTTCCCCCTGAATATTTTCAATTCAAGGTTGGTTAAATCCTCAGATGCAGAACACAGATATGGACAGCTGACTGTATATCACACTAAAGAGACAAACAAAGAAAGACAGGAAAAAAAAATTATAAAGCTCTAAATGATATGAATCATCTGAAAACTATATTAGTATTCTCATAACAAATAATTTGAATATCATACTTTCATTTTCTAATTCCTAAACTATTTTATAACAAAACCATAAATCTATGTATTCCATTAACACTACAAAACTACAGGTCTGGAATAAAAGTGGTCACTTAAAACTTTACATACAAAACATTTAATTGTATTTGATTACCGTTTAATATTCATACTGAAATAAATTCCAAAGCAAAGAGAAGCTATTTCTCAACCAAGTGTCCACAGAAGATATAAGCACACTATTAAATAACAGCAAAATTATAAATAAAAAAAATTTTTAAATGACATTGCATTTCTTAAATTGCTCACATTCTTATGCAGGATGGATTTTTAAAGAGTCCCTTTGAGTTTTTAAAATAAATTTATTTCTTATAATTAACTGGGCTATTAATATGAACTAAATGATTAAATTATCAAGGGGAGGGAGTAAGGGAGTCTTTATTTACCTGTCACACAATGGAGTACTACGTCCTTTTGAGATCTGTTCCATTTTGTAATTATAGGCCAGAATAAACAGATTTCGTTGAAAACTACTCATTTCATTCACTTTATTCATGACATTTTTGTAGATCCGATCCATGATTTCCTTGATGTATAAAAATGAGTTAATATAGTTAATATCAGCTGTCTTATACATCCAAATCTTAACAGATTAATACTTCTATCAATATTAAGGCATTTTAAAAGATGTACTCTATCAGGGTAAAAGTTTTAAAACAGAAGCAAAATTAGTTTAAAATGAGGTTTCTATAAAAGCAAGTTTTAATGGCTGAGATATGTCTAGATATTCATAAGAATAGTAAGAAAAAAAAACTTAGGAATATACCATTATTGATTCTTTATATTACTTTGTTTATCATATTTATTCTGATCTAAAAATTAAACTCAAAAATGAAATGAACTACTTAAAATGGTTTTTTAAGATCTCCTAACTTTATCTTATAAAGATATAGAGAACCATATTTGTCGCTCGCAAAAAGAACACAAGAATTTTTTGGTTTGTTTTCTTTGGCTGTTGTCTTTTAATGCTATATCCAGGAAATTGTCCTTGTCAGCACTGCATTTTGTTTGCTAGGTCCATTACTATGAAGTATACTTTCACAATTTAACGTAATTTTTCTCCTACAATTTTAAATTATTTGTAATTTTTAAGTGAACTAAGAATTTAAAGTAGGATACTACTTAGGAAACTATAATTATAAAAACTCTAAAACTACTGATCATTTATTTATATCTGACTTTGGAATAACTATGTAGTTTATGCTTGATGTAAGCACTCAAGTGTCTGACAATTCTAAACACTTTCTAACAAACTCAGAAAGCCTACATTAATTAGCAGGAGCCAGAAAACTACTGCTGTCTTATTTCTATAATCTCATTCGCAGGCCTCTCTATGACATCAGGATGCATAGTACTTCTCACATAACTCAAAGTTGCTCCAGCTTGTCTGTTACTTTTTTTGGTATAGACCAGACTTTCCCTGAGGACTCAGGAGGTTAATTATATAATTTGCTTAGAAGGAGGTGATCTCAAACCTTCCCTGCTATCTCCTGCTGGGCTTTAGGTTTCCATAAATCAGCAAACAGATATAATGATTTTTATTTAATAAGAAGCTATTTTTAAAAAGGGGCTGATAATTTCATATGGAAGCTAAAACTGAATGTTTAGTAAGAATAAAGCTAAAACAAGATTGAATAAATCCTGTAAAACTTAAGGAAATATCAATAATCAATACGGAATAAATCCTACATAATTACCTTATCAATAATATCTTTTTCACTAGCATTTTGTAGATGATACTTTTTAGTACTCAATATTAAATAATGGTCAATTCTTACCGGAACAGCTGCCATCAGTGTTGGTTTCAACATGGATGTATCCCCTTTACTTCCTTTTTTTATTTTTGAAGACTATAAAATAGAGAGAAAAAGTGATGCACATAAAGTGATCTTTATTTTAAAAGTTCAATGGAATTCTTAGATCAAAAAGTATATTATAAATTCATCATTCTAATGTACTTATATTCTAAGAAGCATTTAAAGGGCAAGAGCATATTTTAAAATGATTATCTGTCATCCTTACAATATACTATGATACTGACTGAAAAAAAAGTGTTAAAAATAATTATGATTTTTTTAGTATTTCAAGTCACAGACATTTAATTTACCTGATCTGCTAAAGTCTGTGGTGAAGAGTAGCCAATGCGGCATCCGTGAGAAAGACAAACAAGCTCAGCACTTAATTCTAGAACATGAGCCAGAGGCAAATATCCAATGTATACATCTTCCTCTCTAAAAGAAAAGGGAGATATAAGAAGCAAAGGTCAGATGCTATCTCTGTCAAAAATGACCATAATGGGAGCAAGCTTGAAGGCACACAAAAGGGCCCTCAGAGAATTGTTTTTGCTGGTGGAGTGTATGCGTGTGTTCGTGTTAAAGAGAGAAAGAAACAGACAGACATTGGGGATAGTAAAAACAAAAAAGAAAACTAAAGCTCAATCTAAAACTGAGAAGGCAGGCACTCTCAGGAAAGAGTTCTGTTTTCAGGTCCTACTTGAAGGCACTCACAAATTATGAGTGCTTTGCAAAGTGCGAAGGCAGAAGAAATAGGAGTTTGGAAAAAATAAAAAATGAAGAGTTCTTTTGAAGAACAAATGAAATCATCTGAGGAGGAAAACATCTTTAGATCTAATATACTACCAACCAGAAGAGTCCAAACAGAATCCACAACTCTCTGCCAGAAATTTTACAGAAGGGACTCCTGTTCTGGGAGTTGGATTAAATAATAAATTATATCTTAATATAGAAGAAAATGTGTATGTATATATTTCAAGAAGTACCCCCACACCCAAAATATGGAAGGCAACTGAGGCAAACCTATAAAGAAACTGTTGCTCTTAATTTTTTCTGAAATGTATAAAGACATAAGAAAAATTTCCCCATTCCCAAATTCAATCCCACAGTAACTGTGTGTGTGTGTGTGTGTGTGTGTGTGTGTGTGTGTGTGTGTGTGTGTGTAATTTCTATGCATAAAGGCATCAAACATATCTAACCACTGCAACACGTCAGTCATCAGAATACTGATCTCATTTCTGGGAATGTTTCCTTGACCAACTTCCATTTGGTTTCCTCTATCAGTCTGTTTCCAACTCTACTTTTACCCTCCCCTGCTACCATTGAAGTTTGTTTTGCAAAGAAAAGGTAGAGATTGAATACAGAAGCTCAATAAATACTTACCAGATTATCTGTTCACCTGAATTATATTTAGATATAAAAATAACTATAGAGGCAACAATGCCCAGCTGATTAAGATAATTTTAATTAAAAGCCTTACAACTATAAACACAGTTAAAATTTACACTTTATGAACTTCCATACCAGTGGTTCTTAAAAAAAAATTAAAATTTAATAAAGTATCAACTTTACTTTAAACCTCAAATTATAACCCTTTTGCAATTAATTTTAATATACTTTTTAAAATGAAATGTTTACTATAAACAGTCTCTGAAGAAGTAATTAACCATACTACTAAAATGACACAAATGTTAACATTATAACAGAAAAATATTGAACTACTCAATGTTATTTCACTATGACATACCCCAGTCCTGGAATCCTTTCTGCCATCCCAGTTATGCCAGCAATAATGTTACTATGCGAGATCATGACTCCTTTTGGAAGTCCTGTGGATCCACTTGTGTACATGATTACCGCAACATCTGAGGGCAATGGTTTGCTATGAGTTTGGTTTTCTGTATTGAAGGAAAAAAACAACCAAGCACACTTTTGAGAAATTCAGCCACATCACCAATTTTTTTTAATAATCATTTATTTGTGAACTCAATTAAACAAATATTAATTGACCTCATAAAGAGGTTAACAAAACACATCAAGTCCTTGCACATGAGGGAGATACACCTATTGGGATAGACAAACAGATTAATCTACTAAGAAAAATGAAGCAAGACAAAGTGAGAAGATTATAGTACATATTATTTAGATGGAAAAACCAGGGAAATCCTCTCTGTAGAGTTGTTACTTTAGCAAAGACCTGAATAAAGTGAGAAAAGGAGCCATAAAAACCCTGGAATTGGGAGAAGAGTATTCCAAGTAGAAGGAAATAGCAAGTGCAAAGGCCCTAAAGTAGGAACGTGTTTGGCATATCTAAAGACCAGCAAAGAGTGTGGCTAGAATGGAGCGTGCAAGAAGATGACAAGGTGAAGTAGCTGCCAGGAACACACATAGGGCCTCAAAGGCCATCCTAAGAACTTTGGATTTCACTCTGGATGAAAAGCAATGTTGTTTTGAATAGGGGCATGTCATCATCTGTGACAAGGATCGCTTTGCCTACTATGCCCCTACCTAACTTTAGTAAGGGGAAAAAGGAATTACGGAGACAAAAGGCCATCCCAGTAATTCAACTAAGAAATAAGGATAGCTTGGACAGAGTACCTAGATATCTGCTAAAAACTATTCACTGTTTCATAGTGGCAAAGTTAACTTGGTTACACTCAGAACCCTAGATTAAAAGATAATGTAACCCATTTGCAATCATAAGATTACAAGCCTAAGGACAGCAACCAACATGCTATAGAGGTGGCACAGCAGAAAGACAAAGAGAAATAAGTCATGGATGACATTTTTGATGTGTGAACTACTCTCAGAACTACCCTCCATGTCAACTTCTAAGTGTGAAAAAATTCTTTAAACATGTTCCTAAGAGACTACCCTTTCTCTCCTAATCATCCAGATATACTCTTTAAGAAAAATTGTTTTCATTTGGAAGTCTTGCTTCCAAATCTGTCATTCACTCCTTCAACTCACAGCACATCCTGGAAACGGTAATCCTTATGTCATCTCACCTCCACGCATCAGGTCCTGCCGTACCCCGCCAAGATCTCCTTTTCCTTATCTTCTATGAACCACACACTATATGTTTTCTTCTTTCCTCTATGATTAGATCTCAGTAATCTTTGGGGCCACCCATTCCCTGTGGGGGACCTCACCCACTCCCACTGCTTCTAGCTTCCAAAACTCTTAACTCCAAACTTAACTCCAGAGTAGTAGACTTGTATATGCCACTGCTCACTAGATACCTACATATGAATATCCCATCAGCACCTAAAATTCAACATAACCAAATTATGTCAGTATAACCCTGTCCCTGAGCCCAGTGATTACTTGTAGTTAATCACTACGTTTCCAACTACAGAGGAAATACAGTTCCAGCATCCCAGCAGTTTCTGCAATATCTCTAAATACTTGTATACTTTCTAACATTTTTTGACACTTATTTGAGAATAGGAACTTCTAGAGTCACCATGCCTATTCTAGTTGAAGGATAAGGTTGATCCTTCTGGAAAGGGAACAAGAAAAAAGAGGCCTCCAAGTTTAGCCACTCTACCTGTTAATATTGACAGGTAATTCACATAGGAAAAGTTTAATGTCATTATTTATAAACAAACTTTAAACCATCCAAAATGATCACAAAAAGGAAACAAGAAAAATGAATAATGCTAAAGTATTTTAAATTAATTTCAAATGCTACTTTAGAATACTTATATTTCCTTAGACCTTTCTTTAAAGGCTAAATAAAAGTAGACCTAGAGGGACCTACTTCCCCAACTTACGGTCTAGAAAACTGATGTGTCACTTGATCTAACATTAGGATCAAAACTCGGGCATAATTCTGGAGAACACAGTCATTGGAGAGCTCCCATAAGGCAATAGCAAATTGTGACATACCCATGCTGGCCTTAGCTCCCAGAGCCTGCACTGCAGCCATGGTATGCACAATGACACCCTTAGGGAACTCGGACCAGCTTGGTGGCTTCCCATCAACAGTGATGATGTGCCGTAGGCGTGGAACCAAAGAAACTATATCCTAGAAATACACAAACATTCATCATGTTCATTATTTTTCAAACAGTTAAGCAAATAATTCAGGACTAAGAAAAGTAGCTTACCATATTAAGTGAATTATTGAAGTAATTTCTTAAAAACGCAAGAGGAAAGGGTGCACTGGCATAACTTCACTATTTTCACATGAAAACATACTGGGTCTGAATTAATTACAATTTTACAGCATTAGATTTTCTCTGTCTACCCCTGTCTTTGGTAAAATTCTCATCATCAAGAGTACTGTCTTACAAAATGGGCATATGAACACAGGCTGCCTGAACTAGAGAGAAACCAAAGGCCCCTTGTGTTTTCTAGAGCCTAAATAAAAACATATGGGGAAAGGTGGAGGGAATTCACATGTAAACTTGTTTTTAAAAGAACAGCCCAGATATAGGGAGTTTTCTAAAGACTGAAGAAACCTCTTTTTACCATAATTTCATGAAATATCTCCTTTAAACTTACAAATAATTCAGAAAACTCATAATTACTAAATACCTCAGAAACAAAATAAAGGAATTACTAGTTTAAAATATAACCCAATATTACAAAATTACTAAAAGTGGACTAGAAAATAGATGAGCACAATGTAAAAAAAATAGCTGTAATTCCTTCAATTTAGACAGAGGCATATTAACAATTAATTTATAACTCTGGACTACTTATATATGAATACACATGAAGTCTACTTTTTATTTTCTAAAGGAAAGAAATAAAGCATGACATTCTTTTTGCTTTTGTTTTTTTTTTTTTGAGAACAGAGTCTCACTACTCTGTTGCCCCGGCTAGAGTGCTGTGGTGTCAGCCTAGCTCACAGCAACCTCAAATTCCTGGGCTCAGGTGATCCTCCTGCTTCAGCCTTCTGAGTAGCTGGGACTACAGGCCTGTGCCACCATGCCTGGGTAATTTTTATATATATATATATATATATATATATATAAATCTTTAGTTGTCCAGCTAATTTCTTTCTATTTTTTTAGTACAGACGGGGTCTTGCTCTTGCTCAGGCTGGTCTCAAACTCTTGAGCTCAATCTGCCCGCCTGGCCTCCCAGGGTAAGTATGTATGATGTTTTTAAAAGTTTACAAAGATATTAGGTCTGAGAAGTCATAAAAGAACTAAATATCAATAATCAGGCTCATGACACTGGAAAATTCTAAACCATCAGACAGTTATAAAGTAACTACAGTCCTCACCTTCAACTTTGTTTGCAAGAGTTCTTTACTAGTAATGATGTTGGTCACCTCTGTTTCATTTAATCCATGAACAATTGCTGGACCTCCAAGCGTAGCATATAATGTAACAACTACAAGGAAAAGCAGCATCAAGTCAAATATTCAAACATTTCATGAACTACTACCATATATCAACAAAGCCTCTGAAAATGGATGTGAATCACAATGGAGTATTCTGAACTCTATATTGTTAAATCCACAGTCTGTAAGAAGCAGTGTTGTGTTTTTAAAAATCTTAATACACTAATCAACAGTATATCCACTCACCCTCCCCTAATTTCCTCAAGATTTCCAATATTTCAAAGTAAGATTTTTAAAATTTTATTTCACCTACAGATGTTACTCTGAGAACTATCATGCTGGGAAGGAATTATAAGTGATTTCTAAAATTTCAAAATCTTAATTGTTGGCTACTTGGTACAATGTGAAAAAAGATTCAAAGGTAGCTTGAGAATTAATGTGGAATTGCAGGACACACTGATCACCGACACTTTGAAGGCACTTGCAGCCCCAGGTTCCTCTAGGAGCTATAAAAAAATTATTTTTAAATTATTTATAATAAAAAAGAAAAAATTATTTAAAAATTATTTATAATAAAAAAGTGTGAAAAAGAACATGTACTAATAAGAGGACACACTGAATGTCAAATTTAAATCATATGTCAAGAAAGGAGCATAAACCAGTGGCAGCACTGCTTATTCTAAAGCAGAAATATCTAAAAAAAAAACTCTTAGAAATGCTAAAATTAAATAATATTAATAATAATATGGATTTTTATTTACTTTCTATATAATTCAAAAAAGTTAGATATATAAAACGACTTCTGAAAATTCTTTTAAAGCTTCTCAAAAGAAGCATAATGTAAATACCAACCTATGAAACAAATATGGTATGCATGTTTAAAAGAAAAAGGCATTTACAGCAAGAAATCTGATGAAACTGTATTTCTGTTTCATTTGAAGGCTGAGACAACAGTCACAATTACCATCACATTTTGGCACCAAGATCTCCGAACTTAAGGTTCCAGGACTATCTTGCGATTAGATTGAGCCATCGTAATTACCACCCAAATAATTGCATTAAAATTCTCTATTGTCTAAGCTAACAGCTTGAAGTTCACCAGGTTTGAGTATGTAAGTGTTTTACACAACTGCTATTACTGTCAGAAGTGACATAACAAAATGACAGTAATTTCAAAAGAGGATTCCTGAGAAATGGTAGCAGAGCAATGAGCCCTTAGTGTAGGTCTAGTTCCCCAAACTTGGAAAGTCCCCTATGAATAGGTTCAAATCCCCTCACTACATTGACTGGCACAACCTTTTCCAAAATAAACCCAAAATTCCAAGTCATAACAAAGAGTTCCCCACTAATTGGACACAACGTGAAAATTAACATCAGAATTCTAACCTCTTAGGATTGAAGTATTATAATAAAAAGCTTTAAGTCCATTCTTTTAGAAGATAAGAAAGCCTACGTACGCTGAAAATTATACATAAAACACGCCTGTGCAGCAATCATCCACTCGGCCCTGGTCTCACAGAAGATAGCAATGTTGGTCTTCGGTTTCTGACCCAACAGCTGTAGGCCATTTCCAAAATTAAAAGCTCGAACGAAGACATCCTCATAGGAGAGCCAATTATAGTTTCCAAGAATAACCTGATAAAAAAATACAATTATTTTTTAATATGACCAAAATATTAATTTACAGAAAGAAACCAGAATATGTTCCAAAATTTATGACAAAAATAGAAAGTTATGTTTGCATAGTTATTTTTTACTAATAAAAAGCTAGAAATTGAGTTTAAAGTAAAAAATCTAGTTTAAAAATTAGTTATTTTATGATATCTCAAATCTCATACTAAATCTTTAAACATAAGCATTTTTTTATTTCTTTTTGGTTTTCAAAAATATTCAGAGTTTGATGAGATATTAAAGGTCAACTTCTTGGCCAAATGGTCATATACTAATAACTCACTTAGAGATTTAATTTACTTAAATGATTTACACGTTAATTTAAAATTTAACCTAGTATCAAGTACTACTGATAACAAAAATTTTTCTTTCCCTCTACTCAGGAATGCCCAGATTTCATTAGTACAATATGATGCATAAAGAGAAACTGGCCCTACCCAAGTAAAGAAGTGTTTGTGGCTGTTCAATTTGAATTACTGTATCAAAGTTTGGATAAGCAAAGCAAACAAGTCTACATAACCAGGTGGGGACTTGTTACATTATTCATCAAAGTCCCCCTCTGTTCATGTCTTAAATGCTCACTGGTACCCTCAGGCTTCCAACATTTTGTATTTATCAGAAATACAGGTAACATCAAGTGTGCATTAATCACAACCCTCTTTTAAAGCAACATATTTTTGCCTTTAGGAATTTTCTTCAACATATAGACAAGACCACAAATTCCCAATTACATACAGATTGAATAAAAGGCTCCTCTCTCTGCAAAAATATATAGATAATTCCTAATGTGGCTGTGTCAGTAATATATGTCTCAAACACCTTAAAATCTGACCATATTCATTTCTGAAAATGCAAGCAAAATTCAAGAGCTTCCTAAAAAGAGATTGGATGAAGATAAAAAATAGAAAAAGGATAAATGCTGCCCTCTAGTGTCCTATTCAATGATGGATTTAAGAAATAAATTCTTAATTTTAATGGATAAGGCAACTGTATATAAGATGATACTTATTTAACTTTAGCGGTCCCAAACTCTCACCTTGCTCTGCACCCCCACGAAATGCTCAGCACGAGGAGCTCCAATGACTTCAAAAGGAGCTCTGTGGGGGTGAGAAGACAGATGAGAATTTGGCCAAAACGTGCAGGAACCGGATTACAATTATTAAGAATTTTACACTCCAAAGAATGAGCTACCTTCTAGATTCTAGAATCTAAATGACTGGCTTTATAAATTTCAAGGAATATGTGTGCTCTGAAAAGTAATTTGATATATAATCCAAATGTGTAAACTTGTGCAATGATGCCACCATGTGGCAAAGAAATCAAGCCATGAGTTTAATTCAAGAATAAGGTTTCCTCATATATAAAAAAACAACATATAAACCAAAATCGGAATTTCACTACCATAATTCTTTAAACCACTGAATCTTCTAGTAATTATCTTTCTCATAAAGATTACATTAGAGGACCCTCCACTGCATAATTTTATCCAATTTGTGCTGAAACAAGTTTCTAATCCTAACTTTGGGCCTATGGTTTGACCTAACCCAAGATTAAACTCATTTATTTATTCCCTGTCTATACTGTTGAACACTGCTACAAGAAAAACACCCAACCTTATTAAATACAGGAACATAGACCTCACCACCCCACAATCCTATTATACTTCCCTGGTATATTCATTTTCTCACTCTCTGAAATAGCTTTAAAACTTTCTCTCTACTCAAATACCCTCCATCCTTCCTTCTTTGTTTCTAGAAGATGATCCTGTCTCATACTAAAACCTCTGTAAGCACTTACACTGTTACTTTCACTATTTGGGATAGAAATATTTCAAAATTATATACTTTCCTGTCTTCAACAAAGTACACTTGATTTCATTTAACCTTTCTCTCTGCAACTGCAGATCACTATGAACACATTATTGTAAGAGAGCCAAAGAGAGTGAAAATATTCAAGAGACCTGGATGTTTGTTAATAATTAAGATAATGATGAGGGCAGCTAACCTTTACTAGTGATTACTATGTGCTATGTATTTTGCAAACATTACTAACTTATTAAATTCTCTTTGTAACTGTAAAACTATTAACCCTATTTTACAGATGAAAATACTGAGGCATAGAGAAAGTATAACTTGCTCAAAATCATACAACTAATACATGATGGAACTGTAATGTCAACCCAGGCAAACTCATTCCAGAGTTTAAGTACAAAATCACAATGCTTCAACTGCACTATCACAAAAGGAGCCAGGATCTTATTAAACAGGTGAGGTGGCCTGATTAACAACTATAGAAATATTTTAACTGCTGTGTGTGAGTGTATTATAGCAGAGGGCAAGAGTGGAAGCAGGAAGACATGTAAAACAAAAAAACAAAGGGGGGGGGAAGAGTTGGGGGCTGTAAGGGGAATAAATCAGATACTCCTGCTTTTGTGGTTTGAGCAATTTGGTACATGGTAGTTCTTGTAACAGATAGGATGACAGGGAAAGAAAGAAACAGTTTGGAAGGGGAAACCAAGAGAATAGTAATGTAATAACCACACTACAAATACTGGCCAAGAAATCGACCATTATTCTTTATATAAATTATGATATAAATGTCCTAATAAATCAGAAAATAAACATTATATATATGCAAATAGTAAACAATGTGACAGTGGAATAAAAATAACACAAAAACAGGCATTTAGAGGAAAATAAAACTAAGTCAACTTACAAGGACAGAAATAAATATTTCTATTAACTTTTTAGATCAATTTTGAGGGAATGTCATAGTGAAATCTTCTCTAAGCACTATGATTACCTAATCCCATTTATTCTCTTCTCTCTAATCTGTGTAAAATCTATAAGAAAAAAATTAAAAATGTTTGATAGCTCACAATATATTTGAACCACCCTGCGCTCTTTTCTGTTTCTGCTTTTTATTCTTTGCTAACTTTGTTTGATTTCACATATATTTTAAAGTTGTTCTGAAATCCAATCGTTTCACTATTCTACATTTCAATAAGACATGAATGCAATGCACTTATTGCTAGGAAGGCTGGAATCAAATGATACTGACACATAATCCAGGTTTTAACTCTGCTACAGTTTTAAAAAACCATATGAAACTTAAAAAGATGAGACAGTAGTCCTTAAGGCCTGCCAGGTGCCTTGTGCTTCTCTGTGCCCCATGAGAGAGTCCCATTTTGGTGAAGCTGGTGGCCCCTCAATCCTGGGCATAATTAGAGAAGAATCATCACAACTGCCTTTTCTTCTGCTTATCTTCCTTTGGGAGCTCAAAACAGACTGTTAGGATAAGACAAAACAAAACTTCAAAGTTCATTAATTGCAATAAGGTTTGTGCATCTTTGCTTCAGATACAAAGATACATTCTCAGATACATTTGGGGGTTAATCCTCAAAAGTCTGCCCCTCAAAAAAATTTAGATATTGCTACATCATTAGCTTTCCTATCCAACTGAAGATTATCTTCAAATATGGAAACTATTCAATGACAATACACTTCAAAAATGTCTTCTGACCTCCCTCCTGAGCTTGATCTCCTAGAGCTCCCACCTGAGCTTGAGTAGGCAGTAAGGACAGACGTCCAACAGCTTAATCCAACAGTTGTGAAAAGCTCCTCTTTTTAATATCCTATCACAGTAGATGTCATACAATGGGTCTAACAAGAGACCAACAGAGGAAAGGAAAAAAAGGAGAGCCTAGCCTGTTTAGCATGCAGCTGAGATACCTACTCTCCAGTCTGCAGATTCCTGCCACAGAGGACCTGCAACAGAGGACCAACAGAAACTCAAGTCTTAGCTAGCCTACCAGTGGTACTGCACACTTTCTTCTGGAGTAAGGCCAAGAGAAAACATATTTGTCATTTATTATACACAAAGCCTAAAAATTCTACTTTCCCAATGGACCTAATTTTGGACAAGAAAAATATAACATGTTTCCACGTCAGAGTCTGGATATAGCCTTCTGAACTAAGCTTGATGAACCACAAATGCCAATTTGATCAATAATGCTAACAGTAGGCAGATCTTCTGACATATGGAAACTGCCTATACAAAATAAAACCTCAGAATAATATGCTATAAACGGAAAACGTTGCTGACTAAAAACAGTTTGTCTCACCTGTTAAATTCTATGAGTTCAAATATTTCATACTTGGTTGAATAATCAACGAATACAAAGGCACCATGGTCAGGCATGGCACAGCCACATACACTTAGACACACATAGGAAGAAAAAAAATTTTCCTTGTGTCCATCCTAGCTCCTGTATAGACTATATTTAGGGAACATCTATGATAGCTCTAGGATTTTATTTTATTTATTTTATTTTATTAACCACATGTGTTATACTGACACATGAATTAATTAAGAAGAAATTTCATATTCACTACACAAGCTTTTTTCCTTTTTATATAATAAGGAACTAGTTTGCTGCTGTATGTACTGAATGATGACTAAAAGTACAAGTCACATATAATATATGTGAGATAATGGAGAAAAATTAAGCTTCCTGTAAAATAAGACTTCTATTATGTACACTTAGACTAAAAGTAAGAAAACCTAAACTTTGAATTGAAATATATTAGATCAAAAGACAAAAATGAATACCTTTCAGATATGCTATAAGGAACATAGAGAAGGCAGAAGAGTTGAAAACTTAAGCACACAAAAATGTAGTGTTTTCAGTACTAACAGATCTCTCAAAGACAAACTCAAGGATAGTGTACCATAAAAAGCATCCACTAAATATGACAAAAGCTGACTTCGTTATGATAAAATGGTTTGCAAATTATAAACTATAGGCTAGAGAAGAACACGCGTAACAACATGATTTCACTTTCTAGAAATGTGCTTTATGTCCAGTTAGATCTCAAGTTTTAATTAAGTAGCAAAAAATTCAATTTTTTCTAAGACAGCAAAATATGCCTTATAAGTAAGGTGACCATACAACTTTATCCAAACAAGGGCACTTTTGAGCTTGTCTGGAGGCCCTACTAATGTCAGAATAACAGGTATAAATCAGGACTGTTCCAGGCAAAACAAGACATATGTCACTTTACTTAAAGGCAAGGAAATTTATAGATCCTATTGTTGAGTTAAAATGTTTATAGTTTCTAGGAATTACTGACATCAACTTGCTTGTCATTTCCTTTATGTTTAGAGGAAAATGGCACAGGGAATTTGTATGGTAAGTTGCAAATTAATGGGCCATGAAAGAGGTTAAGCAACATCGCCCTGGCCCTCCAGTAACAAGAGGAGCTCTGAGTTTTTCATTCCACAGTTGTGGTTTGGATTCCCCTTCAAGATCTGAGAGTTTCATCGTGGCTGACAGAAAAAAGGCAGTTGGGGGGGTCAAGATATAGTTAGGATTGGATAAGAGAAAAACAACTTTGCCTAAAAAGGTATTAAACCTATAACATAACCAAACTATCAACCAACTACAGATCGTGCTGCCTCTAAAAAACACTTTATCTTTCATTTTTACCTACCAGAGTTTTAAAAACTGCTTATAAGAAAGCCACGAACCCAAGTTCAAAAGTAACATTTTTATGCCATTTCTACACTATCATTCATAGTAAAGTCCTATTCCATGATGTAAGTCCTTATGTACTCACTGATATAATTTTCCCCACTGAATTCCCAAGAATATAATATAGTAATAATACAGTAACATAACAATGAATGCTAGAGCATTTACATTAGGTAACCACAAACTGTTCTAAGCACATTACAGATGTGTGCAAACACACTCAATTAATCCTTACAAGAACTCTGCAAGCTGTGATTAGTTAAGGATTATGAGTTCTGGAGTCAGAAGGCCTGGGTTGTGGTCTCAGCTCCAGAGAACAAATATAAACAAATTAGCCAGGTATGGTGTCACATATCTGTAATCCCCAGTTACTTGGGAGGCTGAGGCAGGGGGATCACTTGAGCCCAGGAATTTGAGGCTGCAGTGCACTATGATCATGCCACTACACTCTAGCCCGGACTACCGAGCATGACCTTGCCTCTTAAAAAAATAAATAAATAAATCACTTTTCCAAAGTCACAAAGCTAGTAAGCGGCAAATCCAAGATTCAAACCCACAGTCTTGGTCTGGAGTCCAGGCTCTTAATCATTGTTACGCTGCCTCTATAGACATCATCATGTCCTCTGTTTCAAATTAACACTGGCAGGTTCCTCTATATTTGTGAAGAGAAATTTCTTTAAGAACCACACAATTGCCACGACCAAATTACCAGGACATTAAGCACCCACTGCAACCCACATCAAAATCAAAAACAACAGATCACACCCCAAAACTCAGAGCCATTTTAAGCACCTAGGTGCTTCTGGAAACCAAAGAATATGGTTTCATGCCCAAAACTGCCCTAGACATTCTATTCCAAGACCTGGCAGATGTGCAGGTTCAGAAGAGCCTCACAACAGTAGTGCTCTCAATGTCTTTCTGAAAATTCAGAACAAATCAGTGCTGATAAGTACAGAAAGAGATTAGAGCACAGTCTAGTCCCCTTTCTATACTGTTTCTCCTGCAACATCAACAAATTCCAATAAAAGCAGGCTATGCCTGTCTTTTGCTATCATTTCGAAGAGTATACTTTGTTTAGAGGGAATTCAAAGGCAATGAAAGATTATCTTACCTTTTTAAAAATTTTTCCATTTGGTTGTACTTCATCTTCCTCATTTAAAATTTCACGTGTTCCCAAGAGACTTTTGTTCTTAAATTTGTTTTTTGCATACACAAAAACTTTATCTAATGTATCACATCCAGGGTACAATACTGAAGCCAAAGCATCCAAACTATTAACAGATCTGTATGCAGATTCAGGTTTTGAATTTATAGCCTTTGCTTTAATTTTGTTTGATTTTTCTTTTCTTGACTCAGAGAAAAAATAAAATGGAATGTATGTTAAAATAGTATAAAGTGATATTATAAAATGTATGAAATATAAAAGAATGGGGTTGATGGTATGTTTTAGCTTCATGGTAGATGGTTTTGAAGATACGTGGTTATTCATGTGTGCTCAAAAAGTAGAATTAATAGATTTCAGCAAGAATCTAGAAGGAAGAAAAAGAAAAATATTAGTTCAAAATAATTTTAAAATAACTTTAAAGAAAAATTCTTCATACTACATAGGCAAATTATTATTTTTTCAATCAGGCAGAAGCTGGTATACCAGTCCCTTGCAATGTCTTGGTATTTCTAAGAGACTCATTTGTACCATATCTATTAACAATGGAATTACACGGGAAAGTTCTACACCATACCATAAACAGGTGACCTTTCCAACCTAATCCCAAGTATCCACAAACATTTCCCAGTAGTAAAAAGGAAGCAAGCCACAAGAGGAGGAAAAAATAAGAGGCAAAAAAATTACCCATTTCCTATTCTTTAGCATCTCACTGCATTAGGGATGGCAAATACTTTGAATATATGTCACATGCTTCTCTCTCTGGGCCCTAGCAGCCATTGCTAAATAATCTGTATTCTTTCCCTGTGAGCCCCATTCTTACCCTAGGCAGCAATAACCAACTGGAGTAGGCAAACACATAAAATTCATTTTCTACAGTTGCTCTAGATCTTTTTCAATTTAGGCAGGTTACATTATGAAGCAAGAAGGTAGTAAAATTTGGTCATTCTGTACTTTGCATTCATCAGATTTATTAAAAAGATGTTAGATACTATTCTAAGAAGTGGAGACTTAACAGTGAACAAAACAGCCTAAGTCCCACTCTCAAGGAACCTACACATTCAATGGGAGAGATACAAGCAAATATATATATGTATGTATGTATGCATGCATACATGCAAGGTGGTGATAAATGCTGACGTGGTCTCCAGGGTACTACAAAATATATTATCAAAGAAAACAAAGTGACTTGGGCAAAGCTGGAAAGAAGCTCTACCATGTAGGTAGTCAGAGAGAGTATCAAGGGCAAGTGATATCTGAACAGAGACTCATAAGGAAGAGAGAAAGTGTGTCAGGTACCTATGCTGGGGGAAAAAGTATGCCGTACTGCTGCTAGATTTTTGGCATAAAGGTCATGGGGAGCCATTGAAGGTTGTACAGTAAAATGACAAAATGAAAGCAAATGGTCTTGCTACTTTTAGGACATGAAAGTTGCAAAGAATAAATGCATCCTAAAACCCCAGGAGAATGACATTATCTAAGTACTCTCCCCAAAATGTAATTTTTCATGTTTGCATTTTGAAATAAAAATATGATTAAAAAAACTATATTCACAGATGATATGATTGTGTATACAGAAAATCCTAAGGAATTCACTAAAAAACTAAAGAAATTAATACAAACAGTTCAGCAAGATTGTAGGATACAAGATTGTGATTACTGTGATATAATAAGAAATATATTTTTGGTCTTTATTCCTGGTTTCTGGCACAGAGCTCCTAAAAGCTTTGGATTTTTGAGCAATGGGACTAAGAAGAAAGTCTTTGCTGATTAATAATAAGCCCCTTTCAACCATACCTGAGATTTTACTGAGGTGACTCTTAGAGGATGGGGGCTGCTACCTAAAGGAACTAACCATATGATTAGAAGATTGGAACTTTCAGCCCCGTCCCCCAACATATGAGGAGAGAGCATGGAGACTGAGCTAATCACCAATGACCAAAGATTTAATCAATCATGCCCATATAACAGGACCTCCATAAAAACCCTAAATCACCATCCACATGCTGGAGGGTGTCACACTCCCACTCCACAGGAACAGAAGCTCCTATACTCCAGACAGTTCCAGACCTCACCCCCTGTACCTCTTCATCTGCCTGTTCAACTGAACTGTCCATTGTATCCTTTATAATAAACTGGTAATAGTAAATAAAGTATTCCTGAGTTCATTATAGCAAATTATCACACTTGAGGAGGTTGTAGAAAAAACCCAATTTGTAGCGAAGTCAGACACAAGTGTGAGTAATCTAGGGACCCCCTACTTACAAGTGGCATCTGATATGGGGGGGCATCCTTGTGAGACTGAGCCCTTAACCTGTGGGATTTGTGACAACTCTGGATAGTTATTCTAAGAACTGAATTAAATTATACCCAGTTGGTCTCCAGAGAAATGGAGAATTGCTTGGTGTCACACATTTAGTGTCAGAAGAGTTGTGACTAGAGAAAGAGTTGTGACTAGAGAAATAGTTTCTTCCGTTACAGATGAATACAGAAAAATCAACTGTATTTCTATGGACTAGCAATGAATAATCAGAAAATGAAATTACAAAAACAATTATATTTACAATACCATCAGACACAATACTTAGGAACAGATACAACGAAAAGTGCAAAACTTATACTCTGAAAACCATAAAACACGGTTGAAAGATATTAAAGAAGACCTAAATAAAAAGAAAAGCATCCCTGTTCGTAGAGAAGACTTAATGTTTAAATGGCCAGGCACAGTGGCTCAAGCCTGTAATCCTAGCACTTTGGGAGGCTGAGGTGGGAGGATCGCTTGAGGCCAGGAGTTCAAGAATCAAGGTCCCCCTAACCTTGTCTTGCTCTCCCCCCCTCCCCAAGCTCAGGAAGAGATTCTGAAATTTCCTCATCTAAGAAATCTTCTTAAGAAATGCAACTGTCTTATACAGATGGCCAATAGGTATATGAAAAAACGCTCAACATCATTAGCCATCAAAGAAATGCGAATCAAAACTACCATAAGATACCATCTCACACCAGTTAAAATGGCTTTTATCAAAAAGACAGGCAATAATGAATGCTGTTGAGGATGTGGTAGAAAAGGGAACCCTTATAAACTGTTTGTGGGAATGTAAATTAGCATAACCACCATGAAGAACAGTATGGAAGTACCTGAAAAAACTAAAAATAAAACTACCATATGATCCAGCAACCCCACTTTTGGGTATATACTCAAAGAAGGAGAATTCAGTGTATCAAAAAGATATCTGCACTCCCATGTTTACTGTAGCACTATTCACAATAACCAAGATATGGAATCAACCATTGATTGTCCATCAATGGATGAACAAAGAAATTGTGGTGCATATACACGATGGAATATTATGTAGCCACAAAAAGAATGAAATCCTGCCATTTGCAACATGGATGGAAATAGAGAACATTTTGGTAAGTGAAATAAGCCAAGCACAGAAAGACAAATCTCACACATTCTCACTCATATGTGATAGCTAAATATTAAAAACAATTGATCTCATGGAGACAGAGAGCAGAAGGATGGTTACCAGAGCCTGGGAGGGGTAATGGGGAGAGGGGAATAAAGTGGGGTGGTTAATGGTTGCAAAAATATAATTAGTTAGAATGAACAATATTTGATAGCACAACAAAGTGTAACAACCATAGTTAGAGTGTACTTTAAAATAACTAAGAGTGGAATTGGAATGTTCCTAACACAAAGAAATGATAAAAGGCATGAGGTGATGGATACCCAATTACCAATTACTCTAATTTGATTAATTCACATTGTATGTGTATATTAAAACATCATATTACATGTACCCTATAAAGACATACAACTATTATATACCCATAATAATTGAAAAGGAAAAAGAAAAAAAATAAATGTAATTGTCTTAAGACTCCCCCTTCATTAGGAATCTCATCAAATAACCAGCAAAGATCAAGCACCCAAAAAGAAGAGAGACCAGGAATCATCACAATGCCCAGAAAAACTTTCCATCTATTCTTCAGAGGGCAGCTGAGTTTACCTGGAGTATTTCATTTGTATAATAAGACAACCTATGTTCTAGTGCCTTTCTACCCACATTGGCCTATTCATTTCCCCATTTCTCTCTCCTCTATGAAAAAAAAAAAAAAAAAAAGCATTTAAGCCTCAACCATCTGGCCCTGCTTTGAATTTATATTTTCTATGACTCCCATACACACACGTGCACATAATAAATTTGTTATGCTTTTCTCTTGTTAATATGTTATTGTTATAGGGTGTAGGTCACAACCCTTTATTATTGGAAGGAAAGGGATCACCCCATTATTGCCCCTAAATAATCCTTATCATACTCTCAAGCAGAACTGGTACGCTGATCCTAAAATTCACATGGATAGCCAAAGTACCCAGAACCACCAAAGCAATCTTGAAAAAGAACAAAGGTGGAGGACTCCTGTATCTTGATTTAAAACTTTCTATTAATACAAAGCAACAATAATCAAGGCAGTGTAGTACTGGCAAAAGAACAGACATACAGACCAATGGAACAGATATAAGAGTCCAGAAATAAATCCTTGTAATACTGACAAGTGAATTTCAACAGGGTAGCAAGAGAATTCAATAGGAAAAGAACAAGTCTTTTCAATGAATGGTGCTGCAACAACTGACTATGAACATGTAATAAAGTTGGACCCCTGCCTTATATCATACAAAGAACTAAGTCAAAATGGATCATAGGCCTAAATGTAAGAGCCACAACTATAAAACTTCTAGTTAGTATTAATCACTGAGTACAAATAGTGTTTCAGGAATAGTACAGTAACAGGTGGAGGCTACTTCATACATTTTCTGACAAATCTTCTTGAACCAAATAGTAATCTGTCATGATCTTAAAGGCTGAGGACAAGTGGAAGGGAGGAAAGGTGTTGGGAAGTAGGGGTGGGGATGGAGCCATTTTGAAGAAATAACACCATATAATTTGAGCAAACATCAAAAGCAGCATGTGTTCAATAAATAATAAGCAAACCAGCAGAGCAAGGTGGGGTGAGAAGATGAGAAAAATCAAACTGTTGTGCCCTTTTTGATACTAGCAAAAGGAATTTAGTTTGCATTCTAATGTACACAAATACAGTTTGAGAAAATAACTATACGTAAAAGATAATGTGAAGGCAGCAGAAGCTAGAAGCAAGTCAATTAAATAAAAGACCATACCGATGAAATAATTCTTTACTCCTAGTAAAGAATTACTCCTAGCCAGCAGCTTCTCAGAGTGGCAAAGGTTGCAGTTGTTCCTCTAGTCCTTCCTAAGAACTACAGTCTGTGTCTGCCTCATAGAGTGTGGGTAGTTTCTGTATCTAAATACCGAACAGAACTACGTCATGAATTAGAGTAGTGGCAATGCAAAACGAGAAAATGGGTTTTGGTGCCTTCAACTCAGATATAAAAGTAGTGAAAGAATTGGTCAGTGTCTGGATGGTTAGTGGAAAGGAGATGAATAGTCTTGAAAATAAGGGTTTAAGATGTCTGTGAGTCATCCAAATATACATAAACTGCAAAAGCTGAGAGAACAAGAAACACAAATTTTGGAGCCATAATGAGATGAAAAATGAGAATGCCCAAAGAAAACACATGGGAAATCTCTAAGATCAAGTGCAAGGACAGAAAACTTGGGGATGACACCAACCCACAGGACCGAGGGGAGGCAATCCCACTGAGGAGACCAATAAAGCAGGAGTACTAGGAGAGGGCAGTGTTACAAAAGCCAAGGAAGGGAAAGACATGGATTAGGTGTTCAATAATGTCAAGTGCAGCCTAGATACACCAGCCACATTTAATTAAGACATTTAACTTTCCAAAATGTTCTATTTAAAGTTCATGAATTTGGCCAATAGCATATTTCCTAAAGGGGCTGTGAAAAATCTAGAGAATGAGGAAAATTAGTTCTTCAAAAAATACTTTTTTTATGTTACCACATCCTAACATGAGTATAACTTTTAAAAAGTAAACCTAACCAGTTAAATCTGTCTATCTTTTCTTTCACAGCTTGTAGATTTCCAATCTACTTTAAGGAGGCCTTACCCATCCAAATGTTAAACTAATGGTCATCTTTATTTTTTCTAGTATTTGTCTAATTTTTACAACTAGATCTTTAATCAATAAGTTTATTTTTGCGTATTGCATGAAGGTGAAAGCTAATTTCTTTCCTCTCAGATGAAGTGCCTGAATTGTTTATTAAATAAAGTATACTTTTTCCAATTAACAAAAATGTCACCTTCATTAATAACTTCTCATTCACACTTGGATATGTATCTAGTGCTTTCCTAATACCATACTACTCCAAATATAGATTTACAACAATGTTTCTCCAATGTGGTCCATGGGCCAATCATATCAGAGTTACCTCTGAGGTTATTTGAGATTACTCAGACATACCTCCCTCCCCACCTTCCTTACTGCCCCAGTATTGCAGACGGCTGATACACTGATGTCAATATATTTCCCTTAACTTGTAATCAAGATTTAAGTGAAGCCATACCAATTTTCATCCAACAGTTTCACCAAAAAAAGACTGCAATATCCAGAGTCCGCCAAAGAAAGTAATCAGAATTTTTTTTAAAATACACACACCTTTTATAATCCCACATTTGGAACTCTATTCACAGAAAAGCAGGCGCATATTAAGCACATATAATGGCTGCACACATGTATGTACAAAGTAAATCGTACACTTAAAGATAACTACAGTGGCAAATTGTTTATTTCACCACAAAAAATAAAAATTAAAAAAAAGATGAGCCTGAGAATTAATCATTGGATTTGACAATATGAAGGTCTCTGTTGACCTTGGAAAGCACTGTGTTAAGGAACAAAGCTCAAATGAAGAGAGTTCAAGAAAGAATAGGAGGCCAGGCACGGTGGCTCACACCTGTAATCCTAGCACTCTGGGAGGCCTAGGCGAGAGGATCCTTTGCTCTCAGGAGATTGAGACCAGCCTGAGCAAGACTGAGACCTCGTCTCTACTAAAATAGAAAGAAATTAGCTGGACAACTAAAAAAATATATATATACAAAAACAATTAACCAGGCATGGTGGCACATGCCTGCAGTCCCAGCTACTAAGGAGGCTGAGGAAGGAGGGTCACTTGAGCCCAGGAGTTTAGGTTGCCATGAGCTAGGCTGACATCATGGCACTTTAGCCAAGGCAACAGAGTGAGACTCTGTCTCCAAAAAAAAAAAACAAAACAGTGGTTCTCACTCTTTCTTAGTGAAGTAAAGACAAAGGATTTTTTCTAAATCTCCAAATATTAACATAATCTTTAAACAACTTTGAAGATTTCAACTCTGACCCCACATTTTTTACTGCTATATGACATTGCAATGATTCTAGGCTGAAATACAGATTAATCTGTGCAAGTACTTCTTTAACACTACAATAAAATGGTCAAGAAATTCTAGACAGGAAAGTCAATTAAAGACATTAGAAGACTTAGTCATATTACCATCTGGATTAGATGAAGTTTCAATTTACAACTAGCAAGTTTTATGAGGAAATAATAATTTGGTATTTTCTTTTTAAGAAAACAAGCTTGTATGTATTCTAACCTTAAAAAATGAAATTTTGGCACCAAAGATACATATTGAAAGAGAAGGAGGGACATTTAACAAGTCTTTCCCATGAATATATTTAAATTTAAAAGCAGTTTAACGGAACCAAATAACTTAAAATTTCAGTTATCCACTGTAACTTTTAAACTTTTTCAGTCCTTTGATTGTGACAGTTGAAAAAAATAGGAGGACTCTTGAGAATTCTCCTTAAACTGCAAATACAATCCCCTTGATTTCCCCAAACCTGATTGAGACACATTAAAAAAAAAACCTACTTTTATTCCCTCTTCTAGATAAAAATCCATAGGAAACAAAAATTGGACATGGGAATATATACTTTTTTCAGTTTGATACAGAACAGAAATTTTAAACATACACATACACACACACATACACTAGTCTCAACTCTGCCACCAATTACTATAAGATCTTGA
The DNA here is from genome assembly GCF_040939455.1 of Microcebus murinus. Lineage (NCBI taxonomy): Eukaryota > Metazoa > Chordata > Mammalia > Primates > Cheirogaleidae > Microcebus > Microcebus murinus. The sequence continues at coordinate 92,775,318 of NC_134111.1, read as the reverse complement.
CCAGGTCACTAAATCTTCATTTGTTCAACATTAATATCAATGTATTAATAATTCAACTGCATCAAATTTAAGACTATATTTTACTGATGCATAAGGGCTCCAAAATCAATTTAGGAATATGGACAGCTATCAAAGAAACAATGAAGATTTAACCAACCTGAGGAATTCTGTCTTCTATACAAAGTACTCTGTAGGAAAAGGAGAGAGGGGGGGGAGGGAGGGAGGGAGGGAAGAGAGAGAAGGAAGAGGGAGGGAGGGAGGAAGGAAAAGGAAGGAAGAAAGAAATCACTCAATGAGAAGATTTCTAAGATCCATTTCAAATCAGATCAAATTAAATCCATGGTGAGCAAATGAATAGGTGCAAGAAAAAGATGATGGGGAAAGACTTCCACTCCTTTCCTCTCTGCCTCTCAAGCGGGAAGGCACACCACTGCACCTGGCTTTTCATTTTTCAGTCACGTGAATGTACTACCTTAACAACAACAACAAAAAATACTATTTAACATACAGTCTAAGGACAATATAATACAGATGATCTGACAATGTGCTGGTGTTTGACAGACTGATCCAACAAAGATGGGATAGGCTCAGACCTGAGTTAAGTTTCCAGACAAGTAAAGGAGAACTAACTGCTTCAAACTACCACCACCATCATCCCCCGCACACACTTACATCAGTTTATATGCATTGGGCACAATCTGTTTTCATGTATTCATCCTGACCTCCTGCATCCTATCCACACAGCTGAAAGAACTCCAGAGATAAGGAAACTGTCAGATGATGCTTCCTTAAGCAGCTAACAATACTTCTTACACACTGAAATACCCCTTCACTCTTACTAAGACTGCCAGATTTAACAAACTCAAATTCAATTTTAACTGGGTGCCTTACATTTTATATGGCAACTTAACTACCATCCCCAATCTACCACAAAGTGTTACAATTAATTAGTATGACCAACCGTCCAGCTTTGCCTGGGACTGCAGGGTTTCCCAGGACACAAGACTTTCAGTACTAGAAACCTGGGACTAGGAAACTCCCAGGCAAACCAGGAAGAACTGGTCACCCTACAATTAATCATCTCATGGAGTCAGCAAACTAATTGTAGCCTGGGCTCTACCACTAGTTCAGTTTTATCTTTTTTTATGAAATAACCTTTTTGTACTTTATTTCCCATATAAGTCATCATTTATTTAATGCACAAAATTAAAGTAAGGATAAAATGTGAAATGTAGTAGATATAAATAGCTTTAGGAAAAAACAGGGGTTATTATAAAAGCTAGTTATTAGTATAGGCAGTTTGGGTACAAAGTTTTGTTTCATGAAGTTTCAAAGCATACAGGTACTTGTTTTTATTTACATGCTTTATATGATCTATTGAAAGTGCTATTATTTGTAACATTAGTTTGACTACATTAAAAATATTCAATAGACTAGCTCCTTCTAGAACTGTAACGATAAACTCTGAGTTTGATGCTGGCTACTCATTTAATCACTGTGTAACTTGGGGGACAAGTCCCTAATCCTCCAGCTTCAGATTCAACTGTAAAACTGGAGTGACAATAATTAATACCTCATGAAACTTCTGTTAGGAACCAACAGGAAAGTGGGTAAAGGTCCTCTACTTGAACTGCAAAATACAATGCATGTCTTAATAGTACTTTGAATTCTGTTGTTTATACAAACCTATGTATACAAGTTGAGCATCCCAAATCTGAAAATCCAAAATCCAAAATCCAAAAAGTTCCAAAATCCAAAACTTTATGCTCAATGGAAATGCTCATTGGAGCATTTAAGATTTCAGATTTTCAGTTTTGGGATGCTCAACTAGTAAGTATATGCAAATATTCCAAGATCCAAAAGAAATACAAAATTCAAAACAAGCATTCAATCCCAAGCATTTCAGATAAGGGACACTCAAACCTGTACCAATATTTTTATTTTATCATGATTATTTCTTATACCCCGATTATGAAAATACTAAAGTCAAAACTTTACTCTTAATGAAACCTTTGGCTATGGAGGCAAACAGACTGAGTTTGACACTGGGCTCAACCGCTTACTAAATATTGCCTTAGAAAAATTATATTTCTCAGTCTCAGATTCCTCATCTGCAAAAAGGAAGAGACTACATGCATTATAAGATTATTATGAGGATTAAATAGAATATGGAAATTATGTAATGCATGCCTCCTACAAATACTCAAATCTCAGCTATTTTCATCATTACTAATTCATGTTTACTACATTTAAGGTTTTAAGGTTAGAAGAGGCTAAAATCATAAGACTATTCATGAAGTCCCTTATGATACAAAACACTAAGCAAAAAGAATATTAATGATACTTAACACATCTTGCATTTGGCATTGGTATCAATCCATTTAGCATCCCTAGCTAGCTAGTTAGTTTTGGAGCTCTTACTCCATGAGAGATCATTACAAATTTATTTTTCCTTAAGATAACATACACACTATGAATACTTTTTCCTGTGTCTAGTATTTCATAATCTTTCTATTATATCCTAAAGAAGTTTTCTCTATACAGAAGCATCACTTTGTATATTAGAATTTTGTTCAAGTTTGATTCATTAAAAGGGAACAGGAAGGAATGACATGTTTCATTGCTATTATCCAAATGAAAGGACAGAGAAACTAGATCCTAGAAGCCCTAGTCAGTATCATTATCTTGATATACTTATTAGTATTACTAACTGGCCAAGACCTTGACACTATTAAGACAGTATTGAATAGAACTCTTTACCCTTTGGGTATTATCCTTATGTATTCCAGTTATTTCCTATAAAATGGTTAATGATAGCCAGTTATATAAGTTGTTTCCGAAAAACATGAACTATTAGATTATATAATGACATCAACCTGGGTAAGTTAATGCTTGAGGGTCTTAATAATTCCAACTCAATCCAGCCAAGTACTACATTTAGTATTACATGAACCTATACCTAGGAGAGTAAACAGACGCCTAATTTTTAAGTAAAGGTTGTTTCAGTTGGATTAACAAATGCATTTTGAATTTACCCGTTTTCTTCCCCAGGGTGAAATAAAAATTAAAGAAAATTCAAAGGCCAGAGGCAAAATAAAATATTAGCAAAAGTAAATATACTTATAATGAGCAAAATAAAGCATGCATGACTGAGAGAAGATGGCTCTTCAGGTAAGTTTAGCCTCTGAGAATGTAAAAGGATTAAAGTTTCTAAATTAAGATTTTCAAGATGATTTTAAAATGCTTATTCCATTTATGAATAAGAACAAAAATAGCTTAGAATAATTTTGTAATCTAAGTCTATCTACCCAGAATACTTTCTCTTTTAATTTCAAGAATTATATATTGTTTACTAAGATGCTCTGGGTGTTTCTTTTTCTCTTCCTCCATTCCCCTCTCCACTCCCCAAAGCCTAGTTTCTTATTTATATTTTGGGCAGATCAGTTAAAAACAAACTTAAGAAAAATCAAATGTACATAATTAGAACTTGTATGTTGTAGAAATGCATATAACTACAGAATAAATTACCTGCATCACAACTGACATTACATTACTTTCATTTGTACTACCTAAAAGTTAGATAGCTAAGAATAAGGCTTAAACACGCAATTACTTCTTCATTCGATATTTAGTATTATATTATTATTTTATTCATATATTATTCATTTTTATTTTTCCTTTTTAAATTTTTTACATACAGTATTTTCTTCTTCCCACAAATTCTCAATTATTTTACCACTAAAAAAGCTTTTCCTAAACAACATGTTTCAAAATCAAAACTACTAAGATAAACAGTTGTCTTCCCTCTCCTCACTTTCATTCTCTGGTGTGTCATTTTCTGGCCTCTACAGCTTTTCCATAAGTGTTCAAAATCTAGATTACACTTTAAAAATAGAAAGCACAGGAAAAAAAGATCCACCTCAAATAGCTATGAGAAATATGGGGCCCAACTCTAAGAAACCTTTTCTTGTTAAACCAAGAGAGTAGCTGACCTGCTGCTGTCCCCATCTCCTTCCATACTTCTAATCTAGGTCACTTTCACATACAAACAAAAATATTCTGAATAATTTCTCTACATTGGGCTATATAGATATAATACAAAATTTTCTGCTACCATCTGAATATGAAACACGGGATCATCAAGATAAGCAACTAAGTCTAGAAAGCCATCAAAACTTGTCTAACCTATAAAATATTTAAATATGAATTTATATCATCAATATAACTAAACATCAAGAAAAAATGAGAGTAATGAACTTGCTACAAACCCATAACAGATTCAAAATATTAAATAATAGCTGTAATAGAAGTTTAAATTTACTAATACATAATTCTATTTGTTAATGTTCTCTTTCAAATTCTATGTCATTTTTAGATGGACTCCTGAAAGCAAGAAAATGAATATAAAATACTACAATCAAAATTTGCTGCCCAAAATTTTTTAAGGAATTTAAAATACTTTAACCCACAATCACACAAAGGACATGTACACATGTGAATCATCTTCAGTTTTCACATCCTTTCTTAAGTCACAGGACTTCTACTCATGGGCAATTCCTAACTGTGAAAGGATTAGGTTTTAAGTTTCAGAATTCAAGACGCTGGGTTCCTAAGTAGTTCATGACATGTCTTTTACTTCATTGTATAGTTAACCTATATAACATGATTATAAGTTTTCTTCCCCTTTTTAGGTACCTGGCCAAGCTAGGCAAAATGATAACAGAGAAAGTTACCTTTATCATGGTACCATAGTGCTTTCCCCCATTCACCACGCTCCTACCTCCAGTTTCTGATGTCTTTCTCCATCCTCCTCAAGTGTCCTAAGTGCCCTATGTTGAGCAAAAGTAAATGTACTACAGCAATTTTTCACTTAGTAATATGCATTTCAGTTTCTTCCATGTCTTGTCATGACTTCATAGCTCATTTATTTGTAGCATTGACTCTGTTCCATTGTCTGGATGTACCACAGTTTATTTATCCATTACCCACTGAAACAACATGTTGGTTGCTTCCTAGTTTTGGCAATTGTGAATAAAGCTGCTATAAACATTCATGTGCAGTGTTTTTTGTTGTTGTTGTTTTGTTTTTTGGTGAATATGTTTTCATCTCTTTTGGGTAAGTACCAGGGAGCATATGTTAAGAGCGTGTTTAGTTTGATAAGACACTGCCACACTTCCAAAGTGGCTGTACCATTTTACATTCCCACCAGCAGTGAATGAGAGCTGCTTTTGTTCCACATCCTTGCCAGCATTTGGTGTTAGTGTTTTGGATTTTCTGTTGTTTTAAACCACCAACTTTGTGGTGGTTTGTTGCAGCAGCCCTACGAAATAAATGCAGTCCCCTCATTGCCACTGTGAGCATATGTTGCAGAAAGTGGTTGAGACATCATCCAGGTCTTTGAAAAGTCGCCTAATTTTTATGTAGGAGAATGACATGATCAGATCTCTGTTTCATAATGTTAAATTTGGTGCCAATGTTGAGAATTTATTGGTGGAAAAAATAAATTAGAAACAGGAAAACCACTTAAAAACTAAAAATCCAGACAGAAGATAAAATTCTGAATTACCAGATATTTGTGAAAAACTATCACTATGAAAGAAGGAGACAAAAACAAACAGCTGTGAAAAGGTATCTCAATGAAACCAGATAATGTAGGAAATGGGAGAAATTGCTAAATATGTGTATGCAATTAATATTCTTAAAAAGATGAGAGGCTACTGCATCTATGAAATAAGAATCGGATGCTATATAGAAGAAATAAAAACAAGAAAAAGCTCTTAGACATTAATACCAGCTGAAATTAATAAGTCAATACAAGTATCAGAAAATGAAGTTGAGAATATTTCCCAGAAAAAAAAGCAAAAACAGGCTGGGCACGGTGGCTCACACCTGTAATCCTAGCACTCTGAGAGGCGGATCATTTGAGCTCAGAAGCTTGAGACCAGCCTGAGCAAGAATGAGACCTGTCTCTACTAAAAATAGAAATTAGCTGGACAACTGAAAAAAAAAAAAAATATATATATATATATATATATATATATATATATATGAAGAGGAGGGGAGGGGAGGAAAAACATCTTTATCCTGTAACTCTATGGATCCAAAAAAGAAAAGAAAAGCAACTGACTCATTTTTTAAAATACGGTGTCAATCCAAGAGATACAAGTTCCACTACAAGGAGTTCCAGAAAGGAAGGAAAAAAAATAAAAGTGGCAGAATTACTGAAGCCTTCTACAATAAAATATCCCAGAGCTGATACACACTAGTCCAGTTTGAAAGGCTAAGTAAATGAATGAGTGAAAAAATAACTGACCTCTAGACAGTCTTGTAAATTCTCAGAGCACAAGGTGTAAAAATAGCCTAAAAGCTTCTAAAAAAACAAAAAGCAGGTCATCTACAAACAAGGTAATAATTCTACAACTGATCAACAAATTAGGATAATTTTCAGAGTAAAAGGAGGTGCTGTTAAAGGTGTAATTTGGGAGTATTCCAGACAAATCAGGATGTATGGTCACCTTTCTTACAAGAGAAGTAAGAATCATACTGCCATCAGATATCTCAGCAACATGGGAAGCTGGGGCAGCTACGAACAATACCTTAGATGTTTTGGGGAAATTTGCTAAGAAATTAACTTTAAAAAGTCCTAGACTATATGCATATAGTCCCTTTGATACAAGTTTTAAAAGACAAATATTTTTAAAGCCAAAATTGATCAGAAGTTTTGTAATCTATTTTACAAGAGCTAGTTAATATTAATACAGTGCTGATCCCAAAACCTTACATACTACACAGGACAATCTCTTTAATGAGTATGAAAAAAATATCCTAAAATATCAGCACATCTAATCCAGCGGAGTTAAAAGAATAACATACCATAACCAAGCATGATTTATTTACTCTGAGTACAGAGATCTTTCACCATTAGAACTTTATTACTATCATTCTCTATGTTAACAAACTAAGTGGGAGGGGAAAAGTGTGATCATGTGAGTATATGCGTTTTTTTTTTTTAAGTACTTAAGGAAAGTAAATATCAATTACTAACTTTTAAAGGAACTTCTTACTCAGAAACAAAAGTAACTTCTTTAACTTAAAAAAAAGTGTATTTATCAGAAACCAACAGTAAACATCACACTGAAAAGCAATTTCCATTCAAGTAAGGAACAAGACAATGAGGCTAACTATGATCATGATTATTGTACATCGTTAAGAAGGCTCTACCTCTGTGCTACCCAATGCAGTAACCATTAGCCACAAGTGCTACTGAGCATCTGAAATGTGGCTAGTCCAAATAGAGATATGCTCTAAATATAAAATAAACATGGAATTCCAAAGACTTAGTATTTTAAAAAATGTAAAATAGCTCAATAAGTTTTATATTTATTATGTATTGGAAATGATAATTATTTTGGATGTATTAAAATCAACTGCCTGCTAGAAATTTAAAATTACTCCCATTTATGGCTCTCAATGCATTTCTTTTGGGCAGCACTGCAGTCTAGCCAATGCAATGACTTTTTAAAAAAGTATAAATACTGAATAAGAAGAAACAGAATCATCACTGCGTGCAGAAAAGTGGTTGTCTGACAAGAAATTCCAAAAGAATCACCTGAAAAACAGACAATCAGAGGGAGAATTCACTAAGATAACTGGATACTAAGTAAATAATAAAATTTGATAGCTTTCCTATATACTATTAATAACCACTTAGAAAATGAAATGGAAAAAAATCTGAATCATAATAGCAAAAGCTACTTTAAAACACAGTCATGTTATACAACACCCATATTTAAGAGTGTGTGTGTATAAAATTCTATTAATAGACACTAAAAAAACCTGAATATATAGAAAGACAGACTTATTCCTGGGTGGGAAGGATAAATACAACTCTGCCAAAATTAACCTGTAAACCAAATGCAATCCCCCAATCAAAATCCTAGTAGTATTTTTCTTACTTAATTATTTTATATGGTTACTTGATAGATTAAGTAGGTTACTTGATAGAGTTAGGCTCCAAACAGCTAAAAATGTAGATTTAAGAGGCATCACTGACTCTATTCATATAACATGAAATCCCTCAGAAACAGTACATCAGTTATACAACAAAGGATTAAGGACAGACACTAGAAGAACCAGGAAGAAAGGCAGAGGAAACAAGAGTAGTGTCCTAGAACCAGTGTCAAAGGCTATAGAGACGGCAACAAGTGGTAATGTCATTGAAATACAGCAAGCAGTAAACCTGGCCTAAAACAATCCATCACTGTCTTGCTGTATCATATAATTTTTTAAGTTGTATTTGTATATATTACTGAACTAGCTAGTTTTTCAAGTACATATTTATCAAAAGTCTATTCTTTAGGAACTCCTGAGTTCCCAGGAATAGGATATGCTAGTCATTCTGATGTGGTATTGTTGACCTTCCAAAATGTTTCTAGTACTATGCTCAAATCTTTCAACTCAATTTAATAAACCCTCAGTGTCTCATAGCCATTACTGTGCTAGGTAGCAGAGATTGATTCATTCGCTCAATAAATATGAGTGTCTCCTATATGCCAGGCACTGGGTGTGTAATAGTGAATAAAATACAAATATCCCTGCCCTCATAAAGGTTTATTTCTAGTGGAAAGATAAATTAAACAAACCTACTCTCCCTTAAGGAGTCCAAAAGAAACATTGTGTTCTTGACTTAACTAAGAAAGACAGCAAATTCACAATTATTTCATAAAGCTATTGTAATTAATAACAAGAAACAAAAACTATTATTAATCACCTATAGTTAACATAAACATGCCTGTACTGTGGCACCGTATCACATAAATAAACCTTGTTAACTTAAACACACATACAGTCAGCTCCCAATTATTGCTGGATAAATTATCCATGCATCAAGGGCAATTCCCTAATACTGACTCATGTTTCTGGGTGGTATCCTATCCAAATTTCTACCATGTAATCTTCTAACACATGATATAGTGTAAGAATATACAGGCATTGCACATACCAATTTTACTACGTCCACCATTTTCCAAATGAACTTGCAGAAATAAGCTCCCTAAATCCAATTCCCTTCAATTCATTTGCCACAGCCACTAACCAAACTCAATTCATCTCTAAAACTGCCCCCAAGCTATTAATAATAAGCCTCCAATCATGGGCCTACCCTTCCTCTATTAGATCATGGTCTCTAAACTTTTAAGGATCTCAAAAGCCCCCTTTGTAAATAAAAACTGTTGGCATTCCAATCATGTGTACCTTAATATTGTATACATGTACTACTGCTCTAGTATACTGTAAACATTATATTTCGTGCACAAAACATAGAAATTTTTTAAAAATAAAAGAATTTCTACCATTTTCCTCCACCACGCCAGCGAGTGGTTGCATGTATACCCTGGAGTATTATGTACCCTGCAAAGAAGACATCATTCTATCTTAAAGAAACTGAAGCTGAGAGGTTAAATTTTCTGTGGTCACGAACTATATAGGATGAGGTAGAGCCAGATTCAAGGGTTCAAGCAACAGTGTAGTCACTGTGCTCAAGCTCTTCATACCTCTTCTCTACCAATCTCTTTACTTATACTTGGGGTACTATGATCTCCCTCTCTGACCTCCCCACCTCACCCCCTACAACCAGCCACTGCTTCCCACAACCGCCCCCCACCTCAGGATGGAGAGAAGAGGTATTCTTTTTATGCCTCAGAAAGTGGTTTACAAACTAACCATTTTTAATTTCTAAGAGTGCTATTCAGTCTAAGCAAACATCAGTCTCCACACTAGGCCTAGTTTCAGAGTAAATGATGAACACAAAATCTTAGAATATCAACTGTGAGCATGTTACAAAATAATGATTCCATATAACAAGGCCCGTGTGGTATAATTTAAATTAGTTTGAGCATATTAATTCTGTTAACATTAAAACTGAGCCAAATACAGTTCTAAGATTAATTCATTCTGGTTTCCGATATGGAACTAAAGTAAACTCCTTGCTTCATCTTAGAAAGAAGTCAACTACTCCACCACTCCCCACCCTCAAACAGCAGATATCAAGTCTAGAGATCAAGTCAGCTTCCAACAGGAAGAGAAGGAATCTCTGTTTAGTTTTCCAGTAAGAAAGCCAGCATCTGACCTGGCGTGGTGGCTCACACCTGTAATCCTAGCACTCTGGGAGGCCGAGGCTGGAGGATCGCTCAAGGTCAGTTCGAGACCAGCCTGAGCAAGAGCGAGACCCCGTCTCCACTAAAAATAGAAAAAAATTAATTGGCCAACTAAAACTACATAGAAAAAAATTAGCTGGGCATGGTAGCACATGCCTGTAGTCCCAGCTACTCGGGAGGCTGAGGCAGAAGGATTGCTTGAGCCCAGGAGTTTGAGGTTGCTGTGCGCTAAGCTGACGCCATTGGGGCACTCTAGCCCAGGCAACAGAGCTAGACTGTCTCCAAAAAAGAAAGAAAGAAAAAAAAAGAAAGCCAGAATCAAGGTCCAGAATAAGGATCCCTGCAATCCCAATAAATGTAAAATAAGTAAACAAAAATATGAAGCTTTTGTGGTTGAAAAGGAACTTTTCATAATCTTGGCCAAAATGATATTGAATACTCTATAATCCAGAAACATTAATGTAGAAAACTAAAAACTGCTATATGCCTAAAAATAAATAAATAAATCTATAAATATGCTTTTCTTCTTTTTTTTTTTTTTAAAGAGATAAGGTCTTGCTCTGTCACCAAGGATGGAGTGCAGTGGTACAGTCCTAGCTCACTGCAGCTCTGAACTCCTGGGCTTAAGCGATCCTCCTGCCTCAGCCTCCTGGGTAGCTGGGACTACAGACACCACCACTAGGCCAGCCTGCTTTTCAGTATCAATATAAAACAGTTCAGATTTACATAACAGACCCTGAGTAATAAAGTGAGCCTGCCTTCAGTTTCCCCCACATTCCATGTATTTTCTTGCCCTGTCCCTTTATGGTTGTATTCCCCCTGAGTTCTATCTCCAACCCCCTGCTAACTCAGAAAAACTCTAATCCATCTTTGACTGAATTCTCTACCACCTATTTTCACCTCTTTCCTTTCTTTTCCCCTTCTCCACCAAGAAGGCTGGGTTGGATGTCGTTTGAACTTCCAAAAGCACATCAGGCATACCATTAACATAACTTACTGCAACTGCATTTTGACTTTACTTTCTGTGTCCCTGCAACAGACTATGAGCTTCTTGAAGCAAAGACTGTTTTATTTTTTTGCTTTCCTGAATTGTAGCCAAGTAGGTGATACATAGCAGGTATTAATATATACTTTAATAAATGCTAGTTTATATTAAATACTTTAAATAAGTATGGGGAAAATACTTTAAAGCCAGAAAGTAACAATTAGCACCTGCTCAAATATCTGTTGAGAAAGGCTATCTCTTAAAAGAAGATGCCTCCTCAATAAATCATCTCCCTCAGTACACAGACATTTCTTTCTAAAATATGTCATAAAATTTGCCATGAGGTCAAAGTTACAAAACTTATTCCAATCATTTTCTAGGAACCAGAACCAGAAGTAAACGAATACAGAATGTGGTACAAATCAACCAGTAAAAAGCCAATCTATAGTTTACTAACTAAAAATCCATATTTCAACTGACTATACAGATCAGCTCACTATTATCTTGACCTGAATCATCCCTAAAGGATATGAGAGGTTCCTCCCTCCAGCCCACCACTCTTTAAGGCTTTTTATTCAAAGAAAACCTCATTCATGGCTGGGCACCATGGCTCACGCCTGTAATCCTAGCACTCTGGGAGGCCGAGGCGGGCAGATTGCTCGAGGTCAGGAGTTCAAAACCAGCCTGAGCAAGAGCCAGACCCTGTCTCTACTATAAATAGAAAGAAATTAATTGGCCAACTAATATATATAGAAAAAATTTGCCAGGCATGGTGGCGCATGCCTGTAGTCCCAGCTACTCAGGAGGCTGAGGCAGAAGGATTGCTTGAGCCCAGGAGTTTGAGGTTGCTGAGAGCTAGGCTGACACCACAACACTCACTCTAGCCTGGGCAACAGAGCAAGACTCTGTCTCAAAAAAAAAAAAAAAAGAAAAAAGAAAACCTCATTCCCTCCCTCCCCAACTGTCTTGATTTTATCAGTGATAGGGACAACAGAAATTCTGAGGGACATTGTGTTATATGAACTAATATACCTCAGACAGCTGGAGGGAGAAATTTTTAGTGAAAAAATAATAACAAGTAGATTAACTGAGCATTTAATATGTGCCAGGCACTATTTTAATCACTTTGCACACATTATCTTTAACATTAACAGGTTATATGTAACACAAAGAAAGATAAACTAGAAGCTAAATTTTTATAACTATTCCTAACTTTAACTCACCATTCAAATTTTCACATAAATGAAAATTTTACATTCTTCATTAATTTTAATTATAAACACATAAAAGTACATCTTTAAATAAAAAACTTTAAATCTAGAAAATTTTTGTTCTTCAAATCCTTCAGCACGATATATCTAATGAACAAAAATTATTGCTTATTATTTAAATGAGATCTAGATTAAGACTGGTTTAACTAAAATAAATAGGTGGCTAAGAAATTCCCCAAAAAATCATACAAAATACTATTAATATGAAATAACATCTTTCTCCTGGTTTTCAGTAAATGTGAATACAGGTGCAATGTAAAGATACTCTCATAAACTGCCAGAGGGCACAAAAACCTCTCTGGAAAACAATTTTGTGATTTTTAATGAGAGCCTTTAAATTTTTCATAGCTTTTGACCCAACGATTCAACTTCCGTGAATATTTAATGAAGAAAAACAAATTTGCTTGAGGATTTCCATCAGTTATTTATAAAAAGGAAAAACAAAAATAAGCAAATATCTAATAATTGGGAGATGGTCAAATACATTATGATATGTACATATAGTTATTATACAACCACTAAAAATATTTTCAAAGAACATCTAATAACACAGAAATTGCCCATGATATAATGATAAATGAGAAAAAGTAGGTTAAGTATTAAATATACACAATATATTTCCGCTTTTGTTAAAACACAAGCAGAGATATCAACACTGAAAGTACTTCAGCATTGGCTAAATCTAGAATGCAGAATTTATGCTTTTATGTATTTTACAAATTTTTTCACTTAACATGTTAGAATTAAGAAAAGCTTTAAGCAAATATGTAAGTGCATTATAATTTCTACAAATATATGTAGAAACGGTACTAACATCCCTCAAACACTAGGCAGGTTTATGATATTTTAAACAAGAAACTTAACAGTAAATCCAGAGAATAAAGATATCAGTTTAAAATATTTCTGTTCAAAACACACAACTCTATGGAATTATGAAATATTACTAATCTAGCTGAAAATTTTCCTATTGGCCTTAACTCAACATGTGAGCAATACCAAAATTAACATAATACATTAGAATTAGGTATATTGTTATAAGTGTTTACAGATGCCTTAATACTGCTAAAGACCATTTTGGTAAATTGTAACATTCCTAATCATACAATTCAAACCACAAAAAGAAAAAAGTTAACTGCTTCCATATTTTATTAGAAAAATTTAAACTTTTTCTAGTAACTGAGTACCAAAGAATCATACTGACTTGATACAGATATTGCTAGCTAGTTGGCATAGGCAAGCCTCCAAGTTCCCTAATCTTCCCAGTCCCCTCTCAACAGATGGCTTTTAAGAGAAGAGAGGGCTTTATTTGTATTCCTGTCTAATGCATGCTGTGGTCGCTGTCTACCTTTGCATCCAGCTTCATCTCAGAGGACCTCTGCATGAACTCCCACCCCTTTAACCTTAGTGTGCATTTTTCCCCAAAGCTAAGTCTCCACCCCCACCCCAGAGTGCTTCAAGCGTTGGCCTAGAAAGCTGTCCACTCACTCCCACCTCCACACCACTATCCCCCTGCACCTGGGTTCAATGCCACTTGCTTAGAGAAGTCTCCCCAGACAGTTTCCCTAAACTTTCTCCTCACAACTTATTGGCGTTGTAATTAAACAATTATCTGTGGAATTGCTTTATGTCCATCTTCCCACTCTATGGGCCAGGGATGGCCCCTATCTGTCTCATTCATCACTCTATCCTTGGTGTCCAATAGCACGGTACCTGGTAGCAGCAGCCATCACATACATGAATGGACGGATGAATTACAAATGTTAAAAACAACAGGCTTCATCCCAGGGATGCAGGGATGGTTCAACATACATAAATCTATAAATGCAATTCACCACATAAACAGAAAAAAAACAAAGACCACATGATTCTTTCAATAGATGCAGAAAAAGCTTTTGACAAAATTCAACACCCCTTCATGATATGAACACTTAATAAAATAGGCATAGAAGGAACATATCTAAAAATGATACAAGCCATATATGACAGACCCATAGCCAACATCATACTGAATGGGGAAAAATTGAAAGCATTCCCACTTAGAACTGGAACCAGACAAGGCTGTCCACTATTTCCACTTCTATTCAACATAGTGCTGGAAGTCCTGGCTACAGCAAGCAGACAAGAAAGTGGAATTAAAGGTATCCAAATAGGGGCAGAAGAGATCAAACTTTCACTGTTTGCTGATGATATGATATTATATTTAGAAAACCCCAAAGATTCAACCAAGAAACTCCTGGAACAGATAAATGAATTTAGTAAAGTCTCAGGATACAAAATCAATACACAGAAATCAGAGGCATTCATATACGCCAACAACAATCAAAGTGAGAACCAAATCAAAGACTCAATTCCCTTCACAATAGGAACAAAGAAATTAAAGTACCTAGGAATATACTTGACCAAGGAGGTAAAAGACCTCTACAAGGAGAACTATGAAACACTGAAGAAGGAAATAGCAGAGGATGTAAACAGATGGAAATCCATTCCATGCTCGTGGGTCAGCAGACTCAACATCATTAAAATGTCTATACTACCCAAACTGATCTACAGATTCAATGCAATACCTATTAAAATCCCATCAGCATTCTTCACAGATATAGAAAAAATAATTTTATGCTTCGTATGGAATCAGAGAAGATCCCGAATATCAAAAGCAATCCTAGGCAACAAAAATAAAATGGGAGGTATCAATATGCCAGATATCAAACTACACTACAAAGCTGCAGTAATTAAAACAATCTGGTATTGGCACAAAAATAAGAATATTGACCAGTGGGACAGATCTGAGAATCCTGATATAAAACCATCCTCATATAGCCATCTAATCTTTGACAAAGCAGACAAAAACATACACTGGGGAAAAGAATCCCTTTTAAATAAATGGTGCTGGGAAAACTGGATAGCCACTTGTAGAAGGCTGAAGCAGGACCCACGCCTTTCACCTCTCACAAAAATCAACTCAGGCTGGATAACAGACTTAAACCTAAGGCATGAAACTATTAGAATCCTAGAGGAAAATGTTGGAAACACTCTCCTAGACATTGGCCTAGGCAAAGAGTTTATGAAGAAGTTCCCAAAGGCAATCACAGCAGCAACAAAAATAAATAAATGGGACATGATCAAACTGAAAAGCTTCTGCACAGCCGAAGAAATAGTCATGAAAGTAAACAGACAACCTACAGAATGGGAGAAATTTTTGCATCCTACGCATCTGATAAGGGGCTGATAACTAGAATCTACTTAGAACTCATGAAAATCAGTAAGAAAAAAATCAAATAACCCTATTAAAAAGTGGGCAAAGGACTTGAACAGAAACTTCTCTAAAGACGACAGAAGAATGGCCAACAAACATATGAAAAAATGCTCAACATCTCTAATCATCAGGGAAATGCAAATCAAAACCACAATAAGGTATCACTTAACTCCAGTGAGAATGGCCTTTATCAAAAAGTCTCCAAACAACAGATGCAGGCATGGATGTGGAGAGAGAGGAACACTCCTACACTGCTGGTGGGACTGCAAACTAGTTCAACCTCTGCGGAAAGCAATATGGAGATACCTTAAAGCGATACAAGTGAGTCTACCATTTGATCCAGCAATCCCATTGCTGGGCATCTACCCAAAAGATCCAATGACACTCTACAAAAAAAGACACCTGCACACGAATGTTTATAGCAGCACAATTCATAATTGCAAGGCTGTGGAAACAGCCCAAGTGCCCATCAATCCAAGAATGGATTAATAAAATGTGGTATATGTATACCATGGAATACTATTCAGCTCTAAGAAACAATGGTGATATAGCACATCTTATATTTTCCTGGTTAGAGCTGGAACCCATACTACTAAGTGAAGTATCCCAAGAATGGAAAAACAAGCACCACATATACTCACCAGCAAACTGGTATTAACTGAGCAGCACCTAAATGGACACATAGGTACTACAGTAATTGGGTATTGGGCAGGTAGGAGGCGGGAGGAGGGCGGCTATATACATACATAATGAGTGAGATGTGCACCATCTGGGGGATGGTCACGCTGGAAACTCAGACTTGTGGGCATTTTTTGAAACCTTAAAATTTGTACCCCCGTAATATGCCGAAAGAAAAAAAAAAAAAGAAAAGAATAAAAAAAAATAAAAATTTAATTGTGGTATATGTATACCATGGAGTACTACTCAGCTTTAAGAAACAATGATGATATAGCACCTCTTGTATTTTCCTGGATAGAGCTGGAACCCATTCTACTAAGTGAAGTATCTCAAGAATGGAAAAACAAGCACCACAGGTACTCACCAGCAAACTGGTATTAACGGATCAACACCTAAGTGGACATACAGGAGTAACAGTCGGGAGGGTGGGAGGGGGGAGGAGGGGATGAGTATATACAACCACAACGAGTAAGATGTGCAACGTTTGGGGGATGGTCACACTTGAAGCTCTTATACAAGGGGGGGGGGGGCATGGGCAATATATGTAACCTTAACACTTGTACCCCCATAATACGCTAAAATAAAAAAATTTTAAAAAAGAATAACAATTTATTTAAATAAATTTTCCAAGATATTTTAATTTTCTATAAAAATTACATAACTTTCTTAGTATCATTATCTGTATTATAAACTTAGCACACTTGTATTCTAAATTTTGAACATCTCCCTGTTGAACATCTGCTCAGCCTGTTTTTCCATGGGATTATACCTTTCTATAGTGATTATATTCACCAAAAACAAAGGGGGTTGGTGAGAAATGTCACAAGAGCAGCAGCTTTACTTTTTAGCAGTGACCCAAACTGGACAAGTAACGCAGAGAAGCAAAAAAGTAACATTACATATCTGTGGTCCCAACAAAACAAGATTCCTATCACAAAGAAACTAATTCAAGCCTTAAAAATGAACAAACAAAATGAGAATGAACTATTAAAGCCCATGACCCCACACCCACTGGTCCCACTCTCTCACCCCATTTTGGCTACCAACTCCCTCTGGCCTCACTTGTCCCAGGCAGCCTGGTCCCAGGGAACTAACTTTTCAGAGATGGTTTCTGTGGCAACCAGATGGAAAGCTCCTGAGCATTTACTATCCTAAAGCTCTCAAATAGGACCTCTTCCTGCAGATTCACTGCACTTTCTATACTCCTGTCCTCAAGGCTGCTGGCTGGAGAGTTATCCAACCAGGACTAACCTCACAGGTTTGTGAGACCCAGCGTTAGCTGGGGCCTCCCTAGACAATGCCTAGTGGGTTCCTAGTGACAATTACTCTATGCATCTTTCAACTGACTTCTTACCATATTCTACAGAGCTCTAAACCCAGAACTTTGCCACTCTCCTTCACTCCTCAATCTAACCCTCACCAACCCACCCAGACACCCCCTCCTCTAGCTTTCTTTGAGATCCCAGCTAACCCACTTCAAATTCTTAAAAATAATAACTTTTTAAAACTAAATTCTCCTTTCCACCTCAGTAAGCAGTACTCTTCCACTGTCACTCAACCTTTCACCTTTCCCAGGTTAGATGGAAAGCTAAATCCTGACATTCACAGAACACTGCTCAAAACTTCAAAGCACTGCCCTTTCCTTTATCCTCCATAGAGCTGAGTGGCTGCCAAGTCCTGATGATTCTATCTCCTCTGTCATCCATCCCCTTCCACCCATTCTCACTGTTACTTTGGCAGTTTAAGTCCTTACTCCTGTCACCTGGCAGATTTCAACTGTCTCCTTAATTACTCCCTGCCTCTAATCCCTGCTCCCCCTCCCACATTAATACATCCTGCAACTACACTGCAGTGTGACTGTCACTCCTTTACAACCCAAATTTTACCACCTCAATCTTCTACTCGATCGTCTTAATTTCTTCCTCATTGTCCAAAAGAAAAGAAAAAGTAAAACAATAATTCCAAACTCCTCTGCCAAGCATGTAAGGCCCTCCACAACTTAAAGTCAGCTTACTTTTCAACTCTCACCTCCCAATTCTCTACTTCACACTCTATACTCAAGTATGCATCTCTCTGTCCCCCTTTCCTGTCTTTGCTTACTCTGCCTGTTAGCTCTATCTGGAATGGCCTTCCTTGTTTTACATATACCCAAATTCTAGTAATTTCTTTTTTTTTTCTGTGAGATAGAGTCTCACTCTTGCCCGGGCTAGAGTGCTGTGGCGTCAGCCTAGCTCACAACAACCTCAAACTCCTGGGCTCAAGCAATCCTTTTTTTGCCTCAGCCTCCCAAGTAGCTGAGACTACAGGCACATGCCACCATGCCTGGCTAATTTTTTCTATTTTTAGTTGTTTGGCTAATTTTCTTTCTATTTATAGTAGAGACGGGATCTCGCTCTTGCTCAGGCTGGTCTCAAACTCATGAGCTCAAGCAATCCTCCCACCTCGGCCTCCCAGACTGCTAGGATTACAGGCGTGAGCCACTGCGCCCGGCCCAAATTCTAGTAATTTCTTAACGTCTAAACTGATAAGGCATTCTCTGATAACCAAACTTCCACCGACCCCAACTCCAGCCTGAACTTCTCTATCCATCCACTGAACCCTCAGAACACTCATTTTCCTTTGCAATTAATTATTTGTGAATTTATCAGATATCTCAAAATGGAATGCCTGTAAGGTCCTGACATCAGAGAGAGGGTCTGTCCCATCTCTGGCTCCATCTATTTACTGTCCACTGCCCCTGAGATAGTTTCTGAGAATCTTATTTACTGAGATGTCTAAAGAGGAAGAGACCCACGCAAATACTCCCAGTGAATTTCACGTAGTAAACACATAATGAACACACAAAGGGAAATGCACAAAGCTAACACTAATCAAAGACACCTAAGAAAAATACGGCATAGGTAACAAAATCCTGAACCAAGTAAAAGGAAGAGGTAGAAAGGGAGGGGAAAAAAAGAACAGTGGTGGAGAAGCAGGGCTTTTTGTTTGTTTTCTTTTTCTTTTGTTACTTTTGGGTTCTTTTTTTTTTGAGCAAGAAAAGATTACACACAAGAAAACTGAGGTCCAGTCAGGCAGGGCGCGGTGGCTCATGCCTATAATCCTAGCACTCTGAGAGGCTGAGGTGGGTGGACTGCTTGATCTCAGGAGTTCGAAACCAGCCTGAGCAAGAGCAAGACCACGTCTCTACTAAGAATAGAAAAAATAGCCAGTCGTGGTGGTGCATGCCTGTGGTTCCAGCTACTAAAGAGGCTGAGGCAGGAGGATAGCTCAAGTTCAGGAGTTGGAGGTTGCTGTGAGCTAGGCTGACAGGACACCAAGGTACTTGCCAGCCTATCCGCCCCAGCCCCAGCCCCACCCCCAACAGAGTAAAACTCTGTCTCAAAAAAAAAAAGGGGGCAGAAGACAGGTCTGGTCAGACTAAACAGCAAGGTCAATGCCACACGTTGAGTCACAACAGCAGGGATACAAACTCTGACCAGATCCCCAGTGCTCTTCCTAAAACATCTCAAGAGCTCATGTTGCTCTCTGTACTTGCTAGCTGCTTGGTCTCCCTTCTTATTTTCTAGAACCTTGTATTCATTCAACAAGTACTTTTTGAGTTGAGTAAGTAAATAAATGAGTTTATGCAAGGACTTAATTATTTTTCTACTCCAAGTCTCTATTCCTCCTTTCCCCACAGGATATGATTATCCTCAGCTTCTTTAGTCCTCCTAAGCAGTTGATGGTTTAATTTTACTGGTCAATTCTGCTCTTCCAAACTCCATTGCTCCCGGACATCCAATTTCAGTACCTTCCTCACACTCAACTCTTTCTTCGATTCCAACATTAGTCTCATTTTGTTTAGTTGACCTTTCCTTAGCTACTTTGGCCAAACATGACCTCTTTTTCCTCCACATTGCTCATTTAACATTTATACCTTCACATAGTTTGAAAACTCTTATCCTTAAGGAATTAATATTTGCTAGCCCCCTTTAAGTGATATTTTTATTAATATAATGGGTTTGCTAACATGCTGGATTCAGAATGTTTTGTTATCATTTACCAAAAAACTACTTCTAAAGGATGAGGAAAGAGGAAAAAAGGAAAAACAGAAGAGAGAAGACAGGAAAAAAGGAAATT
The DNA here is from genome assembly GCF_040939455.1 of Microcebus murinus. NCBI lineage: Eukaryota > Metazoa > Chordata > Mammalia > Primates > Cheirogaleidae > Microcebus > Microcebus murinus. The sequence goes on along the minus strand of NC_134111.1, from coordinate 92,754,858 downwards.
AAGAGAGAAGACAGAGGAAGAGACATGAAGAAAGCAACTAACACAGGAGGTCAACTGTGTGTCCGGAACTACTACTATCAAGTTGCCTCCCTCAATTTTCATGATAACCCTGTGAAGTGTGAATTAAAATCATTATGTTACAGAAATTGAAATGGAAAGCCAAGAAAGGTTAAGAAACTAGCTCAAATTTAACCTATCAAGTTTTACACATCGATGGTAATCGTTCCTTCTCCACTCGACAACACGAGTTAATGACATACGACAATATATTTAGAAACATGACTGACTCAAGGTGATATTTCAAAAACTCCTTAAAACTAACAAAAATAGACCCTGAATAGTTATCTGAATTAGAATTTCACCATGTCAACTTTCAATATGCTTTATATATATTTCCAAGAAAAGTAAAGCAAAATATAAATCCCAAGTTATTGCTGTTGTATTACATATATACTATTAACAAAATCTAGTTAATGTCCCTTAACTTACAGTTTTCTACTATATACAATATCTTTTCCCAATCACCATTAACAGAGGTTATATAACATTAGACATTTCCCTGAGGTATATGAGTATACATGAAAATAATCATGCTGCTTCAAAAAAGAAAGTAATAGTGAGATGCTGTATACTCTAAAAATAAATAAAATAAAAATAGTCAATATTTATTGAGTACTGACTATATGCCTGATATTTAAATCTTACAACAATCAACAGATTCTCTTATTGCCTCTATTTTACAGATGAAGAAACTGATACACATCTAAGTTAAACAGACTGTCCAACATCACACAGCTAATAATAAATAGAGCAAGAATTCTAAGCAATCCTATCTCCAAGTCCATGTTCCTATCCAGTACATTTTAAAGAAAAATACTTAAAGGAAACAAGCATAAAATACAGATCTGGCTAAATCAAAAGTATATTTTTAAGAAAGAAACATTTCCCAAGAGAGGCCGGGCGCGGTGGCTCACGTCTGCAATCCTAGCACTCTGGGAGGCCGAGGCGGGCGGATTGCTAGAGGTCAGGAGTTCAAAACCAGCCTGAGCAAGAGCAAGATCCACCTCTACTATAAATAAATAAATTGGCCAACTAATATATATATAGAAAAAAATTAGCTGAGCATGGTGGCGTATGCCTGTAGTCCCAGCTACTCAAGAGGCTGAGGCAGTAAGGTCGCTTGAGCCCAGGAGTTTGAGGTTGCTGTGAGCTAGGCTGACACCACAGCACTCACTTTAGCCTGGGCAACAAAGCAAGACTCTGTCTCACAAAAAAAAAAAAAAAAAAAAAAAAAAAAAAAAGAAAGAAACATTTCCCAAGAGAAAGGGCACATGTGAATTATCCCTACAGTCATTTATAGAATTAGAACTGAAATAATATTAGATATATACCTACAAAATATCTGCTAAGCTATATTTTAAGATATTTTTATTTAAAAAAATAAAAACAAAGAACATAAAACAAGGTTAACTAAAATAAAGGTTACTAAAAACAGCCTTAGAAAAAGTGCCCATGGTAATTCTGTATTGTAAGAATAACAGATAAAGGTACTTTAGGTCAAGTAATGAAAAAATTAGAGGAATACCAAGACAAGAATGCAAAGAACAGGGCTGGGCACGGAGGCTCACACCTGTAATCCTAGCCTGTAATCCTAGCACTCTGGGAGGCCAAGGTGGGAGGATCGCTCAAGGTCAGGAGTTCAAGACTAGCCTGATCAAGAGCAAAACCCCGTCTCTACTAAAAATAGAAAGAAATTAGACAGCTAAAAATATATAGAAAAAATTAGCCAGGCATGGTGATGCATACCTGTGGTCCCAGCTACTTGGGGGCTGAGGCAGAAGGATTGCATGAGCCCAGGAGTTTGAGGTTGCTGTGAGCTAGGCTGATACCACGGCACTCTAGCCTGGGCAACAGAGTGAGACTCTGTCTCACAAAAAAAAAATGCAAAGAACAAAGAAAATGGAGCACAGGTTAACCAGTGACAGAAATGGAATTAGATAAACATAGGCTTGTGCTCAAGATATTTTTAAGAACCAAAAAAAAAAAAAAAAACAAACAACCTAAAAGTCTACCAACAGAGGGAAAATAAATGTGGTATAGCCCCAAAATGTAATACCATGTCACAGTAAAAATAAATGAACTAAATTGACATGTACCCACACTGCTGAAATTCAACTCATGAACCACATTGATAAGTGACACTGAGTGAAGGGAAAAGTATGCTGGACAAGAATATACAGAGTACCATCTATATAAATTTTAAAATATATAAAACAATACACTGTATTGTTTTCCAATGCATAGAAATGCATAGGAATAATAAACACCAAATTCAGAGCAGTGGTTAACTCAAAGATATGGGATAAAGAAGTAGTTTCTTTAACTGGATTAAATGCTATGAAATATTATTCACACATATAGAAAGCATGTCTATATTCTACTTAAAAGAGAGAAAAGAAAATGGAATTGGCAGCCAGGCGTGGTGGCTCCCACCTGAGGCGGGAGGATTGCATGAGCTCAGGAGTTCCAGACTAGCCTCGGCAAGAGCCAGACCCCATCTCTGCTAAAAATAGAGAAAAAAATAGCCAAGCATCATGTCAGGTACCTGTAATCCCAGCTACTTGAGAGACTGAGGCAGGAAGATCGCTTAAGCCCAGTAGTTTGAGGTTGCAGTGAGCTATGATCATGCCACTGCACCCTAGATGGGGCAACAAAGCAAGACTCTGTCGCTGAAAATAAATAAATAAAATGTTTTAAAAAAAGAGAGTGGAATTAGCATTCCATTTTTTACTGCATCCCAAATTCCTTTATATTCCTGATCCAAAAGAGAACTCTGAAAGGGCAATGATAATGATTCATGTGAAAGAAGGTTAAAGGAGAATGTATCCTAAAATACTCAGGTTGAAGTACAAGAAGAAAATTCTAGCTAAATTCTCTTAATTTAGTTTGTTATTTCTTTTGTTTTCCTCCCTGTAAAAATCAGGGGTTTTATTTGGGGCAGTAACTATACGTAATTAAAACAGACGTAAATATTAGCACTAAATGTCATCACAGCTCCTTTCCAGAAACAATTATGCCTCCAGAGGTTAATATGAACTTCGAGCCAACTGTCACCCCAGAGAGGAGATGCAGTGCCCAGGGTTAAGAACATGGACTCTAGAATGAAAGTGCCTGGGATGAAATCCAGCACACATTCAAGCAAGTTACTTAAGTTCCCCTGTGCTTCGGTTTCCTCATCTGTAAAAATAAAAGAACCTATCTCATAAGACTGATAAGAAAATTAGAACAGCACCAAACCACAGGATGCTGTTAAGATGTTAGCTATTATCCTTATTCCAAAAACCATTCATTAGCTTAGAAAAAGAAAACCTAAGTTTTGTATCAAAAGAATATAACTAAGTTCAATTACTTTCTGTATCAAATAGGAGACAGAAAAGTTGACCGTGACAGAACCAGGGGAAAATGGCCAGCTTTTCACCTCTTTAGCAATCAATGTTAGGATAGTAAGATAAGCTTTATTAAAATTTTTCTAATAATATTCTTTGATACTGTTATAACATCTCCGATTCATACATACACACAGTCCAAATTCAAGGTAAAACATTATATTCCCTGGCTCCCTTTTCACCTGGCAAAACTTTAATTCATCTTGGAAAACCTGGCTCAGCTATCACCTCCATGCATGTACCCTTTTTCCTCCTTTACTCTATGCCTACTTTTCTACTTCTATATTTCTTAGCTGCTTCCCCTGAAGTACTGATTAGTACTACCATACTGTAATGTATCTGCTCATATGCCTTCTTCCCTTATGCTATACTGTAAGGTTTGTTCAAACACCTCCTTCCTTTAGTGAACAGTGAGCTCTTTGAGAGCAGGAATTCTCTATTACTCAATTCCAGATTTCCAGTGCCTTGCTAGATAGGCTAAATACATAAATGAATGATCCCATATATCCTTCACAAACAAGTAGAAGCCTGTATTTAGAGGTGACTTATCCAAAAGGTTAAATATCTTCAATTCTAAGCAAAAATTAGCAGATCAACTGAGCCTACTGGATCATCAAATTCTTTATCCCTCAAAACGGGGAACATGAAAAACATGTAAGGAAACATATTCCAATAATAACAGAAGCCAAAACTTTAAATAAAAAGAATTAAGGCACTTAAAATGTTGGGAAAACAGAAGCAGTCTGAAAGCTTTTAGTTACAAAACCAAAAATTAGCAAGTAGAGAAGGAATCACAAGATTTAACATTTATAATGTCTCCTTTTTCAGAAGAGAGATAAACTATAATCAAAAGTTAGATGAAAATATATACCCTTCTGAGGGATGAAATCAAAACTAAAGCATATATTAAATCAATTTCACACAATGCTATTGTAGTGGAGTTTTCTAAAAGACTATGTCATAAATCAGCTAAAACTGGGCTGATTTTTAGAAATTTATCAGTTCTTAAGAATTTTTTGGAATGTGCTTAGGGTCCCATGGTAAGTTACAGGCCTGTCTTCTGTTACTGCAGACCGGTGTCCCCCCTCACAGCTAAAACACAAGCCTCACTTGTGTTCTGGATCCCATCTGCTCCCATCCTCTCAGGAACTTTGCACAAACCCTCTTTTAGTCTTTACTCAACTTCTCCCTCTCCACTGAGCCTTCCCATCAGTGCTTAAACATACTGAAATCAAAACTCTTGGGAACAATAGTTTAAGTAACTTGTACTTGCTGTCTCCTCCCTCTTTCCACCCCTGCCACCAGATCACCATCTCTTTCAAACGTCACCAATGACCTTCATGACTTTCATGTTACTGAATCTAATGGACTGTTCTCAATTCTCCTCTCACAGGAGCATCTCAGACTATAAACCGCTTCCTCCTGCAGGACAGCTGCTTCTGGCTGTCCTCTCATTTTTCTGGCCACTTTTCCTGTCTCCTTTGCAAGCTCAAATTCCTCTACCCAACTCCACCTATTCTTATTTAATAGCCTCTCCATAGGCGATCTCACTCATGCCTATGGTTTTAGCTCTCACCTCTAAATTGAGGGCTCCAAAATGGAAATGTCCACCCCAATTCTGAGCACTAAACCAGTACCTCAAAAGAGGTCTCAAAGTCAGCTCCAAAAGAACATTTCCTAAACTAAAGCCATGCTCTCCCCATGTAAAAAACCTAGTTCTCTCCTAGTAAGCCCCAGCTCAGTGAATAGCACATAATACTCCTTTAGCTGCACGAGGCTGAAACCTAGTACTTGACATCATCTTTTCCCACCCCATATACTATTTATCATCATGTCTTGATAATTTTATATCTAAAATCATCATTTTCTCAATATTTCTGACTCATTGTATAAGGATCTTAAAAGCATCAAATCAGCCAATATATGACATGGTACACTGAAAAAAGAAAAAAGCTTAAATTTGAATATTAGTATTCATTAAACTGAAATCTCCTTGAAAGCAAAAACTTTGTCAAGTTCATCTTTTTATTTATTCAACATGGTAAACCCAGGACAGTTCTTTGCGTTGTGTGCAGATGGCATTCAATAAATACATTGCAATGAATTATTTGTATTAGCTTCATACGTGTTCAACTGAAATATTTAGGTATTTAACAGTTTATAATTCCCAATATAGAAATCAATAAACAATGTTCTAAGAGGTGAAAATTTTAAGTTACATCACCCTGTAAAATGTAAACCAAAATGGATAAAGTTTTGACAATTGGCCAGGCGTGGTGGCTCACACCTATAATCCTAGCACTTTGGGATGCTGGGGGAGCGGTTATCGTTTGAGCTCAGGAGTTCAAGACTAGCCTGATCAAGAGCAAAACTCCATCTCTACTAAAAATATAGAAAGAAATTAGCAAGACAACTAAAAATATATATATATAAAATTAGCTGGGCATGGTGGCGCATGCCTGTAGTCCCAGCTACTCAGGAGGCTGAGGTAGTAGGATTGCTTGAGCCCAGAAGTTTGAGGTTGCTGTGAGCTAGGCTGATGCCAAGGCACTCTAGCCCAGGCAACATAGTGAGACTCTGTCTCGAAAAAAGAAAAAAAAAGTTTTGATAATTACTATCCTGCTTATCTAAAATTTACAAAGCCTGTAACCTTTGGCCTAGCTTTTCAAAAAAATAAAATCGTAATTCTATCTTCAAGACCAAATGTCACAGAGTCTTGCTTCCCAAATGTTCATCTTGAGAGGGGAACACGTAGTAAGTATTATAGGAATATTTAAGCTTTAAGTACCCTGAAGGCAGACAGATTGACTGCTAGAAAAAGTTCCCTATCTCATTTCCCTATCTGGCTCTGTGAGCGGGAGTGACATTTTGGGTAGGAACAGACACTGTGAACTGAAAAGAATTATTGTTGCTCTAAAGTTCTCAAACTTTTGCATTATACACACTTAATTATGGCCTCAGAATTCAAGGCTGTCATCTAGAAAAAATCTCATCACATCAATTCAAAAAAGATCCCTCTACTAGATTCCTATCTAAATCACAATCCTGCTTATAATCTTCATTCAAAAAATACTTTTCGCCGGGCGTGGTGGCTCACGCCTGTAATCCTAGCACTTTGGGAGGCCGAGGAGGGCGGATTGCTCAAGGTCAGGAGTTCGAAACCAGCCTGAGCGAGACCCCGTCTCTACCAAAAATAGAAATAAATTAATTGACCAACTAAAAATATATATACAAAAAAAAAATTAGCCAGGCATGGTGGCGCATGCCTGTAGTCCCAGCTACTCGGGAGGCTGAGGCAGTAGGATCGCTGAGCCCCGGAGATTGAGGTTGCTGTGAGCCAGGCTGACGCCACGGCACTCACTCTAGCCTGGGCAACAAAGTGAGACTCTGTCTCAAAAAAAAAAAAAAATACTTTTCATTCATTGCATTTATCAAAACGTGTAATTATGTTTATCTGAATGATCATTTGCTTCTTGTCTGTTTCCTCCATAAGGGCAGGGATTACATCAATTCTATTCACTGCTATATTCCCAGCATCCCCCGACTCTACTCCCTGGCCCCAGAGTAGAAAAAGGATGATCTTCCCTTTATAATTTGGTCATCCTTCACTTCTCCCATCTTTCCTTTCTTCCTTCAAGGAGGACATTTTAGACTCACAGAATATTTGAGCTTTAAGTCACCCAAGCCGAACACAAATCCAGAAACTGAGATCCAAAGATAGTAGGTGACTTCTCACCTTGACCCTTAGGTCCAATGGAACATTCTGCTCTATACCCAACAACACTGCCATGCTACAGAAACACCACTTTTTATACAAGAGAGAAACCAGGTGCCTGGCACAATGGCTCAAGCCTGTAATCCTAGCACTTTGAGAGGCCGAGGCAAGAGGTGGAAAGATTGCTTGAGGCTAAGAGTTCAAAACCAGCCTGAGCAAGAGCCAAACCCCATCTCTACAAAAAGTAGAAAAATTAGCTGGGCAAAGTGGCACATGCCCAAAGTCCCAGCTACTCAGAAGGCTTATGCAGGAGGACTGCTTGAACCCAGGAGTTTGAGGTTGCTGTGGAACTATGATGACACCACTGCATTCTAGCCCCGGGAACAGAGCCAGAGCAAGACCCTGTCTCACAAGGAGGGGGGGGGAGAAGAAGAAGAGGAGAGAAACCAGGAAAAGTCTAAAGAGAAAATGCATGCCAGAGTAATAAGAGAAGCCTTACTGATCCCTAAGTGTAAGGACTGCGCAGAAAACAAAAGAATAAAGTCTGCGTAACAGACTCCCGTGTCATCCACCTCTCCTCTATAACAACCTTCTGAGACACTTCAGGAGCAACTCAGCAGCACCCTTAACTCTCAGAACTAATACGAGGATACATAATAGGATGTGATGATTATGAAAGAAGGTAACATCAAACCACGGCTCTCCTGTCCACCCAGACTAAAATTCACTGTGAAAACTATTCAGCCAGCCACCGAGGAGAGGCAGCATAATATTAGTGGTTAGATGTAAGAGCTCGGGATTTAGACAGGCCTGTCTGAATCCCAGCTTCTTGTCTTAACTAGCTGAGATCTGAGGCAAGTTAAGGTGTTCAAACTGCAGTTTCTCCCGTTGTAAAATGGGAATAACCTCTACCCTAGAGGACTGTTAACACTGTAAAGACAATGTGCGCAAAGCTCTTAGAACAGCGCCGTGACATGTAATAAAGGCTCAATAAATGCCAGCTATTTGTCATTTTATTCAGCTATAATCTCATTCACAAAACCTATTCTCTCTCTAGCTTCCACATAATTTTAAAGACGTGGTTCTACTCTTTCCATTTTTGAGGGCCCTCATATACAATAGCTTAGAGCACATTTCCTAATACTAGACTCCCTGGGCAAACCAGTTAAATCTGTGCCTCGGGCTCCTCATGTGAAACGGGGCCTGATAATACCTACCCCACAGGATTGCCGGTAGTAAGCTCTCCCTAAGTGTTACACATCCTATCTCTGGCGTCTAATTGAAACGCACTTAGGGAAAAACAAACTTACAAACTCTCAACCCCAGACATCAGTCTAAATCCCAATCCCACCACCACAGACACGGTCCAGAACGTACAGCTAAGGTCGACCCACCTCACACACGCAATTTCTTGTCACGCCATGCAGCAACAGACAGTCCTGCCCCTCCGAGCATGGGTTTCCCTCCCACGGACACCTCACTCAGTGCCCGGGCCGCGCGAGAGCCCGTCTAATTCCAGCGGCCGGCCCCCACCCGCGCCCGCCCCCAGAGCGCCCGGGGGACCCGGTGCATCCTTCCTCCCCGGGACCGCGCGGCGCTGGCACCGCCCCACGCCGCTCGGGCTGCGGCTCCCCCGCTCGCGTGGGCCCTGCGGCCGAGGCCCCACGTCAGCCGGGACCCGCCGCGGCCGCCTCCCACCCTTCCCGCTGCTTCTCCCAGCGCCGCGGCCGCCTGCGCGCACACCCCCGGGGCCACGCTGGGCGGCGACGCGGGGCCCCGGGCCCCCAGGCTCGCCGCGTCCTGTTCCCAGGCCCGGGCGACCCTCGGGCCCAGCCGAGCCGCATGCGGAGGCCGCGCCGCCAACCGGCCCCCGCCGCTCCCACACCCGGCGCCGCACTCACCGCGACGCCGGGGCCCGGGTTCCTCCGGCCTCGGGCCCACGCAGGCCTGGCTGAGCCCCAGAGCATCCACGCCCCGCGCCGCCTCTTGGGGACCCTGGCGCAGCCGTCGCGGTCGCACTGCGAGGGGACGACCGTCTGCTGCCGAGTCCGCCCCGGCAACGGCAGCGTCGCTCCCCGGCGCCGGCAGGCCAGCGTCTGTTGAGCCGAACCGCCCGGGACGCGCACCCCCGGCCGGCACTCGTTGCATATGCAGAGAGGACGCCGCCCATTGGCCCGCGGGCGGTGGCGCGTGCGGGGCTGGGCCTATCGAATTCGGGCCGGGGAGCGCGGCGCTGGCGGCCCGGGGCGGGGCGGGGTTACTACGGGTCATTCCGCGGAGACGCGGCGGCCGGGACTCGGCCGCAGCCGGCGCGGGGCGGGGACCCGGTCGGCGGGGAGGGACAGACTGCGGCCGGTGGGGGAGGGGAGCAGTTATCTGCGGCCGCAACGTGGGAGGAGAGGCCACTCCAGCCGGGGCTGCAGGAGGGCCGTCCCTCTAGGAGGAAAGACCACCCCCAGCCCCCGAAAAAGAGAACTGCAAACGCACCGCTATTGCTGTAATGTATGAATCTCAATATAGATTATGAAATTATATGCATAGTCGTTTTCATTTTTTACTAGATTAGATTAGCTCTGTTCGTGCACCAATTTCTGTCAAATCGTGCAAAATGAAATTACTCTTGGAAATGGCTGAGGTGGGAAGAGGCTCAAGAACTCAAAGTATGTTCATTATTATTTCTCGTTTTGGCCTCACTTTCACCCAGTGTATAACCCAATTTCCCTTAAATGCACTCACTATACGAAATTGATATTTCTTCTCAAAAAATAAAGTTTACTCCAAATTGTTGCTTTTGAACGTTCTTCTTAGGTAGCTAAAGTGTTTGTGTATTTTAAAGAGTTTGCCATTGTATCTCATTTTGGACACTGCACAAGGGAAAAAAGCCACCCCACGTAAGTAGACTGCCTCCCCACAAACAAAACATAAACACACACGCACACACCAAAACACAAATGAATAAAATAACAACTACTGTGTACTATAAGAAGGAAGACTTTTATTATCCTAATAGTAGCAGGGTTGGGCTCTTTTATTTTTTAACCCAACATATTGTTTATTTTGAACTTTTCCTTAAGTAGGTGAAAGGTTGCCTGCATGAGCCAGCCTCAGGCTTTAAAAGCAGGGACTCACTTCTCAGGAGAATCTCAAAATCAGGAAGCTGCCAGAACTTGAACTAGGTGGAGCGATGATGCACAGAACAAAGAAAGCTCATTCACCTTGGGCACAGGCCAATTTAGTTACCTCAAGGAATGGATACCTGACTCAGGCAACCTGTTCTCCCACAACAAAATATGGCATGTCAATTGCCAGTTAATCTGTTGAAATGTTATCAAAGGATACACCCTGAAGATAAGTGGAATATAGAATTCCTTATCTGAAAAGACCTTCACGGTTGTGCAGAAGGAAGCATGCTTTAGAAGTGGTAGTTCCGGAACCCCAAAAAGCCTCTAGAAAAACCGAGTAACTTCCAACAGAGGAAAACTAATATTGAACTCTTTTTTCCAGCAATAAGCCTAAAACAGACTAGTAGAATTCCAGCAACATCTTTCTTCATTATGTCTTTCTATATTATGGAATATATGTTATATGTTAGGGACATGTGTTTATATTTAAAAGAAAATATTCCTGGGAATTAAAATTCTAAATTCTTCTCTGTTTAACACTTAAGCTAAACAGAAATAAATGTACAGCCATACCTCAGAGATATTGCAAGTTTGGTTCCAAGTCACACGAATTTTTTTGTTTCCAATGCATATCAAAGTTGTGTTTACACTACCATAGTCTATTAAGTGTGCATTAGCATTATGTCTTCAAAAAGTACATACCTTAATTTAAAAATACTTTATTGCTAAAACATGGTAACATATCTTCTAAGCCTTCAGTGAATCATAATCTTTTTGCTGGTGGAGGGTCTTGCATCAGCGTTGATGGCTGCTGACTGATGAAGGTGGTGCTTGCTGAAGGTTGGGGTTGCTGTGGCAATTTCTTACAATAAGGTAACATTGATATTTGCTGCATAGATTGACTCTTCCTTTTACGAAAGATTTCCTTGTAGAATGAAATGCTGGATTTTTTTCTTTTTCTTTACACATACCAAACCGTGCAATACTATTTGATAGCATTTTAGAAACAGTAGAACTTCTTTCAAAATTGGAGTCAGTCCTCTCAACCCCTGCCACTGCTTTATCCACTAAATTTTTGTAATAATCTAAATCCTTTGTTGTGATTTTAATAATGTTCATACCACTTTTACTAGGAATAGAGTCCATCTCGAGAGACCACTTTCTTTGCTCATCCATAAGAAGCAACTCCTTATCCATTCAAGTTTTATCATGAGATTGCAGCAATTCAGTTGCTTCTTCAAGCTCCACTTCTACTTCTAGTTCTCCTGCTATTTCCAACACATCTTAAGTGACTTCTTCCACTCAAGTCTTGACCCTCAAAGTCATTAATGAGGGTTGGGATCACCTTCTTTCAAACTCCTGTTGATGTTGATATTTTGATCTCTTCCCTTGGGTCATTAATATTCTTAATGGCATCTAGAGTACTGAATCCTTTCCAAAAGGTTTTTATTTTACTTTGTCCAGATCCATCAGAGGAATGATTGTCTATAGTAGCTATAGTCTTACAAAATTTCTTTAAAAATAAGACTTGAAAGTTGAAATTACTCCTTGATCCATGGGCTATAAAATAGATATTGTGTTAGCAGGTGTGAGAACAACATTCATTTCCTTGTACAGCTCCATCAGAGCTCTTGGATGACCAGATGCATTGTCAATGAGCAGTAATATTCGGAAAGGAATCTTATTTTCTGAACAGTAAGTCACAGCAGTGGGCTTAAAATATTTAGTAAACCATGCTGTAAACAGATGTGCTGTCATCCAAGCTTTGTTGTTCCATTTACAGAGCACTGGCAGAGTATATTTAGCATAATTCTTAAGGGCCATAGGATTTTTAGAATGGTAAATAGGTGTTGGCTTCCACTTAAAGTCAACAGCTGCATTAGACCCCAATAAAAGAGTCAGCCTGTCCTTTGAAGCTTTGAAATCAGGCATTAACTTCTCTCTAGCAATAAAAGTCCTAGAAGGATTCTTCTTCCAATAGAAGGCTATTTTGTTTATGTTGAAAATCTGTTTTTTAGTGTAGCCACCTTCATCAATAATCTTAGCTAGATCTTTTGGACAACTTGCTGCAGCTTCTACATCAGCATTTGCTGCTTCATCTTGCACGTTTATGTTATGAAGATGGCTTCTTTCCTTCAACCTCATGAACCAAACTGTGCTAGCGTCAAACTCTTCTGCGGTTTCCTCACCTTGCTCAGCCTTCATAGAACTAAAGAGAGTTAGGGCCTTGCTCTGGATTAGGTTTTGGCTTGATTTTCTTTTTGAAAGTACATTTTTATTGATAGCTTTTGAGCATTATGGAATTTGGCTATATCTTCCTTCTTTTTGTTCAAATTCAATGCAGAAACTAAAATGTCCAATTAAATGAAAACATCTATAGGAGCATGGCAGTCCCTTTTAGAGTTTTGTTATTCCTCTAAATTGTGGGAACATTGAAGGGAGATGTCTTTGTTGTTTTCTTGAATACCTAACAATCTGTTTCACATGAAGGGTCACAGAAATAGTCTGTGACCATATCCTAACATACTACTAGCATTTTCCATAATCATTGTAATATAATATGAGGATCAGCTGATGTTTAAAATTTTAACAGAAACTTTTTTGTTCTTTCACTACTAGTGGATTTTGGGGGCAGAGAGCAGGAATTAAGGTGGCATATGATACCTATATTTGAGTAAAGATGGCTCTGGCTTCGAGGAGTAGAACATGACCAAAAATAACTTTAAAAATGAATGATATTTCTTATCTCATATAAAGAGAACTCAAGAGGCAGGGAAAATTCAAGATCAGTTCAGTTGAGGACATGGGCTTTTCCCATCTCCCTCTGTCATTCTTAGGATACTGGCTTCATCGTTAAGCCATCCACTCATAGTCGCAGATGGCAGCCACAGTTTCAAGTGTCACATGAAGACACAACAGCATCTGGCCAAAAAATAAGGGGATGTTCCCTAAATACCACTTTTTATTAAGGAGGAAACTCCTTCTCAGGAGGCTCACAACAGATCACTCCATAAATCCCATTGGCCAGAATTGGGTCACTCATCCATACCCTAGCTGCACGGGAGGCTGGGAAAGTGCTAGAGAGGCATGTCTAGCCTCTGTAATGGAAAGTAGGCACCATCAGCACCGAGGAAGCCATGAGAAGGGAGAAATGTAGGAAAGCTTAACTAGCAATATCTGCCATGGATATCCCCTGAAATAACCCATTTTGCACTGAAAATGGCTTAAACAATAAATCCATCGGGTATCTCACTTAACAAAATATCCAGAGGGAGCAGTTCCTGGGCTGCTTCAAAGGCTCAATGGTGTCATCAAGGACCCAACTCCTTCTACCTCTTCTCTCACTCTGCCATTCTCAGTCTCCACGCTGTCTCTCCCTTCACGTTCTAAAACGGCTGCAACTGCACCAAGCATTAGTTTGCACAACGCATCCAAAACCAGAAAGGAAAAACAGCTTCTCCTTACATGTCAGTTTATGTTTATTGAGGAGCTACATCTTTCCAAGAGGCATTCAGCCCAATTTCCCTAAACCAATTGCCAGCAAATTAATTTACCCTAATAAATCTAGCTCAATCATAGATCATCTGCTGGGGCTGGGGGAGGGTATTCTAGCTACTGGGGACACACTATCATTCGACCTTTGATTCTCAAAGTACCATATGCCACGTTTTGAACACCCACCCCAACAGAACATCATCCTCAAGCTGGCTCCTTTGGTGGTCCTTTAAGGGGACTCTAAGAGTTCCATCAAGCAGCACTTCTCAGTGGTGAAGTATATGGTGGGACCCATAGTCACACGCCCATTGTTGCTCCTCTGCCATAAAATGGGTCCCTCGGTCCCAGACCAATGTTATACAGGATTCTATGAGAGCAGATCAGACATTCTGGGAGCCCTCGGTTTGTGGTGCTGGCTCAGTGAGCAGGAACAACAAACTCGTACCCAGATTATGGATCCATCCCGGTAAGGAGGCATTACTGACTTAGGCACTGGTGGAGGGAAAGCCCTGAGGTGGACATTTCCAGATGTCATCAGCACATGCTGAACACGGGAATGCCAAGGGGGTGTGTGCAGGACACCCACAACATCTGCTACAAGTGGACCATCAACAATGTCTGCCACTTATCATTTTGTTTTAAAAAAAAACCTGGAATATATTTCAAAGAATTTTCCAGTGACCTAATTTTGAAAAATGAGGGCTGGGCACAGTGGCCCACACCTGTAATCCTAGCACTTTGGGAGGCCAAGGCAGGAGGATCACTTGAGGCCAGGAGTTTGAGACCAGCCTGGACAATAGCGAGACCTTATCTCTATAAAAGATTTAAAAATTAGCAGGATATGGTGGCGCATGCCTGTTGTCCCTGCTACTTGGGAGGCTAGGGCAGGAGGATTGCTTGAGCCCAGGAGTTTGAGGTTACAGTGAGCTATGAGTTTTCAGGCAGACAAAAAGAATCAAGAGAAGAATTCTAAGAGGTCCTGTGGCCAAATGTCACTCTTTCTAGGAAGTTCTTTTCAACACAGGCTGTCAGCTTCAGGAGGGCTACACATGGTTGATCAGCAGCTGAGACATCACAGTGGGATTCCCTCACATCCATGCCAGACTTTATAAAGCTCTCTAGGGATTGAGATTCTACTGCAGCCTTTACTGGATTGGGTACACACCCTCTCAATAAGCAGTTCCTTCCATTTAAGGTAATTTGATTTTATTCTACTTTAATGATTAAAAACTGGCCAGCTTCCTTTTAATAACTCTTCACATGCATAACGTACTTTTAAGTCCTCTTTTACTTTTTATTTTCCATGCTAGACAAAACTTTAAAAAAAAAAAAAAAAACCCTTTCCCAAATAACCTATTTTCTATCCCTTTAATCATTTTTATTGTTCTTTTCCCCTCTTCATCATTTGGAGGATAAAACAGAATACCTAGATTTTATCAAGGACCTGACAATTGTAAAATATATTGAAAGGATCTGTTCTCGGTCCTCATACATTAGAATTCCATTAAAATAGCCTGAAATTCATTAGCTTTTATAAGTAACACCACATACTTTTTCATTCCTGGTTAATTTTGATTGATAATAATTCCCAATTAAAGAAGTGAACATTTATTAGCTACACATGCTTATATATCTAACAGTCCCTTTTAATCTGTTGTTGGGCTTGTTTGATTGCTATTCTATTTTATATATATATATATATATATATGAGCCTCTGCATATAGAATATTTTATATTATCTTTACTGAATCTTCTCTATAATTTATCAAATAATTTGAGTCTCCTTTCCACCTAAGTACATATGTAAAGAACCCTGAATTCAGGCAGTTATATTAAACTCTCCAAAATAACTGTTTCTCTATTATTTTTAAGATCTTCTGTAATATAGACTTTATATATTTGATTGAAAATAGAAAATCAAGATTATTAGAATTAAGTTTGGCTGCATATAACTAAGAATTCAAAATAATAGTGACTGAAATATACAAGGATTTTTTATTTCACATAAAAGGAATCTGGAACTTGATAGTCCATGGCTAGTATGGCAACTCCACAAAATCAGCAGGAACCTGTGATGCTTCTCTCTTTCTGTTCTGCCATTCTCAGTATATACTTCTTAAGTGTGTGACTTTCATACCTATAAAATAGTCAAAAAATAGCTACTGAAGCTCCAGCCATTACGTCTGCATTTCAGGCATCAGGAAACAAGAAGAGGACAATGCAAAAGAGATGCAACTTCTAGTATTTCCTTTAAAGAGTTTTCTCCACACAACATCTGTCCTTACATCTCATTGGCCAGAATATCATGACATACTAAGGAAGCTGGAACATGCAATTTCTTAGAAGCACACAGTGCCATCTTAACTAAAATCAGGGTTCTGTTACTAGCTATGAAGGGGATAATAGTTATTGGGAAAGCAACCAACAGTCTTGCCCTCTTGATAAAAGTAGAGAAGCTGAAGAAAGCGACAATATGTTGGGCACTGAACTACTTTGCTTAACCTGATGACATTCAAGCTGCTTCCCTAGGACCAATGAAAGTGCCCTTGTTTGTTTCTCCCTTTGCTTTAGAAGTTTGTGACAATAGAAAGCAGCTTTTTTTTCCCCATTTTTCTAATAAAGAGCCTTCATATAATTATGAAATAAATAAATAATCCCTGAGTGTTCTCTTCTCTGAAATCATTCGTATTAATTTCTTTCAAAGTTCCTTAGTAAACTTGCTTCCCACCCCTTTCATCCTTTTTGTTTCTTTTCTCCGGACATGCTATGGTTTCTCTATAGCATTAAAAAATATGTGGAAGCCAAGCTTGGATTCAATGCTCTAATTAATTGGACATTAATTCCACAAACTTTAAGTGCTACCGGAAGACAAATGCTGTGCTAGACATTGCAGATATAGCACTTAGCAAGACTGAAAAGGTCCTGACCCTTAAAAAGTTTAAGATGGTTATAATAAATAAATAAAAATAGTAAACAAGACAATTACAGAGTCAAAAGTGCTCTTCAGACATTTAAACAGGATGCATGGCAGAAAGGAGGAAGAGAGACAATTTTGAGTGGGGAGGTCAGGGAAATCAGCACTGAGAGGTGACATTTAAGCCCTAATGAGGAACTAACTGATATTTACAGCAGGAAAAATGTTCCTCCAGCTTTAGAGAGCCTCTCTTAGAGATTAGGAGTGTATTCTTGTATCCTGTCAACTTGACCTGGCATTTTTAGGAATCCTGCCCAATTTGCAGAATCCATAAACATATTAAGGAACACAATCCTATCATATAAAGGCCTTTTAGATCTTGCTTTGCCATTTGCAAAATTACTTGTTCCATTTTCTGTGTTTTGTTCATGCTATTGGTTTACCAGTTAGGCCTCTTTAGGTTACAAGGAATAGAAAATGCAAATTAACCTTGCTTAAATAAACGGAATTTATTGGCTTACAAACTCAAATGGTCCTGGACTATATTTGCCTTCAGGGACAGCTTGATATTGGGCCCAAAAGATGTCAGAAAGGGCAGCTTCGACTCTTTATTCTGCAGGAATGCTTCCTCAGTGTGAGTGTTTGCTCTACCCTGAGGTCCCCCTGGCAGCAAGATGGCTAATGGCCCTTTCAGGCTCCTATCCTTGTGGAAACTCAAGGTCTCCTCCCAGAAATTTTATTTCCTCTTAAGGGGTTGTGTGTCCCTCCTTGCCCAAGCTTTGTGTCCAAAACATGGCCCTATCTGTTCAGGCCTGACCCACTTGCTTCACCATTAGATCCTAGGGTGGAGTTCCCCAGTCTGCACCCCAAAACACTTAAAGAATGTGGTTGAAGAGGAAGCTGTGAATTCCTCACAGAAAAATCAGAGTACAGTTGTTAGTAGAAAGGTGAAAGGAAACAAAACATCATGTGGCATTACCTTGAGCTTAGTGCTTCTTGTGCTGTTTTATTATCAGTTGTGTTTATCACTTTCTTTAATTCAACAATGAGCTGTTTGAGAACAAGAAGTACATCACCTTCATTTTTTTATCCCTAAGGTCTACCCAATGTGCTGGTAGTTACAATGACTCCTCCAAGTCAGCACAATACACATTTGTTGAATTTGACTATGAATACCGTGTGTATATACATGCACATGTTTAGAGGAGTACATACCCCGATGTTGGTATTGACAGTACATTTTCTTTTTTTTTGAGACAGAGACTTGCTCTGGTGCCCAGCCTGGAGTGCTGTGGCAACAGGTTCCTGGGCTCAAGCGATACTCCTGCCTCAGCTTCCCGAGTAGCTGGGACTACGGGTGTACACCACAACGCCCGGCTAATTTTTTCTATTTTTAGTAGAGACCGGGTCTCCCTCTTGCTCAGGCTGGTTTCAAATTCCTGAGCTGAAGCGATCCTCCCACTTTGGCCTCCCAGAGTGCTAGGATTACAGGCATGAGCCACTGCACCTGGCCCTTGATGGTACATTTGATTGTCTCGTAAGACATCAAACTGTTTCTTCAAAGTTTATCTGAAAAACTATCTTCATACTACATTTACTTCAGTGATTTCTTCTGTGATCTTTTCAGTTCATCATCCTTTCTACCCTGAATGCATTCCTATGTTTTTTCTTAATCACATATTTCAACCCACATTCAATTTTCCATTTCAGAAGTCTTCTAGTCCCTTAGTACTAAAGGGGGCTCCATGGAATAGTAGCATTAGCATCACCTGGGAGCTTATGCAG
This sequence comes from Microcebus murinus, assembly GCF_040939455.1. Classification (NCBI taxonomy): domain Eukaryota; kingdom Metazoa; phylum Chordata; class Mammalia; order Primates; family Cheirogaleidae; genus Microcebus; species Microcebus murinus. The sequence continues at coordinate 92,736,381 of NC_134111.1, read as the reverse complement.
AATGCCAGGCCTATTTGAACAAGATCAGCATTTTAACAACATTTTCAGGTGATTCATAGACACGATAACATTTGAGAATCACTGGCCAACTGTTCTAGACCAGCACCATTCATTGGAGATACAACAGGAGCTAGCCATGTAATTTAAAAATTTTTCTGGTACATTAAAAAAATAAAAATAATAGTAAAAAGAAAACAAGTGAAATTAATTTTCATAATACATTTTGTATAACACAATGGGTCCAAGATATTATCATTTCAACTTGTATTCAATATTAAAAATTATTAATTAGATACTTTCGGGGGTATTCCTTTAAACCCCGTGTTTATTTGTATTTATGACACGTCTCAGTTTGGACTAGCTACCTTTCAAGTGCTCGACAGCCACATGTGGCTGGTGACAACTGTACAGATGAGCACAGCTCTAGACTGGAAGATGCACGAGAACAACAAACCATGTCTGTTTCTCTCACCCCTGTATCCCAGTGCCTTGCTCAGTGCCTGACATGCAACAGGCACTCAATAAGTGCTTGTCAAATTGATACGTTTGAGGGGAAGGATATTTAAAATATTTAACCAGCACAGCAAAGGCACTGATAAGACATAGACATCGGTTTAGTTTTTCTTTTGCTCCTTCAGATCTTAACTATTGAAAAACTTTATCATTTGTATTTTTCCTACCATTTTAAGGACTGTTTTCAGTCTAGAAATTTTCAATGAAGTACGACTATACCAAAACAGCCAATTTTTTTGAAAAACAAACCACTCATAAAGCTGGTTTATATGCATCTTGCTATTAATGTATTCTTGTTCATACTGAATCTCCAATGATCTTGTGAACATTTCTAGGATCCATATACAAATACAAAAACATTTTTGTATGTTTTATATTTTATCTGTTTTATATATTTTCTATGGAATCTTTAAATCATAACACCCTTGTATTCATTGTGTCATCACACTTTGCTCAAGAGCATATTTCTCAAACTTGCATAAATTGTGGAAGTATCAAAGCATTAACTAAAAGTCTATCAGGAGTACCTAATTTACCTCACTTAGGTACAAAACAGCTTTAATTAAAACTTGGGAAAACCTAACTGTGATTTATTCTTATCTTCTTATTTTGTTACTTAAAATGTGTTTTTTGGACCAGCAGCAGCAGCTGCCTCACTTGGGAATTTGTCAGAAATGCAGGCTCTCAGACCCCTGCCCAGATCTACTGAATCAGAATCCACATTTTAATAACATTTTTAACAAAGTAATTGATGTGCAAATGAAAGTTTGAGAAGCAGTGACTCAACATTCCTGTCACTTGCTTTTATCACACATGTAGATATACTTGCTGCTTACCTTAGAGCCAGGCAGAGAGAGAGAGAGAGAGAGAGAGAGAGAGAGAGAGAGAGAGAGAGAGAGAGAGAGAGAGAAAAGACTGGCACAGAGAACAGAAACAGGATCTCTGATATCTAGTGCCTTGGCTTGCTGAACAGGAACACAATGGAGCTTTCCACAGATGGAGGAAGAGCAATGGGAAGACCGACCTGCAGTTTATCCTGATTGTTTGCTACTCATCAAAAAAGCAGAAGCTTCTGCCAGCCTCTGAGCATTTAGGCTGAAAAAAACAAAAACAGTATGTACATATTTTAAAGAACCAAGTTTTTCCCAAAGTGGTTCCTAACCTTCTCAAAGACAACCTTCCCATATTCCACCTCCTCACAGAACTAAACTGAGTGATGCCAAGGAGTACTTAAAACGTCAGAACATGCTTCCCAGCCTCATTTTATACCAGTGATGTTAATTCAAGAAAATCAAAGTAATTCATCACACATGGGTTTTAACTATGAAATCACAAATTCTCATCTCTCCACTTTTCAATCAGCTACTTTCGGCAAGAACAGAAAGAAGAATACCACTAACTGGACAATTAGTGAGAATTTGTTGGTTCGGGTGAGAGATACCTCAATATAACCCTACCTATTACCACTATTAAAGCAGATCTGAAAAATAATCATTTCCCTCAATACTTTAGGTTATATATACCAGAAATAATGATCTGATGAACACACTCTCACAGGAGATAAAGAACTTGATACATAAAATTTCAAAGCTCTACTTTATATAATCACAGTAGAATTCCAGTTATAAGATCTTTTATGAAAGGTTATCTTGAGCATGTCAAGCATGGATATCTGTTGCATTGTCTGCCCAGCAACCCCTACCTCACTTTTTCTATGAAAAGCCATTCCTTCCCTTTGGAAAACAGCCCCTCCCCATTCTGTGTGTTTCCGGAGGAACTACAGGTCACCAAACCTTGCCCATGCTAGCCACAGAAGTAAGTACTGAACCCAACCCACCAATCAAAACATCCCATTTCCCCTTGCCACAGGTATGGCTCAAAGAGCAGTCAACATGATCCAGGGAAGACCAATCAGAGTCCATCACTGGCATTTTACATCTGTATCTTGAATGATTTGGAGCCATCTAAGCTTGAAGTTTACTAAGTCCATATCAACTCTCTCTCAGAAGCCAGCAGGCCAACATACCCAGAGGGGAACCCAGGAAAAAGATGGAGATGAGGATCCCCAAATCTAGCAGTGCTTGAGGTCAGCACCTCCCATTCTGCCCAGAAAAATGAGTCAGTACTTGTGGTGTGTGTGTGTGTGTTTGCTTAAGCTAGTTTTGGATCGTTCATAACTCATACTTCCTGATATACAAACAGGAAGATGAAAAGGGGATTTAAAAATGAAATTCACTGACACTTGCAAAGGTAGCTTGTTGATATTGTGAAACTGAGGTTATATCTTTACTAAACAAACATTTAGCAAGACATTATGCTAGTTCCTGTACGTGGTTTACAGATATTCTATCATCCTGTCTCTGTAAAGCAGGAATCAAATTTCTAGGGCTTCCTTTTCATCCTGTACTAGGTCAGACAAGCTCAGGTTTCTAGTTTCTGAATGAATATGGCAAAAGAGAGGTATAAAGCAGTGTGTTCTTTTAGACAGATCTTCTCACTGAATCACTCTCTCCTTTTCTGCTCTGGTTGACTCAGTGAATGGTATTACAATTTCCCTCAACTATTCTCAAAATCAAAATATTAAGATGGAAAAATAGCACTCATTTGTTGAATCAATGTTATATATATATATATATATATATATATATATATATATATATATAATTTTGTTGAATCTGATAACTGCGCCATGGAGAATTTCCATGTTTTACAGAAGAAATACTGAGACCTTGTGAGATACTTTCTTGAGATCCTGAGACTAAGTGGTAAAACCTAGATATATTCCCAGGTCTGTCTGACTCCCTGCAGTCCATGATTTTCTCCTTGGCACTACATTGCTTTCCAGAGAACAGGGCAGGATTGTCAGTCATCCTGGTGGTATGTCTTATATTACACCAAAGTCCATATGCTCTAGCATTTTGGAAATGTATTCAACATTCTATAGGTCTCAGTGTAAAATAGATAGCATGTTAGATAAGTAATCACAAGATTGAGCCTGAGTTGAATGAAAGTCCAAAATGGAAAGAAATAAAGAAAATGCATTCCCCTGTGCCCCAGACATACTGACTAGAGGAAAGACTAATGAAGAAAGAAGAGGAAGAGGAAGAAGAGAAGAAGGAAGAGGAGCACAGGAAGAGGAAATTTCTGCCAGATAAAAAAGAGAACTCAAAACAAGAATCAATCTTCAAAGACTATTCATCTCATGTTATGAAATTAGCACACAGGCAGAACAAAGATATTTAGCTTGATTTTTCTGAAAAAAAAAGGAAGAATAAACATTGTAGTAAAAAATATACACTGTATGTAAATAGCAATTAGGAATAGAAACAATTAGAGTGTTTTGACTCCCGCTAACAGAACCATCCTTTCAGTCTCAGGATTTGACAAGCAGGTCTAGAAAAATTGGGAAATCAGTGAAGTTTGCTTTTGACAAGGCCCCACTGAGCGCTACACCCAGACAAATGTTCAACACCCCACCCAGCCAGCTCTCCCTATTCAGGCTTGTGTACAACAATCTCCTGTCCCCTCCCCACCCTTCAAAACTTGCCCATCCTGTATGTCATTACCTAAAGGCATATTCTCTGTTTTTCATAACTTAACCTTTTGACTGTATGAAACTAACATGGAAAAGTTTCTAAAATAGTTTGCTGCATTACATATGTAAAATGAAAATGCATAGAAAAAGGACTAGAAAAATACAATATAATGAGGAGAGGAGGGAATAGTGGGTTGAGATTGCGAAATGAGGGCAGATTTTTCACCTTTTGTTCCATATATTTCTGGGATATTTTGTTGTGGTTTTTGTTTTTGTTTTTTATAGACACAGGGGCTTGCTATGTTGCTCAAGCTGGTCTTGAACTCCTGGCTGCAAGTGATCCTCCCACCTCAGCCTCCCAAAGTGCTGGGATTATAGGCATGAGCCACTGTGACTGGCCTGCATTTTTTAATCTTTTAAATTAAGTACATTTTCATATACTACTAATATGATTCTTTTAAATGAGTGAAAAAACACGAGAACAATTATAATTTAGCTCATCCTCCCCTTCATGGAAAATTTATTAATAGTGGGCTTTTATGTATTTCTAAATACATAGAAAGGATTTAAAAGAAGGGGAAGTTTGAGACATCTCTGGGGTTGGGTGATAAAGTGAGAGGGAGGTGTTTTTGCAGGTGGGACTTTTTAATGCATCTTTAGTCTTTGTGTATATGTGGGAAGAAACTACATACTTACAGTCACCATCCCCTGCACAGCCCCCATGTGAAACAAACCTCTGTGTTCCTGTGTGGGCCTGTTCTGAGTTATATGTAAGGCTTTAAAGGATATTAGCTAGAGACAGGGTAACTGCTACAAGGGAATGGTCAAGTGAAAGTCAGGGGACTTTCTGCTTTTTCTATAATATTTCAATTTCTACGAGAAGAATATACTCATGTTTTGTAAAATAAAATACATTTTGAAAACTGTGCTTTTTTTTTTTTTTTGGAAAAATGCGAATGGAATGGGAAGTGTGTTCTATCTAAATGAGCCATAGTTAAGGCTGTTTGAGACCCATACTCTCTCCAAGGAACTCTTACCTGTACTGCATGTCCAGAGGGTCAATGACCATATGCCAGAGGGTCACTGGGTGAAATGATTTGGATGGAAGGAAACACATACTTGTCATGTGGCCACAGGACATCCCTGTTCACATTTTCTCTACAGATTTGTCAACTGCTCTGATTTCTATATTAATTAAGGCTCTTAGTTGCAAGTGATGAGACCCAAATTGAATTTCCTTATTCAAAAAGGGGAATTTATTTTTATCATGTAACTAGAAAAGCAAAACAAAACAGGCACGGTGTCATGTAAAGTTGGATTAGGTACTCAAACAGTATCATCAGCAATGTTTTTCAGCCCCTTGGGTCTTCTTTCTTTTACATAGGCTTCATTCTCAAGTCTCCTCCCATATGGAGACAAAGATGGTAAACGAGTTGCTGCAGGCTTATAATCCTACTGTATATTTCCAACAAGCAACTCCAGTGGAAAAAGCAAATCTCTCTCTAGATAGCTCCACAGAACATCCTGGTGTTGAGTGTCATTGATCTGTCCTGGGTCAGGTGCCTAATCTGTGAACCAATTGTTGAGGCAAAGGGAATGGAATGTCCTGATTGGACAGGCTTAGGTCATGTGCTTACCAATAGTGTGGAAGCCTGGGATCAGCCCCACCTGACCCACAGGGATCAGGTTGGTATCTCTGAGGCATATCAAGGTACTATCGGTAACAGGAAGGGGAAGTATTACTAGGAGGCAAAAATAAGAAATGGCTACTGGTTTCCCAGATGAGTAGCTATACCAGATAACCCAGGCTCATTATCATTACTGTCCTTTTTATGTCTCTAATGCCTAACAAGCTCTGACTTTCAGGTCTCAATGTGTTAGTCTTTTCTCTTCAACCTGGGAGTCTCAACGAGCCTGTAGGACATTCCCATCACTGCTGGGAGGGAATTGTCTATCAACTCCCTGTGATTTGGACTGAGATGGAATAATTTTCTAGGCAGGGGACATTGATTCAACATGTCTTTCATCCCCTTCTATGTTTCAAACATATATTTGAACCAGTTGCTACCTACGATAATTAGCCTAGTGAAGGTATTATACATGAAAATCAATATTAAGACAGTGTAATAAGGAGTTGGTAGAGTTCTGCACGGACTGATAAGGGAGGGTTACAATGGAGAAGCTGCCAAATCAGCTCAGGGTGGTCAGGACATGAGAGAAGGTGACATTTGAGCGTAGTCTCCAACGACATGTAAGAGTCAGACAGAGAGGCTAAGGACAAGGGGGTGGATGGACATTCCAGGTGGGAAGGACAATTCGTGCTGAAGCACGCAGGCAGGATGTGCTATCGCACATTTTTGGAATTACAAGTCAGCCAGAATGACTACGGCTCAGCTTGTGTGTATGAATGTGGCCCAAGAACATGTGGTAAAGAACATGAACGAACTTGTCCGCCATGCCAGGCCTGGATGTTTGAAGTTTATCTTGTGAGCAAGCATTAGCCACTGAATGCTTTTAGGTAGAAGAAAAATATAAGCAAATGTGGTTTTGTTAGTTTGTTTAAACATTCCCTGGAGAACAAATTGCAGAGGACTCAGATTGGAGAGAGGGAGACAAACACAGGCTGCTGCAGTGGTCCAGGTAGGCTTTGATTAGGAGGAATTAAACCCCACTGTGAGGGTGGAGAAGATGGACTGGATTCATAACACACAGGAGACAGAATTCACAGGACAGAGAAAATGAGATGGGTGCAGGAAAAAAAGACAGAGGAGGAAAGGGGAATCCGGGGGTGGGGGGTGTTCCCAGGTTTTTGGCTTGGGTGGCAGGTAGGTTGATGTTTTCATTCAAACAGAAAGTAAGAAATGCTAATTTATATGGTAATGCTATGTTAAACTTTTTGAGGAACCACCAAACTGTGTTCCACAGCACTGTACCACTTCATCTCTAGCAGTAACATATGAGGGCTCCAGTTTCTCCACATCCTCACCAACACTTGCTCTTTTCTAATTTTGGGATTATAGACATTTTAATAGGTGCGAAGTAGTATCTCATGGTTTAATCGGCTTTTAGTTATCTCTGACAATGCAATGAAACAGTTCAGATAATCAAATCTAACCAATAGTCCAAAGACTGTCTGTATTTAGTTTTGCAATGCGCAGGTATTATTTCCAAGTACCTGTGCTGCAGAAACCAAGGATGATTATCTGGTTTTAAAAATATATTTAAAATAATAAAGCCCTGTGTATATATCTGGCTCAAAAGAGGCTGGACACTGGTCCCTGGCTGGGTGACTCCTTGAGCCTGACCCACACTGCTAATTAATATACAATGTCCCCAGACTGATTGCCATGGCTTGTCAAAAAAGGCTGGGTGTTGGCTTTAGGCTGTTGTTTTTCTGATTTATGACTTCTTCCGTACATAGAGATAACAAATCATTTTATTTCAGGCCTTGATCCTTGAGAGTCAATAGGAAAAAAATGACAGCAATATTAATAATGAGCACTAGTAGACAGAAGAATGATGCAGAACTTGAATCTCTAAGAGGTATAAAAATTACAAGGATCAAACTATCCACCATTAGTCAAGGAGCAGTCATTGGAGAATAGCCAGTTGGCCTTATGTGACACCCTTGAATGTATAAGCACCTAGAAAGGAAGAATCTTATCTATGTTAGCACATTTAATACTCAAAAGGCCTCCATAGTAGGTATTGCTCATGTTCTTCTTTTACATATGAGGAAACAGACTGGAGAAATTAAGTAACTTGGCCAAATGACTGAACCAGGATCAGGTCTGTCCAACTTCTGAGCTACCTTTGTGGAAGATGAGTGTGTGAGGCAGAAAAGGTGCTGTCAGAGTAGCTGTATTTCTTTCCTGGGGCTGAAGCAACAAAAGGACCACCACCTGGGTGGCTGAAACAACAGAAATGTATTGTCTAAGTTCTGGCTACAAGTTCAAAATCAAGATGCTAGCAGGATTGGTTTTTCTGGGGGTCGGGGGAGGGGGATGCAAAGGAGAATCTGTCCCATTTCCTCTCCCAGCTTCCAGTGGCCTCAGGTGTTTCTTGGCATAGACATGTTCTCCCTGTGTGTTTATATCATCTCCCCTCTCTATTCATGACTCTGGCTCTACATTTCTCCTTTATAATAATAGAAGGACGTAAGTCATTTGGATTAGGGCCCACCCTAATGGCCTCATTTTAAACTGATCGCCTCTGTAAAGACCCTGTCTCCAAATAAGGTCACATTCTGAGGTCCAAGGGATTAGCACACCAGCATATCTTTTTGGGGTGGGGAGGTGGGAAGGAGCCGGGGAACACAGCTCATCCCATAGCAATGGCTTAACATTGAGTTGCTCATACCTCCAAACGGGTTTGCATTCCTATCTTCACATAACTTCATAAAGTCTGAAGGACCTTGGAATGTATTTTAAGTTCAGAAAAAAGAATTTGTAAGATTCTCACTGGAAGCCTCCTCAGTATTCCCTGAGCTACTTTAAAATCCTGCCACATACTCTAGGACATCTGTTATTACAATCTTTTCAAATTCTGAAGAAGTCTTAAGAAGTTTGGTTCACAGTGCCTATGGGCCTGCTTAACTTTGAGCATTGGTTCAAAAGGAAGATCCTCTTTATTTTCAAATTGCTCCAAGGTTTATTTTTGAAAATAGCTTCAATTTCATATGGCATTTGCAAAGTTTAGTGTATCTGGAAAAGAAAGCTTGAGGCTTCAGAAATGTATTTTGGAACATAGACATTTGTTTACAAAAAAAAAAAGGGGTTGATGTCTCACTTTTTCTGGAAAGAAAACAGGACTATCTTGTACCACAATTTTTACAAGTTTTTCTGTTTGTTTGTTAAGATGTTGCTAGGTCTTTGATTTTTACCCTGAAGATCTCTAGACAGAGCTTAGCATGAGGATTTAGAGAATGAATAATGTAGACTATGCAGTGGAAGAGTTTAGGAACTTGTGGTTACCATACTTCCAGGATACCTCCTCCTTCAGGGCTGAAGGATTTCTTTCCTCAGCTGCTGGGAATGTTAGCAGCCACCTGCTCTCAGCTATCAGCCCTCTTTAGGAATTGCCTAGACTGAGTCAACCCACCACACCCAAGGCCACCTCCTTTTCCTAGAGTAGCCTACATCCAACGACTGGCCTGCAAGGAGTTCATCAAGGCCATGCTTTTTGCCCCAACACAGGACAATTCTGAAGAGCCATCCTGACTTTAGGGCTTTCTGTGGAAGGAGGCCTTCTCTTACACCGGTAGGACAACCCATCTTCTCCCCCTGCCCAATTCTGCTTCTGTTCTCTCATCCCTACCTCAGTTGTTAATCTCAAGAACATTCCTTAAAAACTTTTTGAACAATAATCTCAGTGGATACTCCCGGGGAACCCAAACTGTGTTAGGACCCCAAATATGGAGACTCCAAGAGAAAGAGCCAACTACAGGGATACAATGGAGCAGGATTCTAGGCTGTAGCTATAGTGAGACTGCAGGAAAGACTGAGTGGGAAGCAACTTCCAAAGTGATCATTTCATCCAGCATCTCAAAGAATAGTTCCAGAACCCAAACGGAAATATATAAACTGCATGACAATGTTTTGGTCAATGACGGACCGTGTACACAACAGTGGTCCCACAAGATTATAATACCAAATTTTTGCTGTACTTTTTCTATGTTCAGATTTGTTTAGACACACACATGCTTATCATTGTGCCATAGTTGTCTACAATATTCAGTAATACAATATTCAATATACTGAATATTATACTATATACAATATATAGTAATATGCTGCACAGGCTCCTAGCTTAGGAGCAATAGACTATACCCAATAGCCTAGGTATGTAGCAGGCTATGCCATCTAGGTATGTGTAAGTGCACTCTATGATGTTTGCAGAATGAGAAAATCACCTAATGACGCATTTCTCAGAACATATCCTAGTTGTTAAGTGATGCATGATTTGCGTGTATATAAAAATATATGTTTCTCTACAAACCCCACAGGGTACTCAATAGAGAAAACCCACACAAAAGAATAAAAAGGAAGGGTGGTCTAGGAAAAACTTAAGGGTCAGGATCTAAAAGAAAAAGCCTGTTGTCTACAATGGGGAAAGGATAGCAATAAGTGTCAGGAAACATTGCCTAATGGTTCAAAGTTGGGAAAAGCCAACGGAGGAACTTGAAACTGTAATTCAGCTGAATGAGACCTTGACATTTTCTCACAGTTCTAAGGCATTGTTTTGCACTTGAACTAGTTGCTTGATTGTAGTGAACAGGACAAATTAAGGATAAATGTGGACAAGCCAGGCTGTGAGAAAAGGCCAGAATTCAGGGGCACGGTTTTAATGAAGAGATGGTCTTTATTTTCACCCTAGGTGATGACAGGTAAACATGACCAGAAAAAAAATGACAGGAACGCTGCTATGTGTGTGTGCTGAGTAGGTTGGGACGTCAGAGTCTACCCTAAGGGAGCAGTGTGCTCCTACTGGACAGACCATATCCTCTTTAGTCATTGACTTTGCTTGGGTCTCCCCAAAAGCAGAGGCAGGACTTGAGTGTGGGTAGTTTAATTGGGGGTGATCCCTGGTAGCAGGAGAGAGAAGTCAGAGACAAGAAAGAAGGAAATGCCAATAAAAGGGCACATTGCCTGTCATGCCTATGGGCAAAGAGATGTTGTTCTAGTGGGATGTTCTGGAAAGTGTTCAGAATGCCTCCCGGAATGGCCTGCCCACAGGACAGGAGCCTGGAGCGTTTACACTGGCTCCTCCACAAGCCCAGGCTGTGCTTTCAGGTTAAGTGAGCAGCCTCCCACAGCTTGGGGGAGGACATGGGGCTGAAAATAGAGAACATAGAGTGTCTGCTTGAGGCGAGGTAGTGGGAGCTCACAAGGAATTATCCCCCCCAGCGGTGGCTGGAATTAGAGGGAGCTGAGGGCTATCATACTGGCTACCACAAAGCTTGGCTACAGCCAGACTACCAAAGGCCCTGGGAGAAGCAGTCACATGTTTTTTAAAAAGGTACATCTTGGTAAATCATTGCTGAGCACTCTTAATGCAAATTAAAGCATTAATAAAGAGGTTTTATTTTGAGTTCCTTTACCTCAGTGGTAATAAGACATGATGTTGGTCGGAATTTAAATAAAGAAGAAAGTGAATGCCATATGCTTTAGGATTTTTAAGAGATCAATAAATGACACCTCTTTTTTTCCTCTGTGGAGTTCTGAAGAAACTGAGATATAAGACACAGGAAACTGACAAGATGGAGATAAAAAGGGAGGTTGGTTAGAGAATGTGAATTTATACCAGTGGCCAAAAGGGCAGGGCTGAACAACATTGTGAGCCCATACAGTGCCGTCTGAACTATGGGACAAGGCACCTGAGCGCATGCACTGATCCGGGGTCACGGACTTGCACCCGTCTGGCAGAGGGAAAAGAATGAAGCTCTCTGATGGTTGCAGCCTTGCAGCTCTGAAATAGATTCCTTTTAATCAAGGAATATGCACCATTAGGCGTGGGATCCTCCATATCCACCAATCAGACAACTCACTTCCAATGTAGGCACATGATTCTAATGGGAGCTTCTCCATGTGGAACAATGGGGGAGGTGAAAGAAGTTTTCTCCCAACAATTGTGAAAATGAAATCACAGGAGCAATGCACACTCCGAGCTCCTCCTGTAGCTTTTGCCGTTGATAGCATTCCATTTGACATTTGACTACCTTTGCACAATTTGCCTTGATAAATAAGAGTAGTGTTTTCTTTCATAAGAGCTGTTCCTCAGCTAGAGTATGAGTTCAGGGAGGGTCTCTGTCTTACCGTCTTTTGTGAGATCCAGAAAAGTACACCAAGTTGGGAGATAGGAAACCTAAGTTCTACTACTAGTTCCCAGTAAAATACAGTTCTATTTACATCGTCTTTTAGATCCATTTCAAATCTAAATGTCAGTTTCAGAATTACTTACTAAATTGAATTAAATAGACATTGATAGGACAAATGGGCTTAAAAATGAAAATAACACAGCATTTAGTGGTATGGTGCAGTGTACCCTTGGGAGAGAGAAGCCCATGGAATAAGCACTGGCTTTGGCTTTGGCCAGATCTAGGTTTACACGCTGCTTCTGTCACTTTCTACTTTGAGAAATTCACTTGGCCTCTCCCTGCCTCCATTTGGTAGTGGGATCATAATTCCTCCCTTGGAGGTTTGTTGTAAGGAATTAATAACCTAATGTAAATAAAATGAATAATGTAGTGCTAGGCATTCAATAAATGGCAATGATTACCTTTGTTATCTAAGGAATTTTAAAACACCGTTAAAAGATACCTTGTTTGAAAATTTCAGCTTCCCAAGGATTATTTTTGAATAGCTAATCAACTACCTTGAAAATCCCCGGGGCATTTCTAGGTAAGAGTGGGTGGACTGAGTTATATGCCCATAAAGAAAAGCTCTTGACAGGTCTGCATATTAGTGAGGAAAACTATTCAAACATTGTCCCTTATGTTTCCACTGCATTGGCTCTGCCTGGGTTCAGCTCCTTCAGCCAGGCCCAGTACCTTCACTCAGTCTTCAGAGAAGAGATGAGAAGAATAGCACATTACTGGGCATGTAAATATATATTGAATGAACAAATGAATGGATGAAATAATGAAATGGTGGCTGAATGAATCACATCAGCAAGGCAGTAGGAACATTTGTTTTGTCCCGTGGAAATGGCCAGAGACAACAGGCTACTCTGGAGGACACGGTTCTGAAAGCAGTCAAATGGGCTGCCGACATCTGGGGACCTATGTTCTGCATGCCCACGTGTCCCACGAAAAGGCACTGGGAAAGAAGAGAGCATGGAGGAGAAGAGTGTAGTGTGTGCCCCCTCTCTATCCATTACCCCATCTCCTGCCACCAAGAACAGCAGGCATTTCACTCCTGCCCAAGGGATCAACCTCATTTCTGGAAAAGGAGCTGGGGTGGTTGATCTAAAATTATCAACATGTTCCATCTCCTTGGCCACAGAGATTGGCACAGAGATTGGCTCAAGTTACACAATTTTGGTCAATGAGATGGTGACTCCCAAGGCCTATGGAGGAACTAGCCACCCCAGAAGGCGTGATGTGAAGACATGAGGTCTTTGAATGCTGCTGCCATCTCACCCCTGGGAGCCACTGAGCAGGACCACTCAGTGGGTAAAATGGGTGGGTAAAATGCCCTGAAGTACCAAAAGATGATCTCCTTCATGCTGAGACTGTTTAAACTGAGAGCTCAAACCTTGTCTGAAGGCTATATACCTTGGAGCTTTTAATCGTTTGAACCAATAAATCCCCTTCATTGTCTGAACAGGTTGGTGGTGTTTTTTCTGTCCATTGCAAAAATCCTAATTAATACAAAGGATCTTCTTTCCTCTATGCCAGATGGAGCGTTGCTAATATGATGACTTGGAAATAAAATCCAACTGAAGTCAATGTCTGAGAATACCATATCTGTGGAGTTATGACCTTGTAAAATAAACTTCTAAAACATTTTGAAAGACCTTGTTCACAATAGACCTACTTACCAGCAGCAGAGATTCTACCCTGAGTGGTTTTCTGTAACATTCAAGTTTGAGTGGTTCATTACTTAATAAATACTGCTTAACAAATCACTGGAAACTGTATATAAGGTATTCAGAACTACTCCTGTGGTATTTCACAGTCTTTTATAGTACATCGATATCTAGAAACATTTAGATTTGACTAAGAAATAAAAAACATTTACATTTCAAACAACAGTATTTTATTCTTGAAATCCAAAAGGAGACTTCATACATGACCAGAAACAGAAAGTCTTTGTTCCTATAAGTAAGATTTTACATCAAAAGTTATAGAAGAGACCGGGCGCAGCGGCTCATGCCTATAATCTTAGCACTCTGAGAGGCCGAGGTGGGAGGATGGCTTGAGAAATACGAGACCAGCCTGAGCAAGAGCGAGACCCATCTCTACTAAAAATAGAAAGAAATTAATTGGCCAACTAAAAATATATAGAAAAATTAGCCAGGCATGGTGGTGCGTGCCTGTAGTCCCAGCTACTCAGGAGGCTGAGGCAGAAGGATTGCTTGAGCCCAGGAGTTTGAAGTTGCTGTGAGCTAGGCTGATGCCATGGCACTCTAGCCCAGGCAACAGAGTGAGACTGTCTCAAAAAAAAAAAAAATGTTATAGAAGAAAATAAGTTCCAGCTTAAAGATTAAAGAATCGAAAACTGGGGTGGAGCAAGATGGCGGACGAATAACACCGCCAGACAGAGTGTGTCTGCAAAAAAGACAGATTCTAGCAGAAATTAGAGGAAAGAAGCAAGAAGACGAGCATACAGCAGACGAGGGCCGGAAGGAGGGGTACCTGAGACCCTGGGAGACTCCACGGGAGGAGGCTGCGGAGGAGAACTGCAGGCTGAGACCACCGGAGCAGCCCGGAGACCAGCGGCAAGGGTAGCTGGATTTGCTGTTTCCCCTCCCCTGCATTCGGGACTGCTGGTTGGCTCCCCAGTGGGTGGAGAGACCTGCGGACACCAGCCTAGAGACCACCGCCACCAGACAGTGGTGAGCCTGTAGCAGACGTGGCACCAGGTTCCCAACTTCCTCCGGGCACCTCCGTGTGCACAGACCCGAGCCGCCATAGTACCATATTGCCTCCTCCTCCCCTCCGCCGACCCTACCCGCGGCTGCCCAGAGAGACAATACAGCCACCAGCCAGATGCACCTCCAGGGAACAGGACCTTCCCTTTTGGGACCCAACAGCTAACTCAGGGGAACTCAGACTGTGAGCTCCCTACCAGCCCGCCCTCCCAGGTGCTGCTGGCACCGTGTTCCCAGGAGAATGGTGCCGACTCAGAGGCTGAGAGACATAGACCCAGCTTGGGCTCCCTATGGGTGGATTGGGACCGGAAATCCTCTCCCTGGTGGGGATACAGTTTGAACTCTGGGACCCAGAGGTCGGACCTGCAGACCAGATCCCCTGCACCAAGGGCTAGCATTGCCAGGGGCACAGAAGGGTTATACGTGAACAGCCTACTGAGGTGTGTGTGCCTCCAGGGGCGGATCGGCGTCCTAGAGGGCAACCCTCCTCCCAGGAGGAGGCCGTGCGCCCAACCCAGGTGGCGTTCCTGTGCAGGGAACCTCCACCCCGGCATCACAGTCCGGGGAGGCCTGGTGGCTTGTGGTCTGGCCTGCTGGCAGAGGCCCAGGAGTAGCTCCGGAGTTGGGGAGGGTGGAAAGAAGCGAGGCCTGCTCCAGATTGCGGGTCTCAGACAGCCCCACCCCTACAACCAGACTTTCTGGCTGAGCAGGACCATTCCAGCCCAGCCCTGACAGCTTTCCCTGGAAGCAGAGAACAGAACTTTGACCCCTGCTAACTGCCTGAGGGCAGGCTTACCCAACCCAGCTCCGCCCAGAACAAGAGCTGTTAACAGGACACAAAATCAACAGTATAGCCTGTTCCTCCAAGCAAACGCCACCTACTGACAGGGACGGCATCTTGCACAGCCTTTCCATGGCACCCACTGACTCAATATACAGGGAGTGGTCCAATTTCACCCACAGACACCACCTAACACCTCAGAAACTAAACAAGGTGTGTGAATACCCAAACAATAACTTAAGGAAAGAAACAACAACTGATCGACATGGGAAGATATCAGTGAAACAACTCAGGAAATATGAAGAACCAAACAGAAAACACACCCCCAAAGAGGAGCACCAGCCCCCTAGAAACAGACACCGACCAAAAACAGGCAACCAATATGACAGAAGAGGAATTTCGTATGTGGATCATAAGAATACTCACCCAGCTGCAACAACAACTCAATATCCAACACAAAGAAACCACAAAAAGCCTCTAGGATATGGGAAAAGAAATAGACACAATGAAGAAAAGTGTAACTGAACTCCTAGAAATGAAGAATCAATTCAAGGAACTACAAAATACAGTGGAAAGTCTCAAGAACAGGGTAGATCAAACAGAAGAAAGAATCTCAGAGCTTGAAGATAACACCCTCCAATTAAATAAATCAGTCACAGAAATAGAGCAGAGAAACAAGAGAAAAGAGCAAAGCCTACAAGAGATGTGGGATTATGTGAAGAAACCTAATGTGAGGGTCATAGGGTGACCAGAAGGGGAAGAAGACAAGACTCAAGGGTTGGAGAAGCTGTTTGAAGATATAATAGAGGAAAATTTCCCAGGCCTTGCTCAAAATCTTGATATACAAGTTCAAGAAGCTCAGAGGATCCCTCGGAGATTCAATGCAAACAGGAAGACATCACGACATGCAGTCATCAGACTGACCAAAGTATCAACTAAAGAGGCCCTTCTAAGAGCTGTAAGACAAAAGAAGCAAGTAACATACAAGGGAAAGCCAATTCAAATAACACCAGACTTCTCTAATGAGACTTTACAAGCAAGGAGAGACGGGCCCCATTCTCACTCTTCTGAAACAAAACAATGCCCAGCCTAGAATCTTATTCCCTGCAAAACTAAGCTTCATATATGAAGGAGAAATAAAAACGTTCTCAGACAAGCAAAGGCTCAGAGAATTCACCAAGACAAGACCAGCCCTACAAGAAGTACTTAAAACAGCGTTATGCACGGAACATCATAATAATAACCCACGAATATAAAAACAACCAAAACACAAAGATATTAAAGGCCAGATATTATAATGGCTCAAGACAGAAATCATAGCAACAACATCCAACCCAACAGAATGATCAGTAATCTACCTTACCTATCAGTTCTCTCAATAAATGTGAATGGCTTAAACTCTCCACTCAAGAGACATAGGCTGGCTGAATGGATAAGAAAATACAGGCCAAGTATATGCTGTCTTCAGGAAACACATCTAACCTGCAAGGATGCATATAGACTAAAAATAAAAGGGTGGAGATCAATATTCCAAGCAAATAGAAGCCAAAAGAAGGCTGGTGTGGCAGTTCTAATTTCAGACGATTTAGTCTTTAAACCAACAAAAGTAGTAAAAGACAAAGAGGGTCATTATATAATGGTGAAGGGCACAGTCCAACAAGAAGAGATAGCAATTTTAAATATATATGCACCCAACTTAGGTGCACCCAGATTCATAAAGCAAACCTTACTGGAGCTAAGCAAATGGATTAATAGCAACTCCATAATCGCCGGAGATTTCAACACCCCATTGACGGCACGAGACAGATCCTCCAAACAGAAAATTAATAAAGAAATAATGGACTTAAACAAAACTCTAGAACAATTGGGTCTGACTGACATTTACAGAACATTCTACCCCAAATCCACTGAATATACGTTCTTCTCATCAGCTCACGGGACATTCTCTAAGATTGACCATATCCTAGGACACAAAGAAAATCTCAAGAAATTTAAAAAAATAGAAATCATACCATGTACCTTCTCAGAGAACAGTGGAATAAAACTAGAAATCAACCCTAACAGAAACTCACATTTCTACACAAAAACGTGAAAATTAAACAACCTCTTACTAAATGATTACTTTGTAAATGAAGAAATCAACACGGAAATAAAAAAGTTCTATGAAGAAAACGACGACAATGGAGAGACAAGTTATCAACTCCTCTGGGACACAGCTAAAGCAGTTCTGAGAGGAAAGTTTATCTCCATAAATGCCTATAACCAAAAGACAAGAAGATCACAAATAGACACTCTAATGAAATGACTCAAAGAGCTGGAAAAAGAAGAACATACCAACCCCAAACCCAGCAGAAGAAGTGAAATCAACAAGATCAAATTAAAACTAAACGAAATTGAAAACAGGGAAGCTATTCAAGAGATTAATAAAACAAAAAGTTGGTTCTTTGAAAAAATAAACAAAATTGACACACCATTGGCTAAGCTAACGAAAAGCAGAAAAGAGAAATCTCTAATAAGCTCCATCAGAAATAAAAAAGGAGATATCACAACTGATCCCAAAGAGATACAAGGTACAATTTATGAATACTACAAAAATCTTTATGCACACAAACTAGAAAATGTGGAGGAAATGGATAAATTTCTAGAAACACACAGCCTCCCTAGGCTCAACCAGGAAGAAATAGATTCCCTGAACAGACCAATCTCAACAGCTGAAATAGAAACAGCAATTAAAAATCTCCCTAAAAAGAAAAGTCCCAGTCCAGATGGCTTCACACCCGAATTTTACCACACTTACAAAGAAGAACTAGTACCTATCTTGCAGAAACTATTCCACAACATCGAGAAGAACGGAAACCTCCCCGACACCTTTTATGAAGCGAATATTACTCTGATACCCAAACCAGGAAAGGATGCAACAAAAAAAGAAAACTACAGACCAATATCCCTAATGAATATAGATGCAAAAATTTTCAACAAAATCTTAGCTAACCGAATCCAGACACTTATCAAAAAAATAATCCACCACGACCAAGTGGACTTCATCCCAGGGATGCAGGGATGGTTCGACATACATAAATCTATAAATGCAATTCACCACATAAACAGAAGCAAAAACAAAGACCACATGATTCTTTCAATAGATGCAGAAAAAGCTTTTGACAAAATTCAACACCCTTTCATGATACGAACACTTAAGAAAATAGGCATAGAAGGGACATCCCTAAAAATGATACAAGCCATATATGACAGACCCATAGCCAACATCATACTGAATAGGGAAAAATTGAAATCATTCCCACTTAGAACTGGAACCAGACAAGGCTGCCCACTGTCTCCACTTCTGTTCAACATAGTGCTGGAAGTCTTGGCTACAGCAATCAGACAGGAAAATGGAATCAAAGGTATCCAAATAGGGGCAGAAGAGATCAAACTTTCACTGTTTGCTGATGATATGATATTGTATCTAGAAAACCCCAAAGATTCAACCAAAAAACTCCTGGAACTGATCAATGAATTTAGTAAAGTCTCAAATACACAAAATCAAATACACAGAAATCAAAATCAATACACAGAAATCAGAGGCATTCATATACGCCAACAACAATCTAATTGAGAACCAAATCAAAGACTCAATTCCCTTCATAATAGCAACAAAGAAATTAAAGTACCTAGGAATATACTTAACCAAGAGGTAAAAGACCTCTACAGGGAGAACTATGAAACACTAAGGAAGGAAATAGCAGAGGATGTAAACAGATGGAAATCCATACCATGCTCGTGGATCAGCAGACTCAACATCATTAAAATGTCTATACTACCCAAACTGTTCTACAGATTCAATGCAATACCTATTAAAATCCCATCAGCATTCTTCACAGATATAGGAAAAATAATTTTATGCTTCATATGGAACCAAAGAAGACCCCGAATATCAAAAGCAATTCTAGGAAACAAAAACAAAATGGGAGGCATTAATATGCCAGATATCAAACTATACTACAAAGCTGCAGTAATTAAAACAATATGGTATTGGCACAAAAATAGGAATATTGACCAGTGGAACAGATCTGAGAATCCTGATATAAAACCATCCTCATATAACCATCTAATCTTTGACAAAGCAGACAAAAACATACGCTGGGGAAAAGAATCCCTCTTCAATAAATGGTGCTGGGAAAACTGGATAGCCACCTGTAGAAGGCTAAAACAGTACCCACACCTTTCATCTCTCACAAAAACCAACTCACGCTGGATAACAGACTTAAACCTAAAGTATGAAACTATCAGAACTCTAGAGGAAAAAGTTGGAAACACGCTCCTAGACATTGGCCTGGGCAAAGAGTTTATGAAGAAGTCCCCAAAGGCAATCACAGCAGCAACAAAAATAAATAAATGGGACATGATCAAACTACAAAGCTTCTGCACAGCCAAAGAAATAGTCATGAAAGTAAACAGACAACCTACAGAATGGGAGAAAATTTTTGCATCCTATGCATCCGATAAGGGACTGATAACTAGAATATACTTAGAACTCACGAAAATCAGGAAGAAAAAATCAAATAACCCCATTAAAAAGTCGGCAAAGGACTTGAACAGAAATTTTTCTAAAGAAGACAGAAGAATGGCCAACAAACATATGAAGAAATGCTCAACATCTCTAATCATCAGGGAAATGCAAATCAAAACCACAATGAGATATCACTTAACCCCAGTGAGAATGGCCTTTATCAAAAAATCTCCAAACAATAAATGCTGGCGTGGTTGCGGAGAGAGAGGAACACTCCTACACTGCTGGTGGGACTGCAAACTAGTTCAACCTCTGTGGAAAGCAATATGGAGATACCTTAAAGCGATCCAAGTGAGTCTACCATTTGATCCAGCAATCCCATTGCTGGGCATCTACCCAAATGATCCAGTGACACTCTACAAAAAAGACACCTGCACTCGAATGTTTATAGCAGCACAATTCATAATTGCAAGGCTGTGGAAACAGCCCAAGTGCCCATCAATCCAAGAATGGATTAATAAAATGTGGTGTATGTATACCATGGAGTACTATTCAGCTCTAAGAAACAATGGTGATATAGCACATCTTATATTTTCCTGATTAGAGCTGGAACCCATACTACTAAGTGAAGTATTCCAAGAATGGAAAAACAAGCACCAGATATATTCTCCAGCAAACTGGTATTAACTGAGTAGCACCTAAGTTGACGCATAGGTACTACAGTAATAGGGTATTGGGCAGGTGGGAGGGGCGAGGGTGGCGAGTATATACATACATAATGAGTGAGATGTGCACCATCTGGGGGATGGTCATGATGGAGACTCAGACTTTTGGGGGGAGGAGGGGAAATGGGCATTTATTGAAACCTTAAAATCTGTACCCCATAATATGCCGAAATAAAAAAAAATAAAACTCAAAAAAAAAAAAAAGAATCGAAAACTGAATATTAAGAAAACAATACTGGGACTTGACTATGCATGGATTTGGGTAAAAAAAGAAAATATTAATATTTTAAAAATTTAAAATATAAAAAAGAAAACAATAAAAACTAGACATATTTTTTAAAGAAAATATACCTAAAAATCCCTACCATGAAGACACAGAATCTAAAAATATTACATTCGAAAATTGGTAGAAAGATAAAGATGTTTTTGGGTTTATTTAATTTCACTTGACTCAGATATTAAGTCTACATCTGATCACAAACTGCCAAGGTTTGCCAAGCGTGAGGAACATAATCAGATTGTGACCCATCTGCAAACAATTTATATTAGTTCTTACTGTACTTTAGAGAACAGATTTAATTCATAATTTTGCTTCTAAGAAGTGAACCTTTGAAGTTGAATAAGGATTTCAAAAATGTACAAGAAGTTGAATTATGAGAAATAGCCAATTAAGAAAAATTAGCTGTATGTACTATGAAATTATATTTTTCAAGGCTATTAGGGCAGCCCTATTCTTTGTCATTGCATTACGGAGGGGCGTGAAAGAGTTTCTTTATCCAGAAATAAATCACCCACAAGACTGGAAAGAAGTTAAGGTTCATGCAAAAAGGGATTGAGAAATAAACTGGTTCTCAACTCTGTTGTACTTTGAATACAGTTTTACTGCTTACTGCTGGATTTAAATTTACCTAGAGAGATTGCCATTTAAATGATGTTGATCACCTCTCAGCCCATATGGCAGAAGCAAACAAGTGTGAAGCATGTTTTTCTTTGTTTAGGAAAGTAATGCTGCTTCTTTTTAGTTTTGATTTTTGGTTGTTGTAGTTGTTTTGTTTTTGGCCTGCCAAAGTATGCTCCTTTCAATATTCTGTGGTATGCAGGGGTGGTATGAGTGGGGGAGAATGTGGACAAATGTGCATGGGGTACTGGGAAAATGTAGAGACTTAAACTTCCTACCTATTGGGGGTTTAGATTCTCTCCATGGGACTGAGAGGGTCTGCTAGGGGACTCTGGCCAAGAACGAAAGAGCACACTGACCTAGACTCCTAGACCCACTACCAAGGTCTAGATTATTGAGAGCTGGTTCCAGCACAGCACGTGGCTCACACGTGGCTTACTCTGACAAGGAAGCTGTGCTTTGGGAACTGTGGCTGAACAGAGTGCAAACGAAGGGTATTCACAAAGCGGCAGCCTCAGAAACTGCTAGATCTGTCAGTGGACTAATGAGATTCCCTAGGCTCTCTTGGCAAGACGTTTGGAAGCAGACTTGCCCGACTGGACTGTGTAACCCCTTGGTGTTCTTGGGAGAGGCCCTCAACAGAGAAAGCAGACTTCTGCGTATCTGGGCAGATAGGGCCTCAGTGATTAGCTTGATTATTGAAGGGAGATGTGACCTTATTTGAACCTTAAACATGATAGAGCAGACCATACTAATTAAAATAAAATCATGCTATGATCTCAGCAGGTGCTGGATATTTTACAGCTATCATCATGCTAGATCCATAAATGGTCAAATGTGTATATTTGCTTTAGTGTAACTTTCCCCTCTGCATTCATGGCAAGACTACAGTAGAATACAATTAACCTTTACACGTAGGCTTGGTCCAGTTTAATACATCTTGCATTTGTTTCTTTTTAATTCTGAAAGAGACATGAGATATATAGTCTTTATATTATTACTTATACTTTGATGTTTCTCCCTCCTTAATGTTTTAATATTTTAACTAAATAAGTTATACATTTAAAGTTCCTGATCAGGTAAACCAAACTTTAAAAATAAAACCAACTCATGTCCCACTTCTTTAAGTTGACTTATTTAACCTCTCTTAGCCACTTAAGAACTCTCCTTCTTGGAACTTTTGAAAATTTCTCCCTACAATTTAAAAAAAAAATTAATTAGAAGAATAAGTAGTATGAATGTATGTTTCATCACAATGAGTTAAAATACGATGACAGGATAAATCAAACTTCATCAATGTGATATATTCATTTAAAAAATCTGTATAACTAATTTATACAGCAACATATTGTCATCCTTTGGTACCCACAGGGGATTGGCTCCAGGACCCCCACAGATAACAAAATCCAAAAATCCATGGATGCTCAAGTCCCTTATATAAAGTAGTATAGTATTTGCATGTAACCAACAAATATCCTTCTGTATATTTTAAATCATTCCTAGATTACTTAGAATCTAATACAATGTAAATGCTATATAAAGAGTTGTATTGCTTTTTAAATTTATATTATTCTTTGTTGTATTGTTATTTTTTTTATTTTTTTGTTATTTTTTTGTTGTTATTTTTTATTGTTTGGTTTTCTTAAAATATTTTTGATTCATGGTTGATTGAATGCATGGATGCAGAACCCACAGATACAGAGGGCCAACTGTAATTATTAACTTAAAAAATTAGTTAACTTAATCAATTTCACATTGGTGTCCTACATTTGTTATTTTCTAAGTTGTTACATTGCTAATGTTTCTGGAACAAATTTTTTAAAAATTTGTAAGCATTACAATTGTAAAAAATTGTAAGCATTCTAACTTATTAAGTGATTACATTTAATTACTACTTCAATTAAAATTGCTTCACACAGTTTTCATTTCTCCTTCATTTTAAACATTTTGTGAAAGTGATGCCTCACTTGATACCATTAGATAATCTGGGTGACAAATCTATTTTGAATGTTAATTGGGCTTTTTTGTTATAATTTAAGACATTATTTTTTTCTGATTACTAATGGTAGCCAAAATATTACTTTTCTTGAAAGGATTAAATCATAGATTTGATTTCAGAAGAGATGACTTCCTGATGTTATAGCAATAACTGTTTGAACTCACTCACCATCAATAATATTTTATTTCCAGTTTATAAAATTTATAATCAAGTTATCCAAGGGGCTTTATAACTGAATTCTTATTGTTCTTTACAGAGAATAATAATGTTGGGTTAGAAGATATTTTAGACAGACAATAGAAAGATACAAACCCATCAGCAAAATATTGAAGTTGGCCAGACATGGCTTACACCTGTAATCCCAGCACTTTCGGAGGCCAAGGCAGGAGGACCACTTGAGGCCAGGAGTTTAAGACCAGCCTGGGCAACATAGCAAGGTGAGACCTTGTCCATACAAAAGAAATTTTTTAAAAATTCGCTGAGTATGGTAGAGCATACCAGTAGTCCTAACTACTTGGGAGGTTGAGGCTGGAGGATCCCTTGAGCCCAGGAGTTTGGGGTTGCAGTGAGCTGTGATCGTGCCACTGCACTCCAGCTCTGGAGACAGAGTGAGAGCCTATCTCTCAAAAAAACAAAACAAACAAAAAAAGAAGTCATCCTTAGCACATTTTGAGCCAAGCTTGAGATGGGAATGAGTAATTGAAAATGACAACTGAAAGAGAAGCAAGATGAAAAAAGGAAGATACTCTGCCAAATGAAAAGGAAATTTCACTTTCCCCAACACAGAATCACATGACTATATAAAGAAGAATAAGGACGGAAGGTTAAGAGTATTTCTAGTCTGGAAGGTCAGGGGAGGCTACCTAGAGGAGGTGACTTTGAAGCTGAGAAGGAATAGAGACAACATTCCAAAGAGAGGGAGACTGAGCTCTGCAAAACGAAGCAGGTCTGTGTTTCTTTGCCATCATTAGTATCTTCCATCCCAGCCCTCAGACTTCTCCTTAAGGATCTGGCTGCATCTCCCTGCCCCCACCCCCTTAGCTCCACTGACAAATGAAAGGGTAGGCAACTGCATATATAAAATGAGCCGTAACTTTCCGCTAAAAGAGAATGAGGTTAAGAACCACTGTGAACTCCATTCAACCTGAAAGAGGAAGACCGTTATATAAGGCTGCAGAAAAAACCAGGGCCCAATTTATCCACCAGTCCGGAACAAATGAAGGTCAATGCCCCCAAATCCTGTAATGACTCCCATATCATCACTGCAGCGATTTCCCAATGGTTTCTCTGGTATCCTTGTTTTCTCCTATTTCTTGACATTAGGCCTATCAAAACTTGTTTTTGGCTGGCTTTGCTATTGAGGGAGTTCTGTGCTGAGTTGTGACAAGTGCTCAATTGAGGATGGAACTCGTGGATCCATTAAAGAGAAAAGTCTCCTACTAATACACAGTTTTTGTCTGGCTCTAAATTTGCATTTATTTTTCTCAGAAACTTGATCTTTTCTTCAATAATTACCTGAGAAGGCTTTTTCACACTTGTACTGAATGAGATATGCATTGTAATTTGTACAAACAACTTAAGATGCAAAGGGATTTTATAGAAATATAAAGATTAAGGCAATAAGCCCTATTCCAGGGAAACTGAGCTTTCAGATGACAGGGTTTTTTTTTGGCTTTTGATCTTATTTATTCAACAGCCTTTCTTTGTTTCTATCTAGTAGGGGATAGAAGGCAAGTCTGATAAAGACATCATTTAAGTGCCTGCCCTGATATTCCTGGGGAAAGTGAAATGACAGCGATCATGAAAACTGATTATATAGATAAAGCCAATGTACTGGATTTGAAATATACCACTTCGTTTTTACTACTAAAAAGAAAATACCTAGAAAAGACTAGAGGGCTATATATTCGCTGTCACCCACCCTATATTAATAATGCAGGTAATTCCACTGGAAAAGGACACTTCTATACACTTGAGAACTCTTACTATTTCTATTTCTAAGCAAAAACCCTAAATTGCTTTGCTAAAAAGAGAGGAATGCTAATGAAAATGCTATTTACCCACTTTAGGAGAGGTAGTGATTGAAGATAAGAAAGGTTAATATTGGCCACGCGCGGTGGCTCACACCTGTAATCCTAGCATGGAGGCCGAGGCAAGTGGATCGCTCAAGGTCAGGAGTTCAAAACCAGCCTGAGCAAGAGCGAGATCCAGTATCTACTAAAAATAAAAAAATAGAAAGAAATTAGCCAAACAACTTAAAATAAACAGATAAATTAGCCGGGCATGGTGGCACGTGCCTGTAGTCCCAGCTGCTGGGGAGCCTGAGGCAGGAGGATTGCTTGAGCCCAGGAGTTTGAGGTTGCTGTGAGCTGGGCTGACACCACGGCACTCACTCTAGCCTGGGCAACAGAGAGCAACTCTGTCTCAAAAAAAAAAAAAAAAAAGGAACGGTTAATATTAAACCTTAATGATACAGTTAAAAGATTGGATCAGGAGATATATACTTGATGTCATAACTGTAGTTTTGAAGGTGGAACAAATTTTAAGCCTGATCCATATCAGCAACTAATTAATATAGACTTGGAAAACAAAAGTGTTCTCGATAAACCAGGAAAGTTGAAGAATTACTGGTAGACAGCCCTAAGGGTTAACACTATGGATTAATAACCAGAGAGAAAAAAATGTTAACATTAGGAGCAGGTCCAGAAGAGCATGGAGCTGAGGAGTGGCGGGTTTAAGAAGCAGTGCACACAAGGGTGATGAATTGGGAGGATACGTAAAGAGTAGTCATGCCATTTGGAGAGCTCGGGGCTTTGCTCGTTGTCAAAGCCTTGGTTGTGGACACTGGAGCTACAGAGAGGCAAGATCTGGAGAATTACACACCCCCATGGGCACTAGAAGCTTCCACACTCAGAGGAGAAACTAAACGTAGACTCCTCCTACCAACATGGTTTCATGGTTTCTCCTATTTACTCCCCTCCCCTCAGAACATAAGATATAACTAGCAGATAACCATCAGTACGAAGATCAACAGGAAAAAAAGTATCACCAAAAATTTAGGGAGAAGCACTACCATAAAAAGGCACCAAATTCCACAAATAAAAGAATACATGCCTGAGGAAATATAGTTAATTAGATAGGCAAGAGAAGATTTCATGATAAATTAATATCCTCAGAAAATTCGAAAAGCTATCGTAGAAAAGAAATAGCTGGGGGGCGGAGCAAGATGGCGGACGAATAACACCGCCAGACAGAGGGTCTCTGCAGAAAAGACCGATTCTAGCAGAAACCAGAGAAAAGAAGCAAGAAGACGAGCATACAGCGGACAAGGGCCGGAAGGAGGGGTACCTGAGACCCCGGGAGACTCCACGGGAGGAGGCTGCGGAGGAGAACTGGAGGCTGAGACCACCGGAGCAGCCCGGAGACCAGCGGCAAGGGTAGGTGGATTTGCTATTTCCCCTCCCCTGCATTCGGGACTGCTGGTGGGCTCCCCAGCGGGTGGAGAGACCTGCGGACATCAGCCCAGAGACTGCCGCCGCCTGCCAACGGTGAGCCTGTAACAGACGTGGCACCAGGTTCCCAACTTCCTCCGGGCACCTCCGTGTGCACGGAGAGCCACGCGGCAGGCGCCATATTGCCTCCTCCCCCCCTCCGCCGACCCTACCCGCGGCTGCCCAGAGAGACAATACAGCCACCAGCCGGAGGCACCTCCAGGGAACGGGACCTTTCCGTTTGGGACCCCGCCCGCCCTCCCAGGTGCTGCTGGCACCTTGTTCCCAGGAAAACGGTGCCGACTCAGAGGCTGAGAGACATAGACCCAGCTTGGGCTCCCTGTGGGTGAATTAGGACCGGAAACCCTCTCCCTGGTGGGAATACAGTTTGAACTCTGGGACCCAGAGGTCGGACCTGCAGACCAGATCCCCTGCACCGAGGGCTAGCATTGCCCGGGGCACAGAAGGATTATACGTGAACAGCCTACTGAGGTCTGTGTGCCTCCAGGGGCGGATCGGCGTCCTAGAGGTCTGTGTGCCTCCAGGGGCGGATCGGGCGGAACGTCCCAGGAGGAGGCCGTGCGCCCAACCCAGGTGGCGTTCCTGTGCAGGGAACCTCCCCGCCGGCATCACAGTCCGGGGAGGCCTGGTGGCTTGTGGTCTGGCCTGCTGGCAGAGGCTCAGGAGTAGCTGCGGAGTTGGGGAGGGTGGAAAGAAGCGAGGCCTGCTGCAGACTGTGGGTCTCAGACAGCCCCACCCCCACACCCAGACTTTCTGGCTGAGCGGGACCATCCCAGCCCCGCCCTGACAGCGGAGAACAGAACTTTGACCCCTGCTAACGGCCTGAGGGCAGGCTTACCCAACCCAGCTCCGCCCAGAACGAGAGCTGATAACAGGACTCAAAATCAACACCATAGCCTGTTCCTCCAAGCAAACGCCACCTACTGACAGGGACAGCATCTTGCACAGCCTTTCCACGGCACCCACTGACTCAATATACAGGGAGTGGTCCAATTTCACCCACAGGCACCACCTAACGCCTCAGAAACTAAACAAGGTGTGTGAATACCCAAACAATAACCTAAGGAAAGAAACAACAACTGATCGACATGGGAAGAAATCAGCGAAAGAACTCAGGAAATATGAAGAACCAAACGGAAAACACACCCCCAAGGAGGAGCACCAGCCCCCTAGAAACGGACACCGACCAAAATCAGGCAACCAATATGACAGAAAAGGAATTTCGTATGTGGATCATAAGAACACTCACCCAGCTGCAACAACAACTCAATAACCAACACCAAGAAAACACAAAAAACCTTCAAGAAATGGAACAAAGGTTCAACAAAGAGATTGACACAGTGAAGAAAACTTTAACCGAAGTCCTGGAGATGAAGAATCAAATCAGAGAACTACAAAATACTGTGGAAAGTCTCAAGAACAGGGTGGATCAAGCAGAAGAAAGAATCTCAGAGCTTGAAGATAACACCTTCCAATTAAATAAATCAGTCACAGAAATACAGCAGAGAAACAAGAGAAAAGATCAAAGTCTGCAAGAGCTGTGGGATTATGTGAAAAAACCTAACGTGAGGGTCATAGGTTTAGCCGAAGGGGAGGAAGACAGCACTCAAGGGCTGGACAAGCTTTTTGAAGATATAATAGAGGAAAATTTCCCAGGTCTTGCTCAAAATCTCGATATACAAGTTCAAGAAGCCCAGAGGACCCCTGGGAGATTCAATGCAAACAGGAAGACGTCACGTCATGCAGTCATCAGACTGACCAAAGTATCAACTAAAGAGGCCCTTCTAAGAGCTGTAAGACAAAAGAAGCAAGTGACATACAAGGGAAAGCCAATTCGAATAACATCAGACTTCTCTAATGAGACTTTACAAGCAAGGAGAGACTGGGGCCCCATTCTCACTCTTTTGAAACAAAACAATGCCCAGCCTAGAATATTATTCCCTGCAAAACTAAGCTTCATATATGAAGGAGAAATAAAAACATTCGCAGACAAGCAAAGGCTCAGAGAATTCACCAAGACAAGACCAGCCCTACAAGAAGTACTTAAAACAGCGTTATGCACGGAACATCATAATAATAATCCACGGATATAAAAACAACCAAAACCCAAAGATATTAAAGGCCAGATATTACAATGGCTCAAGACACAAATCATAGCAACAACATCCAACCCAACAGAATGATCAGTAATCTACCTTACCTATCAGTTCTCTCAATAAATGTGAATGGCTTAAACTCTCCACTCAAGAGACATAGGCTGGCTGAATGGATAAGAAAATACAGGCCAAGTATATGCTGTCTTCAGGAAACACATTTAACCTGCAAGGATGCACATAGACTAAAAATAAAAGGGTGGAGATCAATATTCCAAGCAAACAGAAGCCAAAAGAAGGCTGGTGTGGCAGTTCTAATTTCAGACGATTTAGTTTTTAAACCAACAAAAGTAGTAAAAGACAAAGAGGGTCATTATATAATGGTGAAGGGCACAGTCCAACAAGAAGAGATAACAATTTTAAATATATATGCACCCAACTTAGGTGCACCCAGATTCATAAAGCAAACCTTACTGGAGCTAAGCAAATGGATTAATAGCAACTCCATAATCGCCGGGGATTTCAACACCCCACTGACGGCACGAGACAGATCCTCCAAACAGAAAATTAATAAAGAAATAATGGACTTAAACAAAACTCTAGAACAATTGGGTCTGACAGACATCTACAGAACATTCTACCCAAAATCCACTGAATATACGTTCTTCTCATCAGCTCACGGGACATTCTCTAAGATTGACCATATCCTAGGACACAAAGAAAATCTCAAGAAATTTAAAAAGATAGAAATCATACCATGTACCTTCTCAGATCACAGTGGAATAAAACTAGAAATCAACCCTAACAGAAACTCACATTTCTACACAAAAACGTGGAAATTAAACAACCTCCTACTAAATGATTACTTCGTAAATGAAGAAATCAAGACGGAAATAAAAAACTTCTATGAAGAAAACGACAATGGAGAGACAAGTTATCAACTCCTCTGGGACACAGCTAAAGCAGTTCTGAGAGGAAAGTTTATCTCCATAAATGCCTATAAACAAAAGGCAAGAAGATCACAAATAGACAATCTAATGAAACGACTCAAAGAGCTGGAAAAAGAAGAACAGACCAACCCCAAACCCAGCAGAAGAAGTGAAATCAACAAGATCAAATCAGAACTAAACGAAATTGAAAACAGGAAAGCTATTCAGGAGATTAATAAAACAAAAAGTTGGTTCTTTGAAAAAATAAACAAGATTGACACGCCGTTGGCTAAGCTAACGAAAAGCAGAAAAGAGAAATCTCTAATAAGCTCCATCAGGAATAAAAAAGGAGATATCACAACTGATCCCAAAGAGATACAAGATACAATTTATGAATACTACAAAAATCTTTATGCACACAAACTGGAAAATGTGGAGGAAATGGACAAATTTCTAGAAACACACAGCCTCCCTAGGCTCAACCAGGAAGAAATAGATTCCCTGAACAGACCAATCTCAACAGCTGAAATAGAAACAGCAATTAAAAATCTCCCTAAAAAGAAAAGTCCCGGTCCAGATGGCTTCACACCTGAATTTTACCATACTTACAAAGAAGAACTAGTACCTATCTTGCAGAAACTATTCCACAACATCGAGAAGAACGGAAACCTCCCCGACACCTTTTATGAAGCGAATATTACCCTGATACCAAAACCAGGAAAGGATGCAACAAAAAAAGAAAACTACAGACCAATATCCCTAATGAATATAGATGCAAAAATTTTCAACAAAATCTTAGCTAACCGAATACAGACACTTATCAAAAAAATAATCCACCACGACCAAGTGGGCTTCATCCCAGGGATGCAGGGATGGTTCAACATACGTAAATCTATAAATGCAATTCACCACATAAACAGAAGCAAAAACAAAGATCACATGATCCTTTCAATAGATGCAGAAAAAGCTTTTGACAAAATTCAACACCCTTTCATGATACGAACACTTAAGAAAATAGGCATAGAAGGGACATACCTAAAAATGATACAAGCCATATATGACAGACCCATAGCCAACATCATACTGAATGGGGAAAGTTTGAAATCATTCCCACTTAGAACTGGAACCAGACAAGGCTGCCCACTATCTCCACTTCTGTTCAACATAGTGCTGGAAGTCTTGGCTACAGCAATCAGACAAGAAAATGGAATCAAAGGTATCCAAATAGGGGCAGAAGAGATCAAACTTTCACTGTTTGCTGATGATATGATATTGTATCTAGAAAACCCCAAGGATTCAACCAAGAAACTCCTGGAACTGATCAATGAATTTAGTAAAGTCTCAGGATACAAAATTAATACACAGAAATCAGAGGCATTCATATACGCCAACAACAATCTAATTGAGAACCAAATCAAAGACTCAATTCCCTTCACAATAGCAACAAAGAAATTAAAGTACCTAGGAATATATTTAACCAAAGAGGTAAAAGACCTCTACAGGGAGAACTATGAAACACTGAGGAAGGAAATAGCAGAGGATGTAAACAGATGGAAATCCATACCATGCTCGTGGATCGGCAGACTCAATATCATCAAAATGTCTATACTACCCAAACTGATCTACAGATTCAATGCAATACCTATTAAAATCCCATCAGCATTCTTCACAGATATAGAAAAAATAATTTTACGCTTCGTATGGAACCAAAGAAGACCCCGAATATCAAGAGCAATTCTAGGCAACAAAAACAAAATGGGAGGCATTAATATGCCAGATATCAAACTATACTACAAAGCTGTAGTAATTAAAACAATATGGTATTGGCACAAGAACAGGAATATTGACCAGTGGAACAGATGTGAGAATCCTGATATAAAACCATCCTCATATAGCCATCTCATCTTTGACAAAGCAGACAAAAACATACGCTGGGGAAAAGAATCCCTCTTCAATAAATGGTGCTGGGAAAACTGGATAGCCACCTATAGAAGGCTGAAACAGGACCCACACCTTTCACCTCTCACAAAAACCAACTCACGCTGGATAACAGACTTAAACCTAAGATATGAAACTATTAGAACTCTAGAAGAAAAAGTTGGAAACACTCTCCTAGACATCGGCCTGGGCAAAGAGTTTATGAAGAAGTCCCCAAAGGCAATCACAGCAGCAACAAAAATAAATAAATGGGACATGATCAAACTACAAAGCTTCTGCACAGCCAAAGAAATAGTCATGAAAGTAAACAGACAGCCTACAGAATGGGAGAAAATTTTTGCATCCTATGCATCCGATAAGGGACTGATAACTAGAATATACTTAGAACTCACGAAAATTAGGAAGAAAAAATCAAATAACCCCATTAAAAAGTGGGCAAAGGACTTGAACAGAAATTTTTCTAAAGAAGACAGAAGAATGGCCAACAAACATATGAAGAAATGCTCAACATCTCTAATCATCAGGGAAATGCAAATCAAAACCACAATGAGATATCACTTAACCCCAGTGAGAATGGCCTTTATCAAAAAATCTCCAAACAATAAATGCTGGCGTGGTTGCGGAGAGAGAGGAACACTCCTACACTGCTGGTGGGACTGCAAACTAGTTCAACCTCTGTGGAAAGCAATATGGAGATACCTTAAAGCGATCCAAGTGAATCTACCATTTGATCCAGCAATCCCATTGCTGGGCATCTACCCAAATGATCCAGTGACACTCTACAAAAAAGACACCTGCACTCGAATGTTTATAGCAGCACAATTCATAATTGCAAGGCTGTGGAAACAGCCCAAGTGCCCATCAATCAAAGAATGGATTAATAAAATGTGGTATATGTCCACCATGGAGTACTATTCAGCTCTAAGAAACAATGGTGATATAGCACACCTTATATTTTCCTGGTTAGAGCTGGAACCCATACTACTAAGTGAAGTATCCCAAGAATGGAAAAACAAGCACCAGATATATTCTCCAGCAAACTGGTATTAACTGAGTAGCACCTAAGTAGACACATAGGTGCTACAGTAATAGGGTATTGGGCAGGTGGGAGGGGGGAGGGGGGCGGGTATATACATACATAGTGAGTGAGATGTGCACCATCTGGGGGATGGTCATGATGGAGACTCAGACTTTTGGGGGGAGGGGGGGAATGGGCATTTATTGAAACCTTAAAATCTGTACCCCCATAATATGCCAAAATAAAAAAAAAGAAAAAAAAAAAAAAAAAAAAAGAAAATAATAACGTTTGTTTACAAAAGAGCAAATATATTAATAAATCTTAAAAACTAAAAAAAAAAAAAAAAAAAAAAAAAAAAAAAAAAAGAAAAGAAATAGCTATATATTTTGGAAATTTAAAATGTAATAGACAAATATCAGTAAAAGAATTGAATAGCCAAATGAACAAAAGTAAAAAGCAAGCTTACCTATGAGGAAATGAAAAATCTAACTTGCAATAGACTTTAAATGCTATTGAGTCTTTGCACCCAAGGATATGGTATATAATCTCCCTTTATTTACATCTTTTTTTTGGAGACAGAGTCTTTTTTGGAGACAAGTCTGTCACCTTGGCTAGAGTGCAGTGGCATCAACATAGCTCACTGCAACTTCATACTCCTAGGCTCAAGTGACTACAGATGCGTGCCACCGTGCCCAGCTAATTCTTCTATTTTTTTGTAAAGTTTGTAGAGACAAGGTCTCACTCTTTCTCAGGCTGTTCTCAAACTCCTGGCCTCAAGTGATCCTCCCATCTCCACCTCCCAAAGTGCTAGGATTACAGGAATGAGCCACTCTGCCCAGCCTTATTTACACGTTTTCTGTCTTTCAGTTAAATATTTTAGTTTTCTTTTAAAAATGAGCTTTCAAAAGAAAACCACTGTCTTGCTAAAGAAGGCTTAAGTCCATTAACCTACTATCAAACATCAGCAAATTATATGTGCTAAAAACTGGAAAAGAAGAAGAAAGAGAAGAAAAAGAGAAATGGCAACAGCAGCTGAACTGTGCTCATGTTCATTTTTGGAACAAGAGGACAATTTTATAATGTAAACTTCTTTCCTATTCTGGATCATTACTGAAGATATTAACAGTAACTTTCAAACATTTGACCACAACCTCAGAAAAAAATGTGTGCCACACAGTGTACACAAACACGTGTAAGTACAAAGGTTTCATAGAACACGTATGTTTACCATAGATTATGACTCTGATACTTTGTATTCTAATATGTATCATTGTAATTGTTTTAACTGTGGAGTAAAAGCCCTTCCTACTCCCAGATGCATATGGCTCCCAGTTTGGGTAGTTCTGAGAAATCTTACCAGAAAGGCACTTGCCCATGCCTTCCAAAATACTCAATTTCTTATACACAGAGGGAGTTCTCATTCCCTGGCTTTTGTCAGTCCCCAGGTATCCAGAGCACATATGCAAACACCTCTGGTGCATTTTGCTATGATGTCTCCATGTCCCTTTCCTCTGGGTGGACAGACACTCTGATTTCACTCTCTGCCCATTAAACTTTCGTTATAAATGGCTTTTTATAAATTGTATGGACTGAATATTTGTGTCCGCTCAACATTCATATGTTGAAGCCCTAACCCCCCAATAGGATGATATTTGGAGGCAGAGCCTTTGGGAAACAATTAGATTTGGATGAGGTCACAGGGGTGGGACCCCTATGAGGGGATTAGTGCCCTTATAAGAAAAGGAAGAAACAGGAGTTTGTTCTCCCACCACCACGAGAGAACCAATGAGCAGGCAGCCGTCTGCAAGCCGGGAAGAGGACCCTCACCAGAATACAAGCATGCTGGCGCCCTGACCTCAGATTTCCAGCCTCCAGAACTGTGAGAATTAAATTTCTGTTCTTTAAGCCATTCAGTCTATGGTGTTTTGTCATAGCAGCCTGAGTAGACTAATACATAAATTCGCAAAGACCATATACCATAACAACATTCATATATGATAGGAGGGAGCTGATTCCTGGCCCCCTTTCTCTGTGTTGGGCAGTAAGCTGGCCTGAGCATTATGAAGCCTGCCCCTTAACCTAGGGCAGATTTCCCTCTCCCACTCACTGTGCAACTCACGTCTGCACCAGGAGTGTCACTCTTACAGTGACAGGGAGGAAAGGGTGGGGCAAAGAGGGGCTGTAAGCAAAAACCCAAACAGAAAATTCACTAAAATCTCCAGGAGACAAAGGGGCACATAAGAGCTAGGCAATTCTGATTTTAACCCTCAGGTATCAGCTCAAATACGTACTGGCCCTGTAGCTTGGGTAAGTTGCTTTAAACTTTCAATGCCTCAGTTTCCTCACCTGCCCAAAAGGGCTAGTAATTATATCTACCCCACAGGGTTGGATTAAAGGAGATACTGAAAACAATGTGTTTCGTGTAGCGCCAGGCAAAGAAAACCACTTAGTAGACGGTAACTGCCATGGCTGAGAACAGCACGTATTGTCACAACTGTCTCAGACGCAGAGCCAGTGCCGAGAAGAGGGAGAGGGGCAGCTTCTCCACTTTCCAAATGAATGCTGATTTGGGGGGCTTTGTTACCTCAAACATTCCTGACTGCAACAGGAAACAAGCAAAGAGTGTCCAGGGTAGGAGGAGAGAGAAGAAACAGTTTAGATGTCATTAGAAGGTAAGGTCCTTGAGGGATTTTTGTCTTATTCAAATTGCATCTTGCTATTTAGCACTGTACACAGTGCATCTCAGGGACTCAGAAAGTACTTGTGAGATAAATAAATGAGCACCTGGGTGAATGAATTAATGGATGAATGAAAAGTTTGAGAACCAGACTTGGCTATGAGCACATGTGAAAGCCATTCTGCATAGCTGATGGAGGAGCACTTTGCAGGAAGCAAAGAGGCTAAAGAGACATGGAAATTTTCACTTTTTTATTCATTGAAAATCAATTACATGCTAGGAATTGTGGGCTATAACAGTTAACAGAGCCACCAGCTGCTGCTATCTCAGGAAACCTGGCTTACATAGGGATTTTCTCTAAGACATTTTTCTCAATTCATGAAATACTACATTTTATTTCCCCCCCAACTTCTTATTTCAAAATTCTTTAGCCTGCAGAAATAGTGAAAGAACAGTGCAATGAATACTCATATTTTCCATCTAGCCCTATCAATTGTTAACACTTTGCTGATTTGTCATAGAGATAGGTACATCGATGAATAGACAGGTGCACATATGTGTATATATGTAGACACACACATATATGGGCATGTGGGGGGGATTGGGCTAAACCATTTGAAATTCAATTTCAGGTATCATGACATTTACCATAAATACCTTAGCATGTGTCTCCTAAGGATAAAGATATTCTCCTACATGATCACAAAAGCATTAAAACATCTAAGAAAATTAATAATACTCCGTAAGTAATGTCTAATAGTCAATCCATGTTAAAATGTCCCCCATTGGGTGACATATTTTCATTGGTGATAGTAGTGGTGGTTTGGCATACAGACCCAATAATAAGGTGGCAGAAGGCCCAACAGTCCTTTTTTTTTCTCTTTTTAATCCTAATAGGAGAGTTATTGGATGGGAGCAGGGGCTCACAGCACCAACGAAAGAGCAGAGGATCAGTCCTGAAAACAGTCCAGAAACCTGGGCAGCTCCAGAGAGCCACGAAGTAGGACACCCAACAATGGTTTTTTAGCAGAAACAATCTAAAAAGAACGGTGCTGCTGCCCACCCCTCAGAACTGGTGGTAAATTCAGCCAGCTCATCTGGTTTAATCACTCAATACTCAAAACCTCTGATGAAAGCAGCCAATGGCTGGGGCTAGTCCTTGACCTGAGTATGGCTGCTGGGAGGCAGGGGGAGACAGCATCTGAATGTTTAGGGATATGGGGCACTGCTTCTGCCAATATAAACTACAGTATGAAATCCTGAAATCTTGGAAGTGAGGAGTTGGATTTGGGACAGCCGAAACAACAAATATCCACCATTCTGCCTCCTAATCTCATACCCCCCAATCCATTCTTCCCAATGTGTTCAATCTTTGTTATACCTGTGGGAGCCACCTGTTCCCTAACATGAAACACACTGTCTTCATGTTTGGGTCCACTGCAGTTCCTAACACCTAAGGTAATGATTTGAATTAGTATCTACTGGGTGGGAGACACTATGCTAGGAAAACATGGGTGTTTAATGAATGTTTTATGAGCACCTGAGCGAATGCAGCCAGTGCTGTGTGGATCCTCCCTGACCTTGGTACTAATGTCCTACATGGGTTGAACATTTCTTATGTGCCAGGTACTATATACCCTTTGTGCAATCCTCCCAGTGACCTTCTGAAGGGTCACTGAGCGCTGTTTGATCTCCCTTTTCAGATGAGAAAATCTGCCCACAAACTAACAAAAAGTAGCAGAACAAGAATTATAGCATAGCTCCTTGACTCTAGAGCCCTTGTTCTAAACCTCTCCACAGTGCTAATCAGTTTTGTAATCAACCTTCCCCAACTGGTAACCCTCAGGCTTTTTTCACCAGCTGCAGGACTGACCTTCAAGGTTGCTGGAGTGATAGAATTGTGAACTCTCAGAGCTAGTAGAAAACATGAAGATCACCTAAACCCTACAGCTACATTTTACTGTCATGGAAACTGAGATCCAGTTGACACAGTACTGGCTACTGGAACACTCCACATATTCTACATCTACCCCTGGGAAGTCAGGTTCTGAAAACATTTATTATAACAATAACTCAAGTTAGGCTAGGTACAGTGGCTCACGCCTGTAATCCTAGCACTCTGGAAGGCTGATGTGGGTGAATCCTTTGAGCTCAGGAGTTCGAGAGCAGCCTGAGCAAGAGCAAGACCCCACCTCTACCAACAATAGAAAAAATTAGCCGGGCATGGTGGTGCATGCCTGTAGTCCCAGCTACTCAGAAGGCTGAGGCAGAAGGATCACTTGAGCCCACTAGGAGTTTGAGGTTGCTGTGAGCTAGGCTGACGCCACAGCACTCTAGCTGGGGCAACAGAGTGAGACTCTGTCTCAAAAAAAAAAAAAAAACCACTCAAGGAGTATATTTGCTAACATAATCTTGAAAATAAAGTGCAAATGAAACCACAATTCATAAATGTGCTCATTCTTTTTCTTGGGTGGCCTGGTCTTTAGCTATGACCAACATATCACAATATTTGTTCCTTGTGTGTAAGCAATAACAATAATTACAACAACAATGGCATTACATTTTTATATGCAGACTTTCATGTCAGATGTGTAAGGCACTCAGCATCGTCAACTCATTAATCACGAGAACACTTCTTTAAGGTTATCTCAGTGGGTAATTTTATTATCCTTTTTATGGATTGAAAAGCTGCAACCAAAGTAGAGTGACATGCTCAAGGTCACTCAACAAATTAGAAATGAATTGTACGACTCCTAAATCTTTCTTTCATGCTCACAGGCATCTATCCTCTTACTAATTAATATTTGAGACATTCAGGTCATGGAGCATATTTTATTAGATTAGCATTTATATACTATAATAAACTTTTTTTAGTAAGACACTAAGTTTATTAGGATTAAAATTTAAAAAGCCGATTTATTCTTACGATGGATATATTAGGTGCTATTTCTAACATATCTTGCATTCTATCCTTAAGTTCATTTTTTAAAATCTTGATTTTTTTTTCATATTCCTCTTTTTTTGTAAGACTTTATTATATTTTTTTCAAGCAGTTTTAGGTTCACAGCAAAATTCAGAGGAAGGTAGAGTGATTTCCCATATATCCCTACACAGTCCCATTATCAACCCCCCAGAGTGAAGCAATTATTAGAATTGCTGAATCCCTACATTGACACGACATTATCGCCCAAGTCCTCAGTTTACATTAGGGTTCACTCTTGGTGTTGTATATTCTATGAGTTTGGTTAAATGTATAATAACCTGTATGCATCATTATAGTATCATACAAAGTGTTTTCAATGCCCTAAAAATCCTGTGTTGTGATTATTCATTCCTCCCTTTCCCCAATCCCTGGAAATCACTTTACTGTCTTTACTGTCTCCATAGTTTTGCCTTTTCCAGAATGTCAACTGGAATCATACAGCATGTAGCCTTTTCAGACTGTCCTCTTTTGCTTAGTAACTTGCATTTAAGTTTTCTCCATGTCTTTTCATTGCTTGACAGCTTATTTCTTTGTATTTGCTAAATGATATTCAATTGTCTGGACATACCACAGTTTATCCATTAAAGTCCATTTCATTTTTAATTGGGTACAGTACCTTTGTAACTAATGATAGATAATTAGGAGCAGGCTGGGAGATGAACAAATAGAATGAAGTTTAAGGAAAATGCCTTCCTTCTTGAGAAAGGATTTCCTTCCCCATCTTCTCTTCTTCCTTCTAGTCACAGAGGAGGTTCTATGAATTGCTGGCTCCTTTAGTGTGTTTTATTTAAAGAGAAGTGAGGCATAGAGGAAAGAAATCTCAGCTACACCATTCACTTGGGTTCTCTGGGCTTCAGTGTCTCCAATTTTAAACTGACAGGGCTGGAGAGAGATTTCAGGGGTCCCTCTAAGCTCTACCAAGAATGCTACCTTCTTTCATTTCATCTTTGACATCTGCTTCTATCTAATGGTTTAAAAGAAAGGCTTATTTTATACATGTCAGCAAAAATACTTTGCTTGAATGTTTATTTGAATGTTCCATAAAACCAAATCTTTGTGTCATGGCCCCTGGTTAATTTCATTTTATTTTCACTTATTTATTATCTCTTCTTCTTTTCTCCCCCTTGCTCATGATATTCCAACAGCCTGAGAGTCTGACAAAATCCAAGACTCTTCTTAGATGCCTAAAATGTACCTTGATGGTACTAACTATTTTCAAATAGGGCTTTGTCTATGAATTGACAGGTCAGAATAGACTGGTTTCTTCCAGGGTTATGGTCATCAATTTCACCATGTTCCAGACTCAGTTTCCTTGCAAGAATATTTTTACAAATGCCACTACCAAATTTCCCTATTTTGGAGCAGGATTAACTGCCTTACTCATATAAGCACTTTTTAGTGATTCTCTAATAGCAAGTACAATGTGTTTTTTTTTCTAAAAAAGAATTATATAAAGCAATATCCTCATAATTAATTTACGATACAAAATTATGAAGGGCTGAACCAAAATCTCATGGATTTGGGTAGTTCTAGGAGCAGATCTTGTCCAGCTTGCTCTAAATAATTAATCTGGGTTACAAAAATGTTACATCTAGACTGTCAATTACCCCAAGATCTACCTATTACCCCCTTTTAAAAAAAATAGACTTTATTTTTTAGACCAGTTTTAGGTTCACAGCAGCATTAAGTGGAAAGTACAGAGTTCCCATATTGCCTGCCCTTTTTATTTTTTAGCAGTTTAAGCTGGTTTAAGTTTCTTCCACTTACAACCCCCAAATACCCTAACTAATATAGAAATTTAAATGACTTGATGAAATATACTACTGGATCTGAGTATTATTATTATCATGATGATAATAAATATTTCATGTATTCATAACCACTTCCAGTTGGTAAAGTCTTTTAAAATGAAATTTTTACCTACATCAATTATGTTAACTGTTAGTTAAACGTGATTTGCTTCAACTTGTCATCTGTCAACCCCTTTCCTTGGAATCTCAGTTTTAATGACCTCTTAGGTGCCAGACTCTCTGCTTCCTCGGATTTCACACTGCATCCCTCCCTAGTCTCTCAGCTCCTGCTGCTTCTCTGCTCCCTTTCAAGCTGGCCAGCATTTCTGGGTTCCTTTGAAGTGACCTTTTGAAGGATTATTGTGAAACTGCAGACTTTTCTGTGAAAATCTACATGGAGCACACTTAGTTCATGTTCTAAATCCAGCCTACTAGTAGTTGTGTCAACAGAATTAATGTTAAAACAATGTTCACTTCAAAAAACATTAATTACTTTATATTTCTTATTAAAAAATAATAACCATGTAGATCATTCCTTACTAATTCTACAACTTTTTTTTTTATTATTATTCTGGCATATTTAAAAGTGATTTTACATATTTACACGGTGATGTTATTGCTGACTTTTGCAAGGGGACTCATTGTCTAGGAATTGATAAAATATATTAACCAGGTTTGTACTTTACCTAAGCCAGAGAGGAGAGCTGAAGGGCTGAAGGGCTGAAGGGCTGAAGGGCTTAGGCTTCGCTCTTTAATCTATTTTAGGATCTCATTACCTAGCGTGGAGAACGACTATCTCCATCATAAAAAACCGTCCCAGCTGTTGAATTGCCCTCAGCCACACCGCAGGACAGCTTAGATTAGAAAAACGAAAAAGAGTGGCACGTCCAATTGAAATGACAGGGAGAAACTTGACGTCAGGTAAACGACTGTTGACAGAAGGCAGTGTGCTTTCCAATCAGACAAACCTACTCTTTATTCAAAAGTACCACTGCTTCTGAAACAGGGGGTCGATTTAGTTCCTGGAACCAAAAGAACACACGAGCATTACGGTTTTTATTAATACATTGCATTACTAAGCCAAGGGGAAACAGGCTTCTCCTTTTAGGACAGCGGCGTCCCCATCTCGCGCCCCCTTACGTTAAAGGCCACGCTGCTGTTGCAGGGGACAAGGACTTGCCCTGCGCCCCTTGGTTCTCCTTTCAGGACAAATGAAGCCCAGGGCAGTTCCGGGGCGGCGAGGCAGGCGGAGTCTGAGCCAAGCAGGGGAGCTTCGTCCTGAGCCCAGTGGCTCTGTCTGGCAAGATTAACCATAAAAACCAGGTGCGACTTGTTTTTCCGTTCATGACAGAGCAGGTTGGCATTTCAGTGCAGTTTACCAACCCTCTGTTTATATTGATCTATTTCAGGAAAGTGATACCCTCTAATCTTTAACATTTTTTTTTTTCCAAAGCAAGTTTCATATGGATGGATGTTATTTTCATGGGTGCTTTTTTGTCTTTTAAAGATTTCTTTCTGATTATAAATAGAGCACATAATAAATACAGATCATTGTGAAAAAATTCAGAGAGATTCCAAGAAAGAAATAAAAATTACCCCTACCTACTACTATTTCCATACAGAAATAACCACTGTTGACCCTTAGGGTTGTTGTTTTGTTTTTTTGCTTTTGTTGTTTGTGTTTTCTTTATAATTCATTCTCTAACTTACTTAATCCCTTGGGTCTCCTACATTTTAGTTTCAAAACAGCCCTTTGAAGTAGGCAGGTCAGGAATTGTTATGTCAGTTTTGATGATGAGAAACCGATGACATTCCATGACATGTCCAGAGGCGCACAGAAAATCAGTGTCAGAGACCCTTCTTGCAACCATGTTCCTCAACGGCGGGGAAGGATTTATTTTTTTCTCAATGATTTCAATGACAGTTGCTTTTCATTATTCCAGATTCTACACTTGCAAATTCGCTTACTCGCTAAAATGTATCATAACCCCCAAATCAATACCCCCTGTGCTTTCTCTGTCATTTGTGGGCAGGCTCAGAGCAGTGAAAAATTTGAGCCCGCCCCTCCCTTGTCATGCACATTCCCCTCTGAGGTCAAACAAGTTTCAAAATACAATACATTTTGTATTATTATTGTTGTCTTTGTTATTGCCTAATAATAAATGGTGTGGCCTTTCAGAGAATTCAGCTTATGCAAGAGGGTCTGATTTACAGCATATACTTCTTCCTGCTGTGGATGTTGGGGTGCTGTTGACTTAGAGTTTTTGATGGCCACCACCTTTGGCACCCTCAAAAGCACTATTTGCGCCCCCCGCCCTTCATAGCAATTAATCACCTGTTTCAAACTCTGACACCTGTTACCCGAAATACCCCTGTCTCATGCCTGGTTCTCTGGGAGGTATCAGGATAGTCCATTGTCAAGTTAGGGCAGACTTGTTTCTGGTTTTGCTTTGGGAATGCTTATGTCAGGGTCCTAAGGGCCTGGCCACCAGCCCTGCTTTCATCATTGTTCCTTTCAGGAGGTGAAGGGTAACCCACGCAAGAATTTCCGCTGTTCTGCCCTGACACCCCAGAGTCTCTTAGGCAGAGACGCAGATTAGACCTCAGTGCTTAACAGTGTTCTTTGATAGAAAAATATTTACCTCTTACTTGCTGCCAAGGAAAAATACAAATAACTTGTGGAGAAGTCTCAGAATTTCAGTACAATAAGCTGCAATAAATCAGAACATACATAGATTTGCCTACTCCTTAAGAAAACCTCAGTTTCAAAAGGAAAAACTCCCTAGATAAAATTACATGAAAGGAGGAGAATATGCATAAAAAGGTTTTTTTTCTTCAGGAAATACTAGAGCATAGTTTTTTTCTGAGAAATTCAAAATGGGACTGAAGACAGGCATCTAACATAAAATGAAGTAGTTCAATTGGTTATAAATAGATGTTTTTATTTAATGTGAATTGCAGTTTCATAATAACAACAATTATGTTGCCAACCAAAATAGCCATCACTAGTGAAAGATAATTTCTTATTCAATTATTCTAGGAAAAGAAGAGCAAAATAATTTGGGAATAAACAAATTATATTCATTTCGATATTTGTGGTATGAAGATAATTATCTATGCTTAAAATATATAACTTTATTGTAACTGTCAGTGCAAAATGTAAAGTATAAAAAATGTTAAAATCAAACACTGTAGAAAACCAAATTATCATAACTGGTAGAGTCTGACTGCCACTCTGATGAAGCCAAGAAAATATAGTTCAAACAAGGAACTTCTGAGAGGTGTCAATAAGTATTGATATCAATCCCAACTGTAATAAGAAATATGCAAATGAAAATCACATGGATATTCCCTTTTTTTCCCCAACCCATAGATTAGCAAAAAACCAAGAATTTGATAACATGCAATGCTGGCAAGGCTAGAGGAAACAAGTTTGCTATACCCGGCTGGTGAGAGTGCAATAGAATGATTTGGCAATATCTAACAAAATTACAGTCGCATTTACTGTCTGCTCCAGAAATCCCTTTCTGTAAATGTGTTATATATATGTACCAGCACACATAGGAAAAGAAATACATTCAAGGTTATTCATTGCAGTGTTGCTTGAAAGAGCAAAGATTAGGAACAAACCCATCCATTTAAGAGGAAATGGTTGGTCAAACAAACTATAGCACTTCTGCATAATAAAATACTATGCAGCTATAAAAAAGAACAAGCGGTACAACATGAATAAACCTTGAAAACATTACGTTATGTGAAAGAAGCCAATCACAAAGGACCATATATTATATGATTTCATTTGCATAAAATGTCCAGAATGGGCAATCTATAGAGACAGAAAGCAGATTAGTGTTGCCTTGGGCAAAGGGGTGGGAGTAGGGTGGGGAGTTTGGGGGTGATGGCTAAGAGTATAGGGTTTGTTTTGGAGGTAATAAAAATGCAATAAAATTGAATGTGGTGATGGATACACAACTCTGTAAATATAGTAAAAGCCATTGAATTGTACATTTCAAACGGATGACTTGTATAGCATGTGAATTATATCTCAATAAAGCTGTATTATAAAAGAATATCTGTCT
This sequence comes from Microcebus murinus, assembly GCF_040939455.1. Lineage (NCBI taxonomy): Eukaryota > Metazoa > Chordata > Mammalia > Primates > Cheirogaleidae > Microcebus > Microcebus murinus. The sequence continues at coordinate 92,691,808 of NC_134111.1, read as the reverse complement.
CAGACCAAGACTACCAAAAAAAAAAGAGGAAAAAGAATAAGGATGTTCTCTCCATACTGATATAATAGGGTCTCTAGCAAAATATAGAACAGTCAATTTATAAGTAGGAAAAGCAGAAAATAAAAATGTGCATAAAGAAACATTGGCACTCTAAGAAGCTGAGGCAGGGGGATTGCTCAAGGTCAAGAGTTCGAAACCAGGGTGAGCAAGAGCAAGACCCCATCTCTATTAAATATAGAAAGAAATTAATTGGTCATCTAAAAATATATAGAAAAAATTAGCCAGGCATGGTGGTGCATGCCTGTAGTCCCAGCTTCTCGGGAGGCTGAGGCAGGAGGATTGCTTGAGCCCAGGAATCTGAGGTTGCTGTGAGCTAGGCTGGCGCCATGGAACTCTAGCCTGGGCAACAGAGTGAGACTCTGTCTCCAAAAAGAAAAAGAAACACTGGGAGGGAAGATATACACGAAATTAATTAAAGTGCTCACCTGAGGTGGGGGAGGATATAGACAGAGCCAAAGTGTCCATGTATTTATTATTATCAGACTTCTTGGCTATGGGTATTAATTTGATATGATTGGTTTAGCCAATGTACACTCTTAGCACTATGTTTTAATCTTGGGACAATATTTTAAATTAGCCAGGCATATACACATTATTTTTCTCAAACAGATAGCTTTATCAAACCGCCCTGATAGTGTGCTTATTTGTTCTATTAGGAGATGTTTGCACTTGGACTCACAAAGGATGGAAAAGTCAAAGCCAGAAATATGCAGAGACATCTGGATGAATTGATGAACTGGCTTCATCTAGCACATGTCCCCAAGCTCCATTCCTCAGCCTGTGTGCGCAAGGAGCCCCTCATGCCACCGAGGCAAAGTTCCCTGGCGCACAACAGATTGTCACCCACATGCCTGCTGATGTGACCAGGAAGGGGAATGAGGGCAAGTGACACGTGGAACAGATTCACCTTAAAACAGTGCTTTGAAGATGAAGCAGCAGCTGTTGAATTCTGCTTCCTGACATACTTACGAAAGAAAATCATAATTCACAGATTGCAAAATATTAATACAATCTCAGCTCTTTCAACTGATTTTAATTCGTCTCCACAATGGAGACAGATCACAACCTGGCACTGCATGCTGTTATGTCTAAGAGCTGGTGGGAGGCATGGCGTTGCCTGGGACACCAGCGAGGGAGAGAGGCTCACGCCGTACGGTTGTTCTTGACCTGTGTCCTGGGGATTCATTTTTCTGTGTGTGTCTCTAGCTGTCCTGTTGGAGTCTCCCTTTGCAAAAATACAAACCTCAAATGTCAAGCATGTTATTTCTCTTAGACCGCAACTCAGTAAATTGTCCAGTTACTCCATTATATCAGGATCATCGAAAAACAAGTTCAAGAGAAATTATTTTTACTAAAAATGATTAATTTAACTAAAATGTTAAATTAGGAATGAAGGACTAACAAAAAATGCAATTCATTCTTAAGACAAATTGTCAACCCTAACAACCTCCTTAATAAAAAATATGTTGTCCTAGCACTCTGGGAGGCCAAGGCAGGCGGATTGCTCAAGATCAGGAGTTCCAAACCAGCCTGAGCAAGAGCGAGACCCCATCTCTACTAAAAATAGAAAGAAATTAATTGGCCAACTAATATATATAGAAAAAATTAGCCGGGCATGGTGGCACATGCCTGTAGTCCCAGCTACTCAGGAGGCTGAGGCAGAAAGATCGCTTGAGCCCAGGAGTCTGAGGTTGCTGTGAGCTAGGCTGACGCCATGGCACTGACTCTGGCCTGGGCAACAAAGTGAGACTCTGTCTCAAAAAAAAAAAAAAAAAAAAAAAATATATATATATATATATATATAGTGTCAGAAAACTACTAATAAATATACACAATAGTATATAAAATCAGACCCCATATAATAGTCATTTGTACCCTCTTAATTCTATGGGAGGATTGGGAAAGGGAGATGAAGTTAGTCCTAAAATGAAGACTCTGTTGTCATTTTTTATTTATTCATTCTATTTTACCCAAACTACAGTATACCACATGATCTGAGAAAAAGGCATCATTCTTCGAATAGGGAAAATCAGCATTAATCTCTGCATTTGTATCATTTATGTTACTGTGTCCAAAATATTGTCCTGTTTATGTTCACCCCAAATGTCATAATATTGCCCTTAATGAATCTGAGTTTTGCAAAATAATGTATGGTGAGACATTTATTCCAGACAAGATTGACATGGAAAGATATTTTTTTTATTTATTTATTTTTTATTTATTTTTTTTTCCATTTAGCAAACATTTGTAGACATGGAAAGATATTAAGTGAAAAAAGAACATTGCAAAAATAATATGTATAATACATCATATTACTTTAAAAAGTGTGATTTTTTGCCGGGCGCGGTGGCTCACGCCTGTAATCCTAGCTCTTGGGAGGCCGAGGCGGGCGGATTGCTCAAGGTCAGGAGTTCAAAACCAGCCTGAGCAAGAGCGAGACCCCGTCTCTACTATAAATAGAAAGAAATTAATTGGCCAACTGATATATATATAAAAAAAATTAGCCGGGCATGGTGGTGCATGCCTGTAGTCCCAGCTACTCGGGAGGCTGAGGCAGAAGGATCGCTCGAGCCCAGGAGTTTGAGGTTGCTGTGAGCTAGGCTGACGCCACGGCACTCACTCTAGCCTGGACAACAAACCGAGACTCTGTCTCAAAAAAAAAAAAAAAAAAGTGTGATTTTTATTATGCTTAGGAAGAAAACTAGAGGAAAAATATATATCAAACTCTAATCAGTGATTATCTTTGGAGAGTAAGGATATTTTAACTTTTTATTTCACTTATCTGCTTTATTTTTATAGTTAGCATAGTTTTTTCTATAGTCCCAAGAAAGAATAAAAGCATTCGCTTTTAGAACACAGATAAGAAACGTAGGCGGGCGAGGTGGCTCACGCTTGTAATCCTAGCACTCTGCGAGGCCGAAGTGGGCGGATCACTCAAGGTCAGGAGTTTGAAACCAGTCTGAGCAAGAGTGATATCTCGTCTCTATTAAAAAAATAGAAAGAAATTAATTGTACAACTAAAAATATATAAAAAAAATTAACCAGGCATGGTGGTGCATGCCTGTAGTCCCAGCTACTTTGGAGGCTGAGGCAAGAGGATCGCTTAAGCCCAGGTGTTTGAGATTGCTGTGAGGTAGGCTGACACCACGGCACTCTAGCCTGGGCAACAGTAAGACTCTGTCTCAAAAAAAGAAAAAAAAGAAGTCATGGTTTCTTGCACAAATTGTCTCAATGAAAAACTGATTTTCCTTTCTATCAATATGCCTCTCACTCAAATTGGGTAGTCATGCACAGCACAGATTAAATAGCTAGACCTGGTATACGCTGGATGATTGATTTCTTGTCGTTATTTCTAAACAGTGGTTTCAATAAATCAATTTACCTGCATTGTGATATAAACTAAGATAAGTGACAGTTGGCTAATTCTTAAAATAAAAACAAAAAATCCGAGAGGTTTTCTCAAGAGGTTTTTTTTCCCCTCATTTGCATAATGCAACAATGTTTCTTAATGTTTTTCTATTTGCATATTTTAACCCTAGTACTTTGCATCCCAAAAATAAACATTCCATTGGAAATACCTAACCATTTTCTTAGGTAAAAGAAAATGGAGTTTATCCACAGATCATTTTTAAATAATAGTAACCTCAATTTTGTCATCTTTGTTAATGTACTGATTCTATGTTAACCTTCTTAGATTCTAGAAAAATAAATTTTAAAAGAAAGATTTTTTTTATGGCTTAATAGAAAAATGTTTACTAAAATTAAAATGAATTTTGAAATGGCAGTGATATTTAAAAATGCAGCAAGAATATATGTCTAATTGCTTATGTTTGTTCTAACAACAACAATGCCGCATTTTTCCTTGACATAGAGTAAGAATTTCTTAGCTCGTATTTTATTTACCTAATGGAATCCACTTGTGCTCCATTCAGTCATTCATTCAGCCAGTCTCTGTTGAGTTTCTGCTCTATGCCCCACCCTGGGGGTGCAGCAATGAGCAAAACTCTCCAGTGCTCCCTGCCTTCTGAACTGGGCCATCTGCAGACTCTCTGGTCTAACTCCATGTTCTGTAACTGGCTGGAATGTGAACTGGAAGTCTACTTGTTCCATGTGCACAGCCTTTCAGTTGAGGATAGGAAGGCAGTGAGAGCGTTCTCGCTTAGGCTTCTGTAGCCCAAGCACTGCTAATGGTAGAAGCTCTGCACTGGAGAGAAGGGGTCCTCTGTACCTTGGGACTGACTAGCCACTTTATCCCCATTCACTTGAGGGCATGTGTGAAGCTCAAGGAGGAGTTTTGGATGGAACAGGTACCAGTGACGATGTCACTACTGTCATTAATGGTGTTTAATGTTACCCCTGCTAAATCAAAGTCCTTAAGAGGGCACATACTGTGCCTTAGAGTCCTTTGTATTCCCCTGAAAAGCGTATATAGTACATGGCTTTCATGGAGCAAGGGTATAATGAATGTTTATCCATATATTTTGCCTCCTTTCAGGTAGATAATAACCATGCATCAAGTATGATCATCCGATTGTGTGAGTGAAGGGGTAGAATCATGAAGATGAGGCTAAATGGACTAACATGCCAGTCTTATTGGATTCAACTGCCTGTGCATAGAATTGAACTTCACCTCCTCTCTGTTCCTCACTCATCACCTCCCCTTCCTCACCACAACTCTCACCAGGACCAAGAACACAGTGCAAAGTGAAATTCCAGGTTGGATTCTTCATAACCAGCTTATCTGCACCCTTAAACATGTAACAATTAAGAAAATACTTGGTATTTCCCCATGAACTTCTTAACCTTTCCTCGAGTGATGAAGACAACTAATTTCTCTTAGTTAATGCAATACAAACCTTCAAGAAAGTTATCATAAAGTTGCGTGCAAGTAACAACATATAGGAACTCTACGACATGTATTCCTGCTGAAGAATTCCATCATTTGGTATAGTGATATGATTCCCAAAATTACATTTGCAATGTTGAATAATAAAAAGACCTATGGCTGGGCACGGTGGCTCACGCCTGTAATACCAGCACTCTGGGAGGCCGAAGCGGGCGGATCGCTCAAGGTCAGGAGTTTGAAAACAGCCTGAGCAACAGTGAGACCCCCATCTCTACTAAAAATAGAAAGAAATTAATTGGCCAACTAAAAATATATAGAAAAAATTAGCCGGGGCATGCTGTAGTCCCATCTACTCGGGAGGCTGAGGCAGGAGGATTGCTCGAGCCCAGGAGTTTGAGGTTGCTCTGAGCTAGCCTGGCGCCATGGAACTCTAGCCTGGGCAACAGAGTGAGACTCTGTCTCAAAAAAAAAAAGGGAACTACACTTAAAGATGTATTGGGAGTGCACATAGCTTTCATTTCCAGAACTTGGTAAAGTGGCTCCTTTAAGGTCCTGGCTATAGTTGAATGTGAACCTAGAATAAATACCAGTAGGCTTTACTGGGCCATGGGCCCATCCTGTCTGACATCCAAATCCCACCTCACACCTGAGGCTCCTGGTTTTAGGATTCAGATTCAGATTCAGGATTAGGATTCAGACTAGACATAATTATACACCTCAAGGAGATCCCCACTATAGAACCAAGTGGCTTTCTGCTGAAGTATTCCCCAGTTAAGTAGTAGGTCAGATCTGAAATGAGCAAACCTGTCAAGTTAAGGGTGGGTGTTGGTGCTGGTCCAATGAGCTACACCTGGGCCACACCTACTCCTTCAGTGATACCTGCTTATCTCAAAGTTCCCATGCCCCAAGAGGTATAAGCAGAGGGGGCTGACACCCTGAATCACCTGTCAACACAGTTGAGTCACCTCTCAGTGTATCACCTACAGGGTATTTTCTGGACAATAGATAGGCTGGGATCTTAGAATATCAACGCATACCATTCTTTAAAGATTATCTTGAAAGCTGGAATAATGAAAAAGAAAAGGAGGAATTATGTTTCTAGGTGCCACTCAGAATCAGGAGATTTACAGTATTTTAGTCACCAGAGTTAAAATAAGTCACTAGTCATCCTCTTCTTGAATCTAAACCGTCTTGTCTTTAGGAATTATAATTGCAGTTATGCATCACCCAACAACGGGGATATGTTCTGAGAAATTCATTGTTAGGTGATTTTGTCATAATGTGAACATCACAGAGTGTACTTATACAAATCCAGGTGGGATAGCCTACTACACACCTAGGCTGTGTAGGGTATTGCCTATTGCTCCTAGACTGCAAACCTGTACAGCATATTATTGTACTGAATACTGTAGGCAATTGTAACACAGTGGTATTTGTATAGCTAAACATATTTAAGCATAGAAAAGTAGAGTAAAAACACAATATAAGAGATTTAAAAATGATACACCTATATAGGGCAGCTCCGTTATAGTCTTATGGGATCACCATTGTGTATAAGGCCCATTGTTGAATGAAACATTGTTATTCGATGCATGTCTGTACTTAAATGCAAATTAAATGGCAGTGATAAAGTAATCGGCAGAAAGTTGATCATTGAATGACTGGAGCTTTAAAAAAAAGGTCAAAAACTGGCTTTTAAAACTTTTCATATAATTCTTTTCAAAAGCAATATTAGAACCATTTTTCCCAAAGGCAGATGGCATCAAGTTCAAAAGGAATGAAGATTTGATGGGGTGCAGCCAAAGAAGACAAGCTGCAGGGAAGATTATTTTAGGGGAGGAGGGAGTTTGGGGTTAAGATGGTGACCCTTTTATATTTATTCGAGGTAGCATTAACTTGAACAAATAAATGTCATCTGTATTTATTTGCTGAGGGTTCAGAGATGCTCACAGCAGTCACAGAAATCTGTCCTAACAAGATTAAACATTCTTGAAAATAGTCTCTGGAGCATGGTCCCTAGGCAGACTTTCCTTTAACATTAGGTATAGGTCCTGCTTGTTGGGCTCCTGTTTTTGATCTTTGCCATGTAGGAAAAAAATTTCCCCAACCAGAAAAAGCTAAGGTCTTTGACACATTAAGAGCAGATTTCAAAAGCTGAGGTGTTTGGGTGCAGCAGGGGAGACTCCCTGAGGCCTGGGTATATAGCAGGAGCAGCTCAGCAAGCTCATGCCACTGCTCCTCAGGGCCCAGGGTGGTGACCCACGGCAAGGAGCCAAGTTCCCCATCTACTGGGGAACTGTCAGCTCCTTAAGGCCAGGTCTCAGGCCTGTTTCCTCCACTGCTGGACGTTCACACCCAGTGCAGTATCTGGCACAGAGACAGCACTCAGTAAGTACGTGCTGAGTGATGACTAAGGGAAAGAACCTCAGCTCATGGGCGGCCACTTCTGAGGTTTCTGGTTCAGGATCTAGACTGTCTTGTCCAGGATGTCCCTTGATCTCTGGGTGTCAACTAATGCAATGTAAATATAAGAAATGAGTAGCCCTTTCCTACATCAACTGTCCAGCGTGAGGGCAAAAAGCGTGCCCCTCTGTGGGTGTTTTGGCTTTCTGTTCCTGGGGTTGTTCACAGTTCCAAGGAACATCCTAGGCAGTTTTCCAACATGGCAAAGCCGATGTCTTCACTGCCATTTCATTTATGGTGCAAAAGAAAAGAAGCGGCCAGGACCTCACCCTTAGACGGGGACCCTCAGTGCTATGGAAGGATATTTTTCAGGGAGGGGAAGGCTCTCTAGAGTCATTGTCTAGAGGCAGTTTTTCATAATAAGCTCTCTGCAAGGAGTGCCTCGAATTGGCACATTATACATAGCCCAGAAAAGAAAACATAGCAAAGGGCAGACAAAAAGTGGCTTTTCATCTGTCAGAGTGCTAAGTATCCTTTTGATTTATCCCCTGAGCAAAGTTCTGCTTGTACTACAAATATTTATTCTAGTAACAATGAGTACAGCAGGATGTAGGACCAAAGAATGCTACGTACGGTGGAACTCTGTTCAAGAAATGGAGGATGTCCAGGTAAAGTTTGAATGTGACAGCAAATTTGCTGATCACAGAACTTGACCTTGTCCCTCTGGGCAAGGTGACATTTGGGGGGAAGCGTGGTAAAGCTGGAATGAGCAAGGTTGCCCTTTAATCTTTAATGACAGTGCCTTGCCCATGGCCTAATTCTGGTTGCATTTTGGTGTCACTGATTTACTGACAAATGGAGAGGTTCATATAATGTCCCACAGATCCACTATGCCCCTGACAGCCTAGGAGACAGGGATGGTTCTAAGTTGTAAATGTCAAGAGCAAAGGCTGCTTGTTTGGGTATATACTAACACTGCCCTAAATCAGAGGAAAAGAAGGAATATGAAAGCAAGAAAAAAAAAAAAAAACAGAAGAAAGCAAGCAAAAGAATGAGAGCATTTAGAATAGGAAGAGGAGCTCACTGGGAGTGGAGTAAAGACCTGTGAAGCAAAGTGTTAGCAGCTGAAGCTGGAGCAGCTCAAAGGAAGTATTTTGCCATGAAAGGGAGCCCTTGGGAAGCATTGGGTTTGGTGTTCGGTGTTGGGTAGTTTGTGATGGAAAATCAGGCTGTAGTCTGAGCCCCAAGATCAGATCAGGAAAGGGAAAAAAGGCAACATGTAATCTGTACATGAGCAGGAGTTAGCACAGCACACACCATGATCCAGCTAGACCGTGTAGGTCAAATTCATAGAAGGAGGCAAATGACCTCAGAGACCCAGATAAATCTTTTGGGGGAAAAACAGTTTGGGCCCAGTGCAAAGACCCAGATACAAAAACCCTGTAACAGTGTCAGATGTGAGCCAGTGTGGACAGTGGAGAAGATTCCCTATTACCAGGGTGTGGGACGGCTCAGAGAGGAGCCAGCAGGCAAACTGATTTGATCCTGAGCCAACATCTGCCATGGCAGGCACTGTAACCGAGATGCGAGGATGATGGGAGACATGCAAAGACTTGCTGGGGCAGAGATACAAGGAGATCTCCAACAGACAGCTCCTGGCAAGATAGCAGAGAGGCAAACAATGTTGAGTATGACAGACACGTCCTGCTCCACCATTTGCCAGCTGTGTAAGCTAGTCCAATTTCCTTAACTTCTCCAAGCCTCCCCTGCTCTGCCTGAGCAATGGGATTATTCAGGGCTCATCTTCAGCCAACATGTAGCATGCTGTTCCAGTGAACAGCAACCTCCCTGGCTGTTTATACGCAGTGTTCACTCTGACTAGTCAGTGCTCAACCATACCCCTTGTGACATAATTCCAGTATCAATCAGCCGGGGGTTGGGGGGGGTGGGGTGGGGGTAATTGATGGAATTATTCTAAGGATTGTAAGTCATGTAAGTAATAACTTATGTATATGTAAGTAATATGCATAAAGCAGGTTGACACATAGTTGGTACTTAAATAAATAGTAGCCATTATTTTATTAAAATAGTTATCATTATTACTGTTATGGACTGAATTGTGTCCTCTTCCCAACTCCCCACCAAATTCATATGGTTTAGCCCTAACCCCAGATTTGACTATATGCATGCTCCTTGATTTATGATGGGTTGTGCCACGATAAGCCTATCATAAAGTGAAAGTATTGTGAGTCAAAAATACATCTAACACACCTAATCTACCAAACATCATAGCTTACCCTAGCCTACCTTAAGCAAGCTCAGGTCACTTTCATTATCCTGCAGTTGGGTAAATCATCTAACACAAAGCCTATTTTATAATTAATTGTTGATGTAATTTATTGAATAGTGTACTGAAAGTGAAAAGCAGAAATGTTGTATGGGTACTCAAAATACTGTTTCTACTGAATGGTGTCACTTTCACACGATTGCAGTCAAAAAAGCATAAATCGAATCGTTGTAGGCTGGGGACCTTCTGTATATGGAGATCAGGGCCTTTAGGGAGGTAAGTTAGGTTAAGTGAGGTCATAAGGGCTGTGCCCTAATCTAATAGAATGGGTGTCTTTACAAGAAGAAGAGACACCAGAGAGCTCACTCTCTACCCTCCCATGCACAGAGGAAAGACCATGACCACATGAGGACACGAGGAGAAGATGTCCATCTACAAGCCAGGAAGAGAGGTCTCACCAGAAACCAACCCTGCTGGCCCCTACACCTTGAACTTCTAACCACCAGAACTATGAGAAAATACATCTGTGATTTAAGCCACAGCAACATTCTCTTATGGCATTTTCTTATGGCAGCCTGAGCTGCCATAAGACAGCTGACTTAGCTGTACAATTATTATGTACCCAAAATTAGTAAAAATATATATTTTTAAAAAAACACACGGATTTACATTTATAGACCAAAGACAGACTCCACATAGATACTGCTGACAAAATAATCTACTCGTTTGTGCCCCCAGAATTTAGAATTGGAAAAACTCTGAAAGATTCTATTTTACTGTACCTAACCTAAGCAGGGACAAACTATGTCTTTTGACCAATGGATAAAAAGCAGGACAACCCTACAGAGAATTCTACATTGATCAGAAGAATCTAGGTGGGAGCCTTATGGTTTTACATAATCCACATCCTGACCTCCCCTTTCTCCCTGCGTACAACAGGATAGTCTCTCACTGGGTTGCAAATCTTGTTTTGGTTTTGCAAGCCTCAAAAGAATATGTCAGAATTCACTTATATACAGAATATCTCTGGAAATATGCACAAGAAACTGGTCATAGTAACTGTCTTCAGAGAAAGAATCGAGGATAAGGATGGAATTCTTTAAAAATAATATTTCTATACTTTTTTACTTTTCTTTAGCATTAAGAGAAGTATTTCTGCACTTTAAAAAAATACTAGTCTGCAGTATTTCTTTTTTATACCTCTTGAATTTTGATGATGTCCAGAAATATCATTTTATTGAAGTAGGAGAAAGAGGAGGAGGAGAGGGAGGAGCAGCTTTATTTTAGAAATAAAAGAAAAAAGGAGGGCTTCCAAAAAGTGACACAGCAATTTTTATCATGGGTTCACATTTTGGGATTCTTAACCACTAGCGGGGAGTCTTTTTTTGGAAGAGCAACAGATTTAAAAAGAAGAGACGCAGCTGCCTAACTGTGCCACGGGTGACCTGTTTTCCTGCCCACACGCCACAAAGCTCCACCGTCCTGCAAATCCTTCAAACATCCTCACGCCATCTTCATTGACTTGACATATTCCGTCCAAATATTCATTCCTTTTTTGCATTTGCATGTCTCCAGGGAGCCTGGTGCTGAATCCACACATTCTCTGCTCTAAGACAGACAGCTAGCCCTAGACTGGGAAAAGGAGGAGGAACTGTGACTAGCCAGAAAAATCCTCCGGTCAAAGCCAAGGTCGGGCTTTCTAGCTATTGGTCTGCCCGTCAGAGGCGGGCGGGTTGGTCTGTGGGGAAGGAACAAGCGCTTGGAAGGAAACCCCTCTTTTCAGGCGTCTGAGACAGTGTTTGGCGTTGGTCCTAATACTTGTCAGACAGAGCCCGTGATGCATTATTGAATGATTGCTAAAGGAAGTCGTGAACATTAGGAAAGTGTGTTTAATAGGCTGCCACTGTTAAAGACTTGGCACAAATTTCCACGGACGCCAAATGGAAACATGCAAAGTCAGAGCACACGGTGTCCAGGCTTCGTGTCCCCCGACAGAGGCAGTGGTTTTGTTCTGTGCGGCTCAGCCTCAATGGGACAACTGCCTAAGACACCGACTGTCCTACTTACACTGAACAGGGAAAGGCCTGGGCCGGAACAAAGACCAGGGCGGCTCTCACCGAGGACTGGCCGGGTTTGTCCCATTTCTGCTCAGATAATGCCTCCGAGCAGAAATCCTCAGGAGAAAATTCCGCATCTCTGTTTTAAAATTGAACATATAAAATAGAGACATGGACCACAGAGAACAAAACAGAACAGAACACACATTCAAATACCAGTGATAGGGAAATACTTCTCAAGTTAATCTCAGGGGCTTTTTTTTTTTTTTTTTAGTGGGAAAATACAATCTTTTATTTTTACTGAATGGAAGATAGGATGAACCTAGCATTGTCTGAGACTGACTTTGAAATTAAAATATGGTGTAATTTACTAATTTGGAATAAATTGCGCTAGTTTAGTCTTTTAAAAACTGTCAGATTAGAAATAAAGAAAGACAGTTTGGGGGTTTTTGCTTTTGTACAGGTTTAGTAAGTAAAGATTTTTATTTCCTCTTCGTCAATGACTAGATAAATGAGAGTAGATTATTTGTAAATAAAATTGCTTAAGTTCAGAAAAAATGTTTTCTAGATGATTTGAACATATTCAAGAAACTATAGCTTCTTTATTTTCATATTAAGTGGTTTGCTTTTCCTCAAGACCCCCACCTACTGGGTAGACCTGGGAGAGGGGTTGGGGGTGGGGAGTGTATTAGCCTACAAGGCTGCTGTGACAAAATCCCACACTCTGGGTGGCTTAAATGACAGGTAGTATTTTCTCACAGTTCTGGAGGCTAAAAGTGCTAGATCAAAGTGTCTGGCAGGCTGGGCACGGTGGCTCATGCCTGTAATCCTAACACTCTAGGAGGCCGAGGAGGGAGGATCGCTCAAGGTCAAGAGTTTGAGACCAGCCTGAGCAAGAGCGAGACCCTGTCTCTACTAAAAATAGAAAGGAATATAATTGACCAACTAAAAATATATAGAAAAAATTAGCTGTGTATGGTGGCGTGTGCCTGTAGTCCCAGCTACTCAGGAGGCTGAGGCAGAAGGATCGCTTGAGCCCAGGAGTTGGAGGTTGCTGTGAGCTAGGCTGACCCAACAGCACTCTAGCCAGGGCAACAGAGTGAGACTCTGTCTCAAAAAAAAAAAAAAAAAAAAAAAAAAAAAGGATTTGGCAGGTCTGATTCCTCCTGGGGCCCTCACCTTCACTTGCAAACAATTGCCTTCTTGCTCTGTCTTCACCTGGTCTCTCCTCTGGGTGCACACATCCCTGGTGGTCTTTGTGAGTCTAAACTTCCTCTTCTCATAAGGACACCCATCAGATTGGATAAAAGTCGGACTTAAAAGATACCTTTTAACTTACTTACCTCTTTAAAGGCCTTATTGTTAAATACAGTGACATTCTGAGGTAGTGGGGGTTGAGACTTCAGCATAGGAATCTTGGGGAAACACAATTTGGCTCACATAGGGGAAAACACCTAAGGTTTAGTGCAGTTTATTGCAATTCCATCAGACAAAGGCTGGGTCCCTTGTGGTGTTTCCCATTTCTCCTTCTGTCTGCTCCTCTCCCACACAGCCTCTGGGGTGATGGGGGGGCGTAGTCTACAGGGTCCTGGGGGTGGATGCCGGTCCTTGCTCTGTCTGCTGGATATCTGCTGGATCCGGGCTTATCTCTGCAGAGGGGCTGGCCTGGTCTCCTGGTCTAGTTACACACCTGAGACATTCCTGGTCCCATCTTGGCTTTGGGGGTGATCTGGTGGTTCCTCTAGTTGGCACCTGTGGTGCTGGTTTCCTTGTTCTTGGGGTTCCTGTGCATGCTGACCCCGGGCCTCTGCTGGGCCATTGTGCACTCAGAACCTCCACGCCCTCCCTCTCAGGCACAGGGAGGTCTCATCCCCTGGTGCCACCTGTCCACCTTCGCCTCCGGTGCACTCTGACAGCCCTGAACTACAAGCATACGGCTCCAGGAAGCAGCAGGTAAAAATCCTCATTTTAACTTCTCTACTTTCCCTTTTTCTCTCTTCTTCCACTTGCAAGGCTTTTACTCTTTGCCTTCATCCATGACATGTGGAAAAAAATGATATATCAATTTCTTAAAAATTAGAAATAAATAAATAAATAAATTTTTAAAAGGTGAAAAAGACTTTTTTTTTTTTTTTTTTTAATTTTTAAGGAAGAAACTTGATGGTCCAGGCATGGTGCTTGATTTATGTCTTTAGTAACTAAAAGAATTTAGTAACCCTTGATCTCACTTTCACACTCTCTCAAGTCTGACAGTCAAGCCGATTGTGTTGTTGCTTCTGGATGCAGTTTTCTCATTTAAGAATCAAGACTCAAAAGTTGCTCGCCTTTTCCCCAAAAACCTGAAATGTACTGTTTCGGAGAGTGGGAAACCTACAGGGAAATAAAAGTTTATAGGATATGGAACCATACTTAAACATGTTCCTAAAGAGTATCTTCCTTACATTTGTTTATGAAGTTCATGTGCATATCCCAATTGGAAAAGGAGTCTGAATTCTGATGCCTTTACCATCACATCCCAGCTTTAAAACTCTTCATTGATGTGACCTTGGACAGGTTACTTAAACTTTCTGAGCCTAACCCTTATCTGTAAGGTAAGGAAAACAATATTAGACCAATCAGATTGTTGTGAAGATTATGCAAAACAATGCTTGTAAGCCCCAGATACCTAGTCAACATTCTAGAAATATGAATCATTAGTACTGAGAAAAGCTACTCAAGGCTCATTCTTCCTACAAAAGGTCAGAAAGTGCAAGCTTGGGTGGTAGCTTGGAACACCTTCTTCTGAGTATGTTCCAGCAGCTCTCTTGAGGTTCAGGAGTTGGAATTCTCGGTCACCCAAAGAGATCTTGCTTCTGTTTACTGGGGTCCCCTCGTGAGTAAACAGAAGAAAATAATCTAAGCACGGAACACAAAGGAGTACAGAACTATGACAGCCAGCCCTAAATAACCGAGCTGTGATCCCATGGGGACAGAACTTGAAACTGTGTTGTTGGGGGTGGGGGCAGGTGGACAACAGACGTGAGGCACCTGACTCAAGCCAGAGGTTAGAGAAAGGGACCTGCCTGATCTGAGTAGGAAAGTAGCACGTGAGGAAACCTCATCTGATGGGATTAAGATCACTGGGACTTAGGGATACCATGTCTGAGGCTGCCAGAGGAGAGGACGTGAAGGAATTGCCTGAGCAGAAGCCTGAACTAAGTGCAAATGTTAACTGCGTAGTTGGGGGACATATATCAGCGATCTGGGAGTACAGCAAAGCATGCTCCAACCTCAGAGCCTAAGGGGTCTCGTGCCTGAAAAGCTGCAGAGTGGCCGGACATGAAAACTTCTCATGGCTTTAGAGGTAGATTGCAATATGTCAGCCCGGGAGAGGGGGCTCAAGGCTTCCATAGTGTTTGAACCCTAGGCCAAGTTCCTTCTCTCCCTTTCTCTCAATAATGCCTCAGTTAATGTAAAACCAGTCTCCCAGTGGGAAGCATGTAGTTTCCATGTTCCTTGATCAAATGGGTCACAGCTACTGACATTAAAGATTGATATCCATGTACATAGCTTGAGCTTGGGATGAATCAATTTACCTTGATCAAATTGGTTGTACCTACTGAAGAATTGTGTTTTTCACTTCTAGCAAGGAGAAGGAAATTAGCTAGGATACCTTGTGTTTGGGGTGGGGGGAGCCCCGAAACCTTTGATCACTGTATCCTCTGATTTTTTCACATGAGATCATTGTATTTTGCAACACGCCAAAGAGAATAAAAGGCAAGTGCTGGGGTTCAGCCACCGCCACCTTGGCAATGGAGTGCTGGTGGTCCCCTGACCTCCCCGCTTTTTTAACTATTATTTCTGCGTCTGTGTCTTTGTTTTTCTCATCTCTTGCAACACAGTCTGCCAGGGCATCCTATCTTTATCCGGGACATTGCGAACTCCTGATATTCATCCGGTTTGAGGTGCCTAAGGGACTTTGAGAAAAGGAGTAGCCTGTACTGTAGTAGTTAGAACTTTGCTCTCAGAGCATGGCTTAGAATCTTCTGCCCCATGGCTGTCTCACTCCCGCCAAGCCTTGCTGCAGATCTGGCGTTGTGATATCACACATCACACAGTAGGGTCAGTGCCCTTCCTGATGAGAAGGTAACGAGGCCCCACCAGCTTCATAGCAGGCAGTTAGGCCCAGCCAGACCTACTTGTCTGGATTCTGGCTATTTTCAAACATCAGCTTTATTGAGGATGAATTGACATACATTTCAATGAGGTTTGAGAAACTGATACACCCCAGTAACCACCACCACAATCAAGATAGAGAACTTTTCCAATACCCCAGAAAGTCTGCTTCTTGTATAAGGGCCTCTCTACCTGTGTTTCTTCAAAACAACAGCTTTACTGAGATATAATTTACCTATCTCACAATTTACCCATTTAAAGTGCCCAGTTGAATGGTTCTTAGTATGTTTACAAACTAGTGCAACCACCCCCACAATCAACTTTAGAACATCTTCATCATCCCCCAAAGAAACGCTTTAGCAGTCACTCTCCATTTCCATCTACTCCTCTTCTCTCTCTTTCCTCTCCAGCCCTAAACAACCACCAATCTACTGTCTATCTCTAAAGATTTGCCTGTTCTGGACATTTCATACAAATGGAATCATACAACTTGTGATAGCTGGTGTCTGGCTTCTTTCACTTAGAACAATTTTTTCAAGGTTCACACCTGTTGTAGCATATACCCGTGCTTCGCCCTGTTTTATGGCTGGATAATATTCTGTTGTATGTATATATCACATCTTGTCTATCCTTTAATCAGTTAATGGATATTTGGAGTTTTTCCACCTTTGGACTATCATGAGTAATGCTGCTGTCAACATTTGTGTGCAGCTTTAGGTGGATATATGCGTTCATTTCTCCTGGGCATGGGATCGTTGGGTCATATGGTAGCTCTATGTTTACCTTTTGAGAAACTGCCAGATTATTTTCCATAATGGCCATACCATTTTATATTCCCATCAGCAGTGTATGAGGTTTTCAATTTCCTCACATTCTGCCTAACGCTTGTTATTTTCAGATCACAGCCATCCTAGTGGGTATAAAGTGGTGTCTCATTATTTGCATTTCCCTGGTGGCTAATGATGTTGACAGTCTTTTCATGTGTTTATGGACCATTTGTGTGACTCCTTTGGAGAAATGTCTATTCAGATCCTTTGCCAATTTTTAAACTGGGTTATTTGTCTTTTTAGTATTGAGTTGTAAGAGGTCTTGATATGTTCTAGATATAAATCCTTTATCAGATGTATAATTTGCCAAAAACGTTCTTCCATTCTTTGGATTTTCATGCTTCTGATGGTCTCTGATTCTGGACTTTTTGTCTTCTGATAACTTTATCTCTTTTCAACTTCAGTAAAAGTATGCTTAGAGACTTTTGGATATGGAAGAAGACTTTAGAAAGAACCTACTACAACTCCGTCCCTCTTCAGATTAGGAAACTGAGGACCAGAAGGATTAAGTCACATGTTCCATAGCTAGTTAATGGTGGCATGAGAATTAATATGTTACTAGTTAGGATCCTGTTGGTTATAAATGTCATAAAAACCATCCCAAAATAACATAAGCAAAAAAGGTGACCAGCAGAACATTAACAACCAACATGGAAATCCTCAGGATTGTCTTACTGCATAATACTAAAAATGTATGTGTTAGTGATGGTAACAGTGGAGACAGAGAAGGTGGATTAATTTGGGCAGATCTTCACAGAGAAGGGCCAGGATAGAGGGAAACTGAGCAGAAGACACAATCCACAGGAATGCAGGCAAGGGGAGCATGGCATAGGCAGGACCAAAGTAGAAGATGGCAGAGATGAGGACCTGGTGCAGTCCCCAGAAGGAGATAAAGCTAAAGTATAAGAACAATAGAGTGTCAGAGCAGGATTGGAGCAAAATAAGCTCAATGTGGTCAGCAGGCAGGGATGAGGGCCCAAGTAGCCAATGAAGGTCATATTGGGTTAAGAGTCTAGCACTGAATGAAGATTAGAGACTAGTCCACTAGTGAGCCTTGTGGCTCCAGTAGAAAGTCATACAAAGCCCCTGCCAAGTTTTGTATTAGAAGTAACTTCAGTTCCTAACATCCCCTCCCATGAGACAGCACTATGTTTTAAAAGACCTGAGACTATGTTGGCTCTGGGGGCATTATCCAGCCAGGAATTTCAGTGCTCCTTTCAGACCAAAGGTGGAAGGGTCCTTGAGATCTCTTGGCTCTGTAGTATGACCCTAATTATTTTGTACGAGTATTCTAATTACTTCAATTAGATATGTGATAATTCTCTGGAAGCAATATGTATTCAAGCAGAACACTTTATTCCCCTCTTCATGAAAAGCTTTCTCTGCTAGCACCAGCCTCTGTCAGCATGTTCTAGAAGCTGGGTTCTCGTTTGAGCTCTTCAACAAGTGCTTGGTAAAACCAAGGGAAATGAAACAAGGTCCTTAACCTACCCAAGTGAGAAAATGAAAAGCCAGGAACACCACTGTGACCCTTGAACTACATTCTAAAAAGAAGAGAGAGATGGTTTGATTTTTTTTTTAAAACAGATAATTCATATCCGATTGAAAGGAGGAATGTTGGAACCAACGACCAAAATTATGGAAATGAAGGTAGATAATGTTCCAGGAAATAAATCACTAATGATGAGAAAGAAGGAAATAAGAGGAGCAAAAGAACAAACAATCCGCTCCCTGAATAAAGTATGCACATTTGTATGAGCCAAAAGAGCAACTGAAAACCAGAACACGCCATCCTCAAATCAGGAGACGTTTGTTTAATTAATATCAGTAGATGCCCTGGATCACTTTGCTTCCTGTTAGTTTCATCATAAAATGAATCAGGCTACAAAATGTCCTGAAGGCTATATTACTCAAATTAAGTATTTATCGAGGCAGTAAGACTATTAATCAGTGGCTTTCAAGCATGTTTACCCCTGACTTACAGTAACAATTATATTTTCCATGAGAATCTGGTACACAAACACACACAATAGTAGAAGTTTCACGTTCATTACCTTAACTACAAGGAATGCACTTATAGTTTATTTTTAGCCTGTTATATTTTATTCTATATCTCATTTTTTAAAATGGTCTCTGTTATAGACCCACTAGGTTGATTTCATGACTCACTAATGGGTTGCATTTCACAGTCTGAAAACATTTATTAACTGGCTTAATGTGCAATGTCCTAATTTCTGACACCACACCTGTCTTTGCTGCTGTTGAGACATCCCAGACCTGGGTTACAACAGAAGCTTTATTCAGTCCAGCCTACAACCGAAGTTTCTGGAATGTGAACTAGACTTCCCAGCTATGTTTCCAGAGGTTTTCTTCCCTCTCCGAGAGGGATGTGGTTTCTATCCCTCCTCCAAATAACCTGGGAAACCTCTGCTCTTGGCAAAGCAGGACAGAGCCCTCAGAATACCTTCTCCCCTGCTCATTAGGCTTCCCTGGGTGGTGTTGCCCTTGGACACTACCAAGGCACCAGGATGGGGTCCACCTCCACTGTGGTCAAAGTTGGCCTTAGATCTGGCTCCACTCTACCAGACTTGACTGCCTTCTGGTTCCATGGCTAACCCTGGTATCCTTGCTTGGTTACCTCTGCCACCTTGCAAAGGTGGTGCTGCAAGCCCTTGCTCCTTGGTCACTGCCCACCCTGTCTCTGACATTGTGCTTGTGTGCAGGAGACCCCTCAGTCTGAGGGTTCCTGATCTTCAGTGGACAAGGATTATGCTAGTATAACAGAAATGGAGATGCTATCCTTGGAGGAAACTATTCAATGAGTGTCTCCATACAAAGTGTCAGAGTCGAGTCTTCCCCTTTTTTTCTTCCCCATGTTCAAAAGCAGGACAATGACCACAGATTGCCCACTGGCTTAGGGTCCCACTCTGTTTCTCCAGAACACCCTCCCAAGAGCTTCAGTGTGACATTCCCTCTCCCATACTGTGCGTGTGGTGGAGGGAAGGAGTGAAGTTGACCTAAATGTGTGGAACTTATTGGAAATCCCCAAAACTCTCTTCACAGGCCCTCATTCTCTCTGATTCTCTTGGCCTTTCTTCATGATTTTACAATGGCTTCTGCAGCTCTTAGCATCACATCTGCATGCTGAGCCAAAGGGTATAAGTTTTGTTTTTGTTTTGTTTTGTCTTTGAGACAGAATCTTGCTCTGTTGCCTGGTCTAGAGTACCATGGTGTCAGCTTAGCTCACAGCAACCTCAAACTCCTGGCCTCAAGTGAACCTCCTGCTTCAGCCTTCCAAGTAGCTGGGACTACAGGCACACGCCACCACACCCAGCTAATGTTTTCTATTTTTACTTGCCTGGCTAATTTTCTTTCTATTTTTTTTTTTTTTTAGTACAGACAGGGTCTCACTTTTGCTCAGGCTGGTCTCAAACTTCTGACCTCAAGCTATCCTCCCATCTCAGCCTCCCAGAGTGCTAGGATTATAGGTGTGGGCCACTGCTCCTCGCCAAGCTTTGTGAAACAAATATGAATCTGGATCTGAAACAGTAGTCATAGATTTCAAAATTGAAATAGAATTGCTATACAAAACTGAATCAAAATTTAAATCATCGTTCCTTAAAATGACATTGTTGTGGGTTTCCAGCATACTATTGGACCCTCAGCAAAAAGTAAGAGGCTTCAGTACTATACGAATATAAGGGAGTGTTTAGTGCTCTTACTATACTACCATCCACACAGTAAGTACAAAGATACTTACTGGTTAAATACAAAAAAGTTTAAGAACATTAACTTAGCTTACGAACTAAAAGAATCTTAGAGTTGGAAGGACTCCAGAGTTTATCAGATCTGCTGCTACTCTTCTTTGTATTCCACTTTCCTGGATTAGTTAGGAATGCATTTGGCTGCAAATAACAGAATATCTGACTGCAGAGGCTTAAACAAATAAGGATGTATTTTTCTCACACAAGCAAGGTGTCTGCAGGTATACAGTTACTGGCTTTGGTCTAGCAGCTCAGTGATGTCAGAATTCATTCTCCCTGATTCTCTTGGCCCTTCTTCATGATTTTACGATGGCTTCTGCAGCTCTTAGGATCACATCTGCATTCCAGGCAGAATAAGGGGGAAGCTGGCCACCAGCTACATCTGTCCCTTCTTATCAGGAAATCAAAAGCTCACCCAAATGCCCCAGCAGGGAATTTCTCTAAGATCTATGGTCCTCTAAGGTTAGAACTGGGTCACCTGTTCATGCCTAAGTAGAACTGAGCTGTGGTTATAAAGAAAGTAAGGATGGATTCTAAGTAGGCATTGTGAGTGATGCACAGATTTCCTCAATCATGGGCCATTTCTACTTGCTTGAAAATTTTCAGGGCAAGGGGACAGTCTGTCCTATTTTTGGCAGGTCTATAAAGGTTTTTTTATTTTGAATCAGAATCACCCTTCCTCTAGCTTTTGTCCCTGTGGTTGCTGATTTTGCCCTGTGGGAGCTATGCATATAAATTTACATACTTTTTGGTGACAACCATACAAATATTTGAAGAGAGCTGTCATATCTCCTCTAACTCTCCTCTCATCCACCTGAAACGTCTCCAGTTGGAGCTTCATGAGACATGACTTCGCGGATTCTTATCTTTTAGACTGCATTGCCCCAAATGACACCACTGATCAAGGGGTGGCTTCAGCAAAGCCAGAGAAGTCAGACAATTATCTCCGTTGTTCGGGATTATCACTAAGGTAGTTCAAGTTTGCATCACCTTGTATGCACTTCCTGCTGGTTATTCAGCCAACTAAAGAACATGAATCTATGATCACGCCATTGCATTGCAGCCTGGGCAACAAGCGAGACCCTCTCTCTTAAGGAAAGATCATGAACCTCTTCCACCCCTTTATTTTTCTTATTTATGTAATTGGTCTAAGTATCCTAGAATAGAATTTGTATTTATTAGTAGTATATCACATGATATTAGATTTGACTTGTATTTCTAGTTTATTGAGTTCTTTCTAGATATTAATTCTATTATCCAGGGCATCAGTTATTCCTTCCAGATTGACATTATCTGCAATTGTGACAAATTTATACTCTTTGTCACTCTCAGAAGGTCAGAGTAGAGTCTTTCAACCTGTCCCCCATGATGTCTTTCTAAAGTGAAGCTAATCACCATCTAGCTAGGGTCCTTCAACATGTGATAAATTCACCTTATGATCATTCTGCTCATACTTCATTTTTTGTCCTAAGGATGTTGTGAGATCCTTTTTCAACACCTTTGCAAAAAATTCATATCAAGAGAAACTGTCTCCTAATCAAATAACTTTGATACCTAGTGAAGTTTATGTGGGAGAACTTTTTTTTTTTCAATGAATCTATACTAGTTCCTAGAGAGCACTAATTCCCCTTCTGAGTTCTTCGAATTAACCTTTATGTACTCTAGTCCAGAACTTTTTATGATCATGTTGCCCTTCTAACACTGGATACTGGAAATCCAGTGCAAAATTTGGGGCTGAATCACAGCAATTGTCACAAAATTGCCCATTAACCAGGGTTAGCACAATGGCAAAACTTATGTGTACTTAAAGTGATTTTTTGAAAATCCCTTAAATGACTCCCAAAGTTTCAGACAGTATACATGGTGCACTGTGTATGATGATGTACAATAAACCTTCTCCACATCAAAGCTTGAGAACCACAGAACTAGTCTAAATAAGGTACTAGTCTAAATAAACTAGTCTAAATAAAGGTACAAAAGGATGCCCATCACAGAACATTTTTAACCTTTTATCAAATCCATCTCTAGAAGTAGTTGGAGGAAAGGTGGAGAATTCTAAATATATAATTTGTGTTGTTTTAAAACGAGCACTTTATAATCTTAACATATATCAATAGATTGTTTTGGTATTAGGATTGAAAAGTTATTATCTATGAAAGTACCTAGCACAAGGTCTGACACGTAGTAGGTGTCACTAGATTTGAATATAAATTTTTCTAGATTAAAGATATATACATACTATTCTTTGAAAAACTGGAGAAAAGATTTTGGCCATTGACATCTTGTTTTTCCAAAGCAGCCTCATCCCTTTCATGACCTTAGAGACTGATCCTGTGATGATCTTTTAGTGTAAGTTGATCCTTATAATTAGTTCCTTTAATAATGAAATTGTGGAGTTGAAAGGCGGACTTTGTTTTCAGGATGGCAGTTAGTGTGCATAATTGACTTCATTATTTATCAGTTATGTGATCTTAGGCAAGTTAACATTTCTGAAATTATTTCCCAATCTTCAGAAAGGGTTATTGATAACCATTTCAACAATTTAAGTCATATATGTAAAGCACCCAGCCCAGAGTAGATTCAGATCTCCATGTTATATGTTAAAGTCATATTTCAAAAAAAGACAATTTATTTCAAAAAGACATATAAAGGAAAATTATTTCCATGCCAGTTACTGTAAAAGAGTCCATTTAAGTAACCAGAAACCCAGCATTCAGTTCTTTTTATCCATTAGTATTGCCTTGAACCACATTACTTAACAATTTAAAATTAATTACTTGCATAATAAAATGTAATGAAATGGTTTTTGTCATTAGTCTTCCCTTTAAAATGGTGACTGTGGATATATTCATTTCCTAGGGCTACCCATAACAAAGTACCAAACATTGAACGGCTTAAAACAACAGAAATTTGTTGTCTCACAGTCCTGGAGACTGGACGTCTGAAATCAAGGTGTGGGCAGGGCCATGCTCTCTCTGATGGCTCTAGGAGAGACTCTTCCCCTGCCTCTTCTAGCTTCTGGTGTTTTCCCATA
This sequence comes from Microcebus murinus, assembly GCF_040939455.1. Classification (NCBI taxonomy): domain Eukaryota; kingdom Metazoa; phylum Chordata; class Mammalia; order Primates; family Cheirogaleidae; genus Microcebus; species Microcebus murinus. The sequence continues at coordinate 92,668,375 of NC_134111.1, read as the reverse complement.
ATCCTTGGCATTCCTTGGCATGTAGATGAATCTCTCTGGCCACATGGCCATCTTCTCTCTGTGCATCTTAATATTAACTTCCTTCTGTGTATATCAGTCTCTGTACAAAATCCTTCCTTTTAATAAGGCTACCTGTTATATTGGATTAGGATCCAGCCCTAATAACTTCCTTTGTAAGTTGACCACCCCTGTAAAGACCTATTTCCAATAAGGTCACATTCTGAGGTGCTAGGAGTTGGGACTTCAACAAATCTTTCTTGGGGGACACAGTTCAACCCATCAACTGGGCTTGAGCAAAGATTTATGGAGCCATACTAAGCTGTATGAGCAAAGTTAGTAATGGCCACAGAAGTGAACCTCAGGATGGCAGGAGCTGGGGATAATATAAAGGAAAGATTTTCCACACCCACTTCCTGAACACTACATTTGTAGAGGCCAGATGAACATAAAGGATAAAAAGTGGGAGATTTTTTTAAGGCCTTAAAGTCTGAACATGTTTAACTCTTTAATACTATAGAAAGCTTCAAGTGTCCACTGATTTTCACTATGAATCTTAGAGTTCAGAATAGCAAAATAAAGACTTTACCTCTCCTAGCCCAAGTCACAGCATAACTTAACACTGACTCACAGCAAATGTGTTCTAAACAAATTAGCGATGGAATTGGATAATAGCATGTAACAGCTTAACACATAATAAGCAGCTACACATATAGTCAATAAATATTAGTGATTTTCTTCCCTTCTGTTGAATGTTAACTCCACGAAAGCTAATTTTATTAGACTCACTGTAGCAACAAAAAACAACACCTTGACAGATAACAGGTAGTGTCCCCAAAGGAGGATATCAAGGAAGGCCATTTATAGGATCTGGGGTAGTACAGGCTAAGGTAGTACTTGGCTGATTTTCCACTGCAGGGAACCCATTGATGCTGGGCACAGTTTATGACATAAAGTGTAGGACTGGTGCACCCAACAAGGGAAGGATTTTGATGAGTAAGTTGATGTACAATAGGCAAGCTCTTTTCTTGGGTGTGCAATCCATTTCCTAATGGAAGAACTGTTTTCCTACATGAGCCAACTGTTTTCCTAGATAAATTCATTTGCAGGAATCTCCTGAAGCAGATAGTTAACTTTTTCTTTCTTTTTTTTTTTTTTGAGACAGAGTCTTACTTTGTTGGCCAGGCTAGAGCGAGTGCCGTGGCATCAGCCTAGCTCACAGCAACCTCAAACTCCTGGGCTCAAGCAATCCTTCTGCCTCAGCCTCCTGAGTAGCTGGGACTACAGGCATGCACCACCATGCCCAGCTAATTTTTCTATGTATTTTTAGTTGGCCAATTAATTTCTTTCCATTTTTTTTTTTAGCAGAGACAGGGTCTCGCTCTTGCTCAGGCTGGTTTCAAACTCCTGACCTTGAGCAATCTGCCAGCCTCGGCCTCCCAGAGTGCTAGGATTACAAGCATGAGCCACCACACCCAGCCGGATAGTTAACTTCTTTGTTGGTTGACATGTATCTTCCTGGATAATAATTTCCAGAACATATTAACATAGGTGTCATCGGTTCTCACCTCCCTTATATTCTTGGATACGACCTGAAATTTTTCTATTTGAAGAATCTATGTTCAGTTATCTTTAAGGAGTAAAATGATTAGTATACTTTAAAGCACCATTTTTAATAAATAAAAGGATCTGCCTCTTTTTGTGCTAGAAAGACCACAGACTCACCAATAGTTCTTGAGTGTAAGAGGTATCCATAAACCTGTGGTCAATACAGGGTGCTAATCACATCATGGTCACAGTTTTGGTTTCTGGGCAGACCAGAGAAGCTTTTGCTGCTTTATGACCATGATTATATCTATAGCCTCAAATTTTCCATTATGAGTGCCCTGAATCATAAGAGAGAACAAATGTGAGAGACTTTGAATGAATGAAAATTGAATAAGGAAAATCTATCTTCATAACCATAAACAGATCTCAAAGCACATAACCTTCAAGGAAACATTTCTTACAAGTCTCAGCATAGTGGCCACCAAGCCAGCATGTTTCTCACCTGCCATCAAAGTTTACATGAGAGTTAACTGAGTTAGGAAATATTAATATGATAGCATTGAAAGAAATCTCTATTATCAGTACTGGGCATCAGAATGGAAGTATACGGGAAGCAGGGTTAATAGACAGGTGTGAAGCTGCCAACCTAGAGGACTTTTCTCTAAATAAACAGACTGTGCTAAAATAGCAACTTTCTCCCTAATAGCAGATCAGCATTTCTTAAAATCAGACTGTCATACTTTCTGCAATAGCAGTCAGTGATGTGATGACGTAGGCATCATTTCTGGTTCTCATTTTGAGACAAGTTATATTTCACTGGAAATTTTCGAGCATGGGAGTGTATTTTGGTATAACATTTTTTTTTTCTTTTTTTGCCATTGATACAAGAATAAAGACCAAAGAAAACTAAAATCTCTCTTGAGAGATTCGAAAGAACATTGCTCACAGCTTTAAGAAAATCTCCTAAAGAGGGTGAATATTCATGACTGTGACCCTGGCTAGCTCTTAGCCAGAGAAGAATAAAGAATGATATTTGCAACTGTGTATAAGATGCGTCCTCATATATAAAACTTAGAGAGGTCTGTCTGTTTGAGATGGTGGGAGGTAAGGAAATAACAACTGCCCCAACAATAAATATGCAAACATTCTCAAGGTCACAGACGCTGTGTTTATTTTGGAACAGGTTCCTTCTCCTTGACCACCTTGATTGTACCACGACCCGCATTTCACAGTTCACTTGGCTGATTCCACACCCCTCTGGTAGGTCTTTCATATTTCTGACCAATAGAATTTGCTCTCCTCCTGGACGTCAGGATGTCACCGGAGATTGATGGGGATGGTGGGAAATGTACGGAGTTCCCCTGACTCTACCCTCCCAGGCTGGCTTTAAACACTGATCCTCCTCCAGAATCCAGGCTTTTTCTACTGCTCATTCATTCACTCATTCATTCATTCACTCACTCACACAATAACATTTGAGAACCTTCTATTAACCTGTATCAGCCAGAGACCCTAGAGAAAACAAATGGAGCAGTTAAAATGGATAATTTGAGGAGCATTTAGTAAACAGATTATTTCAAAGGTCAGGCAAAGCCAGGAGCAGTGACTCATGCCTGTAGTCCTAGTGATTAGGGAGGCCAAGGTGGGAGGATCACTTGAAACCAGGGGTTTAAGACCAGACTGAGCAACATAGCAAGACCCTATCTGTACAAAAAATTTTAAAAATTAGCTGGACATGATGATGTTCGTCTGTAGTCCTAGCTACACAGGAGGCTGAGGCAGGAGGATCGCTTGAGCTCAGGAGTTGGAAGCTGCAGTGAGCTATGATGAGGCCACAGAACTCTAGGCTGGGTAACAGAGTGAGATCCTGTCTCAAAGAAAAAAAAAAAAGGTTCTGGCAAGGTGTAGGAAGGTGTAGGGAAACCACAAAGAATAATGTAGTAGGGTGCTGTTACCAGCCCTGAGCCTGAAGGGACAAGAAGATTGGAGCAGCTACTAGAACGTGTAGAGACCTCTCTGTGGAGAAAGCCCCCTCACAAGAGCTATGACCTTTGGTTGAAGGACTTAGCCAGCCTGAAACAACCCTGCCAAGAGGAAGCCAGAAAAATAAATACCCTGTTTTCATTCTCTTCTCTCTCTCTGATCTCCTGTCAGTGTTTCCCATTGGTAGGACCACGAGGCTAATCACTGCTAACGGTCTGCACCTTTCATATTTATACTGACCCCTTCTGAGGCCCAGGTGGGCCCTAGCACTGTTCATGCGCTCATAGGAGTTTGGAGATTTTCCAAATATGACACATCTTACCTGCAGTTGGTTAAGTCTGTTGTCTCTTCACGGTCTAACTTACTGTCCATCAAACTCCTCCCTTATCATGCCGTGCTGGAAATGGTCATGGAGACTTGAGGGGTCCAGCCGAAGGCAGGTTGAGTTAGAGACACACTTACTTTGTGTTCAGGGGGAAACAAATGCAGTTTTCACGCTCACATCTGTGCCTCTGTCTTCCCGGTGTAGGGATTTCTGGGAATACTCTCACCATCCTCTGTGCTGATTCACCTAGTATCGTGACATAGGAGTGCAGGGCCAGAGTCCTGCGTGTGTGTATGTGACTGTGTGTGTGTGTGTGTGTGTGTGAATGTGTATGAGTGTGTGTGAGAGTGTGTGTGTGAGTGTATGTGTGTGTGAGTGTGTGTGGGGTGTGTGTGTATATGTGTGTGAGTGTGACTGTGTGTGGGGGGTGTGTGTATGTGTGTGTGAGTGTGTGTGAGTGTGAGTGTGGGGGTGTGTGGTGTGTGAGTGTTTGTGTGTGTGAGTGTATGTGTGTGAGTGTGTGTGGTGTGTGTGTGGTGTGTGTGGTGTGTGTGTGTGAGTGTTTGTGTGTGAGTGTATGTATGTGTGAGTGTGTATGTGGTGTGTGTGTGTGAGTGTGTGTGGTGTGACTGTGTGGTGTGTGTGTGTGTTTGTGTGTGTGAGTGTATGTGTGTGTGAGAGTGTGTGTGTGTGTGTGTGTGTGAGTGTGAGTAGGCAGGGAGAGGGGTGAGATATGGAGTTGAGACAATCCAAAAGCTGGTCTGGGTAAAATTTCTTCAAATCTTACAACTCATTTAAGAAAAAAATAAAACACCTTGGCAATGTATTTCTCAAATTTGACAAAAATACTAGAAATTTAAGTGATGTCACCAGTAATAAGTTATGAGATAAAAGAACTTTTTAAAAACAGTACACCATGCCAGAGAGAAAACTGAATTCTATAATCTGTTCACTGTAAATAATATTACAAAATTGTTGTCTTATGAAAAGGCACTCAAGAGAATACAGGCAAGGCCGGGCGCGGTGGCCCATGCCTGTAATCCTAGCACTCTGGGAGGCCGAGGCAGGAGGATCACTTGAGCTCATGAGTTTGAGACCAGTCTGAACAAGAGTGAGACCCTGTCTCTATTAAAAATAGAAACAAGTAGCCAGTCAACTAAAAGTAGAAACAAAAAATTAACCAGGCATAGTGGCACATGCCTGTAGTCCCAGCTACTCGGGAGGCTGAGGCAGGAAGATCGCTTGAGCCCAAGAGTTTGAGGCTGCAGTAAGCTATAAATCCTGTCAGTGTACTCCAGCCTGGGTGACAGTGGGAGACTCTCTGTTGTTGTTTTTTTTTTTAAAGAATAATAGCTTGTTGTTTATGCCCAGGTCACAGGGGTGATCATGCACGGGTCAGTTGAGTAACAGGGCTCAGAGTGTTTATTGGTGTAAGGCTGCTTTAACTAGGTACAAAGACTATAATAGCTTTTTTGTTTTCTTAATGGCCCAGGCTGTCATAAAAAAATATCACAGATTGGGTGACTTAAACAACAAAAAATTATTTTCTGACTGTTCTAGAGGCTGAAGTTCAAGATCAAGGTGTTGTCAGGGTTGGTTCCTCCTGAGGTATGCATCCCTGGTGTCTGTTCTTCTTCTAAGCACACCAGTGACATTGAGTTAGAGCCCCACCCTAACGGCTTCATTTTAACTTAATTGCCTCTTTAAAGATCTTATCTCAAATACTTTCTGCAGTACTTGAGGTGGGGCTTCAGCTCAGTTCAGCCCTTAACAGAGCCCAAGGCAAGATGCTGTAGCAGGGAATCAGAAGATCACTCCACACTTTCATCCCGCAGGGAGAGGAAAAGCCCTGAGCAGAGCCTAAGTAGTGAGACTGCTGGCCCAGGCAAGGTGTTAGGCAAGATCCAGTTAAAGAATTAGCGTCTCAGAGGCCAGGCACTGTGGCTCATACCTGTAATCCTAGCACTTTGGAAGGCCGAGGCAGGCAGGAGGATCCCTTGAGCTCAAGAGTTCAAGACTAGCCTGAGAAAAGAGAATCTCTACTAAAAATAGCCAGGTGTGGTGGCACGTACCTGTAGTCCCAACTACTCAGGAGGCTGAGGCAGGAGGATCCCTTGAGCCCAGGAGTTTGAGTTTGTAGTGAGCTATGATGATGCCACAGCACTCTAACCAAAAAAAAAAGAATTAGCAGCTCTGCTTGCTTATGGGGTGTTATGGGGGCTGGGATATGACTTACATACCAGGCAGGGGATGTGCAGAAGGTGAACTCAGCCGCCTGCAAGAACTGGACCTGTGGTGACATTTGCATGTCTGTATCTCTTTCTAGTAATTCATCCTTCTTGGCATCACCAGTGTCTAGGAATCTAGAACAGTGAAGGAACACACCAAAGTTTGTTAAGGAAATTAAGGAGACTACGAATGAATTAATTCCTCATTTTCAAACCATCTGTGAGCTGAGTCAGTAAGAAGGTGGATGATCCCACCAGTTCCATGTTCATTTTTATCTTGTTCTCAAACTCTGCTTCCTGTCCCCCAGCCCTCAGGGCATGTGAGTGCGCGCGCGCGCGCGCGCGCGCGCACACACACACACACACACACACACACACACACACACGATGGTCCTCTGGCTAGAGCAAGAAAAGATGGCAGAATCCCTACAAAGAAACTGCATGCCTGTTCGTCTAAAGGGAATTTAAATCAAATCCTCATTGCTCCATGAGAATTGGCTTAGGAGAGTCATTCATGACAATGTGTTAGACTTTTGCTTTAAAAAAAAATAGTGCTTATTCTGCCCTTTTCTCTGACCTTTGTTCTCCCTTAACCGTCTCACCTCCACAATTTTTGAAAGAGTGAAAAGGTAGCCTGTCTGCGGTAGAAGTGGTGATCTCAGCTGCTCTTAGGATCTGGTCTATGTATATATCACTCATGGAATTCTTTTGGCACCCCCTGCCTTGCTGCTTGGCTGCTAACTAATAACAAATTTAAATTTTTGAGCCAGTGGAGTCTTTTCTATAACCCAAGCTGAATAGGTGGTATAGCCCAAACACTGTCCCAAGTCTTTGGGAGGAGATACAGAGGAGGTGAACTCTTTGTAATCTTGATTTCTGGAATAATGAAATGACTTGGGAAGAAATGCTGTGTCCAGATGAAGTCAGCAGGAGGCAGGATAATTGTCTGGTTATGTGCAACTGGCCAGGTGCTTAATCTCAGGTGTACACAGGGGAGAATGACAGCCAGGTAACTGCAATGGAGAACAAATTATTGGTTACAAAGACCTCTGATCACAGGGGAAAGGTACAGTCACTTCACAATGTAGCAAATATTCTCAGTTCCTAACGCTTAGATCTTTATAATTGGGTAGCTTAGACCTTGACAGTATTTCAAATTTGTATCCTCTCAACAACGCCAAGAGACAGGAAAACAAATATCATAGGCTCCCTGCTGAGGACTAGATTTTGCCCCTAGCACCTCAATTCCATGTGTTGAAGTCCTAACCCCAGTATCCCAGAAGGTAACTATATTTGGAGATAACTTTAAAGAGGTGATTAAGTTTAAGTGAGGCCTTTAGGGTAGGTTCTAATCCAATATGGCTGGGTTAGAAGATCTTCTTATAAAAAACATATTGGTGTCTTTATAAGAAGAGACAAGGACATATACACACACAGAGTGAGAAGATGGCCATCAAAGATGCCATCTGCCAGCCAAAGAGAGAGGCCTCAGGAGAAACTACACCTGCCAACATGATGATATGGACTTCTAGACTCCAGAACAGTAAGAAACTAAATTTCTGTTGTTTAAGCACCTGAGTCTGTGGTATTTTGCCTAGCTAACTAATACACCCCATTTTACAGTAAGTGATTTGTTCAAAATCCCAGAACACATTGGACATGAACCAAGAAACCTAGGTTTTTATTTTTATTTCTTTTGCCATGGTATTATTCTATTATTGCATTTTGTCTTTTAACAATAAAAAAGAAGCACAGACATTTTACATAATATTTTAAAAGCAATCTTTATTACGTTTTTATTATCACAAATGTATAAATGTCCATTATAGAGAATTTAATATTAGATTAATAAAGATAGCCTAAAAGAAGAAAATGTAAATCTGCTCCTATCAGTGTGGTGTCAGGGAGGAGCACTGTTTTCTGTCGTGTGGCTTTGCTCCAAACTGTTACTCAGTCCCTTTTAAGGGGAGGATCGATGAATATAGTATGAGCAGATGGGGCATAAACTGCAACGGGAATTTTTTTTTTTTTTTTTAGACAGAGTCTCGCTCCATTGCCTGGGCTAGAGTGCCGTGGCATCAGCCTAGCTCACAGAAACCTCAAACTCCTGTGCTCAAGCACTCCTCCTGCCTTAGCCTCCTGAGTACCTGGGACTACATGCATGTGCCACCTCACCCAGCTAAATTTTTTTCTATTTTTCAGTAGAGATGGTAATTTTATGGTAATGAGTGCATAATGAAGCTGCAAGGTCAGGAAGCAGTGGATTTCTCTGCCATCTTGGTTCTAATCGGTTGGAACTTGTCCTGCCTCTGCCTTGTTTTGATCAGGGTAGCTCAAAACAAAGTTTCAAAACTTCCTGACTCAGTTAGGTAATGGCTACACAATTAAGCAATGCCTGAAGCAATACCTAAAGACATACCTAAAGTAATGCCTGCCAGTTCCCTGTATCAATAGCCTTCTGCTGGTTTCCTTCGACCCCAGTCCCACCACTTGGGATTGTGGGAGCCAGAGCAGCTGTCTTGGTCCCTGAGATGGGAGTCACACACGCAGAGAGCAGAGCAACAAGATAGGAAGAGCCTGAGATTCCTGGGGGATTGTGGAGCCACCGTGCCAGCCCTGGACTTCCTACTCTGATTTTTATGTGAGACAGATGAAATTTCATCTTGTTTTGGTCACTACTATTTGGAATGTCTCTGGTACAGCATTAGAACAGCCGGTGGTCAAAATCTTCAGTCAATCACACTCAATAGAAAAACATAGTAAAATATTTCTTAGGGGTCTTAAAGTTGAGGATCTAAGAAAATCCATTCTAAGTAATCCAGAATACCACCTAGATTACTAATATTAAGGAAGGCTATTGCTGATAGAGAGTGAAATCCCATTACTTAGCTCCAGAGATCCAATGAAAAGATACCTTTAATCTTTTGTTTTCTTTCTGCTCCTGAGTTTCTTTAGAACTCTAAGTCCAGACATGAGAAAGGCATCAACCAGGTACACTTGTAGGAAGGCTCTTGGCTTTTCCAAGAAATCAAATGAGTTTTGAAAAGACTCAGACCTGACTCGGGATACTGAGGACATATAGAAATGTATTATGATGGATATGATGTGGAACTATCATAATCATCACCATTTATTGATACCACATGGTGTGCCAACATTGTGCTAAATGCTTTTATATAATACTTCATTTAATCCCAAGTCACTTTTGGAATAGGCTCATATCATGCCTTATTTTAATGAAAAAACTGAGGCTCAGAAAGGGGAAATAACTTACTCAAGGTCATACTGAAAGGATCCATCTGACTGTAAAGCTATGTTCCTAAAAAGTTCTAGAACTGACCTTGGCCCAGTAGCAGCCCTCTCCAAGCATGGGATCCAAAGCCTGAGCTCAGCAGAACAACTAAGTCAGCTTCAGCCTATGTTCAAATATGAACCTCTTGTCCCTTGAAGTTTGGCTTGGAGGGAGAAGCAAATAGCAGTGTTCCATTTTTTGTTGAAATGCAATTGAAACAGAGCATTGTTTTTTAAATCCCAGTCCTCTATGAGCCAACAAATTGTCAGCACACAATTGAAAGCAGTGCTAACACAATGACTGCAGAGAGTTTGTGTAGTAATAAGATGTAATGGAAGCTGGCAGGAAGGATTTAGGGGACAGTCTTGCTGCTATCTTAATTGTTAATAACGACAATGAGTTTACGTAAGGACAATGCCTTGCTCAGAATTCAGCATTTTTTCTCTTCCAAAACTCTGAATTACCTATTTTATTCTCCTCGTATTTTAATATTTGCTTCTTAAAAATATAAGAATATCATTTGACCCAGCAATAGCATTATTGGGCATCTATGCAAAAGAACATAAGTCACTCTATTATAATGACATCTGCACCCGAATGTTTATAGCCCCACAATTCACTATTGCACAGTCATGGAAACTACCCAAGTGCCCATCAATTCATGAATGGATAACTAAAATGTGGTATATACTCATAATGGAATATTACTCAACCCTAAGAAACGATAGTGAACTAGAACTAGCACCGTTTATGCTATCGTGGATTAAGCTTAAGCCTGTAATACAAAGCGAGACGACACAAGACCTGGAACATGGGCTACGCATCTACTCGCCATCAAATTGGTACTGACAGCCTAAAACTATGGTGTTCAAATAATTGTAGCGTTCAACAGGGATCTGGGTTGGGGGGGCACATCTTAAGGATGTGATGAGCATTGTAGGGGGGAAAGGATTACCTCTATCCCTTTTTAGGGAGAGGCAAAGAAACACACTGTAACCAAAATGTCTAAAAAAAAAAAATTTGTTAATGAGAGGTGAACAGGTGGAAGCAGGGAGAAGGGGAAGGGTACGCACTTTCATGGTGGGTGCAGGGCGCACCACTTGAAGACTGGACACACTTGAAGCTCTGGCAGAGTGGGGTGGGGAGGGGGGGTAGGGGCAAGATATGTAACCCTAACAATAATTGTACCCACAGAATTTGGGATAAATAAATAAATAAATAAATAAATAAAATTTTAAAAAGAAAATATATAAGAATATGTATAATTTGGGTAGATTTTCTCTATTGCTACTCATGATCCTTATGCCCCAGATAATAAATAGGAAAATGCCAGCCCTGTAGCAGTTTTGACCAAAGTAATTGTTAATATTAGTGTTCAATGTCCTATTGCTCCTCTGCCATGTTCCTGCTATGAATGATGGAACACCTTTAAGACAACAGCATAGCCCAGGTAAAGCCAAGTACACTTGTTAAAACAATATCAGCTCAACTGGCACCTTTGGGCTCAGGAGGGCCCTAGCTGTATATTGTCTTTGTTGTTAAAGGGCAAAACTGCTACTTTTGTGGCACCCTAACTCCATCCACCCCTCTCCCATAGTCTAATTCTAGAAAAACATAAATAAAAGAGAAAAACTCACTGTGATTGCTCTCTGTCATTTTGATTTCAATGAAAATGACAATAGAATTGTTTAGTTGCCCAGGAGCAAAGAGCAGTAGCTAATGTTAAGCATAAAAAGGATTAAAGTCAAATTAAAAAAAAAAAAAAGTAGGCCACAAGCAATTGCTGAAATGCTACCGTCTAGAATGGTTTCACCAAGGAGAATATCTTGTTCTCTAATTCAATTCTGGAAGCAAATTTAGCAATTCAATAAACATTTACTAAATCTGTCTTCTATTGAATCACTGTGCTGTGCATTAGGGATTAAAATACAAACAAACAAAAAGGCATGCACAAGGAAAAGTCGTGACTCCCTACACCCAGAGATCTGACAGTCTTGCAGGGGAAAATGCCCCGCAGCTTGTGATAAGCACCATTACAGAGGTGTGTGCACAGTCTTGTAGCAATCCAGGTGTGGGAGAAGACATTCTGCCCACCTGAGATTGGTCGGGAAAATACGTGGTAAGAGAGAGGTGCTTCTATGTGGTGGGCATGGAGAAGAACATAGCAGCTTGCTAAGAGTTCAGAGGTGGGGGTAGATTCCAGCACTTGTATGAACAGAGGCCCATATGCAGGGAGGGGTGTGACTTTATGTAGGAGTGTCCAGGACAATGCCGGCAGGAAATACTGAAATATGCCACTGGCTCTGGGATTCGCCTCTTGGCTCTGGGATTAGAGGCGAATCAGTTTCATCTCCATCATTCCTCATCTTTCCCAAAATTCGAACAAATAGACTCAAATTTTTTCATAAGCGAAAAAAGAGAATATTTTTTGGTGGTTGGTTTGTTGGTGTTTTTCTTTATTCTTATTTTTTTTTCTTTTGTTTTTGTTAAATGTGTGGAACATTCAAGAATATGGCTAAAGAAGTGAAGAGGTCAAGATGCTGAGGGTGAGCGATGATTCTGAAAAAGAGGCTGTGGTTAGGGCAGCCTCAGAGTTGCCTGCGTTAAGGGGATTGGCCTCTGTCTGAGACCAAGTGGTTCTTAACCCTGGCTGAGGAGCCTGAAAACACCAAGGCCCAGCACCCAAACCGGTGAACTGAGACTCTCTGGGGGTGGGATTCAGGCCCTAGTAATACGCCCAGGGGAGGCTCTTGAGCTAAAGGCAGATGCGCCAACCACGAACGCCCCAGAACGAGTGTGCAAACGTGGGAGAAGCTGGAGGCTGGAAGAGGAGGGCTGAGACAAGGAGGGAGAAGGGCAGCAGCCTGTGATATTTTGGGGTTAGCAGAGGCAGGAACGTGCCAGATGAAGGCAAGGGGAGGCATTTCTAGAAAAGGAAACAGAATGCACAGACACATGGAGTGTTTGGAGGCAGCAAGAAGCAATGCTGTGACTAGAACTAGGTGCACGGTGGATGGTAGGAGAGGAGTATGGCTAGGCTGATGACAGTGGGTTTAATTTATTTAAAAATATATCTTTACCATTAAACCCTTAGCTTCTCATGAAATAGAACAGGCATCCTCAAACTACAGCCCACAGGCCACATGCCGCCCGCCTGGGACATTTTTGCGGCCCGTGGGGTGTTTTTGCCGCTGCTGCCTGTCCTGCTTAGCAGCTGACTCGTCCCAGGCCCACAGTGCGCATGTGTGGAATGTGCGCCGCACTCTCCAACGGGCTGAGGGACAGTGAACTGGCCCCCTGTTCAAAAAGTTTGAGGACCCCTGGAATAGAATGTGACTTTTTTTTTTTTTTTTACCACTAATCAGTTATGCACATGGTAAGTTAGTATTGATTTTCAAATCATTTCCTCTTTCAAGATTCAGTTATGTGGATACTTTGGTTAGTTCTAACTGGCCAAATATAGGCTGTCATTTGCTTCATTATTAATCATAATGCTACTATTTTCAACAATAGAGTCTGTTGGTCTAGAGCAGGGTTTCTCAGCCTTACTGCCACTGACTTTTTGTGCTAGATACTTCTTTTATGGTGGGAGGACTGTCCTGGGTATTGCAGGATACTGAGAAGCACCCATAGTCCCTACTATTACCTCCTAGATGCCAGTAACATCCACCCTCTGCATCCATCTCCAGTTGTGACAATCAAATATCTCCAGTCATCACCAGATGTCATTTGGTGGCAAAATCGCCCCGCCACCCTCAAATGAAACCCACTGTCTAGAGACCTAGAGTCTAATTCTAGACCAATTCTCAAATGTGCATGCATATGAATTCCCTGAGGATCCTGTTAAAATGCAGGTTCTGACTCAGTAAACCTGAGTTTCAGCGTGTGGAGGGCCAAGCTGATGCTGATGCTGCTAGTCTAGGAGGCAGACTTGAGCACCCAGGCTCTAAACCCCACAGGTAGTAAATGCTAACGTAATTGCTGATTTGAATGAAGCATTGCAGTTTCCATTAATGCATGTAAGAATTGGCCATGACCTCTGAGAATTTACAGGATCACATTATACCATTTTATAGAATTCATGAATATGGGGCCCCACAAATACATTGAATCCCATAATCCTGTAGAGCCTGCAGCCTGGATTAATTTATATATGTAATATTAATATTATTCACCTGGAAAGCTTTTTCTTTAATTGCCACATCGTTAATCTTTTCAACTGCAATAAGAGCGATTATAATTTGATCTTCATTGGCAGCAAACGAGTCCATGTGGTCATGTGACACTTTCTTATTCTAATCACACTCCATTATCTAATCAAAGTCCATTTTTGGATCATGGTAAAATATTGTCCCTTTAAATAGCCTAGGAGTCTGTCTTACAGCGGATGGAAATTCAAATCGTCCACCCAGATGAACCTCACATGATGGAACAGATGTGATTTGGAAGAGTTGAGCTGGAAAATGCAGTTCTCAAAATTAACTAATATTTTCTCCAACTCTACATTATTGGAAGTATATTTCCCTTGAAATGATGCCCTTAGAAGACATTGTCCAGGAGAATTTCACTGCTAAAAATCCATTAAACATTCATTCAGTCCACAAATATTTACCGACCCCCTACAACGGGCCAGGGGCAGTTGCAGGAGCTGGCAGGAGAGCTATGATCCTGGCAGACAAGATGCGGTCTAGTGGGGAAAGCAGATAATTACATGGCTTCATATTGGATGGAGAAAAGAGCCCGGAAGAAAATCAGTGATGTACTGGTGACATTGGAGGTAGGGCGAGTGGTCAGGGCATGGAAGCTGAGATCCAAATGAGAAGGAGATGCCCCTGCAAAGACCTGGAGGAACGACATTTCCCAGGAAGGCAAAGTGATGTCATGTAAGAATAGTGGACTGGGAGTGCATGAAAAGGAAGCTGCAAAATTGAGAGCTAGAAAAGAAGGAGCTTGTCCCAGCTTAGCCATTTGCTAGCTCTAGGAACTTGAGCAATGTTCCCAGATCTTCTCTAGTTCTTAGTGTCTACAGAAATAAGAGGGTGACCTAGATCAATGGTTCTTAAACTTGGCTGCCTATGGGAATTACTTGGGAAACTCAAACGCTGATGACTTCATTGGTCTGGGGGCAGCTTTGAGCCTGGGGGTTTTAAGAGTCTCTAGGTGATTCTAATGTACACAGCATTTTGAGAGCCTTGAACTGAATTATCTGTGAAGTTCTGTCCCACCCCACCACCTGCAGATATAGGGCTGCCCCTGCAGTGAGTTTCAGTGACCTCAACCAGCTCAGACACCCTGGGCCTCTATATTTCCCCTGCTGAATGTGGGGAGTTGACCTGGATTTATCTATCCCCTTTCATACTATTATTATTCTATGGCATGGTTAGATTGTTTGCTTATTTAACAACAGGGCTGAAATCCCATCTTAGGGCAGCAGTCTTTTTCCCCCAGCTGGAGAAGGTAATGTGATATTCCCTACAGGGTTTCTTTCTGTCTCTTAGCCTCTCCAAAGCCTCTTTATGTACTTTTCCATCCTTTTCAACTATAGTATACAAAGAGAGGACTACAGTGATAGGCATTTCCAGTATAAATGAAGACAAACAATGAAATAGTTCTCAGCTTGCTATCCAGGTAAACCCAAGACAAATTTAGAAGCATCAAACTTGGACCCTCATTTGACAAAACAGAGTTAGAATATGTTTTATTTTGTTCTTTGACTATTTCATTCTCTGTCCTTTCTTCAATTCCTTAAGATATAATCCCAAAAGACAGGTAGTGCTTTCAAAGGCCAAAGCTCACTAAGGAGCTTAACTCTATTAATGACCAAGGCCACTAAATTCCAGCTCAAGCAGATTAGCCCAGTTAAGTCCTTGGCATTAGGGTCTCGTCTAACACCAGGCCTGCTGAGAAGCTGTCAGCCTTCCTTCTCACAAATCCTCCCTAAACTTCCAATAATAGCAACTTAATCTCTGAGGAAAGCAACAAAGGAGACTCTCTAAGTATAGCCTATACCTTAGAGCAGAGGTATCTTTTAGAATAGAATGGGAGCCACCTGGATTATTTTAAATTTTCTAGTAGTCCTATTAAAGCAAAAGATGAAATGAATTTGAATTGATATTTTATTTTACCCCATATAGCCATACTATTATCATTTCAACACATAATTGATATAAAAACTTTGTGAATGAGGCCAGGCGCAGTGGCTCACACCTATAATCCTAGCACTCTGGGACGCCAAGGTAGGAAGAGCGTTTGAATTCAGGGGTTTGAGACCAGCCTGAGCAAGAGTGAGATCACGTCTCTACTAAAATTAGAAAAAATTACCCGGGCATGGTGGTGTTGCCTGTAGTCCCAACTACTCAGGAGACTGAGGCAGGATGATCACTTGAGCCCAGGCTAGTTGGAGGTTACAGTGAGCTATGACATACCACTGCACTCTAGCCAGGGTGACAGAGGGAGACAATGGTTTCAAAAGAAAAAGAAAACTTTACAAATGAGATATTTTACATCCCTTTTTAAAGGTAGACTTCAGAATCCTGTATTTTACAACACATCTCAATTTGGACTAGATACATGTCAAGCATTCAGTAGGCCTCGTGTGGCCCATGCTGCCGTGTTGGACTGCAGAGCCTCAGAGGGTCTTGCTTGCTTTTGCAGCACTGTCAGCTGCAAGAGAAACAGGGCAGATTGGGGAGTAGGGTGATCAAGCCCACTAAATACTTCTTTAAACAAATATTAAACAGTATCATCCTACCTAAGAAAACATGTTGGCAGATTTATTTCTTTGTTGAAGATGTCATGTGGTGAGCTGAAATGAGAAAAGGCTCTTTTAGTCCATTTGGGCTGCTATAACAAAATCCCATAAAATGGGTGACTAATAAACAACAGAAATCCATTTCTCACAGGTCTGGAGGCTGGGAAGTCCAAGATCAAGGCGCCAGCAGAATTAGAGTCTCATGAGAACCTGCTTTCTGGCTTGGGGATGGCACCTTCTAGTTGTGACCTCACACAGTGAAAGGACAAGGCAGCTCTCTGGGGCCTCTTTTATAAGGACACTAATCCCATTCATAAGGGCTCCACCCTCATGCTCTAATCACCGCCCAAAGACCCCACTGCTTAAAACCATCACCCTGGGGATTGGGTTTCAACATATGAATTTGGGCCAGGGTGGGGGTGGAGGGGACACAAACATTCAAATCATAGTAAAAGCTTTGGGGGCAAAATAGATCTAGGTTCAAAGTCCACCTACTGAAGTCAAAGTCATATGATTTTTAGGCAAGCTACTTACCTTTCTGAGCCTTGCTTTCCTCAACTGTAAAATAGGAAAAATTCCTCTTCAGCAGACTCTTAGAATGACCAGCTACCTGGGTCATTCCATTAACCCAAATTAATAAAACCTAGTTTAAAGCATGTTTAAGATACTAGACAAAGCTAAAGCTTAACCAGGCTGTCAATTGCTAAGTTTAAGTGCTATATCAGTACTGGGGGCTGTTTAAATAAACCCAGTACTAAATGTACTAAGTACTTCATTTAGAACTAAATGAGAAGACAACCAGCAGAGGACAGATCACAGACTGGTCACTGAAGAAAGGAGGGCACCCTCTCAGATGAATGTCTCTCACAATGTCTTGCATACAGCAGTGACCAGTAAATGTGAGTTCGGTATAAAATTATGGATTATGGCATGAACAGAAGCAGCAGCCAGGGACCTGATTCTTGTCAAAGCAAAACCCAAAAGAGTCTTAAAGCATGCATATTAAAATAAACCCAAATGCTATTATTTTATCTACGTGTTTTCCTTTAACTTCTCTGGCTTTCACACAGGAAATATTGGCAGCAAATTGCCTAACCAGTTGTTAATATGGCTCCAAAATTTAATTTTAGCTTTAATTTTTCTTTACTGAAACAGAAACCTGTGATTTCCTTCTCTCTCAGACTCACACTGCTCGATAGAAATCAACCTTCATCCACTCTCTGCTTCATAAAGTCCCTGATAATTACTAGCCCCCACACATAGAGTCCTGGGAGTATTTCTGCCTGCCTTCATAGGAAGGATAAGGGCAGAATGACATTTTTCACAGAAATAGAATAAAACAATTCTAAAATTCATCTGGAACTACAAAAGACCCTAAATAGACAAAACAATTTTGAAAAGAAGAATAAAGCTGGAGGTATCATACTTCTTGATTTCAAACTGTGTTACAAAGCTATAATAATCAAAACAGTATGATACTGACATAAAAACAGACCAATGGAACAGAATAGAGAGCCCATAAATAAGCCCATGCACATGTAGTCAACTAATCTTTGACAAAAGTACCAGGAATACACAATGGGGAAAAGAAAGTCTCTTCAATAAAAGACCTTGGGAAAACTAGACAAGCACATGCAAAATAATGAAATTGGACCTTTGGCCTATACCAAAATTAATGTGAAATGAATTAAAGACTTAAATAAAAGATCTAAAGCCACAAAATTCCTTATAGAAAACATAGGGGAAAAGCTGCTTGACATTGGTCTTAGCAGTGATTTTTTTTGGATATAACACCAAAAGCACAGGCAACAAAAATGAAAATAAAAGAGTGGGACCACATCAAACCAAAAAGCTTCTGCACAACAAAGAAAGTTATTAACAAAATGAAGATGGAACCTAGGGAATGGGAGAAAATATTTGCAAACCATATACATATATACATATATGTATCTCTCTGATAAGGGGTCAATATCCAAAATATATAAGAAATTCACACAACTCAATAGCAAAAACAAAAACAAACAAAAAACCTGATTAGAAAATGGGCAAAGATCCTAAATATAAACATTTTTCCAAAAAAGACATACAAATGACCAATAGGTATATTAAAAGGTGCTCAACATCCCTAATTGCCAGGGAAATGCAAATCAAAACCACAATAAGATATCATCTCTGGCCAGGCTGTAATCCTAGCACTCTGGGAGGCTGAGATGGGCAGATCCTTTGATCTTAGGAGTTCGAGACCAGCCTGAGCAAGAGCAAGACCCAGTCTCTACCAAAAATAGAAAAAATTAGCTGGGCATGGTGGCGCATGCCTGTAGTCCCAGCTACTTGGGAGGCTGAGACAGGAGGATTGCTTGAGCCCAGGAGTTTGAGGTTGCTGTGAGCTAGGCTGACGCCACAGCACTCACTCTAGCCTGGGCAACACAGTGAGACTCTGTTTAAAAAAAAAAAAAGATATCTCACACCTCTCAGGATGATTATTACCAAAAAGACAAGAGATAACACATGTTGGTGAGGGTATGGAGAAAAGGAATCCTTTGTACACTGTTGGTGGGAATGTAAATTGGTGCAGCCATTACCAATTACCAGAAAACAGTATGGAGTTTACTCAGAAAAATTAAAAAGAAAACTATCATATGATCCAGCAATTCCACTTCTACGTACATACCCAAAGGGAAAGAAATCAGTAAGTCAGGCTGGGCGCGGTGGCTCATGCCTGTAATCTTAGCACTCTGGGAGGCTGAGGTGGGCGGATTGCTCGAGGTCAGGAGTTCAAGAACAGCCTGAGCAAGAGTGAGACCCCCATCTCTACTATAAATAGGAAGAAATTAATTGGCCAACTAATATATATAGAAAAAAAAATTAGCCAGGCATGGTGGCGCATGCCTGTATTCCCAGCTACTTGAGAGGCTGAGGCAGGAGGATTGCTTGAGCCCAGGAGTTTGAGGTTGCTGTGAGCTAGGCTGACGCCATGGCACTCAATCTTGCCTGGGCAACAAAGCAAGACTCTGTCTCAAAAAAAAAGAAATCTGTAAGTCAAAGAGATAACTGCACTCTTAATGTTCATTGCAGCGTTATTCACAATATCCAAGGTATGTAAACAACTTAAGTGTTTCTCAATGGATGAATGGATGAAGACATTGTGGCTTAAATATACAATGGAATATTATTCAGCCATAAAAAGAAGGAAATTCTGCCATTTTTTTGACAACATGGATGAACATGAAAGATATTATGTTAAGTGAAATAAGCCAGGCACAGAAAGACAAATACTGCATGCCTGGCTCATATGTGGAATCTAAAAAAGTCAAACTCATAAGAGCAAAGAGTAGAGCAGTGGTTGCCAGGGGTTGGGGAATGGGGGAAATAGGAGATGTTGGCCAAAGGGTATAAATTTTCAGTTATAAGATGAACAAGTTCTGAGGAATCTAAAATACATCACAGGTGGTGACCGATATGTTCATTTGTATTAATCATTACACAACGTATATAAATGTCAGATCATCACATTGTATACTTTGAATATATTCAATCTTTATTTGATAATTAAATATCTTTAAATAAAACAAAAAGAAGGATAAGGGCTGAGAATGTAAAGAAATAAAGAAAAAGATCAAAGGCAGAGTTGGCAGTGTTAGGAAATCTCCACATTACTACTTTCTAAAATAGACGGTATTCTAAAATGCTTAAATGTTTCAAAAAGACAAAAAAATCTAACATTAAAAGAGTTTGGTGTTGTTAGTTGAGGAAACTGACAGTGTGTGGAGGAGGCAGGGAATATATGGGAACTCTCTACTTCCTGCTCAATTTTGCTGTGAACCTAAAACAAATTAAAAAAAAAAAAGTCCATTTAAAAGAGGGGGAAAAGTTTGGCTCAGGTAGAAGCCCAATTATAAACACAGAATGATGCAGTGGCTACCATGTTACTGTGTGCAATTTAGTTCTTTTCTTTCAGTCCTAATGAGACCTAGTTTAAAAAGGGGGTTTTCAAGAAATCCAACAGCTTAAAAAAGAGATGGACATAGAGGCAAAGCTCAAATTAAGAATTGCAATTAGCAAGTCAATTAAAGGTTTGAATATTGGCTTGTGTTGCGGTTGTTTTGCCAGACTTAGAGCTAGCAGGATCTGACACAAGCACGAGTTCTTTCTTTATTAATATTTTTTGATGGCTGTGCAAAAACCAATCTAGGTATGATTCCCAATGCCTAGATTCTAATATTAATACAACATCTAATAAGATTGATAAGATGTCAGAGGTAAATTGTACTAGTGTCCTAGGTTAGGTTTCCTCAAAGCAGACCCTAAGACGACTCCAGGGCAATAGTGCTTTGGGAAGGTGATCTCAGCACCAGTGGGGAAGTGAGGAAAGTGAGAAGGGACAGAGAAAAGGCCAGTAAGTCAATGTAAATAAGCAGTTTCCCCCTAGGCACGATCAGAGCTCAGTCTCACTGGGACCCCTAAGGAACCACATAGTAGCTTCTCGAAATCCTCCTTGCTCCACCTCAGAGAGGAAAGCTGACTCCTCACCCTCATCATCTGAGGGCTGCCCCAAGGTTAAGTTCCTGGGTCTTCCAGGCTTCCCTGAGCACACAAACAGAAGGGACACCAAAACCCTGTTTATACTAGAGAAAATCCCCTGGCAGAAATGCAGAGTGGCCCCCCTCCTTGAGGTGGGAAGGTGGCCCTGTGCCCATTGCAGCTGCCAGTGAACTCAGAAGGGCAGAGAAAGAAGGGAAAAGAGAAGGAGTTGGTCTGTGTTTATTAAAAAAAAAAAAAATCTTATCAATAGATGCATCTTCTTAATTCCATAATGATGTCTTGACAGTTTTTGATGTTTCCTCCCTCCCTCCCTCCTACTATCCTTCCTCCCTTCCTCTCTCATTCCCTTCCTCCATCCCCCCGTCCCACCCTCCCATTCTCCCTTCCTTCCTTTAAAACATAAAACCAAAACCACTATTTTTCAGACTTCCCTGAAAAGGGCGCCCGTGCATCCAAACTGGCTCACCACCACCTGGCGGCCACTCCTAGGATTGCAGGCAAAGAGTTTTGGTCAATAACATTGTGGGCATACATGATTTACATCTAATTTGTTTTCTTGCAAAAAAAAAAAATGCCACTGAAAAGTAAAATAAAAATAAAAGCTTTTGTCATGAGATAACATTTTGTGTAGTTCCAGGAAATTTTACTATTATTTTATAGCATCAGCTTCCTAATTTATAAAATGATACCACACAGGAAAGTGAAAGAATGGAAGAAAATAATTGCAGTACATTAAAAAAAAATCCTATCTTGATAAAAGTTAATTTTGATGATGATGTCAAAATGATGCTGAGGTGAAATTGAATATTTTATGGATCCAGATTAAATGACACCACAGCACATATGATGCTAACCTCTGGAAAAAATTAAATAAATTTCTCTTTTATTGTGGGATGACTCAGAGCTTTTGCACTACGGATTGGGAATGTCTAAGGAGGGGATTTAGTTTCCAGCTGTTCGAAACTTAATGGTGGCACCAAGAAAATACTCCTTAAGTGTTTTTTTGTGTGTGGTTTTTTTTATCACGATTTGAGACTAGCTGGCTTATATAATGCCTAAAATACATTTGAAGCAAATATTTTCTTTGCTTTATGTGAAGGTAAAGTATTCAAAGTCCAAAATATGCATTTGACCCTATTTTCACTTTTAATTTTGAGAGAGCAATAATTTTTTCAAGAATATGTTTTCTCAAATTTGAATATTGCTTCCATGTTTTAATTTTTATGACTTTTAGAAAGCATACAAGTAAGATAAACCACTTGAAACTGGTTGATAAAGTATTTTGATAGGGCTTCTTCACTCGAGT
Source organism: Microcebus murinus (assembly GCF_040939455.1). Classification (NCBI taxonomy): domain Eukaryota; kingdom Metazoa; phylum Chordata; class Mammalia; order Primates; family Cheirogaleidae; genus Microcebus; species Microcebus murinus. The sequence continues at coordinate 92,646,403 of NC_134111.1, read as the reverse complement.
TTAACCACACTTCTTCATCTCGCCAAACTGTAGGACAGGAATATCTTATTCTTTTCTGCACAATCTAACCACCCACACTGAGTTTGGAAAAAAGAACAGTAGAAGTTCTGTTTCTTAAAAGCAGTGGAATATACTCTGAGCCATGTCCTCACCTCTTTGATGTGAGGCTGTTTTAGGAAAGATTTGGGGAAATGGGTTTTGGGTGGCATAGCTAGGGTCCCTTTTAGATATGTGAAAATAGACCTAAATAAATTTCTCCTGCTTCCCTCCACTCACAGATACTTTTTATTACTAAAATAACAGGTGTTTTTTCTCTTTTTATTTCATCATATTATGGGGGCACAAATATTGCTAAGGTCACATATATTGCCCTTGCCACCCCACGAGCCATGTCTGAGCTTCAAGCGCGTCCCATCCTCCAGGCGGTGCGCATGGCACTCATTACGTAAGTATACACCTGTCCCCTCCTCCCTCCTCCCACCTGTCCGCCACCTGATAAACGTTTCTTTTTTGCTTGTTTGTTTTGTTATATTTTTCGTTTTTAAAATAACAGTTTTGTAAAAAATGAAGCCATTGAGCTGTACGCTTAAAAAATGACTAAAATGGTAAATTTTGTATTATGCATATTTTACCACAATTTTTAAAATTAAAGGGAAGGTCATAAGGGCAGAAATTTAAAAACACTTAATAAATCCCTAGAAGCTAGAAAGCATCCAAATATATCCAATTTCATTCCCTTTCCTGCTATTGTAATTACTAATATCTTAGAGGGCTTCCCTTATCATCTTTCTTCAGGAAAGGATGGTCTGATAATCTCTTATGCCAAATCAGAGAGATTGTCAGTTACTAGGTTCACAAGAGGCAAGTACCTTGTAAATATGCTGACCGATTCAGTATTTCAGTCTATCTATCATGCTTTAAGTATTCACTTTTAAAATGCCAAAAGGTTATTAATCATCCTGTCAATTACTAATAAAGGGGAATGAAGCTTGGTTTGACATCTGTGCCTAAAAGCAGGTCCTCTGATAGAGCAGTAATTTATTTTAATGTCCAAAATCTATGGTCATAAGGTTGACTAATTTATCACAGTGGCTGGAAAAAACAAAATCCGGTTTCAGGAAATACCCAGTCTGTCCTGGGAACTGTGAGAGTCTGCTTGGTACAGTGCACTGGAGTTGTGGAACTTGGGGAAAGGCAAGGGCCTGGAAGATTCCCTAGAGGTGTAAAAAGAATGGGCCCATTCAAATACACTGAATGGCCTGCATCTAATATCACTAAGACCTTCTTAATGATCCAGAAACCAAGTACTAGAGTTGAAGATCAAACTAAACCCTACCAGACCTTTTGTTTCAGTCAATCAGATAGACGCCTGATTGTCTAAATAATAGTTATTTTTATTAACCATTGTTTAAAAAACTTTCCACTTGTCCTCAAGCAAGGGCATGCAGATTTGTGAGGCCCTGAGGCTTACTTGGGCTTTACATAACCCATCAGGGAGGTTCTCTTTGAGAACTGTGCTTTTGCTAAGCTAGTGCAATGACCAGTTGCAAAGAGCAGTGTATGGTCCATCTCATGAGCTGTCAGACTTATACTCAGCATATATTTGATATATTTTCTTTTGCCAATATCTAGCCCTTTCGACTTCTGTTCACAAAGATCTGTTAAGTTTGCACTTGAATATGCAGCTATCCCTTGCAGGCAAACAAATAGATTCAGTTTTGTTTCAGACTACTATCCTTGTTTATTTCTTTCTACATCATACAATAATAGGATACCGAATGTGAAATCAAAAACCAACTAGTGTAAATATTTTAGGAATACTTAAAAAGGGATTGAAAATTTACACATGTTTAAGGGGCCAGGCAGGTAACACAAACAAGAGAAGGGACTGGGGCAATTCCAAGAGGGTGGAGGGAACTCTGAAAACTGATAAGTCTGCGCCTCTTCCAAAGAAGAAACTGATTCTCGTGGGCTCCGGGAATTGTGGCCACGTGGCTACACTAGTGGGTGGTTGACCATTTTCTGATTCTTTCAGTCAAGTTGTAAATCTGTATTTTTTTTTTAACTTTTTGTTTTGAGACAGAGTGTCACTCTGTTGCCTGAGCTAGAGTGCCCTGGCATCAGCCTAGCTCACAGCAACCTCAAACTCCTGGGCTCAAGTGATCCTCCTGCCTCAGCCTCCCAGCTAGCTGGGACTACAGGCATGCGCCACCATGCCCGACTATTTTTTCTTTTATTTTTAGTTGTTTGGCTAATTTCCTCCTATTTATAGTAGAGACGAGGTCTCACTCTTGCTCATGCTGGTCTTGAACTCCTGAGCTCAAGCAATCCTCCTGCCTCAGCCTCCCAGAAGGCTAGGATTACAGATGTGAGCCACCTCGCCTGGCCTGTAAATCTGTATTTTAACAGGAACATTCTCAAGGTTTAAAGGGGCTAAATAAAACATAGCTGCAGGACTGTGGGCTGCTAGTTTGTGACTTCAGGCTTAGAATATTTTAGGCATTGTGTTGTGCAGTGGAGATAATAAAAGAGCTGCAGGCTACAAGGGAAACAGATGAATGCAGGAGTTAAGGTGTTAAGTAAAGTGCTATCATAAAGGAAGGTTCAAGACTGATAGAGGGCACAGAGGAATTAGGAATCCTCATAAGATCAAACTCTTGGCTCCTCTTGTCTTTGCAATGTGTGTCAGACCTTTATTAGAAACTTGAATTACAGTGTACAGGGTTAGGGTTAGGGTCTACAACCTTAGTGCAGGAGTAAAGTGTCCCAGTACAAGAAGCCTATAGTCCCGTCCTGTTTCCTACTATAAGAGCATTCATCTTGGTAGCTGGCTGTTGACTTTTGTGTGTGTGCGTGTGTGTGTGTGTGTGTGTGTGTGTGTGTGTGTGTTAAATAAGGTTTATTGTTAGCTTTATCGTCTATAGTCTATAAGAAGCAACTTTATTGTGCCTTTGCAAACAGGATACATTTCTTAAAAAACTGATCACAATTTTCCATACATATAGCTCTATATGACAGATTATAATGCTGACTTTTTTATAGCACAGTAGACTTTAGTAAAGGCATAACACAGTGATTCTAAACCAGGGCTGATTTTAATGCCCAGAGGACATTTGGCAATGTCTGGAGACATTTTTGGTTGTCATAACTGGGGTAGGAAAAAGATGCTGCTAGCATCTAGTGGTTAGAGGCCAGAGATGCTGCTGTGCATCCTACAGTGCACAAGACATCCCCCAAAACAAAGAATTATTTGGCTCAAAATGTCAACAGTGCCAGGAGTGAGAGACCCTGGCCTAGAGGTTTATAATCATATTTCCTACAGCAAAATATTAGATATTCCAATTCTCTTTCTTTCTTTCTTTCTTTCTTTCTTTCTTTCTTTCTTTCTTTCTTTTTCTTTCTTTCTTTCTTTTTTTGAGACAGAGTCTCATTCCGTCGCCCCAAGTAGAGCGCAGTGGTGTCATTGTAGCTCACAGCAACCTCAACCTCCTGGGCTCACGCAATCCTCCTGCCTCAGCCTCCTGAGAGGCAGGAATAATGCCTCTGGAATAATAGGTACATACCACGATGCCCGGCTAATTTTTCTATTTTTAGTAGAAACAGGGTCTGGCTCTTGTTCAGGCTGTAGATATTTCAATTTTATCTGCTTTCAGATGTACTGTGACTGAGAACTGTTTGTCTTTCCTTTCTTCAGCAGTGCCAGTGGGTCTCTTCTCTCTATTATGCAGAGACATTCTGCTTTCCTTTTGCCACTACTCCCAGACAAGCACTCACAAAACCAACTCGCAATTCTGCAGAACAAATAGGCTCCTGTTAACAGGATATAGGCTCTATAAGAGGCAATTTACTATCATTATTATTATTACTTGATCAAGTCCTTTAGATCCTGCCCTTCCAGCTCAAGTGACTTATCAAAATGTTTCTTTCCAATAAATAATAGGCTTTCCCAAAAAGAATTCTGTTGCATTACCTTTTAACTTTTACATTGTTGCAAATCTCTTTAATGTCTTTTTTTTTTTTAGACAAAGCCTCACTCTGTCACCTTGGTTAGAGTGCAGTGGCATCATCATAACTCACTGCAGCCTTCAGGGATCAAGCGATCCTCCTGTGTTGGCCTCTCTAGTAGCCGGGAAAGCTAATTTTTCTATTTTTAGTAGAGGTGGGGTCTCGCTCTTGCTCAGGCTGGTCTCGAACTCCTGAGCTCAAGGGATCCTCCCGCCTTGGCCTCCCAGAGAGAGTGCTAGGATTACAGGCGTGAGCTGCCCATGCCCAGCCTTTTCTTTAATTTTTTACTGGTTGTTTCAATTGATTGTTGTAAACTTTGAAGTCTTATTTGACAGACAAAAATCTAGCACGCACTGTGGACCTTTGTACCAAAACTGTTATGAAATTCTAATTTTGCTATTTAGAAATGCGGGGATTTTAATACATAAAATGTATTGTAAGAATTGAAACAGCAGCACATGCAGACACACATCGGAGGAAAGCTAACAAATATGCTATTTTCTTCTGTTTCACGAAACAATGCAGTGTTTTGTGAAGCTGGCCTAGTTTTTCTTAGTGCTCTTTGTCAATTTTTGACTAAGTGGAGGTTGTGTTAAAGGGGATGTGGGAAGGAAAGAGGAGCAGCATGTGTGTGCGTGTGTGTGTGTGTGTGTGTGTGTGTGTGTGTGTTTGGCGTGGCCTGTAGGTGGATAGACGCTGGTGCTGAGAAGAGGAGGTAAGTCATGTCACTTTCATGGCTGACAAGACTGAAAACATTAAGAAAACCCCTTCTGGACATATACTATATATATACATATATATACATATATATATATTTTTAAGTATTCACCTGTTGGAATTCAAATGAAAAGTCCAGAAGTTTGGCTTGATCTAGGCTCAGAGAACTGGCCTGAAAGACAGCAACCCCTCCCTGAGGCTCCTCCTGTTCTATTCCTGGTGTTCCTACCGTCACTCTTAACCTTGCTGTGGTTCTCACTCAGTGAATGCGGCTTATGTAAGTAAAGAGCAGATTCCTCCTTCCTTACTTGCGAAAATGGAAACCCACATAATTCCTGTGTCTGTGTTAAACAGTACTGGGATGGGGCATGTTGTCCTTATGTTAAACAATAAGCAAAACTGTCTTATTTACTTGCCTGAGGAAATAGATTCTTGCTCCTGGAAGATAAGATTAGAAGTCATCAGAGGCTGCCTGGGAGTTATTGCTTAATGGTTATGGGAGTTTCTGCTTAGGTTAACGACAATGTTTTGAAAATAGACTGTGGCCTATGGTTGTACAACAATGTCAATGTAACTGATGCCATTGAATTGTACACTTAAAATTGGCAGGACACAGTGGCTCACGCCTGTAATCCTAGCACTCTGGGAGGCCAAGGCAGGAGGATCTCTTGAGGTGAAGAGATTGAGACCAGCCTGAGCAAGAGTGAGACCCCATCTCTACTAAAAAATAGAAAAAAATTAGCTGGATGTGGTGGCATGCTCCTGTAGTCCCGGCTACTCTGGAGGCTGAGGGAGGAGGATTGCTTGAGTCCAGGAGTTTGAGGTTGCTGTTGTAAGGTTTTTCGGCGGTGGTGAAAAGAAAAGAGACACAGAAAGAGAAAGAGTGGGGGGCCAAACCACGTGGCTTTATTATACACTCGTGGACAAGGTTCTGGGGCCCCAAGAGCGGGGGGCCCCGGAAGTCGCCGCAGTTTGAAGGGGCTGAGGCCTTTTATATCCTTTGGGCCTGGCTAGGGACTTTTGGCGGGAAGAGCTGGGGATTTTAGGAGGGGCTGGAGGTGTTTGTGGAATCCAGGAGCCAAAACATTCTTATCTAGGTGGACATCTGGGTGTGGATCCTCTCAGCAGGGCCTGACAGTTTTGTCCTTGGCGGGTCTGGTCTCATGAGTCTTCTCTTTTTGATCCAGGGAAAGGAGGGGGCCCGCCACCAGCCTTACAGCTGTGAGCTAGGCTGATGCCACGGCACTCTACTCAGGGTGACAGAGTAAGACACTGTCTCAAAAAAAATAAATAAATAAAATTATACACTTAAAATGGTTAAAACGATCACCACATGTTGCTCACCATCAAATTGGTATTAATTAATCAACATTTTTGTGCACATATGATAGTATGTGCAATACTGTAATTGGGTGTCAGACGGGTGGGAGGGGGGAGAGGGGAAGGGTCTATTCCCACCTAATGGGTGGTACACTGTCTGGGGGATGGACATGCTCTCACTCAGGGCAAAGGCAATATATATAACCTAAACCTTTGTACCCCTATAATATTCTGAAATTATATATATATACATATATAGTGTATATATAATTGGTTAAAATGATAAATTTTGTGTCATATATATTTTACCACAATTTTTAAAAAGCCTGGAGGGCTTCTCTCTCCTTTCATCTTTCCCTTCCACCTCCTGCCATCACCACACTCCTGCATGGCAGAGTTTAGGGCAAGGAGCACACAGATCTCCTGAACTCAAATGCTTTCGGAGGACCAAGCCAGTGACATAAGTCAGTGAAACCAGCCACTGTTCTGCATTAGGGAGAAGCAGGGATTGGGGTGAAGTGGAGAACATTCAGTCCTTTCTATTAGGCACATTCACAACTCATCTCCCGGCAATTGTTGCTGGGCAGAAATGTGGGCCCATGTTGCCAGATCTTTCCACGATTCAAGAGACACTAGAAATCAAGATTTACATGAGAAAATTTTCATTTCAAGTCTTTGTGCCATCTGGAACTTGTCAATGGAGCAGGTTTAGGTAGAGGCCATTGGTTTGCTCTTCTTGGTCTTCTGCCTGCTGACCTGACCCCAAATTTGCCCACCCTAGATGATGGTCCAAGCCAGGAGAGGGTATTTTTCTAGATTTAATGTATAATCATCATAAAGGTTACCAAACAAGATGATGGGTAACTCCGTATACATACATTCATATTGGGGGTATAGCTCAGTGGTAAAGCATTCGACTGCATACATTCATACACACACACACATACATATTTCTTGTGTATATATATATATATGCATGTATATCTTAAATTCTTATTTCCCCACAACCTTTGTTGATAAAACTGTCAAGTAGGGTCTTGTTTCATTCCCTGTACTTTCTGATCAGGGATCTATGATCATTGTGTCACAAGTAAAGTGAAGCGAAGTATGAGATGTAGTCCACGAAGAGGCCAGTGGGAACGAAAACTAAAAGAAGGAGGCCAGGTGCGGTGGCTCACACCTGTAATGCTAGCACTCTTGGAGGCTGAGGAGGGCAGATCGCTCAAGATCAGGAGTTCAGTTCGAAACCAGCCTGAGCAAGAGCAAGACCCCGTCTCTACTAAAAATAGAAGGAAATTAATTGGACAACTAAAAATATATAGAAAAAATTAGCTGGGCATGGTGGCACATGCCTGTAGTCCCAGCTACTCAGGAGGCTGAGGCAGGAGGATTGCTTGAGCCCAGGAGTTTGAGGTTGCTGTGAGCTAAGCTATGCCACAGCACTCTAGCCCAGGCAACAGAGTGAGACTCTGTCGAAAGAAAGAAAGAAAGAAAGAAAGAAAGAAAGAAAGAAAGAAAGAAAGAAAGAAAGAAAGAAAGAAGAAAGAAGGAAGGAAGGAAGGAAGGAAGGAAGGAAGGAAGGAAGGAAGGAAGGAAGGAAGGAAGGAAGGAAGGAAGGAAACTAAAAGGACGAATATGGGGAGATGGGAGAAGGAACAGAAAGAAGAGAGGAACGAAAGGAGGTTATTAAAAAAAAAACCCTGAGACAGAGGGGAATCAAGATAGTGGATGAGAAACACCGCCAGACACATTCTCCCCTCCGCCGACCCTACCCGTGACTGCCCAGAGAGATAATACAGCCACCAGCCGGAGGCACCTACAGGGAATGGAACCTTTCCTTTTGGTGCCCTACAGCTGACTAAGGGGAACTCAGACTGTGAGCTCTCTACCTGCCAGCCCTCCCAGGTGCTGCTGGCACGGTGTTCCCAGGAGAACGGGGCATACCCTGAGGCTGAGAGACATAGACCCAGCTTGGGCTCCCTGTGGGTGAATTGGGACTAGCACTCTTCTCCCTGGTGGGGATATAGTTTGAACTCTGGGGCCTAGAGGTCAGACCTGAAGACCAGATCCCCTGCACCGAGATCTCGCATTGCCTGGGGCACAGAAGGGATATACGTGAACAGCCTACTGAGGTGTGTGTGCCTTCAGGGGCAGATCAATGTCCTAGAGGGCAACCCTCCTCCCAAAGGGAGGCTGTGAGCCCAGCCCAGGTGGCATTCTTGTGCAGGGAACCTCCCAGCTGGCGTCACAGGCAGGGGAGGCCTGGTGGCATGTGGTCTGGCCTGCTGGCAGAGGCCCAGGTGTAGCTGCGGAGTTGGGGAGGGTGGAAAGAAGCGAGGCCCGCTCCAGACTGCAGGTCTCAGACAGCCCCACCCCCACACGCAGACTTTCTGGCTGAGCGGGGCCATTCCAGCCCCTCCCTGACAGCTTTTCCTGGAAGCAGAGAACAGAACTTTGACCCCTGCTAACGGCATTGGTGGTGCCTGAGGGCAGGCTTACCCAACGCAGCTCCGCCCAGTCTCTCTCCTAGACCAGCCCTCACTGAGGGGGAAAAAAGGACACACCTGGAAGTCCCAGGGCCCCACCCAGCACCTAAGGCACTAGAGTGCCTCTCTACAGGAACAAGAGCTGATAACAGGACACAAAAACAACAGCATAGCCTGTTCCTCCAAGCAAGCACCACGTACTGACAGGGAGAGCATCCTGCACACCCTTTTCACGAAACCTACTGACTCATTACACAGGGAGCGGACAAATCTCACCCACAGACACCACCTACCGGCTCAGAAACTAAACAAGGCGTATGAATACCCATACAAAAACCTAAAGAAAAGAAACAACAACTGATCGACATGGGAAGAAATCAGCAAAGGAACTCCAGAAATATGAAGAACCAAACAGAAAACACACCCCCAAAGAGGAGCACCAGCCCCCTAGAAACAGACACCAATCAAAATCAGGCAACCAAAATGACAGAAGAGGAATTTCGAATGTGGATCATAAGAAAATTCAATGATCTGCAAAAACAACTCAATAACCAACACAAAGAAACCACAAAAAGCCTCCAGGACATGGAACAAAAGTTCACTAAAGAAATCGACACAATGAAAAAAAGCTTAACCGAACTGGAAATGAAGACTCAATTCGGGGAACTACAAAATACAGTGGAAAGTCTCAAGAACAGGGTAGATCAAACAGAAGAAAGAATCTCAGAGCTTGAAGATAACACTCTCCAATTAAATAAATCAGTCACAGAGATAGAGCAGAGAAACAAGAGAAAAGAGCAAAGCCTACAAGAGCTGTGGGATTATGTGAAGAAACCTAATGTGAGGGTCATAGGGTTACCAGAAGGGGAAGAAGACAATACTCAAGGGTTGGACAAGCTGTTTGAAGATATAATAGAGGAAAATTTCCCAGGCCTTGCTCAAAATCTTGATATACAAGTTCAAGAAGCTCAGAGGACCCCTGGGAGATTCAACGCAAACAGGAAGACGTCACGACATGCAGTCATCAGACTGACCAAAGTATCAACTAAAGAGGCCCTTCTAAGAGCTGTAAGACAAAAGAAGCAAGTAACATACAAGGGAAAGCCAATTCAAATAACACCAGACTTCTCTAATGAGACTTTACAAGCAAGGAGAGACGGGCCCCATTCTCACTCTTCTGAAACAAAACAATGCCCAGCCTAGAATCTTATTCCCTGAAAAACTAAGCTTCATCTATGAAGGAGAAATAAAGACATTCTCAGATAAGCAAAGTCTCAGAGAATTCACCAAGACAAGACCAGCCCTACAAGAAGTACTCAAAACAGTGTTACGCACGGAACACCATAATAAAAACTCACGAATATAAAAATAACCAAAACCCAAAGATTAAAGGCCAGATATTACAATGGCTCAAGAGAGAAATCAAAGCAACAACATCCAACCCAACAGAATGAACAGTAATCTACCTTACCTATCAGTTCTCTCAATAAATGTGAATGGCTTAAACTCTCCACTCAAGAGACATAGGCTGGCTGAATGGATAAGAAAATACAGAACAAGTATATGCTGTCTTCAGGAAACACATCTAACCTGCAAGGATGCATATAGACTAAAGGTAAAAGGGTGGAGATCAGTATTCCAAGCAAGTGGAAGCCAAAAGAAGGCTGGCATGGCAGTTCTAATTTCAGACAAGTTAGTTTTTAAACCAACAAACAAAATGACAATGGAGAGACAGGTTATCCAATCCTCTGGGACACAGCTAAAGCAGTTCTGAGAGGAAAGTTTATCTCCATAAATGCCTATAGCCAAAAGTAAAAAAGATCACAAATAGACAATCTAATGAATCGACTCAAAGAGCTGGAAAAAGAATAGACCAACCCCAAACCCAGCAGAAGAAGTGAAATCAACAAGATCAAATCAAAACTAAACGAAATTGAAAACAGGGAAGCTATTCAGGAGATTAATAAAACAAAAAGTTGGTTCTTTGAAAAAATAAACAAAATTGATATGCCATTGGCTAAGCTAACGAAAAGCAGAAAAGAGAAATCTCTAATAAGCTCCATCAGGAACAAAAAAGGAGACATCACAACTGATCCTAAAGAGATACAAGATATAATTTATGAATACTACAAAAATCTTTATGCACACAAACTGGAAAATGTGGAGGAAATGGACAAATTTCTAGAAACACACAGCCTCCCTAGGCTCAACCAGGAAGAAATAGATTCCCTGAACAGACCAATCTCAAGAGCTGAAATAGAAACAGCAATTAAAAATCTCCCTAAAGAGAAAAGTCCCGGTCCAGATGGTTTCACACCTGAATTTTACCATACTTACAAAGAAGAACTAGTACCTATCTTGCAGAAACTATTCCACAACATCGAAAAGAACGGAAACCTCCCTGACACCTTTTATGAAGCGAATATTACTCTGATACCAAAACCAGGAAAGGATGCAACAAAAAAAGAAAACTACAGACCACTATCCCTAATGAATATAGATGCAAAAATTTTCAACAAAATCTTAGCTAACCGAATCCAGACGCTTATCAAAAAAATAATCCATCGCGACGAAGTGGGCTTCATCCCAGGGATGCAGGGATGGTTCAACATACATAAATCTATAAATGCAATTCACCACATAAACAGAAGCAAAAACAAAGACTACATGATTCTTTCAATAGATGCAGAAAAAGTTTTTGACAAAATTCAACACCCTTTCATGATACGAATACTTAATAAAATAGGCATAGAAGGAACATACCTAAAAATGATACAAGCCATATATGACAGACCCATAGCCAACATCATACTGAATGGGGAAAAATTGAAAGCATTCCCACTTAGAACTGGAACCAGACAAGACTGCCCACTATCTCCACTTCTATTCAACATAGTGCTGGAAGTCCTGGCTACAGCAATCAGACAGGAAAGTGGAATTAAAGGTATCCAAATAGGGGCAGAAGAGATTAAACTTCCACTGTTTGCTGATGATATGATATTATATTTAGAAAACCCCAAAGATTCAACCAAAAAACTCCTGGAACTGATAAATAAATTTAGTAAAGTCTCAGGATACAAAATCAATACACAGAAATCAGAGGCATTCATATACGCCAACAACAATCAAAGTGAGAACCAAATCAAAGACTCAATTCCCTTCACAATAGCAACAAAGAAATTAAAGTACCTAGGAATATACTTAACCAAGGAGGTAAAAGACCTCTACTGGGAGAACTATGAAACACTGAGGAAGGAAATAGCAGAGGATGTAAACAGATGGAAATCCATACCATGCTCGTGGATCGGCAGACTCAACATCATTAAAATGGCTATACTACCCAAACTGATCTACAGATTCAATGCAATACCTATTAAAATCCCATCAGCATTCTTCACAGATATAGAAAAAATAATTTTACACTTCGTATGGAACCAAAGAAGACTCCGAATATCAAAAGCAATTCTAGGCAACGAAAACAAAATGGGAGGTATTAATATGCCAGATATCAAACTATACTACAAAGCTGTAGTAATTAAAACAATATGGTATTGGCACAAAAATAGGAATATTGACCAGTGGAACAGATCTGAGAATCCTGATATAAAACCATCCTCATATAGCCATCTAATCTTTGACAAAGCAGACAAAAACATATGCTGGGGAATAGAATCCCTTTTCAATAAATGGTGCTGGGAAAACTGGATAGCCACTTGTAGAAGGCTAAAACAGAACCTGCACCTTTCACCTCTCATAAAAATCAACTCACGCTGGATAACAGACTTAAACCTAAGGTATGAAACTATTAGAATTCTAGAGGAAAATGTTGGAAACACTCTCCTAGACATCGGCCTAGGCAAAGAGTTTATGAAGAAGTCCCCAAAGGCAATCACAGCAGCAACAAAAATAAATAAATGGGACATGATCATACTAAAAAGCTTCTGCACAGCCAAAGAAACAGTCATGAAAATAAACAGACAGCCTACAGAATGGGAGATAATTTTTGCATCCTACCCATCTGATAAGGGGCTGATAAGTAGAATATACTTAGAACTCATGAAAATCAGCAAGAAAAAATCAAATAACCGTATTAAAAAGTGGGCAAAGGACTTGAACAGAAACTTTTCTAAAGAAGACAGAAGAATGGCCAACAAACATATGAAGAAATGCTCAACATCTCTAATCATCAGGGAAATGCAAATCAAAACCACAATGAGATATCACTTAACTCCAGTGAGAATGGCCTTTATCAAAAAGTCTCCAAACATTAGATGCTGGCGTGGATGCGGAGAGAGGGGAACACTCCTACACTGCTGGTGAGACTGCAAACTAGTTCAACCTCTGCGGAAAGCAATATGGGGATACCTTAAAGCGATACAAGTGAATCTACCATTTGATCCAGCAATCCCATTGCTGGGCATCTACCCAAAAGATCCAATGACACTCCACAAAAAAGACACCTGCACTTGAATGTTTATAGCAGCACAATTCATAATTGCAAGGCTGTGGAAACAGCCCAAGTGCCCATCAATCCAAGAATGGATTAATAAAATGTGGTATACGTATACCATGGAATACTATTCAGCTCTAAGAAACAATGGTGACATAGCACATCTTATATTTTCCTGGTTAGAGCTGGAACCCATACTATTAAGTGAAGTATCCCAAGAATGGAAAAACAAGCACCACATATACTCACCAGCAAACTGGTATTAACTGAGCAGCACCTAAATGGACACATAGGTACTACAGCAATAGGGTATTGAGCAGGTGGGAGGGGAGAGGGGGGCGGGTATATACATACATAATGAGTGAGATGTGCACCATCTGGGGGATGGTCACGCTGGAGACTCAGACTTGTGGGGGAGGGAGGGAAAGGGCATTTATGGAAACCTTAAAATCTGTACCCCCATAATATGCTAAGATTAAAAAAATAAAATAAAATAAATAAAATAAAAAACCCTGAGAAATAAATAGCAGAATCCAAAATAGAGTGTTAACCCTACTTAAACTTTAGTGTGTGGTTGGTTGCTCCCTGGAAACCCTACATATGGGCTTTTCTTTGTTACAGGAACCTGAGAAGTTGGACTTATCATCCTGCCTTTGCAGATAGGGAAGGTGAAGCTCCAACAGGTGACCTTTAGCTTTATGGTCCCACACTTGGTAGGTGAGGCACAGGGACGTACATATAAGCTGACCTGGTTCCCAAGTCTGTGTACTTTCTGCGATGCCCCACATGTGTGCAAAGACCAAGAGAGAAAGGAAGTCTGAGGACAGACAAGTGGGAGAAAAGGAAGTGGCATATTGGGTTGGAAGCCTGAGAATGCCACCCAGCATGGCTTTCAGAATCTACATGCCACCGGTATCTTGACTCGTTGCTGTTTTACAATACTTAGCCTTGATGGATACTCTACCATCGGGCTCAGCTTCCCTTATTGTGTGTGCCTCGATGGCACTGGACTCCACCATAGGATGTCAGCTGCATTCCCCAAGGCAGATGAATTATTTTTCCTATCTTCTGCCAACAGGCACACTAGGAATTGCTCATAATATTGACATGTGACTATATTAAGCACAAAAAAAGTGGAATTTTTAATCGCTGAATGTTAGAAGCCTCCACATGAAAGGTGGAATGAGAAAATGGGAGAGGGTAACTACATCCATTGAGCCTGCTATGTGCCAGACATCATTAGAGACTTTGCAAACATTTTTCTTCCAGAGACTTTTATAAACTATTCTTTTCTTTCTTTTTTCTTTTCTTTTTTTATTTTTTTTGAGACAGAGTCTCGCTTTGTTGCCCAGGCTAGAGTGAGTGCCATGGCGTCAGCCTAGCTCACAGCAACCTCAAACTCCTGGGCTCAAGCAATCCTGCTGCCTCAGCCTCCCGAGTAGCTGGGACTACAGGCATGCGCCACCATGCCCGGCTGATTTTTTCTCTATATATTAGTTGGCCAATTAATTTATTTCTATTTATAGTAGAGACGGGGGGGGGGGGTCTCGCTCTTGCTCAGGCTGGTTTCGAACTCCTGACCTCAAGCAATCCGCCCGCCTCGGCCTCCCAGAGTGCTAGGATTACAGGCGTGAGCCACCGCGCCCAGCCTTATAAACTATTCTTGACTAATTATAGAAATAGAAAAGACAGTCTTTTTTTTTTTTTGTAACTCTATCTCCCTGTGTTCTAATCCTCTTTTCCAAGCTGCTACAGGGATCCCATTTTCAGGGAATGGGTTGGAAGCCTTTGGTGCCCCATCTCCTCTTGGTCTGCATTTTTGTGTTTTACTGTTATGGCAGGCACCTGACACCCAGCCACAGCTGTGCCATGCATCGCTTGCTTTCTGTTCCTGGCTTCTCTGCTCTAGTTGTCCAGGACTCCTGCTGGAGCCCACCATTTTGGTGCATGAACAAAACTGGAAGTGTGGGCGTGTTAACACTCTATGGAGCAGTCTTTGGAGGCCCTTGGCCCATCCCTTTATTGGCTGGACCATGCTAAGAGGCTGGTGTGCAAGGTTCCTGAGAAGGGTCCTAGTGGGATGAGCCCTGGTTGCCTAGAGCAACAACCAGCTCACTGAGGCACCCTCGCATTAACCTTCCTCTTCTTATTTCTTCCTCCCCGGTGTCACACTCCTGTTCCTGAGGCCACGTCCCCAAATAAGCTATCTCTAAGCAAGTCTTTGTCTCAGGCTTTCTTGGGGAGAAGAAGAGCTAAAACAGGGCCAATCATCCTAATTCTTCTCCATGGTGGTCTTAAAAGTGGAAAATTAAACCCCAGGAATGCCTTAATGACGTTTTTGCAATCACAATCAGGTGTTTTACATTCTCATTATGCCCATATAAAGAGAAAAAAAAAATCACCAAATGAGAACTGCTTGTCAAATTTGAGTTGTAGCAAAGTCACCTGGAGAGCTTATAACTCAGATTGCTAGTCCCCAACCCCCACGTTTCTGATTTAGCAGATCTGGGGTAGGCATTTACAGCAAGTCCCCAGATGATGCTGATGAAGCTGCTCAGGCATCACCTTTGAGAACCACTGATCTAGAGCACCAATATCAAATAGAACTTTCTGTGATGGTGCAAATGGTCTATACCTGCACCATTCCACAGGACAGCCACTAGCCACTTGTGTCTACTGAGCACTTTATCAAAATTAAAAACTTTTGTGCTTCAGAAGCATCAAAAAGTTAGAAAAACACCCACAGAATGGGAGAAAATATTTGCAAATCAGGTATTTGACAAGGGACTTATATCTAGAAGATATGAAGAGCTCTTACCAACTTAATAATAAAAAGGCCAATAAACAAATTTAAAAATAGGCAAAGGATTTGAATAGACATATCCTCAATGAAGGTATACAAATGTCCAATAAGTTCATGAAAATATATTTCACTATCATTGATCTCATTTATCATTAAAAAAATGCAAATCAAAACCCACGATGAGATACCAGTTTTTACCCACTAGGATGGCTATAAATAAAAAAGATGGACAATAAAAAGTGTCGACAAAGATGTGGAGAAATTGGAGCCCTCATACATCGCTGTGGGAATGTAAAAAATATTTCAGCCGCTGTGGAAAATAGTTTGGCAGTTCCTTATAAAGTTAAACATAGAGTTAGACCGAGCGGTTCCACTCCTAGGTATATATCCAAGATCCACTGGGACAGACAGTAGATTAGTTGTTGCCAGGAGTTCAGGGTAAGGAATCATGCTCATGGGTATGGGTTTCTTTATGAGATGATGAAAATGTTCCGGAATTAGTGGTGATGACTGCACAAGCTTGTGGGCATACTAAAAATCACCGAATTGTATACTCTAAAATGGTAAATTTTATAGTGGATGAATTATTTCTCAACAACAACAACAACAACAAAAGGAATTGGGGCACACAGGGAGAGAAGGAATGAGGATGCCATGGAGCTGCAACAGAAAGAGCTGGGGGGAGAACGGGAGAAGGCAATTCAAGGCATCTGCCTTGTTGCATGGGATGTGGGAGAAATGGGTGGGTACAGAGGATTTTTAGGAAGTTTGATGTGTATTTGGGACATAGCCCCACCTCCTTTTGTTACTTATTCTAGAAACTCCAGAAATAATATATTTTTAAAGGGTTGTGGAACTGGATTTGTGAGTGTAGGGAATGTGGTACTGAACTGAGACTTATTTTGGTTTACGCAGTCAACAAATGAGCTTCCACGGAGTAGCAGGCCCTGTTCCGTGGACCCTGGGGGACGTGGTGGACAAGACAGGGTGACGTGCTGCTCTCCTGGAACTTCCAGTCGAGTGGTCTCTGTGTGTACCAGCAGAACCGGGAGCTCAGGCACAGACTTGATGAAAAAATGCATAGATATGATAATTTCAAGTGGTGATAAGTGCTTTTAATAAAAAGAAGAAAAAGGAAGGTAGAGAAAACCCAAAAAGAGTGGTAGGATTCTGAAGGCTACATTTGTGGGTTCATGGGTACCTACAGCTCATAGATTTAGACCCCAGATTTAGAATCCTGGGTAAGATTACCTCTAAATATCCCTATGTTTAAGAAAAAAATTCTGTAACTTATGGAACAGGCATAAAAGATGTAAAAGTGACAAGTGCTTTAAGTTAAACGTAGGTAACACAAAATGTCAGTAATTTGGAACCTGCCAGTTTGGAATTTGTGCTGATCCAAGGAGGGGCTTGGCTGATAATTCGTTTTTTATATTTATCAATAAAAAGAGACTTTGCAAAATAAACAGTGTTAAAATCAAACCACTTAAACTAACTTCCTTAGTCAACTCACAGGCATTTCCCAAGGGTCGCTGTGCCCAAGGCATACTGAGACACGTGGTGGATTCTGACACCGGAAGCCACCTCAGCGATGACATAATAATGACCTCAATCCCTGCATTGTACAAGGAGGAAACTGATATTCAGAAGCTCTAGGGACTTGGCCGAGTTTCCACAGTTTGCTAGTCACAGAGTGGGGACTACAGTCCAGGTGCCCTAATTTCAGGTTCACTCAGAAGCATTCATTTAAAAATAATTGACATGTTCATGGAAGATTGTCTATTTACTGAACCAAGAACCTAGAGTGCCCTCTGAAACAATATATTACTTCTTATTTTTGCTTCTATCCACTAACAGTAATGAAAGAGCATCTTGTGTTGATTTCATTTATTCAGGTTCTCCACAAAATAATACGTCACTTCTTAATTCTGTCTTAGCAGTTAGCAATCAACAATTGATTTTTTTCATTCACTCAGCACTATACTCAGAACCATTAGGAATGGGAATATCATTTAGATACAGCCTCTGACCTCAAAAAGCTAAACATTCAGAGAAGAAAACAAGACATGTTCACAGATAATTATGATGTAGGGTAGATCTTGATGACACGGTTAGAGGGCTGCCTTTGTCACCAGGTTCCAGGGGAGCCAAGTCATGTCTGTTTGGGAGAACTAGGAAAGCAGGAAAATACATTCTGACTTTACAAACCTTCGGAGAAAGAATGTCTGGAGTTAATAAAAACTGTTCAAGTCTTCAGACAACAAAAAGTACATAAGCTACAAAGGAAAATCAACAATTTCCTTAAAAGCACACAGTCTTTGTTTAATCACAAGGCACAGTTTTTTTTTAATTGTTTGCTGAGATTTTTAGAATTTTTAACCAATACTCTGGGCAAATATCTGTAATTGCATCCAAGTTGACATTCATTATGTCTACACTTAGAATAAGGTTAAAACTTTTACATTCAGTTTTCTCTAAACTGATACCTTTAGCTTTCATATTTTAAGTTGCAATTGTAATTGTGCAAGGATCTGCTGAAATGATAGTGTTGTTAATGAGGCTTGATAGTTTTCAATGGAATAAATGCTTCAAATGAAAACAAAATTCAAGTTTATTAAGTTATAATTTACATACAGTACAATTCATATTTTGTAAGTACAGTTCTGTGAGTTTTGATGAATGGAATGCTTGCTACTGTGATTCCCAATTAGCTATGAGCTCACTAAAGGGCTGCAGAACTGAATAGAGAGAAGCAGGCTGGGCACCAGGAATGACAGAAGGCGACATTTCGGCTTGTCCTGTGCGCCCCGGCGGCAGAGTTCACCCTTCACATGAATAATCTCAACTATTTCTCCCATTCCCATAAAAAAGGTACTTTTATAATCCCTACTTCACAGGTGAGGAAACACCAGCTTGGAAAGATAAATTTCTGGGCCAAGGTCGGACGAGGTCACACACTCAAGAAGTGGCAGGCTTCCGAACTGGACTCACCCTCGCTTGACTGCCCCGGGGGCAAATTTCATTCCTTTCCTGCCTCTGTCGTTAACTCGTTCTGCAATTTGGGAAAATTGATTCATCCTTTCAGGGCTTTGTGTTTCTCAACTGTATAAAGTTGGACCATCCTCTGTTCCCCTGATGTCCCTAAGTCTCTACCGGAGCCGCACATCCCAGCTCACGAGTGGAAATAAAACGTTCTGATTAGCAGCAGCCCCAGGGCTGACAGTCTCAGATGAACTGCCCCAGAAGTTAAAGAAACAAGTAGAAATGCCACGTCCACTTGGACACAGCCCAGCCGTTCTCCACCCTGAGCAGCCGGTGCGGGGGACAAGTACAATGCCACCCAGCCAAGTTCAGGAGGCTAAAGAAACACATGGTGAGGAAGCACATTCGGCCTCGGTCCAGCAGAACAATGTGGCCACTGTCTTCTGGGCCAGCTTCTCGGGTCTAGTCACATCTTCGCAGACCACAGACAAAGAGATTCGACTTGGCCCAGCCGCCCTCATTCTCCTGGCTTGCATCACCTCACCCCATTCGCTTCCTCCTCCCACGTGCTCTCGGCAATGAAAGTCCATTATTGTCAGGTAGACCCCGAGGGAAGTGTAACCTGAGCATGCAGAGCTGGAATAGTAAGTGTGCCTATTCTATGCAGCAGTAGAGTGAGTCTGGGGACCTAGTTCAAATTCTGACTCTCCCACCCAACGACTATGCCAACTGGGACGCTCCACCCATTAGCTAAGGTTCAGGTTCTGCTTTTAGAAGATGAGATGAATAATAACTTCAGAATGCTCCTGTGAAGACCAAGAGAGAGAGATGCACATAAATAAATGCCCTTAGTGAATCCCAGAGCATGGCTTCCTGGTGTATTTTACCTAATGGCATTCAGAGTAAAGAATTCTATTTGTGCAGTGCACTAGAGGGGCCAACCCACATGGAGCTCTCAGTGCCCTGGGGCAACACAGCCCCCTCTTGGTGACCCCCAGGGAGGAGGGATCAAAATTCATCACACTTGCAACATCTGTGTGTCAGGGCACACACCTCCTGAGAAGCTCTGTTGGAAACTTTCACCCAAAGGTACGAATGTAAGAACGATCATAATGATGTGAGTGAGTCATTTTACTTCCCTTCACTTAATTGCTGCAGGAGACACTGTCTAATCACTGAGGCTATAATATAATTTATACAAATAATACAATGCCATATTTTTACCAATGGTGAAAGTAGGAATGCTTTTGGTTGCAATAAAACCCCACCAAAAACCCAGAAAACCAGATTGACCTTGGTTTTATTGTTCTTGCATAACAGGGAGACTTGAACTAGACAGTTACTGGTATGGGTTTAGGATTTATTGATGCCAGAGCTTTGGACTGGCGTGTTTGGAATTCCTCTGGAATTGCCCTCGTGGTTTGCAAGGTGACCGCAAAGAGCTCCGAAATGACATCATCACCCTGTTCAAAAGCCCCTAGACAGACTTACTTATATCTCATTGGCCAGTGTGGGGTCGCATGGGAGCTCTTGGCTGAGAGGAAAACTCAGGAAACAAGGATCCGAGAGGGGGTTTTTAAGAATTCAATTAGTATCAGACTACAGCTGTGCAAAACATTTCTGGTTATAACTTAAAAAGCAAAGTACGTCTTCATTTCCCAATGTTATCCAAACACGCTGACTTCCTATTATTAAAATATATAAACAAAATTAAAAAACAGAGCATCTGCAATTTCTACAACACCTGCCAACCCTCTGCAGACATTTGGCAGCTTGGTCTATAATGGTTTGCTCAGATTTCTCAAAATAGGAATTCCCACTTTCCCTCCTGAAATTTCCAGGATTCTTTCAAATGCCTCAGGTCTAAAGTCCATGAGTTCCCTTATAAACTGCCTCTTCCCCCTGATGCATTGGTGCTGCTCTTTGCACTAGTGACTTCACATAGAGACTTCTACATTTACATCTCAACATCTTGGTGGGAAATAGACTTTGAGCTATGAGATATTCATATGTTTTACTATTTTAAAGTATAGGTTATTTTATTTTATTTTTTGAGACAGTGTCTCACTCTGTTACCTGGGCTAGAGTGCCGTGGCATCAACCTAACTCACAGCAACCTCAAACTCCTGGGCTCAAGCAATCCTCCTGCCTCAGCCTCCCAAGTAGCTGGGACTACAGGCATGTGCCACCATGCCCGGCTAATTTTTTCTATATATATTTAGCTGGCCAATTAATTTCTTTCCATTTATAGTAGAGATGGGGTCTCACTCTTGCTCAGGCTGGTTTCAAACTCCTGACCTTGAGCGATCTGCCTGCATCAGCCTCCCAGAGTGCTAGGATTACAGGCATGAGCCACTGCGCCAGGCCAAAGTTATTTTAAAATTACATCAAAACCAATACAAATGTTAAAATATATTTTAATGTGATCATAGAAATGGGTTAATAAATCAAATAGTACTGGCTTATAATGAAAAGCAGCTGTCTTCTGCCTCACCTTCATTTCCCACTTCCAGAATCAATAATTTTCAACTCATTTTCAACTTTTATCTTTTTGATGTATTTATATCTATGTTTCTAAATTACATACATAAACTGCTATTTTTCATTTTTTCATTTGAGACATCATCTGCTGGCTCTCTCCAATGCAACCTGAGGGGCTGGGTCCCTCACAGTCCTGCTCCTGTTTTTCTCCTCCCCCCTTCGTCTCCATAGAGTTTTACGTCACTTTCTTTCTTAATGGTTTTTAAATGTTCCTTTTTACATTGCATTCTGTTCTTGTTTTACTGCTGCAAAATTTCCTCTTATCTCTCCAAAACTATAAATTACTATTTTCTGAAGTTTTCCTTGCTGACTCCATCTCTCCACGTTCCTTGTTTGGTATGTTCCATCCTGTTGAAGCCTTTCCTAAAATGGCTGGTGATTCTTGGATGTCCCATTACTCTCACTGAAAGCCGAGTGGCGGCTCTGAGTGAATAGACAGTTGTTCATCAGTGGGAAAAGATGCTACACTGTGGTGTGGCGGGTGGGGACCCACAAAGACCGAAGCCTGGCAGATCTTCTGTCTTGGGCTGGTCAGTTTCCCCATGGAGGGCCTCTCCAATCTCCTCTTGGAGGGATGTAAAACTGGCTGTCCAGAATCACAAGGAACCTAGTGTGAGAAGGGGACTATGGAATTTACCAACCAATAAGAACATTTCCACTAAATCTCTTTTTTTTTTTTTTTTTTTTTTTTTTTTTGAGACAGTCTCACTCTGTTGCCCAGGCTAGAGTGCTGGGGCATTAGCCTAGCTCACAGCAACCTCAAAGTCCCAGGCTCAAGCGATCCTCCTGCCTCAGCCTCCCGCGTAGCTGGGACTACAGGCACACGCCACCACACCCAGCTAATTTTTTCTATTTTTAGTAGAGATGGGGTCTTGCTCTTGCTCAGGTTGGTTCACTAAATCTGTAAGGCACCTCTTCAACCCCATCCAACCACCGTTGAGCCTTGCGTCCTAGAGCTCAGAGGTTCTCCAGAATTTCCGAGAACAAAGCTCTTGTACCTATTCGGGTAGGGGATGAGCATGCTGGAGGAGCTGGAGCAGGAAATGTGAGTCCAACTGCTACTTCAGGAGACCTCCCACTCCCCTCCAGACTTGGGCCTCTCCTCCAGCCTTCAGACATCGGTGGTGTCTCCCACGGCTCAGCCTTTCTGAGAGTCTGCAGTGGGAATCGGCTCACTTCTTACTGGCCTCTCGCCTTCAACTCCCTCTGGCATTAAGTTTCTGCTTTTTCTGCTCTGCCAAGTCAATTTCCATTTGTCCATCTGTTTTTCATTTTGCAAAACAGTGTTGACATCACTTTCTCTTCCTACTCCTCTCCTGTTCTCTTTGGGATTTTTTGATTTTTTTCCATTTTTATTCCTTTATTCTCATCCAATGGAGTTTCATGAAGGAATAAATACTACTGTAAGCATTCGATTTGTGAGTTTAACTGAAAGTAATTAATGCTTAATTTTTAGGTGTCCGATTTTAGCTGGGCTTATGCCCGCCTATTTGTGTATATATATGTATTTATTTATATTTATTTGTTTATTTTGAGACAGGGTTTCACTTTGTTGCCCGGGCTAGAGTGAGTGCCATAGCGTCAGCCTAGCTCACAGCAACCTCAAACTCCTGGGCTCAAAGCGATCCTCCTGCCTCAGCCTCCTGAGTGGCTTGGAACTACAGGCATGCACCGCCATGCCCGGCTAATTTTTTTTTCTATATATATTAGTTTTCTCTATATATTAGTATAAAGAAATCAATTTCTTTCTATTTATAATAGAGATGGGGTCTCACTCTTGCTCAGGCTGGTTTCAAACTCCTGACCTAGAGTAATCCGCCCGCCTCGGCCTCCCAGAGTGCTAGGATTACAGGCGTGAGCTACTGCGCCCAACCTATATATGTATTTAGAGAGACAAAAGAAAAATATATATTGATGTCTTAAGTGAGAGAAAGACTATACTTTCCAGCTTCTCTTGTAGCGTGCGGCACTGCCTAAATTCAGGCCAATATGGTGAAGACGGAAGTGCTGTGTGCCACTTCTGAGCCTTGGCCTTAACATACAACTCTGTGCTTCTCTGGTCCTCTCCTGTTTTCCCCAAGGGCTGGAATGTGCATGTGGCAGCAGACAGCTTCAACTGTGCATGCAAACAACTCCCTAGGGGATGGTGGAACAAGATACAAGGAACTTGGGTCTTTCAATGAATGGGTAGAGCAGAGCCACCCCCCATCCTAGACCATTCACCTCTCTATGTATTTTTTCTTTTTTTAATGTCTTTTCCCCCCCCTTTGTGCACTGCCTGCCATTCACCTCTAGACTATTACGTGAGAAAGAAATCAACTTCTTGGTCAGGCCTCTATATTTTGAGGTCTCTTTGCTGCTTAGCCTGTACTTTAATGCAACCCTGTTTAATGGTTCCCAAAGTGAGTCCATGCACAAGCTGCATTTCTACTGCCTGGAGTGATTTTAAAAAATATACAGAATCCAGATCTCACTCTGAGATCCCGATTCAGTCAATCTGGGAGAAATCTTTTTCTTTACCTACTGATATTTTTCTGATAATTGCGAAGATTATGAACCACGGACTTTGTCCAAGTTAGTATAAAACATTTTCTTTACATTCCCATGATTTTCTCTTTTCTCATTTTCTTTGAGTCTTCATATTCTCTTCCCGACTTCTTGCTTAAAAGTCAAATGTAAATGTTATTGTAGCAGATAATTGTCCTTGTCTTTCCAGAATTTATTCACCCCAGCTTTCCTTTGGGGAACCACTTATCCTCTATTCTCCACCCATGTGGTTCAGACGAACCAGCCAGCCCCACTTTATCCCCAGCTTTTGGGTGTACGATCAACCCAGGCCAGGCAGCGTATCCCAACCTCTAGACTGTACTGATGAGCTCAGGGAGGGATACATGATCCACGTCAGTTCAATAGGACCAATCCTCCAGAAAAGAAGCAATTCTTCCTCTGGGAGTGCTGACCTGGTGGGAGGGGTGCTTGCAGCGGCTGATGGCCATCTTACCACCATGAAGGGAGTCTCAGAGTGAAGTCCACACAGTGGAGAGAAGAGGGGACAATGGGACAAGACTGCAATTTGATTATTTCATTTGACGTCTGGATCCATGCCTCAATCCCTAGACTTTCCAGCTATGTAACTCAATAAATTTCTTTTTTCAAGAAGGGGAGTACCCTACTATGTGTGTGTGTGTAAATATATATTACATATGCATATATGTATATACCCATATTATATTTATAATGTTATATTGTATTTTTTTTTTTTTTTAGATAGAGTCACAGAAACCTCAAACTCCTGGGGTCAAGTGATCCTCCTGCCTCAGCCTTCCAGGGAGCTGGGACTACAGGCCTGCGTGCCACCACGCCTGGCTAATTTTTTCTATTTTTAGTTATACGGCTAATTTCTTTCTATTTTTAGTAGAGACAGGGTCTCACTCTTGCTGAGGTTGATCTCGAACTCCTGAGCTCAAGCCATCCTCCCGCCTCAGCCTTCCAGATATTATAATTATATATGCATATAAACTATAAGTCATATATAATATATTTATATACAAATACATATACATATAAAATTAACTGTTAAGTTCAAAACTAAATGAAAAGTTTCTAAGGAAATGAACATGTAACATTTTAGAGATATTTTCAAAAAGAATAATCCTTAGATCAACATGTTTAATAGATCACTCTCCTGTTTTAAATAGAATCTAGCGCAGTTTTATCTCTGAACTTTCTTTTTTTATTATTATTATTTTTTTTCTTATTTTTCACACAAGACCCTCATGTCTAAATTATCTCTGAACTTTCATGAAGCCTATGCAAACAGATCTTTCAATAATTACATAAATGTCTATGTTACAGTGTCAATTAATTTTCTGGTAACAGTTCTAAACCCAATTCTTGAGTTTTCTCAGGCAGGGTCTGATCCAGTTTTGCAAGCACTATAGTACAAGTTAAAACAAAATATGTAAATTATATAAGGTCTCCTGGCCCAGAAGATCAGCAATACAGATTTTCTGTGTTAAAGGTATTTGGTAAAGTTTAATTCGTTCATGACAAAGAACATGATTTAGAAACAAGCTTTTCTTGTTGCTGTCAGGAAAATTAAAGTGGGCCTGACAGATAAAGCTTTTCATCACTTCCCAATATTCTATATTCAAGACACAGAGCCTACATGCGGCAGCACTGTGGCTGGGCCCCCCAAAGCCATTCCAACCCTCTTCTCACACGTGGGGCTGGAGCTGGAAAACTGTGGCCCAAATCCAGCAGACTGCTTGTTTTTGTCCAGCCTGTGAGCTAACAATGGTTTTCACATTTTTAAATGATTGAAGATTAAATGAAGAATAATATGTCATAAAAATTATATGAAATTCAAAATTGTGTCCATAAACAAAGCTTTATTGGAATACAGCGGCCTTCATTTATATATTATCTATGGCTGTGTTTGCACTATGATGGCAGAGTTGAATCACTGTAACAGAGACCAAGTGGCCTGCAAAGCCCAAGACATTTACTACCTTAGTCATTACAGAAAAAGTTTGCTGACTCCTGCAATGGAGAATGGAAAGTCAAATACTTCCCCAGCTATGTTTGTAGGTGGGAGTGACTCACCTGACCCAGTTCTGACCAATGAGATATCAAGGAAAGTTGGCAAGAGGGATTCTGGGAAAGAGAAATGATTCCTAATAAAAGAGGAGCATAGTCTCCTTTCTCCTTCTTCCTATCAGATGTGATATCTGGAGCTGTGGTGACTTTTTTTGCCACCATAGTGAAACAAGCATGAGGGTGATAGCATTCCTGTTGAATATGTTGGTCAAAGATCCAGTGCATTCTTATCTCTGAAGTTGGAATTGACTTGAAGCAATTTATAGTTTTTCCAAACCTACTCTCAACAATGGTCACTGGGAGAGAATAATTTAGACAGATGATTCTCATGGGAAACTTTCCATTTCCTTAGGAATTTGATTGTGGTCACACAACCCCAGATTTCAGTTGAGGGGAGTTCAAACTCAGCCCCGAGTAAATCTGCTAAAGTAGTTGGAGTGGGAGGAATATCAAAACAAGTTGAAGAAACTATGTTCCAAGATTAAATGTGCTCATTAACTGGGGCAAAGATGTCAACGCATCAATGATTGCCAGTTCACTACTCAGTGGATCTTCTGTATGGGAGAGAGAATTTTATTAATGTGAGTGAATACTAAATTAGAATTTGATATTCTTATATTTCAGTTCTTGTTTTTACTAAGTTTCATAAGTGGCAATTTAGATCATGAAGTCTCTAACAGAGCTATTCCATCTATGGTCCTTTTGGGAACAAGATGAAAATAAATAAAATCTACACACATATTTATATATATATTAACAAGTAAAAAGTAGAACAAAACAAAATAAAAACTTAAATTCTATATAAAGATTAGGGCGTTTCCTAACATTTCAGACCACTAAGTACGCTTTGAGCTTCAAAAGTCACAAGGTCTAGGCACCATTTTATTAAAAACATGTTAGAAATCCATTATAGGAAAAATTTTCTCCTTGTAGAAAGAGAAACTGAAGCCCAGAAAAGATCATCACAATCACAGGAAAGCCCTCTCCATAGGACTTAGGCTCTTAGGAACAGTCACTGTAGTTAGTCTTGACGTCACTCAGGCAAGAGTGCAACAAAGGAAACAACTAAATCTCACCCAATGTATGGAGACATTCCAGAGCCTTAAACCCATCATTGACAGCTAATTCCCAGAAACTGGGAAATTTCAGGGTATCAGAGGATACATAGCTAAGTTGGAATTATTCATTTTCTAAAAATTCAGTTAAAAGCTGCTCTCAGGAAACATTAAAAAAAAAAAAAAAGCCTCCCTACCATCACTCCCAAAGGTGGAAAGAGCTGCTAGCTGGGCACTGGGTACCAGGGGCATCTGGTATTCTTTGCGTAGGTGACAGACCATCCCACTTTGCCTGAGACTGAGGAGGTTCCTAGGACAGGAGTTTTCACTGCTGAAACCAGGAAAGCAAACCACAACAAGTGGGTCACCCTGTCTGATCCCTTTCCCTGCACTGCCCCTTAGTGCTCGCCTACGCCTTCCTCAGCTTTGCATGCCCAAGTCGATTCCATTCCCTCCATGACTCTCTTCCAGATCCCCCAGCCAGAATGAATCTCTCCGCACGCCCAAAGCACTGGGCTGGGACTGCTCTCATGAACCTTACTTCACTCTCTCTCTTATGAGATACTTCCCTAAGTATGAGTCCCGAGGCATGAGCACACGGGCCCCATTCCTTTGATCTTTTCACTGAGTCAGTGTTCGATCACAACTGTCCAACCACAAAGCCACCGGGAGGATGTTCAGAAGAACTGGGCCCTGCGCAGCTTCCTGTTCGCTGCATCCCACTTCTTACACTTAGTGGCAGAAACACACCTTGCAGCCGGGGCCTCAGCCCCTCCCAGAGAATCTTTGAATTGCTGGGAGATGCAGGAAATTCCAACTGAATCCAGTAACCACAAAGCTGAAAGTCATTCTTCAGTGGATTCTTGCCAAGTGGTTCTGGCAGAGAAATATCCCTGATGGAACTGAGAGAATTAGCAGAAAACGCATTACATACCCCAGATAGGGGATCAGACTGAAGTCACTGCCTCCCCGAGTTTCCCAAACACTAAAGCCCAGAGCAAAGGGAAACCACTGGCAGCAGGACGGAAGAGAAATTTCTCCTTTGAAATAATGGCCCTGGGGCAGTTCCTAAGCCTATCAAGATGTGGAAAGGGAAATTACCTCTCAGTACAGACAGGCCAAAAGG
The DNA here is from genome assembly GCF_040939455.1 of Microcebus murinus. Lineage (NCBI taxonomy): Eukaryota > Metazoa > Chordata > Mammalia > Primates > Cheirogaleidae > Microcebus > Microcebus murinus. The sequence continues at coordinate 92,618,319 of NC_134111.1, read as the reverse complement.
ATGTGGTCAGAGCTTCAGAGAGATTCATAAGTTCGATCTCAACAGTTCCTTATGAAAAGGGTTTTCTCTGGCCATCAGTGCCCATTTAGGCACCCTGCTTTGCATAACCTCTGTCATCTAAACATCTAACCTCAGCAGCAGTTTTGTAGAACTCTCCACGATAACAGTGGAAATACATAGTTCTAAATGTCACCTTGTCTATGCAGATCAGAACAAAAACAATTCTGCTGTTCTGTCTCCATTTGACTATTTGATCTTTGGACTACTTGCTATATAATAATATCGCCTGTCAATCTGGCATAGCACTGGGGGTGGGGATGGGCTTTGGCAGTCTCCTGTAATTTCCAGTTAAGATTTTCAGCTGTCTAAGTAAGAGAGAGTGGATTCATGATAATTAGGTAAATATCAAAGATCCTTATCATAGCGGCCTGATAGGGTTAAGATATAAATTTAAACTTTTAAAGTAGGAATTCCTCCCTCAGACTGCCAGGTGAGGGCCAAGAAGAGGCTACACCTTCCTTCAGGGGGGAACATTTCCGAGATCACATTTCATTGAGGTGGCACCAAATGCGTCCCTGTCATCTTTGATTGAAATGAAGGTTCTCTGGGACATCATGGAATGGGACATGAAAGGTCCTGTAATGGAAAATGTGCCATGTTTAGGGTAAAATGTATATTGGTTATGCTGGCAAGTCACCTTCCTCTCCTGGGTCTTCTGTCCTCCCTCCTCAATGCAGTTTCATTTCTTCCTGTTCAACTCTTTCCACCCTCACCGAACTGCACCTTACCTCTGTCAGAACATAGGTGATTCTTGGCAATTCAACTTTCCCCTTTCCTCTCTCTCATCCCTTTATTTTTCTACACCCCGGATTACGGACAAGCAGAAGCCAATGTGAAGAGAAAAAAAAAAATAAAAAAAAAACAGAAAAAGGCAGAAAAGGGGAGAGGTGCAGGTGGACATTTCATCAAAGTCCTCCCTGGCTGGGAGGTTTACCCACTGCCTAAGCTGAAGTGCTTTTAAGGCACAGGTGCGCACGTGTCCTTTGAAACAGCAACAGGTGTGGCTTCCTATAGAAACACTGTAGACCATCACTAGGTCACCGCCCCTGTGCTTCCTTGTAATAATGACACTAAGTGCAACCAACCATATCTATTCAAAATATAAATCAAATTCATATGTTAAAATATAGTTCCTAAATGAATCACATTTGCTTTTTTTTTTTTTTTTGAGACAGAGTCTCACTCTGTTGTCCGGGCTAGAGTGCTGTTGGGTCAGCCTAGCTCGCAGCAACCTCAAACTCCTGGGCTCAAGCAATCCTGCTGCCTCAGCCTCCCGAGTAGCTGGGACTACAGGCATGCGCCACCATGCCCAGCTAATTTTTTTTCTATATATATATTTTTAGTTGACCAATTAATTTCTTTTTATTTTTAGTAGAGACGGGGTCTCGCTCTTGCTTATGCTGGTCTTGAACTCTTGACCTTGAGCAATCCACCCGCCTCAGCCTCCCAGAATGCTAGGATTACAGGCGTGAGCCACCGTGCCTGGCCTGTTAAATAATTTTTTAAAGTATGCTTTGGGGCCGGGTATGATGGCCTATGCTGGTGATGCCAGCACTTTGGGAGGCTGAGGTGGGAAGATCGCCTGAGCCCAGGAGGTCCAGTGAGTTCACAGTGAGCTCTCATCAGGCCACTGCACTCCAGCCTGGGTGACAGAGTGAGATCCTATCTCTAATAAAAATAAATAAGATAAAATTTCCTTTGTTTGGGTATTATTTCAATAAGTTTATATATATGTAATCTCCATATGTGTCTCCACCTATATCTATAAGAACATATATAATACATATAACTATATATAACATATAAATCCTTCTGCAAATCGTGCTGTAGTTCTTTGATATGATGGGAAATTCTATATTCATGTGTTCAGTGTTATTTTAAAGTTAAGTCAGTTTGAACTTACAACCTATATGATCCTGCTCTTACATCACCAACCAATCTAAGATAAATCACAGCATTCCTTTATTTCAGCATCACATAAAATGTCAAGGCCAGGTCAAACTAAAGATCAAATTTCCTTTCCATCTAGCATTTTTAAATATGTTGTTGGAGAATTAGAGAAGGTAGGGAAAATGTCACACAGAAGTTTCTTCTTAAATTTGAAACATGTGGCAATCATCTTATGGAGAAAAATGTTTACAGGAACTTAGAAACGCACACACATATATACAAATATGAGAAATAAAATGAATTTAACGATACTGTTTTGAAAAATAATCTTTCTCCAGCTAATGCTCTATGCACTGTAGTAACAGGTGCAAAAAAATCAAGACTCTTAATCAAATGGGTGTTCTTTTAAAATGTTTAACTTTGACAACAAATATTAGTCTATTTATGAAACTTTTTTTGTTTTGTCCTTTTAATGATGGTCATAACAGTCTCCAGGTGCTGTTCTCAGCGCTGAGGACGGCTGCTGTGCCCACTGGGTTTAGGGAGAGAGGGCTGCACAGAAATGGCTTTAAAATAAAATCACAGCTACATGGACCCATAAAGAATCTTAGCATTCCTGTCCCACCCTCTCCTTTAATAGGTGATGGGTGTGTGGTTACCTACTCAGGATCACACAGCAAGTTAGTGTGTGATTACTCAGGACCCTTGCAGCCTGTGAGTCCTACACCCAGAGCATGGGCCCTGGCAAGAGGACCCGGCCTCCTCATGCCTCAGCTCCACCACTCACTGTCAGGGCTGCCTCAAAGTTCTTAACCCTCTGAGCCCCAGTCTACAAAATAAAAATAGCACCAACCTCATAGGGCTATTTTAAGAGCTAAATATCATAAGGTACATATTTAGTCCCCTATCTGGCACATTGTAGATGGTCAACAAATACTGACTATTGTTTTTATATGATACTACTTACTGTTATGCTACAATATTAATAAAATACTGGGAAAAATTAAAGTTAAGCAGTATATTACACAATAATACAACAGCACGTCCTTTATGCAATAAAATACTTTAAAAAAAGAATATTGAAGCCAGGCACAGTGGCTCCTGCCTATAATCCCAGGACTTTGGGAAGCTGAGGCAGGTGGATCGCTTGAGCCCAGGAATTCGAGACCAGCCTGGGCAACATAGCAAGATCTCATCTCTAAAAAAAAAAGAAAAATGTTAAAAGAGTATCGAAATCACTTATTTGATAATGAACAGTGGAAAGCATTAAAAGGTCTCAAAAACAAAGCATAAGCTTTGTTGCAGCGATTTCATCCTTGACACGTAAAGAAAAGGAATTTTCTTTTAGTTTTTCCTTTTTTTTTTTTTTGAGACAGAGTCTCTCTCTGTTGCCCAGGGTAGAGTGCCATGGCATTAGCCTAGCTCACAGCAACCTCAAACTCCTGGGCTCAAGCCATCCTTCTGCCTCAGCCTCCGGAGTAGCTGGGACTACAGGCATGTGCCACCATGCCCTGCTAATTTTTTCTATATATTTTTAGTTGGCCAATTAATTTCTTTCTAGTTTTAGTAGAGATGAGGTCTCACTCTTGCTCAGGCTGGTCTCAAACTCCTGACCTTAGCAATCCTCTTGCCTCAGCCTCCCAAAGTGCTAGAATTACAGGCGTGAGCCACCACACCCAGCCTTTTCCATTATTTTGACAAGTGTGTGACTGACCTGATTTGTTTCAACAGCTTCATTAAGACACAATTCATGTATCATAACATTCAACCATTAGAAAGGTAGTTAGTGTTCAGGGACTTGTAGTATATTCACAGCATTGTGCAACCATCACCACGATTAATATCAGAACATTTTTCACTGCCCAAGAAGAAACCCCCTACCATTAGCACTGATTGACTTGATTTGTTATCTATAAACTTTACCACCAGTTTTTGAACATATCTCAATCAGAGAAGCCTTGCTGTTGTTATACCCATGTGAGACATGGCAGTTTGCTATCATCTATTTCCTCTTGCTGTCCCTTGTTCTTTCATTCCTGTCCACCTGCAGTTTTCAGTTAGCCCCGCCCCTGCTTTCTGTTTTGTCTTTTATCCCATCAAGAGAATTGAAAGTCCTGACTCTTCAGGAGGGCAATTTGCAATGCTCATGATTTCACTGCAATTCCCTGGCTGATATTCATCCTTGCCAAGATATGGGGAAATGAAAAACATTCTATCCAGGTTAAAAACCACACCCACACATTATTATTCAAGCATGAAAACACATTTATTCATCAAAACTTTTACAAACTGAGAGCTCTTAAGAAACACACAGCAACAAATACTCTATGGAAAATATAAAAATTCACCATCTCCTGTAAAGATATTAACAAGTAATAAACTGTGTTATTCCATAGTTTTGAATGATATAAATGAGGAAGCTTCTTAGATAAATTTGTATTATTTTTATTTAGAGAATTACATTATTTCTTAGAAACACATGACTAAAGGTCATTGTTATCCTGGAGAAATTCCAATAGCAATTTGTGTTTTATATATACCAAGAAAATGAGACAACCATTTCAGCTCACTGCATTTCCTGGATGGATAGAACCAAGTGAGGATGGTAGAGGAATAGGCAGTTATCCGATAAATGTACACCTCCAATTAGATGCTGTTGCCATGACAGATAAAAGGCCAAGCAGAGACCATGAGACAGAGGCAGAAGGGACCTTGGAGATCATTCACTCCTAACTGTGTTTACATGGAAAGAAACTAAGCCCAGATCACCTAGCCAGTTAGTAGAAGACCAGAGGCTAAAGGACTATCTAAAAACTAAAAGCCTGGGCAGGCTTGTGGTTCACACCTGTAATCCCAGCACTCTAGGGAGCTAAACAGGAAGATCTCTTGAGGCCAAGAGTTGGAGACTAGCCTGTACAACATATGGAGACCCCCATATCTACATAAAATTTTTAAAAAGTTAGCCAGGCATCATGGCGTGTGCCTGTAGTCCCAGCTACTGGGGAGGCTGAGGCAGGAGCATCGCTTGAGCCCAGGAGTTCAAGGCTGCAGTCAGCTATGATTGTGCCACTGCATGACAGAGCAAGGCCCCATCTCAAAAAAAAAAAAAAAAAAGCCTTGAGAATAGAAAAGAGTGGTGCATCTAACATTCCCTGCTCGTCCCAACATCACTGCACATCCACACTGCAGGGTCTAGAGTCCAACCAGAAAGATCCACTAAGGTTGCAAGCTGGTCTGGTAATGGAGTCAGAGAGAAGTATGCGGTCTTTGGGAATACAAGGAATATCAGGTTTATCTTTGTTCCCAAGAGAGCCTCAGATAATTCTTAACCAGAATCTAAGTGCTAAAAAAAAAAGCAGCTGTGACAACCCAGCTGGATGAGGCTGGAGCCAGAGTGGTCTCTCTCGCACTTAGGGGCATCAAAAGGTGATGGAAGCTCTAGGCCACCTGTGTGTGAGTGACGGGGCTGCTCAGGCCTGCGCTCCTGATCACACAACTGGTAGGGAAGATCCTTTGCCAGGTGTGTCAGTCGCCCTGGGCATAAGGCACCTGCCTCCCCCACCACTCCGATACATGAGACTCTAGTGGCTAAACTTGTTGAAAACCTGGACTTTGCCCAGGACACATCACCAAAATAACTCTGGCACAAGGGAAAAATCAACAATGCGGTAGCCCGGCCTCAAAAAGCAAAAATGTTCTCAATACCGATAAGACAGAGCTTGCTTCAGAGTTGTTTAATCCCTCATTTGAAGCAGAATTTTAATCATACTCTACTTTTTTGACACCTCTGTTTTACAGGAGGATTCTTAGGTTTATTAATCCACGATTATGGACTAGCGGTACCTCCTGCTTAATTTAGGGCAGAGGAATACAAACACAGAGTCACTATTTTTTTAAATTTATATATATATATTAGTTGGCCAATTAATTTCTTTCTATTTTTAGTAGAGACAGGGTCTCATTCTTGGTCAAGCTGGTTTTGAACTCCTGATCTCGAGTGATCCACCCACGTCTGCCTCCCAAGAGTGCTAGAATTATACTGAGAGGCTGCCGCAGGCCTGCTTTGTTGGGGTTGGAATCCAAATGCAAGCAAGACACAGACTTCGCTACTGAGGAACTCATGGTCTTATGGGTTAACTGTGGACTGAGATAAACTTTCTCCTTTTCATATAGGATATTAAGGCAATAAGCTGGCGGTGTTTGTAAAGGATTAACTACAGCAATCAAAATAAAAGGTAGAGAAATCCCTTTCTTTTAAATACAAAGAACTAGTTCTGTGTGTGATGTCCTAGAGAAACTAGAGCAACTGGTTGGTTATTTTAGAAGGTGCCCTGTTTTTCTCCCTTGGAAAGATTTATAAATTCTACTTGAAGTAACTCCTCCAGCCCCACAAATAGACATTTTGCCATTTAGGTTAAGAAACACAAATATGAGAAGTAGCCATCTTGGGCTATTGAAAAAAAGCAACCAATGAACAAATTCTATCAATAATGTCTCTCGTCACAGGAAAAGAATATAGAGTTAATGTATCCCAAAACTGTTTTCATATTTATCACAAACTTTGGTCGTCTGCATCAGTGAGGTAGTTTGAAAGAGACGTAAAGTTGCAGAATTATGGACAGATTCCACCTCTGTGCTTCCTGTAACGGAAATGTATCGTCTATTTGAAAGCAGGGATTTCACTTTTAATCCTATACATACAATAAAGGCTCACCCATCATCCCTAAAATATACACACTTTGATTGTTTTCACAGTAGTGGCAAAAGGATTTGCATTAAAACATCTAGCATCCTTCACTGTGGTTTCCCTTTGTAAAGAGAAAAACTGGCTGCCCTTCATAAATAAGCATTGAAGCTATAACTTTCAACTTGAGCATAACAGACTTAGCTGGTCACCAACAATTTCATACACTTCCAGCCGCAAGACAAAGGAAATGACTCAGCTTGCACCCAGTGTGCAATGGAAACGGAGGGGGAAAACTGTCCAAATCAAACAGTGTACATGCACATTTTCCCAAGGCAATAGGCTAGTTTTTCTTACAGTGTTCTAGGGTTATTTCTGTTATTATTGTTTTGCTTTGCTGTTTAAAATTTATGTGCAATTACATAGTAGATGGGAACTCTTATCATAAAAGAGATCTCCATCAAACCATGCTAGTAAATATAATATATGGCCCATGTTTGTGCGATAGCAAAAATTCATATAAAATAATTCATTTGCAATCTGTGGGACTATATGGAACCTACAACTATGCTCTGAGAATATCAGAAGACTTCTGGCATGGCTGGATTAAGACCTCTAGAGATCATAAAATGTTAAGAGATAACCCCACTCTCCTCACCCTCTGCCATATGTACCGAAGAATAACATTTTATGTATGCCAAAATTAATGCTGTTCATGTATAGACATTTTAATAGCAAAACATAAGTGCATGAGAGCAAATTTTCTCATATTTTAATGCCTCTGCTTTATTAACCATGGCCTTTAAGTGCCTACTAGATAATACAGCTGATATTGGATGGTCATACCTCCTTATGCGGCACAGGCTTTTAATAAACTTGTCCAAAAGGATAAAATTCATGGGTTTTATAGTAAATGAAGGACACTGCTCTGACAAAAAATTGAACTAATTTCAAGCCCCCAGGTTAATGGACTCTTGGCTCACTCAGCTAGTGTGAAAGCAAAGGAATTTAGGCCAAAGAGATGCCACGTTGAACAATTGAGAATGTTCACTTTTGCTGTGTCTTTGTTTTGCCATGACTCAACCCAATCCAGGGTCTAGTCCAGAGTGTAATGTTTAAAAATTAGAAGCCTGAAGACATACTATCAACAAGTTAGAAGGCAACTCAGTGAAGTTGCCCACAAACACCTAATTGACTAGTTACTTAACACTTGGTGACAAACAATCAGAAAACTCCTTCTGACCTCCTCCCTAAGAACCATCCTACAGTATAACATGTTAATTACTGGTGTAGGACATTCAGTCATAGCATATTATCTCCTTTTGAAAGTAGGGCTTGTCTTATAACAGGTTTCATCGTATAGAACAGCTTGAAACATTCTTCACTTTATGGCAAAGTCTGTCTGTATATTCAACTATAAATACATTTATTAAGCAAGTACTTATTTTGTGCCTACTAAGTGCTGTGGGCCGACTGACCCAGGCAGTGGGGAGATATCAGTGAACAGGAAGGACGAGATCTCTGCCCATTCTGGCTCAGAAAAGACTCATAACCCCAGCCAAATGTGAAGTGGATACATCTCACCAGAGAGGGTTCTTTCCTTCAGAGCCTGTTTTATAATGAAAAGGCCATTTGGAAAGAAAATTAAAACTATTTCTATTATCATGAAAACCTTTTGGAATGTCCAACATCCTAAAACATGTGCAAAAGCATGTCTTCCAAATAAACTTCCTTGTCTATAGCGTATGAACGTGTTTCTAATCATGAACAGAAATGAGAGACATGCTCTTGTCCACTTGGGTTTCCACATGGCAGATTCATCCTATTTCGAAAATGTCATAAAAATTGGGCACTACTGTAAAAAAAATGCGTTGGTTGACATGATCAAAAGGGTCAAGTCATCTAAATATTAAAAGTAACATTATTCACTAACAAATGGCCTGTTCAAGCAGAAAAAAAGATTATCTCCTGTAGCTCTCTATGGCAAATTGTTTTACACTGTCTCCTAAACGTTCCAGCTGTGCTGAACGATAGCTTTAATATTTCATGAAAACAGCACCTTAAGTTATTGTGATCTTTAATAAAAAGAGTCTAATTATTTTTTGAAGCTGTCATTTTTTTTAGAGCACATGAATCATTCTCTCTTCATAACCTGTAAAATGATTTAGCCTTCCCAAGCAAGGAAGAGTTCTTAAAGGTCTCATAGTCATTTCCAACCTTATCCTATAGTCATGTACTGTATTTTTACTTACGACAAATAAAACATCAACAGCTATCACCATAAATAATGCTTTTCAGTTACAAATCTGATTCCATAGTCAAAAGAAAAACAATAAACTGATTTAAAGTATTTATTCTCTTATAAGATGTTCTCTTGTCTTCCTTTATGCCTTGTAAGAGTAAAGTCATTTAAAAATGAGAGTTTTGTGCTCTGGAATACCATACTTCCCTTTGTGCTCCTCAAATAATTTCCTTAGCTCCTCCATGTAGGTCTGATGCAGCTCATCAATCTGCTCCAAGGTCGGGTGCAGAGTCTGCCGAACAGGGATTGGGCGGCCAACTGCAAAAACAAGAGACTACATCATCCAGGCGGAACCGAAACCACTCCCCGCAGCCCGCTGCCTCCCATGCGCAGCTCTGGACAGACCTGCCAATCAGAATCCCGCACGCCTGCTCGCTCCAATCCCCTTTTCATTTTACTGGCTGCCTGCAGTGGTCACACCATTGCATTTGATAACAAATACAGACGTTTCCTTCTCAGCAGACACTGGGATGTCAGTACCCTGGGGGTTCTGACTTTGAGTCAAACGAGCTACTGTGCTGAATGCAGCTGTGAGGTAAGTAGACATAGCTGTGTGTCCATGCACCAGCATGGTCCTTCTAGGACAGCCAGACCACAGTCCTCTTATTACTGACCGTGAACCCTTGCATCATAGGACATCCTTCTAGTCTCTTTTTAATGTCTTTCTAAATATCAATAATTAAATATATATATATATATATATATATATATATATATATATATATATATCTTCCCAGCTAAGTATCTATACTAGAGAAACACACATAATCACAAGGATTCCACTGTAATAGTGGGGAATTGAAAAACAACTAAAAGTCTCCATAGGAAAATCACTAAATAAGCCATAGAATATCCATTCAATGGAATCCAAATGAGACAATGCAAATATGTGTACACCCACACACAAATACACACACATACACAGAGATGTCTACACGTATTAAGTGGAAAAAATAAGTTGTCAAATAATACTGTGTGATCCCGTTTATGCAAAAATATTTCTATTTCGAGGAACGCTGTAAGTTTTTAGTGCACAGAGAAAGAAGCCTGGAAAAAGACACAAACTGAAAACAGTTACCTCCAGGGAGGGAGACAGGGAAGAGGGAACTTTCACTCTGTATTGTATCGTATGCATTTTCTACAAATGAGAACGCATTTGTGTTTTGCCTGTATAATTACAAATATACTAATTAATTAAAAACAAATCTGGCAACTTCTATATATATTTTCAAAGGTGTTATGTAATAAGAAAACATCTCACTTGTCTCGGATTTTAGAGAATACAAAAATACACTGGCTTTGGTGCTTGCACTCACTGCGCCCCCTGCTGGTCTAATGCTGCTAGTGACGCCAGGGGTTGAAAACGTAGGAGATGTTGGAGACAGCAAACTGCTGCTCTCAACTTTTGAGTGCCGGCACGAGGTCAAGTGGGTGCTAGGCAGTGACTGGGACTCACAGTGGAGGGAGGGGGTTTCCTTTGTCCTACCCTGAGTCACCCTGTGATACATACAAGGCTCGGACCTATGTCAGTAATAGAGGGTGGTTAGTTCAGACAAAAACGAGCACGTGTTGGGTCACAGAGAAGGAAGTGACAAATGACATCAGTAGTGAGTTAAGGGAGCACAAAGACAGGAGCGATACACACATACATCCTTACCGTAACACTAATATTAGGAAATCGCTGAGTACTGAACCAGATACAGACTCAAGAAGCTCATGTGCCGTTTTCTTTGATAGCGTGAATGTCAAATTTCTACAGAGTAGACAACAGTCCTGTTTAACTCTACACAAAGAACTGGAGACAAAACCGTCCCACTGCCGGCTGTGGTTGGAAATACAGACTAGCAGAGGCTGATGTACGATGGGGTGGGAGCTGGTGTTGCACAAATAGCACCAGGCTGGATGGGATCCAGTCCCTGCTCACAGCAAGTGCACTGAGCAAGTAACTTTCTCTCTGGCCTTAATGTTCACAGGCATAGGATAAAAGAGTAGAACCCCATGATCCTGAAGGTTTCTTCCAGCTCTGAGCTTCACTGTTTGAGAAAAAACATTGAGAAATCTACTAGGAAACTTGTAGGTTTATAGAAATAGCTTCTGGTTTTTCAGTGAAATTATCCCAATGACAGAAGTCAATGTAACTATTGGGGGGCAGGGGTAGGGAACTAATAAAGAGACACAGTGGTCTAAGAAGATGAAGTGTGTTGTTCCCAACTGACTTTAACTAGGACTTGCACATTTTGAATAGTGAGTCTTCTTTCCTGTGAGCTGTCCTACAGTTAATTTCAGTCCTGTTCTTTTCTCATTAATAGTTTTATTATATTTTGAATGGTTCTTCCAGAGAGCTCAAACATGCCCATATATAATGAATTCATCATCATAAGATTTTTATCTTCAAACTGTTAGATGAACATAGTCTACTTGCCTTTCCCTTAATTACTTGTACAAAAAACTAGGTGCTGAAAGTTCCTAAACTACACATACAAACAAGAACCCAAGAAATTAAGATTCAAACCCAGCACTCCTGCCGTTGACTCCTAAACTAACTCGGAACTGGATTAGAGAGTAAGAAATCTTTCTCAATTGTTTTTTAGGGATAAAGCCTGAGGTAACAAAATAAAACATGCTCATCACGATCATGCTCTTACTAAAGAACTCAAGGAAGCCCTTCTCTGGAACCAAGGTTGAAAGCTACCAAACAACCTCCTATAGTGAGTTCAGTTCCAACATGGCTACTCTGAAGCTAAACTGCATCCATATTGGAAATAAAGCTATTATTTATCAAAGGTCTACTAGATGGCACTAAATCAAACTCTCGGAACAACCTAGTGAGGCAGTCGTTGCTGTTGTGGTCTTATGAATGAGAATGGGCGTGGGAAGGTTACTGAGCTGTCTAAAGAAAGACACCATGAACCTGAATGGCAATGTCGTAAATGTGAGACTCTGTAGGGAATGGGCTGCAGCCAAAAGACAGCAAGATGAGGACACTGAAACATCCACACTCCCTTGTGCCTGCTGCATGACCATGGGCCCTTTTGCGTAACAGAGGGCAGATGGAGAGAACAGCTGATCAGGGCATAGGCTCTGAGTCCCTCTATCTTGCTTCACATCCCAGCCGTATTGCAAACCAGCCCTAAGCCCTCTGGCCCAGCACTCAATATTTTTTTTTTTTGGTGGTGGGGGGGAGCCTTGGCTCATATCCAGGACCTGGTATGTTATAAGCTTTCATCACCTTTTACTATCATTAGAGCTCAAGGTCCTCATCTGCAAAACCAGGATAAAAAACATCCCTGCCATAACCAACTCCAGTGTTGTGAGACTCAAATAGAAAGATGCACCTGGAATTATTCCGTACGGAGGTATTGCGTACTGGGATATTCTGAAAAGGGTACCTGGAGCCTTAGAAGACCAGCATTCTTTTTCTCCACAGAAAGGAGATATTTTTAGTACTAAGGAGAAGGAAAAAAAAAATGTTTTAAACAAAAGACTAAGATAGCTGCAGACGGCTATAAAATTCTCTTTTTAAAAACACAAAGGAAAAAAAAAACAGCTGCATCAGGCAACATGCTGCTCTTGGAAATAGAACTCCTTGCCCTGAAAAAAAATCTGCCAACGCCTACTTGTGGCAGAGTCAGGAATCATAGCTTTTGTTTATGTTTCACTGCTTTTTATAGCTGGCATGCTCAACTGTTCCATTTTCCAATTCCATCCAACAATTTGAGATTAGTTCTACACTTACACGGCAATCTTGCTTTGATTTCTACGGGCTGTGCTGTGTTTACCTAAGACAAAGCAGCTTCGTGGGCCAGGGTATACACAGCTGGAGAAGAGTTTGGAAATGGGCATTATTTTCTTCTGATGGAGGCAAAGAGTAGATCTTTCACAATAGAAAAACATCTTTGCTCTATTTTTCTTTTAATTATAAATATTCTGTAGAGTTGATCACTCGAATAGTCTCATGCAGAAAATGTTCTTTCTCAGGATGTTACGGAGCCGTGCCCTACAGAAAGAACAGGCAGGGGCTGCGTGGCCAAGGGGGTGGAGGGGAGCAGGAACTCGGGTGCCAGATGAAACCTGAGCTCAAATTAGGGTTCACCTCTTGGTTATGGTGGAGGCTCAAAAGATGCCCAATCTAAGTGTGTGTGTGTGTGTATGTGTGTGTATGTATGTCCACACAGATACACATACTCATGAACATTCATCGAGCAACATTAATATGTTGTACTGAGCACTGAAGGGTGGCAGGACATGCCACTCCAAAATATGCCACTTTAGCACAGGGATTATTTTGAGGTAAAGGCACTTAAAAAAATACCCTACAGGTACAAGAAAAGTGCTCTAACTTCCCCTTTTCTTCTGGAAAGGAGATAAAACTCATGTAAAAGATGCCCTCCCTATACCAGGAGGGAACATTCTTATCCCCAGAGATAGGGAGTCAGGCCAAGAGAATCTGTTCAGACCTTGTTAAAGTAAGTCGTATCTTCTTTTGGTCTCTCCATGTATTTTTGCTACTTTTCCACAATTGCCTTTCTTTGTTCGACCTAGTATATAAACACTTAGCCCCAGCCAATTCTTTGGGTCTTTTCTTCTGGGGGCTCACATGTACATGTATAAACCTGCCTGCTTTTCTCCTGTTCACTCATGTCAATCTAATTCTCAGCCAGTGACCCTAAGAGGTCAGAGGTCAAGTTCTGCCTCCCCTGCAGCATCATGCTAGTGCTTTTTAACATTATTTCCTTTAATCCCTTTACTTTTACAGTTAAAACTTACATTAAGTTCTCCTTTCTTTTTTTTCTATTTTAGAAAATCTCTTGGCCTGCTCTTTTTCCATCAGAATATAATAATGACTTGAATCCTAACAGACTACTTCTGTCATCATGTGGTTTCAATCCAGTATTTAAATAAAGTGCATTCCTTTCTCTTTTTCATTTAAAAAAAATCAAATCTACAGAAAGACAATAAGCACTTGCATACTCCTCATCTAGAACCAATTTCTAACATTTTGTACACACACACATGTATACGTATATACCTATTCATTATTTCTATTTTTGTAGAATCATTTGAAAGTAAGTTGTGGACATCAGTGATTTAATCATGTGAATCATCCCTAAATACTTCTGCATGGATTACCTAAGAAGAAGAACACTGTCCAATATAACAACACCATTATTATACCCCCCAAATTTGACCTCTTCACATTATTTTATACTCAATCCACATTCAAACTTTATCAATCATCTCACTAATAGTTGTTTCCCCTCCAATCCACAACAGCTGTTGTGTGTCTATGAGGACCCTTCCTTCTTGTCTCTCACCACATTGACATTTCTAAAGAGCCAGGCCAGTTGTTCTGTACAATGTCCCACAATCTGGGTAGATCTGATTATTTCCTCATGATTTGGTTTAGATTAACATCGTGGCAAGTATACTCACACAGGGAAATTGAAACACATTTGAAAGCTCTGGACAAGCTGATCAGCAAGCCTCCTGCTCTGTGTACCAGCCTGCATTTGGCTAGCCCCTGAGTTTACAGAGTGCTCTCCCCCATGTAGCATGGCATTTAATCCCCAGAATAACTCTGAGAGAAGAGAGAACAGTTACAACTGTCTCTTCTTTTACAGTTGTAAAATATGAGACTCAGAGAAGATAAATGAAGCATTCAAAGGCACTCAGAGTCAGACCTTAAACCCACATCACTTCCTTGTGTACATCCGGCTGGTGTGTAATAACTGCCTTCTTAATGCCAGTGTCAATCTCTGTGTGGCTGGTGCCTAGCCATTAGCCACAAACCCTCATGGCAGGTCTACCAATGGAAAGAACCAACTTCTTAATAGTATCATCTGTATTTTTTTCAATAATGGCATAAGAATAAAAATGAGATAGATGCTTCTCCCATACCCATAATCAGAAGACAGGCTGAGGAGTTAACAGAGACTCTGTGAGAGCCTTGAGGCTGAAAGAGAGGGGCTGCGAGCCGTTTGAGCGCCACATGCAAACATAGCTGGTAAGTCTGGGTGTCTGTAATGTGAACAATCTAAGATGGGGAAGAGGGAAAGCTCTTCTTTCTGCTAAAGTGCCAACTAATCAATATAGAGGGAATGCTAGAGTTGGAAATTTACCAGTTTGCGTCTCTCCTGGTTGTCACGATGAATGTGACATTTAAAACAGCTTATCTCTATTATTGTGTAATGAAATAGTGTATATGAACATTTTATTGTATTATGATAAAGTGATAACAGCACTCATGACATTCATTCAAGTGAGAATTACCAATGGATATTAAAACCAGGAAGTAAAACTTGGAGTGATGGGATAATTTTACACATCTTTAAGTAACAATACCCCTGTGTTATTTGTTGATAATAAAGAGAAAAAAAATGCTTTCCTTCTAGCAGAGAAACCTGGTAAACACCTTGCCCAAATGATCAAAGTTAATATTGAGAGCAATGAGACAAATTGAGGTCACATGCCTCCTGATATAATCCACTGAGAAGGTCACAATACCACTTCTGTGCAATTGTTGCCCAATATGCATAATATACATAATATAATATAATCATGATGGCACAACCAACCGAAGTTGAGGAGCAATCTACAAAACAACTGACCTATGCTCTTCAAAACTGTTCATGCCATAAAGATAAAAGAAAGGTCGAAAAACAATTTCAGCTTCAAGGAGGCTTAAGAGATATGAAAATGAAATGTAATACATAATCCAGCTCAGGGTGAAAAATATCTGTCCCCCCAACCAAAAAAAATAAAAAAATAACACTGCTAGCAAGGAAATTATTGAGACAATTAACAAAATTTGCATATATACTACATACTATTTAATAGTACTTTATCAATGTTAATTTTCCTGAATTGTACTCATGTTATGGAAGAAAATGATCTTATTCTTAAAAGACATACATAAAAGCAATTAGGAGTAAATAGTCATACCCCTGTACTGGCTCTAATACTTGAATTTATTAATTTACCTTAAAATTTCTCATGTGGGTACTTGTTAGATTTCCAAAAAAAAACTTAAGAATTACAATCAGACAAGCATAACAAAACACTAATTTATTTATTCACAAATGTCTCTTAAACTCCTACTCTGTGGGAACTGGGACCAGACAGAATAAACAAGACAAACTCCCCGCCCTCAGGGGCTCTGTAGTACAGAAACAAAAAAAGCAACATGCCCTAAAGCAACTGTGAGTCTTCAAGCAGTTTCTGAAAATCTAAACTTATTTTAGTCCTCACTCCTGGTTGTCATGATGCATATGACATTTAAACCAGCTTCTCTCCA
Source organism: Microcebus murinus (assembly GCF_040939455.1). Taxonomy (NCBI): domain Eukaryota; kingdom Metazoa; phylum Chordata; class Mammalia; order Primates; family Cheirogaleidae; genus Microcebus; species Microcebus murinus. The sequence goes on along the minus strand of NC_134111.1, from coordinate 92,602,089 downwards.
TTATTATGTAATGAAATACAGTGCATATGAACATTTTATTGTATTATGATAAAGTAATAACAGCACTCATAAAATACGTACATACTACTTGTGAAGAAAATATGTACAGTGGCAGCTTCTTTACAAATTATGCCCATTGCGAATGAATACCCCTCAGCAAAGAGAAAAGAAAAGTTTGATGGAGGATGCACAAAAACCTGATGGCTTAGCAAGATAGGGTGTAAGAAATACACAGGGAGAGTAACTGTGACCTGAATATGGCACTTTGCATTTAGTGAGATCATGTTTTTAAGGGGATGTAATCAATAGGACACAAACACAGAAAACCATTCCAGAGTCTAGTGTTGGTAAGAATTATCAACTCTGAAATGAACTCTCTGGTTGAGGTCCCTGACGGAAGAGTGGTCTGAGAGTCTGGGTTTCTCTGGACACTGGTGAGTGAGAGGATTATAGCTACAATGATAATTTAGGATGAGTCCAACTAACAGTTATTGAGTTCCTATGATGTAGGAAGGTAGAGCTTATTTAAGTTAATAAGCTCAGTAAAGTAGAAGATGGAACAGAGGGACCACAAAAGAACTTGCTGCTCTGAGATGCTGCCGGAATCCTACCTGGGGTAGAACAAGGATAGCTCATGTCAGGGAGTGAGCAAAGAGGCAACTCTGGGTCTCAAGTGCATTGATTCAAAATAGACACAAACACAGTCATTTACATCACTATTCCGGTATTGTTTTGTGTTTTATTCTCTGTGGCATTTGATTGACACATGGCTTTACTTTTGTTTATGGAATTGTAAATAAGTTGTCATTTCAACTTGTGTTATTTCTAGTAAATAAGTTTTTAAATACATATGGTCTTGGGTGTCCGGTTCTCACAAATCAGGGTGCACTAAATCATCTGACTCCCACTCTTACACCCCACATTATGACAACTGAGTCTTTATAAAACGTACATATTCTCAGCTTGATTTTTTTTTTTAATGTTTCAAATAATGATGGGATTCTGAGGATGCTACAGACTAGAAATCATTGTAATTGTTTGGGGTTAGGTAAGTAGAGGGAGAGACTGAAGCAATTTCCCTTATTCTAAATTGGTAAGAGAAGCACATTAGACAAGCATGAGTGCAAATAAGAGCTGTTGTTTTCCAATCTTGACAAATAACTCAGATTCAGTAATTCCACTGACCCTTGACCAATTAAGTATTTGTCAGTAGAGGTATAAAAAGACTTTACTCAAATGGCAAACCACTTAATTTTTTTTAAAAAGTTTAATCTAACCACGTGATAACTGTAATCATTTAAGTCAATAGAATATACTTTTAACATTTAACCTATTTCATGTGAACATATGAGTTACATTTAATCAAACTTTTAGTTCCTAAAATCATGCCTTACAATTGACTTTATGTCACCCCCAAACCCAACACTAGTGCTTTGCATATAAGAGATCAAAAATGATTAATTAATGTTATGCCAAAGAAGTATAACCAGCTTATCTTGAAAAATATAATCGCAAACTTAAACTTATCTCAGTATTCCTATTACGCTAACTGATCGGCAGTCTGTTAATATTCCATTTGCATTAAACATACCATTTAAAAATACCATCATGTGACCACCAGTTAATGCAAAGCTCTTATGAACCGGTGGTAGTAAAATCCTAGTTGAGGGAAACAGACCTAAAAAAAATTTGACTATATTTGAATTTCATTTAATGGGCTAGTCATGGTGAAAATACTACTTCCAGTTTCATATAAAGTTTATAGTTTGGGTGAGGTGCGGTGGCTCACGCCTATAATCCTAGCACTCTGGGAGGCCGAGGTGGGAGGATCCCTTGAGCTCAGGAGTTCGAGACCAACCTGAGCAAGAAAGAGACCCCATCTCTACTAAAAAAAATAGAAAGAAATTAGCCAGACAATTAGAAATATATATAAAAAATTAGCCGGGCATGGTGGTGCATGCCTGTAGTCCCAGTTACTTGGGAGGCTGAAGGCAGGATGGATTGCTTGAGCCCAGGAGTTTCAGGCTGCTGTGAGCTAGGTTGACACCATGGCACTCTAGCCCGGGCAACAGAGTGAGACTCTGTCTCAAAAAATAAAGAACCAAAAATAATAATTAATTAATTAATTAATTTTAAAAACATAAATAAATAAATAAAGTTTATAGTTTTGTTCATTCTGCTATTAGCACCTTGCTCAGCACTTTCTCATTTTCACTCTCACGTTCCCTTCCATGTCCTTTCAGCAACATGATCTTCACCTTCTAGCCCCCTCTGAATTCCCCTAAACATGCAATTTTTTAAAATAAAATTAGTTTACATTAGAATACATATAAATATAGCTAGTAGTAAAAAAATAAATGCATAGCCACCTGTAGAAGGCTAAAACAGGACCCACACCTTTCACCTCTCACAAAAACCAACTCACGCTGGATAACAGACTTAAACCTAAGATATGAAACTATTAGAACTCTAGAGGAAAAAGTTGGAAACACTCTCCTAGACATCGGCCTGGGCAAAGAGTTTATGAAGAAGTCCCCAAAGGCAATCACAGCAGCAACAAAAATAAATAAATGGGACATGATCAAACTACAAAGCTTCTGCACAGCCAAAGAAATAGTCATGAATGTAAACAGACAGCCTACAGAATGGGAGAAAATTTTTGCATCCTATGCATCCGATAAGGGACTGATAACTAGAATATACTTAGAACTCACGAAAATTAGGAAGAAAAAATCAAATAACCCCATTAAAAAGTGGGCAAAGGACTTGAACAGAAATTTTTCTAAAGAAGACAGAAGAATGGCCAACAAACATATGAAGAAATGCTCAACATCTCTAATCATCAGGGAAATGCAAATCAAAACCACAATGAGATATCACTTAACCCCAGTGAGAATGGCCTTTATCAAAAAATCTCCAAACAATAAATGCTGGCGTGGTTGTGGAAAGAGAGGAACACTCCTACACTGCTGGTGGGACTGCAAACTAGTTCAACCTCTGTGGAAAGCAATATGGAGATACCTTAAAGCGATACAAGTGAATCTACCATTTGATCCAGCAATCCCATTGCTGGGCATCTATCCAAATGATCCAGTGACACTCTACAAAAAAGACACCTGCACTCGAATGTTTATAGCAGCACAATTCATAATTGCAAGGCTGTGGAAACAGCCCAAGTGCCCATCAATCAAAGAATGGATTAATAAAATGTGGTATATGTACACCATGGAGTACTATTCAGCTCTAAGAAACAATGGTGATATAGCACACCTTATATTTTCCTGGTTAGAGCTGGAACCCATACTACTAAGTGAAGTATCCCAAGAATGGAAAAACAAGCACCAGATATATTCTCCAGCAAACTGGTATTAACTGAGTAGCACCTAAGTAGACACATAGGTGCTACAGTAATAGGGTATTGGGCAGGTGGGAGGGGGGAGGGGGGCGGGTATATACATACATAGTGAGTGAGATGTGCACCATCTGGGGGATGGTCATGATGGAGACTCAGACTTTTGGGGGGAGGGGGGGAATGGGCATTTATTGAAACCTTAAAATCTGTACCCCCATAATATGCCAAAATAAAAAAAAAAAAAAATCAAAAAAAAAAAAATGCACTTGCTATAGAAACTGATGCCAATGTGAAGAACATGAGGAAGACAACTATATAGGAATTTTCATCTATTTATAGACTCTGATGTGACCTGTCATCAAAAAATTGCTATGGCTGGGCACGGTGGCTCACGCCTATAATCCTAGCACTTTGGGAGGCCAAGGCAAGAGGATGGCTTGATGTCAGGAGTTCAAGACCAGCCTGAGCAAGAGCAAGACCCTGTCTCTACCAAAAATAGAAAAATTAGTCAGATGCAGTGCTGAGCACCTATAGTCCCAGCTTCTTAGGAGGCTGAGGCAGGAGGATTCCTTGAGCCCAAGAGTTTGAGGTTGCTGTGAGCTATGACAATGCCACTGTACTCTGTCTCAAAAAGAACAAATTGTTATGTTATAATCTGCTAGCACAGAGAAATGGATCCATTATAGAATATTAGAAACTATTTCTAACATTGGATTCTATCTGTAGTTCAATAGCACTATTCTTGAAAGTAATCAATTCCCATTCCAGTGGAAAATGTAGTTATTTCATAAATAAATGGCACACTGTAAATGAAACTCAAATAACATCTACAGGATTATTATTACAGGAACTTCTTCCTCAAAGCCACTTCTCTTGCATTAGTACCTTAATCGGTAACAGTAAACATTGCTTAAAGTAAGATAGTAATTTTACTCATTTTATGTACATACCAACAGTGTGGATAGGTTTCCTATAAGGCATTAGGCCAAAACTGTACTGAAAAACTCCTCTGGCATGAAAGAGGGGCAAAGTAAACCCCACGATCTTCCGCAGTGCCTCCTGAACAGTTCTAATCCATGAGCCTTCAGGATTGTGAACTTGTTTGAACAGTTCATTTTCACCAAAAGAAAACACTGGGACCAAATGTGCGCTGTAAATAACAAAGGGAAGAATAAGAATTTTAAATGAAAAGGATTTAAATGATTTATTCTGTCTAGCTGACTTTTACAACAAACTCCTAAACATTTTTAAATCTGCCCAAGCCTCCCTATATTGCTAATTTCACGTGCAATACATTGAAACTGCCTTAGGCCTGAAATCCTTTGGGGAGGTACTTTGGCAGGCTAGCCATTGATGAAGTTTTATTTTATAGAAAATCAAGGCTCTAGGAAGCTTCTCTTTCATCTATAGCTTTGTCTGTTTTTTTGTTCATTAGGCAGGAAATTTACACTGTGTGTGAAACATTTTGATTGTTTTTTTTTTTTCTTGTCGTTTCTTGTTTTGTTTTTATAGTTAAGTTTAATTGCAGAATCCCATGGCATTGAGCTACCTTACTAAAAATGACATAGTCTGTTACCCAAGAATATCCATACCTGCTTTTATTGTAAGACTGATTTGGAGGAGGTCTTTAAGGACTAGAAAATCACTTTACTTCTTTGTGCTCATTTAATAATGTCTTAATTTTCCTGACCCAGCTATGTTATACAAAAAGCCACTTACCCATGGGTCAAAGCAATTTTAACAAATCCTTTCCGCTGGCGGATGAACAGAGTGAATCTTCCAGGATGGGCGTCCAGTGACTCTTCCGCACCCCCAAGGACAATGACTGAAATGTTTCCACCTCCCTCCTTGCTCAGCACATACGACACACTTTTCTTGGAAACTGAAACTGGTCCTTAGTGAATAAAATAAAAGTGTAATAAATAATGAATTATCCTTTTTAAAAAAATTTTTAAAAATTTATCATAATATTCCATGGCAACAATAAACATTAAACAAAAATCCTACATTGTTTACGTTTGGAGCACTTTGCAAGTTTGTAATATTTTCATAGCCAAATCTTTGGTAATGTATTCCATTAGGAGGATCTAACATTTTGGCAGATTAGGTCTTTAAAATGTCACCTGATCATCACTAGGTCTACTGCTTGTTTGGGCAGGTTGTGCACTTCTCAACTCTATAGGACTCCATTCATATTGTTAAGAAAAATGTGTTCCTCCCAGAGTTGCTCAGTGTGCAACCTGCACAGCTGTATGTGATGACCTTGATCATTGCCCTGGAGAATCCTTGCTCAGAACCAAAAAGTATATCCTCCAAGTGATCGCAGTAACACATAATGGCCTGTTTTCAGATATTCTATATGGATCATGATTTTTCAGATGATTCACATTTATTATGTAAATGGTTTAAAAAAATTCAGACATTTGACAAATTACTAGATCACTTGCCAGATATCCACATAGTTCCAAGAAGTGTAGTCTGTCTTTGGTAAATTGTTCATTTCAGACAGTTACACAAGGTTCAGTCTGTATATCGGGCTCTTCCATGTAAAAATAAAGATTCCTTTATTTCAGATCTTACATGTACTATGGACTCTTGGAGGAAAATACAGAATAGAATAAAGACAAAAATATACACCATTCATAACTCACATTTCAAAGATAATTGTTTTTAGTGTTTTATGTTTCCTTTCAGTCTAGGTTTTATCCATTTGTTTCAGTCATAACAGAACGTGTTAGACAGGCTTTTTAAAAACAAAGTATACTTCATCTCTTGAAGGAACTTATAAGCTAATTTTGCTGTGGGTTTCTATTATCGAGGGAATGTAAAATTATAACAGGATTCTGAATGACCAAGGACTTTCTTAAGAGAAGAGGCAGAGGGTGGTGGATTAGTGGGTAGAGAACCTGATCCTGCCTAGATGGGTTTGAATTTTCACTGAGTTCAAGGTGTGCCATTCTGCTCTGCATGTGCCCGAGTGAGAGCTAGATGCATCTCTTCCACTGGAACGAGGACCTCTTGGATTTCTAGACACCTGGCTCTCCTAACTTGCCTCCGGCCACATCTAAGTTCCTCCTTAGGTTCCCTGTCTTCAGGCCATCCTGAAATGCTACCATTTCTTAGGGCTCCTTCAATATCCCTCTTGCCCTTCCAATCTCATCTATCCCCATAGATTCAACTGCCAACTATGTGTGTTGAGTTCTCCCAAATCCATATCCCGAGAGATCTTCCTCCTGAGGTTCAAGGTTCACATCTTCAGTGGCCCAATGGACATCTCTCCCCTAAAGACATTTCAAATTCCCCGTCTCCAAATCCAAGGCATTAAGTTCTATCTCAAAGTGGTTCCTCTTCCAACATTACCTATCAAGGTGAATGGGCCCATCATCTATCCAGTCACTCAAGCTCTCTTTTAGCCACCACGTTGACTGGTCACTTATTCATTCATTCAAAAGCATTCACTGAGTACCTGCTACAGGCCAGACGTTGTGCTAGATGCCAATAGTAATGACAAAGTACAGTTGCTGTCTTGATGAGGACACATCAATCACTAAATCTTGTTGACCCTATCAAATATTTTTCATTTTGATCTCCTCTTCTAGATGTCCACTGTCACAGCCACTGTGCTAGTTTAGCCCTTGTCACCTCTCCCTTGATCACTCAACAGGCCCTTCCATCATGACAGTGCCCAGGCTCACCTCCCCACTACCTCTCTCCAAGCTGCTGCCTGAAATCTTTCTAACGTGAAAAACCCAACCAGGTCCTTCCTTTGCTTAAAATCCCTCACAAGTTTCCTGTGGCTTATCTACAAGATAAAATCTAAAGTCCCCTGCGTGGTATGAAGACTGTTGTGATGGGATCCCTGCTACTTGCCCAGCCTTAATGGGTAGACAGAAAGGAGCATGAGCCTTGAAATACTGTCTGCCCCAGCTGACATCTGGTGAGTACAGACACACCAAAATGGGTCAAGAGGAATGGGGTGGAGGTGGGATTTTTAAAAACTTATAGCCACAGAAACCTCATGGGTAAGGGCAAAACAGACAGCTGTCAGAAAGGACCTCTGAAGACTTACCAGTTCCTTACTACCGTGTTTCCCCGAAAATAAGACAGGGTCTTATATTTATTTTTCCTCAAGAAGACACCCGAGGCCTTATTTTCAGGGGATGTGTTGTTTTTTTTTAAAGTACAGTACAACAATCTACATTTATTCAAATATAGTTAAGTCGTGTCTTCTTCTGGAACATCATCATAACTCTCCAAACCCCGAATTCCATCTTGAATTTCTTGCGACTCTATTTCCTTTAGAACCATTGGCCCCAATCTCTCATGTCGAGCAATAGAGCTCTCATGGGGCAGATGAGAAGGGCTGCTCGTCATCGTCTTTACCGCTCTGCGACAAAATGCATGGGTTGTGCAGATATGCTGCATAGCCACGCCCATCACTAGGTCTTATTTTGGGGGTAGGGCTTCTATTGCACAAATGCTTAGGAATCCTGCTAGGGCTTATTTTATGGGTAGGTCTCATTTTTGGGGTAACACGGTATGTGAGGTCTGGGGCACACTTCTGTCAGTATTTTACATCCAGAGAGACAGCCACTAAGGCAGATGCAGATTACAGGAGCTGGCTTGGACCAAGGGCTGTCCTAGGAAGCTGGTTCTGGGAGTCATTGAGAATCTTCTAGACTTAGAGACAACGACAGTCTAAACTTCCACTGGCTACAAGTTCAAGTATTCTTAAATAAGAATAAGAATACTTATTCTTAAATACTTATTTAAGAATACAGGTTGTAGCGAAAGAAAAGAATTCATGATGTCTTAAACTGGTGATGGCAGATAGTTTTCATCTCAAATGCCTACTGTAGAAAATGGAAGTGACTGTGGGACACTGTATGGAGAAAGAATCTAAGATGGAGTATTTGTGTCTGACACAGTGCAGAGAGGGAGGTACCCATAGCTTTGTGCCATGAATTTGCCACACTTGCCAACTCCACTATTTAAACTCACCTATGGCTATACCACGAATCAGCAAACAGTATACTGCAAATAGATTTCTCTGGTTTTAATGAAATTTTTTAAATTTCCCCTTAATTTCCTTCTTTTTATAAAACTCTAACCTAATGTATGCAAAACAAGGAGGGGAAGAGATTTCACCCTTCCCCCGCTCTGGTAGTTAAGGTGGGACAGGCACCTCTGGAGGGCTCACGCCAGATCTTTCGGTAGTTTGGAGGGTTTAGTGCGCCCTCTAGTGTGTCCTCTAGCCCAGGCCGGACTGAGTTCTGTTTATGGGTCCAGAAACAGACACAGGACTGGAACACTCAGCCATGGATCCTGGTCCTTTGGTGCTGAGTGACTTCCTACCAAGTATATAATAATGATAGTCACTTGAGAAATTAATGGGGAGGAATAAAAATCTGGGAGAATGCCAGAATGGAAAATTCTATGACCATGCTACTTATTGATCCTGAAATTAAAATTCTTCAAAGAGTCTAGCTACTTTTCTTTACATCTAAGAAGTGTAAAAACAATAATTAATCTATACAATGCTTGTAAATGTAAAGCACTTTAAAAGTTACTGTGTGTAGTTCATGATTCATCAACAAGTTGGTTAAGCTGAAAAACCAAACAAGTTGGGCCTCCTACGTTGAAGTGAGAACTATCAACAAAAGCTTAGCCTCTGTACACAATCTTTATAGCATTTCACATTAATCTCATTCCCAGAATTTGTAGAATTATGGTTTCACTAATCAAAGGGTCTTCCACTGGTTTAGAGTAGCAGAGTAGAATGGCCTCTTACTTCTAAACCAAGTTACATTTAACCTGGGAAGAAAAAGACGCAAGTTGAATATGTTTTGTTCATGTCACTGCCGTTATTTCAAGACACCTGGAGGATATTTTCCATTTCTAATATTCTTCAAAGCAGCTGGGCGCGGTGGCTCACGCCTGTAATCCTAGCTCTCTGGGAGGCCGAGGCAGGCCGATTGCTCAAGGTCAGGAGTTTGAAACCAGCCTGAGCAAGAGTGAGACCCCGTCTCTACTATAAATAGAAAGAAATTAATTGGACAACTAAAAATATATAGAAAAAGTTAACCGGGCATGGTGGCGCATGCCTGTAGTCATAGCTACTCGGGAGGTTGAGGCAGCAGGATTGCTTGAACCCAGGAGTTTGAGGTTGCTGTGATCTAGGTTGATGCCACGGCACTCTAGCCCAGGCAACAGAATAAGACTCTGACTCAAAAATAATAATAATAGTAATAATAATAATAATATTCATCAAAGCATGCAAAGTGCTTCTTCAAGGATATGATTTATCGCTTATTTGATCCGTGATTTTTTTTCTTCCATAGCTGGATATACAAAATTCATTCATTAATTTATTCTTTCATTGAGTTAGTATTTACTACTATTATACACTTCTGTGTTCCAGGAACCATGCTAGTTATTTGGGATGGAACAGAGAAAAAGACACAGTCTATGTCTTCCTGGCACTTACATATGAAGTGTGAGATAGGGATGAGGACATGGGGTTTTACTCTACGAGACTATAAACCCAAGCGGGGCTGGGAGGGAATGTTCTATGTGTTCCTGCCACCCAAAGCACTGTGGAAATAGTGACCTGCCCTCACTTACCATAACTCATCAGATATTCTCGGAAGAAAGGGCATCGGAACCAAAACGAGAGCACATGAAGATACGCGGTAAAGCCAGGAAACAGCTTCTCGAAGTCTGAATAATTCGTACAAAAATTTCCAAAGGCTCCAGTCACAATTACTCCGTGAGGGTGAAACCCAAATATATAGTTGTGACTCGGATCCAAATCCTCAGTTTTGATGAGCTACAGCACATTCATATTGTGATAAAAAAATAAAATAAATAAAAAGTTCTCTTATTAGTTTCAAATGAAAAACAAAAGAATTAGTTTTTATGTCAGGGGAAATGGAGCATGTGACTCGCTTTAGTGTCCTGGGTTGAGGCTGTTTGCAGATTTCTAAACTGTTCTGTGAGCCTAGATCCTTTCAGACACACACCCTTGTAAATTTTGAAAATTCAGCTTAGAATTCCTCTAGTGACTTGAAACAAATTGCAGGCTTTATCCCTGCTATGGTTGAATGTGTCCCCCAAAATGTGTGTGTTAAAATGCAACAGTGTTGGGAAGCAGGGCCTAATGAGAGGCAGTTGGGCCATGGAGACAGACTGAACGGGTCAATGCCATCATCAGGGCCGTGGGTCCGTCATCTCAGGACCAGCATCCTCACAGAAAGAAGACTTTGGCCCCCTCTCGCCCTCCCACCTTCTGCCGCTGGATGGTGCAGCAAGGCGGCTCTTGCCACATGCCAGCAACTTAATTTTGGTCTTTTCTAGCTTCCAGAACTGGGAAAAATAAATTTCTTTTCCTTATAAATTACCCAGTCTCTGGTATCCTGTTAAAGCAGCACAAAACAGACCAAAGACTTCCTTCTGAAAAGGGAAAAGCTTGAGATACATGGGATGAAAACAAATTTCCACTTTTCTCCCAATTCAAAATAATATAACTTTATAAAACAATTATACTCACATGAATTGGAAAATAGTCCTTAAAGTACCTCCAAACAGTCCAATTTCTGACCCAGTTGGATCTCCTGCCTCCTTGCTCTGGGGTCCGCCAGTCAAAGTAAAGCCATGTCAGATAAGGGACGTAAAGGAACCAATAGTTGTATATGATCCATACCACAACGACTCCAACGCACACCTCCGCTGTAAGAAAGGGAAAGGCCTCATGGAATCAGGGTCAGTTAGCGTCCACACACGGCAGTACAATCATTGGCTCTTGGTTGGGGGATTTGATACATACAAAGTGTATATATATATATATATATTTTTTTTTTTTTTTTTTGAGACAGAGTTTCACTTTGTTGCCGAGGCTAGACTGAGTGCCGTGGCATCAGCCTAGCTCACAGCAACCTCAAACTCCTGGGCTCAAGCAATCCTGCTGCCTCAGCCTCCTGAGTAGCTGAGACTACAAGCATGCACCACCATGCCTGGATAATTTTTTCCATATATATTAGTTGGCCAATTAATTTCTTTCCATTTATAGTAGAGATGGGGTCTCGCTCTTGCTCAGGCTGGTTTCGAACTCCTGACCTTGAGCGATCCTACCGCCCCGGCCTCCCAGAGTGCTAGGATTACAGGCATGAGCCCAGCCCCTAATTATTTTTGTATCTAATAACATAGCTTAAAAGTACATAGGGCAAAAATTGACAAAATCTGACTTGGGCAGTTATGACGAGAATATTCACTTTTGGCTGAGTACAGTGGCTCATGCCTATAATTCTAACACTCTGAGAGCCCAAGGCAGGAGGGAGGATCACTTGAGCTCAGGAGTTCAAGACCAGCCTGAGCAAAATTGAGACCCTGTCTCTACTAAAAATGTAAAAATCAGCTGGGCATCGTGGTGGGCACCTATAGTCCCAGCTACTGGGGAGGCTGAGGCAGGAGGATCCCTTGAGCCCAGGAGTTTGAGGTTGCTGTGAGCTATGATGATACCACTGCACTCTACCAGGGCAAGAGAGTGAGACTGCTTCAAAAAAAAAAGTCACTTTCAAGCAATGTATTAAGCTAAGGTATACATTATTCAGATGTCTATATTATATATTACAATAAAAATATTTATAAAAAGAGAAGTACATCAACAACAAAAAAAAAGAGAATGCACCCAGCCTGAAGAATTCTTTTTATTAAATATTTTTGCCACCGAAGTGTAGAGATGGCTATTTTTTTCTTTTTTTTGAGACAGAGTCTCACTCTGTTTCCCGGGCTAAACTGCCATGGTATCAGCCTAGCTCACAGCAACCTCAAACTCCTGGGCTCAAGCAATCCTTCTGCCTCAGCCTCCTGAGTAGCTGGGACTACAGGCATGCACTACCATGCCCAGCTAAGTTTTTCTTTATATTTTTAATTGTCCAGATAATTTCTTTCAATTTTTAGTAGAGACGGGGCCTTGCTCTTGCTCAGGCTAGTCTTGAGCTCCTGACCTCGAGCAATCCACAGGAGCGGGCTTGGACCAAGGGCTTTAAGGAGTGCCATTGCTACTTTCTCTTCTAGGATGCACTGCAGTCTCCAATCTAGGGCTCACATAAGTCCCCAAACTCTTATTCACTGCAGATCAACTTTGTTAAAAAGAACTCTGTCCCCAAATGATCCATCAGGGTACCTAAGAAATAGCATCTTGATTTATTATTAAGATATATGTATATATACAGAGATATATATGCTTGGCCAAAAATAGAGCATTTATTTACATTTCTTGATACATATAAATCAGTAAATTTCCCAGTATGGATTTAACTCAATTATAAAATTGAACCTAGTCAGGAGACTGACTTGCTGCTCTCCAAGAGTGGTTAAAGGTTAAGAGTGGATGAAATGTTATGAAAGTATGTGTCCTCTGGGAGGTGTTCTGTGGCATCTTGGAACTGCCAAGAAAGTTTCCACGAGTCCAGAGCAAGGCCAGAAGTACGCCCTCTGCCCTCATTCCTAAAAGGCTCATTCTATTTTGCTTCATCTGTTTCCCTCTATCCAGGTCTGAGTGCTGATAATTTAACACCATTGGTTAGTTTTGTTTATTTTAATAAGATGTGCAAAAAACTTACAAGAAACATACATAGGCTTCATTCTTTTGCACTTGAAGCTAGATCTGGTGAACTAAGGTGAAGCAGGGAAGGGAAGGCATGGTTGAGTAGTGGTCATCCTCCTTCGCTTTACATAAGGAATCTCATTTACTCCTTGTAGTAATCCTCAAGGTACACATTACTGGCCCCATTTTACAAATTGTGGAAACTGAGGCTCAGGGAATTTGAGTATCCTATGGATTTGAACCTGGATTTGCCTAATCCCCAAACCTATGCACTTTTTTCAGCAAACCACACTATCCTCCAACTAATGGTAATACTACTGTAGAAGTACACATATTTATTACACATGCATAAGCAGATTCATAAGCATAAAGAATCAGGTAAATGGGAGGTTTTGTTTTCCTTACCACAAAGATGAAAAACTGAGACCAAAAGTAAACTGACTTACTTTCAATTACAGAATGGCCAAAAACAGATCCAGAAATAGTCCCCAAGCTACTAATTCAATGTGCACATACTTAGTTGAATAAACATTGCATATTCCTTTAGTGCTCATTATGGTTTGCATGTATGATGATTAAGACGTGGGTCTGGAATGGGACTGTTATGTTGGAATCTGCCTGATATGAGGCAAGTTCTTGTATCTCTTGAGCCCCCATTCCTCTACCTGTGAAATGGGCTGATGACAGCTCCTGTTTCCAAAGGCTGCTGAGGGAATGAATAAGGATGCACAGAGCTAGTGCTCGACAAATGCAAGCCACTGTTATAGTAATTTTGTTTACTATTATACATTTGGAGAATACCAAAAGTAGAAGCAGACAGAATATCAGCAATATTCCTGTCACTCAACAAAAGCTGTTAACATTTTCCTTTTAGTCTTTTGACAGGATTTTGCTATGTTGCCCAGGCTAGCCTTGAACTTCTGGACTCAAGCGATCCTCCTACCTTAGCCTCCTTAGGAGCTGGGATTATAGGTGTGAGCCACTGCTCCAAGCTAATCATACTTCTTAAAAATTCTATTTTTCATCACTTAGGATTATCTCACATTAGCTGCTTGATATTATAGCCTCTGTATAAATGTTCTTTTTAATGACTGATCAACATTCCATTGATTGTCAGTGCCAATTCAGCCATTCCGTTAATTTTGAACATTTATGCTTCTAACAAATTTTTATAAAATTTGTTCTATAAATGTAGTCTTATATAAAGTTTCTCCACATTTCGATTTATTTTCACAGGGCAAGAGGTAAAATACTAGATCACTAAGCAGAAAAACCTTTGTCATTTGATGTACTTTAATAACTTGCTATCTACAGAAGTTATTCTAATTTAAATTCCTACTCTGCACATTGTACACATTTTCGTTTCATATCATAAGCAGCACCAAAATAGCTTTTTTAAATCCCTTGATTCTAATTTGGATTGAAAGAAGAAAACATTATAAAAACTAGGTTACTAGATAACCTCTATTTTTATCTCACTAAGCGATCCAAGGTAACTTGGTTCCTCTAAATTGGAGTTCAAAGAGGAAGATATGAAAGTCCACAGCAACCCACTGTGTAGCTCTCAAAACTGATACTGATATCATTTTAAATTGTCTAGATTCACAAACCAAATTGAATTGAAGGCTTGATTTTAGCTCAGTCCCCTATCACTTATACTCTATTTTCACATAACTCCTATAGATTCTATTTTCTGCACATTGTTGAGGAAGCTGCCCTCACTCAATATTTTTTTTTTACTGAAGTGAAATTCACATAACATAAAATCAACGATTTTACAGAGAACAGTCCGGTGGCATTTAATTCGCAATGTTGTGCAAATACCACTTCTATCTAGCTCCCAAACACTGCCATTATTTCAAAATAAGTAAGCAGTTATTCCTCAATCCCTGTCCCCTTTGCCCCTAGCCATCACCAATCTGCATTCTGTTATCTACTGTGGATATTTCACATAAATGGAATGGCACAACACACGACCTTTTGTAGACTTTTGCTTAACATCAAGTTTTCGAGGTTCATCCATGTCGCAGCATGTATCAGAACTTCATTCCTTTATATGGCTGAACAATATTCCCATTTCTGTCTACACTGCAGTCTACTTATTCATGCACCTACTGATGAGCATGTGGGTTGTTTTGGCTACTGCAGTTGTTTTAGCGCTGCAGTGCCCCTATCACTGTAACAGTACTACAAATCCGTATAAAGAATAAGGCGAGGTCAAAGTGTGTGCGTTGTCATTAAATTTAGCATCACCAATAATGGGACAAAATGACATGATGCTTACTGACAGGATCTGATGGGCAGTACCTTAGCCACGTCCAGACTATGGGGCATTCCACAAGATAATTAGCTGGGGCTGTTAAAAACAAAACAAAACAACCTTTTAAAAGTTTTAAAAAACAAGTCAAAGGTATAGGAACAGGTCTAGCTAGAAAGGAAAAACTGAAGACAATTAAGGAAATTCAAATATGAACCATAGATTACATAAGATTATTGTATCCCTGATAAATTTCTTGGGTATGATAATAGGATTTTGATTACGTAGAAAATCCTCATTTTTTCAGGAGATACACGCTATAGTATTCAGGGATGAAGTGTCTATGCGGGGCGACAGAGCCATACTCTGCCTCAAAAAAAAAAAAGAAAGAATTTCAAATATTTAACTTTTATATGTATCCTTCCCATTCTCATCCAAGAAGCTTTCTTTTATTTCTGTATGAAAACTGTTTCTATACTTATTTTAACCATTTAATATAGTCTGGAGAAAGCAAATGGAATTCAGAGGCAAGCAAAACACATTAACATTTCTTTTTCTTCTTATTCCTGGAGGCATTGTATTTCAAAACACCAGTCAGTGCCATCTGCAGAATATAAGAGTGTAAGTGGGTAGCATTCTTCTGATTTTTAAGATTTCTATTTTTAAGAGACCTTGCCTCCCAGAGTTTTTTTTAGGATTGTGCTAAAAAACAAATCTCAGACCCCTTTGAGATTTTTGCAGCCTCCTGATATGTGGGTTTACTTCACATTGCTTTTAAAAAGTATTACTTACAGGTAACTACATTTTTCTTATTTTAAAGCAAATTCATTATTGAACAACATTCTTTGCCTGAAGAAGGCAAATGAGTTGTAACAAGGATCTAGTTGAAACTAGCCCCATATTCTGAATATTTCAGAAAGTCTTTCGAGCTTAAGGACAAAACAAACCCAAATACTTTGTATAGTTACAAACTAAAAACCATGGAGATAATCCATGATAAAAGAGGCACATTTGTGTTTACAAAAGTCCAAGAATCAAATACTAATCCCTTGTATGAATGTTAAAACGCACTCCCTCAAAAGTTTCCAGATAAAAGACTTTAAAAAATGACAACTGTCAAAAGATAAAAGTCCAACAAATTTAGTTATAGATCTACTTGGCTTTTATTCATGATTCGATCAGGCCAGCCTCTACTCTACAGAATATTATAGAACAAAAGC
This sequence comes from Microcebus murinus, assembly GCF_040939455.1. NCBI lineage: Eukaryota > Metazoa > Chordata > Mammalia > Primates > Cheirogaleidae > Microcebus > Microcebus murinus. The sequence goes on along the minus strand of NC_134111.1, from coordinate 92,585,653 downwards.
CCCCACTGGGCAATAGCAGAACAGTGGATTTTGTAAAGTGAGAACAAGGAAACAGAACAGGGGAAAAAAAGCTCATTGGTTATTGTTTTTTTTTTTTTTTTTTTTGAGACAGAGTCTCACTTTGTTGCCCGGGCTAGAGTGAGTGCCGTGGCGTCAGCCTAGCTCACAGCAACCTCAAACTCCTGGGCTCCAGTGATCCTTCTGCCTCAGCCTCCCGGGTAGCTGGGACTACAGGCATGCGCCACCATGCCCGGCTAATTTTTTTTTTTATATATATATCAGTTGGCCAATTAATTTCTTTCTATTTATAGTAGAGACGAGGTCTCGCTCAGGCTGGTTTTGAACTCCTGACCTTGAGCAATCCGCCGCCTCGGCCTCCCAAGAGCTAGGATTACAGGCGTGAGCCACAGCGCCCGGCCTGGTTATTGTTTTGTTACTTCAGTTTACTTTTTTGTAATGGTTAAAGCAAAGGGACTTCCTTATTACTCAGACGGACTGGAATCTCCTGTTTTCAGGAAAACTGGTCTGTTTGGGGATCTACCTGCTTCCTTAAAGTTTTGGGTTGATTATGTGGCATTTAGCATGGGTGATGCCCCTTTTGGTTTGGTCTTGTCTGTGGGAGCCTAGTGCAGGGGCTCATCCAACACAATGGCTGACCATAATTTTTGTTTAACACAACTAAATACAGCATGTGGATGCCTTTGCCATAAAGGACATCAGTGAGCTAATTGCTGGAATGTGTACAGTATCTATAGATTACAACATAGTACTGCATTGTGTTATTTTCCTGATTTGGATAATTGTACTATGGCTGTGGAAGAGAATGTACTTGGTTTTAGGAAATACATACTAAAGTAAGTTCAGTTAGTTCTCTCCAAATTAATCTCTAGACTAATTCCAGTCAAACAGCAATCCCAGTCAAAATCCCAGTAGGCTTTTTTTTTTTTGGTGGAAATTGACAAATAAGCCTAAAATTCATATGGAAATGCTAAGGACCTGGAATAATCAAAATGACTCTGAAAAAAGAACAAAGTTTGAGGACAGACACTATCTGATTTCAAGAATTATTATAAAGCCATAATAATCAAAATAACTTAGATCAATGGCACAGAATAAAGAATCTAGAAATAAACCTACACATGTATGGACAACTGATATTTGACAAGGGCACCAGGGCAATGCAGTGGAGAATAGACAGTGCTTTTTTCAAAAAACAACAATGACTACAAAACAAATGGAGCTAGAAAAACTGAATTATACATATGCCAAAAAATGAACTCAGACACTGTACCATGTATAAAAATTAACCCAAACAGACCATACATCTATATGTGAAACCTAAACCTATAAAACTTGTAGAAGAAAACAGGACAAAATTTTTGTGAGCTTGAATTCAGCAAAGATTTCTGAGACACCAAATACAGTCTATTAAAAGAAAGAAAATGAAAAACTGAACTTCATCAAAATGTAAAACATCTCCTCTTCAAAAGACACTGTTAAGAGAATGAAAAGATAACTCATAGACTGGAAGAAAAATCTATACAAAACATACAGCTGATAAGTGACTTATACCCAGAATATATAAGAACTCTCAAAACTCAGTAACAAGAAAACAAGCAATCCAGTCAAAAATAGGCAAAAGATTTAAACGGATACTTCAACAAAGATATGCCAATGGCAACTAAGCACATGAAAAGGCGTGAAAGGTCATTAGTCACTGGGGAAATACAAACTAAAGCCACATGAGATAACCACTACATACTTAGTAAAACTGAAAAAATTAAAAAGACTAACCACATCAAGTGATGGCAAGGATATGGAGCAACTAGAACTCTCATGCATAGCTGCTAGGAATGTAAAATGGTACAACTACTTTAGAAGAAAGTTTGGCAGTTTCTGAAAAAGTTAAAGCTGTGCCTACCATATGATCCAGCCATTCCATTCTTAGGTTTATCCAAGAATAAAGGAAGCATATGTTCACACAAACACTTGTAGGTGAAAATTCACAATAGTACTGTTCATAATAGCTTCAACCCAAATATTCATCAACAGATGAATGGACAAATTTTAATATATCCAGTCAATAGAATACTACTTAGAAAGAAAAAGCAATAAACTATTGATATACAGTAACAAGAATGAATCTCAAAATAATTATGCTGAATGAAAGAAGCCAGACCAAAAAAGGGTACATACGATTTGATTCCATTTATATAAAGCTCTAGAAAATGCAAACTAATCTGTGGTAACAGAAAGTCAATCAATAGTGGCTTGGGAATGAGGGGAGAGGAAGGAGTGATTACCAAAGGGTATGAGCAATCTGTAGGGATGATGGCTACATTCACTATCTTAATTACAGTTGATGATTTCTTAGCAAATTGTAAACTTTCTGGAAATGCATTATATCTCAATAAACCTGATTAAATAAATAAGTAAATGAACCCATTCAGTAAAAGATTATGATTCTACCACTTTTCATGAGTGGTCTTGGGCAAAATACTTAACTTCTTGAGCCTTGATTTTCTCATCTAAAAAACTAAATATAATAATTCCTGCCATGGGATTGTAGGTAGAAGACAGTTAATAAATATTGGCTCACTCTTTTTCAGTTTTCTACTTTTCAGCTAGCAACTTAGTGGCGTGCAAGCTACTAAGTAATGTTTCAGTTTCTTGAATATTAAGATTGGATGACAGGTACTTAACATTTATCTGAAGGAAACAGTGTTTGATTTCATGACTAAAATGAAACATTTTGCTATTTAAAAATATATTCCAAGTACTAATAGCTTAAACTCACTTCCCTGGTGGTGGCAAGAAAATTGCCTTCCAGGAGTTTGATTTAGAGATCTTAAAATACATCATTAATAAAACTTCTCGTCACCACCAGAAATAACCATTATATCAACTCTTTACTTGAAAATTGATAATTCATTGGAAAGAAGTTAGCATTTATCCTTTTCCTGTAAGAATTAAATAAATAATATGCTTCTATTTCATATGTCAAATATGTGAAACAAAAAACATTAAAATGAATTGTCCACAGAGCCACAATAGTTTGATTCAAATTGGGCATGGTTTGTTGCACACGTGCCATGTCCTAGTCGATAATTCACTGGCATGTGGCCACACGTGGCTCAACTTCCCACTACTGAGCCACGTGACCTCGAGTAATTTACTTCACCTCCTAAAATGAGGACAGTAAATTGTAAAATGAGGACAGGGGTAGTCCCTCTCTCACAGGGTTGCTGTGAGGGTTACATGAGTTAGTACTCATAGGGATGTGTGGGGTGGATAACTTCTCTTCTGGGTGAAAGAGTGGGAAGACAGTCATTCAACAAGTACTCTTGGTGTATCTTCCATGGGCCAGGCACTAAGCTTGCAGGCTAGGATGCCAACACAGACCTTTCTCTAATAACCACAGCCATGCACAAATGCAAGCAATGACAAGTGCCATGAATGAAAAGGACAGTGGCTATCAGATGTGCTTACTGATCTGCTACAAAGGCTGCAAACCATTAAAAGAGGGTAGTTTAGTGGTTAAAGCCAAGACTTTGGACAGAATACTTGGGTTTGCATCCAGGTCTTCCAACTACTACCGTGTTTCCCCCAAAATAAGACCTACCCATAAAATAAACCCTAGCAGGATTTTTAAGCATTTGTGCTATATGAGCCCTACCCCCAAAATAAGACCTAGTGATGGGCGTGGCTACACAGCATATCTGCACAACCCGTGCATTTCCTCTCCGAGGCAAAGAAGACGAGCGGCCCCACTCATGTGCCCCACGAGAGCTCTATTGCTTGACGTGAGAGATTGGGGCCAACGGTTCTAAAGGAAATAGAGTCACAAGAAATTCAGGATGGAATTTGGGGTTTGGAGAGTTATGATGATGTTCCAGAAGAAGACGACTTAACTATATTTGAATAAATGTAGACTGATGTACCATACTTAAAAAAAAATAACACATTCCCTGAAAATAAGCCCTAGGGTGTCTTCTTGAGGAAAAATAAATATAAGACCCTGTCTTATTTTCAGGGAAACAGTATTTCACTTCTTAGTTCCCTCATCTGTACAATGAGTGCAGAAATAGTCCTTACCATATAGTGCTGCTGTGAAGAGTGCAGAGTTAACAGCGGATGTTGCTTAGAACAACACACAACACATACTAAGTGCTGGAGAAGGTTGTCTGTTTTTATCTCCACTGTCCTTAGGTCCAGAGCAAAATGGAGTATAATGTTATTAACCCTGCCTCGCCGTTTGGCCTGTGAGGACTTGATGAGTTAATGTTTGGAATTATTTTTTTCAGTAAACACTAGCAGCACCTCCAGTGATTCCTATGTGCAGCCAGAGTTGGGAACCACTGATCCAGGCATTCAAAATGTAAAAACAAGCTTCAAAAGTGTAAAAACTCCACAATGCAATGAGCTTAATATGATTGCCGCCCCAGCAGTGTACAGTCTACAGGCTTTCAGCATACAAATGATTTTTAGACTTCAGAAGAGTTTAAGCTCCCACAGAAGGGGTTCCCCGAAATTCTTCTTCCTCCCACACCACCCCGTTTACTCCAAGAGCAGAACAAACACGAGAGAGAAAAGCGCTCTTTTGCACCATCTAATGACTCGGCTCATGTACGTTTCACGGGCTTAACTTGGGAAGCAACGGGGACACACCGCGGGGTCCAATTATTGCAGGAAAGAAGCCACTCCATCCAACCCAGCGAGCGGTGCAGTCGTCTTCCCAGACAGGTGCCTTTCAGCACCCGGGAGATCTTAAACACGGAAAAGTTAGCCCTGCTATTTGTCATGAGGGTGGAGAGAGGAAGGAGTTGGGGTTTTAATCTTTAGGCATTACTTTTCCATTTATGAATCGACAGTTCCAGAAACGAATTTACCAACTTTTTTTTTTTTTTTTTCCTGAGGGGCTAATGTACTCAAGCGCTCGATTGGGTCGTGGTTACATTTGGGTGTATATAGCAGCTGTCAAAGCGTACTGAGCTATTTATCATCTATGCCTTTTAGTATATAGGCAAGGTCCACCTCAATTTTAAAAACAACATAGGGGGACATAAATTGGTAAACAGTCGTTGGCTATGAGTTTCTCGTGGAGAAAGAAACCGAAGAGGAGAGTCCACATTGGCCACAAACGTCCTGTTGGACCTGCCCGCTCCGGCGGACGGGGAGCAAGGGTTGGAAGGTTCCGCGCACGTCTCGGGCAGGGGACGTCCCGCAGGGAGGAGACAGAGCCCGGCCACCGCGGCCCGGCGCGGGGTCCTTACCCAGCAGCAGGAAGGACAGGACCCACTGCAGCACCGCCGCCGTCTGCAGCCGCCGCGCCAGCGGGATGTTGAGCGGCGCAAACTCCACCTTCATGGCCCGGCCCCGACGAGGACGGCGCCCACCGCGGCCGCCCGCACCCTCGCTGCTCCGTGCCGCCTGCGGGAAGCGCACGGCCGGATCCGAGCTCCGCGCCGGGCACTGGCCAGAAGGAGACGAGGAGGCGGAGGCTGGAGAGCGGGCGGGGACTGGACTTCGCCCCGGGTGGGAGGGCGCGCCGGGACTGGGGCGAGGGCTGGGGGCTGCCAATCACGCGCGCCTGGCGCAAGCGGGCCCGAGAGTCCAGACCCGGGAGCAGCTGCTGCGCCCGGGCGCTGGGGAGAGCGCGCCGGCCGCGTAAGGCACGAGGGACTGCGAGCGGGGTCAGCTGGCGGCCGGCCGAGCCCGGCAGCGCGAACTCCTGGCGCCCTGTCGAGGACCTGAGATCTCCACCAGTACCAGACCCTTCATGGTTCAGCTGATCGATCACCGTGCGCTCGCCTTCAGCATCCGCTCTTAAAACCCACCCCTTCCTCCAGAATCCTCTACGACTGGGGAAGGGTTCGTGCCAGCAATCGCGCGCCGGCTGGAGAAAAGAGCGGGACGTAGCTTCTTAGCTTATTGGTTTATGTCCCATACCACGCCAACCTGCGGGACGTGGGGGCCAGGGACCCTGGCTTCCTCACTCCTGTGTCTACAGATCCGTGAACGAGTCCTGGAGACCTTTCATTTATTTTCATTCATTCAAACCACATTTATTGAGCACCTACTACGCGGCAAGCACCATCCTAGGCGCTGGGGACACAAGGGGTAACCAAGTCATCCGTCGTCTTGTTCAGAGAGTACAGTATGAGAAGAAACAGACACAAGCAAAATAACTACACAAGTGGGTGTGTAATTACAAGTTAGCCCCTACTGTGAGTGACTGGGAAAAGATTCTAGAACCAAGACTGGAAGGTCAAGGAGGTGTCTGAAGAAGTGCCCCGGACTTGAGCTATAATGATGAATCTAGTGAACTGAGAGGGTTGTCCAGGCAAAGGGAAGCACAGGTGCAAAGGTCCTGTGGCTGAAACTCAAACACCAGTATTGGGGGAGCTCAGGGAACAAGGGTGAGATTGGGGTGAGATGAGGCAAAAATGGTGGGAAAGGGCCAGACCCTTGCAGACTGTGTTTAGGGTTCAAGTCTGTACTCTAAAAGCAGTACAAGACTTTGAAGGGTTTCAATTATGATGTGTTAAATGGATAGACAGATTCTAAATAGTGCCTAATTTTTGTTGGCACCCACTACATTTTCTTTATAAATATTAATTACCATAGAGTTGAAAAACTCCAAGTGGCAAGTGGCTGTCAAGTCATTGCTGAAGGGAATTTGGAACAAGGCAAAAGGACAGCCTTGATTCTCCCCTGCAATGCCCCTTTCTCCTTTGACATTTTTTTTCCCCCAGACAAAGTCTTACTCTGTTGCCCAGGCTAGAGTGCTGTGGTGTCAGCCCAGCTTACAGCAACCTCAAACTCATACTGGGCTCAAGCAATCCTCCTGCCTCAGGCTCCCAAGTAGCTGGGACTACAGGTACTCACCACACCCGGCTGTTTTTGTATCTATTCTTACTTGCCTGGCTAATTTTTTTCTATTTTTAGTAGAGATGGGGTCTCATTCTTGCTCAGGCTGGTCTTGAACTCCTGAACTCAAGCAATCCTCCTGGCTCAGCCTCCTAGAGTGCTAGGATTACTGGCATGAGCTATGGGCCTGGCCTTCCTTGACATCCTAGTGCAGAGAAGGTTGGATAAAAACAAATACCAGGATGACTTGGGGGATTGTTTGTGGCTTTTTGTATGCAAAAATTATTTGGGTTTTTTTTCCCTAGTTGAGAAGTCACTTTCTTATTCCCTTTTGGATTTTTTTCCTTGACACTTTTCCCAGTGCTAAGTGGGGATACTACGAATGCACACTCTGTCAATGTGCAGAGCCCTTCATAAACCTATCCCTTTCTACACCAACCCTACAAAATAAGCATTAGCTCCAGTTGTGCAGCAAAGGAAATCACTACTCAAAATCACATAGTCAGTAAGCTGTAGAATAGAAAGATTCAAATGCAGTTTTCTCTAAAACCTGGGAAAACTAGTCATCCCTTCATCAACTGAACCAAACATGAAACAAGTATTTATGGAGTGCCTGCTTTGCATTGGGCATTCACCCAAAAGTGGAGTAAGATGTGGTCTCTGTGCTTTGAGAATTCATATGCATTCATTCATCGACTGTGGAAAGGCTTCTATGTGTGAGACACTGGGTAGAAAGTGGGGATGGACTACAGTCATGAATAAGAAAGGACTCTGTCCTCCTGGGGCTCACAGCCTAGTTACTATAGGTTAGGATTCCAACATATTTGGAGAAGTGGAGAGCATGATTCAATTCTTAACAGTAGACATCAGAAGTCTGAAGAGTATCCAAAGCCATTAAGATTGGAAAAAAACATAAGGTGTGAATTTAGGTAAGAAAGAGAAGTGGTCCAAAGATTCCTGCCTGGCACACAGAAGAGGAGATAAGAAACGATGTAGGATGAGTGGAGAGGATGGTGGGTTGGCCTACTTGGAAGCAAGAGAGAATAGAGATAGATTTGAGATACGCACGGGAGATATAAATGGGTGATTAATATAAATAGGACTGGGTGGTTAATTGGATTCCTAATCTGTAGGTAAATACAAAGAGCAAAACACCTGAAATTCCTGATCCTACTCACTTGAAGTTTATCATATTATATTTAATAATGCTTTTGTTACTTTCTCAGAGCACTCAGCTGATAGAAAAGAGCCATAACACCCCATCACAGCCCATTGAGGCAAAGCATGGACCCACCAGGACTTGGTCAATGCAATGGTCCATCACCACTTTAATTAACAATTTAATCATTTACTCATTCTTTTGACATTCAATGTGTATTTCTTTGTGTACATATTGTGTGCCAGGTTGCTGGAGTTAAGAGATGGTTGAATTGACATAGCGAGAAAGTTTTAATTCATCAAGCTATTCAAAACAGTTTCTCCGTATGAGCAAAACAGTTTCTCCGTATGAGCCGATGGCTTCCAGAGCCTAAGCAAGTAACTGCCACACTAAACTGTTTCTCAATGTTATTATAGGAAGGAAGGGAGTGTAGTTGAAACAGAGGAACAAATCACTGAAGGGTGCACAGAAGAGTGCTGAAGACCAAACTTGTCAGTTTGGGTTGGGGTTAGTCATCCAATCAATCCACAATTATTTTAGCAAATGATCAAAGAAAATTGCATTTGGCAGAATGATCAGCTTTGTTCCTATGTGCTTGGCATTGGCTGTACATGAGTAAATAATACATACATACATTTACAATAATTGGACAAAATGTATCAAGCACTACTGCTGTGGCAAGTGCCAGGGAGGGCATAGTGACAGGAAACCAACACAGTCCTGTTGAAGATCTGAGATTCTGCTGACTCAGTATGGCTCCTCTTTCTACTTCTAAACTCTAATGAGGAAATAAGAAGGTCACAGTTCAGACTGCCTCAAAGATTATGAAATCCTACTCTTGGAAATGAATAATGAAAAATCACTTCCTTGTTTTTTTTTCTTTGCATTTTACTATATCTAACTCTACTAGCAAGAAGGTGACGATGTTTTTCCATAATATTACATTTTACTGTAACTTATGTTGAATGTTCCCATTGCTGAGTTAAAAAGGAAATAGTATTGTTTCAAGATTGAGAGTTCTTAGAGGGGACAGTTTAGGACAAAGGTCACAGTTCTGATTTTCATATGATACATTAATCATAAAATAAAATATTCTTGGCTGGGCATGATGAATCATGCCTGTAATCCTAGCACTATAGGAGGCTGAGGCAGGAGGATAGCTTGAGCTCAGGAGTTTGAGACCAGTCTGAGTAAGAGTGAGATCCCACGTCTACTAATAGAAAAACTAATCGGGCATCATGGCTCACGTCTGTAGTCCCAGCTTCTTGGGAGGCTGAAGCAGGAGGATTGCTTGAGCTCAGGAGTTTGAGGTTGCTGTGAGCTATGCTGACGCCATGGCACTCTAGCCCGGGGAACAGAGTGAGACTGTGTCTCAAAACAAAAAAGAAGAGGAAGAAGAAAGAAGAAAGAAGAAGAAGAAGAAAATATCCTCCCCCCCCCCCCTCTCTCTCTCTCTCTCTCTCTCTCTCTCTCTCTCTCTCTCTCTCTCTCTCTCTCTCACACACACACACACACACACAAAACCCTCTGAGAATGACCAGCTCTGGTTAAAGTCGAATAGAAGGCTATCACTATGGTAGTTTCAACAAACTTCTTTGAATAAGTTTGAACAAACTTCTTTGTTCAAGAAGTTCTATTTTCAAGGTCCTCTTGAACAAAGTTTAAGAAATTTGCTCTGGCCCCTCTGCTTTCCTATTGTCCTCTTAGTTAACTGTTTTATCAATCTGACAGGACTTAGGTATATTTGTTCTGAGCTGAGTTGCAGAGTCTTGCCTGAGATAGTGAGGCTCTGCAGCTACCATGATTATGGTTCAAGATTTCTTTTCCTCCAAATTTTCTCCTTGCTATATATATACACAAGGTCTCAGACCTTATGCATCAATCCTGCCTGGTCAATAAATCTAAAATGTGCAATAGGTTTATTTTAAAAATACAATTTAAAAAACTCCATTCCTATTTGTTTTGACAAATAGGAAGTAATAGTACTGATCACCCTGATTCTTGGTGGGTCTAGCAGACCTTCCTTGTTCCAGATAAGTTTCAGGGTAATCTACAGAGAGAAGAGTGCCCCAGGAAATTTACAGGAAAGGCATATAAGATTTTGGCTGGAAAAAAACCAGTTTTGGATAAACAGCAAGTAAAAACAAGGCCAGTATGGTAAATTGTATCGTCTATTATAATACATGCATTGATAGCCCTGCCTCACCCTGTGGGTGAGAGAAGCTCAAGTTTCACTAAGCTTAATACCAGAGAGAATTTATAGTCTCAGATCATTTGTGCTTATTACCTTTAGTATAAATATCTAATATTTGTCTGGCACTTTGAAGACTTCAAGTTGTTTCCACATACTTAATCTTCACAACCATCTGAGGACATACTACCTCATTTTATGGATGAGGAAACTGAGGTTGGGAGTGGACAATGTTTGTTTTTGGAGAGAAAACCACAGTGTACCACTTTAAACTATCTGCTACTCTAGTATAAAATGTCATCTGACCCTGTAATGCAAGTAGGACCCATGTAGAAAGAATTCCATACATGACAACATCTCTTTCCCAACTGCTACCCAACTCATGAGCATTACAGGAAAGTGACACAATCATTTCAGAAACTTTGTCTGTGAATATTACATGTTTAACAGGCAAAAACAGTCAGCCTCTACCAATGTCTGAGTAGGCAGGAAAAGAAAGTGTACATGATTGTATTTTATAATAATCTCATTTTTTATTTTTGTTTTGAGACAGGGTCTCTGTCATTCGGGCTAGAGTGCAGTGGCGGGCGTCATCGCAGCTCACTGGAACCTCAAATTCCTGGGGCCAAGCAATTCTTTTGCCTTAACCTCCTGTGTAGCTGGTACTATAGGTGTGTGTCACTATGCCCGGCTAATTTTTTCTACTTTTAGTAGAGATGAGGTTTCACTCTTGGTCAGGCTGGTCTCAAACTCCTGGCCTCAAGCAATCCTCTTGCCTTGGCCTCCCAAAGTGCTAGGATGACAGGCGTGAGCCACTGTGCTGGGCCTCCTGGTTTTTTTTTCATCATAATAAAAGTGATACTTGATCCGGGCATGGTGGCTTACACCTGTAATCCCACCTGCCAGCCTGAGCAACACTGTGAGACTCTGTTTCTAAGTTAAAAAAAAATAGCCAGGCTAATGTGTAGCAGTCCCAGGTACTTGGGAGGCTGAGATGGAAGACTTAAATCCAGGTGTTTGAGGCTGCAATGAGCTATGATGGGGCCACTGCACCTATAGCCTGGGTGACAGAGGGAGAAAGTCTCTTAGAAAAAAAACTAATTCTGTAAAACATAAAAGATATAATAAAAAAGACTCACCACCCAAAGATAGCCACTGCTAACACTTCGTTGTATATCATGATAACTGTTTTATTTTTGCTCACACTCATATACTCAACATGCATTTTTTAAACAAAAATTGATCATTTTAAGCATATTGTTTAGTAACTTTATTTTAATATCATTTGCTGTGGACTTATTGCCATGTTAAAAAAATGTAGCTCGTCAACAACATTTTTAATGTTTGCATAGTATTCTATTGCATGGAGGTATCATACTTTATTTAATCAAGCTCATATTGTTGGATGTTTAGGTTGTTTCAAACTTTTCTGTATTATACAGAGAGAAATACTTGTTTGATTATTTTCTTAGAATAATTCTAATAGTGTAATAACAGTATCGAAGAGAAAACATATTTAAAATGTTGATTCATATTGTCAAACAAACTGCTATCTATGTTTTCAGCAGGAGTGTCTGAAACTTTCATTTCTAGAAAATGCTCACATTTCCTTCCTGCTCTTGGGCTGGCCCTAAAATTAGACAAAAGAACCACCTACCTACATTTCATGATATACTATCTCAACATTTTCCAAGTATCTTTCCTATCAGTCAGCGAATGCCATTGTGGCCTAGTTTTCTCTTTTCCATTAGAATTTTCTAACAGTTTAGCTAGTCACAGAGAAGGTACAAAGTACTTGTAATGTGTACAATGACAAAAAGCAGGAAGGATGACTTGGAAGATGTGAGAGATGGGAACAGAATTTCCTTGGTGGTCTAAGACTAGCAGGAAACTGACGAGGAAGATAGACAACAATAATGACAGCTACTCTATTTCCAGGACCTATGACATAAGAACTATACTAATTATTTATGACTATTATTTCTAATCCTTATAATAATTCTCTAAGGTATATATTATTATCCTTATTTTATAGATGAGGATACTGAGGTTCAGAAGCCACAGAACACTTTAGGTGCTCAGAGCACAGCAGGTCAGCATGCAATAATTTAAAAAGTCCTTTATTCATTAATCAAACACTAAGCACCAATTTTGAGAGGAAAATCATATTTGGCATTTGGGGATGTTTGCCATTTATGGCATGTTCCCAGTCTGTTATGTTAGTCACTGGGAGAGGACTGCCTGCAGCTATAGAGGGAAGCAAATACTGTATAACTTGATTAACAAAGTGGCCTAAATCTAGCCCTACTTCTGTTTCCTCATGTGAAGGGCCTTGGAAGAAGTCCTCGCTCATTATATAGTGGAGAGTATAAGGGCAAGGCTGTCTACTGGAACTGCCAGTTTGTGACTTAGTTTCATCATCTGTAAAAACTAGAGTAATAGTAATACCTACTGGCGTTTTAGTTGCCCTTGGATGCTAAAACCAATTACCACAAACTTGTTGACTTAAACCAAAAATTTATTCTCCTATAGTTCTGGAGGCCAGAAACCCGAAATCGGTTTTGCTGGACCAAACTCAAAGTGCATATAGGGCTGCTACATAGGGTAGGAGAGAATCTATCTTGTCTCTTCTAGTTTCTGGTGATTGCTGGCATCCTTGTTTTGTGGCTGCCACATTCCAATCTCTGCCACCATGGTTATATTGTATCCCTCTGCCTGCCCCGTATAAGGATCCACATGATTGCATTTAGACCCCATCTTTATAATCCCAGGATAATCTCTCAATCTCAAATTCCTTAAATTCATCTGCAAAGACCCCTCTGTTTCCACATAAAGTAACATTTATAGTTTGCAGAGATTAGGGCCTGCTATTTTGGGGGGGGGCATTATTGAGCCTATTACATTCAGAGTTGTTTTAAGGAGGAAATCTAACAGAGGACTGAGCACAGTATTTGCAGAGAGCACTGAATGGACAGCCTATTTCCTTATAGGGCTGCTGTCACGTTCAAATCAAGCACAGGGATATCACTCATAAAAGCGCAAGAGAGATTAAAGAATGAAGTATAAATTGGGATCAGTAAATAGCCCCCCTCCTCCTCTTGGATTTGCAAACCTCTCACCGCGGGAAGCCTTAGACCCCGCCCACTCGGGTTCTCACCACCTCCACGCAATGTTCCACCTGGAGGCCCCTCCCCCCCTTTGCCCGCCCCTCTCTCGCCCCACACACCTAATTTGGCGTCCTTTTCCTTTCCTGCGGTAGGGGCATCTGGGACTTCAGGATCAGTCTATTTTACTGCCTGTCAACTAGTAGCCAATTCTATCCAATTCTATCTCTTCTACAAGCTTCTCAGTTATTAGTACAATATATCTATATTTAATGAGCTGGATAGTGGCAATATACTTGTTTTCAGATGAAAAACTACAGCACAACTATTGGAAGCAGACCGGCAATATTCAAGACAGCCCGCACAAGAGGGGCTGGGGCCTGCTCAAGTCGGTCTCTGAGCCCAGGCTGACTCGCCGCGCAGGCGCAGTGGGTGCGACTCGCCATGCCGACTGTCAGCGTGAAGCGCGATCTGCTTTTCCGAGCCCTGGGCCGGACCTACAGTGAGTGCCAGCGGTAAAATGTGGGGCCTAGGCCTCTTCTCGGAGGCGGGGACGCCCTCCCATGAGGCATCGAGGCAACGTTCTTGCTGCCCTGCAGGTTTTGGCCTCGGGCGGTGGGAGTTTACACGGGGAGGGCTGACGAAGGAGGAGGTCCGACCTGGCTGTGGTCACCTCTCGGAACCGGCGTCGCATCGGCTGCCGTTGCACCACCGGCAGGTGCCCGGGTCCAGTGTCATTCATTCAGCGAACTGGCTTTGAGCGCCTGTGGCGTTCCTGCCCCGACGGCCATGCCAGGGCATAGACTAGGAAGGAAGCCCCGGGTTGTATTCCGATGTGCAGCTCGTTCGGTGCGATAAGAAAAGCACTGTGGGAACTCAGTTTGTGAGGAGGTGGGAGCAGGAGTTTGGAAGAGGTGTGTGTTGGTGGGGAGAGGGGTACGGCTTTCCATCTGTCTTTGTTTTCTTTTAGTAGTGTTTACTGAGCGCCTGTTACACGTCCGGCCCTGTTCTGATAGCTTGGGACTACACCTGTGCACGGTACACATAAGGTCCACGTTCTCATTCTGATGAAGGAGGCCGACAGTAACTAACCAGCACATTAATAAAATGGTTTCGAATAATGCCACATGCTATCGAGAAAAGAAAAGGCGTTATGCTAAGAACAACATTAGATGGGGTGGTAACATTTGAGCTGAGACCTAAATGACGAGGAGTTTTGTTTTTTTTTTTTTTTTTGAGACAGAGCCTCGCTTTGTTGTCCAGGCTAGAGTGAGTGCCGCGGCGTCAGCCTAGCTCACAGCAACCTCAAACTCCTGGGCTCGAGAGATCCTTCTGCCTCAGCCTCCCGAGTAGCTGGGACTACAGGCATGCGCCACCATGCCCGGCTAATTTTTTATATATATATATCAGTTGGCCAATTAATTTCTTTCTATTTATAGTAGAGACGGGGTCTCGCTCTTGCTCAGGCTGGTTTTGAACTCCTGACCTTGAGCAATCCGCCCGCCTCGGCCTCCCAAGAGCTAGGATTACAGGCGTGAGCCACAGCGCCCGGCCTGACGAGGAGTTTTTATTCTGTGGGCCTAGTCTTCATGCTACACTTCATCTCTTACGAGTTCTAAAAACAACCACTGAAAAAAAGGAGAGAGGAGACTATTAAGTACAGTTATCAGTTACCACACAGCTGTAGCTCCTTATGATTTTCAGCTTGTATAAAGGCTGAAGCAACTGGTTTGTGAGAGCTGTTTTTTGGTGTTAGGGCTCAATGTGATAGCAAAGCCCTAATCGGTTTAATAATGACACTGCTTCACAGAGTAAGATATTACTGTACTGTGAAAATAGTTAGCCTTTAAAAAAAGTTTTCTAAAGGTGCACTTTTAGATATTTACTATCTATTCTTGAAGTGTTATTCTCCAAAAGGTTCTGCCATAAGTCACTGAAAGTAGTGATAATGACCTTACCCTTTGCATTCAGCTCTAATTCCCTAATCACTTTTTATTTTATAATATGCTTGCTTATATTTTTTACGTATCCTTACAAGCCATATCCTAATGGTATTTATACAGGTTGATTATCCCTTATCCAAAACGCTTGGGCCCAGAAGTATTTCAGATTTTTCCGGTTTTTGGAATATTTGTATACATGTGATGAGATACCTTGGGGATGGGACCCCAGTCTAAACTTGAAATTTGTTTCATATATGCCTTATACATATAGCCTGAATTTAATTTTGTGCAATATTTTTAATTTTGTGCATGAAACAAAGTTTTGACTGTCTTTTGACTGAGCTACAGTCACATTTGCTCAGGTGTGGAATTTTCTACTTGTGGCATCATGTGGATGCTCAAAAATTTTCACAGTTTGGAACATTTTGAATATCAGATTAGGGATGCTTAACTTGTGTGCTTGAATTGCACAGGATAGTATGTGGCAAATATTTGTTCAAAATATCTATAATCAGTTCCCATCCAGTTCTCCATTTCTAGGAAAGAACCTACATTTTTAGAACGTGGTGAGATTTATAAGGTATTTGCTATCATCTGATGTTTTAATATATTCTCTAGCTGTCCCTTCCCCTTTTATGTTGTGAGTTATGAGGGAAGCTCTGTTTTTTTCCCCCCACAAATATCTGTTCATTAGCTACTGGATCTTTTAAAAATTTCAGTCAAAAAATTTGATGTTGTTGAGATGCGCTCAGATGGGTCAGAAATATTCATCATTAGTTTATATTTATTGTATTCTTTCTTGAAACCCTTAAAGTATAAATTGAGTTGAAGTCAGAGTTGGGAAAGTGTGTTTAGCAAAGCATCTGGTTGCCAAATAGTACAGATACATCTATTTCTTACCTTTTTTTGTCTTCCTCTTTTTTCTTGTTTTCAGATAATGTTTAATTCATGCTCTTCTTAATCCATATTTTCTTTTTTTGTTACAGTCCCTCTAATGGTTGCTTTTTGTCAATCCGAAATTCTGTTGTTTCCACCAGTCACTACCTTCCCCTTCACCATTGCTTATCAAGGGTATTTCTCTCTCAGGCTGTTTGTCATTCTGATTATTTTGCTCTGACTCCTTTGGAGCAGGTTTGTCCCCATAGTCTATCTTTTAACTGTCTTTCTGCTCAGATAGTTTCCACTGTGTAACTGATTTAACATCACTGCTCTTCAATTCTAGTCATGTAGAATTGGTGTAATGGCTGGCAATACTTCCATAGCCATCTGTGTATATCATACAACCCCCTAAGATATATTATAGTTACTTAGGTATGTCATTTTGTTAGAGAAAATTACTAATCACCTTTTATTGTTCTTCCTTGCATCTAAACCCATGAGATACAGCTGAAAGCAATGAAACATGATAATTAGGATTCAATATATTTTAATAGGTCTATACAATTTGATTATGTCTGTCTATAAATATGTAAATATTTATAACCATGTAGTTATCTATTACTTTAAAAATTTTTTAAATGTATTTATTTTTGAGATAGGGTCTCACTTTTTAACCGGGCTAGTGTGCAGTGGCATCATCATAGCTGACTGCAGCCTCCAACTCCTGCAGTGAAGTCATCCTCCTGCCTCAGCCTTCTGAGTAGCTAAGACTATATTCATGTGCCACCACTCTTGGCTAATTTTTCTATTTTTTGTAGAGAAGGGGTCTTGATCTTGCTAAGGCTGGTCTTGATCTCCTGGCCTCAAGCAATCATCCTTATCGGCCTCCCAGAGTGCTGGCATTACAGGTGTGAGCCACCATGCTTGGCCTATCTATCACTACATACTAACTTATCCCAGAATTTAGCATCTCAAAACAATCATTTGCTATACAGTTTCTGAGGGTCAAGAATTGGGGAGTGGATTAGCTGAGTGGTTTTGCCTGTGGATTTCTCACCAGGTTGCAATCAAAGTGTCAGGCAAATCTGTAGTTATCTCAAGGTCTAACTGGGGCAGGAGAAGCTGCTGCCAATAGAAGTAATTGTTAGCAGGCCTCAGTTCCTTGCTGATTTTTGGCCAGAGGCATCAGGTCCTCCCACCTTGGCCTCTTCATAGGACTTATTACAGCATATTTGTTAGCTTGTTTGCCCCAGAGCAAGAGGTAGGAGAGAGCAGGTAAGTAAGAGACTGCTCAAGATAGAAGCCTCATTTTTTAGTAACAACTCTGGAGTGATATATTCCAGGGGTCCTCAAACTTTTTAAATAGGGGGCCAGTTCACTGTCCCTCAGATCGTTGGAGGGCCGGACTATAGTTTAAAAAAAAACTATGAACAAATTCCTACGCACACTGCACATATCTTATTTTGAAGTAAAAAAAAAACAAATGGGCAAAAACACCCGCATGTGGCCCACGGGCTGTAGTTTGAGGATGCCTGTATTAGCCCTTTTCACATTCTCTTGGTCACAGACCAATCCTAGCACAGTGTGGAAGGGAACAATGCAAGGGCATGAATACCAGGTATTTATTGAATAATACCAGGGTATTATTGAAGACCATTTTGGTCTGCCACAGCCTCCCTTCTGGCCTACAATGATTTATGTTCCTCCTACATGTAAAATATATTTGACCCTTCCCAAGGGCCCTAGAAATATCATCCCATCACAATAGCAGCTTGAAATCTAAAATCTCATCATCTAAATCAGATACTGATTTGGATGAGGCGTCTCCCGTGTAGTTCCTTAAGTATAGCTCCTTGAGTACAGTTAACTCTTGGTCTGAGAGATTCAAGAGATAAGTTAGCTGCCCCATATATACCTAATATACAATGGTGGAACAGGCATAGAATAACTACTGTAGATATTCCTCTTCCAAGGGGAGGAAAATGGGAGACACAAAGGAGTCACTGGTTCATGGCAATTCTGAAATTGAATGGCAAATGTTGGATGTTCTTGATTAGATCTGACAAGCCTGGGATAATTCTCCATGGCTCTCTGCCCACTGTGCCTTGGGTTCATGGTTCCATCCTCTCAGTGATTCCCTAGAAAGCATGTGCTTTACACTTGATTAGTTTTCTCAGTCTACTTCCTGCTCATAGAATTTTGTGGGTTCAGAAACTTCATTTTGTCTTATTTTTTGTCCCTTTTAGTTCAAGTTGGCAATGATTCTGTGTGTGTGAATCTGTGTGATTCCTCCTAAAAACTTAGTGGGACTTAAGTGAATTTTACTGGCTTCTATTTCATTAGCTAAAAGCCACACCACCCACAAGTTTCTGAAGTAAGCTGTTCTGTTCTTTGGGTTTGTGCTGATACAGTGCTCTTAATTAGTCTCTATTGTGTGATTAGTTGGATTTTGTGAGGCCCATCCATCCATCTATCTATCTTTAGAGACAGGTCTGTGTTGCCCAGGCTGATGGTGTGATAATAACTTACTGCAGCATGGAACTCCTGAGCTCAAAGGATCCTCCTGCCTCAGCCTCCTGAGTAGCTGGGACTACAGGCATGCACCATTACTCCCAGCTAATTTTTTTTTGTTTTTGACTTTTTGTAGAGATGAGGTCTTGCTGTGTTGCTTTGGCTATTCTTGAACTCCTGGCTTCTAGAGCTCCTCCTGCCTTGTCTCCCAAAGTGCTGGGATTACAGGCATGAGCCACCACACCCATCTCCCTTTGTATTTCTTTATAGGACATTTTGTTTGAATGAATAGTACCTTTTTTATGGTGATATCCTTAACTTTTATCTTTGGTCCATGTTTTCCTGGTGATGTCTTGGATTTGTGTTTTGCCCAAGCTCCAAAGTTATTTCTTAATTTAACATTGTTTTACATCTGGAGAAGGTGAGAATTTTAAACATCATCAAGAATCATCCTGGCTCCTTTTTGTTTAACAGTCCTTCTTTTAGTTTATTGCTTCTGTCACATGAACAGCAAGAAAAAACCAGGTGGCACTTTGAGCTCTGGTTGGAAATTTTGATTACATCACCAAGTTGATTAGATACATTTTTTATATTCCACATAACTGCAAGCAACAATGTTGCTAAACTTTGTCCTCTGTGTAACAGGGAGTCCCTTCCAGTTTTCAATAACATCACCTCACTTTCCTTCATGTCCTCACCTGCATCCATATCAAAGACTATAAGGCTTCAATTAACAGCTTTTTGAAGGCCCTTATAGGTTTTCATTTTTTACTCCTCAAAGCCTGCTTGGTTCCAAAGTCACTGCCATGTTTTTGGTTTTCGTTATCGTAGCACTCCATTTCCAGGGACTAAAGTCTGTATTGGTAATCTAGTGCTGCATGACAAATTACCCCAATATTTAGAAGTGTAAACCACAGGTCTTTATTATTTCACACAGTTACTGAGAGGAGTCAGGGAGTGGTTTAGCTAGATGGCTCTGGCTCTAGGTCTCTTCACCACTTTGCAGTCAAGCTGTCAGCTGGGGTTGCTGTCATCTCAACGCTTGGATGGGCTGGAGAATCTGCTGCCATCTGCTCACTCATGGTTGCTTCAGACCTCAGTTCACTCAAATGCATGTATATCAGGAGGTAGAGATCTCTGGGAGCCATCTTGGAGGCTGGGTACCTCTGTTATTACCTGATAGCCTCACCCACTTGTTCCCCCAAACCACAGATCCGGGAGTCATCCTAAACTCCTGCTAACTCACTATTCCTATGTCCTATCAGTCAGCCATTGAGCTTTATAGATTCTGTGTCCTTAACATTTCTCACATCAGTTCCTTCTTCCTCATACTCACTGCTGTTATTTTAAATGAAGCCCTCACCATATACCATCTGTGTTATTGGAGTAGACTCTTTGCCAGAATCTCTTCTACCCTACCACCAGTCTTTCAAATGTAGATCTAAACATGCTTTTGCCCAGCAGAGAAATCTTCAGTGTAACTCCCCGTTGGGTGCTGGAAGGACAGAGGGCAAATCCCTTGGTATGTTATGAGTTGGCCTCTTTCTACTTGTTTCATCATCTCTCTTCCTGATAGGAACCTTATGCTTCATCCATATGGAACTACTTAAGAGTTTCCAAACTTGCCATGCTGTTTCACTCGCCAGTCTCTGCCTAATGAACTCATCCTTTTCTGTGAAGCTTTAGCTGACCCTAAGTGGAGCTGTTATTTCATTTGTGCCACCCCTGTATCTTGTACTTAACATTGTATATTTATTTACACATCTGGTTTCTTTACTAGAGGAGGAAGTACTTAAGGTAAGGACTGTGTTTTATGTATCTTTGTAGCCCTGGTTCTTACTATAGTGCCTGGCATAAAATGGGTGCCTAGTATTTGATAAATTGAATTGAAGTTCACTGTCTGGATAAAGAATCTTAAGACCAGCTTTTCACTAGAATATACTGGTAATGGTAGTTCATGTTCATTTTTTTTTTTTTTTTTTTTTTTTTTTTGAGATAGAGTCTCACTATGTTACCTGGGCTAGAGTGCTTTGGCATCAGCCTAGCTCACAGCAACCTCAAACTCCTGGGCTTGAATAATCCTCCTGCCTCAGTCTCCTGGGTAACTGGGACCATAGACATGCACCACCGCGCCCGGATAGTTTTTTTTTTTTCTATTTTTAGTTGTTTGGCTAATTTCTTTCTATTTATAGGAGAGATGGGGTATCGCTTTTGCACAGGCTGGTCTCGAACTCCTGGGCTCAGGCAGTCCTCCCATTTTGGCCTTTCAGAGTGCTAGGATTACAGGCATGAGCCACCGCGCCCAGCCTGTGTTCAATTTTTGATAATGTAAATACCCTGAAAATGCCATATCACATAGCAAAGCCAAGCAGAATGTAATTTTAAAATAAGGAGGAGAGCTATCTATTATTGCAGACTCTCTATGTTTCGGGGTACGATGCCAGGTCCATTTTCTGCATGATCTCGTGTAAATCTTTCCAACAGTTCCATGCTATAAATGGCTATAAAATAAAATACCACTTTATAGGTGAGACATCCATAAAGTTTACATAAGGTGCTAAGAAAGTTTACCTAAGTTGCCAAGCTTTCAGAACCAATAAATGGCAAAGAATTCAAACTCTGAATGGCTTGGTTCCAAAGCCAAGTGTCAGGCCACTTAGAGAATTTTAGATGATAGAATTTATATGACTTTCCATTGTGTTGGATCTGTGATTTGGAGCCTAGTTTATATTTGAAACCTACTTAACAGGTTTTTTTTTTTTCCCCCATGCAAACTTCCCAGTGGGGGTAACCTAATCCTATAGTTGGTATTTCTATAGCTTAATCAGCCCTTTAATAGTTTTGTTTTTCTTTTTTTATCTTTTGAAAATTTTTTGGCTAAGCTTTTTTGTTTGTTTTTAAATCGGGGTATCTGTTGTCTGATATTTAGTATGCCTGGTGCTAAGCAATTAATGATAAGAAAATGCAGTTTATATATAATTTTCCTTTATGCTGAACAGATTAAAATTAACAATTTCCTTTTTTTTTCTCTCTAGCTGACGAAGAATTTGATGAACTATGTTTTGAATTTGGCCTGGAACTTGATGAAATTGTATGTATTTGAATATGTTTGTTTCTCAAATATTTCGTATAAGCTCATTTTTCAGGAGTTTATACTATTTTAGTTACTTTAAAGTTAGACTAAGATGATATGTTTGTGGGCTGTGGTGGTTTCTGTGTTCACGGGGCTGAGCTCCAGTTCTAAAAGTGTTTGCTGCTTTGATTAAAATCTCAAAAAGGAGTTTATGCTTCAGTCATCTCAAGTTATCAGGCTAATGCTGTGGAGATGTATAGAATGTGTGAGGTAACCCCAGAGGGAGAGTGAGCTCCCCCTTATGGCAGGTTAACCGTGGAAACGAAGCAGTGGAAATGTTGCTTTGCCCAGAGTTGCACTGCCTCCATCACATCCAGCTCCTCCTCCTTGGCCCGTGTTTGCCCCTCCACCTTCCTTCACGCCTGTTTAACTAGTGTGGATTTTTACAGTGATCTTGTAAAATGATCTCATATTTTCTAGGAATTGCTTATAAAAATGATTATGAAGCAATTTCCTTGGCTTTTGATTGTATAATGATTAAACTATTTTAAAAAAATAGCAAGTCTGGGCTATATATTTTACTTATGAAATATATTGTTAATAACGATTATATATTAAAGACATTGTACTTATGATTGAAAAGATAATTTTCTGGTAGTTACTGTTAGGTTTTTTCCTAAGTTTTCTTTTTAATCTATTCAGTGTTTTATAACACTGCCGTAGGTATAAGTTTAAAAAATCTTCAGGCTAACAAAATGTACATTGTGTTGCCTTGTTTTCCTACTGCTTCACTGATGTTACAGGAAGATAATCTTTATATTCAAGAGTATTTATATACTTGAGAAATTGGCTGAGATTTCTATAGTTTGTAAGTTGCTGTTAGTATCACTACATCTCAAAATTATGTTTGAGGTTATTTGATATTGAAGAGCCTTGGACTGGATATCAGAAAATTTGAGTTCTAGTTCTAACATTTATCATCTGTGTAACTATGGACAATTACTTTGCCTGTTTGGGCCTCATATTTTAGTCTCTCTGGGTCTCCTTTTCATTTGTAAAATAAGGGATTTGGATTATGTGATATTTATAGATCCCTTCTGGCTCTGACATTTATGTAGTTTTTGATTTTTGTAAGATTTTTTTTGTCATGTAGTACTGACAAACCCAGTCTTCACATATGGTCTTTGTATGAATTGAAACATTGAAAATGAAAGAAGATTTAAGCTGTGTTTTTTTGTTTTTTTGCAGAAGAATCAGGTCATTATTTACAATAGTCCTCCTTTATCTGCAGTTTTGTTTCCACAGTTTCAATTACCCACTGGAATCTTTGGTCTGAAAATAGATGAGTATGGTACAATAAGATATTTTGAGAGCGAGAGACAACATTCACATAACTTTTATTACAGTATATTGTTATAATTATTATATTTTATAATTAGTTATTGTTAATCTCTTACTGTGCCTAATTTATAAATTAGACTTTATCACAGGAATGTATGTATAGGAAAAAACATAGTATATAAAGGATTTGGTACTATCCGAGGTTTCCAGCATCCACTGAGGGTCTTGGATCATATCCCCTGCAGATAAGGGAGGACTGCTGTGTTCAGATGCTTTCATTTTTCTGGTTACCGTATTATCTCCCCTTCTTTATATAGATCCCTCCTGAAATCTGCCATCCCCTGTGAGGTGTCTCTCCTTTCTTCACTAAAAAGCAGTAATTTTATTGACCCCTTTGATCAAATGTTATTTGAATTCTAATTCATCCTCTGTTGCCTCTTTCTGCCTCTCCCCATCACCCCCTTTTTCCCTCTCCTGCTCTTTCCTTGTCCTCTTCCTCTTCTTTCTCATTTTTTTATTTTCCCTAATTCAAAAAATTTGTCTCCTAAGTTTCTTGGGGTGTTCCTTGGGGTGTGGCACCACCTTGCATGGTCCCGCATTGTGTGGACCTCTCTGGTTCCTCAAGTGTCACTTGGGCACATAATGCTTAGTCCCCAAAAGTGAATCCCTCTGCATACCATGTAAGTGTACATGTAATTCCTAACTTGAGCACCAATTTGAACTACTCATATTGTGGCAGTGGGAGAGCATCATATGAAACAAAATCATATTTTGACAGAATTCCATCAGTCTTTTTAGCAGGTGGTTGTTGGTGGAAATAATGGAATTCCGGTTAAGTGGGATTTCCAAATAATTAAAGGGTAACATTAGAATACAACTTTTAATCATTTTGATTGAAAATTTCTTAATAAATATATTTACAATTCCCTGCTGTAGTAAACTTAGGGAATAAAACTTAACCTCTTGGCAATGGTTGTCTTAAGACAATCTGTTATTCTCTGCCATAATGTGGTGATTGAGGTATTCTAAGCTCTTTGCCACTGCATTAAAAATTATTATTCTAGAGGTGTTTCTTTTCTCCCTCTTGGTTGTTGTCATTCTGCTGTGCTATTATACCTTTACTGTCACTAGATTACTTCCTATTGTACCTATTATCCCTTCTAATTTTTAATCACAGTTTCTGATGGTCTGTGAATGTTTTTTATTTGTTCTTTTAACTCTCATTCTCATGTGGGCTTGGGTGCCCATGGGATTTAGCTTTTGAGTCATTATCCTATAAGAAGTTGTATTGTTTTTATTTGGGGAATCATCTTTATTTTACTTCTTTGACACTTTTGTTGTTCTTTATGTTCTTGGTGGTGGTTTCATTTTCTTTCAGATGGGAAAGCTTTTTCTGTAAAGGACGAGATAGTAAATATTTTAGGTTTTGTAGACTCTATAATCTCTGTTACAAATCAGCTGTTGCAATGTGTAAATAACAATAGATAATATGTAAATGAATAGGTGTGTTCTGTATTCCAATAAAATTTTATTTACAAAAACAGATACCAGGCATAATTTGCCCAGTAGGCCATTGTTTGCTGACTCATTTCTGCTCTTCTAAAATAACTGAGAATGCCAGATGTCTGAACTAAGGGAAAATGGGAGTACTTTTATGTCTGCTGTGATTATCTAATAACAGTTAATATTTTTATAGCGCATATAATAAACCCATGTTTTTGTTGCAGAAAAGAATATGTATAATGTAGTTGCTACCTCATAGGGCTGACAACCTCTACTTTTTATATAGAGTTTAAATTTATTTAGTTAATTTTTTTGGCTTGTTTTAGACTTCTGAGAAGGAAATAATAAGCAAGGAACAAGGTAATGTAAAAGCACAGGGTGCCTCAGATGTTGTTCTTTACAAAATTGACGTCCCTGCCAATAGATATGATCTCTTATGTCTGGAAGGATTGGTTCGAGGACTTCAAGTCTTCAAAGAAAGGTAAGGAAATATGTTCATTAAATACTTTGCTAAGCTGGATTTTTTTTCTTGTCATTATCAGCAAACATGTTTAACTTTCTAGAAAAAAAACTACAAGTCTGCACAGAGTGATGATTTGAGGATAAGATTCATGTAGATTATACCCATTTGAAAATTTACTTGAATATTGAGCCATTGCCTGTCATTTTGGGAGCATGTTTGCTATATGATCTTGAGCAAGTTAATTGGCCTTGGCTGGGCGTGGTGGCTCTCGCCTGTAATCCTAGCTCTCTGGGAGGCCGAGGTGGAAGGATCGCTCAAGGTCAGGAGTTTGAAACCAGCCTGAGCAAGAGTGAGACCACATCTCTACTAAAAATAGAAAGAAATTGATTGAACAACTAAAAATATATAGAAAAACTTAGCCGGGCATGGTGGCACATGCCTGTAGTCCCAGCTACTTGGGAGGCTGAGGCAGGAGGATTGCTTGAGCCCAGGAGTTTGAGGTTGCTGTGAGCTAGATGACACCACAGCACTCTAGCCCTGGCAACAGAGTAAGACTCTGACTCAAAAAAAAAAAAAAAAAAAATTGGCCTCTCCTGTGTCAATCTCCTAATCTATAAAGGTCTTTAAGACCCCTTCCAACTCTTCATGTAATAAATACAGAAGATAATGAATATGTAAAGTAGGAAAGAAGTGAAAAATGTAACAGTTATAAAATACTTATTTTTGTTTTTGATTACTTATATAATATCCAGTCAACTGCAAAAGAATAAGAGCCTCTGGCTGATGGGATACATTCTGGAATTATGAGGTTTAAGATGAGTGATGGGTGTTGGTGAAATAATGACCGTTGGACATTTGGTTAAAGATGGTTAAAATTTTGGAGTTGACCAGTTGGTTTCCTGCATGACAATCAGATGTTTATACTGGAGGATCAAGCATAACTCCTTATAGAATGTGTTTCCTAAAACTGCCTTATTGGAATCTGTATTTTTAACAGGCACCTCATTGTGAATTTTATGATCAGACAGAATTAGGAATGCCACTTAAAATCTTTGCAACTTAAAATGGACCAGCAACATCTGGATCACCTGAGATTTTATTAGAAATGCAGAATCTTGGCCTCCACCCAACACCTATTGAGTCAGAATCCATGGTTTAACAAATGCCACAGTTGATTGAAGTTTGAGAACCACTGCCTTAAAGCAGTAGTTCCCAACTTCTCTTGATGATAAATAAGAATTTGTTGGAGATGCCTTAAAATACAGCATTTGCCAAGTCTTGACTTTTTTGATTCAGGTCCAGATGGGAATAGGGAATCTGTATTTTTGATAAACTCTATTTTTTCTTAGAAGCTCAAAATCTTACAGTTGGAATAAAACTTAAAGGTTATCTAATACTGACCCTCAGCTGTTGTTTAAATGCCCCTTAAACAATTGCTTAATTAATGGCTTTGTAGCCTCTGTTGAGACTCTAGTGATAGGAAACACATTATGATGAGACATCCTATACCATTTTGAGGCAACTTTAAATGTTAGAAAATTTGTTAGTTTTTGTTTTTTAAAAATATTCAGCCAAAATTTGACTTGTTGTAACTCAACCCATTGTTCTAATTCTGTTCATTCTGTATACTTCTTATGTACAGCATAGAGTATAATTTATCAAATATTTTGATTAATTATGAGTAAGTTTATTTTAATATTATTTTAGGATAAAGGCTCCAGTGTATAAACGCCTAATGCCTAATGGAAAAATCCAGAAATTGATTATCACAGAGGAGGTAATAAGGATAAACTCTTATTTTCTTTTGAAAAAAAAATCTCGTGTGTGTGTGTGTGTGTGTGTGTATGGTGGGGAGGAAAAAGAAAGCGGACCCTCCTGCCAAGTGTGATTTTCTTTGATCATTTGCTAAAATGAGTATATATTTAACCTCTAGCTCTTAAAAATTGTCAATTTTTTTTAACCAAGAAATGGGATAAAACATCTGTTTTTCATAAATCATTTTGAAAAATAATATCCAAATATTATAAAGCACATTTGAGATATAATTGTTTAAACTCTAATATATTAATAAAATTTCCAAAGATAAACTTTTTTGAGGATTATGTTAGTAAAAATATGAACTATGAGCAAACTAAAGGTTGTGTTTTCTCGATTATTTAGTACATTTTGAGAAATCTTACTAAAATGTAAACTACTCCATGAAGATAGTGTCTTTGTGTCTTATCACTTAATTTTATTACTTATTGAATAAATGACTGTATACTTATTTGAATGAAAATTTATGACAGTGTCAAGAGCTCAGCTGCCTTTCTATAACAGGATGTTATTACAAAGAAAAGCGTGTTTACTATCTCTAATGATAATTGTGAATTTCAGACAGCTAAAGTACGCCCTTTTGCTGTAGCAGCAGTTCTCCGAAATATAAAATTTACTAAAGATCGATATGACAGCTTCATTGAACTACAGGAGAAATTACATCAGAATATTTGCAGGTTTGTAATTGCATCTTCTCATCTTCTTTTCTCCTTGCCTTCCCCTCTTCCTTCCCCTTCCTTTTCCTTTCCATCCCTCTTTCTCCCTTCTTACTCCTTCTACCTTTCCTCCCCCCATCCATCTCTCCGTCCTTTCTTACTCTGCAGACTTTTTTCCAAAGTATTTCTAAATTAATAGGATGTGACAGTAATAAGAGTTTAACTTTGCTTTACCAGGCGGATATGTTACTGCTTATAAGTGGTATATGCATGGAGAAACAGGAGATCTAAAGATGTACTTTGAATTCTGTATACAGCAGAATTATATAGAGACTTTTCTCTCTCTTTTTTTTTTTTTGGTTCAAATCAGTAGTGGATTATACTAAGTAATTTGGTAATTTGAAGTATGTATCATTTCAAAAATGAGAAAGTTTTGGCTTGACCTCACTTTTTGAATGACTATAATTATAAATTGACAGATAAAACTGTAAATAACTGAATTTTACTTGTTCTGTCTTCACATTACTATGCATCATTTCCTGCATAGCTCCCTTTAGTGCAGTGGTCTTCAAACCTATATATTAATAATCCCTGAGTGCCTAATGGTCGAGGAAGTTCCAGTAGGAGTCCTTGAACTAATTGTAGTATTTCAAAAATCCTAATGGAAACTATATATTTACTGATGATCAGAAACCTCAGGCTTTAGCTAACGTAAAATTTCTTTGTGTTGGTCCTGAAGTATATCAACGTAAGTTATCTCATGTTGATCTGAAGGTATGATTGACAGTTATATATATGTCTTAAAAAAATAGAAAAAATAATTTTTATTTTTTCAAAACAGGGACTCCCTGCTGCCCAGGCTAGAATGCAGTGGCATCATCAGAGCTCAGTGCAATCTCAAACTTCTGAGTTCAAGTGATCCTCATGTCTCAGCCTCCTAAGTAGCTGGTACTACAGGAATGCTGTTTATCTGCCACACCCAGATAATTTCTTTCTTTCTTTTTTTTTTTTTTTTTTGTAGAGATAGAGTCTTGCTGTGTTGTTCAGTGTAGTCTTAAACTCCTGGCCTCAAGTGATCCCCCTGCCTTTGCCTCCCAAAGTGTTAGGATTATAGGCGTGAGCCACTGAGCCTGGCCAGAATTTTTACTTTTTAGTAGTTGTAGTTTAATAACTGTAGAGACTAGGAGGGGATTCTGTGTATGGGATGGGATTGAATAGAGGGAGAACTCTGTACATTTTCTTCTGTGGTGAAAAATGTTTAAAAATAAAAATCAACAGTGTTTAAGCTTATGAGGTTTCTTTTTCCTGAAACATCTTTGATCAATAGAACATTTTTTTCAGATTCCAAGTAACATTTATTCCCAGTCCTTATACATAAAAAGAGTCTATGTTGGCCTGCTAGTATGTCTTTATTAAATAAAACAATAAAATTTTAGTTTGGGTGCGGTGGCTCACGTCTATAATCCTAGCATTCTGGGAGGCCGAGGTGGGAGGAATGCTTGAACTCAAGAGTTCAAGACCAGCCTGAGCAAGAGCAAGATCCTGTCTCTATTGAAAATAGAAAAATTAGCCTGTAGTCCAGCTACATGAGAGGCTGAGGCGGGAGGATTACTTGAGCCCAGGAGTTGAAGGTTGCAGTGAGCCATGATGACACCACCACACTCAGGGCGACAGAGCGAGACACTGTCTCAAAAAAAAAATACAAATTTAAATGTAATTTCAAAATTAAGGGTTAGATTATGATTTCTGACAAGCATAGATATAACTAGTAAGTGGTTGAGCCATATCATCTATTCTGGACATACTTTATTTAAGTCTAAGTCAGAAGCCATTTCCTCACTTCAACTTTAAACTCTGTTTTAATTGGTATTTCTGGAGATCATTAACTTACTCTTTTTCTTTTTTCACAGGGTCTCACTCTGTTTCCCCAGCTAGAGTGCAGTGGCATCTTCGTAGCTTATTGCAACCTCAAACTTCTGAGCTCAAGCAATCCTGTCTCAGCTTTCCTAGTAGGTGGGACTGTAGGCGTGTGCCACCATGCGCAGCTAAATTTTCTAATTTTTTGTAGAGACAGGATCAGGCTGGTCTTGAACTCCTGACCTCAAGCCATCCTCCTGCCTCGGCTTTCTGTTCAGCTTCCAAAGTGCTAGGATTATAGGTGTGAGCCACTGCACCTAGCCTCATGAGTTTTTTTCTAAGGGGAAGAATAGAACATGTCCCAATACTCTGGTGTTCTAGAGTCCTTTCTGGAATGTCAGTAAATCACTAATGTCAGTAAAGACTAATTAGGTCTTTTTAGTGGGCTTTGGAAATTTATGTTTTTCAAGGAATATATCAATTTGTCTAAGCTATTACATTTATTAGCATGAAGTTCATCATGTTTCCTTATTATCCTTTTAATATTCATGGTATCTATAGTGTTGTCACCTCTTTCATTCCTGTATTTTTTTTCTTTTTTTCTCCTTGATCAGTATGGCTAGAAGTTTATCAATTTTATTGATCTTTGAAAGAACTGCTTTTGGTTTTATTGATTTTTCTCAATTTTTTTAAATTGATAAAACTGGGCTCTTTACAGGGCTAATGAGTTGCTACTGCTAAGGCAAGACCCTTTTGCTTACTCTATCAATTGCCACACGAACAATGACGTTTTCAGTCTGTATGAGCTTGAACACCCTTCTGTCTAATTCTCTTGGGTGGTTCTTTTCCTGGCCTTTGGTAGTTTCCTCACCTGCATGTATGGGTCAATACTCAGCTCAACAATCCTTCAGGGAGACCCTCTGCATAGCTCTAGAATTCTCTCTCTGTGTAGCTCTCTGCTGCTCACCAGTATTGTGAATGTCTTGGCCTCCCCAGACTCTCATCTTGTCTCTTGCACTGGGCTCCAGCCGGGTCTCCTTTCCTGCCCTGCAGTCATATATTTTGCTCTTTTTTGGGTTGTTTCAGAAAAGAGTAAATTTAGTCTCTGTCACTCTTATCTTGACTGGAAGTGCCTGTGAATCTTTTACTTCAATTATTTCACTTTCCATCTCTAGAATCCATTGGGTTCCTTTTTTTACAGTTTCTCTTTTTCTGCTATTTGCTCATCTATTCATTATGTGTATATTTTCCCATAAATCTTAAAATTTTTTTTTTTGTAGTAGCAGCTTAAAATCTGGCAGGAGGCTGGGCGTGATGGTTCATGCTTATAATCCTAGCACTCTGGGAGGCCAAGGTGGGGAGGATCGCTCAAGGTCAGGAGTTCGAAACCAGCTGAGCTGTTTTTTTTTTTTGTTTTTTTTTTTAGTAAAAAAAAAAAAAAGAAATTAATTTGCCAACTAAAAATGTATAGAAAAAAATTAGCTGGGCATGGTGGCGCATGCCTGTAGTCCCAGCTACTCGGGAGGCTGAGGCAGAAGGATTGCTTGAACCCAGGAGTTTGACGTTGCTGTGACCTAGGCTGATGCCACGGCACTCTAGCCCTGGCAACAGAGTGAGACTCTGCCTCAAAAAAAAAAAAAATCTGGTAGGAATGTCAGAATTAGGGACATGTTAGTGTTGGTTTATATGGACCGGTTTTATATGGAGTATGAGTCATATTTTCATGATTTTTCTATGGCCACTACCTTTTGATGGGTATAGGATATTAGAGAAGAGCCATTTGTTTTTGTTACGTTTCTCTGAAGAGTGGTTTTTGTTCCTGTGGGCAAAGACTCTTGAATGCTTAGCTAGATTCAGACTCTAAAGGTTTGTCTAGACTAGATTTCTGTAGGTGGCAGCAGCTCAATTTTCTGCTCAGTTCTTCTTGCTTCCAGTTGCTGCTTTTTTGTAGAAGGAATTTGAAATTTTTACCATTTATGTTAGATAAAATCTTGATTTCTGACTATTTTTTAGTTTTTCATATCTTTCTATATTTGGAATGTTAATCCTTTTTCTATACATATTTTGTGTACCTTTTCTATCAGTGTATATTTTGTCTTTCGACATTTGGGATCTTTTGGATATACAAGGTTTTCAATGTGGATATAATTAATTTTATCAGTTTTTCTATATAACTTTTGGGTTTTGTGACCTACTTAAGAAGTGGTGTCCTACTCAGCAATTTTAAGCATGTTTTCCTATATTTTCTTTGAATAATCTTAATAGTGTTTTCTTGGTATGTCTGCATGTATGTTTGTCTTTTGTTTTTTAAAATGCTTAGCTCATTGTTTTATCTAGAATTTATTTTTTTGTTATGGAAGTTGAAATTTTAATGGTGTTTTGAGGTACAGTTTCAAGATTAAGGGAGCAATGTTACCATCTACGAAAACACTTTCTTACCTGTGTATTTTGTCAATTGTTAATTTATCTAAATCTGTTGAAGCATTTATATTTCATCCTATGATAGTTCTAGATTTATTATCTTCTATAAGCATTTGAATAAAGTCAAACTTCCTTTTTACTTGTCAGCAGTTATTCAATCATATTTATTAAAGTTCTAGTTCACCAGTCTTGGTGGTTGAGCAAAATTTAATATGCATTTTATGTGCACATGCATTTTAAAACAATTTTAAGGAATCTTAAGAATGCAAATTTTGACCGAATGTCTCTTTTTAAATTGGCTATTAGAAAGCTTAGAGCCAAATTTGTGACCCTCCTTAGTAAAACTTAGGCCTTTATATTCTAATTTAGAGTTAATATTTCCTGGCTCTGTTAAATATCCCTACTTCTATTTCTTTCTCTCCTATTTTGTAGCTTGCTGTAAATTCCTGAAATTATCTTAAATTCTTTGTGGATAAACTGTAGAACAACTAACTTGAATAGCTTTTAAACTTTCTTTACACATTAAACTTTAAATATAATTCATAGCTCTTAAAATTAAATTTTTTCCATTACTAAAATAATGTAGCTATGTGACAGAAAATTTAGGAAAATACAAAAAAAGCCCCAAACACAGAGATTTGTTAGTTTATTTTCTGTTAGCTTATTTTAATTTAATAAAAAAAATCTATGTTTACTTGAGGACATCAAGAAGTAACAGGTTAAAAGAAGGTAAAGGAAATGCTGTCTTTGAAGATACTCTAGTAACAGTACTTGGGAAAGCATAATGGCAAGGAATTTTCTTCAGCTATTAAAATAATATGTTCTAAGTAGCTTTATAATCCTTCTTCTTCTTTTTTTTTTTTTTGAGACAGAGTCTCACTTTGTTGCCCAGGCTAGAGTGAGTGCTGTGGCATCAGCCTAGCTCACAGCAAACTCAATCTCCTGGGCTCAAGCGATCCTACTGCCTCTGCCTCCCGAGTAACTGGGATTACAGGCATGCGCCACCATGCCCGGCTAATTTTTTTTTTTGTATATATGTTTTTAGTTGGTCAATTAATTTCTTTCTATTTTTGGTAGAGACGGGGTCTCACTCAGGCTGGTTTTGAACTCCTGACCTTGAGCAATCCACCTATCTCGGCCTCCCAGAGTGCTAGGATTACAGGCATGAGCCACCTCGCCTGGCCTAATCCTTCATTATTTTTAATGGTTGTGAGAATTTATTCATTATACTCCACTAAAGATGATATATAGTAGAATATGTTGTTTTAGGAAAGTATCTAAAATAATTTTTAAAGACATGTCTGTCCAAGCGAGGTGGTTCATGCCTATGTAGTACTTTGGGAGGCTGAGGCTGGAGGATTGCATGAGGCCAGGAGTTCAAGACCAGCCTGAGCAACAAGCAAGACCCCATCTCTACAAAAAATAAGAAAATTAACTGGGTGTGGTAGTGCACATCTGCAGTCCCAGGTACTCGGGAGGCTGAGGCAGGAGGATTACTTGAACTCAGGAGTTTGAGATTATAGTAAGCTATGATGATGCCACTCCACTCAAGCCTGGGACAACACAGTGACACTCAAAAAAAAAAAAAAATTAGTCTATATTGTCTTTAGAATTTCTGCTTTGGAATATTCAAATCACTTTCTCTCCTTCTCTTCCTTTTCATCTCCCTCCTTTTCTACCCCTTCCCCCCCAACAATTAGGAAAAGAGCATTGGTTGCTATTGGTACCCATGATTTGGATACTTTGTCAGGCCCATTTACTTATACTGCGAAACGTCCTTCAGATATCAAATTCAAACCTCTAAATAGGACAAAGGAATATACAGCCTGTGAACTGATGAAAATATACAAGGTAAATATTCTTTTTTATTGTGTACTTTGTAAAAATTATAAATTTCTTCATAGTCAAGTCTTGGAATTAAGGAAATCTAATGAATACTTTTTAAAAAATAGTAGCATCTGAGCTCCAACCCAGAAGTACTAATTCATCTGATCTAGAATGGGGCTTGAACATAGTTCTGTTTTGCTTATTGTTTCTTGTTTAACCTCTGGGATGATTTTAATGTGCTGCTTGGATTGAGAACCACTGAAGTAGACCATACCACAATGTAGTCTTTATATTTAGGTGTAATTGAAACTAATGCAATTATAAAGAACAGTAAGATTTAGATAGTTGTTTTTGTGGGAAATACTCTTACAAACTGTCTCCCTCCCATTATTAGCATTTTAGAGTACAACAGTGAAAATGAATTCAGTAATCATTTAAAATGGCATATAACACACAGAAATAGTGGGTATTTGGGGGGAAAGCAGCTGTTATCTTTGGTTTGATTTGCAAGTGATTTCTTCCTATTTATCTAAATAGTTTTGTGATGGTTTGTGTTTGAGATATTTTGGGTACATCCTTTCAAATCTATTTTCACTCTTGAAAAACTACCCAGTTGTGTTCTCATCTCTTCCCAATAGAAGATGAAGTTGTAAAAGGATGTTGAGATAGTAATTTATGTTAGAAAATCTTATAAATTTAGAGTTTTCTGTAATTTGGGACTATTTTAATGTTTTTCTAAACTTTTCCCTCTTTTTTTTTATATAAGAGGTATGTAAACTAATTATAGTGGTAGAAATAAACTAATTTTATTTGACTTATTTTTTTTTCAGACTGACAACCACCTTAAACATTACTTACATATCATTGAAAATAAACCCTTGTACCCAGTTATCTATGATAGCAATGGTGTAGTTCTTTCAATGCCTCCCATCATCAATGGTGAGTTATTTTATAAGCATCCTCGATTTTTGCTGTTCCATCTTATTCTTCAGCATTTCTATAGAATTCTCAATAGACTTGACTGAATCAAATCAAATAATTCTTAATATGAGAATCTTAGGTTTTTTTATAGATTTTAATAGTTTTTTTCATTTATTCAACAACATTTTACTCGTGATTTTTATGTAATGTATAAATGTATAAATGTTTATACATTTATAAATATTTTCTAATGCCAATCTTTGGTTTCTCTTCTGTTCCTCCAAAGGGATTCCATGTCTTGGTTTTAGCAGGTAGTTCACTTGGTTAAATTCAAAGTCAAACTCTAAACTCGTCTTGCTGTAGTTTTATAGTTAAACTAAAACTTTTTTTTTTTTTTCACGGCTTATTTTTTAATTATTATTTCTTAGAGACTTTATTTTCTTTAGCATAGTTGTAGGTTCACAGCAAAATTGAGAGGAAGATACAGTTTCCCTCATATCCCATCCACCCCCATCACACCCTCCTTATCAACGTCCCCCACCACAGTGGCACATTTTTTACAATTGATAGAATTACATTGACACACAGTAATCACCTAAAGTCTATGGTTTACACTAGGTTCACTCTGGGTACTTCATATTCCGTGTCTGGACACATGCACGGCGGTGTGAATCCACGGCGACATGGCGGAGAGTAAACTAAAACTTTTAATCTAAATTTTTCCCTTTACTTTCCTTCTGAAGGCTATTTTTTTTTTTTTTTAATTTTTTTTTTTTTTTTTTGAGACAGAGTCTCGCTTGTTGACCAGGCTAGAGTGAGTGCCGTGGCGTCAGCCTAGCTCACAGCAACCTCAAACTCCTGGGCTCAAGCAATCCTTCTGCCTCAGCCTCCCGAGTAGCTGGGACTACAGGCATGCGCCACCATGCCCGGCTAATTTTATATATATATTAGTTGGCCAATTAATTTCTTTCTCTTTATAGTAGAGACGGGGTCTTGCTCAGGCTGGTTTCGAACTCCTGACCTCGAGCAATCCGCCCGCCTCAGCCTCCCAGAGTGCTAGGATTACAGGCGTGAGCCACCGCGCCCGGCTTGAAGGCTATTTTTATGAGGCAATTTGAATGAATTCTCAAAATTTGATGATGTCTAAGCCATAGATGTTTGCCTGTCTGGAGGTGAGAAGGAGGCTTAGCTGATTTACGATGGGAAGGAGAAGCTTCTCCTTCTAGAGATCTTGGACTCTAGTAGTTATAGCAGTTAAGAACATGGGCTAACCAAACCTAGACCCAAATCTTAGCCTTGCTGCTTGTAATCATGATTAAGTAGCTCAGTCTCTTTGAATCTTAGTTTCTTGCCCAGCAGTTACCTTATAGGGTGCACATTAAATGAGACAACCTATGTTAAGTGCCTAGCATAGCACCTGACACATTGTATGCACTCAGTAAAGGTTTGTTGTTATTTTCATCTTTATTCTCCAACTTGCAATGGGGTCTTAAAAGTTATATATCCCCTTACTTCTAAGGTGTTAGTTTATGTCACATTCTAAATTTAAAATGTAGTTTCTATTTTGTTGGGTTTTATAGTGCACTTATATTTCTATAACTGGTTGTTTTGTGTTCATTGCAGGGGATCATTCCAAAATAACAGTAAATACTAGAAATGTATTTATTGAATGCACAGGAACTGACTTTACTAAGGTAAATAAAACTTTTATTCTATTTTTGTACAATCACATAGGATAGATTTTACTTCTGGGCCAGGACTATGTGGTTAAAATCTAAAATATGTTCGCTTTGTAGGTGGGAACATATTTTAGAAATTTAGAAAATTAAAAGATATAGATATTCTGTACTTTAGTTATGGTGCTTTCATTAATTCAACAAATGGTTAATGAGCACTGAAAGTCTTTCCAGTGCCAGGAATTTAATAGTTACATGTTTCTTGACTTCAGAGAACTCCTAGTCTAGTGGGAGAGTTAAACATGTACATAGCCGTAAAACAAAGAGTGGAATAAGTACTATAACAAACTCTGTATAAATTATTTATCTTAGCTTAATTTAAATGCTAAATAATTTGGTACCTTTGTATACTTAGTAAGTTTTTTTTTTAGTGAACTAGCCATAAAGAAGCTTTATTTAGCAAAATGATAAAGGGTTTATGCACACAAAGATATCTAGAATATGTAGAACACTAGTAGTTCATTCACTTTTAGTCACTGCGTTTATTGGATCGGATTGCTATGAAAGCCTTTTTTATGGCATATAACTTCATTAGACATGTTAAGTGAGCCATAGAGGGAGGTTGCAATTAAGCAAATTAAGAAAGTTGTATGGCAGGAGAAGGCTGGAGTAGGGCAGGTAAATGGCATTGACCGTCATCTTACTGGAGTAGAGAACATTGTAAGGTGTTTTATTTATAACTTTTATGTACCATACTTGCCTTCAGAAATATTGTCAGGGCAATACTGCTTTTACTATTGTAAAACAATAGTAGAGTACACTGGTGTCATTGTAGCTCATGGCAACCTCAAACTCCTGGGCTCAAGTGTTCCTCCTGCCTCAGTCTCCTGAGTAGCTGGGACTAATGGGCACGCACCTAGTTTTTTAATTTTGTTTTTTTTTTTTTTGGTAGTAGAAACAGAGTCTCACTCTTGCTGAGGCTGGTCTTAAAACTCCTGAGCTGAAATCCTCCTGCTTTGGCCTCCCAGAATGTTAGCATTATAGGCATGAGCTACCATGCCTGGCCAAAAATATTTTTTTTTAATTTTAATTCATGCATTTATAGACCTTGGTGTCTTTCCAAAAGCCTGTAAGAGCAAAGCATATGTCCCAAGAAGGTTACTATATTTATTTATAAGATTTTCTTTTTCAATTAGAAAAATTATTTAACCTATATGTTCCTTACTAGGTACCAAGAACTGCTCTGTATGTTTTATATATATTAGTGCATTTAATCCTCATAATAACCAAATGAGATAGGAACTTTTATTATGTCCACTTAACAGGTAAGAAAAGTAGCTTGCCCAAAGTCATATTCCTACTAAGTGGTTGAGCTAGGATTCAAGAATTCTGGCTTCAGAGATTTATGAGATTGATAAGATTTATTCTAGTAATTAGCCATTTGTCTCTCTTGAAACCTAGTGAAACCGAGGTTGGGGGTGGGGGAACGAAATAATTTGTCTCAGTCATGCATTGTAACTCTTAGAGAACTGCGTAAATGCAGAACCCTTGAAGATAAGGACAGGCCTACACATAAGTTTTTATTCTATTTCCTTTCTTAGAATATAAAAGTCCATTTTTAGATGTTTGGGGAAATAAATCATATTAAACATTCATTCATTTCTATCTGAATGAAGAGAATATATTTATAGATTCCCATATTTGTATTTGTTTTTCTTCTTTGCAGGCAAAAATAGTTCTTGATATTATTGTCACCATGTTCAGTGAATATTGTGAGAAACAATTTACGTAAGTTCATTCAGCACCTTTATTGATGGCCTGCGTTCTGAAGGCAAGGCACTAAGGCCTTGTGCTAAATATAAAGATGAAAAATGTGTTTCCTATAATTAGAATATATAATTAATGTGTAAAGTAAAATGTGGTTGAGTACTGACTGGGCACAGTGGCTCATGCCTGTAATCCTAGCACTCTGGAAGGCCGAGGCAGGAGGATCGCTTGACGTTAGGAGTTCAAGACCAGCGTAAGCAAGAGTGAGACCCCGTCTCTACTAAAATATAGAAAGAAATTTGCTGGACAACTAAAAATATATAGAAAAAATTAGCCGGGCATGGTCACACATGCCTGTAGTCTCAGCTACTTGGGAGGCTGAGGCAGAAGGATTGCTTGAGCCTAGGAGTTTGAGGTTGCTATGAGCTAGGCTGATGCCATGGCACTCTTAGCCTGGGCAATAGAGTGAGACTCTGTCTCAAAATAAAAAAAATTATAAGTACTTTAAAAAGTTTTGATAATGTTCTGTCTGTAAGGGCAACTTACCGCCAGCTGAAGCAATCTGGGAAGGCCTCATGGAGGCAATGGAATTTAAGCTGTGTTTGGTGATCATTGGATTTCAGAATGCATAGATGGAGGAACAGCAAAAGCAACAGCTAAGCAAAGGTAGAGAAGCATATATAAAAGCAAAGCATGTATTCAATATATATTAGTAAGATGACTGTATTTTTTCTAAATTCTTTTTTTTGATAGACAGGGTCTCACTTTGTCACTCAGGAGTGTAGTGGCACAACGTAGCTCACTATAGCTTTGAACTCCTGTGCTCCAGTGATCCTCCTGTCTCAGCCTCCTAAGTAGCTAGGAGTACATGCCTGGAATTTTAAAACATTTTCTGTAGAGATGGGGTCTTGCTATGTTGCCCAGGCTGGCCTCGAATTCCTGTCCTCAGGTGATCCTCCTACCTCATCCTCCCAAAGTGCTGGGATTCCAGACATGAGTCACTGTACCTTTCCCCAAGGCATATTTTTAATTTAAAAAATTATTTAACAAATCTATATGGCCCTTACTGTATACTAGCATCATAGTTTATCCTAGAATATTAATTATAATTCAAAATAAATATATAACTATAGAAAGCATAACTGAAATTATATGGACAATTATCATTTTTTAAAACTGATTAGTATGTTGGTGGTTGTATCAGTTAGCTTTTGTTGTATAACACACTGCCCTAGTAAAGCCTGGAATGTGTATCTCAATATTGGCAAGGGGTCCATGTAGGATGCATGCTTTGCAGTACTGGGAAGTAAACTTTTTAAGTGGGCACTGCCCAAAGGGACATGGGAGCTACAGGGGATGAGATGTTAGAGTGATGTTGTATATAGGAAGATCGATCCAAACAACAGTGTTGGAATGTGATAGATTGAATGTGTTGAGGCCGTAGTTGCAGACCAAATGAAAATTTGTTAACCATACACATTTCTAGAACTTATGGTGAATTTTTTTTTCTTAAGTATTTTATTTCTGGCTTTTTTGTTTTGCAGAGTTGAAGCAGCTGAGGTAGTTTTTCCTAATGGAAAATCACATACCTTTCCAGTAAGTACTTAAGAAATGACTTGATGATTATGATAACAACAATACTAATAATAATGGCTATAGAGTATTTGTGTTCTGTCTGTCTGTGCAACCACTCATCTATCCACCCTCATGCCAGGCACTATACTGTGTGCATTACATGGATTCACCTTACAGTAATCCTATAAGGTTGGGTGCTATTATGCCTTTTCCAGATGGACATCCTGAGACCTTGGAAGTTAAGTACCTTATTAAGTGGTGGAGCTAGGATTTAAGTTCAGACAGTCTGACTTCGGCTGTCAACACATTACATTATACAGCATTGTATGGCCATAATCCCTATGATTTATTCTCTTATTAACTAGTTAACTGGGAAATTCATTTTTATGTTCTTATTTTTTAGTGACACATAATAATTGTACATACTTATGGGGTACAGTGTGATATTTCAATACATGTATACAATATGGAATGATCAAATCATGGTAGTTAGCATATTCATCATCTCAAACATTTAGCATGTTTTTTGTGTTGGGAACAAAATGTGTTCTTCTAGATGTTTGAAAATATACAATAAATTCTCAATTATAGTTACCCTACAGTGCTATAGGACAATAAAACTTACTAACTGGCTAATTTATAGTCTTATTTTTTAAATACTACTGAGCCCTGCAAATCTAATTAGACTATTCACACTTAAATTAACAGTTGGCTGAAGGCCATCACTGTGACTAACA
Organism: Microcebus murinus; assembly: GCF_040939455.1. Classification (NCBI taxonomy): domain Eukaryota; kingdom Metazoa; phylum Chordata; class Mammalia; order Primates; family Cheirogaleidae; genus Microcebus; species Microcebus murinus. The sequence goes on along the minus strand of NC_134111.1, from coordinate 92,545,364 downwards.
AATAATTCCAAATGTATAAATAAGTCAAATTTAGTAGTAAAGACAGTTATTGTCAAGACATGGAATCTTTGTAAAAAATCTAAACCAGTATTATTCTTTTGCGACTGGGCTTTTTCCCCTCAAGATGACTTGATATAAAGATGGCTATTTAAAAACATAACAGTACCACAGTCATTTAGTTGTGGCTTTGATTCACTAAGATGATTCTTTGATGAGCTTTTTTTTCTTTGAATTTTTTCTTATTACCCTGTCTTTTATGAAGTGAACCAGAACCTAAAATAGTTTCAACTATTTATTTATTTATTTATTTTTGAGACAGAGTCTCGCTCTGTTGCCCAGGCTAGAGTTCCATGGCATTAGCTTGGCTCATAGCAGCCTCAAACTCCTGGGCTCAAGCAATCCTTGTGCCTCAGCCTCCTGAGTAGCTGGGACTTACAGGCATGTGCCACCATGCCCAGCCAATTATATATATATATATATATTTTTTTTAGTTGTCCAGATAATTTCTTTCTATTTTTAGTAGAGATGGGGTCTTGTTCTTGCTCAGTCTAATCTAGAACTCCTAACCTTGAGCAGTCCTCCTGCCCAGCCTCCCAGAGTGCTAGGATTACAGATGTGAGCCACTATGCCTGGCCAAGTTTCTATTTAAATAGCTTTTAAAGTAGGTAAAACCTCCCCATTCCTGAAAACATTAATATTCGACATCAAATTTTGTTCATTTATTAGTTATGGTTCAAAATATATAAATGTATAACTGTAAAAAGCATAACTGAAATTATATTGACAATATCAGGTTTTTTAAATTGATCTGGATTTTAGTAGCTGTTATCAGTTAACTTTTGTTATTTAGGAAACTACCTTGAGACTTACTGGCTTAAAACCACAACCATTTATTTAGCTCATAATTCTCTTTTGTGGTCTGGTCCAGCTTAGCTAATCTCTGCTAGGTGTGCTCACATGTGTAATCAGCCGGTTGATTGGCTTGAAGCTGGATGATCCGGGATGGCCCCACTCACATATCTACTTCTTGGCAGTGGGGTCCACAGGTCAAGTGTCTCTCCTCAACCAGCAAGCTAGCTTGGACTTTTTTATATGGTGACGCTTGCAGGTTTCCTAGCAGTAAGAGAGCAAGCCCAGGACTCAATGCTTTTCAAGCATGGTTCTGTTGGCCAAAGCCAGTCATTTTGCTAGATTTGAGGGATGGAGAAATAGATGCCATCTCTTAATGGGAGGATCTACAATGTCATGTTGCAAGGCCATGGATACAAAGAGGGGAAACATTTGTGGCCATTTTTACAGTTTACCGCAATAGCAGTTGGGATAAGCCACATGTAGCTTTTAGTCTTGTTTTAAAATAATGTCTGATTTGAGAAAATTTCTTTTTCTTTTTAATATTAAGAATTGTCAAGTGTTAATAACAGTGAAGATATTAATATATTTTGGGGAAGAAAAGGAGAAATATTTTATTTTAAAATTTGGATCACTTTTCTCATATAGGTAACTTCTTAAAATCATTTGTTTGTATTATAGAGCTCTTTCATAAATTTGAAATGATGTGCTTTCTGAAAAGGGGTACTCTATGGGTGTTTTGCCATTTGTTAATTTATTTCATCCTAAACTCAATTAGAACAGCTTTTCTCAGATTGTCCTCGCAGAAGGTAGGTAGGGTTCCTCTGGGGGAGACTGATTCTTTCTCACATGAAATAGCATATTTTCCCCAAACACACTTTGAAAGTTCTTATTCTGGTCTTTTGTTATTTTATAGAAAAGAATAAAGTTTTAGAATAAAGAGAACTAGAGGAGATAAGTGGTAGATAGAGAGACTAATGATTATAGTGTGCACTTTGGAAGTAGGCTGTCTCAATTGGTTTATTGATTCATTAGTTTGTTCATTAGTTACTACATACATTTGTTCATTGAATATATACTGCATGCTTATTATCTGATAAGCATTTTTCTGTGAAGTGGGAATATAGCAGCACTCGGGCTCAGCAGCTTACCATTGGTGTGACCTGGAGCTAGTTATTAATCTAAAGCTCAAATTTTTTATCTGTAAAACGAGAATACTAATAACATCTGTTGTGAGGATTAAGTAATTTTATCTTAAAGTGCATCTTGTACTGTTCTGCTCATAATAACAGTTTAGCTCGTAGCAACTGTTCAGAAAAGGTTTGTTTTTTCTATTGCAATCATTAGTATCTAGTCCAGTGCCTCCCAAACTCCACTGTGCATTTACATCACCAGGGGATAACCTGCAGATTGGGCTTCAGTAGGTGTGGTGTCACTGCTGCTAGCTGTCAAGACCTGAAGTCTGCCATTCTCACAAGCACTCAGGTGATGCTCGTGCTTCTGCTTGGAGGACTGCATTTTGAGTAGCAAGGCTCTGCCCATTGCCTTTACTTGGATGGAAACAGGTTTTTAAATGTATGGTTTTTTTTTTTTGCTGGTGGCATTTATACTTTTGAGAGTGATTCAATGATAAATACTCGCAGGCATGTTTCCAAAAGTATTGAAAAGCGTGGATTTTATGCATGCTTGTTCTCACCTGATATGACAGAGTTACATATAGTTCGAAAGAGAGTGAGTACCAGTTCATGAGATGCTCCCAGCCCTACTGCCTTGTGGAGCAGATTGATAGCCAGGACTTGGGGTATCATTGCATTTCCCCATCTGGGAAATAAGAAAGGAATATCTTCATAACACTCTTAGACTTAGTATGATGAATAGTACATTTTGACACTTGAATTTTTCTTTCTTGGTCATATATGTATATACCTGCTTACCTGAGATCAGACTGAAGGTCTTTGCCAGGATTTATAAACATCTTTGAAATGGTATAATGCAGCAGTGTTTTACTGTAGAGAATGAGAATAGACCATCCAAAAGGGAAAAATATTTGGTATTTTATATTATTTCTAAGCAGTGCAAATTATCTAGCAGGTAGAATGTTCACATATGAATCTAACATTTTTTCCTCCATAATAATGTTTTGAAACATCAAGTTTATTTTCAGTCTGTGGCTCTAATGACAAATTCTTGGAAGGGTAATACAACTCAACAACCAGTTAAATTAGAAAGAGTCTAAAGCTGTATCTGATGGAGAATGATTTAAGCTTTTCAAACTCTTTCTCTTTAAGGAACTAGCTTACCGAAAGGAGATGGTGAGAGCTGATCTGATTAACAAAAAAGTTGGAATCAGGTATGCTCTGAAAACTTCATTGATTTATTTACTGTTGGAGAGAATTCAAAAATAAAGTACACATAAGACTATTTCATTTTTCCTGAGAGAATGCTTGGAGAGGGTTTTGATATCCCTCAGTGTGAGTTAAGGAATGATAGAGCATCAGTTAGGATGTCTGGTGTCTGATAGAAGTCAAAAAGTAAGGTTACTCTTTCAGGTAGTAGCATGTTTTAAAACAAAATGTATACATGTTTTCAATAATTCAGTGAAGTTTATGGTTTGTACATTCCTATTTCAGAGAAACTCCAGAAAATCTCGCCAAGCTTCTGACCAGGATGTATTTAAAGTCAGAAGTCATAGGTGATGGGAATCAGATTGAGATTGAAATCCCTCCGACCAGAGCTGACATTATCCATGCATGTGATATTGTAGAAGATGCAGCTATTGCTTATGGATATAACAACATTCAGATGACTCTCCCGAAAACATACACCATAGCTAATCAAGTAAGATTGCACCCTTAAATAAACACTCCTTATTGTTAGAAACTGATTATTGAATGCCAGGAAGTCTTCAGGAAAACAGAACATAGGAATTAAGCAGTATTTGGACATGCTCTGCTATGAGAGGCATTTGCCATGGAGAGGATACAAAACAGATGCCCAAATGATTAGAGTGAGTTTAAAACCTGTGATGACTAGTTCTTTGAAGAAAGACAGGTTTTGAGTTTGGAGCCCTTGTTGACTCTAACTGGGAGATTCATTTTCTCAGCTTGGGCCCGAAGGCAGAAGCTGTGTGTGGGAGAGGTGGAAGTGGGGGGCTTTGTACATCTGTGTGGGAGTAGGGGTGACAAGGCAGTGGGCTAGGCTTATGGTATTGGTGGGGAAATGGTGGCATTAACAGTATGTTAGTAAAGGTGGAAGGGTGGTTTCCTTTTAGACATGCTCTATATAAATCTCTCTTTATTAAAAAATAGGAAACTCTATTGAGGTGAAATAAAGTAAATTCTTTCTTTTTCAGTTTCCTCTTAATAAGCTCACTGAGCTTCTCAGGCATGACATGGCAGCCGCTGGCTTCACTGAAGCACTCACCTTTGCTCTGGTACGTCTTACGTGTTCTTTCCGCTCAGCTGATTGTTTCCTTAGAATCTCTGAATTATTTATTCTATGATTTCTTATATGAATTTATAAAATCTTGACTGCTAAATTTCCAGATTCTCAAGAATAACTTCATTACTTGAGATGGTACAATTTCTGGTAAAGAATGTTGAAGGATTTCTTTCTATAGTTACAGAATAACATGAAGGCCTACAAAAAGTGTCTTAGGTGACAGATGGCAGAGTATTTCATAGTTTCATGTGAGTGTTGAGGGCTCACAATGTATTTCATAACCAAATTTATTAAGTTAGAATATTTGGTCTTAATTCAGTTGTGGCTATGCCCACTAGATGCCGCCCTGGTTAAGGGCTTGTGGACTGTTCCACATTAAACTTATTTCTTTGTCTTTGAACATGTTCACAAACATTTGCTTTGAGTTGAAAAGCTGACATAAAAGGCCTAAATCAGGAAATGAATTTTATTACAAAATCAGAAGGAAATCTGCCTCCCCCACCAGATTGACCATTTGAAAGAATAAAATGTGTATGCAATTTGTAGTTCCTTTTTTTTCCTCTCGCTGAGCGTTTCTGTGGTGCCTACAGTATAGTTCTTGAGTATTCAAGTAAGTTTCAGCTTAATAATCTGGGGGGGAAAACAGCTACTACTTTTCTCTCACTCAGCTCAACCCTAGCCCTGAAATTCTCAATCATTTAGAGTATTTAAGGGACCTTACTTATTGTCTAGTCATTTTTCTGATTCAGCAATCATTCATTCAGCAATACTTGTTGAGGATTTAATTGTATGTCAGGCACTGTACCAATAAGGAGCTGGAGGCTGAATGAGGATAAGTACCTAACATTTTACACAGACAGCAGGAGAACCAGAACTGGAGTCCTGGCCTGTGGACTCCTAGAGCTGTGCTTTTCCATTGTCTCATGCCGCGTACACTAGGTTTGTAATGCCATGTCATTCATATGTATACATATATATATTTAGTTGTGAGCATCCATGATTTCATGTAAAATGAAATACAAAAAATAACACTGAGAAATGTATTTTTATTTTTTTAATGTGTAAGTGACATAGGAATAGTCTCTTAAAGGATTCAAACTTTAACCATATAAAGTAAACCATGACAGTTCCCCTCCCCACTTCTAATCCTGTTTTCCTCCCCAGAAACAACTGCTGTTAAAACCTCAGCATGTGAGGTTTTTTTGTCCTTTTATATTAGTAGTGCATTTTGACTTTAACTTTGTGGCATCTTGGGAGGAGCGCATGGGCTGAGTCCTGACTAGTGGCTTCTCTGTAGGGAGTGTTTACCCTGTGCCAAGGGCTTCATGTACATACTTACATTTCTTCTCCGTATACCCCTGGAAAGTAGCCATTCCTTTCACAGTAGTTAATTTAAATAGCTTTCCTACTCCGTGCAGCCAGTTAGTGGATTGGATCAGGGATTCTAGCCCAAGGCCCTCGTGCATCCAAGACCTGTGACTTAACTGCCACACCAGGGATGTTAGTAACAGTCTGTGGTAAAGTCACTTTACCACACTTATTGTTTATCTGTAGGTGGGGGAGGAGTGAGGTGTTGGAGAGTTTCAGATTTGTAATAAATATTTGTATAGGAATTCTAACATTAAAGTTATTTATGAAATTGCATACTTTTAAAGCAAACCTAAACATCACTGAGCAAAGACGGTCTGTATTGTTATATGCAATTTTGCACAGAGTAACAGCCATTCTTTTTCTGAAAACTAGTCCTTGACTTCCCAAGTATAATTCACATTTCATCATGGTTTTTGTTATATCTATCTATATAGCAGTTGTCATATTTTCTTTTAAATTGGCTCACTTTTAAAACTACCTTCTTTAACCTTGTTATAAAAATAATATCTATAAAAATTATCAGCTTGGTTTACTTATAATTTTTCTTAACACATTAAAACAAACATATAAATATCAACATCTAAAAAGTATTTCATTCCGCATGCTAGCTACTGCTGCTTTGGGATAGCTTAATTTAAATCCCTTCTTATCACTGTCTGTCATCATCTGTGATCATGATGAAACACAAGGTCACTCGGGAACATAGTTGCACTGCTATGTGCCTGTGTAGCCTTTTTCTTTTACACAAACCTTACTAGTTCCATTTGAGAGTAGATTGTATCATGTAAATGGGATTTCCTAAGTAACTGGTCACATTATATCTAAACCTTATTATGAGGCTCCTCTGTGCTGTGGAGAAAGGCCTATCATTGGTGTGCTTGTTACCATTCTCCACCTTGGCAGCCGTAGTGGATCTAGGGGCTCTTTTCTGCAATGCCTGGATGTGGCTTCAAGATCTTTCATAGGAGAATATGCCAAGAATTGCTAGAACTGGCATTGTCATAAAATTAATTCTTTTTACAATTTCAGTTATTCTATACCATTCTTTTTTTCTAAGTGAAATATAGGCCAACTAGTCCTTGAAGACCATTTTATGGGACAATACAATGAGCAGTATTGCCTAATGTTGGAAAATAGTACAGTAATCTCATAGTATATCAATTTTCATGTTAAGTTTTAAATTCTTTTTTAAAAGTTTAGCATTAATATGTGATAATTGTTTCCTATCCTTAGTTAACGATTTATAAATCATCATCATTAATATTTTTTGAGTACTTGTCATTATTAAACTTGATGTATCTAATAGTGAGTTTTATTTTCATAACTTCCACCCATAGTGCTGGTTTGGAGGGTGACAAGCATTCTCTTTTTGGTAGGTGGGTACTTAGCAGTTTGTTACAAGGAGCTTTATCAAGCATGTGCACAGAAGTTACATGGTACAGTAGAAAGAACACTGGGCAGAGTTCAGGCTACTTGAATTCTGCTTTCAGTCTTACCATTCTGCCCCAAGTCAGTATGGATTTAGCGAGGGTTACAATGGTAATCCAAACAAAGTCATGAGAGTACCAAGAAGGGACAGAGAATATCTGACTGGAATCATTAGGAATACTTTTATGGAAGAGAGGTCATTTAGTAGGGTCTTGGGGAATGACTACAAGTGGGGCTAGGAAAGCATTTCAGGCAAAGGTAGGGAAAAGTGTAAGGGTTGAGGAATGGCTAAGGATTTATAGGCGATTAGAATAGGTAAATGGGAGATTCGCTTAGGAATGGTTTGAGTACAGGTTATACCATCTCCACGTGAAAAATTCACTTTAGCTCTGTATCATAGAACACATTTTAAGAGAACTGTTCCTGTTAAATTGCCTCTGCTGTGGGCTTGCAATTGATGTATGTTTATTCTTACTGACTTATGTAGGGAATATGTATTGCTATTAGATCATGAGAAGTTGACTTACTGCATTAAGTACTTTTTGTATTAAATATAGTCATTGCTTTAGCATATCAATCTATTTTGTATGTACTTCTTAGTGCTCCCAAGAAGATATTGCTGATAAACTTGGTTTGGATATCTCTGCAACAAAGGCAGTCCACATAAGTAACCCTAAAACAGCCGAATTTCAGGTAAGAATTTTAAGTAGGCAAGAATTTAAGTAAAAACTGAGAGGCATGAGTTAGGAAAAGTTATCTTCAGTTATACTTAAGATGGTGAAATGTTAGAGCTGTTTAATCTCTTTGATAAGTTTATAGTTGGTTTTTACATGCTCTGCTGACAAAAATTCTTAAGATTTTTAAAATAATCTTTTCTTGATTTGCTTTATAGTTGGTTCTTACTTGCTTTGTGCTGTCTGGCCCAATTTCCCTTGTCTGAATTTTCCATTTCATAATTGATTTTTTAATACCATTTTTGGATTTTATCTTTTCCATTCATTTGTATAAATGAATCAAAACCTGTTTCTAATGCCTCCATAAGTCATTCACTTTGAATTGGCCATTACATCGGTTCTTGACTATGCTGCCTATATCTTTCATTGTAATGTCTAAGTTGATTGGCAGTTTCATGTAGAGTTTAGGAATATTTAAATGACGATACTACTTTAATAGTGTTAAATAATTTAAGTTATAGATTGGGATATTAACTATGAAAGAAAGGCATTTCAAGGTTATAATATCTTTGCTTATTAATAACTTTAAATAGTTCTCTCTTTCATACAAATAAGCTCTCATTCTGTTTATCTTACACATGCAATTCTATGTGTTTCTTAACCCAGACTTCAGAGAAAATCACATCCCATTCTAGCATCAAGGGGAATCTTAGAACTGGATGGTTTTGTTTTTAAGAAGGTTAATGCTATTATAAATATATCTGAACTCTCTGATTTGAAATAGTTTCTTTGGACTTTGTTTTTCACTTTGGCAAAAGGGGTTGGATTAGTTCTAAAAAAAATTCTTAAAGTTCTAAAAAATGTTCAAATCTAAATTTTAAAATTCTAAATTTTATCTACAAAACTACCTACTAATGTGATGGATTAGAGCTAGACCAGTTAAAGAACTAATTGATAATAACATGCATCACATGCATCAAATACATGAATTCTTTATATTTAGGGTCTGAAATTTGAAGAATCCTTATACTAATTTGGAAAGATTGTGATAATGAATTGTTATATTTTGTTTCCTGAAGTCTAGCTTTTTTACCGTTTTTAAAAGATGATCATGGCCAAGTGTGGTTGGCTCATGCCTGTAATCCTCACACTCTGGGAGGCCAGGGCGGGTTAAGCTTAAGCTCAAGAGTTCAAGACCCACCTGAGCAACAGTGAAACACCGTCTCTGTTAAAATAGAAAAAATTAGCTGTGTGTGGTGGTGTGTGCCTGTAGTCCCAGCTACTGGGGAGGCTGAGGCAGGAGGATTGCTTGAGCTCAGGAGTTTGAGGTTGCTGTGAGCTAGGCTGACGCCACAGCACTCTTCCAGGCAACAGAGTGAGACTCCATCTCAAAAAAAAAAAAAAAAATTGATGATCATAGTGTTCTTTGTAATAAGACATCTTGAAGTTCATTTGTGTAGAGTGATTTTTTCAGTAAAACTTAATGGATTTTTATTTGTTTATTCCAGTTTACGTTTTTCTTCCCAGTTTCACTTATCAAGATTTCTTAAGATGTAGTAACTGTTATATTCTTCAGAGTTTACATCTTATCTATTTTATATAAGTAGAAGGAAAACAAATCAGACATACATTAAATATCATTATAAATAGCTATAGCTTAACATAAGAATCAGTCTTTCTGCATAAAATACATTAAAGTGAGAGAGTGTCCTATAGACTTGACAATTTATACATTTTACCCCTGCTTTACCAACAGATTTGACTTACCATTACTAATATGGCTAACAAGTTTATATTTATTTGTGGTCAAAGTAAATGTAAAGTTGTTTATGGGCTTGTAACTCAGTTTATTCTCTAAGCCTGTTTTTTCTCCTGTGTTAAATTCTTAACTTTGAGCTCTTTTCTGATAGTAAATGTGTTAGAAAATTGACAAGATAGAAAAAGAATATGTAGCTAAAATATGTAAAATTTTATTATAAATATTGTAAACAAACTTACAGATTATTACACCTTCCCCCGATTAGCAGTAAACTTCCTTAACATCCTCACATATCCAGTCATTGTTTAAGTTTTCCCATTTGTCTTAATAGATTTTTTTTTATAGTTTTGAATTGGGATTCAAATGCAGTTCATACATCAAAATCGATTGATGTGCTGCTTTTAATCTCTTAATCTACAAGTTGCCCCTTCCTTCCTTCCCTCCTTCCCTCCCTCCTTCCTTCCTTCCTTCCTTCCTTCCTTCCTTCCTTCCTTCCTTCCTTCCTTCCTTCCTTCCTTCCTTCCTTCCATTCATCCTTCTTTCTTTCTCTCTCTCTTTTTCTTTTGTTTAAGAAACTGAGTTATTTGTCCTATAGAATTCCCACATTTAGGATTTTGCTGAGTATATTCCAGGTGGTCCCCTATATGTCTAATAAATTAGTAGATATAGAAGCTTGCTCAGGTGCAGGTTTAATTTTTTGTATTGCTGTAGGTTTTTAAATGAGCAAATAAGGCTGATCTATAAAATAAACTGAAAAATATGAAGAGAAGTTATCTACAAAAGTAGCTTCTTTATATTCAAATAAGTTAAATTTCCTTTTAACTTTTAATAGTGTAGTTTGTTTTGTGAATGGTTTGAGCACTTTTTCGCTAATTGGGAAAAGGGATAACATTTAAGAAGTACCAAGTTGAAAGCTAAAGCAACTTGCTTGTAGAGTAAATGTGATAGGAAAGATGTTCTCTTTTTCCTTCACACATTCTAGCAAGTTGTTTTAGGGCCTTACTATTAGTTGTGCAGGATCTAGGAGGGGCTGCTGTTTTAGCTATGGTGGTCAGGGCAAACCTTTATAGGAGAGAATATTTAAGCAGACACATGAAGGAAATGAGATAGCCACATGCAAATTTAGAGGAAGAATGTAGGAGGCAGAGCAAGTGTGGAAGCCCTGAGATCGATACCTGGTTGCTGACCAGTACAGCATCCAGCGTGGCTAGAGTGCAACAAGCCTGGGAGCAACAGCAGTTGAGGTTAGAGAGGGAGCCAGAGAGTATATAGAGCCCCATATAGGGGCGTGGATTTTATTCAAAATTTAATGAAAACCTGTTGGAGATTTTTGACTAGGGGAGTTACATGATCTGATTTTGCTCTTAAGGGAACATCTCTGTATGGAGAATTGGCCATGAGGTGGCAGGAGTGGAAGCCCGGAAGCCAGCCTAAGAAACTCATGCAATATCCTGGCAAAAGATAATGGTGCTTGGAGTCTTATTGCAGAGTCCAGACTTAACAATAAACCCTTTTTTTTTTTTTTTTTTTTTTGCTGGGGGTGTGGTGTGGTGGGGATACAGAGTCTTACTCTGTCACCCTGGGTAGGGTGCAGTGGCATCTTCATAGTTCACTATAACCTCAAACTCAAGCGATCCTCCTGCCTCAGCCTCCTGAGTAGCTGGGACGACAGGCCTGTGCCACCATGCTAGGTTAATATTTCCATTTTTTTGTAGAAATGGGGTCTCACTCTTGCTGAGGCTGGTCTGGAACTCCTGAGCACAAGCAGTCCTCCTGCCTTGGCCTCCCAGAGTGCTAGGATTATAGGCATGAGCCACTACTCCTGGCCCCAACAATAAACTCTTAACACTGCTCATAAAATCCTTCCGGTACATGTGCTGGATGCCAACATATATAACTTTGAAATGAGAAGTTTATTTCACAGACAAAATCAGAAGCAGGGAAGTTTTGCTTTTTTTAATTTTAATTTTAAATTATGGGTACATAATAGTTGTATATCTTTATAGGGTAAAGGTTTTGCTTTTTTAAACAATCCAGATGTGCATTTCTTATAAATAGTAAGAATGAGTAACTGCACATATTTTCATATTTGCTTTAGTTAATAAAAAGCTGGAAACTATAGTCATAGCCTGCCCATAGCAGCTGTATGGTTTTTTCAGTGCCTACATATTTGTGTTCTGTTTTCCTCACTGTCCTGGTATTTGAATTGCATTTATATTTTCCATAGTCCTGGTTTTCAAAATTTTGGTTAATATATAATCCATTTGAACATTTTTTTTCTTGTAATCTACTTCACTTAGTTTGTGAAATGAGGCAGATATGAGAATTTACATGTATTTGAAATCTTGAAATTTAAAATTAAAGTTGAAAGTCAACTTTAATTGACTTGAAAGTTGACTTTCAAATTTAATTTTAAAAATTATAATGAATAAAATAACCAATCCTTAGAGACTAGCAATCATATTTAAATTATATTTCTCATTTCTTTTTAATCAAATTTATGATTTTTGACTTTGTAAATTTGAAAGCCAGAATATTTTCAGTTTTTAGTTCAATTCAAGTGTCCTGGAATTGAAAATTTAAAATTATTTGGATATTTTAGGCATTGCATTTTCCAGAATTGTCTTCCTGTAAAGATATGGGATCTTTCTGCTTGGTCTTTAACCAAGTATGTTTGTTTGGTTCTTACTTAGTGCAATTTCATGTCTTTTCCTGTAGGTGGCACGCACTACCCTTCTTCCTGGCCTCCTAAAGACCATAGCAGCAAACCGGAAGATGCCCCTTCCTCTGAAACTGTTTGAAATCTCTGACATTGTAGTAAAAGATTCTAGCAGAGGTAAGAATGAGTCATCTTAGATTTGTATACTTAAAGAATTTTTTTAATTTTGAAAATGTCAACTATACATAAGAGAGAAAGGAGCATAATTACCCCTGTGAATCCAGCACTCGGCTTTAATAATTATCAACACATGGACAAGTTTCTTTCATCTATATGACGACCAACTTCCCCATATTATTTTAACGTAGGTCCTAGACGTCATATCATCTCGTCAGCAAACCCTTTAGTATGTATTTCTAAAAGATAAGCACTACCATTTTTTTTTTTTTTTTTTTTTTTTTTTTTTGGGACAGAGTCTCACTTTGTTGCCCAGGCTAGAGTGAGTGCCGTGGCATCAGCCTAGCTCACAGCAACCTCAAACTCCTGGGCTTGAGCGATCCTTCTGCCTCAGCCTCCCGAGTAGCTGGGACTACAGGCATGTGCCACCATGCCCGGCTAATTTTTTTTTTTATATATATATCAGTTGGCCAATTAGTTTCTTTCTATTTTTGGTAGAGACGGGGTCTCGCTCTTGCTCAGGCTGGTTTTGAACTCCTGACCTTGAGCAATCCGCCCGCCTCGGCCTCCCAGAGAGCTAGGATTACAGGCGTGAGCCACCGCGCCCGGCCAGCACTACCATTTTTTTAATACACCATTATCACCCCCTGTTATCATCAAATATCCACCTCGTGTTTAAATTTTCCCAATTGTTCCATAAATTTAATTTTTATGATGAATTTATTTAAATCAGAATCCAAGCAAGGTCCAGATATTTGGTTGCTGTGTCTCTCATTTCTTTTAATGGAAAGTACATTTTAGCAAAGAGTTTAATATTTATGAAGAGCCCTAGTTAAACCTTAACTTGAAAAGCACTATGAAACATTTTTTTCTTTTTTTTTTTTTTTCTTTTTAGACTTGAGCCAGTTTATAGAGAAACATTTTTTTCTTATATCATGTGATTTATATATGTATCATCTTAAAATACTTTATATCTTATCATTCTAGTTTAGCAGTGACTACCATCACCGTTGTACCAGTGACTGTGAATGTGTATTACCAGTTTTTGTCCCTTTTGAGTATGGTCTGGACTTGTTAGTACAGTAGGTTGCTTGGTCAAACACTTGGAATGTGGTGGTTATTTAAGAATATATATTTAGTAAGTACCTAAATCTGATTACCAAGGAAGTTTGTCTTATTCAAACTCCATATCTCCAATTTCTTGATAAAAGTCCATCTGACTGTTCTGAGCTGTATGTGTGGTAATCCCTTAGTGAACAGTGCCTCAGGTAACTCAATTGCCGGTCGTGTTTCTTTGGTTCTCCAGATTTAACAGATCAAATCCTAGTAGTGTTCATTCAATGATTCTTACTCCAGACTTTATATAATTCAGTGCGTGTTCTTTTGAATCAGTTGACAAAAGCAGAGACCTATTTCTCAGTTTCTTTTGCATTGGTGCAGATAACTGAGAATTTGTTATAATTCCAATGTCAAATTTTTGTGTTAGCTTTGACTTGTTACCTTTTATCTTAGTTCTTTGAGTTTTATATTGTTTTGATCCTAGGTGATCTGTTTATATTTACAAATATATGATTAGATTAATTACACTAGGTTTCCTCAAAAGTATTGTAATCCTGTTTCAGCAGTAGAGCTCTTCCCTAATTGAGAGGGCTTCCTAAAGGCTCTACAGGGCTTTAAATGGATTAAATGTTAACCAAAATTTTTAAAACCAGGACTAGGGAAAATATAAATACAATTTAAAAACCAGCACAGTGAGGAAAACAACACAAATATGTAGGCATGTTCTTGAGTGGCAGCTCAGAGTCTGGAAGATTAGGGTGGGGAGCAGGCTGGCGTCCCACCATTGCCACAAATAAATTTTCACTATAGGCATGGAGCACTTTATTGTATTGCAGTCCTAGGTGGAGGTGCCTATGCTATTTTCTTTTTAATCAATGTTCATTGGGAAGGCCCAGACATAGATTCTACTCTGTTTCTCTTACTGTGCTTGTATATAACTCTGCTATTGAGAGACAGCTATTCTTAAGTGCTTGTGCTGTATGTCATCTTTTAATAAACCATCTAGGTGATTACCCCAGAATCCCAGTCACGTACTTTAAACTCAAAGATTTGCATGTTTGCAGCCTGAGCAAGAGTGAGACCCTGTCTCTACTAAAAATAGAAAAAATTAGCCTGGCGTGGTGGTGCGTGCCTGTTAGTCCCAGCTACTCAGGAGGCTGAGGCAGGAGGATTACTTGAACCCAGGAGTTTGAGGTTGCTGTGAGCTAGGCTGATGCTGTGGCACTCCAGCCCAGGCAACAGAGTGAGACTCTGTCTCAAAAAAAAAAAAAAAGATTTTCATATTTCTTGTACTTTGTTTCATCAGAAAGAATTCTCATCACTATAGGAGACATCTTTTTTCCTGTTTTTAGTTTTAATTATTTTCTGTTTTCGCTATTGACATTGATTCATTTCCATCTGATATTACTTTTGTCCATTGTCTTGTACCATATTATGATTTATTTTTCTTTAAAATTTTTTAGCATATCAGTGAGATTTGAGAAATGAAGGGAGGTAAATGTGCTTGGTAAGTCTATCATCTTGAAAACATAGGTTTGCTTTAATTTATTTGGAGTATGTTTTCTGTTTAGGTAGGCCTGGATTTTATTTCATAACAGAGACACTTTTCTGATGGAATATTCTAAATATGGCCATGTGGATTCCCTACTTGTCATGTGGTGTCCAGAGGACTGTAGGGGAGGCAGCAAAGCACCACAGTTCCGTAGAGACTCTGCAGCCAGAGTGCTTCGGCTTGAGTCGTGGTTCTGCCTTTTACTGGGTGCTTAACTTTGGACAGTTTATTTAATCTCTCTGGTTCAGCTTCCTAATCTGTACAATGGGGATAATGATAGCACTTATTTCATTGATTTCTTTTAAGGATTAAATGTAATTGCAGTTTAAAAAGTTCTAGCCACATAATAAGTGTTGCTCTTATCATTAGGGCATTAGCAATCCTTAAAGCCAGATACCTGGCATTTGGGAATTTTCTAGTAGAATGGCTTGAGAACCTTAACTGGCCATTAAAGGGTTAATGTCACCTTGCTAGGCACTTAGGGCTGATTTTTATCCTAACCATTGACTTAATTGGTTCTGTTGTGCCATTTGTTTTTTTAGGATAAAAAAACCAAAATATAATATGGGAATTTACTTAAGGAAACACGTATGTTATTTTTTGAGTAATTTATCACCCACTTTTTTTCAATGAATTGACACATGTTTTTCTATCTCAAACCAATAATCATTTCTCTGTTGGATATATTAAATACATTAGCCATTTCCTGCTAAATAGTGAAACTTTTTTGAAGATAAAAATGTAAACCATCAAAAGTGAAGTGATAGAGAGGGAGTTTTCCAGTTAATATGAAAATTTCCCAAATTTCTTTTTCTTTTGATTTTTTTTTTTTTTTTTTTTGAGGCAGTGTCTCGCTCTGTTACCAGGGGGTAGAATGCAGTGGTGCCATGGTTCACTGCAATCTCAAACTCCTGGCCTCAAGCAACCTTCCCACCTTGGCCTCCCAAAGTGCTAGGATTTTAAGCATGGGCACCTGGCCCAAATCTTCATTAATGGCCGCAGTACCTGAACTACTGGTTCAGAGGGGTAGAGATGCATGGCAAGAGTGAGCAAGACAGTCTCATTCAGCACATTGGTAGAAAAGTATTTTTGAATTTCTTGTCTTTCCTAGGGACTGCTTCAGAATGTAAGAGAAAGAGGTGCCAGTCTTGAGGGAGATAGACCTTCGAACAGCCCCTTACAGATTGTGCTTAGAGAGAGATCATGCTCAGAGAGAATATACAGGTGTCCTGGTAGTGCAGAGAATGGAGTGACAACTACCACTAACTTGTTTTGTAATATTAAGAAGAAACCTAACACTCCCAGCTTCACATCAGTTTTGGGTCAGCAAACATATCTTCCAAAGTGGAAATGAAAATGTAATCTATGGTGGATTTCAGTATGCCTCCCACAAATGGTGTCTGTCCTGCATTCCTGTAAGAGTAGATGAAAGACTACTAACCCTTATTTTCATCCTTGAACTAATTGGACAGTTTCTTATTCTAACGTGGACTTTTTTGACCATCCATGTTGTGTGAAGCTGTCAGACACACTTCTTAAGCATTGAGACTTCCACTCTAAGTCAGACACATTCAGGTTCTTTGAGACTGAGCCAGCCACTGCATTTGAGTCTCAAGATCTGAAATTGCTGCAGCATTTTAAAAAATTAGTCATGACTCAAGGGACTAAGCTGATTTATCACTTTTGTTGGCTAGAATGGCATATGTTTTTGGAACAAGAAATTGGTTGAATGCAGACTCTGCCGTGGGGTAAATTTTTCAGCTTCATAACAGGGAAGTTAGCCGAGGCAGCACTGAAGCTACCATATCTGGCTGCTGAAATGAGTTATTGGTTAGTTTCAGTCATTAATATTTTTGTTTTTTTGTTTAATGTCAAGAATAAATACGATAAAATAGTAAAAAAAAAAAAAAATACTTCAGGGGAGCAAAGGACTGACTTGTGAATTGCTAATCTTTATACCCAGAAAAGCAATTATATTTTGCAAAGTCCAATATTCTGGCTTTTTCTTAAACACAGATTGAATTCTGCAATCACGATTTATTCCTTGATTGCCACTGAAGCTGCCAGTATACCTAGAATCTCATCAAAATAGCAGGAGAAAAAACATCACTGGGTTGAGTGAGTTTAAGTTTAAAAGGAACAAGAGCCTAAGAAAGATGATTCGTTTGACTTTGGGAATGTACATGAGGTGATTTCAATTTAGCAGGATACAGTCATCCAGTTGTCAATTTGACAGATATCTGTGGAAAGCCCTGATAATCAAATTGCTATGCACTTTGGTTGTAAGTACTGCATTTTAAAAGTTTTTGATTTTAATAATTATTAAAGTAGATGGAATAGGTTAAAGGCTTTTGACCACTGAGAGGCTCCAGTTAGCCTCACTTTATTCATGAAGCATGCTTGCTTCAACTCTTCAGTTCTTATTCAGAACATTACTACTTTCTCCAAAGCATAGCTGTAGTCCTGGTTCAAACTGTATTTCTCCTGTCCCCCAAATGACTATTTAAATAGTTTCTAAAATTTCACATTCTCCCTGAAGCTTTCACCCTGCCTAATTTGGTTATGGAAATCCAGAATTTTTTAAAACATTAATCACAATATTTATTTAAAATTCTTGTTCTTTTCTCCTCCCTTGACCACCATGGCTGCTATAGAACATAACTAATCCACTGTTCTTTTATGGTTTGGTTTGTTCTTTCAATTTGCTATCAGGTTGTACGATATATGCATGTTGGGGTTAGTGTATCTGTCTTATATTGTAAGCTACTAAAATATAGGGGCCAGGTCTTTATAGAATAGTTTTTTTTATGTAACTTGATGCTTAATAAAGAGCTTAATAAAAGCATTTTCACTATGGGCTTATGAAATACTTTTGTTCTGAGAAGTTGTCCATTAATTATAGAGCCCTTAAGTGATGGAAGATTATCTAGCATCCACATGTGGAATGCAGTTTTCTGAAGAGAGCTTATGTCATGAGTCTGGATTAATTTAATTTCACTATTTCATATTTTTGGCATGTAGAATTTCCAATTAATAATTCAAAAAATATGGGTGTAAGAACCATTGACATTAACAATTTTTGAAGTAGCAGCATTTGCATATGTGATGGCATCTTTACTGTGTCAATACATCATTTTTAATATAGAAAGTTATTTTAGTATGTTTGGTTCCACATAGTTAAGATCTGCTAACTTGGATATAATGTGCTCTGTCATGCATTGAATATTGTATTTTTTTAATAGATAAAAATCCATTCCAGGTTTATGTTAACTAAATAAAAGCCAACCCACAAGGATATAACTTTTTCCTTCATACATTGAGAAGGTCATAGATTTTTCCTCACATTTGTTTCTTGGCTTTTCAGCACTGTGTAAAAAAAGAAAAGTCTACAGTTGGGTGCTATGATATTGAAGCGTTTTAAGGAAAATTGTTCTTAAGTTTTATTATGTTTGTTTTGAAAATTGAAAATATATTTGTTATATTTTAAGAGCTTTCATGAATATGTATTTTTAATTTAAGAGTAATTATGTTCTCATCCTGTTTTTTTTTGGAGACAGAGTCTCCCTCTGTTGCCCGGGCTAGAGTGTCATGGCGTCAGCCTAGCTCACAGCAACCTCAAACTCACTGGGCTCAAGCAAACCACCTGCCTCAGCCTCTCGAGTAGCTGGGACTACAGGCATGTGTGACCATGTCTGGCTAATTTTTTCTATATATTTTTAGTTGTCCAGCTAATTTCTTTCTATTTTTAGTAGAGACGGGGTCTCACTCTTGCTCAGGCTGGTTTCAACCTCCTGACCTTGAGCGATCCTCCTGCCTCAGTCTCCCAGAATGCTAGGATTACAGGCGTGAGCCACCATGCCTGGCCTCCTTGTCCTGTTTTTTTGTTTTGTTTTGTTTTTTGAAAATATCCAATTTATCCCTAATCCTACTCTTAGAGTTATTTGCCAGAATTTTTCTATGCATATGCAACCATATGTTTTACATTTTTATATAGCTATAGATATGATAAATACTTTTTAATGTTTACACAATGGGATTTAGTGTTTACACAAATAAGATTGTACTTTTTCTTTTCTGCACCTTGTTTTTTCTTATCAATATATTCTGTTCACCTCATTTCTTTTTAATGGCTGCATAATCTTCCATCATATTGATAAACTATAATTTATTTACTCAGACTGTTAGGAATTTTTAGATTGTTATCAGAGTTTTTCCTAAACTACAAGACTTTTTCTAAACTAAAAGAATATTGATTACAATCAAGAATATTGATTACAATCAAGAATATTGATTACAAATAGGTATTTTTCAAAATAGAATTGATCAGTCCATATGGCATACACCTTTAAATGTTTGATAACTTCTCAAATTCTCTTCCCGAAAGGATTTTTTACAAATTTATTGCTCTGCCAAGAGTGTATAAAGGTTCCTATTTCCCCACATTGGATATGATTTTTGGAGAAAATCACAGGATTCTTGTTGCATTTGTGAATCATTTAGGCCCACATCGAAATTCTTCAGGAGATAAGAAAAATTTGCAATTTAAGTTGCAATCTTGGGGTTACCAATATTAAATAAATTTTTGAATGGAATAAACTTAAAAATCAAGGTGCTGTGTTTTATTTTCTGAGCTTGGCCAGACTATTAATCTCAAGTTCTGTATCAGCCCCTCATTATTCTAGGAGCCTTTTTGGTCTCCTAGTGTGCTTTCTCCTGGCATTGTTATTTGGGCTTCCAGGTGAATGTGAGAATAGGGATGGTAAATTTCTCTTGAAGACTCTGCCTTTTTCCAATCTGTGCCATGTATGATAATGTAACCGAACACCTTAGCTTTTCATCATTGGTACTTTGGTGAAAGATCTACACTAAGCAGGAGCCTATTCTAAAAATTTGACTTGTATTCAATATATTCATCTACTAGGGGACATTATGTACCATTCCTTTTCTTTTTCTCTTTTAAAAAATCATTTGGCATGTTCTTTCAGCTTATGGAATCATAGCTAGCCGCCCCTCCTTTGGGTGATTTAGATCAGCCCTCTCAAGGCAGTACTTTGAAGTCTGTGAAATACATGGATAATTTAGGCTGACATACTTGGCAGGCCCATTTAAAAAGCAGAATTGTTTGATGGCATGACACAAGAGGTCTGTTAACTGAGTTATAAAGAACTGAGGCATTTCCAACAAACCCTAGCTTTGGCATGAAATTTAAATAGTTCTTACTTTGTGGCGTGCAGTTAGTGAACTTCCTGTGATGTAATATGGTCTCTCAGTGCAAAATGCTAGGAAATGGGAATTTTACTGTACCTAGCAATTTATCCAAGGAGGAATGGGTGGAAATGAGTATGTGGTTATTTTCTCCTTTAATTCAGTTTAGCTACAATAGAAGGAATATCTTAGTAAGATATGAGGAAGCAAGTCCACAGAGAGCGCTAGCCCTTGGGACATATGGAAAACCAGCCAATTAGTGGTGGAGTTGGGGGGTGCCTAAAAAATGAGGTTAATGTAATTATTATGGTGGGTTTAATACATAGTCAGTGGCCTTTCTTAAAAATTTTGCAAAATTAAATCTAAAAATATGTAGTTCATTATTATGTGTGTGTCCTATAAACATCCTGAAGACTTTCTTGAATGGAGTATGATTTTTTAAAAGCTTTGTATTTTTTATTGTGATTTTACTATTCTTGTAACTAAAATCACTTAATTTGTTTTTTAAAATTCTAAATTTTTAATCCAGATGTTGCTACTTTTATCAGAAATATAAGTTTTACATAATTTAGAGATCAGGAAAAAAGTATTCCAAGGCAAAGGTTACCAAAATAAAGCTTCCAGTTTATGTTGCTAAGCTCTCTTAATGGTGGTATTACTGTTGGGCTATTCTCTCATAGAAATGGAACTACAAAGTAGTTTCAATACATGCCTGTGTATTAAAGTGGAAGCATGTGACACCAACAAATGGGTACCACATGGCAAAATTACCCAGAAGCAAGTCAGTAGTATGAAAGGGATAATTTAGTTCTGTTTCATTTCATTTTTTTCCCTTTAGGGGGGGAGAGAGAGAGAGTGAAGCAGAGAGAGAGAGACTATATGTGTTTATGTTCCTTTAGTATTAATAGAATGAGGCCTCTCAGTTTATGCATATGGTTAGTTTAGTGGGGTTTTATGCCTGCCTGATCTTAATATTCATCTTTATTCTTACACCTTTGATTATAGCTTTTAGATACCAGATATCTTTATCCTTGGAAATGAAGGCGAATGACAGCAGTGTGCTACTTACTTTCTTACTTCAGCTGGCTTAGAATATGGCTCACTGTCTGCTCTTGGCCTTGTTTGGTAATTATTTGTGTGTGCTTACCTCTTTTTCCAGGATTTAGTCATTTATTCAGAAAATAATTATTGAAGGTTTAATCTGTGCAAGCCCTTTATTGGCTTTGACCTCTAACATCTAGGGATCTCTAGACTAGGGTGCCTTGAACATAGTATGTATTAAGAAATGTTAAATGGCCAGAGCAGTTATTTCTTCATGTTTGTTCAGTCAAAAATTTAACTCAATATGTGTACCATGGAGTACTATTCAGCTCTAAGAAACAACGGTGATATAGCACATGTTATATTTTCCTGGTTATAGCTGGAACCCATACTACTAAGTGAAGTATCCCAAGAATGGAAAAACAAGCACCACATATACTCACCAGCAAACTGGTATTAACTGAGCAGGACCTAAATGGACACATAGGTACTACAGTAATAGGGTATTGGGCACGTGGGAGGGAGGAGGGGGGCGGGTATATACATACATAATGAGTGAGATGTGCACCATCTGGGGGATGGTCATGCTGGAAACTCAGACTTGGGGGGGGAGGGGGGAAAGGGCATTTATTGAAACCTTAAAATCTGTACCCCGATAATATGCCAAAATAAAAAAAAAAATTTAACTCAGAATATACTTTTCATAAGTTACAATACTGTTGATAGCTAGAAACTTTACTGACTTTTGAAAATAATTTATTCCAATTGCTTAAATGGAATTCTTAAATATCATGAAAACTTTTGAAAATTAAAACATCTGTTTATCATATCAAAACATTTTAAGAATGCACTTTTTTTTTTTTTTGAGATGGAGTCCCACTCTGTTGCCCAGGCTAGAGTGAGTGCCGTGGCATCAGCCTAGCTCACAGCAACCTCAATCTCCTGGGCTCAAGCGATTCTACTGTCTCACCCTCCCAAGTAGCTGGGACTACAGGCATGCACCACCATGCCCAGCTAATTTTTTGTATATATATTTTTAGTTGGTCAATTAATTTCTTTCTGTTTTTAGTAGAGAAGGGGTCTCGCTCAGGCTGGTTTCGAACTCCTGACTTTGAGCAATCTGCCCGCTTCGGCCTCCCAGAGTGCTAGGATTACAGGCGTGAGCCACCACGCCTGGCCAAGAATGCACATTTTTACTATATTAAGTAGGTATATATCCATAAAAAGTTTGCCTTTATATTTATATCATTTGTTTCCATCTAAATCCTTTAAGGTACACCATATAGTGAAAAGTATGGGTTTTAGAATCAGACAATCTGGTCAAATTCTGGCTTTATAATTTATTAACAATGTAATTAATTGGGATTAGCTCCAGCCAATTAGCTTGACTTTGGGCAAATTAATCATTCTGAGCTTTTGTTTCTCCATTGTTTTATAGTGATAATAATACCTGTGTTACATAGCTGTCTCGAGAATTAGATTATAGATAAATTGGTAGATAGGTACTAAATACCTGGCACATAGATTTTTCAGTTAATGTTAGTTTCCCTGTTACCCCACTATGTACTCACTTTTATATTGCTTTAATGATACAGTGTCTTAAAATATCCAAGTTTTGTTTGGATATTAATAAAGGATAAAAGCCATTCTGTATTTTGTGTCAACAATGGCTAGTAGCTGTTACCATAGGAATAAATCTGTGGAAGTGCTTTTGCTCAATATATGCTAATCTGAAGCAGCATTTTCAGTTTATGCCCTCAGATAGACATTAGTTCATTCTTTTTTCCTAATTTGAAGAGCAAAATGAGGCCAACATCCATTTAGTGTTTGTGTAGAGCAGTGGTCTCCAGAATTTATTAAAGGGCCACAAGTGTTCTAAAGTTAAATGATCGCTATAGACTTTGAGTCTTCCTTTATATGCTATGCACCTTGTTTTTATTAGGTTATTTTATTTTATTATTGGTTGTTTTGTTTTGTTTTGTTTTGAAATAGAATCTCACTTTGTTGCCCTGGGTAGAGTGCAGTGGCATCATCATAGCTCACTGCAACCTCAAACTCCTGGGCTCAAGTGATCCTCCTGCCTCAGCCTCCTGAGTAACTAGGAATACAGGTACATTCCATCCCACCTGAGTAATTTTTTCTATTTTTGAAAATAGAAAAAGAGAGATGGGGTCTCGCTCTTGCTCAGGCTGGTTTTTATGAGTTTTATGCAGGTTTAGATTCTTAAAACCATCAATACATGATCCAAAACAGTTCTGTCACCCTCCAAACCCCTTATGTTATCCCATTTTAGTCACATTTTTTTCCTCACACCTAATTCTAGAAGTCACTATCTGTTCTCTGTTGTTATAGTTTTGCCTCTTCTAGAATGTCATATAAAAGGATTCATACTGTCTATAGCGTTTTGAGATGGGCTTCTTTCATTTAGCATAATGCCTTTGAGAGTTATCCAAGTTGGCAAGTGTATCAACAGTTTGTTCCTTATTGCTGAGTAGTATTCTACCGTATGAACATACCAGTTCATTTATCAGGTCATCCATGCGGCTTCATTTAGATTGTTGTAATTCTTTTTTAAAATATTGTAAGTTTGTTTTAATTTTCAAAGTAGAATAGTTATATTAATCACAGAAAAATTGGGAAATGGATAAAAGTTGGAAGAAAATTATCCCTGCCCAAGCATAACTTTTGTTAACATTTACGTATATTTCTTTTCACTCTTTTTTCCTATGCATGGAGTTTTTTGGCTTATGGTTGTATTTTTGTAGCTGTGATTCTATTATTCATATGGTTTTAAAAATTATTATGGTAACAAAATATGACAAGAGCTACTCTCTTACAAAATTTTTAAGTGTACCATATAGTATTATTAACTATATGCACATTGTTATATAGCAGATTGCTAGAACTTTTTTGTCTCTCATAGCTAAAAATCTGTATTCATTAAACAGCAGTTCCCGGTTTTCTCTTTCTCCATCCCCTGGCAACCACTCTGTTTTCTATTTCTATGAGTTTGATGACTTTAGATAACCTCATATAAATGGAATCATTAGTATTTGTCCTACTGTGGCTGGCTTATTTCACTCAGCACAGTGTCCTCAAGATTTATCCATTTGGTAGCCTAACCTTATATACTTTTGTATTCTGCTTTTTTTTTTTCATGTTTTAATTGTGAAGAACGTATAAACATATATAGTTTTTAAAAGATTGTAAAGCCAACACTAGTGTAACCATTTCCAGGTTAAGAAATGGAATATTGCCAGTATCTGAAGCTTCTTGTGTGACCCCTCCCCATGGTGCCTTCCCTTTACCTAGGGTAATTATCAGCCTAACTTTGGTGACAGTCATTCTCTTGCTTTGCTTCATGGTTTTCTAATCTATGTTTGTTCTTTAAACAATATGATTTAGTTTTGGCTCACTTTGAACTTGGTAGCCTTCTTTTTAAAAATTTACTATTGTAAGTATTTGCTCTTGCTCTGTTATGATAAACCTTCATAAAGATGCTTTCTATTCTGTTAGGATTCTGGTGAGTGATTGTATCATACTTTATGTAGCCATTCTTCAGTTTAGGTTGTTTATATTTTTTTATTGTTGGAAATAATGTAGTAAATGTCTTTCTACATGCCTTTTTTGGCGTTTAGGATCATTTCCTTTGGATAGTATTATGAATAAAAGAATATGAAATTTTAAGTCTCTGATTATATATTGCTAAATTGTTTACAAAGAGTTTTACCAATAAATACTAAAATGAAGCCTTATTGTCACTGTGCCAACATTAAGGGTTTTTCACACTTTCCCACAAATAAAACACCTTAGGGAATTTGATGGTTGAAAAAGACTATTTCATCTTATCTTGCATTTCTGAGGTTGGATACTTCACTATATGTTAATATTTGGTTTTCTTTTTTGTTGACTTTGCCCAAGTTTGTGTTGGGGTAAATCAGTTCCTTAAGTAATGGCTAATATGGCTGTGTGACGAATTCTTTTACATTTGCAGATGTAGGTGCAAAAAATTACAGGCATCTCTGTGCTGTTTATTACAACAAGAATCCTGGGTTTGAGATAATCCATGGGCTGCTGGACAGAATCATGCAGCTGCTTGACGTGCATCCCGGTGAAGATAAAGGGGGATATGTGATCAAAGCATCGGAAGGTAAGACAGGTCAGCTAGATCTAGAGTGAGCAATAATGTGATGAAGAGCTAAGCCCTGGTTTTGATAAAACAAAATTTTATTTTTTATTTGGGGGTAGAGTGAGCAATAATGTGATGAAGAGCTAAGCCCTGGTTTTGATAAAACAAAATTTTATTTTTTATTTGGGGGGTATGGAGAAAAAGGGGGATAAAGCTTTATTTCAATTAATTGTTAGTATTTTCTAGAATAAATCCTTGTTCCCTCTAGCATTTTAGAAAATGCTTTTTAGAACTTTCATAAGTGCTGCACCATATACTTTTGTTCCAAATGAGTTATGGTAAACCCTGATTACTGGCACCTTTAAGCCGTCAGCACATGGTGAGCCCAGAGGTTTAAACTGGAAGCTGAGAAGACCTAAAGTGACTGGTTTGCACTCAAAAGCCTCCTGTCTGAAGTCTTGAAGGCATACGAAAAAAATAAAAACCCTGAAAAGTTATTCTGAAAGACTTGACACATTTATCAAGTCATAAAGTTGACTTAGCAAGGGTGGGAATCCTCCTGTATAAAAGCCCAAGTACAAATCTTTGTTGGGGGCCGGTCGCGGTGGCTCATGCCTGTAATCCTAGCACTCTGGGAGCCTGAGGCGGGAGGATTGCTTGAACTCAGGAGTTCGAGACCAGCCTGAGCAAGAGCGAGACCTCGTCTCTACTATAAATAGAAAGAAATTAGCCAAACAACTAAAAATAGAAAAAATTAGCCGGGCATAGTGGTGCGTGCATGTAGGCCCAGCTACCCAGGAGGCTAAGGCAGGAGGATCGCTTGAGCGATCAGGAGTTTGAGGTTGCTGGTAAGCCAGGCTGATGCCATGGCACTCTAGCCCATGCAAGAGAGTGAGACTCTCAAAAAAAAAAAAAAAAAAAAAAAAGGCCGGGCGCGGTGGCTCACGCCTGTAATCCTAGCACTTTGGGAGGCCGAGGCGGGCGGATTGCTCAAGGCCAGGAGTTCGAAACCAGCCTGAGCGAGACCCTGTCTCTACCAAAAATAGAAATAAATTAATTGACCAACTAAAAATATATATACAAAAAATTAGCCGGGCATGGTGGCGCATGCCTGTAGTCCCAGCTACTTGGGAGGCTGAGGCAGTAGGATCGCTGAGCCCAGGAGATTGAGGTTGCTGTGAGCCAGGCTGACGCCACGGCACTCACTCTAGCCTGGGCAACAAAGTGAGACTCTGTCTCAAAAAAAAAAAAAAAATCTTTGTTGGGGAGTTTAAGTTAGGCTAACTAAATGGGATATATACTCCTAACATACTAGTTTCTCACTGACCAAGGAATTCTGGAATTTTTGCTTTTCATATTCCTGTAGTTTGAATCTAAGTTTATTTTGTTAGATATGAGATCCAGAAACAACTTGAAAGAATATTTACCATTCGTTCCTTGTTATTAACAGTTATTTGTAGTGGTGTGAGGTTTGGTGGAGAAATATTTTTGGTTTTCACTTATGTTTATTTTCTTAGTCCTGAGAGACTGTTTTTTGTTATTGGTTGCTTGCTTTAATTTTTGTTTTTGTTTTCATTTTGAGATTTCTTTGAACCTAACCCTGAAATGTGTGGGTCTTTTTAGATTGAAGATGGGTGGGGTTTTTTAAAAAAAAAATTGAGAGATTCAATAGAGCAGGGAGTGAATGTTTCTTACCCATCTCTCATTAAAAATAATCCAGTGAAGACATGTATTATGTTTGTAGAGTTCTAGAGTGTTAGAACTGCATCTGGGAGTTCATCCAGTCCAATTTCCTAGTCTTACAAGTGAGGGAACTAAGGCTTGGCAAGTTAAGTAGTTGAGCCAGATCACACATGTCAAACCCAGGGTTCTCACCTCCCTGTGTTCTTTCCACAAGGCCACGTTGTCTGCTTTTGTGTTGCTTTTACCTACTCATTCTCCAGTTTATCATCCTAGCATTCTGCTTTAAGACCTGGTTGTCTAAGTTAATAGCAATATGTAAGCCGATAGGAAACATGTCTTGTCCTCCTATGCAAAGCCTTTTCTCAGAAATCTTACTTCATAAACAGATTAACTGGATAAAAATCAGTTCCCTGATATGAATTACACTCTGTAAGTGAAGTCTTAATTTCTTTCTTATTTGAAAGGTTGCAAAGAGCTAAAATGGTAAATTGGAGCATAATTAGTCCTAGATATGATGCTTTATGTAATTTATAGATTAACAATATATATATAAACCAGTGTCTTAATATTGTGGCTTTCCTGCTTCGAATAGTTCCTTAGACATTTATTTCTCAGGAGAATCTGAGTTCCCAGTTATAGGCAGACTTCAAGAAATCAAGACTATGTAGGACACAGGCCCTGCTGTCGAGGAACCTGCAGGGAAAAAGACTACAACATCCCAACTCGCAAACTAAGTTGCAAAGAGTAGTGCCTTGAGGTTTCCAAACAGAGAGAGTGTGCAACTTCTTGAGAGCATCCGTACAAACTTTAGTGGGTTTCTGCAAAGTGAGATGGGCCTTTGAAGGAATAAGTGGAGGCAGGGGAAGCAGGCAAACCACGTGAGCAAAGGTAGAGATGGGAAACACAGGCTGTGTGTGTAGCATAATAGGGAGTGCACTTCAGTTTGGCCATAGGATGAGAGGGAGCTTGAGATTGTATTTTGAGTCTTGAATGCTAGAAAAGAGGGTTTCAGCTAATTAGAGGAAAAGTACTAAAGCAGCTTCTACTTTTTATAAAAGCAGGTGAATGATATTAGATCTGTACTTTAGAGGGACTAATCTGGCGGCAATATGCAGTATGTTGGGGTGCTATGGAGAGTAGAGGTGAAGGGAATGTTACAGCAGTGAGAATGAGAACTTGAACTTGAATCATGGTTATGGCTATACCAAAGAAAATACTGATTTAAGAAATATTAGGATGGTAGAAGCTATAACATTCTTCATTTGGAAAGTTTTGTGATATGTGCCACTTGGAACCTTTTATGATACAAGTGATATGTGTTAATCTTTTTTAAAGTCAGATTTTTATAATTCTAAACTTATGATAATTGGAATCCTATATAAATTAGCATCCAAACAGAATATAGTATTTAGTACTTAATTTCCCTAATATGTAGATATCTGCTGTTTTGGTTTAGAATGTATTGTGTTTTAATTAGGAAACACAGTCATAAGCTGTCACTACTGATGTGGTTGTAGGTCTTTGTGTTCAGTTTGGTTAGGCCAAGTTGTTATTTTGGTTTTTGATTTAGTATTTACATACTCAGAATTATGTTTCCTTTTGAATCTACATTGGTTTTCATAATAGAATTATAATATTTTAAAGTTTGAAAATTTTTATATCTATGAAATATCCAAGATTTATGAATTTGAGAAGCTTTGGTATAACTTCTTTCTGCTCATGGATAGCTATGATAGATATTTCAATACAGTACATATTTCAATATATCTAACTGGCTTTCTTTAGAAATGGGCAGCATATCTGCTTTCTCTGCCACTGTCACCATCATTACCCACACCAGTCTTCTGGAGTCCTGGGTACATGCCTAAATCTCCGTGCTTTTTTCTCAGGATGCTTTCTGTAAGAGCCATCAAGCTAAAGAGAATTAGTGTCATTATAAATAATGGTTCCTCATTTCTCATAGGGATTTCTAAGTCTGTTTTGGTTATCTAATGACAAATATGATTATCCTTTTTTTTTAATGGTTAAAGAAATCAAGGCCTAAAGAAGTGGCTTGTCAAAAGAAGTCAGTAACAAAACTGGTATTAGTTCTTCATCTACTATAAATATGCACACGTACATACATACCACAGCCAAGGAACAAAAGTGTTTTCCAGACTCCTAAGTAAATCTGTAAATAAAGGAATTTGGTAGCTGGAGCATATTATAGCTATATGATTTCCTCAGATTTATTGTTATTTTATATAAACTTTTTCTGCTAAGAAAAGAACTTCAGAGGATCAAAAAGTAGAGCAGAAACAGATCAAGAACTACCATTTCCTGCCATTCTTGATTATTGAGTTGTCTTCTATTACTTTGGCATATGGTTTACTTTTTAATAATTAAAAATCCCTAGTGGCTTTGTAATTATAACTGAGCTAAGTCTGTTCACTAGAGATTCTTACTAATGTCAGTTACATTGGCAGCTATACCTAGTTTCTTTCAGTCCTTTTTAATGTATGTTACCAAGCTTCCTTTTGTGCTGCTTTATCTGGTGGTAGAGATGAGTGGAACAGAACTTGGTTCTCCTTTGAGAAACTTGGCCCTGTACATTGTAAGAAAAATCTAGAGACTCATTTGGTGGATCACTTCATTGATCCTCAGGAGCTGTTTTGACATTGTACTGTAACCTTGCTTATTATGTAGGTAGCAGCTCTCTAGCATGTGCAGTGTCTGCAGAAGCACTCATAAAGCCTGTGAGTGCAGCGAGAGTGAAAGCTGTGGTCACCTAGTCTTACTTATTTTTCATTTGCTGAGCGCCCTTGCAATTAAGACCATAAAGTGAGATAGAATGTCAAACTGATGATAGAATAAGGTTAATATTGAGTGGGGAAAAAAAAGAAGAACCGTTAACTTTTTAGCAAACTGCAGAGTTTTAAGGGTTTCAAAAGGGTTCAACTCTGAATGGTTTAGTGGTATTTGATCAGATTATTATAGCATATGTATATGCTTTTTTTCAGGCTTCTTCCCCTTCATTTTTGTGGTTTGTTGAAAACTAAATTATGTATGTTAAGATGCATTTATCCTTTTCAAAAACCACTTCTGGGCAAGGAAAATTCTCAACATTTTTGTGTTTAGAACAGTTATATGGTTGCTGGGCAAATCAGTGGCAAAAATAATTTCTGTAGAATGTAGTGGGTTTTGTGTGTGCTTGGTTGCATTGAGCTGAGTGTGTGGTTTTTCCCCCGTCTAGCTTGTTACCTATTTCACTTTTGATTATTTATAATTCTACAGAAAACTTTGATTTAACTTGAGACAAGATCCCTAGTAGAGAAACAAAAGTTTTAGAACCTTAGTTTTGACAATTCTAGTTTTCATGCTGCTCAGAATTCATTTTGTGCAATGAAAAATAACCTTGTAAGTAATATGCATGTTTAATCCTACACCATATGTACACACAGTGGTTATTTAGGTACCTTCTGCTACAGTAACATGTAATGATTGTTGGCTTGACCCGTAGGGCATGACCTTTTTCCCCTTTCAGGACACCTGTGAAAGATTTCAGATGCTAAAAAATATGGGTGAAATTGTGATATTTCCCTGGTTGTCACACTGTTTTTAGTGTAATATGAGCTTGGAAATGTATGAGAAAAATATCTATTGAACAATTTGTTGAAGTAAAGGTGTTCAATTTATGGTTTGATTTATACAAAATGCACTATCATAAAGGGGGATCTGTGTAGCATATCTACACTTAGTTACTATCATCAAAGACATTGAGGCATCAAGTTAAGACAAAATTTAGAAGTTTTTAAGCTTATGACCTTATTACTCTGTGTAAAAACAGTTTTTATTCCTCTGGTTTCTCTACTTTTTTTGTGTTTGAAGCAAGCTTTCAAATACTACCATTTTTGTTAGCTTCTTTTAAAGGAATGAAAAGACCCAAAGCAATATTAAACAAATGACCAGTAACTACCATGTAGTTGCAATATAAGATTGGCCACAGTGTTTATAAAAGCTTCAACAATTATACAATTCACTCAGCCCTTTCTTGTTTTTATTTTTATGCACAAGGCAAAGTTCTTTGCACTCGTGTTCACTTGACTCTTTTGGGGGTGGGAGGGGGTGTTTTGGTACCTACCTGACATTTTAGTATTCACAGCAAATTGATATACTCTATAGCCAGTCACACATTGAATGTCTTGATCAGCTCAATATTTCATCTGATACTGTCATAACAATGTTTCTCAACTTTTCAAAAAAAATTCTCTCTCCCCTAAGAACCTTCCCTAAATTGTCCCTTCATAAAATTTTCATTCCACAGATATACTATGTATCTATTATGTACTGTACCTATAGCCGTGTTGTGTGGATAAGAATAAATATAAAGCTTTTTAAAAATTCAATACAGAGTTAACAGTGACTAAACAAAATTTTCCTTTTTCTTTTTCTTTTTGAGACAGAGTTTCACTCTGTTGTCCTGAGTAGAGTCCTGTTTAAAAGTTAAATTTAAAAATGACTAACATTTAACTTTACCTGCTGGATAACTTTTAATATTATTTATTGATACTAATTATATCAAATTATACCAATAAGCAATTTATATAAATATATAGTAACAATAATCAAAATTTAAGTCTTTCAAAACTTCTTCAGCAAAAATAAAATAGAAAACATAAATTAATTTCTTAATTTTTAGTGAATTTAACTTTTCCTTGATATGAGAAAATAACTAATTGGTAGTCAGTTATTGTCAACATTTTTAATACTTGACATAATGATGTGTTAAATAACTTTTTGAATTATTAATAATAAAACATAAACTATTTTTATTTAATTCTCAAAGCCTTAGTCACATACACAGGCTCTTGGGATCAAACATGATGCCCATAAGGCCATCCAATGGCAGCCCCTAGGCATGTGCAGGCCACCTCTCCATGTGATTTTGAGATCAGACTGTCAATAGAGTCCTCCAGTCACAGCCATCTATTGCCATAGTTTCGTAGCACTCTTCCTGCGTATATTTACTGTGTCTTCCATATCAATGCTTGTGTGTGTGATAACCAAGAAAAATAATGAGAGGAACTGAATAGTAAGGAGTTAAGAGTTTTGTCAAGAGGGGCTTAGCTTTGAAGGGACCCAAACCATTGCAACATGTAAAAATTATTTTTTCATATCCTCTTTTCTCCTCCTAGAACCAGTTTCGCCCTTGTTGAGAATGCATGCTGTAACAGAATAAATACTTTGGAGTTACAGTAGTCTCTTATCTGTGGGCTACATGTACCAAGACCCCCAGTGGATGCTTGAAACCACAGATAGTACTGAATCCTATATATATTATATTTTTTCAGTCTGATAAACAAGATAGCTACTAAGTGACCAATGGGCAGGCAGCTTATACAGCGTAAATATGCCAGACAAAGTGATGATTCATGTCCTAGGCATGATGGAATGTGGGGCAGTGTGAGATTTCATCATACTACTCAGAACCATGTGCAATTTAAAACTTACGAATTATTTATTTTTTCTATTTAATATTTTGGGACCATGGTGAGCTGCAGAAAGCAAAATCACAAATGAGGGGCACTACTATATTGAAATTCAACCATATGTGCTGAGCAAAAAAGAGAGAAAGATATTTTTATTTAGCACATTGTACTCCCTTTTTTTGCACCAGCTTCTTCATCTGTAAAGTGGGAATGATAATGGCTGTCCTGTCTGCACCATAGGGCTTTTGGGAGAGGTAGCTGCAAGAATTTGTGAAAGCATTTTGGAATGGATAAATCACTCTTCAGAGTATATTTGATGTAGATATTAGGTCTGCCCTCAGAAAAGCAACATTGAAATAAAAGAGTTGCAGAGTGGGATTCAAAAAGACCCGGGTTCTAATCTCAACTCTGCTGCTACCTGGTATGATTTTCTTAACCTGTTTTGTATCTATCTGATCATGTGTCAACTAAGGGAGTAGACTGGATTGCATCCAATGTCATTTCCAGTTTTAAGATTCTACAGGAATTTAAATTCAGAAGTAATTTCTGCCACAAGTGCTCACATATCAGTTCTTTGCCTTTTTAGATGATGTCTCTGTAATGCTTATTTGTCTGCCAATGTAATTCCAGCCTTATTTCAAGAATCTGAAATTTATTCTTTAAAAGTGCCTGTGTTATATGAGATTTTTAAAAAGTATAGGTATGTTTTCCATGAGGCCCTAGGTGTTGTATTATGTTGTGTTAATATTGCAGAGCATACTTGAGTATGTCTTAAGATTAGATGATGAAGAAACAGTCTTTCTTTTTTCTTCTTAAGTTTTGTTTATTTATTTAATCTTAAACCTGAGGAAGTTTGCAAACATGAAATGGACAGCTTGACCAAAAGCTTAAAAACATTTTATAGGCCTTATGTGCCTATGGGCCACACACAAGGAGATGCCAGTTCAGTGCCCCTTGTTCACCTTTGCCTTGCTCCCTTGCCTCTACTATTGCTTGCCTTGGGCAAGTCTCCTAATCTCCTTGTGCTTTACTTTTTCCCATCTGTAACTTGCCTGTCCCATAAAGGGTTAGGCCTGGGCTGCACTGGGACTGGTTCACTGCTTTTACTGGGATGAGTAGATGAGTAGAAAGCAGGGTACTGTGTTTTTACAATTTCATTATTCTTTTCTTTTTCTTTTATACGCTCTACATGTCAACTGAAATCTTACTTTGAAACTAAAGCATCTATCATAATTACATTTTTGAAGTTAGGTTTGCTCCAAGTTAGCTAAAGGTCTCAATTGAGTAAGTTGACTAAGTTGACTGAAATTATGGATACAGTCTTATATTCTCAACATTTCAATTCTTTAATAAGCCCTACCATAGTCTCTTTATTATTATTGTCATTATTTCATTATAATTGTGGAGTAAATTGTTCCTATTTGGTTTGAGAAATAGTTCCCTTAACCATTTGTCACGTGAAAGACTGGAAAAAGAACCATTTGTTGGCCCAGGAAGGCAGAATGATATATACCTTTTATTTTTGAAGTTGATTCTAAATATTTCCTAAAATATTTAAGAAATATGAAAATTTTGGGGGAAATGTGAATGATTTGGGGAGTGTCAAATGTAGGATGATGGCATTTTTTTTTTTTTTTTTTTTTTTTTGAGACAGAGTCTCACTTTGTTGTCCAGGCTAGAGTGAGTGCCGTGGCATCAGCCTAGCTCACAGCAACCTCAAACTCCTGGGCTCGAGCGATCCTTCTGCCTCAGCCTCCCGAGTAGCTGGGACTACAGGCATGCGCCACCATGCCCGGCTAATTTTTTATATATATATCAGTTGGCCAATTAATTTCTTTCTATTTATAGTAGAGACGGGGTCTTGCTCTTGCTCAGGCTGGTTTTGAACTCCTGACCTTGAGCAATCTGCCCGCCTCGGCCTCCCAAGAGCTAGGATTACAGGCGTGAGCCACCACGCCCGGCCTGGATGATGGCATTTTTTAAGAATAGGAGTTTTCAACAAAAACTCAGACCAACAGTGGGTACTTTTTAACCTAGAGTTATATGTCCTTTGGTTTTACACAAGTTAATTTGAGACTGATTTAAAATTGCAATTAGATGGATCACCTTGAAGCTTTTCCAACATTCCTGACCTCTTTCAGGTTGTGAAGTATATGAGAGGCTCATAGTTAAGATCAGACTTTAAAAATAGATCTCAATGTTTCTCTAGCATTTGCTATTTAATCACTTAGTGTTTGCCCTGCTAATTAACAAAATTTTTCATAAGAAATGTTAAAAAGTGACAACTGTGGAAATAAATGATAAATTTCTCTATACAAAGTAAGACTGGGAAATTCTAGAGTTATGATTCTAAATATTTAGTCATAAGGCGATTGGGATAATTTTAAAAAGATGGGTTTATTTTGCAGACATTTCTCCATTAATTAGAGGACTAGGTAGTCTGTGCTCTGTTGATTTCTTTTTGAAGAATAAGGTCCCACAGGTTCCTGTCCCTATTTGTAATACAGAGTATGCCGTGCCCTGTCTTGATAGAATGTTGCTGACACATAGGCGCCCTCTCCGAGTTCCATGCTGTGGGGTTAAGTAGGTACTAGTTCTTCTCTCACGTCCAGTTTTCTTCACTTTGAGAGTTAATGATGTCTGCAGGTGTGTTGGGATTAGCACTGTAAAGTTGTGTAAGGGGTTTTTCTTTCTTTTGATCTTCAGAAAGGGATG
The DNA here is from genome assembly GCF_040939455.1 of Microcebus murinus. Classification (NCBI taxonomy): domain Eukaryota; kingdom Metazoa; phylum Chordata; class Mammalia; order Primates; family Cheirogaleidae; genus Microcebus; species Microcebus murinus. The sequence continues at coordinate 92,510,154 of NC_134111.1, read as the reverse complement.
AAAGATGGCCATTAAACTCAAGGGATTAGGTCCCTTCTCTTTACAGACTTTAGGTACCATAAATATTTCACTTCAAATGCAAAGTGAAGAATTGTATACATCTGGGGGAAATAGGTGTTTTATATTACCAGTTGGAAATTATTCAGTCTCCACTTACAAATTAAATGGTCTTTGTAGAGACATTTTTTTTTTTTTTTTTACGAACTGAGTGTGTACTAGGATCGGGGAAAAAATGTTTTTGTGTTTGTATCTCGGTAGTGATATTTTTCTCCTCATGTTCCTAAGCCTTTTCCTTTCATTTTATAAGTTAATGTCTCACCTGCCTTGTACCCTTTTCCCCCTTGGTTTCTCCCCACTTGTGTTATTTCATTTGTGCCCTCAAAAAACTGTTGGTTCTAAAACTTTGAGAGCAACTACCCTTAAGAATGATACCATATTCACATGTATGGTATAAATGTATTCAGTTTTTTATAGGCCCTGTATTCTCTCTTTTCCTTTAAATCAACATCATTTAGGAAAGGAAGGTGATGTTGATGAGTTGACTACATTCTCAGAAAATTGGTGGGAAACCAGGAGAAAGTTCCCCTGTAGGAAATTAGAGTTTCAGCCCCTTTCCGCTCTTTGCTTTGTCACCCACCTTGTCAGTTTTACTCTGGAATGGAACACTGGGGATTTTTCTTCTTCTTCTTCTTTTTGGTTCCTTGCTGGGAGGGGAAGGGTGACAGTAGGCGCCAGCCCAGGAGTCAGCCTGTTAAATGATTATTCTTCCCCTCAATCCATATTACATAAGCAGTCATTTAAAACAGATTTTAAAGTACATTCAGTTGACCCAAGGGTTCACAGTATCCATATAATTCTGCATTATATATTTCACAACTGAATTTAGGGGGTTAATAAAGCTCCTAGTGATAGTGTCTGTTATTTGCTCTGACATATGTGATATATGGACATTCCTTTTCCAGTGTTCCCTGCACCCCTTTTTATTTTGTTCTTTTTAGTGTAGAAAATCTGAGTGGTAAAGCACCAGATTGCCAGCATTTACAATATGTTGTTTGAACCCCAAAACATGTATCAGTAATGTAAAGAAAGGGAAAACTAAAATTATGTGAGTAGATGATTTTTTATAGATGGGCAAAATAGAATGGGTTGAAAATAGCCAATAAGGAATTCAGAGCCCTATGATTGATAATACTGCCGATGTTTTCAGATGGGCGGGGAGGTCGTCTGCTCAATTACCTCCTTAAGCTTCTACTTCCGATGCTTCGTAAATTATAGGAATGAATCTATGTGTAAAGCTTACCCAAATTTTGGGCCTATAATATTACTCTTAAAAAAGATTGGGCAAAAAGAAACTGTGAAAGGTGTTTGGCAACGAGCAAGAAAGGGAGCTCACAAACACTTTGATGGTCAATTAGCCAGAAAACATGCTAACGACTGGGTGCCAGGCTGGATTGTGGGCCCAGGAATTACCCCCAAGGTCCTCAGAGGGCTTGGGCCATTGGAGCACAGAGACAATTACAGACCTCAAGGAGATGCTGCTACAAAGGCTTTAATTAAGGGACTTACTTACACCCCACTAAGTTTTGGAAATTAAATTCTTATTTGTGCTTAACTGATGTTTCTTTTGTCTGGGCTTCCACATGTATTTCAACAGAGAACACTGTTTTCCCAGAATCTGTTTTATGTTGGAAGCCATTTTACTGTGATGAATACCAGCGAAGCTGAGATTTAATCAGTGTAAGGAACTAGGTGGAAAAGTGGGCTGAAAGGCGTTTTGCTGGGGAGCATTTTGGGTGCAGGGTGAAAATTGTAGCATTTATGCATCTTGAAATACCAGTAAGCCAGGAACTCTGTTTGGGCTTAAATACATGAATAAGAGAAACTAATATACTTTATAGAATTTGAATTTTAGAATTCCCATTTATAAGGCAATATGATTTTCTTTGTATTGGCAACTTATGTCTCCAGACATAGTATACTGCTCTTTCTTCAAAACTGTGTTTTTGTTTGTTTGTTGATGCAATAGAAGCAGCCTTTGGCTATCACTCAGGCCTGAATTTTCACAACCCTAGACCCATGTTTTGTTCCATTCAGATGTGACTTCTTTTATTTCTGGCAGTATTCCTATTTAAGATGTACCAGGCTGAGCACAGAGGCTTACAACTGTAATCCTAGCATTTATAAGGAGGTCAAGGCAGGAGGATTGCTTGAGCTCAGGAGTTTGAGACCAGCCTGAGCAAGAGTAAGTCCCCATCTATACTAAAAATAGAAAAATTAGCTGAACGTGGTGGCGTGTGCCTGTAGTCCCAGCTACAGGGAGGCTGAGGCAGGAGGAATGCTTGAGCCCAGGAGTTTGAAATTGCAGTAAGTCTGGTGATGCCACTGCACTCTACCCAGGGCGACAGAGTGAGAACCTGTCTCAAAAAAATAAAAAAAGGTGCATCCCTTCTAGCTAGAGTATTACGATTGCATTGCCCTGCCTGAGTTACTGAGCTCTCCACCCTACTTCTGTCGACAGTGAAGATGCTCTCATCTTTGAACTCTGGGGCCTAATTGTTGCCTAAGTTGGATGTATCCCCTTTGTTTTGTTCGTGAAGCAGTTATTCTCTCTTTTGTCCTTTGAAGTGATTCACTTCTGCCTACAAAGTTTGGTTTGAACCATAAAGGTTTTTAAAAAGTACTAAGAAACGCTTGCGTAATTTTAAATTTTCCTTTAGGCTGGTACAGTGGCTCACACCTGTACTCTGTCTGACAGAATTGGAAAGTTTAGTCTAAGATTTAAAAACATTACTATAGTCTGGGTGCAGCTGCTCATGCCTTTCATTCTAGCACACTGGGAGGCTGAGGTGGGAGGATCACTTGAGGTCAGGAGTTTGAGACCAGCCTGAGGAAGAGGGAGACCCCATCTTTACCACAAATGGAAAAAATTAGCCGGGTGTGGTGGCACATTCTTAGAGTCCCAGGTACTTAGGAGGCTGAGGCAGGAGGATCACTTGAGCCCAGGAGTTTAAGGTTGCAGTGAGCTCTGATGACACCACTGTACTCTAGCCCTGGCAACAGATCGAGGCCCTGTCTCAGTATTTCCCTTTCACATGTAACATCAGTCAAGTCACACATATTTTAGGTTCTCTCTGCACCCCTTGATCATTTGAAGGCTCTTTTGTGTACCTCTCAATTTGTGTATGTGGAGGACAGAACTCCAGCCTTGCTGATCAGAGAAACCAATAAGAAAATCATAAGAAGTGTTTATATCATCATCTGACCTTGTTAAATAAAAATGATAAAGAAAACTAGCAAGAAAAGTTAAAATTGTCATCATAGGTTAAAGTGAACAGTTTTCAGTAAGGTGGAGTTTATATAGAAATCCCATTTATTGGGCTTAATTTTTATATATAGGTGGGTCAAGGAGGATTAGTATTGGATGAAAGGGCAGCAGGCTCCACTGGGGTGCAGTGAAAGCCTTCTGACCTAGGAGCAGTTTGGGATGACTCGGATGGGTCCATGTACTCGGGCAAAAACTTTTGGTTTAGAATACTTGTGTACTTGGATTTGTTTTAAGTAAAGCAGAATGTGAGTTTCAGTTCTTTTTGCTTTTCTTTGGAAAGATGGACAATTGTTTCTAGTAATATAAATATTTTATTTGACCAAATACCTAGGTGGCTAATGAACTATAGCAAACTTTGATCCAAACTTTTGGGGAGAGGTAGAGCTGGCAACTGAAGAATATCACTGAATTTTGCTAAAAAGTACTGATTCAAAAAGTTGTTTTATGAAGTAAAAATTCTAAGCTCCTATCTCTTAGGCTTTATTTTCCTAACATCGTCAGAACTGGCACATCTGGCTTAGATTCTAAAATAGTTTGGTTGTGTGCATTCCTAAAAACAAATCCAATCAAACTGGAATTGAAGATAGATAGAAGGAAGGAAAGACTTTGATACAGTGAGGATTCTTCAACATAGCAAGGTTATCAGGGAAGATCTTGAACATTTCCTTTCTGAGTGACCTTTAAAAATTGACTGAATTTTTTTTTTTTTTTTTTTCAGATAGTGTAGGTGTATTCAGATATAGTTCTGTATACAGGGGTGCTGGAGTGATGGAATAAATGGTTCTAGGCAGTCCTTCCAATTCTGTGATTCTTGATTATACTGCTTACCGTCAGCACTTTATACAGACTTCACTTATTTGTCATTTGAAGATTTTTCTTTTTGGGGATCAAGGGAGGATAGTTTTGTCTTTTAAATTGGTGCATTTTAATTCTATCAAAATGAAAACCTATCTTTATCAGATTTAGTAATATTCATATCACACTAAGACTTTACATTATCAATACAGTTGGTTTCTACATTTATTTGATTCCCCTCCCTACCCCTCTCCCCAAGTGTGGATTAGTGCAAAGAGCCAAATAGTCAAATGCAATTCATTGAACTTCTTGCTTTAATATATAGTGAAGCAGAATTGTTTAGTTTGGAGGGATGTGAAAAACAGGCCACTTTATAATTTAACCAGGTTGCTTTAGGATTATTTAAGAATGGAAATTAAAAATGTTTTTCAGTTCTTTCTCCACAAATAAAAAGCAAACATCCTTCTGTGCTGATCAGGAAATACATGTAATTGTCCTATGTCTCTCTGGTACTAACTTGAAAGTAGCAGGTTCCCCTCCCCTCCAGCCTAATTCTGTATTTCTTAATGATGCTGACCTTGGAGCCATTAGTAGAGATGAAGCAGTTTACTCTTTCATAAATAATGTACTCACTCTGAAGTGCAGGCTGGAGGCTGTGGCCGTGCTCGGCTGGGTATTTATAGTTCATGCTAGTAAACATTTTGGTTGACTCAGTCAGAAGCTGCAGGCCTGATCCCTTTTCAAGTTAGTGAGAGAAATGGATCAGCATACTTTTAAACCTCAGTAAAGTACACAGCATTGATAAACTCCTGTGGCATTGGGAACTTAGTAAATATGGTATAGGCCTATATATTTGTTTGTTTTTAGTTCTTTAAACCTCAAGAGCTGTTACTGGTTTGGTAAGCCGTATCAGTGCATTGGCCCAGACGAAGAGAAAACTTTCTGCTGTCTTGAAGCAAATCAGGGATCAACCCAGACTTGTTTTGAGCTGGCCTTCCTGTGATTTTACAGTGGATGCTTCAAAACTGCTTGGGAAGCTCTTTTCATATGGCAACATGGGTCACATTCTGGAAGCAGGGCTTGTAATCAGATATGCGGTTCCCTGGAGCCTGCCGATGACACTGCAGCTCGCGCTTCTCTGTGTAATAAGGTGGAAAAGAGTGACGTGCAGAGCAAATGAATTCAGTGCAGACTTCTTATTCAGCAAGCATCACTATGGAAAAACCTGTTTTAAAACAGGTTCTTCCCATGCAAGTTAGTCAGTTTTATGTTTCATTTTTTTCCCCTTTGTCTTTTTTAGGACCAGTTCCAAGTGTGGGCATAGTTCCCCTAAGACTTCTCCTGATTGCTCCTTCAGCCTCCTTTATTTCATCCTTCCTGCTCGGTCAGAACCCTGTGATCAAAAATAGAGGGCCCTTAATTTTACATTTGCCTCTCATATTTTTCTTGCAAGAGTTCTTGGTGTAATAGCAAATACTTCTTTTAAATACTAGAAAGTGTAAGGAAGCACTCTCTTTTCATAGCCAGTGGTTTAAAGAATAGTTATTTTTAAAGTAGACTAGCAGGCTTTTAGCATTAAATGTCTATTGACATTTTTGCCAGAAGAAACATTGATTTTTCTCTCTCTCTTTTTCAGGGCCTACTTTCTTCCCTGGGCGATGTGCTGAGATCTTTGCCAGGGGTCAAAGCATTGGGAAGCTTGGGGTCCTTCATCCTGACGTTATCACCAAATTTGAGCTGACCATGCCCTGCTCTTCTCTGGAAATCAATATTGAACCATTTTTGTGAAGATGGGTCTCTGTTGTGTGATTCTCTTCCCAAGTGTCCCTTTCTCCTTCCCTGGCGTCCTTTAGTCCTCCACAGGGAGCATCTATTTGTGCTTTAATGTTTAATAAAGTAGAAAGCACTGTCTGGCGCTGTGGGTAGTTGTCACCTTTTGCCCGCATTAGGCCAGCTTGTGTAATATACAAATGTGGTATCCGTGTGAAGTTGCATTGTTGGGTAAGAACCCAGTGGAGTACCAGAGAAATGCACTAGCAGAGTGTGGGGCCACTTCTGAAAGTCAGGAATGCTCCTCAGACATCAGAGCGTCACACTGTAACTGATTACTCCTGCATAACAGGATCCCATTCCTTTCCTTATTGATAAAACAAAATAATTAATTAATGTGCATGTTGCATGAGTATGAGATAACTAAGGGTTTTAGCTTTTATGTTCTACATTTGACATGTATTCATCATTTGGAAACAATAAAAAACAGTATTTTTAGAAAATGTTTAAGAATCAATTATAGTGTAACAATTATAGTTTTTGAAGTCATTTTAAAGTGAAAGAAAAACTTGTAACAGAAGTATTGAAAATACTTGAGAGTACATAGGTATTTTTTACTCTGTGATGCCCTGAGAGTACAAACAACATAGATCTGTTATGCTATAAGAGTTAAAATGGACAAGTGTTGGTATCGGTGTAAAATGAACATTGGGAAATAATGAAAAATTATATTTTCCATAGGCCATACATGTTACTGTAATTAGTTATGAAATCATGGTTTTAAATACTTAATTGAACCACTGGCATCTGTCTTATTTTTTAGGGAAATATTAGATTTCTACTCTGAAGTTAAGCTTTTGCTAGTCCTCTTTGTCTTACATTCTCAATTTCCTTTCATACTTCGATCTAGAGTCCTCCAATTTAATTAAGTACCCTTTCTTAAAAAAAGAAGCTGTGTCTAATGTTTGAGATAAGTGCCCAGTTACTATTGAGCTAATAAGAAACATGATAAAATGTAAAACTTTAAAGTAAGTCCTACTAGAAATAGCTAACAAAGATAGTGAGACAAGATCTTTTCCTGAGCCTGTTACTAAGAGAAAGCCCAACCATGTTACAGTCTTGAATTGGGGCAGCAGTGTCTGATGTAATTTGTGAACATCCAGACTTCCATCTAATCCTTCTTTTTTTTTTTTTTATTTCAGCATATTACAAGGGTATAAATGTTGAGGTTACATATATTGCCCTTGCCCCCTCTCCACCCTCGAGTCAGAGCCTCAAGCGTGTCCATTCCCCAGTTAGTGCACATCGCATTCATTATGTATGTATATACCCATCTCCTTCCTCCCCACCTGCCCAACACCTGATAAATGTTATTCCTATTCTTTTTTTTTTAATTTTTTGACACATGCTTTGTGGCCTAGGATATGGTCAGTCTTAGGGAATTTTCCATGAGCTGATGAGAAAAACATCTTCAGTGGTTTTTGGGTAGAATGTTCTGTAAATGTCAGTCAGGCCTATTTGTTCTAGAATTCTATTTAAGTCCATTGTTTGTTTATTTTCTGTTTTGAGGATCTGTCCTGTGCTGTTGGAGGAGTGTTGAAGTCTCCAGCTGTTATGGTGTTGCTATTTATCATTTTGTTTAAATCAAGTAGGATTTGCTTTATGAATCTAGGTGCACTTGAGTTAGATGCATATTTAGAATTGTTATGTCGTCTTGTTGAATTGTACCCTTCACCATTATATAGTGACTGTCTTTGTCTTTCATCACTTTTGTTGATTTGAAGAGTAAGTCTGAAATCACGATCGCCATGCCAGCTTTCTTTTGGCTTCTGTTTGCTGGAAATGTTGTTTTCCATCCCTTCACCTTGAGTCTGAATGGATCCTTGTGGGTTAGATGTGTTTCCTGAAGACAGCAGATACTTGGATTGTGTATATTTATCCATTCGCCCAGCCTATATGTCTCTTTAGTGGGCAGTTCAAGCCATTGACATCTATTGAGAGAATTGATTAAAGTAGGGTAGATTTCTGTTCATCCTGTTGAGTTGAACTTTGTTGCTTTGTTTTCTCTCTTGAGCCATTGTGGTATCTGGCCTTTGCCCTTTAGCTTTTGGATGATTTTACATTCATGAGTGTTTATTGTGCTGATCTGTGTGTAATACTGTATTGAGTACTTCCTGGAGGGCAGGTCTTGATGAATTCCCTCAGTCTTTGCTTGTCTGAGGAGGTCTTTATTTCTCCTTCATATACAAAACATAGTTTTGTGGGGTACAAGATTCTAGGCTGGGCATTATTATTCTGTTTGAGAAGAGTAAGAATGGGCCCCAGTCTCTTTTTGCTTATAAAGTCTCAGTTGAGAAGTCTGAGGTTATTCTGATGGGTTTTACTTTGTAGGTTATCTGCTTCTTTCACCTTACAAGCTCATAGGAGGGCCTCTTTGGCGGTTATTTTGGTCAGTCTGATGACTGTGTGTCATGGTGTCTTCCTGTTTGCAGTGAATCTCCCAGGAGTCCTTTGAGCTGCTGGTACCTGGATATCTAGATATATTTAGTGAGGCCTGAGAAATTTTCCTCTATTATATCCCAGATAGCTTCTTCAAGTCTTATGTATTTTCGCCCTTGAGGATGTATGATTCTCACATTAGGCGTCTTCACATAATCCCACATTTCTTGTAGCCTTTGCTTTTTTATTTCTCTGCTCTATCTCTGTGACTGACTTATTTAATTGAAAGATGTTATCTTCAATCCCTGAGGTTCTTTCTTCTGTTTGATCTACCCTGTTCTTAAAGCTTTCCACTGTGTTTTGTAATTCCTTGAATAAATTCTTCATTTCTAGAAGTACAGTTTGATTTTTCTTTAATATTTCAATTTCTTTAGTGAATTTTTCTTCCAAGTCATGGATATTTTTTTGTGGTTTCTTTGTGTTGGTTATCCATTTTTTCTTGCATATCATTGAGTTTTCTTATAATCCATGTTTGAAATTCTTCTGTCATTTTAATGTCCTGAATTTGGTTGATGTCCATTGCTACAGAGCTGGCATTCTCCTTTGGCAGTGTGCTTTCAGTTTGATTCTTCATACTTCCAGAGTTCTTTTGCTGAGTCCTTCCAATCTGGAAGGACTTCTTACCTTCAGCTTGCTTCTTACCTTTAGATTTTCATTTGAATAATGACATGCCCTGTTTAGTCTCTGAGCCAGTAGGTGGTGTTTGTCGGTGACATTTCACCACACCCCTTATGATGAATTAGTAGATGCACTTAAAGGGTGTGCAGAATGACCTCCCTGTCAGTAGGTGGCGCTTGCTTGGAGGAGCAGGCTGCAGTATTGTTTTGGGTCCTATAACCAGCTCTTGTTCTCAGGTGGTGGGTGGTGCCCTGGGACTTCCAGGTGAGTCTGGGTGGAGCAGGGTCGGGTGAGCCTGCCCTCAAGCACCACATATGCTGTTAGGGGTCAAAGGTCTGTTCTCTGCTTCTGGCCAAAGCTGACAGCCCTCAGAAAAGTCTGTGTGTGGGGGTAGGGCTGTCCGAGACCTGCAGTCCGAGACTTGTCTCTCTCGGCAGCCAGTGGGGAGGGAAGGGGAAGGGGAGAATGAAACAATATGGCGCCTGCTGATTGGCTCGGGTCTGTGGGCCGGGAGGTGCCTCAGGGAGCTGGGAGCCTGGTACCCTGTCCGCAAGAGGCTCACCACTTACTGGCAACCACCCGTCTCTTGGCTGGTGTTAGCAGGTCTTCTCTCACTGCTCAGGAGCCCACCAGCAGTCCAAGATGCAAGGGAGGGGAAAGTTAACTGCTCCACCTACCCTTGTCGCTGGTCTCCAAGACTTTTGAGGGCTTTCTCCTTCCAGTGCTCCGCAACTTCTGTGGAGTCTCCTGCATTTTCAGGCACCCTTCCTTCTACTCTCATCTGATCTGTTTGTCTGCCTGTTTATTTTTTTACTTTCTTCTAAAATCTGTCTGTCTTGCAGAGACACTCTGGCTGGTGGTTTTTCTCGTCTGCCATCTTGATTCTATTCCTTAGCTCTATTGTAAGAAGATCCTTACAACATTTTTAAAATGAAATGAGTTATGCCCTTAAAAAATAATGCATGTCAAAGGGCTTGTATCCAGCATATATGAAGTTTTCTTCAAAATAATGTGACTTTTTTTAATGGATAAGAGTTGAACTAACATTTCCCAAAAGAAGATACATAGCCAATAAGCACATAAAAAGATGTTCAACATCATTAGTCATCTGGAAGGACATGCAAATAAAAACCATAATGATAAACTACTGCATGCCCATTTAAATGAATAAAATTTAAGACCTATAAACCAAATGTTGGTGAGACTGGAGCAAGTGGAACTTCCATGCACTGCTGGTGTAAATGTAAAATGATACAGCTATTAATACTTAGGAAAATAGTATGGCAGTTTCTTAAAATGTGAAACACATGCCTACCATCTAGCTGTTTTACTCCACGAATCTATTACTAAGAGAAAACCCAACCATATTATAGCTTTGAATTGGGGCAGCAGCGTCTGACATAGGTTTACCCATATGGCCATATGGAGATTTTTATGCAAGTGTTCAGTGTTATTTATAGTAGCTGCAAATTACAGCATATCCATACTATGGAATACTTCTCAGCAATAAAAATGAATCAAATACTGATACTCAAAAGAACATGAATGAATCTCAAAGCATTATGCTAAATGAAAGAAGCCAGACACAAAAGACTATATGTGATTCCATTTATATCAATGAAATTCTAGAAAAGTCAAAAGCAGATTGGTTGGTGGGAACTCGGGCAAGGGAATTGACTACAAAAGGTTAAGAGGAAACTTTGTGGGGTGATGGAAATTTTCTGTGTCTTAATTGAAGTGGATAGTTATACTTAAGATATAGATTATACCTCAGTAAAGTTGGGAGAAAAAGAATGTAATATTTTGATAATTTTAACCATATAGCACCAGCTAATGCATGTGTGAGGTGAAATAGCATGACTCTTAGAATTGGCATTTCTGCGCTCAATGGTTTACTGGTCCACATCAATTAATTACATATTCTCGCTTAGTTTCAGGTTCACTGTGGTTAAAACCATGGCTCGTGGATCATATGATAGCCATTGTTGAAATGAGTGGAATCATTTGTTCTGTTAGTAGCCAGCCACTGGGTATTTTTTGGATAGCCAGAAATTATACATGTACTGAAAAATCCACTAATACCTAATTGTGTATCCCAGCGTGAAAGGGGAAAGATCAACTCCATGCATCATCTAGATATTTCTGCCCTCTGAAGCAGGGAACGGTAGGAAGAAAAACAGTACTGGCTACATTAGAAGAAGTGACCCTTCCAGCTCATGAGTCGAGGCTGCACAGCCAGATCATCTTACACTTGTCCTGAGTGACGTGTTTGAACTGGATACTGCCAAAACCCTCTATTGGAGAAGACACATAACCTCTTAGTAAAAACTGGGAGCTCTAGTATTAAAAGGAACATTAACTATAATTGATTTTTTGTTGTAGCTTATAGATAACTTAAATTCTACTTCCATAGCCTGACAGTCCTGCATTGCTTTTCTGTTTATAAAATATTTTTTGCATACAACTTTTACATTTTTATTTTTGTAGCTTAATAATGATAGGAGATACAATAGAAATGCTCCCAATTTATGTGATGAAAATAATTGAGCTTCAGCGAGATTAATGATTTATTCGGAAGTCACTTGGCCAAGAAGTTTGAGACACCTAATAAGAGTGACTTGGAGTCCACAGTTCACTTAATGGTTTGTATCATTTACCTATTTATCCAAAACGTTGAGACTTTTTACAAGTATTTTTTAAAGACAAAATACTGTAAAACAGAAAAAGTTAAAATTCATAAGTCTACCACCTAAAAAATTATACAAAGTAAGGTATTCTCAAGCTAATCTATCCTCCTCCCTAATTTAACTACTGTTAACAATTTAACTTGTATTATTTCCTTATTTTGGACATTTTCCTTAGTTTGGACAGCCACACACCCACATTTTTTTGGGTCATGCTCTATTTACTGGCTTGTAACGTTTTTTATTTTACGTATTATATCTCAAGACATTTAATTTATTATGTCCCCTTTTTCCAGTACCTATAGACTTACCTCATTCTTCAAAATGATGCAATATTCTATTATATGGATGTCCATAGTTTGTTCAATTGTTCCTCTGATGGTGGATATTCAATTGTTTCCAACTTTTTGCAATTATTAACAGTGCTCCAGTGAACTCCTGCTAACATAGCACTGGCTTAGGGCCCAAGATGATATATTTTTCTAGTAGCTTACATTTTAGGTACAGGAGTTGCCAGGTCAAAGGATATGTTTTGAATTTAAAGCATGTTGAATGACTATTACATTTTAGACAGCAGTAGCCTAACTAGAAACCAGACAGCCTAACTGCTACTCCTGTTCTCAGCAACAATGGACTCATCAGGTTGATATGAGAGCATTGCTCAAAACCTTGCTTCTCAGTCCTAGTCCTTGTTTGTACTTGGTGTTTTGTATAAACATCACTAACTCACCCTACTGCTTGATTATTAACTTTGGCTCTTCTGTCCATTTTATCCAAAAGCAGGCAGGTAGCTTTAAAAGGACACAACTACCTTAGCAAAATGTGCCTTCTAAGTGACCAAAGCATTTGACCCATCTGATACCATCCAAATTCTAGCTTATTATGTTATTAGGACCTTGAATAGTTTTATGTATATGGTTATGGACTGAATGTTTGTATCCCTGCCAAATCCATATGTTGACCCCTAACCCACAATGTGATGGTATTTGAAGATGAGTCTTTGGGAGGTGATTAGGGATAGATGAGGTCATGAGGGTGAGGCCCTCAAGATAGGATTAATGCCCTTATAAGAAGAGACACCAAGAGGCCGGGCGCTGTGGCTCACGCCTGTAATCCTAGCTCTCTGGGAGGCCGAGGCGGGCGGATTGCTCAAGGTCAGGAGTTCAAAACCAGCCTGAGCAAGAGCGAGACCCCGTCTCTACTATAAATAGAAAGAAATTAATAGGCCAACTGATATATATATAAAAAATTAGCCGGGCATGGTGGCGCATGCCTGTAGTCCCAGCTACTCGGGAGGCTGAGGCAGGAGGATCGCTTGAGCCCAGGAGTTTGAGGTTGCTGTGAGCTAGGCTGACGCCACGGCACTCACTCTAGCCTGGACAACAAAGTGAGACTCTGTCTCAAAAAAAAAAAAAAAAAAAAAAAAAAAAAAAAAAAGAAGAGACACCAGGGAGTTTGCTCTGTCTTCCTCCCCACCCTGAGTACCTATAAAGAAGAGGTCACATGAGAACACAGCAAGACAGTGGCCACCGACAAGCCAACAGAGGACTCAGAATGAAACCTATCTTGCTGGCACCTTGATCTTAGACTTCCAGCTTCCAGAACTGTAAGAAAGAAATTTCTGCTGATTATGCTACCCTATCTATGGTCTTTTGCTGTGGCAGCCTGAGCAGACTAAGATATATATTATTGCAAATTTGCATTAAAAAATTCAAGGCAGCAGTACACCGCTGGGACAATCTGCAAGTAGTTCGCGAAGGCTCCTGAGCAAAATCAGCATAGGGAACACAACCACTTGGATAAAAGCAGAGAAGCCGAACGACTGGGCTTGACAAGCAAGCCAGGCAGCAAGAAGGGCACAGTGGACCCAGAGTGGTTGTAGTCTCCACCACTATCTGATTTGTGTTCAGGTATTCTGCTCTGCATTGGCTTTCTAGTAGGATGATGAACTCTGTAGCCAGACTCTGGGGTGAACAAATACCTCCAGCAAAGGTTTTAATTGAATTATTTCTGGTGAAAGCCCTGAATGTTTTCTCCCTCATGTGACTAATGCAGTATGGTAGGAATATGCTCAAGGCCAACACTCCAGCTTTTCACTATTCATCCATGAGGTCTTGCCTTCATTATTTTTGTTGAAGAAACCAAGGAACATGGCATAATTCTCCATTGGAAAACATTTCAGAAGAACCCACCAATGTTAGAGCACTGGCGAGGCTCTGAGAGAGCCGACACATGCAGCATTGGAATTAGAAGACTTGCAGACACAAAGCAAATCTGGCCTTTAAGACAGACAAGTGAAGACGTGGAGAAAATGTGCCTGTTGGATACCAAACCTGGTAGCAGAACAAATTTTCTGCTTTCCACAAGACACAATGTTTTGTCACAGGAATGAAAATGTGCCCATCCCTAAAATAAGCACCTGCTGAGGGCAAACAAGGAACCAGTTGGGATGGATGGAAGCCCGTGTAACCATCCACATTTGGTGTTCACAGATACTGAAGAAAAGCCAGTCTGAGATGGGTAGGATTGATTAAAAACTTAGCTGTGAGTCTTGGGCAGAGTATTTAAACAAGGATCACATGGGATGGCACTGAAGCAGATGAAGCAAGATAAGCCAGAGAGGTGCCCTATAAGCGAATCATGCTGTAGGGAGGAGAGAGAGCATTTAGATGAGAAGATTTATGCAAAACATGGGGAACAATGGCTGTCTTATGGAGGGCCTGGACTGGGGTTTGTATTGGGGCATAATGGAAATCCCTCTTTGACCTTTGAGATACTTCAACATCTTTTTATTGGTGCCCAATTAGAGTGGCTAAAACGGTCTGTGTTTAGTGTGCACTGTGTGTAATTTTCCCCACTCAGTGTCACCCATCTGGTTCCCATGTGACTGAGACACTGCAGACATAAGCCCAGGAGGCTTCACTCCTATCTATGTTAATGGACACAGATTATAAGATCCTTCAAGCACAGGCATTAAGGCAGCACCCAATTGCCACTCTGTTTTGCCCTCAACAATGTGAGGCCAGCTTTGTGTATGTCAGACAGGCACTGACATTATTTGAACACCTGCATTGGGAAGAATCTGGCTTGTGCTTCTACCAGTGGGGACCCTGACGTCACAGCAAGAGAGAAGAAGCAAGGACAGCAGATGCGTTGAGTGTGTGTGTTAAAGCAGCGTTACAACGAAACTCCTAGCTCTACTCTTGCTTTTCTTGTTTGTTTTTGCATGCCATACAGACAGGCGTGGAAAAGGAGGAAGAATTTTTGGCTTTGTATAGCTCTGTTGTCTCATGTGGCTACAGTTTTAAGAATTTAGCATTCTCTTCATGGCCCACATTTAACTCTCATTCTTCTTAATATGCATTCTGTAAATATTCTCGTCTGTACTACAGGTGTGCCCCATTTTAAGGAAACAATGGTGCATGGTGTGCACAAAGTAATCCATTAAAGCCTTTACGTTTACAGAAATGAAGAACTGACATGATTTTTAAACTGCAAAGCCTTCGGTGCACTTAGAATTCAAGTTGAAAAAAATCAAAACACAAGCAGCTTTGAGGAAAATCTCTATTGTCTAAAATAAGATATGTGTACACTGCTATTCTACTTGGTTCTTGGGTAGCCCCTAACTAGAGAACCAGAGCTTCATTCATAATCATTAAAGAGAGACATGGAGCATTCAGAGATACCCCAAAGAGCCAGGATTGTGGTAAAATATTTTTAAAATGAAGTTTCACAGGAATAGTTCAGGGAACTGAGCAAAGAGAAAACCAGACAAGGCAGTGGGCACGAGAGAGACAGAATGAGGTCCCAGTGCTGGTCATCTCCACCAAGAGGAACAAGACGACATGGCAGTGACACTGTGTGTTCAGGACAGAAGAAGGGGAAGGTGCCCAGGCAGACTGTTAAATACAGTTGACCCTTTAACAACATAGGTTTTAATTGTGCAGATCCACTTACATGTGGATTTTCTTCTGCTTCTGCCACCCTGAGACAGCAAGATCGATCCCTCCTCCTCCTCCTCAGCCAACTCAGCATGAAGACGAAGATGGAAACCTTTAAGATAATCTACTTCCACATAATAAATAGCAAATATATTTTTTCTTCCTTATGGTGTTCTTAACATTTTTCTCTGGGTTACTGTGAGAATACAGTATATAATACATATAGCATACAAAATATGTGTAAATGGACTATCTTGTCAGTAAGGCTTCTGGTCAACAGTAGGCTATTAGCAGTTAAGTTTTGGGGAAGTCAAAAGTTATATACGGATTTTCAGCTATGTGGAAGGATTAATTGTATTTGAATGATGCACAATGAAAGGAGTCTGTGAGGTCACCTCTGGTGGTCACCTCCTCACCCTAACTTCCTTTTCTCATGGTTTGGTTCTGCAGTCACAGCCCTTTGCTCATCCTTTATTCCACCAGTGCCACCACTGTCATTCTTACACTCACTGACATGGGCTTAGTTTTTCTTTGTAAGAGCTGGAGGTGTTTGGGGAAGTGCCTCTGACAAGCTGTTCCCTAGCCACGGAGGATCATCTCATACCTCCATCCCAGCACACTCCCTGTGCACAGCCCATCTGTTCTCTAAGCCTGGCTTGTGCAATCTCCCCTCCTCCCAATTCCCACTTCACAGTTAACTTTCCCTACAGCCTTAGCAGTTTGGATCTTGAACTGTAATTCTCTGAGCCCGTGTGTTCTGTTTCCTGGGAAAACTGCACAGGTAGGTTGGAGCTTCACATCTCCATGGTGTCCAGCATATTGGGTAATGAAGACATCCTGCTCAAAGTACAAGTAGAGTCCTAGATTTGCCTTTGCCAATGAGAATGTCAACTTTCTGTACCATCTCAAATAGCAAATTTGGGATTCTTAAAGGCAGAGCATATCTTTGCAGTGATGTGAATTTGAATTGGAGTCATATGCATTTGGTTCAGCAGATAGTGAACTCATCCCTGAAAAATGTTTAGTTACCTTAACTAGCAACACTTACATTTACCTCTCAACAAACAGTGATATTTATCTCCACACTTGGTAAAATGACACACTTTAGTATGATGGAGTTAGGGGATTTAAACATGCCAACATAACACTTATTTCCTGTTAATCACACCTGTGAGCACTGCGAGGCCAATATTTGCATGTGATTGCATTATGGCAACAACAGAGAATTTTATAGCTTGCCACTTATTTTTGTCCCCCTTTTCCAGCTCGGATCCCATGAATCCAGAGAACCCTTTTTTCTAGGTTAAGAAAAAAATCCAAGTAAACAGAATACTGGCTTTTAAAGCATTTAATGAGAAGTCATAAACAAGTGATTTTATTTTCAAAAGAATAAATTTACATATGGTACATAATCTAGACAGCTGAGAGCTTCTAAAATAGAAACCTGGAGCATATGGCACCGAAACACCACATGCTTGGATTACACTGGAAGCACGAGTTGCCTGTCTGGGTGAGAAAATCCCATGTTACAGTGAGACCGTTGGGCATGTTGTGGAGTGACTTCAGCCACTGCCATTTGTGGGATTTTAGTTCAGGAGTGTCTTCTGTGTATTTATCTTCTGAGTATTCTATGATAGTGCAGGTCTGAGCAAAACTGGCATGAAAGCTGTCCAGAATGAAGGCTGCAGGATGGACGCTGGGGCCCAAAGTGGAAGTAGGTTGGGGGCAGGATGGAAATAATTAGGAAAAGGGCATGTCATTCTGCCTGGCTTCTGGAGGAGCCAATAATCCTGACGACTTGGTGTCTGTGTCATAGTTCCCAAAAGCAAGGTTGGCCAGACCACTGGTTCTAGGCTTACATTGTGGTGAGCTTGACTTTTAAATTCTTAATCTCCAAGACTGCAGATCAAGAGAGGGGCTTCGGACCAAGACTGAAGCCAAACCAGCAGGGGGCAGTCTTTCCCCGGAGAGAAAAATCCATGTCTTGCAAGGCTGTACAAGGCATGCTCCAAAGGGGCATGCGATGGTGTGCAAGGGTATGAGAGAACTTAAGAGTGAAGTGCTGTGTGAGAAGTGAAAAGGAGGGCTGGCAAAGCAAGAGTTTGAATCAGGTGATGACTTCTTTCCACCAGTTAGCTGCCGCTTGATTCTGTGCCACAGAGCAGGAGTGTTCAAAAACTAAGCTCGGCCTCACCAATATGTAGTTTTTATTCTCCAGTTTCTGCAATCAGATACTTTAAAAAGTGACCATGACAAATCCTTGGGTCATTTTTAATATACTGTGGCTAATATATTCATCCTTAATCCAAATTAGGTAAATACAATCTTAAATACATCAATACAGTTGATCGACTTTCTTATTTTGGGGACTTCTAAAAAAGAGGAGTAAAAATTATATATGCATACATATGTATATTTATGTAATGCAAACACCCACTGCTGTGACAATAATTACCGATCCTCTTTTTTAAGAGATACAAATAGGAAAAGCTAATCCTTTTGTCAGTTGGCTTCAGACAAATCAACTAAAACCATTTTGTGCAAATATCCAGTATTGCGATCTCTGGTTTGGCAGCTGGGGAGACGGAAGTACAGGAAACTGCCTCATCCAACCAATAGCTGCTGCATGCAGAGCAGACCCCAGCTGGGAGTGCCTATGAGACAGGGCTGTGCCCCAGTCCTGGTGCTGCAAATGCTGCTCAGAGTCTGATGTGAAAGCAATCATGGCAGGTCATTTTGATCCCTGCCTTCTATGATATTAATAAATGTGAGAAGAATTTTAAGAGAAAACAGGATGTTTTAAAATTATTCTCCAGAAATTGGAGCAATAAGTCAAATCCCAAAGGTCATCCCAACAATAAGGCCATGGAACATATCTGAAATCAGGAAAGATAAAGCTTTCAGTTTTAATGCTGGACACAGAGATAAGAACCTCTGTAACTTTTAAGGATGGTAATTTTTCCCAAAAGTGTGTGCATGGTGATGATGTGTTAGGCTCACAAAACATTGGCTTTGGTGGTTCAGGCACTATACCTCAATAGATACTTTGTCAAGTATATATTTACGCTAACTTTTAAGAAAGTTGCTGACACCTGTTCCTTAACTGAAGAGGAGCCCGGGAAGGCCACTCTGAGGTGTCTGCATAAATAACAATCACTTTCCTAAGTCTAAGGAGGACTCACCCTTGTTTTAATGGGTGCTTTATTTGGTTGGCTTGTTTTCCCAAGAGAAGCTGAAGTTGTTCTTGCATTAATCACCCTTAAAATTGCCAAGAGATAAGAGGTGACAGGAGAGAAGACAGAAGGGGAGCCTGATTCTGGATTGACAGAAAGCAACTGAGAAAGGGAAGAGTGACATCAGGGAGCCCTTGGCAGGATCATGTAATGTCAGGAAAGCCTGCCCCTGTCAGACCCCGGGAAGGATCGGGTTCATCTGCTCTTCTGTTGATCCATTATCCTAGGCAGATGCCAGTGCCTCCAAGTTTATATGAAAGCAAAAAAGGCTGAAGAGGACAGAGGGTTCCCAGATGTGTCTACTTGTGCTGAAGGCTAACCCCAACCTGCCTGGTGGAATGGAAGCAGCCGGTTTGTTTCCTGGCTCAGAAGCGCGTAGTAATGGCGCCTAGAATCCTGCAAAGTATATCAATAAGGAAGAGCAGGTCCCTGTTTCAACATGACCACTAGAAGGAGACCAGGACTCTGAAGGAAAAAGCAGGCTTTTCCCCATGACCTTTAATCTTTTCACAGCAAGGTTTATTTCAGAGTGTTCTTACCACCCAAGCAGGCACGGTATAATTAGACCATAACAAAGAAGTCACCCTCCAAGGAATGCAGTTTTATATGGCACCACCCTTTCGCCCGGACCAAAGTCCCCATTTTAGAAATGAGATTCAGGGTCATAACTGAGAAAAGCTCTACCTCCAGCCTCCCAGATCACCAATTTCTGCTGTCTCTCTAGAACCCAGCAGGGCTTCAGAGCCATTCCAAAGCCAGGCCACGATTCCTGCCAACTCATAACTACATACCAAGTCCAGATAACATAATGGGGTGGGGAAGAGCAGTCCTTAAAGATCTTAATTGTGGTTTTATTTATTTATTTATTTATTTATTTATTTATTTATTTATTTATTTATTTATTTATTTTTACCTGGGTTCAACTGTAGCATCACAATGTAACTTAAGATTTTTTTTTTTTTTTAAGAGAAATGAGTTGTCAAGACTTGCCCACCAACAACTTTTTTTGGCTCTCATGTCCAGTGGGCTCATTTCCAACTGTTTGAGACTCATGGTAATCCCAAAAATCTGTGCAGCATTGGCACAAAGGTTGTAGCACAGATGCCAACAGATGTGTAGGTAACAAACTTGTAAGGCACTTCGATCTCCAGTCTCCGCCTGGCCTCCTTGTTCCTCGTGACCACCTTGAACCATGTATATAATACTTGCAGTGAGAGATTCTGTACAAGTTGACGAACCAAGAGGATCAACAGAATTCCCACCGCAAATTTGGTCACACCTAAAACTAACATGTCAGTGGCGAGTGCCGGGATGTTCTGAATGACAGGGAGTGATTCAGCGGGCTTGGATGCGAGCTGGAAGAAACGGTTGATCCAGAATCCTATGGTCACCCCCGCCCCGGCAGCCAGAATGGTGGTGGTGTCTGCTCTGGTCGGGCTGTAGTAATCAGACACAGGGTAATTGTAACACAGGAAGAATGGCACGACTATGACGCACACAGGCAAGAGGGGACTGGCTGAGTCCAGGCAGTCGATGAAGGTCCAGGCAGGGTAGGTGAGGACAATGAGGAGCGCGGTGATCAGCACGCCACCCAGCACATCCTGGGAGAAGGAGAGAAAAGAACAGTGTGAGCCAATGCGTGCTTCCTTGTATATACGTAAAATGTTCAGTCACATGTGGATGATTTGATATTTAAAATATAATTTTTGCGTTGTTTCATTTTACAGTACATGTTCGAAGAAAGCTTAAGGCTGTAAAAAACATTGAAATGAAAATAGAAAATGCACACAGCAATCATGCTACATATCTTCTTCCAGTTTTTCCAACTTTTGTAATAAATTCTGTATTTTCTGTTTTTAGAGATAGGGTCTTGCCTTGTCACCCAGACTGTAGTGCAGGGGCCCAATGAGGGCTCACTGTAATCTCGAATTCCTGGGCTCCTGTGATTCTCCTGCCTCTCAGCCTCCAGAGTAGCTGGGACTATAGGTGCCAGCCACCACACCCAGCTAATGTTTCTATTGTTTTGTAAAGATGGGGGTCTCATTGTGTTGCCCAGGCTGGTCTTGAACTCCTGGCCTCAAGCAATCATTCTGCCTTGGCCTCTCAAAGTGCTGGGATTACAGGCGTGAGCCACTATGCCTGGTCTCTACATTTCTTAATGAATAGCCATAATCTCATTGTTTCTTCAATCTTATTTTATTACATAGATATTGTAAGTATTTAAATACTTATATCACAGTTACAAATGCCATATTCACAAAGGTGGTGCCATCCTCTCTTGGCAGGCAGGGGTCGGGACTGTAGGCTGGCTGGAGGGAAAGCCGTATTCACAGCGAGCACATCATTGTTATTTAGAGGATGTTCATTTGGGGAGGCCTGAGGAGACATTTGGGATGTGATGGAATCAAAGTTTCACCATTTCAGCATTGGCACAATCACTCTGTCTTCAGAGACAAGATTTCAAACAGTGTACATAAAATTTCATTGAGCAGATGTACCAAGCTTTATTTAATTAATCCCATTCTTTGGAACAGTGATTTTCTTTCTTCCTTTCTCCTCCTCCCTTCCTTCCCTGCTCAAAATATCTTTAACTCCTTGATGCCACACATTTTCTTTTCCTCTTAGTCTTCTTATTGCAAAATTTATTAAAAGGCGAAGTTTTAATGTAATTAATAGATCCGTAGTTCCACCACCTACAGTTAAACACTGTCTCTACTTTGGCATGTTTCCTTCTACTCTTTTTTATTTAGTTCATTATTTGTTTCTCTTGCCTAGTGTCTAATAAATGACATCTGATTTGGGTAAATGATGGGTGAGAATTAGATCTTAGAAACAGTCACTAAGGCAACAGCAAGTTTCGCAGAGTAGCAGGCATCCATTCACACTTCCGTGTCTGAGTGCCTGCTGTATGCCAGACACAGCGCTAGGGAATCCAGCGTGAACCAGACAAACACAATCCCCGCCTATGCCGCAGACCTTGCGGTCTAGTGCGAGACAGACAGTCGCCGTTATTTAAGAGGGGAAGAGGCTGGAAAGCAGAGAGTAAACACAGGCAGGAGTAAATACAGGGCTATACTGTCCAATCCACCCCATAAGGAAGACATCCTGGGAGCAACATGAAGCCTCTGAAGTAGCTCTCACTGGGTAACAACATGACTAGATTTTCTCTTTTAGAAGGTGGTTCTGACTGCAGTGCAGAGAGGTGAGGAGCCTGCCTGTCTCCTGGGGGGGGCAGCCTCTCACTTCCTGCCCCATCACCATCCTTCCCCTCCATTATGCCCTCAGGCTCTGGATCTCCACGGTCTCCCTCCCAGTGGTTCATTTTCTTGCACCTAAGAATATGGATGGAGGCCGGGCGCGGTGGCTCACGCCTGTAATCCTAGCACTCTGGGAGGCCGAGGCAGGCGGATTGCTGAAGGTCAGGAGTTCAAAACCAGCCTGAGCGAGACCCCGTCTCTACCATAAAAATAGAAATTAATTGGCCAACTAATATATATAATATAAAAATCAGCCGGGCATGGTGGCTCGTGCTTGTAGTCCCAGCTACGCAGGAGGCTGAGGCAGCAGGATCGCTTGAGCCCAGGAGTTTGAGGTTGCTGTGAGCTAGGCTGACGCCACGGCACTCACTCTAGCCTAGGCAAGAAAGCGAGACTCTGTCTCAAAAAAAAAAAAAAAAAAAAAAAAAAAAAAAAAAAGAATATGGATGGATGTTGTCATGATTTTGGGAAAAAAAGAAAAATCCTTCCTTTAAGCTTCCTGGTTGCCAAAATTGAGCCAAACTCTTTGAATTTTCTTTACATGTTGCCTCCAGTTTCTCAACTTGACATACAGCTGCTGCCTCACCTCCTGACTTAGATGATACATTACTCTCAAAGGCCACTGACTAGACATTCCTTGGTTTATTTTCATTAATATCTATGTCTTCCAACCAACAGCCCCATATTTCTCCTTGGGGACCCATGAGGTTCTGGGAAATTATGGAGTTGAAGCACATGACCTATGTAAGCCAATCAATGCACTGGACCTCCCCAACAGTGCAGGGGTGGTCATGTGACCCAGCCAGTCCAATCAGAATGAATTATAGGGCTTTTATTTGGAATTCTCAGAGAGAGAGATGTTTTCTCTTCCTCCAAACACTGTGCCCTGGAGATTAAAACTCTTTACTTAGCAGACCCTTAATATTCAGCTTTTTATTAATGTTACCCTGCACTATCCTGGATCTTCTGTGATCTGTAAGAAGTATCTTTTTGGTTTCTTCCTTTAAGTCTTCCTCTTTCCATATCCTAAACATGGACTTTTTCTACGGATTCTATCTGCAAGCCTTATATATTTTCTCTCTTGAAGACTCTGCATAGGTCCATGGCTTTATCTCTCCATTCTCTATCTGTGAGACTCTCAAATCTGTGTTCTCAGGTATCTCTCTCAAACTCTAGGCCTGCATTTCTTTTTATTTTTTATTTCAGAATATTTCAGGGGTTCAAATGCTTTGGTTACATAAATTGCCTTGCACTGCCCAAGTTAGAACTACAAGTGTCCAGATAGCGTGCACTGCACCCATTAGGTATGAATTTACCCATCTCCTCCTCCCCGGTCCCACCTGCTCGACACCCTATGAATGTTACTTCCCATATGTGCACACAAGTGTTGATCAATTAATACATTCATCCGGATGTCCTGTCAGGCCCCTGAAACCAACTTGTCTAAAATGGAAATTACTAACCACCAAAGAGAAAAATGGGTAAAGGAAATGAGTAGTTTATAGAAAAGAAAACATAAATGCCTTTTAAATATAAGAAAATATTCCTTAACTTATAAGATATGAAAATTAAATGATACTGAGGAGAAATTGAAATGTATGTCCTCATAAAAATCAGTACTTATGCATGTTTAGAGCAGTTCTATTAATCACCCCAAATGGGAATCAACCCTAATGTCATTCCGTGGATGAAGGGATAAGTGAGCTGTGGAACACTCGGGCAATGGAATACTTATCAAAAGTAAAAAGCAACAAACTACTGATGAATGTGACAACTCGGATGAAATCTCCAGGAAATTATGCTGACTGAGAGAAGCCAAGCTCCAAGGGTTACATGCTATATGGGTTGATTTACATGACATTCTCTGAAAGATAAAACCATAGTGACAGAGAATTGTTTTAGCAGTTGCCTAAGGGGTCTAGAGGTGGGGAGAGGAGGGGACCACAAAGGGCTGGCATGAGGGACTTTTGGGGGGGGTGCAACTGCTCTGTAATGTGGCGGTCACTCAACTCTATACATATGTTCAAATTCATAGAATTTTATGACAAAAATAAAGTCAACACATTTCAAACAAATAAAAATAAGAAAGCTGGTGCTGTTTGGTTGGCACAAATGCCCGCTGCTGTCTATAAAAAGCAGGCTCTGGACACCTGGCGAGGTTCCCAGCATGCCTGCTCCCTACCTCCACCTTCCACACAAACCTGCGGAGAATCTGCTCCTCACATTTCCCTGCTGACAAAAATCCAAAGGTTTAACATCCTGCTAATGAAACTGCAGGCGGAAAGGAGGACTTGTTCTCATTAATCATATGATTGCAAAATGGTGCAACCTTTGATGGGGAGGAATTTGTCAATAGCTTTAAAAATTACACATTTATTTATCCTCCGATCCAACAGTCTCACTCTGGGACTTGACCTTAGGGACGTAACTGCCCATGTCTGAAATGAGGTTTTACAAGTTATCTATTGTACTATTGTTTGTAATGGCAAGACACTGGAAATGACCCAAGTTCCATTTATAGAAGACGAGTTAAATTTGACTCTACGATAGAGTCACACGATAGAAATATAATACTATGCAGCTGCAAGGAGAATGAGGAAGCTTCGATATGAAATGTTAAAAAGCAAGGTTCAGAACACTGCATACAGTATTGTTTAATATGTTACCATTCTGTTTTAAAACCTGGGGGAATCTATAGATACATTTTTACTGGAATACACAAAGAGGTGCACTTGGATAACGGGGGTACGCAGTTGGGAAGGAGACTTTTCACAAGATACCCTGTGTACCTTCTGAATTTTGCATCACATGAATATCCTACCTCCTTAAAAAGAAAGTGAAATGAAATTCGGTCTCTCCTTCCAAACAGTGTCTGCCTTTCAACTTCCTTATGAGTGAGGATCTCAGGACCCTTGCTGTGTCCTCTGCATGGGATGGTGTGACAGAAAGACACCTGCTGACGTCTGAGGGCAGTTTGTTTGTGTGTTTTTAAAGGAACAAGAATTTTCAGGAAAGGAGCGGAGTCAGGCACAACAGCTTGACCGCAAGCCGCAAGCCAGCCTCTCTTCTCTCGTGGGGGAGAGAAGGTCCTGCCACTCGGGTTGTCTCCCAGGCAGCTCCACTGGACTCGTGTCTGAGCCCTAAAGAAGTTGGGGAAGGTGAAAGACTCATTTTACGTAAATCTATAAAGCACCGAACTGAAGAATGTTGCTTTGGAGGCAGAGGAACTTCCAAAGGGAAGGCTCCATCTTCCTCACACCTGTAGGCCACAGAGTCCTGATGGCTGTTTCAATGACAGATGTCCTTAAATTTTAATGTGCACTGGATCTCCTAAGAAGACTGTTAAAATACAGATTCAGGGTACTGCCCTCTGATTCTGATCCGAAGTGTGGTCCAGGAATTTGCATTTCAACACTCCAACATAATTCTGATGTAACTAATCTAAATAGAAAACTCACAAATGCTAGCCTAGAGGTTTATTGTCAAAGTGCTTCAGGATACAGGTTTCCTTAACCTATCATTCCAGGTTTTCTCTCACTTTCACATTTGAGTTTTCCACTCCACTCAAATAGGTCTACTTGCTTTTCCCAAACATGCCTAATACAATTTCATCATCATAATTTTGTATTCTTTTTATGTACAGCACACTTTAACCATCTCTATCACGATCTTATCAGTTCCTGTAAGGTTAAATTCAAAAGCTACTTCCTTTCCAAAATATCTTCATATATCATCACAGTTGGAAATAACCTCTCTTTCCCTGTCCCTGAATTGAACATAAAGGGACTTGCTTAATATTACTCAAAAAGCCCTTTGCTTGTATTGCCTTTTGCTGTAGTTATGTGTTTGCCTGCTTCTCCTCTAGGTTGGTCAGCAAGGCCAGGGCTCTTATATCTTTGCATTATTCCTCAAAGCCCCCAGCACAAGGCCTCTATGTAGCAGACATTCAGTTATTGTGATTGGGAGAATGGAATGCTTTCTCTTACCCTAAATATCTATACTATGTAGTACCCATTGTTTCAAAATATAAATAAAAATGTGCCCTCCTTCCCTCTGTTTTTCTTTGTAACTGCAGTTACCAAATTCCCAGACATCTGGTTGGAACATTTTTTATAAACGAATTCTGTTTGTCTTCAATGCATCAGGAACCTAGACTATTTTGGTCCACAGCCCAGCATTTGAGGCAAAAGTAATTTTAGTCAATATGGGTGTTGGTGTCATTTTTTTTTTTTTTCCTTCTAACCACACAGTTGGATTTTCAGCCATAAAAGGTGATATTGTAATAAGACTTTTAGGTATTTTTGTAAGGAAAAACCATAGCTAATGAGTTTTCTAATTTGGGGCTCTAAATTTCTTACAATAAAATTATTCTAAACAGCTTCTAAAAATAAGAACTGTAATAATCAAAAATTTGAGAACAACTTTTTACATTAGTTTTTTTTTTTATGTTACTAAATTCACAGAAACATAAAAGATCACAAAATATCCTTCTTTGACTTGGATCTTTTGTCTTCATTTTTTTTTTCTTTTGTAAATTCAGAATTAGGAGGTGATTTCTTTGGAACTACACAGTGTTTGGCACACACATGAGGCCAGAGAGAAAACAGGTCACAGCTCTATGGAACACCAAAGGCAAACTGTAGGGCAAGTGACAATGTAATAGAGAACAAAAACAGAGATGGGGAGAAACTAACCAGCAATGGGAGAATTCTGTCCTGAACAAGTGGATTTGGGGGACAGAAAGGGGGAAAAGAAGAGAGGAAGGAGAGCATATAGTTTATAAAGACAGATGAAATATAGAGAAGATAGGTAAAGATAATTGTGCAAAAGGCATGATATGGAAAAGATATGAGAGCAAAAATGGCAGAATAAATACTCTTTACTTTGCAAGGAAATTTAAACTCCTTTTCATAGAGGAATATAGTTAGACTACAAAGTATACAAAATACACAACATAATTCAAACACCTAGGCTCAATAATTTCATCCCTAGGAATTTAAGAAAATAATCAGGGAAGATAATAAAGCGGCTCACAAAGGTTTACATATAGGGATGATTCTTGCTGACTTACTTCAGGTCATGCCAATTAAGTCCAAAAAGGAACACGTGCTCCGTTACAGAAACATCAGGAAATACAAACAAGCAAAAATAGTATAAAGAATGGAGCATATGTCATAGTAGGAATCTAGAAAGATACAAATCAACCATATGTTGCTTACTCAAAAAATGAGATAAAAATACATACTGCTTTTTAATTTAATAATATAGCAGGAATATTTTCCATTTGAAAATGTAGATTTCTGCAACCTCTTTTTTTAATGCTTTCAAAGTAACCATAAGTTAAATGTTATAAACTTTACATAAAGGATGACCCTAATTTTATATAAATATATACTTGTATAGATGGATAGAATGTCAGAGGGAAATAAAAATGTTAAGAGTTGTTTTCTGTGTTAGGATATTACAGATGACTATTATCTTCTCTATACTCTACAGTATTTTCCAAATTTTCTACGGTCAATGCGTGGTTTTTTTTATTATTAATATAAACAAATGTAATTAGGAGGAAAAAATCAGGATGTTAAAATCAGAATGCTTCAAAGTACACTAAAGTAGGAATAATGAAGTAAGGCTTATAATTTTTCACATCATGCCAAAGAAATGAAATGGCCCCAAGAATCTATACAATAATCTAACATGCCATCCCTCCATGATCTAAGTAACATATAAAATAAAGTTACATAAGATGCATTCCCAGCACTACCTCACAGATTACGTTGTTTGAAATAAAATCAACATTTAATTCAATTTACCATCCTAGGTTTTAAATTATTTTTAAAAAATCATTACATCAAACTAATATTTTTCAAAGTTAAAATGCAAGAGGATCTAAATCCCTTTGATTTTTATATCTATGCTCATTTTCACATTTATAAAACATAGTGTTTAGATAAAAGCTTGAGTTTTATTATATCTCATTATAGGAAACAATAATAGAGACAGGCAATCTAAATGTTTAGAAAAGAATGCTAATAGAGCTATCCCAAGCATCAGAACAAATTTTAGTGAATGCCTATATAAACACATAAAACAGAGCATTTTAATTCGCAGCCAAAGAGAAACACTCCTCATTTTAGTAAACACCTCTAAGTATTTCAACAGTAGGCCCTAACCCTGAGAACTCCCAGCATTTGTGAATTCTGACCCTACATCACATTCCCATATGCAGTTTCCTGCGACAAATTTACATTCTATCTCCAAACATCTTCACTGAAGAATGCTATTGAACAGGGCAACACAACACAAGGTTAGCTAACTAGAAAGACGGGGTGAGAACAAACCCATTCATTCGATTGTTAGGAAAGAATGCATTCAGATCTTGGAACTATTTATGCTGAGAACTCTATGATTCTGGCATCTTCCCCTCTGCCAGGTCCCCTGCTGAGAATGTGAAGGGCCTTCTCTGCCCTTGGCTGCCTTCACAGAGTGAGCTGAAGCCAGGAGCAGAGTAAAAGCCAAGACCTACTTCTTTGCAGATGCCGTGAATGCTTTGAATGCAAGCAGCCACTGACATTAAAACTCAAACCCTGCAGTTATTCTAGAAAATAACTTTTAGTTGTAGATCAGTGTTTCCTAGTTAAGACACTCAGAATATTTATTCTTTTCTATGCTAGCTCACAGTTCGATTTCTAAGAATAACGCAGATGATTCAATAGCAGCCAAATGGAAAGGAGGAGGCAAGGTTGTTCATGAATATGAATATAAATGATTAAAGAGAGAAACCTATGAGTTATATAATTAGCATATGTATAGGGGAGAAAAAGTGAATATGCGTAAGTTAAAAAATATTACTTTCTTATTAAAGCACATCAATGTCCACAGAGATCAGTCAAAAGCAGGAAGCCCATTTACCTTGCCACAAGGTGTGAGCAAAGGCAACAGAATCTCCTGATATTAATAGGTCTTTGAGTGGGGTACCCTATCACTGAAACCCTTCCTTTCCATGCCATGACTGTTTTCTGAGCCATTTTGGATATTCTAGCATTGTTACAAATCTAAGACCTAAAGACACTAGGCATGGATTTCTACGGTTATAAAACTTTTTGAAAACTCACTGAAGCTCAGCAGTAACTATGTGAGGTAGAAAAAGGTATGTTACCTCGCACCTTCTGTAATTTTAGAATAAATGTCACTTGGAAAATAAATATTTGTAAACCTTCAGTAGAAATTATGTTGACTTTTTTAAAACATAAAATGGTTTTCCATAAGTATGTTAAGAAAAATTATACAAAATACTGACATAAGATAAAACCTTATTTCTACGTCACCTGGGGGCAAAGGCCACCCAAGGATTATAGAAGAGAAAGTACTTTGTTCGACTCCTATTTACTATTGGTTAGAGGTCTCAGACTTACTGGAGTGACAGGTTAGTTGGCAGATTTTTATCTGGTAGAAAGGTAAATACTTTCTGTTCAGTGGAAATGATTCCTCCAAAGATTATAGTTTCTGGTAAGAAACCAGAAACTATACCATATAGGACAGTAACTCCATAGAACATATAACCAATTCTGTATATAACCCAGCAATCTTAATGTGATACTTCTTTATTAAATTGTCTATACAATTTATTTACTAGTTCTTTCATTAAATCTTACTGGTGCCTTCATTAATTAATGAATCAAATAAAAAATCTGCCACATATTCATATTTAGAAGAAAGTTTTGACTTTACCATTTAAAATTATATGCTGGTAAGTGGATAATTATTTCAGTGTTTATTCATATGACTAAAGATTTATAAAGAAAATTATCTTAGATGATTGCATATGCACATTCCATATAGTGATACTTAAATTTTAATCTTGTTTTTCCTTTTATATTCTCCTTAAATGACACTAGTTTGCTAAAAAGATAAATAAGGCAGGTATTATACTTCTTAATGTGATGTTATAAAAAATATGTTTGCATGTGTTTTATATTATAATATCAATATTAACTAAAAAGTTATTTCGGTATACTATATATTTCTAAACTTTATTCAATGTAAGTATGATTTAGGAAATAATCACTTGCTTGTTCTGGCTTCATAGAATCTAACAAGTCCAAACAATAGTTCTTCATGAAACAGACAAAATTTCCCCACCCATAATTCACATTAATATGAACAGTTCTAATTATAATGAATCACAGGATTAGGCAGATCAATGGGATTATGACATTAGATCAAACAAGCCTCCAGACAGTTATAACATCATCTTTGACAACTGCTAAGCAGCTTGTGAGAATGACAAGTACAGGGAAGGGCAACCTAGTAGAAGACACAAAATATACTGTCAAATATTTAAGTGATTTTTCTCAAATCTGGGTGGGCAGAGGAGCCTCTGAGAAACAAGAAAAAAAGAGAGTCATGTTGAATGTAATATAATTGTTTAACAGGCCTGTACGTGTTGAAATTTAATTGACCTTGTTACCATATTTGCTGGGATGTGTGTAGATTGTCTCAGTGCTTTTCAAATTGTATCTTGCATTCACATCTGCTGGGAAGCTCATTAAAATGCAGGTTCTAATTCAGTAGGTCTGGGCGGGGCCTAAGAGTCTGCATTTCTCACCAGGTCCCAGATGATGCTGAGGCATCAGCAGATTACACCTGTGAAAGGCAAACACTATCTCACCAAAATCACAGAGGCCAGTGTGAGCTCTTCATGCTAAAAATGGCATGTCAGGGCCGGGCGTGGTGGCTCATGCCTGTAATCCTAGCACTCTGGGAGGCCAAGGCGGGAGGATCGCTGGAGGTCAGGAGTTCGACACCAGCCTGAGCAAGAGCAAGACCCTGTCTTTACTAAAAATGGAAAGAAATTAATCAGACAGCTAAAAATATATAGAAAAAATTAGCCGGGCATGGTGGTGCATGCCTGTAGTCCCAGCTACTTAGGAGGCTGAGGCAGAAGGATTGCTTGAGCCCAGGAGTTTGAGGTTGCTGTGAGCTAGGCTGATGCCATAGCACTCTAGCCTGGGCAACAGAGTGAGACTCTGTCTCAAAAAAAAAAAAAAAATGTATCAAGTGAGAAGAAGTTAAAACCACTGAACTTTGTTATGATGGAGAAGTGACATCCAAGATGTAATGAGGTATAAGATTGTGGTGCTTGGGTGACCCTTTGTTTTCAGAAATGTAGCGAGAGCTCAGGAGTATGGTGTGGAGAGCAAACTATGCCATAGATCTATGCACGTGAAATAACTTTATGCCAGTGTCAGGGCTTTAAAAAAATCAAATATATCACAGTACTTACAAGAAACCCTATGTGCATTTAAACATATGATTCATGAAGTATTTATTACCTTTCCCAAGTGAGCATGTTTTAAGGAACATTTACACAGATGTACATAAACACAGACCTCAGTAATGTTTTGAGATGAAGTTCTAGACCTTTAGCTGATTTTCAGAGCATAGATGCAAGCCAGCTATGTCACTCTTCCACTTCTGTCTGCTGCACCCCAATTAATGTTTGTCAGATCACCAACAGGATATATTTTGGTAATAAACCAGCTCTAGGGCAGTTTTATGGCCGTGGTAGATAAACAATCTATTTGTCCTTGTGTGACTGACTGGCTACTACTCTTTCTTTTCACAGGCGACTTAGCCTAGCCCGATTCTCTAAATTTTTTAAGATGGAATTTCTCATTTTGAAACACCACCACAGAGAGAGAAAGGAGGGATATTAATTCTGTTGAGAACTTGGTTCCCTTGTTCAATTGCATCTGGGAGGTAGGGTTGCAATGATTAAGAGGAATTTTGCAAATCAACGGTTTGTGTGTTTTAAAATTGATTCCCGAACAATAAAAAGGACAAAAGACATAAGCTCTTTGAAACTCATGTACTCATTTGGTTGCCAAAATTTGTATTAAGTGTTGTTCTACTTTTAAAAAAGAAAAAAAGATATAGTGGGGGAAAAAAAAAGAAAGAAAAAAGAAATCATAAGAAATGCAAATATTGGTGGAAGAAGTGTTAGCTTTCATCACAGTGAAATCTAAAATCTTCCTTCTCTTCTAGGAAATCATCATGTAAATAATAATAGAGCTCAAATAATTATTCAATCATTCAATAACTATCATGTGTTTTTATTTCTAATTAGCTATCACTTACCAATAAATATATTTGGAGAGAGGGAGAATAAGATATACTATCTATCCATTAAACAAAAATAGCTCTTATGTTTTGGGATAACAAGTTAGGCTCACTGTTAAAAAAAGCATTTCAGAGCCCTTTGCCCATCCCCCCACGCATACCCACATTTTTACAACAGTAGCACCGTACTGTACAAGCTGTTCTTCAATCTGCTTTTTAGAATTAGTATGTCACAGACACCTTTCCATAATAACAGAGCATAACAGAGCTATATTAGAGGTGGCTCTCTGTATCCACAGGCTCTGCACCCATGGATTCAACCAACCTCAGAATGAAAAGTATTTGGAAAATAAAATGGGTGGTTGCATCTGTACTGAACATGCACAGACTTCTTTTCCTTGTCATTATAACAATAAAGCATAACAACTGTTTACATAGATTTTACATTGTACTAGGTACTATACCTAGAGACGATTTAAAGTATTAGTATATGAGAGGATGTGTGGAAATTATATGCAAATACTATGACGTTTTATATAAGGGAGCATCCATGGATTTGGTAACCATGGGGGGTCCTGGAACCAATCCCCAACAGATACTGAGGGAAAATTGTATTTTAAGGGCTGTATAATATTCTATTCTATGGAAATACCATGCTTTATTTAACTAGATCTGATTGATGGACATTTCATATTAATATATTTTCACTGTTTGCAATTAAACGCATTCATGAATATTCTGGAGGCACAGTATAGAATGGTAATTACTATTATTTATTTATTTTTTTGAGACATAGTCTCACTGGGCTAGAGTGCTATGGCATCAACCTAGCTCACAGCAACCTCAAACTCCTGGGCTCAGGCAATCCTTCTGCCTCAGCCTCCCAAGTAGCTGGGACTACAGGTATGCACCACCATGCCTGGCTAATTTTTTCTATATATATTTTTAGTTTTCCAATTAATTTCTTTCTATTTATAGTGCAGATGGGGTCTTGCTCTTACTCAGGCTGGTTTTGAGCTCCTGACCTTGAGCGATCCTCCCACCTTGGCCTTCCAGAGTGCTAGGATTACAGGTGTGAGCCACTGTGCCCAGCCTAGAATGGTAATTAAAAGCATGCATTCTGAAGTCAGACTACTTGGTTTTATTTTTTTTTTAATTTTTTTATTATCTCATATTCTATGGGTACAAATATTGTTAGGGTTACCTGTCTTGCCCCTGCCCCCCCTCCCCACCCCGCTATGCCAGAGCTTCAAGCATGCCCAGCCG
This sequence comes from Microcebus murinus, assembly GCF_040939455.1. Taxonomy (NCBI): domain Eukaryota; kingdom Metazoa; phylum Chordata; class Mammalia; order Primates; family Cheirogaleidae; genus Microcebus; species Microcebus murinus. Next base: position 92,476,644 of record NC_134111.1, on the reverse strand, counting down.
CAGACTGCTTGGTTTTAAATCTCCAGTCTTTCACCAACTACATGACCTTGGTCTGTTACTTCTCTATACCTTATCTATAAAAAGGGGATAATAATAGTACCTCCCTTTAGTGTTTCTGTTAACTACTCTATGAGGCAGTTAATATATGTAAAGTACTTAGAATGGTGCCTAGCAGATCAAATACTTAGAAATATATCTAATATATGATATGCAAAACCTCTACACAGAAACAACATTTCTGAGATAAATAAAAGACGTAAATAAAGAGATGTACTATGCCCATGTATTGGAATACTCAATATTGCAAAAGATGCTAATTCTTCCAAATTGATCTATAGCTTCAATTTAATCCCAATAAAAAATCCAGCGTTGAAGAAAATGGCAAGCAGATTCCAAAATTTATATGAAAATACAAATGGCCAAGAATAGCAAAGATAATTTTGAAGAAAAAGATTGGAAGACTTTCACTACCTGACATGAACACTTATAACAAAGGCAGTAAATAAGACAGTAATATTGGCATGAAAATAGAGAAACAGACTAATGGAAAGAGCATGGAGTCCAGATACACAATTTCACTTTCTGCAGTTTCACTTACCCACAGTCACTGTGTTCTGAAAATAGGTGACTATAATACAATATTTGAGAGAGAGGCAAAGGGACAGATCACATTCACATACCTTGTATTGCAATATATTATAATTATTCTATTTTATCATTAGTTACTTTTGTTAATCTCTTACTGTGCCTAATTTAAACTTTATCATAGGTACGTATGGATAGGAATAATCACAGTATGTATAGGGTTCAGTACTATCTACAGTTTCAGATATCTACAGAGGGTCTTGAAATGTATCTCCCTTAGACAAGGGGATACTACTACATATAGAAAGTATAAACAGTCACTTGATCTATGACAAAGTTGCTATTTCAGTAAAAGGATAGAGGATAATTCTTTCCACAACTGGTACTGAGTAAGATTGGGTATCCACATAGATAAAAAATGATTCACAAAATCAATTTGATGTAGATCTAAATAAGAAAAATAATATAACTTCTCAAATATAAGAGAATACCTTTATGATCTTGTAGTAAATAAAGATATCTTAAACAGAACACAAAAAAAATTATAACATATGGTAAGGACTGATGAATTGTACTATATTAAGAACTTCTGTTTACCAAAAGATACCATTTTTAGAGTGAAAAAGCAAGTTATAGAGTAGGAAAAAAAAGCAATATATGTATATGATCAACAACTCACCAATAAATAAGTAAAAGACAAGCAACTCAATAAAAAAAAATCAGTAAAAGACAGTCACCCCCAAAGAAGGATATCTAAATGGCTAATAAACATATGAAAAGAAGCTAAATGTCATTATTCAGAGAAATCAAAACCACATGAGATCCGAAGACATGCCCCCCCCCCCCGCCCCAATGGCTAAAATGAAAGTGACATTAACAAGTGCAGACAGAGATGTGGAGAACTGGAAATCTTATACACTACTGGTGAGAGTGTAAACTGGTAACATTCTTTGGAAAACACAACTGTACATACTAAAGCTGAACATATGCATGCCACATTGCCCAGCAATTTTCTATCTAAATTCATATTTAAAAGGAAAACATATAGTTGCTCTAAAAGGCATGTAAAAGAAAGTTTGGGGTAACATTTATAATAGCCTCAAACTGGAGACAACCCAAATGTACATCAATATTAGAAGGGATAATGTGTGATGTAGTTACAAATTGAGTATTATACAACAAAAATTAATTAACTAAAGCTACATACAACATGGGTGAATTTCACAAACATACCAGGAAGTACAAGAAGCCCAATGCAGAAGGAAGCATACTGTATAATTCCATTTACATGAAGTTTGACTAACTTATGTCAGAGATCTGGGAAGCAGGTACCTTTGGGGAGATGCGGAGAAAGCGGCATAAGAGAACTTCCAAGGTCCAGATAATGCAGTATTTCCTAACGTGGGTGATGGTTACTTAGGTGTGTTTACTTGATGTAACATTAATTGAGCTGACATCTGTAATTTGCGTCCTTTTTCTATGTATGCTACACAACAATAAAATATCATTAAGTTTAAAAATTTGTTTTGAAACAAAAAAAGTGGAGCCCCAGATTTCATGTCCTACACATTTGTAAGATACCAATACCTCTCCTTAATCTCTAGGTACCACTTGTGTACCTATATATATCCAAGAACCAGTTACCAGTTCTCTATTCATGAAATTCTCAAATCTGAACTGTAGAATTTTTTGTCTATCCCTGGTGACATCATCCTCCCATTTATTAAATGAAATGTGCAAAGCATAAAGCAGCATGTCTTGAGGTACTACTGCCAGGAGTCTTCCCTCTCTTCTAAAAACTGGTCCCTCAAGTAGCCCCAGGGCTGCTGGCCAACCATACCAAGGTCACTTCTTACACATCTCTACACCTGCCGCACTCAACTCTTTTGAGTTCTAGAAACACAAAAGCAAACATCCATGCTTGAACAGTATCTGCTGTTGTGTGACACTTTCTATTACGTTTTTCACATGTCGAAGGTTATTCCTACAGGCAAAACAAAATTATGTTGAAAAGAATATTAGATGTATGATCTGGCCTGGACTCCCATGATGAATGCCATATTCAGACTCATGGATGAATCTTGTCAAATCTGACTCAATAAAGTATAGCGAAATAAGAGAAAAAATATTATTTACCAACAGAGGACAGATAATATCCATTGCGATCCACTAGACATTTACTGTACGCTACAGTCAGGCACACTGCTGGGAACTGTATGTGTGGGGTGTATACAAAGGTGAAGCAAATAAGATTCTCACCCTGAAAGGACTCACAATCTAATGGGATGAACAGGCATGAATATAACCAACCATGTGCTCATATCATAGCTTGCCTTTACTGTAAATAAATTGATATTTATACACTCAAATGCAATACAGATTGAGTATCCCGAATCCGAAAATTCAAAATTTGAAATACTCCAAAATCTGAAATTGTTTGAGCACTGACATGGTGCCACAAGTGGAAAATTCCATACCTGACTTCATGTGATGGGTCACATATTATTAAAAATATTGTATAAAATTACCTTCAGGACATGTGTATAAAGTATATATAAAACATAAATGAATTTTGTGTTTAAACTCGGGTCCCACAACAATCGGTTGCATCATCCCCTCAAAAACTCTTTCAAGTATACTATTTCTAGACAAGTCTCCTCACCACCCAACTCCATCACTATAACTCTGCCTTGTCCAGATGTCATAGAAATGGAATCTAATGGTATGCAGCCTTTTCCGTTGGCCTCTTTCATTTAATATAATTCACAGAAGAACCATCCAAGGTGTTGCATGCAATAGTTCACTCCTTATTATTGCTGAGTGGTAACCACTGAATGGATGTACCATAGTTTATCTATTCACCAATTGAAGGACATCAGGTAGTTCTCAGTTTTTAGAGATTAGGAATAAAGCTGCTATTTCAATAAATATTTAGTCGCATAATGTTAAATTGCTGAATATTGTTCTGTATCTTGATATATCAATTATTTAATTGGGTAAATCTTTACTGTTGCATATTAGATTGTTTCCAATATTGTACTACTTTCAGTAACACTACAACCTAATTTAAATGTCTGTATGCATTTGTAATCCAAAAAGCAAGTACCTAATAAAAGACAGAAACTAACTTATGATGTTAGTTTGGAGACAAATGGAGACTGATTACTATGGAAGGTTTAATCAATCCCTTATTCTTAATGATTTTACCCATAACTGGGACTTACCTAGAAACACAGAGGCAACACACAGCAGTGCTAGATCTTAAATCTGCTGTCCCTGAATGTGGTTGTCTTTTATTTATTTGGGAAAAGTGGAGGCATTCTCAATTCAACCTGCAAGCACTTTCCCAAGTGAGCTTCCTGTTCAGCAATCTGGGATTTAAGTAGCACTTCTGGATCTTTCTCATTCAGGTAAACTACTTGCTTCCCAAGAGCCACCTCGACTAGCTCTCTCGGCTGAGGTGGGCCGTCTCCGTAGCTGGAGTCCCAGCTCCTTTGGCCACCCAGCCATTAGCCTCGGGGCGTCCCCCTTGTTGCCTTCCCATTCAGGCTGTCAGTTCACTGCCATGCTCCTTGGGGTCCGACAACACACCCCACTGGAGCAACCTCTGAGGCGCCAGAGCTTGGAATGTCAGTGGCCACCTGGTGTCCAGTGCAGCAGAAAGGACATGAGTGGTTTCCGGTCTGAGGCAAAGTGACCCAGGGCCAGCCTGCCTGCTTCAGCCCTTAGACCTTGGCTCACTGCCACGTAAGGACCTCTGATCTTGGCATCATTCTGGTGCTGTCACCAACTTCTGTCTTTGCACATCTTCTGCGGGCTGTACCCAGGGCTCACTCCAGCTCCCCGCCTAGATTTAGAGCCCTTCTGGCAGCCAATGCACCCCGCACTTACAGGTCAGGCGGGGATTATGCCCCAACTGTAGCTTTTCGAACAGTGTTGGGAAAAGAGATAAAAAATTAATTTGCTTGTGTTTCTTGTTAGGAACACATACCACCACAAGCAGTTCTTGCTGGAAATTGTGCTAAGCCCCAATTTCGTTTCAACTAATATAGAAGCCTAAAATGCCTTCAATTTCCCTTTACATCATCCCAACAATGGCTGTCTGAACTTCTCCTTTGGTGGCTAACTAATAATGATTTATTTTGTCCTAAAAAAAAATACAACTTTAAAAACAAGAGGAGATGAATGTTTTACCATGAGTACTTATTACTTTGGAAACCAGAAATAATTCTCTATTTTTACAAAAGGGTAGAAATATTTCTCTTTGGGGTAAAAAGAAAACAATGGGCATAATAACATGATGACTGATGCTCAAAAACATAACCGAATTCCCTTTTTTATCTCAGTAACTCAACCAGCACGGTGTAACAAGAAAGTAAGGCTTGCTAGGGTATAATTTATATTACAATCAGCTTTTTTTCCCTATTAAGTAAGGCAGCTTGAAGGTTTTTTGTTTTAAAAGTAGTTTTAGACAACATGAAAAAACATACCAAAAATGCTCTAGACCAAAGCCAGAACACAGTTTTGTATGGTCTGCAGATAATTTAATATTTGAGAAGCCTTTTAATATCCTCCAACTCCAACCAAAACTAAAGCAATACTTAGGGGGAAAAATAAATGAGTAAGTAAATAAAACCTGATATCTATATAATTATGCACAGATCAAACAATTTAGGGACAATAAAATAGAACAGCATTTCACCCAGTTCCATCCAACATAACGAAACAACCATTCACTATTTATTCATATTTCACATATTCACTAATCTAACAACAAAAATTCTGGCTAATTTTACTGTTAATATATTTGGGATGATTGCTTTACCAGTCAAAGGACTTAAAATCAGTTCTGAGTAAGTCACACAATTCAGGGCATCACAAATATTGTATGATCAACCTTCTTGATTTGCTCTAGTCCTCCTTCCTCCACAAACACAAATACAATATTAGGTCCAGTTTTTGAGCCTTTGAAAGAGTAGGAAAAATGCCACAATGTCAACGTAGAAAGTGTATCACTGGAGCTCTGTCTGCCCTCTTCTTCTGAGAACAGGAGGCACCTTAGATAACTAGCCCTCCTGGATGCCAACCCTAACCCTAACCCTTGCTGCCAATCAGAGCCCCTGTTCACAACAGGCTTGGCATTTGGTGCAGCAATGGACCTGTTATCTAGGAGAATCCAGCTAGAGATCTTTCCTGAAACTCCCCTCACTGGAGTCTTTTCAAGAATGAAACAGAAAGAATTTAAACCTAGAGCTCCCTGGGTCTAACCTCAGAGAGAAGAGCATGAATCTGCCATGCAGAATGATGCGGAGAGAGATGAGCTTGGGAAAGAGTGGTGTGGGAAGCTTCAGATGAAGGTCAAGGCTGTGGGTCCCACTCTCCTAGTGGCCAATGGCACCTCTTACCTCCTTATGCTGTGGTTATTAAAACCAATATGTTTCACTTTAAGCTTAAACTGGTTTGATTTGGTGTCTGTTACATGCATTCAAGGAGTCCTGACTTACGCGGATGCTGACCACTTGATGCGTGGGCACGCTCCACTGTGGTGGCCTTACTAGGCTCTTCCTGGGCCCTAGTCTCAGGACACTGCCTTTGAACCCCACAGGGGTGGGTCCCAGGTTCCGATTTCTGCCCTGTGACTCTGTCCCCCTGCCAAGGCTCACTAGTGCTGGGTCTGCTAGGGCAGTGGTGGGTCCAACCAAAGTCTCACCTCTATGTGTTAGAGTTTTGATCTGAGGGAGGAGTTGCTGGGAGCTGGGCTATGTGGACGGTGACACTTTGAAGGGACAAAGACGACACTCCTCAGAGCCACCTGCTTCCCATCTTTCCTGAGGCTTCGCTATTTGACCCCATCATGAATTCCGTGAGCTACTCGAGTTTTTCCAAGACACTCTACCCCTCCGCCTCTTTTTTTTCTTCAGCTGGCTCCAATTGGGTTATTCTTCAAACAAGAGAACATGAAATTATACACCAAAAAACTATTTCTGTAAATCATTGCTTCACTTAGAATGCTTTCCACTGTGGGGAAAACCGGCTCAAGCAATAAGGAACTTTGTTTTACCTTCAGTGGCGAGCCCAGGGGGAGGGTGGCCCCAGGTATGGTACAACCAGCTATTCAATGATGCCCTTGGGGCCCCCCAGGTTTTATTTCTATGTTTTGGCGTGGACAGTGCTGACTTCTCTCAAAGGCCAATTCCCCTAACTTGCCCAGCTGGCTGCTGCCTACAAGCGGGGCTGTCTCTGTTGCTGCCCACCTCCAGCAGGAGACAGAGAAACAGGGAAGCATAATCAGACTGGGAAATAATATCCTGGCAGTGGCATCAGAACGGCTTCGAGACGTATTTAAGAGCCAGAACTGATTCGGCCTGGCGACTCCCTGACGGAAAGAGATGTGGGTAGGGAGGAGCCGGGGTGTTGCCCACATTTCTTGTTTGGGCATCTTGGTAGATAGGGGTGCCCTTCCCACTGGTGGGGCCCGATCTGGTTTGGCGAGAATGGTGACACCGCCATGCAGGCTTAGCATCTCCCTGTGCTTCACTCGGGCCTGCCCAGGAGTCTAGCTGGAGCCCGTCAGCAAAGCCTTGACAGGGACAGCAAACCACATCTAACAGGGAGTGGTTTCTTAAGAGGTGAGACAAGCAAATTGTTTCTCTCCGTGAACTGGTCTTCCTGCTTATGCACAGAGAATCGTTTACATACAACAGGCAGCCACCTAAAGGATGCACTCACATGCCACGAGCATCAAAGCTGTGCGTGATCAGGATGGTTCACGATGTGAACACTGTGGGTGCCTACACACTATCTGTCTCCACCTTCCTGCCACCTTCCAGCCCAGTCTTGTTCAGGTGCATGCCCATGATTACCTTGCGAGTCCAGTCAATGATTCTGAATCCCGGCTGCACATTAAAGTCAACCAGGGAGCTTTAAAATTATCAAAGCCCAGGACCCACTTCCACATGTATATTCTACGGTATATATACCATATATATATATATATATATATATACACACAAACACCATTTATATATCTATACTGTGTGTGTACATATATATATATATATATATACACACCGTAGAATATAAATAACATAAAATTTACCATCTTCACAATTTTAAAGTATATGGTAGTATAAGAACATTTATATTGTTGTGCAATCATCACCACCGTCCAATTCCAGAACTCTTTTCATCTTGCAAAACTGAAACTCTATACACATTAAACAATAGCTCCCCATTTCTGCCACTCCCCATCCCCTGCAACCACCATTCTACTTTTTGCCTCTATGAATTTGATTACTCCAGATACCTCATGTAAGTGGAATCATACAATATTTGCCCCCCCCCTTTTTTTTTGAGACAAGAGTTTCACTCTGTTGCCCAGGCTAGAGTGCTGTGGCATCAGCCTAACTCACAGCAACCTCAAATTCCTGGGCTCAAGCGATCCTTCTGCCTCAGGCTCCCAAGTAGCTGGGACTACGGGCATGCACTACCATGCCTAGCTAATTTTTATATATATATATATGTATATATATATATATATATATATATATATGTATGTATTTTTTAATTTATACTATTTCTTTAGTAGAGGCAGGGTCTCAGTCTTGCTCAGGCTGGTCTCGAACTCCTGAGCTCAAACGATCTGCTCGCCTTGGCCTCCCAGAGTACTAGGATTACAGCTGTGAGCCACCGTGCCTGGCAATATTTGTCCTTTTATGATTAGTTTATTTCACTTGGCATAATGTCTTCAACCTTTATTCATGTTACAGTATGTACCAGAATTTCCTTTTTTTTTAAGGCTGAGTAATATTCCATTGTATGAATGCAGGCATATCTTGTTTCACTGCACTTTACTTTTGAGCTTCACAGAAACTGCTTCTACAAATTGAGGATCTGTGGCAACCCCGTGTCCAGCAAGTCTATCGGTGCCCTTTTTCCACCAACATGAGCTCACTTTGTGTCTCTGTGTCACACTTGGGTAATGCTTATACTCTTTCAACTTTTTTCATTATATTATATCTGTTATGGTGATCTGTGATCTGTGATCTTTGATATTAGTAATTATTTCGGGGTGCCACAAATTGCTCCCACATAAGATAGCAAACTTAATCCAACGTCGTGTGTGTTCTGACTGCTCCACTGACCAGCCATTCCCTTGTCTCTCTCCCTCTCCACGGGCCTCCCTATTCTCTGACTCTCAGTATTGAAATTAGGCCAATTGATAACCCTACCATGGCCTCTAAGTGTTCAAATGAAAGGAAGAATTGCATGTCTCTCACTTTACATCAAAACCTAGATTAAGCTTAGTGAGCAAGGTATATCTAAAGCTGAGATAGGCTCTGCCTCTTATGCCAAACTCAGCCAGGTTGTAAATGCAAAGGAAAAGTTCTTGAAGGAAATTAAAAGTGCTACTCCAGTGAACATATGAATGAGAAAAAAGCAAAACAGCCTATTGCTGATATAAAGTTTTAGTGATCTGGATAGAAGATTCCAAACCAGCCACAACATTCCCTTAAGGCCAAGGCCTAATCCAGAGCAAGGCCTTAATTCTCTTCAATTCTCATCAATTAATTCTTTAATTAGATAGGGGTGCCCTTCCCCTTCCCAATTAATTCTTTAATCAATTGATGAAAGTGGCTACACCAACCAAACAACAGACTTTCAACGTAAAGGAAACAGCCTTCTATTGAAAGAAGATGCCATCTAGGACTTTTATAGCTAAAGAGAAGTTAATGCCTGGCTCAAAGGACAAGCTGAACCTCTTATTAGGATCTAATGCAGCTGGTGATTTTAAGTTGAAGCCAATGCCCATTTGCCATTCTGAAAATCCTAGGGCCCGTAAGAATTGTGCTAAATCTATTCTGCCTGTGTTCTATAAATGGAACAACAAAGCTTGGATGACAGCACATCTGTTTACAGCATGGCTTACTGAACATTTGAGACCTACTGCTCAGAAAATAAGAATCCTTTCAGACTATTGCTCATTAACAATGCACCTAATCACCCAACAGCTCTGATGTAGATATACAAGGAGATGGATATCGTACCTGCTAACACAACGTCCATTCTGCAGCCCACCTATGGATTAAGGAGTAATTTCGACTTTCAAGTCTCATTATTTAAGAAATACATTTTGTAAGATTGTGACTGCCATAGGCAGTAATTCCTCTGATGGATCTGAACAAAGCATATTGAAAACCTCTGGAAAGGATTCACCATTCACCATTCTACATGCCATTAAGAGCATTTGTGATTCATAGAAAGAGGTTAAAATGTCAACATTAACAGGAATTTGGAAGAAGTTGATTCCAACCCTTATGGATGACTTTAAGGGTTTAAGACTTTAGTGGAGGAAGTAACTGAAGATATGTGAAAAATAGCAAGAGAACCAGAATTAGAAGTGCACACTGAAGATACAAATAAATTGCTGTAATCTCATGATAAAACTTGAATGGATGAGGGGTTGCTTCTTACAGATGAGCAAAGAAAGTGAACTTTTTTTTTTTTTTTGAGCCAGAGTCTTGCTCTTGCCATCCAGGCTAGAGTGCAGTGGTGTCATGATAGCTCACAGCAACCTCAAACTCCTGAGCTCAAGCAGTCCTCCTGCCATGGCCTTCCAGAGTGTTAGGATTACAGGTGTGAGCCACTGTGCCTGACCAAAGTGGTCTCTTGAGATGGAATCTACCCCTGTGAAGATGCTGTGAACACTGTTGAAATGACAACAAAAGATTTAGAATATTACACAAACTTAGTTGATAAAGCAGTGGCAGGGTTTGAGAAGATTGACTCTCAATTTTGAAAGAAGTTCTACTGTGGGTAAAATGCTATCAAATAGCATTGCATGGCTTGGTATATATAAAGGGAAAAAAAAAAGGGAAGAAAACCAGCATTGCATTCTACAGAAAAGTCTTCTGTGAAAGCAAGAGTCAACTGATGTTGCAAGCTTCATTGTTGTCTTATTTTAAGCAACTGCCACAGCCACCCCAACCTTCAGCAATCGCCACCCTGTCAGTCAACAGCCATCAACACTGAGGCAAGACTCTCTGTTAGCAAAAACATTACAACTTGCTGCAGGCATAGATGATCATTAGCATTTTTTAGCAATAAAGTATTTTTTAATTAAGGTATACGCATTGCTTTTTTAGACACTGTTATCACACACTTAATAGACTATGGTATATTATAAACATACCTTTTATATGCACTGGGAAACCAAACAAATTGTGTCACTCAATTTATTGCGATATTTGCTTTGGCACAGTATTCATTTTGTAGGGGTGTCTGGAACCAAACCCTGAAATATGTCCAAGTTATACCTGTATAATACATTCTGTTTATCCATTCATCCATTAATGAATACTTGGGTTACATTCACCTTTTGTCAATTGTGGCTAATGTTGCATTATTGTGAATAGTGTTGCACATGGGTGTACAAACATCTCTTGAGATGTTTTTAAACTTTCCCTGGGATTTGATTACGCAGCGATGGTTGAGAGCCACTACCCAAGGCAGTCCCTGGAGATTGTGAGGGGTCCAGGGAGGAGGCGAGCTACCTTAGCCAGCTCAGTCGGGTTGGTGCACGCTGATTACAGTGCTCATCACATCAAGTAGTCAGCAGCGAATACACCAGGAGGGTGGGGTATGTTTGTTTACCACAGTATCTCCCAGATCTAGCTCCCAGCCTATCACTGGGTATGAGCTTCTTAAGTTGCTGTTGATTGCTAATCAATAATTAGCAATAATTTTTGAAGACTGCTAATCCATAATTAGCAATAATTTATCCTACTATTAAAACCAATCATCTCTTTCTGCTACCAGAAGTCACATACCATTGCACGTTGGGCCACGCTCTCGTCTATAGCCTGACCAGAACTCTGGCCTGAGCCTGAGTCAGGGTCTAAGATTTGTGTCAAGTAAAATCACAAGTGAGAAAGAAACCCTGGATCCCACGGTTGCTGTGGCCCGTCGCTCCAGTTTCTTCCGGGACAGATGCTCCAGAAAGAGTAGCTGTACTCACCCCTTGCATCTGAACGAGAGGCCTGATCTATCTTTCCACAAATATCTGCTCCCCCATCCCCATAACCCACTTTAAAAAAAGAAGCAAAAAATGTAGCCGTACTTTTACTGAGGTGGGTTTTGCGGGCTCTGTATTCATGTCTGTAGCCCTACATTCTCGTGTTTACTTTGGTTTTAATTTTAACCTGAGTTCCCCCAAATCATTATTTTATTAAAACCGATGGAAATTAAAAAGTAGGCTCAGATAAAAGAAATGCCAAAACACCCGAGAGAGAGTGCTCCTTAATTCCACACTGAAGTCTATGATCGCGTTTGGAGAGAACATCTTTGTAATGCGAAGCAGTCGTGTAGCGAATTGAGAATGTTCTCTGCCCCTCCCCTTCCTCTCTGCAGCCACCAGGCGAGGGGCAAGATGGGATTGGGACACTTGGACGTGCCTTGGTGGGTAGAAGAACAGGACTGACCCTTCAGTGCTTGTTAAGTATTTCCAAGACCTGGGACTCATCTCATCCAAACAATCTACTAGTCAGGGCCAGGATTAGGGGAGGCAGGCAAGGCAGGGGCAGATCTTATCTTTATTTAAAATCTGAATATTTTGTTCATCAAGGTTTTTGGAGGTATTAATTTTGATTTTTTTAATTGCATTAAAATTATTTATCTTGATTACTGAGTTTCTAGCACCCCTCTAAACACCCTTTGCGTGCTCAGAGGAAAGCATGATGGCGCGCTCTCTGGGTGTACCTCCCCTCAGCTCTCTGCCCATCGTGACAAATGACGCCCTTACACCTGTTGGCTCTGCCGCTTCTGCCCCTCCGCCCCCTGCCCTCCAACCCCTCTGGCGAAAACCCCGCCCGGCATCGGCGAGAGAAGAAGGCCCGTGAAGCGTGGTGGCCTTTTCCTCCCAGGTCTTTTGTTAACTTCATTTTCGAGCTTCGCAGTGGAGACGAACACACCAGGAGCAAGAGCCCATTTCTTTTTAAAGAAATCCTTCGTGTAGCAATCACGGTGACAAATGGCGCCCCCTGTGGCAGGCCACAGCCAGTGGAATGCTCTGCAACCTCAAGGCAGCCCGCTGACGCGCTAGGACACAGAGTTCCAAAGTCGTTTCAACTTTGCTAACTGTGGCAGCCTGGACAAGTCTCTAATATGGTAACAAAGTGGACAGACCTTTAAATGTAGGTATCTCCCTGTTGCTGATACCTCCTCCAGTCTAAAATCGTGTGGAAGGCGCAAAGCCTTGATTCTGGGCTCCTGTGACCTGGCATGACCCTTAACCTGCAAGGGTAGCGGGAGACCCCTGAATTTCAGGCCCATCTCTGTAAAAACCCAAGTGGGGACTGTGACCACTCATTGATTCCTTGACCCCCGGGTGTTTTTTCTACACTGCTTGCTTCATCGTCAGTGAACCAATGTGAAAATAAATTACCTGAGTCTCTGTTGCCATTTTAGCCCATCTTCAAAGTCTTGAGGGTCTAGCCTAGCTCAGCCTCATTAATATTATAGCTCAGCCACTATTAATATTATAGCTCAGCCACTATTAATATTAATAGTGTTTCATTACTATTATTATGCATGCACCCTGACATCATAATTACTTATCTCATTGGCCTGATGAAAACATAATTACACATACAAATGGTTTTACAAATAAGTAGCATGAGAAACACACTGACACACTGACCATATTGTTTAAACAATCGCCACAAGACCTGACCACATAGCCTTACCAGGACCGTGTGCATCCCGGTGTAGAGCCTGCTGAGACACACCAAGGTGGAAAACACCACGGCCATCATCAGTCTCAAAATGAAAGGGTACTGCGGGGGAAGAAGGGAAAACAAGGAAATGAGACCACACTCGGGCATACACCATTTGATGACACAGGTAGGAAAAGCATTCATTGTGCAGTGATTGCTCATCTGAATCATGCATTCCATACACCAGCAATTTGATTATCTAAAAACATTTTTTTAAATGGGGAAATGAAAGAAAGTACAGGGAGATGCCTAGGAATATAGTGCCTAGGAATATAGGAAGGTTCACAACATATAAACATGCAAATAAGACAGTCAAAGTTGGCCTTAAGACCCGTGACCACAACTATTGTGCTGGCAGTTCTAGTGGACTGAATAAATTTTATTTCTACCTGTTCTTAAATTATAAATTAAGAAAGAAACAATTTAACCAAGGGGCATGGTAGATGGCCAGTGCTATAATCTGAAAGTCACAACAAGCAACTTCTCTGCTTCCTGATCCATGACATTTAAGTAGCTTATGACAAAAGATTATATACAGTCAAATGTATTCCTTATAAATGTCCCTTTCCGATATAGGAAATGGGGTCTAGAGCTGCAGCGGTGGGGCAGGACCCTGCACTAGTCTGTCCTTGGCCACCACATTGGGCTGACAACAACCTGGAATATGGGACATCCCTGGGTTTCTGGGGTCAAGGGTCAGGGCAAACAATACTGCCATTTACCTACATGATTGCTAGAGTTAATGAAGTCTAAAACTTCCAGTGGGTAAAAGGTTTAAAATTTATGAAATTAAACACAAAATCAGCATAATAGGTCTCAAATAGGAGAAAGAAAAACTTTGACTGCAGTAATAACTTTCAAAAACTCTTACTATAATTGGCATTTAAGTGGATATTAAGTGACATGCTTTTATTTTCAACCTTTATTAATCACCTGTCATTTAGACAGTTCTAGAAAACTTAAGAGCCATCATTTCTAGTGGCAGAGCTCTAACTAGGGCTGAGGCATCCTAGGAGGCTAATTTGGGCACAGATTCTTTGCTACCCTGGGCCCTGGGGAGTCTGGCAGAGGGATTTGGTGGAATCATCTCAGCCCTGGAGAATCATTTACTAGGACCACAAACTCTTTGTGCATGTTCCAAACAGGATGAGAGCACTGATTCCAGTGCTGTCTCGTCAGGCAGCTCGGGGAGATGACATACGCAAGGTCACCCGGGACAACCCATGTTATGCTAGTTGTCCTGGTGTCATTATTAATGGTGCCCACGTTCACGCTCAGGCACAACCTGTTTTGGATGCTAAATTATATGGTCGCTTGTTTGTGAGGCAACTGCCATCAACAGCTCAATAGGTTTCAGTTCCCCTCAGGGTTTATTTCATAAATCTTAAAGTCCCACCTCGATTTGCTGCCTCATTATATTGGGAGCGTTGGACCCTGGAGGGAGAATCAGGCCGCCTTACCTGGTATCTGTCCATAGTAGAGATGAGGAAGGTGAAGGCGATGGCGGTGGCCGCCATGGCGTGGGTGGATGGCATTCCGTATTCCGCAATCACTCTCTTTTCCAGTCTCACAACGGGAGGGGAGGAAGGACGGGGCCACTTCAAGATATCCTTGGCCACCTGACCAATATACATCACCAACTGCAAAACCAAGGGCTGAGGTAAGTCTAACCAAGTATGGAAAATGAAGGAATTTCTCAATGTCATGGATTTATTTGGGGGTTCCCAGTTTTTTGGCTGAAGTCTCTTTTCTCTCTGACCACCTACTTATTGGGTAGGACATTTTAGTTGGTAAAAAGAGAACAGGCTTTCTGGATTCCATGGACCACTGAGCTACTAAGATATGACATTAACACATACGTTATTTAATCATATATTTTAAAAAACACGTATATAGATCATACAAAGTACTGGGCACTGTTCTAAGAGCTTTACAGATATTAACTCACTTCATCCAGTAAAACCTGTAGAAGGCAGACCCATTTTACAGATGAGTAAAACCATCGCACATGTGTCCACAGACACAGCCAGTAAGTGGCAAAACTGGGATTAGAATCCAGGAATTCTGGCTTTGGAATTTGTGCTTTCTACTACCCTGAGATGCTACCTCCAAACCCAGGACAGTCCTGTGCTAAAGATGTCTAATACTGAAACCAGGCAGGGCTTGTTTTCAAATTTTAACCACAAAGCAACTGTTCTTACAGAACTTCTAGTTAAACATTTTTTGAATGCCACTGTTGTATATAGGCAACGTACTGGATTTAATTTAACTTAATTCCATAATCAGGAGCATCCGTCAAATAAATGGCATGAGTATTTTCAACTCTAAAATAAAGACAACTCAATATGGGTTTTTTTTTCAAATGTTTTTTCCATGAGGCCACTAATGAGGAAATCTTCCTTTTTTTTTTTTTAGGCAGAAGATAGAAAACAGAATTTGATGTATATTAACAGCAGATTAATTTATTTTGTTAAAGACAAAATCACAGGAAAATTTTATGAGCTATGATGAGAAAGGAAAGAGCAGCATGTTCACTTAAGTACCTGCCTTTGCAACTCAAAGTTTTGTCTGAGGACTGGCAGGACCAGGGCCACGTGAAGCTGTTTTAAAATGCAGAATCCAGGACCCTCCTTAGACCTGCTGAATTAGAATCTCCATTTTCACAAGATTGCCAGCTGATCCTGTGCACAGGAGAACGTGAGAAGCACCATCCATGTGCACAGGAGAACGTGACATTCTCGCACAGATCACGTTGTCATGGGTTTTTGTCATAAACACTTATCATGACTGCACTGATCTTGCTAGGGTTTTAGTTAGCTTGTGATGGATAAAGTTATCTTGCTTTGGAACCCAATCCTCCATGAAGGGCTATTTCAAAATAACTTCGATTAGTCGGCTAGGATGCTTCAGGAGTTCCCACATTCTGGTGCTTTCTTTTAACTCCTTTACTGGCTGGTTAATTCTGAGCATTATGCCAGCAAACCCAGTGTCCCCCCAGAAGGCGCTGCATATGTTTTTGTGCTCCACTGCCACTGTGCTCTGGGTTAAAAACCAAGAACCACTGCCCGTGCACAGCAGGCCAAATCCACAGGCTATAAAGCCTCAGTGACAATGGTTCTGAATTCCATAGCTGCAATTTCTAATCGGACTTTGAAACTTAACCTCTTTACCATCCCCTCATTACCAGGAACTACTCTCCTGGAAACCAGCTCACTCTTTTTATGTTTTTGCCCCCTCCTGGGAACCTGTAAAAGCCACATGTAACTGACTATTATCTGGGGAGTTGAAAAACTTGCAGATATTATCGACTGAGAATTTTTCTCAGAAGCTGCTTGAAATATATTTCTCAGCCCCGCCCCTTCCTCAGCCTCCAACATAAACAAAATATTACAGGCACAATGACTGATTCTAGTTCACTCAAAAATACTTAAAATCCTCAAAGACCGGAAATCTTTAAATCATAAAGTGAAGACTGACTGGGTAGAGCACACTCAGATAAAGTTTAATTTCTTTGAAGTTTATAAGTTCTTTTGACTTCGTTTATATTTCACCTGCTATGTTTGAAGGACGTTTTTAAAGGATTAGGACAATTGTTCATTCCATTTAAAAATATTATCACAGCTATACATTGTTTATGAATAATAAGTTCCACATAACAATGACTGTAATCACAGCCCTCTTTTTAAACAAGAGAATATGGTCAGAGCTACATTTTCCAAGTCTCGGGGGAAGAGCACCACTCTGAGAATGCTGAGTCCTATCTCTGCCATTGCCATCCATGACAGTGAGCTTATGATGTACCAAGCCATGTATTATTAGGTCCCTATCCTTGAGTATGGAAAACAGTAACGCCAAAAAAAAGAAGAAGAAAGAAAAAAATCCACAGAATTCTATGGGCATGTATATATACAGACAGACAGACAGACAGACAGACAGACACTGACTCTAATTCAATCTGGAGGGCCAGAAACACTGGGCTGGGTGGTAAAGGAAGATGGTTTAATTAAGATGAGGGACAGGCAGAGAAATATTCAAGTCGCAAGAACAGCAGGAGCAAAGGCATGGAGAAGTGGCACTAGGTGGTAAATCGTAGGAGCCACTAGGAGGTGAGGACCACTAGAGTTTAAGCTATGAGGCACACCACTGCGTGCTATCAGCTGTTGGTGGGCTGTGGAGAACCTGGAACTCGTATACGCCACCAGAGGAAACACAAAATGGTACCATCCCTTTGGAAAACAGTTTGGTTGTTTCTTTAAAAGAAACTATACTTAACATATATACTTACCATGTGATAAGTATCTTAACATATACTTATCATATAATCCAGCCCTGCCACTTTTAGGTATTTACCCATGAGGAATGAAAGCATATGTCACACAAAGACTTGCACATGAACGTTCATAACTGCAGATTTTTTATAATAGCCCCAAACTGGAACATTCCAATTTTCATCAACAGGTGAGTAGATAAACAAACTGTGGTATAATCGTACAATTGAATACTACTCAGCAAGAAAAAAAGAATGAACTATTGACACATGCTCATGACATGGATGAACTGCAAAATAATTACGCTGAATGAAGTCAGATCAAAACAAATAACAAAACAAACAGTACATACTAAATGATTCGATTATGTAAAACTCTTGAAAATGTAAACTACAGTGACAGAAAGCAGAGGAGTAGGTGCTAGGGAGGGCGGAAGAAATTACAAATGGGCATAAGAAAATGTTTGGAAATGACAGATACCATCTTGACTGTGGGAATTATTTCAGGGAGAGGTACATATGCCACAATGTGCAAACCTGTACCTTTTAAATACGTAAAAACCTTGTGAATGCACTAAAAACTATTGAATTGTTGTGCTTTAAGTTGGTGAATTGTATAGCATGGGAATTATACTTCAGTAAAGCTATTAAATATGTACAGTATATTATATGTCAATCACGTCTCAAAAAGTCACTCGAAGCTTTTCTGAAATGTAAGGAGCAGATGTCTGGGGTGGACCCAGCAATGAGGCACCGTGTTGTCGAATGGCCCTTTAGCCTACTTGGAGATTCCAAGCAGAGGCATGGCCAGGGCTGATCTGCAAGTCTGATAGATCCTCCCTCTGATGCCAAGGGTAGAGTGGGGATGAGGACATCTGGACTGGAAGGAAGGACATCAGATAAGGGAATGTTGCAAAACTAGGGTGAGAGAGAATGGGATAATGTAGGTCAGCAGAAGTGAGGGAGAAGAGAGATTTGAAAAATGTTTTCCTTTTCTCTCTTTTGTAAGATGGAAGAATGTTGAACAAGTGTAAGGTGAATGACAAACAGGGAGAAATTACATCAATAAGAGAGGAAAAAAGAAATGGATAGAATATAGACCCAGAGGTGATCAGGAACGTGGAAATGCTTTTTAAGATGAGAAGAGCTGAGCCACCAGTCCTCAACTCGTGGGTGGTCTCGTGGGAGGCATTCTCGGTGGGCTCAGTGACTGTAGGCACTGTTGGCATTTGGAGGGGAGATGGCCAGGGATACAACATGCCTTCCAACACATAGGACAGTGCCATTCTATGACAACTGCTTTTTGTGTCCAATGTAACTCTAGAGTGTTCCACCAGATATTTATGCAAGTGAAAAGCCCATTTGTAATTCTCTGAATTAAGAGCCTAACTCTGTTTTACAAGTAAACACTGTTTTATAAGTAAATACTTTCTTGCAAGGTGTGAACACACACTGATGTTTTCAAGACTAGAACGACTGTGTAGACAGAGGGAAGCTTGAACTTTAGTTTATTTGGAACTTTATCAAGATTGTTCGCCATTGGAAGAAATCAGGTCAGCAGTGGAAATGCTGCCTACTGTATTTGAGATTCCAACACTGCACATCTGTGTGCCAGCCACAGCTGTCGGCACATCCATGGGGATGCTGCTTTATAAACAGTAGAGTCGAGTCAAGGATCCTGATGCCCTATGAGATATCCTAGTGTAGATATGCCCTAGCACTTACCTATTTTAAATTAAAGTTATTTTTATTATAAGTCATGTTATTGTCTAAAAGTTATATTTGCAAGTAAGCCAAAGTATCTGTGAATTTTATTTCGAAAAAATAAAAGGAATATTATAACATATTGAGAATATAAAAGGAGGTGCTATTATGCTAAGTTTAGGAAGCCAGACACAAAAGACCACACATTATACGATTCCATGTATGCATAATAAAATATCCAGAATGCGGAACTTCATAGAGACAGAAAATAGATTAGTGGTTGCCCAGGGCATGGAGGCCAGAAGTCCGAGATGGATGGGCAAGCAGGGCCACACTGGTTCTGCAGGCTCTAGGGCAGTGTCCTTTCTTTGCCCCTTCCAGTTTCTGGTACCTGTCAGTATTCTTGGATTTGCGGCCGTATCACTTCAATCTCTGCCTTTGTGGTCACATCGCTTCCTCCTCTTCTCTCTGTCTCCTCCTCTTCTATCTCAACTCTCCCTCTGCCTTTCTCTTACAAGGACACTTGTCATTGGATTGGCCCACCCAGATAATCTAGAATGATCTCCTTGTCTCAAGATCCTTAACTTAATTACATCCACAAGAACCCTTTTTTCCAGAAAAGGGAATGTTCACAGGTTCTGAAGATTAGGATGTGGGTATATTTTTTTGGAGGTCACCATTCAACCCACTACACAGAGTATGTATTTAGTGCGTGGAGTGCTATGGACCAGGCATTGTGCTAGTTTGGGGAATACTATAGAGAACAAGATAGATATGATCATTGTTCTCATAGAGCATAGGAATTGAAACATCAGAAGCAAGCATGCTTAATTTCTTTGGATTTTTTCCCAATAAAACAGCCTCATCATGCTTTAAAAAAAAGAAAAATAAAAGAGGTGCTCAGTCTGACAGAATTGAAAAGTTTGATCTAAGTTTTAAAAACATTACTATAGATGTTCAACGTTATAAGTCATTAGGAAATTGCAAATTAAAACAATAAGGAAATACCACTACACACCTATCAGAATGGCTAGATCCAGAACAATACCAAATGCTGGTGAGGATGCGAGCACTAAGAACTCTCATTTGTTGCTAGCAGGAATATAAAATGGTACAACTACTTCAGAAGACAATTTGGCAATTTCTCATAAAACTAAATGTACTCTTCTTACCATATGATTCAGCAATCACACTCTGGTGTTTATGCAAGTGCATTGAAAACTTACGTCCACAAAAAAGAAACCTGTATGTGGATATTTATAGCAGCTTTATTTATAATTGCCAAAACTTGGAAGCAACCAAGATGTCCTTCAGTAGGTGAATGGATAATTTGTGGTTCATCCAGACAATGGATTATTCTTCACTGTTACAAAGAAATGAGCTATCAAGCCATGAAAAGACATGGAGGAAACTTAAATGCATGTTACTTAAGAAGCTCATGTGAAAGGGCTACATACTGTATGATTCCAGCTATATGACATTCTAGTAAAGGCAAAATTATGGAGACAGTAAAAAGATCAGTGGCTTCCAGGGGTTAGGGGGAAGAGGTGATGAACAGGTAGAGCACAGAGAATTTTTGGGCAGTGAAATTATTCTGTGTGCTACTATCATGAGAATACATGTCAGTACACACTTGTCAAAACCCATAAAATGTACACCACCAGGAGTGAACCCTAATGTAGACTTTAGACTTTGGGTGATAATGACGTGGCAATGTAAGGCCACTGATTATAGAAAACGTACCACTCTGGTGGGAGTGGGGGAGGGAGGCTGTGGGGGAGGGAGGGGTGGATAGGAGCTCTGTACTTTTTTTTTTTTTTTTTTTTGAGACAGAGTCTCACTTTGTTGCCCAGGCTAGAGTGAGTGCCATGGCGGCATCCTAGCTCACAGCAACCTCAAACTCCTGGGCTCAAGCAGTCCTTCTGCCTCAGCCTCCCAAGTAGCTGGGACTACAGGCATGTGCCACCATGCCCGGCTAATTTTTTCTATATATATGTTAGTTGGCTAATTAATTTCTTTCTATTTATAGTAGAGACGGGGTCTCGCTCTTGCTCAGGCTGGTTTTGAACTCCTGACCTCGAGCAATCCGCCCGCCTTGGCCTCCCAGAGTGCTAGGATTACAAGCATGAGCCACCGCGCCCGGCCCAGAGCTCTGTACTTTCCCCTCAACTTTTCTATGAACCTAAAACTGCTCTAAAAAAATAAAGTCTATTTTAAAAATTACTATGGCAGAAGAGAACTATTCTTCCATTTAATCCTCAGTTAAAAAGTATAATGATTAACCCGACATGGCTTGCCCTAAATGGAAGACTTCGCTCCATATTGTTGAAGGGCCCTTCTATCTAAAGGGACCCAATTAAGTTCCATCATCCATCACACTCCTTTGGGCGGAGGCCCCAAAGGCCTATACATAAAAGCAAAAATCCTCGAGGAGGCAACACTGGAAGCAATTATACATCATTACTGCCTCGGCCAACTGGCTGGGTCCCCCCACGTGGTTCTGAGCGATGGCGCAGCGGCCTGGTAGGTTTTCGCCAAGATAAATTAGCCTGTTTTCTTTCTTCTGCTCTGATTGCAAGATAAATGGGATATATAGGTAGAAAGGAAATCTGGTTCTCTGGATAGTCTACTGTTCATCCCTGGCAGATGAAAGGCTTCTCCGGTGAACCAACTCTGTCAATACAAAACATGTCAGGCTGGGCGCGGTGGCTCACGCCTGGAATCCTAGCACTCTGGGAGGCCAAGGCGGGCAGATTGCTCGAGGTCAGGAGTTCGAAACCAGCCTGAGCAAGAGCGAGACCCCATCTCTACTATAAATAGAAAGAAATTAATTGGCCAACTAATATATATAGAAAAAATTAGCCAGGCACAGTGGCACATGCCTGTAGTCCCAGCTACTCGGGAGGCTGAGGCAGAAGGATTGCTTGAGTCCAGGAGTTTGAGGTTGCTGTGAGCTAGGCTGATGCCACGGCACTCACTCTAGTCTGGCCAACAGAGTGAGACTCTGTCTCAAAAAAAAAAAAAATACAAAACATGTCTTCACGGTGTGGAAGAACTTCCAGAGTAGGGTCTGTTCTGCATGGCTGGGCTTATATGAGGGTGGCAGAGAACACAGCACATTTTCCTTTTAGCATAGTGGCCTTTTCTCGGTTATTACAATCCAAATGCCACTGTGCAGTGGGGTCCTCAAACTTTTTAAACAAGGGGCCAGTTCACTGTCCCTGAGACCATTGGAGAGTGCACACTGTGGGCCCGAGCCGAGTCGGCTGCTAAGCAGGACAGGGAGCTGTGGCAAAAACACCCGGCAGGCCGGATAAATGTCCTAGGCGGGCAGCATGTGGCCCACGGGCCATAGTTTGAGGACGCCTGGTCTAACACATCTGTAATCAGCAGGACTTTATTATTCACACTAGCATAAATAAAACCTAAATAGGCTGGGCGTGGTGGCTTACACCTGTAATCCTAAGCACTCTGGGAGGCCAAGGTGGGAGGATTATTTGAGCTCAGGAGTTCAAGACTAGCCTGAGCAAGAGCAAGGCCCTGTCTCTACTAAAAAAATAGAGAAAGAAATTAGCTGGACAACTAAAAAAAAAAAAAATATATATATATATATATATATGTGTGTGTGTGTGTGTGTGTGTGTGTATCTTAGCCAGGCATGGTGGCCCATGCCTGTAGTCCCAGCTACTCGGGAGGCTGAGGCAGGAGGATCACTTGAGCTTAGGAGTTTGAGGTTGCTGTGAGCTAGGCTGATGCTACGGCACTCTAGCCCGGGCAATAGAGTGAGACTCTGTCTCAAAAAAAAAAAAATAATGACCTAAACAGACCCTTGAAACATTACTACTAGTAACTCAGCAAAGCCACATATTCATTGTTGCACACACTATGGACTGTGGGATCCCCCGTTTATCCTCCTCCCCACAAAGCCCCCTCATCCCAACAGACTGAAGCCTCCACTGTGATCATAATAAAAGCCGAGTCCTCTGCAGGATGAAGGGAGCTTCAAGAGGCTCTTTTAAATGACGCCCCACCACACATACAAAAAAATTTTGATAAACTCTAACATCTTTCTTCCCCTGGCTACAGCCATAGCCTCCTCCACCATGGGAAATCACAGCCCAAGCGATGCACTGTTAACTAACAGGGGTGTGCGATTACCCCTCACATCTCATGGGGTAGAAACAGTGGGAACTACTGGGATTTATAGTTGATCCATGGGCTTAGTTCCAAAAAGTCGGGAAGTATTAATAGTTATGTCATTGTTTAACTGTTGGTAACAAGAAAACAATGAGATATAACCCAAAGACCACAGCTTCTCTACCAGTACATACCAATCCTATTTTTTTTAATCCATCCAAATTAAGGTCATTCTATTTTTATTTTTCAGATTACTAATAGGATGATTTGGATAAAGAGACACCAGACACCCAACCATTCCTAGGTACATACCCCGGAGAACTGAAAACATAGGTCCCTCACAGGAATTTGTATGTGAATCTTCTTAGCATCATTCATCTCAATAACCAAAAAGTTTAAACAACTCAAAACATCCATCAATTGCTGCATAAACAAAATGTGGTATATATTCTTACAATGGAATATTATTTGGCCATTAAAAGGAATGAAGTGCAGACACATGCTACAAAATGGATGGACCTTGAAATAGAATGCTAAGTGCAAGAAGCCAGACACAAAAGGATACCTATTGTATGATTTCATTTATGTGACATGTTTAGAATAGGTAAATCCATACAGACAAAAAGTAGATTAGCAGTTGACTAGGGTTGGGAGGGGAATGGGAGTGGGTGCTAATGGATATGGGGCTTCTTTTGGGGGTGATGAAAATGTTCTGAAGTTAGATATTGGCGATAGTTGCACAGCTTAATGACTATACGGAATTGTATGCTTTAAAAGGATGACTATCATGATATGTGAATTATGTCTCACTGTAAAAAAGAGAAAACACACATCCAGATGAGTTCTGATGTACCTCTTTTATGTATCTCCGGAGTCCTTTGTTCCAAAATGTGATTGACAATGCCTCAAATATTGATTCCAACAGAAGCAAGCTATTGGGACTATTCATAGTCTTTTCTTCAAAAGTCCTGTCCAGAACCACAGGGAGACCCCAATCCAGGCACTATAAAACAAGACACAGACCATAACCAGGCCCTTTTAATGGCCTTCCTTTGTTCTTCCTTTGCTGCAACAGCGGGTCTGGTCATCATCTGTGGCGTTTGCACCATGCTCTGTGAACCTACATCTTGCTTTTGCTCTACAATCCTGTCTTTCTCTCCTCAATAAACCTCTTTTCTGTGCTCCCCTTACTTTGGTGCATCTTTGGCCATCGGCACGTCAAGAACCAACCTTTCAGACTGACACCTGACAGCACTGTTATAAACTCAGTTAAATAAATCTACCAATTCATTCTTCTTTAAAAAAAAAAAAAAAAGTCCTATCCAACTCTGCCCCTACACAGGGCACTGCGGAGGTGAACACCATACCACAGAGAGCTGCAAAAAGCCCACCTACTCAAAACTAGGACTGTGGGATTCATTTAATGAGCAATTTTTAGCTGTGGAGGCTTTCTTTAAAAAAGGTATACTTATCAATGTCCAAAATATTGCTCTCAAAATATTCTATCATATAGTGAGTAAAATTACATTTTTTTTTTTTTTTTTTGAGACAGAGTCTCGCTTTGTTGCCCAGGCTAGAGTGAGTGCCGTGGCGTCAGCCTAGCTCACAGCAACCTCAAACTCCTGGGCTCGAGTGATCCTTCTGCCTCAGCCTCCCCGGTAGCTGGGACTACAGGCATGTGCCACCATGCCCGGCTAATTTTTTATATATATATCAGTTGGCCAATTAATTTCTTTCTATTTTATAGTAGAGACGGGGTCTCGCTCTTGCTCAGGCTGGTTTCGAACTCCTGACCTTGAGCAATCCGCCCGCCTCGGCCTCCCAAGAGCTAGGATTACAGGCGTGAGCCACAGCGCCCGGCCGTAAAATTACATTTTTTTTGTTGATACATAATAGTTGTACATATTTTGGGGGTACATGTGATATTTTGATAGATGCATACAATGTGTAATGATCAAACCAGAACAACTGGGACATCCATCCAAAGGAATCCCCAAATTCCTTTGTCTTTTCAGATCAACAATTTTACAAAAAAAGAGACTGTTGCACTAGCCCATAGTTTTATTTACTCAGTGTTCAGACTTTTTTTTTCCTCCCTGAAATACAGACTGCTCTGTGGTCTCCTATTTGGCTTCAGGGAGTGAATTAAAAGCATTTCTTTGTGATGATTATTTGGGAACATTCTAGAGACTACTGCTTACCATCCAGTGTGAAAAGTTCTTTTCAACTGGTGAATGTCCACTCATACTTCTGGCATTATTTTTATTTTTTTAAATTCAGAGCTTTTTTGCTGTGTGTGTGTGAGAGAAAGAATCACCGATAGAAGGAATCATAACTTCAAATTAATAAAACTTTACTTGTGCCTAAAGCACCAAAACAATGAACTTATAGAGCAAATACCATATAACACATAAGACAATCAGAAAACTGGTCTTTATGTATTCCAAGTTCTGTAAAAATGGAGATAAAATAACTAAAGCACAAATGGCAGGTAAGAAAAATAAAATAATTAAGTTACGACATTTTATTGCTTTTTCTGATGCTGCATTTTTTAAGCTCAGATTGGCTTCCGAAATTTTTGAAGACAAAACACTAAACGTACAAAGATTGGTAATTTAAGTCATAGATGTATGTATATGTTTAGGAAAATCATTTCAAAACACTTAAGCCTCATTTTCATTATTAGGAAGGATTTGGGTTAAATAATAACAATCATTTGTGTAATAACTTTTGAAAGTATACTTTCACAAACATTTATTTTAATGTTCACATCATCCCTATTTTACAGATGAGCAAATTGATACATAGAAAAGGTGAGTATCTTTCCAACGATAATGCCACCAGTGTAGAGGAACTGGACTTGAATTTAGTTTTCTGATTCCATGTACTATCATCTTTTCACCACACCACACCACACCATCTAGTATCTCATAAACTGACTACTTACTGCCTCTAAGTCAATCAAGGGCATATATAATACATGAGAACATATATCTATCCCTAAAGAACCCAAATTCTATTATCTCGATCCATTAGATCCATCCGGAGTTCAACAGAGGACACTGACTGTCCTTGGGGGCTGAGAGATTAAGATGTCACATCTGGCGAGGAAACTGCCAAGCGCTAATCCCTACCATCCCACCAATGAACAGAACTTAAGAATCTTCCCTTGTCAAGAACCACTGGTACCACCAATTAAATTTACACTTTATGTTCTGGGGGTTCATATAAGAAAATAAAACTCATGGAGATACATTAAATAGACATTAAAATCATTGACATTATAATCTCACACGCTGTACAAAAAATCCCCGATGGTCTGTAATTTATTTATGTATTGATTCAAAGCAAGTATTACCAGGGACTTGAGATAGTTGTCATCTCACAATGAGAACAGCACTTATACCACTTGGGCCTCATATCTTCCTTGAAAGGAAGACAAATGTTGAAGGCAAGTGAACCAATATAAATAAATCTTAAAATAAAATGAATTCGCCATGCCCTTTTCCATCTCCTTATTTTAACTTTAATATGTTTGAAATGTTTAATAATATATTAAAATTTATAATTCATCATTATTTCAATATATAGCTTTTGCTGTAACAGAAGGACTTCCTGATCATCTCTCATTGTACTTAGCAACAATGCTCTTGGTTTTTACCCTTTTTGGTCTATTACTTGGTTATTCCTGAATGGGTTATATAATCTGAATTAGAGATCTTTTTACCAGGACCATGCAGTTTCAGTATTTCCCTAGGTCTCCCAAGGCAGAATGTTCCATAGCAGGTGATTAGGGTAAAGAGATGTTCTAGGTCATGTCCTTAGAGTGGATACCTTTTCTTCAAGTAGAAATAAACCAGTTATATATTATTAGTACTTAACAAGCAACTCAAAAATAAGATATAGAATACATCAAATTTTTGCTTTCTCCTCTTTATATTTTTTAAAGGCCTACAACTCTCTAACTGAAGAATTGTCAAAAGACACAACTGTGTACTGAGAGTAAACACTCTCTCAGTAGTGGCGCCATTTCCAATACAAACCATTTCTAGTGTGAGCCTCCAAGATGAGCGACCGTTTCCCTCAGCGTCCTGGCTTCCGCAGCAACGAGCAAGAGCTTCTCAGGGTGGTGCACAAATACTGAGCTGCCGCTGCCTTTATCTAAATCATCACTTATAAATTCATCAGCTCGGGAGCCCTTGAGAAATTTAAAATCAACATTGTGAGCAGCAGCTTCAGTACAGCCCACAGTATAAAGCAAATACAGGTCGAGTATCCCTAATCTGAAAATCCAAAGTCCAGTATGTTCCAAAATTGGAGACTTTTTGAGCACTGACATGATGCTCAAAGGGAATGTTCATTGAGGCATTTCAAATTTTGGATTAGGGATGCTGAATGCAAATATTTAAAATTTAAAAAAATCTGAAGACTGAAACACTTGTGGTCCCAAGCATTTCAGGTGAGGGATATTCAACCTGCATGGGATACACCTGGCAGTGATTCAAAGAAAGCAACATTCTCCACCTTCAAAGAACCCTGCCTGCTTCAAACTACCCTAAAAAAATCACTCTAATTTTTCTCCATAGATGTAATTAAGCACTTAAGCAGTATGCTTAAATCTAAATTACAAACTTATATAATTTTCTCAAGATACTTTAATGTATATGTCCTGATTCCTTGTGGTTTTAAAAAATTTCGTTGAGCAAATCTCCCAATTCACCTAGGCCAATTTCCTTATTTCACATCTATTTTTAAAAAAACAATTCATCGCTTTAATTCTATGAGCATACTTAATGAACGGGAAAACTTGTGAGAGTGGCATAAGCAACACCTGCCCAGACCTTTCTTACAACTCTAGTCAATTCTAATTGCACAAAAATTGTGTTTCACCATAAAGACTGAGAAAGCGTTCATTTCAAAAATGCTGGTCATAGGGCCGGGCACGGTAGCTCATGCCTGTAATCCTAGCACTCTGGGAGGCCGCGGCGAGAGGATCACTTGAGGTCAGGAGCTTGAGACCAGCAAGAGTAAGACATCATCTCTACTAAGAAAAAATGAACTAGGCATGGTGGCACATGCCTGTAGTTCCAGCTACTCGGGAGGCTGAGGCAGGAGGATTGCTTGAGCCCAGGAGTTTGAGGTTGCTGTGAGCTAGACTGACGCCACGGCACTCTAGCCCGGGCAACAGAGCGAGACTCTGTCTCCAAGAAAAAAGAAAAATGCTGTTTAGAAAAACAAATATTTTTACCTGTGTTCATCCCACTTCCACCATTGCGAAAAACCTAAACCCTAACAAAACAAAAACAACTCTGTAGACTAAAGTGTTTGGGGTTTTGTAATATGTCTTACAATTTGTGGAGAAAAAATTTAGTTGAAAAAGCACAGCATTAAAATGAGATCTGAGCTCACTGTATCTTGAAATAGATCTAGCCTCAGAGAATGTCTAGTTTTGAATTACTCTGAGACAAGAGAGCGTGTGAACGCACTTCCCTTGCCTGTCTTTCTATGGCGGTGTTTTTGTTTTTGTTTTGTTTTTTAGGAGGAGTCTCTTCGTGTGATGAGCTGGGTGAGCCATTGTGGTAACCTGTAAGACCAAGAGCCCGACTGTAGGCTTAAGGTCATTAATATCAAACATCTAGTTTTTCAGGCAATTGTCTAATCTCCTTCCACATCTGGTCAGAGTTGGGTCATTTCATGCTGGTCTCCTGTAAAAAGACAGCTTTTGAGGTTTGAGAACCCCTCGTGTTGTGAGCCGTGAGAGCTGGGGGAAACCTCAGTGCATCTGTCACAGGTTTACATTCTTAACAGAACTCGGAAAAGATCTGAGTGGTGGTCACTCAAAAGAAATAAAAAAGATTTATTTCTGGAGTGATTAAGGCTCCAAGACAGGCGTCCTCAAACTATGGCCCACGGGCCACGTGCTGCCCGCTGAGGACATTTCTCGGGCCCGCCGGGTGTTTTTGCCGCAGCTGCCTGTCCTGCTTAGCAGCTGACTCGTCCCAGGCCCACAGTGCGCACTCTCCAACAGTCTGAGGGACCGTGAACTGGCCCCGTTTAAAAAGTTTGAGGACCCCTGCTCCAAGGAGTCAAGCGACAGCAGCCTCATCCACCCAAACTCTGAATTAGTCAACCGAGTCACAGTGGCTTGCCTTTCCCAAGAGCAGTTGGCTGCACTGCCAGAAAGCAATCTGGGTTTATGGTGCAGGATCACGTGACTCCTGCTGTCACCCCAGGGATTAAAGCCATGTCTAGCAGTGAAGCAACGTTAGGGAAGCACCTATCCAAGTGGCCCTTGTCTGAGAAAGCTCTCGGGTCACAGGCTTTCTGTGCGCCTGGATTTTGTTCCCTTCACAAATGCCCAAGTCTTCCCATTCCTCTCGCGTGGCAGCTCATTTAAACTGAGCCAAGCGGTGATGAGAACGGTACACGATCCTCCCCAAACCTCAGGTGTAGGCTTTGTCTCTGCAAGCTGACACTGCCGGCTGCATTCCTCACGCTACAGCCGCGGCGCGTACGTGGTGGGAGCATCATTCCACAAGGGGGTGCTTCGCTGCGCAGCTGGCCGCGAGCAAACGAAATTACCCGCTAAGATGCATCTAAGGAAATGGAGAGCTAAGGAAATGCAAAAGAATCAAAACTCAATATAAAGGCTAACAAAATTACGGGAGCCATAATCACAGGATGTAGGGAGGGAAATTCACTTAAGGCAAAGCAGATGATGCCAGTCATCAGTGAGGGCGCCCTGGATATGTATCTGCTCAACTAATCGGGGGCACAGCCGAGTGGACGCTTCCAGCTCTTTACGCAGCATGTAGTTCCATTCTCAGCTTGACATTCACGGGCTGTGTTATCCGCACTGGGAAAAGGCGATTTCATACTCATTTCAAATAATCCTCGACGTGATGACCTTGACCAGGGTGACTACCAACTGTGTGTGACAGAATCAATGCAAAGGCTAGAGAGCCGAGTACACTCCCTCCTTACGTGCCCTCCAAGCAGCTGTCTGTTATCAACACCCCACTCGCTCCTCACTGCTCCCCTCCTATTTTCTGGTCATCACTTTTCCTCCTTCCAAACTGGACACGGAGACACCCAGATGGCAGCCAGGATCAACACCTCATTCCTCAGCTGCCACCCTCCATGCTTCCAGCCCCGTCCCACCCCCACCACCGTCACCACCACCAGGGACCAGCCCTTCACGTCTCGCTCAGGAAAGTACACTGGCCCCTAGCGTAAGAGTTAACCTCTCTCCTAGGAAATTTCTAGACCTTGAGACGGTCTCTTCTGTACGTGAGGGAACACCCAAGCCCCGAAGTTCAGGTGGAGCCTCTCACGCTTCAGGGAGGGACACCTGTCAGCCAGAGTATCTGAAGGAACAGTTCTGTTGACCCTAAAGTGTGATTCTTCCGGCTGGCGACACCTTTCTGCCAACTAAGGGGCTCTGATATCCTGCTAGTGAGGCCCAAGGTGACAACTTAACGTGGTAAGGTCTGGTCCAGGGCACTGGCAACTTGATTCTCCAGACCTTCTGCCAAGGGACTTCCGCTCTAGCTCGTGGACGGTGTTGCTGGAGTAAACATAAGACATCCACTTAGAGAGAGAAACCAAAACGCGGTGACTCACCACCTCCTTACATGGAAAAAGGTGCTAAAACTAAGCGCACACTGACTTGGACAAGCTGCTGTAGACACGTAACCGTGCTGTAGCCCGTCATCTCTGAGCATCAAGTTTCTTTTCCATTTTGGCTGCAATGATGTCGTTCCTTAAAAGACTGTCTTCCCTGCACCCCCACGTCCCCTCTTTCCTGCTTCTTCCTCTCTTTGGCAGAACCGCTTTATGATGAGGTTTCTCCC
This sequence comes from Microcebus murinus, assembly GCF_040939455.1. Taxonomy (NCBI): domain Eukaryota; kingdom Metazoa; phylum Chordata; class Mammalia; order Primates; family Cheirogaleidae; genus Microcebus; species Microcebus murinus. The sequence goes on along the minus strand of NC_134111.1, from coordinate 92,445,325 downwards.
AGGCAGAGAGGGACAAGCTCTTCTCCCCTGGGGTGAAATGCCTGTCCTCCTGGAGAGCCGGTCTTTGAGCAAGAAGGGACAAGAGTCCCTGAGTCCCCTGCCTGACGCCCGTTCACCGCGGGGAGGAGAGAGCCTGACCAGGGCGGAGGGGAGAAAGCCATTGATTTTCCAGTTGGCCAGTGAGTGATTAACTCCACTCTATTAGGAGGGGCTGTGGTCACACCATCAGCGCCTCCCAAATGGGACTGTAACCAGGGCTGTAACCTCCCCATGACCCTTTTTTAATGAAAAAGGCTTGACTGTCCGAATCTGCGCCTGGGGCAGACAGGCTCATACACCCTGACTCTTCTCTCTGCAATCTCCACATCCACTCTAAGGCTGAGGTTCATGTGATGGTGACAGTGCAAGTATTTTTACAGAACCCCTGTTGGATGAAATGCCTAACCAGATTTGAATTACAGCACGTGTTTTATTTTAAAGATGAAAAGACCAATTCAAAGATTATGGTCTTACACTTAAAAAAAAAATCTAGCTATCTTCTCAGAAGGCTGTATAGACTTCTGAGGAACACTGTTTCCAGATAAACACAGAACCCAATCAGAAAGGATGTTGACAAACTTCAAACATTCTAGACCTTCTGTAAACAATTTAAATGTGAGTTATAAGAAAATTATAAGGCAAGGCAGTCCTGTACCCATGGGCCACCTCCTCTGAAAGGCCTTCCCTGACCACCTCACTTAACTTGGCATGCCTCTCGCATTCTTTCTCCCCGCAACCTTTTATTTTTCATACAGTTTTACCCTGCCTGCATTTATAGACTATATATATCAGCCACATCCCCGCCCTGAGCGGACGCTCTGCCTCGGTGGGGCCCAGGGTCTGGAACAGCATCTGGCAAACACTCAAACGCTGTTTGTGCAACAAACAAACGGTGCCTCTGAGGATTCTGGGAACTCTTCGTAATGAATGTTATCAGCATCGTGGTCTATAGAGTTGAGATCAACTCGCCCAACCCCTCTGTTTCACACATGAGAAGACCCAGGTCTAAATCGGTGAAGCGACAACCTGAGGTCTCAGGGCGAGGTGACAGTTGAGATGACAGCGAACCAGGTCTAAGGATGAAAGAAGCCATGGCCTGTGCGGTCGCAAAGGGACGCTGAGAAGGGGACTTATGAGAGTGCACCAGGAGCATGTGGTCTCCCGGAAGCTTTCAGAAGAAAGCCACCTCTGCCTGTGCCCGGTCACACTAGCTTCGTGCATCCCTCCACAGGGGACACTCTGTCTCACTTCAGGACTCTCTCAGCCTGGGGCTGTCCCCCCTCAGTTCCTCACATGACTGGCACCTTCTCACACTCAAGCCTAAAGTCAGATGGCATGAGGTGCCCCTCCCTGCCCCCCTTCCCTAAGGTGGGTCTCTGCTCTCCCCTGATCATGTTCTAAACGGGAGTCATATAATCTTTAATTACTGGCCGGGCGCGGTGGCTCACGCCTGTAATCCTAGCACCCTGGGAGGCCGAGGAGGGCGGATTGCTCAAGATCAGGAGTTCAAAACCAGCTTGAGCAAGAGCGAGACCCCGTCTCTACTATAAATAGAAAGAAATTAATTGGCCAACTAATATATAGAGAGAAAATTAGCCGGCCATGGTGGTGCATGCCAGTAGTCCCAGCTACTCGGGAGGCTGAGGCAGCAGGATTGCTTGAGCCCAGGAGTTTGAGGTTGCTGTGAGCTAGGCTGACGCCACAGCACTCACTCTAGCCTGGGCAACAAAGTGAGACTCTGTCTCAAAAAAAAAAAACAACAAAAAACACTTTAATTACTGTGTTGATTTACCTGTTACTGCTAGGCATACATGTGACCCCTCCCGCAGGATGCAGTCCTGGTCATTGCTCAATCCCTACCCCTTAGTGCCTGCCGTATGTTTGTTAAATGAATCACTAAAAAATGTAAAGGTTGTTGCTCATCAATAACAAGGTAAGAAAGAGATCTGATCCTCTTTTTATAAAAGCAAATAAAATCTTTCTGGCTCGAAGATTCCTCAGCAGTTCAGAAACACGTAGAATGATTACTTTCATACTGAAAACACCTTGATGAAACCTTAGCCAAATTTGTTTCTCACCTTTCCATCAGGGCTACCAGGGAAACATTCCAGATGGGAAAAAGTTCCATTTTAAAAAGACCTCTGGGCTGGGGTGGTGGCTCACACCTTTAATCCCAGCACTTTGGGAGGCCAAGGTGGGTGGTTCACTCAAGCCCCAGAGTTCCAGGCTGCAGTGAGCTATGGTCATGACCAACCCACTGCACTCCAGGCTGGGTGACAGGGCGAAACCCTGTCTCTCAAAAAAGAGAGAGAGAGAGAGAGAGAGACTTTTACAGGTGTTTCTAGTGTATTTACTACCCTCAACTGCAATTACCTGTTCTTATGTGTGTCTTCTTTACTCCTGTAAGAGTAGATCTCTTAAATCATCTTTGTAGTAATAACCTTTCTTTATTTTTACTTAACACCTATTTATTGAATTCCTGCCAGGTGCCAGGTTTAGGAAACAATAAGGAACCATCTGGCAGGGAAGGCAGATGCAGGTGCCAAGGTAACTTTTCAGAAGACAACACCTGTACTAAGACTTAGCCAGAGTTAAGGGGTGGCAGGCAGGCAGGAGCAGCATGCAGGGCAGAGCAGCATCAGCAGAACACGTGTGTGTCCAACACACAGGGCTGGGGCCCCATCAGCAATCCTGAGACTCCAGAGACAGAATGGATGGGGACTGGGCTGGAGGTGGAAATTCAGGCAGAAGCCAGACTGTGAAAGGCCTTATAGGTAACTTTGAGGTGCTTGGAGATTAAAACGTTCAAAAAGTTCCCATTTGCATTTGAGATAGATCATTGAAATTGCTGTGGGGAGGAAGGACTTAAGGTTGTATTAATAACAAAAACTGGAGTTGGCCAACAACAGCACTTTGGCAAGCTTGAGGCTAGGAATTCCAGACCAGCCTGCGTAACATACAGACCCCTTCTCTACAAAAAGAATTTTAAAGAATTAGCCAGGAGTGGTGGCATCTGTAGTCCTGGGTGGTTGAAACAGAAGGACCCCTTGAGCCCAGGGGTTAGAGGCTGCAGTAAGCTGTGATCATACTACTATACTCTAGACTGGGCAACAGAGTAAGACCCTTTCTCCGGGGGAAAAAAAAAATAGCTGGAGGGAGACTGATTAGAACGTCCCTTGAAACAGTGTTCTAAAATAAGCAAAGACTTTATTTATAATAGATAAATGTACAAAACAAAGATGCAGGCTGAAACTGCCAGAATGTTTCCAGAAATGTTTGGAATAGAATTACCAGTGTCCAGTAGAGGATAAATCTTTATTAAATGAATAAATGCACAAATCCTGGCTCCCTGGAAAACTAGACTTGCTCACTATAAAAAAATGTCCAAATTTGAGAAGTGAAGACCTCATGGACAGGAACTGTTTTAAGTTGGTTATGTTTATGGTGCAGCTTTTGTTTCACCTCTCCCTGTGAGAGAGGCCATTTAGATGTCCTGGTTTAAAAACCCTGCTCTTTTGGATCTCCTGAGCTCTCAAAGAAGGGTAAACAAGTCACTCATTTATATCGATACATATAACTATATCTATCTCTCCCTATATGTATATATATCTGTATACCTATGTCAAATTCCATGTCCTTAATTTAACTAATGTGTGATTAGGTCTGTAGCATTGAATCATTTTATATATATATATAATGTCATGGAATTAACTAGTAGATAAAGCAGAACACATATTTCATGTAGCGAATCAATAGTCTGGGTGCCCTAACAGAATTAAAAGTGATTTTCCATACATTATTTTTAAGTGATATAGCACTCCTTAAAACCACTATGGTTTGTGAACTATTTATTCATTAGAAACAGTAATGAACTAAGGTAATAAAATACGCTAATAATGCTAAATAATAAAATAGACTATAGACACAACTGAGGAGGAGGCACTACATAGCAAATTCTCAGTGAATCTTGATAATGCAGTATACGGCAACTCCAAAAAGGGGTGGCAAGAGCAATATATGTAACCTTAACAACATTTGTACCCCCATAATATGATGAAATAGAAAAAAAGAGAGAAAATAAACACTTAATATTTGGTTGTGGAAGGTGCTTTTGTAGTTACATTCGAATACAATTATAGCTAATGCTTGTGAATTTGGAGCTATATAAAGTTATGGTAGTACAAGATGAGTAGCTTAAAAAAAGCAAAAAGAAAGTTAGGAAACTACTTTGTGTTTGAGCAGCAGTGTAGAGATCTCTACCTAGTTTCTGCCCGCATCTAGTATGCTAAATACTAGCCTTAAGGAAGTGACTCCTCTTCTTTGTTGTTTATATATCATTTTGGTTGGAGAAATGCAAATACTGCCACATAAAAGACTGTGGGTTTGTAAGGGGAGTAAACACAAAGTAAATTTGGCCACAAAGTGATTTTTGAGAGTCAGAACTTTCCCAGTGTTCAGTATAGAATAAATCTTTATTAAATGGATAAATGCACAAACCCTGACTCCCTGGAGAGGCAGACCCTGCTCACTACTTTAGAAAACATCTCAGTCTAGAAGTGAAGATCTTATGGACAAAATCTATTTTTATATCTGTGTTTCATATCTCCCTGGGTTTGGAGAGATCTTAACAAGCACCCAGAACTACTATAGGGTTGGATTCTCTGTGCTTCTTTATTGTCATTGTCAAGTAAGAAACAAATCTGGATTTAGGAAAGGAGATAAGATATTTGAAAGGATTCTTGCAAGAAGTGGGTGGAAGGACTATTACAATATAAAAACCATGAGATCTTCTAATGTCTCAAAGGTTAGGCAGAATAGGGCTTTTCTATTATGTAGGGGAGACTGAACAAGGCTAGGAAAAACTGGGTGTGGGGAAGTGGATGAAGGGTAGAGGTGGGTTAGGTCAGGAGGGTCAGCCTGTTCTCAGAAGGGGCTGTAGCTGGGGTGGGGGATGGGGAGAGGTGGGTGGGAGGAAGGTCAAAGTTCAGGGGGTCTGCAAATGGAAAGAACCATAATTAAAGTTTGGTCAAGTCAACATAGCAGGTATTTTATCCACATTGGCCAGTGGGGACAGAGTTCAGCTAATCATTTGTGAGATAACATATGGGAATTTGGAGGGTCTGTGTCTGGCCTTGTCATAAGTAAATAGGGGGGGTGGGGGGGCACCTGTGACTCTTAGCTAAGCCACATGGAGAAGGATGGTTCCTTGAAGCAAATCCTTTCCTGGAACCGACAAAAGGGTGGGAGAATTATTTTCACGGTTTCTGAAAACCATGGAGAGAGCACAGAAAACTCAGGTAAAAACTCAAGGTCACCTTTCTTCTTCCCTTTTATTTTTAAGGTAAGACCTTGAGCACCTTATCTAATCAGTTCTTCCTTTGCAGGAGAAAGTGTGGCTATAAAAGGGGTTTTGGTGCAAGTAGTTTAAAATAAGCTCTGGCATTAGCAAACCCCTGCAGGCTCTCAAACCATCAGCAACTCTTCCGTTAAGTGAAAGCAGAAGAAAAGCCTCCAGGAACCAAGAGGCCCACACCTGATGAAGCTGGTCCTTCCAGCACAGAGCAAAGCTCACACTTTCCTTGAAAATTTAAAGAACCTCTTTTCAAAAGATAAAAAAAGAAAGATTTAAATGTCTTTCAATCCTGCTCTGATTTTCCCAGTATGTCTTGCAGTGACTAGTTCCGAAGTTGTTTTGGATTGGTAATTTATGCTCTCGGTCAGCTCCCCTTAGAGAAACCTCACGATTTCAGAAAGGCCGGTGACTGCAGGTCCCCTGGTGACAGCTGCCTAAATGCACAGGCAGGGCTGACTCGACTTCTTTGGCATGTTGCTTGTGTGTGCACATTTATTAAGTGAAGGCACGTGTCCAGCTACGGGCAGCTGTGGGCTGGCAGGCGACCTGAGAGACCACGGCTGCCACCTCTCAGCCTTTCCCCTACGAGTCAGCCTTGTTACCCATTTCTCTGAATTTCCTAAGGGGCACATTTCCCCTCAGTGAATATTCTCTCTCAGTATCGACTACCTGCAGTCCAGCCTTTTGGGTCTTTTCCTAAAGTCTTCATTTCCTCCTATCGAAAGATAACCAAGTTTTTTTCTGTGTGTGGTTTTTGTGGTTTTTTTGTTTGTTTGTTTTTTTGATGTAAAGAAGTTTATTTTAACATCTGCGTATGGACAGGCTGAGCCCAAGATGACATCAGCTTAATTTAAAGATCTTTATTTTATTTTATTTATTTATTTTTGTAGGGATGGGGTCTTGCTCTTGCTCAGTCTGGTCTTGAACTCCTGAGCTCAAGTAATCCTCCCACCTGGGCCTCCCAGAATGCTAGGATTATAGGTGTGAGCCATCTCTCCCAGCCTAAAGATTGGCTTTATTTGTGATTCTAGAATCCGGCAACACTTCATTCTCTAAAATGGAATGAGTGTTCCCATGAAAGAGGAGACTGGTTTTACAGACAGAGAAGGGCTGAAAAAAGCAGAAACAACAAAAAGGTGGAAACAGGGAGACAGAACAATAGAAAAATAACTGATTGGTTGACATTAGGTTACTTTCTTGTAAGGATTAACACAGAGGATACATTAATTATCACTCGGACTGAAACTGGCTGTTTGGGAATCTGGCTATCAGCTCTCCTTGTCCTGATTACTTGGAAGGTCAGATAAACAGTATGGGTTTGTTGATGGAACTTTAGCACGAATGATTCTGCTTTGGTTTGGTCTGTTGGGCCTAATGGAGGAGCTCAGTCCAAATCATTGACTGCCTGTACATTTTATTTAACGCTCCAAAGAGATCAATGACTGACAATGACTGACTCATGGTTCCTATATTCTTCTTTCCCATTTACATGCTCTGGACATCGTATTTTCAGATACAGAAATGCTGCAGTACCTGTGTCTATGCTTAGGCCCAGCCATTTTCTCAGTAGGGGTGAAGAGCTGTAGTGAGACAATTATTACTCAAGTACAATCGCATCACCGTAAGGGGCAAGCACATCATAATTTCCTTTCACATGCTTTTCAGACTTGGTGGTAGTGCATCCAGACATAGTTTAGTAACAAGGTGTTGCTACAGATAACTAATGAATTATGCTCATGGTTACAAGACCCCCAAACCAAGAACTACAAGTGAAGACCCAGGCTTGATGGATCTTCAAGAATACAAGATTCAGAAGACGTTTTATGAGATGGCTCTCGACTGTAAGCCTAGCACTTTTGGGAGGCTGAGGCAGGAGGATTTCTTGAATCCAGGAGTCCGAGGCTGCAGTGATCACACCAGTGTGCTCCAGCCTAGGCAACAGAGCAAGACTCTATTTCAATTAAAAAAAAAAAAAAAGGCTACTATGCTTGCCTTCTTGCCTGTATCAACCTCTAGTGTTTAAATGCACATAATATCAGAATTTGGGGTTGCAAAGTGTGATAAATGTCCAAATGACCCCAAAAGAGTATTTATTATTGCTTGGGTTTTGATTTGAGTACCAGTTCACATTAACTTTTGGAATGATTTAAATTGCAAACCTCTGTTCCATTTACTACCAAGCATGTTTTCTGAACCAGGGTCCATCCCATGCATGGCTTTTTATATTTTAATCTTAAATGTGACATCCTAAAAAGGATCTAGGTGGTTTTATATCTCTTGTATAGAATTTTCTTAAGATATTTTTCTCATGAATATAGAAACTTGCTCAAAAGTATCATCCATAAGAAAGCTAGGTAACAGATTAGCACACTCTTAAACACATCCTTTTAGGTAGCTGAAATGTTTTAAATAAAGACAGGCATCTGGTTTTCTGCAGCTCAGGCCTTGACAGCGGTTTGATGCTTTAATCCTTTCAGTGTTGAAGACACACCCTTCTGATTGCCCTCCAGGACAAATAGTCAAACATTCTTTGTAGATTAGAAGACTTTTTTTTTTTTTTTAAAGCATAAAACCTAGTCTTTAACATACGTTCTAAAAGCTTTCCATAGTACAAATTTAGGTTTAAATTCCTGAACCCAGCCTCCAAAAAGGCAAAGACCTAGAATATCATTTAGCTTGTTTGGACACTTACCCAAGCGAATGAGCCCCTGGTCTGTCTTTCTTTTATTCTATTTAAAATGAATTCTAATAAAACAGCCAAGATATAATCTTTGTTGGCTGCAGAAAAAAAAAATGGAGACTTTTAGGTTATCACCCTGTGTCTATTCTTTGTAGCTAAGTATTTTTTTTTTCCAATTATGCAGACACACATTGAAAATTGCTCAACCTCTATTTGACACAGCACACGTGTAAGAAGCCCTCACGGCTCACCGGGATGGGCTCTATGCTGCTGGCGGCATGATGCAGGGTGTGCAATCCAGTTAGTATGAAATGCAAGCTTAATGCTCTCCTTTGCCTGGAGCTTCTATTATGGCCTATTAAAAGAAATCAGCTCTCTTCTTTTACTCGTTTAGCCTTTGTTCGTTTACCAGTATCAGTTTGAAAGGAAGCAAAACTTAATGCTGCTCATAACTTGCTAATTTCCAAGTTACAGGCTGTGGATTTTTTTTGAAAACCTTCAGAATGTCATTCCCCAACCCCCAGAGTCACATTGCTGTGTGTTCGAAAAGCATTTTCAAATTCAAGAAAACATTTTTTCCCTTCTGATTTCAGTGCCTGCGAATGCCAGAAGAAATTTAATTTTAAAAGGAACAAAAACATCACATCTTTTTCTAGTTAAATCTGAACATATGTAATGCAAACAATGAATTTATAATGTGTGCGTGCACACACGCACACACACTCTAAAGGATGCTGACAGCAAGGCTTGTGTGCTCGATGTCCCCCACGCCTTTGTGTCTGGACCCTTACTGAAGTCCAATGCTTTTCGGCTTGCATTTGCAAGGCCACGTGATTTCTAGTGACTTGGACTCAGGGTAGGTTCACCTGCTATCTCCCTAAGGGCCCCTTTCATAAAGGATCACTCACTCTTGATTGCTCCCTCTCCCTGTCACAGGGGACCACAGAAAAATTGGTAGAAGCCAACCTAGTTGGGATATGGGGAACATCTGGAAGAAACTCTATAGGGGCAGACGCACTGTTGAAGCCGGAGCATATGATTAGACCGACTGAATACCCTAAAAGATGTATTGTATCACCACCTGCATTTTTATTATCATAAAGCTTTTTAAATGGGAGGGGCCCTCTGGTCATTTGTTCAACTTCACATTTTACAGATGGTCAAACTGAGGCCTGGAGAGAAACAGCCGTGGACTGACAGAGCACTTAACTGACGGAAGTCTCTCCTTACCCCCGCCCCAATCCCCAAATGCTCCAGGAGAGCTGGGAGAGGAATGTCAGGCTGCTCATCCCACTGGCCAGGCGCGGGGCACAGGGGAGATGAAGGCACCCGGGGACAGGAAGCCTGGGAAGTAGGAGGCACACAGGCAAGAAAAATGCCCAGACCCCTGAGGTCAAATCCCTGCCTCCTAATAGGGACAAAGGGCCCACTCTGTTCCTCACTCCTTCTTTTCCACTTGGCTGCTTTGCAAAATAGGATAAGGAAGTGGAGCATGGCCCGGGAATGACAAACCCACAGGATTAGCAGGCAGCCCTCTGCAGGCTTCCAGCTTGGAAATTAAAGTGCCAAAGCCCTTCTCCACCTTACTAGGTCCCTGTGATGCTCTAGCCTTTAAGCGTAAAAAATTTGGGACACAGTGTCTGGCAAAAGGGGGGGGGTACTCACAGGGACCACAGCACGGAGAGTTGGCAAGAGCATGTCTGCAGAACCTGTGACATATGGCTGCTGTACATATATGCACTGGCAAGTGAAACTGTGATGTTACAGCCTTTCCAACCACATAGGCAAAGCACATTTCTGAATAATTGGATTTGGAGGAAAAAAGTAAAGTTTAGCCATTGGAGGCAGCACAGTGCAGTGGAAAGGATATGGTTTAGAGACAGAATAGGTAGTGTTCACACCTGGTTCTATTTAATATTTACTGGTTGTGTCCCATTCGGCAAGTCACTCAATCTCTTTGGGTTTCAGTGTTCTCATCTGTGAAATGGGGTTCTTGTATGTAAAGTATTTGGCATGTAGTGGAGACTCGGGAAACAGCAGCTTGGAGGACCATATCCATTCAAAAATGCAGCTTGGCAAATGGAATTGATTTGGTTTTAAAAAAGAGAATTAGAAAAAGAGAATTAAGATTTTCTTCAAAAATCTTATCTGAAAGCCCCACCCCCAGCCCTATTGATTAGCTCACTCTCTTTCCTTTTGTTTTACAAATGAGTGGGAGAGAATCTGGAACCAAATCCAGTCCAGAATGGTGCCTTTGTCAAGACTCTTAGGGACCTATTTCCCTGCAGGCAATGGGGGAGAAAGCAGGTTTAACCCTGAAGGCTCACACCGAATTCCTTACCCTCTGCCCTATCAGGATGCTCCTTGGTTTGGGGTCTAGATATGACTTGGCAAAGGCTATTTGTTTTTCTTGATAAGACATTCACAGCTAGAATAAAACAAAACCAAAAAGAGAGGAGAAAGACTAACTCTATAACCACACTGTGTATGAAGTGGTTAGTTGTTTGCATGATTTCAGCAGATCCAACCTTATTTCATCCTCAAAGATATCCTGCCTCCAGGCCCCTGGTGTTTCATGCAATCTAATACCTAGCTAAGCTTTAAAGCAATCACCCATCCACGCGATAAACTAAATGAAGCATCAGAAGTGATGCTTGGCAGTGAGGGGGCGATGGACTCTATCAGAGAGAGTGGAGATTCTGCTCGAACAGCACTGCAGCCTTGGGGACGGGCAGGGACAGTGGGAAGGAGAGAGAGACATCCAGAAGACTGTGAGCACATTTTCTAGTCACCAACATTCAGGGAAAAAAAAAAAAAACAGGTAATGATGGTGATAATGAGAAAGATCTGAATTTATTTGTTCACCGTGAGTCTAGTTTTAAGGATTTTTTTAAACCTACACCAAAACCAAAATTTTCCCTTGTGTTTCAAAACCAATGCAGTTTGTCTAAAAAAAAAAAAAAAAAAAAAAAAAACGCTAGAGACATCTACTTAATATTTAACCAAGGCTAAATTACAGATTCTACTTCAGAGGGACTGGGCAGAATCTCTGACGCCTAATTCAGTTTCATTCAATGCAAGTTAGTGAGGGTGACAATCTGGCCATTGTTGAATACTTTTAAAGACTCATTAATCTCAAGCAAGAACCAACTTAACAAGCAGGGCAATCTTTTGAAGTGAACAGTGGTAGTGGTTTAAACAGAGGATTAAGAGATAATCACATTTAAAGTCATCTTTTGGCACTAAAATTGACCCCAGCCTAGTGAATTACAGGGCTGGGGAAAGGCCTTTTCCTCTTCTCCCCAGCCAGGTGATGGACTCCCTTGTGACACAGCCAGATGGCAGCCTGCCCACATCCAAAAAGACACTACTCTATTTTGACATTCTATCACAAAGTTTACCTCTTAACCAATTTATGTGACTGCTATAAAATAATGCCCTATACTCTGCAAAAGTTAGGCAGTATCTGCATAGTAGGCCCAATTTAAAGGCAAATTTTTGGTCTGCCTTTTACTGTAGGTAATCAGCTAACTAGCTGCTAAGAATGAGAATGGGAGAGACGTGGAAAACCATCAGTTGAGATTGGAGATCTCTAACATTAATTTGTCTTAGGAGAATAGGAACACAAGAGCCTGCCAACAGGAATCTGCTGCAGTGATGGCTTCCCTATCACCAGGCTTTGGGTCTACAAAGAAATGGAATTTATATTTGCCAAGCAAGTAAGCATTTTTCCTTTAAATCATTCCTTCAGTCACATTGAATACAAAAGAGCAGGCAAACTAACAATTATTTAGCAATGGATTTGATATGCATTTCAAATGTACTGTCTCATATTGGGGGATTCAGAAAACCAAAACAAAATAAGCCACATTAGCATTCAATCTGCAAAAGAGATAAAATACCTTGTAGTGTGTGTGTGTGTGTGTATGTGTATGTATGTATGTGTATATATATATATATATATATATATATATTTTTTTTTTTTAAATGTTATCCTGCCCAACTTCTGTTTTTTTCCTTTCCTCCACACTGTGGATGGACCTCTTTTAAGTGTCACACAGCAAACATATCATGAAGACTCATGACCATATCACAAGCGTCTAAGGATCCTCTAGCTGGATCCTTTCATTTCAGAGCCAGGGAAACTACAGGCCAGAATCATGAAGTGCCTTGAATAAGGTTTTCCTGCTAGGATCACAGTCTAGGTCTCTTGATGTTCCAGAATCTGGCCCATGGCTCTGGGGCCCCAGTTAATTGTCCATCCAGCCCACTAACACAGCTGTTTGGACCAAGTCCAGCCAATCTATGGACTGGCTGGCGATGGATGGAATAGTGCAACCAGGATACACAATGAGCTGCATCAGGCTGTCTTGGAAATCTGAGCTAAAAGACATTTGAGAAAATCACCAGCTAACAAGACAGCTGAATTGTAGCAGACAACCCACGCAGTAGCTTCAGTTCCTGTGAGGTTCTGGTGCTGGGATTCCTGATAACCTTGCAACAAATCCCCCGTTTCCTGAGTTAAAGTGAATCTCTGTTCCTGGAAACTAAAAACACTAACTATATGACATCAGCCCGGTGATCCTTTCATGATATTATAGGACCATAAACCTCTGACCAAACCTCAAAGCTGCTGATGTAGGTAGAAGCAACCACTCCTTTTCCCACACAGATACTTCTTGTTTCCAATCAGAGACATAATTAAAAGCCATCGGTTATCAGGAGAGAGATTAACCCTGCCTAGAAACTCTCAGGACCAGGGCCTTTGACATAATCAGAAAAACTCTAATGAATCATTTGTCTATGATAAAGACTCACTTAAAAATAGCCACACATATGTTAGAGCAGAGGGGAAAATATCTTTTGATGTATACTTTTGTTAAATGTTTTAATTCTTTTTTTTTTTACAAATAGGAAAAAAAGAAGGCAAGGAAAAACTCAAACACAAATTTTAACTTTATTGGAGTTCAGGAAGCCTCAACCAGGTTTTCTAAGGGCTGGTCACTTCTGAGTAAGCTATTTTACAGCCAGGGAAACTACAAGCCAGAAATATCAAGTACCTAAAGACACGAGTCCCAAATTCAATTGCCTTAAAAGACAAGGGAGGTCACAAAGGGTAAGACAACAGGGAGTGGTTAGTTCTGTGCCTAAACTAAAGCCCTGCTCAGTATGAAAGCATTCAAATTCTATTTTAGATGAGATTGAGATGGGGCACTTTTGGGGTGGTATGGCCATAGACACAGATTCCATTTTAAAAGATTTTCCTAGTTCACTACTGATGACATAATAAAGTTATATACTATTTCTCAAAGTCTTGAACTTCTAAAAATCTCATATATAGACAGACACCTTGCCTCTGATAAGTGGAAAATTCTTTATCTTTCTGGGTTAACAACTGGTGGAAATAAAAAAAAAATTAAAGTCCCTTTTAAAAACATACTCAAAGGGCAGAATAACAATTCACAAGAATACAAATGCCTAATAAAAATATGAACTACCAATTTTTCATTGGTCAAATTAGCAAAGATTTAAAAATGAAAACACACAAAGCTTAGGAGGAGAGTCAGAATGATACCAAACAATATTTCTAAGAAAATAATTTAGTAATATGTATCACCAGCCTCAACAATTCTATCAATCCTATGTGTCAGGAAAAGGTTTGCTCTCTTAGGAATACACCCATAATTTCTTAGTGGATAATGTAATCTAATTTCGTTTTGGTTGCTCAAGACAAAGTTCAAAGACTAATTTGTGGCTCACCTTTGAACCAGCTAACTACATTTAACTTTAGTCTTGGCTTTATTCCCCCTAATTTTGATTTTTATCTACTTATTCCCCCCCCCTCTTTTTTTTCACATCTCATCATCATTAATGCCATGAAATATCTGTGAAAAGAAGTACAATATAAATAAGTAAAACATCATAAGAACAGAGAAAATGAGGCTTGCAACCCTCAAGAATCAGTTGTGGTATCAGTATTTGCATTGCTATTTTACAAAGTGGGAAATAATTTTATTTAGCAAAAAGTGAGTGAGACTTTGCTTCATGTTACAAAGCTGAACACCATCTAGTTTCAGTGAAATTGCCTGTAACTTTTTTTCCCAAAATACAGCAAGATAACTTTAAAGCTTTTATTTTTCTGATAGGGCTGTCACCATGCCAAAGTGAAAGTCAGGAGATTAGATAATCACTCCACAGGAAAGTGGCTCATCTTGTAAAACACCATCCACAAGCATTCTAATCAGATAACCCATTCACTGACTCCTCTGTCCTAATGCCTGAGATGCTTTTGAGCCCAAATATAGGTTAAACACATTGATACAGAACAGAAGAGAGAAATAATGACTTGATTGGTGTCCTTCAACTAATTTAACAAAAGCTTATCTAAATTTTCTGGGATAAAATACCTTTGGCTTGCCAAGAAAGGTGGATTCTAAAATCCACCTTAAATAGAATACAGGGTTAATAAATACCATAAGGGCAAAGGCAAAACACAACTGAAATAAATATGTGATAGAAGAGAACTTTGGGAAAAGTCATTTTATTTTATCTTATATTATTTGAGACAGAGTCTCACTCTGTTGCCCAGGCTAGAGTGCCATGGCATCAGCCTAGCTCACAGTAACCTCAAATTCCTGGGCTCAAGCGATCCTTTTGCCTCAGCCTCCCAAGTAGCTGGGACTACAGGCATGCGCCACCATGCCCGGCTAATTTTTTCTAAATCTTTTCAAGTTGGCCAATTAATGTCTTTCTATTTTTAGTAGAGACAGTTTCTCGCTCTTGGCTCAGGCTGATTTCGAACTCCTGACCTTGAGCGATCCTCCCACCTCGGCCTCCCAGAGTGCTAGGATTACAGGCGTGAGGCATGGTGCCCAGCCTGGGCAAATCATTTTAATGCTTAAAGCCCCAGTTTTAACATCTTAAAAAAAATTGACAGTGGATCTCTTCATGCCGCTTGGCTGTGTTCTTAATGACAGCCCTCTCTGGCAAAGGAGGCCCAAGGGGCGGCATCAAAGTCACTTGCTGCTTCACCCAGTGTGTTCTGGGCAAGTTATTTAGCCTTTCTATATTTCAGTTTCGTGGTCTGTTAAATGGGCTGGTAATATTAATGATTACTTCACAGGATTGCTGGTGGGACTAAGTGAAGTAGGCATGTAAAGCAATATTACAGTGAATGGCATGTATACTCAACGCACAACATATAATAGGGCTCATTAATGTTTGAAGTATTACTATCTGAGTCTATAAAATGATACTAATCCATTGTTATGAAGCTCAAATGAGGTAATGTACAGAGATGCCAATAAAAGCAATAAAAGATGTTCGACAGAGAGGAGGAATAATTATGATTGTGGAGAGAGAGCAGTTAATATAACCATAAATGCTGCTAAACTGGACAGTGTGAATCACCACTAATGTAATAAATGATTTTTAAAAGCAATAAAACTTGTTGGGTCTTCGTCTAATAACAACTGTTGGACTGATATAAAATTTGACAAGAGGTTTGGCACTCCTGAACATAGCTGCCTCTCAGTGAATTTGGGGTGAGGTAAGATGCTTAGCTCTGCAGCTTATATAATTGACATTTCTTGATCTCTACCCCCTTGAAGAGGCAGCCACCAATTTAGGGATCCCCCTTAGAGAAAAAAAGGCTGCCTCAGCAGGAAGCTGATGGCCCTGGCTGGCCGAAGCAGGAGAACTGCACCCAGCTCCACCCCACTTCCCCTCTCAAGCTCCAACCCCCCCAGGAATTTCCTGACCTTTCATCCACCTTCAACACTGCAGCCAAACCAAACAGCTCTTGTTATTGTCTCTGCAGCCCAGCAGAGAGCAGCCCCCTCCCTAACACACGCCCCCACACGCACACATGCAAGCACATGTATGAACACACAAGAACACTCCTACACCTCCCTTTGACTTCCCAGGAAGGGCCTCCACTCTCTCCGCCAAGAACTCGAAGGAAGGTGCACACCACCTTACTCTTCCCACGCTGCCCTTGTAGACACAGCTTACCCCCAGAGTTAACTACGGAACTCTGAGCATAGATGCCTTGTGGACCAGGGCATGCACCCATGTAAAAAAAAAATCAGGTAACAGGCCACCAAACCTCAGGGCAAACCACAGACTCAACAGTTACTCTTTCTCAGGCAAAGACTTTATTTGCTCACTCTCTTAACAAAAAGCAGGCACGTTGAGCACTTTGAAATGAGGAGTCCAAAGCATAAAATACAACGACAATCAGAGTCCCCTACCCACAGCCTCCTGTCAAGTCTAAAGGTCTTCCCAGCTCCTCAGGAAAAGTCTTCCACCCTCACTGGGGGAAATCATTGGCCGTGAGTTGACCATACACATTATAAGATATTCCTGGGTGATTAAATGCACTTCACATGATCTGCCCCACTCAACCACCATTAAGGCTTTGGGATCTAAATATATATATATATATGTCTCTTGGAAAATAAATGACAGAGGGACAGAAACTCGAGCACCATGGGCCTTTCATGGATTTTCAAATCTTAAGAATGGAAAGAAAGCTTCTGCTCCCTCCCTCCTGCCCCACCAACTGCTCCAAGGACACAGAAGCTGGCCTCAGAAAGGGAGGGGACAATGGGACTGACATTCCCTTCACAATCTGCAAGATGCTTATGCTTTTGCAGATTCTAGGTTTCGGAAGATGGTTACAGGGAGACAGGGATGGAGAAATTAAAAAAAAAATGGCTGGTAGTTTTAGAGAAAAAAAGGATAAAAGAGTCAGAAGGAATTGGGGGTCAAATAATCCTAACCATAAGCTTCAGCAGTTCTTTAGACTAGAGGCTTCAAACCGAGCCCACACATTTGGACTTCAAGGAGTCTTTGCTCAGTTAGCATATGATGTTTTTAAAATGTAAGCCTACATTTAAAAACTGGGAGATTTCACAT
Source organism: Microcebus murinus (assembly GCF_040939455.1). Classification (NCBI taxonomy): domain Eukaryota; kingdom Metazoa; phylum Chordata; class Mammalia; order Primates; family Cheirogaleidae; genus Microcebus; species Microcebus murinus. The sequence continues at coordinate 92,428,334 of NC_134111.1, read as the reverse complement.
GAAAAACAGGGAGATCTGGCAACTCTGGGCCCATTTTCCTCATGGCAGTCACAGATGCAGCCAGGGGGCAGCTGTTCCCTGCACCTCCAGGCGGCCACTCTGTGAATGATTTGCACAAATACCCCCTCCCCACCAGGGCTACCCCTCCCACCCAGGATGTCACTGTTTTACTTCTCTCCCCTGCCCCTGAGGACATTTGGATTTATTGCTTCCGAACAAGTCTGCTCTAACTTGCTCTACAAATGAGAAAAATAAAACCCAGTGTGGGGTCACTTTAAGATCACACAGCTTCATTTTTATACCCAACTAATCGCTTCTGAATCTCTAGTGCAGACTTCCGAGTCAGGGAAATGGTCTTGTCCCTGAAGCACCCACCCCTGCCACTAAGTAATCTTTGACTTTAGAATTGATTGCTCTTCAAGACCCCTTTGCTGTCATGGACTAGACATTATGTGTCATCACACTCAAATAGCGACTTGTGGAGTCCTCCCACTATGCCAGGCCCTGAGCTCTGTGCACATTCTAGATATCTTCATGGTGGTTCTGGGGATGCACATTATTGACAACATTTCACAAATGAGGCAGGTAGGGCTGTGGACAAGAGCACGTAGACATGGCTGAATCGCACTTGAATGCAGGCCTATCAGATACAAACCTGTATGTGTGTAGTATGCCTTTCAGCCTTGCAAATATCCACCATCTCCCCCAGTTAAACAAAAAAAAAAACCCAGAACTCATTTGGCCCTGAACAAAGTTAAATGATAGACTGACCAGCAAAAGAGGCGAAAGGGGCTCCCCACCTGTCTACCTGGGATTGTCATCAGGTATTTGTGTATTTGCAGCTGCCCCCACTACACTAGAGTTTCCTTAAGATAGGTTCTTTGCCTTATATTTTACTCTCTTCCACGTATATAGAGTAGTTGCTTAATACTACTTGGAATTATTACTCAACAGCTTCTGGTTTTAGCTTCTGATCAAGTTTTACTAAAATGGGCCCCTTGGGAGGATGCATTTTATACTCCTTTATGAGTTTTTAGAAAGGTCCTTTCTTCTCTGTTCATCACTTCTTTCCCCTCCTTGTTTGGTTTCCTATGGGAAGGTATACAAAGTACATGAAATTATAGGTTTATTTGGGATTTACAAAAAAAAAAACCAAGTTGTGTTTGTAGCTTTTTAATTTTTCCAAAGTAAATCAGACACCAGATCCAACTCTAAGTGGTTAAAAAAACAAAGAACCTATGCACAAGGGACTTGAATATCCAAGCAGGTAATTGCCTTAGAAGTAGTAGTGGTTAAAAAGTAATGACAGCACTTACCACCCAAATGATGATCAGCCTTCTGGATAGAAAAGGATCAATATTCCAGTGAGTGAATGGAAGAAATGTTATGTAGAACACTTCTTGACCCAAAGCAGCTGAGAATCTGAATAAGTAATAGTAGAAATAATTCTTCACAATGTACTTCTGTACATAAGCCTAAAAGACAAAAGTTTGAAGATTCTGTGAGTTCATTCAACATGTCACCATGGGGCAAGTTTTAAAAACTTTCTATCTAAAACTCATATAGGTCTTCATTGCCAAGGCACTTTCTCCTTTCCCATTTGGGTTTTTTTGGACAGGATCTCACTGGTGGTGAGTGCAGTGGCATCATCATAGCTTACAGCAAACGCACACTCCTGGGCTCCAGTGATCCTGATCCTTCTGCCTCAGCCTCCCGAGTAGCTGGAACTACAGGTTTGTGCCACCATGCCCGGCTAATTTTTCTATTTTTTCCAGAGATGGGGTCTCGCTATGTTGGCTCAGGCTGGTCTCAAACTTCTGGCCATAAGCAATCCTCCCGCCTCAGTCTCCCAAAGTGCTAGGATTACAGGTGTGAGCCACTATGCCCGGCCTAAAAAGTAGAATTTTAATGCTACTTAAAGTAGTCCCGAACTTTACAAAAATAAAATCAAAGTAAAATGCCAACACTCCAAACGACAAAGAAGAGAGGCAGTACTGCTACAGAACGACTTGGTCAAGACTCGGTTAAGTTGGGATTTCTGTTTCATTCTAAACAAAGTCTGAGGTTTTTGAATCCTGGGGGATTTCAGAGAACAAGTTTGATGTGCTTATTCTGTAGACATTCATTCCGCAGCTATGATATCCAGCACTTGTGCTGGCTGCTAGCATCTGCAGAAGAGCCAGGCGTGATGTTCTGTGTAAGGAGCTCTTATCTGGGGGGTGTGGGGCACCAAGGAGTGTGGTTGGGGGGAATACATTTTTAAATGCACCAATATGATGTTTGTGGCCTTAAAAAAAAAGGCTTAGAGTACTTTCATACTTCAGGAATAAAAAAAGATGACCTTGGAAACTGTAGGGATATAATTGCACTTGACACTGCTGGCTGTCTGCCAAGTATGCATTCTTCTCTTTTTCCTCCCTAAGAGGTTCCAAATTTTATTCCAGCATCTCTACCTCCCCCACAAAGCCCTGTGACTTGGGGGAAGTCAATACTTCCCTCCACTCCAGTAGTGGATCTGGATTCATCTAAAGGGGTTGTGGTAAGTACAAGAATTCAGCCTCAAGCCATGCAGGGCACAGACTACCCTCGAGACAGCTGCCGGTCACGGACAGAGCGCATGTTGTGAGCTAAAATGGGGTCTCTCATCAGAGGTAAACTTGACTTCTAAATGCATTCAAACTGGAGAGAATGGCAATAGATCCATCCTCAGTAGGAAACACAATAGTGCACAAGATGAATTAGATAAGGAAGTATACAGTTTCCCCTCTCTGCTGAGATATTATGGCTGGATCTGCCAAACAGGGACAAGGGACTGCGACAAATAAGTGACAAATGCCTCTCTCTAGAGCAGAACCATGAGCTACCTGATGTCAGAACTGATCTCTGCAGGTTCTGTTTTATAAATAGACATCCAACAGGCCTGACCTTGAGGCAAATGCTATAAAGAGTTCCTCCTTACATAAAGGTCAGTTATTTCAACCCACCAGCTGCCAGGTACACCTGGTAATCTGTCCCGCTTTGGAGCTTTACAAGGAGATATTCTGCCAAACTTTAGCAAGGGTCAAATCCCTCCCTGGTGTCATTTCATGGTACCCAAGTGTTAAATGACATTATAAATACTGAGTGACAATCATTTCCCCTACTCAAGATTTACCTGAGATCAAGCTCTATATGTTAATCCTAGCAAACAACTGAAAAGAACATCAAGGATGACAGCAAATTGCTTCAGTGCTACCTTTTTTTTTTTTTTTTTTGAGACAGAGTCTCGCTTTGTTGCCCAGGCTAGAGTGAGTGCCGTGGCGTCAGCCTAGCTCACAGCAACCTCAAACTCCTGGGCTCAAGCTATCCTACTGCCTCAGCCTCCCAAGTAGCTGGGACTACAGGCATGCACCACCATGCCCGGCTAATTTTCTCTCTATATATTAGTTGGCCAATTCATTTCTTTCTATTTATAGTAGAGACAGGGGTCTCGCTCTTGCTCAGGCTGGTTTCGACCTCCGACCTTGAGCAATCCACCTGCCTCGGCCTCCCAGAGTGCTAGGATTACAGGTGTGAGCCACAGCACGTGGCCCCTATTTTTAACTAATATCTTTAGACATCCTTTTTACAATCTCTCAGAAATTCTCTTTCTTGGGGGAGAGCTAAATAATCTCTAACTCTTCTCAGAAACAGAAGAACCAAAGGTGAAGTTTAAAATATGAACATATAGAGAGGACAACCAAAGGATTTCTTAGATAATTTCTCTGTATATTTGATTACATAGCTTGAGAGCCAATATTTACCTCCAAATTCTTGGAGATGAGATACACTGAAATAAAGTAGTAAGTTCTTGTCTCTTCAGAACAAGAATCTGAGTTTCCCTTGCAGGAAATCTCAGTGTGCATGACTTCAATCTATCTTCATATTATCAAGAATTTCAGTTCTGGTGTATGAGTTGGTCCCATTGGAAATAATTAAGGAAAGAAGAAACAGATTAGAAATAGAAATGGTAGGTAAAGTGGAAGGGCAGAGAGCAGAAAGCTAAGATCTGAGAGAAAGGAAATCAAGTCCCAGAACTCTACTTCTGCATTTCCAACTGGCCACCCACAAAGGGCTTCTGGCCCAGGCTTTGGGGCAGCATATCTAGCCACACACTCAGGAGGCAGGGGTTAGTAACTAATCTTTCAGAGGAAAAGTCAGGAAGCATTGAACATCTAAGGTGGGCGAAGAGCCACTCACAGATATAACACACTTAGTATGCATATCATCTGTCACAACAGCCAAATGATGAAGTCTCTGGTAAACAAGGGATGATAAAATGAAAATTACCCACATATCCATTATTACTAACTGCAAAAATGTCATTGATATTCTCATTAGTGTATCTTCTGTATTAATATTTTCCTGAAAGTTAAAAGAAAATGTTTTCATAGGGTCTCTTGTGATCTCAGTCCCCTAGTCCCATCTTCCTTTTTTGGTCATGAGTTCCTCAAGTGCACATGTCCCTACAATGGGGTCTTCAGTAATTTAACCTTTCAGTTGCAGAAGAGCTGCTCTACTTTGGCTTTATCAGAGTATTTTGTGTTCTCTGCATGGCTGCTTTCAACGTATAAACAAATGAGGAGAGGAAGGGAGGCACATGGATTGACTGCATGGTGGAAGAGAAAGAACACTGAGAACGTGTGACTTCTCAACTCAGCTCTGCCGTGAACACTGAACGGTGTTTTGTTTTCCAAACACACACTAAAGAGTCCTATATGCAAAGGAAATAAACCCAGATCCGCGCCATTGGATGTAATAAGGGCTGATTCAGATGGCAGAGGGGCAAATGCCCGGCAGACTTGGCAGCTGGCCCAGCTTTTGAGCTTTCAAAGGAGAAATACAAGAAATAGCTTTTAGTCAAAACAATGTGTGACCTTGAGGAAGTCAATTTGCCTTTCTGAACCTCAACGGCCTCCACAGCCAAGAATGCAGAGGATGGAGGAGGATTAGTTCAGTTGCTTTGTAAGGCACAAATTTTTTTTTTTCAGTGAGAGAAAGGCCCATTAAATAAAGTGGTACCCCAGGGCTTACCATATGAAATAATATAAAAGTCTGCAAAGTCTGTACTAACTGGTTGAAAGTGAGGAAGGACCCAGTAAACCACAATCTCAACACCCCTCCCCAAGCCCTTCTCTGGAACACCCCACAGAGCAGAGCAGTTCAGTGATCAGTTTGAAAACCACTGACCTTAACCTCCTCCAGACCCCAGATATCACCGTTCTGTAATTAACTTTTGGCCTCGAGTACACAGGCTATACATATTCCAAGCTGGAGTTCTTTAAAGGATTTGATAAACCATAGACCAAGGTCATTGCACAGTCATATTTCTTGTCTCCATTTTCTTTCAGATTAGAGCTGTACATGTAAGTTTTCTTCCAAAGGTCAAGCCCGAGATACTCCACTATCTCCACAAAGCCAGAAGGCATTCACATCCAGAGGATGGTAATCTGCAACTCGAAGCAATCCACTTTAATTGGAAGCAGTAGAAAGAGCTCATTCTCCGGAGCTGAGAGAGATCAAATCTATACAGTGTACAACTCAGTCTTATTTAAAAATAACGTTAAGATCCAAAGCTCTTTTACAGAAGACACCAAGCAGCACATTCCCTTCACAGGGGCTTTGCATTTGAGGTTTTATAGACTGACGTGAGAAGGAAGCAAATGAATACAGAGTATGCCCACCTGGAGAGCGGGGGCAAGCGAGGGCCACAGACCCTGCGTCTCAGACAGAATGCAGGCTACCTGCACTTACTGTCTGCATAATTTTATATAGATTATCTGATTCCCCTGAGCTTCAATTCCTCATCTGCAAATGGGAATAACAATGGCACATACCACATAGAGACATTGGTGGTTTAAATGAGAGAGTGTTGATGGTATGTGCAAGGTACTCACATTAGAGCTGGCAAAGAAATAAGTCAATAAGACTTAGCTGATGATGATGATGGTGGTGGTGGTGGTGGTGGTGGTGGTGGCAACAGAGGCAGTGAGGAATTCTGGAAAGCACTTCTTGATTCTAATGTGCAATTACCTGGGAATCTTATTACTGTGCAGACTTTAATGCAGTCGACCTAGGGCAGGGCTGAGAGTTCTGAGGAGCTCTCAGGTGATGCTGATGCTGCTGGCTCATGGACCACACTTTGAGTAGCTTGGGAATCAAGGACTCCCGAGTGAAGCATTTTGAAACACAAAAGTAAGGCTCTCGGATTTAATCCTCAGTATTAGAGGATGCCTCAACTAGAATTAAAAGAGCATGACAACATGATAAAAGTGACAGATAAAAATGCTGGTAACAAGCCAGAGGGGAACAGTTAGCAAATTCTCCAGAGGATTGTACCACAGTCCGAATGCAGGGACTGAGCCCAGGCAAACACCTGGACCATCAAAAGTCCTAAAGGGAAGAGCACATGTGAGACATGCCCCACTGAAATAGCAGCCTGACCACAGGACCAACTGATTATGCAGAAAGAAATAAGTCCGCAAACTTCTTGCCTTGATTTGAGAGGGGTTTACATAAATTCTGGGATGACACATCCCAAGTTAGTTAATAAGGAGTCATGCAGTTTGAAAGGCATTCTTAACCTCCCGGACCATCACAATACCAAACACCAAAAAGGGCTCTTTGGCTTCTCTAAACCAAAAAAGGGCTTTTTCTGCACTGCTGTCAGAATCCTGGCTTACAAACAAGTTTCTCAGACCTCCGCAGGGAACATTTGTCATAATGTTCTCTGAAAATAAAAACTAAGAGGAGAGTATCCCATTAAAAATCAATGGTTTTGGTTTTTGGAAGTTCTAAACTTTTTTTTTTTTTTTTAACTCAACCTGGCTGGGAAATTCTTTGTCATTTCTAGCTACATCTGCAATAATATACATTCCTACCTAAATAGGCCTGCACACTCCTTCTTAGCAGCTCCTGAGGACGGTCTCATGGCCACATGCTCGCCCAAGATCATTGTCAAGGCAGGCAATGTCTTCAGGTGCTCAGGACTGTGGGAGGAGATGAGTTATCAAGCCATGGTCTCCAGACTGATAGCCATTATGGTGACCAGGGCCTCCTTGGAAAAATTCCTTCCAAGGTTGGAGTGGTGTTCCCCAAAGGGAAGAGATCAAGAAATAAAACTCTCCATAGCCTTGTTTGGTGATTCTCATGCTCTGTGTACACTCAGAAATTCTAATTGATAGCCTAGAGCAGGCATCCTCAAACTATAGCCCATGGGCCACATGCGGGTATTTTTGCCTGTTTGTTTTTTTATTTCAAAATAAAATATGTGCAGTGTGCATAGGAATTTGTTCATAGTTTTTTTAAAACTATAGTCTGGCCCTCCGACGGTCTGAGGGACAGTGAACTGGCCCCCTGTTTAAAAAGTTTGAGGACCCCTAGAGAATGGGAAGAGCAAACTAAGAAATTTGATGCCTCTTTCAGTAGAACCTGTACTTTGCAAAGTTTTGGTCCTGCTACCTCTTTCTGAAAGACTGCTTTGGTGGCAAGCCATGATGCACTGGAGAGATGGAATAGTTGTCAAACACTCTCTCCAAGCTATTATAAGACACCAACTAGCATGTTAACATACCAGGTGCAAACCCAGCAATGCCCAAAATTTTTTTAAAAATTGAAAACAGCAAAATCTTTTCCAAACAGAGGATATGCCTACATAGACCATTCATTCACTGCTCACACTTCAGACATGGGAGGCTGACAGCAAGCAAGACTATCTCATTTAGCACTAAGTACTGTGGTGAAATGAAGGCAGGAGAATGCGCTACAAAGTGATGCATGTGTGTTAGGGGTACTTTCGGAGGAGGAGCCATTTCAGTTGAACCCTGGGTGAGGAGAGGACTCGGTTCTGCTGGGCTCTGCAGGTCAGAGACACACTTAGTAAAAGGCCCAGAGCAGGACGCAGCTGCGTGTGCTGGAATGTGGCAGGTGTGGGAGAAAAAGAGCAGAAGCTAGACCACGCCAAGGTTGGAGATTGAGGTTGGAAGCAATGGTAAGCCATGGGAGGCTTTAAATAGGAGCAAGACTTGCTCTACTCTAGCCAGACAGAAACAAATTTTGGCCTAGAAACAGGGGAGGTGAAGGAAGCCCTGCTTTAATTCTTTTGGTTTTTGATTTCTTAAACTTGGTGGGGAAACATTATTAATGAGCAGTGCTGAACTTAAAAAGCCACTGGGGCAGAGTCACATCCCTTCTACCACAAGGGAGATATGGGGTATCCTGAATTCACAAATCTATTTGCTAATATGCTCCCATCACTTTGAATTACTCTTGTTATTATTTTTCTTTAAGTTTAGAGAATCAAGACTTTCCCTGTAAAGAAAATCGAATGAAGATTCCTTAGGAAGCCAGAGAAAGATCGACAGTGTCCCTTGAAGGGGAAAACAGAAGGCAGGAGAAAGCGCAAGGGTTTCTTCTTTCACCTTCAAGTCCAGATAGAATTACAAGTTGGGTGATCTAACCGATGTCTGCACGGTGCTTGGGTGATTAAAATTTCAGGATGGCAAGACTGAAAGTCAATAAAATGGAAGGACAACTTCGAGTAAGAGAGCTCTGAAGGGAACTGCACACTAATCGCTTTCCTCTGCTTAGCTGGCGTTTGCTGGGATCCGCAGCTGTGTTCAAGAACGTGAGGGAGGTCCGAGGGGACTGAGGCCACGGTGGCTTCTATTAATATTTACAGCGGAGTCTTGGTTGTAGCCTTTTACACAATTTGAGCCCCGTTTTCCTCTTGACAATCTGCCAGATTTCAGCTCATCCTCTGAACATGTATCTTCTCTTTCTTTTCCTCGAGGGCCAGCTATCACATCGGAAAAGGTGAACCAGTACTCCAAATTGAGAAATCCCTGAAATTGTGAGACAGTGACCCATGGTGGCGACGATGTCCCCGTGCCTGAATCTAGAAACAGGTCTTGCAACTGGACAAAACACTGCCTCATCGGCACTTTTAAAACTCTGCACCTGCAACACACTGTTTGCTCAGGAAGAAAATGTAGGAACGGGACAGGGAGAGGGTTAGAAGTGGGATGTCCATTGGGATAGAACAGCAATTTGCAGCTGTCATTTTCAGAGACCAGAGAGCGTGAGCCTGCTAGAGAATTTCTTCCACAGACAATAAGAGCAACAGGAATCGACACAAAGAACAGAAATAACCATTGCCTTTTTTTTAAAAAGGGGGTGGGAGAACCAGCTGCCCTTTAAATAATCAAAATGTCTTAAGAACTTAACTGTTTTTCAAAACATTTTGGATCCGCTAAAACCTGAAACACATTGTGCTGAACATTCTTCCATTTAATTGTCAAGCTCTTGTGTGTTCAGGGAATTTGGGGGGCAGATGTTTCTGATTCTTTTATATTAACTTATCAAGATGACATTTGGAAGAGCTACATGATGTTCAAGAAGGAGTCTTATAAACTTGGGTTCATCAGTTTTAAATCCAGGAATACCCCCAACCCCCCACCCCAACGTACACACACAGAATTCAGAACTTGGAGTGGGGGTTGATTCAGTGTCTTCTAATCTGGCAGCATGTCCCCTCCCCCATTCCTAATTCGCTCCCCAAACCATTTTCTAAAGCTTTAATAGGCACCAGCAAAATGTAAGAAAGTGGCTGGGCGTGGTGACTCACACCTGTAATCCTAGCACTCTGGGAGGCTGAGGTGGGAGGATCACTCGAGGTCAGGAATTTGAGACCAGCCTGAGTAAGAGTGAGACCACATCTCTACTAAAAATAAAAATTAGCTGGACAACTAAAAATATAGAAAAAAATTAACCAAGCATGGTGGCACATGCCTGTAGTCTCAGCTACTTGGGAGGCTGAGGCAGGAGGATCGCTTGAACCCAGGAGTTTGAGGTTGCTGTGAGCTAGGCTGACACCACGGCACTCTAGCCTGGGCAACAGAGTGAGACTCTGTCTCCAAAAATAAAATAAATAAAATAAAATAATAATAATGTAAGAAAAGCTATTCAGGCACATATATGGTTTTCTTCTTGATAATTTTTATGCACAAAGATTTTAAAAGCAATAATTTAAATCAGATGAAAACAAAACTCAAGTCTCACTAGTTTGTCACTGAAATCAAGGAGGATTTATCCAAGGGCTTTCCTGCTTCTCTATTTGGGCTAAAGGGCCACAAAACTTGCAGCTTGGGATTTTCTTTATCCAAGACAATCATTTTAGGTAGATGTGTGTGTTCATGCAGAAAGAGGATGAAGCAAAAAGTATGTACTTCCTTTCCCATGTCTTCAATCTAGCCCTTCACATTTCAGAGCTCTGGAACCCAAGATGGTGACAACAGCACTTGGGAATGGTTTTCCCTTCTTGATTCATCTCAGTGCCTGGGCTGAATGTCGATACGTGCTAGTGGGTATCCGGGGTCAGGCAGGGATGGCACACACCAAGGAAGGACATGATGAAGGCGGGAGGACGTTTTGCCAAGAGGGTCTCGCTCTCTCCACGCTCCTCCTGAGCCTTGTCTATTTAGAAACTTCGAGACATTCCACCAGTTTCCGTCACATTTTCAAACCGTAGTTCCCCAGTGGAAGGCTATCTCTGAGGAAGTTTAAAGCCATTTGTCACAAATATAAAGTCAGGAAAAGCTTTGAAATCATGTGTACACACATAAAAGAACATTGAGAAGAAAATCATGCTGGGTGGGAACAATGGTCCTTCCCAACCAGCCCGTCCCCAACACTCTGATTTCTTTGTGCCCTGTACATTTTGGTTTTTTGCTTAATATTTTTGAGTTAAAGTTTTGGGTGTTTTTGTTTTGTTTTTTTTTAAAACATCACTTTCACCTATGTTTTTCCTGATTAATACATTTTCCTTCATACCATCTGGAAGTTTACAAACTGTGTAAAGATACAATCAAAATTGCTCACTGCCCCACCCCTCAGACTTGACCCCTTTGAACCTGGTCTTTTTCCTGTGCAAAAACGTGAATGCCTGTGGTGGCATGTATTTTAACAACATTGTGATTGTGCTGAAATCTTACATTTTGAAGTATTTCCCTAGGTCCCCAAATGCTATTTTAGATCGTGATTTTGTTTGAGCTTCACTTTTCAACTTTTTAGCTCCATGTCTGCTGTGTTCCACCTTCTTTCTCACCATTCTCACAGCAAATCTGACAGCTGCCCAAGTCTGCCGGACGGCAGACGCTGATGTGACCACGACTTATCACCCTTTTTAACCAGCTCCTTGCTACGTCCGCTGGGGCACACACAGGCAGGCCTCTCTCTCTACCTCGCTCATTCCTTAACCTCACCAAATCAGCATCCACACCGATGTTTCCTGAAACCACCTGCTTGAATTCCTTGGACTTGGCGATGCTTGCTTGTTTTGTTTTCCCAGGACCTACGGTCCCCCTGCCATGTTTTTCAAAAGCTTTGGGGATACACTTTAACGCCTCCCAAGGGCAACTGCTCAGAGACACACCACTGAGAAATAAAGAATGACCCGGGGGGGCAGGCATGGCCCAGGACAATTGCTATGGGATGGTCCCCTAAGCCATCTCGCACAGGTAAAGCCAGGTCCTCCATGGCTGGAAGTCCTGAGGGTTTTGTCCATGAACCACAGCCTGCCTTTGTCTGCTTCAGCCAGGTCTGGCTGAGATGAACAGAACCGAAGGGGATCTCAGGGTTGCCACCACCTTTGGGCTCAATGTCAGACCTGCTGGCAGCTCTGGGGAAGTTTGAACTTCCTCACCTGCATGGCGGGTATAACACCAGCTTCCTTATCCAGGGATGTAGAAAATGAAATGCAGTCACTTACGTAAACCATGTCATACCACATCAGACACACCGTGTGTGCTCAATAAATGGTAGGTGTATTTGCATTGCTTCATTAACAATGTTAATATTAATAATAAAATGTCAGAAGAATATCCCATCAGAGTGGGACACAGAGGAGAGAAAGAAGGTATTAATAAAAAGATTAAAATATACATGTTAGGGGAGGCGGCAAGTCATTCAACCTGGAAGGATGACCCAAATTTTGCCAGAGAGAGGAAGGAAAGAGGGACACTCCAGTAGGAGGGAACAGCAGGAAGAAAGGCACAGAAGCTGCAAGGCACGGTGTTTCAGGAGCAGGGCATGGCCCGGGATGGTGTAGCCCGAGTACAAGGTATTTGTAAACGGAGTTGTAGGCAGCAAGGCTGGAAGTGGAGCCAGAGCCAGAGGGAAGAGCCCTGGCAGTTGTAACAAGATTGGGTTTCGCACATGGGTGACAGGGAGCCGCTGAAAGTGCTTCAGCCAGGAACTGACGTGATCAGAGTCAGAGATGCACAACTTTAAATGGCTACCACTGTGCTCATGTTCTTGTCCTTTCTCAGTGATTTTGCATCTTTTTCAGATTCAGATTTGCCTTAAGGAGAAGACACAGACACGCTGCAGCGCGCCCATGAGCCTCAGCCACGCACGCTGTGCTCTCACCGGGTTGTACACGCGACTTGGCCTCCGCCACCCACAGCCCAGCAGACCCACCTGAGCCTCCCTGTGCCCCCATCTCACATCTGAAACGACATCTGGGGGCTCAGGAGTCTCTGTGGGCCATCCTGGAAGATGAATAAAGCTTGGTTTCTGGGTTTGCCCTTGGCTTTGCCATGTGGCATCTGATGATACAGTTATTTAGCAAGAAACCACAGAAACAAAAACAATTTGATGAAACCCAGAGAAAGTGAGTCCTCCTTCCACGGATGGCGACCGAATGCCACAGGCTGTGCGACGACCCACCCTGAACAGAGCCGGAGGCCCTGGATTTGAACCAAGCTCCGTCACCACGTGCCTCAGATTCCCCCTCTGTATGCAGGGACTGCGGTTCCTAGACCAACGAAACAAAACTCGTTGGAAATATCAGAGTGTGGAAAATGTGGTCATCGTTTCTTTTCACAAGGACACAATTTCCAGAAAGAGCTGTGTGACCAGAAACGATGACCCTGCTGCGTCAGAGATGGGCAGAGAGACATGGTTTTGCAGCTTTGGTGAGGAAGGGAACCAGACCAAGGTAAACACAACGTGCGGTATCTCTGCTTACACAGGGATGACAGTGGGTCAGGAAGAGTATAGGTTTGAGGGCCAGAAGAGAGAGAGAATATCTGGGGTCGCCGCAGCCCTTGTTTCAGACGGTAGACAGAGGTCCATGGACACAAGCCCCTACCTTCTACCCAAGTCACTCACTCTCACACACACACACACAAACACACCCACTTGCTCCTCCCCTGTTTTATACGCTGTAATAAGAACTTGCCATACTAAACCAGTTTATAAATCTCAAGTCCTCACATACTGTCTGAAATCGAGGCTACTTTGGTCAGAATAATGACGTCAGCATCATCTATGTCCTTGTCCTTTTACATGTGACCTCCAGACCAACAGCATGGACGTCACTTGTCAGAAATTCACAATCTCCAGCCCTCACCCAGAGCTGCAGAATCACTGGGAATTTTAATTAGGTGCTCTGGGTGATTCTCCTGCACGTTAAAGTTTGAGAAGATTAAAGTTTGAGAAGCATTGATCTACATCTATTGAGAAAAGAAAATATTTGAATGTACTGAGATTTTATTATTGTATCTGGGCCTATTTGATATGTACACATGCATAGGGAAACTACTTACAAGCACGAAAGCACTCAGTGAGGAACAGGCAAATATTCAGAGGCAGAAAGTAAATTAATGGCTGCCTAGGCCTGGGGGTGAGGTGGGGAGAAAGGGACTGACCGCTAATGGGCATGGATTTCTTTTGGGGGTTGAAATGTTCTAAAATTGATTGTGGCAATGGTTGCATAACTCTGTGAGTATACCAAAAAATCATTTCAGTAGGCGAATTACATGGTCTGTGAACTCTATCTCAATAAAGCTTGAAAAAAGGAAAAGTACTCAGGAGCCTTGGAAATACCACACTGAAGACTCCTGACTGTAGCAGAGACCACCTGTAGAACCAGATCTTAAGAGATAACTCTAATAAGTGACTGCTCTGTTGTCCCAGCTTGGTGAGGTTCCATAAAACGATTGTCCCATGCCCACACCAGTCTCTACCAGATGACATAACATCCCGGCTGAGGATGGCTGTTCATGGGAATGCAGAACCCAAACGGAGCCTTTGCACAGTCCCTAATAAGCAACAGGCTGCCTCCCTCACTTTGCCATGTTTCAGTGTTGAACCCTGCGCAGTCTGAGAATTCTAAATTTGAACCTAACTTTGCAGGTCACATGAAGATATAGACGTCAAAGTAGGAAGTCAAACATTATATTCAATGGTTAGCTTAATAAATAACTTTAAAAATATCTTGACCTATGGAATCTCAGTCTACATAGATGCCCTTGTCTTAAAACTTTGCAATTTTAGAGGTCGCCTGATTGTTTTCTCCTTCTAAGTTTGTCAAGCAATAAGTGAGTATTTTTGGTCTTCTCCCTAACATGCTGTGTTTTATAAGTAAATATCAATTATGCATTAAAGGCCATCTCATCTTTTCATAACTTCATACATAATATATACCAAGGATTTATTTTTTGTTCCAAAACAATATTGGAAGTTGTAGGACAAGAAGCATCTTAAATATGTTTGCTTTCAGGTATGCCTCATATTTGCAAAACATGGTAGTTAAAAAAAATAAAACAGGGAATGATAAACAATGAAAAAAAAACACTGAATATTTATAATATTAATAAAGTTTAAGGCTCCTCTTAGGCTACTTTTATTCTGAAGGAGCAAATCCTTTAGAAAAAAAAATGCAAGGCTCTGGAGACTTCTTTTTTTATTTTAATAACAGCTTAAATGGAACTTTGGGGGAGGGCACTTAATGAGTTTAACCATGAGAGTTTAAAGAGTCCTTCATGGCTCTTTGATTCTTCTTAACTAAGAGTTTGGTGACATAATCCCAGAAGGGGTGATTTTATTCTTGTCATGTGTCAACCTAAAACTTGAGCAGGAGGAAAAACCTTACTTTATTGCCCTCTCAGAATATTCTGCTTTGGCAATGGTTTTTATTCTTTGTGAGTTGAGAAGCTGAGGCCAAGCTCACGACTTCTCTTTGCTTCCCTCGAGCATACAGATGTCACCCTTGCCTGGCGCCAGCTGGGTTGACACCCACTCAGATATACCCTAGCCCAGAAGATGCTCAGAACAGGCTACCCCATCCCTTATGCCTCTTGTCATCTGGATTCCTTGTGGGAACTCTCAGCTTTTTCTTTGTAGTGAGGATTAGGTTTAAATACAACAAATTGTATAGCACATGCTTCAGAATTTCAATCATTTTAGACACTTGGGGAGGTAGGGGAGATGGGGAAAATGATCTTAGATAAGACTATGAATTTGTAAATTGCCATAGAGCCGCTCTGTTCAATATGGTAGCCATATGTGGCTATTTTTAAATTTAATTAAATAAAAAATCTAGCTCCCCAACTGTACTTGACACATTTCAAGTGCTTAGCAGCCACATGTGCTGGTGGCTACCAATTTGGACAGCACAATGTAGAAGCTGTCCATCATCACAGAAAAGTTCTACTGGGTGTGCTGAATGCAGGCATCTGAATGTTGTTTCTGTAGTCTGTCTTCTTTTACTCACTCTGGTATTGGTATTATGATTTCTTAAACCATCACATATTTGCAACTTAAAGCAACTTATTCTTGAATCCTAGACACAGATAATAGTGATAGCTGCACGGCTTTGTGAATACACTAAAAACCACTGAGCTATATATTTTAAATGGGTAAACTTTGTGGTATGTAAAGTACATCCCAATTTTTAAAATAAAGCCTAATTGGTCAAATATCAAGGAATGTCATCATAACCACCTTGTCAACTATCATACAGAACAGCCAAGATGGTCTTATTCAAATGTAAATTGGAGAGAACTAATTTATTTCTAAAAACAAACAACTCTGTCCTCCCATGGCTGCCAACAGTACTCAGAATAAAGTCCAAATGCATGGCCGCAGTCAAAGGCTAAGCTCCGACATCCTCTCATCTCTCCTACATTTTTTATGCTCCAGCCACTCTGGCCTTCTATTATGACCTCTTACTCGAGCATGTCTAGAATATTCCAGCCTCATGGCTTTGTTCTGAGCATGTTCTCCTCCTGGCTGGCTCCTTCTCATCTGAGATGATGTCCCCTCAAATGTTTCCCCCCTCAGAGATGCCTTCCTGGCTGCAACCTCCACAGCTCCCCAGCATGGCCCTCCCCTATCTTCTTCCATAGCCCACCGGAAGTTCCCTTACTCCTGTACCTGCCAGTTTGTCTGTCTGAACTGGACCACAAGCTCCTTAACAGCAGGGACCTCAACCACCTTGTTCCTGCAGAATTCCTGGCACCCAGCACAATAGCTGCTGTCCTGCCCACCACACAGTAAGCATCCAATAAACATTTGTTGGATGAACAGACAGAGAAACAAAGGGTGAGCCCACCATCAGCACACACTCTGCTTGGACAATAGCCACCAAGGGGTTCTTGATGACCACCCAGGAGCTTTGGAAAATACACACACCTAGACTCCAACTCCCAGAGTCTGATTTCCTACCTCTGGAGCGAGGCCTAAATTGCTCTGTTTTTTAAAAGCTCTGCTATTTAGTCTAACTGCCTCATTTTCAGGGGAGGTAACAAGGCTCAGACCTGCCTGAGTTTTTAGCCAGGCAACCAAGAAGCCTGGTTGTCAAGTCCAAGAAGCTCAGCTATCCAGGAACAAGTCGACGTGTGCTTTGGATTCTCCACTGCAGAGATCTCTGTGTTCACATTAAGGAAACCTATTTTGAAGCATGGGTCTGGGAGGACCTTTCATAACAGGCCACTTTAAAATTTATCACAAAATAGAGTCCTGTTATCCGTGAACTTCCTCCTTCCTCTTCCAAGTTCTCCTAGCATTAAGGTTTTCACCTCAACAGCGATGGATGCTGTTCTCCAGAGTCTACCCCCAATCAAAATGTATAAAACACCGGACAGTGGCAATGGGAAGTGTACACACCAAGAGCCACCTGGGTTGTAACCTCCCTTATTTTATTTTTTTTGAGAAAGATAAAATCCACCAGGTTCTTCTCTATCTTTAGATGCTGGAAGGTTCAAGAGAAAATTTTCTGATTTGTATTGGCAATAAAGACATGAAGTAAAACCAGTTCCATTTCTAAAGGTTTCCAAAGAACCTCCTTGTTACAGAGGAAAATTCAATGGTAATTGTTAACAAGAGAAAAGGATCACAAAATGCATCTATGCTTTTTTCCAAAAGCATTCTCATCAAAAGAGGCAGATCAGGACCACAGTTGGTTAAGAACCTGGGTTTCAATCCTTGCTCTACCATCCACTAGCTGTGTGGCCCTGGACAAGTGAGTCGATCTCTCTGTGCTTGTTTCCTCACCTATAGAGAATATAACAGCGTTGACTCTTGAACAATGCAGGGGTTAGTGGTACCGACCCTGTGCAGTTAAAAGTCAGTATATAACGTCTGACTCCCCCAAAACTTAACTGCTAATGGCCTAGCTTTGACCAGAAGCAGCCTTACTGACAATACATCAATTCACGCATATTTTATACATAATATATGCTATATACTACATTCTTACAATAAAGCTAGAGAAAAGAAAATGTTAAGCAAATCATGAGGAAGAGAAAATATCTTTACTATTCATTAAGTAGAAGTGGATCATTATAAAGGTCTTCATTCATGTTGTCTTAGCGTTGAGTAGACGAAGGAAGAGGAGGAGGAAAAGTTAGTCTTGCTATCTCAGGGGTGGCAGAGGCGGAAGAAAATCTGGACATAAGTGGATCTACTCAGTTAAAACCCATGTTGTTCAAGCGTCAACTGCTTCTACCTTACATAGCTGTGAAAACTAAATGCATCAATGCATGTGAAGCCTCCGGACAGTGCCTGACATATAGAAAGTGCGAGTGGCCAGGTGTGGTGGCTCACAGCTGCAATCCCAGCACTTTGGAAGGCTAAGGCAGGAGGATCTCTTGAGGCCAGGAGTTCAAGACCTGCCTGGGCAACAAAGTGAGACCCTGTCTCTATAAAAAATTTAAAAATTAGCCAGGCATGGTGGTGGCTGAGGCAAGAGGGTCACTTGAGCCTAGGAGTTTGAGGCTACAGCGAGCTATGATCACACCACTGCACTCCAACCTGGGTGACGGAATGAGACCCTGTCTCTAAAAAAAAGTTAAAAAATAATTAACTGATTAAAAAAGAAAGTGTTTGATGTTAATGTAAGTTGTTGATGTTAATGATAACAATTACTTCACCCCACAAAACATTAAATTGCAAGGCAACAGGTTTCCATGTATCTCTGCTACTGTGCTCAGCGAAAAGGAAAATATATCTTTTAAACTCACATATTATTTTTTCTCCTCCCTTTCCTTCCTTCCCATTCATTTAAGAGTTTGATATTTACCTTCCTTTACTTTTAAAGCCCGTGGACAGCCGTCAGTCTGCAAACTAGGGCACAAAGCTCAGAGACTGTGGGAAAGCACAGCAAGCGCCAGGTTCCGCACCCTCAGAGGGGAGGAGCCCGCCGTGTCTGGAGGCGGCTGTGCTCACAAGACAGCTCAGGGCTCGGCACATCGGCCCTTCAGGCGTCTGTTCTGCTGTTTCTCTGTCAGCCACACACACAACGTGTAGGGTTTAGGCTCTCTGGGCACATCAAAATAATTCTTTACACACTTAGTAGCCTAGACAAAGAGGCAGCTGGAGGGTGTCATGCGTGGTCACGTGTTTTCTAAATGATTAATATGACCTTCAAAGTATTCATCATTAGTGAGGCGAGGAATAGATGATACTTTTCTTTTTAGGTCACATGAAGAAAATAAGCTAATAATCTTACAGGGCACTTTTCTTTTTCCAAAATATCCCCCAGATGACTGGTTTCATAGATACTTCGAAAATTATTTCTGAAAGTTTTGTTTTAGTGGGGAGTTTTGTTTAAGTCTCTGGCTACAGTTCCTTTCACCTCCTTCTCTCTTCTCTTTAGTATGGTTTTGATTCATTTGCTACTTCTTACTAAAAGTGAAGAAATGGGGAAAGGGGTGTTGGAATTCCAATTAATTAAGAGAATAGAACACATTATGTATTTGGTCAAAACACCTTCTGTATATCACAAAGAGAATACACAAAGGGCATAATATTTATAAATCAATATGAAACAAAGATTGAATGGTTAAAAAGAAGAGAAGGAAAAGAAACCTGTCACTCTATTTGTTCAGAGAGCTGTAGGAACTGGAGAAATGCTTTCATCAGAGTTTGAGTTCTAGGACGCATGGGAAAGCCGGGGAGAAAAGGGAGGTTCTTCTCACGTCCTTCTCCTCAAACATGACAAAGTCTTGGCACGGGTCCCCGTCCTCCCCCAGGGGTTAGGCTGGGGGTAGCAGGGGAGACACAGCATCAGAGAGAACCTCCCCTATCAGGAGCTCTGCCAGCCTCATCTCCCTAATACACTTTTTTGTTTAAAAGAATGCACCACCAGTGAGCAATTTGAGTTCCAACCGAATCACTGTAGTTGCAGATCCCAGACAAGACTGAACTCTGTCTGCCTTTGGAGTGGGAAATCTGCCTGCCTGCAGATAATTGCTTTATCCACAGCCATGCCTAGCTGATTCCAGACTGATGATATTTGTAGAAAATGGTAGCCTAGAACTAAGGGAAGGAAAGAGGAAAGAAGAGGAGGAGGAGGATTCTTTGAGGAGTTTCTACAAATGCCTGTGCTGCTGTGAAAAGAGCTTCCACACCGTTAAAGCCATTAGTCCCAGGAAGGGCAGACACGAAGCTGCCTTGCGCAGAGGAGGGAGGGTGTTACTGAGCAATCGCTGATGTCATCTTCATCTGCCAGGCGCGGTTTGCTGGTAAATACAGTGGGCGCTGGAACAACAAGCGCACGCTTTGCTTGTCTAGGAGGAGGCAGAAATGCACAATGCTGCCAGGAAAGAACACAGTCTATATTTCATATTCTTAGTTTTCTCAGGTGGATGATTAGATGGAAGCATATGAAATTGACAGCATTTATTTTTGACACACAAGACGTCAATTTCTTATGTTTCAACTCATAAATAGAGAGGTTCTCCATTTTAAACAAGGAATTCTGCCACCTCAGCTCCATATATGCAGTCAAACAGATGCTCATCTTTCTCCCGGCTGATGGGGCCGGTGTGCCCGGGTGACCTCACAGACCGGAGGTCACAAATGAACAGCCTGCACACAGAATTATGACCCGCAGATCTACGCTCACCTTGGCATGCACACGATTGGCTTTTAAAAAAATGAGTTGCCAGAATTTTAAAACTCCCCAGATTTCATCATGCCCCTCTTGAAACTCAGTTTGGCAACAGTGTGCATTCCCGCAGGACTTGCGATAGGAACGGGCTGACATGAGTAACGGCTGCATCCTTAAGAATGGGGCGTGTGTTCTCCATGTTCATCAAAGTCATAAACCTTTGACCATTTTAATTTTTCGTCTGGCCCAGGTGGGCTTTCAGGCCTGGGTTAACTAAATAAATTTGTGTTTGTGTGTCCTCACCCAGAATGGCAAAGCCTGCAATCCAAGTGTCAAAAAGTGGACGATATTCTGACACGTTAACTGGAACCCTCATTCCGCTCTACATAGCAGCCTCCCCCTCCCTGGTCTCTCAGAGAAGGTTCACGTGGTTACGAGGACCATATGTATGGGTAGAGAGGGAGGGGACAAGGCAGAAAGCACAGTTGGGAGAGGCAGCGTCTGTAGCAATCTCACAAACAAGAACATGTTTTCAAAATCTCCTCAGCCGGGAATTCTGCAGCCTCTCTCTGTAATCCAGTCCTAATGCAGAGCAACCTTCACGGTCAGGAAATTCTGCCATAAATAACCCAAATCCTTCATGCAGCTTAAACCTATTTCCTCTTACTCGATGCTCACTGGAGACGGGGAACAGCTGGTCACCGTTCTCTGTACCAAGTTCTTTGTCAACTGGATGACTGGATTCTGGCTCTGGACTGCTGTCATAATTAGGAGTCTGACCGTTTCCATATTGCGCTGTCTGCAAAAGCATGTAAAACGGGGAGATAAAACTTTGAGCGTGCTGTGCTTCAGAAATGTGCCATCAGGGGAACACAGTCCCTTGTCATGTCACCAGGCTGTTCACAATCAATAAAACTTGCGAATGTGAGATTTCTGCATGGAAAAACAATGCTAGCTCCACAATGTGAGTATAACATCAAATAATGCAAAGAGTCTCTAAAATGCCACCAACAAAAACAATACACCGAGTTAGCATTTATTAAGTGCTGCCTGTGCTTCCATTATCTGCATAATCTCCCATGCTCTTCACAACGCCACGCTAGGAATTATAATTAGTCCCACTTTTCAGGTGAGGGAACTCAGTCCCACAGGGGCTAACTTGCTCATGTTTACAAACCAATGAGTAGGAGAGGAAGTGTCCAAACTCAAGCAGCTAGACCGCAGAGCCTGTGTTCTCTCAGCCAGCCCTCCACCCTGCACGTGAACCAGGGTCTGGTGCATTCACGCAGCTCATGACACGGCAGAATATAGTCCTTTTATTTCAACAACCACACTTGGCCAGGAGACACCAAAGTCGTCATGGTAAAAAATCAGATGTCGTGCTACTGACATAGTACACAGATAAAATTCAAAAGAGCTTTATGTCACTGAGATTGAATTCTTCTCACAGAGTCCTGCAAGAGACCTCAGATTTCCACTTAGATGTAGACCCTAAATGGTGCCCCAATTCCCAGTTGGATGATGTACTCCCAAGTATGTGCTTCAGAGTCCAACCTGGATCAGAAGCTAAATCCCACCTGGTCACTTTGGATACCGGCCTGCCCGCCTCAGTGTCTTTGGCAGTGGCATGGTGAGTGTGGAAGTTGTTACACAGTATTAGAGGTACAACTCTCCTCCCTCCCCATCCCCCGTCTAGCTGTAAGTTTCCTTACTGTACTTATTTCTACATGACATTCCTTGTTTGCTTCTCTTAGGTTTTGTTGTTTTTGCTTCCTTCACCAGACTGTAAGGTCAGGGGCTTTATCTGTTTTACTCACCACTGTATCCCTGGTGCCTAGTTCAGGGCCTGGCATACAGTAAGCACTCAATAAGTATTTGTAGGATGACTAAGTTATCACTAGGAGAATTAAATGAGACCACCTATGTAAAATATAGTGAGGATTAGTTCTTCCTACTTCTCACAAGGTTTTCTCCTTCAAACTGAATAATCTGCTATTTAACATTGCCTTAGGTATCTGATTTATCCACATGGGTTCCCTCCATGGTTATGCAGTGATCACTCCAATCTTCTCTTTTATTGTGGAGCCTTGGCCTGGATATCAGGGTTCCTTGCTGTCTATAGCAATACTCCCTAAATGTTCTAGAAACTCGGTATCTGAAAGCATGGCATACAGACACCTTAATTGCTTACTAGATATCATCCACTCCCTTTTGGCTTGCTAGCAGAGCACAGATTCAGGTCCTCCTTTGGAATTAGGGGTGGCCATGTGACTCAGTCCCGTCAGCTAGAATTGGGGTGGGGGAGTCTTTTGGATATGCTTTTGTTTTCTTTGTAAAAAGGATACAGGCAGCTGTCACTACTTTTATCTTGTTTCTAATTTGAACATGGTTCCAATGCCAGGAGCAACAGCAGCTCTCTTAGCATCTTGAGGCAACAAGCCAACAAGCATAAGATGGATGAGCAGAAAGAAAGTAGCAGCATGAGTCCTTGATGATATCGTATAGCAGCTGAACAAATGCCAGCATTCACCAACATTTAAACCTCTTGTTATACGAGAAAACTAAAAATTTCAAACAACTATCAGCAGACTTTACTGTTATCTATAGCAAAAAATTCTTAATTGATCTACTGAGTTTATAGTCCTCCTTCATAACTATAATTCTTCCTTTTTTTGTATTTTCACGTTTATGTCCATAACAAGGCCCCAAATCTTTCAGGCTGAAAATGTTGAGCTATCTTTGAATATGGAGGACAAAGAAGGCATCCATCTCCAAGTCCTGTCAATCTGTTCAAAACGTCTCAGTCAAATCAATAGGGATATGCACAAAGATATCTGTGTTTACATTAGCAAAAATGGAAAGGATCCTAACTGACTGGCAAAGACAAATCATGATAAATAATGGATAGAAAGTGAAATATTACCCAGTCACTAAAATATTGTAAATGAGTATTTATGGATGTGGAACAAAGCCCAAGATATGTTATTTAGAAAATCGGGCTGGAAGACAGCATTTTTGTTAAAGACGGATATAACACATGCATAGAAAAGGTGTCTAGAAAGCTGTATCCCCAGCTAGTAACAGCAAATATCTCTGGGTGATCTCAGTACTGAGATTGACTATTTCATTCAAAACTTTTGACTTTATAGTTTATGTAGTAAACACACATTCCTTGTGTAATAAGAACAAAAAAGCTTTGCATGTTTTGTCTTTGTCTTTGGTGTCTCTAGCTCATCCCTGTCTCTCCACTCTCCCGCCATTGTCAGATTCCAAGGGGAAACCTTCAGCCACTGCCTGCAATGGCTCCCCCACCTCTTATATCACCATGTCAACCTGTACTGTACTTAGCCCCCAAATTAACCCTTCTCATCATCTACATTCTTCATGCTACTCCTCCCTTTAAATTAACGATGACTAGCTCCCCTAGGATTCAGCCCCCCTAGGATTCAGCCCCCCAAATCCTCAGCCTGGCATTCCAGGACAGGTTGCATAGACACCTAACCAACTTTATTTCCACACTTTCCTCTTGTTAGTCTTGTTTCCCAAGTGTTCCTTCCACAAGGCATGTTTATCCCCACCACTGGTCCCTTACCCCTTGGTTCCCTCCTTCTGGAATGTTCTCCCCAACTCTGCTGACAATCCAAATCCAATATGTTCTTCAAAGTACACCATATCCTTTCTTTCTTTCTTTAATTTTTGAGACAGACTCTCATTCTGTTGCCTGGGCTACAGTGCAGTGGCATCATCATAGCTCACAGCAACCTCAAACTCCTGGGCTTAAGTGATTCTCCTACCTCAGTCTACCAAGTAGCTGGGACTATAGGTGTGTGCCACCACACCCGGCTAATTTTTTTCTATTTTTAGTTGCCCAGCTAATTTCTTTCTATTTTTAGTAGGGATGGGGCCTCCCTCTTGCTGAGGCTGGTCTCGAACTCCTGACCTCAAGTGATCCTGCCGCCTCAGCCTCCCAGAGTGCTAGGATTACAGGTGTGAGCCACCACACCTGGCCCCACTGTATCCTTCCTCAGAAGCCTAGTCCAAGAAAGCAGCTCCTGGGCTGGTGCATAGATGAGACAGGCAGCCTTTACACCTGGGACTGGGAGGATTCAGAGAACAAAGTTCAAGGCTCCGGGATCTGCAGAGCAGGCCTAGAATGAAAAGACTTCACACCCAATCAGCGGCCAACAGCCTTTTCCATACACACTCCCATCAACAGCAGTGGCTCTGTCTGGCCTAATCACTCCGAAGTGATCCTGAGCCTCTCCCCTGGGGGCCACCAGCTACATCGGAGAGCATCAGATTGGGACATTCTAGTCCTTGGGGTAGCTTCTACCCTGGGAAGCCTGGCTATTCTCCTTCTCTCTAGAATTTGCTAGACCAGGGGCAGCAAATTCAGATGCCTACATGGATCAAACAAGTGGGGTGAATCAGCAAAGCAATTGCCAGTGTGAAACAAGCGGGGTGGTGGGGACTGGGGAGTCTTCTGTGGTGCAAGGAGGCAACTGTAAGTGGAAACCAATCTCCCATAGTTGTGCAGGGACACAAGCCATTGCTGCTGTATCTCCCGTTTTCTTAAAGAACAGAAGCCAGAAGATCTAGAAAGGTCACACAAATACAACCATGTGTGAACAAAACCATGTCTGTGGTCCATCCACGTTTGGTCCAACAGATCCTGCTTTGGGATCCCAGCTCTGAGGTTCAAGGAAGGCCACCAACTTCAGCAAGGCCAGGTACCAGCAGCACCAGTTAGGTTACTACCTTCACCTTACACGGATGACCATTACACACGTGGGCCTCTACGGCGTGGCTCTATTCTCATTACTCCACATGGAGGCAGGGACCATTAAAAGATCCTCCTTTTCCTGGTAACTGAACAGTGAACTCTCTCCTGGGTCAGGGGCCTGGCCAGAGACTACCAGGAGTCCGGGTGTTCACATGCTCGAAGCTTCATCTTAGTATTTATGCTTAAAATTTCATTTTTAAATTCTCTTAAAATATTCTGGTCGTAAACATAAAATCTATATTTCATATGCTCTAATAAAAAAATCTCCAAGGACTTTTTTCCCCATGCAAGGTCCCTATGTGTTGTTTTCTAAAACCTGGGACCTTCTGCTGCACCTGATTCTATGTTTGGTAAGTTTCAAATCCTCTTAACATTTCCATCAGAAGTCTTAGATGCAACTTCTCTCCACAATGTTGGTTGAGTGTTTTCTTAAGAGGAACCAAGGAATCCGGGAAAAAAAGGAGGTTTCGTTCAATTGGACTTTGATGATCTTTGAGAAAAAATTTGTCCTTTTCCTCTCTTATGTGATGCTCATCCGTTTACCTGTCTCCCCTGAAGAACTGGGAGGTTTTCAAGAGTAGGGGCAGCAGGCACATCCCTCCCTGAGGGCTCAGAGTACAATTCAGGGTCCCGGACATTGCAGGCACTTCATAGATATTGGCTGAATATTAATGGTGTTATCTCAGAATTAGAAACACTCTAAAATAGACTTTCCATAACTCAGTAAGTTTAGATAAAAGGAAGCAGAAGGTGGAAAAGCATTTTTATGGCAAATGATTGGGTCACAGAGACTACTAGAAGGAAGAACTATAAAATTCCTACCATGCAAATTCTGGAAAACATCATGGTTAAATGCTTCAACATGCTGCAATGCAAGAATTTAAAGCATATGATTAGCCCACATTTTAGGGTCTACCATCATGAAGTGGCATAAGAAAGTAGATTTGCACCATCTATATGGTTCAAGCCCCTTTGTCCCCCCTACCATTTATACATTCCTCCCCGAAGAGATCAACTTCATTCCAGAAAACAGTAGAAGTGGCATTTGTAGTAGCAGCACTGGTGATGGTGGGAGGGTAGAGACAATAGTGAAAATAACCTTTGAGGGCTTACTTGAAGCCAGACATCGTGTGTTCAGCACTCCCACTGATGATCTCATTTATACCTCAGAACTCTCGGAGGTATATGTGATTGGTTCCCCTTCATTTCATAGATAAGGAAACCAAGGCAGTAGAGGTTATGTGATACACCCAAGGTGGCATTGCTGGGATGTATAAGCAGCCAAGCACCGCCATAGCCCATTACACTGCCCAGAGTACAGCAATCCTTGCAGCACCAAACTATGTCAACAGCACCAAAAACAATGGTTAAAATAACAAAACTGAAAAACAAACTACAATACCTGCTTCTGGCATAACACAGATTTCCAAAGGAACCACCAGAGAGAAGAAATAGTAGGAGAGATTATTACTCCTTCTCTCTCTGGTGGCCCCTTATATATAGTTTCCTTCAGAAATAAAGTAAGCTGAAATTTTTAAAAATATATGATTCATAGGGCAGAGCCAAGTATACTTCCTTTTCATGATGTGGTACTTCTCCTTCACAACACAATTACCATTCTGGTAGTATACTTTCAATTTGAAGATTGCGATAACTTTATAGGGGAGAAGCTACTAAAAATATCATTTTCAAGTGTGGGTATTTTATAAAGGTCACTACACACAAATGTGACAATTCCCTCTGAGGCGTTCCTTAGTATAATATTGTGATTCAATATTTGATCATTCTAATTTCAGGTTTGTCCAGCCGGGCTTCACTCTAACTGATCTATTGATTCTTGCTGAACTTGTGGTCTGAACCTTAATGCTACTGAGCACTATAAAACAGTGTCTGCTCTGGGGAAGGATGAAGTTAAGGGACCCTCAAGTCAAATCTTTCCAATGTTACACCATCATATTACAGTAGAGTCATAAGCTGCTAGATACCTCAGAGTTCAAATATCAGCACAGAAACACGTTGCAAAAAGAAACTACACCTTAAAACAAATTTGGGGTTTTTAACCAAAAGAAACTAATTTAGTTATCACCTTAGGAACTGTATTTTTATATGTTCATTGATATTTGCATAACTAAGCACATTTTATGATTCTGGTGTCCAATATTCATGGACACATAAAGCTGAATTACACAATTCAGTTGTCCAGTGTTTTTTGTGCTTTTGAAAAATCATCATCCAAGAAAGCCAAGGGTGGGAGTAAGTAGATACTTTTAAAAATATTAATAGTCAAAAAAATCTATTAGATAACAGTTTTATAATGTCCACTATAAGCACTAAATATTGCTGTTGACTATATCATGACAAAGACTGAGTATATTTCAAAAATGGAAGGTTGGTCCAATAATAAAAAAATCTTTTAACTCACCCTTTTATAAAATTAAAGGAGAAAAAAGCATACTGCTATTAGATACAAAATTTAATCATAATTCATGAAAACATCTCTTAGCAAACTAGCTCTAAAAGGAAAAAAACTAAATAAAATATATTAATTTGTGGCGAAATGTTAAAATCAAGAACAAGACAAGAGTATTTACTATCATTTATACTCAACATTATACTGGAGGTTCTTGCCTGTGCAGTAAGGTAGAAAAAAAAAAAGAAGAAGAAAAGAAAGGTATAGGAATTCAAAGAGAAGAAACCAACCTTGTTCTTCTGTGTGTTTTCATAGCAAACCCCTCAAAATAAGATGCAAATTGTTAGAATTAATAAAGGTTTAGCAAGATTGCCAAGTCAATACACAAAATACAATTTCATTCCAACACACCAGTAGAAAACAGAGATTGCAATTTCAAAATATTGTTTTAATAAGTAACAGAAAAATACCTAGGAATAAATCTAGCACTACTTCATGGAGAAAATTGTAAAACTCTACTGAAAGACATTTAAAAAGAGTTAAGTAAATGGAAAGATGTACCATGTTCAGAGATAAGACAACTCTATAAAGATTCATTTATGCCCAAATTAACCTATAGTTTTAATACAACTCTCATCAAAATATCTATAAATTATTGTACATTTCTCTGGGGAAAAAAGTTTTATTCTTAGATTTTTCAATTAAAAAATTCATTCTAGTGTTTAAAGTCAGCAATTACATTTTTAAAATAAAAATGAAAAAATTCCTATTCTTCAATTAAGAACCAGATTGACTATTTGCAAATATTACTTGTAATACTTCTAAATTGAATCCTACTTTAAGATTCCTTTACTTCAACCCCTGTTACCAGATTAAGAGAAACCAAGATCCAACACAAAACATGCCCAAGACATTGCCTGAAGGTGACAAAACAGCTAGAACCAGGACCTACAATAATAGAGATATCCTAAAGCAAATTTTGAAGAAACTACAAGAAATATGTGCCAAAAAATTTACTGAAGGGAGGGGGTGAAATAACATTCAACATCTGCTTTTCTTAAGATGTTCCTGAGTTCTTTAATAATGTATTTCTGGCTAAGAAGAGATCTTTTTGAGGCTGAAATCTTTCTGCACATTAAGAAATTCCCATTAGTGCAAAAGAACATTATGTATTTTAAGCTCTTGGCATTTCATATGGTTGTTTGGACAGAGTAGGATGAGATATACCGTAATTTCACACAAGGTCATAATGCAGAGACAGAGGGGTCACCGTTTTGTTCCATTTAAAACAGCTACCGGAGTACTTCACACAGTTTAATGAATATTCTCTGAAGGTAAGGGTCATAATCGAGACAGCTGATATTTGGCACTTTTTTACAAAGATATCAATTTTTTAAACTTCTAATATGAAACAATGGTAGTAATCTTAGTAATTATCTAATACTCCTCAAAAGTATAAAACATCTAACAGTCCTGGAATCTAGAATTTTTTATATATAATAAAGATAATTTAATGTTTTCTAAGCATAAAACTCCTACCTTCTTACAGTAAAAAAATGCAGAAAATACAGGAAAGCATGAATAAGAAAATAAAAATGACTTTTAATCCCACTATGCCTAGAGAGAACCATTGGGTAACATTTGGTTAATCACCCTAGATCTTTTTAAAAAACATATTCAAATATATGCTTACACAGGTTTAAAATTTGGGTCATAATATAAACTTCACTTTTTGGTATTTTTTGGTTGGATGTGTTTCTATGTCTAGAAATATATGGAATTTTAATTCATTTTATGATATCCTTTGGGTATTGTGATTAAGTTTTTCCCTTTACAGAATATAATTGAAAAAACCTTTTACAATGAGTTATTTGATAAACACTTCCTGGTGATGAAAACTACCTGTGGGAGAATAGAAATCTAACAATTTAAAAAATGCAATAATACTACCATTTGGGGACTAGATTTTTTTTTTTTTCAGACAGAGTCTCGCTCTGTCACCCCAGGTAGAATGCAATGGCATCACTGTAGCTCACAGCAACCTCAAACTCCAGGCTCAAGAGATCTGCCTGCCTCAGTCTCCCAAATAGCTGGAACTACAGGCATACGCCACCATGCCTGGCTAATTTTACTATTTTTAGTAGAGACAGGGTCTCCTCCTTGCTCAGGCTGGTCTCGAACTCCTGAGCTCAAGCAATTTCCCAGCTCGACCTCCCAGAGTGCTGGGATTACAGGCGTGAGCCACTGTGCCCAGCCAGGGACTAGAAATTGTTGACCTTGGGACCAGGAAAAGCAGCCTTTAAAGTATGAATCAGCTTTCCTGCCATAGCCCCAGGCCTTGCATCTGGAATACAGTTTAATAAAGAGAAATGGACTTTAGTTTTTATGTATGTCAGAAGAGAATTATCTCTTTCATAATTTTAATTTATTTTCAATGAAATTACACATGGAAAAAGGAAGCCTCAAAAATTATATCTTATGCTAAATATGCTCTCCTGGTTTTATTTTACTGTAGTTCATACTATACCAGCTAAAGCCAGGCAGCAGGAATAAACATGGGTGAAAAAGTAGAAGGGAGTGTAGATTTCAGATGACTCTTTTTAAGATGTTTCGTGGTTCAAGGAAGGCGAGAGAGTATCAGATTCCAGGGCTGCGAGGCTGAAAGTAGATGTTCTGTGGTGAGTTAAGAAGGGGATTAATGGTTACGAGCCTCTTTGTACACTGAGGGGAAAAAAGACAACTGAGAGAGAGGCCGAAGATGCAACGTGCAAATTTGACCTACTTGCAACACCAGTTTAAAGTAGCTTAACAAAATAAAACAATTTTTTTTTTTAACACATAAGGAAACTCCGAAGCTATAAAACAAGTCAGTCAAAATAAAATCAAGGACAAATGTGTTCTGACACTGAGACACTTCTGTGTCCACTCCCTGGCACATAACAGAGGTCAGTGCACAGGAGGTTCCCAGCCAGGCCCTGAGGCTCTGGAAACACACAGCAGCCCAACCGGCCCCAAAGGCACCTCAGAGGAAAATCTCCCGAATGCTATTCTACATCTCCTCCGTTTCCTGCAGAGTGTGCAAAGAATGCCGACAGTGGAAGCTGTGAGAAAGATGGCAAAACCAATTTTTATAAGGCAGTGTTAATTTTTTTTAAGAAATTTATTTTGAAATAATTATAGATTCACAAGCAGTTCAGTTGCAAAGAGAGAAGTCTCATAGGCCCTTCACCCGTTGTCTCCCAATGATCTCATCGTATATAACTACACCGTGATATGAAAACCAGGGATCTGATGTCGGTGCACGTGTGTGTATAGCTCTATGCCATTGTCACAGGTGCAGACTCCTATAACCACCACTGTGATCAAAGACAAAACTGTTCCACCACCACAATGATCTCCCTCAGACCACTGCTTTGTAGGCATCCTTCCATTCTTTATCCCTGTTTTCCCTCTGTATAATGTTGTCATTTCCAGAATGTTATATAAATGGAATCATACAGTATGTGATCTTTTCAGACTGGCTTTCTCACTCCGCCTAATGCCCTTGAGAGCCATCTAAACTGTTGTGTGTGCCAATTGTTCACTCCTTTTGATTGCTGAGCAGTATTCTAAGGTACGGATGTATCGCCGTTTAGCCATTGTGAGGGACATTTTGGTTGTTTCCAGCTTTTGACCATTACAGAAGAGCTGCCATGAACAATCATGTACATGTTTTTGTGTGAATCAGTTTTCATATCTCTGGGACAAATGCCCAGCAGTGCAATTGTGGGTTACATGGTAAATGTATATTTAGTACTAACTTTCAAATATTAAATACATAAGCTTCTCTTTTCAAAAGTAACATTTTCCCATAATAGATTACTATCTATTACTATTACCTATCACTATCTATTATCTATTACTACTTATCTAGTGAGTTAACCAGGCCTGGGGTCAGGCTGCCTTGGGGAGAAAAAGCTTTGATTACCCAATAAACCATTCTAGATCTAGGCAAGGATATTGTGTTGATGGGCCTTATTATGACACAGGGCAGCACAATCAGTGCAGGTATACCTGCTATGCCAGGAAGCACTCAGGTCTAGTGTGGGAAGTCTCCTTTCTGTCCCTGCAATGGCCCCAGGGTGGAAAGCAGGAAGAAATCAGGGCTAGACCACTTCCAGCCTAACGTATTAGAAAAATTCAGACAATTCCTTCAAGAGCAAAACTTTTAGATAATGAAATATGACATGTGGCATCAAATGGGCTTAGAGGGAAGTGAAGTGATCAAGGAATGTCAGTCCCTCCTCTCCAAAAGTAATGATTATTCAGAAATATACTACTGAATAACTACAGTGCACAGCCATTTCATTCTATTTGTAGACCTGTGTGATATCACTGAGAATGGCAAGGCGGCAGCCCTGAAGCCACCCTAGTAGCCATGCAGCAGGAGATCAAGGTTAAGGGACTAAGGTGTGGTTTCCAGAGCTGTCTGCCACCCTCTGCAATGCACAAAACTAATTCATTTTCTTGTTTCAATATCATACTACTATAATATGCAGGTAACACCTTCCAAGCATATATTGTCTTCTTAGCTTAAGAGTTGCCAGTGAATGTATGCTTTCCCTAACCCTTTCAGAATCCCCATCCCCTGCCCAAGGTTACTCAATTATCACAAACACTTTACACCGTGCAAATGATGGGCCTTACCTGGAAAGCACCAGGCAGGACAAGAGAACCAGCATGACTTATCCAAACCCACGGATACCCTCAAGGGAGTTACTACTCCCTCTTTATTTCCCTGCTCTCCCTCAGATTCCACATATTTTCTCTTTACAAGGAAAACTGGAAATATATTAACAGTAAGCTTTTGTTAACTGAGGTACAACAGAGGATCTTGATGCACAATGGGTGCGCTACTAAAATCACGGTGGAAAACATGGGTAAAGTCCATAGCCAGATCATTCACAAAAGGAGTAATACAAATGCCTACCAAACATAAGAAAAATGTTCAATCTTATTAGAGATAAAATACAAAAGTAAAATAAATGTGATGCTTTTATTTTGCTGTCAAATTCGCAGATTACTTTTCTAAAAGATAACCACTAATGGATGCCAAAATTACTGGATGGAGATAATGCAAAGAAGCATTAGAAGCAGAGAAGATATTTATAATGCCATAGAACATCAGTCTACTAGATACTTATTAATTACAAAGAGAAAAATAGTAACCAGGAAGACACCTCCTTAAAGTTGCTTAAAATCACAGGCAACAGAATAAATCAACAATATGTGCCTCCTGGTATGAGGCACTAGAACAGAGACAATATCTTGCATATGGTATTCCTACCAAAAATACAGAAACTGAATGTAATCATGGGGAAGCATCAGGCAAACCCATATAGAGGGACATTATACAAAATAACTGGCCTGGACTCTCCAAGTGTCAAAGTCAGAAAAAAACAAAGACAGGCTGAGGAACTTGTCCAGATTGGACTAAAGAGACAAGTCAACTTATGATATGCAATTTATGATTCTGGATTAGGGCCTAGAAGAGCAAAAGGGTGTTAGTGGAGCAATTACCAAAATTTGAATAAGGTCCATAGGTCCACAGGTTACATAATATTTACACCTTTTGATAATTGTACTGTGATTATGTATGATGCTCACAGCAGGAGAACATGGGCCAAGAATTTTTTTAACTGTTTTTAAAAGTCTGAAATTATATCAAAAAGTTAAAAAGAAAAACAATTAAAGATAACGCTTGATGCTGCTCTTTATTCCTAACCCAAATGTTCATAAACAATACAGTGGATAAACTGTCATATATTCATGCAATGAATACTACACAGTATGAAAAATGAAAACACTACTGGCATTCCTCCTATATAATTCCATTTGTGTGAAGTTCAAGAAAAGGTGAAACTAATTCATAGTAATAGAGGGAACAATAATTGTTACCAGGAATGAGAGTGGTATTGACTAGCAGGAGGCTGAAGGAGACTTCGGAGTTTCCGGAATTGTTTTATGTCTTCATTTGGTTGGATGAAGATGTAGACATATAGTCAAATTTATCAAGTCATAGTACACTTAAGATCTGCACATTTACTATATGAAAGTTATAATAAATAAAAATAAAACAAAAGAGGGCAATACTAAATGCTGATGTTGGGCCAGCAGTCTTGGGATGCTACTGGGAGCAATAATTGATATACTTTTTCCAAAAGGCAATTTGGCAGTAAATGTGAAACGAAAGTGTGAAGAACTCTGAAATAAGCTCATCGATATTTGGACTCAAGTTGAGATACAAACATTTAAACAATCTAAATACATATATCAGGAAATAGCTTTTTAAAAGATATAATCATATGAATTATTATGTAACTATTAAAATTATATACATTAAAATTACATAAAGAGTATTCAGTGATGTGGAAAAATGCTCACAATGAGTGAAAAAAGCTAATTCCAATATTGTATGAATATAGCATGTTCATAACTTAAACTTTCTATACGTGCAGAGAAAGAAAATGAGGCAATACTCTAAAATGTTCATGATATTTTTCTCTGGGGTACAAAATTATGATGGAATTTTGGTTTTCTTCTTTATACTTTTTGGTGTCTTCCACTATTTTCTGACATAAGTATGTATTACTTCACTAGTTAGAAATTACAAAAATTTCAAAAAATTTGATATCTTCCTAGCTAAAAATCGGCCAAAGATCAAAATTCAGAAAGAGAGGAAAAAAGTGACCAACTTTTAACAGAGCCTCCTTTCCTTTGTCATGCTTTTATCAAAAGATGTGATGTTCTATTTCAGAATCACCTTTTAAGTCATCTTTCACCTAAGCCCTTTCTCTGCCAGTTAAGACTTGGCCTTTTTGAGCTCCCAACATGTTATCTCCAGGAGGCTTCTTATTACCATCATCTCTTCCTCTTACCTACAGGAATCCCTGCCTTGATGGGCTGTTTCCCATAAAATTCTATGGAAACAAAGCTTTTGCCATTTGGAGAAATCAAAACATACCTGGAGATTACAGAGAGGGCATTTCTCAGGAAGGCACGATTACCAAATAAACAGCGTGAACAAAGGCAACAGTCAACTGGGTGTTTTGTTTTTGAATTAAACAATAGGGGTGTAACGCTGCCAGTGAACATTTGGGGGTAAGATTTAAAACAGTTCAAGGAAACCATTGCCCCCTTTCCCAAGATTTCCAAGCCCCATCTTCAAGATCTTAGGTGGCTGATGCCTGCGTTTTCTTTTCATCCACTATGGTCTAAACATAAGGATTTTTTCTCTTTGTTTTTAAAACATTTTGCCAATTAGTCCATACTATGCTTGCAACATGAGGGACGAAAATGTGAGTCACATACCCACACATTGGCACATCACATCGTGCCCCATAAATATGTGCATTATGATACAGCAATTATAAAAAACAATTACTAAATATAAATTGGATGGATCCAGCCAAAATATAAATTTGACTAGATTTTTCAATATTTCATTTTTTTCAACATATGGAATGTATCTCACCAGGCAAGAATAATAATAAAAACCAGTGGCTGCCCCAAATTTTAGCATTTTCATAGATTCCTAACATAGATAGGAGTGCTCTCAATGTGTTGCCTGGGAACAGTGTTTTCTCCCCGGGAAATCTCCTGCTAAATAAAATGCAAGAATGCCTTTGCTCAAGACATAATTCTTACCGAAACCACAGAGGGTTTAATCATTAACAAAAACTATAACAACAGAAGTGAAAGTGCCTTTTCAAAATGTTAACACCTTGACATCTTAATTATAAGTCAAGAAAGTGAAAATTAGACTAGGCTTGTTGTCAACAGCCTTTCTAAAACATAGTAATTGACCCACACTTTTAAGCTTGACAGATGCTTCACCATTAACCAACATTTAAGCAATACCTAAACTCCCTTCACGGTCTCTATCGGAAGGAGGCAAAGTAATTAAAAAGTTATTCATTAATCAAAACCCTCTATTGGTTTCCTGGATAAAAAGGAAGGAGCCAACACTGGAAAAAAAAAAAAAATCATCACGCTACAAGAAAACTCAACCAGGTAAAGTGTTCAGGGATGAAATTACCCCTGCTGTGAGAGGAGAGAGAAGATGGTGCATTTCTGCCAAGTAGGAAAGGAGCAAGTTTAGCACCCCCTTCAAGCTTCCATTCAAGGCAGTATTAAGTACCTGCCCATGCTCCAGGCACAGGTCAGGCCCTGAGGGCACACAGGTGAGCCAGAGGGCTCTAACTTCAGCTCCTGATTATTCTTTCCCACTAGGTACCATGCACAACTAAACAAAAGTGATAGATAATGATCTAATTGCAATTACCTGCGAATCCTGCAAAGTAGTAGGAACCAGCACATTGGGGCTGCACCCGGAGACCCACACAGGCTCGCTCCAGTGAGAGGGGTTTGTATACAATTCCTCACAATGTAAAGAAAAGGCACCCACAGCCACACAGCCAGTTCCTTTCTCAAGGTCCTCCCCGCCCCCCCCAGAACAATTCCACCCTGAAATTCGACAATCCCTCTGGCAGCTCATGCTCAGAAGTGGAATCTACCATATTCAAGTTTTGGCTTCTTTCTCCACTCAGAAATTTTTCTTCTGCTTTGATCATTTCTACAGACTCTTTGCTCTCCTCTCTACCTTGGGCTTCTGTATTCCTATTGCTTTGTCCATCTCTAGGCTTCTGTTTATGGACTCCCCTTTTTCTCTGAGGTTTGGTAGAACTCTACCATTTATGCTCCATGTGTCTGAGTCTCCCGTACAGGCTCCCTAAGGGAGTAATCTGACTCTGTTGGTCACTACTGCATATCCAGTATGCAACATCTTAATTGGATGAAGTTCTCATGCCATACAACGCTGACCTGCCAATGGCAATCTGCCTTTCAATCAAGGGCTGATCCCTGACACAATCAGCCTGCAGCCATAATGATGGGGTCCTATGACACAAGACATGGCAATCTATATCTTAAGAAAACATTGTGCTCTCTCTCCCCCAAGGCATCTATGGGTATAAGTGACAATACAAGTATCATAAAGAACCTAAAACAGACATCAAAGTTTGATTTCATGTTAGTCCTATATTTATTGCTGTTTGATTCCAACATCACCATTTCCTAGAGAGTTCAGCACGAGGCTCCCTCAATACCCACACAGGCATCTCTGTCAATCTCACTCTCTTTCCCACTGAGCACACAGACACCCTGAAATCCCTTCTTCACACAGTGCTTCAAGTTGCCAATTCTGATTTTGCACATGGGATGAAGCTGATTTGCCAACCCCCTGTCAATAGGATGAAATCCAAATTCTGCAGTAAGCCACATTAAGGCTTCAGCCTAAGACTCTGGCTGCAGCCCAAAACTTCAGCTGTATTATTACACCAATTTCTTTACACATCCAGTGCTAGACAGTCTCCATTTGTCCTTCCAGGTCCACTGTCCACCTTTCTCCAGGGAGGCTGACCTTTATGGACTGTATCAGCCAGGCTCCCAGGCTCCCTGGCTTCTGATCAGATTTGGCTAAAGGGGCACAGGGTGTGAGAG
Organism: Microcebus murinus; assembly: GCF_040939455.1. NCBI lineage: Eukaryota > Metazoa > Chordata > Mammalia > Primates > Cheirogaleidae > Microcebus > Microcebus murinus. The sequence continues at coordinate 92,391,407 of NC_134111.1, read as the reverse complement.
TGGGCATGAGCTTGACATATATTTCCCCACTCCTCCCTGCCCGCTGAGGCTGCCTTTCCCTACTAACAGCCTCAACTCCTCTGCAACATCTAAGCTCTTGCTGGGTCTAGGGTTGCTCCTACTTCTTGCTTTCTTAGGCTGGAGTAGCTTGCTCCAAGATGCTTCATTTTCCTGTGTTGGTTTCCCCCATCCAACCATGATTACATCTTTGTAAATGGTCCCATCTTTGAATGCCCTTCAATCACCTCTGCCTTTTTAAATAGACTATTTTTTAGAACAGTTTTAAATTTACAGAAAAATTTAGAAAAAGGTAGAGAATACCATAGATTTCCATCCTTCCCAGATACTTTGCAGCCAATTGCCCCTACTAACATCTCACACTAGTGTGGTACATGTGTTACAATTTTGGCACATCCTTGTTAACTAAAGTCCGTACTTTATACAGACTTCCTTAGGTTTTACCTAATGTCCTTTTTTCTGTTCCACGGGCCCATCCACGATACCACAATTACGTTTAGCCATCATGTCTCCTCCAGCCCCCCTTGACTATGACAGTTCTCAGAATTTCCTAGTTTCTGATGACCTTGACAGTGTTGAAGAGTACTGGTCAGGCATTTTGCAGAATGTCCCTCAACATGTATCAAGAGTATATAATTTCAATATCCACCAAGAGAACATACTATCAGCATGACTTTTCACTGTTGACGTCAACCTTGATCATCTGGCCGAGGTAGTGTCTGCAAGTTTCTACACTGTAAATTACTTTTTCCCTCCTCTTTCCATGTTGCACACTTTGGAAGGAAGTCACTATGTGTAGCCTACATTTAAGAATTAGGGAGCTATGCTTCACCTCCCTAAAGGTGGAGTAGAGCCTATGTTCTTTTTATTTTTTAACTGAGGTTAAATATACATAAAATGTTACCATTTTAACTATTTAAGTGTTTCAATTACCCTTAAGTAGGCCAACTATTTCCTGCTGAGACTCTGATGATATCCAAGCTGAACTTGTCACCATTCACCAAAAATGACATGTGCCTTTATGTTTCAGCACAGGACAATTCTAGGTAAAAGACCTCCCCCCCAGCCGGGCGCCGTGGCTCACGCCTGTAATCCTAGCACTCTGGGAGGCCAAGGTGGGCGGATTGCTCAAGGTCAGGAGTTCGAAACCAGCCTGAGCAAGAGCGAGACCCCATCTCTACTAAAAATAGAAAGAAATTAATTGGCCAACTAATATATATAGAAAAAATTAGCCGGGCATGGTGGCACATGCCTGTAGTCCCAGCTACTCGGGAGGCTGAGGCAGCAGGATCGCTTGAGCCCAGGAGATTGAGGTTGCTGTGAGCTAGGCTGACACCACGGCACTCACTCTAGCCAGGGCAACAAAGTGAGACTCTGTCTCAAAAACAAACAAAAAAAAAGCCTTCCCCCATTTTTGCCTATTTGATTCCTACTTACTTTTAAAGCCCCAACTCAAGACTTCACCGGCTCCCCTGGGGAAGGCAAGTTCCTCCTGCTACTGTCTCCCTGTCCCTGTATTTATACTTTTATTCTAGTACTGTTTACTTTGTACCATTTTATTTGGGCTTTCCCAGGGCAGAAGCTAATTTATATATATATATATACATATATATATATATATATATGGCTGAGGACTATCCCAGGAATATAATAGCTAATCAATAAATGCTGGTTGGAAACAAAGGAAGCAAAGATGAGCAGAAGTGGCCTATTTTCTCCAAAGATTAAAAGAGCATTAATACCTAATATTGGTGAGGGTGTGGGAACACTTGCACTCATAGTTGTTTATCCTAGCACACCCTTCTGTTGAGCAACTGGCAATATCCATTAAAAGCCATAATATATGCATATTTTTCACTCAGCAATTTCAAGTCTGGAAATTTTATCCAGAAGATAATCAAAGATATGTAGAAAGATAATCATACAAATATGTTATTTTTAATGCAAAAGCTGGGAAGCAATCTAGGAAGTAGGCCCAGGAACTGGCCTACTAAATTATAGCATAGTCATACTAGGAGGAATACATAGCCATTAAAAATCAGGCTGAACATTTACTGAGTGATTATCTTTGAGAATGATTACCTTTGGGTATAATGGGCATGGATTTAACTTTTTGGTTTTTTTCCCCCCCAAGTTTTCTCTTGTGAACAATGATATCTGTAACTAGAAAGACAATGATCAAATGTGTATATACAAAGTGGCTCATTTTGCCACTTCAGACCTGAACATCCAACTAAGGATAATCAAAACTGGAAGTTCGCTGGGTGTGGTGATGGTGTGCCTACAGTCCCAGTGACTCATGAGGCTGAGGTGGGAGGATGGCTTGAGCCCAACAGTTCAAGACCAGCCTAGGCAACACAGCAAGACCCCATCTCTAAAAATAAATCATATTTTTTTAAAAAAACTTGAAGTTTGACCTGTTGGACAGTTTAGTTATGATGAAGCCAAAATGTCACAGCTGCCATGACCTCTGCTTCCAGCCACTGCCATCCTCATGCTGAACACACTAAGGGTGATGGGTCCCAGGAGAAGAGAATCCAGAGCTTCCCACCTCTGCCTGCCAGTTTATCTGGGCCTCACTTCTGACCTGGTCCCTGGCCATTGGTTTTTGTTTGTTTGTTTTTTTTTTTTGAGACAGAGTCTCACTTTGTTGTCCAGGCTAGAGTGAGTGCCGTGGCGTTAGCCTAGCTCACAGCAACCTCAAACTCCTGGGCTCGAGCGATCCTTCTGCCTCAGCCTCCCGAGTAGCTGGGACTACAGGCATGCGCCACCATGCCCGGCTAATTTTTTTTTTATATATATATCAGTTGGCCAATTAATTTCTTTCTATTTATAGTAGAGACGGGGTCTCGCTCTTGCTCAGGCTGGTTTTGAACTCCTGACCTTGAGCAATCCGCCCGCCTCGGCCTCCCAAGAGCTAGGATTACAGGCGTGAGCCACTGCACCCAGCCTGTTTTGTTTTGTTTTTAAAGCTCCTTTTACTGACTCTAATGTAGAGGCATGGTTGGAAAAACCATGGTTCTTTTCTACTTTGTCCATCTTGCTGATGGAACAACTGAAGCCTAGAGACGTCCAAAGTGACATGGAGGCAGAACCAGACTCAGGTTTCCCAATTTCCAGGATGTATTGTTGGGGTTTGGTTTTGTTTTGAGACAGAGTCTCGCTCTGTCATCAGGGCTAGAGTACAGTGGCGTCAGCCTAGCTCACAGCAACCTCAAACTCCTGGGCTCAAGCCTCCTGCCTCAGCCTCCCAAGTAGCTGGGACTGCAGGCATGCACCACCTAGCTTATTTTTTCTATTTTTAGTTTTTTTCTATTTTTAGTCAAGAGGGGTTCTCATTCTTGTTCAGGCTGGTCTTGAACTCCTGAGTTCAAGGGATCCTCCCACCTTGGCCTCCCAGAGTGCTAAGATTATTGGCATGAGCCACCGCACCTGACCGAGTATATATTCTTTGCACTTTAGCAATCCAATAAAATCAAGGGTGGGGTTTTGTAGATTAACACATTTAGAAAACCCCAAATATTTCAAGAGGGAAACTAGGAGTGCAGACTTCTAAAAACAGCCTACGTTTGATTCTCTTCCCAACTCAACTTTAGAACTATGTCTGAGCAGTTATCAAAAAATATTGAAGGCTGGGCGCGGTGGCTCACGCCTGTAATCCTAGCACTCTGGGAGGCCGAGGCGGGAGGATTGCTCGAGGTCAGGAGTTCAAAACCAGCCTGAGCAAGAGCGAGACTCCGTCTCTACTATAAATAGAAAGAAATTAATTGGCCAACTAATATATATAGAAAAAAATTAGCCGGGCATGGTGGCGCATGCCTGTAGTCCCAGCTATTCAGGAAGCTGAGGCAGGAGGATTGCTTGAGCCCAGGAGTTTGAGGTTGCTGTGAGTGAGGCTGACGCCCCGGCACTCACTCTAGCCTGGGCAACAAAGCGAGACTCTGTCTCAAAAAAGAAAAAAATATTGAACATAATGATATTTGGAAAGATTAGCTCTAGTCTGATGTAATGATGGGGAAAGGAACTGCGAAGTCTAACTAAATAAAACTACATTGGGCAAGCAAAGATGTTGAAAATAAAAGTATCACTGTATCCAAAGCTGGCTTTACTTCAGAATAAACACAATTCTGAACATGCCTTTGCCTTCATAGCCAGGTGCTAGCAGCCCTGGCTTTTGCTCAGGACAGTACTTCCCAAGGCAACTACCAAGAATGTCCTCCTATGGTTATACTCACAAATTGGTTTCCCTTGCAAACTAAAAGTAGTATTGCCTCTTTTCACCCCCAGCCAGCACCAACACCTCACTTTTTCTCAGTGAACCAGGTAACGTGAGGCCCTGGGCTTTTCCTCTGGAAGCTGCACAGTAGGAAGAAGTTTAGACTTGGGAGTCAAAAGATCTGACTTCCTCTTACTGTGTAGATATCTGAGAAGTCCTCAACAAATCACTTAACCCTTTGGGACTTAGGCTTTCTGTGAAATTCATGTCTACTAGGCAGTCTCCAAGACCCAGTCCAATTTATTCATGACAGGTTTGTGCAAGCCACGCCCAGCCCAGTCCTGGTTTCTAAAGGACTCAGATAATCTTTAAACTAGCTGTGTGTTGTAATGAAAATTTGTAGAGGAAGTCTTTACTGAAATCATTTTTGAGTTTGTCCTGTTTTAAGGATTAAATATAGAAAACGCAGAAGGTGAATTAGGTTCACTGAGATCTAAAGACACTCAATTAAAGAAAACAACTTCGCTATTGTTGGAAGGGTCTTAAATCAATGCCCTAGTGCTGCCTTCTAGGCTATGTGAAAAATCATTTGATTTTCAGCATTCACTCTTCTGTTTTAAAAAACTACAGACTTCATAGTTATACTGCAATGTGCACTCATGTATTCACAAAAGTCACTGAGCTCCTACTATATGCCAGACCGTGGGAAGAAAATAATGAGTGGAACAGACAAGTTTCCTGCTTTCTGAGAGCTCAACATCCACTGGAGGAGCTGGCACTAATCAGATGTGCACATAAAGGCATATTTACATGATGCAGGAATTAAGAAACACAGCAAGCAGAGAAAGCTTTTAAAAAGGGGAGCTAGCTTCCAAGGTCAGTTCCTAGCTAGCCCATCAAGGAATTGACCTTTGGAAACTGAAGCATGGGTGGAGGGAATTTAGAGAAAGGACAGGCAGCTCAGGTGGGCCACAGCCTTTGTGCAGCCTGAGGCAGAGAGGAAAGCAAAGTTGCCATAGATAAGTTTTTCCAACTGTCCCCTTAAAGTCCTGTAAATTACCTGGGGGCAGGTAGGCAATCATTTTCTTCTGGGAAATCCACGTGTATTTGTAAAGGAGTAATCTTCCAAGTGGGTTGAAAGCAACCCACCTTTAAAAGCATTCATTAACCTTTCATTTACCAAATGCTCTCAAGTTCATTTCTCCCCATTATATACCAGCATAGTGATTTCTTATGTTGCATTTTTAGCTCTTTCTTATTTTTTCCTGATCTGTGAGTAGAAGTCCTGTGTTGGATGGGAAGGGGGAAATCCCCACAATTTGACTCACTGAAGTACCCAGGCCCTTCAAGCAGCAAGAAGACAACACTGCAAGAAATCTACCTACCTCGCTTTTAAAAGAGGATCCCTCTCTAGAATTTAAAATTAAGTCACCAAGGGTAATGTTTAAAACAGTTTGAAAAGCACTAGTGGAACAGTTCACTTTTTTTTCAGCTTCCTAAACTAGAGAAAGAGGGTAGAAGCTAGTGAAGAAGGCACAAGAAATCCGCCCGTGTGTTACACCTGTGGGTGTAAACAGGGTGTGAACAGATGCCCTGGCACTCTTCAGCCACGTGACTGCTTCTTATGCCCCCTCCTCTGCCCGGGTTTTAAGACAAGGCAAGAGGAAAGGCGGGTGTCTCAAACTCATCTAAAAGTTACTAGAACGTCACATGGGACAAAGAAGGAACAATAAAAGGAAAAAAAAAAAAAACACACGGAGGGGGAGTTCCTCTGGAGTGGAACATACATCTCACCCCTACCCTCCCCAACAAATTCTATAATTCAATGCCCATAATATTTCTTTTCACATAGAAGCCAGGTTCTTCCTCACTTACTAGATCTAGAAATCTACACATAAATAAATGCCACCTTCCTGTCACCAAAACCTAGGAAGAACAAAATGTGGCTCTTAAAGGAATTAGAATTGTTACTATGTTGTTTCTGTTCTCATTTGCTACACTTTTTGCTTTGCCCAGGGAAAAGGGCAGCTTCTGCCAGTGCCCAGGGTAGATAGTGTCCCCAGTAGCCATGTGCAGCCTGCCTTGTCCCTTCTGTCTGGAGTCCCTGTGCATTGCGACAGCACATGCTGGTTCCCCCAAAGCTGCAGTGGGTTGTATAATCACACTCTGAACACCTTGCGGGGGTGGGGGGGTTGGGGGTGGGTGGGAGCTTCCCTCCCAAAAGCATCTGTTAAAAGTCACTAGTGCCAGTTAATAAATAAAAGACCCACCAGGCAGGGACCCCAAGACTCAGGGGGAGAAGGACACACGGATGTGCTATTAGAACATCATCATGGGGTGGGGGCAGGGAGGCGGTAGCCCAGGAGGTTGTAAGTCTCTCTAGGAGCAATAAGTAAACCTGAAGTTCTGTCCTCCAGGCTGGCGGTGCAGCAAGGTTCAGAGATGCTGCCCAGCTACACCCCCATTGGTGCTGATGGGGGTGGGGGGACGGAAACTCAAGAATACCGGGGGATTCTAAGAATGTCTCCCCAGGTAAGTGCCAAGGACATCTGCGCTCTTTTCAATTACGTAACTCCTGCATATTTGCTGGAATATAGATGGATGTGAATTTAACTACTTTTTAAAGTAGAAAGACTACATAGACTGCATTTAAATGTTCTGCATCTATTTAGAGTCCGGATAGACCTGGTTGCCACCTGGCAGCGTTAGAGGGTGGCATCCTGCTGACTGGAGCCCCCAGGCCGCCCCCTCCACACACCGCTGCGGGGGCCAGGTCGCGGCTGGGGACGGCGCCCTCTCCTCGCTGCTGGCTCGTCGTGGAGGCGCCCGGCCCCGCACGCCGGCCGCAGGCTGCGGGGCCACTGCCCTCCCCCTCCCCGGCGGACACCTGCCAGCAGTTACCTGCGGGACTGCGGCGCTCTGCAGCCGGTCGGCCGCGGGGGGCTGCCCGGCCCCGGGGGCCTGCGCCGCGCCCTCCGCGGGGTCCGCGCCCCCTTTCTTCCGCAGGCCTTCCTCCGGCGCGGGGAAGAGCCCGCAGCGGCGCTGGAAGCGGGCCACCAGCTGGGAATCCTGCAGGCTCCGCAGCAGCTCGGCCATGGTGAGCCCCGGGCCGCGCTCCGCTGCCACCACGCCGGGCCGCGGGTGCCCTCCGCTCGCGCTGCTGCTCCCGCCTAGCACACTCGGGGCCGCAGTCCGGGCGGGGCCCTGGGCCGGGCCAACAGGTGCGCCGCCCGGGTCCTAGCGCCCGCCCCCCGCGCGCGGATGCCCAGGTATCCGCCTCCACCTTGCCGGAGGCGCGTCCCTTTCCGACTCTGCGTGCCCGGGCGGTCGCGGTGCCCCGCCCGCCGGGAACTGGGAGGGGAAGTACAGGTGCCTGAACTGCGCCTCTCTCCGCACGCCCGCGCCCCCCGCCCTTCCGCCGGGCGCAGAAGCGACACTAACAGGGAGCAGCTCCGCACGCCAGCACCTGCGCTAGTCCATCCTCCCAGGCGACACCCCATCCCTTAACGACCTTCCTTTCAACTCTTGAGCCCAAGGAAAGGTCGGGTTTTCCCCCACGCCAGCTCCCCACACCCGGCCGCCTACTCCGCCTCTGCCGCTTCTTGCAAGACTCGCTCCCAGGAAGTAGAGCGAGCCCCTAGGGAAAATTCGCAAGTCCTTTCCAAACTCTGCGTGATGCAAGGTCTCCCCAAAGGCGGGAGCACCCTCGACCTTGCTCAAGAACCGAGAAGGTTCAAAGCGGGCCTTGAGTCACCCTCCCCATAGCTGCCCCTGCCCTTGTGATTTGGCAACTGGGGGACACTTTTAAGTGGGTGGGGAGGAGACGCGCTTCTTTCTCGGTTTTCCGCATTGAGAATGAAGATGCTTACTACACTCTCCTACCTCTTTCCGCTCTATTTAAAAAATGACGCTGGGACAACCAACCCAAACCCTTTGGGGACCTCAGGCCGGAAGAAAACAAGGTGCTGAAGGACTAGGGAAAGGATTGGGCGTCTCACCTGCACCTGTGTCAGCTTTAGAGCTTTCAACGGGAGAGCAGCAGAGGAAATGACCTGCAGATAGGCCTTGGGTTTCCCTCCTCTCTCTTAAATCTCGTTTTTGGGGCTCTGAAAACCCGCAGGAGAGGCCGTCTGCACCTCCTCACAAGGAGTGAGAGGCAACAGTCAAATTAGGCCCAGGTGATCAGCCTGTAATAAAAGTGCAATTCAGTCCTCCTGTCTTCAGTTTGCAGCAGAAGGCTGTGAATTTCCTGGCTGCCTGTGCAAAGCCTATTAAGTATTCGGTTGTATAAATGATGATGCGTGAACACCTGCCATTACCTTGTAAATATTTATCCTGTTGTCCTTTTAGGCCTGGGGGTCTTTGGGAATGTGACTTTCTGCCATGAGTTGCTCTCTCTCCCTCAAGCCCTAGTTTCTGCTTTTCTTCTCAGTCCTGCCTGGAGAGCAAGGTCAAGGGGACTGAGAGAGCACAGAAGGGATCGCATTTTCCTCTTACAGAAGGAGCACAGAGGTGCTGTTGTGCCCCAGCTGTGTCACACACAGAGCTGTCCGGCTCAGGAGGCAGAAGCCTCTCCCCCCAGTGCTGCCACTGACAGGCACTGAAACAAAACCCCGTGCTTTAGTTTTAAAAGCTGGCGTTGTAGTGGTTCAGGACCTGTCCTGCTTGTGTTAACGAAATATGTTCTCCCATGAAGGCACTTGCATCGTGTACCTCCTGCATTTAGTGCTTCAGTTTTTCTTTCTCCCAATTAAGAAAAGGAAACAAAGCAAAACGTGGCACACATAGCATACGTTTAATGCCAAAGAAGTGTATTTTCAGGCAGAGCATTTTATCTCCTTAGAGGAGCAGGTACTGATTGCTTCCAGGGACTCATGGTATCACCTGGAGCAAGTCACTGGCTGCCTCAGTCCATTCCTGTAATGAGACAAGAATCCTCACTTCTTATCTTTCTCGTAAGGCTCTTTTGAAAAATCTCAAGATAAGGTGACATAGCCATAACAATGTGCTGGACTGATCATTGTAGGGAAGAATCCTCAGGAGAATTTGGCTCTAAACATCTTGAGTGATACTGAGAAGCCTCTAGACAGCAGTGGGTACACTTCCTGGAGCCTTTCTTCTCAAGCACAGGCTGATGAATGTAAATTTCTCAACCAATTTAACAAAAATCAATATCTTTGGGAAGTGATAGGGCTAAAAGACTGCTTTAGCGGTGCAGAGATGTTAAATATTAATAATAGCGTGAAGTCATACAAAAAAGAAAACAAAACAAAAAAGTCGAGGCCAAAAAAATAACCTGTAGTTCTTTGGTAGTTTACCATTAGTCATTCCTGGGAGAATACATTTTGATTTTTTTTTTCCAGGACAGAAATCCAGTTATTTGTACTTCACTCAGTTGTGTGTATATAACAAGTACATACAAAAGGACATATTTTAAAAGAATTAATGATGGATGTATTACTTAGGGTAAAGGTTAAGCTCCTATAACAAAGAGACCTCAACATTCAGTGGCTTAAATATAGACATTTACTTCCTTCCCTTTCATAGAACAGTTCCAAGGCTCCCTGACCCTACTCAGCGACTTAGGTACATTTTATCTTATTGTTCTACTTTGCCCTGGAACTGAGCCCTAGGTCATTGTCCTCTTCTGCGTGGTGGAAGCTGAGTCATAGGACATCTGAGGTCCAACTCTTGAAAGGGAGAAGAGAACAAGTGTCCTGAGCAGCAATTGCTTATTAAGCAAGTGAGGCAGAAGTTCACCCATCCCTTCAACTGACATTCCATCAGTGAGAATGTAGTCACATGGCCTCCAGAAAGAATTGGAAATGTCATCTCTAGCACAGCAGCCTTATATCCAGCTTAAACAATATTACTGTGGAAGAAGAGAAGGACAGCCACACACGGTGGCTCACATCTGTAGTCCTAGCTACTCGGGAAGCTGAGGGCAGATGGATCGCTTGAGCTCAGGAGTTCAAGGTTACACTGAGCTATGATGGTGCCACTGCACTCCAGTCTGGGTGACAGAGCAAAGACCCCATCTCTATTTTAAAAAAAGAAGAAGAGGACATATTTTTTTGGTGGACAATCAGCAGTCTCCTCCAGGGTATAGAAACAAACTAATATTGGTTAAAATGTTGTATAATAAAAATCAATGTTATAACTCAGCCATGATCTGTGCATTTTATTTAGGTAATTTGTCATTAATCCAGCACATTCTAAATACTCATGTGGAGATACATTTTGTTAAAAAGAAGGCATGAAAAATAATTCATTTTAAGGGACAACTGGTATGCCTTTAATGAATTAAAATGAAGGAATTAAAAGAAAAGTATGTTAAAATACCTTCACTTTTAAATGAAAAGTTTGGGTACTAATTGCATTACTGCATTTTAAGTTCTGATTTAAAGTTATTTCTCTATGGAGAACAGGCTACTTCCAAATTACAACTGGACTATTCAGTTTTCAACTGGGCAATGTTTCCTGGATCAAGACAGTTATACAAAGTTCGGGCTCTGTGTTGATTATTTCTGCATAACAAATTACCCTACAAATAGTATTAATAGCTAAAAAAGCATTTATTATTGCAAAGTTTTAGTGGGTCAGGAATCCAGGTGCATCTTGGCTGGCTCTGGGCTTCTCTCACAAGGTTGCAATCAAGGTGTTCGTCTACACTGCAGTCATCTCCAGGCTCAACTGGAGGTGGATCAGCTTCCATGATCACTCAAGTGGCTGGTAGATTTCAGTTCCTTGCGGGCTAGTGTCCAGGGGCTGCTTTCCTTTCCTCTCCATAGGACAGCTCATTATATGGCCCTTTTCTTCATCCAAACAAGCAAATCTAGAGATACAGAGAGAGTCCAAACAAGACAAAGTAGAAATCTTTTATAGCCTAATCTTGGAGGTAACATCCCAATACTTTTCTCATATTCTACTTCATAGAAGCAAGTCTCTAGATCCAGCCTACACTCAAGGACAGAGGGAGTGAGACAAGAATGTGAATACTAAGAGGCAAGGGTTGTTGGGAGCCATTTCAGAAGCTGCCTAATGCAAGTTCTTCACATTTCCATTAATTCTCTCACTTAGCTACAATATCAGTATTTTTTTTTTGTCCAGAGAAAATATTATACATAGTCTTTACCCCAAAGGGCTTCCTTCTGTTGCAGAAATAAGATGCACAGGATAAAATATGCAATAATTTGAAAACAATGGTGAAATCAAAGAAATAGGGCATCAGATGACTAATTTTCTGTAAAAAGCTACAGGTACCACAGCTGTAATACCCAAATCTGGGATCAGAATTACCTCACAAATCTGCCAAAATTACAGATACCTTAAAACAAAAGAAAGCATAAATTCTTGGTTTTTTTCTTTTCTTTTTTTTTCTTGCATATTAAAGCATAAATTCTTAAGTTTGGAAAGAGAAAAATAGTGAAACAAATGCAAAATATGGTCCTTGGGGAAAAAAATCAACAAAATAGACAAACCATTGGCTAACCTAATAAAGAAAAAAAAGAAAAAAAGCACAAAATTATAAATATTGAGGGAAAATTATTATGAACATGGAAATTTTTTAAATCTTTAGAGACTACTTTGTACACCTATATGAAAATAAAAATATAGATGAAATAGATACTTTTAAAGGAAAACACAACTTACCCATTCAAAAAGTCTAACCAGGCTACTTATAAAACAGCTAGAGAAAGGGTTAAAATACTTCTTCATAAAAAGCATCAGGCCTAGATGGTTTCACAGAAATGTCCTACCCAACATTTAAAGAATGGATAACAGGATGTTGCAGTGGCTCACACTTGTAATCACAGCACTCTGGGAGACTGAGGCGGGTGGATAGCTTGAGGTCAGGAGTTTGGGACCAGCCTGAACAAGAGCCAGATACCTCTCTACAAAAAATAGAAAAATTAGACTGGCATAGTGGCTCACACCGTGGCACACACCCACAGCTTCTCCAGATGCTGACGCAGGAGGATCTCTTGAACCCAGGAGTTTGAGGTTGCAATGAGCTATGATGATGCCACTGCACTCTAGCCCAGGGAACAGAGAGTCCCTATCTCCAAAAAAAAAAAAAAAAAAATATATATATATATATATATATATACATATATATATATAATCTCAATGCCACTTAACCTACTCCAGATTATAGAGGAAGAAAGTTTCCTAAATTATTTTTATAAAGCAATTTTATTGATCTTAAAACCTAAAATCGTACTAAAATGAAACAACAGAATACTTTCGCTTGTGAATATGATTCAAAAATCTTAAAATATCAGCAGACTCCAGCAGCTCATTTAAAAAACAATACTTCATGACTAAGTGAGATTTATTCCAGTAATGCAAGGAGGTTAAATATTAGAAAATCCATCAATATTATCCATCATTTTAATACTAAGGAGAAAAATCATATGCTCTGTTATGAATTGAACTATGCCTCTCTATAAAAAAAAAAAAGATATGTTGAAATCTGAACACCTAGTATCTCAGAATGTCACCTTATTTGGGAATAGGGCCATTGCAGATGTAATTAGTCAGAAGATGAGGCCATACTCTACAGGCGACTGTCCCTAATCTGAAAAATCTAAAATTCGAAGTGTTCCAAAATTTGACAGGTGCTGACATGACGCTCAAAGGAAGTGCTCATTGGAACACTTCAGATCGCAGATTTTCAGATTAGGGATGCTGAACCAGTAAGTATAATACACATATCCCAAGATCCAAAAAATCTGAAATCTGAAACCCATCTGGACCCAGGCATTTTGGATAAGAGATACTCGGCCTGTGGCAGAGACCTGTGATCCATGATGCCTATCTGCTTTTTCACACATGCGAAGACAGACATGCACGGGGAGACCATCCTGTGATGATGGGGGCAGAGGTTGGAGTTTGGCTGCTGCAAGCCAAGGAATGTCAAAGAGGCTGGCAAACCACTGGAAGCTAGGAAGAGGCTAGGATGAACTCCTCTACACATTTCAGAGGGAGCATGGCACTTGATTTTGGGCGTCTAGCCTCCAGAACTGTGAAACAACAATTTCTATCGTTTTAAGCCACCCAGCTTGTGGCACTTTGTTACAGCAGCCCTAGGAAATGAATACACAATTTTTTGATCTATATAGAAGAGTCATTTGTCAAAATTTAACACTCACCCTTGTCAAAACACCTTGCTGAATGTTTGGTGTGTCTGGAGTGAGTGGGCAAATGTTTTTGGTTGGGTGGCAAGTTTATGTATTTGAGTAATGGAAGATGATGTGGGAAAGATAACTCATGACTCCCCAGCATTAAGTCCTGAATTCCAGGCTATGAAGTTTACAGTATATGTTTGAGGCGAAGAGAAGTCTTTGAAAAGAAAATAAAGAACATGAAAAAGGCAGTGTTTCCATAAAATTAATTGGGCAGTTTGCTATTGGATGAGTGGTATCTGGAAGCAGGGAAATGCTAGAGATGTGGGGATTCATTGCAAGCCCATTTGATAATTCAGATTTAAATGGGCTTTTTCAAGTGGAAGAAATTTCACTCAATTGCATATGTAAGCAAACATGAATCTACTGATTTCTCTTTTTTTTTTTTACACCCATGGTAGCATTCTTACATAATGTTCTCTGTCTTGCTTTTCTCATTTACAATATACTTGGAAATTATTCCAAGTCAGTATAAAAGTACATCTTTCATTCTTTTTACTGCAGCACAGTATTCTATTCTATATGTTTTAATTTATTTTACCAGTGATGCACCTTTGGGTGGCTTCTAAACAGTGATACTATTTGCAAGTAGTGCTGCAATAAATAACCTTTGTCCCCACTTATACTTCTATACAATAGACTCTCAGCAATGGTATTCCTGAGTCAAAGGTCTGTGCATTTGTAATTGTGAGATATTGCTAAACAGACCTGTAGGGAATGATGTACCAACTCCCACTTCAGTCAATGGAATTGCTTGTCCCTCTCTACCCTTGGCTACACCATGTTAGCAAACATTTTGATCTTTGCCAATCTGATACCACAAGTGCAGAATCTCATGGTAATTTTAATTTGCATATCTCATTGTGGGTGAGGCTAGCCATCTTTTTCTCATGGAGTTGGATAGACACATCACGGTTTATTCTCGTCCCTGGATGACAGATCTGGGTAAGAAAACAGTCCTATCCCAGTCAGTTGCAGGGAAAGTATTAGATCTCTAGTCTCCTAACTTGAATGCCATTTTCACTCTACCATGTCAGGAAACTCCAGTCCAATGTTTAGCACAGTGCCAGAGTTGATGCTGGTCCTAGACTATCTTTGGAAGCCATAGGACTACTTTGGGGATTGGGAAGGGGACCAAACCTGGTCTAGAAGACCTGTTAGAACCCAGGGCTAAGTGGGTGGGTCTGGTAGCAAAGCTGTAGAGAATCCTCCCAGTAAAAGTAGTCATGTGGTAACTGCTTGCCTTGTTCACCACTGGAAGTTAGGTTATTGTCACATTAGCTAAATTATTAATACAAACAATGTTAACTTTCATCAATTGATCAAATATTATAGTTTCCTAGGACTGCTGCTACAAATTAGCATAAACTGAGTAGCTTCTAACAACAGAAATTTATTAAATCTATTAACAGAACCCTTACTTCTGGAGGTCAGAAGTCCAAAATCAGTATGTTGGCAGGGTTGTTGCATCAGACAGGTGAGCAACCAACCCCTGACAGTCTCTGGTGCCTGGTTCCAGCTTCTGTGAGGTTCTTCCTGCTTTTGGGTCCCCTGAACTACCTCTGAATTCTTGTCAACGAATTCCCCATTTCTGTTACTTGTGACCTGAAAAGGCCTAACTCAGATGCCAGGAACTGGCAGAGCACGGAAAGAGAGGCTCTAAGACTCAAATCTGAGCTGCTTCCCACCTTTACATCACAGTCATTGGGTCACCAAAGCCAACTCCCTGCACCTCCCCATTTCACTGCTGAGAACAGAAACCACCAGTTTCTAACCACTTCAGCCCTTGGGGTGTTGTGGAGGGCTGCAGAGCCCAGGGTTCCTAGGAGATTCTGGAAATCGGGGAATCTATTAATACTGTTTCACCTCATGATAAATCATATTGCTTCCTGGTCTTTGCTGGAAATCCAGCCATTGTATACAGGCACTGCTTTTTGGAAGCCAAGCAAACTTCTGGTGCACGACCCTTTCAAAATTTGCAGACTCCTTTGTATGAATCCAGTGACAGGCAGGGTTTTTTGTTTTATTTATTTATTTTTTTGACAGGGCAAGGAACTTAAATTTTATTATAGGTGTACAGTCATGTGACGCTTAACGACAAGGATACGTTCTGAGAAATAGTCGTTATGTTATGTCATTGTATGAACATCAGAGTGTCCCTACACAAACCTAGATGGGCTAGCCTACTACCCCTAGGCTGTGTGGTCTAGCCTATTGCTCATGGGCCACAAACCTGCACAGCCTGTTACTGTACTGAATGCTGTAGGCACAATGGTACGTATTTATGTTTTTATTTCTTTCTTTCTTTATTTATTTCAGCATATTATGGGGGTGTAAATGTTAAGGTTACATATATTGCCCTTGCTCCTCCTCCCCCCTCGAGTCAGAGCTTCAAGTGTGTCCATCCCCCAGGTGGTGCACATCACACTCATTATGTTTGTATATAACCATCCCCTCCCACCTGCCCGACACCCAACAAATGTTATTCCTATATGTCCACTTAGATGTTGATTAGTTAATACCAATTTGCTGGTGAGTACATGTGGTGCTTATTTTTCCATTCTTGGGCTACTTCACTTAATAGAATGGGTTCCAGCTGTATCCAGGAAAATACAAGAGGTGCTCAGGCAGGGTTTTTGTAAATGCTCATTTGTATCTTTGCATCTATGTTATATAAAGTAGCTGAGGATTAATAGCCTTATCAGATTAGAAGACATATCATTGTTGACAAATTGGTCAAAACCTTGGCTCCATGGACTATCCAGTTCACTGGCATTTGGGGATATAAAGCATGGAATTCATCCCATGTTGTTAAAGAGGAACCCCTTCCTTTTCTTTAATGAAAAACATTTTTTTCTATTTGTATATTTTCAATAAACCATGAAACATAAATTCTCTTTTTAATAAATAAAGACCTGGGGGAAATTTCAGGCTGGGGGAAATTTCAGCTTAAAACCTTGCTTTAAAAGAAAACAGTTATACAGGCAACAGAAACAAAAGTAAACAAGTAGGACTACATCAAACCAAAAATCTTCTGCATAGAAAAGGAAACAACAGTGAAAAGGCAACCTATGGAATGCAGAAAATATTTGCAAACCATATATCTGATAAGGGGTTAATCTCCAAAATATATAAGGAACTCCTACAACTCAATAGCAAAAAGAAAAAAAGAAACCTGACTTAAAAATGGGTTAATGACTTACACAGACATTTCTCCAAAGATGACATATAAATGCCCAAGAAGTATATAAAAACTCTCAGTGTCACTCATCTTTAGGGAAATACAAATAAAAATCTCAATGGTATATCACCTCATACCTGTCAAGATGGATATTGTCAAAAAAATAAAATAAAAGATAACAAATGTTGATGAAGATGTGGAGGAATTGGAACCTTTGTACACTGTTGGCAGGAATGCAAAGTGGTGAAGCTGCTATGGAAAACAGTATGGAAAATGGTTCCTCAAAACACTAAAAATAAAATCACCATATGATCTGGCAATCCCACTATGGGGTATTTATCCAAAAGAATTGAAATCAGGCTCTCAAAAGAAATATTTGCACTCCCATATTCGTTGCAGCACTATTCACAATGGCTAAAATGTAGAAATGACCTAAATTTGCATTAACAGATGAATGTTATTATATATACAAGAAAAGGTAGTGTACACATACAATGGGAATATTATTCAGCCTTTAAAAAGAAGGAAATTCTGTAATATGTGACAACATGGATGAACCCTGAGGACATTAGGCTAAGTGAAATAAACCAGACATGGAAAGGCAAATACTGCATGATTCCATTTGTATGAGGTATCTAAAATGGTCAAATCCATAGAATCAAAGATTGAAATGGTGTTTGCCAGGGGATGTGGGGAGGGAGAAGCAGGGAGTTACTTATTAAAGGGAGATAAGATAAATAAGCTTAAGCAAGATAAATAAGCAAGATAAATAAGCTCCAGAGTTGTGCTGAATAACATCGTACCTATAGCCACCAATAATTATATACTTAAGAATTTGTTAAGAGGGTAGATCTCATGTTAAGTGTTCTTGCCACAATAAAATAAATTTTTTAAAAATATGATGTCATACTGGACTAGGATGGGCCCTAATGTGACTGGTGTCCTTAAAAAGATGGAAATTTGGACACGGATGAAGACACAGACACACGGGAGAACTCCATGTGGAAGACAGAGACAGAGATTGGGCTGATACAGCTGCAAGGAAAGATTCTACCCTGAGTCTCAGAGGGAGTATAGCCCTGCCAGCACCTTGATTTTGGACTTCTAATCTCCAGAACTACGGGAGAATAAAATTTCTGTTAGGGCCTTCAAGAAAGTCCTCACTGGTGAGGTGATATTTGAGGACTGATCTACAGTAGATGAAGTAAGCCACGTAGATATTTGAGGAAAAGAGTTTTTCAGCGGGAGAGAATGGCAGGTGCAAAGGCCCTGTGGTTGCAGTGTGCTGGGAGCATTCAGGAAGAGGAAAGGGCAGCCTGAGGGAAGAAGCAGTAGAATAAATTGAGTAGTAGAGAAATTGAAAAGATGATAGGTAAGGACATTGACTTTTCTGTGAGTGAGATAAGGAGCCACTGAATATGGGGGAATTGATTTCTTTCAAAGAAATCACTCACTGTTGAATCCTTTCCAATAGCCAGCTTCCTGAACACTTATAACATGACTCAATTTACAAATTCAGTTAACAACACTTTCTATGACAATATTTACTACATAAATCTGGGTGGAGCTGGACCACTTCGTTATCAGAAATTATAAAGCCTCGTGTACCTCTGCATAAGCTTCCAAATCTAAGTGAAGCACTTTTGGTTATATTTTATACATACTAATATATTCAACTACATGAATAATCTAAAAGCTAAAAGGTGGTTGGAAAACTTCACAGAGAGTTACCTCCAACACACATTGTCTAATAAACAAAGCACATCCCAGAATAATATGGCATGTGTATAGCATGTTGTTATGTATGTCTAAAATCTTAAAATACATATGTGTGTATACTTGTGTGTGTGTCTGCATACAAAAGAACTGAAAAAGATTCGGAGGAAGAAACACCCATTTGCTAAAAGTAGCTACTTGTAGGGAGAGGTGTAGAATAGGAGCCAAGGAAGAAAGACTTCCAATTTTTACTCTACATGCCTGGGATTTGTTTGAATTTTTCACAGGCATGTATTACTTTTGTAACTTAAAAAGATTTATTGTTCTTTTAAAACTGTTCTAACTGGTTAGGCTTGGTTATTGAGAGAAACAGGTTTTTAAGATGCTGACATAAAAGAGAGCATTGTGAGTAATTATACTGAGAGATTACAATCATTGAAAGGTGGCTGTGCACCACCACATAGCTCAAGCGTATTTTTCTTTCAAAGTTGACAATAGCCCTGCCAAACCCACCTGATAAAAAATAAAATTATTTTTAAACATATGGGTTTCCAACTGAGTGATCTCTAAGCCATCTAGTGGTGGTGAGAGGGGCCCAGGGCAGGGAGGGGTATGTGTGGAGGGGCTGGGCGCTTCTCATAATCCCCTGGGTCTCCGTGTTCTACATGTCAAGAGGCAGGCTAATAAAGGTTCATCCAGGCCGGGCGCGGTGGCTCTCGCCTGTAATCCTAGCACTCTGGGAGGCTGAGGCGGGTGGATTGCTCGAGGTCAGGAGTTCAAAACCAGCCTGAGCAAGAGCGAGACCCCGTCTCTACTATAAATAGAAAGAAATTAATTGGCCAACTAATATATATAGAAAAAATTAGCCGGGCATGGTGGTGCATGCCTGTAGTCCCAGCTATTCGGGAGGCTGAGGCAGCAGGATTGCTTGAGCCCAGGTGTTTGAGGTTGCTGAGAGCTAGGCTGATGCCACGGTACTCACTCTAGCCAGGGCAACAAAGTGAGACTCTGTCTTAAAAAAAAAAAAAAAAAGGTTCATCCAATTAAAGCATCTGTAATTCCAATTATTATCCACAATGGGCAGGTGACCAACCTTATAACTGGCCTGTGCACATCGAACTCCAGCGCCCACTCCATACAAAGGCCCTGGCCACCATGCCTGCCAAAGTAGGTTCTCAGAACCAGAAGGAACTTCAGGCTATACTGTGGCTTTGGTTTAGCCATTGGCATTCACTCAGCAGACTGAATGTCTGCAGAACAGGCTGCAGACGCAAGTCTGAGCTATCCATACACAGGAACCCACATTGACATCACACATGGTCATCTTAAAAATGGAATTAATTGCCAACCTTTAAAACTCAGATGATTTCATCAATGAGAATGCAAATTAGTGCAGCCATTATGGAAAATAGTGTGGAGGTTCTTCATGACTTCTTTCTTATGTTATCTTTTCTTCTTTTTCTCTCATATTTGTTCTCTATTCCCCTTTGCTTTCCCCTCATCTCTCTATCTTATATTTTTTTCTCCTTTTATTTCTCCATATTCATTTAGTTTGCAATGTTTTTCACTCTCTTTTCTTGTCTTCTCTATTCATTTCTCTTTTATTGGATCCCATGCTTGCCATCCCATTCATTATGAGAAATCTCACTATTGTTTACTTTTGAAACAGTAGTGAGAACAGTAGATGAAGTTCTTTCACTCCAATTACTCTATGGATTAAAAGGTTTAATTTACCTTTCAATACCAAATCATTTTTCTTGAACAGTATCCTCCTTAAAATGTACTTAGTATGACCACTTGTTAATTACTTCCCATTCCCTCAGATATTTTGTCTGTTTATAACTGATCTTAATAAAAACAGGGTTGTTTACCTTTAAAAAAATTATGATCCAGCAATCCCACCACTGGGTATAGATCCAAAGGAAATGAAATCAGTATGTTGAAGAGATATCTGCACTCCCATATTTATTGCAGCATTATTCACAATAGCCAAGCTATGGAATCAACCTAAGTCTTTATAAATGTATGAATGAATAAAATGATGTGGCATATATACACACAATGGAATATTATTTAGCCTTTCCAAAGAAGGAGATCCTGTCATTTGTGACAGCATGGATAAACCTAGAGAACATTAAGCTAAGGGAAATAAGCCAGGCACATACCAAGTCAAATACTCTATGATCTCACTTACAGATGGAATCTGAAAAAGTCAAACTCATAGAAGCAGAGAGCAGAATAGTGCTTACCAGGACATTGCTGGTAGAGAGAATGGGGAGATGCTGGACAAAGGATATAAAATTTCAGTTAGATAGGAGGAATAAGTTCAATAGATCTTATTGTACATCATGATAACTATAGCTAATAAACAATGTATTAGATACTTGAAAATTGCTAAGAGAGTAGATTTTAAGTGATCTTACCACACCAAAAAGGTATATGAGGTAATGCATATGTTCATTAGCTTGATTTAGAGATTCCACACCATATACTTATTTCAAAACTTACTGCCGTACACCAAAAATATATGCGATTTTTTCAATTTGAAAAATAAAGAAATAAAAACATCAAGAATTAGATTATTTCATATAAAATATAGAATGTGGATCTCTATCTTCTTTTAAAAACCTGGAAGATCTGACAACCCTAGACCAGCATTCATTGCAAACAATCCCCCGAGCTGAAGGCTTGCTGCTCTCTTTAGACAAGGCATTCCTGGGGTGGGGGGAGGTTTCCACAGTTCTCACCACCCTCCATTATTTCACATCCTGCCCATTGCTCATTTCTTGCCAGCTTGCCCCCTGAAGCATTTGCATTTACAACCACTACATTTAAAACAAGAAAGGGCAATTAGCAATATTGTTCATTTGGAATCCCATCTCCTAATGTTTAATCCAGAAAGACATGACAGTCCTTTGCCTTAAGGAATCTAGAATACAGTGGAGGAGATAGGACAGGCATCATTAGTTAATATTTGGTCCCCAAATCTTGCTTTTCTTCACATAGTTCATGTCTGTTAGGAAATGATCCTGTATTTGAATTTTTTTATGTATGTTGAAATTTTACCTATCTTGACATTTACAGTAGTTTCTTTCATGGGGAGGCAGCGTGGAAAGCTGATGACATCTTAGGGACTTCCAGGACAAAGTGGCTTTGCCACTGTGAATCAGAGTGCTGGGTTCCTGGTATCACATAGACACTGCATATAGTCAATGTGCAGGAGTGCTCACACCCCCTGCTAGAGTCCCATCACAGCTCAAATCGGGTGCCTCTGCTATGTGTGAGGAAGGAAGACATTTTTGATTTCTTTTTATTCTCTAATGTTTTCTTTATAATCCTTCCAAGCCCGCCCCTTCATCACAGGAGTTGGAGGCCTAAAAACTACATTTCCACACTGTCTTACTGGCAAAATTATGGTTTCAATTTCTCTCCTGAGAGACATTGGTGTGATGTTTGCAGGTGAGAGAAACACAGATGCCACCATGCTCCTGCAGCACAGGCAGCCTGGTGTGAGCACTTCAGCAGATGACAGACATGAAGTTTGGCTGGGTGTCTTGCTGTGAATCACCCACATCCTGTGAATCACCACAGGATCCTGTGATTCCTTCATGTTCTGATTATCTAAATGTCAGTGGTGGATTCCATAATTTATGATTCTCCAGTCCTTCCGATGTGTAATGAGCTTCCTATCCCTGTATTAAACCTCTTTCTACATCAAATAGTGTATTAGTCAGAGTTCTCCAGGGAAACAGAATCAATAGGTTGTGTATATATAAAGAAAAAAATTTACTGTAAAGGATTGACTTATGGAATTATGGAAGCTGGCAAGTCCCATATCTGCAGGGTGAGTTGGTAAGCCAGAGACCCAGGACAGCTGCTGGTACAGTGCCAGTCTGAGTCCAAAGACCTGAGAATCAGGAAAGCCAATGTTGTAGTTCCAGTCTGAAGTCTCATTGCCTCCTTGCTGTGAGTCTCCTAGGTGTTTGTTGAGCTTCCTGTACCTAGATGTCTAAATCTCTAACAAAACCAGGGACGTTTTCCTTGATTATTCTCTCAAATAGTTTTCCAGCCCTTGTGCATTTTCTTCTTCACCCTCAGGGATGTCTATGATTCTTATATTTGGCCATTTTACATAATCCCATATTTCTTGTAGGCTTTGTTCATTCCTCTTAATTCTCTGTTTTTTTTTTTTTTTTCTTTTTCTTTTTTATTTTGGCATATTATGGGGGTACAGATTTTAAGTTTTCAATAAATGCCCATTTCCCCCCCTCCCCCCAAAAGTCTGAGTCTCCATCATGACCATCCCCCAGATGGTGCACATCTCACTCATTATGTATGTATATACCCACCCCCCTCCCCCCTCCCACCTGCCCAATACCCTATTACTGTAGTACCTATGTGTCCACTTAGGTGCTAGTCAGTTAATACCAGTTTGCTGGAGAATATATCTGGTGCTTGTTTTTCCATTCTTGGGATACTTCACTTAGTAGTATGGGTTCCAGCTCTAACCAGGAAAATATAAGATGTGCTATATCACCATTGTTTCTTAGAGCTGAATAGTACTCCATGGTATACATATACCACATTTTATTAATCCATTCTTTGATTGATGGGCACTTGGGCTGTTTCCACAGCCTTGCAATTATAAATTGTGCTGCTATAAACATTCGAGTGCAGGTGTCTTTTTTGTAGAGTGTCACTGGATCATTTGGGTAGATGCCCAGCAATGGGATTGCTGGATCAAATGGTAGATTCACTTGTATCGCTTTAAGGTATCTCCATATTGCTTTCCACAGAGGTTGAACTAGTTTGCAGTCCCACCAGCAGTGTAGGAGTGTTCCTCTCTCTCCGCAACCACGCCAGCATTTATTGTTTGGAGATTTTTTGATAAAGGCCATTCTCACTGGGGTTAAGTGATATCTCATTGTGGTTTTAATTTGCATTTCCCTGATGATTAGAGATGTTGAGCATTTCTTCATATGTTTGTTGGCCATTCTTCTGTCTTCTTTAGAAAAATTTCTGTTCAAGTCTTTTGCCCACTTTTTAATGGGGTTATTTGATTTTTTCTTCCTAATTTTCGTGAGTTCTAAGTATATTCTAGTTATCAGTCCCTTATCGGATGCATAGGATGCAAAAATTTTCTCCCATTCTGTAGGTTGTCTGTTTACTTTCATGACTATTTCTTTGGCTGTGCAGAAGCTTTGTAGCTTGATCATGTCCCATTTATTTATTTTTGTTGCTGCTGTGATTGCCTTTGGGGACTTCTTCATAAACTCTTTGCCCAGGCCGATGTCTAGGAGAGTGTTTCCAACTTTTTCCTCTAGAGTTCTAATAGTTTCATATCTTAGGTTTAAGTCTGTTATCCAGCGTGAGTTGGTTTTTGTGAGAGGTGAAAGGTGTGGGTCCTGTTTTAGCCTTCTACAGGTGGCTATCCAGTTTTCCCAGCACCATTTATTGAAGAGAGATTCTTTTCCCCAGCGTATGTTTTTGTCTGCTTTGTCAAAGATGAGATGGCTATATGAGGATGGTTTTATATCAGGATTCTCACATCTGTTCCACTGGTCAATATTCCTGTTTTTGTGCCAATACCATATTGTTTTAATTACTACAGCTTTGTAGTATAGTTTGATATCTGGCATATTAATGCCTCCCATTTTGTTTTTGTTGCCTAGAATTGCTCTTGATATTCGGGGTCTTCTTTGGTTCCATACGAAGCGTAAAATTATTTTTTCTATATCTGTGAAGAATGCTGATGGGAATTCTCTGTTCTTTATTTTTGATTGACTGAATTAATTCAAAAGAGGTGTCTTCAAGCTCTGAGATTCTTTCTTCTGCCTGGTCTAGTCTATTCTTAAAACTTTCCACTGCATTTTGTATTGTCTTAAATGAATTTTTCACTTCCAGAAGTTCTATTTGGTTTTATTTCAATTATGTCAATCTCTTTAGTGAATTTTTCATTCATTTCCTGAATTGTTTTTTGCATTTCTGTGAATTGGCTTTCCATTTTCTCTTGGATTTCATTGAGCTCCCTTACAATCCATATTTGAATTTTTTATCTGTCATTTCAATATTTTTGTTTTGATTGCTATCCATTGCTAGAAAGCTGGTATTCTCTTTTGGAGGTGTCCTTTCACTGTCATTTTTCATACTCCCAGAGTTCTTTCACTGATTCCTTCTCATCTGGAGCAGCCATTGCTTCTTATATTGGAATTTTCTTTTGCCTAGATGGGGCTTTTTCCTCCTCCCTCACTCATATGGGTATGTTTGTAACATATGTTGGGTAAGAACTTGGGCTTTGTGGGTGCTTTGATGGCAATCTAGTTTCTTGATGGATACCTTAGTTATAAATATCCTTAGTGTGATGGTTTTCTCAGTTGCTAATCATTTGTAGGCTGTAGCAGTGGTGATCTATGTGAGAGGACAGATTCCCTGTCTCTCTTTGATGGAGGAGGCTGGAGGTCTTTGAAATCCTTTCTCTTTCCCCAGCCCTGTGGTCTTCTTAGCAGTGTAAATTGTATTGGCACACCCAGTTTAATCTCTGAGACTGTAGGAGGTGTTTGTGGGTGAGAATCAACCACATCCTGTAAAATTCAGTCAATAGATGCTGTAAAGAGCTGTGCAGATTGACCTCCCAAAAGACATAAGCTGCACTGTTGTTTTGGGGAACTTTGACCAGCTCTAGTCCCTTAGGAGATGCACTCAAATGCCCCAAGTGGTGGGTGGGGCCCTGGAACTTCCAGGAGTGTCCCTATTCTCTGCCACCGCAGAAGTGTGTGGGGGAATGAGGCTGGGCAGGGCTGGGTTAGGTGAGCCTGCCCTCAGGCTCTATAAAAGCTGGTAATGTAGCTATGTTGGCAGGGGTCAAAGATCCACTCCCAATTTTGGGGGAAAGCCACCAGGGAGGGGCTGAAGTGGGCCCACCTAACCAGAAAGCTTGCTTATGGAGACAGAGCCATCTGAGAGTCACAATGTGGCTGTCAGGAGTGGGTTTGGCTCTTCACTCTGCTCCCTGCTCTGCAGTTTCTCTTCAACCTCTGCCAGCAGGCAGGAGCTTGAACTAGCTAAGTTCTCCCATGACTGCACTGCGGGCTGGGGAACTTCTCCCCCCAAGATCTTAGCTTGGGCTGAGAGCATGGCTCTCCTATTGGGGGAGGAGTTCTCCGTGAGTACACCACAGCTGGGACCCACACTGTACTCTCCTCTCAGTTCTGCCCATACAGGCTCCCTCATCTCCTGAGATTAGTTCAAAAATCTCCTCTTCCTACCTGCAAGCAACACAATCAAGTCCTGGGGGTATGGGATCTGTCCTGCAGGCCTACACCTGGATCCCCAGAGATCAATCTCTGACCATGCCAGGAAGAAGTGTGCAGATAGCTAGTCGCCTATGGGGTACTCAAACAGGTTTGATGTCCCTCCATTTTGGTGTGTGCCCTGCTCTGATGGAGTTACCAAGCATGGAGGACCAGGGAGGGTTTGTGAGTAGAGAGCTCACAATCCATGTACTCCTCAGTCCAGTGCAGGACTTTAAGAGGACATGGTTTGAGCCCCACTCTCTGTAGAAGTCTTGGTGTGGTGGTTTAATTGTCTCTCTGGCAGCTGCAGGTGGTGGAGGGGCAGGAGAGGAAAAGGGTCTGGATGGAGAAAGCTAGTACTCTGGTCATGTCTGTCCCCCTCTCTGCAAGGCAGCCTGCCTGGAATGTCCAGGTTCCAGGGCCATATAAATCCCCCCAGGATTCACTGGATCCCTGTGACTCCTGAAGTTGGGACCAGAGTTGGGAAATGTTTGCCTGGCAATGAGCAAACCAAAAACTGAGAGACTGAAGCCCCTTAGGGAGGACAAAGGCACACAGTGGATAGAGAAGCAATATGGCTCCTGCTATCTCGGTTTTGGTCTCTGGTGATTGGAAGCACCCTACAGGGCTTGGGAGCCTGGTATTAACACTTTGTCTGCAAGAAGTTCCCAGTTCCCTAGAAGTAGCAGATTTTGGACTCACAGGGGCAGAAATCCTCTCCAGTAGCTTGGAAGCCCACCACGTGTGAGAGATGTGAGGGTGGGACTTTTTTGCTGGACTACTTTTTGCTACCCTTTTTGCTGGACTCCAAGCCTCTCAGGGGATATCATCATGCTTTTTTTGATCTTCTGATTGTAAGTAATTTCTACCTCACTTATCAATCCATTATGCCATCTTAGATCGCAGTTTGGCTGTTACAGTTATTACCATATCTACCTATATACAGACTATTCATGTATGACAAGAACTGTGTTGATTTCTTTTTTTCAACTTTCTACTTTTAAAATGGTGCTTTTCATTTAGCTGGTGCTGAAAAATTCAGCATTGAATTGGAATCCTATTTTTCTTTTTTTTTCCTTGATCTTCTCTAACAGGAATTTGGAATTCCACTGCATGGTTTTTGTAGATCCTGGGATTAAAATGGCCTTTAAACAATACTGGGAGAATGTGTTAACAGGCATGGGATCACTAAATGTACACAGACAGTTCCACATCCTGAAGGAAGTTGGAAACCAACTTGAGAGGAAAGGAGAGCAGACCATCCAACCGGGCATTCCTTCAGAATGGACTAGTTCAAGCTTGCCTTCCTCACTTTGTGCAAAAATTATTTTCCAGTCTAGCACATAATGTTGGCCTTCCCAATAATTTTATAGGTGATTGTTAGTTAGATAGGAAGGTTAAATGGAACTTTTCCCCAACAGCAGCTTAAAGAAAGAAAAGTTGGATTTTTTTTTCTTCTAAAGTACTTGATCATTTCTTAATGGTTAGGCTACTAGTGTGTTGATAATAGTGAATAATAGGTTAAAGTTTTATATTTTATACCAACTGATTTAAACTTTCCAAATCTCAGTTTTCTCATCTGTCAAATAGGGTAGTGGTAACTTTTTCTAATTTTTTAGTTACTGTGATAATTAGAGATAATATTTGTAACCTGTCAACTTAGAAAGTACCCAGCACACAGTAGGCACTCAAGAAATGATGGCCATTGAGAGACAGGCTAAAGGAGGATAAAACTAAAATATCAAATCATTTTATTCTCGTCAATAGTCCAAATATTTTTCTTTTTTGTATATTTTAAAAATTGATGTATGATAGTTGTAAGTATAAATATTTTTCTAATTAGTAAATTTAATTATTAAGTAGGACTCTGATAACATTTTGCCAACTATTAATTTATAAAAAATGTTGTTATTCAACACTAGCATACTCACTAAACAACATGCAGTGGTTTAAAAACATGAAAGTTAAACAAGTTATCATCTTAAGAACTAGGGTAGGTCCCCATATACTGATTAAATACTTTAAAGAAGGATTTCCCTATGTTTTAGATCTAGCCCAGAAGTCAGTACTACTAGATGTTCGTTACACAAATAAGACATTTAAAAAAAATTATGTGCTTGGTTCATATGACACCATAAAAATGGGCTAGAATCCATTGTTTTCTCAACTGGTTCAGATCTGAATGTTAATCTCAAAATATAAGTAAAAAAGCTTCATTGTACCACTGTAATTAGATTAATAAAGATTATATAAGTGAATCTTTTACCTCAGGTATCTTATTTGGCAAAACTTGTATTGCTTCAGGAGAGGATAACTCCTCTAAAAATGATCATAAGGAAGAAAAATGTGTCTACTGTCAGGGGCAGAGCTCACATGGCAGCTGGTCAACTAATGGATCCTATAATTGGCAAAGAGATCGGCTTCTGCAGATAAAGGAAGAAGCATAATCACGTTGCTAAAAATACACACCATTGTTTGGCATGAAGCTAAGAATACCTTGCAAACTAGCTGCAACAAGGTACTCCGGGGCACAGTCGAAATAATAGACCACTGTATCTGGGCTGCCAGACCCCATTTGACAAAACTAAAATATCCTGTATGCTTTTCTACTTACTAGGAACATCAAGAAGAATAACATAAAATCATCAACATGGCAGTGGAAGAAAATGTTCACAGAAATGTAAGATCTGGTAAGTGAGTAATACAAATGATACTATATACATAGTAACAATTTCCATCCTCAAAATAGTCATTGTGGAAAATGGGGGAGTAGGGGCATCCTCCAGGCTCTCTGCTCCCAGAGAGGAAAGTGAAGAAAGTGGACAAACACATGCAA
Organism: Microcebus murinus; assembly: GCF_040939455.1. Lineage (NCBI taxonomy): Eukaryota > Metazoa > Chordata > Mammalia > Primates > Cheirogaleidae > Microcebus > Microcebus murinus. Next base: position 92,362,960 of record NC_134111.1, on the reverse strand, counting down.
GCAATCTGTACTTCCACAGGACCAGGTTCCCAAGCCTGCAGACATTCACCGGGAAACAGAGGGATAAGAGAGACTACAGCCCAAATCAAAGGTGAATCGGATATTCTTTCGCAAAACCAGGGGAATCGGAAATTTACAACAGAGAGGGAGCAAGGCGCGGTTTGAACGGCTACTAGCCGACTGTGGCATCAGCCCCACCTGGCGCTGGGAGACGCCCCCCACTCCACTGAGCTCCATATCCATGTAGGCCGGAAAGTGCCTGAAGTTGGTGGGAAGTGGTAGTGCCGGGCAAAGCTGAGTGGAGAGACTGGAACAGGGAACATTTTGAACTCTCCTTAGTGCTCAGTTGAAGCAGTTTTAGGTGGGGTAGGGACCGAACCTAGTAGGCACTCCCCTGCTTGGCAGGAGTGAGGGCCCACTCTGGCCTCTCACTGAAGGTTGATTCCAGGTCCATGTTAAGGGGAGTATACCCAAAAAAAGGCTTCAATTGTGGATATAATTGAGGTTTTGGCCGGTGCTGAGTGGACAGAGAGCCCAAAGCTAGGTTCCTTGAACTGCAGGGCCTCCATATGTTGGGGGAAGTCCTTCTGCTCCTCCAACACCGCCCATATCTTCCCATTCCTGCAATTGACTTGGACTCTGTGTTTGGAAGGGCAGTGGGGAGGGAGTCGTGGTACATGGTACATGATCTTCGCCAGTCTCTTGCTACTCAAGGCACCCGTGCTCTGCATCCAGAGAGCGGAGCCTGGCTTGGCAAGGCGGAGTTGTGAAGGAGGCTCTTTTTCCAAAATATAACCAAGAGAGACACTATCATCCACACCCTCCTGCAACTTCAGACTAGGCACTTTGCACCAAAGGTTCTGACTCTGCCTTGGAGTGGAGCTGAGAAAGAGACTGTTCCCATTTCTGCCGCTTGTCTCCAACTCTGTATTTAAAGAGACAGAAAGCTGAGAGTGGCAGTTCATGACACTGCCCCACCAGTGGGGGAGGGGCAGTGCCCCACCCCTGATCTTGGGAAGTCTCTCGCTACTCAAGGCACCTGCACTCTGCGTCCAGAGAGTGGAGTCCGGCTTGGCAAGGCGCAGTTGCGAAGGAGGCTGTTTCTCTAAAATATAACCAGGAGAGACACTATCATTCAAACCCTCCTGCGACTTGGGACCCGGTGTTTCACGCCATAGGTTCTGACTCTGCCTCTGGGCAGTGTTGAGAAAGAGGCTGTTCATCCCCAAACTCAGGTTGCAAGTCTGTCACCTCTGCTTTGCTCCCACCTCCCTGCTGGTGCAGGCCACAGAAAGGTGACTCTAATTGCCTATCAGGACAGCCTAACAAACTGAGCCCCCTCTCTACCCCTTTACTGTGTCATGATAGCCAGTGCCTCTAGCCAAAGGGAAAGGCCCATTCCTGGGAACTAAAGAGGGGTGAGGGAATCTGTTGTCTGGGCTGAGATTTTCCAAGGTTGAAGAATACCCTTAGTGGTGACAAACCCACTGGGATTTCGTACAAAAGGGACTGACCTCAACCTGGCAGGGCTTAAGTGATGTGGTAGGTCTTTTTCTGGTTGAGGACTCTCAGAGGCCTCAGGAAACAAAAGATAGAGTAATCTCAGAGCCTATTATAGTTCTTCCCACTTCAACTTAGGGGTTGTGAGTGAACTCACACTCACAAGAGTTATCTAACCCCTGAATCTCTAAGCAAGGGGCCTAAATCCATTAATCTCTATAGACATAAGGTGAAGACATTAAATCAAAGATAAGCCAACAGAATCAAATCCTTCTAAAATGACACAGGACCAGAGCACATATTCCCAGGCCTGCCAAAGATCATTCCTTAGGAACCCCAGAATTTAGACCATAACTCAGTCCCAACACCTCCAGTTCTCGACAAAACACTCAGATAAGAAAGAACCAGCGGAAGATCACAGGAAACATGAAGGAGCAGAGAGAAAAGTCACCTCCAAAAGAAAACACTCAACTTCCATCAACTGACACCAACTTACATGATATGATTAAACTGATGGATGAAGAATTTCAAATATGGATTGTTAGAAAACTCAATGGAAGATAAAATAGAATCACAACACAGATATACCATAAGAATAATCCAGGAAATGAATGAAAAATTCTCCAAAGAAATTAAAATTATACAGAAAAACCAATCAGAAATTTTGGCGATGAAAGAAACAATCAAGGATCTCCATGATACAGTGGAAAGCATCAAGAACAGGATGGACCCTGCAGAGGAAAGAATCTCAGAGCTCGAAGATTATGCTTACACGCTAAACAAATCAGAAGAAGAAAGGGAACACAGAAACAAGAGACAAGATCAAAGCCTACAAGAAGTGTGGCATTATGTAAAAGAGCCGAATCTCAGGGTGATCGGGATTCCGGAAGGAGAAGAAGAACAATCACGAAGCTGGAAAACTTATTTCACGGAATACTGGAGTAAAGTATGCCGGCCCTGGCCAGAAATCTCAATATCCAAATACAAGAAGCACACAGAACTCCTAGGAGACTCAACATGAAAAGGCAATCACCCCATTACATGGTCAATATGTTGACCAAAGTAAACGTGAAAGAAGCAATCCTCCGTGCAGCGAGATGAAAACAACAATTAACCTATAAAGGAAAACCTATCAGACTAACAGCAGACTTCTCATCTGAAACCTTACAAGTCAGGAGGGATTGGGTGCCTATCCTTAATCTTCTAAAACAGAACAAAGCCCAACCTAGAATTCTTTATCCGGCAAAACTAAGTTTCATCTATGAGGGAGAAATAAAGTCCTTCTTAGACAAGCAATCACTGAAGGAATTTGCAAAGTCCAGCCCTATAAGAAGATCAGCCCTACAAGAAGTTCTCAGACCCACATTTCTAACCAAACAGGGCAATAGACACTCCTCAAAGTAAAATCTTCAAGGAATTAAAGCTTAGATCTCAAACTACATGATGACTCAAGTAGTAAGACATAGCACCAAGACTTCACCCAACAATATGAATGGAATTTTTCCTCCAATTTCAATCCTTTCAATAAATGTAAATGGCTCAAACTGTCCTCTGAAGAGACATAGACTGTCAGAGTGGATATAAATCCACAAGCCTAGTATCTGTTGTGTACAGGAAACACATCTAACTGACAAAGATGCCTTCCAGCTGAAGGTCAAGGGATGGAAAACTATCATACAGTCAACCAGAAGTCAAAAGAAAGCTGGGGTAGCTATACTATTTGCAGATAACATAAGCTTTAAAATAGCAAAAGTAAAAAAGGATAAAGATGGCCATTTTATAATGGTAAAAGGGAAGATCCAACAAGAAGATTTAACAATTCTTAATATTTATGCACCCAATGCAAGAGCACCCAATTACATAAAGCAAACAGTGTCTAAGTTAAACACCATGTTACACAACACTACCATAGTAGCAGGGGATTTCAACACTCCACTGAATGATCTGGATAGATCCTCCAAACAGAAAATAAGCAAAGAAATAATGGACCTGAAGAGAGCCATTGATCAAAAAGGTCTAACAGATCTCTACAGAATACTCCATCCAAATAAAGTTGAATTTACATTCTTCTCAGCAGCCCATGGATCTTTCTCCAAAACTGATCACATCCTAGGCCATAAATCAGATCTCAAAAAATTCAAGAAAATAGAAATTATATCTTGTATCTTTTCTGATCATAGTGGTATAAAATTACAGTTCAATTTCTATAGAAACACTCAATGCCTCACAAAATCATGGAAACTAAACAATCTATTATTGAAAATTATTGGGTCAAGGAAGAAATTCAGAGGGAAATCAAGAGTTTCTTCTAACAAAATGATAATGGAGATACTTATTACCAATATCCGTGGGATACAGCAAAAGCTTACCTGAGCGGAAAACTAATAGCAATTAACACTCACACCCCAAAAACAGAAAGCTTAGATACTGACAACCTAATGAATAGGCTCAAAGAATTGGAAAAAGAAGAGCAAACAAATTCCAATCCTAGTAGAAGAAAAGAAATAATAAAGATCAAAGCAGAACTTAATGAAAGGGAGAACAAGAGAACTATACTGAAGATCAACAAAACCAGAAGCTAGTTTTTTGAACAGGTTAACAAAATTGATGGCCCTCTTGCTAGATTGACAAGGGCTCAAAGAGAAATGATGCTAATAAATTCAATAAGAAATGAAAAAGGAGAAATCACAACAGACACCAAGGAAATTCAAAACATTGTTTGACTACTATAAAAAACCATATGCCCCAAAACTACAGATTGAAGAGGAAATGGACAAATTCCTGGATTCATACAACTCCCCTAAGTTCACCCAGGAGGTAACAGAATTCCTGAATAGACCAATCTCAAGCTCTGAAATTGGAGCAGTAATTAATAACCTCCCCAAACAGAAAAGTTCTGGACCAGATGGCTACACTTCAGAGTTCTACCAAACATACAAAGATGAACTAATACTTATACTACAGAAACTATTCCACACCATTGAGAAGGATAGTATCCTTCCTAACTCATTCAATGAAGCCAACATCACCTTGATACCAAAGCCAGGAAAGGACGCAACAAAAAAAGAGAATTACAGACCAATATCCCTCATGAATATAGATGCAAAAATTCTAAATAAAATTTTAGTAAATAGAATTCAGCAACATATCAAAAAAATAATTCACCATAACCAGGTGGGCTTTATTCCAGGGATGCAAGGCTGGTTCAACATACGCAAGTCTGTAAATGCAATTCACTTCATAAATAAAAACAAGAACAAAGACCATATGATTCTGTCAATAGATGCAGAAAAAGCATTTGCCAAAGTCCAAAACACCTTTATGATAAAAACTTTTAACAAAATAGGCATAGATGGCTTATACCTTAAACTTATCAAATCCATTTATGACAAACCCACTATTAATATCATTCTGATTGGGGAAAAATTGAAATCATTCCCTCTTCAAACCAGAGCTAGACAAGGATGCCCACTATCTCCTCTTCTATTCAACTTAATGCTCAAAGTCCTAGCTATAGAAATCAGGCAAGAGAGGGGTATTAAGGGCATCCAAGTAGGGGAAGATGAGATCAAACTCTCACTCTTTGCCAATGATATGATAGTATATCTAGAAAACCCCATGGATTCATCCAAGAGATTCCTAGATTTGATAAATGAATTTGGTAAAATTTCAGGTTACAAAATCAATATGCACAAATCAGAAGCATTCATATATGCCAGGAACCATCAAGTAGAAATTCAAATCAAAAACACAATACCCTTTATTATAGCCCCAAAGAAAATTAATTATCTAGGAGTATATTTAATTAAAGATACAAAAAATTTATACAAGAGCTATGAAACACTAAAAAAAGAAATTTCAGATGATGTAAACAGATGGAAAAATCTACCTGTTCATGGATTGGTAAAATCAATATCGTTAAAATGTCAATATTACCTAAAGTGATCTACAGAATTAATGCAATCCCCATCAAAGTACCACCAACATTTTTTATAGATCTAGAAAGAATAATTCTTCACTTTCTTTGGAATCAGGAAAAACCTCGTATAGCCAAAGTAATCTTAAGTAAAAAAAAAAACGAACTGGGAGGCATGAGTCTTCCTGACTTCAAGCTGTAAAGTAAAGCAATAATAGTTAAATCAGTCTGATATTGGCATAAGAACAGAAGTATCAATATTTGGAATAAAACTGAGATACCAGAGATGAAACCATCAGCATATGGCAACCTAATCTTTGATAAAGCAGACAAAAATATACAATGGGTAAAAGAATCTCTCTTCAATAAATGGTGCTGGGAAAACTGGATAGCTACATGCAGAAATTTGAATCAGGATCCCTATCTCACACCTCTCACAAAAATTTACTCAAGATGGATAACAGATTTAAACCTAAGGACTGAAACCTTAAGAATCCTAGAAGAAGATGCTGGGAAAACCCTATCAGACATTGGTCTAGGCAAAGAATTTTTGAGGAAGACCCCCAAGGCAATCACTATAGCATCAAAAATAAATGGGATCTGATCAAATTTAAAAGTTTCTGCACTTCCAAGGAAACTATTATTAAAGCAAATAGACAACCCACAATATAGGAGAAAATATTTGCTCTCTACACCTCTGATAAAGGTCTAATAGCAAGAATATATCTAGAACTTAAAAGAATTAACAAGAAAAAAACCAAACAACCCTATGAAGAAATGGGCAACAGAAATTTCCCCAAAGAAGACATAATAATGGCCTGCAAACATATAAAAAAATGCTCAACATCTCTAATCATCAGAGAAATGCAAATCAAAACCACAATGAGATACCACCTAACCCCAGTGAGAATGGCTTGTATCAGGAAATCCCAAAACAACAAATGCTGGCGAGTATGTGGAGAGACAGGAACACTTTTACACTGCTGGTGGGACTGCAAATTAGAGCAACCTTTGTGGAAAAGAATTTGGAGATACCTCAAACAGTTAGAAATAGAAATACCATTTGACCCAGCAATAGCATTGTTAGGCATCTACTCCAAAGAGCATAAGACATTCTATTACAAAGACATCTGCACCCGAATGTTTATGGTGGCACAGTTCACTATTGCAAGGACATGGAAACAACCCAATTGCCCGTCAATTCATGAGTGGATAATCAAAATTTGGTATTTGCTAAATGACAGTGAACTATCACCATTTATGCTAAGCCTGTTATCCAAAGTGAGGTGACACAAGATCAGGAAAATGAGTGCCACATGTACTTGCCATCAAATTGGTACTGACTGATTAAAACTATGGTGCTCAAATGGTGGTAGTGCTCACCAGGGATTCAGGGTTTGGGGGAGACCCACATCTTAGGGATATGGCGAACACTGTGGAGGGGGAGGAATTACCTCTAACCCTTCTAAGCAAGAGGCAAAGATATGAAATATAACCAAAATGTCAAAAAAAAAACCCAAAAACATAACAAAACAAACAAAAAAACCCCGGTTTATTGGGTGGCGGGCAGGTGGGAGGGGGGAGGAGGAGATGGATGTATACTTACATAATGAGTGTGATGCGTACCACCTGGAGGATGGACATGCTTGAAGCTCTGACACAGTGGGGGTGGAGGGGGAGGGGTGGCAAGGGCAATATATGTAACCTTAACAATATTTGTACCCCCATAATATGATGAAATAAAAAGAAAAAAATAGTCATTGTACCAGGTACCATTTATTTTAACACAGTAAGACCAGATTCACCTTATTGGGTTCTGGGACTTAATAGATACTTGATTTTGAGTCACAATATATTAGTAGCTGTATTACTTAGAGCAATAATCCACAGCATTATTCTGAGATTTAGTCTTCTCATCTATAAAATGGAATTAATAAAATCAAGGGATACTGTGGAAATAGAATAAGATAACAAAACAAAGTGTCTGACAGAAACTATGCTCATCCTTTTTGTTTTGAGTCTAAATCGAGTTGAAAATAAAATAAGGAATTCAACCTAAATATTTGTCAAGTTGGTTCAGTCAAAGTGAGGCTTAATTCTTTTCTTTGGTTATCACGGTATGAAAATATCTTTCTGCCCTGTGTGTGAATAAGAAAGTATGTATCAGCAATATACAAAAGCTAGTTACAGTTTCACAAACTTGGAACAAATATTCAGAAAACATATTTTAAACATGTGTGTGTATGCATGTATATGCAAATGTAGTCAAAAATATAAGCTACTTAGAAGAAAAAACTAACAAAATATGTACAAGACTATTCACAATAGCCAAGATATGGTATCAACCTAAGTGTCCATCAATGGATGAACAGATAAAGAGCGCGTGGTATATATGCACAGTGGAATACAGTTCCGCCATAAGAAAGAATAAAATCCATTTGCAGCAACATGCATGGAACTGGAAGACATTATGTTAAATGACATAAGCCAGGCACAGAAAGGCAAATATCACATGTTCTTGTTCAAATGTGGGAGCTAAAATAGCTGATCTCATGGAGGTAGAAAGTCAAATGACAATTACAGAGTCTGGAAAGGAGTGTGATGGAGAAAGAGGTTGGTTATGGGTACAAATATACAATTAGATAGAAGGAATCAGTTGTAGTGTTTGACAGAACAGTAGTTAACAATAATAAATTATGTATTTCAAAATAGCTAGAAGAAAAGATTCAAAATGTTCTCAACACAAATTAGAAATGTTCAAAGTGATAAATAGCCTATAATACCCCGATTTGATCATTACGTGGTGTGCATGTACTAAAATATCACATGTACCTTATAAAGATGTACAATTATCATGTATCCATCAAAACAATTTTTTTAATTTTTAAAAATTGTTTTAAATTTTTTAAAGACATAATTTTAAAAAAATTATGTATCCATCAGAACATTAAAGGTGCAAGACCTTTAATGAGAAATATAAAAACTTAATTGAAAGACATTAAAGAAGACCTAAATGAAGACATATGTTAATAAGTTGAAATGTCAATATAAAAAATTTTCACTTCTAACTTGTTCTGTACTATCAATGAATTTGTGAGGAAAATTCTAGTAAGTTTGTTCAAGAAATTTGATAGGTGGGGTATTCCAGAAGCAAACATTGAGATGGCCTTTGGGCTGCTAGATGTTTACTAGGAAGCTGTGAAAGGAGCAAGAAGAAATCAAGATTGGACAGAGGAAGAAGATAAATTGTGATGCACCTTGGACAAATCTCAGCCAACCCTGTGGGAAGCTCTGAGACAAGTGTTGCTCTTTGGAGCATCCTACCTCAGGCCAAAATGGCCCTCATCCCATCCAACAGATACAGGCTGCCCCTGGAAAGGCACAGCCTTATCTGCGGTGGGTCTCTGAAGCTAAGGCTGACCTTAAACCAACTGCATTCCTTTCAGCCAGCCAGTAAACTCTTCCTCGTGGGCGGTCTATGCAATATGAATGTCTATCACACAAGCTGACTCTAAAGTTGATAGAAAAGAGAAGACCAAGAATAGTCCAGACACTCCTGAAAAAAATGGGAGGAGGAAGAGGTGGAAGAATAGGGAAGGGAAGGAATAAAGGGATTTGTCCTACCAGAAATAAAATTTATTTCAATTTACCTACATATTTATCATTTTTTGTATTCTTCATTCCTTTGTGAAGATCTCACTTTTCTTCTGGTATAACTTCCCTTTAGCCTGAAAAACTTAACAATGCAGGTCTGCTGAGATAAATTGTCTCAGCTTTCATTTACATGAAAAGGTCTTTATTTTGCTTTTATATCGTAATATATTTTAGCTGGATATAGAAACCTGTGTTGACAGAGTTTTTTTCCTTTTGGCATTTTAAAGATGTTTTCTTCTTATATTTAGGATTACATTGTTTCTGATGAGAAGCCTGTGGTCATTCTTATGTTTATTTCCCTAATGTAATATTTTTTTACTCAATTCAAGAATTTGACTAACGTGTGTCTAGGTGTGTTTTTTCCTTGGGCTTGTCCTGCTTGGGCTTTGCTGAGCTTTTTGATATTTTTCATCAAGTTTGGAAAAATTCTGGCCAGGTGCTTTGGCTCACGCCTGTAATCCTAGCACTCTGGGAGGCTGAGGTAGGCAGATCGCTCAAGGTCAGGAGTTCGAAACCAGCAAGAGTGAGACGCTGTCTCTACTAAAAATAGAAAGAAATTAATTGGCCAACTAAAAATATACATAGAAAAAAAATTAGCTGGGCATGGTGGCACATGCCTGTAGTCCCAGCTACTCAGGAGGCTGAGGCAGAAGGATTGCTTGAGCCCAGGAGATTGAGGTTGCCGTGAGCTAGGCTGACGCCACGGCACTCTAGCCAGGGCAACAAATTTGTCTAAAAAAAAAAAAAAGTTTGGAAAAATTCTGGCAATACTTCTTCAAATATTTTCTGTCCTAATATTTGGATCCTCTACTTCTGGGACTATAATTCTTTATATATTTGAATGCTTAATATTTGCCACAAGTCACTGAGGAGCTTTTCATTTTTTTCAGCTTTGTAAAATTTCTCTTGTCTTCAGTTTGGATAGTATTATGGACTGAATTATTTGCCCCTGAAATTTACATGTTGAGGTCTCAATCCTTAGTATCTCAGAATGTAATCATATTTAGAGGTAAGTTCTTTTTTTGACTATATTTAGTTTTTTGTTATTTGGTAACAGCTTTATTGAAATATAATTCATATATCATGCGATTCACTCATTTAAAGACTACAGTGTACAGAGTTAAGTATTTTGACAGACTTAAGCAACCATTAATACAATCAATTTGAGAAAATTTTCATCATCCCAAAATAAGACCCCACACCGATTACTTTAATGCTTGCATGACATTTCATTATGTGGACACAGTGTGGTTATTTAAATATTCTTAATTATTGAACAGTTAGATAGTTTAAGCATTATGATATTGTTTTTAATGCATAGAAATGATAAATACCAGCGGTAATAGAGATCCAAATATCCTGACCTGATCATTACACATTCTACGCATGTAACAAAATGTCACGCATGCTTTATAAACATGTACAAATACTATGCAACAGATATAGAGTCTTTAAAGAGGTGATTGAGTTAAAACAAGGACATTAGAGTGGGGTCCTAATCTGACCTGACTGGTGTCCCTACAAGAAGAGACACCAAGGGTATTTGTGCACAGAGTGACACCCATATGAAAGGGTGGCAAGAGGTGGCCATCAACAATGAGAGGACTCAAAGGAAACTAACTATGCTGTCACCTTGATCTTGGACTTCTAGCTCTTGTTTAAGCTACCCAGCCTGTGGTATTTTGCTATGGCAGCCTTACCAAAGTAGTACAGAATTCTTATTGTTCTTTGTTCAAGTTCAGTGGTCTTTTCTTATGTAATATCCAATCTTAATCCATTTGTTATTTTCTGAACATGTGACTTTTTCATTTCAAAATTTTTATTAATTTCCAAAATTTCCATTTCTGCATTAATATTTCCCATTTTGATTTCTCATTATATTCATGGATTGTTTTTTAATATATATATATATCTCCCTGGATATATTTATAATGCCTAAAGTCCTCATCTATTAAATCCAACAGCTGGTCATCTCTTGGTCTCTGTTTGCTAACTTTCTCTTTCTCAGTTGTGGCTCACATTTTCCTGCTTCTTCACAAATTGAGTAATTTTTATGATATGCTGGCCATTATTGATACAGATTGAGAATCCCTTATCCAAAATTCTTGGGACCAGAAGTGTTCTAGATTTTGGATTTTCTTTTTTTTTTTTTATTTTGGAATATTTGCATATACATAATGAGATATCTTAGGGATGGGTCCCAAGTCTAAACAAAATTCATTTATATTTCATATACACCTTATGCACAGGGCCTGAAGGTAATTTTATATGATACTTTTAAGAATTTTGTCAGCCAGGCGCGGTGGCTCACGCCTGTAATCCTAGCACTCTGGGAGGCTGAGGTGGGCGGATTGCTCGAGGTCAGGAGTTCAAAACCAGCCTGAGCAAGAGCGAGACCCCGTCTCTACTATAAATAGAAAGAAATTAATTGGCCAACTAATATATATAGAGAGAGAAAAAAAATTAGCCGGGAATGGTGGTGCATGCTTGTAGTCCCAGCTACTCGGGAGGCTAAGACAGTAGGATTGCTTAAGCCCAGGAGTCTGAGGTTGCTGTGAGCTAGGCTGACGCCATGGCACTCACTCTAGCCTGGGCAACAAGGTGAGACTCTGTCTCAAAAAAAAAAAAAGAATTTTGTCCATGAAACAAAGTTTATGTACGTTGAATTGTCAGAAAACAAAAGTATCACTGTCTCAGCCACCCATGGGGACAACCTATGGTTGCCTGGTATTGACATCATTCCAGACTCTGAAGTTATATACCATTTGTCACGCCCGCCTCGCCAGCAAGGAAGACGCGGCAACCGGAGTTCTTCTGACAGCGCTTTATTGGGGAATCTGAAAGTGACTAAAGCGGAAGACCCCGAGGAGCTCTCGGAGCAGGCTTATATAGGCACTAAGTACATTAGGCAGAATCTGATTGGCTCACGCAAGAGCCCTCATTAGCATACTTGCTGAGAGACAGGAAAAAGCCCCTACACATGCGTGGTTCACCCTGTTTATCAGTCTTGTGGTATGGGTGTGACCAGGAAGTCGGTGCCATCTTGCAATGGCGTTAACACCGCGCCCCACACCATTGATAAGGAATCAGTTCTTATACTTACTCATGCATAAGGACTTGGCACAAAATATGACATATCTGTGGGGGATATGTGGGGGGAAAATGTGTTCAGGGTAACTAAGCAGTACAGTAGCATCACCAGCATACCCATCTCAGCTGATGAACGACAGCAACAACAAACAATGGCAGGGTTTCAGTCTCCTCCTAGCATTCTGTGCTTTGATTAGAAAGATACTGTACACTGTATTTTGGTTTTTTATAGGTGACAAGAAACATCAGAAGCAGTTGAGGGACCAGAAAGTGAGTCCTCTAGTGGTGAGGAGGCCTTCTGCTGGATGGCTTCTTAAAATGTTTCCTCCAGCATCATTTGCTTCATTAACAACAGTCTTTGTCTTAGAAGTCTCTCTTTGGTTTTATAAACTGACAGGATTTCTTGTTTGCTACAAATGCATGCAGCTCGAGTACTTCAATAAGCTCATCATACATTTACACCATGTCCTCTATAGGCACTTTTTCTGTAGTATTAACAATGTCATCTTCGTCATCACTATTATCAAAATCTCCATGATTCAAACCATTTGGCTATTTGACTATTGGTCATTGAATAAACAACCGGAACTTCATTATCAATATTAAACAATTCTTTGATAACCACTTCTTCCAGTTTACTGATGGACTCTGAGGTATACTTTTTCCCATATGTAAGGAGGTCAGATTTTTTTTCCCTCATTTGACATATACATTCCTTCAAGGTCACCACCTTGTCCATCATCGTCACTAAACATAGTCATAGGCCAGAGGTTGTGCCAAGCATGCACAATTGCGTTTTTAGTCACTATTTTCCAAGCATTGGCAACAGTATATATGGCATCATTCATGCTAAACCCCTTTTGAAGACTTCCATACCTCCCACTGCTGGCATGCTATTCAAGAGTGTTTTTATATTTACTCCTCATTGATTGCAAGATATCCTGGTCACATAGCTGAATTAATGAAGTCACATTTGGGGGAAAGTACAGGTATAAACATTACTTTTAGTGATAATTTCAGCAGGAGGATGAACAGAATAGTTGTCAAGGAATAACAAAATCTTACAGTCACCATCCAGTCCAGATTACCTGCAGTGAACATGAGCCAAAATGTCGCTGAAACCAATCAGAATGGATGTTCCTGGTGACCCAGGCCTTTTGTTAGCATAAGAGCAGAATGCCAAAAAAAAATTCACTCCTTAAAACCAGCGAGAATGCAAGCTTTTGCCTATCACAGCAAGTATACACGTATGTGTGCCTGCTGCATCATCACATCCCAGCACAGGTATTCTGTCTTTGGCGTCCTTAATTCCTGTAGGGACTGTCTTATCAGCTGTAATCAGCTTCTTTCTGGGGCAATAAATGCCAAGACAGTGATGTTACCTCAGCATGATAGGCTTGTTCTGGCATCAGATTTTCATCAGCAATGACCTTGGCAAACTTGTCAATGAATTTCTTTGCTACTTGGTGATCAGCAGATGCTTCACCACAAATCTTTAAAAATTTCATGCCATGTTTTTTCTTAAATTTCTGCAACCAGCCTGTTAAATACTCACAGTGTCCTTCAATTTTCAGTTCATTGTGATAAATCTTTGTTTGTTTCATGATCAACATACCTTTAAGTGGCATGTGTTCACTAGGATGCAAATGGACCCACTCTTTCAATACACAATTGAGATCTTCATTTTTAGCTTTATGCAGTGTTTTTTTTCTAGTTTCCATCAACTTCTCTTCATCACTCTCAGCATAAAACTTGAACAGTTTATCCTTCTGTTACTTGACGTCATATATGGTGGTCATTCCAACACCATACTCTTCTGTAAGACATTTCACATTTACACTCCTGGTTTCAACAGCTTCACTTTCTGTGCTATAGATAAATATAAATGCTTCCTTTTTTCTTATTACTGTTACCCATAGGGGTATCTGCAGGTCTTTTTGACATTTTCAACAATATCTTTGCACCACAGAGCAGAGGAAAAGGAAACAGTGAGTGACAAACATAGGTCTTGGCCCCACGTGGGGCATAGTGGAGAACTTGCTGTTGGTGCATCTAGCGTGCACACGTGCCAGGTTATTACCCTTTGTGGGTGTGCTTGCTTGGAGGAATCTGGGCATGCACAGAAAAAATTCACTGCAGTTAAAAGGGGCTGTTTTGCCCTTGGGGATACTGAATAAACTCTGTGTTGTGCACCTATGTTGTGACTGTGACCTATCACACGAGGTCAGGTGTGGAATTTTCCACTTGTGTTATCATATGTTGTTGCTCAAACAGTTCTGGATTTTGAATTTTCAGATTAGGGATGCTCGACCTGTAGTATATTGTAGAGAGTCTGGATTTTGCTTTCCCCCTTTAAAGAATGTTGAGCTTTGTTCTTGCAGGGAGTTAATTTGCTGGAAGATCAGCTTCGTAAGCCCTGACTTTGAGGCTAGAGTAGCTTTACTCAGTATAGTAGTCTCTCTGGGATCTCAACTCATTGCTTGTGGTCTTCAAGGAGGTCTCTCTACTCTGGCTGGAACTTCAGTAACCTCAGCACTGTGAAACCTTCAGAGGTTGAGCTTAGTCTTCAACCAAACACTCAGATTTCTGGGGTCCTTCTCTAGTATCTCCCTTCTTTCCCATACCTACTTCACAAATTCCAGCTGCCTCAGCAGCCCCCAAATCTAATCTCTGTTCCTCCATTCAGCAAGAGCACAGCTTCCTGAAATACAGGTGATAGCTAAAGCTCCAACAGCAATCTTGAACCAAGAGGTAACTATAGAGTTAATCACTAGGGATGGTAAGTGCTATAGACTGGATATTTATGTATCCACCCATCCCCCAAATTCATATGTTGAAATCCTAATCCCTGATATGATGGCATTTGGAGGTGGGGCCTTTGGGAGATAATTAGGTAATTAGGAAAGGGATAAGTGCTTTTATAAAACAGACTCTAGATAGCGCTCTCACTTCTTCCCACCATATGAGGACACAGCAAGCAGACAGCCACCCACGGACCAGGAAGCAGATCCTCACCTCTCACCAAGTCTGCTGGCACATTGCTTTTGGACTCCCCAGCCTCCAGAACCAAAGAAATAAATGTTTTGTTTAAGTTATCCAGTGCATGGCATTTTTGTTTTATCAGCCCAAACAGACTAATACAGTGAGACAGACAAAAATAGCTTTGGGTCTCTACTATTTTTGTGGAGCCATAGCAGCCCTGGTCTACCTACTTGTGAACAACTTTTGCAAGTGAGCCGAAACTCTGTGTATGTAAGTCATTCTTATTTAAGATTCTCTTTATATACAGCTAACCATAATCCTAACTCTTACACCAAAATACGAATGTATATAAACACGAATAGGAAATTATTCATTTACAGTGAAAAAAACAATTAGAAATCCAATGTATATTTTAAAAATTACAAATTATTTATTTACAGAGAAAAAGTGACTATAAATCCCATGGGGCCCGACATTCTAATTCTGAGTCTGTACATTTTCTCCTCTGAAAATTCTCCTGGACAGCAGACAGTAAAATGCCACTAAAGTTTCACTGAGCAGTCTTCACGGCCAGCTGGGTCTAGTCAGAGACCCTGGGGACTCAAAATCCACATTGGGGTTGACCTGAACCAGGGGCTGCCTCTCATGCCGTATGATCGGCAGATTTCCCCCAGACAATACCGGGTGAGCACGGTTCAGCCTGGCTTCTCCGACTATGGGCATGTGCTCTCCCCTCAGAAGACACAGTTTTTCCATGGACAGGTCATCACCATCACTAAGGTTCCAGTCAAGCCTGCTCCTACCGTGACTGATGTTAGAGTTATCTTTTAAATACTTCTGTTATTGAAAATGTAGAACACATGCAAAAGCAGACAGAAGAAGGTAATGAATCCCCTGTGTGCCCCTCATCTTGCCCCAACAATCACCTCCCACAGCCCACGCTGCCCCATCAGACCCCCATCTGCTTCCCTCCGTCCCAGATTATTTCGAAGTACATATCCTAGACATCATACAATTTCACCCATGAGCATTTCAGAATGTGTCATTAAAAGATACAGGTCTTAGAAATAATCACAATCCTATTTTCATCCCCTCAAATGATTCCTGAGAGTCAGTGAAATGTGACTCTCTTAATGGAGAGACATTACATCTAGACATAACCCTAACTCTTACACCAAAATATGAATGTCTAAAAAAGAATAGCGAAGTACTCATACACAGTAAAAAACATTATAAATCCCATGGGGACAGAAACCCAAGAGATATCTCTGGTCCCCTTTCTCCTCGGCTGCCTTCTGCCACACTGACTGTCTCAGCTTCCCATGAAGCCAGGGTGGCCATGCACCCTAGTCCTGACCAATGAGATGCAAGAGCGAGCCTGCCCAGGTGCACCTTGAGAGAACTCAGCTCAGCTGTGCTCGGACTCCTAACCCATAGGAACTCTGAGATAATGAATTGCTAGTGATTTAACTTGTTACGTTTGGAGTGATTTTTATGCAGCAATAGAAAACCAGTCCAGGAAGAAACTTGGGCAAGATATATTACAAAAGGAAACTCAGCAACTAATAGGCAATAGAAAGTAAGAGGATAGGAAGAGCTGGTAGTGACCTCCACTATCAGCAAGTATATATATTTCTTATAACTATATGCATTTAAGGGTGGTATCAGTAAGGAATGCTTTTGACTACAAGGAATGGAATCCTCAACTAACAATAGCATGAGCAATGTTCCTCTCAGAACTGGGGCAGCTGCTCAATAACGCTGTGTGGATTCTTTCTATTTTTCTGAATCTCTGCCATTTCCAAGGTGTTGGCATTTTGTCTTTATTTACTGTGATTGGAGGATGGCTGCTGCCTCCTAGGCACCCCACACATTCTAGTCAGAAAGAAAGGGGTGGGCAGAGGGTTTTGCCAGCTGAGTCTGATGTGTTGTATTGGGAAAGCAAAAGACTTTCTAAACACCCCAGTCAGAAGACTCACTTACATCTCAATGGCCAGAACTGGGTTTTATGGACACTCTTAGCCCAGCATTGGGCAAAGGGAATGAGATTACAATGACTGGTTTAGACCAATCACAGTTCATTGCCTTGGGTTGGGGAAGAAACCCCAGTCACCACCTGAACAAATCAAGCCTTTCTTCACAGGAGGCACAGAGGCAAGAATGGATGTTGACTAGATAACAGCTGGTGTCTCCCACCATTGAACAGAACATTTCATCCGTAATCCAAAAAAATATTTGTTGAGTATGTCATAATGGGGCATGGACCAAGGTTTACTAAGATGTGTGTGTTGGGGTGGAAAGAGGATACAGGCATACAAATGGTAATTACAGTGACCATCACTTTCACTACAAAATGAAACGTTTCTATTTCTGTATTGACCATAATATAATCCTTACCATAGATACATTAGGCGAATTACAAAAACAGCAATAGCATGCCCTAAGAAAGCATATATTGATTTGTGCTTTTGAAAAATATAAAATATTTTAATTGGTATAGAATATATTCAGAGTAAACTTCTAAGAACTATTGAATTAAGTATTGATCCATATCTTGAACTAAATCTGGGCAAGAGACGTAGGTAGGTATCATTTAAAATGCCAAAAGATGCAAACATTGATGTGAGATACTTTCCAAATGAGATCTTGCAATCTGTCTCCATTTTATGGGAACAACAACACTGAGTTTCAATATAATTTATACAAGATTCTCAGGCACTCCACCCATTCTAATTTATGTTAAGTACTTTGGATATATACATGTTTTATTTCAAATATTTAGTCTTTGGTTCACCAACTTTATCCTTATGAAATGTCTTTACTTCACTTTTCTAAACTCTAATTTAATGATATCGAATATGACATGAGCTTATTCATACTAGAGAAATTAATTCAGTAATTAATTGTTCTGATGTAAATTTGCTTTTAAGCATGGTAACCAGTTTCACATTAGCATAATTAGCCAGAAATTCCCTCCCATGTGAAACAGACAGACGGGAGTAGTTTGCCACTGATAACATAAAAGAGGAGGTTTATAGCGTTTATCTTTAAAGTGTAAAGCTTCAAGCATCAGTAGGAAACGCTAAAAATATTTAGTTCAAATCCCATTCAAATATATGAGCGTTCCAACATAGAAGATATTAATAATAAATATGACCATGTCTTTTCTAGTGAAAAGGTACTGGATTGGAAGATGAGTTATGTGGGCTCTGATACCAACCATGTTCTCAACTAGGATATGGCTTAGAGCAGGACCCCAGATGTATTTTGATGTGGCTTTTCAAGCCCCTTTGCTTACTAAAGTTGCAGTGTGGTGAGAGTAATGCTAGTGTGCTTTTCTATTTGACACTTAAAAAAAAAAATTAAAACAGCTGAGCATAATCATTGGGTGATGCTGTATAGGTCTTAGTGATTTCCCATCCTGGCTATTTGCCTTCTCTTCACTGTGCTAAGCCCTGCTTCACTCTCTAGGAAAAACCCTGGCCCTGAAAAGAGGAATCGGCATCAGTATTGACTCAGTTTTGCTATGGGACACTGAAGGTTGTTCCTAGCATTTGCTCTGGGAAACAAGACTGCAGTGAGCATTCAGCTGTGGTGTTCATTTTGGTGCAGGCTTCTGTTAATATCTCTGGATAAGCTCCTGGGAGTGCATTTGCTGGGTCAAAGGGTTGTGTGAGTTTAATTTTGAAAGGTATTCTGAAATTATCCTGGAGAGAAAGGTCATCAATGTAAAAGCCCTCTAAGAGGATATGAAATTAGTTTACTACACACTTGCCAATATTGAGCATTTTCAATATTTTAAGTATTTCCCTATCTGGTAAGTAGAAAAGGCATTTTATTATTTTAATTTGCATTTTTGTAATTATAAATGTTCATTGCCCTTTTGTATCTCTTTTGCTATGGTCTGCTGAGTCATTTGCTCATTTTTCTATTCTTTTTCTATATTTTTTTACTTGCTTATGAGTTCATTGTATAGTCACAAAAATAGCTCTTTGTCCATAATATGTGTGGCAATTTTTTCCAGTGTCCTTTATATTTTGACTTTTATGATGTTGTTTTTAGCACATAGAATTTTAAAATTTTTATGGTCATTTTAGTACTTTTTTTCCTTTGTGGAATTTAGATTTTGTAATGTGCTTTAGAAGGTCTTCTATATACCTGCATTATTTTTTCAAATTTACCCACATTTTCTTCCAACACTTTTATAATTTTAAGTTTACTATTGGCCCATCTGGAATTTATTTTGGTATAGGAAGTGAGGTAGGAATTTAGCTCCCCCTATCCAATTTGGACTTATCTATTATCTCTGTTTCTTACTAGTGGCAGTGGTTCTATACATTAACTAATGAGACTACTAAAATTCAACTAAATGTATTCAATATCTCCTATTCATCTATGTCCTCTTCTCTTTCTTCATTCCCTTTCCTTCTCCCTTTTTCTCTCTAACCCTCATCCTCTCTGGACCCCTTTTCCTTCCAGCTCCTCCCCCTTCATCTCATTAGTCACTGTCTGCAAATGAGAAAACTGATTTTACCTTTATGCTGCAAAGCAATGAGTCTCTAACTAGAGTGGGATTGGAGGAAGCACTTCACCCTGGTGGGATATTAGATCTGGGAGAGGGACATAGATTAAAAACAAAGTAAAGCTCTGACCCATTGATTTGTCTCAGTCATAAACAAAGTAGGGATAACAGTCTTATTTTATAAAATGCTAGATGAGTTTCAGAAGGTGCAGAAACACTGCTTTATATAATTCCTACATCATATCTACCTACTTGCTTAATCAAGTGTCAACTATATTCATATGATATCAGAGTACAGCTAGGTTGCTTTTTTTTTTTTTTTTTCAAGATAGGGTCTTTCTCTGTCTCCTGGGCTAGAGTGCAATGACATCATCATAGCTCACGGCAGCCTCAGACTCCTAGGTTCAAGTAATCCTCCTGCCTCAACCTCCTAAGTAGCTGGGACTATAGGCATGTGCCACCATGCCTGGCTAATCTTGTTTTTTTTTTGTAGGTCTGACTACATTGCCCAGGCTGGTCTTGAACTCCTGGCCTCAAGTGATCCTCCCACCTTGGCCTCCTAGAGTGCTAGGAGCCACTACAGCCAGTCTATTGCTGCCTCTTTGACATAACCCATTTTCTTCTTAACACCCTGTAAGCTGACCTCAGTATCTGCTGCTGTATTGAAAGTGTTTTCTTCTTTTTTGCAAACATTCTTCTTTACCTTTTTCTTATTTATGACACCCTGTAAGCTGACCTCAGTATCCACTGCCGTATTGAAAGTGTTTTCTTCTCTTTTGCAAACATTCTTCTTTATCTTTTTCTTATTTCTGATACTGTGCTTCATTTCCTCCTTTTAAAGATTCACTCTTTTCACTATCTCAAATACAAATGGTTCTTAGTGGGGAGAAAGGGAGGTGGGATTTCACCTCCAAAGAGCATGTGGCAATGTCTTGACATCTTTTCGGTTATCACAGCTGGAAGAAGGGTGCTCCTGACATTGACTGATTAGAGGCCAGGAGTGCTGCTAAAAATCCAACAGTGCACAAGACAGCCACCAACAACCAAGAGTCATATGGCCCCAAATGTCAGTATTGCTAAGATTGGGGAACCCTTTCATATCCAGTGGTATAGTGCCTTCAGGAGCATTTGGAAATATGAGGAGCAATGGGCATTATTTTGGTGGTTGCAGTGACTGTGTTAACATTTATACTGGGAGCTATTAGCCTGCTTTGGGTTACTTGAGTTTCAAGGATCTGTGGATTAATATCATTCATCAATTTTGGAATGTTCTTAACATTCTCTCCTCGCACATTTCTTTTGTCACCATTCTCTCTCTCCTCTAGTTCTGGGAATCAAATTTCATATGCATTAGACTGAATGGTATTGTGACACAGATGTCAGATGCTCTATTCTGATATTTCCCCTTCCTCACTCTTTGCATTTCAGTTTGGGTATGTTCTATTGACCCGTATTCAAGTTCCTTAACATTTCCTCTGATGGATCCAGCCTGCTGTTGACCTCATCTAATGAATTTTTCATTTCGGGTCTCATATTTTTCATTTCTAGCTTTTCTTTTTTGTTCTTTTGGATAGTTTCCATATCTCTGCTGAAATTTCCCTTTTTTCACATTTTCTATATTTTACAATATATACATGAGCACTTTTATAATTTATTATAGTTAATTTAAAACCTCTGACAAGTTTGTAATGGAGCTGGATCTGGACTTTGTCATAGCTTTAGTTTGATTAAGTTCACCACTAACATCAAATAGTTTGAAAATAGTATTAATATTTCTTTCCTTTCAGCAGATCTTGGGATTTGAGTGCTAGAGAATATCAGAGATCTTTGTACTTTATATCTGAGCTGTCAGCTTTCAAATGGTGACAGATCTCTCTCAGCTTTACAATGTGGCTGCCAGCTTTTCAGTTCCCTGGGGAGTTTTTTTGTTCTTCAATCTCATCCTCAGTTTTTGGAGCTTTGAAGGATCTCTCTCCTTCCAGCCTTCAGAGGGTTGCTACCTTATACTCTGTAAAGCTCCAAAAATGCTTTAGAAAAGTGTCTCCAAGTGGCTTCTTGATTTCTTCCAGCTTTTCTGTTCTACCCTGTCATGAGTTGCTGAAAGCCCAGAATGCCTCAAATGCTTTTAGCTTTCCTGTCTCATCCACAGCTGCTGGTAGCTGGAAGCCTAGAGAGCCTTGGATGAATTTCTCTCAGTTCTCTTTCTCTTGCCCATCTTTAGAAGGCAGCTGCCTTGAACATGGGGGGGGGGGGAATCCAGGTATATCAGAACAGATTTTTCTCAGTTCTTCTGCCCTGCCGTAAGCCTTCAATTACAAAGACCTATGGGAAAATGTTGGTAGATGGGTGCAGACTCACTCTGTGGCTGTGTTTGCTTGGAATTCCCATCTGTCACATCTATTCACACATGCCAGTAAGTTTGTTAAAAATTCAGCCGCATTCATTTTCCTCTCGCCCCTCTGTTAGGGATAAGAGCAAGTGTGGTTCTCTTTCCTCCTAAAAAGAGCCTGTCTCTTTCTGGTTTTTGGTTCCTTTAGGTTTGTTTGCATACTCAGCTCTCTCATAAGTTTTGTAAAAAATATTATTTGTAGCTTTTCTAGCTTGACTTGGTTATTAGGATGATAACTATAGTCTATTATGACTTTCTGCCCCTTAATTGGAAGCAGACATTGAACTGGAATTATATTTGAGGCATCCTTTCTCCTCATCTCTGGCCCTGAATAGTCTAACAATTTTCCCTCTTAATGTGATCCTCATGACTCTAGTTGGCATGAATCCTTATTATTTCAGAGTAAGCCTTAGAATATTGGCTCTGTCTCCATGATGGTCTCTCTCTCAAGACAGTTATGCCCTTCTTCCATCCCTCTATCATGTCAATGCTTTGATCTTCTCTCTCCCTGATATGGATTCTTCAACTGTATCACATAGGTCAGTCTACAGGCTCGACCCACCTCTTTTATATCATCTTTCAAAACAACCATGTCCCAACTTTATTACAGTTATATTGGGTAGTTTATAATACATTGGGAGGGCTCAAGAACCATGCTCAGAGGTGACACAGGCAAGAAAATTCCAAAGTAGTGATTTGGTGGAACCATGGTTGTCCCCAGTATACGATGCATCTTGTGTCTCCAGTACCATCAACTCTGATACTGGATGTTGTCTCTGCAAACTCTGTATGGCTATCCTCACTGTCTCCCTTTGCCAGAATTGACTCTACATGTTATTCATTTATTCTTGCAACAAATATTTACTGAGCATCTACCATATGCCAGGCTCTCTTGTAGGGAGAGATAATAAACAACAAAGATTCCTGATATTCTATAGTATATATTCTAGCTGGGTAACCAACTCATCCAGTGATCCTAGGACTCTTCCATTGTACCCATAAAAGTCTTGCATCCCATGAAATCCCTAAGTTCAATAGAAATCTGGAGGAAGAGCATCCCAGGCAATGGGAAGAGCAATAAACTTGAGATGAGTAAGCCTTATTATTAGAGGAATATCAAGGATCACAGTGTGGTTATCGTGAATTGAGAGATATTTAGGCAAGTTAATAACATCTCTAAGTTTCAGGTTCTTCATCAGTAATTTGGGAAAAGTAGACAACCTTTAGCTAGTTCCTGGGAAGGACCAAAAAGTCAGTCTATACAATCACACAAAGGGCTCTTTGCAGAGATTAAACATGTAACTCTAGGATTCCCTTGGCCATCTCAGCAGAAGCCAGAATAGAGGTAGCATTTTCCGGGAAGGATCTATGGAGAAACCTCTTGTCTAATGGAGTGAATCCCTGTGACATACATAGAAGACTCATGATGTTCTTGAGAATGTTTTACCATCAGAGACACTGCCAGCTGTGCCTGAAAAGGACAAAGAGGGGACAAAATAAAAGAGGGATGTCAGACTCCCCAAATTCTACAAGCTGATAAACTACTGAGACCGATAAACTGGCTGATAAAACTACTAAGTTACAAGCATGTTACCCTCCATAAAAAGTAAAGATGACTCTGAGTACACAGCAGTAAGCCCAGAAGGTGGAGCCATTTTTCAGAACACTAGGGAAACCCCTAAGTTGTAAAAGTCCTTTAAAAAATGAAAATAAGATATAAATACAGCTTTGAAGGCAGAGAAATAATTTCAGCATTAATTAGAATAGATTTATTACATTCTATATGATAAATTTCCCTGCCCTGCTGTAAGCCTTCTACTAGAAACTAAAGTTCTCAATTTCAATAATATAGTATACACTTTGCCTTATAAAAATTTTTTTTTCCTCCGTAGTTAAGTGTATGATGTATGTTTACAAAAGTATTAAAAGGTATCTAGTTAATATTCTACTATTTTTACTTAATAAGCATAATATTTTTTTTTATTAAAAGGACACATACACATACTTTCCAGGTTTCAATGGAACACTGCTCTCCTGCCATCTTTAGTTTAACTGGGTAGGATATGAACCTTGCTTGTAGGAATTAACACTTCCTATAACTCTATGAAACTGACCCTGGGACCAATCAAACTTAGAAGAGGTCTTGTTCACTTCCAATTATGCCTTAGGTAGAAAGATTTTTAAGTAGCTTTAAAATGACTCCTAAATAGTCTGCACACAGAGACAAACTCAAGGTCTGTCAGAGAGAAGCAAGCAAGAAAATTTGAACTTTAAATACAATTTTTTGGCAGCCAGATCTTATATCAATTGGCTCTCTTTGAGTTGTTATTATGAACCTCAAAAGCCAGCCTAAAAAAGAATACTAAATTAATTTGAAGTAATTTATGTTTACAATACAAAGGAACATAAATAAACCTAATTTTCTAAGATGGGTAATAAATACCAGGCTCCTGCTTATCATAGGGAAAATAAAACCAATATCCTCCCAAAGAAACTTTTGGAATATGCTCCTTAACTCCTCTCTAATAGGAAAGCATCTTGATCATTGATAAACTTTGAAAAACCTGAAACACTGGGTTACTCCAATCCACAATAATACCAGCCAAAGGGAAGAGGCTTATACCTTATACTATACAAAATATGTTAATAAGAAAGAGAAGTATAATGAAAGTAAAATAAATAAATTCAAACATACTTTCCAAGGACTAAAATAGAACTTCTCCAAAAGATGGAAAGTATTTTTCTATCTCATGGAGAGGCAGTGGTCCGTGGCATTGCCTACTTCATGGGGTTGAGGAAATAACTCTAGTTTATTTTAATGTACCGTGTAATCTGGCTCATTTCCCATATTGTTCTGTGATCTTAACTGTGCAAATCAAAGGAAAACTTGGGCCCGTGTTTCAAATGTCATCTTGATACAACCTTTCACATTTCCATGCTCACCTCAGTAATTTGCTTTTCTTTTTTCCCCCTTTCTTTTATAAAGTTGAGCCAATGATAATAAGATCGGCAAAAATGCACAACAGTGTGAGAAACAAGTTACCACAGTATCCAAAGAGCATTGGTTCATTAGAGTTGGAAGACAGATTCGTGATTTTTGAAAGCGTGGGTTCCGGCGTGCTCACATGAGTGGTGTTCTACTTGGATTATTTCTTGTTGGTAAACATTCGACTTTCGATTACTTCCCCTTTTACTCTGTTTCTCCCTACACCATCCAGGCATTTTATACCCCTTCTGTATCTGGTTGGTGTTCTCTCTGTCTCTCTCTCTTTTCCCAGCCCCCACGATGGCTTGTATTGTAAAGTCTTTGGTATCAAGGGTACAGCTGACGTGGTTCTGGCTTTGACAGAAGGTCGTTTTTAACAAGGGAATTCTGGTTTGTGTTTGTGTATAACATAGTTCTGCTTAGGAGCACGCCAAGTCGGTGAGAGTCACGTGATGCCTCCTAGCTGCGCGGTGCTCTGTTTGGGTACAAAGAGCATGGGCAGAAAGGCACCACAAAATCAAAAGTGACTTCTAGGAATGGAGTCTTTGTCCTTGACAGACTGTGACCTTGATCACAGCTACGTCTCTGTAAAGTAAGAGGAAGAACTAAGAGGATTTCTAAAGCCCTCTACTGGGTGTTTCTATTTTACAGACCTATCTCAGGCATAAGGTCTATTAAAAGAAAATAAAGAAATGGTGCTTCTGTGGTATAAAGATAATGATTATGCCTAACCACTCCCCAAACCTTTCCATAAATACTTGCCACAATTAAGTCAAAGCCTTTTCAACATCAAAAATTTGTCTGTTGTTACAATTTTATCACTAGACTGGTATCTTTATGGGAGTAGTCAGGTGATTTGACAGAATTTCCAACTTTACGTTTACTAGTTTAAACATTAATTGACTTCTGAGCTCTAAGTCAGCAATGCATAGGCTGTAGTCTTTTTAAAAAGTACTACTAAAATGGGTATTCCTGTAAGTTTTAACTGGGAAAATGTAGTATTAAAAGATCATGTTTTATCATTTCCTGGCCTTAGGATGACCTGCTATGTCAAGAAAATTTTTGTACGTACTTGAATTAAATGCAAAAGATTTTATTTTAAGGAAAAGAGCCTGCATCACTTATTCTGTCTCTTCATCAACATAAACTGCAGCCCCAAATCATTTCCCATATTCAATTACAAGAGTCAGGACTTGGTCCAGCTCTAATTGACTCCAGGAGTATTTTATTTTTTCATTTAAAAGACAATTTAATTCACTGCCATATGTTTACTGGAGTGGTTCTCTGATCTTGGCCCCGATGGTCCATCCCTCTGTCCAAGGAAGCCGGAGACTCACTCTTTGCTCTCGTTTCCACAGTTTTTACTAGCTTAATCTTCTTTTCCGAACAGCATTTATTCGTCTGTGGTTTTTCCCTCCAGTGTCTCTCTCTTTTTGTAATCATTGAAGTATTCACGCTTGAATTGAAATAGTGAAGTCAGCTTTTTAATGCTAGATCAAAAATATCAGAGAGGAGCTACAAATTTCATGGTTCACAAAGTAATGGTATCAATCTGGACTGTTTAAGAGATACCAGAATCTTCTGACCCAAATGCAAACTCCATTGGCCTTGAAATAATTTTACTCATATCTGATGACGGAGGAGCCAGAGTAAGGTTTTGCTTAGAATTTTCCAGGCCAATGACCATCGTCACTGACTTTCATTCTTAAAGGAGTAGGACTTGCAGGGTTTAAGAAAGTACTCATTTGGATGTTAGAAGATTCAGGATTATATTTTCTGGGAAAGCAAATGTCCTTATCCAACTTATAAGAGTTTATGCAGCTCATGTTTGTGCAGAAATAAGATGGCCCTCTATTAATTTCAATTGGAGATTCATCTTCCCCACTGTGCAGTCAGCTATTGCTTGTGTAATAAACTATTGCCAAATGTAATGGCTTAAAACAACCACCATTTATTACTTCTCCTGAGTCTATGGGTAAGCTCTGTGGTTCTGCTGATCTGGGCTGGGCTTGCTCGTGTATCTTTGGTCAGCTGGCTGGTCAGCTAGGGAGCTGGCTAGTCTGGGATAGCTTCGGCTGATGACTCAGTTTGCCTGAACATGTCATGCATATTCCTCCAGTAGGCTAGTTCAAGTATGTTGTGGAGATAGTGATGTAAGTCCAAGAAAGGGGTCCTGATTGTGCAAGAGGGCAAGCAGAAATATGCACACATTTTTCTAGCTTCTGCTTTATCAAACTTATTCTTGTCCCATTGGCCAAAGCAAGTCCCAAAGCCAACCCAGAGGCAGTGTGGGAGGGCACTGCTAAAAGGTGTGAAGACAGAGCAGCATGAACAGATGAGGCTTTTAATGCGGCCAACCTGCCACCCTTACTCAGGTATAACTAGAGCATGGCAGCCAGCAAGGCCAGAGAAAAGCGGTACGTTTTTGTGCTACTGATATGTGAGGATGCAAGGGAAGAGGGGCCATGGAAGTAGAGTCCAAGGTTGCCAAATCAAAACCTTGGAGGTCCAAGGCCGGGCACGGTGGCTCACGCCTGTAATCCTAGCACTCTGGGAGGCCGAGGCGGGCAGATTGCTTGAGGTCAGGAGTTCAAAACCAGCCTGAGCAAGAGCGAGACCCCGTCTCTATTATAAATAGAAAGAAATTAATTGGCCAACTAATATATAGAGAGAAAATTAGCCGGGCATGGTGGTGCATGCCTGTAGTCCCAGCTACTCGGGAGGCTGAGGCAGAAGGATTGCTTGAGCCTAGGAGTTTGAGGTTGCTGTGAGCTAGGCTGACACCACGGCACTCACTCTAGCCTGGGCAACAAAGCAAGACTCTGTCTCAAAAAAAACAAAAAAACCTTGGAGGTCCGAATCCAAGAGATCAAACAAGAGATCAAGGGCAAAACTGAGGTGCACCTTTATAAAGGGGTAGTCAAAGAAACAGAAAAGTCTACAGTAGGACAGAGAGTATTGCTGGCCATGAGTCATTTCACCCTGGCTTTTACTGAAGTTTGGAAGAAGTTGTATGCAAAATCTTTGCATATTTAAGGGCATAGGGGATATAAACTATATCAAACTGTCATTAAAAGATTCGAATACCTACAGGCAGTGAAGGTTTTGAAATTTCTATACAAGGAAGTTTTGTTTTTGTTTTTTGCCTTGAAGAAACAGTTGCTACTATGACATTCTTATACATTCTTAATATGTATGATCCCAGAACAAATTTCCTTCAGAAGTAAGGGTTGGTAAAGCCATTTGCTTCTACGTAACTTAAAAGGCTTTCTTTTGCTAGTCTGGTCATAGAATTTCCATAATCCAGTGGATTTTCTTCTTTGCCTTGGTTGCTAGGAAGTTCAGAGTTAAGTTTTATAGACCACTGAGAGGACTTTTTAGGTCAGACTCTTTGGACACAGTTTTTACTCTTTTCTTCTTCATCTCCTGTCTTTTATTTTGTGCTGTGTTCAGTCTTACTGTGTTCCTGGTGTTTATAGAGACAGCCATCGGGAAACAGCAGTGGAATCATAGCTCCCAGTTTCATTCCAGAATGTCTTGGGATTCTGACCTCTCTGACTCTTGTTTCTCAGAGAGAAAGGGCAGGGCAGAAATATTCTCATACTCCACTTGGGTTTGGTTGGTCATCGACAGAATCTCAGCTTGGGGGAGTTTACGTTCAGAAACAGGAAAGCAGGTTTCCCAAGAAACCAGCTGGCCGGCATCACAGATGGGTGGCTGTTCCCACATTTGAGAAGTGTGGTCAAAGGAGTGACAGTGTCCTCATAAAATACTCGTTCTCCCGTATTATACTTCCTCCTCAGGTCGTCCGCATCATGCCATAGTAGGGATTTTATCTACAGGTTGCCTGATTTGGCGAATAAAAACACAAAATGCCCAGTGACATTTGAATTTCAGATAAATGATGAGTAATGTTTAGTATATGTCCCAGACATCACATGGGACATACTTATGTTAAGAAAACTTTCTTGTGATTTATCTGAAATTTAAATTTATCTGGCAGCCTGTATTTTTTTTTTTTTCTGGCAATCCAACTCTGTATCATAAATGGCAATAGAGTCAAAACATCCATACTCTCAAATTTCAAAGACTGCTTTTATTCTTTGCTGACTTCCCTATAGTTGTTTTCTAATTCATACCATGGTGTTCCTTTACAAGGTACACAATGGATAACTTTTTCCTGGTTACATTCCTTAAAAGCACTATTTTAGGTGTTTTTCAAAAAGCCAAATACCCCATAATTTCTTTTGTATTCCAAATAACACTTACTTAGAAGAGGGAATGAAATTTATTATAGCCAATGAGTCTGCTGTTCATTAAATCAATGTCTTTCAAAATAATCCCATCACAGATTTTTGCTCATAGTTATCATTGATGGTGGTTTCATGGTTTGGAGATGTGTAAGTAGGTCAATGTCACAGAATCACAACTACAATGCTTTTTTTTTTTAAATATGCATTCAGTGAAATCCACAATGTGGTCCATTTTGTAGGACATTTGACCAAGTTTCTTCAAGAAGTCAGAAGCCCAGAAATAAAGAAATAAAAGTGAGGAGAGAATGTTCCAGATTAAGGATTAAGGCAGAGGTAACATTATTCACAGCCAATTAGTGGACCTTGTTTGGATCTTGATATGTACAAACCAATTTTGAAAATGATTTCTACAGCAAAGAGGGGAAATTTGATCATGGCCTAAGTATTAGATGGAATTAGAAATTACTGTTCGTTTTATTATATTATGTGTATTCATACATTGCAGTTATGTAAGAAAAGGCATCCTTTTTTGAGATTTGTCTTAGTTTGTTGTACACTGCTATAACAAAATACCATGAACTGGGTAATTTACAATGAACAGACATTCACTGTCTCATGGCTCTGGAAGCTGGAAAGATTGAGGGGCAGCATTTTGCTATGTCATCCCATGGCAAAAGGGCAAAGAGAAGGCAAAGAGAACGGCATAAGGAGGCTAAACGTGTCCTTTTATGAGGAATCTACACCAGCTATAAAGGCATTAATCTCTCGTGGCCTAATCAAACCTCTCATTAGGCCCCAACTCTCGACACTATTTCATTGGCAATTAAGTTTCCAACACATTCAAACCATAGCAAAATTCATACTACAGTATTTTGGGCTGAAATAACCTGATGTCTGGAATTTGCTTTGTTAATAAAAACTGAAGTAAAAGAAAGCATAGAAGAAGTTAGTGTGGCAAATTGATGATGCCTACTGAAGTCCTATGATGAATTCATGAGGGTTTGTGATATTCTCTATTTTTATGCTTTTTTTTTGGTAATTTAGATAATATCATATAAAATTAAATCTAATTTTGAAATATTACATGGAAAGAGTTCTTATGGACACCATACTTTATTTTCTCAACTTCTAAATGTCCTATTAACTTCATTTACAATTTTATTCCTAATTATAAATGTAGTGTATTCTCAATATTTTGGAAAAACAAAAAACACAACAAAGACCAAAGAGAAGACAAAAATCACAGGAAAGAATGTGCAGATAATTTGAGGAGAAACTGAAAAGATCACCTGGAAAAATAATTTAAAATTTCCTTCTGGTCTATTTTTATTACTATTACATATATTTGTTTTAAATAAATAGACTTGAGGTGAACTATTTGTTTAATGAATTTCCTTTTACTCCAGATTGGGTTCTATCAATGACAAATGGCTGGAGTTTGATTAAGAACCTCAGATGTTGGAATATTTAAGCTGTGTTGCCCACTTACCTACCATAGCAAATGGGAGAATTTCCCACTGGGGCCCAGGGCATTATAGGTGATCAATACAAATGCTTTCTCTTTTTCTTCTTCTTTTCTTCCCTTTCTTTAACTTTTCTTTTTTTTTTTTTTTTTTTTTTGAGACAGAGTCTCACTTTGTTGCCCAGGCTAGAGTGAGTGCCGTGGCGTCAGCCTAGCTCACAGCAACCTCAAACTCCTGGGCTCCAGTGATCCTTCTGCCTCAGCCTCCTGGGTAGCTGGGACTACAGGCATGCGCCACCATGCCCGGCTAATTTTTTATATATATATCAGTTGGCCAATTAATTTCTTTCTATTTATAGTAGAGACGGGGTCTCGCTCTTGCTCAGGCTGGTTTTGAACTCCTGACCTTGAGCAATCCGCCCGCCTCGGCCTCCCAAGAGCTAGGATTACAGGCGTGAGCCACAGCGCCCGGCCATCTTTAACTTTTCTTATTCAGTTTCTGCTTCTGATCAAAACAATAATTCAGTGATTTCTCTACCTTTCTGTGGTACTCAGTGGAAGCTCTCCTCTTATACTTGCATTTAATAGCTAACTGCTTGTATTAAATGCTCCAGAATGAAATACCTAGTTGGTCATTTTAAGATATCAGCTTGACTTTTTCTATCAAGAAGTGCACCTGTATAAGTCCAAAATTGTATAGAATAAAATCCTTAGAAATGTACTTATCAGCATTATTTTAGAATAATGCCCTATGTAGCTATAATCTGGTGAGATAATTTCTTCCTTTTGACAAATGCTGTGGCCACCTTTGGGCATGGGTCATTCTGAACATGTGGAAGGAACATCACCACTTGTCCCTATTAATGTCCTACAAATCCTGGTGATGGAAGGGTGACCTAATAGTGTTAAAATGCAGGAGAGAAACTAACTTGAGAAATGACTAAGCAGATATCTGTCTTCCTTAAACCACATTTAAGCAGTTCAAATGTAAGCCTTCTATTAATATTCTAAGCCTTCTGATTGAAGCACACAGATTATCTATCAAGTATTCCTGCCAAAACTTGAGTTCCTGCATTTAATCGAGCCTCTATATCTATACCAATTGCTTCTGCTGCAGAACAGATCACCCCAGAATTTAGTGGCTTAGAACAGCAACCATTTATCATTTCATATTGTTCTTTAGGTCAGATAAATTATTCTTTTAGTTGGAGCCATCTGGTTGAGGATGGCTTCATTCTTGATGTCATCTGAAGGAACAAGGGTGACCTTGTCACACATCTCTCCCTAAGCAGCAGACTTGAGAGCCATGGGGCTTTCCAGAGCAGCGAGGATGTGCAAGCCCCAGTGCACAAGCACATATCTGCTTGTCTCACATTTGCTAATGTCCCATCAGCCAAAGCAAGTCACATGACCAGGCCCAAAGTCAAGGGAAGGAGAAACAGACTGCACCACTTGATCAGAAAAATATTGTCAGTTTTGCAGTCTAACCACAACATCTAACTTCTAGTTCATATAAAAATTCAGTGTATGAACTTTATTGGATTATTATTCAGGAAAATAAAAACAGCCATAAAAATTCTTTGGACAGGCCAGGCTCGGAAGCTCACACCTGTAATCCTAGCACTCTGGGAGGCTGAGGCAGGAGGATTGCTCAAGGTCAGGAGTTCGAGACCAGCCTGAGCAAGAGTGAGACCCCCGTCTCTACTAAAAATAGAAAGAAAGTAATCAGACAACTAAAAATATATAGAAAAAAATTAGCTGAGCATGGTTGTGCATTCCCAGCTACTCGGGAGGCTGAGGCGGTAGGATTGATTGAGCCCAGGAGTTTGAGGTTGCTGTGAGCTAGACTGACGCCACGGCACTCTAGCCCAGGCAACAGAGTGAGACTCTGTCTCAAAACAAAAAAAAAAAATCTTTGACAACTGGGGAAAATTGAATATGGATTAAATACATAGTTACCTTTTCTTAAATATGATAATGGAATTAAGGTTATATAGGAGATCATCCTTATTGTTAAGAGATGTAAGTTGACATATTTAGGAGTAAGATGTCATAATGTCCATATTTTCAGATGGACCATCAAGTCAAGATGCGTATACATGATAGAGAGGAAGAGATAAAGCAAATATAGTGTTATGGGTCGAACTATGCCCCTCCAAATGTCTACATTGAAATACTGACCCCCAGTATCTCAGGATATGACTATATTAGGAGTGAGACTTTAAAGAGGTGATTAAATTAAAATGGAGTGGTTAGGGTGGGCTTTAATCCAATAGGACTGGTATCCTTATAAAGAGAGATTGGACACAGACAAACACACAGAGGAAAGACCATGTGAAGATAGAGGGAGAGGATGGGCATCTACTAGCCAAGGAGAGAGGCCTTAGAACCAACCCTGCTGACACCTTGGTTTCAGACTTCTATTCCCAAGAACTGTCAGAATGTGAATTTCTCTTGTGTAAGCCACCAAGTCTGTGGTACTTGTTATAGCATCCTAAGCTGACTAACACACGTGGCAAAATGCTGTTCATTGTTAAATCGAGGTGAGGCTATACAGGTGCTCATGGTACTATTTTTTCAATTTTTCTGCATGTCTGAAAATTCAGATGTTAAAAACTTAGGAGGGCACTATGGACTAAATTGTGTGTCCCCCTGCAAGATTCACATACTAAAACCTTGTCCCCAATGTGATGGTATTAGGAAGCGGGGCCTTTGGGAAGTGATTAGGTCATGAGGGTGGAGCTCTTATGAATGAGATTAGTGCACTAGTTAGGGGCTGAAGATACTAGAGAGTTACCCTTCCACCACATGAAGACAAAGCCAGAAGATGCTGACCATGAACCAGGAAGTGGGCCCTCACCAAATGATGAATCTGTTGGCACCTCAATCTTGGACTTCCAGCCTCCAGTGCTGTGAGGAATAATTTTCTCATGTTTATAAGCCAATAATCTGTGCTATTTTGTTATAGTAGCCCCAACAGATTAAGACAGAGGGCAAAGCTTTCTAGGGTAACTTCTTTAGTCAGGCAGCTCTTGAGATACAATACTTTCAATCAATTATAATTGAATTCTGAAATATTGAGATTTGGCTGCAACTTTTCTTGGAGCATAAATGGGTAATTGGAAGTTTGACAAATTAAATGAGAAAGCCATTTCTCACCATACCAGCAGTTCCCTTGTTTCAAATTATAGGCCATTAGATCTAGAGAGAGACTTAGTGACATGATTAATTTGGAAAATTATTATGTGCAACAGAATAAAAGGACAGTGTGGCCATTGACTTGAATTTCAGCTCCAAGTTATTTCAAAACAGCAGCAGTGGCAGTTGGCCAACTTTGGAATACAGCGACATGAATAAGGGACATTGATGCTGGAACTATCCAAACAGTGCATTAACTCTGTCAGTCTGCCAACAGTTCAAACAAATATTTCCTGACAAAGTTATATTGCTTCTTTAGTAAACAATTTAGAAGCCTTAATCATAAGATGTGATCCAAGCAAAAAAGCAGTTCGTTTTGAGTGTGTTGCCTATCTTTTACCTTGTCTTATGCTCTTCCCAGCAATTGCCCATACACCCAAGTGGTCTGGCTATTTCTCTTCTCCACAGAATCAAGGAGGTGTAAGAAGAAATTATCACATATTCAGGTATTAACATTTTCAATGGCGCTTGCATTTTTTAATAGCATCAAGACTCCAAGAGAGTGGTTTTCAACCTTTAGCGGCACATTAGCATCAACAGGGAAGATTTGAACAAAACAAAATCAAAAACAAAAACAATGATGCTGGGATATATTCCTCAAAATTCTGATTTAATTTGTTCTGAGGTATGACCTTGGTATCAGTATGTTTTTTTTTTAAAGTTTCCCATGTGATAATGTGCAGCTAGGTGAGAACAACTGCCCTAACCTAAAATGAATTCCTAATCACAAGAAAGCCATGCACTTCTTGGGGTGCTGGGGTTCAATACAGAGCCTTTAAAGGGTTCTTTAAATCATCTCCAAAAATCTTTTTCTTTGATTTTCAAATTCATTCTGGAAAAAAAAAGTCTAAGTATGCTATCAAAGTATCATTTAACTCCATTTTTTTTTTTTAAAGTGTTTGCTGGCATGGGATGCTATCATGCATAATAGGGTGAAGTATAATTATTGTAGTTGCCAGGCTATGACATTTAAAGTAGGTTTCTCTATTGACTTTCCCATAACATGGAATTCCTCTAGTATCTGGGCCTTGATTTCTAAATAATATTTTTTACTACAGGACACCAGGGCTTCTTGAAGAAGGGGTAATTTTAGGTGTGGAACATGGAAAGTACATGATGAGTCTAAGAGAACTGTTGGCCCTAGAGCAAGAATGCTCAAAGTCTGATGAGGATATTTCTAAAAGACTTAAAGGCCAGAATCAAGAAGGTCCTATTGGCTAAACTTGGTACAATTTGAGCAACAGAAGGAATAATGGCTGTATGGCAATTGGAATACAACAAATAAATAAAAATCCCCAGTTCATAATGATATTCAAAACAAAGGAAAAGAATAGAAAAAAAAAAGAAAGAAAGAAACTGATCTGCTACTATTGGTGGAGAAAAGCTCTTCTTTACAGATGGATGCTACCTAATTTTCAAAAATGGTAGACAAAAATACCACCAAATCCCAATGAAATAATTAATGCAGCAATCATTAATGGATGTTAGGAAACATTAGGTAAAAAGTTAATGAGACTACTGCCTTTGTTAAGGATGAAGTAACAGGAATAAGATATACTCTTCCACTTGACACAACTAAAACACCAGACAAAATGTAAGAAACAATGACATTCATGCATTGGCTATCAGGCAACAAAGGAGGGTGATCCCTGAGAGATGGAAAACAAAAGAGATAAGCCCTTTGATTGCATCAGCTTATTGACTGGAGTTAGTTTCCTGGCTGCAGTGCGGGGAAGAGGAGTCTAGGCAGAGTTCAGTGATTTCCCTGAGTTGAGAAGATTGAGCTGGCAATTGAGGGAAGCCAAGATGCTCAGAGTTTGCAGGGCAGAAAAAGAAGTAAGCTGCATTAAAAAAAAAACCCTCAGGAAATATAAAAGAAATCTCCCTCAAGTGTTCAACTGAGTATTGATGAGCACATGCATGCAAGGCAAGTACCATCAACCAGGGAAAGAACTATCTGAAAAGATTAGAGAAAATTAAATTGATAGTTTAAAAAAATCCAAAAAACTTCCAACAAAGTAAACTTTGGGCCCAGAAGTCCTCATTGGTGAAATAACAACAATATTACACAGTCTTCCAGAAAAACCGTAGGAGGGAATCCTTTCCAACACATTCCATGAGGCCAGTATTACTCTGATAATAACCAGATAAACATTTTATTTTAAAAAATGAGAATTATGGACCAATATTGTTTATAAATAGAGATGCAAAAACTCTAAACCAAAGATTTAACAAACTGAATCCAATAGTATATAAAATTTATGGCCAAGTGGAGTTTATCCCAGGAATGAAAAGTTGGCTTAGCATATGAAAATCAAATCAATATTTCTAAAAAGAAAAACTAGCAAACTATGAGTAGAAAAGGACCGTCTCAATCTGATAAAGGGTAGCTCTGAACCTACAACTGGCATCATATTTAATGGTAAAAGACTGAATCCTTATCTCCAAAAACAACTCTTACTGCTTCTATTCAATATTCAACTGGAAATTGTAGCCAGCGCAATAAGGCAAGAAAGAGAAATTAAAGGTATACAGATTAGAAAGGAAGACATAAAACTGTGTACTAGTGAAATGTAAAATGGTACAACTACTTTGGACAATAGTTTGGTAGTTTCTTAAAAAGTTAATCATATGCCTACCATATACAATCCAGCTAAGTATTTGCCTAAAAGAAATGAAACAATATGTCCATACAAAAACTTGTGCATAAATACTCACAGCAGCTTTATTTGTAGCTCCAACCAGAAAATATCCCAAATGTCCATCAACATGCAAATGCATAAATAAAGGTATATCTGTGCAATGGTATCTATTCAGCAATAAAACGGAATGAACTATTCATATACACAATAACATGGATGTATCTGAGAATAATTACACTAAGTGAAAGAAGCCAGACCCAAAAAACAGTACATATTGTGGGGTTCCATTTATATAAAATTCTAGAAAATGCAAACTAATGTATAGTGACTGAAAGCAGAGCTGTAGTTGCCTTGGGATGGGAGAGAGGAGGAGAAGGCAAGAGAAAATTCTGCGGGAGTGGAAGGGTAATGGATATGTTCATTACCTTTACTATGTTAATGATTGTTTATATTTTGAACAACATTGCAGAGGGCTTGTCAAATTTACCTTTAGTATTAATTATCTACTAATGGAATTCCTTTTTGGTTTTCTTTCCTTGGGGTGTGCTGACACATCAAGGAATTCGTGTTTTGACAGCCCCTTTAAAACATGCAAAAGCCATTGGTCACTCAGAATGGAATTTGCAAAGTAAAACTTCCACCAGAAGAACAACCTTAATATTCGCTGTAGGGATAGAGCCGTGTGATACTTGACAACACATATCTATGCTTTTAGCTTTGGAGAAAAACAATGTGTGTTTTTTGTGGCTTTCTATCCAAGCAAACGTTAATGGCAAAGGAAACTGCCAATCTCCCTGCAACAAATCTGGTCCATGTCTATGAAAGACATCGACTTCGTCAGAATGAGGACCTCACCTCACGACTTTTCCAACATTTTTTTAAACAAGAAAGTGCAGTAGAAAATACTTTTCCCATAGATGAAAATTTTCTGGCTTTCTAGAAGACAAGCCTTGAACATCTGAATGACCCTTAGGCAAAAAAGAAATGGGAGGAAGGACAGGGAATGTTGAGAGTATAGAAACATTTACTTAGGACAATTGGACATGGATGAGTTTATTCACAGCTTGACTTATTTGGTGGATACTTTTGATCAAATCAATGAGGTAATTTTTTTTTCCTTTCAAAGGCTTACATGCTATAAGGAAAGCTGCAGAGCCACTATGAGCTCTTCTGTCTAAACTGTTGCTCTGGAAAAAAAGATGGGAGGGGGAAATCATAGTAACTTTTCAATGCTAGAAAAAATGTTTCTTTAGGCTGAAGTAGAGAGTAATTATTTTCCCCCAATTTGTGCAGGCAAAAATCTGTAGACACCTGGAATCCTGTAGAATTCTTTTGATGGTTATTTCTGCTCCAGTGATCTCAAAATTAAATGTGCA
The DNA here is from genome assembly GCF_040939455.1 of Microcebus murinus. NCBI lineage: Eukaryota > Metazoa > Chordata > Mammalia > Primates > Cheirogaleidae > Microcebus > Microcebus murinus. The sequence goes on along the minus strand of NC_134111.1, from coordinate 92,324,990 downwards.
TTCATGATCCTTAACTTGCTGACATCAAGCATGCAGATTTCGCCAAAAATGACCTCACAAAGGAATTGATGCTACATGGGTTAACCCAAAAGAGTCTCGATATCTGGTGTTGCTTGACTCAAACTTGTCTTTGTCTCAAAAAACATGCTATGGGTACTCTGAGTCCATTACTATATTTGTGAACTATGTTTGTGAACAATAGTTTTTTATCACTTCCCAGCAAAACCAAAAGATCAATCCATTGACTATCAAACATGGCATTTGCATTTCATCAAACAGTACTCCACAATTTCATCCTCTCATCTGAGCCAAACAAAAGCAGCTTTGCTGTTAAATTCACTTTTTTTTTTTTTTAAGAGACAAGGTGTCACTCTGTCACTCAGCCTGGAGTGCAGTGATGCCATTGTAGCTCACTGCAACCTTGAACTCCTGAACTCAAGCGATTCTCCTGCCTCGGCCTCCCAAGTAGCCAGTACTACTACATGCATGCATCACCACACCCCGGCTGATTTTTAAATTATTTGTAGAGATGGGGTCTCACTATGTTACTCAGGCTGGTCTTGAACTCCGTCTCTCAAAGTGCTGGGATTACAGGCGTGAGCCACTGCACTTGGTCTTTAAATTCACATTAGAGCAGATTAACACGTACCTTTTGTTTTATTTGTTTGTATGGAAAATTTGGTGTGTTTTTGCCTATCTTTGCAACAATTTCACATATTTTTCAAGAATGGCCATTGGTTCTGGCTGAAATATGGGAGTAAAGCATAAGCATAAAGATTGTTTTTATATTCTGCATAAGTGCAAAAATGAATTTTCTTTATTCCAAATGGTTAAACATTGTGAGTTGATGTTTATTTGCTTTTTCCTAGGCTGTATGTCACTATTTCCCTTGACTTCTCAACGTGGCACTATAATTTAAAGAGGTAAGAAACCATGCAAAAATAATGAAGCTTTAACATTTGAATTGCAGGCATCCATCTGTAGTTGGACCAGGATTCCTAAAGCACCCAACTCTTTCCAGTGCCCTAAAACCTTACCACGGAGACAGGTGGTAAGGTCCTCCATTACCTCTGCCTATGCACATTCTTACAGAGTCTACTTCAAGAAGTGAAAAATTATATGTTACCTGATCTTTATAAATTTGTCTTTTTTAACCAATTATTTTGCCACTTTTTTATGTCCCCTGGCCTTACTCAGCTGCCACGCTCCTCTGAGTTTATTTAATAAAGAAGCTCTGATTCTGACCCTATGCATAAGCAGCAGCAGGAGGGAAGCCGCAGGACATCTTCATCATGTTTTTATGTTTGAGGCTAATAATATCTCAGACTGTGTGCTATATTTTGAACACAATTTCCTGGACTTTTTATTTTCTGTTAGCATTGGAAAATAATTCTGCTACTGAAAATATTTCAACCATTACAGGGTTCATCCATGACTAGAATTAGACAGTAAAGTACAAATAGAGGATAGGCTCATTACTTATATTGTTGGTACTGTATCATCACACACAAACACTTCTGCTTTCCTTTGATATAGGAATCAATGATATATGAACAGAGAAGAATGTGATGCAAAAGTGTAAATTTCCTGAACTTTATTAAATACCTGTTAATTAACGAAGTCACTTGAAAGCTAGGATGAAATAAAAAATTCAAAACTCTCAGCAAATGTAATTTTGTTTTGTTTCATTTTTAAATAGAAGCCACAGTTTTCTCATTCAACCTCATTTATAGATACCATACTGTTACGGTAATTACAATCTACTCCTCTTTACCATATGTTTAATTAAAAAGGGAAATTTCAGCTAAGTGTGGTGGTACACACTTGCAGTCCCAGCTACTCAGGAGGCTGAAGTGTGAGGATTGCTTAAGCCCAGGAGTTCAAGGTTGCAGTGAGCTATGATCACACCACTGCACTTCACCCTGGGTGACAGCCTGGGTGACACCCTGGGTGACATCTCAAAACAAATATAAAACCAAAACCCAGGAAATTTCCCCTTGAGGGTACACTTAATCCTTTTTGAATCTATAAGTTTCAATGCAGATTTTTGAATAAATTAATAAACTTAATGGCATTAGTCTAAGTGCAATTGAAGCATATCTCAAGTAGTAGTAAACATTATATAATTTTTTTCTATTAGATATAGAACACAAATAGAAGAGAAAACAAAAATCTGTCCAAATAACTTATAAGTACGCTAACCTTCAAGGACGAAACTACATATAGTTTCTAAAATGTTACAAGGGCCCCTACAAATTTTTTCTATTGACTCATTTGATATCTGGGAATAAACATAAAAGGAATAATCCTAAATATTAAAAAAGTTCATTGCAATGAAAATGACAATTTCTAAAAGTGTTTCAAGAAACACTTGAAAATATACCTCAACTCTTTGTATGGAAATGCAAGTTAAGCAAGACAATTTGTCAACTTTAGATTGTTAATTATTAAGAGCAATAGAATTTAATGATGTTGAAAGTGGGGCTGAAATTGGCAATCTAAACATAGTTGAAAGGAATGCCAATTGCTACAGTCTTTTGTGACATTGATCTGAAAATATCTACTGAAAATTAGAATACCTATATGCTTTAAGGATTCCACATAGAATGATGTATCCTATGGAAATAAAGCCAATATGTAATAATATATGTTTAAGAATTTTTATTATGATATTTACAAGGGCAAAAAATCTAGCTCTAAACAACCCATATATCCATTGTAATGAATGGTTGAATAAATGATAATATACCCACATCATGTACTATCATGCAGCTATTAAAAACAATGTTAGGTGCATATTATTGCTCTGGAAATGTTCATGCTATATTACTAATTGAAAAAGATGTAGAATAATATATGTGGTATAATCCTATTTTCAAAAACAAAACAAACTTTCTATACACACACACACATATATATATATACATAATATATGTATTCATATGAGCATTGAGAAAGTTATGGAAGGTTGTACAGCAAACTATTAGCATCAGTTATCTTATGGGGACAGGTGGAATTCAACAGGAATACAGCACAGATTATTAAATTTTCTCAAGTGTTTCTGTATTATTTGACTTATTAAATAACTTTTGTTATTTAAAAATCTAAAATAGTTTAAACAAAGTGCCAATAGGGAAAAAATTCTAAATATTAGTACTGAATCACTTTCTCCAGACAATTTTAGCAGGACAGCCTCCAAAATTCAAAATGTCACTAGCAATAGTGACTGGGTCCCCAAGAATTTGATCATAACCTCAGAATAGTTACTCTTTAGCATTTTTAGCAAATTCCATTGCATCTTAAGTGGAACTATCTAAATATCATATGAATTTTAAAGATTTATAGTAAGCAACTATTTAAAACAACTAAGCAGATTTTAAAAAGTAAAATGTAGATAATAGGACAATACTCCTGTATTCTAATGAATGAATACTTACTCAAAAATATTTTTAAATAAGCTTTGTCAAAGATTAGATGGCTATATGAGGATAGTTTTATATCTGGGTTCTCACTTCTGTTCCATTGGTCTATGTCTCTGTTTTGTGCCAGTACCATGCTATTTTAGTTACTATAGCCTTGTAGTGTAGCTTGAAATCTGGTAAATTGATGCCTCCCAATTTGTTCTTTTTGTTTAAGATTGCTTTTGCTATACACAGTCTTCTCTGGTTCTATATGAAGCATAGAATTATTTTTTCTAGATCTGCAAAAAATGATGTTGGTATTTTAACAGGGATTGCATTGAATCTATAGATCACTTTGGTTCGTATAGACAAATACTGGGGAAAAGAATCCTTATTCAATAAATGGTGCTGGGAAAATTGGATAGCTACATGTAGAAGACTGAAACAGGATCCGCACCTTTCACCTCTCACAAAAATCAACCCATAGTGGATAATAGACTTAAACCTAAGGCATGAAACTGTAAGAATTCTAGAAGAAAATGTTGGAAAAACTCTTATAGACATTGGCCTAGGGAAAGAATTTATGAAGACCCCAAAAGCAATCAAAACAACAACAAAAATAAATAAATGAGTCCTGATCAAATTAAAAAGTTTCTGTACTGCCAAAGAAACTATCACCAGAGCAAACAGACAACCTACAGAATGGGAGACATCCAATGCTACACATCCAATAAAGAGCTGATAACTAGAATCTATATAGAACTCAGGAAAATCAGCAAGGAAAAATCAAACCAACCTATCAAAAAGTGAACAGAAACTTTTCAAAAGAAGATAGACTAATGGCTAACAAACATATGAAAAAATGCTCAACATCTCTAATTATAAGAGAAATGCAAATCACAACCACAATGAGATATCACTTATCTTCAGTGAGAATGGCCTTTATCAAAAAGTCCCAAAACAATAAAAGTGGCGTGAATGCAGAGAGATAGGAACACTCATACACTGCTGGTGGGACTGCAAACTAGTACAACCTCTGTGGAAAGCAATATGGAGATACCTCAAAGAGATACAAGTGAAACTACCATTTGATCCAGCAATCCCATTACTGGGCATCTACCCAAAAGAACAAAAGGCATTCTATAAAAAAGACATCTGCACTAGAATGTTTATAGCAGCATAATTCACAATTGCAAAGATGTGGAAACAGCCCAAGTGCCCATCAATACATGAGTAGATTAATAAAATGTGGTATATGCATACGCTGGAGTTCTACTCAGCCACAAAAAACAATGGTGATCTAGCACCTCTTATATTATCCTGGATAGAGCTGGAACCCATTCTACTAAGTGAATGGAAAAGAATAGAAAAACAAGCCCCACATGTACTTACTATAAAATTGGTATTAACTGACTTAACTGACCAACTCTTAAGTGCACATATAGTAGTAATATTCATTGGGCGGCAGGTAGGTGGAAGGGGGGAGGGGGGTGGGTATATTCACACCTAATGGGTGCGGTGCACACTGTCTGGGGGATGGACATGCTTGAAGCTCTGACTTGGGTGGGGCAAAGGCAATATATGTAACCTAAACCTTTGTATCCCTGTAATATGCTGAAATAAAAAGAATTAAAAATTAAAAAATATATATTTTTACATAAAGATTATTTTAAAAGAACTAAAATTTCCAGTTGGAAATGATAGCTGTAATGTGCTACCACCATACAATGAAACACAGGTGACCTTCGAAAAATGTGAGGGTTAGGCGCATCCATCCCTGGTACAGTTGAAAATGCATGTAACTTTTGAGTCCCCCCAAACTTATGTACTAATAGCCTATTGTTGACTGGAAGCCTTGCTGATAACACAACCAGTCAATTCACACATGTTTTATATGTTATATGTATTATATGCTGTATCCTTAAAATCAAGTAAGCTAGAGAAAAGAAAAATGTTATTTAAAAAATCATAAGAAAGAAAATATATTTAATACTCATTAAGTGGAAGTGGGTCATCATAAAGTCCTTCATCCTCATCATCTTCTCATTGAGTAGGCTGAAGAGGAGGGGAAGAGGAGGAAGAGGGGGAAGAGTAGGAGTTGGTCTTGCTATCTCAGAAGTGGCAGAGATGGAAGAAGATTCATGTATAAGTGGACCCACACAGCTCAAACCCATGTTGTTCAAGCGTCAGCTACATTGTAATATGATAAAAATTTATATTTATGAAGGTTTTATGAAAACTTGGAAAATACTACAGCTATAAGTTTATATTTTAAAAGAAGGATAAAAAATTCTATATGCTTATGGTCACAACCAAAGAAAATAACAGCAACAATAACACAGCTTCTGTAAAGGAAAAAGACCAAAAGGAAATAACGAAATTATCAACAAAAGAAGGTGGAAAAGGGTGATTTTTTTTGCTTTTTTCTATTTTCTGTTTTCCAAATATTTTAAAATAATTATTACTACATAGCACTATATTATTATAAATGTATTAGGGCTTTATTTAAATATATTTAGGGCTTTACTTAGGAATCTTATTACTTAGAGATATTTTTATTTAGGGATAAAGTAGTGCTACATTTTTATTTTTAGTAATAGAGAGCTATATAATATATAATGACTTTATTTATAGATTATTAAATGTAGCATGTTTTATTCCTAAATATGAGTAATTGTTATTAAGTAAGTGATTACTTAATACTACTACTAGTACCAAATACTAGTAATTATTTTGGGATAGCGTGCTATATTTGTAATACATTGACCAGTACATATGAAATTTAGTTAATATTTGAATTATTATATATGGTACTTTATAATAAATTTTTATATAATATGCAAAAATGATTTTATAATAGTTATTACATATAGTATTTTATCTCTTAATCATAGTAAATAGTTATTTAGTAAATAGTAGTAATTATGGAGGGATAAATAAAATGCTAAATATTTTAAGGCAATCAATAATACCTAGATAGTTAATCTTATGTTGTAATTATATAATATATTTATTTCCTAGAGCTCATTACTGAAATTTCATGGATAATTCACTTCAACTCTTAAATATCATGCTTCATTAGCAGTGCAGAATTTCAGCCTTCATTAACTACCCCCCACTGCACTGACATTCCTATGCATTAGCCTAAAACAGTTTTTGTTTAGAGTGCCCAAGATTTGTGAGAGAGTCATAATCATAGTTAGTGACGAAGCATGATTATGTTGGTCCAGCATAGTACATTCTGCCATGATGTAGCATGCTAGAAAGGTCCAATAACTACCTTATACACAAAGTCAGGGTGGAAACAGGAATATTGTCTTATACAACCTTACTGGACCATCACTGGCCATCTCCCCTCATTCTCCAAACTGTAAACAGGCACCATGTCCCAAATGATGTTATTTAGATAAATAATGACATGTCAATGAAGAATATATCCCTAGCTGAATGATGAATGTGGGATGTTGGTGCTGTCTTCATCATGTCCATTTGCCAAACAGCAAAGTCAGTGATAAGGAAACAGGTGAACTAATGATACCAAGGATCAAGTAAGTCCCTTACTAGTATCTCTCCCAAAAATATACTTTTTTTTTTATTCTTCTAACTCACTAGAATAAGAGACATTGATATTAATAAGATGGGGTCTCCCAGAAAGGGATTCCATCTTGAGCCAGAAGGGAACCCGGTAAAGTTATCAGGTTCAAAGGACACATTTTCCAGTATCCACTTTGTACCAGGCTCTTTGAGTCGTCAGGCACAGAAACCCACTCAAGTCTAGGGTAAGTAAAATGGGGAGGGCTGTGGCAATAATTTAGACCATCAGGGAAATTTTCCAGAACCTTAGTGCATCACAGTCTAGGAACAGAAACAGCTCTGACCCAAGGCCTTGCCCTCATCCATCAGGGCCTGGTCACTGTCTCTGCCTGCACTTCTTTCTGTTCCTCATTTTCATTGGCTCTTGCCCTCACTCTCACCCTCGCCTGCCAAACTTCCTCTGCTTCTTCCTCTCCTACTTGGCCCAATTTAGCCATCTCAGTACTGATCTAAATGACCTTTCAGCTCAGAGGCCTCCCACAGACTAGACTTTCCCTCTAGGTTTCTTAGGTCAGATTCCAGACAGAGAGAATGTGATTGCTGAATACATGAATGAGTACATGCATGAAGGAATCAACCTATAAACAAATGAATTCAGTGTTATTATTCAGGTAGAACCTTCATTGAAAATAAATAATACATTGAATTCACCTATTTGCCAAACAATGTCCACAGGTAGCAATTTGCAAAGGTGACTTTGGATAAGCATATTGAGCCATCTACTTCATCATGAAAGAAATTTTTTATGTACTATTTCAAAGGTTCTATTTACACTCCCTTGTACTTATGTTACCAAACTACGTCTACTAAATTAGTGCCATGTTGAAATAACTTTCATTAAAATGTAATAAAACTAGGCCGGGTGCGGTGGCTCACACCTGTAATCTTAGCACTCTGGGAGGCCGAGACGGGCGGATTGCTCGAGGTCAGGAGTTCAAAACCAGCCTGAGCAAGAGCGAGACCCCGTCTCTACTATAAATAGAAAGAAATTAATTGGCCAACTAATATATATAGAAAAAATTAGCTGGGCATGGTGGCTCATGCCTGTAGTCCCAGCTACTCGGGAGGCTGAGGCAGAAGGATTGCGTGAGCCCAGGAGTTTGAGGTTGCTGTGAGCTAGACTGACGCCACGGCACTCACTCTAGCCTGGGCAACAAAGCAAGACTCTGTCTGAAAAAAAAAAAAAAAAATGTAATAAAACTGTCAACCTAAATAACAGACAGAGGGGGGCACTCTAAGAGTAAATGATACTTGTTCAGGAATATACACTGCAGTGAGAATGTGCACATAGTTTACTATGTCATGCTTATTCCCATTGCAATGCCTATTTCTGAATAAGTATCATTTTCTTTCAGAGAGTCTTCCTCTCTGTTTGTTATCTGGATTGACAAAACAAAACAAAATTGAACATCTGGCCAGGCATGGTGGCGCACACCTGTGGTCCTAGCTACTGGAGAAGCTGAGGCAAGAGGATTGCTTGAGCCCAAGAATTTGAGGTTACAGTAAGCTATAATCAGGCCACTGCTCTCCAGCCTGGGTGACAGAGTGAAATTCTGTCTCAGGAAAAAAAAAAAAATTGAACATCTTATGATCAGGCACTTGTTAAGTACTCTATTATTTCATTTAATCCTTACAATACCCAGAGACTAGGTATACTTATTAGATCATGAATGAAGAAATTTAGGCTCAGAGGGTTTGGAAATCATTTTCACAGTGTCACAATGAAGGTAGAATTCCCCCAGCTTTCTCTGACTCCATGGATTATGTGCTTAGCTATGTTCCTATATAGCCTGCTTTGTACTCTACAGTTAAATAGACTTTTAAGTCCTGTGGTATATAATTCTAGTTAATACATTTTAGTTAATTCTAGTTAACATTTTGCTGAAGTTTTAGCAATGAGTTAACACTGTGACTAGTTAGCAGTTAAGTTGAAAATATTGTACAGTTGGCAAAATGAAAAGATGCTATTTGTAATGTTTTTAAATATTTTTTTTTTCTTTTTAGAGACAGGGTCTCACTTTGTTGCCGTAGGTGGGAGTGCAGTGGCACAATCATTGCACTTACTGTAGCCTCTAACTTCTGGACTCAAGTGATCTTCCCACCTCAGCCTCCCAAAGTACTGGGATTGTAAGCATAAGCCACCGTGCCCAGCTAGTATTTGCCATCTTTAACATTTCTTTTAGGCACTGTAGATTTTTTAAACACTTACAACTGATTCAGAACTCCGCATTTTTCAAGAAGGTATTTATATCAGCCCAATGCTGTTAGCAGTTACAGTGTTAGCAGCACAGAGTTGAAGTAATGATCTTTGTTATTTACAATATCAACCTGTGGATTGTTCCTGACTTGCAAAGCTTAAAAATGGCATTCCTGAATTTCAACCCTAATTACTATATCACTTAAAAATTTTTAGCCACTACTTTAAGATATACATAAATTCTCATAATTTGAAAAGCAAAATCCAATTTATAATTTTGATATATACTATCCATTGAACTGTTTCTGATTATTACATATTTTGATGCTCTTAAGTATATTACTTTGTTAATTATCACAAAAACACTGTATCACTGAATGTTCATATTTTACTATAAAATGTAAATTGGCCTTATTGTATGACACCATAGTAGTTTTAATCCCAGTGCAGAGATGGTCTTTCTAGTCTTCTAAATCTGCAATAAAGAATGATATGTCTTCATTATCTGCATAATATCCTCAATTCTCCATTTCCCTTTGGGAATGACTGTGTGTCTGAAACTGCATTATGTCATCTATAATTTCATGTTGCATTTGAGTGAGCTAAGCTCTAACTTCAGCTCAGAGGCAATTGCCAATTTCTACTAAATCATAGTTTAGTTCTCTCTCTCTCTCTCTTCTTGTTTGTCTGCTATGCTAGGATCTGAACTCTAAAAGACATAGTTCAGGTGTAGTATTTCATATCGTCATGGTATCTGACATCACTAAGGTTTTCTCTCTCATAAAAATGATTTCATTGGCCAATATCCTCTGGCATGAGTCCAGCTCTAAAACCTCCCCTAGGCCTACAGCTTCTTTTACTGACCTTGCTTAAATTTCAAGTATACCTTGAGTTTACAGAAGTATTCATAGAAAAATCAAAGGTAAATGTGGCTTTAATATTTCTTAATGTAGGGCAGAAATTCTGGCAAATTTATGCCTGGCTTTTATGTTCTTTAAAATTAGGCTGACAATTGGTAGAATCCACCTGAATTCCTCATTTAAGTCTTTCTTTCCCAACTAACTCTAACAAAAATATTCTATTTTGTCAGAGATGTTCCTTCCTTTCTTTGACTATCACAGGCAAAATATCAATTTTCAGTCTATGAAGTGTCAAAAGTGAAAGCTTCTTAAAGGTTTATTGGCGATGGAAAAAGACTTATGAGGAAAATAATATTAGCTAACGAAATGTTCCCTAGGTCAAGTGCTTCTATCAACACGTAGAACTGTCAGACTGGTGTTCTGAGACCTTAGTAAGGTCTCCATTATCTCCTTAACTGCTGTGCCTATATCCAAGTTTTGAGAGATCACAATTTAACTTCCAGCAATTAATTAAATCAACAATTAAAATGACAAGACAAGATGAATCCTTTGCTCCTGACTCCCTTGAAAATTATGCTATTTGAGGCTCTTTGCCTCTAACTGTGCTTTGACTTCCCCCTACACATCAGTTATCTTGCAAATTAGAAACCAGCTATGACCGTTAAGAGCTACATTATTATCCCTTATTTTGATTAATATCTCTTCCTCTGGAGTACACATCTAGATTATGGCATCTGTTCTGAATAGCTTCCATCTGGAGAGCTACAGTTCTCATTTTTTCCATTTGCATATATAAGATTCATTGGCATGAAGTAAGTTTTAAAAATAGTAATAAATATTTGATTTCACTAGTCAACAACATATGTCTTTTAAAACTTCAAATTAAGGAAAAGAAACAATACATTAGTATACCTAAAGTGGTTTTGTTTTTTGTTTTTTGTTTAAATCATATAACTAATATTATTTGTCAGTATGGTTTGGACTTGTAGCAATAATTGATTAACAAATTGCCCATTTACTGCTCTTCCCATAGTAGAATCCTACATGTACTGTGACTGTTCAGTAATGTACATTTTAATTAATGATTTCTTTTCTCTGAAACTGAAATGCCAATATGATTATAAGAGCGTTTGCTGACGACAGAGTTCCGCAGATCCTCTCAATAGCAGGATGAAGACAGAAGATAGAGCCGGCTTGCCACATGAGACTTGTGGGTCAATTAAACCAGCTCCCCGGAAATGTTCAGTCTTGGAGAGAGAAAATTGTCAAGAGTCCCTTTTACTTACAAATAACTTTCTGGTCACCTATGTTATATAGTTGTATATATATGGCTATATATATGTTGTTGTATATATATGGCTTGTATATATATATGGCTACATATATATGTAGCCAAAATTTGCCAAAATTTCTGCCCTACACTCAAAAATATTAAAGCCACATTTACCTTTGATTTTTCTCTGAATACCTCTATAAATCAAGGTATACTTGAAATTTAAGCAAGGCCACTTGTATGTATATGGTTACAATCAATTTAACTAGTTAATTAGGTTTTTATTTTATGCTCAGACCTTGCCTCTGTGGGCATCGTTCTTATTTTGTACCAGTTTTGCCCCCTCATAGGCAGCATGTATGGTGTAGAAATCAGATGGTACCAGATTTGATGCTGAATTACCTTTTCCTAGATGTATGACCTTGTGTAAATTGCTTAATTGATCCTCAGTTTCTTCATCTGTAAAATGGGTATTCAATGAGGCAGTATCTGTAAAGTACCAGACACAAGAAGGCATTTAACAGATGAGAACTATTCTTCTCTTTAAAACCCAGGTTCAGGCCGGGCGCTGTGGCTCACGCCTGTAATCCTAGCTCTTGGGAGGCCGAGGCGGGCGGATTGTTCAAGGTCAGGAGTTCCAAACCAGCCTGAGCAAGAGCGAGACCCCGTCTCTACTATAAATAGAAAGAAATTAATTGGCCAACTGATATATATATAAAAAAAAAAAAAAACCCAGGTTCAATCTGGTTTTACATCTGGATTATATTATACTTATTTGTTTTAAAGCTTGCAAAGCCCAGTATTCCCAGGTGGTCTCCCACCCAAGTACTCACCATGCCCAATGCTGCTTAGCTTCTGAGACCAGACACATTCAGAGTTGTATAGCCATAGACTAGATTATATTATAGTTAAAGAATATAGAAACTTATCCTTGCATGGTCCTTTGGGAGAAATGTGTCCTAGACTTTCTAGATTTTCTATAATGAGTCTCCATCAGTTTTTAAATCAAAGGCAGGATACAACATGTTTACCTTTTTTATTTTTATTCAATATGGCATCCACATACTGAGCATACATTTTTTTTTATTCCTTTCTCTCTAGAAATCCCATTAAAATTATAGTACAGGAATAAAAAGGGAATAAAAGCTAAGCTACTCAGAGAGAGACCTCCACAGATGAGAGAGTTCAACAAATTTCTAAAAGTCAGAAGTCAATAGAAGATAATAATTTTTTTAATATCTGGGAGACCACAGCCTGGAGTATTGTAGGAGGCAGCTGCAATGAAGAAGGGAACCAATCTGTTCAGCAAGGCCCCAGTGTGGTTCTGGGTTCAGATATGATAGGCTCGGCAGAGGGAGAAGCTAAAAATATACGGATACATTGAAAGTTGAGTACAAACTTATCCACCTCTCCCCTTCCCACATACTGTACACAGGCTATGTATCCCAAGGGGAAAAATCAGATGGTCCTTCTTTTTTAAAAAAGGAATGAACTCTGACCACAAGTAGAAATGCTCCACATTTTGCCATTTGGTGGGTCCCCAGGGGGAAAAACCACTTCCCAGACCACCTCCCTCCAGTAAGCAAGCCCCACACACATACTCAGATCTCCCATTCTCATCTAGCTTTCTATTAGATGAGAACGTTGATCTTGGAAAAAAACAGAAATAATTCAGGTAATATAAGACCTTTCAAAAATCTCCTTTAGTATCTTCAAAGAAAGTCTATAAAACATAGTATTCGTAAAAAGTACTTCTACAAAGAGGCCCTCAAACAATAAGAAATAGGCCAGGTTCAGTGGTTCAGGCCTGTAATCCCAGCACTCTGGTAGCCAAGGTGGCAGGATCGCTTGAGCCCAGGAGTTCGAGGCTGCAGTGACCTACGATTATGCCACTGCACTCCAGCCTGGGCAACAGAGTGAGACTCTACCTCAAAAAAAAAAAAAAAAAAAAAAAGCAAGAAAGAGCTCTTGGAAATAAGAATACAGTTGGCCCTCTACATCCATGGGTTCTGCATCCTCAGATTGAACCAACTGAGAATCAAAATATTTGAAAAAAATAACAATTCAAAAATAACAATATAACAATAAAAAACAATTTACATTGTATTAGGCATTATAAATCATCTAGAGATGATTTAAAGTATATGGGAGGATGTGTTTCTGGGCTAGTACAAATCCCTCTCACAGTCTTTCTTTCTTTTCTCTTCCTCCCTCTCTCTCCCTCTCTCTCTCCTTCCTCCCTCCCTGTCTTCCTCTCTTTCTCCTTCCTTCCTTCCTTCCTTCCTTCCTTCCTTCCTTCCTTCCTTCCTTCCTTCCTTCCTTCCTTCCTTCCTTCCTTCCTTCCTTCCTTCCTTCCCTCCCTCCCTCCCTCCCTCCCTCTTCTTTTTCTTTCTTTCTTTCTTTCTTTCTTTCTTTCTTTCTTTCTTTCTTTCTTTCTTTCTTTCTTTCTTTCTTCTTTTTTTTTCTCAGAATATTATGGGGGTACAAACATTTTGGTTACATAAATTGCTTTTGTACAGTTTGAGTCAAAGTTATTGTACCATTAGGTGTGAATTTACCCATCCCCTCTACCCCCTCCCACCTGCTTGATCCCCCATGAGTGTTATTTCCGTATGTGCACATAAGTGTTCATCGATTGGTTCCAATTTGATGGTGAGTACTGTGTGTTTTTCCATTCTTGTGATACTTCACTTAGAAGAATGGGCTCCAGTCTTCTAAGTGCTGGTCCAGTGATTTGATGGGGAACTTTCCACTCTTTCTCACACCAAGTCAAAAGCTCTCTCTTTGTACATTTACCCTTTATTCCACCCTTTGGAACTGTAGTGGGCATAGGCATCCCTCCAAACATTTTACCCACATCAGTGGTTCTCAAACTTAGCAGCAAATCATAATCAACTGGGAAACTTTAACACTGAAGATTACAGGGCCTCACCCTGAGTCGATGGAGCCAGAAATTCTGGGTTTTATGGCCGAGGAATGCTTATTTTTTAAAGTTACGAAGACAGTTTTAATCTAGTGCCAGATGTAAGAGCCACTGATCCATATAATGCCATGTAATTGTTTTATTAGATTTAATAAATTGGCCAGCGGAGATGCAGTCATGTACATGTCTCCTATATGTTTGGGTATTTTCTACAGATCCCGTCCTTAAGTTCAAACATACACCATTCTGAAAGAAACAACAGCAGCTCTGATGGAAGAAAATTGGAGTTTAAACTAGAAGTGGATTTACCAGAAAAGTAATGACGCTTAAGTTTCAAGGCCCCTCACTTTAAATTGTAAGTATTCTCAAGGACATAGGTTCTCGTAAAATTTACATGATGATATTTTTTTTTTTTTTTTTTTTTTTTTTTGAGACAGAGTCTCGCTTTGTTGTCCAGGCTAGAGTGAGTGCCGTGGCGTCAGCCTAGCTCACAGCAACCTCAAACTCCTGGGCTCAAGCAATCCTGCTGCCTCAGCCTCCCGAGTAGCTGGGACTACAGGCATGCGCCACCATGCCCGGCTAATTTTATATATATATATTAGTTGGCCAATTAATTTCTTTCTATTTATAGTAGAAACGGGGTCTCGCTCTTGCTCAGGCTGGTTTCGAACTCCTGACCTCGAGCAATCCGCCCGCCTCAGCCTCCCAGAGTGCTAGGATTACAGGCGTGAGCCACCGCGCCTGGCTTACATGATGATATTTTAACTGCAAATGATTGAGATCACCATCTCCTTCTACTTCAACTTCCCCTCAGTCCTATTTCCCCTGTGTTGGGTGGCATGGAAGGTGCCATGGGCATTTTTGGATCACGATGAAGAAGACTGATGGGGATACATATTATAATTTTGGTTTAGTGGAATATTTATGTAGTTTATAGCCTCTTCCATGTAGAGTTTAGTTACTGTTAGTTGTCTTGGTGCCAGAACAATTTTCAGTAATAATTCTACCACCCACTATACCTGCACACCCTGCCTTGTGAAATGAAAGTTCAGGGCCTGACATACCCTTAAAATATGCCATGACATTAGTGACACCAAAGACAAGCTGGGCAGTGAGTGTCATTTATTCAAAGAGTACTTAAAATTACTCCCTACAACAAACCAACCCTTGAAATACCTTGAAATCTTACAGTTCATATATGAAAATCACTTGAGAGAGGTGTTCCTAAAATTGATAACAATCCTAAAAATGTACATGCCAATCACCAACAAGATGCGAAACCAAAAGGAACCTTTCCAGGCTATCAATAATAAAACACATCATTTCATCTACCATGTTAGAAGGAAAGCCTGTTTTCTCCTACTAGTCTCTCTGCAGAAAGTATGACAAAATCATTGTTGCATGAATAGACAATCAAATAGTATTAGATAATTTTATTGAGTGGTATTTCAGATAGATAATAAAAAATTATTTTTATGGATTTGAGACCTTTTCAGAATTTTTCAGCTTGAAATGTTTCATTGTGGTGGTGGTTTATTTTATAACTCTAAATGATATTTAAATTTCTACCTAGTAATTTTGAATTATTTCCCTTAAAAAAGACCTCCCAAACTGTATAAGCTCCAGGCCCACATGCTTCCCCTGGTTGAAGTGAGCACCATGCCCCTGTACTAATCTATAGTGGATGGGAAAGAACCTAATGAATCTGCCCTTTACAGCTGCCTCAGTCTCCTGAAAACCAAATCTGCTTATTATTAAGTCAGCAAATTCACAGTTGATGGATTGTAATGACTCTGAAGGCATTTGTGTGGCCAGAAAGATAAATAATACATTGTTTAAAGGTTTTTGAACTCTTACAATGTTTTGGAAGAAGCCATTCTTTAAAATACAAAAGAAATTAAAAGGGAGGCTATATCATGGTCAGGGAGAAAAATATATAAACAAGCAATTATGATTAACCATGGTAGATGAAAGGTGATTTAACTCTTATCTCCGTATCTATAGAAGATATAACCAAAATCATCATCACGTGAAGAGTCAATTAAGCAGATCCCATCTAACAGAGCCAAAGCCAGTTCAGCTTGGCTCAACATTATACCCTTGGAATCTGTTTGTTCCTTTCAGCTGCAAATAGGATGGCATATAGTTTCAGGTAGATGATGCGAATAGTATATGGAAGAAATTGCCCAGTTTCTTTATTGTTAACACACCCATTTCTGCATGCATGTTTTTTTTTTTCTTTCTTTCTTTCTTTTTTTTTTTTTTTGAGACAGAGTCTCGCTTTGTTGCCCTGGCTAGAGTGAGTGCCATGGCATCAGCCTAGCTCACAGCAACCTCACACTCCTGTGCTCAAGCAATCCTCCTGCCTCAGCCTCCAGAGTAGCTGGGACTACAGGGATGCACCACCATGCCCGGCTAGTTTTTTCTCTATATATATATTAGTTGGCCAATTAATTTCTTTCTATTTATAGTAGAGACGGGGTCTCGCTCTTGCTCAGGCTGGTTTTGAACTCCTGACCTCGAGCAATCTGCCCGCCTCGGCCTCCCAGAGTGCTAGGATTACAGGCGTGAGCCACTGCACTCAGCCTCTTCATGCATGTTTAATCTCACTCCCAGCTTTAGCCCTTATGAGGGTAAAGGGAGAAATCAATTTCTATGTTGATGGATGTGCTCCTTTGTCTTACACACCTTACTTCCTGCATCTCTTTGAAAAATCTTGGTATTACAATGTAGCATCTAAAAATTGTTCCTTTAACATTCTTTGCTCTAAGAGCCTTTAATTATACCTTAGGTCCATCAATAGGTTTACTAGAGAAAAATTTGTTGTAGCCATACAAGTTTGGTAAACACAGGTTTATATAATATTGAACTGATTTCTTTACATTTTTGCAACATTACTTCTCAGAGCCTTTAATAATCAGTCTCTAAGTACAGAATATACAATGTAGTTTGGAATGTTTCTCAAATTATTTGATCGCAAAACTCTTTTTTGAGGAGCTAGTATTTCAGGGACCATAGCTTTGGGAAATGCTGCTTCAGACTATAGTAAAATGAGACTTAAAAGTAAGACCTAAAAATATGAAACTTCTAGAAGAAAAGCTTCATGACATCAGACATGGCAATGATTTCTTGAACACAATACCAAAAGCACATGCAACAAAAGCAAAATAGATAAATGGGACTACAACATAATTAGAAGATTTTGTGCATCAAAGGACATAATCAACAAAGTGAGAAGGCAAACTCTGGAATGGGAGAATGTATTTCCAAATCATTTATATGATAAGGGGTTAATATCTGGAATATGTTAAGACCTCTGCAACTCAATAACAAAAAATTAAATAACATGATTTAAAAATGGGCAAAGGTCTTAAATAAACACTTCTCCAAAGATGATATGCCAACAGCTAACAAACCTTTGAAAAGATGCTCATCAGAGACATACAAATCAAAACCATAATGAGATTTCACTTCACACTCATTATGATGCCCACAATATAATATAATATAATATGTATTGGTAAGGATGTGGAGAAATTGAAACCTTAATGCACTGTTGGTGGGATTGTAAAATGATGCACCTGCTATGGAAAGCAGTATGGAAGTTTCTCAGAAAATTAAAAATAGAACTTCTATATGATCCAGCAATCTCACTTCTGGGTATATATCCAAAGGAGTTGAAATCTGTATGTCAAAGAGGTATCTGCACTCTCATGCTCAGAGCAGCATTATTACAATAGCCAAGAGGTGGAAGCAACCCAAAATGCCCATTGAGGGATATACGGACAAATATTAAATGTAGTATACACATATAATAGAATATTATTCAGCTTTTAAAAGGAAATAAATTCTAACACATGCTACGACATGAACCTTGAGGATGTTATGCTAAGTAAAATAAGCCAGTCAGAAAATGACAAAAATTGTATCATTCCATTTATATGAGGTATTTAAGTGGTGACATTCATAGAAACTGAAAGAATGGTGGTTACCAGGGGCTGGGAGCAGGGTGGAAAGGGGGTTGTTGTTTAATGGGTATAGAGTTTCAGATTTGCAAGATGAAAAAGTTCTGAGGATCTGTTTCATAACAATTGAGTATACTTAGCACTAGCGAACCGTACACTTAAAAACAGTTATAAGATGGCAGGGTGAGTCAAGTTCATTTACATCTAAAATTCCTAGTACAGTTGACCCTTGAATGGTTGCAGGGATTAGGAGTGCTAGCCCCCTGTTTATTTGAAAATCTATGTGTAAGTTTTGACTCCTCTAAAATTCAACTACTAATAACCTACTGGTGACTGGAAGCCTTACCAATAACATAAACACTTGGTTAACACATAACACATATATTGTATGCTGTATGTATTATATACTACATCCTTACGATAAACTAGAGAAAAGAAAATGTTATTAAGAAAATATATTTACTATTTATTAAGTGGAAGTAGATCATCATAAATGTCTTCATCTTTGTCGTCTTTATACTAAGGAGGAGGAGGAGGAAAACGAAAACTATCTCAGGGTGGCAGAGGTGTAAGAAAATTCATGTATAAGTGGACCCATACAGCTCAAACCCATGTTGTTCAAGGGTCAAACAGTATTTCTCTTTCTATGTACCTTTGTTCTAATCAAATATAGGAGTTCTTTTAAAAAAACTCCCCCTGGAGCCAGAATGCTTAGGAGATTATAAATAGAATGCATGGTGCAGAAAACAAGAGAAGTAGAGGGTGAGAAATTGACAACAGGTCTGAAATACTTCCATTTGAGGTTCCCTTTCCTTTAAAATTTTGCAGTTGGTGATCAAACACACAAGGACTGCTTGGCCACACAGTGGCCTTCCACTACGCAGATCTTTGCAAAGTATCAAAGAGACTAGAATTTCAGAAGCTGGGCAATCTCCTCACCTCCCACAGTCCATGAGAACCCACAGAACCTCTTCTTTCTGTCAAAGACATGGTTAAGTATTGTGTGTATGGACTTACACCATCCTAGTCTTTTATTCTCCCTCCAGGCCAAGACAATCTCTGGTGTCAGTTGGGAAGAGCACCTTTAATATTTCACAGCACTACGGCAGTCTTTAGAATTTTGGGATTCATTGCTGTGACAGAAGCATCAGAACAAATAACGGTAAGAATTGCAATACAATTGCAGCTTCATTTATTCCTATTTGTGGCATCCAAGAAGCTACTTTTCATTTTTACTAAAAGTACCTCACTTTTGTCTCTCAAGGAGAAGATTCATGGCTCAAAGAAAAAGAGCTTTTGCTACCTGAACAGACATTTTTGACCTAATTATTTTTATACCACCAAATAAAAGGGAAGACTTACAAGAGGGGGAAAAAGTTTTCTGACAACAATGCAGACTTCATTAAAAGGGTCCCAGGTTGCAATAGGATCTTTCAGAAAAAATTATATTGCCTGCATGTCCAGCTAATCTTGCCTTTGCTATGCAAAGGATACCAAATGATAGGAGGGGAAGAAGCTGTTTTAGAATTGAGCCTGTAGCTGGTTGGCATGTAAGGCATAAACTCATGAATGGCATTCAGAGATTAAGGTAAGGCAATCGGCCCATAGATTTTCCCAGGTGCAGAGATGGTCCAACCACCCAGACCTGCATCTTTTAAAACTTTGAAAAGATCTGAGAAACAAAAAGCTTCAAAACCCATGTATAGAAAGAAGGTAAATAGGTATTTAAACCCATCCCAGAGGAAGCTCCTAATTTTGCATTCTTCTCATATAACATTGATAATCTCCTACATTTCCTCTTCATCTCCCTTGATCCACTCATTCTGGGTTCTGGGGCAATGATGACATCAATGTCTGGAGTGATAAGGGTAGGGCTCTGAGGCCCGAGTAGCACGTGCAGAGAAAGGACAGAGGGAGAGAAGGACCCCTAGGACTTGTACTGAGCAATGGACTATGAAAGCCTTGACTTCCTTCCTGTGTCTAAAAAGTGACACCTGGATCCCCACACCCTTTTAGCACCTCCTTGATTTCTTAAAGAAGGCAGATGAAAAAGAAAGAGCAAAGAAAAAACTAATGAACAAAAGAGCTGGATTCAAGATCATTTTCTCCAGCCCTCAAAACTAATGTGCTCAATAAGGTCTTCAAAAATGTGAGCATTATTAGTGCTGTTTTTGTAAGAATGATGCCAATTTTAAACCTGTGTCTAGGACTGATGACTGTCGTGAACATTTTTAAATGTCACAAAAGACAGTAACATAATGAACATCTGCATTCTTATCATCCAGCTTCAACCATTTTCATGCATTGTGACAATATGATTGTTGATACATTATTATTCACTGAAGTCCACGCTTCATTCAGATTTATTTTTTTCCTAATCCCCTTTTGCTGTTCCAGAATCCCCTCCAGGATATTATACTACATTTAATTGTTCTATTTCCTCAGGCTCCTCTTGACTCCTCTATCAAATTCTTGGTTCTAGCAGGCCAGGTATCTTATCACCAGCATCAATAGCTTCTGGAATAGGACCTCAATAAAAGTTGAATTCAATCGGCCCAGTTTCTATTTTAAAATGTTGACGCTTTGATTGAATCATTTGCTACTTGCTTCTGAGTGGCACTATCTGCCTATATATCTATCTATTCCTCCAATGTTACCAGTGAGATTTCACTTTGTCCTGATGTTTTATGCAGGGCTCTCTTTATTGCAACTAGCAGATCAATAATGCACGGTTAAATTCGTAGGTCAGCCCTCTGCCTGGCCTTTTTGACAGAGATACTACATTATATCTCTATCTTTGAAATAACAGAAAATTTGAGTGAGAACTACTCTGTTATTATTGGCTGTGTCATCTTGGGCTAGTTACATGAACATGGTATTTGTGAGAATTACTGATATCAGGTATAAAAAGCCCCAAACATAAATGAGTGTTAACAGTGGTCATGGAATCTGTGTGTGTTAAGTGTACAGCATATTCAATCAACACAACAGATTGATGCAATAATTACTCCTATCCTCATTTTATAGTTTGGGAAATTGAGGCACAGAGAAGCTAAGTAGCACATCTAATACTACATAAAAGGTAAGGAGCAGAACTAGGATTTGGACCCAGGACTGTCAACTCACACTCTACATGAATGCTTTTCCCCCACTAAGTCCTTTGTGAGACAGCTGCCCTCAAACCTAAAACATTTTCTCTCTTTAGATGTTTGATGGAGGGAATAGTACAAGAGATTTCCTGAGACCATGGCTGTCTTCCATTTATATTCAAATCCTCAAAAGTAAAACAATGTGGCAAATACTGAGTGTCTAATATGCTCAAGTCATGAGCAGGCTCTTGCAAAACCAATTCAAATACTGACATGAATTCTCAGGATGAGTATCCCTTACCTGAAATGCTTGGGACCAGAAGTGTTCCAGATTTTTTCAGATTTTGGAATATTTACATATACATAATGAGATGTCTGGGGGATGGGACTCATCTAAACACAAAATTTGCTTATGTTTCATATATACCTTATACACATAGCCTGAAGATAATTGTATAAAATATTTTTAATAATATATGTCATCTGTTACATGAGGTCAGGTGTGGAAATTCCACTTGTGGCATCATGTTGGTGCTCAAGAAGTGTTGGATATTGGAGCATTTTGGATTTCAGATTTTTGGATTAGGAATGCTCAACCTGTATTGAGTTCCTTGTTTCTGACTTAGGATGTCTTTCGTCACATCTTTCTCCACAATGAAACTCTAATTCCTACATGAATAACTAAGCTTTGCTACTTACGCTTGCAGGTGACACTGTGAGCACCGGGTCTTGCAGGCATTAGAGCTGCCTGTGGCCTGTGTCATGCAAACCCACACTCTTCGGGAACATCATGCCTCCTCACTGCACCTATGGAAGCCCCACATGACACTTTTGAGTCTAAAAAAATAAATGATTGGCTTTAAGATATAAAATATTTGGAGATGTGGGGTTCTCCTAAAAAACTACCCAAATACAGAGAGTAAACTCTAGTTTTGGTAACCAAACTCTGGCCATTGTTTATGACTCCATCAAAAGAATGTGTTATCAGCAAAAACTATACCTGGACCATTCAAAGACAGTTCAGTGGTATCTAAAATACCATGAGCTACAGAAGAAATACCTGTAGCTACTAAACAATTTCTTTGATAATGCCTGTCTTGCACTAGTTAAGAGTTGGAAGAGTTGTTTCTGGTTTTGGTTTCACTTTAAACAAATCTGTGACTTTGTTGTAGCCCTGTGGTTCTCAGTCAGGGACATTTTCAGTTGTTACAGCTAGGAGAGGTTGCTACTGACGTCAAGTGGGTAGAGGCCAGGGATGCTGCCAAACCTCTGACAATGCACAGAACGGCACCAACAAGAAGACTCACCCAGCTTAAAACGTCAACAGTGCTAAGGCCGAGAAACCCCAGTGTAGGCCCACACTCTGCTTCTCAAATCTTTCATTCAATGGTGAGGATGCATAATAGAATGAAACTTCAAAATCTTAAATGTTTTGCCCAAATGTATACTGTATTCAAACATATAGACCCGTAGTACTTTGCTTTAGTCACCTTTGGGGTGGAGGTTGCACAGGCACGAGGGACTGGGTATATGGGAAGAACATAAATCCACACTAGCCCTGCTGGTTCTGTGCTTCTCTTCTTCCCGATGCTCTGTTTTTCAATTTTTCCTAACTCACCATTATGTCTCTTCTCAGCACAAAGCTAATCAAGGCTTAAAGCTGAAAAACTCAGTTTAACGCTATCCATAAAATGCACATTTCCAGGCTCTTCACAATTACACAGCTAAATGAGGGAAAGAGGAGGACAGGAAGCTAATTACTATGGTCAGGTAACTTTGTAACATTCCAAGGCCAAACTAGGGCCTTCTCATGGTGTCCCTTCTCCTGATATCTCTGCCCTCTTTGGTCACAGCCCCCATCACAAAATGAAATGCTTTAAAAAAAATTAAGAGAGTATTAGCTCAAATGATAATTATAAAATTTGCAGCTAGGAAGTAGAAAGTTAGTGGTTTTTAATGAGCTTCACTTAAGGTCCCTCAAACTTAAGACGGTCTATCACATTCACTATTCCCACAGAGTAAAAAATAAATTTATTTGCAAATGCTATAGAAACTTAATAGTTACTTATGACAACTCCTCTTCTCCACCTCTTGTCTGCACACTTCTTTCCTTCTTCCTTTTCCTTCAGCCTGTTTCCCATCCATTCCTGCTTTTCATAGACATTCCCTGGGGCATGTTGCTGTCTTCTGCAGAGACTCTGGAGAGAAAGTGGGAAAATTCCCAACTTGTGGGAATGCAGATTCTTGCAAAGCCATCCTCCTTCCTTTCCTTCTTGAGGGTGGGGGTTTCTCTCCTCACAGGGTAAGGCCCAACCTGAAAAAATGGGAGAACAGACTGTCAAGTTAGGAATACTTGAACATTACCCCTTATGTGGTCTCAAAACCCACCACCCCTGTGTTCTACTGAGTAATCAGTTCAGCTGGGCTTCTGTTAGTTTTAATCAAATCAAGAAGCTATGACCCATGTTACTCATGGAGTTTTCAGCTCTCTATATTTGTATTTTGAAGGTGGACGAAGGGGGTGGGGGATGCCAGGCTCAGTTTAAGCTGGACTTTGAAATGCTGTGAACCTGTTTGAGAACCACTTCCCCTCCCCCCCCCATCTCTATAAAGGCCTGTGCACTACTAAGAAATAGCTACCTCGATCCGCTGTGGTCAGCGTCAGGAAAACAGCAAGACTCTGCTGTATGAGTCTGCGTCTTCTTGCCTTCCCAAATCTCAGAAAGTAGTATTTCTGAAGGAAAGAAATATACTGTTCGGCTCCAAAATTTCCTCCAAATGGTGAAAGGAAAGTGCCACGACTCCGCTTGCACGATAAGATGCGGCTTCAGGGCTGCCCGGTCTCTGCTACTAAACAGAAATAGCTTGATGCTTATTGTTTTGCGCCCTTGGACGGAGAATGAGATCACAATTTTCATGAGAAGAAACCGTCGCTGCCAGGCCGCTGAGGCTGCTGCTTCCTCGACCAGCGCAGGTCCCGCATGACATCACTGGTGAGCTCCCCCGGTGGTGGGGGGACAGGAGGCTTTGCCAGGGACCCGGCCCCACACCGAGGAGGATTAGCCAACAAGGGTGGGGAGGGGGTGTCAAGAAAAAGGGAGAAGGAAAACGCAGGACCCAGTTTCCTACCACGACCTGCGTGGGGGTTGGGGGCTGCAAAGGCCAAATGCAACATCCTTAAGCAGCCGCACCCCAAATTCCGTTCCTGCACCGCCTCCCAGCTGCCCTCAACTCCCAATTTCAAGTCCAACAAAAACCGATATCCAAAGCTGCCAGGAGAGCTGCCTTGAGGGGACCGAGGGGGACGGCGGAGAGTCGCCCGGGACGGGGAGGGACCGAGGCGCGGCGCCGGGGGAGGGGGCGGAGGGGGGACTACTAGAGGGGGAGGCGGTTGCTGCTGCGCCCCCGCCTGGCCCAGCCAGCGGTGCCTCCCTCGCCAGGCGACAGCAGTCAGAGGGGGGAGGCAGAAGCGGCTCCTCCCCGCCCGGAGCCGAGGCGGCAGCGCAGGGGGAGGAAGGCGCCTCACCTTGCCCCCGATGAGGGGCGGATCATGCCATGGCAGCGCCGGCGAGCGACAGCGGCGGCAGCGAACAGAGCCCCGGCAGCAGCCCCAGGAGCCGGGCGGGAGCCGGGAGCGCCGCGGCTGGAGCTCGGGACAGCGGGGACGCGGGAGCCCGGGACGCAGCGGGGACGGCTCCTGGCCTCCCTCCGCTAGAGGACTACGAGTGCAAAATCTGCTACAACTACTTCGACGCGGACCGGCGCGCGCCCAAGCTGCTGGCGTGCCTGCACACCTTCTGTCAGGAGTGCCTGAGCCAGCTGCAGCTCCGCGCCGCCGCCGCCGCCGCCGCCGCCACCGCGCCTGAGCGCCCGCCGCCCTGGCTCGGCCCGCCCGGCGCCATCGCGTGCCCCGTGTGCCGGCACCGCACGCCGCTGCCCGACAGCCGCGTGCAAGGCCTGCCCAACAACACCAAGCTCTCCGAGGCCTTCCCGCTGGCTCTGCGCGCCGCGCACGACCCGCTCCCGCAGGACCGCCTGCCGCCGCTGCCCTCGCGCCGCCCAGCGCCCGCCGAGGCCCCGCCGCCCGCCCCGGCCCCGCCGCCGCCGCCGCCGCCCGCGGAGGACGCGGCCCCCGGGCCTCGCGCCCGCCCCAGCCTGCGCGCCCCAGGCGCCTACGAGAGCTGCCAGAACTGCAAGCGCGCCGCGCTCACCGCTGGCTGCGTGTGCGTCGTCTTCTCCTTCCTCTCCATGGTGGTGCTGCTCTTCACCGGCCTCATCTTCGTCAACCACTACGGCGGCGGCGGCCCCCCGGGAGGCGGGGCGCCCCCTGGCGAGGCCCCGGCGACGGGGTCGCCCTCACCCTCGCCCGTGGGGCCCATCTGCCTGTCGGTGGCTAGCATCCTGGCGCTCTTCTCAGTCGTTGTCACCTGGGTCATCTGCTGGCTCAAGTATCGGCCCGAGGGTGCGGCCGCGGGTTCGGCTGGGGGCGGCGGCGGCGGCGGCGGCGGCCCGAGGACGCGGGCGCGGGCGGCGGCGGGCGGCGCGCGGAGGAGCGACACGTAGCCGGGCAGCACAGCGGCCCTTCCGCCTGCACCTCCCACCCCGCGCAACCGGAGAAAACGGGGGCCTCTGGCTTGGTGCGCGCCAGCTTCTCTGCCCTCTCCCTGCGGTCCCCGGCCGCTCCAGGACGCACACCCCTTCGCTACCCAGCCACTGCGGGGCCCGGTTTTCCGCCCGGTGGTCTTTTCTCCCCACCACCTTCGCGCTGGACCTGAGGAGGCAACTGAGGAAGCGGGGCTGCTGGCGGCGGGTCCCTTTTGCCCGGACTGTGCAAGATTGCCCTCGGCTTCCTGCACTACCCTCATCCTGCTCAGAGCGTGCGGCCGTTCCTCCCCAGAGCATGATTTGCAGGGAGGAGAGAGGAACGGGACCCCCGCTGCCCCTCCCGAAAGATGGTTTTCTGGTGGCCAGGACTTGAGAGTTTCTTTAAGAGTGCAGGCGCGCGCGCGCACATAGGTCTGCTGCGGTAGTGAATGGACTTGAATTGAAAGAAAATGAAACGTAAACGTGGAAGAAAGGTCGCTCTGCTTTCCAGCGGTCCTGGACAGGGAGAGCTCCTGAGCGCTGAGAGTGAAGTGCGCGCCCCGCCCGCACAGCGGTGGCGGTTGGACTTGCCTGCCGCCCGCATCTGTGCGCGATTGGCAGGTGCACCGAGCGCCTGCGCGCTGCAGGCCGCCCGCCCGCACCGCGGAGCCGGGAGGTGGCGGCGCGCACATGGCGGTGGATACTGATGCCTGCAGCCCGGTGTCTGGAGCAGAGCCCAGAAGTCCCATCTCTTGGAAGCTGTGGTGGTTTTATTCACGGTGTTACTGCCAGGAAGTCATTTCATCTTCTGTAACTGGACTCAGGGAGCTTAAAGAGCCTGTTCTCCCTTCTCTCAAAACTGACTTACTGTTGCCCCCACCTGGAAGATATTGAAAGCTAATTCATGAAGAATGTAAACTGTAGATTTGTCCCTTTCCCTTCGCCTTTTTGCTTAATTTTATTTTAAAAAATAATAATTTATTTTCCAATATATAAACCTGGATTTTTTTGTGCATTAAGATTTCCAGAAAAGTTGTTTGATAAGCAGTGACATTTCTCCCATACCTCCAGTCCAAATACATTTCAAAATTAAAAGCAGAAAATAAAGGCCTGTTGGTAATTGATTCAAGATTTTATACTGTGAAATAACTAATGACTTCCAATTATCTAATAAAATATAATATAGTGCCCAAAGACGAAATCAACTGACAGGTCTTTTCTGCCTTTAACTACAAAGATACATACATATATATATATATATCATGTACATTTATCAGAAAAATATTATTTTGAATTTAGCTGTTTAATATTGTTGGAATCACTGAAATGTTCACATATGGTCACATGAGCTTAAAAATATACATATCTATCTGATTTTGTAACTAAAAAGATGAATTTCAAGTGTAGGTTGCAAGTGGGTTAGACACCTTTTTAAGAAAAAAACTGTTCCAAATGTATTTTATATGAAAACATTCTTTATTCCATCTTTTGAAATTTGGAATAAGACAAAGTTTTCATGCTTAAAAATGACAGAAGGTACTGAGGGTGTGCTGATATTCCTTCTGTATTTATGCAAGCTGTCTGCATGATATCCTGACACTATTCTATTAACTGAACTTGAAAGGAGCATTTGTATCTATCACATGAATGAAGTAATTTATTGGCCATTGATAAGTGGTGTGTCTGCAATTTAGGAACTACAATATGATGTGTTTTATGTCTGCAATGTCTTAATAATAAAAACAAGAAATATTTATAGAAAAACCTATTTTCATGACATTTATTTCATGGTGAAATTACTCCAAGTTATGTGTGTGGCACTTCTCTTCCTTAGATACATGTCCTCATCCAAATCCAAATTTCACATTTGAACGGGGCCGAAAGAGAAATAACTCACACTTGGGAATGTACATTGCTAAAATGGGCATTTTGTGGAATTATTTCTGTGGCTTAATAGGACTTCTGAAGGCCCAGTGAAATCTATTGTATTTTGAATGGAGAAGCAGCTTACCTGCTTTTACTATTACAACATCCACTAAAACTAAACTCTGTTGTTGGACTTTGTTCTTGGTGTCTGCAAAATGTTTTTAGGTTCCTATTACTAAAAATCACTTTTCAGAGGTTAGTTTTAATATATTTATACCCCTAATGTCTCGTCTTACTTTATTGATTTTTATCTTTTAGTCACTATTTCTTTACTCCCAATGCTGAGATTGTGTTTGCATTCACAACTGTTTAGTCGAACAAGTGCATCCACAGTTGTATTAATATATACATATTATGCATATGTCTGAAAAATATATATGTTATATGATGTATATGCATACTAGTAACACCTTGGCTTTGTGGATGTAACATGTACATGTGTACACACACAAGTCTTACTCCCTTAAACTGGCACCTGAAAGTCTGTTACAGTTACTTTGGGGACCAGCTTGCTTCTTAGAGTTTTTGTTCACAGAAGCACACCAATGTTGTAACCTAAATTATTCATCACAAATGAGAAATATATCTTTGAATCACCTCAGTCACAACAAAAGCCACATTTTGCTTCTTTCATGAATTGCACATGTAAATTTCTTGTAATGAAAATTTGAGTTAGAATACTTTAAAATCAAAGAAATACAGTTAGTAGCTCAATATCTCAACATGGAGAGATTTTTTTTTTCTTGGCAGATTTTGCTTTATTGCTAATTTTTTATTTTGTTACCAGGAATTGAGTGGCAGGATGTGGTGATGGAAAATATTTGTTTGGATTCTAGTGGTTTTCTGGCATTCAGATGTCTCTCCCCTTTCCCCATTCTGCAGATTTGATCTAATCATTTCTACTTTGTGGGAAAAGACCTGGTACACCAGCACCTTACCCAAAGCAGGAGTTTAGAAAGTAATTGTTGAAATAATGAGTGAGTTGTCTGGAAGGCTCCGGATGAATGAAGTGTTTTTCTGCCTTCCCATGGCAACTCTCATCTTCTTGGAAGAGATTCAGTCCCAGACACATCTCCAGCTCATGAGTGAGAACTACCAGTGGAGTCACCACAAAAAGCCAGACAGATCTGGTTTGGTTTGCATACTTGCTCAGGAACTGGTTCTGCTTAGGGTCTGGGACTACACATTAGATTTATCATCATGTTTTCCATAGTATCAAAATTTCAGGTGAAGGAAACTCATGATACAGTTGATGGATTAAACTGAATGCAATATGATTTGGTGAACAACATGCACATCCAGAAAGCACATTAGTTTTGGGGTCTGAAGACCAGTATTTGCAGCCAGGAGATGTGAATCTGAATATTAGTCCCTCTCCCCCACTTCAACCGACCTTTTGAAGTCATTTAATTTCTTTGAGTCTCAGCTCCTCATCTATAAAACGGTGGGGGGAGGAGTCAGCCTCGCCAACCTCATGGGTGTTGGTGTGAAGAATCTGTACACACATGAGGGCATATTAGTGAAAATCCTATGGAAACTAAAGCCCTATGTGGACATATGGCCTTGCTTTTGTTCAGGTTAAAGTGTCTAATATTACCTCCCCAGAGAGATCTGCTTTGACCACTCTGTCCCCAGTGGACATCTATCCCAGTTTTACTTTCTTAAGTTTTACTTTCTTTAGTAAATGTTATTATAAGTGTCTGCAGTAGTCTTTTTATTGGTTGCATTTTTCATCAATCTCCTACAATCAGAATGTAAAGACTTGAACAGGAACCTTTTCTGTATTAGGTGGCTGATAAATATTCTGCCCAGTCTGGTGAAAGGAAACTCTGGATGAGTGGTAAATGACTTGGCTCCCCAGGCTAGCACTGACCCTCAGTGACTTCTGAGATCCTGGGGGACTTAGGTAAACAATTTCCTTCAAAAATTTTCATAAGAATTTTTGAAAGGTGAAAAAATATACCTATGGCAAGCACTTTGAGTTTTGGGAAACAACAACACAATAACCTTGGAATTCTTGTTGCATTATATTTAGTGACAGGAACTATTAGAGACCAAAGAACATTCAGCATCCATTTCCAATCATTTCTGCATTATGACATTAGAAGATACATATTAAAATGTCATTTTTAAAATTATATTTTATGACAATCTCTGCCCCATCCCTCCAATGCTAGCAGCACCTGCATAACTAAGAAAAGCATACATTGCAGTGGAATTTCCCACGACACTGAGAACAAGATCTATTAAGTTTCTTTTTCTTTCTTTTTTTTTGCGACAGAGTCTCGCTTTGCTGCCACGGCTAGAGTGAGTGCCATGGCATCAGCCTAGCTCACAACAACCTCAAACTCCTGGGCTCAAACAATCCCTCTGCCTCAGCCTCCTGAGTAGCTGGGACTACAGGCATGCGCCACCCTGCCCGGCTAATTTTTCTATATATATATATTAGTTGGCCAACTAATTGCTTTCTATTTATAGTAGAGACAGGGTCTCGCTCTTGCTCAGGCTAGTTTCGAACTCCTGACCTTGAGCAATCCGCCTGCTTTGGCCTCCCAGAGTGCTAGGATTACAGGCGTGAGCCACCACGCCTGGCCTATTAAGTTTCTTATTATTTTTTACTCCCTGTTTTATTAACTATTCAATTTTTGCCATTTTAATAAATGATTCTTCATAGACTTGCTAATTTTATGATCTCAATAGCTACGCAGTCCCCCAGTTATTATGTGATCTAATGCCTGCCCTCTCTAATCACTTCCCATTAGCTAATATTTATATTTTACATTTCTGCTATTAAACATTAATAATTAAATTCATGTTATGGGCAATGAACTGCATCCTTGATAAATATGTATTTACATTTCTTCCTTTGAAATCATATATTTTTATTGTATATGTTAGCATCTGAGTTTGTTTGAGAAATAGTATTTACTATAGTAAATAGTTCTCAAATGAGTGTTAGAAATGACTGCAGCCAGATCTTAGTTTGAAGTTATGTGAATGAAGAAAGAGTAAGAGATTTTATCTATCCTTTGCTGGATTTTTTTTGATTGTCCATATAGGGTAAGTTCTGTAATATAAACCATCAGCAGGCATTATTTCCTTCAGTCAGCTTTGATTTTAAGGCTTCTGTTCTCTTACACAGACTAAAATATACCAAAGAAAAGCAAGTTTGTTTCATGATAAATTCATAATCATTCCTGATTATAAAATCATTTGGAG
The DNA here is from genome assembly GCF_040939455.1 of Microcebus murinus. Lineage (NCBI taxonomy): Eukaryota > Metazoa > Chordata > Mammalia > Primates > Cheirogaleidae > Microcebus > Microcebus murinus. The sequence goes on along the minus strand of NC_134111.1, from coordinate 92,293,959 downwards.
AAGTAAGAATGTGGAATGCCCAATTTCCAGGAATATTCCTAGGAGCTGAGGAAGAATGTGCACATTTCCTTTAGAAAAAAGTTGTCTTTGCATGTAAATTGGATTATCTTTGGTTTAGAAATACCACATCTCCATGGGTTGAGTGGGGGATGTTGAAGTAGGAAGAAAGAGGATTGAGAAGATGGGAGGGGGGCAGTTCTCCTGGCTTCTAATGTTACAAAACACACTACAAAATAAACAAAAGAGAAAGTGTTTCATCACTGCAAGAACACTTTTTTTTCCTTTTTAAAAAAATTTCGGCATATTGTGGGGGCACAAATGTTAAGGTTACGTATATTGCCCATGCCTCCTCCCCCTTCCAGTCAGAGCTTCAAGTGTGACCATCCCCCAAACGTTGTACATCTCACTCATTGTGTTTGTATATACCCAATCCCTCCTCCCCCCTCCCACCCACCTGACACCCGATAAATGTTACTCCTATATGTCCCCTTTGGTGTTGAACCGTTAATACCAATTTGCTAGTGAGTGCTATGTGGTGCTTGTTTTTCCATTCTTGAGATACTTCACTTAGTAGAATGGGTTCCAGCTCTATCCAGGAAAATAAAAGAGGTTCTATATCACCATTGTTTCTTAAAGGTGAATAGTACTCCATGGTATACATATACCACATTTTATTAATCCACTCATGTATTAATGGGCACCTGGGTTGTTTCCACACCTTTGCGATTGTGAACTGTGCTGCTATAAACATCCGAACACTGCAAGAACACTTTTATTTAAACAGCTATAATTTCTAGAACCATGGTAATATATGGTGTCCTCAGTTATCTCATAGCAGAAAAATAAGTATTCTCCATCATATATAAAAAACACATTTGTAACTCTACTGTCTGTGCATTTAAAAATACTTTGTAGCCAAACTTGAGAGGTAGAGAGCAAGTTGTAGCTGATGCATAGTTTGGAGGAGGATTAACTTCCAGTGAGAATTAGGCAGTTACTCCTTGGGAAAAAATGGGAGGGCCGAGCTCTACAAGGCAAGTGATTTGTCCCTAGAGGCCCATTTCTTATTAAATTCACACATAACACATTTATTTCCTGATGTGAGCCTTAGCAGAGGTTCTCAAATCTGGTTGCCTGTTAGAATTACCTGGAGAGCTTAAAAAAAGCACCAGTCCTGTCCCCAGAGAAGTGTATGTAATTGGTCTGGATGGGTGAAAAGGATTCATGTATTTTAAGGGTGGCCCAGGTGAGCCTACTACGCAGCTAGATTTGAGCTGTTTCCCTAATCTCTCTTTAATGAATTAAGGGCTGGGTGCAGTTTCTTAGAAACTAGGAGGTACTGGGAACAATGCTTGCATTTTGGGAGTGGCCATACTTTGAATTGCCAAAGGAGGGTGATTTGATCATTCTCTCTCTCTCTCTCTCTCTCTCTCTCTCTCTCTCTCTCACACACACACACACACACACACACACTCTCTCTCTCTCTCTCTCTCTCTCTCTCTCTCTCTCTGTTCCATTTGTGTTCCCAGGAAACTTAAGTAAATATTTGAATCCCAATTTGGCATGCTGTGATCGTTTCTAACTTGGAGGGTGTCGGCTACTCCTCCCCCCATTACAAGGCTTTTCTGTGGGCTTTCCCTGCCCTCCTATTTTGCAAAATAGGTGAGTGCTTTCCAAGTCCCGTGAGTCATCAAAATTCAGTGACAACGAGGGGATTTGAGGACGGATTATGTGGATAATCAGGAGAGTCTCGAGGTTAAATTAACAAAACACCACCAGGGACAGCTGTGGGTGTCATCGCCAGTGACAGCCGAAGGGAATCTGGGCTCATCTGCGGCTCGGCTCGCAGACAGGTGCAGACTTGCGAGCAGATCTAACTCACAGAGTCGTGTTTGAAAATACTCATTAGGTAGAACTGTTAAAGGGAACCTTCTGAGTAGCTATTCAGGGTACAAATTAATTCCACGCTCTCGGATGCAGGTGTAAATGGATTTTTGCTGAGGCCGAGCTCCCCGCGGTCGGTGGCAGGCAGGGATGACCTCCGTTTCTCTCCGTTTGGGTGCGGACACCCGCGGTGGCCCCGGGGGCGGAGACAAGCGGGATGAAGGCAGATGCCCCGTTTGCTCTGAAGCCGCGGCCTGGGGACAGCCACCGCGACTGGGACCCTGGGGGCGGCGCTCTGGACAGCCGCGGGAATCCCATCCCGAATTCTGGAGCTGGCGCGGTCTCCCTCAGTCCTCATCTTACTGTGGCCTCCTGGGCTGGACTGAACCTACGGCCGCCCCAGGTGACAGGCGCTGAACCCCCTCGGCTGGGCCAACCGTGCTCTAGGTCGTGCCTTTCGCAGCCCTTCACCCCAACCCCCAGTCCCGTGGACTGGAGATCCGGAAAGGTAGGAGAGGGCTGGGGGAGAAGTTGAAGGCACAAGGACGCTGCCATGAGCCCGCTTGTCGGGAGTGGGGGAAACCAGTTGTCACAGCATCTTTTCAACCCAGTCACTCAACATCTCAGCTTAGTTCGATTTGTTTGATTTGTCTTCAGCCTTAGCTCTCCGAATTGGGTGCGGTCCTCTTGATTTCACAGTCTGAGTGCACGTTATTTACATATATATATCATTTATATATAAATATATATATATATACATTTTTTAACAGGATGGTGTGTTTAACCGCCTAGATGCCAGCAAGCCGCTCCCAGAGCCCGAAAGCTCCAAGTTCACATATATTCTTAAACACAGGAGAGATGCCGGGATAGGCAGGTTAAGAGAGAAAGAGACGCCGAGCGCGGTGGCTGCAGCTGCTGCGCGGGCGGGAAGTCGCATTAGTCCCGTGGTGGTTTCTCCTGCGCTTTCGGACCCCAGCAGAGGTTCCGGAAAACCAGTTCCCCAGCGTTCCCCATTCCCACCCGCCCCAGCAGCTTCCAAAAGCGCATAGAGTGTCCGACAGGTCGGCGTGACACGGACACGGGGGTGGGGGGGGGTGGGCTGGGAACACCTTAGGAGTCTTTAAGTGTCTGTTAGTAAATTCCTCCCAGATCCTGGGAAGGGGCCGCGCCTGCATCCTCACGCCCGAGGTCCCAAGACCAGCTCCCCCCAGTCTTGGCACCCACAGGGTCCTCACCCTAGACCTTCCGCCGCGTCTTTGTCCTCTGAGACCACAGGAAGAAGATGAGGTTCCCCGAGGAGATTGGCGCAGAAGAAGACTTCACAACGCCCCAAAGACAACGCGATCCAAAAACAGAGCTGATGAGCCACAGCTGGAAGGCGAGATGATTTGAATTCTTTCTGCAAAAATTCATCTTCCACCGACCCTGCGTCCCACCCGAATTAGAGATGGATGATGCTAAAGTCTCAAGTTCTTTTCTGCGTGGAAATATAAGCTGATAGATTCTCCCCGGGAGAAAAAAATCGGGTTGTTTATAATAGGCGAAATTTTTAAAGTGGGATTATATCAATGGATGTATTTTAAAAGGGAAATGAGGTGGAGTAAATGTTCAAATCCTTTTCAAACGAGAAAAACTAGATCGGTGTCTCCTGAAAATTTTCAACTTGTGTTGAAATTTATTTACTGTCAGAACAAGGCAAACATTGAGAGGTGAAGTATTTAGGTACCTTCCAGATCTCATCCTTTCTGGGGGCTGATCAAAGTGGTAGAAAACTAGGGCTTTCTAACAGCACAGTACAGGCAAATGTAACCTTGTCCTGGGTTTAAACCCTAGCATAGTACCTTCCTAGCTGTCTAACTTCAGGAAACTTAATTAACCTCTCTGTATCTCCTTTTACTAATTTTTAACTAGATAAAACCTAGTTGTTTTGAGCAGCAAGTAAGTGAATCTTTGTAACACACTGAGAACAATGCCCTTACAGTACTTAAGCACTCAATAAATATTAATACTACAACTACTATAATTCACCATTATCATTAAGTATAGTTGTCACTACAAAAGGATTCCCCAGTTCTCCCAAAATAGCCTTATTCAGCTTATTTTGGTGGGGAGCCCAAACAGCTGGACCAAGGAACAGCAACCCTGAGTTTTCATGCTGCCAATCCCAAAACACTGAACTCATGCTCAGAAAATTCTCATGGAGAGCGTGGTGTGATTTCTGGGACAGAGACTGGAACAGATGAAAGGTGAGATAGCTTAGCAGCTTGTAGCGATGTGCAAGGAATAGTAACATTCCCTTTCCTGAGCCTCCCCACCTTGGTACGTCTATGACTTCTACTTTAAAAGGGTTTGTTTCAAGTGTTCATTTGCTCACCACCACGCTTTCTCCTATCGTTCTGGGTCCTGTAATGTTTGGGCTGGCAAACTCCAGTCTCTATTTATTTTTAAAATAAATGGATTTTAAAATCATGGTAGCATACCAAATAGAATTATTCTCAAGTCACTACTAAGTAAGGGTGAATGTAGTATGTCTAGCACATAGTGCTAACTTTTTTTTTTTTTCATTTCTAACGTCTTTTTCTTCACTTCAACCCCCTATAACCTGCTGCCCTCAAATATACAAGTATCTTCCCCATTCCGGAAGAGCGAAATGGGCTTCAGATCACTTCTCTCAGTGCAAATGTATCCTTCAAATTGGAAATAGTCATAGGAACATCAGTTGGGAGTCATTTTATCAGAAATAGTAATAGTATTATTTGATGCCTCTCCCCTGTCCCTTTTCACTTGAGAGCAATCCTTTCTCTTTCCAGGACTTTTTCTTTTTCTTTTTCTCCTGTCTCTAAAACTATACATTCTGAGGATACTTTCTTGCTTTTTTGAGCTTGGAAATCTTTGATTTCTCCCTCCCAGAGTGACTACCACTCTGCCCCTGAATACCCCAGGGTCTGGCTCCTGCCCTCCTGGGTCACCCTCCCCCAGTAAAACCATACTGTTTGCTCTTCCGAAGTTGAAGCGTCTTCACCAACCAGAAGAGTTGAATGAGCTCCCAACCTCACCCGGGCCAGGGTTGGTGGCTCATGCCTGTAATCCTAGCACTCTGGGGCACCGAGGCAGGAGGATTGCTTGGGCTCAGGAGTACCAGACCAGCCTGAGCAGGAGTGAGACCCCAGCTCTACTAAAAGTAGAAAAATTATCTGGGAGTCATGTCCTGTGCCTGTAGTACCAGCTCCTTGGGAGGCTGAGGCAGGAGGATTCCTTGAGCCCAGGAGTTTGAGATTGCAGTGGGCTAGAATGATGCCTCTGCACTCTGCCCAGGGTGACAGAGTGAGACTCTGTCTCAAAGAAAAAAAAAAAAAAAAAAAAAAAACAAACAAAAACAAAACAAAACAAAAAAAAACACCTCCATGTGACCTACTTCTGAGGGATCAGACATGGTTGCTTATATTACAGCATTGACTCCCATATCCCCATTATGACAGGGCTGCTTGGAATTTCTGAGAACCTCTTTGGACTGCTTTGGAAATAGAAAAGAGAGGTCTGGAGATGCCATGGAAATTCCCTTTCAACATTGGCCTTCTCACCTCTGCTACATGTACACCTGTTTCCATTTTACTCCCCTGCTAAGCAGCTCCAAAGTATTGTGAAGTTTGCTTTATCAATAGTTCTTTTGGTAAGTAAGAACTTGTCCTATTGGCTGAGCAGCATTTCTACATACTGCTCTGAGAAATTCATGTCCTCTCTTCAAGCTCCCATCACATGGTCACATGCCCTCCAACCATTGCATTTCTTGGTCTTAAACTTCCAAGGCTGTCAAAGATGTGTTCAAAGACTTTGCATTAGTAACTTGCAAAGCTTTGTGAAAATATTTCCTCCTGAATGGCCCTGCTGGTTTCTTTTCCATTTATCTCACAAAACCACCAGCCACGGAATGATGACTGATTCTTAAGGGTCTTGGGCTCCTCTGGATTCTCTGGGGGGTGCAACTTTCACCACCATCATCTTCTAACGTGGTGGTAGCTGCCCAGAACCACTCAAAAGAAACACACACCTGCTCCCACAATGTGGAGCAGGACACTTCTAGTCCTCCCAACATTTTCCCTGCCTTGGAGGGAGTTTCCTCCTATTTGGGGAATGAAAGTGAGAAGTCCAGTAGCGTGGTAGGGGATCAATACACCAAGAAGGTAAGTCTTAATTTTCTGACAAATAAAAACATAATTTGCAGCCAATGGGGGCTAGATATGGAGGCCCAAGTCCATGCTGCATTTTAAAAGCACAATCTCTGGAAGAAAGAATACCTGAAGTCCCAAACCTCTGGCATGTCAACTGTGCCATCTACTTTACTCCTGGAGACAGAGAGAAGGACAGAGGTCGAAGAAGCCTCAATCTGTACTTCCTGGTTCAGTCCTCCTATTCCTCCTCCCAAAGCCCATTGAAAATGTCTTCCCAAAGAGGACAATGGAAAACATATTGGGGTGGGGGAAGAGGACCCCCAAGAGTTACATCTTTCCCATGGAAGCGTACCAGGACCTCAGACTGCCCAGTGCTCAGTAGGAATTTATTGAAGTGTTGTGGACATATATGATTTCTTCACTCTTTTCCCTCATCCTTGCCCTTCTTAGCCAACTCTCCTCTCTACCCTTCCTTGTCTGCAAGAAGGTTTCTCTGCAGAGACTGCCCAGAACTCCCTGGTTGAAATGTCAACCCTACCCCAACCTTCCGTACCCACCCACTCCCTACCTCCATGCCGCAGTCCTTCAAACTTTGCCTGATTCTCCTGAGCTGAGCCTCAATCTTGAAATCAATCTCCTGGCAATCTCCTGGCATTTATACACACACGTGATTTTCTGGACCATCAGCTCTGCCGTTGAGAGGACTTTGATGTGTTTCCTTCATTTGTGTAGCTCCAGCCCTTGAAATAGCACACAGTAGAAGCTCAGCAAGTACGTGTGGAATGAATGAAAGGCCAGATGTGCCCGCGCTGTGATCAGGAAGCTTCAGGGCTAACCACTCAGTGGGGAAAGAGGGTGATAGAATAAAATACTCAGGTGATCCACGAGGTTTGCTGGTGCCTCAGGTCTGGGAGTTGACCCTTGCGCAAAGGAGCCTAAGCCCTTAATAAGAACTTTCAGAGGAAGAACTTTCAATAAATGATTGAATGGGAGAATGCAGGACACCCAAACCGTGCCCAGCTCCTGCAGGAAGGAAACAGTAGGGAGTAGGGAAGAGGGTAGTGCCCCAGACTCTGCTAAAGCCAGGAGGATGGTGCTCCAGAGCCACTGCCCCACTGACCTTTCGGCTCCACCAGTGCGGTCTAAGCAGTTCAGTGGGGGTGGGTTTCTTTGCAGGCCAACGGGTCCCCAAAGCAGTGTGCCAGGGTTTGGCAGCTCAGGGTAGTGCGTTCAGGAGAGAGGCTCATTGTGTGCAGTGCGCGACGTTTTGTCTCCTGGGGAGGCTCTGAAAGGCCCTCCAGCCAAGGGTGCCCAAGGACCAGCAGGCCAGTCCTTTAGGTCAGAGGTTGTCTGAGGGCCAAACCTCCGATGCCAGGGTGGAAAAGCCACGACAGGCTACTTCGGGGTCCCTTCTTTGCTCTCAGAGCGCCGAGAGACCACGAAAAGTGTTTGGCAGCTCCCACCTAATCCAAGATGGCCTTGGATATAATTATTGGGTTTGAGCACTGAATGGCCCTTTTCTTTATTCCGCAAAATCTCTTTAAGGGGTTCAAGTGGAGGAATCTGGAGGACCAGGCTCAAGGCGCAGAGAGGGCAGGCCCTGCCAGTAAGGTGTGGAACCGGTGGGGTGGGAATAGAGAGGAAGGTCAGGTCTAGAGACGGAACCCTCCCGCCCTCCCCCGACCCCCGGGTTGGGAGGGAGGGTCACACTGGACACTCCGTCCCAGGGCATTCTCCCGAGAGAGCCCAAGGTCCCTGCCTTCTAGGGACAAGAGTTTAGCAGAGCCTCCCGAAAAGAACCCGAATTTGCTCACCCCCATCTCCAGCCAGCTTTCCCACTCTCGACCAACAGGCCGGAGCTTTTCCGGGTCTCTATCCCGGGAACTGGAGGGTCCCCCTAACCACCAACACTCGCACCTGCGCAGTGTACTCGTTCATGAGGAGTGGGTGGCCTGGACAGCTTGTAACTCTTCCCGCCCCATCCCTAGGGCAGTTTTTCAGGGCGTCCTCGGGCAACTGGACCACTGGACAGGGTTTTCAATCCACCCCTGCCCATCGCCCCAGGAGCGTAGAGATCTTAGGATCGCTGCTTATCAGGGATTTGGGCCTGGCAGAATAGTTTGGGGTGTTTTTGTTTTTGGTCAGGCTCCTCTTTGGGCCGTCCGAGGGAAGAAGAGGACTGGGGACTGTGTGGGCCTGACCGGGCCCAGAGCGGGGAAGGGCGGAGGAAACGGCCCAGCCCGGCAGGTGTGTCCGCACCTGTCTGTGTGCGAGTTTCCGTGTAGGAGCGTGTGCCCAAAGAGGGGACGTACGTGAGTATGGGACATTTTCCTGCCTGTTCCGGGCTCTGGGAGCCGTTGGGCTGGCGCGCAGCAAGCTCCAGGTTAGAGAAAAGTCCACCCGGCGTGGCTGTGGGTGCAAAGAGAGTCCAAGAATGTGACAGTCGTGGTGGAAACGCCCGCACCTCCGCCCCGAGTCCAAACGCGCTGTGGGAAGGGATTAGGCGCCCCCTGTACTTTCGCTTTGGGCTTGAATGATGCTAACGGCGCGCTGAGGGCTGCGTAATTAATAAAGATTACACCCGTTTTATCGAAACAGCCCTCTTAATTAATGGAGAAAGGGGGCACGAAGGGTATTTTATTTACATTTGGAAAATTCTCTCGGTGGCTGGGGCTCCGCCCGAGAGCAATTAGCAAGCGCCAGGCAGAGGCGTTCTTGCTCCGGATCGGATCGAGGGTACCCCATCCTGTTCTCCTAGTCCCGCGGTGTACCGGGCTCCGCTCCCTGGGGCTCAGCTCCTGCACCCAACTCCGTCTGCACCCACCGTTCCCCGAGTTGGCCTCCCAGCCCCCGCTGGCCCCGCTGCACGTCTTTTTCCCTCCACCCCAACTAGAGGACACCCCCAGGAGCCCAGAGGACAGGGCTCAGCCAGGGCTTTCTGTTGGAGCTTTTCTGGGAAGGGGCCGGGAGAAGGAAAGAGGCGCTGAGTCCTTGTCCCCGAGGCCAAGGGCGCTCCAGAAACCCTAGGAACCCGCTCCCTGAATGTTAATGTGTGTGCCAACGTGTATGGCTGTTTATGTCCCCGTGTGGTTCTTATGCATCTGTGTTTCCAAGTGTCTGGATGTCATGAGTTTTGCTAAATTTACTGCCTTTTCTCTCTCCTTACTGTCCACCTGCTGCAGCCTAGGATAAAAAGTGCCACCTCTCCCTGGAGCGTAACCGCATTCAAACACACTTTCGCTTTAATCGTGGACTCCTCCACCCGCACTTCGGGCGGGGGGCGGGGGGAGCAAGAGCTTCCTGCACAGCAGGGGCTGGGGCGGGGAGGCGGGGTAGACAGAGTGGCCGCGTGGAGGGCCCCAGAGCCGGGAAGTGGCTTCAAAGGTTTCGGTAACGACTCTTCGGCCTTTATTTATGCCCCTATTAATACAATATCCATCATGTAGATATCGATCTTTATCCTTTAAACTGATACGCCGAGAATCAATTAGCCACGCAGATTAAGTTTCCTACGTATCCAAATGTTAATCTTTCAGGCTTTGAGCTGGTGATATACATTTTTGCAGCCAGATAGTATTAGATTTCGTTTAGAAGAAGAAGAAAAAGAAGAAGATTAGAAGAAGAAAGGTTCTCTGAAGCTCATTCCTCTTGGGGGTACTTGTCTTAACTCTTGGCCAGGCTGGGTGTCTGGGGGCTGAGATGTCCCTCACCGGGTGTTCTGGGGCGAAAGAGTGACCCGCATGTGGGGCCACCAGGGGGGACCCGGGGCAGCTTTCTGAAAGATGATGGCTCTGAGCCGGCTGCGGGGTAGCGAGGTGTCCGCACTTCTACCGGGTGCTCCCTCTGGCTAATCAGCGCGTTTCTCGGCCTCCTTGCGATCTGCTTCGGCGTCCGAGATGGTCAGTTTTCATCTTTTCTGAGTTTCTCCTCACTGTTCTCCCATCTCCAAACTTCTCAATTAAAATTATTCTTCTGCACCCCAGCCCCAAAGTCTACGATCAGTTTATAGGTACATCTGAGAAAGGGATGTATTTAAAAACTTTATTTAAAAGAAGAAATGGAAATGAGTGTTTTCCTGCAAGACATGAGATGAAGAAAAAGTTTAAAATCTGGGAAGAAACTTAATGCAAGTCATGTATAGAGATTCAAAATGCTGAGGCATCTGGTTTTGTTGTGGTGATGAGAGTTGCTTGCCTTTCTTCCTTTCTTCTTCCCTTTCTTTTTTCTTTCTTTCCTTTTCTCTCTCTCTTTCTCTTCCCCGCTCCTTCCCTCTCTTTTTTTCTTCTTAACCTCCTCTCTCCTCCCTTCCTTTGAAAGGGGGAGGGCGTCAGGAGAGGCTAAATCCCCCATCTGGCGGGTCCCTGTCCTGATGTGTGAGCGGTGGGCTCTCAGTGGCTGCCCCAGTGTGGACCGGGGTCTACTGGAGACAGGTGCTGGCACCTTCCTGATTTTTCTGCCTCCAGTCCTGGGACCCAGCAGCTCAGGTCTCAGGCCAGATTGCACCTGGCTTGGCTCCTGGAAACCTTGCCTCCTGCGCCTTTCAGTGTTTACTCTGCTTAGCTGGCTGCACAGTCTCTAGCTCAAGATGAGCTTTTAAAACCCGATGAGCTGTGGGTGCTAAACTCACCTGCAGCCTGCCGCCTCCAGCTCCAGTGCCCCCGCTGTGGCGTGGGTCTAGCCAGGCTCAGTGAGGAGACCCTAGGTTTGAACATTCGCCTCCAAGGTTTCCTTTTTCTTGCTCCTTGCGCCTCCTCCCTAACCTCTCCCCGTAAAATCCATCTGGGGAAGAAATTTCCTATGGGGGTTGAAGGGATGGGGGTGAGAAGCAGTTCAGGGACTGGGGTGGAGTGGAACTGGAGAGAGGCCTGTCCAGATTCAAGAGCAAGGCCTGTGAGCTCCCTCACCTCACCGCCCCCCCCCCAGCAGGACCCACAGCTGGGGCTGTTTCTGTCCAGACACCCTGAGGCAGGAGTTCCTGGAGTGGTCACTTGCCTATCTTTTTGCTCCAGGCATTGAGGAAACCCAACGGACTCTACCGCTTGTCTCACTTCGTCCAGCTCTGCAGTGGTGCCTACTTCATGCACACCTCACCTTGGCACAGATCAGCCCTGTCCTCTTCCCCAAGGCCCAGGCTTCCCCCAACCACACCCCAGCTAAGTAAAGCCCCTCAACCGTTATCCCCCTCCACACGCACAACAGGTTTCCTTCATACCCGTGGCTATGCACACACACACACACACACACACACACACACACACACACACACACATACCAGCAAAGCAGTTACGGAATTTCTCTTCTAAACATGCACGGTAAACTTTTACTGAATTGGGTAGAATACTATTTGACAACTAGACAAAATTAGACAAAACTTATGTTAATTTTTTTTACAAGATGCTTTTTTCCCTAGAGAAATCCGGCTCTGGCATCTTGTCTTCCTTGTTTGCACAAAAATAATTTTCACAAACCCCAATGAATGTCTGTAGGGGACATAATGCCTTGAGATTCATTTTCTCCTGCCTTTATTGCCCCTCAAAATATATACATTTTTACATCTCTGTTCTTCCTCTCTCTTCTTTTTCCTGTCCTCTTTTCCTTCTTCCTTGCCTTCTTGCCGCAAACCATGCGTTCTTTACTGAGAACCCGCTTGTAGGTTCCGGGTAGCTCCCTGGGCTTGCAGGGCAAACCCGCTTTGGCTGGCCTTCACCGCATTTCAATGCGGCGCCGAGATCCTCGTCCAGTCCCTAAAGCCGAACCCGTCCGGACTCATTTTCCGATGGGGAGAATAGCGGCGCCAATGCTTTTGACAAATAACCGCGGGGGGCCTAATGACGGTGGCAGCGGCAGTGGCTGCGACGGGCGCGGGTTGAACCCGCGCATTCACCAATCCGGTATCGTCGCATCCAGCCCGGAAGCTCACGATCAGGAACCTGGCGTTTTGATTTCCTACCACCGTGAGCATGGGGCAGCCTTCCTGTGTGATTGAGGGCTTCTCGGCGTTTTGCCGGACCCTCTAACTGCTTCCTGAGAGTCACGCCTGAAGCCGGGCGGGCGGCCAGGAGCTGGCCCGCTCCACCACGCCAGCCTGCCGGAGCCAGCCTTCCAGACGGGGCGAAAAAGGCCTGGGTGGCGGACGCCAATCCCCTCCCCCCTCCCGGGTCAGAAACATTATTTTGCAGAGATCATAATTTCCTCTTAAGACCTGTGCCCGACTGAAAGTGAAGTCATCCTCCGGAGGCCCAGGAAGCCCAGGGGCCATGAAACTCTTGTGTGGGGCCGTGGAGTCCCCAAGTGCAGAGGCTGCGCGCTGAATTTTGCTGCCCAGGCAGAAGCCACCAAACCGAGACTGAGGTTGGGATGTACATCCAGGCATCCAAACCAGGAGAGCCTTCAATTCAAGTGAACCGGCATGCTCTACCCAGGCTGCACAGCCAGCCTGCTGTGAACTTCACCTGCAGTGTGAACCTGGGATCAGAGGAGGCAAGGAAGCAACAGCAAGTTACTTTCCTTCTTCTTCTTCTTTTTTTTTAGTCAAACAAATTATTTTATTATTGTCCTCAAGGCTACAGTTTCATTTTGCACGCGTACAAGTAGCGGGGGGATGTCACACTCGTGCACAAAAATGTGGAAGAGACTCCCCCGGACGCTTTCTGGGTAATTTGTCAGCCTTGGGACATGATGCTGCCTCCCAAACCTGGGTTCAGGGCTGCGCTGCAGAGCAAGGGCCGTCGCCTTCCAAGGCCCACCGCTGCGTCACTCCTTTATCAATTAGCGTCTGTACCGTGGCCAAATTCGGCACCAGGACTTCGTGGCCCACAGGCTCCCAGCAGGGGAAGTGGCCTGGGAGGATGCTCCCATCCAGCTGCAAGGATTGGGGGCGGGGTGGCCGCGTCTTCCAGAGAGACTTCAGAAAGAAGTAAGGAAGAGGCCCATGCCTTGGAGATGGAGAAAGACTGGCAGAAGTCTAACTGGGGTGCGTTCTTGGAAACCAGTCTGGGAAACTGGGAATCACCCAGCACCCCTGCGACCTGTTGCTGCGCAGTTCCGCAGAGTCCCCGGCTCTTGGCGGCGTGTGGGCGCCATCGGCGGTGAGCCTCGGCCAATATCGACGTCCTGGCCCTTGTAGATCAGACCTGGGGACACACATCACGAGGAATTTAGATTCCCTTGGTCTTTGGAAGTCGCCCAGCTGTCTGGAGCTTGAGGGTGCCCACCGCAGGCTCCCCTCAATCCCTCTCCCCGCCCTGGTCTCTGGGGACCTCTGGCTGCTGCCCGGGTGGAGAAGGGCTGAGCTAAGCCTCTGGTCGCACATAAACCTCAGAGCGCTCGGCAGGGAAGAGGTCAGGAAAGAGAGAGAACGAGTCGCCTGCCTGCCGACTGGGGCAGTCATGGGGTCCCCAACTCCCACACATGCTCATAGCCTCCATTTGTACATTTTTATAGCGAGTGGTGGCTAGTATATGGATGCGCCTGCTGGGACAGCCCCCGGTGGCCACTTGGGACCCAGTTCGACAGGCAGTACCTGTGTTCGATAGGCTCGCTGGCTCTCCAGCTTACCGGACCGGGAGAGACGTCCGCGGCCAGCGTGTGGCTCCGCGAATCCGCCGGCTCTCGGGACAGAGAATTCGCGGCAGAAGAGCCACCGGGCAACGCCGGGAGGGCTTGGAGACCTAGTCCTCCGCTCAAAAGCAAATGAGACTCAGCCCTGGACGGTTTTTAATTGCTCCCAAGGTTCTGGGGTTCCTGTTAGTTGAGAGTTAAGCCTACATTTGCCCTCTTAAAATACACTTCGGGTACCTCTCTCCCCCAACAATGACTACTGACCCCAGAAAGTGCTCCGTTGGCTCCGCTCAACCTTTTGGAAGAAGTAGTCTTGAAAAAAAATCTAGCTCTGGAAATGCTTTCCCTGAGAAGTGGCTTAGGAAATAAGGACACAGACTTCGGTGCTCCCCTTTTCAAAAAGAAGTTGAGAAAAAATTTTCTCTTGACAAATTGAATCATTTTATGTAAAACCAGGTTACACAGGGCTTTATTCCAATTAGCTTCTCTGCTTTGTCCCGTGAATGCACATGCCACCCCCTCCCATGGGTCCAGACGTTTTCGAGAGCCTCCAGAGACCCGTCTACGCTGCTCTGAGGGTCAACCAAACCTTTTGACCACAGGCGGCCTGAAAGCTTGTCTGTTTTCCCCACTTGTGAGTGGGTTTTTAAAGGGCCAACTCATGGACTGTCGAGTAGCTGTATCCCTCCTCCCCATCTTGCCTTCTGAGTTTGCCTTAATTAGGGGGTGGGGAAGTAGGATTGGAGGCCCGAGTCCAGGTCAAAACTGTCAAACAATGTGGGGGAAGGGGAGGTGGGGGGGTTGAGAACTCCAGGAGCAGAAAAAAAATTCAAAAATGGTAAAAGGAAAAGGGGGAACTTGAAGCCCAGAAGTCATTGTTTCCTTTATTTCAAAGGGAAAAACCTGCCCGATTCTCATCCTTTTGATTGATTAAGGCCCTGAATACCTCACAGCCCCAGAGTGACAGTCCCTGAATAGACTCGAGCGAATAAAGCGCAGTGCGGAGCGCGGGGCTGGCACTCAGGGGTGTAAAGGAGGCGAGTTCGCTGGCACTTACCAAGTTATACATAAAAGGCTATGCACAATGGTACCTTCTCTAAGGACAGACAGTCTTTACAACACTCCTGGCGTCATATCCTGCTGGGGACACTTCAGCTCTTAGCCAAGACTTCGCTCCTTTTATTTTTCCAGCAGTTTAGTCTGAATGCCATAATAAATTCCTGAGAACAAACGCTGCAGCCAGGCAAAACTTTAACATATAGACACATCTCTGTCGACGCATTGGGGATCTATATGTAGAGATTTAGAGCCCTGGCTTCCCAGAGGGGTTTTTTAATCAAGAAGAAGAGATGGTTTCTCTCCTCACCACCCTCCCCCTCTGCCCCCCACCCCACCCTTCAACTAGCGAGTCCTGGGGCCTAGCGACGGCTTCCTATGCTTCACAGTACACCGGCTTGCAGACTGAGAAGACAAAAGAACAGTATCAGCACACCCTGGCCTCCTCCTGCGAGGAACCCCACGGGGGACCCTGAGACAAGCCTAGGCCAAGGGGCACTGACCAGAGGAAGGAAAGCCAAACATGTCCAGGGCTCCAGATGCCTTCTTATTGGAATTGTGCCCCCTCCAGTGGCAGTAAGCCAAGGGAAATGAGAAAGACACACACACACACACACACACAGAGAGAGAGAGAGAGAGAGAGAGACCCACAGGTATAAAAACTGAGACATATAGACAGAAAGACACATGGATAGACAGAATGAAAGGAACAGGGTCAGAGACAGAGAAAGACACACGTGGAGAGACAAAGTCAGAAATAGAAAGCTAAGGGGAGAGAGAGATCAGAGATACACATAGAAAGTGGCAGACACAGACAAGAGAGACAGAGACCCCCTCTCCACCCTCAGCAACTGCCATCTGCCTGGGGCTGTCTCAGTTTCCACGGGTCCACCCTTCTCTCCCCGGGTAGGGGCGCAGCAAGGGTCCCTCTCCGGGCAGCAGAGGCCTCAGCACTATCAGGGATGGGAAGAGAAAGTGGCCGCTGTCGCCCAATCAGCGCGTGTCTCCGCCACCCGGGACGGTCTCCCCGTCGGCCAATCGCAGCTCAGGGCTCCTGACCAAGCTTTGGGTGAAAGAACATAATAAATGCTCCCGACTCGGATCCCCGCACTCGGTGTCACGACGGAGGAGACTCAGGCAGGCCGCGCTCCCGCCTCACCCCCCTCCCCGGCTCGTCGTGGCTCTCTGAGCCCCCTTTCCAGCGCCCCCAGCCGCGGGGCCAACCGCTCAGACTCGCACCAAACTTTTCCGCCCTGGGCTCGGGATTCTGGATTCTGGGGCCTCCCTGCCCGCCCCTTTCCCGGGTCCCATCTCCAGCCTCTGGACTAGGAGCCAGCAGCCCCCCTCCCAGCGTCCCTCCCACTCTCTCCAGCCTTTTTGGGGAGGGGCTCTCTACGCTCCGGAGAGTTCCCGAGGGTCAACCCGGCTGCGCTAGCCTTTCCGTTTCGCCTTCACCTGGATATAATTTCTGAGCGAAGCTGCCCCCAGGATGACCACGCTGGCCGGCGCTGTGCCCAGGATGATGCGGCCGGGCCCGGGGCAGAACTACCCGCGCAGCGGGTTCCCGCTGGAAGGTAAGGGAGGGCCTCAGCGCCGCCTCAATGCCGAGGTCTGGGACCGGCTGCCCTACTCCATCCCCAGGCTCCTTCGGTGCGTCCAGGAAGCCCATTCCCAGGCACCAACGGCCCCCTCCCCCCGCCCCAAGAAGCAACAGTCGGAGTCGAGGCCCCACTTTATTTCCTCTCTGCAAACGGAGCGCAGTGCTCGCTGCAAATCCCCGCGGAGCAGTGCGGCCCTGCCTGCGCCGGCCGGTCCACTTTCCCCTGTTGTTTTGAAAATGCCAGTAGTGGGGAATGGGGTGAACCGGCTTTTGAGCACCAGAAGCAAACTTCTCTGCGTTTTGTTCAGCCAAAGTCGTCTTGAAATTGTCCCGCTACACTTGTGAAATGTTACCTCGGGAAGAATTTTCATGCCGTGCAAAGTGGCTTGCCCTGCAAAGTTGTGGTGGCTGACGCAGCCCGCCATTGTGATTGGAATTTTCAGTATAAATTAATTCATTATAATTCCGTGCATCTCAAATAGCGTCTCTGAAGTTTCTATAAACTTGTTTGGGAACCGCCTTTCAGTCAGTCGGAAGATCCTAGAAATCCCAGGGAGTCGGGAAGCGTTGCCAGTCTGAGCCCTTCCAAAAGGTTTTTGAGGTTTAGAGCCCGGATGCTGATCCGGTGGCTCCCCTCGTCCCGGGTCCAAAGTAGAATGTAACACCCACAGCGTGAATGGGGGTTAGGAGGCCCCCCAGCAGACCCTGCACTCTAGTCTCTGTCACACGGTGTAACAGGTGACAGGAGCTGCTGCCTGCGCTTCCTCTTGGGGACCCTCTTTGACCCTTGGCTGCTGCACTCTTAGCTAGAAATCCCAAGGGCTGACAGCTCACCCAAGTCCCTTAGAAAGGAAGTGATCCCAGTTGGACAGGGTTTGATGGGAGCAGCGTTCACCAAAGCCAGCACCTGGGTGAACCTCTCTCTTCCAGCAGGCTGTTGCTAGAGTAAGATTGACTTTGTCACAGCCTCAGGGTCTCCTTCCAAGTTGCCACCCCTCCTGGGCCCCAAAGGATGACAGTTTCTGTAGGGCAAGTTATTTTATTCCAGTTGCTCTCTTCACACAAGCTTATGTGCCCCTGAATGGCTTAGTAATTTTAACAAATGTGTTCGAAAGAGGATCTGGGACTGGGAGTCCCATGTCGAGCAGTTTCGGTGTTGGGGCTGTAACATGCACATTGGCCAGTTGGCTGCAAAATTAGGTGCTGCTAATCTCTCCTGCTGCTTTCTATTCTCCCCGAGTGACTTTCCCCTTGCCTCTCTTCTCCACCTTCTCTCCGCAGTGTCCACCCCCCTCGGCCAGGGCCGCGTCAACCAGCTTGGTGGCGTTTTCATCAACGGCAGGCCGCTGCCCAACCACATCCGCCACAAGATCGTGGAGATGGCCCACCACGGCATTCGGCCCTGCGTCATCTCGCGCCAGCTGCGCGTGTCCCACGGCTGCGTCTCTAAGATCCTGTGCAGGTATCAGGAGACGGGCTCCATACGTCCCGGTGCCATAGGCGGCAGCAAGCCCAAGGTGAGCGCCCGGGCCTGGCCCTGTCGCCTCCCCGCCTGCGGTTTCCGGGGTTGGGAAAGAGCCGGCAGGACGCAAGGGCTGACACCTGACGCTTTCCAAAGAGTTATTTTTCAAGTCCGTGAGGGGATGCGTGTATGAGTGTGTGTCTCTGTACCCCTTGATGAAAGCTAAAGGAAAACTTCAGCCTTTTTGCAAAAGAAAGATAACATTTTAAAAAACACCCCTGAACCTTGGAATCCTCATCAAATTATTTTAAGGGACAAACACCTAAAGCATGCAAGCTGTATGTGTCCACCTGTTGCGGAATTCTTCCCAGCTATCTTCCCAGCCTCCACTCCCAGGCACTGCCCTTTCCCAAACCTAAGAAATCCTTTTAGGTTTCATAATGGTTTATCTCCCAACCCATACCCTCAGTCTCCCCTAGTGCAAATTGTTTTCAAGGAGTCAGAAACTAGTGTGATTAGTTTTCTTTTGTAATGAGCCAATTGCTCCATTTAGAAAAGCAGTTTGGTGCTATCCTCAAATTATTTTGGTTCCCTTTTTAAAAAAGAAAGAGACCCACATTGGCTATGACTGAGCAGAAGGGCATTGCACAAGGTCTGCCTTTTCTGAGGGACGTGGAGAAAAGCCAGTGTAATATTCTATTTGCCATGGGGCAAAAATTAAGAGGGTTAGGATCAAAAAGATTTCCAAATACCCTCTACTTTCTCCCCACTTATCCAAACCCTTCCACAACTTTTCTAAGAATCTTTGTAAACTTTTTTTATTGGGGGGCGAGGAGGAGGAGGAGGAAGAACCAGTCTCTCAAATTATCCATTTTTGTTATCCATTCTAATTTTTAAAAACCTAGATACCTTTTGCATTTCATTCTGGTCTTCACTTTACCTGAAATCTTGTGCCCCTTTGGAGAAGGACAAGTTGTAGATTTAACTTGATTTTTCAGTTCCTCTTTCAAGCATGCCTTGTTTAGTTTCATATTCATCTTGATTCTGGGTTAGGAGTTACCTTATTTCCAGGGATCAGAGAGTTCACCCTCCCCCCACCAAGATGTTATAATTGTTCTTAATATACCCTTGTTATCAGAGCTAAAGTGGGGAGCGGGAGGGTCCCCCGGCTGCTCTGGGGTGGGATGATTTCCTGTCCGCCCCTCTCTAAAGTAAACTGCTTTAGAGACTTTCGGTCCTTTTGTGAATATGGGGTGTCTTCCCAGAGGGTGCAGGGGGGACCATCCGGACGGGCCCTGAGGCTGTGGGGGCCGCCAGGTCCGGCCCAGAGTACCGGGTACCAACGCCGGCCCGCCTGTTCTCTTAAAGCAGGTGACAACGCCTGATGTGGAGAAGAAAATTGAGGAATACAAAAGAGAGAACCCCGGCATGTTCAGCTGGGAAATCCGAGACAAATTACTCAAGGACGCGGTCTGTGATCGAAACACCGTGCCCTCAGGTACTCGGCCCATTAACGTCTCCCCGGGGCGCGAGGTCGCCGGTCGCTTTTACCCAGGCGGGTCGCCGGAGCCATAATCACCCCAATTATCGATCGGGGCTATTGGGAGGCGGCCTCTCCTAAGGCCCTGAAATATTTACGAACCAGACGCTCTTGGCGTTTTATGGAGGGCGGGTGAGCCGCTGTCCTGGGGGCGGAGGGCTGAGAGACTGTCGCTGAGGTCTCCCCAAAGAGGATTTCTGTCCGGGAGGGAGGGCAGGAAACGTGAGGCGGAGGCCAAACGCTTATTAATATTGATGTTCCCTTTTAAAGAGAAACAAATGTTTGGGTAACCCCAACCGAAGCGAGATGGGGCAGCGCCAAGGCGAGACTTTGCCTCGTGCTCGGAGCAGGGGAGGCTTCGGCCAGGGCCGGGGTTGTCCCCGAGAGTCCCGGGACCATCCGGCGCCCCCGGCAGCCTCGGGGAGGCGGAGGGAGAAGAGGGGCGAGCGCGGGGCCAGTGCGAGGGCGCGCGGGAGAGTTTGTTTTTAATTAAAAGGAAACTCCCTTTTTCCCTCTTCGAGAACGATATATTTCAGAACATGGATTTGTTTACCAGACTGGAATCTGGAAAAAATAAATGGGAGAGAGTGCCTTTTCTTTTGATTTTTACAATAGGAAACGATTCTGCAGTTGAAATTGAAACCCTTTATAGCCTCGAAAAAATAGAAAAAAAAAAGAAAAAGAAAGAAAACAAACAAACAAACAAACAAAAGTCACTTGAGTTTCAGGGGACAAGTCTGCAGTGTTTCTTTCTCCCTTAATGCAAACCCCGCGGCCCCTGCCTTCAGGTGGGGAGGAGGGAGGGTCCAGGGTGGGCCCAAGGGGGAATTCTTTTAGGTTAGAGACCTAGAGCACAGTCTATGGAGTCTAGAAGGGAACCTCTTTCTGCTGGGAAGAGAGGGACAGAGATGGCATTTCTCGGCCCTAACTTGGAGGCCCGGGCTTCCCAGGCTCGATCTGCCCCGTCCCTAGACGTCCATCATAGGGTGGGGAGTTTGAGCCGGAGGGTGAGAGGGTGGTGGCAGGACCGGGGTGCCCTGAGACGCAGGAGGAGACAGGCCGAGCATTGCTGGGCCGCTGTTCCAGAGACCTGGCCGAGGGTTGGGGGGCCGCTTCGTCTACCCTCCCCCGAGAGTCTCAATCCGTGCGCTCCCTTGCTCCCTTCCTCCTCCTGCCCCCAGTGAGCTCCATCAGCCGCATTCTGAGGAGTAAATTTGGCAAAGGCGAAGAGGAGGAGGCCGACCTAGAGAGGAAGGAGGCAGAGGAAAGCGAGAAGAAGGCCAAGCACAGCATCGACGGCATCCTGAGCGAGCGAGGTGAGTGGCGGCGCGTGGGGCCGCGTGCTCCGGCCGTGGCCGGCACCGGCTCTCTGACTCTGGGGTCCTGGCCTGGCAGGCCCAGGCTCAGGTCGGGGTCCCTCCTGGCTCACTGCCTCTGCGCCTGTCCTGGTAAGGGCATTCACTGGAAAGACCAGAAAGGCACAATTAAAACAAAAATATTCTCTATTGTGTTTAATTTTTCTATGTTGTAAATCTTCTGCACCATTTCCAGCTTCTCGGAGTGTAGAACTGTGAATTGCGCTGGTGGGAGGGGGTACCTTCTTGCCTGTAGGCGTAGGGGACTGGGCATCTCTGAGCTATTGAGGGGCTGGGGTTAGAGAGTACTTGAGCCTTTAGAAGTTGGAAGTAGCTTTTGTGTCCTCAGGGGAGGCCCTGGTCTCTAGACTTTCCCACACTAAAAGGGGGGGACTCTTCGGGGCAGTGGACCCCAAACTTGCCCCACGTTGGCTGCCTTCTAAACGTGTGTATGTTGGCTGTTTTTGATTTGTTTTAAATTGGTTTTCAAATGTGTCTGGAAATCGAAAGGAGCCCAAGCTCTGAGTTACAAATCTGAGTGAGGGTTCTGGATTCTTGGACTCCTAGCGCTGGCACCCTCTGTCCCCTAGGGGTGTGGACCACCTACTCCTTGTTGGCAGTGGCCTGTTGGCTCCAAGAAAAAAATCTCCCCCTAGGGAAGCCAGAAGTGTGGCTTGCTTCCCCTTCACCTGCTGCTAGTCACCTCCAACTCTAAAGGTACACAAAAAGACGGAAAGAAAAGAAAGTCAATGTGGTTGGAGTTGAACCAGGAAAGGAATTGTGGGGAATTCACTGGGAAAGGGGGAATTGTGCCTCAGTAGCTTTGGCCTTGGAGATGGTTGCTTCTCTTGGAATTTAACAATTGTTAAAGTGGCCAGGGGCCACTCGTGCACCTAGAGTTTCCCCATGTGGGGCTTGCACTTTGTTGGGCAGAGATGAGTTTTGGAGTTGCCCTGGAGGGGCAGGCAGCTCTCCAGGTGGGCTTATATCCGTCAATGATGGTGACCCAGTGTGGGACTTTTTTAAATCTTCATTGCCAACTGTGGGGCAGCCGCTGGCTCTTTGGAGCAGCTGCTTTACGAACAAATGCAAAATCTGTACACAACCTTGAAGGAATACTTTAGAGTTGGATGTTACAAATCCAAATGCCTGATTTCAAGGACAAATAGAAATGTAGATGTTCTGGTGTGCACATGAAATCAAGAAGACACCCCCAGACCACAGCGGGTTGGGCAGGGAGACAGAAAATGCTGTTGCTTTCTTCCCTTTTCAGCAGGGGCCCCACGTGGACTCCGTCTAAACCCCTCTTTTTGGAGGGGTGGGTGTCTGCCCTGGTCTCTGAGAAGACACCTCAGCTTTTATCCCCAGCCTACCTGCAGCGTAGAGGTGCTAGGAAGGGAGGAAGGCAAGGGCTCAGACAACCCTAACCCAAACATGTCCCTGTGGGCAGTGGGGAGAAGAGCCCAGAGCGGGTTGGAGAGGCTTGGGGGCCCACTGGCTTTGCTACTTGTTGCTGGAGGCGCCGGCGCAGCAGCCCGGCTGCTCCTTCACAGTACAGGCGATCGAGGCCCGGGAGACAAAACGTCCCAAATGAGCTGGTCAAACATTTGTACAACTTTTCCAGCTTTTACAAAGAAGGCCTTCTCTACACAATCTACACTTGGAGATGAACTTGAGAGACAAAGCCTGGAGAGTCCATTGAAACTCACACTTTAGCTCAGCCCAGACAAAGCTCCAGCTCGGAGCAGCTTGATGTGAACAAAGGAAGGCAACCTTTTTATAATTCAAGGAGAAAAGAAGAGAAAACAGCACCACAAAAGGCCGAGAATAGACATTATGGGCTTGCAATGAGGGATGAATTATTCAATGAGCCCCAATAGCTGCTGCGCCAGGAAGTTTTATGGACTCTCCAGCGTGGAAAAAGTGGCCATTTCACCTACAAAATGTTTCTAGTCTTTTGGGCCGTCTAGCTGGGCCGGCTGCCATTCAAGGGCAATTGCTACCATTTTTAAAATCAGTATTCTCCCCAGTGGGGGCTGTGCTGTTGAAACACACACACACACACACACACACACACACACACACACACACACACACCTTGGGGGCTGAAGCCTAATTTAATTTAGGGTTGTCAAGGAAGATGCAGCGTCAGTCCCTCCAGCTTCCTTCTGAATGAACCCTGGAGGGCAAGAGAGGCCCAGAGCAAGGATAGATGGAGGTGTAGTTTGAAGTCTGGAAACCTTAAAAATTCCCCTCTGTTGTTTGGGCATCAAAAGTCCCAGGCTGCCCGCTTGCAAAAAAGAGTGAATGTTGTTAAAGGGCAGCTAGAGCTGTGCCCTGGCCCAGGGGGAGGGAAATCTGACAAAGGAGGGACTTTGGGTGCCATGACCTGTGTGGTGTGCTACTGCTGGAGGTTCCAGCTTAGTGAGCCTGGTGGGTCCTGCTGAGATTGACTTTTCAGGGGACATCTTTGGCCTGGGGTCTGCTTGTCAGATACAAAGACACAGGGAAAGAGACACCCTGAAAGAGGTCAGAAGCACCCTCGTTTTTTTCTCTCCAGGGTATGGCCTTTTCTCCTAGATGTTCCCCTTTATCTTCCCAACTTTCCCTTTTCCCTCGCCCAATCCAAGAGCAGCGCAGCGTGCGGCCCTGGTGCGCTCAAGCTAGTGAGCCCTGGCGGGCGCGCACTAGGCGCTGTGCGCCCCTGCTGAGTCCAACCTTCCAGCCCCCAGCCCGAGTGAAAGAAGAACGTTGGGCGGCCCACGAACACCCGGGCCCTTGGTTCCCCCGCCCCCCGCTTGCCCTTGGCCCGCACTGAGATGGGAGCAGGCGCAGCCGGGGAAGCCAAGCCCCGGCCGAGGCATCGGGGGGCTGTGGGCACGGCCCGCGCTGCGGCTGCTCAATGGGCGCCTCTGTTCCTCCCCCGGCTTGGCCGAGCGGGCCCGCGGGCGCCGCCACAATGGGCTGGGCCCCCACTCCTGCGCCCTGCGCCAAAGCGCCGCGCCGCGCCGCCCCCTCCCCTACGCTCCGGCCGGCTCGAAGCTTAGCTCGCCGGGCTGCAGCCGACTCAATTGCCTCCTTTATGTCCTTCTCACTTTCATCTAGACACAGACCGCCTCCCCCCTTCTTCTCTTTTTTTTTCTCCCTTGCCTGAGGCTCACATTAGTGAAATTTCTGCAACCTCCCCCCATTTTTCCCCCTGATTTTAAAGAAAGCCCTTAACACAAAAGCAGTGACTAATCAATAGAAACTTCATCATCTCCTCCTCCTCTTCTTCCTCCCCCTCCTCTTCTTTCTCTTCCTCCTCCTCCTCCTCCGCCTCCTCCTTCTCCTCCTCCTCCTCCTCCTCCAAGAGGGTGACGCTTTTCCTGTTTGTGAGTTTTGGGAAACATTTTTGCTTTGTGCCGTAATGGAATTAGAGGACAGATGAGGACTGTAAATGGACACGCGACTGCAAGACTCTCGCTTAAATATTTAGACGCAACGTTACAATTACTGACTTGTTGTAGCGGCTTTGAAGTGGCAGCTCGGGAGTGCAGGGGGAGAGAGGCCAGATTGCCAAATCGATGTTTTGATTGGGACTGGAGATACACTCTCACAAGGCTTTCCTCCCTTTTAAAATCACAAGTGAGCGTGGGAGGTTTGCAGCAATTTAAAGGACTTCAAGCATAGGTCGCTGGGGACTTGTATTCCTTTCCTATCCCTGCCCTCCTATTTGACGTTTACGAAAAAGAGTGGCCCCCCCCCCCGCGCTTTTTTTTTTAATTTGAGAAAGTAAAAGTGACAACATGTTTTGCTCGAGTTTCCGTTTCGTTTGTAAGCTTATGAGCTTTTCTGAGATTGACGAGGAGGATTTCGGCTTTCCGCGGGGGCCTGAGATACAGCAGTTAAAAATCGCAGGGAAGTTTTAAAGGTCTTTGGAGCACTTCATTTCCAGTGGAATCGTGACAAGGGCACTTTTATCATTGAGGGAGCGCTGCAATCCGGGGAGACGCGGGGCCGTTTCTTCCCCGGGTGTTTAGCGACCAACGAAACTTTGGCGCAGCGCTGGGGGCAGGGGAGGCGGCGGAAAACTTTCCCAGACGTTCAAATCATGAGATACAGAATCATAGGCTTGTGGCATCGGAACCTTTATTAAAACGGACAGCCCAGCCCACTCTCCAAGTCTATTTGTCAGGATCATGAATTTGACCTCGACGTCGTTTTCTAGTCTTTAGAATAAATTTCATGTTTTCCGAAGTCCTTGCAAAATCCAACATGGTAAATGTCACTCATGTTTTAAAAAGCGCTACAAATATCAGAACGCGAGTTAAATGAGAGCGCCATGCTGTTCTTTCCCTTAACGTGGAAGTCACGATTTTCCTACTGGGACGATTTGAAAGGAAACACCAGAGTTCGGCCCATAGCCTTTTCTTTTTCGCCTGTTTGGTTTGGTTGGCTGCTGTACGCTTACTTTCTAGCCTCATTGAAAACATGCAGATTCCCCAATTGATGCTTGAAATTGTATGTTTATTTTGGGGTTTGATTTGGTTGTTGATAGCACCGGAACGGGGACGTAGGGGCTTCAAGTGCGTAATAATTACTGAAGGGTCATTTAAAAGTCCCCAGGGCTGAGCATAAAAACCCGCCCGGCGGTGAGGCGGAACCAGCAAGTGCGCCGCGGTTCAGGCCAGTGGAATATACAGAAATCAATCACGTGAATAGGGAGCTTTGCTACTAAATCCGGATGGTTTCGACACCCATGCATACATATATTTTGGGGACATATAAAAAAAAATCCTTCCTGACCATGAAATTACATGTGTAAGTTGTTCATAAGCAAATGGCCAATGAAAATTAATAATTGCAACAACAGCAACAAACGAATGGGGAGAGAGGTAGAATTTGGCTTGGGCTGGAACAGAGAAGGTTTAAGTTGGATGGGATTCTATGACAGGTAACTTATTTATGCGGGTAAATAAAGATTAAAGAACCATTATGAGTGTACATATATAACTAACAAGACACTAAAAGGCAATTAAGAAGTCAGTTGAATGTCTTATCTCTCTGGCTGCTCTGGGGTTGTTTTACAACTAGGAATTAAAATCTGAAAAGGAAGTTTTCAGCAGCTCTGGCCAAATATTGATTAAGTAGCTGTTTGTTGATACCATTGTTACACATTAAAAGGCCGGGAGCACGGCCCCTCAGTGGTCATCTTCTATTGTGGGGGATTCTTAACCACAGAGATCAAAGCGGGATCATTTCAATTTATCTGTCTTGGAAAATCCTCCTTTTCCTCTGAAACCTCTGAGGAGGAATTGACTAAATTCCCTTTAAGAAATAGGAACTGAAGCCAGTTACATGTTACAGGTTTGTAGAGGGGACTCAAGGGTGTTTTTAATTATCCCGTGGTGATTTCTTGTTTAGAACTGAGGCTAAGATGGTAAATTTATCATCAAATCAATTCTCGTTTTGGGGGGAGTATCGGAAAGCTTGGAAGCTACTATAGCTGCCTGCTACTAAATTTCTAAATATGGAAGTTTCACTGAAGTTGCCTTCCAAACTGGAATTATATAAAGAAAATATGTTATATTTGTATGTACATCTAGGTGAGGAATAATTAAATACACAGGAAACTGGGAGCGATATTAACTACATTTCTCTACATGTGTTTTCATAATTTTCGTGTTTGTAGATGGTTAGGTGATTCTCATGTATATTTTTAAATCCCCTGTAATATAGGAGAATGTGTGTGTTTGTGTGTATTGTATGTATGTCACTAGTATTTATAAGAATTGTGCTGGCACTAAACTATATGCAGTTGTACAAAATAAAAGCTTATTTTTGTCCTATGGATTGCACTTTTCATCAGAATTTGAGCTAATAGCATAGCCTCCCAATTCATACTTAGATGTTGAATGCAAGGAGAAATATTACCATGGATCATTTTATGACCTTTTTGACTGCTGATATGTAGATGAAGTATTAGACTTTTGTTTGTTTAAGAAGTCAATATATTTGCATAGGTTTTTCTTTTATTATGAAAGCAAAAAATCCTGCAAGGTCTTTTTTTTTTTTTTTTTTTGGAAATACCATCTCTGTGCTTAATTTGCAAATTCCAACAAATCACTCTAACTGAGGTTTTAAAATTTATGCCAGATTCAGGCTTTGGATATTTCACTGTGCATCATAGATCTGCCTGTGTGTGTGGTTTTTGTGCTCATTTCAGCACTATATAGTTGTTCATAGAGTTTTATTTTTATTTTATTTTTTAATCTTTTTGTGTTCACTCTTGAACAAGATAAATCTTAACATTACAGAGCAGACCATTAGTGGATATTTTCTACTATTTTCTATTATAACCCTCAATTAATTAATAATTCATTGGTGCTCAAATGCTCTCTGATATAAAATGTTTAGTACCAATCATTGCAGTGTAGAACAACTTTCTGAAATGGATTACGTTGGAAGTTAGAGTGGGCTCAGATCTGTTATGGTTCCCTTATCTTGAGTATAGATGCAGCATTAGAGAATTCTTTGTTGCATATTTCACATGCATGTGTACATTTCATATACAAGTGGAGTTAAAGTGACTTTTCTCCTTTGGGCATTAGGCTATATGTTCACATACAGACAGAGGGACAGCAGATCCTAGCTCCAAGTTGGGCCTGATCTTAGAACCAAGGCAAAATTGCTGACCCAAGGATTGGCTGCCTTTAGTTGAGGAACTGTCATCTTGAAGGGTGCAGAGAAAGTGAAAGGAAATTTCAGACGTTGCCATTTTCTGGAAGATGAATGCCAAAGCAGGAACAGAGCTGCCCGATGTCCATCCCTGCTCTACTGGGAAAGATATTTTTGCCCCATTTCACTCCTGTCTTCAGCTTTTAGCTCTACCCTGCAGAGTTGGGCCAAACACTGAGCTCCAATAGTGTGAGTTTTTGCTGGAATCAGAACATCTCTAAGAAAGCTTTCCTCAAATTATCTGTGCTGGAATTATGCTTCAAAATAAACAAAATGTGTCTAATTTTCAATTTTCAGTTGGGGAATGCACAGTTATCAAAATGCCCATTAACATTATAAAACATCTATTCAAGAAAGATGAGTTAGAAAGTTCATCATTGTCAAAGAGAGATATAACAATCATGGAATGTAGTTGTTGAGGACAGTTGAGGAATAATAGGTTTTATGAATCCATACCTTCAATATCTATTTTTCTTCCTTCCATACTGATAAAGACTAAGAAAAAACTAACATAATTTCTGCTATGGAAGCAGCCACTTCTCTTTAAAAAAGAAATTATATTTTAAAAAGGGCAACAATGTGCAACTTAGAATTTGATTTGATGCACATATCTCCTAGAAAGGAAACTCTTAAGAAAGGATTTTGTCTTGCACCTTGCTTATAGCAAAGTTTGTAGCACTCTACATGTTTGCTGCAGGATTTTTTTTTTTTTTTTTTTTTTTTTTTTTTTTTTTTTTTTTTTTTTATGACTCAAGACTTCAGGATGCTGCAGGATTTTAAGTAAAACAAAACAAAGCAAGGCACCTCCATTTTGGAGTAAAATAACTTGATCTAAGTAATCTGAATTTTTATGTACTCTTCTTACTACACTGATTAAGAAATGACTTTCCCTAGTAAAACAGATTAGAACTCATGACAAGCAGTATTAAACTAGCTATATGTTTGTTTCTCAAATCCATTCAGTAATTACTTAACTTTCTCATGTACTTTTATTTGGTCACATTAACTGCATTTGTAATGATATACTAATATTAATTCTCAGTTCTAGAAGCCAATTCTCCACTCATCCTAGAACGAATCCAATGGATTCCATTTAAAAATAGCTGATCAAAATGCTTTGTGACAAGAATGGGAGACCCTTCTTGGCTGACCAACGTAGTCAGCCAAGAGGGAGAGAAAATACCACTGATTTTCAGCATTTAAAAATTTACAGAAACAAATTGAGAATTCAAATAATATAGTTTTATGGAGACTTAAATGCAGATTTTCAAAATTTTTATAATTGTACAGTAAGCATATTTCTGGAAATAAATATAGAGTTAAATGCATTTTGTCTTGTATCTTTAGATGGAAGCAGTAAGTAAGTTCGGGTAGAATAGTTAAGAAAGGAATGTTAATTGCTGTGTAATTTGTATTGCAACATGGAATTGGTTTAGTGTATTGTGTACTTTCATAGTAAATGCTGATATGGTCACATGTGCATTTGCATTTTTAAGAGAAAGCCTAAGTTTGTATTTTGTGATTTTTACAGGTAGACAGACATGACAAATGTACATGTATATTTCACATACCTGTAGAGTTAAAGTAATTTTTAACCATATCCTTGTTATTTACTTTTTTTAGTAAACCCTAGTAAGGGGTTTACTAAACCCTATAACCCTATCAGCATAACTTACCCAGTTCACAGGCACTTGGGCATTGCATCTGAGTACTAATATTGTACTATTTTTCTTTATAGGATCAATCTTTTTAAAAATATTTTCTTTCAAAATAATTTTAGATTCAGAGAGTGTTTTCAAGCATGTATTTTTTAAATTCTCCCAATATTCAAATGTACTATCATCATTAAGAAAATTTTCGCCAAAGGGTATGTGCATATTTGTGCGTCTCAATTACCATGGTTGAGCTTAACCCGAACTAAAGAAAATTAATTGGTCCAATTCATTTTATTATAAGGAAAGCAATAGGTTTCTTCTTTGTGAATCCCCACTTGGCCAGTTTCCCAATTGAAGCTCACTAAAGCAATTGAGTGTTTCTTGTCTGGTCTGATTTAAACACACTCCAAAGTACTTTTTTAGATCTTTTCTTTCCTTACAAAAGCATATCACCCAAGGTGGCCTGTTCTTGCATCACCAATTTTGCTCTGCAATTGAGGCCAAGCACATTTTAGGTGTGACCTCTTGAACTTCAGTTTTGCCATCTGTAAGATGGGGCACATCATATCAACTTTCTAGGGTTCTGTGAGAATAAAATCAGAAGATGCATGTTACGTGTAAATGATGCCTACCACAGCAAAACTCAAAATTGGGGGGGGGGGACTCTGAACACACAGAAAGTGACCAGCCTGCAAACTAGCAGATGGGCTCTGCCCAAGGGCAGATAAAAGCTTAATTCGGGGCTTAGGAGCAACAATGAAGACCAAACACACACACCACACCACTAAGTACACTTTCACCAAGTCAAAAAAAGCGAGTTTATGAGCAACTATTTAATGTAAAAAACTTCATTGATTTAATAGCTATGAAAAATAATAAAATTCTAAAACCATTAAGATGTCAAAAGTTATTTATTAATGATTTCCCCTTCCAGCTTAAAAGATTACTTTTGTCTCTTAGATTAACTTGGCTTTTTCAAAACTCCTCCAAATGAAACAAACTTTTCTTTATTTTTGGCACAAGTCCCCCCATCCCCCTGCAACTGGATCAGGGATTGAGAAATATGTTGCTTTTTGAAAATGGGTCTCATACATATATTCTTACTCCTGAAGTGCTGTTACAATCTCATTATGGAATTGTTTTCACACAGTTTCTTACTATTTCTCCTCTTTGGCCCGTTTCATTGTTCTTAAATGTCTTCGTAACTCCGCACGTGAGATTGTGTGCATTCTTTTTCCTTTGTGCATGATTCTCCTTAATTCCCTCTCCTTTAAAAGTGGAGCTCAGACATTTTAAGGAAACTTTCCAAAGTAGCATTCTTTAAGCTGGAGGATAAATTTCAACGACCTTTGTATTGATTTCCCTCCATTCAGTCCCCAAAGGTTGGGGGCTTCTGTGTTATCGGGGTGCAATGGGAGAGTGAAAAGAAAGTAGCCTGGCTCCTAACGATCTTAGGCGCTGGAGACCTCCTGCCCGGGTGTTTCTCCTGCTGGAGCAGCTTGACAGTGCAGCCACTGGCTGCAAGGAAGGTTGTTTTCTTATCCCCGCATGCACTGGTCTGACCTGTCTCTGAAATAGGTCAGGCGGGGGCACAGCCAGTTTATGCAGCTGTTGCGGCTTAGGCTTCGCAGCAGGCAGCCGGGGCTCCTTGGCCAGCCGGGCCCCCAGTGAACTGATAAAAATTCGCCGGCAGGCCGAGGGGCCTTCCTTCTGGACAGTCCTGGCCCCCTGAAGGCTTTTAGATGCAAGGAGACTCCTGGATTATGTGTGCCCACTCTCAGCCTCCAAAGGGAAATGTTCTTTTATTCTGAGGATTGCACTCCTGTCGACCCAAACACTCGAGTGAAATAGATGCTTTGTCGGATTTTATTTTTAAATCGTTATATTTATTTTTGACTGGGTTAAACATTCACTTTCTACAAATTAAAAAGATATAAATGGAGGTACAGTAGCAAGTTTTCCTCCTACTTCTGTCTGCTGGCTACCAGTATCTTGTCTAACTTTCCAAAGACTCTGGAAAGCCTCTCACTTTTTCCAGAGAAATATAATTGCATAACCAAACAATTACATTTCTCTCTCTCAAATTAAAAAAAATTCTCTTCCTACCTTTTGCAGAAATGGTAGCCTACAGTATAAACTATTCTGAGTCTTGCTTTTTTTCTTCACTTTAGAATGTATTGCAGCAATTATCCTACATCAGGGCCCGATGTTCTTTCTCAGCCTTGTCTGGGTAGCTGCATAGTATTCCACTGTATTGGCAAAGGATGATTTATTTAACAACATTTAGATAGTTTTCAACCTAACAGCACCATTTGGCACATGTGTGAGTTCATTTGTAAAATAATTCCTCCAAGCTAGGGACAAAGGGAATGGCATTTGTAATTCTGGTAACTTTGGTGGAAACGGAGTTCTGCATCGAGGACAAATGGTCACGGAGTTCTTAGAAAGCATGGGGCCAGAGTGTGTTTGCCTTTGGGCACTTGCACAAGAAAAATGAGACACTTTCTGCTACCACTGTATATGTAAGTAGGAGCATAGGTTTTGAAATTATTGCTTAGAATTGTTTCGCTAACAATGACTACCCTCTGGAAATTCCTCCAAAATTCTATTGTTTCTCCAAATGGAATATTCTCTAAGTCCAAGGAAAACTTTTTTCTCTGACTTTATTGTTTCCCTTTTTATTTTTTCTTTCCCTCGTTTACTGTTTATTTAATTTCACCATCAAAAATAGTCTCTTTATGTTAAGCATTCTTATTTTTCTTTCTGTGCCAGAAAAATTGTGGATAGTTTTACACCAGTTTAGAGGCAAGTTATTTTAATTGTTTTGTTACAAAAGAGAAATTGTTTTCCAAGTTCACCAAATTAGGTTTGAACTAGTAAGAGAGTTCAAATAATGAATGAATGTTAAAACATGATCTTATATTTCTGATGTTTTAGAAGTGCTAACTGATGCTCTAGGATTATGGTCCCCAACCCCTGGGCTGCAGACTGGTGCCAGTCCATGGCCTGTTAGGAACTGGGCCGCACAGCAGGACGTGAGCGTCTGGAGAGCAAGTGAAAATCATCCGTATTTACAGCCTCTCCCATGCCCCCCCCTTCTTTCCTACCCCATCCATGGAAAAATTGTCTCCCATGAAACCAGTGCCTGATGCCAAAAGGGTTGGGGATCGCTGCTGGCGGTTTCTTGACTTTGGTAATGGCTGATTTTTAATTTTATGAATTTTTAGGGAGTGTATATTCATTCCTTTCTATGCACAAAAGACTTTTTATATTTTTTCACAAACCTCACCTCCCTCAAATCATTTCAGCCTATTTTCCCTTAAATCTGATGCCTGGGAATCCAGTGGTTGATGCT
Source organism: Microcebus murinus (assembly GCF_040939455.1). Lineage (NCBI taxonomy): Eukaryota > Metazoa > Chordata > Mammalia > Primates > Cheirogaleidae > Microcebus > Microcebus murinus. The sequence continues at coordinate 92,261,603 of NC_134111.1, read as the reverse complement.
ATTGAATACCCACCTTACCTAAGCTAAAAGTTGCAGTCTGTGTAATGAGCCAGAAGAAACTGTGCTCCAACCAGATGAGAAAAATAACCTTTTCAAAATCCTCCTGAGAAAACTGGAGATCTGAACACCAACAAACATTATGAAGTCAATGTTTCAAGTCATTCCTTCTCAGGAATGGGCCTTTCAGAAATAGGAGAACAAACTAGGGGCAAGGGATTTGTTTCTGAAAATCAAAATCTTGATTTGGTGCCAAAGAATAACAGATAAACAAAAACAAGTCTTCTTTCTTGACTGTTTTTGCGGTCAACCCCGGAAAGTACAGCACATGGTCTGCCAGTCTCCAGGCAGGAAGGTGCCTTTTCTTAAAGCTAGAGGTTTTGTTAGTGCCTAGACACAAGACTGCTAGCTTGGTGTCCTCAATTCCTTTCCTGCTTTCTCTCTGACTTGCTTATGGAAATCTAAAGGAGTCAGTTAGGGGATGTAAACAGGCCTGGCATTAAGAACATTTACAAAGAACTGAGAAGAATCAAAAGCAGCTTTCTCCCCCCTACCCCAGCTCTGTGCGTAATTTGGATTGAATCAGGCTCATAATTTGTGGCATTTGATTACTACCTGTAAAAGTATGCAGCTCTCCACATAAGAAGAAAGGTCTAGGGTTGATTAATATCAACAAGGAAAAATTTGATTTGTTGGTCGTGTTGCTGTGATGTTCTCAACAAAAATTCAGACCACATAAAATAAATTGCTTCTAGGCCTGTGTCAACAGAGTGACCAAACTTTAGATTCATGATAGATCATCACATTGCTGTTCTCCACACAGGTAAAGGGAAGTGGCAAGCGGAGCCATTCTCCAGGGAACTAACTGGCTTAAAGTCGGCGAGCAGGTGTTTCATGGGGAGAACAGCCCCTTGGCTTCCAATTTGTAAACTTGCAATTTTTTAAAATAGGAAGCGAACCATGAATTCATCTGGGGGAAGTGCTTCAGTTTTCCATTTCATGATTCCCAAGTAAATGAGCCCTCAGTGTCTGGAATCGTTGGTTATAATTTGGAAAGCTTTGAGCCTTCTAACAGACTCTCAGACCACTTCTAAAGGGGGCTGAGAGTCCATTTCTGGAAGTCGAGCAAATAAATGGCGGTCTCCGCACAGTGCGTCCAGCGGACTAGCAGCACGCTGGAGCAGAATATGCTTTGGGAACCTGTCCAGTGTGGAAACTTTCCAGGTGGTGGATGTGCTTGGCTTTCACGCAGACAAGGCACATCCAGGGCATGTGTGTGCGCAACACACATTTATCAGAGGGAAGCTGAAAGGCAACTTCTATAGTTTCTCACTAGAAGCCAACGTCTGCTTGTGGTCACTGTCCTGCCAAGCTCTAAATACTTGCCGAATTTTTGTCTGAAAGAAAAAGGCAAATGGAAGACTGGGGATTTAGCATCAGGTCAGAACCCGCACAGAGCCGGGCTTGAGAGTGCAGGGGCTAGAGGAATGCCTGGGTATTGGGCACGTCCCTGTTACACCGGGAATTGGCTCTGTGTAGGAGGCCAAGAGGGAAACCTAAGGCCTGATCTATTTTGGATTCCGTTTCTGGGCTTCTCAGTGAACTTTTGAAGCCTTGGCTTCTCTGTGTCTTCTCCTTGTCTATAGAAAGTGTCAGCTGGTCTTCCTTGGGGAAATTCCTGAACATAAAGCCAGTAGGTGGATGGGATGGCTGTCTCCTCTTGTTTTTATAAAAGGCTCAATCAGTAGAGAGTAGGGGAGTATAGCTCTTGTGGAGGTCAAAACAAGTACACGTTACCTGGCATACCCTCTTCTCATGTTGTCTCTCCTTTTTTAGAAAATTGAAACTAAGCCATTGAATGAGCTTCAATGCCTAATGGGGTACCAGCATATACATTGGTCAGATAAGGAGAGGAATAATTTCTTTATTACAAAATACAAATGACATGGAGAACCAAATTTGGTTTGAATCTTTGTTTGTTGGCTAACTTTCATCATCTTATTGAATTACTGTAATTTAATGTTACTAGTTTAAACTAACGATTTTTTCCCCTGAAATGAATCCTTTCTATTTTTTTTTAAATGAAAGCCCAAATTAAATTTATTAAGTAAGACAATGACTATCTTTCACATTGAAATTTCTGGTACTTGGAAAATCCTTTTGGAAAAAGTTTAGGAAAAATAAAAAGAACTGTCACTCATACTATAATTTTCCAATAACTTATAGGAAATGATGTTACCAGAACAAGTTTAGGCTTTTCACGGCATGTCTGAAAATTCCTCTACCCCCTGACCCTCTTCCCCAAATCCTTTAAAAATATTTTTCCCCACTTCCCTTCCACACACAGCTCTGTGGGCTGACCTTGGGGAAAAAGAGTGAAGTCTGTCTTGGGTGCTGTCACTTCTCCTTTCCTGCTTCCCTGCCCTACCTTGCTTCCATTTGCCTTGTGCACCTCTACTACTACTACTACTACTACTACTACTACTACTACTACACACACACACACACACACACACACACACTCCCCATATGTTTCCACCCAACTATCCCTCATTCACACAGAAACTCAGTTGGTTATGTCTCCAACCAGTTAAATGGAAAGTATTTGCCCTTTCCTAAAAGACTCTGAGAGCTGACAACTTAGCATGGAGGAATGAATCCCTAAGGGTAGAATTTCAGGTGTCCATGTAGGAAAGCTTTTGCTGGGGGCAAGGGATAGGTTTCTGATGCCCCTGAAGTCATACCCCAGCAGATCTATCTTCACTGTGAAAGGACAGGATTAGTTCAGCAATGAGGGAGCCCCTTGCTGGTGAGCAAGGCCTTTCGGGGCCATGGTGCCCCATGGAGCCATCCAGGAAGAGGCAGGGCCAGGTTGGGCCAATAGCATCCTCCACTGCAGGTGGATTTTTCCTACCTCCTTGGTGCCAGGGAAGGGTCTCGGCTTGTGTCCTCTGGGCTCCTTTCTTGGCAAAGAGTAGAAAGGACAAGAAGGGTCTTTGAGGCCCAGACCCATAGACCACAGGGCAGTGTGGGGCTCATCTTGCCTTACAGCTCAACACCCTTGCCAAGGAGCTGAGGTGGGATCTGAGCTCTCATACTTCTAGTGGCTCCTGGATGGTTGTCAGAGGTCTAAAGAGATGAAACTCCACTTGTCAAGAGGAGTAGGGCCCAAGGGATGTCCGTTGTGGATTCACTAGCTGGGAGAGCTTCTGGCCAGAGAAATCCTAGAGGATTAAGTCCCAGAGACTCCTACCTGCTCAGTCCTGGGGCCCTTGAGAGCCTCAGAAATACACCGCTCTGAAGGATGTAAGCCACAGATGTCCCAGTGGAACAGCTGGGATTTATTCCATCTATCATATCCGGGCTTCAGAAATAGCCTGTTGTGTTAGTGGACTATTGAAATGATCTTGAGTTCCTATTGGACTTCCCGTTGGCAGTTAGACTTGATTTCTGCTTTATAAATATTAGGTAAGGACAGTAGATGCAAGCATCTAAAAACAGCCCACATCTCTTGAGGAGGTGTCCTTGTCAAAGGTGGGTTCACCGTAGAGCTAATGAATCCATGGAACCTCACCTGTGTGTATTTCTTCCAGGTTCTGGGAGGGGCCCCAACAATATCTTCCTGTCATTAGATTTTTGTAAATGTTGCAACATTAAGGTACACCGGCATTTATTCCCAAAAGGGGGCCCCTAAATTGTAAAAGTTTCCTACAAAATTGCATCTACCCTTGTCCTTGTTCAGCAGAAGTCAGTAGCCATGACACACTTCTGTGTGTGGAGTGTGAGAACAAAATACTAGTAATGCAGTTACCCTCGGTATGTGTCTTGCACTTCATAGTCTGCAGCATAAATGCTTGTTTCTTTTTTTTTGAAACAGAGACTCACTTTGTTGCCCAGGCTAAAGCACCATGGTGTCAGCCTAGCTCACAGCAATCTCAAACTCCTGGGCTCAAGCTCTCCTTCTGCCTCAGCCTCCCGAGTAGCTGGGGCTACAGGCATGTGCCACCATGCCCGGCTAATTTTTTCTATATATATTAGTTGACCAATTAATTTCCTTCTATTTTTAGTAGAAACGGGGTCTCACTCTTGCTCAGGCTGGTTTTGAACTCCTGACCTTGAGCGATTCGCCCGCCTTGGCCTCCCAGAGTGCTAGGATTACAGGAGTGAGCCACCACGCCTGGCCAAATCCTTGTTTCTTGTTTACTTCAAGGAGCCAAAGTCTGGGTCTGGCAGTTTACCCATCATATCCTACTGTACACGACAGCCTCTGTCCTTGGGGGAGCCCTTAGGGGAATCCTGGACCGACTCTTCATAAGAAGATGAGGAACATCCACTCACTGAATAAGGGCGAGTGGGCAAAACCCTTCATTTGGAGGTGCGTGGGGGTGCCTCAGTTTCCTCAGCTGTAAAGGTTGCATGAGGCAATTTGTAGGTGTTTATTGTGGCTCTCTGAAACTGTTGCTGTAACCAGGTTGCTTTCCCTCTCTGAACTTCATTCTCCCGTCCTCTGAAAAATGGAAGCTCTGCGCCAGGTGGAGGTCATGGTGTCTCCCAGCCCCGGCCGGCCGTGGCAGCTGTGCCGCTCTGCTCTCTGGAAGCCCCCGGCAGCTGCTCGAAGAAACGTGGGGCCTCCAGGCAGCCAGGGAATCAGGGCAAGGCTGGAGAGGGCTGTGGCCCTCCCTGTCTTAGAAGGTGAGCAGCTTCTTCCTTGTCTTGTCTTTCCGGGGAAGGTGCCTTTAGGTGCCGGAAGAAGGAGGCGGGAACAGAAAGAAGCCTGCTGGAGGAAGTGTTTCTGTGTGGTCGCACAGGTGGTCGCAGGGACTATGCCTCATCCACGTGGGGAAATCTATGTTTTCTTGCACCTCCTGTCAAAGCTGTGGCTTCCAGAACAGGCTGGAAAGGCCTGTAGGTATTGTTTAAAGAGCTTCCCCTTCACCTGGTTGCATGGAAAAGTTAGAGTTGCTTACACAGGAGGGTACATAATTCCCTCTTTTAAATTTCTGTGTCTAGACAATTTCTCTCTGTATCCAGAGAGGGACACACAGGATTTCTGGTCATTGACCACCCCAAAGCTCGAAACTGGGCTTGGAGGGAGGGAGAGAGAGAATCAGACAATGGTGCATTCACTCCAGCTGATTCTAAGTCATATCTTAAACTTAAATTAATGCCTTCATGTCTCACACTTAGTAGTTGTTAGAAACTGAAGCTAGCAAACAAGATTTCATCATCTTTCTTTTTTTTGCCTCTGAGTAAAGCATACACATACACACTCACAAATTTAAAAAATCTTATTTGAATCAATTAAAATTTTCCACACAAAACAGAGTTTGAGAGAAAACTCATGACGATGAAACAGGAGATAATTTCTCATCTGAAAACTTGCTGTTTTTATAGACTTTGCTGTGAAGCAAACTTGGAAACTTGGAAAGAATGTAAGAAATATTTTTTGTTATATTGAAAACAATTCAAGGCAAAATGTCATAGCCTATCAAGTGGAGATTTTACTAAGTTTTTTTCCCTCCACTTTTTTACTATTTTATTTTTATGGAGGAAAATTATTTCATAAGTCAACATCTATGACATATTGACTTTTAAGCTGTATAGTCTGAAAATAGACAATGATTCATTCATATATGACAATTTTTAATTGCAAAGACTGAATGATAAAACTAACAATGTAAAATACATCCTAAAAAAATCTAGGTTTTTTTTTTTTTTTGCTTGAGGAATTTTTTAGAGCATATAAAATATCCAAACGAATATTTGCATGCATATTTCTTCTTATGTACCTGATATTTATGGCTCAAGATTTGTTGTCATTTCCTTATCTTAAATAAGCTTGTGGACATACATGTAAGCGAACATTGCTATAAAATATTTGCTAATCTTTTGAAATAGACACTGAACATTATAAAACATTAGGAAAAACATTAGGAAGAAAAACTGTACCCCTTTCTACATTCAGAATAATAAGCATTGCTGTTTACCATATGAAAGAGTTTGTTTCTATTTTTCTTAGTGATTATCTTGTGCTCAGATCAAATATATTGCAATTTTGAAACTTGAATTGAAATTAAAATTTTTATTTGATAAGGAAAAAAGTTACTACTTGACCTTGAGATGAAAGAAGAAATCTGATCTTAGCCACTTTTAGCCAACATTAGAATTTTTGTTGAGTAACTCCATACAAATCAAAACAACTCAAATTATTGACTCCTCTTTCTGTATCCACAGACGAAACTCTGAGTTATACTGCCACATTAATTGGGTTCCAATAGGTTTGAAGGAGTTGAATTTATGAGAGTTATGGCATAAATTTGTTTAATATAGTTTGAATAGCAAGATAACTTTTAAAACGTCAGGCATTTATAATGCTTTGCCAAGTTTGGGGTGGTGTGCAGCACTTGATCTGAGTATTTGATTTCATCTACTTATTTTTTTCCATGTTTTCTTAGGGAAGTGCTAGTTGAGATTCGAAGAAGAATTGTTATTCTGTTTAACTATATAAAAACATTAAAACATTTTAGGGAATGCAAAATACATATGCTTCAGGTTAAAATATTGAGACATCTTGGATATTTTAATAACATTTCCACTCTAAAGTAGCAAAAGAGACTTTTTTAAAAAAAATTCCTTTATACAGGAGGTTACATTTGCTGATTAATGTAATTTAAACACTTTAGAAGAACACTTTACAGTGGTGAGACATTTATTATTTTCTACTTTGCTATTAAAAGTGATATTTTTTATTTATAGGTAGAGTACCATTATTATGATTATTTTTGCAATTGTTCAGAGGGATTTTAATGTAAATTTATACTCATTAAAGATATTGAAATCAACAAATGTTAGAAGAAAACTGTAGAATGACACTCTATAAGTATATATTTCACCAAAATTATTTATATCAATAATGCTTAAAAACTTTGTTATACAATGCATTTTGGACACTTAAATTTAAAATGTCCCTTCAGAATTTGGAGAAAATGAAACTGTTGCTATTTAAGAGGAGAGGGACCAGCAGAGCAGAATACCATGTACAGCATACACTATAGAATCTGTATGTTTTATTTCCCAAGTCCTTTGTGTGGTTGATTTCTCACATTAGGATTAAAAAGGTAATTTCCCAGGAACCAAATGAATGCCAAACTCCAAATTCACTTGCAGTGCAGATTTCAATTTAGAACTGCTTTTATTGAAATGATGGAAATTTTCTAAATGAAGGAAATGAATTAAGAAGCACATTTAAAAAATGATAGCACCTACATCGTAATATTGTAGTTGAGTTTTTATTCTATTATAGTTCCAAGGGCTGCCAAATTACCTAAAGGGAACAATGAGTTTCTCAATAGAAAAAATAAAAAAGAAGAAAAAGAAATTATCCAAAGATGCTATAACCATAAAACAATCCTCCCTGCTAAGCTTTGTGTGGCTTTAAATGCAATTGAATATTAATTCTTTCAGATCTAAGTTGACTTAAAAGCTAGGATGGATCAGGAGCTGATTTTTGGCATTCCTTCATTTTTCCACCCTTTTGTTCACTTGACACACAGCTTTTATACACTGGCTTTGCAGGAACCACTGGCATGATCTCCGAACAATCTGTTTGAGGAGGAAAGGGCTCCTTCAACCAGCAGTCAGAGTTTTAATTAAATACTGTCCATCCTGTCTACCTTAAACAGCTGAAGAAATAGCTGTTGGCATAAAGGTACCAATGAACTTATGTTCTCTGGTGTTAATAGGGCAAAGAACCTTCTTGGTAGTTAAAAAAAAACCACGTACACACTGAAATCATGTGGTTATTATTATTTTTTAAGTTAAGAAGAATCACAACGAAGCCACAGTCCTGTTTGGTGCTGCTAGACTCAGTATCATGTAGTAAGGGACATGCAGGTTGAAGAAATTATTTTGTTTATTAATTCAGGTTACATGTCCTGCCAGGCTGGCTGGAAGAGAAAGGAAAGAAAGGTGTAACTTTAAGCACACACTGATTTGTTCTTATTACATAACAAAAGTCTATTTCTTTATCATGTTATCATTTCAGTTAATAAAAATTAGCTACAATAACAGCATCAACTTAAAAAACCCCTCAAAGTCCAGGGGATTTTCTTTCACAATGAACATGAATACTGTTCAGAAATACAAACAGTCAAAGGATAACTTTAGGTCTGAAAGAGAAACCTGGCAAGGGTAATTGAATAAGCCTGGGTCCCCTGACTCTGTCATGGTGAGGGCAGTCAACATGTCATAATTAGGTTTATTGAGGGCCATTCCAACAATCTGCTTCTATTCTTCCTGCCTTATTGTCCACAGCTAGGCAAATAGCCAAGGGACAAAAGGAATCAAGTGCTGACAAAACATGAAAGAGGAAAAAGATTTAGCTGCTTTTATCAAAGAAACTGAGAAGGACTTTGTGTAAATAAAATAAGTGACTGGCCATCGTGCATTTAGGCAATGCCGTTTTCATTAGAATTAATTCTTGACATATTGGAAGAGTTCCAAGGGAAGGATTTCTACTTCTGACAAGTTTAATTTGTAAATTAAAAACAGTTGGTTAAACATGAGCCTCCATCAACAAAACTTAACCAAAGCCATACACGGTAAAGGCCTAAGCAGGTGAAAAAGAGAATTACTTTGAAAACAAAGTCTTCCCCAAAATTATGCAAATTCTTATTACTTCATAACAAATGTTACCCATTGAAGCCTACAGCAGGATGTCTGCTCCTAGAGATTTGTTTAGATCACATTTTCTTCCCCTTTAAGCCTCTTTAGTTGACATAACACTTACTCCATGCTTGGGAAACATGCTGGTGCTTGGGAGAAGTGGCAGCAAGATCAGAAGTATAATTACATTTTTAAAGAAGTGAAGCTAATACAACTTTTGTACCTACACATTTTAGGATGGCTTGCTCCACTCTTTTTTTTTTTTTTTTTTTTTTGTCATTGAAGAGGAGAGCTTCTTCCAAGTGAGACTCTGATTCCTAAGTGGGGGAAAACAGTGGAGGCTACTATGCAGTGTTTCCTGAACTAAATATGCATCAGATCCCAGGTCGATGTTGTCTGGTAGGATGGTTGCATGGAACTGGAGCAGCCTTGTGGTTAGGACGTGGTGACATGGAGAAAGTGAAGCTTTAGGAGAGAGGTCCAGCAGGCATCTGGACAAGGCTTTCATTTAAGTCTAGGAAAGTCCTTCAATGAAACAGCTATTTGTGAAGTTGGAACACCTTTCCTGTTGCATTTTTGCAGCTTGCAGGTTAAGCCTTAGAAGGGGTCTTTCACATGGAACTGAATTTCAGAAGCACCTTTTACCTTTTTTAAGCTGCAAATGGGAGGGTGGCTAGAGAAGAGAATGCTGTCATGAATGATTTGTCCCTTGGTAATATAAATTTTACGTGGGTATCAAATGCCCATCAATTTTATTGAGAATTACATAGGAAATAAGAAACCTATTACTTGAGTAACTTCAATGACAAGGCTATTTAGATTTAAAAGCTTCAAATTGCTTTACTTCACCTGACATGAAGGCACATCAAGGAATAACTTGGTGCTTTAAATAAAAAAAGTTTGTTTTTGTCTCAACTTGGAGAATCATCTAATTACTTGAGATAGTGAGTCTAAAGCCATGGGCAAATGCAAGAGATAATCATTATCATTGACCGGCAGCATTATTGTCACTGGCACCATCACCATCAGCATCATCATTGCTATGTTTGGGATGGAGCTTATCAATGGCGATATTTATAAGACCATAGCATCCTGGGAGAACATTACAATATGTGGTCCAAACACTTTTTTTGTGTCTTATTAAGCTGGATTTGCAGTATCTTGAAGTTTATTCCACTCATAGATTTTAGTAAGGAATCCCCCAAACATTGAGCTGTTTCAGACTAGTTCTGCACCAGATATAACTATGGCTTTCTCCAAGGTTTTAGGGTTAAGAGACTGGTTTTTGTCCCAGGTTACTCTCTGAATAGCTGTGTGATCCTGGGAAAGTCACTTACTGTTGTGAGCTGGATTCCTCTTAAATGGAGGTAATAATACTTGCTCCATTACCTCAAAAGATTGCAATGTATTAGTGACAAACATATTAGAAATTCTGAACAAATATAAAACATTATTTATTTTTAATCTGCTGACTGCGTTTGTACTCATTTAAACAAGATTTCCTAGCTATTTGGTTTGCCCCCTTGCTTTCTCAGAGTACAGTTTAATAAGGATTAAGTGGATCTTCCTGCAGTCAGTCCAAAATATACAGAACTGATTTTGTATTCAGGACATATGGGATCTAGTTGCTGGGATAATGCTATTTTATTGCAAAGCAGCACACTGGTGCACATCTCAGGAAAAACTAGTATGGGAGAAGCTGCTTTTAAGGGTTTGGATTTGGGCAAAATAAGTCTTTTGATTTCCACATTGTTCCAATGCCTGTTGGCTCATGTCATAAGTTTGGAAGGCCCAGCAGGCCAGGAAAGGAGTTTCTCTGGAAGGAGTTGGAGATTTATGCAGATTGGCTGACTCTCTGACATTTATTCGCTGCCCTTTTCTCACTCTATTTTGGCAACTCTGAACTGGATGGATAAGCTCATGGAAAATGAGGCCAGTGAGGAGAAGATGCTTTTGATTTCCCCAAAGATAAGGGAATCCTCTCTCTTTCTCTCAACATAGCAGTGGCAATTTTACTTGCATGAATTCAACATTGGCAACTCACTTCTGGAGATTGTTTGAAGGATCTGAGCAAGGACCTTCCTTGTACGTCATTGAGAGTAACATAAACTCTGCTCACCAAGGCATCCAGGGAAGAGATAAAGGTCCAGGCGATCGTCCAAATGTTATGTCTACAAGAGGCCAACCAGCTAGTTTGTAGCTGGGCACTAAAGATGCTAGTCGGAGCTTTGGCTAAGATGATAATTCAGCAGGACTGAAATTCTTCTTTAATCATCCACTTCTCTAAAAGGAGAATGACGAGGAGGGGAAACATGGCTTCCTATTTCACTCTGTAATCATTTATGATTTGAGCTGTATTTTACCTTAGGCTGACCTCTGGTGATGCTGGTTTGCTCAGTCTGTAGGCGCAGCTACAGTGGTGCAAGGGGACAATGAAGACAGGGGCCACTAAATAGTGATTTCTCTGGAAGAAATGGGAAATATGGGCTAAATGTATAGATAGATAAAGTTTTACCATTTGGGGCTCAAGCTAAATTCTCTGTACTGAGAGCATCAAGTGTCAACAATTTAAGCACAAATGTTCATATCAAAAGTGATTACATCGAGCTCCCTGGGACATTTTTTTTGCAAAAGATTTTTTTCCCTATGTTTTAAAGTCATAACATTTTCCCCCTGTGTTACCCACAGTACAGAATTTCAGACTGAATTTCATACTTTATCTCAGGCATGTTTTTAAACTCCACCCTTGGAATTTTAATGTTGAAATATGGAATTAAAAATGATGAATGGGTTAGCTCATTTTTTTTTTTCTTTTTAATGGAAGTAGGGGAGGGAACTGTATAGCTCCAGAATTTAGCCTTATTTATTTTATGTTGTCAGTGTTTGTAGACTTTTTTTTTTTTATTTGTTTACTCTTGTTTGTTTGCACTAATCACTACTTAAGGAAAAGTCCTTACTGGCCAGCCTCCTCTTCCCCAAGCCTTTAGCCTTGGTGACCATTCAGGCATAAAAACGTGCTTATCTGCAAATGAATGGCAGCTCTTTGCTTCATTAAAGCCCCTTTCTCTTTTGGCACTCGCATTGTGACCCTTTGATATTAATTCAAAGGGCAATTAAAGAATGCGGCCCATCTTTGAAGTGAGGCATTCAGGGCAAGGGTAGGGACGAACCTGGGCCTCTGATGGACTGTGCGCATTCAACAGGCCTTTTCAAGGCAGTTTGAAGTGAGTCAAAGAAAATGGGCAGGAGAAGGTCAAAGAGAAAAAAGGGGCTAAAGAAACAGTCTGTATTTGTTCGGAGTATTAGCCAAGCAAACTGCAAATAGCAACAAAATGAAACAGTTAATAGAGCAGCCAGACAGAGCCGTGTCAATCACTTAACTTGAACAGCATTAGGCTTACCAAGGCTCTCTCCACTGTGTTACCTCATTATCTTGGGAAAGGCAGTAACTGGAAGTAATGGTATTGTATTTCTTTCTGCTTACTGCCCAGAAAAGGTGATAAATACTCACTGCTCCATAATTATGCAACATATATACATAAAGGAGTAGGAGCGGGTGGGAGGGGGCCGGGGGCTTGGAGGCTGCATTGAAGTTGAGTTCCTAGTAAAAGGTCCGAATATGGCACAAATATGGCATGTTCAAACATTAGCATGCTGGAGAATCCCTTAACTCGTTTCATCTGGAGCTGGCTTGAAATATGCACGATCTCTCCTAGAACAACCCTTAAAGACAAACATGTTTACCCATCCAGGAAAGTTCTCTGTTAGGAAGAAAGAAAGAAAGAACAAAAAAGCTTGCAAGAGCTGTACTCAAATGATATGAAAAATTTGGTGAACACTCCCCTCTTTCCCCCTCCCCCAACCCCCGCCCCCGTGGAAACAAGGAGATCTAGAGCGAGGGCGGAAACTTAGCTCTCAGCTTTCTCCATTGTGCCTGGTTATTGAAACGCCCCTGGAGAGGGGCGGCTGGAGAGCCTCCGTGGCAACAGCGCAGCCGCACGACGCACGCACGTTACCTAGAGTCGCAGGGCTGGGGGGCTGATTGGAGGTTTGATCGGTTTCTATCAGTGCGGTTAGGATGGATATTTTTGGATTCCACTTTTATTGGTCATTATGAAAAACAAAAGAACGACATCAACCAAGCACTTCTTTGAAAGTGTGAGCAAAGAGATTTGAAAAATATTTCCAGACTCCCCCAGGGGGTGTATGGGTAAGAGGGGGAGAAACCCCAAGCACCCACACAAATGTCTGCAGATAGGTCGAATATGTTTCTGTCATCGCAAGACATGGTCAGCTTTTAAGGAGACCCCTGAGGACCCTGTTCTGATTATTTGCAACATGGGCTGCTACAGATTGTTGTTTGATGTTGCATTTGTGCATAATGGGGTTTGTTTGGAGGAACAGTAATAGATCTGAAGGATCTGTTATGCAGCTTTTTGACATGCTGTTCCAGAATGTAGCTATTAATATAAAAGTTACTGCCTTTGTAAAAAGTCCATTATTGAACTACGTACTCAGTTGCTCCGCATTTTAACAAAATCATATTCTGGTGCTGGAAAACGTTCCTTTTCTTAAAAAAAAAAGTCTTGATTTTAGGGTCACCCAGGTGCTGTATATAAAACTATGAAAACAAATCATATGCTTTTTAAAACAACATATTAGTAACTTCAACTATTTAGTAGGACCAACCCATAAGTCTCTCTTCCGTCCTACTTAATGCTACAACGGAAGAAAGTTTGAGACATTAGGAGCTGTTATTATCACAGAAACAGTTAACTGAATGGTAGCTGCTTAACTAAACAGGGATCAACTTTGTGGCATTGCAAATTTCCTTAGGTGTCTTAGGAGAAAAGTGCCACAAAATATTTCAAATACTAATGAAATTTTACTTTGAAAATACATTATAAAATAAGGGGAAACTAAGGTAATAGAAATAGAATAAGCTAGGACATTTTCGTTAATAACAACCATGGACATTTTCCCACTTACAGAAAGAGTACATTCCCTTTTCCCCAGTAATTTTGAAAAATTGTTTTATTTTAGTTTTAAAAATAAACAGCTAATTTTGATGTCTTTTTTAAAGGATGGGTAATATCTGGAAAGATTAGGAAATGTCATTGTCCTAGAATACTGAAAATATTGATGTACCTTGCAGCTTGCCACTACACTGCACACACACCTTCTGAGTGATTTGCCAATTTCCACCAACTTTTATCCTTCCAGTCTCTTTTATCTTACTCCTTTTCCCATGCAAACCCAAAACGTTTGTTGCAAGGACTGAAGGCTGGGGAGCAGTGGTGAAGAAGAACCATTAGGGTTCCTTTTTGTCTCTTATTTTAACTTTGCACACCTTTTTGAACTATCCGTTAGAATTGTGTGCAATCTCTAGGCAAGACTGTGGTCCTGAAGTCAAGATAAATGTTATCACTTGTTCTGTCCACGCTTTGGCAAACTGGGATTGAAGTGGCTTCGTCTAACATACAGAGCAGACTTACAGTTACGGCACTTGTAGCTCCTGCTTCATAGAGGTTCAATGCCATATGCTTCCATAGGTTTCAAATGAAACAAACCAATTCTGCCATTCCCTACGTTGCTTCCCAGAAGTATATAAGGAATTCCTGGAATCTGTATGATCTTTAGGATCTCATGGCTTTAGTGGTTCTTTCAAATCATAGAGGTAGAGAATTTTCTCTCGCACCTCCCTTGGAGATAAATTTGTTTTTGGATCTGACAGGCAGCCCTTCAAGAGCCAGGCAGATAACCACAAAGCAATAATAATAATGTACTTACTTTATAGCTAAGGAAGCAGAAATTTAGAGAGGTTGAATAATGGCTAATAAGGGGCAGAGCCGGGATCAGGGTCCAGATTTGCCTGATTCTGGGACTTACACTGTTAACTGCCACACTGTATAACTGGCTTGTGGCTTCAGGGATGACAAGTGACATTAAGAAAGTACTGAGGAGAGGGCTATTTTTAGGGAGTGAGTCCAGTGCCTCTGCAGCTGGTAGGTCTATGAAATGGGGCCAATAATTGTATTTGCCTTATAAAACTGTGATAAAGATTTTATGAGATAATACACAAGGGTGCCAAATGCTCCTCAATAAGCATCAGATAGTGTCCTTGTTAATCTTATCTGTAGGGTATGGCCCAGAGGTGGCTTTTCCAGGATGATAATAAAGCTTAAATTTGGGGACTCTTATAGGCATGAATCCTTGAGAGTGCTGAGTGTTTGATGAGTGCTGTTGAGTGCTCTAAGTGAGGAGGGAAAACCAGGATGCGATCAGGATGTATTTCTGCACAGGCATTCCTAGTAAGTTGCCTGGAGAGATACACACAAAAGGGAGCTCCAGTAATTTGTTGTGATTTTTTCCCCCATTCTAAACAAATACTCACTTTTCTTACCTGATTTTGTATTTGTAAATTTATATATATATATATATATATATATATATTTTTTTTTTTTTTTTTTTTTTTTTTTGAGACAGAGTCTCACTTTGTTGTCCAGGCTAGAGTGAGTGCCGTGGTGTCAGCCTTGCTCACAGCAACCTCAAACTCCTGGGCTCGAGTGATCCTTCTGCCTCAGCCTCCCGAGTAGCTGGGACTACAGGCATGTGCCACTATGCCCGGCTAATTTTTTTTATATATATATATATCAGTTGGCCAATTAATTTCTTTCTGTTTATAGTAGAGACGGGGTCTCGCTCTTGCTCAGGCTGGTTTTGAACTCCTGACCTTGAGCAATCCGCCCGCCTCGGCCTCCCAAGAGCTAGGATTACAGGCGTGAGCCACAGCGCCCGGCCTGTAAATTTATATATATATTTTTAAAGAAGGTCCACCAAATTTTATAAGCTTCAAGCTCCATAAAACTTGGATCAACCAACTACTCTCTGTCTCCAGCTCTGGAGGGAGGTAGGAAATTGATTACTTTGCTGATTGGTTGATTAAGAGTTTGATTCATTCACAGGCATTAATGACAATTCTAACTGTTCTGTTAGATTCTGTATGTGTTTGCCTGAACTAAAGAAATCAAAGCCTCATCCTATTCTGGATTTGTTAGAAGTCTGGCTTGCTAAATGTTCTAACTCCCAGTATCCTGAAAGAGTTAATGGGAAAACTCTTGCTCGAAGTATAAAGCATCCTCAGGAGGCCAACTTAGAGCTATTGAGAAAGCATAGAACCTAGAGAATCAGACTTTATTTTGAATAATGGGTAAAAAAAAAAACCTGTATAAATTAAGGAGAGATTAGACCTTGTCCAGAAACCCATTCAGACTGTTTTATGAGAAATGTGCAACAAAATCTGTACAAACAAGCTATACTTATTGAATGCCTGCTATTTGTTAGTTACTGGAGAGAATGATGATTAATAAGATACGTCCTCTGCCTTCCAGAAGCCTGTAGCCTGGAGGGGAAGACAGTCACATGAGCACATCACGCAATCTCATGTGTTTAAGTGTTTTTAAAGTCCAGGCTACTGTGGGAATGCAAGAGATGGTTGTCTGACTATCCCCAAGTTCAGGGAATTGTATTTTTAAAAAGATCTCAGAGCTTAGTATTAGAGGGTGACTAGGAGTTAGCCAGCCCAAGAAAGAAGAGTAACAGGCAGAGAGAGCAGCACGGGCAAAGGTGTGGAGCATCGTATACAGGGAATGGCAAGAAGCTAAAGATGACAAGTGGTCCTGCCCATGAATTCCTCAGTCTTCAAAGGCAAAACACACTCCTCGTTTTCTGGCTTCTATTTGGTTATGTTAAAAATGAACAAGCGATATATTCCAAAACACACTCACATTTCCAAAAGACTGTGTAGGTTACTTTGAACATTTGTTATCAAGCAAGTACTGTTTGAAAAGAAAATGAAATTTTGTATACTTTTTTTTTTTTTAATTGGGACAAAACATTTTTCCACTAAGGGTGACCATTTTGCAGGAACATTTTGGGAAGAATAGCGCTTGATGCGCAGAAATGTGAAGTTCTTTGGAATTTAACAATGTAACTCTAATGCTTCCTTTGTGTTTTGTTTAGGGAGGTAATCTGAGCATGGAGTTGCAAACTATTATTAATTTTTCCTAGTTTCCTTCTTTTTTGTGGCTTTAAATTTATTTTTGAAATTATCATAGTCAAGTAGACTTTTTTTGGGTTATTCTGTATTGAGGTAAAGTTCATATAACATAAAATTAACCATTTTCCAGTGGCATTTAGTACATTCACTATGCAGTGCCATCACCAGCTCTGTCTAGTTCTGAAACATTATCAGCCCTAAAGTGTGGGGCGCGGTGGCAACGCCATTCCAAGATGGCACCCGCTTCCTGGTCACACCCTACTGTGCGTCTGACAAACAGATGCTCAGCGCATGTGCAGAGTTTGTCTCCTCCCTTCCAAGTGCCTTATCCAATCAGACAATGCCCAGTGTACTTACTGCCTTTATAAGCAGCCGCGGAGAATGCCTCAGCGTCTTCCGCACGTAACCAGTTAAGCAATCCCCATCAAAGCACTGTCAGAAGAACTCCGGTTGCCGCGTCTTCCTTGCTGGCGAGGCGGGCGCGACACTAAAGAAAACCTGGTACCTATCAGGCGATTGCTTCTCAATCCCCCACCCACCCCCTGGCAACCATCAATCTGCATTTTATCTCTAAGGATTTAACTACTCTGGTTATTTCCCAGTCATATAAATAGAATCATAGTGAATGACCTTTTGTGTCTGGCTTGTTTCATTTAGCATTAAGTTTTAGAGAGTAGTTCATGATATAGAATGTGTTAGTATTTCATTACTCTTTATGGCTGAAAAATATTCCATTGTATTTATATACCCTAATATGTTTATCTCTTCATCCATTGGTAGACATTTGGTCTGCTTCTGCCTTTTGGCCATTATGAATGGTGCAGCTAAGAACATGTATGTATAGGTATTTGCTCTTTTTTGGAATCTGAACACATCTTAATCTATTGAATCACCATCATAATCAGGATAGAGCACACTTCCAACACTCCCAAAACTCCCTTTGAAATTACCCCCTTCTCTCACCCTTAGCCCTGGAGGCTGCTGATTTGTTCCCCATCAATGTAGTTTTATTCTTTTAAGAATATCATGTAGATGGAATCATACAGTATTTAATTTTTTGAGACTGGCTTTTTTCACTCAGTATAATTACTTTGAGATTCATCCAAGTCATTGTATGTGCCAATAATTCATTCCTTTTTATTGCTGAGTAGTATTCTATTGAATGGACATGTCATAGTTTGCTTATTCATTTACCTGTTGAGAAATAACAACCTGTTGAGGGTTTGGGTTAATGTCAACTTTGGTCATTATGAATAGAATTGCCATCAACACTTTTATAGAGGTTTTGTGTGAAGACCAGCATTTTTCTAAATACCTAGAAGTGTGATTTCTGGGTCATATGTTAATTGTATGTTTAACTTTCAAGAAACTGCCCAATGGTTTTACAGAATGACTATACAATTCTGCATTCCACCAGTAATACATGAAAGTTCCAGGTGCTCTGCATCATGCCAATCCTTATTATTGTGAGTATTTTTAATTTTAGCCATTCTAATGTAGTTTAGTGATATTTAATCATGTCTTTAATTTATGTTTCTCTAATGGCTAATGATGTTGAACATCTTTTCATGTGCTTAATTTGTCGTCACATATCTTCTTCAGTGAAGTGTCTATTCAACTCTCTTGCTTATTTTATGTTTATTTTGTTTTCATATTGTTGAGTTTTAAAAGTTCTTATATTCTTGATACAAGTCGTTTGTCAGATATGTGATTTGCAAATATTTTCTCTGTCTCTACCTTGTCTTTTCATTCTTTTACCAGTGTCTTTTGCAGAACAAAAGTTTTATTTTGGTAAAGTGCAATTTGTTCATTTTTTATTTTATGGGTTGTTCTTATTAGTACCCTGTCTAAAAGCTTTTGGCTAGCCCCTGGTCCTGAAGATATTCTCCCATAACACATAGATTTTACATATAGGTCTATGATCAATTTTCAGTTAATTTTTGTCTGTGTTGTTAAGTTTAGGGCAAAGTTTCTTTCTTTCTTTTTTTGCATGTGAATGTTCAATCGTTCCAACATCACTTATTGAAAAGACTGTCTTTTCTCCATTGAATTATACTTGCACCTTTGTAAAAAATCAACTGGTTATATTCATATAGTTCTGTTTCTGAACTCTATTCTGTTCAATTGACATAGGAGTCTATCCTTTTGCTTACATCACAATGTCTTGATCACTGTAGCATTATAGTAATTCTTAAAATCCAAAAATGTGATTCCTCTAGCTATACTCTTTTTCAAAAAATTTTAAAGCTATTCTAACTTCTTTGCTTTCCAACATACATTTTCTAATTAGTTTGTCTATATCGATAAAACAAATCTTTCTGGGAACAATTTATTTTTCAAAAGGTGTTTTATTTTGGTTTTGAAAAGTTTTAGAAATCAGAGTCATGATAAAATTAACCTATTTCTATCACATACAAAATTAAGAATTTTATCTACCAAACTGAGGATATCATTCTATTACAAATGTTTCCTCTGTATAAATGCTCAGTTTTAGTAAAATGGTTGGCTATAAGTCATAGAGGTTGAGCAAAGTCATGATATCTACACCAGAGAAAAACTTTTGAATTGTCACGCATTTTTAACCTGCTTTACTCATTTGTCATGCAACACTCAAAATCATTCTCAGAGAACAAGAGGCATACATGAAACATTTAATGTACATTCATAAGAAAGAGGTCAACTTGCTCATGGCTTTTATATCATTTATTTAATTTATACAGTTGTAAGCATTTGAATCCTCTCAAAAGCATTTGCAAATGTGCAATATTATAGGGTTTGCAGGCCAATGTTCTGGCCCATGAATGAAAGACTAGGATACCAGGAACTCAGAAAGGGAGGTAGAAGGTAAGGAGTTTTGCTTTCTTTTCCTGCTTGAGTGCAGAAAGAAATCTACCCCCTGTTCTGCCTCAGAAGAGGACAACTTAGAGAGATGTTAGAATCTTTTTGGTACCTTTTCCTCCTAATCTAGAATTTCATTGCAAAGTTCCAGTGGACTTTCAGTGCTTTGTCCTAATGTCCTGTACAAATTGATGTGTGTGCTAGGTATTTAGTATGTTCTTTTCTACCCATTTGCTAACATTTCAAATAGGATTAAAATTTAATACTTACAAAGTCAATGTGAGCATTATGAAAATGAGCTTAAAATATAATTAAGGCGTCAACAAGGGAGTCTCAAATTTGGCAAAGACTGCCTGTGGAACTCTTAGCTTTTTGAGGAGGCTGTTGTAGTCAGTCGCTGTGGGCATCGTGGCAGCCCACTATTTGCATGCAGCTCTGGCAAAATAGTTGTTTGTTGATCTGATTTTGGAAGCTTTGGGTTAGATTAATTTTGCATTTCAGGTTACTCTTTAAAAACTGTATATTGAGATGAATATCTAAGGCTACAGTTTATCAATAAAGTGATTTTAAGAATTCTGCATTGAGAGGTCACTGTCTTGAGAATGATCTTGTACTGAATGTTTCTAGCTGCAACTTGAGTCTATTTTAAATGTTTGTAAAAAAGTCTGAGTGCCTCTAGGTGATTGTTCAATGGTTCCAGGGAAAGCATTATTTTTTTAATTTTGTGTTGCCTGAAATAAATTTTTTGTTCCTCAACCATGACCTCCTGGTGTTGAGATATAGACACGTGCAAAGGAAAGGTCATTGTTTGATTTCTTAGTCAATGAACAAATAGAAAATTAGTCTAGTAAAACTATCACAATCCAGTAGTGCTCATTATACTACTTTATTTTTCTTTAGTTCTTTTACATATAGTTTTTATATTTGCCACTTCAATCTTGTGATGTACTGTAGACGGATGTTATTTTCCCATCTTGAAGATGGAGAAAGTGAAGGTCAAAGAAATTGAATGACTGGCCCAAGGCCATAAAGCCAGTATTAATAAGTAGAAGGATCAAGATGATGGCCTCATGCTCCTGTTGCCCATCTGAAAGGGCATTTTGCTTTTAGGTAAAGCAAATTCCTACTTTATGTCTGTAAGAAAAGAGAAAGGATGACTTCAAAATACTGAACTTCTGATTCTAAGGTAAAAGTTATTGGATTTAAAAAATTTTCCCTTTAAAGAAAAGAAAAAAGACAAAAATGTGACTTTGGTTTGATATGCTTTGGTTTGAAATGTTTTAAAAATATGAGCTCTTACATTTTCTTTCTCTAAATGCAATGTTACTTCCCGATGTAATTTCTGTGTTTGGACTAGTGGTTATAAACTCCTTTTATTTTGATGTCCTTAATAGATGTTGATTGGTATAATGCTATGCCTGGTCTTTATATTTGATATATCATATATTACCTGCAAAGTGCTTATTTGCTTTGTACAATCTCTTGGCATTACCTTTTGATCTAGATATAAAACAGGCAGAAGCAATGTGATTCCTGCCTTTAATGTAATATGATTCCAGGAATTAGGAATTTCCATTTCAGAATGTATCAGGAAGCAGGGAATGGGCTTATTCAAACAATGATGTTCTGTTGCATAAGTTGTGTTGGTTGCTTCCAAATGCGTGGATGTGCACGTGTGTGTGTGTGTGTGTGTGTGTGTGTGTTCATTTTGAAGCAGGAAAAGTAGGTTTTTCCTCTCACAAGAAACCACTCTTGGAAGGCAGATCTCAACTGCTATAGATGAGGCAAAATATGAAATAAATGTAGTTTAGGAAACTTGAAATTTTAAGATTAATTTTCTTGGGGGAAAAAAAAGAATGCACAGAGGATCAAATCCTTAGGAAGAAGTTTCGTTATTCCAGTTCTCTTGTTGGGGCTGGTTTAGTGGCTTACTCCACAGTATGCCTCAGGGTTTAAGGTTTTTGGTAGTGTGTTTTAAATTGGTGCCACACAGTCAGTCCCAGATTTGGCCTTAGAGGATAAGACTCAGGGAAAAAAGATATCTCAGTCTTATCAATAAGAGATTTTTTTTTTGAAAAAGGAACTGAACTTCAGATCCATGCATTCGAGCGATATAGTCAGCACCCAGTAAAACTCAGATTAAAAAAATCCTCTATCTGCCCCAAATGTTCTCTAATTGCAAACAAGATACAAGGATGAAAAATCAAGTACAAAGGTTAAAGGTTCTTGCTGGTGAGCCGTGGGAGTGTTGGTGGGGAGGTATATTGATGCATGTCAGTTTCCAGATTCTGAGGTCAAGCTGTCATTCCTAAAAGGAACAAGGCATCTTCAGAAAAAGTGTGATTATCAAACAACAGGTCAAAGTTTATCTCTAGGTCAATGAAAAGTCCGGGGGGTGCGGGTTTGGGGAGGGGAAATAGGGTGGTGGTGTCACCACTCTGGCCCTGAATATAAGTTGTGTATTTAAAGAAATTTGTGACAAAGTATTTAGATTTTTAAAAACCTATCCTATTAGATTTACTAAATATTATTTAATAATGAAATTAGAAAATCATTCTCACTTATAATAATTTGATAAGGGTTAATAATAATAATAGAGTTTCACATACATTATATAATTGAATCCTCATGACAATGATATGAAGGAATTGTTTTTATTCCCACTTTGCAGATGAAATAATCGAGGCTTAAAAACATGACTGCCTCTTCTAAGGTCATAGTAAGAGGCTGTTCTTTCCACCACGGTAGTTCCCTCTGAAAAAACTGGATGGTGTGATGTGAATGAATCTTGATTTAACTTAAAATATAAATGCATGTGAGAGCACGCCAGAAAATCAAGTCAGTTTTAGGATGGAAGAATATCTTTTGGATATCCCTCCTTCTCAAAGTAGTTCTTTCTTTCATCCCTTGCTCAGAAGAGTTTGCTGTCCATTCCTGTTACAAAGCTCCTCTATGCCCTCACCTGGGCATTTCCACAGGAGACGTGTGGGAACTCCTAGCCAAGCTGGGACCAGGGATGCAGTCAGTGGTGTGGGGGTGACTGCAGGGAGGTCCCCTTGGTCACACAATGGCCCATTTCCTGCCTGCCTGATCACCTTCTGCACTGCTGTCAGATATGAAGGGCCCCAGAATCTTTAGGATGCTTCATTGTTTTATTTATTTATTTTTAGAATAATTCTGTATTTTTTTTATTGCTGTTCCATGAATACATTCTGCACAGACTATTTTTTTTTTTTTAGGATAAATCTGTGGGAGAACCTACCATGCTGTGACCAGTGCATGCCTTCTTACTGGCATTTAAAAAGATGGATTGAGACAGGTAGTTAGGCTAGATTACTTTTTCTATACTAAATGGAGGATGTTTTGAAATAATGCCTGCAAAATAGACACTGTCTCAGTGACGATCATTGAGAACAAGAGTCTCCATAATTAGCATGATAAAACCCCAAATAATGATGTTTTAAACATTGGCAAGCTATGGCGTTATAAAATTTGGGGATAGCTGTTGAGCCAGAAAAATAATTGTTCTAAGCATGGTACTAGGCTTAGAACAAAAAAAAGTGTATTATTAATTGACCCTTTATATGTGGCTCTATGAGTTAAAAGAAAAGGAAAACAAAATACATCTTGGATTACTGTGGCATGAAAACTTCAATAGTAAATTTCAATAGTAAGCCAGTGTCAGGGATCAGGGGCTTATCTGAAGGCCCCAAAATGCTGAGCCATTTATTTTGGCAATGCTGACTGTGTCCTGTTAAGAGCAAGGCTCCGAGAGAGACATTTAAGCAAAGTGTAGACAGTTTGAAATGTATGTCTGTATGAAAGTTGTTGCCCTCCTTTAGGGCTCCTTTTCCTTACTATGAAAGAGCTTGTGGTATGGTGTGCCTGTGTGTGCCCATTCTGTGACTATTTTCCAGATTTTACCAGCACACTCACTGTATTTACTATCTCATGTTACCCTTATTAGACAAAAACTATCTCACAACGATAGGGTCCATTTTAATGATGCAGGTTGAGCCAAAGTTCGGAGTCTAGGGTTGGATGGCCATATCTGTACTTTTGGAGGAAGAACAGACCTGGGGACAGTCTGTCGCATTTCAAAATGGAAAGCCAGGTCTTCAAATGCAACGACTGTTTTCTGAGATGAAGTCAGGTTACTTTCCCTAAAACAAGTTGTGCAGTGGAAGCACAACATTAAAAATACCATATTAGTATTCACTGTATGATTTTTAGGAAAAAGAAATTGAAAAGATTATTCGTTTAGAAGTCATTATATACAATATTTACTTTTGTTGTTTATGAGAAAATGAGACTTCCAGTCTACTAGTAATGAAAAGTTAATTCCTTGCAGTAGAGAAATCAAAGAGCGGTTTCCAAGTCTCTTGGGCCAAAGGACTTGGAGGAGGTTAGGGGGTCTTTGTGCCTGAGGGATTGTCTCAGTGGGAGCGGAGAGGGGGAGAGCAGGATCAGGAAGTGCCTGCCTCAGTGTGAGCCCAAGGGATCAAGGAAGGACAGCAGGGGTCTCTGAGAGGGAGGGATGGCATTATTGGGATGAGACTCCTGCTCCTATCAAGGAATGCTCCAGAGGATGGTGAGCACCATCCGCCGGGCTAGTTGAAGGGAAGAATGGTTTTCTGTGAACAGAGAAAGTCCTTCATGCAAACCCTGAAAACCCTTAAAAGGATCTGCCTGCCAGTCCTCGTTGGAATGTGATTGGTTCTGGCACATTCCAAATAGCAGAGCAAAAAATGAATCCAAGACCCAGAGGTTTCCAAGGACAGGGCTTGGGACAAGCCAAAGTGGATCACTCATCCTTGAGATAGGTGCTAACAACTGTGAGTCAAGAGTATGGTTGGGCATGTCTTTACTATTATATCACAGAGGTTTTCTGAAATGTGTGTAAGTGCCCACTGTAAGACAGCATGTGCTAGAAAACGACAAGTCCAGGATTTGACTTTATGTGAATCTCACTTCAAAATAAGGTAGGTCAGTGATTTCCTAATTTCAGGGAACCTAAGGGTCACATGCAAAGAGAACCTGAGTTAGCGTATGCAACATGCTCAGAACAAGGACTGACATGGTAGATGCTGTATTAGTACTATTACAATTTATTTCTAAGGTCTTTGTTTAAAAAGAATGTTTCTTTAAATATTTCTATTTAAATGATTTTGCAGGTCTGGGATAGGGCCCAGAGATAATCATTTTTAACCCTTCAGGTGATTTTGAGGCAGGTGTTTGTAGACAACTTGCACAGTATCTCCTAATGGGGACTTTCCAGCCAGGAGGTCTTGAGAGCCCCTCACTCCATCTCCTTGAGCCCTTAACATGGGCAGGACAGTCATGTTCTACCACATGCTTCAATAGTGGGATGACCTTGCTTAGTTATCAAGATCAGGTCCCATGACTCACCTTTTTGAAGGCTACACATTTCCTTTTTTCCCAGTGAAATTGGACAAAACAAAATCTCAGTTTCTATTAATGTTGCAACTTGTCTAGCTGTCTCTCCAAGTTGAGAATGAAAAGCTCGACAGTAAGCCTTAAATATATGAAAGTCAATGATAAATGCTGTGTTGATATTGAGACTTTCGATGTGCTTGTGCTGTGGAGTGTCATCAGGAACATGACATGATACAAAAAGAAGTGCACCAGCTCTCTCTAAGAGATCTTCTGGTAGTCCTAGCCAGCCACAGTGTTCTCTTGCATTCTTAAGTACTTATGACATTGAGGGAGACATCAGTTTAAGGGCAGGTCCAGAGATGGGTCTGAGAGATGTCTTTTCCATAAAATAATACTTACTGTGGGAAGCCCAGATTTCCAAAGGTCTTTCTGATCATCTAAGAGACCACAAATTTCAGACCCTTCAGGTAACCCTATATGTCTGAAGCATTGGACAATGCTTATTGCAGGAGGAAGCATGTCAGAACAGACAAGCATATTGCAGTACAACAAAACTAATCTACATGTAAGGTGAGAAAAGACTGACAAAATTTAAGATGAAAAAAGACTGTGACAGCTCCCCCCGCTTCCCTCAGGCAAATAACGTATCCACTGAACACAAAATGGGATTAGAAGTCCAACCATTATCTGGCTAACCATCTAACATGTCTGAATGAAAACTTAAAGTGAAACTCTCCATTTAAAAAAACATTTGCAATTGACATTTCCTGGAGATTGTATGTCAGATTTTATTTTAATTTGATATTGGCTAGACTGTGAGCTTTGTTCTGTTCAGCTTTTTGTGTGCACTGCTTTGCAAAGAACTGGACATACAGTGAGCACTATGCAAGTATTTGGTGAATAAATAAATGTGAATTTAGAGAAACATTTTGTAATGGGGTTATTAAAAACTTCGACCTCTTGTTTTTTTCCCCTGGGAAAGAAAACATATGTCTAAACTTATGACGTAGATCATGTCCTGTTACCTGGACCCTGACTATATCTTTCACAACTTGTTTTATTGCTGTTTCTGGTGGAGCATCATGTAAGTTTATTCAGAGTCTTGGTTTGCATGAAGTTTTGGATGCTAAATCACTCCCAAAAATGTCTTTAGGGTTTGACAAAGTTAGCATATGAATGTCAAACCAGGATATACATTTTATATGTCAACATTATAATTCACTTTTATTTCACTTTCTACAGTACTCTACATTTTCCCAAAGTCAATTTATACTCCTGTAAATTTGTCCCTCACAGCCACCTGTGAGTTGCTATTAGCCCTTTCCAGATAGAGAATCTGAGAGTCATACAGTTTAGGCAACTTGCCCGACTGACCGTCTGAGTTGAGAAAAGATTCCTGGGAATAGAATAACAGTTCTTTCTTTTGTGCTGCTTCTAGCTTCCTTGCTTACCACGTAGCTGAACTTGCTGCCCTGGCAGTGGCTTTTAGATAGAAATGATGGAAGTTGCCTATCGGGCATCAGGACATAGGATTAGGAAGTGAGGTCACAACTATGGTTTTGGCATTTCTGGGGATACAGTCGATGGTTCACGTCAGAGGTCACTGAGTTTGTGGCATTGCAATCCAAGATAGTCCAAGAATGAAGTCAAAGCAGGGTCAACATCAAGCTGACAGAAGCATAGCACCAAGACGCCAGACCACCTAGACTACTGTTGTCCAGTTAAAAGAGTTTCCTGGTTCTTCCCCTCTTTGTGAACTGAGCAGTAGCTCAGCTCTTGGGTATAATTAATTCATGAATTAAGTTTGTCACCTGCTCTTCGATAATGGCAGTGGTGACGAGCTCTGGCGGTGACAGGGAATGCGGGTATGAAGTTTGGTGTAGAATTCATAAACACAAGCATCAACATGAGAGATTTAATGTCAATTCCCACCTTCACTACATGCTTAGCTATATAATCTCTCTGAGCCTCATTTTTCAATCTGTAAAATGGGGGACAATAATAGCATTGATTTGAAGATCATGTAAAGGAACACAAGTAAGGATGCTTGGTATGGTACCTGGTACCTTGTAAGAACCCACCAAATGTTGGCTGTCATGTAGACTAGGCAATTTTTTTTCTGTCAAGACCCATAGAGTGAATATTTATGGCATTTTTTGGGCCACTGGTCTCTGTCACAACTACTTAGCTGTTCTGTTGTAGCATGTAGCCATAGAAAATACATAAATGAATGTGCATGGTTATGTTCCAATTGACTTTATTTGTGGACACTAACATGTAACTTTCACATATTTATGTTCTTCTTCTTTTTTTCCAACAATTAAAAAATATAAAAACCATCCTTAACTCATAGGCAAAAACAGGCAGTGGGTCATGTTTGGATGACCCCTAGTATAGATCGTCACATCTTCAATTTGGAAATATTGTTTTGTTTTCTAGCACCACATCTATGTTGTGGTGATTCTTATTAGAGTTCTACCGGTAATTTCTGGTTATGTTGCAAAGCGATTGCTCCTTCACCTGAAAGTGGTTACACCCACCAAGAGGTGCACCACTGGAGGACAAGGGAGTGCTGGGGTAGGTGGTCCTTTAAATGCAAATGTGCATTTGTTTTTAACTCAGGAGTCTTGGCAGTCAGCTCAAAATTTCCAGGTTAAATAAATCTTCCTCAATGATAATGTATTAGAACACCTGAGATAGGTGAAATTCTTATTTTACCTATTTAAAAGTGTGAAGAAATGTAGTGAAATTTAGTTTCTAATGAGTCATTGAGGGCAAAACTGTATGAGGTCCTGTATGATATTCAGAATTTAAGAAATCTCAGATGAAAATAAAGCTACATCTTCAGATGCCAAGTAAAGAAGAAATATAAGGTAATATTTACTTAAGTGAAATTCCAAAGCCTTTCTGCCTAAAATAGCCAACCAATTTAACTAAAAGCACTATTTTCCCCCACAATCCTCTTTCTTATTTTTATTTTTTATTTTGATATATAGTCTCACTCTATTGCCCAGGCTGGTGTTTAGTGACACAATGATAGTTCACTGTGACGTCAAACTCCCACCTTAGCCTTCTGAGTAGCTAGGACTACAAATGTGCACTACCATCCCTGTATAATTTTTAAAATAACTTTTTTTGGTAGAGATAAGGCCTATGTTGCCCAGGCTGGTCTCTAACTCCTGGCCTCAAGTGATCCTCCTGCTACCGCACAGGGTCTTTCCTTGTAATTTTCTAATACCCCAACGCCTTCACTTCAATTTCTAGGGTACTAAGTCTGGCCTCTGTCTGATGCATGTTCCCCTTTTCATGATAACTTTTTCTAAGTTCCTGTGGTGCCAATATTTCCTGTGCAAGGTGTTACAAAGTTAATTGACAATGCATAGGATTTTCAGTGGTATTTATTATTGTCATTGATTTTTTTTTTTTTTCAAGTTTAAGAAGGTGCTAGCAGTATCATTTTTTAGGGACAGAAAGATTACACGTGCTGGCTAGAATACTGAATTGACTCAAGGTTGTTTGCAAATTCTCATAAAAATACCCAAGCTTCTTTTAAGTTACTTCCCGATTAACAGAACCGGTTCCATTATCACAAAAGTAATACATATTCATTATAGACAAAAATGTTTAAGGTAGAATTTTACAAGTCATTTCAACTGCATTGTTTTGAGACCTGATGAGTGTAAGGAGCATGCTCGTGAGCCGTGGCATTATCAGGTGATTGTTTCAGAAGGGTGCAATCATGCTCTATGATCCTCCTACCTATGCTAGGTTCCAGGTGCTCAAGACCTTACTTCAAGTTTAGAACACAAAGCTAAATGGCTTCCCAGATTTAATCATGAGGTTCTCTGAACAATCCATGACCTATATGTTTCCATCTACTCATAGAACAAGGTAGTAGCTACCCATGAGGGTCGATTTCATTGGAATTGGGAAAAGAAACCCCATTCCCCCATCAGAGACTCTAGGTAGTTTATAATCATGAGTGCTGGTTGACTTTATTGTTCCTGCTCTTTGGGCAGTGGTGGGAGGAGGGCTGTCATTACTGCTGTTTAGGGATGTTTCACACTGTGTCATTGGCAGGGAGGGCAGACACAGAAGGACAGTGTCTTGTGCTTAGGCACTGTCTGGCTTCATCATAGATTCATGAGCAGGAGTGAGTTTATAAAGAAAAACAAGGGCTCCTTCTGAAACCCTGTAAAGAACCCTCTGGATGATGTGTCACATGGCCATGTGATTTTGTAAAATATGCAAAAGGAAGCTAGTTTTGTGTTCTTAAAGAGGAATCGCCTTCCCCACCCTGCCTCCCCTCTCCCCCCAATTGTAAAAGCTTCAGGCCTCAATGAAACATGGACCTGTTTCTGACTCTGTATGTTTGGGCTGGAATTTAAACCTTTTTTGAAAGTGGAGAAGAAAAATATGTCTGTGTTGACAGATATATAGGATTCTGGGAGTTGAAGAGTAAACCTTCCTTAAGGCCTAAGACTGAAGAGCAAAATGGGAAAAGAAAAGATTTATTCAAGGAAAGGGTCTCTAAGCCGAGAGAGGAATGATACTGTTGGTGTTTTTTTACATTCAAAGAAAAGAATCAGGAGGAAAAGAAGTGTCTTCAGTTAATCAGAGAATGACCTCATACCCTTGTGTTTTTATTTTCTGTAGAAAATGAAGGGCTTGATATAATGCCTCTTTAATAATGGCTAATAAAATTTGTTTAGTTGTTACTCCATTATGTACTATAATAATAACAATCTAGTGGGGGTGACAATGATGAAAAATACATGTTCCATGAACGTTACAGTTTACTAAATACCTTCACATATTTTCTTTCATTGGTAACTGCTGAAAGGGTCTCTTTGTGCCTGTGAATGTCTCCAGAATTAACTGGAATCCTATGAAAGATTGAAGTAGAATGGTCCACATGCTGCTCAATTACTTTCCTTATTTTATGATAATACTATATGATACTATCAGGAAGTTCCTCCTTTTTTTTTTTTGTGAATTCTTTAACATTGTGGTAGTCAAAATAAGCATTAGACTTTGACGTGCAAAGGCATTTCTTTTAGAATGGCATCTAATTTTTCACTTGCAAAACTACTCAACTGGCAAGCAAAGAACTGGGCTCCTTCAAAACCCCATTAGTAAAGCAGTGTTTGCATATGTTAGGTGTGTCTGTATGAACTTGCTAGTTGCTTTGCTGACCTCTGACTGTTTGACTTTTTAAAATGAAAAAGTAGCACTGGGACACACAGCTAACTTTACACAAATTTAAGAAAGCAGTCAATCAGAGAAATAAGTGTGGTTGCAACAAGAGTTGACCTGCAAGTTTTAGTCAATGGTTAGATTAGGAAGGAAAGGAGCCAAAAGTAGGGAAAGTACAAAATGCTCTTGTGGTGCAGAGAATGGAGGGGCATTTATGGCTGGGAGGTTCACTGAAGGCTTTGTGGACCTGAGTTTTGAGACCTATGTGTGATAATTATGAAAAGATGGACAGAAAGGCATTCTAGGTGGAGCAGACCATGAGTGAGGGTGAGAAAGGCGAGATATGACCAACTCTTGGTCCATTTTGGCAAGCACCTGGGATTCTGGGAAGTAGCTTTGTCCCAGTCCACTTTAAATTTTAAATTTAAAAACTTTAAATTCCACTAAGTGAATTTTTGGCAGGTGTTTGTGTGCATGCTCAATTTCACGTTAATTGCTAGTTTTCTGAATTTTAAAGCTGATTTACTCAAATATATTAATCATTATTTCTTATAAAAATTGGTTATTACTGATGAATATATTATTTGAGTGAAAAAAAATTTGCGAATGAGACTAAGCAATAGATGATCCAGAAAACATTTTAATGCATATTTAGAAGAGTGGTGATTATCTTTGTAGCTCTGACATCTAATTGACTTGCTGAGACTTTGGGCAAGTTCTTTTTATCAACTTCATCTTAAAAACAAAAAGACAAGAATATCTAACTCACAAAGTTGTTGTGAAGATATAATGAGGTATAGAACTTTAAGAATCAGGTTGTGGTGGCTCATGCCTTTAATCTCAGCACTTTGGGAAGCCAAGGTAGGAGGATTGCTTAAGGCCAGGAGTTCAAGACTAGCCTGGGCAAAATATCAAGACCCCATCTCTTAAAAAAAAAAAATTAGCCAGGTATGCTGGCAATGTTGGCATGTGCCTGTAGTCCCAGCTACTTGGGAGGCTGAGGTGGGAGGATCACTTGAACCTAGGCTTTTGAGGTTATAGTGAGCTATGATTATGCCTCTACACTCCAGCCTAAGTGACAGAGTAAGACTATATCTCTCTCTAAAAAGAAAAAAAATATGTATACATATGGCAGACACAAGAAAAAAAAAATATATATATAAATATCAGAAACAAATAGCATTATATAATGGTTAGATGTAAATAAAATGTTTGAGCTGCTAAAAAAATTCTATTTTCCCTCTCTGGGCCCAATCTTGAGTACAAAAGGCTTCACCTCATTTCATTAATTTTCAGATTTAGTGGGTCTGTTGATGGGAAAAGAACTCTAGCTACCATAACTGATTGGAAAATAGAAGTCAATTCATCCACAGATCCACAGAAAATAATGAGTTGATCATGTGATAAAGTGGAAAGAGCCAGAATTTACAATTCAAAGATCTAGGTTTGAGATTTAACTCTGCCACTAACAAGCTAGGTGTTGATGGAGGTATCATTTCATCCACCTGAAACTCAGTTTTTGTTCTTTGCTTTATTTGAATCTGTAAAGGGCTGTCTGATGATCTGCTAAATGATACCCAGTTTTTAAAATTCTATGCTAAGTAGCACATATAGCAAAAAAACATAAACATCTCTAGCAAGTAGTGGAAAAATTTTAAAATAATGATATATTCCTTATTTCCCCTCCTGCAATTTAATGACATTTTTGGTTACCTGGGATGCTGGCTTCCTATGCCTTGGTTGGTTTTCTTCCCCAGCTTCTCTCTCTCTGCACAGGCTTACCCTTAGGTATTCACACTCTTGTTTTGCTCTGGCTTCTTCCACCAGAAAGAAGATAGTATTTTAAGAGCTCCCTTCTACTTAATTGCAACCTGAATAGAAATAAGGATGAGGACTTGGGAGGGATGGACAGTCAGGACAGCCACCTCTGATGGCCCAGCCCCTTGGTGAGCTTTCTTAAAACTGTGGCTTACTTATTGTGAGAGTAGGAAAAGTGAGGTATGAGAGTGGGTTAAATGCTTGTTTGAATGAATTATGTACCTGCATTATATAAATGTAATGAGAAAATATGTGCATTTTTCTTGGCCTTCATATAGATAGATGGGCAAATGTTCCTATTTGCACATTCAAATGCATCTACAGGTGCATATGAGAAACTTGGAAGAAGTAGTCCTATATAATTTTAGAACTCAAGTTAAGATTTCAAATATAAACAGTATTATGAACCAAATAATTTTTTTTTGTTATTACTAAAGCAACAAGAGTAAATTCATTGGAACACTTGCTGGAAGAAAGAATTTTATTTACTTTTTTAATGTGTAACAAATCAAGAAAGCTTTTAAAAACTTACATTTTGTTAATAGTATACACAGAAAAAAAGAATGAAAAGAAACACATAAAGGAGTTTAATCAGTCTATACCTATCTTTGATCTATTGTCCATCCGTCCATCCATCCATCCGTCCATCCATCCATCCATCCATCCATCCATCCATCCTTCCTTCCATCCATCCATCCATCCATCCATCCATCCATCCATCCATCCATCCTTCCTTCCTTCCTTCCTTCCTTCCATCCATCCATCCATCCATCCATCCATCCATCCATCCATCCTTCCTTCCATCCATCCATCTGTATAATCCAATTCTCTACTTTAAAATCAATAGTGATTGTTTGCAATTTTGGGACTATCATTGTTTTGTCTTTTTAGACATTGCCCAAATTTTATTTCATAATATAATGTACTTTTACAATGTAAAAACAAAAACTCACAATGATGTAAGAAACAATATATTTTGTCCAAGAAACTCTTCTTAGGAATAAACATATGAGAAGAATGGGCTTGAGTTTAAATTGAATTGGCAATGGTTTCTTTAAATGTTGACATCTGTCTTGACATGCTGATGGGATGAGTTCCAGGTAAAGTCACTGGCTGGTGTGGGCAGGAAGGGTGGGTAGGACTGCTCTTGGTCTTTACCCCTGAGAGGCCTTAATTTATTTAAAGCTGTTGGGGATCAGGACACATGTTCAGACTCTTATCCCCAACTGTAGTCCCTCAGAACAGGCTTTCCTAACTCAAAAGACTTGTCATCGGAGACTTTTGGAGAAAAGAGTGGCTGTAGTCAACCCACTGACTCCCGAATTGCCTATTGCCTTGTTACTCTTCTTTGCTATTATAGAACAAGAAGTTGACCATGTTCTCTTCTCTTCTTTCTTCCTTCTCCTTTTTTCTCTCCTCCCCTCTCTGAACCTAGCACTTCCTTATTAATTTCCCTCCAGTTCTGCAAGATTGTTACTGAAAAGACAATGTGGTGAGGAAAGGCACTTGCCTAATAATTCATGTAGAAGTCTGCTACAGAAGAAATTCTTGATATTTTCTTCTGCTCTTGGGCACCTGACCTATTCACGTTGACTGTGGACACTAATCAAAATGGTCAGATAGAGTATCGCTCAAAACCATACTTCATTTTGCCTATTCAGATCCATGTCAATAGATGTAGAAAACACAAGAATTTGCCTCCAAGCAAACATATTAGAAGTTCTTCCTCATGAAAACCAATGTGAATGTTGGCATAAAGGAGAGGCCACATGTTTAATTTCTTTTAGGCTAATTGCCTGACTTTCGTTAGTCTCAGCCTTCTTGGTTAGGCCCTGAGTTATTTGGGAACACACAGTTTATTTACTTTCATAGCTATCCTAATCTTTGATCCCACAGTACAGACGTGTGTCCTGGGCCAAGTGGAGTGGAGTAACCCTGTCCTCCATTTTGGATTTTTAAGGGACTTAAGTATAGAGCAAGAGTGGAATATCTTGTTTTGGTGGATACATACACATTATTTGCAGGATCTTCAGAAGTGGAAGTAGGGATATTGGAAGATGCTCTTACTACACAAATTTGGGAACTTCTACAAATATCTTTAAAATTTTGGTGGTCAATTTCTCTCTCAGTCTTAAAATATAAAGAACATTTTTCTAAGGCAATTCCTTTACGCCTGGTAGTGATGGTTCACAAGAAGGGGAAGGGGATGCAGAGAAAATTACATTTGCTGAGGATATAGTGTGTGTCAGGAACTGTGCTGAGTTTTGCAAACTACCTCCTTTCCTTAAAACCAGCCTTTGAAACAGATCTTTTGAACATTATTTTGTGGATGAGGAAACTGGCTCAGAGAGTTAATAATCTTGCCCCAAATCTGAAAAATGGCCAAGCGGGCATTTGAAGTAGTTTGGCCTGTCTCCTATGCTGTAGGACATGTCATTGTGACATGACGCTTCCTTTGCTCAAACCTTTGGTATCACCTCTCCTGAGTTCAATGGCAACTGTTGCTTAGACACACAGAGAGAAGAAGACAAAATTTCAAAAAGCACCTGCCCCTAGGCTGGTGATAAATCATTCACATCATCTATTTGGTCCTTTTGACTGGTTTGCCAATTTCTCCCAGGGTCCTTTGGTGAGCTGTGACACTAATCTAAAAGCTCACGGTCTAGATAGGAGCCTCATACTTTTGCAGGAGGAAGGGGAGGAATCACACTCTCTTCTGATTCATTATCCCCTTCTTCTCAGCCTCTAGGGAAGTGTTTCTCACACAGTAGGTATCCCATGCATGATTTCTAATGATGACCTTGATGTTCCTAATTCTTTTGCCAGCGAAGATTAAGCTCAGCCTTCTCTGTTGCCTCCAGGAAAAGAGCTTCCTCTTTCATTTTTGTTCAGTTATTACCTCTTTCTATCTTCCAACAAGCAATAATTGACCCAGATAAGATTTGGATTTTCAAAACAAGCTTCCTCTGCTGCCTCTTTTCTTCCTTATAGAACCCAGGAGAAAATAGGAAGCAAAGAAACAATCTTGAAATGCCATATGGGAAGTGCCAGTTAAAAGCATGTATGTATTATTTTGATCTCTATATTAAAGATCATAGGCTGGCAGAATCTATGGTTCTGTTATTTAGTAAATACTGTATCTAGGTTTTCCAGCCTTGAGAGGGTATTTAATCTTTCTGTTGCCGCAGGGCATGGTTAGATTAACTCCTATATATACTGACACTTTTTGCCTTGGTGGAAAGAGCACTGGTGTGGAAATTTTACTTTTTGAGTTTAGGTTCCATGTATTACTCATATTTGCATCCGTGGTTCCAAGGACAATATCAGTCACCTCTTAGGTATTCAATAAATGTTTGTTGAGTGATGTGTGATCTGGGGTAACCCCACTTGTTCTCTCTGAGCTTCGTCTGTAAAATGAGGGGATTTGCCTAGAGTTTCTTCCAGTGATCCTGCAATTTTATAAGTGCTTTGCTGTGGCATTTCAGTTCTCTTGGTCATTTATATTCTTACCTGTTTATGTAGGTTTCTGGCACTAAAAGGGTAGTATATAACTTTCTTCTTAAATTTGCCTTTTTTCTATTTCAGATATCTTGTGTCATGCTAATCCTGGAAAAATTTAGTTGTGGATAAAGCGGTTTAGGTTTTGTGTGTCTTTGGGTAGTCTTGACTTAACAAGGATGGCAAAAGAATCCTTTTGTTTTCTACCTCCTGAAAGGCTTTTTGTGTAACTTGTTAACTCTTTGACATATTGAGCCTTAGTTTATTTGTTGACTTTAAAACAACTCATGCACGCAATAGCAAAAATAGTTGATAGTGGAAATCAAGATGAAGGTAAAGTAGTTCTTTGTTTTCGTCAATTATGTCATAAGCCTTATTGAACACATTTTGTCCTATTTAAAGCTCTGTAAATATAGCTAAGGCTTAGGTTTCATAGCCAGAGTTCTTTCTTAGTAACTGTACCTAACATAATTTTCACCTATACCAACCACCACTGAAAATATTATGCACCTTTTGTGCTCATGTTTTCACAACCGATTTACAGTGTTGACTGTGATATCTGAGTCTTGGCTCTGTAGACCAGGAAGAAAAAAATAGTGAGGATATTGGCTACAACTTTTCTTTCAATTCTCATTAATCCTACTTCTCAAATGCACATAACATATTATATTAGGGTAGCTTCTCTGAGCTCTCATGAATCAGCAAGTTACGTCACTGTAGACCTCATTTTTGCTCATCTGTAAGATGGGCTTGACAATACCTTTCCCACGAGAGTTTGGGTAAAAATGAAAGAAAACATACATAAAGGACTGACCAGGGAGTAGTGGTTGGATATAGCAAGTTGTCATCAGGTTAAGAAGTAGCTGCTTTTCTTTTATCATTATTACTATTATTAAGTTAATTTTGCCCATAATGGTGAAGAAACTATCACGAGGAGGGCTTTGAGAGGTCCATGTTTTGCTTCAAGTTAACCAGTTTACCTAGGTATGATTTCAGAGTTGGTCTACACAGCAATGGCTGAAACACACTTGGACAAAAAGTGTGGTTTCAATTCAGATACAGAAACAAAAAACATAAGCTAAATCCCCTCATAAAACTAGTCTTTTGCAACATATGTTTTTTCTTATTAAAGAAATATTTTTCCAAAGGAAGAAAGTGAGTATATTTGGAAAAGTGAAGTGGCTAGAAACAATTAACCTGCTTAATTTTTGTTCTATCATTGATGAAATTAATCCTAATCAACCCAGAGCATTTCTACTATGCAGCAGTTTTGAATAAATAAGATGTAAATTGAAGAAAGCATATAATTACTACATGAAACACTATTTTATGTTCTGTTTCATAGAGTTTATTTTTTTCATTTGTAACATCTCAGAAATGCGTATTTGATTGTGAGAGATTAAAAATGCCTATTGTTCTTCCAAATTGTTTGCAGTGCTCTTTTTTTCCCTAACCCAATTCCATGGGATATCTATGAGTTGTCACATTTTTAGTAAGTAAGAACTGTGTCAAGCTGTGCTGACAAAATGTCCCAACATAACTGTTAATAAGCATTGTCATTTTAAGCATGAAACAGTTTAGCTAATGATTTATCTCTTATAATGCAGCACTCGGGGCAGCTGTATGATTTGTCTCTTTAGCAAGTCAAGTAATTTCTTTAACAAAATGTTAAGCACAGATGGGCCATAAGCTGTCAGTTAACTATTATTGTGTCTGCATCTGCTTGCTTTCAACGCACTGTTTTATGTATTCAGTCAGTTACTTAGCTGTAGCTCCGTGAAAAGCTGAACCTACTCTGATTGGCAAATAAAATGTTCATTTGTCTCTTCTTCCTATTGTTTTGTTTTGGTAACACATGTCAGCAGCTCAATTACCCAGTTCATTAACAGCTCCCAAAGGACATGATGGCCAGCCTGAGATAAGAGGGCAATTGTGGCACATATGGTCAATAATGGCCTCTCTCTTGGCAATTGTAAATAAAAGTCACTTGGCCCTTTTCCTTTCACGAGAACTACTGTTTTCCTGTTCCCCTTCAGTGTGCAGATTACCTTCCTTTGCTCTTTGCAATCCAGCCCCAGCAAACTAGAACTGAGCTTGCTGTTGTTAGAGACCTGGAGCCTTAATATGAATAGCGGCCCCGGCTCTTAATTTTAATTATGACTGACTTTTAAGCTCTTGAGGGAGAAAGTTCTTATCATGGGAGACTATTCTTAGAAAGCTGTTAGCTGATTAATTAGTTAACTAATCAGTTTTCCTAATTGAATAGCAACACATTTTCTTGGGGCTTTAGTCTCTTTTTCTCTTTGAAATGCTTTGGCAGTTGTTAACATAGAGTTTTAAAAAGGAAATTAAAAAAAGAAAATTGCAGATAGTCATTTCTGAGAGTCGAGTAGGGAAGGGTGATATTCTTGTTTGATGGGAGAGATTCATGTTGTAAAAGGAATTCTTGTTACACATAAGCTTCAAAATAAGGGGTTTAAGAAGCCAGTGGGTTAATTTGAGTCAGTGTCAGGGTTATTAAGCCCGTAACAGATTCCTCCTTCACTTTATACCTTTGAAAGGGGGTGCTTAAACAGCTATGGCTTGGTTGGGATTTTGTGGCTCCCTTAAGCAAAATATTGCTCGTTATCAGGGGATGAGAAAAGCACAAGCATGTTTTTACTTAAAATGTACCAGCAAATGCAGCTACTAAAAATAATCACTGGCAGAGCTGCGTGAAAAAAAAATGAAGAAGAAATACAGCTTTCTTTCTTGTTGTGTTGTTACAAAGGAGGCCTTTTAAATGACTAATAGTCAGGTGGTGGCTGTTGAGAGCGAACTCCATCCAGAGAAAGGTTTCCCAAGGCAATGCGGACAGAAATCCAGCGGGCACCTGAAACTCAAAGTTTTCAGAGCCTTAGGATGGAGGCATCTTTGGGTCGCGCAGTTCAGCACCTCCGAGGCAGCTTGGTCGATCTGCCAGCCTCTGCTTGTCAGCCCTTATCTTAAATAAACACCCAACTGTCCATGTTGTGCATTTCTAATAACTCCAGGGCGACGGAGCACACGGCCGGCCCTCCTGGGCTGCCCAGGGCTGGCCATATTCATAACCAATCTGTACTCGCCTCCCAGGGCAGCAGGCACTCGGGGAGTTGTTGAGTGTCAGGGTTTATTTGTGTTATTTTGATTAGCCCCAACCTGGCAGGAGCTTATTTTCCTTCTAATGACCTCGTGCTGTGAGGCAGCAGCTTCCGAGGCAAGGGCTTGGGTCAGAAGGGAGGGGAGTAGCATTACGTTTCTCTGGCCAAAAACTGGGGGACTGCCCAGCGAGCAGGAACAAGAGTAGGTAACTGGCTAGAGGGTCTTAATTAGATTCAGTGTTCTTGAAAGAACCTTTCCTGAGAAAAGCCAGCATATCTTTGCCAAAAATCGTCTTTTTTTTTTTTTTTTTTTTGCATTCGCTGAAGAGTCTTGCTGGCACACTTGGGGGAGAAATTGTAGAGGGAATAAAAGCAAAACAAGACCCATCTACTCACCTCCTTAGATCTCTGATTAGGTTATGAACTATCTCTCCTAATTTATTAACTAACAAAATAAAAATTACTCTAATCCTGGTTCTGGGTTAAGAATTCTGGGAAGTTCAATTTATTGCTAGATCATTTGTTAGGTTACACACAATTTCTAGCTGTACCTTGAGATTTTATTGTAAATCTTTGGTTTGTTGCTTTCGGCGGTGTATCTCTCTCTCTTTTTTTTTTCCCTGTACGTACATACAATTTCAAAACATTAAAAAAAATGTCACCGATTACTTCTTAGCTTGTGAATTAATGTGGAAGAGAAGCTTCCAGGTGCTGAAGTCTCTCAACTGGCTTGGATTAACCCCTACTGGGCATCCATTTCAACCTCCCCCCTCCTCCCGCCTCTGAAAAAAAACCCACCCCAACCTCCCCTTTCTCATCCAGTCCGGCTTCCTTTGTGTCTCCAGCGCCCTGCTAGGCAGGTGTCAGAACCCTGAATGAGGGTAAATGCCCCGTTGATGGATTCCACAGATGGAGCGTGGAAATCGCTAGAATAGGCCTCAGCCACAGGCCATTTCTTGGGATCCAACAAAAGCCTCCAAATAAGTCAACAAAAATCCCAAAGATCACAAAGGGAAAATGTCATTTGTCATTTACTCTGGGTCTGTGAGGGAATATCAGTCTTGCTCCACTCCTCCTGACTTTCACCCGAGCAAACACGAGAGAGGTCATTCACATCTTTCTCAGTGTAAAAGGGCTACTTCAGATCAGAAAACAGTTAGTGGGCCCATTGTCGCCTTCATGTTGAACGGCAAAACTCACAGGCACAGGAGACATCCTGCAATTAGCCAAGTAGGAGCACCAAACTCTGAGATGACCTGTTAAAGACTTTATGAAATAGACTTAGGAAATACTGTTAAATGGTCAGACTCCGTATGAAACGGCTTCATGAAGCACTCAGGAAGGATTCTTATTTTTATCTTCTTCTTTTATCAGCAAGACACAGCTTGGAGTAAAAATGCCAACAAGTCTAGCTGAGAAAGATTAAAACAGGAGAGAGGACCATCGGATTTGGTGTGAGGCCATCTTACAGTAAATGAATGGTGACTAGGAAGTTCAGCCTCCAGAGATTCCCCCCCACCTCCTCCCCAGCCTGTAAATCGCATTGTATTATATCTAGGGCAAACACAGAGTTTAAATGGTTGTCATGTTTTGATTCTTTAATTATTCAAATGAAAGGTCTGGCTGAGAAGAAAGACAATGTCCAAATTCATGCTTGTGAATTATTTTGTTTCTCCATTTTTTGCCTGTCTCCCATCTCTGAATTATATTTGTCTGGAAACCAATAATTACAGAATTCCACATGACTAAATCCCTATAAAATTGAGGCAAGATTTCATGTATAATAGTGTTAACTAGGATGAAATATTTCCCGAGGCTACAGAGGAGGTCACAAGGGGCTAACGGACAAAGACATACTCTCTAGTTCTGTAATTCCTTCTGTAATTAAACTTCATGGTTAGTCCACTGGTGGTAATACTTTTGCCTTTTCTTCCCAGTTTGATTTGTTTCCAAAGGAAGACTTTGTAATCCTGTGGGGTATGACAGTTGTCCTACACCCAATCCTCCTATACTTGTCCATTTTCCCAAGTTTAATCTTAGGAGCTAACATGAAATTATCAGGATAACTAAAAACTTGGCTCCTTAAATCTAAAATTAGATTGAGATACAATAAGATGAAATGGACATTCTTATAAAGCCTGGTCAGAGGCGTTGCTTCCCAATGATCACTGGGGGATTTCTGCTGAATGACCTATCAATATCCCAGTATGTTTC
This sequence comes from Microcebus murinus, assembly GCF_040939455.1. Lineage (NCBI taxonomy): Eukaryota > Metazoa > Chordata > Mammalia > Primates > Cheirogaleidae > Microcebus > Microcebus murinus. The sequence continues at coordinate 92,220,803 of NC_134111.1, read as the reverse complement.
AAGTTATTTATTCCTGCACTTTTATTTAAAAAGAACTTTTCAGCTTTTGATATCCTTTCACTGTATGCGTTGTAATAAAAAATGCCAAAAAGAGGACTTTCATAAAAATATAGAACGAGTGGTCAGTTCAATTGCTCACAGTGAGTTGTAGTTCCACATTGACCAGTGATCTGTGATGGTTCTTAGTGGAGACTGCAAATTATCGGGCTGAGTATTTTGCTTCCTTAACTTTAATATTATGGCAAAGCTGATTCATTTCTTAGTGCTTTTATATTGTTTAAAAACTGTACTTTGAACATATAAAGAGTTCAATAAATATCTGTTGAATTGAATTTCGTTGGAAAATTGGTTTGGTGTATAATGTTGATGCAATTCTAGAATTTCTATAAATTTCATTTGATTCTGGGCAGTTTTTTGAAAATTTGGGATAAATGGTAGCAGTCTTGGCAATCAGCTAAAGAATTGACATTTGAATATCTGTTTTGGTTCATTTCTGCTATTCCTTCTCTTCAACAGGACAGTGTATGTGTGCAATAAAGGAATTGAACACTTATTTAGGACTCTCTAAGCTAGAAGAAAGTGAGCATGTCCTCTGAAGTCCCATAGACCTGGGCCAAATCCTAGATTTCTTAGCTGTGCAACCTGAACATCCTTTCAGTGTCTTGTTTTCTTCTTGCTGTCTGGTGGGGTATGTACGTACTTCCTAGGGTTGTTGTGTGGTTACATGGGGGCAGCGACAGGAATCCTCATCCTCTTGGAAAGATTTGCTTCAGGGTCATTGGTGACACTGAGTTAATGTATAAGTCAGAGAACGGATTGTGAAGGGATTTCAATAATTGAGTCAAAATTATTAACATCTGATAACTATGGATTAGGATAAAATCTGCAAATTGTTATGCAATTTAAAGGAACAAAATTTCCATTTAGAAGGCTGTGCATTATGTAGTGATATGAATTTTCTTTTGAGAGCTGCTCTGAGATTTCAAAATTCGAGGATACTATCTCTATTTAATTAATAAAAAAGCAAATTTTGTTTGTCAAGGCATCTGTAGAATATGATTGAGCAACTTAAATGTGATTAAAAATCTTCCCTTAAAAAAAATCTTCCCTTAATATTAAGGCTCTACAGTAGTAATATTCCAAGGAGATTATATTTAATCTAGTTACTGTATCCTGATAATTTGTCAATTCATTTAGGTAATTGTGTTGCTGACACTGTTTACAGTTTTCCAAGTCATAGCATTAGATATTCTATATGGAAAAAATATATAATTTCCTTCTATCAAACTGCCTGAAAGAAAGCCTTGTTTTTACTTTGTATAATATGTAGGATTATATACTTTTTACCTAGTATCTAGCTTGTTCTAGTAGCTTGAGTAAAGCTGAGTAGGTAAAATAGATGAACTCCAACAAAATGGTCTCCTGTGTGCTGTTAAACTGAGATTTATGTTTGAGATTTTTACCTGGTGAAAACTGAATGATTCAAGCAATCATTGTGCTTGCAATTGTTGTGAATCAAGTTCTGTGCAAATAATGAATTGTATTTCTATTGAGCAATATAAGAAATAGTAGTATTTTCATCTTTAGGAATAGCTAGTTTTTCCTAGCTGGCAGGAAAATCTTGGGTTGCTGATTTTACATATTTTAAAGCCCACATCCTTTTGGGGTTTACAGATGGGGAAAAGTTAGAATTAACTTGTAAGATTGTGGCTTCATATTACCAAAAATTATCAGTTGGTTCTAATAATTTTCCAGCAGAAGAATCAGGGAAATCATTTCCTCAATGTCTTTTGAAATGATGCTGTGTGGTAGTTTTCCTAGTTAGATGCAACCTTTCCATTGCTTTTGAATAAACAGTCTATAAATAAAAGTAGTGATGTGTTAGCTTGTTAAAAAAATTTATTTTTGGTGGTAAAAGTTGTCCTAACTGAACTCATAAAAATTCTGAATATATATATATATTTTAAAGATCATGAGATCCTGCTTTCATGGCCTGTGTATTCATACAAAAAGTCAAGATCCAGGGAGCTTTTGCCCCTCTGCTCTACGGAAGGTTTCTATCCTCCCTAAGCTTACCTTAGGACACACCAGCATTGCTGTTTGATGGGTATGCCTTCGCAAATTCTGAGTCTTTTAAATGACTTTCTGTTGGTAGTTCTTCATCTTAAAAAAATCAATCCTCTTTGAAAAAACTGATTATTAGTCCCCAGAAAAATGCAGGTGTGCAAATACTTGCAAAACTCCCCAAATAGACTGTTGAGGGTTCACAGACCTCCGAAGCCCATCTACATAGATGTTGGGAGGTGCTGTAAGAACAGAATTCCCATTTTAGAAATAAAGATGTGAAATAGTGGCAAAGAAATCACTGTTAGAGCAAAACTGAAATTATATCCTGCACTTGCATTCATTCAACATGTACTTATTGAGCACCTACTGTGTTCTGAAGATTCCAGTAGTGAACAGGGCAGAGAAGGGCCTTGAGAGTTATGTTCTGGGGTATGTTGATTGTTAGGGCGAAACAATGTGGTCTTGACCCTCCGGATTATTTCTTCCTGGTGCTTGTAAATCTAACCAGTCTTTTTCTTCAGAAACCAGTGATGATTTTGATTAATTGACCTGACAGTGCATGGCACATCATATTTACTTGGAAGAATTTAATAACCCCTGAGACTCCCAAAGGAAACATGAAAATTTCCACATACTATTATCCTAATGGGATCATAGTAAGAGAATGTGCAAGCAAAGATTTAGGGTTCTCTCGGGCAGAGGAAGCTTTTGGTCAATTCTCAAATGCTATTGAGTTTTTCACTTGAATTCACCTTGGCAAGAAAAGCCAGGGCAACAGAAACTGGATGCATGGAAGGAAAATCTTTTATGGAAATTTATTGTCTTCTTAGGAGAATAAGTAATTTCTTTCTTAGGTAGCAGATTATTTATAATTTCAAAATACATATGTGGAAGTGACTTCTTTTGGTAAATTGTGGCAGGAAGTATTTTATACACTTGAAAATGTTGAGAGGGAAAAGTATTAATCTGGAATATTCTATAGGGGTGGTTCTCAAAGTGTCATACCGAATCAGAAGAATCGGCAGTAATCACCTGGTAACATGTTAGACATGCAAATTCTTGGGGCTCACCCCAAACCTACTGAATGGAAACCATGGAAGGGGAGCTGCCAATGATCTGTTTTACCAAGTCCCCCAGGGGATTCCAGTGCTCTGAAAGTTTGAGAAATACTGCTCTAAAATTATGAACAAATTATTGATCATAATTTAGGTTAGCTCACATTTATCAAACATATATGCATATAAGTTATATTCAGAGCTTTTAAAATTTATGATATAATGTGTGGCATATTTCTTAGCATGTTAATAGCCCTTTAAAAATATTCCCAGAGTTAAAGAAAGTCTCTTTTAATGTTTTAAGTTTTTACTAAACTATCCTAAAATAAGATTTATATTAAATGAAACCATTTTATATTACATTAGATAATAATTGAAAAACCAAGCATAATATCTAACATACAGTAGATATATATCATACTTCTCCTTTACTTTCATGTACAAATATTTGTTTTTAGGTATATTTTCCTTGATTTATCATGTATATTATTAATTTATTCTATTGCCTCTTCATTTCACAGTGTTTAAATGTCAAAAATGTAGAAATATTAAAATATTAGAAAACTTAAAATAGTATTTATATTAATAAATTCATTTTGGATGTGCACCCTTTTGGGGAAGCTTATAATTTATACTGAAATATAATGAAATTTTAGATTTTTGTAGGGCAGAGTTAAGTTTGAGCCTAAGATCAAAGAGAATTAAAAATATGGGACACATATATCTTTACATTGCTTCTAGCGCCACCTGCTTTTCCCCGGGTCCTACCAGCCTGAGGGTACAAATGAGTTACCTTGACCTTGACATTAATAATCTACAATTCTGGCTCACCTTCCCCATTTGCTGACGTCTATCTGAGCCCCTTCTCTAGAGGATCCCCCAGTTATTTGTGGGGAGTTTCCCGAGTACATTTGCATATGCTCAAGGGCCAGGCTACTCTGGCTTCTCCTCTAGGATCAGGGTCTTTGGCCTACTAGCCTGGTGAGGGCCCCGTCTCAATGTCTGGGGCCTCTGGAGAGGGGTGCTGTCCTGCCCAGAACCCTGGTCTGATGCATCCTCAAACCTCCATAGGCCAACAGGTGCTCTATCTCTGTTGCAATTCACTCTGTTGTGGGAGTACTGGCAGAAACAGGGAGAATGCTCATTCCACTCTGTCCCCTTCAAACCCTGGCCTGGAAGTGGCACCACTTGTGCCCAAACTTTGCTAATCACAGCTTCTTTTTATAAGGATTCAGACCCTGTTCTTCTGATTTTTGTTTGTTTGTTTTTTGAGACAGAATCTCGCTTTGTTGCCCAGGCTAGAATGAATGCCGTGGCGTCAGCCTAGCTCACAGCAACCTCAAACTTCTGGGCTCAAGCAATCCTGCTGCCTCAGCCTCCTGAGTAGCTGGGACTACAGTCATGCGCCACCATGGCCGGCTAAGTTTTTCTATATATCTTAGTTGGCCAATTAATTTCTTTCTATTTATAGTAGAGACGGAGTCTTGCTCTTGCTCAGGCTGGTTTTGAACTCCTGATCTGGAGCAATCCACCTGCTTCAGCCTCCCCGAGTGCTAGGATTACAGGCGTGAGCCACCGCGTGCCCGGCCCAGACCCTGTTTTTATAGGAGCAGACACTATATTGTACCATTAATGCAAATTCTGTCTAATTTCCCAGCTCCCCCTTCTCTTTCTTAGTACCTCCACACTAAAATATGAAGGCCCTTTCCCCCTGTGTATACAGGCAAATGCAAGCTTTGTGGGGAGAGGGCCACAGAAGGGCTGGCTTCAAGGGTATTGTTCTTGGGTTAATGCTCTCCTATTGTCGTCTTGAAATTTATAATAATTCTTGAACAAGGAGCCCCATGTTTTCTTTTTGCACTGGGCTCCTCAAACCAAGCAGCTGCCCCGTGCAGCTGCCCACCCATTCAGCAGAGACCCAGACTCTAAACTTCAGTTTAGGGACAGTTCACTAGACGACGCCTGCTTCTTTTTGGGCCAGTTCTTTAGATTTATATTAATAGTACATAGATTCTTCTTAAAGAATTTCCCAAGATCTGGTAATGAGATACTAAATTTAAACATGATTTTTCTTATAGGAGCAGTAGAGTCTATAAATATATAGGAATCCTACCATAGTTTACTATTATTGGCTATTTAGATACTAAGTCAATTTTGGAATTTTTTTTTTTTAAATCACATTTGTTAACAGATTTCCCAGTGTAAAGGCTTGTGAAAATGTATCAGGAATGAAATTAAATGTGATTCATCCATTAGACATGAATGGAGTACCCATTAAGTGGTTAAGTACAGGGCCATAAAAACGGAGTAAGGCCTGTCCCTGTTTTCTAAGCGCTCATAATCGAACCTATACCGATAAAGATGCCAAGAGCAATTATTTCTGCCTGGGGGGGGCAGGGAGACAGGGAAGGGGAAGAGGTTAAATATCATTTAATAATGTAGTACTGCATGAGGGGCTTGGTGCCCACGGGAAGACATTGGGAATGTACTATAGACTAAGATTTGAATTATTCTGGCTTGGCCAGACTTGTTTTTTTGATGCACATTTATTTTATTTTATTCATATTTTATCATTTTTTTCCTCCTATGCCTCTAGCCTCAGTGCCACAATCCGACGAAGGCTCTGACATCGACTCTGAACCAGATTTACCGCTGAAGAGAAAACAGCGCAGAAGCCGAACCACCTTCACTGCAGAACAGCTTGAGGAACTAGAACGTGCTTTTGAGAGAACCCACTACCCTGATATTTATACCAGAGAGGAGCTGGCCCAGAGGGCGAAGCTTACTGAGGCCCGAGTACAGGTACCGATGCCCAAGCTCTCATGGCCTACTTAAACCCAGCCAGGAAACAAAAAGTATCTTCCCATCTAAAACATATTTTCAACCAAGAAAATAAACACATTAGCAATGGCCCTTTAATGTAGATGCACATTTTTAGACTTTGGTTATTATTTCTAAGAGAATGTGGTAACATTTATGACACACAGAGGTGTGTCAATTCATTTAAGGAATCTTTATTGTGAACCTTATTGTGTGACTTTGGGGGTAACACACAGATAATAGCAAATAAATTTTGAGTGTTTACTCTGTGCCAGGCACTGTTTTAAGAGATTTACACGAAGTAATCCATTTAATTATCATTAAAACCCCAGGTTGGTACTATAATTACTATCCCCAATTTACAGATGAGGAAACGGAGACTTGGATTATTTAAGTAACTACTCAAGGTTGCATAGCTGCATACCTATAGAGATAATTGGATCCCATACACTTCATCTCTGTGACCTCACAATTATGAAAAATGTTCAAAGGTAAACAAGGTAACATTCCTTCCTTTAAGGATTTTATAGTCTGGAAACATTTCTTGTAATTATATTGTTTTAAGAACATGTTGAATTATCTTTGAACCCTTAGATGTGCCCAGAACCTTTTGGAAAAGGCGAATTAGATGTACTATGTTTCTATAGAGTGTAGAATAATGCTTTCATCATTAATGATAAACTCTTCCCTCGGCACTGTTTGAAAGATTGCACATGTTTTAGGGTATACTGGAACTCCTAACTGCCCCAGAAGTTGTTACCTTATCTGGAAATATTGTGTGTTAGACTCAGTGACTTGACTTTCATAGTGAAAATCAGGCTGGGGACTCAACAGTGAGCTGGTCAGTTATCATGGTCCCTAGATTAATCAACATTTTTCATATATGCAGCTAATTAACTCTTCTATTACTAGAAGAAATTCTATTATTAGAATTTTACAGAGATAGCATCTTCTAGGCCACAGAACCTAGTCAGAGAGATTGTTTTATTTAACATTCCATATGATCATCATAGTGCTGGAAAAGTCAAGGCATGCTAAAATGAATTAAGACAGTTCCTTCAAGGAGCTGCAGTCTAACATGGGTAACAAAGTAAACATACAAATAATTTAGAAACAAAGCAGATGTAAGTGCCAAAAGAGAGAGATAGAGAGAGAGAAATGTAGTGGGCATTGAGAAGAAGAAAGGATGAGATCTTGAAGTCAATAAGAGAGGTGCATGCAAAGGGCAGATCTAAGACAGACTTTGTAGGCTAGAAAGGTATTCGTTGGACAAGGTAGGTCAGGAGCGTATGTTAGTAATAGGGAATTATATGAACACAGGCACAGAGAGCTGGGAGTGCATGGGTTATGTATAAGATGACTTTTCATTTTTACTCCAGGCATATCGAGACAACAGTGAATAGTCCAGTTTGGGTAGAGTGTAAGGAATGGTAGGGTGGTGGAAGTGAGGCTGAGGACATCCTGTGGACGGCTTGGGTTTCAGGCTAGTGAGCTCACACTGGATATGACAGGCAATGGGGACTAAGGTGTGAAATAGGTAGTAGCAGTGGGAATTACAAGGAAGGGATGGTGGGGGAAGGTATTCAGAGGCAGAATGTAGGCAAATGGCTGTGTAAACTGGAGGTGGGGAGGAGGGTGAATGAAGGGAAGAGTCACATATATACTAAGGTTCACGGTTGATGTATTAGAGTTGGAGCTATTGAACCCATTTCATTGGGATACAGAGTGTTCCTCCCCCTGCATAGTATGGAAATGACTTCCTTTAACCGCAAATCATGATACTATATAAATGTGCATATTAATAAATCATAAATATATTATTACATTATTAATTTTAACAAACTAATACACATTACTGTATTATTGTTTACAATGATGATAATATATATTCATATGTTTATTATATTCAATATATGCATTTTATATATTATGTATATATGTAATACTAACTATATATTATTCATATATTATCATATTGCATTCAATATACACATTACATATATGTGTATGTGTAATAATATAATATGTTGTTAATATTATAAATATTAATAATGTACTAATATATTTGTGACATATTACTATACACGTTAATATATTAACACAATTTGTGGTTAATAGAAGTCATTTCTGTACTGGGCAGTGCAGAGGAACACCTTGGATCCCAATGAAATGGGTGGAGGAATTCAATAATATTATAATCTTGTAGTATAGTATTATATATAACAATGTTATAAATAAGATGTACATGAAATCTATTTTGCTTTTGTTATAGTTCCGAGATTACCTGGTTTCCATGTGAAGTGAGGGCCAATCGCTCTTCCCTTGAGTGTCCACTGTTGCAGGGTCTGGTCCTTACATACTCCGTGGCTGGCCAAGGCCACATATTAGATCCGTTCTTAACACAGGTCGAATATCAGCTCTAAACTGAACGAGAGTCAAAAAAATAAACATTTATTTTAGGGAGATCAGAAAAAGAAGGTGATGAAACACTGAAAAGAGTGTTCAGTGCTCTGCTTTATCCCTGCCTTTGTCAAAACCAAGGATGAGGGCAGAATAAATTCCAAATCTGCGTAGCTTGTACAGTGCCCGGTATTCTCATCTGGCTCAGTGAATGCCGAAGGATAAGAATGGCCCATTAACTTTCAGAGGACATGGGATCAAACCAATAAAGAGAGGTTCATATTTTTCTATACAGTGACCTCCTCTCCAAAGCAGGGCCCTCATTAACGTAACAGCTGTCTTAATGTGGCTTTAACCCGGTGACTCTTTACATTCCTTATGGCTTCTTTAGTTCCCTTGAGACACATCATGTCCTGCACCAGGGCTGTGATCTACAGCCTAACAAATTCCCTAGAACACCCAGCATATGGATCTTTTACTTAACTCAGCAGGAAAAAGAAGGGAGTAGTTAATCACTGATTAAAATGCCAGAAGAAAATCCTTTAGTTTTTAGAAGGATCTGGGAAAGCAGTAGCAAAGTCAACTCAGTTTGAGTGATAGCCAAAAAGTGTGAGTTAGTTTAATTTGGGGCATCTGGGAAAACCAAACACCAAACTCTAGAAAACTCCAAACCATGTCTCCATTCCATTTTTTTTTTCCCTGAGCAAAACTATTTCTAGACTCTTTTGGATAGTGATGAGACTAAAGCTATAACAACTGTTAGACCTTTGCCAATGTTTCTTAAAAATTCATTTGGACAGTAGCTATGTCGAGTTATCATAGCCAAATCTGAATACATGAACTAAGAATTGTTGTACACCAAAGACTATTTGTCTAATAACATAGCCAAATCTGAATACATGAACTAAGAATTGTTGTACACCAAAGACTATTTGTCTAATAACAACAACACTACAGGTGAAAAAAAAGACTATTTGCCTAAATCATCTAAGTAGCTGTTATTATGCAAATAACGAAAAGCATTAAAGTTTTGCAAGAAATAATTACTTGCAAATATTTATGATGTGAAAAAGTTTTAGTAAATATTCCATCTAAGAATCCTGTGAATTAGGAAAGTATCATTCTCTTTTACAACCAAGATAATGGAAGACAGGAAAGGAAGCTACTCGTGGAAATAGCAGTTAATTAGGAGTCAGAAGACATGGGTTTTGGTCCAAGCTTGCCAAAAGTGTTTTGGCAAAAAAGTCACCTAATCCTGTTGTAATCATTCTGGGCTTAAGGTGTTTTTTTTCTTCTTCCTCTTCTTAATTTTTAAAATATGGGGTCGGTTAGATCAGATGATCTCAGCCTGGGTCCATGAAAAACCAGGATAATCATGGATGAACTTTAGAAGATCTGGAAAACTTGAGATTTGTACACAAAATTTTGTGCCTCTGTGTGTGCCTATATACAACTGTTAACCAGGACCCCTGACTTTTTATCACATTATCAAATACGTTCTTTCCCCAACTCCCAGATTAAAAACTACTAGGATGCATGATCTCTCAGGACCTATATAGCAGCAGTAATTTGGGATTCTCAAAGAAGCATCATGGTGATTTAAAGCTACCTAACAGTTCTATGCAGTTCAGAAGTTGAGACAGGTAGTTGAGCTCCACAATGAAGCAAAACTGTGGTCATCCTGCAGCCCTCTGCAGGAGCTCACTCCTGAGATGTATCAAGATGCCGCTGAACGTGCTTGTGAGTGTCTGTGATTTTCAGACGTGCATGGGCACATGGCGTTCTTCCTTGTCAACCCATCATCTTCCCAACCTGCTCTCCACACAGTGGCCAAAGCTGCAGAGCAGCGCTGATAGGAAGGCTGAGGGGAGTGTGGTAGAGAAAGCAAAAGAAGATGAGGTGAATGAGAAGGTCCAGGGAAATGAGCAGCTTGTACTGAATTTACTTACTTCGAAAGTACTGTACTTGGCAGTGCAGCATTAGACATCACTGAGTCTAGTGTTTAATCAAGCATTTTATACTCTTGTTGTGAATTCTCTTTCTAAGGATTAAGTATTACATGCTCTCCCCATTTTTCCAATTGCACTGGAAATAATCCATCTCTAATGACGTAAGTTAAATTGCCTTTAAGGACAACACCAAAAATGTGAAGCAGTAATTTATTGAAGGGCAAAATTAGGCTTACACCATGGGACAATTAGCACTAATCCATGAAACTTGGATGCAAATTTGACCTAAGCCTCCATTCAAGTCAAACTGGCTTTCAATTATTTGAGGTGTTCCTTGGGTACTTTCCTGTTTACACATTGGCACAAAAGGCTTTGGCTATAGACCACAGAGTGAAGGAAAGAAAATGAAGCTTTAATTCTTGGTTTTCTCAGACAGAAGTCTCAGTGTGAGACTTTTAACTGAATAACTAGCATTTATTAAACACTTAATTTCTTCTAGGTATTCTTTTAAGTGCTTTGATTATATTATATATTTTAATTGTCACAACAATCTTATGAGGTCTTTTTTTTTAATATTCCCTATTTAGCAGATGGGAAAACAATAACCCACAAGTATTAAGCAAATTGTTCAAGGTCATAGAAATAATAAGTCGGGAAACTGGGAGTCAACTTTTGCCTGGTCTGCATTGCACCCATGTGAAAAAAAAAGTAAAAAGTATTACTATATTTTTATTGTAGAAAACACTGAGTTTCCCCCCAATTTGTATTGCCGAGAGTCTGAACAAATTGGTTTACTTGTTCACGAAAAGAAAAACTTATAAAAATCTTATTTTTCTTTTGTGAATCATTATCTTTTTTTCCCTAGTTATCACAATGTAATGGGGCTCTTTCAATCAATTTGAATTTTACTTTGAAGAAAATCATTGGACATTATACCACTCTGGAAATGCATCTGAAGATCTTTTTCCAAAAGACATGAATATAGCTTTACGGAAGGGCTCAGGAGAGACACATACCAGTAGGGAAAAGGCCAGGGGGTGGATAAAAATGAAACAGGCTGCAGTTTATCAATGAAATATCAAGTTGCTTTGAGGGAGGGATGTGATGTATTGCGAATTATACATCCAATTATAGGCAATTAACTGTGCTAAGAGTAAGTTACCGATTAGTTTGTGCCTACCGCCCCCACTTCCTTACCGTGCTAAGTGTGATACAGAGAGAGTGAAATTACATTGAATTATATATCACAGAAGTACATTTAACAGGTACATAGCCAAATCTGTAAAACTCTTTCTTTCTGCCCTACTAACAGAGATACTGGTGGGAAATTCATATTCTCTCTTAGAATATCGAGGAAAGGCCAATTTATCTTTGTTGCTATTGCTACTCTTTTCGAAGCAAGGAATAATTTCTATTAATTTAACCACTGAGTTATAAAAGCCCTCCATCTATTTTAGATGAACTTATTCAGTATTATAAACTCACACATGCCATTCAGTAGATTATTCATTGAATGTTTGCTAGGAATTAGTGATTTAGTATTGAAAGATTTATTGAAGACTTCTGAGTATCATGAGAATTTTGGTTAAATGTACATTGATAACAGCATACCAGGATCACTGTGCTTGGTCTGTTTGGGTATTGAAAATGAAAGTTATTTCAAGAGCACCTTTTTCCCCTACTAAAAATAGAAGATATATATTTAAAAACAGAAGATATGTTTCAAAGAATAAAGAAGGCAAAAACCCTTTCCCAACTTGCAACTTCAGTATATTTTTACTCTAATGTTTCTTTTGGCAGACTCAGCTGGTTTTAGAAAATGCAAAAAGGTGGTAAGATGATAAAAAAAATCTGGTTAAATGGCCAGAGACAGGCAGGTTATTCCTCACTAAGCCCTGAGCCTCTCAGGAATAGCCCTCTGGATTTATTTAGCCTAAATTTAAACAATGTTTAAATTCCTTTCTTTGGGAATCTCTTGAACTTCCCGGTGAAGGTTTGTTTTTCCATAAAAATTTGCTTCCCAACTATTTCTCTTCAATTTTTATTATAGATATAATAGATATTATATCATAAATATTAATATAAGAATTTTTTAATCCAACTCCTGTTAGGTTTACTCAATGTCTTTGATACTTTGTATCATTTTGGCAAAAAAAGAAAACAAACTTCAAAACACTTATACCCTTAGTCTGTTTGGATTGTATCTTTTGAAGGTATTCGTAGAAAGTCACGATGTTCTTCTTTCTTTATTATTTGAGCAAAGACATTTTTGATTTTAGAAACTGGGGTATAGTGGAGTTAGAATGAACCTTGAGTCAACAGTAGGTTGAGATTGTTGGAGAGATCACGCATAGCCACTCCCTGGGTAAGTCAGACTTGGTTTACTGATCTAAAGGTTACAGAAGGAGGTTGCCACAGAGAGATCGGCTATATCTTCTGACATCAACTGAAGTGTAAGTTTCTGAGCTCTCTATAAAGGGTCTCACTGGTAGAATTGAGGATAGTAAATCTTCACGAGCGAAGTTATACAGAACTTTTGGAAGTCCCATTCTCCTCCCAGCCTAGTCCATAAAGCTGGAGACACACTGCATGTATTTGGTCTAGACAGGTAGGGGCATTACCTCCTCTGAGCCAGGAGGACCTCCTTCATCTTGGAGTTTTATAATGTAAAATATGACTACAGTGTGTGGTATGGTGCGGTACACTCAGGCATGAACGGGGCCCTCCTTTCTGACGCTCAGCTTCCTCAGGCTAACACAGCTTGTTCCCAGCACTTCCTTGGAAATGGTTTTCTTACCCTGATGCCTCTGGGAATCATGGTAACATGTGCTCAGACATGCCATAAGAAGGCACAAGTGATGCACACCAGAAATGGAGTGCTGTTCATGGTTGCCTTACCCCAGGTGGCAATTTATTAAGTTAAGTAAAACTCTAATTCAATTATGCACCAACATGGGGAAATCTTGACTTACTTCCTTTTCCTGTTGGAAAACTTAAGGAGTATTAAATGTTAATATTTTGAGGAAGTTCAAAACAGCTTTCCTTACCAATATCTTGCAACAATGGTGAGAGAAGACAAAAACCCTTTTCACACAGATGCTTGGGTGAGTAACAGAAGTTTGAGCAGATCCCTTGGCAAAGTATTTGCTAAACTGGGCTTTCCTTCTCTCTTAAATTATATGACTTTAAAAATTACAATCAAGTTGTATAATTGTTAGCAGAGTTCTATTAGGAAATCAAGTCCCATCTTTTCTTAGATAAGCTAAAGTGATTGCTCATCAAAATCATATCCAAACTTTAAAATGAGTTGAAACTTTGCCTCCACTCTAAAGTTTCCCTGGTTCTCTGCACTTCCAAACATGGCACTTCTACCTCTAGTGAGCAATTATTTTGGTCTCCTTGACTACTCTGTGAATTCCATGAGGACAAGGCAGGAAGCTACTTGAGTTCAGGGATTCTACTTTGTTCCCTTTTAATCCCTTCAAGGCCATGCACAGTGCTTGCCCCATATTGTTTCAATGAACTTTTGGTGTAGGAATTAGAATATATCCCCCCACACCCCCCCCCTTTTTTTTTTTTTTTTTTTTTTTTTGAGGCAGGGTCTCATTCTGTTGCCTGGGCTAGAGTGCTGTGGCATCATCATAGCTTATTGCAACCTCTAACTTCCAGTCTCATGTGATCCTCCTGTTTCACCCTTCTTTGCAGCTGGGACTACAGGCATGTGCCACCATGCCTAGCTAATCTTTCTACTTTTTTGTAGAGACGAGGTCTTTCTCTTGCTTAGGCTGGTCTTGCACTTCTAACCTCAAGCAATCCTCCCACTTCAGTCTGCCAAAGTGATGAGCCACTGTACCCAACTGGAGAATATCTTTAATTGGTAGAAATCCTCTCTCATTTAGGGGGAAACATCATGTTTGCACTGTGGAAAAAATCACTCCAAGTTCTATATATAAACTCTGCAGATGTAGGACTTGGGCGAGATCATGGGCCCATTAAAAATCTTTATCACAATTTCTTAACATTTTAGGTGTTCAGTTACAGTTCTCGCTGCTATTATTGTCCTTTCTCTCCACCGACTCACACAAAAATCTTGGGCTTTGAAATCCTTGAAGATACTTTATTATTTTATGTCAGGTTTTTCTGAACATACTTGGTTAGCATAGGTGCCTGACACAGTGTATTATTTGTGCTTATGGCTGTGGTTGAAAGAAACAATAAACAAACTATTGATAGTTATTTAAGATTAAAAAAACCTTTCATTTCTTGAAACACCTCTTTGGCATTTATTTTCACTGAGATTAATGCAATGTCTCATTCTTTGAAAGAGATGGTAAAATGGCTCCATTTATCCTCCTATTCAATTTATATGACTATCCATATTCATTATTATATGAATAATGACCATTGAAAGACAGAGACAGACTGATAAGAATATGAAATACAAGGCTTAGTGTAATAGGGAAGACCAAATTTTGGACATGTCACCTGGGGGTCAAAGAGGCTCATGAACCCTCCGTAGGAGGCTGTAATACAGGAAGGTGGGTGTGTGTGGTGGTAGTGGGGACTGCCTGCTGTGCCTAGTCCTGCTCCGTGACTCCTGCCCACGGTCGGTGCAAGGTTGATGGGGGCTGTTGCATTACCATGGAGTGGCCTTGAAGCCTCTCCACTGACCCCTGACTTTTAACTCTCCTTTCACCCCTGACAGTACTCCTAAACAGCACAGGAGGCGGAGGGCTCTTGCATCTATCTGCCCTGTCAGTGAGGGGCCTTTAATCTGTTTTAGCATGAAAAATTCATTAAGAATGTGCTATTATTTCATCAGTGAAATCCTCAAATTTTAAATTGAATCCATAGGTCTGGTTTAGCAACCGCCGTGCAAGATGGAGGAAGCAAGCTGGGGCCAATCAACTGATGGCTTTCAACCATCTCATTCCGGGGGGCTTCCCTCCCACGGCCATGCCGACTCTGCCAACATACCAGCTGTCGGAGACCTCGTACCAGCCCACATCGATTCCACAAGGTATAGAGGAAGAGAGTCGAGGAGATTAAAATGTAACTTCCAATCGCTTTTTCTGGTGGATATTTTATACAAGTGAAATCCCTCTGCGATGCTGACATCGATGTTGTTTGTATGTTAATTACATTACATTGGGTTGTCCTGAATGTACCTGTCACATTTCAGAAACATAGTTTGTTCTAAGACATACCTGGATCTCTCTAGATAAACTGTGTTGTAATACAATACCACTGCAGTGTTTTGAAACAAAACAGCCTTCCTAAATAAACATGGGATTTGCTTTGCTTTTGGTAAAATTTTACCTCTACATTTGTACTCTGGTTTGCAACTAACTGAAGTTCTATGATGGTTACTAACTGCAGCAGTAGTAGAGAGAAGGTAAGCTTTGAGAAAGTCACTATTTGTTAGCATACAGAGCTGAATAGGATAATGTTAAGTTGGAAGACTAAATTATTTGGGACCATGAAAGATAGCATTCCAGGCACTTGAAACTATACTATGACACTAATATTTAGGTGCTTTAGAAATATATTTGATAAGAAATTTGAGACTTGCCTTCCTTACCTTGGTTAATTCTCATATTGGTTAATTCTCACATTGAATGACATTCACTACCAAAATACACTTGTTAGCATTGTTAATGTGATTTCCGCATTTGTATTCTGGGTGAGTGTGCCATAGGCAGTATATACATAAGTTGTGTACTTTCAAATATGTGCAAAGATACATGTGACTGTATTTGTGATGAGTGAGTCTACACCTGCATGTTAAGAAATGCAGTTAGAAGTGGACATTTGATCTGACCGGTAGACACTACTGATGTCCTGGTGACTTGTGAACTTTTGCACTGAACTTTCTCTGCCGGCCTACAAAGAAACTTTATAGCTGACAGTCTTTTTCATTTCAGCCGTGTCGGATCCCAGCAGCACCGTTCACAGACCTCAACCGCTTCCTCCGAGCACTGTACACCAAAGCACTATTCCTCCGAACCCGGACAGCAGCTCTGCCTACTGCCTCCCCAGCACCAGGCATGGATTTTCCAGCTATACAGACAGCTTTGTGCCTCCATCGGGGCCCTCCAATCCCATGAACCCCGCCATTGGCAATGGCCTTTCACCTCAGGTCAGTCCCGTGTTTCTAGACAGACGATTTGCTGTATACCAGAACCAAATAGTCAATTCCCCGAGGCAGTGGTGTAATGAATTGCCAAATTTAAACCATAATGTATTCTTTATACAAGCCACATGATTTCAGTTTTCTGGTTTCCTTTCTCTTCACCCTTCCTTCTGGCTGCATCAAAAGTTGTAGCTTAGACTTAAAATTCAAGTGATTTTTGATGTAATCATGCAGACTTTGTGTTTAGACTTAGTTGTGAAGGTGTTTCTCATGTGTTGTCTTCTCCATCCTAGTTCTGGACTTTGGTTAAGAAACTCACAAACATGGGTGGGTTTTTTTTTTTTTTTTTGGTTTGGTTTCTTGTTTTAAATGCTATTTGGTCAGCTGATGGGGTTTTGAGCAAAAGCACTTCATAAAGAAACGCCAAAGCTTTGACAAAACACTTGGAGAGGAAGCAAACAAATCGTGTGGAGAGAGAACAAGTTGATGACTACGAACTCTGGAATAAATGAGTTATAAATGCACAAATTAAGAGAATTGCTGCTCTTTGGGAATATATAAATATTTGAATGTTGTAATTGTTTTTCTAATTTGCATTGGACTATGAGTTTTTCTTGGGAGATCATATTAATAAATTGCCTTGATAATTGCATGTCCCAGGGTTGGTTAAATTTCCTACATGTGGCATCTGTCTGAGGTTGATATTATTAGCAGTTGTTTAAATACAGATCACTTGATTTTATTAGAGAGTGTTTAGCCCAGGTGGTGAGGATAGCTGCCCACCAAATTTGGAGAAATGTCACAAAGGGGTTGCAATCTATAATTGCAATCAGGAATCTCTTCAGGGCTGAGAGTGAGAGTTTTAACAGTTTTATCTTTTCTCAACCCCCTTTTTCCTCTTGGTGGTTAGAAAAACAGAGAGAAGCTCAGAATGACACAAATGAAAAGTGAAAAGACAATTATCCTCAATTACACACTAATCACTGACTATCACCGCTGCCTAAGCACCAAGAGGGCATTCTAATAGGCAGAAAATGAGATTTTAATGGCACAAAGGGTGGCCAAAATAACGACTCATATATCTTTGCCTTCTTCGTTTTCTTCAACTTGTGGTGTCTGTCTTGACAGTGGAGTTCCTGGACTCTGCACAACGGTGATAACTCCGAGCAGCTGAAAAGTTCAAAGCCCTTGGAGTTGAAAAGAATGGATAGCAAAGGCAATGAAATAAACATTTCTGCCTAAAGGCAAAAGTTCATAAATCCCTTTTTGTAACAGTAAATGTAATTAAGTTTCATAGATTCCTATAGCATATCCTGGGATAAAAAAAATAAGAGGTGGCTTTAAACCTCAGCTGAAAAAATAACAACATGAAAACAATGAAAGTGCTTCCTACAGGACTTTAATACATTTCATTTCCAAGTGCTGGCATTTGTGAATGTCATTTTGCATGAAAATCATGGACTTACATTGATAGAGTCATCTTTAAAATGCCCAGATTCATAGTGTATAAACTTCTTCCACCATTCAGACACAACCTCAGAAGTAGTTATCTCTGCGATTTTTAACATTTAGTAATTTGGGGCCATAGAAAAGCTTTTAGAAGCATGATTTGGCTGACAGTTTTAATGAAAGTAAACTCCCACCCTAGCTGCTTCTATTAGGTGAGATCCAGGATTCTGTTGCATTTTTTTAGTACCTTATCTTATTCAGTCATAATAACAGTAACACGAATCTGTGTCCTATAAGTGAAACTGCTAGTTTCTTACATTTTAAGTGTATTATCTTGTATGTTATGATGTGTACTATTTTGTATTATATAAGAATTACATACGTGGAATTGCTAGAACTTGATCTCCTAACTGTTAATGCTTGGCTTCAAGAAGCCTGGCTGATTCTAGAGTTGCTGGTAGGGTGAGAATGATTCCAACATCAAGCAATGGAAAATTCTACAGGCATTTTTTTCTTGCATTTCTTTACTGTATCTTGCATATTATGTTAATTCCTTACTTATTATATTGCAAATATCCAGGATATTTTGCATTTCTACCATATATTTCCACCTCAAACCACCACCAAGAACCCATGTTTTCTTAGTTCTTGTAGCAGCCCTAATGAGGAAGAAAAGAGACAAATTATACGAAGTTCCTTCTCCCATCCTCAGGCCGAGCTGGGGAACAAAAGACAATAAATGAATCGTATCTTGGCAAACATATTTATAAGACAATGGAGTAGGATTCAGATTAGGACTCAGATTTCTACAGCCTTTGGGATTTATCACTTTTCAGGAATGCCTCTATTTAAACAGGAGATGCCTACACTACTTTTGGTTGTCTGGCTTTATTAAAAATATTGTAAAGAAAAAATTGAAGCAAAGAGCCCACGTCTAGTAACCTGGTTTTCCTGTTAACTAACGAAGAGACTAAAAAAATGCTGGTGACCCTTTAGTCACTGTTTGTCATAAAGTGCTTATTAATATATTGGATCATATAAAGCTAACTAATGAAACTAATGGTATGATTACCATTTCTTCTCTTCCTCTCCACCTGCTCTTCTACCTCCTGTTCTTCTGTCTGGTCATCTAACATGCAGACAAATCAACTGAGGCCCCCAAAAGAGTGTCACCTACTGCTGGCCACAGGGCTGAGAGTGAGGAAATTCGGACTAGAATGTGGGATTTTTGCCTCCTAGTCTAGGCTCTTGTCCAGGATACCACAGAGTTGAGTGAAGAAGAAACAGGTTTCATGACAAAACAGGGGCAGGGGATTTTAGTTATATTTTAAAATAATTTAGTAGAGACCAGTTCTGTAAACTTTTAGGTTCATACTAATTTACACTCTTTTTGCTAAGCTTAATTTCTATTAATTTTTTAATTTCTCTCAATAATAAAACCATTGAATGCTTATTATAGAAATATGGAAAAATTAAAAAAAATGTTTTTGGAATAGAAAAAATTCCCCCAGTGCAATCACTATTAATATTTTTGCATGTTGCTTTTTAACTTTTTTTGGATCTATGCCTCTTTTAGAAGCGAAATTGAGATAGTAGTATATACAACTTTGCATCTTGCCTTTTCTCTGCCTTTAGATGCCATCATAGGTCTTTTCCCATTTATGAATTTAAACTGAATTGGATATAAAGTTTTTTGAGTCATTATGATTAATTCATTATATATATCCATAGTAGAAGTTATTTGACATGTTAGAAATATTTGTGCATTTTATTTTTTTTTCTTAGTGTCATTGAAATTGATGTGTTATTTACCACCCAGACTTGGAAACCATAAGCTGAAATGTAACGTGAACCATTGTAGAATGGGCTTGCTAGTTTTTGTCAAGGAATTCATAATAGACATTGTAAGGATACCCAAATCGTTTCTCTGTGTGCGTGTGTGTGGATGGTAGTTGGTTTTTGTTTGGCATCTCTAATATCTCTCAAGCAAAGTTACTTTTAAAGCTTGGAATCAGAGTCATTTGCCAAATGTTGCATCATAGATGCTCTCAGCCTTTCCTCTGGGAAGGTCTCAGCTCCATGAGGGGCGGGTATGTAACAGCCTCAGGGAGGTCACACGTGTCCAGATGGTCAGAGAGTGTAGCAATAGATTGATGTGTATTTGTGACCGTCTACATCTCAGAATACAAACAAAAACCTTTAGAAACATTGGTGTTATTCTTCCTTGAGTTGCTGAAAGGGTCTATATGCATTACTTAATCGTTGACAAGTTTTCTTATTCTGAGGGAACCAGCAACTATATCTGGGGAACATTTCCACTTTCCTTACAAGAAAACTGAGGTCAAGGCAACTCAATCATCTAAATGATACAGTGAGTTACTGGCTCGGTTAAAAGCCAAACCCGTCTCTCTCCCAGTTGTTACTAACTCTTCTAAGAACACAAAAACAAGTTTCAGTGGCTCCTCTCCACTAGAGGAAGCATAATGTCCTACATAGTTTTCCCTGGGCTTCCTCACTGATACTTGACCTGATTTTCCTGCAGGTGTGGTTGAATGGCGTCACCAGTGGAGGGCTTGACTTCACATGCCATCAAAGCCTGCATCTGTCAGGGAATGTGAGGCGAGATTCTTAGTGTGGGAGCAGCAGTGGGGGGAGGGATAGGTTAATGACACCAATAAAACACTGTCTGAGAAGAAAACCATTTAACTTACTCCAGCAAAGGGTTCCACTGCAGTAGCAATCTTCTGTTTTTTTTAAATTTTAAATTTTTATTTTTTAGAGACAGGATCTCCCTCTGTCACCCAGGCTGGAGTACAGTGGCACAATATTAGCTCACTGCAGCCTCAAACTCCTGGGCTCAAGTGATCCTCCTGCCTCAGCCTTCCAAGTTGCCAGGACTACAGGGGTATGTCACCATGCCTGGCTAAATGTTAAATTTTTTTTTTTTTTTTTTTGCAGAAATGGGCTCTTGCTATGTTGCTCAGGTTGGTCTCAAGCTCCTGGCCTCAAGCAATTCTCCTGCCTCTGTCTCCCAAAGTGCTGGGATTACGGGTGTGAGCCACTGCGCTCAGCCCCACAGCCTTCTCTTGAAAGAGTGTGCTCTTTTGGTGGGGGGACGATACAGAACATGGGGAAGTATGGACCATGTATTTCTCCTCCATCCCCAGACAGTATGTTACCAACACCTTCCTACATGTGCAGAAGGGAGAAGGAATACTGACTTGGAATATGGAATGCCAAGGAAATACTACCATATGCTCAAGATGTTAGACTAATTGACATTTGGCCCATGTTCTTCTAATTAACTTTTCTTTGCAAAGAAATACTACCCTCACTGCTCTTCCACCCCCAAGACACACATAGCCAACCCCCCCCAAACAAGACCAATTAAATTAACAAACTTTTATCATTTCATGCCCCACCCCCACCTTACTCTTCTACAAATTCCATGGTTCTTTGGTGACAGTTTCTAATAATTTCTTGAGTGAAATACAGTATCAGTGGGTTACGTGGTTTCTAGGAAGCTTTTCTATTGTTTTGTTTTATATAAAAATGGGCCAACTTGGCTGCATTTAGGGTTCATCAACCATTGCAAATGATTCTTCAAATGTTTTGGGTTTGGTAAAACCTAAAACACATTTTTGCCAAGCACTTTTCCTCCTTAATTTTTCAAACTGTGTATTTTAGGGAAAATTTGATCCATATGGTTTTGATTCATTTACTCTTATATCATTGACATTTTTTCCCCCATGAAGCCATTTGATATCCAAGAAGCTTTCTGAGCCTTTCCTACATTCATTTTAAGCATTTTCCTCTCTAAAAAGAGGAAGTTCTGTTTGCAACCTCAGAGGCCATAAATTTTGAGTACCTCTCAATTCAGTAATACTTAAAAATACATTTGGTATAAATCTAGATTATTATGAACACATTTTTTGTTTAGAGCAGATGGGCAGATTTTAGTTTCTGGTTTATGAGTGAGACCAATGACAAAATAAGAAAATAGGCTTAAATTACAAAAAAAAAATTTTCATCTTAGAGAACATTTAACTGTTATTAATAAATCCCCATGGTAAGAACTATGCTCTGAGTCCTCGTTTCAAATTTTGTCCAGGTCTTGGATAAGATGTAATTGAATAACCAGTACACCTGTCCTATTTCATGGATAATCTACTGAGGAAGGAAAAAATTCTCATAAAGATTTGTGTACCAGGCTTGAAAACGCTTGAATGTTTACCCACCACTCAGCACCTCAGAAACAAAGAGTAGGTCTGCAGATCTCATCAAGTTTATCGGCCATTCATCTATTAAGTCTGGTTGAATCATCACAGCCTTGTGGTGATGAGATGCCATCTCTGAAACGGACCCAGAAAGAGCAGATAGATCTTTGCGCTAACAAGACTGTGATTAATGGCATGAGACATCAGGATCGACTTTTGTTCTTATTCACATTTTACAAAAGAAAATCTCTAACTCAACCACCCATCCAGTTGCTTTTAAAGGATAATATTAAAATTGAGATTATTGGTGTGTAATGTATGTAAATTGCATATTTGGTGTCAGCTATGCTTATTAGCAAGCCTCTCCATTTCATGCATATATGTATTAGACTATCGTGGTTCCATTTCAAATTAGATTTCAATTGCTCAGCGTAGTTTCTTTTGACAAACATTTGTTAATCCTGAAACTTATTAGGGGGAAGCATTTAAGTGTTAATATGTGTACACAGAACTCAAGACTGCTTTTGATTTTGCTCGTCATGTTTTGAACCACAGTGTTAACAATGATCTCAAATTCTTTAGCTGGAAGGCAAGATAGTGGTTGTTTGTCCATTGAAGGTGTAAGGGCTTACTACGTACAGATCAGCGTGTTGCATGGATGGAACATAGTCATTAAAAATGGTTGCCATGGATCCTTTTCTGTTCCATTATTTTTCAGTGAAAATCTTTTTCACAGTGGCTTGGCGATTCCTTGTGCTGTTGATATAGGTAAAAGCAATGAGATTTATCCTGGTGGTGGAGTCACCTCCTATTTTAAGATAGCTGTAATCCTGGACACTTCCAGGTGCATATCCAGAAGCTACTTGATGCTGGTCTTTCTGATAAGCCATTTGTTTTGTCCGTTTCACACGCAGCTTGCAAATTCTGTGCCCCCAGCTTACCTTTATCATTGCAAAGAACCAGACAAGCAGGTGGCCTGCCACCAGCCCACTTCCCAGTGGAGGGAGGCACTTCCTTCCCTTTACACTTTCCAGAAATTCATCTGTGGGAGAAGAAGGAGTGGTTTTGATTAAAGAGATTTGTTGGGTGTCAAACAAAGGTGGGACAGAGAGACTTTCTGTACAAAAGTGGCAGCCTCTCAAAGGCTTGCGTGTCGTTCTGTTTCTTTTCTAAAGCAATTCATGAGCTCATTACCAGGGCTTCAGAAGCCTCCATGTTTACGAAGGCTCAAGGATGTTTATGATCATAAACGAGCCCATTGCAGCTACACCAGAATAACCAGTGGCCATTTGCATGTTTCCATTCTGCCATGTTAGGTTTCTGAGATGTCTGCTCCGTGGTGAAAAACGTTGCTGTTAATCCATTTGTTGAATCAATGCAGGCTGTAATTGACCTGGTGCCTTTGGTTTTTCTCTGAAGGCTGTGGTTGCTGCACTTAAAGAACATGAGAAGAGCCCTGGTTTATGTCAGCTCGAGTCATAGCCTCTTGAGTTAGTTAGATTTGGAGAATTGTGAGAGAAACAACTACTTGGCCAAAATCTCCTTTTTAAAGAAAGAGAGGAAGTAGCAGCCAGTGACTGAATCTTACATCATGTCACTGAAATGAGCCACAAGAAAACCCTTTCTTGATGAATTAAATTTTTTTGTGTCTGCTGAGTTGATTTAAATAGAAACTCTGTTGGTTATGTTCTCCTGTACATTGGGCAAATAAAATGCAACAACTCAATGGTTTTTAGGCCCATTTGAATTCTTCTAGCCATTGTGGAGAAAAAAAAATGGAGTGTGATTGCTTATTCTCTAACTAAGCTACTAGAATAAAAAGTTTTTCTTTGTAGTCAATAATACACAGAAAAGCTATGCTAGATACTAGTGTAGGACCAGTGGCCTGAATCAACCCTTTATATGTGGTTGGAATGCAATGTAAAGCTTTTAATTTATTACTGCATTTGCAAAATGGCAATATCTTCAGAAATCTGAATACTTGCATATTTATTCAATTAGGGGCTGAATGTGTGCTTTGTACTACAGACACAGAAGACTTGATTCAGTCATTAGTTGTGTACTATTTTTTGTTTTTTTTCCCCCTAAAGAATCTGTCTCTGCTAAACAGTCTGGGTTTCATCAGAGGTGTATATTTTTCAATATATAGTATGATATTTAAAAATTACTCTTGACATGTAGCTTGAGTTTAGTAAACTGGAGTTTCTGAGATTAGAGATTGCATTGTCCCTGCTGATCAATGAAACAGCAAATTGGGAGACCTCTGGAGACAGGGTACTTTGTACAATCATGGGGTAGTATTTCTACGTTGAAGGGAATATTTCTTAGTTGTGAGATGAATGCGCAGCAATCCTCAGCACTAAATTGATGGAGGGAGCATGCATTATTTAAAGAAATAACTATCCTTTCTTCCTCAAAAAACAGTGCTGTCTCATTTTGGGCACCTTGCATTAAGAAACTCTAGCTAAACTATTCCATCTGTTAAGATTTAGAAATACCCGCTGCAGACGGGGTGCGGTGGCTCATACCTGAAGTCCCAGCCCTTTGGGAGGCCAAGTAGGGAGGATTGCTTGAGGCTGGGAGTTTGAGGATACAGTGAACTGTGATAACACTATTGCACTTTAGACCAGGTGACAGACCCAGTCTCAAAAATAAAAAAACCCAAAAAAACCCCACCCCCTGTAGAGTTGACCCTCTATTTGTATGACTTCTTGGTTTTAAATCAATGTCAATCTTTCTTTGATTGTTCCAGGTAGATTTTCTTGTTTTAGCCTCTGTTGGTGCTACATTACTGTATTTATACCTTATTAAAGCTGTATTGTATTATAATGTTTCCACTCCTGCCTACTATAAGCTTCTAGAGGAATAGTACTATCCGAACACCCCAAAACCAAGCCATGCTTCATAATAAAGGTTTGTTCCCCAAAGCAGTCTCCTTGGAACAGTCGTTTAAGGGAAAAGTATTCTGAATAAAACATTTGGTAAAAGTCACAAATTATATCACTTTATCTTTCATCATTCCAGTGCACGTTATCTTCCTAAAGGCTCTGACAAGTCTTATAGTATGGAACATGTTTAATTCCATGCTCTCTAATTTGACCACGGAGCACTTTTGTTGAATACCAAACGATCACATTTTGAGGAACGTTTCCCAGGAAATACTGAATGATAGAAAACCAGGTGAAGACTGAACTCATGACCCATCCATTTATAAAATGATTCCCTGGGTTTTTTTCCACAGGTGCATGTTTGTTTCTCTTAATGTGTGATGTTATTTTCGACCTCAACACATTATCAGGCCTCTGTGTAAGAACTGGGGAGGGGGTGACTAATTTTAAACAAGAGGCTATAAACTGCTTAATAATGTTTAGATAAGGCAGATGAGGGAGTAAAGAAAAGACAGATTTCCTGTTTAATGAATTGATTATAGTGTGAGTGTAACTCATTGATCTAAAGAAATCCCCAAGGTCAAAAGCACTAGATTCCAAGACTTAATCATCGGCTTACTAGCTGTGTGTCTTCAGAGAGGTTGTTCAAACTATCTCAGCTTATGTTGCATCTTCTTGTTAAACTTGGAAGATATTAAAAAAGAATTGTCCCATAGAGCTGTATTGAGGAACATTGTATTTAGGGAATTTAAATGCTTTTTGATAAAAGAATAATATGGCAACAGGGATTCATTATGGTTTACTTAATATTATACAAACCTCTGACAAAAAATATACTTTTGTTTGTCCACGGCAAATAAAGCAAATGTGGAAACTGAGTGACATCAAAGAAAAGGCAGTTTCTCTAGGGACTGGAGTATTTTCAAGTATTCCATTTAGACATTTGAAAGAATTAAAGGTTGGTCCGAGTGCAGTGGTGTTTACAACTAATTGATCACAACCAGTTACAGATTCCTTTGTTCCTTCTCCACTCCCACTGCTCCACTTGACCAGCCTTTAAAAAAAAAAAATAAATAAAGAAAAAAAGAATTAAGGACTCATACTGATGTCCATTCAGAATGAGGTAATTTTAATATGCAGGGATAAGGTAAGTACCCCAAATTATGATGTATTAAAATTGGTTTTGTTTGAGTAATCCAGATCACAATAACATGAAAATCCACTGCAATGAAAACAAGAGCCAACCATCCTTCTTTTCCTGGGGCTAAGGATGGGGAGGGAAGAGGTTTGGACTATTGTTTTCCTTTTCTTATTCTTACTGAAATAAGACTTTCTCAAATATAATATCGACATGAACACAGTTTTGAAAATATCCAGCTCATCTTCTATTATGCTAGATATTGGATAAATTAGGAGCATGATACTTACCTCAAAGGCAGGGGGATCTGATGCACAGTGATGCTTCTCTCTCATCAGCAAAGGAAAAAGGTAGCTAAAATAATAGGTGCAATAGAAAGGTTTTGGAATGTAAGAGACAATCTAAGTGATTTTGAGTTAACCAATTGAGGAGCATTCTTTTAATCATTAGATTACTAAGATTTTATTTTGTTAAGACCTGCAGGAGCGGACTTAATTTCTGTAGGTGACAGAACTATGTAAGTGACTTCACCATGGGCCCTGTATGTTGCCAGTCGACATCAGGTTGCCTGTGCAGTAGGTGACAGAGCCACTGCCCAATTTATGATCAGGAACACAAATTTTCGAGTGGAAAAAAGAACACAGCATCATTACTGGTTTAGAGTCCTTAGAGTTGGGTGTGGGAATGAATTAAGGCAAATCGGATTTTAGCTCAGTGGTGTGGCAGCTTCTTGTTCTGGAAGACTGTGTTCTCAGATGTCTCACATGTGTAGAGTTGCTGCAAGTACCATGCATAGTAAACGAATGCTTTTCCTGCCTTGCCACAGAGCCTCTGAAACAAACCAGAAAGCATTTTTTTTAAAGAGTATGTTCCTTTTCAGACTTCTGCAAGACTATTCTCCACTTTCCCATGGTTAATAGAAGTATTTTTCCTGACATCTACTCCATCAGTATCACATTTAAATCAGTATCACTAGGTTTTTTTTTTTTTTTTTGTCTTTATCTTAAGGACACAGCTTCCTTCACAAGGAAGAGAAGGGAAGGGAAATTTCTTTTCTATAGTCTTCAGACTTTTGGTAGGTGGAGTCTTATAATGTTGACTTTGGGCAGTCACAGAAATATATGCCTACATTACACATGGTTTGAAAGAAAGAAGAAGAAATTTCCTTGTTGAGCTGGGTAATCACTTTCCCGCTTTAGTGGGTTGGAATCTCTGCCCTCCATGTTGTTAGAGTTTTAGGTGTAGGGGAAATTTCAGGGAAATGGGAAAACAGTATAGTCTACCATCCCTTTGCTAGGGACGGGCAGAGTTGAGACCCTTATTTATAGTTTATTATAAGTTATTTGTGAGTCCCAAGCGAAGCTGTGCAGTGAAGGCTCCACAAGGAATGCATCTATAAATTTATTAGGGTGAATTGGTGCATATCCTTAAATGGAAGTTTAGTTTATGGGCAACGAGAGAGAAATATTTAAAAGTCATCTCCTTGAAGTATTGTGGGCTGCCCACGCATAGAGCTTTTCCTTTTCTGTATTTAAAAATCCTAAGTCTCAAAGGGTCAACCGATATTTAGTAAATGTATCCTGAAGTAGTCATGAAATGAAACCAAAATATATGTTTGATTTTCCACAGTCATGTTCCCAGACTGGTTTTTGAAATGGTGATAGGTTTGAGTGCACCTTCATTAGAGGGCTACTATGGTTGTGAGAAACTTCCTGAAATGAGAAGAGCTAACAGCAGGTAATGTCATTCCTCTCAGAAAAGAGTTGGAGACTCTCTGTGTTAAGTGATGAATGAGGGTATCTGACCCACATCTGTTTTACATTAGAATGGAACATTGCCCTGACATCGTTAGGAGCATTTGTCAAGATTCCCTGGACAGAGCTTCTGTAAATTACATGCTGCAAATGTGTCAGGGTCAGATAAGAGGATATCATTAACTCCCTCAAGTTTACTCAGGGCTCTGTCAGTCCATCTTAATATGCTAACGGCCAGCAATTTGCTTTGAGCCGTTTTGTTATATTTTTCATTCATGGAAGAAAAAAAATATATACGCTCTACCCCCAATATTGCACATGTTCTTTCCTCATAAATCATATTAATTGTAGACATGGTCACAAAGCATATTAAATGCAGGCATGCGTAAATGAATTAAAACATATGAGAATTTTATTATGCCCATGGTGGGTCTAACATAGTCAAATACTAACTGTATTAACCAGCATACTTTTTCATTTAGGTGGAATAAGTTTTTTCTTAACGGGCTTTATTTTATTGATAATAGATGGATATGGTGTGGTCGTTCATTGGCTTGAAGTAAACTCTCTCTCTATATGTGTGTATACACATAGGATATGTATATGCCTTTTGAAAGCCATTTCTATGCTAATTCTTTGCCTAGGCTTATATGTTAGTTATCAGTCCCTAAAGAATATTGCTATCAATTTAACAGCTTAACTCTATCGAGAAATAAGTATTCTAAAGAATTGATAAAAGTTATTTCTGTGATTGGTCACAGGGTTAGAGATAAAAGTATATATATATATAACCTTTAGAGTTAAACTGAGACAAGACTTACTGTACTCTTTACAAATAAAATTTGGAAAAATATGTGCCACATATGAACCCCACTTGTCTGGCACTCTTCATCTTTTTTCATCATGCATTAAACATAGCCACTAGTAAAACGTGAGCTACGGATTTACAATAAAAAATAAGGACCTACTTAGCTGGGCATTTTATGTGCACAGGTTTTCTATCTGGTTAGGTAAAGGTCAGCCATGCCTTTTCTATAACTCTCAGGATGGGTGAGAAGGTCACCATTCATACCTTAAGAGAAACTTCTGCCTTTAGGCAACTTCCCTCTTACAGCTTTCAAACAGACAGGACCAAAAATCTAATTATTTAGATGCTAATCAACTGCAGGATAATTCCTAAGGCATTTGAATCTGAAGACATTTCCAGAAAGTCTCTGCTGTTTGAATTTAGGGTGTTTTTCAGTTTCAGAGATACAATCACTGAAATGTAGCAATCAGATGACTCCAGTAACACCCATATTAGCCAAAAACATTTAGATAAGCATTTGAATATTTCTGTTTGGTTCTGAACATACATTATATCAAAATAAAAAAATATGTAGTCAGTAGACTTTTGGAAGGAAAGATATGAGGCTAAAAAAAGCTCTTGATATCATACAAGGCTGTAATTCACAATGATTTTTTTAAAAAGCAACTAAATATGTATTATTAAATGTTAAATCAGAAGAACATCTGATTTTTTAAGAGCAAGAAAGACATGAACCAGGATTCCTACTAAGGAAAATAGAGGTACCTAGATGTAAACCATAATTTGCTAAATCATTTTAGATTTCTGATAAGCTTTAAGCACTTTCAACTGGCGGCAAAACCATAACTCTTGTGCCAAGACAAATATTTTCCAGACACATCATTTTAAATGTAAATCTTAATTTGGTCCATAGTTTTTATCTTTTATGTTTAATCTTACAATAGGAAAATTAATTCAAGAGAAATACGGCATGAAGTAATTGTAAAGAGTTAGTTTTTCCTGAACCATAAAATCTTCCAATCAAAATATAAACAACCTATTTGGAATTCTGAAACTTGAGAATGAGTTAAAGAGATCTTCAGAAAATGTCTCTGATAATGCAAAAGACAGAGGAACCGGCAGGAAAAGTGTGGGCACAAGATTCTGAGGATTAGAATTTGTTTTTAAAGGTTGTCCATGGAATAATTTAGAAATGATGTCTGGGAAACATTTTGGAGGTTTCGATTAAGAAATCTGCTAAAAAGACTTTTTTTAGATGTGCCCCCCCACACCCCCATCTAGAAATAAAAAGAAGGAGTTCCACTTACTTCCTTTTCTAATGGGACAGAACAGATATCATTATTAAGGGAAAACTATTTTTGGTCATCGCATTTCCTGGATTTACCTGGCATTTAATAAGAATGTGACCAGTGTTCAGGGGATAGAACTTGGGTAGCCTTGAATTTGTTTCTTTTTCTTTGAAATTGTTTGTGAAAACCAGGCAATTGAGATTCCCTCCCATCCCAAATTATAAAAAAAATTAGGCAAAAAATGCCAGCCCCGTGGCAGAAATAGCTTGCTAATGGTTTAAAATGAGGAAAGAAAAGTCCACTTCACTATAAAGGAAGTTTTTATTTTAGTCTTTCAATTACAAATTGCTGTAGGAAAAGCATTATAAAAGAAATTCTGAAAATATTCTTAAAGAGAAAGTCTGACTAGAAGACATTCCATAACCATACTAGGGGAGTTCTAAGAAGTTCATTTACCAGCGTCTTTATGCATAAAAAGAAATTTCCAGAGCTTTCTGTCAACCACATGAAACACAAAATAGCTTTTAAAGAAACATACATAAAAGTGTAATGGGACCCTTCCGTTGAGTTTTGAGGTTTTAAATTGTGTTAGGGGAAAGTAATGCATTTTCTATTGATATATTCACTTTTCCCCATTAACACAGATTTCCTTTTTTAATTTTTAAATGACAGGTTATGAAAATGGGGTATATTTCCCAAGTTTCCTCAATGTGGAAATATTGAAATAAATCACATTATAGTTATTTATTAATCTCAATTTCAAATCAAATATAGGAAGAAATGAGTGCCTCATTCCCCAGCCTTATAAAATTCTTGAGATATGATTGTAACACTGTGACTCTCATAGTGGAAATAAGAACCTGTGAGAGAATGTCGGTCTTGTGGGCTCTGTCAGGGAAGTCAAAGGGACCAAAGATGGGGTCTCAGGTCCCCTTCATTCCCTTACATCAGCCACTGCAGGTATTGGCTTCTGAACTGAGAGCTACCGCTAAAGTAGGTGTCCTTGTATGTGACAATAGCCTCCTGTATGTGACAATACTGACACAGGAAGACCCAGAAGGCATGCTTCCTATTGGGTCATATTCTGTGATGTCTTTAAGGCACTCTGCCCTGACCCTGGAGGAGCTATCTTTCTATTGCCCTCCACTATGGCCCTGTAGACAGTGATCCTCTCCATCCTTCAACAGATATATTTCAAGGTCTTAGAGTTAAATCCTGTCCTAAAGAATTTTCTAATGCAGCAACTCCAAAAAGTTGCTCCACGAACAACATCCTAAGCTGGTTTTTGCGTATAGCAATGGCTTGTTTCTTCTCTTTTAGGATCTTCGTGGTCCCACCAACCCCTACCCCCCCATAAACGAAGTTACTGCTGTCTTCAAAGTTATGCAAACAAGAAATGTATGGCAGGGGATTAAAAAGAAGTTTATCACAAAAATGTACATAGAACTCATGGGAGACTGTGCATGTTTTGAATAAAAT
This sequence comes from Microcebus murinus, assembly GCF_040939455.1. Classification (NCBI taxonomy): domain Eukaryota; kingdom Metazoa; phylum Chordata; class Mammalia; order Primates; family Cheirogaleidae; genus Microcebus; species Microcebus murinus. The sequence goes on along the minus strand of NC_134111.1, from coordinate 92,189,357 downwards.
TCTGCTCTGAGCTTAACTATAACTGTATATAGAGTATTCCATTTCTCCCTTAAAGTGACATACCATTAACTGAGTTTCAAGTAAGTATCTTCGTGAAGGACACTGTTGGTTTAAAATATGTGTCCTTCCTGTGCAGTACCACTGGATATCTTTCCTCTCTGGACTGAAACAGTCACCAAACGGCTTTTTCTAAATTCTTGGTTTTTGCTTAACACAACTTATTTATGATAAAAGATTTGCCCTGTGTTATTATCCTCTTTTATTTTAAAAAAATTACATTTTTCGTATTTTTATTTTCCCTGTTCATTCTTACTCATCAGCTTAGCACACGAAAATGTGCTCCTGATTTGAAAAAGAGTGTGTTTGGCACTGAACAACCTCTACTTTAAAGACTTTCTTCTTTTAATAGACATGCCTAATTTGGACTGAAATGACATATTTAATAAATTAGTATATCAGTTGATGTTTATGAATTTTCCCAGTATAAACTATAAAAGTCATCTACATAAGCTTAAAGAAAGGCAAAAAACAAAGAATTTAGGTAGATGGAAAAACATCCAGGAGATAATTTAAATGCATTCTTGGTGATGCTCAAGTTTTTAAAATGAGGAAATGAAGAGATTAACATACTATAAACAGTGTTGGGTAGGGCCCTAGAGAACTCTCGTTCTAGTGACCATAGGTGGTAAACAGATTCTCTTTCTCTCTCTCTCCTTGTCTTTTGGGGCTAATTGAAAATGGATCAGTTTAAAGCTTTCGTTCAAGAAGATTTTGTTTAGCTATCAGGATTATGCAAACCCTTCCCAAAGGGAATTATGGGATCCTTGTTTTCAGAATCTGAGTTGGAATGCTTTCTGGGATGCAAAACTAGAGCTCCCTGCCTGAGCCTGACGCCTGCCCTCCTGGAACTCCTACATCCAAGATTCTGTTGCCTGAATTACCTTTGAGTAAGGTTGCTTTGTGGTTAGCAGGATGGCTTAGAGTCAGGGCTTGGTTTTCATTTCTGCCCTCCCTTCTTGTTCTTGTTTCTACACTTTAACCCCCATAAGGCTTCCAACTTCCTAAATTAAAACAGGACTAGTATGGATATGTTGTGCAATTATGGGATCCTGCATTTCAATAATTTGTAAGTAGGTGTGTTTTTTGGGTGCTCTTCACCCAGCAGTAGATTTCTTCCACAGCTGCTTTTGAGCCCTGCCACGGAATTGTACGGCGTTGCGAAAAATCATGTCCTCTCTCGTGTGGCAGTTTTCCAGCTGCAAAATTAATTATCCACTTACTTCCCTCACAAGGTGTCGTAAAGGGTCAATGAGCTTGAGTTTGTGAAACACTTTGCCATGCTGATCTGAAAGTTGTTCTGTTATCACAGGGTTTTTTTTTTTAGTGTCTTGCTCTCCAGGGTTATTTACAAAACTGAATTTTTTAGAACATGTTTGCATTTCAGGCTTGTTTTTCCTCTTAACACTTCTTGTCTATGAAATGTTGGGTTAGAGAAGAAATAAAAGGATAAGTGATGGAGGTGGTTACTTGGAGAATCATTTACAGTCATTCATTCGGTGCCTAGGATGTGCTGGGCACTGTTCTAAGTGCTGGGATGTGAAGATGAGGAGGTTTTTCCTCTCAAAGCTCTCACTGGTCACATTAGGTGGCCGAACTAATGAACATGGGATGAGTAAAGCACAAGAGAGCATCAGGGAGACAGGAATTATTTCTAATTACCAAAGGATGGCCAAGGTAAGGAGAGGAGTTTTCTTGAGAAGAACACCATGAAAAAAGACACAGAGATCTCAAAATACATAAAAAAAACCAACAACCCTTGATTTGGATTCATTTAACTTTTTTATTTATTAAAAATAAGCAAATGCCTTTTTAAAATCACAAGCGAAACTTCCAGATATAATAAAGGATGAGAAATTTTTTTTCTATATGAACATATATGATGACTTTTTCCTCCTTCTGTCCTTTCTTTGAAATTCCAGCCTGATTTTATCACCAGGGACATGGCATTATCTCAATGTCTCCTTCCTCCCCTCTTGCCTTCTTTTCCTTTTCCTTCCCTCTTTTCTTTTGCTGAACTGCAGTCAGATGCTATCACCAGGCATGATGTAATATCTCTGTCACTTTGAATCGAGGGTCTAATCTTCTGGACAGCTCTTGAGCAAATTTCCAAAGCAATAAAAAAGACTGGACTAGGGAGAGATTCTTTGAGCTATGGGCTGTGATCTGGTCCTCTCTGCGTTTTAACTGCTTCCCCACCTGCCTGTTTATTCTAGGTAATGGGACTCCTGACCAACCACGGTGGGGTGCCTCATCAGCCCCAGACTGACTACGCGCTCTCCCCTCTCACCGGGGGCCTGGAACCTGCCACCACGGTGTCGGCCAGCTGCAGTCAGAGACTAGACCACATGAAGAGCTTGGACAGTCTGCCAACGTCTCAGTCCTATTGTCCACCCACCTATAGCACCACGGGCTACAGTATGGACCCTGTCACAGGCTACCAATACGGGCAGTATGGACAAAGTAAGCCTTGGACTTTCTAGGGTGTAATCACTCCTGAAAGAGAGAGAAACTCAACTCGGGCTTAAGAAAGGAAAGTTAGACGCATGATTACGCCTTACACCCCAGTGTCCATTTTGTGGCAAAGCCAGCTGATTGTTCCAGCAAGGGCTCCCTTGTATAATCATTTTCTTAACTGATGTCAACAACATCTTGTGGTTATTAATTGCTGAGACGTGAAACCTGATTGCCAGTAGGTAAAACACAAAGGTTGGCCAAAATGAAATAATCCCTAACATTAGAAACACATGTTCTTAATGAGGTCAGCTCAAGGATCATATGGGATATAATCCCAGGGACACAGAGTTGTGTCAAACTTGTCTCAGGAATAAAAATATTAGTTTCAATCCTTTGATACCATGGTATTAAATATGACATTGTCAGCCTGTAGCTGATATTGCCCCTTACTGTGAATTGTCCCAGCACGACCTAAAAAGCTGCGTGTGTTTCCTTCCAGGTGCCTTTCATTATCTCAAGCCAGATATCGCATAAGAGAATTGTCCACTTGAAGCTAAAACTGGCCCTGTTTCTGGTGTTCGCAGCCTAGACATGAAGAATCTTCTCAGAAAAAAAATTTACCCTTTTTTTTTGTGGGGGGAGGGGTCCTGACAGGAGACAAAAGAGAGTGATTGATTTTTTTTCTCCAGTAGTTGGTTTCCAATTCATTTGAACTTGTTGGACAAAAGCAATGAAGAAGAGGAAGACCCGGAGCAATAAAAGACAAATGCAACGTCTTAAGGCAATGGTTTAACATGGCTATATATCAAAATATCCCAGCTCTTCAGTGCTGATGATCAAGAAACTAAAACATTCCATTAGTGTGTGTGTGTGTGTGTGTGTGTGTGCGCGCACGTTTGTATCTGAGTTTTTCCCAGACTGGTTTGGGCAAGCAGAATGTTCTAAAATACAGTAGGAGAATACTCTAAAGTATATCATGTTTGATGTCCAATGCTGGCACTTCTACAACTTTAAAACTGCTCACTCCATGAAGCAGGAATGGAGGAACCCTTCACTTTTACACACTGGAAATTGATATAAAAATAAATGCCACCATTGTTAGGAAACTAAACTAGATGTAAAGGACCTCCCAAATAAATTATTTGTTATCCTATCCTCCTTTGTAATCTAGTTGTCCATAAGTTTCCCAGAAATATCTTGCTAACAGGATATGGGGCTAAGAGGAAGAAAAGCTTGTTTTGTTTTCGGTGTGGGAAGAGGTGTGCGACTTTCTCCCAATTCATCTTCATTTGGAAGCCCCCGTGGGCGAGGGGAAGGGTGTGGTGGAGAGGAGGTGACACGCATTCACATATCTGCTTATCAGTGTGCAGTACCGTATACCTCATGGTGCTTTGGCAATGCCCAAGGCGCGATATCAGCAAAATCAGAAATATATTTTTGCAGGTGCTTTATTTTTGCAGCCCGTAATTCATTGTGGTAGAGTGCAGCGATGTTCACCATTTGCTGGACAACCAACACCTGGCTTGCTCCTTTTGGTTAGACACCATGTCAGAGAATAATGCTTTTAAAATGATTACGTTTACATTCTTCTCTTTTCTATGAAAGGCAGGGCAAGAACAGAACTGTTCATGTAGCTCTCATGTACTTTTAAATTATACAATGATATCCAATATTAAAAGGTAATAGGAACTGAGGTTTACAAACATTTGTGTGGTGACATTTTACAATGTCAATAAATCTGTTTTTTTTTTTTTTTTTTTTGCAATGTTAAGAGGAACAGGAAGGTGGAAGGCAGTGTTATTTATTTCTTTCTATTCTTGGAACCGTGAATGAGGTAGGCACAAATACATTCCTTTTAGAGTTAAGAACTATGACGTAGAGAGTTAGTGCAACTAGCCATAGTACCGAGTTTAGTTCATACATTGGTCTTAGAGGGTGATGGAACAAGAGAAATACTATCTTTGTGTTGCAGCCTCAACCAACAACGATGTGTTGTAAAAATGTCTTTCATGTAAAAAGTGCAGTAAATATTTACTATTTATAATAAATAAAAACAGTTATGAAAACTTGCCCAACACTGCTGTTTTTGGGGAACTGGTGAATGCAGTATAAATAAAAACTTGGCAGTGGGGAGCCCAACAAAACATGTACTTCACTTCGAATGGAACGTTTTGGATTAGGATGTACCACGGACGAATAAGGTCACATGACCCACTATTGTATTCACTTGAAGAAATTTGGTTAAACACACCTTTAAGGATTGAAGTTTATGTTTTTGTAAGTGTGGAATCTAGAAAACTCCTCTGGCCTACCTCCCTTCCTCTCTGGTGCTCTCTGAGCTACCAACCCCCCTCACTGTCACTTGGAAGTGTGCTTGTTCCAGAACACCAGGCTCCACCTTCATCTCTAACACTCATCGCTACTGACTTATTAAATTTAAAGCTCAAGTTTCATTTTACGTTAGCAGCTTACTGTACTCTGCATGAAGTATTGCCTACTTCATTCATTCTTCCTTCCTCCCTCCCTCCTTCTCTTTTCTCCCTCCCTCCCTTCTTCTCACACTGTTTTTTTGTTTTGTTTTGTTTTTTTGTGTTTTGTTTGAGACAGAGTCTCACTCTTTACCCAGGGTAGAGTGCCATGGCATCAGCCTAGCTCACAGCAACCTCAAACTCCTGAGATCAAGCAATCCTCCTGCCTCAGTCTCCTGTGTAGCTGGGACTACAGGCATGCACCACCATGGCAGGCTAATTTTTTCTATATATATTTAGCTGTCCAAGTAATTTCTTTCTATTTTTAGTAGAGACAGGGTCTCGCTCTTGCTCAGGCTGGTTTGGAACTCCTGACCTTGAGCCATCCGCCTGCCTCGGACTCCCAGAGTGCTAGGATTACAGGCGTGAGCCACCATGCCCGGCCTCTTTTCTCACTTATTTAATGGTCTAAATGCACCAGGCATGGTGGCTGGCACTGGGGTAATAGCAGGGTTTCTAACCTGCTGTGGAAGGCAGAGAAGCAAGTGCACAGTCTCCATGAAGAAGTATGAGGACTGTTATTTTCAGGGAAATGACCATAATACCCTTTGAAGCTCTTACTTGTATTACATCATTTATTCCTGCCAACTTTTCGTATGAGGCAGGTGATGTCATGAGCATTGATTTTACAGAAATGTAAAACTGGGGCACAGGGGCTTGCATGAGATCACTCAGTGGCAGAGCTGGGGTTTGAACCCAGGCAGTCTGCTTCCAGAGCCTACGTGCTTAAACTCATGTTCTTCTGCATCCTCCATTCAGGAATGGTGTGAGAAAATCTTACAGTAGGGAAGATCTAAATGGGTGCTGTCCAATTCTGAAGCCACTAGCCATGTATGCCTATTTAAATTTAAAGCAATTAAAAGCAAATAAAATTACAAAGTTAGTTCCCCAGTGTCTGGAGCCATATCTCAAGTGTGCATTAGCCACATGGGGCCAGAAGCATTGGGCAGTGTTGCTGTAGAACGTTGCCATCATCATAGAAAGTTCCTTTGGCCAGATGATCTAACAGCAAGTAAGTTCATCTTTGAACAATTCCCAAGATCCTAAAGTGCAGTACATAACATTTTCTAATTTTTTAAAATGCCTTAGTTTTTTTTTTTTTTTTAGCTCACACACTAGTCCTTCTGATCAAATATGTTGCTCTTTTTCTGATAATTGCCTATTCCAAAAATAACATAAGAAGAGAAAAGGAAGATAACCTTTACTGAATATGTACTCTTGTTTAATCCTCACAAAATCCTGTGAGGTGAGCCCCAATTTACAGATAAGTGGACTGAGACCCAGAACTGTTAAGCGGTTGGGCCAAGGTCACATACAGCCAGGAATAGCGGAAGTAGGCTTTGACTTCTACTTAGCATGGTGGTAGAACCTGTTTTATTTTACTTCTCCAAATGCTGCTTGCAATACTCACTTTATTATGTCCACCTATCCTCATGACAAATTCAAGTTGAAAATAGTCATTAAAAAAAAAAAAATCACTCACTCCTAGGGCACAAGAGAAATGCTACCAGGATTCGGGTTACACAGAAGAAACTGATCTTACAACATCACGTTGCTTTCTGTCTCCTGATCTCAGAACTTGCCATGCGTGGCTCATATCTTTTTGGATATACTTCTTCATGTCCTTCTCTGATTTCTGCATGTCTCTGAAATGATTGCTCTACCAGTATTTTTCACGTTGAAAGTCTTTGTAGATCCTTCTTTCTCCTGATTCTTTTTCTTTTTTAAAAAAAGTCTAATTAATCTCTAGGAAAGTCTGATGTCTTCCACTTGGGTCCCTGCTCTCATCGGCTGGGACAGGAGCTCTAGAGACTTTGAACTGTTCACATTCAACAAAGCTTGAACCTGATTATGTGTGGGAAGTTCCCCCTTGTCCACATAGTTATTTAATTTCATCTGGAAAATGTAAAAGTAAAAATTAAAATTTGAAACTCAAAATTATTAAATGGTAGATGTACTATTATCAGCTGCTAAGCCACTCCTTGGCAGCAATTTTCCTGGGAATCGATATCATATTTCACATCTGTGATGGAAAAATCATATTGTTTTATGCCTTTCATTTAGCCCAATCTGGCAATGTATTTTCACATATACTTGCATGTTTGGGGAACATCCTAGGATAGAAGGGATGTTTATTAGTGCTGGCATATAGGACCAGGGTTATTGACAAGATCTCTGGCTCATGGTCCTGAGTTGAGGAAGTCTTAAATGGAGGAGGAGACGGATTAATTAATGCCCTTTGTCTGAGCATGGCATGGAAGCATTTATCCTCAAACTATGTAGTTAAAAATAAAATTAGAATATGGCAACAGAACCAAAGTATCTATAAGAAGGAAATCTATTTGGGGGATAAAAAATTGAGCCTCAACAACTCTGAGTGAATGAGTTTTAGTGCTTAATCATTCATGGATAAGGAGAGATGATATCAAACATTGAGAAGAACAACAAATGATGGGTGGCACTATTTATGCAAAAAGATACATGTGGCCAGCCTCAGTCTTAGACAATGGCTGGAAGTTAGCATTAGATGATGCGTGGGAGAAAAGGAAGAAAACAGAGCTGGGCATAGGGCTTCTCACCAGATGCCAGTAATATAAGCTAACTTTTTCATAGATTCCGCCCTTCAGTATTACTGATCATTGCCTCCCTCGTGCTTAGCATCATGTCTGATCCATAATGAGTACTCAGTACATGCCTGTTGAATAAAGGAATAAATAAAAAAATGAAGAGTGACATTCTTGTACTGTCTCCACACGATCTACTAAACAAGGAGACACTGATTCCAGGACCACAGGTGCACAGATCTCCTCAAGATTGGATGGGTGCAAAGCCTCAGGAATGGAGCAGGAGGCAGAGGGCCTAACAAGTTGCTGAAAAGCCATATTTCTGGTGTGTCTGAGTGATGCAGAGGGCTCAAGGTGGCAATTTGTTGGATTTACCACTAGGAGGATTAGAATAGAAAAGGGAAATAGCCAGTTAGTTTATTGCTCTAAAAAGTGGCTCTCAGCCCTGGGTGCATAGGAATCAGCAGAATTGAAAGAGAGAGAGAGAGAGAGAGAGAGAGAGAGAGACAGAGAGAGAGAGAGAGACCAGTACTTGGGCCCACCTAGACCACTGGGTGGTCTGGTCCACAGAGATAATCGCCAGGAGGGTCGACAAAGCAAGAGATCGGGGAGAAGCCTTTGGCTGCATTGAAGCCTTGGCTGCACCTGACCAGGTAAGTTTTCTGGGGCTTGCAGCAGTGGTCAGAGCCATTTACCAAAGCACACCTGAGAGAGGGAAGTCATTTTGGAATATGGAGACACCTCAGCCTTGTCTTCTCCCAAACTTGACCACGCTCTCTAAAGCCAGGGAGATAGACGTGGAGGCAGTAGTTCCCATAATAGTGCAGAAGATAAGTTGTGGAATTAGGAGGATGAATTGTGCCAATTGGTTGGCATTGTGCTACCTGTCATTTTCCCAGCTGGAAGCCTAACAAAGACCCACCATGCAAAAATGAGTAGTGCTTGGGTATTTCCACCCCCCACCCCAGAGGTGTGGTGACATCTTTTCCCCCTGCTCCTGTGATCCTGTGGCATTTGGGAGAGTTTAAAGCATGGGACTGAAAACTTAACTTTCTTCCCATCCTGCTTGTTCAGCTCTCCCCATCCATGATGCTGAGCATTCATACAGCTCCTGAGTCTCACAAGTAACCCCTACAAATGCTGGATCATTTCACTGCTTGTAGAGTGAGGGAGCTAGGCAGTGATTTCTATTTCTTAATAGATTGATGTGTTGGATACTTCCCGAGCTCCTACTTTATTCTGCGCCATGAGGCTACAATAGTGAAGAAGACACACTTCATGCTGTCAAAGAACCGCAGGGTAGAAGAACGAGCTGGATCAGTCAACAAAGGGTTGAAACACAAATAATATGTAAGCAAAAGTCAGCATGGGACTGAAAGGAGAGTGCATAACTCTGCCCAGCAGTGGAACACATTTCAGAGGAAGGGGCCCCAGGGCTGAATCTCTAAGGATAAATACAAATTTCCTGGGCAGATGCAATGAGAAAGGGCATGCCAATTCCATTTTTATATCATGACAGCTGTTGGGTTGTCAGACAAAAGAAGCCAGGGAGATCAGATATGGGCGGGGCTCCCCGATTCTCTATAGAGAAGTGTTCAGCTAGAGCATTCTGGGAATCCCGAGTTGATAGGGTTCAGAAGATCTGGGATGAAGCAAAGTGGGGTGGTGCTTTCTTTCCTGAAAATAGAGAGTCTCAATTTCAAGGGCCAGTTAAGAAACTCATGGGTAAACATCATATATCTACTGTCTTTATTATCTTCCTAGGATGCCCCCCAAAGCTTGGTAGGGGTGTAATGCCAATTCCTAGTGGCCTAGATGCATTTTTATCATGGAGGACTCTTTGTTGGAGGTATGGAAGCTGCTTCATGCTTGTCCCTGGCATTTGCCTGGGAAGCAGCAATGGCCTTCATTTCCTCTCCCCGTTGGTCCATCCTCACTAATCATCCAAGTGTGTGTAATTGGATGGGCCCCAAGACCTCTTTGCTCAACTTTGATGGGTAAAAATGAGAAAAACTGACTTTTTTCTTCTTTTATTGAGCTCCAAGTTTAAATTCTTCTTTGAGGCAAGCTCTACTCTCTCCCCTTCCAAAACACACTCTAGTGAGTCTCTTGGTTGTGCAAAGGAAAAGCAAATATTCTATTCTGGGATGGAGAGTAAACCACATGCAGATGTACATGGAAATATGGAGAAGCTCAGCCGCTTTGTGCAAGGATGTCAAAGGCTGTCTTTGCAGGTAGGGTTTATGTTTGCAGGTTATATTTACTTGTAGGAAGCCAATTACTTCATTTTGGGCTTGGAGGAGTAGAGGCTTGCACATGGGAAGTAAACTGTTCCCAGAAACACAGTGGCAGCCTGAGAGCCCCTGTAGAAGTATTTGGTTCTGGGAGAGCTATCCTCTTAGGCAATCAGAGTTTGTATCAGTCAGGGTCTCAACAGAAAGCACAGGTCACACTTGAATTGGAAATTTTGAGAAGATGTTTTTTTTAATGAAGAGATTATTTCAAAATTTGGAGTGGTGTAGGGGAATCACAAAGGATCGTGTGGAAACCTGATGACAGTCAAAGAGCTGCTTTGGAGTGAGCTTCCTGGAGCCTGGAAAGAGAGAGAGAGAGCCACGTAGAGCAAGTCACTACTGCTGATGAGGGGATGCAGGCAAAATCAAAGGGAGGGATAGAGGGGACAAATATCCCGGCCTAATTTCCCTCCCCTCTCCCAACTCCTGCAAGGGCTTCCATTGGCTGAACCCAGTTAGAAGGCAGAGGGCACAGGAGCCAAGCAGGTGGTCCATCTGGCAACCCCCTACAGAGAGAGCAGGTAGAGGATGGAGAAGGATCTGGGAGGGGCCACAGCTTGTGCCTAGGTTTAAGTTTTCCATTTTGCAGTCTGCTGTGGTCTGAGTGTTCGTTTCTCCCCTCACCCCCAATTTATATTTTGAAATCCTGACCCCAAGGTACTAGGAGGTGGGGTCTTTGGGAGATAATTAAGATTAGATGAGGTCATGAGGGTGAAGCCTTCATGAATGGGCTGAGTGTCTTTATAAGAGTTCCAAGAGAGCTTACTTTCTCTCTCTGCCCCTCTGAGGACGTAGAGAAAAGGTGCCATATTTGGAACAGGAAGCAGGCTTTCACCAGACACTGAATCTTCTGGTGCCTTTATCTGGAGACTTCTCAGCCTCCAGAACTGTGAAAAATAAATTTCTGTGGTTTATAAGCCATCCAGTTAATGGTGGTCTGTTTTAGCAGTTAATAATGGTGTGAGAGGCCTGGAGGAGAAGTTATTGGGAATATCAGTCTCTTGTAGAGAAGCTTTACTAGTTCTTTGTGGTTTGGATTTTATAGAAATCTACTTTTGTTGGGGGGGGATTGAGAGTAGACACAAGTTTTTGTAGACACAAGTTTGTGGACTTGTAACCTTAAGATCCAGAGTAAGAATAGTCTATTATTTGACCACTCAAATGATCATTCCTATCTCCTTCTTTGCTAAAAGAATCCCAGTTTTGTTCAGGTGTTCGATGGCCATGTGCTCAAGTCAGATGAAGCCAGTAGAATCCACGGAAAGGGTGAGGAACGAAGGGAGAATTATGTTCAGATAATACAACCGACACACTCTTGAAGCTGAAAATGAGTCAAATACTAATTTATGGCAGAGTTGGACCCAAGGAAGACAAATGACCTTTAGAATGAACACTAAGAATTAAAAATTAGAATGTGAACTAGGAGGCATGGAGACCTGAGATTCAACCCTTTACTACATTTATTTAGAAGTACTTTTTGAGAATCTTCTGCCAGCCAAGAATTATTTTAGTGTCTTTGATGTTTTGGTCAACAAACAAACTTGATTCCTGCCTTCTGCAGCTCATGTGGGGGACAAAGATATAAATGAATAAAGAAGTGAGCATGTCATTGGGAAGTACGATAAGTGTTGGAAGGAAAAGAATAGGCACAGGAGAGAATAACAGGTGCTACTTGTACTGAGTGGTCAGGAAGGATCTCGCAGAAATGAGCCCTGGGAAATGCACAGAGAGATTTTCTAGAGAGAGTGAACAGCACGTGTAATGATGTGGATTTGAGAAAACATTTTGTCTGTTTGTGGCACTGAAATTAGGTGCTCATGTCTGGTGTGGGGGGTGGGGTGGTGGAGTGTAGCCTACGATGAGGACGGCCACAGTATGGAGCTTGAATCTGATTCCCCACCGTGGAAAGTTGACTGAAGACCTTCAGGCAAAGAAGGAACATGATCTAATATCCATCCTGTATGGAGGATGCATTGAAGGGAGGCAGGACAGGAAATGCTGGGAAGGTAGCAGGATGAGGCTGGACCTGCACATGTAGCAATAGAGAGAGTATGGGCTTTAGAATCAGTCAGATATGAGTCTGGGTCTTGCTTTGGTCTCCTGTTATTAGCTGACTGATGAACTTGAGTCAGCAGCTTCTTTGAGCTGCCATTTTCAAGTTGATCAAGTGAAAATGACTTGAGTAATAAGTACTTAGCTCATAGGATGGGGAGACTAACTGGGTTAATTTTATGTGTCTTAGAATAGTTTTGGCACATATAATGAGCTTCCAAAAGTGTTAATTCTCTTTCCTTCCCCACAGGGTACAAATGAAGCATCATACTCTGTTTCTTTTTTTTTGTTGTTGAGACAGAATTTCACTCTAGAAACTATGGCAGGCTAGAGTGCCGTAGCATCAGCTTAGCTCACAGCAACCTCAAACTCCTGGGCTCAAGCAGTCCTTCTGCTTCAGCCTCCTAAGTAGCTGGGACTACAGGCATGTGCCACTATGCCCAGCTAATGTTTTCTATATATTTTTAGTTGGTCAATTAATTTCTTTCTATTTTCACAGTAGAGATGGAGTCTCGCTCTTGCTCAGGCTGGTTTCAAACTCCTGACCTTGAGCGATCCGCCCGCCTCTGCCTCCCAGAGTGCTAGGATTACAGGCGTGAGCCACCATGCCCGGCCCATACTCTGTTTCTTAATGGAGAAGAGTGCTTGGCAGAGAGGCCAGTGGGTTGGTGACAGTAGGACAGAGAACAGCCATAAATCCTTGCCGTAGGGAGTATGTGATGGGGGTAATGATACCTGTTAGTATTTACTTCAAAATGTTAAAACTCTGTTTTTACCGTAAAAATGTTAAAAGCCCATTAAAGACAAATTGGAAAGTACAGAAAAGTAGAAAGATGGAAAAAAAAAATCTATCTACAGAGCCACAACCTAAACACAAGCACTGGATACATTTTGGTTTTCTTTGCCTCTTTGCACTGGGGATAATAACATCTGGCAGTGCCTACTGGTTAGGGGTGCTGAAAGAAAAATGAAACAATATTTGTAAAAATTTTATAACTTTTGAGTAAAAGATACTGTGTAAATATAGTGCACTGATGTTCCATTGCCACTTTGAGAGTGATGCCATAAAAATTTAAATATTGAGGTTTTCTTTTGGATTCGTCAACCATTCAGAATTTCCAACATTGCCTTGATAGGAGAGAGGGGAAGGCGTATTGACTAAGAGAACTTTGGTAGCTCAAAGGTTATTACCCTAGCAGCTAAATGGATTTTATGCCTTTTGAATAAATTATGTCATTTAAGAAAAGTGTTGACTATGGTATCCTGAGGGTATCATGCTCTATTGCTATCGAGATGAACCGGGACTGGTTTCTTATTTTAATGATAAACAGTTAAAGTGTATTTCTGACAGCTGGTAACTGGAAACTTTTCAGGCACTGAAGAAGAGGGAGTTGTCTGAAAGACTGCACATGCACAGCATCATATAAAACTCCATTGTCTAAGTGGCTAATATCACACCACAGGAAATAAGCATTTGGGCATAAATGTCTTCCAGTCTTTGGAAATACAGTGCATATTATCCAGTTACTCAATCTGTGTCATGAAATAGGAAAATAGTCCAAGAAAGGCACATCCCCCTTGACCTTTGGGGAATGATTTAATAAAGTTAACTTGATACAAAAATATGAAAGAGTATTGCTGATGAAAGCAGAATTGTGCCTTCCTTCTTTCAGATCCTCCTTTCTTTGGAACCACTTCACAAGCATTATTAACTCTTTAATGTTTTTGTAATTGGTGGCGCTTGTCCCTGAGGCCATATTACCAGCCCTGGAGTTGGATTCCTTTAGAACAGAGATTCCACATCTCATAGTTTTTCATTCCCTTTCAGCACTCATCTTGATATCTTTGTCTGTATAATTAGGCGGATATGTTTTCAATTGTTTTTACGTGTGTACACATTTCACCCCTTTTACTGCTATCTTGATTGATGTTTTATGGGATAAATTTCCCATTGGTGGCCTCCTCCACTTAGAGAGGTGCCAACGTTTGCTTCTGTATCCACTTATGACTCTATCAGTTCCATCTGCAGGTGTAACTGAATATGGTCCTTCACTTTTCAGATGAAGGCTGGGCCTCCTGGGTTTTCTAGCTGAGGACTCTATTACCCAACCATTTTACCCACTGTTATTTATTTATTTTATGGTGTTATTCTGATTCAAAATGAAATATAGACCTACTTGAGAAAATTTGGAGACTGTGGAAAAGTTTAAAGAAACTTCTTTGTGAAGTTTGTGTAGAACTATAGTTGTCCCTTGGAATTACCTGCCCCCTGCCCCCCCAATATACCAAAATCCATGTGTACTCATGCCCTGAAGTATAACCTGTGGAACCCGGGTATAAGAAAAGTTGGCCCTCCTGATATGTGGGTTTTGTATCTTGCAAATACTCTATTTCAATCCACATTTGGTTGGAAAAAAATCTGCCTATAATGGACCTGCATAGTTCAAACCCATATTGTTCAAGAGTCGACTGTATCATTATAATTGCAACCATCGGCTAAAGTGGTTTCTTCCCAGAGACCTCTCTGACCACCCAAACTAATAACTTGGTCCCTCCTAATTATATCATGAGAGTTTATTTTCATCAGAGCATGCAACATTACCTGATATCTCCTTACTTGTTAATTTGTTTATGTTAATTGTGAGAGTGGAGTTCTTGGATATCTTAGTTAATAGTACTTCCCCTGTGCCTATAATTGCCTGGGACATATTTGGCGTTCACTAAACATTTGTTTAATGAATACATGAGTTAATATATCATTTTAAAAGACATTTTCCCCTTAACATTTGAAAATATGAAAAAGTTCTAATGTGATTGCTGGGTTTATGTTTCCTTTGCATCTAGCATTTTTCTTCCCATATTCCCATCTTATTAGTCAGGATAGGCTGCACAATGCTGCCATAACAAACAACCCCAAATCTTAGTGGGTTCACTAAGCCTTTATTAGCTTCACTAATTCTTTATTTACAACAAAGGATCATTTCTTTCTCTCTCTACATGTCTGATGTGAGTTGGCTGGAGGGCTTTGCTCGTCATAATTACTCAGGGAGCCCAGCTGATGAAGGTTTTATCTCTATTCATGCTTTCAGTGTGGCTAGAATGGAGAAGGGAGCATGGTGAGTTGGGCACTGTCTTTTAAGACTTTGCTCCAGACATGACACATTTTACCTCTGCTCACATTTTATTGACCAAAGCAAACCACACAGGCTAACCTCAAAAAGGGTGGGGGCAATGCATTCCCACTGTGTGCCTGGGAAAATATCTGGAATTATTTGAAGTATTAATATAGTACTCACGACTACCACTTAGGTTAAAAGCATACTTGGGAAACAATGAAAAGTAATTTTATTTCTTACCCCAGTCCCTCCAGTCCTTCCATCCACAGGCAGCCACTATTGACATGCTCTGGTGTATCATGCTCAAAATTTTCTCTTCATATACGAACAAATAACTTCAGATATTTTCCCACGCACATAGTGGGAATGCATTTCCCCCACCCTTTTTGAGGTTAGTCTGTGTGGCTTGCTTTGGTGAATAAAATGTGAGCAGATATATGTGGTGTGTATGTGGATAGATATGTATGTATGTATCCTTTTTTGTTACTCGCATAAGAATAATTGTTAAACACTATTCTGTCTTTTTTTCATTGTTGGATTATTTTGTGGTTTTACTTCTACATAGTATATGTTGGAAAGTTTTCTGTGTTATATCAAATAGTTCTCTTGCCTGCAATAGTGTTTAATTATTGAATGTACCATAATTCACTTAACCACTCCCTTTTTGATAGAGAAGAAGGATACTGTCAATCTCTTCCTTTGACGAACAATGTCAACAGCACACTTAGATGAAGCTGTTGTGGTTTCG
The DNA here is from genome assembly GCF_040939455.1 of Microcebus murinus. NCBI lineage: Eukaryota > Metazoa > Chordata > Mammalia > Primates > Cheirogaleidae > Microcebus > Microcebus murinus. Next base: position 92,173,541 of record NC_134111.1, on the reverse strand, counting down.
TATGACAAGAACCAGTTTGGCTTGACTTCAGAAAGAGCTGGTTTGCAATCCCAAATTCTGCTGATTAGCTGAATAGGCAACTCATTAAACCTCATGAGTCTTGGTTTTCTCAACTCTAAAATGGAGATATTAATTTTTTCCTCCTAGAGTTGTCATGAGAAATAAATGAAATAATTTTCCTGCAACCTAATGGCTGTTCAATAAATATTTGTTGGTCAAGTGTTTCAAGTCATTTAACATGACTGTAAGGGCTAGTTTATATGAATCTTATAATAATAAGAGACACCAGTTAGTAAGCATTTAAATGTATGGAAACCATTGATAGTCTTTCATTTGTTTTCTATTTTCATATACAAAATCTGAATTTTAAAGAAGAGAAAAGACAGTTGGGATATATTATTTTTATTATCTTAAATTACTGAGGCACACAAATATGACTGGAGGCTTGGATGTCAACACACAGAATGACACTGTCATCAAGATTCTTGAGTACATGCAAAAATAACCATGGAACCAGTGGTCATGGCTGGGCCCTTTGGTCCTTGTAGTATTATATATTCCAGATGGGTTATAAACTGCTATAAGGAAAGAGAAAAAGGGTCAGTGGGGGAAGGTCTAGCATTAGGTTGTGATCTAGAGATGTTCTCTATCAATTTACTTTCACTTCCTTTGTGGTAACTGAAAATACGTACCAGATTAACTTTCCTGTTATGGTAAACCATCACATACTGAGAAGTCAAATGAGATGTAGGTAAGAAAAAGATCAACTATTGTTTATCAATACATATATTCATCACATCTTCTTTACTATCTCTCTCACATGCTCATCATAATTGGCTGCGGGTTTTGGCCAAGTGTGTAGTTCTTGCTAAGTGTACGTGTGGTGTCCTTTGATGTTTTTTATTACATTCTATTCTATTTTGTTCCGTCCTTTTATCCTATCCTATTCATTTCATTTCATTAAAATAATTCTAGCCACAACCCCTACATTAATTTCATGACTGATTAAATGGGTCAAGATGCAGAGTTTGAAAAATCCTGCCCTAAAAGCTTACTGTTTGTTCTCTGGCTTTACTAGCTAGCCACATAGTGAGTGATGTCTCCCAAATTTATGTCTCCACCAGAGTGACACACTTTACTTCTGCTCATACTTCATTGGCCAAAGCAAGCCACAAGACCATTCTAAGTTCAAAATTGGCCACTCAACTTCTCCAAATGGATGTCTGAAAGGCAACTCAGTGTACCCTAGGTAGACCTCTTTATTCCCTCTTTATCACAATCTGCTCCTACTCTATTGCTTCTCATCTAAGTAAGTGACATCACCGTCAGCCCAGTCAATCATGCCCCCAAATTGGGAGTCATTGTTGACTTTTCTTCTCTCACACTGCACATCCAAATTATTAGCACATTCTAGTGGCTTTGCATTAAAAATTAATCCTAAATCTGATCACCTTTCATTGCTTCTGCTGTTGACATTGCAGTCTAGCCATATCTCCTCTTATCTAGACCACTGCCTTAATGTCCCCCAAGTGGCATCTTTGCCTTTTCTCTTGCCACCCCACCCTTAGTCTATTTTCCACACAGCCACCATAATGAATCTTTTAATGTAGGCCAAGTCTTGTAACTCTTCTGCTTCCAATGACCTTTTCTCATACTTAGAATAAAATTCAGTGTTTTTCAAATTGGTTTATGATCTGTGTGTGGGTGTGAATGTGTATGTATGTTTACACGTGTACATAAGGATGCACTGGTTTCTACAAAATGTTTTTCTTATTTTGAATTGCAGTAAAAAAAAAAAAAAGAAAACCCCTTACTTAATCTGACTCCTGGGTCCTTTTGTAACCTCTTTAGTTCTAGTCCTCTCTTTCACTCAGCTCTGACCTCACTGGCCTCCTTGCTATTTCTTTACACTGCAAGTACCCTCGTACCCTCTTCCTCACGGCCTTTGCACTCTGTGCTTATTCTTCCTGAAACATTCCTCCTCCAGATACTCTGCAACTTCATTCTTCTTTGCTTACTTGGAAACTCTCTCCTCATTCCCCCTGGGCATATTCAGAGTTGGTTCAAAAAATTAGATTGTAGAATAAAAGATTCCAAAATAATGGAGGAGGGTGCAAAACTTATGTATTGTCTTTTTATGGTTCTTTATTAGTGCGGTCCCCAACCCCAGGCTGTGGACCAGTACTGGTCCGTGGCTTGTTGAGAACTGAACCGCACAGCAGGAGGTGAGCAGCAGGCAAGCAAGTGAAGCTTCATCTGTGTTTACAGCCTCTCCCTATCACTTGCATCACTGTATAAGCTCTGCCTCCTGTCAGATCAGCAGTAGCATCAGATTCTCATGAACCCTACTGTAAACTGTGCATGCAGGGATCCAGGTTGCACCCTCCTTAAGAGAATCTAATGCGTGACAATCTGAGTTGGAGCTGAGGCGGTGATGCTAGCGCTAGGGAGCAGCTGCAAATACAGATTCTCATTAGCAGAGAGGTTTGACTGCACGATAAATGTAATGTGCTTGAATCATCCTAAAACCATCCTCCCTACCCTGGTTCATGGAAAAGCTGTGTTCCATGAAACCCTGGTGCCGAAAAGGTTGGGGCCACTATTGCTTTATTTTATATATATAAAATAAACTAATTCTAAACTACTTATGACCAAACCCAAGAGGCATATAAAGTTAAGAGCCTGCACATCTCCCTCTAGTCTCCCAAAGTTAATAGTATCCTTCCATGTATTCCTTATGCATATATAAGCATATTCAAACTTATATTTGCATATATGGAGGATTTTTCTTAGCACATTACTCTGTGCTTTATTTTTACATTTAGCAGGAGATCATGGCATCGTATTGCAGAGGGTGGATCCATCATAATTCATTATACCATCTCTTGGTCGATGAATGTAGACATACTGCAACGAACTTTTGTGTGTACATCCTTGTATGTTGGCACTTGTATTTCCACAGGATAGATTCCTAGCAGTGGGGTTGCTTCCATAAGCAACTCTCTTTTCAGTTGATGCCCCACTTGCTTCAGGAAACTGTCAGACTTTTCCCTAAGCTTTGAGGCACATGGGCTCCCACCCTCACCTCTTCCACCAAAGTGCACATGAGGTAGGCACAGCAGGAGGAAAGTGGGTCCTGACCTATATTGTTTGTTCATAGTGACCCAACCTCAGAAGCTGACATGACAGCCTGCTCCTTTTGACTGCTGACAAAAGGGGCAATGACTATAAAATTCATGTGCTTTTCTGGAATCTGTTCTGTGCTATGTTCCTTTAAGAGGAATTTGAATAAATCTAAAAGCATCTGGATTTAGGAAACATTTTACATAGTTCATGAAAGAGGAGGGGAAAAAATGCTGTTAAGTGTTATTCAAAATTCCATGAAATTGCATTGCTGGGATATATACCCCTGAATGTTTGACATAGAATATAGTAAATATATCATGAGAGTACCTGAGTGGCATAGGCAATTTTTAAATATAATTCCACCAGATGATTTAGAATTTGAATCTTTTTTTTATTAGAATTCATTTGGCATTAGCGTAATATAACAATTTTAAATTTTTTTCTCTTCATTCTAGCTTCTCTTTCATGATTTGCTGATTCTCCACTTTATCTTTTAGAGCTTCTATGTTATTTGGTTTTATTATTTTTCAAACAATAAATATTTGACAATTAAAAAATAAAGTCATTAAATAAAGTTTAGTTTTATATTACCTACAGTGAAAGCAAAAACAAAAACAATAATAAGCCAACCCCAAAAGAAAGTATGTGGACCAGAATACAACATAAAGGAAAAATTACTATAAATTCACCAAGTTTAAAATAAATGAAATAAACTGATATACATGCCTATTTAGTGATACAATATATATTCCATTTTAAGACATGCAAATTAATTTTATCCAATTCATTAATATATGCAACCTGAAACACGCACTGTATTTTAAAGTGAATTTAAATGATTGTTTCTGATATCACAATGGTACAGTTAAAAAAGCTAAGAGGTGATACTATACAAAGACCATCATCAAATGACTCTTCAGGGCAGGGTTGGCTACCTGGTTTTACTATATCAAAGAATTTCAGCACCAAAGGTACTGATCAAATAAAAATGAAGAAATAAAAGGGAATTTCATGACTTTATTATTGTTGACGATGTTCTCTTAGACTGAGTTTTTCTTTCTATGAGAAAATGAAGAATTTGGTTCTAGAAAGCAGTGGGGGTGTTGCACAAAACATGCAACTACAGTGCTATCGCTTCTATTCTGATCTTGCTCAAGTTCATCAGGGAAAATTAACCTTGGCAGCTTATTCAGTGACTAAATCTTGATATTTTTCTGGCTTAATTCATAACATAACTGTAAGCTATTGCTGTGTGTTTATATTTCCCATCCATTTCTCACATTTCCAAAGCATGCTGATATGTGATCCGGGCAGTTTAGCTACCATAATTGGCATTTTTCTTGGGCCAAAAGGAAACAAATTCCTTATCCACCATACTTTTTTAATTTCTGAAAAACAACAAGTAACATGGTTAATCCCCTTTTTGATCTTTTTTCCTTTTGAATTTTCCTTATATTCTTTCCCTCTTTTAATCTTTTACTCTTTTTAATCTTCTCATTTTGCCCCACCCCTTTTATTTGACTTATTATGTATTGCTTTAAAAGAATTGGTCCAGTCTATGGAAATGGGTCTTTAGAGTCTGTTCAAAGACTCATTATCCACATTTAGAGGCCTCGCTGTTTCTTTAAAGAATTTCATTGCAGTATTTACCGAGATGTTCCAACAGACTATCTTTCACAGTATTAATAGGACATAAATTTTGTCAACAATGTCGCTTAGTAAAATTCTTTCTTTCAATGAGAAGTAAAAAAGAAATAGGTTTTTCATCTTCTGCATATATGTTTAAGATAAAAGGTTATCTTACCAATTCAGAGAAATTGGCGATTGATTTCACAAGCCATTTAGCTTTTTTGATCAGAAACATCTATATATGTGCTTTTCTTTAATTTCTGTTAGACAACTTTGGTGATGGTAATGATATGGAAGGACAGGTTAGCTTCAGATGCAGGCACTGTTTAAGAATTAATTTTTACATTCTTTTTATACAGTTCTGAAACTCACATAGTATTGATGCTGTGCATATATAAGGTAGACTTTCAATACTAGCTAATAGTTTGGAGATAAATAAATAAAAGGGAAGTTACAAATAAAGATATGTATAAAGGTCTTCAACATAACTTGAAAGACATTTTAAATGAGTTGGCTATTTCTCTTATAAGTCACATTTTCAAAACACACTCATAAGATGTTTGGCTGCTGGTCTAATATTACATCTTTCTCTTTCATCTTTCTTTTTACTACAAACCCTTAATGACAAACGCAGGCAGGTCAGTGATACTGATATACCTTGCTTTTAGCATGTGAATTAGTCATCAGACAATCAGTTCAGGGGTCAGGCTTAGAGAAACAGTGCAAAGTTAGCAAAATGCAGGTCGGCAGAGGTGCTCTCCACTTCAAAGGGGGCGTGCTTGGCCAGTAGGGTTCGGATCACAGGCTGAAACAGCTGGGATTGTCGTTTGCTCAGAGATGGAGGGTTTGTGTGCGTGTGAGCATGTTTGTAGCTGAGATAGGGTTTCACTACTTTGTAAAACAACAATTTACTTTAGAATGGCTTTGCTGGTAAAACACAATAGGAAGTTAGAATCCACAGGAGCCCAGGTGCCTAATATCATGCAAGAGGACCCAATTTAGGACAAACTACAACACCGCCCCCTACCCCCATCTGATGTTTTTCCATGCTGTCAACTTGCCTAGGACAGTTGAGGATTTTATTTTCTGAGATATTTATGAAAAGATTTCCTTTTCTTGGGAGCAGAGTTAGAATATGGCCTCGTTTGGAAACTGAAATGTAAGTGTTAAATTTTGAGGCTTTTCTGAAGATTTTAGAATATGATTTTTCTACCTCTTATTTTTCCAAGAGCAAACATGTGAAATGAGAGCTGTGATTCAGATTTTTGTTTTAAAATATTACATATAAAAGCAATGTGTCTTTTTAAACTTCATTTTATTTTTTTCTGGAAAAACCAAGTCAAGCCTGCATGGCACTTCAATACTAAAACTTGATTTAATTGAAGTTACAACGAACATTTAGATTTGTATGTAGTCTGCAAGTGCATTTGAGTTTCAGTTTTACAAGTGGATTTTCTTCTTAGGGTACTGAGGACTTTAGGGCAACCCCGTTGTTCATTAACAAGTAGCCAGAATTCAGCGAATAGGGAAGACTGCTTTTCAAAGGAGGGTCTCAAGATGAAGTTACCCCTTTTTTATTCTTGAGAGAAGATATAGCATGAATCAAGAAAACTAGATTTATCTATCTATCTTTTTAAACCACTAGAAAGGAAACTAGGAGGCAAAGTAAAAAATGCTACAGAAGAGAAAAAATCCAAAATCCAAACCATTTGACAATGCCTATTTCTTCATTTTTTTGGATCATGTTGTTTTGCTCTTTTTTGGCATTAACTGTCTTTGTGGGTTGTAGCTGCTTCAAGAAAGCCATTTCAAAGAAAGGTCTTTAACAGGAGTTCAATGAGAGTAAGCATTGAAACAAGAATGTGATTTGTACATGGTGGAGAAGTATTACTTTGAAGACAAAAGTATTCCTTGAACACTGAAACAAGGATACCGTGCTAAATACTCGTAGAAGGCTCCTAACTCGGGTGGGGTCGTAGATACCTTATTCAGCTAAGTCCAGCTTGAGAAGGCAAAACTATTGCCTAAATGTAGGTGTTGTCGGAAGCAAAAGAAAAAGACCAACTTTCTCAAAAACTGATTTATTGGCAAAAGACCTTTCAAGAAGCAGCATGACTTGCTATAACTTTTCCCCCTTTATTTTACAAGTTGGAGAAGACTGAGTTACTAGTATTAACACGCCACTAATTTATCACAGATCATCAATAGTGGATTTTTTTGGATGTGTTCTTTTAAATTATAGGCAGAAAAAGAAAAAAACAGTTTAAATCAAGAATGTAAATAGTTTGAAGCAATTTGTCACTTACAATATTATCTGGCTATAAGGGCCATCAGTTTTTGGTTTCATTGGGAATTAACTCTGAGAGTATCTGCCATATGGCAGAACAGTTTTTAACCTTCCTTATAAACTAATACCACTGAATATGAAAATATATCAATTCCCTACTTGTCCCCCTTCCCCCAGTTGAATTTATATGTGATGGGAAAATTATCAGCACTATATCTGCAGAACATAATTACAGTGTTGTTTTATATCCTTTGGAAAGCTGTGAGTTAGAGGCTAATATTTTTTTCTTTCCATGATTTGGAAACATCTGTAAATCTTGTAACACAAATGTTTCTCTGATTTTCACTGGTGGTTATTAATGGTCATTTAATTCCATTGGTTATTTTCATGAATATAAAAAAAAGTATATTTTTAATACTGATGAAGCAAATGGGAAGGCATAGTATAATTAATGTGTATTTATTTACAGTGTATCAAGTTGTCTAACTTCTTTGTCAGTGATTGTTATGGACTGGAGGTTTATGTCTCCTCAAAATTTATAAATTGAAATCCTACCTGCTAAGGTGATGCTATTAGGAGATGGGGCCTTTGGGAGGTGTTTAGCTATAAGGACAGAGCCCTCATGCGTGGGAATGGAGACCCCAGAGAGATCCCTTGCCATGAAGATGCAAGAAGATGGCTGTCTATAAACCAGGAAGTGGGCCCTCACCAGACACTGGATCTTCTGGTGCCTTGATCTTGGACTTCCCAGCCTCTAGAACTTTGGGAAATAGATGTTTGTTGTTTGCAAGCCACCCAGTTTATGATATTTTGATATACCAGTTTGAACAGACTAATCTCAATTTCTTTGAGATTGTACACCAATGTACAGACCTTTGTGCTTGTTTTGAATATTAGAATTTTCAGTGGCACTCTTGAAGCAGTTATAAGAATGATTACAAGACTATCTCTGCTAACAAACATTACATTACAGATGTTGTTAATAACTAAGTATGGCTTCCATGGTCTATAAACATATCTCACTCATTATTTTATGGCCAATTTTCTCCACTGTCCTAAACATTGATTAATTGAGTGTTTATTATATGACAGAAATGTTTTAAGAAACAGAAGATATAGAGATGTACAAAACAGAAAACATGTTCACCCTCATGAAACTTACGTTCTAGGGAAGGAGAGAGATGAGGAATAAATGCCAGGTCAAATTGTAATGGTGAGAAGAATAGTAAAGTGGAACAAGAGGTTAGGTTGGGAGTGCTATTTTAGGTGGGATGGTTAGACCCCACGTGTCTGGGTAGGTGATATTTGAGCAGACTTGAAGGACAAGAATGAGTTAGCTATTTGATGATCTGGGAAAAGAAGATTCTAGGGAAATGGACCAGAGAGTACAAAGGCAATGTAAGGTAAAAGAGCTTGGCATGCTGGAGGGTAAAGGTATATGGGAAAGAGAGAATGGGGGGAGGTGATCGTGAGACATGAGGCTGGGGGAGCTGGAATGGTCTAGATCACACAAAGCCTTGTCAGCCAGTCAGAACAGTGAATTGTATTATAAGCATGAAGGGAAGGCACTGGAGAGATTTTTGTTTGTTTGTTTTTATTGATAGAGGGTCTCACTATGGCACTGGTGCTAGAGTGCAGTGGTATCATCATAGATCACTGCAACCTCAAACTCCTAGGCTCAAGTGATTCTCTTGCCTCAGTTTCCCAAGCTAGGACTACAGGTGTGCTCTACTACGCCAGGCTAATTTTTCTGTTTTTTATAGAGATGGGGTCTTTCTCTTTCTCAGGCTGGTCTCGAACTCCTGGCCTCAAGCCATCCTCCCACCTCGGCCTCCCAAAGTGCTAGGATTACAGGTATGAGCCACTGTGTCCAGCCTTGATTTTTGATGTTAAAGGATTGCTCTGTATATTGTGTGAAGAATAAACTTCGAGTCAGGGAGGTCAGTTAGGAAGCTACTGACAAGGTCCAGGTGAGAAATGATGGTGTCTTAGACCCTGGTCTCAGACCTTAGTCCTATATATTCTAAGCTTCTGCACAGGCTATGAATGACCAAACATAGTTCTGCTCAGTCATTCCTCTGTGGATCACCTATGTCCATGATCAAAAATTCAATTTTGTTTAATTCTAGTGTGCACTTGGGGCATACATAGTTAAGATGTGGAGTCATCCACATTAATAAGATATATCATTTTAGATCACAAGATTGTTATTTATTCTTTTAGTGCTATCATGGGATGGATTTTTGGCATATCATAATTTAAATATGAATTTTTCTGATGTGAAAAACTCATTTAGGGAAGAAAGAAAACAAAATGGATGGATAAAAATAAGACAAGGAGTGATGGATAAATAGCCAAATACCAATTTAGGACAAAAGTTCCCAATAAATGTATTAACTTATTGTTATTGCAGAAAAAAACTCCCTAAACTTTAGCTAGTGTGAAGGGGATAGTTACACTTTGAAATTGTGAAATGATGATTTTATTAACACAGATCAAATTCGTAGAAAAGAGTATTATAATAAAGAAAGCTAACTATTATAGAATGTCTTTTTTGTGCCAAGCACTATGGTATGCACTTCACTTGCATTATTTTATATTTATCGTAAAGATTCTAACAGGCAGATGTTATTATCCTCTCCAATTTTATTGAATCAAAGAGAAGTTAAGAACTTGCCAATGTCACACAGATGGTAGGTAACGTTGACTCTGATCTTGAACTCATATCACATCTGTTTGACTCCAGAGCTCCTATTTTCTACTGTTTGTTGTAGGGCCTTACGCCTTGTTCGTTAGGACTTACCCAAGATGGGAAGCTTAGTGTGGGCCCAGAGGAAGCCTGATGAATGCCAAGGTTGACTAAATTTGGGCTTTTGTGCTATGGTTTTTGAATTCTCCCCAACTTCCAGGGACTGATATCTTCCAGGGCTGAGACAGGAACGTACGTATGGAAGGAGATAGGAGCGATAAGGGTAGGGGACCAACTGACCCAGCTGTGCGTGAAAGAAGACGACATGGCAGATACCTTACAGGGAATTAGGTAGCCGTTTAATTTTTTTAAATGTCTGCTATGCCTGACATTCTACCAGTATTAGTAGTGTAGTAGGAATAAACCAATGAGAAAAGGGGAATACTAGTACATTTGCTGCACTATACTTTCCTATCTTCTTTGTTTTCTTAAACTTCTAATTTTTTTGTATGTTTTTGTATGTAAGAAAACCACAGAGTTCTGTAGTCAGTAACTGAAGCTTCTGAGGAGCAAAGTCCCCTGCCAGACTATTATCTATACGGTGCACGGTGCTGATTGCACTGTTAGTTTCACCGCTGATCCATCCCCTCCTCAGCATCCATTCCCTCCTTCTTCTTTCCTACTAGAACTTGATATCATCTAGGTGTTTAGTCACCTTTGTGCAGCTGTGTGTCTCAGTGGAGGTTGACCCCCTGCCCCTGCTTCAGGGGTGAGTGTGATTTGTCTAAGAGGAGCCACATTTCCCTAAATGGTGATTTGTTTAAAAGCAGGCATGTGACTCAATGAGGAGGCGTCTGCAGACTCTTTCTAGGAAAATTTTGCCCCCCAAGAAAAGCTCAAAAGAACAAACAGACTCTTTATCTTCTTCCTTCTGCCATTGTTTTGTGATGTGGTGTTTTGTGCTAATTCAGCCATTTCAATCCAACTTTGTCAGGCATCTGATGTGGGCAGAAGAGAGGAGAGGAAATAACTTGGTCCCCTAGGCACTATTGTTCTGCTGGATTAACCCTGAAGTTTGATTCTGCTTTGGACTTTCTTTCATGTAATAGGTTGAAGTTTCTTTTTTGCTTAAGCCAGTTTGAGTTTGGTTCTGTTGCTTATAGCCAAAGAACATCATCACTGATGTGATCTGCTATGATTTCCATGGTGCCAAAGAAGTTTCGACACAGCTTTATCCCATAACTACTGCTTGGGTAATGGGAAATATCTTTTATATTTAGCACTTCCTTGAGCTTCTTTCTTATTTTATCATTAAACTGTGCATCCCTAGACACTATGGTTTAGTCTTCCCCATTAAAAAAAACCAAAAACAAAATTTAGACATCTCTTAGACCTAGATGATTCCTCTAGTCTACAGGATGCCCTTTGTAGTGGACATTGTCGGGCATCCCCCAGTTTCCCACTCAGTACTGGGGTGCTCATACACCATCTGTTAGGGGACTGTGGAGGATGCTTTTAGGGCAGCCCCCAACCCCTGCCTCCTTGTGTTCATGCCTGTGTATAATCCTTTCCCTCTGGGCACAGGCAGGACTTATGACTTGCTTCTAACCAATAGAATATGGCAAAGGCAGTGGAAAGTCACTTTTGTGATCACGTTATGTAAGACCCTGTCCTGCCAGCAGACTTTCTCTAGAAACTCTTCTTGCTGGTTTAATGAAATGAGTGGCCTTGCTGGAGAATGACGGTGAGGAACTGTAGGGCCTCAGTCTAGGCCATTTATGCCCATTTCCTGGGAACAGCCTGTTTCTGCTGACTGGTCAATACAAAGCCTGACTCAGGTTAGCCTTCTTCTGTCAATTCATTTTCCCCCCTTTTAAAAAAATTTTTAATAGATTTAGGGGTACAAGTTGAATTCCATTACATGGGGTTTTAGTGTACCCATCACCTGGATAGTGTACGTTGTACCCCAGAGGTGATTTTTCATCCCTCCCCCTTTTTGAGTCTCCAATGTTCATCACGCCACTCTGTGTGTCCTAGTGTAACTATAGTTTAGCTCCCACTTATAAGTGAGAAGATGCAGCATTTATTTTTCTGTTCCTGAGTTACTTCACTTAGACCTCCAGTTGCTACAAAAGACATTTCATTCTTTCTTATGACTGAGTAGTAATACATGGTGTGTTAATGGGCACTTAGGTTGGATTTCACATCTTTGGGATTGTGAATTGTGCCACAATAAACATTTGAGTGCAGGTGTCTTTTTGATATAATGACCTCTTTTCCTTTGCATAGATACCCACTAGTGGGATTGCAGGCTCAAATGGTAGATCTACTTTCAGTTCTTTGAGAAATATCCATACCCATGTCAGTAGAAGTTGTACTAATTTATAGTTCTACAGTGCTCCCTTTTCACAACATCTGTGCCAGATTCTATTGTTTTTTGACCTTTTAATAATAGCCATTCTAATTGGAGTAAGATGGTATCTCCTTGTAGTTTTAATTTGCATTTCTCTGATGAGTAGTGAAATGAACATTTTTTCATATTTTTTGGCCATGTGTATATCTTCTTTTGAAAAATGCCTTTTCATGTCATTTGTCTACTTTTTAATGTTGTTTGTTTTTTTCATGCTGACTTTGAGTCCCTTGTGGATTCCGGATATTAGTCTTTCCTTGGATACATAGTTTGCAAATATTTTCTCCCATTCTGTAGGTTGTTTATTTACTCCGTTGATTCTTTTTTTTTTTTTTTTTTCTGCTGTGCAGAAACTTTCTAGTTTAATTAAGTCTCATTTGTTTATTTTTGTTTTCGTTGCATTTGCTTTTGGGGCCCTGCTCATAAATTCTTTGCCTAGGCCAATGTCCAGAAGAGTTTTTCCTCCTGTCAATTTAAATTATTGTGAGGGGTCCCCCAGCTCCAGGGCCGTGTATTTGTTATAACTACATGGTAGTTCAGCTTCCCAACCCTGCTTCCCTCACTTTCTTATAGCTGTTATTCCATAGTTTATTCCTCGATAAACTTTCTGCACACAGGTCTCTGTCTCAGAGTCTGTTTCCAGGAAACCCCTCAAACCCTTTCCTTTCCCTACAATTTATCTTTTGAAGAACTCAGGCTGTTTGATCTGCAGTTTCCCTCCATCTGGATTTTGCTGACTGCGAAATCCTGGTGCGGTTTAGCAGACTTCTCCATCCTCCATCCTTCCTGCAAATGAGCAACTGAATGCAGGGGATGGATCAGATTCAAGCTCCATCTTTTAAAAAGACCATAGGTGGTGGTGTTTCATGTATAAGATGGACCATAATATTTATTTTGCTTTTTTGATGTTAGGAATTATTGATACTCAATGCCTAGTTGCACTAATTCATTGAGTACTAAAAAGTAGTGTTATTCTAATTTTATTATTTTGTTTTCATTTATTACCTGGGATAATTTTGTAAAGAGCTGCTTGTCCTCAGCTACCTAGTGGTATAGTTTATATAGAAAACACAAGATAAATCTGTGATTCTTTCCTTTTAGTTACTTAGTATTTTGAGACAATGAATTGGATTCCTGTCTTCCCTAGATGACTAGTTATTAATATGATTTTTAAACATTATAAGCCCATGATTTAGATATATTTTATAGATTTTAATTCATTGCAATTCTTATCTTTATTGGAGTTCAAGTTGGCCTGTCTTTGTGTGCGGGAGGTTCTTCACATGGGCTCCTGACTCCTTTTGCTGCGGCCCTAATAGTCTCTGGCTGTGCCTCACTCTCGGGTACATCAAGAGGTCCTAGGCTCATTTTATATACTTCTTGCCTCGGGCCAGGAAGAAACCATTTTCTCCAAGAAGCCCTGGTTTCTTATAGTGTGAAATGGTATTTCAAGGCCGTAATCTGGGTTTTAAAGACCCTCATTGATCTTGGGTTGGGTCATCATTTCTAGGCTTTTTACGTGACCAGAACTAAAGGAGAGAAAACATAAATATAAATAAGTATATAAAATAAATATATATGTGTACATATTTTTCTAACACATAGTATATGTACAAACATGCATATACATACATATATAAAAATAAATATTTGAAATATGTATGTGCATGTATCTTATAAAGATATATGGATGCACATACATACATGTATATACATATATGAAGTAAATATGTGTATTTTTAAAATACTATATATTATAATATATACATACATACATATATAAAAATAACCCTGTGGATTCATACTGAAATTTCCAATTCAAATATAGAAATGGAGATTTTTTTTACTTAGCTTCTCCTATATTAAATATTTATTTCCTTTCTTTTTCACTAAGAATCCTATTTCTCAAGGACACGGGGAAGGATAGAATTAAAGTCCCATAAATACTCATTTGCTTTATTTCACATTACTCACACAATGAGCTCAGAATAACAATACTGATCACACCTTCACCAGTTTTGGCTACTGGACACAGTGCTTGCTGTTATTTAGTGTGTGCGGTCTTTACTCTCCTAATTTCCTCTGGTTGCACTATGTCTTCATTGTCAGAACACAGAGCCATTTATGTATTATTGTAGATTTTCTCTGTTTGGGTGCTCATTTATTCTGTGCTCTGTGAGTGACTACGTGTTTAGTGCTCCCCAGCTGTCCTGATGTTGATGTCTCTCTCGTCATTTTGGTTGTCTCAAGCTTGTTTCCATCAGAGTCCTTAGGGACGGCTGATGCAGCAATACTTGCTCAGTTGTTGGTGACAGCTTCTGTGTGCCCTTTATACTTGAAAATAAGCTTCGCAGAATACAAATCCTTAGCTCATGTTTTTTTTTTCTGCAAATATTAAATTTATGAATCCATTTTCTGTTTCTGTAAATGTTGCTGTTAACTCTGAAGACAATCTAATTTTCATTCTATTAATAAGTCTTTCCTGTGCTGTTTTATCTAGATAACCCTCAAATTTCTTCTTTTTCTTGAATGCCCAGTAATTTTCCTGAATATATTTTGGTATTGGTTGTTCTGGTACAATAGTCTCATGCTCCTGAGAATTATACAATCTTTTTACTTCAGGAAAGCTTTCTAGAATTATAGTTTTGGAGAGTATTCGTTCTATTCTCTTATTTTGGTTTTCTTCTCCAAAGAATTTTCTTTTCTGTCAGTTGGATTTTCTTTGCCCATCTTCATTCAATATGTGCCATGCTTTCTAAAACTCATTTTATTTCTTACTTCATTTCTCTGATTTAAAAAAAAAATGTTTAGCTTCTATTTCTCTGAAAGCACTATTTGTCGCTTTTACTGTCTATTGTATTTGTGTAGTTCAGTCTTCATTTCTAAAATGATTTTCAACTTTATTTTTAATTCTTTCTTAGATTCTGTCACATAACTTTTGGATTTTCCTAGTGCTGATCTTTGTTGGCCTTTTGTGTCTTGTCTGCTTTTTGAGCACAACTTTCCATCCCACTGGATGTTTTTGTGTTCCTTTCCTCTTTTTCTTGTGGCACTTTTGTGTGGGATTTGACCTTACTGCTTTTTTTATATTTTTTTATTTTTATTTTTTATTTTTATATATATATTTTTTATTTCGGCATATTATGGGGGGTACAGATTTTAAGGTTTCAATAAATGCCCATTCCCCCCTCCCCCCACAAGTCTGAGTCTCCATCATGACCATCCCCCCTTACTGCTTTTTAATTACTCAGTTTTGTGTAAATTTAGTTTTCTTAAAATTTTAGACAAAAAAATAGGTTCAGAGAGCCTTTCCACTTTACAGAATTCCCTCTCCATCACTTTGGCACATGGTAAATAAAATGGCAGCTTGTTTTCTGAGATTTCCTAGCTGTTTCTCTCTCTCCTCCCCACAGATTTTATCTGAAACTTCTGTTTTCTTCATTTCTGTTGTCCCTGTTTTGTCTAATTTTGGTTGTCCTGGCAGTTTCTCTTCATTGTGGAGCTCAGTCTTTGAGCTAGCCTGTTGGACCAGTTTTGAGACTTCACAGGGGTGATCCTGCCCCAGCTTCTTCAGAGCTGGTGGGCAGTCAGAGCTGCGTGGGCAGTTGTCAGTCAATCCCCTGCCCAGCCGATTGCAGGAGTAGGTGTGACCCTGTCCAGCCATTGATTTCAAATGGCCCCTTCACACTCCTTTGGGGCTTTCTTCTTCTCAGATTTGTCAGACACCCTTTGCTTTCATCCATGCAGATACCAATAGCATTTAGGTCTAGAAGCTGTTGGTTTTTGGATCCCATTTACGTATATTTGGGGGTTTGTAGGACTACCTACAGATTTAGTTTTTCTGCTAATTGGGGTGAAATGCACACAACATAAAATTAACCACTTTAAAGTATGCAATGCAGTGATATTTAGAACACTCAAAACGTTGTGCAACCACCACCTTTATTTGGCTCTAAGATAGTTCATCACTCCGAAAAGAAAACTCCACACCCAATAAATAGCTACTTCCTATTCCCCTTTGACCTCAGCCTCTGGTAACCACCAGAATTGGCCTTCTGAAGCTACAGATTTACCTATTTTGGACATTTCATATAAATGAAATGATGCAGGATATGACCTTTTGTGTGTGGCTTCTTTCCGTTAGCATAATGTCTCCACTTTGTAGCACATGCTTGTACATCATTCTTTTTTATAGCTGAGTAATAGTCCATTATATATATATGATATATATATATATATCATATATATATATATATATATCTCACAATTTGTTTATCCAGTCATTCTTGTCACTTAGTTTTATTGTACATGTTGTCCGTGGGCTTTTGGTTTTGTTTGCTAGCTGCTCTGTTAGTTTTTGTTTAGGGATTCAGGACAACTCCCTGGTAGACCCGCTGCTACCATGTCAGCCGTTTCCCCAGAATTCTACCTGAGAAGTTTTACTTGAGACTTCAAACACCTGAGTCCAGGTTTTATTTGAGGTGAAAGGAAGAGACTTTGGTGACATAAGAAAGGAAAGATCCACAAACTCCTGCTGAGGTCCTGGAGCTCTCCTCTTCTACATCCTTCTTGTGGCTGGTTGTCCCGCTTTGCCATGAATTCCATAAAATGTGTGTTTTCACTACTGCCAACCCCCTTCCCATTAACTTGAGCTGGTTTGGGTAGCTTTCTGTTCTTTGAAATCAAGCATGCCATGAACCACCCCTTTCTCTGGTCTGATGCTGTGTTCCCTCTGCAATTCTAGCCTAGGTCCCTTTCTGTCTTGGGAAAACAGCAGCGATACAGTTCACCATGGGATGCTTCTCCCGTTTGTTCTTTAACAAACTCCCAATGTTCACAGGTGACTTGGTGTGTCTGAACTCTTAAATCCTTTCTTCTACTTTTGTATTTGGTTATTTCCTCTGTCGCTGCCTGGCTTAGATTGAGTTCCCCTTACACGGGATCTCAGACAGGAATTCTTGAGCAAGGGAGTGAGGCCATGTTCTCAGGTGAAAACTGTAAGGGAGAGAGAAGCAGAGCAGACAGAAGCCAGGCAAAATGTGGCAAGTCTAGGCGCTGTCTGGTCCTGCATGAAACTCTGGAGCATGAAAGACACCAAAGAATTGTCCCACCTTGAGTGGAGGGAGCAGGCCTTTTCTACAAGACACTAACAACCAGGCATTTTTTTGGATAGTACATCACCTCTTGCCAAGGATGATTCTCAAGAGAAGGTTCCAGCTTTGAGCTATTAGCATCTACTTCAACTAAGGGATGGGATCATCACTTCAGTGACACAAATCTAGGTGGGGCACCAGCTATGCCTGCCACACTCCTTATCTGGTTTTGTGTGTCAAATATTTTCCTTCCCTCTGCAAATGTCTATCTGTATCTATAAATTCTATGTGCAAATAACACACATACAAGTATGCAGGCATACCTATGCATATGTGTATATATGTCTATTTGCAATGGATATATGTTATTTACTTGTGTAGTTGTATGCTTATAAGTGCATGGCTTTTAATTTTAGTGCTTTCCCCATCATACTTTTGATTTATTTAGACAAATTTGGGATATGGGTGGGCAGTTAGGCCCAGCCTCAGGAGGCAGAGGTTCCACCACTGGGAATAGGATTTGGGGACTCTCGTAACTCCTACTACCAAGATGCTCCTCTGATACACTTATGGGTGGGGGTGGGAGGTGGGATCTGAGTCTTCCCAAAAAGAGTGGGGATGGAGGGGGTGAGGGTGGACAGAGGACCTCCTCAAGAAGGTATAGCAGGACTAACCCTGGTACCTGTAAGTGCAAAATCAAAAGTAGCAGGAAGTGCCTATTTATAGGTGGAAGTCATTTGCAAGTCAAATTTTCTTTAAGAGGTAATTGCTTGTTTTGGAAATTTGTAGTATCTCATATTTTGAGGCTTAAAATTAGAGCTATTCTTTGGGTTGTGGAGTGGGGTAAGTGTGGAGGCAGCAGGAGCAGCTGAGTGATGGGCTAATTATGTCTCAAGGTCAATTTCATCTTTAACATTGTGGTTCTGTGGCTTCCCTTTGATTTTTTCCCTTTCTTTAGTAAAACCTATTATAAAAGTGATGGAATTAGATGGACCCCTTTTATCAGAAGTGCCAGTTAATGACATTTCAAGAAAACCATCAGGGAATGTCTTTTGATAGTTTTCATTATTAGTTCAAATGTGTATTTTTAAATTTGTGTAGCGAGAAACTGTACATATTTGCCTTTTTAAAGAGATGTATTATGGGATGCTTGAGGCATCCTAAGTCCCCAAGACTGTTTTAATACTTGGATGTATTAATAACTTACTCGTGACTTGCTATGTATGGAATCTGATGTTCCCTATCCACATGGGTGAAAAGAAGAAAAAAACAGGCAAAGGCATTGCTTCTTTCGTTTTTCTACTTTTAAAGAATTGTCAAAACCTCTTTGTGTCCTTTCCCAGCACGGACCCTGCAGGCAGACAGCGAAGGGTAATTTTAGAAATGGGTGATACATAAGGAGGTCAAAACCCGGGGGGTTGTGACCTGTGGCTTCTATAAGTGAAGAGCTTCTATTTTGGGAGGGCAGTGTTTGTGATGCTCCCTGATTAGCTGTGAATCTGACAGCATGGGGTGTCACCACAGGCATCTAACCAACCCCATTTTCTACCGGGTTTCCTGAGATGAAACACAAGCAAAGTCTATAAGGTCCTGCCTTTCTCTTTCTGCCTTCCTGTTTCTACCATATTTTGACATGTTCTAAGATATTTTTTTATGTGCTATATTTGATCTTAGCCCAAAGGCTGAGAAGCAATATTATTACATATAATACACACACACACACACATACATATATGTGTATATATATATATATATAGTTTTCACTGGAGTCTGCTGAAAACTTCTAGCTCATTTTGGTGGTGCTATTTTTTTCATTTTGTTTCCATTTGACCCAAATCCTTAGTTTTTGAATTGGAGAACCTTATTTGAATCATAAACATGTTGATAAAGGAGATTGTCTCTGTAATTTCTTTTTCCTTCAGGCTCCATAAATCTAGACTTTTGACTTTCCTGCTGTTGGCCAAAAGCTGTCTTCCCTAATAGGAAATCAGCTCATATTTTCTTCAATGATTTTTAATGTTTGAATCTAGTTGAAATTGTAAGCTTTCATCATTTATGAGATGTCAAGAGCCCAAAATGTCTTAATCCAGCATGAAACTAACATAGAACATGTACTTTTAAGGGTTCTTGGGGAAAGGTGGTATTTTAAACAAATAAATAAGTGAAATAAATTAGACGATTATAGCTCCCAGAACCTTAGCAGCGTTTCCTAGAAGATAACTTTTAATCATGTGATATGAGGTAACTTCCTCCTGAAGAATGGGTCTATTTAGTCAGCAAGATGATCCTGTTTCCCACGGCTAGAAAACACTGTGCAATGTTTCTGATCACACAGCCTTATAAATATATTTCACGGCTAAGTGTGTGGGACAGGAATTGGGTGGATAAAATTTTCATAGTTTAAAATTGCCAAGGCGTAGAAGTTGTTTTCTCTTGTGGTTTAAGAAGTGTTCTGAGACGCAATATAGTCCCCTTTGCAAAGCAAATGTGTTCATCAGTGAAGAACTTGTGGATAGTTCATAGTATCTAGCTCTTGGAAATGAAAAGTCACAAGCTAGATACAGATACTCTTAAGATATGGAATGACAATTTTTTTTTTCTGTAAAGGACCAGAGAGTAAGTAACTATTTTAGGTTTTTCAGGCCATGAGGCAAAATTGAGGCTATTATGTAGATACTTATATACTGAAAGAGAAAAAACATTTTCCACATATTTTTATTGACAAAGTTAGAAATATAATAATAACAATAATCACTGTGTACAGTTTTTATAATGCAGGTCTACTAATGTGAGGAATGGGATTTTCTTTGGGGGAGGGGCGGATAAGGTTTTACTTAATTGGAGTTCTACATTAGCATTCCCCATAATCAAATCAATTGCAAATGTTCATCTGCTAAAAGCCCTTTTTGGTGGGTGGACCATACAGAAGCAGGTGCAGGCTGGGTTTGTCCCCTGGACTGTCTGCTAAGAAAACCTACCCATCCTGGCACCTCTTTCTGGGTGCTATGTCTGGATTTATTTCTGCTGTTTGAGGAGACAACAAAAGTAGAGAAATGTGTACGATCAAAAATGTGCATGTAGGAAGGAAAGTAGTAGTTTACCTCTATTTTTTTTTTAATTTAAGAAGTGTGGAGCTCCCTGCATATGCTTGCCATAGATTCCAGCCCCTTTCTTTTCCATTGAATGCGTCATTCCCAGCACACCGTTGTGCTAGGCATGGCCTTTGGTTATAGATAATATTGAGTGCCTTTCTCAATATTTAAATTGGCTACCATATGCCAGGTGCTGAGATGCAATGGTGAGTGAGGAAGGAGGACAGGTCCCACTCTTATGAACTTGACTTTGAGTGGACAGCTGACATTTACTGGCCATCTACCCAGTGTGCCATGCAGTAAGCAAAGCACTCCACACTCATAAGCATATTTAGCTCCCACAATAACTCTTTGATCCTCACTTTTATCCTCACTTTACAGATAAAAAATACAGTGTTAGAGTCATAGCTAATGATAATTGGACGCTATTATGAGCAAGACTCAGCTGTATGTGCTTTAGGTGAATGGTCTCACTTCACCCCCACCCTGATACGGTTGGTGTTCATTGTCCTCATTTTAGAGATGTAAAAACTGAGGCACAAAGAGAAAAGGAGCTGTCCATAGTTGCTCAGATGGTAAGAGGCAGGGCTGAGATCAAAATCCAGGTGGTCTGTGCTCCAGGTGCTTCACATTATGCTTTTTTTAAAATTTTAGAAAGATTGTGTTATTTGCTCAGGAACATACAAATGGTAAATGACAAAACCTGGCTTTGAACTTCAAGGGTCTGACTTCAGATCTCTCTTATTCACTGCCTGTACCCAACTGTCCCTATCTTCTGGTTTGTCTGGGGTGGATCTGTCAGTCATGAATGAGTTGGTCCCAAGGTAAAGAAAGGTAAAGTGAGGCTGGCTCATGAGGAGATAAACCTGGGAGATGGGGTGATCCAGCCCTGTTTTGACATGGTTTCCCCATTGACAGAGGAGGGGGGTGACTCGCAGGGTGTGTTATGTTCCATTGCAAGAGCCTGAGCTGTAGATTTGGAGAGAGGCTTGGCTGACTTTAATGCCTGGTTGATCCTGGGTAAATCACGCAACCTCTCTAATCCTCAATTTACTTTTCTGAACAGTGGAGCTAATAAAACTTCCCTTGAAGGGGATTTAATGAGAAAAATGTTTAAAAATGTTCTTGTCTTCTGTGATGCTTAGTTTTTGGTATCGACTTGGCTAGGCTACAGTAACCAGTAATTTATCGAACATTAATCTAGGCATTGGTGCGAAGGTATTTTCTAGATGTGGTTATTGTCTGCAGTCAGTTGACTTTTAAGTAAAGGCTATTTCCCTTGATAATGTGGGTGGATGAATCCGATCGGTTGAAGGCTGGAGCCCTAAAAACAAAAATAGGTTTCTCAGAGAAGAAATTCTGCCTCCAGGTTGCCGCATCAATTCCTGCCCGAGTTTCCGGCCTGCCTGCCTTACAGAGCAGGTTCTGGAGAACTCTGACAGATACGTCTTCTCACAGCACTTCAGACATGCTCACTGAATAACTATAGCCACACATGTCCTAAGATTCACGGAAAATTCTTGAATCTTGGTGATACAAATGATCGAAATATCCACATTTTACTTTCATTTAGTTTACACATTTCAGGCCTGCAAAATAAAAGCACTCCTACCTTTGGATTTCATTTCAATTGCAAAATGTATTTGCAATACAATTTTCTTTGAGCAGTCCTGCTGTGGTAAAAAGACAGATATGGTTCCAACATCATCTTAAAGCCTGGCTGATGTGCTGATTAAAGGGAAATAGCATGGTGAATTGAAAGATATTTTAACTAGTATATCTAATTACAAAGAAGAACATGTTACTCACCAAAATCTGAATGCGTTCTATAATAAAAAACAAGGGCAATTAACAATCAAACAAGCAACTGCTTTCTTGACAGGCAGATGACACAGAACAGGACTGAGAAAATGTAGAAAGCTTTCGCTTGACGAGGAAAACTGAGATGGTCCTTCAAATTGTAAGGTAAGATCCCCAGAGCATGTGACTTTGTGGTTATAAGGCCAGGGAGGGACTCAGGAAGTACCAGAATTGCTATGCTTGGTTTTGTTATTGAAGCAAAGTCCCATTTATTTTTAAAAGGGGTAAAAGCAAGTATTTACAAGTTCTCAGAGATTTTGATGTAAAAGACACTTTTTTCCTGTGTAATTTTACTTGGAGATAGATTAGTACTTATTTTTTAAACGCTTATTTAAATATGTATGTTTCTTTACTGTATTGTTCTTTGTTTAGTTTTTTGTTCAGAATTTCGTAGTCCCACCTCCTGACCATGCCATGGAGGTTTGTGTGGCTAAAAAAAGTTAACATCGATAAATTACCATGAGCTACAGAGATGAAACGTCTAAGAAGAGTCAAAAATTTCCTAATAAACCCAATTCTTTCCTCTAACAGACAGGAAAGTGTAATGAGTTCTCGTTCTCCTGGCCATACACCCCTAATCTCCCCAACTATCATTCTTAGTAATTCTGAGAACAGGCTAATGGGCTTATCATTGTCAACCCAGGGAATGGATTCTTTATAATCATCTATGATTTCTGGGAACAGGAAGTATGACGGCTTGGATTCAAGCATGATTCTTTTGACAAGATGCCCTGGTTTGCACGCTCAAGAATTACCAGAAGAGCTTGTTCAAATTGCAAAACCCTGGGACACACCTCCAGCGATTCTAAGTCAGTAGTTCTGGGGTGAAATTCAGGAATTTTCATTTTTTTACCAAGCACCTTGGTGAGCCAGAGGCAGGTCCACATTTTGAGAAATAGTCGTCTGGAGCAATGTTATCTACTATTTCCTTTTATACCTGAAACACCTATTAGTAAATGTTTGTGCACTCATCCCTAACACATTATTTATAAATTATAGATCTAATCTAGAATATTTATTTATACACACACTTTGTGTACATTGTAAAATATACATAAGAATTGAAGTTAAACATTTTAAGATGACCTTGAAAAGAAACAAATAATATTTTCTAAATATTACAAACCTATTTTATTTAGTATTATACACATTTTTTGTCTCACTGGAATATCATTAATATAGCTTATTCTTCTTAGGTATTACTAATTATATTTTAATAAGAGCAGTGTGACCAAACATTGCTTCATTATTTTAAAAATATAGCTTAGTTATATTATGAAATAGTTATTTGAAGGTCTGTCTCATAGTTCAGTTTATTTTGATATTTGGTTATAATGGGTTTCATAAGTGAAAGAAATAGCTTTTAAAGATGCATAAATTCAAATGAAAAACATGCATTTATGGATGTACATCCTAAATTGTGATATGATACTCATTTTTAAATTCCACTTTTTAATCATGCAACATTTTTTATTGAAATTTAGCTGGTAAGTTTTAATATGCTCTGAGGTCATTAGAATTAAAAATTCTGATTAGAATATGCTGAATTTTTACATTTTTAACAAATGGTTTAAAAAAAGCCTGAAACTCTTCATTTGGAAGATTATAAAACAGAAAGTTCTTTTCCAGGTTTGAGGGCACAGATCTGAACTTTTATAGTGACACACAGTTTCTCCTTCTACAAGTTGTGCAGCAATGAAAATATTTCTAAACCTCTGTTTTCAAATGCTTGAAATTCATAGTTTGTATTATTCTCTAAAAGCAATATCATTTTTTGGTTGTTATTAAATGATTACCTTTACTTTGAAGGGACAGATGAAATTTAAAGAGATGTAAATGTATACAGATATATATATAGATACAGATTTGCTAGGTAGCATACAACTGAGAGCTAGTAGTTGTCATAGAAAATGAGGGCAGATTTGGAACTCTTGTGTTGTAAAGGAAAAACATACAACACCTTCTTAAGTTGGGAATCTTCTAAAATCTCTTGATTTTTTTAATCAAGTAACTTACTTAATCAAGGGACAACCAGGGAACTTCTTCAGTACCAAAGCTTTTTATGACTACTCCTATCTCATGACAACATTTGACGAACACTTTTTTAAAATACAAAAATGCTATTTTTTTCAGTTTTTGGAAAAGTGAACACTTCAGTGGAATCCTGTGTAACTTTGTACACTTGGCTTTCACATCTTTGTTGCAGTAGCTCTGAGAGAGGCAAGGTGTGAGTTTCCAGTATGATGATATCTGTAATCTTAGCCTGGAATTTTTCTTTGTGCCAAAGATTTTTTTTTTTTTGTCTTTTCATTATTATGTAAGAAACCTCCAAAGTGACTTCAAAACATTTTCCATTAAGTTTTAGAGAAAATTTGTAAAGCCCTGACTATTATATGACTTTAAAAATTGCTGAAAAAAAAATCACAGTTTGGACATCATGTTCTTGATGGTTAGGTCTTAAATGTCTTGCTAATATGATGACTGAAATCTGTCATTAAACACTATCTTAAGGTATATAACGTATGTCAGTGAGGTCATTGTTTGGGATAGTGGACAAAACCTCATACTTCAGAAGGTTTTGATAATGTCTAATTTGGCTTGTCGTCTTTTTGTCAGATCTGATTATATTGTCATTGTTTGTAGTGATGTGACTCCAACAAGCTTGTGTTGGGGACAGGAGAAGTCTCAGCTCTGCCTTTTCAGAAAAATTGTCCACTTATACTTCCATTATTTGTGTTATCTTCAGTGCATCTTTTCCTTGCCAGAATTTTTAATTCTCTTGCCCATTTTGTTACTTGGTTCAATTAAAACCAGATAATACAACGTCTAAAACTCTTCAGTCTGGCATAAATACACTGCAGAATCTCCCAGTACACTACACGTGGATGCAGGAGGTGGAGGAGGGCAGGGGCCGCTGTTGGGCCCCCTGTTAATGCTTCTACTTGTCTCTCCAGTTACTCTGGGTACCAAGTCACACTTCCCGTGGCACATAGGCTGACAGAAGCCTCTAGCATCGACCCAAATACATTAAATATCAGTAGAGCATAATTTATCTTTTTTATTATTACAAAATATAATAAAATGTTCAAAATTGTTCTTTCTCCACGGCAGTATTTCCTGGGGTGTGTGCCACTGCTCTAGAGATGACAGCTTTGAGGGATCAGTGGGAACAGTGCTCATAGTGGCAGGATACACAGATGCTGCTTGTACAGCCCTGACTCTGTGGGTCTATCCCTGGGGCTGTGAGCCTGCTGAGATAGTAGTACAAAGCATTCCACTCTTGCTCCACATAAGCTGTGTGTGTGTGTGTGTGTGTGTGTGTGTGCACATGCACTATTCTAGTCATTTGGTAGAGGAAGCACTGTGTTCTAACATTTCTCATAGCATTGCAGATTTATTATAAAATACCCAACAAAAAAATCTGCCCTAAGAATTTATATTGATATACTGTGATTTGAAGATAAATATTAAAAATGGGGTAAAAATGCCCTAATATTGGTAGTAGTTTATATGTCCCTCATCTTTACCAAATGTTCAGCACCATTATGTTCCACAAATTCAAGATTGCAAGGTTCATTCACTGCTGTGTCCACAGCAGAGAAATGAGCACATAGTAGGAACTCAGTAAATATTTGTTGAATGAGTATGTGAAAGAATGAGCAGTATACATTTTGTGTATTTATTTACTGGCCTTATATTATTTTTCCTACCCTTGTTTTTCCTCTGCACTGATTTACTTGTGTGTTTATTTCATCTTATTATATTTTAATGTATATTTGTAAGCTATCTTGAATCAAATAGTAGTAAGATGATCTATATTATTATAATTACTGATATCCTTTACTGAGTGCTTATGTGCTATTGAATGCTAGGAGTTCTGCTAAGTACTTCATAGACATTTGCTTATTTAATTCTCAGCCTATCTCATAAGGTAGGTATTATTACTACCATTTTGCAGCAAAAATCAATCTTGGTTGGGAAAATTAAGTAACTTGCTCAAAGTCACACTGAAATTTTAATTCTGACCTTTTTCCCAGGGCTTGTGGTTTTAGAGTGTTTATAACTTATTTATGATATTACTTAAAAATTTGGGGGGGGATAAAAGAATAATACTTTTTTATTGCTTTGCAAATTCATATTTTTCCAAAAGCATAAGTCTTCTCAGATTCATTGTTTCAAAATGTCCTTTAAGATATTTCCTGCATTGGGGCCAAGTTGCATATGCCATATCTTACATAGGCTACATAGATCGTTCTTGGCCTAATTTTTTTTTTTTTTGGAGACAGAGTCTCGCTTTGTTGCCCAGGCTAGAGTGAGTGCCATGGCGTCAGCCTAGCTCACAGCAACCTCAAACTCCTGGGCTCAAGCAATCCTCCTGCCTCAGCCTCCCAAGTAGCTGGGACTATAGGCATGCACCACCATACCCGGCTGTTTTTCTATATATATTAGTTGGCCAATTAATTTCTTTCTATTTATGGTGGAGATGGGGTCTCGCTCTTGCTCAGGCTGGTTTCGAACTCATGACCTCCAGCAATCTGCCTGCTTCGACCTCTCAGAGAGCTAGGATTACAGGCGTGAGCCACTGCGCCCGGCCTTGGCCTAATATTTTAACTTGAATTTTTATATGTGTGAAAACAAATCGTTCAATTTTTCTCAGGAAATATTTCAAAATTTAGTCTTGGTTATATAGTTTCTTTATCATATGGGAAAACTACAATTTATTCTACATTTAATATGTGAATTAAATGGTGTCTTCATAAACCTAGAAGGAAGCAATCACGAAGCTGGATGATGGCTTTAAGAAGGATGTTATGTAGTATGTATTTTACCTGAGAATCTCTATATGTTTCAGAACATGTTCAGTTGTATATTCCAAGTGTGAGTGTGAAGAATTTTCTCAGTCTCCGAGAATGAGCTTTTATTAATAGGATCTTTTTTTGTGCTACAAGAGTCCCCCATAAAAAAGATTTGCCTTTTTTTCTCTCTCAAAAGTCTGCCATTCATCCCCATTTTCCTCAATACAAATAGTTTAGTTTTTATTTTGAAAAAAAAAAATAAAGAATTGTAGTTCTTTTCTCTATCATTCACTACCTTTTCAAAATGTGAAATAGTCTGTATGCTTTAAGAGTCTTGTTGTGGAAATTACTCATCTTTGGAGAATTTCATGGTAATAATCACAGCCACATTCCAGATAAATTAAGTGTGCATGAATTACTGCAGCCTTGAAGCTCCACTCATTCTGCACCTTCCATTATGGCCTGTGTGTCATTAGCATATCAGATGTCACAGTCTTTCTTAATCCAGTGTGGGACACACCTCCACTCAGGCCCAGGCGATGTCAAGGCAAACCCTGTTTTTTGTTTTTGGATGGAGCACTAAGCCATGAAAACAATCTCTTAATCATAATCTCTCTAGCAGGTTCTGTAGTATTTACAATGGAAATTAACTTTTTTGTTTGTTTTTGCATATTTGTGTTTGGAAACATGAAGAAGATGCATCAATGTATCTTGAAAACTTGAGTCATCTGACTTGTCCTAATTTTCATACTGGCTCTCCTAGGAAGGTTCATGTGATCCAAAAACCTGTAAATTGAGGCCAAACATGAGTCTTTGAAAAAGAAATAACATTATCTAATTATGGATAGGAAACTGTGTGAGCAATAAAAATAAGTCTCACTGGAACAACTGTTTCAGGGATATATCTTCTGTGAATTTTACTTGAGGCATAAACCACTCTCATTTATTTGAAAGAGTTAAGTACTTGAAATAGCACTCTTTCTTTATGTGAAGATTCATGTGACTTCTCACATGAAAAACAAAAAGGATAGAGATGAGTTTTGTTGGGTAACCCCCATTTCCCTAATTATTCCTTAAAAATCGTGTTTTCAGATGGCTAGAGAGACAAATGAACATACATAGCACTGGTTAAATTCTGACTTGGAATTCCATGGGAATTCACAGCCTTTAGACAAAGGCTCTGGCCTAAAATGTCATGGTTGGATCATGACTTCCTGTGGGGTTGCTATTCATGGTCAGTTTCTTGTTTTCCTTTCTTCAATGCGTACATATGCCCAGAGGCTGTTAGTAATGGGAGAGTTTTAAGAAATTCATAAATTTAAAACACCCCACACATACAAAATTCTTTCTGAATGTGTCATCTTAAAATTCTTTTCTCAAAATCACACAATGCAGCAGAATAGCCATCTCTTTTTAATATTCTCTATTTTATTTAATTTTTGTTGATCTTTACCTACATAACTAGGTAACATCATGAATAGAGCAAAAATAAATCGACCATCTGAATTGAAATGGCTAACAGTCATCTTTCGGTGTTTATTTCTTCTAAATATAATATACCTCACATTTAATTTCGGAGCAAACAAAGATAGTCTTAAGAAGTGGTGCAAATTTCTATGTCTTAACAAAAAGTTTTATATGTATGCTTTAAAAGGTGTTTATATAATATGAATTAACTTGTTTTATATATAAAAGAAATACAGACTCTTCAAAGAGCATGCATCTGATCTTTAAGAACTGAGTTCACTGAGGTTAAATTGTGCTCAAGGAATTTACAGTAAAAAAGAAAGAAAAAGTAGATTATACCTCTCCTTATGGCAGGAAAAAGCTAATTTCCAGGGTAGAGACTCCTGAAACCCATAAAATATATTCCAGATCCAAGACTTGGTGAGTTCATGCATCATATCTGGACACTTCTGCCATAGAGAGAGAATTGGGACTAGTTTCCTTTCATTTATTGAATGGAGATACAAATGGCCAACATGTATGTGAGAGACAAAATGTAAAAGTGAATTTAAACATTCTGCTGTGTTTAACACTAATGATCTCTTTTTATGCAGCCAATCTTTCAAAGATTAAAAACCCAAAACTCAAATGTGAGACAAACCCGGAAACATAGAGCAGTAACTGCCGAACCAATAGCAAAATATTCACTAAGATTCCTCAACAGCCTGGTTAATGTTTCTAACAAAACAAATATGCAGGATTACAAATAAAACTAATTGTATTGAAACATAATGATGATCAAAATATGTACAGAAATAACAAATTTGTAATAGAGTAAGGCTTGTATCTTTATTAATACATAGAAAACAAGAACTAGCAGGAGGCTTGATAATGACCATCACTTTAAAGTAGGATGAGCAGAAATGATACATTGAAATATAGTTATAATGTGATATGAAAATATCTGTGATTTCTATTGGTGGCAGTGTCATAGCAACTGTTAATAATACTGTGGTTTGTTGAAGGAAATGCTAGATTTCAGGTAAGATTAGTGAAACTGAAGGTATAATTTTTTTTTCCATCCATCTTCACAGACTTCCCTGAGATCTACTGAAGAACCTCTTGGGAATCTGTGGACCCCGGGTTAGAAAGCCCTGATGTAAAATATAAGTTGATGGTCCCATGTATTGTTCCACATGCTTGACTTTGGTCAAGATTTTGCCTAATATCTTGATCATCTAAGCAAGTGAGTAGTATTTACTACTCGACTATTTACTCCAAAGTGGTTACAAAAAACAAAACAAAACCAACTTTGTTTGGCTTGAGGGTATTTCTTTAAAAACGCAAGAAGGACATATCTCCTTTTTAAAAACCCACACCCAGTAAAATTTAGCCCATTTTGCCTGTAATTTTATTATATCAAATAACATAACTTGATTTATCTTATATTTGTTTAATTTATATGCGTGCGTCCGATCAAGTCAGTTGTTGCAAATTCAACAAGGGAAAGGATATGCATTATACTTCTTTCTTGTATTTAGAAAATGCCTAACGAAGTGGTATTCACAGAGCAGAAAATTAGTATTTGCAGATGAAAAGAATTGACAGGCTATAAAATATCGATATTTACACTGAACCTTTTGAAAATATTTCCCTAGAGAAATTGGAAGTTATTTGGTTGTTTTTTTTTTTTTTTTGCCTCGTTCAGCCTTTCACTCTCTTGAAAAATGAGAAAGTGAAAATGAAAGAGAACAAATAGAATGCATACAGACAAGTTACTCTGTAGAAAACGTGTGACTTCCATGAAACTTCACCATAGTTGATCAAGATTTGTGTTGCCCAGCTACCTGTCAGGTTAATGCTGCATCTTTGCTATGTTGCCACCCAATGTCTAAGTTAAAGCCACTATGACAGGGAATTGACTGCTTCCTAAGACAGGGCACTCATTCTTTGTAATCATTTTATTGTTAGAAAGCACTTCCTTAGAGAAAGTAATATTTGTCCTCCCTTAACATTTAGGAAATCTTTTTGATAAAATGCATTGCTGAGTACCAGGAGTCAAGAATTTTGCCCTGAAGGACTCTG
This sequence comes from Microcebus murinus, assembly GCF_040939455.1. Classification (NCBI taxonomy): domain Eukaryota; kingdom Metazoa; phylum Chordata; class Mammalia; order Primates; family Cheirogaleidae; genus Microcebus; species Microcebus murinus. The sequence goes on along the minus strand of NC_134111.1, from coordinate 92,143,028 downwards.
TCTTGAGGACTGGAGAAAAGAGAAAAAGACATTGATTCTCATCGTAGCCACCGCTAAAATGGTGGCAACAAAATAACTTTTAGTGATCCCATGATGACTATGTCATCATCCTTTGAGAAAGATTCTATTGCAGAGTTTATCATGTGACATGCCTGGGCGCTGGGGTCTGGCATGATGGATTCGAATCCTAGTGCTAGTATTTCTAATTTTGTGACCTCGTGTAAGTTACTGACCATATTTTAAGCTTTAAGTCCTCTTCTGAAAAGTGGCAATAATATCTATCTCCTAGAATTTTCAATGAAAATTAAATAAGACAATGAAAGTTAATCATCAAATCACCAGTTCAGCACTTAGTATATTAGTAGGTGTGCTCTTAACTGCAGGTAACTGATAGAACGAAGTTAAAATAGCTCAAACAATAGGGAGTTGCTTGTTATCCTACATAATAAGAGGTCTAGAGGTTGGAATATTTTGGTATTTGACTTATAGAGTTCAACTACGTCATCAGAGATCCAGGGATTTTTTTTTTTTTTTTTTTAATCTTTCTGCTCAGCCTTCCTCATCATGTTACTTTTGTCCTCAGGCTTATCAAGATGTCTGAGCAGCTTCAAACGTTATGTCTTTGTACAATAAGCTCCACGGCGGGTTTTCCCTTGCATTTCACTGGTCAAGCTGCATCCCATGCCCGTTTCATAAACAATCATTCGAAAAAATGATGAAATTACTATGATCAGTTTACACTAATCAGGTACTACCTTCTAGGGAAGGGGAGGGTCATTCCCTACTTCCCAAGAGATGGCTGCTTGACTACTGAGCAAAATTCAGATTCTAGTAATAAGAAAAAAAGTAGAAAAATGGATGCTTGGAGACAAACCAACAATATCCGCCATATTACCCTTAACTTACTACATTAAAATTGAGATAAATATAGAATTGTAGTAGGGGCAAATAATTATGTCTATTCCTTAGGGTAATAAGAAGATAATGCATGTGAAAGCCATTTATCAAAAAAGCGGTCTTCAATTTTTATTTAAACTTGTATTTAGACTTGATATATTATACTGAGTTCTTAAAGGAAATGTAATCATTTAGCTTCTCAGTTTCGAAGCTGACAACTGAATCCAGCTTACATGTGGTTTCTCATACAATCTTAAAAACACTTCCATAATTGCATACTATAACACTCATATAGAAAGTGCGCAAAATATAAAGGTATAGCTTAACAATTTGATGCAAAATAAATACTTGTATAGTCCCTATCCAGGTCATGAAACAGCATCCTAAGCACCCCAGAAGCTCCATGTCTTCATATAATCTTAAAATATGTATACTGTATACAAAAAGTCAGCCCCTGTGCACGTGGGTCTTGCATTCTACAAATTCTTATTTTTCATCTGCATTTGGTTGAAACAATCCACATATAAGTGAGCCTGCACAGCTCCAACCTATATAGTTAAAGGATCAACAGTATACACTAAGCATCATGAATACAGTTTTTTTGTATTCCAATAGTTCTATGATGTGTCATAATTATCCAGACTATTTTGTATTCTTATATTGATCATTCTTTTCTGTATTCTCCTGTAGTACTCATTGTTCACTCCCCAAGCATTTATTGTGTGTATGTCAGGCACTGTGCTAGGCACGATTCATTGTGTCTCTTCGTGAAGGCACTATTAAGTGTGGTGTTTCTCCCATAATCACAAGAGCAAATTTTTGTCAATGTGATTTCTTCGGCTAAACTCCAAGGCTCAGATTATTATGAAATGAAGTAAATCTCTCAGAAAATTTACAAAATGATCTACTTGTAATGTAGTGTGTGTGTACACGTGTGTTTTAACTACAAAGATTTGTCAGTTGTTGACAACAAAATTCTTTCTAGAAGATTTAAGTTTTTCAGTAGACTTTATTCTTCTTTCCCTTTTCTTCTAATGAATTTTACCACCAAATTCTGCAATTCTCTGCAAATAGCTTTATAGATATTAAATATTGTTAGTAGTGATTGGACTTGAAGACTTCTTCCTTCAGTCAAGATGGAGTGATAGGAATTGGATTTATTCTCCTACATGAAACAACTATAGAGCTGGACGATGAAATGACGATATTCGAGATACTGGACATGGGCAAACAGAGACAGCCATCCCTGACAGACAGCGAACAAATGAGGAGACCTTAGGGTCGTCCCAGCTTATTGCCTTTAGGAGGTTTTGTGACTACAGCACAAAGAGGGGGACACAGAAAGTTGCACCCAGTCTTTGGGTTGAGGAGACAATCTGGGCAAGACAAGGCAGCTAAAGTTGGCAAGGAGGAATCCCAAAAGACAGAGGGCTGCACAGGGAGAGAGGGCAAGATCTACAGAAAGTCTCCCCTCAATAGTCAGTTGAACAGTGATCAGCACATGTGTATGAAGAAAGTGCTCTGAGCTTGAGAAAGAACCACTCAGTGGAATTAAAGGGAATAGCGCCTGAAGGTCACATAGGATCAGGAATAACACCTATTCTATTCTCAACAGCCAGAGTGGGAAGTTTCATAATTCATGGGGTATGATTAGAGTACCTCAAAGGGTCTTGTTTCCCTACCAGGGAAAATAAAACCTGGAATAAATGCTGCACTGAAAAGCTGGAAAGCAAGATTTGAAAAGGTCAAGCCATTTTCAAGTAATTCAACTGTGTCACAGAATAAAACTGAAGAATATTTTTAGAAATACCAAAAGTATGCAGCACCCAAAAAGTCAAGTTCAAAATGTTTGGCATGCAATAAAAAATTACCAGGCATGCAAAGAAGCAGGCAAATCCTACTAATAATGAGGAAAAAAATCAATCAAAACTGACTCAGAAATCATACCAATGTTAATATTAGTAGACAAGGACATTAAAATAGTTATTATTACTGTATTCCATATATTCAAGAAAATAGAGGAAAGATTGAACACTTTAAGTACAGACATGGAAAATATACAAATGACCCAAATCAAAAGACTAGAGATAAAAATCGCAGTATCTCAAGTCCAGGTGCTGTGGCTTATTCCTGTAATCCTAGCATTTTGGGAGGCCAAGCAAGAGCATCATTGCTTGAGGCCAGGAGTTCAAGACCAGCCTAAGCAACATTAATGAGACTCTCCCACCCCCATCTCTACGAAAAATAAAAAAAAAAATTAACTGGGCATGGTGGCTTGTGCCTATAGCCTCAGTTACATAGGAGGCTGAGCAGGCTCAGAGGTTTGGGCTTGCAGTGAGCCATGATGATGCCACTGCACTCCAACCTGGGCAACAGAGTGAGACAATATCTCAAACCAAAACCAAAACCAAAACCAAACAAAACAAAATAAAAAACAACAAAAACACCAAACAGAACACAAAAATCCACCCCACAGTATCTAAGATGAAAAATACACTCAGTGGGATGAGATTAACTATAGATTATATATTGCAGAAAAAAAATTAATGAATTTGAATACATAGCAATAGAAAGTATTTAAAATGAAACACGGAGAAAAAAGACAAAATAAGAAAGGCAGAGCGTTAGTGAGACGTGGGACAGTTTCAAATGCACAAACATATGTGCAACTGTAATTCCCTGTGGGAGAGAACATGGGATGGGGTGGGTGAGAAAATATAGTTGAAGAAATAATGGCTTGAAACTTTCCAAATGTAATGAAAACTATGAATTCACAGGTATAAAAAGATCAACAAATTCCCAGCACACACACAAAAGCACGAAGAAAATGACATCAAAGCATATCACAATGAAATTGCTTAAAACCAGTGATCAACAGAGAAACAGTAAAAGTAATGATTGGGCTAGAGATTGTTCTGCATTTTTCCCATCTTATACCATACAGGCAGACACACATTTGCTTCTCTCTCCCCTCCCCCTCTGTGTCCCTTGAAACCCCCTCCCTCTCTTGTACTCACACACATACTTTGAGTGAGGTTTTTGCCTATCCTCCACATTTGGTTTGATTAGGCATTTGCTTTCTGTGACTACAGAACAATTTTTATTTTAAAAGTTAATTCATCAGGTCTGACTTGGTAATAGCATATTCCCTTAACCATAAGAACTTAAACTCTGGAGAGACAGCTGTTTCCTTGTTCTTGCCTGGGAACCAGGCCCCCAGCAAATGTTTCACATGCACACACAACGCCTTTAAGCCCTTGGTGATTATCCACAGCAATTAAGATGCTGTGGCAGCCAGTGTCTCCTTGATTAGACCTTTCATGAAATTTCTAGATGTTAAGCAATAAACTGGTGAGGATGAGCAGCCTGTTTCATGGAACAAAGGACCTTTCTTTAAGTCAGACAACCATTTAAAAGGACAGATATTTTCCACCATGCATTGCATGGGGCAGCACTGTGGAGTCGTGGAACAGATTCTAGAGATCAGTTTATCTCCTCCTTTACAATACGAAAGAACAGAAGCCCCAGGGGTGTTTGATTAGATGAATTTCCTGAATCTAGGTAGGCTTCTATATTCAGATTAGATTAGATTTTAATTTCTAGATGACAAATCACTGACTTCTAGACATTCCGATTTAATGAAATTCCAATTTGACCAGATAATTTGATCACCCCTTCATGCTAGTTGCAATGGAGCTTGCTCCACATGTTGTTGCCAGGATGCACATGTTAGTATTAGACCTTCACCATCTGAAGCCCAATATTTCTAACAGTGGTTTCGAGTGGTTTGAGATTTGCAGACACTCTTAAGGACTTTATAAAATCCCCAATCCCCATTCTTTCATATTCTTCCATATCTTATCTTTCTGTCTCCTCCCTTTGTCCCTATACTTTTGCAATGTCTGTTTTCATGAAGTTCAAATAACATAACATACATTTCTTACAATGTGAAAATACCATTGAAAAATATACATGCCTGCCTTAGTTTTATTGCTTCAATAGTTTCTACTGAGGCCGTATATCTGCTAAGCAGTTGAAGTGCCAACATCTCAACTGTGGTAAGATCATCCATCAGGCAAGAATGCTACAGAGCCTACAGCCATGTCTAATGGTAGAAAATTCAGGGAAACTTGAGTTGAAATACTAGTCATATATTAATATATAATGTATGAAATCACAACTATACATTCTGTTAGTTGAATCCTTAATTGCAAAAGCACCATTTATATGTGCCTCATCCAATGGAATTAAAATTTCTCTCATACCAGAAATGTCAATGCTAAATTGCATTTTACACTTTTTGATTCTCACTAGAATATTTTGAAACCAACACATTGTCATTAAAGCATGTTTGATGTGTTGTATTTTCAAAAGTACAAAAATCTCCAAGTTTATGTTTGTGTAAAAGAAGACAAATTAAGGAAATAAACTTTTGTGTAAAGTTGTGATACTTTCCAAAGATGGAAATGCTATACATCTGCCTATAATGTCCTCTACTAATGTTTTACTTTGTACCAGGATAATGCTATCTGTTCTCTTTTGGTTCATTTGCAGGTACCTGGTGGGCCCACCCAAGTGGCTAGGAACTCCATTAGCACTTGTGATGGGTGCCCTTCAGTGGCTTGTGAATTCTTCCAGTCTTTATCTGCTTTGCTACTCCTCACTAAGGACTGCCATGGACTCTTGTCTTGGGTTCAGCCTTTAGCTCTGCCTTCCATTTAACAATCTTGGACTTGAAGCACTTGGCTTTAGTTTGCATGTGCACGTATGTATATGTGATGATTGTGGGCTTATTAGCTCTATGTACAGTGATCCTGTGTAAGAAATGACACACCCACTCCTTTACCCAGTCTTTGCTAACCTTCCCTGTTACCTAATTCTTTGACAGGGGAAGAAGGTTGCCTAAGTCTGACATATCAGTGAAATACCTCAAAATATCTGGAAATGCATTAACACTTCTCATATTTTCATCTCAATTGTCTAGAAATATTTTTAAAAATATGGTTAATATGGAATATATCAAATGCAGATGCTTAAATAATTTTTCATATTATAGGCTTCGGCTGAACCAACATTTATTCATTCACTTGTATACTAATTTTTTCACCCATTCATTCAAGCACTCAAAAACATCTCTTGAGTACATTTGAAGTACTGTGCTCATTGTGCTGTGGCTATGCCTCTTTTATAGTATGCATTGCATTGAGCAATGCTATTAACATTTGTACACTGGTTCCCTCTGTGAGTCTCTGTACTCTTCAAGTGTTGGGATTGTACAAAGACGAATTATACCCATTTTCTGAGTCAGTAACCTGAAATCTAGTCTTCTTCTCAAATTTCCACTATTGTCACAGGGTGATTATCATTATCTTTAAAACCTCTACTTTTATCAAAGTTAACTTTTTGATGACCACATATTTCCATCACTGAGAGAATATGCAGTCTACCTTGTAGTGTTCCTGCCAAAGCATTCAATCCAGCTTACATTTGCACCAACTTATACAAATGCAACTGGGGCTTCTCAACCAACCTTATGGAATTCTCTGCTGATTGCTCTCTCTACCCTCATCCTCTCCTTCCCTATCTCCTGCCTTCCCTGCTTTTCATAACCACCATTCTCCCAGTTACCCTGAAGCCAAGCCTCAAAATCATGTTTGCTCTTTCTTCTCCACTGCTTCCTATCCAGTCAACATGCACCAACGTGTTGGTTTCTTTCCATATTATTTCTTATATTTATCCCTTTCCTTTCCATGGTCAGCTCTTTGTTCATTTATTAGTTCACTCATATTTACCAGTTTATTCTGAGAGCCTTTCTGGGCGTGCAGATGGAGGAAGGACTGTTCCACTGCCCAGAATGCTGTAGAAATCCAAACGGACTCCCCCATTTCACGAAATTTCCACAGCATTTAAACAATTAAATATAAACTCCTTACCCAAGCATTCACATATGTCTACAGTATGGCATCAATCTAACTTTCCAAGTTAACCTCCCAGTACTCCTCGATATGTGGTACCCTATATTCCAGCCAAATTTTCCCTCTTGGATCCCTGAAAATGCCTTTAAGTATTCTGTTCTTTTTTCTCCTGCAGAACCCCTGTCTCTGTATCTTTTGTTCAAATGCCACTCACACGTCAATGCCCTCTTGGGAAACTTCCTCCTTCTTTCCTGCCTACCTGATATGAGCTCACCCTCCTTTCACCTCACAGTTCATGTTTTTTTGCACTTTTAAAATGTTGTATGTCATTCCCATGTTATAATTATGTAATACTGGGTTGTAGGTATTTGAGGCAGACTATGAATTACTTATCTTTGTTGACTAGGTGCTCAAAAATAGAATACTTCTTAAATTGAATTATGCATGTGACAAGAAAGAGTTATGTGAAAAGAAGGCTAAAGACGGAGTCAGGGCCTTAAAGCCAATTTTGCCACCAATTTGTGGTGAAGTCCCCCCAAATTACTTAATCTCACAATCTCTACAAGAGACTCCATATTGAGAACCACAGAAATATGTTGTTGACAGCACCAAAGAAGTCAATAGGATTTCTCTGGACAGTTTAAAAATATCCAGGAGCTATAATATACCTTCTATAATATTTTCATAAATAAATTGTGATCTGAAGGTATCTTCAAAGGGCTCTTGATTTCTGCTTAGCTGTGGATACCAAATTCCAATTCACGTTTTATTTTATCAAAATAACATAACTTATTCTGTGTTTTTGAGTAGTGTGCCCTTTTAAACTGGGACTACTATTCCATCATTAACTGACTTCTTAGTCCTTTAAATTTTGTCATGAGTATTATTATAACTGGGTTTCCAGATCTTTCTACCACTTCTTTTTTTCTATTTTAATAATAGTTCTTTGTAGTTAATGGTTTATTTATTTCCTTGCTTTGAGTTAGCTTTTTCTAAAAAAAAATTGATGTTTTTATGACACCTCTAAGAAGTCTTTCCTTTCCTCTCCCTATCCATGATACTTTGGGTGTAGTTAAGAAGAAAACACCATGAAGGGAATTAAAAAGCAAGGCTGATGGCATTTGTTGAGCAATTCCTGTGGCACAGGCATCTTGCTATACAATTTATATACTTAATTGCACTTAATCTTTATAAGTACCCCACTGAGAGGGTGTTGTCATCCCCATTTTATAGGTGGGAAATCTAAGGCTCAGAGGATTGAGAGGCTCTGCCCAGGGCAGGTCTTAGTTCAAATCTTGGTATCTCTTTTGACTATTTTAAAGACGAAAATCTCATTTTCTGGGATGTCATGTCTCCCAGATTTTAATTCCACAGATAAATCCTTGAAAGACTGTCTTAATTTCAGTCTTTAGTAAGTTTGCTTTTGGTAACAAAGCAATTTCCTACTTTTATATCGTCCAAGGTCCCTAGTACAGCCCTCTTAAACACCAGGGTCTCAATGAGTTAATAAATATTGGATAAAATGTGTCAGGGAAAGTGTTTTCTCCTTATAAACTTTGCCTTAGTTATAGTGAGCCCTTGGCCAGCACTACCCTTTTTCTTGATCAATTCTTATGGATTAATTTGATGGTTTATCCCTTAGTTTTTCTTTCTTTTTTTGAGGCAGAGTCTCACTCTGTTGTCCGGGCTAGAGTGCCGTGGCCGTAGCCTCGCTCACAGCAACCTCAAACTCCTGGGCTCAAGCAATCCTCCTGCCTCAGCCTCCCGAGTAGCTGGGACTACAGGCATGTACCACCATACCTGGCTAATTTTTTTTCTATACATTTTTAGTTGGCCAATTAATTTATTTCTATTTTTAGTAGAGACAGGGTCTCGCTCTTCTTCAGGCTGGTTTCAAACTCCTGACCTTGAGCGATCCTCCTGCCTCGGCCTCCCAGAATGCTAGGATTACAGGCGTGAGCCATTGTGCCCGGCCTATCCCTAAGTTTTTCCATAATGCATTATCTTGTTTACCGCAAGGGAAATGTTTATGCTTCCTTAGCCCTGTAATCATGTATTTATGGATACCTTAGGCCATCAAGGATTGCCCAACTTCCTTCGATCTTCTGCTATGTGCAGCACAAAGCACTTAAAAAAATCAAACTCCTGAAACATCTCATTCGCACCTGTCCCTTTAGTAAAGGGGTTTTCAATGGTGGCACTATTGACCTTTGGGATGAATAATTCTTTGTTATTAGGGGCTGTCCTGTACATTATAGGACATTTAGCAACCTCTACCCACTATATGCTACTAACACTCTCCCCCCACATGACAACCAAAAATGCCTCCAGACCTTACCAAATGTCCCCTGGGGAGCAAAATCCCCCCAGTGGAGAACCGCTGCTTCAGTATAGTATAAATACATAGTGACCAAGAGTGGATATAGAAGATTTCTATCTCTGCAACAAAACCCAGACTTCCTATAAAAGTCACAGTTTAAAGAAGGTTGAATAGGTCACTACTTAAGAATGAATTTCATTTGATTAAATGTAGAGCATAAAACAAGTCCATTAGCCACCTTTCCCTTAATTTTATATGGTATTCTCTGAATTGCAAATTATGTAAATTTTTACTCACCGTAAGCACTTATATTTGAATAACTTGGCATGTGATAAAGAAGAGAAGCTAGGATTTTTTGGTCCTGCTTCACCCCATCCCTAGTTGTGTATTTCAGTTGTATTCTTGAAAGTTGGGAATATGGTTCATGCTGGCAGATGGATGTTCAGGGACGCATAGATCAAAATAGCTGTCATTTTCCTACATTGGTTTGCATCTGCCTGAGTTAACTTGACTTTTTTTTCCTCATTCTTTATCCTATCCTATTGTTCAATTTGAAGCCGTTTCCCTACTTAACATATAAAATGTACTTTAATAACCCAAAATGATTAATTAGCTCAAAGGGGAAACACCCTACTAAAGCCTAAATTTAAAATGCAAAATAATTAGGTATCCATGTTTTCACTAAGCTGTCAAAGAAATATATTTTCCCACTGTAATTTTGGCAAACCCTTTTATTTTCCGCTGAAGTCTGCTTTGTGAGTGTGTGAGATTAATAATGATTGTGGTTTTAGAGCATTAATCCCATTTCTTTTCACAGTAGTTGTTCTCAATGTTTACATGTTCTGATAATAGGACTGTCTTAATAATTAGGAGATTATTCAATTATACTATATTTCCCATTCTTTAAACATTCAACAAACTTTAAATAAAACTAACACATCTTTGGGTAATATTTTAACCTTTGGGCAGTGTTATCTCATTTAGTTTTCACAATGAATCCTGTGGGATAGATATTTTTATTCTTATGTCAAAGAGTAACAATAAAAAGAGACTTAGCAAGTTTAAATGTTGAGTATGAGGAGCCACAGTCTTTATGTCTGTGTGTACGTATTCACTTATTTAATAAGTGTTGGGCACCTATAGTGTGTGCCAGGCAAAAGCCTAGGCTAATGCTTTCCCCTCCCCAAAATAGCATGCGAGCCATGTAGGTGATTTAAAATTTTTATTTTATTTTATTCCATTTTGTTTTAGAGAAACAAGATCTCACTATATTGCCCAGGGTGGAGTGCAGTGGCTATTCACAGGTATGGTCATAGAGCATACTACAGCCTCGAAATCCTGGCCTCATGTGATCCTTCTGCCTCAGCCTCCTGAGTAGCTGGGACTACAGGCTCACACACCACTGTGCCTGCCAGATTTTAAATTTTCTAGTAGCCATACTAAAAAAAGAAAGAGAAACGAGCAAGATTAACTTAAACAATATTTTATTTATTCTGATATATTGAAAATATATGATTCTCACAAGTAATCAATGGGAAAATTGTGTTTTTTAAATTTTTATTTTTTTATTATTTCATATTATGGGGGTACAAATATTGTTAGGGTTACGTATCTTGTCCCTGCCCCCCTCCCCCACCCCGCTATGCCAGAGCTTCTAGCGTGTCCAGCCTCCAGGTGGTGCACACCACACCCACCGTGTAAGTACATACCCTTCCCCTCCTCCCCCCTTCCACCTGCCCACTTCCCAATTACAGATTTTTTTTCAGACATTTTGGTTACAATGTGTATCTTTGCCTCTCCCTAAAAAAAGATAGAAGTAATCCCTCCCCCCTCAATGCTCGCCACTTCCTTAAGATGTGCCCCCCCCAAATCCCTGTTGAACACTACCATTTTTTGAGCACCATAGTTTTAGTCAGTCAGTACCAATTTGATGGCAAATAGATGTGTAGCCCATTTTCCAGATCTTGTGTCGTCTCGCTTTGTATTACGGGTTTAAGCTTAATCCAGGATAGCATAAACGGTGCTAGCTCACTGTCATTTCTTAGGATTGAGTAATATTCCATTGTGAGCATATACCACATTTTAGTTAGCCACTCATGAATTGACAGGCACTTGGGTAGTTTTCATGACCGTGCAATAGTGAATTGTGCTGCCATAAACATTCAGGTGCAGATGTCTTTATAATAGAGAGACTTATGTTCTTTGGGGTAGATGCCCAACAATGCTATTGCTGCATCGAATGGGATTTCTATTTCTAGCTGTTCGAGGTATCTCCAAATTCTTTTCCACAAAGGTTGCACTAATTTGCAGTCCCACAAGCAGTGTAAGAGTGTTCCTATCTATCTGCATCCTCGCCAGCATTTGTTGTTTTGGGATTTCTTAATACAGGCCATTCTCACTGGGGTTAGATGGTATCCCATTTTGGTTTTGATTTGCATTTCTCTAATGATTAGAGATGTTGAACATTTTTTTATATGTTTGCAGGCCATTATTCTGTCTTCTTTGGAGAAGTTTCTATTCATTTCCATTGCCCATTTCTTGATGGGGTTGTTTGATTTTTTGTTGTTTATTCTTTTAAGTTCTAGGTAGATTCTTGTTATTAGACCTTTATCAGATGTGTAGAGAGTGAATATTTTCTCCCACTCTGTGGGTTGTCTATTTGCTCTAATGATCGTTTCCTTGGCAGTGCAGAAACATTGTAATTTGATCAGATCCCATTTGTTTATTTTTGATGCTGTGGTGATTGCCTTGGGGGTCTTCCTCATGAATTCTTTGCCTAGACCAATATCTGATAGGGTTTTCCCAACATCTTCTTATAGGATTCTTAAAGTTTCATGCCTTAAGTTTAGGTCTGTTATCCATCTTGAGTGAATTTTTGTGAGAGGTTGGGATCCTGATTCACTCTTCTGCATGTTGCTAACCAGTTTTCCCAGCACCATTTATTGAAGAGAGAATCTTTTCCCCATAGTATATTATTGTCTGCGTTATCAAAGATTAGGTTACCATATACAGATGGTTTCATCTCTGGAATCTCAGTTCTATTCCAGATATCAATGCTGCTGTTCTTGTGCCAGTTCCATGCAGATTTAACTATTATTGCTTTATAGTACAGTTTGAAGTCAGGCAGACTGATGCCTCCCAGTGTGTTCTTATTACTTAAGATTGCTTTGGCTATATGTGGTTTTCTCTGGTTCCATACAAAGCGAAGAATTATTTTTTCTAGATCTGTTAAAAATGCTGGTGGTATTTTGATGGAGATTGCATTGATTCTGTAGATCACCATAGGTAATATTGACATTTTAAAAATATTGATTCTACCAATCCATGAACATGATAGATTTTTCCATCTATTCAAATCATCTGCAATTTCTTTTTTTAGTGTTTCATAGTTCTCCTTGTATAAATCTTTTGTATCTCTTGTGAAGTATACTCCTAGGTATTTAATTTTCTTTGGGACTATAGTAAAGGATTTTACATTTTTTATTTGAGTTTCTGCTTGATGGTTCTTGGCATATATGAATGCTTCTGATTTGTGTGTATTGATTTTATACCCTGAAACTTTACTGAATTCGTTTATCAAATCTAGGAGTCTCTTAGAAGAATCCATGGGGTTTCCTAGATATAATATTATATCATCAGCAAAGAGTGAGAGTTTGATCTCATCTGCTCCGACTTGGATCCCCTTAATATCCCTCTCTTGCCTGATTGCTATAGCTAGGACTTCAAGCACTATGTTGAATAGAAGGGGAGAAAGTGGGCATCCTTGTCTAGTTCCGACTTGAAGAGGAAATGATTTCAATTTTTCCCCATTTAGGATGATATTAGCAGTTGGTTTGTCATAAATGGATTTGTTGAATTTAAGGTAAGGGACGTTTATGCCTATTTTGTTAAGAGTTTTTATCATAAAAGTATGTTGTCAAATGCTTTTTCTGCATCTATTGACAGAATCATATGGTCTTTGTTCTTGATTTTATTTATGAAGTGAATTGCATTTATAGACTTGCATATGTTAAACCAGCCTTGCATCCCAGGAATAAATCTCACTTGGTCATGGTGAATTATTTTTTTGATGTGCTGCTGAATTCTATTTGCTAAAATTTTATTTAGGATTTTTGCATCTGTATTCATGAGAAATATTGGTCTGTAATTTTCTTTTTTTGTTGCATCCATGGCTTTGGTATCAAGGTGATATTGGCTTCATAGTTAGGCAGAATACCATCCTTCTCAATGGTGTGGAATAGTTTCTGTAGTATAGGTATGAGTTCATCTTTGTATGTTTGGTAGAACTCTGAAGTGTAGCCATCTGGCCCAGGACTTTTCCATTTGGGGAGGTTTTTGATTACTGCTTCGATTTCTGAGCATGTGATTGGTCTGTTCAAGAACTCTATTACCTCCTGGGTGAACTTAGGGCAGTTGTATGAGTCCAGGAATTTGTCGATTTCATCTTCATTCTGTAGTTTTTGGGCATATAGATTTCTATAGTAGTCAAACATAATGTTTTGTATTTCTGTGGAGTCTGTTGTGATCTCTCCTTTTTCATTTCTTATTGAGTTTATTAGAGTCCTTTCTCTTTGAGTTCTTGTCAGCCTAGCCAGAGGGCTATCAATTTTGTTAATCTTTTTGAAAAACCAGATTCTGGTTTTATTGATCTTCCATATAATTCTCTTGTTTTCCATTTCATTTAGTTGAGCTTTGATCTTAGATATCTCTTTTCTTCTGCTCAGATTGGAATTGGTTTGCTCTTCTTTTTCCAATTCCTTGAGTATATTCATTAGGTTGTTGGTATCTACTCTTTCTGTTTTTTGGATGTGAGCATTTATTGCTATTATTTTTCCTCTCAGATATGCTTTTGCTGTATCCCACAGGTTTTGGTAAGATGTGGCTCCAATGTCATTTTGTTCGAAGAAGTTCTTGATTTCCCTCTGAATTTCTTCCTTGACCCAATAGTTATTTAATAGTAGATTGTTTAATTTCCAAGACTTAGTGATGTAGTGTGAGTTTCTGTTAAAATTGAACTCTAATTTTATACCACAATGGTCAGAGAAGACACATGGTATTATTTCTATTTTCTTGAATTTTTTGAGATCTGCTTTGTGGCCTAGTATGTGATCAATTTTGGAGAAGGATCCATGGGTTGCTGAGAAGAATGTAAATTCAGCTTTATTTGGGTGGAATGTTCTGTATAGATCTGTCAGACCTTTTTGGTCAATAGCTTTGTTTAGGTCCCTTATTTCTTTACTTAATTTCTGTTTGGAGGATCTATCCAGTTCATTTAGTGGTGTGCTGAAGTCTCCTGCTATTATGGTAGTGATGTTTAAAGTGGTATTTAGCTCAGACAAAGTTTGCTTTATGTAATTAGGTGCTCCTACATTGGGTGCATAAATATAAGAACTGCTAGATCTTCTTTTTGGATTTTCCCTTTCACCATTATAAAGTGGCTGTCTTTATTCTTTTTTACTTTTGCTAATTTGAATGTAATGTTGTCTGTGAATAATATAGCTACTCCTGCTTTCTTTTGACTTCCATTTGCCTGTATGATAGTTTTCCATCCCTTGATCTTCAGCTGGGTCCATCTTTATGGTTTAGATGTGTTTCCTGTAGACAGCAAATACTAGGCTTGTGGAATTTTATCCACTTTGCCAGCCTATGTCTCTTCAGAGGACAGTTTAAACCATTTACGTTTATTGAGGGGATTGAAATTGGAGTAAGATTTCCATTCATATTGATGGGTGAAGTCCTGTTGCTTTGTCTTAGACCTTAAGTCATCCTGAAGTTTGAGGTCTAGACTTTAATTCTTTGAGGATTTTATTTGGAGGAGTGTCTATTGCCCTGTTCATCATGGAAGGCAGGTCTGAGAATTTCCTGTAGAGCTGGTCTGGTCTTTGCATATTCCTTCAGAGAATGCTTGTCTGAGAAGGATTTTATTTTGCCCTGAGAGATGAAACTTAATTTTGCTGGATAAAGAATTCTAGGTTGGGCTTTGTTCTGTTTTAGAAGATTAAGGATAGGCACCCACTCCCTTCTGGCTTGTAAGGTTTCAGATGACAAGTCTGCAGTTAGTCTGATAGGCTTTCCTTTATAGGTTATTTGTTGTTTTCACCTTGCTCTACGGAGGTTTGCTTCTTTCACATTTACTTTGGTCAGCTTAATAACCACATGACGAGGCAATTGCCTATTCACATTGTGTCTCCGAGGAGTTCTGTGCGCTTCTTGTACCTGCATATCCAGATTTCTAGCTAGGCCTGGCATATTTTCCTCCAGTATGCCATAAAATAAGTTTTCCAACCCTTGTGATTGTTCCTCTTCCCCCTTCTGGAATCCCAATCAATCTGAGATTCGACTTTTTTTTACATAATCCCACACTTCCTGTAAGCTTTGGTCTTGTCTCTTGTTTCTGTGTACCCTTTCCTTCTCTGATTTGTTTAGCATATAGGTATAATCTTCAAGCTCTGAGATTCTTTCCTCAGCATGATCTATCCTGTTTTTGAGGCTTTATACTGTTTTATGGAGTTCCTTGAATGTTTCCTTCATTGCCAGAATTTCTGCTTGGTTTCTCTGAATTACTTCAATATCTTTGGAGAATTTTTCATTCATTTCCTGGATTGTTCTTATGATTTCTCTATGTTGGGATTCTATTTTCTCTTCAATTCCTGTGAGCTTTCTAACCATCCATACCTGGAATTCTTCCTCTGTTAGTTTAATCATATCATGTAAGTTGGTGTCAGTTGGTGGGAATGAGTATTTTCTTTTGGAGGTGACTTTTCTCCCCGATCCTTCATGATTCCTGATGTCTTTCACTGGTTCTTCCTCATCTGGATACTTTGTTGAGGATCAGAGGTGTTGGAACTCAATTATAGGCTATGTTCTTGAGTTCCAAAGGAATGATCCTTGGAAGAGCTGGGGAATATGTGTTCTGGTCCCGTATCATCTAAGATTTGTGAGAAGGAGTTAACATATCCCAAGATCTTTGTATTGCACTCTAAGCCTCTAAGTAGGATATACAGGTATCTCAGTGTTAAGCGAATGTCTTGCCACTTCCAAAGGTTTCTAAAGTCCTCAGGAATAGCAGCCTCCTTTGCTACTCCACCTTGCTACATTAGGCTCTGTTCTCTGGGAACAGATCACAAACAGCTAAATGCAGCAAGAAACCACCCAGGTTCTAGCTTGCAAGATAGCCGCCAAAGAAAACACCACTCTTGCATTTCCACCCTTTTAAATTTAGCTTCCAAGTCTACCTGCCAGGTTAGGGCAGAGCATAAGACTGAGCTCACTACCAGGGCAGGGCTCTGCAGCGTTTCCAATCTACAGGGTGGCCGTGGCACGCTTTGGCGGTACTGACACCGCGTGTCCCCTGTTCAGCAGAAGACTGGGTTGGGTTTGGCAGGCTGGCTTCAAACGACCACTGCACTCCCTAATTCTCCCTCTCGCAGAGAGCCAATGGTTTATGTGTGGGGAACTACCCTGTCTCTACCCAGTGCCAGTCAAACCTTCAACGGTAACAAAGGCCAATCCTCCTTTAAGGTAGAGTCCCCACTTCCTGGACCTGAAAGCTTCCCGAGGTGGAATGCCAAATTCAGCACTCATTTCTGGGGTATGAGGAGGTGGCCACTTAGTTCAGCACCTGTAGGTTCAGCTCCTGTGCCTGTTTCAGCGGAGAGCTGGGAGCTCGAATAGCTGCCTTCTCCAGAAGTGCGAGCAGTTCAGTTGGCCTAGGGTAGTAGGGATGCCTTCCACACTGCCCCCCACTGCGTCTCCAAGCTGGGGGCCAGCGGGGCTGGGAAGCGGCTGCAGGGCTCAGGCTTTTTTCCCCAGTGACTACCACCCCAGCAGAGCACTATAAACTCAAAGAACTGCCTTCTCCAGAAGCGTGAACAGTTTGGCTGGCCTAGGGTAGTGGAGTGCCCGAGAAACATCTCCTGCATGGTTCTCTGCATCTCCAAGCTGCAGGGTAGGGTGGTGGGGTTGGGATTTGGATACTGGCTTTAGACCCTCCCTGTAACTGCCACTGCTTCTGCCGGGCGCTGCAGAGAGTTTAATATGCTGCCTGCTCCAGACTTCCCTCCAAACAGCTCGTCTGCCCACGTTGCCACCTCCCACCATCTTTAGGCAATTCCCTGCCTGCGTGGGAGTGGGGATGTGGTAGGGAAGGGATCGTCTCCCCATGTAGGGGGGGAATCCTCCTCCAGCCAGCCCGTGGGGCGGCAGACATGCGAACGTGCTCCCTCCCCACAGTTTTTCCGACTCCCCGAGTTCAGTGGAAGAATTTCGGTTCACCTTTGATTATCGCCCACGAATTCCATATCCTGGTATCTCTTTGCAGTCTTGCGAAGCCAATCCAGAGTAGGTGTAGATCGGGAAAATTGTTAATGAGATGTATTGCATTCTTTTCTTTTTACAAAGTCTTTGAAATCCAGATTCAAAGATTACAGCACATCCCGATTTGGAGGAGCCGTTGTGTAAGTGCTGAGTACAACTGCGTGTTGGTTACAGTTCTGGGTAGCACATCTTTAGGCATCAAGGATGTGTTGGTGTCCAAGCACACTCCATTGACACCAAACTTACCTTCCAGTGAAAGAGTCAGATAATAATATACGAGTGGTAGAATTAAACCTACCTTTTCTGAATCAAGAGCATATGCATTTTTGGAAGTGGGGGACACTTCATGTGCTGCATGGGTGCTCAGACTGAGAATTCAGAGCTGGAGTGTGTATTAGAACCAGCTGCAGAATCTTGGCAGTGAAACCCTGGGTGAGCAGGAGGGGGCTCCAGGGCATGGGAAGGGGCAGACTTTGGGTTCTGTGAGAAGAGTGATCAAGTCTGAATGCCAGGGAGGTGACAGGCAACAGGAAACAAGGATGGATCTTCATGGGGAAGGTCTTGATGCTGGAGGACACATTGGGTGGGGAAGACCCAAGACTGAAGCTGGGAGCCTGGGGCATCAGGACCAGGAAGGAAAAAGCCACGATGAATGGACAGTTTCCCGGAGCACCCAAAAACCACTGTGGACCCCACCCATCCCAGTTCTGCATCTGACAAGCCACCTGTTCTTGGTGGACAGACAACCCATTGTTTATAATCTCAACTCCGTGTTTTCCAAAGAAAGAGTAAAGGGGGCTAAGAATGTGTCTTCCTTTATTGTTCAAAGCTTATAAAAATGTCTCTTTCATTGGCTGTGAAGTTTAAGATTCTGAAAAGGTCCCACTCTCTGAAAACAAATAAGAAACAGGAGTGTCCTTTTCTTTATGCCTTTTAAGATGCTCAGCTCCTCTTATTAATTTTTCCTTGTGGTGTTTTCTTTTTCTCGGCTTTCTCTCTGCCACCTGGAAGCACCCCACCTGCCCAATCTCTTATCTTGCTGTGGCCACGCAGGCTTGTGCTAATCTCAACATTTTTGGCCGCTTTAATGGCCATAAACACATCTGCTCCCACCAGCACCTACCATTTCTGATCTCATCACCCCTGCCTTATTGGAGAGGAAAGGAGAGGCACAAGGGCATCCTATCCCGCAGTGTCCTGGGGCTTAGCAAAACTGTCAAGAGGTTTTGCTTCAACTGTTCCATGTCATAATTCATTCCTCCTCACTCTCTTCATCCCCTTCCTAATCCCTCCCTGTCCTTTATTTGACAGGGTCTGCCCTCTCAAACTGAATACCTTGACATTGGCATAGACCTGTACATGTCTAGTTCTTGGCAAAGCTTAGGCTGAAAGAGCACAAAAATAGGGGACTGGTTAGCCATTCCAGTGAAACTAAGATACTGGGAATAAAAGACTTGGATTGAATGTGAGACAGGAGAGAGAAGAGACTTCGCTAAGCCCCCCTCTTCTCCTCTGATATTGAGTGTGCAATTGAGACCTGCTTTGAACTCAGTTTGAAATATTCACACTGGAATAGCCCAAGAAGTGCATTTTTATAAGGCCTTATGAAGATCAGGTCTCATCTTTTAGGGGGAGACTGTCAACATTTAGCAGCGCCTTTTGAGTACTCCTGGCACACACCAAATGGGCCTCTCAGTTCACATTATGGGCTGGGCTGCTGTGCCAGAGAGTGGAGCTGGGCAGGGAGCACGCTGCTCCGTGCCACAGCTGACGGAGTGGGCGCTGGTCCACGTTCCTTTAGTGGGAATGGCATGGCTGGTTCCGTTCCTCATGGGGTAGACTTACACAGCAGCTTCTCTTTCAGCCATGCCTGTTTCCAATTAGGAGCAGGACTCCTTCCAAGTCTCAGGAAGGTGCCAGCGTTCTGAAGGGTCTTCATGTTGGTCCTCCAAGTTGTTTATACTGCTTTGCTACCAGCTTGAAGGATTTTCAAGGTTTCAGAAAAGAGTCATTGCGTGGTGCAGATTTCTGGCAATGAGAAACAGAGCTCTCTTTATACATGCTTGGAGAGCTGATCACTCCCAGGTAGAGAGGATGTGTGTGCTATGTGCACTGGAAGGTTATGTCTACACCAGCAGGCCATCAATGTCATCACCAAAGACCCCTTTTCTCCTTTTATTTTTGTTTCTGTATTGAGTCCATGTTTGGAAAAGCTTGGTAGACAAAAACCACCATTGCATTTATCAAAGAATTAAAAAAAATTGCAAAGTAATTAATACTCATTGTCCAAATTCAAACCATATAAAAGTTTAGAGTAAAAAGTGAAAGATCCTATTTATCTGTCCTCACCTTCTTCCCCTTCCTGGCAGTAACTACTGCTGTCAGTTTAGGTTATCTCCCTCCATTTCTTTTTCTATTAGTGTAAGTAGAAGACACATAGGGGAAATGCATATCTGTATTCATATACATACCTATCTCTCTTTACATCTTCTTAACTTCTCTGGGAGCATAAGACATGTAGTATTCATGTGGTATGTGTTGTTCTGTAACTTGCTGATTTTATTTTATCTGTCGAAGGCATCTATCTTGTCCTTTTTATAGGTGCATAGTATTCTTTTGTATGAATGAGCGATAATGTATTTAGTTATTCCTTTACTGATGAGCATCTAGTTTCATTTCTCCCGCTCGTTGTAACATAACAGCAATACTGCAATAAGCATAAACATCCTGGTACATATGCTTTTCTGACATTGAGTAATCATTATATTTTTAAAAACACTTTTATTAACGCAAGACATATGCAATTCCCAATCTGTCTCTCTGATCAGGATGAGATCATCAGTGCTATTGGCATTGAGTTGAAATTACTCTGGCCAAAAGCTTAGGAATATGGTTATTTAGTTAGCCTGTTCTGCCTTATCTGGCAGACATATTCGATATGTCAGAGTATTTGACATTCTAAAAATGGTCTTTAGACCTTTGCCTCTCCCCACGCTACCCCATTACATTGCTACCTTTGAGAACATGAAAGATCTGACCCCTGATTTGTGAGTATATTCTGCGTCTCTACCTATAGAGAAATAAAATAAAAAATTAAACTTTGCTTTTGATTTGCAAAATTTAAAACAAAAAGCATAAACAATTTGACTGACTTTCTTAATTGTCTAATTTGCCTGAATAAATTGACTTCTTTGATAAGCTTAGTCAACTTAAAAAAATTTTTTTGCACCTTATAAATACTATGTGGAGTTAGCTACACAAACCAAATATACTACTGATGTTATTGTTTTCAGTCATTAATTTCAAGTAGTTAAGCAAGATAGATAACTCAGTAACTTTATCCTTCAGAGCTTTTCTGGCAGTGCTTTGTAAATTATAGTTTTATTAGAATTTCTTAATAATACTTATATAGTAGAAATGACTCTATAATTTGAGTTCTATAGACCTGGGTTTGAATTCAGTCTACACCACAATTAGTTGTATGATCTTAGGAAAGTTACTTGAGGGTCTCAGTTTCCTCATATGCAAAAAGTGGGTAGTAATGATACCTATTTTAATGACAAGAGTTGTGAGGGTTTAATCAGATAATACATGCTTTAAAAGCACCTAGTTTAGGGCTTAACATAGTAGAGGCTTAATATTGTTATTAAGTTATTAGTATTATTAGCTGATAAATGGACTATGCACTTATATTTTTTAAAAAATATGACTGAAATTGGCCTCAGTTGGTTTAGTATGAAGTCTTGCTAAGAGACTTAAAACTGGCTGTACAGTGTCCCAGAGAG
This sequence comes from Microcebus murinus, assembly GCF_040939455.1. Lineage (NCBI taxonomy): Eukaryota > Metazoa > Chordata > Mammalia > Primates > Cheirogaleidae > Microcebus > Microcebus murinus. The sequence continues at coordinate 92,121,795 of NC_134111.1, read as the reverse complement.
AAAAAAGCGGTTAATATTATAGGCACTTTATCCATTGGGAAGCTGAGACACTGAGAGATTAAGCAAGTTCCTTTGGTAACACAGAATGTCAGGTATGGAATTGGACCTGCCATTCTAGGGCCCTGACCTTGGTAGTTGGCCATTAGGCACATGCTTCCTTAAATGGGCCCCTTTGGGCCCCTTTTAAAACACTGGAGCTGTGAGACAAGATTAATAACTCTGTTATCTGGAGGCAATCACTATATGGAGCTGGTGTCCTTACATGTGCATGCTTTGGCTGAGAGCGTACCTGAGACTTTGAAATCCCTAGATGTGCTTTAATTAGTGGCTACTCTATTTTCTAAGTCTTTCAGGGAGTGTATGATATTTATTCTTTAAGTGTAATCTTTTTAATCTACATTTTTTATCTTTGACATAGAATCTTGCTGACATCTGTCAAATGATTCCAATCAGATAATGTACCTTTCCCTCCTAAAGATAGGCTTTCAATTAGGTTATGAACCAGCAGTGGTCAAGGAATTACCCACACACCCATGTTCTTGAAACCCCAGGTCTAGCCCAGTGCTTTACAAATCATAGGTGTCAAAGGAATGTTTATGAAAAGAATTAGGTTTGCAAATGGACAATACTTGGACCAAGGCTTTATACTTGCAAATATTTAGGATCTCAATTTCTTTAGGGCAGTGGTGGGACTTGGCCCTCTGTGTTTTGAGGTTTGCAATGGGTGTGGTGGGTGGGTGCAGATCTGCCTGAGACAGACACACAATTGTAGACATGTCATTTCTTTGTGAAACATTTTTTCTTTCTCATTTTGGATTCAGAATTACATTCCATTAGGTGAATCTTTCTTATCAAGCTCCTCAGAGTGCTTCACATTGGAAATACACATGTATAAGACAGAAGCTATAAGGGGATGATTTTCTAAACTGTTTTTCAATATTTTATTAAGTAATGTCCAAGAGAACCATTCAAGTGCAAAATGTGCTGGTTTCTAGGATCCCCAACTGGTGTGCTTCAAAGAAACTGAGGACTGCAGTCCAGTGAGATTGGAATGTCATATTAGCCAGCATGCTGCTGTTTGGCTTGACTGCACGTGGGGGTATTTTTAGGACCAGAACAAATATGACTCCTTTCCTTGTAGGGAAGACTATAGATTTAAAAAGCTCGTAGTTATTACTTTAAAGGCAGCAAATATTTTCAAAACTAGTCAGTAAGCAGAACACCTGTCATACAACTGTTTGTTGTATTTGTATAATTTAAAGAAATATTAGCCATATATTACTTAAAATTTTAGGGATTTGGGCACAGCCTAATGCAGAACAGATTAATTTCATGGTTTTAGATGCATTCGCACAAATTAAAATGTAAGTGTTCACTTGATTTCTTTGAACCTCTTTCTTCAATGAGTTCTGTATGCAGAGCTGGCCAGACAGCAGTGTTCAGAAACAACATATTTTCTTCTATATGCTGTTTCCTTATTGCTGAATCCCTTTGTATTGTGTACGTCGGTGTGGCAGAACTAATGCCTGGATTATAGGTTAATTATGCACTATCAATTTGCTCCAGTGACTTGTCCAAATTAGCAAAATTATTCTTCTTTTATATGGAAGAGCAGAGAGCCCAAACTTCTGTGGACTAAGATTTCCCCTCCAAACATTGAGGAAATGATTCTTACCTTTACTCTTTCTTAAAGTAAAACTAATTCTCGGTTAGGCTATTTTAATCTCATATTTTAAAAACTTTTAAAGAAGTTATTGAGCTCATAATAAAACCTTGCTAACAGCTAAATATGAACCCAAGAAATCAATTCCAATGGCCTCAATTTACAGTGAGGAAATCAAGGCTTGGGAGGCGAGGCGGAAGTTTACCTAACCATCAATAAAACCTAGATCTCCTGACTCTAGACCAGTTATCTTTTTACTGTCCTTGCTATTTACTCTAACAGTAGCATGTAAGAGCTGGAGATGTGTGTTTTTTGGTGATTCTTGAGGGGGAATAGTGAATTAAGTTTTGTTTGGATATTTTCCGTATCTCACTTTCTATATATAATTTCTTTATTGTTCACATTTGTATTAATATTCAAATATTCATTAAAAATGTAATGGTTTTAACTGATCAACACCTAAGTGGACATACAGGAATAACATTTATTGGGTGTCAGGCAGGTGGAGGGGCAGGGGATGGGTATATACATACATAATGAATGCGTTGCTCACCAACTGGGGGATGGACACGCTTGAAGCTCTGACTCGAGGGGGAGGGGCAAGGGCAATATACATAACCTTAACATTTGTACTCCCACAATATGCTGGAAAAAATAAAAAAAATGAAAAATAACACTCCTAAAAAATGTAATAGTTTTGAGAAATTAGATTATCCTTCATTCTACAAAGATTAATTGTGCACACCATATGTGTTTAATTCCGTGGTAGGCATTGCTAAGTGGAAGAATAATGAGTCTGTCTCCTATATGTAACCCCAAACAATCAGAAAAGAACAATTGACATTTGTATATAATGTGCTTTTGCAAACATGATTTTATTTGAATTCACCAATACCACTGAAAATCTACTATGGTTACTGAAGTGGTTTGTAATGACATTATTTAACCAATTATTTTTGGTCATTTTGCTACCTGTTGGGAGAGAGAGTAGAAATTGAGAGAGGCTGACTGACAAATGAGTCACCCATTCATTCATTCATTTATTTAGGAGTCAACAAATACATATGAGTGCTGTGTCCCAGATACTATGCTAGGAACTGAGAAAATAACTGTCATCAAATAAGTATTATATTGCACTCAGGAACTCCAGGCAAGTGGGAAAGTAAATAGTTCTACAAATAAGTACAATGTTATAACCATGATAAATACTACAAAGGAAGACAATGGAATGCCATGACAGAACTTTGCAAGGGAACTTGATTTATAGGCTGGGGAGTTAGGAACCTTCTCCAAGAAGTAAACTTTCAGCTGAGAATTCAAAGATGTGCTGTGATTAGGAAGGCTGAGAAGGGGGAGGAGACTGCATGTGAAACAGAAGGCAGGGAAGAGGACAGCCCAGTCGAGCCACTGAGGGACATCAGGTGGTCAGAGCCTGCAGGTACAGGAGGGGGAGGAGCTGCAGCTGGAGAGGTGACCACACAGCCTCCAGGAGGTGTTGACAGCGTCATGCAGCCAGTGACACTCCTTCAAGTACATGTTAAGCTGTATGACGAAGGAAAAGAGAGGATCTAAACAGCTAAAATGTAGGAGCGATGGCTTTGGTTATTGATTTCTTATCTCATCCTTTGATACCATTGTCTTCCTCCTGTCTCGGAATTGTCCCACGTCTGTAGTTGGACCTTACTGGTCTTGCTCCCACTAGTTGCCTGTTTCTGCAGATAACTGGACCACCACTAGTAATAACTGATATAGGACAGCTCTGAAGCTCTGGCTTGCACTATGTCAGGGCTGGGCGCAATAGTGGCTTCTGCTATAAAGTAAGATTCAGGGACAGTGTTTTTGTTGGTCTGGACAAGAACTCCTAGAGTAGAACAAAACACTTATCAACAAGAGTATAAAAGCAGGTCATAAATTGTATGTTAATATCTTCCCTCCCTTCATTCCTCCCTTCTTTCCTCCTTCCTCCCTAGCTTCCTTCCTCTCACCTTCCCTTTGTCTCTTCTTCTCACTTTCCCTTCCTTTCTTCCTTTAAAAACACAACAGAGAAGCTCATAAAATATGTTTAGCTTAATAATGATAAAACAAATATCTGTGTAATCTTTACTCAGTATGCAAATACAATGTTATCATACTCCCATCCCCAGCACGTTCCTTCCTTATGTAATCTTGTTCCTCCCTGCTAGAGATAACCACTATCCTATTATGATATTCTATTATAAGATTATGCTACCCACACATTTATTACAACATTCATTTCCTTGCTTTTCTTTATAGTTTTGCTGATTAATTATGTGTAGTCAAAGAATATAGTTTAATTTTGCCTGGTTTTGAACTTTATATAAATGAAGTCAGGCAGATTGCATTCTGTTTAATTGGGCTTATTTTGATCAACCTTGTATTATTTTAAAAAACTATTTAGAAATAATTAAAAATAAAAAGTTACAAAAATTAATATGTAAAAAGAATATCCATTTACTTTTTACTCAGATTTACCAGTTGTTAACATTTTACCCACTTACTTTTTCATTTGCGTCTTTTCTCTCTTTTCATATGTACATAATTTTTCTGAACCATTTGAGAATAAGTTACATACATCATGGCACTTTATTCATAAATATGTCTGTGTATATTTCCTAGACTATGATATAACCACAGGCCAATGATCAACTTCATGAATTTACATTGGTACAATGCAATCGACTGTCCATAAAATCCAATTTTGTTAGTTTACCTAATAAACCTTTATAGCATTTCCGCTCTTCCAATGAAGGGTTCACGTCTAGCATAAGATCCAATCTAGGGTCAGTTGTTACATTTAGTTGCTATGTCTCTTTAGCTTACTTTAATCCGTAATATTTCCTCATCCTTTCTTCCTTTTTCTATGGTACTGACTTCTGTAATGAATACATTCCTCTCCATTTTAAATAGAATATCCCTCATTTTGTGTTTGTCTGATCAAACATTATTTCTTAAGATTCATCCATGCTGTATCTTCCATAGTTTTTTCATTGCTGAATAGTGTGTGTAACATTTTAATCATATGGATGCAAATGGAGCGGTTAATAATTATTTTGCATGTGTGCTTGTAAGTTTTATTAAAGAGAGAAATTGACTGAGTTATTATGAGATGGAATTATCAGTTTTGAGAGAAACCTAGCCAGCAGATCTGCAGAGTTGCGTCCAAATTTACCTGATGCCAAAATGATGGCCTGGAAGAAATAAAAGTTCTCTGAAGCATCAGGATTGCAAACTTGAACCCACAGAATGATGGTAATCACAGCCCTGAGGCTTCAATTTTAAATATCTGTTCCGAAAAGAAGAAAAATTATCAGTCACTGAAGCCATTGAACTAGGATCAGGGGGTATTAGGATGTACAGTTAATTAGAAAATGACTAGTGATGGATAAACCTCAGAAACTCTAATATTCAGGGATGCTTATGTGAGACTTTAAAAAATACTTGTAATCAAATGCACTCAAATCCTTTTGGTTAAACCCCTTTTTTCTCAATTACTAGTTCGCTTTCTACCCAAACCAACCAGAATTCGTCTTATTTGCTTCGTTTCCATCAAGATATTTTCTCTCATGTCTAAGAGCGATCGTCTTTGTTGATACTTTGCTTTGAAGTCGGTACAGGGTTGCAGTACATGACGACTTTTACGATAATAACCCTGTATTTGCGCCAAAAGAATTCCAAGAACTAAGTTTGTTCCAGGAAGTGGTTTTAACCGTCATTCTTCCATGTTCAAATTCTGTATTTCTCCGTAACTTACTATTTGAAAAAAGTAGATGCTTGTACATTTAATATGCACATTTCCAACTTGTCTGGAACTCTAGCCTCTTCCTAATTCTTTCAATTGTTTCAGAGAGTGGGATCGGGATCGCAGATAATATTTCCTTCTTGCTAGACGAGATATGTCTCGTTAAGAAATTGATTACTGACTGTTGAAAACAAAGTTTGGCAATGTGTTAGGCAATGTTGGCCTGATCCTTCTAACAAAGATGTTTATTGAGGGATTAACTGATGGATGAGAATTATCATAGCATTATGATTTTAAACATATTTTGATTTAATGATATGTTAGAATTTTGATTACCTTTAGAGATTATAGATCACTGGAAAGAGATAATAATAGATATAACATTTTTTTTGCAGTGGGGTGGAGAAGAAACTAAAAAAAATCATTATTTGAAAATAGCAGACAGGCAGGCAAAACGGTTTCCATGCCACAGACGACTCAAAGTGAAATAAAAAAGATGTTGGTTCGAACAATGCAGCTATACAAAGGGATAAGATTTCAAGAAAGTAAATTTTGGGGAATTAAGAAATCTGGTGAATAAGGTGCGATAAGAGGAAGTATAAAATTCACAAGCATGAAAGCAGCTGAAGACTCTTTTAAGACACCATAATTAAAGCTCAAAGAACCACAATTGTCCTGAAAAAGAATGTTGGACTTAACAAAAATAGTATGTACACAACACACAGGAGAATGCGAGGATTGCTGTGTAAAGATCTGAGAGAGACAGGATGAAGTCTAAGTTGAAACGATAGGTGATCTGAAGAGGGCTGGACAGAAAAGAAATGAATCCAGAGAATTATTGTATTTGAAGTCCTTGCCAAAGAAATGGGCAGAGACTATCAAAATTGGTAATTTTTGGTTATCGGTGGTTTTGGGGGTAAGGGGTGGTGAAGCAATTTCTATCCAGAATAAAACAGGAATTAAAAACAAAACAAAATAAAAACAGATGCTTAAGAGAATAAAAGCCTAAAATAGCCAAAATGACTGATTTTAAACAATCAATTCAGCTCTTTAAAAGAGAAAATATGTGGCCAAACTGGGAACAATAATTACATTTTAGTTTAATAAATAAATGATGAGCTTTCTAGGTTTGGTTAAATGGTGATGATTCAAGTGCATTAGGGCTGTGAAGAGGAGAATTCGAAGAAAACCTCAGGAAGATTACTTAGGTACAGACAAATAAATATTTGGGATCTAGGAGCAAAAGCAGCTTCAAGAAACCCATCTGCTGGTGGGACTGCAAACTAGTACAACCTCTGTGGAAAGTAATATGGAGATACCTCAAAGAGCTAAAAGTAGAAATACGATTTGATCCAGCAATCCCATTACTGGGCATCTACCCAAAGGATAAAAAGACATTCTAAAAAAAAGACATCTCACTAGAATGTTTATAGCAGCACAATTCACAATTGCAAAGATGTGGAAACAACCCAAGTGCCCATCAATACCTGAGTGGATTAATAAAATGTGGTATATGTATAACATGGAGTTCTACTCAGCCACAAAAAACAATGATGATCTGGCACCTCTTGTGTTATCCTGGACAGAGCTAGAGCCCATTCTACTAAGTGAAGTATTCCAAGAATGGAAAAGCAAGCACCATATGAATCACCATCACCAATCACCATCAAGTTGGTATTAACTGATAAACACTTATGTGCGTATATAGTAGTAACATTCATCGGGTGTTGAGGAGGTGGGAAGGGGGAGGAGGGGGTGGGAATATTCACACCTAATGTGTACGGTGTGTACTGTCTGGGATTTGAAGCTCTGACTTGGGTGGGGCAAAGGCAATATATGTAACCTAAACATTTGTATCCCTGTAATATGCTGGGGGGAGGGGGGAAAGAAAAGAAACCCATCTGAGTCAGGCACGGTGGCATGCGCCTGTAATTGCAGCTACTTAGGAGGCCGAGGCAGGAGGATCACTTGAGCCTGGGAGTTTGAGACCAGCCTGGGCAACATAGCAAGACCCCCATCTCTACTATAAGTAAATGAGTACGTGCATACATACATAAATATAAGTAAAGGAAGCCCATCTGGAAGGAGATAGGAAGTGGGCATTTTCCCTTGTGGTTGAACAAATTAAATAGTTCTTGAGAATATACAGTTAAACAGGGATACACAGCAGTGCAATGTCAGACCATTTTTTCCTTAGGATGAGCTTATCCCACTCTACATATGTTGTGTTTTCACCTCTGAGTGGCTGCTGCCCATCTATGAGCTCTCTAGATGCTGGCTCAGAGATATAACCATCAAAGGAATAAGTGAGGCAGAAAGTGATAGAAGCTTTTAGGGCTGGAAGGGATCTTAAATATTATTGAGTCCAAGACTCTGATTTACAGATGATGAACTGAGACCAAGAAAAGAATAGACCTATTAAAGGTCAATAATTGGTGAACATCAGTAACAGACTTTTCCATCACTTAACCTCTCCTTTTGCACTGACCCCCTCATCACCATTTGGGGGAAATTTCTCCTTGTGGATAATTTTTCTGGGAGGCATCTGCTTCACTTTCTGTGTAGCCAAAGGAAGACAAATGATATAATCCTGGCCAATTAGCCCCTTTCTCTGGGAATTTGGGCTCTAAGGGAGAGGTACAAAGTTGTGGGAAGCTTAGGAGTCATGTCACATTAGTGGAACGTTGTAAGGAACAGACAGTTCTTGCTGCCAGACTTTTGTTGTGGTTCCAGTGGCTGAATCTTTAGATTTCCTTGGGTTTTGTTTATTTTCTAAGTTGGGTCTTCTGACCTTTTGGTGACTTTGCATCCTTACTGTCCTCTGGGTGATAGTATTTTTTGCTTAAGACAACCAGAATCTCTTGTAACCAAGAGCCATGTATGGCACTCCATGACTAAGTAAATTGGGTAGATAAGTTGGGTAAATACAAACTGCTTTTCAGTTAATTTTGCTTCTCATGACTTAATTCTTTTCAGCAGACATCAGCATCTGTTTCTACTTGGTTCACCATGACCATTACAGAAGAAGCAGAGCTATGATGCCATAATCAAAGTTATGTGCATGGGAGTATTATCTAGTGGAAAAATGAACAACTCTTATATTTTGCTGTTGGTTTGTCTTTAACAAAAGAGAAGTATTTCCCCCCTTTTTGGTGTCAAGAAAGTAGCCAGGGCTTTATCAGATGGAAGGAATTCTTTTTCCCCAGGAGAGAATGGAGATTTGCATTTGAAATGTTCAAAGAAGGGAAGGACCCAGAGGGCAAAGGAGAAGGTGGTGGGTTTCCTAAAGGTAGGAACCTGAGTCAAGGTTTAACATGGTGCTCTGAGAAGTAGCAGCACCTTTGATAAGAGCTCATGGATGCTGAGAAGCAGAATACCAAGTGCTTTGGCCTTGGTAACCCCAGAAAAAGTCACTGCAGGTAAATTTGGCCCTGAAAGGTGGGTGCAGTTCACTGAGTCTTCATTCTTCTCTGGATCGTGCAAAGTTTCGATATATTTACACCTGAATGTCGTGAGACAAACTCATACTTATTACCTGTTTCATTAATGCTGAGTATCCACATAAAACCAAGAACTTCAGTCAAATAGTCAAGCAATTTATCTATAAGGTAGCAAATATTTTAATTTTTGGCATGCAAAGTGAGCAGCATTTAGCTTTCTGGGTTGGATATTTGATGTGGTGTCAAGTAGGTGGGGTCTGACCCTGGCTCTTGCTGAGAACACATGGCGATTTCTTTTCCTTTAGAGAACAGATAATGGAGAAAAAGCTGGTGGTAGGAACTGAAAGCAGAGCAAGGGCATTCGATATTAGCAAATTTTCCTTTCACATGAGTTTATTGGAAGACCTTATTATTATTATTTATCATTTTTGCCTTTCCTTCTCTCATTTGTGTCATTCACATCTTCATTCAATCCCTATAAATACTTACTGTATAAGGCATGGTGGCAGGTATTTTTAAGATCATTTTCTAACTTGATCCTCAAAAATGAGAAGTACAGCAGCTGTTATATCCTCATTTTTAAACTGAGCAGAATGGAGTGATAAGAGTTACGTGCGTTCCCTACTTTCATCAGCTGGTAAATGGCAGAAGTGGTCAAACTCATGTCTTCAGATGCCCGCTCAGAGCTTGCCCACCTGCCCACCCCGTCCCTCCTGCTGATTTGTTACTCCTGCTCAGAATTCCAGAAATCGTAATTGAGCACAGCACTGTCCCCTCTGGTGCCAACTGTTTGTGTCTTAGTTTGGGATCCTTCAGAAATAGTCCCCCGAGACAAAAAGATTCCGTGTAAGTGGTTGATTTGGGAGATGAATAAAATACTGGGAGGGGGTGGGGAAGAGTTAAGGCAGGGCGGGTGGCCACCAGAGCGGGTGTTATTAAGCTCGTTACTGCCGCAGGCCTTTGCAGCCTAATCCCATGGGGCATTTTTGAGAGGCAGTGTAGGTGGGGCATACACCTCAAGAGTTCTCCTCCCTGAGTGGGGAGCTGAGGTGTTTTTATACCGACTTCCATTTTGTCCGTGGTTGAGGACTCTTCCCAGAGAGTATTAATTCTTTTCACCACAGATCTGCTGCTGAGTGGACAAAGCCTGCTTTGGTGGCCAGAGAGAGCACTTTTGGGCAGTTGGAAGTCAGGCCAGTGTGCCCTGAAGCAGAAAGGGCACAGAGAGAGAGAGAGATATGGAAAGGGTCCAACAGCAAACGCTATGGTTAGTGATGGGGGTCGTGGGCCCCAAATGGTAGCAAAAGAACATAACATTAATTAGGGACTAAGCTAAGCTCTTTACCTTAAGTATCTTATTTAAATTTCAGAACAAACCCACTTTATAGATGAGAAAACTGAGGCTGTGAGGGGTTAGATAACTAGCCCCAGGTCCCACAGCTAGCCAGGGCCCGAGTCAGGGTCCTAACCTAGTTCTGCTTGGCTCCAAAGCATCGGCTCTTACCTGTGGAAAGAAGAGATGGGTGTGTTGATTTAAAAAACTGGATATGTTCCTCTTCCCCTAACTTAAGTTCTGATCTGAGGTCAGCTATAAGATGTCAAGGGAGTGGGATGAACTGACAAATGGGGAAAGACTAGGCATTTTCCAGAAAATGGATCTTTCTACATAATGACATTCAGGATTTCAGGTGTGACAAGCTAGCTGTGATGCAGCATTGCATATGAGTGTTTGCCTCTGAGTTGTGTGCACCGATTCATTCCCAAGACAAGGTAAAACAAGGTCAAATGCAATAAAGTTTGGGAAATATTAATAGAACAGGTAAATACGGTGTGAACCACAGCCAGCAAGTGCATACAGGAGACATCCTAGAAATTTTGATTGTCCTTAGGCATTGATGGGTTCCCAGGAGACCTTTCCTATGTTAGATGAGGGTAACCTAACTTGCCATCTTGTGTGTTGAGAGCTGGCAAGGAGTTGGGTGGCAAGAGTGGGTGGACACTATCTGAAGAGTTCAGTGGTCAGAAATGGTCCTCTCCTGTGTGAAGGCCAGTGAGCCAAGGTGTCTCCTTCTCCAGGTGTGAGATTTGACCTGCCTCTGGCCTCTCCTAAAAGTCTGCAGGCTAAAGCAGGATGTTGCAATAGCAGATTCAAAATGATTCATCCTGGGTAAATGCTTCAACCAGATTGAGAGAAAAGAGGAAAAGATAAGAAATCTCCTTGAAAGCTACAATGCAATGTGTGAATTCAAGGATTTTGATGTGGTTGGGCCAGAATTATAAGCAGCTTTGGATCTTGCAATTGCCACAGATTATCACACACATGATATCTCAGGGTCAAAAGCAATTCTTTACTTCAAAAGATTTTATTTTTAAGAAACATTAGAACCTACTGTGTCCTGAAATTCTCCCATGCTCTTGCTTCTCCAAGATTCCTTGGGCATCACTTTGTACTCTATCCTTAAAAAAGTGCTGTTTTAGATAATTGTGTTACCTAAGGAGGATATCAAGCCATTTGTGATTAGGAAATCTGCTTGCAGAATCTATTTAGGCTAAATTTATGCCTCCTGCGTACCAGCAATTCTGCTCCTAAGAATAAACCCAACGGACATACGTACATAGGTTTATCTAAAGACATATACTGACTTCTCATAGCAGCAAATAAGAATAAAACCAAATGTTCATCTACAGTGGAATGAATAAATAAATAAATTCATACAATGGGACGATTGATAGCAATGAGAATTAATGAATTACAACTACATGTAATAATGTGGGTGAATCTCACAATGTTGAATAAAAGAAGCCAGACATAAATGAGTACATAAGATATGTGACTCTGTGTATACAAAGTTTATAAACAGGTAAAAATAACTGTTGGTGTTAAAAGTCAGGCTAGGAATTATTCTTGGGGGGCAAGTAGTGGCTAAAGGGCAGGCAGAGCCTTCTGGGGTGGTGTGAATGTTCTGTATCTTAATCTGGCTGCTGCTTATGTAAGTGTGTCTACTTTGTGAAAATTGATTGTGCACTTGTGCACTTGATATCTGAACTTTTCTGTATGCATATTTCAGTAAATTATGTTAAAATTATTAGTATCCCTGAAATTAGGTTAAGATGACAATAAGCATAATTTCAAAAAATATTGTTCAGATTTGTAAAGTATGACATGATCTTTTGTCACAAATTAATGTTTTCAGTGTAAATTTTTTTTAAAGACTTTATTTTTTAGAGCAGTTTTAGGTTCACAGCAAAATTGAGTGGTATGGACAGAGATTTCCCGTATACTCCCTGCCTCACACATGCATGGCCTCCTCCATTTTCAATGTTCCCCACCGGAGGGTACATCTGTTACGCTGACATATCATTATCATTCAAAGTCCATAGTTTACATTAAGGTTCGCTCCTGCTGTTTTACATTCTGTGGTTTTGGACAAATGTATAATGACAGGTATCCATCACGATACTACAGTATGATAGAGTGTTTTCACTGCCCTAAAAATCGTGTGTGTTCTGCCTGTTCATCCCTCCTTTCCTCCAACCCCTGGAAACCACTTGATCTTTTTAGTGTCTCCATAGTTTTGCTTCTTCCAGAATGTCATAAAGTTGGAATCAGACAGTATGTACCCTTTAAAGATGGCTTCTTGCACTTAGTAATATGCATTTAAGCTTTCTTCCTTCGTGTCTTCATGGCTTGGTAGCTCATTTCTTTTTGGCACTGACTCGTGTTCCATTGTCTTGATGTACCACAGTTCGTTTATCCATTTACCTACTGAAGGACATTTTGGTTGCTTCCAAGTTTTGGCGATTATGAAGAATGCTTCTATAAACATTTATGTGTAAGTTTTTATATGGACATAATTTTCAACTCTTTTGGCCACATATGATTCAGCAAGTGCAATTGCTGAATCATATGGTAAGAGTATTTAGTTTTGTAATAATCTACCAAACTGTCTTACAAAGTGGCTGTACCATTTTGCATTTCCACCACCAATGAGTGAGAATTTCAGTTGCTCCACATCCTCACTGGTTCAGTGTTTTCAGTGTTCTGAATTTTGGCCATTCTAATAGATATGTGGTGGTATTTCATTATTCTTCTAATTTGCATTTCCCTGTTAGGATATGATGTGGAGCATCTTTTCATATGCTTATTTGCCATCTGTATCTTCTTTGGTGAGGTGGCTGTTAAGTTCTTTGTCCCATTTTTTAATTGCATTGTTTGTTTTCTTATTGTTGAAACAAATTAATGATTTCACATATATGTATATTATGGCCAGACTGTAAGAGAAGATAAATGGGAAAGTGAGAGATTCTCCCAGATCTATCAGTTAAGGCCATTGACTTTATACTAATACCTTAGAAATAAGCTATATTATTTGCTCTTTTCTTGATTTTCCCATTTCCTTTTTCTCTGGTCTCTCTTCTTATACCATATAACATATTACTAATATAAAATAATATGAAAAATATTTCACAATAAATATGTTAATATGCCCCTCTCCTTTGCATTTCTTTTTCTTGCTCTTTCCTTATTCTTCCAGACATTCCTCTTTATTTGCCTTGGGAGGTTTAGGATTGCTACAGAGGAATATGAAGACAAAGATACAAATTAGATTTTTTTCTGGCAGGCCAGTAATCTTAAAATCCAAGTTTAGTCTGGAGAGAGGATTTTCTAAATTATTTTAACTCCTGTTAACATGTCAGGATCAAACCTGGAGGACTTGGATGGATCATAGACCCAAGTACTCACAATCTTCCACAGTGTAGAGCAGAAACACTGTACTGTTTCTGCTCTCTGCTTGTGATGTCTGGGCCTGCAGTATGCTGCTCTTGGATAGAAGAAAAGGAAGGCTTGGAGGAAGTGGAAAACTGGAAGTGAGACTACAGGCGTGTGATACCTGGCGTGGCTAATTTTTATATTTTTGGTAGAGATAGCGTCTCAGTCTTGCTCAGGCAGGTCTTGAGCTCCTGAGCTCAAGCAATCCTCCTGCCTCAGCTTCCCAGAATGCTAGGATTACAGGTGTGAGCCACCATGCCCTGCCCCTATTTCTTTTATTGTCCAGATAAAGTCTGGAATATTTAACTGGGCGGTCTGTGGCCTCACAGGTGGTTGGGAGCAAAGCTGAGCCCAGAGCCTGAAATTCCAGTCTCCTGGAATCATGCGCTCAATCCTGCCACACCGCATCTGCACTCCAATTTGACTTTTTCAAATCCTGGACACCAAGACTTGAGGCTGTGGACTTGGTTATGATTTCTCTTGGCATTATTTCCTAGTATGTGAGGTATGCTAACTCTGCATTTGAAATAAACTAGCCACTAGGATCTGTTGACAATGTGCGCCCAAAATAGCCTTGTGTGATGAAATTAATGCTGTGCAAAATCCTCAGTCCTTTAAGGAATGTTTCTCTGTAAACTCTTTGGAAAACAATCCTCCTAAAAAAGTCTGATTCAGTCATCACCATTTCAGTTCAGAGAATTCTTTATCTATTAGTGTTTTTACAGGGCATAAATTAAAAAGCATATAACAACCGTTATTATTTTCCCACACCATTGAATGGGAAATTAACAGAGTCTAAGTTTGAAAATAATGCTGTAACATGATATAAACCTACTTTTTCAAGAAAATAAATATAGCAACCACATAAAGTATACTGTACTAGAAACTCATTAAATTCATGCACACACCATTGAGACTACTCACATAGACAAAGAAAGAGCACTCTTCTTAAAATGAAAAGTTAGAAGGGGATTGTGAGCTGAGGGAAATGGAATGGGGTAGAATGAAAAACGACTAACCTGTTAGGACAAAAGAAAACATTCATATTTATAGAAAGAGTTTCAAAATGTTCAACAAATGGAGTTTCTCTGGCCTGTCTACCTTTAGCTCCTACTCTCAGAGGCTGGGATTTAAAAGTGATTTATGCAAGAGAGTAATCGCTTCTAGTAACAGGCCCTCCAGACAGTTCTGTGCCTCCATCCAGGCCCGACAAGGTCATGTCCATGGTGGCTAAATAATACCACTACCTATTCTGTGCTGTCAAACTCTTGAGTCACTGGAGGAATCTCCCTCCACCTCCCCCCTGCCCCGCTACAACAGTAGCTGCTGGAGCATCTGAGGCTTAGTGGGTGACACTGATATATGGGGCCATGGAGAGTTGGTCACAATGGAAGTGAGCCTCATAAAGGCACCATCAGAAAGTCAACTTGCATAAACCACAGTGGTTTTTTTCTAGGCAATGAGTAGGAAGGACAAAGTGGGAGGGATTTCTAGCCAAACTTCCCCCTCCTTATATGATTTATATATATATATATATATACTCATGGAATGATAAACTCAACTAGAAAAGCCAGAGAAAGCCTTCCTTCACTCAAAACTTGTCAAATATAAGAGGAAGATGCAACAGCTAAAGTGGAAAGAGCCCTGTTAACATTCTTAACTATTACCTGCCTATTCTTCCAGAGAAGGCTTATGCAAATGCATGTGAATATATATATTATTATATTTACGTATATTCCTTTATTTCTCTCTATACTTGTTCTTTTCTTTGTTTCCACAAATAGGATTATAGAATATATATTATATTTCTCATGCCTTACCTTTCTCCTCCTTGATTTTAGGAAATTATTCCAAAACAGCATACATAAATCTAATTAATATCTTTAATAGCTGTTCAATGTTCTACTATATAGAAGTGTCATAATTTCTTGGTACAAATGAACACTGTTTCTAGTTTTTAGTTTTTGTTGCATATAGATTTGTTTATCTAGGAGGCCATATCCATTGGATTTTTTGGGTCAAATGATTACATATTAAAGATTCTGATAGCTATTACCAAATTGTCCTCCAAAAGTGTTGCACCATTTTACATGTTTACCAAAAATAAATGAGAAGACCTGTTTCTGCAACATCATTAGATATATCAGATTTCAATTATACTCTTAAATATTAAAAATTTTTATTTTATAATTGAAAAATAAAACAACCTTGTTGTTTTGATTTGTATTTATTTGATTATGGAATTGAACCTATTTTCATATATTTATTAGGTATTTGTGTTTCATTTTCTGAGAACTACCCATTGACAGTATTTGCTTATTTTTCTACCGGGCTATTCATTCTTTTCTTATTGATTTGCTAATGACATATGTACATAATGGTAAATCTTGTCTTTTTCTGTTTATCATTTGTTTTTTGTGCTATCTATCCACATATGTAATATACACATACTTATTTATTTTTTATATAAATGTTTTAATCCTTTCAATTATGTCTTCTGGGTTTTATGGAATGCTAGAACATTTTTTGGATTAGGGAATTTAAAACTGGATTTAAATGCAGTTTAATTCTATTTGGTCTCATTCATATTTTCTAAAATGAAGTATCTTTGGACATCTCTGAACAGTGTCAATTTTATTTCATTTTCATATGATAAAGTTCTAGAGGTAGGCCACCATGGAGATGTGCAATGAAAACACATATCTCTTTTTGGGAATGCTGATTAAACTCAGTAAGAATGGATGTTTCCTCTCTTCCACAAGAGAGTACTTCTCTGTTCTGGGGAGAAAAGACTTGGGCTTAAAGCTTAACCTGCTTAATCCCTACTAAGAAGGGGTCAGCAAAGATGCCAACTAAACTTGAGCAAATTGTTGGTGTTCTCTCTAGGAAGAGTGGCTTGCTCACAGGGAAGGGGAAAGGATGGCAGATCCATTATGCAGGGTGAAGAGGGTTCTCTGTTATACTTCTAGTTTGCACTCCAAGAAAATATAGCTTATAGCAAGTAGACTTATGTGGTTGGATTTTTTTTCCCATAACAATTAATATAAAAGTTTAAATGTGTGACTACCACTATGTATCATTTCTTACCCGTGATACTATTCAAACTTATTATATAACAACATTAAAATCTCTATAAATAATACAGAAATATGAAGATTTTTCTCTCTGACCCTAACATAACTGATTCTGCAATTGATGAAAGGATTAATGGTACATGTTAACTAAGGTGCTGAACTAAAGACAAGGGCTACATAAGTTATGGCAAAGACCAAAGGTCATGTAAAGACCATCTGTACTCAACTTCCATCCAAATAATGGTAGCTGAGAAGAAGTTGCAGCTGATTGTGGTCTAAGAATCCTTGCTGTGTCTCCTCTTCACTCTTCTTTGAGAGCAGGGTTCCCACAATAAATCTTACTGTTAAAAACCACATGCCTATACTCCCCCAAAGACAGAACTGTTGCACTCCTTACCAATGCAAAAGGCAGTAATTTGTTACAAAATTAGTTATATGTAATTGAATGACATAAATGCAAAACAACTGGTAGAAGGTTGTTTTTAAGTGGTAGGTCAGAGGAAGTGTCCTTCCTAAGTCTAGTTTGGGTTGTAGGTGTTCTCACAATTATTTTCCCAAAGAGTTAGGTTCATTGTTGGTAGCAGAGACATCTTCCAAGGTGGTTGTGATGGAGAGATGACCACTGTCTGGGCTGCAAAGATGAGTCTAGACCTCCCAGGAGCACTGGAGCTGGGCCAAGCCTAGGGGATGCATAAGGTCCTGCAGTATCCAAATAGACTGGGTTGTAACCGGCTGGAGGGACGGAGAGAGGGAGGAGGGTGGAAAGAGAAGGAAAAGTGGCCTTAAGTGGTAGAAACTAGTTTTAGAGGTATGTTTGGGAATTACTGACTGGCAATGTAATGGGGAAGGGAACAAGAAGAGAAATTCCAGCAGATCCGTCCCAAAGAAGTCTTGTTGTATCCATTTTGTGGGGGAGGTAGAAAGAAAGCCTTCAAACAGAAGCCAGAAGAATAAATTTTGAAAGGTGTGAGCAATGTCTCTGGGACTTGGAGTTGCATGGGTAGGCCTTGCTGGCCCCTCTCTCCCCTGCTTTTTCTCCTTGTCCTTCAGTGTCCCCTTTCTTCCTCTGGTTTTGCATGTCTTTCATTCTTTCTAATTCTTCGGCTTTTTCACATTCTCCAAATATATCTGACTTTCTTCAACAGCCACTAAATAGCCCTCTTATGGCATGAAATTGTGGTTACTTTTGCTATATATTGATTCAATTTTAATTTTCCTCCTTTTTTCTCAAAGTAGGGAAAATATCACTAAAGTTAATTCTAAGTGACATTTTGTAATACCTTTAATGGGTGGCTGCCCCTCTATTATCATATTTCTATAGGAGAGACCTGTTAACCAAAACTGCCAGCTTAGTCCTAGGGTCCAATACTTGCCTTAGTCAGAGGGCAAATTAGTGGTCCTAAATCTTCACCCAGGTGATTCAGCAGCTGGTCATCCTTGCTGCTAGCTAGTTGTGCTCTACCTTTGTGATGCTGGGCTGTGGATGGGCTGCTCTCCGCCTTATTCTTGAATCCTACCAGTTAGTTCTGGGTCATGCATCTGGAATCTTGTTGTGTTCCTTTATACTCAAATCCTGTTTGTGACACTCCACCCAGTTCTCTGGGCCTTGTAGGACAAGAGCCTTTCTTTGTTCTTGCAGAATTGTAGGAATGATTGTTTTCCATCCGGCTGGCTTTGGTAGTAGACTGGTTATCTGTTAGCATCCCCTTTTGGAAGCACGTTGCCAGCTTGGTTGCACACCTCCCCTGTTTGGTTCTAGTTCTTGGGGCCTCTCTTGCTCTTTCTCAACCCCCTGCTGCTAATCCATTTGTTCCAGGTCATGTCACAGAATGCCTGGATGTTGACTTATATGTGATCCTCAGGTAATTTTTTTCCCTTTGAGTTAGTAGCCTACCAAAAAAAAAAAAAAAAAAAAAAAAAAAAAAAGCTCCTCTTGCCACACATCTAAGATCTTTAAAAAAAATGAGCGAATCAAAACATTTGCCTTTTTATCCAATGGAACAGACCAACTTGCCGTAGGCTGCTTTACCCATGTGACTTTAAGGTTCACAAAGGGTGGGTATAGGTGAGGGAGTTGTTTTCATGGAGGTGGCAGATTTAGGGTGGGGGATAGGAGGTTCCGAGGTGAGGGAGGTGGAGAGGGTGGTTGGTTGAAGGCTAAATCCAAAGCCCTTAATATTTTTCTAAGACCATTTGCGGGGACAGTAGCTACTTTATAAAAGTATCCCTTTTATATGGGTTTGCCCCTACTGCTGTCATTTGAAAATGCAAGATCCATCTTTACATAACATAGGGTAAACAATTCCACCAAGCACAGTTAGGTACCTTTATTCATGGCTGATGTATCCCACTGGTTTATGCTAATGAAAAGATGGAATCCCCTCTTCCAACAATGGTTCAAAAGGAACTCCTAGAGTTAGCCAGGTGTAGGAACCTTTGATAAATTAAGCAAGCCAAATACAAGCTAGCAGCAGTGGGGAGTGCATATTCATTTATTTTATTGAAAATACTGTTGTAGAAAACACAGTTAATATAGAAATGCTTGCTTCTTTTTATATCTTATAAAATATATCTTCATTTTGGAATGAAGAACATATCTTTTTATTTATCTACTACAGTGTTTTCATTTTCCAGAAAAGGAAAGTGAATTCCAAAAATATTAAATGAACTGTTTAAGGTTACTCAGCTTGTAATAAAATTGGGTCTAGAACCTGGGTCTCCTGGTTGGTGCTCTTTCTGTTATTACCTGCTCTCTGATTTCATCCCAGGTTAGCGGAGGACAATATTCTAAGAGTATGAATCATTCTCAACTCTGGCTACACATTGGAACCATCAGAGAAGCTTTTAAAAAATACAGATGCCTGGGCACTACACTTATTGACTCTTGTTTTTAATCATCCTGGGGTGAGCTTGAACAGGACTAGTATTTTATCAAAACTGTCCCTACTTGATGGTAGTTGAGGTTTGTAGCAGGTATTGAAAACTGAGATTCTGAGAATTCTGAGATTCTGTGCTTTTCTCTTCTAAATTTTGTAATTCTTGCTGATACAGACCACAAACATTCTTTGTTAATCTTGGTACCATACAATCTCCCTATAGTCTTATTTTAATTTTTAAAAGTTTTTCTTGAAAAAGTTTAAGTATTTAGAAAAATAAAGGGAATAATAATTTACAAAAACATCTGTGTTTCCACCACCCAGAATTGAAACTTGTTAACATTTAATCAAATTTGCTGGATCCTTTTTGAAATATTAATAACTGAAATGAAACCCTTCAGACAAAGTTGAAATATACCCTTTGGGGCTCTCATTTTATTTCCAGGTTTTCCTCTGTTATGACTAAGGTCAGAGAACAGAACATTTCACTCCCTTTCTTACTTTCTTCCCCCTCCTAAGAATCTAGAGGAAGGGCCTATTTGCAATTAGGAAAATGCCCACTGAGCTATCAGAGAGCTTAAAGATTCTCACAGTAAATGATGACACTGTTGTGTTGTGGGGTGCACCAGCTGGGTCTGGGTAGTAAATACCTCCTCCACATTTCAGGGGAAGAAAAGTGGCTTAGTGAGAAGTTTAAAGAGGTCAGTTTTCACGCTCACAAAACGACTTGGGAATCACAGACCACAGACATGGATTTAGGAATGCAAAAATTCAATGGCTAAAGATATGCGGAGCTATTATTTTGCTTGGCTGAGACTGATCATTTTCTTCTTTTCCCCATAAATTAGGGTTTTAAAATGTTGTTGCTACCGCTTATTTCTCTTGGCAGGTTAAATGACTGCGTTTCTTTGTTCCCACTGCCTTTTCCGTGTACCCTCTTCAGGTCCTTCTCTTGAGTAAATAATCTAGCTTTTCTGTGGCTTGTGTAGCAGCTTAGCACTTCTTTGGTAATACTTTTTTTCCTCTGGCTGTGGAGTTTTGTTGACCATGTTCTTAGTATATATGCTTTCCTTCTTTAGTTGCTGAAATTAAGGGTGCTTTGTTTTTGTTTTCTTTCAATGGACAATTCTTTCCCCTGTCTACCCTTCTGTAAGCATCTTCTGAGTTCACACTCTGTCCTCTTGGGGTCAGGCAATGGCTTGGCCAAAGGAAGTGATTCTCCTGGTGTGCCCAGTGTGGGGCGTGTCTCTGTTAAATGGCATCGTGTTCTGTGCTCCTCTATTGTGTTGTTAAAGACAAAGAAACAAACAAAACAAAAAAATGAAGACAGGTGAAGACCTCAATCCTTAATATATTTTAGTTATCTTCTTAGTTTTCATTTCAAGTCTAACTATGTCTCTCACTCTCCTTTTTTTAACATCTTGTATTTTATCAATATGTTCCACACCGCCCCAAATGAACTGGGACTAAAGCTAATTGCTTTTCTCTTCTAAGTGTTTCCACGCAGCACTTGCTCCACATTCCATAGTTGTCAAATCAAATTTTTGCCAAGGAAGAACAGACCCGGAAGAGCCAAGGAACTCCCACAAGCAGACACATGTGTTTTTATAGGTTAATGTCAAGTGCACTGAAACATATGAAGAATAGGAAGGAGATTTGGGGTGTGCAGTAGCTTGAAACACCACTTCCACTCATTTAAGAAGTTGGAATATGGAAAACACAGTGCCATTCTGTTCACAGAAGTGATTTGCTTTCTTTTCAAAGCCTTTTGAATTGTAAAGCTAGAGCTTGTTTTTCTGTTCTGTAGTTTGAAGATTTTGCCCATGTAAACATAAGGAAGAAACGTGATTTCCAGCAGAAGAGCAAGCAGTTTTCCTAGTGGTTAGGAAGCATTTACTACCTGGGAGGTGCAGGGGGACTGAGCATGCCACCCACCCAGGCAGCCACTCTTCCTCTCTCCACCTGGTAGATGGTTGGGGATATAAAATAATGAATCATTAGGTCTTCTCATATACCTGTGCTGCACCTCTCAGAGACATATCACAGGATGCTAAATTGGGTTTATACTTCCTTAGATTAAACTGAGCTGCCTGCAACATTTGCTCTAGGTGGAGGGACGTGACTCGTGGGTTGAGGGGGTTCCTGCCCATATTTGCTTTATGTTGTTCAATCTTATTTTAAATTCTAACTTTTAAAATAGTTTACAAATGGCTTACAGTCATTAATGTTGTTTTCCTTTAAAAAAGTTCCATTGCATACCAATGAGCAGTTTAATGCCAACAGGAGCTACATTTCCATACAAGCTGACGTTTGCCATATGCTTAACTCCTGTTTCACACAAGCCCTGAGTCTGCAGAATGCAGAGTTGCCACAAATATCCAAGTGCAGAATTAGGTCCCATGTACAAGTATGTGAGGGAGGAATTTGGCTTGTGCATATACTCTTGGAAAAAAATTTTCCCATAGTTTTCTTTTCTCTAAGGTATTGAATGGGCCAATACTTGTCCTCATGTTTCAAACATTTCAGCCCCCTTGAAACATTTTGATTGCCTCTTGCATTGACTAGAATTGCACAATACTATGTTCCAAATGATATCTTTTTCACTGGCTTCATATAATTCCAGAATAAATCCTCTGCTTCATACAGAGCAGAATAAATCCTCTGCTTCATGCCCTTATGTAGGTGGCTTCTATTTTTGCTTTGCTTCTTCCTCTGTTTTCCTTCTACCATTTCATCCAACATGTTTCAAATTTGTGTAGTTGTTTATATTTGAGACAATCATACTTGAAACCAACAATACTTACTTTATTTAAAAAATATTTGTCTTGATGCAATTCCCAATTTTGGGACCTGGCACATCAAACTCAATAGAAAGAATGCAAGCCTTGGGAAGATGGAATAAGCCCATGATGTAATCAGCAGAGTTGATGTGTTGATTCCACCCTTGTGGATTTAGGATCTTTATTTTATTAGCCTCTAAACTGAACAATAACAGAAACATAAGAATGGTCTTTTAGCAGTAAAAACCAAATGTTTTATGTGAACGAAATTTGAAGAAGAATGCTAGTGGTCTTATACTTTGTTCATTTCTTTTCATTTTATTTCATTTCATTTCATCTCATTTCATTCAGTCACCAAATATATCTCTAGGTACCTAAGATAGGACAGAGTATGTATGTGTGTGTTTATTTTTAAGTACCAGGTGTTTACTGGTAAGTTAATAACATGCCTCTCTCAGAAAATCTGAAGACCGAGATTCTTGTCTACCTTTTAAGCCCAGAAGTACCCATGCCCTATTGGGTAGGTAGGTGCTCCTGAATTTTGGCTTCCTCTCATTGACAAAGTAGAATTAGACACCAAGTTTCTCTGGTGTAACTTGACTTTCTGGGAGAAATCCAGTTTCATGACTCCACTTTCAGCTGAGACTTTACTGTAAATCTCTGGAAGTATCTTTAGTTTATGACACATAGACTTACACCTGTCTATTATTAGTAATTATGTGCCTCGATTAGCTCCTCCCTCCAGCATTCTCCTGCCCGGCCCCTCTGCTCAGAGTTCTCATAACTCTGTTTAACCAACCTTCTCCTGAAGTCACTTCTAATCTATCAGTCTTGATCCTTGGCCACCTGACTAAGTGGTAGGAAGGCCCATCTCATTCACTTACCGGTGCTCACATCTGTGTTCTCGACCTCTGGTCTGAATATTTACTGCCAATTGCCCATTTCACCTGTCCTGACTCAGCGGCTGGGTTCCTGGAACAGACTCTTTCTTCTCCTTCCCTCCTCCAGCTTCAGTTTTGATAAATTCCCAAGCAATTAGAGGTTTATCTTTGCTCTTTGCTTATCTTGATTTTTCCCAAAATACATCTGAGACAAAGATTTGGGCATGAAAGTTAATTGGGGAGATGATCTCAGGAGGCACAGGGAGAGAGTTGGGAAGGGAGACATGGAGCAGAGAAATATTTTAAAAGACTGTACTAGTGATTTGGACTACTGCTGTGGGAAACAGACCCAATCCCTGAGCGTCCCTCTGAGAGACTGCTTTATCCAGTTAATGAGAGGTGAAGTTTGGTGTGTTTATCTACCAACCATTCTTCATGGTTTCAGATTTGCACTTAACTAGGTGTTAACTCTGGGCATGTGTAGCCTGCCTTGTTCATTCTCTTTTGGTCAGATAAGGCTCTCTGACAGAAGGAAACAGGTTCTTGAGGTAAGAAGCTGTCAGTATGTTCAGGAAGTGTCTACCAAGCTGGAGGTGACTTCCAAGGTGGCCTGTGCTCCACCCATGGGTAGAATGCTGGTAGTGTCTGTCATACTAATTTTCAATATTCAGGTTTAAAAGAACTATTAGGTTATTAAATATGAAATATTCAATTTAGAAGCAAAAGTTTAGTTTATTATATCTCCAACAAGCAGCAGTACAATTAGTCAAAGTATGTGCCTAAACTGTTGACACAGGTTTGCCATCTTAACGGTAACTTGCTTATGCCAGCAGTGAAGAAGTCTGAAGGGCAAGTTGTGATGAATTGTGAAAGGCGTTTTCCACAGCTTGTTGAGAATTGAATATTTTTTCTTGCAAGAAGTGGTCCAAAGTCTGGAATAAGTGACAGTCAGGTGGTCCAAGGTCTGGCGAATACGGTGGATAGCAGAGAGCTTCCAAGTACAGCTTCTGTAGTTTGAGCAGTGTTGTTTGTGAGAAATGTGTTTCAGCGTGTCTTGCAAGAGTATTGGCCTGTCTCTATTGACAAATCTTGGCTGTTTAATCACAAGCATCCTCATCATTTTGTTCAACTGGCTGCAGCAAACATCTGCTGTAATCAATTGACCAGGTTTCAGGAGGCTGTAGTGGATAATGCCAGTGCTGGATTATCAGACAAGACACCATTAGCTTTTGTTGATGAATATTCAGCTTTGGACTATGTTTCAGCACTTTATCTTGACCCAACTATTGTGCCAAATGCTTGCAATTGTCAAAAATAATCCATTTTTCATCGCACATAACAATACAGTGTAGAAATGGTTCACTTTTATGCAGTGACAGCAAATAAAGGCAAGCTTTGAGACAATTTCTCTTCTGATGCCTGTTTAATTCATGTGGAACCCATCTATCCAGCTTCTTTACCTTGCCAATTTGTTTCAAATGGTCCAATATTTTTGGAATAGTAACATCAAACCTTGCTGCTAATTCACATTTAGGTTGAGATGGACTCGCTTCCACTATAGCTTTCAGCTCATCATTATCCACCTTGATCTCAGGTAGCCCATGTGGCTCATTTTCAAGATTAAAATCACCAGAATGGAACTTCTCAAACCATCAATGTACTTTGTGTTCGTTAGCCACACCTTTCCCAAATGCTTTGTTGATTTCTAGCTGTCTGTGCTGTATTGCTTCCATGATGGAATTCATATTAGAAAATAATATGAATTTTTGACTTATCCATGGTTTCACAAAAATTGCTCTAAAAAAAGAATTGAAAGATAATCACAAGCCAAAATGTGCATTTGAAAGACCAAGGATGTACCTTCACAATAAACATAAAACAAGAAGTGTCAAAGTGAAATGTCAGAAATATCAATTGTCAAACTTAGTACTTAAGGAAATCAGACATTGCAAACTTAATAACCTATAGTTAGAAGGCACTGCTGCCAGGAATTAGGAAATGCTGGGAATGGAGACTTTATTTCCTGGGGGAATTATCTTTTTTGATAGTCTTTTCCAGCCATAGGCATATCTAAGTTTCCTGAGAGGAAATTAAATAGTCTTTTCCATTGTGGAGAAGAGCAGAGAATATAGAAAGCATTGAAAAGAAAGCCAAAGTCTAGAAAGGGTGTTGCAATATGCATACTATTAACTGTAGCCCACCAAAGTTCAGGCCATTCTAAATTATTTGTAATTCGGGTTTATGAGAATTACCTGTATTTTTCAAATCTAAGTGTTGTGCATGTCTCAAATGCTAAACATTTTTATGAATGATAGGTCATATTCACTTTATTGCTGTTTGTAGTTCTCTTAGCTCATATATTTGTTAACTAGCTTAATGAAAGAAACATTTTGCTTGTGTCTTAAGTAGGAAGTGTTCAGTGACTAAATCTGACATTCAACTGAGCTGGACTCCCGTGAGCATAGCAGAGAGATGAACAAAGACCTGTATCAACTCTGGTTTTAATTCTGAGATGAGGGAAGTATGGGTAATCTAAATAAAACTCACATATGCATAGTTTATTTGTAGATATGGTTGTATAAGAGATTTATAATGAGTTGTATATGCTTAATTTGAATGCTTGGTAAATTTTGGTTATATGCTTATGCTTATGGTATGTGCATTAAGCCATTCTAAGGGTTGCCTTTGGTTATAAAGTCTCAGTTTAAGAACTCTGGCAGGGCAGACCCTGCTACACATCTGGTTGTTTCTTTGTTCCCAAGCAGTGACTAATTTTTATCAGATCTACTTGCACCTCCTATCTTCCAAGTAAAAAGAAGATAGATTCCAGAATTAAAAATACAAACTCTGATGTTTATATATAGAATTTAGAATTCTTCTATAGATCATAGACTCTTAGCATTCTGTCCTGGAAATTAAAGAAATTAAGAAATAGAGGTTTTTGGAGGAACAGTCATTTACCCAAGGTCCTGGAGATAATGGCTTATCTTTAACTTCAATATAATTTTGGTGATACACTTGCTTTGTTGATAACAGACCATCACAATTTTGATTGCTGCTATGTCTGGCATCATGTAAAGTTAAGACCCTTTTATGGGTTCCTTTCAACACAGTAGAAGCTATTGCAGTCATAAATTTCCTCAACTGCAGCAGCTGCTGTGCAAGACAGTAGTAAAAATTCTAACATTCATTTCTTTTTTTTTTTTTTTCCTGAAGACTTGAGGACTTTACGAACTTTTAAACTACCCTTTACAAATTGAAGTGGAGCCACATGGCAGGAGCTTCTGCTAGAGAGCAGCCAGTGACAAGAAGAGCCTTGATTGATGCACATGAAGGGAAAAAGTGCTGGGGAAAAAGGAAGAGTAAAAGCTGTAACTTAGGAGAGGGGTATTTATACGAAGCTTTCAATCCTAGCCAGGCAATAGAGTGAAAGAATGACCCATTTGGCATTTGGAGAAAGGAAATACGAAGCTAAAAGTCACAGTAAACATTCTTTCTTTGTTTCTCCCCAAAAGAGTGCCAACACATTTTTAATTCTCAACAGATACATTGTACCTAGAGCTAAACAAGGTACAGATTTTTATCTTTCTGTATAAGTATATATTAACTCTGCAATAGTTTGGAGAAAGATTGAATCATTTATTCCATGGTCAGTAGTAATAAACAAAAACACACAAAGAGAAAATTATTCCCTTAGTACACCATAGACCTCTTGCTGTCTGCTTTTGTTTAATAGCTACCAATGTTTATAACTATCAATGTTTTCTAACTTCTTGTCAGAAAAGATCACTGCATTGTAGTTAGAACTTATCCAAACAAATGAAGCAAATTTCTTTGATGCGATGGTGGTGGATTTTTTAATGGATTATAGACATCCTTTTTTCTTTGTAACATTCTAAAAGCTGAACGAAGTATTTAAAATACAACATGCTAATAACAAACACCACATTCCATAAAATAAGCAAAGAAACAAAGGAACTCATGTGAAGCTACAAAAATATGCTGATGACTTTACTTCAATAAAGAAAAATATACTTCAACAAAGAAAAATAAAATAAATTCAGAACTATAACTGATGATTTAATCTAATTCATCATTAAAATCCATGGAATAGTCAAGAGTGGAAGACACCTGCCACCAGGATTCTGATATCTGAGAAAATGTTACTTGCTGTTGATTGCAATTGGAAGTAATTTAATTGCAATTACTGAACAAAATTTGTTGAATGACATTCTAATAAACTCTGCTGAGGTAAATATCATTTTATTACAAATGTAATTTCTGATTTTCCCTGCTTGCAGCAGATGAATGACAAAATTAAATGCCATTCCTTAAACATCTAAACAGCTATAATCATAACTGTTTATAACATCATGTTTGTTTTCTGATCTGTGACTCATAAGTTAGAAAGATGTAAGCCTGTCCATTTACATGACTGGAAAACTAATTTCTCTCTGGACAAATAGAGGAAAGATATTTCTCTCAGTTCCTTGACTATGGAGAGCAAACGGAACAAGAAGCTGAAGATCAGAATGGAAGTGATGTGCTTACTGTGAATAAGATAGATGTTTATGCACAGTGTTGAATCTTAATGTCATCTTGCAGGTGTTAGATTGAAAAGCCAAACTAAGAGATGAAACTGAACTTCATCTTAGAGCTCCTTTCAGTCAGAGAACATTTAATGGATACTGACATACTTAAGAGTTTATTTGAATTTGCTTGAGTCTTCAATCACAAGGAAACATAATTAGAAGAGGGAAACAGAGTTTAATTGTTTGGAACTGACACCAGGAAATACTTTTCAAGCTGAAAATAGGGAGAAAAGTGATAGTGGAGTGGGATGTGGGTAGAAAAACATAATTGGTTTCTACCTTGATCACATTAACTTGTTGACAATAAAAAAAACACCCAACTCATGTCTATGGGGGCACAGAAACAGGTCAGGCTCTAAGAGGCATTTACTATGGAATAATATAGGATTTCTAACTCTAGAAATCTAAAACAGCTGTGCCATTAGATCACGGTTTGGCTAAAAGCAAATGGATAGTTTGCTAGGACTGCCATAACCAAGTACCACAGTCTTGGTGGCTTAAACAACAGAAATTTATTTTCCCACAGTTCTGGAGGCTAGAAGTCTGAGATCAAGGTATTTACATGGTTGGTTTCCTCTAAGGCCTCTCTCCTTGGCTTGAAGATGGCCAGCTTCTCCCTGTGTCTTCATATGGTCTTACTTCTGTACTCTGTTCTGATTTCTTCTTCTTACAGAGACACTCAGGTATATTGTACCAGGGCCCACCCTTAGACCTCATTTGAGGAGACCTTATCTCTACATACTGTCACATTCTGAGCTACTGGTGTTAGGACTTCAACAAGTGACTATTTGGGGGCAGAGTTCAGCCCATAACAGGTGGGTTGTGTGACATTTGGAAGTTTTATTGATGCTGATAATACTATGAAATGTCTTGGTTGCTTGAATAATGGTACTTGGTATTGTAGCTATACTGAGAAAGGTAAGTGGATGGTTAAGGTAGCTATTTATTTTAAAAATCTCTATTTAGGGAAATGCATTTTGACCTTTGTCTCCTAGTTTTTTTCTTAACATATAGCCCTGTTCTTGGTTGGCTCCAGAAAAAGCAAAGTAGCACAGTAGGGCTGTCATAGACTTCTGTACCACCTATGGAGTGAATGAGACGTCTCATCACTGTCATGGGAAGTCAGGTCTTGCTATGATTGTCATCATTAGGAAACGTGTTACTGCTTCCTGCTTGTGAGTTTCTCAGAAGGGAAAACAACAAGTGACCCCAGCTTACTCCCTGTTTTTCCTTGTGTAGCCAATTGCCAAGCCATCAGCCCTTAGGGAATTCCACTTGGAATGTTTCCTGATTAACTAACTAAGGCAATCATGTTTCAGGAGAAAGTTCCGTATTGACCCTGCTTGCACAACTAGTTAACTCCCACTACTTGTTCCAACAAATCATTTGTACTAATCGTTTGTGTGCATTTCTCCCTAAAGAGAGCCTCCCAATCAAATCTGTAGTTTGTACATGTGATTGGCTTAAATTGTCTATTGGTGGGTTCTCTTAGCATGCAATAACTTTCCCACAAGTTGTCCCAACTCTTAAAATTATCAGCCCTGGGCCAGGTGCTTCCCACACTGTTAGGATTCCATAAAGCAATGCTTCCAGGTGCTTATTTTAGGATCTATGTTATGGGTGACTTTTAGGTATGTGAATCTATATAATATTTACCTTAAAGTACTTTTCTCTTTGATGAGAGTTAGCAGTTATATAGACATGAGGAATGTTAAGGTTATCTAATCTAAATATATTTGACTTTCTTTGTGTAGCTTGAACTTGAGTCACTCTTGACAGTGTATAAAACTTAGTAAAGAACTTTTGTATTACTTCTTTAGAGACTCTTAACATCCATATAGATGGAATTTTGTGGATGAAGACATTTTGCATCAGAAATTAAGCAAAAAAATATATCTATTGAGTGGAGGTACCATGGCTTCAAGTTTAGTGTTTTATTATTCCATACTTTCAGAGAACCAAGTCAGTCCCATAAGCCTGATTTACTGTGTAACAGAGCATTTTTCTTTGAATAATCATGATAATTAACACAGTATGTTTAAGAAGACTGACTTAACTTCATGTTTCCCATAAGAAAAGGATCATTGCAGACCTATCTTAATTTGTAAACTTTTAAAATCATTTCCTTGCCTATTTCTTGGGGCACCTGTAGAAGAACCAAATAATGATACTCTGAAATCTTAAATAAATTAAAACTCTTTCCCTTTTCCTTATTTGGTTATATTTTTCATAGTTCACATGGTTGAGAATAAATAATTACACTCAAAAGGAAAAAAAAAAAAAAACACTAGTTTTTGGAAGGCACAGAAAGGCCCTGGAGGAAGAAAAATAAGAAACAAGAAAGATTTCTTCAAGGAAAGTAATTGCTCCTCAAAAGTTATAGAATTATCAAAATCCTTCTTTAAAATTCATTCAATTAGTAATTTCCTTGCCCTATTCCTTTTTCCATCACAGACATTTTTCCCCTGGAACTTTTGTAGCTCTTTCTCAGAAGCACCCCTATCCTTTGTATTATTGTATTATATTATATTCCTTTCTTTATTGCCATTTTCTAGAGGATGTTTAAAGGTTGGACTCAGATTGTTTAGGTTGGAAGTGACAGAAACTCATATTCAAAATAATTGCAAAAATAGGAATTTATTAGTTCATATAACCAGGATGCCTGAGATTGGGGTGGTTCTTACTCCAGGTAAGGCTTAATCTAGGCTGTTAAAACAAAGTTATTAGCCCATCTCCCTCATTCTTTCCCATCTCTCAGTTCTGTTTATTTCTGTTGGTTTCTGTTCTAGTTACTATTGCTGCATAACAAACCATACTAAACTTTCCACCATGTTCATGGTATTCTGTGAGGCAGGAACTCACAGAGGACATAGGAGGTGGTGGTGGGAGTCTGGGGGTAGCCTTTCTTTCTTCCTCTTCTTTTTTGTCCTACACAATGTTTGAGGTCTCAACTGGAAAGACTCAAAATCTACATGGTGACTGGGGGCTAAAATGATCTAAAGGCTCATTCACTCCCATGATAGTTGATGGTAGTCATTGTCTGGTACCTCAGCAGGAGCTGTTGGACAGAACACTTACATGTATCTGCTGTGTGTGTCTGCTTGGGCTTCCTTACAGCATGGCAGTTGGGTTGCATGAGCAAGTGAACCAGGTACACCTGGGTTGTCTTTTATATCCTAGTCTCAGAAGTCACACAGTGTCACTTTTGCCATTTCCCAGATTCAAGGGAAGGGCATGTAAACCCCACATCTTCATAGGAGGCAGGTCAAAGAAGAACATTTGGAATGGGAGACAATTTTTGTGATCATCTTTGCAAAATACAATCAGCTACACTTTCATTCTCAGCCTGGCTCTGTGCACATGATACCAAAGAAGGTAAGCAGAAGCTCTAGGCATACATGGTCCTTATTGCTGGGGGTCTCAGAAAGGGAAAGACTCTCTCTCCCAGTTTATTGTCAGTGCCAAGGAAAGGACCCTGATTGGGCAGCCTGGGTCACGTGCTAACCATTTAGAGGGAAGTGGGCTATAGGATTGATAGCAGATGCTGACAAGACTATCGTAAGCCAGGCATAGTCAGTTCCAAAAAGGAAAATAGTTCTTTGGATACCAACAGGAAAAAGGGGCATTGGTGGACAGAAACAAATGTTCACTAGAGTTGGTTTCTTTAATCACTAAATATACACTATCCCCTCCTTCTTTAAATCAGCTGGTGGATCACCAGGAAGCCTGTAATTTTCTTTATGATGTCACTCATCTGACCATCTTGCAATTGTCAATTTGCCTTCTTGTCTTCCCCACTAAAGTTTAAGCTTTGTACATTCATGACCATATCTTAATTCACACTGTGTCTACAGTGTCACTTGAATTCTATGTTCTCAAAGTGTGGTCCCTGGAGCAGCACCATTAGCATCACCTGGGCACTTGTTAGATGTGCAAATTCTCAGATCCCCTTTCCCATCCTACTACTTTATCAGAAACTCTGGGAGTGGGGTCTAGCACTCTGTCTTATAACAAGCCCTGCTGGTGATTTTGGAGTACGCTAAAGATTGAGAACCATTATTTAAGATGCTCAGAAAAGTTTATTGACTGTTGAACAAACAAAGTAAATGCTCCCCAGGACTTTCTGTTAAAAGGTTCTCTGGCCAGTGGTTTGGACTGTGTGTGCACTGGACGTCTGTTTGGTTGAAAGAGAACACTTTGGCAGAGGATTTAGTTGTGTATGGAAGAATTGGAAGCAAGAACTGACATGGTGGCTCTGCCCCTCCACCACCTGTAAATGGAGCAGGGTCTCCCAGCAGGGTGCCCTGGGGAGGGAGAAGGAGGATCCCACCCACGGTTACCTATAGGAGCAGCAACTGCTTATAGAGTCAGTGCTGCAGAGAACCAGCAGGACATGGGAAACTATGGGAGGTGGGGCTGCTTCTCCTTGCATTTACATTTTCTTTTCATCATGTTGACATGAAGGCAGTATGGCAAAAAGATAAGTTATTCCAAATAGCACAAGATGTTTTCCCTGTGTAGTCCAGCCTCTGTGCCTGTACTTGTGTAGAAACACGTGGAGACAAAAGCACATGTGGCCAAATTATCTCCTCGTTACACATGTACAACTACTAATGATTTCAATGGGAGTTGCCTATAATAACCAAGGGTAGGATTTGGCCCATGCAATTTAAATTGAACTAAAGCCCAATTTGTAATACTTTAGTTGAAAACCAGCAGTGATTATAAGACTAGCATGTGATTAAAGCTTCACCTTCAAAATCTGCTGCCCAGAAATAAAAAAAAAAAAGTTTAAAAAATCATTATGTATTTTTTTCAACTTGTAGTAAAGAATGAATTGTTAAAACTTCCAGCCTAAGAAAAGAATTAAAGTATTGGGGGAAATTCGATATTCAGGGTGGCTGTTTTTCATTACTCTGCAGTTAATGAAAAAAGTGAGACTTCAAATGGGATTCTGCTTTCATTGTTTCTGTTTTCCCAAAAGGACTTTCATCACGTTTTCTGAAACCATATCTAAAACTTTTTCCTGAAGTCAGTCTAATCCTAGGAAACAACATTTTATGAATTTTCAAATTCTTAGTTTTCAGTTATTGCTTTAACATTTTTCATTTCCATTCTCTATTGTGGTACAACAAACTACCCCAACACTTAGTGGTTTAAAAGAGCCATTTATCTGCTCATGGTTTTGTGAGGCAGGAATTCATGGAGGGCGCACTTGGCAGTGTGTCTCTGCTCCACTGGGCAACAGCTGGGGTGGAGGGGCTGTAGGATCCACTCCCAGGATAGTTTCTTCACTTTACATGGCCTCTTCATAGTCTCAGTCAGGGAAGTCACTCTTCTTCCCTACTTATATTCCAAAAGACAGGAAGTGAACCCTGCCAAGCTAGTGAATGCCTCACCAAGATCTGGGATAGCATCTATTAGACAAAGTAGTAACAGAACGCCCACCAACTCCAAGGTAGGAAACAAGATTCTGCCTACTGATGGGGAAAGAGTGAGGTCCCAGTGCACGTGTGGGAGATGACAGATATTGCCATGACTACCTTTAGAAAGTACAATCTGCCAGTTCTTAATACTTAAGTGAGTTTAACGTATCCTCATTTCA
Organism: Microcebus murinus; assembly: GCF_040939455.1. Lineage (NCBI taxonomy): Eukaryota > Metazoa > Chordata > Mammalia > Primates > Cheirogaleidae > Microcebus > Microcebus murinus. The sequence goes on along the minus strand of NC_134111.1, from coordinate 92,088,353 downwards.
ACAGCCATTATAAACTTTTGTGTCCAGTTTATGATACCATGCCCTGTTATCACAAAAAATCACAAAGAGCATAACATTTCCTATTGTAAAATGTGCAGAAACCATCCATTCTTTATACAAAAGGAAAATGTGTATCCAGATTTAAGTAGTTACTCTAAATTACTGAACAATAAAAAGTGTATGTTACACTTATTGTGTGTTACAGGGAAATGTGGACAAAAACAAGTAGCCTGACTTTAGAATCACAGAAGTTGCCTAACCAATGACTCCAGTTTACAAATAAGGATCTGGTGAGGGTGAGAACACTCAGCTGATTTGCCTTAGTTTAGGTTTCCCCCAAAGCAGACTCTGAGACAGCTATTTCATGATGGTCTATTGGGAGGTAACACCGGGAAGCAAATGTGAGGAAATGGGGAAGGTGACAGGGAAAGGAGGGAACCCAATAAAGGGCAAGTTGATGAGTGAGTGACCTTGTGAGCAACTGAGGCTTAGTCATGCTGGAGACTCTCCAAGAAGCTGCATGGAACACACTTTTGAAATGTGCTGTCAGAGGATGGAGAGAGTGCCTGTTGAATTTATCCACCAACCACCATCCTCCCTGGGTTGATGGTTGTCTCTGGCTGAGCAGCTGAGCACGTCCTGATGATGCCAGAGAAGTCCTCATACAGAGGACAGAGATGCTGGTGGTTCAGGTGGGAGGTTGGCTGTGCTGGAAACTCTTCCTATACCTGCTGGTGGACTCAGGTGGTTCAAGGCATCAAGAGCTTCTGCTGTGTGGCTGATGGCATTATTGGTGGGATGGATTTTGAATTACCATCATTTGCTGGGCATTCACTATATGCCAAGTGCTTTACATATATTAGTCCAGTGAATGGTCATAATCATCATATGAAATAAATAGTGACTTTACCCCCTTTTGATAGATGAGAAAACTGGGGCTCGCAGAGGTTTAGTAAGTGGCTTTCTTCAAAGTCATGTGGATTAGGAAGAGGCAGAGTTGGGACATGAATCTGCATCTTTCTGATGCCACAATCCTTGCTCTTTACCAGTATATTGTTTTAAAAGTACATTCATGTGATCATGATGACATCTCCTCTGGACTCCCACAGTGGTCTCCCGATTCTTGTCCCTCAGAGCAGCCAGAGGAGTTTTGCAAAAACATGACTCAGATCATGTCTTTCCCTTCCACGAGCTTCTCATTGCATTCAGAATAAAATCCAAAAGCCATACCAAGGTCTTCCAGGCCTGGCTTTATCTAGTCCCTCCTCCCCTCTTCAGTTTCGATTCACCACTGTTTCTTCAGCTCTGTGTGCTCTAGCTGCATTGGCAGGGCCTCCTTTCTGTTCCTCTGACACTTTCTGCTATTATTGCTTAAGGTCCTTCACATGCTTGGCATGCTCTTCTTCCGGGACTTAGTATAACTGGTTCCTTTTTGTCATTTCCATCTCGGCTTAGATATTACCTCCTCAGAGTAGATCTCTGGCTCAAATTATGAACACACAAATCAGATTGCTGTTAAGATTGGACTGTGAGTCTTGGTGGCTCCCTTAGCTTTATCACTTTATCTAGAGGTGACAGAGAGAGAGAGGGAGAGAGGGGGTGGGGAGAGAGAGAATGCACACGTATAGCCATGCATGCATGCGCTCACACACACATATTATACATATATATAAAGTCACAGGAATCGACTTTACCATTTTTCAGATTTCTCCTTGATCAGCATTTCTGTTCTGGTGCCATCAGCACTAATAAAAACTTGTTTTAATCAGGTGAAGCGCACCAGGCTGTGTGTGTAGACTGTGTGTGCACATTAGGGTCTGTAGGAGGAATAATCTAATTCAGGAATAATACACAAGCCCTTCACTGACATCCTTCCTCATATGTCTGGTTTCATCCTCACATATGGATATCTTTGAATTGTTCATTCCTTTTTAAACAGCCTTATTGAGGTACAATTGACATGCTACGCAATTTGCACATTGTAAATATACAGTTCAATGACTTTTAATTAATTTATACAATATGCCCCCATCATCACAATCCAGTGGTAGAACATTTCTATCACCCCATAAAGTGTCCTCATTCCCGTTTATAGTCAATTCCCATCTGTACCTCCAGCCCCATGCAACCACTGGGCTGTTTACTGCCTCTATAATTGTGCCTTTTCTAGAAATTTCCTACAAATGAAATCCTACTACATTTAGTCATTTGTGTCTGGCTTCTTTCATTAGTATAATGTTTTAAGGTTCACCTATGTTGTATGTATCAGTACTTTGTTCCTTTCACTGTATGGACATAAGTGACAGGCTTACCCATCACTGTATGGATGTTTTCTTTCCATTCATCACTCGATGGGCATTTGGATTGTTTCCAGGTTTTAGCTATTGTAAATAATGCTGCTATAAAAATTTGCACAAAAGTTTTCTGTAGACATATATTTTCATTTCTCTTAAGTAGGTAACTAGTAGTGGAATTGCTGGGTCATATGGTAAGTTTATGTTTAACTTTTTAAGGACCTGCCTGTTTTCCAAAATAACTGTATCATTTTGCATTTGAGCCAACAATATATGAGCATTTGAGGTTCTCCATATCTTCACCAACACCTGGTATTGTTATATCTTTTTGATATAGTCATTCCAATGGGTATATACTGGTATCTTATTGTGGTTTCAGCTTACATTTCTCTAAGGACTAATGGTAGTGGTATTAGCCATTTGTATATCTTCTTTGGTAAAATGTCTATTAAAATTCAGCTTTTACTGAGTTGTTTGCTTTTTTTTAAATTAAGTTTTAAGGGATCATAATATTTTTAAACTTCTTTTGTTTGAGTCTTTTTAATAGCAACAGGATTGCCCCTTGGGTGATGGTGTCATGGTCAGATAATGCCAACATAACTCAGAGGTCATTTCAAGTATTTTCTAAACTGGTGTTCCATGGAGGAATGTCTTAGGAGATGTTAAATGGGTTCCTTGGTTAAAGAAATTTGGAAAACTGCTTACTATATCCCTGATCTTAGAAGATCATAATATTTTTCAGTATATTAAAGATTCAAAGAAGTTCTGCAGTAATAGCTAGTTAGCTACATTTCTTTTCTTTTCTTTTTTTCTTTTTTTTTTTTTTTTTTGAGACAGTCTCGCTCTGTGGCCCAGGCTAGAGTACCGTGGTGTCAGCCTAGCTCACAGCAACCTCAAACTCCTGAGCTCAAGTGATCCTCCTGCCTCAGCCTCCTGAGGAGCTGCGACTACAGGCCTGTGCCACCAAGCCCTGCTTTTTCTGTTTTTAGTTGTCTGGCTAGTTTCTTTCTGTTTTTAGTAGAGACAGGGTCTTGCTCTTGCTGAAGTTGGTCTTGAACTTGGCCTCCCAGAGTGCTAGGATTATAGGTGTGAGCCAGTTAGTTAGCTTCTTATTAAACTTATCTTAGCATAGATCATATCAACAATTAATTAAGATTAGTGATATTAACATATTTTTAATGTAGAATTCTTCTAAATTGCTTTTCATGAACCTAGTTAGATGCACAATGAAAGGGGAGGCTCAGAGAGTATAAATTATTTGTTCGAATTAGTGACAAAGTTAGTGCAGAAATATAGTTTTCTTGATACTCATCTTGGTCCTCTTTATTTAGTGCTCCTCTGGGGTACCATCAGCTTCTGTCTAAAAACAAAGGAAAACAGGTGAGGCTTAGACATAGGTAATAAATCTCAGCCATCTGATTGGTACAGAATGCCTTTCAGAGCTCTTGTCTCTCACACCCAGCTGTTAGGACACAAATGTGCTTCTTTTCTGCCACCATTTTGTCTTCAAAGACCAATCTTGAACTTAATTTAAAAATTAGATATTTACCCATGAGATGGGGTTGGGGAGACCCTACTCTGAAGCTCCTTTAATGGAACTGATTGTGAAACAGTAAAAAATTGGATTCTCTGGCTTCCTCTTTTTCTTGTAAGACTCTCTGATTTATTCTTTCAACAAGTATTTATTTGTTTGCAGGTAGGTAGCAGGCAATGCTCTAGGGACTAGGAGCACAGCAGTGAACAAAGCATGGCCGCTGTGCTCATGGAATTTACAATTTAATGGGGTGAATGGGAGGATAGAGAGAATCAGCAAATACATAGATGGTATAACGTCAGGTAGTGTTATGTGTGCCAAAGAAAAATAAAACAGAGTAAGGGTTCCAAGAATAATACAGGGAGTTATTTTGGTAGACCCTGGATGAAGGGAGGAAGATAGTCATGAGACTGTCTTTGGGAAGAAGGTCTAAAGCATGTGAAGAAATGTGCAAAAGCCCAAGCAAAGAGTGGGCCTGGTGTGCTTGAGGAGGACTGAGTACAGTGAAGGAAATGGATGAGGTTGGAGAGGCTGCCAGAGCCCCAGTGGGAGAGACCAAGGATCACAGGATGTAATGGCTACCCTCAAGGAGTTTAATCCACCTGGGCAGGCATGGTTTAAAAACAGGAAAACAAACTCTAAAGTTAATTTAAAAATATATTTTTCTACATGAGATTTTCATGGAAATGATTAATAGAGATCAGATTAATCTTCTGCTCCAAAGAAAGGTAGGTTAGGAAGGAAATTTTTAAATAATTTTGGGAATCAAATGTCATGTACTCATTTTGGAGTACATAGTACATATACATACACATAGGTACGTGCACACGTTTCTAAAATGTTTAGCAATAAAGACTAACTTAACTTTGTTCAACACGATATTTACTAAAATATTTTCTCTTAGAGATCTTTTTTTTTCTTAAAGAATGTTTAAGTACAACCTGAGAAGTAGTAGTGTGAGGTAATCTATTTTATAGATTGATGACTCCCTCTTTGGAGTCATTGTCCGATAAAGAATATCAAGGACTTCTTCATGTTCTTTGGTTGTTTGGCAGTTGGAAATCTCAGGGATTAGTGTCTTCAGTTTCCTGTAGACATATTTAAGTTTTGTTCACAGAAATTGCTGAATGCTGTGCATTTGATATGTACTTGGTACATGGAACTAAGAGGGTATATTAGGAGTTTGAAATTTTTATCTTTATTTAAAACTAGACAACAGGCAATTTTTACTTTGAAGTATTGCCCAAGTTTTTAACATGTCAGCCATAAGGATCAAAATTAATAAAGATGAGAAATGTACAGTCTTATTAGATCATGCCCCGACTGTTTGGACAGCTTTTCTAAAGTCTAGTCTTCTGATTTATGACCCATCTGAAATATAATAGTTTTAAAGAATCCATCATAACGACATTGTTAAATGCTAAATAAATTACACTGTGAATATTAGATGAATGATATATTTCAAGACACAAAAAATGAAATTTACATGAAATTTTATGTGTTTCAGAATAGAATAATCCCTGATTCATGCAGGGAAACCGTAAACGCTAATAGATCCCTATTTATGGGACACAAAACTATGAGACTTGGCCTGCTGCCCCTAAATTGCTGCTTCTGCAAATGGCAATAAAGTCCACCTGTTCTGACTTCCGTTGGACCCTTTGTAAATGTAAGGCAGGCCCAAGGAGTCCTGACTCTGCCTTTCATATGTGACTTTCGGAAATTAATCTCATTACCTTGTACTCCACATCATAGAAAACTCAATAGCTCAAGACAAATTTGTCAGGAAAAGAAGAAAAATGAAAAAAATCCAGTTAACTAAGTCAGCATCCTTATTCACGACTATTTCTTCATAGGGTATGTGGCTGTGGTCAATGTGTGGTCTCTGCCTTAGATATCCTGGATGTGATACTTTTCAAATGATGCTTGTAAACAATTGAGATTTCGCACCCAAGGCCTCAATGAGGATGTGTCTTCAGAACTATGATTGCATGGGTGTTCTTCTGAAGTCATGCCACAGGAAGAGCATAACCCTGGATGGGAGGAGACTTGGGTGTCAGATAGATCCTGTATTAAGAAATCATAGGAAATTAGGAAAGAAATCTCTCCAGACCCCAGTTTTCTTTTCTGACTGGCACTTCTGAGCTGTGAAATCTCCGTGATTCTGCAGTTTTTATGCCAAAATTTTTTTCAAGTGATTGTTCCTGTAAATGGCATAAAGGCCAAGTAAATAAAAAATAATTAAGAAATTTGATTTTGGCAAATGTCTCATGTTTTCATAATTTAATATCGCATTGTCTTGGGTCAGAAACCAAAAATACCAAATTATTATTTCACTATATCCCCTCCTACACATTTAAGATTCACAGACATTTAAGAAGATAACACATATCGATTGCCTTATGCTTTTTGGATAGCCCATTCTTCCAGCTCTCAGTGGATCATGGGGCTGGTTTTCCTTTCTTTTTCTTTCAAATTGGGGCCACATGGCCTTTTGAGGGTCTGAGTTTCTGTTGGAGAAAAATGGGGATTTTAATCTCTGAGAGTTAATTGCTATCAGGTTGGTCTGTTCTTCTATGGAAACCAATGTCTGCTTTCCTTAGTCTCAGCCTTTCCACAAGGCCAGCCTCATCTAATTAGTCACTTAGAGGGAAGAGGGAAGTACATCCTCAGAGAGAGAAAAGAAAAGAAGAAGGAGGAGGAGGAGGAGGAGGAAGAGGAAGAGAGAACGCACGCACACCAATGTCTCAGCATCAATATCCTCTGGGCCATCTCTGTTCCCCAGAGTCAATTTCACGACCCTCCTGTCTGAGACATTGAGGTTAAATATCTAGGTGCGAAGTTAGATGACAGATTATATCATTTTATAGAGAAGATCAAGAAATTCTCCAAGGTCTTTGGTTGTTTTTCAATTTTGTTTTACAGTTTTCTTTTTTTCTGCTTTCATACTTCTGTTTTATTTCAAATTTCTCACAGTCAGCATGCCACCAGTCTTGGTGACATTTTGGTTATATTCAGGACTTTAGAAAGAAGAGAATCTCTTGTAATGATCTTGAGCTTGTCGGTAGGTGTTGGGATGGAAACCTCTTTTCCACTGCCTCATGATTCCATGATGTGGGGGACTTGGGTTAGAGGAAGACTCTCTTGTTCATTACCCCACTTTCATTGGTCTCTAGGGAATGATGGGTTAGTTTGAGAGAAAGAACATGATATAGTGTCTCCCTCCTCTCACTGTTTTTTGGTCAATTGCTGCCCAGGAAGTCTGCACCTGCCCCAGTGACCAAATGGATGAGCCTGTTAAATTCAAGGGTGAAATATTAACACTTTTAGTCATGACTTTCAAGCAACACCTTCCCATCTATCTTTGCTTCCTCCTTCTTGAACAGTGAAGCTGATATTTTTATCTCCGAATGTCTGATTCCTGTCTTTCTCTCATTTATTATTTTAGAACTCTGGAGAGGGGCATTGTTCATCTCACCCCTTTGATCATATCTTTCAGTTTGAGACCTATAATGTTTTCTGCTCCTATATTTTTCCACTTTTAGGAATGTTTTATAAGACTGAAAGAAACTCCCAGATATTTTTTATAAGTAGAAACTAGATTGGCCTTCCAGAACTAATTTGGACAAGTGAGGACACTAGAGAAGTTTACTTAGTAACACAACAATCAGAATGGAATGATTCAATCATCTCCACCAAAAATGGAATTGGGAACAATGATCCAACCTCAATTTTCAAAAATATTTAAGTGGATAAACATAAGTCCTTTTGGGCTGTAGTTTTCCAGTAATCAGTTCCTGCTTTTTACCCACCTGTGCAACAGTAGGGATTAGTCAAAAACTTCCAATTACACATCATACCACACACATGCCATGTGGGAAATGCAGCATATGAAAAACACAATTTCTAGCTTTCAAAACAAACATGGAAAGAGGTATTACACAGGGTGTGTGATGACTTGTGGATGTTAAAGCTGAATGGAGGCCAGGTGTGGTGGCTCATACCTGTAATCCTAGCACCCTGGGAGGCTGAGGCAGGAGGATCACTTGAGTCCAGGAATTCAAGACCAGCCTGAGCAAGAGTGAGATCCTGTCTCTATAAAAAATAGAAAAAATAGCTGGGTATAGGGGTGTGAACCCAGGGGTTTGATGTTGTTGTGAGCTATGATGATGTCACTGCACTACAGCCTAGATGACAGAGACTCTGTCTGAAAAAAACAAAACAAAACAAAACAATAACTCACACAAAACAAACTATCAAACTCTTCCACAATCAGTTATCCCACTTACTGATTTGTGGTTGTGAATATTTGGCTGTTAGTGGTGAAAACTTCTCCATGCACCATTTTACTTTAGTAATATTGAGATTGTTTTTCTTGACCCCTATGGACAACTCCCAGCTAATGAGGGTCTCTGGAAGAGACCTTTTCCATGAAACTTTAAGTGGATCTTAAAAAGTCTAATCTTTATTACACTGGAACGATTTTGGAAATAGGAGCATGCTATTTTCAGAAATTTCACTTGTTTTTCAAGTGTTTTAAATTTTTTACAATTATTAAGATATGGAAGAATGGAAAGAGTTTCCAAAAGCTTTGCATTTTCTCATAAATATTTTGCATGGCTGATGGGTTAGTTTGGAAGAAAGAATATTCCTTTCTCTCGTGTTCCTGGCAAAACTTTTCAGTCTCTGGAAAATAAAGGAGAGGCTAGAAAAACCGAGGGAAAGCCTTCTCTGGTTGTACAGGCAGAGAGGTCTTTATCCAGGCCATTTGTGATAGCAGGTCCCATAGGTGAGTATCTTTTTGGTTGGAGACTAAATTTTTGTCCCACTATCTGGCATCTCCCAGACTGCTGGCTGGGTCTCTTTCCTGTGCACCTGCAAGAATGCTCAAGGAAGCAATTCACAGTTGTTCTTGGACTTGGAGAATTCACACAGCCTGATTTTAAAAACATGGATGCTGGAGCACTGCCTGATTGTGAAATATTTTTAAGGGTGTTATGATACATGTAGCAAGGTCCACATTTTAGAAACAGAAACACGAAAGTTCAAAATTGAGCTGTGCATATGCAGAAAGCAAATAATTGAAAAATAGCAATAAAAAGCTAAAGGTAATTGGATGTGTGGGGAATAGTCTCTTATGGTTTGTAAGAATTTACCAGATTTATGGAAAAAGTAGTCTAAGTAAGAAAAAGTAGTCTATGAGTTTATATTGACTTTTCTCTAGGAGGTTTCTTTACAGTCAACTCAACTTAAATAAAGTCATGTATGTTTGATTGAAAAATGATTCTGTACATCTGGGAAGGCTGTGTTCTTCAAGGGAGCATGTGCCTTTGGGAGAGATGCCCGTGGAATAGGGGAGGAAGTAGGTGGTGTCCACTTGCAGTACATTAACCAAGGAAATTAACCACAGTGGCCACTGGTGCAGAGGGCATTGCTGACTGGCTCCTCGACATCCATTCATTTCTCCCTTATTGTGTAATTGCATTTGGTTTAAATAGGATTGATCTCCAGCAATAACTTCTGGGGTGGACACTGAAGGGCCTGACCCCAGAGTAATTCCGCTATAGTGAGAGGTTCACAGGTGGCACTTGACCATAGAGAGAAGCACAGGTCTTTTATTAAATAGTTGCTAAGTTAGAAGTGCTCTTTCTTCTGAATGATGTGATGTATGGATGTGAGCCCTGGGATTGCAATAGCTGTTTTGCTATCATGAAGGAGGAAGCCAGTTTTAATCTAATCCAACTATGACTAAACCAGTCAAAGTATATTATGGTCCTGGCCACTTGGATTAGTTCAGAAATGGGAATAAAGTTAGAGTCGATCCGTTAAGGGAGAAGCCAATGACTTTCGTTCAATGGTTGGGAAGAGGTAAGTTCTCACTTCTCGTGGAGGATATGCTATAAGAATCTGAGGCTGGCTGTATGGTGGCCGTGAAGGAAGGTGGTATGAGGACAGAGCCATTACAAGAAGGAGGCAGAGTCTGGACAACTGCAGAGGAATGAGGCTGAGACCTTGATCAAACCTCTCCTGAAGTTTTTCATTTTCCTCAACTTTCAGTTCTGCAAGTTGATATTTTCTGCAACACATAAATAAATTAGTTAAATTAGAAGCATGAGTTGATTTAAATGAACTTGAATCAACATTACTCTCTAAAGAGGAGCTGGTATGCTATACTATTGTATGCCATCATGCATACAAAAGTGCATATTAATTTTTTGAAGTGTCCTAAGAGAAACATTAACATGTGAAGGACAGAGAAAAATAAAACATGCAAATTTAAATCTACACCTTCACTATGTAGGTCAAATGTCATAGTCACTTAGTTTCAACTGATTTACTGGAGAAAACACAAAAGCACATAATAAGAATCAGATGTATTACAAGTTGCATATAACTAATTAGATTCAACAAAATCTTGGAGATGTTTCTGCTTGTTTTTTTGAGCAATCCAACAATTTAGTCAAAATAGAAACTGTCTTCTTTTAATTCAGAGCAACAAATGAAAAATATACAGTACAACATAAGAAAACAATACAATTTTATTAAATTGAAAGACACACACACATACCAAGAAAACTACAAACATATATACACAAACACACAGAAAAAATTATACAATGACACACACAAATAATTTACCCAAACACAAAACTAAACTGTCTCACATGCTGAACTCCATGGATACCTATACACAAAGAAAGGGTATCTGCCCTGTCTCAACAATTACAGCTTGCTCTAAAGTGACAACTCAAATAATTGAAATACCCAGTGGTTGTTAAATTTATGATAAACCATTTAATATTTGCATGCCTTTCCCCTCTTTAAAAAAGCAAAGGACACAGCCTTTACACAAAATTGTTCAAGAAACGAATCAAACGCTAATGCAAAACTAATGGAATTCAGAAGTGCCTTGAGCTTCATTTTTTCTTTCTTTTTAATCTAAGATCACAAGACAGGTAGAACAAAAGAGAAGGAAAAAGACAGGGAGCTGGATAATAAGTAATGAAGATGAAGGAAAAGGAAAAAATAGCTAGAATTATGTTACTTAGCAAATGAATATGGATAAACTGGAGGGTCAGAGGAGAATGCATAGGCAATATTTCCAGGGTCTTTAAGTCTCATCATCAACATCATTATAATTATCATCTAACTTATCAGATTAGCTATGATCATGCATAAGCTTTTGACATAAGTAAAAAAAAATTGAGTTAGTTGAATCAGATATCTTAACAGAAAAATTCAAATAAAGATTTTGTGGGGTTATAAGAGCAAAACCAAAAAATTGTTCTGAAGATGATAATTGCAATGCCTCTTGCTCACACCTGTGTGCAAGGGGGAAATGCCCTGCTCATGGTGCCTGCTGCACCGGCTGTCATGTTTTATACCTTGTTTATCTAGGCCCTATGCCCACAGATCATTAAACCAGATATGGGCATCTGATTCCAAGGCAGCAAAGCCATAGGCTGTCCAGCAAATTTGAGCATGACCTGGCTCCAGGAGAAGAACTAGACCAATCAGATTTTCCATCTCTAGGACTGAAATTAAGAAAGACAAAGGAATCTGCCGGTTGGCAATAAAGCAGAAGCTTAAAAGTTGTCTCGAGGTGAATTTGGGGCATTGTAAGCCAAAGTCATGTGCAGCCAGGAGTATGAAGAAGCAGATATTTGGAGAAAAGACAGAGGGAAGCTGATCTGGGAGTGTATGGAGTCCTGTAGAGTCATAAATCTTAGTCATACTGATGGCAGAACACAGAGTGAAGAACAAGAAACGTCTGTTTGCTGGTATCCCTGAAGATGCTGTGATCTCCCTGTTCTTTCTGAGATGGGATCTATTACAACACCTGGTTTGAAAGAGAACTGATCCTCCCAGTGGTGCCAAGCGTATCGTTACAATAGACTCTCCTATTGAGTACATCTCAATGCTTGCAAACCCAGAGAGTTGGCTGAAATTCTTGTCAACTCATTTTGGGTGTTTCTGCCTCCAAGCTCTAGGTTACACGTAAGAATTAGCTGGCAAGCTTGTTAGAAATATAATTTCCTGGGGACAGAACTCTGGAGATAGTGATCCAATGAGTCTGGAGAGAGCCCTGGTCAGATGTAGCTGTCGGGGGATGCATTTGGGAACCACTGATGCAGTCCTGTTGTCCCTTTACTAGGAACCCACTAATCCTGTGGTCCTTAAACTTTGTGCTTTCAGGATCCCTTTTTACCCTTAAAAATTATTAAGGACCCAAAGACCTTTTCTTGTTTTTTTATTTTATTTCAAAATTTTATGGGGGTACAAATGTTTAGGTTATATATATTACCTTTGCACTGTCCAAGTCAGAGCTATAAGCATTCCCATCCCAGAAAGTTTGAAAGAGCTTTTCTTTATGTGCCTTGTTATCTGTTAGTATTTGTCTTATTAGAAATTAAAATTGGGAAACTAAAAAATATTTTTATAAATTTATTAAAATAAACCAATTACATGATTTATCAGTTTCCTGGTGCTGTTGTGACAAAGTATCACAAACTGGCTGGCATAAACAGCAGAAATTCAATGTCTCGTGGGTCTGGAGACTATGAGTTTAAAATCAAGGTTTCAATGAGGTTGTCCTTCTGACAGCTGAGAGGAAGAGTCTATTCTAGGCCTCTCTCCTAGCTTCTGGTAACCTCAGGCAGTACTTGGCTTGTAGATGGAATTGTCCCTGTGTCTGCCTCTGTGTCCAAATTTCTCCTTTTTAGAAGGACACCAGTCATATTGGATTTGGACCTATGCTAATGATTTCATCTCAACTTGATTATCTGTAAGAATGCTATTATATTTTCAAGTAAGGTCACATTCATTGGTACTGATGGTTAGGACTTCAACATCTTTAAGGTGGACATAACTCAACCTATAACACATGTTAACACAAATAACACATTCTAGTAAAAATAACTCTATTTTCCAAAGTAAAAAAAATTAGCAAGAAGATGAATATTGTTTTATAGTTTTATAAATCTCTTTAGCATCTAGCTTAATAGATGCAAATGATGCAAATCAAAAGACACCTTCCCTACTTCACCAGACACTTTTCATCTCCTAGAGTAATTTTACTCATTCCTATTATGCTCTAAAGTGTTTGTGGTTTTTTTTGTATTTTTCCCTTAAAGAAATCTCTAAAAGATTTCTGAGTGGTTCAGGGAAGCAGATATCTATTCCTAACATCTGTTGTGCAGTTGGGAAGGGCAGAAGTGGTGTGCTAAGTTATTCATATCTACGAGTAGAAAATAGCACAGCTCCTTATTACAGTTGATCTTAGCCAGAAGGCCGAGAAGTGATGAGCACAGTACCTTAGATGAGGCTATCTCAGTTATCTTAACAAATGATGAATTATGTTTTTTTTTTGTCAGACCCTGTTGGTTTTCAGAGTCAGAAATATGAATCCAATTCAAGTAAAATTGAGAATTTATGAACAAATATTTGTCAGTGGAAGGGTCACAGAATTGAAGGAATAGCTGAACCACAAACCTTGGGCATATAGGAACCAGGGCTGCTCCAGGAAATCAGGTACTTTAACTTGGACCTGAATTCTTTCAGAACTTCATGTCTCGTCTTTGCTTCTCTCTGCAGAACAGCTTTCTCCATGAAGCTAGAACTGTGGCTGCTGCCAACAACTGGGATGGTATCTTATCCACATTGCCATCCACAACAAAGGACTTTTCTCCCAGCAATGTTTGAACAATCTAAGGACCATCAGATGGCCTTATTTTAGATTATCTTCCCAATTCATGGACAAATGACCATGACCAAGAGGGTGAAGACTAGACTTGTCCCCACTTGGTCATAGGCTCATCTTAGGGACAGTTACTGTGGAGAGGGAGCGGATTCATGGTAAAGATCACAGCAACCCTCTGAGTTTAATTATTAGAATTGAGGAATAAGGGAGTAGGGAGAAATAGCTCCCAAAAGAAGGTAGGTTCTGTTTGCAGAAAAGAAGAGGGTTCCTAGATAGATTTAAGGTTAAATGTCCACACAATAACTGCCTGGTCTGTCTTTACAAAATCCCATGTGAAGACATTTGAAAACACAACATTAGCTAGCCATGGCCAATTTAATCATGTTGTATGCTTTGGAGTAGTGACATCAATTAATGTCTGTGGCTGAATGAACTTAGTTATTTAATAATTGCAATTTAATATTTCAGGTTACATGCTTTCCTAGTAATGCAAATCAGCACTTCATAGGGAACTGTTTTGTTATTATTTTCCTATGGTGAATGATATGATGAAATTACACGGTGCCACTGGATTTTACACAGAATTGGCATCCACATTAGTGTCTACCAGTCTCCCCAGGATCAGTCTGGGCTTGTCATATAATGTGGTCTTCCTAGGGTAGCTGTTGACCTGAAAAGGGCTTCATGAGTTCTGGATGGGTGCAGAGTCACTTGCCCTTTCAACCCTTGAACACCCAGCACTGGGATTGGCACAATGTGTGTAGGTTGAATAATTGCCTAGGACCAGACCCAATGTCTGCTTCACCCCAAATAATCCAATGTCATATATTCCATTTTCACCTCACCCCCACTTTATTACTTATTTATCAATTATCTTTTCATTTTTGCTATTTCTTATTATTTATTGACAAACTAGTTTAATGCTTTGTACATGGCAGTTTCTCAAATATTTTTGTCCTTATCTATTGAATCTGTTCTGGCTAAGATCACCAGTGGTGGTGTTAGGATAAGTGTCAGAGAGGCCTTTTCTCAGACTGCCATGTACATTATCTTTCCTCTATTAAGCTATATTTTCCTGCCCTTTTTTTCTTTCACGGCACTTAAAACAATTTACAATTATATACTTATGCATTTGATTAACGTCTTCTCTAACTATAACCTCATGAAGGGAGAGAGGTACCCCATCATTGTTTATTGTTGGGATGGCCTTCCTCTGACATAGGGCTTGGCATGGTAGGTACTCAAAAAAGGATTTGTTCAATGCCTGGATGTGTAAATACAGAGTGCATTATTAAATCATCATCCTTCAGAAAATACAGTCTGCCTTGTGTGCAACAAACAGGTAATTCTAAGTAATGGAGGAGGGGCAAATGCAAAAGGACATGGCAGGCCGCCAAAACACAAAGCCAACATAGGTTTTTATTTTTAAAATATTGCCTCCAAAAATGGCCTATGCCCTGTGATGCTCTTGAACATTGTGTAAATATGAGGTACACATGTTTTATATTTGAATACATGGAAAAGAAAGCATCTGGCTTTCCACTGTGAATACTCATAGAGTGGATACTGGTGACTAACTGCTGCTTCCCATGAGTTCTCCTTACTTCCTCCCTTTTCAGACCAAAGATATTGACTGACAGAGGCCTATGGTATGGTCACCTCCCCTACTGGCACCTAAAGCGTTTCCTTCATATACTGACCACCTCTGAAGACAAGAGGGAAGAATAGACTGAGGCAGGAGTCATTTGCACTGAAAACATCTTTCTCTTCTGAGTTTCAGCATGTGTTTTTCAGTTAAATTGGAATACTTTTTTTTTTCCTCCCCAAAGGAAACAGAAAAGCCATATTTGTTTTCCAACACTTCATCATCAACATCAAAGTATTTACCAAGTTCTCATCTGTGTGTAGCACTTGGCTACTTGTGTTCTAGTTTTCCCTCTGCCACTAATTAGCTGTGTAACTTGGGCATGTCACTTTGTTTCATGTCACTTCTGACATTAACTTTCTTACTTGTAAAAAATTGAAAAGGGTTGGAATAGTCTAAGGCCTTTCCAGGTCTAACAATCAAGGGAAGAGAAACAGGCAAATCTCTTATTTGTGAGCTCATTTAATGCAACAAAGCATTGCTCAAGGAAATGAGGAGATTCATTCATTTATTTTACAATTCTGCACAGTCCTTAGTGTAGTGGATAAGAGTGTGCATACCAAAACCTGAATTTTAATTTTGGCTTTGCCACTTGCTTGATTTGGGGCAAGTTACTTAACCTTTCTGTGTTTCATTTCCTTAAATATAAAAGGGGTATAATGTCTCTAGTATCTAACCGAAAGGATTGTTGGGAGGATTAAGTGGTAAAATTTGTAAGATGCCTAGAATTTGTAAAAAATACTCAATAAATGTTAGCCATTATTATTTATTGAGAACCTACTTGGTGTCAGGAAGACTATTAGGTATTGAGTGTATAAGAATAAATAGTGAGGAAGCAAGATTTTACTGGCTCCCATCAAGCCTCTAAATCAGTGGTTCTTAAACCTGGCTGCCTGCTAGAATCACCCTTGGAGCCTGTAAAATTTCCACTTTGTGTCATTTTCTGGGAATTGGGGCTGAGGAACCAGCACAAATGCTGATCATCTGGCTATTGCATTGTTGTGAGTAATAACTGTCCTTTGTCTCTGACCCAGGAGTCTTGTGTCTTCTGCCAGCATCCATGAAATTGAGGCAGACTGACTTTCAGCTTGCAAGTAGGATAAAGTCTCAAACCCTTCATAGTTCTTGATATAATCTTGATTTAACCATGAGTTTATAGAAAATACAAGAAAAAGAAACAAATTAAACAATACTACAAGGATATAAGCAGCCAAACACAGAATGTGGGAAATTCTGCAAGAGAAATAATCTAGTTTCTTCAGCAAATAAATAACATGGAGAAAAAGAGTGGGGAATTGTTATATATTAAACAGACTTAAGAGACTAATATCAATCAAATGAAATGCATGAGCCCTGTTTGAATCATTATTCAAGTAAATAAACATCAAGAAACCCTTTTTTATAAAATGGAGAAAAGTGAACAACTAGGTATTAGATGATGTTAATAGTTTGTTTGGGTATGTTAATGCTTTTGCATTTATATTAAAACAAAAACACCTCTATTGATTGGAGATAATACTGAAGTATTTAAAAGTTAAATAGTACAGGTCAAAGATTACTTTTTTTTTTAAAAAAAATCTTGTGCCCTTCATCTCAAAAAGCTAGGGTTTGGGATAGATGAAATAATAAAAAGGATAAGTAAAACTCAATATTGTTCCTTAAGAATTTCACAGTATATTGGGGACATATACTTGTAATGTAATGGCATAAAAATATTAAAGATATTTTTAAAATGTTTCTGGTAAACTATAAGCACCAAAACAGAAGAACCATGTTGGATTTAATTTTCTAATTAAAGATCTGGTATATGGTTTGATTGACTGCATGAATGAATGAATGCTTCATTTATTTGGGACTTCATGCTTTTGGGACTGAAGGAAGTCCCAAAATATTGACTTTGAGTCTCCAATAGAAGAATAGCTAATATCATAAGCTCTTCCCAAGTCCTTTGTTACCAGATAGTAGAGTTCTTGGATGGTTGACAAACTTTTCTTCCTATGGAAATTGACATTAATTCATTCACTTATTAATTTAATTAGGCTGGGAGCTGAAGATACAAAGAAGTAATACATGGTCCCACTTCTCAAGAATGTCAACATTTAAAGAAGGGAGACAGACACATAAATGAATATATGCTCCCAAATAGTATAGGAACTGTGATAGAAGTAGGCACTGGGTATAGTGGAGGCAAAACTAGTCATTAATCTCTGGAAGCTAGATAAAGATAAAAATAATTCATGTTGGAGGGGACCCTGGAGCTAATTTCTAAATATTACTTGTCTGAGGCATATTTTACAGTTACATAATTCACACATTTCAAATGTATAATTTAAAGATTTTTTAAAATAAGTTTATGAAGTTGTACAACCCTCATCATACATCATTTTAGGGCCATTTCCCTTGAGCTGGATTTTGAAAGATGAGTCAGTTTGCTAGTGAGCAAAGGGAGAAGAAAGATACCCCAGGAAGAGGGGGAATGAGCAAACAACTACAATATTAGTTAATTGTAATAGAATGTTTATTATATGCCCAGCTAAGAGTATTATGTGTATTATTTAGTTCACTTCTCATAAAAACACAATGATATAAGTAGTATAATTATAACTCTCATCTTACAGATGGGGAAGCTAAATCACAATGAATATATTACCTTAAGTCACACCATAAATAAGTGGTAGAATGGAACTGAAATTCAAACCCAGGTGGTCTACCTCCTTAACCATTCTGCTTTCCTGGTTGGAAGGCCCTAGGTCTAAAAATAGAGTGGTAAAAAGGAGCTTGAATGACTTGAGTGCAGAGGGAGTGGGAGTGTTTAGGAGCAGTGGGCTTGCTGAGATGGTATGACAGCTTCTGTCTGCTGTGATTGATGGATTATGGAGATGAAGAAACAAGAGGTGAAGTCAGTTTTATTGAGATTGAGATGCCTGAGGATCATTCAGGCAGAGAAACCTAGTAGGTTCTTGGATATACACAACTGGGCTTACAATAAAGATTTAACTCCTACTGACATATAGCCAGTAGCTGAAGTCAGGATTGTGAATAAGACTATCTAGAAAAGGCATAAGGAATGAGAAGAGAAAGAGTAGTACAGAATTCTGGAGGGTGTGAACTTTTGAAGATAATGCAAAGGGAGATGCTATGGACTGAATCTTATATGCCAAAAATTCGTATGTTGAAGTATTAATTCCCAATGTGACTGTATTTTCAGATAGGGATTCTAGGAGGGAATTGAGCTTAAATGAAGTCATAAGGTTGGCATTCTAATCTTACAGGTTTGCTGGCATTATAAGAAAAGAGAGAGAGAGAGAGAGAGAGAGAGAGAGAGAGAGAGAGAGAGAGAGAGAGAGAAAGCAAGCAAGCAAGCACTCTCCCTCTCTCCATAGGCACACACTGAGGAAGAGCCATGTGAGCACACAGCAAGGAGGTATCCACCTGCAAACCAGGAATAGAGACCTTGCCAGAAACCAACCTTTCTGGACTTTAATTTGAGTCTTCAAGCTCCCAGAGCAGTGAGAAATAAATTTCTGTTGTTTAAGCTGTCCAATCTATGGTATTTTTTATCCCAAGTAGATTAAGATAGAAGAGGAACCGACAGTGTAGCCCAATAATCAGAGAGGAAGAACAATACCAAGATAGAGTGGTGTCATATAAGTCAAGTTAGAAGTTTCCCAAAGAGAATAGTAAACTGGATATGCCCCCAAAATGTCATAATGTTTGACACATATCCATTAGATTTGACAATGAGGAAATCACTGATGAATTTGCCAGGTTGTGAATTGAAGAACAAATGTGAGTTGAAGAAGTGGATTAGCTAGAGACACTTTGCATTGGGAGCTTGTTAGAGGTTCACATTCTCATGCCCCACCCTAGACATACTGAATCATAATCTCATTTAGACAAGATCCTCAGATTCATGTATAAATTAAAGTTTGAGAAGCACTGGGCTAGAGTCCAGACCATTTTTCCTAAGAAACTACCTGGGAATAGAAGGAGAGAGAATTAGAAGATAGGGGGATTCAGAAGTGAATTTTTGTGTTTTAAAAAATGAAGCATTTGATTCTACTGACAGTCTGATAAGGAAGGAATCAAAGGAAAGAGAAAGATTGAAAACAAAAGGGCAGTAAAATATAACCAATGGAGCAAAGATATAAAGGGTGAGATCAAGAACTCGGGTAAAGAAATTAACAATGTTTGAGATTAGGGACAATTTTCCCTCTATCATGGGAAAAAGAAAGTTGTGTATTTTGTAAATATGCAGTTTTAGGTAAGGGTTGGGAGCTGAGGAGTATGTGTCCAACAGGCTCATCTCTCTGAAGTGGGAGGTGTGAACACCTACTGAAAGAGAGGAGTGAGTGGGCTGAGAGAAAATGATTAAAATGAGAATCCATGGGGTCTGGCTGCACAGGAAAGTATGTGGAAGAAATAAGAATAAAATGAAAAGCAGGGACTAAGAAACTGGAGAACCATGAGGCTCTCAATTCAATGAAGTCAGGAGAAGTCAAGGACGGATATATTGGAGTTAAAAATGCCAAGGATGGAGTAGTTCTGGACAATGACAACATCTTGGGGGTGGCCAGGGGAGTGGGTGGCTGATGATTGGTAAAAGATTGTTGGAATTATGGAGATTAGGGTATTTTGAGCAGAGCATGTAAAATGGATTATCAACATGGATGTTGATGTCAGCCATGATGATAGTTGAATGGAGACAGAAAGAAGCCTGAGAGCTAGACTCAGATTCCAAAGTTCTCAAAGGGAGATTCACTGTGACTTCTAGGGGAAAGGTGGAGGATGGAATAGAAAGATGGGATAAACTCAACGAAGTGAAGATTTTGCATAAGAGTGGAAAAGTAATGGCTGAAAAGTGACAGAGGGGAGCAAGCAGAATGAGGAAAGTGTTCCTGAGGCCTCACTGTGATGTGGAGTGTGGTAACCAGGAAGGAAACAGCACATGTGTCTATGCTGCTCCCAGGCCACCAGTTCCTGTTGTGAGCTCTCATGTTGCTGCCTTCAAATCACCCTGCTGCTCCTCTCTCCTGCCCTGTGGGTCCTTCCCATTATCACTGACCATCATGGTACTGAGCTGCTCCACATCCTAAGCCCTCTAGGTAGCATATCTGTTACAACCATCCTGCCTCATAGTCCATCATGCAGGATGAGACACTCAATGGTCAGTGGGACCTCTAGTATGTGAGAGTTGGTCAGGGAACATGGGCTTTCTTCCTTCCCTCTTCTTTTTCTCCTTGTGAGTTTTGTAGACTGGAGAGTAAAGTTGATGTGGATGGGAAGATGCAGGAGGCAGGGGGTTGGGAGAAGAGTCTAGAGAAAGAGACTAGAGACCTATAGAAGTGACACTTGGCTGTCAGGATTCATAAACTGGAGAAGCAGTGTACCCTTTAAGCCTGGAGAGTGACAGGATCAGCTTTGCATTTGGGGAAGAGAATTCTATAGACAGCTAGGAGGATGGATTGGCCGGCAAAAGCTTAGGAACTAAGAGCTGAGTTAGGATCCAATCAGTCTTTGGAATGATTGAAAAGATGGTGATGTGCAGGGCTAATTGGAACAGAGTGAGGTCCAGATTAGAGAAATAGATGGAAGGTAGTTTCAGATCATCCAGGAGCAAGGGGTTAAGAACTGAAATCAGCTTGGGCAAGCACTGGGGAAAAAAAGAAAGAAGCTGTGAGGGTTATTTCTTCTTGCAAAGAAGGAATTCGAATTGGGTTACAATTACCTTATGTCCTCATTAGTTTGTTTTTTCAATTATTCTTCCAATTCAGTTGTTCAGTTGTTTATATGGTTCTATTTAACTAAAATAGGAAGTCCAGTTAAAGTTTCACACCATTTGTTACATCAGGAGGAGGAACTAAAGGGCTTTTATTTGTGAAGTAAGCAAAGTTATTAAGAATATTTTTGATTGCAGAGTACAACTTATATTATTATATTCTTTAGATAACCATGTTTAGACATATCCCAGCCACTTCAATAGCTAGGCCTTTGGTTTGCAAAAAAAGTAAATCAATCATTAAATGTGCATTCTTGTAATAAAGGCACATGGTTCTATTAGTGTCTTAGTGGCTGCTAAAACAAAGCACTGTAAACTGAGTGATTAATAAACAACAGAAATTTATTTCTCACAGCTCTGGAGACTGGGAAGTCCAATATCAAGATGCTGGCAGATTTACTGTCTGGTGAGGACACATCGCCTGGTTCATAGATGGCACCTTTTTGCTATGTCCTCACATGGCAAAAGGGATTAACTGTGATCCCTTTAATCTTTCTTAAGAGCACTAATGCAATTCATGAGGGCTTCACCCTCCTGACCTACACCTTCCAAAGGCCCCACCTCCTAAGGCCATCACGTTGGGGATTAGGTTTCAACATATTAATTTTGAGTAGACACATTAGATCCATATCAATTAGTAAAGCTTCTTTGTTATAAATCCAGTCATGCTTTCATTTGAACTTTCATTTGAAAATGCGGGGGAATCTTCTATGTGAACTATATTTGGCAAAATGTACTTTAGGAGTAAAAGTCCTATGGAGGAGCAGAGCATGATAGTTGATAGCTAAGGGTCACATAGCCTTAGCTGAGTCCCAACTTCCTGCTTCCTTGAGCAAGTTAATTGTCCTTTTAAGCTCCATTAGTTTCATTTGTAAAATGAAATGAAAATAAGAGACTCTACCTCTGAGAGCTGTCATGAGAATTAAATGAGATAATATGTACGAAGCCTTGCCACAGTGCCTGGCACATAGAAGGGACTCAATGTTACTAGTTGCTTTGATATTCCTTTTCATAGAGATTTGCAGAAGTTTTAGTAAGGAAAATTATTTTTCTCTTCAGCATTCTAACTAGGAAATCTGGAAGAATTTAGGGGGGGAGACGAGATGAAAATATTTCTAGATACAAGAGCCAGAAAATTATTGTAGAGGAAAAGAAAGGATTATCAAACTCGACAGTCTTCAAAGTGCTGGAGAGTGAGCAATAAATGTGAGTTGTGAGCAGTGTGTATTGTGGGAAGAACAACAGACTAGGGGCAATAGATCTGCGTCCAAGATCACTCAGGTGGCCTCAGCAAGTCACTGGCTCTCTCTGGGCCTCAGTTTTATTATTAATTAAAGCAGGGACAGCATTTCCTTCTGAGTTCATAAAGCAAATGTGAGAATCAGATGAGGAATAAGAAGCATATGAGAGTGATTGGTGAATGTGAATGTAGGTATTTAGGAAATTACAATGATGACATCTTTTTTGAACACCCTACAAATTATCTACCTTCTCTTATTTAAGGGTCATTTTTTGACTTCCACTCTATCAATGTAATTTGAAAGGGATGACCTATGTGGAAACCAATAGACTAATCCAGGAGTTCTATGTCTGGCTTTGTTTACTGAGGCCAAGTGGTGTGACACAGGAAAACGGGGAATGAGGAGTTGGTCATCAGGCCGAGATTGTGTTCTTCAATTTCCTGGGTGTGTGAACCCAGACCAGAGACTTCACCCCTCTGGGTTTACCTCCTTGTCTGTAAAATGATAAGACTATTTGCTCTTTCTATCTCACAGGATTATTTTGAGGACCAAACATATAGTGAAAGATCCAAAATAAATGTCATATACAAATAATCCATTGATTACTTTATTCATTTGAATTGTAGATACTATCAAAATTAGGGGCCGGATGCGGTGGCTCACGCCTGTAATCCTAGCACTCTGGGAGGCCAAGGCGGGAGGATAGCTCAAGATCAGGAGTTGGAAACCAGCCTGAGGAAGAACGAAACCCCGTCTCTACTAAAAATAGGAACACATTAATTGGCCAACTAAAAATATATAGAAAAAATTAGCCAGGCATGGTGGTGCATGCCTATAGTCCCAACTACTCAGGAGGCTGAGGCAGAAGGATTGCTTGAGCCCAGGAGTTTGAGGTTGCTGTGAGCGAGGCTGACGCTACGGCACTCTAGCCCAGGCAACAGAGTGAAACTAAAAAAAAAAAAAGAAACGAAAAATTAAGTAAGGTAAAGCTTAAAAACTTATGACCCCTCCATAGGACGAAATACAATGCCACCCTGACCAATTGTGTTTGTGAAGAAAATTTAAGAATATGGAAAAGGTTTATGAAATAGCAGTAATTGGGTAAAGAGACACACGCACAGGCCTGCACACACAGAGAGGAAAACAACTAAAAAGAGGTACACCAAAATGTCAACAGTGATTGTTTCTGATTATTGGGATTATAGGTTCTTATTTTTTTTATACTTCTTTAAGCTTTCCCGCATGTTGCAAATTATAAAAATAATAAGCATGTGCTGCTACTTAATAGAAAAAAAAGTTATCTAAGAAAACCTAATAAGATAATGTATGTCAAAAATCCACAAACAGTGCCAGGCACATACTGAATAGGTACATCATTGACATTAGTTGAATCTGAATGCAAACTCTTACAAAAAAGAAATCATGGAAGGAAGATATATGTCAAAGGCTCTGCCATCAGATGATATTATTCAAAGAAAGTAGATAGAAAGACAAGACCCATCAACTGTGCCACTGATATGGGGCCAGGACATAAGCCTTGATGCGTATGTTAGGAAAAACCTTGACCCCCTAACCCTGAACGGGTGCTGGGACTACTTCTACATCCTTTAAGACAAACAATTAACATTTAAGCTGCCCTTGTTCTGGGCAGGATCAGAACCATGTGAAGGCCTTAAAATATCCCTGGGATGACATGTCACAAAGCAGCTGGCTGGCTGGAGGGGTCCCATAAATGTCACAAAGAAACTCATCCCAATAGGGAAGGCAGGAGACAAAAATAATAACAATAATTCTTTGCATTCGCATGGCATCTTTCATGTGAAGAGCTCAAAGTATTTTACAGATGTTATATCCATTAAAACTTATGTGGCAAGCATTATTCTCCCTGGATTACAGATGGGGAGGGAACAGTCATCCTGTCACTCAGGCTAAAACTGGAATAAACATGTAATTATCTTTGAGAGGAAACCTTTCTAATGTAACCCTTTCCTTCTGCAGTTTCCTATTGCTTCTGAGTGAGTGGGACAGGTCACATCCTTGCGCCTGGAATATCTGCTGCAGGTATCCAAACACTGAAATGAGATCACCTCTCAACCTTTTTTTCCCAGACGAAACATATTTAACTTTTCAAATCTTTCTTCAGGAGACCACACTTCCCTTTTCTCATTTTCCTACAACCTGGGGATGGTTTTCAAGTCGAGTAACTAAAACCAGTGCCTGATGCTTAAGCCCAGATCGAGCAGTGACTTTACCTGAATGAACTGATAGTCTGGAGGTTAGATTTGTGTTTTTGCAGCTGGGCCTTTCGTGAAGCTATGTTGTTGCTTTGGTTCTGGCACTTTTCTGATAAGGCAGTGACTTCTATTTCTGATTTTTCACAGTCTTCTTTATACCTTTTTTTTTTTTTTTGACTGGGAATTAAACTTCTTTTAAAAATACAAAGTAAATTGACAATCTTGGAAAGAAGGAAAAAAAAATCTTTAATCTTATTGTTCTAACAGCAACTATTATTATTTTTCCATATTGCATTTTGTCTTTATTCATATTAATCTTTTAGTATTGGTTAAGTAATACTGTATATGCCATTTTGTATTCTTTAAATTGTATTCTGCTATTAAGATTACATTATATTATAAGCATTTTTCTCCATTGCTTCTTGGAAAGTAAGCATAATTTTTACTGTATAGTCAGGATTCTAAATTTGTATTATAATTTACTCAGCTATCAGAATATATTAGAATTGCCTCCAATTTTTCTATTTCTGTAAAATGTTCTTTGTTGAACATTTTTGCATTTAAAACTTTAATATTTTAGGTTATTTCGTTAGAAACTTGAAAACTGGTTGGATATATATTCCCCAAATAGCTTTCTCAAATGACTGAAGCTAATTACAATGCCCCCAGGCAATAATGTTGGACAACATTAGTTTCACTGTACTCTTGTTAGAACTGAATTTTATTATTTTCTGAATTGGAGAAATATTTACCTTGCTTTAAAATTTAATTTGAATTTCCTTTCTATTCATGTTGGCTATTTTACCTATTTTTTTAGCAGACTGAATGTATTCCCTCACCTTTTTGGGGAAGTTATGTATTGGATGAACAATGGTATATAAACCTAAACTAAGTGAAAAACAATTTTGATATGAAAGTAGTAGTAATAATAAAATCTTGTACTTATAAAGCTACTTTCTCTCCAGGGTTCAATGTGTTGCTTTATTCTTTAAAATACTTTTGTGAAGTAAATGAGAAATACTATTCATCAGTTTTAAAGATGAAGAAAATAATAAGACTAGCACTTGGTACCTTGGCTTAGACCAATTGCTATGTTACAGGGAATGACATTGACTATATTTTCTCACTGGCTCTCACTACATTCTCAGAGCAAAAGCACCTCAGGCTTCGGCTTAGTCTTATTCAAATTCTTTAGGCATTATTGCTTTTCCTTTTGTGTTCTGAATATACATATGATCATTTATCCTATGCCTGTGTAGTAGTAAAAAGGAAAAAAAAAACAAACAGTCAAGCCAGTTGTCTGGCAATATGTAGGGAAGGAAAAAGCACTTGTGAATTTAATCTGTTCTTAGGGCTAAAATGATTTTCATACATGTCAGAGCCGAACCAGTTTGTGCATGTAGACACTACCTCTGACAGACTGGTTGTCATTAGTCATATATTTAGTTGTTGGATCTAGCCCTGATCCCTAAGAAATCTGATTTATTATTTAGCTCTATGAGAAACCCTGGACATGAACTACAACTCTTTTTTTTTTTCTGCTTATAGATCTTAAACTTCTTTTTCATTCTTTCCAAAACAGTGTTTTTCCATGCTCTCCATGTTTAGCTTATAAATTCAGATGGTTTCTCCCTTTTGCCAGCCTATGAACACATAATCTTAAAAACTGGCACCTACATGAACTAGTTTTCCTCCTGTGCCTTATGGGAATACAGTCTCTTGTCTGTTAAGTCAAAGCCATGCAATTATCTTTCTCTCCATCCATTAATAGTCCTTGCTCGTTTTTCTGAGTGAGATGCACTTCAGTTACACAGCTGGGAGGGAATTTATTTTTAATAGAATGTAGCTCAGTGAAATTTTTGGAATTTAATTAACTTTTTGGAAAACAACTATCTAAACAAAGCAAATTTGCTGCGCTGTTTCCCACAGCCCTGTTCATGTTTGTGTGAAGCAGAATGGAGGAGAAAGCAGTTTTGGGATATATTTGACTCGCAGCTGAAAAAATTGGACTAGATTCACCAGTTGCATTATGAAACAATGAAACCTTTTCAAGTGGGAGATAAAGTAATGGGAAGTGGCAGGAGAGAGGTAGGAATGCAGACAGTACAACAGCACAGAGTGACTCCGATAAGATCTCGGGGAATATGAGACAAATCGGATTCAGGTTTGCCGTGCCCGCCACTCATGCCTCCTTCCTTCTCTGCCCAGGACTTAGTTTCTGGCACTTTCCAGTAACTTCTGTTGTGAAATAGACCTGGCCCAGTTCCTTCCCTCACTTTCCATACCTTAACCTTACCAAGGGAGGGCTTATGGTGCTGGGCCTGCCTACCTGCTCCGGGCAGGCTCTGATTGCTGTGAAGCTGAGACGCTGTTCTTGCTGGTGACCACCTGAGAGTAATTAAGCAGCCTCTCCTACCTAGAGCTGAACCGACTGGTTCCAAAATTATATTTTCCTGGAACATCTTGTTGAACTGGAATGCTCTGGCAGTTAAGAAACCACTGCTCACACCTGAACAAATCAGTCTGTTTTTCCTGAAATGTAGTACATGTTCGCTTCCTGGCACACTCGAAAGTAAATGGCAGATTCAATTGTCTGGCTTAAGCAGAATGCGGTGAGATCATGATAGCATCATGGAGCATTAAGTTAAAGATTGCAGAAAATCAAGAGTTATACTGATTGATTTGTAGTCTAGTTATACAACCAGGCCAGAGAAAGGAAAAACTAGTGAGCATGTTCAAAAGTAGTTGAAAAGAGTGAGTCTACCTTCAATAAAGTCAATTTTCCAAAGAAATAAAATTTTTGAAATATAAAATAAATCTTACATGGCATGTGTAAAACACACACACACACAGAGGAAATATCTATTTCCTATACCCTACCCTTCTTTTGGAAAGTAAGTAAACTTCAATATTCAGAATTCTCGTCAGTCCATTTTTTTTATTACCATTATTACTACTTCCCACCTCTTTTTCTTTGGGCAAAAGCCAATGATTTTGTGCTAATTTGTAGAGCAATCTGAGAAAAAGCGTGTGGCAGACTTAATTCAAAACAAATGCTTAAAAAGCACTTAACCAAAGGAAACTTTGAAAGTGCTTCTCCCATATCCAGATCTAAAAGTAATAATTTTGAAAAAAAAAGTACAAACAAGAAGCATTTCGGAAGACAAATGTATTAGAACTGGAAGTCATTATTTTTCCCCAACACTTCCATTTCCAGGAACTGAGCTGGCTCCTTACTTTCTTCTCACTCTATGGGAAGCTGCTCTTGAAATGTTTCAAAGAACCACTGTCACTAAAGTGCTGCATGAATTCTGGGGATTGGTCCCCTCATTCTCACCCTGCCCAGGAGAAAACACCTCCCTCTCAGCCCACAGAGTGATGCTGGAGCATCCTGGGGCCACCATCAAAGGAAGAACAAAATGATGTAATGGTCTTCAAAAGATAACTGATGGTGACCTGCGTGAACTTTGGTGCTCTGGAACCGGGCACACTGGCTGGGGGTATCAGACACAGCAGCCAGAGCTTTTTGAATGCCATGTGGAAATATACAGTCCTCCAATAGGAAGCAGAAAAACACAGCCACAAGAAAATCAGGAGATGAGACAAACTTGTTTTGTGACTTAGCCCCATTCCATTCATTTAAGCTTTTTTGATTTTTGGCTAATGCCAGCCCACTCTTTTCTTCCCACTACCCTTCCCTACATGGACCCATACGCCTCTGCCCCAAATCAGTAGAGGGGTCACAAACATTAAGAATAGTTTTCTGAACTTTGAGAGTTTATTTTCTTTTTTGTTTTTCTTGTTGGAAAAACAAAAATCCGTGTCATTAAGAATCTTGTATTCTTGACAATCCGAACTTTAAATGTAATAACCATTTTGAAGGTTGATCTATCCTGGGATAAAATTTTAGATTGGGGGACATGAAACACAAATATGGCCGTGGATGGTAAATGGAGGTGTGAATATCTGCAATAAACAATCAGATTTCACAGGCTCAGATGTAGGGTTGTCAGTCATAGCTCCAATAGTGATTTCTATCAGAGGCAGAGAGGACGGGACACTATCTCTTCAACTATAACCACTCCATCAGATCCTCTCCTCTTGATCTGAATAATAAATCTAGTAGCTTGTACTCATTGATTCATTTTATGTAATAGTACAGGCAATATGCAAATTTATGAAAATTAACAGCAATGGTATGTTATACACCAGGAAATACTACGGTAGGACTTCAGTACTATTAGGAATATATCTTTTTTGTGCTTCTTGCTAGTACATGACTTCAGTTGCTGGTATAATGAATGTGCTTATTTCAAGAGACAGTTTTAAAACACAGTTACACTTTATTGCTCCTTTAAAAACACTTCTCACAAATCCCATGTCACCGAAGAGTGGGTTCATCCAATCTTTTATTGAGTGCAGCCTTGTCCTGTTTATGACCCACGACTGATGCGTCAGCCTGTAAATGTGATTTCTCTGAAGCAGTGGAGGACAAGTATCTAGCTCCTATGACAGGAAGGCATTTAACAGAATCGTCTCGCTACTCTAAAAATGCTTCTGTTGCCAGCATCCCAGATAGGAAGCAAGGCTTCCCATGGATCGTGCTCTTGCTGGAAAAGCACAGAATGTTTTCGAGAAGGTAGTCCTAATTGGTGTGAAACATCTTGAATTGCTGAAGTTCTAATGGACTTGAAAAAGCCCCTGGAGAATCAAAGGAAGAACAAAATGATGTAATGGTCTTCAAAAGATAAAATAAAAACAGAATGAAAAAGCTTTAATTCATTTCAGAAAGAGATGTCGATGTCAACTCTTAGTATTTGTGGATAAAGTTGCCAGATAATCTTTTTCAATTTGGGGGTGGAAAGGGGGCGGTGGTGGTAGAATTTTGGACAGATGGAGGAGAAATATCAAACAATTAGTGCCATCTAGTGGTTGTAAAGGATAAAGACAGACCTTCAGCAAATGAGAGAACTGGCCTTTTACCATTATAGTACTGAGAAATGTACAAGCAGGCCAAACCCTAGTTTCTGGAGAAGGCTGGCTTGAACTTATATCTCTATTTATTCACTAAGCCATGAACCTCAAGTGATGAGGCAGAATTTTTAAATAGTTTTGGTAATGAATCCTAAACAGAAAAGATTTGAGGCCCTAAAAGTCACATACAGAAAATAAACCCTCTTGGATATTTTTAAAATGTGCACTTTGCTATGTTTCAACAAAGTCTGAGTTAAAACTACCAAGTCATATGTAAGGAGGGAAAGCTGCATATGTTTCAAAATATCATGTCACTGGGACTTTTCTGTTATCTGTAAACAATAAACACATTCTAAAGTTATACTACTAGCCTGAGGGTCTGTTTAAAACAGGGCACAATTCTGTGGCTCATGAACTTGGATGGGAAAAATTTATATCTTTATTTTCACTATCTTAAATCTGAAATGTAACATTTCCTTCAATCAAGAATGTGGGCTACAAACCACAGTAGTGTTAGCATTACTTGAGACTTTTACACCAAAAGAAATCAGAGATTTTTATATTATGTTCTTCATTACTACTAAATGATAGCAGTTGTTAGACATTGACAACAGATCTTGTTGCTTAATGGGTTAATAAAGAAGTAAACATGTTGCCATGTTATAAATTTAGTTTTAAAAAGATTTAAATAATTTCCCTGTAATTTATTCTATTTGAAAGTCTATGCATTTTACTTAAATTATTTACAAACATTACTCTGGGAGGAGGTCCGTAGGCTTCATTAAGCTGCCAAGGAGGTCCTTGGTGCAGAAAGGTACAGAGCCCTGATTTAAAGGGATAGTTAAATCATGAAGTTGAAACCCATAATTTAGCAGCCAAAAGCTCAGTCTCTGGATCCAGTTGCTTGGATTCAAATATTGCTTTCTAGTAGTTAGCCTCCCTGTGCCTCTGTTTACCTATGTGTGACACCCACCTCATGGAGAGAGGTGTGAGATTTAAATGAGTTGACACATGGAAAGTGCTGAAAGGAGTATCTAGCCCTTAGAAATTCTCAGCATTAGTTTTGCCATTATGGTACAATGCAGTTATTAAGTTTAAAAACTTCTAGCTAAATCACTCAGATAAATGATCCACATTTATAATATAGATTGCCATCAGATTTGATTGACAAGCATGCTTTGGCAAGTATTTTTTATGTAGGAAAAATATATTTGATATACTTTTTAAGCTAATATTTATAATAACTCTTAAGAGTGTTATAGTATCCCCATTTTCAGAACCCTAGATAGTTAGGTGTCCAGTTCAAAGTCATATGGATAAAGTAGCTAGAATACAAATTAAAAGATTTTGGTAATTGTTTTTCACCCACCTAATCTTCAAAATCCAAAGGCTTTAGGAGTTCTCTAAGTGTACTTGAAAGATAAGATTTTTTAAAAGTGGAAAAGTATCCATATCTAGATGTGTAGATAGAACTAGTTTAGAAACTAACCTAATCTGAGGGATAATTGCACACCACAGTGGGAGGAAGAAAGAATAAACTGAGAGCTTTTACAGATATGAACACAATTGATCTTTACAACAAACTTGTAAATCATGGGCTTTTTTTTTTTTCCTACAAAAATAGTGTAAATGCATACTATGTTTTAAATGTTTGTGGTAAGAGAAGTGAGCAAGATAAATAAAGTCCTTGTCCTCATGTAGTTTAATTTCCAAGAGTGATGATGAGGACACAGGTAAGTCTGCCCACTTGGCTAGTGGAGAAATGGGAGTCAAGGGATAAATAAGTAACTCCCTTAAGTTCACAGAGCTCTTATGTCGCAACAGAGGACTCAGAATTCTTACTGGGAGTATGCCTGTGACGATTCCACCACACTCGCAGCAGCTTTTTGGGAAAATCTAGGTATACTTCTGAGAGTGAACTTCTGCCATATTACAGCAGTGAATATGACCTTCTGGATTTTTGTTGTTGTTGTTTGTTTGGGATGCAACTGGATTTTAGTGAAAATGCATTGAAATTGGTATCAGAAGATCTGCATTAGATTCTGAACTTTGCCACTTGTGAGCAGTGTGGCTGAGTGTTCAGTTTTCTCACCCACACCATGGTGAAAATTAGAGGCATCTCACAAGGCTTTTGTGAAGATTAAATAAGCTAATGTTTATGAACATCTAGAGAATAGATTTGTTCACAGTAGGCATGCCACAAATTTGCAGTGATTATGGTACTGAGTATCTACTTACTGTTTATTCGTGGAATTAATCAAGGAGGTGTAGTTAATGCCTCCCTTTCCCCGGAGAGAAATAGCTCTACTTGTTGTTCAATTTTATCTTAGTCTCTAATTCGGGGATGATAGCATCTACCAAAAAGGGTAGTGCTTAAGGATTAGCAATAGACCATATAATGTACCTAGCAGTTTCTGGCATAGAACAAGCAATTATGAAATTACAGCAATTGTGATTATTACATTTGTGAGTCTAATATAGCACATGTCCAATAGACTATTTATAAAATGTATTATACATTTGGATTGAGATACTGTTGATGTTTTTATTACAAAGACTGGAATATTTTAATCAAAAATCATGAGAAAAACTTTTAAAAAGCCAGAAATGTTAAAGAAGCCTGTGGGAATAACAACTAAGTATGGGTCGTCTTTCCTTTGTTAATTAGGAGTTCCTAAGATCTTAGTGATTGCCCCCCCAAAAGCATCTTCACATTTCAATTTTTTTTCTAGCTTCATATATAAACAAGAAATACACTGTAACTCATGAGGTGTTGGAGATCTCTAGATGAGAGAGCATGTTTATGGGGACAAGATCTTTCCACCGGCTTTATAATTGTCTGATAATTGTAAAGCTAGCAGGACTGAACATGTAGAACTGAGAAAGAAAGTTTGGCACTGTAGGCACAGACTGAATACTGTGGAAGGGAATGAAATGGAAAGGTATTTTATTTTTAACCATTACTTGGGAAACCAGAATTCAATTTTAAATATCTGGCCATAGGGCTGGATCCAGATTCACTTCCAAATTTAAAGCACGATTGCCCTATAAAGGAGGGGTTGGTGATAATGAGCAAATGAAGGACATCATGGTTTCAAGCTTTCTTTTTGAACGAGGGGTGATTTTCTTCTCCCTAAACACAAACACACACTTGCACACACACACACACACACACGCGCTTAAACTAACACATGCACACAGGCACCTCCTTCAGAATGCAGTCAGCTCTTCTTATTGTGGGGTAATTGGCAGGTTAGAAGCTCAAGCTTCACTGCATTCCTCCGGGAGAAATTAGAGGCTTCCTCTGCAAGAGCGATGAGGGAGTTCATGCTGAGCTATTCTTTTAAATGAGTGAATTCTAGCTCTGTTTTAGGAAGCTGCCCGAGGCAAAGCCTGGAGGCCGGGTTGGGGATTTTATAAGAACTTCTCACTCCAGGCTGCAATCAGAGCTCCCGTTCCTCCCCCACTGGCCTCTTTTCTAACTGCTACCCGGAATTCCCATCTTCTGGGATCTTTGGCTATTTCTGCTCCCTGTGAGCCGCTCCCTGCTTAATTAGAGCACTCCTCCTTCCCGCCCAGATCTGACACCTGATCTCCCGGGCTCTAATCGCGACCCTGGTTCTATGCGCACAGCGGGAGGACGGTTGCCCGCCGGCCACTACTGTTCTGCTGCCCCTTACTGCCCCCCACTGGCCAAAGACGTAACTGCAGTCAGCCCTTAAGATTTGGATCCCGTCCCAGGGAAAAAATGTAATTAAAGCTTTCAGTGGTTTATGACAGCCAGGCTTACAAGCAGGTAGGGGGTAAAAAAAAAGAAGAAGAGGCATATTGCACAGATGGAATGCGTGTTTTTATTTGAATCTTAAACGTAATTATGTTGAAAAAGATACGGCTTAGGTAATTTGGTTTCTGTGGATTAGGCAAAATCAAGTAGTTTATTCAATTATTCAGAGTAGTAGCGTCTTTTGAACCTCATTCTCTAGTTAATTGCACATTTATGCAGTCTACGTGGTGTGAAGGGTCTCAGCCCACTCATCAGAGCTTCTGACATAAACTCACAGGATCATGAGAACCAGGTTCTCCCTATGCCTGGGAGCTCTCAGCTGTGACCTGGGTGCCTTGGAGAATTGTGTAATCTCTCTTGCCCAATACTACAGTTGACTGGCCAACCATAAGGGTTTGCGTTCCATTTAATTGTTGTACCCTTATGAAGTACCTGGTCTATATTTCAACAAAGTCAGGTGGACCTTACAAGCCTTAACAACCCACTGCATACTCAGGTGATTGTGGTGGAGGCAGGAGTTTGCAGGGACCTGGGGTCTCAGAAAACATGCGAAGGAGGCAAATTTGTCTTTGGCGCCTTTTCCCATCCTCTGCATCCCCATTCCCCTTCTTTGAAGGCCTCTAGGCACCAAAATGGTCTCTTGCCTGTACCAGTCCAGTCTGCCTCTTTACAGCAGCTGAGAGCAGAGCCTCTGCACCATCACTATGTATGTGAATCACCTGGGGGGCTGGGTAAACGACAGATCCTGTTTTAGTATGTCTGGGATGTGCCTGAGAGTCTGCATTTCTCATAAATTTCCAGGTGATGTTGATGCTATTGGTCCTCCGTGGAACATACTTGGAGTAGCAAAGCAATCAAATCATCTGATTAAAGGGATTCTTTTTAATCAACGTGTAAATGAGTGTTAGGCTCAACACAGCTGGTTGTCTGCATGTGAATAGCTGTTGTGTTCTTTCCAGCAACCCTTGGAGATTTCAGGAAGAACAGCGGAGTAAAACCTATTCTTCCTTTAAAGCCCCCTTTTCTGAAGTGATGGGAGGGGCCTGAGAGGCACAGGGTTAATTCCAGGGGAATCGCAAAGGTGTTTCTTTGGCTTCCAGTCTCCTTTCTGTGCCCTCATCTCTCTCTTCCCATCCATGCCTCATTTCCCCCCTCCCCCTTTTTCTACTCTGTGGTTAAAGGACATGAAAAAGTCACATGTTTTATGCTATTATTTAATAATTAAATATTGTTTTATATGACAAAAGTGTTTACAAATCCTTGGTAATGGATGGGTTCCTGTCTCAATTTTGCCGCAGACTTCAGATACACTTACGGCATATTTCTTGACCAAGTGCTTGGGTAGCCGGTGTTACTGTCCAGAAACTAGTAGAACTTTAATAATTTTAGAGATAAGAGTCCAGTAAAAAAATTGGATTCAAAGTTTGTGCTATTATGAATTAACAAGTATTTACTTAATAAAAACTTTGCTCTAGTATGAAGAATATTGGACTGGAGCTAAGAAAGTTTAGCTCTAGTTTCAACTCTAGGTCTCTAGCTGCATGACCCTGATCAATAACAAGAGAAACTGCATCTCAATTTTCCTCTTTGTCATGCCTATTTATTAATGGAGTAAATGTTTTTTGAGTAATTATTACAAGGTCGTTAGACATCTAGTAAGTACTAAATGCTTATGTATTGATCGAATTCTTTAACTCATAGGGTGTTTTGACATTGCATTTATTTGCTCCCAGAAAGCTATTTAGGCACATGGAATAATGGCTCTATTCCTTGCTTTGTGTTCCTTGGGATGGTAGGAGGCAATACCCTCCTGTTTCCTGTTGCTCTCCTAAATCTGAGATTATGTCTGGAAGCCCTGAAGACTCAGCAGACTGGTTCTTATAGCAACTTTCTCTGTTGGGTGATGGCCAGGGAAGGTGTCCAGTTGCACATAAATGAAACGTGTCTAGTGAGCTGGGGTGGCTATTGCGTGGGTGGGCTCATCCGTCAGGGGTGCTGGCACTGGCCAAGAGGAAGTGTTGAGGAAACCCAGTACCAGATGGGAATAGGCTAGGGAGATTTTCCAGCCAAAGGGCGCATTCCAGAACCAACGGTGCAATGTGCAGTGTCAGAAAAGTCAGCAAGTAGGGGATGGATGAGAGCAAGGACACAGCAAGGTGTTGGATGCCTGCCGAACAAGCTATGAGGGTTCTAGGCAAAGCTCCATACCCAGCAGCGGGCTGCAATACTAAGTATGAAATTGAGGCTGAAGTCCAGTTAGAGAACAGAGCTGCAGGCTGTTGTTCGGGGTTCATCAGACACCAGGCCAGCAGTAGGAAGATGAATTCCAGACTCCACACACTGGTGTTAATCCCTGCCCTGGTCAGGGCTGGCTGACTCAGAGCCCTGGCAGGGCGGTGTCTGTGATTGGTCAGGACTGGGAAGGCAGGAACTGGGAGTGAGGAATCAGTGGAGGAGCTTTGTCAGTATCGTGAGTCCCGATATTGCCACCTCCACCCTAGCCCTTACAGGGCATTGCATTATGCCAGTAAGGAGCCAGTTCCTTGACTCATGAAGGTTTTGTAAGCTCCAACAGTAATTCTGTAGAATGTCAATGCTTCTGAGAGATGTAGCATCTTACGCCCTGCCTCTCTTTTTCTTACTGAGAATTCTGGCGCAAATGTATCGTCAATGCCCTTCAGTCAGAGACTGCCACGGACACACCTATAGTTAGAAAGGTGGGTTGATTCCTCATTGCGATGAGGAAGAAACTATACCATGTGGATCTGTGGGACATCTCAGTAAGAGAGCATTAGAAACGACTTATTATAGGGTCTGGATTTTGGTTGGGTGACTTTGGGGGGACCCTAAGGGAGCAGGGCTTTGTTCTAGAGTAGCTGCTGTCAGAGAGCAGGGATAGTTCTGTAGGAACTAATCTATTCCCACAAGAACTGAACTCATCCATTCCTACAAGAATTAATCCAGTCTCCCCAGAGCAAGAACTCACAATGGCTAGAACGGCACCACTCCCACGAACCAGGTGCCTCCTTTTAGGTCCCACTTCTCCAAACCACCACATTTTGGGATCAAATTCAGCATGAGTTTTGATGGGGACCAACAAACCATATCCAAACCATAGCACCTTTTATGTCCTTCTAGACTGATATTCTCTATTTTCTTTTCAGTTTTATTTTTTATAGAATTTATCTGATATACCATATATTTTACTTATGCATTTGTTCGTTAAATATTTTTTTTTCTACTTGAATGTAAGCTCTCTGAGGCAAGATTTTTTCGTCCATTTCTTTGCTATTATATCCTCAGAGCCCAGACTACAGGGTATGATAGAGGAGTCAACAAATATGTCGTTAATTAAGGAATGGAAAGAAGCTGAGGCGTGGGGAGACTGAGTGAATTGGAAAACATTGTCTGAGAGAGAGAGCCAGAGAGAGAATTGCTTTTAAGAAAAACAAGTGTCCTGGATTTTGATCTGATCTTATACTATGGAATCACATTAAAATTAATTTCTGAAAACCTCGCATATATGTACAGTAAAATTCCCACATTGGCAAGATGGCTCTAGAAATTAGTTACCATTTCTATGTTGATTGACATCAGCAATGTGTTCCGAAAATTTCTCAAGTATGATCACCGACTGGTTGATCAATTCTCCAGTGTCAAGCAGTTGATGAAAGAAGAACAACCATTGTCTATAGGTCTCTGAAAAAAATATGGTTATATTTTTTGGTGTTTATTATTTCTATGTAAAAAAGCTGAAAGAATACTCTGCGATGGTAAGATTAATATGAAATTTCAGCCCAATTCCTCCAAAAAGAGTGCTTGGTAATGAGGCAAAAGAATTCTAGCCTTGATCTCCTTGGCCAGGGGTGATCTCTGGATGGGAAATTGTAAACCTGGACCACACTCTTGTGGGAATGTTCCTGAACTAAACTCACAGATTAAAAAATAAAAAAAACAAAAACCCAACTAAACAAACAAAAAAAACCACTTTGAAGCTCCATAGTGCCCTAAAAATGAAAGAGTGAGAAAATACTTACAATGTGGTTTTAACAAGTGGGTGGTTTAAGCCTATACACAAATAAAACAATAATTTTGGCATATCGTTGTGATTAAAGATAATAGTTCTCTGGTGACAATACGTTTACTCAGGTGTGCCGTTTGTTCAATGTGTCGTAGCACACTGCTTAGGCCTCTAGATCATGCAGGTTTGCTCAGTAATTACTGCAAACCAGTTGACTTATTGTTGGGATGTCAGCGACCTGGGCATGTGCCAAATAGCTCTCAGACAACTGGGAACCACCAGCAACACTTGCCTGATGAGGGCGTCTGCACTTCTCCTGTCAGGTGTGCAGCCGGGATGGGCAAACTGGTTGAGGGAAATGAACTTCATTCCATACTACAGGAGGCCTCCAGGATCTGCCCCAAGCCCTGTGAAGGTAATACCAAGATGAGCATTTTCTTTGATGAACCTTCAACCAAGAGAAACAAATGATCTGACGCTTGTTCTGTGGCAGTCTTCTCCTCCTGGGAACTATTAAAATGCTATCGTCATCATGACATCGCGAAATTCTATATTACGGAAATTAGATCTGTTCTGAAAACTTGAATACAAATAAACATGTAGACTTATAAAAACTAGTTTTAAAGATGTTTGCTGACTTTCTATGATGAAGGGCAGTTAAAAGTGAGCAGTTGGCTGCTGGGTTGAAATCAGCTTCAACCTTCTGCTTGTCACTTAATCTCTCTAAACTTGTTTTCTTCTTCCTAAAATGGGAATGAAATAGTAATTTCTCATATTTTTTTTTTTTTTTTTTAGAACTGAGTGAGAAAAAATACATGTAGAAGTATTGGACAAGAAGCCACTCATTAGTTATGACTATCAACTAACATATACTGAGGAGTGATTTAGTGTGAAGTCAGATGTTCCATGGCTTGGTTCTGGGCTCTGCTATGTACAGACTGTGTAATCTCAAGCAAATTAAATTTTCTTCATGGAAATGGTGTCTACCTCCTCAGGAATGTTGTAAATATTAAATGGATCAGTACATTTAAAACACATGGCCCTGTACCTGGTACTTAGCAATCACTTAGAAAATGCTAGGTATTATACAGTGGTATT
Organism: Microcebus murinus; assembly: GCF_040939455.1. Lineage (NCBI taxonomy): Eukaryota > Metazoa > Chordata > Mammalia > Primates > Cheirogaleidae > Microcebus > Microcebus murinus. The sequence goes on along the minus strand of NC_134111.1, from coordinate 92,050,049 downwards.
TAATCCTTCTGTTCCTTTCCTATTGGTCTTTATTAGTTATTTTCAGATAACCATAAGCAGGAAAATTTAAATTACTCATGGCATAAATAATAATAACAATGATAGAGACACTCTCAATTCCATCAGCCAAATAAATCAACCACTTTAGTTTTTCAGATTTCCTTTTCACCACATATAGGAGGGGGTGTCAAAAAGGTTGTGGAAAAATAGAATTGAAAGATGAAAAAATAAAATAAAATTTATTTCTCAACATAAGCTCCATTTTCCTGAACCAGTTTGCCCATCCTGCCTGCACACACAACATGAAAAATGTAGGAGCCTTCAGCAGACAAGGTCAAGACATTTTTTAGCCATGATACCAGACATATAGTCCGTCCCTAAAGAACTGAGGGTCTGGGGATTTAACCATGTCAATGCAGTCTTTTTACATTATTAACTGAAGACAAATGGATGCCTTTTACAGATGTTTTAAGGCTAGGAAACAAAAAGAAGCCAGAAGGAGCCAGAGCAGGACTGTAAGGTGAATGCCTAATAATTCCCTAGCAAATCACTCATAAAATTGCCCTTGTTTAATGAGAGGAATCAGCAAGAATATTGTTCTGGTGGGGAAGGATTCTCTGGTGAAACTTTGCCAGATGTTTTCCTGCTATAGCTTTGGCTAACTTTCTTAAAACAATCTCATAACAAGCAGGCAGGTGTTATCCTTCTTTGGGCCTCCAGAAAGTCAACAAGCAAAATGTCTTGAGCATGCCCCCAAACTGTTGCCATGACCTCTGCTCTTGACTGGTCCACTTTGCTTTGACTGGACCACTCCCACTTCTCAGTAGCCATTGCTTGGGTTGTGCTTTGTCTTCAGGATTAAACTGGCAAAGCCATATTTTGTCACCTGTTACAGTTCTTTGAAGAAATGATTCAAGATCTTGATTCTGACCTGCACTCGAATGTTTGTAGCAGCACGGTTCACAATCGCAAAGGTGTGGAAACAACCCAGGTGCCCATCAATACATGACTGGATTAATAAAATGTAGTATATGTATACCATGGAGTACTATTCAGCTTTAAGAAACAATGGTGATATAGCACCTCTTGTATTTTCCTGGATAGAGCTGGAACCAATTCTACTAAGTGATGTATCTCAAGAATGGAAAAACAAGCACCACATGTACTCACCAGCAAATTGGTATTAATGGATCAAGACTTAAGTGGACATATTTAAGGAATAACATTTATCAGATGTCGGGAGGGTGGGGGGGAATGGGCAATATACATAGCCTTAACATTTGTACCCCCATAGTATGCTGAAATTAAAATAAATAAATTGAAAGAAAAAACAAACAAACAACAAAAAAAGAAAACTCTGCTCTTGTCTGCAGCTGATCTGGACACAGCCGTTTTGGCACCTATGGAGTAGAAAGTTTGTTCAACTTTAATTTTTCAGTTAGAATTATAAAAGCTGAGCCAGTTGAGATGTCTATGGTGTTTGCTATTGTTTCTGTTATTATTCATTTGTCTTCTTCAATGAGGGCATATACAAGATTAATTTATTCTTTGCAAATTGATGTGAATGGCCTGTCACTGTGGGCTTCATCTTGAATACTGTCCCTTCCCTGCTTAAAATGAGTTACCCATTTGTAAGCTGCTGCTTTCTTTGGGGCATTGTTTTCATAAAGCATCAGTGATTTCACCTTTTTTCCACCCAAGCTTCACCCTAAATTTGATGTTTGTCCTTGCTTCAATTTTAGCAGAATTAATGTTGCTCTGATAGGAGCTCTTTGCAAACCAATGTCTTATTTTTCTTAGTACCTCAAACTAGATCCTTGTTTGCCATGTTATAACAAGTTAGTATGAGTTTATTTTGGTGCAAAAAATATTTGAAATCCATGCATATTTTTTCATAATACATATTTTCCATGAACTTTTTGGAAGTCCTTTTGTATTTCAATTTGTTTTTCATAGTTTTAACCATAGTATAGTTAAAAGTTTGATAGTGAATGCTATGTATAATTTTTTTCTATTCCTGTATCTATTGAAATTTTGGTAACCTGAACACTGAAGATGTCTTTGAAGCTTAAGATCACTTCTATGCTTTTCAAGGGAGGTTTATTAATCATGTTCACTTTTTGCATTTATTTATTTGTATCCCTCATCTCAATTTTTGGAAGTACTAGAGAATGGGAAAAGATCTACAGCAGTGGTTCTCAACAAGGACATTTTGACAATGTACAGAGAAATCTCTATACCCCTCAAAAATGATTTTTTATTATGAAATGTCAATAGTATTAAAGTTGGTACACCCTGACCTAGACAATTTTTCTCAGCCTCACTTTCTTGAGTTGGATTACAATGCATGGCCAAAGGTACTTGAAATAGATAACTAAGACTTAGATACGTAAGTTGGCATTTTTTCCCCTTTATTCCTTTATGTCTATGTCAACCCTCACCAAGCCTATTTTCATTGGTCACAGTAGAACAGAAGCCACCAGAAAACTCTGCTTCACAAGTGACAGCCATAGTCACCCTGTTTGTGTTTAGCTTAGTACAACTGAGTAGGTTATTACTGTCTGGTAGTAAGCTGTAGAATAAGAGATCAATTGAAACTTTCAATTAGAACCTATTCAACCGCCCATAAACATCATCTATTCCAAGTTCTATGTTTTCCTGGGCATAAGCCACTGTTTTAGGAGCTCATCTTGTCCCTAATATTTTTGGTACCTTTTCTAATACTGTATATCATCAACTTTAATGAGGTATCAATTCTAAGACACATTATTTCTTTCTCAGTGGTGAGAATGCTGAGAAAGTAAAAATGCTACAAATTTTAATTGTCACATTCCATTTGTGGCAAGATATATGCAAATTTCAGACACATTGAAATGTGAAAAAGTTCATCCTAAAATTGATGAAGTATGATCATTATTGTCCATTTCATTGAATCACATAAATGTTTCCTTTTAAAATGCTGTCTCTTTAAGATATTTAGATTTCACTTTTGAATAACTTTAATATTTTAAAACTATAGAGCTCTAAAATGTGACCACAGTAAAAATGAGTAAAAATTGTGTTCAGTAATAATTAATTGCCATTGTGTAGTATTTTAGATAAGCATATACTCAGCACTTCTTGTATCTGAGCAAATATAAAGGAGAAAGTGTTTTGAAACTCCTGAAAAAATTATGTAATACTGTAATACAGTGATATTTGTGCACTCACACACAGAATAATGTCTACCTATATACAAATATATATAAATATGATGTTCTGTTTTTGCCCATTTATGTATATTCTTCCATCAGACTTTAAACTATGGCTCCTCCCTCATTCATCTAACTTTCAAAATTCTATTTAGTTTTTGGTTACAATTCCTCAATTTTCTATAATAATTTTGATCTGTTCCTAAAAGTTCACTAGCCTCTACTTAATACCCTTAAATTAAAGACATGACTAAGCTACAGTGAGTAGCTGATTGATTGAATCCTTTTGGCTTCGTCTAATTTACATGTTCTTTGCAGCTGTCAGAAAAGTCACAAAAGAGAGCCGGGAAAGGCAGGGTGGATGATAAGTAGTGATTGAAAACAAGACCTAAGTCCAGTGACAGGTAGCCCTGGCCAGCAATAGAAAGGAAAGCTTGTGTTGTTTCTGACTCAGCCCTTGGTTAAATCTGGAAATCTGAAAATGATGATCGTTAATGAAACAGCAATGTTCCTCAATATGTTATTTCACAGGCTTGCAGACCCATCAGCCCTACATCAATTGATACTTTACACATAGTAAGAGTTTAGTTTGGATGTCCTGCTTTCAAACTAACCTGGGGAATATTATTATTTAAAAAGTTACCATCCTAATTATAACATGCAAAACATTTCTCTGTGTAGCAATTTCCTATTTTCAAGATTGCTTTAAGTCTTCTCCTTGAAGTGAACAAAACTACTTTTTATTATTAATTTAAGTATTAAATTTATTATTAATTTAATACTCAAAATGGCTGACAAAACTTTCCATGTGCTGTGCAGCTTTTCAATCTCTTCCTGAGAAAGCCGAGACGTTCCTTCTTTATCCTAAAAATTTCTAAAAGGTAGAAAATGACTCATTTAATATATTTATGTCTAATTAGGTGAACACATTGTATTTTTAAATATAATGCAAATATAAATTTGTAGCTGTTCAGCCTGAAATATGGAACTAGAAGATAACAAATATTCATATAAGAAAGAGCCAGATCGTGGAAAGGCAATTTAATGGAGCAACTGAAAAATAAACTTGTATAAATTAATTACTGACTCAGCCAAGGATATAGAATGTCAAGACTGGCAAATTTCCAAACTGAAGTAAGAACTTTAAAGTTTATTTTGAGCTGTAAAAACAGCTGCTTTTTGACAAGGGCCAAATTAGGCATAAAGCCTCGTAGTCAGCCCTCTTGTGGCAAATGTGGATAATGGCAGAAACGATAATCTTAAAATGTACTAGACAAGACAGATTTTTCGTAGAGTCAGAATTTTTTTCTTTAAGTTTTCTTACTTTTTTAAAAAAAATCCTCACAAGTGTTTGAAATGACAAAGCATAGTGTACGTGCCTATATCTGGAGTAAAAGAACTTGTTGGCAAATCCCTTCTTTTCTTCTTAACGACTGCTGCCAGAACTCTTGGCCTAGGTTCTCAAGCTGCAGAAATCTGTTTGCATAAATATGTAATAAGGATGGGAGGCTTGTTTGATAAACCCAATAAGGTCATTTGGAGGGTCAAATGAACTAATGCATGTGGGAGCATTTTTCAACTGTAGAGTTCTACAAATGCAATGTATTATTCAAAGAGCAAAAAGAGTGACTAGTTATAAATACCCTTAAAATGCTCCCAGACTTTGGCCTGAAATGTAGACTATTTTATGACACCCTTCTGATCTTAAAAGCTTTTCAATTTTTAAATAACTACATTTTAAGCTGAACTATTTTTTTCTTTGCACTTTCTTCCTCTACTGTTTTAACTTTTTAAATTCTTTTAAAATTCCACCAGTTTCCTTTCAGCATTTTATTGGCTTTAATAATTAATATTTACCTTTCATATTGTTCCAGAATTTTGCTATTCCTCATCATGATCCTATTGTTTCTATTTTCATCCTGTTTCAATCATTTATAGATTCTCTAGTTTCTTTGTAACTGAGTGCTTACTATGTGACAATTCCTGCTCTATGTGCTGGGGATAGAGTAGTAAAAAGACAGTGACCCCCTCCCCCATGGATCTTATTATAAATAAATATATGTAAATATATTAAACATATACAAATACATATGTAATAGCAAATGCTATGAAGAAAGAGAAAGCAGTGGCTCAAAAGTAATAGGTGGGGTAGAGGAAAAATTATTTTAGGATGAAGGAAGAGCAAGTGCCAATGTCCTGAGGCAGAAACAGCAATGAGGCTAGTGTTAGTAGAGTGAGGGTTAAAGAAACTGGGAAGGAGCTGAGGAAACAAAGGCTGTTGCAGGTCATAAAAAATTTTGCCAGGTGTGAAAAGGAGTGTGGGTTTTATTCTGAGTCAGATGGAAGCCACTGGGGAACTTAGAGTAGGATAATGATCTGATCCAATTCCTATCTTCCCAGATCCTGTGGCTTCTCTCTGGAGGATGGACAGCCATGAGACAGAAGTGAGAAGGCTTTTGCTGTGATCCTCGAGAGATGACAATTGCTTGGACTCGGAAGGTGGAGTTGAAGTTGTTGCACAGGGGTGAGATTCAAGAAAGGTTATAGGGAGTGGGCGGAGGGAAGAGAGTCTTCGAGGGCAACTGAGGTTTCAACCTGTGAAATTTGATGAGCTGCGGTGCATTTTACGGCCAGAGAAGACTGAGGAGGAAGGAGACTTTCATGATGCTGATGGGGAACTCAATAGTTCTGTTCTACACTTGGCAAGTTTGAGGTGTTGCATAGACAGATATTTGAATCTGAGTTGGGGGAAGTGTGGAATAGGGATATAAAATCGAGGTTCTGCAGCTTACAGATTGTATTTGATCCCCAAACCCTGGGAAATGAGTCTTGATAAAAACCAAAGTCTGAGAATAGAGACCTGTGGCATGACCTACTTCCCATGTAGAGGTTGGGAAGAGGAAGAACCAGCAAGGGAGGGTAAGAAGGAAGAGCTGGAAGGTGGACATCAGAAGAGAGTAGTAATCTGGGAGCCACGTGAGGAAGTGTTTCAAAGATGAGTGAGTGTCAAACCTTGAAGAGAAGAGGAGTAAACTGACGATGAGAGTGTATCATTGGATGAGGCAAGAAGAGGTCATTGGCGATTGCAATAACTACCCTCGTGCACAACTTCAGAATCCTGTCAGCCCCACCCACTGCACCCAGCTCTGACCACGTACAGACAGTGCCTTGCCTCTGGTCTACCTCATGTACCTCTGTCTTCTGTCTTGATGAGTCACCCCCAGGAACTTTCTCTGCCTTTACACAGATACAGCCTGAAAGTGCAGGGAATTTATTGTGGTCACAGCCACTCCTGACCAAGGGGCAACTGGAGCCCCTGGATTAATGCTTCCCACTCCCATGCCCCTGTTGAACAGTCCTGGGATGCATCTTGTAAGGCTCCCCAGAAGGTCTCAGACGGACTAACACCAATCACCTAATAGACCCTGGTATTCCCTTCTCTCTCTCTCCATTTCACTCTCACTGTTCTTACTCCTGGTCACACTCCAACATAAACTTCCAGCCAGCCTTTTCTCCATGCCCAGAAGGTTGCACTTGGCTTTCTTAAGAGATGCCCCTGTTACTCTCCTTCCCTTCAGGCTGACCTGGGTTAGTACCTGTGTCCAGAAGAAAAAGCCTACACACTAAAGAAATTGCAGCACCTGACTAATATGTGTGGGTAGGAATTAGGGGAACATATGTAGAGGTGGTTCTTCGGAACATCACACCATCTGGCAGAATGGCTGAATGATGGCATGGGGTGGTGAAGTGGAATATGAAGTGGTGTAGGAAATAACTTATTAATGTGGGAACACTTTCTTTTGACTTGGAATTCAACATTCTGGCAGAGACACTGGAGCTGGTCTCAGAAACCTGCTGGGACAGCTTCTTAAACCTTGGCCCAAATGATGGCCTTCAGGGAATTAGATGGAGCTGCTAGAACTACCACAGAAAGTACTGGGGAAGGGGTCAGAAGGTGCAGGGAAGAGGGAGTGTTGGGATGGTTTTATCACATGAGACTGAGAACCCAGGAGGGCTTAGAGGATGTTTCCTCCACAGAGAATGAGGGAGCTCAGAGAGTGGCTGTCCTCTGCAGACCAGGGCTGACAGCAGGAGATGTTCCTATAGACCTAGACTCCCCAAAAGCACTAGGAATGATGGAGTTCTGGGGTGTGGAGAGGTGCAAGTCAGGAGCCAGAACATAACCATCAGAGGCCCAGTGGACCTCAGTACAATGATGGCCAGAGAGCCATCATGGTGTCTGGGCCTTGTAGAGATGGCTTCAAATGGCTTCTGAGGGGGGATGCAGTTGTTTAACTTGATAGATCAGATACTAAATGAAAAAGTTAGTCTTCCCCATGATGGAGAAGAGACAGAGAGCTGGAATGGGCTGGGGACTCACCACCTGCCAGACCCTGAGCTCAGGGTTGTCAAACACCATCTTCTTCTGTGGTCTCCTTTTATGTTATTCTACCAATTGTCCTCCTCCTTAACCTCCAACCTGAACTATGGTTTAGCCTTTGTAGTTATTGCCTCCCTTGAGTTTACTGTGAACTTTACTTTACTATAATGTAAATTATAGTTTTTATGCATTTCCCAGTGTTTCTTAGAGACATGTTTTAGGAGCCAAATGCAATGCATTTTAGCATTTTTATTATAAGAAAGCAAATGCTGTGCACTTCTGCACCTTTTTTAGCTCTGAGCTGTGTGGATGACTGCTCATTTTTGGAGACCCTGGGTACCCTCTGAGTCTTGGCACGGGACACTAGAGTCTGTCCTGTGGTTTCTCTCCCACCATCCCACTTAGGCCAAGGCCCCTCCATGTACACGTTCTCTTTTGTATCTGTTAACCTTTGAAGGCTCCAAGGCCTCTCCCTGACTTCATACAAGTACCCTCTACTTTTCTATAATCTAGAGTCTCACTGTTAGGGCTAAGAGCTTGGAGCTGTCTTTCTATTGCTGTGGAAATATTTTGTGGCTGCTTGTCTTTGCATTAAAGGGATCTTCCACCACCCCTGCCCTTTGCAGTGTTAGATTATCTTCCAAACGTCAAGGGGGAGGAGTGGAGGGCCGTGGGTAGGCCATGCACAAAGGCCTGTCTTCCTACCCTGGAAGGAAGCAGGTAAGTAACTGCCTACTAGTTGTAGGCAAGTTCCTGTGGATGATTTTTGGCTGAGTTGCTTTAGCAGGTTCTATAAGAGGGTGTGTGTGTGTGTGTGTGTGTGTGTGAGAGAGAGAGATAGAGAGAGAGAGAGAGAAAGAGAGAGAGACAGAGAGATTTTAAACAGAGAAAAACATAAACAGATCAGAAAAGAAACAATGAAAAAATATAAAAAAGGAGGCCGAGAAACGAAGGTTTCCCAAGCCTAAATAAAACTATAACAAAATTAAATTATATTTTCTTTATTTGCCCAGCCAAGGTGGTCTGTCATTATTTACTTCTCCCTTTTATTTTCTCCATGGGATTCTCAGGAAACCACCCATTACATCCCTCTCTCTCACTTGCCCTGTGCCCACCCCTCCTTATTTTCTTTGTTTCTCAGATTTAACACAATCTGTTCAACTCTGGGTCAGGCTATTCAACTCCAGCTCTTTGTGGCTTACATTTTTAGATCATCCCTGAATTCTGCAGTCTTTGCCTGGAATAATCCAAGGAAATTACACAGGACATTCTCTGGAATGTTCTCTACTGGAACTTCCAAAATGTTTGGTCTCTCCGTGGCCATGATTTGGGATTTTCATCCTCTTAAACATGTGTGTTCTGCCCTGTCTGCAAATTCCTGGGCATGGGGGCGTACTGAGACCATAGGGAGGCCACACTTCTCCATGGCTTTGAGGGCAGTGATGCTAGTGTGAAGAGAAATGTAAAAATAAAACAACAATGACAACGACAGCAACACAAGCAGGATTGGAAAACAGAGTGGAGGGGCCTGACAGTGCAAGGCAGAGGCGTCTGTGTGAGATGCTTGCTTTCTCCTCCAGCAGCTGCATGCCTGGGGGAGAGCTGTTTCCTTTCTCAGGCTCCCCCCAGCCTCTGTGTGCGGAGAAAGCTGGATGACAAAGGAAATCCATAAGTGCTGATCTTTTCCAGCCAAACACCAGCCAGCACAATGGCCCGGGAAGTCACTCTGGCCACCAGCGCTGCGCCAAAGGACTTTAATTTAGTTCAACCAAAATGTATGAGAACACTAACATGGGCCAGATATCCTGTGCTAGATGCTGGTGTCCTGAAAGATGAACAGCAAAGAATGAGTAGGATTTGGAGCTTCACCGGACCAGGTAAACTAGAGCAAGTGTCAGGTGGAGGTGTCAGGTGGAGCAAGTGTCAGACACTTGGCCAGGACAATTAGGAGAAAGATGATGATATTAGTGAGCAAAGAGACTCTCAGAGGAGTGGGTTTGAGCAAGGTTGGGCAGAGAGGAAGCAGAGGATGGTATTTTTGGTTTGGTAGGTGTTAAATGGGACATGCCATTAAGGCATTCAAGTGGAGATTCCAGAAAGGGGTAGATGTGTAGGTCAAAGGATCAATAAATACATAAACAAATAAATGAATATACAAATAGAAAGTAAATGAATTTCTTTTTCCAATTTTGGAATTAGAAATGTGGATCTAGGAGTCATCAGAGTAGGTATGGGGTGACTAAAGTTGCATTCATCTTTGATTTCTTAACATGAATAAAAAGAATACATACCTTCCCTACCAAAATCATGGGGTTATTGCAATCATCAAAGAAAACAATTTATATGAAAGCATTTTTAACATGCAAAGGGTTGCAATTGTAAGGTCTTAGTATTCTTGATTGATCACTGTGTGTCTCACACAACCCTTTGCAGTGTGAGATGCCAAATGATAGAAGATACAGCTCTTCTCTCAAAGAGCTTGCAGTCGATTAAGGGTTTGAAAAGAGTATCTCCTATGTCTTCAGAACAGTGAGGAAGGTGGAATTTCTGTGAGTTCTCTTAGGACTTGGGTAGAAGAGAAGGGTATAATATGAGGAAAAGTTCCTGGTGGAGAAATTGTAAAATAAAGCATTTAGACTCTACTTCATGGTAAAAAGACTCTGTCTAGGGTTGCATGGCCATTGCAAGGAACCTTTGTCCAATCTGAGAGATGTTTTTTTGTTTTTTGTTTTTTCCAGATTGTTTTTCATTATGCAGGCAATTTATAGGGTGCCTTCTGTATTTGGAAGATGATCACTTATAGAAAACTCTGAAACACCATGTCAGTACCTTCTCCACCAGGATCGAGAATGTCTGTTGGCAAAACATAAAAGCTAAAGCTGGGATTGCCTACATAATTTGTGGGACTTAGTGCTAAATGAAAATGCAGGCCACTTGTTCACAAATTAGTAAGAATTTCACAAAGGTGGCTGTAGAACACTAATCTAAGAGCAGGACCTTCTAAGCTGAAGGCCCTGTGCCACTGCAGATGTTAACCATGATGCTGACTCTGCTGACAGCATTTCCAGAATCTGCTGCAGGGACGTCACTTGGGTCACCATTTAAAATGCGGTAGGGCTTGAGTTTCCACGCATTCAATGAACATCTGTTGAATCATAGAATAATCAAGCATTCACTATGTGCTGGATCAGCCCAGAAGTGGGCACAGAGATTATGAGGCTAGATAAATCCCTCTTTCCTTGAGGCATGCACTTGCTTGCTTAGTAAAAAACAACATATTTTATTTCTTAAAGGTTCAGTTTAAATGCTACCTCCCACATGGTTCATTTAAAAGTTTTCTCTTTTTTTTCTGTATTCCACAGTGCTGTGTACCTTGACTGTATTATTTCTGAGGGAAAAGGGCCAACCAAATGTGGGCTTGAGCCTAAGTCTTCTTGTCAGGGGTTGGGGGTGGTCTTGCCATTAGCAGGACTTCCCATAGTACCACACAGTGATGGAGTCATGGGAATGAGGAGATACTGAGCTAGGTGGGGTCCATGGCAGCTGAAGCCCCTGGCTGTCCCTCTAGCTGTGAACACTGTGTTTTCTATGCATGCCACCATGGGACAAACACAGGGAAGCCCTGTGTTCCAGCACAGTTCTTCTGTGGCACTAAGGTTGCTTAGTCACTGGATGCTCCCATGCACCCTTCCTCCTGGGTTTTCATGTAATCCACAGGTATCTTTTCTTTTTTTTTAATTGTATTATGGAATTTTTGAGCCTGTAACAAGGCCAGGACACAGGAGTGCCAGGACAGGCCTGAGAAAGATGATGGCTACCAAGGCCATATGTCCCTTTTGGCTTCCTTCTTCCTCCTTGAGCATCTGGAAGATGTAATTCTGCCCTGTGTATCCTACTACGCTCCATTTCTTCTCTTTTCTTCTTCGGTCTGCACCATCTCTACAGGGATAGTATTGTCTAACCTCTGCATTGTTTTTATCCCTAAAACACCCCGTTTCTTCTGTTGGGCTTTGCCTTTGGGCCATCAATCTATTTTGAGAGAATTATAAGCCACCGATCCCCAAACATGGTGAATTTACTGTTAGGGGTGGTGTTGCCCATAAATTGAAAACTGAGGGAAAAGAGTTGCCAGAATGCTCTTAAAGAGCTGATCTGCTTTGTAATCTGATGTAAATTGTATGATATACTTTGTTTCTCCTTTTAGAATGGATTTCTGAGAACCAAACCCATTCCAGGTTTTAAAAACCTGCCTGGGTTTTCAAGGATCAAGAAGCTGTAGAAACATTTTGGCAGAACTTTACCAAAATGTATTGGGATTTATTGCTAATAGAATACCAATCTTCCCCTCATCTGAATTTCCTTTTCCCACCTTCCCTCTGATTTTTTATTTTTATATTGAAAGGGTGCTTCTCATTTGCTGCTTTAAATCTCTTCTTATAATGAGGCACTAAATAAATACATACATAAATAAATAAATACACAAACAAATAAATGAATATGTAGAGAATAAATGAATTTCTATCCTGTCCTCAGAAATCCTCTCTCCCTTTTCTTCCTTCTACATCCCCTTGCACCTCTTCTACAAATTCTTTCCAAAGAGGACAGAAGCGCCAGAGACAAACCATAACGCCTAATATGTCCCTGCATATTCACCCAAGAGTAACTGGGAACACCTGACTAAATCATCTATCTAGTCACACCTGTCATTGTTCGGCCGGTATTTGTAGCTTGCCTGTCTATTCCTCGAGGAGACGTATGTGCACATACAGAATGTAAATTCTGTGAAGGGAGAGAATGTGTCTTTTTGTTAATCAACTTCAGGCACTTGCTCTACTTCTGGTCACATGTGGAATGTGTTAATGAGGAGGAAGATGAGGACTTCTGTGGGAAGCTGTGAAAATTCTGACAGCCGTTAATAGTAGGATCAGTAATTCTGACTTTAGGATAACTTATTACCAGGTCTGCAACTGGGGGCAAAGGGAGAAACCAAGTGAACCTTTAGAATCATTTCAGCTTCCTGACTTAACGGGCTGGGGAGGGCTGGAGGTGGAGCCATGCTTAGCTGTAGATGCTTTCTTGTGTTGTATTTTCCATAAATTTAAGTCTTGCTGTTAATACAAAGTCCAAGGCAGATGCATCTCACTTTGTGTAACAGCTCTGTTTGTAAGCATTTCCATGTAAATTGAGTCCTTGTACAGTAAATGGAATCCTTTAACATACAGCTGGGTAGCTCTCAGTTTAAAGGAACCCTTGAGCAAATTCTTTTGAAAGAGAAGGATCCTCTGTGACTTAAGTAATCACATTCTAATTTATATTTTCTCTTAATTGGGATTGTAACTTAAAGAGTTTCTTTATAAATCTTTACTTAATATAAGTAAATAAATTAGTATATATCCTATACAATTTTCCCCAGGGACAAAATAATCATAGATGTGTCACACTCATAAGTCAATGATTTAATCACAGCCTTAGGAGAGATACTGATGTCATGGAAGATTTCTGCTCATTAGCTGTTATAAAGCCAAGACAGCCAGAGCCTAGTCTAGTTCATCCAAGAACATCTAGCCAGGCTGTTGCCCTGGGAGATCCCAAATTCTTTGATGAAAGGCTACAGAGGATGGTAGGGTATGCAATGTGCTGAACTTGGGGAAAGAAGAAATTGGTTTCAATCATAACTTGATTCAGTCACTTGCCTTAACCTATTTGACTTTGTGAGTCTCTTAAAACCACAGAGTTTCAATTTCCTCAGCTTCTCAGCTTAAAAATGGGCTAAAAGGTCTCTTTGAGAATGTGGAGGGACAATTTTCACAACACACTTTATAAAATGCAAAGTATCAAACATATTAGTCATTGATAGAGGGCAGGGTGTTTTCTGGCTCTATTTTGGTTTGTTTTAAACTGATGTCTACTTTGTAAACACAGCTTTTTTTTTTCCCCCTGGAGTCTACTGATTCAAGTTTTTCTGACTGAGCCCACTTGGTTGTTTTCAAAATTTCCTAGAAATTAACAATCTTCCTTAGAGAAGACTATCATCTCTTTGGAAGGTTGTATTATACTATAGGAAGATTTCTAGAGAAGAGAAAGTTCGCCCTCTAGTGTGGTCCAAGAGAAAACTTGTAAAAGAATTTATAAAGTAGACATAATGTGCTTTTAAAAGAGGCTGCTTTCTAAATTATTACTTTCTCTTGCTGTTTGAATTGAACCCTCATTTCTTTACTAATTTAGCCTGGCTACTAGATATTTACTCTATCGATCTTCAAGTGAGCTATTTATGTTTTATATTATATATATATATTCCTCTGACTTTTGAAAGCCATTGAAGACAAATAAAATTTTCAGAATTAGTTTAATTGATTCTTACTGGGTGGTATTTTTATAGTTGTAGTTGTAATGTAAATGCTAAGTAGAATCTTGCCTTGATTTATTTTGCTTTGATTTAATTTCAAATTAAATGACCTCAATCAAGATTATGAACTCAGTGTCTGGTGCTGTGAATTGTAAAAGCTCCTGCTCCTGGTGAGTGGAGAATGTGCAGAGAAATGAATTCTGTCTTATAATTTCAAAATAATGACAAGCATTTAATCACATTGGCAAACAATACAGTAATACATGAGTTTTTTTTCCCCATGGAACTACTGGCTGCTTTATAATTTTTTAAATTGAGAAGGGCACATCTTCAGCAAGCTTTGAGCTCTATGTTGACACTTGTCATTCCTTTTTGGGACACCTCAATAAAGAAGACGGAGCAAGTAGAACTTACACAAGCCACATAGTTAAATGTACCAATAATTCACTATCTTTATTTTTCTATTAGGTGGCATAATGCATGTATTGATCCTTATTTTGCCTCTTAGCAAAAGACTTAACCTAGTCACTGCCAGGTCCAGTGGTGTATTGGAGCTGGCTCATATCAGCTTGAAAAAGCCAACTGTCAGGAAATTTGCATGCCAGTTATTATTAAAGATTCATTGGAAAAATTAAATTGCATAAACTTACAACTGAATAAGACATATTAAAAACAAAGATTATAATGTGCAAAACTCATCTCTTCCTAATTAGTTTGGGTGTGCATTATAACACCAAGGTCTTTACACTCTGTGCCCACTCCCACATGTCCAGGCCCTGATCATTCAGTCTTTGTCCTTCCATGTCTCTGCCCACCTCCCCAGGCCATTCACCGCTACCCATGAGTCGGCACCTTCTCTTTCTCTACAGGTATCCTATCTAGCCCTCTGCCTATAAGGAGGATTTTCCCCTCTACCTTTGTCTTTCGAGGCTACCCTGAGTGAATCTATCATGGAGGCCATTCATTCTCATCTTGTACCCACGAAATGGAGCTACCTTTGAAAACCAAGCTCTGACTTTCCCCTCCTCCAGCTGGTGTGCAGGAGTCTGAGCCGAGGGAGGATGCCAGTGCCATGTCAGTGGGGGCCCTGAAGGTCTGGGCTGCAGCTCTTGGAACATGCTTGTGCCCTGGGTCCTTCTCAGGCTCAGTCTTTGATGCACCACTTTACCTTACAATGGATTGCTGCTGGGCCCCCGTTATGACTGGGGGAGTCTGATGGGACTTAGCTCATGATGAATAATTCGGGTGGAATGGTCACTTGTGGTCCTGTCTCTCCCAGGACCAGGCAATATGACAGGGATTGCTTTCAAGAAGTGCATAATTCTCCACAGCAGAAGACATGGTATTGCCCCAGTCTCCAGAGGGCCTATGTGTGATTCTCACACTGGGGTGTTCCACGGGCTCCACACAGACTCTTTCTCTCTGTGGATACTTCCAGCACTAATGCACATGCTGGGTTGTTTTCCCCGGTGCTAGGCTGCTTGCCCTGCCTCTGACCTGCTTCAGAGCCCTTCCCCACCCCAGGCTTCACTCCAAGATCATGGCTCTTCACATCTCCCAGTGATATGAAGCCTGGGTAGTGATCCTAGGTATAGAATATGCTACCCCCAGAACCCCAAAAGGCCCTCCTTCTTTGTGCTTTCTTTGTCATGGGAGCACAGTGCAGAGCTGCCTTTTGCTTTGAATTGGATGCCCCAGCATGCCCCTGACCACTGAATTCCCAGACACTCTGCAGATGTGGCAAGTTGGCAGGCTCTGAATCTTTGCAGGGTTTATTTCCCACCCTCTGGAGCACAGGTGTGGCCTGCAGCAAGCAAGCCATGTCTTGCTCATCCAGCTCAACCAACGTAATGCCATGGGTGTAATGGATCAATGTGCTGTTTTGTGGGACATTCAGGCAGTTCAGATCTCTCTGACTATCTTATGTCAAAGAGCAGAGTTAATGTAACCCTGGGGCAAACCTTTTAATATTTTCTATTGCTTATTTCATGTGAATGCAAACTGAAAGTGATAGAAATGAACACCTTCACCAAATCAATATCCACACACTATGTGCTTGAGGCAAAGATACAGCTAGTCTGGTGACTGCAATTGAGGTTGAGCCTGCAGTAATCTGCAGTCATCCTCTGGGATTCATCCTCCAATCTATAGAGGCCAGACGGATAGAGTGAATGAAGGTATGATGCTATCTATGACCTTTGAATCCTTTAGCTTTTTAAGGAGGTCATTCACATTTGCCATCCCCCAGGGATGCAATATTGCTTTTGATTTATTATCTTGGCCAGATGCGTTCAGTTTAAGAGACTTCTATGTTGCCTTCCTCACCACTGTGATGGCTCTTGCCCTACAGAACAAGGTGACAGCTGCCAACTATGTTTTGTTTGTTTATTTTTGGTTGTTTGTTTTTCAGAGACAGGGTCTTGCTCTATTGCCCAGGCTGGAGTACAACAGTGCGATAATAGCTCACTGAAACCTCAAACTCCTAAGCTCAAGTAATCCTCCCTCTTTGGCCTCCCAGTTGCTAAGGTTATGGGCATGAGCCACTGTGGCCAGCTAACTGCCAAGCATGTTCATCTCAATTATACCTTTTGGGAGTGGACTAATGGCATTGAATGTGTCTGTGTGCTGTGGAGCATGTCTAGGATTCCATTTATCACATGGCTTCTATAGGGCTTACTCTAACATAGGGAGAGCCCCGATGATGCTTCAGCTGTTTGGGCATTAATGTCAATTTAGACCCTGTGTGCAGTCATTACTGAGATGTCTGGGTAGTCCACTTTCTGCAGTGGCCAGTTACCCACATAAATGTCTGTAGGTTTCTTTGAGAAAGGACTGGGGAATAAACACTGTGTGCTTGGCATGATGTTGCAGGATCCTTTCTCCTGGAGACTTAGCCACCTCATCAGCCAGTGGGTTCCAGGTCTGAAAACTGGATCAGATTTGGAATCTGGAAAATAAATTGCTACTGTTTATTGGGGTGACTGCCCTCAACCTCCTAGTTACCCACCCTTGATTTCTTCTGTTGCTATAGACTGAGCATTGTCCATTTCAATTATCCCAATATTTTGCTGCAGGACTGCTGCATCCTCTTAACCATCTCCATAGCTTGTGCAGGTGGGGTCCCCTTGGCTCCCGCTCCAACCCTGACAGCCATTGAGACCCGAGGCTTGTGGCCATCAGGTCTTACTGCCTGGTCTCTGTGGTCCTGTGTCCTGTCCTCTGCTTGCTACTGATGAACAAAATTCTATAGCAGCCTCTCCCACTGTCAGCCCAGGCCTGCAGAGGATAGCTGTCACTGACCTTCTTAGCAAGGCTGGTATCTGCTTCCCAGCACATTCCTATGGTCTTGGACCCTCCTGTGGAACCTAATCACTGGGGGGCTTCGGGCTGTATGTCTAATATCATATCCACTACAGTCTTCCCTACTAGACCATAAGCACCACGAGATGGGCAGGAACAACCTCTGTCTTATCCACTAATGAATACTCTGTGCATAGTTCCAACCTGACATGGATATTTAATAATGGGTGGCTTGAGCAGGCCTCCTGTAAGAAAGGCCAACATGCTCTGAGTGTGTACCATGGCTCAGTTCCTGTTTAAGCTCTTCCATATGCACTTGCTCCTTTAATTGTCACCTGAATCCTTTGAGATAAGAACTATCATTAGTTCCTGTCTTGCTGATGAGATAGCCTGTTCTTTAACTATATCCCCATAGCATCCTATACATTCTGTTGTCATAGTAATTATTGCATTGTGTATCTTGAAGTATTTTCTACCTTAGACTTCTGGCTGCGTGAGAATAGGGAATCATAGAAATTCAGTATTTTGCGTGTATGTGCCTGTATTCACAACTGAATGAATAAATTAATTCCCAGAAATTAACTACAGAGACTTAAGCATTTCAGAATTTCACTCCTTTTGTTACAGGCATATTGCATTGCATATTGTTCTTAATTCATGTGCACTGTTAAAGAAAGGTCAGATCTTTTAATTTGAAGTTCATAAGCCATTATTTCACTCACTTTTATAATCATCTGTGACTAGTAAACAAGCAATATATTTTATGGACCAGGATATGCAAAACTTTATTTCACACAAGGAACATGCTTCTTTTATTGGTTCCCTCCTCCTCTTGCGAATGCAAATCAATTTTTTATGTCTGTCAAATACCAGCACATATTCCGGTGATTAACAGCCCAGTGTTAATGTGATGAAAGAAATTAATTTTAGATGCATTTGGAGTTTAGAAGTAATTTGTGTAAAAATAAGATCCTGCTGTGATTCAACTATTTCCTACCAATCTGAAATATGCTGCCCTGGAAAATGTGTTATTGGCACATTTATCATACATCACAGCTCATTATTTCAAGGGCTGACAAGTATCTCGTTGCACATTTATTAGGGAACTGAGCCTTAATCATATCTGTGGTTTTAAGAGTTCCTGTCCTATTAGATTTGTGACTTTTTTTTACAGAAGAATTTTAAAAGGGAAAAATCTCCCAGACCTGGAACTGAAAGGATGATAATTTTATAGAGCATTAAAAAAGAGTTATAAGGACTCACTTACATAAAAAAGATGGCTCCTATTTTAATTTTATGTTCCGATGAGCAAACTCAATTTTTGGATTCCATTCAGTAGTTCTAAGCACAGTTATATTCTGAGCTTGTAAAACTTTCTGCCTTCCAGAAATTTCATAATACTTGCGTTTTCTTTTTCTTTTCCTCCTCTTCCTCCTCCGTTTCCTTCTTCTTTGGAGTTCCATAAGAACCAAATAGGTAAAATAGTAATAATAATTTAGAAACACAAAATCAAGAACAACTCTACATTACCAAAAATACCACTTATAAAATGTTGCATTTATTAGAAAACTTTTTCTTTTATTATTTCAACAAACATTTTACCCTGTGTCATGTTTGTACCTGTCCCTGTTCTGAGTGCCTTGGATGGATTGGTGAAGAAAACAGCTACAATCATATGCCTATGGGGAGCTTACATTCTATGAGGAATAGACATCAAACAATAAGCACAATAGATACTCAAAAAAGTGTGTCTGGAGGAGCCAAATGGTGTGGGGAAAGATAGAAGAAGTTGAGAAGTGTTGGGCGAAGGTCTGCAATTTTAAATCTTATTGTTGTTCCTAATGAGATGCTGGCATGTGAGGAATGACTGAGAGGAGAGGGAATAGACCGCTAAGGTACCTGGAGAAGCACCATTCCAGGTACTAGGAGCAACTATAGATCCAAGGCCCTGGTTTGGGTCTATGTCTGGAATATTCGAGAAACAGCCAGGAGGCCAGTGTAGGGGGGAGCAGAGCCATCAGGGAGGAAAGTCATAGGAAATGAGCTCAAGGAGGGACCATGCAGCAACGCCACTGATGAGGACTTTGGCTTTTACTCTGAGAGATATGGGGAGCCAGTGGGTTTATGCAGAGGAGTGCCATGGTCACTCATGAGGATCCCAGTGCCAGGTTGAGGACAGACTGTGAGCGCAAGGGTCGAAGGAGGGAGGCCAATTAGGAATCTATGGCAATGACTCAGGTGAGAGATGGTGGTGACTCGGGCCACTGTGATGATAGTTGAGGTGATCCAAAGTGGTCAGATTTTGGATGCATTTTGAAGATTAAGACAGATTTTCTGACAGATTGGGTGTGAGGTGTGAAGGAAAGGAAGAAATCATGGATGAATCCACAGTTTTTGGCCTGAGCAAGTAGCAGGATGGCATCACCATGAACTGAGAGGGGTGAGGCCATCGGTGGAGCAGGTCTGGGACGGTAGTGGAAGTGGCGGAGGTCAGGAGCTTAGTCGTGTAAACGTTAAATTAGCGATGCCTACTGGACATTCAAGTGAAGATGTCGAGGAGTGATTCGGACAGGAGGTATATCTTTAAACATAAGTTTATAAAATAATTAAAGCCATGAGTCTGGTTGAGATCACCTATAGAGAGAGTGAATACAGATTAAAAAGAGAGGAAGTTTAAGGACTTTTTTTCCTTTTGCACTTACATTTTATAGATGACATAATAATTAGATATTATAAAACAGTAACAACCACAACAGGCATAGGCAGGTTTGGAAACAAATACAATGATTCTTGGGAAGTTGACAACTCAGCTAGTGAGAGCAGATTGAAGAGGATCTGCTAGCAAGAGGCCACTGGGTGTCAGTTACGATGTCATAGTTATATAGAGAGGATGAAAAGTGTGGGTTAAACTGGAGGGTTGGTTGAGGACTGCTATTTAAGAGGGTTTTTACTGTATTGATGTAAATCAGAAAAGAAAGGGAACAAGGAAGATAAAGTCAACTCTTTTCATTGGACTTTCTTCCAATCTCTACTCCATGAGAGACCCAGGCAGGGGCAAGGGATGGGTGGATGTCATCCATTTGGCCTCTGCTTCCTGCTCCATCCTGCCCTGTTCTGGCCCATGGGAGACTGAAGGAAAGGGGGCAGGGAGGCTGAAGAATTTATCCCTCCAGCCTTGTCACAACACAGATGGCGTTTATGTCTTTTCATGACCACAGCTGCTGTTTAACAGAGGCTTTACCTGGCTTCACCTGTCACCCATGCTCCTGCCGCCTGTTGTACCATTTCCTCCCCTTCCCCTTCAGTCCCAAGGGTGATATTGACTTCCTATTGCAGATAGTTCTTGGGGTCTCTACATCCCAGGTCCACACCCTGTGTACCTTTTGGTACATGGGATAACAAGCCAATAAGTACAAATCCCCACTTCTTCTCTTCTCCTATTATTTTCCTTCTGACTCAAGAGATTCAGGAGGAGTATCTGGGGCATTTTACATTGACTTAAGAAAAAATAGTTGATAATAAATGTATCCATGTTACACAGAAAGATATAAATATACACACACATACACACACACATATATATCTATTACTTGAGTTGAGCAATAAATGTCATTGCATTATGCATTATCTTGGGAACTGATATTTATTAAAAATGTTAAAAATGAGGCTCCCAAATGCTATCCCAGCTCACACATTTATGAGGAGGAGATTCTAAAATGGTGTTCTGCAGCTTTACCTTACAAAATAGTCCAGAGACTATTTGTATTTTACAAAACAGTGTACAGAGAGTCTGCAATAATCAATAGCCACCATTCTTTTATTCATTTAATAAACCTTTATTGAATACCTTTTATATGGTGGTCACAAAGTTAAATGCAACATAATTACCGCCTCAGGGATTTTACAGTCTTGAGAGAGAGGGAGAGAGAGCTATATAAATGGATAGTTCCCATTCAGTGTGATAACTGAATTGATTGAGGTGATTACAAGGGACTTTGACACAGAGAAGTACCAAATGGGGGACATCAGGAAAGGCTTCTTAGAAGAGGTACTGCCTGAGTTGGATCCTGAGGATGAGCAGGAATTAGGTGAGTGATAGGAGGTGGTTGGAGGGCAGGAGCTTAGGAGAGACACCTGGAAGATTAGAGGTAGAGATTTTAGAATCCACACCATCTAGATAGAATTGAGAAAAGCCAGGGATATGGATGAGAACTCCCACGGAAGAGTAATTAAGAGCAGAACTGAGGAGTGCTCCAATATTTGCAGGTTGGGATAATATAAAGAGAAGTCAACAAAAGAAAAGGCTGAGAAAGAGGTAGCAGAGAGCCCAGGAGATGACCAGTATAAAGTAATGTCATGGAGGCTCAGGGAAGAATTTAAAGAATGAACAACGTCACCGCAACCATAAGATCAAGCATACTAGACTGGGGTGGGGGAACGCCCACTGTATTTGGAGGCTGTCTATGTTCACCTTTTGAAGGGTGGTTAGAACATTGTGAAATTGAAGAGAGGGATACATTGCTTGTAAATCACTATTTTGAGGGGATTAACTGGCAAGGGAAGGAGAGAAAGGAGTAGCTAGAAGAGAACACCAGATCATTTGGGAGTTTTCTGTGTTCATTCAGAAAGATGTGAATATGTTTATATTTGTTGAGAAAAAAGCTGAAGGGGGGTGAGAAGAGAGAAAGAGAGAGAGAGAAAGCGAAAGCAGGATAAGAAGGGAATTATTATGAAACAAAACCTGTTCCCACCTTGGAGGAGAAGGAAGGGAATGTTAGCACATGCACAGATAATGGGACTCTCTCAGTTATAAGCAACAGAAAGCCACCTCAACCTAGCAAAGTCAAAAGAAGGAATTTCTAGATTTACTTGACTGGGAAGATTCAGGACAAGATCCAGAGGCTTATTATATAGTGCCACCTCTAACTCTCAGTCTATGTGACTTATCAGATATGCTGTCTGTAACTGGGCACAAGTTGCCACTGGTAGAGAAAAGACTAAATTATTCTTAGAGTGTATTTTCTCTGCAGATGACAATGTATCTTTCCAGCTTGCTCTATGAAAAGTCTCAGGAAGAAATGCAATTGATCAGGCTTAAGTCACTTCATAACCTTGAACCAATTACTGTGGCCCAGGGGGGAGATTGCTCTAATTTTCCAGATCAGAATCAGGTACCTATGCTCAGAATCAGGTCAAGAGTGACGGTAGGATCAACCTCAAATGAACCACATGAAATGAGTAGGATTATTAGAGAATTAAGGAAGAGTGTTTCTTAAATTTGGCTACGCAGTAGAGTCTACCAAAGAACATAAAACAAAGTACCAGAGCCCCCAAAGATATTAATTTATGGTCTGAAACAGGGACCAGGAATGTGATTTTTGAATGTCTCCCTTACAGAAATCACAGTTTCAGGTCTTAAGTGTAAGTCTTCAATCTATTTTAAGTTGATTTTTGTGTGTAGTATAAGGTATGGGTCCAATTTCATCGTTTTGCATGCGAATATCCAGTTTCCTCAACACTATTTGTTGAAGTGATTGTCCTTTCCACATTGTGTATTGTTGGCATCCTTGTTAAAGATCAGTTGACCTTTTATGAGTGGGCTTATTTCTGTGCTCTATTCTGTTTATTGATCTATACATCATTATGCTAGTACTGTACTATTTTAATTATGATAGCTTTGTAATATATTTTGAAATCAGAAAGTGCAATGCTTCCAACTTTGTTTTCCTTTTCCAAGATTGTTTTGGCTATTTTGGGGCTTTAGTGTTACAGATGAATTTAAGGATTGCTTTTTCTATTTCTGTAAAAAGAAAGTTCAATCCCATTTCTGAGTATGTATCCAAAAGTATTGAAACCAGGGTCTTCAAGATACACACACACACACACACACACACACACACACATATTGCATACTATACACATATATATAACTCATCATGACATTTAAGCTAATAAGATTTACTATATCTGTAAATGTAATTGACTAGACTTTTAGAATTTTTAGATACTTGGGAAGGTTTGTTCAGGTAGAAAATTGAAGTATTTAAAAATGAACTCAAATATAGTACATTTATAATGCAGTTAAAAATGTTTGAAGGTATATAATTAAGTTTGCAAATTGAACTAAATATATTCACAACCCTTAAATTTTGTTACGCTTATAAATAAAATAAGAATAATAAGTTGAGCTGAAAGCTTTAGAAAAATGTGTAAATTTAATACATTGAATATATTTATTAATCAGAACCCACCTCTGGATTGTTTTTTCTGCACACAAAAACTGGTCTTGAGGGCATGAGGTGCTCATTTTTATCCAGAAGCTGATTCCTTGCTGCGATCCAGCCATCCATGGACAGCTTTAGCCTATGTCTGGCTTCCTGTTGGGAAAGAAAAATAAAGTTTAGTTTGTCGGAGGCACTGGAAGTTGTTTTTTTATTATGCTAGTTTTTTCTCAGTCTTATTTAATTTTCAGATATAGATGACTCATCTCTGAGGTGCAGCATATCATAACATGTGCCCTATTAAGCATTGCAAAATTTTAGAGGCAAGACAGAAGGAATTCCAGAAACTCCTATCTCCACCCTCAGGTTTAGCATAGTAATACCCTTAACTGCATCTCAGGCAAGAGATTGTCTAGTCCCTGTTTGAACAGTTCTAGTAACAGGAAGTATAACACCTTGATAGAATCTTATTTAGGGACAGCTTCAAAAGTCAGAAAGTTTTTTCTTAGATTATGCTGAGGTATGCCTTCCTGTCTTTTCCCTATAATGATCTTTATTTTTCCTTTGGGTCTTCATTTTTCTTGCAGTAGTGGCCTTGGAGTCCATGGTTGTTTTCCTCACGCACACTCTGCTCCTTTCCACTGATGTTTATGTGACATTGGTCAGACCCATCCTGATGTGTAGTGTTCAGAATTGAACACAACAGTCGTGTGTGATCTAAGCAGCTCCAATCTAGAGCCACAGTTTCTTCCCTCCCCTCTACCCCTGCATCTTCACTCCCTCCCTTTTTTAAAAAGATTTCCTTAAACTTTGTCATTCATCTTTTTATTTATTTATTTTTATTTTTTTATTTTGGCATATTATGGGGGTACAAATTTTAAGGTTTCAAAAAATGCCCTTTCCCTCCCTCCCCCCACAAGTCTGAGTTTCCAGCGTGACCATCCCCCAGATGGTGCACATCTCACTCATTATGTATGTATATACCCACCCCTCCCCCCTCCCACCTGCCCAATACCCTATTACTGTAGTACCTATGTGTCCACTTAGGTGCTACTCAGTTAATACCAGTTTGCTGGAGAATATATCTGGTGCTTGTTTCTCCATTCTTGGGATACTTCACTTAGTAGTATGGGTTCCAGCTCTAACCAGGAAAATATAAGATGTGCTATATCACCATTGTTTCTTAGAGCTGAATAGTACTCCATGGTATACATATACCACATTTTATTAATCCATTCTTGGATTGATGGGCACTTGGGCTGTTTCCACAGCCTTGCAATTATGAATTGTGCTGCTATAAACATTCGAGTGCAGGTGTCTTTTTTGTACAGTGTCATTGGATCTTTTGGGTAGATGCCCAGCAGTGGGATTGCTGGATCAAATGGTAGATTCACTTGTATCGCTTTAAGGTATCTTCATATTGCTTTCCACAGAGGTTGAACTAGTTTGCAGTCACACCAGCAGTGTAGGAGTGTTCCTCTCTCTCCACAACCACGCCAGCATTTATTGTTTGGAGATTTTTTGATAAAGGCCATTCTCACTGGGGTTAAGTGATATCTCATTGTGGTTTTGATTTGCATTTCCCTGATGATTAGAGATGTTGAGCATTTTTTCATATATTTGTTGGCCATTCTTCTGTCTCTTTAGAAAAGTTTCTGTTCAAGTCCTTTGCCCACTTTTTAATGGGGTTATTTGATTTTTTCTTCCTGAT
Source organism: Microcebus murinus (assembly GCF_040939455.1). NCBI lineage: Eukaryota > Metazoa > Chordata > Mammalia > Primates > Cheirogaleidae > Microcebus > Microcebus murinus. Next base: position 92,024,899 of record NC_134111.1, on the reverse strand, counting down.
TTTCGTGAGTTCTAAGTATATTCTAGTTATCAGTCCCTTATCGGATGCATAGGATGCAAAAATTTTCTCCCATTCTGTAGGTTGTCTGTTTACTTTCATGACTATTTCTTTGGCTGTGCAGAAGCTTTGTAGTTTGATCATGTCCCATTTATTTATTTTTGTTGCTGCTGTGATTGCCTTTGGGGACTTCTTCATAAACTCTTTGCCCAGGCCAATGTCTAGAAGGGTATTTCCAATATTTTCCTCTAGAATTCTAATAGTTTCATACCTTAGGTTTAAGTCTGTTATCCAGCATGAGTTGATTTTTGTGAGAGGTGAAAGGTGTGGGTCCTGTTTTAGCCTTCTACAGGTGGCTATCCAGTTTTCCCAGCACCATTTATTGAAAAGAGATTCTTTTCCCCAGCGTATGTTTTTGTCTGCTTTGTCAAAGATTAGATGGCTATATGAGGATGGTTTTATATCAGGATTCTCAGATCTGTTCCACTGGTCAATATTCCTATTTTTGTGCCAATACCAGATTGATTTAATTACTACAGCTTTGTAGTATAGTTTGATATCTGGCATATTAATACCTCCCATTTTATTTTTGTTGCCTAGAATTGCTTTTGATATTCGGGTCTTCTTTGGTTCCATACGAAGGGTAAAATGATTTTCTCTATATCTGTGAAGAATGCTGATGGGATTTTAATAGGTATTATGTTGAATCTTTAGATCAGTTTGGGTAGTATAGACATTTTAATTATATTGAGTCTGCAGATCCACGAGCATGGTATGGATTTCCATCTGTTTACATCCTCTGCTATTTCCTTCCTCAGTGTTTCATAGTTCTCCCTGTAGAGGTCTTTTACATCCTTGGTTAAGTATATTCCTAGGTACTTTAATTTCTTTGTTGCTATTGTGAAGGGAATTGAGTCTTTGATTTGGTTCTCAATTTGATTGTTGTTGACATATATGAATGCCTCTGATTTCTGTGTAATGATTTTGTATCCTGAGACTTTATTAAATTCATTTATCAGCTCCAGGAGTTTCTTGGTTGAATCTTTGGGGTTTTCTAAATATAATATCATATCATCAGCAAACAGTGAAATTTTGATCTCTTCTGCCCCTATTTGGATACCTTTAATTCCACTTCCCTGTCTGATTGCTGTAGCCAGGACTTCCAGCACTATGTTGAATAGAAGTGGAGATAGTGGGCAGCCTTGTCTGGTTCCAGTTCTAAGTGGAAACTCCCTCCCTTGGGTACTACATTTTCACTGAATTCCACCTTGTCCTTCTTTCCTGTCTGAAGTCTTTGACTTGGTAAGTTTAGAGGCTTATACAAAGCAAATAGCTCAATTCTCCAAATGTTCTATGTGGACTCATTGCCCATTTTGAGTTGGTTTTTATACCAAGTGCTATCATTATTTCTATGCATAACTTATGGTTAAAGCTGATATTAAATCCTACACAACAGTAGATTGGTGGGCTGTTTACGGCTGAGTCTGGGTAGGCCTTAAAATTGAAGGTGGGGGGGGAAACATATCTTTTTTATACTCTTAAGCATAAAAAGAAAATCACAAATATCTTTGTTGGTACATTAAAAATTCTCTGCTTTGGAGATAAGGGATTCATGCCTAAGTACCACTTGAGGAATCTTTGCAAAGTGAATAGTTCTGTTAAAAGATTGGACTTGCCATGCATGAGAGCATTTGCCACAACTCATTCACATCCACCAGGAGTCATAATGATTTTAAAAAATTAAATGTGAAAGAAATTATATGTGAAAAATTGAAAATGCACAAAGGGAATTTGAAGTTTAACCTGCAAACGAGTGCAGATGGTGAGCTAATTGTGGTTATATGCTTTACCTGTTTCTTCTGGGTGAAATACATTAAACGGACTAGAGAACCTGCTCAATGAGTAGATGTCAGTGAATTTGCTCTGGATTGAGTCTCACTATATTTGGTTAAGATTATTTGTCTCTTTCAGCCAACCCTCTTACCTCACCACTGTTCAGATCCTTCAGGAAATGAGATCTTCCTTAGAAAGGATGTAATGACCACATCCACTAAAGGAAAAGTAATAGGATTTTTGCTGACTGATGGTTTTTTCTTTCTTCTCACCATTAATGCTTCCTTATGATAGTAATGAAAACCTTGAAATATTAACTCAATTAAATGTTTTATATTGAAGAAGGAACTACCATTTTATAGAAGTTGAATTTCTGGCCCGAGAAGGGTTTTAGTGGGTTGGCAAAAGCAAGAAAGATGGTAAAAGAATCAATGAATGTAACACAAATCTCGAAGTGTGGACTTTGGAAGGATTTTTAACAGCCATATTTTGTTCTGATTAACTCTCCTTTTCCCAGAAGCAAAGAGGATGTCCTCTGTTGGAGCGATGCATCTAGGACAATCCGTCATCTTTAATAGGACCACTAATAATAAGAAAGCCATTTTCAGGCTCTTTCATTTTAATTAGATGCTGGGTAACCATCGTAATAGCTCATTTTATTCTTTCATCAAGAGCTTATATATTATAGCTCTTGTGGAAGGAGAAGCCTTATTTTATAGACAACTGCTTAAAGTCATTCTGACTAAAGCATGTAACTTTTATATATTATTCATTAGAGGAGGAATTAAAAAAAATTTTTTTTTATGTGAATGAAACTGCCCGTAAGAGTGGATGATGGAGGGGGAACAGACCTGCACTAACCTGGCCAGTCACAAGCAAAAGGTTTATTTTGGCCAATATCAGAAGCCTTCGGTAGTTTGAGGCAGGTAAAGGCTACAGGTTTCCTTTTCTATAGTTTTGCTACCAGGTGCTATGTTATAACACAAACATATCTCATACTGAAATCTTCCACTCAGGCAAGCAATTATCAGCAAGCAGTCATGAAGCAATCATTCAGCCTGTTCCTATACAGTCAGTGAGGCCCTGTTTTCTGTTCTTTAGTATATCACCTCACCTGGCAGCAAATTCTCTGCATGAAAGATTCTCTGGAGGCAGATTTAGCACTATTCCAACAGCAGGATTCAGTTAATTGTCTAGTTGGAATAAGGTGATAGAATCCTCCACTGAGTTGTAGGACTCAGGACTGATTAGAGGCCAAGAACACCATTGGGAAATGCAGGCAGGCTTCTGGGCTTGCTAGATTACCATACTCAATCCACTGTGGTTGAATATTGTTCATTTCATTCATGAAATATTATTGCTAATATTCCTTATGCAAATAAGCAAAGTTTATAGTGCTGATCTAGATAAAGATAGTTCAAGTATTTATGGTTCAAATGCTATGTAACCATTACGGGTTATTCATGATTAGGGAGGGACTTTCAAATATCAACCAAATATATATTCTCCCCACTGTGTATAAAGTAAATTATATATAACAATAAGATTTATAAGATATTGAATCACCATAAAGCTTCCATTTCCCTCCTGTTTCATTTCCCTTCCTTCCTTCCCTTTCCTCCTCCCTGTCTCCCTCCCTTCCTGTCTTCCTTCTTTCCCCTTTCTTCCAATCTCTCTCTCTCTCTCTCTCTCTCATTAAACACCTGTTCATTGAGTGGCTATTTGATTAGTCAGAAAATCTAGTTTGGAAACAAGCCATTACTATTTTCTAGTGTTAGTGTGACCAGTGGTCTGGGATAGAGGGCTTTCCTAGGATCTGAAATTTTCCGTATTTAAAATGAGGATGATCCCAGGCAAACTGAGTTGGTTGGTTACCCTAGTTACCCTATTTGTAATACTGTAGAAATTATTTAATTTCTGAAGCTCAGGCCTTTCATCTTTAATATAGGAAGTGATAATGCCTACTTAATAATGCCATGGTAAACCTTTAAGAACTTATTCCATACAAAGTGCATGACACATGATGTGACAATGTGGAAGACACTTCAGGTCCTTGACAACAGGTTTCTCCCCAAGGAAAAGACTTATCAGTTGGGCGGACAATTAGATAAGCAGTTAGAGGTAGAGATATAATAGTCTCGTGGCACAGGTGAGAGACAACAGATGACTCCCACAGCAGATGACCCCCAAACTGCTTTCATGGGGTTTTAGGTGGGGTAGCTGACTGGTTTTGTCCTGCTTAGGTAGACACCAAACTGAGGATCTGGCTAAGAGAATAATTTATGGAAATTTGACGTGTGAACAGGGTGGTATGATAAGAACTGACAAGTCTGCTGTGGAAATGGATAAAGCCTTATGTGAGATGCAATACATTTTTCCATCTTGCAGTGAAATCCTTTCTGAAAAATATATGTCACTCCATCATGAATTTGCAGCTATGTCTTATTTTAGGGTGTGATGAAGAACAGTGTAGCATCAAGAAAGGCACAGGGAGAGAACAGAGGCTACCCCCTGAAGGATAACAGAGGTGACTATCGCATAGGCTTGCTGTCAGGGTTAAATGACAGTATGTGTCTGTGTGGCATGATGTCTCTAGAAAACTGATAGAACAATGCCTGGCACATTTTAACTAATGTTAAATGTTAGGTTTTTGTTTTATTATTTACAATTATTTTATTATTAGAATAGCCTGCTCTCAGTGAGCACTAATTTCCTTTCACCTCCTTTATGTGTAAGGCTTTCTGCTACTTTCCTGTTTTTATTATAATTAACTCTCAATTTTGAATTAAAATCCAGACACTGGTGTAGCAAGAACTTCAAGAGTCCTGGGTAATCCAAACCTTGTCTGGGCTGAGATACTGCCTCTCCTTGGCTCAGCAGGGCCTTGACAAAGTCTTTTTTCCCACAAGGACTAAGTCTAGTTATTCTTAGAGGCCTCATTTTTGCTTGTTCAGAATTCCCAAGGCTTGGCCTCAGAGATGGTTGAATCTACTATATATATATATATATATATATATATATATATATATATATATACACACACACACATATATATATATATCTGATTGATTCTTTCTTTCTGAATTTGAAGAGAGGAGCTATAAAGAAGTTGGGAAAAACACCCTCGACTGACCTATACAGCAGAAAAAATAAGTAATTTTTGGCAGTTATTGGAGTCTCGGATAGAAGCAAATTCTTTTGTCCTCCAAGATTTCACAGGTCATGCTTCCACATCCAAAGCCTCATGAATAATTGAAGTACACAGATAGTTCTGTTAGAAAAATCACTTGATTTATTCATCCTCTGGTTGTCTCACTTCTGGGTTATTCATTTAGAACTGCTTCTAGGTAGATCTGACAGCTTCGATTATCCAAACCCCACATGTGTGTATTGATGCCTATAAATCTGAGTAATTTGGCGGCTCTTTGATTTAAAACCAGAATATATTGTGATCATGTAGGAATCTCAAAATATTGTTATATCCTACCCCAAACTCCCCCTGTACGATAGCTAAGCCATCACTAGACAGTTCCAGGATGCCTTCTGTTCAGAGTCCAAGAACTAGAGAGTAAATCATGTATAATCAACAATGCAAAGTCAAGCTACATCTTTCATGAGATTTTATGTTAGCAATGGTGGGTATGACTTCTAAGGACAGCAGGCACATACCCTTTGGAAAAAATAAACCTAGGAAAACATTAGAAAGGAAATCTATCTAAATAATGACCCCTACTAACTACTCTTTATTTTTTTTTTTCTGTGTGTTGTAGTACAATAGTTATCTAAGGAACTTTGGGTAGAATTAGATTAGGTTACTCATCAATTCATGTTTTTCAGTGTTTAATGTAGATAAACTATTTTGGAGCCATAAAAATGCTCTTTAAATATTAAACCTAATTTAACAGATCAGGATTGTTTTTTTAAAGCAATTTTAACACAATTGCTGTGTTAAAAAATCAACCTGACTATTCAGATATGCCTAAAGTCAGAATTTATGACATCGCAGATAAACATAGAATCACAACACAGAGGAATCTGTTAAGTGCTTCCTTATGCTTATATACAACAATATTAGAAATAAATATTTTTATACTTTTTAGTTATGTAAAGTTATATGAAGAATTAGGCTAATGTTTTTCATATGTAGAAATGTACCTATACTCAAATAGAAGTGTTTATATGTTATTCTTACCCTTTTTCTGATAAAGTCACCCTTGTTGGTTTGCCTTACACAACAGTTCTCACACTAATCTCTTATTTTATTAAAAACACATTTTGGTTGCATGTTCCTCCTCCTCCAAAAAGGCAAACAATTAGTGTGCAATGAAATTTCACTTGACATATAAAACTAAATTTCTATTAAAAAGCAAACTGGAGAAGATAACAAAATATGTTTTCTGAGACTACTTTTCATTTTTGAAAGGAACATGATTTTATCAAAAACTCTATAATCAATTTTGATAAAAATAAAACACCAGAAATTAATTTACCTGACAATTCAATCTGGAGATTAAATAAGCCTTTCTCTTTTCATTAAGAAGCTGCATAGCTCAACATATTTGGGAATACTAACAGCTACTCAGCATCCAGAGAATGAGAAGACAACCACAGACTGGGAGAAAATATTTTAAAAGATAGTTCTGTTAAAGAATTATTATCCAAAATATACAAGGAACAGTTAAAACTCAACAATAAGAAGAAAAACAACCTAACTAGAAAATATGCAAAAGACCTGAGCAGACACCTCACCAAAGAAGAAATACAAATGGCAAGTAAGCATGTTCAGCATCACATGTCATTGGGGAATTGAAAATCTGAACAATATGATACTACTACATACCTATTGGAATGGCTAAAACCCCAAACACTGACAATAACAAATGCTACTAGCAAGGATATGAAGCAACAGGAACTCTCATTTATTGCTGGGGGGAACCCAAAATGGTATGGCACTTTGGAAGACAGTTTGGTAGTTTCTTACGAAAGTAGGCATACTGTAACCATACTTTCTAGAGATCACACTCCTTGGTATTTACCCAAAGTAATTGAGAACCTATGTCTACACAAAAATATGTGCATGGATGTTTATAGTTTTTATAGCAGCTTTATCCATAACTGCCAAAACCAGAAAGTCACAAAGATGTCCTTCAGTAGGTGAATGGATAAACTGTGATTTATCTGGACAACGGCGTATGATTCAATGCTAAAAAGAAATGAGCTATCAAGTCATGAAAAGACATGGAGGAAAATGCTTCTTTCACTTGGTAAAATGATTATGTCTAAGTAAACGAAGCCAATCTGAAAAGGCTATGTGCTGTATGATTCCACATATATGACATTCTAGAGAAGGGAAAGCTATGAAGGCAAAAACAAGAGCAGTGATTTCCAGGCATGAGGTGGAGGAAGAGAGGAATAGGCAGAACACAGAGGAATTTTAGGGCAGTGAAACTATTCTGTATGATACTACCATGATGGATACCTGTCATTATACATTCGTCCAAGCTCATAGAATGTACAAGAATGAACCCTAATGTAAACTATTATAGACTTTGGATTATAATGATGTGTCAATGCAGGTTCATTGATTGTGACAAATGTACTACTCTCATGTGGGAGGTGGATACTGGGAGAAGTTGTATGAGTGTGGGGACAGGGATAGAGTGTGGGGGAACTCTCTTTACTTCTTAGTTTTGCTAAATGAAATGAACCAAAAGTACTCTAAAAAAGTTTATTGATTAAAAAACAAAACAAAACTACTAAGCTTATCTCATTTTAAAACCCTTTCTTATGTAAGACTATTATGTATCTGTAATAATTAAAAATAAAAATCCTCTCTTGTTAAGAAAAAAAGAATTTATGAAGCAAGAGCAGTGTATCAACATGTCATAAGTTAAAAATAGCATTCTCTTTAGTGAGTTTTAACTGGTGTTATTCTACAAACTTAGGATATTTAATTAATATTAATTATCCTACTATATTGTAAGAGATTGAAAAGCAACAAACTATGTCTTAAATCTGGATCCTTTTCCCTCCAGTTTTTCTCCTTCTCTTTTCTTCTTTCTCACCCCTTCCTCTTGTTTTTCTCTCTGCCTCCTTCATGATAAAACTGAACTTTCGATCCTTTGAAAACAAGAATATGCATCTTTGCATTTTCTGTTAAGAAATGAGCCCGTTCAAAGCCTCAAGAGAAAAATCTGCTTGTTCAAGATTTCTTAATCAGAAGTACATATAAATATGTATATTTTTCAGAGGGCTCATGTTTTGTTGTTTTTGTATTCCTAAAATAAAATGACATATTGAGGGTAGATGCAAATAGCTCATCTAATAAGCAACTGTATTCTCTGCTGAGTACCATGAGGCTAATCAGGAAAGTGACCAATGATCTTGGGTTAATGTTATTTGCTCCGAAAAGATTGGGTACTTTTTGCATATATATATATGCACACATGTTTGTTGGGAGAGAGAAATATATATGACTTGAGCTTAATTTGTCATATAGCAAAAGATATGAATATATGTTTTAGACTTTCAACAGTGTTTCACAAACTGCAAGTTTTGACTCATTAGTGGGTCATCAAATCAACTGAATAGGCTTTTTTTAAATGAAGAAATAGAGTACAAACTATCAGAGTATATAGCACTTAGGAAGTATTAGTGCTATTACATGAAACTTTAGTTTCAGGCTTAGTTGCTAGGTTAATATATATATATATATATATATATATATATATATATATATATAAAATTGTAGGTTACAAGCAAAAATAGTTTGAGACTCAGTGCATTAGACCACTCATTTTTTCCTTTAGCCATTATTAAAAAGTAATAATATCAAATACCTTAAATTTATCCAATGCTCTTCCCTCTTAAGCACTCCAGGTACTTCATGAATGACACAATCTTATTTGTAACATCAACAGACTTGAGAACTATGAAGACAGCAGCTGCCACAGATTGGAAATGGAAGCCCAGGTGTGACTCATTGAGGGCTGCAGGTGAGCTGACTCCAATGCCTTTAAAAGTGGATGCTCGTGAGAGCTAAGGTGAAGCTGGAGTGAATCATCTTGTCTCCTCCTTAACTGCATTCAGCACTCTCCACCACCTGTCCAAAGGATGTGTTCAATGTTTGGAATAAATTTGAACATCTGGTACAAAGAAGAAATATCTAACCTTCTAGAAGGGAGTGAGAAGGCTGGAGGATCAAGTTTGTGTAAGTAGCCAGTAAATTCAGATTCAGCTCCAGTAGTTCTTAAAATGAGCTTTCCCTGTGAAAGCTCCAAGGAGGATCACTAGTGCTTAAGTGGGTGTTATCTTTACGAGAGGCTAATTTAGCAAATGAGGAGAAAGACAGCTGTGTGGAATTCTACAGGCTCTAGATTGGAGTGTCCCCCTGGGGTTCAGGCTGCTCAGTAAAAATGGGAGGATGTTTCATGTGAAGAAGATGCATCCAATTATAAGGATGACTGTTTCTCAGCTGCCACGGTAACTCACTGGCTAGCACTGGCTTATTCTGTGAGTATTAGGGTTGACTCCCTGATGGATGGGCTGCTCCTTAAAGGTTTATGGCTTATATTTCATTTGCTGCATCCCTATTTGACAAAATGGCACATTTTAAAATAGGTGGATGGTGGCTTGTGGTGAAAGACTACCTAGGATGGATACATAGCTAGGACTCCTTGGTAGGTATTGAACAGAAGAGAGAGAGTGAAGTAATAATATTAATACTACCAGCTAATATTTGGTGAGCTCTTGTTGCATTCTAGGCATTTGACATTCATCATCTTCCAATGACCCCTTAAAGTGTGGGTACTACAATTTCCTACACTTTATAGAGAAGGAAATTGAGGCTCAGAATAGTGAAGTAAATATCCTGAAGTCACATAATGGCACAGTGGCCAAGGTGAGATCTAGGTATATCTTGCTCCAAGGTAGAATGCTTTAATTTTTCTTTGTGTGAAGGTTCAGCTGATGATGGAGTTCTGTGTGCCGAGGTAGACAGCGTCAGGGCACACACAGATACCCACTACTTATCAACATGCGACTTGAGGTGATTACTTTCTCTTTTTGGACCCTAGTTTTTCCTGTTAAAAGGAGATAATGATACCTCTATCATTGATTTGCAAGAATTCACCAGAGTAAGGAAATATATAGGAAGCATCCAATCTGTGCCTGGCACACTGGCAAACCCACAGGTTAGTTGCTTTGGAGAGCAAATCTTGTCAAGAAGAAGTATGACAGTCAGTAGTTACAGATTGTGGACCAGTCAGTAGTTACAGATTGTGGAGCCCCAGGATCAACCAGCAGCTTGCTGGACAGAAATGTGGATTGAGTGCCGTAGCTCACCTGCTGGTAGCAACAAACCCTGGGAGGTCGGCTGTGGACCTTGACAAGCTATTATTCACTTTGCTCTTATGCACCTCCAAGCCTGAGACGGTGCTTTCTCCAGACATCCAAATTTGATGACTGTGGCTATTGGAAGATCCCATGGCACAGCCTACAGGAATGAGCCAGGCTAAGGCAGAGTCCTTGACATATCAAGTCCTTTCACTGCTGCTGCTTTCCTGCTGTTATCTTCTTTGTCCCCTTCTTGAGACCTTCTCAAAACACAGGAACTGGGGACTTACTTGATGCACAGCAACCCTCACCATCTTGTTTGTAACATTCCAGCCACACGTTTTTCCTCTGTTCCTTGAACACTCCAAGTTCCCTCCTTCTGGCATTTATATCTGCTCTTCCTTTTATACGGTGGCTCTTTTCTTGGCTTTTTGCACTCCTGGCTCCTTTCATCCTATCCATCTCATCAGAGATGTCTTCCTGACAACTTCATCTGTGGGGCAGACACCCTCCTCACCTGTTACTCCCTAACATCTCACCCCTTTTAAATGTCTTTCCTTACCTTTATCCCTGTCTGAAATTACCTTGTAGTGTAAACTCCATGAGGCTAGGGATCCATGTCTGTTTTGTCAACAGTCCCAAATACCTGGGGCAGTGTTTGGCAATTCACATTTGTTGAGGGAATAACTGAATGAATGAATGCATTGGTTTGCCTAGACGCTACTTACTTATTTTTGTCCACTGGAATATAAACTACTTGGTAGCAGAACCTCATCTGTTCAGTTTGCTGCTGTCCCCGAGGGCCTAAAACAGTGCCTACCACAAGGTAGGAATGCAATAAATATTTTTAATGAGTCAATTAAACCTGCACTCCAAAGCCCAGTCTGCTTACTGCTCACATTATCAGGGTCCAGGGTAGAAGTACAAGTGGACACCCCCATACCATATGTCTATTTATAAATCAAGCTAACACATTAAATATATTCTATTTTCTTATCTTGAAAAAAATCTTTTGTAATAATCTAGAAAAACTGAATTTTAGATTTTAGGATTTCTCAGTTCCAAAGTTACATACTGGAACGTGGTGGCTTGGGCAGAGCTGGCCTGGCCTGTCATCCCTGCTTACAGCCCATGCCCTCTACCCTCTGCTCCATGTTATACCTTGAGGAGCCTAAATGAACATGTTTGGATACTCTAGGCTATAAATTTGAGCTCTGTCCATATACCCCTTGCAAACAGTTGCCCCTTGGATATTCCACAGGGGTTTTGCCAACAGGGGGATGGACCCAGGGAAGAAGCCCTGCACAGGTCCTGGAACTGGACTTGGGGTGTATTTGAGCAGCAAACTCCAGGTTCTGGGCACAGGGGGGATGGTCTACAGGTGATGGTTCCAGGCTCTGGGTGGGCAAAATCCTTCACTCCCTGGATCCTCAGCTGAACAGAGGGGCATAATAGTTCAAAGAAGAGCAGAGCAAGGCCATCTAAAATTCATAGCCTTGATCATTGGGCAGCAATATATGTGAGGATGGGGGATTAACTGTTCTGATTTTGAGCAGGTACAGAGAATGGAACGGAGGGAAGAAAGACGGGAGGTTATCTGGGGTGGATGTGTCTCTAACCAGGCTGCCTGTCTCCTTGTGTGTTTATGATCCCTGTCTACTGCTGGAAGACAAATGGTGGGGGAGTATCATCACCGAGAGTAGACAAAGTGAGATGGCAGGTACGAGCTGAAAGGTGATAGGCTGGTTCCAGAGGTAATTTCATTAACATTATCCAAGTCATAGCAGACAGGTGAGTAATGCCAGTGAACCACCCTTGTCTATTTCCCAGTAAAAAGAAACTGATGTTAGCAAGAGTTCTCTGAAGGACAACCAGTGTACACACGAGGGGAAAAACAAAAGTAAAAGAATGACCTATGCTATTGAATGTAATACTGAGAACAAATATCCATAATGCACCTTTCGAAGCCCATGCTAATTATGAGTTCATTCAGGAGACTTTATACAAAGGGAAGTTCAATGGAATAGTTTGGTTTTTTCGAGCACCTTCTAAGTGCAATCACATGCTGGGCACTGGAGGCCCAAAGGCGACCAATTTGGTAGTCCAGACATCAGGGAGCACATAGATTTTGAGATGATCTAAATAAAGATTTATTGCATGCTCTTCTAGATTCTTGTCTTCATCCTTTGCTATTCATTAAGTATGTTACAAATAAAATCTTAAACATTTTACTTTGCCTCTTAAAAGTTTTTAGGTATAAAAGAATAGGTGGGAACTTTAGCTGGAGAAACACTTTAATTTTTAAATCAAAATTCTACCACTGCAAATATTGAGTCTCTTTCATTTTTATTAATTTGACTTAAAGGGTCTTAAAAAATGCATTAAAGTTCCACAACGTTTCAGTGTAATTATAATTTATGTTTCTTTCCTCCTTTAACCTTTATCTATTAGGCTTCCTTTTCACCCTTTATTTTCATTTTACCTCATAGCAGTGTTACAAGCCATCACCTTTCTCAGTAACAGGGTCTGTGATAGTCAATAATTATGTGATTTTTAAAAATGATAAGTTCTTCTAATTGCTTTAGCTAATAAAATGGCATAGAACTGATAAGTCTGAATAATGCTACTTAATTGCTTTTGCTAAAGATAGAGTTGGCTGACATTAGTTATCATCTTTTAACTTTGAAGAAGCAATACATGTATTAGAGAAAATGACTACACATCCTTGGGGAAAATGGTGCTTGGATTCTCTTCTTTTTAGTAGGAAAAAAATATAAAAGAATCTTAGACAGAACGCCATTGTATGATTCTATAGTTTCAAAAGGAGTTTTTCTTTTCTGAAAAATAACAAAGCACAAAAATAAAATAAAAAAATAGATAAGTTAGATATGATCAAAATTTAAAATAATTTTTTGTACTTTGCACCATCAAAAAAGGGAAAAGACCCACAAAATGGGAGAAAATTTCTGTAAGTCATATATCTGATAAAGGACTTTTATCTAGAAATATATATATGTATCAAAACTCAACAATAAAAAGGCAAATAATCAAATTTAAAAATGGACAAAGGGTCTGAATAGACATTTCTCCAGAGAAGACATACAAATGGCTTACTAGTGCATGGAAAGATGCTCAACATCTTTAGGCACCTGGAAAATGCAAATAAAAAACCAACACAAGATACCATTTCACACCAACTAGGATGGCTGAAATAAAGGCAGATAATAACAGGGGTGAATGAGAATGTGGAGAGATTAGAAACCTCATACTCTGCTGATGAAAATGTAAAATGGGGCAGCAGCTACTTTGGGAAACAGTCTGGTAGTTCTTCAAATGATTAAACATAGACTTTCCATATGACCCAGCAATTCCTCTCCTAAGGACAGAACTAGGAGAAAACAGATCTCCCTCCACATAATGTGTACACAATTGTTCATAGAAGCATTATTCATAATAGCCAAAAAATAGAAACAACTGAAATGTCCATCAGTTGATGAATGGATAAATAGATGTGGTATGTTTATACAATGGAATATTATTATAAAGGAATGAAGTTCTGATACATGTTCCAACATAGGAACCTTGAAAACATTATGCTGAGTGAAAGATCCCAGTAACAAAAGGTCAAATATTATAGGATTCCATTTAGATGAAATGTCTAGAATAGGAAGATTCAGAGCACATAAAGTAAATTTGTGGTTTCCTAGGCCTGGGGTAGTTGGGAAGAAATAGGTGGTAACTACTAATAGGTATGGGGGTTACTTTTGGAGTGATAATAATGTTCTTGAACTAGATAGTAGTGATGATTACACAATTCTGCAAGTGACTAAAAACCACTGGATTGTATATTTAAATGGGTAAATTGTTTAGCATGTAAAGTAGATCTCAAAGAGCAGCTGTTTCAAAATAAGACAATGATCTACTATTAAAATTTTTTGATCTTTATTTCTGTGTTTTAGAGTATCCTAGGAGCTTTCTTAGGTAACAAATGCTCTTTTAACAAGATAGGTTAAACGAGATAGTTTTACTATTTCTACTATGTTATTTATTTTCATCCTTTGTTTTCTCCTAAGTAGCCAAATTTAACCAATTCCATTTTAACTACTTTATGATAAGCTCCATAAAGTAATCATAATTTTAAGATGACACCTTTATTTAACATGAATGCTTAATCTGTTTGGTTTGTAGATGTTCTGGGAAGAATTTCAATTTGAACCCACCCAAATTCTCCCCGTCTGCTCTGCCACTCCCTGTTCCAGCTTCTATTATCTTTTTCCTGTGTGTAATAGCCTCCTAAAAGAGCCCCACATCCTCTCTGGCCTCATTCCAATTGATTCTCCACATTGAAGCTAGTTTTTTCAAAATGCAAATAGAATGATATCATTCCCCCAAATTCTTCAATGCCTCATGATTGTTCTTAAGATAAAGAAGAATGTCTTCTGGGGGCTCACCTGGCTCTGCAGGTTTGGGCCTTGCCTACCTTGCCAGCCCCATTGCACACTATTCTCCTCTTTGCTCATCTACTGCAGCCACTTGGCCTCTTTGTGTTCTCAGAAACACACACTCTTGCCATGGAGCTGCCTTGCATACAGCTCCCTGCTCCCTGCTCCTGGCATTCTGTTCCTCACGCCACCTCTCCTAGGTGTGTGTCAGGTCTCAGAGTTTGGTTTCTTGGCACTGTGTTTCTTTCTGCCACAATCCTTGTCTTGATTTGTAATTACACATTAATTACTGAATGGAGAGCAGGTGGTCTGGGGCAGAGACTACACTCCACCCATTGTACTACACCACTGCCTCAGTACATCAGAGTATGCCCCAAACAAGAGAAGATGATGGCAGTGACTGACCTGGGGTATGGAGAATGGGAAGGGTCCTTGGGGGTGGTTTTCGTAGAGTTCTGGAGAGTGGTTTTGCTGAACAGAGAATGGGGGTGAGGCAACATGGGCCAAGACACACAGGCCCAGAAAACATTGTATTTAGAGAAAAGCAAGATTCACTGTATTTGCCACTTGGATGCTGGGGCAAGGGGTGAATACTGGGTGAGTCAAGAAACCCAGCAGAGCTGCAGCTGAAAGCTGAGGCTAGTCCCACGTTGCAAAAAGCCTTTGGGGCAATAGAAAGTCACTGAGTCTTTCCAACAGGAAAATGATTTGAATAGTTCTTTGTGTTGGGAGACTGATCTTGGGAGCAGGGAGGAGGATAGATCAAAGGGCAAGAGCCCCAAAGCAGAGTGTCTGGTCCCAGCAGGAGAACAATCCAGAACTGGGAGGCTCCAGTGTATGGTTACTGGTGGCCATGGGAAGCACGAGCTGTCCGGGTCTGGCTGTTTAAGAATTAAGTGAATCTAGCTTCAGAGAGCAGGCCAGACCTCTGGGCAAAAGTCCTTTTAGTCATCCTATGAATAAAAGAAGGGAAAATGTCTCCTTTTCTTGTTAGGTTGTGAGAAATGTCTATCTTGCTTCTAAAGAGGGTTCTATTTGCAGATAAGGGTTAAATCATACAACTCAATTCCCTTTGTCATCTTGTCTTTCTTTTCAGGAATACCAGAAGACAAAGTGACAGAATTAATCAGTATTAAACTTACACAAAGTTTCTTTTACAAGTCATCTTGTTGGTAGTCATTATAATGATGACCTAACATATATATATGTGTGTGTGTGTGTATTCATATATGTATATAATTAGTGTGAAAAGTCTCAAATCACAAGATAAAGCATGAAATTTTTTTTACCTTAATAATTGCCTCCAATAGGCTTTGTTTAATCTACCTTTCCCACTGGGTAGAAGGTACTGCTAAGTTCAAATTAGTATAATTCCACACTTTTAATCATTTAAATTATTAAAATAATATATTCTCAGATATTGGAGCTCAGTTAGTTAACAACTTTTCACTCTGTTTTCCCAACACAGGCTGGTTTTAACAGGCAGCCAAGGAGACAGAGCTGGTGAGTGGTCTCTTGTTTTCCATTTCTTAATTCCTTCTTTTCCTTCTCTGGTGTTAGGGAAGAGAGAAAGAAAAGGGATGGTGAACACCATTGATTTAACTCATGGTCTATAGGCTCACTGTGAATGGGTCCAAAAGGCTTCACTGAAGAGGGACTAAGCTTCAAAAGGTTTCTCTGGGTTTTGGAGGCTGCTTGTTGAGCTCAGCCATATGTTTTCTTTGATGTCCAAGTTGGCCTCCCACCACAACCCTCTGCTATGCTCAATTATATGAGCCAGGTTTTGAAGGTCCTCATCAAATTTACCTTATTTGGTCCAACTGGGAAGATATGAACTGGGAAGTAACAAGATGGTCCTGAATCCCTCTATAACAGGTTGTACCCCAGCACCATCTTGGCCTGTGATCTTCCCTACTCTTTCATAGCACCAGGGCAGGAGATGTAAGCCCTATTGAGTAAACTCTTAATCAAATAACAAAATGACAGGTCTCCTTTTTGCAGATACAAATGGACATTAGAAATAATGATTGTGGGACCCCCTCTTCTGGCACTGGATCGGGAAGTAACCTCACCTTCCTGGGAGAGAAAAGAAGTGTCACTTAATGAGCAATCGTATTTTGCCACATTCGTGGTAATCGTTTTATAACTTTCATGGTAAAGCTGTCAAACTGGATTAGCATCCCTCACCCCAAGGCATGTGGGAATCTCAAGCAGAGATTGGAGTCTTTTATAAACTAGGTCCTGCAGAATTTAGTAACTGCATTCACAATGGAAAGCATTTCCATTGCTGCCCTGCCATTTTCAGTGGCCTCAAGGGAGCAGACAAAGGTCTAAATCAAGGTCCCACGTCATCTGTAGATATGCACACTCCCACTGCTTTCTTTAGAGACACCATTTCTCTATCCAAATTGCTCTTGGGAACAGGTGGATTACTCAATCTTCCAGGACTAGAGTGTGGTCTTGTTCCATCTGTTAATCCTTCTCTCTTGAATTTTAGGCTGTCAATTTCCCTAGAGCTGATCGTATACTCGAGTCACTTTCAGCTTAAAAAGGAGACAAAAGGAAAAAGAGAATGTCCCTTTATTGACCCCGCATCTCCTTCTACCTGCTTTGTTATTTCATTCAAATAACAAAGTTCCTAGAAATAATCATCTATATTTTGTCTTTACTTTCTTCTCACTCACTTCAAAGAAAATTGTTTTCTTCTTTAATATGTTCTTTTATTCTTTAACGTATTTTCCAGCTATATTCAGAAATATTGTCATTATGAAGTTTTGAGAAATACAGAAAAACAGGATGAAAATGAAAATTTCCCGGAATTCTATCACTTATCGATAATCAATTTTTACTATTTTCTACTTGCTTCTTTGTTTTTGTTGTTGATCTTTCAGGAGTTACCCTTTTCAGGAAGTCTCTCTTTGAACCATTCCTTCTGTGCTCTGGCTTGACCCCACCCACATTGTACCTATACACCCACTGAGCTCACCTAGTGCTCTGACTCTCCCACTGGTTTGTAAGCTTGTTTGGGGGAGAAACCACACTTAACTTACTTTTGTATCCCTGCCATTTAACAAAATGCCTGAAACACAACAAATGCTTAAATTTTCAATATGTCAAAGATATGCTGATCTATGCAACTCATTAAAAAAATTTATTCATTCCGAGGTACTAGAGGAAGAAGTGTAATAGTGATCAATTGGTGGTGGCTTTTCGAGACAGTCGTGTTGAGAGCCATTAGTGCAGGTCTTCAAGAGTCATCAGTGGTCTCTGAGCCCAGGAGAGTGGGAGATCTCAAATAGTATCAAAGTAGAACTGAATACTATTCTTAAAGATATGGCTTTTTATTATTTTCCAGTGTATACTATCACTGTAGATTCGGGAAAGTGTGGCTAGCAGAGGACCTCCTTCAATAGTCAGAGGAACCATTTGTTCTTAGCTTCTAAGCAGGGTTGGTCTTTGCACAGATGGAAACTGGATTGCATAGCAGTGGGTGTTTGGATGTTTGCTTGATCCCTTAGCACTCCCCTGAGAACCTTATGTATACTGTTCCTTCACAGATATTTCTTTTGTAAATAGTAGAAAGGTCAGTACTGATCTAGCTCTCTATTTAGAATTATGGAAAATTCTAAATAGATAAAGTCAGAATTCATGAGGTTTATTATATGTCATTTGCTTACAGAATTTTGTCTCCTTTTGATTTGCCCAACACTTGTCTCTGTGCTTGGTGCTTGCTTTCTTTGTCAATGCCTGTGTTAGCGTTGCCTGTGGTGTAGTGAAAACACCTAGCGGTCATGAACATTATCATTGTAACTTTATACACTGTCACAATTCTCAGCTGCAGTTGATTTTCCCCAGCAGGGAACATTTGTCAATGTGGAGGAATTTTGATGTCACAACCAAGGGTCTAGAGAGCTGTTATTGTGGGTAGAGGCTGGAGATGCTACTAAATATCCTACAATGGACAGGGTGGCCCCCAACAACAAAGCATCATCCCGCTCACATGTCAACACTGCTAAAGTTGAGAAACTCTGTAGTAAAGGTGCAGAATCATTTATAGGAAGCACTACAGAAATCCTGAAATATACAAATGTATCTAAAATTAAGGTGTTTTTTTTTTCTGATTAGTATTATAGGTTAACAGACTACAACTCCATATATAGAGATATTTCTTGCTAGTAGCACTTCCTGAGGTGTAGTTCCAAAGACTCAGATTTTGTCCTGTTGCTTTATGGGTATAAAATGTGTTTCTCAGCCATTCTGGTGGACTCATCCATATGGAGCTACACTTCTAAATTAAATTACTAGCCATCGGAGGTTTGTCTTATGTTGTGCTACTCATATTTGTTGAGAATTTTTGGTAAGTATCAAATTGACCACTCCCAGTAGAAACAAAGAAGAGAGAATAGTTATTTGTTTATGCCTATCTTTTCTTTGGCAGGTCCAACTCACAGAACAAGTAGAATTATGTTTCTGAAAGTGTGATTCAAAGACTCCTTGCTCAGAATCACCACAAATCCCAGTAACAGCAGAATTCCTGTGCTTCACCTGAGATGTACTGAGTCCTAACCTTCAGAGGTAAGACCAGGGAATCTGTATTTTCCAAAAGACACCAAATGATTCAAAGCATTCTCATGTTTGAGAGTCACTGGAGTACAATATATAAGAAGTGTCAAAGGGTAGCAGGCAGAGCTGTGGTCCTGTGGTTTTATTTGTGGATCAGGCAGTCTGTGAACCTGGATTAGAATGGATAGATCCCTAGAGCGCTTTGGTTTAGCATTTCCTTTTATTTTGCCCTGAAAAGGGCTTCAAAATATTCTGCACCTGATATAGTTCCACTTTCAATAAAGGAACCCACTGTTTGAGCCCTTGGTAAAGCTATTAGAATGGAACAGCTGTGGACAAAGGCAAGACGGTTCTATATTTAGAATGTTTTGTTGAGCTGAATCTATGACAAATCCATTCTTGTTCCTCTTAGAATTGCCTGAGTTTGTAAAGCAGAGAACAGTTTACAATATACTAGCTCTTCAAGCTGGGTAACATTTAAAGTTATTTATATGTCCCTTAGGAAGGATGATATATCTAAAAGCACATTTCTCTTCCTTCTTTACACATCAATTTTCAAGTTAAAATAACATCACACCTTCGGTTCTTATTTTATGAGTTGGTACACCTTTCCAAGTGCCAGTGTAAAGTCTACTGATACTAATTGCTAATAGGAATTACATGTTTTGAGGGAAGAATAGGAAGGGAGGAAGCAAATTAATTCAAATCTAATTTGCATTCCCTTGCCAAGTTTGAATTGGGACCAATTTGCAAACTGAATTATCTTTCTAGCCTTGATAGAGTTTATAATAATGCTGAAAGTTTCTTAACTCATGGCAGTGCCTTTTTAATAAAGACACATTCACAGCTGCAGTCTTGGTGCCTTGTAACATATTGCTAATAATTGGGCTAATAAGATTTTAAAGTTAATTAAAAGGAGAGGAAAACCCATAAAGTCTGATGCAGCTCAAACTGGTTGGTGTATAACAGGCTGACCGAGCAAAACTGCAAAGAGAGAAGGATAAAACTTATGTACAGTGATTTACGTATGATGATCATTTTCTTTTTTGCAATGTTAGCACTTTTGAGTTTCTCTTAAAACAATTGATAACCATTTAACAAGAATTATGCCATGACCATTATCTTGTTTCTTCTTATAGAATTTCCTAAGACAGACAAGGAGGTGACTCTTAGGTAACTCTTCATTTTGTAAAATCGATGGTCCATAGGAATCTGGGGTAGTTCCAACATCACTTCATAAGCAAGAGGGAACTTGAATGCTCTAGCCTGGCTCTCATGGTCCAGTTGCAATGCTCACATAATCTCCTAGAGTTTCCTAACACCAGGACTCCTGGACAAACAATGTGAACATTAATGTGATTTCTGATTTTTCAAAGTCTCTTCAAACTTCTCCATTACAAGCCTGCCATTTTGCATTCCTGTGTGTCATTTTTCAAAGAAGAATTCTTCCTGCAGCTTTGTACAAAGTAGTAATCTGGGTCATCCTGGTGTGCTAAGGAGCAGGCATTCCACAGCATAAGTAGGGTTAGAGTCATTGCAATGCATGATGATTTTAATGAAAGCATCTGAAGGTGGGATAACAGAAGGGACAAATCCCAACTGTCTATCCATTTGCAAGTGGTAAAATTCTGGTCCCGCTATCTGGTGTTTGAGCTAATTTCAATGGCTACTAGTCTTAGAATCTCTCGGAATATTATCTTCCAGCCTAGTATAACCCAGGATATGATTTGGGATTCTGAAGTTCTTTTTATTTGGGGATATTCTAGATAATTGTTCTTAGTACTACCCACACACATAAATCACACTAGATTCAGTTCTGATAATTTCTAATTTTGACATCCTTCTTTGGTAAACTGATACCATCAAAAGAAGCAAGCACATGATATTCCACTATGAACTTAATTGAATTTAGGTCACCTGCATTTTGAAATCCTATCTTTATCCCTTCTCCCTATCCTCATTCTGTGATCATGAAATTGTGGATCAATAAAGACATTTGCATGATAATCCATATCTAATTCTTATTGTGTACATATTCTATTTCCTAGCATTGGATTCTGATTTGGGCAGATTGTGCTACCATTCTAGGGACATATTAGTTGTGACAGAAACAGCTAATTGTCTCTTAATGACCATTCTCCTCTTCTTTAGAAATATTTGGGACACAAACTCTAATTTTAACTTTACTTAGGGCTGATTGGAATGAAACTTCTACAGCTAAGGATTGCTGTGGTACTAAAGTTATGATCAATATGGTGTAAGTTGGAGCTGGCTGTTCAATGGCTGGAAAGTGTCTTTAAAGGGAAGTGCATCCCTTCTCTTCTCATTTTCTTCTTCCCACCAGCTGCAATGTGAATGTGATGGCTGGAGCTGGAGCAACCGTCTTAGATGGAGGAAAACTAGGGAATGGAATCATGGACTGAGGAGCAACAAGGAAGAAGGAGCCTGGGTCCCTGACACTGTAGAATGCCATACTAGTGGTGGACCACCCACTGCCAACTTTTTTTTTTTTAAGAAAGAAAGAAATATTATCTTACTTATTTTGGGTTTTCTGTTAATGCAAATAAACCGAATAGTAACTAATTCATTAGTGTTTCCCTGTTCTCAAAAATACCTTCACAAACCTGATCCTTAATGTTTGGGATTCTTTCAAAGAAATCCACAGACTTTTGTCTCACAGTTTATTAAAAGAATTAGTGTAACAGGAGTCCCTGAGGCATTATAGTAGAATGACTAAATGTTCACTAAAAGGTGAATGACTAACCTCAGAGCCATGTCAGAGACTATGTTCAATACAAAGCTTCTCTTATTGCAACCTTCTTCCTTAAAGCTGAGGTTAGGAGGAAAATGGATCAGAGATCTATTTTCCTTAGAAATGAAGGGTAAGAAGAACAAAAGCAAAAGTGCCCAAATTCTTTTTCCATTTTGGTCAAATCACATAGAGTTCTGCTTTTACTCACTGAATTTCAGAGTTATTGAGTATATATCCTATTCAAGAGTCCACACAAGTCTCTGTACAGGGAAATAAGACAGGGTACTCACTTTCAAGGAAGTAAAACTCTTGTCAGAGAATATCTTAGCTTGAGTGCTCCAAGAAGCAGGCTCCAAGATAAGATTTAGACACTAAAAGCATATTTCTGAGATGACCTCAGGAACCATGGGGAGGAAGGTATCTTAGTTTGTTCCTGCTGCTATAACAAATGCCACAAACTGGGTAATTTATAAATAACAGAAATTTATTTCTCACTGTTCTGGAGGCTGGGAAGTCTAGGGTCAAGGCCCTGGCTGGTTTGGTGTCTGCTGAGGGCCTGCTTTCTGCTTCTGAGATGGTGCCTTGCTGTTTGTCCTCTGGAGGGGACAAATACTGTATCCTCATGTGGCAGAAGGGACAGAAAAGCAAAAAGGACTAAGGCGCTCCCTCCAACTTCTATTTTTTTTGGAGACAGGGTGTTGCTTTGTCATGGCTCACTGCAGCTTTGAACTTCTGGGCTCAAGTGGTCTTCCTGCCCGAACCTCCTGAATAGCTGGGACCACAGAGGTGTGTGCCACCATGCCTGGCTAATTTTTATTTCTTATTTTAAAATATTTATTCATTTATTTATTTATGTTTTTAGAGATGTGGTCTCACTATGTTGCCTAGTCCAGTCTTGAACTCCTGGCCTCAAGTGATCATCCTGCCTCAGCCTCCCAAATCATCAACTTCTTTTATAAGGTCATTAATCATATTCACAAGAGCTCCGCCCTCAAGATTTAATCACCCCCTAGAAGCCTCACATTTTAATACTATCATGTTGGTGGCTAAGTTTCAACATGTACATTTTGGGGGACATTCAGACCATAGCAGAAGGGAAGTAATGAACTAACCAAACAGGTCACCATCTGGGCAACTGGTGGGTCAATCATGTTAAGGATCTTCTGAAGGCCTGTGTGGAGCACACCTCACACGAAGGGGGTGAGGAAGCGGGATAACAATCTATCAACCCTTATCTTTCATCAATTGAGGTTTGCTTCTGAGGGTGTTAAGTCATTGACATTTCTGGCCTGTTCTATGCATGGGCTGTGCTTGTGATGAGAAACCATTAGCATACAGGACCTGCCCTGTCAAGCTGAAAGGGACTTCTGAAGTCAGCCAAAGAGCTACAAAGAAGGCACCACCAACATTTGAATCAGCCCATCCCTTGCACCGTTCAGATATGCTCCCACATTTGGTCAACTTTGTCCTATCTGCTACGTGCAGAGATAGCTGCCGACATAAGGCCACATGACAAACACTTGATACCAGTATCATCATAGAACCTTTAAGAAAGGGCAGATCACTGTGGGCCATAGTGGTGAAAGAAGAGTTCATATAAGAGATGAAAATCACGTGAGCCTTGCAGCCGCCTTTAAGGAAGAGTTCAAATAAGAGGAGAGAAGTGGAGGGAATGGATGCCAGCAGTGAGGCCCACCACGGACAGGGCTTGGTTGTGACAATGCGAAAGGTCCAATCTGGAGGATGGTGGCAGAAATCAAAGGTCTAGAGTGGGAGGTAAAGTTGAAAAAGTATTAAAGGATGTTTTTTTCAGGGCTGTTATAGTTCAGACTAAGTGTTCTGGCTTGACTTCTTGCCAAGACATTCCTTTCTATTTAATGGGACTAAATTCATATATAATTAAAATTTCTAGTCCCAATTTAATGGAAAATATTACATGCTCTTACAGGGTGATTTTAAAACAACTGTTCTCAACTTTTTAAATTCTATCATGGTAGACATAAAAAATGATGTTAGCATGCAGCACACACTTCGTAGGTAGGATATTTCTAATTTCCTTATGTTAACGTCACCTTTTTTTCTCTGCAGCTCAAAGATGTATATCAGAATGCAAGTATACAACGATAAAGAAATATCATGATTGTAACAATATAATTAATTAAGAAGAGAATTTGCGAATATTGGTCCTTTAATGTTTGTGGAATAACAAATTATTTGTGATATACTTCAAAACTGGTTGTGGCATAGCAGTGTCTCTAACAGATGGCTGACAGCTATTGCTTTCAGGCCAAGGTTGCAAGTGAGTGACCTGCAGGCAGAAGCCATCGGCAGATTCATGGTTGTCCCACGGTGTTGACTTCAAAGGGTTGGGGTAGGGAGGAGGTCCTTGACACTACTTTGACACTAAGGCAAAGCATAGCATACTCATTCCATAGAAGCAGGCATCAGAATCTAGGAGTTTTGTCAACTACGCTGCCAATATCCTTTTTCTTTGACATTCCCACATCGAAAGTGGCTAAAGCTGAGGAGCTGTTGCCCCATCAGAAAGACCTGCTTTCTCCAGTTTTCTCCTCCAGGCCTTCTTCTGGTTTTTGGTTTTCGCTTTACTCTAATGGTCTGTAGGCATTTGAAATGCCACCTTTATGGCACAAAAGGAACATCTGATTGCTGGAGGCTGCCAAGGCCAGCTGGTTCTTGGAGATCTTAGTCTTGGAAATCCACTCGTTTAGTCAATTGCTAGCTGATCTTTATTAGGGCTTCTCTAACTGTCACAGTCTTTGTATCTTAGTGAAGATTAATAAGCTTATACTCTAGTTGGGAGAGTTTGACAATAAGCATATAGATATTTCATGTGCCAAATTGTGAAAATCCCAGAAGAAAACAAAGCAGGTTAAGAGGAGGGGAGAGAGGTGGACTGTTTCCTGGAGGATGAGAGAAGGCCTTTCTGGTTTCTGAAGGGGTCAGGGAGGGTCAAGGGAAAAAGACATGCATAGATTTCAGAAAAAGTATCTCAGACAGGAGTAAGTGCAGAGTCCTGAACTGGGAGTATACTTGGCTTTTAAATTTTTTTTAATTTTTAATTTTTTTTTTTTTTTTTTAGAATTAGCAAGGCCAGTGTGGGTGGAGCTCAGTGAAAAGTTAATAGGAGATTAGATTGGAATATTGGCTGGGGGTTAGATCATGCAGTGATTGTAGGCAAGAATAATGATTTTAGATCGATTCTAAGTGGTTTGGGTTTTAAGCAGTGGAGTAACATAATTTGAATGATTATTTAAAAGGATTAGTCAGACTTCTATAGGGGGAACAGTCTGTAATAGGGCAAGAGTGCACACGAGACCAATACGAAAGCTAATGCAATATGGAGGCTTGGATTAGGCTGGTAGCAATGGAAGTGGTAAAAGGTGGAAGATTCAAGATAGAGGAAGTGCTGATAGGTTGCTGATGTGAGTGTGACATAAAGAGAAGCACCAAGAATGACTCTCAGTTTTGGGCTGGGCATCTACATTGCTAGCCTCTAAGATGGGGAAGACTGCAGGCGGAGAAGTTTCACGGGGGTGGCAAGTGCAGAACAAATGAAGAGATTTGGTTTAGATGCATCGACTTTTAAAACTTCCATTCAACTTCCAAGTGGAGATGTTAGGTAGACATTTTGATGTATGAATCTGGTGTTCAAGGAAGAGTCTGTGGAGCTTTGAACATATTTCTAGCCCATGGGACAGAACAGGATTATTTTTGAAGTGAATGTGCATGGAGAAGAGGTCCAAACACTTTCCTGGAGTGCTCCAGTGGCCCGGGAAAGGATGGGGTTCAGCAAAGCGGATGAGGATGCGCAAGTCAGTGAGTGCAAAAGAGTGTGTCTTGGAGACTGAATGAAGAAAGCTTATCAGGTAAGACAGGACAATCTATTATGACAAATAGGGCTGAGATGGGGAGGAAGGTGAGGAATGAGAATTGATTGTTGGGTTTGAGCCATTGCTGGATTGGACAAGAGCTGATTCAGTGGATTAGGGTAGCCTAAATGGAGAGGAGAATTGAGAATGGGAGGGGAGGATGTGGATGCAGTGAGTATGTACCTTTCTATAATAGGGGACACAGAAATGGGAGACAAGTGATGGCCATATGCTCATGACTTCAGTTCTTCCCCTTCCTTATATTCTCTTGCTGACCCTAAGGTATGCCAGGGGAAAGGCAGCATGCTGTCCCATGTGTAAGTCACACATCTGCTTCCACTGTTGCCTTTTTTCTGCTGGTTGTCAGCCTTGCCCTTCTGAATGTAGGTTGATGTCCCTGTTCCTTGTACTTTGCTTTGGTGCTGCCTCTGCCAGCCTACTTGTTTCTCTCACATGCTACTACTGACCTAGGGATATGCCTTGAGCATCTGTCGCTGTCTGCCCACCACTGCTGCCTAGAGCTTTTCATCAGCCTGTCCCACATGGCATGATTGTGCTCTCAGGCTATGAGAAAATGACTTTTCATCTCACATTCCTTTCTTAAGTGCCATATCTCATGTCATGCTGTGAGGCATTGAATGGAGGGGAAAGGGACAATACAAAGTAAAGAGGGTCCTCTTGCACACTAGAAAATGTTGCTGGATACAGGTTGGGGCTGTTGTCTACTCTTGGCAACAGGCTGGTATATTAAGTCCTGGCTCCATCAAAGCCAGCCCCTCGGGCGGAGCTGAAATTTTCTTGTTAGCCTTTGTAAATTTACCAAATCAAATCAATTTTAAAATGTCAGTTAAAATGCTTGTGTTTTGAGGCAAACAATTTTTGTATTTTGTTGGATTCCTCAGGGCCTTTGAGTTCTTTTCATTTGGTTGTGTAAGTATTTAATTTTTCAATGGGAGAAAACATGCATACATGTGAAATGATCTCGGGCTAGATCACTCAACTTGCTTGTGCACCATCCCTAGTTTTTAACCACCTGCCTGTCCTTGGAAAAGAGTCCTCTACGCAAGAAGTTCAGAAGAGATACTCCTAGTTAACTCAGATGTCTAGTCTTTTTCACTCTTCTCATGTGTTTCCTCCCCAGAGACCATTCTTAGGAGGCAGTTCCAATTCTAAAACAGGAAACAGAGAGGATTTTCTCCATTTTCCATGTGGATCAGATCCACAGGATCTATAATTTGCTCTCAAAACTTGGTGAGTCTTTATGTATAGGTAAATCGGTACATTAGTAAGGGGAGCGTTTTCAGTTCTCCTAGGGGGCATTGGTAAAATTCTTCACTGTGGCTCTTAACTCAACTTACTGAACCCTGCATTTGAAGGTGTGGGAAGTTATACGTGTTGCCCTTTTACTGTGATTTATAGTCTGTCTCTTAGGTCTCCTTGCTTTGAGGGTTCTTTTTGATAACTAAAATTTTGCCCCACCTTACAGAAGTAATCTGATGAGTTAAGAAATCTCTAGCTTATTTGCAATTAAAATTTTTAGAGTCTTTAAATAATTTTTATGAGTGCCAATTATGTTAATTTTGCTTATGCCCTTTGGAAAAAGAATATACAAGGAATCAGATTATCAAATTCTTCTAGGATTGTAGATTAAATTGTAAACTCAGCTACTCTTTGCAAGTCCTATTAGTCTTTTGGGGGGCCCACTACCTATGAGAGTAGTAGTTTATAATATTCATTAAAAAAAAGAAAGAAATGAAGAAAAAGAAATAGATTGAATAGAAAGAAAAAGAATAGAAATAGATTTGCTTCAGAAGCAAATCAAAATATAATTTTTTGCGTTTTAGAAACACTAATTCAAATTTTCTTTCCCTTTAGTTGAACCTCTTCTCATCAGCTTACTGTTGAATGTTATCATCCTTCATATTATCAGGGCACTGTTTACAAGAAATGTACAAATAAAAGGTTAACACTTTTACCTCTGTCTATTGTTCTCTACTAGCTTAAATTTTCAAAACTGGTATTGTCAAGGGAAAATACACATCAAGTATGTAGAATATGAAGACATGTGAGCCAACCTGGGATAGGTAAACCAGGTCACGGCAGTGTCCAGGTGGAGAGGTGAGTGCCTTGCATGAGGTGGTGAGTCATGAGAGAGCATGTCTTGACAACACAGCGAGGAAGGGTCAGGTGAGCACTGAAGGCAGATGGTGGCCATGGCTCTAGAGTTTCTTCTCTCAGCCACTTGGGAGACCTAGAGAATATTATCCTTAGCCAGTGGAGGGGCAATCACTACATACTGCTTAGGAAAAAAAGTATCAACATGTTCCTGAGGGTTTGATAAGAAACAAAACTTAATAAATGGATAATAACCAAATAGGAAAACACTCACTCTCAACCCAGACTTGAAGAACTTAAACCAGTCTGGCAAGTTTATAATTATAATATGTGTCATAATTAGACGAGAGATTTATCAGAACTTTACAAAATCCAAGTTTTAGTTCAGAAGCTTAGAAAGGGAAATTTTTTGAGTCTTTGGATGGCTGACTTAATTTTCCTTGTTGAATTTCATTTATGTTCCAGGTCCACATAAAAATTAATGTTTTCATTCTCTCATTTCCAGGTAAGTGATTAGTAAGTGATGAACAACACTTGGCTTAAATCAAACCCGTTGGAAACCAAGATCCTGTGGCACAATTCATTTCCCCATTGTTTGCTTCATTTGTGCCTCTGTAACCTGGGAGTGGGTGGAGAATTCCAACTTACCCTAAACCTCATTTTTAGGAACATTTTTATTAAGTACTCATGATTTTTTTCTTTTTAAATATAAAAGTATTTTCTATTTAATATCATGAAAGCATGTCAATATTTTATGTTAAATGCCACCTTGAATATAGAAAAAAGATGGAAAACCATAATAAAGTTGGATAATTGGAATGGGACAGTGTTTACTCTAAGGCTTGAGTATCCAGCTGGTATCTATGTGTGGTATAAACTATTACTTTGTGTAACTCTTCAGGGCATTGCCAGGTACTTTATCAAGGCTGACAGATTGATTGATCAGCTTTCTTGGTGTATTTGGGATGTGTGCAGCAAGCAGGCAGCACAAAGATGAGCAGGAAGATGGAGCAACCCATATCTGGATCCTGAAATCTCATTCACATGATACAACAAATCAGATTCTCCAAAATAAAGAGTTCTTGCCCCACCCTTGTTAAGATTAGCCCCATTTTCAAAATCAAAATTAGGAAGATCTTATTAACAAATCAAAGTGGAAGCTAGAAGCTGACATGACCTAAGTAAAGTTCATTCTAAACCAAATCTTACAGTAGCCAGGAGGTAATATGAAATCTCCAAACGTAGCTTTAGTTGCAAATTTCATTCTACGATAAGAAATTATTTTAAGACAATCTTGATGAGACTATCTAACAATATTATTAATAAAATATAAAACAAAACTTGAAAGAGAGGTGATTGGCTTATAGTAATTAAATAACACACATGTACCCAATTACAGTATGGTAGGAAAGCCCAGCTGTGGGGACTCACCTGAAGTCCCTTGACTTGACACTGTGCTTGTGAGGAGCTTTGCCTGAGCCATTTGCTTGGCTTTTCTTTTGTAGCCTTTCCCTGTGACTTTTTTGGTGGGTCTTTCTTTTCTCCTAGAGTGAACGCATTTACCAGCTTGCTGCAAACTCTGGGAAACACCAAAAAAGCATAAAACACAGACTCTGCCATCTTCAGGTTTACATTCTAGTTGGTAAGACAAAACATATGCACAAGAAACATTTGAAGTGAGTGTGCATTGATCTGAATAGACCCTATAGGGTCTAGGATATCAGATGGGCAGGGTGATTAGAATGTTTGGGAGGTTTTTTTTTTTTTTTTTTGGAGAAGTTAGGTTTGACAGATGAATAAGATCTAAAAAGGAGGAAAGGAGGGGAGAAGGCAAGATGGATTGAGGATGTGGCATAAATAAAAGTGAGAGTAAGGGATTGAGCTCAGGATTATTTATCGATAATTATTTATTGTGTACCAGAAAAACATAGCAGTATATATCATGGGTGCTTGGCTCTCATAAAGCTTATATTCCAATGCAGTGAGGCAGACTGACAAAAAACAAAAAGAAATAAGACAATTTTTGATCACAAAGTTTCAATTAGGGAAATTAATAGGTGAGGCGAGATAGAAAGGCAGGGAATTTTCCAGGCATGTATATTCAGTATTTCTCAAAGTTTAAAGTGCATATGAATTGCTCAGGGATCTTGCTATAATTTAGATTCTGATTCAGATTTAAAAGTCTGGGGTGGGGCCTGAAAGTCGGCATTTTCAAAGAAATCCCAGGTGATGCCAGTGTTTCTGATTTGCAGACCACACTTTTGAGTAGTGAGTCTTTAGATGCATAATCTGAGGATCCCAAGGAAATAAGGTTGTTTGGAGTCCAGGAATCCTGGCAGGGCACGGTGAGAATGATAAAAAATAAAGAAGATCAAGAAGAGGATTTGTACCTTATTGAGGGGCCTGGACTGCCAAAATTGGGAGTCAGGATTTTAGCAAGGAGGCCAGTGTTGAAGATGTCTAACCTGGCAGCACATGCAGGATGGAGTTGGGCCGGGCTCACCAGCCAGGCTCATGTCTGGGCACACAAAGAAAATGATGCTATTACTGCACAATGTGGAAAAGTAGGCAGAAGCTTGGGGAAGATGTGAGTCAAAAAGACAAAAGAGTAAAGAAATAGGATTACCATGATCCAAGCATGCCATGATGAGCCCCTTGTGGACAGAAAGGAAGGCGTGAGCAGGAGAAACAACTGCACAAAAAAACTGGCAGAATTTTGTGAGTGTTTGGTTATATTTTGTAAAGAAGAAGTTTGGTTTTAGGGATGAGACATCAAAAACTTCAGCAGGCAGCTGAACATACCTGACTGCCATATAAGTGGGAGTTCTGCCCAGGAGTTAAAGATTTTTAAATGAAACCCTAAGAGTTTATGATATTTAAATAAGTAATTCCCTTGAAGACAAGATTATGAAGAAAGAAGAGCCGATGAGAGACTATTCTTTGGGGAATATTTATGGCCTATAGAAGGAAGAAGAAAGGTACATGAAGAAGGCAGGAAGGGGCTGGTGAGCAATTTAGGAAGATCAGGAACTTGTCACTATTAGTTCATGTCTGCATGGGCACCAGAGGCTGTGTAATAATAGGACTTTGACTGTTGTCAATATCTTTATAGACAGGTTGATTGGTAAGGCAGGTCCTTAATCCCGCCCCACTCCCCCACCCCAAAGCATTTCCGCCTGAGAAGGACTTTCCATCTCTGGCAGTGTGAGGTGAGAAGAAGGGGAAGGGGACCAGGAAGAGGCCAGGCTTGCAAGCAATGCCACTTCCAACCTTACACAGCTCCTGTGGTCACTGAAGCAAACAGTCCTCTCTAAGATGCAGCACTAACATGCACCCTCGAGGAAGGCAAGGGACAGAAGAGCTTTCCTTTGTCTTCCTTATATTTATGAAAAGGCTGAGTCCTGGAGAGGCTCAGTGAGTTGTGAAAGATCACTGCATGTTAGCAGGAAGCTTAGAAGAAGGCCCCAAGTTTTCTTGAACTTTCAGAGTGATGTTCTTATTTCAATTAAGGTAAAGAGTGACAAGTGTTAAATATAGAGGATATATATATAGCATACCTTGTCCTTGAGTCTATGGGAGCCCTGGTTTTTGCATTCATTGACATTATTTTTTAGCCTTTCTGGATTCAAGACATAAGGTGACATTTTTATGTTTACTGTATTCGATATGTTATGAATATGGGAAAAGACTTCAGTGGCCGTTTAGGGCACTTCCACACTGGAATGCTAGGTGGCAGCCTAACACTACCTTAAGGTATTTAGGAGTCCTGTCTAGTTCTCCAAATGACATTTTAACAAAAATTTTTAGGGATATCTTAAAAAGAATAACTCTTAAGAGAAAGCTTTACA
Source organism: Microcebus murinus (assembly GCF_040939455.1). NCBI lineage: Eukaryota > Metazoa > Chordata > Mammalia > Primates > Cheirogaleidae > Microcebus > Microcebus murinus. Next base: position 91,993,125 of record NC_134111.1, on the reverse strand, counting down.
GAACTAAGTAAGTGATGATGATGACACATTTGTAAACTGCCTTTCCCCAAACTATATTTTTAATTACAAATTACACATGCAACTGAATAAAGTATTAAAAATGTAAGACTTAGAAAAATAAGCAAGGACTGTAAGTAGCTGTAAGTAGATACTTCATGGGAAAAGAAATACGTATGGCAACAAGCATATGCAAAACGTTTAACCTCTAATAAGAAGAAAAATTCAAATTAAATGAGAACATTTTTATTATCTCTTAATTTGACAGACTTATTTTCAAAAGTTCTATCCTGAAGAAAAATTAATTAGAGATGTGGTCAAAGATTTATGCACAAGCATCTTCCTTGATGTTTTATTTATGATAGTCTAAAGACATTAATGCTTAGAAGATAGTATCTCTTAATATGGAATATTATGCATTCTTAATTGATAGGGCTTTTTATTTTAGCTAGCCTCTAACAAAATTATTAATTACTGCCACTTACTGTAAAAGTGTAGACACATAATGTGTAAAAATACACCAAGAAGAGGTGTAGGTTAACCCTTGTTGGACAGAATTCGTTGTACCAATTTTGTGTCTTCAGGAGAATTGACTAAATGTAAATTTGTACAACTAGGTCAGTGTTCGGGTTGATAGTGAAATGGAAGAATCAGAACCGAAGGGCTTGTGAGTGGCTTCACTCAGCTGTAGCTGCTTAACTGAACTGTAGGAATGCCAACAGATGGAATTCCAGGTCCCTTCCTTGAGTCATTTTTCTAGAATGACATGAGTCTGTGTAGCCTTTAATGTCACACTTGGGGCTGCTGTCAGCACATAGATTTCTATGGCAACGAAAAAGGGAAGAATTCAGTAAACTGGAAAGAAACCCGAATCTCCTCCCGAGTGCTTATTAAATTATCATTTGTAAATATTGTGAATGTTGTCAGAATCAAAATGGAGTTACTTATGTTAAAAACTCTGACAAACAGAGCTGAGAAAGCCACGAAGGGAGGGTTCTCCTGCATGAATATCTGATAACAAGAACTATCACAAAAAGTTCTGCAAAATCCATAACCTTCCACAAAGGCCATTGCAGACTTACACAAAAAATACTTCTGTGGGGACTTCTGCTCAGCACCTGCCTGTCCAACCTCAGACTGGCACCACCCTTGTTATTAGTCTTTGTAGCCAAGGACAATTATCTCAAAACAATTATGTAATGTTCTTCATTTGCCTTTAAAAACCATTTTCTTCCTTTAATGTCTCTGCTCATGCACTTACTTTATGATGATATGCATATTCTCATATTCTGCATTGCCATGCCCATTCCTGAATAAATGTAATTTTATTTTATAGAGTCTCTCTCTGTTATTTAGACAATATTTTGTTACATTGACAAGTGTATTAATCTGCTTTTAAGAGATGTCCTTTCTCAGCACATCCTTTCCTATGTAGCATGCTATTTTTTTTTTTTTTGTCAATAGCAGAAAGTTATAACTACTTGGTTTGCTGTTTGATTTAAGTAATGATATGGAATAAACAAGACCAAGGAAAAATCAATAGAATTTTCTGGTCCAAGAGGTTGCTTGTTGCATTTTGCAAGAAATAGATGAATCAAGTGTTCAATTTATTTAGTCACTTAATTTATTGATTCAATTACTCATTGCCTTCATTGTGGAAATAGCAGATAAAATTGAAGGAAACTTTTGGCAACATGGGCTGACATGTTGGCAACTGTAAAGTATAAGGAGAATATGGAATCCTTAGTACTGGATCTTAGAATCTAGTACTCGATAAAGGCCTTAATTTTTTGGATGAGCATATATATAGTTTTGTTTTGTTTTTTTTTTTTTTTTTGAGACAAAGTCTTACTCTGTTGCCTCGGTTAGAGTGCCATGGCATCAGCCTAGCTCACAGCAACCTCAAACTCCTGGGCTCAGGTGATCAACCTGCCTCAGCCTCGTAAGTAGCTGGGACTACAGGCATGCACCACCATGCCTAATTTTTTCTATTTTTTAGTAGAGACAGGATCTCACTCTTGCTCAGGCTGGTCTCGAACTCCTGAGCTAAAAGGATCCGCCTGCCATGGTCTCCCAGAGTGCTAGGATTACAGGTGTGCACCACCGCACCCAGCCTGGATGAACATATTTTAAAATAAGGGCCAGATGTGGCCCCTAATTAAAACCACAATCATAATTTATACATAGTCAAAGTCTTGGTGCTTTCATTTTACATACCTGCAATATAACCTGTTGAAAATCTGATTGGGAGATAACTTCTGTAATGGCTTTCTGCAATTTTTTTTGTGTATGTGAACACAGAAAATCTAGATCAAGATACTCATTAATAGCATTTTTCTAGATCCTGTACTTTGGCAAGGAAACAGACCATGAGAGCTCTAAATTCTTTCTTAAAATTTTATCATGATTAGGAAAATGTGTCATTAACTGTGAGAAGATTTTTCTTTATTCACTGAGATATTCCTATTTCTAGGCTTCTAGCCTGCCAATGAGGTCCTGCTCTTTGTGTAAAAGCACAGTGCTGCTGATCTATTATAATCATTTCCATGGAGAATCATATAATATTCAATAGGGGAGGAAACAGTGGTGACTGTCCCCCTGAGGCCCCTCATTTCACAGATGAGCTTGAACATTTGAGTGGTTTTTCCAGCATAGGTCAAAACCTACTCTAATGAGACTGATGGAACAATGGATTTTATCAACAATGGAACATAAAAGAAGCATATCATATTGTTCATTACTTTAAAAATTTGCATACTTAAAACACATATTTAGTGTGGCCTTATTTATACCATGAATAAGGTGGAGGAAAGATGGAATCACATGGATTTTAGCAAATACAAATTTGGGGGGAGGATCAGGAACATTGGGAGGGTAGATATTTGCATTTCCTTCATTATTTTATTTTGGTGCAATTTGAGGTTATCTTAATAAAAATCCTCATGTTTTATGAAGGGTTGCAGAATTTCTCTTTTGTTGGCTTGTTTGTATTTACTAACTTATGTGATCTGTGTATCAAGGGTTCCTGAGGCATGAAGGTCCTGGGTTACCCATCGTTCAGGGACCTTTCTTGCCTGTGATTCTACTTATTCAGAAACATAGGAGATGAGGTGCATTTGACGCCCTGGGGTGTCAGTGACCTCAGAGGCTGAGGACGCCTGCAGAGGCCACTTGTTCAGCCCTTTCATTTTACAGAGGAGAAAACCAAAGCCTGAGGATGCAGAGTGTCTGTCCAGGGTCTATGGCAGAGTTGCCTCAGGGATCAGGGTCTCTAGCCTGCCTGAAGTGTGGCGATTTTTCTACTACATCATTTTTGTCTTGCAGGTATTCTCAAAGATAGAAACTGAGTGAAATGCTGGGCATTTGCCTCCGGCTGTGAGTCCATTGCCAGTGCACTGTACCATTCCAGAGTGACGGAAATCTTACCCCAATCCGTGTCCTTCCTACCTCCTTCTGACACATGGTGAGAACGCTTCATTCATCATCTTACCAGGCACTCATTAAGAGCTACTAAACCCACTGGTGACTGTTAGTGACAATTCCCGGTCACCAGTGGGTTCCGGACTATGCTGTGCTAAAGCCTCCCATCACTGCCTGACACAGGGGCCACATGGGGACAGGCTGTCTTTAACATGTGCTATGTGAGGGGGAGGAAGTAGGGGCACAAGGTTCAGGATACCTGTTTCAAATCCTAGCTCTGTCACTCGAGCAAGCTACTTTCCTCTGTGCTTCAGTTTCCTTATCTATAAAATGGGCGAATAATAGCAGTATCTCCTTTTTAGGACTGTTGCGAGGATTCAGTAAAAATCCTTTATTAAAAGAATTTGTTCTGTAAAATTTGGATTCAGTTGAAAGGCTGCACTCAGGGATCCAGAAGGCCACAAGTGGCCCTAAGGTCGCAGGTTCCCCACCCCTTAATCCCCCTGGCCATAGTTGATTGGGCTACTGCTGTCCACACCTGCTGCTGTTGTCTTAATCAGTGTGGCATCAGCCCTCATTGGTCTTTCTACTTCCATTCATGTTCCACTTTGATCTATTCTCCTCCAGCAACCAGACTGATTCAATTATTACATGACCCATGATCCAGATTATGTGCCTCTACTGCTTAACAGACTCCAGTGGCTCCCAACTGTGACAGAATGGACTCACATTCCTTACCATGGCCTAAAAGGCCCTGTGTGATCTGGCTCCTGCCCTGCTCCCAGCCTTGACTTGTGCCCTTCTCCTCCTTGCATTCTGTGCTCCTACAACAATGACCTTCCTTCAGTTCTCTGAACTTGCCAAGTTCTTTCTTATTTTAGACTCTAGATGAAAATACTCCTTTCTCATTCTTTCTTACCCTTCAGGTCTGTGATAGGCAGACAGTGGCCTCCCAAAGATGTCTGTGTCCTAATCCCCAGGAACCTGCGAATATGTTACTTTACATGGCAAAAGAGACTTTGCAGATGTGATTAAGTTAAGGATCTTGGGATGGGGAGAGACTCCTAGATTATCCAGGTGGGTCCGATGTAATCACAACAGTCCTTACGAGTGAAAGAGGGAGGCAGGAGAGTCAGAGTCAGAGAGAGGCTGTGAGAACAGGAGCTGGGTGATGTGATTGTTGGCTTTGAAGACAAAGAAGATGATGAGCTGAAAAACACAGGTGTCCTCTAGAAGCTGAAAAAGGCAAGGGATGGGCACTCTTCTAGACTTCCAAAAGGCATGCAGCCCCACGAACATCTTGACTTTAGCCCTGTAAGGCCCATTTCAGACTTCTGGCCTCCAGAACTATACTAAATTTGTGTTGTTTTAAGCTGGGAGTTTGGTTTGTAGTTATTAATATTTCTTACAACAGCAATTGAACACTAACACAAGGTATCTGCTTATAATGCCGTATTTGAGAGATACCATCCCCTAAACGTCCCATGTAAAATACAGCTCGGTTCCTCTTCCACCTGCCCCGTCCCCACCCCCAAGCAGGAGTCTCCACTTCAGTCCCTGGATTGTTTCCTTCATAGTGACACTCTCCATCTGTAATTGTCTTTCACCTATTCTTTGTCATCTTTACTAGAATGTGTGCTCTGTGAGGACAGGGATAATATCTCATTCACCAGTGTACCTTCAGTGACTAGTATGGCAACTGCAATTTTGTAATTATGTGCCTCATAAATATTCATTGATGATTCAGGTCTATGCTATTCAAAGCAGTAGCCACCAGCCACATGTCACTACTGATCACTTGCAGTGTGGCTAGTTCAAACGGAGATGTACTGTAAGTGTAAAAGACCAAATTTTGAAGTCTTAGTATGAAAAAAGAATGTAAAATATCTTATTAATAATTTTTATGTTGATTATATGATGAAATGATGACATTTTGGACATACTAGGTTAAATAAATACATTACTGAAATTAATAATAAATTATTAAAATTAATGTCATCTATTTCATTTTCCTTTTATTAATAAGGATACCAAAGCATTTAAAATTATATATGTAGTTTACATTATATTTCTATTGAGCAACCATTAGACTGTGGATATCTTGAGAGAAAACCCAATATTTTATTCTGCGTTTTATTAATATGAGCCCAAATGATTTGCACACGGTAGCTTCTCAATAGTTTGCCGCATGAATGCTTGTTAAATTATTTTATGAAGACTATATAACATTGCACAAATGCATAAATTGAACCAAAAAGAGATTTGTATTCAGCAATTTTTTGCCAACTATATTTGTGGCTATATGTGATATTTTTTACCTAATAGATTTTTCTCATTGTTTTAAAATTGACATAATTAATATGTTTTACCAATCCACAACTAGAAGTACAGCTAGATGGTAAATGTGATGTAGAATTAGACATTCTTGTATTGTTTAGTGCAATGGAATTCTAACTCCAAGTGTATAGCTTTTTCCAAAGAACACTGACATTCTTTTTTGTTGTTTGTTTAGCTTTTCAATCAAAAGGCTATTTATTTAGAACAGTGTTAGATTTAATGGCAAAATGGAGAGAAAGGTACAGCAATTCCTGTATTCCCCCTGCCCCCACACACGTATAGCAGGATAAGCTTCCTAATCAGACAGTCCCGGGTTCAAATCCCTTCTCCACTAATTCATAACACCAACTTTCTTATGAAACATTTAGAGCCATGTCTAAGGAAATCCATTAGGCACCTTTCTCAGTCTTTGCAAATTACTCTGAACGTCCAAGGGAAAGAAAGTACACTCAGGAGTTGGGAGATGGAGTCCTTGAGGACCTAGCCTAGGGTTCTGCTCTTGCCCAACTTGCTCAAATTTTCTTTAACATTAACTATTTTATCTTAAAAATTCATGAGAATATTATGTTCTATGCCCCAATATGTCTGTATTTGTCTTAGTATAAAAATATTACTCTGTAGTCCAAATCCTCAAATAAAGTAGATGCTCAATGCTTTTGTCTGAGGCTATTTGTGCCGCCGATGTACTGATACACCTTGGGGCGCTAATAAGCACTCTGAGAAGTACAGGATTAGGACTGATGTCTTGAGCCTTGAATTTTTAGAGAGTCCTCACATGGCTGTAATGATGATGGGTAAGCAGTGAATTGCCTTGCAGCTGGTGGGGAGAGGATGAAGTAGTTCTCTCAGTTGATGTAGGGGGAAACAGGAACAAAAAATTGTCAGCAAAAATACAGAGTCCAGCCCAAGGCCTGTGTTTATGGCCAAGATAAATTGACAGATTGGCCTTGTCTTTATCTGCTCTTCATTTCCTTCTGGTTTCAGGCTGCCTTTCGGGATTGATGCTAGTGTGTGCACACACGTGTGTGTTTGCATGTGCATGTGCCTTTTAAAGCAGCACTTGGAATCCATTCGCCTATATAAAAGTTGGGAGGAAGGAAACAACAGCGTGTCATTTTTCTTAGAACATTCTATCCCTTAGAGATGGCCCCTTACCTAAATCTATTTAGTGATAGGCTGATCCATCTCCCTTATTTTGGTAAATGTCAATTTACATACACTGTATTATTTAACCCCCATGTTAGCCCTGTAAGGTAGAGATTAGTTATTGCCATTTGATGGATGAGCAAACTGAGTCTCAAAAGAGGTTACCAAGTTTGTCTACCAGCCTGTAAGGGCTGAGTCAGGATGAAGAGATTCTGGTTCTTTGCTGTTTTCATACACTCTCCTGCTTCTCCAGCAGGTTTACAGGCCTTTTCAACTTGATTCTACAATTTCTTTTTAGTGCCTCCTACATCCCAGGGACCATGCTGGACTTAAAAGAGTATACAAAGATGAATGGGCTATGTTCCCTGCTGGCTCCCAGGCCAGAAACTTTTTCCCCACATGACACTCAAAGCAGCATGTAAGAAAGACAGTAACCATTCAATTACTTTTGGGGGGCAATTCATCGTCAGTAGCCCAGAGTTAAACATTTCTTACTTAACATTAGCAGATGGTGAATGAGGCAACAATGTCTGCACTAGAAACAAAACAAAAGTAATAAAAGGAATTGGCACTTGAACGGAAAAGATGAACCACCATTCCTGCAGGTCCTTTGTCTCAATCATTCAGTAGAATGAAAAAGAATCACTTCATAAATCAGTCGAACCTGGTCTCATTCTGCCATTCACAGAACATGGAATTACTTGCTTAGACTGATAAATGGCTGTCTTTGCCGGAGCACTGTCACCAAGGCTTGTATAACTTACAGTGCAATTATTACTTATGTCCTAGAAAGGACTTATTTATTTTAGCTTATATCATCTTTTCATTCTTGAAACATGCCCTTTATGTATTTGCTTTTGAAAACTGGGGTAGATGCCAGCATAGAAAGAAGCTTTTCTATTATGATAACTAAAATATAATTTTGAAAGTGAGTGATATAAAACAGTGTGTTGATTCTTTGCATTTTATCACCAGAGGCCAGAAACAAAGAACATAACAACTGTATTTTTATAAAATTATGGCTAATCTGAAATCGTGATTGGATCACAAGAAGTGCTAAAACCAGAGTGTGTGGAATGCACATGTCTTAAGTTTGTCAGTACACACCAAATTGATTTATTACATTTTAGTTGCTAGGGTCTAAAGAAGATAGGTACAACTTATCTACAAATAAAAATCTACATATGTATACATATATGTGTGCATACACAATACATATATACATGGACACAAATACATACACATAAAAGTCTATTTAAAAGACTAAATTCCATTTTAATCCTCTTAAAAGGCTATAAAGCTGAGTCTTCAATTTTGCTCTGTGTATCCTATAATCTCAATTAATGTCTCTGGAAAAGGGAGCTGAATTTCAGCGACAGTATATAACCTGGTAATTGGACACAACTCTAAATAATTTCTTAGGACTCCCCAAAGGTTTTGGTGAAAGTTGAAAATTAAGCTATAAACCATTCACTTTTATATCTTTAACATGTGCATTGAGAATCTTTTTCTTCTTCTTCTTAGCTTATGTTTGCCTTTTAAATTGAAATTAGAATGATATCTTTTCATTGGGTAATCATTCTACTTTTGATATGCAACCTGGGATCGCCCAATGGATATCTAATTCTCAAAGTCAACAATAAATTGTCTAAAGGAGCACCAAATATCAATACCCATTTGGCTTGTAGCCAAGCAGAAAGATATGTAACAACTTGCAACTAGAAGAATTTTTTGATGCTTTTGCACAAAATGTATCCTACTCATGCCTCCAAAAACTACTGTCCATGTTCTTTTTCTAAATAACAAATAAATACAATTCGTTAGTAAACTCTAAGTGTTTCCCCCTCCTCCTCCACTTTAAATTATGCTCTGGTTTAAAAAGTCAGTTATATTGCAGTTATATTGCCCGTTTTCCTATGTTTCTAACAGGGGAGCTCTGCATTTGGAAGAGGAAAACTGCCTGGTTTACAATGAAGGTAGAGACTACCACCCTTCCACCTATTGTTTCAACCCTTTGTTCCACCTGCCATAGTGGGATTGCTTGACTTAGTTGTTCTTTTTCTCCCACTTATCTTTTTAAAAAGGTTTTTACTTGATAAGTTTGATCAATGTTATTAATAGATAACACCTTATAGGACATACAGAGTAGTTGCTGTTGCTTTTTCTTTGTAACCCAAGCTTACCTTTGCCACATCCACACACCGAGCAGGTTCTTACAAGTAGACATTACCTTGTCTCCTTTGGCCCCCTCTTTTCCTTTAATTCCTTTCTCTCCTTATTTCAGTGAAAAGGAATATTATGGAGATAACATTTGAAAAAGAGAGAGGCAGACACAAATCAAGATACATATTTTGACTTTCTTTTTTATTGTACACTCCATCATATGTTTACATCTTTTGCATTGATTTTAATTTTTAAAATTCAGCTAATTTAATAGATTACCTTTTCTCTCCTTTTCTAAACCATCTTATTCTCCCTTTTCCTCCCACCTTTCTGATCCTGTGTCTTGCTCTAAATTCTTTTACCTGGCAACATAAGCATCATGAAAGCCTAGAACTAGGCTGATAAAAAAGAAATCCTAGGTGGGGTGGGAAATGGAGAGATGAAGCTGAGTGGACAAAGGTGAATGTTTTTACATGTGGGGTGGAAGGAGCATGAGGCAAGGTTGGCAACATCCATATATTCATTTTTTCCCCACTACACCTAAACTGAGACATATAATTTTCCCCTTCACTGTAGACTTCTCTTTCCTCACTCAACTTTCTGTTTTATATCTAATTCTGGAATTGAAAACTATGGCTCTCAATCTTCTACAAGGAATTAGCCTATAGCATTTAAGCAGAAACATCGAATAATTACATATACTGTATATTTTTACCAGTTCTTTGCATTATTTTGGGTTATGTGATGAGGCAAGTCCACAATAGAAAGTGGATATACCCATTCAGCAGGCATAGCCTTTGAAGGTAAGCTGTTTAGAAAACAGGGATATTCTTAACATACTATATGGCATTTTTGAGCACACGATGGCTGTTCTGTGACTATCACATAATGAGAGGTATGATGAAACCACACTTTTTAGTAATATTATTCAGGCCTAAATGATATATAAATTTTTTTCTAAACAGAGGTTAAAAATCTTCCAAAAGCAAGGTTAATGTCTCCTTTCAGGATTTAAACATCTCTAAAACTATGTTTGAAGAAAGTACAGCCACACACAACGAAATGAACATAAGACTTAAATTTCTTAAACATGTGGAGAACTTACAAATTTTATGAAAACTTAGACACTGAAAATTGAAAGATATACCATTATGATGCAGATGCATGCACACACACCTATGACATGATGCTTACCAGTTTTTTATTTTATACATTTTGGGAGATTTTTTCGAAATTTAATTAGAAACTTATTTTTAGAATCCATACTTCAGTCTTGTGTACACTCGAAAGGAAAATAAAGTAAAACAGTTCAGTAAAATTTGTTCACATGCAGATTCTGACTTTCTGGAATCCCTGTTGGCTCAGAGTCCCTGGTGGTGGTGATTTTCTATACACTGCCATCCAGAGTGGTGAAGATGCAGAATTTCTTAAAGGAGTCCTCCAGTATTGTCTCTGGGATTTCTTGGAAGCAGTTGATCCTTAGGTGCAAATTCTGATGCCTGTGCTCCTTTGATTGTACCAGAATGTGTCAAAGGAATATTTCCAGACAATAATTAGGACTCATATTACTTCCTCAAATGGACCCAAAATGGTTTGGTGACTGAAACACTGAGGGGTTGTGTTGTGATTGAACAGTTCACTAGGAATAACAACCGATTCCTACTGTTCAAACATGCACAGGTAATGATAACTACTTTTCTTGTTTTTTTTTTTTTTTTTTTTTTTTTGAGACAGAGTCTCGCTTTGTTGCCCAGGCTAGAGTGAGTGCCGTGGCGTCCTAGCTCACAGCAACCTCAAACTCCTGGGCTCGAGTGATCCTTCTGCCTCAGCCTCCCGGGTAGCTGGGACTACAGGCATGCGCCACCATGCCCGGCTAATTTTTTTTTATATATATGTCAGTTGGCCAATTAATTTCTTTCTATTTATAGTAGAGACGGGGTCTCGCTCTTGCTCAGGCTGGTTTTGAACTCCTGACCTTGAGCAATCCGCCCGCCTCGGCCTCCCAAGAGCTAGGATTACAGGCGTGAGCCACAGCGCCCGGCCATGATAACTACTTTTCAATGTCACTTGGTCTCTGTTAAAATGAATGCAAACTGCCTCTTGTTATTACTTGACAAAAATTCTTTATGACTCTCTCTTTTCATTGATTTTTGCTCAGAAATCTTTTTTTCACATTTGCTTTCTTCTTCCCACCCTTAGAAATCCCATTGCCTGCTATAATCCCTGCTAGGGTCACATCCAGCTTGTCTCCTTAGATTTTCTCTTAAAATTCACTTACACTTGGGTCACACTTCTATAGATGTTCTCTTTGGTAAGTGCCACATTGTTGAAATATTTGTCTCTACAAGTCCCAGTGATCAGGATAGTGCCCATTAATTATTATTTCTGGTAGTACTGCATAGTGAAAGGAGCATGTGGCTTGGACTTAAGGAACCAGGGTTTGAATTCTCACTCTGCCACTTTCAAGGAGTGTGACCTTGGCCATTTCACATAATGTCTTTGAATCTCAGTCTTCTCATTTATAAAATAGAGATAATCTTATCCTGCCAAGTTGACATAGATATTAAATAAGATGACATCTGTAAAGTGGTTGGCACAGGCAAATCCCTCAATAAATGATTGTAATTATTAAGTGCATCATCATCCTACAATCATTGAACTACCTGGCATGGAGATCTCCTCATTGGAAGTTATTACCCTTAAGCTGATAACCTTTGGATTTTTCCTTGGGATATCTCATTGCTGGTGGGGGAGAAAGGATTGCTTTTTTTTCTTCAAATATTTCACTGTAATAATATACACTTATACATTGATATTATTTATTCTTCATAAAAAGCATACCTATTCAACCTGGAATTAACTACCTTAAACACGTTATTTAAATTTCAGCACTAATGCATTAATCTCTTTATTTTAAATATAAATAAAAATAGCTCAATATCTATTTTAAATTACACAACTAGATGAAGGTATAAGGATCATGCTTTAGTATTTCATATAAAGTTTAAAATCTCAATCATTATTCTCCGTATTTCTTCTTTGTTTTTCTTCCTTGTCTAGAACAGTCTGTTTTAAACTCAAAGTAGCATCTTGAAACCCAGGATTTAGGTCTAATACCTTCTTGAAATCTTCCAAAGCATCATCAAAATATCCCAGCCTATACAATATCAACCGTCTGTTGTAACGGGGAACTTCAAAATAGGGTTGGACTTCAATGGCAGATGTGTAATCATCCATGGCTTCGTAAAAAATCAACGCTGAAGTACTTGATTTGCCCCCTGTTGTTATAAGAAGTAGCTGTGATTTGCCCCCTGTTGTTATTTGCAGTAGCCAAATCCTCAGGGTTGCATTTGCTCCCGGGTGGGACTTGCGCAGAAGGAGGCCGCACATGCGCACTGGCGAACGTAAAAGGCGTACAGCGCCTCGGCCTCAGCGTACTCGCCCTTCTTCTTCTTCTTCTTTTTTTTTTTATTTCATCATATTATGGAGGTACAAATATTGCTAGGGTTACAAATATTGCCCCTGTCCCCTCCCTCCCCCCATATGTCCAATCCCCTGGTGGTGTGCATCACACACGTTATGGAAGCATCCCTTTCCTCCTCCCCACTCCCGCCTGCCCACCACCTGCTCAAAAGTTTTTTGTTTTTTTTAACATTTTGGTTACATTGTATATCTTTGCCTCTCCCTAAGAAAGGTTAGAGTTATGCCCTCCCACTCCAAAATGCTCACCAACCACATCCCTAAGATTGGGTCCCCCCCACACACCAAATCTCTGGTGAGCATTGCCACCATTTGAAAACCGTAGTTTAAATCAGTCAGTGCCAATTAGATGGTGAGTAGCTGTAGAGCCCATTTTCCATGTCTTGTGTCGCCTCACTTTGGATAACTGGCTTCAGCTTAATCCAGGATAGCATAAATGGTTCTCTCTTCAATAAATGGTGCTGGGAAAACTGGTTAGCTACCTGCAGAAGAGCAAATCAGGATCCCTACCTCTCACCTCTCACAAAAATTCACTCAAGATGGATAACAGACTTAAACTTAAGGCATGAAACCCTAAGAATCCTAGAAGAAGATGTTGGGAAAACCCTATCAGACATTGGCCTAGGCAAAGAATTTTTGAGGAAGACCCCCAAGGCAACCACCGCAGCATCAAAAATAAACAAATGGGTACTCGCCCTTATTGAAGTGAGGCTGGGCCAGTGCTCGGGTTGCGTAGCTTTCTTGCCCCTGCTGCCCTTCCATAGCGGCGGAAGGCCTAGCTTTCGGTGTGGTAAGGGGACTGATTTCTGGGCAATTAGAGGCGTCTCCACGAAGCCACTTCGCACCCCTGAAGTTAACTTGACGGCAAAATTGGGTGGTTAGGTTTGTGCCTTCTGAGGACCCATCGTCTGGCGAGATAAGCGGTCAGCTGCTGGTAGAGTGCTTGCAAGTCCAGGGAAGGTCTCAGAGGCTTCTGCAAATTGCATCTTTATTGTTACTACCGTTGGTTCCGACTGCCTCCTTTCCCAGAAAAGCGTCAGATCCACAGTAGCAAACTGGCTTCCATGTCCACTGTCTGGGATCGCCTTTAATAGTGTCCATGGTGCAGCCATCGTACCTATAATTTTTAATAAAGCACAACCCTACTAGATCTTGACAATTCATTTTCTTCTACTGCTTAAAATTAATTTTTGCTTTTAGTAAGGAAGATGATTCTGAAATATTGGTTCAAATCTCTTATCTAAGTTCCATGGAAGACCAACATGGACTGAAGGTTACTGTCTTCTGATTCCCTCGTGTTGCTAGAGCTAGGTGTTCTGGTTTCATGGAGCCTTAATTTTCATTGTCTCTGTTTCGTGTATGGCAGACTGTGCACACGTGTCTACTTTACAATCCACTGGTGCTTGAGAGAGCTTTCATTCATGAAACTTGAAATGATTAACAGGAACGAGTGAATATTTATATTTTCTCATACTGTCTCCCCACAAAGATGGAAGAAACATGTTAGGAAAAAAATCTACCTTTATAGGATAAAACATTTTATCAGATATGTGAAAATGTTGGTATTTCATTTAGGAATTAATATTATTTATGGTTCCTGTCAAGTATCATTCAAGGAATTGTTTATTCTGCCAAGCATGCGTAACACACACCCTTCTCCATCCCAACATGGAAAGACCTCAGCAATAATGTAGAGTTTATAGTACGAGGAGTTTCATTTTTTAGAACTAATTTTGCTGATATATAATTGCTGGTGTAAATGTTGGCACTTCTTTAACTAAAGTTGTGATAACAAGTATTGCTATAATGAAAACAAATGAGATTAATGGTCCTTTCCAGGTTTTTATCTGGCAGTGGCTGTGAGATTGAAAGGCCTTTTGCTTTGCCTCAGACAGGGATGTTTTTTCCCCCAGTCAAAAGGAAGTAATACAGAATTTACCTGCTCAGTCTTTTTTAGAATATACAAATGGTCTCAGGAACATCAGAGTGTGTATTCATGTTGAGAAGAACTGCACAAATGTAAAGTAGGCTTTAAAAAAAGTACTTGCAAATTCAATGAAAAAAAAAAGGCATAGATTTCTTTTTGTAAAATGGGCTTTCTTTAATGTAAATGATAAATGGGTAAAAAATCAATCCCTTTTTCTAAATATGGTTTACATTATAGCCAGGATAATTCAGAGTTCCAATGTCAAAGCATAAAGTTATTTTAGAAACATATCTTGATTGACAAGTCTTTTTTGGTAGCAACCTAGATGATAAAATTATGGTGTACAGCTGATGCTATGGCTTAATTAAAGAATTGCATTTTTTATATTATACTGTTGCTTATTTGTAGTATTACTGCAGCTATTTCATGCATTAGATATTAGCCTCCCACTAAGCAGCAGAATTTGTCTACCTAAAGGATTTATTTAACCAGGGTTTTAATCAAATAATAGAACAATCATAACAAAGAGTTACTATATTCCTGTGTTAAGAAGTGGTACAGTCCACTGGTTTCTTCCAAGATCATATCAAGAGATTACACATACTTTCACTATTGTATTAAAGAACAATATTGTTGAATAAATATTTGCACTATTATGTTGCCATTTTAGGATTTCCTGAGGTGTACAAAGTCTCACAAGGTAAATAATTAAGAGGTCTGCCTTCTTGGTTAGCACAAAGCAGTGCTTGATATAGGTTTGATTATTTCACTAGTCTCAAATAATCCATAACTGTCTTCTGTAATTATTTTCATCATCCAGCCAAGCAAAGATAAAAGATGGAACATGTTTCTTTTGCCTACTCCCAAGGAAACTCCATTATCCTTGAAAGGCCACACGGCTCTGTAAAGCCCAATCTGGGTCGAAAAAAGCAGTCGGCAAGGACAAGCTGAGTGTGAGCCGAAAATGAAGTTGTTACCAGACAGCAAACTGCAGTCCTCGCTTCTTATGAATATTTGAATGAGTAACTAAAAACAGCTCAGTAAACTCTAAGCAAATGTGACAGCTGAAACTGCCTGGAAACCAAGAGTCCACCAGGACCACGATGAAAAGATTACCAGTTACTTTCTACCTCACGCTACTGCGGGTCTGTGGAGGGACAGGATCAGATCTCGTTTGCTCAAAAAAGTTACGGAAAATCTGATTTATCTCTACACCTTCAGAAGCTGAACAGCCCCCAAATCTCTTGTGTTATTTTGAATTCATTACAATGCAATGATTTCTAACAATCTTTTCAAGGCAAGGGAACGGCCATGTTTTTTCAGAACCTGAAATATTGATGTCGCTGTTGTTTTTACTCATAGAAAATTGGCCCTAGTCAATCTTTCATGAATATCTTTCTGTTTTTCATGTGGGAAGAAAGACAATGAGAACAGAGTCCCTAAAGCCAGAGTTCTCTGAATAATTCTTCCAAAAACTCTAATAAAAAGAGTTTCCAGGTACATGGCTTGACTTAATCTAAGCCTACCTAGGTTATTGCCTTGCTTTTTAAAAAGTCAGGTAAATAGCAGTTTTTGTTGAAGCAGAAAATTCAGAAAGGATTTTGAGCTACAGAAGAGTCCCAGAAAATATTTGTGGATGATAAATTTCAAAAGAAAACTAAAAAAATTATTGATTTTTCTTTGGCCTCCTTGAATATGTAGACAAAGGATTACTACTTTAATTATCATCTCCAATTTACTGAGAAATAAAGTAGTACATAATTTTTAAGTTGGTGCCTTTAACTGAAAGAAGAGTCAGTTATTTAGCTCCTCTAAGTGTGAATAGTAAATTCTACTTAAACCCACTTAGTTTTGTGCATTTGATGAATAGTTTAAATAAAATGGAGCCCTCTTACAGTCCATAAATTCCTAATAAAGAAAAAAAACTAAGCAGTATGTATATCTAATGTAGAAATTGCTACAATTCAAATCTGGTAGCTAACTGAAGATAAAATTAAACTGAGGGGAACCTTGGTGAGGTTACTATTTATTCAGTGGTTATTTATAAAAACCTGATGAAACATGAGGTTTGTCAGCTACTTCAGAAAGTTCCAGAAAATAGCAGCCATAGCCTTTATTGCTAAAGAATTTAAGAACATTCTCAATGACAATGGGGACCATAATGGGTTTTCAAGAGGCTAATGCAGGGACCTCTCTCCTCATCTCTAGAACTGAGAGCTGTATTTCCACCCCAACTGTAAAATTACTATTCCAGTTCTTTGGAGTATTTGAGCAATGCCAGGCAGACCATGGCTGTTTGGTTTCTCTTTGCTCTTTAGCCAAGTGTGGATTTAAGCTCTGTTTTAGATACTGCAGGATTTTCAGTTTTGCAGTAAAAATGGAAAGAAGTACGTGAAATGCAATTCTGGCTTACGCTCATACAGTGAAGAGGAGAGCCTTTAGAGAGAAAGAACCACATTAGAAACCCAGCCAGGTAGGTGAATAGAAACATAGTTCCTCTGAGGCAGCAGGAGGAGATAGAAACCCAGGAGAGTTAGTCAGATTGAATGCCAGTTGCAATCTTAGGAAACCCAATAATCTCACAAAACCCAATGCTGAGTTGGAGGTCAGCACTGTTCCTAGCTGTATGGGCTTCAGAAAATCACTAATGTGTTCTGGGCTGTTCTCTCACCTACTACACTATGGTGTAGTAGGACTGGATTGATAGTCACAAAAACATTTCTGGGAACAGAATGAGCATAGATTTTAAAGTCAGAAGATCTGGGTTTGCATTCCATCATCTACTAATTGTGTAAGTTTCCTGAACAATCTTCATTTGGGGTACGTGGAGAGTTTCCTTCTGGGAAAGTTGTGAAGAACAGAAAAGGGGACCTCCATAAAGGGCTTATACATGCAGGTGTTCTAATAAACGTTAGTTTTCTCCCTCTCTTTAAAGTCTTTTTCAACTTTGAATTCTATGAAGTACTAATCAAATAAAAGTTTTCCTGCAGTGTATTTTTTTATTTGTAAAAATTTATGAGGCACATGTGAAATTTTATTACACGTACATAATGCATAGTGATCAAGTCAGGGTATTTAGAGTGTCCATCTCTTGAGTACAATAGATTTTTGTTTAACTATAGTCATGCTAACATTGATTTTGCTATCAGATATTGAATTTATTGTTTCTATCTAACTGTATGCTTATACCCTTTAACCTACTTTTCTTCATCCTCCCCACCCTCACTCACCCTTCCCAGTCTCTGTTACCTGATTTTCCACTTTTCACACAGTGAGAATGTCCGATATTTGTCTTTTGTGCCTAGTTTATTTCACTTAAGATAATGACCTCTAGTTCCATCCATGTTGCTGCTAATGACATGAGTTCATTCTTTTTTATGGCTGAGTATTACTCCATGGTGTATGTACATATCACATTTTCTTTATCTATCTGTTGATGGGCACTTAGGTTGATTCTATATCTTTGCTATTGTGAGTAGTGCTGCAATGAACATGCAAGGCATGTGGTGTGTTTGAATAGAAGTGGGATTAGATTTTTAACTGCTGCTGTTTCAGGGCCATATGTTATACCCGGCACATGAAATATTTTAAAATTGAGTGTTAGGGATGCCTAGTGCGTACCAGGAGAGGAGTAGTGGGTGAAGGACAGGGCCAGTTAATATCACCAAATGTCACCAAAAGAGAGGGTATCTTTGATACCCTCTCTTTTATTTTAAAGTCTGTGATATAAAACTGTTTTATATCACAATATAGTGTGATATAATTTATTGTATCATTTAGTGTATAATTTATTGTATATTTGTGTATAATTTATTGTATTGCATAATTTATAATTTATGACCTTTAATTTCAAAGGTCATAACTAGATCAGAGTTTGGACAGGAAATTCATCTCCAAATATGTGTACTGTGGGTCATGAATATTCATTGACATGTACTCACTTTTCATTCATTATATTGGTTTTCAAGAAAAATGATAAAAGCAACCCTATAATCTAGTGTTCTTAAAAGTAGCCTCAGAAAACAAAAGAACACTCCACTAGGCATACAATTCAGCATCTAGCTGAAGTGATTTCTTAACATTTTTACTTGAATGCATGGGAAAAATCTCCCCCAGGGGGAAAACACACAAAAAATAAAAACAGGCGGTTGGGCAAGGTGCCTCACGCCGGTAATCCTAGCACTGTGGGAGGCTGAGGTGGGCGGATCACTCAAGGTCAGGAGTTGGAAACCAGCCTGAGCAAGAGCGAGACCCTGTCTTTACTAAAAATAGAAAGAAATTAATTGGCCAACTAAAAATATATAGAAAAAATTAGCCGGGCATGGTGGAGCATGCCTGTAGTCCCAGGTACTCAGGAAGCTGAGGCAGTAGGGTTGCTTGAGCCCATGAGTTTGAGGTTGCTGTGAGCTAGGCTGACACCAACTCCCTCTAGCCCCAGAGTGAGACTGTCTCAAGAAAAAAAAAAGAAAAGAAAAGAAAAAGAAAAAAAAAAACAAAACGAAAAACAAATACAAACCTCTGTTACAGGTCCTAAACTATAAATACCCAGCAATCCCACTTTTAGATATTTGACCTGAAGAAATAGCATCATAATTGGAGTTCCTATGTTTAAGGCAGGATTTTCTCTAAGAGTAACTAATTGGAACTGGCCTACTTTTTCCTCAATAGGAGAATAAATAAGAGTATATAAATACCATGGAATGTGATAGTACCATTAAAAAGAACGAAGCAGTTCTATGCATGCTATTATAGGAAGACAACTATGATTTAGTCTTAGGTGCAAAAAGCAAATTATTGAGTATGTACCCATTTTGAAATAAAAATAAATATTTTTATATATCCATACATGTATCATACAAACGTGTGTGTGTATGTGTACATGTGTGGGTTTTAGGCTAACAAAGAAAAATATTTGAAATGATACATGCATAGTTATTTACAGCAACTACTCCTGAGGTTAGGTTTTGTTTTGTTTTTTTTTTATAATGCAATTCTGTAGCGGTGTAACTTGTTACTGCAAATGTAATTCTTTCGTGATCAAAAAATAAAATTTAACTATGAGTCTAGGTCTTGAAATGACTTGGCAAATCAACACATTTCTTCTGGTTCCCTCCTCCTCCCTACCTCCCCAGCTATTTAACACTGATATGCTTCAAAAACCTAAGGACCAAATAGAAAATATTAATAAATTAGTTCTTGGTGTTGGCTCTTGTGTTTTTCTGCCCTGAATCTAATCCCAACTGTTCCACTAGCTGTTGTGTATTTCGGTAAAATCGTTTCACCCCTCAGCTTCCTCATCCATAAAATAAAAGCGTTTGAAATAAATGAAGGGGTTGGGCTGAGAAATTTCCTTCCAGCTCTGAGATTCTATACTTCTGTTGAAATGAAATAAATTTCATGGTCCATTCTAGTATAATACTTTCCCTCACATACTTCATCTTTTATGGTAAATAGCTCAGTACTTTATTGAGCAATGACTAACAGTGATATAATATTCTATTTAGTCCTCATTTTCTTTTGTTCTGAATATTCAATGTGAATCTGTAGACCAGTAACACCTTCAGACCTTCAAAACCCTTGCGTGAGGGAGGTTCAGAGGTTCTGACCTTCCATTTAGGAAATGGTGGCCAAGTGCACCTCATGCTAGAGCTGGCAAATACTGAGGGTACACTCTGCTCCTCCTCACCCTCTCCTGGGCTGCTTGCATTTGATGCTAGCAGCCTTTTCCTACCCCACAGGGGCTCAGGAATGTGGTTGGCAGACTTTGTGGAACATTGTGTCATGAACCCTTGTTCATTTTATTGCTCAACCGGTCCATGGCATATATTTGCAGCAAGCTGGCCTTTCCAGAAAATGCACTATGAACAGAGGCCACCACGATTTGTTTGACACCATTAAAATTATTTTGCTTTCTCTGACTAGAGTGAGATCATGAATTACTCTTCTTCTCCGAAGAACTGAGTAAACAGAGCTCTAAAGATCACTTGCTGCTTGCAGAGGAATGAGAGGCAAAGCAGCCACTGTGCCTGCCCTTGGAAGTTTAAATTTGTATTCTGGGAGACAGAATGGATATAAAATAAATCCACAAAAGAAGAACATTATGTGCCATTTAAAAAAAAAGCAGCACAGATAAGTGTACTGAACGGAGAGATATAGAACTATGTTCTAAGGAAATACAGGAGTGCCTTCTCGAGGGCTTTAGAAAAGCACTTTACCCAGAAACATATAAGGGAGAAAAGCCGGAGATTTGTGTGATATCACTATTATAAAGGAATTTCTATGACAATTTTTCTGATGATAGCTGAGGCCACATTGGATTGATTTTAACTTAGCAAGCTAAAATAAGGTTATCATTTTTATATTTCCAGTAATTTGATATTAAATGGGAGCTCAGACAGCCACAAATTGAAGAGGTCTTCTCTGTGGCAGTGAGTCCCCAAAGGGGGGTCTACACAAGACTATCTATTGGAATAAAGAGAGAAAATACTAGATCTTTAAATATATATTTTTATTCTATTCTTTTACAATTTTCTATCTTTTCACTTGTTTTATAATATTCATGGCACATTAGTGAATATTACAAGCATATAATGTATAAATATATATTCATGGTTAGGGCTTCATACTTACACATTTTAACTCTTGAAATTGAATTTGTTAAATTCTGCTTTAACTCAGTTACTTCATACATTTTGATGATTAGTTTAAATGACATTTGTAGGAAGACATTAGTCAAAAAGTTTAGAAACCAATGCTTTGAGAAAAATAACTCCTAATTTAACGTATTAAAATATTGTCATGTTTTTATAAGGAATCTTACTAAAAGAAAATCTAATGTTTCTTCTGAATTTCTTATATATCAGTAAAATTCTGCAGTCTGAAAAAGTTGGTAGAAAAATCTATGATTAATAGACAGATAGTATTCTTTTTATTAGTAAATGCTTCTGGCTTTTAAGCTAAGCCCTCAGGAATTTGTGAATGGATAAAGATTTCCAAAGGTAAGAGGTTTCTCTTTTATTCTCATGGTTTAAACATAATATTTTTCCGGGATTCTGTGATTTATTGGCAGGGAAGCAACTCTGATGGGATGAGCTACTGGAAACTTTTCTTGCCATTGCCCTATTAGGGCCCCTGTGGAATCCACTGTCTCCAGTGTCCGTCCCCTGCTCCGTGTAGACTGTGGTCAGTGGGTGACACTAGCTCCTTCTCTCCAGTCTTATCCTCTGTTAGATCTCCTCCTTTATCCTGCAGCAGGAGAGTTCCTCCTATTGCATTCCCATCTAATTATGTGGAATTTCTTAGACGCCAATGTGACATTTGGTTTTGATCAAGGGATTCTCCGCTCATTGTGGGGCTCCTAGAAGTGGTAGAGATTTCTATCTTCTTTCAAGAATGTCTATTCAAGAAAGGGTAAATAGGCATTTGGCGAAACTGCCATAAACTGGCACATCCTTTTGATTTCTACAATGGCTTTTCTCCATTAATTAAAAAATGAGAATGGAATTCTACTAATGGAATAGTCATGGTAATGGTTATTCTTAATATCTGTATTACCCATAGTTCTCCAGAGAAACATAACCAAGAGGATATACAAATATTATATATATCTATCTGTATATCTACACGTACATACACACAAATATATATAAAGAGAAAGGGATGAGAGAGAGAGAGAGAGATATTAAGGAATTGACTCATATGATTTTAGAGGCTGACAAATCCAAAGTTGCAGGCTGAAGACCTAAAGAAGAGATGATGTTACAGCTGGAGAATAAAAGCAATCTGCTGGCAGAATTCCCTCTTCTTTTGGAGAAGTCAGTCTTTTTTCCTATTAAGGCCTTCAACTAATGGGATGAGGTCTACCCACATTATTTTACGGGTAATCTGCTTTATTCAAAGTCTAGTGATTTAAATGGTAATGTTATCTAAACAATATCTTCACAAAAACATCTAGAATAATGTTGGAACAAATATCTAGGGACTATGGCCCAGCTAAGTTGACACATGAAATTGACCATCATAATATATTTACCAAAGTCTTGGGGAACCCCTACTCTCAGACTACTTGATGAATTACTATTCTATTACAATAGATTGTATATATTGTACAAAAATGCCTCCTCCTGCACCCCCCTCTGTAGTAGAAAATAATTATAGTTCAGTGATGTCACTTTCAACAAAAGCACTATGGTTATTTCCTTTTCAGAAAAGTCAGAGATTGAGCTTTGATTACTGAAGGCATGAACTCACTTGTGTTACTTACCAGGTTTCATCTAAAGAGCCCAAGGGAGGAGTGTCTGGTGTGGATTAATACGTTGGATGCCGACTCACGTGTGGAGTCAACAAAAGGTGACCCAAGGCAGAGGAAGTCTTCCCCAAGCATCACCCCAGCAAATAAAGTAATCATTTTCTCTTTTAATAGATCCATACCTTTCTAAAGCAATACATTTTTATAAATGTTAGTCCTTTCTAAATTGAAGACACCCCACTAACTGTGAGAAATTAATATTATTAAAAGTCATAGCCAGTACCTAGTTCCAAAATACCATCAAGAGTTCAACTCCAAAATTGCATTTCCCAAAGAGCTCAGATTTCCTTTCCTTGCATTGTACATGCCTACAGATAAGCATCAGAGAAAGAATACTTCTCCCCTTTTATTTAACATTGCTATTTTTAATGTCCTTTACCCTCATATTGACATTGCTGATGCATCTGAAGTGCCAAATGCCATCCAATTCTTTTGCCAGGACAAAGCCAAGCCTCAGCCTCCTCGCTCACTTTGGTGGTCTCCAAAGTATGTCGGGGAATAGAGTTGTTGGACTCTTGTCCCTCCAGATTTGTCTCTTGCCACTTGCTCATTCGCACCTCCTGCCCTGTCTCACTGCTTCTGGCCC
Source organism: Microcebus murinus (assembly GCF_040939455.1). Lineage (NCBI taxonomy): Eukaryota > Metazoa > Chordata > Mammalia > Primates > Cheirogaleidae > Microcebus > Microcebus murinus. Next base: position 91,969,761 of record NC_134111.1, on the reverse strand, counting down.
TGGTGGGCCACTGCTCAGCTCTGTCTGCTGCCTTTCATGGCCCAGAACTCCTGGCAGTGTCCCTTACTGGTAGGCTGTACCTTTAGTGGGTCCAACAGGAGAGGAATATGGGGCAGGACCTTTTACCACTGTGTTCTTTGTTGCACACACTACACTATGCAGAGACAGTTATAATGGTTTCCTCAAATATTGTGTGTGTGTATGTGTGTGTGTGTGTGTGGGGGGGGTAATTAAAGGGAATGAAAATGCAGGTGGGGAGAATATGTGAGGAAAATGGAGCCCCTAGAGTCTGCTGTGGGTCCACTACAGTTGGACCTGTGTTCAACTGTAGCTTTTCTTTCTCTCTGTGTTCAGGTTGTTTTCTGTTGAAAGAAAGCCTCCTTAAACTTCAACCATCTTTTGAATATGCCTTCTGCTAACTACGGATTTGTCTCATGCCAGGATTTCTTCCCTCATCAGCCTATTTTCTCAAGTTAGAGCTAATAAGTCTAAAATAATGTCCTGGAAGCTCTAGTAGGAGAGGATTCATGGTCTTTGATATGCCAAGGCTCACCCCCCAGTCCAGGGGTGTGTGAGTATAGAAGTTTAGTCTCATTAAGAATTCCCCAATAGGGTGAACTGTCCATAGGTCTCCTAACTCTCCTGATGTCCAACTGGGTAACCACTGGCAGACTTGCACACACACATATGCACACGCACACACACTCTCACTCATACGCATATCAAGGACCACCGAATTCTCACAGATAGTGAAATATAAATACACATGGAAATGACATTTTTCCAGCTGTTCCATACCAGCAATGGTGCCAAATGTTTACATACTATGCAGAACAGACACAGTTCCTTTTTCTTTTCAATTTTACACTGTGCAGCTGAGCTCCCCGAATGTAAGGACTGGCTAAAAGTTGTGGTCATTGCTCTTAGCATGTAAAGGCCCAGATCTGAAATTACCCTTGTTTTAAGCTAGACCAAATCAAATTTTAAAAATATGCATTGCCATTCCATTTTCCTGTGCTAGCAGGAGGAGTAGGATGTGAGAGGTATGATCGCTTGTTATTAAAACACTGTAATACCAGTGGAGTAAGGGTGATGTGAGACCCACACTACTTTTCTATTTGAGCAGAAAAATGAGAGGATACATTGAGAAGTTCACAATTTTATGTGAAATAGTCTAGATTTTTCAAAATTTCATTACATAGGGAAGCTAGAAAAAATATTTTACTGTCTGGTAATTTCTTCACCCTGAGGAAGAAATTATATTTGTTTGTGGAAATGCTTTGACAAACAGCTTGGAAGTGGAACGTAAGGCATTTAGGAATATACTCGAAGGAGGGAATAGAGAGACAGCCAAACTTTTCCTCAAAGAAATAAATGGAACAAGTGGAGAGAGTGGGCCATGGAGAACAGAGGAGAGAAAATGGGGTAGGAAGAGAAAGTGGGGGGTGCTGGGTCAATTGATGAAGATTTGGATCCCAAGTAGACAATAATTGTTAAAGGACTAGCTAAGGATAGAGAAGAGCAATGTCCAGTTTTAAGTCGTCTGCTGAAAATTTCTTTAGCATTATCTCATTTTCTGCCATAAATGTTTTTCTCCAAAAGCTGCCTTGCATGAGTGGGATGGAGTCTGTGTTTGCATTGGGAGGTTGGCACTGTGGTAAAGAGAAGGATAAAGGATAAGGGGCACAGTCACAAGGCACAAAATGCAGAAAGAGAATACTGCGTGGAAGCTGGAAATTGGAGCCAGTGGTCACTGAAGAATCATAGAAATCCCAAGAAATTCTCAATATTCCCAGGGAGACCTTTGGATTTCCTACGGGATATAAGATGGTACTTGAAAACCATCCTGTAGAGATTCTGAATGTCAGGGTTAACCAAGATGATACATTGGTTGAATTTTTGTAACTTAGAAGGGAAAATTCAGGAGTATTCATTGAAAAAAATGCAAAGCCTCTTTAGCAGAATAGGGCAAAATAGTTGGTTTGGCGGCATTGAGGCCATGACTTTGTGTATATTTTGTCTGAGAATCATTCAATTGAATGGAACAAAGATGTGCTAGCTAATCATAAGTGTTTTCCAAAAATTCCTATCAAATTACTATTAATGACAGAGGACAGCAAATATGTTTTCTTGGGGATCTGGAACTCAGCCTTGTCTAGAATGTTGCAGTCCCCTCCACCCTTCTAAAGTCTCTGACAGCTCATTTTCTTAAATCCTGAACAGTTGTTAGATATTTGAATAACACTATATAATGGATCCTTTAGTTTTTACATTAAAATTCTCACACAGTATTTATGGGTCAAACCAGCATTATAAAAAAAATCCTCCATACCCTGTACCCACATATACTTTATATCCCCCTTCCAGCTGTAAAAGTATATAGTTTTACCTAGTTATTAATCAACTATCTCTCCAGGCAGTATGTAAAGTCCAGGAGAAGAGGGAATCTTTGTTTTATTTATTGCTATACCCAGAGCAGGAGTATAATGCACATTTATTGAACGTATGAATAATCTTTGGCTTGCATACACCTGCCATAGTTTGCTGTATATCTCCAAGGATGTAAGTAAACCAGTCAAAGAAGTCTTAGGTAATGGAAATGATTTTAAAAAACTCCGACTCCTCTGTTCTACTGCTTAACCATTCTGTTATCTCTCCTAGGCCGAAGATGGCACATAAGCAGTCTTGGTACAAATTAGAAAAGGTGTTTAAAGCTTGGAGGGGAGCTGAGCTAGGTCTGCCTTATGCTGCCCGATGGTCTGGTCACTCTGGACCTCTCAAGGTGTCTCTGATGATCTTGGCCAACTAACTCTAGCTTCCTCAAGAAAGGAGGGATTGGACTGTTCCATTCAGTGACCATGTGGGCACCTCTCTCCTGGGCTGCTCCTGGCTTAGGATCTGACCCTTGGTCTAGTCAATGAAGATCCTTTGGCAGAATTGCCTGGTTTTCTCAGAAATGGATGAAAGCAGATTGCATAATTTACAGGTTGTCTGCTGTGGCTTTCTGGAATGGGAGGGATACAGATTTTTAATAGCAAACCTGTGTCCACAGGTAAGAGAAACAACCACGATGCCATCAAATTTTGCCAGTGAGAAGAAAAAAAAAAAAAACTTGTCATAGAGTTAATATCTAAAAGGCGCTGAAAACTTACTGTGGGTTGCTTTCCTATGTTATACTTGAAATGTGTCTTTAACTGTCACTTTCACTTTATGTCCACAAACCCTGCATTGTGTTATAATCCTATTTGATGGCTGAGGAAACTGAGGCCCAGAAAGGGTCAACCTTGCTAAAGTCACCCAACCCTTACAGACTCAAGATTCAGAACCCAGATGTCTTGTTTTCTCATTTCAGTCTGTAAGTTCATTTTATCACGGTGCTCTCATTCCAAGGACAGCCCCACAGGGTAAGGTTGCTGGGGATGGTGAATTAGATGATATAGTTTTCCTTTATCTGCAGGTGTGTTTTATTTTTAAAATACATGAAAAACTGCCTGAAATTATTTAATAGCATGACCATGATTCAAATTAAAGCATAAGACGTCCTCAGGTTACAAATGACCCTACTTAAGGTGTTCTGTACTTAACAAACAGGCTCCCAAGACTGCCCATAAGGATAATTTATAATTTTTTTAAAAAATTTTAAAGTTATTTTATTTTTATTTCAGAGTATTACGGAGGTACATAAATTATTTGGGTTGCCTAAATTGCCCTTGCACTGCCCTAGTAAGAACTACAAGCATGCTCATCCCCAGGGAGTGCTCACTGCATGCATTAGGTGTGAATTTACCCATCCCCAACTCTGGAACTAGTTTCTTCCATCCATGTTAACAAACACGCATGCTGTAGGTGATCCCTTAGCTCAGCATCTTCACTCTAGCAGCTAGTCTCACTGTTTATGAGGTCAGTTACAGAGTAAATAGACCACCTACAGAATAAGAGAAAAATATTTGCATGCTATACATCCAATAAAGGGCTGATAACCAGAATCTATAAAGAACTCAAACAAATCAGGAAGAAAAAAAAAGTCAAACAACCTCATAAAAAAGTGGGCAAAAGACATTAACAGGGTCTTCTCAAAAGAAGATAGATAAATGGTAAACAAACATATGAAAAAATGCTCAACATCAGTAATTATCGCAGAAATGCAAATTAAAAGTACAGTGAGATGCCACCTTACCCCTGTCAGAATGGCCATTATTAAAATCTCAAATAACAATAGATGTTGACATGGATGCAGTGAAAAGGGAACGCTTATGCACTGTTGGTGGGGATGTAAATTTGTACAACCACTATGGAAAGCAGTATGGATATTCCTCAAAGGACTAAAAGTAGACCCACAATTCAATTCAACAATCCCACTACTGGGTATCCAATAAAAGGAAAAGAAGTCATTTTATAATAAAGGCACCTGCACCTGAATGTTTATTGCAGCACAATTCACAATAACAAAGATACAGAATCAATCTAGTGCCCATGAACTGATGAGGGGATAAGTAAAATGTTGTATGTGTTCACCACGGTGTACCACAGAATGAAATAATGTCTTTTGCAGCAACTTGGATGGAACTGGAGACCATTATCCTAAGTGAAGTATCTCAGGAATGGAAAAACAGATATCACATGTTCTCACTTATAAGTGAGAGCTAAACGAAGGCTATATATGGTCATAAAGAGCAGTAATGGACAATGAAAACTAAGAAGAGGGGAGGTTGGGAAGGGGGCTAAGGATAAAAATCTACCAGTTGACTACAATGTACACTATTCGGTTGACAGGTATGCTGAAAGCCCTGACTTAAGTATAATACAATCCATCTATGCAACAAAAAATACTTGTACTCCCTAAATTTTCTGAAATTATAAAAACAGTCAAGTAAATAAATAAGCAAAAATATAAAAGAACTCCTATCTGAAAAATAGCATTTTTAACTCTGTTGATATTTATTTATGCTATTACTGTGTCATCTTTTCCTCCCTTTTGACTCCTAGTATCAGAGCAACCATTAAATAGAAACGTTCTCTGAGGTATGCCTCAATCTTAATTCTTGAGAACCAAAGTATAGTCATATTGTTTTTTAAAAAAACTTGTTGACAGGTTCTCAGTAGCCCCTTAAAAATATCTTTTTAACCCTGGATACAAAAGGCCAGCTCTTCACTGAAAGCAATATGTCTATGTGGTGCAAATGAACCCAAGAATTGGTCCCAGCCCTATAGTTTTTCAACTCCTTAAATAATATACAGATCACATTCATAGCACATTATAAATCCCTTTCTTTTTATTCATTAATTTGTTCATTAGCTATTTTTATATTTTCAGTTTGGTCATTTCCTCATTTTAAAAGATTGTCCTTCTTTTTTTTTAATTTGCCAGGAGTGCAACATAATGAAAACCTTTCCCAGTGAGATGGCCGGCTATATTCTCAGATTTACATGCTCATGTTCTTCTCTCTTCTGCTTGACTGGAAGGAATATTGCAAAAATAAAGAAGATAATGTTTCCAAAATACTAATAGGTCTTCCTTTAGAAGACCTACAAACATTTTAGGCCTACAAGCGTTTTAGAAACATTATCTAAATGCAAAGTGATGATGATGTGCTAACATTATCTAAATGCAAAGTAATGATGATGAATGATGATGAGTGAAACTTCAAAGTGATGATGACAATGATGTGCTAATTTGTTAATGAGTTATTGAAGAAAAAAACCATTTGTGGTTTCTTTAAAAAACAAGATAACAAAACCCTAGATAACATTGACAGTTAAAAGAAAAGTAATATTTTCATATAAAACTATAATGTAATACTTTCTCAAAATTGTTGGACTTTTGAGTTTTTGTTTTCAGAAAGTCAAGGCATCTTCTGACTTGTAAACCTAGTATTAGGAAAACATTTCATGCAGCTGTTATAGGGAGTACATTTTTTCTCAGTTCCTGCTTGTTAAAGGGCTGCCATTTTAGAGAATGTTCCATTTAGGTTGCTCAATAAATCCAATCAAGCAGACTAGCCAAAGCATCCTGTTTCCCTTTAGATAATTTCTGAAGTTCCAAGGTCCTGGAGGGAGTATTGTATAGAAATGAATTCAGAGACTGAGGGGTGAGGGAATGAAGATTTGCTGAGTGTTTGTGTTATGGACTGAATGTTTGTGTCTCACCCAAATTCTTATCTTGAAACTCTAACTCACAGTGTAGGGGGACTCCTAAAGTAATAATTAAGGTTAAATGTGGCCATAAGGATGGGACCCTGATCTTTAATCAGTGCTCTTATTTAAAAAAGGCACCAGAGAGCACTGGCTATCTATCCCATGTGTCCCCATGCACCTTCGGAGGAATGGTCAAGTGAGGACACAGAGAGAAGGTGGAATAGAAGCCTCGCCAGAACCTGAATCCTGTGGGAAACTTTGTCTTGGACTCTCCAGATTTCTGAACTGGAGGAAAATAAATTTCTGTTGTTTAAGATATCTAAGCTGTGGTACTTTGTCATGGCAGCCCTAGCTGATTTCTACAGTCTGCTATTGCTAATATTTGATGACTAAAGTGAAATGTCCTCAAGAACTTAGAGGTGATGGAAACAAAACTGGGTCTATGGCTCTAAAGGCAGCAACACTGGAATGAAACAATATCAATGGCATCGATGACATCTTTATATCTTTATTCCATTTATTTACCATCTACTATACTCTAGGCACCAGCTAGGCACTTCCTAAGCATTAAATCATTTAATTGTTCTGCAGCTCTATTAATAAGTCTCTCTTTATATTTGTGCCTTTAAAAAATGTGCTCATAGAGTGTCAGAGCAGTCAAGTAATGCTCAAGCTCACACAGAGATGAAAGGATTCAAACCTGGTCTGTCTATCCGCAAATCCCAAGTACTTAACCAACCTTGCCCCCATGGCAACTCGACTGATTGCATTTAAGGAAAGAGCATGGCTATCAGAAGAGTGGTTAGTCAGCAATAAAGCACAACAAATGAAAATTACAGACATAAAAACTGACAGTTTATCTTGGGACTTCTGAGTGATTAAGCCACTCTTCATGCTGCTCAAATCAGCTTCCAAAACTGAGAAGCCTGGGTTTGTAATTAACAAAAGTCAGCCTGCCTTCCATTCTGTTTTAGTCCCACTCATTGTGTGTTCTCAACTAGATAATGAGCTCTTTAAGAACTGGAACTACAATTTGATCAGAACTTTTTCAGGATTGTCCTTAGCTTAAAGTAATGTTGAGTAAATCATAAGTTCTCAATAGTTGCTGGTTGGATCCCATTAATCTGACAACATTAGGTCATGAATAAGGGATTCAGGGATTGCCTTGGTTACTGCTTGTTGTGCTTCATGTCTTCCGTCACTGGTTTGTAGCTCAGCCCAGTAATGTGAACACGGACTGTGCTTTACTATTTTCTGGGTTTCTGTAAAAGAGTGCAGGTAAGAAATGAGCAAATGAAACCCAAATTGTCCTATGTTCTATTTCTATGTAGCATCAAAATATCACAAACATTAAAATGAAAAATGGATGAATTTCAAGTTCTTAAAAATATATGTATCCACAAAGACCTATTTTGACATCATGTTTTTACCCTGCTTTATCAGCCTACGCCTTCTAACTGATCCTTTCTCCTCATTTCTTCACTCTCGGCCCCCATACGGGGTCCCACAGCCACTGCCTGTGCATACTCTCCATTTGCAAAGGTCAAATGCATGTACTTCTTTTATTCATTAGGCTTTTAAGTAAATATGACCACTACTTGATTCTGATAAGTAAAGTGAGTCTTTGAAAGATATGCCAGAAAAGTGCAAAGCAATCTCAAAAGTGGGAGGTTTACTATGTCAGGAAATTTGAAGATGGTACATGCTCATCTTCAGGAAAGCTTGGTAGTGTGGATAGAAAGGAAAATTTTCTACTGCCTGTAGATTGGAGTCTAGTCTAGAATATTAATATGACAATGCTTATTTGCTTCACTGCATATATTTGGAGTTTGGAAGGCAAGTATTTGGATAAACTTGATCTTCCCCTAGGTATTGGGTCTGCCATTTCACTATGTTGCCATTGCATGGATGGAAGTTCCCAGTGCAAATTGGATTTTCTGCCGGCTGAATTGGTGGGAAAGAGTATGTCCAGATTTTTGATGGATGTTTTCTGTAACAGTCATTGGTAAGGCCTGGTTCCTAACCCCTCAGCCCATTTTTGTGTTCATTTGCCACCACGGTGGATGGTTCCTGTCCACACTGACCATTTTCTGCTCCAAGTAATTGTGGGTCTCCTGTCTTCTGCCACAAACTCTTTCTAGCACCACAGGACCTGCCCAGTCTTCATGTGGGCAATGACATTGATGAGGATGGAAGTCACTGCTCCTCTGTGGGATAATTCTATGATATGGAATCCACAATAATCTCAGCAGGTCCCAAGGCATCGAGCCTCAGTTTCCCGCAGCTGCACCACCCTCATTAATATACACTTAATCAGGTTTTCTCTGAAGATTAGATAAAATAATAGAGATAACACAATGCCTGATACAGATCTTTGGGCTGTTTCTAGGGGAAACTCTTGTAACTGTCTCTTAACTAATGCAACCACTTTACTCTTTGTTGCTATACATATACATGCTAATACATACTCTTTGTATTCTCCTTTGGAAAACTAAACACATCTTCCCTTTAGGACAGCATGCCTCATGAGGACAGGGACCATAGCTGTTTTGTTTGTGCCTGTACTTCCAGCAGGAAACACAAGACTTAGTACATGATAGGCTTTTAATAAGTGTTTCAAGTGGAGTTTTATTACTATCTATCTCCATCTCTCTGCCTCTATCATCCATTTCATCTACCTATTTAGTATGCAATTCAAAGTTTTTTACTATATTCACAAAGTTATGCAATAATTGTGTTATCTAATTCTAGAACATTTCCATTACCCCAAAAGGAAACCCTCTACCTCCTACTTCCTCCCTCCCTCTACCCAATGGCAACCACTAATCCACTTTCTGTCTCTATGGATTTGTTTATTCTAGGCATTTAGTATAAATGGAAGTGTACACTATGTGGCCTCTTGTGTCTGGCTTCTTTCACTTAGCATAATGTGTTCAAGGTTTGCCCATGTTGTAGCGTGTATTGGTCCTTCATTCCTTTTATAGCTGAATAATATTCTGTTCCATAGATATACCACATTTTGCTTATCTATCCACCAGTTGTTGGACATTTGGGTTATTTCCACTTTTTGGCTGTTATGAATAATGCTGCCATGAGCATTCATGTCCAAGCAGACGCACCATTTTACATTCCCATCAGTAACACAGGACAGTTCTAATTTCCTTAAATCCTCACCACTTATTATCATCTTTCTCTTTATGATGGCCATCCTAGTGTCAGGATGCAGTTTGAATGGTCTTTGGAGAAATCTTCACAGTCCTTTTTATCTAGCAACTTGCTTTCTCATTTTGTAGCAATACAGAAAAGAAACTTCAAGAAGTAGCTGATATTGATGACTTATATAAAGGCTGTGATTGTTTTAACTTTCTGTGGCCATTCCTTTTTCAAGTCCAGGAAAATCAGAGATGGTTCAGCAGAATATAATATGCAGCTCTGACGCTATCATGTTGTGCAGTCATGGAAGGCTGCTTTTCTCTGGACCTCAGGTATCTTGTCTGCATATTGAATAAGTCATGCCCAGTGGCTTATTGGCGTATTGGAACAAACTCTCTCAAAGCTTACTTTTAAAGTTCAAGCAGTAGTGGATGTCTTTTTTTTTTTTTTTTGCCTGATCCATAGCCCTTCCTTTTGGGAATTGTTCCTCACCTATGGCAACTGAATCTGATGAGGATCTCAGTTAACATCCCTCACTCCAGGAGTGTAGCCGATTGAAATACCTCTTCTTCCTGGGTGGAGTGATTAGCTTGAGGATAGATATATGGCTCCACCTAGGGAAATCAGAGTCTTTCCTGGGATCTCTCAGGCAGAACTATCAGGAAGGATGTCATTTGCTATTGGGGCTACTATGAGAAAAAATATGAATCTCAAGTGACTGGTGGCTATCACGCCCATCACAGAGAAAGGACCTGTCTTGGAATTAGTGAGAAAGATGGCATGGCTTGAACTCCTGGATCCAACTGGGCCCGAAACCAGACCTACCACTCCATTTTCAGTTCATTTTTTTGTGCACAAATTATTTCAAATTGAGTTTCAGTCACTTCTGTTAATCAGAAATTTATATGTAAATATATGTATTTCCATAAATATTAGTAATTATTGAGTGCTTGTGATGGATATCGGTAGTAGGCAAAGAAGTATAAGTCCATACTTTCAAAGAGTTTATAGGCCAGTTTAATAGCTAAGATACAGAAATAAGAATAAAATAAAAAATAGGAAAGCCAGTTTTACAATCATCCTTTCCTATATGGGGAAAGGTGCTTTGGCTGTCCACTTTTCTGATGAGTTATCTTACCCCATATACCACACCAGAGACACTGCCGTTTCTTAGCACAGCCTCTTGCATGATTTTGGTGTGGGATGGCACCGAGTGCTCTACCACAAATTAGCTGCACGACTTTGGACATGTTTTCTTAATGCTAAGAGCCTCATTTTTTTAGTCATCTATAAAACAAGGATAATATCATTCAGTTAATCAGTTGTCTTGAAGGTTAAAATAAAACAATTCAGGTAACTCAGTGCCTGTATCTAGTATATCTTAGTAAAATATATCTAGCATCTTTTTCTGTTTAGAAAACACCTCCAATCTTGAGAAATGAAACTATTTTCAAATTTATTTTTTAAAAACACTTTTAAGCAGAAGAAAGCTTTTTTTTTTTCCTTGAAACTAAACAAAATGATATTTCAGCTACACTTTAAAATAATCCACATTTATTTGGGATAATGAATTCGCAAACATTTCTAACCAACCTAATTAGACAGGTAGCCCAGATGTTGGCACAGTTTAGGAAAGCTAGCAGGCAGAGAGGGATACTCGCTGCATGTGACTAACCCTTACACAGGACGAAGAGAACGACAAGAAATTTAAACAACAAAAAAATTTATTTATTAAGAATTATTTTACTGGAGATAAGTGATATCTCATTGCAGTTTTGATTCGCATCTCCCTGATGATTAGAGATGTTGAGCATTTTTTCATATGTTTGTTGGCCATTATTCTGTCTTCTTTTGAAAAATTTCTGTTCATGTCCTTTGCCCACTTTTTGATAGGGTTGTTTGATTTTTCCTTGCTGATTTTCCTGAGTTCTAAATAAATTCTAGTTATTAGCCTTTTATCAGATGTGTAGCTTGCAAAAATTGTCTCCCATTCTGTGGGTTGTCTGTTTGCTCTCTTGACAGTTTCTTTGGCTGTGCAGAAGCTTTTTAATTTGATCAGGCAAAAGTCCCCAAACAATAAATGTTGGCATGGATGCAGAGAGATAGGTACACTCCTACACTGCTGGTGGGACTGCAAACTAGTTCAACCTCTGTGGAAAGCGGTATGGAGATACCTTAAAGTGATACAAGTGGATCTACCATTTGATCCAGCAATTCCACTACTGAGAATCTACCCAAAAGATCAAATGACATGCTACAAAAAAGACAACTGCACTAGAATGTTTATAGCAGCACAATTCACAATTGCAAAGTTGTGGAAACAACCCAAGTGCCCATCGATACATGAATGGATTAATAAAATGTGGTATATGCATACTATGGAGTACTATTCAGCTTTAAGAAACAATGGTGATATAGAACCTCTTGTATTTTCCTGGATAGAACTGGAACCCATTCTACTAAGTGAAGTATCTCAAGAATGGAAAAACAAGCACCACATGTACTCGCCAGCAACTTGGTATTAACGGATCAACACCTAAGTGGACATAGAGGAGTAACATTTATCAGGTGTTGGGCAGGTGGGAGGGGGGAGGAGGTGATGGGTATATACAAACATAATGAGTAAGATGTGGAACCTTTGGGAGATGGTCACGCTTGAACTTCTGACTCAAGGGGGGGGTTTCACATGGGCAATATACATAACCTTAATGTTTTTACTCCCATAATATGCCGAAATTAAAAAAAGAATTATTTTGCTTGGATTTTCTGATTATGAGTTTAATTATAACTATCTCCATCTCACATTGGTAACATAATCAATATATTCATTTTTCGTTGACCCTAGGACTGGTTGGCATATAAATAAGAAATAAAAATAATATAGTAACCCAAAAGGCATCCTGGTGAATCATCCCCATGTTATTATTAGTTAATGGGCACACATGATAAATTAATGTCATGTTAATGGATAATCATGTTATATTCTATTGACCCTGGGGATGTATAAAGTATTCATTTGATGTTAAATTGCCTTTCTAATCATTACAAACCTTAGTTACTTCTAGGTTTCCTTGTTTTTATGGGCCTGACCCTAACTGCAAGGTGACCAAAATTTGATAAAGCAATAAAGAAGCAATTGAAAATATTTAAAGATATTTCTTGAAAATAATTGTTCATTGGTGTACATGTATAAACTAAAAACCTGACTTGGGATGAGCATTGCTATTCCTGTCTACAACAGTGGCAAGTTTGTTTATAGAACAATCATCCTATGAATCAATTATTTTTCTGATTAGATTACACTCATAAAGAAATGAATACAGTGCCCTTTAGAAATGCAATATAGTTATGAAAAAAAAAGCCCCCTCTCCCTGTACATTTTAATGATTAGCAAAGCTATCTCATGGTTTGGATGGAGGCCCAGGAAATGGTCCAAATGGGATTATATTTTCTTAATCTATTAGAATAATGTACAACTTGCTGCTATACCCTACCCTACCCCACCTAACTTGGCAGGTATTGTTAGTAGACCCTGAAATGGGGATATTCCAGAGACAGACTCACATACAGTTTGTCGTCTTCAGACGCTGTGTTTGTCATAGCCTGAGATCTTAACAAGTAAGTATTGCTGACTAGAAGAGAATTCATGTTTTAGAATTTGATTGATTGCAGGCACACAGTTAATAATAGTCAGTGTGATCAGCATTATGCAAACATATAAAGGTCATGGCCCAAGTTTGTTAGACGTGATTGTCACATACACAGAGGCTCACTTCTAATCCTACCCCTATACACATAAAACTTAAAAAGAAATGGTGAGTGTTGAGTTTCAAATTTATAACCCAAATGCAGAAAAACCAAAGATGATTTGGAGGAGTAGTTTCTCAGCAGTTGTTCTTAATCTACATGCTTGCTCAGTAGACACCAAGGAGGAATGCAATGCTGTTTAATACAGATCAGGAGGCCCTTGGAAGGCAAATATCTGGACCACTTTCAGAATAAAAGAGCTCAGAAGGAAAAACTGAGACCTACTCAGAGAGGACATCAGGACTTCTCTATCTGCTGAGATGATTTTGCCTATATATGACTATGACAGTTGAGAGATCCAAGGAGAGCAACAAAAGTCACCAGTCATCCCAGAGGAAGGAGGTACTGCTCTTTCTCCTCCCTGAAAGCATTAGAGAGCCTTGGGTTCTGAGAGAGGACACTACAAGCTAGGAAGGAATCCTTATTTATGCCTCAGCTGGAAAAGGCTGCTGAGAAGACCATGCAGGTGGATCAGAGAGGGAGGCCCATCTGCAGATATGCCATTCTTGTGGAGCTTGGTGAGCCAGTATGACTGGCAAAGATGCTACAAATTCCAGGAGGGAGAGATTCTTCAATAATTTTTGTACCATTTCAGTATCATATTGGTGTTCCAAGAAACTGTGCTACTTTTCATAGTTAATATATTCCATTGGGTTATTGACTGTGATTTATCTTAGTTTAAAACTCATATAAGATACTTTGGTCAGAGAATTCAGATGTATGTATGTATGACTGTCCAATAGGGCATTTACTATCTGTCTTTTTTTTTTTTTTGAGTAGGACTTTAAATGAAGGAGAAATTAACACCTCCTGCCCTCTCTCCCACCAAAGTGTCTGTGTCATTCTAATAGGCAAGTTATAGTTGAATTATGCCCAAAGAGAGTCTTATTTTGTCTACTTGCTTTGTGCGTATAAAGGTAGCTCCAAAGAATGTGGTGGGAATGTGGATAAAAAGAACACTTTCCTTTTTATGTTAAATACTTCTGTTTTTTATTTGTTTTAAATAAACAAGCATTAGCTTACAATTCTAAAATGCAGAAATAGGAAAAATTGACCCTGCTGTGGGAGTGAGAGTTTTTCTTCATCCTTGATGGAGAAGTTGTATTTATGGCAAATAAATCTTACTAGAGAGGGTCTCTGGACAGTGGCCTCATTAATATATGTTAAATTTAGTAAGTCTACTGAATTTAGGAAACAGGAGTCATTCGAGTGGACTGAAACAAGGGGATAAATTTTACTCATTCATTTATTTATTCAGTATATATATATATATATATATATATATATATAGAGAGAGAGAGAGAGAGAGAGAGAGAGAGAGAGAGAGAGAGCACCTACTATCTTTCTGGCACTCTGTTGGCAATGGATTCAAACAGAGAACGAGACAATTCCTACCTGAACAGAGCTTACAATGGACAGATTAGCAAATGTGTATTGAGCACATCTCATGTGCAAAGCAATGAGAATTTCTGGTGTGGTGTGGGGGTGAACAGACTGCATCCTATCTTCAACCAGTTTATGGTGAAAGTTGAATCTAAACATCTAAATATCATTCCAGGTTGTGTGGGATTTGGGCTATCATAGAGTTATAGGTTGAGGGCTGGAGTGCATAAACTTCTTTTAATCCGTTCTTTTTATTAAATTTTTATTTTTGTAGAGTTTTCCTTTGGGGGATATGAGTTTTATAAATATCAATTTTGTCAAAAAAAAGGAGCTACAGAATGCAATAAAAAGAGCATGTTGGTTTTAACTTTTGTCTTTCTTGATTGAGGCATGGCTCCACTGTGTTGATGCAATATTTCCCTCTGAATAGGATTCCTAAGATCTTCTTTTATCTATGAACATGCAAACAGAGCTTAAATACAGTGTTGGCTTTGCCTGGGCCAGTGATTGCTAGCTGCTGAGCCCCTTTGAATGGATGCTGAGAGACTAGGAATTGCAACAGCTCTTTGAGCTTTGGAACTCTTGCACAGTGGCCAGGACTCATGGTCTGAATCCACTGCTTACATGCTAATTCTTGTCTGGTGTGCTCCCCACAAGGTTATGACCAAGTTATCTAACAATTCCTAGAATGTCACTGGAATGACATTTCTAGAATCAAGGCATTTATTTACTGGACTTATCTAGTACAAATAAGCAGGTGAATAGCTAGTCTTGAGGCTCATGAAAAATAATAAAAGCTATAATGGAGCTAAAAGTTTCTAACATTCTTTCCAGTTATATTTTCATTTGTTGCTCCACCCCGTATTGCAATATTTCTAGAAATATATGTAGCCATATAAGCCATCTATTTAGGTAGTCCAAAGATGGGGTTGTTTAAATTATTACTCTGTGAGGGGTGATTTGTGCTTTCAAATATGTGTGTATCCTTTAGATCCTTAACCTTTAGCCAATTCCATGTTTGTCATGATTTATTTTCTATACATGTTTTTGACCTTCTCTTGGCAGATAGATTCAACATTATCTTCATTGAGAATGATTCTGACACTGGCTCGAGAGATACAATTGTATTCTGTTTATGTAATATAGAAAGCCAGAGCACTTTTTTAAAGCTGTCGTCATACATCACTGTCAGTATTTTGAACCACTAAATTGTTATTAAAAATTCAGAGACAATAATCCATTTTGAGAATACCACCAGAGAAGCAAATACTGTAATAACTGATTGACATTTCAGGAATAACATTCAGGACATGCTAATTTCCCTGCAACCCATTTCCTTGGATAAGCACCTATTGTATAAATAAGTTTGGTTCTCAACCCCTTCCCAACATTTGCTTTAGATGGGGAAGGCTTGGTTTTAAAAAAGAAAATCAGCTGAAATGAGATTTACTTATATTCTGTATGGTTCTACAGCCAATTTTTTTAAAAAAAACAAACTTTAAAAATAGCCTGCTTCATCGTTATAATAAATGACTTTCTTTACCAGCAAAGAGTTTTTTGAATCACATGATTTCCACTATTTTTCAAGGAACAAACTAACATAATAAACACTTAAATTGGCTTGTGCAACGGTTCAGGAGTAGTGGGCTGCAGTGAGAAACATACTAGATACAGACTCAGGAGATAGGAAAATTCTAGTCCCCACTCTGCCATAATGAAGCTGTCAACATGACCTTGAGCAGGGGGATTTCATTTTTCATAGCTGCAATGGGGCTTTGGGGTTTCGTTTCTTTGCTGTTTTTGATTTTTAATCAAACATGTTTGGATGTGTTCTAGCTTTGGTAGGCTACGCTATGATGCCTAGGTAAAAACCTAAGAGAATGCTTCACGATAGCCTTTGTCTAGATTTTTTATGAAAGGATAACTTTATTTTTCTTTCATCAAGAGTGAGAAATTGACCTTCTAATCCTGTGGTTTTTCAAATATCTTCATCCTATCAACCTTTCTGGCAGGACAAAAAGCTCACAGATCATTTATCCAACAACTTTCACTTGTCATTACAAAAGAAGAGAAAAAAATAAATGGGCTCATTAATGGAAAATAAGTTGCTTCTTTCAATCAGATGCTAATGAGTATGATCATAAACACATTGTTAATGCATTTTGTACCAGAAAGCATAGATTCCAGTATCATAAGAGGATTGCTAGCAATATTTGCATTTAGGTAGCACGCCAAGTCTAAAAAACACTTGCATTTTCATAAAAACCTTATTTGACACTCAAGAAACAGAGTATAACTTATTATTTTCTTCTGTTAGATGAGAAAATTGAAGCTGTATTTTGAGGGGTAGAGTCAGATTGAAAATCCCTGCCTTTTGTTTCTCAATTTGGTTTGCTTTGCATTATACTATGTGCCTCCACAATCTCATAGGAGAGTATACAAATCACCATTTATTGAGTGCTGCCAACATTATTTTGGGATTTTGGGAGGGACACTTATTCTTCATAATAAAGTGCCCATTTGAGAAAGACCTACTTAGAAAGGGCGGTATTAATATCAGAAGGATTCTTATGGTAATAAAGAGCACCTAATATTTGGATGGAAATATAGGGTTAACTGAGTGCTTATTTAATAGGATCCTTAAAACAACAATCTGATACGGGCTTTATTATCTCTGGTTACACATGGGAAACCTGTGCTAAGAAGCTGAATACGTATTACACAATTGGTATTTGGCAGAATCTGGTCTCAACCTAGGTCCCCTGTCTCCAGACCAGTGATGTTTAAAATAATACCACGCGATGTAGTTTTAGACCCCATCAAGGGACACATTTTGGCTGTCCTCAATGATTGGAACTTCTCAAGATACAAGTGGCTCTGTTTTATTTAACCAATAATCACTCCTTGATGGAGGAGGGAGAACGCTTAAGAGGCAGGCAATATAAAATACCAGTTAAAAATATAGGCTCAGGAGTAAGACAGAATTGCGCTTCTTACTGACCTGCTAATGTTAGGATAATGGATAATAGTACCCACTTGTACCGTGTCAGGACCTCTTATGGGCAGTCTTTCTCTAGCATCCTTTTTTTTGTCTCCTACTGAACTGCAATGGAATTAAGTTTTGATACTAGCAATTGATCTACTCCCTCCCTTTTCTATAAAATTGGTGCCCCATTTATAGAGTTGCCAAAGCAGAAGTCACAACCACTTGTTAATGAAGCAAGTATTTTTTAAAATATTTTGAACACATTAATATCAGAAATGATAAGGTCTCCATTGTGGGGCCTGCACCCTCTTGAGCTGCTGAATATTGTGGTCAGTCAGCATTAGACTGGAAGTTGGCTTATAGGGTGCAGCTGAAAGGGGGCTCAAGAGCTGGAATTTGAGGGGTTGAATAAACCTCTGGTAGGTCCTAAGGACTCTCACCACTTTCAGTGTTTTGGGTCGTTTCTTTGGCATTATATTTATATAATTAAAAGGCTTTCATTCAAAATGACACATGACTTACTCATTGGTCAGGCAAAGAAGGTGACTCTCTTTTTCCTTCTATTGTGCGGACAGCAGAAGGAGTCTGGGATTGGCTGTTCATTTGCATCATGGGAGAATAAGGTAAGAGGGAAGTTAAGATGTGTCCAAAAAGATAAAATGGGCTTAGAAGACTGATACATGCCTATTGTTTGTCAATTTCTAAGGAATTCCTCAAAATATCTTGGCTGAAAGCCAAAACTATTTTCTGGTTCTCAACACCAACCCGCTAGGGTAAAGGACAGGGAGTTCGTGATGACACAGTCCTAGATTTGTGTGGATGGATGTGTATGCACTTGTAATACACTGGAAATGCATTAGTAGACCCCTGTATACATTCACATGTTCACAGGGTGTGTGAGAATGAAACAAGATGTCACCGCCAAGGCATTAAATATTGGATACTATTGGGAACTGCTTCTTGTTATAATGATGATAACAATGAAAAGAATAACAGTAATAACTATTGCTCAGATGTGGGGACTCATCGGGCAGAGGTAGGAAAATGCAATGCCTGGGCCTGGAATAAAGAGAAGGGAGGAGAAGGGGCATTGCTCTGTCTGCTTTGAATCCTGGCCCCAATTAGGTATGAGATCTGGGTTCTCTCCTTGCCTGCCACTGTTAGGCTTTGTGATTTAATGCTTGTGTGGTTTCACGGCCTCCAGTGAAAACCAGAATAATATCTCCTCCCACTAAATGCCAAGAGGATCTGTTGAATGAGGAAAGTGCAAGGAGGTCAGAGCTAAAGCCCAGGATTACAAATTGTGGTTGCTGGCATTATGAAGACTAAAAATGCAGAACTGAAAATCAGATCCTTTCCGGGGAAGGGAATCAAAGGCATTAGCCTTACCATTGACTTCCACAACCTCTTCAGCTTGAGCCTCCGTGTTTAATATCAGCGTCCTGGAGACAAATATCTTGGTCCTGGGCACCAATGGTCCTTCCCTAATGGGCCATCAATACAAAGGAAGGCTTGTCATTCTGGGTCTGCTGTAAAGGTTCACTGGCAAATGCTTGTTAAGCATTCTACAAAGAGAGATATAGAAATGGAAAGTATTCACGAAAATGTCCTCCCTTTCCCAAATAACTGTCCCCACTCCCAACTCATTTGTTTTAGGTACAGTAGGTCACGAGCTTCCTAGTCCATTAATTTAGGTGAGAACAGAATCCATTTTATTTGTAACTTCTTTTTCCCCTTTAGGGAAAAATGCTTTTCAAATCACCATCTGCTTATCTGCCTGTCTGCGCTTGCTACTCTTGAATATGATGTCGTCCAAATCCAACAGGAGGGCAGAGGGCTCAGAGGTAGGTAGGTGTTTGACAGCTGTCACGGAACCAGGACGAATGAAGGTGCTTTCCAATGTTTGCAGCCAGTGTGTTCCCACTGGCTCAACATGGACCACTTGCAAAGATAACACTAGTCACTTTCCACCCAAGGGGTCCAAGAATATAGGTCTAAAAGATTATTTTTCTTGCCAAAAGTATAAACATGTTCAAGATAGAAACCGCTTTCCCCCTTTCCTTTTCTTCTGAATGCAACTTCATGAGTGGTATGATTTCAGAACTGTGGAGGAAAACAAATCAATTCTTTTTGGTTTTTAAAAACTAACGAGAAGTGCTGAGTGAGTAAAAGGCGATGAGGCAGCATTCACTAAATGCACCAGCGTCAGTAGGGAGGTCAAGTTAAAATTGTGTCTGACTGTTGGAGTTTACTAAAAAAATTTAAGTACCATTACTGGAGACAAAATATACTATGTGTGCATTAGCTCTTGGCTAGATAGACAAAACTCTTGTACGTGGTATAATTTTTATATATAAACGGATACACTATACAAATCAATGCTCTCTAATCTAAGCTGTGCCCTCAGTGCTGCTCAGAAATTGTTATTTATCTGACTGCCCATCGCACTGTCTCTGAGGGCTACTCTAAGCCCTTGTAACTCTCACTGGCTCCACTCCCCACACTCCTTAGCTCTCTGGCTGAGGGCTTCTTCCCCAGAGGCTCCATTCCCTTTCCCCTTCTTCCAAGCAGGGCCCTCTATATGTGGCTTTGGTTTCATCCCTTTCTGTCTTTGTACTGTCTTAGGCCCTCAAATTTCCTTGTTCAGCCCTCCAGCATTATCTTTTGAGCTTCACAAGGTGCCTGCTCTACTTTCCTTCTTTGCTGAAAGAATTTAGCCTGGCTAAAGTTCTTTCCTTCTTTCTTTCTTTCTTTCTTTTTTTTTATTTGGGGAGGGGGGCTGATCCAGTGATTTCCTTGCAAAGGCCTAAGATAGGCTCAGGACAGTCATTTGCTCAAGCAGGACCACTGGGTTTGACAAGCCCCAGTGCTAGGATGTGACCCTGCCTCGTGCAGGAGCAACCTGGAGTATATCTGAGCTCCTTGCCGCAGTCTACAGCTCCTCTGTCTCTTGTATCCTCAGTGGCGTCTCCTGTATGGACCTCTTCTCCTTTTCCAAAATGCCTACTCGCAGAATACTTCCCCCAAACCTGATATTCCTTCCAGGCACTGTCTCTCTTTTCTTTCACTGCCAGACTCATGCCACACAGATTTTTATATGGATTGTCTTTGCTTTCTCACCCTCTCTCACACCACAAGCCCTTTGCACTGGCAAAAAAAGATCTCCCTCTGGCTTCTGGGGCACTGCATTGTCCTGGTTTTCTTCCATTTTTAGTGGGTCCTTTTCATGTTTTTTATCCCTCTCTGGTTCCCAAAAGGTAGGTATTTCAGATGATTAAGCATTAAGAAATTTTGGAGATTTATCTCATTTCTGTATTTCAACTGATATCCTCATGCCAATACTTCCCAAACTACATCCCTATCCCATCATCTCTCCAGAGCTTCAATGACCTTTTCATAACTCTATTGGTAACTTCTATTTGTATGTCCATTAATACTCTGACCTCATTTTTTAAAACTTTGCACATTATGCTCTCTTCAAAACCTCTCCTCTTCTTGTCTTCTCTAATCCCGTTAATGATATCACAATAAAATCATCATCAAAATCTTAGCATTATCTTCCTTTCCTCCCTTTCCCTTGTGCTGCCTATAATTGGTCACTGTGCTCTGAAGAACCTCATTCCCTCTTACTGCCTCTCTGCTCCTATTCTCTCATGTTCGCCCAGGCCTTCCCCTCCTTTGCCTGTGCTGCTGGAGTTCTCACTGATTTTATGACTACCAGCATCTCTCCCTGCAACCTGCCTTCCACATTGCTCTTGGAATGTTCTCTCTTAAACTAAGTTATTATCATACCATGTCTCCATGGGTAAGAATGTTCTGTACTCTTCTGCTTAAAGAGTGGAATTTAAAACACATTTTACACATTTGAAGTCTTCTACGCCCTGGCCCCTGCCTATCTTTTCCTTCTCTCTCCCATAATTTTCCTTTACTTATCCTACAATCAGTGTTTCTCTCCCCTTGCTCTTTCTGTCTACTGACACGAGACACATTATTCAAAGACTAGTTCAAGACTCAAAAGACACTCCTTGTACTAAGCCTTCTCTGGACACTATTATTAACAATAATAGCTTCTTTCTTTTCCTTCTAGCTTTTTTTGTTTGCGTCTTCTCCAAATCTTTCCTCTGCCTTACATGACCGTCTGGTGAGCAACTTGAGAGTATGTTTGGCTGGCACCTTGGAGAAACATGCAGTGCTTCATGGATTAAACCAAAGTTAGTGCAGATCAGGATGAAAACAAGAACTTGCTGTTTATTATTTTGAGATCATTTTAAAATATAAGCATTTTGAAAGATTTTGTTGTGCAGAATCCAAATAAGGGAACTGCTCATTTTTCATGGTTTCTAATTTATTGTATCAGACAGGTGTAAAATGACTGTGGAAAGGCAAGATGTAAATTAATTATCCATTTAACCTCTGACAAAAGAAGATAATCTGACACCTTTTCAAGAATCCTCCCTTTCCCTTTCTCAATCAGGATAATAATGTAAAATTGTACTGATATCTTTCAAGGAAAATGTCACGTTTCTGGCCCTTTGTCACACAGTCTCCTGCCTCAGCAGCTGAGCAAACTGTGGGGAGGTGATAAGGGTGGGTAAACAGAGGAAAGCAGGTTGATATGTGGTACGTCTGTGATTAAGGAAATAGCTGGCTCATACCCGATGGGACTTACATGTGCATTAACATAAAGAAGCAGAGCAGGGTTAATGATGCTCTATGAGAAGAATGAGTAAACACGGATTAGGATTGGATTTTTGGAAGCAACAATGTAAAATTAACCGAGGCGGCGGTATGCTGCCTGATCTCAATTCTAAGAATTCCAGTGCTGAATTGCAGAAGTTCCCATTTGATAGGCACATATACAGAGAACTGTGGAGAGTTTCTTCCGTTAGCTTCTCAGCTTCTTTGCTAAGAGAGAGAAAGCCAACAAAAGCCACTCATTTTAAGATTGCTTTAACAATACTTAGCATTGACTATCATTTGCTTACTCTTTGGCAACACTTCTTGGGGCATTTTTTTGGAGAAATGACAGAAAGTGGAGAGGTATGATTGTCCCCCAAACGGGTTTTTAAACATTTATAAATAAATATATGATATAGTCAGACATTTGTACAAAATTTCAAGCACTTTAGAAAGCCGAGAGTGGCTGACTTCAAAGTCAGCATCTTGATAAGTAATTCTTTAAATGAGTAGTTTTAAGCCTAAATTAACTTTATAAATGGTCATTTATTCAGCAGAAAAGCAGCTGTAGCCTTTCTTTTAAAAAAATAACCAGTTATATGTATATCACCTATTTTTTATGGCACTAATTAAAAATTTTTCAAATGGAAGTTCTACTCTTTTTTCCTATTGGGTATGTACCAGCCAATGGAGAAATGGGGATATTTGCAAGTGTCCTGAATTCAAACAACAAATTGCTCTGTAGCCTGACATAGGTACCTAGGGAAGCAATGCAGGAGGTGACAGTCTGGCTGAGATTGTGCCACACATCAAATTCACACACCAGGTGCTGGTCTTCTGAAACGATTGCCATTACTAGCAGGGCTTCAGAAGAAAACAAAAATAACAGTAACTGCTAGTCTAAAAGGGAAATGGTCCAACTCCCCAGGCCCACCCTAGAAGGGACTGTGGGTCTGAGAGCTGGGTGAAGTCAGTCCTGATCGCTGGGTGTAACATCCTATCCAAACATTATTCCATTGCTTTGTTTGCCTGCCCTAATTTAGAAGGAGTTACCTTCATTCGCTGCTTACATTTCCCCACCACAACTTGGAGTCAAGCTTTGGACTTCATCAATTTACTGAAACTGTATTTCAGACAATCCCCAAAGGCCTATCAGTCACTCAGTCTAAGGTTTGTTTCCTCAGTGCTTTTCCTGGGCTGTCTCCCTGCCATATCTGCTGAAATTGGGTTAGCAGCTAAATTTCTGTTCTAGCCTCTCTCCACGATAAAAAACACAAGATACAGTAATCGCACATTCTACGAGTGGGTCTTCGTTGTGCATTTTAAAAATTAAAAAATCAAGCTATCTATTTATTATAATAGTGTATGTAAGTATATGTATGCCTATATAAATTCATATATATATGAAATGCCAGATGATATAATTAAATAAAAAGTATAGAAAATGGCTATAATCTTACTTGCCTACCACTATTTTAAACACCTTGGCTTATGTATGTCCCTTGTCACATATTCTGAACACCTTGGTGGATGTATGTCTTGACTGTTAAAAGTGAATATATATACATTTAGAATTCTACATTGCTCCATGTTCTATAACTTTTTAAATCCTTGAGGTATTTGAGTATCTGTCCATGGTAACAAATATGGACCTACCTTGGGGTGCTAGCTGTTTTCCTGTTAGCTCTCAGATCTCTTCCTCACCATCACCTGCTTTGCTGTTTCTTAGGGCCAATCCCTGAAAACTATACTTCCTTTTCCCAAGAGCTTGCATTTAAGTTAGGCCAGTGGGAGTCAGTGAGAGAAGGAAGGATGGGAAGATGGAACATTCTGTATATTTCTCTCCATCTCTTTCTGCTTTGGTTGGAGAGTCTGGCAGGAAAGGCTACATAAGTTTTGGGGCCAAGTGGAAAGCAAGAATGAGAGGGGCTTGCTCAAAACTTATTGTAATAGAAATTTCACGATGATGACAGCAGAGCATTAAACCAGCTTCACCTTGGGGTCCCTATGCATGGGGAGACTCTGTGTGACTACACAGATTACATGCCAAGAAGCCAGCTCTGGTCTCTGGCAGGGGCTCCCTCTCTTCCATGATTCTGGCTCATGCTTAGCGGCTTTGTCACAGAGTACCTGGGTGACTGTTTGGACAGCCACTCTCCAGTTGTCTTCAGCACCACGGGGTGTTAGTAGCTTCCTGTAGCTGTAAATCCTTGAGTTGTCCTCCTTTCCCTGTTTCCTCTCTCAGCATTTCCCAACATGTCTATAACAAATTTTCCCAATTAAATTCTTTCTACTAAACTACCTGTCTTGACCCTGACTAATTAGGGGTGGCAGGGACCTGGTCATCGTGCTACCATTTCCTTTATCCTGCTACTGTTGCCTCAGTCACTAACGGAGAACAGCTTTCTTCCTTCGAGATTAAGTCCAGTCTCAAAATCCTTCTCCACACTGTATTTGATTTCAGTTGACAAGTGACGTAAAGTCTGCATGGCCTCCCTGCTTGACTGTCCTTTTAAAACAACTGCATGTTTTCTACTATAGTCATAGTATATTTTAACTAACCCTTAACTGGTGACAATTAGTGTTTTAAATTTTTCACTGGTTCAGTAATGAACAGTTTTGCATATGTATCTTTGTTTACTTCTTCAGGTATCTTTAAGACAATGTCTTTTAAATGGAATTTCTAGGTTGGAGGATGAGCACATTTTATATTTTGATGCACATTGCCATTTCAGGATGGTTGCATGAATATTAGAATGTTTAAGTGCAAAACACATCTATAATATGCTGAGATTAATCTCTTTTCCTCTTCAAAGTGCTTAGGAGTCTTTACGCTTATTTCCACAAATCGTATTTGTAATTCTTAGAAAATTGTCTCCAGCTCCAGTTTCAAAGGCACTTAAAGTCACCCTGTTACATCCAATTTACAACTTATTTTAAAATAAAAACAGTATTACTCAGCTTAATTGCCTACCTCAGTCTCCAGAACTTGCTTTCAATGGACTTTTGATTATTTTTCAAAAATAAAACTCTATTTTTGACGTGTTGAAGTTTTCCTATTTTTGAAGATAGGCAGAGCAATAGACCACTATCCCTGAAGGCTTGAACAAAAAAGCTGGAAACTCTTCTAAGAAATTGCTGCAGCCTTATTTAAGTTTATAGCTTCCCAACCCCTTCGGGAGAGACAATACTCACTGAGTTGTATAAGGTAGGCATATTTATTTTAAAACTCAGTTGCTTTATGTTATCAAGGTACCTCATCTTGATTAGCACTAGTTTAGCTCTACCTATGATTCCTTTAATCAAAAAATTTTGTCAAAAGGGCTGTACAATATTTATTTAGCTTAATTTCATTGATATAGCAATGGGAATATCTCATTTATAAGTACCTCATCTTTCACCTGGAATTGTTCTGACTGAAAACAATGTTTTTTTCTAAGTATCCAATAAATAATGCTTCTTGATTTTAAAAGATAGACCACCCTT
This sequence comes from Microcebus murinus, assembly GCF_040939455.1. Lineage (NCBI taxonomy): Eukaryota > Metazoa > Chordata > Mammalia > Primates > Cheirogaleidae > Microcebus > Microcebus murinus. Next base: position 91,944,134 of record NC_134111.1, on the reverse strand, counting down.
TTAAGACTTTTGGATTATTGCATTTTGCACACTCTGTCCAAGGTAATTTCTAATTTGCCTTTTTTTTAGGGAGAGCACAGGATGAGTGCTCTCATATTTACTGTTTTTTTATTCTATTTTGTTTTTTAGCCAAGAATATCATAGAATTTTAAAATCATCACAGAACAAAAAAAAACACCCTCCCTTCTTCTTTCTGGTTGAAATCTGTGGATTTAAAGGCAATGTCTGGCTTTAGTAATATGGAATTCTTCGTTAGCCTTAGAAATGAGAGATCAATGACTTATTCTTGTAATCCCTTAACTCTTAAACGTCTACCAGAAAGCTGGTTTTGAAAAATAAGACCAGGCTTTGCATTTAGATAGAGACTCAAATGAGTCACTGGGAAAGTGTGTGCTCCTTTCAGTGCTGTGGTTTTATCCCGTCAGACCAATAAATTCCTACAGGTCTCAGCTTTTTAATTCCCTTTAGGGAGGACTGGGATAAAGAATATCAGCTCATTCTAAAAAATCCTGCTGTTTTTATGACACACAGAAATAGCTACACGAAATACCTTAATCATTTTTACTTGCAGGGCCATGTAACATTTTTTTTTTTTTTCTCAAAAGTTAATGATCACAAGAGGCCCGCACACATGCACACAGATCCCTGGCTCTTGGGTCTTTCTAAGTCACCTTTACAGTACAGCTCTAAAATAAAACTAGACTTAGTTCTCTGAATTTGCATTCCTGTTATACACTTTGTGGTTTACAGGCTTCCATATTATTTCCTCTGCTAGCCATGTTGTAGCCATAATATTTCAGTTCCTGAACAAGATACTTAGCACAGCTAGACCAATCCAGCTTAAACTTTCACTCTTGGTGTAAAATTGATTGGGGCCTGTCTCCATTAACCAGGGTCTTATATCATATTTGGACTCCTCATCCTTGCATCTATACTCTTGTGTATTCATATGTCAGGAATGATGTTCCTTTTCATTCTATCTCACAAAACTCTTTTTTCCATCAAAGCTCAGATCAAGCTCTATGTCCTTTTATGAGTCTTCTCCAAATTTTAAATTATTAGAGCTATGCAATTCTCTTTATTCTCTGAACTCTTAAGATATAAAATATAATGTTTTAAACTTTTAAAAATAATTGTTTTCTGAAAGGGACTCTTTGCCACTTAAGAGCATTGGCATTGCCTGTCTCCTGGAAGCCTTCCTTCCAAACTAAGGGCATTATGCTTTCCCATTATTTTAATTTGTAAATTGATCTTTCTGTAGGACTAGATGTGAAATTGCAGGGATTTTATTTTGCTAATTCAAAGTGAGGGCTTGTTGACAATAGTTGTTTTGTTCATTTTCTTTTTTTTTTTTTATGAGTCATGATATCAAATGTATGATATCCTGTTCATGAATTTTATGTGAGTTATGTTTAACACAAACCTAGTCTCTCTCATTGCTTCCAGCTTTTAAAAATTTAAGCAAACCACCTCTTTGGAAAATTTCTATTTCTGATTTTCTTTTCAGCCTTTTGTTCTGTTCTGAACTCCATTTTATAGTTTTCCTTTCTGTCATTTTCTCAATTTGTAATCATTTTCAGGAAGCTAAAGGATTAAAAAATGTATTTGCACTCAATGCTTAGAACACTTGAAAATATTTTTATCAAAAATGTAAATTCGAGCAAATGTACATCTTTCACAATTAAAATTTTTACACTTACTTTTCAAAAAGTTAACTATTTTCTCAATTATTCAAAATTGTCCACTAAAATTAAAAGGGAAACTTTAGTAACAAATATAAACATTCTAAACAAAATTAAGTTAAACTGAGATTAAGACTTTTACTTAAAACGATTTTCTTTTTTTAAACTTTTTATTATGGATAATTTCAAATATACAATGTAAACAAAATTGCAAACTGAATTCTCACATACCTACTGTCTGGCTTTAAAAATTAATCAGTTTCATCTCACTCTTTCATCTGTCCCCTCATCCCCCTGTTTTTTTGAAGTAAATCCCATCCACCATACAATTTGGTTTATAACTATGTCATTATATGTCTCTAAAATATAATAGATCTTAACATAACTATACCATCATCACATGTAAAACATGGCAATAATTCTTTAATATCAACAAATACCCAGCAAATGTTTGATGTTCTAATGGTCTCAAGTGTTACCTTATTTTAAACAGTTGGGTTGCATCAAGAGCTAAATAAAGATCTGTATTAGTCAGGGTTCTCCAGAGAAATAGAACCAATAATGGGTGTGTGTGTGTGTGTGTGTGTGTGTGGAGAGAGAGAGGGAGAGAGAGCACACACATGAAAGAGAGATCATGAAGATTGGCTCATGTGATTTTGGAAGCTAAGAAGCTCTATGATCTGCTGTCTGCAAGCTGGGAACTGAGGAAAGCTGCTGGTTCAATTCAGTCCAAGTCTGAAGGCCTGAGAAGCAAGGGAGCTGGTGGTGGTGCTGGTGGGGTGGGTGGGTGGGGATAGTAATGAGATGAAATGTCCCAGCTAAAGCAGAAAGACAGGAATAAAAGGGCTAATTTCTCCTTCTTCTGCCTTTTGTCTAATTCAGAGCCTGAACAGATTAGTTGATACACAGCCACACTGGGGAGGGGAATCTACTGAGTCTACTGATTCAAACGCTAATCTCATTCCGAAACATCCTCACGGACACACCCAGTAACATTGTTTAATCTGGGAACCTTGTGGCCCATTCAAGTTGACACATAAAATTAATCATCAGAAGGTCACACACTGCAAGTTGTTGGAATATCTAAGTCTCTTTTAATCTTTAGGTTTTTCTTTCTGTCTCTGTCTGCCTGTCTCTCTTCTTTGCAGTTTGGTTGTTGAAGGAAAATCATGTTGTTTGTCCTGTAGAATTTTCTCCAATGTGTTTAGTTCATTGTGTTATTTAACATTTTTGACATTTTAAACATTTGATTAAACTTTATTCAATATTTTGCAAAATTACAATTATTTGCAATTTTAGCATCCAATGTCCAATTAGTTGACAACGTAAAGAACTGGTACATGTGTTTTGCACATACGTTGTTGAAACTGCAAGGGAGTTTTGATCTAGGTCTAGCTTACTTTTTGCACAAAGATCTAATTATTGAGACAATGAGGATTGCCAAGGAAGAAAGGAAAATTTTAATATGACAGACATGTGTCAGGAGAATGGGAGAAGCTTCCTCAACTCCATCTTCCTGGCTAATGGAGATTATGGATTTTTAAAGAAGGAGCCAGGTGCCGTAGGGCAGGTTGTGGTATAACTCACAGGGGGCTACATGCATTGGGGGCAGGTTGTGGGGGTGGTGACTCTTGTTAGGAAGTCTGCCCAGGAGCCTTCAGAATCTCAGCTCCTTTGTCTTGCAGAAAATCCACCATTTCTGGGAAACAACTCAAAAGATCAAGTAGTTAGTTAAGGGAGAGGATTATAAAAAACACATAGGGATCATTGAAATTTGTTTATGGGGCCAGTTACACACACACACATTTGAGAGTAAAATGAACTATTTAATGCAAAATTTTCCTTAGCCACCAGGTGTAAATTTTGTGTTAACCCAGTGAATTCCCTAGTATTCCATAGAACCACAAATTGAAATCTAAAGAAAGAGGAGACACATGAGTATCTCCCCCCTCACCCCACATAGCTCAAATACTCCTTGCGTTCCAGGGCATTGTCTGTTCCTGATGTCAAGAGCAGCACAACACACAAAGCTTTATAGCCCTCAGGTTTGGTTTCAAGAACTGTTACGATCTGAACGTGTCCTCTCAAAATTCATATGTTGAAATCCTAACCCCCAAGGTGATGGTATTATGGGGTGGGGCCTTTGGGAAGTGATTAGGTCATGAGACCGAAGCCCTCATTGATAGGATTAATGCCCTTATAAAAGAGAATTCAGAGAGCTCATTCCCTTTGCCCCTTCCACTGTGTGGGGTTAGAGTGAGAAGATAACTATCTATGAGGAAGCAAGAACATCACTAGATACTGAATCTGCCAGCATCCTGATCTTGGACTTCCCAGCCTCCCGAACTGTGAGAAATAAATTTCTGTTGATTATAAGTTGATGGTATTTTGCTATAGCAGCCTGAATAGACTAAGATAAGGACATTGGGTGAGAAATGAGAAGAAGTATTTCAGGGACCTGAATGATGTTAGCTGTCAGACCAGATGTTTTAGATTTACAGATTGTGCTGTGCCAGCACCAAGACTTAGACCCCAAATGGCAGAGCAGCCCATGGGTGTGCCTATTTTGTGTGCTTGTGTTTGTAATATTTGATGCTGTCTGATGTGCAGGACCCAAGGCAAGGGCTTTCTTCTTTTCCTTAGCCTAAGAATAGATCTGTCTTCTGGGATGGAGCAGTGTTTTTAAAACTTTAGGCATTGAAATTACCACCTTTGTGATTTTTGCCATTGCTCCATATCACTCGCTCTCTTATTTACTCTATTAATCATTTTCTAATGCTGTGTGACAAATTAGCACAAACTTAGAGGGCTCAGCTTAGCTGTATTCTCTGCTCAGGGTCTCACAAGGTTGAAATCAAGGTGTCACAAGGTATCAATGTCTCATCTGGAGGTTGGGATTCTCTTCCAAGCTCACTCAGGATGTTAGAAGAATTCAGTTTTTTGCAGTTGTAGGACTGAGGTCTCTACCTTCTTGCTGGCTGTCAACTGATAGTCCCCTAATCTACTATGACATTGTCTTATATAACATAATCATAGGAGTGACTATGATCAAATTCAGTTTCCTCCCATACTCAAGGAAGGAGATTTATACATAACATTCCTTCCTTCTTCCTTCCTTCCTTCCTTCCTTCCTTCCTTCCTTCCTTCCTTCCTTCCTTCCTTCCTTCCTTCCTTTCTTCCTTCCTTTTTTCCATCACTTGCTCAATATCATAGAGATCCAATTAGTCACAGAGGCATGACCAAACTCAGTGCTGTGTTCCAGTCCTGTGTTTCCCGGTGGTCCACTCTGGTTCCATGCATGCTAATTTCTATCTAGCCTACGTGTAAGAATACAGGAATGAAAAGCACCTAAAACAGGGCCCAGCACTTAGCAGGTTCTGATGTTTACTTGTTGATTGAATAAATATTTCCTAGGTTACATGACTCTAGATAACTCCTGCTAGTTTTAGAATCTTTCCTATAACTACAGTACCATGTCTATACATTTTCCCAATTCTCTCCCCATTCTGTTATCATTTTGAGACTATTAGTAGGAATGGCTTAGCCAAGAGAAAAAGGAAATAGCATGTCATGTATGGGGAAGCATTTTATAAAGATGATACTTAACTAATACAGACATTAATTGTTATGCAAAGTAGAATGCAAATTCAATTAAAGGGAGAACCATAATGGTAGTTTTTCTAAATTTTCACTGTGTCAGCCTGGAAAAAGTTGAGAAGTGCTGTGTTAAGCTAATGTTGGTCTGCACAAGCTTCCTCAGAATAAAAATACAATAGCTATTAATCCTTAGAAAAATTGTATATAAGAAATTAAGAAAGCAATAGCATGTCAGCTGTTTCCATTAGTGCTGGAGGTTTAATAATCATAGAAATATTTTGGTAAAATTATTTGAATGTTCTATATCAAAATAAATTTATTTTATTCTCTTCATGTTTCACTGCAATCCACAAAGCCATTGTTCCCTGGGCTTTTGTTCCCTGGATTTATATGGCATCAATTCCAGTTAATACCTTTATCTGGCCATACCAATCTTTTAAAGCAACTTGTCTTTTACTAAAATATGATGTGCATACATATATACCAAAAAGGGCACAAGTCTTGCTATATAGCCCAATATATTTTTACAAAGTGAACATATGTGTAACCGCCACCCAGGTCATGTGCAGGCTAGAGCAGACCCCCTGATGCCCTTCCCAGTCAGTAGGTACCGGTCAAAGGTCATCATTATTCTGACATCTACCACTACAAATTACTTTTCACTGTTTTTGAGCTTTGTATGTATGGAATTTGTTGTGATGGATAAAAAAAATGGAATTTTTTGCTTCGAGCCCTAGGTTCTCATTAGTATGGGTGTAAGATCTTGTTGCATTTTGTTTCTTTGCACAGGTTTTACAGTGATCCGTTGTATCCAGCCATGGAGGTGTGAGGATTGGCCTCAAGGAGTGCAGCTGGCCGACAGCCTTTAGCTACGGTGCCTTTGGGTTCCGCAGAAGCATTCAAGTCATGGACATGCTGTCTGTGGACAGCGTCCGGCCAGTGACTGGGTGTATTAAGGCCTGAGTATTTTTGCTCAGTGTGAGATTCCTCTATGGGCAAAATTTCCACTGGGGCTCCCCACTGGACTCGCTGAGACATTGGGAGGGCCACACCATAGTATGAGGCTCCTTTCAGCCCACCCCTTTTTCCTTTCCCGCTCTTTCAGAAACGCCACACCTGCATTATGTTTTGAAGGCTTATCCTGCTCATTCCTGCCCCTTTAATTTCACAGGCATTATTATTATTATTGTTATTTGAGACAGAGTTTCACTTTGTTGCCCAGGCTAGAGTGAGTGCTGTGGCAGCCTAGCTCACAGCAGCCTCAAACTCCTGGGCTCAAGCAATCCTGCTGCTTCAGCCTCTGGAGTAGCTGGGACTACAGGCATGTGCTACCATGCCTGGCTAATTTTTTCTATATATATATTAGTTGGCCAATTAATTTCTTTCTATTTATAGTAGAAACCGGGTCTCGCTCTTGCTTAGGCTGGTTTCGAACTCCTGACCTCAAAGCAATCCGCCCGCCTCGGCCTCCCAGAGTGCTAGGATTATAGGCGTGAGCCACCGCGCCCGGCCTTACAGCCTTTATTTACTCTCAATAAATGACTTACACTGTGAACTCTTTCAATCATTTGCTTACTAGAAGATATGAACAGGCACATATTATACAATTGTGCCACAATGTATTTATCTATTCTACCTTGATGAACGTTTTGGTTATTTCCAATGTTGGACACTATGAAAAGTACTGGTATAAACATGTATCATACATGTGCACATTTGTTTGTGTATCAGTTGGATCAGTGTGGAATTGCTGGTCACAGGTTATGGGTATATTTAGCTTTAGTAGATCTTTTCAGAGTTTAAGTGAATGATTGTACCTGTCTACAATGCCACCAATAGGATATACTTTCTCACTGGGTACTGTTGATTTAAAAATATTTAGCCATCTAGTTTCTTTGATATCTAATGTTGAGCATATTTTAATATGTTTATTGGTCATTTGTCTATTCTTTTATGTAAAATGTCTATTTATATGTGACTTTTTAAAATTTACCTGTCTACATATTTTTATTGATTTCTAGTACCATTGGCTAATATTTGTTTAAAATTAGTGTGTCTAAAATTGCCTATAATCTTTCTTCCTTATAATGTCCTTGTTAGATTTTGGTATCAAGGTTATTCCTACCTCTTAGAACAAATTATGAGGCATTTATTTTTTTGTTTTTATTTTTATAAAATATCTTTTAATATTATCTGAAATAATTTATTTAATATTGGTATTATTTGTTCTTTAAATATTTGAAAGATATCTCCAATGAAGCCATCTAGGCCTGTAGTTTTCTTTATGGGTAGATTTTAAATTATTAAATAAATTCTCTTAATCAATATAAGCTATCCAGATTTTTAATTTTTTGTGTCTATTAAACAAAATTTTCAAAGAGTATTTAAACTTTATTTAAGACATCAAATTTATTGGCATAAAGTTTTTCACAGTACTCTCTTATTGCCTTTTATTTTATTTATTTATGTTTTTGAAACAGAGTCTCACTTTGTTGCCCAAACTAGAGTGAGTGCCATGGCATCAGCCTAGCTCACAGCAACCTCAAACTCCTGGGCTCAAGCGATCCTCCTGCCTCAGCCTCCTGAGTAGCTGGGACTACAGGCATGTGCCACCATGCCCGGCTAATTTTCTTCTATGTATTTTTAGTTGGTTAATTAATTTCTTTCTATTTTTAGTAGAGATGGGGTCTGGCTCTTGCTCAGGCTGGTTTCGAACTCCTGACCTCGAGCAATCCACCCGCTTTGGCCTCCCAGAGTGTTAGGATTACAGGCGTGAGCCACCACGCCCGGCCTCTTACTGTCTTTTAAATTTCCATAGGATCTGTAGTGATGTTTCCTTTTATTATTCTCGGATTGATTATTTGCGGCTTCTCTCTCTTTTTCTTGTTCTATATTGCTAGTGATTTAACAACTTTATTAACATGTTTGAAAGAACTCTCCTTTTTTTCTATTGTATATTTGCTTTCTTGCTTTCTCCTCTTAAACTCTTTCCTTCTATTTACTTTGAGGTTAATTATGTTTACATTGTTTTTCTTGAGAAGGAATATTAAACCATTGTTTTCTTATGTATATATTATATAGGTAGTATGTGTGTGTATTTAAGCTATTATTGTCTAAGAATTGCTTTTACTTTACCCACAAATTTATATAGGTTGTATATTCCTTATCACATTGAAATTATATTACCTATAACATATAAAGTTACATATTACATATATACTATGCTCATATTATCTATAGTATTATAGATAGTCATTTTAAATTTCAGGTTCATAACGCCAATATTTAGATTTTTGGTTCATGTCTTTATTGTCTGATTTTTTCTTTTTAATTTAATCATTTAATCCTGTCTCATTGAATAGTCGGGAATTCTTGATTCAATGCTGAACATTGTGTATAAAGATTTTTAGAGGCTTGGACAATCTGTATTTTCCAGAGAGGATTTAATTAATTGATTAATGAATTAATTGATTTTATTTCATGCAAGAAGTTAGTCTATTTTCAGTTTTTTTCTGAGTTATAGAATATTTCAATTCAGGAATCTCAACTATTAATAAAAATCTGGAGTGTTAACCAAGACCCCTTCTTTTTGAAAGCTTTGAATGCCATTTTTTGTCTCCCCAGCTCCGTAGGATAGCTGAAAGCTCTGCTTAGAATTTTAGCCTCTTAGTAGCTGCATTTGGCTTAGCTTTTTGGCTTCTTGCTTCCCAAATCTTAGGATTTATCAATTGTTGAAAGAGCAGCAGCTGCATACTGTGTTAGGCTCCTTCTCTGAAATTCTTTTTTTCTCTTCTTTCTGCTACCTAACTCCTAGCTACCTTGGTAAGCCTTAAATAGATGCTGTATTATTTCATTTTGATAATATTATATGTAGCTTTTATAGTTTTTCTTAGAGAGAAGTTTTGCATGATAGAAGCTAGTTCTCCAGCCATATCAACTTTATAGTTCCACTAGCATAATTGTTTTTATTTGAATTAATTATTTTGTTGATATATAAAGACTACAAAGTTGTTAAGATAGAGAAAAACTTTACTTATGATAAATGCAACCTTTCCACCCAAGTAGAGTACATCTACTCATTTGTTCATTCATTTATTCATTTCTCAACAAATATTTATTGAGCATACTTAATATGCTGATATGAAATATGAAATGTACTAGACTCTGAGGATATAGAAATAAATTTACTCATGATTACTAGATTTGAGGAGCTTTTAGCCTGCTGGGTTGCATGAGTGGAAAGATTAGAAAGTAGAAAGATATCAAGTTTTGCACTAAGATGAACTAGGGTTATTTATTAGTTGTAACCCTGAACAAGTTATTCAGGTATTTTTGGGCATTAGCTGGGGAAAATATTGAGTGCTATGAAGATTAGACATAAAGTATGTAACATGCCTATCACTATGCTTGCCACATCATGAGATATAAATAATTTATATTTCTTATTGTTAGTCCAGGTGGAGAGACTTATAAAGTGCAAAGTCCCTGGGACTGTTTGTAGAGGATAAGGGAAGATTTTACAGTGGTCAAAATATACAAGGGATATAGGAGATTACCAACCAAAATAGTTAGTAATGATAGGGCTAGTGTATGTGAAAGATAGGAAGAAGTCATTGATACAGAGGGAATAATATAGGCATTTCTTTCTTTTTATCAGAAATTGAGCATTTTTATGTGTCTGGCACAATTTCATGAATATATAATGGTTAATAAGGTAGAAATGGTACACTGACCTACTTTTAGAAAGCTTATTGAGGGTGAGGATACAGACAAACAAGTAAGCAATTACGAATAGTATGATACTGTACATCTGTGGGGGTAATAGTAATTAGCTATGAGTCATAGCTCATCTCATAGTCATTGCTCTCTTCTCTAAAGTGGGCCCTCCATTAGACGCTTAACTTAAACATATCCAATAAGGTAATGGCAGAAATTTGGGAGTGTCATTCAGAGACATTTAGTTTCCTGCACGTGGCTGGAGCTGTGGCCTGCCGTATTCTTCCATATGGCTAGGGAGCAGAGAAAGCTGGACTGCAGAGACAGAAAGAAAAGAAGTAGATATGCAAAAGCTAGCAAAAAAATATAAAGAAGAGAAAATTCTATCAACTTTTAATCCCTGTTTCTAGTTCTTTCCTAAGGGCTGATTTCAATCCTGCTTTTGGATTACGTACGATAGCACCATATCTGTACATTGCTTACATTCCCTCAAGCTGACGTTCACATCTTGCAGCTAAAGGGTCTTAACTAATAGATTTATGACAGATGCTAAGATGAGGAATGTATACTCTGCCAGAGAGTCACAAATGAAGGACACATAATGCCACTTAATTGGCAGGGCAGGGAAGGATCTTGGAGAAGGTGATGTCTAAGGTGAGACCAGAAGGCTCAGCAGGAGATACCCAGGTAAAGAGAGGAATATGATTTTTCTAAGCAGAGGGATGGGCACATGTGAGCTGGAGTGAAGAATGGGGCAGTGGGAGTGGGGAGCCATTGCATAAATTCTGTCTATTGCAGTGCAGGCTGGGAGGGTGAGAGTAGAAAGACACCAAGTTGGAGAGGTAAATAGCTTTGGCTCATCCAGGGCTCAGTCTCTAGGGAGGAGTGTGCTGTGGATCCTCTATCCTCATAATTCCACATGGAGAAACTTCCCTACAGTTACAGTCAAGCCTCTTACCTGGACAACTGAGGTATAACCACTGTGAGTGATAACCATTGTTTCCCAATCTCCACTGGTGGGAACTCCAGATTCAGAGCTGGCATCTGATCTCATTGCTTCCTTCTCTGCCTTCCTTTCTAATTCGCTCTTCAGAAAATACAGTTTGTGCCAATAGGATGAGGAGTGACCTTTCCAAAAGAAATGGCTAATGAAAGGAGATTTAAATACTTCACTCATGGAGTGGGAAATCCAAATGGTAAATTGGTTAGGACTTTGACAAAGGATTCTATAAGGGCCATGATGACATCTAGTATTGATTTATTCTAAACACTGCTAGGCAAGATCAGAGAAGTGTGTTAAAAGTTAGCAGCAAAACACATGGGTTTATTTAAATAAAATATTCTCTTTGGTGTTTTTTAGCCTGTTTATAAACAACTTGAGTTATTTGGAGAAATGTGCTAAATAATTACGCAGTTACTAAATACTTCATTTTTGTAATTGACACTTCTCTTAGGTTGGTATTAAAGAGTGTGACTTTTATTTTAGTAACTTTGGGTGTAGGGGAAAGCAGACTTGCATGGTACATTGCTATTTCCCCTGGGCTCCATAGGAATGATCTTTCTGGAACAGGACTGCAATGGCAGTGACTGTTGGAGACTGTCTCCCCATTTCTTCCTCCTCATCTAACAAGAGACAACATTATTTTCCCATCAATACAGACCCTCTCCTTTATGCTACTTAATCTGAGACAGGATAAGACTAGACCTGGTGTATTTCCTTCCTGCCTTATCTTGGAATTCTGTGTATTTGACTAGACTCAAACTCAGATGATCCATCAATCATTACAGATGGCCTTATTGCTTATTCCAGGCTAATACCAGTTTATCTGGAGCAGCTACTTTCTCCCCAGTCAACATCTAATATCCAGTGACAGCTAGCCTGAGAAGGATTTAGAGGATGATAAACTAAACAGAGAAACCAATGAAGACAGAGAATAGGGAATCTGTGTAATCACTGCAGGTGCATGGGAATGCTAAGAAAGCATATTTGGAATATCTCAAACACGTGAGCATGGGAGCTTATGGAAACCTGTGCATTTGGGAATGGTGGTGGTGACCTATACATTTGACAGGGAGTGGGATCAGGCTGCCTTTAACCCTTAAAATAATAATCAATACCATTTTTTTAGTGCTTGCTGTATGATAGGCACTGGGTTAAGCATTTTTTTACTGGGTCATCATATTTAACATAGCCAACCTTTTGAGCTAGATGCTACCATTGGCTCCATTTAATAGAAAAGTAATTCATTGAAGGTTCCAGAAAATAACAAATGGTGGAGGAAGACTGTGACCTCTGCTCTGTTGGATTCCAGGGTCTCCAACCTTAACCATGCTGATGCCCTGCCACTTACTCATAGGGTCACCGGTTTAATCTGCATCTTTCCTTTAGTGGCTTGACTTTTCACCTCCTCTCTGTTTATTTGGGCATGTGGACATATTTTGTCTTGTGATTTTCTCAAAGTCCAGCCTCATCACTCTTGCTACCTTAATATTTCCCAGGGGTATCATGATCTGGACACCAGTTATGCCTATGTAATGTGGTCAGGTGTGAGCTGATGTGGTGGCATGAGTCCCCAGAGAGCAAGCCAGCAGGGTGCCCAGACTTTGCTCTCTGCGATGGCTGTGCTGCTGCTGCTCCGACACTTCTTTGCTTATTAAAACAGCGTTAACATTGCCCACATTTGCTTTTGGCTCCTGCTACCAAGCAGCCTGGCACCACCACCCCCAGCCGCACGACAGCAGACTCTCAGCCGGGCTGTTCTCCTTGTCCCTTGTCACTCCTTCCCACACTGGCCCTGGGTGGGGCTTTAGCAATTCGATGACTGCCCTTCTGAAGGGCCTGCTGGTGAGGGGACCCCGGAGGGGCTGCGATGAATGGGCGAACTGTCAGTCTTTTGTCCCTTCCTCTGGTTACCATTTCAACATCTTTGCTGAAATGGAATTTGAATTTCAAAAGGTTTCAAGAACATTTCTCAAACCCACAATTTCCCAGCAGCTTGGAAACCTCTTAAAACATTACCTTCAATCTGCTGCTAGTGATGAGTGGATGCTGAGTACTTATGTGAACGGTGTCACGCTGGTTCGTCATGAGCTGTGGTCCACGGCTCCCTGGCTCACCCACAAGCGAGCATTCAAACCAGCCAGGCTCCCTTTGGTTTCTGGGAAGAACAATCCAGTTCTCAGAAAGCTGATACCTACAGAGTCTCTGCTGAGGAATAATTCCCTAAATGTATAAGGGCTGCTCATCTAAATGAGGAAATGGAGAGTTGGATTAGAGGGTGCAGGAGGATTTATCCTGGAAACACAGGGAGGGAGTCATCTTTTCCCCTCTCCCTCCTCTGGGGTGGGCTTTGAGGTTGATATCTTAGTTGTGACCTAACTCTGGCAACATCGTCATTTTTATTTAGGGTGAATGAGGCTGCTGTGAGGGCTTCAGTGGGAGTCCCATTGTCAATTCCGCATTAAAGAAGCATTAAAATAAAGTGTTACTGTAAGAGGCTTTGTCTGCTAGACAGTTCTCAGAAGAGCTTTGTGCCTCTTCTGAGAGCTGCTTGCTTTTTCTTTCCATTTTCAGAGGGGGAAAAATGTCCCTAATGAACTGAACCTTTTTAATTGATTATAAAAACAGAAGAGAACATAGCAGTGGGAATTGTTGGCAAGGCTTTATAGCAAGTGGCGAATCACTGCATATTCATTTGTTTCTCATTGGCCAAGATGAATCCTCTTTTGGTATTAAAGCAAATGTGCTGTGAAGTTGCAGAGGACAGGGTTTAACAACTTTTCCTGGCTGGAGGCCTGGGTAATTTTTTTTTTTTTTCTTTTTGGTGGAATGGTGGGAGGGCCAGGAAGTGGTGGGGGTAAGGAGCCCAGTCGGGGGACAGGGAAGTGGGAGAGTGTGTTAGAGAAGGCAGGAGCTGTGTAGCACTGAGATAGTCCCTGAAGTAGCTGTAGAAGAACGGCTTTATTTGGGTGGTGTGAGGTGGGAGAGTTGAATTACAATGTGGAAACTACAGGAATAGTCTGACTGCTGAGTGGCCACACCTGGCATATAGCATAAGCATTTTGGTAGTCCAGAAAATAGGGCTGAATTGTAATATTTTATGACAAAGAGAGGAAGTAGTTCATCTGAGCTGTTTCTTTTTGGAATGGAACTTGGTTACATTGTACAGAAACTAATGAGCAGATCCTGCTTTCTCTCCTTCCCTTCTTGCTGCCTGCCTTAGGCTCTTAGAGCCACTCATCTTCCTTTTCTTCGACCTCATTGTCTTCACCCTCTCCCCCAGATCTACCTTCTGCTCCAGTCCATCTGGACTGACACTATTCAGTTTGTTTGAAGAGCCAGTTTCTTCCTGCCTTGAGACCTTAGCACTTGCTGTTCCTTTCACCTGAGCTGCCCTTCTCCACCCCCTTGTTCCCTCCTACATGGGCCTGGCTGGCTCCTGCTCAGCCTTCAAGCCACAACTTTACCCTGCCTCCTCAAGGGAGCCTTCCAAGAATGCCCTCATCAGCCTGAGCCCTCCTGTTAGGGGCTTGTGTCAGTTCATTGTGCATTGCTATAAAAGAATACCTACAACTGGGTAATTTATAAAGAAAAGAGGTTTATTTGGCTCATGGTTCCACAGACTGTATAAGAAGCCTGTTAGCAGCATCTGCTTTTGGTGAGAGCTTCAGGAAGCTTCCAATCAAGGTGGAAGGAAGGTGAAGGGGGAGCAGGCATGTCACATGGTGTGAGAAGGAGCAAGAAGATGGAGGAGGTGGTACCAGGTATTTATTTATTTATTTTTTTTTCTTTTTTATTTCAGCATATTACGGGAGTACAATGTTTAGGTTAGATATATTGGCCTTGCCCCACCCGAGTCAGAGCTTCAAGCGTGACTATCCCCCAGACGGTGTGCATCACATTCATTATGTGTGTATATACTCATCAGCTCCACCCCCCTCCCATCTGGCCGACACCAGATGAATGTTATTGCTATATGTGCACCTAGGTGTTGATTAGTTAAAACCAATTTGATAGTGAGTACATGTGATGCTTGTTTTTCCATTCTTGTGGTACTTAACTTAGTAGAATGGGTTCCAGCTCTATCCAGGATAATATAAGAGGTGCTAGATCACTAAATAGTACTCCATGGTATACATGTATCACATTTTGTTAATCCACTCAGGTACTGATGGACACTTGGGTTGTTTTCACATCTTTGCAATCGTTAATTGTGCTGCTATAAACACTCTAGTGCAGATGAGGTCTTGCATGAACTAATAAAGCGAGAAGTTCCTCATCACAGGAAGGGCACCAAGCCATTCATGAGGGATCCACCTTCATGACCCAAACACCTTCCCCCTTGCCCTACCTCTAACAAATCTGGAGTGATCAAATTCCAACATGAGACTTGGAGGGGCCAAACATCCAAACCGTATCAGGGCTCCATTCACACTGTATTTTTTTATATAACAAGTATTGCAAGTGTAATTATGTAACTATTACTTGTACTCAGCATGATACAAATGTTTCTGACAGATCTTTGTTATTAATAAAAAATTAACAAATTGTACCTTTTCATGTATACATTTTATCATGAAATATTAACATTTTTAGAGATAACACTTAGTTATTTCAGTAACTGTGATTCTTGACAGAGTAGCATGAAATACTCATTGCCTGATTCTGGGAAGTATTAGAAAAGTCAGGCAGATGTCTGTCCTTGTGACCAATTCAGAAGCTTCTGGAGTTCTATAAACTTTCCAGCACCACACCGAGTTCCAAATAGATGATGCCTGTTTAATAGCACCTGTGGTAAACATTTTAAGAAAAGTTTCAAAAAGTTTAAATGAACGTATGTTTAAAATCTTTGCTAATTCATATTTTGTTTTGTCACTTGTTACTTATAAATCTGTAGGCAAGTTTCCCCCGATTGCTGAGTGTTTGTCTGTTCTTTGGATGGAGTGGCCAAAGAAAGACCATAACCAGTTGAACTTCAGGAACATGCACAATGAGCACATTATGGCTAGAGGAAGCAGTTTCTTCTGTGTAGTCCGAAGCTGATAGTTGGTTATCAAGACTTTTAAAGCAGTGAATTAGGGTAAAATGAAACATATATTTAAACATTGTATTTTAAGTTAAAACATAAATATACATCTATTTTTCTAATTTTATGATGTAGACCCAGTCCTTTGAGTTTGAGGTCTAGTGAGTAAAGTCTTACACCATTTTTCTTGTATCAATCACACGCAAAATATAGTATCTACAGTTTCCCATTTTTTTTTTTTTTAAGGAGAACCAAAAGGCATTTGGGAGGCAGTCTGAAAGCAGAATCCTTTCTGTTTCATGCTTTCCCCCCGGTTGTCTTTTACAGTTTCCTCGCCTACACTGAATTTAATGGCCTTTTTAGTAGCTTGTCTCGATTGTGTCTTTCTCTAGCATTCATAGTTTTCATAGAAACAACTCTTCACATTCATATTTCATAGATTTGTGCAATATATGAGTTACTTAATTATAATAAATTATACAACTGGCGTCAGCAAGTTCGGGAATAAACACAACTAAGTCTTGGAAAGCTTATAACAGGAACAGAGGAGCAGGGGAGCTTGGCCAAGAGTGATCAATGGGCTGTGAGCATCCGGCAGGAAGTTTCTAGAGCAAAGGCAGAGTGTTGTTTAATCCCCCAAACTGTTAAGTAAGTGGTTAGTTAAAAGAATTGCTTCTATGTCTAAATGTGTTTAATATTTTATTAACGTCAATCTCCCTTGCTGGATAGAAATTTCCACAGAGGCAAGAACAGTTCCTGAGGGTAGTGGGTGCTCAGTAGTAACTTGCTGGATGAGTGAATGGTTTCCCAAATGCCAAGCTCACTCTCCAGTCAGTACTTTTACTGATCATTTCCTTCAGATCTTTTCCTCCCTTCAAGAATTTTTCAAAAACCAACTTTATGGTTTAATCGTTGTTAACACCAAGATCCACAGAAGCAGCTATAACAGCTCCAAGATAAGACAAGAAATTTTCACTTTCCTCTTTCCACCAAATAGACTAACAGTTAAGGATGGTCTGCCAACCCAGAGATTTTCATTTTTTTTGTTTTTAAAAATGTCAAATAGTCCCTAGTACTAACAATTATAAAATAAATCAGTGTGACAAACAAAAATGTAATCACATTTAAAGCCACAAAAATATTGATGTGGGTGGTAGATATTTATAATAGAACTAGAAATATCTGAATCAAAATTAGAGGGATTTTATAAGACTTGATCATCTCTAAGTTCTTCTGCAGTTCTAAATACTGATACCAGAGAAATGATTCCTGATCCATGTACTTCAAAATATGAGTGGATATTTTATGAGAACCTACTGCTTGCCAAATGCTTTGGCAGTGTTGGGGTCTATGATGGCTACAGACGAGTATGGTATGGTCTTTTTTTTTGAGAAAATTGCCATCCAGTGGATGAGATTGGTTGAAATATAATCATTTTTATGAGGTAGAGTGAAAAAAAATGTTATAATGAGGAATCCTTGAGAAAAAGGAGATTCTATTCTCCTGGAGAGAGTTATAAAAAAGAGAGAGAGATTTCTGAAGCTACACAATGGTTAGTAACAGGAGAAAAAGCACACTTAGCCTGCTTTGGAATATTACCCAGAGATGTTGGCTTGAGTGGGTATAGATCTCTGGGACACGGGAAAGAGAGAACACAACAAACCTGGAATTTCTTTTCCTCCTTCCATCCTTGCCTTCTGTCAAGACTTGAGTCTAATTTCCCTTAGTAAAGAGAAATAATAATAACAAGAAAATCTAATTCTGCTTCAAAGGTCAGCAGTTCCTCCTGATTAGTAGTAAAGGCTGAAGTGTGGACAGATGGGTGGTAGGAGGCTTCTACAGAGAAGTAGCAAATGAAAAAATAAGAGGCTTCAAAATCTACCATAACTTCACGAGTACAGTCATTCGTCGAGATCTGTGGGTTTGCCCAGGCCATCTGTGAAATGACATTCACTGTTTCTCTTTCTGCGCTGTCTGAGGGTGTGTGTTGAGCACAGATAACCCTAGGTTCCACCTTCTGTGAGGTGAAAAGTGTATCTTGCAGAAACTCATGAGAAATGTCAGGTGTATGGTGGAAGGAAATGGGTATAACAAGAGGTCCTATTGACAGCAGGAAAGGAAGAATTTATGCTGGAGGGCAGATGGCTGAAGCTTTCTTCATAATTTCAGAATGAATGCTGATGGTGATGGAAAAGTTGGGTTGCGGAATTGAAACCAGGAGCTTGATGTACTGTGATGCTGATTTTGATCCAAGATTATTACCAAGTGTCTTCCATGTTGCTTTACAAAGATCTCCCAAGTATAGTAAGGAGACAAATGAAGGGACTCTCAGTTACTTACAAACTTTAGTTGGTGAACCAAGTAAGCAACTTAGCTTTTAAGAAGAATAAGCATTTTTTTTTTTGAGCTGCTAATACACTATCTGTAGTTGAGAGAAATTATTTTTGAATATCTTCCGGGATCATGGAGGAATCTTCAAGAATATAAGTGGTGCAAAATGGGCAATGCAGAAAATCCATTGCTCTGATAGGATCATGGTTTTCTGTAGGAATAGTACTAGTTTGGTAGCAGTAGTTAATTGTCTTGGGTCCACAGATATTGACCAAACACCAACCTTCAGATAGATAGATCTATCAAGATTCTTCAGATGAAGGCCTCACAGGTTGATAAATTGCCTGAGCATTTAGGCAAATTTACCTTCACTTTTAAGAGTGATCCAATTTTTGTGAAATACCTAGAGGAAAATTTCAAGGAACCACAAACCTCAGGTTTATTAATATTTCAGCTCCAGAACACTCTGCCTGTACTTCTGATTATCTAATGGCCATATGGTTAATGAAAAGTCCCTAAGAAATAGCATCTTTGTGATAAATGGCCCAGCAAGTTGTACATGCATGGTGCACTATCATGAAGTTGGTCAGTTTCCTCTTTGGTGTCCCACTTTCTTCCACACATTTCTTTCAAGTGTGCTGCCCCCTTATGTTGCCTCTTGAGGCATTCAGGATTCTCAAGACTTGTCCTCTCTGATGCCTCTACCTACACTTCCTCCTCTCAAAGACTGCTTTTATAAAAGGATATAATGTTATGTATATCTTGGTTCAAATTTAAGCCAGTGTGTGACCTGGGATGAGGGGACAGAAAACAAGGATGGAGTAGGGGACGTGCTTCACGTTTTAAACAACACTGTTATTATTTTCAACTTGAGTTTTTGAATAGGAAATACATCCATACGGTTTAAAAACCCTTCTTGTTTGTTTTGTATCATTAAATTTTTATGCACATAAAAGAAAAAAATATAAATTCTGATCCCCTCTTTTACAAATCCCCTCTTTTATAAATTCTGATCCCCTCGAAAGGTAGCATGTTATATACACTGCTCACATTTCACTTGCTTCACTTTAGACATCTTGAAGATCTCTATCAATACATAGAAAACATACTGGTTCTTAATTTTTACACCCACATGGAAGTTCATTTTATGGATATACATGCATTATTTACTCAGTTTGCCATTTAGGGACATTTAAGTTAATTTAATGTTTGCTGTTTAAAAAAGATATAATGAAGAACAATTTCATAACTCATTTTGAGCATGTGCACATATATCTGTACGAAATTTTTCCAGGAATGGAATCACCTTATGTGCATTTGTGATTTTAACAAATATTGCCAAATTACCCTCCATGGGACTTGTACCCATTTACTCTCCTGCTGATGATATCCAAGGGTGCCCATCTCCCCATGGCCTCAACAACAAAGTGTGTTATAATAAAAGGTTTTTAATCCTTATTAAACGAATTTCCAGGATTAGAGAGCTTTTGAGAAAGGAATTTGTTTTATATCGAAAAACCTTCTCAATCTTCTGAAACCACTTCCCTTGGGCAGAAGCAACGAAGCAACACTTGCTATATTCCAGGCACCATGCCAAGGATTAGGGACACAAAGGTAAATGCGTCAGGTTTTGCGCTCCTTTTTGCTTCCCTGCCTCCCTCCCTTCAAAGTTATCAAGGTCTATTGATTTTATGTTTCAAAGTAGAGCATTTATTAAACCTACCTTCTTTCTATCCTCTACGTGTGATGGCAATAACTTCCTAATTGCTCGCTTGTCTCCTGTTCTTCCCAGCTTCAATCTATAGACTCTCTTTGCCTAAGTGATCTTGCTAAGATGAATTGAATCTTGTCGCTCTTGCTCATCTCTTTATGGCTCCTGTTGACTCAGGGAACAATGTCCACATTCCTTAGTTCAGCACCCTGGGGCCTCTCTCTCCATCTCACAATAACCAGCCTCTTGGGCTGCTCTCTTTGGAGCTTGGCTCTGATGGTTTGTGTGATTCCCTCTTCTGTAATTCTCTCCCTTCTCTTCTTTGCCTGGAGAATTCTGTCTCATCTTCTTCCTTTCATTTTAAACCCCACTTCTCTTTTGATGTTTTCCCAGAACTCCTCTACAAACTCTGCCATGCCAATTAAAATTAATTTTCCCACCTCCCTCTGATACCTGTAATATTCTTCTCTATGTTTGTTGTCCTCACTCAACTGTGAGCCCACTGAAAAAAGGATTTCTTATTCATCTTCAGAAAAATCAATGCTCAGAACTGTGACCGGACAGAGATGCTCGATACCCTTGTTTAATTATGTAATAATAATTAATTTATAAAGGTTCTGGTCCAGTTCCAAGATCACATTCTAAAGAGAAATTATCTCAATCTTCTGGCTTGTGGAAATGAAAATGAATAACCTTGAATTCAATGAGCCTGCTGTCTGGGTCTTTTTTGTCACAAACCTGGGCTGAATTTATAAGTTCAGATACTTGGATCTACCCAAGATCTGGGTAAGACTGCAGATAATATGACAGGCTTTCACTCAGTGGCAGAGAATAGTTAAATGGTCACTCATCTCATTCTTCTTCCTACATGTTTCTGGACAGCCTCTCCCAGCCACCCTTGAAATTAAGTGAAACCACACACTGAGTTTAGGCCATTAGAATATGGATGGAAGCAATGAAGACCACTTCCAGGTCTCATACCTTAAAAACTCTTATGAAAAATTTCCTCATTCACACTCTCTCTTCTCTCATTCCCTGCCTGGACGCAGAAGGTCTAAGGGAGAACTGTTGGACTTAGTATCAGAACCATTGTGTGGAGGGCCACTCACCAAATATCCAATTTGGACTATAATAGGATCAAGAAATAAACTCTTTATTGTGTTCAGCCACTTTAGGTAATAAGGATATTTGTTATAGCAGTTAGCTTATCCTGAAAACACACATACACATATTCATGTTATTTAATGTAATGGCTACTTGGGTTCTTCACCAAAAGAAAAACAGTGGTAAGAACATGTGCAGATAGAACAGAGTCAGAGTGAAGACATCACCTGTTCGCTTCCAGAGATGACACTAGAAAGAAGCCTGCTGGTCCTTCTTGCAACATCATTGTGTGACAAGCACATGGGGCAAGGAGGCTGGCAGTGCTTATTCAGGTGCCAAGATGCCTGACCTGTAGGAGATAGCATCATTTTAATAATACTTTCTCTTCCAATCAGCAATGGCTATTTTTTATGTGCAGAAACCACTTTCATTCTTCTCTCCACACAGGCACTCTAGTCCCAAATAAACATCTTTGCATAATTTCTTTCTACACCAATCCTAATTCATAGGTGAAAACCCCATTGCTTTGAGTCCACTGTCACAATAAATCCAGTTTCTCTGTTTCTAAATATCAACAAGGATTTGCCAAGGTATTCTTCTGCATAGCATTTGTCTACTTTAAGACAGATGAATTTTTCAGCATTCATTGGCCTAGAAGTTATTTCTAGAATCAGTGTTCTTTTTCACTAAATAGCATACTTATAGGTTTCTTTTTTCTTCTATGCATACTCATTTCCTTGGGAATTTTTTCCCAGTCTATGTGCTGATGACTCTCAAATGCTTTTCTCAAGCTCAATTTTTTCTCCTGAACTCCAGATGCATAATATATCCACTTTCCTACTCACTAGCCTTCCTCTGAATGTGCAATAGACACCTTTAACTTCAGAGTGGGTTTCTGATCTTCTCCCTGTCTCCCAGATTTCCATCTCAGTCAATGTCAGCTCCATCCTTCCAGTTCAGTTCCTCAGTTCACAAACCTCCGTGTCTCTTCTCTCTCACACACCTTACTTTCAGTATCTCAAAAACGTATGCAACTTATCTGGAATCTGACCACTTCTCATCACTGTAACTACCATAACCTTTGCCCAGCCACCACTATTTTCCACCTGAACCACTGCAATCGACTACTTGGTACCTTCTTTCTCCATTTGCCTCTCTCCCTCTGCCTACCCAAACAGACTAGCCATGGCAGCTGGAATCATCCTGTTAAAATGTCAGACAGGTAATGTCACTCTGCTGTTGAACACTCTTCTAATAGCTCCACATATATATTAGCCAGAGGGGTAAGGCTCCATTGCAGAAAAACATATTCTAACAATCTCAGTGGCTTAAGGCAGCAAAGCTTTTATTTTTCACTCAGGTCAAGTCTGATGTAGGTCAGACGGCTCTTATTCACTTCCATTTGGGACACAGGAGTTTGAAGGTCACTGGCAGTACCACAGAGAGACATGGAGGAGGCACACGTCTCTCCATTGCCTTGGTGTGGCCCGGAAGCCATTTGCGTCACTTCTGCTCAGATTCATTGCTCATAGCCAGGTACAAGGCATGAGCCCAGTTGCAAAGGAGCCTGGGACATGTAGAAAGGCACAAGGATATTCTGTGAGTACTGACACTCTTGGTCATGCTATTCCTCTCGGAGGAAAAGTTAAAGTCCTTGCCATGAGCTGTTAATATAAGGCCTTCCAGGACCTTCCACCACCTACATCCACTCCCTCTGTCCTGTAAATTCTCTGGTTTCGTTCCCACCCGTTGCCCATGTCAGGTGTACCCCTGCTGCAGAGTCCCTCTCCTGCTGCTCAGTCTACCAGGAAGGTTCTTTCCCCAGACATCTGCATGCCTCATGCAAGCCTTCACTTCTGTCAGATCGTAATTCAAAATTACCTTGCGGCACCTGTTCTGACCTTCCTTGCTGGTATCACGCCCCCTTTATCAGCACTGCTATTATACAACATATACATTTGGCTTATTTATCTTGCTTATTAAATATCTCTTCCACCAGAATATAAGTTGTGTGAGATCATATCTTTTTGTTCCAATATCTAGAAATAGCCTGGTACATAATTGGCATGCAAATACTTGTTCAATGAATGAATAAATCATTATTTTGTAAACTATCTTATGATTCTTGATTATATCTACCCTCACCCTCAAATGATACAATCCTAGACCTCTAAGTTTAGCTACCTTCAGGCCATGTGTGAATAAACAACCTACAATATATGTTTGTGACAAACACATTATAAAAAAAATCAATTCAGTAGACATGCCTTGTGAATGATGAAGTAATATGTTATATACAGAAGACATCATATTTCACTACTGCTATCTATCTGTCTGTCTATCTCTGTTGAAATGTACAAACTTCCAACAGGAGTCATTTATTTATATATTTAGGCCAAATCTAATTTAAATATTTTCCAGTTTGTTCCCATGCAGAATGGAATTCTCTCTCTCTCTCTCTCCTTTCTCCTTTCCCCCCTCTTTCTCAACAATGGTCTAAACATTTGAAGACTAAGAAATCTTTCAACCTTGTAGCTCTTTTATTATGTTATACAACTCCTCTGACCTTCCTTATAGGCAAAATTTCACATCCCTAAAATTATTTTTAATCATTTCTGCTGCTTGTTCTTGGAGAATAAAAGCATACATGTGGACAGAGCCAGTTGGAGGTAGGAAGTGAAATTATGGTCTAAGTTCTTCCACATAAAGGATTATTCTGCTGGGAGCTGCCCTCATTTAGTGAGGGATGGTTAGCACCTACCGTTGGTTTCCTAGCAACACAAAGCCTTCCCGCAGCTAGGACGGAGGGTCATTTTTGCATCTTCTCCTCATTTTCTCTTGGACTCTGTGAGGAGAAATTAGTGTGGAAAATTCCCAGAGCACAGGATGTATTGAAAAAGGTGTATGTGGAGTGGGTGTGGGGAAGCCAGGGGGAGGATGTGTATCTGGAGAAGAAGAAGGAAAAGACAGGAGGGGAAGATGAATGCATCAAAAGACTCTTAGGAGGGTCTGTTCTCCTCATAGCCCAAACGTATATTCTAATAGAGGCCAAGACAAATGATGCTTATTTACTAACTTACAGCTTATTTTGTTGGATGCATGAATTGAATAAACAAGCACTTTAGTTCTCTGCTCTCTTTTCCTTTTAGGAGCTGAATCTAGAGACTTATCCTTGTCTAAATTCTATAAGTAAATTCTGTAAGATAGCTACGTTTAAATGATATTTCCTAGTTGTTTCTTTCCCTGCCCCCAGAGGCTGTCTTCTGAGAGGAAAACATACCAGTTTTGAGACCCCAGACAGGTCTTGCTTCATTCTCTGACATCTACTTATTAGCTATGCGACATTGACAAATTATATAACCTCCTAAGATCTCATTCTCCTCATATGAAAATAGGAATAGTAATATCTGCAGGTGCAGACACTGCTAGTCTCCTAATCAGTATCTCTTCTTCCTTGTTTATTAACAGTACCCTGATTTTGATTGGTGGAACACTGTGCCCAGCTTTAAATGATAAAAACAAAAACAAAAACAAACAAAAAAACAACTCTCAATTTTATAGGGTCCCTTGTAGGGATAGTTACAAGATAGTTCCAGCCAATTAGATATGATCAGAAATCTACTTGGTGGAGCTTCCAGGAAATACAGTGTTTTTCGCAGGAAAAGGAACAGATTTAGCTAGAATGAGACTTTGATCCCTTTTCAGTCCCTTTCCTCAAAACTGAAACTCAGACAAAATACCTAGAGGTGCGACAGGGATTCTGAGACCATGAAGATGCAAACCATCCACTGTGGCTGGTAGAAGAGAAGAGACTGAAGATAGCAAGAGCTCGAATCCTTAAATTCTTCCAGTTGGCTGTATCCACTATCTACCTCCAGGTGGGCCGTAAAGTGATTAAAAGAAACCCCTTAGTTTGAAGCCACCGTTTGCTTAAATACAAAACAAAACAACAAAAAACACACAACTATGATGATTCCTTTTAAACAAGTAGGAGTAGTTTGTAGCACAAATAATGTATTGATGTAAAACCTGATTTAAAATGTCCTAGTCCATATTTAGTTATTTGAAAAGAATCTTGCTTTAATCATCATTATTTTTACAATGAATTATTTTAAAAATTGTAGATCAGGAATTTTAATTGGTATATTACCAACACCTTTATTTTCTTTTAAAATATTTCAGCAACTGTTTCTATTTATGTATTTTTACTGTCTTATTTAATATTGTCTGTGCATTGAATTTTAATTTAAGACAACGTTTTAAGTTTCCTTCTTCTTTTAACTCTTATTAGACCAAATGAGAATTTATGATGGCTGGGAGTTTCCAAAAGAGCGAGAGAAAGAGGGCTCAGTGGCAGAGTGGTCTATTGTTAAATATCTTCAGGCAAGCTGTGTAGAAAGAGCAACGTCTCAGCTCATTGAATGTTAGTCTGTTAATCCTTCACTACTTTTCTTTTATAGCTTGAGGGTTATGTTGAAAAATTTCAAAATCATGATATTTCTGTGCTCATAGTTGATAACTTATTTTGAGGATTATTCTTATTTTACTAGGAAACTATTTCTCTATTAATGCTATTTGAAAATGTTTTACATTATTATTTGGTTTTATTTCATTGTGTTGATTTTACATACATGTAAACATCTCCTATAACTAAATGAAAGTTAGTAGAAAATTGGACTCATAAAATAATTCTGTACTTAGGCCATTTGTAGGAGTAAATTTATTCTTTAAATGAAATACACTCTTCCAAATTAACAAGCATGAACATGACAGAGATTTAGATTTCAGGAGATTTTTTTCAAAAAATTGAAAAAGATTTTTTAGTTAAATAAGTTATATGCTGTGTTAACCAGTGCTTCTTCAAAATCTATGATGAAAAAGCAAGTATTTTTAAGAAAATATTATAATCTATTATGAATACTTTTATAAAACATAATGAAAATGTATTACTAGAAAAATGAAGTAAGAAAAAAATGGCTGTACAGTTTTTATTCTTAAAGTCAACAGACAGAAAATCACTATGTCAAATTGCTAAGAAAACTTTTCTAAATGCTTATACTTACTCTCTATGCTTATCTACTAAGGGCTGGGAACAGTTTGCAGACCATCATAGTCTGTGGGCCATACTTTGGGTTGCTTTGATATAGGCTGTCAGATATTCTCATGCCAATTTAATTGAAGAGATAAAATTCAATTAAATGAGAACTACTAATATACAGATCATGCAAGAGTTTATTAATTTCTTGTTCAATCTATCTTTTAATATTTTCTTAGCCTTAAGAGTTAAATATTATTATTTTATGTTCTTATCTCAGCCAGAAGTAGTCTTTCTATTACATGAACTCTCATAACACTTAGTAATGGTGTGTCTGAACACAGCCTCTCTGTTATCATTATTCATGCAACCTCCTTTCACTAAATGAACTATAAGTTTACTATGATTTAAGATCATTTTTTTTCTTATTCAGACTTTATTTCATCTATGGTAGACACTGAGACACCCTGGCCAAATCCTCCAGGTTCCCCAGCAGTGGGAATATAAAGACTAAGCCACTTTGGCCCCAAAAAGGACATTTTAATGAGCAATACTAGCTTCAGATCACCCTGCAGGTTGTTTGAGAATTAGCTGGGCCTGAGTTGCAGTTCGACTTTTCCCTCTGTCCAATCTTGCTTTCTTCCTCTAACAAACGTCTTGCACCGCAAACTTCATTTCAGCATCTGCTTCTAATGAACCGGACATGGAACATAGTCCCTTACACACTCAATGAATAAGTATTAATAAACAAAACTCTCATGCTCAGCTTCATCTGTCTGGTTCTAGATAATTTCTTGGAAGAATTGTATTGAGTGAGGGATAAATATAGATATGCATCTCAAGGTAAAAGGGGAAGAAGATCTGACTGAAGGATCACTTGGCGATGATGATGATGATGACAATAGCAGGTCTTACTATGTGATAGATACACTTCTATGACAACACTACCAGACCAGTACTATTATCATTCTCAGCTTAAAAATGAGAAAACTTAAGAACAAAGAGATTCAGAAATTTGCCCCTCATCTAGTAGCAGAACCAAGATCTGTAGCTGGTCTCTTAACCATTACTTACTTTGCTTCTCTACAACCAATGCTCCATGAGGGCAGGGATTTTTGTCAGTTGTGTTCACTGCTAAATACCCCAGAGCTGTAACACTGCATGGTACATAGTTGGAGCTCAGTAAATATTTGTTGGAGAATGACCATTAATTAAGACTTCCTGATCAAATTCAGAAACAGTTTGCTTTGAGGAAAGAGGTCATTTCTTTCATCCTGTTAAATGGACCTATGTTATTAATATATAACATAGTGGTTTATACATTGTAAATGCTTTATTGAAGTTTGCTGAATTAAACTAAGTAAAAACAGCACTTTCTATTGACCGATGTCATATATGAAGTCAACATTAAACATCCCATTTTGTACTTGCAAACATAAACTTCAGGTGTCCCTGGACCACCCACCTGTTGTGAGAGCCTCAGGACACCTGCACATTGGCATAGAGCCTGCATCTATTACACACTTCCTAGGGAAGCCTCCTAGGACAAAACTTTCCCTTTTCAGGGCACAGCTCCCAGGACACAGGGTTTGACTCTTGGTGGCTATATGCATACTCAGGGACCCTGAGCAAAATGAAGGAAACCAGGGTAGTCACTTACCTCAAACTGCACTAATGAGATATCCTGTCCTGAGAATCTGAATCTGACTTTGGAACAAGGAGACACCAAACATGAAAGTCTTTGAATCTGAGTCATCTTAAGCATAGAACAAGAATTAGAAAGTCTATGAAATCTTGCAGCTGACATCCCTGAAGCCTCCTTGTTTCCCACCGTAACTGAGGCTTCACTGTAACTTCCAGATGTAGCGCAATATTCTGCAAATAAATATCCCCTTTATTTGACTGACTAATGTTGGTTTACATAACACAAAAAAACCAATAAAACACCCTTTGGCTCAGGGGTGTCTATGCTCATTTAGCTGTGGGACATAGCAATGACCAGATATGTTTGCCTGGGTAGGTAAAACATTAAGGGACCAGGTTTAGTGGAGATGCACATAGACCTGGTGTGGAGGTGGCAAAATGGTTGTGGTTATTTGGAATCTTATTTATAACTTCAAGTGGTCAATTCCAGTTCCTCCATGTGAAAAGGCAAGAATAGCAAAACATGATGGACTGAAGCATTGTTGCTTTTAATTTTGGATTCAGGGAAGTGCCAGATTTTTTATACGACAAGAGAGTTATAGGATTAGCTTTGTAGTATTTTTAAAGTCCTACCCATTTATTTTTGCCATTTGCTTTCTGCTCTAGAAAGGTCATTAAAGTGGGCTCTCTCTCCTGCCACGTTGGCATTCCCAAGGAAGATTCACGATTGGATTATGTTCCTAGGTAACATAAATCAAACTTGATGGCAGGGATATGTTGATGGGTTGAAGTAAGTGAAAAATAAATTAGGAAACGAGAGGCCTGGAGTAGCAAAGACATAAATTTAAAATTTAAATCTCAAAAGATGAAAAACTGCAAAAAGTCATTTTGAAAACTTGACTTGGACTTTTCTAAATGAGTCAAGATGGGAAGCAAGGGGAATAAGTTAGGGGCATCTGAATGAATTTGGTTTCGATATAAATCCTTACAGTCCTTAAGGAGAAAGTCTGTACGTTCTAAGCAATACCCAAAGGTCCTTTCAGAAGGTATGGTAGCCTCCACAGAAATAACTTAGTATGTTCTAAAACATTTAAATAATAAAATAGATTATTTGAAATAGTGCCATTTGAAAAGATAACTTTATATTAAATATGTGCATTTATCAGACTAGGCAAATCTACTACAATGAATTTATTATATACATTGGTCCTACTTTTTTTGTATTATCCACGTGTTTTATAAGGCTATATGTAGATTATTCAGAATTTACATGAATTATTGGAACTAATGAAAAAAAATCCTTAAGAATGAAATAGGAGGAAGGGGACGGTGGCTTTGGGCTCAAATAGACCTGGAATTTATGCCTGTCTTTTAACCTGCATGACTTGGGGCAAGTCATTTGGCCTCTGCACTTCAGTGATCCCGACTCAGGAGACTTGACAAAACTGAAGTGAAATATGTGCATAAACTAAATACCACAGTGCCCAGCTCACAGTAGATATCTAATTATCTAATATTAGATATCTAATAATTAGTAGATACCCCTTTCCTTCCCTCTAAAACTTGAAACGTAGAGCAAAATTTTAATTTATGTAAATTTGTCCTACTTTAGAGAGAAACAGCTCTCTTGTGGCAGAGATAAGAAGGATGATTATAAAATCCTACTCAATTAATAAAAAAGGGTGCATTTTTAGTCTGCAGAGGTTTCATTCTACTGAATCTTATTCAAAATTTCCATGTGTACCGGTTCACACACTCAGTGTGCACCTGCTGCTCCTCCTCACACCACTTTTCTAGGGGTGGGGTAGAGTGGGGTCAGGTTGTACATGATTTAAATCAGAATTGAAGGCGAATTGCATTCAGAGCACTTTAGATTTAGCGAGTTTGAATACATTTTCAATGAGGTTTTTTTTTTTTTTTTTTTTTTTTTTACCTATTTGACCATCCAAACTTTATTTCTAGCTCCTATTCATCTTGTCCTCTTCCCCAAACCAATATAATATGAAGATAAAGGTTTCTTTTACAGTGCTGTAAATGCATGTGTCAAATCTTATATAAATCAATGGTATAAATATAAATAAATGGCATAAACTGACAAAGGCAAAAGCTGGCGCCCAAATGCTTCAGTTGCATAACTGGTTCTGGGTGTGCTAGACAGTGAGTGAGGACAATTTGGGTGGAGGTGGAGTAGGGAGAAGGACTCGATTTAGTTTGTGTTTTAGTCTGTTCAAACTGCTATAATAGAATACCATAAACTAGGGAGCTTATAAAGAAGAAACATTTATTTCTCACAGTCCTGGAGGTTGGAAAGTTCAAGGTCAAGGCACTGGCAAATTTGGTTCTGAGCGAGGGCTCATGTCCTGATTCATAGATGGCCCCTTCTCCCTGTATCCTCATGATGGAAAGGGGCAAACAAGCTCCCTCAGGCCTCTTTTATAGTGGAATCAAACTCACCAGTGAGGGATGTGCCCTCCCCATCTAATCACTCTCCAAAGGCCCCATGTGTTAATACCAGCACCTTAGGTGTTAGGATTTCAACATACTAATTTCGGGGAGACACAAACATTCAGACCATACCAGTTTGATTTACATATAAGTTTTTTCTTCTTTAAAAGTCTAAGTCTTTCAAATAATACAACATGTTTTTTTTGTTTTGTTTTGTTTTGTTTTTTCTGAAAGGTTTTGGTGCTAATGGTGATGTGCTGTTTTATGTTTTTCTCCTGTGCTGGGAACATTCCAGCACCCACTGAGGGACTCCAATGTGGGGGCTGCCACTTCAATAAAATAGGAAGCCATTTCATAAACTCTGCTCCTTTTGGCCAGAAATCCAGGCTTAGCACTTGTTAGAAGGGGTTTCAAGTCTTCCCTAGCTTATAGATAAAATGATAAAAAGGACTTAGTTTTAAACTAGGGAAAATAAGGTTTAAATAAACTTATATTTCTTTCATGATAAGCATGTTTATTATAGAAACATAGGACATTTTAAAAGTAGAAGGAAGAATACACATTCCCCATACGTCTACCACTCAAAGGTAGCCACTGAGGAAATAGTTGTGAATTTCCTTCCAGGAAGTTTCCCGGGTGTTCTGGCGATGGTGAAATGGGGAGCATGAGTTGTTGGAAGCTTCTCTCCTTAATCAGACACGTAGGAATGATGATCTGGATTGGGTGAGGAGGTCACGTGAGGATGCCGGGCCTGGTCATGGGTTGCAGGGATGTGGCTCATTTCCCCCCACGTTATCCTGGGTCCCCCTGATTTGCCTGCCTGGCTCAGAGTGACGAGTGATGCTTGTTTCCTTCACTCTCACCTTATGGCTCCTGTCTCTGGAGCACATGTGCATCCTGCTTGTCAGCTGGTTCCCGTCAGCTTTGTGTGTGGCAGAGGGAGCTTGCCAGTGCCCTTACGGCTTGCTAGCTCACATGTAGTCTCTGTGGGTTTTTGTATAAGCCCCCAAAGGGAGGGTATGTTGGATCCGGGCAGAGCATTAGTGGAGCCAGCAGTCCAGAAGATGTTTGGCAATCTTTTTCACACAGGCCAGCTGACCTGATGTTTCTCCCTGGATGTCATGGATTTTGCAACCAGCTGGCCATAGCTCCATGAGAACTGGGGTTTGATAGGGCAATTCCCTCTCTCTCTATGCCAAGGAAGGCACTGAGCTGGTTTCTTATGCTTATGGGAAAGACAAAAACACTAGAATTTACTGAATTCACTGTGGCAAATGGAATAGCCTGTTAAGTCAATTAATCATGCTGGGCTGGGGGTGCACAGGAAGAACATCACAGTGTGCTTTCCTCACTGCACTTCTCACTATGGAGAAATCTGAAGATGGGCAGAAAGAAAACAACAACAAAATGAATTATAATAAAACTGGGAATAAAAACCTTGGAGCTCTTATATCCCTCCTCCTTAATTCAGAACCCTCCAAAGTGACAAGCTCAGGAATAAGATATTTGAAAGTAAGGATATGATGTGAATAAAAAATGTGTGCATCTCTTTTCTTCTCTCGGAATGGGGTGCTTAAATGTGAGACTCTTTGGGATTACAAAAGCCCCCTACTGTAAGAATATTGTGATGGAAATTTTGTGTGAGCCCTGCTAGATAAGCCACAAAAACAAGGAAAAGGCTGTAGGATTACTGGACGCTAAGGGAGATGACATGAGAGTGAACAAGATCAAGGCTTGACCCTCTGCTGCTCAAAGAACTTCACTTACCCAGGTTCCACCATCTTTTCTTCAAGATCCTTGTGGACATCTCATTTAAGTCTGGACTCTCAAGTGATGGGCTCTTCCTCTCCAGCTGATCATCATTTTTAATTCTCTTTACCCTTCCACACATAGGGCCAACACCTGCAGCTTGTGATCTTCCCAAATTGTCCCCCTATGAGACATTGCACTCAAAGACCCCCATCTCCTATCCTGAAAGCCGTCTCACGTCGATACTCCTGCAGTCCCTGTTACTGGATCTCAGTGATACCTCCAAAACGCCAAGTCCTCCTTCACTGCTACTCAGTCACCTTGTGCCTGTTCGTCCTTCCCTACCCAACTCAGCGGCAGGGTCCATCACTTTAATAATTCTTTTGCCATTCATCTTATGCCTTTACTCTCTTACTGTGCCTGGCTCTGGCCGCCACACTTCTCTTCTTCATAGACACCTTTAATTCTCTACCTACTAGACATGCCTCAGTCCACTGCAGCCTAGATCTTGTCCCCTTCAAAATTATTCTCAGTAAGGCCCCTAACAAACACCGTGTGGCTAAATCCAGTGGACACAGTCTGATATTTTTCTTAATTGACTATTAAACTTGGTGCTCCAAAGGTCTATTTAAGTCCCATCCTGGTCTTACTCTGCTTATGTGACCTAGACAATCTCATCTACCTCTTAGCTTTAATTACCCCCATAGGCTGGTGCCCCTAAATTTTTACATACAGTCCAGGTCTCTGTGCCTCACTTACTCACACCTGCTCATCCAACTGCCTACGGCACAGTTTCACATTCCTACAGGCCCACAAACACACTTTGAATACAATTAAACTCATTAGTGAAACTGAGGGTACTAAGTTGATCGCATTTGCCTACCCTGCTTGATTTTGGTTGCTTGCTTTTCATTGCTGTTTTTTCGTTTTTCCATGAAGCTAAAGGCTTTGGTAATGGAAGGATGCACCACTCAACACTGAAACTTAACCGTGGCGGGCTGCTTTGTAGATAACATTCTTAAGTCACCATGGTAATGGTTGCTTCAGTTGTTTTTCAGGAACTTGTGCCAGCTTCTGCCCAGTTCATACTAGTTGAGACCCCTGACCCTTCAACTGGTCCGCACAAGTGCCTGAGCGATGGCCTTTTCAAGTCCCAGGGCCAGCACTCCATCACTGGATCATGTCAATCCCATTTTGTGCACATATGTTCTATCAAATGCCATGAACCCCAAGTGCACTTGTGCAGATCAAACCTGTTATTTCATTTTTTCCCACTGCTAATCACCTTTACCCACACCTTAGACCACCCCACTTCCCTAACGAATGCATACCCTAAGCTTCATCTTCCAGGAGGCGGATTTAACCCATGTCACAGGGATTGATTTACTGTGTGCAGGCAGAATGGATCTACACCTGGCTGATAACTTTAGCTCCTCCTCTTCAAGCCTCTTCTGTTCCTTGCGGTCCCTAACTAATGACTGATGCCACCAACTGCTCAGTTGCTCAAGGGAGAAAACAGAGTTATTCTTGCTATGGCCTCTCTAGGCCACCCTTATCTGAGTGACCACCAAATGCAGCAGACATTTCTTTAAGACCTCTAAAATCAGGCCACTTCTCTTCACCTCTGTGTTAGTTTCCTAGGGCTGCCCTAACAATAGCCACACACTGGGTGGCTGAAAATGACAGAAATTTATTCTCTCATAGTTCTGGAAGCCAGAAGTCCAAAATCAAGGTGGCAGCAGGACCATGCTCCCTCTGAAAACTCTCTGGGGAACCCTTCCATGCCTCTCTCGGTTTCTGGCGACCCCAAGTGTTCCTTGGTTTGTGACAGCATCATTCTAATGTCCGCCTCTGTTGTCACAAGGTTTCCTTCCTAAGGTGTCTCTTTGTGTCTTCTCATGGCTTTCCTAGGAGGACACCAGACATTGGTTTTAGGGCCTAAAACCCTAATCCAGTATGATCTCATTTTAATTTATCTAATTGCCTCTGAAAGACTCTATATTTCAAGTAATATCACACTCTCAGGTTCTGGGTGGACATGAATTTTGAGGGACATGATTCAATCCAGTGCAATTAATAAATCCTAATTTATTTTATCACCATCTCTTACCTATATTGCTTCAACACCCCTTTGCTGATCTTCCTGTGTATGGCCTTGTCCTCATCTTCTGCTATATATTTGTTTTTTCTATAGCAATCACAAACATCTTTCTCATGTTGTTCCCTGCTTAAAACACATCAACATTCTCCCTATAACAGTCAGAATAACATCCAAGCTCTTTAACAGAGCCTAAAAGTTGCTTTGAAATGTGTGTTCTTGGATTTCTTTCTGGCTACCTTTGCTCTTTGCTCCTGTCATACTGGACTGTCGAGCAACTTCTTCACTTGTTCCATGGTTTACTTTCTTTCTTAACTTTGAGCATTCACACATCCTATCAGTAATTCTAGCCCATCCCACATGGTTCCATTCTCACGGGACTAACTCCCATTGAGCTCGCAGATCTCAGAAGAGAAGTCTCTCCTGCCAGGAAGCTACTCCTGATCCTCAGCCTCTGTTCTAGCTTGGTTCATA
Organism: Microcebus murinus; assembly: GCF_040939455.1. NCBI lineage: Eukaryota > Metazoa > Chordata > Mammalia > Primates > Cheirogaleidae > Microcebus > Microcebus murinus. The sequence continues at coordinate 91,909,522 of NC_134111.1, read as the reverse complement.
CCTGGTCTTCAGCACTTCCTAAATTATAGCACATTTCCCCATAATATAATGCAATTGCCTATTTCTATATGCTAATTCCTCACTCCTCTGTAATGTCTGTGATGACAGGAACCACAGTGACTATATTTGTAATGCCTGGTGCACAGAAGGCATTGATCAGTATTTGTGGAATAAATGAGTTGAGAACATTCAATGCTATTACATTAAAGGAACATAATGTTTAATCTGCCTCACAGTGATAGTCTTAATAATTACTTCAAGCATATCTTCTTCCTGAAAATAACTTGAAACACAAAAATATGATAGTAATATTCTTTTTAAAACAGAGAGGGGTAGAGATTTAAGTTAAATTTTTTACTTTCCATCATTAGTCTGTAAATTCAAGAAAGTGTTACAGTCTTAAATTTGCAGGGTTTGTGATAAAATTTCAGACCTGCAGAAGATAATGTTGATATTATTCTTTCCTCCATGTCCACAGGAGATGTAGAGAACCTTATTGACTGAATTTGGTGTTCCTATCATTTGAAATGATTATAGCAGTTAGACAAATGTGTACTAAGTAGATATTTGGTTGCAGACACATGATTAGGCAAGATGAAGAATCAATGGGCAAGTGGAATGGGTGTTATCAGGGCAGTTGGACTTTTCTTGAATGTCTGAGTCTTGTCAGCTCCAACTTGGCAAAGAACTGCAGATGCTTCTAATTTTACCTATTTTTTCCTTTATTTCTCTATCTTGAAAAAATTATCTCCCATATTTATAGCTCCAGGTGAGAGGTTTGCTACTAGAACACCTACCCAAACCAAATCAAATATGAAATGAAAAGGGACTATATGCATTAAATTGGACCACCGTTTCCTGCTTTCTTTTTGAAATTCACAGGTTTGAACAATAAATATGGGGTTCATGGAACTAGAAATTTTCAACTTGGGGAAAATCACTTGATACACTTTTCTCATGAAGCACAGCCTCTGTATCACCTGTAAACTTTACAAGCCTACAAATAATTTACAACCATGTAAAATGTCAACTCCAAGAAATATGACAAAATACCAAAATTAGATAAGTCACTCACTGTATTATGAGCTACAATGTTTCAAAAATCGGTTTCTTTGTGAATTCTCCCCTCCACCTCTGCTATTTTTGTGATATAAAAGGAATGCTCTAGGTGACATCAATAAAAATAGTGGCACAGGGAACTCCAAAGCCCCGACTCTCTACAAAAACAGTGAATAAACTGGGGGAAAGAAACGTGTCAGAATCAACTTTATTAGAACACTGGAAACTAGCTAAGGATTTATAGCAGCTAGAAAAACATTTAATCAATAAAAAGGTGGCTGAATCCTAGAAGGAGAGCTTTGTAGTGTTTTAACTTACCCTGGCCTCATTCCTTCTCCCCAGTTCAGGAGCCTGGAGGACAGCAGCCTGCCTGCCTGCTGTGGTTCCCGGTGCTGGCTGAGGCAGAACAGACCTGTCCCCACAGAACTGCAGTTGTGAATTTATACTGTTTGGTGGCTCCCTGAAGGACTACCTCAAAGGGCTTGTCTTATTTCACCTCACTTAGAACTCTCCTCCGATGGAGAGATGGCTACGTGGGGAACAGTTGTCAGAAACATTTAAAGGCAACTATATTAGCCATTGCCACTTGGGTCAAGAGGTAACAATCAGGGCAAATAAGAGACACACTGAAAAGTATGGGAAAAAAGCTGGGGGGTGATATGTTTTGTGAACTTCCCAGAGAATTTGAAGGTGTGCTCTTTACAAACAGGGTTTATGTGCAAAGACTGAGATTGTGTGTGTGTGGGGTGTTCCCAGGTGTTTAAGGAAATCCATGTCAAATCCCAAATTCATACTAAACTAACCAAATAGAGACACCAATGGCCATATATGGCAAAGAATATAAACTTCTACAAAATTGGTTTAGATAAAACAACAGCAGCCACAATAAGCAGTAACAAAAAACCCAGGGAGGGGAGGGAATATAATTTCAGGAGTTACCATTTTTTAATACTGAAATTGCCCACTTTTTAACAAAAAGTTATGAAGCATTCAAAGAAACAAGAAAGGAACCAAATGGAAATTCTAGAGTTGGAAAGTATAATAACCAAAATGAAAAAAATCACTATAGGAGTTTAAAAGCAGATTCAAGCAGATAAAAGAAAGAATCAGCAAACTTGAATATAGGTTAATGAAGATTGCCCAATTTGAGGAGAAGAAAGAAAAAAGAGTGAGGGAAAATGAACAGAGTCTCAAAGACCTGTGGGACACCATCAAGAGTATTAGTATAGGCATAATGGCAGTCCTATAAGGAGAGAAGTGAAAAGGGCTAGAAATAATAGTTGAAGAAATAATTCCTGAAAACTTCCAAATTTAATGAACAATCTGAATTTACACATAAAGCTCAGTGAGTCTCAAGTAGGATAAACTAAAAGAGATCCACACCGAAACACATTATAATCAAACTGTCAAATGTCAGAGACAGAGAAAACTGACGAAAGCACAAGAGACTACTTGAATACAACTGAGCCTTACTAAGATTAACAGCTAATTTTTCATCAGAAAAAAATGGAAGACAGAAGATAGTGGGATAACATATTCAAAATGGCAAAAGGAAAGAAAAAGTCAAGAAAAAATTTTATAACCAGCAAAAGTATCTATCAAAAATGAGGAGAAATTAATATCTTTTATAAAGGATAAAAATAGGTTTTCTGGTAGAAGTCCTGTTCTACAAGAAATGCTAGGATGAAATAATAGGGCAATAGAAAGTGACTCAAATCTGCATGAAGAAATTAAGGACACCAGTGAAGTTAATTACATGGATAAATACAAAACCAGTATTTATGCATGACTGGTTAGGAACTTCTCTTTTTTCCCCATATGATTTAAAAGGCAACTACATAAAGCAATGATTATAAATTAATGTGGATGGGAACATAGGTATAAAGATATAATTTGTGACAATAACAACATAAAGGGTGGAGGATAGAAATGGGTCAAAGACATAAATATAAGAGCTAAATTAGAAAACTCTTAGAAAAAACATAGGTATAAATGTTTATGACCTTAGGTTTGGCAATGGTTTCTTTCATGTGACACCCAAAGCACAAGCAACAAAATACAAAATAGATGAATTGGACTTCATCAAAATTAAAAACTTTTATGCACCAAGGGACATTATCAAGAAAGTAAAAAACAGACTATGGCATGAGGAGAAAATATTTGCAAATTATAAATCTGGTAAGGGTCTAGTATCCAGAAATATACAAAGAACTTAGACAACTGAACAATAGAAAGACCAAAAGACTCAATTGAAAAATAGACAGGGAACCTGAATAGATATTTCTCCAAAGAAGATATACAAATGGCCAATAATTATGTGAAATGATGCTCTACATTATTAGTCATTAGGGAAATGCAAATCAAAATCACAAAAAGATACCACTTTTTATACACTAGGAAGGCAATAATAGTAAGGCTATAGTAATAATAATTAAAAAAAAAGAAAGAAAACTAGAAAGTGTTGGCAAATATGTAGAGAAACTGAAACCTTCATATTAATACATTGCTGGTAGAAGTGTAAAATGGTGCAGCCACTGTGGAAAACAGTTTGGTGGTTTCTCAAATGTTCAACAGTAATTCTGCTCTTAGGTATACACTGAAGAGAATTGAAAACAGGTGTTCAAACAAAAACTTGTACAGAATGTTAATATTCATAGCAACATTATTCCTGGTACCTAAAAAGTGGAAACAACTCAAATGGCTATTAGCTAAAGAATAGATAAACAAGTAAGTTACATCTATACAGTGGAATATTGTTGTCATTAAAAGAAATGAAGTAATGATACATGCTACAATATGGATAAATCTTGAAAACATTATTCAAAATGGAAAAAACGCCAGACACAGAAAGCCACGTACTATGTGATTCTGTTTATGAGCACTGATTGTTTAATGGGTACGGAGCTTCTTTTTAGGGTGATGAAAATATTCTGGTATTAGATAGTGGTGATGGTTGTACAACATTGTGAATATAGTTGAAGCTACCATATTATACACTTTAAAATGGTGAAGATAGTGAATTTTATGTTGCATAGATTTTACCTCAATTTAAAAAAAAAACAATCAGGAACCCATTTTAAAAAGGAATGCTTCAAAATAGTGTAAATAAATAGTAGTTTTAAAATGACCTGAATCATCTAGACTCTTTCTTCTTGAGTTGTAGTCTTTAACTTCAAAACTCATTATGTTTCCTCAGCAATGCAGCCTTTGCAGTAGATGCATGCATTATACTGCTATAATTAACACAATTTCCTTGTGAAATTATATTTGCAAAACTGTAGATATGTTTTCAGTTGTCTTGTATTCCTTCCAGATCAGATAGTACACCATCATCATGTATTATGCCAGGAACTGCAATAATTTAATCAATATTATGATTAAACAGTCCCCACTGTAAGTATATATTTATATACTATGGTGTTGACAACTGGCTTTAAAAGAGCCTAGAGTTTAACAGTTTTGCACATCATTTACAGTTCCCCTGTACCTCGGACATGATTGATTAGCACCACAATTAGAAATTATGTCCTCTGCAGAATCTATCTTGTATTGGGAGAATTGATTATATTTCCCTGGGGAGGTCAGGTCTCATAATGCAAATGTTAATTAATTTTTCGTATTAAAAGCTAAATATAAAGATTGAATCACTTTTATTAGGAACTTCTTTTAATGAATTCACTGCCCTTTGAACCCAAACAGTTTATCTTTTGGCGTATGCATTCTACTAAGGAACAAAAACAATTGATTGTGAAATCATCTATGTGGAGTCTTCCTACTAAGTTATATAGATATGTGGGAATGGCCTCTCAATAGCTGTTAAATTTAATTTCAGGCTGTTAGAAGGCTTCCTTCTCTACATTTTCCACTTTTCTTTCTATTTCCTTTTGAAAAATAATTTTAAAAATAAGCCAGGAAGTTAAAACAAATAGCATCATTTTATCTTTTAATGGGACAATTTGGGGGGGAATGAAATTACATACACCACTTTTTTCAAATATATGATACTAGAAAATCATCATGTCAAAAATCGTTATGGTGATATACATTCTAGAATAGTCTAAGTAAATTAGAAAACTACTAGGGTATATCTCATAGGCTTTTCTGGGTAATGAAAGTTCATGACTCTAATGGAAACCACCTTGTATGCATTTTAGTAGAAATTTCACTGGAAATTTAAATTAAAATGTAACCATGGGTAGTTTACAGTTGATTAGTCTTTGTAATGTCCAGGTCTATTTGCAAAGCTTGCAGAGTTTTGAATCTCTGTTATGATCTAACATATCTATATTAAAAACTCTTTCTTGATTAATTTGATGGAACATACTTCAGTTACTATCTTATTTAAGACCAGATTCTTGGGACCAAAGATATCTTATTCAATCCTTCCCAGCATGGGATCATTGCCATAGTTTGTTTTCTTAATGTTGTTCCTGTCTTCTGTAAAAAAAAGTTATAGTAAGCCTGCAATTAGTTTGAAAAATCTCATTAGGTATCAAATGAGAAAATCGTTAAATGTGCTACACTGCAGAAAGCATGACTCGCTTTGAAATCTGCATTACTTGGAGTGTTTCAGTTCAGAGCGCAGTGCTAACTGGGGTTTACAGAAAGCAGGTTATTAGAGGAGATTTCAGCACGGGGCCATTTCTCATTTCTGAAGATATGTGGTATTTGGCTCATTTGTGTGCATTGATGGTAATAAACATTTTGGACCCTCAAATTTGGATTAATTCTCTCAAGTCAATCTTCCTGCACTGTATTACCAATGGCTCATAGAACTGCCTCTCTGATATCTTCATGCCAGGGCCCCGCTGAAGAAAAATGGCAAGTTAGATGGGTTGTTTTTAGTGATATTCTTTCTATCATGATCTTCTCTTTTGGTACCTGCTCTGACTCCTTATCTTGGTGCCTAATGCTTCCTGTAGATTTCTGACTCTCAGAGTTCTTCAATACAATGCCCTACTCAGGCACATTTATCCAAACAGTACATGGCTAACGGGAACCAGGAGGTCTGTGCCACCTGCCCCCCACCCCCAATATCACAATGCCCAAAAGAAGGGAGAAAAAAAATCATAGCTTTCCAAAACATGATAGTGCATGAAATCACTCTATAAATTATGAATTACAAACTGAAGTTTTATTTGCTTTGCCATAGTAAAAAACGCATCTTTTCAACAACAAAGGTGAAAATAACAGTAGTTTTTTGAAGATATATCATTAAATTATAAACATTTTCAGTTCCCTCCCTCCTCTCTTACTCTAAGGAAGTAAGATTTCTGCTTGTTGGGTCCATTCCTGGTCGTGGGGGGGGGTGGGGATCTGGGGAATGGGGAAACAGCAGCCAGGGATCTCAGATAATCCGTCTACCTCATAAAAACTGAGCCACAGAGAAGAAGGATAAGTGACAAGAAAGCCTCCAAGAGCAGGGTTTACAGGAAGGTTAGGGGAGCTTGGAGCTGTGGAGGTCGGGGTGGGATGTGACTATCCTGGCAGCTGTGGCATGTGAATGAAAGGGAGAGTCAGGCACATAGGAAGGAGGATTTTTTAAGGAGTTTTGTTTTATATTATAAATGTGTTTTCCCTTCAATGGTTTCAAAAGAAATTGGAGCAGGTAAAATGTTTTTTTAAATTGTTTTGGTTGCCGAACTGCTGTATCTTTGAATGGCACCGGAAATAGTGGTGGGACCACAGATGATTCCATTTTGCCCATTACAGGTGTGGCTGCGAGCACCCTCTAGTGGGGAGATTGACTACTACCTTTCCGGGCTTGCCTGCCTGAGTGCTGTCGCCTCACCCAGGTATTCTCTCCAGCTTGGATACTGCCAGTGACCTTCCAATCCTTTCTGCGGATCAAAATTACCTCTCTTTGGACCAGTTTTCTTGAGAATCTACTTTCTGTTGCCTACCCGTTGGATTTATGTGGACTAATGGCTCTATTCAAGGTGGTAAATTTTTCTACCTGATTTGAGTTTCTAGAAAATATGACCCTTCCCAAAGGAGAGTTTTCAGTTGTGGAAATTCCAGGCATCATGATTTGTCAATGACACTTTTTTTCCTCCTGACCATCAAAACACATCAAATAGGAAGCCATTTCTACTCTGAATAATTGCTTCCGCCTGTTTTCCCTGTTCTTTTTTTAAAGAAATCTGTTGCCTTCTGTATTCAATAATTAGATAGGCTATTAAAGTCAGAGTAAGAATCAAACATGTAGCTAAAATGTTTACTAAACATGCCATTTTGCTAAGCACTAAGGTTACAGTGGAATGCAAAAAGACAAAATGTTTACCTTAAAGATATTTGCAGTGAAGTGGGGAGTAAAAATGATAATCAGATAACTACACCTATACATGCATATTCATGTGCTATGCTAAGTGCTATGGAGGAAATAGATAGAATGCTGTGAGGACATATACCTGGGGATACTTCCTAGGATGGGATCAAGGAAGACTTCCCTGAAGAAGCAATAATAAAAGCAAGGTCTTGTTTGGGGCATTAACTAGGCAAAAGGGATAGAGAAAGATTGGTTCATTCAGCCATAGAGAACAGCACGTGCAAAGGTCCTGAGGCAAGTCAGAGCATAGAGGATTTATTTAAGAAGCAGAAGGAAATCATTGTGGCTGGAGGACTGGGAAGGAGGTAGAGAGGATGAAATTTGAGCGTGAAGAGACTGAGGGAGCAAAATCATTGGTTTTTTTGGGCTTTGTTAAATATTTTTTTTGGTAAGAATTATGAAAGGCTATCCAGGTATTATAAGCAGGGAAGTAAGATGACCAAATTTGCCTTAAGAACATCAAGTGAGGAAGGATGAATGCTGGAAGATGAGTTGAAGACTATCGCCACAGTCCAGATAAGGTATGATGGCAGTTTGGTCGAGTTTTGTAATGTGAGTGACAGAATTAAGAGAAAGACTTGACAGATGTATAGGAGATAAAAATTTACAACAATGAATTGTGATCGAACATCGGGTAAAGGAGAAGAAGGTGTCAAGGATAACTCCTGTTTTCGTATTTGTTTGCTTTTTGCTTCTGCAGGTGAACAGAGAGTGAGACTACTGGCTAAGGTGGAAAACAGTGGGAAAGACTAGACTGGGGAGGAAATGAAAGTAATGACAGGGCAGGACCATAATGAGCTCTGTTCACTCATGCTAGAGTTTGAATTGTCTTTGCAATACCCAAGTTGCAATGATATCATCTCTAAAGTGAACCTAATGACACCTGTCTGACAGGGTGGTTCTGCAGATGACAGGAAAAAGTGTATATAAAGCACAGTTCCTGTCACATAAAAGGCCTCAGTAAAACTGAGAAGACAGCTTGAGGGTGACAGTATGTGTATGTGTGCACATCTCACTTTGTGTCCCTGTATGTAAATAATCAAAATAACCCTCTCCACTCATATTTAAACTCAGCCAATATGATGCTACTGTTATTATATAGAGGATAGTTCTTACATTTCTTATTAACCTCTGAACTCCTGTGTAATTTAACTCCAAATACAAGATAGACAAGATAATATATAGCCAACTTGTGTTATGCTATTTTATCTCTGCATTCATTTGAACGTAAAAGTTCACAAAGTCAGTAAAAAAAAATGGCATCTCGGTTCTAAATAATTACAGTATTTTAACTTTAATTTAATTATGGTGCACTGAACAGTAGACCTTTTAAAACTACGTAGTGATTTGCTGCAGTGAGTTAGACTAATCGGTATACCTCATTATACTCAATGCATAAAGGGATATATGTCTCCTGCTTTATAACACATCCTTTAAATGCGCTCCCACGGCGCTATCAAAACTGATGCTCAAGCCTTTGCAGAGCTGGTAGTTTTCCTTTTAAAATAAAAGTCCTCAAGCGTAAGGTTTTGCAGGGAATAGCCATGGAGGAAAAAATCGGTGAATTAAGAAACAAGCTCTATCCTGGCAGCATCTAGAATCTGTGGGAGCCACAAAGCACTGGTGCCTTAGGTTTTTTTTTTTTTTTTTTTTTCTTTCTGACAGGTGACATAAAGATGATCGATGGAGTCATCACTATCTATACGTGGATGGAAAAAGAATATTGGGAAACTCTGAATGAAGGTAACATTTCAGCGGATGTTCTTTGAGTTCCTTTACACTTCTACATGAAAGACTTCTACATGCAGAGATGATAGTTGTATCTTTTTTGAAAAGACCAGGACCAAATTAGTGTTATGGGAAGATTGATCAAGCTTTAATCAGCTAAATTAAGTAAAGATATATATTTTTTTAATTGAAGGAATAGGTTTATTCTAAAGGAAAACAGTTTCCAAAAATAAAAACAGTTTTTGATCTAGTCCTGAAATTCTCCACCTGACTAATTGTACAAACACGGACTCCAGGGTGGGATGGGCAGAGGGCGGAGGGAGTTAGGACTTGAGTTATTGGGTGCGATTTAAAGAAGATGAATTAGGTTAAGTAATTGGACAGTGAGAAGGACTGGCCATGTGATTTTCATCTTTATTGACTTAACTGTGGGGACAGAAGAAGATGAAATATTTTGGGCAGTGAAAATGCAGCCTGTGCCTTGAAAGCTGGCCAAGGCTTCAGACCCAAATGGCTCCAGCCCACCTGCAAGATGGTGCGCAGTAAACCTGGAGTGGTTAAACGGATGACGTACCAGAGTAATTGGGTCATGAGTGTCAAATAACAGTTCTATAATCCCCAGAATATTAAACAGAGCTGTGGCTTTATTTATTTACCAATGAATTGCAGGAGATGGTGAGGCATCTGTGGTTTGGATAAAAATACACCGTTTCTTTTTCTTATGCTGCTTCTAATATCCCACATCCATTAGACTTTGGCTTGAGCACGCAGTTGCTTGAGGCTTCCAAAGTTGCTAGAGTGGAAAAAAAAAATATTCTGCTCATGGAGCTACAGAGGTGGGTGGTGGCAAAACAGGCCCAGAACACCCCGCAAAGGAGGTTCCCCAGCTTTCTGTTCCTAGATATTTCCCATGGCCACCCCTTGAGGATCTCTTCAGTAACCAGATGTTGGAAGTATTTTTTCAGAATTACAAGAACTTGAAATGGGAATTAACTTTGTCTCTTCTCTTTTACCTTTGTCTGGCCTCCTACAGCCTAGTGGGTTTTCTAAATAACACACATAGTTAAAGAAGGCTTAGTGGGAAAAAAAAATGTTTCCAGGATTAGATAAAGTTAGGGCTCTTCTAAATTGATAAGTATACATTTAAGTATAAATGGCATTCGTTAATTCAACTTGCCTCAATTTTCAACCTTTCATTTCCTGGCTTCTTTCTTCCTAGCTGTGTTTCTACGCCAGGTGGAGAGATGGCCCCAGAACCTCGTGTCTCCTTGTCTGTCAGCCTGGAACATTTTCCTGTATTTAAGCTTTTTCTTTCTGATTGTTGCTGAGTCTAGTGACCAGTTAATAGACTCCTTCTGGTTGTTTTTGCACCCTTTCAAATTATATCAGATCTCATTTCTGTTTCTGCAAACAGTTTTCCCTTTGCTTTTCAGCCTCCACTAACACCCCTTCTTTTCTCTTACACATACACACACACACACACACACACACATACACACACACACACACAGAGAGAGAGAGAGAGAGAGAGAAGTCAGCATTAGTAGGAACATGCCCTGCCTTAAGCTGATATTTCTGAATTCCCATTTTAAGGCTTTTACTCCCTGACCCTATTGCTCTTTCTTTTGCCCTGGCACTTCTAAAACTATTTGGTATTTGGTAATTTCTTACATGCACAATGGAACAGAAAGAATGTGTGCATGAGGTAGAGGGGTCCCACTGCCACTGATCTGGCATGATTTGCAGTCTATCCTGGAAAGCATGGCCTGACAGTCAAGGATGTGTGCTGTTTGTACCAGGTACAGCTAGAGGCATAGACAATACATGTAAGAGATCTCACTCCAAGCAGCAGGGCACCTGTCAGGGATATAAATATTGCAACAACATAGCTCCATGATTTTTATGATTATTTTGAATTTTTTTTGTGGCTGTCTCTATCAAGCCCCGAGTAGCACTGACTTGTTTAACACTATGTGAATATATGACTAGATAAGGAAGCTAAAATGAAATTTGTCATCCTGCACAGATATAATGACACTTTCATACCAAAGTGATGACTGTTTTTTAAAAACACCTACACAAATAGAGATAGAAGTCATTTTCTCTTTTTTCTTCTATTCCTCACCTGAAAAATGTTCTGGTTTTTGTGACAGAGAGATAGTTATTCCAAATTTAAAAATCGAGGCTAGAAGGATAACTTTATATAACTGAAAAGAGAATTCTTCTTTTTAAGCTTGTGCTAAAGAAATAATGATATATTTTTTTCTGCCTCCAAAATAAAAATGTTTGAACGTTGCTTAGTTGTATTGAATACCTCAAGTGCTTACTCTGGTTTATTTTATTTCTTATTCTAGGTACAGATTTTTTTCTTTAATGTCTTCACTGTTTATACAGAAACATCCAATTAAAGAGAAAAAAATAAAACACCTGCCTTTAAGGCCTAGGTGAAAATTTCTTTGGCAAACATGGGCTCTGACCTGTAGCCATGAGAACAGAAGAGCTGTCCCTAGCCGAGCAGAGCTTCCTTTGCACCTGTGCTGGAAACAGAACACAGGTGCTGAGGGCAGAAGAGGAGCACTGAACTTGGGATACAGACCCAGGGTGGGCGGGGCAAGGAAAGAGGGAAATGGTACTTTCTTAAAGACACAGTGCACCTTAATAAATGTAACCCTGCCTCTCAACTACTGAGCACCACACGCTGCCCTTTCCAGGAAGAACACAACTGTATTGCCTACTTGTGAACACAGAGTACAAAGGAACATCCAAAATTGCCTCTCTACCATTCCAATTTGGTCTCCCTTCAGTCCAAACAGAGTTGGCCTTCAGGTAGGGGAACCTTAAAGTCCCCTCTGTCTTGGTCTCTCTCCTATTTCCATTTTCTGTCTCCCAGACACACCCCCACGGGACCCTCCATCCAACCTTCCAGGATCCTACATGGTTAGATCCAGAGAAAGTGTTTTTCTGTCTATGCTTCAATTCTAATTTGGGTGACCAACATCGGTGGTTGCAGGCACTAAGACTGACAAGCCATGCTTCACGAGCCCTGTCTCTTCATGTGGTACAATTTAGATGCTAAAATTTCCTTTTCCCACCAGGTGTGGGAATAAGAAGTATCTGAGAGGGAAAGGGAAGAGAGAAACCTCACTGTCACTTTAGGCTTTAACTGACAATCCAACAGCCATGAATTTGGGCTATTATTTTTAAAATTCAAATGCTCAATCTAGTTGAGCATTCTTAGGATCTTGGTTTCGTGGAAGAGCCTTTTCGTGAGTCTATTTTCTTTGCACTTTTTGACATCCACCTTTTCACCAAAAAGCTACATCTCTTCCTTTCTTTGCTTAGAAAGAAGAAGCGGACAGAGTTAAAAGAGATGAAATCGTTAGTTACAATCCCTATCATAAGTGATTTGCAGAATCGGGGTTAGAATTTAGAATCCCTGGTGTGTGCGAGGCATTAGCCCAAGCAACCCTAATTTCAGACAGATCCCTTCAAATATAACTAAATTTTATGCTAATTCTCATGGCATCTATTTTGTGAACAGCCCAAGAAGATAAGGAAAAGTCCTTGACCCACTTAACAAGCCCAACTAACTGATGAAAATAGTGGTTGATGCCTTATAATCTGTCCTGTGTAGAACTGAACGTTTCTAAGGCGAGTAACCAAATTTAATTGAACCCTGAGTATTAACTCCAGCTCAGAAAAGCAGGTTTGACCCAGGGCTGAAAAAGCTGGTTTGGAGCAAGAGGGATGCCGGTGCCTTTGCCTGAGGAGCTGCACCAAAGCAGCAGCAGGTAGAACGTGCGTATCTCAGAGTGTGGGTTGCTGGTTGCCGTGAGTTGCAGGGGACCTCAAACTACACCTGCAGGCCACATGCAGCCCACCGAGGACATTTATCCAGCCCTCTGGGTGTTTTTGCTGCCGCTGCCTGTCCTGCTCAGCAGCCGACTCGTCCCGGGCCCACAGTGCACATGTGTGGAATGTGCGCCACACTCTCCAGCGACCCTCCAACAGTCTGAGGGACAGTGAACTGGCCCCCTGCTTAAAAAGTTTGAGGACCCCTGGACTCTATAGCAACCCTTCACGTGGTCTGCATGCAGTTTGGTGGCTCAGAAGAAATGTAAAGAAATGATTTTTTAACAGACATTGCCAAATTTGAAAGATATGATTAATGATTATATTCAGAAGACTCTACTTATTCTGTAACACAAGGACTGCTATGGCCTCTCCTCCCTGCCAGTTCATTCAGTGAACAGAGTGTAGTTTATCGTGAGGAACTCATTCGCACTGCATTTGCATATTTTTGTTTACATTTGTTAGGTTTCCACGTTTTGTTGTTACTTTTCTAAGGTGTCATATTCTTGACTCACAGCAATGGATCGGTGGCTTGAAAGTTGTTTGTTAACTGAAGTATGAAAGTAGTGATGAAAATAGCAAAAAAAATACCACAACTTTGAATAACATTGTAAATATAAATAGTGAACAGGGCTCGGATGCGAATATAGAATGTGATTCTGCATGTGCCAAGACAACAGAGTTTATAAATATGATAAATTTTCACAAGCTGCAAAAAGAAAAGTGCAAATAAGAACAATGGATGTCTAAAAGTTTGATTTTGTTGGACCAGGCTTTTGTTTTTTTCTTAAGATTTTAGTATTTTGTCTGCTTTGACACTTAGTCAAATAGTAGCATGGAACCACCAATTTTCAAATCATTTTGAAGTATAATCCCCACACTAGAGATTTTATCAAATTTTTTTAGAATAACAATAAAACCATGTTTTCCAGTATTCAATGGATACATTTTGTTTCTGAAGGCTGACAAAAGGCCATTCAGAGTTGATTTCCTTGTTGGGAAAAAAAAATCAAAACAAAACAAAAAACAAAACCCTGTTCCAGTCACAATATGATGAGAAGCTTATAAAACTTAACGACAAATATTATGTTTGGAGAGGAAGTAGTATGAGTTTCTAGAAAAATCTTCTTATCAAAGGACACTAATGGATGTCAATGGCATAATAGCAGCTATTTTGCTTTATAGCTACTTGAGACCATAGGTGTGCAGAATTAGCTCTTGCCTAATAAGCAAAAGATATACAAGAAAATAGAGCAAAAATGTATGGAGAAAATTCTTTGTACTCTGTGCTTTAGGTGTTCTATCTCTTTTAATCAGCCCCCAAATCCTATGAAGTATACACTATTCTTATCTCTACTTGACAGCTAAGAAAGTCATAGCTTGGAGGAGAAGGTTAGAAGTCAAGTGGAAATGCTTGACTGTCCAGGAACCAACTCCAGAGCCTATGCATCATGCTCCACTGCTTATGCAGGAGAAAAACTTGATGACTTTTTCATTTATCTTTAAATAATATGCTAACAGGACAAAATTATTTAATCAGAATGGCTTTGCAAAGGTGCACTGGGATCAGTACTGATGGAAAAAAATACATAGAAAAAGTCTCAATTTTTAAGTGTACTTTTCAGCTTGGGTTTCCTGGGAAGGACTCTTTGAGAGGAAAATTATCATTCAAGATATCTATTAGTGCTCGATATCTATTTGAGGGTTGATATCTATGACACGGGAGAGAAAGAAGCAGCACTGCACAAAGGGAGAAGTTCAGCAGTGCTGCTGAAGGCCTCGCCGACTTCTTGGAGATCTCTGGAGCAGGGACAGTCTTTCAGAATTGTCCTAAGTTTGAGCAAAGGGGCTGGGTCTTTACAGCCCTGTGAGATCATGCATCGGCTGTGAGCTGCTCTTGGGAGGAGGTGTAACCTTTAGCAAGGCAGAGGGCTGACAGTTGAGGGCTATCTTCCAACAAGGCTCCCAGCAGGTGGATGAGGAAGTCATTCATTCCAAAGGGGCATCTCCTTACAACTTCCACCACAGTGCTCTAAACAGAAAAGGACAGTGGGGTCAGTCAGTACTTTGCTTTTTCACTCTAGTGTGCTCTGATTATTGGGGAGATGGTCCACAAACTTTTATGAAAATTTGTAATGAGCCAGTTAAGATTTTTAGTTATCTTTTTGTGAGTTGTGTATCTTAGCCATATTCAATATTTACAATAGCCCAATCTTCAGGGCTGATATATTTAATACATTCACTTTACTTATAAATACTAGGATTTCTTAAAAGTTAGAGTTGTCGTGGAAAGGGCTTAATCACTAATAACTTGTCTTTTTTTCTAATTATTTTTTATTTCACCATATTATGGGAGTACAAATGTTTAGATTATATTTATTGCCTTTCCCTCCTTCCCCCCCTGGAGTCAGAGCTTCAAGCGTGTCCATCCCTTAAACAGTGCACATCACACTCATGATGTATGTATATACCCCTCCTCTCCTCCCCCCTCCCACCTGCCCGACACCCGATAAATGTTATTCCTATATGTCCACTTAGGTGTTGATCAGTTAATACCAATTTGCTGGTGAGTACATGTGGTGCTTGTTTTTCCATTTTGGGATATGTCACTTAGTAGAATGGGTTCCAGCTCTATCCAGGAAAATACAAGAGGTGCTACATCACCATTGTCTAATGTTTTTTTTAACTCAGTGGCAAAACACCCCATGAGATGTTGCTAGGGGAGGATAGAACACACATTCATATACCACAACAGGACTCGGAAAATGCCACCAAAGATAGGATTTGAAATGCATCTGTCGTTATTTCCCAAGTTGAAATAGTCACCTTTCCAGTTTTTGAGAATAATATGCTTTGGGGGAAAGTAGTCTGTGGTAAAAAAATAACTCAGTAATTTCTGGATTCATGTTTTATCTTACTATATGGAACTATTTGACAGTTTAAACAGCCCATAATTGTGTGTGGATTGCCTAGCTTAGTAAAAATAAAGTATAAGAGGATGGGAGGGGGGAGGAGGGGATGGGTTTATACATACATAATGAGTGTGATGCGCACCACCTGGGGGATGGATAGGCTTGAAGCTCTGACTCCAGGAGAGGGGGGAAAGGGGGAAAGGCAACACACGTAACCTAAACATTTGTACCCCCATAATATGCTGAAATAAAAAAAATAATAAAGTGTAAGAAAAGAAGCTTAGTAAGAATGTAAAAGTGAGTCAATGGCTGAAGATCTCTGTCGTTATGAGGAAAGCGCTCATGTCAGAGGAAGCCCGAGAGTGTTATTCACACACTGATAAGATGATGATGATCAACATTGTTGTTAATTTTGAAATATATTTTTAGTCAAATTTCTAATTGTGACGAACATTTTTAAAATGTACTTAACATGAGTCAAATGTTTACTGAGGGATCTACAGATATGAAACCATTGAGAAGCATGACGTGATGGAAAGAAGAGTGGATGTTGGGTTCTAGTTTCATTTCTTCTACTGCAAGTCTCTGTGAGTTGGTCTTTGGTCTCATCCTTTACCTCTCTGGGACTAGGAAATTTCATCCTTAAAATATAGGAGTTTGTACTTCAGTTTCTCAACTGTAGGGCCAGAAAAGGCTTTGTGGAAGGGAGGGGATGCCTGGTGCATTGCAGGGTGTTTAGCAGCATCCCAGCCTCTTCTACCTGCTAGAAGCCAATCACACCCATCCCACTCTCTCTGCACTACGAGGACCTCACATGTATTTAGGCATTGCCAAATATTTCCCAGGGGGCAAAATTACCTCCAGTTTGAGAATCACCAGTTTAGATAGTTCCCAAGGAAAAAAATCAGCTTTAAATTTCTATGAATTTTATGATCTCTTTCTGACAAGAATGGTTTGTGACTTTAGAAAACCAGGACTTGATGATAGTTTGGGAAATTCTCAATTTTTCCAGATGGTAGATGATGCTAAAATTAAGAAATTGCCTTCGAAAGCATAGTGTGGAGAACAAGCCAAGGATGTGACTGTAAAACATCTTACTGAAACCTTTTACTGAAACTCTGAGAGATCAAAAGATCAGAGTATTCAGTAACAAGAAATTAAGGGTCATAGGTGGTCTCAATCAAAGCAGAAGGCCCTAGGAAATTTAAGGGCAGTGTCTCTCTGCTATCTCAGTAGAAGCTGAAAACAGAAAAGAGATGATTTAGGAAGATCTGTGGATGAATCTCTTGTCTAACAGAGTGAACAACCATGAAATTCATGCCTACAATGTTCTTGAGAATCTCCCATCTAAGTACTAACCAGGCCCGACCCTGCTTAGCTTCCGAGATCAGACGAGATCCGGCGCATTCAGGGTGGTGTGGCCGTAGACTGTTCTTGAGAATCTTACATCGGTAGAAACACTACCAGGTTGGGCTGAAAGGCACAGCGAGATAACAAAGGCTCTTAGATCCAACATTCTCTTGACAAGAAGCAGACTAATAAAACTACTCAGCTGACATTTCCTGGTACCATTTTCACGAAGGAGCAGTGGATCTGAGATCAGAACCAAGAACATAAAGGCTGAAGTCCAGCACACAGATATTAGAGCTGAGAATCACAGAAAACTTGACACCTAAAGGAGTTTGTTCAGCCAGATTTCAAAACTGCTTTGTGCAGGTGACTAGTTTCCCTTTTAAGTTTACCCCTTTTTGAATCTGAATGTTTATAACTATTATCATATGCCTGTCTCACCACTGTATGTTGGGAGCAGACAACTTGTTTCTTTAGTTCCATAGATCCACAAATGGAGAAGAATTGTGGTCAGGAGCCTCAACTGTACTTGATTTAGATAACTGAGAAAATGAGATTTTTGGACTTTTGAGTTGATGAAATTTAGGTGAAATTTGACTTTGAATTGATACTAAAATGAGATGAGAACTTAGAAACCATGAGAAGGTATGAATGTAATTTGCTTTGGGGAGTGATATGACTCTTTGGAGGATGGGGGTGAACTGTGGTAGACAGTATTTCTAAAATCTGCCCTCCCCACCAACGTGTCCCACCCCAATCAATTAACTTTAGGATAGGAAGTTTATCCACATGGGTCTGATCTAATCATATTAGCTCTTAAAAACAGAAGAAAAAGGCAGAGACCCAAAACACAAGGAAGTGTCAATGTGCCATTGCTTGCTTGAAGGTGGAGGGGGCCACATGAGAAAGAATGTGGCTAACTTAAGGAGCTGTGAGGAGCTTCCAGCTGACGACTAGCAGAGAAATGAAGATCTTATGGAACTGGATTCTGTCAGCTTGTATGAGCATAGAAGTGGATTCTTTCCCAAAACATCCAGATAAAAGCTCAGCTTGACTGATGTTGATTTTAACCTTGGTAATCCCCTCTCAACTTCTGACTCACAGAACTGTGAGCTCATATATGGGTGTTCCTTTAAGCTAAATTTGTGTTAATTTGTTATGCAGCAATAGAAAATGAATACATATGCTAAATGTAAATGAATTGCTGAAAGATGCCATTTGAACAAAAAAATAGTAATAGCATATTAGAAGGTAGCAATGCAGTAGAAAAAATAACTTTTTGGAGCTTAAACACATGAATTCCCAAATAAACTCTTCAGAGATGGATTGGAATAGAGCATGGTCATTGTTCAAATATAAAATAGTGACCTATAATATCAAAAGAAATAGATATCCTCACATAATTAAAAATGAATGGAAATAGTGAAAAAATACAGACCCACAACATAATCAATCAAGTTACAAACAAAAACAAAAAAAATCCCCAAACTAAAACAACACAAACATCATTATCTGATCACATTTCAATAACAATAAATAACAAAATAAAATCTTTCTCCTACCATGAAATGAAAAAAACTCTATTATATAACTCTTTCATCAAAGAGAAATATAAACTTGAGTAGCAGAATTTTTAGAAAATAGTATTAATGAGAACATGGTATATCAGAATTGTTTGGGCAAAATTAAAACAGAGAGAATTCATAGCATTAATTAACTATCAAAAGAAGAAAAATAAAAGTAAATGAATTTAATATCCACTTTAAAGAACTATAAAAGAACAACAAAGTAGACTGAAAGATAACAGAAGGAAGTAGTTTTGATAGTAAATATAACAGTAGATGTTAATGAGTTGGAGAAGAGAAAATCAGTGAAAAAATAAATAACCTGGTTCATTGAAAACATTTGAGAAGAGTGACAAACTACTAGAAAATCTAATAAAGAAAAAGAAAAAAATAAAGAAAAAGTTCAGAAAGAGAAAAACATAAAATAAGAAATGACAAGGGAATAAAAGCTATGAAATCATAAGAGAAAGAAAGAACAAAAGAAAGAGAAAAAAAGAAAGAACTAAAGAAGAAAGAAGAAATCATGAAAAATTATTTGTACAATTCAATGCAAACATATTTTAACACCTAGATGAATTGAATAATTTTGTAGTAAAATATAATCTATCCCAAATGACTCTAGTATAGATAGAAAGTCTAAACAAAATAGTTTTATTATGGAAAAAATGTGCAAAGTTTTAAACAAACTCTGCCATAAAAAAGCACCAGGTTCAAATGGTTTTACAGAAAAAATTCTACCAAATCTTTATAAAGGAGGTAATCACAATGCTACCTAAGAGGTTGTAAATATACAGAAAGAAAGAACTCTTCCAAACTCTTTTTAAGAGACATGTACCTATATATTAATACTTTATAAAATTATGCAAAAAAACTAGTCTCACATGAGTATTAATACAAAAGTGTTTTAAAACATAAACAGATTCCAACAATACATTGAAAATATATATGCATCATTGCAAAGTGGGGTTTATTCCAAGAATGTAAGGATACTTCAATATTAGAAAATCAATAAACTATAAATATAATTTTGAAATATAAATAATTCATTATATTAATATATCTTAAAAATAAGGATAATTGCCAGAGGTGTCTAAAAGACATTTCAAAAAATTCAACACCCATTCCTGATAAAATCAATGTATAGAACAGAAATTATAGATCTTTTTACTATGATTATATATATATTAATACATATGTATAACCTCCAAACATGACTCTGAATGGGGAATCATTAGCAGCATTCTTGCTAAAGTGAGAAACAAGAAACGAGAGGATGCCTAATATAGAAAATAC
The DNA here is from genome assembly GCF_040939455.1 of Microcebus murinus. Classification (NCBI taxonomy): domain Eukaryota; kingdom Metazoa; phylum Chordata; class Mammalia; order Primates; family Cheirogaleidae; genus Microcebus; species Microcebus murinus. The sequence continues at coordinate 91,889,435 of NC_134111.1, read as the reverse complement.
TATTTAACATGGTTTTAGATATATGAGCCAATGAAATTGGTTGAGAAGGAAATTATATGCATGAGAGTTAGAAAGAAAGAGGTAAACTTTTGAAATTAAATATTTAGGAAGCCCAAGAAAATAATGAGAAAACTATTACAAATGAAAGGATGTAGTTAAGAAAAATCAGGATATAAAGTTAATACATAGAAATCAATACATCTTTGTGTATATAAAAGATGATGCAATGGAATAAAATACCCTATTAAAATTGCAATAAACAAACAAAATGTTTATAAAAATGTTTATAAACCTACAAGACATGTGCCAAAGCTAAATGAGAAAAATTTTGAAATATCCCTGTAGGACCTCAAATGAGATTTAAACAAGTGGAAAAATCTACAATGTTCTTGGACAAGAAGATTCAATATCATGAAGCTATTAATTCTTCCTAGATATTTTATAAGTTTAATGTGATTCCAATAAAAATACAAAGGATTTTTTTAATAGTACAACCCAACTTGATTTTAAATTTTATACAGAAACCTAAACAAGCAAGTCTAGGTAGAAAAACTCTGAAAAAGAAGAGTAACGGTGTCGGGGATGATGAGTAGCCCTGTCAGATAATAAGATAGGTAGAATATATGCTATAAACCCTTCGTATAAGTGTGCCATTGGTGCATGGGGAGAAAAATGGGGTATAGTACAGAATTGACCCCAATGAACATGGACATTCAGTATGTACATCTCGTTTATATCTGTAGCAAAAAGTTGGACTTTTAAATTATTGGTGTTGAGACATTTGTAAAAGGATAGAATTAGATCTCCATCTCACTTTATATACCAGCATAAACTCCAAATTGGTGATCTATATGCAAAAATTGAATGCATACAACTCCTGAGAGCAAGCATGGATCAGTCCTGTATAAGCTGGAAATACCTTACTATGACTCAAAAGCCATAAGCAATTTAAAATAATTAGGTTCAATTACATACAAAAACCCCCTACCATTTCATGACAAAGTCTCCACATACAATGTCAAAATATAAATTTCAAATATTTTAAATTTAGAGCAGAAAAGTTTGTTTCACTAAAAAACAACTAAAATTGAGGGGAAAAAGACCAATAACCCAATAGAGAAATGAGCAAATGATATAAACAAGAAATTCATAGAAAAAAATGTTAATAGTATTTAAACATGAGAAGATCCTCCCTCAATCTTACTCATAGTTATGAGAAAAAGATTAAATGAAATGATCGTTTCTCATATGTCAGTTTGATGAAAAGCTAAAGACTTGAAAGCAGAGAATTTTGGCAAGACTGTGGAGAAGCAGTCACTCTCATACTTTTGGTGGGAAGGCAATGTTGTACAACACAATGGAGGGGCATTTGGTAATATTTTATATATATATATGTGTGTGTGTGTGTATTTACCCTTTTCATGGCAATCTCACTTCTAGGAATCTAGCCTAAAAATACACTGAAAAAATATGAAATGACTTATGCTCAAGATTATTCACTGTGACATTTTTTAGAATCGTAAAAGATTGAAATCAACCCCAATGTTCATCAATTTGAGACTAGTTGAATAACATATGGTACATTCATATAATATTGTGTAGCTATAAAAAAATGAGAAAGGTCTTTGTTACTCATGTGGATTGAGAACCAGGATATATATATATATATTTTTTTTATTTTGGCATATTATGGGGGTACAGATTTTAAGGTTTCAATAAATGCCCATTCCCCCCTCCCCCCAAAAGTCTGAGTCTCCATCATGACCATCCCCCAGATGGTGCACATCTCACTCACTATGTATGTATATACCCGCCCCCCTCCCCCCTCCCACCTGCCCAATACCCTATTACTGTAGCACCTATGTGTCTACTTAGGTGCTACTCAGTTAATACCAGTTTGCTGGAGAATATATCTGGTGCTTGTTTTTCCATTCTTGGGATACTTCACTTAGTAGTATGGGTTCCAGCTCTAACCAGGAAAATATAAGGTGTGCTATATCACCATTGTTTCTTAGAGCTGAATAGTACTCCATGGTGTACATATACCACATTTTATTAATCCATTCTTTGATTGATGGGCACTTGGGCTGTTTCCACAGCCTTGCAATTATGATTTTTAAGCGTCAAGAGCTAAGTACAGAAAAATATATGTGACATGGAGCTTTTGTGTAAGAAAAGGGGTTAAATGTATAAATGTAAATGTAATTAAGTATATTTGGAGAAAGAAATATTAAAGAACAAACTAAAAGTGAATAAAAATTATTACCTAAGTTGAAGGTCGGAGAAGATAGTGATGGAAATGAGACTTCTTTGGATATAGTTGGTTAACATAGCTTTGACTTTGGAATCATGTAAATGTTTTGCATATTTAAATATTTAAATAGATTAAAAAAAGAAGAAAGCAATGCCTAAAGATTGAAAAAAAAGTGTAAACATCTGTTGCCGACAGGGATACAGAAAGAATATTTTCTCACACTTTGGTGGTGTGAATTAAAACATTTTTTGAAAGGAACCTACCTGGCAATATCTATTAAAATGGAGTGTGTGTGTGTGCATGTCTGTGTGTGTGTGTGTTTTGATCTAACAATCCCATTGCTGGAATCTATAGCCAAGAAATAAAAACCTGTAAGGATATATGAACATCAACAACTATTACAGCACAAACCTGGAGGTGAGGTTCTAGCTTTTTATGGGAATGATTGTCAAATTCACTCTGTGTCCACACCACAGAATATTATATAGCCATAAGAAGAATGAGTTGGAACTCTCCTGGTGGACAAAAATTCCTATGAATACTTTTGAATGAGAAAGACTAGATATAGAAAAGTGTGCATAATATAATTTTATGTTTGTAAAGCATGAGGAAACAACCTTATAAATATGTGTTTGTGTGTATGCATGTTGTGTGTGTGTGTGGTCATGTGATCATGGGGAAACTCTAGGACAGCATTGAAAGTTGTCAATAGGAATTAGCTACAGAGTTGGGAGGGCCAAGCAAAAACTGGGAGGAACAAAAGTGCTGTAAAATGAATGAAAACACATACACCTCACACACACACACACACACACACACACACACACACACACACACACAGAGTCTGATTGTATTTTGCTTTTCTGTAAAATTATATATATGCTTATATGTGACAGAATAGGTCAACAAGTAAGAAAAGAAAGATATACAATGTTACAGATGGAATGAATAATTAATATTAATCCAAATCTTTGAAGAGAAAGAGGTATGAGAGAAAAGGGAAAAGGTGGAAGAATCAAGACTGAAAAACAGTGGAGAAGGAGAGATCCAGAAGAGGGTGTGGTGTAGAGACTTGCTAACATCCTTTCCCAGCTGTGCCTTCCTGATAGAAGCCTTTCCTCTTGACCCAAGCCAACATGATCACTTTCTTCTTAAAATCACCTGTGATCTGGTGTGCACTTGCAAACATCTCATTGTGCTACAATCATTTATGAGTCTTCTCTCTTTTAAGCTCCTTGCCATCTTTATTATTGTCATTTTAGTAAGCTCTGCATTTATTTTGTCTTGCACATAGAAAGCAAGACAAATATTTATATATATTTGTAAAATGAAATATATATTATAATTTTATGATTACATACATAAATTTTATAATTCTATACAAATATATATATTTTTTATGTATATAAATATACAAATATTTATCAAATAAATTTTTTAAGCTAAATGAATAAGGTTAAAAGCTAGGTCTTCTTTCTTTAAGACCATTCTGCTACCATGAAAGGAATTTACAAGTTAAAGAGTGGATATTCTTTTTGAAAGTTCTGAAACATGTATTTGGAATATCCTAAAAGAACAGAGGTGCTCTGCTGGGAAGTAAGAATGGAAATATGCAAGGGGGTGGAGGGGAGGAGGGGCAAATAGAGAAAGACTAGCTTCCTTTCCAGTTCTTTAGTCTGCGTAGCTGTGAGGCTCTCCCTAAGTCAACTTAGTACTAGAATAACTACCTACTCAGGCGACTAAAACTGAGCAAAGGGGCTAGAGTGTACTTTCTTTGGTTATGACATTTGCAAACTCAGAAATAGCCAGTTGAGGGGATCGTGACAAAGGTAGTTTCTTCCACCCTAAGGCCCCAGGAAGTGCTCCGTGCGGTGGATGGCGGCCACTTGAAGAAGAGAAAACACCTGGGCTCTAGGAAGATGAAACCTCCCTTTTCTGCTCTATGCCTTTGGCTTTGCTTGCTCTTCCATCCTTAGTCTAAATTATACTTCTCTCGTCACATCCTCTTTCTTTCTGAGTAAGAGCACACATCTATACCAGGCAAAGAGTTTCCATCATCATCATTTTATTCGCCTCATTCCTTATTGAAACCACCGGCTTTGGAGTTTAAATTGCCCATGTCTGCTTTTAATTCACTTACAAAAATACTAAATCTGTTCAACAGTTTTGAGTTATAGCAGCAGGGCGATAAAGTGTGGGCCTTTCCATTTCAGGATCTAGGTGCATAAATATCTCTAATCAATTAAATCTTCTGGTTTCGTCCTTTTCAAACGGTAAGTTCCCTACATGAGGTTGAAAGTCTAAGAAAATGTTATGTTTTAATAATACAGTATTACTTAACCATGTCAATCACTTCATCCACATATTATTATGGTGTATGAATTTCTTTCCGGCATTTTTCTTTTCTTATGCATGTGGTTTTGAAAATAGAAAGAAATCTACAATGCTAAAAAAAGAACAATGATGAAGTTGGTCCTATAAGAACTATATTGAAATAAACCATATGATTCTGGGCACACTCTTTTCAAAAATATCTTTCGCAGGCATGGCTAGAACATTAAAAGTACTTCCCTTCCCTTAAATAACACTCATATAAGATATTAGGAGCTGTAAATAAGAGCTGGCAAGCTATCCTTATGGCCTGAGATTGCCATGAGCAGTCAATTGTGTTTTATAGATATGTTTTATTTCATCTATTGTTTGGATTGTAGCTCAACATAAATCTTAATTTGGCACTACTTTGGTATAGTTCCAGTACCTATTATTAGATAGATCAATTTCTCATATTTAGAAATGTTTTATGTAACAATTTTCCAAAATAGTTTTTAATAAATTATCTGTCTGACAGGTTTTTTTCTCACCAAGATAATTAATTTTATATTTTCTCCCCATCATTAAATATTTTAAATATGCAAGTCTGCTGGCATTTAGTACTGTCTATCATAGCAGTGCCAAAAAAACCCTGCAGAATCTTGTTTTCAGAGATTTTGTTCACAAGCTTCCTTAATAGGGTATAATTTGCATAAAATAAGCTTACATTGATTACATATTTCTGATAAGATTTTCTATTTTACAAACTGGGTTTTGGAGAAGGCATATGTGTGTCACCACTGGCTGGTTTTGCTCCTTCTGATAAAATGGCTGTCTGCCACCTCGAGCCCAGAACAAAGTACTGAAGTCATGAAATAATTTGTAAATGCTTTTAGCAACACTGCAGTCATGCATTCCATGATTATTAAACTGGTACATATCTGATTAGCAAGCTCCAACCACAAAAAAACAAAAAACAAAAATAAAAATAAAAAAGATAAGCCAACAAAACAAAAACAAACAAAAAACTTTCATAACTAATTCTCCATATCCTGGGCTTCACAGCAATGGCACTAGAAGTACACAAGATAAGATCTTCGGAAATGTTTGCATTTTGTGGGGCAAATCACAATAGAAGTTATTTATTCAGCAACCAAGAGTTGGTTCAACGTTCTAAAGCCCACAAAAGCTTAAATGCATTTTCTCTGCTGGCTCAGAAAATCACAAACCTTCCTTTAACAATATTTAAATATTTATTGTGTGTCTACTAGGAACAGTGCTACATACCTAATCAGAGAGGCAAAAGAAAGACAAAATAAAACCTGTGTCTGCCCTCTTAGAGCCTATCTATGCTGAGGGAGACATGCATTCACCATATAAGCACAGAATGAATGTACAATTACAAGCAAAGACCAGTGGAAAAAGAAAGGTTTGCAAACTGACCTAAGCCAATTGATAGTTCACAATGATAATGTGATTTACGGTAGATAAAGGTGCACTCCAATAATTAAGGTTGGAAAGGTCTGCAGTTCTCCCCACTTACCTCCTCACCACCAGGTGTCAGTTACAGTGACAGTAAGCCTCCAGTGGAATTCTGTCACATGAAAGGTTATCAGTAGACGGGCATCCAAAAAGAAAAATAAAATGCATTCAAACAACCTGGCCTGTAAACCCTATGAAGTCCCAGCCTTCAGTTGTTAAATGTAGGCTGCGCTTCTCAAATGCCAGCATGCATAGAAATCACTGGGAGTCTTGCCGAAATGTGGTTGGTCTGGGGTGGGGCCTGAAATTTGGCATTTCTAGCCACCTCCCAGGGATTGCTGATGCTGCTGTCTCCACACCACATTTTGAGCAGCAATGCTTAATGCTCTGACAAAGCACATGGCAGAAAGGGTTCACTTGAAATTAATGTGACAATATTCTGGCAGCAGGATCCAGGTGTCAGCATCCTCTGGAAGCATCTGGACCCAGAAACAGAGGGACTCCTAAACCTAAGGCACCCTTCTGAAGAGTTTGTGCTGCTGGCCATCCTCCTTCTTTACCCTATTTTTGTGAAAGCAAGAGAATATATGCTAGATTTCTAGCCAGTCCACATTGTTTAAAATACCACTCATTAAGTGAATGAAAATTTATTTTAAAAAGATAATTTGCTGATTATTAAATTGGTGGGTTAGAGATAAAGATAGTTGAGCTTTGTGTAGCTGCCCTGAGTGTAGATTTTCAATTAATTTTTCAATGGTAACCAATCACATCTTGAGTGTGTGTATTTTAGATTAAGGTCCTTCAATTATGAAATAAATGTCCCCAAGATGGAGATCACGACAAACAACCACATTGTGTATGCTGAAGTATTTACAAGTAATTTATAGACAACATAAATTATATAATATAACCTGGGTTCTGTGCATGCCTAAAGAATCCTGGCCAAGACTGAGAGTGGCTTCCCTGGGGAAGAGCTGAAATCTGTAGCATGAGGAGGAGTTTGCCTAGGAGGTGAGAGCATTCCAGGCAAAGGGGACAGCACCTGTAAGGCCCCTCCAATAGCAGGACAGAGCCAATGTTTTACAGCACACTGCCATCCCAAGATTATATAGGTCACAGCAAGTCTCCCAGGGTGGACAAAGGAGGACAGCCCTGGGTTCTTCTTTCCCTTGGGGCATAGCCTCCCAGTCCTAGAATACACTTGGCAGCTGCAGAGTCACACTTCCCTCTGTGATTAAGCTGCAAAACTGACCTTCCTCATCACTCAATTGACTTGTCTTCTGCCTAACTGATTGTGGCCCAATTAACACTTGGACAGATAGATAGTCCATGCCCCTCTGGCCACTAAGGAAATGCCTGCAGCTTCTGGGAGACAAATTCATTGAGTCAGCTAAGAAAACCAAGCACTGTTCAAGTAAAAGCATCTGCTAGCAATACAAAATGTTGTATTTGGTTTAAGGCTGTGGTCCCCAATCCTTGGGCCCCAGACTGGTATCGGTCTATGGCTTATTAGGAACCAGGCTGCACAGCAGGAGTTGAGTAGCAAGCAAGTAAGTGAAGCTTCATGTGTATTTACTCCCCAGCCGCTCCCCACCACTGCATCGCCGCATAAGCTCTGCCTCCTGTCGGATCAGCAGGGACATTAGATTCTCACAAGAGTGTGAACCCTACTGTAAACTGCACATTTGAGGGATCTAGGTTGCACGCTCTTCAATGAGAATCTAATGCCTGATGATCCGAGGTGGAGCTGAGTGGTGATGTTATCGCTGGGGAGTGGCAGCAAATACAGATCATCATTAGCAGAGAGGTTTGACTGCACAATAAATGTAATGCCCTTGAATCATCCCGAAACCATCCCCCCGCCCCATGGGAAAATTATCTTCTAGGAAACCGGTCCCTGGTGCCAAAAAAGGTTGGGGACCACTAATTCAAGGGATTCCTTCGGTATTCTTATTCAAATTCACATGATTCTAGATGAAACCTATTGATGGATTACAGTTATTTTGACGTATCCACAAAAACAGTGCTGTTAAGTGGCAACAGCACAAACACAGGTTATAATAAATACATTTCTAATTTGGAGGAATTTGTATTATATCAAATTTGTCCTTAAAGTGAGACTCTATTAGTTTTTTTACACTATACCTTTTCTAACTGACATAATTTGAGTTAGTTCAAAACACGATTACACAGAATCCATAACTGTTTGTCCTTTATATATTGTGTTTCTTAGAATTCATTGTCAGTATGGCGTACTCTTTGAACTTTTTTCCCTTGAATGTAGATTTTACTGAACTATGCCTAGTCACCCAGTTTATCACTAGTCACCCAGTTTTAGCTCCTAACATTCCCCTGGCTTGCGACCCATCCTACTATAGATGAGTACACGATGTATTAGGAAAATAAAGGAGCAGGCAAAGGGATGTGGGTCAGTTTCTGAGGCACTGTTCATGGTTTAGTTGTTTGTGTAGTTTCTGGGAATTAGCGAGTGAAAGGGTCAGAACTATTTTTATGCCATGTTACCACCAGGGAGATCGCACCAATTTACATTCCCACCAGCAGTGCAAGAGTGCATTTCTCCAAGTGCATGTTGATATTATATTTGCTAAATTCCTTAGTAAAACCAACATGCCTGTTTGGAGATGCAAATTCATCACCTTCAGAATTATATTTAACCTCAAGAGGCAACAACAACAACAACAACAATTTCATGTATGTTTTATATACACACGTACATACGCACACATTATATTCATCTTCACTTTAATAAAAATAGATGTTCATACTAAGGTTATTGGAGATAGGATAGGAAGAGCTATTATACACACATACATACGTTATCTCCACAAGTCTAGATTGCACTGTGGGTTATAATGTACCTTAAAGTAACTTTAGTTTTTTAAGAAATGCACTCACCTTTGACTGTGTAAGGATTTATTGGTTTAGGTGATAAACTCTTTAGTAATTAAGAAAAAGCTTTACTGGTTTAACTGCTAATTCTACTGCCTGGCTTTCGGGTCCATTTAACCCAGTTGTGTCTAGTAAAGTGAAATGCATGTACGTGCGTTTCATTATCTGCCCCATCGCCCTGTGAATCCACTCTGTTGTCTCCATGGCCTTTACTAGGCTTGTTCAGAACTGGTACAGGCTGGAAATAGAAACAGCTTCAAAAATGTTTAGGCGAATTCACGGATGGACTGTGCAATTAATTATCAAGGGAGGTTGGGATGGTTTATGTTACCTTGCTGGCCTCTTTTGGTTGAGATCAGAGATAATAAACATGCTCTCCTGCCAAATTGTTATCACAGACAAAAACAGGGGACTGTACGGACTGACCTGATGAATGAACATTTTTATGATCTTTTAAATCACCTTCTGTTTTTAAGAAAGAGAGCAAACACATAATATCTTGAGTAGATTTGCTTAAGCAGTTTAGACGAAGTTGGCTGGGAGGAATGGTCTATCATTACTGAGCCAGGCAGGATATGGTCTTAAAAGGCAGGGCTGCCAAAACTGCCACGTTGCAAATATAGCTTTCATAAAAATGTGCAGTATTGAAGAGATTTGCTGGTTATGCAACTATTTTTATAGTTACAAACTTAGGAAGTAATTGTGAAGCTGCCTGATGGATGCATGCTAGTTCATTATTCCATTCTACTTTTATATACGTTTGACGTTTTCCATAATAAAAATTTTAACGTAATTGTTAGTAATGGCATTATTGAATAAAAGGAACTATAAAAGTACATGTTGGCCTTACCAATTAGTAGCTAAACCTGATAGTATTTACTCATATTTAGCACATGACCATACAACGGGCCAAGAGCCAACATGAATTTGAAATGTAGACATCATAGTTTCCAGAGCTATCATGGGTTGGTCAAGTGGGGGTGGCATGGAGCAATTTTCTCAGGCAGCCCAGAGTGTGTTACTAACAAGACCATGGAAAACTTAAGAGGCAAGAGAAGTCCTCTGGCCACCCCTTGTGGACACAACCAAGTCCCTGCTAGGGCTCAGGTTAGAGATTGGGAGCCTGGTTGGTATCAAAGGAGAAACAGGAAAGAAAGGACTGACAATAACCAGAGAGGCAAGGGATTAGGTTAAAATAAGAAAGATTGCAAGGCCAGTCCCCAGGCTCTCCCTCCTCTACTGGAGCTTGGCACACTGTAGTGGCGTTTGCTCATTACATGAGAAACATGAAAAGCCTGCATGGAATGAAGAGCTACCTGCCCCAACCCACCGAGTCTTAAAGGAGCTCATTCCCTTTGGAATTGCAGATGTTGGATAAACTTTAATTTTCCCAAATTTTCCCATTCTGAACATCGCTAGGGATTTCACAGAGATGATAGAGTAAGGGCAAAGCCCATTTTTTGAATGAATGAGTAAATGATTCCTAGTTCTTTTTCTCAAAGCTCAGCACAAATCCAAGACATCAGATGCAGAAGGAGTGTTCTCACCTTTCATTATTGTGTTCTCTCCAGTTCCAACAGCAGCCTCTCTGCTGTAAGAAGTAATGAGTTATTCCAGATTTTGTCTGGCCATACCGACAGGTGCTGAAAATACCTGATCCTGACCAATTTGGGCGGCAATTTAGATTTGACTATCTTATCAAATGTGTCTCTTCTATTCATATGTCCATTCAGTCTACATCTGCCGAGTAGTCCTTGGTTCTAGACAGAGTAATGAGCCCTGGAAATAAAATTCTAAATGAAATATAATTCTTGCTTCTAAATGTTTAGAGATCTGTTATAATGATGTCTTTCAACATCGTGAAAACAAAGGATGCCGCTTTGCTAAAAGATGCCTCTGTGGTTTGCTTGGCAGGCTCCGTATTACAAAGACTTTGCTCTTTCCGTTCCCCCTCATTAGGTGACAAGGCAGGGGAAAGTAGTCAGGAACAAGAAATGCAGAATAATCTGCTTTGCCTGGCCACTCCTATCGGGTTTTCTATTTTTTTTTTTTTTTGTGGCTCAGGTTGCTGAGTAAATTCTCATAGTTTAACCTAGCTGAGCCCAGAGATAATACGAACTCATCTGAATGGGGCAGCACAGCAATTTGCAGCGAGGAAAGGTGTCTCACATACCTCTCCCGACTGCCTGGATCTTCCCATAACCAGTTGTTTCCTGGTCCCAGAAACCTCACAATGGGGCTCTATGAAATTCCTGCATTCCATTGGCTTACAGTCCTCTGAGTCATTCTTACACAATCCTTTTCTAGAGTGAGTTATACCCTTCATAATAAAAAAACATGTCTGGCAAGCTAGCTGCAAATTGAGGCAGAGACAATTTTATCTAGAGCACTGAACGTATTCCCAGGGTAGTATTTATCCAGAATTGTCTTTCCATTTTCACTGCTGATCTTTTCCAGCTGTAGCAGCAGTAGCATTTGCCTAGACTTCAGCAAATGGAGACAGTATGTTGTCACATTGTTACATGTTAGATTTAGGAGGCTGGAACCATTCACTGGGACAATTTTCCTCTTTAAGGCAATTTTATTGGCTTCCCTTTCAAACAAGAACCAGAAATGAGAATGATATCTACCCTAATTTGACAAAACCACTTTCAAACATTTCACTTTCTAGGTCAGCGAGGTTTTGGTGCTTTTCAATTTTTCCCTTTTTATTAACCTCATTACCCTCCTCCACGCAGCTTCCAGTGAATTCCTGGATTGGGACGAAAGTGTGTTCAATTGATATGGGAAATAACACACACCTTTGTATTTTTTGGATCTTTGCTTTTAAGAAATAATAAAGGCAAGATGTTTTCATTTCACAATCACAGCATTTATCATGGTTGGTGACCCTAGATTTCTTTTTGCTTTTGATAATCACCTCTTTGTATTCACCTGGAGCACTGGGCTACAGTAATAATAGTAATAATAACAACCATTTATTTATTTCATACTATAAGCTGGGCAGTGTGTAAGACGCTTCACATACATTCCTTGTCTCAATCCTTGTGGCCAGCCTGGCAAGGTAAATATTGTTACCATGACTTTACATACCAGGAAACTGAGGCACAGAGAAGATAAGGAAAATGTCAAGGTCATAGAACTTCATATTACCTTCTGTGTCTAAGATTCATGATGATCGAAATCACTTGTGGTTTGTCTCTTGCAATGTCCTCTTTACTCCATGGATGCTCACCATTCACAGGCAAACCTTATTTAATTGAGCTTCACTTTATTGCACTTTGCAGATATTGCGCATTTTACAAATTGAAGGTTTGTGGCAACCCTGCATCTAGCAAGTCCATTGGCATCATTTTTCCAACAGCATGTGCTTACTTCATGTCTTTGTGTCATAGTTTTGTAATTCTAACAGTATTCCAAACATTTTGATTATTATTACATCTTTTAGACTGATCTCTGGTCAGTGATCTTGGATGTTCCTATTGTAATTGTTTTGGGGTGCAATAAATAGCACCCACGTGAGACAGCAAACTTAGTAGATAAATGTTTATGTTTTGACTACTCCACCAACCTGTCATTACCCTGTTTCTCTCCCTGTCTTAGGGCATCCCTATTTCCTGGGACACAACAATATTGGAATTAGGCCAGTTCATAACCCTACAAGGTCCTCTAAGTGTTCAAGTAAAAGGAAGAGTGGCATGTCTTTCACTTTAAATCAAAAGATAGGAATGATTAAGTTTAGTGAGGAAGGCATTTTGAAAGCTGATATAGGCAAAAAAACTAGGCCTCTTGTGTCAAATAGTTAGCCAAGTTGTGAATGCAAAGGAAAAGTTCTTGAAGGAAATTAAAAGTACTACTCCAGTGAACACATGAAAGATAATAAAGTAAAATAGGCCAGGTGTGGTGGCTCACATCAGTAATCCCAGCACTTTGGGAGGATGAGGCAGGAGGATCACTTGAAGCCAGGACTTTGAGACCAGCCTGGGCAATATAGCAAGATCCCATCTTCACAGAAAATTAGAAAAATTAGCCAAGTGTGGTGGTGCACACCTGTAGTCCTAGCTACTCTGGAAGGTGAGGCAGGAGGATTGCTTGAGCCCAGGAGTTTGAGGCTACAGCGAGCTGTGATTATGCTACTACATTTCAGCCTGGGTGACAGAATAAGGCCCTATCTCTAAAAAAAAAAAAAAAAAAAGAAAAGAAAAGAAAAGAAAAGAAAAAAAACAACAAAAGCAAAACAGTCTTACTGCTGATAGGGATATGGAGAAAGTTTTAGTGGTCAGGATAGAAGATCAAACCAGCCAAAACATTCCATTAAGCCTAATGCAGGGCAAGGCCCTAACTCTCTTCATTTCTGTGAAGGCTGAGAGAGGTGAGGAAGCTGAAGAAGAAAAGTTGGAGGCTAGCAAAGGTGGGTTCATGAGGTTTAAGAAAAGAAACCACTCCAAAATGATGCCCTTAACACAAAAATAAAGGCTTTACTATTTAAAAAAAAATAGTTCAAGGTGAGGCAGCAAGTGCTGATGTAGATAGAAGCTGTAGCAAGTTATCTACAAAGTCTAGCTAAGGTCATTAATGAAAGTGGCTAAACAGCAGATTTTCAATGTCCATGAAACAGTCTTCTTTTGGAAGAAGATGCCATCTAGGACTTTCATAGCTTTAGAGAAGAAGTCAATGCCTGGCTTCAAAGCTTCAAAAGGTAGGCTGACTCTTGTTAGGTGCTAATGCAGCTGGTGACTTTAAGTTGAAGCCAGTGTTCATTTATCATTCCAAAAGTCCTAGAGTCCTTAAGAAGTATGCTAAATCTAGTCTGCCTGTGCTCTATAAATGGGACAACAAAGCCTGGATGACAGCACATGTGTTTACAGCATTGTTTACTGAACATTATATTTTAAGCCCAATGTTGAGAAATACTGCTCAGAAAAAAAAAGATTCCTTTCAAAATATTACTGTTCATCGACAGTGCATCTAGTCAACCAAGAGTTCTGGTGAGGATGTACATGAAGATTAACGCTGTTTTCATGCCTGTAGTCCATGGATCAAGGAGTAATTTCAACTTCAAGTCTTATGATTAAGAAATGCATTTTGTAAGGCTATAGCTGCCATAGATAGCAATTCTTCTGATGGATCTGGGCAAAGACACCTGAAAACCTTCTGGAAAGGATTCACCATTCTAGAAGCCATTAAGAACATTCATAATTCATGGGAGAAGGCCAAAATATCAACAATAACAGGAGTTTGGAAGAAGTTGACTCCAATCCTCATGGATGACTTTGAGGACTTTGAGAATTTAGTGGAAGAAGTGATTGCAGGTGTGGTAGCTATAGAAAGGAAACCAGAATTAGAAGTGGAGCCAGAAGAGATGACTCAAATGCTGCAATTTCATAATAAAACTTTAATAGATGAGGAGTTGCTTTTTATGTATGAACGAAGAAAGTGATTTCTTGAGATGGAATTTACGCCTGGTGAAAAGGCTGTGAACGTTGTTTAAATGACAACAAAAAACTTAGGATATTAAATAAACTTAGTTGATAAAGCAGCAGCAGGATTTAAGATGATTGACTCCAATTTTGAAAGAGGTTCTGCTGTGGGTAAAATGCTCCCAAACAGCATTGCATGCTACAGAGAAATCCTTTCTGAAAGAAAGAGTCATTTTTGTGGCAAACTTTATTGTTGCTTTATTTTAAGAAATTGCCACAGCCGCCCCAACCTTCAGCAGCTACCACTCTGATCAGTCAGCAGCCATCGACATCAAGGCAAGACCGTCCACCAGCAAAAAGATTATGATTCACTGACAGCTAAGATGATCATTGACATTTTTAAGCAATAAAGTATTTTAAAATAAAGGTATGTACTTTTTTAGACACAATGCTATTGCACACTTAATAGACTACAGTATAGTGTGAACATAACATTTATATGCACTGGAAAATCACAAGAGTTGTGCGATTCGCTTTATTTCAATATTCGCTTTATTGTGGTGGTCTGGAATGGAAGCTGCAGTATCTGCAAGATATGCCTGACTTTAAAACACATAACTCAGGAATTGCACGAATGAGGATGGAAACAAGAGATACCAAAAGGGCTGAAGGTTAAGAAGACTGCCTAACTTTTCTGAATTTCTCTTTCTTCATTCAGAAATACAAATAATCATATTTACTTTTAAAGACATTTTGGTTTATGTATATCATGATTTTCCAGCCACATAGGAGAAGCTCAGTAAATGTTAGCTCCCTTTTGTGCCCATGGTTGAGGTCTGTGTGCTCCCCTTGTCTTTCCTCTGTATCTCCCACCAGTTACTCACAGTGCAGGAGGATGGGTCTGGCCAAATCTTTATCAGTTAGAGTTTTGCAGCCCCCTGACCTCAGTGATTGGTTCAGGGAAGGGCACATGACTCAATATGAACCAATCAGAGTACTCCCCAGGATTTTTCAGACTGAAGTTCACAGGCATGCCTTTTCTTGAGAACTGTGGACTTGCTAGGACATTAAGTTCAGAGATGGCTCCTGCAGCCCTGGTCTCCTTTGTATGGTGGAGTCAACATGCTTGAAGATCAACTAAGCCAATAAAAAGAAATGCAGTGATAAAAGATGGAAAGAAAACAAAAGCAAGACAAAATGTTCAGTCTGTTTTTTGGTCCCCAGATCTTGCCATTCCTAGGTCTGTCTTTACTCATTTCCTTCTCAAAGCTGGGAGATTTTGTTAATCCTTTCACTTATGCAGATTGCCCTACTATAGGCGAATATTAATTTTTAACTACTTTTCACTTCTCGTTTCAGTAATTTGAGGTTTTTCCATCTAGTCTTTCTGTCATTAGGGTATAATTGAAAATGCAGGGTGCTCTGAATTTGTAAAATAACATAAGGATGGGAAAGTAGATGAGGGTATGGATGGGGAGAGATTGGCCTGGGGTTGATGGGTTTGGGGGTGAGTGATAGGTACATGAAGGTTTATTATACTATTTAGTTTTGTGTGTTCTTCATAATAAAGCTTAAACTAGCAAAAAAACAGCAACAAAAATTAACAAAACACAGACTTGGTTGTGAAACTGAGTCTCATGTCCTCCACAAAGATGAATATGACATAAGAGCAGTTCCTGAAAAATGGAAAAGGAAAAGCCCTCTGTGGCTTGGAGGAGACTGAAGGAGAGAAGAAGAGAAAGGCAAGAGCATAGCTGAAGATGCCTGGCTCCCTTTCTGGGTTGAGATTTGGAAGGGCTGGAGAGAGGCAATACACTCATATAACAGGTTTGGGGAAGGGGTTGTCAGAAAATATATCCCAAAAGAATCACAGGAGCTTCACTTCTCTGGGCTCGCAAAGAAGTTTTTCTAAATCAGGAGTTGTCTGTGCTTTTCCATTTTTCCTTACACATTCACCACTCCTGGGGTTATGGAGTAATGTGGCTGTTGGAGGCATCTCTTTCATCATTCATTCATTCATTTGCTTATTCATTCATTCATTCATTCATCAAGTAAATTTATCTGATTCAGGAAACAGAAAAGCCTTGCTAATGTGGTGCCTGGCAAAGAGGTGGTGCTTCATAAATATTTGTTGAATTAATGAATGGGTGAAGGGAGATGCTATAAAGAAACACCTTTAATTATGAAACCCTTTTGACATTACATCAGTATTCAATCTGCCACATTTAGAACGTGCCAGAGTCTCTGCTGCAAATTCTATTTTGAAGGCCACAACAACTTGGCCAGGGAAACATTACCACTGAAATTTTGCATAGACATCCACAGCTTGAAATTTGTTCTAAGTGACAGAGTTTGAAACCCCTAAATCAAGTTTTCTGGCTTTGAGTGACAAGGATGTCAAAAAGATGGAAATTAATCTTTCAAAATATGGATTTTGCTTGTTGAACTGAAAACCTTTTATTTTTTTTGCTAGGTGGAGGAGCATTTTCAATGTGATGAATTCATGATGTAGACTTGTCTTAGTAATTTTAACAGCAGCTAATTTTAAGAAGACATAGCAAACATTTTTATATTTAATTGATAAGGATATAGATCTACCATTATATATTTTCTCATATTAGATTATGGACTGTCCTGTGGTCATCAAGGCCTCTGTGTATGACATTTATTCAAATATATCTATTTATTAAGGACCTACTGAATACAAGATACGACATGCAACACAAAAGAATGAGAAGGCGTGGCTTAAACATTCAAGGAATTAATAAGCTAATGGGAGAAAGAAACTACATAATTTTTGGCTCCTTTATAGGCAAGTCAATTGCTTTAAAAAATAAACAAGGAAATCATCATAAATTATGTGCATCCTCTGGCAGGCATCATGCTTCTCCAGACCATTCTTCTCTCCAAGCTGCATCCCTGCAAGGCAATACACAACACTAATTCTTCATCCCACGGTTTCTGTTTGTTCTCAAGCATGTGAAGGTAAACATAACTAGGACTAGCAAAAATTGAGAAACCAGTGACCAGTGAAGTTTGTGTAACCCAGGTGTCCCATACATGTCTGGTCTTCAGAAGGCACTGTTCTGTTTTTAAACAAAAAATAAATTCTATTTGTATACCAGTTTTAGATTTACAGAAAAATTTCTAAAATAGTATGGTATATTCATACAAATAATGAACCAATACTGATCATTATTATTACCTGAAGTCCATACTTTATTTGGATTTTCTTAGTTCTGGCATTGTTCCTTTTTATTCAAATAAGAATAGTCTGAAACTGAGAGAAAATAGAAGAGGATAATATGAGAAAATAAATCCATAAAGGTTGACTGCTGTGTGATAGAATCCACAGATCAAAACTCTCTACAAGTCCATTATAGGGTTGTTTTGTCCTTGGCCCCTGCCCCCTTCTCCATTTTGAGAGGATCAGTTGGCTCCTTTTGGAGCGGTAGCTTGAAGTAATCAAAAGAGCTCATTGGAATGGTTTTCCTGAAACAGAAGAGCAATTTGTCCTCAAACTTGAATTCAAGTCTATCCCTGAAGAGAAAAAGAAACATTATTTTAAAATAATTTTACTGACTCACCTCACTTGTAGCTGTCATGTTAAAACAAATATACGTATCGATGACAGTCACCTTTATTGTTCCTGGTCCCTGTCTTTGAGATCTTTTCCCCACTATATGCTGACTCAGAAGTGCCATCAGATAGCCAGTTTGGACATTACAGGGTCTGGAAGCTCCCTCCCAACCCCAAGGATATAATGTGCCAGTAAAAAAGTGAAAATAGCCTCTGTGGAAAACACCTTCCATACCAGATGCCAACTTTGCCGTGGCTGTGGAAGTTCTGCTGGGCCCCTTAGAAGCTGTCTGTTACCTAGAGGTTGCTTTCTCCACCTATTGTGTAAGAACCATGCAGAGATAAGTGGTGGCTACCAGAGGACACATGAATTAGCACCTGGGAAAACTGGCCTGGAAACACCAATTCCGACCTCCTGTGTCTGCCTTTGAGGGCTCTAAAAGTCACCACGTGTCCTCAGTCCCTGATGAGATCTTAGTCTGCCATTTAAATCAGTTTTCAGGGATCCCAAGTTAGGAGACTTTGTTGTCAATCTTGATCTCTGAACTCAGATGTGGTTTCTATGCTACCCAATCTGTTTTTGCCCTGAGATATGTAGGAATATTTATATATTTTTAGATTATTTGTTCTTATTACAGTTAGAATTCTTCCTGTGATATTCCCTTTTTGACTCTCATTCCTATACCATCTGAATTATGATCAAGTTTGAAAATGGACTTTCAGTCCAGACTGGGTTCTATTGATGAAGGAGATTCTACTGAAAAACAGGGAAGAAAATAACACTGTGACAAGAAGGCAAACAACTTGATAAAATGTGTGCAAAGATTTGAGCAGACACTTGTGGAAGATATAGGAATGGTAAACAAGCATATAAAAAGGCTCAATATCAGTAGTCATTAGGAAAATGCACATAAAAACCACAAAGAGATACTCCTACACAACCATTAGAATAGCTAAAACCAAAAAGTCCAATAATATCAAGCATAGCAAGCATATGGAGAAATTCCTAGATATTTACCCAAGAGAAACGCAAGCTTACAGTCTACACAAATACTTACACATGAACATCCATAGTAGTTTTATTGATAACAGCTAAAAAATATTCAACTGGTGAATGGATAAATACATCACAATTCACTTCTATAATGAAATACTACTCGGTAATAAAAAGGAATGAACTGCTGATGTATGAAATGGCAGGTTTATTCTCAAAAGCATTATATTGAGTGAAAGAAACCAGACATAAAAGACTGAAGCTTCTCCCAACCCCAAGGATATAAGAAATGTACCAAGTAAGGAGGTGAAAATAGCCCCATGGAACACACCCTACACACCAGACGCTAACTGGTGTGGTATGATACCATTCAGGTGAAATTACAGGAAATAGAAAAATATAGTGACTAAAAGCAGAGCAGACTCCAAGAGTGAGGATTAGGGGAGGAGACTGCTGGTAAAAGGGCATGAGGGTCTTTTTTGGGATGATGGAATATTCTATGGACTGTGGTAATGGTTACATATCTGATTACAAACAATTGTCAAATGCACATTTTAAATAGGTGAATTTATAGTTTTATGCCTTAAAGAGTTGATAGATTATTTTTTTCTCCAAATAATAAGAATTATGTAATACATCTTATCTCCATGTTTTCCCTGGCTTCCAGTAAGTTTACACCTAAATTTAGCACTCAATCATAGTAACAATGAGTGAGTGTCTTTTGGATTAGCAATGCACTCTCTTTAGGCATAGTTGACATTCTCTATTTTTAATGACTCTCCTTTCTGCATGTCTTTCATTATAAGACACACGTTTTTTTAAGAAACTTGGCAAAGCATAAAATAATACCTAAAACAATCATATAGTTATAAGGAGACAGAAGCCTAATGGACGTTAGCCATTGAGAGATAAGACAAAATAAAAAAACAAAAACCTTTAACAAAAAAAAAACCTATTGCTGATTCAATTTGTCTCTCTCTGCTGACAGATAGGTCCTAGGTAGAGCAACCCAATGTTATGATGATGCTACAGATGGAAAGGCCACTCAAGAATTTGATTCCAACAAACACTTGTTTATAAATGAAAACTGCCTAACTGTGTATAATCTTGAAATTATAGCTCAATAAAGAACATCTTAACAGCAATGCTTTATGAGGTTAGCATTTAAATTGTGCTAGGATATATTTTAACAAGGTCGAATGATATCATTCCTTTCACCATGCTAAGATGTAGCTCACCCATTCAGAAAGATGCTCCGGAGAAATGTCTTTCTGAAGATTTCATCCACTCTGGAGACTAGAATCTTCTCTGTGTCTACCAAGGAGGATTTACCCATATAAAGTACCTATATGCAGTGATACCTGGCAGGGCTATTTTTTGGGAACTTAATGAAGATAACCACAGAGTTTATTATGAATGACCTGAATCTCTGCTAGGGAAGGAGAAAACAATATATAGTAATGAGCAAAAGAAATTACTGCCAGAATTATGAAGGATATAAAAGAGTCTCTCAAATCAATTTTTAGTTCCTTCTCGCTGTGGAATGTGTGATAATTTAGCCAGCATGATTAAAGGAAGGGCGGCAGTTCTGGTCTTGCGCAATGTCCTCTCCCTCTAGGTTTCAAGGTTCTCCTTTTCCATCCAGCTCATCCCTCTCTGATGCAGTCTGGGATGAAATGATAACATCTTGTAATTAGAATTCTCATTACGATTTCCTGATTATTCTCTCTCTCTGTTTACATGATTGCACAAAGCTTAAATACAGACACTATCCAATGACTTTGGTGGAGGCTTTGCTTTGGCCTGCTATGTTTACCTGGCTGCTGTGCCATTCTGTCACTCTCTATTCTGAAAACTTCCCTTCTGCTTGTTTGCCTGCCTTTTTGCTATAACAGAAAGGGTTATCATTTCTTCCTGGGCTGAGGAGGATGTCAGGTTTTGATTGGGGTCTGTCTCACATATCAGTTTCTGCCATTAGTTATTGCAATGGCACCTGCATGTCCCACCATTCTACCCCAGCAGTAGTAGGTCAGGGGACTTTCTATGTAACCAATTTCTTCCCAGTGTCCTAAAGGCAATTTGGGGGTAGCCATCAACAAGATGGTAGCAATTTTGCAGAGTTCTTTAGGGCATATACCAAAAGGAATTGGAAAACCAAAAGGTGGCCTGCAGGGCAGTCCATTCCAACACTATCTTCTATCCAAGCCTAAGTTCATTCTTTGAGAGGTTACTGATCTAGGCAGGGTGAGACATATATCTTTGTCTTCTGGGCAAATGTATGACTACAGGGAAGATATGGAGGAGATGCCTCCATTTTCTGTTATACCTACTCAAGTATTCCTTGCTCCAAGGCAGTGGTCCTTGCATTTAAGTATATATAAGAATCATCTGGGTAGTTTGTTAAAATGCAGATTTTCCTGTATTGCCCTTGTAACTTTGGATTCCTTGAGTATCAAGTGAAGCCTTGGAATCTGACTTTTTGCAACATCCCCTAGGAAATTCTAATGTAGGCAGTCCTTTAACCATGCTTTGATAAACACCGACTACTCTAACAGAAGGAGTAGGTCTAATATATGCAACAAACTTGAGAAATTTGAAAGACCAAGGATCAGATGACAGGATTCAGTTCTTCATGTGTGGGCTTATTGATATGCAGTGATATTGATATCTTAGATGTTGATTAAAAAAAACACAGAAATAAAAAACAAAACAAAATGGATTATTGGACTTTATTCAGACCTACTGGGAGAAAGGCCTAGGAGTCTGCACTCATACAAATGCTGACAGTGATTCTCCGCCATGTTGAAGTTTGAAGGCCAAGGGAAGAAGGACCTTATATTCAGCCAAATTCACTGTAATTTTCCAGGAGTATCCACTGAAAGCAGATTGACCAGTAAAGCACTGTGGCATGGGAGCTTCTAGCAAAATTTGGTAGCAAGCTGCAATGACTTAATTAAGATTCACATCTCATCTCTATTCCTTAATTCTGTTCCACTGCAGTGGCAAAGAATTACCTCTGCATAAGGAAAGGGACTGCTGAGACTAACTTGAGTTTGAGATTTGGCTTGTGTGGTTTTTCTTCACTGTTTTGAGGAGTGTAAATTATGCCCAGTGTATTAACCTCAACAGTTGCTCTTTTGGTAAGAGCACAGGGCCAAGAATGCACTGTTTTCTTCTTCCACTTCGATATCTTAATGGAATGAATGTGATATTATTTATCAACTGGAAGCTTGATGGAATATATCATATAAATCATCTCCAGTGTTATTTGCCACCTGCCTGCCTATTCTGAAATGCATGCTGGCTTAATTAATCTAATTAGTCAATGCACAGATCAGGAGCACATTTACAGCTTCTCTGTCATCATAAATAAACTAGTTTTGTTTTCATAGGCTAAACAATTCATTTTAAAGATGGATACTAGAAAGGATCCGGGAGAGCTGACCTCTATTACAGTAAAACACGGAATAACGATGACAGGGTTTTCTTTTTGTTCTGTATGCCCTCCATTAACCTTCTATTAAAATACTCCTTTGTGCGGGAGGCAAGGGGGGGTTGAGGTGGCACGTGGCAGAAATGTCATGCCCTCCCACCTGGAGAGGCATACCTGCCACTTCCCTAAGAATAAGCTTACCCATTTTAAACCTCATGATTGAAAGACACATGGATTCTCAAGCACACACATGTGCATCAGAGAGCTGCATGCAGACCATAGAGGCTGTAAATTCAGAAGCCCATGCTGCTGGCTGAGGACAAATCCAAAAGAAGAAAAGGGTCAGGGTAGCAGGTGAGAAATGAGGCTAAACACAGGGAATGAGTTGGATGTTGTGAACGAGCGATTGTTTCTTTGAATAGTAATGGCTGCCTGGTGTAGCCACACTGGCTGTGCAGTCCCCGACTCTGGGATGTACATGCACCTGACAACAGGTGAGTGGAGTCATGTGACATGGTGGCCCTAAAATATACAGTGTGAAATGAACTTGGACTTGCATCCTGCTTTCCACTGTTTACATGCTGTGAATCCTTAGACAATCAATAAGACTTCTTTGTCCTATTTCTCCTTGGTATAACGTGGACACCTGGCAGGACGTTTTAAAGGATTGAATGAGATACCTCAAGCATGTAGCATACGGCCTGCTCCTAATATATTTATGTGTGGGGCTCAAGGCAAGAGTAAGAATGGAGCCCTGCCCCCAGCCCACTGTTGTTGTTCTTTTCCCTTCCACCCATCACCGCCCAGGGAACAGCCTCCCTTTGGACATCCCTCAGCTTCAGGAGGAGGAAACTAGGGAAGAGGCCCATGCTTGACCTGCAAGTAGCTTAGAGCCATTTAGGCAGAGAATTCCCAGGTGGTGGTACCCAGAGGATAAGTAGGAAGGCAGGAGTGCGTTGGTGTTTGTGCAAATCAAATGCACAATGAAATATCACCTAACCTCAGTGAGAAAGGCTTTTATCGAAAAGTTTCAAAACAACAGATGCTGGTGTGGATGCAGAGAGAAAGGAACACTTACACACTGTTGGTGGGACTGCAAACTAGTGAATCCTCTATGGAAAATAGTATGGAGATTCCTCAAAAGTAGACCTACCATTTGATCCACAATCCCACTATAGCAATCCCACCAAAGGAAAAACAGTCATTTTATCAAGAAGACACTTGCACTCAAATGTTTATTGCAGCAAAATTCACAATCACAAAGATGTGGAACCAACCCAAGTGCCCATTAATTCATGAGTAGTATATGTATACCACGGAGTACTACTCAGTCACAAAAAATGAATTAATATCTTTTGTAACAATCTGGATGAAACTGGAGAACATTCCCTAAGTGAAATATGGCAAGAATGGGAAAAAAACCCAGCACATGTACTCACTATTAAATTGGAACTAACCGAACAGCACTCATGTGCACAATAGAAAGTAAAACTCAAGGGAATCAAGTAGGTGGGAGGGAAAAAAAGGGGATGGGTAAAATCATACCTAACAGGCACAATGTCCACTATCTGGGTGATGAGCACACTTATAACTTTGTCTCAAGCAGTACAAAAGCAATCCATGTAACCTAAACATTTGTTTCCCCATAATATTCTGAAAAAAAAATTGCAACTAAAAAAAAAAAGAGAGAGAGAGAGAGATTGGAAAAAAAAAAAGAAAAGAGCATTCTAGGTTAAAGGAGGTATCAACAAATTTTAAAAATGTTTATAGTTTCTGTCATAAAATTTTTATTCAAATATAACATTTGAGAAAAGAGCAAAACCCTTAAAAATTAAAACTTTTAGGAATCCTATAGTAAAAAAAAAAATAATGTTTGCAAGCTAAAACAACCACCACCTCCAGGATGGAGTGCAGACTATGACATGTGAATCTAATCGTATTGCAAATGTATGAAATAACCTTACAGAAGAGGTGGTGGGTAAAGGAGCTGACCTAAAATACCTCTGGGAAACTGTTTTGTCGGGGCACTGTAAGGATACACACTGGGTTCTAGCTGGTACATTTGTTTCTTCTAGTGGTATGGGTTAATAATTGTGAAACTGCTTTATGTTATACTGGGGGTGAACACGTAAATAAAAGGGTGATGGATTGGGGAGCCAGGCTTATCACTATTGGAGTGGGAAGTGAGAGGTAAGTAGGAAGGGACGGTCAGAAGGAACCATGTGGTGGTTCCTGGTTAGAGTCTGAGATATCAGCATGAACTCATGTTTAATTTACTATATATGCAGATGAACAGATGCAGAAGTAATCATAGATGTAGGTGTAGAAAGACAGGCATGGCTGTGCCTATCTATAATTTTGTGATTGTATAACTGTGTATCTTAGTATACATGCAATACTACCTAGTTCTTTTAGTTACCTGGAAGCGGCGACACTCCAGTAGCCACGAGCACATCTAGCACCCAGATCTTGATTTTAAAATAAAATACTATTTGTTGATAACCAGAACCAAGGCTCCCTGGAGAAATGACTGGTTCTAGGGCTAAGGCAGGGAAAATATAAGATGAGCCTGGAGGTACTCAAAAAATTAAGGAATGGGGGCATGTCAAAGGGACACAGGAGCCAACTGAAAGAGCTCCCAATGGCCAACACTGGAATTTGAATAACAAAATAAATAGCATTGTATTGAATTATAACCCATAGTACAAAATAAATATACATGAGTGAAAATGTAAACCAACATATAAAATAAATATGCATGATTCCATAGTGACATAAATAAATAATTGAATAAATAAATAAGGGAGAAAAGACAAATCTTCCTTACATAAGGATTTGAAATAATATACTCCCCACTCCTAGAGGTATAGCTTAGTCATGCTCCGCCCTCTTCTTCTGCCAATTTGAGCTGGATTTAGAAGCTACCTTCCAAAGGCTAGATAAGGAAAGACTGAGAACTGTCACAGACCAGAAGTGATTAAGGAGACATTACCAATAAAGGCAATGAAATATACCAAATGGGAACCTGGAACAGAAAAAGGATATTACTGGAAAATCCCAATAAATCTGGAGTCTAGTTAATAGTAACAAGCCAGTGTTTCTTTTGGCTGATACACCATGGTGATGTAAAATGAACTGCATGAAGGGTATACAGGAATTTTGTATTATTTCTGTAACTTTTCAGTAAATATGGAGTTTTTCAAAAATAAAAAGTTTACTAAAAAAAAAAAAAAAAGCAATGGAGATTGTACAAGCAGTATTGTTTAGTGCAGCTTACGTACTACTGTTATGTTACATCTCACTCATATCCCAGGAAGATGGGAACCTATTTCAAGAATAATTTTAAAACCCTGAATTAAATTAGAAGGCAGGTCCAGGTTGTACTATCCTCTTCTCATTCCTGTACCAAATCAGTTCTTTACTTTGTGGATGGGAGCATGACTTCCTGAAAGCAAGAGATTCAGTCCAACACTGTTAGTGGTAGACCAGGCTAGATCCCTCTTAGCTTGCTGTCTTCCTGCACCCACTATCCCTGCCACATTGCATGGTCTGGTGGAAGTTATTCAGTTTTCTTTTCTTTAAGAGAATCATTACTTATAGTACAAAATAGACACCTTTGAGTTCTAGAGAGGTTTTTTTTTGAGAATCTTTTATTGTGAAACTATGAATGGGTGTCCCATAAAATCTGCCAACAACATTCCAGCTAGTTGGCAGGCATTTATATTTCTCAAAGCTAAACCCTCACATCAATAAATAGAAACAAGCACTTTGTAAAAAAATGTTTAAATATGATTCTTGACTTTTGTAAGATTAAATTATGTCAGGTGGCTACTGCATTTGCTACCAGGACACTGATGGCCTTTACTCCTTGACTGAAATGATCTAGTCTTCAGACAAGGCACTTTCCACACATCTGATCTTGACAAGGGGACAATGGTTTTGAGTTTCTAGATTTCTCGTTCTTAAGTCCTAATACAGTTCTGCATCTTCAAGATCTTCAGGTCCCCATGCCTGTTCTGATATACAAATCATGGGCAGTCAATTAAAATATTTCAAACATTAATTAACCCGGGACTTGGATATTTCCTTCCAATTGGCATCTTTCATTTGACTTCCAGTCAACACAATGTCATATTTACATTTTGTGTTAAGCAAAGAGTAAACTCTGGGGGGTGCAGCTAAGAAACAAATTTTCTCCATCCCAGTACGCAGATTTACAGCAGAGCTGTCTGCCAAATTAAGGTTGAGGCAGAGACAAACTGTTGAATTGGCACTTTGGAATCTCAGGAGCTATTTATTGTGAATAGTCAGAGACAACAGGAGTCCTCTGGTTACGTTCCAAAGATTCCGGCTGTATTTAAACATTTCCCTTGTAGGGTGACACTGATAATTTTGGATGCTACATTTATTTTCAGTGTAACCGGTTTCTTATTCTCAATTATTTATAAAGACCCTCACGGAATCCTGAAATAAGTCTTCCCCTGCCCCCACCGCTGCCATTGCCTTTTGTATTTCATTCTCCGAATTTCTTCCGGTGATAATCACAGAGGGGCTCCACTTGGTTTCTTTGCTTGTGCAGCAATCCTAATGGTGAGGCCAGAGAGAAGGTTAAATTAAAAAACAGATTTATAGCAACTTGGCAGCTGGCCACTTGCCCTGGTGGCCCTGAGCGGGAGATGGAGGCCCTGCATTCTTTCCCATGCACTTTGATGTGACAGGAGTTAGGAAAGCATCCTCCTCTTATCAGTCTCTGTCAATATCTCTCCTGGTGATCCCCTCTGGCAGTTTTGTCTCCTTCCAGGTGATTCTAGCAAACAATTGAGATATCAAACTGCTATAGATTTTTTTTTTTTTTTGACTGCCTTGCTAAAATGGTTGGTGCAACTTCCAGACCTTAAGGTAAAGGTGAGTATTCTTTTATTCATTTGATCCCTTATTCACTGACTTCATCATAATGCAATTTTTCTGTATTTACTCACAACAGGGGAAAGCCACCGTGTCTCAAGTGAGACAGGCTGGGTTTCAATCAATAAAGACATCTGCCCTGAGATTTCTGTACAAGTCAAGTTCTAGCTGTGTTTCTTTGGGCTATTGACTTAACCTTGAGGAGCCTCAGTTTTATCCTCAGTAGAATGGGAATTCTACCATTTACAGGATTAGTAAGATTAAATAAATTATTTTATAAGCTAATACAATGCTAAGCCTTTGTGCCAGGTGCTGAGGACACAAAATTGCCATCAGGTTCTACTCAAAAGCTGGTAGAATAGGATGTTGAGGCATCTCAGGCAAAAGTCTTTCTTTATCCTTTATGGAATTAAAATATTTGAGAAGCAGCAAAAAATGCAGAAGCCAACGGGGCTCTATTGTTATTATCTCTTCAGGGAAAAAATAAGGTACAGTGATGTGAAAATGATTTATTTTGACCATGCAGGTAAAAAGAAAAAACACCCGATTGGTTTGATAATAAGAGACCGGAGTGATTATGCTAATGTTCCAACAATAAGGGGATGCCTTTAGCTTGTTTAAAATGCTATATTTCTTATTATGTAAACTGAACATCTAGGCTCAAGTTCCAAACAAGCAACCGTGGAACCTTTGACAAATCACTGGCCTCCTCTATGGGCTGCTATTTTCTCATAATGAAATGTGACAGTTGAAACAGGTCACTTCTTAGGTCTTCTCCAAATTTTTAAACATTCTATAGTTTAAGGATTTTGACTTCTTATCAACGGAAGCTGTAATGACAGTTGCAAGTACAAATGTGCATCTAAATACTTCTTCCTTTCTTCAGGGTAAATCCTGAATTACAACTGTGAGGACATTAACCTTGACATCAGTTAAGATAAAATACAAAGTTTTAGTAGAAGCAAGCTCACATTGACTGAAATCACAAGCTGTAGCAGAAATGAGATTTTTGGGAAATATTCTTTGATTCAATGTGTGTCATAATTTTAGTTAAAATGTTCACACTTACTTGAAATTTCAATTCCCTTGTATATGTAACTAGTAATTAGAGACTAAGGGATTTTTTTTTATGTCAAGTAAACAGTAGCAATAAGTAGGACCACAATGCAAAAGATAAAGAAAGCAAGGGCATCAATGTCTAGTCAAAATGTTAGAAAATTGCAATAAAAAATTAGCAGTTTTCCTTCTATCCTTTCTTTTATCATCTCTCCCTCCCTTCCTTTATTGATTATCTTATCTTCCATTTTCCTTTTCTTTCCACCTTCCCTCCCTTCCTTTTCTTCTTACCCAGTAGAAAACACCCTCACTGCCTATCTACCTGGTTATGAGGATGGGTTTCACTGATTACCAATTTTATCACCTTGGGCAAGTTGATTCACTTCTCAGAGTCTTTCTTTCTCTGTAAAACGGTGCAATCAATAAAAACATCTGCCATGAGGTTTCTGTACAAGTCAGAAGAGATAAATCATGTACAAATGTTCTATCAACCGCACAATGCTGGCGTGTGTTAATATCGTTCTGCCTACCTCTGGGGAGGAAGACATTGCTGTCCCTCTACCCTTTCCTTCATCTTCCACATCTAGAAACCCCTTTTCCTTCCTCACTGTTTCCACCCCACCATAAAACTAACTACACAAACCTGCCCTGTTTCCTATTTTCTGGGCCTCGTTTTATTACACAATCATTAAACATGTTTCAGAAACCACGTGAGAATGGAGAGTCGTAGCTGTTGATGCTGTCATATGAAATCATCATGCTGATTTCCAGGGAAGAGAAAGGTAGTGATTTGCAGTTCTATTGGGTACACCATATCCCTGGTACCCACAGTTCAAATCACTTCTAGAGGACTGGTATATGTAGGTCTTTCATTCTATTCATGTACACCTCTTTTCATTGATGGTTTCTGGGTCAAAATACTTGTAATTAACAGACCCATAATTTTAG
Organism: Microcebus murinus; assembly: GCF_040939455.1. Classification (NCBI taxonomy): domain Eukaryota; kingdom Metazoa; phylum Chordata; class Mammalia; order Primates; family Cheirogaleidae; genus Microcebus; species Microcebus murinus. The sequence goes on along the minus strand of NC_134111.1, from coordinate 91,860,144 downwards.
ATCACCACCCAAGAGGATGAATGGGTAGGTGTTGGGATTTCTTTCTGTCCCTTACAGGCTACAGTTGACAAAGAATTTTCACATATTCTCTCCACTCAATTGCTGGAAGTTATGCCCACCCTAAAAAGACCCCAGTTTGGTTCTTAATGGTCTAACCATCATGCTAGCAGCAGGGCCCTGAGAGTGATGCGGAAGAGGGGCGAGGTGTCTCCAGTTGGATTCTAGTTCAGGTGATAGCTGAGAAAGACTGTGGGGAATGTGAGAGGATGTATGACATTTCCCAAATATCATATCTGGCCAAGCGCAGACTGAACCGACGCCCTGCCTCTACTTCAGACACCAGTGGGAGTGCCCAAGGACCTGCTGGTGACCGCGCAGGCTCACCTCATCTGCCTGGAATGTTTTCCAGCCACATACCCAAAGAAGTCAGGTAACAAATCAATACATTCAGTATATTCATAAAATCGCCTTGTTCCAGTCTTTTTCCAGACCTTCAGAAGGGAGCGAAAGATACTGATCTTGCCCTGTAGCTCCAGATTCAACTAAACATTCTTTAGATACAATGTCTCCTCAGCTCCTTCAGGGCCGTAGTTATGTCCCATATCTGGTATGTCAGGCACAGCTCTTCATGGAGGAAAGTATCTGGGGAGCAGCAAAGCATGGCGTCAGGTGACTGATGGAAGACTAAGCCTTAGGACATTCTTCCCTTCCAACTGCTCTACCCTGCTGGTTGGGCTACAAGTATGTGCATGAGTATGTGTGTGAGGGGTGGTTTGATGGTTTGTTTTCCTCTGTGGTTGTTGTTTGGGAAGGAGGGAGAGGAAGGGAAGGAAGCCAAGCTGGGGAGGAGCGGGGTCAACGTCAGAGGGCTGCCACAAGCTTTAGGGCAGCTGCTCCCACCAGCGGGTGCAGTGGCAGGGGCCGTATTTCATGTCCCCAGTCCTCACATATTTGAAGTAACACAGAGAAGGGTTTTTCCTTCCTGGTAAAGAGGTTTATGGCTCTCCCTGTATATCATTCCTGTTCTTTTCCAACTCAACTCACCAAGCATGGGTTTTGAAATGGACAAAAGTGTGTTTCTTTTACTTTCTAGCATGAGATCTTGGACAAGTTACTTCACTTCTCTGAGCTTTGTTTCCTTATCTCTGATATAGGGATAATAATATTTCCTGTTGGATCAATACTCTAATTGAAATAGATTAGATGAGATATTGTATATAAATAGGCTAATATGTGCATTGTCCATTATAAGTACTTGAATTTTGCTATCATTATTTTAAGTGATTTTATATGTTATTTATTTATTTATTTTAGGAAATTTTATATTTTAAATCAGAGTGCATGTCTAGGGACTATGGGATTTTCTTATCCCTTGGCAGCTTTCTTGTCTGTGGATTTTGGTGTGGGGGAGGCTCTGACTGCAGAGCTGTTTATTTCTGGGACTATAGATCTCGGTACTTGTATTTGTGCACTGTTTCCATAAGGCTCTGCCTGTTTTAATCTGTGCCTATGATTAATCCAGAGCATGAGTCTTGCTCACTTTAGTACAGTATTTCAGTTTTGATTCTAAGTCTGACTAGCTTTGGGTTTTTACCAATTATAATAATGATGATAATAATAATAGCAATTGTAGTAACAACTAAGACATATCTGATGCTCACTGCATGTCTGACACTGTTCCATGTGTGTGCTAATCCCTATGACAACCTGTGTGGTAGGTCCTGTTATTATCTTCATTCTACAGATGAGGAAACTGAGACACAAGTGTCATCCAAGGCACTTGAAATAATCATGGGATTTTCAATTACCTTTAAATCTACTTTGGGATTAATAACCACAAACTGTTACTTTTGTTGTCTACACACAACAGCTATAGATACTTCTGGGCCAGAGTCGTGACCTAATTATCTGCTCTGTTTATGTATTCTAATGGGAGAAGAAAATGATCTTTGTTTTTCAAATTTGGAAATAAATATAAAATCTAAGAGTAGGCTCTGTCAACGCTCACTCCAGAATGTTTTCTGAATCTGAGGACTTCTGCCAATGCATTTTCTTAAACAGCTGTTGAACGTGCCATCATCTCTTGCCTGGATGTTTGTGGCACCATCTCTCTGGACTCCTTGCTTGCATATCTGCCTCCATCTGTTTGTTCTCCACACCAATGAGCCAAATGGAAGTTAGATGTTAATATTCCCCTGCTAAAAACCTTCAATGCATTTATAGCACAAACTATTAAATAGGTGCCACATCTAAAAAGCCCTAATGAGCATGGGCCCTGCCTACCTCTTCACCTCATTTTTGTTTTCCTCTCTGTTTTAGTCAGAGAAGCAGAACCAATAGGATGTTAGTGTATATATGCAAAGAGATTTTTTTTTTTTTATTAGGAACTGGATCATGCAATTACGGAAGCTTGTATGTCTAAAATCTGTAAGGTGGGCCAGCAGGCTAAGGACCCAGGGAAGAGCTGATGTTGCAGTTGGAACCCAAAAGCCATCTACTGTGGGACCAGGAAGCTCTTATGTTTCAGATGAAGCCCAAAAGCAGTCTTCTGGAGAATTCTCTCTTACTCAGTGGATACTCGTCCTTCACTTCTCTTCAGGCCTTCAACTGTCTGGATGAAACACACCCACTGTATGAAGGATAATCTGCTCTACTCAAAGTCCACCAATTTAAATAACAATCTTGTCCAAAAATACCCTCACAGAAATACCCAGAATAATGTCTGATCACATTTCTGGGCATCCTGTAGACTAGCCAGGTTGACACATAAAATTAACCGTTACACTCTCCTTATTCAATGAATTGTAGCCAGGCTTGTCTCTGAGAGTTTCTGTCCTGCTCTTTCCCCTACTTGGAATGCTATTCTTCTCTTTCTAGGCTATGAATACCCTCTGGGAAGAAAAGCTATTCACTGATTCAATCAGGAGCATGCCTGCCACCTGGGAATGTCCAAATAATGTATATTTACAAAGTAGGTGATTAAAGTAATTAATTAATCTGTTCAAAGAAGATAGTAACCTGGATCTAAAAACCCAAGAAGTCATTTATGTTGTGTGATATTGGAAGCTCAATGAAATTCAGTCTTTCTCAATATATTTTCCTACTGACTCATCAGAGAAACATCTTCATCTGTTGTCCCAAATTCATATCCTTCAAGGTGATCCTAAATAGATAACATAGGCTGAGACACCATGGCCCAGTGATCTTCAGTACATATTACCTGAAGCCTTCTCCTCCATTTCTTTTACATAATTGTGTAGATTCAGATTAATTTGTCACGTGACCCCTTGGGTTGCCACCTAGAAAGATCTTAAGACCCTGAAGGAATAATTCAGACAATGTCAGAGGTGGAAGGGACTCTCAAGATCACAAAATACAACACTTCTTTTTACAGATGAAAAAACTAAGGCCCAATGAGGGGAGGTGCCTTGTGCAAAGCCAGACCACCAATTAATAAGAGTTCAGTCCAGGATTTAAGTCTCTTTAGTGCTCTATGTAACAGTATAGACATTTTTTTTCGGCAGAAGAAATATACCCAACAGTACTGAGTGACAGATCTGAGCCAAGTGATGTTACAAGGGTTTGGGGAAAGGAGAAATGTGTAACTGAGAAAGGATGTATACAGGGGAGAGGGAATCATTGGTGGAGGGTTGGGGAAGGAAAAAAATAATGTCATTTCTTCTCCTCAAATCCAAAAGCAATTCATAAGTAAATTATAAAGGCAAAGAGATGTAGATAAAATTGCTTTATTATTAACACTAATTGGAAAATAATTGTTTCATATGTGCAGCCATAAGGCTTCCTAATATCCTATTCTTCAACTGTGGACCTCAAGAAAAAGTCCACTCAAAGGAGAGTTTTAACCTGAAGAGCAGAAATAAATATCCAAGATCCCCAGTTACTACTGGTGTAGGACAGGAATGGAACAAAGAGAGTAAATCTCCACTGCGTACAGAACTTTGATAAATTAATTCCACATAGCCTCCAAATGTGGACCTATGCCTGCCAGATTCTTACGACCCAGCAGCCCAATGAGTTTCTTTTCATCTTAGGGAAGGAAGGGGGGTGGTTAGGTGTCTTTCAGGACCCAGACACAATGGGAGTTCAATCTCTCCAGGGGAGGAAGCAGGGCAGGAGGACTGGCATGAAGACAGTCTGCCATTGCCCACCTGAGGAGAGCAGGTCTGGAGGGTAGGGTGTATTAATGGGAAGGATTTTTGATCTTCCATGTATTACAGAATTCTTACCAGACCAAGTTCATTTTCTGAGTGAATGAGACATCCTCCTCCCCCCACATCCACTTCCCACTGCATTGCATGTGGCTAAAAGGCAGGGGTTAATCTTTGTATTTTCCTTTGACTCCCTGGAACTTCACGTTGGCTTATATGAGGTGCGTAGAGAAGTTACCTGCTCATACTTTGAGGGGAGTGATGGTCTCAGCTGTGCACATTGTCTCTGTCTTTTCTCTTTTCCCTAATTCCCTATAAAGAAGGGTGTTGGGGTAATGTGGTATGAGCTCTGATCCTACAACTCTAAATATTATGTGTATGACCTTAGAAAAGTATCTCTGCCCAGTAAGTCTCAATGTTCTTACTCACAAAATTAGGAAAATAATATTGCAGGTAGGATTAAATGGAATCATGCATGTTAAATAGTTTGCCCAGCTCCTGGCATATAAGAGGAACTCAACAAATGGCGATTATATTAGTAAGTGGGCTGGTTTCATGGGCGTGCACACAGAAACCTGTGCACACGGAAAAGTCTTGTACTTGGTTTAATGCTTTGTTGTCACCATCTTGAAATTCCTAACAGTTTTTGAATAAGGGGCCCTCTATTTTCATTTTACACTGAGCTTTGTAAATCACATAGCCAATGCTGATGGCATAGTTACCCTGAAAGAATTTCTGCACAAAGTAAAGGAAAAGAGACAAAGGAAAAGGATCAAAGATGAGGAGAAAGAAGCAGGAGGAAAGTGGGGGAAACTCTATTTGTAATATTATCCAATTTTCACTAGAAAATTAAAATATTAAAAATAAAAGAAACCCTGTCTTTTCCCTACAGGCATATTTCTGTGAGAAGTGGGAAATGAGAGGCTAGTACATATGTCAGAAATGGATAGGTTTCCAAAGAAAAATTAAGCATATTTTATCATTATGCTTAAGGATTGCCCAGAAAAGAGGCAAAAATCAAGAAATCCTTTTGAATAGGCAAATCAAGAACACAATACCAAGAAAATTGATGTATTATAATACTATAGAAATCCCTGACTGAAATACTTATGTCACTTTTTTTTTTTTTAGAAAATGTAGAATAATATGTAACTTATGCAAGCAAGTGGAAAAGCAATCTTTATAATATAGTACATTCAGTTGTTCAGAAATTTAGAGATTAATTTAAAGTATATCCATACCTCATGGAAGAGGTAGGTAATCTAAAATTTTAAAATGACAGTAGGCTCTTTATAATTGCTTGTTAATCAGTCGTTATTCATTTCTCTCTCCAGCTGAAGGGATTCTCCCACAGAGCCCACACCTGCCTAGGAGTAGCTTCTTCCTATTGTTCCACGGTCTCCATACTGCACAGAACAACACGGAACAGCCCACACCTTCGTTCCAGTCTCCCTCATCAAGGGTATTCATCCTTCATTGCTAAGACATTCTTCCCGACCTAGTTTCTACATTCTGCATTACCCTAGCCATTTCTTCTAAACAGGTTCTGGTTTTTGAACATACAAATATGGTGCCTGAACTTCAAACAATCCTCTAGATAGATAATCAGATAAGATCAGAATAAAATGGATGACAATATTTTACTTCTGTGGCCTCAGATCACATTTATTTCCTCTGGTGGCTAACCTGCAATATTGGCACATGTTAATCTGGTCTTCAAGCAACAACTAGAAATGGGAGGTTTTCATGAACTCAATCGAAGATGGCCTTCATGGGTCCTGGGAACTTTGGGTTGTGTGTCTGTGCGCTTTAGGGGAAGTGGGGACCCACAGCTTTTCCTGGATTCTCAAAGGTTTCTGGCTCCCAAATTTCAAAAAGCTTTTAAATTAGAACTATAGTAGAAGTCATCTGATAAAAAAAAATTTTTTTAAAGGTCAGTTAAAGAGGAAAATTACTTCTAAACTACAAGACACATAAATGCTAAAACTTTTTGTTTGACTTAAAACATATACATATGCAAATTTTGCCATTTTTTTGATGAATGGCTAAGGCCTTTTTCTTTCTGTTTGGGTAAGCTAATTGGAATTTTGTGTTTGTCTTATAAAAAGCATACTGTTAAAAGCATCACATAAGAGTTTCAGTTTGTTTCAAATGAAGGGAGAATTTGAGGACACTGGAGAAATAATATGAATGCAGAATTCTAGATTTTGATAATTTTTGATAAACATTTACAGTTGTCACGCTCACAATAACATTTATCGAATTATTTGTCATTGTCAAGTTTTTCAAAAGCATTCAACTTAATTGAAACAACAACTCTAATCTTATCTCATCAATTTAAGTAATTTTGATATTTTTAATATTTTAATATTTTTGGAGGTCTACAAAAGTGGGCTAGATAAATAGCTCTCTTCTTTTCTACCCAGGTTTGGAATTAGAAAATAAAGGAAAAAAACATATGTCAAGGTCAGAATATCACTTTCATAATGATAGAGGTCAGGTTGAAAGAATTAACTTTAGTTTTTTAGCCAAGTTGATAGTGTAACTAGGAATTAGGACAAGACATAAGCACACAGTCCTAAGAAGCACTGAGCTTGGGCTGGCCTTCCCCAACAGGGACAAAGTTCCAAGGGGAGCAGAACTTGGCTTGTTTATCCAAGAAAGAAAAATGAAGCTGAGCCAACCATCCCAGTTATTCTTCCCAACTTTATCATTCATAATTTATCCCATTTCCCTAGGGGCAAAATGAATGAAGGAGTGGAAAGAGGTTTGGGGGATGCTTAAGGAAGATTCTTCATTATGGAAACAAGTAGTGAGGAAAAGGAATTCTCTTCCCCCAGTAATACCAAGTGCAACCAGCTTCAGTAGGTTCAGAGACACACCTGTCAGATGCTGGTGAGCACAGGACTAACACATGCAATATAAGTGCACGGCTTCACTGGGGAATAGCCTCCTAGCTGGGTGTGTTTCAACAGCATGTTCTTCAGTAGCAATGACAAGTGTGAGTTAATCTTTCTGTCTCATAGAAGTGAGTTAAGAGAGTTCTGTTATCTACTGAGTCCAAGCCTGCTTCATCCTGTCCACAAGAAGTTTATGAAGAAATTAAACGTTTAATCTTTTACGTTTCATCATATCATTTATTTCAAGATATGACTTTAGGACATCACTCAACTTCCAGGAACATTAGGAAACAACTTTCCTGCACAAAAAACTGAAAACTTGCTTTTCTAAAATCTCTAGAATTTCCAGGATGACTTATGACAAAGGAAACATATTTTATAATTAATGAAGCATTAACAAAAATAGTACAAAGCTATTAGTACTAAGTTTATACCTATCAAGCTCTACAGTCAGATGATGACAAATGTCTTTGGCAAGGATTAAAAGCCTAAGAAAATTCATTGACCTTAAAATAAATCCTTGCCAAAATTTTACCTTATGTAAACTTAATAAAATATAGATATTTGCTTAAAATATTTTTCCCCACATGCAGCACTTAGAATGAGTTTAATGTGACCTGGGTATGTTAAAAAAATCTAATTGCCTTTGTTTGCAAAGTTCTTAATAGGGAGGAAAGTAATTATTTAAAAATGTAGCTCTCATTTTAAACATTTCAACCCTTAAGATAGAAAACATGCATATGCATCACAAAAATTTATTAAACATGCTTCTGATTCTTACCCTAGGTGAGCCAATTTGGGAATATTCTCTGAACTCTATTCCTGCCTAGGAAGGATGAAAATCCCTCATGACCTTCTTTGAAAAGTAAGAATTGTTTTTGTTTTTCATTACTTAAACTGAAGTCATACAGTTTAGACCTTTCCCTAACTCATGACCTTCTTGCTATTGTTTTATTATCCTTTTTTTAAAATTGATACCCAATAATTGTACATACTTATGGGGTATAAGTATGAGTGTGTAATGATCATATCAGGGTATTTAGGATATCCATCACTTTAAACGCTTCTTTGTGTTGGGAACATTTAAAATCTTCTAGCTAATCTCAAATATACAGTACATTATTATTAACTATAATCATGCTACCATGCTATTGAACACTAGAACTGTGTGTTTGTACCCATTAACCAACCTCTCTTTATCAATCTCTCCCCACCCGTCCAGTTCTGGTAACCACTATGCTACTCTCTGCCTCCATGAGATCCACTTTCTTACCTCCCACGTATGCGTGAGAATATGTGACATTTGCCTTTCTGTGCCTGGCTTATGTCACTTAATGTAATGAGCTTCAGTTCCTCTGTGTTGCTGCAAATGACAGGCTGAATAGTATTCCATGGTTTATACATATACTTCATTTTCTTCATTCATCTGTTGATGGACATGCAGGTTGATTCTGAATCTTGGCTGTTGTGAATAGAGGTGTGATAAACATGGGGGTGCAGGGATCCCTTTGATATACTGGTTTCTCTTCCTTTGGATAAATACCCAGTCGTGGGATGGTTAGATAGTATGGTGGTTCTATTTTTAATTTTTTGAGAAACCTCCATACTGCTTTCCATAATAATGACTGCATTAATTTACATTCTCACCAACGGTGTATGAAAATTCCCTTTTCTCTGCATCCTTCTCAGCATTTATTATTTTTTTGATCTTTTCTATACTAGTCATTCTAACTGGGGAGCGATATCTCATTGTGGTTTTTATTTGCATTTCTCTGGTGATTAGAGATGTTGAACATTTTTTTCATGTATCTGTTGGCCTTTGCTTTGGAGTCTTGTCTGTCAGCTGCATGAAGCCAAGGCCCTGTCTACTTTACTTATGTCTGTACTCAAAGGTGCTCAGAGGTACAGACAGGTGCCCATCTGATACTCTTCCAGGTAACACTTCACAATTGTCTTGTTTTCTTTGCCCCAAGGAGAACAAACAAGCTTTGCTTCTGTTTCAGGTTGATTGTCATCAATCACCTCACGGGCTTAGTTCTTCAGTGATTTACTGAGCTGGGTTATATTATAGTTAGGAGAGGTACCTATAGCAAATTGGTGCTCTATATTGGGAGAGCTACAGTTCAGGGATTCTTTGCTCTTGGACCAGGTGCTAGAAGCTTCTTTCCTGCTGCTGCTGATGTATGCAGTTCAGTGTGAAAATTGCGGGTCTGTCCCAGGTTCCGTACATTTTTGCTGAACTGTACAACTCTGCCATTTGACATTCAGCAAATGTGTGAGTACCAGGTACTATGCAAGACCAAGCATATGAAGAAGAACAACACACTGTCTGTGTCCTCGAGAAGCTTAGAATCTGCTGGAGAAAATACTGTGATGCTATAAATATAAGGTTTCTGATTCTGGGACAGAAAACAAGCACACAGGGCAGCTTGATTCCAGAAGCTCTGGACTCAGGCAGACTGTGATTAACGATTGCATTCTACTTATTACTGTACAGCACCTTACTCTGTTTATTTGCTGCTTAATCTACTGAGGCTTCTGTTATCTACCTTCTCTCTGCTTTAAGTGTCGGTCATTGGATTAGCAGCAGCATTAGCACCTGGGAGCTTGCTAGAAATGTGGATTATCAGGCCCTCCAGTTGGGACTACTGAATTGGAATCTGCATTTTAACTAGGTCCTAGGCTGACTTGTGTGCACAGTAGTGTTTGCTATGCCCTGGTCTCTCAAGGTTTTGTGTAAGATAAGTGAGGTGACGGAAGCAAAGTAGTGGCATGTTGTTAATAGGCAGGCACATAATATTAGTTTTCTTCTTTTCTTCAGGATCCATCTCAAATGAATGATACCCTAAATGCTATTAAAGTCCTACCACAGCCTACAAGACACTAGTAAGAGAAGTGGCTGTGAGTAAGTAATGCTTTGGAGCTCCTGTTTCCAGGAGCATGTGTAATAATGCTGATCAGAAGGGCAAATAGTCTCAGATTGGAATCCAGCCAGAACGGCAGTCCTCATGCCAAGGAGGATAAAGTCCTTGGCTTTGCTTGTGGGCACCGGAGAGAAGGCCCACACTGATTGGCAGAACGCACAAATGCATAGACAAACAGAGAACATCACCCCTGGGAAAATATGTCCACTATTCTCACGAATGGAAGTGTAGATAGCCGGGATCGGCTGGATGCAGATATCAGAATTGTACCCTTCAGAGGGCTCCCAGCAAGCAGCCAGCAGCTGAAAATCCAGACAGCTCTCCAAATAGCCAACAAACGTAGGAAAATATATCCAAGTTCAGTGACTACTGGGGACATACGAATTAGAGTAACAACAAGGCAGTACTTTACTTTTAGATTAACAAAAATTAAAAAGACTATAGCATCTACTTCTTGAGTAGAAGAGGGGGAAAGAATACTCAGATATTTTGTGAATGGGAAAAGTTAGAGTCTTGTGGAAAGCAAATTTGGCAAAACCTATTAGAATAAAAAGTGTATTCTTAAAAGCACCAGTATGCATACATACATACACATATATGCATACATACACACACACACACAGAGACAGACACACAAACACACTCCAATATTGTTTGACAGGAAAAAAAAAAAAGTTGAATACATTTTGAAACTTCCCACATCATGGACTCTCACGCAGCCATTAAAAAGAATAAATTACGTTATGCCAGTTACTTTGGAAGGCTATCTGTCCACCAAGTATCGAAAAGAAAAGCAGATATAGCAAAGTATGAATCATATAATCCCAATTTTAGAAAATAACAACAAAAATTCTAAGCTGGGGCCTTCATTCCTCCCCTGTGATCGTCTTTCTGCTCTCTCCAAGCTGCTCTGTGCCCTGGGCACTGACCCGGACGGAGCTCTCTTGAGCCTCTGACTCCCAGCCAGGCTCAGCCAATCGGCGCCCTGGCAGGGGATGCGAGAAGCTGCAGAGCGAGAGGTCAGGGCTGGCTGAGCCTCTGAGCATGACAGCTTCCCCCAAGACAGCCACTTCTATGTGACTTTCCTTCAGGTTCTGGTAGCCACTCTCCCCCCACCCAACCACACACACACTTTTTGCTTTAGCCTTCGGGATATTAACAGCCCTGGGGTATAGCTCCACCCTTCTCCATACCCTCTCTGCACGTTTCTAAATAATCCCATTCATAGGTTCTCTTTGAATGACCTTAATTGGAAGTTGCCATCTCTTTGCTGCTGGGCCTCTGGCTAACACAACATCTATTTCTGCAAACATACACATGTATATTGATGTTTCTATATGATGACATAAACACAGGGAAATAGTGAAGGATATAGATTTCCTGGTTAAAAAGAGACACACAGAAGTTGGGTAAAAGGGGATAGTGTGGAGGGAACAATAGTGGGCAGAGCAGGAGGGAGGGGAGCTGAGCAAAAAAGGAAAAGAACAAAATATCTGCACAAATTAGCCAAAAACAACATAAAAATTATACATCCTAGACATGTGAATTTAATTCTTAAAAAGTCCAATGTGCAATGTGGCAAAAAGGACTACACAACACAGGTTTCCTGGCTCACAGCGTTGTGAGGGAAGCAGAGTGAGATGCTGAATGTCTCGATCTGAGACATAGACTGAAATACTCCTAATGAGAAGCAGGGCGTCCCAGTGGAAGCTGAGTTTCTTAAGCAAATTGATGGGCTTGTAGAGAACAATTCTTTTCTTAGTGATTGAATATGTTCAAAGAGAACAAAGAGCCACACATCTCAAAAAAAAAAATTACGTTCTTAGACACCCTACCTTAGCTGTAGGAAAGTGAGAAGAAACAAAATCGTAGTTGAGAAAATGTCCCAGTCTTATGGTGGAAAAGGGGTTTGTATTTGTAGGATGGAACAAAGAAATGCACACACAACATCAGTCAAACAGTACTGTGCTTTATTCAGTGATAAAAAGAAAACATGATGAGATGGGACACCCAGGATTTGAGGGAATGGTTGGCTTGGCACAAGACCAATTTTATTAGCCAAGAATGACAAGACATATTGAACAGAGGTGTCAGGACTGTGAGAAGTGTATAAAGCAGAAGTCCAGAGCAGAGAGGGCAGCCAAAGTAATGAAGGCAGTGGCCCGTGCCCCAGAAGAATGCCAGCGCACTTAGTTTCTGTCCCTGGAATCAGACTCGACGAGAATCAGAAACATTTCCCTAATAAGACAAAGTAATCACATCACGAAGACCAGGAAAGAGGCTAGCACATTATGGAGCCATTTTATAAACCATTATAGGTTTTGCTGAAGGTCTTTAGTGATCAAAGGGTCAGCTTTGAATCTGACTCAATCAGAGAACCAAAGGAGAGGACTGAATTCTACAAGGACACTAGCCCATTCCAGTGGAGGCCTGGGGAAGAGATCCAATAACGCACTGTCCAACAGACGTGTTGCATGCACCAGGAGAACAGACACATGCAGATCGGAGGCAGTGTGTGACAACTGTCATGTCTTTAACTCTACCTTTAGCAGAAGAGTTACCTTACTACCTCATGCAACCTTTACTGCCAATGCTTTGATGTTAGATCCCAGCCAGAGACACAGATCAGCGATCAATAAGTAATACAATATATGCTTTCATTCCTCTCCTGGAGAGTGTTATTTCCAAACAAATTAGTCCCTGGATGTCAAATGTCTTGCAAGTGGACGATATTTATAACACACCAACAAGTACCTATTGATCATCTCAAATTCTGGAGCTGTAAAGCTATAAGGGAGCATGAAGATGAGTCACCTCAAGGCCATTATTTCACAGACAAGGAAGCTGAGAGACTAAAGAGGACACAATATTTGCACTCAGTAAGTTTTACAACCAACATAGGATCAGAAATGGACCCACAGCTAATAAACATACAGGAATCTGTCCAAGATTAAGAAGGGAGAGTTATTATAAACATAATCGCACAATTACCAGTTTAAGGAATCTTTTAATTACAGAAATCTGCACAGTCTCCTTCAAACATAACACAAATGCATACACACACACACACACACACACACACACACACACACACACACAACTTGGCATTTATCATCTTAACAACCCGTGGAGGCATATCCAGCATCCAGCCTGCATTTGTAAGCAGGGAAATGGCCTTGTTTCTCAAACTAAAGAGACCACAGGGGCATGTGCCAGCACATGATTAAAACAGGAAGACATTGTTCCCCAAGCTCTCTATATTCTATGATGTTAATCCCCACTTCATATATCTGCTCATGGTGCCAACGGATGTCACAAGTGCAGAAACCCATCCCAGAGAGTCCCTGCTGCCAGAAGTACAGCCAAAAGTGACTTTACTGCTCCCAATTTGCTTGTTAACAATTGTGTCACAAGTTTGCACTGACCACTGAAAGAGTGATCCATTGGAGTGGCAGCCTCTCAGCTCTGCAGAAACTACAAAAGTGATGCAGACAAAGAAGCAGGCAGGGATCCTTGTCAGGGAACATGGATCCATTCAACTTGACATTCTGTCTTAGCTTGACCCTGGTAGAGAGATGCAGAACCGCTGGTGACAATGCAGCAATGGCATGAGGAGGTGGACGTTGGAGATGCCATGGTTAACCAAGGGCACGACAGAGTGGACGCTGACATTCACTGATGCAGCAGTGTTCCAGTTTAAACAGGTTAATTCAGTTAAAAGTCTATAAATCCTCTTGTTGAATTGAGAGTGGTTGGGATTGCTAACTATGCTTTTGACAAAGTCATTAGAGGACAGTTACCTTACATAGGCTATTGTAGATGAAACTGATCAACTATTAATATTTGGACCTCACCCATAGCCACTGGGTTGGTCCTCCTTAGGCATGGGCTCTGCATCTGTGGGTTAAACCAACCTCAGATTAGAAGTATTCAGGGGGGAAAAAAAGATAGTTGGGTCTGTATTGAGCAGGTGAAATTTTTTTTCCTTGTTATTATTCCCTAAACAACATGGTATAACAATTACTTACATAGCATTTGCATTGTATTAGGTGTTGTAAGTAATCTAGAGGTGATTTAAAGTACAGGGAAGATGTGCATAGGTTATAAGCAAATACTATACCATTTTATAATAAGGAACTTGAGCACCATGGATTGTGGTACCTGGAACCAATCCCTCACTGACACAGAGGGATGATTGTATGTTAATTCAGATAAAATCACAGACATTGCATGATATTATTATCCAAAGGTGACCATCTCCTTATGAATTAAGAGAGGGTCTCAGCCCTTGGGAGCTTCTTTTATCCTTGGATTCCCATCTGTTCTATCTTTCTGCTCTTTCCTTTTCTTCATTTCTTGGTTTGCTTTTCCCTGGTTCCATCTCATGATAGAGCACTGAGTGTCTCCAATAGGTAAGCTGCATGTATTTAGAAGCGCAGATAAGTTATATAACCTCTGTGTACCTGGGATTCCTCCTCTTTAAAAGGAGGAAAATAATAGTACTTTTCTCACAGGAGCTTAGTGAAAAACTAAGTTACTATGATAACTAATATGTAGTGAATAATCAAGAGCTCTTTAAGTGTTTGCTATTATTATTATTTAGAAGGAACTTAAAAGATCTTAAATATTCCATGTTCCCACATTCGTATGTGCCTTTAAGGATTTTAAAGTTCTTCCTGATTTTTTGGTCATTCCTTGATTTAACTAGGGTTCCTACACCCTCTCTCTGTCTTTCTGTCTCTCTCACCCCTAAACACATACACACACTTAGTCATGAGCTTTCATCGTGCACGATGATATATATTAATCACTCCCGCATTTCACAGTTACACTGGTGAGGTCCCTATTGAGATTGCCTGTGTGCCAGGTACCACGGAGGATGTTAAAGGATATAAAGAAAAATAACACATACACCTAATATGTTGACAAGTAATTGCCAAACATTGTGATGAGTGGTGCTAAATAGAGTCACAAAGGTGCTCCGGAGCTCCAGAAGAGAGCTCCAGTAAAAGGAAGAGAGGTGTTGAGAGAAGGCCATCCTGGAATGGATTTCTGAAGTGTGAATAGGAGCTTACTGAGCAAAGAAAAGAGGAAAGGGTGTCGGAGGTGGAGGGAGTGATGTGTATGAAGAAAGGAAGGTGTAACAGCTCACAGTGGATTCAGAGCTCTGTGGTCATTGGTCATGATCCCCCAAGTGTAGCTGATGAAGGTCCATCGGAGGTTTTAAAGAAGGGGATGCATGGCCAGGTTTACACCTGAGAACGATCACACTGGCTGCAGAGTAGAAGATGGATAGATTGGGAAGGGGCATGCAGTGTGGGCAGAGGGGGGATTGTTGTCAGTAGCTGCTTGTGGATCTCTAAACAGTGACTTTGTTCTCTCTCTTCTTCCCCTACCCTGTCTGTGGACCCATGGACATAGGTCCATAAGCAGATCTTCAGCTCACTTGGCCCAGGTAACGGGCACGTGACAAAAATGGCCAGCATTCTTCTTCTTCCCACTGTTAAAATGGTCTTTGCAGCTGAAGCCCACGGAAAGGTTGCATTAAGAATCCAACACTAAATAGATTGGCAGAATCCCATCAAGTGTTGAAACAATCTAGATGGGAAGTTACTAGATTCATGGACTCAGATCTGGTGAAAATAGGTAACAGCTGTTTCAAACAAATTAGGTAAGCATTTAGCTTGAGCTCAGGAGACCTCTTTTGTAGGACATGAGCTCAGCATCCTCTGCTGATTGTTTAAAAAAGGGCTTTATCGTGTCAATCAGGAAAATAAAGACCATTAAGTTGAGGGTTTTAACTCCGGGTGTCTGTTCCTAAATCTCTGGTTAATAAGAAATACCAACCAGTGAGATGGTGGCTTCAGTTTTCTGGAAATTATAAAACTGTCCCCTTATCAGGTATTTTCCAACTTTGGAAGGTTTTAGAATTAACCAGAGAGGATGAAGTATACAAAACTCCCACTTTTAACATTTTCTTGTTGCATTTAAGACAATCCCTATATGTCTAGTAATTAAAGAGTTGTAATGATTGTGAAGTGTTTTTAATGTTTAAGAGGTTCTGGCATAGTCGACCTTGTAATTAGCCATGTGATTCTAGTTTAAATGTCTAATTAAGTGGTTGATTTCAGAGTAAAGCTTTTGAGTTGAAAGTTCCAAGAGACGTTGGCTAAGTTTGTAAACAGTATTGAAATATTTAAGGGAACTTAAGGGTCATGATATTTAAAAGTTTAATTTATTAGATTTATAAGAACTGCTTAGGTACTTGGAAAAGTTTTGCTTGTTAGTCAAGTATTTGAAGTACTTAAAAAGAAAATCGTATATATTACATTTATAAATGTGGTTTAGACTGTTTAAGGGAACTTAATTGCCAAAATTGTAAAGTGCCCCTTAAAAATTTATTAGATTTATAGAAAGAATAATAAGATTTGTAGTTTGAACTTAAAAGCTTAAAGGAAAAAAAAGCTTCATTACTTCAGTATATTGAATATTTATCTTAGAAATCAAGTAGCTGCAAACAGTCTTTTATATGAGCAAAGGCTGTCCTCAAGGACCCCAGGAAACCCCTACTGATTATTTTCGTGAGATTTTTTTGCACTAAGGCAAGGTGAGAGACAACTTTTCCTCTTTGGGCTTGAGCTGAGAGGTTGGTGGCCCATGGGCCACAGTGTGAAGCAGCCTTACCGCACTGGGAGAATCCATGTGACAGGCAACGTATGTTTTCAAGGGCTGCTGGTCCCAGTTCCAGCCAACCCCAGGGCCAGCTCCAATCCCACTTTTACAATGGGCAGTTGATGTGAACCGAAGCATTTTTCTTCTGTGCTTTAGCTGGTTAGAGTTGAGTCTCCAGGGACTCATATTAATGGCCCCTGTTGGTAGGATGAGGCTGTGCAATTTGAAAAGCAAAACAAAACAAGCATATTTCATATTTTGGTCTTCACATAGCTCCCTCCTTTAGAGGCTTTCCTGCAATCTCCCTGTCTTTTGTAGAGTTTTGGATGCTTGGACCTGCCCTGAGCTGTACAGGGCTCCCTTTCTCCGCCAAGGCCAAGGAGCTGGGCAGAGACAGGATGAGCCAGAAGGCCAGGTGTGGACGCTTCCTGTCACTTCTTTGCTCTCTTTTGTCCTTGAGTCTGAGGATACGGGAGGAGGAAGAACAGTGGTGTGAGAAAGCCACAGGCCACTCTGTATTTTTTTCTCAGTTCATTATGTGACTAGTCTTCAAATTTAAAACGAAAACAAAAACAAAAACCTCCGGTACAGAGAAAGTTATGAATCTCTGATCAGGTCTTTGAAACTCTTTTCAAGCCCAGCAGAGTGCCATCAGACAGTGCCTATATCCTCACTTCAACAGTTGGGGCACTGTGGTGCTATTAATTAAAATGAGGAATTCAGAGGAGCAGATCTGGGGATAAAAAGAGGGCTTCAGTGTTGTACAAGAAGAGTTTGAGTGCTGTGAGTTACCCTGTTGGGAGTGCCTTTTAGGCCATGGGATACATGGTTTTAAAAATCAGGAAACAGCCTGGGATTGGAGTAGCAGGTTTTAGAGTGATTGCTACTGCGAGGGTTATTAAAACCTGGTCTTCTAGGTGTTCACTCCACCTTGCTGGATGAAAATCATTTTGCTAGGCACTCACTAGGGTTATTATACCAGTTAGGAATGTGTTTGGCTCAAGTAACAGAAAACCTATCATATAGTGGTTCAATGGAGATTCTTTTCATTATTACCTAATAAAAAAAATCCTTGGAAGGAGGCAGCTGCTGGCATTGGCTCCATGGCTCAATGATGCCAAACCCAAGGTCTCTGCCATTGTCTTGGCATTTCCCTCATGGTCTCTAGAGGGTTGCTGCAACTCCAGCTACAGAATCTGCATTCAAGGCAGGGCCAAAAGGGCAGAAGATAGTTATATTGTATACATACAAATTTATTTTTCAGAAAGACCTTCTTCCTCTGCCCATCAGAATTCTGTGGAAGTTCCATCACCTAGCACTGTGTCACATGGCTACCTCCAGCTGCAAGGGAAGCAGGAAAGGCAGCAAATGGAAAAGGAATTCAGAATAATTGTAAAGTCAGCCTGTAAATTGTGATTTTTCCACCCACTGGGAGTTCATAGTGTTGTGAACGTTATTCCCTGACCCAGGAATCCAGAGCACAGACCTGGTCCATGGTGGATGTTTTCATTAGGCTAATTCTGTGATTTATCTTCTTTCCTTCTTGAAACTTTATATTCTGGAAATCAATCAGTCCTTTCCAAAATCTGCACAAGAAAAAAATATTATTGATATCTGACAATTCTGGATCTTCCCAAATGTGCAAAGAGTCTGGATGATCATAAGAGCCTCCAAATTATCCTAAAATGCAAAAGTGGGAGGAACTTTAATCTAATACATAGCAGAATCTGTATACATAGCAGAGAACCTGTGGCTTTTGACTAAGACTCTGGCAGACTTTGGCCATAAACATCATTTAGGGGATGCTTTGGGGAATTTGTGAGTAGGGAGGACACTTGGCTGTGGAGGGCTTGTTTGGGCAAAGTGATACTCGAGACTGAAGAACTGACCATATAGTTTTGAGTTTGCCAGAAACTTCAGGCTCTGTCTTATCCTACTTGGACCAGTGAGGTAGCCCTCCTAAAATGACAGCATTGTGGCAATGAAATATATTAATATGGGCAAAAGAGAGTAAAGGAACACTCTCCCGTCACACACACACACACACACACACACACACACACACACACACACACACAGGAAAAGAAATAAGCTCTTCTGTGGCCTCTTTGCTCAGGGTTGCCATTTTTAACCTAGCAGGTCAATGCAGGACATCAAGGTATAAAAGTCAAATTTACATTTATCTTTAAGGAGCATATAAAATTGGTACCTTTTCAGAAAAGCTTTGGTTCCATGTTCAGACCTCTCTATTGTTTTGAGAGCTTCAGTGGGGGCCTTGCCCTAGAGCTGTACTCACAGAAAGATATTTTCTTCCACCAACTCTGAACTGGAAGCTATTCATGTCACCTACTGCCCATCACACACTGTAGAATAAAGAAATGTTGTCACTAAATATCAACTTTACAACTTAATTCTTGACTTCCAAAATGATTTTCAGTTTTGCTCTGTATAACCCAAAACATGTTATTTATTTCCTAGTAGGAAGCGTATGTACCTATTCTATTTTAAATATACATTCATATAAGTAGCAATGAATGTTCTCCCCAGAATGTGCTTCCTATATCAGACATTTAGAAATCAAATATTTTTCCACTGCTTTTTCCTGATGCATTTAACAATGCTTTGTTTTGATTTCTGATTGATGTCCAATTGGCAAAGGCTTCTAATGCTCTAAGCCTAAGATACCCTCCGCCTACAACTTCTGTGTGACGTCGTTAATATTTCATGGGATCTGAACATGCTCTGGGTGCTTGTTAACCTGTATAATGAGATGGAGAATTTTACTCACCAGAATTCCAGGGCCTGTTCCCTATGAGATTCACATCAGTCACAGACTTCCCTGGGGCCCTGCATGGAGCAGAGGGCCACAAGTTGGGAGCGGAGTGCACACGTGGAATGGTTATGTTGGAAAGCAGGAGAGGCAAATGGTCAGAAAAGGTAGGGAAGGAAGACAGACACACAGAGGGAGATGTATTGGTAGAAAAAAATGAGATAAAGCAACACACAGAAAGAAAGAATGGGTGAGACGGGGTGGGAAGAACAGCTACTATGGAGTCTTTTGGCGGAGGATGTATTATTAGGTTTTTTAGGATGTTTCACTGTGTAATGTGCTGTTTGTAGTTAAACTTCTGCACATTTGTCCTAGTCCATTTTGTGTTGCTATAAAGGAATATTGGAGGCTGGTAATTTATAAAGAAAAAAAAGTTTATTTGGCTTCTGAGTCTGCTGGCTGGAAGACTGGGCATCGGTGAAAGCCTCAGGCTGCTTCCACTCATGCTGGAAGGTGAAGGGGAGCTGGTGTGTGCAGAGATCACTTGGCAACAGAGGAAGCAAGAGAAAGAGGAGGGAAGGGACTGAGCTCTTTTTAACCACCAGCTCTACAGAGTAAGAACTCACCCATTATAGCAAGGACAATACTAAACCATTCATAGGGGATCTGCCCCCAAGGCCCAAACGCTTCCCATTAAGCCCTGCTTCCAACACTGGGGATCCAATTTCCACATGAGATTTGAGGGATAAACATCCAAACTATAGCAATGCTTTTTCAAGCAAACTAAACATTTCCAGTATGCAATACAATATTATTAACACTAGTCCTCATGCTATACATTAGATCTCTAGACTTATTCATTCTATAGAACTCTTAACTTTGTACACCCTGACCTAATCTCTCCATTTCTCCCACTTTTCACGCCTGGTCACCCCATTGTACTCTGTTCAATGTTTTTTTTTTTTTTTTCTTTTCTTGGTAATCCCACATATAAGTGAGATCATGCAGTATTTTTCCTTTCATGTCTGGCTACTGGAAATTTGCTAAGAGAGTAGATCCTATGTGTTCTTACCAGAGAAGAAAGAGGTAAAACAAATTTTTCAGAACTTTTAAATTCAACATGTTGTTTAGGGATGTACAAATAGTTGTTCAAACTATAAAGAAAAATGGGCTACTTACCCTGATCTGACCATTATACATTGTGTATAGTAGAACATCATTATGTACCCCATAAATGTGTACAATTATGTGTCAATTAAAAAAATAAAATAGAATATTTAAAAAAGAATAGTGAGAGTCATTATTCCAATAATCATAAATAATGATTAATTCTAATGAAGAGATAACAAGATGGGAGCATGATAAAAACATGGGAGGCCTCATAGTTACTGGTGATGTTCTAATTCTTAAGATGAAAGGTGCTTACATAGGTTTATTAAAACAAATGTTATTTTTTTGAAAGGATTTACATAATTCACTAAGACTTGTGAGGTCAGATATGTGTTCTGGGCAGAGACTGGCCTCCAGGCCACCAAGATATATTTGGGTTACACTTATCATTTCAGCCTCTTCCCTTGTTGCCACTTCTTTTTCTCTGGCCTCCAATTGCTGGGAAAATTGTTTCCTTAAAGTAGGGTATTCCCTAGTGAATTGGGACTCATCCCAGATAGTATGTGCCTAGTGGAAAGAGTGGCTTAAATAAGGAATTGAAAGGCCTGGCTTCCAATCCCAGCCATGCCATTCCCTAACTCCTCACCCCAGCTTCCTTACCTATAAATGAGGCTGCAGCACAAGATTGTGAGAATTAAGTGAAATAATGTCTGTAAACGTTCCTTCCACAGTGTCTGGCACATAATGAGTTTAATGGATCTTGCATCTGGATCAGTGGAGAATACCTAAATTATACCCTCGGACTATTTTTACCCTGAGCTGCCCATACGGGGTAGAAATAAAGAGGCATTTCTATTACTAATATAATTTTCTAATCAGGAGCTACCTCTGGGGTCATCAATTTAAAAAAAAAATCCAAATTAGTATCAACAGACCCATTATTTTACCTTTTAAAAATATACAAAACTAGTTAAATGTTGCTGAATTTTGTACCAACAGGAAAGTTAGGGAAAAAGAATTAGGGGATAAAAATCCTTGTAATTTCTGTTCCACACATACCTCCAGCAGGTCCACTGTGGAATAATTTATTTTTTTTCATTAATCGGGCCAAAGGCAACATTTGTGCCCTGAACCACTGGAGCTCTGACAGCAAGGCGCTCGGTGCCCATTATCCACCCCGTGGAGGCAGGCAAGAGCAGGTGGCCTCTGACCCACGGGATGGAGAACGCAGGAGGGAGAGATGAAAGGGGCATCCTGCAGCATCTCGGGCTCAATGCACAGCACAGGACACCGGCCCTGGCTCTCACAGCCAAGTGTCTTTGTGGAGACACTGATGTCTGAGGAGAGCTCCCACATTGCTGCCCAGGTGCACTTCAGTTCAGCATCTCAGTCTTGCCTAAGGAACATCAGGGATGGAATCACCCTGCGATCTCTGTAATGAATGCCAAAAGATACCCGAAGGGCTGTACCTTGGTCTTCGTCCAAAACAGCAACATCTCACTGTTAATTAAAGCGGCATAACACTCCAGGGTTTCCACCAGGGAGAGATGCAACTGCAGCCTTCTCCGGTGTCATTTCTTAAATTGATGGCGATTCCAAAAATAACCTCGTTGCACTCAGAAAGCCCTGTTGGGTAAGAGTGGTGCACAGAAGGACTGGAAGGACATTCTCTTCTAATTCCTACTCTGTCGACCCACAGCTCTTAAGCTGGGCACTGTGCTCCTTTGTTGACTGAGCCAGAGGACTGCGGGACTTTGCTCACTCTTGCATCTTACACGATCAGGAAACTGAGGCTCAAGGGTTTGGCTAAGGTCACACTGTTAGCATAAAACTAAGGTCTCCTAATTGTCATACTAGCTGTCTTTCTTTTACCCTATTTAACAGGAATATGTGGGCCTTTATAGGAACAAAGGCCAACAAAGAAAATGTTTTTGACCAAAGCTATCTTACATACTCCCATTGCAAAAAGGTATTGAAATGGCAATACTTAGCATTTATGACTTCTAAAAATTACCACATTCAGAAAACTCCATGAAACCAAGCTGCATGGATAAATATTTTGAAAAGAGGGCTAAAGACTACCTAAATGTACCTAAATTTCAAGTTGTGCTTTAAAATCAGGGACCTCTGCTTATCCCAAATGGCAGCTGTGGCCCTTGGCGTCAAACAAAAATCGCATTCACCCCCCTGTTGGAATAAAAAGAGTGCCCGCTGCCAGCAGTTACCCGTTACCGCAAAGCCCAGACAGGCCATTTCTGTGTGTTTGTCGGATAAGAGGTACAGACTAGCAAACACTGAACGCTTGCATTTCTCTTTCATGATGTATGTGGCTTGCATTAATATGGAAATCGATGCAGCCCTAAGGCACTTTTGAAGTTGTCAGGGCTGTTCTCATGTGACAAAGTTTTCATGTCTCCTGCATTGTACAGTGCTCCCTTGGTTTTAAAATCTGTGCTTACCTGATGTATTGTAATTATGGGATCAAAAATGACAGGATGATGCTATTCCAAAGTTAAAATGAATGATAATAATACCTTAGGTTTATATAGTGTCTTTCTTTTGTAAAAGTAAAAGAGTTCCTGCATATATTATCTCATGTATCCTCTCGACACCCCTTGCGGTATTATTAGCCCCATTTTACAGATGGAGGGCCAGAAGCAGGTAGGTTACCTGACTTATTGAAGGTCAGCAGTATAATCCAGCCACCCAGCAGCCCAATAGAAAGCACTGAAGGTCCACATCACTGCTGAACTGCCTCTGCACTTATGCTCCACCCAGGGCATATATTACTTTGTGCCTCCAGTTATGGGTAACACTGTCTAGTTTCTGCCACTAGGTCTTTGATCATCAAATCTATCATTTCTTTTCTTCTTTCTTCCCTACTCTACCTTCCCTTCCTTTCCTCCATAACATTTTTGAGATATACCCAATAGCTTGCTGTTCTAGTACACTCCACAGTGTCAAAGAGGGCTAAGTTGTTCATTCTGTTTCCCAGGAGCTCACAGGAAGCAGGCAGGCAGTCACTGCACAGTGAGATTCTTGTCCTTGGGGAGTTTCCCAAGGAAGGAGTCTTAACAGTGTCGAATGGGACAGAAGACTGAGGACTGCAGCTCTGGTTACCTGGAGAATGTTCTAGAAAGCAAGTGGGTTCTGAGCGGGCACATCCCTTTGGCCTCAAGGACTCCTCACCCCATAAAAAAGGTGTAGTTGGAGGAGGACCAGGGCAGCGCCTCAGGCTTAACAGTCAGTGGTGAGGAGTAAGAGCACCGCTGCATGTACACTGCAGAGGGTCTGAGAGTGCAGTGCAATGTGTCTCACACAGGCTGGAAAGATCCCAAGTCTTCAGCTTCAGTTTAAGAAGCCATGCAAGATCCATTTCCCTCAACTCCTCTTAATGCCTGGCAGAGCCAAACTTTCCATTGTTTAGGTCAAAACCCTTATAGTCATCCTTGACTCTCTCCCTAATACCCCTCATCTGTTGGGAAATTCTGACAAACACATCCAGACTCAGCTGCTTCTCACCACTTACTGTCATAGTCTAAGCGACCATCATCTCACGCCCAGAATTTTACAGCAGCCTCCTAACCGGTATCCCCACCTCCACCTTTGTCCTGATGATTTTGCCTCTTGCTGTCTGCCCACAGCACAACCGCTAGCACGAGCCTCTTGAAACCCAAGTCATCAGAATGAGTCGTTCTTCTGCTGCATAACCTCCGGCGGCTTCCCAACTCCCGAGGTGTGAAAGTCCAACTCTGTATTCTGCATTTCCCACATCAGCTCTCACTGTTCCCTCTACCCCATAGGCCCCAAATTCTGCCAAACTGGCCTCCTCGTTGTGCCTGGAACCCACCAAGCACACCCCCACTTCAGGGACCCCTTTTTTGCTGGTTTCTCAAGATATCTGATCACCTCCTCCCTCATTTCCTTTAGGTTTTTGTTCAAAATCCTTTTTCCAGATGATCATATACCCAATTCCCACCTGCTCCACAGTGCTTTCATGTGACTCCATTTCTTCCATTGCACTTTGACACAGCCATAGATCACAAACACGTATTTGTTTACATACATACATGTCACACCAGAAGGTACACTCCATGAGGGCAGGCACTTTATTCCAACAGAGTCCAGAACCATGTCAGCACATAGTAGGCACTCAATAAAACATTGCATGAACTAATCAACTCCAAGAATTCAGTTCTGAAATTTATCTAAAGTGTTTTAGGGTTTTTTTTTTTTTTTAATTTCTTTAAATTAACATGAAAGTTTTAAGGAGATGAGTCTGCGATGTTGATATTGGCTGGCACGTTACCTCAAATCTTCAGATTGAAAGCAATGAAATCAGGTGTTCAGTAAAGGTTTGTTTTATAGAAGAATTATATTCACCTTAGAGTGAATCAAGGCATATTGTCTATAATTCTGAGCCTAACCATGTTCCATCTCCTATTCTTTGGGTGATGCATTAAGTCTGCTAAAATCAATTGACCCTTTTACAACTTAGTATAGTACCTCAAACTTCTTCAAGGTAACACATGGCTTTTATGATCCTGCTCTCCCCTCGACCTTTGTATTATGTTTATATACCCTTGTTTAATTGTTGCTTTGAAATGCTAACTAATTGTGCCCTGCTAATATAAGTAATTTTCATTAATCACACATACAACTCAAATAATTATTGTAGTCAAATCTTGCCTACACAAATTGACCTGTTCAAGGTCAAGAGCTACATCTGCTTTTCTTTTTAGCTCTCACCCATGAACCCACATCAGTCCTTCTCCCAACATAATTCCAAATGAGTTGTGGCTATGTGAGCCGTTACTCAAGGACGTAAAGCCACCTAAAAATCTTTTGTGGTTTGAGTCTTCAGGGAAGGCTTAGTTCTAAGGCAAGTAGTCAAAAGTTTCTTCCTGTGGTCATTGATTCCCTCTAAGTACAGTTCTTCTAAGATCTTATAGTTTACTAAGTCTTCATTATTCTTATAATCATCATGGATTGCTAAACTTAGGTCATGTAAAGCAGAGGAATGAAGACTATCCACACCTCTATTATAAAACTGATGTATACTTGTTATGGAAAATTGTGACATAAACAGATGAAAGGAGAAAATAAATGCACTCTTAGTCCATGACCTAATGACAGCCATTGTCAACATTTTGGTTTGTATATTTCCTGTCTTTGCCTGATCATAATGTATTTATTGCTTTGTTCCTAATTTTAAATTTTGAAACTTTTCATTTGCACAAGTAATAAAGCATTGTCTTTTTAGAAAATACAAATACAGGGAATCAAAAAGAAGAGAAGATTACTTACATTATCACCATCCAGAGATTTCCATTGTTAATATTTTAGTAAATATCCCTTCACAATTGTACCTATGCATACACTCATACATGACTATTACAGAGTACATATTTTGTTTCTATTAATACCAAACTGCCTTAATATGACATATAACACTCTATAAAACTACTTCTATCACTTACTGTCATATCACTAAATATTTTTTATATCATCACGATGATTTTTGTAACTACATATTATCTCATTATATAGATATACCAAAACTTATTGCTGAATGTGTCTGTTGTCTCCTCTTTTTTTCCATTAAAATGAAAATCCATGCAAGAAAACATTTTTTCTACACTTATAAAATTTGTGGATGTGAAATAACTGAGATAAGAGATACTAAGATCATTGAAGTTTTGTTTTAAAGTAGAATCTTCTCTGGATTTCTCTTTAACTTTGTCATAAAATCTTCTTGGTCACATTTCTACACAGAACATGGGCATCTCCTATTACATCTTTTTTCTTATAGAGTTTTCACCACATATAGGGCACTCGCACCTGATTGATCCTTTCTATTTATCATGTAAACACGACATTACTTTAAACACAGTTTCGATTGGATGAATACTTTCCTTGTTCAACATGCAAGTATAGCTGAATTAAAGAACTTCACCAAATTCTCCATTCCTGATACCCTGACATGTACTAGTTTTAATTCTTAGGCTGTTTGGAAATTAAATGTGTCCTATTGAATAAGTTGAATTTATAACTATTTTCTATTGGTCTTACATGCTACCTGTTTTCTTCAATCAACATTTGTGCAATACTATAGCCATCATTGCCAGGTATTAACTGTTAACCCAGAGAGTAGCTAATCTATCAAATCTCGCACAAGCATAAATAGATATAAATACACAAGCTTATTGTAATTCTGACCTTTCATCTTTCTTTGCTCCTTGAGATAAGCCAACAGGGGTCTCATGCAAAGAAATCCCAAAAACAACTGTGTTGCTTCCAAAATATTTAGGAAAAAGGAGGGGAAGAATCAATAAGAGTTCACATTGCCTTATACCTGAGTGCAGGTGAGATGTGTTTAGATTGATATATGTGGTGTCATTTTCTGGGCCATTAAAAATCCTGTCACCTCTGGAATGAAATGCTGCAGTGATTTACCAGCAGATGACATAACATTGCACTATCATTTAGTAAGAGAAATGAGAAGCAGAAGTATTGAACCAAACATATTTTTAAGTTTATCACCTTAAAAAATAAGATATTCTGTGCAGGAGAAAACCTGTAAATTTATTCTCGCCGATCAAGTTCTTTATCTAAATCATTTTGATTTAAATGACAAACTAAGCTTTGGGGGAATAAGCAAGTGAATGAGAGAAAAGCTTTTACCAACAGAGCCAAGAAAATGCCTAGTAACAAATCGCAAGCTCTTTGAGATAGGTTTTGAAGGCCATTTAAGTGATTTAATTTTTTTTTTCTGTTCTTAAGACTTCACTCACCTGTAGACTGAGACAAAGTAAGATGACACCAAAACAATCAAGTTTTTTTTTTTTTTTTTTTCTATTTCACATAAGCTTCTTACAAGGCCCAGAAGTCACAAAACCTCGGAAATTACAGGCATCTACCAGGAGCCCATGAAAAATGTTAAGGCAAACTGCATATCATGAATCATTCTTTTGTGATCTTCATGTGGTAATGCAGATGTGGTCTAAGCCAGAGAGGATAAAATAGACTTTGAAGACTTTTTTTAAAAATCATAAAACAGTTCATTCAGATTTTTTGTCATAATGAATCAGAAACATTCATTATTTTTTAAAAAAAATACAGAGGATGCAAACATTTGTAAAAACAAATCTATAAATGCCTACAAATGGAGTCAATATCTATCCAGAGAACATTTTCAGAATCCAAAGCTTTTCATGATCAGAAAACACAGTCAGATATAATTTATCCTAAGTGCAGATGCTCCATTTAGGATTAAGATTAGATTTTTAAAGTTGATATTAATTCTTTCTGCAGTGCTAACAAATTGGAGAGTAACTGGTAGTGACCATGTTGTGGGAAGGATATTTGAAGGTCTTAGAACCTGGAATACCTAGGATGGATATGACAGCAGAAGACTTGTTTGATGAAAAGAGGAAGAAAATTTATTCTGTGTTGTCCCAGAAAAAAAAAATGAATGTGATAAGGAAGGTAAAGTCCTTAGAAAAAAATCCTGGCATAAAAAATAAAAATGTAATTTGGGAGACACAGCCTAGGTGATTACTTTATAAGTGTCCCCGACCCCCTCCCTACCCTACGAGACACATAGAACAGGAGACCCTCACCTTCACCTGCCAAATGACGTTTGCATTAGGTCACCCTGCTCTCTTGGCTCCAGCTAGTTATATCAGGAGCCACATGTCTCAGATTCCCTTTCTCAAAAACACAAAGAAAGAAAATGTAGTCAGATGGCTGGGGACAATGGAGCTGCCTGCAAGATCAGAGTTGGCCCAATGGCAAGTTAATGTTACTGGAGCCTGTCAGATGAATCTAGTCTGTAAAAATAAGAAAGAAGCAGATGTTCGGGGAGAAGAGGAGATAAGAGACTGAAAGCCCAGAGAAGTGATGGAGAAAAAATATCTGATGACATTCCAGATTCTGAAAGTCCAGAACTAGGTTAGCAGAGATGCTCTTGTATGCTTGTAACACCCTTCTCGCAAGCTATTTTGAATAGGTTCTCTAGTCCTTGAAATAAAAATCCTGAAGAAACCCAGTGACTCACACAGTTTCCTGCTTTCTTCTTCCTGTCCTCCAGATGTCAAAACCAGGATAAATGCATCCAAGTTACAGTGAGACCGGTCTCCTTTAATGACTGAAAGTGCCCAGACTAAAGTGGATCATCACTGACAGGATTCAAACAGGCTCTAGAATCCCTCCCTTTCTATTACAGATTATTTCACTGGAGTTGCTCAGGTTTGTTTTTCTTCATTTGTAATGTTTGGTTAGAGTCAGAATACTGTTTCAGACTTGAGAAACAAAAATAGTTCTCTAATCTTGTCTATACACAACTGTAGCCCTCCTCAATTGCCCCATAAAGTATTATATGTTGAAGAAACGACTCTACATTTAAAAGCTGTTTGACCTTGTTCAGGCTTCTAACCTTCTCAAGCCTTCAACTTTGTC
Source organism: Microcebus murinus (assembly GCF_040939455.1). Taxonomy (NCBI): domain Eukaryota; kingdom Metazoa; phylum Chordata; class Mammalia; order Primates; family Cheirogaleidae; genus Microcebus; species Microcebus murinus. The sequence continues at coordinate 91,831,139 of NC_134111.1, read as the reverse complement.
ATCTGTAGATTGGGTCCACAATCCCTTCTCTGGAATCTTTGCACCAGAAACATTTCAGGTTTCAGAATTTAAGATTTTAGATAGCTGATAGAGTTTTAATCCTCTGCATTTTATGTAGAATCCTAACTGAGGTTTGTGCAAATACCCTTTGATTACATCATGTCTGCAGTGAAACATTTGGATATTCATGCCAACTGGGATAAATAAAGACTACAAGTAGGCCCCGTGTTAATTGAGATCAGATTACTTTGTCCGTTTGCCAATAAAACCCTTTCGTGTTTCAGGAATTTTTGGATTTCAGGATTGTGGAATGGGCCTGTGACCTGCATTATTTGTCTGTTCAGGGTGTTATAATGAAATCCCACCTTGTCTATAAAGCAATCAGAACAGGCTCTTGATATCTGTATTTCCTGCCCCTGCCTTGGATGCAGATTCAATCACGATCCTAGGACTCAGCCTGTTTCTTTGTTGCCACCATTTGCTCCTTGGGGTTTCTTGCGGTCCTCTTTCTTTTCCTCTCAACCTTGAGTGACAGATCTAGTTCAGCTGAGCCCACAATGACCATGTAAAAGTCTTCAAAGGCAGCTCTGTCACCCTCTGAACTTCTTGCTCAGCAGGGTGCTTGGCACATAGTGAGTGCTCCATGGTGGCCACTATCACATCTATTTCTACTATCACTGGTGGTATCATTATTGTCTTCCTAGCCTAGACGCCAGTGCCCGCATGGTTCCCCTTTCAAGGAGAAATTGCATCCTGAATGACATTTTACTGTCTACTCAAAAGCATAGAAATATGCAAGATCTGGGAAGAGTAAATAAAATAGCTTCTCCTATAGATGAAAGTATAGGAAAAAGGAAACATACATCCAAGTTTGCATTCAAGGTCATCCTTGCCTTGGCTGTCATCACACCATCAGGTTCTAATGAATTATAGAAAAAGTGTTGGAAAAGTGGCCATTTGGGTCACAGTCTTTGACTATTCAACTGAACCACACATGTGCACACCCTTAAAAGAATTATGGTGAGCATTTTTAGCCCCTATGACACTTTAAATATTTTAAGACTGAAGAGCAATCAAAACTCTTGCAGGAGGTGCCGTCCTTTCCTTCTTATTCTAGCAGGTTTTTGTACCTTAGAAAATGCTGAATGTAAAAGTCCCAGGCACTCCTACAGTGTCCTACAGTGTCCAGAAGAGGTAAAAACTGCCATCCGCATCAAAGGACTGCAGCTTCAGTCTTCCCATCCCACTGGAGGCAACACAAAGGGCTGTGAGTTTCTATGGGCTGCCGTTGAACCTTTTCAAGTCACTGGAATTCTGGTAGAAATGTCATTTTTCCTCCTGCTCTCTCTCCCAGAACTGACTGCTAATTTCTCTTCTTTGGCAATTGCAACTGCACCAAGATCAAACTTTATATAAGTATAGAGTGGACTAGCAGAAGATAGTTATGGAAGTAAAAAAACAAAAAAAAACAGAGAGAGAGTTCAAAATGCTTACTGAGAGCAGTCTAGATTGGCAGAAAATTTCAAGAACACAGTTGCTAATGATAGTACATTTAGATGAGGCCAAACTTTCCTGTGCCAACAAGGTCTAATTTGTTGCATACCAATGAGAACATTATCTAAAAGAAAAAAAATATTTAATCTCATTAATGGTTAACCCTCAAAAGCAATGACATGATAAATTTTCTATAATTTGCTTCTAAATAAAAAGAAAAATAATCAAATTTAGAATTAAGCAAATTGCTTTAGCCTGCCATTTAAAAACATCACAAGTAATCTAATTAGATAAATTTATTAGGAGTAAATGTGAATGAACTCAGAAATTGAATTTGGGTACCAGCACTTGTACAGCCTCCGTGTCAACATTAGAGAGCAAAGCTAGATAAAAATCCACTTTGTTTTCAAAGTCTGAAAATATATAAAATAAAATGGAGAAGGATGTCCTCATACAAAGAAACTGAATTTAGTCCCATGGCATCTTGCAACAAAGGGTCAATAACATCTGTTGGAGTAAACAAACCCATCTCTACCCTGCCTATGTAAGTCCTGTAATTACTGATGAAGTTCAGCTTCTCAGCCTGGCAGGTAGATCTTATTAGCATTTATGAAGCATAAATTTAAAAAAATTCCCTAACCATCCTATGCAGGTCCAACCCTTATGGCCAGATAGTTTAGATTTTGGTTCAGTTGTGATTGCTCAGGAAGACAAATTAGCATTTAGTTTCAGGAGAAGGGGCTAGTGGAAGAAGAGAAATGACATTTCAGGGATGGATGGGAAGAACTGTTGTGGCTCTTTTCACATTTACAAAATAACTTTCTTTGTATTATTAGCATTGCCCTATCAGTGTCCACATCAGTGTCATTTAGGTGATAGGTAAAGGGAAACAACTATAGGCCAGGCACTTGATACATGTGGAACCCTTGAATCCCCCATAGCACTATGGGACTACTATTATTGCTTCCACTTCACAGATGGAGAATATCATTTAGCTAGGAAATGATGGAATTAATGAACTCCTATTTCTCTGAGTTCAAGACTATTATTAAAAGTCTCAATGAATACTTATTTGGATGGTTAATTTTACTGAAAAATAATTTTCACTGCTAATAACAACAATAGTCAGCGGCTTTTGACTTTCTAGTCCAGTTTTTATGTAATATTTTTACCTTCACAACAATTTTGGGTTTTGGTATTGAGGTCAGTCATCATTCTCATTTTACAGATAAATAACCAGAAACCCAGTGAGTTTACATTACAAAATCCTACATTTTTAAATAAACATGGCTCTTAAACTCAGGTGTGTAAGCTCAAATCCCAAGCTTTGCATTACCCTCCAAAACCTCCTCTGTCCAGGGAAAATAAAAATTAAGGACAGAAGACCATGAGCTATCATCTGACCTCTGATGTCTAACCAAGTCTCTAAGATTGCATTTATTTAGGGAAGAGAAATAACTATATGGCAAATGGTTGATTGTTTAATTCAAATTAATAACATGAGGAGATCAATTATCTGATGGTCTAATATTGATGTGATAAAAAAAAAAGATTATAATTTGAGCAACATGATGAACTATCTTGCAGGACACATAAGACTAGTTCTCCCAGAATCTAACAACATTGTTATTGTAAATCACTCTTTTGGTTTATTTCGTGAAACCCCTTGGTTGCAATTTAATCCCACCTTTGCGCGGTCCCTTAGAAACACTGGTTCACTTTCCTTATTTACAAGAAGAGTGTTAAGCCTCATTTTTCTTAAGCTAAAAGACCAAAGCGGTCAGAAGCAGAGACAACAGGGATCTGACAAGGCCACCAGGCAATTACACGTCCGCTCCTATGTACCTGCCTGCATGTTTATGTGGGATCAGAAAAAGGACAAGATGCCCTTCCTCTTGTGAAGTCTCTACTGATCACAGAAGCAGATTTCAAATAATCTTTTCCGTTTTGCTCCTCTGGGCTGCTTGGCTTTGTAAACTGTCAGCAAAGCCGTCAGAGTGGGAAGCCAGATATTGCGATTTCTATGGGCGGGAGCTGCCCGAATCATGTCTAAGCGATGGCAGCCACAGGGGCCAGAGCAAACCATGTCATTGTGATAGTCCTGAATCCCCTGGGCTAATTAGGCCTTCACATTCTTCTATAACAGTGAAAAAAAAAAAAAAGCTACTTGGAGATTCCATTACAAACTGCACACTTTCAAGGTACATGAAATTGCCCAGTTGTTGCTGCTGGTAAAATGAAACCTTTCTCTCTTGATTTGAGATCATTAGCTTTCTGTTTTACAGCAGACCATCTGCTGTTCTTATCTCAAAGCAGAGATACAAGGGAAGCCCTTTCATCCGCCTGGGACAGCATTATCTGCCACAACTGTTGATTACTCTGTGTCAGGGAAGTGAGAGCTTGAAGGATAGGGAGTGGGAGAGGGACAAATGAAATAGTCGCTGGTTTCTAGAGAGCCCTCCCTATGTGCCCAGCACAGGCAGAAAGCACTGGTGCTTGATTTTACTTTATTTTTTCAACAACCCTGGAATAGTTGTGATTATTATCCCCATTTTACAGATTTAGAAAACTGAGACTTGCTCAGCATCAGAGTAAGTGTTGAAAAAAGAATCTCTTGAATGTTTTATAAAGAGTGAAATAAAAGATAAGCTGCAAAGTACAGAATTTTCTTATTTAAGGTGAAGACCCTTTTATTTTAGAAGCAGCATCTCTCCAACAGGAAAACCACATTTTTTTCTTTCACAGTAATTTTAGGTAAAGTTGTTTTATTGCCTACATTAGCCTTCCTTTATCTTAAAATCCATATTTATTGGAATAAATTTAATGTATAAATAAAAAACGATTTTTAAAATGGCACTGATTATCCTAACTGGTATGAAATCATAAGTAAATAAATGACAAGTCGACCTCAGTTATAAAATGTCAAATCTGCATGTACATGGTGGAATGTCATTGAGCAAGTATTTGAGTGGCTGTTAAGTGCCAGACGCATGCTAGATGTTGAGCATCTATTGGTAAAATAGACTAAGTCTATTTTTTTTCCTGTTTCTCATGAAGGTTATAGAGAAAAGACCATTAGAAAATCTATCATTCTATATAAATAATTTGGTGTGTCTGAAGTAGAAATGTGAAACGAAACACAAAACCCCAGTGATCAATTTTTGTATTGCAAACGTTCACTTAAAAAAGCACAAAATGTGAATAGCACAAAATAATTGCATAGGAACAGTTTCACTAGAGGAAAAAAATGGTCACCATGACTCTTGAGAAGTAGTTATTATAAAGGATTAATGACCAAAATAACAATAGAAAAGAAAGTAAGGTATAATATGATGAGCAATAATAAATAAATAACATCTAACAATTCAGTTCACCATAACCATTTGTCATACCCTTCACTCTTGCTGCTTTGATAGAATCCAAGACAGAATTCAGAACAAACAGCAACATTTGCTTATGTATGTGTTGGGTATGTGCTTGAATTTTCTCTGCAAAAACATGTTTAAAGCAGATGATGTTTTAATTTGGGTTCTTCTGTGCTTAACGTAATTTGGTTATTTCCTAATTTTGAAGGGAAAGGGTTGGGAAAAAGAAATATAAGCTAAGCATTTTTTTTGTTACCCACAGAGATAAACTGAAAGCATGGATGTGTTCTTCTTCAACTGCTTAGTGGATTATGACTCACTCTGAATCATTTTACAAAGACTTCACTGAGCATACCTCAATTTAGAAGAATAGCCATGAGACCTCCAATTAGAACTATAATTAAATGTCATTTGGGGACTAATAACCGAGGCTCACAACGTTGTCTGAGTTGATGACAGTGGGGAAGGAATGAGGTTGCATGGTTCAGCTTCTGGTCAGAAATGCCAGCTGCTTATTCTACTCCAGTAAATTTCATGCATCAGTGTATTTATAGCTACTATAAACTGAAAATATAAAAGGAAGAAAAAGTAGAGAAATATTGATTGCATGATGGACCTTGGAGTTACAGTTTGACATCTATGGGATTTATTCCTTGATAACAAATGTGCCTTTTGGTTTTATCCAACTAAACTTGTTTTTCTCTCTTTCTAATCTTTTGCGAAGATGTGTGTAAAATAGAGGTATGTATAGAAAAAATGTTGTATCTGCTTAAAATGGTATGATTTTTGCCCTGGTGCAGTGATTAGTTCTCAGACCTCTCTTATGGAAACCTGGAGGCATTTATGATTTGGGATCTGGATTTTGAGGGGTTTGGGTATTTCAGTGTACTGATGTCCTGATTTCCCTACTACTGTGGTCTGAGAATTTGTGTTCCACTACCCCGAAAATTCATATGTTGAAATCCTAACCCCCAAGATGGTATTAAGAGGTAGTAGGACTTTTGGAAGTGATTAGGTCATGAGGGCTCTGCCATCACGAATGGGATTGATGCCCTTATAAAAAGAGGCCCGAGAGAGACCCGCCACTCCTGCTACCATGTGAGGACAAAGCAAGGTCGATCTCTATGAATCAGAAAGTTGGTTCTCACCAGACATTGACTGTGATAGTGATTTGATCTTGGACTTTCCAGCTCCCAGAACTGTGAGAAATAAATTTCTGTTGTGTATAAGCCACACCTATTTTGTAGTATTTTGTTATAGCAGCTTGAACAGCCTAAGATACCTATAAAACTTGGGGATTTTTGACTAGCTCTTTGATATAAAAAATTGTTTAGTCATACAAGATCTAGAAATGCTTCCCTTTGGGGACAATTGATTTTTCTGAGATAGAGTCTCACTCTGTTGCCCAGGCTACAGTGCTGTGGCATCAGCCTAGATCACAGCAACCTCAAACTCCTGGGCTCAAGCAATCCTGCTGCCTCAGCTTCCCAAGTAGCTGGGACTACAGGCATGCGCCACCATGCCTGGCTAATTTTTTCTCTATATATTAGTTGGCCAATTAATTTCTTTCTATTTTTAATAGAGACGGGGTCTTGCTCTTGCTCAGGCTGGTTTCGAACTCCTGACCTTGAGCGATCCACCCGCCTCGGCCTCCCAGAGTGCTAGGATTATAGGCATGAGCCACCTGCGCCTGGCCAGGGACAAATATTTGAGGTAGCTTTGCCATTCCTTTTCTTCTAAGAATCTAAACCAAAACAAACAGAAAATCAAAACTTGCCACTAATTGATTTTCTCATAGGCTCAAATCATTACTAGTGTATGTTGGACTCAACAAATTAAGCCAAAACTGAGAATCAACTGTTTTTCCATTGGTCTATTTGGAAATCAGAAGTGGGCATGGCATGCACGACAAGAAAACGACTACCAAAATTGGAATACATTCAAGGTTGGAAAACCATTTGAGAACATCATGTAAAAGAAGCAAAAAAAAAAAAATGTACTATGCTTATTTATAAATACCTAAAGCAAGCAAGCATACATGCATTTAAGCTTTCATGAGGCCAGAGAAGAAAGTAACTTTTGTATAAAGAGGAAGAAGTTGAGGAAGTTAGAACATAAAGGAAGTGGGAGGATTAGAGCATCCCAGCAGCTGTTTCGTGGCTTTGTAGGACCTATTTTGGCATCTCTGGCATATGTGGTCCTGCGTCAGGGTGGACTTCATGGGGAGTCCTATATTTACCAGGTAAGTGACCAGATGTCTTTGCCAATGTGTAATAATTTCTGGGAAAGGGATTTAAAAATTCAGGTCATATCACCCAAAATAGGAAACCAACTCTTCTTGCTTTAAAGGAAATTTATGGATAATTCAAGATAAACCATCTGTTCAATAAGAAATACACATCCTACAGATGGTGAGAATTATAGGACCCATAATACTGTTAATAATAGCATCATTTTTAGATGTATTGTATGAGAAATATATGTACGTGTACTCATGGGGTCCGTTAGGGTGGAATTTTACATTTATACACCACACTCAGACTCTTTCTCTGATACAGTGCTGCGTATACAGTAGGCTGCTAGTAAGTCTGGAAGGAAAGAGAGAGGGAGGAAGGAGAGGAGTAAAGGATGGAATGAGGAAGGAAGGGAGGAAAGAACGAAGGAGGTTTAAGATTATCTTGGGGTAAATTATCTATTGTGTGTATTAACTGGAATAAAATATAATAGACATATAATTGAGCAAGGTTGGTACAGAATGCAATTTGAAGAAGGGAAGGAGGTAGAGATAGATTTGTTTTTTGTAGCCAAGCTCTGTCCTCCCTCTATGGAATGACACTATATTTACCCCCATTCTCAGTACTATGAGACCAAAGGTAGGGAAAGATACAGATCCAGACCATTCCAGGGTGAGCCTGGGTAGGAACCAGGAGCTGTCAGGCATTACGAGATTTCAGTCACCTGAACTTACCAAAAAAGAGGTTCCCATTATTTACACTCATTGTGGCTTTCCTTAGGGAGGCAATTTTGATTAATTTTACATCATATTTTGATTAGCTTTGCCTTAAGCCTATGCAGTATGCTAGAGCCAGCTTGTATGGTCACTTATTAAATTTTTAGGAAATTTATTTGTGTACCAGTTGTTAAATACAGCTGTTACTAAAAATTAAATGAGATAAACTTGCAATTAAATATATTGCTTTAATAAAAAAGGTAATAAATGTTCAAATGCATTATCTCCAATCACTTTACTGCATTATTCTATTATCTATGCCCTTGAGATTATTTATTTCTCTGTATATATATATGGGGGAACCATAAGATTATGTGCACGTGGGCATCTCTACCCAACTCTGCATTCAGTGATATCACAAGGGTTGCTTGAACTTGGCCTTAGTAAAAATAGTCACTCTACAGAAATTGGCAAATGCTACAAGTCAAGTCTGATTTTCTGGTGGGGAGTGGAGTGATGGTGGCTAAGCATTTACCAGCACATGCTTGAGTAGACATTTTGTTTTTCATTGTATCGATATCCATTGCTCCCTATCTTCTGGAATGTGCTGCATCTTTTAGATAATCCTTCCTTCCCTCCTTCAGGTAGTTTTAGTGAGGATTTCAATTATTCTACCTCACCCCTTGATCACAGATTTAGGAATATAATCCAGGTTTGGTCAATCAAAATTACCTCTCCCCCAACCATAGTGATAAACTCAAGGATGTGCATGTGACCGAGGCCAAACCAATCAGAGTCTTTCTCTGATGTTTCTAGATCAATGCTGGGAATATTAAGCCTTGTTTTTTTTAATCTCTCTGGGGTAGCTAAGCTGAAAGAATGTAAGGCTAAAGCTGGCTGTGGCCACAATCCCCCAATACCCACATTACACATAAGAAACCAGACCCCATTAGGAGAGCCTGAGGCTATTGCAGAGGACATGAGACAGAGGACAACCTGGTGACTTCATTTGAGTCTCTAGGAGCAGGCATGTTTGTTCATCCATTCTCTTGCCAGTCGTATAAGTCAATAAACTCAAACTTTTGCTTAAGCCATTTTGAGTTTTAATCACTTGCAATTAAGATTCTGACTAATACAATTAACTGGGGATTATCTACATCTTTTCTCTTCTTGCTCCCTGTTTCCTTGTTTCAATTGTATGTATGTATGAATACATACAATTTTTATATTATCACACCTTTAAAACTGGTGTAGAGGAAAAGGTTATTTAGAAAACCAGATATAGTCATTCAGGAAATCCATAAATCTCTCTTAACCAGGACTTCCATGGTTTTGCTGCTACCAAGGGGATTGGGGTAATAAAATGCAAAGGTTTATCACCCTAAAATCCAAACTCTGCCAAGAAGAAATAGGATTTGAACAATGTAATTGATTAGTGTCACTCCAGCAGAAGATATATAACAATGGGAACAATTCTCAAAATGAAATACTAATGAAAGGATCAATTGTTTTGCTGTCTTGATTAAGCTATAGAAACTGAAGCTTGTTATATCACTTATCAGCAGAACTGTGATTAGTTGATATAGGAAAGGAATGAAAATAGAAAGAAAAAAAGAAACTGAGAGAAAAAAAAAACTTGGAAAAAGACCAGAAACTAGTAATTAATTGACTCAGTTTCCTCATCGGTGTAATGAGGATGATAATAGTATCCTGTAGAATTATTATGAAGATTAACATTCATCAAGTACTTAAACAGATTCTAGCTCATATTAAGGACTATGTAGTTTAGCTCTTGTTTCTGTTGATGTTCTGGAAGAAAGCCAATGGCACTCTTAAGTAGTGTAATACAAAAGATTTTAATAAAAGAATTATGTGAGAGTTTAGGGAAATCCCCAATGGATAATGAAGTATTCTAGAGCTAGTGAAAGAATGGGAGGTAGTTAGCACTCCTAGAACTGAAGGAGAAGGACAAAAAGAATAGTTCCCAGAACCTGGAAGGAGGAAATTATGAGAAGATGATTGCCTGACAGGAGCTATGACTTTTAGTGGGGAGACACAGCCAACCTGAGGCAACCCTGTGGGGATGGAGACGTGAGAACAAATACCTTGGTCTTACTTTACTGTTCTATTGTGGGGCTACCTATTGGTCAAAGTCAACCCGAGGCTTGAGAACAGGAGCCCACTAATGTAGTCCATGCATGTCAGCCTCCTCCAGGGCCCAGAGCAGAGTGGAAAAGGTGAAGAGTATACCTGAATGAAGTGAGTAGTTTATCCCTCAACATGTACTATTGCCCCTCATCTGGGGGAAATAGTTATATTCTCAACACAGGGAACACTCAAAACCCAGTAAGCTACCATATCATCACAGGTTGATGTCAAGATAGCCAGAGTCTCTCCTGAGCATGGGAGGAGAGCCATGCTCTCCTCCACCACTGGTTAGCCACCACTGGTGTTCTCCACATAAGGTAACAAAACACAGCTACTAGAGTTCACCTTCTATAGCTGGTCACTGAGGTTGGTGGTCACCACTTTCTTTCCCTGTCCATTCTGCATCCCCCTTCTTTACTCTCTGCCAACACATGGGATGGACAAAGTTCTTTACCCATTTGGGGTAAGCAAAAATCTTCATTGTTATATTTGAATTCTTGGTGGTTGTGTTTTTATTGGTTGGTTGTAGGTTTTTTTGAGCAGAACTATTGGGTGAGGGAGTATTTGGAGTTGCTCTAGAGAATCCCTTGGATTTCAGACACAGTCTTCCTTTCTCCCCATTGTATTTCAGCAGCCCAGTTTCCTCTTTGTAAAAGAGATCAGTCACCTTCACTCAAAATAATGATACTCTTCTTTGGCTGTTGGTTTAGCAGAATGAAGAATGATAAGTGATCAGGGGAGAATCTCAGCTTCCAATTTTCCAGTACTGTGAATGCATTTCCTGATGGAGCCATTCTTTCCTTGAGCACTAAGATCTCTGAGCCCACCAAAACTAAGGACTTGAAAGTGGGAAACAAAATTTCTTTAAGTGGATTAGTAGGAGTAATAGCACAGAAGGATACTTCTGCCCCACTCCCTTCATTCTTGGATCTGTATTTTCTGACCATGTAAAAGAGCGTTCTGTATACTGGCTGATGATTTAAAACATAATTAGATCCTATAAGATAGCAACCAACCTTATGGGGTGTTGCCTCCTGATAGGGGCCATATCTGAGCCTTAGACAGTAGCCCTTCCTATGTTCTATAAAGCCAGCCATTGCCACATATTTGGGCAAATGGTAAAACCAGTGAATTTCATAGGCATTAGCCCATTTTAATGTTTCTTTTATGTTAAAATATGTTTCCTGGTTCTCATGTAAAACATTATGGTGATAGATAAGGCATTCTGAAAGTCCATGAATGGTTACAATGCTAGAAGTTCTATAGGCTGAAAAGATATCATACCTGGAATATGTATTTAATATTAGCTGCCCCTTCAATGATGGAATGGGTCCCATATAATCAAACTACTAATAGAAGGCCAATTGTCCCTATTCTAGGATAATGCCATACTGGGACAGTGTTGACTTCTTCTGTTGGTATATTGGGCACTTAGTAGTGAAAATAACCATATTAGCTTTGCTGAAATCCAATAAATAAGTGGTTAAGATGACCCACCTTATGAATGTCAGAAGCCTTTTGTCCTGCTACCCTGATGCTTCCTGTATAGGTGATGTGACATGGCTTTGGTGGCAGTGATGAGAATTATGCGTAGGTTCAACCACATAGACCTCTAACAGAAGCACGCTGTGTCTAGTGCCAGAAATGTTGCTAGAGCGAGCAGTGGCATCTCCTGCCAAATGGGAGCAGGAAGGTTGGCATCACAAGATTAGTTTTGCACCACAATTTTAGGCAAAGCCTTCAGATTTTTCATAGATTCTGTAAACTAGTCAATATAGCTTTATTAATTTGTTCTGCTAAAATCAGCCAGAGTAATTTCTGCTGCATGTACTTTTGCATCTTGATCAACTCACTGAGGCAGCACCCCAAGATTATGACTAGGAAAGCAGTAATAAGCATGAAGTCCAAAGCGAGAGGCGAGGTTCATAATGAAAGAGTAGGTAAGTAATTAGAAGTTGGCAGGGATGTGTGTGTGGGCCCTGTCTGGGTACCCAGCTCAAACAGAAGGCCTCGAGTGGTCTACTGAAATCCCGCAGGCCTTAGGAAGTAGGACCGATGACTCAAAACTCTGGGTCATGCTAGAAACACAGGGTGTTCAGACCTTTCCAGACAATAATAATTAGAGAGTGGGAAGGTTTCACAATGAATATGGTAATTTTTCCCAGAATTGGTATTTTAGCTGGAAATATTTAATTGTGGTAATACATCTGTTGAACTTCAAATGAGGCAGATAATAGAGTATAAAAGGTCATATTATTCATCATAGGCAATCTCTGTTCCAAAAATCACTGCTTAGAGCAAAACTGTTCTAGAAGATATTACTGTATGTCTCTTATCTTAGAAGAAGGTAAAAGCGTAAATAATTTGCACTCTTATTAAATGAATATTTCCTGGGAAAACATCTACTTATTATCATCTCTCCTTGGATTATGTAAATTTGAGTGAATTATCATCACAAAATAGTTAGAAATCATTTACTTTATTTCTTTTCTTATTAACATTTAGCATTTAATAGCACTTCCTTATCAGATAATGCTTTTCCAGCCATTTATTTTTAATTAATTGTTTCAGTTCATCATACTCTTGCAACAGGTAACTCTCCCTCTTTTTCATTATCTGAAGTGATCATCTGGAGGCACTGCTATTTCAACTCTGGTTAGAGGATTTTCTGCTTACTGGTAGTGAACTATGGTAATCTTTTGGTTTTGTAGAGCAGGAGATGATGAAGGTGATGCGAATGGAACTGAGTCCTGCAGCTTTAGGTGCCTTGGAAGGCAGCATGCTCTGACAGAGAGGCATTTTTTCCAGGAAAGGGAGTGACAATTTGCCTTGATGGCTTCTCTTCTCCCCTGAGATTGTATAAGAGTATATAGGCTGGAAAGATGAAGTCATGAGTAAGATACAGCATTTTGTTGACATATTATACCTTCTGAGATTGACTGACACTCCTTTGTTTGCCCAAGGTTTATTCACCTTGAACCTAGTCCCTTTTGGCTCTTTCCTTGTCAGAAGGACAAGTTTAAGAGCAACAAAACTCCCATTGACTCTAGAGTACCTGCAGGTCAAAATCAAAGTGAGAAAAAGACTCAGTGTGCTGGCAGTGGGGATAAGAACTGACTAGTGAGGAATAAGGGCATTCTTTCAGAGTAATCAGGAAAAGTAAATTATTTAGTAAGGTTTATTTGATTTAAGGTAAACACAGAAATGTTCCCTTTTCTTCTTCTTCTCTTCCTCATTCCGTGTTTCCATTTTATATATTCAAAACCAGTTACATGTTTCTTTTTCAGAAATTTAAATTAAAATGCCAAGGTAAAACAATGGCCTTGCTACACTCTGCCTCTCCTGATAGAAATCCCAGCCTGTAAAGTCCCACGTTTCACCTGTGGGTCATCCCAGACCCCCATGTCTGTGGTGTTGTACAAAGTGCACTTTCAATAATCAACTTACCATAAAGTTATAAAAAAGTGCTTGTTGCCTAACACCAGCATCTGAATGAGATTGACCATAATGAAATATTGCTGGATATATGAGCTCAAGGATTTTCTTTCCTACTTTTCATGTTCCAGCTTTATAAAATAATTGATGTCCACAACTGAGTACACAAAGGACCCATGGATATTTATGTGGTTGAACTAAAAGCCTGGGAACAGACCTGCCAAGCATATGACAATGTATTATTTGGAGCCATCTGACATGAACTTAAGGCTAGAAAAGCAAATGGTGTTTTGCTAAGAGTGTGGACTTCAGATTTACTGGTGTCTTTCTAAATCACAGGCAAGGTGTTGAAATAGCCTTAGATCTCTGCTTTCTCTGACTGCATTCCCAGTACCACTTACTCTAGACTCTATTGCAAAGGCTGCCCAATGTACGTCTATTCCCAGCTTTAACAAAAGAAATTGTGAATCACATAGATAGGGCTGTAGTAGGAGTTGAAGCAACCATTGAAGAAGTTATTTTTTCAGTCCTAATGTTACTTGTATCAATGTAAAAAAAATTGTTTCTACTCATTTACTCAAATTACATTACCAGAAACTGTCAGGAAAAGAGATACAAAGATGAATTACAAATGATCACTCCAAATGATAGATCTGCTGTCATCTCCAGTAGATAGATGATAGGCATATAGATAGTAGATAGACAAATAGATAGATGATAGATAGATATTAAATAATCAAGTGGATGAGCTAGACAAGGGCAACCATTGACCTTTATGTAGCCAATATAACAGGACCTAGAGGCTGCTATAAAGACAATATAGCATAATGGTTAAGGGTCTGGAGTGTGGTCTGAGAGCTCCCTAAGATCCTTTCAAGGTTTCTGCAAGGTCAAAGCTATTTCCATAATAATGTGAAGAGATTATTTACCATTTTTACCCTCATTTTATTTTTATACTAAGATGTTATTTGCCTTTCCCACTTATTCTTTCATGAATGTATGGCAGAGTTTTCCAGAGGCCACCTGACATGTGATAGCTCAACAGCATAAACACAGGAAAAGATGGGAGAATCCAGATGTCTTCTATTATGCCAGACATTAAAGAAATTTACAAAAATGTAAAACAAAATCATTTTCTGACAATTTTTTGTTTTGAAAAATACATGATTTTCATTAAAAATATTTACATTAACATGTTTGTCTAAATTTTTTATCTGATTTATCTGAACCATTATTTTAAAATGAATGAATTAATGAATATCTTGAAATTTAATCAGCTTTAATTTCTAATATTATAAATATTAGTAGACATAACCCACATAAACAAAAGCTCTTTCATGTCCTCATGGAAGAATATGAAAAGGACCAAAGACCAATAAGTTTGAGAACAGCTAATGAGAACATAAAGGAAATACCTAAATGTTAACTGTTATTGCTATTGCTATTATGAGACCTAAAAGCTAGATTGCTTGTGATGGGGATTCTGTTGATGAGTCAGGGGAGAAAGTATGGTCAAGGAAGCCTGGAGGATTTAATGCCTAAGCTGGGTTTTAAAATTGCCTATATACTTCGCATCTCTGGCTTTAAGAGGTGGTTAATAAGTTAACCTAGACATTGGCTATATTGCAATGCATTGTATTTGCCACACTGCATTTATCTTGGTCAGATTACACAGAGAGGTGTGTGATGGTGCTGGCATTGAGCGAGCTGATAGTCTACTTGGAAATACAAAACTTTCACCTAGAAAGATAACTCATGGTACAAGATTACACAACAAGGGCTGACAGCAACAGGTGGCTGATAGGAGGCAAAAAAGCCATTAAGTCTTGTAAGATTCATGAAACATCACCATTGAAAGGACATGTGGTTATGTTTTAGAGCAACCATCTTACTAATATTTTTATGTTTTAAAATTAAACAAGTAACTCATGAATACATTTTCTGCATAAATATTTTAGCAATTGAAAGGTTTTATTTTGGTGGGGGGGAGTAAAAAGTGAAATTGAACCTTTAGCTTTCTACCCAACCATGCTCCTCTATCCTGAGATAAGTGCCATAGCAGTTTGGTAAATATCTTTGCAGGCTTTTTTCTATGCATTAAATAGAAAAATAATATCAAAACTTATGACTCTTACCAAGTACTAGACATTATTCTAAAACATTGACCTATATCAACTTACATAATCTTCACAAAATGCCAGAAAGCATTTACTAATATTATTCTTCTTTCACCTGTGGGAGTCGGGGAGTGTTGGGGTACAGAGGGGCTTAGCAAATGGCCCAAGGTCACAGAGGTAGTGAGTGATATACTACGCTTCACATAGATGTAATTTATGTTACACAATTTTTTAAAATAGTGATGTTATCAGTTTAATGAAAATTCTGGACTCCTATAATGCAAACATGGCAGTGTTTTGTTTTTTCCCCCCAACCATACTCCATGCCTTAATCCATTTGGGCTGCTAAACATAATGCCATAAACTGAGGAGCTTATAGACAACAGAAATCTATTCCTCATAGTTCTGGAGCTGGGATGTTCAAAGTTAAGGCAGATTTGGTGTCTGATGATAGCTTGTTTTCTGGCTCATAGTGGCATCTTCTCATTGTGTCCTCACATGGTGTAAGGGGCTAGCAAGCTCTCTTACGATTCTCTCTTTTTTTAATGTTTTTATTTTAGGATATTATGAAAGTACAAACATTTTGGTTACATTTTATGTCTTTGCCTCACCCAAGTGAGGATTAGAGGTATGCCCTTCCCCTCTACAATGCTCACCACATCCATTAGTTGTGAGTTTACACCACCTCCCAAACTCCTAATCCCAGGAGAATATTACTACCACATGAAAAGCACTAATCCCAATCATGAGGTCTCTACCCTTATCACCTAATGACCTCTCAAAGGCTTCAACTCCTAATAACAACACTTTTGAAGTTTGGATTTCAACATATGAAATTCGAAGGAGACACAAACAATGAGATCATAACACCCCGTCTAATCCTCCTTTCAAGCCTCTTAATGACATCTAGACCTGACCTCTCAGTAATTTAAACAACAGCCAACTCACCATAGTCCAATTTAAAACTTCCTTCTTCTCCCTGCCTCTTCACTCTCTGTTATAGACGCTTGTTTTTCTGCTGGTTGGAACTTGGGGTGGGGATGAGGTGGTGGCGGTGGTGAGTCAAAAGGGCCAATGTCACTTCACCTGCCTGGGAGAGTGGCTATCAACCTGCCTTAGTAGCCAGCACAAACTAAGGGTTGAAGCCTCCTTTGTGGCAGGTGTCCAAATGCTGGCTCATTTAAAGGATGACACGAGTGAGCTCTTCTGTGCCCTTAGGCCCTCTGTGAGAGGCAAATAGCCACAGCTGAGGACTTTTTATAGAGCCAGAATTTTTGAAGATCTTCCCTTATGAAAGGCAGAGAACTTCACTGTCTTCTACAAGCTTTCAGTCGAGAGGAAAAAGTCTACTGGGAGAAATTGAAACCCTCTGCCATGAAGTTTTATGGGATGTGAATTTACACTCCCCATGTGGTATGGGATCCCCAAACAAGAATTAATTAACATAGATATGAGTCCAGAATCCCTGGAGGTCCGGATGAGACAGATGCAAAAATACTCTATGGATCTGCTTTCATAAGCTAGGGCACAACACTGCCAAAGATGAGCTCACACTAAAAAATTACAAAAAAGAAACCACTATGAGAGAGAAAGAGGATGTCTGCACATGCAACACACAGGAGAACAAAACTCCAGAGAACTGAAAATACTAGAACAATATGAGAAAGACTATAAGATAAATTTTTAAATGACTAAAATGAAAAAGGAAGCTCTAATGAAAGAACTGGAAAAAAATTAAAATATAAAACATATTTCCTGTATTTTTTAAAATACTATATAGAATCTTTATATATTTAACTCTTTAATCCACTTCTAATCTAGCTAAGTAGATAGCACAGGAAGCTAAGAAGTTTATTGAAATGATGTCTATTTCTCCCGAATCACTATAGTTCCTCTTTTGTTCACTGATTTTCAAAAGCCAAACGATCATAATGGATTTCTAAATATTCCATATATGTGAATCTATTTCAAGATACTAGTCTGCTCCATTGTCTACTGCTATACCAACATATCCTTTTAATTAATTTACTTTTACCATGCTTTGGCATTAGGTTGGGAGAGTGATCTTTTATAATTGTTCTTATTCTATATCTTTTTCCAAATTATTTTCTACTTGTTTTATTCTAGGTCATGCATTCTCAACAACAGGGGTGATATCACCCCTGAGATGGTGAAAATTAGTTCTGGAAGGGAAAGGAATCTTACTTTTTATGCATATGTACCAACAGATACAAATACAGAACATAAACAGTTATATTATATATCCGTGGTATTAATATATCATGGGATGATTAGGAAAAAACATTAAAAAGTCTCCTCAGTATGGTAAAAATATTAATAATAATAATTTTAAAAAGGTTGAAAGACACTGTTTCAGATGAATTTTGAAATTATCTTGTCAATTCTTACCACTGATTTTTGCAAAAGACGACCCTGGAGACCAGAGAGATGATATGATTTGACCTAGGTTGCATTGCAAATTAGAAGCAGATCTAGGACGAACACCCACTCCTGACTTTTAGCTTTAGATTCTTTTCACTGCACCACCTATCCTGATCTGTGTTGGCACCTTGAATATAAAATCTACCCCAGACCTATGTGTAGATTCTGCACATTGGACAGCCCTGAGCACACATTGTCTATACTCCTTCCTTTTCAGTCCGGGAAGACCATTTCTGAATCTGCCTGTTGATGTCCATCTTTTGTCCTGTCGTTTTTGTTCCCTCCTTTCTTTCTGTTTCTTAGAGCCTTGCTAGTCAATGCTGGCATTGGCTGGAGTCCTTGCGATGAGAGCAGAGAGAAGGATTCATCTGTAGGCCCTGGAGTTTGGGCTCTAGGCTCTACTGAAACTTACCAGAATTTCAGAAGAGATGAAGACCTCTAGGCTATGTTGATCAAGAAAGGCTAAGAGATTATAGAGGCTGAGAAAAGATGGAGATGACAGGGGTAAAGGAACATACCCATAAACGAAGGATGGGGAGACAAAGTGTTGACAATTGCTGAAGCTGTGTTCATTACACCATTCTCTTTAATGCATATGAATAAATTTTTTCTTAATAAAAAGTGTGTAACACAAACAAAAACTTCAATTTATCATCAAATTAAGAAGTTCTACTTTATCTCCAGCTCACACCTCCTCTGTATTCCCTCTGACTAGTAGTAAAGCAAAGAACGCTATCAGCCCTTTTTTCTCTTTTCTTTGATTCACTTCCTTTCCAATTATATGTGTAACTTCTGTCTCCTTTAGGGATGCAGTGGGCCAGTGAGAAAAGGAAATAAATAAGAAGGGGGGAAGTTATTTTTACTTAGCAGTACCATCTGTAATTCTCTTTTGGTTATGCCCTTCATCATATCAGACATCCAATGGCTATTGCTGTTTTGTGATCCCTTCACTGGGTTTTTGGAAAGCCACCCCATGATCACCACAATCCCAGGTTACCTCCAGATTAGACTAATCCCTGGTGGCTACTATACACTCTCTTTTTGGCCTTTTACAACTCTGCCTGTGGTAGACAACCAGATGGGTCCCAACAATTCCCACCTCTTTGTATTCACTCTGGTGTAATGAATTGTACCACATTATACCCACACTGGTATTGAATACAGGAGAAATGATGGTATATTGCTTCCAAAATTAGGTTATAGAACATACTGTAGCTACTGTAGCTTCTGTCTTGGTTTCTGTTTGTCTCTTTCTTTCCCCCGCCCCTCTCTTACTACTTGCTCCTGAAGAAGCCAGCTGCCATGTTGTAAGCAATACTATGAAGAGACCCACCTGTTCAGGAACTGAAGCCACTTCTTAATAGCCACATCAGTGAGCTTCAGTACAGATCCTACAGCCCTGCTCAAGCCTTCAGATGACTGTAGCCCCAGCTGACAGCTTGGGTGCAATCTCATAAGAGACTTTGAATCAGAATCATCAGCAGAGATGCTCCCTGATTTCTGACCCTTAGAAATTGTGTGAGATATTAAATATTTGCTGTTTTATGCTACTAAATTTGGGGAAAATTTGTCACACAGCAGTAGACAACAATCCTTTTCTCAGCTCTGTCCTTAGTAGTACATGTCTGAGGTTGCTTTATCCCTAAAATTAGTAAGGAATGCAAACAAAAACTTCAGTTTCTCATCTAATTCAGAGATTCCATTTTATCTCCAGCTCGCACCTCCTGTGTATTCCCTCTGAGTAGCAGTGAAGCAAGGAAATTATCAGTCTTTTTTTCTCTTTTCTTTGATTCACTTCCTTTCCAATTATATGTGTGGCTTCTGACTCCTTCAGGGATGCAGTGGGATGGTGGAAAAAGGAAATTAATAAGAAGGGAGACAAACAACACTCCTCTCTGTCTCCCATTGTGGCTAGAGGTGGATGCTGGGTTAACGGTAAAGTTGCCATACATTCTGGTTTAAACTTTTAGACTCATTGTAATTATTGTTATTACTCTCAAAATTGTCCTCATTTGGACATGTTACATGGTTTTTGCTAACCTTTGGTAAGTCTTGCAGGTAGGTATCTAGAAACTTTCTTTAGAATTTTTGGGACCTTGGTACCCAAACGTCTAAGAGATGACAGAAAGTATTTATTTAGCATACAATTGTAGATATTATCAGCATTCATTTCATACTAATAAAATACTTAAAAGCTGGTACCTCAGAGGTTTTAGGGTAAAAAAAAATCATGTAGTGAGTGAGTATGTGTCATGAGGAAGAAGAAACAGATAAAAAACAAATATTTCAATGAATCCATTTCTAAAAAGAAAAGCTGAAAAGATGTGATCTGAAAATATGTCATGAAGCATCATAAGAATTCTCATTCTAGAAATTCTTTAGAATTTGGGGCTATACAAATAATGTCTCTCAGTAGCCAATCCTACCAAGAAAGAAAAGGGTATTTGAGGCCCAAAGGTAAGGGCCACTAAGTTCCACGCCTGTTATTCAAATTTATGATGGGTTAGGAGCAACCCTGCATGTAAAGGCAGGATCAATTCTAACAGGCAAAGAATAAGGCCAAGTCAGCCAAAGCCACAATCTATGGAACAATTGGCCTCATCAGGTTGATTCATTGATTCCCCTCAGGTTCTGAGATGTTGCATTCTCAGCTTCCAACATGGGTTGACGAATCCCATGTGAGAGGAATCCCAGGTGAGAGGAAAATAAGCTTTGTCAGTGTTCCACAGCAGAGGCACCTTTGTTTTTATTACTTGCTTACTCATTCATGATCATATATCAAACTTTTGTTCAGTATCCACTCTATTCAAGTCACTTAAGAAAGATTTGCTGAGTCTGTGGATCTCAGTTTCTTCCTATGTTTAATGAAAGTGCTGTATATCGTCTGTGGTTCCTAACTATTTGGGGAGATAATCACCTCTTCAACTGGCCTGTTACTACTCATCCTTGAGATATTAACTTACACATCACTCCTAATGCTGCATTCTGACAACACCTCTCCCCGGTCCTGTCAGGCTAGGATAGATACTCAGTTTAGGAGTTCCCCAATCCTTTGTGCTCTTTTTGTCACAGAATAGCCATGCTATTATGGGTGCTTGCTTAACAGTGTGTCTTGTCTTCTAGACTTTAAGCACTTTGAAGAGAGATAAAGGTGTCTATTTTGCTTGCTCACCAATGTTTACCCATAGAATCTGGCATATAGACAGAACTCAATAAATCTTTATTGAATGATGGGAAATATCTAATATATTTGTGTTTATCACCACTTTCAGATCATAGACACTTGAATAATGGATGAAATGTATGGACCTTTTTCAGTGGGTTTATGATCACCATCCAGGCTCATTTATGGATGCTGGGTTAAAAACCTGTAGGCTAGTTAATCTACCAGCCCTGATATCATAAGACTGTATGAAATCAGAAGCCTCCAATCTTCCCAAAATATGGATCTCAATATCCCTTGATGTAGGAGATAAAGCAGAGTTCAACACAACCACAAGGAGGTATCACATGGCTATAAATAATTGATGCCCCCAAATACTGAAAGGCATTTCAGAAAAGAGAAATGTAGAATCATAAAGTCATGGGGGTTGTTGAGTTGGAGAGGCTTTATAGATCTTCAAGCTAATATCCTGTTCCAAGCGAGGATCCTCTTTTACCATGTCCCATAAGAAAATACTCACACCCTTCTTGACATAGTCAGACAAAAGGAATGGTGGCCCAGAGCTTGTATTCAGCCTAAGAGCATCTTTTCCCCTTTCTCTAACAGTATTTTAAAACTCAAAGAATTTCACATTAGAAAATGCAGATTTATGGGTTTCTTCCATGAAACTGAGATTGAAAACACTGGGTCACCTTTTCTACATGGAAACATGTCTAGAGCCGAGGAGATTCCCTCATACATGGCTATCCAGTTTGCCACAGTCTGAACCACTCCCTAGTTTTGGATACCTAGTCTGATTCCATTGTGTACATTACCTTTCTATTACCTTTCTATATATACCCTGTGGCTGTAGTATGCTGGAGGTGAGGTAGGAAGCCCTTGTTTGTAGCATTTGCCAATTTTCATGGTAAAAATTCTCCCACCAGGGTAAACTTCAAGCTACCAACCTGATGTCAGTCTGCTTGCTAGGTTTCTTAAAATTTAACAATCCTAATTCATGAACAAGGACAACTTGGTTCCAGCAAATACTATTATTTGTGATCTTAAAATGTTAGAAAACCAAGTTCGTTTAAGTTTGGCCAAACCTTCACTTCCTGTAAGTCCCACCTATTGTCCCAGATATTCCCTCTGTCAGTTCAGAATACATTTTAGGTTTTTTTTTTCACAAAAACCTATTTTTGTGAATTATTATTATTATTTTTTTAATAATAACATCAATATAATTAATACTATTACTTATTATTATATAACATTATTATATAATAAAATAATAATTATTTTTTGAAATAAATTTTATTGGGTATATTTAAGGTATACTACATGATGTTAAGAGAAACATATGTATAGTAAAGTGGTTACTATAGTAAAATAAATTAACATATCCATCATCTTACATAGTTTTTTCCATTTCTCTACCCTGTGGCAAGAACAGCTATAATCTACTCATTTATCAAAAATCCTGAATACAATACACTATTATTAACTATAGTCTTCATGTTCTTTAGTTCTTTAGAACATTAGTTCTTTAAATCTGTTCTTCCTACATATCTGCTACTTTGTATCCTTTGACTTGCATCTCCCTATTTCCTCCCTTCACCCCTCTTTGGTAACAACTTTATTCTCTATGTATATCTGATTTTTTTAATATTCCACATATTAGTGAGTCATGTAATATCTTTCTTTCTGTGTCTGCCTTATTCATTTAGCATAACAGCCTCCATGTTCATCCATATTGTTGCAAATGGCAGGGTCTCCTCCTTTTTTTTCTTCATCCATTCATCTGTTGATGGATACCTGGGTTGTTTCCATACACTGCTTGTTGTGAATAATGCTGCAATGAACATGTGACTGCAGCTATCTTTACAAGGTGGTGATTTCATTTCCTTTGGGTGTACATGCAGAAGAGGGATTGGTGGGTCATATGCTAGTTCTACTTTTAATTTCCTTGGGAACCTCCATACTGTTTTCCATAATGATGACATTAATCTATATTCCCACCAACAGTGCATAAGGGTTCCTTTTTCTTCACATCTTCAGCGACAATTATCTCTTGTCTTTGTTATAATAGTTATCCTAATAGGTGTGAGGTGATATCTCATAGTGGTTTTAATTTGCATTTCTCTGATGATTAGGAATAGCCAGCATCTTTTTATAATCCTGTTGGCCATTTTCATGTCTTCTTTGGGAAAATGTCTGTTCAGGTCCTTTGCGCATTTTTCAATCAGGTCACATGTTTTCTTGCTACTGAGTTGTACAGTTCTTTATAAGTTTTAGATATTACACCCTTAGCAGATGTGCGGTTTGCAAATATTTTTCCCAATATGAAGTTGCCTTTTCATTTTGCTGTTTCCTTTGCTGCGGAGTAACTTCTTAGTTTGATGTAGCCCAGTTTATTTATTTTTGCTTTTAAAGGAGAAAGTACCACACAGTAAATATCAAAGCTTCAGAATGTGTCTTTTTCTCATCTAGTTTCAGAAATTAATTAAGGCGGGTCATCAAAAACTGATACAATATTTGAAAAACAACCAGGAAGAAAACCCTAACATGATAAAAGTAGTAATATGTAAATGTCCCCCCATCATACTATAAGGCAAAATTTAATTATTTCAATCTAACTACATTCAATAACTTTCACTTTGTAATATAGGAAACAAGATGACCTTCAGATCATGATTATTTATCTAGTTAGTATGCTATATTGATGGGTGATTTGGTATAAATTAATTTTATTAGTTGAATGTTCCTGTGGAATGAGAAATGTGAAGGACTGAAAATGAAGTTAGATACATTAAAGAGCGTCCTGATATAGGGAGAGAAAGTGTTAAGGTGATAGAAGTGGGCTGAGAAACACGGTAAGTTGCTTTTGAAGAGCCAGTTTCAATTTGCCATATGTTTTTCCTGATGAATAGATGGTGCAGAGATTGCCTTATCCCTTCTGTTTTGCCAGGAATCTCCCAGTAGCAATAAACTAGCTTTCATCACATTGGCAAGGACCACATTCAGGAAATTTCAGAGTTCTTTGGCTTTGGGCTCTTATATTGCATAGATGCCTAAAGCTCTTTTGCAAATTAAGCAGGTCTGGTCACTGAAATCACACACACGCATGCACACACATGCACACAATTATTTCTGATCCTCACCTAGCACTTTCTTTAAAACAACAATGCCCAAATAGTTTTCTAAATAAGAGAAGACCTTTTTTCTTTGTGTGATATGCCACGGTATGGTATTGATGTCTGAATTATATGGTACTTAATAAATATTAACTCAATTAACTTAAATTCCCTGAATAGATTATTTTTCAAATATCCCCAAGAGAAGACATTTCTACTCACAATGAATATACAGAAAGCTGACTGATAGCAGAATGATTTTCCTTACAAATAGAATAAATATATTTTTATAGCTAAAAAAATAGGAGTATAGAATCAGTAAACCTGTTATGATATTAAAGATAGGCTTGATTGAAATAAAAATATACTAGAAGTGGTGATATAAAAGAAATAAAACAGAATATTTATAATTTTTTTCTTTTATAAACGCCTGTGTAATTATTCCAGTAAGTTTAGACATGAAAATAAGCTAACATCATTGAATTTACTATGATTCTCAAAAATGCTCAAACTCGGTCATATTTGGAGGATTTTATTATTATTATTTTTTTATTTTATTTTTTCCAGCATATTGTGGGGGTACAAATATTAAGGTTATATATGTTGCCCTTGCCCCCCATTCCCCTTTGAGTCAGATTTTTAGAAGCCAATTTGTTCTTCTTAAAAGTAATCAATAAAGGAGAATAATTAATTCTGAGAAGTCTCTGCATCAGAGTGTCAAAATAATCATAGAGAGAAAGTTCTTTATAGAGAAATTTCAGGTAATAAATGCATAAAGAATAATGGAATTAAGACATCACTATTTTGCAGCCCCAAATGAAGTAATAGATGTAAGTGAAGACCATTATAAGCTGCTGAAACTGCTAGAGGAAATGCTGATGGGGATTCTATAATGGATGGATTAGATTGGCAATGTCCGAACCCCTGTTTAATATTAACATCATAAGGAGAGAGAGAACTAGATGTGATGAGCTCCCCAGGTGATGCAAAATGAATTCATAACCATCTCTGAAGTGTTACTGCCTAAAAATGAAACCTGAGCCTCGCTGAGTCTTTAGATCAAACTACAAGTTAATGGGAAATAAAAGGGCCAAAGAACATGTTAAATGACACCACAGGTACACGATCCACAAAATCCAGAGTGTGGGATTTAATTAGAAATAATCCAGGTGGAAGTTGCAAGTATATACGAAACAAGATGAACCATTTGTTGATGGATGGTGAAGGTGAGCGATAGATGCATGAGAGTGTGGTGAATACTGTCTCTGTTCTTGTACATATATCCATTAGCTATTATCGTAATGCTCCATAATCAATAATCACAAAACTTCAGAGGCATACCACAGTGAGTATGTGTTACCCACAAGTCTGGGGTCAACTGTGAGTGGTTTAGCTGGTGCTGCTGATGTTGGCTGGGCCCATTCTCATGCCTGGTGTTAGCCGGCTGCCACCTGACTGAGGATGGCTATGGTTGGTGGACTGAGGTGACTCAGCTTTGCTTCATAAACCCCTCATTCTTCAACAGGGCAGCCAGGCACGTTTGTATTGCTGTGAAAGAGGTGCAAGAGGAAAAGTGAAATTTATAAAAACTCTTGAGACCTCAACTTGAAACTAACTTCATTCTATTGGCCTTAGCAAGTTACACGGAAGAGGAGGAGAGTGCACCAAAGTTAGGCCACCAAGGGCATACACCCAGGGAAAGGCCAAAAATCAAGGCCAGTGTATGTTTGAAATTTTCCATGATTAAAAGTTTATAGAAGCAGCTGTGTATGGTATAGACAATACCAACAACTGAATAGACAAAAGCAGTATTTTTATACTTTAACAGCTTACCTAAAGACTATAATGCATTCAGACCATTCTTTGCTATTTTTTCTCATAAATCATTGATGGGATAATAATATCTACCTCATGAAAGTATTAGAAATATTACATTAGGTTTTGTTTATAAAGTGCTTTGCATAGTGCATGGCATCTAAGTGTTCAATAAATAAAAATAATAACAACAAGAGGCAAATAGGTAGAAACCAGCCAACGAGGTTCTGCAGAAAAGCTTTTCAGGTAGAGGCATGAGTCGATGCTAAGACCTAGAGGCCAGAAGTAGCCTGGCAGAGAATCCAAATGTAGACCACCATGACTGAAGCCTCATTAAAAGAGAGAGTTGAGGGAACTGTGGAGTGGGAGGACCGAAGATTGTGTTTCTCAATACAACAGAAGGCAACTGAAAGGTTATAAGCAACAGTGATCAAATATCAAGTGAATCCCGTAAAGCAATTATCCGTCAAAAATTTGTCCATTTATTTCTAAAAATATATATATGAAAAGATGTTTTTCCTATCATTTGGTAATATCAAGCTGCTATAATAGCATTTATGAACCTATTTATTTTTAAAACACATTCTAATAGTCTCAATATATTCCAGAAAATTCCCATCTCTTAAAGGTCTCTTTACATTCCAGAAAATTGTGCTTGCATTTGTTAAAATATGTTTTATGATCTCAAAATGCTGGTTTAAAGAGTTTCCCTTAAATGAGCTGCCATAAATTAGACTGTCTGAATGCTGCAGATTACTCCATAATTTGTTTTCTGCCAAATAGATAATGCATTCAGCACATCATATTTATTAGAGCTGCTAAACTTCTACCCTTTGCTCTCTAATTAGGCTTTTCTTGTTACTATGTGTCTCAAAAAATATGACTGTTCCATTCCCTAAACCTGATGAGTCCCTAGCTAGGGCAGGATCAGAGTTAAGGAAACCAAGAGTGGGTTTAATCTGTGTTTAGGTGTTTTTATGCAGATGATTCGGCATCAAGGGCCTGCTGCTGCGGTAGGGTTCTGTCCAGGTGGGCGTGCCTGCCATTCACTTAGTGCTGCCCCGTTTGTCATGGGAGTAGAACCATGTCTTAACAACATCTGGAAAGTTCCTTGAGAAACTCCTTGTTGATCAGTTATTCATTATGAGATACATGCAGGATTGGGTAAGCAGAAACCAGTCTGAATACTGGTGAGGATTTCTGGTTTCGAAGACATGATGAAAATTTTACTTTGTCAATGCCTGAAGTCATTTCTAATTCAGAACAACAATCAGCTGCCAGGCATACAATTGTTTGGCCCTTATTTATAGTTTTTTCCTTCACATAATGCAAGTTCATCAAATGTGCTTCGTGAGAGTTTGAATTGGGAGGAACACATGGGGAGATTCTGGGACCTAGTTATGTTCAATTTCTTGACCTGGGAGAAAGTTATATTTGATTTATAATCATTCATCAGGCTGTACGTATATGCTTTATATACTTTGATTATACAAGATAATTTCATGTTTT
The DNA here is from genome assembly GCF_040939455.1 of Microcebus murinus. Lineage (NCBI taxonomy): Eukaryota > Metazoa > Chordata > Mammalia > Primates > Cheirogaleidae > Microcebus > Microcebus murinus. The sequence goes on along the minus strand of NC_134111.1, from coordinate 91,803,588 downwards.
GTAAAAAATGTGATCCATTCATATATGCAAATACATAGTGCATTTCTATGAAGACAAACAGCAGGTAACAAAGATGTCATCTTTTCCTTCTGATTCATCTCAAGATTCTTTTGTCCTAAATCGGCCAGTCACTTTATCCTCCAACTATTTCATCATCTCAACCACTAGAGTTCTGAACCACATATTTTTCCTTTCCCCGTTAATTCTATTTATTCCTCTGTTTTCATTATTTTGTCTAGGTTCCTTTTTTCTTCCAAGTTAAGAGTATAAAAGTCTCGAAGTAAAGGGCATTTCTCTTTTCTGCTGAACACATTCTAGAGGTTCAAGAAATTCTCATTATTGGGGCTAGCAGATTTTAAATTGCTATGTTTTCTTTTCTCAGTATTGGAATCTAGTGCTAATACATAAGATATTTATTCTGATTTTGTTGTAGCAGTATTGAGTATCAGTCAAATGCTTGAGATTAGGGTTTGATAGGCTTGGATTTAAATTCTTATTCCAGCACTCAATAATTGTGCATTCTTGGGAAAGTAAAGATTTAATTTCCTATCTTAAAATTTAAAAATACCCACCTATTATTTTTTAAAGGATGAAGTAAAGGTAATGCACGTAGAGCATTTAGAAAGCTGCCTTGAATATCTTGCATATTGTATGTACTCAACAATGTAAGCTATTATTATGATTTTTATTATTACTATAACTTAAATAACTAAAAACATTTCAGCATTAACTTACAGTCAACTGCTTATATCAACTACATAAACTTTATTCTAAAAATTGAAAGAACACCAATTCGGCTTAAAGTTTTAATATGTCAAGTTTTTGGCATATACTAGAAAAAGAAACAGAGTCAAATGCATAGTTATGTATTTACCCACTTGAATGGACTTTTAAAAAATCGATGGACACCATTAAAATACCCTATATTCACAGATGACTACTTATGATGTGGCATTCAGTGTCGTGCGGTCTGAATGGACCTCATCCAAGAGGACTTAGTTACAAATCCACCAGAAGGATCTCATTATAATGTAGTTTTACCTATAACAAAATCTGTGTCACTGATTCCAAGGGCAGTGAAACATCAAGGCTCCAGAGCAGTGATTTGTGTTGGCATCTTTTTCCTCTTCATGCACCATATGAGATTAATTATACCCATCCATTTGCATTATGTATACTATTTTACCATCTATACATTATAAGACAGAGCACTTTCAGTAATAAAAGCTACCACTCACTGACTTGGGAATGAAGATGATGTAACTCAGCCAAGCCCTAGGTATTTTACTCCAGGAAAGTAAAATTCAGTGGTCTGTAGTGTCTGCCAACATCCACCACATGAACCGTCTACTACTCCAACATTCCAGCAAGAACACAGGGCTTCTTATCTCAACTCTTGATCCTTTTCCAGATTCCAGACTCCAATCATTCAGCATTTGTCTACTTCTTACCACTAATATATACCTTCAGCTGACCTCTCAATATTCTACTACTTTTGTCTCTATTACCTAGCTTCGTCTCTTTCTCTGTACATACTGTTATTCCCAACCAGTCTAGATCTTTCTCTATTTACACTTATCCCTGGGACATGGGGGTCCTGTATAATATGCAAGTCAGTTTGGATCCACTCTGTCTTTCATGATGAGATTCTGATGGGTCTGAGCATTTCTGGAAGACCCATGGAAAACTGTTCCTTGTTAAAGTTTATTTTTATGAAAACTCATTCTAAGGATGCAGACTTAATGCCCAATAAACATATGAAAAAATGCTCAAAGTCTCTACTCATCAGAGAAATGCAAATCAAAACCACAATGAGATATCACCTAACTCCAGTGAGAATGGCTTTTATCAAAAAGGTCCAACAGATGCCGGCATGGATGTAGAGAGAAGGGAACCCTTATGCATAGTTTTAGTGGTCTTGATAGATGATCAAACCAGCCACAACATTCCCTTAAGTTAAAGCCTAATACAAAGCAAGGCCCTAATAATTCTTTGAAGTCCCATGAAATCTATGAAGGCTGAGATAGTGAGGAACCTGCAGAAGAGAACTTGGAAGCTGGCAGAGGTTGATTCATCAAGTTTAAAAACGTAAGTCCTCTCTCTAACATAAAATGCAAGGAGAAGCAGCAAATGCTGGTGGAGAAGCTGCAGCAAGTTATTCAGAAGATCCAGGTAAGATAATTGATGAAGGTGGCCACACTAAATAACATATTTTCAATGTAGACAAAGCATATTTATATTGGAAGATACTATGAAGAAGATACCATGTAGGACTATCATAGCTAAAGAGGAGAAGTCAATTCCTGGCTCTAAAGCTGCAAAGGACAGGCTGACTCTCTTATTAGGGTCTAATGCAGCTGGTGACTTTAAGTTAAAGCCACCACTCATTTACCATTCTAAAACTCCCAGGGTCCTTTGGAATTATGCTAAAATACCTTCTGTCTGTGCTCTAAAATTGAAATAGCAAAGCTGGGAGGATAGTACATCTGTTTACAGCATGGTTTAGTGAATATTTTAAGCACATTGTTGAAACTTACTTCTCAAAAAAAAAACTTCTTTCAAAATATTATTGCTCATCAACAATGCATTGGTCACCCAAGAACTCTGATAGGGATGTGCAAGAAGATTAATATTGTTTTCACGCCTGCTAACACAACAGCCATTCTGCAGCCCATGGATCAAGGAGTACTTTTGACTTTCAAATCTTATTATTTGAGAAATAAAATTTTTTGAGGCTACAGCAGCCATAGAAATTGAGTCTTCTGATGGATCTGGGCAAAATAAATTGAGAACCCTCTGGAAAGTATTCACCATTCTAGAAGACATTAAGAATATTCATGATTCATGGGAGGAGGTCAAAATATTAACGATAACAGGAGTTTAGAAACAGTTGATTCTAACCTCAAGGATGGCTTTGAGGGGTCAAAGTCTTCGGTGGAGGAGGTAACTGCAGATGTGGTAGAAATAGCAATAGAATTAAAATTAGATGTGGAGGCTGAAGATGGTACTGAACTGCAGCAATTTCATGAAAACCTTTAATGAATGAGGAGTTGCTCTTATGGATGAGCAAAGAAAATGGTTTCTTGAGATAGAATCCACTCCTGATGATGTGAACACTGTAAAAATAAATGACAACAAAGTACTTAGAGTATTAAATAAACTTAGTTGACAACACAGTGACAGAGTTTCGAGAGTTGACTCCAATATTGAAAGAATTTCTACATGGGTAAAATGCTGTCAAACAGAATTACATGTTACAGAGAAATCTTTCATGAAAGAAAGAGTCAATTGCTGCAGCAAACCTCACTGTTGTTTTATCTTATAAAATTGCCACAGCCACCCCAACCTTTAGCAACCAGCCACCACCGTGATCAGTCAGCAGCCATCAACATAGAGGCAAGACCCTCCAAGAGCAAATGATCATTAGCATTTTTAACAATATGATATATGTATTTTTTTATTTTAGGGCATTATGGGAGTACAAGTGTTAAGGTTACATATATTGCCCATGTCCCCCCTCCCCCCTCGAGTAAGAGCTTCAAGTATGTGCAACCCCCAAACATTGCACCTCTTACTCATTGTGGTTGTATATACCCATCCCTTCCTCCCCCCTCCCACCCTCCCGACACCCGATAAATGTTACTCCTATATGTCCACTTAGGTGTTCATCCGTTAATACTAATTTTCTAGTGAGTACATGTGGTGCTTGTTTTTCCATTCTTGAGATACTTCACTTAGTAGAATGGTTTCCAGCTCTATTCAGGAATATACAAGAGGTGCAATATCACCATTGTTTCTTAAAGCTGAATAGTACTCCATGGTATACATATACCACATTTTATTAATCCACTCATGAATTGATGGGCACCTGGGTTGTTTCTATAGCTTTGCAACTGTCAATTGTGCTGCTAGAAACATTTGAGTGCAGGTGTCTTTTTCATAAAGTGACTTTTGAACTTTTGGGTAGATGCCCAGTAGTGGAATTGCTGGATCAAATGGTAGATCTACTTGCATCGCTTTGAGGAATCTCCATATTGCTTTCCACAGAGGTTGAACTAGTTTGCAGTCCCACCAGCAGTGTAGGAGTGTTCCTCTTTCTCCACATCCACACCAGCATTAATTGTTTGGGGACTTTTTGATAAAGGCCATTCTCACTGGAGTTAAGTGATATCTCATTGTAGTTTTGATTTGCATTTCCCTGATGATTAGAGCTGTTGAACATTTTTTTATATGTTTGTTGGCCATTCTTCTGTCTTCTTTTGAGAAGTTTCTGTTTATGTCCTTTGTCCATTTTTTGATAGGTTTAATTTTTTAATGGTATTGTATACTTAACAGACTACAGTATAGTATAAAGATAATTTTTATATGCACTGGGAAACAAAAACCTTTCTATGATTCACTTTATTGCAATATTTGCTTTATTGCAGTGGTCTGGCACCAAACCTGCAGTATTTCTGAAGTATGCCCATAATCAGAAGTTTGACATGGATTCAGAACAGGGGATAATAGACAAATTGCAAGTCTTGTGGCTGAACCTAAGTTTTAATGGCTGAGGCTAATGAAGCTGGCTATTCGTGATAATGAGAATCTTGTGAATGGAACCTTGCATCCATCTTCATGTTAGTGATGGTTTTGCTGACACTCAAAGTCTGGAGGGTGAGACTTTGCCTCCTGCGACTTCATTTCTCTGCTTCCATGGCTGAACACACCCATCTTCATTTTTTAGATATGTTAATATTTTCATTCGGATTATGGTAAGTTTTGCAAGTCTCAACTTTAATGTCACTTCATCGGGAAACTTCATAACATTAGTGTAAATTTAGTCCTTTATTACAATTGTCATATCGATCTGCACATTTTCCATGAGAGCAAAATTTATGTATATTTTATTTGTCGATTGTCTTCTCCTTAAGCTTCTTAATTTGCATATCTGTGATATGATCCATTATGTGATGATCTTAAAATTTTACTGTCAAGTGAGTAGCCTCCAAGTACCCATAATACTCACATTCACTATTGTTGCTGTTTTCCTTCATGACCTTCCTTAAAATCTCCACATAGTTATCACCATTCCTGGTTAGAATTTTTCTTTTTCTGGCATCTGTGGCTCTACCCTATAATGGGATTTTTTTCATAACATTTTGGTCACTTCTTTCTCCCAACTACTCTCAAATGTGGGTATTTCCCAAGGTTCTATCATTGCTATACTCCTGTTTTAAGGAAAATACATTTAATATATTAATTTGTGTTGTTTTTTTAATTTTTTATTTTTAAAATTTATTTTATTTTTTAAATTTATTTTATTTTAGCGTATTATGTGGGTACAAGTGTTTAGGTTACAAATTTTGCCCATGCCCCCCTCCCCCCTTGAGTGAAAGCTTCGAGAGTGTCCATCCCCCAAACGTTGCACATCTTACTCATTGTTGTGGTTGTACATCCCCATCCCTTCCTTCCCTCTCCCACCCTCCCGACACCTGATAAATGTTACTCCTATATGTCCACTTAGGTGTTGATCCGTTAATACCAATTTGCTGGTGAGTACATGTGGTGCTGGTTTTTCCATTCTTGGGATACTTTATATTTGATATATAACTGTTGAGAACCTGCTATGTGCCAAACACTGAACTCCTGGTTGCCTTCTAGAGATGAGTGTGACATGTGTCTGCAGTCAAGTTGCTCACCATCCCATTGGTGAAAATCATCACTGTATGTTTTAAGATATTGCATGTTATTAGAAAATATGACGTATAGTAGTCCCCCTCCTACTCCAAAGGGGATATATTCCAGGACCCCGGTGGATGCCTAAAACCACGTACAGTTCTGAAGCCTACATATACTACGTTTTTCAATCTGATAACCAGCAGGCTAACTAAGTGACTAATGGGCAGGTAGACTATACAGTGTGCAAACAATGGACAGAGGGATGATTCACATCCCATGTGGAAAGGAGTGGAGCATTGCAAGTGTGGCACATAATTTAAAACATATGAATTTTCCATTTAATATTTTCAGACTGTGGTTAACTGTGGGTAACTGAAACTACAGAAAAATGAAGCCATATATAAGTGACACTACTGTGCAGTAAGGTCAACAGATTAGAAGTGACTGCCACTGAAAAGAACTCACAATTCCCAGGAGGAGGGGCACACAATGCCACAGCTGGTGAGGGGTCCATGGGGAGGTGCTGAGTCAGTCAGGAGGCAGAGGGGGAGGGGAATGGTGGGCAAGAGCCTTTACTGTGGTTTCTGTGGGAAGGATGGGTAAGGCAGGGTAAACAGATTTAGGTTCGGCCAGTTTGAATAATCTTCTGTGGGCTCAGGGGCATAGTGACTGTCATTGTCTAGTACTTGGACCTGGAGTGATCAAGGCAGATGGATAGTTGCCCAAAGCAAGAAAGCCTGTTAGACGATGTAGTTGAGAAGTGGACTCTGGATTGGTTGGTTTGTATTTAAAAAGTGTGTTTGTAGACAAGTTGTTTATATTTCTAGGAATGAGATAACTCTTGGAAAGGCAGTCTCTCCAAAGTCTGCAAGACCCCAGATGTCAAGGCATCAGAATACAGAAAATGAAATTCTTAGCTAATACTCACTGTAAATCAGAACAGGCTAAGTTATGTTGCAGTAACATATAAATCCAAAATCTTTTTATTTTTCACTCTCACAACAGGTAAATGCTCCTCCATACTGCTTCCATTATGACACTGTTGCCTTAACTCAAGGTCTCCATGCCATCGTGGCAGAGAAGAGAGATTCTGAGGACCACACAGACTTTTTTTCATTGCCTAAGCCCAAAAGGAGTGTGGTTCACTTCTGCTCACAGTCCATTCATTACTCATGTGGCCCTACCTATGGACAAGGGGCTGGCTGTGTTGCCTTCCATTCACCTGGGGAGTCATCATGGAATAGTTTTGCAGAGATGGCCAATGGGCAGTTCAAAGCTGGGGGTGGGATCAAGGAATAACTAAGCCTAGGGACACCGGCAGCACCAGCAAGTATCTTTGGGTCAAGATCACACCAGATAGTCCTGTGCTGTACCAGACCCCAACAGCAGGGCACTGATATGGAAGCTATTGTCCAAAGGCCAGGGTGCATGAAGTACACTTCAAGTGGAGGTCAGTGGGAGCTAGAGAAAACTGGATGACAGCTCAAGGATAAGGGAACCTCCGCCCTCTAAGCTTCTTTCTGTAGCCATGGGTACCAGCTGGGGAACAGGAAAAAGAGGAAAAAGCACTCAACAAAACTGAGAATTTACCCAGAAGAGAATGAGTTAGCCAAGAGGAGACTGATGTCAAATCAGAAATGAACCTAGTTACCCTGAATGAGCAGTATTAATATTTTTCCACTCCCAAGAAGAAATATGGGCTCCAAAACTAAGTTTATGGTAATAAGTGGATGAAAATTATATTTAGCACACCCCAAATTGTGACTATTACATTTGAAAACCCCTACACGTGTCTAGTTTTATTCCCATTTATTATGAATGAAGTTGCCCTTTTTTTTTTTTTGCCAGGACCCAAATTTAGTTGTAAGTGGGGATTACCTATGCTTGTGCATCTTAACAGTACATTTCAGTCATTCAAAAATGCTTACCGTTTTTATTTGACAATTATGTATTGAACATCAGTTGTGCTTTGGAAACCAAATAAGACTCTAAGAATACAATAGTGAACAGAGACAGATGTGGTTCCTGCAATTACAAATCTGTGGCCTTCATGGAGATATTTTTAAAAAAATAGTTCAAATAATTAATTAATTATATTCGTAATAAATGCCATGGAGGAGAAGTTCACAGTGGTGTGGGGGTGTATAAGAAGAGTATGTTGCATATTTCTTTCTGATGTCTTGCTCTTGCCCTCTGCCTAGAATGTCCTTTCCTTATTTTTGCGTATTAAAATTCTCAGGCAGCCTCTTGCACAAAGTCAAATGTCCTGCCTGCATTCTGTCTCCTCTCACCTCCATAAGAAGCATTCTTCCTTCTTTTTGCATCTAGAGAAATATCAGTTACCATTTTCCTTATCCAACATTGAATTTGAGTTGCTTATATGAGAAAGATTTTTTAAGATTGCCCAATTCCTGAAGGCAAGAATCAGTCTTTCACATACCTTTATAAACTTCCTCATGCCTGGTATAATGCTTTGCAGATAAAGAGTCAAAATATTTTATATATGTAATTGCTGAAGAAGAAATCATGTTAAAATCCAAATTAGACAATTCTATCCTTTATGTGTCAAAAGTCCATTTCAGTTATGGTAATGTTGTTTATTATTGAAACAATAAAATATGCCCAGTATGAAATATTCAAATAAAATATGAAAAAAATAAAAAGTTACTTCTTATTTCTTTTAAAAAGTAGTATTTGAGGTTTTTATAGCATTGAAAGTTAAGAATGGCTTTTCTTTTTTTTTTCACGTTATATTTTAAAAGTTATATATAGTAGGAAAGAACATAAACAGGGCTATAAGACATACAAAGAAAAGCAAGTCTCCTTCCCTCCCTAGACCCTCATTCAAGTTCTTTTCATCCACAGGATCTCATTGAATCCTTAGAAACACCTTGCGAGAGGGTATTACTGCTGTCTTAATATTGTGGATAAGGGGCTTACATGGCTCACAGAACTTAGTTGTTTGAGCAAGATGACAGTCCGATAGTGGAAGAGCTATACCTTATCCAAGCTTTCTTGCCAGCCTGACCTCTTCTTTGAAGAAAAGTCCCTCCTGTCTCAAAGTTTCCATTTCCTTCACTAGCATGCTAAGGGTAATCTGACAGGTTTTGAAGAGGAATTTTTATTCATTCATCCATGTCTCTATGAAGCAGACATTGTGCTAGGTGCTGGAGTTATTACTAACATAATGGTAAGCCAAGAGCAGATTCAGTTCCCACCCCCACTGGTGTAACAGCCTGGCTTTGTGGTTTGAGAGCTGCATGGAAATCAGTGAAGACCACTCACATGAGAACAAGAAAAGACTATCATTCAGAGCTTGCTACAACAAGGAGACAGAGACTCACAGGCAGGCAGAGGAGTAAGAAATTATAGAGGAGAAAAAGGATGGCTTCAGGTGTGCCCTGATTGGAGGCTGTTGACATGGAGAAGCAGTAGGTGGTCTAACCAGAAGTGGGGCTTCTGGTTATGTGGTTAGTTACAGATGCATGTTTAGTTGGTCCTAAATTGGGATCTGGGACACAAATTAGGGAAGCTGTCAGTTATTGATCAAATCGTGGCTGTTTGAGGCTGATGGTTACAGGGTTAATCGTTTGGCTTCCTGGACTGGTTGATGCAGATAGTAGTTTAACTTCTTGGGTTGGTTACTGTGGGTAGGTTGGCTTCCTGGGCTGGATTGCTGCAGCTTGTTTGTCAGAGTTCTATTTTTATATGTAATCTGGCCATTGTCTGTTTGAATACTCAGTCTCTCAGATATATTTGACATTGTTTTTCTGCTCTTCAACCAAAAAGGGGCTTTTTTCCATAAGTTCATTTTTAATTTGGCAATTGGGGCTCCCAAGCACATTTTTCACAAAGAACACATGAAAAATATCTATCCTTTATTGATTATTCAATATATTCCAGAGTAAGCCTAACAGATGCAGCCTCTCAATCTTCACAATGACCCTGTGAGGTAGATGTTCCCATTCTAGTGTTCCCATTCTGCAGATGAGAACACTGAGACACACAGGGGTTAAGCAACTTGTCCCAAGTCCTCTTGGTTGGAAGTGGAGGAACAGGGATTTTTCACTAGGTCAGTCTGACTATAAACACTTTAATTCTAACCCATGCACTATTGTTTCTGTACTGCTGTCTCCCTAGATGACCCTCAGTAAGTAATCGTTTCTTTCTTATAAAGTAGAAGTATGACAATAGCCACCCACACGACTGCAGGAGTGAAGAACAGGGCCAGAATCAGTGGGCACTTTGAGGACAGAATAAATGGACAGGGGTGCAGACATCAGTACAAATACAAAAAGGCTTTGGTGGAGGGCACAGCTGTTCTGGGGAACAGATCATATTTGAGGACAACTGTGTACAGTTAAGGATAGCTTATGCTCTTTTGATCCCTGACATTTCTGTGGTCCAAAGCAGAGTTTTAGGTGCTATATAGATGGCAACAACATGTCATAAACATTCCATCACTAATTTTTTGTGCCCCTGTTCCCTGACAGTACAATGGCCTAGTCATGTTCTGTGCATGGCTACTTAACCACTAATTGTATGCTTTTCTCATTTATGGTTACTTCTTTGCTTCCATGCAGAAGAAGGAGACTTCTAAGCATAAGTCTTTGCACACAGTGTGTGTTCAGTACATTTGGCTTGTGTACCAAGAAAGGAAATGAAAAACATTGTGATTTTTCTTGCCTGAAAGACAACTACCCGGAGTCCTGGAAAACTAAATTATAATTTAAGTTGACAGTTTGCCCATAAAGGGTATTTTTCATACATTTGTAGTGAGAGAAATACAATAATAAAAAACCTCTAAATTTATATGATATTATCTCTAAATGATTTGCTCTTTTTTTCTTATAATAAAAATTCTAACATTGTTGACATGATATAAATGTGTTGGTGACTTTATAATGATCTTAAAAATGTTCAACAATGTTTCTCAAGAATTTCCTCTTCTATTTGTCTTAAAGCAGTGCTAATAATGACGTGTAACTATTATCAGGGTGATGACAGGAGAGTTTTGATGTCCTTGTTAAATCATAATCTGAACATACCATTTATAAAAATGACAGGCAACCTTATTACTCCAGTGTAACTAGGCAAGGCACTTGGGAAGCTTCATTAGCTCTTACAAGGCACTGATGTCCTATTTAGTAAATTACTGCTCCTATGTGCTGAATAGCATGATCCTTAAAGTTCCCATTGGAACCAAATTCTTGGCTCAGGTCTGGAAATACCACTAATTGGTTGGGAAATCCTGACATGGAATAATTGGATTGGCCAGATTGCTGATATTCTTGTGAATGAGATGTTCTACCACTCTTAACCTATACCTGTGTAGTGGTCTAGGCTGGAAGTAAAACAACTCCATAGTGAGAGGGTAGAAGGGGTGCTTTACTCAATGTACACATTAGCCATCAGGACTTATCTTAGTGGGTGACAGGACCTCACTCATTTTTCTGTTCTTTCTCACTCATTCCTTCTAAGACAACAAACCAACTTCTGCATGACAATTTCCCAAGGTTCAACATACAGAAAGTGTTCATTTGGCATCCAAGGCATCACTTTTGAGCCTGGCTAAGGCAAACATCACCAAAGCAAGTGCCTGAGTTTATTTTTCATGATGAATTCTGTGCAGGCTCTTCTGCTTTAGTATGTTCCAGCCAGCTGAGGCTGATCCGTTCCCATATCTGTCCAGGCCCAGCTTTCTGGTTCTGTTTCAAAATTGATCTTCCATTCCTGGCTCTTTATCCAGATTTGGTATTTCTCCGACAGTCTTGGCTATCTACATTGCACTGGAAAATATAATAGAAAACCCACATTTCACTCTGCAACTATAGAAACCAGTCTGAATACTAGACATTTAATAGCTATGTCAACAGGAGCTGCCCTAGAAGTGTGAGGGAGGAAAGGAGAGCCCAGGGGTCACACCGAAGTATAAAGATCAAGGATAATATGGAATTTTTATGGAAAGCTCAGTGTGAAAAGTTAAGATATAATACTAAGAGCATGATATGTTTTCCTGTAATCCTACATTGCAATTGTGAAGTTTTAAAACCCGTGGCCAGCATTTTAATCAATGTGAGAAATGGATATAATCATTTCCAGACTAGTCTGAAGTTCCTCTGATTTTAGAAAGGATAGTTACTTCTACAACAAACTTTTCGAAATTTATTTTCACACACCCAAGTCATGGAATTGATCCATGGAATGCCACCTTACCCTGATATTTCTATACAAGAGAAGTTTTGTATAGATAGGATTGTTTCTGATGGTTGACTCAGCACTTTGGTACTCTAACACCAGGTTAATACACAATTAGCACAATTAGACTCCATTCCATTGCTTAGATCTACTTCCCGTCAAAGAATGACAAAGTAGAGACAGGAATTCTGGACTGTATTGCACAATGCAGCCCCTTCTTTTTCCCCCTCCACCTATGCTCTACTTCTTGAAAATTTAATTTTCACCTTAATAGAGGGAGTTAGCATTCAAAAGAATTTCTTCAAAATGGGTAATACTCAAAGATTACACTGGTTCTCTAAACCACAAGAGAACTGTCCATTTAAAGGGTCAGGATCTTGAAAGGATTAAATGGGATGATGAATATAAAAGTGCTTTTAAAAAAGTGTAGGTTGTATGTGAAAAAAAGAATAAAGGCACATGTGAGAATTGGGCATCATTGTTATGTAAATCCTGCTGGGGCTCCGTGGTCCTGCTCAAATCTTCTCTCTAGGAAGAAGCTAAGAGGGAGTCCCTGCACTCCTCTCTCTGGCCTGTTATCCTAAAAACCATGATTTGACATTTCATGTGCATAAATTGTCACCTGGCATGGCTAGTTTCTCTCCAACTCTCGAAGGCAAATAGCATATATCTGCAGAAAATAGGCACTTGATGTATTTATTGATCAAAGGATTATGAAGAGATAAATATATCGCATCAAGGAATTGCTAGACAGCCATATCTCATGCACCCACACTCTCCCAGCCCATCTCACTTCTGCTCTTAGACTTGCAGACACCTCCATCCCAGGGTAATTGTGAGCTTCACATTATATAATGCATGTGTAAATTCATGGTAAACTGTAAACTGACTGCAAATAATTAATGCTGTAGTGCTACACTCAAAAGTTCAAGATGGAATATGGTTAGAAGTCGAATTTAAATGATCCATCAAACATCAGTGAGATAGATAGTATTTCTTTTCTCTAGATTAGAGGCACTAAGGTAGAATATGACATACCCTAAAATTCAGAAAATCTTTGCACAAATTCTGCATGGCCATTGGCTTTTGTTTAGTCTGAGCTTCATTTTTTTTTTTTTTTCCTCTTATGAAATTAGGCAGTTGGCTAGGTTGATTTCTAAATTCTTTTCTATTTCTACAAGTAAACAAAATGTAAGATTTAGCTTTCAGGCATTTCGTTTGCATAAAGGGTGGCAGGATAAACAGGAATAATAGTTTATGGGAAATCTACCAAATTTTTTAGTTAATTTCTCAAACATAAAATGTGGCTTTGGGTTCCAAAATTCTTCTGATATTGGATTCTCTCTATGAACATAGATAATTTCAAAATTATTTTTACTGGAGCCCTTAGAGGGTGTTAACACTAGGGAAGATATTTGGCAATAGAACAAGAATTGAAACTATTTACGAGGAATCTCAGTTTAATCCAAGGAGATATTTCATAAGTAAATTAGACAAACACTACTTGGTATAAAGGCTTAAGGGTATAAAGGTATAAAGGCTAAGAATTTGAATATAGAGTTTAGGAGGAAGGTAAGTATTGTTGGAATTTTCAGGTGGTGATTGTTTCTAATTGAGGATAGATGTCACAGTAAAGGCATTATTGGGGGGTTGAGATCAGTGTTGCTAAGTCAGAGCTGATCTGAACCTACTTTGCCCTCACTAACATGTGGACCTGGCCCAGGGGCAGGGAAGCTTGTATTCTAGGGTCAAACTCTCCTGATTTTTATTCCCCAGCTCTGTCACTTGCTGGCTGTATGAACTTAGGCAAGATACCTAATCACCTGTGCCTCAATTTCCTCTCCTGCAAAAATGGACAATGATAGTGTCTGCATCTTAGGATCAAGTAAACAAGCCCACGTAAAGTGTTTGGGAAATACTAAGCTTTTTAAATTAACTTTTCTAGGCCTTGATTTTCTCATGTGTAAAATTATGATTTTCTTATGGACAGACTGAGAAAATTTACTTGTGGACAGACTGTGAGAATGAAATATGAAAAAAGTATGCAAAGCTCTCAGCAAAATGACTAGTCTACAGCAACCACTCACTTTGAATAACTAGTTCAATCACTCAGTATATATTTAGCATGTACTTACTACACTCCGGGTTCTTTCCTAGTGATTGGGGGGCATGCCAGTGAAGGAAACAGACAAGCCAAATTTGAGTCCTAGTGGGGAGAAACAGGCAATGGACAAATGAGTTATCTGATGGAATAAATAACGTGGAATAAATAAAAGCAGGTTAAGGGGGACAAGAAGGATGGGAGTGGGCTTAAATAGGTAGTAAGAAAATGCTTCCCTGACAAGGTGACATTTGAGCAGAGTCTTAGCTGAGTGAAATGAGGGAGAAAGGGAAGCAGTTATTTAAGAGATTCTAGGTAGTTATGGATGCTTGGTGCCTGGTCTGGAAGACTGAACTGTGTTGTCAGGAGGACCTGAGAGTGTTGTGAGGCTGCCACAGTAAGCAAGGAGGGAGTGGTGGGGAGGTGAGATCTAGTTAGGGCAGTTTCTAGTTAGGGGGAACAGTGCTGTCTAACAGAAGGAAAATGCAAGCTATATATTGTAATGTTAAATTTTCCAGGAGCTACATTAAAAAAAATAAGAAACAGGTGAAATTATATTTATATTTAACTCAATATATTCAAAACATCATTTCAACACATAATCACTATAAGAAATGTGACCTGGACATGCATATTCTTTTTTTCTCTCTCTTTTTTACTAAATCTTTGAAATCTGGCACACATTTTTCCGCATTTAGTGCATCTCAGTTCAGACTAGCCACATTTCAAATGCTCAGTTGCCACGTGTGGCCAGTGTCTACCATCACAGATGGTGCAAATGTAGAGCCCAGAGTGTTGTAGTTCATGGAAAAGGATTTGGATTTTATTATAAGCAGGATCAGAAGCAATTGAGGGTTTAGAGCTGGGGAAGGTGTATATGTGTGGGTGGGGGGAGGATGAGGATGACATGACTGATTTCATCTTTAAATCGTCAATCAATAGACGTTTCATCAAGTATGAATCATACTACACACACTTGGTTAAACAAGATACCAGTTCCAAACTCCACCTGCTAGGTTGACATTTATTCTCAAACATTATTGTGATATCTCTTCCTTTTTTTATTTTAGTTTTTTTAATTTAAAAGTAATTAGATTGAGTGTTTGTGTGGTGGTGGTAGGAAGGGAATAGTTATGCACTGCCAAAGCATTGGAAAACTTTCCAAACATCAGTCCACCTTGATTACTATTGTGATACTCATTTTCTGAGCCCAAATAGTACCAGAAATCCATGGCTTTCTTGCTGTCCATGGCAAAGTCACATTGGCAGACTGGGAGCCCAGTATCTTGTGCCCAGCCTGCCTGGTTCTTCAATTTATGAGATACCCTAATTTTCCTCTCCCTCCCAGTCCTCGAGATAATTTGTTCCTATTTCTCATTCTTTCTCCCCTCCCCTTCCCAAAGAATGCCTAATATGATCTTTTCAATCACTCAGGTTTCAAAAGAGACAGGAAGAAGGGTTGTCTTCCAGCAGCTCCTGCCCTCCCACCCCCTACCTCTTGAAGTCTGTGATGCAAAGCCTTTGAATGGGCTTGACTACCTGCTTAGAACAAATGCATATGAGATAAGGGGGAAAACATGCAAATTAGTACCTCAGTGAATTACCCTGCCACACTAGCTATTATTATTTTATAGAAGATCCTTAATTGGTTATTGAATATTTCTAAAAGTCTCCCAACTGGTTAGATTCACATCAGCCAGAAGCGTGATCTGGGTGTGGCTCTGCAAAATGTAAGAAGCAAAGAAGTGATTTCTAAATGATTTATTCATGTCTAATTGTCTTCATGTCTAAGCGCTTGATGTTCAGAATGAGGTCCCTGAACCAGCAGCACTGGCACTGTCTGGGACTTGGGCATGCGGAATCCCAGGTACCACCCCAGAATCTGGGAATCATTTTACCTAGATCCCCAGGTGAGTGATGTACACATTCAGGTGTGACAAGCACTGATCTAAGACACAGTGGTTCTAATCTGGAGCTTAGATTTGTCATCAGCAGTGGCCTCTCCTGATAAATTAATCCATCAAAGGGTAATCACCAGGAGCCTGCGAGGCGTAGGTGCTGAGATTAGGGACTGTGGGGATGCATAACACTGTAAAACATTCTTTGCCTTCAAGGAGCTCTTGGTCTACTTGGAAAGATAAGATACAAACACATAAAAGTGAATAAGGATCTAACAGAGTATAGACAATAGCCAGTCAAAGAGAGTTTATAGTAACCTGGTCCTTAGGGAGTAGAGAGGTAAGATTTCAGCCAAAACCGAAAGATGGGAAAGATTTATTATTCCAAACTGTACAACTTTATTCTCTGTGAATCTAAGGTCATAAAAAGAATAATAGGGGAAAAAAAGAAAGTTCCTTATATGAAGAAGTGCAAACCAAAGGCAGATAACACTTCTGAGAAAAGCAACAAAGTGCCTGTGTCTTTCTTTATACACAAATCTGAGCATAGCATTCGACAGACTCCAGAAGGTGACAGTTTGCTGCCAGATTTCACTTTCCTTGAGGCATGTTTGGTGGCAGAGTGCTGAAAACAAATAGCCAGCAACACATCCTTATAAGGAGCAGTTGTGTGTGCTTGCAATGAAGACGCATCTCAAACTCCAAATGAACTCCATTGTTTCCAACCAATGTGGGCAGGTTGCAGAGGTGTGAAATCGAAAAGGCCATGAATACACATATCATATTCCTCTTAAGCCAAGGTCTTCTACTTAGTTCAACAGGAAAAGTCCCAGAGGGATCCATGGCACCCCTTTCTCTAATGAGATTGTTCAGGTATGCAAAGGACGATAGGCATTTGGTGGTCCCAGGAAGAGACCTGGAGTTGGAGCCACATAGCATTCTAGAAAAAGATGCTATAGTTTGTCCCCATTTGCATTCCTTGTTCTCTTTCAATATTAATAAAACTTAATGGAGAGCCCCTACCTTTTGTTGAACTCATAATCTTATTTTAACATTTTAATGATTGTTTTTTTATGATTTGTAGGGGCCACATTGTCCATAATGCACAATTAGAGGTAAAATGCCCTTTCCAGGGTCAATGGCTCTACACAACTTTTGTAAATATGACTGTTCTATTATACTTCTATTATTTGATTAGCTTTAGCCATCAGGAATTTAAGATATAATTGAATCATGTCAAGTGCATTAGCATTGCACATGAATCTAAGAAAAGAATGTGATGAGTACACCACAGGTTTAGTTCAGGATTATCTAATTGTTTTATCCAAAAATACAGCTCCTCTCATCTCCCTGGAACTCATACACTAAATTAGGGACTTCTGGCTGCCAGCATTCATTTGTGTTCTTGGATTTTCACTTTGAAAACTTCCAAAGGCGACCAGGAATCCTGCTGATAGCAGAGTAAGCCTCAGCTATGAAAGTCAAACTGGTGATAAATATGAAGAAAACCCTAATCAGTTTTAATGAATACAAATAGCATAATGCCGGATCAGGGCAGGCCAGGGAAATGTTCAGCGTGGTTCTGTGGGTGGAATTCAACAATTTTTTTAAAGAGACGCTGTTGAGGTAAGAGAGCCCCTGGTTATGGTAAATAATGGTGGAGGAGGGCGAGTGGAACAATGTATTCATGCTTGTATAATAAGTCTTCTGAGGTTAGGCTCTTTTTTCTCATTTTTAAATACTTTCTCTGTTCAAATCAGCATGAACTTTCATTGAGCAGCTGGCATGAGAAGTGGATAACTGTCAACTGGAAACCAAAGTCTGTACAGAACTTAGTCCAATCAAATGAGGGAAGCTGAGTACACACTGGTTAGGCAGGTTCTTAAATCAACCTTCCTGGGCATGGATCCTGATTTTTTTCCACTTTAATCTAACATTCAAGGAAAGACTGGCTGGGTCAGATTTACTAAGAGGCAGTATGTGTGTGTTCTCTGTCTCTACCTGTCAAGTTAATTAGTCTCTTTGTGACTCATCTTCCCCACCTGTAATATAAGAATGTAATAGCAATTCTGTGCATATTAAAAGAGTAAATATATGGGTATAAATAAATAAATGTGAATATATTTATCATATATGAATATACATATCTTAGAATACCTGGCATATGCACGGCAAACATAGTGTCTTTTCTTATTGTTATACTGTTATAATTATAATAATAATTATTATTGTTGTTGAGTTGTAAATGAGCTACTATTATAGGAAAAGAAGTCAGTAGCATGGCCTATGGAACAAAATGGTTTTTAAGTCTCTCATTTTCCTTAGAGTGTTAGGAATATGGATAGGTTGTCCAAGATTTCACTGGGGACCTTGAATGTTTTATATTTATAGAAATGTGAAGGTCTAGCCAGCAGGATAAATGGCAGCACCACAGATATGGAGAGAAGGTCCCAGAGGAGATGATGCTTAAATTGA
This sequence comes from Microcebus murinus, assembly GCF_040939455.1. Taxonomy (NCBI): domain Eukaryota; kingdom Metazoa; phylum Chordata; class Mammalia; order Primates; family Cheirogaleidae; genus Microcebus; species Microcebus murinus. The sequence goes on along the minus strand of NC_134111.1, from coordinate 91,785,255 downwards.
GATCTCAAGCAAGAAGTTAGTCACACACAAAGATGGAGACAGAAGACATATGCAAAGGCCCTGAGGCATGGGAGAGTATTGCTCTTTTAGAGAATGTAAGCAGATCAATTTCACTGAAAGTTGCAGTGGGGTTGGTATAAAGGTGGTAAGAAAAGAGATATGCCAAGAATAGGGAGAAAACTGTGAAGGGCTCCTATGGCATGCCAAGGACTTTGGACTCATCCTGAGAGCAATGGGAAGCATTTGAAAGACTTCATACAGGCAAGTAAGGAAGAATCATGATCATATCTGTTTTTGGGGTGTCATTCTGGCTGCATATGTTGAATGAATTTAAGAAGATTAATATTGGGGATAAGGGTCCATTTAGAGGACTTTCATTGTAATTCAGACAAGAGAAGTTCGTGCCTTAAAATAAACACAGTGGAGTCTAATCATATATTTACTTGGATTCAACTATATACTCTAAGCAACAAAGAAAGGAGAGAGAATTGGAGAAAGAAAAAAAATAGAGAGAGAACCAGCACTATAAATAACGCCAACAGTTCCACTCTACCATTTGATAAAAGGAGTGTATGCTCAAGAGAAAGCTCCAAACGGGAGATATTATACAAAACTCTTGTTTCTTCAATTTCTGTGTATCTCATGGTATAGATAGCTCACCATGCTGAATGTCATAACAGAGTTTAAATATGTATATATTTCCATCCAATATGGTCCCTAAATACATATTAATGTTTTCATCTAGAGCTCAGCTGAAAAAAACAGCAATTTGTTCCAACACTTGAGAGAAAACTAACTGTGTTGGATTTACTGAGAAGCAATATGTCTGTCTCCACTAGGGCACCTTCCTGAGGCATCCTTAAAGATAATCGTAACCATGCATGACTTTCGTCTAGCCTCAAGTGCTTAGAGCCTGATCTTCAAGTAAGGTGTCACTTCCCTGTAGTGCTATTAGGAATAGAGAGAAGTGGGGAGACTGGAGAGATTTAGCAGGTGGAATTGACAGGACCTGGTGATGGCTTGAATGCAAAGTGCTAGAGGTAGGGAGGGGTCAAGACTGATGGCTGGAATGCTGGCTTGACAATAGGTTCCAGTCCTCACCTTCCATTTCCTGACATCACAAAAAAAGTGAGTGAGATTATTCCTTTTATACCCCTGGGTTCTGGAATTTATAGGGACAACCTTCCAGTGGAGCCTTTGGAAGGTGAGGCTGGGAAATCATGCTGTGGGCTCACATCCCCTTCCCTTCAATTTATACAGTGATAGGTTCCAAGTTAAAGAAATGTAAAAAAAAAAGGACAAAAATGAAAAGCTACCGTTAGAATTCTCTAATGGTTACAAGGAGGCTGTGGAATTCTCAAAAGTTAAGGTGCTCAGACCCTATAATCTACCAAGTAGGTTCAAAGCAGATAGACTCACTGGAGCTAAAAGAAATACAGTTGCCATCTGACAGGTGAATAAGCAATGTGGCAATGAAAAGAAGAAAACTAGGGATTAGTCTAAACTCTGGGGAGGTAAATAATTTCCAGGGTTGACAGGCAGTCAAAGGCAATCCAGGAAGATAGATGAGCCAAGTTCAGTAAATCATAGTGTAATCCTCATGCCAGAGGCTGCTCTGACATGAAGGGCTGGTATATATTCTAGGGATTTATCACATTTCTTTGGCTAGAGCCTCCACTCAGAAATCTGTCCAAATACACCCATACTAGCTCCTGGAGAGTCTCAGTGGGGGAGGAAATTGGAAGAGAGATTAGGGAAGCTCCAGGCCTTCTCCTTCTCAATTCAAATAGAACAGCTCTGGTTGGATCTTCCTCTGGGATTTGACTTGAAAATAGGGCTCTGGATGTAATGAAAAGTTTTCAGGACACCTCAAGAGCTTGAGCCACTGAAGAGTTTATAGTATTTGCTGCCCTGGCTTGTTTAGACAGTCTCCTGAATACACCAATGGTGAGTTTGCTCTCTTGTAGAATACCTACTCCATACAGCCCATTCCGAGGGGCAATTTCTGCTTTGTGTATTCCTCTGGTTTCTTGGGTCCTACAGTTCATTGTTTCTGAATGGCCGGGGACCTTTATAAGACATCCAGCTTCTTATCTGAAAGGTATCAGTTCAGCTTCTATGGCAAGATTTTGCTTCAGAATTCACCTTTTAATTTGTACCACATTGTGACATTATTGCTTGGAATGATTAGCTGGTTATAAATAAGGCCATTGCAACTAGGACCCAAAGTTCAGCTGTGGAAAGCTCAAAGGATTGCCTTGGAAGGAGAAGAATGCCAATTTCTCTACAGCTTCTGCAAAAGCTCCTGCTACAGGTAGTTAGAAGAAACAGAGTAGGACTCAAAGTCAGAAGACGAGGAAATATTGTCCATATTCTAGTTTTCTGCCACTTTGATTCCCATTTAGCATTGGGACAATTCTTATAAAACACTCAAAAGATATTTTGGAGGCTAACAAAGTGCAACAGATAAACTCTGCTCCCCTGGGAGAGTGTTTCAAATAGTTTGAGGTGGCATAGCCACCCAAAGGAATGGCCATCAAGTTTATATTATAAAATAAATATGTGACTGTACTAAGTCAGATATCACTGTAGACTATATTCTAGCAGAGACCATTGAGACCAGAAGTCAAAGGTTTAGCACAAAGTTATAGAAGAAATACTTAAAATGGAAAAAGATGATATCTATAAACTTAATTTTCTCTGGGACATGGGAAATGACTGCCATCAATCAATTTTAATGATAGACTTCTATGGCTCTTCTAAGCACCACTGAATTAGGTTATGAAGCCTTACCAGGAAGTGGGAGGTAATTAGAAAAAGAATAGAACTTTCTAATCCCATAAAGGTAGGTGATCCTGTAAAAAAAGTAACTCTTCTGATCTGTACAAAAAGGTTCACCTAGGCAGAACATATAATCTAGAATTCAGGTTTATTCCCATGGCTTCTATGGGATTACTTCCTATGAACGTCATATCTTACACTACACTAATCCTTGTTGGGAAGGCAGTCACATGTGCAGCCATTCAGCCCCCTGCTTGGTGGCAATGTACCTTGGTCCTAGAACATTCCCTTGCAGAGAGATAATAAACCCTTACTGCCTGTGATGGGCATATCTCTTTGAGAATGTTTTTACCTATTCCAGACTTGATGTGTACTTCTTTGTTTTGCTTAAGCATGTGCATCATATGGTACCTGGCCAACCCTACTGCTACATATGCCCCTGGCAGGGAGGGTCACAGGTGTGCAGAGACCATCTCCCTGCTACATGATGAGAACTGCTGGCCAATGGGAACCAATGTTCACTGTTGAAGCTTATCTCACTTTTTCTTGCTAGGTGGATAAAATGTTAGTTTATCCGGTGCCTCTGAGAGTCATTGTGACCCTGACACCTGAGAACTATGCAGTGAGGTGACATCTGAGGACTGCTACTCCCGGTTGTAGGAGATGATAGGTTCTTTGCTATCATCCACACAGTGGGATTCTTCTGGTGGAGGTAGTAACAGGTATTGTTTGCACAACAATACTTCAACCATTTCTAGCAGTAGTGCAGATCCATTTCCTACAAAATCTAAGGAATAGTTTAGAAATGACTAAGAGCATAACATTGTATAGTATTGAACTTGCCCAATGGGTAGCAGAGTTCTCCTGTGGTTTCAGAGGTTTAGAAGTACTACTGAAAAAAGCAAACCCCAGATGCTGGCATTGTTATCCATGTGCTTTAGAACTCTGAGCCTTGGATTATTTATATTAAAATTATATCAAATGCTTTCAGTATTATTGCATCTTATTATGAAGAAATTAACATATGCATGTCTTAGCCTGAGTGCCTCCAAAAGCAAAGCCTGAGATAAGGTTTATTTGTATGCAGAAAGTTTATTTGGCAGAAGGAGGGAGGGACTAGGAAGAGTGGAAAAGAAGGAGAAAAGGCCAATGCCAAAGTCAATTATCGTGCTGGTATTTTAAGTGCAACCATGATCTAGCCTCCCAGGCTTCCAGCAACCACCTGGCAGGAACTGCCCCTGGTACAACGTCCCTCCAGGTACCTGCTGGTCTTGAGCTAGCATTGTACCTGGACCTAGTTGGAGCAAATGCCTGCAGCCTGGACACCCATGACTGTTGGCTAGATAGCTTCACATAGCTGTCACTGTCACCTCAGCAGGGAGACTAGGGCAGAGCAACCTCCCATAATGCCAGCCTCTGTGGAGAGGGTCTCACTCAGCCCCCAACCAGAGTTTCCAACAGTGGCCTGAGGAACAACCCTTTATTCTATATGAAGATCATCCAGCACCAGCGGGGGCTATGACACTCACAGGGGAACAGAACAACAAAGAACAGCTACATTACAGGCTCTCAGTGCATCTGCCCCTCCCCTGCTGAGTCAGTCTTCCAGGGTAGGTCACAAAAGCACCATCTAGGGGCCTCTCCTTATTCTAAGTAAGAGAGTTTCCAACAAAGGAGAATAGGTGTGTTGCAAACCTATCTGGCCTGAGCTGAGAGAAAGAATTTCTGATAAGAAGAAACCAGTGAAAGAATTCTGGCAATATGAAAAAATAAGTTAGTTTGACACTCCCAAGACATCACAATGGATCTATAGAAATGAACCTTGACCAAAATGAAATTTTTGAAATGTCAGAAATGGAATTCAGAATATGGATGGCATGGTGGTGCATGCCTGTAGTCCCAGCTACTTGGGAGGCTGAGGCAGGAGGATCGCTTGAGGCCAGGGGTTTGAGGTTGCTGTGAGCTAGGCTGATGCCACGGCACTCTAGCCTGGGAAACAGAGTGAGACTGTCTCAAAACAAAAAACAAAAAACACTACTTCGGGCTCACTTTCCATACCCAAGAATATGGTTTTAAGTGGCTGAAAATATTCTTATCAAAGTAGCTTCATCCTGACTACCTCAGGGGTCATACTTTGTCTGAAAGATCTTGAGAATAGATCGAACATGAGTAACCAGACAGGCATAGAATTGACCTGCTTTTAGAACATCTTATAGAGCTAAGATAAAGGGGAACACTTTATGTTAACAATGAGAACCCACGGACCCAAACCAGTTCTAGAACCTGTGTTCCTTACGGGACAAGAGAAGGAGTGGAGAATATGAAGCCTCTGTCGTGTACCTTGTTCAATTCTTCAAGTGGTCCTAATAATCCTACTTATTCCCATCCTATCTCCAACTTGCCTAACATCTGTGCCTGAACTGTGCAAATCACTTTATATGCATCACTTAATCCTAACAAGAGCTTTTGGGAGTAAGTGCTTTGGCTCTACTCACTTAACAAATGATCAAACTGAGGTTCAGAGGTTAAATATCTTCCCCAAGGTCACATACAGCTGTGACAGAGCTATTACTTAAACCTATGTTAGAACTCAACTTCTTGTGTCCAATCTAGATAGCTTTGTCCAATGGGCATATCAGAAAGCATGGATAAAATTTTCAAATGACAATCTTTGACAATTATTAAATTTTATCTTGAAATTGCATAAAAAGAAAACAGTCAAAATCATGGAACAATTATATGCAAATTTAAATTTAACCCTTTAAATTTTATGTATTTAGATAAAAGTAACAATAAAATATATTATTTCAGAACATGATTATGAGTGATTTTCCTCCCCACAATAGGCAATACTTTTTGCTAAGAGGGGCTTAGGGGACAATGCCTTATCCCCACTTGGCAACATATGGACCAAAGTAGAGCAAAGGCTATGTTAACTTTTTTCCCCTGGTAAAGATTGTTCCATTGCATATGTTAACTTTTTGTTTGCTATTTATTCTGAAGAGGAAAGAATCTCAGAGGTTGAAGACAAGGCTATCGAACTAACTCAGTCATTCAAAGATGCAGAAAAAAGCATAAAGAAGAATGAATAGTCACTCAGAGAAATATGGGACTATGTGAAGAGAACCAATAGACAAATTATAGGTATCCATGAGGAAGAAGAAAGAGTTAAAAGCATGGAAAACCTACTCAATGGAATTATTGAAGAAAACTTCCCTGTTATTTCCAAAGATTCAACTATCCAGATACAAGATGGTCATTGATCACCAAGAAGATACATAGCATATCTCCAAAACACAGAGTCTTCAACTTGAAGAAAGTCAAATTGAAGGACAAAATTCTACAAGGAGCAAGATGAAAGAAACAACTAACTTACAAAGGAAAACCCATTAGGCTAACAGCAGACTTCTTAGTGGAGATTTTACAAGCCAAAAGGTATTGGGCTCCATGTTTAGTCTTCTTAAAAAGAACAACTGTCAGCCAAGAATTTTGAATACTTCAAAACTAAGTTTTCATAAATGATGGAGAAATAAAGACTTTTCCAGATAAGCAAACACCAAGGGAATTTATCATTGCTAGACCTGCCCTACAGGAAATACTCAGAACTGCATTGTACATGTAACAGCATAATAGATACCCAACAGTGTAAAAAACAAAAACAAAAACCCAAAAGAATCCATATATTTACTTTAAATATATTCATGTAGAAAGAAATACAATATGCAGGATCGATCATATCTTTAAAAAGAACACCTTGAATAGTGTAAATAGAGGTACTGCTAATAACAAGAGATTGGGGGGGGGATCACCAAAGCCAGATAAGGTGCTATTTTAGTAAATGGAACGTTTGGCTCTGAAATAAAATATTTTTAAAATGAAGAAAATTTGCTCTTAACTGCATAATAGTGAAGACAAATCAGAAAAATAGGGCATTAATGGAAAAAATGGAGATATTGTCAATTACAGGAACAGATATCACAAGAAAGAAAGACATTTACCTGCAGCTTCAGAGAGACACCAATGACAAATTCTTTAGGGGAGCATTTCCCTTTTAAGATATTCTCTCACTTGAACTATTCATTCCATAAAACCTCATTGAGCCCAACTACATGCTGTGTCTGAAGTACTAAGACTTAAAGCATGGGAGATGAATAGGATGCTGGCCTTGCCACAGGGAAGTAAAATCTAGGGAGAGAGACAGTTGGTAACATAACCATAATACAGAGATGAATGAGAAAAACAATAGAGAACAACACATTATGGATATGCTATGAGATGTGGGATAGAGTGAGTGAGCCAGGAAAGGTTTAGCTGAGTAGGTGGTATTGGATTTGAGCCTTGAGAAATGAAAGAATTTGATAGGAAGAAAAAGAATTCTGCACTGAAATGGCAACTTAGAAGGTGAGGGCATGTGAAAAATGCACAAATACTTTTTTGGGGTATGTCGAGTAGTTTAGAGTGAGTAGAACAGAAGGTGCCTAGAGGCATATGGTGGGAAATGAAGCCAAATAGATAAAGTTTAGTTATGACTTTCTTGAGTGCATGTGGTAGAGACAGAAATTAAACTAGTATAAACAAAAAGAAGTCAATAAAGTTAAAATTAAACTAGCTATTTCATGGACTGTCCAAATATCAGAGTTCACGGGGACATCTGAGCCTCTAATTTACCTTCTAATTATCTCTTTCTTTTCTTCTTTTCCTCACCACCCCAATCTGTGAGTCTCCGTCCTGTATCCCTTCCCCATGATCATCTTCTTCTTATGGACTTTCTCTGTTCAGTGGCTCTTTTTCTGTGGGATGTCCTTCCCCTGTATTTTTCAGGGCACAGAGATACCAGCTGAAATTTCCAGATCAAAAGCAATCAGCCCTAAATTTGGGTAGTAGTATTTCTTTCATTCATGTTTTCATTCATCAAATTTTCACTGAATACTTGCCAAACACTGTGGGAATAAAGACACTAAAAAGCACTAGAAATAACAAGAACTTAAATGTGTTGCATAATCAACCATGCACCAATTGCTATACCTGCATTATCTCATTTAATTGCACACAGTAACTCAATGAGGTAAGTTCTATTATTAAGTAACTAAGTGATACTATTGGGATATAAACCTAAGCAGTTTGACTCCAAAAATCCTTGTGCATAGTCCCTAGGCTGTCTGGGATAAAGGATACCATTCTTATCCCAGAAAAGATTAGCAGACAGGGGCAGTATGGAGTCACAGGCACTATGAATTGGTAAGTACTGGCTTACTAATGAGAAGAGCTCCTAGGAGGGGCACCTCATCCAGTCTGGGAGGGAGGGAGGCTTCCCAGAAAACCCAGCCTGAGGTGAACCCTGGGACTGAGCCAGGTGAGTAAGGGCTGTAAAGGCTTCCAGGTGGAAAAAAAAACAGCAGTGCAAACACAATGAGTGAGAAGGCAGTGGTGGTGTGCAGTCACCGAAAGGCCCGAGGTTCAGCAGAGGTGAGACTTAGGTAGGGAGGAAGAAGATGGCAACAGAAGCAGATAGAAAAGCAGATAGGGGTCCCATAAGGAGCACCTCATACATTCCACTGACTTAGGATGTTATCAGAGGCAACAGCTAACCTCTGGAGGATTTTAGACATCATCAAAGTCGTGTTTTAGAAAGATCACTTCTGGAAGCAATGTAGAGGCCAGGAGTCTAATTAAGAAGCAATGCCTTGAGTCCAAACTAAGCCATTTGAGGACAGGTACAAGTCTTTCATTTCTGTGTCTCCAGGGCCTAACCAGTTTTTGTTGAACACACGAATGAATAAAAGAACTGCTACAGAAAGCTAGCCAAGAAATAGGAAGGCCTGAATTGAGGCAATCACAGTGGAGATGGAAATTGTAGGATGAATTCTCTAGACAGTAGAGCCTTAGAAGACTGCATCTACATTTCAATTCATTAGTTATTCTTTTCTCTCTCTTTTTTTTTTTATTCTGAGCTACATTAAACATTTAGCCGTATAAGAAATAATATAATTCTTACCACCCAAGATTAATACATTCTAACTACTAGCCATATTTTCATCATGTTTTAAATAGCTTTATATTGCTATTAGAATTTATTATTTGTAATAGTTGCTGTATCAAAGTTGATCAAGGTGATGCACTATAATGTACCTAAGCTTTTCTCTATTATTAGATACATAAGCTACTAGTCATTTTTGAAATATCTTGCTCTTAGGGAAGAACGCTGTGATGAACAGCATTGGGCACAGCTGTGTCCTCAAGAAAGATCGGTACCTGTTCCTATTTATTGTTTATTTTGTCCAATGTTTGTAAGGATTGTGTCTGGAAAAATATTGTTGCAGTATCATTGATGTAGACATGTAGGTTATTCTTTGGTTGAAGGCTATGAAAGAGGTGGTTGTGTCTAAATGACTAGGGAACCATCCCTGAAACAGTGGCAAATTTTTCAGCAAAATATTTTTTATCCTACTGATTTAAAAAATAATTTTAAGTTTGTATGCCTATTGTGTACATCTAGAACCATGTTTGACACAAAGAGGCTGCTCAATATATTATATATTTGTTTCATAAATGAACAGCCCAAAAAAAGGGAACAAATGTAGACAAATCAACTTCAAAATCCAAAGCCCATTCTACACACATCTGTGTTCAGCACCCTAGGACACAATTTTCTTTTAAAAAAAATCATACTTCTGCCAGGATTAGAAACATGATGGGAGCCAGGCCTAGTGATGTTTGCCTGTAGTCCGAGGAACTCAGGGGGCTGAGGTGGGAGGATTGCTTGAGCCTTAGGAGTTCAAGGTTACAGTGAGCTATGATCAGGCTACTACACTCTGGCCTGGGTGATAGAGTGAGAGCCTATCTCTCAAGAAAAAAAAAAAAAAAGAACATGATGGGAAGGTATAGAAAGAATTCATATTATATTTAGAAAATAATAGAGCACTCAATTTAGAACAAAAGATGTTTTATTTCAGAGAGAAGACAAATCCCCTAGAATCCTGTTGTGTGTAATAGTGGTGATTAGGCTGATGAATTGAGAGAGAAAGAGACAGAGTGAGAGTGTTATGGGAGAGAGAGGAAGGGAGAGAAAAAGATAAGAGAGGAAGGGAGGGAGAGGCAACTGCCTTCTATACCTCTCAGTCATCACATAGAGAACATGGGAGTGGATTAGTGTCCCGGCCCGCGGGACCTTCTGTTACTCGCGGGGGTCGAGGGGGACCTTGCCTAAAAGAGATGGACGAGAGAATGGAACGAGACCAAGCAAAGGGTTGTCAAGGTCTACTTTACTTGGATTTTTAGTAGGTTTTATATACAGAAACAAGGAAGTAGAAACAGAAAAATAGAGTGGGGGGATGATGAGGCTTGGGTGTGGGCTAATCAGCCCCAATTAGCATCTCAATGGCACTGAAAGCTGTTTGTGATGGATCACTCAACCCCAACCTGGCAGGGGGTTGGGAACAATTGCAGGTAGCATGCCCTGGAGCAAGCACGTCATGGAATGCATTCTTCTCGGAACTATAGCTGGGGGCCTGGGTGCTATTTTCGTCTTAGGCTATTTTCCCTGCGTAGGACAAGTCAGGACAAGTCAGGACAAGTCGTTGGAATGTGGAGGGTCTTAGTCTCCAACAGATTAGGGACTGGGGACCAAGAAACTGCCTCCACTGTCACTGACTGAAATCTCAAGTAAGCCCATCTTCTCATTTGTGTGATGAGAACATTTGCCAATATTCTAGTGTCTTAGGATTTAGGCTCTGGTGGCAACAGATTTGGTATTAAGGTTTGCCAGCAAGTTCTATTGAACAAGACAGTTTACTCAACCTTTTCAAGTCTTTGTTTCCTCATAAAGGATAAAAAGAATACCTGCTTTATAAAGTTTTTGTGAAAATTAAATGAAGTAATATAAAGTCCTTGGTACACAATAACCTCTCAGTAAATTCCATCTATGACAATTGCCATTAAAATTATCTCCTCTGAAATTCTGTCATCTATAATCCTATAGTATGCTTAATTCATATAGTAGTTGAACAGAAGGCAAATTTGCTCCTATGGGAGACACATTACTTGTATCCCTGTACTAGGTTCATCATGGCAACCACAGTTACGTAACTCCCTGATACTCAAAGCGGGATTCACAAACCAGCATTAGAATCCCATGGGAGCAGTTAAGAAATGTAGATGCTCAGGCCCTATCCCCAGACTACTGAATCAGAATCTGCATTTTAATGGAATCCCCAGGGGATTTGCATGCACATTAACCTTAGAGAAGGGCTCTCCTACTAGATAGTCATTCTCCTTTCCCTTTTCAACTACTGATTTTGCTGTGGGCAGCAGTGAATCATAATCACACTAATCATTGCCTTCCTGCCCCTGGGAAAGTGAGTGTCAGAAGGTCACTTCCAGATACATTTCGAAGCTGGAGTGTGGCCCCTTGAGATCATTCTGAAATATAAATATATATTACATATTTAATACATAGAAGTTTCTTGGGAGGCATCCAGAAATATTTTCCCTCTCCATCTACCCTTCCACATATTTTGCTTCCTCCCTTTGAATGCTGTGAGAGGAAAACATTCCTGGATTTGGATTGCCATTTAGCATCCAGGTGACAGAAATGAGGACAAGCCAACATGATGAAAATGGCAGAGTGTAAGGTTAAAGCCTGGGTCCTTGAGGATACTGTTGAGATCCTGAACCAGCCCTGCTAGTACCTGCATAGAGTGTTCTTATTAAGAGAACATGTAGTAAAAAATTAACCTTACTCAAAGAAAGACCTGGCCTTTGCCTTCAACTACTGGAAGGTGATCTCTAGGTCCTTAGAACATCAAGGACACTGCCTGAGTATCTTTCCCTGGGTGCTTTGGCCACCGGACAGTTTAACAATGTAACTTACCATGGGCGCTTTTGGTGGGAGTAGTCATTTCAGTTTTACCTTTGAATGTACTAGAGACTAAAGGTATCAGCCAGACCTCTGGAAGGGCTGGGTGCTAAAGGTCAGCCATGCAGGCAGTGTGTGACTGAGTCCCAGTAAAAACTCTGGACACTGGCTGGGCGCAGTGGCTCACGCCTGTAATCCTAGCACTCTGGGAGGCCAAGACGGGCGGATTGCTCGAGGTCAGGAGTTCGAAACCAGCCTGAGCAATAGTGAGACCCCGTTTCTAATACAAATAGAAAGAAATTAATTGGCCAACTAATATATATAGAAAAAATTAGCCAGGCATGGTGGCGCATGCCTGTAGTCCCAGCTACTCAGGAGGCTGAGGCAGAAGGATTGCTTGAGCCCAGGAGTTTGAGGTTGCTGTGAGCTAGGCTGACGCCACTGCACTCACTCTAGCCTGGACAACAAAGCAAGACTCTGTCTCAAAAAAAAAAAAAAAAAAAAAAACCTCTGGACACTGAGGCTTGGGTGAGCTTCACCTGCAATACTCTGTGGGTGTCACGCATTATGGCCAGAAACAGTTAACACTGTCCATGACTCCACAGGGAGAAAGTAACTGTAAACTGCACTTTTGTCCTCACTCCTCCTGGACTCTGCCCTTGATTTTAATCTGTATTCTTCCCCTGTAATAAGCTGTGCTTGTTTTCAGTAAGTTCCTTGAGTCCTTCTAGTGAATTATCAAAACTGAGGGTGGTTTGAGGGACCCCTGAACTGCACTTGATGTCAGAAGTCAAGTCAGTCTTATGTGGAATATTTTTCCTCTAATCTTCACAACTGGTGAAAACGCCTCACAGAGAACAACTTATTATACCCATTAAGCCATTCCCCAATGGACATCCCATTGTCAGAAGCCCAGGCTATCCTAAAGGATATACAGTGGTTCTCAAACTTTTTGATCTCCAGATACCTTTACATTCATAAAAAACATTGAAGACTTCAAGAAACTTTTGTGTGGGTCAAATCTATTTATATTTACTTTGTTCAGAATTAAAATTAAAAAATTTAAATTATTTATTAATTCATTTAAAAATAATGGTAATGAACTCATTCCATACTATCATAAGCATTTATAATGATATAGATATAAAATCCATATTTTCCCCCCAAAACTGGAAACAATCCAACATTGTTTTATATTTTTAAAAATATTCTTTAGTGCCTGGCTCAATAAAAGATAGCTAGGTTCCTATATATGCTTCTGTGATATGTTGCAATATGTTGCTTTGGTTAAAATATATTAAGTAAAATTCAGCCTCATGCTACTATGTAGTTAGGAAAGTTATGCGCACATATAGTAGTAGGGTGGATGGCGAGGGAAGGGATGGGTATATTCACATCTAATGGGTACAATGCGCACTGTCTGGGGGATGGACACACTTGAAGCTCTTACTTGGGTGGGGCAAAGACAATATATGTAGCCTAAACATTTGTACCCCTGTAATATGTGCAAAGAAAAAAAGAAGAAAAGGGAGAAACATTTCATTAGGTTTGTGCAAAAGTAATTGAAATTTTAGCATTGTTGGCATTTGCCTTTTGATATTGGAATAATTTCTTAAATAAATGTGGTTATGTTATACATCATTTTAATGTGCAGTTCTTGCTTCATTTTTTGATAATGATTTATTACTTGCTGTTTATTTATATTTATTTTATTAATGATAGCTTTTTCAAATAATTGTGGATTTCTTTCTTTCTTTGATATATTCGTCAAACTCAACAGGTGGCAGTGTCTTAAATATTTGTTGCAACGTGGAATCTGAAATCATATCAATTAACTTTTCATACTCTTTTGCATGAAAATCCAGTATTACAGATATCAATAAAGTGAAAATGGCAAATAACATATATTATTATGAAAATAGGTTTGCATTCTCAAATGAGGACAATAGGCTATTTTGGGGACTAAATGAGTTAAATCATAGAAAGTGCTTAGAACTCTTCTAAATGTTGTAAGCAATCAATAAGTGCTAGTTGTTGTTTTTACTATTATTTAATAATTTGCTCCTCTGGTGAGATTTGCGTTTTAACCAGCAGTATCTTGCACAATATTATTGAATGGCCAAGGATGGAATTTCAGGCACAGTCAGCAGGCAGGTTATTTGTTTTTAATTGTTCTAGTCTTTGGGGAGGATAGAGATCTCAGAACCTCTGAAACCCTCCACGTAATTCTAAGTACTCATATTAAATGACTGTATTTAATAGCCTCATTCATAACGTTCAGCCAATACTATAATCCTAGAGCATTCCACATAGAAGTAATTATGTCTTTGTTTAGTTTTCATGTTCTACTAATGTCCTCACACAGCAATTTGTACATGGCCGATATCTGATAAATGCACATAAACTAGATATTCTTAAAAGAAAACAAATCATCTGTAAGTGAACTCTTCCTTAGAAAAAAGGAATTACCTAAACGCAATATTTTCACTAGTTTCATTGACCAAACCAAAGAAGCAAAAAAAAAAAAAAAAAAAAAATGCAATAATGTGTGTCCTCTGGCTTTAGCTCCCAGCAGAACATAGTGTGACAATATGTCACTCCCTAGCCCTTCCGGAGTCTAAAAATACAGTTGCTCCTTGCATAAGAAAAATAAAGGTTTAAAAATAATTTCCCCACAAAAAGAAGTACAGGTTATTGCATGTATTCATATTAGTTTCTTCTCCAGCAGAGAGTGGCTTGTATAATTATATTTGGGAAGCTCTCTTGTAGAGAGAGATTTATAGTTTTTTGCTTATAAAAACCTATTTCTATTTTGAAATATAGACTCTCAGCAAGTGTCACCCTGAAGAATTGGGCCTACTAGACTATTTTGTTACATTTTAGGGGATAAAAAAGCATGCGGCAGTTACACTATTAAGCCACAGCAATGGAGCTGCCACTCTCAACCTCATTACTCAAGACTCTCTTTAGTTCAATTATACACCTCTACAGCTAAGGAAGATAGATGGAGGTCATTTGGGAGCTGTAAACCACAATGCCTTGAATGCAGAACTATGTTCTTAAACTGATTTACACCATGTTCTCCAGTGTTCTACAGCAGGGGCTTCGATTGAAATGCAGGGGCCATGATTGAAAAGGCTTTTCCTTGGTTTTAGCATCACAGCCCGGGCTGGCTGGCAATCATTACCTCCATTAAATGGCGAGGAACAATGAACGTTGCCTTCATTACTTCCGTGGTGGTAAACAAAACCCAACCCAAGCAAACCAAAAGGAGAAATAGAGGTTCTTGGTCAGAATGTCCTCTGGGGAAAGAGGAATGACATTAACAACTCCATTGTGTGTATTGGTCCAGGGAGAAAGGAACTGGGTAATTGAAAGGAACAATTTGCTTTTCCAGCATTGACAAAAATACTGCCATGCTGTTCTGATTTAACTCACATATATCTCCCAGTGTGAAACATGTAAAGTGTACTAAAGAAAGTTAATTAAACAAGGCAAATCCACATGAAACTTCTCGCAGATTAATGAAAGATCTTTGTAAATTTGAGGTATGTGTATTTTACTGCCTTGTAGCTGCTACGCCCCCTTACGTCCTGAGCTCAGCTTCTGTAACTTCTCCCCTAGGTGTGTCTTTAGTATCCTTTCAGAAGGTTGTCACCACTGGGAATTAAAGAGTATATATAAAAAAAAAAAAAATTAACAAAACCAGAAAGTGCGTCTGTAAGAACACAGTGGTCTAATTTCCCATTACCTGTCTCGAGTCGAATGAACAGGGCATGCCAAGAAATATGCTTTCCACTGCCCCCAAATTTATCCTCATGGTTCACTAGAAACTAAACCGATCTAGTTTTTTCAGTTATATGTGAGGCCATTGGATACATACCCACAATGCCAAAGTGTTTCATAAAAGTTTGCTTCTGAATTACAGGCTATAAAGAATTTTATTTCCACTGATATATTTTCATTTGGAAAGAAATAGATCTTTCAAGAATCTACTTGAGGCCAGTACAGAATCAATCCTGCTTCCTTCTCAGAAGAAAATAATGATTGAATTTAAGTCATATACCAGGTTTTCTGTGACATATTTTTTTCTATGTAAGTTAGCCTTAAGATTAGATTTTTTTTTTTAATGAGATTGCATTTAAGAAGTTCCTTAAACTATAAACAGCTTTAAAAACAGAGGACATATGAAACATTTCATTAACATTTAAAGTTATCTCAGGCATACTGCTGAGCTATAGGAAGTACTTTTAAGGGCCACGCATTTTATGGCCATATTAATGGTGCCTTATAAAAAAGCTGAAACATTCTACATTCTGCTCAGCCTTCAGATTCAATATGTTTTGTGAAATGCTATAAGTAAAGACCAAAATGGGAGTTTTTGTGCATTCTCTTTATTGGGGCTTTACCTTTAAATTGTACTTATTGATGTATAACAAGGAATTGATCAGTTACATTTTTTGAACACCTATTAAGTATTCCACATTATCTGAGTCTTCTTTGTTTACTGCATTCAAATCACATTCCCCCTCAAAGACTATACTTTATCAGCACTGGCCTGTCTGTTCCTCAGTCATGGTAAGCGTGCTGGTGGGCACCTTCTACCTGGAACTCTCTTCCACCGAATATTTGTAGAGCTAGTTCCTCTTCATCTTTGGGCCAACCTCAAAAGTCCCTCCAGGAGAAGTCTGCTCCGATCACCTCCATCCCCAGCCACTCTCCATCACATTACAAGGTTTATTTTTATTTTCTTTGCTGTACTTAATCACCATATGAAATATTTTAGTTTATTTGTGTTTATTATCTGTTTTTCAGAACCTTTCACATAAACTCCTTAAGTGTAGGAACCTTGCTTATTGATAAATTCCAGACCTCGGAATGACAGGCATGCAACAAATACTAGTTGGAGTGAATAAACAATATGTGTCAGAAACCTTGGGAAATTCATACTTATGGTCATTATGAAGGCAAATACTACTCTACTGAAAAGAATGAGAATTCTTTAAACACTAATATGGAAAGCATCCATGAGTAATTGTTACACGAAAAAACAAGTTGCAGAACAATTCATTTAGAAGAGCATATTTCATTTTACGAAAAAAAAGCAATGTATTTACACATGAGTTAGTATCTGAATAGAATACAATGTAGAAATATGTAAACTGTAGTAATTATTTCTGGGAGAAGGAATTACATGGGAATTTACTTTCTAAATTACATGTATCTATCTACATTATTTCAGTTTTTTACAATGAACATTCATTCAGATAATAGCTATTGATCATTTGCTATGTTCCAGGGACTATTCTTGATGCTAATTAGTATATTAATGAACAAATCAAAGTTGCTATTTTCACAAAACTTCCATTCTAAGTTCTATAAGGAAAATAGGTCATATAGAGCAAAATAAGCCAAGTTGGGGCACAGAAGTGACAGGCAGAGGGCTGCTATTTTGGATAGGGTATCAGGGAAGACCTCTTTGATGAGGTGACATTTGAGCAAAGATTTAAAGGGGTGTTCCAACAGGACATTCTTGGTTATGTTACAATAACCAACAAACGCAAAACCTCAGTGGCTTAAAACAACGAAGGACGATTTGCTTCTCCCATACTGATGTCCAGCTTGGATTAGTGAGGGTTCTGAAGCCCCCATGCAGTAATCCCTGATCACTCCGGCTCTGCTGTCTTGTAGTAGGGTCATCTGGAACATGTGGCCTTCCTGATAAAAACAACAAGGGGGCAGAGGGCTGAAGAATCAGACAGCACAAATAAACTTTTCACTTAGCAGTGGCGTGGGACTTCCATTCACATAGCATTGGCCAATCATGAAAGTAATCCTCTGTGTACTCAGAAGTAAAAGGAACCAGATATTAGTGAGCATTTGTGATGTTTACTATGAAGAGTAAACCATATCAACATCTGGAAGAAGATTTTTTAAGTAAACGGGGAGACATTGCAAAGGCCCTGCAGTGTGGATGAGCTTGTTGTGTTCCAGGAAGAAAGGCCATGTGGCTAGAATATTGTAAGTGAGGATGGGAAAAGAGGATAGGGTGAAGAAATAGCCAAGGGTCAGATCATATGGGGATCTCATAGCCCATCACTATCATTCCATGTATCATGGGAAGAGAGGGAGTGATTTGAGAATGGGAGTGATATTATCTGATTTATGAATCACTCTTGTTATCACAAAAATGCAGCAACATAAAAGTAGCTATAATAAACAAAAAATGATAGACTATCAAAATGAATAAATGTGTAAGGGCAAAAAAGAGTCACTAATCAGTTGGATAAACAGAAAGTGATCCAAATGGTTTTAAGATGCAGGCAGTTCCAAGGTTTTGATTTCACATGAATAAATCCTTCAGGTCTTTTTTATTTTATTTTTTTTAACAGCAGCTGAAGCCCTAAAATGTCAAAAGACACACAAAGGATATGAGTTCCTTTAATATGGGTAAACAAATTAATTGAGTATGCACAGATGGCTGCTACATGGAGCAGGAGATAGGGCAGCTTCTAATTGAAGGTGCCCAGAAGCTGCTGTTACTACCACTTGGGGAAAGGAGCTTGTAGGTCCTTTGAGAAGCTCTTTGCCATTTTAACAGGGTTTTTATAGTCTCCAGTCCCTTCTCAGTGTTTCTGGAGTCTCTGGGTATAATGTGCCTTCTTGCTAGGCTCAAGTAACTGGAAACAACCCTGGTGTATTTGAAATATTCCTGAGTGCATGAGGTGAAGCAAAACTCAATTTCCCAGCTTCACATTGCTGAGCATCCTGACTCACTAGTAGACCTCAGGCCTACCTGGGTCTATTCCTGCAATAATTAAGTGAAATTGTAAAGGGCAGATACTGCTGTAGGAATATAAATTATCAAGAATAGAAAACATTAGACATCCTCTGGGCCTTGCAGCAGATGTGTAGTGTGTTCAAAAGAAAAGCAAGAAATTCAGCATTCCAAACAAAGAACCCAGAGACAAGAAAGAATTCAACGTGTTTGTGCGACATAATGTCTGGTTCTCTTCTTATTGGTCTTATCATCTATTCATTTCAGCAAGTTAGACACTTCTCACTTTTCTTTCCCCCCCGCACAGTCAAGTCATCACTGGATCCTGTAACTTTTACCTCCTAAACACCTCTCAGGTTAGCCCCTTCATTTTCATCTCCACCTGCCCTCTTGCTCCCATCCTGTCCAAAGTCCAGTCATCTCTTCCCTGAATGATACATTTGCTCCCCCCTGGTCTCCGACTGCCACTCTTGTCTGATTCAGCCCAATTTCTGGGCAGCATGCGGGAGCAAGTTTTCCTTACCCAAATCTAATCCTGTCTGCCTCTTTTCTCAAATCTTTCAATGATTTTCCATTGTTTTCAGATACAAATCCAAATCTTGGTCCATTAAAAAACAAACATGATTCACAAACAGTTGCTTGGTCCAGCTCCAGCTTATCTTCTCAGCTCTGTACCATCCTACCTTTTCCTCTGCTTACCTTCCTTCACCAGGGAATTCCAGCCGCACTGCTCTCCTTTCAGGGACCAGTACCAAGCCCCCTCACACCCATAGGGGATCTGCTAGCACTCTCTTCTAGGTCTGGAATAGTGACTCCTTGATCCCCTCAACCCTATCCTACGTCTTCTTTCATTTTCTGGTCAACTCCTGTTCAAGGATTTGGTCTCTGTTTCTTAGTCATTTTGGAAATTCCTCAACATTTTTTGAAATTGCCTTTGTAGTTTAATGTGTGTTCAATTTTTACATATGTTGCAAGTGTTCTTAAAAAATATGTATTTTCTAACTGTTAGGTGTACACCAAGACATACGGCCAATTTTTGTATTTTTAGTACAGACAGGGTCTCACTCTTGCTCAGGCTGGTCTCAAACTCCTGAGCTCAAGCAATCTTCCTGCCTGCATCTCGCAGAGTGCTAGGATTACAGGCATGAACCACTGTGCCCAGTCAATTTTTATGTTGAATTCTTTTTTTTTTTTTTGCTATAAAATGTAAACTTTTTTAAATTTTTAAATTTTTTTTTTATTTCAGCATATTACAGGGGTACAAATGTTGAGGTTACATATATTGCCCTTGCCCCACCCAAATCAGAGGTTAAGAGTGTCCATCCCCCGGGCAGTGCACACCACACCCTACATTTGTATATACCCTTCCCCCTCCCCCCTCCTATCTGCCCAACACCCAATGAATGTTACTACTATATGTGCACTTAAGTGTTGATCAATTAATACTAATTTGATGGTGAGTACGTGTGGTGCTTGTTTTTCCATTCTTGGGATACTTCACTTAGTATAATGGGTTCCAGCTCTCTCTAGGATAATACAAGAGGTGGTAGTTCCCCATTGTTTTTTATGGTTGAATAGTATTCCATGGTATACATCTACCACATTTCATTAATCCACTCATGTATTGATGGGAACTTGGGTTGTTTCCACATCTTTGCAATTGTGAATTGTGCTGCTATAAACATTTAAGTGCAGATGTCTTTTTCATACAATGTCATTTGTTCTTTTGGGTAGATATCCAGTAATGGGATTGGTGGATCAAATGGTAGTTCTACTTGTAGCTCTTTGAGGGATCTTTATATTGCTTTCCACAGAGGTTGTACTAGTTTGCAGTCCCACCAGAAGTATATGGGTGTTCCTATGTTTCCACATCCATGCCAACATGTATTGTTTGGGGACTTTTTGATAAAGGGCATTCTCACTGGGGATAAGTGATATCTCATTGTGGCTTTGATTTACACTCCTCTGATGATTTGCAACACTGAGAATTTTTCTTATATGTTTATTGCCCATTAGCCTATCTTCTTTTAAAAAGCTCTGTTCATGTCTTTTGCCTACTTTTTAATGGAGTTGTTTTATTTTTTCTTGCTGATTTGCTTGAGTTCTTTGTAGATTCCAGCTCTAAACCCTTTATATAGTGTGTGAATATTTTCTCCCCTATATAGGTTGTCTGTTTGCTCTGTTGATTGTTACCTTGGCTGTGCAGAAGCTTTTTAATTTAATCAAGTCCCATTTATTTATTTTTGTTGTTGCTGTGATTGCTCTTGGGGTCTTCTTCATAACTTCTTTGTCTAGGCTGATGTCTAGAACAGTTTTTCCAATTGAATTCCATGGAAAAGATTCTACCTTGCCTGTTCAATTCTAAGACCTTGTGGGCTAGGATGGCCCAGCACACTCACTCCCAAGGGCAGATGCAAGCTTCACTGAGAGGTCTGGACCTCCCAACAGGCCAGCGCTTCTCAAATGCCCAATGCTCTCCCCGGCTGATCATCACAAAAGGCCTGCTATGGCTCCTTTACTAATGTACTCCAAGCTCACCTGACTACCACCCTCAAGAGCTGCTGGCTGTAAGAGACAGGTGAGTTGGAGTGGAATTGAGCATATCAGGAAGGCAGAAACTTCCATCTTCCCAGAATCTCCTGCCTCCTCTTGCATTAAGTTTCATGAAAAGTAATTTCCCTTTTTTGGGAATCAAAAATTCAACCAATTAATATTCACATAAGAATATTGGTCTGGGAGCAGTAATCTTGTACAAAAGCAGCCAGAATTAGAAGTATTATCAGCATTATGAAAACAGAGAAAAGCAAATAATATACACTTGGAAAGTGGGGAAGGAGAAGAGACATCCTAATGGCCTGCAAGTGTTCTTTTTAAAATCCAAATAACAAAGAGCTTTATAAACTGTAAAAGTTATATAATAACTAGCAGGACATTTATGCCACTTTCCCTTTCAGGAGAAAATGTTTTAAAATGGGTAAAGTGTGGGGGACAGAAAATCCCAGATTTAAGTAAGTTATATTTGATGCCTTTTAAAAAAAGATCTTTTTTTCTTCATTAGAAAGTTTGCATGTCAATGGTGAAAACATAGTAGATCAAAACCAAATTCTTTGTTTCCATTAATTGGTTAGAGAAAGGAAACAATCTGGTATGTTTTTCAATGGTTCACCTTTACAGGCTAAAATAATGAGTAGGTTCCTCTTGTATTAGTTTTCTATTGCTATGTAACAAATTAACACAAAGTTAAAGGCTTAAAACAACACACACATATATATATATATATATATTTATCTCTCAGCTTCTTTGGGTCAGGAGTCTGGGCGCAGCTTAGCTGGGTTCTCTGCAGGGCACTAATTGAAGTGTAGACTAGGACTCAGTTCTCAGTAGAGGCCGGACTGGGAAAGAATCCCCTTCCTCACTTGCCTGATTCTAGGCAGCATTCAAATCCTTGTGGTTGTAGGAATGAGTGTGAGTTTTTTGCAGGCTGTCATTGGGAGCCACTGTTAGCTCCTAAGGGCTCCTCACAGTTCCCCTCCTCATAGCCCTCTCCGAAGGCAGTTTGTAAGGTGGCAGCTTGCTTCTTCAAAGCTACCAAGGGAGAGAACCTGTTAGAGCAAATCTGTTAACAAAAGCAATCATGGAAGTGATCGCTTATCACCTTTGCTATATTCTATTCATTAAAAGAAAGTCACAGGTCCTGCTCATACTCAAGGGAAAAGGATTACACAAATGTATAAATATCGGGAGGCATGTATCATGGGGCAGTCACCTTAGAGTATATCTACCACACTTCCTGTATTATAATAATTTAATTACTTTTTGTTTATTTATTTTGGATTCTATAACTGTATTAGTATTGGGTAGTGAGTGGTTGAGAGGTTGAACTCATGCCTGGGTTCCAGTCTCTGGTAAAAATCATTTACAACTTTGTATGATCTTGGGCAATTTCTATAACATTGGTGTCTCATGTTTCTTCATCACTAAAATGAGTACAGTAAGAGCATCTACTTCATAGAGTTTCTGTAAGGATTAAATCATCATAATAATTTTAAAGCACTTAGAATAGTGCCTGGCACATATTAAGTGTTTATAAATCTTAGTGAATATAAACATAAATATATAATAGAAAGCCTTCAAGTATATTTAAAAATAAATATAAAAAAATAAAATTCTAATGTGTTCTTTCTGCTCTCTCTTCATGTACAATGGTTTTGTACGTCTCCTATGAATGACAGACTCCACTTTGAAGACCACTCTATAAATTACCATGTAGTACAAAAATCCCATCCATAAAGTAATACAGACATTCATTTATATGAAATCATAGAATTCTAAAGCTGAACCATTTTCCCTAACTTCCCTCATTTTGCAGATAAAAGATCAGAAACCCAGTGAGGTTAAATGCTGTGCCAGAGGTTACATGGCTCAAGGGTGCTAGAAGAAGTGGACGTCAGGAGCTCCCTTGAAGCTCCAAGAGAGGAATCACAAGATAAAAGGCAGTCCTACTTTACCCAGCCTGGAATAAAGCAATCTATATCCAATTCAGCACTATTGTTGTGTAACCAGATATCTCTGAAAATTTCTTACCAATTTTGGTGATTGTCAATTTAGATATGCTGATGTCTGATTTCATACTACATAAAAAAATTCCTTTCCAGAAAATCCAGAGAAGCAGGTGTGCTAAGTTAGTAGGTATGAGATATATTTATTGGGAATAATCTCCATAAAAGAATAATTAAGTACTGCTTAATCATAGTGAGATGATAGATAATGTACTAATATTATGCAAGTCCAATGGGCATTGTCAAATGATTAGAGTCCCCATTTAGGGTCCTACATAATTATCCTCCCTATCATGGCAGAGGCTTTGGTGCCTTTTGTTAATCAGCATCACTCTAAACCACTGTGGGACATTCAGCCAATCAGACTGCTCATTTACTGTGGTTGAATGGTCCTGACCTCATGAATATGAATAGAGGATGTACACAATAGAGCAGTACTTTTAATGACAATGAAACTGCCATGAGGGATAAAAGAAAGTGTGGATGAAAAAAATAATAGTTAAAATTGAAATGAGAAAAATCATAATTAGCTGTGAGGATTATATATATTTGTGAAAATGTTTCTCACTTGCCTTTTGGACAAAAAGCTAGAGCAAATCATTTTATACTTCATTTCCTCTAGATATGGATGTCCCAATTGCTGACAGCTGGACCTATCCTACATTTAAATAATATAAAGATTCATGTAAATATTTGGCAAACAGAAGCAGAAAAACGAGAGTTCAGACACGCTTTGAAACCAAGTGTCATGAGGCTTAACTGGAGACATAAAACTTGAATGGTGCCGATCAATATGTCATGGTTCAAAGGCAGTGCTATGTGAAGGGTGTCAGTCAAAATCCTCAGATGCTGTGGCAATAAACAATAGTGTGAAAGAAGAAATTATATAAAATGTGTAATATTTACTTAGTACTCTTATTCCACTTTCACCCCTTTCAAAAAGTGCTATGTTTTTGCTTATAAAAATGCAAAAAATAGAGCAAAAACTGACATAAATGAGAATCAATTGAGAAAGATAAAACAAAGGGAATACAAGAGTAGGGTCATAATAAAGACATGGATCAAGTCAATTCACAAACATGCATGCTATGAAATTTACATAGAGGGGATCATTATGACCTGAATTCATTAACAGAGCTTGAGAAGTTGTAAGGGTTGCCTAAGGAAGCATAGTTATCATGAAAACATTCACTAATGAAAGTCAACTTCGAACTGGTCTCCTTGCTTAACCCTACCATCTGTCCTTACCAATTGAGTCTTCTATCAACCTCTCCCTGATTATTGCAATTGTACAATGCAAACAGTGCATTGCACAGTGAAATTGTGAATTCTGAAAAAGATGCAGGGCTTCATGAAGTAGATGAAAGTCAGATTGGATAATTGCTTGAATCACAAGCCAGTGGCAAATGAGGATCTGGCAGAGTTGGGGTGGTTAACAACTCAATAAGGAAAAATGGATGAGGAGGACATCACTAGTACATGCTTCAAAAGCAAAGGATTTGAATATCAAAGGACTAGAAAGGCCCTTGGGAAAATCGATGAGGCTCTTGAATATTTCTGTAAAAATGACCTTCTATGTCTTACCATGAAAGTCAAATGTAAAAGATGTCTCACTAAGCTATCATATAATTTTATCAGTAAAAAAAGGGCCAAATAAATAATCAATATGATTTAGGTTTTGTTTGATAAATTGATAAATTAATGCATAGTTTCTAAGTATGTTAAAGAGAAAATAAATAATTTTTATTTTAATTTTGCTTTTTGAAATAAAATTCCTATCAATCCTCTCTTCCCCCTCCCCCCACCCCTAGTTACCATGATGATTTACTAGAGAATTTTGGTCTCTTATTTAAAAGGTCTTTTTTTTTTTTTAGTATTAATTATTGTTAATAATAATATGCTTGTGATGGTGAAGCCCTATTTTCCAGTAGCAAAACCCAGGAGTAAAACATGAGTAGTTACATAACTCACAGTTTTCCTGAGATAAAAACAAGTCAGTCGCTCAAGATTGGAAAGTCAGTTATTCCTGATATCAAGCCTGGAGTCGTACAACCGGGACACAGTGAGATGTGAAAAACCACATTCGTATGGCGAGCACAACCATGATTTCCACGGGGTTATGTTTTCATTGTGATTCATAATATAAGCCACTGGCTCATCACCAGAGCCCAATGATCAAGTAAACACATTTTATGCAAGACTGATGCGTTTTTGCCCAAATGACCAGTCCTTAGATAATCTAGTTGAATCCAAGGGTGAATTTTACAATTTCTGAAGCAGTGTTTTCCAGGATGTGTTCCAGGAATACTAGCTCTGAAAGCTCCTCCAAAACAAAAAGGGTGTGAGGAAAATGGTCCATAACTGAGCAGGTTTAGGGAGGGCTGCATGTCATTCGTAGGTATGCCCAAGTGCATGAGTTAGCACTACCGCAGCGTGGTCCAGGGCTCAGATTCTGTAGCCCAAGTGCCTGGGTTTTATCCTGGCTCTTGCACTTAGAAGCTGTGTGACCTGGGACATGTTAGTAAGCTCTCCATACCTCAGTGTCCTCATCTGCAAACTGGGAGTAATAATATTAGATAATAGCACTTCCCTTATAGCATTGTTGTTCAGGTTAACTTGTCATGCACAATGTTGACACCAGCAACTGCTACATAGTATTAGCTGTAGATATGCCCTGCACAGAAGCCAGTTTGACATAATTGAATGCTGTTGCACACCATATTTGATCATGGAACCCTCTCTCTCCTTTTTTGATAACAGCTGCTAGCATGCTGGAAATAAGCCATGTGAACATTCTAAAACTATAGTTTTTAGATGGATGTACATATTATGATCAGTTATAAAAAACTTTTTCAAAAAGAAAATATACACCTTCCACCCCAAATGAAAATACAGATTCAATAATGTGGCATGGGCACCATTCTCTGAATTTTAGAAAGTTCCCTGGATGATTCTGATACGGTTCCTAACCATTAGCAGGAGCAGTGGTTTTCAAGGTGCGGTTCTAGCATCAGTGTCTGCATCACCTGGCACTTGTTAGAAATGCAAATTCTTAGTCCTCGCTCCAGATCTATAGATCAGAAGCTGTGTGTGTGTGGTGGGGTTGGGGGGTGCGGGCAGAACAGCAATCATTTTCAGGTAATTCTGTTTGACAAGCACTGATATCGGGGAATGCATGGAAACAACTGCCCTTCAGCGCATTCAACTTCTCTGCAGAGATTTTAAGAGGCTTCAGATAGATGTGATAAATTTAGGTAGATTGCAGTGAGTCTGAGATTATTCCCCTGAAAAAAAGGAAAAGCTGCTCTTCTATTTTACCAGTTAAATTCAGAGCCTTAGAAATCAGGTGAGCTTGGATCAAAATTAGCACTGTGCCCACAAGGACCCAAACCTAAATAGAAGGCCACCGGGGGTGGTTTCATACAGTGTCAGCTTAGCTAAAAACTAGAACCATATATTCGAGAAGGAAACCACATGTCCAAGAAGTCCCTTCCTGGTATGATTCTGGGCTAGGGCGGGCCTCAAGAGGAAGGCGGAAGTAAACAGCAGCTGTCACACTCTGAAGGTTGATGTAGGTGTCAAGTGCTGTTGAAGACCTTGCACGTGTGGCTGCTCTGTAGGCCCAGTGCCTGGCAGAGGCCACAGGCTGAGCCCATGGCTGCTCTGCCTCCCCGGATCTCCTCCTTCAGCTTCTTTGAGGTCTGAGCCAGATGCATGTGTTGCTCCCTGGGGAAGCTCTTGAGCCTCTTCTGCAGGTCATCCACATCACTGAGATTAAAGATGAGGGTCCCAGTTTGTCCTCACTCTCATCCACTTCACATCTGCTTTTCTTCCTCATTGTCTGCCCTGCTGAACTGCCGTGACCTCAGGCCCACCATTAGCACAGAGGCAGCTGCTGTTCATACACTCCTTGGCCAGTCCCCCCTTGGTGGTTGTTGGTTATTCACTTGTCTTTCAGCCCCCAAAAGTCCCCTTCTAAGCTTGGATGTCCACTATGACATCACTGAACTTCTACACAGAAATACATGTTGTGGGTTCATTTGTGTATTTTCCTGTCTACAGGTCTATATAACTCTAAGCAAAGGATTTCGTGACCTAAGAACTTCTACACAGAAGTGTGTGTGTGTTTTGTGGGTGCATCTGTGTGTTTATGTAGAGCAGGTTTAAACAACTCTAAACAGAGGGCTTTCTGCCCTAAGAAAAGTAGCAAGAAATTAGCTGTCTATAAACTAACCTTTACAGAAAGTTTTTGAAGCCAAAAGCAGGAAGCAAAAACAGACTTTAGCTTAGCTTCATTGGTGGAATTACTAATAACAACTGAGCTATCATGGATGTTTATTATATGCCAGGACATGTGCTAAATACTTTTGTAGAACATTCAGTCCTCACAAACCTATCAGGTAGGTACTCTCATTTTCCCCATTTTATGTATGAGGCAACTGAGGCTCAGAGAGGTTTCATAGCTGGCCAGTCTATGGGCATCTCAGATTTTACAAATGCTTTTTATCAGGCCTCTCCCTAACCAGAGGACAGGAAAGATCTGACCACTACAGCAAGTCCCCATTGCTTCAACTCCATGCCCATTAAATAAACTTATCATGATTTGCCTACTATTAGACATTTTTCTTATTATGAAAGTAAAATATTTATTGGAGGAAAATTGGACAATTCAGATAAGTATAAAGAAGTGAATAAAATCACCCAGAATCCCGTCAATTAGGTAATTTCTTTAAAAATGACTCTCTACTACTTCTACTTCCTATAAAAATAAAATCCATTTTTATAGGTTTTCTGCTCCCACCATGTCTCGTTTTAAATACACGTCTGTTTCTATTAAACATAAGATGATTTCAATTTAAGTTTTATGCAAGAATAGACTCTTTGGTGTGAACAAAATTGTCTAATATTTGAAATGCATTCACTTAGTTAATGGTTAACATGCCAAGAAAAAAGCTTAAGACACAATAAAAAGGTGGTGGTGGTGGAATTTTCCTTGAAAGGTCTCTGATCAGTTTTTACTTGCATTGTGAAAAAGTCTTTTACACTCCTTTATTGAGATGCCACGAAGTCACTGGGGCTGAGATTTACCCATGTTAATATGCCCTTCACTAAGGCTGTATTCAAGTATGAAAGACTCAATGAGGCTCCCTCAGACATAAAACTCCTGTGGGTTCCTGGGTGCACTGTCATAAATGCCTCCTTTATGGGAGAAACTAACCAACAGGTCAGAGAATGGCAACGCAGGCATAAAAAGACTTTTTTTTTTCTTTTTGCAGTTCTTTGTATCTTTAAGTGATCAAGTGACATAAAGATAAGTGGATTATAAGTGTATATATTATCATTCATTGTGAGTTTCCACCCCTTAATATATAATCTTGCGAATGATGAACTCCACGGTGTCATCGTGGCACTGTGCAATTATCTAATAGGAAAGTGAGAGTGGCCCTGTTTTTTGAGTAGCACTCACCGGGTCAATTAATTAAATGAGTGCAAATGCCTTCAAGTGGGAGATTCAGATCCAAGCCAGGCAGTCTCATGAGAGCAGACTACAAGAAAGTAGAAAATGAAAGGAGACCAGGAGAAATTAAAGGGAGGTGATTTTAAAGAAATCACAGGGAATTCTAATTCTATCCCCTGCATACAAAGTTAAGATCCATGTTAAATCCATATTGCTTTGGCCAATATGAACTATTGAGGCCCTTTCTCTCACTCTTGCTCAAGTAGTTATCTATGGAGTATCTCTCTCTCTCCATTCAAGTTTATTTAGGTCATAGAGTCTAATATGAAAAGAGGGTGCTGTTTATATATTGTCACTTTATTGATTTGGATTTAAGAAGAATAGAGATACCTATTTTTTTCTGGGCACTTAGTTTTTAATTAGTGTAT
This sequence comes from Microcebus murinus, assembly GCF_040939455.1. Lineage (NCBI taxonomy): Eukaryota > Metazoa > Chordata > Mammalia > Primates > Cheirogaleidae > Microcebus > Microcebus murinus. The sequence goes on along the minus strand of NC_134111.1, from coordinate 91,756,397 downwards.
GCTGCTTCTGGGAAACCTCTGACTGCATGGGATCCATGTGAAATTGCTTTGACCTAGCAATTTCATAGCCCATAAAAGTCCCAAACTTGTCCACAACTATAGTAGTTCTCTATGCCCATGCTTCTTGTCTTCTCTGCCTCTAGGACTCTGTTTTCCTCTTGAGCTGTCTTTCTTCCTCATTTTATTTTCTTCAAAGTGAAATCTAGCTCCATTTTTAGTTTCTACACCAACAATAACAAAGTCACGTACAGCAAACAATTTTCCAGTTAGCAAATCTTACTAAACATTCTAAGGGATACCAGGAAGGGATTATATTTTCAGCCTGTAAACACTTACCTTCTTTTTATTCCACCTCTTCTTTCCTCTTTCCTTTTCCTCTCTTCTCTCTTGACCCTTGGACGCTCACTCTATTATGTGGAGCACTTTTGTTCTCTTTTCTGAAGTTTGGCTCACGGACACCAACATCTCACATAGGGCAGGAAGTGGGGTTAGAGGGAAAGGAAGGGCTTCGCTTTCTACATAAAGATCTGATCAATGCATTTTCCAAGATAAGCCCACTTTCTATTGAAGATAATCTTTCATTGAGGCATATTTTAAGTAGATTTTACTCTTTCGTATAGATCTTAAGTCTAAATTTTGATGAATTTTGAGAAATTCATGCACCTCAGTAACCATCACTTGCTCACCCAACATGTATCAGTAATTTGTTCCTTTTTATTGCTGAGTAGAATTCCAGGTATGGATATTGTCCAGTTGATGGGCATTTAAGTTGTTTGTATGTATAGGTTAGAATGAAAAAAGCTGATCTGAAAAAGTAGGTATATGTTGAAATACATAAGCAACTGCCACATAGGTTTCCAAACTGGTTGTACCATTTTATACTCTCATATAATTATTGCATATCCTTACCAGCACTTGGCATTGTCAATCATTTAAATTTTAGTCATTTGAATGGAAGTATAATGGCGTCTTATGGTTCCTTGAGGAGAAATTTCAATGCTAGCTATTAATATAGTTAAATTTTCTCCTCTTTGTTACGAAGTCAGATTTCAAAGGTTATTAATCATTGCTTAGTATAATCCCATTATTCCCCAGTTTTGTGAGCAAGTAATTTATCCTGAAATTGTCCTTTTATATGAAATACATCAGAGTTTTTGTTTGTGGTTCTGGAAATCACTTATTAGTTTTGAACTAAAAGCCCCACCTATAATTTTTCCTCTAAGTAGTAATTTTCAACTGCCTGCTTAAAAACTTCTTTTTAGAGAGTCGTTGTCTTTTAGAGCTATATACTAAAATATTTATAAATGAAATTGTATGATAAATGGGATTTACTTAAAAATAACATGGAGTAGGAACATGTTGTATATCATTTGTGGTTTAGATAAAACAAATTGGCTATAAATTCCTTATTGTTGAATCTGGATTTAGGTACACAAGGATTCTACTTTTATATATGTTTAAAATTTTACTTCATAAAAAATCAAATTAAATTTTTAAATTTTGTTTATCTAATAAGAATACATATTATAAAATGAGAAAACATAACCAGATAGAAATCATTATTGGGGACAATATAGATAAAACATTTTCACATGCACCTTTCCCGTCAGGGGCTCACAGGATGACTGCCACCTGGCCAGTGAGGATGGTAACATGCAGTGAACATTGTAATGGGTCACTAACGCCAAAGAGAATGCCAAGAAACAGCACTGAGTACACAACTGTGGCTCCAAGTGGCAGGAAGATGCAGCTATGGAAAATGGGTTATGTGAAAAAACAAGAGGACAAGCAAATACTCCAAAGGGGTACAGATGAACAGGTTTTTCCCGTGCTCTCTGCAGCTGGCAAATGAAGGGACGGCTGTACTGTGACTCAGGATAGAGCCACAGAAGGGCGAGGTGCTGAAGGGGAGGACAGCACAGAGTAGACTCAGAGCACAGAGGGTCCTCCATTGTTGAAGCTGGGATGCAATACCGGTTCTTATCTTCCTGGTGGATAAAGCCCACAAGGAAGAAAAAATGACTAGTCACATAATTTTGCATTGCACATAAGGGGAAAATACTTCTGGTCTCTTGCAAAAGTGAAGTTTTTCCTAACAAATAGGCCTGAAAAAATATATATATATATATTTATGTGTGTGTGTGTATATATATATATATATATATATATATATATAAAGTTTGAATATGGAAAATGTCCTCAGGGATACTGAGAGATGGTTCAGCCACTGTAGCAAAACATTCTGAGCCCTCCAGCAAGGGTGGATTGAGAAAAAAAAAAGAAAGAAAAAAGAAACCCTTTATGCAGGCTATGCATTGCTATGAAACATGACTGGGCCCAGCCCCTTCCAGCCCTTTGGCCCAACACCATGTACAGCCCTCCTCGCTGAGCACTTGGGGCCCCAGCTGGCTTTCAGTGATTAAGGGGGACAGCCTTTATTCTCACTACCCAGTGGTCTGCAACCCTCTATTCTTATGTTCTCCCAATCTGTGAAAATGTGAAAACACAAAAGAAGAAAAATAGCCAGTTGATGATTGAGTCTCTTGCTAACAGGAGTAACTTCTTCGTCTCTGATTAATTGCTTCCCATCAGGAATTTGCCTGCCTGGTGGTCTTTCGTGTTTAATTTGAAAGAACAGAGAATTTGGATCTACTGGGGACTTTAGAAACTCCCTCATCCAATTCCTTCCCTTCACTGATAAGGAAACTAAGGCCCAGTGGAGTTAAGGGACCTTGCCCAGGGACCTTAGCCAGTTATGGCGTAGCTATGACTTAAACCCGGTCTTGTGGTTGCACCAAACCACCTTGACCTTGGGAGGAGGCCACCAGCTCCTTGTCACAGCTCGCTGATTCCCTGCAGATTTTGTTCCCTGGCCCTGCAAAGTGAGGGCTCCTCTTTTAAACAGACCATGTTCTTTTTCACAGAACTTTTGTAAACAATTTCAGATGAACAACTTGAAAGTTGACTATAAAAATGTTTTCAGCTCAAGCCTGGTGCAGAGCAAAGGGGGAAATGACAGAAGCAATTGCTGTTAACATCTCCCCTCCGCTATACCAGGGGTAAATTCTTTCACAGTATGCATTCCTGTAAATCTTATCTTTTACCCTTTTGAAGATGATAATAATCCACCCAACATAGTGAATAGTAATGCTGATGCACATGGTCATTTCACAGTGATCCCGTGCTCCTGGCCCCCATCCCAACGTCAGCTGGAGGAAGAATGTGCACACCTAGCAGGGGCAGTGAGAAGGACAGCCCTGGTCCATGTGTTGCTGGGAGCTGGTGGACTTTAGAAGCCCACGTACAGACTACAGCCTCAAACTTAAATGTGCATAGGAATTATCTGGGGAGCTTGGTGTTCGTGCAGATTCCTAAACTCCAGCCCTAGAAATTCTAGCAGAGGCGGAGGAAGACAGGTAGAAATGTGCAGAGTGGGCCTTAAATGTGGGTTTTCAGCAGGCCTAGGAGGAGGCTCTGGTACAGAGGACCCCATCCTACCCTTACAGCAGAGTTTCTCCACCTGTTTTCATTATTGTCTTCCTAAATAGTCTTTTTAGATGTTTCTCCCCCTAATCTCCCTCTGTCCATGAAATTTTATTACTAGAGATATGCTGTACACCAGGGGTGGGGGACCTTTTTATGTTGGAAGGCTGCATTAATTTAGCTGTAATCAAATAAGGCTGCATTCAAGAAATTTCAATTAGGCATACTTTAAAATGTGCAATTATTTTGTAAAAATCTAACTACTATGTATGTAATAATTTCAAAATTGAAAACTATTTATTAAATTTAAAGGTGACTAACCTTTTTAATGACTATGTTATGCCTGCTTTTTGTTAATATTTGTTTGCAGCATGGAGGTCTACAGTTTTAGTTTATCCTCTAGATGACTATCATCTGTGACCTTAAGAGCATCTTGATTTGTGTTAGGTAGGAGAATGTAGATTCACAGCAATGAGTGGTTGAAAAGCAAGAAATAATTTTTCAGGCATGTTGCTGAAGGCGTAGGTATTCTACTGCATTTTTTCATATTTCAAATGGACCTTTTTTTAGCATCAAACAATGACTTTAAAAAGTCATCTACTGAGAGCTCAATCAATTCCATTTGTAGGTCTTTAGGTGCCTTGGTGATATCAACTAGGTGAGGCTGAGATGCTACTTTGAGTGTGATGTTGTGATTCTCAAAGTCAGTGAAACTTTCATTGTATTCTCCAATTAATAGGTTTGTAACAGCTGCGTATTCTTCAAGTGATTTTCATATATCATCCTGCTCATCAGTGACCTTTGCTAACTGGGGAAAATGTTCATCTGAAATTTCCTTTTGAAGAAGTGTTTTGGAAAAAATAAAGATACCTTTCCTCAAAATGCTTGGATTTTTTGCCACCTATCATATATAGACTTGGTTTCACCTTGAAAAGAGATATCCAAGTCATTTTGATTTGTCATGATATCACACAGAAATACTGCATCCTTATAGAAATCTTCTTTCAATAATTCACATTGCTGATTCTCTTATTCATAAATTTTAACTATCTGTTCTCACAGAGGTAAAATTATGGCTAACACCTCTTCCTGTGATGGTCAATGTACTTTAGAATGCTAAGGCAAATCCACACTGAATACCTCATTGTTCAACTTTAGCATGTTATGAAACTGACTGACCATGCTGTGTTGCATTTGCTCCAATATAGTTAACAATACTTATAACTTGTTGCAGAATGTCACTTAAAATAGTAGCTTTAGCACAGAGATTTTGCTGTAGCAAAATGCAATGAAAAGAAATGGGAGCATCTGGATCTGTAAACGTTTTCTTTATCTGTGCAATAAACCCTTCATGTTTTCCTGTCATGGAAGGTGCACCCTCTGTACGTACACTCACTAAATTTACCAAATTCAGTCCAACTTCACAATATTTATCTTGAAAATTGTTGAAGATATCTATTCCCCATGTTCTGTTTGCAAGAGTGCCCAAAGCAAGTAACTCTTCGTAGCAAAGAAAATCTTCAGTTATGACCCAAATGAAGAACAAAACCTGTGCTGAGTCAGTAGTATAAGTTGATTCATCCAAAGCAATTGAATAGTACAAATCTTCCTGTTGAATTATTGGATGAAGTTGTTCTGTTATGTTGAAGGCTAATTATGCTGCTGATCAGTTATGGTGCTTCTTGAAAGAGACACTTGTTTATGCTTTGTTTTTATATGATATTTTTTTTTATTTTAAAATATTAAGGGGGTACAAATGTTTTAGATTACAGTTGCTTGTATTTTGAAATGTTATCGTGGTCTAAGCATCCTACAATGTGGACAATGCACTCTTTCACAATTCTGCATCACTGAATTGCTTCCCTTTTTTCCTGAGTATATAAGCTACTTTAAAAGTTGCTTCAGTGGCATCATTTCCAGATCTTATTGCTGCTTGAAAGAATTGTCTCTGCTTTTGCTCTTCATCTTTTAATTTCTACAACACAACCTTTCATGCCTCTCTAATTTAAAATATTTGTGGTCCTTATAAGTGTTATAATGCTGATGAGCATTGAATTCCTTTAATGTTGACATTGCAATATTGCAAAGCAAGCAAATCATCTTATCTTTAACAGAAACAAGATAATATTGCAATTCTCAATTCTTATTAAAAACTCTGTTTTCTTCCTTCAGTGTTCTCTTGGTCTCTTTGACATGATGGGCTGTTAAGTAGACAGAACTAAAAAACGCTGTTGAGCTGTGCAACTATTCACAAATTCCACGTCAAACAGAAACACAGTGCACCATTGTCAAAAGCTGGTAACAGCCCAGTGTACTCAACCCCTGTTAACTTTCACCAACCAGCCTTGTGTCATAGTGGCACCAGTCAGGCAGGGGAAATTAGAACTAAATCATGGAGATAGCAGCCATCAATTTAGCCTTATGGCTTACTAATGTTCTAACTGCCGGTCAATCTAGGAGGATTATTTTGTTGAAACTTATTTTCTTCGGTATTTTAAATGAGTTCATTTAAAAAATAAAATAAAAATATAAAAGACAAAAACGTATTAATAAACATAAAAGGATTTGTTCTGTAAAATTTGGATTCAGTCAAAAGGCTGCATTTAAAGACCCAGAAGGCTCCAGTTCCCCACTCCTGCTGTAGAGCTTGTGATATTTTTTTATGTATTGTACAATGACACTTAGGAAGGACACAAACTGTCATAATAGTTAAGAAGTTTTGGTCCCCCTAAGCACTCAAGTTTCACCCTATTGAGAATACATGCCTTAGACTGGGGAAAAATTGGCACCAACATATATATATATATATATATATATATATATATATATATATATATGCTTTAGAATTGAAGGAACTGAGTTCAGGTCTTGATTGCAATTTCTGGATGTATAAACCTAGCTTCAATATCTGATCTACAGAAACAGGAAAAATAATACTTCCCTCATATGAAATTAAGACGAGCCTGCATGTAGCCTTTCAATGTCAAGTAGTCTTCTAGATGCTTTGCACCATTTCACTAACAATCCCATGAGCTCCGCATCAGCTCAACATCACAGAGAAAGGAACTGGCACAGAAAGGGTTTTAAAAAATATTGCTGAAAGCCATGAAGCTAGGAAGTGGTGAATAAGCAGAGCTGTGATTAAGGAATCTTAACCGACAGTCGTTGGTTTTAACCACTACTTTAAACTTCATCTTAATGCATTAGCAGCTGTGGTTAGGCCTTGCTTTATGAGCAAGAATGCATGCAAAAGAAAATTCACAGGCTCATGGAAACACAAGACTGAGTTTTATCTCTTCTCCTAACACAGTTTTTGTGATTTCCTGGAAAAGGTAAATGCAAATGTTAGTAGTAAAATAACAGTCTGTTTTTATTTACTCTAATGGCGAATTATATCAAATATTTATTTCTGAAATACTCTAGTTAAATGCTAATTAAGGAAATACATGAAATTAATACCTTATGGTGTAATGACTCCCACCCCCAATAGAAAATTCTTACCCTAGATGTTTAAAACGCTCATTTGGAATCACACATCTTAAGATGTAGTCACCAATCAAGTGACGGATAATCCCGGAAGCTAATGAGTTATTGTCAACTCTTTGTATATATGGACTCAATACTCCTGGTTTTGATAGTTTTTGTGAGGGATCAAAGGTCCAAAGAATTTGTCATTTTGCTGTGTCATAAATCACATGAGCTTAGTGACGATGTTTAGGAGCAATGACTTGGTGCTAAATTGGTGCACTTAACTGCCAAACTGTGCAGCTCAGGAACAATGATGATAGCAATAGGTGTCCATTACTGAGTTCTTATCCTGAGCCAGGCATTGTGCTAAGTCCTTTGCATTCTTGATTTCATTCAATTCTCAAAAACCCTGTGGGCTAGACACTTAATCTTTTTTTTTTTTCTATTCTATAGATAAAACAGCTGAGGATTAGGAACATCAAATACATTATTTGCTATGGTTTGAATATTTGTATCTCCCTAAAATTCATATATTGAAATCCTACCCCAAAGATGACAGTGTTAAGAGGTGGGGACTTTGGGAGATGAATAGATCATGAGGATGAGGACTTCATGATTGGGATTGGTACCCTTTTAAAAGAGCCTCTTATAAAAGAGCTAGCTAGGCCCATCCACGATGTGAGGATATAGTGAGAAGTTTCTGTCTATCAATCCAGAATCAGGCCCTTAACAGACATTGAATCTGCTGGAGCCTTGATCTTAGACTTCCCAACCTCTGGAACTGTGACAAATGAACTTCTGTTGTTTATAAGCCAAGCAGTCTATGGCATTTTGTTATGCCAACCTGAATTGACTAAAACATTGTCTAAGGGCAACAACTGGAGAATGTAAATGTTAATAAGGCTAACTCAGGTCTGTCTAAAACTAAAGCCCATACCATATCTTACTGTCTTCTTTGCTTTATGTACTAGCTAATGATAAAAATGATAGCTCTATTTAGAATAAAAAACAGAATTAAAGTTTATTTAGAACATACTTTCACTAATTCAACACATGTGGATTGACCTACACTATGCTAGTCTACAGAATATAAAATAAATCAAAACAGACACATTCTCTGCCCTCAACATATTTACATTTCGGTGCTAGGGATTTGGATTAAACAAATCATCATAGAAGTAACTTCAAAAGTGAAAATGTTGACAAAAAAAATAGATGATGCTATAAGAAAGTATATTGTAGGAACTAATTTAAAGTGAAACATGGTCATCATGAGAGATAAGCAGTAACCAAATGTTGAAAAGGTGATTATTTTGTAGTAAAAGGACATGTGTAGGACACAGGAGACATTTAATGGAAATATGACTTCATAGAAGGTCCCAAATCCACACAGACACTCTACACTTGCTGGAATTCAATATGGATTCCTGAATAGTCCTTCACAAAAAAGACATATGCCTACCATATATAATATAATACTATTGTGTGTATAAGGAACTCCAATTGACTTCATGAAAGACAATGGCTGGAATTTAGCTTTTTAGAGCAACACAGGACCTGTAATGAATGAGTTGAAACAAAAGATATCTCTAAGTTTGAATTCAGCAAAGTATGATACCAAACCCTAATAACTTCAAAATTTAGAAGACAATTTTTACCTAAAACTCCCAAAGTTTCTGTCTTTCAATTGTCATAGAAAAACTAACAAAATGATTTGTGGCTGTCATTTAAAATATGCTTACTTTAAACTGTTGAACATGCTCACCTATCCTCATAGTTACTGCCATTAATGTTTGTGTGTCCCTTCAAAGTTTATCAGTTTATACAAGCAAATATGAATATATGGTATTGTTCTTTTGCACACAAACAATATCTTACTATACAAACTGGTCTGTACCTTGCTTTTTTTCTGCTCTTATCACAATATATTTTGAACATTGATGACATTCTTTACCTATTTTGAATTCTTTTCTACAGCTGTACAGTAGTCCATTGTATAGGTTTACCATAATTTGTTTTATCAGTACTCTTTTGGTGCACATTAATATTGTTTCAGTTTTTCGGCTATTACAAACACGATGCAATGAATTACTTGAAAATATCTATTACTCATGCATGAGTATATCTATAGTATAAATTCTACAAGGAGTATACACCTTTTTTTTAAAAGATATTGCTATATATCTCTGTGTTTCTGTTTCACCACAACTTTCCAACAAAGTGTGTTATTAAGCTTTTGGATTTTTGTCACCATGATAAGTGAAAAAAATGATATCCAGTGCATTCTTTCTTCACTTTTATTTTATCTTTAGTGAATTTGGGTACCTCTTTGTATGCTTAGGGACCATTTGTTATTATTATTTTTTTTTGGCCCGGTCATACCCCATTCTATTTTAAATTAAATCTCTGGCCTTTTTCTAATCCATATTTTATTTTGTAATATTTGCAAAATTAAGAAGTCTATCTCTAATCATCAGGAAAATGCAAATCAAAACCACAATGAGAATGTCTTTTAGCTAAAAGTCCCTAACTCCGTGAGAATGTCTTTTAGCTAAAAGTCCCAAAACAGCAAATGCTGGTGTGTATGCAGAGAGATAGGAAAACTCTTACACTGCTGGTGGGACTGCAAATTAGTACAATCTCTGTGGAAAGTAATTTGGAAATATCTCAAAGAAATAAAAATAGAAATACCATTTGATCCAGCAATCCCACCACTAGGCATCTACTTAAAGGAAAAAAAAGACATTCTATAAAAAGGGCATCTGCACTAGAATGTTTATAGCAGCATGATTCACTATTGCAAAGATGTGGAAACAACCCAAGTGCCCATCAATACATGAGTGGATTAATAAAATGTGGTATATGTATACCATGAAATACTATTCAACCATAAAAAACAATGGTGAACTAGCACGACTTACATTATCCTGGGTAGAGCTTGAGAACATTCTTTGAAGTGAAGTATCACAGGAATGGAAAAAAAAGCACCTCATGTACTCACCATCAAATTTGTACTAATTGATCAACACTTAAGTGCACATATGGTAGTAACATTCATTGGGTGCTGGGCAGGTGGGAGGGAGGTGGTGGGGATGGGTAACTCATAACTAATGGGTTATGGTGGATGGGAACCCTTGTAGCTCTGCCTTGGGTGATATAAAGGCAATATATGTAACCAAAATGTTTGTGCCACCATGCAAATTAAAACCACAATGAGATATCACTTAACCCCAGTGAGAATGGCCTTTATCAAAAAATCTCCAAACAATAAATGCTGGCGTGGTTGCGGAGAGAGAGGAACACTCCTACACTGCTGGTGGGACTGCAAACTAGTTCAACCTCTGTGGAAAGCAATATGGAGATACCTTAAAGCGATACAACTGAATCTACCATTTGATCCAGCAATCCCATTGCTGGGCATCTACCCAAATGATCCAGTGACACTCTACAAAAAAGACACCTGCACTCGAATGTTTATAGCAGCACAATTTATAATTGCAAGGCTGTGGAAACAGCCCAAGTGCCCATCAATCAAAGAATGGATTAATAAAATGTGGTATATGTATACCATGGAGTACTATTCAGCTCTAAGAAACAATGGTGATATAGCACATCTTATATTTTCCTGGTTAGAGCTGGAACCCATACTACTAAGTGAAGTATCCCAAGAATGGAAAAACAAGCACCAGATATATTCTCCAGAAAACTGGTATTAACTGACTAGCACCTAAGTGGACACATAGGTACTACAGTAATAGGGTATTGGGCAGGTGGGAGGGGGGAGGGGGGTGGGTATATACATACATAATGAGTGAGATGTGCACCATCTGGGGGATGGTCATGATGGAGACTCAGACTTTTGGGGGGAGGGGGGGAAATGGGCATTTATTGAAATCTTAAAATCTGTACCCCCATAATATGCCAAAATAAAAAAAAAAGAAAAAGAAAAAAAAAAAAAAAAAAAGAAAAGAAAAGGCCAGGCATGGTGGCTCACGCCTGTAATCCCAGCTCTCTGGGAGGCCGAGGCGGGTGGATTGCTCAAGGTCAGGAGTTCGAAACCAGCCTGAGTGAGAGCGAGACCCTGTCTCTACTATAAATAGAAACAAATTAATTGGCCAACTATATATATAGAAAAAAATTAGCCGGGCATGGTTGCACATGCCTGTAGTCCCAGCTACTCGGGAGGTTGAGGCATCAGGATTGCTTGAGCCCAGGACCCAGGAGTTTGAGGTTGCTGTGAGCTAGGCTCACGCCACGGCACTCACTCTAGCCTGGGCAACAAAGGAAGACTCTGTCTCAAAAAAAAAAAAAAGAAAAAATTATAAAAACATAAAAAATAAAAAAGGAGGCGATAGCTTTTTGAATTTTTTTTAGCCTGAATATCTCTAAGCAACTCAACTGACTTGCCTGAGCAAACTCGCTTAAAATAACTCAAACTAAAAACAAGAGCCTTATAGAAATGAAGATAAACAATTCTTCAATTTGACATAAAATTCGTTCCAAGTTTTTAAATCAATTTGAATCATGCTTCTTCTTTTGTGGTCATGGATTTTTTTTAAAGCACTGCTATAAAAGAGTTTACACCCTGAAGAGAAACATCTTAAATGCACTTAAGGATTTTCTCTTAACAGGAAAACTAGAAAATGAAGGAGAGGTTTCTTTTCACCTGATCTCTATCATATAACTTGCAGTAACAATTGAGCTCCTACATTTCATCAACATGTCATTTCCATCCAGATCAACTCAAAGAAGAATTTGTAAAAAAGACATTAACTGTAAATAATATTAAGTGAGTGACTAATCTTTAAGGGCTGATTAATTTATCTTCCTGTGTAATTATCTGCCTATTTATTTTCTTGACTTCAATCTAGCCATGATTACAGATTCTTCAAGTAAATGCATAATAAAAGCCAGTGTTGTTCCTCATTTAGCATGTGATGAAAGTACAAACAGATCTGTTCTCTTTGTCTGTGATATTCAAGACTGTGTTAGAGGTCAAGATTCTGTAGCTACTGAAAGGCTTGTTACAGTATCTCTGCAAAACATTCTTATTATCTCATAACATATTCTTCATTTGGCCACCTTGACTCACCCGGGCATTCTGCACAAGTCCTCCCAGTCTACCTTAGAAGTCCCAGTTAATGGATAGATGTGTCTGTGGGGCCATTTAGATAATTCCAATTCACTGCCATCGACATTGCACCCAGCACAATTCCCTGCACACACTGTAAGTCACAATTACTTTGCTTATCAGATTTATCAACAGATACTGTCTGAATCTTAAATGCTCATGTCTTGTATCTTAATGCTTGTGTCTTGTTGGTTGTTTCTTAGAGCAAGTTCTCAGGCTGTGGAGATTCTAGAGATAGTTATTTTAAAAATTGCTACTACATCTGCCCTTTACCATTTTTTAGGCTTCTCACCAGCTGCACATGAATTCTCAGAGATAATGAGCTGTGGTTCTGTGGGGACCACATTCAATTCCTTAAGTGCCCCATGAAATATCATCAGGGCTCACAGAGATGATAGCTATATCCAATTTATTTATGTAATCTCCCTATTTTATGGTGCCTTTTGGTTCTCCAATCACAAGTGCTTCTTATTTTGGATCATATGTGACCCTTTTTATGTTTTTTAAAAAAACATCTATTTGAAAAAGATCCCTAAAATATTGTGAACACTGTCTTTTCAATGTCATTAATTTAGGGACATTTAACATGTATAAACCACGCAGTCACAAAATACTCCTGGCATGTCATACAAAGATTCTAGAGGATGTTAAAGAGTTCAGTTGACATCAGGCAGCTCAGTAGCATGTGCTACTGATGATATCTATTTCTACGAAGATATTTCTGCTATTGAAAGCATCATGAACACCGGGAACAAACCTTCTGCCCTCTCCCTACCTCCTTGCACTCTTTACTTTCTACTCTCTCCATTTCACCCCCCGCACGTGAGGAGAGCCCACTGCTCTTCCATTTCGCAGAGGCCACTATAATTTTTCTTGACATGGCAATTACTTTTTAATCTGGTTAGCAAGGACTGTAATGGAACCAAGCTGTAAAACATCCTTTCTTGTTTACTCTTTTATTTTGCTTTTAATTTATTGCCTTGACTTCAATCTCTTTTATAAACTCATTAAAGCTCAATTACTCACTTTGAAGTCAATCACTAATCAATGCCACTTATTTTTGTATTATGGGGAGTAGGGAGGGTAGTTAAATAGAACGTGTTTCAGTAAGTTTGTGATAAAGATCAGATTGTTCTAATGTTTACTATTTTAAGGAAAGAGAAATTCTATAAAAATCAGGGGAAAATTTTTAGGAGAAGAGGTAAAATCTATAGTCTGATTGATGTTTTTAGTAGGTTTGTCTTGTGAGGAAGGAAATGGATGTTATGTGCATCATTTAAAATATCCACTGACTATATATAAATGTGAAGATAAATTAAGAACTGCCTGTCTCTTATTGATTAGGGTCTCCCTTATAAAACTGAATCTAGGATCCAAGAGGTAGAAAAAACACATTTTGACAGCAGTTTGTAATTTTTGAAATGTTTCTGCACACGTGGCTTCTCTCATTTATTCTTTGATGAGTTTCTTGAGATAGGAAGGTTAAGATATTAATTGTTTCACTCTGTAGGTGATGACACAAAGGCCCCCAAGAGATTCCAGCAATTGACTTAATGTATCAAAGTTTCCAAGTGGAAGATCAAGGAAAATCCCAGATCTTGGTGCCTTGGTATATTCCACTCCATGCCATTCTGGGCAGTGAAGGGCTTTGGTCTGTCTCTATGTAGCTCGTTTACTTACAAATGGTGGCGCTCAAGATTTCTAAGTGAGTTTTTCCATCAGATTGGATTCTGTGAAGGCACATACCAATTACATGGCTATTTTGGTTACTGGCAGTCGTGTGCTGGTATTCATTCTCAAAAAAAGACACAATGTGAAAACTCCTGATTTGTAGCATTTGCTGACTTCTGTGGTATACATACTATCATCGTATCTGATTTCGAGTTTACCAAAAAAGACATCACTGAACTCAAAGTGGGGGAAAAAACATACACAAGCAGTTCTCCCCGGTCAGTACAAGCTGGCTGTGGCACCACAGAACAGCACTGCACTGCCACAAAGGAGGTTCCTCTGTATTGGTCCTAAGTGAAGTATCTAAAGGATGGAAAAACAAACACTGCATGTACTCACTATTAAATTGGAACTAGCTGATGAGCATTCATGTACATAGTGGGAATACTCAGTGGAAGTCAAGCAGGGAGGTTGGTGTAAAAGAGAAGGGGCAAAAATGGACCCAACGGGTACAATGAATACTATCTGGGTGAAGGGCACACTTATAACTGTGACTCAAGTATTACATTCCTCATGATATTCCTCCTGCTATTTTGGGGCACATTTATGAGAAATAGCAAATTTGATAATTCAGCAAACATTTTTAGACTATTTACAACATATCAGGCTCTGTGTTGAGCACTCTGTTGGTGTAAGGAATAAATAGAATCTGATCTGTCTTCAAGAATTATGTAATCTAATGAAGGTTAAAAGATTAAGAGCAATAATTCAGGAGAAATCTGCCATGTGCTGTAGGGGCAGTGCTTCCAAAGGGCAAAGGCAGTGCATTGGAAGAGGGTATAATCTACTCTTCTTTTTTTTTTTTTTGAGGCAGAGTCTCACTTTGTTGCCCAGGCTAGAGTGAGTGCCGTGGCATCAGCCTAGCTCATAGCAACCTCAAACTCCTGGGCTCAAGCAATCCCCCTGCTTCAGCCTCCCAAGTAGCTGGGACTACAGGCATGTGCCATCATGCCCGGCTAATTTTTTCTATATCTTAGTTGGCCAATTAATTTCCTTCTATTTATAGTAGAGACAGGGTCTCACTCTTGCTCAGGCTGGTTTCGAACTCCTGATCTCAAGCAATCTGCCTGCCTCAGCCTCCGAGAGTGCTAGGATTACAGGCGTGAGCCACTGCGCCCGGCCTATAATCTACTCTTATTAGGGGTGCTGGTGAAGGAAGAATCCACAGGAGAATTGGTGGTTGTAAGAATAAAGAGAGTCTCCTAATTCGAAGGGCAAATTAAAACAAAGAAAAAGTTCTAAACATACCCAGTTTATTAAGGACAGAGGCTAGGTTGAGCAAAAGGATGAGTGAGAAAATTATCCTGAAAAGACCATCTTAGGATATTGTTTCTCAAAGTGTGATCTGGGCCTACTAGTATCAGAATTACCTCAGAAGTTTTAAAAAGTATACAAGTCTCTGGAATCTCTCCAGCTAACTAAACAAGGTAACATTTGAAGACTACTGTTTATCAATAATTAAAAATTTCAAAAGAATTTGAGTAAGAAAATGTTACTTTAAGGGGGAAACATCTGGGAGCAGAGTGGAGTGTAGGTAGGAGAAAGAGCACATTGGAATTGAGGAGACCAAGCTGGACTTAGGCAAGAGAATGATGAGGATTTGGAACTAAAGGAGATCCCAAAATGGAAAGGACCAGCTAGTTTCGAGAAATATTTTAGAGCTGAAGTTCTTAGCTTTGCCTCCCTAGACATCTAGGAGGTGCTTATATGAGAGATTTGGAGTGTCTGTTTATCCTAAACATGGTCCATATCATTTAGTACACTTGAGTGATTTTTTTTCTATGGAGAATGTTCCATGCTTTCATAATATTCTCAAAGAAGTCTATAACCAAAAAAAGTTGGAAAACCATTGTTTTCAAGGAAAAGCTGGCAGTGATGGAGGATTTGCTAGGTTGGGGGATGAGAGGAATCAAAGAATTGGAAAATATAAATAAAAAGGTCCAATAGTTCCCAGCCTGACTTGTTGGGAGGGTGATTTTAGTTTTAATCAAGATGAGGGCAGTGAGGAGCTTTGTTCAAAAATATTACAAGTTCTCCTTCATAAAAGAACAAACTTAAGGTATTTGCACTTCATTATTATAAAGATGTCCCTCAGGCTCATAGAGAAGTCATAGCAAATAATAATATTTTATTCAGTGCTAAATATTTATTGGGTGCTAAATATTTTATCAGGTGCTTGCTAAGCCATTTCAATACCTTCTTATTTAATTCTCACAATAACCAATTAGTAATTATTATTCTAACTTCATAGTAAAATCAAGATTCAGGATATTAAGCAATTTTATTAAGGTCACAAACCTGGTAAATGGCAGAGGTAGAATTTAAACTTCAGTGCTTGTTTCAACTGGCTACAGAGACCATATTCTGAACTTCTCTGCTATGGCTGCCACCTTGGCATTCAGCAGTTGAAGAGCAGGTCTATTTGAGCAAAAGGATAATGACGTTTGTGCAGGGAAGTCAAGCAAACAGTATCTGCAAGCTGGATTTCATCCACACATTGAAGGACAGCTTCTCTTAGACCAAATTAGAAAAGAGACAATTGCTAAGGCAAGAGATGCTGGTCAGAGTGTCATGGATGCTACTCAGAATTATCTTAAGCATTCCAGCTTATTTTGGGATTAATCTCTGCACCAAACCCAAGGCTCTTTGTTTATATTCTTTACTCCTGATCATCTTCATCTGCTATTCAGCAAAGTCATTAATTTGATTTGAAAGACAAAAATTAAAACTCACCACAGTCAATGTATTGCTTCAAAAGGCTCTCTTTGAGATTATTTGAACAATGTGATAGACATGCAATTTCAGCATCTCATTAAAAATAAGCAATTAGTTGAAGCATATAAATATTTAAATATAGCCTGCTATATGTGTAAAGCTATATTTATTTCCAGTGTTTTTCCCTACTGTTTAACTTTGCATGAGAGACCACAGTAGCATGGGTCCCAAGCATTTTGTTCTCCCTCCTTTAGATAGATGGCTTCCTTGACTTAGACTTAAAAGAACCTAGATAAAGCACAGCAAGAATCTGATTGTGTGTTAACTTACTTTTTAGTTAACCATATTGTCTCAGTGGGGCTGAGTAAAGAAGGGAAGAGCTCTTAGTAGGAAAGGGGAGAGCTGAGAGCAGTAATTGAAAAGGAAGAGGAAATCTCTTTGATTCTCAGTACACTACATGGAAGAAGGTTTCATATTAGTGGTCCAGAATAATGAGGCTGTCAGAGGTACATCTGGGCAGAAGGCGGCTACATTAGCATAGACCAAGAAAGAGGGGCAGGAGCTTGTGTTATGAGAACATAAAGCAACAAAGAAGGAGCTCTGGGGTTTTCCTCTCTATCGATTTTATTTCTCAAAAAATATGTACACTGACATTGCTATAATAGAATAAAAAATGGACTAAATCAAGCACTCCATCAAATCAATAACTTTTCATATTTAAAAGGACTTATTCTCAGAAACATCATTTCATTTTCTACCAGCTTTAAGAAAATGTTAGCTAGTTTTTGTTTTAGTTTTTTCCATTGCATTTGTATTGTTTTTTGTTTTGTTCTTCTTTTGTTTTGGGAAAAACAATAGGTGCTCCTTCCTAAACCTATGGGAGACTTCCTTCTGTGAGTTATAACAGTCCCACCTTTAGTGATAGAGTTCCCTTCAGTGATACCCTCTTCTCCACCCCTCGATTGGTCCCCAACCCTTTCAAAGGGCTTTTCACACTCCAATGCTACTTTCAACATGGGTGTCCTTTCCAGGAATCTACAATGACTGTTGCATGTGGCATCAAGTCCAAATTCTTCTATTAAGTTGTCAAAGTCCTTCAATCTGCTCCCATTATACTTCTCCAATCTTATTTCCTATTCTCTTGCATGTAAAACCTAGTTTTTGTCAGAAACTCCATCTATCTATACTACCAATTTGCTGTCCCCACCATGGTACTATAACATGCAAACTTGTTATTTATGTTGCTTTCCAGATTTGAAATTCTATCTCCTTCATCTTAATATGCTTAAATGCTCTCTAAGGTTTAAAATCCAATTCAAGTGTTACCTCCTCAAGGAAGTATTCTCTGAGCATGCCAACATTCATTTAGCTTTTTCCTCTGTAAATTGAAGAGTCTATACCAAATTTTACAGTCTATACCAAATCACCCCTCTCCCTTGATCAGAAGCTATTGCTTCTTTCTCTGGTGTTTCTTTGTCTAAATTAGGATTGCCATCCAAGCAAACCTTAACATCCTCAGGGCAGTATAATCATATATTGCTCTTCAATCATAACCTTCCTAGGAAACAACATATAGTAGAAACTCAATAAATTCTATTTATTTAACATAGAAGTCACAGGTCCATAATTTGGACTAATGCAATTAGTCACTTTCAATGCCAAATATATTCTGATAGAGGACTTCCTGAAGCTTTGCACTGAAACAAAAAGAAAACTGTCCTAGAATAAAGAAAGCACTTGTAGATATTTATCCAGTGTTCTGGTGCATTCTTCTGACATGTCCAAAATGGCATGTCTTGCTTAGGGAAATTTTCTCCGCTCCTGGCCCACATTGTAGAATAAGGATGATAGGGATCTTCTATAACCAACAGGGAGAGTCATACTCATTGTTAAGCATCATTTCTTTCTTTAAGGTTGTTTCTAATTCTATCTTAGAAACCAGTAAACCAGAGCAACAGTGCATAGGATAAATACTTGCTCAATTAGTAAAAGGATAGGGTAAAAAAAAAAACCTTCATAACATAAGTAAATCTGCTGTGCCATGAAGATGATCAAAAAGTTGGAAGGTCAGAGTGGCTTAGGCCTGCAGACAACTCCTTGGCCAGCTCAAAGTAGAGCCTCCCTATGATAAGGCTTTTACAGAATATTTATTTCTTGATAGCTAGCTCTCAAAATGCTGATCCTAGAGGCAAAATTAATGTTTGGTTGCAAATGAGAAACTAAACCTCTTTTTAGCTTTTCCACTTTTTTTGGGAAACTCTTTCATTTAAATAAACAAATTAGGCATTCTGAAATTCAAAGACCAGTACAATGAGAGCAGTCACTCTTCATGATGGATTGGTCTGATGTTTAAAAAGAAGTTTAAAAAAATGCAAAACAAGCTGCCACCACTAGTTACATGAGAAATAGATCACAGGTGATGCTAGATTCTTGTTTCATCTGTGGGAGGTTAAGAAGAAATACATTCACAGAAGAATATGCTTCACTCCAGGTATAAGTGGTGGGAGACTTCTGGGCTGTCTTTGTATATTATTCTTTTAAGAACTTGTGTACACCCCCTAAAATTTTAGCTGCTTAGAATATTTTTCATCTCATAGCTCAAATCAGGCTCAGATTCTTGAGAAGAAACTTCACCACATCCTTCATCTATATGTTTTTTAAATCCTCATGCACTAAAAGATATGGGTGGGTCACTTTGTTAATATAGGCCATTAGGGTTCACGTATTTTAAGTGGAAAGAAGTTTCACAGTATTGCTTTCAAGCCCTGGAATCATTTATTCACCAGGTATCAAGGATATGTAGGTCTAGCGGGGAGGAGGGCATGGGTAAAATAATGCCTAACAGGTGTGGTGTGCACTCTCTGGAGGATGGGCACGCTACTTGTAGCTCTGATTTGAGCAGTATAAAAACCATATTTATGTGATCAAAGAGTTTGTACCCCTGTAATATTGTGAAATTTTAAATAAAAGAATATGTACGTCTAACTATAGGTCTATAGATTATATGCATCTAGATTATTGGTCTGAAATGTAGTTTAATGATTTGTGGTTTTAGCTCAGCGTGTGTTGGCACAAACACAAAATGTGTGTGGAGCAGTCATTCTCCCGCCCAAAGATTTTGACACTATCTGGAGCAGACTATGGCAGCTTCTAGCAAGTTTGGCTGCCCTGAGGGTTGATGTGCCCCTTTCTGTCATCTCTCCTAATGGTTAGAGGTGAGATCTCAAAAACTGCAGCCATCTCCTAAACTCTCCCTTCTTTAAGTTGCCCATCCACCACCGGATCCATCCTTCGGAAGACAACTTTTAATTATCTACCCCCAGCCCTCAACTTCTCTTAAGTTCAAATTATCTATTATTATTAATAAAAAAAGAATCCAGGAACCCCAACCATCTGACCCCAAACCAACTTAGCTTTGTCTTTCACCTTATTGCACCCTAGGATTTAGCAGCACGTCACTCCTGGCTGGTCTCTCAACATGCCCTGGATTTTTACACTTTCATGTTGTCGTTTACTCTTTCTTGGCTATGAAGCTAGAAGTCCCAGGTTCAAATTCTGCTGCTACTTTGATAGATATGAAACCTTCAACCTTCATAGATCACTTCAATTTTCTCAGTCTCAATTTCCTTAACCATATCATGGGAATAAGAAGATCGACCTAATAAGCTTCACAAGTGGTTAAAATAAAGATTAAATGAGCTAATGGTAGGGAGAGAAGTCATTCTATGCTAGAAACATTACTATTTAGAATAATGCACTGTTTCTTACAGACTTGTTGGTCAAGTCTTTCTAAGAAAACAACCTATTTGGAGAGAGAGATATTGATGTATTGGGGGATGGTAGTTTGTTTTGTTAATTAGGTTTGCAGCCTCAATGCTATTGACATTTTATTGGATAGTTCTCTGTTATAGAATGCTATCCTGTGCATGATAGAACATTTAGCAGTATCCCCAACCTCTACCTAGTAACACTCCCCAAAGTGTGACAACCAAAAATGTCACAAATTCTCACCCCCCTCGACCCAGGTCAGGAGGCAAAATTGCCCTGTTAGGAACCACTGTTAGATGTTTTAGGCATATATTACCTCTACATCACTGTCCTGATGTCCTGAGTACAATTTTCTAAAAGGAAACAGTCCCTGCTTCATGGACATTTATAAACTAAGGGGCAGAAAGACATGTAAGCAACTCCTTGTAAAATGTGTTCAAAGCAAATGAACACTACAAGGAAAGCATAAACTTAAGGCTTTGGAGGCGCAGAAAGAGCCATCAAGATTTGGTGAGTGGAGGTTGCATTTGATATGAAGCAAAAAGGTAAATTTTTTTCAGCATCAGTCTGATCAGAAGGCAACCTCTGGCTCCTGATTGGTTCACAAATAAAGATGAATTTCAATACAGTTGTTGCTAAGGGAAGACTTTTGCAAGACTGAGGAGGGGAGCATTTTGCAGAGACACTGAACAAAAACAAATGTAGAGAAGAAGAACAGGGAGAGGTCCAAGAGGAAATGTCGGTCTTAAGACTCTCTTTTCTTTGATTTCCTTAACTGCTCTAATCCAATACCTCTGCCCTTTACGACGGTCCCCTTTGCTTTGCTTTCCTTTTCACACTTTCTCCTTCCTAAGAAGTGGTTTTCATATGTTTGCAGTTCAGTTTCTTGGATATATTGACAGCCCTCCCCATTCTCCCTGTATCCATCTTGGTGGCATCAGAATCTAAATTACTGGAGCATCCATCTCAGCCATGGCAGTGGCCCTGCCTGCTGTATCCCAGGTGAGTATGAGTGTGCACAGAGTGAGGACAATTGGAAACAGTTGTAACATGAGTCCCACATCCTTGCCTGTAAGAAGAGTCACGTTAGCATTGGGGGCCACATTATGAAAGCAAATGCATAACAAGCCATCTGGTCATCCTGGTTGTCAGGGTGGGATTCAAAGAACTGCAAGTTGGGGAGAATGTACCATATTGACACGGCCCAGTGTGGGACGTTTTGAGGTCTTTGCTGTGTGATACCAGCCTTTTATCCCACCCTGCTCAGAGAATGCTGAGAAAGCCAGCAAGGATATAGATGGGGGGATGTAAACTATGATCACTGTAAATATCACAGCATGCCTCTTGCTGACAGTGGGAAGTCCAGCTCTAGAAGAAACATTGTCAGCAGTTGCATCTATTTATGTGAAAGATTAAACTAGAAAATGCTTATTCTTATTGATATTTTTAGTAGCTCTCCCAGAAATTTTGAAACTGTTTTCAACATGCTTTTTTGCTTGCTTGGATTTTCATACTTATATCTGATTCTAACGAGTGTATTTGTAAGGTTTGGATTGACCACCGGACATTTAATACCTAAATTAAATAGGAATTGAGTGGCTACAAATATTGAAAAAAACAAAACAAAACCCTGCATCAAGAGTTAGGAAACCTGGGTTTGAGTCTCAGATGTGTTATCTCACAGTTGGTTGGCCGTGAAAAAGTCACTAATTTTATTTGTAACACTCAAATATCATTCTAGCAGTCCTGTCTGTTTCTTAGGATTTTCATGAAGATATAGTAAACTGATATATGAGAAAGTATTTGTAGGCCTTACAACTAAAAAGAAGAAAGAAAGAAAGAGAGAGAGAGGAAATGGAGGAAGAGAAGAGAGAAGCCAATGCTATTGAATGTTCTATTTTAAAGGCTTGATCAATTCAAAACATCTTTCAGTGAGGTGAGAAATATTGCCAACAGAATTACTATATTCTCCTTAATGACCATGCCAAATTATACACCGTGCTTATGTTTTCAGTGTTGGGGTTTTTTTTTTCCTCATTCTGTCGGTCTTCACAATACTTAGTGCAGAGAAAAAGAGGAGGTGAGCAATTTTCTTTTGAGGTACTAAGAGCTTGGTTAATAACAAAAGTGTCTACACTGTAGATCTGTAACCTAGATCGACAGCTTAGCTAATGGGTCTTCACTGATGGATGAAGGGGTCCACCTAAGTAAGAACACCTGGGAAGATGTATTGTTAGGCAACGCGAATGTTTTCTGTTTTTCCTTGAAAGGGTAAACAATAGCTACCAGTTAGGTTAGCAACCTCATTGAATATAACTGAAAGGGTCACTTCTGAGGGACACAGGCTTGTTAAGATGGCCCCAGAAAAATAGAACAGGCCTGTTGGAGCTCCAGCTGTTTTTTAGAGTAATCACCTAGAAAGCATATTTAAATTTTGAAATAGCAAATATAATAATTATTTCTTATTTGCTCATATACATTGTGGGGGAGGGGCGACAGCATGATAAAATTGGCTTACAACACCCCAACAACTGAGGGCTTTTTGTTTGTTGGATTGATTGATGAGTGCTGCGGTTGCTCACATTTTCTTATGATAAATGACAGAGGGCAATCACTTATAAAACTTTTTCAAACAGAAAATACATACCATCAGAAGGCTTTCCTACCATCAAGCCAACAAGGTCCAGATGTAATTTCACTGATGAGCATGACATCTCTGCCAACTAAATTCCTATTGATTAGCATTTGATTTTGTTTGTCAGCAAAAAGAAACATGTATTCTTTAATGGCATGTTTGGTCCATAACCAGCGGTGTAAGTTGGGGGAAGGGGTGTGGATGGAGGGATCTCTTCCAAAAGCTGATGAAAACACATTAGTGTGTATGATCATTTCTGCTCTCAACCACATAAATAACATCCACAGTCTTAAAGCAGCCAACGTCTTGCCCTGAAGCCGAAAGAACTAGTTGGCTTGCTGTTACTCTTCGGAGTTGGAAGCTGTCATGGCTTGGGATGGGGAACATGATGAGCTGACTATGGGGCCAACGTCACTCATTCTCCACTGGGCTTCCTGGCTTCTTCTGCGTGGAGGGCTCATAGGGGTCAGACACAAGCCAATCATTCTCCCCAGGTGGGAGGAATGGCAACTGCTGATGACTGATCCCAGCTGTTCATGGTGATAAGGCAGCATGAAGGCAGGCCCCACACCACACAAATACAGAGGGGATTTCTGGGCACACAAAGCAGACCTAGACTTTTATAAACAGCTGCACACATTGACAGATCACAGTTACAGAATACTCCAGTGCTTATCAAGAATTTTTTCATGTATTATTTCATTTGATCATGACTTATAGTTCCACCAGGTAATTAATATTATTATCTCTATTTTTAAAACCAGGGAATCGAGGCCCAAAGAGATTCAGCAACTTATCCAATATTACATAACTCGTAAAGTGCAGACCTAAGCATTGAGCCCATGCCTGTGGCTCCAAGTACAGCGTTCTTTTCAATATATTAAACTATCTACCGTCTTTTACCAAGAAAATATATTTTCTGTACTTTTCAAGTGAAACCCATATTTCCTGTTGGTTAAGGATATTTTTTTCTAATGAGGATCTTTTAATGCTAATCATATAAAATTTCAATAATTTGTTATTTAGGTGTCATAAAGAAAAAGCACAAGGAATCAGTGTTAATATTAAACCTAACTCATATACCTGTAGGTAGAAAAATTTGATTTGTTTAGTAACTGCATGTGCTTCTTTCACATTAATCTGTGTGTTCTTACATCATAAGAGGGAAGCAAAAGGATGCACAACCTGATTAAGTTATAGAATTAATTTCCAGGAGTGAAATAAATGAAATGAATTTTCTTAAGTGATTGACTAAAGATCTATCAAGAGTTTCCACTCAATTCTCTATGTGGTCAAGAGTGTTTCTGGTCAATTGTGGTCCTTGAAGAATTAAGAGGTCAGAATGCCCTCACAGTCCTAAGCTAAATTAAAGAGTATCAAGAGATAAATACAGAAATTGGCATAAAAATATGGAACCATCTTGTCTGTGTAAGTCCTAGATTTTCTGAGAGACCCCCACTGGCTCTCAGGTGATAATAAGAATTTAGTTAACTGAAAATGGGCAAGCTATCACCTTTAAGCAATTGAAACGTTATCTCATAAAGTGAGAATATGAAGCATGGTTTAATATGAAAAATATTTTGATAATAGCATTTTTCTAAAATGGAATGAATATTAACTGCATGGGTGGATGCAGGAAACTTCAATCTTTGATCTTTTTCTCTATAT
The DNA here is from genome assembly GCF_040939455.1 of Microcebus murinus. Lineage (NCBI taxonomy): Eukaryota > Metazoa > Chordata > Mammalia > Primates > Cheirogaleidae > Microcebus > Microcebus murinus. The sequence goes on along the minus strand of NC_134111.1, from coordinate 91,731,798 downwards.
TTTACTCCTGTTCAGATTATCTTTGCCAATAATCCTACTATGTAATGTCCATTAAGCTATCCTCTTAACAAATTCAGACTTTTTCAAGACTCATTCATCCCCTTTAGGTCTTTCTGGACTTTTACAATTAGCAGTCAATGGTACCATGATCTTTCTCTTCTTGTCCACTCTCTCAGAGTCACTAACACTCTTCTCTAGCTCTTTACCTCACTGGTCACATGTTCATTCTTTGACTCCTTCTTACCCTACAATTGTTTCTGGAACTAATATCTTCTTCCTCTGCCTTGTCTCTGATGTTGACAACTGTATTTTCCTCTTTTTAATGCAGTTCAAAATCATGTTTGGAGAAGGCAGAGTATAACTAAGTTAAATAAATGGATTTAAAGTGTGCCTTTTAGAAAAAAACAGTTAAGGGAGAGCATTTATTATAGAATGAGTATATGTTCAAAACATGTAGATATAATACGATCATAAAAATGGAAGGAAATTAAAGAGACATATGCAAAAACATTTTCAATTAGTATCAGTTATTATATTAGTGGTGATGGTATAAATCTATCACAGACTATGTGTGTAAAAGAGAATAAAGCAGACAAGAAATTACAGAATGTTCCAATTCTACCATCTTCAGTGTCTTAGGGAACCAGGACATCTGCTATGGAAGAAAGGAAACAGGTATAACAGAGAAGACATTACATATATACCCCTGTAGTTCTAAATTTGAGCTAGAAGCATCAGTATAAATTGCTGAGGTGTTTATCTTAAAAATAATAGTAATATGGATGTATGAATTCAATAAATTTTCAATAAAAAATTCAATAGACTTTTTTGGTGTGTATGAAAAATCAACAAGCTGATTATAAAATGTATATGGGAAGGCCAAGGAACTGAAATATCCAAAATAGTTTTGAAAAAGAACAAACTTGGAGGAATCACACTACCTGATTTCAAGACTTCTTATAAAGGTACAGTAATACCTTCTTATAAAGGTACAGTATCAGTCACTCTGATAAAGGCAAAAGGATCGACATACAAATCGACGCAACAGAATAAGAAGTCCAGAAATAGGCACACACGTATCCGGGTTAATTAATTCTTTTCAAGGTTGAAAAAGCAATTTAGTGGAGAAAAGATAGTCTTTTCAGCAAATGATACTGGAACAATTGGGTATCCATATGCAAATTCAAGCCTTGATCCATATCTTGCATCATACACAAAAAAATTAACTCAAAAAGGATCATAGATAATGTGAAACCTAAAACTGTAAAAGTTCTAGAAGGAAGCATAGGAGAAAATCTTTGCTTTGAATAGGTGTCCATGTTTCCCTCCAGAAGCAAGGGAGATTCGAGCCTATTAAAAATATCTCCTGGGATCTGCTGGGTGTCTGATCTACAGGTACTAGAAATGATGTGTCTGGGGGTACCCTCTGACTGTGGGAACCATGTGGTCCAAAACGACTCCAAACACACTTCTGCCATTACAATCCAGCTGCACTAAGTGTAAAGAAGCCATTACATCTGGGCATAGTGGAGAAAATCATGTTATCCTCTCTCTTTCCCTATTCTTGCAAATGGTCCTACTGGACCTAAATGGCCATTCAGAGGCAGTCTACTTAGTATCCTATGAATTGAAGGAGAGAGAGCTCTTCCTGCCTGACGATGGAAGAAATGTATGGTGGTCCTCATTCCCTTTCCCACTGATGATTGGTTTTGCAGCCTCTCCCTCAGAAGTCCCTGTGGAAGCTGCTCTTTCTCTTTGCTGTGTATGTGTTTCCTTTTTATCTTGGCAGACAGGGCAATTTCTTTGAAATAAGGCCCCCTTCTCTGTTGCAAGTGACCTTGAGGCATTCTGAGCTATCATTTCCCAGCTGTATTAGTGACTCCAAATTCAATTTCAAGGTTCTTGAAAGCTTTCTCTTGTCCACCTTGTATTCAGTTGCCTTTAAGTGTCCTACAAGGCGATTGCTATGGGATCCTTGTATTCATTTTAGTACGTGTCTAACTTAGCCAAAGAGAATTGCAGCAAGCATAGCTCCAATGCCTGGGGCCTGGCAGCAATCCAGGGCGTCACAGTTGGGGCCTCTGTCGTGTCTTTGGATGCTGTGAATAGCCAGCTACAGAAAAAGAGGAAAATGTTATGCTAGGACCTTGAGGTCCATATCATGCAAATCATTTAACAATATATAGTAGATGCTCAATTACTCAAAATATATAGGACCAAGAGTGTTCTTCCAACAGCAAACTTGAATAACAAGCAATTGTAGGCATATTTTAAAATTCAGATGCATGCTTCTGATTGATGGGTTGGATGAGGTACATGGTGATGCCATTGAAACATGCTATTTATGACATCATCAATTATATTGGTGTTTGTCAAAGAACAGCCTTCTGAAACTCAGCTTCCTCACTTGTAAAATTTATGTCTAAGGCATCTTCTAGATTAGGCTTTCTAGGCTTCCAGCTTAGTGAGTATTCAGAAATATTTTTGATTTGGCTGACCATGATCTCTTGTCTTTTTATCTTACAAACCCTATTCAAAACAGTGGAAAATGGGTTTCATTTCTAGTGCCCAGGATGATTGTGTGATCATGGCTGCCAGGGTTTTAAAATATTCTGAAGCCGTGTATAGGGTCACCTGGGCACCGATAGGGGGAGCAGCAGCAAGTATGTCCCAGGTATGCCACCTCAGTCTCTGAATTTACCTCAATTACATTTTGACTCCCAGTGTCTGGTCTCTTCCCTCTCCTCCACATTTCTCCCTCTTGGTGGAATTCATACTGTCCAAATAATATCTACCTTACTTACCAATAGAATTTTTTAAAAGTTTACAACTTCCTTTCTGTTTGAAATTTTAACAGATTATTATTATTATTATAGGGGAAACTGACAAGGATTAACAATAGAGTCAGGGATTCAAAATTAAACAAAACTTCAAAAGCTGAGTTATACCTAGTCTCTATTGCAAAGTAAATTGGTTAGTCCAGAATTGCGGCATCTCTCAGAACAGAATTCCTTCTTAGACATTCAAGGAAGAGCAATCAACTCTTTCTTTCTTTTTTTTCTTTTTTTCTTTTGGTCCGTTTTATACCATCTCATTCCATGGAAAAGAAGCACTAGCACTTAGTACTACTATTTCCTGAACATGATAAAGCACATTAATAAATGCCACTTACGAGGATGTTTAAGGATCTCAACATTCAAAGGAGATTCATTTGAACTACAGCACTAATAACTTTTTCCTATAATTTCTACCACTAATCTCCTATCTTTTAATAGGAACAATCAAACTGCAATCACTCCTTGAAAATGCTCTGCTCAATACCAAATAACATTTTAAATTCCAAGATTGTCCAATCAGACAAAATATCAACCAAGATTTCCAAGAAAGATTCACTACCATTGACTAGGAATAATTTTTTTCTATCCTTTTATATTAAGTACACTATGCTTTCTCTGTGTAAGAAAATTCTTGTGGTTTGAAATTTCAAATGTGTACCGTATTATATTCAGTGAAATCTGGTTTTTAAAATTCAGAAAAGTGATGCCCTGTCTGTAGTGTTCCTTCACAGATTTAGCTGGCTATTTGGGGGAGCTCAGACCCATGTGTATATGTATGTTGAGCATGTGTGTGTATGTGTCTACATGTGCATACATGTGTGTGTTTCTAGATGTTTGTTGGAATGATTGTCACTATTCTCTAGACACACACAATAAGTGTTGGGAGGAGGGCAGTGAAGATGGGGGAGTGGACCCTGAGAAATTCCAGGCCAGTATAGAATTGGGCATTCCCTGCCCCATCCCTTTGCCTGACCTGAGTTTATTCTACCTCATTCTAGTGGCTCAGTTATTAAGGGTGGGAAGGAAACCTATTTCCATTTTTCAAGATGCCTAAAGTGGGGGGGGGGGGTGGAGCAAGATGGCGGATGAATAACACCGCCAGACAGAGTGTCTCTGCAGAAAAGACAGATTCTAGCAGAAATTAGAGGAAAGAATCAAGAAGACAAGCATACAGTGGATGAGGGCTGGAAGGAGGGGTACCTGAGACCTCGGGAGACTCCACAGGAGGAGGCTGCGGAGGAGAACTGGAGGCTGAGACCACCGGAGCAGCCCGGAGACCAGTGGCAAGGGTAGGTGGATTTGCTGTTTCCCCTCCCCTGCATTCAGGACTGCTGGTGGGCTCCCCAGCGGGTGGAGAGACCTGCGGACATCAGCCCAGAGAGGGCCGCCGCCAGTCAGCGGTGAGCCTGTAGCAGACGTGGCACCAGGTTCCCAACTTCCTCCGGGCACCTCCGTGTGCACAGACCTGAGCCGCGCGGCAGGAGCCATATTGCCTCCTCCTCCCCTCCTCCGACCCTACCCGTGGCTGCCCAGAGAGACAATACAGCCAGGAGCCAGAGGCACCTCCAGGGAATGGGACCTTCCCTTTTGGGACCCAACAGCTGACTCAGGGGAACTCAGACTGTGAGCTCCCTACCCGCCCGCCCTCCCAGGTGCTCCTGGCATGGTGTTCCCAGGAGAACGGTGCCGACTCAGAGGCTGAGAGACATAGACCAAGCTTGGGCTCCCTGTGGGTGAATTGGGACCGGAAATCCTCTCCCTGGTGGGGATACAGTTTGAACTCTGGGACCCAGAGGTTGGACCTGCAGACCAGATCCCCTGCACCAAGGGCTAGCATTGCCCGGGGCACAGAAGGGTTATATGTGAACAGCCTACTGAGGTGTGTGCCTCCAGGGGCGGCTTGGCATCCTAGAGGGCAACCCTCCTCCCACGAGGAGGCCATGCACCCAGCCCAGCTGGCGTTCCTGTGCAGGGAACCTCCCCGCCGGCATCACAGTCCGGGGAGGCCTGGTGGCTTCTGGTCTGGCCTGCTAGCAGAGGCCCAGGAGTAGCTGCAGAGTTGGGGAGGGTGGAAAGAAGCGAGGCCTGCTGCAGACTGCGGGTCTCAGACAGCCCCACCCCCACCTCCAGACTTTCTGGCTGAGCGGGACCATTCCAGCCCTGCCCTGACAGCTTTCCCTGTAAGCTGAGAACAGAACTTTGACCCCTGCTAACGGCCTGAGGGCAGGCTTACCCAACCCAGCTCCGCCCAGAACGAGAGCTGATAACAGGACTCAAAATCAACACCATAGCCTGTTCCTCCAAGCAAACGCCACCTACTGACAGGGACGGCATCTTGCACAGCCTTTCCATGGCACCCAATGACTCAATATACAGGGAGTGGTCCAATTTCACCCACAGACACCACTTAACGCCTCAGAAACTAAACAAGGTGTGTGAATACCCAAACAATAACTTAAGGAAAGAAACAACAACTGATCGACATGGGAAGAAATCAGCGAAAGAACTCAGGAAATATGAAGAACCAAACGGAAAACACACCCCCAAAGAGGAGCACCAGCCCCCTAGAAATGGACACTAACCAAAATCAGGCAACCAATATGACAGAAGAGGAATTTCATATGTGGATCATAAGAACACTCACCCAGCTGCAATAACAACTCAATAACCAACACAAAGAAACCACAAAAAGCCTCCAGGATATGGGAAAAGAAATAGACACAATGAAGAAAAGTGTAACCGAACTCCTGGAAATGAAGAATCAATTCAAGGAACTACAAAATACAGTGGAAAGTCTCAAGAACAGGGTAGATCAAACAGAAGAAAGAATTTCAGAGCTTGAAGATAACACCCTCCAATTAAATAAATCAATCACAGAGATAGAGCAGAGAAACAAGAGAAAAGAGCAAAGCCTACAAGAGCTGTGGGATTATGTGAAGAAACCTAATGTGAGGGTCATAGGGTTACAGGAAGGGGAAGAAGACAACACTCAAGGGTTGGACAAGCTGTTTGAAGATATAATAGAGGAAAATTTCCCAGGCCTTGCTCAAAATCTTGATATACAAGTTCAAGAAGCTCAGAGGACCTCTGGGAGATTCAATGCAAACAGGAAGACGTCACGACATGCAGTCATCAGACTGACCAAAGTATCAACTAAAGAGGCCCTTCTAAGAGCTGTAAGACAAAAGAAGCAAGTAACATACAAGGGAAAGCCAATTCAAATAACATCAGACTTCTCTAATGAGACTTTACAAGCAAGGAGAGACTGGGGCCCCATTCTCACTCTTTTGAAACAAAACAATGCCCAGCCTAGAATATTATTCCCTGCAAAACTAAGCTTCATATATGAAGGAGAAATAAAGACATTCTCACACAAGCAAAGGCTCAGAGACTTCACCAAGACAAGACCAGCCCTACAAGAAGTACTTAAAACAGTGTTATGCACGGAACATCATAATAATAACCCACGAATATAAAAACAACCAAAACCCAAAGATATTAAAGGCCAGATATTACAATGGCTCAAGACAGAAATCATAGTAACAACATCCAACCCAACAGAATGATCAGTAATCTACCTTACCTATCAGTTTTCTCAATAAATGTGAATGGCTTAAACTTTCCACTCAAAAGACATAGGCTGGCTGAATGGATAAGAAAATGCAGGCCAAGTATATGCTGTCTTCAGGAAACACATCTAACCTGCAAGGATGCATATAGACTAAAAATAAAAGGGTGGAGATCAATATTCCAAGCAAATAGAAGCCAAAAGAAGGCTGGTGTGGCAGTTCTAATTTCAGACGATTTAGTTTTTAAACCAACAAAAGTAGTGAAAGACAAAGTGGGTCATTATATAATGGTGAAGGGCACAGTTCAACAAGAAGAGATAACAATTTTAAATATATATGCACCCAACTTAGGTGCACCCAGATTCATAAAGCAAACCTTACTGGAGCTAAGCAAATGGATTAATAGCAACTCCATAATCGCCGGAGATTTCAACACCCCACTGATGGCACGAGACAGATCCTCCAAACAGAAAATTAATAAAGAAATAATGGACTTAAACAAAACTCTAGAACAATTGGGTCTGACTGACATTTACAGAATATTCTACCCCAAATCCACTGAATATACGTTCTTCTCATCAGCTCACAGGACATTCTCTAAGATTGACCATATCCTAGGACACAAAGTAAATCTCAAGAAATTTAAAAAAATAGAAATCATACCATGTACCTTCTCAGATCACAGTGGAATAAAAGTGGAAATCAACCCTAACAGAAACTCACATTTCTACACAAAAATGTGGAAATTAAACAACCTCTTACTAAATGATTACTTCATAAACGAAGAAATCAAGACGGAAATAAAAAAATTCTATGAAGAAAACGACAATGGAGAGACAAGTTATCAACTCCTCTGGGACACAGCTAAAGCAGTTCTGAGAGGAAAGTTTATCTCCATAAATGCTGATAACCAAAAGACAAGAAGATCACAAATAGACAATCTAATGAAACGACTGAAAGAGCTGGAAAAAGAAGAACAGACCAACCCCAAACCCAGCAGAAGAAGTGAAATCAACAAGATCAAATCAGAACTAAACGAAATTGAAAACAGGGAAGCTATTCAGGAGATTAATAAAACAAAAAGTTGGTTCTTTGAAAAAATAAACAAAATTGACACACCATTGGCTAAGCTAATGAAAAGCAGAAAAGAGAAATCTCTAATAAGCTCCATCAGGAACAAAAAAGGAGATATCACAACTGATCCCAAAGAGATACAAGATACAATTTATGAATACTACAAAAATCTTTATGCACACAAACTGGAAAATGTGGAGGAAATGGACAAATTTCTAGAAACACACAGCCTCCCTGGGCTCAACCAGGAAGAAATAGATTTCCTGAACAGACCAATTTCAACAGCTGAAATAGAAACAGCAATTAAAAATCTTCCTAAAAAGAAAAGTCCCGGTCCAGATGGCTTCCCACCTGAATTTTACCACACTTACAAAGAACTAGTACCTATCTTGCAGAAACTATTCCACAACATCGAGAAGAACGGAAACCTCCCCGACACCTTTTATGAAGCGAATATTACTCTGATACCAAAACCAGGAAAGGATGCAACAAAAAAAGAAAACTACAGACCAATATCCCTAATGAATATAGATGCAAAAATTTTCAACAAAATCTTAGCTAACCGAATCCAGACGCTTATCAAAAAAATAATCCACCACGACCAAGTGGGCTTCATCCCAGGGATGCAGGGATGGTTCAACATACGTAAATCTATAAATGCAATTCACCACATAAACAGAAGCAAAAACAAAGACCACATGATTCTTTCAATAGATGCAGAAAAAGCTTTTGACAAAATTCAACACCCTTTCATGATATGAACACTTAAGAAAATAGGCATAGAAGGGACATACCTAAAAATGATACAAGCCATATATGACAGACCCATAGCCAACATCATACTGAATGGGGAAAGTTGAAATCATTCCCACTTACAACTGGAAACAGACAAGGCTGCCCACTATCTCTACTTCTGTTCAACATAGTGCTGGAAGTCTTGGCTACAGCAATCAGACAGGAAAATGGAATCAAAGGTATCCAAATAGGGGCAGAAGAGATTAAACATTCACTGTTTGCTGATGATATGATATTGTATCTAGAAAACTCCAAAGATTCAACTAAGAAACTCCTGGAACTGATCAATGAATTTAGTAAAGTCTCAGGATACAAAATCAATACACAAAAATCAGAGGCATTCATATACGCCAACAACAATCTAATTGAGAACCAAATCAAAGACTCAATTCCCGTCATAATAGCAACAAAGAAATTAAAGTACCTAGGAATATACTTAACCAAGGACGTAAAAGACCTATACAGGGAGAACTGTGAAACACTGAGGAAGGAAATAGCAGAGGATGTAAACAGATGGAAATCCATACCATGCTCGTGGATCGGCAGACTCAATATCATCAAAATGTCTATACTACCCAAACTGATCTACAGATTCAATGCAATACCTATTAAAATTCCATCAGCATACTTCACAGATATAGAAAAAATAATTTTACGGTTCGTATGGTACCAAAGAAGACCCTGAATATCAAGAGCAATTCTAGGCAACAAAAACAAAATGGGAGGCATTAATATGCCAGATATCAAACTATACTACAAAGCTGTAGTAATTAAATCAATATGGTATTGGCACAAAAATAGGAATATTGACCAGTGGAACAGATGTGAGAATCCTGATATAAAACCATCCTCATATAGCCATCTAATCTTTGACAAAGCAGTCAAAAACATACGCTGGGGAAAAGAATCCCTTTTCTATAAATGGTGCTGGGAAAACTGGATAGCCACCTGCAAAAGGCTAAAACAGGACCCACACCTTTCACCTCTCACAAAAACCAACTCACTCTGGATAACAGACTTAAACCTAAGGTATGAAACTATTAGAACTCCAGAGGAAAAAGTTGGAAACACTCTCCTAGACATCGGCCTGGGCAAAGAGTTTATGAAGAAGTCCCCAAAGGCAATCACAGCAGCAACAAAAATAAATAAATGGGACATGATCAAACTACAAAGCTTCTGCACAGCCAAAGAAATAGTCATGAAAGTAAACAGACAACCTACAGAATGGGAGAAAATTTTTGCATCCTATGCATCCGATAAGGGACTGATAACTAGGATATACTTAGAACTCACGAAAATCAGGAAGAAAAAATCAAATAACCCCATTAAAAAGTGGGCAAAGGACTTGAACAGAAACTTTTCTAAAGAAGACAGAAGAATGGCCAACAAACATATGAAGAAATGCTCAACATCTCTAATCATCAGGGAAATGCAAATCAAAACCACAATGAGATATCACTTAACCCCAGTGAGAATGGCCTTTATCAAAAAATCTCCAAACAATAAATGCTGGCGTGGTTGCGGAGAGAGAGGAACACTCCTACACTGCTGGTGGGACTGCAAACTAGTTCAACCTCTGTGGAAAGCAATATGGAGATACCTTAAAGCGATACAAGTGAATCTACCATTTGATCCAGCAATCCCATTGCTGGGCATCTACCCAAATGATCCAGTGACACTCTACAAAAAAAACACCTGCACTCGAATGTTTATAGCAGCACAATTCATAATTGCAAGGCTGTGGAAACAGCCCAAGTGCCCATCAATCCAAGAATGGATTAATAAAATGTGGTATATGTATACCATGGAGTACTATTCAGCTCTAAGAAACAATGGTGATATAGCACATCTTATATTTTCCTGGTTAGAGCTGGAACCCATACTACTAAGTGAAGTATCCCAAGAATGGAAAAACAAGCACCAGATATATTCTCCAGAAAACTGGTATTAACTGAGTAGCACCTAAGTGGACACATAGGTACTACAGTAATAGGGTATTGGGCAGGTGGGAGGGGGGAGGGGGGAGGGGGGTGGGTATATACATACATAATGAGTGAGATGTGCACCATCTGGGGGATGGTCATGATGGAGACTCAGACTTTTGGGGGGAGAGGGGAAATGGGTATTTATTGAAACCTTAAAATCTGTTACCCCATAATATGCCAAAATAAAAAAAAAATTAAAAAAAAAAAAATCTCCAAACAATAAATGCTGGCATGGTTGCGGAGAGAGAGGAACACTCCTACACTGCTGGTGGGACGGCAAACTAGCTCAACCTCTGTGGAAAGCAATATGGAGATACCTTAAAGCGATACAAGTGAATCTACCATTTGATCCAGCAATCCCATTGCTGGGCATCTACCCAAATGATCCAATGACACTCTACAAAAAAGACACCTGCACTCGAATGTTTATAGCAGCACAATTCATAATTGCAAGGCTGTGGAAACAGCCCGAGTGTCCATCAATCCAAGAATGGATTAATAAAATGTGGTATATGTATACCATGGAGTACTATTCAGCTCTAAGAAACAATGGTGACATAGCACATCTTATATTTTCCTGGTTAGAGCTGGAACCCATACTACTAAGTGAAGTATCCCAAGAATGGAGAAACAAGCGCCAGATATATTCTCCAGCAAACTGGTATTAACTGAGTAGCACCTAAGTGGACACATAGGTGCTACAGTAATAGGGTATTGGGCAGGTGGGAGGGGGGAGGGGGGCGGGCATATACATACATAATGAGTGAGATGTGCACCATCTGGGGGATGGTCATGATGGAGACTCAGACTTTTGGGGGGAGGGGGGGAAATGGGCATTTATTGAAACCTTAAAATCTGTACCCCCATAATATGCTGAAATTAAAAAAGAAAAAATGAAAAAAAAATTTGAAAAGCAGGACAAAATAAACTATAGTGATAAAAAAAAAAAGATGCCTAAAGGTTATAAATAAGTTCCTAAACTTTCCTTTACATACGAGATTCATAAAAAAATAATGCCGATACCATTATGAGGCTTTCCAAAGTAGTCTTTTAACCTTTGATATTTGTCATGAGAAAGTATTTATACTTGCTTTCTTGCCTAAATTGACCATGCCCTCTATCAGCAACCCTAGTGCCTAGAATAGAGCATGGCACAGGGGAGGCTACCAACAAATGTTGCTGGATGCATAAAGTTATGTTAATAATAATATTAGTAATATTAGTGATATTAATATGAATTTTAGTAATAATATTTCACTATTATTGCAATAGTAAATTTTAGCAATTTTAGTAATATTAGCAATATTTGTAATAATATTTTAAAACTTAACTCCTTAGACTTATAACATTTCAGAACTCTAAGTTTTTCTTGTCAGAACATTTTATTTTAAAATAAATAAACTCAGAGAGAGAATTTCATTTCTAAACCTTAATATAATAAGAGAAAAGTATAAAACATAAAATATCATCTCACAGAAAAAAGGAGATCTGGGTCTGGAACTCAGATATACTGACTCCTGTTGAGTTTCTTAGTTTCTTGTCCTTCCCCTCCCTAATTCATCATTCTATTAAAAACAGGAGCCATATTCCCATTTCTCCTAGAGCTATTTCTATGTACTGAAAAGCAGGAAGGCTCAAAGGGCATCTTTCATGAAAATGGCCTGTGCCCTAGAAAATGTGAGAGCTACTATTATAAAAAGACATTATTTTCCTTTCCATTCTGCTAAAATCATTTTTTAAAAAGTCAGCCTCAAATTTCACTATCATTTGTGCCCCAGATACCTGACATCTTTGTGGAAAAGGTTCTGTAGAAAACGTTTCCCTGTGAGGTCATTACATTTAGGCCACCACATTTAGGCCATGAAATTTAGGTAATGGAAATGGAATGTTACTTCTTTAAAGATGACTATTTGACATCATATCCTAAGTATAACAATCATATCAGTGAATGAGTCAATGTATTTGATGTATAAATTTCAGAAGTACCGGGTAAGAGCATTAGTGAGTTATTTTTGTTTAAACTCTGAATTTTCCCTAGAGATTCTATTTCCTGTCAAGATTAAGCTGTTTGGGCCTTAATATTTGCTGTGAAATAAATGACTTTGATCTCACAGATGCCATGGAGACACAGGGTCCCCCATTACTCAGAGAGAAAACAAATTTCATGGGCTGCAGGCAAACGTTCAGAATGCCGAGCCTGTATACAGTAGTCATTCTCCAAACAGAAATCAAAGGCCCTGTAGAGAAATGTCTATTTCCCATTGAGGCATTTTGTCACGGAAGGAACAACAGATCTACGTCCACGTGGTCAAACTGGGTTTTCCTGACTCAAGCTCATTGCTGGGGAACAATTAGACATTCATGTGTAGCACCAAATGTCTCCATAGATACATCTCTGTGAATACACTAGACTCAAGCAATTTAAGGCCCAAACTAGATCATATTTCCCTTTTTCCCCTAGATTGGCACATAGTAAATGCTCAACAGAAGCATCCAGAATGAAGCAATTTACAGCAAACAGAACTGCAGTCTAGCCCAGTGGTTCTCAACCCAGGGTGATTTTACCCCCACCCACAAAGGAGCATTTGGCAGTGTCTGGAGACATTTGTGGTTGCCCCAGTTTGGGGGCACATACTATTCATGTCTAATGGGTAGAGGCTAGGGACGCTGCTAAATAACCCACAATGCACAGGACAGCCCCCAACACAAAGGACTACCTGGTCCAAATTGCTAACAGTGCTGACGCTGAGAAAGCTATGCATAAGCTGCTAGAAGGAAAACAGTGTCTCTCACTCCTTAGGTTTTCCTTCCATTGGAAGCAGCTCCAAATGCCTAACACCCATGGCCCCTTTCTGCAGCCCCACAAAGGAGAGAGGGTGATTTCTTAGATCAGTGAGACTTGGATGAGAACCTGGGAAAACAAAGACCAGCCCTTTCTCATACCTCTCTTTCTGTGCTTGGTCATCACAAAGGCTTGTTCTCTGTGACCCACACCACAAGCTTTTCGGTGAAGGCTCCAGGGAGGCCGGAGGAGGTCCTGCCCAATCTGAGCAGATGCGTCTGCATAATTGGTGGTTCAGGACTAGGAAGCCTATTGTTTCTCCACATCTAAGCCATGTAATAAACCTCTCGCTCAGTTCAGCATTCAGGTGGGGAAAATAAGTATTATTTATGGACACCCAAGCCCCCAAGTCGGCCATGTTTGACATTCAGTGAGACTCATGAATTTCTTTCATTAGGAACATCTTGTCCTATCTCACCCCAGAGAGTTGTGGATTCCTTCTCAGCAGACTGCTGCTTCCAGGCCCTGCCTAGACAGACATGCAGTCATACACGTGCTTTTTATTAGGAAAATGGCTCTAAAGTTTTAGGAATCATAGGGCTTAAAGATGTGTTTGAAGTCATCACCTAGCCAGCACTGACATGACGATGGATGCATAGACATGAGCCACTTTGGAAATGAAGGTTTCCGATTAAAGATGGGACTAAGTTTAATAACACGAAGAGCATGGCACTCACAGCTAGGTTGCAGAGGATGTGATGTTCTCAAGCTGAGCAGGTACAGAGAGGGTGGCAAAGAACCGTCCCATTTTTAGGATGTGGCACCCAGACCTCCTCGCTGAACTGAGAACAGAAGATTGTACATTTTCATTAGATGCCCAGGTCTGAGAAAAGATCTTTTTATATTATCACTCTTCCATGATGATACATCTTGAAAAGAGCATCTTGTTAAAATGCTTTCACCAAAATGGACAGAGAAAAATGACTCTAGAGGCTTTCATTGCTCAAAGCTCTGTTTAAAGCCCTTTCCCCTAGATACATTTGTTTTATTTTTAGTGTTTTCTCTATTACATCATTGATTATATCTGATTCCTAATTCGCTTAGAAAATATGAGTAAGAACTGGGATTTCCATGTAATACTAGATTTAGGGAAGAGAGTATTGATGATTTTGTTTCCTTAAGTTGTGATCTCTTATCTTAGCGGACTTAGAGCAGACATCCGCTTTACCCTTTTTACCAGATGAAGTGAAATGGATATTTTGATGTTGGGCAAAAACTATTTATTTTTGAAAATACTTCCCTCATTCATTTTTGTTCATTTGTTTTACAGCCCTTTCTTGATTTCTTCCAGTTGTTAAGATTAATGTAACACGATCAACATCCCAGTGTCATCATCACTATGGTAACAGCTCTCATTTCTTGTGGACCTTCTTAGTATCACCAATTATGCTGGGTACTTTACATAATATTTCCTCTAAATCCTATAAGAATCCCATAAAATGGGTATTAGATCCTAGATTTTACAGACAAGGAAACTGATCTCAGGGAAGTTCAATAGTTTCCTTAAGGTCACATAACTATAAAGGATAGAGTCTAGATTCCATCTGCAGTTTGTGTGACTCTTTTATCAGGAATATAGACAGAGAATCATATCAGAAAGGCACAGAGCAAATCAACCAACCTCATCAGTTAAACGTTTCTTCTGTGGTGAGCTTTGTGCCGGGTACTGCCAGGAATAATAAAACGGGAACTGCCGAGTCCCCGGCCTTAAGGAATTCCCTGAACAAAGAGGTGCAAACGGCAGATGAAAAGATAACTAGGAGTGTTTCTCAAAGGTGTTACCAAAGTACCTCTTAGAACACTAAAGATTATTCTGTAATTTGGAGTTTCTGCGAGCATGGGGCCCAAATGACTGCAATGGGCAGGCACATCTTTGAATTCTTTATTTTAGGTTAAAAAATTCTGCATTCTACTTCATAATATACCCATGCTGTTTAAATGTAAAATTAAACTTTAAAATTACTTACATTGACTGGAATGACTTCTCCTGGTAGATGCTACACTTTGTCCTTGTGATTTCATGGGCTCGTGGCACATCACATTGCTGTGACCCTCACAGCACACATCCCCTGGCATGAGAAGCAAGGAAGTGATCAGTGATAAATTTCCACAATACAAAAGGCAGGAGAAAGGGAGGGAGGGATAACTTAAATAATTAATCACAAAATCCCCTTCTATTTGAAGCACCATTTATGCATTCAAAAATACATCTTTAATCCTTCTGGTAATGGACTTATTCTGTGTCTTGACTCTGGAGATGGATACTCAAACTTGTACATGTGATAAAATGGCACAGTGGAAAACACTTGCAGACACACACGTAAATGAGGGCAAGAAAAATGGCGGAAATCTGAATAAGATCAGTGGATTGTGTTAACAAAAATATCCTGGTTGTGACAACGTGGTATAATTTTTAAGCTGTTACCACTGGAAGAAATGAGTAGAGATATGCTGTGGTTTGGGTGATGGCAATCCCCTCCGAAACTCATCTTGAAATTAAATCCCCAGTGACACAGTATTAAGAGGTATGATCTTTGGGAGGTGATTAAGTCATGAGGGCTCCTCCTCATGAATGAGATTAGCACCCTTATAAAAGGGCATGAGATTGAAGGGGGTGCTTTCTTGCTCTTCCATCCCTTCCACAATGTGAGGACACAGTATCCGTTCACCCTGGAGGATGCAGCAATAAGGCATCACCTTGGAAGCAGAGACTGGGCCCTTATCAGACACGAATCCTGCTGGTGCCTTGACCTAGGACTTCCCAACTTCCAAGACAAAGAAAATTAAATTTCTATTATTTATAAATAACCCAGACTATTGTATCTTGTGATAGCAGCACAGACTACGATGAGGTACCTGGGATGTATCTATATTAATACTCACAACTGCATCATAAAATATCTCTGCATTGGTCAGGGTTCTCTAGAAAAACAGAACCAACAGGAGTCAAGGTTCTCCACAGAAACAGAAGGATATGTAGGTAGTCAGGTGTCACTTAATGACAGGGATATGTTCTGAGAAATACGCTGTAGGGGGATTTCATCATTGTGCGAACATCAGAGAGTGTACTTACACAAACCTAGATGGTATAGCTGTGTGAAAGAGCCTACTGCTGCTAGGCTACAAACCTGTGCCGCATGCTACTGCACTCGATTCTGTAGGTAGTTGTAGCACGATGGCAAGTATTTGTGTCTCTAAACATATCTAAACATAGAAACGCTTCAGTAAATATATGACATAAAAGATAAAAAATGGTACACCAGTGTAGGGCACTTTCCGTGGAGCTTGCAAAACAGGAAGTTGCGCTGGGTGAGTCAGTGAGTAAGTAGTGAGTGAATGTGAAGGTCTAGGACACTACTGTACAGCACTGTAGACTTCATAAACACCATACACTTAGGATACTAAATCTTTTTAGGAATTTGTTCTTTTTTTCGGTAATAAATTAACTTACTGTAATATTTTTAATTGATAAAATTTTTAAATTTTTCAACTTTTTGACCCTTCATAATAACATTTAGCTTAAAACAGAAACAATAGCCAAGATATAGACTCAACCTAAGTGTCCAACAGCAGATGAATAAAGAAAATTCAGTATACACACACACACACACACACACACACTCACACACACACGGAATACTATTCAGCTATAAAAGAGAAAGAAATCATGTCATATGTGGCAACATGGATGGAATTGGAGTATTATTATGTTAAGTGAAATAGGCCAAGAACAGAAAGTTAAATGCTGCATGTTTTCACTCATATGTGAAGCTAAAAGGAAGCTAATCTCATAGAAATAAAAAGTAAAACAGAGGGTAGTAGAGGTTGGGAAGGGTAGGAGGAAAAGTGGGGGATAAGGAGAGATTTGTTCAAGAATGCAAAATTATAGCTATAGAGGAGGTATAAGTTCTAGTATTCTATACCACTATAGGATGACTACTGTTATCAATAATATATAGTGTCAAATAGCTAAAAGGAGGACATTGAATGTCCTCAACACAAAGATATGATAAATGTCTGAGATGATAAATATGCTAATTACCCTGATCTGATCACTATATATTATTTATATCACAATAGCATTGTGTACCCTATAAATAAATATAATTATTAAGTGTCAAAAAATTTTAAAAACACAAATATAATACATTGTGCAGCTGTACAAAAATAATTTCTTTTTTATGTCCTTATTCAAGGAGCTTTTATAATTTTTAAATTATTTTTATATTTTTACTTTTTAAATTTTTTTGTTAAAAACTAGGCACAAAAGCACACATTAGCCTAGGCCTACACAGGCTCAGGATCATTAATATCACTGTCTTCTACCTCTGTATCTTGTCACACTAGAAGGTCTTCAGAGGCAATAACATGCATGAAGCTGTCATTTCGTATAACAAAAATACCTTCTGGAATAACTCCTGAAGGACCTGCCTGGGGTGTTTTACAGTTAACATTTTTTTTTTATAAGTAGAAGAAGTATACTATAAACTAATCATTTAAAAGTATAGTATAGTGAATACATAAACAAATAGCCTAGTCATTCATTATTTTTATCAAGTATTATGTACGGTACATACTTGTACGTGCTATATTTTCACAGGACTGAACAGCAGGTATGTTTACACCAGTCTTGCCACAAACACATGAACGATGCACTGTACTACGATGTGACAATGACTGTGATGCTGTGACCGGCTTCGTGAACAAAAATGCTCTTTTGCAGTTCTCTTATGTTGCAAGTTCCCAGGCCCAGAAGATTTGCTGACTAGAAATTTGTGATTTTCTGTTTCACTGATCCCTTCTGTTTTGGGTAATTTTTCAGAAACGGGGGAACCCTCCTTGCAGCAAGGAGATAATCACGAGGTCCTACACTACACGTTGTTCAGCAAAGTCAAGGTAAGTAGCATTCCACCACAAATCTTGCCCAAGGACCCACTAAGCACCCTACCTCCCACCACCCGCATGCGCACCAGGCTGAAAGGATGACCCATATTAACCCTAGCTCATTACACTGCTAAAATCCTCCCTGGGAGGGGCTTACCCACCGCTTTTTGATCATGCGATGTATGTGCCAGCACGATTTCTCACTGCGCTTGCGTGCCTTGCACTCCACGCCAAACGTGTAATGCTGCTCACTCACTTCATGCGTTATTCATGTCACCTCTAGAAAAACCTCTGACTCCCTCAGTCGGGGAGGCGGATTTGAGGCAGTCCTCCCACCTGCTGGTTGATATCCTCCGCAATAAATTTCCTTTCTTCCTTGGCAAGCCTCATTGTCTCAGTAATTGGCTTTCTGCTAGGTGAGCAACTGAGTCTAGAAATAAAAAAAAAAAAAAAAAAAACCTTTTGCGAGTTCCTTAATGATGTCACTAAGTGATAGGCATTTTTCAGCTTTTGTGGGGCCACCATCCTATACGCTGTTCTGTCATTGACCAAAATGTCATGTGGCACATGACTGTATATGTGTGTGTATATGCACAGGCAGTCCCTGGTATGGACCACCCAACTCAGGGTGTTTTGTGCTTACAAACAGGCTCCCAGGGCTCCCCATAAGGTTAACTTATAATTAAATAATTAATAATTTGGAAAATAGTTTCTTCCGTGCAGGTAAAGAAACCCGCAAGGCATAAGCAGTTCGTTGGTGCAGCATTTTTACACTAGTGGCTAGTCTCACAGGTAGATAAACAGCTGATGGAAACACAAGAACATGAAGAATCAGAATATCCAGAGCAAGCAATTTTATGACAAAAGCATTAGCTGAAACCTTGCGTCTCATTGAAGCAGGATTTGCTAAGTGTGAGGAGCAAGATCCTAACATTGAGTGGTTTACAGAGGTTTACTGTGCAGCTAGTGAGAACATCAGCTGCTACAAGGCCATTTAGGATGAATGAAAGAGAAAGGCTGTGCTAACAACCCTATATACCTTTCTCAATAAACTGACTTCAGTGGTCAGCTCTCCTCCTCCAGAGACAGAATCAAATCCTAATTATCCAGCACCCACCCCATCCTCTCCAGCACCCTCTCCGTCAGCATCTTCGGATTAATGTCAGCTACCTTCTTGCCTCAGAAAATGCCCCTTACAGTAAGTGAGAGATGAGTATTAACCTTTAATATTCTTCTTTTAAATTTCACCTGTCACCCATCTAAATTTTTGTATGAGTTTGTTTTTATGTTCTGTTTGTTTGAATTAAAAGAAAGAGCACAATAGTTTCTGCAACTTAATTATTACAGTGCAGGGCTATTATCATTACCATAATTATAATATTACACTGTCTTATTACCACATATGAGCCATTATTTTATTGTTATTGTTATTTATTACTGTATGTGTCCTGTTCATCTTAGTTACATGCAAACCCAATCTAAAGACGTTCTCAGGAACATATCTCATCCTTAACTCATGGGCTGCCTCTTCGTGTGTGTGTGTGTGTATGAATTTATTATAATAAATAATTGGATTCCAAAAGGAATTGTGTCACATGATTATGGAAGCTGACAAATCACAAGATCTGCAGGGTGCGCTGGTAAGCTGGAGACTCCAAAGACCCAACAATGCAGTGTCTGAGTCCAAAGGCCTGAGACCAGAAGAGGCAATGGTGTAGTTTCACTCAGAAGGACGGCAGGCTGAAGGCACAGGAAAGCCAGTGTGCCAGTTTGACGGCAGTCAGGCAAGAAGGTTTTTCTCTTAGCCTACTTTGCTCTCTTCAGGCTATCGACTGATGGGATGAGACCCACCCGTATTAGGGAGGGCATCACCTTCACTCAGTCAGTAAATTTAAATGTTAACTTCACCCAAAAACACCTCAAAGAAACTCTCAAAATAATGTTTGGCTGAGAACATAGATATTCCATGGCTCAGTCAATTGACACATAAGATTAGCCATCATAACCTCAAAATAAAATAAATAATGAAATATGTTAAAATATCTCAAAATAAAAGGTTTAGTTTATTGACATTGAAAAAGAAACTAACTCTAGATTAAAAGAAACCAAATCTGGACCTGATATAGATAATGAGGTCCTGGACTTTGAACTTGATACCATGATTAGATAAGACTTTGGAGGCTGTAGGATGAGGGTGAGCATATTTTTCATGTGGGAGGGATATAAATAATTGCGACCAAGAGTGTGGGCAACAGTAGATTAAATTATTGACCCCAGCTCTTCACTCTTGTCTGCACTCACATCCTTTGCCATGTGGTTTAGCAGTAGCTCTTTCCTCTAGGACCTGAGGATTCCCTCTGCCCTTTGTCTTTGGCCTTGGCCATGCAACTTACTTTAGCCAATGGAATATTAGCAAATATAACATAAACAGAAGCCTGAAGTATGTTTGCAGCCATGACCTGAATGCTGGCTGTGTCTTGGAGCCAATCCCAACTTAGTGAACCCTCAACCAGCTGACCCCACTGACCTACAGGCACATGAGCAAGAATAAATAATTGTTAAGCCATAGAATTTGGGGTCAGCTTGTGCCATAGGAAACTTACCTGATCATTCTAATTTAAAATACTTCTTACCGCCATAAACTGTTTTATCTACTGAGGATAGGATCATAAATAAAAGGAACATGCCACTTGATCTAACAGAGCTTATAGTCATGAGCATGTAGTTCTTCATGTTAAAAAGAAAAAGTATTCTTTTATATAGCCAAACATTGTCCTCCATTATCTGTTGCTTTTAAACTTAAACTCAATTCTTAAAAAACATTCATGGCCACAACATTTCAAGAACAAAGCTATGGTGTAGAAACTAGACAAGGTACTGAGATTTTGTTTTTTGTTTTTTGTTTCTTCCTACACAGAACAGTATGGATAGGAAATATGGTGGCTGAATGCAGTAAATAGCACAGTGGTTTTTTGAGCATATGAACATTGTGTGTGTGTGTGTGTGTGTGTGTGTGTGTGTGTGTGTGTGTCTGTGTACACACATATGCATTTAGGAAATCTCAGTAAGTGGTGTCATCATCGACTCACTCAAATGAGAAAACTACGAGTTATCTTTGACTCATCTTTTTCCAAATTTCCCTACATATATCTTGAATATGTAAACTTCTCTTATTCTCTGTCATACTATCATCGCAAATGAGCCATCACCATCCGCCCCCGGGAATATGAGGCAACAGCATCTTACCGGGTCTCTCTGTCTTCTCTCAGTCTTTCTCTGTCCATTCTACATCAGAAAGATCTATCCAAAACATGAAAGTGACCCTTAACTCCCTTGTATGATGCCCTTTGATGTTCTCCTGTTGTTACAGAATGAAGTCCGAACTTCCCAGTGCACCTAACAAGACTCTCCATTATCTCACTCTGGCTACTGCATCTCCTACTAGCCTCTGCATCAAATCCATGCAGCAGCAAGTAGACATGGCATCAGGGCGGGGCTTAGGATTTTCAAGCAAGGGGGTCTATGGTGCAAATTTTACAGATGTACTGACCCTCAGGATCACAGAACACTTGAGGACGGATTCTCCTTCAATCTTGTGCTCTAAGCACCTCACTTACTTCCCTCTGGTCCCCACCCTGCACTTCGTGCTGTTTTATATCTTCCACTAATTTGCTCATCCTGTTGCCTTTACCAGAACACTGTTTTTACCTTCTTTTTCCTACTAACTCTAATTCACCTATTGTGGATTTGGTGGAACTATGCATTTCCTGGGAAGCAATCTCTGACCCCCAGGTTGGCATAAATTTACTCACACCTGTGTTCCACTAGGAGCTCTGGGCTTACTTCTACCTTAGCATTTAACACTTTAGGTGGGAACTGCTTATCTTCTCAACATCCCTTGACTATGAACTCTTTTAAAGTGGAGTCTTTTGTTATTAATCTTTGTAACATAAAGTGCTAGGCCAGTCATCCTTGAAACCTGCTTTCCTTAGTCCCTCATATCTAATTCATCACTAAATCATGTGGCCATTACCCTCTAAACACTGCTCAATGCCATCCACCTGTCTCCACCCCTTACTGCAACATTACAATAGCCTCTCACCAGACCTTCCAAAGTCGATTTGTCCTCCCCTCCACCCACTTGTTCTTTCCATTGCAGCCCTGGTAACTTTTGTAAAATGTAAATATGAGCATGTCACCACGTTTTAATGGCTTTGATGGCTTCTTATTGTGCTTAGGACAAGAAATCACATTTTTAGGATGACCTAAAGCCCCCTGGGTGTGGTCTGGCCCAGTCTGACCTCTATAGCTCATCTCATTAAACTTGAGCCACTGTTTATATTCCAGTCATCCTTTACTTCTAGAATATTCCATGCAGTTCCCCACCTAAGGGTCTGGGCACAGGCAGGTACCGCTGCTCAGAATGCTTCAGCCCCTCTGTTGTTTGATGGGAATAACAGCTCTTCCTCCTCATGTCGGTCAGCAACTTCCTAGATGTTCAGTCTAGGTCAACTTCCCTGCTACTCATTTTCTCAGTTCTATGGTCCTAGGAGTATATTCCTTCAAAACACTTACCTCTGTTCATAATGTTTCATGTTTCTGGGCAATAACTTTTATTCAAAAATCACTTTTATTCAGCATCTAGTTTTTTGTATGTTCATAAAGTAGACCATTTCATTATAGAAATTTCCAAACATGCACAAAGGAGAGAGATATAATGAACCCCTGTTGTCTTCTTCTTGTTTTGACAACTGACAACATATGGATCTTTTATCATTTGTATCTTTTTGTCTCACTTCCTCCTCAAATATTATATTTTATCCTTAGTCACTTTACTCTGCCTCTCTAAAATATAAGGATTCTGTCTTTCAAAAAAATTCACAAAATATTTTCACATAATCACACTTCCAAAAATGAATGAGTGTCTTAAAATTATCAAATATCCTGTCAGTGTTCACAGATTATTTAAGAGTTTGATTTAAGTCTGAATTCCCATCACACAGAGAACAGAGACTGTCAGCCCAGGACAATGCATGCCATGCAGTGGAAAATAAATATCACGGCATATGTGACTGATTGAATGAATTCTTGCTTAATAAATATTCATGAACTGAACTGGACAGAGGAGCTCCAGGATACCTGGGGAACATGTCTCAGAGAAAACAAGGTAAACAAGCAGTCACTCTTTTCTTCACCCCAAATGGGCCAAACCTTCTTTTCAGGTGGCCGTTCTTGGCCTTTGGATCAAGATGGTACATTAGGACATACTTGTGGCCAATTCCCATCTTTCTCTCTTTTCCATTCCCAGAGAGCACTGGGCATGCAAGTAGCATCCTCCAGGCAAAGTGGCTGAACTGGGCATTTCAGGGATTGGTGTTTGGTCAAGAGGCTCCAAATCTCTGCACAGACACTTGAACACAGACTGGATGTGTTACCAGGCAATTCAAGGTTTATCTGATTTCACCACCAGGAAAGAACATATTTATGGTCAAATCTCATCAAGGGGCAGGGAGAGTTTTGATGCTTATTACTCCTACTTATATTTTTATTTCTAAAAATATGTAGATTATATAATATTTTATTATAAAAATAGTCCTTACTCTTAGTTGTGAGTTTTCCCTCTCTCTTAAGCAGTTTTCCATGTTACTACAAGCCCTCAGTATACATTTACTCTGTAATATTCCATTAAGTGATATTTCTAAATTTTCTTTAGTAAATATTGCTTCCACTTCTGAATTTTGTTTTAAATAATGCTTTGATAAGTAACTCTGTACATAAAGCTTTTTCTGTATCAAAGATAATTTTTAGAGTAGATTCCCAGAAGTACAATGACTGGGTCAAAGAATATGAATAATTTTAAATCTTATAATACAGGCATACTACCCTATTGCTTAGAAATTATTGCTGCTCATCTATAAAATTAACTTGCCTTTAAATTAAATTTAATTTTGAAGACTTTTTATTGCATTTCTATGGCATAAATAGTGCATATTCATTGTGGAAAATTTAAACAATACAGATATGTAACAAGAATGAAATAAAAATCATGAGAAATGCTACTACTCAGATTTGTGTGTATATATATATATATATATATATATATGTCAAGTTCTGTAAGGTCTCACCCAAGAAGAAATGTCACAGACTGCTTTCCATACTGAGGATTTATTTCAGGGTTCACAGGGATGTGGAATAACAAGGTAAGTGGTTATGTCAGCTGTATGGTCACTCCATATGCAAGTGCTTCAAAGACAAGGAATTCACCAGGGCAAATGCAGAAGCGGATAGAAGACTTCTCTTTGTGCATCTAATCCAAGTCCATCAAGTGCTTTACCATTTTTACTTCCCTTAGAAGATTGGATTGGGTTTGCTTGCTACCTTTGTATCATTTTTAGGTAGAGTTATCACAAACTGCCTCCAGGCCTGTTGTCCTTTATACACTTTATATAAAGACAAATAAATAAGCAAATAATATATATATATATATATATATATACCTTATACTGTTGCATGGAGTCCTTCAATCTGCTGTGAAGAGAATAATATGACTGGTTTGCTCCTACCAGGCAATTAATTAAGCAAAGATATAATTCAGGCCACTTCAATATCCTTGATGTACAGGATCCAAGGAGGATGTATATTTTCAAAATATCATTCACATTAGTGCTATACCAATCATTCAGTATAACATTGTTTTGTAATTCATTTTAATCATATAACACTGAATCTTCATTGCTAACTCTTTGCATTCCATCATGTGAATGTACCATGAATTATTTAGCTAGTCTCCTGTGGCTGGATAGCAGGTTGTCTCTGATTTGAGGCTATAGATTTTTTTTTAAGAGAATCTTTGCAGATAAATTACTTTTATTTCCTTTCTATCCTAACATATATTTCCCCATCTTTTTTATTTGAATTCTTATAAGTAATTTTATTTCAGGTGTGTATCTTAAACCAATCTGAAATTTGAGAGAACTTGACTTTATTCACATTAATTTTAATAACCAACTATGTATTGTCAATTTTGTACCTGCTTGTTTTATTGCTTTCTATGCTTCCTTAATTATTGTTTTCTTTTAAGCTAATTTGTTATATTGCTCAAGTTTTATTTGGAAGCAATACATTCTCTGATTTGAAAATAATACATTCCATTTTTTCTCTAACTACCTTTAAAGCAAATATATATATATTATATATATATATTTAACAAATAAAAAATAGTATCTTTTAGCACCCTTCATAGAGGATAATAAACTTAGAAAAAAAATTTAATTCCTCTATCCCCTGAAACTATCTATCATATTGTACAGGAATCAAATGTTCAGATATGGATCAATTATGGATAGATACATTCTAGTTCTCCTTGCTCCAGAATTTCAAGAAAATGGAAAATTCAAAGAAATTTAACATTTTCATTAAGTTTTATATTCATTTTCTAATTGTTACTTATATACAAATTAAGATTTATCATCATCATTTTAGATATTTTCTTTATTCATTATTTTGATTGAGTTAGCTGTAATATTTCTTGATATAATTTAATTAGCAAAAATATGCAGGTGCTGCATTTCCTGAGTACTTGCTTCTTTCAGAATAAAAAATTTCTTGATTTGATCTTCTAATATCTGAATTAGCTTCCTGCACTAGCCAGTCTGCTATTCACTGCCTCCACTTCATTTTAAAATTTAATAATCATACTTTTATGAAAATTTAGCCTTTTCTGATTTCACTTCTTTTCTCTTTTCTTACTCATTGTCTTAAGAAATTATATTGATAATATACATTTAACAATTTCTAAATTTTATTTTGTTTTTTCTAAGTTGTTTCCATACAGAGACATTTAATCTCATTTCTCAGATCGGTCTTTTTATGTTGACCTTCAGAGTCTTTTCAGATGGCATGATTCTTTACTGTATTCCCAATTTATGGGTAGTAGAGTGGGTGTAAGCATGTATATATATAAGTGTGTAAAGGGGTTGTATTTATATATTCAGTTCTAGAAGCATAGATTATTCCTTTCACTGATTCTGTAGGGCCCTACGAAAACACCGTTTTTGCTCAGTTAAGGGAAAAAGAAAATTTTACATTTGTATTATGTGCTGTTGTTTGTTTTTGCATCTTTTTATTTGCTTATTTATTTGTCTTTATATGCAATTATTTGCCCAAATCATAGTTCGGAGTTCAGGTTGTATGTGGGAACTAAATGGTGCTACAGTCTGAGGCAGACCTGATAGGACCCATGAAAAAAGTATTTTACTCTTTTTGTTTGTTTTGCATTCTGAAGTCATTGGGGCACCCTCCTAATATTTTCTCTCACTCTATTTCTTATCTACATTTTGTTTACACATTGACTTTATATTTTTATGGATTCAAACCTGTCAATTTTTATCTCTTTTTTTTTTACACAAACAATTCTTCTCTAGACCATCAACTTTTTAATGAAAAAATAACAAATTTCTTATCTGGTTTATGAAGGCCCCCTCTACCTCAACATTTAACAAATATTTAGTTACATATTCCTTTGATATTTTTAATTTACATAGATAGTCAATCCTTCTGCAAATTAGTTTTATATATTATGAGATAGGAGTCCTTCATTAGTTTCTGTTAGATAGCTAGTCAGTTGTTCTGATGGATTAATAAATCATTTTCCATCATTTTTCCATTGGCTTGTGGTGCTAACTTTGTTATGTAGGTATCCATGTAAACTTGAATTTATATCTGTACTGTAGACTTCAATAATGTCTAATGATGTCTAGATTTCAATGATATATTTTGCTAATCCTCTGCCAATATCAACAAACTCTTCTGATTATAGTTTGCTTTTAATTCAGGGTGTTATTAACTTTTCGCTTAAAGTATATCTATCCTTTTATAAAAAATTATTTTTAATACATTATAATTTATAATTGTCCCTTTAAATTTTACTCTACATTTTACAAGTCATTATTCATCATTGTTTTTTATATTATCTTCCCCCATTTTGAATTCTTGCTGTGACTTAATTTTCATTTGGCTGAAGTAATTTCTTAGGACTTTAGCAAAGAGTTCCTTGGTGATATACTTCCTGAATTTCTACATACCTGAACATGCTCTCCTTTTCCCCCAAGATGAAAGATATTTTCACTGGTTATAAAAATCTTGGGATTTACAAGTGTGTGCATGTTGTTCCATTGTATTCTTAGCTTCCAGTTTTAAGAAAAAAAAAAAGAAAAAGAAAGAAATCCAATACTTTTCTGATTTTATTTTTTATGTAAGTAGCTGTTTTTTGTTGTTGAATTATTTTTCTGTCCACACATTACTCCCCCAGGCCAAATCTGACTGGCCGTCTCTTTCTGTAAATAAAGTTTTATGGGACACAGCTACGGTTGTTCATTTACATACGTCTATGATTCCTTTCCATGCTACACCGGTAGACTTAAGTAGCTGCAACAGGGATCACAGGGCCTGTAAAGCCTAAAATATTCACAACCTGGCCCTTTATAGGAGAAGTTTTTCAGACCCCTTCCCTAACCTAACCGACAAAAACAACACTCCAGCAAGAGCTTTTCAAACCAGGCAGAAGAGCAGTGGGAAAAAAAAAATTTGTATTTACTAATCTTTGGATGATGCCCCTAAACATCACACCATGAATGTGGCCTCCTGAAAATATGGGAGACAAACTTTGTAAACACATTGCTCTAAAATGATGAACATGCCAAACGTCTGATTTTTAGATAGGTCTGCTACCAGCTATAATTCAAAACCACCTGCTGGTGTCAATTTCATTCTCTCTGAGAAAGGCAAGAGCCAGGGAGAGAGAAGAGGATGACCTTTTTGAATGGCTTTATAAGTTCTGTGGCAGATCCAGCTGTCATGTTATTGAAGCTGCTTATTGCCTGAGATCAACACTTCCTTTAGGGCAGAGCAATCTTGCTAGTGGAAGAGGTTTAATTTATAAGCAGTCTAATTTAATTTTCTTTGCTTGGACAGACTGTAATTTGGTGCTAGAAAGAAACCTTTGGAATAGCTTTGTTGTCTTAGCTGACAATTTCACAACTTAAGTTGTTCTACCTCCCAGACATGTTACTCACATACACATGGCAGATTTATATTCTTCTTCTCTTTAGGTGCTATTTCAAATCAGTGCTTAGGTGATAACAACTTAGGTAGACAAGGTAGCTCATCTAATTCTACTTATGCCAAATTACATTCGGTACAAGAGAGCAGAACATTTTAAATCACAGAATCAAAAAAATACAACTTCTTTTAGAGCTCCTAATTGGAAAAGGTAACATATTCAACAATACCCAGGGACTGTAGAGGAGCTAATTCATCTCACCAGAAGGAGCAATTATTTGCAAAGACCAGTGTCCTTAACTCACACCATGCAGGACCACGAGTGTGGGAAGGAACTGGGCTTTTTAGAATACCTCATTTAATCTAAATT
Organism: Microcebus murinus; assembly: GCF_040939455.1. Classification (NCBI taxonomy): domain Eukaryota; kingdom Metazoa; phylum Chordata; class Mammalia; order Primates; family Cheirogaleidae; genus Microcebus; species Microcebus murinus. The sequence goes on along the minus strand of NC_134111.1, from coordinate 91,703,383 downwards.
TTCTTTATGTTCCATCTACAACAACTTAACTTGCATAAACCACTGTGCAAGCAACATGACTTTCAAGACCATTCTGTAGTTCACTGTTTTCCTATGTGTCTAGAAATAGTCCACCAATCTTAGGAGGGGAAAAAAATTAAGCCCATCTGTTTTGGAGACTCTAAAAAAGCTCCCTTTTCCCATCAAAGCACTGCAAGCTATGCATAGAGTTGGGAAAAAGCAGGTTTGTTTGGTTTCAGAGTCTTATTTATTTTATTTGACAAACACTGGCACAGTGCTTACTAGATGCCAGGCACTGTTCTGAGCACTTGACAAACATTTAAATATTTAATGCTTACAGCAGCCCTATGTGGGCAGGAACTATTATTAAAATCCGTTTTACAGATGAGAAAACAGACACAGAGAACTCAAGTAACTTTCCCAAGATCACAGAAATAGGAAAAGTTAGGATTGGGATTTGTATTCAGGAAGCCAGGATCAGAAGGCAGAGCCCAAGCTGTTCACCACTAAGCTATTCTGCCTGTGTGGCATTCCACCAGTATCCCTTGCCATAGAAGGAAATACTAAAACATCCTCGGGTCACCCTCACCCAAGGTGCCAAGGTGGCCCCTTGCCTCACCACCGTGAGCTCTTCCACCATGAAACTCCTATAGCATTTATCTGTTCCCCCGGATTTCTCCTGAGTGTTCTTGTATTGTTAAATTACACTTCAGATGTATGGTACAAATCTACTTACTCTCTAAATTTCTTGGGGAGGGCACCAACCCAGCACTGTGGCCAATAAATACTTGTGTACCAACTTCTACATTGATCTTTATTGTTCTTGGAGTTAGACTCCCCAATTATTTTATTTGCTAAAAATGAAAGTGTCCTCTTGACATATGTTTTGCCCGGGGCAGTTTGCTGGTGCAGCATTATAGACATCTCCTAGAAAGGTGAACAGATCTCAGGCCAAGGTATTTTCAGAGCTTTGGGTCCTCTAGCTTTGGAGGCCCTTGCCATTTTTAAGTAGACATCTGTAGTTATGATTATCTATTGATCAAATTCCATAGTTTACAGTAATGTTTTTCCACTTTGCATGAACTAGAATCCTGTATGTTCCAAAGCTGATGTATGAAAGAAAAACAGTTAACTAGAGAGAGACAGAAAGAGAGAGAGAGTTGCCTATCAGCCAGTTCGCTTGGTGCAGCTCAGTTGGTCTCTTTTTTTAACATAGGATCTCATGTAACCCTCACAGCACCCTATGAGAGAATAATTCCTATGACCACTTTGCAGACGAGAAAACTAAGAAAACTCACTGTGTACTGGTTATTTGCAAATACTACTTTGGAGGATTATGAAGGTCTCAGGATATAAACCTGGAGAATATCAAGATTATATTACAGTTAGCAATTTAGAGATTGATTCTATGATAGACTATGAATTTTCAAATATGTTTATAGCAGTGGGACTTTTTCTAAATGAAATGTTACAGAGAGCCTCAAAACACAAAGCAAATGACAACAGAACCCTTCAATTTGGACTCTGTAGACCTTACAGACACAGTCTGAAAACTACTTCTGTGGGTCCAGGGATAGCTACCAGTTTTCAGTGTTGTCAAAGTTAGGCAGGAGGCAGGCAAAAGCTGGGAGTCAGCACACACTTCATTTTTGATGGCTTCATGAGTTTGTACCTTATATTTTTATTGAATACTGTCATATGCAAAGATGCCAAAAGCAAAATTTGTTGAATTTGCTCAGAATCCAACTTAGATTGCCACTTAGGCATTTATTTTATGCCTACTCAAATTAGATGGTTTTTGTTTGCTTGTTTGATTTGGTTTTTTATAGCACAGACATGAATTCATGCTCTTTCATTGGGAGCAAACACTAAAAAGAATTCATAATAATCCAAGGGATTTCCACTCAAGATGGCTCCAAAATTCATGATTTGAAATATCCCTCCACCCTTTGCTCCAAATGCTTTGCAAAGACTGATGAAAAGCAGACGGGGGCCTGGGGAAGCAATGAGCAAAGCTGAAACCTCTGGTCTGCTAGACTCTATCGCTGAAAACCTAGAAGTCCAATTCCTGAAGGAGAATTGGGATTAAAATTACAAAATGGAGGACTGGAACTCAGTGCCTGGACATAGGAGCTGAGTGAGGCCTGCTTGCATGTAAAGAGAGACTGAGAAAAAAAGCTGCCCACCTAAGGTCTGGGAATAAGCCTTTTAAAGAAGCTATGCCCTGACAATCTGATGACCAGGAATCAAGCAGTTCACTGCCTTGGATCGGTGATATACCTGATGTTGCTACAGAGCAGGTACCCTAAAATTGCATTTAAGGACCTCGTTATAAATTGGAAGCAAAGGGCTTTGGTGGAGGAAACTCAAAATTACAAAACTGCTAGAGACAAAGAAAGGGAAAAAGAAAAAGAAAGCAGAAACAGAAATATCTCTCAAAATGAACCTGAAAAGCAAACTTTCAAAGCTCAGGAGAAAGTTAATGCCAAGAAAGGCAGACAATAAAATTAACATAAGTTTCCTATTCTGTCTCATGAATTTCACAGTCTATCCTTTTACCAACATCACACTCTCTTAATTATATGCTTTGCCATATGTGTTTTACAATATAGAACAAGTTCTCACTCCCTTACTATTCTTCTTCAAATTGTCTTATTTTTGGTCTTTAGTGATTCCATCATAGCTATAAAATGAGTTTGCCACATTCTGTTAAAAGATATGTTAGGATATTTATTAGAATAGAATGGAATTTACAATGTATTTGTATCTTTGTTATACATATATAAGGATATGTATAGTTATACATATCCATGAACATAGACTATCTATGAGGTTATACAAGTCTTTCTGTAAATCTTTAATAGTTTTTCTCCACGAAGGTCTTATACATCTTTGTATTTACTTTTAAGTTAACTTATACTTTTTTTTACTACTGTGAATGAGACTTTAAAAATAACACTTTAAATGAGTGATAACTGTTATGTCCTTTACATTAAATGAATGGCAATTATATTGACAAGGAACTTTTCACGAACCATAACAGAAAATCAGGAGGTCATTATGCTAAATGAAAGAAGCCAGACATAGAAAGAAAAATACTGCATGATCTCACTTATATATAGAATCTAAAAAAAAGAAAATGTCAAATACATAGAGGTAGAGAATAAAACAGTGGTTACCAGGAGCAGTAGGGGAGAAAGGAAACAGAAACATGTAGGTCGGAGGATACAAATTAGCAGATATGTAGTATGAACAAATTTAGAGATCTAATGCACAACATCAGGACTATACTTGATATTGTATCATACTTGGGAATTTTGCTAAAAGAGTAGATTTTAGGTACTCTTATCCCCCTCACACACACACACACACAAACTATGTGAAATGATAGAAATGTTAATTTGCTTGACTAAACTAATATTTAACTATACATATATCAAAACATTATGTTGTACAACTTAAATATATCAAAGGCTTGGTGCAGTGGCTCATACCTGTAATCCTAGCACTCTGGAAGGCTGAGGTGGTGGGAGGATCACTTGAGGTCAGAAGTTCAAGACCAGCCTGAGCAAGAGCAGACAATTCTGTCTCTATTAAAAAATAGAAAAAAAAAGTAGCCAAGTAACTAAAAATAGAAAAACTTAGCTGGGCATGGTGGCATGAACCTTGTAGTCCCAGCTGCTCAGGAGGCTGAAGCAGGAAGACCACTTGAGGCCAGGAATCTGAGGTTATTGTGAGCTAGGGTGATGTCATGGCACTCTAGCCCAGGTGACAGAGCAAGACTCTGTCTGAAAATAAATAAATAAATATATACAATAAACTTTTTAAAAAAGAAAAAGAAAGGATGGAAAAGATATTACATGCAAATAATAACCAGAAAAGAGCAGGGTGGCTATACTACTGTCAGATAGAAGAGACTTTAAAGTTTAAAAAAGCATTACAAAAGACAAAGAAGGACATTAAGAATTAATAAAAGGTTCAATAAATTAAAAAGATACAATAATTATAAACATTTACACACCTAATAATAGGCCATCAAAGTATATGAAACACAAATTGGCAGCACTGAAGAGAGAAATAGAAAGCTCTATAATAGTAGTTAAAAACTTCAACACTCCACTCTCAATAATGAATAAAACAATCAGAAAGAGGTTAATTTAGGTAATAGATGACTTGAACAACACAATAATAAACTAGACCCTAACACACATATATGGAACTCAACCCAAGAACATTAACATATACATTTTTCTCAAGTGCATGTGGGACCCTTGCTTAACACCACACATAAAAATTAACTCAAAATACATCAACGACGTAAATATAAGACCTAAAACGATAAACTCTTAGGAAGAAAATATAAGACAAAAGCTTCACAACATTGGATTTGGCAAAAGATTTTTTTAGATATGCAAGGATACATCAAAGGCTCAGGCAGCAGAAGAAAAAGTAGACAAATCAGACTTTGTGAAAATTAAAATATTTTGTGCGTCAAAAGACACTATCAATAAAGTAAAAAGGCAACCTGCAAAATGAGAGAAAATATTTCCAAATCATATATCTGATAAAGAATTAATATCCAAGCCCATAAAACTCAATAATAACAACAAAACAAACAATCTGATTCCAAAATGGGCAAAGTACTTGAATAGACATTTCTTCAATGAAGATGTACAAATGGCCAATAAGCACATGAAAAGATGCTCAACATAACTAATCATTAGGGAAATGCAAATTAAAACTATTAGATACCACTTCATACCAATTAGGATGGCTACTATCTAATTTTTTCAAAAAAAATTTAAAAGCAGAAAATAAAAAATGTTGCCAAATGTGTGAAGAAATTGGAACCCTTATGCACTATTGGTAGCAATGTAAAATGGTACAGCTGCTATGAAAAACAATATTGCAGTTCCTCAAAATATTAAAAAATAGAATTACCATATGACCAAGCAATTCTATTTCTGCATAGATACCCAAAAGAATTGAAAGCAGGATCTCACAGAAGTATTTGTATCCCCATGTCTTCAGAACAGCATTATTTACAACAGCTAAAATGTGGAAGCAACCCAGGCGCCCACTGCGGATGAATGAATAAGTAAAATGTGCCATATACATAAAATGGAGTATTATTCAGCCTTAAAAGGAAGGAAATTCTGACACTTGCTACAAGAGGTATGAAACTTGATAATATTTTGCTAAGTGAAATGAGCCAGTCATGAAGAAAAAAATACTGTATGATTCTACTTATATGAGGTATTCAGAATAGTAAGAATCACAGAGATGGAAAAGAGAATGGTGGTCGCCAGGGGCTTGTGAGAAGAGGGCATGGGGAGTGATTGCTTAGTGAGTACAGAGTTTTAGTTTTTCAAAATGAAAAGAGATCCAGGGATGGATGCTCATGATGGTTTCACAACAATACTAATATACTTAATACCACTGAACTGCACATTTAAAAATGGTTGAGATGGTAAATTTTATGCTATGTGTATTTTACCACAATAAAAAAATGGGAAAAAAGATTTATAATTAGCCATTTTGTCCATAAGTTAAATTTTACCTTTTAATGTACTGTATACAGGGATAAAGGGGGGAAATCAGATTCTATCTAGGACACATGCCATGCTCTGGTGATATTTACCAGTACTTATTAAATATTTTCTGAAGGGCCTTTCTTAATATTAAAATCAGTTCACTCTTTGTTCATACACTCTGGTGAATTTATGAGAATAGGTACCAGTCAACAAGGATTACATCCTATAAGCAGATACAGACAAAAGACAATATGCACAATAAATAATAAATTAAATAGTATGCTAAAAAGTGATTGGTGCTAAGGGGACAAGAGGAAAAGCAGAAGAGGAAGGCAAGGGTTACTAAAGTATTAAATAATGTTTCATCACTGAGAAGGTGAAATCTCAACTTTAGCTGCTTCTCCCCCAAAATAAGACTGGATACAAGCTTTTCTTTTCCAAAATTCTATAGTGTATGGCATACACATTTATATTCTCCTCTGAACCTCTGACTTCTTTCTATTCTTCACCATATAGAGTGATGACATTAACTATGCAACATCTGCATACTTTGATTACGAAGACCATTTCTCCATGAAGAGACCTGAACCTGGGGGCACAGCGGGCTTATGTAATGGTTAAAATTCCCGCTTCCTGTGTTATGGGATAAAGTCTCAGCCTCTGGTAACCTGAGATGTCTCTGTCAACCTGAAAGAGCCTAATATACAAAAAATACCTGTTTTCCCATTTTCTAGCTAGTGTTCATACACATGTTGCATTATTTTTTTAAAAAAATGTTAACCAAAACAATTAGAAGCAAATATTATAAAATATAAACTTCTGAGGATTCTAGATACTGAGAGTCTAGGTTTTTATTGTATTATTTTTAGTACTATTCTGTGATTTTAAAAATTTTCCCCCAAAAGAGAAATATTATGAGACAAATAAATATTGTATTCCCCATCTTACAGATGAGAATCATAAGCCTATAGAGAGGTCAAAATAACCTATCCAAAGTCATAAAAAATCACTAATGAGAGAAATGGGCTCTCCCCTCAATTCTCATTCAAGCCAGACCAGCTGATAACCCCAAGGTAGAAAGCACTTAGAAACAGCAACTTCTGGCCGGGCACGGTGGCTCACGCTTGTAATCCTAGCACTCTTGGGAGGCCGAGGCGGGCGGATTGCTTGAGGTCAGGAGTTCGAAACCAGCTCTGAGTAAGAGCGAGACCCTGTCTCTAATATAAAGAGAAAGAAATTAATTGGCCAACTAATATATATATATATATATATATATATATATATATATATATATATATATAAAATAATTAGCCAGGCATGGTGGCACATGCCTGTAGTCCCAGATACATAGGAGGTTGAGGCAGCAGGATTGCTTGAGCCCAGGAGTTTGAGGTTGCTATGAGCTAGGCTGACGCCACAGCACTCACTCTAGCCTGGGCAACAAAGCGAGACTCTGTCTCAAAAAAAAAACAAAAAAAAAAAACAGCAACTTCTCCCTTGCTGCCAAGTAGGAGTAGCTTGGTTTAACTGCCTGTATAGGGAGACCCCCCCCCCAAAGAAAACCCCACTTAATTCCCTCTGGGACAGGAAGGTGATGGGCGTTCTTGAAGACAAGTGCCTTAAAACAGGTTGCTGCACAGTAATCGCACAATATAGATTTGGCAAATTGAACTGAACGGAACCCAAGTCAACCAAGTCGAATTAAACTATTGGTCATGAAAGAAGATATGGTGCAGGGATTCTCCTCCCTGCACATGGAAGAAACAGGAACTGTTCTCTAGAGCTGGTAGAACTCAGTCATCAGCACCCGGAACGTAGCTATAGTTTGTCCAGCTCTAGGGAGTTACCCCTGCTGAGAAAAGCAGTCCTATTTCTAATTTAATGTGGGACAATGGAACTCAGAAATATAAAAAATAAAAATGTACCTAGGACACTTAGTCACTTAAAAATTTAGTTTACTCCTCACCGCCTCATACACTCTTTATATCTGGGAGCAAATGTGCCAAAGCATTTATTATCATGGGTTCTTTCATTCCATTCCAAACAAATTAAAGAAATATTTTTCTTCTAGAAAAATGCACCTTAGGTAAGTTCTGAATAAGCATCAGTAAATCTCTACTTTTATCATAATCTTCCAGTATTTTCTAGTTTGCCCTTCACTCCCTATGTACATATTTCCTTTAACATGTCACTTTTCCAGGTGACAACTGCCCTAAAGAGGCCAGTTTCCCACAGCAATATGTCAGAAACGATAAGCTTTCTTTGGTCACACACAGCTAAACTTGGACTTTTAAACACTGGTCTTTCCAGTCTATTACATGCTTACAAACCTTTGTTTTGCTGTCACTCGAGGGAAAAAAGTGTACAAATCAATTGGGCTAGGATTTTTTTTTTCCTTTGAATTAACTAGTGAAACTTTTCTTTTCTCTATTCCTTTTACTTACACAACTCGAAGTCTGTCTTAATTCCTCCTAATGGTACCAGACAACTGCATTGCATGGTCCTTCAAGTTGTAGCAGGCGCAATGCTTTCGGCCCAAATCAATCATAGCTCTACAAATGAGAACAAACTACGGAACCCATGCTAAAGTAGCAAAGCAAATTGTCCCTACTTTTAATAATGCAGCTTTGCACATGGAGCACAAATGGCCTTTAAATTAAGAAATTAGTTACATTTTCTTGATAGCTCACCTTCTTATTAGCAACAACTGGCATACTTCCTTGACCTCCTTATAATTATTCATAAAACATCATCTTGCATGAGATGTCTCATTTTCCACTAATTTTTCAGTTTTTAAAAACATTAAATATTATTATTATTGGTATTAAATGGCATATGCCCAGCTATTTATGTAAAAGAAAGAAAAAAAAAGTCTTTGCTATGGGATCGAGGCTGGTAATTATGCTCTGCTAAGCACATCACGGACGCCCAGCTGGCACAATTAAAGAAATAGCTGATCAGTTCCAGTTATTGATTCTGCTAACATGTTTGTTCACGGTTGCTTCTTGTCTAATTAGTTTTTTCTGCTTTCTTAGTCTAAAAGCATACCTTTCCAGACGGGGTTATTTTCAGATAGTAGTGAGCAAGGCTTCCTTTGGTTGCCTTCTAGATTTTTTTTTTTTTATGCAATAGTTTGCCTATTCATTTATTCATTTAGCTAGGAGATGGCTTGAAAGCTAGACTTTTCTTTGAATTCCTTATTGAATTTCTAATCTGGATTTTACATGCTTCTCTTTTTAAATGGATATCTTGGTAGCATTGGTGCAGCCACATTTGAAACTGTTGTCATCAGGGAATGACGTGGTACTAGCTGTCTCCACAAATTGGGACAAGCTTGAAAATGCCTAAGAGATGCCTGCTGCCCGTGGTAGTTGGTCAGGCTTGTTAGAAGCATTGATTCTCCCTTCTGCCAAAAAGGAAACTCTAACTCAATCTAATTTCCATTTCCTAAACCTAGATTGTACAAAAACTGAAAAATGGTTCTGCTACTAGAAAAATCAGGAGCAAAATGCAGTGTTAATTTCCAGGAACGAAAGCTTATGGTCACAGTCCTAGAAGTCTAACCTGCGCAGTTGGAGGAGCAAATGCATATGGTACGGAATCTTCGCCTTTGTCAAAGTTTGTGGAATAAAGCTTTAAAATATGGCAACAGATGCCAGTGTGAAATGGAGGCAGAACGTCTGTGGCCCAGCAGAGCAGATTACCAATAAAGCCTGCCCTGGTTCTATGGCTGTGCTCAGTGGCAATGGCAGCTGTCGGGAAGCTCGATGCTCTGGGATGCTGGGACGCTGTCAACATTTTAATCGCTCCTGAGCAGGCAAATACTAAATGCTGCTCTGTTTTTTTTTTTTTTTGAACACCGCTAATTTCTTCTTCCAATGCAAGATTTAGAAGCAAGGGCATTTGTTTACCTAAGCATTAAAAATGAAACAGAAAAGGACTTTTGAGCATTCTGATTGGAATTTCTATTGTCTCAGTAAAAGAGAATGGAATCGATCCATTTTTATCCGGTGGTTTCACTGTTAATTGCTGATTTAGTGGGTCCTGTTGCTATAAACCTTTCAAACCATGGAGGATGAGCCAATTTTCCTTCTTCAACAAAAGAGCATCTTGCAGATTATAATATTCCATTAACTTTACAGTTTTACTTTAGTACCATATAGAGGCATTGGGACACTTTGATTCAAACAATAGAAAATTAATTTTCACTTTTTTTATTGCATTTGCAATGGAAAGCTACTGATGACATAGCTGTTATAGCATAAAAATGACACAAGAAATAATGGATTTTATTTCCTTCAGGGAAAAGAAAGTGGACAATTAAAAGACTTAACTCTCTTTGGATCTATCCTAAAAGTCCACAAAAGACTGAAATTTGTGGAAAAAAAAGAAAAAAATGTGAAAAGTTTTAACATTTAAAAAATTCTGCTGTTAAATCCATTAGATTTTATTGTAAAGTGTGATATAGAATAGGAATAAAATGAATTATATCAACTCAACAAAAAAATAGTTGCAAGTAAAAGAATATTCAACAAAGGCAGATTTTAAAGATGATACTATAATGCCGAAAGTGGGCAACTCTGGCTTGAGGGCCAAATCTGGCCCACTGCCCATTTTTGCAAATAAAGTTTTATTGGAACACAACCACACTCATTCATTCATATTGTGTCTATGGCTGCTTTTGCACTACAACAGCAGACCTGAGTATATATAACCTGCGAAGCCTGAAGTATTTTTACTACAGGAATGCTTACAGAAAGTGTTTGTCCACTCCTTGTATAAAACATAAAATATGTAGTTATTTTCTTCCTTTGAAAAAAATGGAGGAAGTGCCCTTGCTTTTTTTTCACATAAAAAAAATAGTCAAATGTCCAGAAAAATAATACTGATTTAAGATACCAGGTTGTGTCTAAAAAGGAATTCCAAAGAGAATCAACACTTAAAGGAAAATTGACACTTGGCCCCGAAGAGATAAATGTGCTGGGACATTCATTTACTCACATATTCAGAAAACAGTGTTAACAAATAGGAGATCCCGTCTCCACACTTTTTATTCAGTTTATTACCAATTGATAATGCTTTCTCTTCTACAAGAGAGCCTAAATTCACTCATTTCTCTGCCAACTACGTACTTTCATAGCTTTTTCTCACTACCTGGGTTGTGTCCATTCCATTTGGTTAACTCAATTTAGCCCCACTTGTTCATATAGTCCATGCCCTACCATACTGCCCCTTGGGGTGAGTGTACGTTTGGTATTGCCAACCCCTATGCTTCTCAGTCTCTGCCTGTCCCCTCATTCCCACTTCCATTGTTTAGTCATCCTAGGTTCTCCTTTTTTCCCCTTCCAAACATATTTGAAGAAAAGGATTCAAACTCCTTTCACATGGGTATGGGAACCGATAAGATTAAGACCACACCACACTCCCCTTCTCCCAAAATCATTTGACTTTATTACAGGAGATTGGCACCTCAAGTGCACCTGGAAGCACTTCAGGCTTCTGAGAGTGAGAAACTCACCCTGGGGAATGCTTTGCTCTAGCAGGGTCCTCGAACTTTTTAAACAAGGGTCCAGTTCACTGTCCCTCAGACCGTTGGAGGGCCGTTGGAGAGTGCGGCGCACATTCCACACATGCGCACTGTGGGCCAGGGACGAGTCGGCTGCTAAGCAGGACAGGCAGCAGCGGCAAAACCACCCGGCAGACCGCATAAATGCCCTTCTTGGCAGGCCACATGTGGCCCAAGGGCCAAGGGCCGTAGGTTGAGGACCCCTGCCTAGAGGGTGGGCTGTAGAGGTTGGGGCGGGGGTCACTGTGGATGAGGATGAGCCTTAGGCCATGGAACTAATGCTGTTCACAGCATTTGGCCAAGTTACTGCTCACACTTAAGACCTTTTTGCCAACCATATGCTTTCTCTGTTAGGTCTGCTCCCAACTTGACATGTCCCTTTATTAAGTGGTACCAGGGACCAAATCCTCCAATCAACTAAATCCTTTGAGAACAAAGACTGTTTTCACATTCACCACTGTATCCTCAGCACTCGGCACGACATCAGGTCTGAAACACAGACTCACAAAATATTTGAATGCAGGAGCAGATTTCCACTTCACAAAATGCTCCGATGGCTGCTCTCTTGACTCACAGTGAAAGCCAAAGCCCTTGCTAGGGCAAAAATGTCCCAACATGGTCTGGCTCCTGTTTCCTTTCTGCTCCAGGCACACTGGCCTCCCCGCTCCCTGGTCTCCACGCTGCTACCTCAGGGCCTTTGCACTTCCTGTTTCTTCTGCCCGGTGATACCCAGGGCTTATCACCCTCGTTTTATTCATGTTTCTGCTCAAATGTCATTCTTCCTCATCACCCTTTATCCTCTTCAACATGCTGTGTTTTTTCCCATAGAATTTGTCATCTTCTAAAATAATACATACCATACCTATTCATTTTTCTTGCATTGTATCTCCCTTCATTAGCACATAAACTCCACAAAATCAGGAAATTTGTTTGTTTTCTTCATGGTTGTCTTCCCAGGTTATAAGTCAGTGTCTGATACAGATCAGGCACTCTGTAAGTATTTCCAGAATGAACTGCATCCAAAGCATGTGAACAAGAAACACATTCCCACCATCATCTGCTCTTTCTTTTCCTCTTTGCTCCACATTGTGCACATTGTTAACATGCACAAACAATGGCTCATTTATAGAAATGTGCTTCTTCCTCCCTGCCCTTATTGTGTCTCTTATGCCACTGGCTTCGTCTCACTTTCCCTCTGAAGTCTTCTCTAATTAAAGAGAATCCTCCCATCCCAAGCTTCATGTGCATTGAGACCCATGTTACAATGGACTCCTTAAGCCCACGCAGCATTGTTGCCCAGCTGCCTGAAAAACCGCAGGAGCTGAACTGTGGGTGGTCCTGTTGGCCTGTCCCCACTAGGTCCCAGATGGCACAGATCTTCCAGACAGCAAATCTAATATGTGTAGTCTGAACAAGCCACGGTGCTCTGTGCTTACAGAGCAGAGAACCTCCACAGAGTGATCATCATTATATAGCCATATGACAGTCCTCTCTCCTGACATATGGGCTGGGAATTAGAATGACTGTCACCCCACTTAGTTCCTAAATTGCTGAAGGGCAAAAGAGCATTTCTTCAGACCAGGTAAAACCTCACAGTAGCTGTCACGATGCTTTTTTCCAAGGAAGTGTTCGGTGCAGAGATCTGATAGAAATGAGGAAACAAAAGAGGAATAAGGCTACAGCTTAGTTATTTGTCTAGAGCTATGTCCTCGCTGAATGTAGGGATTGGCTCTAGTAGAAAAGTGGCCAGGTGCACAGGAGGAGCTGTTTGGGCATTATGAGAAGTAAGTATACAGAGGGATGCAAACATGAAGAATGCATGTGCATAGAAAAAACTAAAAGTTTAAAAAAAAACTTTAATACCCCAGTGATTTCATGGTCTTTTCTTGTGACATCCAACATGCACCTAATACTCACAGAAAAACGTATTCATCCAATTCTGCAATTTTTTGTTTTTATACCAAATTAAAGTATGTACTTTTCCAGAATTAAATACAGAGGCACAATTTCCAGAAACAGCTACTAATCTCATAATTTCCAAATTAATTTAAATGTAACTAAACCAATTCATCTCTTATTTGTGAAGGCATGTATTTATTGTTCAATTGGAAAAAAAAATAAACCACATTACCACGGTTCCCGGTTAAAAAAAAAAAAAGAAAACACAAAAGGATAAACAATTAAAGGATTCTGTGAGTTTTCTAAGGCAAACATGGGGCTAAAATGCCCATTTAGGTGTGTCTGGAACCACAAGCCCGGGCTCATTGCCACAGAACTCTGCATCAATTCCTTTTCCTCTAGCTATTGCAGACCCCACAATTCTCTTTCCTTGTCTTTCTTTCCCAGTTCTATGTCTCCTTCACTGCCCTCACTGCCTTCCCTGGTTTCTACACTGATGGTATAAGAATCCCTCATCCCAAGCTCTGGCTCATCTTCATCTGGTCGTAGGAAACCCCACTAGTGGCTCCAAGCCTGCAAGCAGTACAGAGGAGGCAGAAGAAAACTCGGCTGCCACGTGCAGGCCTACGAGCCTCCACGTTCCTGGTATGGACGCTGGCACCGGAACTTGGAGTCTTCGAGACTATGTGCAAAAAGAGCCTCTGTGAGTAAATGGGAACAGGAGAAAGGAGAATAATCTCCACAAACACTCGCTAACACTTCGAGTTCACAGGGAGGGGGGAAACCTCACAACTGTTGGAAACTCCCAAAGTTGTCAAGAATAAATAACCCAGTTGAAAACTGCTAGCCTGAAGTTTCTCACAAAACATTTTCTTTTCCCCTTTGGTTAAGGTTCATTTCTGTAGATCAGGCATCCTCAAACTATGACCCGCCAAGGAGGACATTTATCCGGCCCACCAGGTTTTTATTGTATTATTTTTAGTACTATTCTGTGATTTTTAAAATTTTCCCCCAAAAGAGAAATATTATGAGACAAATAAATATTGTATTCCCCATCTTACAGATGAGAATCATAAGCCTGTAGAGAGGTCAAAATAACCTATCCAAAGTCATAAAAAATTACTAATGAGAGAAATGGGCTCTCCCCTCAATTCTCATTCAAGCCAGACTAGCTGACAACCCCAAGTTAGAAAGCACTTAGAAACAGCAACTTCTGGCCAGGCACGGTGGCTCACGCTTGTAATCCTAGCACTCTTGGGAGGCCAAGGCGGGCGGATTGCTTGAGGTTAGGAGTTCGAAACCAGCTCTGAGCAAGAGCGAGACCCCCATCTCTACTATAAATAGAAAGAAATTAATTGGCCAACTAATATATATAGAAAAAATTAGCCAGGCATGGTGGCGCATGCCTGTAGTCCCAGCTACTCGGGAGCCTGAGGCAGGAGGATTGCTTGAGCCCAGGAGTTTGAGGTTGCTGTGAGCTAGGCTGATGCCACGAGACTCACTCTAACCTAGGCAACAAAGCCAGACTCTGTCTCAAAAAAAAGAAAAAAAAAAGAGGGCACTAGGGTGAGCCCTAATCCAATATGCCTTATGTCCTTATACGTAGAGGAGATTGAGATTTGGAGGCCCACAGGAGGACCATGCAAAGACACAGGGAGAAGACAGCCATTCGTAAGCCTGGGAGAAAAACCTCAAAAGAAACCAACCCTGCTGACACCGCTGAAATTGTGAGACCATAAATGTCTATTGCTTATGCCACTTACCTGTGAAATTTGTTACAGAAGCTGTACCAAACTAATATAATGTCCCTAAACATTGTCATTGGCTTATAAATGATATGACCCTAATTATAATCTAAAATAAAGCTAACTTTGTTTCCTGGTGAAAGTCTCATGCACGTCCTTACTCCATTAGAGGAAAAAAAAAAACCTCTTGAAATGCTATCCCTGTTAAAGACTGTTACCTGGAAGGGTAGAATGTTTATAACAGCATTAATTATACTAACCCCAAACCAGAAACATACAAGTGTCCATCAATAATAGAGTAGATGAATAGATTGTGGGATGTTCATACAATGAAATACCATACAGAAACAACAACACTGCTATGCAGAATAACATAGATGAATAATACCACGAACGTAATATTGAGCAACAGAAGCCAGATACAAAAGAGTAGAGAAATTTCCCAACTCATTGCAACGGGCAGCTCTTCCAGCCTAAGCAAATTCTGGGTTCTAGTAAATCCTGGCCAGTTCTTCCCTCTTGCTGCCTGAACCTTTCGTAATATTAACACACACATATGCTAGTTGAATGAGGACATTGAAGATTTAAACAAAGACAAATTCTTCTTACTAATCTAAGTTAGCCCAATAAAATAGAAGGAGAAGCTAAGTAACACATTATCATAAGGGAAGGAAACTTTACAATTAGCAAATTTGTAAGAGATAAGTTAGTAAGTTTTAGATTAAATAAGTTTCCAGTGTCTATACTGCAAAGGCAGGGCTGCAGTGGATTGACAAGAGATGATCTGGGCAAAGGAATATGTTGGTAACAGGCATAAAGAAGGAAAGTTTTAATAAGAAGTAATCTGGGCCGGGCGCAGTGGCTCACGCCTGTAATCCTAGCACTCTGGGAGGCCGAGGCGGGCGGATTGCTCAAAGTCAGGAGTTCGAAACCAGCCTGAGCAAGAGCGAGACCCCGTCTCTACTATAAATAGAAAGAAATTAATTGGCCAACTAATATATAGAGAAAAAATTAGCCAGGCGTGGTGGCGCATGCCTGTAGTCCCAGCTACTCGGGAGGCTGAGGCAGGAGGATCGCTTGAGCCCAGGAGTTTGAGGTTGCTGTGAGCTAGGCTGACGCCATGGCACTCTAGCCTAGGTAACAAAGCAAGACTCTGTCTCAAAAAAACCCCAAAAGATGTAATCCTAGCACTTTGGGAGGCCGAGGCGGGCGGATTGCTCAAGGTCAGGAGTTCAAAACCAGCCTGAGCAAGACCCCGTCTCTACCAAAAATAGAAATAAATTAATTGACCAACTAAAAATATATATACAAAAAATTAGCCGGGCATGATGGCGCATGTCTGTAGTCCCAGCTACTCGGGAGGCTGAGGCAGTAAGGATCGCTGAGCCCCGGAGATTGAGGTTGCTGTGAGCCAGGCTGACGCCATGGCACTCACTCTAGCCTGGGCAACAAAGTGAGACTCTGTCTAAAAAAAAAAAAAAAAAAAAAAAAAAAAACCAAAAGAAGTAATCTGAACACAGAGTAGGAAGAAACCCATGCTTAGAAATGTAAGACTTTGGAGCTAAATGGCTCTAGGTTCTAATCCAGGTTCTGGAATTTATTATCTGTAACTTCGGGTAAATTACTCTACTTCTCTAAGCCACATCTGCCAAATGGGAAGAATGACTATTTCTCTCTTGTAGTGATGTTGTGAAGAAAAAAATGAGGCAACAGAGTACCTCGAATATAAACAGTACTCATTTATATATATACATATATATATACAATCATTTCTGTGATTATTATCAATTTTATTATTACCATGCACTGATTAGCACAGACATTGCCATTAAGCTACATGATTCATTGTAATTCTACTTTGCACGATATATCAAGTGCTTGTATGATCAACAGTACTGAATCTTAGGAAGAGATTTAATCTTGAGAAGATTTATTAACTGAGGTATCATTGTTCTTATAACACTTGGAATAAGTAATATTTTGGTTGTCTTTATCTATTCACATGGTCCTAATTCCCTTTGGAGGCCTTCTTCCTAGTATGCAAATATAAAACAAACAAAATGCCATTTGGCTTTTGTCTACCAGACCATGGAGTTGTTTGAATTCCCTTCTGTCACTAATTCCATGGAACACAAACAAATTAAAAAAAGAAAACAAGGACAATTATCCAGATAATCAAGGAGCAAACAACCAGCTAGAAATGAATTAAAAGGAAAAGTATCTTGGATTATATTTTCTACGATGGGACTCACCAACTGTTCAACTTAACAATTTCTTATAGTTACACCACCTTTCTCTGCCTTCTAATTCTGGTTTTACTTGCTTCTATGAAGTGATGGTTAGTATTTGCATAAATAGGTGTCTAAAATATGGAAATCTTGTTTAGAGACATGGCTTTATCCAGAAATACCTGTGATAATGCTCACCATCTAAGATCTTTAGGAACAAAGAACGCTCTGGCTTGCTGCAAATTGGAAGTCCTAATCTTACTCTCAAAGAAAGGTGTATGTTTTGTTATTGCAGTCTGGATTTATGGACTGTTTTGGATTCTCACATTTCTATAGTCATTTGCATAGTACTGAAAACATATTACATAAGAAGTCAGTCAAACTAAATTATAGGCAGTTCTTTTCAATCAGGCCACTGCAGCTCTGTGTTGCTCAGTTCAGCTCCCTGTCTCCCACTGCTCAAATGTTGCCATGGTGACCAATTTTTGTCATGTACATTCCTAGGTCCCATGCAGCCACCTTATTCATTGCACTTTGCCATTACTACAGCGACCGCTAGCTGTTATCTTATTATTTAATCTCCCCTTAGTAATACATATCATCTTTAAGCTACCTAGGTGAATTCTTGAAACCTGAGTAGAAAGGATACATTATACATAAACAAGAAAATAAATTTATATTAAATTAAATAAGAATGGTAATAACAAATAAATAAGACTAGTTAAGCCATCCATAAGCAGGAGCTCTATGGATTTATTCTCTTACTATTCTATAGCTATATCACATCCAGATAATTGGAAGACCAATTTTATTCTTTTAAAATAAATGGAATAACAAGATTGCAAAACTGTCAGGCTGAATTTGATCGACCATGTTGTAATCTATCTGATTGTTGAGCTTTCCTCTGTTATGACAGCTAAAAAACACAAATTATCAGTATATTGGAAGAAGGATCTGAGAAGTATAAAGGCAGTCTAATTTATCCATATGCTTAAAAAGACAATGTCATATGGATAAACTAAATGTCACCTTTTTTCCTTTTTAAATATTGTAGGCTGAACGTCTTTCGAATAAAAACACAACCTTAAAAAATCACAAGAAACCAGATCAAAGACATAAATAGAACAAAATATGCACAAGAGATCTCATCCAAGATCAAAGATGTGAACGTAATTGCCATGAATAAGAAGTGCAGAGCTCACCAGAACAGAATGTCTTCAGTGAACAGAGAATTATACCCAAAAAAGAAAAAGAAGAAAAGGAGAAAAAAAGTCTCTGGGAAATCAAGCCCTCCACAGAGCAAGTAAAATGTCTTTATTTTCCCCTTTACAGTAAGCGAAGTTCCTTTGCCGTTCCATTGAAATGACCAAATATGGGGTAACGCTTGCCAAATCCGATGGAGAGAAGCACATCAGAACATTTCCATTTTGTGGGCTAAGTATCTTTTATGTTTTTTTCCTGCCAAAATCCACCCCCAAAACTTAAATCTTTCAAAATGTTTCTCTGTAAATCAACCTGGTATAGAGAGAGTTTTTAAGAATGTGAAATATTGAGGTGGCATTTGAGAGAGCAGTTTTGCTTGTTAAAATGAAGTAATTAATTTAATGCATATGGGGAAAAGAAGAAAAAATGGTAGAGGGAGTTTCCTTTATTAAATATTTATCACTGGCGCTTTGGGCGGATGCCACTCTGAGAAGCAATCGTAAAGATGGGACATTGATTGAAGTGAATATTAAGTAATGTTCTACACTAAATAACGATCGCTGATTTCTTGAAAAGAAAGTTCTTGAGATTCTTAGACACTGCTGTTTTATAGTGTCTCACTGCATGTACTCAATTTTAAGTAATTCAGTCTTTTAAAATGTGCCTCTATCTCTGACCTTATAGAACTTTCATTCCTCCTAATTCTCTCCTACTGCTCAACAGTAGCAGGATACAGGAGAGAGAGGAAGAGGTAAAGGAAGTAGGAAACAGAGAGAGAGACAAGTGAGAGCAAGAAATGAAAGCTTTTACTTGCAGAAAGAGTAGAAATAGTAAACTAATAATCAATGATTCCATGTAGCTTTCTAGGAGAAGACAAATTTATGATTCAAAGTAAAATCGGATCAGATGTTAACACTGAAAGTAAATTTTCTGAACTTCGCTTTTTAAAGCAAAAATCATTTGGGAAATCTAAGCAATACATTTCCTAATGGTATTTAGACTTAAATATCTACATTAATATATGTATACTCTTTTCACCCTTAGAATATAGATATTATAATTGCAAATGCTATTTTTGAAAAAAAAATACAAATTTGGGGCAATCTATTTCTATGATGTTACTATCTCCAACAAATGTACCTGCATTTGTTTTGAGACTACTTCTTATATTGTAATATTACTATGAAAAACAATATTTTCATATCTTTCTAGATCCTGCATATTATCTGACATTTATTTTGACCCAAGGTCTTTAAGTGTTTAATAAGCTAATTTCCTGGGCTCACTTCACCTGAAAGCAAAATTCAGCCTTCACCTGCATGAAACAAAGCACTATTCAAGGACGTGGGATTCCTTACCACAGCAGTTTCCATTGCAGTGTGAAAACAGAGGAAAACCACTGCGATATCTAGCACAATATGCAAAGGACAATATTAGGAGACAGGGGAATGCAAGATGTTATAAATAAACACAGGATGTTTTAATAAACCCTGAGAGACAGAGGGGCTTGTGCCTCATTATTGTGAGACAAACCAATTTGTCCAGAGGAGGAAGTCACCTCCCAGTAGCAATATTTTTGTACTGTCTGTGGGAAGAACAAGCATGGATTATTGAGGAAGTGAGTCCACCTCCTTCAGCTTCTGCCGTTTCTAATGGAAGTGGTCCTTCCTCCCATTCATCTATTCATGTTAAAATTACCACGAATAGGCTGCTTTCTATTTTCCAAGGCTTTAGAAATGTTAGGATAAGAAAAAAAAAAAATGAACACGTCCCATATCCGAAAAGAACAATGTTATACTAATGTTGATCACAAGCACATTTAGAACCACTTTCTTGACAAGCCAGTAAAATGGTCATGGTAAAATAGGATCATATTCCTGTGAGTGATGTTCATGCAAGAGAGTATTTCCCAGCCAGGGGTGATGCTGATGCTCAGGCCCTCACGGGGGGAGGGGGGGCGGGGGAGGGATGTGACAACCTCTGGAGACACTTGCTTGTTTGTTTGCCTCAGTCCCTTTCTATCTGCTGGAGACATCTTTGACTGTCACACCTGGGTGGGGGGTGCTGCTGTCACGTAGCAGGGAGAGAGCAGTGATGCTGCTCCTCAACACCCCACAATGCACAGGACAGATCTCCCTACCCCTAAGAAGTAATTACTCGACCCAATAGTCACTATTGACCCAATATGTCAATAGTGCCAAAGTTGAGAACACTTACAATAGACAGTCCCTTCCACTTTTTCTCCACTTATGCTTTAATTTCATGGGAGAAGTTTTATCAGGAGATAAAGTTGAGATTCTCTTTAGGAATAATCAACTCAGAGCTTTGCTAATAACAATGTATTCATAATCCATTTACAGTAGTGATGCTTATGGTGTCTCTATGAATCGAAAAATTCAAAGTTTTATAAATATTCAGCTTGAATTTTGGACTCATAATTTCATGACTGGGCTTAAGCCCAGATCTTTTGTTGGACTGAAGTAATTCTCCACACCGTTTCACTTTTGCATTGCTATTATGAATAGGGGTCTGGTACCCAGAAATGGCTTGGCAGCCCGGCAGCCCAGACTCCTACATTTCCTTTGTGTGGTGACTTTTTGGAAGGCAGTCATACTACAGATAGCACTTTTTCTTTGGAAATTATCTGATTTTCACAAATTGTGGCTTTTATGAAAAAAAGACATAATTTCAACCACCTTTGTACCCCATTTTCCTCCGTAACACAAAGGTGAACTGGTGATTTTCTCCAAAAGTACAACTATCTTTTTTGAATAAGAGATTTGCTATAGTAGGAATTTCCAAAAAAAAAAAAATCCTTTTTTGTAGTCATTTTGACTCATAGAGCTTTACTAGTTCATGTCAGACTGCTACATGGTTTGGAATTGCTAGGGAGGAAGGCTGTTGAGTTTGTCTATGTGGTTTAACGTGGCATCACATTAGAATGCAATATCCTCTTTCAGATCTTTCATAGGATCTGGAAGAGACACCATTTTAAGCTAATAATTGATCGGGTATATTTATCCTTCAAAAAGTTGTTTGATACATCCAGAGAACTTAGGAAAGTGTCTGGCATGTAGTAAGCTCTTAATAACTGTTAGATATTATTGTTTTCCCTTGTCATACTCAGTGTTGATAAGGGTTGTCACTTTCCTAAGTCAACCTTCAAAAGCCATTAGCCC
Source organism: Microcebus murinus (assembly GCF_040939455.1). NCBI lineage: Eukaryota > Metazoa > Chordata > Mammalia > Primates > Cheirogaleidae > Microcebus > Microcebus murinus. Next base: position 91,682,029 of record NC_134111.1, on the reverse strand, counting down.
TTCTGAGTCAATGGCCCAGAGGTCTGTATTTATTAGATCCATAATTCCTTTTGTCTCCTGATTCAGGTACTTGTCCAAATTCCTGTCTTTTTTTTTTTAATTAACTCCCTTTTTTGGTTGCTTTCTTATCTCTCCTGTTAACTGAGTGTTCCTCCTGATACTGACTTTTCCAAGAGTCTTTTAATTCTTTATCTGTGCTCACAAGGTGTCCTTCCTGGGAATTCTAACATTCCATTGATAACCATCAAGGTATGTACCTCAATCCTACCTTCTAAGCCCAATTTACCTGTAACCTGGCGTCTGAGATTATTTAAAATTAATTGGAGATTTCTAGGGATTTGTGTGGCTTTTACCCTCTATAACTAGTGTTGCACCCCATAAATGTTAAACATTACCTTGGGGAGTTTGAGGAGTACAAACCACCTACATGCTGTACGTAGCATGGAGCACATGTTGAACCTGGTAGTACCTGAAGGGCATATTGCTTTTTTTCCAGTAATTTAGAAGAAAATCCCTGGCCCCATTTACTGGCTTGCCTATAACTACAGCTCATGTTCCCTTTTAGCATAATGCCTGAGACAATCACAAGAAAGGAAGAGGTAAGGGTGTGTATAACCAATCTGCTCTTTTAACCATTAGCCATCATTATAGCTTTTCCTAAGTAAAAACATTTACTTCATAAATCAGAGAGGTAAAATCTATATCACTGAGATAAAGAGGGGAAAAAAGGAGAAGCTATACCTTTGGCCCACTACCAATTTATGTGTGTTTAACCTCTGTACCTAATATGTATTAGGTGCCTAATATGTACCTAATATGAATTATTATATTGGTAGGCTATATTTTGCAATTGAAAGATCACTTCACATTTTGTTAGGAATTTATGTGTGAACACAAATGGCTTTGCTCACAAAAATAATATTTTTTCTTAATAAAAAACAGTTTAATTCCAAAGCAGGTAGAAGAAAATAACAATTGCCTTTATTTAATCTGATTCTATCCTTTTAGATTTTAATGAAATATATTTGTGGCACCTCAGGAAATTCCTACATGGCCAGAGCAACTACCATTACTCTGTGTTAGAAGAGGTTAAACTGCCCAAAGCCATAATTTCAAGTCTTAATTGAATGCTAGCAATTCAACCATGAGCAGGATCCCCGAAGAATGGCGACGTTCTCTGTAGGCTTCACACAATGGGAATGCGTGGGCAGATGCCATCTGCAGCTCAGGGGTGGAGGAACAAAAAGACATTTGAGGAAGAGGGAATTTCTTGCAGATATGATATAATGGGAGCGATCTGAAAGTCATCCATCATGCCGGTGACATTCATCACACCCAACAACAGCCAGAAGCCACGAGATGTCACGTACTGCCTGCAGCGTGTCAGGCCTTCCTCATCAGCACTTCTGTGCCTCCCGCCACCTCCCCTTTGTTGGGCACTCGGCCACCCGGCATGGGGAGGGCCAAGAATGCCTCTGCCTGCCCCCGCCCTGCATGTGCTAATGCAGGCTTTATTATCACACACCCCAACAGGCGCCCCGGACACATTCATCCGGTGACACGGAGTGACAGTCAGAGTCGGACGAGGATGCCAACGCCGCCAGATGTTGCTGCAGCTCATAAATCGGGTTAGCGCAACCGCACTGTTGCAGGAGGGTCGGGACAATGCGAGCCAGGCGAGGGCACATGGGCGCTGGGAAGCTCTCGTGCGGGCAGCTGCTCGGGGACACGGAGAATAGGCCAAGGCTGCCATCCATTCCCTTTCAGTGTCCCTAACAGGCCTTTCTGTTAAGTAAGTATCTCAAAAAGTAGGAGACAGATTGGCTTAAGAAGAGCAAGAAAAAAAATATAAGCTAAGTTTTTACATCACTGTGCAATATCCATGTGCCACTTATACCCAAGGGCTGTTTGATTTCACAGTACCACGTGACATGTATACACGCATGCGCATGCACAGATGCAAATGCATTTAACATTAGAATACTTTATAATTAGAGTTTAATTATGTTCCCTTTCTTTGAACTTTGTATACTATTTGTTTTCGTTTTATCTTCCCAGTAAAATTGCAATCTCCATGTGTAGGCACCGTGGGTAGCATTTTCCCTTTGGTCATCACAGAGCCTAATATCAATTTAATACAATATTAAACACACAGTAGTTTCTTCATGACTGATTGGTTTATTTTAGCAAGTTTTGTTTGTTTGTTGTGTTTTAAAATATTTCCAAAGGCCATATAAGAAAATTGAAGACGACTTACAGAGTGAGAAAACCAACATTGGAAATTGTTGGCTTGGGTTATACTAAAAAATATGAAGCCAAGCAGTTAGATTTTATCACTTGAATTGAGAATATTAGTAGCCTGAACTTCCCATGCTTGTTCCAAATGATTTCTCTCCAGGCTAATATGCCAAAAATTGTGCCAACATTTCATGTTCCACACTTGTTTATAACTACAATATAAATAAATAGCCCTCTTGCAGGTGTATCTAGGTGCATTGGTTACCATCCCCTAGAAATCCATAAAATGTCCAAAAAACTGACACTTATCCAAAGCAATAACTTCATTGAGTGTAAAATAATTGGAACTCTTGCTGACTGAATGAATTGAAGTGGTTAGAAAGAACCCTACAAAAATATCAACCAGATCCTGAAGCAGGCACTTCAAGTTTACCTGGGAAAATCCATACTATTAATATCTAGGTATAGTGTACTTTTTTACTGTCTATTCTAATATCCTCTGTATTTGTCCATAGTAATTACTTATTCTTGGATGTTAACTATTATTGTTTCTTCTAGCATTTTGTGAATTTTAAGCACATACATCATATCCATTCCCAAATATATTCTCCTGTTTGAGTTCTATACATTGCTACAATTTTAATATTATATTGCATCGTGAAACAACATTTATTTAGGGGCATGGATATAATAAAAACATTTCATATTTCTCATGTATACAAATGGTAGAGATATCCTAATCCAAATAACAAGTTCTTACTCTGTTTGGTGGAAAGTTTATATTTAGTTCCAATTTATAAATTGTGGACCCAATGTGAGTTGGGGAAGATAACAAAAACAAAGTCAACTGTATGTTAGTAGTGATTATAATTATTTAGAACAAATTTGATGTTATTTAAGACACAGTAAAAATAGTGTATCCAACCTGGCTCTTAAACTCTAAGTCATACCAAAAATGTGAACCTAAGAACAGTAAGGATTTATTCAGTGTATGTTTCCATTAATCAAAGTTTACATGTTAGAATTAAACTATAATTTAAATAACTAGAAAAATACAGGCAGAAGATTATGTTAAAATAATGGTATTTTAAATACCTATTCCTTTTTAATTAGGCAATTGGAGACAAACAGTTTAACTTAGATGAGTAAAGTTTTGTTTTAATTCAGCATATAAAGATGCATGGCAATCTAACTTACAACAAAGGAAACACCAAAGAACATATATATTCATATATTAATACCACCTTATCCAAATGGCCTTCTCTGACATCCTATTTCTGTAGCAGCAATAACCTTTCTCATTTATTACATTATGTGATTTGATCATATGCATTTTTGTTCCTCTCTTGCATTTAGGAGGACAGAGATTTTGCTGCTTTGGTTCTTATAGCATCTCTAGCACTTAACACAATGCCTGACACTTAAAAACTCTGCCTGACTATTTGAATATATGTGAGATGCATATGTTCTTTTGCAAAAAGATAAAAGAAAAAGAACACCAAGAAGGCTCTGCCTGTGTATAATTGTGATCTTATACTGTCAATAATAATATAAAATATTTCATTCAAATTAAATGCTTTACACGAAATATTTTATTATAGTATGCATTGCATGAATAATCTTTTTCAGTGAATCATTTACAAGAAGTACTTCTCCACAGAGCAACTGAAAAGAGAATATGAAAGAAGGTTTAGATAAAACATAATAAAGCTTTAGAATTAAAATTTCTGAATTCTCAAGATATTATTCCATGAAATAAAGGCCCATAAAAATCAATTAAATAAAACCGAGTTCAGCATGTTGTATTCGATACTCAGATTTTCTGAATCTTATATAAAGTTTGTTTGCCAAAAAGGATGTATTATTTATGCCTACATTAAATTTGCTGACGGTAAGCAACTACAGTGATGAATGGGGAGGTTTTCTTGATCACCAAGAGTAGCATATATGCTGTTTTGAAAGTTTCAGTGAATGTGTGTAATTTTAGAATATGTTATAATAAATTAGCAATAATCTGTAATTTTTGTATCTGGTAAGCACCTCTGATTCTAGTGAGCTTTACATGCATAGACAGATGAAAATATTTATAAAAATGGAAAATAAATTCCATAATGAAAGATTTTAGCTGTTGAAAAGTCTTTCCTTAGGAGGACTCAAGATTATATTTACAACAAACTAAAAACAGTGGATGATCCCATAGACTTAAAATATACTTTTCTTATAAATTGTCTGAGATATTCCCCTTCAGCTATACTCCAGCTTCAACATCCAAACAACTGACTCAGGCAATTGATGAAAGACCAGTGCTACCCAGTCCCCTTCTCTTTTCTTTAGGACTCTGCCCCTGACTCCTTCATTGGTGGTTTTTCTTAGTTTCCTTTATTCCAGAGGTTTTATGCTTTTTTTGTTCTAAACCCCGACTTCAGATGCCTGATCCACTATTGCTCCTTTACAAGATAATACAAAATCTTCAAGTCTTCATGTTCAGCTTTGCCTTCTCTCTCTCTCTCTCTCTCTCTCTCTCTCTGGAATTTCAATTATGCACTTCCCAGTCCTTCTGGATATGTTCATGTGCCTGTCCTAGTGCTATCTCAAAGTCTACTAAACTCATAGTCATTTCCCTAAATCAGTGTTGCTCCATCAAGGGCTGTTTTGTTGCTTTCCCTCCCCCACCCACCTCCACCTGGGGCCATTTGGCACTGTCTGGAGACAATGTCACACTGGGAAGTGGTGCTACCAGCATCCAGTCATCGGTAGAAGCCAAGGGTGTTGCTGAGCACCCTGCAATGCACAGGGAAGCAACAAAGAATTATCTGGCCCAAAATGTTATAATATTAATCTCCAGGCTTAAATTATGGCCTCATCCAATTGCCACTGAAACTTCCTTTTGCCTGTCATTTCATAACTTTGGCAGAAAATCCTGAGTTTAATACTAAATTGTTGTTCTTTTCTGTTTTACTTATTTCTCCCATTCCATTCAATATCCAGCTGCTGTGCAGCTTATAATAGACCCTGGAACATAGTAAGCACTAGGTAAATTAGGCTGTTATTCCAAAATAAAAACAGTGTTATGTTATGTTTTCTATGAACTCATATTTGAATGCCACATATTGATATATAGTGTTAATAATGTTACCATGTCTATTGTTATGGTAGCCAAAGTGATATACCCTCCAACATATGTCTAATTATTTGATCTGAATATTTTCAGAACATATCATCACCATATTTTTTTATGTATGTATTATTCACCTATATATAAATATTTTTTTTTCTGAGAGACCTAGCAAGATTCTGGAAACCTAAAAATTCCTACAACATGCAAAACTTTCCACATGCAAATTCCTACAAAATGCAAGACCTCCAGGATACACACTATTCACTATTCCCACTATCCATGTTGCCAAGGTTATGAAGTTCCTGAAGTTCAATAATCAACTTGTTTACTATTAATTACAATGTGGTTATGAACAACTTGGGGAAAACTGCAGAAAGCAATTGAGAGCAAACTGGAACCAAGAATAAAGGACAAGCTTTTTGTCTACTTTTTATCTTTTTCCAGAGTTTTGATGTTGTTCACTGTAGCTCCCCATGGATGTGTTGGAGGTAGAGCAAATCGTAAGTCATTTTTTTGAAACAAGGTAGGGGAGAAGGAGGCAAGGGGGACAGCATTTCTCCCCAAACCTATGCTTTCCCCACAGAGTTGCTGTTGTCTCTCTGTGCTTTTCCCTTTTCCCCTTGGGTGGTCTCTCTCCCCCTGAGTGATGGTAAATAGCAGGAAAAGCTAAACAGATGTAACAATGTGAATATGTAACTATGTGACTTTACTGCCTGGTGTATAGGCTCCAGATAGCCATTTTATTTTGAAGCTCAAATTCTTTCCTTTCATGATCTCCTCTCTGCAGTATCCAACTCTCCCCAACTCCTCTGTCAACCACCACCCTCTTCAGTGGAGTTAATAGAACAAGTGAGGATCTGCCTGTAATTACTGCTTAATTCATTTGCATGTGGATGTTCTCATTATAATGTCATTAGCATGGGGAGGGAGTCTGGTTGCCAGAGCAACCAGGAGTGGGGCAGGTGCAGTTCAGCCTCAATTCGATTCTCTGCTCCGTTTGGTCAAACTCCACCTGTATTCCTGGCTCTTCTCACTCTTGTGGCTGCCAGTACGAAAACATTCCGCAGCGGTACCCTCTTTATTTTGGCTGTGTCTCTGGAATTTTTTGGTAACCTGAACAGTTCAGCCTGATTTTGCTAATAACCCCTTTTATTTTAACTAGCCATGCTTGGAGACTTGAGCTTCTCGTCTGTGCTGTCCAGTGTGGTAGCCACTTATCACATGTCGTTATTGAGCACTGAAAATGGGATTAGTCTGAACTCAGATGTGCTGTAAGTGTAATATACACAAAGGCCCTCAAGGACTGAATATGAAAAAAAAGAATGTAAAATACCTCATTAATAATTTTATTAATTTTAAGTCTACATTAAAAGGGTAATATTTCATATATCTGAGGTAAAATAAAACATTATTAAAGTTAATTTCACCTAGTTCTTTTCACTTTTTAAGTGTAGCTACTGGAACATTTACAATTACATATGTGGCTGACATATATGTTCCACAGCATATTTTTACAAGCACCATCCTAGATAATGGATTCCTCTTCTGAATCTCTCCTCTGATCGGTACTGCCTTCTTAATCCTTATAGACATTTTCGATAGCTGTCATCCTACGCAGAACTTCCACATCTAATTCTTTCTAGACTGCCTAGCAATTTGCTTATTTTAGTCATCATTTCACAAATACTCTTTGGGGTTAAGGAATTAAATTTTCCCATCAACACAGGAATTCCCTTGTACAACGGTGCTCATCGATTGTTAACCAAGTCCTGCTTGGAGGCCACTACTTAACAGAACAGCAGATATAGAAAAACTCAGATGCTAAGAAGGATTTTTCTTAGATTGGCAAGAAATTTGCCTTCTTATAAAGCTATCTGCTGCTCTTAGTTCTGCACTCTGAACAAAATAGAGTGAGGGCGCTCGTCTTCCACATGACAACTCTCCCTTCATTGAGGACCACCGTCATGGCCTGCTAAGCTAAGCTTCTCTTTGTTAAACATTCCCCACTCTCTTCCGCAGTTCCTCATAAGACATGGCCTGGGGGCTCAACCATCCTTGCTGCCCTCCCTCAGATTTTTGTCATTTGTCAATGTCCCTGTTAAAATGTGGACTCCGGAAGTGGACACTCAACTCCAGATGTGGGGCTGCAGATGCGGAGGACAGTAAGACTATCTCATCTCTTCATCTAGACACTGGAGTGGTTTCTGTGTTATAACCTAAAACTGCATCTGATTCGTCTTCTCTGTCCTATTGTTGACAAATGTTGTTGAGTTTTGCAACCACTAAACTTAACAGATCTTTTTTTTTTTTTTTGCATAGTGATATAAAGTCATAGCTTCTTTATCGTGAGCTTATATAATTGACATTTTAAAATTTTAAACCCAGGACTTCATGTTTATCTCAGTAAAAATTTCACTTGTAGGCTTTATTCCACTGTTCTAGTGCACCAAGATAATTTTAAGTCTGGTTCCTGCTCAGTGAATTAGCTATTCTTCTCAGTTTTGTATCCATCAAAGACAGGATAAAAATGCTTTTGATGTCATCTTAATCACTGATAACTGTGTCGAACCAGACAGAACCATTGTGCTCATTAAGATAGGAGATACGTCAACTCTCTTTCTAAAATCAAGATACACTACGGTGTTATCTACTCTATTATTCCACCAGACAACAATAGCAGTTAACAAGTATGCCTACTATGTGCCAGAAATTGCCTTTGTACCAGGATATGACTTGAATTTGGTGAAACAGTTCCGATGCCTAATAATCACCTCTTCCTTCTCTACATGTTCCCAAAGCTATCTGCTTAACAATCTGTAACAATTGTTGGGACATTTTTTTGCCAGAGATGATCATTAATTTTACTGGTTTATAGTTACTGTGGTCTAGCGTTTTTTTTACTTTTCTAATAACAAGATGCCATTTGTCATTTCCCAATTTCTTCATATCTCTTTCATTCTCAGGATGTCTCAAAGACTATCAACCATGATTCCTCAATGCCACCTGTAGGTTATTTTATTTTCTTGGCAGAGAGTTAGACTGTGCTTGGAGATTTATAGTTATTTAAAGTTGCTCCCTAATTTCTTCTTTCTTTTCTCCTATCCTGGAGAAATTGTTTCTGCCTTAGTCACCACCATAGCCTGGCTTCTAACACAGGGACTGATTTTTGACTGCTTAAATTTTCAATCTTTTTTTCCTTCCTTTCCGTTTCCAATTTGAAAGTCATTTTCTTCATCTCAGAAGAAAGAAGGGAAATAAAACTATGTAGGTCTTCTGCCTTCTCTCTTTTGATATTAATATTAAAGCATCTTTTCCCAGCCATGATCAATGAATGTATTCTTTGTTCGTTTTCTCCAGACAAAAGGTACACCTAGTTTTATATACACAATTTTCATCAAGACAATGAAACTAGATTCCAGGAAGAATCTTTCAGTTTCTACACCTGGGTTTACCAATAAATCATTTAGAGGCTTTGTATAACTGTTTATTCTTCTCTGTTCTGTGTTTCTAACTTATAAAAATGTAGTCCTATAAAATGAAAATTTTAAACAAATTGCATTTACATTTACTGTGGAAACATTCCATTGAATTTCCAATTTAGGACTGATGGTTTTTTTGTTGTTCCTTCTGCAGAGGCACATAATACTTTGACATTAACACATTTTGTTAAATGGACTAATAAAATATGAAAATCATGATTCATTTAATTATTTGCTCAATGTTTGTTTTGTTACCTATATTTCATATCTGCGTATGCCACAGTAGTTGGCAATAGTTGCATGGTTACAATGATCTAGGGTCATACATTAAAATCTTTTGTACAGCAATGCTACTGAGTCTCAGAGGAAAAGTTCTAAATAGATGCTTTTGAAGAAGAGGATGATAAATTGTTACTACCTGTGTTGCCAAAAGGTAAGTGATTATATATAATTGGATGAATCTTGAAAGGTACTGTAAGCTATGAGTTTAGTGTTCTGCATTTATAAATGTTACATCCACACTTAGATTGTATCTACTCACATAATGAGAAGGCAAACTGTGAAAGAGTAATTTGACTAATTCAGTCAAAATTATCATATCAATCATTTGAATATTTCAGAGGAAAGTTTTAAGTGCTTGGATTATTGAAATAATTACTTCATTTCTCCATTGCCTTTACACTGTGCATATGAAAAGATAATCTGATAGACTATTTTTTTGCTTTTTAGAAGAAGATAGTCATTTCAAATTGGGAACCTCCCAATATAATCTCTGAAAATCTTTCACAGTTTTGCATCTGGCTTCTTTTGATAATTATTATCTTCTCATTTTTATAGCAATTTTTCCAAAACAAAGAGCATCTTTTCCCAAAGTTATTCGTCAGTATAATGCAAATTAAAAATTGAAGCATAATATTATAGATTCTTTCCTTACAATATTGCAAAAACAGACTTGAATTGGATCATACTGACTTACTTAACTCAGTTAAAATTGGTATACATAAAAGAAGCTAGATACTGATGGCAATATTATTCATCTCTGAGGTTTACAATAACCTCAAATTATTTTGCTTGATTTGTTTTTCCACCAATAATTTAGTTTAATTTATCACTATACAAAATCTGAATAGGTTATTAAGATATTGAAATATATAATTCTTTTAGGAAACCTGTAATTCTGAGACTACTTATATTTCCACCCAATGAAAGATTTTGTTACAACCTGCAAGAGAATTTTCTAACCAAAAGATAGCAATGGATTGACTAATTAAAAATGCATCCATCTGTTGGGTTGCTTATTGCCTTGTTATTTGAAACATGCACACCTAAGTGGGTTGTTTTACTTATGAAGACCCTTTAACTGTGAGAGTTATGAATCCATAAGCTTGCATTCATAAACACAGTAAAGGTTAACCTTATAACAAAAGTTAAATATATTGAGCATTTTACATTGTTTAGTAGGTTTGAATTTTAAACAAGTAATTTTGAAAAACAGACCTTTTTTATACCAAATACAAAATAGGATTCAACTATTCTCCTTACAGAATTTTTATAGAAAATAAGGGGTTTACATACAAGAACAAGTTGTATATGACCTGTTCGATTTTACTTTGTTTATGAATAGTAGATAATTACTTTGATGTGATTGAATAGGAATCTTTATTCTTCCCCAAGGAAAAAATGTGGAAATTGCCATAACTAGAATAATGTTATTTTAGAGATGAGAAGGACCATCAAGATGATCTAGAATGAAAGCTAAGGGCTTAAAGAGATATAACTACTTGTCCAACACCAAACAATACAGAGTCCAGGGCTCTTGCTTTAAAATATGATGTTCTTTTCATTGTTTCACACGTTTTTGTAGTACCTTGAACTAAATTGTTTGATTTCTATGTTCTGCTTTGTTATATTATAAAGAGAATACACTTTCCATTCATTAAGATTGCATTATCTGTGCTTGGAAGAAAGTAATTTTGGCTGTTATCTGTGTTTCCATGTAAATTTCAGGTATCAGAAAGTGTGGCTCACACTTTGTGATAACGTGCACACACACAATCTGCAACAGATGAAGCCTAATGTACAAAATATCTTTTTATTTTTTTAGAGAGAGGGTCTCACTCTGTCACTCAGGGTGGAGTACAATAGCATGATCATAGCACACTGCAGCCTTGAACTCTGAATAGTTGGGAACACAGCCTCTGAATAGTTGGGAACACAGCCTCTAAATAGTTGGGAACACAGGTTCATGCCACCAAGGCTGGCTAATTTTTTTTTTTTTTTCAATTTTGAGGTCTCAAATTGCTGATCTCAAGCCAGCTTCCCATCTGGGCCTCCCAAAGTGCTGGGATTACAGAGGCATGATCTACTGCACCCAGCCCAAATATCTAAATACAACAACAGATTAATTTCTGCAAGCAATAGCACATGGGAAGATGAGTCCCTATGGACTAACAGTGCATTCCATCTCTGAGTTTAAGGCTAATGACAATGTGGAGAAAAGGGAACACTTTTACATTGTTGGTGGGAATGTGAAATAGTAGGGGCACTATTGAAAACTGTATGGAGGTTCCTCATAAAACTAAAATTAGAATTTCCTTATGATCCAGCAATCCCACTTCTTTCTGGGTATTTACCCAAAAGATTTGAAATCAGCATGTCAAAGAGATACATGCACTCCCGTGTTTATTGCAGCACTATTCACAAACACAAGTTTTGGAGTCAACCTGTGTCCATCAACAGGTGAATGGATAAAGAAAATGTGGTATATACACAAAGGAATGCTATTCAGCCTTATAAAAGAAGAAAATTCTATCAATTGTGACAACATATTTGGAATTGGAGAACATTATGCTAAGTGAAATAAGCCAGGGACAGAAAAATAAATACTACATGTTCTCACTCATATGTGGACTCCAAATCAATCAAACTCATAGAAGCATAGACTAGAATGGTGGTCACAGAGCCTGGGGGAGGGGTGGGGTGTTGGAAGAAATAAGGAGATGTTGGACAAATGGTACAAAATCTCAGTTAGATAGGAGGAATAAGGTTTTTTTTGTTTTTGTTTTTTAGAGCTATTGCACAGCATGGTTAATATAGTTGATAATAGGGTATTGTACATTTCAAAATTGCCAAGAGAGCAAATTTTAAATGTTCTCACTACAAAAAAATAAGTATTTGAGTTGATAGATATATTAAATAGCTTGACTTAATGATTCTATGTTGTATTCCTAAATCATAACATTGTATTGTACCACATAAATATATACAATTTTAAATTGTCCATTTACAATAAAAGAAAAAAGACAATGACAAATGGAAACAGTACTCTTTGGTAGAAAAGTACTTGTGAGGCTCTTTAAAAGTATCTTTCAATTCTATTAAATAATATAAATGTATGGTGTAATTTTATTTTATTTTTAAAATTTCAGAATATTATAGGGGTACAGATATTTTGGTTACATGAATTGCTTTTGTACAGTTTGAGTCAAAGCTATTAGTGTGTCCGTGTGTCCATCACCCAGATAGTGTACATTGCACACATTAGGAGTAAATTTACCCATCCCCTCCTCTCCCACAACCCACTTGAATTCTATTGAATTCAACTCCCATATGTGCACATGAGTGTTGATTGGTCTAATTTTTAAAAATGGTTTATTGCAAATATCTATGCACTTGCTTATCGAACAACAAATTAAGGTGCAATAATATTTACTGCAAACAATTATTTTTTGCCAGACACTCTGTTTATAGCTGCATATAGAGTGTCTTGACTTCTATATCAATTCTGAGTTAGAAACCACTATTAGCCCATCTTACAGGTGGAAAAACTGAAGCTCTCACTTAGGCATACATTTCCCTCCTAGAATGTAAAACATGTAAGGAGATTTACTGTGTGTGAGATGATCAGAGAACATGAGAACTGAGATGAGTTGAATTTGAGTGGTCAACTAGGGTCTCTCAAATGTCTCCCTTTCCTGTTTTTAGTCTTAAGCCACCTGAGTCACATTTGGATTTCAGTAAAGTTAGAAATCATCATGGGCAATCAAGGTTACTCTCAAATGGTCAAAAATTCCATCATTACATCTGTATATGACTCTATTATACCATATCCTTGAAAAAATAGATTTTTATACAATGCTTAATTTCAACAATATTTTTTAAGGTCAGCCAATTCTAATTTACCTTTGATTCCTAGAAAAAATGAGAACAAGCATAAAAATTTAAAAGTGCTAGTTTCTCTAAACCTCATTTTAATCCACAATTTGAAACCATCAAACTTTTAAGCACTGTTACTAACAGTGTGCTAAGCTATTTGTGTTTGTTTTGAGTTTTATTTCTTTTCTTTCTTTGTTGGGGGCATATAATCAGCTCAATGTCTGTGGCTTTGGGAGACAATTTTCAAGCTTCTGAAATCAAAAGTTGACTGCAATGACAATAGGTAATGTAATGAGATATTCTGTTTATAGAAGTAGGCACATTTGTCCAATATGGTATAACACAGGCCATTCATTCTGGTGTGGCAGCAAGTGAGTAATTGTGTGAAAATTAATATTTATTCCCCAAATGGCTATAATGAATGGGCCCCATAAAGAGAGTCCATGCAAATCCCATGTGATCACAGGAAAGAAGTCAATCTTCCAAGGCTTGGAGAAATTTTTCACCATCAGCTAGTTGAATTTTATTTTGTGGCTTAGTTATCTGCTAATCTTTTATGAATACATATGTAGGAAAATACTACTCCACACAGTATACATTCTGAAATTTATTTTTATGGTTATTATTTCCCTAATTAAATACACTGAACACACATGGAAATGTATGTTTCCCATGCTGAAGAAAGAATTAAAGACAAATTCAGTAATATGGACTTAGAAAAGAAAATCAACAACTTATTTTGAGTTTTAAAGAGCTAATTTTACACAAGTGCTGATTTTTAAAGAGTTTTTCTTTTCTTTAACAATCAACATACTTTCCTCTCCTCCTTATAATTTGCTTTTTTTCTGAGTTATAAGTGAAGAAGTATTACTTAGAAGGCATATTCTTTGGAAATAATGAATCTCAGTGACTTAGAAGAAGTATTTCTGGGATTGTGTGAATTTGTGCTCGTGTGTGCACATATGTGTGATATATGTACAGATAATTTCCAGGTACATTTTATATTGAAACACACCAAACCAACCCAAATTGAATTCTAAAGACCAATATTATTCTTGACATTATCTTACTAAGAAGACAATTTACTAAAAGCCTATGTCTATCCACAACCAAGTGTAATTTATTAGGGGTTTCCAGAGCTTTGAAATATTAATTCTGAGTACTATTTCATTTGTTCTCACCAATTTCATCATTTTGAAAATTAATCAACTGTCAAAAAAGTTGAACTCTAAGTAATATTAAGTTTAAATTATGCATGCATTTTATCAGACTCTGAAGAGCAAAACATATTACAGAATTATAAATAGGTAAATTATCTTTGAAGAAGAATCTGTGTAAGATGAGAATAATCAATAATATCGCTTTAATTTTAAAGTTAAAAGCTTTACTGTCTTTACAACACTGCAGTCCTGTGTGTGCGTGTCTATACACATATTTCCCAGATTTCTTTACATTTCTTAGACTTTTCCTATTTTTATACTACATATCAAAAAGAAAAACTATTTTTGAAGATTAACTGTGTTCAGAAAAAAAGAATCACAAAATTATTTTTTTGGTAATTATTAGCTTTGCACTTAATAGGTTGAAGGCACTGGTGAATCCAACATTTGCCAAACATTCCCCATGGATTTGCCAAGCATCTGTGTTAACATCCCAAATAAGCTCCAGGGTTATAAAGTTATTTGCTCAGGTTTATTGGCTACACTCTTGCTTCTGAATGACTACTGTTGCTGCCTCTCGCCTGGCTAAATGAGAAACTCAATTGTTACAAGGGAACACTGCTCCTAGACAGACAGCAAAACAGACAATTTATATAGGAAGATAAACTGTAATATTCAAATTTATATCATTCATAATTTTTACTTTACATAGATTTTTATCTTATCTCCAATAAGACAAAAATGGAAATAGAAACTACTAGAAAAACTATTGCTAATGTAAAAAGTAAATCTTCATGCATTATCAACTCACAACATATTAAATATTTTGGGTGACAAGTACCTTAATTAAAACAGATACAAATATATTTCATTGATAGTAACAAGGTAAAAATTAATCTGTTTATTTCTAGAGAATATCAGGGTTTCTGGTGATTTTAGTGTAAACTTGGCACATTTTGTTTAAAGATCCTGTAACTTTAGCTGATGAGGAATATGGAGTCAAATTGAAAAGACTCTATAATCAGAATGCAGATAACACTAAATTAAAACAAAATAATTAAAATAAGGCCTGTGTCTCAATTCAGGCTCTTTTTCTAGAGATCAAAACCTAATCTATGTCACGGACCTATCTGACTTTTCAGGGAAGTAGTATAATAGAAATATCTTAATAGTGTTTCTGCATATTATAGGATGCAACCTCCTTTCAATATTAAGACATTACGTTATACAGGGTGAAATCTGTACAAAGTAATAAGCAGAACATTCCTCCAGCTCCTCTCCAATTAGCAAAAACAAATGTTTCCAAGTAATTTAAGAAGAGATGTTAATACTTACAGATCAGCTAAGAGTCAGTCAATCCAAGAAAGGGAAAGCTAGACACATCTGATCACTCACACACTAGGAGAGAAGCTAGGATTATTCTTGGGCTGCAAACTCCCTTGCTTTATTCTTTGCCTCAACAAGTCTTGGAATGTTTGACTTCACAGGGTGATTTTACATTACACCGGTGCTGGGCTGCAGATGTGGGGGTTTGGTATATGTGTTTGCATTTTTGCGTGTATTTGAGAAAGCAGTTGCTGAAAAAGCTGTGCATCAAAACCCTCCTACCAGTATTCTCCCATCGCTAGCTTTCGAAGAATCCGTTGTGCTCCCCCCTCCTTTTTCCATCTAAATGTAGTGCGGGGCCTCAGGAGGCGGTGGCACACAAAGCTTCCATCCAAGGCTGTCACTTGACTGACAGCAAAAAGGTTGTGGGGAAATGGACAGCTGTGTGTAGGTGGACATGGAAAAAGCAGAGGACGGAGCAGATTAAATCAGAATACAGAAAGAGTAAGGTTCTAAATCACAGACCTTTCCCCTTCGAACTAACCATGGGAAGTATTCAAGTATAAGAGCTTTAAAGCCAGCTAATCTTTTTCTTAATTTAAGTCAGGTTTTTTTAAAACAAGTAGCCAAGTTTATAAATAGATGGCTATCTATATAACACATAAATACATATTGTAAAGTGGCAAAAGAAGTGTATTGCTAGAAAAAGCTAGAAGAGAGAAGACCCAAAGCATCCTGAATATCCTCATCACCTTTGCAGTTCACTGTGATTTTTACTTTTGCGGTGATTTCTGCATTGCAAATTTAGTTCAATGAGTAACTTAACCGGGGTGACCTGCTAAACAGTGTGGACACAGCCAGGCATTTATCAAAGTATTTTAACTTGCAACAATCCGAGTGAAAACTATACAAGTTTCAGATGAGAAAATAATGAGACACACAGAGGAAATGGGGTCCAGCTTTACAGAACAGCAGTAAACTGACCATTTAATGGAACAGACTTGATTAATTTCCTGCCGATGTTAAATTACCTCTGATAGGTGTCTAATGTAATATAAATAGGCAGGTTAAAGTTGTAGCAATGGGACCTTATTCTTAAAGTTAATATGTGTTGGAGTCCTTCTCATAATCATCTGTGCACATTTTGGTTCAATTTTTTTTTTTAATTCAGAGCAATAGGAAATGAAGGTGATACATACATAAAGGGTGGTTATACCACCCTTTATATACATGTTATCCCACGTGTTAATCCCAAATGTCAAAGTGAAGCATTAAATTCCAGGATATAAATTCTGTAATATTAATAATGTACACATATTTTGTAGGAGAAGGATTTATCCCAAACTGGGACAACCCAGCCTCCAATCCAGCTAGAGATGGTTAAAGGTATTCTTTTTAAAAGGCTAGTTTTATGTAGAGCCATAAATTTAAACGATAAATAGCATAGAAATATCATTCTCTGTATTGTAAGCCTGATTTTTAACTCCTTCATTGCCCAGCAAAAGAAAAACCTAGAGTGCACATACATACAGAGTTGAATACAAAGAAAAAAACAAATGGTTGAATTGATATACTTTACATGTCAGTTTGAGGCAAATGATCCGTTACTAACTGAATTTCTTTTTACCTTCCTACTTCAAATAACACATTGTTTGCCTGAATTAAGCCAGTTTATTTGTGTAGATATAATCAAGGTCTAAGGGAAAGTGATTCCACATATCACTAAGTTTAACAAGGCTGCTGAGTACATTTTAAAGTTGAATGACAAATATTTGTCTATAGACTCCCGAGTTAACACTTATTTTATATAAATTCTTCATTGTTCTTAAACATCGTATTCCTAGAAAGTCCTCAAATAATGCCAATTGTAACCAAACCATATTTATGAATCTCATTTTTATATTTCTTTATTTAGGGAGTTTATTTATATTCGATTGATTTTAATAAGGTTTCATTTATTTACAGTGAAGCCAAGTACTATATAATTTAGGGAAAAGCCTATTCTATGTCCATTGGAGTTTTGAGTGAGTTTTCTCTTTAGTCCATTTCAACAAATGGTCAAAAGTCATAATCTTTTGTAGGGAAAAGGCTTTTTTTATTTGCTTACTGGCACAAATAGTTAGGTTAAAGATCTAAAATATAAATATAATTTCAAAAAAATTTTCTTCTATAAGTACACTTATAAAATTTCATTATTGAAACAAGCATTTAAAGGATTTGTGTTGTACATAAAGAAATACATTTTCTGTCATTTTAGACATCTTTAGAATGTTCAGAGATCTTTAGAAATTGCAAAATAAATGTTTGAAACATAAGTGCTCTGCAAATGCTTTAGACTATGATGGGGGAAGGAAAAGTTAGGTTTCCAAACTTACATTACCATTATCTAGTAAATCATAAAATTATGTTCATGGTCATACTATTTTCTTACAACATTTCATTTTAATTGCACGCTGTTTTTCAAAGGCTGTTGCAGTACTTCTATAAATTGGTGCTGCTCTGACCAGATAGTTATTTTTCTCTTAGAAGTGACTAAAAGCATTGTCCTAGATTTATGTTATTCACATATATATTATCATTAGTTTTTCATCCTAAAACACCTATAATTCCAAAAGTTTTTTCGATAACTATAAATTTATCTAGCTATTAAATATTGAAGTATTTAAGAGCTAAAATATATAAGAGCTGTGACTTGTAGCTTTATGTTAGCTTTTTGAGTTAGAATGAATGAACCTTATTTCATAGCTGTGGTTTTGAAAGTATAAAGCATTTTATACTTCTTTTGGGGCCTGGCTTTCATTCCTAAAAATTCAAATATTTCTGGTGTTTAACTCATCTTCCCAAGGCAGCCAAAACCAGATTCAAATTATCTCCTCTAATTTCTCCTCCAGAAAGACTCACTGTGTTGGCAAAATGTTCCTTCCAGGGATACAGAACACTGAGCATCTTGGCATGTGTCAACGCTCTTTCCTCCCTTCCCTCTCAGGCCCCAGAACATACAAAAGTTTCTGATGGTTTCTGCCTAGCTCCCATATCCCCATGTACTGGGCATCATACATGGTCAGGGCTGAGAAGAAACCTGTAATGTCTTTCTTTACCACGTGGTGTTTGGTACATAGTAGGCATTTGAAAAATGTTCATTAAAATTGAATTAACTTCAAAGATGGCACCAAACAAAAAACTTTTCAGGAAATGTCTTGCCCACTTAAGAACTGAGACCTTCCTGTCCGCCCCTTTCCACCTCTGTCACTTGGAAGGCCTTTGGCTTTGTCTTACTCTCTCACCTTCCTGATCCACCAAAACCTGAGCTCTCTAGCCATTTCTCCCACTCTGGTGTAAAGAGCTCATAAGAGTCCAGCTTCTTATTTGCATAAGAAACAGCATGAAAGCCTTGACATCAAAGGCTGCAATCTTCAATTGGGTTTCCTGGAGGCTTCAGGAAGCCCACCAAATGTTGTGTCAGGCCACTATATTAAGATGGTAGCTTGTGGTAGGAGTGTTTTCTAACAAAGGCGGAAATTTCCTTAGGTGGAGCTTTGGTGATTTGTTATCACCTGCTTGTGGGACTTTTGATTCCTCACATCCTGTTTCACTTATTTTTGAAACTATTTATTTGAAGACAGGTCCAATCTCTAGGTTCAAATCCAGTTGAATCATCTAGGAATGTAAGAGTTGGATATAAGCTGTCATAAATCAATAATGAAAGAAAGGAAGAATTTAGAATTATGACCCTTCCCTACTCCAGGAGTTGATAAAATAAAGCTTTCTCTTCTTACAGAGCACAAAAGGTGAAGCACAGTGCTCGGTTTCCTAGTATAAGGGATAATTCAAGCCGAATAAATGATTTCTCCTTTAATTATGTTAATAGTTATTAATTACATATTATTTGAGGGGAATAACAGCTGTCTACCACATGGCAGATACTATATCGTGAGTTCTAAAAATTCATTCGATATTTAGAAGAATCATATAATGTTAGCTAGCTATGATTTACAGGCTAGAAAACCATATCCCAGAGAGCCTAAATAACTTACTCAAAGACATACAACTAGTAAAAGGCTAGCTAAAATATTAAACTGTGGTTGTCTGAGTTGAAAACCCTGGTTCTGGACAAGACAGGGAGTCACTGGAGCACTATGGACATGCTCCATTTTATTGATAAAAAGACTGATGTCCAAGGTAGTCCAGGTAAACTAGCTAGAAAATCTGCCATAGAGTCTAGAAAAAAGGAGAGTGGATTCATCTTCTCATTCTCACCTTCTCTATACATCCTCTTTATCAATGCTCATTTGTGCACAGGTGAAAGGTTGTTTTCTCATTGCTTTGGTGAAATTGGCCCTCCACTCAGAAGA
Source organism: Microcebus murinus (assembly GCF_040939455.1). NCBI lineage: Eukaryota > Metazoa > Chordata > Mammalia > Primates > Cheirogaleidae > Microcebus > Microcebus murinus. The sequence continues at coordinate 91,662,201 of NC_134111.1, read as the reverse complement.
GGAAACCCTGGGATGCTTGGTGCTATTTAAAAATGTGTTTTACAGATTAGAAATACCTCTGAAATTCAATCTTACTTCAACTCAGGATTCACAATGTACTTTGTAGCTCATGTTTTTGTGGTAGGCACTGTACAAAATAAGCATACCAATGTTTTCAAATTATTTATTATAATTAACCACTTTCATTAAGCTTATAAGCAGATATATTTTGACATGTCTCTTAGTGCATTCAAGTAACCCTGAATTCTTACAGCAGTGAGGGGCTTGTTTTACTTGAGTCGAGCTATTTTATTTTTAAAAGTAGGTGATTTTAGGTTATTTTTGAAAGTATGATATTCTATTGTACCCTTCTGATTCCACTGATTTATTGCAAACATTCCCCGACATTTGAAAATTCCAGGATATTTTCTGACAATGTGGGGGTTTTTCTGCACATTTTAGAATGTTTGCCCAATTCTTAGAAGGAATCATGTCTGTTAGGTTACAGTGGTTTTCTTGTAGGTAGTCACAATGGATTGAAGCATTTTCAGCAGCTTATTTCTGATCCACAGCCCAGAAATGCTTTACAGAGGAAGTTATAGTTCAGTTTTTCCAAGTTAGCATTTCCTGCTTCTTGGTTCTGCTGTTTATTGGGCTGCTTTGGGGCCCAAAATCAAAAATAGGAAGAAAAAAGGGAAAGTCAGGGAATGTACTCTAGCAAATGATGTCTTGTTCTCAGGCAACTGTGTCTGGAAAGACTTTGTTTAATATTCAATGTGCATATGCTAGGGGGGAAAATGGTACACATTTTAGAAATTTTATTGTTTTTAACAATGCTGGCAGTCAGTTTCCCATTTCAACCACAGATACAAGCAAAACTCAAGCTCCTGCAGAGCGGCAACCAGCATCTATTGTTTAAAATTGTTTTAAAAAGAATTCGATTGCTCTTTTCTCTTTTGAATCTGTGTGCCAAATGACAGGGACCGATATTCATCTTCTTTTACTGTAAAACTCAGAAAGACACATGAAAGAACCTAGAAATGCATTTCTTAAAGGGACTTAATGCAGTTATTTTAAATAATTTATACACACACACACACATATCCCCTGAGTGCACATTGTCTCCCCTTTTTACTTGTGTAAAATCAGTAGCTAAAATAACTGAAATCCACTTCTTAGGACGGTGACATTTGAGCAGGTCTTTCACCTAGAAACCGAAATGCCCAGCGCGGTGTGCACAAGCTGTCCCCCTGGGCCACCGACTCTCTCACAGCTACTCGCCGACCGCACTCCTCTCCTGTGAAAGTGAAAGTTGCCCATATTATTAGCCGGGTCTGAGTTTGCATAAGGAACCAAATGCAGCCCTCTGGCCAAGGGGGAAACCCGCTCTGCTGCGGAGGCCAAAGCCCTGAAACCGCGGCCAGGGACTGGCGACCCCCTCTCTCCTCCACGCCGTCCTACGCCCTGCAGCTACCCAGGCAAGCCCTCCCTCCAACATCGACTGGAAGGAGTTTCTCCTTGAAACGTTTTCCCGGTCCATCTTCCGCAATCCAGCTGGCGAGAGACTCTGCAGGCTCTCGAGACCTCTTAATTGCCGCCCGCCACCACCCCGCAGGAGAGGCCCTGATGCACGGGACCTGGGCGGGTGGATAAAAAGATTGCCCCGGCCAAGAACCACCCCTTAGCCCGGCTGCCGGTTGCGGTCTTTGTCCGCGCGCCCTTCCTCCGGGGCGCGCACTCCCGCGTCCGGCCGGCAGGTGGCGCGGTTGGTTCACGGTGAGCCACTGCCCCGGCTGGCCAGGCGCTTCCATGTCCCCGCGGTCGCCCTGCCGCTGGGACCCAGGCTCGCGCGGAAGCCCGGCCCTGTCCTCGAGGGAGCCAGTGGAGGGGAGGGCAGGGAGGCCTCGTCACTAAGAATTAGAGCACCGAGTCGCTTTGGGGACCGGTCCCCGGGACGCCGGCTTGAGCTGCCGTCGCCGGGCAGCGCTCAGGTGGCTGCGCCCGCGGCCCGGGCATCGGGGAACAGACCGCGGCGAGATGGTGCCAGCGCCCCGAGAGGTCGTCGGTGACACCCGCGGGGCCGGGGCGGGGGCAGCCGCGCGGGTGTCCGCGGGTCCCGCCGCTCACCGTCGTCCCCGGGGGCCGGGAGGGCTGTCCCGACCGGCGGAGGGAGCGATCGGAGCGCACGGCCGCGGCAGTCGCTCCGGGCAGGTCCGAGTCCCCGCGCGCGTGGTCCGTGCGGCTGCGGGTCCCCCCACTCACACCTCCGCCCTCCGCCCCTACCTCCCGCGGCCCGGAACTGCTAGGCCTGGTTCCAGAGATTGCCCTCGCCTGTACCCCGGAAAACGCGCAGTTGGCTCCCTGCGGCCGAGGCTGTCTCGGGGCGGGCGTCTTGCGAGCGGCGGGAGTCCCGTCCTGGGCCCGCGCAGGGCGCGCAAGGCGACCGCGCCAGTGGGGACGGTCCGGCTGCTAGAAAGTCATTTGTTCAGTCTCTGGAGACAAGGCCTGAGCCCTGCTGCGGACTGGACGTTGGGGACCCGGTGACCCCCCGCTCTCCAGCCGGCTGGGGAGCCAGGCAGGGAAGAAACGAGAGATCAAGCCACGAAACTCCCCGCAAGGAGCGGTTCGGACAGAGGAGCGCCGTGAAGACGCAGCAGGGCACGGCGGCAGCGGGCGGCGGTGGCGGGGCGAGTGCAGCCCGGGCCCGGCCGCGCGGGACGCAAACACTCGGCCCCCAGGCAGGAGCGACCGCAGAGGGGCAGGTCAACTTCACACTTATTTTATTTTAATAAAAGAGCTTTTCCTTCCATCTCGAACCTCCCGTGCCAACCTTTTCTCCGGCTCCCCCCAAGTCAATTCACAGCCTTTCGAAGCTCCCTAGGCCGTCCGGGGGCTCGACCCCGGAGGTGACATAAGGGACCCCGCCGGCCTCCGCCCGCGGGCGGGGGCGGGGGACCCGCAGCGCTCGCCCCCTTCTAGCCCCGGGAGACCGCGCGCCCCGCCGAGCCCGGAGGGGGCAGGACCTGGGGGCGGGCTCTGCGCGGGTGAGGCGGGGCCGCGGCCGCCCTGTCTGCGCCGCCATTGGCCGCGGGCCCCGGACTGGCGGGCTTACGTCACGGGCCGGGCCCACCCCCTTGGCAATGTCTTCAGTCTGCTGCACTCCTAACTTAAGCATTTATTCCACTGGGATAGAAGCGGCAGGAGCAGCGCTGGCACCAGCGAACCATGGCTGGGATTTTCTATTTCGTCCTCTTTTCGTTTCTTTTTGGGATTTGCGAAGCTGTCACTGGTTCCAGGGTGTACCCCGCAAATGAAGGTAGGAGTCGGGGGGCCTTTTAGCGGTCGAGGTCAGAGAGGGGACGATGCGTGGCCAATGGTCCACGGGAGCGCGAGGCCGGCTGGTATTGGGGAGACCCCCGGGCGAGAGGCGCGTCTCGACCCCAGAGAAGAGGGCCGCGAAGGAGAGCGGGGATCCGCGAAGGGGAGGCGGGGAACGACCGAGCGGCTTGCCCCTAGGCGGTGACCCAAGCAAGCGGGTCTACCCAAGTTTGTAACGAAAGGCCAAAGTTTATCTGCATCGGCCTGCGAAGCCCGCTTGAGGCTCCCCAAGGGGATGCACTGAAGCCAACACCAGGATTGGAAAGAAAAAAAAATTATGGACCAAGTCCTTCCCCCCACCAGCCCTGGGCGAAGGGGAAACGCAAGCCTGGAGCGGAGTGAAGGCTTGGTGCTCCAGTGTTTTAGCGAAAGCCGTCCAAGCTGTGGTTTCTGCAAAGTTTTCCGAGCTCTGCGCTTCCCGGGACCCGGCGGCGGGGCCTTCGCAGCGCAGCGGTCGTGGCGCCGCTCTCTGGGGGCCAGCGACCTGATTTCTAGCACCCAGAGTTAGACACCTTTCTCCTCGCCGAGCTCCGCGCCCTGGGGGTGTGATTGCGGGCTTATGGGGCCCTGAGCTCCTCAGATCACCTTGCGGATCTGGGGAACCCACCGGCAAGTTGAACGTAGTCGAGTTTTCGCTTTTCGCCCCAGAATTGTACACTGGGCTAGTTTGGAGGGAACATGCAGGATTGACCAGACCCGTCTGGGTGCGCAGTTTTCTGTGCGTCTATTCGGATGAGCTGGGAGGATTGTATGTGCCTGTGTGTCTGTGTGTGCGTACGTGTGGAGGGGGCGATGATCATTTAGTTTTTGACGAGTCCAAACAGAGGTTAGCTGTGTGTGCGTGTATATGTGTGTGAACGCGTGTATATGTGTGCGTGTGTGTGTGCATGTGTGTGTGCGTGTGTGTGTGCGAGCGCGCAAATGCGTGCATGTAGGTGCGCGAGTGCCAGCGTGGAAACGGACGCGGATAATTGTGTGTCCGTGAGCGAGTGTCCTGAATGTGTGCGCGTGTGTTCCGGCTCATGTTCATGTTCCGGCCTGTGTGCATCTAGCCTTGCATCCATCTCTCGGATTCTTACTCCCTCCCCACAAACATCCATCCATCCATCTGTCTATCCATCTATCTATGCATCTATCCATCCATCTATCCATCCATCCATCCATCCATACATCCATCCATCCATTCATCCATCGCTCCATCTCTCCGGGCATTCGTCCATTCATCCTTGTGTAATCTATCATTTTCCCTGTTCCGAAGGAGGGAGCCAAAAACCAACTTAGCCTTGGCTGGGCAGCCGGTACCCAGAACTCTCCAGACGGAGGCTTGGAGAGATTCATACACCTGCCTGCAGACACTGCTTAGGAGGGAGGAAAGGGGCGCTGCGCTCTCTCGCTCTCCGTGTCGCCCTCTCCCTCCGACGTAGCGTCTGGTGCCGTCTCGGCCGCCCCGCCGCCCCTCGGTCCCTAGGGTCATTCCCTTCAGCGGAATCCTGTGGATCCTGCGCTCTTCTGGCTGCTTCGCCCCACTTGTTAGGACGTCCCCTGAGACCTCTCTCGCCCCAGACGTAGAGACTGTTTTCTTTATTTTTGCCTCTTTTTTGCTTTTTCTATTGGAAGCAAAACTTGGGAGCCCCAGACAAAAAGCACTGTAAGGAGCTGTAGGCTAATGTTGAAAGAAGGGGGTGTCTATCCCCCTCCCCGACACCACCTCCCCCTTAAAAATTAATTCATTTTGTTGCTTTTTATTCCCATCACGTTTCCTTTTCTCCCTTTTACCCTCCCTTTCTACTCCCTCCCTTTTTTTGTAAATTGGGTCTTATTGTTCCCTTTGTGTCCCTAATCCACCTTACATAAATCCAAATGGATGTAGCTGGCTTTTCTCTAGGGACCGAGAAGAGAGAATGGGTGGGGGCGGCGGGGGGATGGGGGGCTCCAGGCGGGAGCGACCCGGGGAAGGCTCTACATTTTAAAATAATTAACAAATCCCGGGAATTCAGGCTCTTCAAGAAAACCAGCGGAAAGGGACTAAATTTTAGTTCCATTGACTTGGGGGTGAAATGAGAGGGGAGGTGGGCAAAATTGAGGGTCTGGGGGTAAGATTGAGAGTTGGGGTGCGCAACAGCAAGGATGGAGGCTTCCCATTCCCACCCCTCCCCCCGCACTGAGGAGCCAGCCTCCCTGATCAAATTAATAACCCAGTGGTTCCTTTGAGGTGGGCCTTTCGACCCCCAGGCCTGCAGATCTCGGTGGGAAAGGCAATGTGGAGAGGTTTCGAATGCATTGCGTCTCTTTCAATGTCGTCTGTACCTAGCATAGTTCCAGGCTAAGTTGGGTATGGCAGCTCGGTAGGCTTCCTCCCCCTTCCCCCTAAGCTTTGACGCACAGTCTTAGGTGTAGCACACGCACACTAAAACCATTAGGCAGCACTCCATGCCTAAAATTCAAACCAGTCATTTCCACAGGGCGGAGGAGTCTCGACTGTCCTCAAAAAGTCCTGGGAAAGAGAGATTACTTTAGTGCATTTGCATTCTAATTCTACACCTCTGGCATTATTATTCCTTTCTGAAACGTTGATATTTAAAAAAGCAGCGGATACCATATATAGAGACTATTTATTTGGAGGTGGAAAGAGAAAAAATGTTAAGGGAGGGAGCCGTTTTGTGACCCTTCAGATTCTCTCTGATAGGAGATAGAATTCACTTGTGGTTCTGTCACCATGATGAGTTATGTGATCATCTGAAACTTGCAAAAACAAATAATTCTAGTAGATACCAGACAGAGATGAATGCAACTTTTGCTCTGGAGTGTAACGGCCCTACGTAGATATATTTATTTTTTTCTGAATTGTACTTGAGATTCTCTATTCATCCTTTCTGGAAAATGAATCAACTGAGTCCTGGGATGGAATTTTAAATGCTGAGCAAGCTAAATAAACAAGAACCTGCAGACTTAAAGAGGAGAGAAGATCAAATGAGTAATGATTATTTACATAACTGAGACCAAGTTTAGGTTTTGATCAGAGTTGGATATGTGCAACCTCGGCACATATGGAAACGCTCAGGCAAATGGTTTTTGTATTATTGGCTTTTTTACAATTGGAAATTAATCTATTTTCTTTGTTTTTTTGCAGTTACTTTATTGGATTCCAGATCTGTTCAGGGAGAACTTGGATGGATAGCAAGCCCTCTGGAAGGAGGGGTAAGTTCTGAGTTGCTCTCTGATCCAAAGGGTAAAAAAAAAAAAAAAAAGAGTGATTAGCAACTTTCTGAGAGTCCTAATGGCTTGATTCTCCTTGATTGTGGAGTGGGGGTCAGATTTCTGCTGTGGCCTATGAAGTGAATTACGCTTTGTTGGAGAAATCCTATACTCCCTTTGGATGGCTCTGTCATGGAAGAACTAGAAACCAAAAGGGCAGAAAGGAGTTTCAAAATTAGGAGATTGGTGGAGGCATAGATTTAGATGCCTATTTAAAACTAAAATACCCACAGGAAATACGATCCGCAGACCAAATTAGAATTTATACCTATTACTGTGACGGCCATGAAGTCCTGATGGGGTTAATTTTAGAGCAATTGTTCCGCTTCCAGATGAGAAAACTGAATAAATAAGGATACCAGAGAGAAAACCTTTCTAATTGTACCTGAATAAGCAGCAGGGAGGCTCCTTAGCTTGCTATCACAACCTTAAATCAGCTACTGTTCTCTTTTGCACACTGAGAGAAAGCCACACGAACTTGTGTCAGGGGCGTACTGTAATGCAGAAAATCCCAAAGCTTGTGCCTTTGTTGGTATTAAATGCGAAAAGTTTAAGTGTTTGGAATCCTTGGGGCTCCAGGAGGCTGGATTATAAAGTATGAGCACATCACTGTGCATGTCTTCTTGGATTTGTAGCATTTACCAGCACTGCCCCCATGGGAAGATTCAGAGAATATTACTAGGTCAATGGCCACATTCTCCTACTGCCCTTAACAACAAATCAGAAAGAATCAACTTTGGAAAGAAATCAGTACAACATGTGACCAATTTCTGCCAAATTGAAATAACTCTCGAATTCTTTAAAAATTAAGTAAATCATCCTTCCTTCACATGCTTCATAGTTTGTGACTGAGTCAGTTGATTAAAAACAATGGGGATAGGAGATTAGGAGTCTTACTAAGCGAAACTTGTAATGCTAGCACCCAGCATGGTGCTCCGTGTCCATCCATTGGATAAATAATAAAGGATTAAAAAAATAAAGATTCATAGAAACTGTTATAGAGGATGTGTTTCAGAGATAAAACTAGGCAAGAAAACAGTCATGAAAATAAAGAATTTTAGGCTGTCTTGTTCCAAGGCAGGTTTTGTAATCCATCTGGAATAAAACAAAGATTGCCCTGCCTTCCTGTTTTTCTGCCTGAACTTGACTGCCATTGGGTTTGGTCTCTGCTGAAAAATTCTAGCCTGCCCTGAAAACCATTTTTTTTTAAGGGATGGGGGAGAGTGATTGGCAGGCCTCTGGCAGTGTAGACAGGCTGTATTCACCACTGATCGCAAGCAATTGCCCTCATCCTTTGAATGTGAAGAAAGGTACAGCTTTATCTTGGTGAGAGTCAGACTCATTGTTAATCCTATACCCTGGAAAGGTCACTGATTCCCAGGCTACACCAGTGGTATTGCTTGGGAGGTGAAAGTGTATTAGAGCTGCTAGCAAAACACAGGATGGAGGGTACCAGTACTTAATAAATTTAATGAGCCTGTTTTTTTCTTAGGTTCTTAGGTTCTGGTGGCTCTTGGGCTTAAAGAGGGAATACATCTAGTACAATTTTGAACCTGACTTGTTTCATTAAATATACATGTGACCTATATAAAAGCAAATAGTGACACATTTTAGGGTATAGTGTGGTCTATCTAATTTCTGGAAGGCTGATATTGCAATTTAATATGCTGTAGACAATTTTTCCCCCCTCTGCAGAACTGCTGAAAGAGCTCCTGGTCACTTTTTCTAGACACAAACTTCTTTTGGTTGTCGTGAAGTCTATTAAAAAATACTATGCATAGCTGATTGTATACAACCCAGAACTTTTTATGGGCTGGATATAGGCAATCTTTTTTTTCCTTTTCCTTAAATATTAGGTGTATAACATTTTACATATTATTTTAAGAGGTTAGAAATGAAATTTTATTTGTCTATAAAAAGTTAGCCATTCCAAAATACATAATAGCCATTGAGAAATTGTGTGTCTGATTTTAAAATTTGATTTCTAGATTTTATAATTGAAGGGGACTTTTTCAAACTTAGAGTGAAGGAATGAATTGAGTATTTACCACCAAGAGGTGGATTGATTGTCTTTAGAAAGTTCTTTCTAGCTGAGGGTAAAAGCATACTGAGTCTTTTGATTATTCTGAAATCTCTACTTGTAGTTATAATATTTCATGTCTTTTTTTTGGCTGAAAACTTGGGTAGTAGATTGATAATGACATTTATTAGTTGTTATTATTGCTATTTTTAAAACGAAAAAGAAACCTGATTTGACAAGTACTACCAAGTAAATATTGAAGAAACAGAGACAGCTGACTGTAAGAGCAACTAAACAGGACATGAGAATAGGGGAAAGCGATAGCTCCTGTTGGCAACACTGTAGCAAAAGCTGCTGACACTGACTGTAAAATATAAAACTAAGGGAGGATTTGTCTTTGTCCCAGTGAATTGATCAATGTGGTTACACAATTAAGTCCAGGCTGAAATGTTCACATTAGACCTGAATTATCCTGTATGAACCCTGTGGAGATACCCCTATATGTGCCTTCATTTACATTGATAAATGTGTTTTTCCGTATTCCCTTTGTTCTGAGAGGAGAAGCATGCTGAGTAGGTTTTTTTGAAGGTGAAGACCTATTTTTGGATTTACATGAATTTCCTAAAATAAGTAAATTACTGGTGATTTATTGCTTACTGGATAAAAAGAAATTGTAATCCCCACAGGGCACTTACCCTTGCCAGTTCCAACTTTTATCATGGTAGCAGATGAACGGGATGCAGAATTTTTACGCATTATGGCCCTTCGCATAGTAACATTTCCATCCATTAATAGTTTTCCATTGCACAGATGGGAAACCTGTTAAAAGATACATTATGATTCTATGTACTTCATTGGATTGAATGGAGCTATAAGTGGAGCCATTATAGAATACAAATTTTTTAAAACTATCTTTTTTTTCTTCTAATTATATTCATGTGTTAGATACTTAAGCTGATTTATACCAGATCTATATCAATGCATTACTGTAGATGTTAATGAAGAGTTGGAGGCTACCTACTAGCTTATAGGGGCCCCCAAATCATCTCCTGCTTTTAGGATTATTTTTAAAAGTCATAATGAGAGAAACTTATTACTTTAGTTACAGTGAATTCCGTGGAATTCAGACTGTCCCACCATAAGACTCTTTGTGTTAGGAAGTAGAGTGCAAAGAAAACACTACCATTGTCCTTTAATTTTGGGGGCCTTCAATCCTAAATACCAATTACTATTTTATTTTTCATATTCACAGAATAGTTAGAAGCAAAACATATATGCATTCTTGTTTTGCTATGTGTCTATGTTTTAAAAATAAGAATATGTGCCAACTTTTTCATTGAATACATGCTCTTGAAAAGTTGTCTACTGTTATAAATGATAGCATATTTTAGAAGCACAACCATAAAATTTACTCCCTATCATCCCAGGATTACCAAAACCAGAATGGTGGGATTTTCTTTTCCCCTTTAAAAGAGTAGTGATGGTGCCAAAAAAATCAATTGCCTTTTTTTTAAGGTATTAGAGAGCAAAGTTCTGACAGGAGCACCACTAATTAACTGATAATTGTCTTCCTTTGGCAAGCTCTACTCTTCCTGCCCTTAATTTGCAGGTCTGTGTTCAGTAGTTGAAACAATACACGTACTAGTTTTTCATTTATGAGTAAATTTGAACTGTTGCCACTTGAAATTGTAGCTGTTGTAATAGGTGAATCTGAGGTTGTTAGACCACCACCAGGAACTGCTGAGAACTCACAAGCAGTAAATCCACCATTGCCTCTAGATTTTAGGCAAAAGATTGAAGCAATTAAAAAAAAAAAAAACACTTCCTCAATAAAATAGTGTCTTATCTTCCATAATATGCTTTATTAGTGATGATTGATGCTCAGTAATTTTTCATTATTGAAAGAAATATAATCAGTGTCCTATGAGAGCAAAATTACTATATGATGAAACTTTATAATTGATACATTTCCTTTGGATCTTTACAGTGGGAGGAAGTGAGTATTATGGATGAGAAAAACACACCAATCCGAACCTACCAAGTGTGCAACGTGATGGAACCCAGCCAGAATAACTGGCTACGAACTGATTGGATCACCCGAGAAGGAGCTCAGAGGGTGTATATTGAGATTAAGTTCACCTTGAGGGACTGCAATAGTCTTCCAGGCGTCATGGGGACATGCAAGGAGACGTTTAACCTGTACTACTATGAATCGGACAACGACAAAGAGCGTTTCATCAGAGAGAGCCAGTTTGCCAAAATTGACACCATCGCTGCGGACGAGAGCTTCACCCAAGTGGACATTGGCGACAGAATCATGAAGTTGAACACCGAGATCCGGGATGTAGGGCCATTGAGCAAAAAAGGGTTTTACCTGGCTTTTCAGGATGTGGGGGCCTGCATCGCCCTAGTATCCGTCCGCGTGTTCTATAAAAAGTGTCCACTTACAGTTCGCAATCTGGCCCAGTTTCCAGACACCATCACAGGGGCCGACACGTCTTCCCTGGTGGAGGTTCGAGGCTCCTGCGTCAACAACTCAGAAGAGAAGGATGTGCCAAAAATGTACTGTGGGGCAGATGGTGAATGGCTGGTACCCATTGGCAACTGCCTGTGCAATGCTGGGCATGAGGAGCGGAGTGGGGAGTGCCAAGGTAAGAGGAGCCATATTGTACTTTTTTTTCATTAGGGCTTAGTGCACGTAATTAAATCAGAGATGAGACTAAATGGAGTAAAGCCAGTAATTAGCGGCCCCTGTGGGATGTGGTGGGACAGAGGGGTCTAATGAGTAAGTGCTATAGCTCCAGGTGGCAAGGCTAAGACGTTTCTAATACTGACAAAATAAATGATGCTGCTGTAATCAGCAGAAAGCCAAACACATTTGCTAACAGGCACTTAGATCTCAACTGGCTTGATGCGCCCTCTGAAATGTAAATGAACAAGCTGAAGAAATGGCCTTGATTGATCCTTACTTAAAGAGGGCGGACACATTTTTGAGCCATAGTTTTCCTGTCTATAGACTTGGTAAAATGACAAAGATGGTAAATATCTCTTGTCTTATGTATGTGTGCCTGAATGATTTAAATATGAAATTAGGATTGCGTTGTTCCACTTACCTCCCACTGATTAAAATCGGGCTGCGTGAAGAAAGTCCATTTTTTTTTCCCTGCCTTGTGAACCAGTGGAGATGTCTCCAACAAAGTGGAGTGACAATGTTTCAAGTAGCTTCTGTTCCCTAAGCACCCACTGATAAGGTCTCTAAGTGAAATTAATCTTGACAAAAGACCTTTATTTCTCTTAGGAGGTGATAATAGAGCTAGCAAGAGTCTTATTTGATCTGTGGTCAAATTGGGTCACAATTTGCTATTGATTTTGGTTATTGAGCTTTTGAAGAAATCAACATGATAAATATTTTTAGCATGTTAATTACTATTTATCATATTACTAAGGTGATTTTTTTTTCTCACCTAAAGTTTAGTGTGTGCAATTTATTCCTGCCTTATTTCTCCTTCCTGTCCAAATACTGGGGAATTTGTAAAGTCTTTTCCTTTATAGCCGCTTTGTATCTGAGTAAGGGATGAGTAATTCATATTTATATGAATCGTTCATGTTATGTGTGGATTAAGGCTTACAAAAATCAGTTATCCCAGGTTTTTGTCTTGTTTGGTATTTATTTTTAGTGGTTATCGACAGTGTGCTGCCCCCAATACTGTTATGGTTACTAATAAACAGTTACAGTGTAACTCTGATCTTACATAGGGAACAGTCAGATGAATCTTTTCTCGGGGTGATTGTTGAGCTGTTGTTGAGCATTGCCACATGGTTCATCTGATTTGGTGATTAAAGAGCCTGAAATAACTGACTGCCAAACTATTTGTCTGGCATTTCAACCATCTTAATGACAGGGTGGGATTAACTATGGGGCAATCCACTTGATTGACTGGAAATCAACAGTTATAACCTCAAGAAAATTGCATTTTTAGTAATTTGGTGTCATAGAGTTATACGTTTCTCCTTTTGTAGTTTATACTTTCCTAAAGCATCATTCCCAATTTGCTACAGTTATTTCTGCGAGTAGTTAGCAATGAATGTCCTTTAATTTCATTGTAAATAAAACAGAATAAAGCTGGCTATCTTTTCTGTGGGCCTAGAGTAAAAAAAAAAAAAGAAAGTTGTAAACTTGAAAATGTACAAGTTAGATTTAAAGTGTTAGATAAAGATTAATGTCTTGCTTTTTTGTTTGCTCTTGACATAGCAACTACTTGATAAGCTTTACTAAATTGAAACCCTGAAGTATATTCTGGTATTAATATTAGAAAATATGCGAGTGCATTGTTATTGGCAACTAAATTACAATGATCATAGCAGGAAAAGGGAAATCAGCGGGGCAATGACACTCCATCACATTTTAGAGTAAATTATTCTGCCTTTCTGATTTTTATAAGATAGGGCTTGCACATCTTCACATGTCAAGATTCTTATATATGTTTTTTAATAAAACACCATTGGCTTCCATTTCCTGCTAAAATGTTCACTCTTTTAGCATTAGCACATCTTCGCGTATCTAATGTCATTGATTTTCAATTGTCACAGAGCCTAGTAACTCATACATTGCTAAATTGTGAAACTCCTTGACATTTTTACAACCCAAATTAGAAGGAAAAGAGAAAAAGATGGTGGGAGAAGTGAATGTAAAGGCAATTGAACGTTTTAGTGGTTTACTTTATGGAAATAATCTTGGGAATCCAGTTAATCATGTGGTTCACGGAAGGGAAGGAAGAGCTGCAGTTTCAGGTCCATTTCTGAGCAGACTGTTAATGGAAGGGGAAGGTTGAGCCTTTTTTGGGTTTCAGTGTTTTCAGGCATGCTACCCAGTGTTTTGTGTTTTGTTTTGTTCTTTGGCGCCAATAAAATGATTAACTCTTTCAAGACACATCTTGCACAAAACCTTCACTTTGTGTGCTTATTTATTTTTATTATTACCAAGTGAGAATTTCTGATGAATTTAAGGAAGAAGGACAAACGCGAATGACAAGGATTCTCAAACTCCAAACTTGAGCGAGACTTTTTAAAGATTACTCAAGACTCTAAAAGTCTTAGGAGCAATAACAATGGTAGATCCTATTTTTGACATCATTACTGGTATCAGAGAGGCATCCAGGTATAGTGGAAAGAATATGGAGACAAGAGAATGCATCTCAGTTTGGTCCCTGAGCTGTATGACCTTGACACGTTTCTTAAGCCCCCTGAGGTTTGTTTTGTTCATCTGTAAAATGGAATGGTAACAATTATACTTAGTTTACAGATTTGCTGTGAGGACTTGATGATATAAGATTGTTAAAAGTCATCTTGTAGATCATAGAGCTCTTTAACACTAGCATTTTTTGTCTTCCCAAGGTCATAGCTGTTGACTTTTAGGGGTGTTGAATTGAAATAGTAAAAGGGAAATCCATCTCCTGATCATTCTTTGAAGTCAAGGCTAAAAATAGGAAGCATCCCTATCCTTTGCCCTAACAAAGAATAATATACATTTTCACATTTCTTATTGAAAACAATATTTGGAGAGTGTCATTTTTTCCCCTCCTCTGTAAGAAAGAGAACTTTCTTTTGAATGAGAAAAAAGTGATTTGTGGGTAGAACAAGAAAGAGTGTGTAAAGTAAGCTTAAGAAAGAATATAAAGGAGAACTGGCCAAGTCTTCAGAACTCTGGCAGCAGGTTCCTCCTCAATTGTCTTTTCAATGATTCTACTGTGGCAGGACAAATAGAAGAACAGGTGAAAGGTCACCTACTTCCTCATCCATCTTCCTTAGGGTCTGGGAGGTCAGAGTGAAGATTGATTAAGATCTTAAATGTTTGACAAAGGATCCTTGGGCAAAAATGGCCAGGGCGGGCGGGGGCCTAGGGTGTGCTGTTGTTTGAATCTAACCCTGATCATTCTCCAGAGTCTTCAAGGGACCTTGGGGACGGAACTACACTTCCTCTTGCAGTTTTTACCCCCAGCAGTGGATGCTAATGGAGAGGAAGGATGAGGGATGGGCGAGGGAGGGCTGGCCCTCTGAAGAAGCTGCAAGTTCATTCTACTTTTGAATAACATTTTCTGAAATGATTTGGTTTGGTCTCTGTAAGACAACAAAAGAGTGTTACCCACTTATCCGTCCTCTCAAAGAGAATGTGACTGGAGTTAGCAGCCCTTTGAACTTTCCTAGTGATTGGGTGCAGAGGATAACGTAATCATTCTAGTTAGTTTGGTTACCAAGCCCCATCAGACTTTTGGAAAAAGAAACAAAATCCACTTCAGATATCTCCTCTCCTTATACACCCCCAGTGAGTAAGTGTTCCAGATGTTTTACTGGGTTGTTTTCATGTCCTCAAAAATATTAACCAAGAAGAAGAGAGGAAAAGATTCTTCATTAACTTTTTTTTTTTTTTTTTTTGCCTAATTAAAAAGCTGAAAAATGAAAAGGGAGCTCCAGGTGTACTCTTTGGGAAATATTAATCAGCAATGTTTTTCAGATAATATATGTAAAAATAATACTAATAAAAAGAAAGAATTCTTATGGAGTCATTTTTAAGGCCAAATAATCACAAATGGGACAAAGTTAAGCCAAGTAGGAATCAAGCCTTGCCGGAATATATAATTTTGCTATAAATTGAGGTCATAGATATCTGAAACCTGTGTTGTATATCATTATATATACAATACATTAATATCAGCAAAAGGTATCTTATTAAAAGTTCTTTTAAGAAAGAGCAAAACAGAAATGCTTCAACGGCTGTAAAATAGAGATATTTTAAATTCGTGCTCTGACAAGAGGGAGAGAGCTGTGTCAAAAAAAAAATGATTACTGTTTTTCAAATATGCTATAGAAGGACTTTGGGAGAAAAAAGTAATGGAAAAAAAGCATTTAAAATATAGTTCACAGAGAAGCTGTTTCATATTCTTTCCACTTTTGAAATTTTTCTTCTACCTTTGAATCGTGTCATTAAGAATCAATTGCTTGAATCACATGGGTGCTTTTATCTCCGGCTTTGAAGCATGGCTGTGATCATTGAAAAACGTAATTCTTTATCTGCTAGAAGAGCAGAGTTTAATTATTGTCCTTTTTCTGTTGTACTTTTTATTTTTTTCTGCTTTGTGTGACTAGCCGTCTTTTGTGAGTGTGAATCATGCTATGGTCTCTATTTTGGGTTCACCAAAGCATCACATGGGAATTATCTTAGGGATTTTTTAATATGGTATTCGAGATTTGATGACTTATTTCAGTCTAACTGAGCTTCCTTGTACCTTTCAAAAATGAATTAAGACATAATTATTCTGTTAAGATTTAAGCCTCTAGGAAAAAGACTGATTAAGTGGTTTTTCAGTTACTGCTGTGCAAAGCAGAAGTGGTCATGATATAAGTTTGCTTTTCACATCACTGAACTTTACTACTTAATTTTGGGGAGTTTTATCGATGAATTTCACATTACCAAAGAACTGCATGCTTGTCAGAAAAATTTCCAATGCAGAACTGTATAAAGGAAAAAAAAAACGTAAGTCTTTCACCCCCATCCATACACACACTGTTTTCAAACTCTTATTCCAACTTTTTATAAATTACCATTTTTCACAATTTGTCAGGCAACTCAAATATACTATAGGCCAGGCATGGTGGCTCATGCCTGTAATCCCAGCACTTTGAGAGGCTGAAGCAGGAGGATCACTTGAGGTCTGTAGTTCCAGACCAGCCTGGGTACAGTAAGACCCCATCTCTACCAAAAAAAATAAAAGAAGTAAATAACAAAGTAGCCTGTAGTCCCAGTTATTTGGGTGGCTGAGGCAGGAGGATTGCTTGAGGCCTGGAGTTGGAGGCTACAGTGAGCTATGATAGTGCTACTGCATTCCTACCTGGGTGACAGAGCCAGACCTCATCTAAAAAAAAAAAAAAGTAAAAAAAAAAAAAAAAATTCTACATCTGTGTATTTGAAAAATAATAGATGGAATCATCCTTTTAATTGTCATCTTGGTTTTATGATGCTTGACATTTATCAGGGACATCATTTTATGTTAGAGAATATAACTTCTACATTTGTCTTAATTGAAGATTAATACTCTGTGGGATAAATATACCATACCATATTTAACTTTTCCCTTATTAGTAGATATCCTGGTTGTCTCAGTATTTCCTGGTAACATTTTAAAACAAAACTTTTAATTTTTAAATCATACCTGCACACTGAAAAAAAAAATTGAATGATTAACCTTGCTTTGTTTTTTTTTGTTGTTGTTGTTTTGTTTTTGTTTTTTTTTTTGCAATCACACAAAAGGAGGTTTATTTTCTGGCTAGCCAGGGTCCAAGCCCCAGAGCACCAACGCAGTGGCCACTCTCGCAGGCAAGGACCATTAACCTTGCTTTGTTATTTTTTCTGGCTTTATCTTGGACAAGTGAATTTAGGAAACTTCCTTAACATGAGAATGTGAGTGGAGGAGTGCAGTCGAGCATAACCAAACTAGTAAGACGAGTGATGATTATGGAAGATAAGGGATTCATTAAATATTCATTGAATGAATGAATGAATGAATGAATAAATGCATAAGAAATTGTGGCCTGTTTCATCCGAAACATTTATTTGATGGAGTTATGTTTCATGGAATCAACATGATACATCAAAATCTTTGCATGTGCTAATGAATTAATGAGGTCCCTGTTTATGATTACTTCATTTGGGTCTTAACAATTTTTTTCATGTTTATGAATCATCTCTACATCCTAACATTCAAAATTCTCCACAGCACATGAAGTTATCATAGATACAGTACAAAATGTCTAAGAACTGCCTTTGGAATTTTAGACTTAGGTTTAGTTTCTAGTTGAGCCACGTAACCAGATATGTGATTGTGGATACTAACTTAGCTTCCCTACCCTCAATTTCATGTTTGCAAATTGGTGGTAATAGTATGTTACTATGTGTGATATGCACATATAAGCATGAATGTATAAAGGGCTTAGCACATTGCCTAGAATCACTGACCACTTAGTATGTGGAAATTGTTACTTTTATTTTTATTGTTGTTAGGTAGAAATATGGTGATCAAATGGGTGTTTGATTGGTGTCTATTCTCAATAATGAAACCATTTCGTTTAAGTTCCAGAGTAAAGGGGTTTTTTTGTTTGCATTTGGGTTTCTGAGGAGGCAATGGTGATAAATACAGGGAAGAGTGAAGGGGTGCCACAAAACGGCTTGTCTTGGCTACATTGATCACATCCTCTGTTCCCCCAAGTCCCTGTCCTAGAGCAGTGGTTCTTAAAATATGGGGCTGGGTTCCCCAAGACCCTTTCATGTGGTCTATGAGGTCAAAATTTCCTTAACACTAAGTTGTTATTTGCCTTTTTCCTCTCATTCTCTCAGATATGTACAGTAGAGTTTTCCAGAGGCCACCTGATGTACAATGTCTTATTAAATAGAATACAGAATCAAATACAGTAGTCCCCCCTTAATTGCAGAGGATGTATTTCAAGATCTTCAGTGGAGGCCTGAAGCCCCAGATAGTATCAAACTTTATACATACTATGTTTTTTCCTTATTCATATATACCTATGATAAAGTTTAATTTATAAATTAGGCACAGTAAGAGATTAACAGTAATAGTAATAAAATAGAACAATTACAACAATATCCTATGATAAAAGTTATGTGAATCTGGTCTATCTGTCTCTCCCTCTCTCAAAATATCTTATTGTTGGGAACCATAAAAGTAAAATTTATTGTTTTGTACGTGGGTAGCTGAAATCATAGAAAGTCAAAGCATAGATAAGGGGGGACAACTGTATGAGAATCCAGTTGTTCTCTATTAAGCCAGACCTTCAAGAGATATGGAAAAAAATAAAACAAAACAATGCCACTGTTCTCACTAATTTTGTTTTGGAAAATATAGTTGTTTTTTTCATTAAAATATGTTATTTGTGTTAATATGTAAATGACATTTTATTTACTTAACCCTTAAGACAATTCTATAAATTAGGCAGCAATTTATAGCTCTTGGTTTTTTAAAAACTGGTTATCTGTGTCCAATAACATGGCTCAGTGCTCCCTTTAGTTTTATTGTGCTTCTCAGAAGGAACGATTAAAGAAGGTCTCAGCTGTCCCCTGGACCCTGAGAGATTGTATCTTTTTCACTTAGGGTGTAAAATCTTTCTCACTGTATCCTGTTACAGCTGGTACCTCTGAGCTGATGTGGGGAGGGGAGCAGGTGAGGTCACTGGGTTCCATGATCTGTAAGGTAATTAATAGTCCCAGGACTAAAGGGACATTTTATTAATATTCAGGGTCTATTTCGCCTCCCTGGGAAACAAACAAGTTGGTACCATTTCGTTTACAACTCCCTTTGGACACCCTGAGCATTTTCTGGGTGAATGCAGGTCTTCAGCTGTCTGCCTGGCATTGCTTTTCCAGGCAGCAGATTCCTCATTTGCATATTCTGTATGCACCCTCATGCAAAACAGCACACCCATTTCCCCCTTTCACAAAGCCAATGAGGGCTTCCTTTGGAAACTCCAGCCAAAATCTCCTTCTGTTTATGCAGAACCCAATGATTTAGACACCATGCAAATTAATTCGGTTTTGATTTGAATGCTTCCAGAGATTGGGGCTGGGAGGTGGAGGAGAGTGGACTGTTTGCATAGGGCTCTTTTTATGCACACCCCCCACTACCCCCATGTGGCTGGTTGTCACTCCTCTGCCCCTTGCCCCATGCCCCCATGCAAAACAACCCAGCCCCTGCTGCTCATTTCATTTTGACCCTTGGAAAAGGACCCCAGCCTTGGTGAATCCCTTGGCTTGTCTGTTTAGTGACAGCTTCGGCTGGAATCTTGCTGTTCTTTCTGAGGTGGGAGGAGATGGCACTATGCAGATTATGCTAGGAATGTCTAGAAGTGTCCCAACAAAGGGTGCAAAAAAATTGTAAGAAGATAAAATTCTTTGAAAAAGAATTGTCACATCTCAGGAAGTCCTGAAAATAGGCTTTAGGTCACTAATGGGCTGGAATCCATTCACTCCTTCAACAAATAAGTATTGAAAGTGTATAATGTACAAATCACCACAGGTATTTTAAAGTATGTTTCTACATCTACGAATGAATACATCAGTCTTCATACCTAGAATCACAATTAAAATCTGTTATTTTCTTCACTCGTGTCCCTGGATAAGATTCTTTAAGAAGTGTATTGACTATAATTCTGTTCCTTATGACATTTGTGTGTTCACTTTTGGTTGAATAGTGTCATTTGAATTCCTGTCTCCCCCCTCCCTCCCAGGCCTCCTCACCCCCTCCAGTGCCTCCAAATTTACTTAACCTTTACTTTCTTCCTTCTGGAATGGGAATGCAAGCACACTGCATATTGTGCCCAACAAACTTCCCTCTCTGCTTGAAAGCAGCACTATCTTCAGAAAGGCCATGATCATATGCATTCTATAAACTGGAAGAAGAGGACTTTGCATGAAATGTTTTTGAAGTTCAATTAGTCTTGAGTTCAAACTAATTTCACAGGGCAGAAAACGGGCATAGGCAGACGTTGCAGTGTAATTAAGTGGGGGCAAGGTCAGTTAAAACAACATCTAAATGTGGAGGAGCTTTGGTTTTTGCTCCACATGGTCTGACAAAGTTTGATGATGCTGTTCAAAGTCCATTTGGGACGGATTATTAGGATTAAAGAGCAGCAGAATGCTCTGTACTTGGTGTGTTCTCTGGTGTCATTAGTGGATGAGAAAATTCAGCTGCTTATCTGGCTCTTGTTTCTAAGGATGGATTTAAGCAGACCCACACTTCTCAAAGGTGATCTTCCTAACCTCGTCTTAATAAGTTACAGATCTCAAATTGCTCAAAATCCTTAAAATGCCATTTGAAGTAAGCTGATTGATAATTATCATTTCCCTTACGTGTACAGATATTTTCTGCACCAGTACAAAGCTGTGGTACAGTTTCTTAATTACCCAGATAATCCTGTTTGCTTGTATTTTTAAACTATGAAGTACTGGGTAATTATTCAATTCTTAATAGAAGGCAAATGGCAATGTAAACAATAATTAGGATGTTAGACAGACTAATGCGCTTCAAAGCAAATTGGATTTTTTTCATACTGTTCAGCATGAAGTCCCATAAAGCTAACAATTTAGAAGCAAGGCGAAAAGGGTTCCATTTTGTTCATATTTTATGGCGTTATCTCTTCGTGGCTTGTTTCTGTGAATAGCAGTTTGCCCCAATGAAGCTGGCTGTGCCCAAGCCAAATGTTTCTGTGACAATCGCCTCCCTGCTGTTTGACATTTGGCTGTGTGCTCCCGGGGCTCCAGATTGGGCCTTTGTCTGTTTTAGACCCCAGGGGTCAGAGGTTAACAGAATACTGATTTCCTCCCATAATACCATGGCAGGTAAATATGGGCCAACCTCATGATCAGTTAAGACACAGCTCAGTTAGGAATGCTTTTCTCTCTGGCTTTTGTCCTTAAGAACTTCCCTGATTTAAGGCTTCACGTTTCCCAGCTTTTGCTTTTCACAGTGGATTCTTCATGATGAGTGCTACCCTCTCTTTTATGTGACTCCCTCCTTCACAAGGAACTAGCATATCCCCAGATATACATGACCTGAAAACTAGGAGCAAATCATTGCTTTTGATGAATTAATTTTACAAACTTAATATGACAATACTTTGCAATCTTTAGACACTTAATTATGTCTTGTAGTCTTATCTGTGCTGTATGTTTCATTGATGAAATAATAAACTGATAACAAAAGCAGTAAACAAAGATACTCTAATAATGTGGCAATTCCCCAGCCCCTCCTTTTCCTTGTCTAGCCTTCAAGATGTGTTGCCAGTTTGAAGTGCAATTAAGTGAACAATCAGCTTTATTTTTCATTTTCATCATTTATGGAGATGCCCAAGCATTCATCAATATCAATGTTATTAATGTTTTACATCAGTTTAATTATATCAGCCTTCATTTTTCCCCCAAAGATTAATGTGTCTCTGTAGGTTACATCCTAATTGATTATGATGCACACACAGTCTTTAGAAGTTTAAAATATGTTCCAAACTTTCAAATTTCTGGTTACCGTCGATTAATTTTAGGCCACCTTTTTATACATTGGCTATCCCTCTTTCTGTTAGGCCAACCTCTTTCCGATGGCACTGTGAACTTGATGCTTGGATTCATTTGTTTTCAGATTTAAGTGTTTGAAAAAGACATCCGCACTTTGAAAAACAGTTTCCTTTTGAAGTGTCCAGCTTGGCAGTGACTGAAGCAGCCCCAGGCAGATTAGCATGTTAAAAGAATGGATCAATACCTTTCTGGCTCCTCTACCCTCCTTGCTCTTTTCCAAGGGAGAAGAGTTTTGAAGAACCCTAGGAGGCCCTTGACAGAGGTGCCAGGAGGCTTCAAGAGGACTGTCCATAGGGAGTAGGGACAGTGACAGCTTGATCTAGTGCCCAGACCACTTCTCCGCTGGTCATTTGAAAATGGATGCAAGGGGAATTGACAGCTTCAGGGAGGCTCTAGCAGTTCATGTAATTATGGAGAGGATTAGAAGAAAAGTGTTAGGAGAAATAAGAGATCAATACAAGGGCACTTGTTGACTAGACTCACCTTTAGGTATTAGAGGACTCCGTTTTGTATCATTTAGTTTGTGCTTAGAGAAAAATATTTTATAGGTTTTTTTTTTTAAAGGGTTGTGTAAACCTGTGCATCAGAAAAAATAAATAAATAAAAAGCAGCTGCCACTAGCTTTTGAGAGCAGACTTGTAAGTAATTAACAATATAATGCTTCTAGTCCTTAAGATGTAAAAGTACTAATTAATTAATAGGAGAAATTGAGATTTCATTACTCAGTGTTCTTTAATGAGGTGATGGCAAAAAAGTGCCACTGAAAGTAATATTTGAGCATTCAGGTTTCCTTTTCAAGCATTTTCTTTTGGATCCTAGAATTTAAACTTAACACTTAGGCAGGGCTATGGTCAAACAAGTTAAGAGTGTGGTTGTCTTTGTACAAAAAGAGACGCATGTTGATGGAAAAATGAGAATGCTATCTTTGCATGAGTGAAAAGAAAAGCATTTTTAAAAAGTTCGAAGTAGACTGTGACTTCTGGAAGTTTTCCTCCATAGGACAAAAATGGCTACTGTGCTTAGCTAAAATAAACCCAAGTATCTATTTTATTGTAGCCTTCATAAATGATTCTGGGGTCCTCTTTCACAAATGTTGTAACTATAACTATTTCATTCGTTTTTAAATGGTTACTGGATATGGGAAAAATTCTGCACTATGATTTCAGCAATTTGTACAATAACTTTTTAAAAAAAGCATTGCTATATCTTTTCTTTCTTTCTCTTAGTGAAGCATAAAGTGTTTTACTAAGAAAAGTAATATCTTACCTTATAAAAATCACATTATTGAACTTAAAAAAATAGATATACCAAAAAGCATCCACCCCTAACCTCAAAAAGAATTGTTGACTCCTGCTACAGATAATGATTGAAAAACACAGACCCACCGAGTTTTTCCAATATTTTCTATTATGTCTTCTAGCTGGTTATCACTAATTTACAGAAAGCTACTGATTTTTGTATGTTTGTCTTACATCCAGTCTTTTTATTGAACTGTCTTGTGAATGCTAACAGGTTTTCAGTTAATTTTCCAGGGTTTTCTAGAAAGCAAATAGTTTCAATGGCAAGCAATTACATATGTTTTTCCTTTTTCCCAAAATTAGAACTCTTATTTCATCTTACAACATTGGTCAGAATTTTTAGACCAGTAATAAATAATACTGTAGACTCTGAGTATCCTTATTTGGTGCCCAATTTTAGTGGGTATAATTTAACTATGATATCAGATCTATTTTCTTAATATCATATTTCCAATTTTAAAACACTTCCCAGAAAGAATGAATGTTAAATTTTGTTGAATTACTTCAAGTATTTCTCTTGGTTATGTGGCTTTGTTTGGTTTATTTATGAAATCTAGTATATCAGTAGATTTTTCTGATAATAAACCATAAACTTTCTTTCCATTTGTGGAATAAATCTATATTAGATGGCAGTGAATTTGACAGTCTCTTGAATTGGATTTGTTAATTGAAAACAGTGATTAAGAGTGAGAACTTTGGAATAAGATCTGAATTTTAATCTCAGCTGTGCCACTCACCACTATTTGACTATGGCTGATTATTTCACTTTAGCAGTTTGCTTTTTGTGTCTGTAAAATGGGAATAATGATACCTACCCCGTGGGTATATTTTATATTAAAAAGGACAATATATGTAAGAGTCACCTAGGAAGTGGTATCTATTAAGTATTCAGGAAATGTATAAATTTTTATTGTTATTTTATTTTTCTATCTCTTGCCATATTTATACCTTTCTTTTTCTCCTTTTCTCAGCAGGTCTTAGTACTACAGTTAATTCATAAAATTAATTAAGATAGTTTTTCGTTTTTTAAATTAACACCATAGAATGTTAATGTGCGTGAGAACTATCGAACTTTATTTTCTTTGCAAGTGGCTCTGGACTGTGAACTTAGAATTTGAGCAATTTTCAGTTTATTTTTTAAAAAGTGTAATAGCCATAATGACAAAAATAGCTATGGGACTTTGGTCAGGTGCTTTTCAAATCACATAAATGCATTTTCAAGCCCAACATATAGTAGACATGTTCCATGACTTTGATTTGGGCTATTCTTAGCCTCTGTTGACTCTATAGTGAACAGCAAAGATACCACGTTGCTCTCATCCATAATTATATTATTGAAATTTCTCATTAGTTGTGTAGATCTTAAACATGTGAGTTAAAGGTAATGGGCTCGTTAAACGCAGAATTAGTTCATAGGCATGGTCGAGCTATTCATTAATCGGGAGCCTGGCTGTTAATGAGAATCTAGTTGAAAAAATATTTAATATCCCATTAGGGAGAGCTACTTTTCACTGCAGAGTGAATGTGGATGCAGCCCCTTGGAGCTGGGGTGCGTTGCTCTCCTTTTTTTATTGAGAGAGAGAGAGAGAGAGAGAGAGAGAGAGAGAGAGAGAGAAGACATGAAATCACTATTTGGAGAAACATCTGGTGTTCCTTACATCAGCAACATTGAGATAATAATTTGTAAATATTTTACATCAGTTTTGAGGCTTGGTAAGTTTCATTTTTCACTTAACCAAACAGACAAATTATTCTGTGGGCCACAGTGGGCAGAATAAACACCAGAGAACAGATACCGCCTGGAGGAAGTTAGGAAGAACATGTTTCACATTTTGAACTCCCGGAGAGTGGAATGCTGTGCCTTTCGAGGCAGTGAGTTCAAATTTTTCGATGTGTTCACACTGGTGGGTGATCCCCAGGGCACCTCAAAGCAAAGGGATGGGGGACCCTGTGTTTCTCGCAAGGGGCACCATCGGTATTTTGGGCAGGATGATTCTTCATTGAACAATACCTCTACCCAGCGCTGCAGGTGTGTCCCGTGCACTGTGGGCATACACGTTGTGAGGCATCTTGAGTCCGTAATAGTCCCTGGGCACTAAAGGCTCATGTCACCCCCTAGTCATTGTGACAGGCCAACCTCCCCTTGCATTTCCAAATGCTCTGGAATGGATACTAATCTCAATTATAAACTTCTAGACTAGACAAACTGTAAGGTTTCTTATAACGCTAAGATTCTAAGATAGTAGAATTTGGGATACTCTGTTTTAAATATTTCATATCTTCTATAGTAGCTAATCTAGGTCTAAGATCATATAACATAAAAAAAGATGGAGAAGCGCTTCCAACCACAGCTTGCAACCTCTCTATTTTTATTTTCCTTAAATCTAAGTATACACCATAGCATCTCAAAATCAATATCGTGTTTCCCCGATAAACATAAATTGAAGGAGAGGAAGAATGTCTTTGGAAGCAACTGCTAACATTTTGAAAATGCATCTGTGATGATGGCCATCAGCCAAGTACTCTACTGGCTTTAATTTATTTATTACCAAAACACCCTTGTAAGTCAGGTTTTGCTGTTATCCCCATTTTATAGATGGGAAGGCTGAGGCACAAAAGGATGCCTAGGGCCATGTAGACTACTTAAGACTATCTGAACTAGATGGACTGGTTCCAGCCTCCACACTTACCAACTCTGTTATCATACTTTTCTTTGGCAAGAATTTAGAATCCTCTCCCTGAGTTAACTAACAATCTAGGATCTGCCTTGTATTCTCTCTCACAAGATAAGAGGAGTATTTAAAATGCCTGAGCGATAGACTTATGTGAATAGTGTTAATAGTGCCCTATACTTATTTACTCCAATATTTATCAAATATTCTTCTGCCAGTGAATGGCCTTTGCATTAGTTTGAATAGCTTTGCAAAAAGCAAAATGTGACTGTGAAAGGCTGGAGACCTTGTCATAGGGTATATTACTGAGTAAGTTTTTTTTTTTTTTGGTTTGTTTTGTTTTTGAGATAGAGTCTCACTTTGTTGCCCAGGCTAGAGTGAGTGCCGTGGCATCAGCCTAGCTCACAGCAACCTCAATCTCCTGGACTCAAGCAATCCTCCTGCCTCAGCCTCCGAAGTAGCTGGGACTACAGGCATGTGCCACCATGCCCGGCTAATTTTATATATATATATATATATATATATATATATATATATATATATATTAGTTGGCCAATTAATTTCTTTCCATTTATAGTAGAGACAGGGTCTCGCTCTTGCTCAGGCTGGTTTCGAACTCCTGACCTCGAGCAATCCTCCCGCCTCAGCCTCCCAGAGTGCTAGGATTACAGGCGTGAGCCACTGCGCCCAGCCAGTTGTTCTTATTTTGACTCTGTATCAAAGCATAAAGGGATGGTAGGTTGTTTTTTTTGTTTGTTTTTTTTGTTTTTACCTTGATTAAGTAATTGGAAGGTTATAAGCATAAACCCAATTTTACAAAAGATAGAACATCATCTCATCCTGAAGGGAGGACAGCCTAACCAAATGAGAAGTGTTTGATTTCTCAAATGCTTGTACAATAAGTATCGAGATTTAGAAGGAAAATCAATCTAAAAAGAGAGTGAACTTTTAATGATGGAAATGTTGGGTACATGATTCTAAGCTGATTCAATTAGCGTGTTTATTTGCAAAATGTGTACAGAAAAAAAATGGCAATGAAGTAACTTGGAAAGCAATTCATTTATGTAATAAGAAGAAAGGGGAAAAACAATGGAGTATAAAATTACAAAGGAAGCTGTATGTCCCTTCCTCTAGCATTCACACATACTTTCTACCCTTCCCCTGTTGTGACTGCAGTGGAAATGGCTCACCTTTCAGCTCCTTAAAGCCAGTTACATCCTGAATTGTTGAGTTGCATTAGCCAAAAAACATCGTCTTTTTTTCCTCTTTAGCCATTTAGGGTCAGGTCTTGCAACATAACCCTAATGAACACAGAAGGCCAGGCAACGTTATTTTAACATGTAAACCAGTTTTCTATATACCGACGTTTCACATATGGAACATAATGTTTGCCCGGGCTGAGGAGCTCTTCTCCTTGCAAGAACTTTCTTTATAGTCCCTTAAACAATGGGGACATCTTGAATGATTAATTGTGTTCTCTTCTCCTCAGCCTTATGGCAAAATGGAACATTTTGAGTTCTGTTTTAACACTAACAGAGGCAGAGGGAAGCCTCTTCCTTGCTGTGGCTTAGTGAAGTGGAACATCTCTCTTCGTAGCATGGGAGAATATGCAAGTGAGAAGGACCTTACAAATTCTTTCATTAGTTCATGTTTCTCATTTACAGATGAGGAAACTGAGGTTCAAATTAATAAAGTATACAATAAATTAATAGACACCGGTGCCTGAAGTCTGGATTTTTTGAGTTTTGCACTATTCCCTTTCCAAAAGATCATAATCTAAGGTGGTAGACCGATCTATAAAAATGTTTATAATGTGTGATAAGTAAAGTAAGCTCAGGTGAGAACCTGGAGGAGAGAAATGCTGAGTCCTACCAGAGCTGAGGCATACAGGAAGGTTTTTGGAAAATTAATCAAACTATTGAATAGTAGTTGATTTCAGCCATAAACATTTTTTAAGTATCTTCTGTATCCCAGACACTGGAAAGACAAAAATGCATGGCATGGCCTTCAAATATGGAATCTTTTGGGTAAGCAACTACATTCCAGGTTTGTAGAAGAGGGAACATATTGTGTGGGGGTATGCATGAGTGTGTGTTTTGGGGGAACACATCAATGGACACAGTGGCCAGTGGGTTTTAGGAAATGTGTGAAAGGGAAAATTTTGAGCAACTTCTACGCTTTAGGCTTGGTCCATCAGTACATGGCTTTCCATTCTTCATTTCAGGAAATTCTAAAGGAGGAGGTAATTTTTAAGGAATGGTGTTTGGCATGGCAAGAGAGGATCAGTTTAGTGCTCAGGATAGAGGATCAGTTTAATGTTATACTTGCTAAAAGTCAAATATATGAATGAATGAGGGTTCAGGAAAGGAGGGTGATTATATTTTTAGTTGCTTTTTGATTTTGAGTTTGACTTTGTAGAAAAACAAGTTTTTCGAAGCTTTAGATTGATACTTATTGGGAGATGTATCAGTCAGCTTGGGCTGCTGTAACAAAATATTAACCAGGGCTTTTCTAGGCATGTGGACCTTGTAGAAATCATTTAATCCCTCTAAGCCCTTGTGTTCCCCATCTGTGAAATAGACATGTATTATATGTATATCAATCTTTGATCTATTTCAATTGATTAATACTTCACTAGACTATAACAGTCAGATTTGTCATAAATAATACTCTGGTTTTTATTGTATGCATAGCTGCTAAATATAGCATGGAAAATCCTACTTATTGAGTCTTATATATATGGTTTAAGATACGTTCAAGGATCCCAATTCTAGGCATCTACCCAAAGGAAAAAAAGACATTCTGTAATAAAGACATCTGCATTCAAATGTCTGTGGCAGCACAACTCACAATTGCAAAGATGTGGAAACAACCCAAGTGCCCATCAGTACATGAGTAGATTAATAAAATGTGGTATATGTATACCATGGAATACTACTCAACTATAAAAAACAGTGGTGATCTAGAATCTCTTATATTATTCTGGATAGAGCTTGAGCCCATCCTTCGAAGTGAGGTATCACAAGAATGGAAAAACAAGCACCATATATACTGGCCATCAAATTGGTACTAACTGGTCAACACTAAATCATGTTATTTGTAGAAAATAGGCAAATATCAATATGGGCAAAATCATGTATAATCTCATATACATGAGAGCTGTGCTTATCATTGAGCTGTGCTCATATACAAAATCATGTATGATCTCATATAATGAGAGCTGTGCTTATCATTTTGCCTTTTAATGCTTCCAGACTTTCACTGATGTACATATACACACACCACAGAATGAGTTGACCATGCAGCATGATCATAAAATTTTTCCAGATCAATACATGTAACTTCCTAACATTATTTTTTAATGGCTTGCAGAGTTTTCTGTTCCTTGAATGCACCATGATATCTTCAGCAATCCTTTATTGTTAGACATTTAGGTTGTTTTCAGTTTGGTGGTTTTAATAATGTTGCCCTGAATATCCTCAGCAAACCTTAAACCATAGCCTTAATTATTTTCAAATAATTGCTGAGTCAAAAAATATGCATTTTAAAAAGCTTTAGTACATGGTAAAAAAGGCGCAGTTTTGAGATATATGCTTACTGAGCATAGAACAAGCAGAATGAGAAATAGCATACATATAGGGTCAGTGTATGCTAATTTCTATGCAATACTCATTAATGAAATGAACTCCAAAGTGGAGGTAGTTTTACTCATTAGCACTTGTATGTGAGAAAACTTCTTTTAAGGATTTGCCATCTCAAGATTTTTACCATCAAAGCCTTTCTTTTCATTCTAAAAACTCAATTAATTTTAAAGCTTGTTTTAAACAAATGTAGGATCCTTTGGCTACCTGTGACAGCTGTTGGCAGGTACCCTTTAATATAAGGGATTATACGTTTAGATGCTTGATGCAAATTATTACCTCTAAATGTACTGCAAGTTTTCCCTCCCACTATTTCGGGAGCATCACTGCTTTTGAAACCCAGAGGAAAGCTCCCTTTCAAAAAGACATTGTTAAAGCAAGCTGGATGAGGCAGATTGTTTTTATATAGTCGCTTGGACACTGTTGTCTTATAATTTTACCAAACGCCTGTAGGGGTTCACTAACTGGAAAGGAAAATGACTTCATGGAGTAAGCATGGACTTTAAAATATCTACTCATACAGAAACCAGGAGTTCGAATCCCTGTAGAGTTGGCTGATTCTTCTTCTTCATGAGTTAAATACATTGATTGCTGTGTAATCAATTTTTTTCTGTGACCTTAAAATTCATCTTGTTATACTTCAGAGCTCTACCACCTTGAAATGGGGTCATTCAACTGCCTGTAGTAACATTGCATATACTTATCTCCCAGGTCCTACTTAATCACCTTGGGATATTAATTATCCTGTTAAATTTTGCACCTTCTTCTTGCAAGATGGTTTTCCAATTCTGTGGGTGGATTGTAGAAAAACACTTCACCCTTTCTTTCTCCCATCCCCTACTGCTTTGCCCTCCCTCTTTTTGGTGAAAGATCCTGGGACACCCTGGCTTTGATTTGGAAGACCTTGTCATTTAGAAGCAGGCTTGAGTTTCCAAGGATGTTAAAATCATGCATATATTTTCTTGAACTGAAAAACGTTCATTCTGCTTTCTATAACTCTTCTCTTAGCAGTAAGAAAAATAAATTCATATTATTTCTTGAACTTTTTTCCTATTAACACACTTTGCTGTTCATTGTAGAATATTTGGGAAATGCAGAGAAGAAACACTGCCTCACACCAAGTAAACCTGAAGTCATATTTGGTAACACCCTGGCACTAAGTTCCTATCTCGATATTGCACATGCCCAAGGAGGGAAGAGTTTTACTCCGCTTGGGTGGTGGCATTTGCCATGTCCTCTCTCCTGCGGGTTTAGACCAAGGAAAAGGGTTTGTTGCTAACCTCAGAATCACCTACTCACTGGGTAAAGACTTCATTTGCTGTTGTAGATTGCACTTCTGTTTTGCTTGGGATGGATATTGTCATCTACATGCCTGTGGAGTTACAGCTTCCCACACGCTTTATTGGCCCAGAAACTACAGCTACTTGTGTCTCCCACTCTCAACATTCCAGTTCTCCACTGGGACCAGCACGTTTGGCTGTAACTCTGAAATCCTCTATGAATGAGCTCTTGCCGTTCCCTTCCCCTAGGGTGCTGCACCCAATTTCTCAATCCCACAGAATCTTGTTCTGAATCATCAGGAACTTGAATGTGACTTACTGATCTGATGCTAATACGGTGCGTTCCTGGGACCCCTAGCTGCTTCTTCCCATTGGCTGGAAGTCCTGAGAGTTTGATGTTGTCCTAAATGAAGACTTAGTTCTCTGCGACACTTTGTACTCTCCTTTGGCTCTACATCCATTGTTTTCAGATCTAGTCCCCCTGCCCCCGCCGTCCCCACCCCGAATTCCAGTTTCTTCCCATCTCCCTCTATTGTCTGTGTCTCTGAGGTTTGTACATGCCTGGACAGCCACCCCGTCAGAGATAAGCAGTAAGCTCTATGGCACAGGAACTATTTAAGCAGCAGCTTGCAGCTGTCTTTAATATAAAGAGGAGCTTCAGCGGGTATCTCTCCCTGGAAGGAGGGACTGGAATAATTGCTCTGGTCCCTTATAACTCTGAGATTATTATAATTCAACGGTAGCTGCCTTTCCCACCTCACAGAATCAGTAAAATGCTCTGACTATATTCCCCGTCCTGCGCAGTCGTGAGAGCATGGTTGGTGCAGAAGGTGGGGTCGTATGCTCAAATGTAAATTCAAATTTTAAAAAAGTTCCTATCAATACAAAAAGTGCAGCTGAGGCCGGGCCCGGTGGCTCACGCCTGTAATCCTAGCACTTTGGGAGGCCGAGGCGGGCGGATTGCTCAAGGTAAGGAGTTCGAAACCAGCCTGAGCGAGACCCCGTCTCTACCAAAAATAGAAAGAAATTAATTGACCAACTAAAAATATATATACAAAAAATTGGCCGGGCATGGTGGCGCATGCCTGTAGTCCCAGCTACTCGGGAGGCTGAGGCAGGAGGATTGCTTGAGCCCAGGAGATTGAGGTTGCTGTGAGCGAGGCTGACGCTACGGCACTCACTCTAGCCTGGGCAACAAAGTGAGACTCTGTCTCAAAAAAAAAAAAAAAAAAAAGTGCAGCTGAAAAACAAGTTGATCAAAACTGGCATGTTTGATCATTAAAATGGTAATGACCAAATTATTTCAGTTACCTAGGGATCCTGTGTACTTCTGCCAGATGGTTTGACAACTGAGGAAGATGGTTTGATTCACTGGTGATGATGCATCTAGAGCTGGGTGTATATTTGTTTTGTTTTGTGCGTGGAGACTTGAGTGATCACAAGAGGGACAGCAGGATATTTTGCTGTGAATAGACAGAAATTATTGAACTACATTAGAGAACTGGCTTGTAAAAATGCACAAATGCTCATAAATGAAGTAGTATTGGTGTTTAATGGTAAATCTGTCCTCTTCTGCCTGCACTCCTCCTCCATGATATTCCAGGGGGGTTACAAATTCTCTGAAACCTGATTGATGATCCTGTGATCACTCCTACTGTGGGACCACCACTGGCTTTTAAATATGGCTCCGCAAGAGGACATCTCCAGGCTCTTTTGTCAATGTCCCTTCAGAGCTCTAACGTCTCCAGCTGCAGCTGTGCTTTTTCCTACACAGGGAACCCTGCCCCAAATGCCCTCCTGCTGGTCACAACTTTACACATTCCACAAGGTCCTGCCCAACCATCACTTTCTTCTCCCTTCTAACACTCACAAATATTTTGATTGCATTCCTTCATATTTTCTAATGACATTTTATCTTACTTTTCAGGGCACAGAGTAGAGTATGACTTAATGAGTAAATACTCTGCCACTTACTAGCTGTTTGACTTAAGACAAATCAATTAGTGTTTCTGTATTCAGTTTATATAAAGTGCAGATAGTAATGGTACCTACTCCAACAAATTGGTATGTGAATTAAATAAGTAAATGCATGAAACACCAATGAACCATGCCTAGATCATAGTAATCACTCAATAAATATTAGCTCTTACTACTACCACTACTGCTACTATTACTGGATTGTTGTGGCCCTAAGTTTGGTGACAAGAGTTTAGGCTGTATTTTAGACCCCACTTCCCCCTTCAGTTGGACACCCTTGTTCAGTATCAAAACTGGCATGTTTGATCATTTAAATTGTATAGGTTGTTCAGTGAATCTATACAGTTGTTCCGTGAACAACCTATACAATTGTTTTGCACCAGAATCTATATACTTCCCAGGCTAAATCTATGTTCTATTTATCTTTGCATCCCCAATAATGCCTAAAACAGTATGGTCCACAAAGTCCTATTCAGTCCTGGCACTCTGTGTTTGATCATTAAAATGAATGAGGAAATGAATGTAAAAAGAACAATGTAAAAATGTCAATATGGTTTTGTTTATTTGTAACCAGTCCATTGATTTTTGAAGCACAGTCACAGAATGTATCATGTATTTTCAGGAAGAAACCAGTATTTGTCACCATCTTATTGCAATCCTGGATATGTCATAAATTTAAAGAGTAATTGAGGCTGAATTTTCTGCAGCTTTATTTACTAGATCAAAGAGTGACTTAAACTTTCAGCACTTATTTTATTTGCCAGCATAAACTTATGCATTCAGTCAAGTGCCAAGAAAAAAGTTAATCTTCTGAATTATGTGGATTCTGGCAAATCGCTCTTTCTTTTGGGGGGAAAAAGAGAGAGAGAGAGAGCTTTGAGTTTTTATCTCCCTTCAGCAAATCCAACTGATTATAATAGTGAGAATAAAACTCTGGCAATTAATCTAATAGCTCTAGGCTGCTAATCATTCCAGGAAAGTGACATTACCCAGAATATACTGGTTACCCTTATTGCATGTCATTGATATATAATTCAATTGATTTTCACACTTTTTACATTCAGAAATGAAATACAACTTTTGTCATGTCACTAGATTGGAATTCTTTGACAATACATTAACATGACAAAAATAATATTGCACACAAGAATAATGTGGAAATAAATTACAGGTAGAGCTGTATCCCTAAGGAGGTTTTCATTTGTGTCTTAGAAGAGAAGACTTATAACCCTACTCACACATCTATTTCATTCCAGTGTGTTTTAGGCTCTTAGTTCAATTCAATAAATTACTCATTTTGTGCTTGCTACATAGGCAGCACTGTGTCAGCTTTGGTGGACATTTGCACTTACACAAAGGTCCTGTCTGTGTAACTCTAAAGTACCACACCATTTTTTTTTTTTAAGAGCAAATACAGAGACTTTCATGCAAATAAACCCTTGCAAAGGATAATTTGTGGATGATTCGAAAACTACTACTACTTTTCTGGAACTGTCTTTTTCAAAATGTCTAGGGCCACCTTTTTAAATGTGCTTAGTTCTGGAAGATTTTGTCCAGTTCAAAAGTGGATTAATTTTTGGAAATCTATTAATTCATAGACCAACTTTTTGACAAATGAGAAGATGAATCATGCTGTGTAATGTTGGGTTTTAGTCAAGGACAATGAGTGATTGCAAAGTAACAGACTGTTTTTATGAGTGACTTTTAACTTGCTTTGAGTGCAGCTTCAAAAGAAGTATCTGGAGCATCAGAAACTTGGAAACACAAGTGAAATAAGGATGTGATGGATCGCCCACATTCATGGAGTTAGCTGTCAAATGCAATGTAATCTCCATGACAGCAGGACCTCCTTGAGATTTGTTTTCTCAGAGCCTAAAACTGAGCCTGACACATAGTTGCCATTGAAATGTATGAAAGATTGATTAAATGCTTATGTGAATGAATATTCTCAACGGTTCACAAATATACTCAAAGGCCCATGGCGAATAGTGGTTTATCTGGGCACCCCCCAACCCCCTTTTCTGGCATTAATTTAATTCATTTGTGTTGAGGTTGCTATGCATTTATTCGATGAAATTTTGGCTTTGTGCTAAGCACCATACTTGTACTTTCAGTATTTCACACAATTTCGGTAGTATCACAAATTGGTGAAAAAGTGACTGTCATTATCCTCTTTTCATACATAAGGAAACTAAGGCTCAGAGAAGCTAAGCAGCTTGCCCAAAGTCACACAGCTAATAAATGAGGACTCTGGATTCAACTGGAAAAGTCTGGCTACTGACCAAGGCTACACCCTTAACCACAATTCTATGCTGTCTTTCAGTGCATCTTTGTTATTCTAATTTGGTCCTCACATTATGCTTTCAATTATTCTAAACTAGGAATATAATAAGCCCCCTTCAGAGCTAAGGGAATTGACCAAAGTGCATTCTGTAGAGAGATTTACAAATTTGGGCTTTAATAGGAGTTTAGGGCAAGTATTCAGAAAGGCAGCCTTAAGTGAAAGGATAGGCACTAGTATAAGTATTAAAAAATCATTTCTCATTTAAAGCCTTAGTTTCCAAAAGGCCTATAATCTTCTTGAGGAGAAGAGTATCATACATTAGGGTCCAGAGACTGAGTTTTTAATCTTTATTCTGAAAGTGTCTCATTATTTGATCATGGACAAGTTCCTGAACTTTCCCACATCAGTTTCCTCATCTAGAAAATAGTTAACTGGAATAGGTCATCTACAGGGTCCCTTTTAGCTCTTTAAGTGTCAACCTATATGATATGATAAGCACTCTTTTCCTGAAAATTGTGAAGAATTCTCTATCTTGACTGCAGTTATCTGGAAAGGCTTCCAAGGAGAAAAGGAACATGATAAATGGCAGATAAATAAAGATGGGAAAAGAGGAATGAGACTCCCTTGAGCCTGGAACTGGA
Organism: Microcebus murinus; assembly: GCF_040939455.1. Classification (NCBI taxonomy): domain Eukaryota; kingdom Metazoa; phylum Chordata; class Mammalia; order Primates; family Cheirogaleidae; genus Microcebus; species Microcebus murinus. Next base: position 91,626,644 of record NC_134111.1, on the reverse strand, counting down.
GTTATCAGCCTCACCCTGGGATTGAAGAGTAGGTGGGGCTGGATTTTGAAAGACTGAAGAGCAGAGGAGGACTTTGGTCTCTTCCCCCTGACTCATTCATTAAATATTCTTTGATTGCCCGCTGTCTTACAGCCATTGAGAGACATTGATCACTGGAGGTTCTTTCTGTGCTAGACTTGGGAAAGAAAATGTTTCATCCAACCCAAGGGAATGTGCCCCTGAGATGATAATTTGTAATGTTTACCAAAAATCTTTGTTCCGCCACTTCAGGCAAGCCAAAGGAAGATAAGGAAAGCCTCAGAGTAAAGTTTACTTGAAGGTTACTGTTAAAGGATGATTGGCTTTATTTAAGCAAAGGGGGAAAATAACTAATCAGTTGTTTGAAGAGCACAAGAAAAATAGTGCCTTTGATTTGGCATGATTGATGCTATATTATCTTGTAGATAGGTGGTTTAGGGTAGTAGACAAGAGAGAATGATGTTTATTTAGATTTGGAATTTGGACTATTCTAGAAAGTCAACACATGGCTGGGAGTTTTTGTAGGTGTGAGGATGGCCTAAGTTAGTGGGAGGTGAGTGTTTCTGGGCTTTTCTGTCTGGTGAGCCCCACTGGTTCCAAAAATGGGTTTGCACATTAGAATCACTTGAGTTGCTTGTTACAGATGTACATTTTTACAGTCATGTCTCAAGAGTTTGGAGTTTGTAATCTGCATTTTTTAACAAGCTCCCAGGTGGTTCCGACTAATTTTGGCTGAGGAACAGTATTTGGAAGCCACTGGTAAACTTGTCTATTGCCTATGCCAGTAAGATATACCAGTAAGATTAAAGCTAGATGACACAGAACTGAAAGTCATGTGTGGGTCTCCTTGCTAAGTATAAGATCCATGGGAGATAATAGCCCCACTTGTTTATTTTTACACTGATAGGAATAGAAGGGTCTGTGGATCCAAGAGTGATGGAGAAAGTGCAAAACCTGCACCCTGAATAGCTGATGAAGTCAATACCAGATAGGTAGAAGTTAGCCAGTACCACATACGTTTAATTGGATGCTGTGAATAATATGCTTTCTGCTCACTAAAAAATTAAATCATATAGATATCTGCTCAAGTGAAGAGCAGTTCAGTCTACTAGAGAGGTGCGAGTTATTTACCTTTTCTCTGTTTCTTCAGAGGAAAAAGTAACTGGAGGTACAACTACACAGAAGTGAAAGGCTGTTCAGTTTGATTATAGGCATAAAATTAAATTATCAGCTAAATGTGGCAGCCCGGGTAGAACAAAGAAAAACCAATCAAAAAAGTTACTGACTATTGAGACTTTTAGATGGAGTTAACAAAGTGACTGAAGTTTCCAGGGATAATCACAGCCTGGAGTTGTTTGTTCCCTTCCTTCTTTATGGTGGGGAAATTCACACAACCCCAGCCACTGCCACCGATGAAAGAGGGAGGCCAATTTAGGCTGTCATGAGGCAGCTGCGAGACAGAGGCAATCCTGCCTATGTACCAGAGTTAGAACTTGGAGCATTTGCAGCTAAGAAGTCTCAGAATCTTCTGGAGTTAGCAGAGCATTCTGATTGAAAGGAAAATTTGTTTAGAGGACTGGATGTGGATTAAACCAAGGAGACCAATAAATCAAAATAGAATCAGCCGGGCGCGGTGGCTCACGCCTGTAATCCTAGCACTCTGGGAGGCTGAGGCGGGCGGATTGCTCGAGGTCAGGAGTTCGAAACCAGCCTGAGCAAGAGCGAGACCCCGTCTCTACTATAAATAGAAAGAAATTAATTGGCCAACTAATATATATATAAAACTAGCCGGGCATGGTGGCACATGCCTGTAGTCCCAGCTACTCGGGAGGCTGAGGCAGCAGGATTGCTTGAGCCCAGAAGTTTGAGGTTGCTGTGAGCTAGGCTGATGCCACGGCACTCACTCTAGCCTGGGCAACAAGCGAGACTCTGTCTCAAAAAAAAAAAAAAAATAGAATCAGAGCTAGCAACAGAGGTACCACCAGGGCAGAGAAATTTTCCAAAGCCACCTGTGAGTAACTGAACACCAAAATTTACTAATAATAGGTTTATTTTTGCATAAATTCATTTTCTTTTTTTTCTTGAGACAGGATCTCTCACTGTCATTTGGGGCTAGAGTACAGTCGTGTCATCATAGCTCACTGCAACTTCAAACTCCTGGGTTCAAGTGATCCTCCTGCTTCAGCCTCCTGAGTAGCTGGGACTGCAGGCACATGCCACCATGACCAGCTAATTTTTCTAATTCTTGTAGAGATGAGATGAAGTCTTGCTCGAGCTGGTCTCGAACTCCTGGCCTCAAGTGACCCTCTGGTTTCAGCCTCCCAAAGTGCTAGGATAATAGGCTTGAGCCACCCTGCCACAAATTCATTCTTTAGTAAATAATATACAGTTTATTCTACTTGTGGATCATTCTTAAATCATCCTTATAGGTGTTCTTTCAAAGACATCAGTTAAAATGATCCCTGCAGATATCCTTCAAAAATCAATCCTGGGTTAATTTTTGAATTGAGTCTTTGCTCACCCAGATTGGACTGACCAAATAGGAATTACCAGTAGATTACAGTGCCCTACCTAAGGCTGTTGTTACATGTATATTTTATTTCCTTAGTTGTGAAACACATGGAATGTCACACAGATGTGGGAAAAGGTCGTTTCACAAGGGCCTTTTGCCGGGAACTCTTCTGGCAAGACCTTCCTGGCCTTACAGGCTGCCCTCAAATTGGCAGAGAGTCTGGGAGTGTAGTAGCTCTGGAGAAGGTTGTTCTGATTTTCATAAAGGGGAGATCATCTCTCCAACCTATTCAATCCAAATCCTACCCTCGACGGCATCTTTTTGACAGTAGTCACAAAACTAAAAGTCGGGATGCATTTGAAATCGGACTGATTTCCTTGGAAGAGGCACAGCCAGCCCCAGGTACCATCCTTATGACATATTTTTGGAAACTTCATAGACTGGAACTCTGTCCAGTGTGCGGTAATCTGTGTTTCTAGAAGCTGTGTTGACTTTAGGAGTCACAAGTGGGTGTAGGCCAGCATTCAACAGTTTTCTTTCAGGGACACACCTTTGCAGTTCGGCTTTGAACACATCAGCTTCCTCCTCCCTCCCAGTCATCGCCCCTCTATCAAGTGTCCATCTGTCCCCTGTATTGATACACGCGGGGCAGAGGAGAAGTGGTTACTACCACTGCCTCCGTCTCTGCATTCAACTATTAGCAAAGGGCCACAAATAGAAACAGAGAAACCGACTAATAAAAGGGCAGACCTTTTGCTTATGATGGGCTGTAACATATTTTGAACAAAATAAAGTAAGTGTTTGGTGATGTGGAGCTGCCCGATAGTACAATAAATACCGGTTTTATCATAATGTATATTCATTATTCACTGTAACTTTCTCATAGTTTATGTGCCAAGGCCATTTGTGTAACTAAAATGACATGCAATAGATAATTGTTTGTTGTTGTTTCTTATTTGCCTTTCTCTTTTAATCCTCTCTCTGTTCCACTCTAAAAAATTAATTAAACACAAGGGAGCTCAAAGAGCCAAGGCAAGCCCAACCAAGGGTGGCAGGACCCCTCCCACAGGGGCCAAAGTCTGGGCGCTGGGGGTCTTTACTCAGAGCCTGGTATCTGGTGCAGAATGAGCTGGTTCTGGAGGTTGGCAGCAACCTGCCCCAGAGGAACTTTCTGCAATGGTGCAGTCTTAACAGCGCCAAACTGTGTGAGAAGGGGTGTTTGTTGGCTTTGTCAAAGAGCTCCTTGCAGAAGCCATCCAGGAACTGGGTGCCATGCACCCTTTAGGAGGTCAGGCCTGCTCCAGACAAGGTGCTCAGATGGCAGGAAGCAGCCCCTGGCTGGCCACGGGTGACACACAGTGTTGACATGACTGCTTTGACTTTCATCCTGGTTTCCTGGAAGCTCATAGAGTGGCTTCAAAATGTTGGTTCCTTGAACAGGAAGTAAAAGTTTATAATCAACCCTTGTGATGACTAGGAATTTGGTTAGTTCATGTACCTGCTTAGCAAATTAAAGTGGTCTGCAATCAGAACCAGCTTGTTAAAGCTCAGCTGATCCAAGTTGTTCTCCTCTTTCGAGAGGAGAAATTGAAATATCTCTGTGACAATTGGCCAGTGTTTGAAATGCCCCCTTGCAAACACCCCGATATGTTTGGTTTGTCTCAGTGGGTTCCCCTTTCAAAGGGCACTGGCTGCTCCCCTGATAAAGGAAAGGGGTCAGTAATGTAGCTGTAGGTCCTTGCTCCTGACACATGCTCACTGGGACATTCAGAACAATGTATCTTTTCACTCTTTCCTCCCTTTGCTCAGCAAACATTTGTCTTCCAAAAATCTCTGCTTCTCCGAGGGCAAAATCAAGCCATGTCTTTTGCACAAAGGCAAAATTCTGTTTGAGTTTGAATAGCAGTAGTATAAAAAATAAAATAGACATCTAGATAAAGTGTTTTTATCTAGATCTAGTTATGTAGAAATTATTTAGACCAGAAATAGGTTATGATACAGATAGGTGAATATAAATGTTGTTATCCTATTTATGTTGGCTTTGGTTTTTAATTTTAAAAAAGGCTTTTTATATACATCAATGAAGAAAAAGGATATTATCTGAAGTCAGCCCTGAGCTGGAAGGCAAGTGTGCTTATTGTATAGGAAGTAGATTTGCATATTTTCCCTTTCTTTCATGGTTCAATCTTGAATTAGACTGTCTTTTATTTTTCTACTTCCATTTGTGATTACTATGAAATTCCTGCCTAAGGACTGCCAGGAATTTTGTAAAATTATACAATGCAAAAGTTCTTTGAAAGAGGATTTCGAGTCCCAAGCATGCTGACTCTTTAAGCTCAAAAAGTACGCATAGCTTTTGCAAGCAAAACAGGTTTAATGCTTTGAAGAATGTAAAACATAATCAGTATTTCAGAGGCACTGAAGTGGTTAATCTATTAATCTATACTAGAGTAATAAACCCACCAGTATAAACATCTTCTAACTAAACTTTGTTGTTCCCAGCTTACCTTAGAGAGAAAATTTAACTTAATTTTGCTGTTTCAATACTAAGCACGGGTTAGACTTTTCTAGTAATAGTCCTTGCTTTCTCGAGTAGTCTTAGAACACAGTTTTTTGCTGAAATTGAAGCAATTATAGTCTGGTTCTTAACTTGATTGTAGCTGGGTACACTTGGCTGACCATGTGACTGTAAATTAGCCCTTATAAGTTAATTCCCAGGCCTTTGAGGTGTCAACTCTTTCTTCAGCCACTTATAGCAGATAGTTCTGAAGGATTTCCAGGGTACTAGGGAGTGGGGGTGGGATAGAGCTTAAAGAATCCCATTTGCCCACGGCACAAGTGCAATCTGCACTGAGTGTAGGATGTACTGCTTTTTGAAATGCACAAAGCACTGTCCCCCTGCAGACCACAATGTCCTGCTATAATTCTTCCCTTCCTTGGCTGGGACAGGGCTACAAATAACATCCCATGGAGGTGGAGAACAGAAGTCCTTCTGTCCTTCATTCCCAAATCATATACACAAAGCTCCCAGCCCTCAGATTTAAGAATTCCTAGGCTAGCAGCTTTTCCTAGTAGTTTCTCTGCTCCTGAGAAGGATGTTTGGGGGTCCACGTGCCCCTGGTCCCCTGCCCCCATAGGGTTTTGCCCTGTAGCAGAGCCACTTCTAGTTTTATGCCCTGCATAGATATTCACCCATCCCTAAATCCTTCAGTCCACAGTGGTTACCTGTGGCTGGTTTGTTCCATTCTAGAATTTGCTTCCTACTGTGCTCAAATGTTCCATGTTAGAGAATGTTAGCTGCCATCTCCTCTGTAATGGATATTGCTGAACATGACTACAGATGAAAGTAACAGTGTGATCACATCTTCTCTCTTCCTGTTCTGAGTCATGAGTCAGTCTCCTTGCCTTAATGTTTGCACAGATCCTTAATAAGAAATAACAGCTGATGGTGACTTGCTGAGACACGTACAATAAGGAAATAAATTGCAAAGTAAAAGATTTGGACTCCGTCCCAATTTTTTTTTTTTTTAAAGAAAGAGGAAAAAAAATATAGTCAGGAGAGAGAACCTTGTTCTAATACCAGTTTGTGCAACAATGTTCCTTTTTTCAAACCTAATGAGGTCTGATCCCCATAAGTATTATGATTTATTACCTGCCCCTACTGGACTGTTTGCTTTTGGAATTTATTATTTTGATATTCAGTTAACATAACACTTGAAATAATTTCACTTTCTGAATCTGTTTTTCTCTCTTTTGGTGAGTGGTTCTGTGGTAGGTCAGACTTCGGTGTTCTGTCTTCACGTCGAGGAAAATATACTCGTGGGTTTCCTCAAATGTAGGGGCAAAAAGGTTGTTTGATTTGTGTCGAAAAGTTCCACGGTGTAGCTCCTAGAAAGCTTCACAGTGTTTTTGATGGCTGTTTCCTACCTTGATCGCTAATGTTGCAGAGGGTGTTGCTTTAGAGATACCAGAAGTGAAAGAGCTTATGCTCTTCAGCACCATCTCAAATTTTGCTCTTAAATCCAGGCTTAGTGATCACGTGCGATGATGACCTCTCTAATGATTCAGTGTCACAGATTTGATACCAGAGGGATCTCAAAACATTAGGTCAAAATAATTAGCTCTGTCTGCAGAGAGATCAGCTCCCTTTCTGACCGGATCCAAACAATCGTTAAACTTGTTTTAGAAGTTGGGCATTCTCTGTTGGTACAAGTCAGCATGCTCAGGTGTGGAAAGGGTTGGCAGCCCTTAGGGAGGGGTGGCTGCTTCCCAGAAGTTGCAGTTGCTGGAGGAGTGAGGAAGCCGTCTGCTCGGTTTCCCTCCTGTGCTTTGTGAAGGGTGGCCACCGCCCTCATGCCACCTTCTCCACCATCCTCCTTAGGAGTGGGCGAAATCGGCCTCCTGCCATGCCATCCCTTTCCTTGACTTGGCATTTCTCAGTGCCTTCATGGCTGAACACTTTTTAAATCATTTTTTTTTTCTGGTGTCAAACAATGTAATAGATGTTAATTGTAGAAAATTTAGAAAGTATAGAATGCTGTAGTGAAGAAAACCCCTCACAATTCTATTGCTCATGCGGAACCACTATTACTTTATACTGTGTTTATCCTCGGGGTGTTTTTTTTTTTCCCTATTATCTTTTTTGAATTTTTTTGCATATGAATACATTTTTTGGATCCATGCTTTTGATGTATTTGAGACTACAAATGCTACTTTGAGTTTTTCTCTGGTTGTGTCAGAGGGCGTATGTGACAGAGGCTAAGGGCATGCCTTTAGTTGTGTGTGCATTTGAAAAATATTTACATTCTGGGATGTGGCCTGATTTGGTGATGGCACAGAAAAACACAGGACCCAGAAGCCTAAGACAGAAAAGGAATGGTATGGAAATGGCTACTGGAGGGAATGAAAGTGGAGGGATGGGAGCAACATTGGCTTTAGCATCAGAAAATTCAGTTCCTGCTTCTGCTGGCTGAGTAATCTCCCTGAAACTAAGTTTCCCAATCTGGGAAACAGAATAATTCCTACTTAACTGGGTTGTATTGATGATTCAGTTCATTAAATGAGCTACTGTTTAGGAAAATGCTTTATAAACAAACACTGCAAGAATCAGATAATAATATTATAATGAAAAAGGTGTTCAGACTTGGCCATGGTGATTCAAAGGAAATAAAGACACAGTGAGCGAGTGCTGGCTAGGAGTTATATGTGCCTGAGCAGAGAAAATGTGTAATTGGCTGTTTGAATTTTTTGGGGGGGTTGGTGCATCTAATAGTTAATGTATACTTTCTGTTAAGGTGTTTCTCCAGCCTGGAAATAGAATTATGATTTATGTCAGGGAGGCAGCTATTTGCTATTTGTGCTGGTCACTCTTTCTTCTTTTTAGCCTGTGTATTTTTAACTCAATGAGTGCATTCTCCTGTAATGCTAATATGTTTGCTCTTTCACCTAAGAGACTCTTATCAGACTTTTACTAAGGATTACAGGCCTCCATGGCAGGAATCTGGCTGCATTTACCCAAGAGAGAACAGGACAGGCATAACTCTGTGTTTTAAACAACAGATAAGGTTTGTCTCTTGTGTGTGCAGAAAAGGGAGGGGAGGGGAAATGAGGAGTAGCTGAGGAGGGGTGGGGCCTGGGAAAGATGTATAAACACCTTTAACTTGTGAAAGAATTTCTTTGTCTGTGCTCATGAGCCTCAGAAATTGAGGAAATATTAAAAGGAGGAGTTTGCAGGGCAGCATGGTGAGCTCAGGAGTCAGATTGCCTCAGACTAAACCCTGTCCCACCAGTTACTTAGCTATGTGAGGGATAAATGATGCATCTTTTTGTTCCTGCATTTCCTCTTCTGTAAAATGGTAATAATATTATCTAGCTCATTGGGCTGTTGTGAGATAAATGTAAATCATTGATGTCTTCAGGACCGATCCATGCTAACTTTGCCTGGAATCCTTATGAAGGGCTTGAGAAAGTGGCCCTTTCTCAAGCGAAGGACATTCCTCTCCTACCCCAGGGTCTACAACTCTGAACACTGAACAGCTCTGAACTCTGAGGGTTGGGCAGATCCATGTGGACCTTCCTTACTGGGGCTGGGGCCACCATACCCATATGACAATGGCTAGGACGGATTGACAGTGGACCGGCAGTGGGCTCCACCTCAGACTCTGCAGCCTCTGTCCTGTGGGGCTGAATCCTTGTCCCAAATGGGGGGACTGTGAAGGTCAGTCCCAGGCATTTTTTGAGGAATATGTCTGTCCATTTCAGCTACGTCTTCCCACAGTCAAAGTTTTATTCTCCTCTTTAGTTCCCTTCCTCTTTAACGTTTTCTGATGAGAGACTGGGCAGGTGGGCATGTGCACATTCAGAGGCACTTGTCATTCTGGGGAGGACCTCAAGAGCGAACAGCGTGATTAATAAGAAGCCTCTGAACCAAGAGAAAATGGGGGAATGTTGAATTTATCCAATTTCCACAACCCTACTTTATTCCTGTATTATTCTGAAGACAAACTAATAGACTCGGACTTTAGTATCCTTATTTTAAGTGTGTGTGTGTGTGTGTGTGTGTGTGTGTATGAATTTTTCTTGACCCTAGACCCTATGATCTCCTGAGCCCAGGGGAAAGGTAGGGGCTTTGGAGGAGTGTGTGTGTATTATGCCGGTGGTTTTGGAATTACACCACCTACATTCAAATTCAGACTCCGCCACTTACTAGCTGTGTTTATTCAAGCAATCACTGAACTCTACATGCCTCAGTTTCTATAATTTACAACGAGAATAATGTGTTTCCTTATTCATAAGTGCATCTATTAAGAGTAAGTATGTGAAGTGCTGGGCCATGATCATTTAATAAATGTTAGTTATTATTTTTGGAGTGTGATAAACCACAATTTGACTCCTGCTTTGGCCATTTAACTGGTTGGAACCTTTGCAGAACCTCAGTTTTCTTCTCTAGAAAATAAAATGTGAAATACAGTATCTCATTCAGAATTGTGAGATGATCGTACACGAGCTATATGGTACCACCGTGGAGACACAGCCCCTAAAAACGCTCAATACCTTCTATTTTTTCTGCCATGTCCACTCCTAGCCTCTTTCGCTGGCAGCATTTTTTTCAAGGACTCTCAGCTTCAAGAGGAAACACTTCTATATAGAAGATATAGGCCCGAAGTTCATGTTTCCTGGGGAGGACCTTGAGGCACGCGGAGAGTGGTGGATTGTGAGTGCCATGCCAAGTGCTTTGCGGGCAGTTTCTCATTCTTCCTTGCATGGTATCCACCCCATGTCACTGAGGAGGCTGCAGCTGAGAGTTCAGTTTCACTGCTTTCTGAAGGGGCGGCACCATCGTTCAGTTCAAGTCTGTCTCACTGCGAGCCCGTGTCTAACCACGGAGCCATTCTGCCTCCGCTGATGAGACTCAGGAAAGCTGTGACCACGAGCATCCCCCCTGCCGGAACTGATGGCACTAAATAAAGGACGTATGCCGCTCTCCCTCCCTTATCTTGTCTAACTGAAAGGTAATTTACAGAGCATATGATAGCTCGTTTTCCTCCACAGCTCTACTATCCAGACCACGAGTTGGAAAATTAACCTTTTAACTTAATCTATACGTTGTACGTTTTCATCCGCCTAAATGGGACGTTTCACGCAGCATAATAGATGTCCTCTGTGTGCACGCATTGCTGGGGACAGATGACTTGCAGCTGCTTTGCCCTGAGGCCATTGCGAATGCCACCGGCCTTGACAGATTGGTCTAGTTTACATCGTCAATTTTTATCACACTCTTTTATGAAATAGAAATTTCTATCATGGGCGTGTAATTTGGTGAGCATTGAAAATAGTAAACTCTTTCAAAAGGCTATAAAATTACATATTTAGAGATTGATAAAATTTTCCTCTTTTTTCCCCCTCTCCCTAGCACTTATTCAAGGCAAATGAGATAATAAATAGGCACTTTCAAGAACATAAGAGTTGCAAAAAACATGATCATCCACTTGGAAAACTTAATTTTTAATCTCTGAATTGGGAAACACATACCTTAAATGTGAGCATGCATGTTTTAGTTCATGAGCAGTAGCCAAATCGAGGTTTTGGTGGTTAGTAGCATAGGCCGTGTGGCAGCTGACCCAGGCTGTGTGTAGTGATCTGAACTGGCACTTGAGATGTCGAGGGTACCGAGAAGTCCAAGTACAGATTTCTTATATGTTGTATCTTCCTGGGTTAAGTAAAGCCATTAAGATATATTTAAGCTTTATGTAGATAGTTAAGCATTTGGTAAATTCTGAAAGGTCACTGAGTACAACATACTTTCTTGCTGTCTTTTCTGGTTTGCCTTTTCATGTGACATAAACTTCATTAGGAAGTTACCAGTGGACTTCCCAGCTAACATGCACCCTCATGTAAGACTGATTATAAGTGCGATTTGATGGGTTATGACGACTTACACTGAGATTGAATGTGGACTAACTATTGCCTGCATTCTCATTCTCATTCCCACTTCAGCAAAATGTTCTGAAAAGATAAGCAAACACTGGGGGAATTATAAGATATGTTTAAATTCACCTCTTGACTCATTGACTGCATGTAGGTGATTATGCCTTCTCAAATTTTATTTTTTCTTTCTTGTATCCAGCACTCACCCACTGTGGAGTGCTGGTGCTAAGAAGTGGACTTAGCATCTGGCAGGAGAGGAGCCAGTGGACAGAAGTGGCTGGAAGCTTTTGCTCTGGAGCCGTTCTCTCTGCCTCTCACCTCTGCTTTGCCACTTAATAAACATCGCATTGCCCCCCCCCCATAAGGCAAGCATCACTTAGGTGCCTCAGTTTCCCCAATTGAAAGGTATTTTCTTATTTTCCCTCCATCAGAACACTTCTCACCATATGCCATGGTATATATTTGTTTTATCTTGTTTGTTTCTTTCCACTCTCCTCTTGCCCTATCAATTTAATAAGAAGCTTTTTTTTTTTTTTTTTTTTTGAGACAGAGTCTTACTTTGTTGCCCAGGCTGGAGTAAGTGCCGTGGTGTCAGCCTAGCTCACAGCAACCTCAAACTCCTGGGCTCAAGCGATCCTGCTGGCTCAGCCTCCCAAGTAGCTGGGACTACAGGCGTGCACCACCATGCCCGACTAATTTTTTCTGTATGTATTAGTTGGCCAATTAATTTCTTTCTATTTATAGTAGAGACGGGGTCTCGCTCTTGGTCAGGCTGGTTTCGAACTCCTGACCTCGAGCAATCCGCCCTCCTCGGCCTCCCAGAGTGCTAGGATTATAGGTGTGAGCCACTGCGCCTGGCCTAATAAGAAGTTTTGATTTATCCCAGCACCTGACATATACCAGGTACTCAAAAAGTATTTGTTGAATGAATAAGTTAACCACTGAATAATAGATCCCACTTCTTAGGGTTGTTGGGAGGATCAGCTGAAATAATGAAAGTGCACACAGAGAGCCCCAATGACTACTTGCTGTTCTTACTACCCGAGCTATCACCAGTGTTTCTGTGAGTCTGGGAGCCATATGGCGTAACTGGGGCTTTCAAAATCTGCATGGTGACAGATAGTTTAAACATTTTTTTAATCACTAGCATTTTATTTTTATCATTGCTTTCAATTTATTAAAAAGATATTGATTTTTTAACTTAAAAATATCAAGAATATAATTGAACTCTTAGAAGGCAAAACTCGTGAAAATGAAACATAAATAAAGTGTGGGAAACTCTGCTTAAGCCATGTTTTAGGGCGAAAGTGAGAGTTTATTGAGTATGCCAGTTTGTTTTCAGAGGACCTTATTTCACCCAATGTTCAAATCTCTGTAATAATGAACTTTGCTGTGACAACAATCTATTGCCTTATACCATTTCTAGATTGGTCATTGGATAGGTATATTTAGCTAACTTTTTGATTCATTGTGCTTTATCAACTGGACGAACTCCATCAACAAATGATTTTCTCTATTTTTTTTATTCTTTCTTTTTGTTCCTTTCTTTTTTTTTTTTCCTTGATTTGAAAACAAGGGTTCAACAAATGCTTTTCATTGGTTCATAGTTACCAAGTCATAGGGGGAAATCAGAGATTATGTGACTTTTCAAAAAAAAGATTTGAGGGAAGAGAAATTAAAATGGAAAATCTCAAAACACTTGGCTATTATGTTTAAAGCTCCCACTTTCTAAAGTCATATCTATTACATTTAAGATAGTAGGTGCTCTGTGTGTGTGTGTGTGTGTGTGTGTGTGTTAGAGGGGATACGTGTTACACGTATCTGGGTCTGCTTGCTGTATGATAAAGTAAATAAATATTATAAATGTTCAAATAAGCATAAAAGCAGAAGTGTTGTGCATACAGAAATAAATTTGAATTCTTATTCCTGAATAGAGTAATGCCTGATGGGAGAGGTGGTGGGTGACGTCAGGCCTTGAAGAAAGGGTAAGATTTCATTATTTGTAGGTGATGGGGAATGTGTGAACAGTCTAAATGAGAACAAGTGGCGCTCAGTCTGGTTGGATTGAACTGTAGGGTGCTTGAGGGACAAATTGAGGCTGGCTGTGGGGTCCCCTGAGTCTCTCTACTCTTCTGCTTGAATTGTATGACATACACAGTGGGAGCCACTGAGAGTTTTTAAACACAGGAATGACGTGATCAATGTGAACATCATGTATTTTTTTTTTATTACACAAGATGGGTATTTACAAATTAACCTTAAATTTAGATAATGGCCAATAAAGGAAATAGAAAAGGAAACAAAAGAGGAAAGAAGAGAGATAGAGAAATTGAGCAACTACAGAGGAAGTAAAAAGATCTTGGTGGGGACACATAGGAAGGGCCAGGCTGGCACTCTGCAGGTTGGAGGTAAACTGCTATTGCTTATTTGGGTCATGAGTTAAGAACCTTTCTTTGCCTTGCGTTAGAAAGGCTGATTTGGTTGTGCACCACTCTGTGCAAGTATTTTAACGCACATTATTCCAAAACCCTGAGAGTCTCCCTTCCTAGAGAATAGTTAATTGTAGGATTGCCTTTGAGTGGCAGAGCCAGGGCCAGAGTCTCCTAGGCAGGATGTCTTTATAGCTGGAGCAGGAGTTCTGTCAGATTAGCCTGAAGAGCTGAAGGAAGGGAAATGGGTTTTCTCACTGCCGAATACCCCTTCCTCTTCTCCACCTCACTCTTTCCCTCAGACTCTTGCTTTGGAATCACCATCTGTTTTCCACTCCACAGAATCCTGGGATTAATGTCAGCTCCGTTGTCTCTGACTTAAGGTCCAAATGCCCCGTTTTAGAAACTGTGCATCATTTAAAGTACAACGAGGAAACTTGGGCTTCTTCTGTGGCCATAGGACCCTCCTATTCACAGATTTCCTATGGATCATGTCTTGTCATATCCTGCCCCCTTGAATGCTTTCTAAAAAATTTTGTATAAAATGACTTTTATAGCCACCCTAGCTGTTAAACTGCTCTGTTTTTTGGTTAAAACATGCACCTGCTTTGTTAGTAAAGGAATCTCTGCCAAGTGAATTGTATGTGGGAGGGTGTGACTAACTCTGCAAAGGGACTTATCTCGTATCCTATCTCCCCGGCTCCCAAGGCTGCCTTTGATATGACTTATTTCTTCCCCCACCAACCCCACCCTCTCTAACTTGTACTGTTATCATTTCTCTGAAAAGTATTTATAGCTAAATATTTTAACTTTTCAAAACGACTCTGCTCTCTGGATTAATTTTTTGTCGAGTGATCTGAACCATGAGTTTTCTACTCTTCTGTTGGGGGGCGGTGGGGGTTGGACAAGTGCTCCCAAGCAAGAAGGCATTAGATTCCCCTCCCCCTCTCCTCCCGCCCTTTCAGCATTATCAGCAGACCCTCTTGCCTCCTGCCCGTGGAAGATTGTTCTGCTTCCCTTTTGGCAACCTTCGGCAGACCTCATAATGTGGCAAGGCTGTTTGAAGGGAAATCTAAGTCACAATGGCAAGAAACACAGGGGACAGGAAAGCAAACCTGAAATGGGCTTTGTACAGCTCGGTTCACAGCGAGGGGTGTTCTGAGTTGCTGTCTGTGTCCAGACATTTAGATGCTTAAAGGCAATTGTGTCATCGCTCATTCACTCATCCATGTATTTAGTCTGTGTATTTATAGTGAGCAACTGCCATTACAAGACACTGTGCTAAGTGCTAGAGGTGTATTAGTAAACAGGATAGGCATGTTTGCTGCTGCCACTGAGCCGGGGGTGTATTCTACAAGGGAGGTGGACAACAGACCTCTAAACACACAGTTCATGACTGCATGACAAGCATGCAGACGGAGGGGTAGAGAGTGGGTCCGTAAGGGAGAGACTTGTCACCAAGGCTACAGGCATCAGGGAGGATTCTCGTGTCTTACAAGCTGGGGATGAGATGAAGACCATTTTACCCTGGAGGAGCAAGACCGAGTTCCATGACAGCTAGAGCAATCAGGAAAAAAAAAGGCCTGAACGGTTTCAGATCTGAAAAATTCCGCTCAATTTCTCAGTTTTCCTGGAAACCAGCTAGCTGCCTGCTGCCTCTCAATTAGGTCAAGTTCAGCTCTGTGGGGAAACAGGAAAGTGAAGACCTCACTTGAAAAACAGCACAGCACTGCCCACACCAGCAGCTACCTAATGTCAACTTGAAACCTAATAAGTCTTCGTTTACATCTGTTGCTGTTGACAAATTCTTTTCAGCTGCACTCTTAGTTCCGGTTTGAATCACCCTGAGGAATCTGGCCCCTGGGCGGGCGACTTAGAGTCTGTGGATGCTGTCATGCCACTGCTGTCAAGGAGTGGCTGGCCCACCTGTGAGGATCCAGGGCTTGGAGGCTGGGGACCCAGGGCTTGGTGACCAGCCTCAACCTCGTAAAGGTTGTTGTGGTAGCACATGCGGGAGGCGTTTCTTGAGCTGTAATTAGCGGTGGAAGTGACGGCCCCGTCTGCTCAGGTAGATCCAGACATGACTCATTTTGAAGGAAAGAGTCAAGGGGAAAATCAAAATTTGCTCCTATGTCACTTGTTTGGAATCTTAAGTCCACTTAAAGGAACATCTTGTGACCATGTCCCTCATGCCACTTACTTGAAACCCAACTTTCAGCTCGACCTCCTCTCCTTGGTCCAGGTGACCGTCCTCTTTTCCTCTTTCCCCTGGACCCCGTTACCCTCCTAAGTGCTCCCCCACTTCTAACAGTACTTCCTATGGTCCATGAGCCACCAGCAGCCAGCGGGATCTTTGGAAAATCTCTAGCAAACCATGTCGCCACACTGAGAATGAAGCCCAGACTCCTTACTGAGTTTGGGTCCTCTGATGCGTCCTAGAATGTCCTCTCAGATCTCAGTCTTGGCATTGCTCTTGCAGCATTCCCCAGCGACAGTCACCACCTTCTTGTCTCTCTAATACATGCTCACCACAGGGCTGTGGCAACTTTCGCTTTTTCCTCGAATGCTTTTCCCATGAGACCTTCACCTTTGCTGGCCCTTTCTTAGTTTGGGTCGTCACTCGGGTGTCTGTGCAACGCCTTCCTCGTCACACCTTCAGCCCCTTTTACGTCACATCACATCATTATTCTCCTGCTAATTCCATCCCTGCCATTAGAATGTGTGCTCCGTGAAAACCAGACCTTGTCAGTCATCTCTTCCCTGCATCAGGCACGTACATGCAGGTGCTCAGTGACACTGGATGAAAGAACCTTGGCAACACAAGACATTTCTCTCCCTTGTTCTCTTTTCTGATCTGGTTTTTAGTAAGTGGCACAAAGAGCACAGGAGCACTTGGGAATCTCTGCTAAGACAGGTAAGAGAATGTTCAATAAGGAGTTTGAAGGGATAAATTTCCTGGAGAAAAATGTTGTGTAGACAAGCCCATAACTTAGTCCCTTGGTAGCAGCCCCAGTGCTGGTAAGTGGTGGGTCTCAGACCCTGAGTTCTGTGATGAGCCCATACCCAACCTGGAAGGACAGAGACGGGTCCCAGACTTGTCTGCTGAAGAGCATTTGGAGCAAATTGGAAGTGACTTTGGCGATTATTAAAACATCTTAGTTTATTTCAGAATCATTGCATCTATCAGATCATGGGAACAGTATAGACTTGGAATTTTAAAGGTTTGAAAAGAGATGTGTTAAATCATTTTGTCTGGTGCCCTCAGAGGAAATCGAGGCCTAGAAACTGTAAATTGTTAAATGCCAGACTGGAATCCGGGTCTCTCCCTGCAGAGCCTAGTCCCTTCCCGTCCTTGGCGTTTCTGGGATTCACTTCCTCTACTTCTACAGATGTGTGGAATGGATTCTTGAGTGTGTTTTTGACAGGACAAGTGTAACCTTAACACAGCCTTGGGGAAAACAGCTATATTTTGTTCATGGAGGTGATCATCCACCTGCCAAAATTGTTACTGCTGTTTTCTTTTTTTTTTCTGGAGAAAAAATTTATGACTTCATCTTCCCCCTGCCCCCAGCCCCACCTGTTCAAATCAAGCCTCTTTGAGAATGATCCTGCCTCAGGGGTAGAGGAAAAATTTTTCTATTCTAATAAATAAAATGCAGATCTTCTTATGGTGTCATTTTTTCAGACACAAAAGTTCACTTTTGATGGCTGATTGGAAGGGGTTTTTAAATGATTTTCAACAGCTTTATGATGTACAGAAAGGAACAGCAATTAGTAAAGAGATAGCAAACTATGTTCCTTTAATCTAGATAGGTTATATCTTGGAAATAAAATCCTAGAAAAAGTTTTTGACTTCCCACGCCTTTTGTAATTATTTTTGAAGGTTGGTCTAGAGATCTGCTTGGAGTGACTAAATTTATGTGCATAATTTTTATGAATTTAGGTTGTTAGTAATATGTAGTTCTTTTGTGTTTGACGAGAGGCCTCATTTGTTCTTTTGCTTTCTTTAAACAATTCGGTTCTGGTTTCTATCTCATCCATACTTTACGAAGGGCAATTGTGCCACTTTTAGTTCCTTCATGACCCCAACACTTTCAGAACATGTCAGCATTGTGTTCTGGTCTTGTTTTTGTTATTATTAATATCGATTTTCCTCCTGATTGCTCATGTTTAATATTTGGGATGAGATATGGACAAAAGAGCAGATTATGACTTGATATTTCCGCTGCATCCTTGTTTGTGATTTACGATCTATACCTGGAAGAGATTTACTGACCTAACTGATAATCCTTCCCAATAAAAGAAAAAAATAACACACACTTATATGTCATCAGTGTGTGGCAGCTGCACCCAAAAGGGACAAAGAATTCATCCGTAAGCACTTTTGGCTTCTTGCCCTTTCTCCTGAAATCAAACTGTTGATAGAGAAAGCTGAAGCTGCTAAAGCAAATCCTCTAGAACCTCCCGGATCCCCCCAAGAGTGGGACCAACTCCACTTGCCACACGGTAAAGAGCATCTAGAGATGAAGGAGCCTTTTGTGTTTTGTAAGAGCAGATCAATGGAAGCAAAAAATCATCATAGTGCTTTGGAGTGGAGCCCTTAAATGAGCAGCTCCCTTCCCTTCCCTTTTGTGCATGGGGTCCTATAGAAAGCTCACAGGTGAGCCTGCCAAGTTGCTATGTCATCCTTGTCAAGGTGGGTGCAGATGAGCTCTCCACCGTCACGCTGCATATTTCTGCTAGCAATTTCAACCAATTTCTTGGGACAATGATCCATCAAGCTGATGAGCTAAGAATGCATCAAATAGATTTGCAAGCCACCCCCACCCCCGCACCCCCACCTTGCAGAATTGTAACTGAATCAGTGGGAGAGGGTGGGTTGGTAGCACTATTTTGTGTAATAGCAAGATCATCGTATGTCATCCCAAGTGTTTGGGCTCCTGGCCTTTGCTACCGTCCCTGGGACTTCCTCTGTACTGTACCAAAAACAGACAGTTCAAATTCCCTGTAAATTTCACTTGGTCTAGACTTGGTCTCTTCAGGGAACTCCTTGAGAATTTTTATTTTGTTCTCCTCAGGCATAAGAATGTTGCAATAGTCAAACACATATAAATGCTGGCAGAAAGTTATATAAAATCATTAAGGGACTACATGTAATACAAAAAACAGATGTTTAACCTGATCATATCTGTTCAATATAAATCACTTTTTTTATCATGTATACTCAGACTTTTAAAATTCTCTTCCAAAAAATTCTCAATACATATGACTAATTTTTTAAAATAAACCACAAGGGGACCCGTGATCAAAAACCTCAGCAGAGAATCATAATGCATGGCTAATAACCGTAACATTGGGGAATTCAGTCTTTTAAAGCTGTTCCTCTTTTTTTTTTTTTTTTAATTCTCAAGCTCCATCAACATAACAAAAAGGAGAGGCACACTGAGCAGTTATTACTCCAGTCATTTCAGCCGCATAAATCATGATTCCTGACAATTCAGGCTATAAAGTCGTTTGGATGACAATGACTAGCAACGCTGCTGGAGTTAATCAAATAATTATTTAACACGTGTTTCCCTTGGTCTGGTCCTGGCTTCAGAACATATTTCATTCTTTCCCAGTCTCACGTACGACCTTTATTTTTAAATAAAGAGCGAAACTAAGCAAGTAAAGGATATACATGAAGTTAATGACGGGAAATACTTATGTCTCCAAGTGGGCCGTGATCTCCCTAAAAAGAGAGTCCTTGTCTAAATCAGTGTAGTAAATACCCACTGTGCCTGCCACAGCAGACTGCTCTAGGTTGGCGGTCACTAACTATTATTTTAGCTTCTTCTGGGTGGAACCATCTTCCTGGCTAAACTCTTTTACTTCAGGTGATACTTGGGGGTCACCTATTCTTGCAGATGGTTTTATCTACAAGCAGACAGTCTGCGTTAGGTGCAGAGGAAAGATCCCCATAAATTTCTGCAGGTACCTCTGCCAGAGAGCACTCCTTAAGCTGTGAGTGGGAGCAGTAGCCTGCCCCCTCCCTGAAGACAACAGCTGCATATTCTCAGCCCCTTAGATCTTAGTATGTGCTCAATAAATAGTCACTCTCATTATTGCTATTACTATTATTATGTAGAAGCTTAATAAATGTTTGCTAAAACATGAATGGCCCAATGAATGAATAAGTACACATACCTAGTAATGGATGAAATTTTTACATAATGATGCTAATCTGCATAGACCCCCGTATTAAATTCAGCTGGGGTAGTGTGAGGAGTGGAAGAAAAGAACAGCTGCTTTATTCAGTGCTCTGACCTGCTATCTGTAATCAGTGGATGGGTAATGAGCCACTAGTCTTTATGTACCCCAAATATCAAAGAGTGAAGAAGACAATAGCAACTCATCAGAAAGCCTGAGCCTCTTGAAATGTCTTGGGTAATCAAGTTGGGTGTTAATGGTTCCTGATTTGCATGCCATGGCTGTGATTGATGTGCTATCTGTGGTGAGGATTGATAGTTTATATGGCAGCACTTATTTAAATCTTTCAAAAGTATTTCCAGATATTTTCAGTAATTTTACATTCAAATTAAAGGCAGGGATTAGTTTTTTAGCATGATTAAACGCTTTCTGCATTTAGCTCATCTAAAGTATTTGGTTTTCTTGGTTTTGCTTTGCATGGTGGTCATTTGTGATCTTTGGTTTTTATTAGTTTCCATTTCTAATATAAACTTCAACATATTAGGCATTAGGCAAACACATTACATCTTTTTTATGACCTTACAACATTGTCATAGGGGCATTCAGTTAAATTCTGCTCAATCCACTTGAATTTATATCTTCAACAGAATCAATAAATTAAAAAAAAACTTCAATTAATATTTCTTTGAGTGTTTATCAAAGAAAGTTGTACTCATTGTGATATGAAATTCAGGTATAAGAGAAAAAGGGGGAAAAACACAAAATATGTGTAGAGCTCTAGGGATTAGACTGTTTCCCTGAATTTATTGTCTTCTAAGGCACTATTGAAATCCACGATTTTCTTTTTTATGTGTAGCAAATTTTCAATGCTGGAAGTGGGAGAATTGGAACAAAGATTAGAACAGGAATAAAAGATCTTTAAGGAAATACATTTTTAAAAAATATATGTATATATATATATTGTGATTACAGGTTGCTACTGCTTTCTATTTTTAAATTGTCATCTCTTATCTAATTGAAATAATTTATTTATTTCTAATAATGCTCTATGTCACTTATGACAAATTCATAGTAGCTTCTACCTTAGACAAAACTTCAATGATCAAACTAAGTAAAAGTTTCTGTCAGCACTTTTGTCAAACCCAGCAGCAACCTCCGGGCTTCAGAACAGAAAGCATGATGCCTTTTTACTTGTCCTATCCATCATGTCCCTGTAAATTCAGAAGGCTCATTGCCTTTGTATGGAACCCTGATGAGAGAGGAGCCCAAGATTACCAGCCAGAGACAGGAGCTAGCAATCTTCACTCCCATTACCTTTACACATGTATGGGGCAGGGCTGCTTTTAGGCAAGAATTTCTGACAATGGAATTAGGTCTTGTAAATGTGCTGAGTCTCCTAATTCATTTGCTTCTCTTCGTCATCTAGTTGAACTTTGTTTACTTTGAAACCTCTACTGTTCAAGCTCGCTCCCTCCAAATTCACCAAATAGAAATAGCTCCTCGAATAGATTGTGTGTTTTAAAGGCAAGATGGGAAGATAGCAAGTTATCTATCTCTCCATTGCATACTTTTTGTTTATGTTCAATAATTTTTATGGATTTCATTTAGATTTAGCAGACTTTATGAATTTGTTTCTAGAGAATTTACTGCATCTTTTGTGAAAACTATCTATGTCTGACATTTTTAGAATTACCCACCTATTTATGGAATTATACTGTAATTCTGGACTTGAAAGAGCAAGTCAATTTTCAGCATGGTTTTTTTCTGTCCTTTTTCCCCTTGTCTGTGTTTCTGAAAGCTAGCTCCAAGGTAAGAGGGGAAACAATGGAACAAGAAGGAAGGTAGAAAATTGTAGCATGCTGGAGGAAGAAACCTCAAAGCCCAACCCAGTGATTTATTTAATTTTAAAAATTGTTTACATTTTTCAATAAAAATAAATTTTACCTGATACTCATCTTGCCTATGGTTACTAAATAAGCTGTGGATGCTATGAATTCAATCTTGGGTTTCTTCCTTGTGTTAATAACAGAGAAAATAAAAAAAATAATGGACAAGGTATCCTATAGTGTTTTAGAAATTATATTCAGTCTTATTTAAAAACAAAACAAAAAACCTGAGATTAAAAAAAAAAAACAACATGAGTTATTCCCATCTTTATCTCATGAAGCCAGTTACACCAGGTTATAGTAATATTACAAGTAATAATAGCAAGTTATCCTTTTAGTGAGTCACTAATACACACCACACACTGTGATTTATTCTCAAGTGGATTGTCCCATTGAATCACCATATCAGTCCTGCAGATGAAAAAAATTGAAATTCAGGGTGATAGTTTGTTCACACACCTAATAAATGGCAGGGCTAAGAACAAAATTCAGGTCTCTGTCACTCCAGACTGAAATTCAGGCCTTTTCCATTATGTGTCACCGTGCCCCTGCTATAAATTATTATGAAGCATAAAAAGAAATCAGACAGTGAGTATGAATGTTAGGTAGAAAACAACCAGTGATTTCTTTATAATTTATTTTTTGCTTTTGTCATTCTTACATTCTTGCTGTTGTTGATTATAAAACATCTCTGTTCTAAATATCTTAACCTTTCTAAATGGATATCTGTTATATTCCTTTATAAACTTGGTTGAGGTAACCAAAAAGGAAATATTTAAATTTATCTGAACCTTTTTGTCTTTACCATCTCCCCAAAAGTCGTTTTAAAATAATATCCCGAAGATACTAAAGACCAGCATCAGGTGAGAGTCCTCAAAACAACACAGTACATTTTTCCAAATTTCTCAGCTGTTGGACTAGAGAAAGTAAAACTTTGTATGAATGGGATAATTTTGAAAAGTAGTTTCTGCAGAGGGCAACAAAAATCCCAAAATAATTAAGTTTAATTACCTAGTAATTTTTAACATTCATCAGAGTTTATCGTCCTAAACTTACAGAAAACAGAAAAAGAGTGTTTTGAAATCAAACAAATGGGAATTAATTGTGCCATTTAATAAGTTGTGAAACATAGTATCAAAACCAGCAACGATGAGTTCACAGTGTTGATATCAGAGGACAACTTATTTGAGACAGTATTAATTTAGTAAGTTGTCTTTGAATTTTACAATGTAACCTTTAACATAACAGAGTTCTGTGTGCGAGCCCTGTCTCTTTTCCTTTTTCTTTTGGAGAAATTCATTTGTATAACAATATTCTATCCCAGGCTCTGTTTTATAATGTTGGGGGCACTGCAGGTGTACTTATATTGATTTGAAGAATAATTTAAATTTTATAAGGAACTCATTTATTCTTCATATTTCAAAAATGTCAGATTTCTGACATTTCTGAAGTTGGGAGTTGCCTCCTCCCAACTCCAAAACCAATTACTCTTCTCTTGATAATAATTTGGCCCATAGGGACCAGGCATGGTGACCAAGCATAGTGGCACACACCTGTAATCCCAGCACTTTGGGAGGCTGAGGTGGAAGGATTGCTTTTTGAGACCAGCCTGAGCAACATAGTGAGAACTGGTCTCCACAAAAAATAGATTTGCTGGGCATTGTGATGTGTGCCTGTACTCCTAGCTACTTGGGAGATGGAGACAGAAGGATTGCTTGAGCTTAGGAGTTTGAGATTTCAGTGAGCTATGATGACACCACTGCACTGCACTTCGGCTTGGGTGACAAAGTGAGACTCAACAAAACAAAGTGAAACAAAACAAAATACAGGCCCTATAGCATTTGGATTTTGGAAAAAAAGATGGGGTGGTTTGAGCTTATTTGAGACAAACTGCACTTTGATGCTTTTACTTAGAGATGGGTCTCTTTACAGTTTTGTAGTTGTTCTCAAAGTGTTGTCCCTGTGGACCAGCAGCATTGTCATTAACCTGGGAGTTAATAAGAAATGCAAATTCTCAGGCCTCACCAGGACATTTTAAGTTCAGATTGGGGGCCAGCAATTGGTCTTTTCATAAGTCTTCTGAGTTATTCTGATGTATGCTAGAGTCTGAGAAGAAAGATCAGAAGCTGCTGAGATTAGAAGTTTGGCACTCTACCTAAATTTGGATCCAAGTCATCTTCAGTCTAAAGGCTTTTCTTTAGTTAACTCTATGACCCAAACTAGACCTTAGGCCACACTTAGAGTAATCTAAGAGACCAGTCCCATCTTTCAAAGCTCTCAAACACTTTTTTTGTTTATGTCTTCATCCCTGACTTGAGGTTGGGAGTAAACCATCTTCACAGGCAGAACATTATGGCATCATGTGTTTATATCAGTCATCAATACAAAACATTTTGACTGCTGTTATAGTTGTTCCATGAGCTGATTGGCTCAGAAACCAAGGCTCAATGTTATTCTCTTATTTCATGGTTATTTCATGAACCATGAAAATGGTTCAAGCTCAAGATTTCCAGGGAAGAAAAACCCTAAAACAATGTAAATGTAAAATTAATCATAATATATAATTGCAGAAATTTAAGTGCCTGAAAGAAATTCCAAAAAGGGGATGCAGGAATGAATATCACCCAAATCATGCTACATCATTTAATCAAGGGGGAAAAAAAAAACACTTTAAAAATGGTTTTACTTATAATAGCACTGAGTCACATCAGTTTTTCCAGTAAGATAGTTGATGGAAAGTTTACCCTTTTGCAGCAATGGTAAAAAAGTGCTCTTTATTAAAATGTGTCATTCAAAACTCAGGGAGGCACTGCAGGGTAACAGAGATCAAGGAACTATGGATTCCAGACTTGATCCTGGCATAGCTATAAAGAGGAACTGTGGGCAAGTCATTTATCTCGAAAATGAACACGTCCAACTAGATCAGTGGTCAGCAAAATATGGCCCCAGGCCCATTGTGGCCAGCTACTGGTTTTTGTATGATTTGAGAGCTAAGAATGTTTTTTAGAGATGACATTTGCAATTGATTTAGTAATAGTGAACACTTTCTTTGAACCTCCATTAAATGAAATGTTCTCTCTCCAAGAAAAAATTCCATTCTCCTCATTAGTAAATCTGTATCACAAAAAAGGTAATTAATCACTATTATATTTTGAATTCTATCACTAAAGAAAATTGTGAAAATTATTTTCTTTCTTGTTCCATAAGTACCCTCATAATATCCTTGGTCTTCCTCTTGGGCTCTGGTTCTTTATAGAAATATTTGCCAATCCCTGGAGAAAATGATCTTTAAGTTTCCTTAAACAATAAAAATTTTAATGATTCTCAGCATATAGCAGTAAAACCAGTTGTGGAATACAGGTGATTTACACAATATGGATTAGCCAGAGTTTGGCCACATTTTGCTATTTGTGAGTTGACTAGAATCATATAAGTCCAACAACAGATCTGTAGCAATTGTCCATCTTCACCCTGTAGGTTTGAAAAGTAAAAAAAAGAGATCTGCACATATTGGTTCAAGCAGCATTGCCTGGGTTAGAAAATCAACCTTGCCTTGGGTAAATCTTTAGTCTCTCTGCCTCCGTTTTTCCATCTGTACTATGGAAAGTCTCTTAGTTAATGTTGATAGATTTCCCAAAGATGGCTAGGACTTCTACATTTTTACAAAAACTTCAAAGCGGCACCCTTTTTGACAGATATTTCCTATTTTTTATATTATTAATATAATAAATAGTCTGATAAGTGAGCAATTAATCAAAGAACTAATTCAATAATGGCTTTGATATTAAGTGGCTTTCATTAAGTGGCTTTCATTAAGTGGCTTTGATATTTCTAAAATAGATTCCTAAGCATACTAGATATACTGTATATCCAGTACACAAAAGGCAGAGATCTCCATCAAACCTGTTTGGAAGTGTGTACCTAATATCATGCCCACAAGATAAGGTTGGAGAGACATGTAAGCTCCCTTTGCCGAATATTCCTTGGGGACTAGTTTGCATAAATGGTTCAAATTCCCCGATAGTTACTGTCAGAATTTCAGTTTATACCTTCAGGAAACTCCATATTAAAACACAAATTTGTTACCTGGGGAGGTAATTTTTAACTAAATCCTCATTAATTAATGTCTATTTGTTAGAACTATAGCTCAAATTAGGTTTTTCAAGTGAGCAGTATTTCAGGAAAAAATGATATTCTTTGAGGTAGGCTCAGGGTAGGTTATGGGAACAGGTCCTTGGGTGATTGTGATGCGTCTCTCATCACATTCAGTGTCCTGCATTTGCAGGAGTGCACGTGTGTGCACACATGAGCACACACACAAGACTTAATGCTCTACTTTCTAGAGCAGCATTGCCCAATAGAAATATAACCCAAGCCACATAGGCCATTTTAAGTTTTTTATTAGGTCACTAAATATAAAATGTCCAATTTTGAATCAAAAGCGTAGTTTATTATATCTCAAGCAAGAAGCAGTGCAATTAATCAAAGTATGTGCCTAAACTATTGACACAGTTTTGCCATCTTAATGGTAGCGTGTTTATGCCAGCAGCGAGGAGGGCTAGAGAGCAAGTGTTGATGAAGTCACAAAAGGTGTTTTCTGCAGCTTGTTGAGAATTGAATATTTTTCCTTGCAAGAAGTGGTCCAATGCATGGAAGAAGGGGTAGTCAGTTGGTGCAAGGTCTGGTGAATACAGTGGATGACAGAGAGTTTCCAAGTTCAGCCTTTGTAGTTTGAGTAGCATTGTTTGTGGGACATGTGGTCAAGTGTTGTCTTGCAAGAGGATTGGCCTGTCACTATTGACCCAGTTCTGCTGCTTAATTACAAGCATCCTGACCATTTCATCCAACTGGTTGCAGTAGACATCCGCTGTAATTGATTGACCAGGTTTCATGAAGCTGTAGTGGGTAATACCAGTGCTGGACCACCACACAGACATCATTAGCTTTTTTGGATGAATATTTGGTTTTGGATTGTGTTTTGGCACTTCATCTTTATCCAACCATTGTGCTGAATGCTTGTGATTGTCAAAAAGAATCCATTTTTCATCATATTGCTTTTATGTTGTGACAGAAAAGAAAGGAAAGCTTTGAGGCAATTTCTCTTATGCTGCTCATATAATTCATGTGGTAGTCATCTATCCAGCTTCTTTACCTTGCTGATTTGTTTCAAATGGTCCAATATTGTTAGAATAGTGATGTCAAACGTTGCTGCTAATTCACGTGTAATTTGAGATGGATTCGCTTCCACTACAGCTTTCAGCTCATCTTTATCCAGCTTGGTCTCAAGTTGCCTGTGTGGCTCATTTTCAAGATTAAAATCACCAGGACAGAACTCCCCAGACCATCAACATACTGTGCCTTCATTACCTACATCCTTCCCAAGCACTTCTTTGGTATTTTGAGCTATCTGTGCTGCATTGGTTGCACCAAGGAACTCATATTTGAAAATAACATGAATTTTTGACTTGTCTATGGTTTTACAAAAGTTTCTCTAAAAAAATTTGAAAGATAATCACAAGCCAAAATGTGTGTTCGAAAGACTTAGGATATACCTACACAATAAAAATAAAACAAGAAGTGTGAAAGTGAAATCTCAGAGGTATCAACTGTAAAACTTAGTACTTGAGGAATTCAGACATTTCATACATAATAACTTAATAGTGACCACACTGAAAAATAATTTTGTAAAAAGGTAAAATTAAATGTAATGATATAATTTCTTTAACTTTATTCAGAATATCATTGCTTTCAATATGTAATCAATATAAAATTTATTAATGAGATGTTTTACTTGTTTGGGTCTTGGAACCACCTCCACATCCCAGCCCCTCCATTATATCCTAGCCACGTTTTTGCTGAAGGGTAGTCCTAACCCTGTGCAACTTAAAAGTATGTATATACAAACCTTTAGAAGAACATAAACACTGGAGTTAGATGCTGTTAACTTCACCACTGAACTGTGTGACCTTGGGAAAGTGACTTTAAACCCTCAGTTTCTTCATCTGCAAAATGGGAATAGTGATAGTCCCTCAAGTTCACAGAATTAATTGTGACGATTGAATGAAATAATGCATGCAAATACAGTAAATACTCAATGGATGCCTGATATTTGTCATCACAATTGCTATTAGTAGCTATTTGTACAAACTCAATTGGTTAAGAAATGAACTATAAAGACAATCAAGTGCTATCAGTCTTTCTATATTTCTCTAAAAAAATCACCATAACCATCTACATAGGATATCTTCTAAAGAGTAAGTATAATCAGCTCATTAAATTGGACACTACACCTTCATGTACACACATCTATACACCAAGAAATCCAAAAGATGCTCTGCTACTTTTAAAAACATTTTTGTCTTTAACTAAATGTAATTATATATACGTATTCTACAAGGAAACTCTACTGAAGACTATCTTCAAATGCAACCTTATTATGGTAGTGGGTGAGCCAATGAAAGAAAAGAGTTTTTCTTCCTCCTCCATAACCTCCACCTTCTTGTTTTATTTGAAGTCAGCAGAAAGAACTAATTAAGGCAAAGCTAAAGGAATTGAATGCGAAGTTTGTATCGCACATGTGAACTAATTTTCTCACAATGGCATATTCAGGGGGCCAAGTAAGGGGCTCATTCATCTGGTCCCTCATCTAAGGAAGCCTCCCTGGAAAGAGGGAAGGAGAAAGATGTTTCTGGAGCTTGCACTTGGGACTGTTCTCTAGACTGGCTTACCAAACCATTAGTATTCAGAAATACAGCGTTAACAGTTCTCACTTAAAAGAGAATGATGGGAAATAATAACACGTGTCAGTGCTTGTAATGCCAAGTACATCTTTCACAGGGGTTTTGCTTAGAATGAAAGAGGTAGTGAAAATTTTAAGATGTAAGTAAGTGGTGAATAAATGCAGAATGTACTTACACATTTATGCACCAGATGCCAGAAGGCTGTGCACCACACAGAGCAAAGAAATGTACTGAACCATCAATTTAGTAGGTCATTTGGACTGTAGGCAGCGAAATGGTTGTGTGCATGAAAAGCCACTACTATATTTTGAGAGAGCCTTTCTAAGAATCCTGAAATATTAATAACATGGTCTTAATGTGGTTGAAGACAAAAGAATGTGTTAAGGGTAGCAAGGGCTGCCGAGAATAGCACAATGACAATTTTGTATTTTCTGCTTGCGCTTGTAAAAGCAAGAGGAAAAGAGTAAAAATAGTCAGCGTGTTTAAAGAACAGCAGTCTTCAATTTTCCAAATTGGTGTAAAAGTCTGTGTTCCTAAATGAA
Source organism: Microcebus murinus (assembly GCF_040939455.1). Lineage (NCBI taxonomy): Eukaryota > Metazoa > Chordata > Mammalia > Primates > Cheirogaleidae > Microcebus > Microcebus murinus. The sequence goes on along the minus strand of NC_134111.1, from coordinate 91,597,901 downwards.
CTCACATATATTTTGTTATTGGTAGTATATTAATACTAGCATTGAGGAAAAATAGAAAAAAAATATATAAGCTTGCATATGTATTTGTGCTTAAATTCACATAATATATACCCCGAATTTTTGCACTTTAAGAAATTTAAAGAAATTAGGAGAAACATTTTCCAATTTGATTTTTGTGAACTATGAGTTTATTTTTTAACTGGAAGTAGTCACATAAGAACAGAAGTTGAGGAAACAGCAATGCTTTTTTTTTTTTTTTTCTTACAAGCTTTTCAAACGCGATGTTTTGACATTGCAACGATCAGTCATTGGCCAATTTTTTCCATCGCAGATCTCCCACTCTCACTGTGAGTTTTTAGATTTTGATGCTTGATGAAGTGGAGGTGCCCAGGAATCAGTCAGTAGTAACATGCAGCGTTTTCCTCAAACATTCAGATGTGAAGAAATAAAAGCAATTTGCGCCTTCTTGGCAGTTCTAACGGGAGATGCCACAAGTCACTTTTGTCAGCTAGGACTCACTGAGTGCCAGGTGGGACCCAGTGGGTTTGCGTTTGTGTTCAGAGACTCGTTGTGTTTGATGTGGGAAGGCCAGGCGACCCCCAGGGCTTCTTCCTGCCTAAGCAGGGGTTTCTGATTTTAATCGAAACCCTGGGGCCATCTTAAGCATGACCAAAGAGCACCTTGCAAGTTGAACCTTATCTAATTATGCAATGTGTATAAACTTGAGACACATAAATCTCAGCCATCAGAGCAACTTGTTTTTCTAAGATGCTCCGGTCCAGTGAAAGACGAAAGCAAAAATAAGGGAGAGATTGATCTCCGAGCACTTTTATTGTCGGTGCTCCACACGTCATAAACTTCTGGCTCGTTAAAGGAAATTCCATAAACAACTTTAGTTAATAAGAGTGAAGTAACTGTATGCCTTTCTGAGCTCCTGCTAAACTCCCTTTCCGCTTGCCATTACAAGCGTATGATTAAGAAAATGCCAACAGGATATGCAAGTGAGAGGAACAGACTCCAACTGGAAGCCATACCGATTCTTGATGGAGGGGAAGCAGTGGAGGGATTATGGCCAGATCTCCACAGAGAATCAAACAGCTGTGTGGATCTCTTTGTATCTACTCATTTCAGTAAGATCTGCTGGGTTGCTAGCATGGTTGGTTTGTTCTGGTGGCCAGACCCATGAAAAATGTCTGATGGGTCCTTCCTCCAGCTGGTGTTTCTGTGATACACACCTCCTAAGGACGTGATAAATAGAATTGAGAGTGAATCACGCTGCAGAGATTGTGGGCAACTGTCACATTCCCTTTTAACCTCTGGTGTCATGGAATAACTTTCTTTTTAATGGCCTTGGTCTCTGTGGGTTTAATACTCATGGTGTTGGTCAATTTTTATTTTAGGTTGAGACAGATTTGGGAGCTGACCATGAAAGGCATAGGGCAAGAAAAAATAAGAGAAGCAAGGCCCTAGTCATTATTTTTTATTATGAGTTTTCACCAAATTAGTGAGTTTTTCCACATTAGGAAAAGTAGTCCTCAGTGTCAGTATGATGTTTATGAAGATGAAGTCATGGAAAGCATGTCAGGTGCACAAAGAACTATATGGCCCATGTTCCCCGCACCGGCCTCTCGGGAGGTGTGTGCATTGCGGGGGACGGGTGCTGAAAAATTGGAGACGGGGGAAAACCAGGAGTGTTTCATTAACTTGAAAATAAACACAAAGTATTTGCTGCTCAAAAAAAAAATTTCTTTAGCATATTGTATTTCAGAATCTACAGTTGGTGGCTTTTATGGTTTTGCTCTGAAACGGTGACCTGTGCCTTACAAACTCTTAGCTTTTCTTACTTGGTCGCTTTTGTTGGTTTTTTGATTTGGTTCTTTCTGTAGCTGTAATTAGGAAATAATCACCAACCAATTTTTTTGTTAGCACTTGGATACACTTCCAACTGGTTGGTTAAGGACCACACTCTCAAATTCCATAGGCATGTGGCTAAGTATACAGGCTTTGAGGGCAGAACACTTGGGGTCTATGCTAGTTCCCGATGGTTACCAGATGCATGGTCTTGCGCTGGTAATTAACTGCACAGAGTTGAAATTCCTCATTTGTAAGGTAAAGATAGCGCCTATGAAAAGGAATGTTGTAGGGACTAAACAGCACGAGGCTATAAAGGGGACTGACACATAAAAAGGTGTTCAGTAAACTTTAACTGTGATTTTACTTGATGCCACCAGTTTTAAGAAAATCTCTTCCATAGGGCTCCGTGTCACCTGACCAGGAATGTTAATGACCCTTAAAGCGTGACTATAATCAGTTAATGTTTTGGGTTACTTTACTTGCATCTCAAGATGCTTGATCACTAATGACTAGCAAAAAGTCTCTTCCTTCTTCTGAGTTAAGGAGGTGGCTTCGGATTTTGCTCTGCTGGATTCTCAGGGTGGTTTATATTTATTTGTTTGTTCTCCTTCCCTGCAGCTTGCAAAATTGGATATTACAAGGCTCTCTCCACGGATGCCACCTGTGCCAAGTGCCCGCCTCACAGCTACTCTGTCTGGGAAGGAGCCACCTCGTGCACCTGTGACCGAGGCTTTTTCAGAGCTGACAACGATGCCGCCTCCATGCCCTGCACTCGTAAGTTGTGTGCTTGTCTTCCGTTTCTGCGACGCCAACGGCTTTCGTTACCACCTAGCAGGGCCCTCCCGAGGTCTTCTCCCAGGATGATCATGCAGAGGGCAAATTAGATCAACATGCATCTTTTCTCTGTTCTAGTAAGGGAAATGCTCATAAAAAAAGAGGATTTTTTGTTGTTGTTTCTGGTTGCCTTCAAAATGCACAGCTGCCAACAGACTACTTGGTGGAGAGGAGATTGAGTGTTCAGAGCTGAGACTGGAAATGGTAAATGGATTTACCATCGCATGAGGGAAGCCGGACAAGTGCAGGAGAAATAGTAGACGGCAGGGTTTAGGAATGTGGTTTCAGGGGCAGCTCAGTGCGCGCTGAGATCATCGCTGGCATTGTCATTACACCTCTTCCATCTTTCCTCATAGTTTTGTATTCATAACCCTTAGGCTCGGATCCTAATAAATGCTTGTTTCATGATAGGCACTTAATAAATGCTGGGTTAATGAATAGATGAGGTGGGCAAGCTGGATATGATGTGGGTGGGGAGTTTGGGGGGAGTCCAGAAATCTCTTCTCACATTTTATATGGACAATGTTCCCAGGTGTTGCCATTCCTTTCATGTATACTCTGGGCTTCACAGACCCTGCAATGGCCATGATTTTGACCAGAACAGGGAGCTGTGGGGCCAGGCCTCCCACCCACAGGTTCCCAGTAGGTGAGTCTGTGTTTGGTGGGACAGCCTAGTGGTTCAGTGCACAGACAGACATTCCACAGGTTTTGTGTTTGTTTTCCAGCTCGCTGTTGAGTAGTTGGGTAACTATTTAGCCATGTAAGTCTCAGTTTTCTCACTTGCAGAATGGAGTTAATAATAGTACCTCCTTTATGGCTGTTGGTAGTCAACAACCTCAAGTTGTTATATGCTATGTAAAATGTGTAAGATGACGCTATTTGGTGTATTTTAGCTTTTACTGTTATTAAGACTATTATTATTTTGTTTCCTAACTACTACAAACAAACTTCATCTTGGCTGGCTTGTAGCTAACATCACTGCAAATAAAATTTTTTTTCTAGTTTTTGAGGAGTTAGAGCTGCTGTGAGGCCATTGTCTAGTGCAGTCCAGTGTCCCCTTTAAAAGGAGTGGGCAGACAGATTCCAGGTCTATTCTGAATCTGTACTGAAATTGCCAGAACCTCTTGCAAGTGACAATAATAATAATGACAATTTTATAATTATGCCCAGGTAATATATCAGGCACTTTCAGTAAATAGTGTCACATGGTTCATATGATAACAAATCAGTAAGGTAGATATTATCTTCATTTTGTAGACAAAGCAACTGCAAGCTCAGAGGTATTAAGGAGCATGCCCAAGACCACACCTTACCTTGGACAAAGCTGTATCACCTGAAAATTCACATAGTTTTTATTACTGGGAGGTTCTCTGGTCCACTCTCTCAGGTTAAGCATAAGCATCCAGAATTAAGGAGAATCTGGGATCAGCCTTAGGTGTAGATATAAATAAGCAAGGATTTCTTTGCTTTCTTTTTTTTTTCTGTTCCTCCCGTAGACTAAGTACTTTCTCAGGATGGCCACTTTGGTTTGACCTGCTCAGGTCCCAATCCTTTGTCTTTCCAGTGTAAATAATTTTATGCTATGTTCCATTTTCTGTGACTGGGTTTAATAATAAACTTCCATCTCTATCCATACCCACTACCAACAACTCCCTAATTGTGGGAATTTAGGGCACAATAGCAAACTCAAGGGGAAGTATTTGGGGCTGACATTTTGATTATTGCCCTCTATTTGCACCATGCAGCTCACCACCTATTTTCCATGCAGACAAAACATTCTTTAGGTTGGGATTTGATTGTGTTATAAATGTCATGAAATTTATCTTTGATGGTAGTAGGGCCTGGCTCTTTCTCCCAGGTGTTTTTCAGTCTTGTGATTCTGACCTGTTGTCTAGCATTCTAGGGGGCCATGTGCCAACTACTTCATTACTGAATCTTGCTGCTTGGGAGTTCAGGGAACCTCCAAAGATGGTCACATGCCTGTGTTACTGAAACATCTGCCACATGTGCAGTAAGGATGTGGTAGTTGAACCCTTGGAATTTTATTTCTGTGAAAAAAAAATGTTAGCTTGAGGATGCAAAGGGGAAAAAAGAAAATATTGATTTTAGCATATGAATGGACCAAAAAGTATAAAAATTCAAGTAATTTTTACATTTTTCAGAGATTGTTTTCAACATGGTTAAGGGAAGAGGACTGGTGGCTTTTTGCATCATTGATAAAAGATCATAAAAATACCGATGCAATAATTTATCATTTTTCTCCTGCTCTTGGAACTTCTTCTCCTACACTTCACTACGTTAAGGTCTACCTCAGGGTCACTACTTCAGGAGCATTACTCTGATGGTTATTGCACCCCCTGATTGACACAGTGCTTCAGTTAAGAGGAAACAAAGTGCTGATGGCAACACCACACAAACTTGCCAGTCAGAAAGCCTTGGCTCTAACCTTTCACCAAGTTGGGGACATTGAGAGGGTGTTTAACCTCTCCAAGCCCCAATCTCCTCATCTGTGAAATGGAATTTTCACTAGTTACTTCCAAGGTTGTTTTCAGAAGTAAATGTGAAAACATTTGCAAAGGTCTGGCATGTCGTAGGGATTCTAATAAATCTAATAAATATTTGTTCTCTTACTTTTTAAGCCCCAGATGGTCACTTCCTTCCCCAAACTATCTCCGCAGCAGGTTGACAATGTATCTCATTGCCTCTTGAGGTGATTTTCACCCTTGACTGCATAATTAAATTACCGGATGCTGCCCTGCACCCCGGGATCTCTGGGGGTAGGACTTAGGCATCATCAGTATTTTCAAAAGGTGGCCTGTTAATTTCATTGAACCATTGTATAGATAAGTGGCTTAGGCCACTTATCTACAAAACTGAATTTTTGAGTTTTGCTTTTTTCTTTAACTTAAACATTAACTACATAAGTCTCTTAAGACCCTCTTTGAGATAAAGATAATCAGGGTAGTGAGCGTACTTTGCTAGTAGATTTAGTGGTAAGTCAGGCAGCAGAATTGGACTCTTAATTTTTAGTCTATGGCTCTCCCGCTCCTTCTCCCTTCCTGTTGAACATAGTGGACCTGCACCATCCAATACAGTAGCTAGCCTCTTGGCACATGTGGCTATTTAAATTTAGAGTCATTTACATTAAATTCAAATTCAGGTATTTATCTAAGCTTGCCATATTTCAAGGTTTCAAGCCATATGTGGCTAGTGGTGATTACTATACTGGACAGCACAGCCATGGCATGTTTCTGTTATCACAGAAAGTTCTATTGGACGTCATTGTCGTGGACATCACAATAGAGAAGAGAGTGGGAGTTTCTCAAAGGACCTCTTGTTCAGGTAACCCACAGCGTAGCCCTCCCCACTCGCACCCTGCCCCCGCTTTATCAGATTCTCTTGACAAGACGTGGGGATGGAAAGGAACGTAAACATCAGGGATCCTTTCAAACTGATTCCAGCCTCTAATCAATTCTTACCAGTTCGTTAAGCCAGGTGACAAACCCAATTCCCCTGTGCTGACAGCCATGATAATCAGGCACCTTCTTTGTTCATTATGCTGTCTTTAACCCCAGCATTCTTATGCGGCCCTGCATTTAGTGATCGCTCACTGTGACGGCACACTAATGAAGAAATAAAACACACTATCTGAGACTCGTTCTTCTAGCCAAAGAGAGACTGTGCTCCACTGGCTTGTAAAATCAGGTTTTTGTTCACTTGGAGAACGATTAGACCAGGTGAATACAAGTAGCATTGGCTAATTTAGAAGGAAAAGCCTAGGAAATTCACACCATCTACGTTGCTGGAGGACTTAAGAGAATTTAGAGTAAATAAAGTTTATCTTTGAGAGTCCTTTTGATGGAGCCTGTGGTCAGGTTAACGTAAATGGCTGCCTGTGAGACGGACACGGATGTTTCCATGGAAGCGTCTTCTGAGTGTTTCCAAGAAAACAGCCCATACCTGTTTGGGATAGGCCGTTTAGGAAAACGCCCCTTAAACATTGATGTGTATAAAAATCACCTAGGGATTAGGAGGACAGAGGTTAGGCTGAGCTTCTGTGTTTCTACCAACTTCCCAGGTGATGCTAAAGCTACGCATGTGTCAACCAGCTTTGGGGACCAAGCAGGTGAATTCTCTATCTGATGACTTGGCAGGAGACAGGCCATCCTCTTTTTCTGTGCCTGTGACTTCCAGGACTGTTCTTCAGCTCACTGGGCGACTCTTGAAAGATATTTCAAGAATTCTGAACACTGTCCATTCATGGAAATTAAATACATCATTTGTCTCCTACAGTATGAAGAAAATCCAAGCTGGATGGTGTCACATAACCAAATGCACTCACCATGGAATTTTCCTGGTTTGTTTTTGTTGTTGTTGTTTTTCTTCCAGAAGCCTAAGTTATTGTCAGAGAGTAGAAATATAAGTGTTCGCTTCAGTCAACAGGCTTTTCTGGCAACACTGCCAACAGGACAGACACCAATACTTCTAGATACTCAAGGATGCCATTCAAGCCCATGATGGAATTTTGATTTCGTGAATCGTTTCTTAACAGGAATTTTGATGTGACTTTTATTAATGAAATTAATGTCCTTTAACTGCAGATAACCAGCCTCTTCCTCTTTCTCCTTATGTTTCCCTTTCCCATTAGTCTGGAACGTAGTTGGGCAGTCAGCCCGGTTGGGAGTGTTCACCTGCAAGCCCGTGCAGGAAGACTTGTGAGCGCCTTAGTCATTTCGTTGCTTGTGCAAGATGATTATAGTGAGAAAGGTCTTCTTTTCCCCCACTGAGAGGCTGAGCCTATACTATATTTAAGGCAACTTTTCAACCCTTTATTGTCTTGTGAAATGTGCTACAAAAATGCCTTGTAAAAGGTAATGCATTGGCTTTGTATATCTAGAAAAACGTAGATAATTTGTTATTTTTGTCACCTTTACTCCTGAGCACTATTACCAGAGCGATTTTCCATATTTTTCAATTGGAAATCTGTCCTTGTGCATTTGGTTGCTCTTTATTTAACTTGTTTGATGAAACTTATTAGAGCCTCAGGATTGGGAGTGCCCCGTAAATGAGAGATTATTATTTTAGATTGCCAACTTGAAGGGCCTTCACAATCTGTCTCCAAGTAAACGGCCTTGAATAATTCAGTCAGCTGTGCCAAACAAACAAAGAGTGATTGATTGATACTTAGACATGGTCTAAAATATTCCAAAATTGCAGCTTTTAAGACAATTTATACTAGAAGAGCTTAGAGCTAATGAGGGTAAATTCACCCAGATTCTAGGATGAAAGATCCTGATTTGAAAAAGCTCTCTGCAGGTTTAGGTTATCAAGAAATTGAAATAGCCAAGTTCCAAACAACAAACATCACTTACTTTGTCTTTACATTTGCCTTTTCTAATTGAATTTAGTGTTCTCCTGTATTTCCTCCAGAAAGTGTATTGTTTTAAAATTACCATTTCAGTTCTATTACTCAGAGCCCTCGCTTCTAATGCTTTCTGACAGTTATCAACATAATGAACCATAATGAAATGATGGGCAATCTTCAGTGGAAACCCAACGTCTATTCCGTTGGTCCTGTGTGGCTGTGTTGTTAAAATTTGAATGCACATTAAAATAACATCATCCTTACTTGTTTCCAAGGTCAGGAGAAAAGAGGGACTCTTTCCTTTTTTTTATTTTTTTTTAAGTGCTTTAATTTTGAGAATCTCACATCTATTTTCAAACAACCTCTTGAAGATGCTCCTGATGTTCGATCTGATTCTCTATCCCAAAGGTTTACACGCTTAACAGTCTGGCTAAGGGATTTGGGGAGGGAGATCTAGAGTGAGGCTTTGATGTATAAACCATAGGATAAAAGGCAGCCTTCAATTTTCAAGTAAACTACCTTTTTTCCCATCTGAAAGCATATTTCTTTTTTGCTTTAGAGCTGCAAGTAACTAATAATGTAATTATGGGGGAGGGGTGCATTTCTATGAAATAGGTCAGTGAAACTTCAGTTAGCTCTAGAGAAAGACTAGTTAGTTGAAAAGGGAGAACCAGAGAGCCAAAGATTCCCAAAGTATCATTCATGAAAGTATTTCAGAGGATCCCTTGGTTGCATTTTATTATCCATGCAATCCATCATTTTTATGAACATATTTTTATGAAAACTGTTGAATCCAAGATTTCTAGGGGAATTTCTTATTTCATGTCATTTATCAAATTTGCAATGTCATAGTGTAGTTTCATACCGCATTCCATTTGTCACCGGATGAAAACTCAAATTGAGATACCAACTCCCCCATTGCCAGATTATGTGGTTAGTTTTCAGTTCAGAACATATGGTCCTACTGCCTGTTAGCTGATAAGCTGGCTGATGTGTCTGTCCCCTGGACTGTACAGACTGATCAAAGCAACCAAAGACATTTTGACAAGTCATATGCAGCCTTCAACCTAGGTTGCTGCTTTAATTAGATCTCAATAGTTTAAGGGTTGACATTAGTTAGAGAATAAACCGCATCCTCGTTTCTTTCTTTTGGATTGCCTGTCAGCATTTTAACTACCAGTAGGAAAAATACCTTGTGGAGAACCAAGTACATGATTCTTCTTTGAAGACAATTAGAGATACAGGGAGAAAAGTCCCCAGCTGAGCTTCATGGAAGGCACTAGATGGACACCAGGTTGATCACTTGTCATTGGTTGTTTGCAAAATTTTTAAAAATTCATGATATTTCATAAAGATTTGGTGTCCTCTCATTGATTTTTTTTTTTCAAAAACAATGCTGTTTTAGTCTCCTCTTTCCTCTTCAACATACTTCTCGTTTTATAGGGATAAATAATCCCATGTGGATTCAACTGGAAAATGTGTATGTTTGGGGAACACTAATGTATGCCCAAATGAGAGGCTTGAATAATCTGCCAGGGCCATTTAGCCAGGTTATTACAATGTTTCTACCGCCATGAATAATTAAGAGTGGCTTGTCATCCACCGAGCCCCATCATTTCTGGATGGCGTTTTTGACACTATTCATGGAAGTCATACAGTGGATTTCCGCAGCATGCTTCTATGAAACAAGTCAATTATACATATTTTCTGAGATCCCCTGGGGTGAGAACTGGCTATCTTCTTTGCTATCAGCATTCAGATTTTTCTCTCATAGTTGACTCCACACATTATCTAAAACCCAGCAAAAGATGAGCTCAGGGAAGAGTCTGTTGCAGAGGTATAATTGCCCCTTGCCTTCCTCCTGTGATCTTCCACCCAGAAAATGAACCTTTAACAAAAACTCCTAACTACTGTCTTGCATGGAAGGTAAGAACCAGGCAGAGAAGACAACCCAACTAAGAAAGAGCACCGTCCCGGAGGTAACGCAAGCTAATCATCTTTATCATAAAGGGCGGGGAAGCTAAGAGAAATTGAACTCTTGGGTAAATTGAGAAAGTTGAAAACTTTCCACCCTGTTCCAAAAAAGAATTCATAGTTATGCTTCCTTATTTTCTTTAAATCATTTATATCACTGTGAAGGGGGGAGGGAGGTTGTTTAGCCTTGGAGGTAGGATTTCTGACCATAGCTTTGCAGGTATTGGCTGTGTTCGTTTGAGTGAGTTGCTTAACTTTTATTATCTTAGTTTTTGGTCATCAGATTGCTGGTAATAAATACTTCTCTGTCGGATTTTATTATAGGGATTAAATAAGATAAGGTATGAAAAACGGCTTTGTGAGAAATGTAAATGAATGTACAGGCTAGCTAATTCTAACATGAAATACGCAATCCTACTTTTCTTGGTCTTTTATATTGCAGCTTTCTCATATATCACTGAGAATTTACTTTATAAAATACTTCAGCCATAAGCTAGTTATCCTAATATAAAGAAATCAAACCCCTAATTAATCCAGTAAAGAAAAGGCAAAAAAAATCCTGAAGAGGAAGATGGAAAAATAGATATACCAGAAAAATAGGTGATGGGAAAAATCTTTGCAAGAAGTTAACCTCTATAGAAAGCCAAGAATTTTTCATGACAGCATCAAGTGATTGATGCATCCAAATGGTTCTGTTTCTAAATAATGGACGGCTAGCTCTGTTTGGCTTTATTCATTGTTAAAACCCATAAATCGCCACGAGAAAAGGTTATGCACTGTTCATATATCTCAGAAGAGGTGTCCCTGAGCAGCAGTCTTTATGTAAACTGACCCACTGTAGCAAGGGCCGAGAGAAAGCAATTAGTGGTGGCAAAGTATACAACTGTCCGGGGAAGCATGGGCTCTCTTTCAGAGTCAAAGCTTAACACACCCCCATTGTTTACTCTGCCTTACAACCTGCCTTTCAGCTGGAGAGAGATTAACAAGAAAGGCTTATCTGAAGGGTTGAAGGGTTTTACAGCTAAGACACTGAAGTATTATTGACAGGCCAAAAGTTGTACATGATTAATGAAGCCTTATGAAATGGATCTAGAGACCCAAGGTGATGCTCCCTCAGAAGACAAGTGTTGTACTGGTTACCTTGGCATTTTAGTGAGGTGACAGTAACACTGAAAGCAATTGATCGTGTAAGAGTTACATTTCTGCTCATGGTCTTCGGGGATGCTCCCTTCCACATCCAGAATTAATTTCATGGCTCAGGCATTGAATTTTAAAATGGTGATTAAAAATCAGTTAAGTATTAAAAGTCTGTGTTAGCTCTGGAAACCACTCTATCACACGAGGCCGGCAACTTTGGTTTTTCTGCCAACTATCTCCTTGCCCTGGTTGCAGACTTATTTTTGTTTTCCACATTTTAGCATGCGATTGCCTTTTCTTTTTCTTTCTTTATTGTTATTGTTATTATTATTGTGTTGCTTGGTTTTTCGTGCACAAATGCTATGACAGCGAGGCTTCTGATGAGCGAGCTGGACTGGGTTCTAAAGACCCATCATCCATTCATTTATTCATTCAGCTGATACTTACTGAGCATCTATTAGATGCCAGGCATTGTTCTAAGGGCTGGGGATATTCTCTTGAACCAGAAGAAAGAAGATTCCTCTTCTCCTGGAGCTTATAATAACAAACACATAAACAAGATAATTCAAGATTCTCACAAGTAGGACACTTTTTTTTAAAAAAAAGCGATATGATAGGTGCATTGGGACAGGGCCAGGGGAGGATTGCAGTTTATATGAGTAGTCAGAAATGAGAAGGTGAGACCCCAGGGATAAGGAATCAGCTAATCAAAGAGCCAGGGATGAGAATTCCAGGCAGAGCTACCAAGTCCAAAGTATTTGAGTTGCACATTTCAAGTTTTGCTAGCAATTTGAGTTTTAAACTTGTTTTATTTTTTCCCTCAGCCTTGGAGTCTGTTAGCACTTTGATTCCAGTTGTTTTAAGAAGTAGAATTTTCAGGTGTATATAGCATGTTACACCATCTGTCCACATGTATTTAAACTCTTTGGCAGAACCCATTTCTGCCAGACCCACTTTTAAATGCAATTATCATAGCAGCTTTCCATCTTTTGCTAAAGTTCCAGTTGCTTCCTATGAGAATGAAGGTGCATTTTCCCTAACTTGTGGGGATGGGTGGAATCCATAGGCTGCAGTTATCTTTGCCTGGATTTTTCATAAAATGGTTTATATCAAACTTAGTAGTTCACACTGGAGACATTTATGACTTTGAGTTCAGTGTTAACTCATGGTTTTTAAATGATGTTAATAAGACTTATACAGATTTCACGTGGATATGTAAATATTAAGTTATCCTAAAGGGGCTACTTTAAATACTGACATAAGCTACTAAGTGTGTTCTCTAAACTACTCAGGAATTAAATTTTAGTCTAATCCATGGGAGGAAAGAATTAAGATGTGTGAAATCACTGGAATTTCCTTTTATGCTTGGAATATTGCCCTTCTTAAATGTCACATTCACTGAATTTCTCCAGATAGTGTGTGGTTCATTTTCAGAAGCTTGTCTTTTTGCAGAGAAGAGCACATGATAGGTTAAGGAAGATCAAGACTCCTTTTATAATATAACATGATATGATGTGATATTTTATGATATGGTATGATTGTCCTTTGCATCTCCTATAACTTGGCTACAGTTTCTTTGGGGCTTCCTACTGTCAAACTCCTGTCAACTGAATGCATGGTGACATCCCACTAGAAAATAATAATTACACATTGCAGCACCTTTCACCAGTACCTCCTGTGTGATGCAGAAAGTATTTCACACCAGTGAAGTGAATGGATGTTCATTAGCTCTATCAACAATGGGAAGAAACACAGTGCCCATTTCTTTCTGAGCAATGAGAAACTCTAGAAATAGGCCATATTTCACATATTTTATTCCTTCCTTAGCCAATGAAAGCAGATATAACTTGGGCTGTAGAAGCCAGGGTTGTTACCTGGGCTGTATAAATGTGTTAGGCTGTGCAGCCTAACATATTTAATTAATCAGGGATTCCTGGACTGAGCCCTTTAGATAGGCTCTAGGTGGGCTTTAAGTCTTCCCTAGAATTCTGGGTGAAATTCTGAGGGTTCCTGAGAGCATCTTCCTAGGAAGAAGGTATATTGTTGTCATCACATCCTCAACTGTTAATTTCAACTGCCCCCTATCTTTGAAATAAAGTTTTCTTGGAACACAGCCATGCCCATTTGTTTAGGTATTGTCTGTGGCTGCTTTGGAGATACAATGCCAGAGTTGAGTAGTTGCTACAGAGACCAGATGGCCCATAAAGCCTAAAATATTTACTTTCTGGCTAGATAGTAAAATTTCTTTACAGAGAAATTATGCTGACTCCTGCTCTAAAGATTCATAAACTAAAGATTATTGCATTTGACTTTTGTTTCTGGTAGTACAGCTATTATCTGTGCCACTAAACTATATTAAAATTTGAAGGACATTCTAAATATAAAAACTTTAAGACAGTTTAACATGCTAAGCCTCATTCTTGCAGAGAGGCAGTGAGAGACAGTCCTGGGCTTATATGTGAATTTCACGGGAGGTTTATAAATATAGCCAAAAATATAAAGCAAGGAACATTTAGTTTCCCTTAAATACACGTTAGCATATGATTAATTTGTTTAAAAGTGTATTTTTGGTTAAAAAATTAAAATTAAAGGAAAAAGCTGCAGTTCTATAAAGGCTAATGAGGAAAATGCCAGCCTATCTTTGTAAATGTTAAAATTAATTTTCTTCCGCAGTAAAGTTTTCCCCAGGTTTATGTCTGAATAAATCAGTACCTGAAATCAAGTTGGAAAGAAAAAGTGGTAAAAACCAATCCTGACTTGGCAAAACTTTATTTATTAGAGCCCACATTTTAAATACCCAACCAAGGTGGTTGGTTCTGCAGCTATATAAACAGGACAGAGCAGGGTGCTTGCCCTTATATCCAATGCACCCATAATCCATATTTAGTTCCCTTCCGTTTCTTCCCTTCCTCTAGGTTCCCTACCCCTTCCTTCAACTATCCAGGTAACTATCAGGAAAGTATCAAAATGAATCAGAATATTTTTTTCCCCTCTCTTCCTTAGAGCAGATGATAAACACTAGACACTCAATGAATATTTGTTGACTAAATGAAGACTCCATAGTCTCTCCCGGCAGAAGTAACCAGTAATATTTGATAATATTAACCCTCCTTCTTTTCCCAAGGTAATTGTAAACTATGAAAAAAGAAGAACTTGAATTAAAGTAGCTATACTGAGAAATTCCTTTACAGCCTGATGCTAATGAATCTGTAGGTGAAAAGCTGACTAGTACAGCTTTAGCTCCGAGAAGCCTGCATCACTTTACATACCTCAAAACACTGCACTCATGTCAGTATAGGATGCATTAAAGACTTTCCTGTTCATTCATTCATTCATTCATTGACCCATCCCACGTTTAATGAGCTTGCTCTGAACTAAGAGCCATAGTAGACCCTGAGAAATGATGAAGACATCAGTTCTCTTGAGGAGTACTTAGACTGGTGATAGAAACACACCTGGAATGGTGTTTGATTAGCAAGATACCATTACATGTTACAGATGAAGTAGGAAATAGAAATAAAGAGCTGAAATGTGGAACGATACCGTAAACAGGATTTGCTGCCAGTTTTATATTCAGGCTTAGTAGTGGATAGTTCTGAAAAAGCATAAAACCTTGACATTCCCAGTGACCCTCCAGCTACTTGATGTCAGTGTGTGCTTAGTAGGGAAGATGTAGATGTGGGGATAGAAAATTAGAACAGGTAGTAAGTACAGTTATCCCTCTCTGTTATAAACCTCATATTTGTAATTGGAGATACCCTTGTGTCATCGTATTTCTGATGATAAAAGCAATTGCTATGGCAGCAATTTAATTGCTCCTAAATATCTAGATCTGATACCTAAATAAATGGAAGAGAAAGTAATCTAAGAGTTAAATTTTTTTCCTTCTGGATGCCTTGCACTTATTGAAAGAGAGCTCATGTTACTCAGAATACCTGTTTTTTCTTCTTTTTAGCCATCTCTGCAGGTAATTGATTTAAGGTGCTGCTGTTAAGTATCACTCTGGGCCCAGATTAGCTTTTGGCTGTATTCAAAAGTCCATATATATATTTTTTCATTGTCTAGAGAAGAAATTGCTTTCTTTTCTGAGAACAACATGGGCCCGCCCTTTAAATGGGAAACACATTTGTTATCTATTATCTTTTAATTGGTGAGAGTGAAAAAAAAAAGAAACCACAATATCACAAACACAACACAACCATCATTATGATTTTAATTTGTCAAGCATGTGTCCTTTCCCAGGCCTTTGCAAGCTAACGTTACGATCATACTGTGTGGATATTTCTATATGTCATCTCCCCCTCTATCATAGGACTTTGTCATAATTCAGTTTCTAGGCTGCTACTATATGCCCACATAACCATCACTCTCTGATAGCAAGACATAAAACCTACGTAGTTCAGGGGGCAACATTGAACTTGAGCTTGTCTCGTTCTCAATCTTCCCGTGAGCATGAAGCTTAGAGCCTTCTACAAGAATCACTGCCGAAAGGAAGAAGGCTGTTCCAGGTTAGCACTTTTTTTTATGCCAGCCCTGCATTTTGAGATCCTCCAGCATCTTTGTATTTTTTTTTCCATGTGGTGGTGTTATATCTCCGAGTCCTGTGACCATTTAGTTTTCTGCTCCATTTCTTCTCTGTTTAGACACTGCCATGCCCCGTCCTACATACTAATTACTGACTTTTTGCTTCTGCAGTGCTTGATTCATTGTGTCACATTTTCCCATGTGAAAGGGGACCAGGAACCTTGGCCAGGAGGTTAATGGATTTCAGAGTCACTCTTATTTAACCCTGGAAGTCACAACAAAATAGGAACCAGTGGCTGACCCATTTTATAATATAACCAAGCTATGGTCAGCCTCAGCTGCACACTGGCCATGGCTCCCTGTGGTGACAGCCATTGTAGAAGATCGACAGGCCTGACACCCACTCCCCTGGCCTACCTTGCTTCTCAGATGCTGGCTGAAATTTTTGGTTTTGTTGTCGTTATACTTTTTGTGGGGAACATGGTGGACTAGAAATAACCCCCAATGGCAGATAGTACTTTTGGATTTTAGTCAGATTCTGACAGTAATTAGATTGCATGAACTTTCAGTATGATCAGATCCACTTTCTACATCTCAGTTTCCTTATCTGTAAAATGAGGGTATTTGGCCAAGTGATTGTAACGTCCAATATGGCTCTTAGAGTCTGTGATTTTAAATAACTCCATTCATTTATTCAAAAATCCTTTATTCACCCTTGTTAGATTCCAGTCTCTGTGCTAAGGACCATAAACACAATTTTGAAATCTAGACAAGAAAAGAATTTGTATTTTCTTTCTGAGGACTTCTGTGAGGTAAATACACCTTAAATACAAATTTTGCAACACTTCCGTAAAAGTTTTTTCCTTAAGTTTTGCAGGATGGGGAGCCGATCTGAATGCTAAGAGAGGTTGTTGGTAATTAGTCCCAAGGGAAGATTGGGAGGGCTTGCTTGCCTTATTAAAATAAAGTCTTCAATAAGCTGTATGAAGAGAAAAAGAGAGGGTATTACCCTTATTAAACGTTACCACCAAAAAAATCCTTTGGCCATTAATCAGCACAAGCTAGGTAATAAATATTGACTCTGACTCATTACTTACAGGTTCCCTCTTCCAATTCTCCAGCCTCTCTGGAACTGACTAGGTGAAGCTCTCTAAGTCATGCAGGAGTCCAGTTAACTTCCTTTTCCTAAGGAACGAGCATAAATTTCCTTCAAAGCAGTCATTCCAAATACATTAGCAATAGCATACATAACAGTGATCGAGAAAGCTCAAATTTTCAGCAAAACCTATTTCAGTTCATCTTTTGGAAGACAAAAATGAGGGGGAAAGGAACAGCTTTCTAATTGTCACCTTGAGTAAATATTTCTCATCAGAGTGCGGCAGGTGTCTTTCAAACCTTTGGAACTGGCTCAGACCAAGAAAATTCCCTCTTCCTTCTCCCAGCCTGGTTCTTCTACTTGAAGGCAGTTCATATCACAACTTCTTGGCATATAAAGTCTAATCTCCAACAAGAAGCAAGGGGTTCATTGTGGTCTCTAGTCTTAGTTTTTATCATTATTTTTAAACCAACCATTATGTTGTTAGCCATCAGTTCTGTTTCATAACAACCACTGCTATCATTCACATTTCAGAAACTCTTTGATGTTGGTGGGAAGGAGCCTGTTGAAGGGTGGGGCAGGGGGGTGTCTAGTAGCCTTGAACACTCCCTGCCTAGTTTTGAGTTCCCTCAACAGCTGAATCTTTGACATCTCTGCAACCATGTTGAACCAGTTCCTTCTAATTACCCATAAACAGCTTAGCCCTCAGCTGCCGTGTTGAACTGTAGAGGCATATCTATACAGTTCTGTTAATTTTATTTGCGATTGATGACATGCTGTCCTTAGGAATTATAATTTATCTGTAGAAGTGGTGTCTAACTATTAATTTGCCAGAGTCTCACAACAGCCCTGGGAACTAGAATCACATTCGTTTTTCAGATGATAAGATGGAGACTAGATAAGTTATATTTTCCTTCCACTTCAGAGAGAAAGTCTGGGCTTGGAGCCCATTTGCTGTAGAGTTAGTTGCTTCACATCGCAGAGTGGCAGTGGATGCTGGGCGTTTTGTTTTTTTGGACAGGAATGAGAATGACACTCATGTACAGCCTTCTATCATATTGTTCTTTTAAAAGATCTCCTGTGCTGGCTTGATTTGCTTTTTCTGCTTTCTTTGCCAAATGGGTCCACTTAACTTCCTAGAGCTGCAAAGAATAATATAAACTCTGAGAGATTCCAAAAGGATATTTCAGTTCTTGGTGTGACCATATGGTTTTCTTTTCTCCAGGCCCACCATCTGCTCCCCTCAACTTGATTTCAAATGTCAACGAGACATCAGTGAACTTGGAATGGAGCAGTCCTCAGAACACAGGTGGTCGCCAGGACATTTCCTACAATGTGGTATGCAAGAAGTGTGGAGCTGGTGACCCCAGCAAGTGCCGGCCCTGCGGAAGTGGGGTCCACTACACCCCGCAGCAGAATGGCCTGAAGACCACCAGAGTCTCCATCACGGATCTCCTCGCTCATACCAATTACACATTTGAAATCTGGGCAGTGAATGGAGTGTCCAAGTACAACCCCAGTCCGGACCAATCAGTGTCTGTCACTGTGACAACAAACCAAGCAGGTAGGAATGGGGTCCACTGTATTGTATGATCTGGATGGGTACAGAGAAAAGGCACGTGGTGATAACTTTGGATAATACTAAAGTTCTTCCATTGCGGTAGAACCCATTGAATCTGGGAGTTGTGTTATAACAGATACATAGAAGGACATTAATTCATTCAGAAAATATTTATTTTTGGACTTCAGCTGCATAGCATGCCTTGTATTAGGTGGTAAAGATAATGTGAAGACTAAGACAGTGTCTGATTGAAAGAGGATGACACTCCAGTGACTCAGTCATCCCATGCTGGATTTCTCTCTCTCTCTCTCTCTGTTATTTGTTTTTTTTTATTTCACCATATTATGGGTGTACAAATGTTTAAGTTACATATATTGCCTTTGCCCCGCCCAAGTCATAACTTCAAGCGTGTCCATCCCCCAGACAGTGCTCAGCGCTCCCATTAGGTGTGAATATGCCCAGCCCCACCACCCCGCTCCCACCTGCCTGACACCTGATGAATGTTAGTGCTAAATGTGCAATTAAATGTTAGTTAATGCCAATTTGATGGTGAGTAAGTGTGGTGCTTGTTTTTCCATTCTTGTGATACTTCTCTTAGTAGAATGGACTCCAGCTAGTAAGGGATTCGTATCAGCCATTTTAATCACAATATCCATGGCTGGATATCAGAGCATTTATAGATTATGTGGGATTATAAATTGATTATTACCAATACATAGTGCTGTATTAGTGATTGCTGTATTTTCTAACCAAAGCATTAGCAGCTGTAGTTTTGATCTTGTTATTTAATGTAAACTTTTCATAGACCTATGCTAGAATCACCATATAAATCCTTATGTGTGTGGTTAACAAAGTTTGTCTTAACACAATACTAGTTTTGCAGCTACTTTCACAGTTGAATCTATTATTGACATGAGGGCTGGGGTGGGGAAGCAGTCTCCCTCAATTCCTACATCACTTCTTTCTAATTCAGATGACCAGAAAACATTTTCTGTTCATGAAGTGTTTCTGCTGAGTTAACCACAGAACTGCCGCAAAATCTTGAATATCAAATATTTCCAAAATGTAAATTTCTAGGCTGAGACTCCTGACCCACTCATCTGTATTCCTTCCCCGAAAAAGTTCCCACCTGACCAGGAGTTTTACATTGACAGCTCCCTGTTATTTCTGGAGAGCTAAAGAGGAACAGGAAAAAAGGACTGTGGCTTACCCTTTTGTGAGGCTCTTAGGATAGCAAACATCGCCGGAAAAGGATTATAAATTGCTAACAATCCTATCGCCTCTTACTGCACTTTTCTCTTAAATGAATGTTTCAGTAAGTGCACTCAATAGTTAAGTAAAATATCTTTACTAATTGATCCTATAGTGAAAAGTATTTCAGCATCCCAATCCAAAGCCATTATTTTTCCATTTCCCCCTGAACTTTCTAGAATAAATAAAAAGTTAAGACTTGGGAAAGATTTTGAGTGGAGGATAGAATGGCAAATCTTACTGGAATTCATCTTCAGCTCTACAAATGGGAATGGTCTTTTAAAATATGTAGTGTGAACAGTTCATCCTGTTAGGCTTTTGTCTTTCATTTCTGTACTTTTAGGTTGTGAACACTGCGAGTGGTGGTTAGTTTTATTTTTCTATGTAGAATAGTATGATTTAGGAATTTTCTATAGTGACACAAGTACTCTGATTGCCAATATTTTATTAGTTTTCCTTTGGAAGAGCACAATGGAAATATTACACATAGATCCTGGGAACATGCATGGGTGCCACTGGTCTCTCTGAATTAGAAGGAGACAGTGTAGTATAGAATGATCTCTGCACTCCCTGGAGAATCTGGTTTATGACCCAGTCAATATTCTTACATTTAACCCCCTTATACCTTTTTGGCTATTCTGAAACATATCACTACATCGTGTTCTTAACTAAATTAAAACTAAGAATGGACCCTTTGAGCCTCAGCTATACAAGGTGAAATCATTCTCTTTGGCAGAGAAAAGCCTATGGGAGAAGTGCTGGGGACGGGCTTGGCTCCCACAGATTTGGGAGAAGACTTCTATGACCTTCTGTATATTTAGGGATTTGAGCCAAGAAATTATGTCAACACCTACCAGGACAAAAGGTCCAAAGAACACAAAGAAGACATGCTTAAAATCCTCCAAAAGAAGAAAATGTGCAAAACCATTACTAGAGAAGGGGAAAAAAAAAAGTCAGTTTTATTTAACATGTAGGTGTAATTCTTTTAGAGCTAGGACAAGAGTAGAGAATTCTTCTGACACAATAAGGTTTTCTCTGCCATGACGTGCACTCCTGCCAGGAGGTTTGCTGAATAGGACAAAATTCCAGCTCCTTATTTTAATTTTCATGAAAGCTAATTCTGGGAAGCTGTTCAAAATTAAAAATAAATCTTTCAATAAGGAGACCTCCTATGTGGCCAGCCAGAAAGCTTTTGCTTAGGAGAGAATTGTAGATGTGCACAGCACTGCCTTGTTATCCTACCATAATTTGAAGTTCACTAATTCATAATCATCAGGATAGTTTATCTTTGATTAACAAACCCTTTCTTCATAGTAGTGCAAATTAATAATGTAGGCCAAAATTCTGGGTGAATGTAGCAACTATAAACTCTATCAAAGCTCCCCTAAGCATATTTGCATGCATGCAATTATATTCTAATTGCAGTTGTTCCTATCATTTCATTAAAGTAAATTCCTTAAGGACCACTATAGACAATGATATCTCACTCTGTAAGGAATACACAGAATTAATGAATGTTAGCATTTAGCACCTGGAGGCCAAAAAGGTTAGAGACTCTCCATCTTTGCTGTGTTTTCACAGAGTTCTTTCTCTCATCAGTAGTAACATGTTTTGAAAGATAAATAAAACCAAACACACAAGCCCTCCTAGAATTCCTGGTGCTATGCTCACTACCTTTGTGGTTGTTCCTCAACAGTTGAGGAACAGTTCAATGAAGGGGAAGTGATTCACCTAAGCTGTTGTCTGCACCACTAGTAGTAGAAACAAGGGTGAATCCTACCCCTGAAGGTGGAAAGTTGCTTTCTTTGAAAATCACTAGGTAATTAATAGCACCCTGTGGCATTTTCCCTATTGTGAGAACAAACTATGTGAGTATCTGGGCATGGAGATGTAGATTTAGCTGGGCTTTGATCATTTAATTGTAGAATGTGGTGTGAATGGGTCTGTGTTCTCACGTGGTTATTTAAACTATTCTAGCCCAAATCTTACTCTTAAGGGGCTAATAAACACCTGTTTCCTCCCCCTTTGGGTTTAAAACCAATTGACATAGAAGACAAAGAAAATCAGAATGTCTGTCAGCTCTATTGCTGAAAAGCTGATTGAAAGATGTGAGCTTTATATCTGTGGCCAAAAGAGATGGCTTTAGGGACATTTGCAGCGGCCCACTTGGGTTTCTGCAGTCTCATTGGTGCATGCAGAGCCAGGTTGCTGGAGTGGACGTTCTGCTGCACAGGTGGGCAGGGGGGCAGGTATAAGAAAGAAGAGCAGGTTGAGCTGAGGGTATAGGACTTCAGCCAAATTCTCTAGTGAGATAAGTCACCCCTAGCCTCACCCCCATGCCAGAAGCAGTGAAGGAGAGACAGGGAGGAGGAAGAGGTGAGGGCGTTACTCCTTGAAGGTCCCACTACATTAAAACTGGCAAAGAGGAAACTCCTAGAACTCCCCTCACCTCCCCAAAAGATACTTTCCTATATTACAGGCCAAAAGAAGCAAAGTGAGACCCCACTTCCTCCATCTTCTATCCTGTAGCCACTTTTTCTGTCTTTTGTTTAGAAGGAGATAGTCCTGATGTTTATGAAAAATGGATAAGCAAACTGCTGGGTGATTTGTTTTCTGGGTGGCTTTCTTTTGGTTTACTTTTACTTAAGTGGACCATCTCAGGCAAATGAATACAGGATGTGTCACTAGGAAAAAGAAATGCAGTAGAAATGAAATGAGGTTTTCTGGCCAAGCAAAGGAACTGTGAATATTTTTTTTTGTTAAAAATGCTGGGATGGCAGCCAGCAGTAGCTGACTATCACTGAATTGTTTTTTACCACGCATCTTCTACTGCTCATGCTTGGCCGTCTAGCTATAAGGCTGGACCATACATTGGTGTATTTCTTTTAAATCATTATGGACTCAACCTCTATCAGTGCTGTTCTCTACTAACCACAAATAGCACCCGGAACACCGATGTCAATTTTGCATTTTTACTTTGCATGTGACACTGTTCTATGTACTTTGCATCCAGCCATCTATCTAGCAGAGCTATAGTGTCCTAGTGACAAACATTTGTAGCACTCTGAGTTGAGAGGAGTTAAGATATTTGATGGACTACTACATAATTATTTAAACCTAGCTATTCTCCAAAATCTTCTCCAATTCTAAAATTCTGTGATTCCAAGGAGATAACCGTGAGCTATGAGCTATGAGCATGAAGAAGTGAGGTTTGTTTTCCTATTATGTTCAGAAATGGTCTTGAAAGGCAATTCTAAGAGTGGAGGAAAAAAAATTCCAAAAATGCTTCAGCAGAATTATCATCTGAATTCTGCCTCTCCTCCTTCCCTTCAATCCTTCGCCTCTCCAAAGTATTTTCTTTGAAGGGAAAAACAGTAAGATAGTCTACCTCTAGTGCAGTTGTTCTCAGTCAGGGATGATTTCCACCTCCCACCCCCAACACTGGCATTTGGCAATGTCTAGACACAGTTTTGGTGCTGTCACATCTAGTGTGGAGAGACCAGGGATGTACTAAACATCCTATAATGCACAGCACAGCCTCCTTACCACAAAAGAATTAGCTGGTGCAAAATGTCCATAGTGCTAAGACTTGAATACTCTGCTCTAGTGGTATGTTTGAAAAACAGACTTTATAGCAATGCCCATCAGTTCCATAGCCAACAGGCCTATGCTTGGGCTGGTCTGTGGCTCAACACACAGGGAAGGTTCTGCATTTCCTGGGATCTACTCTTCTCTGCTGAGAGTATAATGCTCCCATTGCTGTTCTCAGAGCACAAGCTGTCTCTCCTTTCAGGAGAGCCCCTCATGAATCCCCTTGTAGTTTTGCCTTCAGATGAACTGATGCTGCTGGTTAGACTGGCATTGTTCTCTGGCATTTGGACAATTAAGAATTAACTCCAGAAAAAAAACGCACCAACAATAAAGTGGCATTACCCCTCATCATAATGCCACTGTAGGGTGGGTAGTAGTAGATATTCAATATGTTTGTTGATTAACGCTTATTTACAGTAAAAACAAATCAGTTAACTTTCTTTGTCAAGTAGTGATAAATTTAATAAAGTCTAAATAATGAATATAAAAAAAAGAAAATAACTAAGTACAAGAGGCACATTGTCTTTTATTACTCAACTGGTAAGTTTCCATTCTCTCTGTCTGCCATCTTTTAATTAGACATATTATGTTATTTGAGTGGGATAACAGAGAACAGTGGGAATTCTCATCCCCACTGAGCATAATTGCTACCTGTCTTCTAGATAGTAAGGGGAAAGCATCAAGGAAATAGTGGGAGAAAGGGAAAGTCTGAGAGCAATTGATTTAGGTAATGTGCTATAAGCATGGGGAGCCAGGTTTTGCTGGGTCCAAAGCGTATAGACAATTTTTTGTGGAATGAAGAAAAAAAACCAACAAAACTACAAATAACAAATTAAGAACAAGCTTCAGAAAAGGCTCATGCAAAGTTCTTTGCCTTCAGTCTACAAAACTCTGCCTCTGCCTCTACTGAAATGAATGCAATTGTCAGACAAGGGGGCTATTGCATAATTATGCCTAAGAGTAGAAAGGAATAGGAAGAAGGAAAAGAGATATTGGGAAGCCCAGTCTGGCCTGATATAAAGGGTGTTGAAGACTCCTGGCCGTAAAAGAATATGGTTCTGGCCCATAATTATATGTGAGAAGCACCTCTGGAGTGGACTGGAGGTGTAGTTTGAGATCAAAGGGACAAACAGAAAGCACATTCTTGCTGATTTTGAGAACTGAATTGTCAAACTAAACACAAATGAGATATGACCAGGACCGAGGCTTGTATGTATACTTGAATAGGTAGGAAACAAACAAACAAAAATATTCATTGATTATTTTTAAGGCACAAATTTTGCTTCTTTTAGTGTCGCTTGAGCAAGGATCAGCAAATTGTGACCCACAGGCCAAATCCAATCCTAATCCCATCCTCTACCTGTTATTGTACACCCACCTAAGATTGTTTTTTGTATTTTAAAGTGTTGAAAACAATAAAAAGAGAAATAATATTTTGTGACAGTCAGAGATTATGTAAAATTCAAGTTTCAGCATTCATAAAGTTGCATTGGGGCAAGTCCCCATTCATTTGTTTATGTATTGTCTAATACTGCTTTCATGTGACAATAGAATAGTTGAGTATCTGCAACAGAGAGTGAATGGTCCACAAGATATGAACTTCTGCTCTTTACGGAAAAAGTTTGTTGATCTCTGCCCTGGAGTACTAAATCAAGAAAGGGGACCAGGGAGAAAGGAGGTTCAGAAGATGTTGAAATGCTGATGTCACTTGTGGGAAACTGCTTTGACAAAGGATGCAATGGCGTAACATTTAGGTTAATCACACGTTGGCAATAATTTTTACATTTGGCAAGATGCCTTATTTTTTTAGAGGTTTTGACTATGTAAAAAAAAAATAACTAAAATAATTAGGATTTTAATCATAACTTTGCTCTTCAGGCCACAATTTTTTTCCCCCGTTGACACGTAGGTTTAAATGGATCATGTGGAACATGCTCAACTATTATAGTCGGTGTTCTTGTTCTCTTTAAAGTATGCCTTCTTAACACTATTGTGTTGGTCCGAGATGCTAGCAGCAAATTTCTTTATAAGTAATTATATGCTGTGTTCTTTTATATTATCCTGTCTCTGAGGTGATTTCCTGTTTGCCTTTGATCTGCAATAAATAATGTTATATTTTCTTACCCCTAAGAAATTTAAAGGAAAAACAAATGATGGAAATAGTGAAGTCTATAGAACGAACAACTCTTTCTCAAGATACATTTTAAAATCCTTCAAACAGATTCTAAAGCAATTCCACTGAGAGATTTTGCTGAAAAGTTGTTTGCATATCCTCAGTGGGTCAGAGACCTGTAGCTGGTTGGAGAGTCCTTCCTGTACCTGGGTAATTATAGGCCTAAGCAAGCACACAATGGACTTCAGAAGACCCAGGCTGTGGTTTTCTCATTAACAGCTCTGGTCTAGCCATGGGTTCCTGGTGAAGTTCATAATGCCTATGAAATACACATTTAAAAACCATGCAGTACAGTTTTTTAAGAGGGAACAGTCTCTTGATTCTTAACGTTATACTGAAAATAATTTCATTTCCAGAATACTGTTGCTACCACTATAATTAATAAGCATACTCACTAATTATGATCATAATTAAAAACAAAATAAGCCAGCAGATATACAATGGTGCAGCTTCTTGTGTGTGGCAGCAGAGTCTATGAATTTGTATTCAGGGTGGGTACCACCCGTCCTAGAGAGGAGAAAAAAAATAATAAAAGCCTTCCAAAAGAACCCACTAAATTATCCAACTTCAGGGTTGACTGAGCAGCAGAGACAAATAGTATGTCTATGGAGCCTAGTGATAATTATTGCATATAAGTGAAAGTAAGGTTGCATTTTTTTTTTAAGATTTTTAGATTCCACTATAAGAGAATGAAGGTATTATTTATATATCCAGGGCTAAGAACACTATTTTTCCTGACTCCTTTCTCCTTGCTCCTGCATAAATATACACACATGTTCATTTGTAAGAAGAGAAATCCATTCACTGGCATTTATTTGACAGTCTAATTCTGATTTGTTTTTCATCTATCAGGGGTGTGCTTGTTCCATTGAACGGACTCTTGCCAACTTTTACACTCTCTAGAGAAGCCATCAAGAGACTTAAAAAATAAGTGCCTGGCTGAGATGAGAAATGGACAATGCAGGGCTAGCAAAGGTTTTAGATGGGCTTCTAAATTATCTAATTGTCACTCCAACTGGCTAAATTAATTACTGTCTCCTCTGAGGAGCCAGACGGGTCTCGGATCTCTAGAAACCAGTCTACAATTGAACATCGATGAAAAGATCCAGAGAAACTTTATCAAAGCTTCCATTAACCCCCTGCTGATGTCTTTAAATAGTTTTTTCCTTTAAACACTGTGAAAACCCAAAAGCCATGCTGCAAGACTAATCTTGCATTAAGAGATCTTAAATCTGCAAGGACTAATTGCAATGCCTGTCCATGTCACCCAAATATGCAGAGCCTTCCTCTGAAATCTCAGCATTCCTGTGGCGTTTTTCTGTGATGTGGGTATACAATAAGAGAGTATCTTATTTGTTGTCTTCAGGGAAAGATGCATGAGGATTTTTTTTTTTAGGATTTATATTTTAATCTTTTAAGATAAGCAAACCTTAGCTTGATCCATCGGCATTAAAAACATCTCTCTTATGTAATGAGGCTTCCCCTGGTGTCCAGCTTTCCCCTCCTGGCAGTCTACACACCGGCTTTCTCTTTCTTTGCTTATGCCAGAAGTAAAGAATGAAAGAGGTTTCTTAGACTCCCCTAAAACTGCAATAATCAAAACATGGAGATGGTACTGGACATCAGTGTAGTCTCTTGCCTGGCGATTTGGTTCCACAGGTGAGGGCTGATACCCAGAGCGCGCCCTGAACACTCACCAAAATGACTGCCAATCTTGTCACAGAGCTGAAGGAATAACTCTCATGCTATAAAATTCCTTCTTTCTCTATTCTCATGAATTGGCAAGCCTGACCTAAATGGTGAACTATATTGTGGTTCACCTCTGAACCATCTTTTGTGTTTTGCCCTTTTTTATGACAAAGCACGGGGGCCACTTTCTAAATAAAATACTTTGTGGGTAAAATTATAGAGACTTAAAATACATGTTCTCTTTTGCTATCACTCTTGGTTGGGGAGAGGGGAAGAATGAAGGGGAGCTATGGTCCACTCCTCTTTACTTCACATCTTCCAAATGTTAATCGGTGTCTACAGATTTCTCAGGCAGTTCAAGACTTTCAAAAGACCTTTTTGGTGAAGGCTGTGGGATAGATAAGTTTTTAAAAAAATCTTATCTAGGAACCTTTTGTCTGTGACATGTGCCTGCAAACAAGACTTAAATACTTAGCTTCAGCTTCTCAGTGGGTGCTAAGTATGGACCTGCCACCAATAGACTGGCTGTGTGTGAGTAGCCAGCCTGGGTAAGATCCATCCATTAGAACAAACACTGAGAAGGGGCCACTCACAATGGCTCCCTGGAGAGTTTGTGTTTGTCCAGATAACATACTGCAAGCTGTAAATCTGCCTCCTGAATCAACTCTATTTTTTTTTTTTTAGCATAATAAGTGTGTGTTTTGACCATAATAAGTGTGAAGGTGGGTGGGAACACAGCTTCATTCATGCTTCTTTATCAAAGCTAGGGGCACACATATAAACTAGCCAGGGATTTTGACTGTGCAGCTAGCAGGAGCTTGTTGCTTTGTTTTACACTGGAAGCAAGGATAACAGCTATAGCAGAATCCCAGCCTGTGAAAGTGTCTTCTTGTAATCATTAGCAGTGGGCAGAAAATATAAAAAGCACAAATCGTGTTTACAGCTCTTAATTGTATACTGCTATGTGGGATAGTCAGCTATTTCAGGTGCAGCTGGAAGAGGCTGGGAATATATTGAGGGGATCATCATATAATATAAAAAGTATATTCTTATCTTTTGAGGAGAATGATCAAAGAGAAACACTTTTAATCTCACTGCTGACTCTTCAAAGGTATGCCTTAACTGTACTTATTCTTTGAATGACAGCTTTTTCTCTTTCCCTCCATTTCTTTCCCCTCTTCCTACTTCAGAACGCACTCACGATAACATCCATAAAACTGCTCAGAATGTGCCGGAGCCGGGCTCCAGTGTCTGTGCTAGCCACCATGCTGTGGGGCTCTTCCTGGGTGAGACGCTGCTCTAATGAGGTCCTTTCAGTATTTAGGGCTTGACTCCTGGGCGGAGCCAGTTACACTGAATTTCACACTTCAGCAAATTGTAAGATTGCCCCTGTGAGAGGCTGTGAACCTTCAGTTAAAAGAAAATAATCAAGCCCTAAAACAGTTATAGCTTTCCTAATACATTCTTTGTTATCTTTTTTTTAAATCTTTTTTGTTTTTTGTTTTGGAGACAGGGTCTCACTCTGTTGCCAGGCTAGAGTGCAGGGGTATCATCATAGCTCACTGTAGCCTCAAATTCCTAGCCCCAAGTGATCCTTTTGCCTTAGCCTCCCAAATAGCTGAGACTATAGGCGCAAGCCACCATGCCTGGCTAATTTTTTTGTGTGTGTTTGTGTGTATTTTTTTGTAGAGATAGGGTCTCACCAGATTGCCCAGTCTGGCCTCGAACTCCTGACCTCAAGCGATTCTCTTGCCTTGGCCTCCCAAAGTACTAGGATTATAGCCATGCACCACCTCACCTGGCCTCATTATTCCTTATGACTACAATGACTACAAAAGTCATCTCGAATTCTTAAGCACAGATCCAGTTGATCATCTATTGGCATTAAAAACATTTTAAAATTTTAATAGCTCAGTTGTTTCCACTTCAGTCTTATAATGCCTGTAGGAGTTTAAACTATCTGGCACATATAATTTAGTTTCTGGCCGATGCCCCCAAATAAATAATAATAATAATAATAATTCTATGGTTGCAAATTTCTAAGCTTAAACTCCCTTCACATAAATGAGTTTTCTGTTTCTAATCTATATCATAGCTTTTAAGAGAATTGTCAAAAAGATAGAGATTTAGATATGAGGACTGCAAGAATATTGTTTCGTGGCCACACTTTGTAAGAGCATAGCATATGGTGACCATTTGTATATGAAGCATTTTCAAAATGCACTGGTTATGATTTAACTTGAAGTCTCTGTCCTTTTTCTCTCCACTACCAGTCACTTCTTTGTGCTTATCTACATAGCAAGCAACAAACTGGACAGGAAAGATTTGTCTGCACATAAAACAGAGGCTTCCTTATGTGATACTAAAAGCTAGCTTCTCACTATTCTTTGGTTCATGAATATTGTCCTCTGAAT
Organism: Microcebus murinus; assembly: GCF_040939455.1. Classification (NCBI taxonomy): domain Eukaryota; kingdom Metazoa; phylum Chordata; class Mammalia; order Primates; family Cheirogaleidae; genus Microcebus; species Microcebus murinus. The sequence goes on along the minus strand of NC_134111.1, from coordinate 91,568,438 downwards.
ATTTTGATTTCCTGTGTTCAGAACTTTTCCAGACTTTCATGCAGTAGGACCAAATTGCAGTAAGATGAAAAGTCTCAGAAATTCACCCCCATAGCTCTTCAGCCCTTCTCCCTCCCTCTCTCTTCTACTGTTCCACTTGTAACACTCTACTTTAACATCCATGGGCATCACTTCTCAGCCCTTAACCATTGTTCTTTAAGCCAAGCACCATTTGGACTTGGAAAATTTCCAAGTAGCACAGAGCACATCATTTTGCAACCAGAGTTTTACTGACATGTTTTCTTTGCCTATCTGGCCCTATTAGTAGTAGTCTATAGAATATGATTTCATGCTCTAATTTATTCACTGTCAAATATTTTTCATCTTTTTTTCTCTATTCTGCTGATATGTTTCAAATGCAAGAAAAAGAGAAAGAAAGATAAGTTACTAAAATATAATTTTAGAGATGAAAAGAACAATGGCTGGTAAAGATGCTACAGAGCTTATATCCCCAATTTGTGGTCACCATGACTTTTTTTTATTATCAGCTCATGTGATCTTTTTAAATGACTATTAGAGAAAATAGGTACCTGTTCCAACTGTATATATGATGGAGAATTGGACAGCTAGGAAGATGACTAATGGGACGCTGGACCTTTCTGTCTTTAGGTCACCTCCTTGAATGTGGACTACATCATAAGTGGTCCAAGGCCCACGCTATAGAGTGACTATGTTAATGGAATTGGTCTCAGTCCAGGTCTTGGTCGACAGGTGCTCACATCATAAGTGACATTAATTGATTTCCTAGTCTTTCAACATGGAAGACAGTGGACCTTCAGTGAGACAGTGATGGGAAGGACTTACTCATGATGTATTCAGACTCCACTGAACGCCAAGGAATTCAGTTCCTTTAGCTGGCATCAACCTGGCACCTTGCAAATATTATACTTGTTTCTCATGGGTTCCATTAGCTTGGGAAATTAAGAAAAAAATAGGAATCTAATTCCAGAGGATTTCCAATAATTCAAAATGGTTAATGCTGTTTTTTTATGAGGTCACATGAGCCTCTTGTGTTGGTTGAAGCTTTTCTTTTTGCATTAAAGCAATTAGATACCTCTTATGAAAAGTATTAGTTTTTCTTTGTTGGTTGGTTTGGGGTTGATTACCAAGTCACTTATTTATAACAAAAACTATGGATGGCACTGTCTGATGGAGAATTTAGTAAGGCTGTCTTCATCATGCCCTTGTGAAAACGAGATCAATGAAAAAGTAACATTGAGACCCTTTTATCCACATAAATTCCAAAGCATGGAGTTAAAAAGGATTCATCGAACATCTACTCTTTTTTGTTGTTACAAGTATGTGAATCCAGAATAAGATGCCCTTCACACACTCTCACTAATGGTCACAAGTGGAGAGTGATTTGGCCTGAATTGGAGGAGATTGTTGGTATTAGTATTATTAATACTTTGCCCACTGAAGTTTCCTGGGCTCAGCTACTGGAATTTTCCTTTTTTTGTAACTTCACAGATGATTTGGATTTCCCTAGAGCGAGTGGGTAAAGCCACAACACTCCCTGAATTAGTTATCACACTTAAAAAGTCAAGATGACAACAGCCATAGTGGATCTATTTATCGAAGCAGACAGGCTCTTTTAGCAGAATGATCAATGTCGTGTCTCTTTCTGAAAGGCTTTTCAGAGGTAGGAAATCATCATGCATCTGATATAGAGTAATGAACAAGGCTTTTTATTGGTCAGTTTCTGGAGCAGGCTTTTAAGGATTTCCGCCTGTAAATGTAGAAATCTGAGTGTGAAAAGGAAAAGGCAAGAGCAAAGATTTACTGGGTGCATCTATCATCCTGGCTTTTAGAGTCTTCGTGATTAATACATGTTTAATTGGGGACTGATCTAGATGCCTTGGATGTCAGAAAGCTAAATGTTACAGCATTGTCTCAGTGGTTCCTCACACAGCGGGACGATTAGCAGCTGTCTGAGTAACAAAGAGAACCAGAAGCCCACAGCACATCTTTTTATTTTCCAGATTGGGAATGCTCAAAGCTCTCCAGTAGAGTTGACAACTAAAGGAACAGAAGCCTTGATTCACAGCGGCAAATCCCTTTCTTTTCTCTTTGCTGTATTTCTGCTCAGTAAAAGAGAACATTTTCCTTAAACTATTCTCTATATCCCAAATTAATTTGGGGGGGGGCATTGTAGGTCATTGTAGGTCTTCACTTTGGTCAGAGCTCTCTATCCTGTAGACCCAAGGCATACATCAAATAATTTCAACTAACAGTTGAAACACTAGTTTTTCAACATATTTAGGTACAATGAAAAGGTCCATCTTACCAGAAGCATTCAGAGGGAAAAAATACATTTAAAAAATTCTTTTATTGTCATTGCAAGCTTTACCCCATTTTATTCTCTTCAAACAATTGTCTTGCTCAGGCAAATTCTTCTAAGTTGCCTTCCAGTGGAAAGACTTGTTTTCCTGTTTGCCTCAAACTGGCGTTCTTACTTAACAGGAAATACACACACTGAATCCTGCCATGTTTCTGTTGGCAAGTGTTGAGCTATCCTTGTCAGAACCTGCCAACAAATTTCTTAGTAAGCAAGAAGAAAGTAAAACAAGCAGCCCTCAGACGAAACAGAAGACACACTTGAACTGCAACAGAGACACTTGGATGCCCCTGAAGTAATTCCCTGTTAATTCTGGTGGATGTGAGCCTTGGTTTCGAGATGAGCTGTCACCCACTTGCAATTCTGTAACTAATCCTATGACTTTACCTGTAGTAATGCTAGTACGAGATATTAGCTCTCTTAAAAAGTAAAACAGGCGTTTAAGTAATGCATTTTCGTTACTACAAAGAGCAAGGATTGCTAGGTGGCTCAGGTAGTAAGCATAATGATTAAATAGCTGCAAAAGCTCTAATTTGCAAAAACTTAAATCTCTCCTGATACCTTTTTAGCTCTTTACCCAGGGGGTTTACTAAAGATTGTGGATGGGTCTTTCTAATAATAATTGTGATACTTCATGTTTAATACTCTTAGTTAGCATTTATATTTGTTTTATAACCTTTTTATTATGAAATATATACACACAGTAGGCAAGACTCAAATGTATAGCCACTGAATTATCACAAAGTAAACATCTATGTGACCATCACTCAGGCCAAGGAAAAGAACAATAGAACATTGGCAGTCTTCTGGAAGCTTCCCTTTGACCCTTACCCATTCCCTAACTCCAAATATTATTTTATTTTGTAATGGAACTTTTTTGTTTTATTCTTGTCTAGTCTTTTAGGTTAGTTCTAAGGTGAGTTTGTCGCTGAGCAGGGATCATGTCTAACATACCTCAGGGTTTGTGGTAGCCAACAATGTACATAGGTAGCCGTGTGCCTAAGGCATAACAGATTTCAGAAAGATTGACTTTGTTACTGCTGCCACTGCTGCTGTGGAAATGAAGTCACTTACCCTTCAAGTTTTCAGTTTCTTACCAGGGAAACCAGGAGTAGAGACTAGTTACTTTCTATCACTCAATAGTCAAGAATGTGAGCTCTAGGTAGGACCAGACTTTATTTATTTTTATTTATTTATTTTTTTTGAGACAGAGTCTCACTCTGTTGTCCAGGCTAGAGTGCCATGGTGCCAGCCTAGCTCACGACAACCTCAAACTCCTGGGCTCAAGCGATCCTCCTGCCAGAGCCTCCAAAATAACTGGGACTACAGGCATGCACCCCCACGCCTGGCTCATTTTTTTCTATTTTTAGTTACCTGGCCAATTTATTTCTATTTTTAGTAGAGACGGGGTCTCACTCTTGCTGAGGCTGGTCTAGAACTCCCAACCTCAAATGATCCTCCTGCCTCGGCCTCCCAGAGTGCTAAGATTACAGGCGTGAGCTGCCGTGTCTGGCCATAGAACCAGACTTTTGAATTCACCACTTTATAAGGTATAACATGGGACAAGTTATTCGAACTCTCTGTACTTTATTTTCCTCTTCTATAAGATGGGGATAATAATAGTGCCTGTCTCAAGAGCTTTTGTGAGGTTTATGTAAATTAATTAATGCAAGAGGTTCAAAACAATGCTTGGCACATTGTAATTACTCAATGAATGAGAGTCCAGTGTGTGTGGTTAACAGACATGCGGCATAGAGGGAGGATCACATACTTTTGAGTCAGGTACACTTGAATTTCAAATCTCATTTTATAGTTGGGGTCAAATTATTTAATTTCTCTGTGCCTGATTTTCCAAATCTGAAATATTAGGGTGATGATGATAACCACTTCAAAGCATTGTGAGGATTAAATGATAAGTGTGTGCAGGTGCCTTGCTGGGCAGGCCGGTAGCGTCTGTTTTGCTCATTTACCCATTCACATGCCCTAAGTCTTCAGCTGCTTAAGCTGTTAATTGTGCAATGAAGACTAAACTCTCTTCTAAAAAGGAAACTCAACCAAGCCATTTTGAGAACCCCACTCTCTTTTTCCATTTGAAAATGAACACAAGCTCAGCTGAGTCTTTTGGCCCAGTATTTTGTGATTCTGCTGAATTCATCCGCTGTTGGGAGACTGGTGGCTGTGACTATGTCCCTGTGAAGTTGGTTAGCTTCTGCCACTGGCTTTGCTGATCTCAGGGCAGCCCACTCCAGTGTGTCACAAATAAGTAGATATTTCTTCATCGTGCATGACCGGGAGCTGGAGTTCCCAGTAGGAGACCTGAAGGCCATTCAGGCAGCTTCAAACCACAGACCCATCTTCTGGGGGCCATAATATCACTGCACTTCATTGAAGGTAGCTATTACATGAAAACGTGTCTTTTTTTGTTAAACGGCTCCAGTTTACTTGAATGTACCTGCTGTAATCCCGAATGTCGGTGGGTTATTGCAATAGAAAAGTATTTTCTGTTTAAGTCACATCCAGTTGGTGGTGATGAGGAGAGGTTGATATGTGGCTTCTAAGATGGGCCTGGGGCATCAGCCTGCTCATGGCAGATTGGAAGTATGGGTCATTTGTATCCTTTAGTAAATGTTACTGTGCCCGACTTTATTTTACAGTATTGTTTAAAATGGACTCCGTACTGACCTTGGAAATCACTTTAGGGGAAAAAGAAGATAGCTCCCTCATACATTTTAAGTGTAAAGTTAATAAATATAAATACTTTCATGTTTAAATATAAATGAACTTCATTTAATTCAGTCTTCTGAAGGTTTTGGTTGAAAATTTGGTTCTAAATTTTTTGTCGAATAAGGAAAAACATCTGTATCAATTTTTGAATAATCAATTTTGAATTTCTATACTTTTTGTTTGTTTTAAAAATTATTTCATTTCTGGACTATGAGAAAATTTGCTCATGTGGATTTTAGTGGGTGATGTAACCAGGAGGGCTTGTTGGGGATTGAGTCTTTTAATTATTTTACTTAAAAAGCAGCAGAGGGGTTGACCCAGCTGATTGTGCTGCAAACAACATCATGTGTGTGTGAAAGCACTTTGTAAACTGTACTATAAAATACTGCAATGATAATAGTAAAAAAAAAATAAACATAGAAATTGTTCAGTGAGGTTTGGTGCCATAGATATTACTATGCTTGAAAGGAAAAATCCTTCTCTCCATTTGGTGGAATGTGGAAGAAAGCAATTAATATTAGCACCGGAGTTCTGCGTATCTCTGAGACGCAAAACCGTTAATCACAAGGATATCATTAGTGCTCTGAAGCATTTAATGTTGATGCTTGACAGCATTTTAAAATGCACAGACCTTTGATAAAGAGCAAATCAGAGCTGCAGCATTGAATTGAGAAAAAAATAGGGAACAAAAACCACCTTAAGCTCCAAGTAATTAAATTTAAATATGCTATTTGCATTAAGCAGAGAGATGTATAAACTGTGGGTTTATTTTTCCTATCAGTGAAAGACCCCTTGAGTAAACATCATCTCTTTAAATCCAGATCCTGAGGAGGGGAAAGGTAACCCCTGCTGTGGTTAAGAAATCATCTTCTCTCCAAACACTGGCTATTGTGTACCACTGACATCCAAGAGTTCAGGTTTCTTGACTTTCATAAAGGGCTGTTTTCACTCTTCCTTGCCCACAGGCTGGGGACCTTTCATTGCATCTGTTTATTTCCTGCCTCACCTCCCCCTCCCACCCCCCTAATTTGAACCAGTAATGAAATGCAGTCAGTCTGTTTCAGCTGCTTCCCTCCCCCCCCCAACCCCCCCAGTTCCCCCAAACTGTTTTTAATTCATTGCTTGCCATACTGGACTCAAGAAATCAGTTTTCTAGCCCAGGAACCAAGTGAATCCTTCTTTTTCTTTTCTCCCTATCTCTTTTTCTCTTCTCCGTCCCATTTGGGTGTCACAAGTACCAAACTGCTGTGGTAAAATGACTTGTAGGTGTTTAATGGCAAGTCATTGAGGAAGTGAATAAAAGAAAATTGCAGCATTTGCATCAGTGGGGAGCAAGGAGAACTGCTGAGCTTTGAACCAAAGAAAGTTAAATTTACCATTTTCTTAAAGGGAGCCACCTCTGTTTGACATCAAAGCATCTCCTGTAATTTTTCCTTGTGAAATGTACCACTGTTAGAGAGTCATGATAGAGCCCCCTAATCTGTGTGTTTCTGTTTATCAAAAACACACACAGAGATAAAACCCACATGTGCCTTCTGACTGCATTGTGGTCTGTGTTCAAACCAAATGTAACCACAGGTACATAGCAAATGGGGATTCTATTTAGAAAGAATTCTGTTTCTGAGAGGTATGTGGAACTTTGAATACAAAATTATTTGGGGGTGAAATTTATCTCGGCTTTCTGTTAGAAAGCACAGATATTCAACTGTCAAGCTTTGGTGAATTTTTCCTTTTATCCTCTTTTTTTTTGCCCTTAATATAACATTTTTAAATTTCTTTTTAGTTTTAATTATTGTGGGTACATAATAGTTGTACATATTTATAGGGTACATGTGATGTTTTGATACAGGCATGCAATGTGTAATAATAAAATCAGAGTTATTGGGATATCTGTCACCTCAAGCATTTGTCATTTTTTTGTGTGTGTGTTAGGAACATTCCAATTCCACCTTTTTAGGTATTTCAAAGTATACCCTAACTTATTGTTGACTATAGTCACTTTGCTGTGCTAGCATATATTGTTCGTTCTAACTAATTATATTTTTGCACCCATTAACAATCCTATTTTGGTTTTTGCTCCATCATTTAAAAAAATGGTATTTTACTACAGTTTCAATTGTTTGCAATGGGTATGTAGAAGGAGAATCTGTCCTAAATGCTTAATCTTGGTGTCTCTACTCTGACTGCAGAGGGCTGTCTACTGTATTACCCTCATGTTTCAACAATATGTCCTTTTGGTGGCTGTTCAGGGGCTTATGCAGTACCTAATGGCTTCTGCTGGCAATGACTGGCATTGTTTGCTTTTGTGCACCTTTGGAAGAAAATTCTGGTCTTATAAAACAAAGGGTTGCTTAATATCCTTTCTAGATTTAGGACCATGACTTGGGAATCTCAAAACCATTGTACCTTGGTAGTTAGGAAATCGGGAGAACAATTTGCATATGCCCTACAGAGATGGAGGAGAAACACTGAGCAAATTGTCAACACTTTCATCAACCGAAAGAGCAGAACCTCAAAATGCTGTCTATAGCAGGTGCGGTGAAGCCTTGTTTTAATGTTAACTTACATTTGAATGACATTTTACAGCCTGTGTGTGTTTGAAAAATGTTCAGAAGCATCACATATACTTTAGAAACAGAGACTCCATTTATAATTAGATCCATCATTTGCCTCATCTCCAATTGTCAATGTCTTAACCTAAATAGCAAAAGCAAACCCATGAAAGGTCATCTGAAACAGGTGACGATGGAAAGTTGTTTTCAGGATGGCTCACTTCTGGTACTCTATATTTAGAAAACTTTGTACTGTTTGCAAAGAATTTTTATGTCAATTTTAACATTCACTTTTATTCATTTGACAAATTTATTGAGCACCGTTTAGTGGATATGTCAGTATGATTTGTAATCAAAAAAGAAATGAAGGCCATATTTTGAATTAAAAACTGCAGAAATCTCCTTGGGAATAAGAGGAAAAGATGGTCTCAGGTACAGAAATCTCAGAACAGGAAAACTGACATCGGTCATTGGAAATTATGCTTCAAAAGTTTTAAAAGTAAGGACTTAACTGAATTAAATCCTTATCTTTTTTTTTAAAAAAAAACTACCCTTTAGTAGTGCTCACCTTTGTGATTTTTATCTCCATCTTCTTTCTCTAACCATACTGCTGTCAACTAGCATGACAGCTCACCTTACTATATATTGTATCTGCATTCTAACCAATAAAGAATGCTTTCTTTTGTCCAGGGGCACAAAACTGTCCTAAGACAAACATTCCCTTTAGGAAGTCAGTCTGTGAGTAGATAGGAATGCTTTTCAATCTACAGCTCATCTTGTCTCTTAGTGAGGATGTGTATATCAGCCCCTAGCTGTTGAGTGTTTACAGATATGATGAGGAAGGGTTTCACCATCTCTTACTTCTGTGTACATGTAATAGCAGTGTACATCTCTTACACTGCTATTAGAGAATTTGAATTTAAAAAGTGCTAGCAGGAACTAGTGCTAGCTAGCTAGAATTCTCCTCTTGAATTCTAGAAAAATGGGTCCTCTGAGTTAACATTAGAAAGTATAGTCTCTGTAAGACTATTGTAAAAATGTTCTCACCTTTGTTTTTTTTTTTTTTTTCAGTTAAGGGGAGGCTAAAGTATAAGATGGTACTTAATCGGATACCAAAGATTATATTCTACTGGGCCTTACTTTCCTGTTCCCCATCTTGGCTTTTTTCCATAGATGCTCATGAAGTATATGTCTCAGTGGATGAGTCAATACTGAAGAAGAACCTTATCTCTACAAGGTTTCAGAATGCAAGGCAAAGAACTGAGCAGCAACTGAGGACCTTTTTCCTGCTTGGTCATTTTATGCTGACCAAAATTCCTGCTATGATTAGGAACCCTCTTTTGAACTAAGACATTGATTGGTCAAATCTCCTACTGAACCATATATATTTAGGGGAAACATTCAGTATGTTATTTTATTGTTCCATTAACTCTTCTTTCTTTTTTTTTTTTTTTTTTTGAGACAGAGTCTCACTTTGTTGCCCAGGCTAGAGTGAGTGCCGTGGCGTCAGGCTAGCTCACAGCAACCTCAATCTCCTGGCTCAAGTGATCCTCCTGCCTCAGCCTCCCAAGTAGCTGGGACTACAGGCATGCACCACCATGCCCGGCTAATTTTTTGTATATATATTTTTTAGTTGGTCAATTAATTTCTTTCTATTTTTAGTAGAGACGGGGTCTTGCTCAGGCTGGTTTCGAACTCCTGACCTGGAGCAATCTGCCCACCTCGGCCTCCCAGAGTGCTAGGATTACAGGCGTGAGCCACCACGCCCGGCCTTAACTCTTCTTCTAATTCTGTTAGCAAAGGGCAAAGGCCCTGGGGTATAGCGATTCAGAATCCAAGACATTTCTAAATGGAGTTGGGTTGGGCATTGTTTACTAAAGTGTGTAAACAATACTGGTGGTGGCATCAGAGATGATTTGAGGGAAAACACAGATGGGATGTTACATAATTCTGAACCGCCCTGTGTGTAAGTTAGGTTATTTTCAATTCTCTCTTAGTAATTCTGAGCACTAAAAGGCCAGAATCTCAAGTTGGTTAGAGAAGCAAAGGGTTTTGCTTCTCTAACACTAGCTAACCTCTCTTTTTAAACAAAGCTTGGAGAGATGAGACTGTCCAGTGAACATTGATAACATTGTTCATTTACATATTATATTGATTTTTTATGGTTACTTACCATTATTTGTGAGTGATCACAGGGTTTCATTGATACCAGCTAATGGGAAAGTGCTTTTCCAGTATAACTGTTGAAGTTAAAAATACTGCATTTATTAAAGAAAAACTATTCCTTAATCTTCTTACAAGTTGCAGAGGGATGTGGCAGCAAATGTATGGCATGGAAGTCTGATGCTTGGGAGCCACTGGGGTGGAAGAAAGATTGAACATGCCATTGGCAAGTGCCTCGTCTAGGGAACTGATCCACAGGCAGGCACACAGAGTGGGGTGATGGCTTCCAGATGTAGAGCTGGAGGCTGTTTTGGAAACCGGGTAGAAAAGGTGAGGCAAGTGCCCTTATACGGCTTATGATGTGGAGGACATCCAAGTTGCCTCCTTTCCAAAGTGGCAGTATGGCAAAACCCAGCTTATTTCAAATTGCTGTTCAAACTGGTAAGAAGCAAGAGAGGGTAAGAAGCTCTCCTTCGAGGGTGGGGAGTGACTGCCACATCACAGCACAATGCATTTGCGTGTTTTAGGTACCTTTCCTAACCTCACTTGGTCATGGATTGCTTTTGTCACTGTGCCCTGATAACATGCTCTTCCAAAGAACATCTGTTCAGTAAAGAATTCGGACTTTACAGCCACACAGCGTAATACTTTTTGTGAATTATATCTATGTATTCTACTTTTCCCTGGTGGCATTTATTTATGTAGTAGATCCTGAAGACAAATGTCAACTTAGCAGTTTTCTGATTGTCCTAAGCATAGCATTCTGTTAATATTTTCAGACAATCCTTGTCTCTTACTTATTTTTCTCTTTTTATCATTCATTTTCCTCCATTTTTATGACAGCGGAGTCAAGGTACACTCCACTAGTTTGTTTTTACATTTGTGCATATCATTTTTCCAAGTAGGGCTGACTTAGAAATATGCTATTATTTAATATGATTGTATTGCTAACTCCCTACTTGACATTTTTTGAGCATCTTAGTGGGGTTCATATTCTCTTTGAATGGTCGCAGGAACGCTGCTGCTCAAACTTCTAAAATAGAAATCAGATTCGCTTCCCACATGCAGCACTTTGGTAATAACCCAACCAGAGAGAGCCTCAGTGCACTCCGAGGGCAGGCAGCGATTCCTCCCCCAGGAATCTGGCGATTGTCGGGACCTGACACAGACCATCTCCGAAAGAAAGTTCGTTTTATCATTTTATGATTTTTGTTCCCTCCCGCTTTCCTTCTAATGACTTCACTTTTCTGTTTCATTTCCCAATCCTGAACATCAGAGTTTAAAGAGGCGCTTTTATGGAGGGCCACGCCAAAGTGCTTTGTTAGGCAGTATATTTATTACCTGGAGTGAAATGACTTTTCACAGCCAGGCAGTTCTCTAAGCCTCCTTGCTGCCTCTAGATTTAGGAAAGTTGCTCCTTGCACGTTGCTGGGCGATGGGTCTGTGTCAACCAATAAAGAAAAGAGAGAGAGAAACTGTGTATGTATGTGTGTGTGTGTGTGGGGGAGCCTTAATGCAAGTAATGAGCCCATTTCCGTTTTTCATTTCCCTCAGAGGTTCAGTGGCTTCCATATGTCCGCTGCATGCAGCTTTGTTCACTCAGTTTGGTGTCACCAACCTTGGGATTGCCTTTGATGGAGGACATGTGTATCCACTGTGTCTTTCCCTCGTGTGTATGCCTGAGATCCAATCTGGAATAGCTTTGGGGTTGAGAGAAAGACAGAAAAATAGGGAGGGTGTGTTGTTGTGTGTTACCATCTCCAGGCATCCCTAACAGGGAGCCAGGCTGTCAAATACCCACCTCCAGGAGACAGTCCCCGTGGACTGGATTCAGCTGTAAGGCTCCCTTCTGTGACTGTCGTGTGTCTGGTTGGTCTCTCTGCCATTAGCGTGCCCATCAGATATGGTCAAGCAGGTTTGGAGCTTTCCCATTCTATTTTCAGTGGCAATTTATTTTCCTTTCTCTTCTTTTCCTTCTAAGTTAGGAGTTGGTAGTCATGTGTGTATTGGGGAAGGGCAGAAAGATAACCCAACATCCATTTGTTCTTCCTCAGTGGCCATTTTTTTGATGGTTTTTGTCACATATTTCCACAGTTTGGGAAGAAAAAAATGATATTCATTGGATTTAAGAAGACCCGATAATCTCTGGTTCTACAGGCCACCTTTGTTAGATAAGATTAAGGATTTCATGAATGCTCTCTCTTTTCCCTGGAGATTGCACATTTGTACCAGCCATTGTCTGTCACCAGAGCTTGATGGCAGCTGGCTGGAGATGCAGCCACCACAGCGGAGAAGCAAGCGTTAGGCAGCCTGGGTTTATAAATCTCAAGCATGCTCCTCTCCCCACCTCCAGTAATATGCCCAGAAGAGGGTTGCTTTTGTGTCCTTCTCAGTGGAAAGAGGAAGGTTTACTACTCAACAGGAAAAAGCCACATGTCAACTCCTATAAAATAGTTGTAAAGCACCACATGTGTCCTGGGAGACCATCATTGCTTTATTTGTGCTATTCATTGTTTGCATGGTTGTGTTCAAACCGAAAAATCTTACCGTAATTAAGCAGTACTTTTATTTATATTGGAAAGTATATCAATTGTTTTTGCCTTCCTGTATTTCTTATGGTACTCATGGAAGACTTGCAGATCCTCTTGTTTATATAAAAATACAGACAAGTAAGATGACTCTCATAATACTCGGAGGTAGGATGAGATGAAAAGAAGTCTTCCAAAGGCTGACATGGTTTGCAAAAGGTCAAAACGAGACAGCCCTCTCTATACCTACAGGCTTTTATAAGGAATGGCTCTAGGTGATGCGGAAATGATACAGTAGGCCTGTGGACCTACCAGGGTTATACATTAGATGTCATATTTTTAAGGCAAACTGTGTACAAAAAAATATTGGATAGAATGATTAAAAATGGTATGCTTTTGTACTGGAGAAGAGTAGAGTGGTTGGGAAGAAGACAAAACAATCCTTCTCACTTTTCTTAAATAAGATGAAATTATTGACTGATACCACCAAAAACATTTTTCTTTTTCCTAAAGTAAAATGTCTTTTGTCTTTTGTTTTCCCTGATAGCACCATCCTCCATTGCTTTGGTCCAGGCTAAAGAAGTCACAAGATACAGTGTGGCACTGGCTTGGTTGGAACCAGATCGGCCCAATGGGGTCATCTTGGAGTATGAAGTCAAGTATTATGAGAAGGTATGACTTAAATAAACAAGGTTTCTTCTTTCCTTCCTTCCTTCCTTCCTTCCTTCCTTCCTTCCTTCCTTCCTTCCTTCCTTCCTTCCTTCCTTCCTTCCTTCCTTCCTTCTGTCTCTCCATCTTTCCTTCTTCCCCTCCCTCTCTCCCTGCCTCCTTCCCTTTTGTTTAGGTGTTGGCCAGTTATAAATTGTAAAATACCAGCGAATCCCAAAACCAAACACATTTTGCTTCTCAATTAAGTCTGATTATAATATTTATTATCTAGTTAGTTATCTTGAAAAATAGAAAATAATACATTGTGTTCTAATATAACTATATTTTTCTTTCTAGTAATAGAAATCAAGATAGCTAAGAAGCTCTAATCTATGAGCCTTCTATCAGGGAGAGTGACTCCTAAAAGTTGAAATAATGATCTGTTTAAGTAGATCACTGCTATTCAGAATAAAGGTGTGGGTTTTGATGACTTTTAATAGAAAATTGGGGAAGGAAAATTACATTCTTCAACCTCTTAAAGTTATAGAAAGGCATTATTTTTACAAATAACTTGTCTCTCTCTTAAAGGACAGAATTCTAAAGAGAGCTATTTGCATTCAAGGTTGTCTAGAAAATGAACAATTGTCTTCGCTTTCTTTTTAAAGATAATCACTTATTGGCTTTCTTATTAAAAGCAAAAAAAAGGGATAGGATTTTTTCATTGAAACCAGATTACAACATTTTTGACATTTTCTAGATAGAAGATAGAAAAAGACAAGGGACCTTCTTACAGTTATTTCTTTTAAATTGTTGGATGTGGAACTAGAAAAGCCACCAACCATCATCTACTGTTCTTTTCATAAAAGATTATGAATAAAGATCTGGATGTGGTCAGCATCAACCACAATCGTATCTGAACTCCACATTTCTTTCAATATGTAAGAAGTAACAACAGTACTTATAACATTCCAGAGAATATAGGCTTTAGAGAGTTTATCAATCTCCATTGACTTTCAGCTTCTGAGTGGACTAGCTCAGCTCCTTTAATATTGTGCCCAAAGTAAGCAGAGGATTTATTTTGCCACTCTCTCTGATTTTATCTTCTCATAATATAGGATCAGAATGAGCGAAGCTATCGTATAGTTCGGACAGCTGCCAGGAACACGGATATCAAAGGCCTGAACCCCCTGACTTCCTATGTTTTCCACGTGCGAGCAAGGACGGCGGCTGGCTACGGGGACTTCAGTGAGCCTTTGGAGGTCACAACTAACACAGGTAACAAGGACCACACAGACTCAACGAGTTCTGAGGCTCTGTGCATAGTACAGGGTGAATCCCATTATGCTGAAATCTAAGGAGCTGTACGTAATTCTTGGCTAGGCAGACGTTCTGCTGCAATGAATGTTGGTTGAAATAGGATAGCCAATGTCTGCAACTCAGACAATTTCATGCTACTTAGGGAAAAGCATTTTTCATAATAATATCTGATCTATCTTTTCATAAGAATGAAAAATGTTGCCTATTTTCCCCCTTATTTTGAGCCTTTTATAAACCATGAAAAATGGGATTACTAAATTGACTAATTGAGGGTTGTATAGCTACCCTGTATTGAGATAGGGAGCTTTCTCCCTGAGAACACTAAAGAAGGGGCCAAAACTATTTTTCTTTCTGCTTATTTCTAGGAATCTGCTTAAATCAAGTCAGTTTTTTGTTTTGTTTTGTTTTGTTTTTAAAGCTCCTTTGGACAAGTGTATCAAACATGTCAGCATTGTGAGTTGAATCAGCTGGTTGTTAAGTCAAAATGTTTATAGAGGGGCGTGCCCATGGACAAGAAGTTTGCATAAGTCATCTCCGTCCCCTTAATGAACAAACCAAAATGGGGTCTACTTAATGAGGAGATGGAAGGGTAGAATTCTCAGTATCATAAAGTAATTTTGTTCACAAATTATTAAATAACATAAAAATGAGACAAAAAGCAGAAGAGAAAGTAGTGTTGAGTCTGAAGCAGATTGATGTCCTAAGAGATTATCCAGGAAGGCTCCCAGGAGGAAGCAGCTTTTGAGTTGGGCAAGAACAGGCAGGTTTTTGATAGCTATGGAGGAAGCATGTACATTAAAAACTACTGTCCTTTCTGAAATGTCCAAGTGTCTTTCTCAGTGAGGAATGCATTTGATCGTTATGTTTAATGTTAGGATGGGGCTAGAAAGGGAAAAAAGAAAAAAAACAACGAATTATGTTTGCCATGGGATTTAATGAGTCTTCTGTTTGAAGTTCTTCATACAATTATAAAAAGAATGTCTTTGTCTCATTAAAGCTGTCTTAGAAAATGCTGTTGCATGAATACTTAACGAAGGGCCAGAGAGGCTGTGAGCATTCTGAATGACTTCACAAAGTTGAAAATTGTCACCCATTCAGAAGTTCTACCTCTCAGTACTTTCCTGAAGGTGACCCCTGTGTAACTGTCATTCCCAGTGCCTTCCCGGATCATTGGAGATGGGGCCAACTCCACGGTCCTTCTGGTTTCTGTCTCCGGCAGTGTGGTGCTAGTGGTCATTCTCATCGCAGCTTTTGTCATCAGCCGGAGGTAAGCACTGAAGCCGCTCAACTGCACTGCCCCTCCCATTCCCCCCCCCCTTTTTTTTTTCTTTTTGTCTCCCCTGCATAAAGCTAAGGCTTTTGATGAGCATCATAAACATGGCCTTTGCATCCTAAGCTCCTTCCTGGTTGCTTTGATCTTCCTCCTACGTCCCTACCAAAGCTGCCACCTGTACCCTGGTGACAGTCCTCACTGCTGAGAGTTCCAGAAAGACCCAACTAATTCCAGGAAACCAAACTGAACAGCAAGCCAATGCGAGCTTTCTAGATCCTCTAAGCTGTAAGGTGTTACCTTTATCCCTCTCTGAAGCCTGGGCTTACTGCTAAAGGCAAGAAGAGCCGGGCCCAAAATTTGAGCTCTGCCATTTGCCAGGTATCATTATATAATCTATCTGAGTCCTTATTTCTCTTTTATAAAATAGGGATATTCATTATTTGCCTTGAACAGTTATTGACAGAAGAATTCTGATAGGCAAAATAGATAATGCAGGACACAGTAGGTGTTTCAACATGACATTGGTTAATAATAATGGTAACTAAAGCAAAAATAGGTACTACACGAACCATCTTCCCTCGGGAAAGGGGATCAACTTTTCCAGACAACATCCACAGAGTAGACTGTGGGCATGGCATTGCTCTTGGGAATGAATCTGAAACCACAGACTGCTTATTCTATGAGCCCCTAACTATATAACCTGATCCTTAAAAAATAATATGAAAAGGAGAAAGAAATAACAGCAGCTTGGCCGCATATTCTTTTGGATCAGTTTTTCTTGTTGTTGCCTCCATTTGCTAGTTTTTTTTTTTTTTATTAATCCATGAATGGAGTAAATTTGCTTGTCCACACTGCCCAGAGGCTCCGGAAGAATAATCCCCTGTTGCCCACATCTGTACCTTCTCTGTTTTCTGTGTGTGAGAATCTTCCTCCTTCCTGACCTTCGCCCCGGTATACCATCAACTGTTTCACAAGATGGGGCTTTTGGTGAAAAAGGGCAGACCCTGGGGATGTCTCGATGATCCTCTTAAATCGAAAGATTTTCATGTCATAGAAGAGGAAAGTGACACCAGGAAGATGTAGGGCTTGTCCAGGGTCCTTAGGTTCCAGTGGTGACAGGTAGCGCCACTACTACTGGCCCCACCGGCGGCCATGCTTGGCTCTCAGAACAGCGTCTGTTCCATTGTCGCTCTCTGCCCGTCCATGATCTCACCAATGTCACAACAGTGCCTTTGGCTGTTTTCATTGGCCTGGGCAAGTCACCATGCTTTTACTTCACTCTGACATGCATTATAATTAGGGTGATGACCATATAATCTAGTTTGCCTGGATGGTCCCAGTTGTTACATGTATTTCTTAATGTCGTGCCCACACCCTCACTCTCCAAAGTGTCCTGGTATATAGGGACCAATTATGTTCACGCTAATAACAACACAGTGTAGAACAACTCCACATTCTGCCCAGACATCTGTATTTGTCATTGTGTTTATTCTTTTTGGTGCAAAATCTATAAATAGGTGTTTGATTAGAGCAGTGAGTTCTATCTTGAAGAAGTTAAATCCACAGTAAATACTCATCCCTGTTGCTGTAATACACACTCACAAAAACATACATATAAACATTGATATGCCCTCTGTAGCCTAAACAGCAGTATACCTCTACCTTTGGAAACTTCAACTTGACCTGAATAGAATTTCACTCCCCAGTGTTCTTTCCTTCCCTGGCATTTGATTTTGGGAGCTAATCAAGATGACCCTCTTTCTTGTGCATTGCCACTTACTGTTGTGTATGTATACATGCCATATACTTGGGGAACTATAAGCACTAGGATATATCCATCTGATAGTGGGGACAGGGAGCAGGATGAGGGAGTATGTAGAAATTACATGACCTTTTAGTTTTACATATTTCTGTCTCTATAATTTTTACAGTGTATAGACACATTAATAAGTTTTGTGAATTGCCTCCACCTCAAAAGTATTTGATGAAAAATGAAGCACAATGTGATGCTCAAAACATTTCTTTGCAGAAAATGGGTCTTATCTGTGTCTTGACCATCTCTTTGATGTTGGTTAGAAACATTCTCTAGTTGTAGCCCCTCTTTCATTTAGATTTTTTTGTTTTTGTTTTAAGTGGTCCTAAATATAGCCGTCAAACTCAAGTAATCAGAAATAAGTTACCTTATTATAAGTTTCTTTTGGACGTTCTGCTTAAAACATTGCCTTTGACAAAAAGAAAGGAAAACCACGTGAAAATGTAATGCAAAGAGACAAGTTTATTAAAAGCCGTGACAATAGAAAATCGCATCCTCATGTTTGATGACTTAATTTCCTCTCTGCTTTTATTGATCACTTTATTATATAAGGCAGGATTGATAGCAGGATGCATCGGATTTCCAATTATGAGTCCCCACCTTAGAGAATTGAGCCTGTCGAGTTACCCAGCGATGATTCCTGTCCCTCTCCCCCATTAAAAAAAAAATGTCACTTCCCAAGGCTGATAAACAGTGCTTGGTGATTGGTCCTCAATGGATCACTTTTTAGAAAATGAAATGTCAACCCCTTGCCCTTATATTGATTCTTCTTTAGTGTCGGCCATAAAGCTGTCATGGGAAAGGCCGCCTGGAGCCAGGTAGCTGACAGGCTTGGAGTGGCTCGTGCACACTCAGCCAATTCTTCTCCTCACGCAGGTTGTCTGCCCTGTTATCTGGGACTACAAATGTTTAAATGGGACAAGAACAGGTGAACGGAGAGGAGACAGGTAGTGTAGACTAAAGCCTGGCCCAGGCTTTTAGTACAAATGAAAGGCAGTAAATGGTACCCTTGAAATGATCTTGCCAGACTTCAGCCAGCAATATGAGAAAGCAACAGATTAAACCCCCTAACCTGTAAAACTGGAGTCATGTCCTTTGCTGGTGGGGCTGCTTCTTGCTTCTCAGATCCACAAAATTTTGATACCAGAAAAAATGTTAAAAATAAATCCTTTATAGGGGTCCACTTGAACTGAATCCCACACTGCTGGTAGCATGTGAGATTTTTAAAGAAGTCTTTGGGCAGGGACTCACAGAGTGAGGAAAGTTTCAGTCCTTTGGATGACCTCGAAGAGAAAATCTGTTTGGTGCTAATTTGTTATTTAAGAAAGAGGAAACAGCCTCAGGCTCACTGTTGGTATCTTGCTAGTATTTTTTATAGCACTCATTTCATTTATTTCATTGTACATATTTCATTCATACTGAGAAGACTGAGCCTACTGCAAGCCAGAATAATCTCCAGTTTTTTAGTGAGAATATCCACTTTTTTTTTTTTGTGGCCAACTTGAACATGTAAGCATTTGGGGATCTTGGTGAAAGAATCAAACTATTAAATTTATAAATTTTATTTATATACTTAAAATTAGACATTATACAAAGTACCTTGATTTTAGACATATTGTATGTTCTTTCCATCCACATTATATTAAGCAAATTAATTTATAATATTTATAGGCATCTTTGATCTGTGTTCCTGATCACTCAAGTTATAATTTCAAAATTCTATCAGCTTCTCAGAATACATAATTGTACCTGTTTTCCAGGTTGTTTTAAACTGTGACACTTCTTGTTCCTATGTGATACTGTCCCTAGAAATTTCATTCCAAATCACATGTACACATTCTTTTAGCAGTAAGGCACCATTTCTTCATTGTATATATTTATATATTTGTGATCTCTGCAGTATAACCACTTTCTTTATTGCTTTTTAAAGTGATGTTCAAAAAGACTGTTAACAATGACATCATAAAATGCAATTATAAGGTTATAACCTTCAGTAGTAATGATTAAATCTGTGTTAAATTTCTCTGACGTCCCCTCCCCTTTTATATTAATGATTTCATTAGGTTACCTTCAAAACCAGCCCAAACTAGTATCAGTTCAGATTGTTTTAAGCTAATGTGTTTTCCCCAAATTGTACTTCATTGTTCAAATATAAGAAACAATTTTAAGGACTAGAATACAATAAGAGTCCCTATTTCTTAAAGAAAACTTTGGTGGTTAAGAGAAAGTATTAATTACTGATCGTAGGGCATAGGCTGCTTTTATCCTTTCTAATGATTAGTAGTGATACTGGGTTTTTATATGGTAATGTTATAAAGTCTGCCCTTTTATCTGAATAAAAAAAGGAAGTGAATTGATTTTAAGAAAAAAATGAAGTGGCTATGGCAGAATTTGCTATTAGGTATTGGAGGCCTGCAGAGGTTAAACAATGAAATAAACCAAGATCTCACAGCTAGTTAGTTGACTGATCAGGACAGGAGTCCAGCTCTCCTAACTGCCAATATTGACATAGATATATTATTTTAACATCTTCTTAACTGTAAAAAATTGACCTACATAAAAAGCTGACATTGGCAGTTCTACCGAACCAAAATTTCAAGAGTCTCTTAGTGATGTTGGTAAGATTTGTTGAATTAATGTGCAAGTCTAATGCGCAACATATAGTCAGAGTTTGCAACTTTGTTTTGTCTTCTTATTGAAAGTGAAGATTTTGCACTTTGGAGCTAAGAGTTCACATAATGCTATAACAGTTATTGTTCAGCCTGTATCTGTCTCCCCTGGTGCTCTAATTTTCTTCCATGGAATATTACGATCACATAAGAATGAATACGCTTAAATGGTAGCCTAAATCGGCTCTGATGAAGTCATGTAAATTCACACAATTAGGGGGCAGATGGTACCTCGGGAACATTTCTAAACAACTTGCATGCAATCATATGGTTCAATTCCAACCACTTCAAAATGTTGCTCATGAAGAACATTTAGACATCATTTGGTGCAAGAACAATGACAGCTTAAGGAAGGGGAAAAAGAAGGATGGCTTCTATGAATCTTCGCGGGTGATGCCGTTTCAGCACTGGGAAGGGTCCTCTTGAAGCCATGCTAGTCATTACATGGCTTTATCTTCTTTAATATGCACTTCAGCTGAATAATTACTTACCTTTTACTAATTAGCTTCAGAACAGTGAACCACATCAATCAAATCTGTCCACTTAATCAGGGAAGTTCGTACTTTAATAAAAGCAGGTTTATGCTGCGCCCCTGCTAGGCTCCCTCATCTCTATTCTGTTTGTTTTATTGAATAGTCAAGGTGCCAGCAAGGACCCTGGGTTGGGAGGGCTCCTGCTGTTCCCCAACAATGTGGGTTAATACCTTTATTACCATGTCCCTTGGACCTGGGGAGGGCTCAGCTCACACTCCTTCAAAGTTTCACCTGCCTTTTTCTATAACTACTACAGTTAACTGAAAAGTTGTGTTTCCTTCTGGAACATTTGCTAACAAACCACCCCGCTTTCTTCCCCTTTCTAATCAGCTTGTCCACGTCTCCATAATTAGAAAATCTTCAACAAAGATTTCCTTCGGCCATTCAGGTGATCTGCCTCCCATGTTAATTTAGAGTTTGCACTTCTTCAGGCTGTGCAGTTTCCTCCGGGCCCGCTGACCCATTAGTGAGCTTCAATGGGCTTTCATTCTTGGGACAATAAGAGGCCACATTGTCCTACCCTGAGCCAAGGAAAAAGGGCCATCAGGTGGCAAAGGTAGAGAGGGACATAGGCATTTTTGTTTTCAAGGTATTATTAAAAAGCAAATAGGCTACAATTAGCCTTTGAACGGTAATCCTCATGTTTCTTTTTCAGCATTCCCTGAACTCTTGGAGGGTGTTCTCCAAATAACACTCCAAGTAAAGAAGCATCTTTAAATATACCCCTTTGCCACTAATTTAATTCCTCCTCCTGTGTTTAGAGGTCCGAGGCAGGGATGGGCGTGTCAGCCTGGTAATTAACGACCCCTGCCATTTTGTATTTCCTCTGGCTTTGCACATATTCAATGAATGTGCTTGATGTCAAACAGATAACCACACTCCTGGGCAGCTTCAGGCCACGTGTTTCTATGGCGTGTGCCACATTTTTTACTAACTCACTGACAATTTAAAGTGGGCACCAAAGCTCTCTAGCTCTATGCATTTTTTTTTTCCTTCTTTAAAGAAAAAAAAAATTCCAATCAGTATTCTAGATCTTAAGTGGTTTAAAAGATATGCTTGTAATTTTAGATAATGCTTTTAGGAGCTCTGATAAGACACAATCTCTCAGGCTGGCAGGACCCTATCACACCCTGGGGACCCAGCAATGGCATCTTCCTGACATAAAATGTTATTTTAGCAATCCCTGACCTAACACTCTTACATTTCTTTTAAAAGAGGGGAGAAAGGGGGGTTTGAGGGAACAGGATTGCAGAGGACTCTGTGTTTTATAGAAAGCTGTTTAGTTTCAGGGCATTTAAACCTGTTTAATATCTTTGATGAAGCAATGGAGTTAAGAGTAGTTGAATTCAATTTAAGTGGATTTACCGATATAAAATGTAATATTACTTATAATTAACTCTCATTGGGTATCCTTGTGTAACTAATCTACATTATGAGAGTCACTGCGAAGTTGTGGGCTGGATTAAGTCTCCCATAATCCTGTACTTGCTAAGAAAGCATGTGTGTGAATCATTTGCCCCTCTGGCTCTGCGTCCCCATCTGCACAATGAAAGTGAGTCTGTGTCTGACCACCTGATTGCTTTCATTGAGTTATTGTGAAGATGCCATTAAATAATAGACTCTTTAAAAAATTAAATGCAAAGGAAAATGCAAGCTATGATTTGGGCCTGAAATACACACTTCACAGTTAACTGTATTAACCGGGGTCTCTTGTTTTGCTAAGCTGTTTCGTGCTTTGCAAACAGTTCAGGGAGGAGATCATACATTTGATGAGAACACGTTGAAAAGTTAAATGCAGTGTAAAAGTGCAAGGTATTATTACTTGCAAGGGAATTATCCACACAGAGAAACATCTGCGGGCTCTGAGGGTCTGATTGCCTGGTTCCTACGCTGCTGACAATTAGGAGAGGAATGTGGGAGGGAAGCTTTGAACACATGACCCTAGTTGTGCTGCATGGCTCCTGTGGGTTTCTGTTGTTTTCGTTTTTACGTGGTCCTCTGGGCTTTCTAACTATTCAGAGTTCAGGAGTTACAGTGTCAGATTCTGACCACACTGCCAAGGTACTCTGTGGCCTTGGGGAAATCTTGTCTCACCCCAGAGCCTCAGTTTCCTCTTCTGTAAGAGCCTTGGCTTAACTTGCCATTGAAGCTCTAAGATAACAAGATGATTATAGATTTTACATTTTTCACAGAAACATAAATATATACATTTTATTCACTAATTTGGTCTTAACTTCTTAAGCTTAGCTGTAATATCAACTGAATTGATTCTCTAATTCTTTTAAGTAATATATATTCTCCTGATTCAAGAATTATATATATTCAAGATTTTTAATTCCCAAAGCTTGAGTTGATTTTCCTGTTTATATAACTAATAGATGTGTGTGTGTATGTGTATGTATCCCTGATTCCAGATTTATATGTACTAAAGATTTCTAATTCCCAAAGTTTTATACCAGAGCCAGATACCACTCTAATAAGACACAGGAGCAGAATGCCAACTTTGAGCTCATACACCATTTTATTGAAAGAGAATTAGATAAAGCAAACAAAAACTTCTCATTTTTGCTCTTACTAGATTTTTTTTACAAAATCATAAGGAATGTAATCCAGTACAAAGCAAATATTTACTTTCTAAATTTTTATTAATAATTTAGAAATTTGTGTGCAGCCATTGAAACCAGTAACCACAAGACTGTTGTTTCAAGAATATCATGTGTTATGAGAATGAGTTTTGTGGTAGTGGCTATCACGGTTTTATAGCAACAGGACTTACTATTACCCATCACATACTGAACACTGTTACCATTTGACTGATCCAGAATTATCCATGGGAACTTATTTTCATTAAATGTGTGTGTGTGTGTGTGTGTGTGTATGGATAAATTACCCAATAAACTTATCTTTTAATAAGATAACTTTCCTCTGAGAACTTGAAATTATAATTGTGAGATATTTGCTTTATTTATTGTAAGACACCTCGGTTTAAAATTGTGGTCAAGAGCAGAAACTCTGGACTATGAGTGCTTGGGCCTGAAACCATGACTCACCACCCAGGTGACAAATTCTTTACCTCTGTTATTAATATTTCACCTTTTGTAAGTTTTAGTTTCTTATCTTGAAATGTGCATAGCGTATCTGCCTGACTTACATTATGGTAGTAAAGAACTTGTCCCATGGCTTGTGTTATAGCTCTTGTGTTGGAGGAAAATAATTTTCCTTTTTAAAAACATTTTTTAACAGACGGAGTAAATACAGTAAAGCAAAACAAGAAGCGGATGAAGAGAAACATTTGAATCAAGGTAAAATAATTAGATTAAATTTTAGAGTAGGTCTCATATTTTCTAGTTTAGAAAGATCTAAATAACATTAATATGGATATTAATATTATGTTACATATTCTTTATTCAAATAATGTACTTCAAGGGTATCAAAGTAAAATAAGTGATTCTGGATTATTTCAAATGAGATTAGAGATGAGGGGTGAGTGAGCAAATTCCTTTAGATTCTTCCTTTTCATTATTTTATCCTCAACCCTGAAAAAGCCTTAGTCTAGCTGGCTTATTCTTATAGCTGGGTAGCAAGATTTAACAGGTAATTCTTCTCATAGAAACTAAAAATGTGTGGGGAGGTAAAGAATAAGAAATTGAAGAATAATTACTACTTCCCCAAGAACAGCTGTATGTAGCATAGAATTTGTGACTGTCAATAATATTTTAGTGGATTTTAGTTACTTTCGTGTTCCAAATGGGTTCAAAGAATAAATTGAAAGTGGCACTCGAATGCTTTAAGCAAGATTTGAAGACTTTTAACTGGACAGTCTGATGACTGACCAGGAGCAACATCCAATAGAACTTTCAGAGATGAAGACGTCCTAGATCTTTACCGTCCAATACTTTAGCCAATAGCCACATGTGCTAATGCGAATGAGGAAGTGATTTTTAAAATTAATTTAATTTTAACTTATGTGCATTTAAATAGACACATGCTGCTAGTCACTCACATTAGTGCAGGGAAGTGGAAGGAAGACAGAGTCTGGGAGAAAGGAGAATTATCTTGAGAAAGATTTTCTTGGCTAGAGTGTAGAAATTGATGGGGGCTATGGACTGTCTGACAACTTTCCATTTGTTTACCTTGTTTCCTTTCTTAAAGCATATTTTTAAGTTTTGAGATGGTATATGGGTTTAAAAACAAAAACGACGCATTAAAAATAAATAGCAAGAAAATGCTGATTTAAGTAGGTTATTCCTAACAGCAGATACTGAGATGAGGACAAGACTGACAGGCTTGGGAAATTAGAGGGACTGGGCCAGTTGGTGTCCTACATTCTCTCCGTTTTCCTGTGCCCCAGGAGCTCTGGGAGAAAAAGGTACAAATGCAGGAGAAAACTCTAATAACGTCTTCTTCCTCTGGGCCCAAATGTCTGTCACTGGGCTGGCTCAGAACTCATATTCTGAATGTAGTTTGCAAGTGAGTATGAGGTATGTTTGAATGACACTCCTGGTGGACAAACTGTTCACAATTAGGT
Organism: Microcebus murinus; assembly: GCF_040939455.1. Classification (NCBI taxonomy): domain Eukaryota; kingdom Metazoa; phylum Chordata; class Mammalia; order Primates; family Cheirogaleidae; genus Microcebus; species Microcebus murinus. The sequence continues at coordinate 91,543,313 of NC_134111.1, read as the reverse complement.
TTCAACAGTTATCGCCAGTGAAGCTTACAGGTGAACTTGGATATCTTCGCTTGTAACACCTTCTTTCCAAAACACAGTAGAGTTGGAGGTCCAATAGAGAGTCTGTATTCCAAAATCAACTGGCTTATATTATTCCTCTTGTCCATAATAACCTTGGTTTAATCACAGTTTGTTAATCCAGTCACATATTTAATTGGTCCAGATGCTGGGCAAAATGTGACACCATGTAGACAGGGCCAATAGAAAAAAAAAAAAAAAACGTTACTATTATCTTTGCTCATGGAGGATAGCTGAAAGTGGTTACTTAGTACAAGGACAAAGGAGCTATGAGCAATGCTTGGGACAATAGTGTTCAGCTGACACATTCCAGATTTCCTTGCAGAGACTCTCTTTTTCTTTATGGGATGGGTTGTTTTTAAAATCTTGTCCTTGAAGTGTGAAGACATTCCAGGAAGTCAGTAGAGCTGCAGCCTTCTCAGTAGCTAACAACTCTTTGTTTACCCACTAATGAAAACCAGAGTGAGAATTTAACTATTTTCCTATGTCAAGACTGTGCAGCCAACCCAACTTTTCTGGTGGTCAGTATTTTTAGACCCAGATCACTTATGTTTATTAGTGGTTCCTGAGAAGTGTTCAGCCAACCTATCCCATCTTTATTACTTAGGTGTTAGAACTTACGTGGATCCCTTTACTTATGAAGATCCCAACCAAGCAGTTAGAGAATTTGCCAAAGAAATCGACGCATCCTGCATTAAGATTGAAAAAGTTATAGGAGTTGGTAAGTATCTGATTGTCTATATGTGAATGAGTCTATTTTCTTGGTAGATGTTAAATATATATGTGTATGAGTGTAGTATATGTATACGCATATATGTAAATATCTGTATACATGAAATTCCCTTATTTGAAGTATAAAATGTGGTGTGCTATAAAGGACTCTGGGGCAAAATTTGATTTTATTCTTAGGAAAAAACTTAATGAATAAGCATGTGCGATCTGAAGTCGGACTGATTGCATTCAAAATTTTCACTCTATGTCTTATGTCTAGGACTTTAGGCAGGTTTCTTCATTAAGCCTTAGTTGTCTCTGATAAAATGGAGCTAATGACAGCACCTACCTCAGGGTTGTGGGAAGGATTAAGTGGAATAGTCCATGGAAAGCACTAGCACAGAGCCTGGCATGTACCCAGCACTCAACAAATGTTACCTGTTACCCTTTCATCTTGAATGTGTTTTTGGTCCATTGTAGATTTCTTTTCTCTCCCAAAGGTGAATTTGGTGAAGTATGCAGTGGGCGTCTCAAAGTGCCTGGCAAGAGAGAGATCTGTGTGGCCATCAAGACTCTGAAGGCTGGTTATACCGACAAACAGAGGAGAGACTTCCTGAGTGAAGCCAGCATCATGGGACAGTTTGACCACCCAAACATCATTCACTTGGAAGGCGTTGTCACGAAATGTACGTGGGTCACTCCCTTTACAAAGCCAACTTAGAAGTTACGGGGAAAATTAAACACACATTTTCTTTCCAGGGAAATGACAGATGGAGCAGACCCACTGATTGCTAATAGGAGGAAATCAGCGCAGGACAAGTCATTAATCTTGTAGTCAGCTCTAAATGGGTCTATGGTTTCGGCGGATACCCTATCTCCAAGGCAGCTTGTGTGGGATTTTAGGGAAATTAATATTGCAGATTTTTGGTATGCCATGCCATCTTTCAAACCTTTGCTAGGCCAAACTGGTTGTCACAGGGTAGGCACAAGCAGATGGTAGGCAAAATAAATTTTAAGTACTTTTCATATAAAGCACAACAAAACCTCGCCACACCTTGTACTAGAAGCTTCAAATCCAGATGCAGGGAGTGAATCTTGGGAATCTTTATTATTTTGGGGGATTTGCTTGTCTGCTCTGCCTGATTTATGGCTGTTGCAGTTCAGCACCTATGTACGTTAACACCTGGTTGAACTTTCTTTAGTCCATTAGCATTCGTTGAGCTTGTGAACCATGCCTGAGTTAAAATACGACACAGCTCAACAGATGCATTTGTGCAGCAAACCCTGAATGCATCTGTAAAGTTGGCTAAGACCAACTCATAAAGTGCCACTTGGACAGGGCAGCTCGAGGAGTCACTGTGTGACGTGGCTGTGTTCCAGAAGCCATAGTACCTGCTACAGTTACTACAAGTCAGGGATCGTGTAAGCCTGGGGCTAGGTCTCCTGGAAGGCCAAGGCCTCTCTTATTTGATCTGAGGTGTCTGTGTAAAGCATCTTCCATCTTAAGTCTAAGCAGACAGCTAGTAGGACCCAAGGTACAAAATCGTTAGGAAGAGACAATGAGGAGGTTCCTAACAAGTTTAAGTGAAAGTTTAGTTTAGAGGTCCCCAAACTTAAGCATATATAAGAATCTTCTGGAAAACTTTATTAAGACAGTTTTCCAAGCCCCATTCCCAGAGGTTTGATTCAGCAGGTGGCATTTCTAAAGGGCTCACCGCAGGGTAAGCCAGTGCCTTAGGCCCCGGGGTCACACTTTGGGGACCATTGGCCTTTGAAGACCTGCCTACTGGCTCTACTGCTGTAATACTAAATCACATGACCTTAACTAGTTGCTCAACCTTTTCTGGTTCAGTTTTCCATTCTGTAAAATGGAGATTAAAAATAGAACTTGTCTTATAAGGTTACTTTGGAATGAAATAGAATATTTAGATTGGTTAGCAAAATAGCAAATTACAAAAAAAAAAAAACCTCTTAAGTGTTCACTAATGTTATTATGTCTTAAGAAGTGCATCTTTCTCCATCTTAGGAATCTTTCACAAAAAAGCACCTTGGTGTTAAGGACATATAATTTTCTGCCTAAGGTGAAGGCTATAATTAGCATAGAATAGCTCTATTTGCTTTTTAAGATTAGTTTTACAGACAGGATATTTTTCTGTTGCCTATGGCCTTCAGGGCTGCCCAGAGCCCTTCACTACTTTAATTAAAAGATAACATTCCCTTTAAACACTTTTGCAGGTCCATTTTCTAAAAAGGAGGCTCTGTTCAGCTTAGGGTGTTTTTCCTGCCGCAGACAGTGATTTTCATAGCACCTCTGCAGAAGAGAGAAGAAACAGGGGATCTTTGTATTAAAGTCCCACCGCGCCTCTAAAACCCGTAGCTATTACAGCTGTAACTGTTATAAACGACTGGATGCATTTGCATAATGCAGTTGTCACTGAATTAAAATGATTTAACATTTCCACCCAAGCAGATCCCCTTCCCCCTCCCCGGCCCTCCCCACTGCATCCCTGCCTGTTGCAGGGAAGGAACCCCCTCTGCCCATAGGCCCGGCCCAGGCCCATTTTACAAGCCACTCTGCTTATGGAGACATTCATCTGTACTCCTCTTGCAGAGCTCATAAAAGATTCTGACAAATGGATACTTTTAATAAACAGAAGGAAGGAATGCAGACAAATTGGGAAGATGGTGCCAAGAGCGGGACTAGGGAGGTGCGAGGGTGAAAGGGTAGAATGGAAGAGTGTGAATTCATTACCAGCAGTTACTTGAGTAACTTTTCAAAATTGACAGGAGGACCATAAATTCTCCCCACTACCCGACTCTTTTAGATCCTCTGCTCTCTTCTCCACCGCTCTGGAGGAATCCAGTGAAATGGAAGTAGGTGTTAATGGATGGCCAAGAGAGGCTGCCCTTTCTCATTAGTTGACAAAGGATCTTTTGATGGAGGCAGGTTGATTAAAACTCATTTAGATGTATTTGTTCTGTCAGAAGACTGTGGTTGCAGATGTAGAGGGTGAATGAATCTGAGAACTAAGCGCTTCCTATTTCCACTGATGGAAGATCCAAAGATGTCCAGGGATCACCCTCTCCAGCCACGGGGAAGGACTGGAAGTGGTTTTATCCATCCTTTGGTCTGCACCAACATTCCTACTTTGCCAGTTTTCATTCCTCCCTTGAAAATAAAATCTCCATGGTATTGTTTTCTAGTACAGAATGTTTGCCTCCAAAAGATTTCTAAGATGCAACATCAAAAACACAATCAAAGAACAAATTGATAAATTGGACTTCATTAAAATTAAAAACTTCTGCTCTTCAAAATTGTTGCCTTTAAAGTGAAGATATTTCCCCTTTCCACACTCCAGAAATTATAAGCTGACAGGGTCTCTGATTGGAAAATGTATTAGTTTAGAATAATTATGAGTTCTTTTTAGCAGTGAAACATCTCAGCCTGTTTTCCTGACTGCATGTCTAAGACCAAACAAGTGGGGCAATAAAAGTGTGAATATTTTTGATGTATCGAACAGACATTTTATTTTCTTCCAAGAGAATCTTTTACAGACTCTTTACTCTTTAACCTTTTCCTTAGTAGAAAAATTGAGGATTGCCACCCTCCGTCCCCCAATAATACCCTTTAGAAAGAAGGAATTTCAGACCTTGAGTCCGTCGTCAACGATTAAGAAACTGAAGAATCACTTTATTTCCTAAGGTCCTCAGAAAGAGAACTAAAGTGAAATAAAAATATTGTTTCTACCCCACTCCTCCCAGACCTTAAAATCATTTTGATTTCTAAAAACAGGGAGAGGGGAACAAGATTGTTCTAGTACTAAATTCCTGTCTTAGATGAAATAATTCACTGAACCTTGTCCGTGATAGTTTTGGTTTTTTTGTTTGTTTATTGAAGTGCATAGTTGAAGGAAGCAAATAGAACAAATTTATTCATATATAAGGAAAGGGGAAGAGAAAGGATACAGCCCTGACCTGAGCGACACTAGGGGGAAGAAGTTTTTCAGTTTATGTTGTGCATGCTTGACTTTTAAGATGTGTCTAATGAAATATCCAGCACAGCTACTGCTCCCTGAAACTTGGGTTTCTCTAAATAAAGAAAAAAGTTTCTCTGTCCATTGACTTCTTTAGCATAGCACAAGTGGCTCTTCTGGGGACAAAATAAATTAATTATGCTAAAGATTTTTTCTTGTTTAAACAGGCCTTCCCATTTATCGTTTTCCCCTTTGCTTGAAAGAGCAATTATCCATTCATGTGCTCCCTAGACACCAGAGGCCACTTTAGTTAAAGACCTTGTCAACAAGCCACCCAAAGGGTTAACCTTCCAGATGGGACTTAAACCTACTCCTCCTTTTAATATTTCATTCCTAGCTCCCCACAGCTGAGGCATAAGCTTGGCTTGTTTTAATTAAATTAGATCGCACAAGACAGGTGTCTTGGCAGTAAAATTGTGCGCAGCCCATTTTTATCTCATTAACTGCAGTGCTCATCAAGGGTTTGTGTTTTTCTTTCTGAAAATTCTAGGTAAACCAGTAATGATCATAACAGAGTACATGGAGAATGGCTCCTTGGATGCATTCCTCAGGGTACGTGACTACTTTATATTAAACCCAAGAATGTTGGTGTTTAGAAAACTGTAGCAGATTCCTTGTATCCCTTCTGTTTGGTGGTATTCATAGACCTTTTTAGTGGGGCGAAGGAAGAAAGAGGAGAAATGGAGAATTATGTGATTTTTAAGGCTATTAAATAATCCATGTTCATTGAGGGTAGTATTTGATTTATTCTTGAATCGTGGAGCTGTTTGAGCCATAGATTCATTACAGTTGGATAATTTCCATCTATCACAGGAAGCAAACCCAGCTTCGAGAGTACACTCTACTAGTGAATTAGTGACTTTGGTCAGAAAGGCCCGGAAATAATGTTGAGTTTCATTGCATACCGGATACAGATATCAAAAAAGATTCAAGTAATAAATGCATGGTGATAATTAATTTGGCCCAACACTAATAGGACAGTTCCTTACTCCTTCCCTCTGCAGAAGAATGATGGCAGATTTACAGTCATTCAGCTGGTGGGCATGCTTCGTGGCATCGGGTCCGGAATGAAGTATTTATCTGATATGAGCTATGTGCATCGTGATCTGGCTGCACGGAACATCCTGGTTAATAGCAACTTGGTCTGCAAAGTGTCTGATTTTGGCATGTCCCGAGTGCTCGAGGATGATCCGGAAGCAGCTTACACTACCAGGGTAAGGATGATTTGTGACCTCTGGATTTCATGCTGATGAAACTGTTCCTTTCTTCTCACTTTGATCTTGAAGCCCTTTCTGCTTTTTAAAAGTTTTTAAGTTTTCTCATCCTTTAGAGCCTCTTCCTATTCCCACACCCCCTGTTTAAATCCTGTTTCCAAAAAAAGAGGGATTTTGAAGCTGACTCTACATATGTGACCGTATTATAAAACCACAGACTAGAAGCAAAATGAATTATCTTCCCTTCTACATTTTTTTGGGCAAAGTGCTAATGAACAATAAGAGCATGTCTTAAAAAAAAAAAGAATGAGCTAAATGAGAAGCAAGTATCAAGGGTAATTTACACAACAGATGATCAATTACTGAGAAAATCAGGAGGCAGTTTCACTTATTATATTTTTTAAATATATATATGTATATATATATGTATATATATATATATATATATATATATATATATATATATACACACACACACACACACACACACACATACACTTAAGCTTGCCTTCCTTCCTTCCTTTCTGTTTTAGATTTTCTATTTGGCTCTTTCCTATTCTTTAAAAAATCCTTATTCTAAACAAGACATAGCAGTGTTTCTAGTTGGTTGGCTACCAAATCTGAGAATGCATATCAGGATTTATAAAACACGTATGCTATGCAAGGTTTTCCAGTATCTAATGGCATTCATTTTACTCCAGGTAGATAAGCAGGGATTAGCACAGTTAAGAGTTTTCAATATACAGCTAATGGCTATGCTATCTTAGCTTGACAATCTGAATATAAAATACTAATGGAGTAAACACAGAATCATAAAACAGTTATTGGCCATTAAGGCTGACACTGTTAAAACCAACATGAAGCAGACAGTCACCAGCCATTTTCCCCCATTAACACTCACAGTTTTGCATCTGCAATCCCAATGCTTGGGATTGCAGATGCAAAAAACCAAGGGGTTTTTTGATTGGGGGTGGTGTTGAGGTTTTTGGGTAATATTCTATTTCTTTGGCTCTAAGTTTTATTCTTAAACATATCCTCTTTTAAGTTCCAAGTCCATTTATTTAGAAAAGAATATATCTTTGTGAATGTTGAAGATCTTTTATTTTTTTCCTGGATGTTAGAGAGAGGAAAGTTAAAGGAGCCTTCTAGAATCATACATTTACATAGATAAAACCTTAGCCAAATATTTTTCAAAGGCAGAAGGCAGTACAAGTGTCCTTCTGTCTGTAACAGTATGGATGTAATGCATTGGGTTTTTAGAGTATACTGCAGTATATCAAAGCAATTTCCAGTACCATTTATTATCCTGTGTACTAGCCCTACCTAATAAAAGCAAAGAAAACTTTGAAATGATGACTATTTGGACAGCTCAAGAGTCTAAATTTGAGTTGAATTAATTTCCCCAGATGGAACCTTAGGAAATTTGAAAATTGATTAAAAATACCTTGCACGTAAGTATAGACAAACAAAAGACATTTGAGGCCAAAATAAAAAAAGTGCATGTTAAACTTTCCCTGGGTAGTGTTCAATTACTATACCATTTTTTCAGGTTTTTAAAAATTAAATAAGAACCAAAATCCTGCCTTTACTTCATTAAAATCAGTAATAGCTCTAGTATCTGATATTATTTGACTACGTTTAAGGACCTATTTAGCATAATTCTAGCTGTACTGGGCATGTTTCTCTTGTTATATAGAGTAGGTAGACATTATGATGGATATAAATATTTATATTTAAATCCCTTCATTCTTTATTTCTGAAGCAGTATTAAGTATTGCCTTCCTTTGTACTGCTGGAGAGAGAATCCAATAAGAATGTCAGCTACATATCCATTGATATACCATGTAAAATATATGTACTTTGTAAACCCTGAGATTCTCTCTCTTCTACAATATTGCCTTCACAGAGATCAGATAATAGATTGGCTTTTAAAATTGGACATATTACTTATTCACTTCCCTATGACTAAAGAAAACATATGAGGAGAACTGTCTCAATCTAGAAGACTTTAGTTAAGATAAACAAGTCTCTTATTATTGTTTCGAGAGCTATCTCACAATTGCTGTTGTCCTGCTTGGCAAGCAGTAACTATGTTCAGAATCTAAAATGGCACAGTAGTTATGTACTTAGGGAATAACTTATGACTCAAATGTTCACAGGGTGGCAAGATTCCTATCCGGTGGACTGCGCCAGAGGCAATTGCCTATCGTAAATTCACATCAGCAAGTGATGTATGGAGCTATGGAATCGTTATGTGGGAAGTGATGTCGTATGGAGAGAGACCCTACTGGGATATGTCGAATCAAGACGTAAGTCTCTATATTCAGAAATATATGTATCTAAATTGAGATCCAGGAAGTTCTGTATCATTGTATGATGGAGCAACAGCTGGGTTTGAAATGACACATTGAATTCAAGGTTCTTAGTACTGTGTCTAGTAGTCTAGTTCAACATTGTAACCAACAATGACCATAGATTTCAAGGACCAAAATTAGATGGCCTACATAGTACATAGTATGGGGCATAGATAGATGCATTGATTGGTGGATAAACAATATGGAATAGTATTTTTACTTGGTGAGCTTTCAAAATCATACTGAAAATTAAACTTTGTATTTTAACAAAATGGGAAAATTATGAAGAAAAGAAGTTCACATGTGATAAAATTGACATGAAAAGTTTATTGAAAGAAAACTAGTGAATATTTTAAAGCTGGCATAGTTGTAATTAGAGCTTGCCCCTTGAGGACTCTAAAATAAAGCTTCACTAAATGACCCTTTGTAAATTATGCACATCCCTTTAAATGTACCATCTGGACTACATCGTAAGGGAGTATCCATGATGCCTGCAATTTCAGAAAAGCATTCAATAATGACACTAATAAGATTCCAGAGTAATAGAATTTAATTACAAACATCTCCAGTGAGAAAGAACAAAACAAAACAAACCAAAACCAAAAAAAAAAAAGCTCTCTAGATCAAGGGATCTTCCTAGAACACATTTCAGCTAATTTTGGAAAAGTTTCAGTTAGTTCTGGAAGGATTGGAAATCATATCCAAATTAAATGGCCACCTATACTTTTTGAACATTCCTGATTTTCTTATGTGTGAGCTAAAACATTATCAGAGAGTGTTGACAAATGCATGATATTCAGTTTATCCATTAGAATTATATATTGGAAAGTCTTCTTTTCAAAAATTCTCTCGTTACCTAACCATCTGCCTTGTCCTCCTGAACAACAGGTATTTGCAAAGCCTTGACAGTTCAAGGAAGAATCAGGTGTACTTAAGAAGTAGGATGCAGTTTGCCTTATCAATAAAAGAATGTGCAGGACAATAGAAAAACTAATGTACTCCATGTCTAGTGTGGCCAAAGGAAATCCCTTTTCCCCAGATTAAAGGAAATAGTAGTGTTGACAATGTATTATCTGTAAATTATAAAGGAAGATTCACAGCAGATGGGGAGAAAGACAGCCGCTAACTTAAGTAATAGATAATTACAGGCTGGAATAAGACGGCAGAGGTGAATTGTGTGTAATCTATTGTCTAATGTGATTATGCTACGCATACACCTTCAAGTAGCTTCTTGTAGCAACATTTGGATTCAGGTTAGAGACTCTCAGAGGGACCAATAACCTAAATGAGCAAGCCGCGCACGTATTTACCCATTTACCGTAATTATTTGATACGTAAGCTCTCCTTTACTTCAGTTGAGAGTCGTAGCCAAATGTTCATAAAAGCAGAGTATCTAAAGGTGTAAGTTTTCTCACCCTAAATATTTTCAGACGTGTAATTTTTACAGTGTCCATATATACAAACCAATTTTGTGGTTTTAAACTTTCTGTTGTCTTGCTTTATCCATGAGGAAGCATCTGAAGCTATTTCTCAATCACAAATAATATTGATCCATCATTTGTCTCTGTGTTGGATTCTGTGTAGAACACGAATCAATAGGAAATGTATTGGGAGAATTACTTTCCTGAGTAGAATTCATTTTTGGCATATGGTAAATGGAGTGAAAGTAACTGTTGAAAATATGTCAGATTTAGCAAGTTTTTTGTTTGTTTTCATCCTCTGCCCCTCCCCCAAATATTCAGCGGTAAACTGAGAAAATATGCTTTGTTAACCCCCAGTCGTCTTCCAAGCTGGCAGTAGATAGGCAGCTTCTGAAAGAGTATTAGGCAGTCTGAGGGGTGTAAGGAATCGTGCCACCCTGGCGTCAGCCCAGTGTTGCTTGTGTTCTCATGGATTCAATGGAAAAGGTTTTCATCAAGTCCGGAGTGTACACTATGCACCTGGAAAGGTAAAGAAAGCCAGAGGATCAAACTGACATAGTGTAATTGCTGAAAATAAATAGAATAAGATTCAGTAAGACAGCATAGAGAAGTCTACCTTAGAAGAAGTAGATAATACTGATAAAAGACGTTGGCAAAATGCGTGAGAGAAAAGGATCTGAGGGCTTTCATAAATCACAAGGTGATTTGTGAAACTGAAGCAGTGCACTGGTTTAAAAGACCACAATCCTATTAATCCAGGGAAACTGGACCCAACTGAATTGACTATTTTCTGTTGAAGGCCAATGACTGAGCAGTCAATAGGCCCCCACTGCAGGGTGAGCCCAATGTGGTCTCTGGATGGCTGTAACTACTGGTTGTTTCTCTAGCAACTGTCATTTTGGTAGAAAGAAAAAACCAAAATGAACTGATTTAAAACGAATAAAACTTTTTAAAAGCCGAAAAAAAATAAAATCACCTCCAGAATCTCAGAGGATACCCATAAAAAATGCTTATAAGTAACCAAGAAAGTATGAGGTAATTCCCCTCTTTAAATTTGGCATGTCATACCATGTTGCATTACTGGAATTTACAGCCCAAAAAAGGGGGAGTTTAGAGAAAAGCCAATAAAATATAATGTAATGTTTGTGAAGACAGATTAGAAAAATTAGAATTAGTAGATAAATCTATGAATAATTTATTTATATCTTATTAGGCAATGACACCACTCTGATAGTCTTGGACAATAAGACAATTAGCATCTACCATTATGGTGCCTGCCTTGGATATGTGTAAGGGTCTCCCTTAATATCTAGATGCCTTAAAATAAGGGATTTTTTTGCTGTTTTCTGCTAGGACTTTTTTTTTTTTTTTAAATCTACATACTCAACCTTTAACAGGGTCATTTGACAGCCTGCAGAGACCAAGGAAGAGACAGAATGGGTGTCTGAGGATAGAGTCTTCCAAAAGGAAAAATGGCTAAGCGTCATCTGGAATTGGGCTGTGGTGTGGACCCCATTAGCTGTCTGAGCAAGAGGACACAGGCTTAAAATGATGCAAAAGGAATTCCATTTTGGAGGCAACCATTAATTGCTTCCTAAGGGAAGTCTTTAACACTAGGTCAGAGTCTCTTTCCCTAAGAGTGTTCAGGTGTTCTGGTGCTGAATAGCAGGATGGAGGGGACAGGCAGGGCCATGTGATCTCTGAGGGCCATAGTCAAAGCTCTGACACCACGTGGTTGATCTAGTTGGGGTCTAACCACTTTCAACAGCAATGTGTCTTCACTTTCGAGTTTCAGGTTGGCATCGCTTGCCATTTGAGAACACCTCATTGCAACAGCTGGCTTCCCTCTCTTGTTGCCAGCGATACTCAGGTCCAGCTTGGGCTTCTGTGAAGGAGTTGGAGCTGTTCCCACGCTCAAGCTCGCTGGCAGCTTAATGCGCAAGAAACATGCCAGTCGGGCGGGTTAACCTCGCACAGCAGCTTGCCTGGCAGCTTAACGGACCATCCTGTTGTCTTCCATAGGTGATTAAAGCCATTGAGGAAGGCTATCGGCTACCCCCTCCAATGGACTGCCCCATCGCACTCCACCAGCTGATGCTAGACTGCTGGCAGAAGGAGAGAAACGACAGGCCTAAATTTGGGCAGATTGTCAACATGTTGGACAAACTCATCCGCAACCCCAACAGCTTGAAGAGGACAGGGACGGAGAGCTCCCGGTCAGCTGTGCTTACTTACTAATGATGTATGAAAGAACACATTAGAGGTGGCAGGCAAGCCGCCACTCACTTTCATTCTAGCCTTTTTGTTAGAAGCCACTTCACTGCTGTCTGAAACCTGGGTGGCTTCTTTCTCAATCTGTAAAGTATTTAAGGTAGTTGTAGTCACCATTTTGGAAAGCTAATACAGGCTTCAAATAGCAGTAAGAAAAAAAAAGTTAAAAAAAAAATAACAGGCTTATTTTATGATGCTGGATCTGAAAATTTAGGAGGAGAGATGAAATGCACTTTTAGAAGATATTCAGATCAGTAGATGCTCTATTTTGAAAAGGGACAAGAACATTGGAATAGTAAAAAATAGGGAATAAGGACAGATCTTTAAGCACTGCAATTTTAAGTTGACTTATAAAGTGTTAATTGTAGCAAGAGATTCATTAGGTTTCAGTTCTTCTGGTTTCCCTTTTCTGAGTCTTTCATAGCAGAAGGAAACGTGGCCAAGATAGAAACTGATCAAGTTACAAAGCATGCATATGAATGTTTGAGAAAGGTTTTAAAAATCAGAATGATTGGACCACCTGGGAAAGAGCAAAATGAAGAAGTGTATTTATTAGTCTATAAAGAACGTAAAGATACTGTAAGTTCTATAGTTTAATAGGAACTTTTCTATATGGAGACTGGGCCTTACTGGTATAAGATTCCGACACCTAGATACTGGTCCCATCTGGACCATCCTTATTAATTAAATTACTTACGATGACAAGCATAATAAGACCAGGTGATATAGGCCTGCAAGAGGTGAGCCACCTACTCATCTCCACGTCTGAGCTTCTCAAATGCTTCTCTTTCATCATGACCCTGAGTTAAAAATAGAACATTGGTATTTGTTGCTTCTTCTGCTAGCATAAACCGTTCAGCCACTAATACTACATAATGTCTGTTTTGTACCAAAGTAAAGAACAAATCCAGGTATTGGATACACAATTCTCAAGTTTAAATTGTTCTCACTGATGGTGCTTAAATAGCTTTGGTGCTTATTGCTGCTTGCTGATAATGAGATGTAGTATAACATGGTATGTGACTCAGCACAAAATTTGACAAATGTCATAGTGTTCCACAAAAAGCACAAAGACTTCCAGACAAGCTTGAGAATGACCCTTCAAGTTCATTGATATCATTATTTCCATGCAAAGGACATTTTGACTTTGTCAGGCACCTAGAGCCTACATCTTGCCCTATTAATGCTCCTGGATTATAGTTAGAAGTAAATGTAAGCTATTAACAAATATAATTGCTGTACATCCTACACACAATTAAATGTCTAAAATTCTACATGGCAACATTTTTTATTGACTCACAATTGAGAGAAGAAATTAAATCTTGATTATTGTGCTGTAGACATCTATAGAATTTACTCAGAAAATTGAATGTAATTGAAATAATGGATATAAGAAAGGTTATAAAGGCAAGGTATTATCTGGACATAAAACTGATAAAAACAAGTTTTTAAAAATACTTACATAAAAAAAGAAGTAATACAAGTCAAATTAACTTAGGTGAAAAGGAAAGTTTAAAAATGGAATTGGATTAAATCCGATAAGTAGAAAATTAATCAAGATATTATATTGACTTTTGCTTTTACAAGAAAGGAATCTTTTTTGTTGAAAATTCAGTAATAATGATATAATTCTGATTTAAATGTTTGTGCTTAAAACATAGTCTCAGGATGAAAAGTCAGGTCAAAATGTTAAGATCAAACATATTCTGTAACTTTTAGGGAAAAGGTATGTTCAAGGAAATATAACTTAACAAGTAGTAGTGGTGCTTTATAGGTAATTATAGTAAAGGTGGTATAAAATACCTCTGTAAAGTTCTTTCCCCTGATGATTAAGTAGTTTGATCATGAAGACGACTGTAATTCTCTTCATACATACTTTCTATCAGTGTGATTTATTGTATGTCAAGATCATTAGGAATGGCAGAGTTCTTGCCTGGAGATGCTCTTGATAGTGACCTAATATAAAACACCTGGCCTGAGAAATGAGTAAACTAATAAATAAGTTAATGAGAAGTGCTTTGAATTTGTTGAAATCATTATTTAGGAGCCCCAGCTAGGGAATACGAGAAGCACATTCCACAATCCAAACAGTGATCAAAGTGGCCATTCTTTCTGCCAGCCTTGGCACACGTGCTGGTCAGGCATGGGTTGATTAAAGAGGGGATTAACTCCCTGCTGTCCCAGGTTTGTTCGAATGCACTGAGCCTGCCTGCAGACCTGGCTGGGAGCATGCTGGACTTAAATTCTTGCTGTTTTCTCTGCTTCCATCCAGTCTGGCAGGTTGCAAGCTCCCAGTTTTCCTCACTCATACTTCACTAGGGTTTCCATAGTTGCCACACTGACGTCTGTAATATTCAGTGCTGGCAGGGACTGGACTCTTTCCGCAAAGACGTAACAGGTTTCAGCCACAAGGGCTTCCCCAGTCCTCACCCCAGGCTCAGAGATTAAAAGACCTGCTATGTGCATTAGTGCACTAAGAGGCCCACATAAAACAAGTGTAGGAAATGGAATTAAGAAAAAAAAATAGGGTGATTGGTACATGCTTTAGCAGCTTTGCGAAATTAAGAGCAAAAAAAAATCACATGGTTACATTTAACAGTGGTTATTCCATTTGAAGCTCTCTCCTCCTAGCTTTTCAGCTCCCCTTGCCTATCTTAGGCAGCCTGACTTCTGAGTCTTCCTGTCTTACAGATAGCTAATGTCTGTTTATACTTGTTGCATTTCCAGACCTAACACTGCCTTGTTGGATCCAAGCTCCCCTGAATTCTCTGCAGTGGTATCAGTGGGTGATTGGCTCCAGGCCATTAAAATGGACCGATATAAGGATAACTTCACAGCTGCTGGTTATACCACGCTAGAGGCCGTGGTTCACATGAACCAGGAGTAAGTACTCAGCGATGTAACACGAAAGGGTAAATCTAGATTTAATAGTATTTTCCTTTTTTGCTTTGAGCTGCATAATCATCCTACTCATTTTTCTTTTTTAAAAAAATAAGAAAACTGGAATGCCTCTCATTTTGATTGAGTATAATTTTACACAGCCTCTACAAAGCACCTACATTGTTGCATTAAATGAAACATGTTTAATACACCTGCCTTGTTGTGCTGTATTGATTGTGGCTGATTCAAATGTGTGTCTGCATGAAGCCCAGAAAGACAGATCCTCAGCCCCCATGACTTCCTCTCTCCCTCTTTTGTCACCCTCCGTACAGTGACCTGGCGAGAATCGGCATCACGGCCCTCACGCACCAGAATAAGATTTTGACCAGCATCCAGGCGATGCGAACCCAAATGCAGCAGGTGCACGGCAGGATGGTTCCTGTCTGAGCCAGTACTGAATAAACTCGGAACTCTTGAAATTAGTTTACCTCATCCATGCACTTTAATTGAAGAACTGCACTTTTTTTACTTCGTCTTCGCCCTCTGAAATTAAAGGAAAAAAATAAAAAATAAAAATAAAAATATCTGCAGCATTGCTTGGTGTACAGATTGCTGAAACTGTGGGGCTTACCGAAATGACAGCCGGTCATTCGAATGAGACCTGGAACAAAATTGTTTCTCGGAAGGTTGCTGTCCATCACCGTCTGTAAAATACATGTACCTATAGAAATAGAACATTGCCTCCGAGTTTCGATGCTGTATTTGCTGCCAGACACTGAGCTTCTCTGAGACATCTCTGATCCTCTCTCCATTTGGAATTACAACAGTAGTGTTTTGGTTGTGGCATCCATTACAGTCATCTCTCTTTCACTGGAATGAAGACTAGGCCCGGGAACATTTTTGAAGGATTCAACTGTGGCTTTTTAGGGCTTGGTTCATACCGTGGAAAAAAATGTTGGTGAAAAACCACATGGCTCATCAGTGTTGCTGCCTCAGTGTTCAGGCCACCTGGTGGATTCTTTTACTATGACATGGGGGGCTGGAAAGAAAAAGAAAGTGGATTAAAAAAAAAAATTCAAAAACCCAAGCCCCATAACCCTTAACTGGACAAATGAGGTCTGTTTCTTTGGGCCTGAGGCTGTGCCATATGAAGTCTTATTTTGGGACTCTACAAACTTGTCGTAACTACCTTAGGGATAATGGGCTGTGACAATCTTGACTAGGGAACTTTCACACTTTCCTCCTTTTAAGAAGCAACCCCACATCTACAAGGTGAGTCAAAAGGACCAGCAATGATTCTTTCTCCCATGAAAACTTGCTTTTTTGTCTTATTTTTAAACTTGATCTCATCTGAAACACTGAATGGAAAATACTCTTTCCCATCTCTCAGGTAGGTTTGGTGTTTTTCAGGATTTTAGCCCTTTTTTGTCAATGGGAGAAGAGACTAAACACAGCATGGCTCCTTCCTGCTGTCCTTCCAGGAAGAAGGGAAATACAAACTGTCTGAGGTCAGGTTCAGAGGATGGGTCCTAGACCCCCCCACCTGTGCTTTCCCTCATGAAGGCCTCCCTCCGCCTGTCCTTTGGGGCCATTCATTCGTGCCTCATGCATTTATTGAGTGTCTTCTGTATACCAGGCAGTGACCTCAGGAGACTTTCTCTCTCCCCTCGTTGGGTAATGTGCCCCATCTTGTGGAGAATTTGCTTCAGTTGAGAAGTCCTGGGGAGTCATTTCTATTAGCCTCATTTTCTGTCCTGCTTCAGTAACCTCTGTACCAAACAGGATCAGCCAGAGGGGATTGACCACGATGCCAATGGTGAGACTTTGGAACTCACCTTGACTTCCTCACTATCAGAAAGTGATCTACTGAAAAATGTGCTTTTCATCCATAAGCCTATTGGCTTTCAGTGCTTCAATTTTGTATCCCAGCCTTTTCTTATTGAAATAAATTAAATTAAATGACTTTGTTCATTCCTAGAAGCAAAAGGCCTAACTATAGACTGGCCAAATTTTAACTTTTTTTTTTTCTTTTAAAAATATATCCCATTTTTATCACTTTTAAACAAGAGCTTGGCTGGTTTTAATGACCTCCCCCCACCCCCTTGGTTTTATTCTGAAAGCTACTACTCATAGAACAAGAAATATTAAATTTGATGCTGTCAAATCATGACAGTTTAGTAAAAACCTTTTTTGCAACATTAGTTGTAAAAGCTTTTCTGTTCGGAAGGAATATGAAAATTTATTTTTAAAATACTCCAACAATTTTTGTTTTACCACCACTTTTGCTAAAGTCTGAGAGCCTCGGATATTCATGTCAAGAGTTGACAAATGTAAGTTTCGGGGATTTGTTTGTTTTTTGCTTGCTTTCTAAAAGATTTTACTACTTATTTTTTATTCAGCAAAGCTATAGAATATTCTTGTTTTTCATCACCACAGTCCAATTCCAGTAAGATAGCATTATGTCATTATATTTTAAGTAAAGACAGAAATGTTACCTTGCATACATCGAATAATTAAAAGTTTTGCTTTAAGTTAACAATAAGCTATTTTTCTAAACATTGAACATATTCAAAGCAGAATATTTCAAAAGCAAGAGTGTGTCAATTCTAAAATATCCTAACAAATTAGCAATATATACTAAGCTGGAGTCGACAGGTGTCTGTAAATGAAATAATCAGGAGAGTATTGAAAAAAAGTTGGAATATGAAATCTTATCCCATTCAAAGGTCAGTCACCTTCTGAAGCTTAGCAATTTTAATATATGCATGTGTTTGAGTCAAGGCCAATGGAAAGGCCAAGAAAAGGACTTTCCAAGTGTCTAAACTAATATGTGGAGGCAGGGAAAGTGTTAACTATCGCCACTGCCTCCATGAAGTTTGAGAAGAGAAACGTAAGAACAATAGGAATGTTGCATTGTTTCCCAGGGCGTGGAGCCAGACTCCTGGCATCTAGACAGCTATGGATTCTAAAGCCAACTGAAATGTTGACATTGGGAAACTCACTCCACTTTTCTTTATAACTCAGTTCCTATACCTGTAAATTAGAGAGATAATGATACCTTAATAATAACACCTTTCCTAATGCATGGTGTTGTTGCTGCAAGCATGTATGAAATACTCTTAATGTAAAACACAGTGAGCTCCACAGAAGAAAGGTGCACTTCTTCCTCCTGCATTGTCCAAGTGTTATTCATCTCTTTCACTTGTGATCCCGATGTTTTATTACAACACACCAGAGTAGGGTGAAATGAAGTTCAGTAGTAGGCAGCCATGCACATGGAGCCTCTTCACTTTAGGTGGATTTATGAGAGTTTAGGGGTAGATGTACATCTATACAAAAGGTGGCAGACCTATCAAATTACTTCTGGCAGGATAAACATACATCATGTAGCCTTGACATTTATGAAATTGTTATAACTGGAAAGGCAGTGATATGCACAGGTAAAACTCTATTGCAATGAAAAGAACTGGGTGGTAAAGATATTTTGATGTCTTCATGACTGACTCCAAGAAACGATGCTTTGTTTGTTTAGTCACAATGAGTTCTCTAACTCATGACTCCCCATGGACTACATGCTTTGTCTGGTCTCTGTTTCAGAAATTCCCCACGATAAAGGAGTTGCCTGAATTCACAGAGGAGGAAAGGGCTTATTTTTCTCAGATTTTGTACTGGTACAGATAGAAGTCTTCAAACCCCCACACTTCTGCCTTTCAGCACCCAATCATTTTCACATACACACCAAGCCCTTAAATTGCTCGCTTACTATTCCACATATATTTATACAATATATATTGATATCCAGATAGTAAGTGAATAAGAGGGTTGGCAGAATGCAAGGGGACATACACAATTATGAGACCACTCTCTCTCTTCTAGGGATGGAATTGCTAGTAGCAAAAGAAACTCACCATCAACAAGGTTGTGTATCCACATGGTGTTGGATATACTCCAGAGTTTTAAGATCACATTCATGTTATCCTCGCCCTTCACATAAGTACATCCCACTTGATGAAATCCCTACACATTCAGGTTTGACAAACTACATTTGATGGACTTGCTAATTTCCAGAGTGGAAACAGTTGGAAAAAATATATCTGGTTGCTTTTCTTTCGTTTTATCATAATTGTCAAAGTGAACCGCCTTGGTACCGACGAGTGGCTTCTTGAAGATTTTGGTAGTTATACCAAAACTCACATTTATAATTTTAAATTGCTTAAAAATAATTTCTATCTGAATAATTTATGAGAAAATTTTTATTTCCTTCTTTCCAAATAGACTAAAGGGTTTTCTACAAATATGGTCACTTAACCTCACATTAAATTTTATTTATTCTTCCCTACACGATAAACACATACACAGAACAAACAAGTAAGTGGTTTGATAAAATAAGCAAAATCATCTGTAAAGTGCATTTTGGTCTCCATCCATGCTCTACACTTGGAGGCCACCAACTGCCACACATGGCCACAGTGGTGGGAGGTAGAGTCCAAGGAGCAATCTTGGTTGTCAGTTGTCACAAATGAAAGAAGGGAAATTGCTTCTTTGAGTTTGAGTTGATTACTTGACAAATAAGAGGACAATGAGGAGCCACGATGATGCCATTGCTTTTCGCCAGCCTTGTTCGATGCTGGACTGATGTCTGGAATTCAAGGCTGTGGCTGATTAGTTCTTGGTATACCGAGGAAGGCTGGAGCCTGGAAGACCCCTTCACTGGCATAGTAAGTCGCTCAGTCTGCCCCTGGCCCCAGGTTCCCTCCTTCCTGCCTGTTTACGTGCAGACTGTGTGGATCCTTCTCTAAATTAGATACTCTCACCTATCAAAAGTTATTTTCTTTGTAAGAAAAATATCCAATGCTTTCTCTTTCTTAGTTTGCATTTTGTTCAATCATTATTGTTGACTACGGGTGGATCGTGAATCAAAACAAGGCAGGATTTTTCATTTCAAAGATAGGTGGTTCCAACTAGAGGTTAAAGTGTGGCTATGAACTCACACTTCATTGGTTTTAATCCCAACTTTGTCACTTCGTGGCATTGGGCAGTTTACTTGGTCTCTCTGTGCTTCAGCTTCCCCCACCATGTGTCTGGGTGAAGAATAGCATCTATCTCAGAGTTGTTGTGATTAATCTGTTAATAATTTGTTGCTGTTGTTGTTGTTATAATTGTTATTTCTCAGAGGAGGAAAGTAACAATTTTTGCTCTTCCTCCTGAACTACTTTTACTAGGCCATACCAACTTCTAGGAACCTGTGTTCTTTCTCACAACAGTGTTTGACAACTAACCGGCAGTATTGGCTGACGTCTTGTCTAACGTCTTATTCTTTTCTCCCCAGGGAGTAGATTCTGCTATCTTGGCCTCACAGCCCTTCCTGTTGATTACAAAGCCCTTGGAAGAAAACAGAACACACCCTCCTCCATTCCATCTAATTGTGTTTCTTCTGCTTCTGATACACCAGTTCTGGGGCAAAGACACTGATGAAACAACACTCATAACCTGCAAAGAATAAGTGTGTGATTTTCAAGTCCCCTTTCCCAGTGAAAGAGACAGCAAACATTTTAGCTTTGGCATCTGTTCTCCAGTTGCACTGAGGAATGTACTGCCTCGCAGCACCAGCTCTGCAGAGCCCTTGCTCCCCAGCTCTTTGTGGTTTTATTTATATGTATTTCCATATTTCATTCCTGTATGTCACTGCTGCATTGGTGTGGCAGCAAGTGACCAAAGGCTACAGGTTTTACGATGGACACCAGGTCAGGTGCCACCACACAAAACAAAGCCAGTTCCCATGAGCTGCCTACGATATGCATTGCTGAAGTAACATTTACCCAGGGTGTGCCATTGCAGTGATATAAATATATTTTTTTCCTAGACTAAATATGAGCTGACTATCTCTTTTGATGTGTGTACATAGGTGTGAGTGTATGTATGCGTGGGTGTGTGTGTGTGTACAACCTCATGCATAGAACTGCCTGTGAATGTTGTGGAATGCTACACCTGGAGGGTTCTGGTTTTCCACCAGTTCCAAGAGAAAGAGCCACATGACATTGTGGGCCTGGAGACCATGCCCATCCCCTTGGAAAGACCACCTGGAAATGTTAAATGTCCTGTATCTATAAGTATATTTTATAGCTGCCACACTAACCTTAATAAGAATTCTACGGCTTTGGACAGAGGCATTTTCACTCCAGTTAATGGTGGAGTAATTTAGAATATAAATCCATTCAGGTGACAACCTATCATCAAAATTATAAATTCCGATTGAACTCATCTGAATCACCAGTTCCTTGATGGAGAGAAAGAAGGAGATGGGATTTGTCTGGTAACCCCAAACGGAATACAAGTAGCCTTTGTTTTCCTGCATAAATGGACTTGTTGAATGAGAACAAATATATGCAATTCATGTACTTTCGGAGATGAACATTGCTATGTGTGTCAGCTTTGAGATGATGTGTCCTGGATTAATACTTTGTCTCCCAGTATCACAGAAAAATACATGCCAGTGACTCTTGAGGTTAAGGTAGGTGGGATGAAGTGGCCTCAAGCAATTTCAGGTTCCCAAATTTAGTGGAAAGTTCTACAGTATGCAGCTAACTCCTATTGCCCTCAAAAGAGCATCAGCCTTCTAGAATCAGAGTTCTGGTGTGTGAAGATTCGGTATTGATAGGATATGTATACCAAACTCCAGCCAACATACTGCCATTTTTCATATCTGAGTGGCTGCCTTGCTTATTGTAAGCTATGGTTGCAGAAACTGTGGCCATTTATATAAGCTATAACATCAAATCAGGGAAAAATGAGGAAAAAATAGATTCTGAACCGCTTATTGTTGAATAAATAGAGAAAATCATCAATAAATATTTATTACATTCTGACAGGGTGTGTGGCATTGTATTCTATGCCAGAGTGACAAAGTTAATTCACCCCTTTGGGGGACCTTAATATATTTTTTAAGGGATGTGCCTATGCATTGATGCCTGAAAAATATGTATAAAGAAATGAGGTTGAATCTCTGAGCAGATCATCTTTCCCAGAAGTAAGGGTAGCAGGCCAACTTCAGGTCTGTGTCTATCCCGTGAGCAAGCTCTGGCATAGTGAGCTCTCACGCTAGGTCACGTGCAGATCTAATGAATGGCGTGAAGCTGTTCCCCTGCACCAAATCCAGTAGCTTCACCTTGTGTCTGCTGGCCCCACATTATTTTTAGCAATCTTACGAATGAAATGTTCTGGTGTGTTTTAACAAGTTATTATTTTAAAGAAAGACTGTGCTCACTACACTGCTGGTGTGTGTGTTTTGAGACCTCTTGTACTCAATCTGTGAAGGATATGTGTATTAATCCATACACACGTATAGCCTCAATATTTGTCTGAAGACACTTAAATTCTGACCAGTAAAGGAAAGTTCTAGAAGCAATATTTTCACTTATTTAACATTCTCCAAACAACATCAAGCATTGATACACACTGAAGAGTGCATTTATTTTTTTGTATCACTCTAAGTATGTTGGAATATGCAAGGACTGTGGTTAAAATTAGAATGTATAAGGCATATTATAATTTAGTTCATACTGAAAAAGAAATTAACAGAACATTGCCTGGTTCACACATGTTCCCCAAATTTGAGCGATGTATTGAGTTAGACATAGATTTTTCTATTTTGTTTTAATTTGTCCAGGTATTTTTCTTCCCTTCATGAACTTTAGGTACACATAACTTATGTCATTTATTTATGGTCTTTTATACCTAGTTTGTAAAATTGTAAAATAGCAAACCAAATGCAAAGAGTTTGCATTTGAAAATAATAAAGTAGTTGCCGTATACAAACCTGGAATCTGGTTGTCTCTTTTCAATAATTTTTGCCATATGTGTAGTGTTTCTAAATGAATCGATTATTATTTGTCATTCAGTTAAAACACAAAATCTTAAGTTCTAATTGAGCATACTTATTTCTAGGATGAAAAGCATTGACTTCTAAATGGTCCTTACCCTTGAGAACAATGTGTTAGGAGCTCTGACTTGGATTCCTTGAGATCTGTGTCCCATTGTAATTAAGACGATGGAGTTTGGTTGGAATTCCGGCTGCACCACTTACTAATTATGCAGTCTAGAGCAAGTCTCTCAACTTCCCTCTGCCTGTTTCCTTGTTTGTGCAGCAATAATTACAATGCCAAGAGCTTTTATGAAGATTAAATATATTAAAATGTTTAGCACAGTGTCTAGCATCAGCCAGAACTCAAAAAATGGCAGCTATTTTCAGTAGCCATTTTGACAATATAAACTCTCTTCTTCCATCACCCAGTTCTGCACCCTCCCTTGCATCCTTGCTGCTGATCCAAGTGACCAGCTACCAATCCCTGCCAGGGGCTTTTAACCTAGGATCCAGGGATCCTTCAGGGTATATTGGAGCTCCAAGTGGTCCAACAGGGTCCCTAAAATCATGTATTTTAATGAGGTTTTGTAAATATCAAGTTCTAAAATGTTATGGATACAAAAATACTAAAGGCCATAGTTAAAGATGAATGCTCCTCATGATGCCATTTCATTAAATAAATTATCAATCAGCAAGTCCCCTATCAATTGAAAATCAGGCTTAAGATTTGTTACATTATATTAACTAAAGTCCCTAAGACCAGCTAGCTTTAGAGAGCAGGGGCATGCGTTTTAGTGTTACCAGCAACATTTTAAAACATGGGTCTTACAAAGAATTTCAGAATCAGGACCATGTCTAAGTGTTCTCTAGAATCAGCTACATTCATACGTAGGGTACTTGGCAGCATATTTGTGATTTGAAAGGGACTAGGCTTGCCATTTTCTCCACTTGTTTAGCAAGACAGAAAGTCAACCAATAAGTTTTTTTTTTTATTTTCTACTGCATGTGCTAGAATGGAGCTGGTAGAGTGGTATCAAAATTGCCACATATGATCTTAACAATAATTCTGAGATTGATTTCAGTATAGTATAACATGGGATCTTGTATTATGTGGGCTGATAAACGCTAGCTTCTATAATAAAAGCCCCCATATCCTCAGTGGTTTAACAGAATGAAAGTGTATTTCTAGCTCACATTGCAGTCTGATGAAGATCCAGAGGTTCTTCCTGCCAACAGTTTTCCAAGCAATGGCGGATGGATCCACAGGGCCTTCCCTCCTGTGAGGCTGCCATGCTCAATATGTGATCGGGATCACCACAGAGAGAGGAGAATGTGGGCAATTGTATTGAAAGCTTTATGTCTGGGCTTGGAAAGGACTGCTATTTCTACTTCCCTCATCTCCTTGGCCAGAACTCAATCACCTACACCAAGTATAACTGCCAGGAGACTGGGAAATAGAGCCTGTATGCACAGGAAGAGGAATTGAAAGTGTCCAGCAGCTAGCTAGTCTCTGCCCCAAGTACAAAGGAGGATCATGCACCTAGAGGAAGTCGGGGAAAGTGTCTTGTATAAGTGCTCTGAGTTTGAGCTTCTCCCATAAACAGGCCCGATGGTCATTTCCCAGAGATGCAGTAAAAACATGGTCAATTTTCAGATTTGCTATAACATTTGTATTCTCATGCTTTAGGGATTGCATTTTCCTTTCTGCATTGCAGATCTCTGTGCTTTCCCTAGGCACAACCTTCTGTTGATAGACGAAGGCAAAGGTGCCTCCCTTTTCAGGTTTAAATTGCCTAAGCCACTCGGTCTCCCTAGGAGCAATGAGGTGGGTGGGGAGCATTGAATAAATCCTAATACCAGGCAATAGATTTGAAATGTTCTTTTTCCTCTGACAAATAAAGATGCAACTAGAATGTGCAAGAACACACTGCCTTGGCTCCTTAACATTTGTCACACGGGCAAGACCTTAATGCTTTGTTCTGCAGCTTCATAAGAATTGGAGCTACAGCCCAGGCTCACAAGCTTTCATTCCTTTTAACATTTTTAAACACTAACTATGTAACAAATATGTGAGCTCTATTTGTTTCAATTCTCACAGCAGCCTATGACAAAAGTATTCTTAGCCCCATTTTGTAAATGAGAACATCAAGGTATAGAGAGGTTAGACAACTATTCAAAGTCATTCTGCTAATTAGGGTTAGAATTTGGGATTTAAGCACAAGCATGTGAACTCCAACACTTTGCCACTAATCTCTACACCACCCTAACATACTCTATGATGAGCCCAAGTTGCTCCATGCTGTCTGAGTAAAGAATTTGTCAGATGGGTATGTTCCAGTTTGATGACAGTGCTACGCACCATTGTTAGCAGGTGTATATGCCATTGCATTCTTCCCTAAACCCTGCTTGTCTATTCTGTTGCCAGGTGGCTTGCTTTTGATGAATTTGTCATGTTGATTATCTTTAGTAAGCTCTTGGAACAAACTATAACTTAAATACAATGTTCACCTAACACACTGAGTTTCATAAGAATTATTCCCCACATTCTACTTTTCACTAAAAGCAGAGCATACTCTATTATCATTAAGATACCGCCATCTAATATACAGTCAGGAAGGAGGTAGTGATTTTCTCTAATTATCATTTTCATGTTCTAAGCATAACAGCCATGGACAGCACTTGTCAAGTGCCATTGTTTACTTTGATGATGGCTAGTGACAAAGAGAGACTAGTCATGAACCAAATAGAAACAAAAGATGGATCCCAAGACAAGAGGGAAATTAACTGAGGTAGAGGCTGAGCATGATGTAATGAGGCTTCATGTGAACCCTGCCTTGGCTACTGTCTTGCTGTGTCATCTTGGGCAAATCACTTAGCATGCCTGAAACTTAGTTTACTCATCTTTAAAATGGGAGTAAGTTTTCCCTATTTTTTCAGGGTCTTTTGAGAATTCAGTGTAATTGGTTCTATGGAAAACTGCTATAGAAAGGAGGAGCTACAAACACAAATGTCTATATGGCCCAGACAGGCCTGTGAATGAGTGACGCTGTCCTAGTATAGCACAGTAGAGTGTGGATATTTATTATGGAAGCATTATACTGATAAGATGTGGAAGAGTATTATTCAGTGGATGGCAGGTTAGAGCAAGAGGGCTCTATGGCCAAATAAGATTGGGTTACAATGATGTATCTCACTACCTTCTTTTGTAGATTCAAAAAACAGCCGGGCGTGGTGGCTCACGCCTGTAATCCTAGCACTTTGGGAGGCCGAGGCGGGCGGATTGCTCAAGGTCAGGAGTTCGAAACCAGCCTGAGCGAGACCCCGTCTCTACCAAAAATAGAAATAAATTAATTGACCAACTAAAAATATATATACAAAAAATCAGCCGGGCATGGTGGCGCATGCCTGTAGTCCCAGCTACTCGGGAGGCTGAGGCAGTAGGATCGCTGAGCCACGGAGATTGAGGTTGCTGTGAGCCAGGCAGATGCCACGGCACTCACTCTAGCCTGGGCAACAAAGTGAGACTCTGTCTCAAAAAAAAAAAACAAAAACAAAAACACACTGGTATATTACAGGCTCTGAGAAGTCCAAATATCTTTGAAAATGAAACCATTTTAATCTCTCCATGAAATAAAAGTTCTCTGAAATACCTTTTGGAAATCTATTCCTTGGGGTTTCAAATGAGAAAACTGAAAGAGCAATAGATAGATGCAGCCAATGTACACAGCCTTTATTTCTAGGCTCCATAGAAGAACTCAGGTCTCTTGAGCTCTGGCCCACTATGCCTTCTACTTGTGCACCCCAAGGCATATTCCAAGTGCTGCTCTCAGTTTGCACCTGCATGGCATTTCACCTTTTTGCATCAGTGATGTAGTGGCTGCGGTGGTACTGGCTGTGGATAGAGCATGTGAGGTGTGGAGCAGGTTTTGAAGAGATCAAGCTACTGGAAAGTAGGAATGTTGAAGTCCTGATTTCGGAGCTCATATAGGAGGTTTTAAATCACGAACTGGGCTACGTGTACCAAGTCATCACCCAGGCTAAGATGTCTGAATTCTTCCAGTCATAGAAAGGAACCAAATGGATTTTGACAATGAAAAAATGCACGATACGCTTAAATCAACAACCTAATTAAGACTTGTAGCTATATCGTGGGCTCTGGCCTCAGTTATTGTACCCTTTCCCTTTAGAGGAAGTGCCTTGAGCCATTGACTGCTCCCAGTTGAGTGGGTAATAGACCCCTGACATATCTCATTTCTAGCAATTGCCCTGGACATAATTCTTTGTTTACGGCACTGCTATAGAAAACTTGATGAATACTTAGAAGAAAATACAATTAGGACCTAAGGACCCAGTTAAAATCAACTTAGTAGAATATAGACATTGCTTTGTGTAGAGCTGGAAAAAAATAGCCACGAGAGAAAGTGGCTTTAACATACACCCAGAGAAACTATATATTATACACATAATATGTAAGAGGCAATTATGGCCTAGTAATCTGCAGTGTATCACTACCTAGCAATCAGATTGACGTATTCTAATGAGACCCATGTTGTTTGTAATCAGACTGGCATTGCTTATTCCGATCTCTATTCCATAAGATGCACTTTTAAATGGCTCAGATTGCACCAGATGCTATAAGAAATAGCATTCCATTTTATTCCATTACCAGCATTTTTCCCTCTTCCAATTAGCATAATTTAAAATCAGCCTGAGGCAAATGTGAGGGGCTAAAAAGTTGCAAAGAAGTTCAAGCAATACTTGATAGAAAAAGGCAAGAGGACACTCATGTGCAGCAACATTTTAAATGGGCAAGAGAACATTGCAATTAACAGAGTTCTTATTCTTTAAATTGCTCAGAATTTATTTCTGTGACTTATTGAAATATTAGAATCTCTCAAGGGGCTAATTGCCCCTAAGTTCTTCTTGCTTACGAATTAGCTGGTGGCTGACATAATAGAATCACCACTTCATTTACCATTCAGTTAAGGTTTAATTGAGTTCGTCTCCCCCTGCCCCTTCAAAATGTACAGAAACTTACAGAATCAAAACAAATCCTCATTTGTAAAATGAGAAGATCCTCATAAATTGCCTCTTCATAAGTTAGGTCCTGAATGTTTGTAAAATGTCTGAAGTTAAAAACCTGAGCTAACATAATAAGCATTTTTCCCTGATACAAACTGCAATGATGCTAGTAATAGTGCTTGCTTTTAAAGTAAGGATTGGCATCTGATATTGAGAGATTAATTTGCCAATGATTCTCATTCCCAATATCTTTGCATTATCCTCACAACAAGGTATAAACTCCCTAGGCTGTGTCTTGAGGTTTTGCTGGTAACTCACGCCGCATTCATTCCCCCTTGGTTTTCTTCTTGACAACAACTAACAGATTTTGAGGGCCCGTGTTCTCTCTTTATGTGATTTGAATGGGATTGACCCATCCCGAGCAATAAAGTTATACTACTGGGTCTGAACCATAGTAAACCCTTGACACAGTGACTGGTTCAGAGGTGGTTCAATCAGAGTGAAATTTAAGTCTCCTTTTCCACGGTGTGGGAAGCAATCTTTCGTGCACAATACTTTTTTTTTTTTGTCAGCCGCATATGAGCAAAAAAACACCATTTCCTCTGGCAGCCATTTTGGCATGAGAAAAGTCCTCTTCATCCTCAGGAGGAAGGTGACATGAAGGTGAAGAGAGTCTCAGAGAAACAGCTGGACCCAGCGGTGTACTAGAGCCAGCCTGTACCACCTCATCAGAGCTGATTGTTACATTTTTAGGAACCTTGTGAGCCCATTAATGTCATCTTGGTTGCTTGAAATTGGCCACAGTGGGCGTATTTGTGCCACAGAAATCTGCAAAAGCTAAAAACCAGAGCTGCTGCTTCTTTTTCTCCTTCTTCCTTCTCCTCTTTTTTTCCTCCATCTTTCTCTTCCTCCCTCTCTCCTCAGAATTGGATTATTAAACATTTTCCAGCTTACCACAGGGTGTGCCTCTGATGGAGCCCTGCCTGAAGCTTGGCTTGCTCCTTTATTTTTTGTATCAGAAGCCCAGAAACTATTGGCTAAGTCAGTTTGACTGAGATTTTCTGTTACTATTAACCAAGAGCATATATCCACCCATGGTCTACAGGTTTCTCCATAGTAACAAGAGCTAACATTCATGGAGCCTTCACCAAGGACCAAGAATTGTGTTAAGTACTAATTCACTTTAGGTTGAACAAACCATTCACCTGTATGAAGAAGGTACTTTTATAATTTCTAACTTACAGATGAAGAAACTAAGCCTTAGAGTACAAGTGTCATTTATCCAAGTTTCAAAGAAACCTACTTACAGTTTCCCAAATGCACCAGGCCTTTTCATACTTCAGTGCTTAACCGGTGCTATTTCCTCTTTGCATAGACCATACCTACCTGGTAAATGCCTCCTCACCCTTCAAGATTCAGAGTCAGGGCCTCAGGGAGGTTTTCATCCTCATCTTACTGTGGATTGGGTGACTACTCACATCATCCCCTGCTTACTTTATTTACAGTGCTGTTAACTATGTAGAGTTCCTAATGATTTTATTGTTGGCTTTCCCCTTAGACTTTAAGACCAATAAAAGTAGGGACCTTATCTTTTCCTTGTCTGTATCTTCATGCCTAACACCATAACTGCCGCATAGTAGCCACTCAATCAATACTGGCTGAATTACTTGAATAAATGAATGAATGAATGAATCCTTGTGATTTGTTTTTGCTACATTGAAATTCAAGGAAGGAAAAAATGCTACTATTAATTAGCACATATTCTTATATTTAATAAGTGAATTATCATAAAAATATTAAAACTCCTTGTCTTCTTCCTTCTTCATTTCTTCCTCATCTTCAGCATAACCAACTTTTTCCATCATCATGCATTTGTCCAGGTAGGAGGCAGATGGAAGAATGTGTTAATATTAGAAAGGTCATGGCTTCTGTGTCCAATAGATTGGGCACAAACTCTAGTTCCACCAATTACTGGCTGGGTCATTTTAGGAAAATTGCTTCATTTCCTCATATATAAAATGAGGATGATGTCTAACATTTCAGTTTGCAGTGTGAAAGTAAATAGTTGGTAAGTAGCCAGGTGCATGGCAACAGATATCAAAGAAATTTATGTTTTCATGAGAACTAGTAACATTTTACATCTTAAGTAAAACTTTTAATTCTCTGGTCGATAGCCTGAAATTGATTTTCCCCAAGCCGTAGACTGATGTTATAGAAAATTTACTTAGTGTAATAGACACTCTCTGTTTGATGTTATTAAAGAATAATATCACACAGTTTAGAAGACACTGGATCTGGCCCGAGCTCTGCCACAAAGAGCTTTGTGAGTGTGAGTATGTCACACATGACTCTTCATTCTAAATCCAGGGTTTGGGCTTTGTAGTCTCTAGTATCTTTCAGCTCTAAAATTCAAGGTATGCTTTAAATGCCTTGACTCCTGGGTATGAGTTTCTGAATGCAAGAATGTTTATATATAGACACAGAAATAAAAGGCAGCATTGATATTTAGCAGACACACACTGGTACTGCTGTAGCAGTGGTTGCAATATTTAATACTTCCATGCTAGTTGGTAAACAGCTGCTGTCCAGAAGCATCCTGAGTGGGCCCATTACTCCGGCTGTCCTAACCATCCCCTAATGTAGCCCCATAATCACTCAGTCATGGTATTTTTGTAGGGTTTGTCATTTTTGAGGGGTTCAAAACTATTTTCATACATATAAAGCAACAATACTCCTGAGAAGAGATTTGGCCATAAATAAAGAGACATTGAGAATAGAAAAGAGAGAGAGAACGTAAAAGAAAGAGAGAGGCAGAGAGGAGATAGCAACAGCTACCACTAGAAAGCAATGAGGGCAACAGGAAAACTTAACACCATACTGGACACAGAAAGTCTAGTGCTATTCTGTGACTTTCTCTTTTTTCCTTTGTTCCTTTTTCTTTTTCTTTTTTTCATTCATGAGTTAAAGGAAAGAAAACTCTGTTTTCAGATTTTTCCTTAGCCATTTTTACTCAGGATGGTCAATAGGACAGAGTTTTGAATAGGTAGACATCTTTCATTGAGAAATTAGATTCCCAATGAAGAATGCCATTGGTATTTTGATAGGGATTGCATTGACCCTGCATCTGATTGCTTTGGTTAGCATAGATATTTTAACAATATTTATTCTTCTAATTCATAAGCATGGGATTTCTTTCTATTTTTTTTTATGTGTGTGTGTCTTCTTCAATTTCTTTCACTAGTGTTTTATGGTTTTACTTGTATAGGGCTGTCACTTCACAAAAATAGAAAAAAACAGTCCTAAACTCTGTATGGAACCACGAAAGACCTCAAATAGCTAAAGCACCCCAGAGCAAAAAGAACAAATCTGGAGGCATCACACCATGTGATTTAAAAGTATACTACAAAGCTATAATAACCCAAATGGCATGGCACAAGCATAAAAATGGACACATAGACCAATGGAACAGAATAGAAAAACCAGAAATAAATCCACACACTTACAACCAACTGATTTTCAACAAAGTTGCCAAGAACATATTACACAATAAAGAAATGATAGTCACTTTACTGTTAATAAATGGTGCTGGAAAAACTGATATCTAGAGGCAGAGGAATGAAACTAGATCCTTATCTTTCATATACAACAATTAACACAAAATATACTTAAGACTTAAATGTAAGAACTAAAACTATGAAACTACTAAAAGAAAACACAGGAGAAACATTACAAGACATTGGTCTGGGCAAAGATTTTTTGGGTAAGACTTCAAAAGCACAAGCAACTAAAGCAAAAATAGATGAATGATGTTACATCAAGCTAAAAAGCTCCTGCACCATAGAGGAAACCATCAACAAAGTAAAGAGACAACCTGCAGAATCGGGGAAAATATTTGCAGACTATCCATCCAACAAGAGATTAATAACAAGGATATATAACAAACAACTTAATCATAAAAAAGCCAAATAATTTGCTTAAAAAATAAGCAAAAGATCTGCATAGACTTTTCTCAAAAGAATACAATGGCCAATAGGTATTTGAAATGGCCAATAGGTATTTGGCCATTAGGTATTTGATACAAATTTGGCCATACAAATGGCCAATAGGTATTTGAAAAACTACTCAACATCACTAATCACAGGTAAATGCAAATCAAATCCACAAGGAGATGTCATCTCACCCCAGTAAGAATGGCTACTCCCTAAAAGA
This sequence comes from Microcebus murinus, assembly GCF_040939455.1. NCBI lineage: Eukaryota > Metazoa > Chordata > Mammalia > Primates > Cheirogaleidae > Microcebus > Microcebus murinus. The sequence continues at coordinate 91,511,279 of NC_134111.1, read as the reverse complement.
TGAAATATAACAAATGCAGGTGAGGATGGGAAGAAACGGAAACATTTGTACATTATTGGTGGGAATGTAAATTAGTACAGGCATTAGGGAAAATGGTATGTGGACTCCTCAAAAAACTGAAAGTAGAACTATCACATGATCCAGCAATCCTACCGATGGGTATATATCCAAAAGAAAGAAAATAAATGTTTCAAAGAGGTATCTGCACTCCTATGTTTACTGTAGCACTATTCACAATAGCAAAGATATGGAATCAACCTAATTGTCCATCGATGGATGGATGGATAAAGAAAATATGGCATATATACACAATGGAATATCATTCAGCGATAAAAAAGAATAAATACTGTCATTTGCAGCTACATGGATGGAAGTGGAGGCCATTATCTTAAGTGAAATGAGCAAGGCACAGAAAGAAAAACATCACATGTTCTCAAGTACATTTTGGCCCTAAGAAAGTGAATTTCATGGAGGCAGAGAGTAGAAAGGTGGTTGCCAGAATCAGAAAGGGAAGGAGAAGGAGAAGATAAAGAGAAGTTGGTTAAGGAGTACAGAAATATAGTTGGTTAGAAAACAAGATACAAACAAAAATGATGGGCTTCCTAAGCACTTCTGCACCACATGGCTTATTGTCATGCATCTGTATGACCATTGTATACTTTATGAATTTTTATTTTATGAAAAATATTACATTTCCATTGCTTGGATAAGGGAAACACATAGGAAAAAAAGCATCTCTAGTGCCATTGAATAAACTCGAAATGACCAAAAATGAACAAAATATTCTGTGGTGCTTTGGGCAGTGAAGAGAATGAGGCACTCACAATGCAAGGTCTTTTACTGATCTGTAGACAGTGTTCCTTGCAAAAAGTAATCTAATAATCCTCTATTCCATTTAAGGACTATATAAGCTTGTACATTTCTAGACATTTAAAATGATTTGCCCAATGACCCTTCAAGCCCTTCTGATCCGAGCATTGTTATTATTCTTGCTTGATGGGTATTTAGGTGGACTGAATTCGAGTGAGATCTTGGAGGCTAACATATGATATGCTGTGCTGGCATGTGGTTTTCTTTCTCATAAGTCGGCCACACTGTCCAAAAAGGTCCCCTCAATTACAAGCGGATGGCCCCGAGTTTTCATTTTTCTGATTGACGTGAGTTAAGTTTGGGAAAGCTCTCTGAAGTTTTTTGAGGCTCCATTGCTATTCTTGACAGAGTTTTGGAGTTGATTGCTTTGAAGCCCACTTATCTTCCCTAGCTGATTGAAGATGTCGCTGATGTGCTTTTTTTAATTAGTTTGTGAAGTGGGTGGAGTTGGAGCAAAGTCAATTCCATCTTGCTAAAATCCAATCAATGCTAGTTGACTGAACGACTTTAGTTTATTTAGCTGATTGACCCTGGACTTCTTCAGAAGTTGTTTTCTCTTATTTTCAATTTTGATGATTAAAAAATGATTTAATTACAGAAGTCACTTCTATGTTGCTTAATATGTTTGCATGAAATTCTACTCCACTTTTTCCCCTTATGTATAACTCATAAAGCACACAATACAGTGTTGCTGAATTCAATAATGTTTGCTGTTCCAAACTATAAGTGAGACAACACAATTTTCTCTTTTGATTTTTCATTTCCCTTGCTGTGCAGACACATATTTAGAGAAAGAAAAGATTGCCCAAACCTTTGCAAAAATATTTACAGTGTACTAACTTTTGTTGCGATTTACTTTGGAATTTTTATGATGCAGTATTTTGCAAATCCTTTCACTGGTTAAACTTTCCTTATTGAAGTAATGAATAGAAAAATGGTGGTTCCCATTTTTTTGAAGAAGAATTATTGTGACTGCCTGCCTGGGCATCAAGCTGAAATGCTTACAAAACCATTTCACATCCCAAACAACAACCAACCAAATTTTGTTTCTGTCAAAATAATAGAAACAAATGGTTCCAAAGCAGAAATGCTGCTAGTAAACATTTTCATCAGAATCAAGCACTGTGGCTATTAAAATCCATCCAAATTAAATGTTTATTTCTGAAACAAATGACTTCTTTGTAAAATATATGCCAGCAAAGATACCACTAACCTTGCAGGGTGAGTTCACTTACGTGAAAGACATGTGATTCATAAGACTCTAATTAAATAGAGAAAACTTTAGTAAGCTTCTCTCTAAAAGGAAATGTTAAGCCTGCATTTTTAAGGTGGTAGTGAAAATTTGTTTCTCCAAAGCCTCATTTTCAAATGCCTCTTTTTTTTTTTTTTTTTTTTTTTGAGACAGAGTCTCCGTTGCACAGGCTGGAGTGCAGTGGAGTTGTTATTGCTCACCGCAGCCACGAACTCCTGGGCTCAATCAATCCTCCTGCCACAGCCTCCCGAGTAGCTGAGACTAAAGGTGCATGTCACCACACCAGGCTAATTATTCTGGCTTTTTTTTTTTTTTTTTAGAGATAGGATCTCACTATATTGATCAGGGTGGTCTTGAACTAGTGACTTCAAGCAATTCTCCCACTTCAGACTCCAAAAGTGTTGGGATTACAGGTGTGAGCCACTGTGCCCAGCCCCAAAGCAATTTTTAAGAACTTCCACAAGCTGCCTCAAGAGGAACATGAGCTGGTCACTATTAGTCAAATGCACCAAGATAACCCAAGTGAGTCCCAAATTGGATTCAGGGCCTTGTTTCATTCTGATTGGTTTGGTCCTGGAGTGTCTGAGGCGCACAAAGGGGACAGGAGAGCACTGGAGTAGAAAGACTGGTGTCAGTCTGAGGGACTGATTTTGAGACCAGAGAAGACACTATGAGGCAGCAATTGCCACATAAAAACTGCATACAAACCACCCTAAAACAGCAATAAGTGTTTATTTCTCTCTTCTACACCTGTGGGTTGGCTGGGGCTTAGGTGATCTAGCTTGGGCTTGTTTGACTTAGCGCTGTAGCTTTAGTCCATGTGTATACCATGTATCTCTTATCCGCCTTGGACTAGATGCTACGTGCTATGTGAGGAGTGTTCTGCTCATGGCAAAAGTAGAAGAGCTACAGACCAAGCTAAACCAGGCATGCACATTTCAAGCTTCCATGTATGTCATACAAACTGACACCCTATTGATGAAAATAAGTCCACAGTCAAGCTCAAGATCAAGGTGTAGGGAGGTACAGTCCACCCACCATGAGGTCAAAGCCAGTCACATGGCTAAGACCAATATCAATGGATGAGGTCATATTCTCCTGTCCTGAAGGAGGGGAAAAGGAGTAAATACTTCCTAAACAATATTATAATCCACCACAAGTGGTGAAGCCACAAAGTATATGTTGTCATGAAATACTTTATGAGTTTCATAGTCCAAATCATAGACCCATGGACCATAGTTCAGCTTTGGCACTCTCAGGGTTTGGAGTAGCCACCAGTGGGGAACTGATAAGCACATGGAACAGTCTGCCATGAGTCAGTGGCCAGGTGCCCTGGTGAGATGCTGGATCTATGGAGTGAGGGTACGGTCGTTGCTGAGCACAAAGTGCTACTGCCTTTGGGGACCTAAGAAATACCTGGGGAAGACTTTGAAGGGTATTCAATTCCTGAACACACAGGAGAACTAATACAGAGTAATTTGTATCTGTAGGCTTTGGACATTGGGAGATTGGATCCCTTTTCTAGACATTTTTAAAATAAAGCTTCAAATAAATTGTAAATCCATGTTGTGATGAGGAAAGAACACGCTTGACCTGCAACTACATGTTTATCTATAGAATGACCTAGAAAGCATTCCTTTAGACATTATTGGAATTGATTTGTGTATCCAGTGGTGGTTTTAGTCAACAAAAAGATGAACAACAACAACAAAAAAAGCATAGAAACAATCTGAAGTTTCAAAATGTGATTTTCCACTTTATTCTAAAAAGTGATGAAACTTGTATTTGTGAAAGCAACTCATGATCCTATCTGCTCTTCCATCTGACACCTTTCCCTTACCAACATATAAATATGCACATTTTTACATCACAGTGGCTACAGGTATGAACCTGGGATTTGTGCCTGGCCAGAGACTGCTAACTTCTCACCAAACATACTTCCTCTTCTTCTTAAGTACACAGCTAGACTGCACTTCCAGTGTTCCTTGTGGGTAGTTGTGGCCACATGGCTGAGTTCTATGCAATGGAATTTGAGCTGGAATAACGTTACATCGCTTTTAAGCCTGACCCACAAAAATCTCCTGTGTTTGATTCTCCATATTTTTTTCCCTTCCAGGGCTTGAAACAGACAAAAATGTCAACCTTGGAAGCCATGTAAGTGAAGATGGCAGAAACAAAAATGGAAGCATACTGGCTCTTTGGGTTACCACTTGGAGAAGCATCCACTGATATGAGGAGAAAATAAAATCCTTTCATATGTGAGACTGTGTGACCACAAGGAAGATATTTGAGCCTCATGGCCATCAATTTTCTTATCTCTAAAATGGTGTGGTTGATCTAAAATATACACACAAACTCTTTCACACTCCACCTTTCAAAAATAGGAGCCTAATTTTTCTCCTTTTGAGGCTATACTGGACTCAATGACTTGCTTTCCAACAAATAGAACATGGTGGGAGTAGCGGTGTGTGGCTTCTAAGACTAGATCATAAAAGGCATTGTGATTTTCTGCTTACTCTTATTCTTGGATCACTCATTCTTGGAGAATCAACTGCCGTTTTGTGAAGACACTCAAGTGGTGTCATAAAGAAGTCCGCACAGTGGGGAAATGACTCCTGTCAACAGCCATGTGATTAAGCCAACTCATTCCTGGTCGAACCTTCAGATGACCATAGTTCTCACTGGCATCTTGTCTACAACAGCTCAAGAGACTTATGAGCCAGAAATATGCAGTCTATCTCCTTTCCCAGTTTATAAAAACTGTGCGATTCATAAAATCTAAGTCGGGTAAGAAGAGATTTGAGGACACTAGTAGGACTGACAGGTATGTCAGAGTCAATATATTTGAAGTCCCAGTGAATCTCAAAGAATTGTTGAAATAGGAAGGATGTTAGTATTAATATATGTGAGCTGTAAAGACAGAGCTAATGATCGGAGAGTACAATGCTTGAAATCAAGATAACAGAGGTAATATATTTATAGGTAATTATGAGATCTAGGTTATTAATATTATGAGAGTTTATGTCTAAGGTGAACTGAAGAACAATTGTTGGAAGAGATAGGCCAGGATTACAGGTGAACCATTTTGTTAGATGTTGAAGTTACCAAGAGAGATGACAGGCACAGGATTAATTTTGGCAAGAAAGGCAGTGAGCTGGGTCCTAAGGTTTTCAATCAATATGGAGGCCTAATTGGACACTGGTTAGATGAACACAGCAAGGTGGGATGATGAACAGTGCTACCTGATAGACGTGACTCAGAGGAGCCTGTGTGTTTGAGGAGGGAGGGATGAAAAATTATTCAGAAGTAGCCAAAAAGAGCAAGGAAGTGCCACCTCATGTCCAGTACCTAGGGTACATGGGAGCAATAGAAATACATCACCATTTCTGGGGAGGGGTATTAGGCGGGTAGTGCTGCCACACAATGGCCAGATTCCAGATAGAGCAAGAAGGAACAAGACCCACCTTGAGGTTAACACATTGAGCTGATAATAGACTCAATTCTAGATGCAAGAGCAAAAGAGTTGAGAGGCAGGGAAGTGATGGGAGGCTGGGTAAGATTGGGAGATTATTGGGCCATGGAAGAATAAAAACCCAAGTAATAAGGGAACCTAGAAGTCTTAACTTCTGGAAGTGGCTATGGTAAGCAGAGATATTGAATCATACTCAGCTTACCTGAAATGGCCTTTGAGATGGAGGTACATAATAAATTCTGCATATATCCTTTTCTAAGGATTATTCTAGATCAGTTTGCAGGTGTGAAGCGGGTGGCGCTGTGGCTGCAGGCAGGGTGATCTTAGTGGGCCACGTGGAGCTCCATGGGCCTCCCTGAATCCCCTTGAGTGGGTGTCAGGGTTGCAGGAGGGACTCAGTAGGCAGAAGGTGCTGCCACAGCCCGAACAACAGGGGTGCCCACTGCTGGCAGTCTCCATAGAACTCTGAAAGTCCTACTCCAATTCTTATGCTGAGTACTAACTGCTTTCCCTATTGAGAGATCAAAGTACGAAATAGCCTCAGGGTTCAAAATGGTGGATTCAATAACATCTTACTTCACCCCTGGTCTCCACTTCCTAAGAAAGGAAAAATTGAGTCAAGACTCAGCATTTTATATTTGAATGCTTTTTTTCTGCCTTGCCTTAAATTACTTTCAAAAGGCTAAAGTCATTTTCCGGAAGGTCTTCAATTATGATTAAGCACAAGTGAGTGGATTCCAGTCTTTGATGGCTTCTGGAAGCCAGACAGTGCTGCTTCACCTCTAGCAGAAAAGGCTGACGAGAGGGCCGTGGGGACCTGAGCACAGGAGTGGAAACTGTGAGGCCAATCCTCCTCCCCCTCGCTGAAGTGCTCCGTAGACCTGGCAAGGCACTTGATCTCGCTCGGTGTGTTTCCTAGCTTGTAAGATCTCTCCAGAGTGCCTTGAGGAATAAATAATTAATGGTTGCAAAGCATAAAACCCGAAGTGCTATGGAAACAGAAAAGCAACAGCAAAGGAACTCTCCTTGTTGCTCCACTCCAGCATTTGACGGGGCAGAGTCTGGAACCAAACCCCACTCACGCTCGAGCCTGGCCAGGCTGGGAAGGGATCAAAGCTGCCCCGGTCCTAGCAGCAACCCTGCAGAATTCTTTCCTGACTTGGCTTTCCTGCTGCCTGCCTGACACCCACCCTCCTCCTTTCCCTAGCCCCAGCCAGTCAAGAAGAAAATAGATCAGATGAAACACCATCACATCGGTGTGGCTTGATTTCCCACATTTTATCGTTTTATTTTATCTATTTAACATTTGTTGTACACTTGCTCTGTCTGGGCTCAGTACTTCACCCAAGGTTACAAGGGTGGAAGGACCTGAGCTGCATGGATGGCCATGCGTCGACATACCTGTGCATGCGGGAGGGCCAGGGAGGCAGGCTCCTCAGGAATCTTTGCACTAGACCCTGAGAAGCCTTGAGCATGGAGGGAGGTGGGAAGCAGGATGACCTTGACCGAGAAGCAAGGGTTTGGGCCTCTGTCTCCCATTTAGACTTCATTATGTCTGGTCTAAATACTAGTGTATTAGTCATAAAGAAGAACCAAGAATCAGTAGCTTTGATATCCGAGGGCAGGGGAAGATGGATATCTGAGTTCAAGAAGAGAGAGAAAATTCTTACTTCCTCCACGTTTTCCTTCTATCTGCCCTCTTAACAGATTGGTTGACACCAACCGTCTTTGGCGAGGGCAATCTTCTTTAGCAGGACTTCAAATTCGAATGCCAGTCTCTCCCAGAAACAATCTCACGGACACACTCAGGAATGATGCTTTACTGGCTGTCAGGACATCTCTCAGCCCAGTCAAGTTGACAGATAAAATTGACCATCACAACTGGGGTTTGCAGTATCTGAAAGGTCACTCTGAATCTGTAAGATACTGTGGCCCAGAGAGCATACTTGTCATGGCATATGAGGTATATTTGACACCCGGAGCAGACCATTTTAATATTCCGCTCCCATACTCTACAAAATTGTTGTTAGTAGTAATCATGCAATAATGATCTTTATTTTCCTGATTCATTCTTCAATTGAAAATAATTTTTAAAAATTCAATTTAATATTATTAAAATTCTGTAAAATATTTAACATATGAACTACAATCTGCATTTACTGAACAAAACTCTAAACTTGCACTATACTTTGCTGTTTTTAAATTTCAAACACAAAAACTCTGAGAGATCACATGGAATAACAGAGTTAAAGTAGCATGAGTTCTGTTCTTTTCATCTTCACAATCAACATGCCATCATTATTTTGAATCTATTGTTTACATGCAGGCATATGTAGTATTCAGGAGATTAGAAGAATAAACTCCACCCAAAAGGTGCTGGACTAATTTCAAACCATTCCTTACACTTCAAAAGAAATTACATATCTGAGTCTATGTGTTTGGAGGCTGACTGTATTCCTGAGAGTTCTCCGAATTAAATTCTGTGGAGAATGCCGTGTATCTTGAAGGATAAGTAAAAAACTTGATAATTGGAAGCCTATATTATTGCTATTTTATTGTTATTATTAAAAGTTTAATAATAACTACAACAACCGTTTAGAAATTAGATCAACTAAAGATTTCGTTTTTTCCCAGGGAGGAGTAGTTTATCACCATCATTGCTAGAATCGCTGGTATGTAGTGAGAGTGAAAAGCAGGCTGACTTTAAGTTGGTTTTACTGTTTTCAAATTCTCTGCAAATTTGCACTCTTTTATTCACTTCACCTAAGGTGGACATGTTCACCATTTGTACTCTGCTACAACTTTGGCAAACTCCAGAACAAAGCAAAACAGAGACAAGAAAATGATTCTTCCCTGCTTATGCACAGAATACTTCTCAATTTATATACCAAGAGTGTTCTAGCGGTTCCTGGCAAGAGATTACAGCCATGGACAGAAGAAGTGGGACCCAGAGAGAGAGGCAACCTTGTCCACAGACCTGGGCAGGGCCCAGGTGCCTGCCAGACAGAACAGCACTGTGGAGATCCCTAGAAATGCTTTGCAGGTAGAAGAGCAGCCTTCCACAGGTAGGGCCCTGTACCAGCAGGTCTGGGCAAGAGCCAGCACTCCTAGATATACTCAAACATGGGCAAGAGTCAAGACAGGAAGGATTTCTGCCCACAGAGAGCACAGAGTCTAAGTAGGGCAAAAGTCAAATAAGTAGACATCATAATACATTATAACAGAATAGAATTTACTTTAATGTTGTGTATATTCTGATCAGCAGAATGCTAGCCAAACATGGATGGGATATCTGAGAAAGATTCCTGGGAGAAATGATGTTTCAACCTGCTCTTAAAAAAGAAGTAGGATTTAGTGGTCTCTAAAAATGAATTTTACCTGCTGTGATGGCTTCATGTGTGGCTCTTGGGTAGATAAGATATTTGGGGGAGAGAGTGCTCCCAAAGATCCCCTTACATTAAACAACATCGTAATACTCAAGATTTTATTGAACTTTCACAATTTGCCAAGTCATGTGCTTGGTGAATTATACTCATTACCTAATTGTACCCTTAATGCAGTCATACGGAGTAGGTGCTATTACCATCCTCATTTTATCAAGGAGGAAACTGAGGCTTTGAACAGCCAAGAAATTTACCCAAGGTCATGAACTATGAAGTGGCAGAGGTGGGATTTAAATGCAAACAGTATGACTTCAGAGCTTAGCATTTAATCTTTCAATTGTCTTCTAAAAACAATGGAAGACATTTGGATCATTGTTCACTTGAAACCCATGGTATGTTCTTCCTTGATATGGTTTGGATATTTGCCCTCTCCAAATCTCATGTTAAAATTCGATCCCCAATGTTGGAGGTGGGGCCAGGTGGGGAGTGTTTGGGCCATTGGGGTAGATCCCTCATGGATGGTTTGGTGCCCTTTCCGTGACAATGAGTTCTCATTCTATTAGTTCACATGAGAGAGAGCTGGTTGTTTAAAAGAGTGTGGGCACCTCTCCTCGCTTTCTTGCTGCTTCTCTTGCTACATGACGTAGCTGTGCCCCCTTCCATTCCCCCTTGGTTGGAAGGTCTTTGGTGCCCTCACTAGAAGCATATGCTGGTGCCAGGCTTCTTGTACAGTCTGCAGAACAGTGAGTCAAATAAATCTCTTTTCTTTATAAATTGTGCTTCTTTATAACAACATTATAAAGGACCAATACATTGCTCTTCCCAAGCTGCATATAAGGCTAGCATTGCTTACTGTGACAGCTCCTATAGGTATTCAGCTGAGCTGTGGTTGGCAAAGACAGAGATCATCACCAGAGACTATGGGCAAGATTCAGACTTTGTGTTTGAACTCCATCTCCACTACTGCTTGGCAATATAATCTTGGCTAAGGCATTTACCCATTCTAGCTCAGTTTCCTCATCCATAACATGGGACTACCAAGAACTAAGACTCAGAATTTTTCTGAAGATTAAATGCAAGTAGGTGAAATAGCAACTAGCACATAGTAGGCAGTTCATCAAATGCTGTTCTAAATTTGTCCGAGTTAACTAAGCAGGGCATATCAAAATCTGTTTCGGAAGAAAATTTAGCTGGCACTCAATTTAGTTCTTCTACTGTGACATATTTTGAATCTGAAGTAAAAGACCCCAGGATTGCTATTTATTTTAAACAACAAGCACCTGTCATTGCTCAAATTAGAAACACTTGCAAAACCATGCTACAAAATATTTATAAATTCACAAATGTGTTTTAATTGCTCCTAAGTAAAATGAATTCAGCTGTAGTTTTTCTACTTTATGAAAAATATGCCTTCATTTCTTTCTCCCAATCTTAATTATAGCTGTTGAATATTGAATTTGTGCAGCCAATTGTACAGTATTTGTGCTAAATGGAAGTTTGAGGGTTGGAAGGAAAGGAAGAAAGTGTTGGAGATAGATGGCTTATTGCGAAATAAGCACTTCATATTTGAGACAAAAATTAGGCCAAGACAGTGTATCTTTATTTGCCCTCATAGCTCCTATCCACAGAGAGAAATTCTTTTAGCTAATTATTGAGTTATATTTTCCTTTTACCCCAATAACGTGTGAAGGTATCCAAGCATTTATTCACCACAATTCTTGTTTCTTCCCTGAGTCCAGGGAAAATAAGTTTTATCTCACAGAATAAGTAATGCTGTCAACTTCCACTGTCTATGGCTTTTTTAGAATTCTATTTCTGACTCAATTTCCTACCAGACTTTTAAACATCAAACTTTTTAAATATCTTCCTCTAATTTAAAGTAATTTCTTTATGGGAGAGTTATAAACCAATAACACCTAGGTCAAATCTAGTCTACAAATATGTTTTGATTGGTGTTGAAAAACTTAATTTTTATTAATTGGAAGTTTTCTTTTGCCTTTTTTATACTAGTCACTATTAACAGGTATGAGGTAATGTCCCATTGTGGTTTTGATTTCCATTTCCTTGAGGATTAGTGATGTTGAGCACTTTTTCATAAACACATCAGCCCTTGTATGTCTTCTTTTGAGAAATGTCTATTCAGATCCTTTGCCCATTTTTTATAAGATTATTTGCTTTTTTCCTGTTGAGTTGTTTGAGTTCCTTATATATTTTGAATATTAGCCTGCTATGATTAGAATGTATATGCTACTCCAAAATTCCTATGTTGAAACTCAAACCCCAAGGTGATGGTATTCACAGCTGGGCCCTTTAGGAAGTGATTAGGTCATAAGAGCTTTGCCCTTAAGAAGGAATTGGTGCCTTCATAAAAGTGCTGTAGGGGATTAGAGCCTTCTGTAAGGGTCTTTCTGTCCCTTCCCTAATGTGAAAACACAGCATTCAACCCATCCAGAGGATGCAGCAACAAGATGCCATGCTGGAGGCAGACAGTAGCCCTCGCCAGACACTGAGGAATCTGCTGGCACCTTGATCTTGGACTTCTCAGCCTCAAGAACTGTGAGAAATAAATTTCTATTGTTTATAAATTACCCAGTCTGTGATACTTTGTTATAGCAGCACTAATGGACTAAGACATAGTCCCTGATCAGATGCATAGTTTGCACATATTTTCTCGCATTCCATAGGCTGCCTTTTCATTCTGTTGACTGTTTCCTTTGCTGTGCAGAAGTTTTATAGGACATGGAAAAAGGAGAATCCTTGTACAACTATTGGTGCTAATGTAAATTAACATGGCCATTATGGAGAACAACATGGAGGTTAAAACTGGAACTGCCACATGATCCAGCAATGCCACTTCAGGGCGTATATCCAAAGGAACTGAAACTAGTATCTCAAAGAAGTATTTTTACTCCCATGTTCATTGTAGCATTATTCACAATAGCCGAGATATGGAAACAACCTAAGCGTCCATCATCAGATGAATAGAAAAAGAAAATGTGATATGCACACACACACACAATGGAATATTATTTAGCCTTAAAAAAGAAGGAAATTCTGCCATTTGCAACAACATGGATGAACTTGTAGGACATTGTTCTAAGTGAAATAAGCCAACCACAGAAAGACAAATATATGCTGTATAATCTCACTTATATGTGGAATTACATGTAGAAAAAAGGCAAACTCATAAAAGCAGAGAGTATAATGGTAGTTATCAGGAGTTGGGGGTAGGGAGAATGGGGCGATGTTGGTCAAAGAGTACAAAGGTTCCGTCATGTGGCATGAATGTGTTCTGGAGATCTAACATACAGCATGGTGACTATAGGTAATCATACTGTATTGTATACTTGATATTTGCTAAGAGAGTTGATCTTCAGTGTTCTTACCGCACACACACAAAATCATAACTGCATGAGAATTAGCTTGCCTGTGGTAATCTTTTCATAATGTATAGTTATATGAAAACATCATGTTGTATACTTTAAATAGATATGATAATTTTGAAAAAAAATTGGAAGATTTCACATAAAATGTGAATTTTTGCTCTTGAAAAAAATTTGATAATTAAGAATACTGGCCCCACTATAACCTAGGGCAGTGATTCTCCAAGTGCAGTTGCTGCAACAGAAACATCACTGTCACCTAGGACATTGATTGACATGTGAATTTCTGGGCTCTCCCTAGACCTACAAGGTCAAAATCTTTGCAGGTGGTCCCAGCGACCTGAATTGTAATAAGCCTCCAGCAAGGTCATTCTGATGCACACCAAGTTTGACGACCTCTGCCCTGTAGCAGCCATCTGCAGGAGGTCCTTGGAGGCAGGCATCTTTCCACTGGTCTTCAATGGTCCAGCTTGCCCTGGACCTGTTGTGGACATGATGTGTGTTCTAATACTCATTTGCCCTTGACCTTCGTAGACACAATTACCTAACCAGTGCCAGGGGTCAGACAGTTTCATGGGTGTGTAACCTTTCTGGTTGCACAGGTTCCATGCTCAAAAGAGGCCCAAGTTTGCTTTAATGCTTTGCTGTTCTGTCTTGAGATTCTTAATAATTTTATCTTTGAATTTGTGTTTTATAAGATGTGTGAGCAGAAGGGACACACCATTTGGCAGCACACACAGGCTTGAGGTCATGGACACAGAGCAGGTGGGTAGCAGGCGGCCACAGGCTGGCTGCCAGAGCTGCATGGGGCAGTCCAGGGGACCACGGATGCCCTGAGGGGTGACAGAACACACAAACAAGTGTTTTGATCATATGCAAACCATACGGGAACTATTGGTGCTCAGGCAGTCAATTTTGTCAGTAAATTACTTCAAAATAATAGTGTACACATGGTCATTGCTAGAAAACATATCAAGGAATTTGCAGTAAGTTGAATGTTTGATCTCCCCAAAATGTATACGTTGAAATTCTAACTCCTAGTGTGATGTTATTAGGATGTGTAGCCTTTGGAAGGTGATTAGGTCATGAAGGTGGGGCTGTCATCAATGGGACTCAGTGTCCTTGTAAAGGTGACCCCAGGGAGCTCTGTCTGCCATGTGAGGACACCACAAGAAGTTAGCAGTCTGTAACTCGCAGGAGGACCCCCACTGTAATCTGACCATGCTAGCACCCCCTGTTCTTAAAGCCAACTCTGAGGAATAAGTTTCTATTGTTTTTAAGCCATCCAGTTTGTGGTACTTTGTTACAGCAACCCAAACTGACTAAGACACAGTTAACGGAATTCTTCGAAGAGTTGAGAATTTCTGGGTTTGAAAACCACTGCACCATTGCAAACCAAACATCCACAGGTTTACAAATAGAAGTTAAATTTAAAGACTATCACCATTGATGGAAAAGAATACTATTTTCATGTGAAGCTTTAGATGAACCAACTATTAAGAAGAAAAAAAATTTTAAGATTAATGTTTCCTTGTAATTGAAGATACAGGAATGCAATGCACAAACAGGTGTTTGAATTATATGCAAATCATTAAGCCACTTTTGGTTTCTTGTGTGACCTCTACAAGTTACAAAAAATGTCAGAGGAAACATTAAAATTCCATTGTATAATTTTACACTTAAAATTAAATTCAGACTTATACAAAACTGATTTATACCAAGAGCTAAAACTTTTCAGAAAAAAATATTTCTCAAGAATTATCAGCTCTAGATATACCAAGATCTATATTTCAAAGTAATTTATGAAAAATGTCTCCCAATGGCCTCTTTAAAATACTCTTCATAGTTCTAGTAACAATTGTAGCAGATTCTTCTCAAAATCAAAAAGTATCAAAAATCATTTGTGATTTTTTTCTTCTTTAAAAATTAATATATCATAGTCATACATATTTTGAAGGTACATGTGATATTTTGATACATGTACACAATGTGTAATGATCAGGTCAGGATGATTGGGATATCCAGCACCACAAACATTTATCTTTGTGTTGGTGTCTTATTATAGTTTGTTTTACATTGCTGTAAAGGAATACCTGAGGCTGGGTAATTCATAAAGAGGTTTATTTGGCTCATGGTTCTGTGGGCTGTACAAGAAGGTTGACACCAGGATCTGCTTCTGGTGAGGGCCTCAAGAATCTCCCAGTTGTGGTGGAAGGTGAAGGGGAGCTGGACTCACAAGGCAAGAGGAAGGAAGTGAAAGAGAAAGGGGAAAACGTGCCAGGCTGTTTTTAACAACCAGTTCTCATGGGAACGAATAAAGCGAAAACTCAGTCATTATCTGGAGACAACACAAAGCCATTCAGGAAGAATCCTCCCTCGTGACCCAAACACCTCTCACCAGGCCCCACCTTCAACATTTCACTCAAATTTCAACATGAGATTTGGAGAGGACAAATGTTGGGAACATTACAACTCTTGTAGCTATTTTGAAATATGTGATAAATTATTGTTAACTATAATTTCCCAACTATATTATTGAATACTAGAACTTATTCCTTCTATCTAACTATATTTTTGTTCCTATTAACCAACTTCTCTTCCTCTCCCTACCCCCTTGCCTTCCCAGCCTCAGATAACCACCATTCTACTCTCGTCCTCCATGAGATCCACTGTTTTAGTTCCCACATATGAGTGAGAACATATGATATTTGTCTTTCTGTGTCTGCCTTATTTCACTTAGCATAATAACCTCCAGTTCCATTCCTGTTGCTGCGAAATGATAGGATTTCAGTCTTTTTTATGGATGAATAATATTTCTCTGTGTATACACACCACCCCTATTCTTTACTCATTCATTTGTTGATGGACACAGTTTTGATTCCACCTTTTGGTTATTGTGTGTCAATGCTGCAAAAACATATCTCTTTGATATACTGATTTCCTGATATACTGTTGCACAGTAGGATTGCTGGATCATGTGATAATTCTATTTTTAGTTGTTTGAGGAACCTCCATACTGTGTACAACCACAATGGTTGTACTACTTTACATTTTCACCAGCAGTGTACAAGCATTCCCCTCTCTCTTCATCCTCACCAGCATTTGTTTTGTGATCTTTCATTTGCCAAGAGCAATTGCTGTCAATTATATTGATTGAAAATAAAGTTGCTAAAAGTATCAATTTAATTTACTTAATAAATGAATAAGCAGAAAATAGAGCCAGAGAAATCTTATGATTAATCAAGCCATTACATTAGTATTTATTATTAATAAAGTGTTGAGTTTATTAGTAGTTATTATATGATATAAAATTGTGACAACAAATTTTGTTTGCAATTTGTTAAGTTTATGTTGTTACTCTTGTATTACTGCCCCCCCATTGTGTATCACAGCAATAAAACATTTTTAAAAGTAAAAGCTTTATAGTTTAGTGTCTTAAATAGCAATCTACCCTACCTTTTTAGCCAGAGGCCCTGCATTTTCATTTTGCACAGCTCACTCAAATTATGTAGCAGGTCTTGCCTATGACAGTTGAGGTAGCCACACTCAGGTATAGAAATGAACACAAACAATAACAAACAAAAACAATCAGAAGATCCACTTTCAAAACCCAGCTCTGGGACATTCTGCAAAACAATTTGTGTTTTCAATGTCTTGTAGATGAAAATGGTGGTGAGATGGCTTCGTAGTGAAGAAGACTAAAGAAAGATAAGAGCTAGAAGTAATGCAGAAACACCAATTGGGTCCTGGATGTGGAGAAAACTATAAAGGAACTTTAGGGAAATTTGAATTTGAACTTGATGTTAGACAATGTCACTGAATAAGATTTAATTTATTGTGATAATCATTATGTAAAATAGTGGTTGTATAGGAGAATGTCCTGCTCTTCAGAAATACATGGGATTTTTTAGGAGTGAGGTGTTATGATGCTTATGGACCAAATGCTAACGATTGATGAATGACTGAAAGGTGTGCAGGTATTTATGGTATTATTTCCACTGTATTGAATGATTAAAGTTTTCCACAAAAAAATTGGAAAAGATACATAAATAATAGGGCAAAAGGGGGCTTTCTGGGGAGTCCGTAACGATCTCTATTTATACATGGTTGGGAGTTGCAAGGGTGTAACTTCAATTCAATTTGTAAAAATCCATTCAATTGTTCACTTATGTTTTGTGTCTTCTTTTGTGTATATGCTATTTGTCATTAGAATGTTTTAAAATAGTACTTTATAATTGAGCAAGAAATGCCCAAATGTGATTTATCATTATACCACTGTGTGCGCATATTTCAGTGCTCAGTGTTTTTGTAGCATGAGGGTTTTGCCGATTAATAACTTTTCTCTTGTTAGTTTTGCACATCAGCTTCCAAATTCCACATTCAAAGTTTGAACCAAAACTTCAGTATGGAAGAGGATGAGAAATAAGATGAGGAAACTTAGAGATGACATTTTCAGGAGTGGATCCTATTGTTATATAAATTGTTGTTTGAAGCTTATACAGTTTTGAGGACCCTTCTTCAGAAAAATAATATAAAATTAGGCCTGGAAGTAAATATTGATTTAGGACAGTCTGAGAAGTGAGAAATCTGCTTCTGGCATTTATTTTTTACTATTTTAAAGTGGGACAAAAAAAAAAAAAACAAACTCTTAAACTATTCTCATTTTGATTCCTCCTCTTGTAGCTAATACTATCCTGTATTTACTATATTCCCCTTGCTTCTCCCAGGCACCTCCAATGACAGTTCTTATTTTGTTCATGACTAAGTGAACAAACTCCCTCTATCTGCTTCTAAACAATAGCTGGAAAATGAGCAGTAGATCTATAGATATCTATAGTTAGTGTTATGGAAAACAAGATTAGAGTGGAATCTCTGATTTGCTTCTGTCTAAAATAACATAAGACGATACGTGCCTCACCCTTCTAGCTGAACTCAGAGCCTAAACATGGTCCACCACGTAGCAGGGACCATGTCACAGATCACAGGTGACCAAATTGAGCTTCATTTAGTCTTCCCAACGGCCTTCTGAAATGAGAATCATTACTCCTATTTTGCAGCTGATAACATTTGCTTGCATTCAACCAGAGAATAATGCCTGAGCCAGAATTTAAAGTAGGGTTTTTGCTTTTAAGAACCATGCTTTAACCATTACACGCTGCTAGCCAACTGGAGCACTTTGTTTCACAAGCTGGGACATACAATCGATCACAATCTTTTTTTTTTTTACTAGTAACCAGAGTACATTCTAGAATGGTCATGATCTTAAGTATCTGCTTCTCATGCCTCTAATAAGAGAGATGAAATACAGAAGAGTTGAATTTTAAGGAGAATGTCTTAGGCAAGAGGACAAACAGAATAAACTTAACATGGCTATATAGCTTAGGCTCTTACTTCTAACAAGATCAGTCTTTCCTGCTTAACTCCTATAAACTCTCCAGATCCCAAAAGGGAAAACAAGAAAATGGTACACTTTGTGAATAGAAAAATGCATCTGGCTGATGTACGTTTGGTTTTTTCTCCTTAATTTTCATACTTAAGTCACTAAATTAATGCAATTTCCTGGTTCCTTTTCCTAATTAAATTATTTTCCTCCTATACCTGCCAACTAAACTTACCAAGTGAGTATAGGGACATAAACATTTTGGTTTTGTTTTTTTTTGCAACAACTCATTTTACTCCAGTTTAGAGCGGTTTTATGAAACTTCATACTGCAAAGGTAATCAACTTCTCTCTCTTTTTAAGGAACTGACAAACATAAATAAATAAACCTCAAAATTTCACTTATAAATGAACTTATCCAGGGTCAGATGTTTTTCTGTAAAAAATCATATGGAAAATTATGCAGTCTTCCTGCTTTGTTTGTATAAAACCCAAATCAGCGTCAATCAGCTTGTCTTGATTTGGTATCAAGCCCCAGAAACGTGACTGGCAAAGCTTAAATAGGTTTCAGGACCAGCTAAAAAGGGACAATCACTGGCAGATAAAAAACAGTTAATCTTTTGAAGGCAGGCATCTGAGAGCATTTGGTAAAATCAGGCAACCCTTGGTTCTCATTAGGCCTTTCTTTCTAGTACGAAAGACTTCTGTCTTCATTTAGTGACACTGTCCATGGACCAGTTTTCTGCAGTACACAAAGCAGATATGTTTGCCTTATAGGTCTGGCAAACAAGTCTTGTCTTTCGTTATTAGGACAAGTTTATTGATACTGAGACAGGCTGAGTTCCTACTTCCACTTGTGTTTGAATTCCTGAGCTGCAGCTGAGTCTCTTCTGGAAGGAAGTGTAAAATCACTATTGGCTGCTAGTTCAGACCTGATTCTTTAGAATTAAAACTTCTTTCTAATAACTCAAGACACAGAGCAAATAGTAAGTCCTTCAACTTTTGGCAAAATGCTTTTATAATTCTAGGGGCAGCAGGAGGGGGGGGGAAGATATTCAGCCATCAATTTAAAAAATTGTAATGTTAGAAATGTACATAGTATTTATTCTCTCTCTCCCTCCCTCCTTTTGAGAGGAGTCTAGCCTCATGTTTCTTTTTTTTTTTTTTTTTTGAGACAGAGTCTCACTTTGTTGCCCAGCCTAGAGTGAGTGCCGTGGCATCAACCTAGCTCACAGCAACCTCAAACTCCTGGGCTCAAGCAATCCTACTGCCTCAGCCTCCCGAGTAGCTGGGACTACAGGCATGCGCCACCATGCCCGGCTAATTTATATATATATATATATATATATATATATATATATATATATATATTAGTTGGCCAATTAATTTCTTTCTATTTTTTATAGTAGAGACGGGGTCTCACTCAGGCTGGTTTTGAACTCCTGACCTTGAGCAATCCGCCCGCCTCGGCCTCCCAGAGTGCTAGGATTACAAGCGTGAGCCACCGCACCCGGCCTAGCCTCATGTTTCTTGAGAGTAGAGAGAAGGCAATTCTTTTGGATTGGCACCTTGAACAACATTTAGGGTAGGCAAGGCTGGCGTTTCATGGGAACCGTCCTCCCCTGTGCCTCTTGGAGGATACATAACTGCCCTGTCCTTGGGACACTGGACAGACACGTCAGTGTGCAGCCACAACCCTGCTGTCTACCCTCTCTGCAGGCCACTCAAGAGCCCTTTTGGGAGTGGCAGGAGGTGTTCTCCTGGGAAAGGAATTTTTTGAGTATCTATTT
Source organism: Microcebus murinus (assembly GCF_040939455.1). Lineage (NCBI taxonomy): Eukaryota > Metazoa > Chordata > Mammalia > Primates > Cheirogaleidae > Microcebus > Microcebus murinus. The sequence goes on along the minus strand of NC_134111.1, from coordinate 91,491,750 downwards.
CACGATTTCTTCTCAGGTTTACAAAGGTCAGTTGGAGATGAGAAATTAAAAGTTAGGCCTAATTATTAGCAGTCATTCATTGCAGCTGATAGTAAAAGAACTCTACACATGCTATATGATCTTTCTTTACAATTATTATGTCAATGCAATGGTGGTTAATAACATAAACAAGGTAAATTTACATTAAATTTAATAGAAACCATGGGTTATTCATGAATAGTTTCTTTCTCCCTGGCCAGATGCAGTCATTAGTCAACAAGTATTTGTTCAGCATGCCAACATGAAGAAAACTGACTTAAAGTCTGGCTGAAACCTTGCTCCGGTGACCAAATACCCTCAACAGAGGTAACAGTGAACAGTGATAGATGGCGAAACATTGATTACAAGAAGCAGATGTCTGTAGTAGAGAGGACTGAAGCTTACAAATAAATAGTGGCTAATTAACCCGGAGTGAATTCCATTAGGCCACCTGGCTATTTTTGACATTATGAAATGGAGGCAGAGGGGAAGTAAAAGGATGAATTCGACAACCTCAAAGAGCTAAGCGAGAGATTTTGTTTAGGGAGCCATCTTACGGTTGACAAACCATGCTTGGAAATTATGCAGAGATATCAGGAGCTGAAGTGCAAGCAAAGAATGGAGCCCTGATTCTGCCTGGACTTGTTTGCTAAACATGTAAATTACGACAGGTGATTGGCGGTGACAAAAGTCAATTTATTTGGGGGGTTAGACTACTCGTGGTGAAAGGCGTGTTGAAAATTAGAGTTATCTTCTTTTTGTCTAACTAACTCTACTAGTAACCTAATTGAGTTATCTTCTTTTTGTCTCAGTGTCCATAGAAGTAGAAACTGTGATTTAGGAAGTGTCCTACTTCAGGTTGTGTATCAATTGACTAGCAAACTCAAAGCCCATCTCACTTTAATTCTTCTTTTAGGATCCAATAATACAGATACACTAAGACTTGGCACAAAGGAAAATGATAAATTTCTACACGCATAGCCTCTAACACAAAGACTAGAAATATTTGTGAAAGTTTAGTTATCCTGGTATCTCCACGGTTCCATCTGATAATCTTGTTGATGAATTATATGGAGATATATGATTATATGAGACAAATGGGATAAATGGAAAGGGGAAATGCATGAGGATGATATAATTCTTTGCAACCCTTCTGAAATTTCAAACTCAGTTTCTGACAATGGAAACATAATGAGAAATGCTGTAATTTTTTCAAAAAGGAACTCTCCCTTCCAGTCTTGTAGCCAAAACACTAAAGATGATAGAATTTATCCTGTAGAAGCTTTTAAAAATGTGATCAATTAAAAACAGACTCCTTAACGAGGAGAAAAACTAGATATCATTACCAGTGTGGATTGGTCTGGACAATCTGGTACTGGTTAGTTTATCTTGTATAGAAGCACTGCGTGTGATATCCACTTTAGATGGAAGAACTGCAGATATGTGTAATGTACTCCTTACTGTAGTATCTCTTTCACTCATCTTACACCATTTTATTTTTTTTTTAAAAGTGAAGCCTGGCATTCTATCCCCAAAATGATGAGGTTACATTCTGATATTTTAAAAAGACCATGCTAACACATTTCTTGTGAGATATTAATATACTGATTTTGGTTTGTTGGCTTTTAATCAGTGAGATGGGTAGATTCATTCAGAAAGTGTAGAATTATTGAGTTATTGATTGATGGAGTTATGGATTGATGGATGGTAAGGATTATTGATTGATTGAGTTATTGATTGATTGAGTTATTGATTGATGGAGTGATGGATTGATGGGTGGTAAGGATTGGTACTGCCAAGTGATAATTAAAAAGGAGTATTAACATTATCTGGCATTTGGAGTCGTTTTATTATCAAATTGTTGACCCAGTATATGTAATTAAACAGGACCTAATGAAAATAAGGGGTTTAAAGATTTCTCCCCAAATGTTTCTCCCTTTTATATTGTTTCTAGCTACAGAAAGTTAGAAAATAAGGGTGAATGAAAAACTGACCTTAGCAGCCAATCAGATGCCTGTTGTTGGAAAGTTTTCCTCTGAACTCTAAATAAAGGTAGGTTTGATTATGTATTAATATCAACAACCTTACCACCCACAGGGATTTACACACATACCACACAGGATATCATCTTATGGTTCCGTGACAATTGTGTCTCCATAAGCCAAGCGTTTTCTAGCTATTTTAAATTCTTACATCTGATTTGTTAGTGATTTTCTCTTTGAAAACCCTTTTTCCTCTAACTGCTCATTTTTACTTGTTTTTATAGCAAGGAAGAAAATGGCATAGGGAAAAATGTTACATCAAATAAGCTGGTGAGATTGAGTTAGTTAGCACACCTTAAATAACTATTATGTATTTCATATAGGGCCCTGTGCTAAATTCAGGAATTCCAAATCTAGTCCTTTAAATGGACTTAATTTCTGCACTTCCTGGGGTCCTGACCCTGAGAATGTTTAGATTCTGTCAGCTCCCTCTCTTTAAATTCATCAAGAAAAAGTAGCCCTAGAGAGGTACTTAGTCTGTACCACGGGTTTTGGGGGGTCTGCTGGGATGTACTGTGGAAACCAGCGGCCTGCCTCCCTAGCAGTGAGCAGTGGTTGAGCCGTTTCACTGACTTACATCATAACAAACTTGAATCTCTCTTTTCATGGGAAGTAATGATGCAGGATCCAAAGTTTACACTAAAACTATTATCGAGAAAAACTTTTTAAGCCATTGCCCTTCACTATCTAAATGCTAACAGCAAGCATGGGGTCTACATGAGATAATTATTTCAAACAATCTTCAGGAGAGAATAATTTAGCACATTTGGAACTATTAATAACCCAGGATTGAAGCATTAAAGTGCTAATTGAGGTAGGAAGGATGTGACTGTCACAGAGAGGAGTTTGGGACTGGCTGGAGAGTGGACACAAAGTTGTGTAAAGATTTTAGACTGAGGTTATTTCAAGAGCCTCCCAATCTGTTCCCTTTTTCTGTTTTACCCTCTCTAACGTATCCTACATAATGCTATCAAATTGTTCCTGTTAAAAACAATTTTTAAATTTTGTATCACTTATAATCTTGAAAACTTTCAATGGATAAAATGCAAACACTTTCTTTACAACACCCACACATGTTCTCATGCCATCGATCTTCCTGTTCTCACCTCCACCCTTCTGCGAGGCTCACCTCTTCCTCATTCCTCTTGTGTCCATTTGCAGGCTACCTCGAGGCCCACAAGGAACTGGGATCTAGAGTAAGATATAGGTATTTATTGGTTAGTCCCTCAGCACCCTCTCTGCTTTGGTAATTTTCAGAATGAATTCTTGCACTGAAATCCCAAATTATACCCTCTTTTCATTACCATTGTTAATTAGCCCACAGAAGGTTCAGCCCAAGAATTAGATATGCAAATGCAAATTTGACTTTCAAGTTTAACTACTTGTGTAACCCCATTACCGAGTACACTGTCAACATATATTGAGATACACTGTATTTGTTATAAATCTCCTTTAGACAGCCAGCCTAAGTTTGGACTGTAATTTGTAGATGGGTTACCTTGCCAGGACAATCCAGTTCTCCTTAAGAAACACCGCACGCACACCTGAATCAACATGGCCAATCCCCAGCAGAGAGGGGTGTTGCTCTGAAGTGGGTGATTCACTCTCTGCTAGCAACTTACACCCCAGCATGACCTAACCAAACCACGTTATTCCTTCGGAAACAGGAATCTTACCTGCAATTAACTTGGGACCACCAAAAATGAGGGCAAAAGAAAGATGTTGAAGGAGCGAGTGTAATCTTCCTCAGGTCATAGATTCTAGCACTTAAGACAGAGTAGGGAGTTACAAGATAAAATTTTTAGAGAAGGTATAAAACAGAGACCCAGAAGGAGAAAAAATGAAAAACAAATGTTCATTTGTTTTTTTAAAGATAATAATGAGGTACCACTACGCACCAATTAGAATGACTTACAAAAACTACTGTCAACACCAGATGCTGGTGAGGGTGTGGAGCGACTGACACTGTCACACACTGCTGTCCGGGGTGTAAAGTGGTCCCCCCACTCTGGAAAACTGTTTTGCAGTTTCTCATAGAGTTAAATATACACTTACTATATAACTCGTTATCCCATTTTTAGGAATTTGCCCAAGTGAAGTTAAAACTTATATTTCAAACAAAGCAGAGTACATCGATCTAATGGAAAACTACTGAGCAATAAAAAGTAAAAACTGTTGATACATGAAACAGCTTGGCAGAATCTCAAAGGCACTATGCTGATTGAGAGAGTGCAGTTTCCAAAGATTACATACTAGATGCTTCTATTTAAATGAAAGTCTCAATAGACAAAATTGCAGTGACAGAGAACAGATCAGAGATTGTGGGGTGGGGTATGGGTAGGAGTAGAGGAAGGGGGACATAAAGGAACAGTGTAAAGGATTTTGGGGAGTGATAGAACTGTTTTCTACCCTGATTCTTACAGCATTTCCATGAATCTAACATATGATTTCCATGAATCATATGTTAAAGTTATAGAATTGTACATCAAAAATTAAATTTACTTTAAATTTAAAAATATTAAACTTTAAAAAAGAGGTAAAAGGCATGGACAAAAGAGTATCTAACACAAATTACTCTTTCTTTAAAATTTAAGCATAGTTAAAAAAAAAAAAACAGTGCCTAAGGGATTTCTTTCTAGCTGCACAAAGAAATTGCAGAAACCACTGAAGACCTACCAGGTAAGCTACTTGGAATTTGTCATTTGATTTTTCAAGTTGAATAAAACTAGTTTCCTGACATGCAAGATGGAGAATTAGATGAGGAATTTGTTTATATTATGATAGAAACAACAAAACCACTTTTTTTCCTTGCATATTTATTGTTTGACAAAAAACCTTTACTAAAATGCGAGCCTATAAAAAATATTTCCTGTGGAAAGTTTAAATCGACATATTATCTTTGGAAATGACATTTGCTAATGAAAAACCATTGGCCTCTTTAATAGGCAAGATTTCTCTCCAACTTATATGGCTTGGAGGGTGGTTATCCTGGAGAGAGACCACAGCTAAGTAAGGCAAGTTTCATTCTTTGTTTTGTTTTGTTTCTCTCTTTGGCTTTAGTTGTTTATGCCTATCATTCTCCAAAATTTATGGCTTAATCAGCAATCAAGAGACACAGCTTTGTTGCTTACATGGGGAGATGTGACTTTATGTAGTTATGCATTTCAAATATTCATCAATTCACATAATAAAGTAGTGCCTTTATTGTTTCTGTACAGAATCATCCTTTTTATTGTGTGTATGTGTGTGGTTTTATAATTAGGCTACACATTTACCAGATCTTTATTTTAAATTTCTAATACCAAAAGTTTACATTCGCATATATTTTCCCTTTGTGATTTTTTTTTTTTTACATGGGAGAATGGGGGAATATTTGTTACTAAGTAATTAGATTTTTTTTGTTTGTTTAGCAATCTGATGCTTTTGCACCAGAGAGAGGCATTTCACAATTCTAATGGCTGCACCTTCTTGACTCATGGATCACCTATAATTTTAAAGCAGCTACCATTGTTAAAAACACAATAAAACAAAGCAACACAAAAGTATCTGTGACAGAATATAAGGGCCTAGAACAGGAATAAATAAACCGTATCTTGTGAGCCATCTGCCTATTTTTGCAGATAAAGTTTTATTGGAACTTAGCCATATCCATTTGTTTATGTTTTATTTGCAGGTGTTTTCACTGTACCATGGCAGAGTTGAGAAGTCATAACAGAGACTAAATGGCCCACAAAGTCAACAGTTTTCATTATCTGACCCTTTACAGAGAAGTGTGCCAATCCATCGCTAAGGCAGTTATCTCAACAAATGTTTCATTTTTGTTATACCAAATTTTATCTTAAACATTTTAAGAGCTCAAGTTATATTTAAATAAAATCTCAGTTCACTCACTTTGAAAACACCTTGAAAGGATGTTAAATGGAATTTGAAATTAAGCACTGGACAAAATCCACTGAGATTCTGCTTATCAAAGCCTGAATGTGGAATGTCTAGGACTGGGCCTCCGCAATGAAATACACATGTAATATTCACAAAGCTGTTAAACATCAAAGGTTCCGCTGTGCCCAGCTTTGCTAAGTAATGGGAAAAACCAAGACACAAGAATGGGCATTTGAGTAATGAAAGAGTATGCTAGGTAACACTTAATGTGGAAGATGTATATATATATATATTTTTTCCAGCCTAAATCCTAGTATTTCTTTAAAAAAACAACCCTTCCATCTCTGAGGCATAAACTGGAGACTGTTAACAAAAGGAATGTTGAGTATTCAAAGGTAGTCACTCAGGGGAGTTACGTCTTCAGCATTTCTTTTGTTGCATGGATTTGGGTAATAGCCAACAGGAAAAAAACAACGCTAATGGAACCACTTCACTTACCTTTCTCTATTTGGGTGTATGAATGGGTTATATTGACTTTAATATCCAATTTCATTGACTTTCAAACCTCCCTGATTGATGTCAGGAGATACCGTATGTTTAACTCTACCATTTCCCTAACATGTCTAAGGTTTCTCAATTTGGTTAACAGAGTCCTCACTAAGCTGCAATACCCAGTTCCAACTCTCTGTAGCTCAAATCTAGATGGTGCTGTGAACTTGCCCCATTGAGGCAGGACCTACCTGCTGCCATCTTGCTGCTGTTGCTATACTCGGTGTTTGGGAGACCCAGGATGGCTGTTTAAAGGGAAGTGCCTGCTGATGCATTCTTTCCCATCCTACGATGCACATGCTGCCAGAATGTGCCAGGTGGGGTTCTAGGACCAGCAGCACACTGTACCCAGAGCATTTCTGTTCTCCCTTCCTGTGATCCTTAGGCCTTGATGTTTGTTGTACCTGCTAGTGTACAGGTGCCCACTCTTGTGGTAAGGTCACTCCTACAGCCACTCATGTCTTTCCTATAATCTGGCCTCAGTCAGGGTTCTTTTAAAAAATCAGCAATGCATATTTGAATCTCTAATGGAGACGGCATGCAGTCATGTTTCTCCCCAGGAGGACTCCTTTGCACCTGTGTAAATCAGAAGCAATCATGTTCTTGGGAGGAGGAATCTAACCAATTCTACTGTCATCAAAATTTAAGCCTTAAACGTTAATGGATTTTTCTGGAAGGAGCTGTTATCAAGGCCTTTGACTACCGTATTTGAATCCCATATACTCTTTACCCAAGCAGGAGTGAAGCAGAAATGATGTTGTTGAATTCTAGGTAGTAGAGGCAGAAAAACTCCAGGAGTTCACTTTTAAACTTCATAATTATCAAAGCTAAGATCTACTTCAACAATGTGGCTGCAGACCATCTATAATAAAATCATCAGGGCATTCTAGAAATACCTGTCCCTGCCTTATTCCCCAGCAACCCAGGGTTGGACCTGGAACCTGTTTATTAGAAAAGGTGGCACTAAACAGAAAGGTCACAGAGCAGATCTGTCTATACAGTAGGCACTTAGCATCTGCAGACTCTACCAACTGTGGATCTAAATATTAAAAAAAAATACAACTATAAAAAATATAAATAAGAAAGCAATACAGTATAACTACACAACATTGACATTGTATTAGGTATTATAACTGATCTAGAGATGATTTAAATAGGAGGCTGTGCATAGCTTATATGCAAATATCATGCTATTTTATTTAAGGGACTTGAGCATCTGTGGATTTCAGTATCTGTGGGGTGTCCTTGAGGATACTGAGGGATGACTATATATTATTAGAAATTTTCCATACATATGCATGTTTGCTAGAAAACTGCATATGGTTAATTTTATAGCATGGAACTGAGTCTTTTCAACCAATCCTTTAGTTGGCTATAAAACTATGTCCCTACTGGTTCTCTTCTGAGTTTAGAATGACCATATGGGAGCATTCTTTCTAGCAACATTCATACCAAGAACAGTATCTTACATTGAAGCCCAATAACATATATATATATAAACAAACACCTCAATGTTTTAAAAATACCCACCTAAGAGTATACTCTTCAGATTTCATCCAACTGATTGATGCCATATAGACACTGTATAAGAAGCTCATCCCCCACAGAAAGGTTTCCTATAATAGTAAATAAAACTGCAAGCAGTACTTTTCTGCTGAACCACTTTTTATTAAAAGGAGTGAGGATCTGGATTGGGCTAAGAGCTGAAATGCAGCTTGGCTACTGACCCCAGGCAATGCCATAGTCTGCTTTCTCTTTCCTCAGTTTTTCAGGAAATCCTGGTGTTGTCTCTTAAACCAAGAGGCATTGAGATTAAAAAGGAAAATTTGAGATTATCTCTTTGTCAACAAGAAAGGCATAGATTTCAGATGATCCACTGAATAAAAACTCCAGATCCAGGGTGCTGGGAAATGTATCCTCTCCAATAGGATGGCTGCCCATACAGGAACACAGGAATTAAATTTTCAGATATTTGTGGTGCCTGGTGTTAGATAGTTTTCAACTATCTTCATAGCTGAAAAAAATTAACGTTAAAACTTACCTCTCTTTCCTTAGTTTTTACTGGATTTTTGTGTTATTAGACTGAGCATTGGTTACTCTTGCATTGAAAAATGTAAAATTGTATTTAGAAATATAATAATATTCAAATTTCTAATATTTATTCCATGTTCTGATCACCTACCAAAGAGCAACTTTATGGCATTCATTCTTGCGATATTCGGTTACAGTATTTCATCCTAAATTGTTTTCTGATGTCTTATCTTTTCCTCACTCCACCACATCATCTTCTTTCTGCTTTTCTTCTTTTTCTCTGGTTCTTTCAGTCTGCCTCTCCTTCTTTTTCCCCATTTGTCACTCTTGTATAGCTCTGTGCCTGAAACTAGGTCATGAGGCTGTCAAGATGTCAGCTTCAAATTTAGTTCTCAATTCCCTGTCTTAAACCACTTTATACTTTGAGGATGATTTGCTCTTCTTTGTGGTTAGATGGGACAATTTGAATGCCCTTTATATTGCACAGGAGTTTTTCTCCATATATACCTGGGTCAGTGCCTTCTCATAAGTCCTTGTGTGTTGGTATTCACACACCATGGGATGCAGATTGGCCCACAGATCTTCAGGTCTTGATAAATATATTTTTAAAAATTTAAAAAGCACCTTACAAAAGAATCGTGAAGTTAATTTTTGTCACCACATTTATAAAACAATTCCAGTAACCAAACACAGCTTCCTTCTTACAGATGTAATTATGGTTATGCCTCATTGAGGGAAAAGATTTTTAAATATTAAAAATAAAAAGAGCCACAGAAAACTCAAATATCCTCCCCTAGGAACAAATAGTAAAATCTGGTATTCATTAAAATACTTGAATGCTAATCGAAGAGAAAAATGTAAGCCCTGTGTGTCTATTTCGCTGGACCAAGACAGTGTGGTTTCTCAGTTTTCTCAAGGCCTGGCCAACTTAGGATCTGGTGAGACTCTTTGGAGACAGGAAATGTGAGGTTGGATGTAGAGTAGAAATGGGTGAAAGGGTTTGGGGCTGCCTTGCACTGTACATTATTTTGACCTTTGCAGTGGGGAGTTACTTCCAGACACAAGAACCCCACTTCCCTTCCTAGTCCCCTTCTACTGCCGGAACCTCACTGCCACGGATGTGGAAGAAATGGTCTCAAAACAAAACAAGACAAGACAAAATGCAGAGACTTCAGAGCTGAGGTCCCCAACCACTGGGCCACAGACTAGTACTGGTTCGTGGCCCGTTAGGAACTGAGCCGTACAGCAGGAGAGGAAGAGCAGGTGAGTGAGCAAAGCTTCACCTGTATTTACAGCTGTTCCCCATCACTCACACCGCCTGAGCTCTGCCTCCTGTCAGATCAGCTGGGGCATTAGATTCTCACAGGAGTGTGGACCCTGCTGTAAACTGTGCACACAAGGGATCCAGGTTGTGCGTGCTCCTTATGAGGATCTGATGCCTGATGATCTGAGGTGGAGCTGAGGCGGTGATGCTAGTGCTGGGGAGCAGCTGCAAATGCAGGTTATCATTAGCAGAGAGGTTTGGCTGCACAGTAAATGTAATGCGCTTGAATTATCGCAAACCATCCTCCCACCCCTCTGTTGGTGGAAAAATTGTCTTCTACGAAATCAGTCCCTAGTGCCAGAAAGGTCGGGCACCACTGCTTTAGAGGACCAATGGGTTTTGAAGTATAGAAAAGGATGAAGCTGAAAATCAAGAGGATCCTGAAAGGAAGAGACCTTCTCTCATCCCCTTGCCCTGCACACACCTGCCCTCCTGCCCCTACCTCCACATAGACTGCGAGCCAGAGCAGGGCTGTCCAAAGACGTCTGCTTGGGTGTTTTTCACTTCAGGTGGCCATGCTAATTAACATTCCACCAATGAGAGCCATTTGGGGACAGAGTTCCCTCCCTGTTTACACCTTGATTTTATTTTCAAGGCAAGGTCAAAAGACTGCCGGCTATTAATACTTTAGAATAAACTGATTGGATCAGACTGCCTTCCCCATAATTTCTAGGTAAGACCAGCTGTCCAAGGGAAATACGACTTCTCATTGCTGGTAGAGAGGGGATTTGTTGATGAGAACTCTGGATGGGGAGGGTAAGGGAGGCCCATATGGGTAATAGAATCTGAGGCTGATGGCAATTCGCTGGTTCTGGGTATCTAGAGGCATGGGGAGTGGAGAAAAAGGCAGGTGGGAAGCTGTCAAAGTCAATACTGGAGTGTTTCAAATGTCTGCCCCTGGCTAGGAAAGAAAGGAAAGCTCCCAGCTTGAGAGCCTCCAGGAAAAGAGCTGGAACAGTTTTACAAAAGGCAGCCAACAGCCAAATTTCTGACTTGCCAATTAGATGAAGGGCAGTGATAACTCCATTATGTGTTTGTTGAAATATCTGTTGCCAGGACTCTATTCTTTTAAAGTGATGTACACGTGGGACACATTTTGGTGCATAGTATGTGCTAAATAAATGTTAGCCATTATTATTAGTAGTATACATTGTAAAAATCATAAATGCTCACTTATTAATGTCTATAACATTTAATTAACTAATTAATTTGATTAGGTAACATACGAAGGGAATACACAAACTTAAAATTTAATTGGAAGATAAGATATACATGAATAAAATGTTTACTTTTTTATTACAGAAATAGCAGTAGCCTAAAAAATATAGTTGTTAACATAGAAGCAGTTTTCCCAAAAGGGAATTCCTATAATAATATTTTGTATTTTTTCACGAAATATATAGTAGAGATTGTAGATTTTTATTCTAAAGCCTTAGTAGTGGGCAAGGACTTTCTACACATTGTACCAAAGGCAAATCATAAAGGAAAAGTCTAAATTTATCTACAAAAAAATATAGTACTCAAAAAAGAAAAGAGACAAACTCTATCTTATAAAGTATTTTATAAAAGATAAGTGACAAACAGAACTATTTGCAATATAATCAGGAAAAGTTTTAGTATCACAAAATATAAAGAATACTCATAATTTTTTTAAAAAGATTATCCTAACAGAAATATGAGGAAAGGCTTTACACAAAAGATAATAAAAATTCAAGTAGCTAATAATGAGATACTTTTTTTGCCAAAGCAAGTATTATTATTTTATAATAATTCTTAGGGTCAGTATGACATGGGAAAATGAGGATTTTAAACACGTTTTGCCCTCTTTTCTTTATATAAGATTTTCATATGATTGCATCCATCCTCATCTTCATTTTATATTATTTTATGAGACAAGGTCTCACTCTGTCTCCCAGGCTAGAGTGCAGTGGCATCACCCTAGCTCACAGCAGCCTCAAACTCCTGGGCTCAAGTGATCCTTCTGTCTCAGACTCTCAAATAGCTGGGACTACAGGTGTGCAACACCATGACCAGCTAATTTTTTCTATTCTTCATAGAGATAGGGTCTTGCTCTTGCTCAGACTGGTTTTGAACTCCTGGTCTCAAGTGAACCTCCCACCTTGGCTTCCCAAGATCCTAGGATTACAGGCATGAGCCACCATGCCTAGCCCTGCATCATCTTTAAATAATATATATATATAGTATATTCCCACTACTCCCAGTGATGTACATTGAAGCCATACGTTTTCTTTGGGCCTCAGATTCATATACACATCTGCCTACTTGAGTTAGTCACTTTATTATCTGACAAATATCTGAAGATTTACATATTCAAACAGTAATTTTAATCTTCTCTAGTGTGGTTCTCTCCCTGTCTTTGTTTTCCCAGGAGTCCCAATCTCAGAGTAGAATTATTATTATTATTTTTTTTTTTTTTGAGACAGAGTCTCACTTTGTTGCCCAGGCTAGAGTGAGTGCCGTGGCGTCAGCCTAGCTCACAGCAACCTCAAACTCCTGGCTCAAGCAATCCTCCTGCCTCAGCCTCCCAAGTAGCTGGGACTACAGGCATTCACCAACATGCCCGGCTAATTTTTTGTATATATATATTAGTTGGCCAATTAATTTCTTTCTATTTATAGTAGAGACGGGGTCTCGCTCTTGCTCAGGCTGGTTTCGAACTCCTGACCTCGAGCAATCCGCCCGCCTCGGCCTCCCAGAGAGCTAGGATTACAGGCGTGAGCCACCGCGCCCGGCCAGTAGAATTATTTTTGATATTCTGCTTTCTTCCTCCCCATACCCAGTATCACCGAGTTCCAGCTGCACCATTTCCAAAGACATTCTTAGTCCATCCACTTCTCTCCAGTTCCATAAGATCACCCTGGTCTGAGATGCCAACCACGCTTTCCTGAATTGGAACAAGAGTTTTCTCTTTGGTCCCTACACCTTCTTCTTCCCTTTTCTACTGATTTTCCATTTAGCAGTCAGAATACTTCTAAAATATAAGTAGGCCATGCTTCATGCTTTGTCGGAGATCAAAACTCTTCAATGGCTTTTTATTCCTCTTTACTAAATTCAGTCACCTGGTGCCTACTATGTGCCCAGAGGAGCACATAGTAGGTGCTTACTAGACATGTGTTAAATCAATTATTATCAAGGCCTTCCATGATGTGGCCAGTACCCACTGCTGGAGCCTCACTTTGGGGTAGTCCTCTTTCCTCACCCTTTCTCTCATCCTTCCTCCTCTTTCATCTTCCCCCGGGTCCTCAAATGGGCCCAGCTTTTCCTGGGTTGGGATATCTGCAAACACAGTTCCCTCATCCTGGAGAGCCCTCACCGCACTTCTCACAGAGCTGCCTCCTGGCAGTTAGGACACAGGATTTAGGAGCTGCCGCCTCTGCGAGGCCTTCCCGGAACAGCAAGTCTATGGTAGACTCACCTGGTGATCCTCTCTCACACCACTCTGCATTGTTTGCCTCCACATAATGCATCAGAGTTGGTATTTACATATCTGACTGTGTAATAATTTGGCCATGAGACCTCTAGGGCCGCGACAATGACTGTGTTTGGCTCTTGACTGTTTCCTTCATGCTTTCCATAGTAGTGCAAATGATAAGCCAAAAAAGTAAATGGAGAGACAAAATTAAAGCTGATAAGTAGTACATTTTGAAAAATTTCTCTGTGCCAGGCGCTCTGCCTTGAATGAAGTGATACTCGTGAATGTAGGTGAGCCATGCAGGGGGTTGGAAGAGTGCCTGATGCTTGGCAAGCCACATTAGTATCTGTAAGTGTGTGTTCTTCCACTGAATCCCCATAATTATCCCACAGAGATATGAATATCTATGTCTCATTTTAAATGTAAGAAAGCAGGGGCTCAAAGAGGTTAAATAAGTGCCAACGTCTGGTCCCAAACCCACGTCCGTCATATCCAATAACCTCCCTCTGTCCCCATTGAGAAGCGCCCTTGGCTCACACCGTTTGTGAAGGAGCTGACCTCTTTGTGCACCTGACCTTGACCTCAGATGCTGCCCAATTGTGCAGGATCTCTCATCCTTTTTCTAGACTGCAGGGTTGGATGGGGAGGTTGGATCTGACATCTGTCTAGGAAAGAAGGGCTAAAATGATGTCACTGCCATTTTCTTTCTTGACATTGTCCATAACTAGAGTGACCCTCCATCCTTATTTGCCAGGAGAGTCCCAGTTTACTCCAGTTGTGCAAGCATAGCTATTAACAGAAAGGATCTCTGCATGGACAATGAACCACGCGGTCATGCTGTCCACGGCTGTCCAGTGTGCCTGGTGGCTGATTTGCCAGCCTCCCTTCCTGCTTTCCTCCTTACTCACCTTTGGCGACTTGCTCTCTCTGCTCTAACACATTGGATCTCCCAGATGGCAGCTGACTCTTGCCAGCTCCTAGCTCATCTGCCCTGTTAATCTACCTTCCAGTGAGCTCGTGGCCCACCCATGGTCAGAGAGAACCCCGAGGCACTGGCACCTGGGCTTGGTATCCTTCCCCCGGTATTGCTCAACAGGCCGGTGCCCTCTGCCTGCTATGTACGGAGCGGAGGGCTCATCAGAGTTTCCCAGCAGCCTCTACGATCCTGACCATCTTTCACCTGGGTTCTTCCTCAGTTGACTGACCTCAAAGACATTTTGGAAATTTCAGGGAGAGCAAACACAATTCCTCACTTCCTTGCCTGGTGGGGCTGTTTTGTGTCTTCAGTAGGGCTGATTTATTTTCCCCCATCAAGCCCTTACAGGGAGTACACGTGTCCTCGCGCTCCCATCTCTGCTTCCTGTATGGGCTGCACAACCCCTTGCTCCGTTTTTGAAATGGTAACGAGCTGCTGGTTTTCTACCCTGGTTTGTCAGTTTTGTTTCTAACAGAGTGAGTATTTTGTCTGTTGATTCATCCTCATAGGAAGATGAATGCCGTGTGCTGTAACTCTACAACCTCTTCCTGCCTGCCTCTTTGCTCCGACACAACCATCAGAGGATAGATGCCTGCAGCCTGGATTTATTTTCCTCTGCATTCAATCAGGCACGTGACACCATGTGGGGAATGTCAGTTTATTGCAGCTCAAGGTGAATTTCTTTCTCCTCAAGGCAATGACACAAAAGTTCCCTAGGGGGCAGCCCCCTTGGAGACTGCCTGATTGTATTTTTCTACAAATGAGCTTTCAGGGGAGGGTCAGGCTTCTGGCGGTAGAGAGCTGGGGGGACTGGTGATGGGATTGGATGTTGTCACCCCACGCTGTCATCCAAGGCAGGGCCAGATTGATTGCATCATTTAGAGTAAGCAAAGCCTGGAAAAAGCAAAGTACGTGATTTTCATGCTTTTCTTTGAAAGGGGGAGAGCTGAAAGGATTTTGTTTAAAAAGCGAGGTAAGACAACTTTACATTTGTCCTCATGGTCTGTTGTAGATGAACTTCATCTACTTACTGTTCTGTTCAACTGCATTCAACTCACAACGCTGAGCACTTGTGCTGCCAGGATGCCATGCTCCGTGGGTGGGAGGCTGCCCACTTGTGTAAGGAGGACTAGTCGGAGGCCAACACAGCAGCGGTTTTTAACTAGCGCTCAGTGGAAACCGGAGGTTTTCTAGGAGGTCAGCAGAGGAGCCTGGAAAATAATTTTGGAATGTCTGATACTTTACTTCTTCAGCCATTCCAGTTCTCCAGTTCTTTGTTGTTTCTTTTATTATTGACCAGACTTGCCCATAGAATGATCTCCAAATTCTTAGGTTTGCTAAAGTATGGAAGGAGTCCAGACCTTCAAAATTTGAATATAATTTGCAAAGGAGAAACGTTTTCAATATGGATGCATGGTATTTTCACTAGAAGCAATATAAGATATTTAGGGATATTCGTAGAAAAAAAAAGAAGTTTCCAAAGTGACTCTTGCAAATATAGTTGAAGTAATAACTGAGGGATCGAGCCCTAAGAGTAAGGCTTTGGCTCCTTAGAAGGCCCCTTTCTTCCACCTTCTCACCTGAGAATGTCTTTGTGGCACAGAGAGCACCTGGGAGCAGGGGCCAGCCAGTAGGTGGGTGAGGCCAGCCAGGACGGGCAGGGTGAGAAAGGATGAGGCTGGGGCGGGGACGATGTAGGACCAGTCAGTCTAGAGCTTTTCTTCTCTGTTCCATTTCCATCCTCATTCCTCAACCTCAGAGTCACCCAGTGGTCAGGCAGAGCAAGGACACGTGACCTGGGTGAGGAGGGCACGTGACACAATGCTCCTGGCCACCCTGCTCTGCTCTTTTCCTAAGGAACAGCTCCCGGTGGGCAAGGGAAGACTTTGTGTGTCCTATTCCAGTTCATGTAAAGACACTCAGGAAGAAGGTTTCTCCAAACTTCTTTTGAGGCTCTTTCGCTTAGACACAGTGGTGCCTTTTTCTTGGCCAAAATTCAAAGAAACCTCCAAAATGAATGAGGAAGCACTTTAAATCACTTTGCCATCCACAGCTTTTCTCTCCTGGTTGTGTAAGTTTACTGTGTTATTTTTAGAATGTTTACTTAAACAGTGTGCAGAGATGGCTGAGCAGAATAGCTGAATCTTCTATCAGAACATGTCTGTGTCTTCTATCACTGGAGTCCACTGGCAGGAGGCTAAAAATAGCCCACTGAGCCCTCTCCTCCACCACAAGGTTGTTTATTTGCCAAGAGAAGAGAGAAAACAGAAACTCCTCCATCACTTCTCTCCCTAAAGTCCTTTTGGAACTGGATAAATACTTTGCCCCAGAAGGAAAAAGTTATCTGTCTTGAAATGGCGCCAATGAGTAGTCGACACCTTCAATCTGCTTCTATGAAGCTGACGGCAACAGGAGCTTTCTGATCATGCCACAAACTTGGTCTAAAAACTTGAGCAGCCTACCCCTGCCTGTACAACAGTGCTCATGTGTCCTGTATCTGGTGTTTGAGGCTCTTTATAATCAACACATCCCGTTGGTTTTCCAGTATTATTTTCCAATGCTCATGAAATTTCATCTTCAGACTGGCCTCTTCGGTGTGCCCCCAATACCTGGTGTTTGCCACATTTCTCTCTCTACTAAAAGGCCTGACCCTTCCTTTAAACCAGCCTGGTCTCACTCATCTTTCCAGGAACAGGCACCAAACTCCCCTCCTGGAGAAGCCAAAATTAATTCAGGCTTTCCTGGCTTTGAACATGCTCACAGTCCACACCAGTCAGATGTCTTTGCCACTTAGCACATAAGAGAGCCTTTTGGGTCATTTATCTTTTTATGTGGATGAGTTTTGTTTTTTTAGTATTATGTCTTCTTTTTTGTTTTTTGTTTGTTTGTTTGTTTGTTTTTGAGTCAGGGCCTTGCTCCATTGCACAGGCTGGTCTTGAACTCCTGGGCTCAAGCAACCCTCCCGACTCAACCTCCCAAGTATCTGGGATTACACACAGGCGTGTGCCACTGTGCCGGGGGTATTTTTTTTTTTTTTTTTTTTTTTTTTTTAGTATCTTGAAAAATTCTGAGAATAGTGACAGTAGGTTTCAGTCTCTGTATCAGCCGTGACAATTGACAAATAGAACATGCTTAATTAGTGTCTGACGATTGATTTAGGGATTCTTGCTCTATCCCCACAGGGTGAGTTGAGCACTTTTATCATCCCTACGGGGACCACTCAATCCCGGGGCAGAGCTCTCCAGGGTTTTGCAAAGTAATGTTTGACAAACACTGTTCCTCCTGAAATGCTTGCAGGAGGAGGTGGTGGGTATTGTGAGGAGGAAGGTCACCTCTGTGTTCAGAAAAAAAAAGAAATTGCTTTATACAATGTCGTTATTGAGTAACAGAACCCTTGAACCTATTAAAGTTGCAGAGAAATCCTACAATAAAGAAAGCTCTATTATTTTGTTGAATTTACCACTTCCCCAATTTTATTTTACCATAGAGTTCTAGTTCAGGAGTTTTCTCTTTTTTTTTTTTTCTTGTGTGATCTAGTAGATTTAGCCTCCAGAAATAGTAAAAGGAGAAGGATTTATACAGTCTGAAGAGAAAGAGTGGGACTGTGCTGAGCACAGTTTGAGAGATTTCTTCCCATCTGGCTCCCAGTCCACCCTCCCTCTAAGCCAAATCTTCAGTGAGTCTTTCTAGTCCCTGACTGTGGCATGATCTCTTGGACACCTGGGCTCCAACACACTGTGAGGTGTTTATTACTTTACCCCTTTATTACCCAGCTTTCACTGCTGACAAACTCCTCCCACTTCTGCCACTCTGTTTTACACCCTTTGGAGTAAGTACAAATGAGGAAAATTAACCAATATTTCTGGCAATTTAAATAACTAGACAATTTCTAGTACCTCTGCTACTAGCTAGTTATGTGAACATTTTAAACATTTTTCTCCTTAAACAAAGCATTTTTAAAACATATAACTTGGACTTGCAGGATAAGTATTGTATTCACAAGTTGGGGTAGGGGTAGGGGGACAAAGTTAAATCCAAGCCTGTTGGCTTCCATACACGTAAGTGGGATTCCTCAGATACCCCTCAGACTTCTCAATCATGTAGAGTCTTCTAACTCTTAATTTTTCTTGAAGTCAGCTGAGATCATCCCAAACAGAAAAGAAAGTTATATCACATTTCATGACTTTTCTGGGTTACACATAACCAGATGCTTCCCTTCTTCCTTGCGTGGTATAATTTTCATTCACCTCTCCACTCTGATCACCCTCCCTCTGAGTGCTTTGAAGTCAATGTCCTTTATAAAATGTGGCCTGGAGACAAAACTCAGTTCTGCAGATGTGGCCTGACTTGACAAAGTGCAATGAGGGTGCCCTTGCCCCCATGATCCAGGCATTGTTCTGCTGCTGCAGAAGAATGGTGTTATTAGGATTTTCAGTGGTCCTGGATTTTCTTTCAAGCATGCCCTTACCTGCCTCCAGACCTGGACACAGTCTCCCAGTCTGGGGTTTTAAATTCTCCCATTGTTCTGTTCCTCTCTTGGTTAACTTATCTCATCTCTTGTTATAGCCCAGGCTTTTGTCCTCCTGTCTGATGAACCTGCCTGGCATTTCCCTCCACCTGCTATCGCTTCATTCTTACATCTCTGACCTCTAGGTGCTGGTTCCTCTTGCCACATGACCCTTCCCTCTTTCCGTGTGCTAAATGATGACTCTTTCCTTCTTCAGTCCTTTGTTCAAGTCTCATCTTCTCCATGAAAACTCTCCAGACCAAGCTCTCCCAGGGTGTAGCTCTCTGCAAAAGTATGTGGTCTTCCTCATTTTCTCTGTAGATGCCCTGAACTTGGGGAATATTCTTTGCATACACTGTTAATGCTTCAGGTAGGTTTCTATCTCTTGACTCTGTAAGCCATCTTCCTATTTCTCTCACATGACAGCAATGATTGCAGTAGTGAGCATTTGCGTATCAATTGATAATGTCGCAAAGCACTTACGCAGACACACGGTCAGCTGACTCGCTGCAGCCTTGTTTAGGGATTGGAAGTATGAACATCTTCCTTGTTCTCAGGTGAGAACATTGAGCCTCAATGAGGTCACATAATGCGTGCAAAGTCTAGTAAACAGTGCCACAGTGATTTCTAATTCTGACATCATACTTCTATGCACTTTCCACCATGGTTGGTGTGATAAACTTTGTTATGAGATGAAAATGAGATCAGCAAATCTCTAAACTGTTGCAGTAACCTTTTAATTTAGAAGTTTTCAGAAAGAGAGGGGCAGAGATCGTATAGCTCTTCTCCAGTGGTCTTGTGAGAAGAGGATTTGCTTATCCTACAAAGGACTTGGATTTCAGGTCTTCTTTTTGTTCTCTTCATTTCTCCTTCATTTTGTCCCAATTCTGCCTTTTTGAATTTCCTGTTCTTTATTTGACTATTAGCTTAACACTGTGTCTAAGAGCCCAGGTTTTGAAAATCATTCCTGATACATTCATTGAAAATCAGAGCAATTTTATATTACTTATGTTCTAGCATTTTCCAACACTGAACAGAGCAGGTTAAGGTTTAGCTGATGTCTGCTAGCAGTGGGTAAAGTAATTTGAATACAAGGTAAATAGCTAGCTGGTAGTATTTAGTAGAAAACAATAAACATGAGGCCATGCCTCTTTGCCTTACTCTACTCTTTTGCAGTAGACTGGTGAATTGAATTCAACAACGGCTGTCTGAGGACCTACTATGCGCTGGTGCCATTCTAAGGACTGGAGAGAAAGGAGTGAACAGTACAGACAAGATTTCTGATCTCACAGAGTTCACATTCTAAATGAGAAGACAGGTAGCAACAAAGAAATGGCATAGTTTGGATAGTGAAAAATGCTAGAGGAAAACTGCCTAGTAAGATGTGACAGAGCACAGCTGGAAGGGAAAGCATTAAGGAGTGCGGTCAGGAAGATTCTCTCAGAGGGGCTGGTATTTGAGTTGAGATCTGAATGGCAAGACTGGGGCAGCCAGGTAAATACAGGGGATAGAGTGTTCAGGAGGAAGAACAAGAAGACCCAGGAGGTGGGAAGAAGATGTGTTGGAAGCTTAGGAAGGTCAGGGAAGCTCATGCATCATGAGGAATGGGTCTAAGAACAGGACACAGCCAGTCTACGTTGGAGCCTGGTAGATCAAGGGGGTCATTGGTGAGTTTCATGAGGGAAGGGCATGACGTCATATGATTGGCATTGTAGAAATATCAAACTAGCTGTTCTGTGTACAAAGGGATTATTGGGAGACAAAAAGGAAGCAGTGGTGTCATTCCATTAATATTAATCCAGGTGAGAGTTGCACAAGGTATTGATGATGATACAGAGAAATAGAGAGATTTGAGATATACCTTTGAAATGAAAATGACACAATAGGTTAATGGATTAAGCACAGAAGTAAGGAATCAAGGGTGACTCCTAGGTGCTGATGCTAACTGGAGATCTTTGCTAGTACTGTGGAGAGCAGCTACACAGAGTTTGAAGTGAACCACAGTGTTGGATTATCCAACACAGGTTGTTATGTCACATCTGGTTAGCTCTGTGAATGGAAGTATCTCAGACATTTTGCATAAATACCTCATATTCCTTCCTTATCACAAAGCTTACATAATTTCATTGCAAATCCTAAACCAGAAAAAAATCCAGGAGGACATAGTTTTCAGCTTAAAATCAGAAAAACCTTTAAATAGTTGAAATATATAATATTGAATGTATACAATGAGTCCTATAAATGAATTGACTTATACGGTGAGTTACCACTCACTGATGAGACTCATCTAGAGGTAGGATAGAAAGTTGTTTTTCTGATGGGGGGACTGGGCTTCCTGGCATTTTAGGCAAGGACAGTCCAGTTCTAACATGGGCAAGGAGCTCACTGGTCTGATATCAGGATTTCCCTAGGAGTGTTTGGAGAACAACCAATTGATTGGTGGTGTGAACTAGAATGGGAAAGAGAGACCACCCTTCTCTGATAGTTGGACTGAGTTTTCAGAGTCTTATTTTGTTATGACTTTTTCTGAAGTTTTTTTTTTTTTAATCATAGTTTTAGCAACTGTCATGATGCATAGTTTAAGCAACTTAAAAACTTATGACAAGGACTCTCTTCTACAGAATGTGCTAAGGAGGGGTTGTCCACTTGCTCCTTGCCTAGCTGTATGTATCTGTCAGGATTCTCAAAGAATTTCCATGGAAGGACTATTGACAAAGAGACAACCTAGGATGTTGAAAAACACAGAGACTTGCAGTGGTGCTAAGATCTTATAGGTTCACAAGAATAAGGGTTGTAAAATGTCTCTGGAGACCAGGAACATAGAAAAAGGCCTTTGAAAAGCAGCTCTAGAGGCCACAGCTACCTCCACAGCTCAACCTCAGCAGAGAGGGAGCAGGAAAGATATGCCCACACCTCTCCCCTCCTGCTCTCAGATTGGCTGCTGGGGTCTGTCACTGGCTGATTCTCAAAGAAAGAGGGTCAAGGATCCTGGCTCCCCATCTTGGGACACAGGTCAGGGCACAAAAACATAAAGGAGAGATTTGAGGTGAAACAGAAAACTATGTTTGTCCTTCTAAGGTTGCTTTTGGTTATATGATTTCATGTGTTTTTTCATTCTGATATTACTTGTTTTATGTAGTGCCTTTTATGTACTGTGTACAACATGATCTAAATGATAGTTCTGACCACTGGAGACATAGTAGGTGGTTATTGATTCCGAGGGGCCTGCAGCTATCAATTTGCCGTAGATGTGCAAAGCTTTGTTACTAAATGCACAGATCGAAGGAAAAACAATAACAATAGCAGCGAAAGAAAGCAAATTCAATTCCAAACCACATTGTCAGAATATTTTTGTAAGTGCTACTGAACAGTTCACGTGAGAATACTTACAAGAAGGGTAGTGAGACTTGCTGCTACTTCTCAGGCCTTTTCCACTTTTTCAGCACTAGGGAAATGCTTCACCGATTGTACCAGTAAGGACTTGGTGCCAGCAGGGAAGTGGAGTGAGTAGAACGTGGCCCAGCTCAGGAACTAAGAATTCTACTCCACGTTGCTTAATCTCCATCTTGCTTGGCTACTAGACGCAGCATAAATCTTCCCAAGTCTTCTCTCTTATCTGAACTGTATTGTGGTTATTAAACAAATCATGGATATATTCCACATCCTCTCTCCTACTTTGAAAACTACACAATATAAGGCTTAATGAAGGTGGCATGCCTCAGAATGACTTAGAACTGAAAATATGACTACATCAAAAGTCTTTAGAAGGCAAGATTTTAATGGCTGAATAATATGCTGGAACAGAGGAGTAATTTCTTCTCAAATGCTAGGATGAATTATTTATGCTTTGACAACATTATGTGTCTCTAAAGCAGCTTTTAGTTATTCGCCACTTCTGGGCTACAGCTGATCCTGCTGCCCATTCTTGTAATTACATTAACCTCTTGGCTTTACATGACAAGCTTTTCCTGTGCACTGCGATCAATAGCCCATAACTACACCTCTTTAATAGGGCCACAGTTACACTTCAGTTCAGATACAATTAACTTTTGTCCCCCTTTTCTTTTTGGTAGGGCATCGAATAAAATTTCTTATTTTAACGTCTGAAACAAAGGAGATCATTTTGAAGGAAAAAAGAAACCACACATGAAAATATGCAGATCATATGGGAAGAAGTGATTGCAATGATAAATAGGCCAGTTGGAAATCCATTTCTGCAAGCACATGGGATTAGAAATCCTGGGAGAAGCAGTGGACTTCAAAGCCCTAGATTCATGTAGTGGCCTTTAAATCTTTGCTTTGATATACTTTTTAGTTTCAATAGGATTAAAGGCAATGTAGACCACCTACTTTCCAACTCGAGCTATACCAATTAATTATATGTATAAATGTAAATAGAGAAAACATACTGCTAAATGTTAAAACACCTTCGAGGTTAGATAAATCCTCCTACTTGTCAAAAATACTCTTTGACAAAGAGAAATTGAGAGAGGTATATCGCAATGGTACACTACAGCCAGCTCCTGCTGGTTCAGGAAAGCTGACCGTGCATGTTCAGTCATGTTGGTAGCTTTAAATCAGCCATGGTGGGAATATTTACACCATGGAAATTGGCAAATGCTATAAACTAGTGTCTTTCCCCCAAAGAGTGAGTTAAATCTCACCTGCATACTACTGTACATATGTATGTATGCATGTACGTATATGACACATAAGTATGTCATTATGTGTTATATTATGTAGACATCTCCTATGTTTTTCACATAGGAGATGATCTCATAAAACTTTCCCAGATATTTTTATGATTATATTTTAATCTTATTTGAAAGCTAAAACATAAATAATATATGAACACACACAAACACAAATATACACACTCACAGTAGCTATCCACACAGACTTGCAGGGACATGTATTTTAGATTAGACTTCAGATTACCTAGAAGACTTCCAAGCATATGAATCACTTTGAGAAAAGTGGAAAGCTTATGATAATCAACTCTGCCAAGGTAGGTATAATGGTTAAGGTGGTAACCAGACATATTTGAAACACAGAGGATTGTGGATGCAAAATGAATTAATTTTTCCTCTAATTCTATAATGCTGTAAAGGAACAAAGGCTGTTACTGTCTTCTGTACTACATCATAATGGCCATATATCTATGAAATAATAAAATAAAACCTCCCATTGCTAATAGCAATAATTTCAGACTCATTCAATGTTCCCTGTTGATAATGCATCTGGTTGAACATCACCTTAAGAAATAACTGGTGGCTGCTTAATCCTGTCAGACTACTCTAATTTTCTTTTATGACACTGTCAGACTTGCTATATTGCAGAAAAGTGATCTACATAATACAGATGTTTGCTCCCTACACATATTACATGATCAGCAAATTTAATGTATTGAAATATCTCTAGTGGGTGCAGAATCAGTGGAAGGGAATTAGAGTGTCGTAACTACCACGAGAAATTAAGAATAGAGAATATACTATGTTCTAGGTCTCAGCATCCCCCTGTTCAAGTCGGGAAATGAGACCACATACATCAATATCTACTCAGTTGTTAATTAAATATGCATACCTCTGGCCCCAGTTCTTGACCCACTGAGTCAAATTTCATGAAATGATTCTTATGCATACTTGAAATTGGGAATCACCACTATTGAGCTATATTTCCCACAGGAGGAAAGTTCAAGAAATATGGGGTTTTCAGACGTGCTGTGGTGAGGTTAAGTTAGGAAGAACGAGTCTTACTTTTTGCTAAAGAGAGAGAGACACATTCTGAGTGAGACCAGGGCTCCTCTGAGCATGTGGGTCCACCTCTTCCTCACACTCCTGTCCCTCTGGCACCTCCTCCACTGACTCTTGCTGGAGCTCCAAGTTAATGTGGGGATTGGGATTTCCAGATATGATTTCAAGGCACTGTGAGGTGATGAGAGAAGCTATGGGCCTGAAGACATGAAATCAGAGTGGAAGACATCACTGTTTTGTATGGCCTTTGATAAATTGTCGACTTCTTATGAGTTTCTGTTGCCTCATTGGTAATATAGGGATAATCATATTGAATCTTTATATATCATGGAGTTGCTCCAAACACTACAGTAGAATATGGAATGTAAAACGTTAACCCTAAATGGTAGGGTAAAGGGCCATGTCAGGGTTCTTTCTCATAACTTAGCTCTGGGACAGCATCATGTGCTCTGAAATGGGTTTTATGGGGAATCTCTGCTTTATGGCCAAGGATCTGAAGGTCTGAGTGCTAGGTACCAGACAAGGGTGAAAGAGAGGGATAAAGAAAGAATTTAGTGGTGGTAGTTTTAAACACACAAACACACACAATTATAGCTAACAATCTTTGAGTACTTACCACAGTAAGCCCTTTACACAAATAATTTGCCTTTACTTCTTAAAACAATCTATTACGTATTATTATAACCACCATTTTCCAGATGAAGAAATCAAATGATATCTTGATTTGCCCAAAGTAGCATAGCTGGTAAGTGCAAGAGTCGGATGTGAGTGTGGACCCTTAACCACCAAAAGTGGCAGGGACATTAGGTTATCAATGGGATTAGATTTACCCCGTGGCAGCCACTATCGCCCTACATCCTGGACTGCAGGACCAGATAGCCCTGAAGGTCAGGAAATGTAGAGAGTAAGCAAGATAACTACTTCCCTTGCGCCCCTGATATCCCAGAAACCATAGACTGAGGAAAGTGAGTTGCTAATGCCCAATGACTCCAAATAAACACAATTTCCTTTTCGTCGAGAGCTCGTAAGAACTGGACTGGATTAACGATAAGGATTACACAATCTGCTCCTCTAGGGGACTTTAAAAGTGTTGTATATTTTATTGGTTGGAGTTGTTGTAAATAGAATCTGCTCTAAAGGAGGTATATGATAGATCACTTTGCTGGGCCTTTTTGATTCACCTAAGTTTCTTTTAGTTTAGTTCAATGGGAATAGCCAATTTTTGTGAGGACATAGTAACTAATACAGTAGTAAAAGTTTATGCTCTGCATTAAAGTCTAGGGATGGTTATTTTTCTTTTCTTTTTATGGGTGGTCTGTAGGAGCCATCAGAGAAACAGTCTCCAGATCCATCAGTATAGTGCACACACGTTGCAGACAAAAGCATTTTGCCTTTCCTTTGGGTCTAAATCACACACACAAAATCTGGTCCCTTTCATGTAGATGGAGCTAAAGGGTCTGATATCAGTCTATGAAATAGCACTTTGCCAAAAGGATCGAGATTCTTTTAGATCCAATGCAAATTTTCCTAAAACATCTGGATCCATTTCCACATGAAAAACTTGTGGGTTAATGAAATTGCCAGATGTGACCACTTGCCAAAATATTGGGATGCTTTTGTTTGTGAGTTGCTACTTTAGGGGTGTACATGATAAGGGTTGAATTACCATTCTGATTGTATCCTCCTAAACAAATTAACATTTTCAAGCTTTGCAGGCAGATATCACTATTTGAGCAACTTACACCAAAAGGAGTCCTCTGCTTCATGAGTACCTAGATAAAACCCTGATTTCAAAGCGCCTTTCTTACTTTCATAATTAGTTACTTTTCTCAATAGTTACTTATGCCCTCTCCAAGCCAGTCTCCAACATACCTCTTGATCATGAACGTATAAATCAATAGAAAAAAAAAATCTACTTTGGATATCTAAATTCAAGATTGTCTAGTTTTAATCTTGTTTCTCTGCCTTACTTTAAATTATGAACATTATGAAACAATCTCTCTGCTCAGGAGAGGCAAATATTTCCTTCCTGAAGGGTGAATCACTCAGACAATAATAAATCCTGCTCTGGTGCTCTTGTTTAATGTTACAATTCCTTCCCTAATGGGGACATCTGACCCCAGTAACCCCTTTTCCCATTCCCAAAGTACAACCTCAAACCCAAATAAATAACTTCTCCCATCAAAGAACTCAGAAGCAAAATGCTTTTTTTTTTTAAAAAAAAAGCAAAACAATGGTGATACTGCCTTAAGGCTTACTGTGCCAAATAACTTTAATAGGATCCCTTTAAAACCAAGAAAGATGTCAAAACAATAATGCAGACAGATTAGTAGCAACAGAAGTCAACCTAAGACTCTAAAAGCAGGTTCCTTAAAAGATCCAACAGTTGTCCTGAATGGGTACAGAGAAGGCTGAACAATAGATGGAATTTCAAGGAACTGGGAAACTTCTTATTTTGGTCTCTAGTAAGAGAAATGAAAGGCAGTAGCAGGTAAAGACCAGAGAGCTGAAGAGGAGGGAAAGCCGGTAATACACCCCTGCCTGTTGTAGGAAGCAGGTTGGCCTGTCCTGGAAACCAGAGCAGACTGCTTTCCTGATGTGGTAAGAGTCGGCCTGGACTTTGTCACACCGAGGAGGTTTACTGCTGTCTTTGAAGCAACTATGCACAAACCATAGCTTGTAGGTTAGATGAGCTCTCACTGTTTCGGGGATGGGAGTTTCTTCTTTTAGGATGACAGTTGTTACCAGTGTATGAAACAATAACTGGACCGACCCAGGAAAGGCCTGTTATTCAGGAAAGAAGCTGGAGGGCTGGGTCCTAGCCAAAATATGTCAGTCTTGACGTAAGGGCCAAGATTATTTGCGGTTTGTAGTACAACGTAGTTCTACAAAGGCTTAGCCTTTATATATGGAGAGAACACTGGCCAAAGAATCAAGAAACCTGTGTTCCTCACCCCATGGGTGTAATTTCCCCTGACTGAAGATTGTTGCAGTTGGATTTGGGAGCCTTAACTTGGTTTCTCTTAATCCTAGTCATCTTCTTTAATCTTTTTGGCAGGTAGTGTTCCCTTTCCTCCTTTTTTAATGTGCTGCTTTGCTGCATTTCATGTTTCCCCCTTGTATGGTATTGGAGCTTTTTGTGTTAGTTTTACTTGGAGACTGACTAGAAATATATAAAGATCTCAAGTGGCAATGTTCATTTGTTATATTGTTATGCAGTTTCCCAATATATTAATGACAGGGTAGTGTATCAATTTTCCTGTTCTTAGTTGAGTACTTTAAACCTCTGCAGTGGTCCCCAACATTTTTGGCACCAGGGATAGGTGTCATGGAAGACAATTTTTCCATGGACATGGTGGTGATAGAGGGCGGAGGCAGAACTCAGGTGATGAAGCTAACGATGGGGAGCGGCTGTAAATCAAATTTTGCTTCCACACTCCCTCTCCCACCCCTCACCTCCTGCTGTGTGCCTCCCTCCTCCCCCACCACCAAGTTTCATGGAAGACAATTTTTCCATGGACAGTGGGTGGAGGCTGGGTAAGTGGGGCAGGAGCTCTGCAGCTTGGTCCCTAACAGACCATGGACTGGTACTGGTCCACAGCCCAGGAGTTGGGGACCACAGCTCGATAGGACCGATTTTCTAGAATGAAAAAAATATCTTGACATGATTTGTCACTTACCCTAGTATCTAGTTTTCCATACTCAACTATTAACTCTAGCATAAACTGAATAACCAAATATTTCTTCAGTCTCAAGTCTGGAATTCAAATAACAAGACAATAATATCTTCTTACTTACTCTTTTTTTTTGGTATTTTCATAGTTTTGGGGTATATGTGATAATTTAACACATTCATATGATTTGTAAAGGTCAAATCAGTGTACGTGGGTTATCCATCACTTTAAATATTTGTCTTTTCTTTCTTCTAGAATAAAATTTTTCTATTCTAGCTATTTTGAAATATATAGTAGATTATTATAAACTATGATCACCCCACTGATCCATCTAACACTAGATCTTATTTCTTCTAACAAACCATGCATTTATACCCATTATCAACTACTCTTGCTCCACCCCCTTGCACCCCACCTTCCCAGCCTCTGGTAACCACCAGTCTACTCTCCATCTTCATGAGATCCACTTTTTTAGCTCCCACATATGAGTGAGAACATGGAATATTTGTCTTTCTGTGCTTGGCTTATTTCACTTAGCATACATTGTTCTGTTTTGATCTAAAATATTTGGAGAGTTTCAGACAAAAAGAATTCAAAATTAAATACATTGCATTTTCCCCCTCTTCCCTCAGGTTAAAGCAGCACATCCTTCCATTTATTTTCTCTGCTTTTTTCTCTCTTTTACATGGACACTTCTTACAGACTTTGGAAATTGAAGTTTGGTCTTTTTGTATTCTTAAAATGCTAAATGCTCCTTAGAGGACTTCATATAAAGAACAAGTCACCTTTCTTTAGAGACGTGGATAATCATTTTCTATTCAGACAGCTGTCTCAAAAGACCTTGCTATTACATATCTTGTAAGTTGAAGAAATAACATTTCTATGAAAATAAATGACCAAAGCCACTTCAGAAAGCAGCAAACTTCAAACAACTTGGTAATTTGTAGACCCCTCTGACATCCCAAGTGCATAATGGATTTGCAAAGACATTGAAGATTAAGTAAATTGACTATGAAGTCACAACTCTATTTAAACATTTTTTCTTTAAATTTTTTCATTTTGGGGAAAATACATTTGGTGATAAATATTCCCCAAGAAGCCACTGTGGTTTTCACTTCTGTCCCAGATAGTCCATCTATCCAAAAGATGCTGTTGATAAAGTCCACAGGCTTAAGGCCAAATTTAGCCTTGTGGGTCATAGAGTCCTATTACAAAACAGCTTCTGATAATCTGAGAGTTTCCTCAGAATAATATTCAGAAAGGATATTTTCTACTTGTGTTATAGATATTGGAAAGAAAAAATCTGTGGTATGTCTTAAAGTGAACTATTTGAGACTTCCATGACGGTGATGGGGCTATTTTATTGAGTACCGTCACCCACTTTGGATTTATAGGCACTAGCTGAAAGCCAGGGACTGTAAATTCTGAGGCCTGCTTATTAGAACCCGAGAGCATTTGACAATGCACATAATTAATGATCATTTGCTAAAAGTATTTTGGGGGATTTTATTCAAACAAAGTAAAAAAGAAACACATTAAATATTAGTCCTGTTATATATTATGGGACATTATATCCATTTGTGTGCCCATAAATCATTTAGCTATGAATACTTAAGAAGAGCAAGAAAATGATACCCTCTGTTCACTCTGAGATAATATTGTCTTAGTATTTGATTACAGGCGTGGTGTCCTTAATGGGCATTCTCATGCTCTGTATCCAATGTCCAGTTGGAGCTGGGACACCAAGAAATGGTAACAGGAGGACGTTAGACCAGGATCAACTAGAGTTCAGGATTGTGAAACTGGTGATGAAATAAGAGTTTTACTGAACTTGGCAGAAGGTTGTCTTTGTCTCTTTTATTGTATTGCTTTCCAACAATTGATTGGGTTGCCCCAGTTTGTGTGTGAGTGTGTGTGTGTGTAGGTATATGTGTGTGTAACGTATACATACTTTTTTGGGAGGAAGCTATTAAAAATATTTGGCCTCATTTGACTATTTTTTATTGGGTCCAAGAAATAAAGGGGGCAATGAGTGCTTCTGTGAGAGCTGGAGGAATAAAACTGACTAGTAAAACAAATAGAAGATTTATTCTCTTTGAACAGTTACAAAAAAAAAAAAATAAAAGAATCTTTGCAGTTTGAGTTAAACCAGAGCCAAAGCATTGTCCTCATATACAATGTAAAGTAGAAAAGTTTAAAGAAAACAGAAAGGGAGAAAACTGAAAGAAATATTGGCTGAGAAATTTAGATGCCCAATACAGGCTTTGTGGAGAGACGGGAAGAGTCAAAGGGCTTGTTTTAAGTGCCGTCTACCATGGACATGTCACGTGGTTTGGGCAAACCACTTAAACTTTCCTATTCTTTAGTGTACAATTCTTAAAAATGAAAAAAAAAAACCCAATAAGATTACTGAGGACTATCTAATTATAAATATTTATGATTCTAAGTTGACATTTTCAGAAAACACACAATCACAAAAAAATAAAGTGGATTTTTGGTCTAAAAGATCTCTGTAATTGTTTTATATCTCTAGTTCAGTAGTAACAGGCATGCTATGTCTGACTGCCACTGTATATCATTTCTAGGTGTAAAATCTAAGCATTTACTGCCTGCCAGGGAAGGAAAAGGGTCTAAAAGAAAATTATTTAAGGTCATACAAGCAAACTGTGGGAGAGCTTTAAAAAATCTTTAAAAAAATTGAACTGAGTACATACAGATCTTTAGAGTTTAGCTGAAGAAAGCAAAAGACTTCAAATATTTATTGAAACAGATGGCTGAATAGAACATTGACAAGTGAATTTGACTTCATTGACAAGTAAATTTGACTTCTATTTCTTGTTAGTTTCTAGATGCCAATAGCGGAAAATTTAGAACTCAAGACCATTAACTCAAGTTCTTTAATTTATGGTGATCCAGGCATGACACCCCGAATGAAAGTTATAAAAGTAAAGATAAACCATTTTTAAGTTTAAATGCAGTGACAAATAAATAGATAATGTCTAATTTTATACCAATTATTTGAAGAGAATGAACACACACACACATTTGGCAATGTCTGCCAATGTTCTTCCCTGTATCCTCCGCCTCTCATTATAATGTTGATTTATTTATTTTTTCTTTTTTAGAAGCAGGGTCTTGCTCTTTCATACAGGCTAAAGTGGCTCACTGTAGCCTCAAATTTCTGGGCTCAAGCAATTCTCCTGCCTCAGCCTCCAGAGAAGTTGGGACTACATACGTGTGCCACCATGCCTGGTTGATTTTTCTTATTTTCTGTAGAGACAGGGCCTCACTCTGTTACCCAGGCTGATCTTAAACTCAAGAACTCAAGAGGCCTCAAGCAATCCTCTTGCCTCAGCCTATCAAAGTGCTGGGATTACAGGCATGAGCCACCGTGCCCAACCATTGCAGCATTACTTAAAAAGTGAGTTTAGGGATCAACCAACTAAAGCTTTCTAAATTCTTATTATTGAAATTTATACCATCTTTAGTTTAGAAAAATCCTTTTACATTTTGTGGCTTCCCAGAGTTTATACTAAATAGGATGTGGAAGAAGATGAAGAGTGTATTTTAAATCAACACATACCCATGCTTATGAGGTCTTGAATCCACTTTAATTTCTTAAATTTAAAATTTCACCCTTGAACTTATATGAAAAGGTTCACTTGCTCAGAAAGGGGCACCTTTGAAATAGATATTTTTCCAATATATCTTATTCATGTTCAGCCAAGTCAAAGTAAAAAAGGAATTGGCCAATCACACATTATGTTTTGAGTTACAAGGGATTCTTTGGGGTTGGAGGTGGGGCAACTGGCACTTGCCCTTGTCAGAAGTTGGCAGATGAACCAGCAGCTGAGCCTTTTCTTCTCCAGGGCAGCATTAAGCTTTTAGTCCCCAGTTGTGTCTGTGTGCAAGCCAAGAATAAAACAAAAAAGTGCACAATGTGTTTTAAATAATGCAGCCCAAGCCATTTTGGGCAAAGGCAGTTAGAGAATTATAAGAGAAGGCAACCAGGAATCTTCTCTGCTGGTATGGTTGGGAAAAAGCAATCTTTCAATGTTTGTTGGCCTATTTCCATCTTTTAGACCCCAAAGAGGCATTAAGAGGAGGAAACTTGGTGTACTGACTAGAGCAGGGGAGAGTGTTAACAGTTGTCAATCTGGATAGTGGATATACAGTTGTTTGTTATAGTCATCGCTATGTCTTTCTAAATGTTTGAGAATTTTCATAATTAAAAAAAAAATGAGATGAGTTTGGAACCAAGCCTTGGATTTCAAATCCCTATCACCTTACCTTCTAACTATGGTGGCCTTATACCGGTTATTTAGCTTTTCAGAGCCCCTGCTCCCTTATCAACATAATATGAATAATAGTTTCCATCTCCAGGGTTGATCTGAGGATCCCAGGTAATGTGTATAGTGGCTGACATGTGGCTGGATTTTTTATTGGTAGCGATTGGCACCCACTTTTAAATCAAAACTCAGCTGATAGAAGCCATCTCCAGGGAAAATTTCTTGGAAGTTATGTACTGCAGCTGTTCTTCCAGATCATTATATTCACTTCTGGATTAAGTCAGATCACCAGAGATCTGTGTGTCTGTACCACATCATGCAGACCATGGCCTGTCAAGATGTTTACTCTCCACTGTCCTTGGGAAGGATGCTATGAGCTTTTGGTAAGGAGCGCCATTCAAATGGCCTGTAAAACTGTGTGTTCTCTATAAGTCTGCTATGGGCATGTGATTCACCGGGCACTTCAGTAGCCCCCATGGGAGACATTTTTGCCGGGTCTTAATATCCCAAATAATTATATTTCTTCTAAATAACTTCTTTGTATTTCTCTTACAAACACTATAAAGTGTTAAACTGATTGGGCTTTGTTTTTGGAGCTGATAGCTAGGAACTTGAGACCCAAATTAGTGATCCACCCAGAGCACCTGTATGGGTACTTAGGGTATGAAACTTTGTATTAGCTTTTCTCCAAAACCTTTATACTGTACTTTTGTTTTATTGATATTTTTCTCCATCTATTTTAAATTTGTGTCATATTGCTGTATTTTAGGTATTTTTGCAGGTCATCTTAAGTTCTTTGGTAGAACAAATAAGCAGGGGCATATAAATAAATCAACAAATAAAGAATATATAACAGTCATTATTTCAACAATAATAGAAATATCAGGTATAATTAAAAATAGAGAAGGATGAAAGCAGTAAATGTCTCTGAAGAAGATATTCTTAAATGATTGATAATAATTTAGATACTGGGTTCATTAAGAAAAATAGTTAATTAAACAAATATTTGTGGTGCATATGATACGTGCCAGGCACTATTACAAACTATAATGAGAAGATCATGGTGGCAATTTCAGAACACATTTCAGGGTAAAAGCAGTTGGTTTTAGAAATTGGAATTTGGAAGCCGGTGTGACTGAGGATCATAGGCATGGAAAATGGAAGAGAAGTGTTGATGAATTATCATGTTGTGGTTCAAGAAATAGAAAACAATGAAAGCACAAAGTGAAAAGGAGACACAAGTTCTGTTGCTATGTGGGCGAGAGATGGTGGTGTGCTGGGCTGGGTGACGAATGCCTAAAGAACAGGTCATGTCTGCAGGTGGCCACAGGATGGTGGTCTCTATGATATGTTTTTAGGGAGGAAGCCAAGGAACTAGCTGAAGACCAAAAACTTAATGAGGAACAGAAATCTCCAGATCTCAAAGTAGAATCTGTTTCCTGACCATGTAGGAGGTGGCAGCCACTTTTCACATCAGGGGTGAGGTGCAGGACCCTGGGGCCAGTGGCATCTGGGTTGTTCTCTACTATTTCCTACTATTATAGGAACTGGGGGATTGTTACCAAAGCCTTGAAACAGCTTTTTCTGTGAAAAATCAGAGCTGCTTGGCTTATGGTACTCTTTACTTAGTCTAAATTTATCTCAAACATCCCCTTACACCCTCCTCTTATTTCAGGGTTAAGGAGATTTCCAAGTGTTTCTCAGAGGTTCATTTTCATTCTAGATCTCGGTTGATCTCTGGGAGCCCTTCAGACAACCTGGGACAATTTGGGAGTATACTGGGCCTCAGGTAAAGGTCGCAGGCAAAAGCAGAAAAAACAAATCCCTCTCATAGTTTTTATAGAATATTGTTATTTATAAAACCCATCCATATATACAATGCTTTCACTATTATCAACAGTGTGATATTCTCTACTGGCTCAAGGTATATATATAGTCCCCTGTGTATATCTTTAAATTATTTGCTTCTCTACTCATTTGTCCAATACACATAAAATCTGGTACTTTCTTTACAGGATCTACTACCCCCAAATAGTCTAAGAACACTGGGGACTATTTAGTCCAAAGGGATTTAGTACTTTTTAAACTGCCAAAGAGAGTAGGAGACCATGGAAGAGGAGGAAGAGGAGGAGAGAGAATGAAAATTTCAACCATCTACTACTGTTGTTGCTTCTTGGAGCCCCAGAGTGTTTCTTCTGAAGACTGATCATGCACATCCAGAAGTAAAGCTTGCCTACAGCTGCTGCAAACACTCGCCCCTCCTGTCCCTTCCCAGGGTATGATGGTGACCCAGTTTGAAAACAAGTTTTCTTCTCCTTAGCTCATACGCCATTGCTCAGCTGTTGTGCCCCAAGGCTTAGCACTATACCAATCTGACACCTCATTCTTCCTGCCACAGAATATTGAGTGCTGCCTTGGTCTGAGGCTCAACAAGTCCCTTGGACTAGTTATCACTGTGAGTAGGGACTGTGGGCCTTGGACTGTTCTCCCCTAAAGACTCTGAATTCCTTATGCAAATTTATCTGCTCCTCTACAATGAACAGATTTTCATATCAGAGGTCTCCAAAAAAGAAAAGGAAGTTTTGACTGAGTCATTAAGATTTTGTTATACCTTTTGTCCCAGACAATGGGACTCCATTCACTGTATATTTCTATAAGTCAAATGTTTAGGAGACTCTTCCTAGAACAAAGAAGGTCTGTTTCAGCATGATCTGGTCTCCATGCCGAGACATAAGAGAGGCTAGCATATGTTTTCAGTATCTCTCTCAAGCGGTACCCACAGCCTGCAAGGCAGCTGCTACTATTTATGCCCATATCCTAGATGAGGAAACTGAGATTTAGGAAGCTTCAGGGAGTTGTTCAAGGTCACATGGTGATACACTGTGATTGATGCATCTGACATCTTAATACAGTGGCATTAGCTAAAGGTCAGAGGCCTCAGTAGTGCAGGAAATTGTAAAGCACATTAATCACATTGAGCAATAGAATATGTGTGCTGGTTAGATACTTTTGCATTCATGGGATATTTAACAAATATGCATATGGATATATTTTTACAGAAACATGGTTTTACAGTAGTAGAATATAAAAAGAAAAATGAAGATTTGTTCTAGAAGCATTCTGTAAGCAAGATCTTGCTCTTTATAGTCAAAACATCAAGAACTCATAGCAATAAAGCAGTGGACTTCTCCAGAGTCTTTTGAGTCAGCCTCTGCAGACAGAAAGATTAAGATGAGAAGGATCTCAGAGGCTCTCTGGACAGTGAAACACTGAGCTCATATGACATGCACTAGAGTGGGTGGCTACAAGTGATCAGAGAATGCCAAAAATACAGACGGCAAAGACTCTCTGGGGAGTACTATTAACTGCTGGAAATAATAGTGCCCCTCTTTATACCCTTAATTGATGGGTTATTAGTCAGATTTTCCAGCAGAATTATAGTTTTTTCCCATGAACCAATGAAACCAAAAGCATTATATAATTGAGGAGGAATTTTGTAGGCAATGCTTAAGTCACCTTCTGAGGTTAGGCAATGAAGGGCAGGGCTTGGCCATACCAGAGAAAGTCAAGGCCTCCTGCAAAAGCTGCACACTTGGGATGTGTTGTGAGGAGGGATAGGGAAGGGTTGGAGAGAGAGGCAGACAAGTGGGAGATCCTGGAGCTGTGTCAAAGTAGTCTGTGTATCCTTTATTAGGTTCAAACTAGTCACATTGGGAATATAAAAGAGCAAAGTCTATATTGAAGAGAATCAATCACACTGTTCAGCAAGTCAATAAAAGCAAGGACAGAAGTCCAGCCTGGAATGGGATGGTCAGATTCATAAGAGACAGATGAATTTGACAGGTGAGTGGGAACTAATTTCACAAACTTAACAGGTAAATAGCCCATTACTCTTACTAGCTGATTGGTGATTCTCTTAGAGCTGGGATCATGGTCTTAAAGGGACAAAACCGTGGGCACAGTCTGACCATGACCCAGCTTGAATTCCTTTGCTTTTTCCTTTTTGTCCTCCCAGGTGCCAGAGAACCTACATCAACTTTCCAAACATGAGGACTGCCAAGAAGTTAAGAATAGATTAGAAAGGCTTGATTAGAACACGGATGAATCAGCAAAGAGGAATTTTAAACAGGTTCTGAGGCAAATGCCAAATGGTGTCCTACATTACGGAAGGAAGCTGACTCAACTGGCAAATATTTATTGAGCATCTAGTATGTGCCAGGCACTGTGCTTGCCATTTTGTACAATGTGGAACAAAACAGACAAAAATACTCGATTAATAGAGCTTACATTCTAAGGAAGAAGTTCATACATTAAACGAAGGAACCTATTAAATTATAATAGATGCTATGAAAGAAAGAACAGAATATTCTGAAAGAAAAACAGGTACATAAATTAGATTGATCTTATAAAGGGGTGATGTTACAAGTTGATAACTTGAGACCTGAGGCAGAGGAGGAGGAGTTACTCAAGTCAAGAAAGGACACTCCAAGCGGAGGAAATAGACCAAGAAAAACTCTGGGGCTTAGTGTATTTGAGGCACTAAAAGAATTCATCTTTGGCTAGAGGTCAGGGAGAATGGTGTGAGATATAGCCCCAGGGGAGCCGGGCCCCACCTCTCCTGTTAGTTTGTGGGCCATTTTAAAGTGTTTTAAGAGGGGAAGTGATTTTATTTGCATGTGAAAAAGATAACTTTCTGCTGAATGGAGAAAAGCAAGAGCAGAAGCCACAAGACCAACTATGAGCCCGGTGATGGATAAGGTGATGAGTCATGGACTTTATTGCATGTAGCAGAGATGGAAAAAATTGAATTGATTTGAGACACACCTTGGAGTTAGAATTGACATGATCCATCAAGATTGTTGCATTTCCTGGACAGGTGGAAAAAGGAGAGCTTTTGCTGAGTTTAACTTCCCTTTATAGATGAGGGTTCCTCATTTAATCCCCAGAGAATTAAAACAATGTGTTTCGGATCACCACATTGAACAGAAGCTTAAACTATTATAAATAAGTTCTTCTTTTTTTGAGTCAGAGTCTTACTCTGTTGCCTGGACTAGAGTGCTATGGCATTAGCCTAGCTCACAGCAACCTCAAACTCCTGGGCTCAAGCAATCCTTCTACCTCAGCCTCCTGAGTAGCTGGGACTACAGGCATGTGCCACCATGCCTGGCTAATTTATATATATATATGTATGTATATATATGTATATGTGTATATATATGTATATATATATATTTTTTTTAGTTGGCCAATTAATTTCTTTCTATTTATAGTAGAGACGGGTTCTCGCTCTTGCTCAGGCTGGTTTGGAACTCCTGATCTTGAGCGATCCACCCGCCTCCGCCTCCCAGAGTGTTAGGATTACAAGCGTGAGACACCACGCCCGGCCTATAGATAGGTTCTAATCTCACACTCTCTAGCCCATTGAAGATGATTGTTTTTAGAGTAAGCATATAAGATTATGCTGTCCCAGACCGTAGGTCACTATGTACATGTAGCTATTTAAATTTAAATTAATTAAAATGAAATAAAGTTTAAAAATTCAGTTGCTCAATTATACTAGCCATGTTTCAAGTGTTCAATAGCTACACATAGCTAGTAGCTACCATAATAGACAGCATAGACGCAGAACATTTTTATCAGCACAAAAAGTTTTATTTACCAGGTTTAACGTAATATATCATTTAAACCTAGGCACTTTTGAAAGTAAATGGGAACATATTTCATAATCACACTAGGACAACAGGCTAAGACAGTCTCTAATGATGCTCACCTTTTGGTATTCATGCCCTTGTGGGATTCTCACCCCTTGAGTGTGGGCTGGACCTACTGACTCATTTCTAAAGAAAAGAATTATGGCAAAAGTGATGGAATGGCTCTTCAAGATTAGATTACAAAAAGATCATGGCTTTCATTTTAAACATTCTTTCTTGCTTACATGCTTTGAGGGAAACCAACTTATGCTGTAATATGCCCCATGGAGTGGCTCATGTGACAAGGCACAGAGGCAGGTCTCCGGCCAACAGCTAGCAAGAAAATGAGGCCCTCAGTTCAATGACTAGCAAGGAACTGAGCACTGTTAAGGACTTTGCAAGCTAGCTTGGTAGCAGCTCCTTCCCAGGTTGAGACTTAAGATGAGAATAAAATCCCAGCCAACAGTCTGTGACCTTCGGAGGGACCTTAAGCCAGAGGGACCCAGCTAAACTGCACCTGGATGCCTGACCCACAGAAACAACACATGATAAATGTTTGCTATTTTATACAATGAAGTTTGGGGGTAATTTGTTATGTGGCAATAGATAACTAATACATCTTGGGCTGCTCTGGGCATGATTTCTCAAATTTTAAGGAGCTGTGTGTTGATATGCAAGCATTTTACCTTATTGTTCATCACCCCTAAACTCAATCATCTTTCTTCTTATGTCTTTTCCTTCTACAACTGGAGAAGGCCCAAACTGAACCCTAGAAGCCTTTAATTTATGTTTGCTGATTAAGTGGAAAAAATGAATAAATAATAATATACGGCAAGCAAGTGTTTTCTCCTCCCACCTATCTGTAAGTAGATGGCCAATCTTTGACTTGGAAGGAAAATAACTCAGCATAAAAAAGAAAAAGGTAAGGGAACCCCTTGGAAATGTATTTAAAATGAAAACAACCCAATTTCTTGTTCTTTGTTTTCTTTCCTCTCTAACACCTAGTTTGCTCTTGTTTCACTCATTGTTGTTCCATGTATATTGGTGGCCATGGGCAAATTAAACTCTGAATACAGCTGTTTTACTCCAGGTTCCTTGAAGTTCATTAAGTGAGAGTGCTAGTGAACAATACCATGTGTCAGCCTCAGAGCTGTTATCGCCAGTGTGAAATCAGTAAACCTTGCTATGGTTCTATTCTCATCCAAGAGCATCTCTGGCAGCTGTAGTGCAGTATGTACATCTGCTTTGTGTCCATGAGAGTAAGTCTGTTACGTCTTTTAAGTGTTTCCGTGTTACAGTAGCAAAAGCCCTGAAAGTCTTGATGAAATCCATTATAATAGAGGTTCTATAATTTCATTAATTCCTGGGGTGGTATGGGCATAATTATTCCACGGAACCAATTTTTAAAGATAGAAATACATAGTGTTAAAATGAGTTTAGAAGCTAACGACCGAAATGTTGAAAGATTTGGAATTAATACTCAGATAGCCCAAGCCCATTCAATGTGAATATAACCAGGACATGGGATACAGGCAGACTTGAAGTACTATGAGACCAAAGATAAGATGTGGAAAATAAAATCCACCAAGAGAGGTAAAAACATTTATGATGCTATTCAGAAAAAGAATCAGCAGTCTTCTGATGAGATCAGGACTGTAAACACCTAGCCTCGAAATGATGGCCTGAATCACTACAAAAATTAGCCACCTACCTCTGATACTTCAGGGACAACACAATTACCATAGCTGGCATCATAAAAATAACATTTCAAACAGAGGCTCACAAAATGTGTTTTGTTAAGAACTCTCTTGGCATGTAAATTATAATCCCTTAGCTGCCTTCCATATTGTCAATGTAAATTTCCCTTTGGAATTCTTCCTCCATGCTCTGTGTGGATGGGGAAGCTCAGAGATTTAGCAAAGCCCCAGGGAGACTATGCCTGGAAGGTCTCCAGGGATTCTAGAACGATTTTCAGGGAAATAATTTTTAAAACACTAAACATTTGAGACATGTCTTTATGAAACCAGGAAAGAGAGTTTACATAAAGTGTAGTAATTTGATTAAAAAATATTTGAAGATGAGGATCAGTATGTAAATTCAAGATGAAAGAGGTTACGGAGAATTTTGTGGGACCACATGACACATCAATACTCATTTGCAGGTGGCTTTCTGAAGAAAAAGATAGGGAATTCACTAGAGAGGTGGGATAGGGGGAAATATATGGATTTCTTTGGTTCACTGAAAGCTCTAGATATTTAAAATCGTTTTCTCTAGTACACACTAAAATATTCTTATTCTATACTGCTTTATTTTATCCTAGATTACTTGGCTAGACTTCTCTCTCTTTTCTTTCCCATTTGAATTACATTCTCCTCTTAATTCTCTTCTCAAGAACAAATATTTTCCATACACTCTCACCTCCCTCTTCCCTACCAATGCTTCACACCAATGATCACTCTATTCCTTGAGCTCAAACAGACCTTCTTGTATAGTGTACTCAAACGTGTAATTAACTTACTATTGGTATAGGTGTACACATGTCTGCTTTGCCTTTGTACTTTGCTTCTCAACTGAATTGTAAGCTCCCAAGAGGGCAGAAAATGGACTTTACATTTTCCTGTCCCAACCTTCAACATGAGCCTATTCAAATGCTTTGAACATAGCAGGCACCCTGGCCATGATAACTTCCCAACTGAAAAAGCTCCCCAGGAAAAATGAGTTTTAGAGAGAATCTCAATAGTATAAAGGAGAACATGTTTGAGAGGAATGTGGTTTATAGTTATGGTTTGTTTAAGTTTTAGAACCCGATACATGCAACCTTACCTAGAACTGCCAGTTTAGAAGTACTTAGGTTATAGAGTTGCCCTTTTGAGCACAAAATAGTGATAGGAGGAAAATGTGATGGTTAATAGTTTATAACTAGTGCATGAAATCTTGTAAAGAGATAAACATTTAGATTTAATAGTCATTGAGTGCTTACTGTGTGCCAGGAACTACCACACTTCACACTCAGAGACATCCTGCCAGGATATCATTGGCTCCAAATCACATATGAGGTGTCCAGGCTTATAGCAGAGATGCCAGTAGCCAGGGTCCAGACAGAATAGGTGGTAGAAAAATGACTGGAAAGCAAGATTCTTCACTTCATCTCCACCAGGTCACGGTTTCCTCTCTCCATAGCTAATTTTTCCAACAGCAATATTATTCCATGATTTTAAGTCACAACAATGAAAAGAGGTATAAATTGAATTTTGAAAGAGATTCTTTCCTATATGACACTGGTTATGAGTTGTAATTTCAATCCAAAACAAATGTCTAAAACTAAGTATTCATATACTTAAATAAAAACAAGTAAACTTAGAGACTTGGGAATTAAAGAAAGCACAATTCATCACCCTGTGTTTTCAATCAAATAATTAAATATCAATAAATCTCATTTATTGTGAATAGAAACTTTTAAAAGAATCTTACAGAGCTACTTATAGTGGACACTTGCCTCATTTATTTATTTATATTTTTTTGATGTTCAGCAAAAGAACCCCATTTCTGGTTCTTGGTTTTGTTGAGACTTCACTGTATAAGTCTTAATTGGGAGTCCAGGTTATAACTTCACTGCAGAATTTATTCAGTTTCTCCCTATACCCTGGAGACCAGGTGGGAGGAAGTACAGGTGACCTAGGCTTCACCTATGTACCTTCACCCAGGACTTTGAATGTCAAGAAGGTGATCTTGCTCTGAGA
Organism: Microcebus murinus; assembly: GCF_040939455.1. Classification (NCBI taxonomy): domain Eukaryota; kingdom Metazoa; phylum Chordata; class Mammalia; order Primates; family Cheirogaleidae; genus Microcebus; species Microcebus murinus. Next base: position 91,449,845 of record NC_134111.1, on the reverse strand, counting down.
GGACATAGCCTAGCAGAAGTGATGACACTGTGGAGTTTGCGTTCAGTGGAGTCAGACCTATGCAGTGGCAGTGGTGATGATGTTCCTGCAGATTCCCATCCCTCGCCTTCCTTGCCTGCTTCCTGTTTGCCAGTTCTCATTCTTTACCCTGTCCATTCAATTTGTTTAGCAATTACCCTTCTGAATCACTAGAGCTTAAGTTAACTCTTGGGTGGTTGTGCTTGCAGCCAACAACATATTTACGTGACAGTACAATGAGGAAAATATGCCATATAAGCCATAGCACTAATGGGAATCATTAAGTTAATCTTTATCTCTAATTTTTACCAGGGTCATGTGGATGGTTTTCAAAACATAGTGATTCACAACCTGAACAGACACTTTAAGGTGCATGACCAATGTCAAAATGGATGAGCCATTTACGTCCGGGCTAATGTTTAGCCCAGAGATGTTGGCTGTTTCCCAGGATGGGGCATGTCAACACTAGGTGCACAACATTGGGAGGCAGAGAGGTGCTGTACAAAGGGCCCAAGCTATGAGGTCACTTCTTTTTCCACTAACAGCTATGCAATCCTTACAGTTGCCCTGCTTCTCTTAGTTTCAGTACGATTATGTGTTCAATGGGGGTAAATGCCTATACTCTTCTGGTTGTAATTGGAGTTCATGAGTGTAAAGTCCCTGGTAGATACTGAATGAATATTGGTGCCCAAACCTTTCCTCTTCTGTTACAACTTCTATTAATTACCATATTCAGTGGAAATCATTGCCCATACCGAGGGGATAATAAAGAAATAGATGACTCAAAGAATTGTCCATCAAAAGGCCAGGAGAAAAAATTATTAATACATATACATACATGTGTCTCTGTGTGGCTACTGGGATTCATGGAAATTATATTTATAATTTTGATTATCTAAAAGTAGTCCTAGAGATCCATGACACAAAATGCTTCATAGTTTTGATAAAGTGTATGAATGATTGAACAGTATTCTGCAAGGGTGGCACAAAAGAGCAAACCACTTAGCTAGTGAGTAAACCCAGCAGATTTCTCAGCATAAACATTTCAGCTCATTTTTGTGATTTTCTACTAATTCCTTCTATACATTGTAACTCTCATGAGGGGATCAATTACAGGTTCTTCTTGGGAAAGCACCTCTAAAAGAGGAGGCCAAGAAATGCAAGGCAAGAGAGAACGAATAGCTATAAGTAAAAACAGATATCTGCTTTTCTCTATAAGAACACATATCCTAAAGAGTTGAATTTGACCTCCGCAGTAGCATGGACTGGTTGTGGGTGAAGATCCACATATAATTTATGTAGGAGTACGACATAGAGTTGGATAAAAACATTTTAGTGCTTGTTTCAGCTAGCTCAAAACTGTTTCTCAAGCAAGAGAATATTAAGAGACTGAGGGCTTATTTAAAATTTTATTCACATTTTCATTGCAGTTTATGTTGGGAATCATTTGCTGTAGTAGTATTTAGAAATTTGTTGGTTGGCAAGAGCTCATGAATAGCATATATTTTTTTCTCTCTGTGGGTTGGATTTAATATAATGCCAACGGGTCAAATTTTATAAAGAAAAAGGAAGGATAACTCTAAAATAGAATAGTGAACTAATCATCTCCCAAAGAATTTCAAGAACAGTCTTTTCAAATCACTGGAATCATCAAATCATAGAGCTACAGAGCACTTCAGTCTCTCTAGTTATATTAGGTGATAATTTTAAAATAACATTTAAATTGTGCTTATAACAGTATGGAGTTTTATACACATGAATTTTAGAAAGTTGGCAATTACCAGATCAATAAATCACAATACAAATCATGAGTTGAAGGGAGACGGGGAGACATGCGGCTGATCACCACTTGAGGAAATTCTTTGATTTGGAATACATTGCTCGTTGGTTCTGATAGAGGTAAGAAACTATGTCCTAACTGTGCTTCACCATGGTGGGACACTCAGGCCTATGAAGGAATGCTTGACATAAAAATAAAGCAAGAAGAATTATGACACCTAATTAGAAAATATCTGTAACTCTTACTTGAGAGAGTTTCACCATGAACTAAATTATAGCTCCGATCCTTTCTGTAGGACTTTGTGTGAGATTGTGTTTTACAGAATGTGCAACCATTATACTGTCTCTTTTGATGGATAAAAAGTGTTTCTTCCGTAGTCTCCACAATTGACATTACGTGGCTTGAGTTCCTCTCTCTGAAGGACACATTATTTTTTAAAGGTTATTTATTGTCCAGGCAGGCCCTCTCTGTGATTCCTTCCTCTGATGAGGTTACTCGGAATATTATTCCACAGACATGCAGGAAAACTCAGTAGCAGGGAAAATAACAGTGTCGTTAACCTCCTTAACACTGGAGATAAATTAATGCTAATAGGAGAGGTACCAGGGTAGCAATTGACTTGACAGAATGAAACTGGACAGCATTAGGAGACAGTAGCTGGTGTCACTCTGGTGTGCTCCATGGTCTTGTGTGGGTGCGACGGCCGGGAGTTGGGAGCGGCTCTTACTCCTCCCTTCTTGAAGTTCCAGGCGCACTGCACTGATTTAAAGTCCAGCTGGTCCAGGGCTCCTCTCACCCACCACTGCTGACCTTGCTGATGGAAACCAGTGCCACCGTTATTAATTTAAGTCTCCGCAGATCAAATAACTCTTCTCCTCTCATTTCATGACAGGGTATCATGACAGCTTCACGGTAAATATACATGCCAGGGTGAGAGTGAGCTCTGCCTCACTAGAAAACATTTTGTAAAGATATTTAAATCATGTACTGCAAGGGGAGATAGGCTAGAGTAGATGTCTAAGAGAAGCAAGATAGAAAAAAAAAAAAAAAGAAAGAAAGAAAAAAAGCAACAATCTAAAAGACAGAAATAAATAGAGGTCCCCCAGGTCACTTTCGGCCAGCCATGGAAATGCATTTTATGTTTTCATTTGTTAATTGAACACTAAATGAGAATGGCAATAATTAATATTTTTACTGCCCATTAATTAGGAAATGGTATCTTGTGTAAGCTACCTAGAAAGATGATATATGAGGCATGACTAAGTTGGAGCGCCACTGTGAATTGATTGTGGTCTCACACGTGGGAATATAAATGTGTTAATCATTTTGAATCATTATCAGAGGGGTTTTTAATAAATGCCCGGTTCTTCCAGTTGTTTCGTTGTGTGTTTGGATGGACCGCAGTTAGCACAAAGGGGGATTTTTTTTTTTTTGCTGTTATTTAACATCGCCAGCAGGCTGAGACAGTGTGCAGTCTGCGGCTCACAGAAGGTTGGTTTCCGAAGAGTCTTTGCCCATGGCATGTGGAGATTTTCAGGTTTGAGCCTTCATCCAGTTGCCAAAACATCTGGTTCAGTTTTGGGAAAATATTTGTAGTTATTTTTCCATCCGGATTTAATTACTGCCACTGGAACATTAATGGGTTCCCTGCTGGCCTAATAGATTTTTATCTGTGTACTCTCATATCTGTGGAGTGTAACTGACAAATCAGAGCCCTGTTTTGCTGTGACTTCCATAAAACAACCGCAGCCTGAAGAACTGAGGATTGACGGAATTCGAAAGATGAACAGATATCAGATTTGTGGGACGGGGATGCTAATTTGCAAAGAAGATTATTTTTGCTATTTAAATAACATTCATTGAGAGAATCATCTACTGTATTCTAAAATCTATGCCCTAAATAAGATAGATATGTTCGTTATCAACCACAGAAGTATATATTTCAATATTAAAACTACTGTAATCTCTGATCTATTAATGAGAAAGTGCAATAGGTTATGTAGAAAAGAAAACAAAAAAGCATTATTTATTATGTTGTATAGAGCAGGCAATGTACTTAATGGTTTAAAGATATAATTTCATTTTAATCATCCCAAGAATATGAGGTAGGTATTATGATGGCCCCTGTTATTGACAAGGACATTGAATCTCAGTGAGATTGGGTAACTTGGCCAAGGTCATACACTGAATAAGTGGAATTAGGATTTGAATACTAGTATGTATGACTTGCCTACTCTTGTAACTGTAATGCCAATGACATACCTTTATCATTCCTTTATAGGCATCTGTTAACTACTTGATAAGTTTTGGGTAAGGTACTTGCTGCTGGGGACACAAAAGGCCAACAAGATGAGGTTCCTTTGGTGCCAGAGTGGATGGCAAGGCCAGCAGTCTCTGTACTGCATTGTATAGAGGCTTCACTAGCCTGGCGCAACTCTGCCACGCTTTCCACTAGCTTAAAGCTTCATCCCAATAAGGGGCCATTCCATTTTCATTGTGGCTATAAATATTATCAGAATGAATAGAACAGATCTTTAAAAACCATCAGAGAATAGTAGTTTATCGCCATCCACTATGTAGTAGTAAGGCAGCATTTTATCTGGGAATGGATAGGGCTTGCATCTGAATCATGACTCAAACTTACTATAGGGAAGTTGTTGAAGGTTTTAGAGCCACACTTCTTCTTCTGTAAAATGGGGATAATGTTATCATTTTCATTAAGTTTCTTTGACACTTATTTGAGATAATGTATTATAGTGTAGGCATAGTGCTTGCCACATAGTTAAGTCTTAAAAATGTCATTGCTCGTATTATCCAGAAAATAAAAGAACATCATAGGAACTATACCTTCCTCTCCATATGTTCACTGCAGACAGGTGAGTTCCATATATTTCAACCTGCAAATCTTCTCTTCCAAGGAAACCTATAAAAGCTCTGAGGATGAGGCAGAGTAGCTCAGAGCAGCTCAATGCTTCTCCCTGCTGGTTTGAGTTCTGTCTTCATCTTTCTCTACCTCTGTTTATTTATGAATCGGTCACTCACATTGTGAGTGGATCTTTTGATTCCTCATCTTTCTTTTACTTTTGGATATTACTGCTGGATCCCTTTACACATCTATTTCCTTAAAAATATGCTGCCATTTTGGATCCTTTACAGACCATGCTGACTTTTCAAAATCTTGACTGTATCTTGCTCCTGTGCTCGATGTGGCCTGCTGCTACTTGTGACCTAAAGTAACACGATGCAGGCTATGTTTGGTTGGAGAAGGGGCATATTTGAAAGTTGACAAGTTTTCACTTGAATGCATTATTAATAGCAACAAATAAGCCAGTCATGGTGAGAATATTAATTTTTGGAGAAGACATGTAAATATCTTGCTGGAAAAACGTTTTAAGTACACTGTACCAATCTAAAATATTACACACACAAAACCCAGGGGTTATAACTCAAGGGAACTCCCACAGCATTGAGAAAAAAATTTGTATAATGGGAAGAACGTAAGTATTGGTATGCAGTGAATCAGAGTTTGTAACTCAGCTCTTACAGTAAACAGGTATGTAACTTTGAGGAAATCACATCGTCTCTCTGAGTTTTGTTTTGTTTTTTCCCTACAACCATGTCACATGTTACTGTGAATATTAAATAAAATGATGCAGGCCAGGCGCAGTGTAATCCTAGCACTCTGGGAGGCCGAAGCGGGAGGATTGCTGGAGGTCAGGCGTTTGAAACCAGCCTGAGCAAGAGCAAGACCTTGTTTCTACTATAAATAGAAAGAAATTAATTGGCCAACTAATATATATAGAAAACATTAGCCGGGCGTGGTGGCACATGCCTGTAGTCCCAGCTACTTGGGAGGCTGAGGCAGCAGGATTGCTTGAGCCCAGGAGTTTGAGGTTGCTGTGAGCTAGGCTGACGCCATGGCACTCACTCTAGCCTGGGCAACAAAGCGAGACTCTGTCTCAATAAATAAATAAATAAATAAAATGATGCAAAGTGATTGGTACATTTCCTTGTATGATGCAATGGCTGTGATTACTCTTGCTGCATTCATTAGGATTTTCTTACACAATAGTTGTTTATGTGGTCCAGGGCCAGAGATTGTCAAGAATGGAGTTGGGACTCAGCTATTTTCAGTTATTTTCATTTTGTTTTGCTACGAAAAGTTTGATGAGTTCAGCAGCCTGCATGGAGTGATGGCTTCTGGGAAGGATTAGTGGGGAAGATTCTGAGCCTTCTGCTTCCCTGTCTTGCCCAGCAGTGCTGTTTTATCTTTTTAAATTAATAGACTTTATTTTTTAGAACTATTTTAGATTTATAGAAAATTGAGCAGAAAGTGAAGAGAGTTTCTTTGTACAGAAACTCTCTCCCCCCCACCATACCCTGCACAGTTTTCCCTGCTATTAACAACTTGCACTTGCGGGGTACATGTGTTACAATTGATGAACCAATACTGATACATTATTCATAAATTTAAAGCTTACATTAGAGCTTAACTTTTTGTATTGTGCAATTCTATAGACTTTGACAAATGCATAATAGCTGCCAATACAATACTATACAGAATAGTTTCCTTGCTCTAAAATTTCCCTGTGCTCCACCTATTCATCCCCCCCATTCTCCCCCATACCCCTGGCCACCACTAATCTTTTTATTGTCTCCAGAGTTTTGCCTTTTCCAGAATGTCATAAAGTTAGAATCAGTAGCCTTTTCAGATTGGCTTCTTTCATTTAGTAGTATGCACTTAAGTTTCTTCCATATCTTTTCATGGCTTGATAGCTCATTTCTTTTTATCAATGAATAACATTTCATTGTATAGATCTACCACAGTTTATCCATCTACCTATTGAAAGACATCTTGATTGCTTCCAATTTTTGGCAATTATGAATAAGTCTGCTACAAACATTTGTGTGCAAGTTTTTTTGAGAAATGTTTTCAACTCTTTTGGGTAAATACCTAAGAGGGCTATTGCTGGACGGTGTGGTAAGACTATATCTAGCTTTGCAAGGAGCTGCTGAATTGTCTTCCAAGGTGGCTACATCATTTTGCATTTTCACCAGCAATGAATGAGAGTTCATGTTGATCTACATCCTAGTCAGTATCTGGTGTCATCTGTGTTTTGGATTTTAGTCATTCTAATACACAGGCAGTGGTATCTCATTGTTCTGACTTGCAATTCCATAATACCCTAAGATGTTGAGCATTTTATATATGCCTATTTGTCATCTGTATGTTTTCTTTAGAGAAGTGTCTGTTTAGATATTTTGATCATTTTTAAATTGGGTTGTTTGTTTTCTTACTGTTGAATTTTAAGAATTCTTTGTATATATCTGATACCAGTTCTTTATCACTCTCCAGTACTGTGGCTGCTCAGTGATGTTAAAGGATACGAACCTTGACATAATTCCCTTTGTATCCTCTGTATCCATCCTGCTGTAGAGCTCTATGCATGATAATTTTAGTGCAGCACCAAGGCTGATGAGGATTTTGGGGACACACATTTGACTGTGCAGTGCAGAGTACATGGTAGCATAGTTTTAGGATTCAGAAAGTACGGAAAAGTCAGAATTACTTTTTTTGTTTGTTAAGCTATAGTGAATTTTACACACAGTGCTTCTCAAACTTTGATGTGCATTTGAGTCACTTTGGTTTTGTTAAAATGTGGGTTCTGATTCAATAGATCTGGGTGGAGCCTAAGAATCTGTGTTTCTAACCAGAACCAAGGCACAGGGGTACCATGCCTAGGGTCCACAATACTTCTAGGGGCCCATGACAATGTCTTAATTTCTTTTAAAATCCAAAGAAAAAACTGAGTATTTAGATTCAAGAAAAAGTTTTAATATTTAATATTAGTAGATGTCTTTGTATTAGCATAATCATAAAATATATTTTTAAATTTTCTTTGTGGAAGAAGGAGCCCATGAACACAAAAGTGCCTGTGGGCCATGGATGTCATAAGGACGCCCTGTCTCTAAGTAGCTCCCAGGTGACAGCAATGCTGTTAGTCCAGGGACTATACTCTGAGTAGCAAGGATTTATTAGGTTCTTTCTTACAGTGGTTGCTGAGAGAGGCATCTAAAACCATGTAGAATATCTGGGATTTTCTATTTATTAAACAAAGTCTGAACAGTCCAGTAGAAAATGCAGTTTTGCCAATTTTCATGGCACCAACTTCTGAAGGTTGGTGTATTCTCTCTTTTGAATGAGCTCCCCAAATATTTGGCCCAATCAACTGACTCTTTTAACTGGTATTGTTGGCTTTGGTAGGTTTTCCTCAACATGGGCATTCTCTGTGTTGTTAGGAGATATGTCCAAAGCAGTCTTTGAAACGTCTTTGCTATTTATTCAGTGTTTCTTCTTTCTCAACTAAGAAACCAAAACCATTTTCCTCCCCTGTTCCTAGTAGACCTTGCCATGTTCTAAATTAAACAAATATTTGTTAAAAATTTACTCTGTGTCCTCACATGGTCCCTGCCTTCAAGTTACTCTTTTAACTTCCTTTTGCTTAAAAATCTAGAAACTTCTAAGTTAAGGGAAAAACAAAACAAAACGAAAGCACCAACTAAAGACCAACCAACCAAACCAACCAGAAAATCTCAACTAGAGGAAAGCTCCCACCTGGATCAATTTTCTTTTCTCTATGACAATGATTTTCAAAGTGTAGTCTTCAGACCTGGGAAATTGTTAAAAAATGAAACTCTAGGACTCCACCCCAGAAACTAAATCAGGAACTCTGCAGGCCTGGTACCAATCTGGGGTTTTAATAAGCCTCCAGGTGATTCTGATGCACACAAAAGTTTGAGAATCACAGTTGCAAAACATTGGTTCTTACCCAAGCTGCAAAATAGAATCACTTGGAGAGCTTTAAAAAATACAGATGCCTGGGCTCCCATCCAAACATTCTGATTCAATTAGTCTAGAGTGGGGCCTGAACATGGGCATTTTTAAACAGCTTCCCAGGTGATTCTTAGGTATGTCCAGGGGCGAGAGCCACTGTGCCCTCTGTCTCATCAGATGAAATTCCTCTATGGCAGGTGTGTGAGTGTGCATCAATGACTTTGTGAGTGTGTGAATGCTGAATCTTTCCTAGACAAGCTTCATTCTTATGAAACTCTTTGATACAGAGATTACTCTAGAAATTTACATGCTCTCAATAGACAAATGTGTGTTACACATTTACTACATGATTTCTGCTCTAGACAGTGGTTGGCAAACGATGGCCCATGGGCCAAATCCTGTCCACAGATTGTTTTTGTATGGCTTACAAGCTAAGAATAGTTTTTATGTCTATAAAGGTTTGGGGAAAAAAATCAAAGAAGAATATATAGCAGACATCATATGTAGCCCACAAAACCTAACTATTTACTATTTAATCCTTTGCAAAATTTTTTTTTCTGACCCTGCTAGGAGATACAACAGGGACAGCTATAGAAGGGTCCATAAACTAGTTTTAGAAGCAACACACAGAACAGCTATCATGCAAGATTATCTGAGCCTTTCATGGGACAATATATAAATGCTATGGAAAATTAAAAAATCAAAAAAAATCATAAAGGAATTGGAACTCATCTGAGCTTCAAAGCATTTGGACACGTGTAAGAAGGAAAAGACATTTCACATGAAGCTTTCTGGTAAGGGGACATTCAGATTTCAGAGAACTCAGCTTCAAATACTTCCTAGGAGCTTAGAACACAGGGTTCCTGACATTATTAGGCTACTGGCATGCCTTGAGTTCTGTCAACAGGATTTCCTTCTTATATTACAGTCTCTATCCTCCGTTGAATCATTTTTTTTTTTTTTAGCTATGTGATATAAGGCAGCCTATCCCAAAGTCTGTTTGATGATTAGTGACTTCCTCAGAGAGTTCTTACTTAAGATTGGCATTTGTCCCCACTGCCCCTCTCTCAATTTATTCCTTCTCATGTCACCCCGTGTGAGGTCATAGCACTTAGCAACACCTTAAAAGGACTTGCTAATGTTTTTGTTGCCTGTGTCTCCCTGTTGGACTGTAAAACCCATGAGTTTAGGTACTTGTCTATCTTATGCAATACCACATCACAGTGCAGAGCTGAGTGTTTGGTATAGAGTAGGCATTGAATAAAATGTTTCTAGAATGGTGCTTCATAACTGTTAAACTTATATGTAATTAAAAAAGGGTTTCTAAGTTGAATACATTTTGGAGATTGAGTGATACCAAGGAAAATAGAGTTTCTTTAACTGCAGGAATTATCAGAACCCTTCATATGCTAAGGTTCTAGCTTGATAGGTAAGCATTGTATGTGTAGTCAGATCCCAAAATATTTATAGCTGCTTGTATTAGACACAGGTACCATAGGGCAAAATTGTAGATGAAAGTTTATGAGAAAATGGAACTGATGAATTCCTCATCAACACCGGCAGCTGTTTATTTATGGAGCTTTACTTGATATTCTTTTCATTGAGACACTTGTAGTTTATACAGTTGTTTGTGTATAATATAATTACGGAGGTTTGTTACCAGTGTAGTCACCTGAATATTTTTACATTGTTTAAAATAGGATGGTCACTCTTCTAAGAATCATTCTTATCCTTGATTAAAAGGCCTCCCAGAGTAAAGCCTAGTTTATAGAGCCAGTCTCTGCCCTGAAGAGGAAGACCTGAGTCATCCTGATATATACACATGTTCTAAGTTAAGGTGTTTATTGACTGCCTTGAAGTCTTGCTCTCTATTTTATGATTAGAAATGAGAGGTTTCTGGTGTCATTTCATTTGGGGAAAGTTACTCATCCAAGATAATCCTATAGTCACTCAATTAGCCAAATGCTATCATTCTTTCTTTTGAAATTAGATGGAATTCTCTGGTGAAAATCAGTTCAGGCTGAAAATCCACCCAATCATCCAACAAAAATGGGACTGTATTCTGGGCTTAAGGAGCTGTGAGGCTTTCTGTGCAGAGATGAGTGAGGAATGGTTCTGGTTCTTCTAACAGCTGTAATTTAGCAGAAGAGCCGGCCAAAACCCAAGTTTACGGAGGTATCTTAAAGCAAGAGAGTAAAAACATGGAAACCAGAAAAAATAATAACCCTGATGCTTATTACTCAAAAATAAGGAAAAGCATAAGATATTTAATTGTCTTTGTCCCACTGATAGAAATTTTTCTATATAATAAAGGGGAAACTAAATAAAGCCATGGAAAATGCTGAAAAGCTTTGTTAGAATGCTTGATAAAAAGACACTCTCAATACACTCCCAGAGAAGGGAAACAGTGCTAACTGAATGCCTCTTATTTTGCAGAAGCAGGTAAGAAATTGAACTTTTCCTACATGATAGTTCGGAAGCAACCGTGCTGTGGGGATTTCAGTCTTCTTTCAGTTGTGATAATTGGCTATTGGGAAACAACCGGGGAGTCACATGGTTGATAAAATGACCAAGATAACTCTATTGATTGCACATGTTTAGTTCCTGTTATTTTTAGCTATCAAAACAGAACAATCAAATCTATTTCATGATTGGCAGCTATGACCATGCCCAAAATGCATTTAATTGGAAAATGTTAAACACGGTTTAAGCGTTGAGCTCAGTGGATCTAGTCCATTAGTGACAGCTCACAATAGGAGATTATAGCCCAGACCAACACATCCCAGTATTTTAGTTTTCAAATATTTTCTAGTCCCTACTGGGAATGGCAAGTGGACAATCCTTGCCCTTTCTTGATGGTTTGATTAAAACTTTTTTTCAGTTTCTATGACTTTTAATAATAGAAATCTTTGCAAAAAGAACTTGAACTTTTAGAGCACTGTAGGTTCTTTTCTGCTAATATTCCCAGTAGGATTTTCCTTAATTATTAATTCTATATAGTCCTATATAGATTTCTTATAATTGAATTTAGAAAAAAATACTGAAACATGAATCTCTTGGCAATGACACCTGATGGTACAAAATTCTACCTAAGAAACTGCATCTTTTAGCTTGATTATTTCTAATCACAGCCCGTTCCCAGTGTGCCTTTGAAACACTGAATCCTTAACCTAATGTTGATCTTAGCCAATGGCTTGGTTATAATAAATAAGAGAAAGAATTTGCCACCTGAAAATAATTCTAACAGGATGCAAACTGAGCACTGTTTTTCTTTACCTAAAGGGAAACAGAGAAAATGTGCGTCACCCCACCATTCTGTTCTTTCCCTTGCTTTGGGAGTTAATGTTTTACAGAAGTTCGAGGGATGGATTGATTTGCTTAGGTGTTGGTTTTGCTTTGATGTGCAATAGACAGATGCAGTCGATGTTGGGGAAGACAAGGCAGCCTCGTCTGTCTCTTAGGGGCCTCGGAACTCATTTCACAACTCATTCATTAGAATACCAAGCCCGTCTCAAAAGAGGCCAACCACAGTACTCCAGGGCCCTCCAATGCAGAGGAGAGCAGCCCTGTATCCCTGGAGGCAGATAAAACTCAACCTCTGAACCTCAAAGAAAGCTTTTGTGCTAGGAGGGAGCAAATTTATGACAGTTGGTGAACCAAAGAAGCCGTGGGCATTTGAAGGAACAAGGTTAACTGAACATTGTCTTTTTGTTGGTGGGGATGGATTTGTTCTTTTTGTTCCTCCCCTTTTGAAGTGTTTCTAAAAGGGAAGAAAGTCTCCCGCTCCATCACATTTTTAAAATAATATACAGCATATTCTAAAAAGCACACTGGAAATCTCATGCACACTAGGTAACAGTTCCAGGACTGTACTTGAGAGAGGAACTCTACTAGTTCAGCAGTCGATGGTCTTAGCTTGAGCCATGGTCAGTAGCTGGAGATCCATGCTGATCCTTTGAAAGCTCAGGAAGTCTTCCGCAGTTAAGGTCACAGCTTGATGTCAGCCAGCTTCAAGCCTCTGCGTGCAGACAGCAAGTAGCTTTATCTTTTTCTCTTGGTCAAAAAAGGGGGTCAGTGATCTTCAATTATCTGAACCCTGATATTATCCAGAATCAACATGGCCACAAAGTTGCATTAATAGAAACAACAGTCCCTGAGGGGTGCTAGTTTGGGTGAACAATTTCTGATATATCCTCTCGTTCAAAACACAACCTGGTAAAGAATGGTTATACTCCTTACAGATAGAGTCCATTGAGACAAATTTAGAGCACCGAAAAAGCAACAGTAGCATAAGAAAGAGGCAAACTGGAGTTCGCCTAGGAAGCAGAAGAGTCAATATTACCTAACCTTAATCTTGAGCACCTGGATTTCTGACTTCCTGCATCCATTATCCGATGGGTCCCTTAACTCTAATCTTGCCCACTTTGAATCTTACCTTTGTGCTCCAAACTCTTCCAGTTAGCTCCTCCAGTGTTGAAAATCTACTCATATCCCACCTACCCCTGAAACTCACACTCCACTGCCACCCATGATGAGTCTGTTATGATAAACAGGATAGCATTTTCAAATTACAAATAAAAAGGTTCAAAACCTGCTTCATTTTGGCATCTTTTTCTGCATGTGGGAGTAATGAAAAGCCTGTCAAAAGTTCAGGAATGAAAGTGTGTGAACTATGTGCACCAAATAAATTTCACCCAGGGTGAAATTTTTATTTCTGGTAAAAACAGAGGGAGTCGAGCCTGGGGCCAGAGTTTTTATTACAATAAGAACAGGACTCATGTGCAGTTAAAATAAGCAGGTACTTGCATAGAGTTATATGAACAGTGCCAATATTTCAAGTACATAAACATTTTCACCACCCATCTAGCGTTACCTTGGTAACTCCTTGTTCTGAGATGACCAGCGCTCCTAAGAGTTCTGATTTCTGGAGGGAGTTGGGAAGTTCTGATTCATGAGGAAATGTAGTGTCAAGAAATTCAGGATTCTAGGTTTTTGGTCAAAATCCAGCTATCCAGGGGTCCAAGAAAAGGAAGAGAATTGAACACTCACGAATTTGACCCATCCAGGTCATTAAGCTTCATATCAAAATGAGAGACTCTCCAAAAGACCCTTATGTCACAGCCCAAGTCATCCATGCCAGACAGTCTGCAAAGTTAGGTGAGGAACTATGTAGAAAAGTTGAGAACTAAGGACTTTTAGAAAACATTGGCTGTAGCATCAAAGACGGCATTGTCTGGATGAGAAATTGCTCTGCCAGATGCTGCGATTCTTCTGCCTTTTTTGGTGAAATTTTCCAGACCTATGTGTTCATGCAGACAGCATGATCTTGGGCAAGAATATGTGACTTGCAGTCTTCCCAGTTTGAATATTTACTACCCCTTTGGAGCATTTATTCTGTGGCACCTTATATATATTCTCTCTAATCTTCACAATCACCTTCCATGACAGGAATTATTTTTTTTTTATTACATAGGCATGAAATGGAGTCTCAGAGAGGTTAACTAACTTGTCCAAAATCATATCACTAGGATGTGATATTTGAGCCCGTCAATAATCAATGAAAACTTAAGTTGTGAACGGGGAATTATATAATATATGGGTTTGCTGTGAAAATCAAGTGAAATAAAGCATGCCAACACATTGTAAGAGCAATGGAGCTCTGCAGATGTTCACCCTTGTTTTCAAGCCTGCCTCATCTGCATTTAGGTTGAAATTTCATCCTATGTCAGAGGGGCTCACCCAATCCTCGGGGTGGCTGGAGACTCCCCTGGTGGCTCTGACTGACTGGGGATGAGTAAGATTCATGAGAAGCCTAGACTGGGACTGTCCAGCACTTAGACACCAGCTTCAGCTGGACATTAAGCACTTGAAATGGGGCTTTTCTACATTGAGATCTGCTGATATGTAAAATGCCAAAGTGTGAAGAATTGGTCCAGAAAAACTCAGTATCCCAATAGTAATGCTTATATTGATCACATATTAAAATGATGATACTTTAGCTATATTGTGTTTAAAAATGATTTTACCTTTTTCTTCTTGCTGTGTTTTTAATGTGGCTTTTAGAAATTTTGAATTCATACATGGTTTGCATTTGTGGCTTTTGTTATATTTCTGTTTTCTTGTGCTGGCCCAGAAGCTCTGTGACTTGATTTCCTTATTTTAGACTATGGATAGAGGCCCTGATGACTTATGGATTAAGCAATTAATATTTCCTAGAAATAAACTAATATTTCCCTGCTAGCCATATACATTGAGTAAAAATCTATTACTTTTTCTTACTTTGTTGGGAAAGACTTAGGAAAATCATGGTGGAAAGGTGAAAGGGGACTGAGAAACACAGGTGAGGCTGGCCAGTGTGTCATATGGGAGAGAGGACACGCAGGGCACCAGATATTTAGAAGCAAGAAGCAACGAGCAGAGGAGTAGGGCTCAGAGAAGAGATGCTACAGGCTTGGATTACTCTTGGCATTTCCTCCAAGAGGCTCCATGTCACCATTGGCCTTGAAGTTTTACTTCTGTGCTTTGGGTGCTTTTTATTTTCTATACGTGTATATATGAGATTTTTTTACACATACATGTATATACACTATATATATATAACGTACATATTCAGTAGCAAGAAAAAGGCAACTGTACTTTTATTCAGGAAGGTAAGGGGAACTTAATATTTTGGAGAGCTTTCATGTTTCAGGTATCCTGATTAGTGCTTTATAAACATTAGCTTCCTTAATTCTCACCATAAGACAAGAGTGTGAGTATTATATTATATAGATGAGGAAACTGAGGTTGAGAGAGCTCAAACTACTTTCCCAGACTGGAGCAGTTGGTTGCCAGCTAGAAGAGTCGGGATTTGCCCCAGGTCTGTTGAAATCCTAAGCCACGTTCTCTTCTACAAGTCAGAAAATGAACAAGGGGTTCCAGAGCACGAGATCCAGGGTCGGGATATGTGGATGTGGAAAATTGTATAATCAACCTGTCAGTTCAGTTTCCTCATCTGTAAAATGGGGCTGCTAATATTATAACTTCAGAGAACTGATGTAAATACAAAAATGAGAGAACACTCCATGTCAGGCACTTACAGGGTGTCTGATCCATAGCAAGCACTCAGTAAATGAGAGTGATTATCAATTCACTGGATAATGCATGTTTCAAATAACTCCTCTTTTGGATAGTGAACGAGTCCTATCAGAACTGGCTGGCCTCTACTGCAGGATGTATAGTCACATTTTTCTTGATGAGCTTCCAATATGCTTGTCTGGTTCTTCCCCACAGCTGCTGTCTTGGCCCCTGCCTTCTTATTTCTTATGCTCCCTTGGTCTTAGAAAAGTCCAGCCTTAATCTTTAGTAAATCTAGCTTGAAAAAAATGCATGATCTTGGAATATTTTACAAACCTTCTCCACTCTCCAACTAACTGCTCTAATGAAGAGAAAAATGGTAATTGAAATGAGACTAATTAGATTGTCAATTACCTGCCTCCTCACATAGGTAATTGAAATCCCCCTAATTAGGGTGTCTGTGTGTCTAGATGCTTTGTACTGAGGAATTATTAATGGGAAGCAGCTTTAGATGAAGTAACAGGAAATCTTGAAAAATGATTTAGAGAAAATTTGTTCTAAAGCATTCACTCTTTCAAAGCAAAGATGTTATACATCCAATCCAGCAATGAAGTCATCCATGAGGAAAGAAAATCAGTCCAGTATTTTGCCTTGACTGTAGAGTTTAGGTTTAAGGGCAATAAGATGATACTCACCCTTGTCTTTGACCTTGTTTTCAATTTACTATTTATCCCTGTTTTTTAAAAAATCTCCTTTTGAGTCCACAAGTTCTTTCTTCTTGAAAGGACAGAGTCTGTATCAGCAGTCCTTAGAGGATCTTGAGATAAATATTGAAAGTGGGATTTGCAGATGAGGCGCAAAAATGTATACAAAATTAAATATATACATCAAACAAATGACTTCCTCTGAGTGCCCACCAGGAAGAGGCTTTATTGAAGTGGCTTCAAGGGTGAGCAGAGAAGGCAGTTTTGATTCCAGAAAAAAAAAAGTTATAGTAATGAAATCCTTAGAGTTCTCAGGGCTAGGAAGGTGATTTTCAACTTTAAGCGAAGTATGTTCTTAGAAACATGGCCTCTTCCACACCTACTTCAATTTTTCTTCAGTGGAAGAGTCTCCTTAGAAAGCTTTAAGGTCACATTGATGATCACATTATATTTGTATCCAGGTAATTTTAAAACATTTTCTAGCATTACATTTGATATCTCAACACTCTCATGATGAATTTGAAGTTAGGCAAGGAAGATATTATGGCCTCTGTCTGAGATGTGGAGAAACAGCCATGCAGACAGATGAGGCAACTTGCCTGACACGACCCAGCTTATTATTGAATAGAACCAGACCTGAGTCTTGGTTCTTCCTTGCTTAGATCTCTGCAGTAAAGCGCGGCAGGGGCCTGGTTTGGTGAAACATTATTGTTCTTATTAATTTAAGCAAGTGAAGTTGCAGTATAAAATACAACTGGCTCTTTTGCTATCTAGGTGGAGACTATAAATGGAGCAGACTGTCATTTTATGATTTTGAACAATATCCTTTTTGTTATATAAATAGTAGGAACATTGGGATTCATAGAAGGTTGAATATTATTCTGGCTTTACAGCTGTCACGAAAGGGCTCATAGCCTGGGGGAAGCTGACCATGAAAGAAGAATGAGTCTGGAAGGAGAATGTAGACCTAGCCCACGTGTAGAGTATGCAGGGGAACTGCCGGTATCTTGCCCCATGCATGGCTAAGGCTAGGCTCTTACTGTGGTGCCCACCAACCTTGCTCCTACTCCCACAGACAGCATTGTGTTCATATTTCAGAAATTACATGTTAAAAGAGCTCTTACTGTGGGAGTCCAAGGGGTGGAGAAGCACTGTGGTCAGTGCATATTCTGGAAAGTGATCGATGGTGTCATTGCAGCAGTTGGTGTGGCAGCATTCGGCTTGCAGTCCATAGCAATGCTGTGTTGTAGCAGCAGCTGAAAATTGCACACACACACACATACCCCATATGTGCCAAGTGCAATGGGAAGTACAGTGAAATCATTGTAATAGGTTATAATCAACACTTTTCGGAATTAAATAGAATATAATAGAAAACATCAAGGTGCGAACCACAAATAAAATGAATTTCTTTCTATCAGTTGACGTAACAGGAAAATGTTGAGAATAATACACTTGTAGATTTCTGTGACATCTCAGTCTTCTCTCCAGGAGGCATTTAGAAACGGGCCTGAACACTTTAGAATAAAGAAGTAACCTTCTGATTGTTGGTTATTCAGGCAGTGAGTAGAGACTTATAGAGAAATACTAGGTTTATAAAGGGATGGGAGAAGGAGGGGTTGAGGAAATAAATTTGAAGGACAAAAATATAAGATGCATTTTCTTTGTTCCTCCAAACTGGAGACACGGGTCATGCTGATTACAATGATAATTAAATAGTTTTGTTTAGGAAGTCCTAAAACTGTTTGGTGGTTTACATGATCATATTCTAAAGCTCGATAGAAATCCCAAGATTTCTAATCTTCTCTGTGATGGTTCAATCAATGAGGTGGGAAATTTTAGTTAATAATTTTCCTTCCTCCATCTGTTCACTCTCCCTGAATGACAAAGCCCAATTAAGCACATTTCTATATAGTCAAAAAAAAAAAAAAAAAAAAAAGGAAGAAAAAAAACAACAAAGAAAGAACCAAGATTTTTTTAAAGGTGTATACTCATAATTACTTCTTGTGTGCGTGCTGGGGATATGGAAGAGAAGGAATAATGTCAGACAAAATTTGTCTTCAAGCTTTCTAGAAACTGCTAACTGGTTCTATAGCTCAACTAGTAAAAACATTTTAAATGTCACTGAAAAAGGGATCCAAGAACAGAACGTGCATTTCCAGATGCTAACATGTGTCATCTTTTTTGTTGCTTTTGTTGTAGGCAAGGGATAGATTTTGATAGCACAGAAAATCAGTGACAGAGCAAAATTGTGTCATGATGGAATTTGATGGAGGAATACTCCACCTTCCTATCAATTCTGAGTACCTCCTCTTAACACTGTCAGCCCTCAATCTCTATTTCAAGCCCAGTTCCTCCCATGCATCTGTGGTGTGCTTTCCTATCCATCCAATGACTGATACATCATTTATTAAAATCCCACTTTGTCCTGAAGATATAGCCAAGAGAAAATTACAAATGTTCCCCAACAGAAACTATAGGTATCTTAGGTGTCTCTAACCTCAATTCATTTCTGGGAGCCTATGGCAGACACCCAACAGCTATTCCCAATGTCCTTCTCACTCTCCATCTTTCACTGTAGAATATTTATCCTTTCCGCTTCCTGTGTAGGGAGGGGTGATCATGTGACATTGTTCTGACTCAGGAGAGATAAGAATAACCTAATGGGAATTATTGAATTTGCATACCTCAATAAAAGGCATACAAGTGGCTGGCATGTCTCCTTCTCACTTTCTATCTTGAACAAGTTGAGGTGCCTGGCTCCAGGGTAGCCATCTTGAAATCATGGAGTGATAAACAGGAAGAAAAAGCCAAGTGAATCACGAAGTTGCCGGCTGTCTTCACTAACACTATTACCGGATTCGCTGTTATTTGTTTGAGGCCAGTAAGCCAGGCGAAGCTTGAGCTTCATGGTCTACCTGGTGTCCTTACCTTGTTGGTGGGTTTTCTATCGCCATGTATTCTAGCTCCACCATCTTTCATTTAATCCTCTAGCAGGTTATTAGGCAATTATCACTTCTATAGGCTACTAGGAAACCTTGGATCTCCCAAACACTTTTGGTCTAATTTCTTTTTTTCCCCTTTACAACTATTTAAACAGAGTTTTACCAGGAAAGATGAAAGGAAAACAAATCAGAGGGTATAATTCCACAGAAAAGTAGCTTTAGATGAGATAGTATGTGATAACTTCCTGGCACATAGAAGGTACTCAGTAAATGTTGATTTTCTTTCCTCTTTGTCTGTTGGCGCCAGAGCTGCTCATGTTAAACAACTGAACACGAGTCACAGGAGCATGTGGGTGGCACAGGCTCTGGGGCAAAAGCTCCCATTAATGTCATTAATCTGGCTTAAAGAAAACTGTTCCAAGGCTGCCCTTTTCTACTTATGAGCCTTTCTCCTCCCACACACTCCTTCGTGTGGTGTTGTAAAAAGAACCCAAGACTGTGAGTGGGGAGAACTGTGTTTAGTCCCGGATCTGCTGTTAGTTCACTTTATAAACTTAGCAGGTTACATCAGTTTCACAGACACTGTAGGGTCTCTCCTGTAGGCTGAGAAACGGAGATGAACAAAGACATATGGTGTCTGCCATTGAGAAACGTCAGCATCCTAGAAGTGGAAATAGCACAAGCAAAGGCTATTTTCGCCCACATAAATTAAAAGTCTTGGATTGGTGATTCACAAAATCTCTTCTATATTTACTTGTCTTGTCTCTTGGGAAGACACAAGAATATTTTCCTGAGAGCTATCACCCTAGAATAAAAAAAGAAAAGTGTAGAAAGAGAGAATCTATGTTAGTAGAGCTGAACACAAGAATTTCTTCATCTCTTCTCTTGGATCTGAAATTTTATTATAGCCAAATGACACGTGCCCAATTTTGTTCTCTTCCATGAATAAAACTCTATTAAATATGTAAAGTATTACAAGTTTTTTGTGGCCATTGCTATATTCTGGGGTGTGGGGGGACCTTGAATATAAATGGCTTATGAACTTCAAACAAAAACAACAAAAAAGGCTCTCTCTTAAGTTAGAACCAAGGGGCATTGGAAAAGAGTACATTAGAAATTTCCTTATTCTATCTCTGGCTAAGACAGGGCCATACCCTGTAAATTGTATCAGTGGATCAGGGAGAAAGACTGGAATATAATCTCTAGGATAATAATGCCTTGTTCCATGTCGAGTCCCTGATATTAGAACTATATTTAGTGTATATTAGGTGTTCAATAAATACCATCTTTTCTTTTTGGAGACCGGGTCTTGCTCTGTCTCCTAGGCTACAGTGCAGTGACGTGATCATAACTCACTGCAACCTCAAACTCCTGAGCTCAAGAAGTCTTCCTGGCTCAGCTTCCTAAGGAGCTAGGACTACAAGCGTGCACCACCATACCCAGCTAAATTTTATTATTATTTTGTGTTTTATTTTTATTTTTTATTACAAGGCTGATCTCCAACTCCTGGCCTCAAGTAATCCTCCCACCTCGACCTCCAAAAGTGATAGTATTATATGCATGAGATCATGCACCTGGCTGGTAAATATCATTCAAATAAATGGTGATTGGAATGATCAGCTTATGTTATCAATGCTTGGGCCACAAGAAGTTATTGTAGCTGCAGATAGCAATAGCAGATAGAAACCTAAATTTTACTCCACAATATAAGGCAATTTGGATGAGCATTTGGGCCTATGAAGACCCCAAACTTCCTTAAACTCTAGTGCTGAGAAAGAAATATTGAATGGGATTCTTTCTTTAATTTATAATCCATTGAAGTCTTCTCTACATATACCTTCAGCCTACACGTCAGCAAATTTGGATTCAGTGCAGCCAGACAAAATCAGCTGTGGTCAATGTTCCAAAGCATAAATTTAAAGATAGATCACGGTGTCAAAGCTAGTTGCTGATGGAAAGCACATAACATATTTCTTATCAAATACAAGTTGGATTTTAAGTATAAGTATTCAAATGATACCTTGTTGATTGGCTGACCTCTGGTTTAGGCAGGTATTTTTATGCATGAACTTTGTGTGAACCTGGAAAGACAAAAGAATGATGAACTACTCAGTGAGGGTTAAGAAAGTGACCTTGCCAGGGTCATCGTGGGGTTCTCCAGGGACACTAGGGAAGGCCCCGCCACACATTGTCTAATAAAGTCCAATAAAGGAGAGAATTAGTCCTAGTGTGGTGTCAGCATAGCTATAAATTCTTATGCAATAATAAAATAATAGGATGTTATTAATTCAGCCATTCTGGTTGCTCCTGAAATGATATTCAAGCAATATCATTGATTCATATTTTTGACTGCCAATACATTATTTCTAGAACTATTAACTGCTTTAAAACCAGAGTACCATAATATAGTTGGAAGAGATTGTGATATATTTCAACCAATTCCAACAATTAATTTAAGGCTACTCTGCACATTTTAGAATTAAGAATTATGCTTTGAAACAACTTAGAGAAAAAAAATTAAAATGAGACAAATATTTTTGAACATCACCACTCAGTTTTTTTTTTTTGAGACAGAGTCTCACTTTGTTGCCTAGGCTAGAGTGAGTGCCATGGCATCAGCCTAGCTCACAGCAACCTCAAACTCCTGGGCTCAAGCAATCCTTCTGCCTCAGCCTCCCAAGTAGCTGGGACTACAGGCATGTGCCACCATGCCCGGCTAATTTTTTCTATATATCTTAGTTGGCCAATTAATTTCTTTCTATTTATAATAGAGACAGGGTCTCCCTCTTGCTCAGGCTGGTTTCGAACTCCTGACCTTGAGCAATCCGCCTGCCTCGGCCTCCCAGAGAGCTAGGATTACAGGCGTGAGCCACCGCACCCGGCCCACCACTCAGTTTTATAGGTGAAAGTTGGGTCACATTTCTTTTTCAAGAAAAGAAACTTTAGTAGACATTGAAAATGTTAATCTTCCATATATTTTGCATACCTTTGAATTAGAGGAGCAAAAAAAAGTACAGGCATTTATAAAATTTCTATTATGAACAGGACAGTGTGCTAAGAACTTTCACATATGTCAGTTCATCAGATTGTGATCTAGATGAAATTGAGGCAGGTTTGCAATGTTCTCCTGGTTCACATCTACAATATTAAAGGACAACTACATTTAAATCAAGTTCTAAGAATAGAACTATATGGTAGAGTTTTGGAGACAGATAAAATTTCCCCTCCTTGGATGCTCTGGAGTAGAGTAGACAGCATGTTGTGTATATGTGTTAAATGAAAATAGCTTAAACTGTAAAAAAAAATCATGATAAACAAAACATATTGGTGTCTGGATAATTAAAAGGGAATATAGAAGGAGAAAGATGTTTTCATGCAGTAAAACTGGAGAACAGGAAATCCCAGGATTCTGTACAACCTAGAGGCATGTTTTTTTTTAGGTGCCAGTTGGCTTCTTTCAGATTACATGGAACAACTTAGATCTCAATATGAGTGTCCTCTAAACTGTGCTCAGAAGCCCGAGAAGCTTAAGCAAAGAGACCATATCAATGTATTAACATTGTAAAATGTGCAAAAGTAAACTATTTTAACCACAATCAGGAAAACCATCTTTCACTCCAACATCTTCTAAATCACACTTCCCCTTCTGGTAGGTGGAATGGGAATGCAGGGATTTTTGCGATTCAACTAAGGAGAAACTGGGCGGGGTATACATTTGGTTTGGGATAAGTAGAACATCTGGATGGGTGCTGTCACTTTCAGGTAGTGACAGAATAGATTCCAGAAATATTCCCTTGGGTGACTTACCTGGTGCCACAATATAGGACATCACACATAAATTTGTTAATGAGTTGTCTATCTCAAAGAGAGTTTAAGGCAAGTCTTTGCATAAAGAATCCTGAAATATGCCTAACTCACATACAGAGGAAACCAGGGGTTTTTACAAATTTGACAACAAAAGTATACATGATATTACTAACATCAAGTTGTGAAACAAATTTAAACTCCCTCGTTTCAGTTTTAAAAACATTTTCTTTTTTTTTTTTTTTTTTTTGCCAGGCTGAAATATTTATTTGAAAAATTGAAAACACAGATGCAATGTATTATACAAAGAAAGGTCTTAATACCATAATAAAAGTATTGTTGGAAGGAAACAAAAGCCAGTGGCTACCTGCCCTGGGAAGATAGGCACTCAGTGAAAAATGAAATTCATCAATAGGAATCATCCTAATGAAAAATTGGGGGACAGGTTAAAAACAGAAGAAAGGAAAAATAAACCCAACCCTATCCCTGCAAATCTAAATGTGAAAGAGTTTGTTCTAAGTTTGAGACAATTGCATCATCACCAAGATTTAACCGAAACCCCCTCGGTTTGTCCCTGTGAGTGGTAATCAGCTTAATTTAGGGCCGTCAAACCTGAGGTAGTTGAGGGTCACCTGAAAGACATGTCTGGAAAAATCTACTCTCAGAATCGGACCCAAGTATACTACAAGAAAGACCGAAAAAATACTAAAATAATTGCCATATAAAAAAAGCAACCTAAGAGAATGCTGCAAAAATATGAGAAACATTATAGAGGTACATCAGACAGTTAGGTTTCTGGATTTTGTAATGTTTGTGGTGTCTGTTGTAATTTATGTCTCCAACTTAGATAAATATTCACTGCAGACCTACTCTTACAGTCATAATTTTGTATCCTTTTTCTTTAAGGGGACTCTCATGATTATATAAGCTTCAGGATCCACAAGGCTTGGATATTCCACTGGAAAAGACAGAAAAGAATCTCAGGTACCAAAAGGCTGGGCCTACTGCAAAATATACAGGCAGGCTCCATGTTCAAATCCTATGGAGAATTTCAAGAGGGCAGCAACAGGGCATTAAACAGTCGGGGGGTTCTTCCTTTAGAGCCAGTGAGCCTGCTCAGGTCCCACACCTATGAAGCCAGCCCTGACAGGAGGATCGTGAATGGTTACACTGTGTCTCTGGTTCTCTGGTCTCTACCTCAGCAACAAAAATCTGAGGTTTCTACTCCCAAGACTAGCCCTATAGTCAGGGTTTTACTGCTCTTGGTTCTACCAACTAATGGACTCAAGTCTGCTCCCTCTTCCTGACTTTTACCTCCTGGCTCTATTTGCATTTGCACTTCTGGTTTCTACTGTTTCTTACATTTACATTTTCTGAGAGAGAGAGAGAGGAATTGGTAAATTTCAATAATAGTTATCCAACACAAGGCACTTTGTTGGGTACAATTCTCACACACAGCTGTTTCATGGATCACTAGGCACCCTATAAATTGCTGCTTTGGGTCAAATGACAATCTTGGTCTAATCAGCTTGTGGCAAGGATTGTGGTGTTAGACAGTGAAAAGCATGATGACTTACTTGCTTTTAGCTCTTTCACTTAGACCCTGGGTCTTGGAAGCAGTGGAAGTTCTCTCATGCGGGCAGGCTGGCTGGAGGACATTTGGACCCTTCCGATCCAGTAAGCCTAAGGTCCAATGCTATGTGTGCTCCTGGAAAAATATATTTAAGTGTATCATATATTGCAACACAAAAGTTGACCTGTGAAAGTTAAAAAATATTATGTTCCAAAATTGGGATGATTTAAACTTGGAAAAAGCAGAATTTCGAGGTCTGCTCCCTCTGAGCATTTCACCCTGCTTCCTTATCAGATTTCAGCCTTCTGCGAAGGCATTTTCAAGTGGGCTGTAATTGCCTGCTGGTATACACTTGGTGCCCTCATAAATCTTCACTAGCACAGAAAAGTAAATTGTGTTGTGTTTGAGGGTTCTTTGGAAATGTATTGCTGTAGGATGAGAAGGGGACATTCTCAAGGTGAATGTCGCCAGCACTAGTGTCTTGGAAGATGGCACTGAAGGCAGAACCCAGCCAAGGGGCCGTGTGTGCAGCAGCCCCTCAGGGTGGGACATGTGGCCAGCACCTCCTCACCATCCCACAGAGGTGATTGACTAGTGTCTGTTCTAGAAGCAATTGTGGTCTATCTTAACGGAGCAAATGGTGTGAGAGCACTCTATGCGTCATTGCTTCTCAAACTGGCTGAACCTCAGAATCACCAGGGTGAGTTTTACAAATAGAAATTTTGAAAATAAAAGTGCAATCAATGTAATGGTAGGAGCCTCAGCCTGGAGTCAGACTATTGGTTCAAATCCCACCTTTGCGTGACCTCTTTCTGCACCTTCGTTTTCTCAGCTATGAAATATGGACAATAATCTTACCTCTTCTATAAGGTTTGTGAAATTAAATGAGAAGATTAGTATGTCAGCACATACATAAAACTTTGGGGGTACCCAATAAATCCTGATTGTTATTTTACATATTCATACTGTGTATTATATGTAATTAAGGATAGAGGTGCTCACACAGAGGTTTATGCACATATATACACAGAAGCACATGTAAATTACATTAAGATTTAATGCCCCATCTGAAAGGGGATACTTTACTATAAAGTTTCTTTTGAAATCTGCTCTTGAAAGATGAGCAGAGCACACTCAAACATATGTTAAGAATTAAGTAAGAATCCAGAATGAAAGATCTTTAAAAGGAGGCCTAGTTATATATGGAAGGACTTCAGATTTGACAAACAATCAAAAAGGAAAATTAATTTATTTTAAGGGAAAAATGTTCAGAAGCTGAAGAGGTCAACTCCTGTATTCCCAAGCTCAGGGAGGAAAACAGTCCTTACAGACATAATGACTGTGTTTCGCAGGCAAAAGCAACACTAAGTCAGTGAGCTACCAGGCAATGGTGGGGAAGAGAAGTGTAGTGCAATCTCTTCTCTCCAGCTCTCAGGATTGTCAATTTCTGCAGGGCATGGACCGCGTCTGCTTCCCTCCCTTGAGCTAGATCCTTACACATCACCATGTGCGGATTAGCATTTAATAAGTGTTTGTGAAGATGACTGATGATGCGGCCAGTGCACTTGGTAATTTAGAGCAGGCTGTGTTGGTCGTAAGAGGTTTTATTTTCCTTCCTGTGGGAACCCTTTCTCTGCTTGACTTTGCTTGTTGATTGTAAGCTCCCTTGGGCAGGGGACTTGTTTGTCTGTATGTTTATTAAGAGGCATTGAGCAAATTGCAACAAACTACACAGTGATAACAGGGAGTAAAAATTTCATGAGATGCTATCAAATGATTCATTAAAAGAAAGATCCAGGATATTACCACCAACTGCTACATTAACTAGTCATGTCATAACACCATCAAAATGCTAATTAGGTTGTCTGGCATGATTTGTTATTAAAAAAATAAACCCAAGTTTCCTGTAGTTCTTGAATTTGGATAGTTTTTCCTCTCCTAATATTCGCTTCAGAGTTTATTGGATACCATTTAGTTCTTTTTCTCTGGAAATAAACAAAGCTTTTTGTGCGTTCCTGTTGCCACCACCCCTAAGAATCTCCAAGCACTTTAAACTTTCAGACAGGGGTCCAAGTCTACAGAATGGTGAATTCAAATGCTACTAAAAAGGGGTGAAGCACGGTGTTAGGAAGGTGCCAGGGGGAAGAGACTGTTCGTGTTGTCCTGTCTGGGGATCCAGCCAGGACTGCCAGGCTAGTTGCTCGCAGCTGGACAGGACAGGTGGGAAGGACTAAGACCTAGAGCCCAAACCATTCATTGGCACAGTCTAGGAGTTGGCAGGGGAATAAAATGAGCAAGCTTGTACAGAGGAGATTCTGTCTGGCTAGCCAAATCTAGTAGCTTAAGGCCAGAGGTTTCAGAAGTAATTGATGATAGACAAAAGTTCAAGACGAAGAATGGGGCTGTCTAGGAAGTAAGGGTCACTCAACAATGGGGAAACTGGAGTGAATATTATGCTCAAATTTTAAAAAGAAATGGATCAGTAAAGATTATCAACAGGTAGCAACAATTTTTGGCTGAAATCTGGGAGCAGGACTCTAGTCCCTGAGAGAAGGTATAACAAAAACGAGTCAGGATGCTAGCCTTAGCAGGGACAGATGCACTAATCATTTTTCTTAAGTGTCTACTCAGAACAGTAGACAAGACCAATCCAGGTCTTGAGTTACTGGTGGACTGATGATGGGAGAGAAAATGAAGAACCACTTTTAGATCGAGGATACCTCTCTTTGGCTGAATTGACTGTAAGAAGACACTCTGACACCTAAAATGTACCAGCAGGGCCAAAGTCGGGGACAGCGTTAGGTTGGGGACAGGGAGCAAGGCTGAGCCTGCAGACAAATTGAGTGACATCCTTGGGGAGAAGGGAGTAAGAGTCTGGTAGCCAGCATGGCTCTGGTACATGGCAGCTGAATCTTCTACTTCGACTCGTGCTCCCAGATCTCCAGAACCATGCAGTCGGCCATCATTCCTCAAGGCAGAGACAGCAGATCATAATAGTAGGAGCGTGTGTTCTGGAATCAGATGGGCTTTGACTCCCAGCTAGAGTTTCCAGATATAGCAAATAAAAGCCCAGGGCATCCAGTGAAATTGAAATTTCACATGAACAATGAATAACTTTTATGCTATACCAATATCTCCAAAATTACATTACTAAAAATAAAAAAAAAATTACACTATGTGCTCTTTAAGACATAATAAGACTAAAATACTATTTTTTATCAAAAGTTTAAATTTAAGTGTAATTTCTCTGGCAACTCCATTCCTAACTCTTCTATGTTCTAGCTATTGAAACTTATTAAAGTTATTTAATACATGTATTTCTTCATATGCAGAATGGGAATTATCTAGCTTATAGTGTTATTGTGAGGACCAAATGTATTAATTATGTGCAAACTACTCAGAATAGTGTCTAGCACAGAGTAAATGCTCAAAAGTAATTACTTTTGCTTGTTTATTATTGCTATTATAATTACCACCAGAACTATCATTATTATATTACTATATCTGCGAGTTAGTCTGAGTTGCTGGTGACTTTGCTGGTCACTAGTACTTTACTGGCAGCATCTTTGTATTTTTAGTAAATAATGCAAGGCAAACTTTCAGCAAAATGGTGAAATATTTTATTCATTCATTTATTCCCTATTCTCTTCCAAAACCAAATTATGCAGTCTCACAATAAAAGAACAGGTAGAATAAACCCAAAGTCCATTGTCATAAGAAAATAATCAGTAATTTAAAAAGGAGACAAAGAGAAAAATATCAAGAAATTCCAGTTGAGGATGCGGCTATGGCAGTCGAGTGCAAAGTTGAGCTCTGAGTTTGCTAACAGCCCTGGAGGAAAAACAAAGAGCTGATGGGATATTGGGAAGTAGGTTTAATGAGCATTTGCTGTTTCCAGCCTCCCTTCTCCTCATTACTCTTCCCGTGGGATGCCCTGTTCCATGTTCTCTTCTTAAAACTTGCTCCAGAAAAATACTTTTTATATCCTAATATCAACTTACATTAGTAACTTCTTCCAAGAATATTTCCACATAAACTCATTGGACAACAAAAGGACTGACTTTCTGTAAGAAAGGAATTGGTGTTAGTGTTTCATGGAACAGAGAGAACGAGTTTTGTTTGGTTCAGTGACAGTTTTGGGGTGGAGAGGTCTTCTCCCAGAGCAGTGGTCCTTGAGATTGGGTGCCCATTAGAACTACCTGGGGAAGTTCTAAAAATGTGGAGTCCCAGGCTGCAACTCAGATCAGTTTCTTCAGGATCTCTGGAGGTAGGACACAGGTACAAGTCTTTTTTTAATGCTCTCCAGATAACCCACCTTGGACAGCCAAGGCTGAACTAGAGAAAGATACCTCTGTGCAAACTATTTGTATGACAAGGCTTATGAGACAACCATATAATCCAGGAAATAACAATAATAACTATAATTTTTGAATTCTCACTATATGCCTGCCAAATATGTATACTTTCAACCTTTACAACACTGAAGTGCAGGTATTTTTATTCACATTTTACAAATGGGGAAACAGAAAATTGTAAATAACACAGTAAGTAAATGAGCCCCAGGTCAATTGAATACCTGACTCCCAAGCCAGAGCTCTTTTCAAAAGGCCATACTGTAGAAAAGATGGAATATACACTTTTGGAGACCTGGTTGAATGTCCTTCCCTCGGGCCTTATCTTTATCACTGTCTGGCTATTCTATCATATATCAGTGCCAGGTTTCCATGTGCCATGTGGTCACTGGAGTCAGATCCATGTCTTGGAAATTTATAGGGAGAGAGCTCTGTGGCTAGCCGTCACTCTAACTAATTTTCAATTCCTTATGGGGCCTCTGCCCTCCCACTGCAGACCAACCAGCCAAAGTATAACAGCAGACACACATATATGGATCTTGTTGAACAAACCTGTCTAAAGACAGACTTGCAAATGATGTGCCAGGGTTCTCTGCCTGTAATTAAGTAGGGCTTTACCTGACAGGTTTAGCCAGTCAAGCAGGACTTGCTTGCTCCTGTGCCAATGACAAAGCTTGAATGAAAAGTAGGAGCAAATCAGTGGCTCACAGACCATTTTAGCTCTTCTCATCATGCACTAGTTAACTATTTTACCAGCAAAGCCCTCTTTGCTAAAACAGAATACTATACCCTCATATTTTATTATTAGCTCATGCATGGAAGGAATTGCCAGATGGATTCAGTTCTCTTTTTAAGATCTTGACCTTCAGGCCCGTATGTATGCATATATGTGTACATTCATGTCTTCATTCACTTATTGTTCATTTATTCATGCATTTACCTACTTATTCATTTGATTGTCCAACCAAAATTTATTGAGTTATTACTGTAACATGGCTTGTACTGTACTTGATTCTGGGTATTCACTAGTGTGCAAAACAAAACTGGTCTTTTAGCCATGGAACTTACAGGGATGGTGGGGAAAGCTAGTAAAGGTAGTAAACAAATAAATTATATGTTTTACCCATATAATTACCCATTGTGATAGAGGTTATTAGGGAGAGATTAAATTTCTGATGCATAGAGGGGTGAGAGGTGTGGCTACCCCTGGGAAATCTTCTCTGAGAAAGTTATATTTGAACTAAGATACAATTTTCCAATTCAAAATGTTTTAGCATCATATTTTGTTGAATATTGTCAAACTTTTTCTCTTCCTTTCTGTTAAGAACGTCTACATTTTTATCAGTCTTCCTGCTTACTTTGCATATGATAACTATTGAGCTAGGCATTATATTAATAGATAGCTATATTCAGAAAAACACAGCCCTATCATCCCACAGAGGATCATTATAGATTTAATCTCCCAATTTATTTGTAAATATCACCCTTTCACCATCATTTGTTCCTTATCTGGGGATGCACTTTATTGTTTGCAGAGTACTTTCACATGTTGATATTCATGTGAAGATCGCATGTCGATCTTTCCTAGTTGATCTCCATCAACAGCCCTGAATGATATGCAGTGCATGGTCTGTCTGCTGAACAGTGAGAAAAGATAATTCTGGAAAGTCAGGTTTTGTCCAAGGTCACATAGGAGTAAGTATCAGAAACAGGAGAAGAACCCAGGGTGTTTTTGCTCCCAGGTCAGGAATCTTTCATGCATAACACTTGCCCTACTCTCACCCCACTTCCCTAATATGTACACATTTCTCTCTCCAATTCTGAGCATTTGAGGAAAGATTGATTTAGAGACTCAGTTTCTCTTGTGCATTGCCATAGATCCAGGAGAATCTACCTAGTCTCTGGCCCAGCCCCAGCTCTCCAATCTATAGTTAATAAATAAACAAATAACTAAAGTCAACAAATATGTATTGTGTGCCTACCGTATATCCCATACTGTTCTAGGCACTGGGGGTTCATTACTGGTGAAACAAGCAAGAGTTCCTGACCTCACTGAATTTACATTCTCCCAGGGGACACAAATCAATAAGCATATCAACAAGTAAATCCATGGTGTATTAGATGGTGTGCTACACGGAAACATAAAACAGGGAACAAAATTAGGGAATGCAATGGAGAGAGAGTGTTGAAATTTTATAACAGATAAGATGGTCAGGAATGACCTCCTTGAGAATGTGCTGTTTGTGTAAAGTCCTGTGGTCATCTGGGGGACATGGGCCAAGCTGCTGGCCCGGACCCAGGACTTAGTTGATGCATCCCATCTTTGAACTTGAACTCTGTTTTTCCAAAGGCCCAAATGTTAAAGATGCTGGTTAGACACAGTTGAAATCATATTTTTAAGGATTAGGTTCTATATTCAATTTCATTTTGGGCTAAATATCCTATTGTGGGTTGTCCAGAAAGCCAAACCACTATGAATAATGTTTCCATAGGAAAATGTTTTCTCCGTTTAACTCGCTGACTTACAAATGAACTTAAGGATCTGGTTAGTAGTACGTGATAGCCGGCTGGATTAATTAAGGAGCAATTCTCCTACCAAGTCGTCTTCTTTCTGCTAGGACAGAACAGTACTGCACTGAGCCTCCTCCAACCTTGGAGGATACACCCTGACATTCCTTTTCTGTCCTTATCCTCCCTCTAGTCTCTTTGGTTCCAGCCTGTATTTCCCATTTCCCCTGCAGGGCTCCTCTTTTTGCCTTCAGATCTTTGAGTAATCCTTCATGAGGCCACACTGAAAGCTCTTGATTCCCTCATTCTTCTTTTTCAGAAGAGTTGCCGTCTATCTCGCCTTAATTGTAGTGTCTCAGAGATTTCCAAAGGCTTTCTTTTTTCCATGCACACGGATTTATTTGTATTATTTCACTGTCTGCTTCTGGCAAGTGCAGCACACTTAATGCCAGTAAATAGGCATTGCACCTGAAAAATTCTGAGCACCTCACAAATAGATTAACGCGTATACATTGTATGTTTTTAAATGAAATTAATGACTACCTTCTCTCTGTAAAAGGGGAATTCTTAAAGATTCTTTTCTCTGTGTCTGTTTGAAATTGTTTCTGTGTGTTCATAAAAATAATCAGCGAGGCTTTCTTTATCTCCTTCAACTCTGCCTCCTCGTTCCTTGAAGGTAGATGGATAACACTTTCCATCTGCAGAGAGGCACAACGGGGAGTAGTAAATCTGTAGCATTTGAGTAACAAATGAAAAGGAGGTAAGGTCTGGGATACTTGTGTACAGGGAGGACTCTTTGGGATTATTCCATGAATTTTCCTTTGGGGTTTGCCTGGGTCCACATGGAAGAACGGTGTGTGTGTATGTGTATGTGTGTGCATGTGTGTGTATACATATTGTATATGTATATATACCCCAAAACAGTGTATAATATTTTCTTTATTCTCATTTTACATACACAGCCAGATAACCAGTTGGTTCAAATACACTATTGTGAGCTGGCCAGACAGTCAAACCTAGAGAATAACAATAGCTAACCTGGTTTGAGTACTTGCCATGTTGTAGGCATTGTCTTTCATATGAATTCGCTTTTTCACTTCATAACATCCTCAGGTGAGCTTCTGAGATATAGAGGTTAGGCCAACTTGCCAAAAAAAATCACCCAACTAGTGAAGTCAAGATTTGACTCTAGGCAAATCTGATTGTAGGACACAAACCTTTAACCACTGCCTCCTCCTGCTGCCCAGGAGAAATGAAGGAGAGAATAGCTTTTTTCCACTTTCTCTTTTCCCTTCCTGGGCTCTAGACCCTTTTATGACTCTTAACAGAGAATCCAACCCAAAAGTACTTTGAAAGATCACAGATACAGGCAAAGTCTCTGGCTCTCCTACTGTAGCAGACACCAGAGTTACCTGGAAGACCTGTTAAAACAGAGAGTACTGAGCCTACACTAGAATTTTGGGTGCAGTAGATAGTAACGAGTTTTCAGGAGATGATGATGCCGGTCATCCAGGGGGCTCATTTTGGGAGCCACTGCTCTAGGTGCCCCTGCCTTGTAAATTAGTACATTAATAATTATATCTTCACATATGAATAGCATTTCACTGTTCTCAGAGCTCTCCGCCTATATTGCCTCAGTTCTTTGCAGCAGTGCTGGGCTTTATCTTGGGCAAATGTTACTTTCCATCATATAAATAAGAAAATAGAGGTTCTGTGACTGCAGGTGACACATTCCTTGTTGAATGGCAAGACTTAAGACGTAGGCATTTTATTTTTAATTCTACCCTGTTGATGCTGATGAGAGTTCAACAACTGTCCATCTCACAGCTTCCTAACTGGTTTGTTCACTTTTCCTTTTCAACTCTAGCTTGCAGGAATGCACGGGTTCAGGGAAGTCATCTCTTGCTTAAAAGAAGAAACTGTGTCCCAAGAGGCACACATATCTGAGCACAAAGGTGGGCAGGCCTGTTAGTCTCCAAAAATAAGATCCCCACAATTACACCAAATTAAAGGTCTCTGAACTTGAATGGGGCTGGCTAATATTTCTCTTCCCTTCCAGGTTTGCTGAGCTTATAAATATCAATTATAAAGCTGAGTAAATTATAGGGATGGTGAACTTTGAATTGTTGTAGCACTTTAAAGTGTCTATATAGTGATAATAAGGAGATTGTGAAAATCTGCTGAAGGAAATCTCACACATATTTATAGATAATTAATACAGTGAGCGGAAACTGGAAATCAGCACTGAATTTTTTAAAGCAGTAATTTAAAAATGCATTATGGCAACACATTAAGTTAGCAGTTATTCAACAAGGAAATGTGAAGATTATTAAGCTAATTAAAGGTAATAAAAACAAGTTAAGGTATTCTGCATATAACTTTGGAATTAAAAAGAAAAAAAATATGTCCTTCCTTTAGACTTACTCCTTTTAGGAAGGGCAAGTCACAGGTGGCAATTAACGTATTGATACGTTACCGGGTTTTTATGTAATAAGAAGAGAGTTCTGTATACAGAAATATTCCCTGGAGAAGTACAAAAAAGCACAAGGAAATGTTTCTGCGTAACCCCACACCCTTTAGCAGGCCCCTGTGACCACACGTGCGCCTTCTCTCTCTCACGGCGGGATGAATGATTGTCATTTCAGGAACCTGATCTTGGAAAACTTTCTCCAATACTGTATATCTGATCCCACTCGGCTTTCAGAGCCTGTGCTTCTTTCCCAATCTTTGGGCTCCCTTCCACTTCAAGTTATGTGACAGCGATTTGGGGGATGTTGTCTTAATGCTTCTCCTCACTTTTAGATCTTGTTCTCTGCATGGAACCATTGCCGATGTAAAATGAAGCTGCACGCTACATGCAGGAAGCTGAAATTGCTGGTGAGAATGGAAATAGACACTGCTCTGTGGTGGATTCTTCAGTGAAGTGCGTTCAGCTCTGCAAGGTTTCTGTGTTTCTTTAGGGAAAAATAAAGAGAAAGGAAGGCAGGAAAATGTCGAATGTAATAATTAGAGAATAAAAAATAACATTCATCACATGCGCTGGGATAATATACTTATGCCCAGACTATTTTGTTTTGTTTTGTTTGCTAACTATTGAGGACAAAGGAGTGGCAACAGGAGGGAATGGCCAGACTTCAAATTAACCATACCTGTGTCTGCCAGCACAGTTAAACAGATTATTAAGTGCTTCTGGAGGAAATCTTGGGGGTGTTTATTGTAGCAAAGGACTGGAATTTCAAATTAAAGCAGGCTCATATTATTAATTCTGGTAGCGGACCCTTGTAAAATTTACCACTGAGCAAATTGGGGTGTGTGCAGTTAAATGGGGACAGGGGATGAAAATTATCACAGGGAGAATTGTCCAGCTTACCAGAAAAATGGGGCTCAAGTAGGACAAATACAAATAAGAAATCATCAGTGTATCAAAAAGAGTTCCAAAATGTCTGTAATCCTACACAATTACAAAACAAATAGCTTATAGGTGAATAGGTAAACATTGGGTCTTATACTCCAAAATAGTATAAGATTACTTTAGTTCACTAGATTCCATTAAATACTTTGTGAATTCAATTTTTTTCCCAAAAATGAAGGGGTCGGGAGGGATCATCTTTAAAAGTCACGTGGTCAACACTTAAATTAAGAGCTGGCTTTAACACTGCAAGTTATTCGGTCGATGATTATGCAAATTGTATCTAAGATTTCTGTAACCTTTATTCTAAGGTTCTAAATAGAGGAGAGTTGCTTTGGAAAGCTAGCACACTTTTATCAGCAGAGTCACACTAGGAATTTTATGAGGACAACTAAAAAATGACTTCCTCAAGCAAAAGAGATCCTTTTTGGTCAACAGAATGGATTGTTTGAAAGCTTCAAAGCCGGCCATGGTTCTCATTATCGGAGCCTGCCTTTACAAGAAATGCCTTTTTTCAATTATTTTCACTTTTCATTAGAAGTCTTTGCAGTTGTTGCTCACCTCATTAAGTCCACTAAGATGCTATACATTTAATTTCCATGTTATAATTTGTAGTAAATTGTTTGACATTAAACCTGGTTTCCCGAGTCTACAATTTCTGCAGGTTTTTGCGGCCCTTCCTCTGTAGTAACCAGTTACCTTTTAGAAGGCTGAACAAATTAATGTAATTAATGTAATTCTAAACTGAACTAGTCTCAATTATTGGAATTTTGTTCCGATAGGTCGTCCGGGCCACAGTGCCTTCCAAGTGCGTTCATTACCATGTACCTTTGGAAATATATTCTCCCTGCTTGTAAAATGTTCCTCATGATCCAGCCTCTACTCTCATTACTTAGTAATCAGCTGGCTAATTGAATACTTTCTCTCATAAGATTTTTCTAATTCTCAGCCAAAACTTAACTCTGCTAATTTATAACAAGGAATATTTTCCTTACTTGGTGTTTGCACATTCCGGGTATTTGTAGCTTTTATCATTTTGCCCCTCAGCTATTGCTCAGTCAGGTTCCTTGATTCGACTCCTTTAATCTTTTCTCATCAGTCAATCACTTCCAATTCCCCCGTTCCTTTAATCATCTCCTTTGAACTCAGTCCAAGTTTTTGGGTACTCAGGTACCCACGACACAACGCAGCAGCCTAGGTGTGGTCTCGTCACAGTCTCACGGAGCTACAAGTGGGAAAGAGCAAAAGAATCTTGACTGCATCTTAAACTTGTTTCAATTTCCATTTCAAAAAATAAGTGTAACTTTCTACCTTCTAATAGTGCAGATCTCTCTTTTCCTTCTTCCCAGCTTTTCGTGTTCAGTGAGAAGCTTTAGGAGACAGGGTTTTTAGATTGCTACATGTCACTTCACCTTACAAAATTAGTGGCACCCTTCGACCTAGAAACAAGGTCATTTTTCTAGGAAATCACTGCATAAACACATAGACCACTAGCATATTCTGACTCCCAGTTTTCAGATGAATCTTACTCTGTTTTTCCCACCTCCCCATCAGCGTAAAGAGCCTGGAAGGATACATATGGTGTACTGATCACCAACAGTCTGGCAAACATTAAAATGCTGTCGAACCTTGTTGCTAGATCATGGCATTTCCTGAGATGTATTAGTCAACATTCCACATACAATCTCCGTCTCCGATTGAAGGAAACCCCAGGGCTTTCAGCCAAGCTCAGCAGCACGGACGTGGGAAGGGAGCTCCGGGTGTTGCTGTCATTGGGAAGAGAGGAAATCTGGACTCCCTCATGCCACCTTCAGTCCCCACGTCACCTGAGGGCCTGCTGAGGCCATGCATGAGGTTAGCAAATGTAAAACATGCCATTCCAGCAAAAGACAGCTCTTCATACCTGGGTCATTTAGGCTGAAGTAGGAGAACCTTGCTACTCATTAGGGTTGAAAACTTGGCTTGTTCCACCTAGAGGAGCACAACCCTCAGCTGTAATTCATGGGATTCCATTAAATCCTCTAGTTTCCCAGTGAGGAAATACTGTAGCTTTTAGACCCTTCGTCTGCTCAATGACTGAGTTTTTCATTTTCTCAGCTCAGCCTCTTTCCTAGCAATAAATTGACCTGAATTGGAGTCCTAAGACTGTCAATTTGCACTTTCCCTTTGTATCACCTCTTCTTGCCTGTTACAAATGTGTAGAACTATGACAGGAGATTAATACTGAAAGAGAACTTTTTCCACTGTTACATTTTATCTCTCCACTTCTGCCTTTTATTTCTTTCTCTGAGACTTATTTTAGTTCAGCAAAAGCCTCCAGGTTAATTTAACAAAGGATTCTTCCTTGAATTTACTGGAGTTTCCTGCACATGGGTGACCTGTTCTACCAATTGATATTTGTCACTAAGCAATTCTGAATGTTGATCTTGCTTCTTTGAGTTTAGTGGGAACAGTGTGCCTTCAGGTCAATTTCCCTCCTAACCACAACAGAACGAAGCCTCATTCTCAGACAGAAAGCAATGCATTTGTTCAAAGATGAAGAAAACATAAAAGGGGATGAGGCTAAAGATGGAGACAGTTTCTGGGCGTTCACAGGTAAACTGATACTTTGAGATTCTCGGAGATTAGTGTTCTATCAAACAGCAGAACATCTTTGGCAAGAAGAAACCTAAGGGATTAATGGCAGGGTGGGGGGAAGCTGACTGCCGTAGTATGGGGGACAGATGTGTACAGAGGGTGCAAAAGTCATTCTTCCTAGAGCTGGGAAAGTTTAGACATTCCGGGGATTGAGCCAGCTAAATTTTAGTTTAAGCCTTCCAGATCACAAGATTCCAACAAGCATGGACAGGTTTAATTATAGTAGAGGGAAGGTTAAAATGCATACACATTTACAACCAAGTGCACACACACATACACACAAACATAGCAGCACTATTTTCTTGTTTTGTTTTGTTTTTTTCCTGGTGAATTCATGTTACTGCTTATTGCTTAGGGATAAAGGTGTGTTGGAGCAATTGCAGAATTCACTGGCATCTGGTAAAAAAACGATTTGAAAAATAATCAAAAGTGGTTAACTTTGACACTTCACTGACACCTTGAAGACAGCATATGAGAAAATAAATATAGCATTGGAGAGTACATGTAGATCCTGGCTGATTCTAAACATTACTGTGAGGTATGTATGTGTGTGTGTGTGCATGTGTGTGTACGTGTGTGAGACCTGAGAAATTCAGTCATGAGTTAGAAAAATGAAGCTTCAGCAAAATGCATTTGGGGTAACACATCAGAATGGGTTTAGGAATGAAATAGAGACAACATCAAAATGTGAGCTGCAAAGTTGAAATAAGGTAATGTTTTTTCAGTTCTCTATTATAATGTAACAGACTGTGCCAAGACTTACTGATTTATTTATTTATTTGTCATTTCCCACAATTCTCTGTGTTGGCTGAACCAAATTGGGTGGCCCTTCTGCTCCACATGGCATTAGCTGGGGTCACTCACTTGGCAGCATTCAGCTAGGAGCATGCTCAGGCCTGCAATGTCCAGGATAACCTCACTGGAATGCCTGGGGCTCTGACGGGGACAGTTGGAAGGCTGGGACCTCCCTTTTTTCTAGGTGGTCTCTCTGACAAGGTAAATGTGTCCTCTACTTCAGTGGTTCAGAGCCCCCAGAGAGTGAAAGCAGAAGCCACCAGCCCTTGGAAGGGCTGCACCTGAGACTGGAATAGTACCACTCTCTATTCATTCTATTGGTGGAAACAAATCATAAGGCCAACCCAGATTCCAGGAAAGGAAAAACAGACTCCATTCTTAAGGGGAGGAGTTGTGAGCAGATACAGGTGCCAGAGGAATGATTGGCAGCCGTTTTATAGTCAACCTACAGCAGTGTTGCAGGCACATTTGGGGAAAGATTAGGGTCAAAAATCTGAACTCTGCTCCAGTTTCCAAATATGTAGTGCCTCCACGTGTGAGATAGAGTTATAGTTTTAATTCAACACACAGGCAGTCACAAAACCCTTCATTTCAGGTTGGAGCTGAGAAGGGAAGTTAGATGCCTTCCTCGGTTAACTCTCCCATGCAACTCGAATGCTTCCTTATACTTCAGAGAGTCAGTGGACTGGGGTCATGGAATTGCTGCTGTGTTGAAAGCCTAGCCTTGGGTGCTTGAAGTCTGACTCGGGTGGGGCAAAGGCAATATATTTGTACCCCCATTTGTACATTTGTACCCCCATAATATGCTGAAATAAAAAAATTAAAAAATGAAGCATAGCCTTGTGCCTTTGTTCCTATTAACATGTCATCTGAGAGGTTTCAATAATTTTAATTATTCTTTTCCATTTTTACTCTGTTTGTGGCATTGAGATTAACCAGCCAAAGTAGGAATACAAAATACTGTAAGGACCATGTTAAATTTTATAGTCATTTATCAATCATATTTACACTGAAATAGGAAAACCTTATGCCATCATTTGGGTTACTAATATCTTTAGTCTTTATCTTATTTCTTATATACTTGTATCTTTAGTCTAATCATCTAAGCTCAATAAAACTAATTTACTTTTAAAATGAAATAATTGGGCTTCTGGTTTGGCTGTGTCCTGCTTAAGATTAATTTTATAATGTTTTAGGAAATTTATCATGCATTAAATCAGCATTATTTATTATCTACCATGTACACTATAGAGTATTTGTTCACAAATGTACTACCACGAAGTTGTATTGTATAGGTAGATCTTTATGATACCATCCCTCACAGTAATCATGGTCCGATACAATCATCAACATAGATTGAAAAGCCAGGAGTGGTTGCTGGTGCCTGTAATCCCAGCTACTTGGGAGGCCAAGGTGGGAGGATCACCTGAGCACAGGATTTTGAGGCTGCAGTGAGCTATGATGACTCCTGTGAACAGCCACTGCACTCCAGCCTGGGCAACAGAATAAGACCTCGTCTCTTAAAAAACAAACAAAAAACACACACACAAAAAACCAAAATAGTATATAGAAAGATTGAAAACTAAGTATATGAAAAAAATCTTGAATCAACAAATTTATATTCTATAACAAATACAAATGTCTTCTTTGTGACTTCTCAGTAGTTGAAAATAAATTCTATCCCATGAGATGCAATCGATTTTTTAAGAGATTAGAGCAAATAAAGAAAATAAAAGATCATCAAGCTATTGCTAAAAATAATGGAATTATTTATAAACTAAAATCCTAAGATAAATACTGGTAGAGTTGATATTTTGATATGTAAGTCTAATGTGAGATATTTAATGGAAGATTATTATTGTAAAACAGGACTATAAATTTAAAAATATTTTTATAACATTATTTTAATGCATTCCAAAATTTAAAAAAAATGTGTTGTGTAAAATGTAAGAATGAGCATAGAAATAAAATAATTATTTTTATTTTACATATTATCTATTAAGAAAAAAGAAATACACTCATTAAACAATATTTTCTATAGCCATTTTTTAAAAAGTCCCAAATCTTTATTATAGTTCTAAATAATTTTCTCTAACAAGCAAACATACCTCAACATTTTAACAGGTGAATTCTGTCATCTCTATCAGGCAGGGATCAGCAAACTAGAGGTCATGGGTCAAATCCTTCCTGCCATGTGCTTTTGTTTAGGTATTGTCTACAGCTGATTTCACACAAAACACACACTAGCTGAGACAGAAACCAAGTCCATAGGCCAGCACAGATAAAAATATTTACTCTCTGGCCCTTTCCAGAAAAAGTTTGCCAGTCCCTTCTCTAGAATAGATGACAGTGTTAACCTTCTTGTAGTTTGGTAAAAGAAACCTTGACTCTAAAAGAAAACCATGAAATGAACGAGTTCTATACTACATTGCAATATACTATTCTACTCTGTTTTATTTTATTCCATTGCACTATGTTTTCAAAAAGAATTGTTAGCACTGGAATTCCTCCCCCCCTTCCCCAAAATAAATCTTGCGTGGAATCTCTCTTCCTATGTAATGAGGATGGAGGTGGAGACACAACAAAACTGGTGATGTTAAAGTGGGCATGGAGGCCTTGGAACCCTGGCACTGCATCGTGTTGTAGGCCCTCTTCTCGACCACGAAGTCTATGAAGCTTCCCGAAGAAGCCCCTGGACTCCACGTTTGCTTCTGGGCCAAATGGATAAAATTAATGACTTGTCAGAGCTAAAAGGAATTATAGATGAAGATACCCAGGGAACTTAAGTGCTTTAGGCCAGGGCCTATTCAAGTTATTGGTAGAACTAAGAGCCAAGATCAAAGCCACATGACCTGATTTCTAATCCACACTGCCTCTGTCCTTTTCTGCATGATGCAGGGGCTGATCTCACTTGGTAGCATGGCAACCCCAAGACCAGCAATGTCTCCTTGCTGCGCATGCCAATAAACTTCCAAGCAGTGACCTAGGAAGAAAAATGGAAGAGGACTTAAGTGATGATAGATAGCCATGTTTAAAAATATAAGAAATTAAAGATAGATCAAAGAAATTAGATTTTAAAAGAATGTTTTAAAATAAAGTGATGACACTGTGAAGTATTTTTCTCCTGCGTATGATGTTTTAAGGCTTCATATAGCCAGCACTATATTAAACCATATGTATTTTTATTCATGAAAATTTATTTCCTACTTTCAGGTGAAGGGAGGTAGTATAGAATAGTAATCATTAACCCCTAGAAAGAGGGAGAGAGAGAGAGAGAATGAATGAATGAACAAAAGAGCAGGAGCTGGTGGAATAAACTATAAGACTATAATATTATTTTAGAAGGGGAAGTGGAGAATCATTTACTTACTGTAAATTATAAGGAGATTTAGGTAGACAAAATTGAATTACTAAAGCAGGAATTTGGCAGGGCACTGAGGTTAACAGCTTGAGCCTTGTAACAGAGGTTATGGGATCACAAATGAGAAGCAGTGTCCATGAGTGTCTGGTTAATACTCTTTTCAATTTATAGAAGGGGTTAGAAAATCTATTTTGGCTGAGGACTTCCTCAAGCCTTGCAAAATAGATTTCTGTTTATTATATTTCTAATACCATTATTGCCACTCATTGATAAAAGTTAGAAGCAAATTAGGCCATTAGCCATTACTATCTGTTATATCTTTTAGGAGGATGATGTTTTTCAAGTACCATGAAAGATCTAATAGTCAGTAATTACTGAACAGTTACTGGCTGTGTCCCTTTATTTTAATGGCACTATTAATTTTATAGATGAAAGTTTGAAGGAAAACTTCAGGAAACTTTAGTTGTAGGCACTCAGCCAAAGCAGAATTATAATACTATGCTTAGGAGCTTTCAAAGAAAATAATTCACTAGAACTCACATACATCTCTGTTTCTCAAGATACCCATATATTTGTTTTTATAACCATATGTGCTTTAAAAATGACCATTGAAATTAGAGGTGAAACTGAGTCAAAATACATACAGATAGATAATGCTTGGCTTCTGAATCTAGGAAATACATGTGGGAGCAAACCCAAACGTATTGGAACAGAGGCAGTAATATCTTGTGTGGATGAAGACATATTAAACTAGGAATCAGAATTCTTGGATATGAATTCTGGCTTTCTCATTATTTGTAACCCTAAGTATAAGTGTATAATCTACCTAGGTCTACTTTTACTTGTCTATACCATATACGGGCTTAAATATAGATTACATTGATTTATCTATTCTCATAACTGAATGATAGAACATTATGTGATAGCATCTAACTTTATTTAGTTAGCCCAAAACAACTTTAATTTTTATTGAAAAACTTTACCATTTCTACTGTGTTTTGCTACCCCATAGAAGTTTTAGAATCTTAGAGATTTTAGGTTAGAAAGGACCTGAGATTATCTTGCTCAGTGGTTCCCAAATTTATACAGGCATCAGAATGAACTGGGCCACTTGTTAAAATAGCTAGTCCTACACCCCACTCCTGGAGTTTCTGAATCAGTAGGTCTAGGATGGGGCCCTAAACATTTCTAATAAGTTTCCAGGTGATTTGTGCTGATCTGAAGACCACACTTTGAGAACCATACTGATCTCACACTTTTTATTTACCAGATTGGGGAACAGGCCCTGTAAAGTTTATTGAACTGCCCATGCTTACTCATCATGTTAGTGGCTAAACCAAGACTGGCAAAACTGTATTCTACCAGATGCTGAGGTCAGAGCATTTTCCAGGATACCACAATTCCCCACTTTAAATTTGGGTTATATGATACAGATTGAAAAATCCAAATGAATTTATACCAATCCACACTGTCACTTAAATTAGTGTTAGGCTTCTGTTGAGAGGAATTTGTTCAGTCAGCAACTAAGACTCTAATACCTAGTAATTTGTTTGTTTTCTTCTTTTTTCTTTATTACATTCATTTTTTTTTAAATTTGTGTCCTATACCTGGACCATGTTTGTGTGATGGAGAATTAGGCTGAAATGGGACAAAGAAATCAAGACTCATTGTAAGTGAAAGACTTCTGCCACAACAGAGACAGACTAAAATAAAACAACCCAGTTTATTTCTACCAAATATATATTTTTTAATATTTTAATGCTTGAGTTTAATTTTTGTTAATAAAAACATGTAATTGAATCATATAACTCAAAAACCCATCTGTAGCAGGTTTAAATTTCATGAAAGATTTTAGTTAATTTGGAATCTCATTTATGGCAAGAAAACATCCCCTAGATCCTGATAGTGCAGAGATGAAATTTTATTCTCGAGTTTCCAGAAATAAGCACAATTACTGTACTTTTGAAAACATCTGAAAGGTGATTAGGTTTCCCTGAATGTGATGAGTTCTCTGCAGCCTCTGAGCTTTTATAGGGTCTTCCTCATCCGCTGGGATGGTCTTTGGCTCTCCCTTTCCTTCCACGTCAGTGATTCATCCTTCAGGTCTGAGTTTAGATGCTGTTTGCTGATCCTTCCAAGTCTGGGTGAAGTACGTGTGGTAGGCACCCTCTAGGATGGCTCCCTGTAATCCCTGCCTCCTAGTATCATTGCCCTTGTGTACCCCTCCCCTTGACTTTGGGCTGGATCTAGTGACCTGCTTCAAAGTAATGGAATGGGATGATACTTCCAATAGCGCACAAAGGTTCTGGCTTCTCTCTGTTTCCCTCCCTTGTTGGCTCCCAGTTGTCATAGTATGAGTTGCCCTATATGGTAAGAAACTAAGAAAGGCTTCTTGACACCAGCCAGTGAGGCATTGAGACCCTTAGTCCTCCAGCTTATGAGGAAGGGAATCTTCCAACAACTACATGAGTGAGCTTGGTGCTGGTGACTTTTGTTGAAGCTTTGGAGGAGATTTCAGTCCCAGGAGCTTGTGAGAAACCTCAAGGCAGAGTCACCTGCTAAACTGTGCCCAGATCCTAACCCACAGAACCATGAGATTATAGATATTTTCTGTTGTAAGCTGCTAAAATTTGGAGTCATTTTTTAAGCAGTTGTAGATAACTACTATAGGACTCAGCACATTTATTGACTTTCCTTATAGACTAGGAGATCATAAATTTTAGATGGTGAGCTCTCAAAAATAGATATTCCCAGCTTCAGATAGACTGATTCAATAGGTCTGGAATAAGGTCTAGAAATTTGTGTTTTTAAACAAGTATTTCAGATAGTTTTTATGCATATAGTCTCAGGACTATTTTTTAGTCTCAGGATAGTTTTTATGCATATAGTTTCACTTTTAAAAACACTCTTTAGCTTGGAAGCTACAAGCAATCATTTTTGGCTAATTCATGGCTATATACTCATGTATGAAGTGTGGTAGACTCTCAATAAATATAAACAAGTGAATTAATTAATGAATGCATGTCAATACACAATAAAGATAAATTTTGGATGGTTTTATAAAAACTTAATTATATGCTTAATATGAATAAGAAAATTAATTTC
The DNA here is from genome assembly GCF_040939455.1 of Microcebus murinus. Taxonomy (NCBI): domain Eukaryota; kingdom Metazoa; phylum Chordata; class Mammalia; order Primates; family Cheirogaleidae; genus Microcebus; species Microcebus murinus. The sequence goes on along the minus strand of NC_134111.1, from coordinate 91,404,963 downwards.
TTAATTAACCTATATATATGGCTATCACATCTATTTTTCTAACTTGCAGCTGTTTATTCATTTGCACATGCAATTTCCTGTCTCCTTAAAAAGAATGACTATATCTTATCTTTTTCAACAATCTACTATGACCCTATGACACCTAGCAATGTGTCTTGGCATACATTTAATTCTCAACTATATCTGTTTATTTCTTTCTCTTTTATTTCTTGTAAAATACCACTATAATGATATGTACTTTTTCAAATCATATAACTCTATTGTAACTTATCGTAAGCCCATCAACTTAAGAGTCAACTGAGCATGGTGGAAAGAATATAAATTTTGAAATTATATGTACCTGGCTTTAAATCCCAGTTCCTATATCTGTAACTATGAGTCCTTTGGAAAATTATTTTATTCTTTGAGTCTCTGTTTTCTTTCTTTCAAATGGTGGCTGATATTCCTGCAAGATTTGAAGGAACTAATACATAAGAAGTCTCACCCAGTGGGGGATGTCTGAGCCCACGTCATCTTAACCTAATATCAGTACATTCCTTTCTCATTCCTTATATTATGGGCTGGATTTTGTTTCTCCCTCCACCCCAAATTCATATGTTGAAACCCTACCTCCTAGTACTTTAGAATGTGACTATTTGGTGATAGGGCCTTTAGAGAAGTAATGAAGTTAAGATGAGGCTGTTAGAGTAGGCCCAGTGTGATTGGTGTTCTTATAAAAAGAACAAATTTGGACACACAAAGAGATACCAGTTTTGCATCCACACAGAAAAAGACCACTTATAGACACAGGAGGAGAAGATGGCTACCTGCAAACTAAGAAGAAACCAACCCTGCCAACATCTTGTTCTTGGACTTCTAGCCTCTAGACTGTGAGAAAATGAAAGTCCATTGTTTAAGCTATCCAGTCTGTGGTATTTCGTTAGGGCAGCCCTAGCAAACTAAAGCACTTAATACCATGATATGTTTTCATGCTGCTATATATATTCAGACTCATGATTTTGAATGACTACATAATATTCCACTGAGTTGCTGTGGTTTATACAATAATCCTACTGTATATTTAATATTTTTGCTACTTTGTAAATAAAGTAAGTTCATTTGGGTCTGGCCTGGTTTCTAGATGTGGCCGCCCTCTCCCTTTTCACATAATAACTGTAGCATTCCTACTAACAAGCTTATTGTACCATTTATTCTCCTGACGCAAGAGACATTTATTCTCCTGAAGCAAGTTGCTGAAACTTTACTGTTCCAGTCTTAGGCCCAGGACTAAATCCATCTTGGGAGTGGTCTGCCACTACTCTCAGGCCCAGCTTGGGGAACTCAGTGGCCTTCCCGCCCTGTCCTTGTTACTGAGCTCCCAACAGGTCCCTGGCCCTGCCACTTCCTGAGCTGACGGTCACTTACATAGAAGGTCAAAGAGACTACATTATCAACTGCCCAGATCATTTCAGTTTAACCTTTACTAGTCTTTCTCTCCTAAGTCAGGAATCAGGGAGAGTTCATTCAGATATGTTTTGGTAATAAAATAAAATAATAAGGTAAAATAAAATAGTAAAATTGTGTAGGCACGCCTAGAAAAAGATAGAGAAGGAAAGTGACTGTGCCGGTTTCTGTGTTGTGGGCAGAGGCATCAGCATCACCCCTTCTAACTCTCTGAGGGTTTCTCTGTTTTAGGGGTTGGCATTCTTGGCCATGACAAACAAGACCAGAAAATATTCTACTTCCTCAAAAAGTAGAAAAATCACAGACCCAGCTCAAATTTCAACGGCAACCAGAAGTTTTTGGTTACAAATAAGGAAAAAAAAAAATTCTGAAAAGGAGGGTGGTAAAACTTCATAGTATGTTCCTAAAGGGAGTTGTCAAATTACTGTAATGGTTGGTCTTTAAAATACAGAATGTCTCCTCCATTTAGGCTCATTTAAGTATAGTCGACTCAAACCTGAAGTGGAGCAAAAAATGGGAGGGCTTATTAAGAGTATGTTCACCCCTGTAATTCTGTGTTCTTCATGAATCAGCAGCCTTTGCTCAGTAGGTTTACTGATCATTAATAGTTGATATTATTTTAGGCTTACCAGTAGCTGATTTTTAAACATGCTTCGGGCTCCAAAGCTGTGCATACCAACATTTCTGGTAACAGCTGGAAATCCATAATTATAGTTCACAGGGTACATCCTCATCTGGCAAAATCTGTAAATAAAGCTTAAAAAGCAAACACCCCATTTATATGAGCAGCTTCTGAATATCAGGAGATCATTACCAAGGGAATGGAGAGTTAGCTTTTCTCAATTGTTTCTTTCCCTGTATCAGAAGGTAATAATTCATTACTTCCTTTCAGAGTAAAGAAAATAAAATTTTAATATTTACAGACTTGGATGTAAAGAGTGAAATTTATCTAACAATGTTATGCTTTTTTCTCCTCGTATAACTTGATTGGTTGATTCTACATTGTTGAAACATCATCAGAAAAAAAAAAATTATTGCTTGAAAGCAATTTCCTGCTGGAATCTATCCCCTTCAGGTCTGCTTCAAGGAAGGTTCTGCATTAGCTGCCAAAGACTATGAGGCATTTCTGTCTTAATATCTTTTATAAAATTGTTTGAAGTACTGTAAACCAACATGAATGGAATGGTATGGGATCAAGAAATAATTTTGTGTCTATACATCTGTACAACAAAAATAATCTGTACAAGTTGATTTGAAATAGGCACACTTTAGGATATGAAACAGTTAACTTTTGCTTGTTAATCACTATACTTTAAAAATCCCACATTACTTTTCATTTTATTCTAAGTATTTATTTCAGAATAGGCTTTCGATGGAAAATATTTTAAACTGAATGAACTCTTAAGCAATTAATGATTACAATTCTAGTGGAAGTGACATGATATAAACCCACAAATATACCACAGGAGACATTCCAGTGACTGCTTAGCATTTGTGGTGGCAGAGGAACGAGAATATGGTTCTTGCTCATTCCAGAAAAAGAAATTACAATGGTCAATCATGCTAAATTCCATGCACTATACCACTGGTTTAAGAATAAAGGCAAACACATTTTCTCTTTTCCTTTGCAATATTTTTACTTTTGTTTGGCTTTGAGCATGTTTAAACTAATTATATAAGTACTTAACACAATTTAAACAAAATAAATGAACCAGAAAAAATGCAATTTGCCTATATTCGTCACACATTAGGCTTCCTGGCATCAGTCACTGTCTGAATGTCCTGGGGCACAGACAGATGTAAAATCTGATTTGAAAATGTCCCAAACTAGATGATTGTATATTTTAGCATATATAAGTTCTGATTATTGTGTATCACTTCTTTTGCAGAGCAACTGACATTAGTATGCAAGCATCCCTGAGTATGTATTTATGCTCCTCTTCTATCTTTTGGTGTCCTTGGATTCTCTGAGCTCTGTGGCTTATAACTTTATTTACTTGACTCCACTCTGGTATGTAAAGCTCTGTACATCTTAGTTGGAAGTTAAAACAAACCTATGAATCAATAAAAGAAGCGATTTTCTTCTTTTTAAAATTGAGATATATCATACATACAATAAAGTATAAAGCTGCAGTAATCTCAAGTGATAAATTTTTGCATATATATATTTCCTTGTAATCCCCATTCACATCAAAATATATAACATGTTCTGCAGTTATATAGAAGGTTCCTTATGCCTTTTCCAGATGAATATACCTCTCCTTCTCTAGGAGGTAGCCACTATTCTCTGACTTCTGTTTCTATCAGTTAGTTTCACATGTTCTTGAAATTCATATAAATTGAATTATATATGTACTGTTTTGTGTCTGGATTCACGTATAAAATTGGTAATAGTTTTAATGCCAATCTAAGGTTCGTTGAGGAGAATAGCAAGCAAAGTAATTTTTCCATGTTTGGTATTAGTTATACTGCTATTAAAGATTTCTGTGATGTGATATGCACTTAATTTTTTAGAACTTTTTTTATCCTAAATAAACCATACCAAGACTAGAAAAGAGCCATATACGTGTTAAAAGTTCAAAAACAGTGCATTTCTTTCATTGTTCTAAAGCAAAGTTTGCTTTTATCACAGTAAAAGGAGGTAATAAGATTGGCTAGAAACTGAGCATCTGTGAGCACTATGTGCAAGCCTTTCTTAGAGAAAGGATTCTGAGCAATTCTTCTACACATCTGTGGAGGAAAAAAGGAGAATTAGGCTGATGAAAATGGGAAAGATTTAAGTTCGCACCTAAGAAAATATTGTGGAGTCTCTAGAAAAAATTATCATGGACTCAGCTTTTAGTTTTAGCTCTGTCACCATCCTAGCTTGAATGACTTCACTTATAATTTTATTATCTGTAAGAAAAACAGGTTGGTTTAGATTTGGAGTCGCAAATTCAGATCACTATGAGAGCCAGACAGGTAACATCAATGCATAAAATGGTCTGTAAATGAGTGCGACCAACTGGGCAGGAGCAGCCATTACTGAGCTCCAGCTAATTGTCAGTTACCAAATGCCGAATGTTGCCAAATGGCCCAATGTTGCCCAAACCTCCCAATTTTTAGGAACATCTAGAAATCTGGAATTGGTCATGTGTAATCCCCTATTTAAAACTTTTTTTTTCTCTACCAAACAAAGCAAAATTAACCCTCCCGAGCAAACACACAAAACTTTATAGATATACTAAGCCACTAGGTCAAGATTTTTAATTATATATTTGCTGTCCAATATGGTAGCCATTAGCTACTCATGGCTTCTGAGCACTTGGCATGTGGATAATACAAATTAAGATTTGCTATAAGTGACCATGCACAGTGGCTCACACCTGTAATTCCAGCACACTGGGAGGCCAAGGCAGGAGGATTGCTTGAGCCTAGGAGATTGAGACCAGCCTGGGCAACATAGTGATACTTCATCTCTACAAAAAATTTTTTAAAAAATTAGCTTGGTGTAATGGTGTGCATCTGTAGTCCTAGCTACTTGGGAGGCTGAAACAGGCGGATAGCCTAAGCCCAAGAGTTAAAGGCTGCAGTGAGCTATGATCATGCCACTGCCCTCCAGCCTGGGGGATAGAGCAAGACCTTGACTCAAAAGAAAGAAAGAAAAAAGATATGTTATAAATGTAAAATACATATTGGATTTCAAAAATTAGTACAAAAAATATTAATGCCTTGTTAATAATTGTCATACTGATTACATGTTGAAATGGCATTTTTGCTATATTTGGTTTAATAAAATATAAATATTAAAATTAATTTTAGCCTCTTCTTTTTACTTTTTTAAAATGTAGCAAACAAAAAATTTTAAATCACCTGTCTGGCTCACATTTGTGTCTGGTATTATATTTTTCTTGAATAGCTGTGACCCAGATAACTTTTTTTAAAGTGTGTTCCCTGGTCATGAGGCATCTGTAGGTGATATACAATTGTACATATTCTCCTACCTGCAAAGTATGCAATCCCAAATATCCTTCTTTTCTCCCCTATTCAACAAGAAAAAGAGAAAAAAGAAAAGGATAAATGGAACTTTGGTCAGAGTATTTCTAAATTACATGACTGCAGGCAGCCTTTCTTAAACTAGTGCACACAGTGATTCTTCAAGAGGGAAGACCTAGAATTCTATATCTCCTACATTTTCTCCTGCATGTGCTTGACCATTAAACAGAGAATCTGTTTGCTTTGTAGAGAGTCTCACAGCACTGTATTCTAAAAAACACACTAAATGGTAAGACCTATGACCTCTTTCTGCCCCCAAGTGTCAAGAAAGAAGGCATATGTCAATGAAGAAACCTATAGCTCTGGAGGGAAAAAAAAGAACTGAATAGGTACTAACATTTGGGGATCTCAAAATGAAATAGTCAAGACCCTTATACTTGGAAATCTCTCCTGTTCTCAGTTTGTACTCAGTTTTTTAGTGCCTTGAAAGCTTTTAAGAACCTCCAACACAAAAGATACAATAAGAAGATAAAATGACAGAAAGACCACAGAAAAATCAGAGTCAATGCAAGGATCAAAAGGAAATTTCCAAAGACAAGCAGCTCCAATTGCATTCACCATTCTCAGAGAAATAAAAGAATATATGCCACCAATAAAACAAGTAAAGCATGCTATCATACGTGGACATTTAAAGAAGGAAGAGGTCTTAGAGATTAAAAAATGACAGCAGGCAATAAAAAAAATCCATAGAAGGCTTGGAAGACAATTCTCAAAAAAAAGTAGAAGAAAATACTTCAAGTGAATACGAAAAGGAGAGAAAAGATAGGAAAATTAGAATGTTCCTTTAGAGGGCTCAAAATTCAAACAGTGGTAATTTTAGAGAGAGTAAATAAAATAGGAAGAAGGGAGAAATTATTTGAACAATAATACAAGAAAATTTATTCTCCAGAATTGGAAATTACAAGTCTCTGGAGTGAAAGGGCCCATGGAGAGCACAGCATAGTAAATGAGGAAGACCTGTAACAGAATACATTCTTGTGTGCTTTTTAGAACACTGATGGTAAAGACAGAATCCTGAGACTTCTACATGGAGGGGTAGGTAGAGAAGATTACGTGGAAAAGATTGAGGATAAGAGTAGCATTGACCTTCAGTAGCAGCATCAAAAGCTAGAGGAAGTGGAATGTTGCCTTAAAATTCTAGCTGATATTCAACCTACAACTCTACACCCAACAAAAATATTAATAAAAAGAATGGGTAGAATAATGATATTTTCAGAAGATTCAATGCCTGTAAAACTTTCCTACCATACACTTTTTATTTTTTTCAGAAACTGACCAAGTGATACATTCTAACATATAAATGAAGAGAGATGAACAAAATGAGACGTAGCAAATGACATTGAACACAAAAGAGAATGTCAGTGAAAGGCTGGCATAATTTGCACCAAAGTTTGAGAGCAATCATTACAGATGACAGAGGGGCATGAGAGAATTCCAGGGAGAAAAAAACCTCACACACACACAAAACCAAACATTTATATAATACTGGATTTATTTGAACCATGTGGAAAATAATAATTAAGAGAAACTTTAAAATGTAATTGCAATGTTTGGGAAAATTTAGTCATAGTTACATAAAAACTAAGTATTTTTTTTAAAGGACACAATTATTCCCCAAGGAACAAAACAGGTTACTAAGCAGGAAACATAATCATAGTATACTATTTAGCCCTGCAATGATCAATATTTACATAGCTATAAAAATATTAACACAATATTGACTGAACAAAAAAATCATGAAATAAAATATGAGGAAGATGAAGAGAAGAAATAGAGAGATGGATTGGATGAGTGTTAAATCTATATTTTTTACTATAGGAAGCCAATGTCTGAAATTGATAAATCAAAGAATGGCAGGAAAAAGGCATTATTTAGAAATATGAAAGCAATGCAAGAAAGAGAAACAACTAGAAGGGTGGAAATTGTTGCCTCTGTTGAAAAAGATTCAAGAGTTGTGCAGGAGACTGAGGGTTTTTTTTATTATAATCCATGCAGTACTACTTGTCTTTTAAAAATATGCACGTGTATTTATTGATAAAAAATACAAAATATATAATTAAAAAATGACTAAACTCTGCCCTTAAAAAGCTCACAAGTTAGAAGAAGAGTCCAATACATAAAACATTCTTTAAAGTGCACTGTGTTAAGAATGAAAGGAAAATATCAACAGAACACAGAGAGCAATAAGGGCATAAATGATGGATTCAATGAATAATTATTTTGAGAACAAGTTGGGGATAAATTTGAGAATGACTAGCTCTATAAATTTGCTTCAATCAAGTGAGAACATAAAAATGTTGGGACTTAAGAGGATGTAAGGTGATGATTGTCGGGTTGTGCAGTTAGGGGCTATTGAGCTTATTTAGCTATAATGTATAGGAAGCATACATATGAGTGTTTTCCTCTTCTCAGGCATTCATTTAAAATATTTTAATATAAATAATTTTTAGTATATGGCTTCTGTTGATATTTTTGATCATCACATTGAAATGAACACAGATCTATGTAACATCACAATGCAATGTTCTTCAAAATAATTTACTTAAAAAATATATATAACTTCTGCTAACTGTAACCTAACCTAGAAAATGTAGAATGAAATCAATATCTATCCTATACACAACTGTAAAAGATAAAAGATTACTTTAAAATATTTTTCCTGATCATAAAAGATAGTATATTGCATTATTGATTATTTTAAAAATAAGAAAAACACAAAAAGAGAAAATAAAAGTCACTTCCAATCCTATCACCCAGAAATGAAGGGCCCACATGGATAGAGACAATGTCTGCCATTTTTCACACTATATTTTCAGTGTCTAGCACAGTGCCTGGAACAAAACAGGCATTTCATTTAATGCTGAGTGGTTGAACAAAATGCCCATGACTCTTGTTTTGGTAGTACAGGTTAAATTGACGAGGTTGCTAATAACTTGGTTTCTGTGATAGAATGGTGTGGAAAGAATTTGACAGGTGGGATTCATGTTATTTTCCTACCACTTACTAGCCATGTGGCCTTTTCATGTTTTGAACTTTCAGTAGTCATATCCCTTTGTGATAATGGGGGATTAGTAATAGCTTCCCTATAGAGTTGTGATGATTAATAATTCATAATAATTATCTTGTAATTGTGATAATACTATGTCATACTCAAATGACTACTGTGCAAACTGTGCCTGACACCTAGTAGGATTTCACCACTGTTAGCTTACATTCATTCCTTGTCTTCCTTAGATAGTGTTTTCCAATGCAAATACTACTCCTAATTGCAAACTAAACTTTTCCCATATATTCTTTAAGTGAGGAAGGGATAGGACAAAGAAAAAGAGATGCATATTTTTTTTATTTTAAAGTATGGCAGGGACAGACCAGGCATCAGGCACTAAAAATTCACCTTAGTAAACTCCAAACCAGCACCCATGGTCTTGTTGTAACTACAAAATTCAATTTCACTGAAAGTAAATGTCATGTACTCGGGGACTTTATTCAACTTGATAGCCTATAATGACTCCTAACTGAATGAAAATTACAGAGCAGGTTTCTCTATATTTTAGTATGATTTCGTGATCTTCCGATCCACGTTTGCCAAAGATATAACATTTAGAGCTGCGTGAGACCCTAGAGCTCCTTTAAGCCAAGATCTCCATTTAGGGATGAGGAAATGAAGACTCTAAGAGGTCAAGTTACTAGAACAAGGTCAAAGAGATCAAGTCACAAGCTAGGATGAGCCTAATGCATTGTCATTATTTCATACAGCGTCTTGTTATACCAGTGTCTTACAGCCAACAGTATCTAGTGACATTTAAATATAAATGCTCACTTTTTGTAAGTATACCTCAAACTTATACAAAAATATATTTTTGTATGCTCTTTATATTTCATGTGCATAATCATGCTTTCTGCAAGTATTTGCAAGTGAAACCAAGGTATTTTTGTTGAAGATTTGATAATTAGATAATCAGCTCTGGATATGAAAATGGGTGGCCTTGAACCATCTGGTCTTGATTGTAAATTAATCTTTAAAATGGTGTGGATAAATAGCATTCCAGATGAACACAGATTAGGAGGTCAACATCTTCTGATGTTAAAAAAAAAAAATAACAGATATTTATTCAGTTGAGTATACAGAAATTTTGGGCATTTTCATATACTTTGTTTTTGGAGAATTTTATCTCTCCTAAGAATCATATAATGTTAGATATCACAGAGTCCGGCTGCTTTATTTTTCAGATAAGAAAATTGAGACTCACTTAAGGTAAGTGACTTTCCCATGATCATTCCACTAGTTAGTGGAAGGAAAAGAAATCAGCAAGTAGTGGATACTTTCAAAAAGATTTTGCTAAGTACAATATGTATATGTGTATAATTTATTTTTCATTGTCCATAAGATGAGTTTATTTTCCACATTTAATTTTTGAATAAACAGGTCTTCAGAAACATCCTGCTGTTGAGTTTCAAAAATACATCTGATTCTAAGAAGAAATCCTTTTTACCATTTCATGTACTGGAGAAGAGATGTAGCCTAGATTAAACTTCGTGTCTTTTGCCTTCCAAGTTTTAACACTATTTTAAATGTGTACATTGCCTTAATACATTTTAATTTTCAGATAAACCTGTGGATGTGATATATTCCTAGAGAGAAATATATCAACGAAATATGCATATGTAGTATATTATTATATCTGTTAGGACTGAATTTGGTGTTACTCATTCAAACGCTCTGGTCAAATAGCAGAAAACTCCTTCTAAACCAACAGATTATATTTAAAAGTAAAAGTATGCAATACACTTTCTAAATGTATCTGTTAAAATATAAGGACCTTTTAAATAACCCTCTTAACTGTGGGGCAAAACTGTCACTCACATTTTGGGTTTTATTTAGTATATGAACTGTTTTGGGAAAGACATAATTTATCCTACTAAATATCCAGCTCCATGTAATGACCCAGTGGCACAAGCCACTGGCAATCTTAGAAGTTATTTTAAAATAGACCACACATCTATTTTTTTTCAAAGGCATCTGCTTTGCCAAATATGTTCATTCAACATAAAATAAGTTGGACTTTGTGACCTTTCAATGAACCATATGATTTAGTTACACATATTAGTTTCAAAAGGATTTACTTTCCCAAAGTCATTCTCTATGTGTAATACTATATAGGTAGGGGAATTTTAATGGAAGTTAAACATTTGGAGAAAGGCATTATACATAATATTTAAAATAAAATATATTGATTATTATGATGCATTTTTTAGCTAGGAGCACAGAAATTTTATTTAGAAGAAAAAGATTTTCATTAGCAATGATGACTAAAACATGGCATAAAACTCAGAGAATATAAGTCAAATTTCTCATCTAATTCTCTCTATATAAGAATGCCTTACCCCATCAATACATGAGTGGCTTAATAAAATGTGGTATTTGTATACCATGGAGTACTATTCAGCTTTAAGAAACAAGGGTGATATAGCACCTCTTGTATTTTCCTGGATAGAGCTGGAACCCATTCTACTAAGTGAAGTATTCCAAGAATGGAAAAACAAGCACCACATGTACTCACCAGCAAATTGATCAACATCTAAGTGGACATATAGGAATAACATTTATTGGGTGTTGGGCAGGTGGGAGGGGGAAGGGGATGGGTATATACATACATAATGAGTGAGATGTGCACTGTCTGGGGGATGGACACGTTTGAAGCTCTGACTCGAGGGGGGAGGGGGACATGGGCAATATACGTAACCTTAACATTTGTACCCCCATAATATGCTGAAATAAAAAAAGAGAATAAAAAAGAGAGAGAAAAAGAATGCCTTAGATGCTCAAAATTGATAGAAAAAATTTAGATTTTCTATAAGATCTAAAAATTCTCTAGTTAAGTAATAAATATTTATATTGAGAAATGTATATATACATACATATCTCAAGGATTAAAACTGAGTGAAATAAAATATGAAAGAATATGTCTTAGAGTCACTTTGAGGAAAAACCACTCACTTGCCAACTTTTTGTGGGTGACCTCAGCTCAAAATGAACCCTAATTATAACTCCACAGTACACAGATATCATTCCTTTGGTCTAAGAAATGGGTGAAGGAGGGTATAAGCCAAGAATTCAAGCTTTTCCCGTTATATTTAATAATTAATTATGTAGAAAGTTTCCAAGGATATTCAGCTAAGGAACAAAGGGGGCCCCAAAATTGATCTTCATAGATTAAAGTATAAGAGTTTCCCCCTCAGGTATGATATATTTGTCATTGGCAAATAATTTTTAAAAAGCAATAAAAGATAAAGTGGGCTTGAATCTGTCCCACCAAATGGTGAAATGGTCCCACTACACATGACATTGTCTATTGCCTGGCAGGTCGGGGAGTGATAACAAGAGAAAAAAAAGTATTTTAAAGTAACAATAAATAGTTCTAGCTAATATTTACTGGGAACTTACCATGTGCTGAGAACTTTGTTTATAGTGTGTCGTCAAGGGCTTAGAAACATCATCTACTGTAAAAAGAGGAAATTTTAGAAAGTATGGTTTCCAGCTTTTTAAAAATAATATGAAGAGCCTTTTCCTAAAAAAATAAAATAAAATAAAATAAAAAAAATTGAAGGACTTTCCAACATGGTAGTACTCACATTTTATTATTTGTGGAATCATAAATATTGGATGGCAAAAGGCCACTTTGAATTGAGGAATGTTTTTGAATTAATTTATGTTATATATTCAGAATAGTACCTGTGCATATTTAAAATTAATATGGTTATGTGATATAAATATATATGTGTATGTTTATATATATTTATAGTACATATAGATATCCACATAACAATGTACATGTATTTATATGATATGTGTGTATATTATACATATACGTGGGACATGGTCATTTATTTATATGAAATGTTATTTATTCAGCCATTCTATATATAATTTTAGAGTATATAAATAACTGATCCCTTGGAATAATCTTGAGGCCATCCTAGGTGAGCATTACTGTTTTTGAAGATAGATATCTATTATAATTTGGCACCTCAGCTCACCATGTACAACTAAATACACAGTGTTAAAATATGTGTCCTACCTGGCTAATTTCATAGCCATTTTATTGAATTTTTTATTGAAGGCTTTCATTCTTGTGTAAGGGATAGACTTTCTTTTATATTAATATTATTTCCACTATATTTTAAGACTTTTCCATTTCTATCCTTTACAGAGGCTATAGTCTAAATAAGGTAAGGGATTTCCCCTTTCTCCCAATTCATATGTTGAAATCCTAAACCCCCAAGATGATGGTATTAGGACATAGAGTCTTTGGGTGATTGGGTTTGGGGACAGAGCCTTCATAAATAAGATTAGTGACCTTATCAAAGAGGCCTTGAGAGAGACCCCTCATCCCTTCCACCATGAGGTTGTAGTGAAAAGACTGTCATCTATGAACCAGCAAGCAGACCCTCGCTGGATAACAAATCTACTGGCACCTTAGTCTTGTATTTACCAGCCTCCAGTACTGTGAGAAACAAATTTTGGTGGTTTATAAGCTGTCCAGTTTATGATATTTTGTTACAGCAGCTTGAATAGACTAAGACAACAAATTATATATATTTTTTAATAATTGCATTGCAAAGACCAGTGTTTCTCAAGATCTTTCAGGATTTCTACTTGTGTTTTAGTTCCTTTTGTTTAGCCAAGAAGGGGTTTTTATGCCTCCAATTGTATACAATGAGTGTATGTGTGCAAAAGAGTTATATTTGCACAACAAATACAATTTCTATCATACAAAGATTATCTTTCTTGATCTTTCTTCTCATAAGTCTCTTTGGAGTGCCTAGTTTCTTTATGACTAATGAAATCTGCTTTCTTAAAATTGTTTCTCCTATTATTTCCAACAATTTCTAAAAAAGTCCCTCTATCCTCTGTGGAGTGCCTTTTTTTTGGGGGGGGGAATGCCTATTATCTAAAGTTTAAATACTGGATGACAGTGTATTCTGATTTTCCTTGATGAGTAGCCCATATTTTCCTCCACCTCAGTAAAGGATATAGACTTTTAAACAAATAAGCACTCTACAAAGTCTGTCCAGAAAGTACCCAGCCATTGTTAATATAATGAGAACAGTTTGCGTGACATTGATGTAGCCTGGCAGCCAAGGAGAGTGGGCTGAGATGCACCTGCGTGAACAATGATGACCTCACTGTAGTAGTCAATGGGGCGCTAGATACCATTCAGTGAGCACCTGTACTGTGTGGCCCTCACATTCAAAATGATTGAGCCAGTAGAGCAACGGATCTGCATCAAGTTTTGCCTTAAGCTTGAACAATCCTCTGTGGAAACTATTAGGATGATTCAGAAGGTTTTTGGGGACAATGCAACGAGAGCGGTGCAAATAAAAGTGTGGCACAAAAGCTTCACAAATGGTCGAGAATATGTTAAAAGTGAACCACATTCTGGAAGACCTGTAACAAGCAGAACTCCTGAGAATGCTGAACGTCTCTGGGCTGCAATCAATAAAGGTCCCAAAGTGCCTACCTTGAAGGGTACTGAGGCGGCATTGTCCTATGGACAATGTTTCTTGTATTTTATATCTTCTTCAATAAATGTCTCCATTTTTCATATTACATGGCTGGATAATTTCTGGACACACCTCATACATCTATATATCTCTATATAAATATTGTTCTATAGGTTATCTTTTGAAGTAAATATACCTGGATAGACTTAATTATCTATCACCTGGTTTCAAAGCAAAGGACCTGATCAATTGAAGTCATAAAATTCCAGAAATAGTCTTAGGATCTTAGAAATGGAAAGAAACTTGGAAGTTCATTTAGTGATGAGATTCCCATAATGCTCTTGGGGGGGTCACACGAAGCAGATCTCCTTTCTCTTCCTCATGATAGTCTTACAGATAATTGAGCACTGTAAATGTATCTCTTCTCCAGATTTAACATCCACCATTTGTTTGACTGAACCTTGTATGGTGTGGTGGCTAATTGTTCCCCTCAGGCTCTCTTTAAGTTAATCACTGTGGACTGAATGAAGTACACTTTTTCAGGAGTGGTTGTAGAGTAGCAACATTGATGAGGTCATCACTTCCTTTATTTAGAAACTAGACCACTGTTAATGAAATTCAAGAGAGCAGACATGTCATATCATTCACTAATTATGATTTTGTTAGCCCCGTCTCTTTCCAGCCTGTACTTGTGTAGTTATTATTTCTTTTTTCAAACCCTGGTCCCCAAAGCCTTTGGATTGTCTGTTACTAAAAAAAGGGATATGTACTATATTGTCATCTGGGAGTTCTTGAGAATGTAGAAGGTAATTTTCTAGACCACAAAAGGAAGGAAGGATTTCAATTCAATTCTTTTGAACTTGAAACCCAGATGATAGGATAAGGATGGGAATTACAGACACTTTGGTCATCCCTTCAGCCCACTACCTATTTGAGTCAATACAGCTCAGATTCTGTACAAACCAGAATTCTGAAAAAAATAATACATTCAGACTTAAGTTGATTTTAGATTTTATTTCATATATCTGTGAGAAATAATGGCTGTATATTATCCTGAGATTCTGAGTGGTTCTGCTGGTCAGCTCTGATGATTTAACACATTCATCCTGCAAAACTCAAATAAATAAAATCCCTATGCCTGAATAATTTGATTTGACATTGTGAATAAGCAAAATGTCTTCATAAGTAATTGCACCCTTCCCAAGCCTTTTCTATTTCAGCAGCTTATAGGTATAAACACAGATATTTATTTGTGCAAAACTTTCTAGGATAAATGTGTGCATGGATGTATAAAAAATGTGTATAATGGAAAAACTATGTTTTGGCTCTTTCCCCCTAATTATGTATTCAATATTTTTCTTGGCCACTTATAATTGAATATCTTCTATATTCATGAAAATTCTATGAAGCATATTTGAACAATCATTTACTTTCAAGCACATTGAAATGTATCTCAGTATTCTCATATTTGTGTCATCCCCAGCCCTATGTTTTTATTGTCACCAGGGACTACTTAATAATCAAGAAAAGGAATGAAAGAAACATGATATCTAATTATTCTACTGCTAAAGAATGTTTGGGTCAACAAAATATAAATGATTCTGATCATGAGAACCCATGTTTAACATGAAGGTTTAAACCTAAAGGGAGAGAGAGAGAGAGGGAGAAATGTACTGGGTCTGAAACTGAAATTTATTAACACTTGTAAATGTCCCATTAAAACCCTTCAATTTATGGCAGTAAAGCAAGTTTACATGCTAGAATCACTTGAAATTTCACATCTAAGGTAGATCCTTTGATGTTTTATGAATTATCAGAGATCTAATAGACCAGACACTTACAGCATAGTATCGCATTTTTATGAAAGACCCAATCCGATTTTCATATTCATCTGAGATCTTACTTTGCTTACTGCTTTTGACAAGAGTGATTCCAGGGAATACTCACTTATTTATACCTTTATAGGAAGGAATAATGGAACAGGAAACTCTAACGAAATTCACCTGCCCTTCCTAGCAATAACATGAATAAGCCGACATTTATAAGATTAAATAATGCTAACAAAAACATAGACCTAAAGATTAAAAGAAGAGAAAAAAAAAAAAAGACTTGGGTATACTTGGGTATATTCGGCAAATAAAGGTAATGTTGGGATACAGAGAGCACTTTCTTTTTCTTTTCTTCTTTGTGTTCCACAGCAAATTAGGAAAACATATCATGATGTTCATCCTTGTATTAGGAATATTTTAATCACCTAGGCACAGCATTTAGGTAAATTTCTTGGACAAGGTAAAGGCAAACTCAAAATCTATCCAGAGTATTAATAATATACCTTTGCTTTAAAAATATCTGCCTTTATAGACGAATACCTCACAACATCCAAATATTTGGGTGAAAATTCAGGTTGTTCTCTAGGACTTTGAAGACAGGTTTTTCAAACTCCTGTAGATAGCAACTTAAGCAGTTAGCTCAGCCATGTTTTTGCCAAGTCATATGGGAGCTTGAGGTAAAAGAGAAAAATTGGTAATACAGATCCTATCTTTGTTTAAACTTTTGCTATGTTATTTGTTATGGAATTTTTGCATTAACTTTTATTTTTTAAAGAAATATTGCATGAAAACACTATTTATCTCCATTATTGAGATTTTGATGCTGTCCCCTTAGGTTTGTGCCCAATATAAGTGCCTTACTCACTTCATTTTAGAACATATATAATCATATGTATTTGATATATATCAGATATATTACATATAATATATACATATATGATATGTATATAATATGTATCTCCATATTTTTGAAGTTGTTATTTACACCTAACTTTACCTTTTCATTTTATAGTTCAGCCCAATTTTTCTTCCTTTCCTCAAATTTTTAGTGAAGTCAAAAAGAAGATAATTTTAATATGTCTTTGTAAGCATTGTTCTCATATTTTAAGGTGAAATCTTCCTGTAGAAGTTTTTCTATTTGATTAAATTTAGAACCTGCATCTTTTTCATATTTTAACTGTCCATTTTTATGGCACCAAGCTAAATTTTCTTCAGATTTTCCAAGTAGTTTGATACTAGAGGAAAGATCTGATGTTATGGTTTCTACTTTTTGTGTCTTTATGTTGATACTTGGTTTTTTTTTTTTTTTTTTTTAAGTTTCAGGCCTATTTTTTTTCTTGCCTGATTCCTTTCCTGGAGTTAGGGAAAAAAAGACTACTGGGTATGGCTTTTTTTCTGGAGCAAATTATTGGCAGAGCTTGCTCTGGTAAGGCAAGATGACATGAATGTGTACGTTTGTGTATATGTGGGATTGGAGTGCCCCAAAGAAATATTCTACAAATATTGTACAAAATGCATAGTAGATTTTTGGAGTAAAGATAATCCTCTTTCTGGAAGACTCCTCATTTTTAGATAGTTAAGAACATAACAAGTCCAAAAAATAAAATATAAAGCAAACTGACACTGGTCTCATCATACTCCTTTACCTTTTTTCCCCAAAGATTTCAGAGATCCAAGTCTACCATATTCAGCACTGCAATCTTTGGGTAAGGGTGAGAGAAAAAAAGGCTTTGAATATAAGGAAAGAATAGGAATCTGTGGCAGAAATTGTAAATGACTTTTACTGCCAGACGTACATACACCGAACTTTTCCTCATCCTATCTTCTATTAGGGAAAATGTATTCTTCAATACTTCACTTTCATCTCCATTAAATTTTATTTTGGTTATAGCTGATTTCTTTGGCAATTTACTCCTTTGTCTTAGATTTTATTGGCTTCTTCCCAGGAATCTTGCTTTCCCCTTTACCCTTCAGAGCTTAATAAGAACCTTTTCTCTGTTGAATCCTTTAGGTCACTGATAGAAATGTTAAACGACCACAGATTCAGAGCTGACCCTGGAGGAACTGTGGCACCATTTGTTGTGTGTCCCTAGGTTGACACTGATCCATTGATAACCTCTCTTTGGGTATGACTTTCCAGCTGGTTTTCCACTCACCTCATAACTGAGTGGTTCAGACCTTGTTTTTCTACTTAATTGATGTGCGTGTTGTGTGGGGCAGAATCAAAGACTCTGCTGGAACTTAAGATTGATTATCTCGCTGGCTTCCTTTGGTCGACCAGAACTCCCACAAGGATAGCAGCCTGGTCGGACTAGACATATCCTTGTCAGACCCATGCTGGTTTTCTTCCCAAAGCATTCACTATTTCATTTTGTGATGATGTCTCCGTTATTTTTTTCCGAAGTGTCAAAATCCTGCTGAAACTACAATAGAGAGCCCAGCTGTAAACCAAGTACTAAATTCAGAATAGCTTTTAAGTATTCTTTTAAGGAAGAAAAGAATTTTTAACAATTCTTTTAGTGCATTAAACCAGAAATCATATAGCTTAAGGTAGAAGATTTCTGGGAACAAAACAAAGAAATCTGGGCTTTCAAAAGAGCTTTCTGGAATATGTCTATGCCATTTCTCTCTTCGTTTCCTTCCCTTCTTTCCTGAACTTGGCATAGATTCTGATAGTCATTCAAGTAAGAAATCACTCCATTCTGAGAGCTATAACTTCATCTTGTTCATTAATGTCTCTGCTTTAGGGTAAAAAGAACGGGTACATCAATGTCTACCTGCAGGTATAATAAAAATAGATGTATCACACAGAGATGGATCATTTGTCTAGTTTATAGGGAATTCCTTTCCGTGCCCAGGAAATTTAAGTATTCACTTGAAAGGAGCAGCCGTGGCAGTGAGGCTTCTGCTGTTCTTCATTCACCGCAAAACAGTAATTCAATTAATTTATTACTTTGAAAGACTTTGACGCAACAGTGGTGTACATGACCTGCTCATGTTGGGAACAGATGAAAACGCTGTGTTGGCAAAAGGCTTCCATCTCCTTAATGAGATGTGATACTGTTTAGGGTATTCTAGGGCATAAGAATATGTTGAAAATTCAAACTGAAAGGAAAGGGACATGAAAAAAAATTGGATAGATGAGAAGCATAACAATTCCCATGCATTTGTCAAGATTTCCAGTGGTGACACAATGAAATTTACTTGCTCCTTGGAGGAAAACATTTTACTTTTACCTATTTTAAGGGGAAGGCTATATGCTAACTTTCTAGATGCTTGCATTTGTGCTCTTTTGCATAAAATATGACACAGAAACCTAAGTGGAAACACAGAATGCAAGGTAGATGCAAACTTTCCGTGACAATTTTAGAATGTGGGGAAGAAGGGTCAGGCTGATGAGTCCTCCACACCTGCCCTATGCTTTGGGCTCCACTAAAGCCTGGAAAGGGCAACCAAAGAGGACAGAGCCTTTGTCCCTGCCACTATGGAGCTTCCAGTCTAATTCTGGGATGGCATAGACACTTAGGATAAGGCCCCTTATCACCAATCACACACTTTGATTTTCAGGAATTAAAGTAAAATATAGCATGGTTCACTGGGTCCTTTCAGCATCTTAAAATTGATCTACATCTAGCCCTATTCTTCTTTTGTCCCAGCAGACCTTTACTTCTATACATTGTCAGTGAGCAAGTCTAATTTTTTCACTGGGTTGTAAGTTCCTTCAAGGCATAGTGTTTTGATATGAATTAAATTAAGTGTTATAAATCAAAAGAAAACACACACAAAAGAAAAATAGACATGTAAAATACATAAGCTACTAAAATACAAAGTGCAAGTCTGCCATGTATGGTTGGGCAGTTTATGCACTGCACAAGGGCTCTAGACCAAGCTGGGCCAAACTTACGGCTACAGTCCTCAGCCCGCTTTGTTTATAGGCTATTGCTCACCTTGTCAGGGTTCCTGTGGCTGAGCCTTGCTCTTAAGGTATGAATTTTAAATACTCGTTAAGCAGAAAGACAAAGAATTACCTGTAATTTGTTTTAAAATCTCTAATTCAAGAATGCCAAGGCAGGCAGTATAGGACACAAAAAACATCAAATTGCTACAAAGAAAGAAGGCTAAGAAAAAATCATTTCCTTTAGTCATACTCACTACAGGCCCCAGCAGTTCTGTGGAGAAGAGAAGTAAGAAGTGTTAATATAGATCTGAGGTAGATATGTTTTTCATTCATAATTTGTTTGATAGATAATGGTGACTATGCTTCTGGTAACCAATTAGTAAACTGATTGCAGTTCATGCCTATCATGTGGGTTCTCAGTCTCGATGATGCTTTTTTATTATTTTTATGACCTGAGATGAATAATACATCCAAGAATTGTTATAAAAGATATGCACATAGTATCCACGTGCATGGAACTCCACGTGATAACTGCAATCATGAGTCAGGTATCAGGGAGGGCAGACCAGGTAAGAAGAATCACACAGAATAATGCCTGATAGCACCTTACATGGCTTGTTTCTGTCCAGTTGTGTCTCCTGTTAGATAAGCTGATGTTCCTACCAGGTACTATTTACACCATGTGGGTGGGGGCTGGCTGGGCATGCTGTAACAGCCCTGGTGAAGTAATAGGAGAGCCATTTGTGAAAAGAGTGGATTTTGAATGAAAAATTAGGAAGAAGAGGAAGCCACCTTTAGAAGAAATAGGAAAGTATTTCATGTGCAGGCTGCATGCTGGAGGCTGACAGGGTAAATTTGGCTATTGCGTGTGTTTGATTTGGCTTGCAGAAAGCTTATGTAACTAGGGAGATAATATAATTGATCAAAACAGAACTACTGTAGCACCTAATATTTTAGCCAGCAGCTTTATTCTTTTGTGTGTCCTGCCTGGCCCCTAAAAGTAGTTGAAGTTTTTTTAATCCCGTGAGCATCTCATTTTGGAAGTAGAGATAGAAAAAGAATAATTGCATTGAATGAGAATGGACAGGGAAACTCTTGAAGCATGTATTGCAGTATTTAATCATAATGCAATGAGTGATTGGGAAGCCGGTTTTTTTTTTTTTTTTCAGAATGCTTAACCTAGTGAACCTTAGTGAATACAATATTATAAAACTGATCCCAAACTGTTTCCAGAATTCCTCCTTTATATTTTATAAGTACTGAATAAATATCATAACCTGCAGATATGCCTCACATGAACAAAATAGGTGCAATTTTATCTTTGCTCATGACTCAGAAGAGTTTAAAAACTCTTCTAAAGTATTTATTTTAATAAAGGAAAAAAACGTTTATATTCTAAATACAATAAAGTCAAAAAATACCTCCTAATTCTATAATACAGTTTTCAAAATGTTTGAGGTTAGTGGATCTTACCAGGTACAACATCATAAACTAACCCCAAACTATTTCCAGGATTTGTAATTTGTGTTCTATAAGATGAGTATTGAGCAAATATTGTAACCTGCAGATACATCTCATGTGAACCTGAACTCATAATGGCTTGAAACAGTTTCCACAAGATCACTTTTATTGGGGTGGAGGTTTAAGAAATGCATGAAAGAAATTTAATGGCTAGAAAGTGCTGGGCGTTATAACCAAAATAACCTAAATGCAATTCAGCTATATGGCATCTTGGTGATGCCAATTTTACTACTGTTAGCTAACAGTACTACTGTTAGCTACTGTTTACTACTGTTAGCTAAATGCTTGAAAATATATTAGCAAATGCTGTTCTGAAGGATAATTTAGAGCACACAATAGAACTTCATACTTGTTTTCCATCCTAGCCGGGGAAGGAGGAGTCAAAAAGTGCTCTGAGGGTATAGTCCAAGATGCCTACAACTACAAACAGATTTCCTTGAAGCCTTTGTTATTGAACCATTGAGGATTTTACTTTTTATTCAATGGTATTTTATGATTGCTTTGGTATAAAATTTATTTTAAATTTCCTATCTTTGAGCGAAGCTGATGTTCCAGGAAGAAATACCTGTAGATCCAGTGGACTCCAGAATCCCACCCTGCTGTGTGAGGCAGTGAGGGTGAGGAAGTTGTCTGAGTAGTTCAGTTTAGAAAGCATGGTGAACCGGGCAGCCCAAAGCCTTAGAGCTGGAAGCTTCTGCACTGGTGCAACTCAGTTCTAATGAGGGGAGACCAAAGAGCGTGCCCAGAGGAGGGCTCCATTTACACAGCTGCTCCATCCCTGGATTCCATCCCAGCCACAAAATACTAACACAAGACACTGCAAGCAGTCACTGGGACAGTCAACACTTGTCCAGAAGGAAGAGATACAACCTTGACTAATCAGATGAGAACAATTTCCAAAACGTTTCAGGCACCAAGATGTTGTCCTTAAATTTTTTGCTCCAAATAGGTTGGACATACAGCAACCCCGTAAGCATTCAAAGCATCAGCGTACACTTCTAGCTGCCTTTTTTAAAAAGCTGTTTTCACTTTCTGCCTAAATCTTCTTGCAAAGGGCTATGGCTAACTATCCACACATCACAGATGATGTGCTCTGACAGACATGGAGAAAAATTAAAGTGAAATGCATGCACTGTTTAAAATAAAATCATCTATGTCATGAATAAGAAAAACAAAACAGATGGAATTGTGTCTTTGGTCATGCCTCAGAAGACTTTCAAACTCTTCTAAAGTACTTAATTTAATAAAGAAAAAAAAAACTCTTTCAATATTCCAAATGCAATAAAGCAAAAAATAAAAGACCTAATTGTATAATCACATTGGAATTTGGTATCAATAGTTTTAATGCAAGGAGTTCACTGATGAAATGACATTGAGGTTTATGGAGAACACTGAGGGTAAATCACTGAGGCAAAATGACTATTGATTCGAATGTCACCGAACTGACAAAGTGGCTTTGCATTTAGCATATCCCATGCTAAAAGAAGGATCTGGTAAGTGGAGCTGTGGTCAAAAAAAGGGGGAAACCTCATATCAAATTGGGTGAAGCACGTCTGCCGTTCCTTCGACACAACGTTCAGTTCTT
The DNA here is from genome assembly GCF_040939455.1 of Microcebus murinus. NCBI lineage: Eukaryota > Metazoa > Chordata > Mammalia > Primates > Cheirogaleidae > Microcebus > Microcebus murinus. The sequence continues at coordinate 91,382,147 of NC_134111.1, read as the reverse complement.
CAAAAAGCATTCCACGCAAACGATTCTTCACAGACTGTTTCTCTCTGAAGGCATGAAAGAGGGGCGAGTTTGGCGCAATCATCTGGTTAGCTCGGAGCCACAAGAAAAGTCAACAGTCTTGAAGTTGCTTTCTCAATGGAATGCTTCATCTTGACATCAACAGGAAAGCCCAATCAGTCTTAGATTGGAAATGCTGGAAACTTTCCCCCCAACTGATTGGTGCGGGGAGGAGGGAAGGGAAAGGAAGGGAAGGATTTATTCAATACCAGGGGAGCCGAATAAACAAGTGCCATTGCGGTTTCCTGCAGGGAAGTGGGAAGATTAGTCTGGTTTATATTGAGATGAGGATAGAGCTTAATACAGGTTGTAGTTGATTAAACAAGAGTGAATCATTGCACTGCCCCATCTAGATAATCTTTAGCCATTATCTTTCATAACAACATAGAAATCCTGAGCTTTCAGTTAGCCTTTGACTGATGTAGTCAATGAAGAGGTGGAGCTCTTAATAGAGACGACAAAGACATGGCCGTAGTATTGTCACTTCGTCTCCACAGTATTTTCACTTGCTCTTTACTTTTAGAAATCAAACACAAGATACAATTACAAATCCTAATTGTAAGCTTTTAAAATCATGCATTAGGAAGCCCGGGATCATTTTCAGGGTCTTAGAAGAAAAGTCTCTCTTGCCAAATGTCCTTGGGGACCTTTGTTACTGAAAGTGGGCATTTTGCCAAATGCTGCAGTGAAGCTTTATAAAAATAGACAAGATAAATGGACTTTTAGTGCAGTCTTGTGCCAGACTTTTAATTTTCAGGAAATTATTTTTTTAACCTAGCTGAGAGTCAAGTCAATTTGTGAATTAGTTGAAAGGATGGCTGGATATGGGGGTGGGGGGGTGGCATTTGACATTTTAAGTCAGAAAAGCCTGCCACACAAAACAGATTTCTCTTGGCAATCAAGATAACTTAACAACCATAAACACATTGTCAGAGGGAAAAATTACATTTTACTCTAACGCAGATCATGTACAGATGACTGATTTCTCTTTCAAGTTCAAGTACAGAAAGACTGTTTATATATTTCAACTTCTGACCCAGGCGGGTAGAACAATCTTAGAGGTCGGAATAGAGATGGCTAAAGGGCTTTTGGCTATTTCTATGTTATGGATACAGCATAACGATTATGAAATGGATACACAGCCCAGGTTGCGGAGAATCATTATGAAGTTGCTGACACAGATAATCTGCAATGTTTGTTTACATTTTCATAACCCACAAAGAAGGCAGCGCCACTGCAGCTAAAAAGAAAAAAACAAAATTCCTTTGCTTGGTTTCTTTGGAATATGTCAGGGTATGTTTCCCTGTTTCTGGGGGGTGCCTTCATCAATCCATCCAAGAATGTTCTAAAGGGACACCCAAAACTTACTATGATCTCATCAAATTATCAGGTAACTGATCGTGGACGTAAAATGTTTGTGAAAGACAACTGAAAAATGTTAAGAACGATATGAAAACCAAGGCACTATTAATTCTTTATCATTGTTATTATTCTGCTCTCAAGAATAAAAGAGATAGTAAAATTTTTAAATTCACCTGAGACCCAGGGCAAAATGATTTGATCCAATTGTTTTTATTTAGTCAGAGTTGAAAGGAGGGTTACCCAATTCTCTAGCAATTGGGCATTATTTATTGCAACAAATGCATTAACGGAATATGTGTTTATTGAGTACCTTTGATTTGCAGAGCCCTGTGGATGGAAACTGTGTCAGTTTGTAAGCTGGTTGTACAGAACAGACCCACGTGTTCCCACCAGACACGTAAACACACATGTTAACCTTGAGAAAACAATTCAAGACAGTAGTGCAGATAGTAAAAAAGTAAAAGTAGCAGTGATATGCTATGAATATGTACTTTCAATATGAATTTGGAAAAAAATTCCAGAAAGGTGGTTTGTGTGTGTGTTTATGTTTGTATCTTCTTGGCAATATTTCACATAAAGATATATTCCTAAAAGCTCCTTAAAAGGGGACAAATGTTTATTGAACGTAATGTATGATCTGCTAGGCACATGGCGTGTGTTATCTCATATAATTGTCAGAACAACACCTGAAGTAAGCATTACCGTTAACTCTATTTTATAGACCTAGAAACGGAACCTCACATACCAAACAAGTTATCCAAATCTACCAGCTAACAAATGGCAAAGCTGAACCTTTATGAATTCAAAATTTTCTAGTTGAAAACCCTGTTGTCTTTTCCCTCTACCAGGGTTTCTGAAAATGAGATTTGCAGACCTGGATTGGAACCACTAGGGCAGGGAAAGGGCTTGGTAAAAACGCAGATGACTAGGTCCTGACGCTGGCTAAGCCAGAAACTCAGCAGAGCGGAAAACCATTGCTCTACTCTCTGCTTCAACTCGTCGTGACTTAGATATTTGGTGCCTAAAGTAAACACAGTTGTCTGAGATGAAAAGAAGAGAAAAGAGTAAATCCCAATTCATTGCTCCTTGTGCAGAGATCACTTGGGCTGAGTTCTCTGCAGTTCTCACTATGATTTTTCAAGAGTCTACAAATCACTAAGCAAGTAAAAATTCTACGTCTTTCCTTAGGAAAAAATAAAAAGGATGAGATTCCCTCACAAGTAGCCAGCGTCTGAAAGGATGCTGCATCTCTGAAAGATGAATTTCCAGGTAGCTGATTGGAACCCAGTGTTGATCGGATGCCCACTCTGCAGCCTTCCTTCTCACGTGCCTCTTATCCAGGGCTGTGAAACTCAAAATAAATGTAGCCAGAATTTAGAATGAAAGAAATGTCTACATTAGATTTTTGAATGAAATGAAAGTTAATTGCGGCAAAAAGAATTTCATCTATTTTATAGGATTCTATTGGGAGATAACGCAGACCTGGAAACTAATTCCTAGAGTTAAAGAATCCTGAGATTGAATGGAAATGTGATTATGTCTATTTGTGAAAAGGTATTTGTGAAATATTTATTATGTTCATTACCCTTCCTCTGAGCAAAATAATACTGTACTTAAATCTAGCTCTATATTCTTCTCAGAAAAGAGTTTCTAGAAGTGAAATATAGGATTTTACTTTACCTAACTTTGTTAAAATGTAAATTTAGTGAATACTATATATTAAGCAGTTAGCAAGGGCTTGAGCACTGAGCTAATCACTTTATTGCCATCTGTCATTGAGAATTTGATTGTTTTATGCTGTCACTCAATGTTGATTTCATATACTCCTTCTTTTATGGAAAAGGAGAAGACATTTTATACCACTATATGTATATCTCAAAAAACTTTCATATGCCTTCTTATGTTATTATTATTAATAATAATAACAATTACAATTTTGATAAAATTTAATCCCCCAGAATAGCCCTACAAATTAGGTGTTATGCAGATAGTACAAAAATGATATTGAGGCTTGGAGAAGTTAAAAGATAAAACCCAATGGGTCTGGAACCTTAGCTTGCATCAGCTAGAGGACTTGTGAAAACAAAGCCTGCTGGGCTCCACCCCCAGAGTTCTTCTTGGTTCAGTGTATGCTGAAGTCACCTCAAGAAAATTGCTGCTCTGTGCACCTTGAGTAAGGCATTACATTAATATGTGGACACATCACATTTTGGTATCCTATTATTTAATAGAATCCTGTTATTTAACAATATTTTTTATTTAAAATGCAATGTATTTTTTAAATTTTTTTGTCATTTGAGAACACAACGCTTCAGGGTGTGCCCTGATACATACATGATGCTCAAATTACATAGAAGAAAGCAGTTCATTATTGGGAAAAGATGCCAAAATGAAAGATCAGACTATGGGCAATCCACAGATTTTGGACAGTGTGCTCTAGGGGTACCTCATCAGGTCCTTGGAGGCATTGAACTTCCAAACAATTTTTATTCTTGCATCATTTTGTGTTAGTAACTTGTGGACATCATGGAAATTAGGAACAGGAGATGCCCAAGATGCCATCTATTTCATACTCTGTATGCCTAGAGTCACTATCTGGTGTTTCATCCATTTCTACCAAAATTATTGTGAAAAATGAAGAAGCGAGATATTTAAAGATAAATGGACACATGGACGGAAATATTTTTTTGACTAAAATGTCAAGAGTTAAGAAAACTACTGCTTATTGCTGACTTCTGACATTGAGAAACTGTGAGAGTATCAGTTTTCCCTCTGCCAACATTCATGCTTTCATCATGCTAATTGCCTCACGTCTGAAATGTCCAGTCTGGCTTGTCATGCTCCAGGTGGCAGGAAGACATGGCAGGACTCCTTGTGTTGGGCACCTTCTCTATGACCAAGTGCAGCACTGGAGATGGGACATGTAACTTTTCTTTGTTCTCCGTCAGGGGCTCTATGAGACATCCGTGTTGTGTTTGTCTATTCATTATTTCTTTTGTGGTCTTTGATAACAGCACCCTAATATTCCTTGTGGCACAGATGGAGTTGACCCCAACTTATCAGAGTGAGGCAGCTCACCTGTGCTTGGCCAAGAGGAACCTTCTGGAGGCTTTTCTTTCTTTTTATTGGACTTTCTCAACCTGTGGAATGTGAGCTGGGTGTTCCTGCCTGGTTGATGGACACACAGAGGAAAGAAACAGAATCTGGGATGGAGAGAATGATTCCTGATGATGTTATTTGAAAACCTAAATCAAAACTGCTCATGTGTGAAGCAATAAATTCTCATTTTCTTTTTCTTTTTTTTCCCACTTGCTTGAAATTTTTGAATAAGGTTTTAATTACTACCTGGCTTAAGTTTAAGAAAATTAAAGCAGAATGAATTGCAGGCACCTCAGGATCAAAATAAGCATGACTGTATGTTAGCAAGAACACTGGGTTTTAGGTGACCTGGGATCTAGTCCTGATTGTGTCACTGATTAAGGTTCTTTGGGGACATCGTCTCTTGGTGTCATGGCACCTTGAATTCTTTCTCGCTCAACCTAAGCCTCACAAATGACCTCCATTAGTGATGAAATTGCAACAAAGAGGCTTCTGTGGAAATTCCAGAAAATGGCCAGGGAAGAGATGAGTCAACTAGATGTTGGAAGGTCTAAAGAGAGAGGTGACAAGACATATCCAGCAGAATCAGGGTCACAGGCAGGTTGCAGACAATGAAATCATTTTCCCTGATGATACAATATGGCAGCCAATTCACCCTGACTCCTGGCTATAATGGAAGGCCTGGGACAAAGAAGCAAGATGGGAAATAAGAGAAGAGACATCCCACACCTATTGCTAGTAGTGATGTGTTTGTTGCTACTAAACTGTCAGAAGCAGAAGAGACCGGATATTAGGAAGAAAGAGAAGCCAAGAAAAACCTTTTCAAAGAGAAGGGCCTCCAAGATTTTTGGACATAAGATTCAAAGCATTTTTATAAAGCCGAATTGTCATATTTCAAGTGAATCTTTCTGTTTTTGTTTTTCACTCAAGCTTTTATCAGAGACTTGCCATAGCCATACTGGTACATGTTTAACAACTAACTAGCTCTCCAGGACAAAAAAATAAAAAAGAAGAAGAAAAAGCCCTGGTTAATGGTGTTTGCCGATTTCAGGGGTGTAAACACTCTCCCCGTGGCCGATTTCAAGCTACCAACATAATATCAACTGATTCATAAAATTCTTTAAAATAAACAACTGGCTACAGTATAAGCTGACTCCAGCCTACCCTGAAATTACAGAGTGAAAACTCTAATTATCTGAATACTTTGTGTATGCATTTAAGGGATAGCTATGTGGTCCTCTCTGAAGGATTCAGATGTGAATGAGAGATTGATTGCAGAGCTCCAGAAAGAGGGGGTGTAAATTCCTTTGGTGTCCTGTTCATATAAGTAGGGCTATTCTGATGCCACTGGACAGTGGCTTCAGAACAGAACTTTGGCTCTGGAGGTCACAGGGCACTGCTGCAGGATCATTATAATACTTTAATCCACACAGGCAAAATTAGTGCGGTATGCAGCCAGCTCCGATGGTTCAGGTGCGCGGATTCCAAACACAAAGGCAGCAATTGTGGGCAGAGAGGAAGGTGCAACCTTTGCAAAGAAGAGAAGCATTTGCCCTGGGGCCAGAGACAATAACAAGGGGATAAAGAGGTGGAGGCACCCTCACCTGTCCCAGACTCAAAACAAGTTTAAACAGAGCAGGTAAAGAATCCACCAGTACCAGATAATGAAGCAGCCCCATGAAAAGACATGAGAAAAGAAGGCACGGGTGGAGATAATTTCTATGTGGCATCTGGAGGAGGAGGAATGAGGAAGAAAAGAAAGGAACAATGAGAGGAAGAAGGGAAGTCACCACAGGAAATTGGCAGGCAAGGCCTTCACCTGTCAACTACATGGATCAGTCCTCTCAGGGAGGCACGGGTGGGACAGTGTTAGCGGAGGCTGACTGCCTAAAGGGGAAGGATGAGGGATGTTTTTAAGGGAAATAGATTGGAACAGATTGTAAATTGCCTATGAATATGTACAATTTTATTTTTTTTTTAATTAGTTGTTTCACCCAGGCAAGCGCCTAAGCCTAAATTGCATTTACAGACAGAGCAGCAGGTATCACAAAAACTGACGATACAAAAATCCTAATGTCTGAGATGGAAGTTAAAGAAATGCAAGCTTGATTATTGTTTTCAAAGAGTAAATAGTACTGCTACCCTTCAAATCTCTCCAGTTACGATTTGGTCACGGTGATGCCCAAGTGCTCCAAACTTAAGGGACAGTGCATATTCTTAAAGGGAAAAATATAATCCAAGTAAAATTTATCTGTGGCTCCACACTGAAGGTAAAAATTAAGGAGATTAAGAAAGATGCTTTTGTAACTTAAAAAAACAAGAATAGATGACTTGTTTTGAAGAGATTTGTGCAGGAAACAGACTGCCTTAAAAAAAAAAACAAGAAAAAAATGCTGTTTGCTTTTGGGGGATGCAATGCCAGCTAGGCTCCTTTGGACTTGAAGGGAAACAAATGGCAAGCAGTAACTTCCTGCATGTTTTTCTCCACACAGAGACATGTATCTATTGAATATGAGTAAGGAGGTAAATTATGATATATATTCAAAGAACAATCCAACTGGTGTCTATACTTCCCTCCTTCTCTCCTCAAAGAGGAGAAAATAAAAATCTGTTTAACCAGGTTTGTTCTTTTCTAAATAACCAAGATGTTAGGAGATTGATGATTCCTTCCCAGTCCCTTAAATTCACATCAGAAGAAGATGTATGGACTTCAGGACAGAAAGGAATCAAAGAATTTAAAATGCAAATGTGTGTTAATTTGGACAGAAATTTTAAAAAGCCAAATAGAAATGCTTCAGACTCGATTTAGGCAAGCATTGAGTTTTAGCCCAAACGTGATTTCCAACATTCTTTGCTGTTTGGACAAGTCACATAATCTCCCAGCCTGTCTATAATAAAATGCAGAAACTGGGGCAGATGCACAAGGTTCTGTTTGGCATGAATCTCCCAAAGCAATCTACAATCAAGGAAGACTCAGTTCCTCTAAATACAAGGTAAATAATTCATTTTAAAATTTAATTAATTCATTTTAAGTGTATAAATAATGCATGAATAAATGTTCTGTATAAAAATTTCAAACAATACAAAAGTATAGAGGGAACTAAAGTATCATACTCATACTTCCCTCCCAAATCTCATTTCTCTCAAATTGGGTAACCATCATTCATAGTCTGCTGCATATCCTTTCTGGGACTTTTTCTATATATTTGTCTAAATGATCATTTTTATACTTTTTATTGTTGAAGCAATATAATCACATTTAAAATTCAAAAACTAGGAAAGTAGAGAAGTAAAAAAAAAATGCCCATAATTGTACTAGCTAACATAAATTCAGTAACCAATTTATTTTCTTCAAATTTTTGCCTATGCACAATTTTCAATAATAGTACTAAGACATAGAAAGGAAGAGATATTTAATTATTGAATTGATAATCAATATAGTAAATATTCTGCTTTGAGGTAATATTTTAGTACTATTCAGTACTAAAATGATAAGCAATAAGTAATCAATAGTGATAGCACGTTTATCAGGAGCCAGACACTTGAGAAATAAATAAGGGAATTTCATTTCATTTCTTAATAAATGGAAAATACAAATAACTAACTCTTTTAGGAGACTCAAATGGACAGTATGAGTCAGACAAAACAAAGGCAAGGGTTAACATCAGAATTAAAGAATTGTAGAATATTAGGGCTTAGAGGCATTCAGGTGGCACCTAACCCACGTATCTTATTTTACAGATGAGACTACATAAGCTTATGATGGTTTCCCCAAGACCACACAGCAATAAATGATAAAGCCAAGGTTAGACCTTCCTCCTCTGCCTCTAATTCTATTTTTTCACTAATAAAATGAACTAAGCTTATAAAGACACATCTTCAGGGATGGAAGGCCCAGGTTCTAGGTTGTCCTCTCTAGAGAAGAGTGTTTTAAAGAATACTTTTAGAATTAATTTTTAAGTTTTATGGATACACAATAGTTGTACATATTTGTGAGGTACATGTGATATTTTGATACAAACATGCAATGTGTTATCATCAAACCTGGACGATTGGGATATCCATCAAACATTTATCATTTCTTTGTGTTTGGAACATTCTGAGTCCTTTCTTCAAGCTGTTTTGAAATATATAATAAATTATTATTAACTGTATCCACCCTATTATGTTACCAAACACTTTAAACCAGCACCTTTAGGCCCAATCTGATCCACACAATGTTTTTTATTTTATTTTATTTTTTTAAATTGAAACAAAAACAAAAGTCTTTTAACAGAATTGGTTCCCAGCATTTGAAAATAGTATTTTTGTCTTCTCTTGAAACACCCAATGATCTCACAACAACAGGCTCACCAACTGCACATATCAGCCCATGACAAGAACTTCTTTCCCATGCTCTCTTCTGAGCATCACCGACTGACCTCACCTGCCAGCCTCACTCATACAGGGCACCTGCCTGGACCCTACCCACAGGAGCACCATGTTATGTCCACACCCAGACACTTCAGGGAATGAAATTCTGAAAATAATAATTATGTTGAGACAAGAGACAAAATCCAGGACTGTTCCTGACAAATTGGAACATATTGTCATTCTTTAGACATCTGAGTGTATGAGTGCTGTTTTAGACCCTAGGGGCCCTGTGTGTTCATGTTCTGTCTCAGCACGAGACATGCGGCTTACTTCTAGCAATCATTCCACTTCCCACGCTCCTCCCACTGCCGGAAGAGAGGAACTTGCCTTCCCTGAAACTGGCCGGTGGTCCTGAGAGTCATAGGTATGAGAAAACCTGGTAGGCACATTTGAGAATAGGCATTAAGAATCTGCTTATAAGAAAAGCGTTGATAGGGGAAAGTATTAGAACTATAATTCTTCATTGGTAAATAATTTTCTTTTTTAAAGTTTTATTTGTAAGTGACAAATAATAATTGTATATATTTATGGGGTACAGTGTGGCGTTTCAATACATGTATATATTTTGTAATAATCAAATCAGGGCAATTAGCATATTTTTCACTTCAAATATTTATGAATACCATTTCTTTGTGGAGAGAATATATAAAGTTCTTTCTTCTAGCTATTTTTAAATATGCAGAATATTATGAACTACATAGTCCCTCTTGTATGTAAAAGAACACCAAAACTTATTTCTCCTTTCTAACTGTAACTTTATACCTGTCGACCAACATCTCCCCTTTCTCCTTCCACTCCCCCAATGCCCTCCCCTCACACACAGCCCATGGCAACCACCATTCTACTCTCTACTTCTATGAGTTCGAGTCTTTTAGATTCTACATATGAGTGAGGTCATATGTTATTTGTCTCTCTGTGCCTGGCTTGTTTCACAACATAATGTCTTCTTGTTTTCTCCATGTTGTTGCAAATGACAGGATTTTCTGGATATTTTTATGATTGAATAGTATTCCATATTGTATATATACCACATTTTAAAAAAATCTATTCTTCTGTTGATGGGCACTTGGGTTGTTACCATATCTTGGTTGTTGTGAATACTTGTGCAGTGAACATGGGAGTATAGACATCTCTTTGGCATACTGATATCAATTCCTATAGGTGTATATACTGCAGTGGCATTTCTGGATTGTATAGTTTTTTAGTTTTTAGTTTTTTGAGAAACCTCCATGCTGTTTTCCAAAATGGCTGTACTAATTTACAATACTATCTTTTATCCAGATCCTTGCCGACACTTGTTATCTTTCATCTTTTTGATAATAGACATTCTAACAGATATATAAAGTGATATCTCATTATGGTGTTAATTTGCATTTCTCTGATGATTAAAAAATTGATCATTTTTTCATATATCTATTGGCTACTTATATGTCTTCTTTTGAGAAATGTCTATTTAAGTTCTTGGACCTTTCTAAAATAAGGTTATTTGTTTTCTTGTTACTTAGTAGTTTGAGTTTCTTGTATATTTTGGATATTAGTACCTTATCTGATGTATGACTTGTAAATATTTTTTCCCATTTTTTAAGCTATCTTTTCATGGTACTCACTGTTTCTTTTTCTGTGAATAAGTTTTTTAGTTTTATATAATCCCATCTGTTTATTTTTACTATTTTTACCCATGCTTTTGTAGTCTTATCCAAAAAGTTCTTGCCCAGAGTCATTGGTTTTCTTCTAGAAGTTTCATAGTTGTGGGTCTTTAAGTATCTAATTCATTTTAAGTGATTTTTTCATATGGTACTAGATAAGGGTCTAATTTCTTTCTTCTGTATGTAGATACCCAGTTTCCCAGCACCATTTATTGAAGAGATTACTCTTTCTCCATTGTGTATTCTTGGTAACTTTGTCAAAAATCAGTTGGCATGGATTTATTTCTGAGTTCTATATTGTTCAATTGAGCTATGTGTCAACTTTTATGTTTGTACCTTACTGTTTTGTTTACTTAAGGTTTGTAGTGTATCTTGAAATCAGGTAGTGTGATTCCTGTAGCTTTGTTCTTTTTGCTCAAGATAATAAATTCAATAAAGTTACAATATACAAAATTAACTTAAAACAGCAGTGTTTCTATTTACTAACAACATACTATGTGAAAAAGAAATCAAGAAAACAATATCATTTATAATAGCTACAAAAATATTTAGGAATAAATTTAATTAAGGACATGAAAAATATCTGCACTAAAAACTATACACCATTGATGAAAGAAATTAAAGAAGACACAAAAAATACAAATAAATGAAAAAAAATTCTAAGTTCATTGATTGGAAGAATTAATATTGTTAAAATTTCCAGACTACTCAAAGCAATCTACAGATTCAATGCAATCTCTATCAAAATATCAATGACATTCTTCACAGAAACATAAAAAAAAAATTTAAATTTATATGGAACCACAAAAGACCCTGAATAGCCAAAGCAATGTTAGACAAAAAGAACAAAGCTGGAGGCATCACACTACCTTTCAAAATACACTAGAAAGCAAATAATTCATAAATGTCACTACTTAGTAGATATTTTGAAACTCTAAAGGAACATAAGGCACATTCTTTGCTTTAAACAGTTTAGAATTGAGCTAAGAAGATAAAACCCTAAAGAGAAAGGGAGAGATGAGTTCAAAGGGACTGAGAAGTTCAAAGGGACTTGATTGTCCATGGCTCCTGCTTCCCAAGAAGGGCTTTTATGGTGAAAGCTGAACTTGAGCAAAATCACACACAATGAGTAGAGATTAAGTGGATGTGGAAGAGAGTAAAGACTTCCAAGCAGAGAGAAAAGTAAAAAGGTTGTTGGTGCAGGAGAGAACTCTTTTGGCCTGAGGAATGGTAGCTTATTTTTTTCTCAAATTGAGCAGCATTTGCCAAGTTGTTCTTTTGTTGTTGTTTCTTTGTTTGCCAGACAGAGAGGGAGAGAAAGAGAAAAGACAATATTACCATACTTTTTTTAGGTGATGGTTTTCTGATTCTTGGCAAATAATTGGTCTGTTTTCCAAAGGATGAAACAATGTTGGATTATTTTACAGCTGAGGAACCAGGCTAGAGGTTAGGAGCACACAAACCTCTCCTTAGGGAGGCTAGTGATCCTTCTCTGGACAAGAGATTCTCAACCTTATCTCACCCAAGAGTGCTCTTTTATAATAAATGTTTTATAATGCCCCTGTTATTATCCTGAAATAAAATAAATGTTATAAGTGACCCTCCATATACACAATTTTTAAAAATCAATATAATGCTGTAACTTCAATATAATAAAGAAATAAAGGATAAGACTTTTATAACAAAATTATACACACACACACACATTTCAATGGACCTGTTGAGGAATGACCATAAGAAAAGATATAAAAAAGCTGACAGATCCTTGTACTTAGACATGGCTCTAGAAGAATGATGTTGGTGAGTTGTTTTAGCATTAACACGAGTGTCGTGATCTCCTGAAATGGCGAACAACACTTACTAATATTCCAGGTAAAACAAAGTTCAATGTTCCTTTTATGCAGTCGATTTCACTCTTGGAATATTCAGTGAGATTGGGAACATGGAAATAACACTGTGTGTCTACATATCAAGGAGAGAGAAGATCTGGGCTTAATTAGATTATTTCTTATTTGGGACTGTTGTATTCATTGTTGCCCACTTAGCAACTTTAGTACATGCCTCAAAAAATGTCAGTAGTGTCCCCCATCATTATGATAACTCCAAACTATCCCACTACAGGTCTGAATTGTTCTCTAGAGGCAATAGCACTTCCATTAAGAGCCAATGCCTTGTTTCAATCAGAATCCACTATCTAAAATGCGAGAAGGACAGCAGACATGATCTAATAAACATTTAATTCTATGTTAATTGTATATCAATAGTAAGTGCTAAATGCTGTTGGGAAGGCAGTAGGCACTCTGCTGTAAGGATGTTTTTCCCATATTGTTCAGTAGGCTTCCCCAACTCTAGGAACACATTCTAGCATCAAACAAAATCTATTTGTATGTTCTGGTAGTGAAAGAGGCTAGAAATAAGAGAGGCAAACCATGGGGAAAGAGGATATAGTGTTTCCAAACCAGGGAGAAAAGAAATTAAAACAGCAAAGATGCTGTAGTTTTAACAATAGTAAAAAGACACTTTTGACCCCTTGGTTTGGAGTATCCTACATCTAACACTGAGCAATGACTGGGGAAGACAGGGGAAGGGATAAGTAGGAGAGTGTGCTGGTACCTCTTTCCAGACTGCCCTGAATATCACAGGATGACAGGTAAGCCTTAAGGCAATGCAAGCTACTGAGGGCCTGGGCTGAGAATGCCCCTCCCAGCAGTTGCTCATATTCCACTGACTTTGAAGGCTAAAGTAACCTACTCTCAGTTAGATAAAGTAACATGGGAGCACACAAGGGGATTACCTCTGAGCCAGAAAAATCTTGGGGTGCAAGCAGTTTGGGATTCTACCTGACTATGCATAGACTTAACCCAATGTATGTCAAAACAAAAAGCATGTCTCTTATCGAATTAAAAACGATTGAAAACATGCTCAATTATCCAATGCACCATAAGATGAGTACTTTCATATGCTGCTCATGAGAGTGTAAATTGGCACCTTAGTCTGGAGAGACAATTTGACAATAAGGATAAAGAAAATGTCTAAATAGACAGACAAACAGAAAATGTCTCATCTTTTCGCCAAGTCATTCTCCGCATAACATCTAAACTGAATAATGCAAACAAAACAAAAAGATTTGGGTGTAATGATGCCCATTTTGGAAATGCATAAATAGTGAAGACTTGGCGACTCTTTGAATCAAAGATTCCCTAGTCAGTTATTTAATTTAAGGATTGAAGAATATAGGTACAAAGGTAGGTCTCTATATGTGTGCATGCAAAGTGAGTTTTTATTATATATATACATACATACAAACATATATACTAAAAATTCCTTACTTTGTATATGCTTTCAAATCTATAATAATAATTTAACTTACCTTATATTGTTTCATGTCAGCTTTTGTGGTCTTATATGTAAGTAGATGGGTATGATTTTTTAATACATTATATATGAATATAATAGGACTCTTCAGGTAGTAATCACAATATTCTTAAACCAATGTTATTAGTAGGATTTTAAACATTTTTTAAGTAATAGTTGCTCACACAACTTAAAGAATTAGAAAATACATACCAATAAAAAATGAAATGTAAGTCCTTGCTATGACTTGAATGTTTGTCCCTTCCAAAACATGCTGCATTCAGTTACTATTGTAACAGTACCAGTATTAAGAAGTAGGACCTTTAAGAAGTTATTACTGCTGTTATAAAAGAGAAATTTCAGCCCCTCTCTTACTGACTGTTTCCCTTTTGTGTTTTGCCATAAAATACGGCAAGAAGACCCTGGCCAGGTGCTAGCCCCTTGATCTTAGACTTGCAGCCTCTAGAACTGCAAACCAACAAATTTCTGCTCATTCTAAACTACTCAGTCTCAGGTATTCTGTTATAGCAGCTAAAAAAAAAAAAAAAGCCAAAAAAATAAAAATTAAGAACATTCCAGTACACACAAATAACTTCTTAATATTTTGTTATATACTCTTCAGGATTTTTCCCATACATTTATGCCCATCTCAAATAATAAGATACATTTTTTCTAATATTTATCAGATTATGTGGCCTTGCTTTCCTTATTTCTATAAATGTCAAGAAAATAATGAAGCTTTAATAGAGGTGTATCTTTAATTTTATTTATCTATCAATCAGTCAGTGTTAAATCTAGATCCATAATTTAATCTCTTGGATCTTTTGACTTACTGCATTTTTGTCACATTTGATTATATGTTAAAACAAATATAAAACACTGTAAAGGGCCCAGTACAACAAACACCCATCTATTCAGCACTCAAAATGCACAAATATTGACCATTTTCAGAATGCTTCAGAATAAGAACTATTATTTTAAAGTTTAAGTCTCCCATGTAGCTTTTCCCAGTCCTGTCTCTCTCCTTTCCTCATTTCCTCCCTCCCCAGGAGCAGCCACTAATTAAATTTACTGTGTAAAGTTTTGATGTATCAGCACAGAAGCTTCTGAAGGGCAAAGATTTTGACCACTGCTATGTATCTTTGGTAACTGTAATAGAGTAGGCAATCAAATATTTGCTAAATGAATTAATATTCATCCATAACCTATATGTAACACATATATAGTTACATATAATATATAACCTGCAGCATGTGTTATTATATATAATGTATGTAAAATATATTATATGTCATAGTATTTTTGTGTATTTTTCAACTGTATATAAGTGGTATCATACTGTAGCTATGTAGTAACTTCCATATGTTGCTTTTTTATTTAATATTAAGAACCATATTATGTATTCATTGAATATATTAATATATATATGTCTTATTCATTTTCTTTCTCTTATCAATTTTACCGGGCACTAATTTATGCAAATAAGCTATATCCATAGAGTGCACAATTTGAATAAGTCGTACATACCCATGAATCCATCAGCACTATCAGAACATAAACATTCCATCCTGTTAAAAACATTTTTCATGCCTTTTCCTTTTGCCTTTCGCCCAAAACATCGCTGATTTGTTTTGGTCACTATAGACTAATTTGCATTTTATATATTAATACATTAAATAATTTCAGAGCATTCTCCTGTGTCTGGCTCCTTTCCTTTAGCATGTTGATTTTGAGATACATTTATGTTGTTATGTTTCAGTATGTTTTTCTTTATTATTGAGAAGTATTATTCCAAAGCATGGACATACCACATTTTGTTTATCCACACCCCCATTAATAGACATCTGGGTTGTTTCCAGTTTCGAGTTGCCATAAACTTCACTGCTATGAACATTCATATACATGTCCTTGTATAGACATATGTTGTCATTTTCTCTCATGGAAATGCTAAAGGTCATATAGTAGATTCATGTTTAACTTTTTAAATTGCCAGTCAATAGTTCTAATTTTCTGTTTCATTCTTTCTGTTCTGTGACTTTATTTACCTACATAAGAAACTTTCTGAAATTGTCTCACGGGTCCCAGAAACTATTCTTATTTTTTCCTCTTTTTTTTTCTCCTTTAATCAGATTGTATGCTTTTTATTGATCCTTTTCAAGATGATTGGAAATTTCTTCTGTCATGTCCATTTTTCTATATACCTATTTAATAAATATTATTACAATAAAGAGTTATGGTTTATAATAGTTTATAATAAAGTTAATATAGTTTATAATAAAGTTATAATAAAGTTAATAAAATTATCTTTAGATATACTTTCAGTACTTTTCATATTTTCTGTATCTTGGCTGAAATTTACTGTACTTTCATTCATTTTAAGTTTATTTGTCTTCACTTTATTGACTATTATTATAGTTATTGCATTAAAAACTTTGATAGTTTCAGAATCTGGATCATCTTGTTGTTAGCATATGTTGATTATCTGTTTCCTTGAGAAGAGTTCACATTTTCTTGGCTTTTTCTATGTTGAATATTTTGAGATATTATCCAGGACCTTGGGAATGTTTCATGGTGTTAATTCTGGGTTTTATTATATTGTTCCCTCCAAAAGTATTGATGTTTCTGTTTAGGAGGCAATGAACTTAGGTAGACACATATTTTGAATGTCATGCCTGAGCTCAGTCAAGTTTTATAAACATCAGTTCCTGGTGTTTTCAGTTTTTTCTGTGCCTGCTTGGTTCAGGGGTCAGCTAGAGGTAGGCTGTTCATACACAGCCCGGGGTTCCTCTTCCCTGCTGCTGGAGGTCCTTCTTGCTCTCTGGCAGCCCTGGTTTTAACTGGTTTCTTTCTTGCTTGCTTCTTCTAAATATTATTTTAGCTGCTCATGCTGCCACCACCATGATCAACTGCTTTCAGGACAGAGCCTCTGAAAGACAGGGAACTCATTCTATGCCCGTCATTTTCTGCAAGTTTGCCTCTCCTCTGAAGTCTCATGGCTTTAGATAAATTTGCAGAGCCCTCCAGGAGCTGTTCTTGTATCTTGTCCTGAGTTGATAACTGTCATCTATGGATCTGTTTGTCAGCTTACCCTGCCTTGTGTTTACTCCTTCATCTTAACTGCTGTGCAAGATTCTCATTGACTGGCCATACTCTTATTTATTCATTCATTCATCCACTGATAGGCCTTCATTTTTATTATTATTTTTTTTTAATCTTTAAACTATACCAAAAATGTGCAATAAATTTTAATTACACCTGTGTCTTTAAATATTTGTATAGGAGAGTATATACCAAGAGATGAAAATTTAGGGCCATAAGGTATACAGTATACATTGTCAATTTGACTAGCTATTGGTAAATTATTCTTCAATATGTCTGTAGCAATTATACTCCCATCAGTAGTTTTGCAACTTCCCATTTATCCACATCCTAACCAATATTTGGTATTCTCATTAAATTTTTTTGAGCATTCTAATGTGAAGAATATTATCTAGTTATTGATTTTATTTGCAATTTCATAATTACTACAGAAGTTGAAGAAATTTTTACATTTATTGATTCTTATTTTACCTCTCCTGACAGTTGCCTACTTAAATGTTTTTTTATTAAATATTTTTTGTTTATTGATTTGTAGAAATGCTTTATGTATTTCCTGATTTCAATTCATTCACATTTCAAATATCTCCTCTCACTTTGTTACTTACCTTTTAATCTTACCTATGGTACAATTTCTAATACAGAAGTTTTATATTTTGATAGAGTCAAGTTTATCACATTTTAGTTTGTGAAATTTAGTTTTGATAATATTTTAAGAAATCTGAAAATTTAAGAAAATTTAAAAAATTTCTCTTTTTTACATTATTCATTCAAAAATAGTTTTTCTTTCCTTTTTTTAAATTTCAGAATATTATGTGAGTACAAATGCTTTGGTTACATTCATTGCCTTTGTACCACCAGAGTCACAGTGACAAACGTGCCCATCCCCCCCAGACATTGCACATTGCACCCCTTAAGTGTGAATTTACCCATCCCCTCCTCCCCTCTCCCATCTGCCAGACCCATAGGGAAGTAACATTCAGAAATAGTTTTTGAACACCTATTATGTTATAGGCACTCTTCTAGGAACTAGAGAATATGGTAGTTTGAAAAGTAGTTTAAAAGATAAATGACATACAGATGACCTGATTCATACCAAATTTAATCTCAGGTACTGACAACTGTTATAAAGAAAAATAAAACAGAAAGGACAACATAGAAACATAAATAAAAGCACAGCCTTTGCATGCCTGGGTTTGTATCCTGGTTCTGCCACCTATTAGAAGAGGGCAGTTATTGAACCTCTGTTTCCTCACTTATAAAATGAGAATTACAAAAATTATAAAAATGGGAATGATAATATGAGAATAGTCATTCCCATATTGTCATTTAATATCCCAAAGATGTTGAATGTCTTCAATAATTTTGAAGAGTTAAATGAGTATATAGTATACAAAGTGCTTAGTACAAAGTAAACACTCTATAAATATATAAATAAAACAAAATACAATGAGATAAAATCAGATGAGAGAGGGGACAAGGGCATAGTCTTCATGAAAAACTTGACCAAGGAGGTGGCATTTGAGCAGAGACCTCAATGCAGGGAGCTAGTGAAATCCTTTCTGCTTAAGTTGTAAAAATTTAGGGTATCATTCTGCAGCGTCTTTTAATAACTTAAATTTTACTTTTTCATTGTTTATTTTTTAAATCCATCTGGAGTTTAATTTCATGCATGGTGTGAAGCAAGAACATAATTATATTTCCTTCCATATGGAAAGCCAGTTGTCCCAACAATATTTATTGACTAGTTCATTCTGTTTTCCTAATTTAGTAATTTCTTCTGTATTATATTATTAATAATATATTAATATAATAGTGTGTAGTACTACTTATTTGGATATCCTTTATTCTGTCTCACTTACATATTTGACTCTCCCTGTGCTGATACCATATAGTCCTGATTACTAAAGCACAGTAAGCTTTGGTATCTCCTAGAGCAAGTTCTGTACCTCTTCTTCCAAATAGCCTTGTGTGTTCTTTTTCATTTATATCTTCATGTAAATGTTAAAATTCCTTTGTTAATCCCATGAAGAATCATATTGGATATTTTGTTTGTTTGTTTTTGGAAATTGCATTGAGCTTAGTGGAGAATTGACACCTTATTGAGTATTTCCTTCCATGAAAATGGAATACACAAACATCTACTAAGTTCTCACAGCAACTTTTAAAATTTTCTTCATAAAATACATAATTTGGTTAACTTACTTCTAGATATTTTGCAGTTTTCATGGCTGTTGGGAATCTCTCCTTTGACAATTTTGTTCCAATTAGCTATTGCTAGTGTATAAGAATGATATTAAATTTTTATATTTACCTTGTATTCCATAAATGCATTGAACTTTCTTACTAGTTCTAATGGTTTATCTTTAAAATCTATAGGGTTTTCTGTAATAATAAAGATGTAGACAGTAATGTCTTTTCTCTTCTTTTTTAATCATAAACTTCTTTATTTTTTAAAATAGTCTCTACTGTAATGCTGAATAAATATAAAATAGAGAACATTTTTATAATGTTCCTGATTGAATGAGAATTCACTGAAAATTACATCATTAATTATTTATTATGCTTGTTATAGGTACTTAGTTGGTGTTCTTTATCAGGTGAAGAACATTTGTTTTTATTTTTATTTTGTTAGAAATTTTACCAAATGATTTTTTCTAGATTTATAGTTTTTTACTCTTGCTCTGTTTTAATTAAATTTATTGTCTTTGTGATATTCAATAAATGTAGCACTTCTTCTTGATCAAGTTATTTGATTATGATGTTTTAAAATACATTGCTCGATTATTATACTTATTCTATTGAGAATTTTATGTGTCCATGTTTATAAGTGAATTTTAATTATTTACCTTTTCTCTATCTGACCTATTCCTTCTGCTCTGTTGCATACCACAGGAAACATATCCTATTATTCATTGGCCCTTTGGCTTTTGAGTAGGTTTGCTCAATGCAAAGCACTGGCTGTAGGGTGAAGAGTGGGGAAAAGGAAAAGAGAGGGTATGATGACTTTTCCTTCTCTGCCCAGATTGATGTCTGATGTGGCTACTTCTCCTCTCTAGTTCCATCTCCTAAGAGAAATTTCTTCCTCTATCCTACCAGACAACTCACCCTACTCCCCAGCTCTGCTGTGCAGACCCTAATTTTAGATGCCAGTAAAATCAACTTTTGTCTTTGTACCTCTTGCCCTAGGGCTAGCATTGGTTTCCTACTGTTGCTAATCTCTTAGTTGCTTCATAGTCCCCCTTAAGGCCTCCCAAAGAAATTTTTAGTCACTTGTATTACCAATTAATTGTATTGAATTCCCTGTGCTTGAAGCATGCAGAGTGGTTTCTGTCTTCCTTATGGGACTCTGACTGACATATCTTCTAAAGATATTAAACTTATAAGCATACTCTTCTTGTCTCATTTGCATCATAGCATAACCTCATAAAATATACCCAATAGTTATCACTTTTTCTTTTCTTAGGTATAGCTTGTATAAGATAGAAATTGACATTAGAAATATTGTATGATGACAGAAAAAGTAAAGAAATTATATGCAATGGTAAATAAAAATTGTGTTATTTTGTTTTCTCAGATTATATTTTAAAAGACAACTGAGGTTGAATTTACTCTCATATATCTTTGAAAATCCCATAATTGTTTTCCTTAGAGAAGGATCCTTCTTTGTCTAAATTTATGTAATCGGTACTTTTTAAATATGAATTCAGTTGGTGGTATTATTTGATTTCAGTCCTTATCCTAGACTATTGCTAAAGGCAGAGTGAAGACTTTTGTGCTACATGTATGTCACGGGTAGAACTTTGACACAAAAGATGCTCGTGTACTTGTAAGATGTTATGAATTTTATTGTTGTTATTATAAAAGGATAATTTTCCTTTAGTCAGTGGAAGATGACTTTACCTAACTCCACCCAGCATTCCAAGGCCCCTTTTCCCATACTTGAGTAAAGGAAGTAATTGAGACACTTTAACTTTTGTTATTCTAAGCATGACACATAAGACAAAACATGTCTGATGGAATATTTGGGTATTGACAGTTAAAAGGGTAAATAGGAAAAATAATATTATTGTACTAGGAACTCAATTTTATCCCAACTGTTTGGTAGCTAAACCTCCAAAAATTCTTATTAAGGCTACATTTTTTTTTTAATCATCAGCGAGGTTAAGACTGATCTTCCCCTTCCCTTAACATTTATTAAATAGTACTATTTTAGTCTTTTTACGTACATTCTCATGTAATAGTCACAAAATCCTAATTTGATACATATTATTACAATCATTTGACAGATGAGAAAACTGAGGCTCACAGTGAATGATACCAAAAATTCACAGTCAGCAAGTGTCCAGTTTATATATTTTAAGACCAACGTGCCTTACTTTAAATATCATGCTACAATTATTTCTATACAGAGCCAGAGGCCTCTAGGTTCTCTCCTAAGGCTAAAGGAATGTATCAGAATCACTTTAGGGAACTTTTCACAGTATGCATATGTCTAGGGGTAGCGTTAAAATAGCTAATCACCTTTCTGTCTCAGTACATCCACATTTGTGCATAACTACTGAATATCAATCTTGCATATGTCCATCTCATCCTTTTCTCCTATAAGGTATGCATTAAAGGTCCAGCTTATTTAATTTAATAGCCCATGAGATTTTTCGGGTCATGGTACATTTGAGTTTTCTGACATATACCAGGAGGAAGGAAGAAAGGAAAGTTAGGGGGGAGACACAGCTATCTGACCGTCAAACACCTGTCATCATCCACATGTATCATGTGCACTTGTAAATATTACTACCATGCACATTTCCATATTGCATACACACAGCAAGCATCCTTTTCCTCCTCCTTACTGGAGTACTCATTTCTACCTTTCTTGTAAAATGTTCAAAATCAAGGAAAGCAACCTACACTGTCACTGTACACAGAGATCATAAATTTGATTCCTGATGGTTTTGTCCACAATGATTGCAGAAAAGTTAACATGCTCTGCTTTGTTGAAAGCACTTTAACAAAGCTCACTTCTGTCCCCAGGTCTGAACACCCAGGTCTACTCTTCAACTGAACACGAATATCAACTCCACAGGCATGGTTATGCCAGGAGAGAATACTAATTCCTCAATCTACAGCAAGGCAGCTCCCTAGGAACCCAGTCTCATATGCCTAAGACATCAGGTCTCTGGCAGGATCCAATCAAGTTGTGCAATGGGAGGAGTTGTCACTGCCTCAAAGCCCACCCTCAGGGACTTTTATAGTGGAAACCTATGTACAAAACCAAATGAATATGTGAATTGCATAGTGAATGTGGAATCGTAAACAATGGTTCAGGATCACGGGCAATTTTTCCCCTAGAGTGTTTTAGCAAACCTTTCTCACTTTCTAGGTACCCTGATTATATACAGTCTTTTCCAGTGCTTTGCTGGGTTATAATACTGAACTTTTCTTCCACTCAATTTTTCAAGGTTCTATATTCCTTTTTGCAGATTTTCTGATTTCCATTATCTTCATAACTTTCAGATGATATCATTGCCCACATCTTCCAAGTTCTATATTAACATTCCTATTTTATTCCCTGAAATTAAATGGAACTGTAACTTTACACATTCCGGGTCATGCTCATAAGTGTGCATTGTTAATTTTTGGTGCCAATCCACTCTCTACCTTGGCAAAAGACTGCTTTTATTTTGCCTTTAATTATATTGGGGTGGAATGTTAACACAGGTTGGTTCTTTACCAAGACCATTGGTCTGGGAATCAAGAATCTTTACAAAGTTCACTTAACCTTTTGAGCCTCAATTTCTCATCATTAAAATAGGAAGTTAAGAGTAAATTTTCTGTGTCATGTATTTCTTTTCTTTATATCAGTGTCTGCACTAGTGGTTGGTATATAAGCATTAAACAAATTATTATTAAATTGGATGATTTATTTTCTTTTTTAGTTACATCTACTAAAGTAAGAAAAAATTCCATGTCATTGCTGTCACCTTAATTATGTAGGAATACTAGCAGGGCCTCCTTTGCAATGCTGGGAACATGACAGAATCAACTCGTGGGTAATAAGCTCCAAAATGAACGTCAAAGGAATTTCCATTTTAATATAATGACATCAAAGCTAGTTTATGAGCTACAGGGGAAAAAATTAGCCTTATTACTTCGATGTTACACCCTTTTTGGACCAATACATGAATTACTTGGTTTGATTACCCACCTTGGATGTTGCACTTGGCTCTAAATGACTTTTGATTGTTCCCCCAAATCAAATCCATCTTCAAAGGATAGACATTTCTTAACACTGAAGGGATTCAAAAGATTATGCCATAGACTCTAATCTGAAGGCAACAGAAAGAGGACCCAGAAGTCTCTTTGTTATGAATTAATAAGCAAAAAAAGAAAAAGAAAAAGAGAAAGAAAAGATTAGAATACCTGGAGTCTAGCCCTAGCTTTGCAAATAATTAGCTGAGTTTAGGCAAGTCACTTCACTATGAATCTTAGCTTCTCTATCTGTATAATGAGGGACTTGGGCTGATTCCTTCCAGCTCTACCATTTTGATTCTCTAGTAGGAGAATATGGGAAATTCATTGTTTATACATAAAATCATCCAAGGGTGTGGAGAATCTTGAATGCTGTTTATGTTATTGTTATTGTTGAGTTGTTTAAATGGGATCTTACAAATGGGAAAAAGTAAAACGGAGTAGAAGGATAGTTGCTGGTTTGTGATAGGACAAAAAGCTATTTTGAAAAGCCTATGGCATACTGTTGTAAGGCACATAGAATTTAGTTTAAGCTAGCAGAAACAACAAAGACATTTACCCATCCATGTAACCAAAATGTTCAGTGGAAGCTGCGGCTCCAAGCTAGGCTGGATTCATGACTCAGGTGATGTCACTAGGGTCCCATTTTCTCCCTCTCTGTCCCATTGTCCTTTGATTGGCCCTTTCCTCATGATCTGCAAGGTGGCTCCCTTCCAGCCCCAGCTCTTCTCTCACAAAAACAAAAAGTCCCAGAACTCAGAGACTCATTTTATGTTATGTAAAGAAAGAGAAAGGTCTCTTCTGGTATCTTTTGTAAAAGAGAGAGGACATTCTTAGTTCCAGAAACATGCAAACATCTCCTATTATCACATGAGTTCTGATTGGATTACATGCTCCTTTCTAAGCCAGTCATTGAGGTCAATGGAATCAGATATGAATTTTGAATGAAGCCAATGATGAACTGTTCTTGAAGCTGAGGGTGAGAACCATTTCCATCCGTGCTGTATGACAGAGAATGTGAAGGATGAGTTCCTCCAGGGAGACATTGATACCTGAAGGAGGGGATATGGAAACTAGAGAACAAACACAGCAAATGCTTACAATACAATACTAAATAAATAACAGTAACCAATATCTGATTCAGCCTTTCTGAATTACTAGTTATAATAACACCTTTCATATTATTAACAACTTGGAGTTTATAAAGAGCTTTAGCATATTTGATGTTCAAAATAACTACGTAGAAGAGGTAGGACAGGAGTTTCCATTCCGATTTTACAGATACAGAAGTCAAGACTCAGATGACAAAATGTTATGTGAGTTAGGGCTGGGACTGAAAGACCAGACTTTCTAAATTCCAGATTTTTAGAAAGACCAGACTTTCTAAATTCAGCTTTGCTTTTGTTCAAATTCTACCTCCATCCACCTCTTGGTAAATTCCTTGACTTCTTGAAGACTTGGTTTCCTCATCAGTAAAATGGGAACATTATGATGCCAACCCAATATGTTTGTTGCAGGAAATCAATGAGTTGTTTGTTTATTTAAAACACTTGGCACTGTGCCTAAGAGATAGAAGATGTTCAGTAAATATTAGTTTATATCATCATCATCATTATCATCATTATCATCATCATTCCATGACCACTCTATGCAAAATAATTCACTGTGGAATCCACATTGCATTCCATGAAATACTATTGCTCTAGGGCATCTCATTACCATTATCACATATCAGTTAAATGCAAGCATGAGCTTCACACTGTATAACTTGCTTTATGATATGATTTACTCCTTAGGCATTGATTATCATTTGTTGGGAATTAGGCCAATTATAGTTATTGTGACATTTGAACTGTAGACATTTGTCAGGTGTTCTGGCTGGCCAGAAATTTTTTATTTGTTTTCTCATGTGTAGAGATATTCCTGTATTTTGAAGCCTACCCCAGCCACATGTGCTAGTCAGAGTCTCACACCCCTGCCTCCTTGGCAGCCAGGGTCCAGGCATATGATGTGATCTAAACTCCAGCCATCCAGCAATCCAGGCGAGATGTTGTTGGCTGAAGGAAAAAAAAATCAAGCTTTTAAAGAATTAAAGTTAGTTTTATCCAGAAGTCTGGCTGAGGACTATATACTGGAAACTGCAGCCCGGGAGAAGTCTTTCACAGAAGTTTTGTCAGGCTCCTCCAGCACAATGTTTTAGTTTACAGCATATCTACAGGTAGTGGGGCTTATTGTGTACAAAATCACATCAAAGAGTGGGTGCAAGAGCACATCTGGTTATAGATTACAGAGGCATAATCACTAATCACCCGTCAGACGTTATCTCATATGTAGGAAAAGACAAGGACTGAGGTCATTTATATTTTAAGGAATACAGTGGCTCAGGCAAGACACATGGGGGTCTGTGTGTTCTCTCCTGTTTTGTCTTCAAAGCATCCCACCAAAGAACATCAGGCCACCACAGAGTTAGGGGCTTTGTGAAATTCCGCTGGCAAGCAGAAATGAGCAAGCATGGCTGTTTCTGTGTCTCACTACTTCAATTCAGAAGTGAGCACAGTGGAGTGCTGGATGTGCCCAGCTCATGTCTGATTTCTAGGGGGCAGAGGTGGCAGGGGTTTTGGTGTCTAGTCCTACTCAGTGGCCATGCTCTGGCAGTGTTCCCAAGGAGGTGGCTACAGTGCTTTCTCTGAGGAAGCTCCAACATATTAGTATGATGGTGTTTTGCTAATCATATATTCTCTTGACTCTTGCAGCCAAAACTTCCAGCAGAGGTTCTCCTGCACAGGCAGCATCCAAACCTGATTCTCTGGCTTCTGGCAGCTTTTGTGAGTACTTAATACCCTACAATAAATTCTTTTTCTGCTTAAGCCAGGCAGAGTGGATATTGTTTGCAACGAGACTGCTGACTAACACAACAAGGTTTTACAAAGACCCATCACTCATCCTTACTCCTCCAGCTCCGAGAAGATTATCATGTGAGTGTTAATAATTTTTTTATTAAATATTTTTAACTAGTGCAAAAGCCCAGCCTTACACAGGGAACAAAAGGAAATTAGATACATAATTTGGCACTGATGGCATTGAGTCCGATTTATGTTTGTAATTTCTTGAGTTGTTATTAATTAATATTATCAAATTTTCCTAATTATTCTAGTTGTTAGAATTTATTTTTAAAAATGATTAGAAAAAAAATGGATTTCAACTAACTGTTTATTGTACATTTTGTCCCAAACTACTTTTCTTGCAAAACAATTTCACCATTTAGCCACAGGTCATAAGGATTTGACCTCTGACCTTTACTCCAGCGTATTCATGAATTTGAATTAGTATCTTAAATTAAACAGCCTTTCAAATAACTCTATGCTCTTACAGACCTTTTAAGACTAATTAGGCATACTTAGTAGTATTTCTCTGATATTTTCTACTTAATTTTCTAATCTTTAAACATCTATAAGCCAGAAATGTTAATAATTTCTAAAGTATAAGGGAGGTCATGTCATTCAGGTGCTGAAAGTATATTTCTTAAGCTCAAAAGGAGTTGGTAGTTTTGTGACTATTTCAGGTTGAATCCTGAAGCAGAACTCAATGAACCACATTTTGTCTTTGTGTATCTGTTTCAGAGTTATGGAGTTTCACGTTATTCCTTTCCATACTTGTCACCTATTGACAGAATTTCAAGATAAATATTTTCCATTTAAACTCACATCTCAAAAAATGTTCACAAGAACAGTATTGGCAATTCCTAAATTGATCTAGAAAAAAAAGATACTTAAAAAAAAAAAGAAATGTAGAGAAGGAAAAACATTTTGAAAATATCAGTAAATTCTTCCCAAAATGATTTCTATTAACTTGTCATAAATTTTGTCTGAATGGTATGACAAATATTGGTTCACACTAATCAGATAAATTCAAATAATTTGAGAAGCACCTGAATATACCTGTTTTTAGGGATAATTTTAATGCTTATGAAAACATCATATTCATATAACTTAAAATGTTAAATTGTCCCACAACATTTATATTAAAAATGATAGCTCCTTGTTCTCCTTTCTGCAATTAACAGTTTCATTTGTTTGAATTAATCACTTTGAGTTCTTTTCACTTTTCTGAAAATTAAATCTATATTCTTAAATAATATTTTATAGTGATTTTATCAGTATCATACATAAGCTACTGACTATACATAAGCTATTATTGAAGATAAATATGAAGATTTAATTATCTTCCACCACACATAGACACATATCTCACTTTCTGATTGTACATAGTTATATGAAGTGTCTTCTGCTGAACCAAGAAGCATCCTATGATTATGTTTCCTTTTTTGCACAATTCTTTATTTTTCCTTTAATTAAATTTTCAAAAAAATTTGCTTAGTTTCCTGTGTACCTACTGCAAGTACTCAAGTGTTGTGACATTCTGACACGTCTTTTAAATGTTTATCCATAATATTCATCTGAAAATCCATCAGTTACACTGGCTTCTGGAATCTCCCACTGTAGAGACTTTCCTATCCTTCTCCAACTTGGCATGCTTTTTTTTGCATCTTCCTCCTCTAGCCACGGTGGGGGACTCTTGGTACTGGTTGACATCAGGGGATTATCATGTGTTGCTCTCTCAGATGGGATATAACACAGATAAATATGAAACAGAAATTGGAATTGCATAGTATTGACTGGAATATCCATAGGAGTTACCATCCAGGTATACCCATGTAGAATATACAAATGGCTAAAGGGGTTATGGAGGGCATTTAAAGAAGTTTTTCTGTTCTTTTATATTTCATGTAAAATGTGGACTCCATTCATATTTTTATATGAAATTTTTCTACTCTATCGCGCTTGTTCTTTGCAAAGAAGTTATTACTTCAATAGATTCTCATACTCTTAGGTTAAAAACACTATCTCAAAGAGAGGATCTACAAAGTTTACAAGCCCTTTATCAAGTGGCCAGCCTCCCCAGTGGCCACATTGTTCCATTCTCTTGCTCAGTCCCTTAGCTTCATCCATACAGCCCTCCGTGGGCACCTCCCATGTGCCTCCCTGACTCCTGAGTCTGCTTTTACCTGGTTAACTCATCTACTTTTATATCTTGGCTTCCTGAGAGAAGACTTGTAGACATCCCAGTCAAAGTCAATGTCCCCAGTTATGTGCTCTCATGGGCTCTGTACTCCTTGCACATTACCCTGATCATGCTGTGTTTTTACATCTTTGGTGATTGTTTGATTGTCTAACTCTTCCAAGAATTTATTTGCAACATAAGAGCTGGGGCCATGTCTATTTTGGTTTGCCGCTAATTTCTCAAATTCAGGCCTAGTTCTTGGCAATAAAAGGCACTTCATAAATACTGACATGAACAAATAACTAAATAAATAGCAGCTAAGTTAATAAAATTTGGTAAAGAATAAGCATGCCAATGTGGCTCAAATTATTTGTACACATTGAACACCAAACAGTGCCTGCACGTGACTACCACTTAGTAGATATTTCTTGAATTGATGCATTAATTGATGAAGTTTAACTTGGTAGTTTCAAAGTAACAAGTTATGATAGTTTTGACTCCAATGGAAATTTGGGTATGAGCATATTTCCTTCAAAACTCCCAAGGACCCAAATTGTCATTGAATTCACATGCATGTCTATTGTACCATTATCGTTAAATTTGTTGAAAGCATTCTATCTTTGACTGTGTCTACAAAGTTAAGAACACTAATTGGATCCAGACTGTAAAATCAAGTATACTTGATTTTTGTTTTACTTTGTTTTCTCGAAACACCACAAAGTTCATAAGATAAAGCCATTTTCTAGATGGCTGTAGAGGAACTCAGGTTTTTCACCTACAGCCTATTTACTCTTACCTTACTACAGTTTTAACAGGCTTGGTTATCCTTACTCAATTTTGCACATGAAAAGGAGAAAGAGAGTTTATTTCAAGGAAGGTGCCAGAAAAATCTTCCAAAGGCAAACACAATTAGCATGGACACACAGAAACACAGAAACACATACACACAAATTTGGGCAATTTAATTGTTGACGTGTTCTTGCATTCCTTGGTTAATTTAAGTAGTATAAAGTAAATGATTTGTGTTAAAATGCCTTTGACTAAGAAATAACTAATTCAGCTTAACATACAAGAAATGTCTAGTATGTTTTCATATGTTTTAGTTCAAAATAATTAAATAACTTAGTTTCAATATTTAAGGGAGTTTGCCCTCAGGGATTTCCAATGCTTGGCTTTCTAGAAGGATCCATTCCCTAAGGATTCTGAATGGCCAAGGTTTTATTGTACTTCCTAAGCTAAATTTCCTGCTGATAATAAAAAAAAAAATAGAGAATTTCCTGTTTGGTTTCCCTTGTTTGTGTGTTTCCATAGAATCCATGGTGGTCATAGAGCTTAAACGTGACAAAGAAAAATTTTAAATATGAATAAATCACTTTCCTCATCATGAATATTGGACAATGAAGTGGCCTTTGTGGTTGTGTATATGGCTTTTGCCTATGCAGTGATAATGTTAGGTGAATATTATTTGATGAACAAGAAAATAAAATATTAGGAATTTCTTCTTGGCATTATTTTAAAAAATATACCACTCTTTCTGCTGGAAAAAATAAATTTAGGAGATGTAAGGGTTGAAGTGTGAATCCTGTTATAATCTACTTCTCTGAAGAGAAGATATATGAACCATCTTGGTCAATAGTTTCCATATATTAAATAAAAATACTAATCTTCACCCAATCAGGTTCCAAAGGGTTGGGTAAAGTAAATAAGACATTAAACATTAGATTGGTTTTCAAAGGAAAACAAATTTAAATGTCAACCACCATGTTTTGGTATGTTTATAATAAAAACTGTATGACTTTATTGGCTTAGGCACAGTGTATAATTATACTGATTTCCAACAATTCTTCTTACTTATGTCAATATTTTAGCCAAAGTAACTAGATATAATGGCTTCAAAGAAGTATAGTGTCAATACTAATTCTTATTGTCCTAGAGTCTGATTTGATTGGATGAAGTCAAATTTCTTTCAATTCTTAGGTTTATTTCAGTTGCCACCCACATTGCTGAAATTTTGGAACAACGCTAGTGTCTATTAGCCAGGTTGATTTCTTTCCTCTAAATGTCCACTGACCCAAGTCATAGTTCTACCTTTGAGCTAGAGGTGAAGAGGCATGCTGTCCTATTCATTTGAGCATTTATATTTCTTTGTTAGATATTGAAAATATAAAACAAATGTAATTATTTAAAATAAAATAATCTGAGCAAAATTCCCAAAGCATTATGGCAATATCACAAATACTTACAATGAATATAAAATGGTAAAAATTTTCACGTTACACTTAACCAGATTTTTATTGCAATTGGATTGTGCTGACACTTTGGAACTGGGAACTAATTAGTGGGACTCCTCTTAGACTTTATTATAGTCGCTGCTAAATGGGATGTTCTTAACAAGTTCCTGAGTTTGGAGAGAAAGAATATGTCTATTCAGATACAATGAATGAAGGTCCTTGCCAGAAATTAGCCTTTCTTTCTCTACAATAATTTAGAAAAGTATTCTAAATTAATATTTTCCACTGTTGCTAAGAAATTAAAGTTGTCACAAATAAGGAGAAGCATCCCATCTTTTCTCAAACACATGTGACAGGGAGAAGAAAGCAGATGAGACTCAGTTATGAAACAGCACAGAGAATCTAGTCTCACTTTCACCTATTTCTAATCATTTGCATGAGAGAATAGACATTTCAGTGATACCAACATAGTGCTATTCTTAGCAGATTCTAAGCTCCCAATAAAATCCTCACTTCAGTCTGTGATGTCAACAATATGGTTTATAGAACGAAATGGCAAAGCTTTTTCTTGTATGAAACTTATGCCCCTATTAGGGAGGTCTAAGAGAAGAAACAGCCAACATTCTTCTTTCAAAGTGTCCCAGACATACAAGAAAAAAGAAAACAATAACAATATAAAAATCGCTGACTATGACAGTTAGCAAGCTGGTAGGGTTAAAGTGTTTTTGGTATAAGGCAGACCGAATAGAAACAGGTGGAACCAAATAAAATTATTATATTTTGTACATGTTTTACCAAAACATCTAAAAAGGCCTTGGCATTTTCCTCTTCTTTCTCATCTCAAACTTTCCCCATTTTTGTAAAGCCTCTTTCATTTCTCAAATTGATGTAAGTCTGGTTTATACATGCCAAAATAAATGGTGTTAGGATTTATTGAACTTCTAAACATATTATTTAATGAGTGACTACTTCCTATCTTTAGTGGGGACTCTTTCAATCAAGGCCAGAAAAAAAGCATTAAAATAATCTCTGTATGTAGAGAAATTTTACACATTATCAGTATGTCGGTGGTTATAAATCAAAGTTAAGATAATACATCAAAATATTTTTGTGCATTTCTTGAATTCATATGGAAGTGTGCACACACACACACACACACACAAACCCAAATAACCAAAGCAAGCTTGAGGAAAAAGAACAATGTAGAAGGTATCACACTATCTGACTTCAAAATATACTATCTGACTTCAATATATACAAATATATAGTAAATAAAAGAGCATTGCACGGACATAAAAATAGATACGTAGACCAGTGGAGCAGAATAAAGAGCCCAGAAATAAATCCATGCATTTATAGCCAACTGATTTTTTACAAAGTTGCCAAGAACACTCATTGGAGAAAAGACAGCCTCTTTGATAAATGGTGTTGGGAAAATTAGATAGTCTCGTGCAGAAGAATGAAATTAGACCCTTATCTTACACCATACACAAAAATCAATTCAATATTGATTAAAGGCTTAAATGCAATGCCTGAAACTGTAAAACTACTAGAAGAAAACATAGGGGAAAATTCTCTATGACTCTAGTCTTGGTAATTTTTTTGGATATGATCCCAAAAGCTTAGATAGCAAAAGCAAAAATAGACAAATAGGATTGTATCAAACTGAAAGCTTCAACACATCAAGAGAAACAATCAACAGATTGAAGAGACAACCTACAGAATGGGAGGAAATATTTTCAAACCGTTTATCTGATGAGAGACTAATATCCATAAGATACAAGGAATTCAAACAACTCAACAACAAAAACAAAAAAGATTATCCAATTGAAAAATGGGCAAAATATCTGAATGAACATTTTTCAAAAGAAGACACACAAATGGCTGGCAGGCATATGTGGCAAAATGCGCAACATCACCAATCATCAGGGAAATGCAAATCAAAACCACAATAAAAAGAGAGGAACTCTTATGCACTGTGGGATATAAATTAGTACAGCCATTATGGGTATTCTTCAAAACAGTATGGGTATTCTTCAAACAGTATGGGGAAAACAATATAGGGATTCTTCAAATAGTATGGGAGAAACAGTATGGGAATTCTTCAAAAAATTAAAAATAGAACTGCCATATTATCTAGTGGGTATATATTCCAAAAGATTTGGATTCCACTACTGGGTACATATCCACTACTGGGTATATATATGAAATCAGTATGCAAAAGAGATATCCGCACTCTCATATTTGTTGCAGAATTATCTTCAATAGCCAAAAGATGGAATCAACCTTATGTCCATCACAAGATGAATGAAGAAAATGCGGTATATATACATAATGGGATATTTTATGGCTATAAAAAAGAATGAAATTTTGTTATTTGTGACAACATGAATGAACCTGGAGAACATTATGTTAAGTGAAATAAGCCAGGCACAGAAAGACAAATATTATATGATCTCACTAATACGTGTAATCTAAAAAAGTTGATCTCATGGAAGTAGAGAGTAAAATAGTGGATACCAGAGTCTGGGGAGGGGAGGGAGATGAGAGATGAGGACAGATTGTTCAATGGGTATGTACAAAGTTATAGTTAGATAGGAAGAAAAATTTCTGGTGTTCTATTACATAGCTAATAACAATGTATTGTATATTTAAATAGAGCTAGAAAAGAGGATCTTAAAAGTTATTACTATAAAGAAATGATAAAGGTTTAAGGTGATGAACATGCTAACTATCCTAATTTGATCATTATATGATCTATAAATGTATTGAAATTTCACAATCTATTCCCATAAAAACGTACATTTATTATGTGTTAATTACAAACAAAATTATATATATATATATATATATCTTTGTGCAATTATTTTTCCTTTCACATTCCCTAAGCCATTATTTTAAGTTCATTCATACTCTTGCCAACAGTGCTGAGAATCTTCTACTGCAGAGGTAGAGCTTGGACCTCACAATGTCCAAGTGACAGGATAGAGTCCAGGGATTTCCATAACCCACAGACAAGCATTGGGTTTTTCCAGGGGTAAGATAAAATCTGATTGTAGTCTGAGTTACCTGATTTAAAAATCCAACAAGTCCATCCTATTGATTTATTAATTCCAATACACAAAGCCCAATTTTGGAGTTATAAGTACATCCATGCCTATATACATACATTCTTTAGAAAAATTGATGTGAGAATTAAATAACTTACATGTAAATAAGATTTCCAAAAATGCCTGACCTAATAGATATTCAATAAATGTTAGTATCTGCCTTCTTACATCTGGATTTCATTATTTCTACTGAATTGAGTTGAAATTAACTCAGAAAAATCAATGTATATTTGGCATGGAAATAGCCTATCTAATTGGACTAAAAGGTAGAAATTATAAGAATTTCTTCTTTTTAGGAGAAGCCCACCATCAATCAGATGGTAGTCACAGGTGGCCCTGAGCCATCCACACGCTCCTACCCATTCTCGGTAGGATTAAGAATAAGTCTTTGCAAGACAGATGACTGTGGATAAAGGTCCAAGCTATGGCGGTGGAAATGCTTTTATTTTATCTTTTTCTACTCAAAGCTCACTAACTCCTAGGGGACCAGCCCTCTGACCTTAGCATCATTAGCACCATGCTCTAACCAGCTAAGCTAATTGGCCTATTAGGATTCATAAACTCAAATTCAAAAGCTCTTAGGCTAGGGAGAAAAGTAACCTAGATTCACAAATGTTTTTGTTAACTTCCTTGATTGGGTGACTCTTGTGCAACTAGGCTTCTATACAATATATTTGTAGTGTCAAATTATTGCGTTCTACTATTTTTATAACTAAAGTTCAGTTGCATTTAGGAGTGGATTAAAAATAAAACAAAATAGAAGAAAAATTGGGACTGTGTGCTGAGTTCACACATTACACACATTTGTGTTTTACCAAGAAGGTAAAAGTTGAATGTTTTAGCTCCTACTGATAGAAGGGAGAAACACTGATCTTTCAGCCCCAGCCCTGGGCTACAATGGCCAGACTCAGATCGGCCCTTATTTCATTCAGATGGACTGTCAATGCATGCAGATTGATCCATACTTGGAAAAAAAATAATGTGTTCTAAATACTTGCTAGTGTATAGTCTTAACTATAGCCACTCAGTAATTATATAAATATTTGGTGGGAGGAAGGGAGAGGGAATCAATCTTCAAAGATTTCTTGACTTCGGTATTAAAAATATAACTTAACCAGATCAATAGAGAGCACATTTGGTTGGTCTCCTGAAAAATTTCTGCTTTTGAACCCTATTTTGGTGGCATGCCATCAACTTACATAGAAAGTCATTACTAAAAACAGGCCTATTAAGTTCAGTGTTGCATTTTTGTTAAGGGTGTTCTTGACTATATGGCATTCTTTCATCGTCATAACTTTAACATAAACCACAGCCAATCTTCATATCAAGAATGCATGTAAAACACCTGAAAAATGATTCTTTTTTTATCCTAGGGACACTGTGAATTATGTAACCAAGATTTCCCTTTCCAAATAAGAAGCTGAGGGCCTGATCTGTGGTGCTTCTAGAGTGCACACATCTGTTGCATGGTTTAGCTCATGTCTTTGTCTCACTTTGATCTCATGCTTATTTTATCTTATTCTCATAAATTAATGTTTCGTTATTATGATATCTGTAACTGTTTTTTTTTTTTTTTGTAAGTCATACTTGTTCAGTGCATACTTAAAATATCAAGGGTTCTTAAGAAGAGCTGGCAAAATTGAACCGTGCTTATGTTTGGTAAATACACAAGAGAAGTACTGCAACTTTCCAGTCCCGTACATCACTAATCAATAATGGTTCTCATTCCCACAAAGCCTGAACACCACTTCAGATTTTTTTTCTACGTGTGCTTCATATAGTCACTACCAATTGATTAAAATTGGCGCTCAGTATGAAACCTACTAGCTATCTCTGCCTTAGATGTTTTCCCATGTGATTTTTAAAATATACCCTGTCTTACCTATAACCTAGGTAAAATTGCCTTCTAGCTTCTTTATTGTGAAATATAAACTTTACCTTGATTTAAAAAAAAAACAGTAAAATAAAATGGCACTACAATAGTAACAGTATAAAAAGTTTAAAACAATTAAAGTATATAATGATCTTCCATTAAGTCCTTTTAAGACTGAAAAATTAAGTTTTTAATTTTCTTTGGATCACTGACATTTTAAGACATAGAATAATAAGTCCATAACTTTACTCTGAACTACCCTGGCTCTTGAAGATCGTGGAAACCTTTGTTTAGGTGTTACTTATCTCAGCCATGTTTTATGTAAGGGAAATGATTTCCATATGTCTCCACTCCTTCACAGCCAAAATATTTGTGCACAGGTTAGGCGAATGCTTCCCACAGGGTGCATTCCCATCTTTTCAAGTCATGAATAGAAAGGATTTGGACTGCAGAAAAGAATTTGACTGTCTTCCTAGTGTGCACACAAGCACACACACATGCGCACACACACGTATTCTCTTTTTCCTTCAGGGATTTAAAATGGTGTTGGAGTCATTAACCTGTTAGATATTCTGTAGTGAAAATGCCATAATCAGTGCTAATGAGTGCATTTAAATCAGTTTTATATCATAGACAACATAAAGCATGAAGGGAAAATAGCTCTAAAAATATGTGAAATTTATTTTCATGTGTGTCTTAAGAAAACCTCAGTGGTCCAAATATGTTGCTTTGCTTTCCTGTACTTCCAAGTCCCCAGAGTAATGCCCCATACAAAAGCCAAGCAATTTTTAAAATTAAAAACATATTTTATTAATAGCTCAAATACAGGAAGAACACAACAGCCCTTCCTGGTGATGTAATTGAACCTGATGATCTGAATTAAGAGTATGCTAACATCTGGTAGTACCAAAAACATGGCCTGTTAGAAATAGACTAGGGTAATGTCTGAATTAATATTTATACTTTCTCTAGTTTTAAGAAACAAGAAGTCT
Organism: Microcebus murinus; assembly: GCF_040939455.1. Taxonomy (NCBI): domain Eukaryota; kingdom Metazoa; phylum Chordata; class Mammalia; order Primates; family Cheirogaleidae; genus Microcebus; species Microcebus murinus. Next base: position 91,345,601 of record NC_134111.1, on the reverse strand, counting down.
ATTCCTCCAATAGAAATCTAAGTAATTAAAAAATAGAGAATATTTGGCTTTTAGACTATGTTCAAGTTTACCAGAAATGGCAATCATGCAAAAAAGATTCTAAAGTCCCCAGTGTCAGACTTGAGGTGAAAATAGAAAAGCTCCTTCCTTGACATTATATAAGCATGTTTCTGCTGGGTCAGAACCAAAGTAACATGTATTTTTTTATTATGATAGACTTTTGGATAAAGCATAAAAGATAAATGCTTGGATACAAAGTTAAATCAAGGCAGGGACCTTAAACAGGCCCTTTAATAATGTGTTGTTATTAAGACATTGTCAGACTTTGAGAGGAATTAAATTATATCGTGGCAATTCATAATGTTTACCTTTACACGCACATTCCAAAAAAAGAAAAAGGAACATGAAAAAATATATAAAAAAGTTATTTTATTTCAATTTTCAAGAAAGCCCTCAGCAGGGGTTTTTCATGTGATAAATGCAAAAAGACAACCTAATAACAGCTTGCTTTGTTCTAAAATTAGGAAAGGAAAAAGGTGGAAATGAACATGTTGCATAATTCTTGGAAAAAGAACAATTTGTTTTGAGGACTTAAAATTACAGAAAATTTTGTGTCCGGGGCATGGAAAATTACTAGAAAGGTTATAAAAGTCAGTCCTAAAGTGGCTTCCAGCACTATTGTGCTAGTGTTTGATTTTCTCCTCCCCACCGCCACCGCCAGCAAGTATCCTTAAAAGAAAGGAGGTTTTCTATTTTAGGTCTCTCAAGACAAACATATCTTAACAATTTCCTTTCCAGAGAGTGTGCCCTGTGCTTCTGTTCTTTACCTTTCAATCACAGAAAACTATAAGCTTACCTAAGGCATAAATCGGAGCCAGTCCCATTATCCTCTCTCTAAGGGTGCACCTCTTGGTTGTTAAATGATAAAATAGATCAATATTCATTCAGAGAGCAGAATATATTTTTGTAGCTTTTTTAGTTTTATGTGATATCAAAATTTCAGAAAGAAAGCACAAATAGGACAAGGAACTCTTGTATATTCTTTACCAATAGCTTATATTTTGCTGTAGCATTTTCTCTAGGTAGGCAATATCTATCTCTCCTTCTCTCTCTTTCTCCAGATACACACACACACACCTATTACAATATTTTTTGGAAAGATTTGGAAGTAAGTAAAAGACATTGTGCCTCCAGTTCCAAACCAACTCTACAGGGTTTTGTTATTTTCCATGTTTGCGACTTCCTTCTCTAATGGTAAAAATCCTGGCTCTAATTATCTTTAATATAAATGCTCATTTGCTCAAGTCTAGAATACATGGAATGCAGCTTCAGAATTGTTAATCACACTACTGCAAAACACAAATTTATCAGTTAGTAGAGTTCAATATTTGTTCTGCAGTTCTGTCAAAGTATAATTCACAAACAGTGGAGTAAAAAAACCTTAAGTATATAATTTGATGAATTTTGACAAATCCATGCACTAATTTATCCATAGTCTTACCAAAATATTAGAACTCCTCCATCATCTTGCTCTTTGCCAATTAATCATCACCCTAAAGCCAATTATTTCAAAGTAAATAGAATAAGTGAAATAAAAAAGATAACACCAGTAAGCAATAAAACAGAAAATGGACAAACAGCAGAGAAAAATAAAAATAATAATAATGGAATCTTTGACTACATCAGAAAAATTAATAAGTCTACCCTTAGGTAGACTTATCATTATTAGAAATAGAAGAGGATGTATGAGTACAAATCTATAAGATAGTAAAAGATAGCAAGGGAATATTGTGAATAATGTTATACAATTTAATTTGTCAATTTAGATAAAATGGACACATTCCTGGAAAGACACAAATTAATAATACTGTCAAAAAATACATAGAAAATCAGACTAGCCCTATATTTGTTAAGGAAATTAAATTCATACTTAAAAACTTTCCTACAAATAAATCCCTGTGATTCAATGGTGAACTGAAACCTTTAAGGAAAAAAAAAAGTGCAGATCCTACAATAAATTTTGTTTTTCAGGAAGTAGAAGAACAAAATCTTATTTCATCTTTCAGGTGGTCAGGTAATATGGTTAGATAATTTTACAGATGAGAAAACGAGATTCAAAGATGGCTATATGATTTACCCAAGGTCACCCACCTGGCAAGCTTTATAGACTGGACCTGAGTTTAAATCATCTAACTGTTAATGCAGTGTTTTCTTGCCTCTCACTGGGACCTAACTTATAAATGCTAACATGACAGAATTTCCCTTCTCAACATAGTCAATGAGCATTTATTGTCTACTTATATAGTAAGGCAAATTACTTTAGAATTCTGGGAAATGACATATTGAATCATAGTTCAGTGACTCGGAAGCCAGCAATGTGTATTTTAACATCACTGTAATTCAGAGTGTGGCATGTGTTTGTGTTTGCTCCCATAGATTCATATATTCTCATATACACACAACTCATACTCACACACCCACCTTTATGTGAGTAAGACAGCCCTTAGGGGATTGTGCATGCATACTGGGATTACATAGGTAGAACTAACAGCTTTCTCATAGGAAGAAATGGGTATACTAACCTATCTCCTCATAATGGTCCTCCTCAGTGGTAATTCCATCAATTGCTCTGGAGTTTTCGTTTACATGCTCATCTTGAGTGGGAGTTGTTTCTCTCCCTCTGCCTAATTATTCCTCTCTAGTCATTTTATAGCTGCCTCCAGCTGGTCCCATTCATTCTCAGGTCAGTTCAAATCTTGTATTGGTGGCTTAGGGCTCCCATGCCATGTTGTTTTTGTTGGTACAACAGATCCAGTTACTGAGCCAGGTTTCTCAATTTTAGCTAAATTGAGAAGAAGTTGGAGGAGCTTTTCTCAAGCCTCCAGTTTAGCATAGTAATCTACTCCTTGGTGAATCAATATAATGAATTTTGGAATTCAGTTTTTTATTCTTGGATTTTATGATTGAACAAATACATAAAGAACAAAAAGAAAACAAAAACAAAAACAATCCTGGTGCTAGGCCCTCACAACACATGAGCTACTTTTGATCTTGATTACCCACAGCTTCTAGGTCTGGATGCCAGCAGGTTTAAGGCACCGTTCTCCTTGCTTTGACCTGTGAATCGGTCTCATTGCTCTATTTCTGGGCCAAGAAGATGGCTCCCCTTGCTTTTGTTCATTTTAATTTCTAAAATTTTAGCAGTTTTTGTTGTGTTTGTATTGAGGAGAGTTTCCTTCAGTGTACAAACTCACAATGCCATTCTGCCCAGAAGCCTCAGGATTTACACCTTCCATTAGGTCAACTGCTCAGTGATAATTTTTCTCTCATCTTCTGTGGGGATATGCGTGACTAGAATAGGCTCCTCCTTTCCTGTGTTTTAAAAGTTCACTGTGTTTTTTGATAAAAATAATTTGTAATTAATTTATTCAGATCAGTGAATGTTTAACAGCAGGACTAAAACACGTTCAAATCACACTTTGCATTAGCCAGCTCAAGGGCCGGACAGATGCCAAAATATTTTTCATTTGTGTTTTGGTATTTCATATTTGCTAAATATGAGCCATTATGTGATATATTTACATATATATGATGAGCATGAATCAAAACATTTTCCTCCTGATTTTCTTAATTGGTTGTGGAAGGAAAAATGTCTTTAATCTTGTTTGTAAATGATGTTTAATTTTCTTAGCGTTAATTGGAGGCAATACGAAAGATTCTTTGTTGGTAAAACACATACAGGAAGATCTTATTTACGGGTTTAATATTCCTAGTTAATGATTCTAGCACCTGGAGCTATTCTCCTGTATGACTCAAATCAGGGGGTAACGCTACTAAGGTGAGTTGATATATCTTATAAATTATAGACCTTCATGTTCTAAGAGAAAAAAAAAATTGTGGGGGAATGAATTAATCTAATTAATCTTTAGCAAAACATGTTTATGGGTGGTATTCAGACATTTTTCATAAATATGTCCTGTCAGACTAATATAGACTATTATGAAGGACAGGCAAGCATGTTAAATCAATGGGAAGTGATAACTACTGATACATGAGAGTTATTGAAATATAATTGCCACTGGTCATAACAATCTTTTGTAATAAAAGGCTCAGAATTTAAAGTTTCAATTGGCATTATATTGACAAATGTTGTCCACCGCTACCTCACATAAGCCCTCGTATCATTTTAAAAAGGTTAAAGAGTCTTTTCAGGTTCTATTTATACTTATGTTCAAAATAAGGAAAATAGTGTCATGACTGAAGTCACTGAGATTTGCGACAAGGGCTCCTCTGATGAGAGCAGGATCCGGCCGCACACAATCCAAAGCCAGAGCTCAGTAGGCAACTCTTCAAATACCACTCCCGCACTTACATGTCATAAACCACATGCACGCCTGTGTGAGGCACAAGACATCATGGAAGGTTCCAGATAGCTAGATAACAGGTTTTTGAAAATGCAGAAGGCTTAAGAACCTGTCTCTTTGATCCTTAAATTTTTTCATACAAAAAAAAAAAAAAAAGAAAGAAAAATTACTCTTGCACCTGCCTTTCCCCCTCACCTGCCTCCTTCCCTCTACAATCCACCAGGGATGGAGAAGGATATGACTTTTGACCCACTCAGGAAACTTATTTATACTTCGAAATACGTGGTCTGATTACACTTATCACTACTTGGTGCTGCCTAATTCAGATGTTATGGGTGCCCGTAAAGTTATACGGACCTTTTATTACCCGGCTTTCCTGTTTTGATTAATTGTTGATTGCTACAGAGTTATTAAAAAGCTTTTTCTTTTTTGTGGGTGCCAATTATTTTTTTAAAAAAGTAAAAAAAAAAAAAAAAGCAAGGGAAGAAAACTCACCAACAAATTGTTCCACAAAAAGATAGGATTATGCTGAATGATATCTCTCTCGACCATGGTTAAAAATGTTTGTCATTTGTCATATGTCATAGTTATTATCACGAAAGGCATAATTAGGATAAAGAAGCAAAGGACATGATGAAAATAATGTTGTCTGGTGAGCATAGCAACAGCTCTTTGGGAAAAATGAATTTATTTATAATCTGAAGAACTCTTTCCTTTTCCTAAGTATTGTGAAAAAAATACATAATTTCGCAGTGTCACAACGTACATTGGCAGGACATCTGGGAAGACAAAGGTGCATTTTGGTGTGCATTCACTTCAAAATAATAATGTCCTGAGTTAAACAAGTATAGCATAATCCCATTTAATCTAGACTTCAAAGTGAGTTGAAGGCAGTGTATGTTCAAATGTGAGTTTACTGTGCCAGGGATGGTTTGGGTCACAGGATAAAGGTTTGTACCAAGCCAATGAATTGCTCCTGGTTCATGTGTATAGACGGCAGAAAACAAGAAACAAAAGTATCTTTTTAGAAATCTTTTGTGTACTAAAGATAAATTTTGTTTAAATAATGGTTATAAATATTGCAATTAATTTAAAAACCAATAAGACAACGAGTATAAAAGTCAGGAGAGAGTAAAGTGTTAAAATGATATGACATAAAAGCTGAAAGAGTCCTTTGAGGTCTTCTAGCCCAATATTTCTCAGAGTGTGGTCTGTGGGCAAAGTTAATTGAGGAATAGGCAGAAAAAAAGACAGAGGTGGGGATGGCTTCTGGGCAAATAAGTTTAAGAAAGGCTTTCTTAAACTCTTGTTTCTTTACTGAGAACTTTTCAGGCCCTTTACTGTTTAAGTGCATTTTATTTTTTTTTTTATTATTTTTTTTATTTTTTATTTTTTTTTTTTGAGACAGAGTCTCGCTTTGTTGCCCAGGCTAGAGTGAGTGCTGTGGCGTCAGCCTAGCTCACAGCAACCTCAAACTCCTGGGCTCAAGTGATCCTTCTGCCTCAGCCTCCTGGGTAGCTGGGACTACAGGCATGCGCCACCATGCCCAGCTAATTTTTTATATATATATCAGTTGGCCAATTAATTTCTTTCTATTTATAGTAGAGACGGGGTCTCGCTCTTGCTCAGGCTGGTTTTGAACTCCTGACCTTGAGCAATCCGCCCGCCTCGGCCTCCCAAGAGCTAGGATTACAGGCGTGAGCCACAGCGCCCGGCCTAAGTGCATTTTAAATTTGCAAAAGAGGGAACTCCCAAAAGGTTAGTCTGTGTGAAGTGAGTGTACACGTGAATGCATCTGCTCGTGTGTATATGTGTGTGTATATGTGTGTGTGTGTTTGTGTGTGTGTGTGTGAATCTCTGCAAACTACTGTTCTGTGGGAGATACTTAAATAAATTTTATTCTCATTTAAAACCCCCATCTTATATAAAGGGAAACTAAGGTCAAAGCAGGTTGACTACAAAACCCTGGCTGTAGAGCTGTGCAATGGTTGAGCTGGTCCTGGAGCTCATGCTTGAGCGTGGTTTTAACTCGTGCCACAGAAAGAGGATGAAGACAGGCGTGCCCGTTGGCCCAAGCTGAATAGGCAGCAGCTGACGTGCTTTTCCACTAGGAACAGAAAGAAGATTCAAAATATTGCCCCACTGGCCTGCGGCAATGCCAGTAGTAGTATTCTTTAAGGGTCTTGTAGGGCCATGGGGTTTTTAATCGAGCTTCAGCATGTGATTGAGCTTCAGCTAACTGGAGAGAATCCTATATTTAGCCAACTCATAGCTCAGCAGAAAGTACTTTCATTGCTAGCACCCAGTGTAGGAAAAAGAGGAATATAAAATTAGTCTTTTTTAAGGAGCATCTGTTTTAAAGAGAGATTAGGAGAAGCCTAGATTAGTGCTTTTCAGATTTTAATATGCATAGTGATCTTGTTGAATTTTGTCAGTGTGGAGCGGGGCAGTGGGGGGATGGGAGTCTGAGATTCTGCATTTCAACCGGACTCCTAAGCCGTGTTAATATGCGGCTTATTAAAGCACACTTTTGAATAGCAAGGGGCCAGTTCATAGGATAAGGAAGCAGGGGTTTTTTTTTGTGTGTGTATAGCTGTGGGAAAGACAGGATGGTATGGAATAGGGAGCCCAGTCCAAATGTCCTAGCTTGTTTCTTCACAATTTTCTGAAGAAAGGAGAAATAAAGGCAGAAAATATCTGAAAAATATTGGAACTGAACCTAAGTATCAGTGCTAAAATTGTAGAACTCTGCTATTTATTTAGCTATAGATCTTCCATTTCCTTTCTCCATTTTCTTCTCTAGGACCAAGGAAAGAACTGGATGTGAGATTTTCCTCTTTTTTTTTTTTTTTTTTTTTTTTTTTTTTTTTTACTATCTCTGTGAACTTCAACCTCTTCTCCGAGCCTCATTTTTCTGAATTTTTAGTGAAGATAAAAAATATGACATTAAAATGAGATAATGTGTGTGGACATCACACAGCATTCTCGTTTTATTTCTTTGCTCCTGAGAAGGAATCAATGAATGGAATTTGGGCTGAAAGTAAATACAAATTTGGACGCCAGAAAGCATACACAGTTACAATGCTGTTGTTTTGTCTCTGTTGCTATTAAGACGGCACAGGTTCCAACAGGGCCGCTGTCTCCCCATGAGTAAACCCGGGCTTCTTTTGCAGGGGGAATAAGTGAGTACATATGGCAGTGGGCAGAAGTGTTTTGTTGCGGAAAAAAGAATTTCACCATTTTTGGCAGTCTCTTCTTGTTATTTTTAATTAATGATATTTATTTTTGTCACACAATCAGGTGTTTTCTAGATAAAAAACTTTATGTAGACTGTCAAGGAATAAGTTTTCCACCCCCATGCAACATCTTAAATGGTCTCTTTGGGCAACAAAGACTCAGGAGAGAGCAGAGCACAGAACGTGATGTTGCAAAGCCAATAGTGCAGCCATTTTGGAGATTCTTGCATCCTGAGATACACGAATGAGATTTGGCTGAGATTTCTGGGAGGGCCAGACTAGTTCTACATAGAGGAAAAATAAGGCTGGCCCAGAAGGGTCTGGTTTTCATGGTAAAAGAATGTTTGCCCTAGTTGCAATGGGGCCAATAGAGGATAGTTAGTGAAGGACCCCAGGCAGCGGAGCCCCTCCCCTCACTCCTGCATAGAAAGATGCATCAACATGCAAACCAGAGCCCAGTACCAGAGTACCAGATGCTGCTTTCTAACAGCTGTGCAAACTGAACTCATGGAACTTCTCTCAACCTCAGTGTTCACATCCAGAAAAAGGACAACATAATGCTTGCCTTTCAGATTGGGGTGACAATGAAAAATAACATAATAAGGGAATAGCTGTAATTGCATTTTTAATATTTGTTTATTCCATTGTTCATTCTACCATTCTACTATTATCGCTTATTTGATGATCTTCTTTCCAGGTCTTTGTTGACACTACCCTTGCCCTGCCCCATGGCATTTGAATTTCCTCTTCCCATTGCCACTCTCCCTCCCCTTCCTGCGGTATTCATGGTCTAGCAGCTGTTCACTATTTCCCCACCCTGTCTTCCACCCCCACTTCCTCACCCATCCGCTGCCACATTGTTAAATTCTTTTGTGCACTGATCTCTACAAAACTGGCAGGCGTACACGGTCCCATTGGACATCCCAGGTACAGGACCAAGGCAGAGTGCCAACTCATAATTACTTTCCAGAAAGTTTTTTTTTTTTAAGTGCTAATGTAGCACATCCTAAATCCTATGCACGTAGGGCCTTGGATTAGCTGGAAAGTGTTAAAGGATTTTCTGTTACTGCTCTGCCTTTTATAACCTTGAACAAGTCATTTTCACTCCTCTCTTCTCACTTCTCTAATGGAAAGATTAGGGAGATAATATTAGTAAGGTGCTATCTAAATATGAAATGAGCTGTAAAGGAAATAAATATCAGACTGTGCCTGTCAGATGCTGCTGATCCTCCCAACAATATGATTTCCTGTGACCTTCAATCTCCTAGGATTGTTCCAGGAAGCAATGACACAAGTCAAGAAAGACTTCAGTTCTCCAGAGTCTTCTTAAGGTGTCTGTTCTGTTGGTCTTGTTGCTGGCAGATTTTCAATCACTAGTCCAATGAACACTTCTGAAGCATCTCCTGTGGCTCAAATGATTGATAAATAAGAAACTGGGGGTTTAGAAATGAAAACAAGAGTCCCTGTCCTCAAGGAGGGTACATCTTCTAGGGGGAGAAGCCCAATCCCACGCATTGCAATACCTGACTGATGGCGGTATGCAGAGAACGCCATGCAGAGCCGGGACAGCAGGGAAGCATCGCCAAACTCAGTTTGGAAAAAGGTTTTCTTGCGGAGGTGACTCCAAAGTGAGACCTGGAAAGTTGAGTTGGACAAGTTGAAAGAAGAGAACTAGGGTAGGTCAAAGAGGAAGTAAGTACATCATGACTTCAAGAAGTGCAAATTATAGTTTGGTGTGTCCAAGGGCTGAAAACGAAGATCTGGGGTGGTGGTGATAGAGCAGGTGTACCAGCCTGGAGACAGAGAACACAATTTGTAAAGAGGTCAGGATAGCAGAGGAAGCAGATGGCAGTCTTCCCCTGAAAGCGGTAGAGAGCCAGCCATGGGAGGACTTTAAACAAGAGACTTGTTTGATTAGAAAGATGGCTTTGGTTTTCCAAATATTAATATCTGCCTTCCTTTTGAGGTCCACTGCTTGTGTTCTTGTAGTTCCTAGTGAGGTATGTGCCTGGCCTTTAACCTTCACTGTCCGATCAATTTGATAGCCACTAGCCACATGAGGCTATTTAAATGTGAATTTAAATTCATTAAAATTAAATAGAAATATAAAAATGCAGTGCCTCATACTACTTAAACTACCAGATCCTACTATCCCATTTCACGTACTCACTAGCGACATTTCAAGGGCCAGTGACTACCTTACTTATAGATGGTACAGGTGTAGAACATTTCCAGCATGACAGAAAGTTCTACAGGATAAAGTTGCAGTGCTCTTCTTGTCCAGCTTTCCAGTGAGGCTGTACAGCACAGTAGAAACCCGCAGGAGTGCTCAATCCAGTTGCCTAGGTTCAAATCCTGCCTTTTTCACCTCCAGCAGTATCTGACCATGATAGACAAGTTACCTAACATCTCTGGACCCCAGTTTCCTAATCATAGAGCCTATTGATGTTGAGGCTTAAATTACTAATAATTAATGCATGCAACGAGTGTAGAATAGTGTCCAGCAAATGGTGAGTAGTCAATAAATGTTAGTGTTAGCTGTTAGCATTCATTTTATAAATCCTGAGCTGTGCTTGCCTATTTGGTTCTATTGCTTAGCTCTTATCCTACATTTAACATTGTTCTCTGGGACCTGGATGCCAACTTGACAATCACTGTCTTAAAGGCTCTACCTTGAGTTTCAAACCTATCCCTCCCAGTTTTCCCCCAGCTATTTCTGTTCCAGATTTGATTCATGTAATTTGTAATCTGCTGCCTTTGGGGCCCAGCATTGGCAGTGAGAGGGGGAAAGCACATTGTGAAAATTACCTGTGCATATAAAGTAAAGCTCGGGAGAGTTTCTTGGTAGGGTTGGGGGAAGGGAGAAGGGCAACTGCCATTGAGCAGGGCTCACCAAATCCCCTTGAATTCTCCCAGGCTACAGAGAGAATCTAAAATGATCCTGAAATTGAATCATTTTTCAAAGCCAAGTGTAAATTGTTTCCTACCATTTGAAGTGTCCTCACAAGCAAATTCATTTTAAATTTCCATACTTACAGCTCCCTAAAAGGTGTGTTAATACTTCAGTATAACATTTCAGAATTGTAATATGATGGCTCTGTGCTGAGTGTTTTAGCCATTGCTTGGTGCTTTGACTAATGATGGTAAAAGTATAAAATCCCTTCATAAATGGCTTAAACGATGATCACATATGTTTCTAGGTCTAAATTTCTCTTTTCTTAAACCCATGATCATCTATTCTAGTAAAATTATATTTTCCTTTGTGACAAACTTTTCTTAAGGAATCCATTTTTCTTCCTTGCCAGAGGTATTTTTATTTCAAAGTTATAACTTCTAAACTAGAGATTATTATTTCCTTGCTTTTTTGCCAATAATTTCTATTTGACTATCATAAAAGTGCCATTCTCCCTTAAATCTCTTGGTATTTCGATCTTTATATTTATAATTAAGAAAAAACTCACTTGCACATACTTTCAGACAAAGAAAGTTTTATTTGGGCAATTATTTTGCAAATGAGTTTTTGTTTCATAGTAACTATGTGTGCTCCATCCCCAGGCAAACTGGCTGGGTATGAAACTTGTCTTCAACACCTCTCTGTTCCCTTCTGTGGGACAGCTCATGTTTAGGGCCTCCTGAGGGGTCCCCTCCATAGACCTGCTGCTGAGGCATCACTGCACATTCCACACCAGGATCCCAAACCAAAATGAAATTCATACAATTAAAGGGAAAGGGGGAAGCCAACAACAACAAAGTAAAGGGAATGGTGGGGAGTGTGGTACACTGGAAAGCAGATGCTCCATCCAAACGGGGTAGCCATGACAACAGTCCATTCCAATACAGTACTGCCAAACCATTGTTCTAGATCTGCAGAATTTTCAAAGGATGTCTGAAATCTAGATTCAATTAAAAAATATAACGTGGACAAATATTACATGGACCAAGCAAAGCATGTCAATGTCTTGCCCTTTTGAGTCCTTTCCTTTTATCCTTAAATGCCTGCAACATCAACATTTACCTATGCCAAGTTGGGATTAGAATGAATAAAGGTAATGACTATTCATAAAAGTACAAATAATATGTTAATAAGTTAGAAAGTGGCTGCCTCAGAATGGAGTTAGGGGTAGAATAAAAGGCAAGATATGAGTCAGACTTATTATTTGGTAAAAACAAAAGACCCTACCCCCCCCCAAAAAATGAGTATTACATTTTAACAAACACATTTTGATGGCCATGTCAAAATTTATTGCTTCAATGAATTTTAGGTATGGTGCCAATGACTACGAAGATCAAGCATGCTCAACATGCTGTCTGTTTCTTCTTGCTTACCGGATCTTTACACTATCCTTAAACACTGGAATGCAACACAAGGAGTGGTGAGACATACAGAAAGGAGGGCAGCTGCCTCCTGCCATTCTGTAAGGACAGGCCCAACTATTCTTGTTTGTAGATGACAAGTCAGGAACAAATTTACCAGGTAGGGTGTTCATGGCAGAACTGGAAATAATATTCGCATCTTTCTAATCCCTTCCTGAGGCACTTTCTTCTAAATTTTAGGTTCATCCCAAAGAAAAATTTTAAGGAAAGCTCTGAACCCCTTTGCCATGGATGCATATAAAGGACCACACAAGCTCATACAAAAAAGGAATGTATGAGCATAATCTCAATTTCAAAAGTGTCCTGTATATGTGGTCTAATTAAGGGTCTGGTTATTCTCTCCAAAAAGTGTTCTCAAAGCTAAGACAAATGCACTCCTTTGAAACCATTTATTTTTGAAATCTAATTATGAAATACAGAAGTTTGTGCATTTAGCCATAGTTTATCCACTCAGTTGCAAACAGGATATGCCACTAGCTAGGACTTTGCTCTTTACTAACAATTCTTTGAATGCCTGAAAATTTGCTTATTTATCTGTCTCACTTTCTTTCCATAGGAAGGGGAAAGAATGATTATAAATTAACCTTAAATGTCCCACCCAACTGGGCCTTTGAAGACCTAAAATATTTTTAAGATAGAATATATTGACTTTGTCACAGAATTTAGGAATAAGCAGTTGTATGTCCTTTTAAATGACCAAGGGCACCGCAGGACAAACAAACATCATGACAAATTATGCTCATTTATTACATGTATGTGAATAAAATGTGGCATGAATTTGATAGGCACTAATTTGAAATTTTAACCCTGAGTAGAAACAAATGAGAATGCACCACTGCTTTAGTTAAAATGTAATAGAACAACAGGGCATCATTCACAGAAGTACAAAAATTTCAAGCTGTGGACTAAGTTTCAATACTGAATTACACATCTTGGAACTCTGTTAAGTCAAATATTTTGAGTGTCTGTAAAACTAAGCCTCCCCATTTCAATTACAATCTATTAGGCATCTGTCCTTCTTTACAAGACCATATCAGGAAAATAGCATGTCTCTTAACTAAGGCAGATCTTCAAAAGGAATCTGGCTGACTCAGGTTAAGATTGAGAGTGGTGGGAGGAAACTCAATTTTCAGATTGAGCTCAGAAAATAAGTGATAAAACATATATCCTATTGGAAATTGTTTTGAACCGAGTCTGTATTCTTTAGAAGTCTTTTTTATGTAATGGACATTGAATGCTTCCTGGTAGGCATAATTTTATGGCTTTTGCTTTTGGAGACATAGGAGGTTATTACAGGGAGTCCCCCAGATGACTTCCTTGCATTTCAGAGAGGCAGTGGTTGGTGGGCTGATCAAAATAAAAAGTGTGTTTGTGGTTCTGGTTCTTTTGTCAGTTTTGGGGAGCTCAGTTATCCCACACTCCCCTGGAGGTACATTCTGACACTATTACAGAATTATCCTTACATTTAATATTCCTAAGGGAATGTGGATGCAAGATTACATTTTGGGATTTCAGAACAAATCTCATCCAGCTAAATTCTGGCAGACAAAGAAGACAATCTCTGATCTAAATGTTGGTGATGTTTGTGGTAGGTTTGGAAGAAGATTCCCACATAGTGAACATGGAGAAGAGAGTGTTCAGGCTGGGCTACAGATTCCCATTGGGCTGAAGCTGCCCAGGCAGTGTTTGTGTGTAGGGTTAGGACATAAGATAAAGACCAAGGATGGGATGTCATGTGTCTGCTAGGTCCCCAGGATAAAATGGCTAATATGTGGTAGACTGTATTTACTTCCCATAGTTACTCTTTATATCAGTTAGCTATTGCTGAGTAACAATCCACCTAAAAACTGGGTGGATTAAAAATTAACCATTTGCTATTGCTCATGAGCCTACAGGCTGGCTAAGTAGTTCTTCTAGTTCTATCTAGATTCACTCATGCATCTGTAAGCAGTTGCAGTTCTGTATATGGCCATGTTCTTCTACGTGTTGGAGGGTTAGCTGGCTGTTGGCTTGTCTGAAATGGCTTTGGCTTGTGTCCACATTTATCTCACTTCCTCCAGCACCCTACCCTGTATGTGTTGTGTTCTCATGGTTACAGTGGAGGAGCAAGAACAGTCAAGGAAGATCATAAGAAATTTTTTGTCAAGCCTCCAATGTCCAAAATCCTAACCAAACTGTGACCACCTGGGAATTTTAGTTTTGGTGGATTTTTACATATTCATCTAGTCTACATGAGCCAGTAGATGTGGTAGCCATAAGCATCTACCCCTGATAGCATTCTTTCATAAGTTCCTTCCAGGAATCATGCTGGCTGGCTGGGTTAATTAGCACTATAGAACTAGAGAAGGTGAATGTAATTAATTATATGAATTTGAGTAGTTCAGGTTTATATTTTTTAATTACATAATGAAACTGGAATACTTAGCAAGATTACTGGAACAAAAAATCTAAATGCTTTCCTCTTTATGCCCTGGATTCACGCTTGGATTCGCTTTGAATCACATCTATTTAGATGGACCTTCTTGAATCCTTATTGCTTGCTATTGCTGCAATTTTACTGTTTGGCAACCATTTTGACTCTTAATCATGTATTTAAAAAGCCAGGGCTCCCTGGCTCTAGGCATTTCTAGCTAACACAAAAAATGATCTCCCTGAAGTTGCAGTCTCTTGAAATATTACCATGTATTTGGCTAGTTACTTTTTAACTTAGCTTGTGCTAAGATGTTAATGGATAATCACTGTTACCACAATGTCAGATAGTATATTAGTATTCTAGAGCTGTAGCCTTTAGAGTTTTAAGGCAAAGAAAGGGCCAATAGGGCGTATTCCAGCTTTCCCTGGCTGGCACCTGAGCAGTGTAAAAGTAGAGGGTAAGATGAGAAAACTAGAGTCATTAAATATTTAGCATGTGACAATGACATGGGAAGCTCTGAGGTAAAGGAAAATGACTCCTCTTTCTTGTGCCAAGGAAGTTACAGAGCAAGCCCTCTCCTGTTTGTAAAGTTGAGTTTAATAATATTTGCAATTTATTAAACCTTTCTTCTAAGGACTTCAAAATATGATGTAACCAAACCCTGGTGCTTTTATTAATTGCATCTTTTAAAGTTCTAAACTATTTATGCAAAAAGGCATGGACATTTCCTAACTTTATGGTTTGTTGAAGTGTATGTGTGGGTATGTGTTTGAATGTGTGTACTTCCCCCTACCCCAACAGGAGTGTATTGTTCCCTTTGCTGTGAGTCCAGAAGTTCTGCCATTTACTGGTTATACAACCTGGGGCAAGTCTCAATTTCTCTCAGCCTCAATTTCCTTACTTATAAAATGGGAGTAATGATGCTTCTGAGGGTTATTGAGACAATTAAATGTAATAATATATGAGAAAACAGTAAAATAGGAAGCCATTTAAGGTCAATGAATTGATGAAAGGAGAGGTGGGAATTGCTCTTTTTCCAACTTGATTACAAGGACTGTGCTGAAGTCTGATTTGACAAATGCCCCAGGAAGCATATGGACACATTTTCTGGACAGATGGCTGATAAATTCTGTGGTGTGCATGCATGACTTTCGATGTAGTTACTTTAGCTTGAAGAGCCTCTTTCAGGAATCTTTATGGGGCTAAACTGTGTTGGGTGAACCTCAACAAACAAAGAGTTGCAGGCTTGAACCTAATGCAAACAGTTGCACGGACTTCGGTACACTGAGTGTAAATAACATCTTGAATGCCACCAAATGTCACTACCAATGCTTGATGGTATTATATAAATTCAACTTTAATTGAGCAGAGCTAAATCCAACCAAATGGACCTGTTTAGATCCTCAAATACTGAAATAAAGCCTAAATCATAGAGATTCTATGCCTTGTGCCTGAGATGTCCCCATATATAAAATATATTAAATATATATAAATAGAAGTGTATGTGTATATGTAATAATATATATGTGTGCAAATGTGTGTGTGTGTGTGTGTGTAGGTACTCAGCTTGACAACTCTTATCAACTTGAGAACAAAGTCTTAAGTAAACAGCCATCCTCAGATACCAGCTGTTCCAAGAGCTACTCTATGGGACAGGGGAAGGGTGATTTATGCACAAGGAGAAATTGTTTATATTCTGTGGCAGTGTGTCCCCGCTCCATTAAAAATTAGTAACCAAATCCATCTATAACAACCTTAAAAAATAACAAGAGTTCATAGGAGGTTCAGTTTCTGGGTGCTAGCACATTTATGACTTCTGTATAGATCATCTAGGGGATTTAAACAGACTGCTAAAGATGATCATTATAAAGTGTTCTTGTTGTAAAGTGCTAGAGCTGGGCACTTTAAACAACTGTATTCAGGCACACTGTATTCAGGCACAAAATCAAATACACCAAGTTCCTGTTGCTTCCTAGCTAGGTGTCTGATATTAAACTAAATTCATATCTGTAATATATACAAAATTCTGAAAGAATATTGTAGCTGGTAAGGAATAGTTTTTCATTTTAAAACAAGAGATATTTGGGAGATAGGAGGTTGCTGTTCTATCTTTTAAAAAAAAATTCCAGAAGATGAATTGTTATCTCTTTGCTACAAAACCCAAATCTACTTCTTAAAACTTTGATTATCAAAGGAAACATTGGCTTGAATAAAGCTGAAATTACTGGCTTGCCATTCAGATTCTTTCCTTCTTGTTCTGTAATAGGTTGAAGTAAGAGCAGTTGTTTATGATCTTTATAACAGATACCATGTAAGTGTGGATTTACTAGCATGCTGCACTTAAGTGCCTCTTCTGCAGGCTAAATAGCCTAGTTCTACAACCTTCCCTTAAGTGTAGATCACTTTTCAGCTGTTTAACAGTCATCTTTGTTGCTCTCCTCTGAAGGGTTTCCAAATTATTTCCACCCTTCTTAAGTTTTCATCATCAGTAACGTTGTGTCTATGCAGTAAATGTTCTGCTGGGCATTGTGCCAGATTTGATTGCAAACGTCTTCTACCTGCCCCACAAGCTTTAGGGCTATGTTACAAACAACACAAATGAGATCAGTATATTTAATAACACATCGACAGTGCATGGCCTTTGATTTAGGAGGAAAGAAAGACATAGGCATCGCCTGGTTATTTTTATCTTATTTTACTTATTTCCATTGGTAACTCTACTCATTGATCAAGGATCTTTGCTGTTCTTAATTTGGAGGATTGCCACTGATTTTTTAATTTAATGTGAGGATATATTTGAAATACACTCAGTTTAAGTCGTATGGTAGAAAAGAAGACTTTGAACCACCTTCAGGACTGTATTGGGTTATTATCCAAGAATAAGTGACCAGGAGACCAAATAAGTGGCAATGGATACTTGTGGGGCTCTAATATGGGCATCAGTCGATAATCTAGGGCCATATTCAAGTCAGGAGGATGACCCCAAAACAGGAAGATCCAGGTATTGGCAAAAGTCGTATAAAAACCAACTAACCATTGACAACACCGATAACAACAACAGAAACAAAATAGAGGTAATTATAGACTAACCAGACAGAACACCTCCCTAGTCAGCTGTTTAATAAGGGAACTTCACTGTCTTGGGTTTCCTTTTGGGGGTGGCACTGGCCCTCTGATGAGGTCAGTGTAGGGCCAGGTGTGGGTTGAGCTGAGGTTTGCACCTGTGTTATGAGGAAGTAAAGAAAGAACCCTGAGGGGAAGGGCTCTGAGTTCAGAGATGTGAAACCCTCCTTTAAATAAATATTGGTTATTAAACCAATAACCTGACTTGGTTGACCTCTTCCACCTTCCACATTGACTACCAGGAAGTTTAAACCACATTTACCGATCAATTATTACAGTGAAGAAGACCCTCTCAGCCTGCATATTTGTACTTATTTATTTATTTTCTTATTCACTTTTATTTTCTACTTGTATGTACATTTTCTGTAGTTCTGGTTTTGCATCTTTATTAATATTTTCCCATGTTGGTAGTAGGGCTTCTTGTAACTCCTATTCTTTAAAAAATAAGATGGCATAAATAAATACATTTGTGTATCCATAAAGGAAAAGCACTGACTGGATCATAAAACTTGGCTGGTTTATTTGTGTGCTCTATCCGTTGTGATATTTACTTCCCAATATCTGTCTCGTTGGGCAAAATTCACAATCTTCATAGGAATGAAATGAAGTTGTTTACCTGAAATATTTTTACTTCTTTAAGACATGAAATAAAAATAGACCTTATTTTCCTTCAGTAAAAACTCATCTGCAGTGTTGTTATTATCTCTTTGGATGGGCAAGAATAACACATGTGTTTTTGATCATGTGTCTCTCACGTGCATTCTCTCAAGGACCCCTGGTAACCTTAAGAAACAGAAGCAATTTTACATGTAGGACCCTAAATTACAGCCACAATGATATGTGGGAGAGACTGAGTTTTAATAGGTAGCTCCATACTGGCTCTCTTCTGCTGTACTACTAATATGTGGGCAGGATATGCAACTGAACAGTAGGCTCCTTCTGAATATGCATTTTAAATGTTTTATAAGTCTTGGTGGGGCTCCCTCAATTTTATTTTCCCATGTTGCATGGGAAATATTCACAAAAAGATAAAATTTTAGTCGTGTGTTGCTTTGCCACTGGACATTTTGTTCCAAACATCCCTTTTGCTTTTCCATTGCTCTTTGTGACTCCTCCCAGAAGAAGCATTTTTTTTTTTAGAGTAATGAACTGAATGAATAGTACACATGTCATGAAATATCATCTTAGAAAATTATCCTTATCTTTTGGTTGGCATTCAGGGTTTGCAGTCCTGGGTTTAAGTCCTGCTCCCCATTGTTATTTACTCTGTGATTTTGGACAAGACAATGAAATTCTCTAATCTTTATTTTCTTTTTCAGTGAAATGGTGATACTAATTCCCTTTTGGCCTTGTGAGGAGCAGTTCAGATAATTCGAGTAAAAGGCCAATCAACCATCTAATCCTCCACCCACCTAAAGCATGGACTCCCCCAGGGTCATGTCCTTGACTTCACAAGGACTCCTGTCCACTAACTCTACCACCATCTCACCCTCAGTAGTTCTATCTTGTGTTTTCATTTTCTCCCACGCAGATCATATTCTAACTGTAGCATATTCTAACTGTAGATCATCTAACTGTAGCATTCCCTTGCAAATATAATTCCGTTTCCTTTCTTCCTTTTTCCTACTGATGCTCATGGAAAAGTCTCTACTCTCATTAAAAACTCTTTTGTACTCTAGGCTTGTATTTGAGTCAAATGGTCCCAAAGAAAAATACACATGCTCACTGGATATTTTTACCTTCAATTTCTGGTCACAGTCTCAGATGGGCACCCCACCCCATCCCCTGCTCCCTGCCCTACCTGCTAATGACCTTGCTTCATATTCCTCCGAGAAAATGGAAGCATCAGACAGGAGGTTTCTCATCTGCTTACCATCAACATTCTCAACCTCATCACGTCTGTATTTTGTAAACAGTACAGGGATCTATGAATATTAATTATTATTATGCCTTCATAACTCTTGGTTGGAGATATCTAATGCATTTGGAATACTGTCTAAAAAAAACCTTCTCAAATTTGACCTCTATTAAACTGTTGTACAGAAAAAGGAGTATATTAATCATAGTGTACTATTGTGAAATTTATCTTTATTAAAATGTGTGCTAGAAGCATGTGAAGCACAAAAGGAGCTACTTGAGTCTGATCAAGGAAATGACTAATTTGACCATTTTGTCATTGATTTTTTTAGGATATTTATTTTTGGAGTGATAAAGATCATTAAGCATTATTCTCTGGGTTCCACTGCTGAATATAGGTGATACATAATTGCCTATGTTACAATTTAGTTTACTTTTAAGAAACCTACAATGACTTATGATTATGTTGCTAAAAACTCAAGTTCCAGATAATTTTTTCTTTTTCCCCTTTGTACATTGTCACTTGCTAATCAATGAAAGCCATAGTTGCTCGCAGGGGTTAAACCACTCAAACTCTTCAGCTGAGAAGGGCATCCTCTACCACTTGTTAAACTTCCTCTATGAAAGAGCCCTTCATAAGCAGCCTCTCTGGGAAACAATAAGAAGACAAATTAGCAACTTGAAAAATAAGGGTGTATTTTCACAATCTGTCACAATCTCTTTGATCGTGTTATGAGAAAGACTTGACAGATTTCTTTTTCTCCTCTAAGTTATGGCTGCATAATGATCTCAGTCTCCATAATACCGTCATTACTAGGTGTGCTGAAAAGCCAGCTTTGACTTCTCTTCCATGTGCTGTCTGTTTACCATTTGTACTCCCAAACCTGTTTAGAAATGATAGTGTAACACCTGAGCACAAAGACTAGACAATAGAGGTAGTGTCTTGGGAATCTAACTTTCCCAAAGTGAATAAAATAAACCAAGTCTTCAATATGGCTAATAATGTACAGTAAAATGTAATTGGAAATAAAATTTTATTCTTTACCTTTAGCTTGTTTCATCATCTTTCCTTAGGTATTTCCTTTAAAACATTGATCCTGTGAAATGGTCCATGAGAGAAAAAAATGTCCATGATCAAAAAAGTTAGGAAATAGCTTTACTCTAATCTTTCTAAGAAATTCAAAATGCAAAAGTACTGAAAAACCCTGCTGTGGGACATTGAGCCAACTACTTAACCTCTCTGTGTTTGCTTGTCTGTAAAATCAGTACCCCCTTAATATTTTGAAATAAAAAAATAACCATAATATATAAACTGAAAGAACAAGTAGTTAGGAAATAAGAATAGCCAAATTAGAAAAACAGATAAAAACAGATAAATATGTTCTAATTTATCTGTTATATTTCTCTGATATATCTTATTTATCTGTTCATATTTATCTGTTTTTTATCTGTAAAAAACAGATAAATATGTTCTAGTATGTATAACAGGTATTCCAAAAGTTGCTAGTATAAGAAAAAAATAGGCAAATAAGAAAAAATGAAAAATTTTAAAAAATGAAATATGGTTATTAGAATAAAAATCTCAATAGATGAGCTAAATGTATACAAATTAGAATAGAATATTGTGTTGGTGAAATGGAAGTTAAAACTTCGATGACAGAAAATGCAAAACATGAAAAAGATAGAAGGGAAGCAACGTTATAATGGCTGAGAATTTTCCAGAATTGAACATGGACATGAGTCTGATTGACATATTGCAGCAGCTCTTAATGTGTGGTCCAGAGAATCCTGGGTGTCTCTGGAAACTTTACAAGGAGTTCACAAGGTCAAAACTATTTCTGTAATATTAATATTAAAGTATAATTTACCTTTTTGTTATCATTTTTTATGGTAATGTGTTTTCCAGAGGCTCCATGACATGTGATGACACTGCATAAAGAACTATGTCAACATTTGGAAGACCTGCATGACTGAGTGAACCAATACTTTCCAAATGTTCAATGTATGATACTAAAACACAATGCATAGGTAATAGATCCATTCAAAGTACCAGGCAGCACAATGTGAAAGAGTATAAAAGGATCATTGATGTGACTTCAAATTCCCTTTGGCATCTAACTGTTAAGAAACAATCACTTGTTGAGTTTTGATGTAGTGTTAAAGAAGAAGAATATCCACAAGTATTTAAAACAACTTTTGAAATATTCTTTCCACTTTCCGACTATAAAAAAATAACGACAACTACCTCATTGGGTGGTCTGAAGGCTTAAAATAGTTAATATATGTAAAACCCTTAGAGCAGTGCCTGGCACTTAAAAGAGCTAATATTTTTTAACCCAATATTTTCCAAATCTTTGGACAGACAACCAATTAATGCCACATAAAAGAAACTCTGAAGAAAACCTGTCATGAGATACTAAATGTTTCATTGGAGGGTGAGCATCTTGAAGGCAAAGGTTCTTTCTGCTTACTTGTGGACACCCTGCTCCTCACGTGGTACCAGACACCTAACAGGCACTTGGTAAATTAATGGATGCAGTTGCTCAACACTGTCCTTCATGTCACCTCTTGCCTCCCAGCATGCTTAGTTTAGGTGGTTGACCTGTGTCTGACAACAGCTGGATGAACCCACATTTTTCTTTTCTTCTTGGTATTAATAGTATTCAATTGGTTAGTGCTTAACAAACTAATGTTATCTCATTTCATTACCTACATGGAATTCACCATATTATCAATTAGGGAATTAGGGATTTGCGACTAAGAGTGGTACAGTTGAGATCTGAACCCCAAATGACTCTAGGTACAAGATTGTCCTTCCCCTGTCATTCAGAAGAGAAGCCTGCTCAGCTTTGTAAGACCAGAAGTGGCTTGGACCTAGGATTAAATCTTAATAAATCTTAATATTAGAATTCTTTTCTTTAAGCTTCTTTCAGCTTCTCTATGGCCTTTGAGATACAGAATTTGTCTTAATTGAGAAGAATGTTAATTGATTTGATCACTTGTTAGGTACTTAAAATTATAGTTATCACTAAAGTTCTAGGGCTTTTTTCTAGTACATATATTTTGATTGCTTTGAATAAATGTACATCAATAACATGTGTAACTTGCTTGTTCACTTTGTCTGATTTGTTGTAAGATATGTAAGTTCTTGGTAGCCCGAAGGAACAAAGTATTTGGTTTGGGGACCCAGTGACTGGCTGAGAACTCTCAGATTCCTTTGGTTTTCTGTTCACTCAGTTGAAGATGACTAAGAATTTTCTAAGACTTAATTTTGTACTCCAGAACACTTGGTCTGGTATATATGATGAAATAGATTGCACAGCTTGATTATGTCTCTGACAAGGTAAAAACCCCTTTTATCTGAGGCACGGGAGCCTCTTTAAATTATCAGGTCCAGAAAGGCATTTAAAATGTACCAGCAGTCTCAATCCCCCTCAAGCTGAATAATTACCTCTTGAAGCCCCTTGCTTGGAGCGCTCTAGAATCACTGAAACCAAGTAGCCATAGAAGGCCACACACCTTATAGTTCAGCAGTCTACAGCCAATCACAAGCCAATGTCTTTTCTGTAAACCAATGAGAATTCCTGAGAAATGACTTTTGTAATCAGTCCGTCTTTTCTTTTGTGTGTGTGTGTGTGTGTGTCTGTGTGTGTGTGTCTGTGTGTGTATCTTTTTTTTTTTTTTTTCTTTAAAAACTTGAGCCTCTCTTTTGTACTCTGGAGCACTCCCCAAGGCAACTGGAAGTGTGTCCTGGGCTGCAGTCCTCAAACTTTTTGCTTGAATACTCTGTTTAAACTGCATTATGACCCTTTGGATTATTTCCGATTGACATCTCTCGTCAATGTTTTCCTTATCTCAAGCATAGGGCTGTTATAATATTAGTGGTTCCTCTTAATGTGAGGGAAAAATATATAGTCTTAATTTTCTATGTGAAGATTTTTAGTCTCATTTTATATAGATTACATTTTTTCTGAATTAGTCCTACAAGCATGCTATTTTATTGCCCAGTAATCTAAGAAGGACACTCTCTTTTTCCTTCCCCTTTGAAGTTTTTGAATCATCAAGAACATTTTCTTTTTTCTTTACTTTAACCACCTATGCTGGTAGTATCTTTCATCAGTCATCATCTGCAGAGACCTTTTGGAATATAATTCTTTTGAATCACAAATAGAACACCAGGGAATGTTTGCATTCCACTTAAGGCTGAAAATATAGGAGCAAATAGAGGTTGAAACAAATAATGTGGCACTATTCTGAAGCTGTGCAATACAGCTCTTAAATTACAATTTCAGTTTCACAATAACTTACGATTTCAGTTTTGCAAAGGCACAGCACAAAGTCAGAGCAATGAATGGGACCACCCAGCTTGTTCATTTATATATATGCGTTATTCAGGCAAAGTAATACCTGCAAGAGCAATGAATTTCTTTCTGAGTTTCACCTAGAATTCTGAATTTGATTGATGATATTCCAAATGCAGGAGCGGTACTGTTGTAAATAAGTAAGATCCAATGAAATAATGGCTATAAAATTGCTTGTAAATAAAAAGTACTGTACATATATGAATTATGACTGTGAGTCAACTACTGCTAGAGAGAGAAGATGAAATGATATTCACAGTATGGACTGTGCTTCAGTTACCATCAAGACAACCAAGCATTCTATCTATAGTCTTTGGGAGTGGATACCTGAGAAGGGCTAGGTTAGATCCAAATAAGGACTGCATTAAGGAGTACATGTGGTGTTTGCTTTTACATTCTTGAGATACTTTGCTTAGGATAATGATCTCCAATTCCTTCCAAATTGCTGCAAAAGGCATTAAAAGTCATCCTTTTTTGTAGCTGAGTAGTACTCCATGACATACTTATTACTACATTTTGTTAATCCACTCATGAATTGATGGGCACTCGGATTGATTCTGAATCTCTGCAATTATGAATTGTGCTGCAATAAACATTTGGGTGCAGATGTCTTTTTGATAAATGACTTCTTTTCCTTTGAGTAGATACTCAGTAGTGGGATTGCTGAATTGAATGGTAAGGCTACTTTTAGTTCTTTGAGATATCTCCATACTGTTTTCCATAGGGGTTGTACTAATTTGTGATTTAACTTATGGGCACACAAGTGGACAGAGGGAGGTAAAATAATTGGAAATCAAGCAGGGGAGGAGGGGAGTGGAAGGGGCAAAAACCCATCTCATGGATACGATGAACACTATTCAGGTGATAGGCACATTTATAGCCTTGACCTAAGCCATGTAACAAAACTATTTGTACCCCTCTTAATGTTTTGAAAAAAATGAAGACAATATACTTGTCTAGTTGCATTTCAGATAAATATTACCATATTGGTTTGCAGTTGGTTCTTTATCTTGATTTGGGAGTATTCATAGAACATGAAAAGCCTTTCTTATTTGTATGACTTTGATGCATTAAAATGGAATACAATAAGATTAATGTTGTATTTAGCGCATATGTCCAATTTTACTTTATGCAAGCACTTCTCAACTGCATTCACCTGCTGTGAGATACTCAAATTCTCTGACATTATTTTGATGTCCTATAATGTCAGATCCTACAAGTTAGGGGCTGTATCCCGCAGGACTCCCCCACTTCAGACACCATTGCAGGCCTGCCTCTATTTCAGATATCAATCCCAGGCTTCCATATTTCTGATCAACTGACCATAACCCAGGGGTTCCCCCAACCCCTCTTGAGGTTTGATAATTTATGAGAATGTCTCACAGAACTCAGGAAAACACTTAACTTACCTATTCTGGTTTATTATAAAAGATACAACTCAGGGGAAGACAAATAGAAGAGACACAGAGGGCAAGTGATGAGGGGTGGAGGGTGGTGAAGACATTCTCTGCCCTCTCTGTGTGCATTGCCCTTCCAGGACCTTGATGTGTCCACACCAGCTGGGAAGCTCTCTGAATCTCATTGTTCCACAGTTTTAGTAATTCAATCTCCAGCCTCCTCCTCTCCCCAGAGGCTGGTGGGTGGGACTGAAATTTTCAACTTTCTAATCATTTGGTCTTTCTGGTGATTATTAGCTCCATTTTGAGGAAATCTGGGGGCTCCACTCAACTCTTTCTCAGTAGTATAAACTCAGGTGTGATAAAAAGGGGCATTTTTTACATTTATTTTTTTAATTGAGAGATAAAATTTATGTGTATTTATTGTGTACAATATGATGTTTTGAAATATATACATTGTGGAATGGCTAAATGTAGTTAATCAACATGTGTGTTACCTCACAAAGGTATCATTTTTATGGTGAGAACATTTAAAGTCCACTTTTAGCATTTTTCAAGAACTCAATACTTTGTTATTAACTATAGTCACTATGTTGTACAATAAATCTTTTGAACATACTCTATCTAACTAAAATCTTGTATCTTTTGACCAACATCTCCCAACTACCCTGGCCCACCAAACCCTGGCCTTGGTGCCCCTAGTG
The DNA here is from genome assembly GCF_040939455.1 of Microcebus murinus. Taxonomy (NCBI): domain Eukaryota; kingdom Metazoa; phylum Chordata; class Mammalia; order Primates; family Cheirogaleidae; genus Microcebus; species Microcebus murinus. The sequence goes on along the minus strand of NC_134111.1, from coordinate 91,319,772 downwards.
CTGGTAACCATCAAAGAAGTAGAAATACTCTCTACTCCTATGAGAGCAAATTTTTTAGATTCCATATATGAGTGAGACCATGCAGCATTTGTCTTTGTGTGTGCCTGGCTTATTTTTCAGGTTCATCTATGTTGTTGCAAATGACAGGATTTTCTTCTTTTTTATGGATGAATAGTATTATGCTGTGTATATATACCACATATTTTTATCCGTTAATCTTCTCATGGACACGTACGTTGATTCCATCACTTGGCTTTTGTGAATAATGCTGTAATAAACATGAGAGGGCAGATAAACCTTCAACATACTGATTTCATTACTTTTGAGATACAGCACTGGGTCATATGGTAGTTCTAGTTTAAATTTTTGAGAAACCACCTTACTGTTTTCCATAATGACTGTAGTAATTTACATTCCCACCAACAGTGTGTAAGGGCTCTCTTTTCTCCACATCCAGACCAATACTTATCATTTGTCTTTTTGATAATAGCCATTCTAACAGGTGTGAGGTGATATGTCATTCTGAATTTAGTTTGCATTTCCTTGATGATTAGTGATGTTGAACATCTTTTCATATTCTTATTGTCCATTTGTATATTTTCTTTTAAGAAATGTTGGTTTACATATACTCACCAGCAAATTGGTATTAACTGAACAGCTCCTAAGTGTCACATAGGTACTGCAGTAATAGGGTATTGGGCAGGGGGGAGGGGGGTGGGTATATACATATATAATGAGTGAGATGTGCACCATCTGTGAGATGGTCATGCTGGAGACTCAGACTTGTGGGGGGAGGGGGGCAAATGGGCATTTATTGAAACTTTAAAATCTGTACCCCCATAATATGCCAAAATAAAAAAAATAATTAAAATAAAAAAAATAAAAATAATAATAATAAAAAAATAAAAAAATAAAAACACACACAAAAAACAAAAACAAACAAACAAAAAAAAAAAAGCAAATTTCAAACTAAAAAAAAAAAAGAAATGTTGGTTTAAGTCCTTTTCCCATTTTTAGCAAGTTATTTTCTTGCTATTGATTTGTTTGAGTTTTTATATATTTAGAATTTTAACCTCTTATCAGATGTATAGTTTGTAAATATATTCTCCCAGTCTACAGGTTATCTCTTCAATCTGTTTATTGTTTCCTTTGCTATACAGAAGCTTTAAGCTTGATGTAATCCCATTTGTCTATTTTTGCTTTTGTTGCCTATGTTTTTGGGGTCACATTAAAAAAATCACTGTTAGATGAGAGGTATAGATTGTCCACTATGTTTTCTTTTAGTAGTTTTATATTTTCAGGACTTAAGTTTAATTTTTAAGCCATTTTGAATTGATTTTCATATGGTGTGAGATAAAGGTCTAATTTCATTCTTCTGCATATGGATATCCAGTTTTCTCAACACCATTTTTTGAAGAGACTGATCTTTATTGTTTTACTAGTTTCTATTTTATTTATTCCTGTTCTAATCTTTATTGTTTCCTTCCTTCTACTAACTTTGGTCTTAGTTTGTTCTTGTATTTATAGTTTCTTTAGGTATAACATTAAGCTATTTATTTGATATCTTTATTATTTTTTTATGTAGACATTCTCTCTTAGAACTATTTTCGCTATGTTCCATAAGTTTGGTATGTGGAGTTTCCATTTTCATCTGTCTTAAGACATTTTTGTTTTTTATTTATTTATTTATTTATTTTTTAGTTTATTCATTGACCCATTTGTTGTTCAAGAGCAATGTTGTTTAATTTCCATGTATTTGTTATTTTCTGAAGTTCCTCCTGTCATTGATTGCTAGTTTTATACCATTTTTGTCAGGAAAGATACTTTATATAATTTCAATCTTAAATTTTTAAAAGTTGTAAGACTTGTTTTGGGACCTAACACATGATATATCCTATAGAATGTTCTATGTGCTCTTCAGAAGACTATGTATTCTACTGCTGTTAGATGAAATGTTTTCTCTATGTCTGTTAGGACTACTTGGTCTAAAGTAATTTAATTCTGATGTTTTCTTATGTATCTTATGTCTGGATGATTTGCCCATTGCTGAAAGTGGGGTGTTGAAGTCCTCCACTATTATTGTATTGCAGTCTATCTCTCCCTTCAGATCTACTAACATTTGCTGTATATATTTAGGTGCTTGGATGTTGGGTGCATGCATATTTACAACTTTTATTTTCTCTTGCTGTCTTGACACAATAGGGGGCTCTTTATGAATAACAAGAGATCCTTCTATCACTAAGGAAATTCCAAGAGTTTTAGGAGCTGTGTGCCAGGAATCAGGGGAAAATGGCAAATATTTCTTATATCACATCTACTTAAAAAAAATAAACTTTATGTTTTAGAGAAGTTTTAGATTCACAGAAAAACTGAGTAGAATGTTCCAAGTTCCTCTGTGCCCCCTTAATCCCCCGTACCATCAACATCCTATACCACAGTGGTACATTTGTTACAATGGAGGAATCTACATTGACACATCATTGTCACCAAAGTCCATGTTTCACCTAAGTGATCAAGGTCTCTCTTAGTGCTGTATATTCTATGGATTTTGAAAAACATATAATGACATGTATCCGCCATTGTTGTATCAAACAGAGTAGTTTGATTGCCGTAACATTTCTCTGTGTTCTGCCTATTCATCATTCATTTGAATTTTTGGCACTATATTTTGGGCTATGGGATAGTCAAGTAAAGCAGAGCCCATCTGAATCTCTAATGTACCAGAAATGGAGGAAGAGAGGTTTTTAGAAGTGACCAATAAAAATTTGACCAGTCCCCAGAGATGATGTACCTTCATCTTAAGCAACCTCAACTGTGCACCTGAGGAAATTTGTTTTGAAAAAATATTCCTCACTTCACAGGGCAAACCTGGCATTCTAAACAGTAGACATGAGATTTGTGGGCAGGCAGAAAAGGCCCAGGGCTCTGGCTCATTTCTGTTCTACATTTCATGGTTCCAGAGTGTCTCTAAAATGGGTCACTTCCCTGTGGCATTAATGACAGCACAAAACATTCTCAATCATAGAAATTTATCCAATTTTTGACATTCCTATTTAGGATTATAAGGTGGTCTTTAATGTCGTTCTTTAATGGCATTTCAAAAGGGCACAAAAAGTTTTGCTTTACCCTCAGAGAACAAATTATATAGAAATCTATACTACTAATATTGTATCAGGTTAGAAAAACTCCTTGAAACTGTCTGTTAGAATCAGCCTTTTCAGGACAATATTTAGTGACTCCTTTCTTCTAGCAGCAGTCAAAGTTATGTTGAAGAACATAACTCAAAAGCTCTGAAATTGTCTAGAGATCTTAAAAGTTCATAAACAAAAGGATAAGCATACAAGACCTTTGTGGAAAGTGCTCAGATGCCTTTGAAATACCAAATCGATTCTGATTTTAAATAGTAAAATAAGCGGAGCACTCAACATTTAAAGAAGCCTCAGAGATAATAAAGAGAATAGTTTGTTTGCATTGTTTTACTATAAGAGCTCTATGAGGTGGTAAATGGCATTCAAAGGGGAAAAATAAATAAATGTACATAAGAAAATATACGACTCTTGGGTGTGTGAGTGAGTGACATGCACATGCATGCATTAATACATGCATTTATGTATGCAAACGCACACACAATCAGCCCACAAGTTTCTCTCTTGATGTTACTGCCTGTTTCCATCTCCCTTCCTGTTATTGTACTGTGTGGTGATGCTTCCAAGTGTGGATACTATTGGTGAGAACTGCTTCTTATGAGGGCTCCTGGATAGGGCGGTCCCCTCCCCAGAATCCTACACCACCTGGTGGTATCTGGCTGTACTAAGCAGGGCTTTAAGCACCCAGCCAGGTTGCTTGGTCCCATGTTTGTTCTATTCATCGGGGAGTGATTATGTAGAACAAAAGCCCTGAGCACCATATTCTCTAAGAGGATTTAGGGAGATAGCTCTAGAGGAAGTCAGTAGTCCTAGGAAGATATGTAACTTCAAAGCTACCTTGCAGCTGGAAGGCCCCTAACTGATTAATAAAAAGAGGAGGGAGGAGGGGACCTTTACAAATGTCAGAAGAACTAAAAGTAAAAGTCCTCATAGTTGGTCTTCTTAATGCACTGGTGTATTAACAGAGGCCCAGTCTTTTAAGCCATTTTCAATTTGTAGTCTTAATGTTGAAATATGACTGTGATTTTTTTAAATGGTAATTCTTATTTTGCTTAATAACTTGCACATAGTCTTTCATTTATCACATACACAACTATTTATTCCAATACTTTATGAGTCCATCTGGAAATATATGTTATGTATTCTGTTGATTTATCTCTCAGTATGGAATTATCCATTTCCCATTGAAAACCAGTAATGATACATCTATCCTATAGCCAGAATAATGGAACCCCACTTTGTATCTCTTTGCACAATATGCTAGTATTATAGCACAATCTACATACTATAAATAGTATAACTTGAGCTCATGTGCTATGGACTGACTAATGTCCTCCAAAATTCACATGTTACATCTTTAACCCCCAATGTGATTGTATTTGGAGATAATGCCTTTAAGAAAATAATTAAGGTTAAATGAGGTCCTAAGAGTCAGGCTATAATTCAATAAGACTAGTGTCCTTTCAAGAAAAGGAAAAGACACCAGCAACCTCTCCCTCTCCACATGCACAAGAAAAGGCCATGTGAAGACACAATGAAAAGGTGGCATTCAGGAAACCAGAAAGGAAGGCTTCACCAGAAATCAACCCTAACGACACGTTGGTCTTAGACTTCCAGCCTCCAGAACTGTAAGAAATAAATATCTGTTGTTTGTGTCACCCAATTTGTGGTATTTTGTTATAGCAGCCGAAGCTGACTAATATATTCTGAACCCAAATAGAATAGTTACTATTATACTGGAAGGTTTATGGGCTTCATGTTTTTGAGCAATGGAAGATCCGTGTTTTGACCCAAATAGTAATTGGAAAGACATTCTTTCAAGCAAATAGGGTAGAATTCAATACTTCCCATCCCAATCTCAAATATAAAACCCAAAAGGGATGGAATGTAACAGTATTAGAAAAGAGATTCAAACTTAATCAGGACATAGATAATTCATTCTATTGGTCACAGCTATTTCTGGGTTTCCAACTTTCCAACATACATTTATGAAAAACTAATTGAAAGTTTATTGCTTTAAAAGTTATTTGTTGTTTGTTATAGATAATAATACTTAAGCTAATTGTGCACTAAAATAAATCCAGTTCTAATTCTACAATATGAGTTTGGCTCTTTGAAAAATGCCCTTTTTACTACATTTATAAAATTATAAGTTAAAAAATGGGGTATATATTTATGGGAAGGTAACTGGATTAGGTGGCTATTACCTAATGATTATAGTCTTAACTATGATATCTAAATTCACAGGAGAAGAAATATCAAAAAAAAATTTTAAAAATTAAAAGATTTCAATCTCATTAGGAGTCTAGGACTGCAAATGTATCTTACCAGGGAATATGATACCTTACCTACTAAATTGACAAAAAAGGAAAAATAAAAAGACCCACTTTGTTCTGAAGGTGATACAAACAGAAATTTATATACACATTGTATTGGGAATATAATTAAAATATATAATCATTGACTTGGTGGTTTTGCTTATGAAAATTTACACTAAAGAAGTTATGATCTAAATTATCTGCCTTTCCAGTGTTCCCAAGCCCTAGAGTTTTCTTTGTTACATTTTCCTTTAATACTCAAGGTATCGTTCACATTTCACTTTCTACAGTGCCACCCCTTTCCCAGAATTTCTGAGGGTTCTCTGAGGACTAGTTCTCCACCCTGATTTCCTGCTTCCATGGCATTTTCAGATTCAGCCCTGCCACTCTTCTTTTTTTGCTTGTTCTGCTGCATTTCCTTATAGTGTGGGTCTCTTAGTTATTCTTCCCCTAACATCAAGTGGCCGCTAACTGTAACATAGACTTTTAGTCAAAACTGTAGGTGATAATGGGGAATTAAAACACAGCACAAGATGGTGTAAAATACCAGCCATGTAGTCTCCCCAGTCCGTTGGCAGCAGTCCGTTGGCTGTGCCTGCCACCAGGAAATTCTCATCGTCTGAGCTTCCTTCCCACCTGACCCTGCTAGGCCCTGGCAAACCACCACGGTTTCAGGCCTCTCTCTTCGCCCTGGAAACCTGCTTCCTCTCTAGCTGAAAATTACCAATTCTTTCCCCATTTTGTTCTTACCTAGGCAGAGAAACTCTCCTCCCTCAATCAATACTAGACGTCTGGCTAAAGTTTGCAAAACTTTTGAAAACTTATTGAAATATTTTTTAAAGCAAATGTGCTACTCTTTCTGAATTCCCTCTTTTAGCAGCATAAAAAAAATCCCCAAATGCATAAAAATATGTGTGTGTGTATATTTTATATATACATACATATGACTATAATATATTAATGGGGAAAGGAGAAAATTAGAGAGGGGAGAGGGAATAGAAAATCAAAACAAGAATGTCAATGACAACAACAGTGAATTTTTCAAAAACATTAAAGGCGTTCATAACAAAACCAGAAATCTTGATGTCTCATTTACTCATTCATGTGAAATTGCACATGCTTGTGTATAAGGAGTATGTTTAGCATACTCTCTCTTGGTGGTGACCCCAGAGGGATAAGATTTTGTGATTTAAATAAAAGCTAATATCTTCTGATTTTATGTACTGTGCTAGTGATTTACAAGGGTACTGTTTCTTTTATACAATAAGAAAAAAGTCTAGTAATGTTATATTTTACCATGAAAAAAATAATGTGCCGCTTTTTTACGAATAGAATCCTACTTAGGCATGCCATCACTTCTGCTATGATACATGTGGTTAAGTAGGCTCACAAAGTAGCACAATTATGTATATTTTTTCTCTCCAGAACAAGTTCTAGGACTTTTATGTGTTCTCTGTATTTCTTTCAGATACTATATGCTATGCTATGAACACAAATATGCATACATTTGGATGCATATCACAGTTTTATTCCATGTACGAGGGAAGTGGCAGCTCTTACAGAAGCTAGGTGTACAAAAGCTGCCTTCAATCTGGAAGGTGTCAGAAATGCACATTACCTCACATAGATGGGTTCCAGGTAACAACTACATACATACACGGTTTACATTATACAGATGTGGGCAAAACACCTGCTCCCTTCTGTCTACATTTTCTAGAAGGAAACCTAAACAGTTTGGAAATAGCAAACAGAGTGTAACTAGGGTGAGACTTGGTATGGTGGTCACTGTGGGGCGAGCCTTGCAGGTGGGATGGGTAATGCAGGAAGGAAGTGGCAGCCAAGGTGACAGGGTGCAGTCCTTCAGCACCTGACAACAGCAACAACACGGTGTACACATCAGGTATTGTGGTCAAGATCAGCCTCCCACACTTCTGCTTGGGAGGTACCACGTGTCAGTAGCAATTCCTGAGTGTAGTGGCACTCTATGTCAATGAGTTGGAGAAGATTCTGCAAGTGTAACTGAGTACTGATTTTAGGGTTGTTCTTTCCATGATGTAAGAAATCACTAAAGGGTACAGGTCAGAACTGTGTTCCCTTTGCCCACTGACTGATTGATGCTTTTTAGAAATCTCTTTTATCCTCAGGGATGTACATTTCAAAATTTGCAATAGAAAAACAGAATCAAGTGCTACAACCTCGAGCTCAGGAGGAGCAACAGAAACAGCAACTCAATTATGTATTATAGTTACATATTCTCATTATATTGAAAACTACAGAATATTCAAAAAGTATAAATCTTATAAAAGGGAATTCAATCTTTTCTTAAATTAAGAATTGAGAATTTGGAGAAGGAGTAAAAAGCAAACATCACAATTTAAGTATATAAATTATGTAAAACCTCATTTAAATGAGGGGTAATTTTTATGTATTTTAAAATTTTGAATGTCCTTCACATATTTTAGTATTTGCTGACTGTATTAGTTTTCTATTGCTGCAATAACAAATCACCACAAACTTGGTATCTTTTAAAAATAAATCAAATATATTGTCTCATGGTTCTGAAAGTTTGGCATGGCCCTCACTGGGCTGAAATCAAAGTATTGGCAGAGCTACATTCTTCCTGGAGGTTCTAGAAGATAATCTGTTTCCTTTCCTTTCCAGCCTCTAGAAAACCCCCACAGTCCTTGGCTCATGGCATCTTTCCTCCATCCTCAAAGCCAGCGGTGTTGCATTTCTTTGGACCTTCTGTAGAAATCACCCTTGGATCACAATCAGGCAAAATTCTCTGCTTTTAAGACCCAGGTGATTATATTGGCCCCCCCTGAATAATCCAGGATAATCTCTCCATCTCAAGGTCCTGAATTTAATCACAGCTGGAAAGTCCCATTTGCTCTGCAAGGTAACATGTTCATAGGTTCCAGGGATTAGGACATGGGCATCTTTTGGCTTTATTATTCTGCCTACCATACTGACTATGACATGTGGTGTTTTAATACAGAATAGCACTAAAAATGTTTGCACAGAGATTTTCAAGTCACATGGCATTTCATTCCTATTATCAATACCTGCATTTTTAATAAAAAAAATAGGCCTGTTGAAAACTAGTACACTGTCATTTTATGATATGAAAGCAACAGAAATTAACCTTGGACAGCAACCACTTAAAGCATAACAGGTACCCACAATTGCATTGCTGCATTAATTTCCTGATGACAAACCATCATGTTTCATGGAGGTGGCATTTATGAATGTGGTTATTTAAATAAAAAGCAATAATCTGTCAAAGATTTAAAGCAGATAGCAAACATTAGTTCATGAAGACCAAGTAATAAGAAATAATTTGTGATGGAAGAAATTCCATCGAAGTCTGGAAATCTAAGTACATTAGATTCTTCTTCCTTTTCCATTTGCAAAGCAGCTTTTCATTATGAACTCATCTATAAGGCTAATGATTATCTCCTTAAATACTGTGTACTTCGTTTTATGGTTTAAAAGAATTAGTATTATTAAAGCATCTTAAGTAAGAGAGTCTTTTGAATTCCATTGCATTTGGCTAGTGAAAGTAAATTGCATAATTATTACTTTTCTGGCTTCAAATGCTGGCTCTTATAGTCAAATTAACTTCCCCAGAATATCAAATAAAAGAGAGTCAGGAATCAAGATTATATGATATTAACAAAGAAAAGACTACTAAACAATGAAGGACATATGATATCCATGTATGAAAATTTTCTGCCACTAATGCTTTTTAACTTGCTATTTTAAAAAAAATGGTTGATTTCTAATTATTTTCTAATTAAGTACAGCGGATATTTTGTTATTTTTCTGGCCTATACTTCTCTTTCCTCCTTCCTAATAAGACCCAAGTGGTTCAGATTCCACAAGGTACTATCTTTCCTCTGACACTGGACTTGAAAGATTGATCTAAGCAAATGACTATAATTTCCCTTCATTTGCTGTAGGTATCCTCACAAACATGTCCACATAGACCAGATTGTTATGGTGTTTTCCAGCTGGGACTTTAGTTCATGGTTTGGGAACTCTTCCTCTTGGATGGCATTGCCTGTGGTTGCAAGTCTTGAAACCGTAAGAAAAGAATACCTGAGGATGAGGCTAGCTGCAAGAAAGGAGAGGGGTGTTGCTGAAAGAATAGCTGAGGCTTGGAGACAAAATCCTGACAAACAGAGCCTGAGCTTAATTACTGCTGGAAGTTTCAAGTCATGTAAACTCCATATCCCTCATGTTTTCAAGGTATCGTGTTGTGTTATTTGTGACCAATTGCATTTCAAATGATGCTGCAAACAATAGGTGAATACATTGTCCTTTCAACAAATAAAAATGCTCCTAAACTGACTATCACTCTTAATCCCAGGAAGCACATAAATAAAACTGTCAATAGATTTAATATCACCTCAGTTGTTGCTAAGATTCAAAAAAAGCATTGAAAACTCTACTGAATTTATATATGTGTGTGTGTGTGTATAAACACACATACATACACACAGAGATACATACACACCTTCTTAATTTAAGTAAATCAGTGGAATTGGATTAATCATTATCCTTGGTTCCTAACCAATCATTATTGCACAGCTCTCTTGTTTGTTCATGTAATTTGTTTCTATAATAAAGAACACCCATGTCTACCCATTACCAACACCTTACATCAACCCCTGTGTTGTCTCCCTACCTTACCATGAAATAACGACTATACTGACACATGTTGGTCATTACCTTCTTTTTGTAGTTAGTTTGAATAAATAGACTTGTGGGCCTAAAGGCATATTGTTTACTTTGTTTGGCAACTTTATCAAAGGTTATTGCACTTTATGTAGTCTTTCGGAATATACACTTTCAGTCATCATGCCAATTCATGTATGCATGTTGAGGCAAGTAAATACTCCTTAATGTTCATTGTTGCATAATATTCCATGTATGAATATACCACAATTTCTTAATGTATTTTTCCATGATAAATGTTTTTGATTTTTATTTTAGGATTTTACTATTACAAACTCTTTTCCTATGAATAGTCTTATACATGTATCCTGAAACAAATATTGAAAAAATGTCTCTCTGGTCTGTATCAAGAAATATAATTGTTGTCATAGGATAACTGACAGAGAATGTAGGTAAAGTTTTAGGGTAATATGGTCTGTGATGAAGGACAAGTAGGAATGTCATTTTATGAATTGTAATTCTACTTATACTTAGCACATGATCCTACTCTAACTTAAAGCAATTGGTTCAAGCAGGCTGGTGTGTTTAGGGGAGTGGCTGGTAGCTGTTTCATGTCAGTGGTAGCACTTGAGTCTTGTGCCCATCAAAGTGCCCATCTGCAATAGGTAAGGAGCCCCTACCAGATTGTAAATAAGCACACTGCTTTCTTCATCAAGAAAGAAAAGCCACTTTTCCAAGCAAGGCTATAAAAATGAGTTCTAAGGAATAGCATGGCTGAATTTGATGATTTGAGGTCATTTGGAGATCTTCAGTAGAATGAGAGCAACTGAAGCCACATTTTACCCATTAAAAGGATATGAGATATTTGAAAAGAAAGAAAATATTTTGCTACTGCAAGATAGCTTGCTGAACTAAATAGTATATTGAATAAACCACCTTTAAGCAACAGATATAGAGGACCCCAAGTTCCCCAAACTGAGGTATCTGGAGTAGAGTATCCGGATTTTGCTGTTTTCCAAAGTTTGATTGTTTAACTCCTTCTATTTCTCTAAAAATTTCAATTAATTTTCCTTTGCTTGATCAAGCGACCAAAATAATTCTAATTCATAGGGTAGGTCTATGAAAATGTGATAATTGAGCCAAGAGTGTGGATTTTGAAGCTGTGCTCTTGGAGATGGTCACTGGGCCCATGGGCTGGCAAACATGGAAGAGAACACTTAGGAGGAGAGTGGCAATAGAAAGAATAATCCTGAGGTCAGAATTAGTCCATTTATGGAATTGGAATTGGAAGTGGCGCGATCATAGGGAACTGGGAATGGATATCAGAGAGTGTGGAAGGACCAGGGCGATACATGTCAGGTAATGCTAGAGAGAAAAGTGTTTAACAGAGGAGATATTGGTCTGTAGCAGCTGCTTCAGTTAGGATGGGCTATGCATGGTCACAAATTCACAAATAAATTTTAGTGGCTCAACACAATAGAAGTTTATTTCCTGTTACACAACAGTTCAAGATAGGTGGTCCTGGTTTCTGGGTGATTCAGGGACAAAGGCTTCTTCCATCTCGTGGCACCAGCACCCATGACGATCTTGCTATTATTGGATCAGGGAGATAGAGAGATGGAGATGGAAAAGTACTTGATATAAAAGTGAATTAATGTCCTTCTGCTTATATTCCATTGGCAAGAACTAGCCACAGCCAACTGCAATTACAAGAGACAGGCAGCCTTTTCCTAGCAATAAATCTATACCATAGAAGAAGTGAATACATTTCAGTAGACAGTTGTCTTCTCTTCCTCAGTGTTTGCCACTTGCCAAGAAATGTTAAAAAAAAAAATGAAGTCTAAGGAATATTTGGTGATTTGAAGTCATTTGGAGATCTTCAGTAGTGAGAGAATCTGAAGCCACATTTTACTCTTTTAAAAGGAAAAGAGATATTTAAAAATGGGCATAGAAGGGGTAGACCTTTCTTGCACTACGCTAGGCAGTGCAAGGGGGTGAGAGAAAAACATAATAGATTGAAGAGGTACCAAGATAGAAAGAATGTTTTATTTTCACAATTAAGTTGACCTGAGCATGAATATAATGAGTAAAAGGAAATAGAAATGAGATCAAAGAAAAGAATGAACTTGAGAACACAGGTGCAGGGTTTAGCAAGGGATAGGAAAAGGACAAGACTTCTGGAGAGATTCGGGATTAAAAACAAGGCCAGTGACACACATGGCATGTCAGAGGAGGGAAACAGAGTTTATTGTCATGCTGTCCAAAAGAGCAGGAAGAAAGGCTCTAGTTGAGGGGTAGGACTATAAGGTCAGGCAGGGTTCAGGGGAGTATAAAAACCGTGGACTTAGGGGGATATGTCAGGAAATAAATACTATGATAGCTAAGTAGGGGACAGCACAGAGCTGAGGTGACAGATTTGCAAGCATCCCAGTCAAATAATAAATCCTTTGGTCATATTTTTCCTTTCCTTATAACTAATTTTTTATTCTATATTTTTTTTTAAAAAAGAGTTATTTTTTTGAAAGCGTCAATTAGGCTGGGTATGATTTATAAAATCAAGCAGTCAACAATTTGAATAGACTGGAAATAATAATTCGTTTTTTTATGTTTAATACTGTAGGTTGGCGAAGAAACACAGCAAAGTTGATATGAAAGAAAAGGTCACATAAAATGACTGAAATGTACAAATTAAGGGTGTTATTTTTGCTTATTATTTTATACTTCAAATGCCTTCTGAGTAATGATCCTTGTAAATGTTTGTTCACAAATAGAGGTATGAATTCTGTGTGGGAGTTAATACCATTTAAAAACTGCAATTACTTGAGATGCATTATTAGTGCAGAGAGTGGTAGTTATTTTTTCTTTCTAATGTAAGGATAAATACAAATAACATTCTTAGAGAAGAGTGAAGTCATTTTTACTCAGTTGAATGACAGTGTTTTCAATTTTATGACTTTTCTTAGCCTGCAGGTTGTTATTTTGCAAAGTATATTTAAGAATAATGTCCCCCCCCATTCTTCCTAGCAAACACTAAGCATATCCATTACCAAAGACTCCTACCAGTTTAAACAGAATTCTGAAACTATAACTTTTTCTAGGCCAGGAAGAAGTCAGCAATCTCCACCCAGAAGGCATTTTATAACCCACTAAAATGATCTCAGTATGAGCTAGATTTTGAAGGAAAAAATAATTATGACATTCCACCTTCAGCCTTTAGTTGAAATATTTACCCACCAGTTTGATATAAAAATAATTATACACACACATACACATGTACACACACAAACACACTCAAAAATATATCTTTGGACATTTTTATCCTTATTTTCTCAGTTGTATAACTCAAAAAAAGTATGTGCTTCAAGAAAATTAAAAAGGTATTTTTAATATAGAGACATAGTTTTTAATAACTCAAAACATTCACATGATATCATATAAATATTTCTTTAAAAAATTGAAGTGTACTCAGAAGCTTTTAATATCCATGCCCATTAAGTTATAAGATATTTTATGTAAAATAAATAAATTTGCATTTGTACTTGAGAAAATAAAATATAAATGTGGCTTAAAATTGGATTTGGTTCTCATTGGTTTTTACATTGTAATCTGTAAATATTATCCCTGAAGAAGAAACTTTATGGAAAAAATGTAAAAGTCCTCAAATGTGTGTGTGCATGTATACATACATGCATATATATGTTACAATGGCTTAAATTCCCATAAGCAATAAATGATCCTCAAATACCATAATATAATGAAATTACCACAAGTTGGTTTATTACATTTTACTTCTTGTATATCTGATTTTTTAAAAGTTAGAGAAAAAAATTACCAAATGTTTACAGACAGATGGTTTAAACTTAATCAGATTAAATATCAACATGGAAATCACTTCAAGGTCTGAAAATTCCAGGAATGCTTTAAAAATTCTCTAACAAGGCAACTTCATAAGGCAAAGTCAGGCAGAGCACTCATGTTTCATCTGTCGGATTTATTCTGCAATTGACTTGTTAAGTGTCCCTCAAAGAAGCTGTCTTGGTAAACGGTTGCCAAAGTACATTTCTAAAGTTAGTAGAAATGTATTGTTTGACAGTTGGGATTTGAAAAGTTTAACTAGCTTCTTTTTCTTTAAAAACTAGCTATTCAGTACAAGATTGTCTAACTTTAAAAAGTAGAATAAGTTCCAGATTGGTAGTATCCATCTTTAACGTAAGCTTTTTGGAAGGTATGGAATAGTCATAATTGGGATGGATATTCATTTGTTGTTATATAGAGCTAACATATATTTTTTTGAAACCTATATAGAACTTCTTTTCATTTTCTCTTCTTAAAGTTACCATGGAAAGCTATTTATGCAGAGAAGAAACTTAGCTCATCCCTACTCTAATAATGTATAGCTGAGGAAAGAGAGGCAGGTAAACATCCTACATAGTAAAGAAAGTTTGCAACCAATTCATCTCAGTACCCAGGTCTCCTGCTTATCATTATTTATCTTTATAAATTATTTAATTTAGATGTAATTATATATTATAAATTATGTATTATTTATTTATAAATCATCTGTTTATAATAATTATAAATATGATTGCTATATATCATATTATAAATAAAGCTCCCAAACTAGGTAAAACACTACATTTTCTGATGTTCATTTAAAGCTCTTTCTTCAGTACTAATTGCTTTGCAAATTAGATTATGACCATTTATATACTTTCTACTTTCTGCTTCCCTTCTATGCCCTATACATACATTAATTAATTCAGACCCACCCATAAACATCAGTCAAAGATTGAAAGCCACCACTGTATAGATCTATTAGTAGATTTTGATAAGTAACTTGCAATAAATAAATATTTTTGTCCTTGCAAAGCAATAGCCTAGATATAATTAATTAATTAATTGGCCCTTCATTTTTACAAAGATAACGACAATTTGGAATCAGTTTACTACTAAGCAGTTTAACCCAGTTGAAAGAAAGTATACAGTTGAGTCACTAGAATGATTCAATTCCAAATTCTGCTTTTGCCTAAATTAACCAGATTGCTGTCTCCATCTTAGAAGCCCTATTTAGCTGCACTATGTAGAAATTGACTCAAAAACTTGGCTCAGGTTTTAAGGGAGTTGTGATCGCTTCTTAGGACCACTAGTACATCTTTCTCCCTAGAGCTGGCTGCAGGTTTTAAGGATGTTATAGTTGAATGGTAACTTTTCCCATGGTATAAGCAGCGTTTCTATTTGTGGTCCACTCCTTTTGGATACCACCCTTAGGAAGCCACTGGGCAACTATATGTTTACATGAGTCCACTTACCCTACCAACACCATATTTTCATTATTATTTTAAATAAGAAATAGAATTTTTTTATATTGTTTTCTCCATGAAGGTGAAGGAAGTGATTAAAGAATTTATAATTTTTCAATAGTTTCCTCTTCCTTCTATCCCCCACCTTTTGAAAAGTATAGGATTTTGGAGACTCCAAAATACCAAACTCAGTGAGCTGTATTCATGTTCTGGATCTCAGAGCTAATCCACTCAGAGGGTTATATTTTGTTCTTCAATTTTTAAACTCAGGATACCAATCTGTCATATAATCAGTGGTGAACAACGAAAGGTGGTACATGAAAAAGACAGTTCTTGTCATGAGAAAATGTCACCTCTACCTATTTAAACTTCCGATACTATATATTTTTTCCTTCCAAATATTTCAGGGTGACAAGCAATTTCTGGCTTGTAAAATGTAACTTTCAGCTTAAGTAACAGCTTCGTAAAAGTTGTTTTGATCACCTAACTTCAAAATAAGAATCTCAAAGGAGAAAATTGCAAAATAACACTTTTGCTATAATGCCCTATTTTTCTAGCCATAAATACCTGTTTAATTCAAACACACAAACAAGCAAAGTGAATGACAATTCTTTTGGTCACATTAGTATGTCAAAGTAATTAAATCAATTAATGATAGCAAAGCTTTTATCAAGCTCTAAGTCGTGACATGCAGATGTTTAAATTCTCCAAGGAGATTTAGACATCTGCATATAAGATGGTGAATTCCAGCATATGGCATTGAATATAGGTACTGTTCCTGCTATATACTGTGGTGCAACAAATGGCCTCAAGATGTAATGGCTTTAAACTATAGCCATCACTTATTTTGGTCATGAATTTATAATTTGAGCAAAGTTTGTTTGACTAGCTAAGGCTGATCTTTGCTCTACTCAGTGTCAAAGTACTCGGGTGTATAGTGGAGAATGTGCTTCCAAGATGGCTTGCTCACTGGCAAGACAGGGCTCATTGCTAAGTAGGGTGTAGTAGGGGCTAAAATTTGGAGCCTTCATTCCCTTCCACGTGGGCTTCTCCACATTGCCTGGGCTTCCTCCCAATATGGTGGCTGTATTCCAAGGGCTAATGTCCCAAACAAGAGAGAGAAGCTTTATCACCTTTTATGACCACCTGTCTTTGGAAATGCATGTGTGCATTGCTCACTCCATGCTATTCACTAGAAGCAAGTCACTAAGGCCAACCCACACTCAGCCCATATTTAAAATGAAGGAATTAGCCTCAACATCTTGATGAAATGAGGGTGAAAGAATTTGTGGAAGTATTTTAAAACCACCACAGTATGAAATAGGAATGCTAAAAATAATGCTAGATAAATTCTGAAGAGCTAGAAAGATCAATTCTTCCTTGAATTGTAATTTTTAAAATATTATTTATTGAATCTCTAGTATGTGCTTTACATTTATTTCCAATAATCTTTACAAACATTCTAAGTAGGTATTTTCTGTTTTATAGAATAGATAAAGAAATTCACAATCACGGTGGGAAGTGATTTGCCCAAAGTCACATAGGTAGTAAATGGTAGCACCAAGGATTTAAAAATTAACCAGTTTTTGCTACCTATGCTAAGGCTCTAAGGAGGGGGTAAGATTTAATTTAGGACTTGGCAGCTGGATGTGATCTAAAGGGCCAGAGGAAAATAGGGATGTTTTTTCTTTGCAGAATAATGCAATAAAGTAAGGAGGACAGCATCAGATAATTTTCATAAGAATCATTTGGCTGGACCTCCTTAGTGTGGAGTTGGACAATCGGTCATATAAAACATTTGTCCATGTTCTTCTTTAAGAAGTTGTGGCATACTACTTCCTGGAGGTGTTGTTTTTAAGAAATTAATTTATTGAGGTAAAATTGACAAAATTGACAAAGTCGTATGTGCTTAATGTATGTGACTTGAATTTGGAGATAAGTATACCTCCGTGACACCCTCATCACAATCTATGCCATAAACATATCCATCACCTCCAAATGTTTGTTTTTCTTTCTCCTTCTTTATTTATGTTGATGATGATGATGATAAGGACACTTAACATAAAATCTATCCTCTTAGCAAATTTTAAGTATATAATATAGCTTATGAATTATAGGCACTATGGTGTAGTAGAGTAGATCTCTGGGACTTATGTGGCATAACTGAAACTTTGGACCCTTTGACTCTTGAGTTTTAAGAAGGGTTTTATCTATCAATTCACCATGGATTCTGAAATATGTAGTTTCATTCCTGTACTCAAAGCAACATTTTCTATTCATTTTCATTTAACAAACACTTATGTTGCATTTAGTATAAGCCAGGCATGATGCTAAATGCTTTACAAGTTTTTTTTTGAAGTTCGGTTTAGTTACTATTGCTACAATAGTTACGATTACTATAGTTCAACCATAAGGGATCACTGTCGATGTGTTTTTTTTTGTTTGTTTGTTTTGTTTTTTTACTTTTGCTATGATGAGAAGGAGGGTAACTAGAATTGATCTTGGTCCATCTCTGAGACAGTTGTAGTATAAAAGAAAGGACTCTTGAATTTGAAAATTGCCATTTTCTTGGGAAGTTCACTAACTTCTCTGAGCTCTGTTTTCTTCTATCTAAAGTTTCTGAGAGAAATAAATAATCTATAGGATAATATATGAAAAAATATGCCGTGAAATAGAGTTATGAAAATATAGAGCAATACAATGTTAATTGAGAATGAAGTATGAGATGTGCCTCCAGGCCACAGAAGACAGCTTTTGACATAGAACCCTCTACTGGGTGGGCTAAATAAAGCTACTCCCAATTCACAGAACTCTCTCCATCAACTACTCTTCCTGGCTTAGCTCTATAGTTACATCTACGATTGGCTGAATTGACAACTGAATAAAATAATAAAATGAAGGCTTCAGATAAGAGGAGTAATTACAGTAGTCCTTTTTTAGCTACAGTTTGGCTTTCCATGGTTTCAGATACCTGTGGTCAACTACGGTCTGAAAATATTACATGCAATAATATGTTTTGAGAAAGAAACAAACTTCATATAACTTTTATTACAGTATATTGTTATAATTGTTCTATTTTATTATTAATCATTGTTGTTAATCTCTCAGTGTGCCTAATTTATAAATTAAACTTTATCATAGGTATGTATGTATAGGAAAAAACATAGTATATATGTGGTTCAGTGCTATCTGAATACTGTCAGTTTCAGGTATTCACTGGGGGAGTTGGGAGGTATTTCCTGAGGATGAGGGGAAACTGCTGTATACATCTTCACCTTAGGCTCT
The DNA here is from genome assembly GCF_040939455.1 of Microcebus murinus. Taxonomy (NCBI): domain Eukaryota; kingdom Metazoa; phylum Chordata; class Mammalia; order Primates; family Cheirogaleidae; genus Microcebus; species Microcebus murinus. The sequence continues at coordinate 91,301,043 of NC_134111.1, read as the reverse complement.
ACCGTTATTGGCTTAACCATGATGCTATTGTTGAACCTTCAGGTCCTCTGATTCTTTTTGCTAATGAACATTATTTTTGTATACAAAATCCATTTTTCAAATTCTCACTTTTACACTATTCCTCACAAATCTATCCTATTTTACTCTAGTGAAGAATAGATGGCAAAATCACTTTGCCCTTAATGTTATATGCACCTTTTATGATTATATATGAAACTTCAATTAAGATAAAAGTATATATAGTATGAGACATAATATATACAATTTATACACATATTTAATTTAACATGCATTTTTGTATTTTACATGTATTTGAAATGTAAATTTATATTTGATATAACATGTATTTAATTGACCCCTAGAATCCATTGCCATCTACATATACTTTTAATGTCCGACTGCAAATATTATAGAAAAAAAATGGAACATCAACTGAAAGAGGAAAAAAGCTGAACATTATGCTAAATCTTAGTCTTTCAAATATTTGAAAATATTTCTAGTACTACTTCACACTTAAATATTTTATGAAAGAATTATTTTTCTGTCAAACATTCTATGATGTACATATTTTTTTTCTTTATAGGAGCTTTTATTTTTCTATAAAAAGTCACACTTGCTTAAAAGAGAAAACACGTAGTTTAATAATCATAAATCTAGCCATAAGGCCGACTTTGTTCTTTATTTCTAAAAAGAAGCTATGGCTGTAAATAAAGGGTTCTTTGTTCTAACAGTAACATGATAATAGAAATCACAATAATAGTAATCACAATAATTATAATAAGAAAATGATAGAAATCACCTATTGAAAATGAGCCATCTATTTTTTTTTTTTTTTGAGACAGAGTCTCGCTTTGTTGTCCAGGCTAGAGTGAGTGCCGTGGCGTCAGCCTAGCTCACAGCAACCTCAAACTCCTGGGCTCGAGCGATCCTTCTGCCTCAGCCTCCCGAGTAGCTGGGACTACAGGCATGCGCCACCATGCCCGGCTAATTTTTTATATACATATCAGTTGGCCAATTAATTTCTTTCTATTTATAGTAGAGATGGGGTCTCGCTCTTGCTCAGGCTGGTTTTGAACTCCTGACCTTGAGCAATCCGCCCGCCTCGGCCTCCCAGAGAGCTAGGATTACAGGCGTGAGCCACCGCGTCCGGCCATGAGTGGATGGTCTTTAAAAAGACATGTGCCCTTGTTAATGAGTAATAGTAACTACCAAACAAATGAAGTTTTTGCCCCCCCACCAAAATGATAAGGGCTCCAAAAAAGTCCAGAGGAAGATAGATGATGATCCTCAGACCCCAGAACCCTGAAGCAGTTGGCTACTTAAAGCATCAAAGACTTAAAAATTGAATTGTGTTCTGGGCCTCTCCCCATTACTATCTGTTCTAAGATCAGTCTCGAGCATATGTAGTCTTTATGCAGAAGATCCCAGATTGCAAAGGGTTTGTAAAATCAAACTTGGAATGGAAAATAATAATAATAATAAAGGAAATCAGTGCCGTTTTCAACACATTGTCAGCTCTGTTGCAGCCATGGATGTGGTAGCATTTGTAAAACTCAATCTGTTAACCAGTCAATCAATTAAAAATAAAAATTAAAAATCAAATAAAAGGGAAAAGTGCAATGTACCACTTGAGATTTCCAAGCAGAGTGTTTTACTGATACACGATCAGTAATTTTTGTCCTCCTACAAGCATACACTATTGAAACTCTCTTACTAGGCCCAACACTCTACAACCTTTCCCTTTTCTCCAAAACACAGATGCATAGACATTGTGGGGATCAAGCTTTCAACAGGCATGTAGGAAGACACGCAATGGTTATTTTCACATTTTTTTTTTATCTCAGAACCTTAAGAACAAATGACTTTGAAAACTGTCGTTTTCATAGAAATTTACCATTTACCAGATTCTTCCCGATTATACCATATGCATTTGTGGAATATCTATTAATATAACCACTGTAAAGTCAGAGGCCAATGAGAGAAGTAAGAATGACCAATATTGTGTGAGGCCATAACATCCAGAAGAAACAAAACAGATAATGCCATTCAGAAGTCCAGGGATATAATTATAGCTCTGCAATATAATCTGGAATTATAACCGTAGCCTTACTATGCAATTGTAAACTTTCTTTGTTGTCTACATCTATAGCAACTGGAATGGCAGTTACTACTGCAGAGGATTGGAAAAGAGAAGAAATTACTCCAGGTGAATTGACTAGTCTGTGTTCTTTGAAAGAAAAGTGTTGAATGCCTTTGAGATGAAACTCTGCATTTAATCTGAGTATGAATAAGCTCTGAATGGTGTGTGGAACCTAGAATGGGTTCAAAATTAGGCCAATGAAAATGAAATTTTATTTTCACTGAATGCAGAGGCATCATCTTCAATTTAAGTTTCGGTATCCTAATGCTGACATATAACTTGTGCACAGACAATTTCTCTTGGAGTGAAAGGTCAGGCAATTAATCCATTGCATCACCCATTCACCTATGTGTGCTAGCTGTTTGGAAGAACTTGAAAAAATGATGGAAAATTCTTAATATTCTTTGACAGTACAACATTTATACTTAGACTCTGGCTATTCCAGAATGATGCTCCCCTGTTAGAATGGCCAGTCAATCTCACTACATGATGGAAAACAGATGTAAGATTAGGATGCAAAGTAGTTTTCCAGATCCTCGCTCCCAGCATGCTGCACAGCCGAGCCCCAGAGTTAACCAGCCAAGTGCTGACACATGTCTTACAGCAAAACATCCCTCACAGCCACAGTTCAAAGGCCTCGCTACCCTCCAGGGCAATTAATACAGCATCACGTTCAATGGTGCTTGAACCAAATCCATGGAATCCTCGGGGGAGAAATAACGAAGCAATCTCAGAGCTCAGGCAAGAGCAGCAGGCAGTGGTGGCTAAAGTTTCAGTTCCCGAAAACGTAGCTTTCCCTGAAAGCACGTGTAGGGTTACAGGGAGCTGTGCTCGGATTGTGTAATCTACTTGTAGGACAGTTTTTGTGAGACAACATAAAAACTGAAGCACAGTTATTCAAGAAGGAAGGAAGGAAGGAAAACAAAACCAAAAGGAAGGAATGAAGGGAGGGAGAGGGAAAGGAAGGAAAGAAAGAGAAAGAGAGAATAAAACAAGAGAAAGAGAGAAAAGAAAATCTACTTATAGATGCTCACTTTGCCATAGTAGAGATTTTCAAGTTTGCCTTATTGGTGGAGAAATAACCAAAGTCAAAAACAGTATGACTTTAACAAAACTGAAAGATCATGTTGGTGTGTTCTACCAGGAGAACTGAAAGAGCTTCTTTCTGAGACCTGAAGGAAGCGTTGTTTAATCCCACCCAGAGCAGATGAATTTGGGGATGATGCTTTTCTCAGTGTCTTAAGCATCTCTTTCTTAAAGCTTGTTGGATAAAAGTGGTAGAAAACAAACCATATTGGTTACATTTGAAAGTAAAATAAAATCTAAACTGTGACCAGTAAATATTTCCACTTTTGATTGGACCTGAAAACAAACTCCAGGACCAGCAACTTCTAAAGCTGACCTGAACCCTGGTTATACGGGAGTCAGGCACTTCCAGATGCCACATTAGCTCTTTCAGGACACTGCGGCTTCATTTAGCATTTTATAAGGAAGCAATAGTTCAGTGGTCAGAAAGAGTAATTCGATATTCAAGGTGTCTTACTTCCACAGAAGCTGAGAGAATCAATTTTATTCAACTTTCAATTATCCGCATGCGGATTTTCCATATTGCACATTATCTGCTACTCTTGGAGATCTTTGTTGCTATGTCCATCAGCTGGGACAATGGAACAGCACATCTACCCCTTGGCATGTGCCCAGCCTACGCTGAACAGAATATGTTTGTAGTCCTTTTATCTTTTTTCTTTCTTAAAAATGGTTACAAGTAATATATTTGTCACTACAGAAAGCATAGGTAAACAGAAAAGATAAATAAACATTTAGTCATTTAAGAATAATCATATTAAATCTTGATAGATACAGTGGTCACTAAAGGTAACGAAACAAAAAATATTTGAGTTGAGAACAAAATAACCCAAGATTAGCGTATTTAGAATAGATTTTATCCTTGAAGACAATGCCAACTGTATGTGTTATAGCTTAGCCATGTCTTTCTACAGTTATACATGTGTTCATGTGTTTGTTACCTAAAGGTATGTATGTATGTTATAAATCTTCCTTTATTTAAAGGAGTCTTTTACGATTATCTATCAAAGTTTGGAAAGATTTTTAGGATCATTTTTATTTCATGGAAGGAGCAAAATAATGCTGTGCTATAAAGATGCATGTTCAATGAATATATTCCTACTCAAGAAAAAAGGGGTTATTTCATACAACTAGTTTCCCCACCTCATTCCTTTTCCAAAACACTCTTTACTTTTTCTCTGGGTACATATTATATGAACAATAAAAGAATGAGATATAGTAGGTTGGGTGGGAGGATCAATTAATAGACAATATTATACTGTAATAATAAGTGCATAGCACAACCAAATTTCATTTTTCTAACTGGCAATGTTTTATTTTCTATGGGTTCCAGCGTTAGAATTAACCACCAGGTTCTTTTCAAAAAGTTCACTCCTTTTTGTGTGTGTGTATATATATATATATCATAGATGGCAAGGTCTCAACTACAGTATATCAACTTCCAGACCCTAACATCCAGGACAGCAGGAATTATGCATATTTTAGTCCTCATGTTGTCTCCACAAAGTAATAAATGAATGGACTTCTTCAGTGATATCTTCTTTCTCCATTTCTAACTGTCTGGAAATGTCTTCTCCATCCATTGGCTGCTCATCAAATCAGAATCCAATCTGCCTCACTGAAAAACCTGAATCATTATTCAGAACAGGCTCTCATTAGTTCATGAAATGGGACATGAGTTTTAAGAGCACCACACAACCATCCTGCTATGCAAGACTTCAAACTGATAGATTTCTGTTTTCTGTCCTGGCTTTTCCTTGATTCTTACTGGCCATGATAATCCCAGTGTTTCTTACAACAATCTTTATAGAAGAAGCATTGGGCTGCTATACCAAAATACCTGGGGGCTATTTCTTTGTTTTTGATTGTTCCCCACTGTCCTAGGGGTTAATTGAAAAATAACTCTGTAATTATTTATGGGCTGTAAAGTTTCTCTGTGATTTCTCTACCATCTTTAGTTTTCCTTTAACAATTTTTCCAGTCTAATGTTTAGCAACAATAGTTTAAAATTTTTAAATCTTAGTCTAAGAAATCAGAGAGGTATGGAATTCCCCAAAATATCATTGTACCAGATTCTGAATCATCCTAAATTATGATATTTTTGTAACTTCTTGAAGGATACTTTGCACATCTGCAGTGAATACCAAAAAACAGTAGGAAGAGTAGCTTCCTAGTTAAACCTTTTTCTCTGTCCAGAGGTCAACTAAGCCTTAAGAATATGAAGAATTTCAGCTCTCAGAGAGGGAGTAGAAAGAGAATTTGAGATAGAGGAATTGATACAATAATGTAGGAGCAGGGAACATAATGCATGTTCAGAAACGCTGAGCTGACCAGAGTGTTAGGAACATGAAGTTTATACGAGGCATAGGAGCAGGTAAGGTGGGATCTCTGTTGGTAAGCTAAGGTTTGGATTTTTTTTCTTAAATCCATGGAGGAGAGTCATGAAAGTTTGTTGAGAAGGGAGTAAGATAAGAAAAGCAGTATTTCTGAACTTCATGTCTATATCCTAAGTGTGGGGTGTTTGATGGCGGTGTGTGTGTGTTTGTGTGTGTGTGTGTGTGTGTGTGTGTGTGTGTGTGTGTGTGTGTGTGTGTGTAGTGACAGAGAACTTAGGAGACCACCTGGATAGAAACCACCCAGTTGTGAAGTTGTAAGGCGTTGCCCAAAGGGGGTGAAAAGAAGGACTTGTGTGAGAGATTCTGAAATAGAAGTGTGTTCAGGACTGAGCAGTTGTGGATGGGGCAGCTGCCAAAGTGCAGTGTGCACTGGAACACATGGGTTTGGACTTACATGAAGCATCACAGTCATAAGCCACAGGCTGTACTGAGACAGAACTGAGTAAGTGCTGGTGGAGCAAAGGAAAGCTAGTGAGCCCAAGAGATGGTCTACTCTACTTTGCAATGTCTTCTATGTTGAAACACTTCCTTATTTATAGTCAGTGATATGTATGTGAGGAAGATTAGGAACTTTAAGAGAAATAGACCTTCCATGCCTACATATTCAGTATTGGCCTTCTCTCTCCCTTTCTCCTGAAAGGTCAAAGGTGAGTTAGTTTCACTATCTGACCAGCATGATAGACCATTAAGGCACAGGGAATCCAGGGCTGCAGCATACACGGGGGATTGATCTTACCAGAAGAGTTTGGGTTGACCCTAGAAACAAAACCCATGCCTATTGTACAACTTACATTAAATTTCTACCCCTAAACTTTTCATGTGTTTCTTACCTTTTGCGCTGGTACCGAGTGTTTTAGTGCAAACCTACATAAAGTAAATAAGTCAGTAAAGACTGTTACACTTTGGTAAAAATGAAGAATCTAGGAGTGAGATTCCTATAAACATAAGCAGGTTTTTGAGGTTACAATGGGCCTGAAACCACAGACCGTGTTGTAATTGAGGGGAAAAGAAGGACCCCTAATCAACCCCATTGGGAAGCTCATTTTGTTAGGAATTAAAGATTCTGCAAAGTTGTGCTTCGTATATAGGTGAAAATGTAGCTGGCATCCAAAAGCACTTACACAGTTCGTGGGAAGGCTGTGTGAGTTTCTTGACTGTGGATTCCATGGGAAGTTAGTAAAAAATCTCTCTAAAAAAATGTTGTTCCATATGTATCTATTTAAAATTTAAATTTGACAGTGCCTTTACTCTACTTCACAACTGAGAACTTGGTGACATCTTAACTTCTTAGTCAGGGGGAGCACATATCCCCCGGCTATGCTGTCAGCTGGAATCTATTGCTTTTGTCAGATGTTTTATTAGATTTTTCCAGGCTGTACAATGTTTAACAAAAATGTAATTCCAGAACCCAATTATGATACTATTCCAGTTCTTATCTCAATTCTTTGGGCTACTTTCTTTCTTCTTTTTTATTTTTTCCTCTTCTCTTTCTCAAAGGAGATCATGGGCTACTTTCTTATGAGAAATGGTGAAATTTGGTTCCAAGAGTGATTTTGTACACTTATGCCCAATTACTGATAAAATTGTTCATCAGACACACTTAATAGATTTGTGGGCACCTTATCCGACATTGGTGCCACTGGGAGTTTTCTGCCTGTGCTAGTACCATACCCTTCTCCTCTGCATCTATCCTTGTGCCCTGAAAGTCTGGGAGACTAAATATGTTTTAGGGATAATCAATCATGTCATCACCTTCATCACCTTTTCCTCTCTGAGAAAACCTTTACAGGTAACTCAGCATTTAATAATTCTTGATGATAACAACTTTTGAATGCCAACTGGGTATCAGTTTAATTCTCAGCTCTGCAATGGGGACTTTGTTATCTGCATTTTACTGAATTTTCCAGTTTTAAAGAATGACTTATGAGCTGATGGGAGGGTGTTCTTCCAGCCCACTATCTGGGATAGGGTTGGTGTCTGTGCTCAGTTCTCAGTGGTTGCTAGCGCCCAGTCCAGTGACTGGCCTATGGAAATACTCGATAAATTGTTGTAGAGTGAAAGAAGGATCCAGGTGTAGGGGTATAAAACCTGAACACATTCACATAAAAGATTCACATATGCTAGTGATGAGACAGATGCAATTCCATGATGAAGTTCCACTAGTCTTCAGCAAAGTGATTTTAAAAGAAATGTGGATAAATTTAAGGCTCATCCTTGATTCTGAAACATTCTAGAAATTATAATATTAGTGGAGGAGGCACGGGCAATATATGTAACCTTAATGCTTGTACCCCCATAATAAGCTAAAATAAAAAATATATATATATTAGAGGATAGTAGGTCTAACTATCAATGATTTTAATGCCTAAAATAAAAAATTGGCATCTTTATACAGGCTCACACAACTTAAAAAAAAAAAAAAAAAGATTTCTCCATCTTCCAGATTTGTCTGAATTACCCAGTGCTGCCTCCTGAAGAAGTTTTATTTCATTTATTTTATTTCATTTATCTACAATAGTGAGCAATCCAGAATTGTTTCTGCCTTACGCTTGACTTTGAGAATCCTAAGGAAACCCTGAGGAAGCACATTGTTCAATTAACTGTCCTTGAGAATCTACATCTTCCAGTAGTCTCTCCGATCTTCACTGTATCTGCATTCAGAGCACCAATTGCACGGCCCATGCTGTGAAGATGTTTCTGTATCCCAGTCTAGAGAATGCCAACCTCTTAAGCCCACACAGTGCAGAACTCATTCTTACAATGATATGGTTAAAAATGAAATGAAGAAGTTCTTTAAAAATAGAAAAAAATTCTTTTTTGTTGTAGTAATGGTAGTTGGGATTAGTGTATATTTTTTTTAAGTAATTAACCCTCCAGAGTTTCTTTATTTAAAGATATCAGTCTTTAAATAAAAGAATTTACAATAGCTAGCAAACAGATGCAATTATTTATATATTATTTATATATTATATATATAAACAGATGCAATATATTTATATTTATGCAATTATTTATATATTTATATCTATAGTTAATAATTAACATTAGGTTCTTTATTTAAATGTATATGTGTATACATATATTGTACAATATATACATATATAATATATATTTACTGGGAAGATTTCAAAATAAAATTTAGGAATAATATTAGGAATCAATAATGAACAATTCCTATGAACCAGTTAGATAAGAAAAATCAATTGTAAGTAAAGAACTTACATTAAGCTTTGGAACTGATAAAAAAGGGTTATCAAACTATATTTTTCCATAGTATAATAATTATTGTATTAATATGTCAATTTTCATCAATGGCGGAAATTACCCCAATCATTATTTTGATATGTAGGTAAATAATACAGCATGTTTAGCATTGTTTTGATCTAACTTATCCCTGTGATCTCATGGGTCCCCATGAATACAAATGCTGAAAAAGCAGACCTTATATTTCTAGAAGATTAAAAAGAAAGGATAGGAAAAAAAAAGTCAAAAGAATTTTCCCCAAGACATTAGTATATTTTAAAATAAACTATAGGTAAATAGGAGCATTTTAATATTCGCTAAAGGAAAAAAAATATAGGATAATGTAATGGATATTCCACTTGTAATTCTTCAGAATATTTTATTTTTGTGGGTGCAAATGATTAGGCTGCAAAGTGAAGGAGGCTGGAGAAACCACGGTGGTAGAAAAAATAAACTAATTTTCATTCCTTCCTAAACCTCTGCAAAGTTATGCTTTCAGTAATCTTGTGCTGTTTTACATGGCATAGTCTTATTAAATGAGAAATAATTCTGCACTCAAAATATTTTTAAGTGTGACCACAGACTCTTCATTTGCGGACAGAACACATCATAAACACTTTTGTGTCCTGAAACTCTCCAAAGAAGCGAGACTTTGGAATACCCTTATTTGGATAATAACTGTGGTCACCTTCCCTGTCCCACCAATTGAACTTCCAGCCAGGGCTTCTCAACTTAAACCTCAGAATGCTTTTCCAATATTCCTTTCTTGGCTTTCCTGAGTTTTCTGTTGTTCTAATCATAGCATTTGTGTCTTACTATTTGCCTCTTCTGTGTTTTTAAGAAGGTCATAGAATGGCATTTCTTAGGCAAAAAGTGTTTCAAGGCTGCCCTAAATACATTAATACTTTTTAAAAGGGCACCCCAAAGACACATTGAATTTATTTTTTACTTTCTTACTTTATCTTCTTTTTCTCTTCTAAGTCTCTAATAATTTGAAATAAAGAGATAAAATTCCATCTGCAATACAATTGTAATTTTTCAAATGCACTATTTTGTATGTCTTTATGTATAAATGTAGAGGATGAATCTTTAAAAAAGAAGTTACAGTTGTTATAAAGTTACCATAACAATCTAGAGCTACCCTGAGCACTCATCTGATTTTTGTGGGTTGATTTAACCCATGTTCAAACAATTTGGTGTTTGGACTGTTTAATTTTTTTCCAGAAGGATTATAGAATATTGTGACCAAGAAATTGTTGGGTAGCATCACTGGTCTTTTTGAGTGAATCTGTTAGAATAAAATGCCAGATTTGATTACCAATGTATTACTGAAGTCTAGGTTGTCCGATAGCTATTGCGGCAGTATTTCTGCCTTCTGAGAGCTATTTTCTTTTTACCTATTCCAGGGATAAGAGGGATGAACATTGTACCTACTTTTTTTTTTCTTTCTGATCATTCTGCCACACACACACAAAAAAACCTGCACCCCTGTTCTCTGTGCCTTTAATACATGGGCTGAGAGTTGATTTTAAGTCATTTGGGAATTAATCATCCAGAGTCTCATAAAAGCTACAGCGTCACTTGTCCTCTGGCGGTATAGGTTAGTTTATAGCTTAAAAGAAATGGAAAATTCTGCTATCTGGATGTTACTATTTTGTGACAGAGACATTCTCCTTGTTGTTTTTTTGGTGTTGTTGTTGTTTGTTTTTGTTTTATTTTGTTTTACATCTTTCACTGGCCTTTAGAGAAGAATTAGCATATTTAAATATCTGGAATATTTGTTTGAGGTTGTTGATGTCACAATGATTTGTAGTCCCATTAAAATAACATTTGCTGATGACATGATACAATGCGGTTGCACCATTTCATCCCAGCATGAAAATGCACTGATCTTTTCATCACAGCCACCCAGGTAATCTAGTAACCCATGACTCTAATGTGATCAGCCACGCCACTATCGCTAGCATTTGCATAAGTGCTTCTCCGAGATGGACTGAATTTTTAATCCAAAGTTGCGTCAAGGAAAAATAGCTGTTGCAGAATGATTTATCCCTTTATTGACTAAATGAAATTATTCAAATCCTGAAATCTGCTCTCTCTCCCTTAGCATTAGAATTTCAAGTGGATATACCCTCATTCTGCATACATGTCTTAACATACGCACACACAGTAGAACTTTAAAAAGATAGTGTGAAATGTTTTCTTATACATTTAACTATTCTCCAGTACTTGTCACCCCAAACGGACAATTTGTTAGCATGAAATAATCAAGAAAATTTGGTCACTTCTCTAGGCAAGATACCATGTGGGTTTGCACACACTCTATTTACACACAGAACCAGCACAATTGTAACTTTCTTTTTCTACCTCAATTCATAGGAGGAAAAAAAAATCAGTAAGCAACGAAGCAAAATGCAACACGGATTTCTTTGAGACATACATGACTGTAGGTAGTGTACTTGTCACAAAAGGAGACAAGACCATATAGACAGGGACTTTTTTGAGAGGTCATGACACTCTCTGAAGTACTGACTGAATTTCATATTCTTGAACACCATGGCTATAGAAAAATATAGAAAAAAAGGCATTAAAGAAAACAAAATGAATAAAAAATACTCTCAAGTAAATTTTCGAGTGCCAAATACATTTGAAGAAATTTATTCTGTCTCTCTAGCAGAGATGTATTACCTGTTCTAAACTCGGTTCTGATCTTGGATGCTAAAACTTCAAAAAATTCATGTGTTAAAATATCAAAAGGGCAGTTTTCTCCTGTGGTATTTTATTTTATCCCATGTGAAAATAGGGGGCCTGTGGACATTTTATAAAACAGCCTGTTTTCCTGGCTGATGTTACAGACTTGTGAGATTTGGATATTTTGGGCAAGGTCCAAGTTTCTGAATGCACCAGCATTTGCCCATCAATATTTGAAACCTGTCAGTTCCTGACATTAAGTCTGTGTGATGACAGACAGCAAACTGGTAGTGAGACTGTAAAAATAAGGTCCACCTGGTTCAGCAAAGCCCAGCATTCAGCTTCTGGCCCTGTGACTTGGACCTAAAGATAAGCTGTGACAAATAAGATAGACCATATTTTAAGGGGAAACTTAAAGCGTGAAATGTTTTCTTATACATTTAACTATTTTTAATTTAAAAAAAGATTGCATACCTCAAACCATTCTTTTAAAATGAACCCTCATTTATTTGGAAAATGTGTCAACTTTCATTTGCAGTGTTCCCTTATACAGCATGTGAAGTTTTATCCTGTAAAAAAAATTGTATGTTATAGCCTCAGACTACAGTTCAATTCAAAATTGTAATTTCTAGGATTCAATTTATATGGCATTGTCGTTACCTATTTTTATTCTAAGTTTTAATAATAGTACATCCTGGAAAAGAGGACTGTTGAAATCATATGTCAATATGAATGTCATTCAGGTCTTCTGCTTATAGATCTCTCACATCTGTAAGTTTTATTAAGCTCATCACAGCTTATTCATAAATGCCCCTCTCTTTTGAATAAACGAAAGGAAAAAGAATGCAAGACAAATAACACTGGGAAACTAATTATTGAACTGTCATTATTGACTGAATTAATAGTCCAAAACATTACACACAATGAAAAGTTAATGAACAGAATGGTGAGAGTACCATGACATTTTAATAGAGATGTCTTTACTATGATTTATCATATAATTAAGGAAAAATTTCTACCTTTCATCCTTTTGGGAACTTAGAATTTCTTTTATGTTGTCGCTTCAGAATTTTATGGTCTAGATATTTTGTAAATATATAATCCTCATAAATAGCATTTTTGCTTGCACTGTTCCATGGATCTTACAGCCTTTCAGTCTTGAAAGAACTGACTCTAGTAATACTTAAAAACAATGGCCAGTTCAGTTTGGTATTTCAGACGTTAAGGGAAAAGAAAAATCAGCAACTGAGTTAAAGTAGCTTTCCTTCCTTTCACCAAACATATGATCCCAATCCTCAAACTAGAAATATGTCTCATAAAACCTTACACTTGACAATCTGTTCTGGTTTAGTAAATGGTTGAGCGCGTCTATGCCAGTCTTCACGGAGTCAGGCAGTCCTTGGATCATCACCGCTTTTAAGTGTTAACCATACTAGCATTTAAAAATTATCTTTAAATTTTAGCAATTCAAATATTCCTTAGATGAAGCACGTTTATTTTTGGTCACTATTCTCCGTCTATGAAATAGATACTGATTTTCGGAAAAGTGCTTATTTCATTTCCACCAAACTGAATTCTTTTTACCCTACAATCACTACGTAATTTTTACCATTACCGACAATAGTTCTGTTCTGTCAAAGAGAAATTGAGGAAATAACGTGAGTAGTCTCATAATAAGAAATGCTATTTTCATGATGCTTTGTAGTTTACAAAACGTTTTTCATACAAATTATCCAATTGAATCCTCCTAACAGCGAGTCATGTGGAGGAATGTTACTGTCCTCATCTATACAGGTGAGTGTAACAAACTTGTTCAAAGTCACCCAGCTGGGAAGGGGCTTATTCAAGTCTTCTGCTTTTTTCATACCCATTACCATTTTAGTTAAGATAAACACACTATTCTCATTTTAACAATCTAAGTACAACTATGCATTTTGAATTATCCAGTTGATTTCAATTTCTCCACCAAAGTTGTATTTATGGGCACACGAGATAAACCTTTGATATAATTACCGAGTTTCACTCTCACCTTGCCTGGATCTTTTCCTATACAAGAGTGCTGCAGATTAGTGACATCTACAAAATAGGAACTGGGAGTGCAGAATCCTATTTGATTTTGGTATTTTATTTAAAAGGCAGAATTTGAATTAAAAAAAGGTCGAATATGTTAGCAGAGCAATGGCCCAGGATTCACTCAGATAAAAGGGAACATTATCAAGATTTCTGGCTCCAGCCCAGAGGAGAAAGAGCCTTCTCTAGTGCAAATTGCCTCACACTTCGACACAGTGCCAGCATTGTAAATGGGACATATTTCCTCTCTACCTAAAGCCAAAGTATCATATTTACTTTGTCTGAATGCAATAATTAAGCCATTAAGTAGAAGGGTTCTAAATTGGACTGTGTTGGAAGGAAAGCATTAGGAAAGGCCAGGAGAAACCATTTTGTTTCTGAAACATCATAACCTGTTCAACAAAATCAACCATACTGGGCAGTCATATTCCATCACTAGTGTAGGAGCTGATTTTGTCTGTAAACCTCATGAGTAAGCAAGACCTAATCAACAGTTTTATCAAATCACTATTGTAGTCTCTGTTAGTAGAATTCCATAGTTTTATAAATCAAGTTATAAGCTTGTGGACCTTAACTTGGGGTTAAGGAGGTCTGGGAACTTAGACAGGAAAACATTACATCTGCATTTTCACTAACCTGTAACCGGAATGTAGCATTTCCTTCAATTATTAATAAAACACACACACACACACACACACACACACACACACACACACACACCACCAAAGCCTTTGACTTTGGCACCAAAACCAATCACAGTTGTTTTCATATCACATTTTAGTTACCGGAGATATCTCACAGTATTGTTTAAATTTATCACTTCCTTGAAATCTCAGTAGTTAGATCTCCTGCTAGATTTTGTTACCTAATAAGTAGCACAATATTACTATGCCACAAATTTATTTTTACATAATTTTAATGACTGTATTTAAAAATATTTGGATTTTTGTAATCCTAGTACATTTCATTTATACATTTAAAAACACTATTGTGAGAAGGAATTCATAGACTTTACCAGACTATCAAAGGGGTCCATGGTATAGAACGAAAAGTTTAATACTTTCAAGGATTCCATTGTTGAGATCAACATTTATGATTCACTTTCAACAAGGTGTGTGTGTGTGTGTGTGTGTGTGTGTGTGTGTGTGTGCGTTATATCCTAGACTCCTAGCTAAGCACTGGAGATACAAATAGAAATTTCAACATTATTATTAGCTTAAAAGAAGCTAATAATAGCTAGTGGGAGAATCTCATCACACATTCAGAAAATTACATGCCAAGAATAATGACCATGTGTGAACTATTTGTGCTAAGCATTTTATATGCATAATAATTTTTATCTTCACCTTATAGATGAAGAGAATGTGGCACCAATAAGTTAAGTAAATGGTTTGATCAAGTAATTGGTAGAACTGGGATTTGTTCCCAGGAGATGGGGCTCCAGGGTCCCAGTGCTGAACTCCTGGGCTCACCTGTTGCTCAGGGTGGCGAGTGCAGGCACATCCATTTGTACAAGCTCTCCAGGAGCAGAGAAGATGAATGTCCAGCCCGAGAGTAATTGGAATGTTGGGGTTATGTTCTTTGGGTTATGATCTCTAGATAATGCTGGCAGGAAGTCAGCAGTCAGCTGGGTTAAGAAGAAAAGTCAGGGTATTCTAGAGGGAAAGATAGTGACACATGTTTGAGGAAGAAGGTTGCAATTGGTGTAAAATACTGTTAAAAATTACCAAGTGTGCAGCAGAAGCAAAGAATGGCAGTAGCTAGGACTGGATGGCAGATGGGTACAAATAGTAATTATGAGAGTCAGTGCAAGGCTGTCAACTTTTTTTTCTTGATGGGTCCGTATGCATTTTTATTCAGTGTAGTTCTTGGGTGATCTGTGTGGTACTACACTTTTGCCCTGCAAATTCTAGCTAGTATGATATGCTTATTTAGTGTCTGTGTTTGTCAGTTTGGTTGATTGGTGGTATGGAATTAAAACCCCATAGGCTAAGGTTCATAATCACTGGCACCATTCTTTTTTATCTACCTTATTCTATTTTATTTATCACAAAGAGATTGATAAACATCCCCTACCCTATTAACTCTTGATCTTTTCAAAACCATAGGATTTAGTTTAGAGCAATGCTTTGCAAACTTAACAGGTTTGTTAAGTCACAAATTGCTGGATTGCTGGTCCTAAACACAGAGTTTCAGATTCAGTTGGTCTGGTGTGTGGCCCCTAATTTGCATTTCTAATTAGTTCCCAGGTGATTCTGGTCCCACTAGTCCACTGGTGTAGCTTGGGACCATGTTGATGGTACAAAATTCTCCCTAAACCAGCTTCTGTTTACTTAACCTGATGGACTTAATCAGGATAGTATAATGAGAGAAAAAAAATGTGTTATAGAATTAGGCATATCTTGGGTCATATTCAAAATCCAATATTTAGCAGCTGTGTGATCTTGGCAACAGCTATACCTCCCTTAGCCTCAGTTCCCTCACCTTTAAAATGTGTTACAATTGCTACTCAATTTATAGTGATATTCAATATTATTGAGTGCTGTTATGGATTGAATGTTTGTGCCCTTGCCCAAAATTCATAGTTGAAGCCCTAATCCCCAATGTGATGGTATTGGGAGGTGGGTTTTTGATAGGTAATTAGATTGAGATAAGATCATGGAGATGGAGTACCCATGATGGGATTCTTGTCTTTAGGAGAAGAAGAGCTCAGAGCTGTCTCTCTGCCGTATGAGCATGGTTTGAGAAGGGGGCAGTCTGCAAGCCAGAAAGAGAGCCCCCATCAAGACCTTATCCATGCTGGCATCCTTATCATGCACTCCCAGCCTCCAGAACTGAAAGGAGTAAATTTCTTTTGTTCAAGCTGCTAAGTCTCTGGCATTTTGTTGGAGCAGCCTGGCTGAGTAAGACAGTTGCTGTGTACCATGCTCTGTGATAAGTAGTTCATCTATATCATCTTATTTAATTCTCATAGCAGGTTCTCCCTATTTTATATGCTAACTCTGAGGCATAGTGAGGTTTAAGTCACATGGATATAAGCTGAAGGGCCAGTAGGTAAATGAACCTGGGGAATGTGTTTCCACGGGCTTTGTCTTAAATCTCTGCTGCATGCTTCCTTGCTGTCTGAGCTTTTGTCTGTGCCTAACCTCCCTCCAAACAAATACTCTGGTCTTTTCAGGCTAATTATCTACCTTCTTACCTGCCCTCCTTCCATGCTCATTTCTGATGACAGGCATGTCTTCTTTTTAGTTTCCAATATGTTTCTGCTCACTGCCAATAATCACAGTGACAGGCTTTCTCCCCACAAGCCTTCTAAGACAATGTAGTTCATAAAGTCAATTCTATTACAGTAATGGGACCTCTGGTATATTTTTTCCTCCCCATCTTTCTTATAGAGCATTCTTTTTATGATTATATATACTCATATCACATTGTAATTATTTCTCATATTTCAGGTTTTTATTTCAGCCATATTTGAAAGCTTTTGGAGAAAGACAGTCACCTTCTTTTGAATTTTTCAGTGCACTTAGCATGTGGCTAGACAAATGAGGGTACTTATACAGAAGGGCTCTCATAGTCCTTTGCCTTCACTCAGTGCTAGACCACATCTCCATAACTCAAGTCGTCATACAAAATTGTGCTGAAATCAGTTTAGAAAGTATGTCAACCATCTCCAACTGGCAACGGTCTCAGTTGGTACTTCATTCAAGATGTCAACCTGATTCATAAAATGAACCTACATTGTTTCTACATAAAACTTCATATTTTACTCAAGTGAGTAAACCCATAATCAAAAATAAAATCTGAATACAAACTTCTGGAATACATTCTTGAGGAGACAGTTATCAGATACTGGATCACTGGAGGCTGATTGGCTCCCCCAGTCTGAATGGGGACTATTCTTTACCAAGTGTTTGCCGTATGTCATTGGTGCTGTGTGGATGTTTTTCTGTATCACCCATCGTATCATTATAATAATAGTGAGAGAAGTATTTTTAATCCCCATTTTACAGATGAAGAAACTGAGTTTTAGAGAGGTTGAATAACTAGCCTAAGGCCATATTAGAAGGTAGGGGTGGCATCCAAACCCAATCTGTCTCACCATGAAATATATTCCAACTTGACCATGATTCTATGGCATCCTTCCTTGCAAGATTACACAGCAATGCCAAAACAATTGCTCTTGTCAAGGACAAAATTGTTCAGACAAGGTATCTGAGTCCCTCTTGTGCTGCTACAACAGAATACATGAGGCTAGATAATTTCTCTCTGGCAGTTTTGAAGATTAGGGATCCCAGAGTCAAGGGGCTGGGGTCTTGCAAGGGCCTCTGTGCTACATGATGCCATGGCAGAAGACAGAAGGGCAAGAGGGCCCAGCAGCACAAAACGGGCCCAAATTCTCTTTTATGACAAACTCACTTCCACAATGACAACATTAATCCATTAATGAGGGCAGCACCCTCACGACCTGCTCACCTCTTAAAAGTCCTGCCTCCCAACACGGTTCCCTTGGGGATTAAGTTTCCAACACACAAACTTTGGGGGACACATTCAAACCAGAGCACAGGGTACTCACATTATATAACAAATAAATATATAAGTCCCCCTAAAACCATATTTTTCTTTTCACTTGTAAAGTGGGGTCATGAATATACTTTAAAGAATAAAAAAATATAAAAGTTTAATAATTTAGTGGGAATATTTTGGGCTTGTATTTCAATTGTGAAACTTGATCTAGTCTTAAAGATTCTTATAAATAGTTAGATGATGAGTTCATTTTAAGTTCAGAAATCCTCACGTTCATTTTAAGTATTCATTTCATTGTTTTGGAAGGCCTAATTCAGTTCTTTACTTTGACTGATCTCGAAAATGTTTGTAAATACTGAAAAACCACTCTTGTTACTTTATCAAAAAACAAAAATTACCATTATAAGAGGAATAAATCGGCAGGAGGAGAAATGCATTGCTCACAGCCACCTAATTAATGCAGGTTGGAAACCATGTTATTTTAAGTTTACTACCCTTTCTTGTCACCTTTTCATAATGTTTCTTGGTGAATATAATCCCCCCTCAGAGATCTATAAACCTATTGATTAGACCTCTTAAATTGCACAAGAACACATAGGAGGCCCAAACTGATTCACACCAACAGACAATTGAGCCTTGAGATTAGACTTTGTAAAATGTTAAATATGAAAATAATTTCTTAGATTTGTCTAACTTTAATGTAATTTAAGTGTATGCTTCAAATATACTGAAATATTTTTATGCAATTCATGACAGTGCATAGTTTAGGATAAAACAGTTTTATCTTGGACCTCATTGGCTACAGGAATATGTAGAACCATTTGGGTAGCTTTATTTAATACCATCTCCCCAATAACAAGGATTGAATGGCAAGGATGCCAGTTTTGAATTATAGAGATGCTATCAAGGTCCTTCTGTATATAAGCAAAAATACACATAAGATTTGGTCATAGCAAATTCTTACATAGCACTTATTCCTGAGCAAGCTAGCTTCTGATTTTTAGATTATATTAATAATGCCCATAATAACTTTTTCATGTAGACACAGATATTACCTGAATTATACAGCTGTGGAAACTGAGGCACAGAGTTTTTAAGGAATTTATCCAAAGTCACATAGCTAGCAAGCCCCAGGGAGCTAGGATTTGAGCCACACAGTTTGCTTCCAGAATACATATTTGCAATCAGCAAGCTTTATTCCTCCTCAACTTAGATAGCTGAGCATGGAAATGAGACCGAGTTCTCCTCAGCCAAGTTTGAGGGAGAAGGAAGTTTGCAGAAGCTTAAACTGAAATATTGTATAGTAAAATTATTTGTCAACTCCTCTCAAATTAGGCTCTTCAGAACAGAGATGTCTCCTCTAGCACTTCATTTGTGAGTTAAAAATTGGCAATAATGGCGGCTACTGTAAAGCACTGTGTAGAGAGACTTCTTCCCAGATTATGATGAGAACATACAATAAACCCAGGATAGATTACATTATAAAAATCTACATCAAAAGAGCTCCAATCAAAGCTAGCAATGTAACACTGAGGCTTAGAGAACAGTAAAGAAAACACTGGCTATCACTGATCAAAAAGGAAGAGGGGGAGCTGGGAAGTAAAGAAAAGAGAAAAGTACCACGTGCATGGCAACCACTGAGCATAAATAAAATATATTTAAATTACCGCAGGCAAAGGAGAACCCCTGGAGTAACAGTAGGTATTTGAGCACCATGTTCTTTTCAAGGAAGTTTATAAAACAAACCAAGAAACAAAAACCTTAGTAAACACACACAAAAAAGTTAGCTAAAGAGAAAGTAAAACCAGGATACAGGAAAGCTAGCTGAAGAATCAGGTAGATTTCATTGTTGGCTGCTGGCAGAGCTAAAAGATTGCCAGCTTTTTTATAGGATAAGGATGAGGAGTTAATGAAAAGTCTACAGGGTGGGCAGAATGGGGGAAGGAGAGTTTGCTTTGCCAAACAAACTAAAGGACAAGATCCTTTGAGAGTACAAGCTGAGAAGACAGATGACTCCAGGAAGAGCCCCATGCATTAGGGAGGTTTGGCTGAGACATCTGCAAGTCACCTATGGGTCCCTTTGTTGATTGATCTGACCTGGCTGGTTAGGCAGCTTCAGGTACTGCCTTCCTAAGGCTACATAAAGAAAAAGCAGAAATTTGTTTTTCAAACAGGTTTTTATAAACTGCAGGCTCCTTTGCTAGAATTTACAAACAGCTGTTCAAGAACTAGTGTGCAACCTCCAGTCAAATAAGGCTAATATCAATAATGATAAAAAAATAATCATGCGAGTGAGAGTTCTCAATCTAGAGGCCCAAGAATCATATGATTTTCAGGACACCCCAACTCCCCTAAAAGTAATGTGTATAAGTTTGTGCGTAGCAGAAGAGTCTATTAATCTGCTAGGGCTGCCATAACAAAGTACCACAGATTGTGTGGTTTATACAACAGAAATGTATTCTCTCATAATTCTGGAGGCTGGAAGTTCAAGATCAAGGTACCAGCAGGGTTGGTTTCCTCTGAGCCCTCTCTCCTTGGCTTGCTGTCTCGCTGTGTCCTTACATGGCCTTTTCTCTGGGCACCCACATTCCTAGAGTCTCTGCGTGTCCAAATTTCCACTTCTTATAAAGACACAGACAGATTGGATTAGGCCCCACCCATATTACGTCATTTAACCTTAATTACCGGATTAAAGGCCTTATCCTCAAACACAGTCATATTCTGAGGTACTGAGACTTAGGATGTCAAAATATGACTTTTAGAGTACCACAATTCAGCCCATAGTGGAGAGGTTTTAGTTCTCATCTGAAAAAGATAAGTGATCAAGGAAACGATTAAGAACCACTGGTTTGGAGTCCAAGTATCTATTTTTTTTCTTTTGGTGTCATATTTCTTAAAAACTTACATCAAATATTATTTTGCTACATAAATATTCATAACTGGTATATAATGTTATATAGTTATTAGAGAAGTTAAATTAGTATAGACAAGGAATACTGATCTCTTTTTCACTAATACCTGCTCTCTAACAGGCTCTCCACAACACAGGCATCGTTGTCCTTTCGTGGGGTCATCACAAATATGTTGTCTAGGGCAGGGGTCAGCAGACTTATTCTGGAAAAGAACAGATAGTAAATATTTTAGACTTTCCAGGGGTAACGGTCTCTGTCCCAAGTACTAAGCTCTGCCATTACAGTACAAAAGCAGCTGTAGACAGTCCATAAAAGAATGGGTGGGGCTGTCTTCCAATAAAATTTTATTTATGTACACTGATATTTTAATTTCATGTAATTTTTACATGGCATACTATTATCTCTTTCAAAATGTGTCCTCAACTATTTAAAAATATAAAAAATATTATTATCTCATGGGATGAACATAAATGGGCAGTGGGCCAGGTTTGGCTCACAGGACATAGTTTATTGACCCCTGTCTAGGGAAGAAAACAGTCCCAAGGAACTATACCTGCGAATTTAGATCTATTTCTGTGATGACAATCGTCATAAGTAAAGTTTCATAGATTCTCTCCTCTATACTGTCATGCTCATTATTACAGAGTAGGATAGAATGCATTTGGCCAACTATGCATAAATACAGTTTTTCCCCTACCACTTGCAAGAACTCATCTTTTTTTTTCTTCTTCTTCATTTAGTACACAATAATATGGCAGGATCTCCTGTATGCCAAGTATTGATCTAGACACTAGAGGTAATGAAGGGAACAAAATAGAAAATCTACCTGTTCTCATGGAACCTATATTTCTTATTTGTCTTTTGTAAGAGGAGAAGGTAATTAAAACTTACTGAGCACCACCTGGTGCTAGATGCTAGGCTTGTGCTACCAGAATTGCCAGTCAGATACAGGATATGCACTGCCCAAGTCTCTGACGCTCTTCCGAAGGAACCTCCCCACAACTGTGCAATGGGTTGGCCCAGGAAGTGTTATCACTGTTTTGTGAATAAAATAGTTTATCTTAAACTACATGGTTCTTAAGAGGCAGGATAAGGTGAAGTGCTGTTTTCTTCCAAAGTCCATATCTCTTCCCTTATATAATTTTGTCTTCCAAGGTAGTATTTATCAATATTAAAAAAAAAAAAAAGAAGTAAAACAAACACTTTGGTAGACCTTTCTTACTGGATATATAAAATGTTGAGGAAAAATGCAAATCCAGTTTGCTCAGAGCTTTTTTCTCTTGAGAGTTCTCTTGTAGCACCACTGTGAACATCAACTAGGGGAGATTTAATGAAATATAATCAAACTTTTAAAATATTATTATCATGTCTTCACTTAGCCTTATTTCTTGGGTCAATTTCATGCCACATCTTTCTCATTTTTTTTTTCCTCTATCAACTTGCTCACTTTCTGCAGTTTCCAATATCAACTGTGAGAGATTGTATGAGCCTTTCATGACTTTATTCTATGGTGCAAGCCAGTGTATGAAAATGAAATCCTAAAATTTCCATCTAACAAACAGACAGATAAGCAAGCTGATGCTCGAGCTACAAGAGATGTTGATGTTGCTAACAAACGAAGATATCTGACTCTCTCTGCACTTAGATCAGATTGGAAAGCAACAAGATAAAACCAGAAAGAAGAATAGGAATCTTACGTTTTAAAGCTACCTAGAGTTACTAGCCTGCCCGAGTCACTTCCCACACTGGAACTCTTCTTTCTCAATTAGTAAAGTGGCATTTCCTTCAACCTTCAATATTACATGACTCACCTACTTTTGAGAACCAAGCAGATGTAACCAGATGGAGAAATCTCCGTGAGGACCATAAAGTGACCTGGCTTGAAATGGACTCATGTCTATTACCTGGGGTAATGTTTGGATTGTTTTTGATCGAATTTTGAAAGAAAAAATCTGATAAAATTAAAATATCTTTAAGGTTATTGGGAAAGTTGAATAAATAAAGATATATACATGCTTAGTACAGAGCCTGGCTAAGGGATGCATGTTTAGTGCATGACTATGAATGGCATTATTCTTACCAATAATTCTCAAGCTAAGAGAGCTCTGGAGGACAGCCAGCTGCCAAAAGTGGTAGGTAATTCACAGCGAGAACTGCAGCTGTCAAGTGTGTCCCAGATGTGTAAGAAAATCTCATGGGTAGCCATGTCCACAGAAGGTTGCTTGGTAAGTTTGCAGTCAGAGCTGGAGGTAATTAATAGTGTGAGACTAAAACAGCTTGATATGTTTGTTCCCAGAGTCAAGTCAAGCCTGCTGGACTGATTGGACTTGCATCTGAGCCCGATCCTATTTCTCTGAGCTCTACTAGTGTTTCTTCTTCTTTTTCTTTGACCTCCTTGAGGGAGGCTGAATAATGCCTCCCTACAAGCTGTCCATGCCCTAATCCCAGGACCTGTGAATACCTTAGATGACATGACAAAATGAATTTTACAGGTGTGATTAAGGATCTTCAGATGGGGAGATTATATTGGATCATGCAGGTGGGTGTAATATACTCATAAGAGTCCCTACAACAGGAAGCAGGAAAGTCCTTGGAAGAGAAGGCAGGGTGACCACAGGCAAAAGAAGAAAAGGAGATGAGAAGACTCTAGCAGCAGTTGTAGTGATCCTGTGTCTGGGAGGGGGCCACGAGCCAAGGAATACAGGCAGTTTTTAGAAGCTGGGAAAGGCAACTGGAGTCTTGACAAGGATCATATCACTACTGACTCATTTTAGACTTCTGACCTTCAGAACTGTAAGATAAAACATTTGTACTGTGTGCACTAATTTTTTTCAGCAACAATAGGAAACTAACATACCCTTTGACTAAACGTCTCCCCTCTCACTTATACTTTCTTTCATTAGATACCTATGTCTAATGTTAAAAACTATAATAAAGTTATAAACAAAAGTTAAATAACATACTTCTATTTAAACAAAATATAGGTATTGCGCATTATATAAATGTTTATTGATAGTACTTATGAATGTATGGATACCTATATCTAACATAAAACCAATAATAGAAGCATAAATAAGTGTTGCATGCCTAAGAATTATTTAATATATTTCTAGTGATTTTTCACATCTCTGTGGTCAAATTGGGCTAAGTATAATCTGATATTCTTTCAATTCAAATTCTTTAGTGGCAGTTCACAGTCGCCTTTATATGCCACCTTTCAATGCAAACACCTACTGGCTCCACAGGTTGGTCTTCCTAATAGTGGTACTTGAGGCTCGCCCCAAATGCAAAGGTTCCCGTGTTATTTTTAGCTGCCCTTAATGAGAGCTTCACATGAATCCCAAAGAGTTACAGACCTGGCCTTAGTGTTTCTTTACCTTAGCCTCCCATGTGTTCATCCCCTACCCACACTCTTTAGGAAACTCTTTCTGCTGCCAGGGTCCTGGGAATTCCAATGCCGCCAAAGTTTCCCAATACAAATACTGCAGGATTTGTGCAGTATTGAAAGAGTTTTTGCTCTTCAACACTGGTGAAAGGCCCCCTGCAGAAGCTCACCTTATGCTCAGCTCCATATAAAGTCCCTTTGAACAATGCCATCAACACTGGCTTCTACTATCCTCTTGCATAGCTGGTCAGAATCTTTCAGCCAGACACAGAGATGGTGTCTGAATCTCTTCACCTCTCTCCTAATGCCCCATCACCAGATCCTTCCCTCTCATTTCCAAGTTACCAGAGCAAAATCACATGCATATGAACAGATTAAGAGATCTATTCCTATGAGGGAGAAATGTTTTTCTAGAATGAATGTAAGAAGAGGAAAAAAAAAAAAAACGTTATACATGAATAGTTGGTAATGACCTACACTTGCATCATCATTGTTATACTCAAGGAATCTAGTTTGATAGTGTATTGCTGTTGTAGCTTCCAATGTTCTCTGACCTTATACCCTTAATCCTGTTGATATCTGACTCTGGCTTATTAGGAAACCAGTGAAGGTTTACTCTTTAATAATTCACAGTCCATTTGGGGGGCATCTGAAAAAGTCTTCACATTAAGACACACCTCTGATTAAGCATTCCTCTTCTGGTTTTAGTGTAAGAGAAACCTCTAGTCATGTTACTATTATGGTACCATGACACTAGTTTGTGTCATATATTTAGCTGTTCCAACTGTTCTGAAGAAATTAAGCCTGCCTTCGCACCTATAGTTTTATATATCTTCAATATGACATCAAATAGCATAGGAGCTGGGAATCTGACTCATGGACTCTGCATTTCTCATAGGGACTGTGGTACAGGTGCAGATAATGTTGGGCTTATAGGCAGTGGTAACCTTGGACCATTGTTATAACTCAATGATTGCTTTGGAAGTTTTGATAGAGTGACACGTACACTGAGATCATACTCAGTGTCCAGAGAAAAATCTTATTGCCATTATTAGAAAATGGTTTGAATTTTCTTTTTCTCTTGTGGGGTATTCATGTCTTTGGTTCCTTTTGTTCTGGACTGACATATGAAGCCATATCTTTATGATAATAGTAAGCATGTTTTAGTAATGTATATCTTATCAGCAATCTGAAAATCATCCTTTCCCAGCAATAAAATATTTTAAACACCTGCACGTGTCACGGAAGTTATTTCTTTGCTGAGATATGTAGTAAAGTAGAAAAGTATAGAAAAAGAGATAAGAGGGAAATGTTTTATTTTACAACATTTAAAACACATTTCAAATTTTTAAATTGTGCAATATATTTTTATTTGATAAATAGTATTAATAGCTCATCAAACAAAAATAAAAATAATATATTTACAAATAAAAAAATCATGCATGATTATTTTTGGATTTCAAAAACAGACTGAGAATGTGGCAATACCCACATGTGGTCACCAAGTTGAACAGTTAGCGTAGATTTGTAGGTCATTTGTAGTCAAGGTTTAGCTCCTGTACAAAATCCAGAATATTTCAGGAGTTTTAAAAGTTAGCAAATAATTTTTCTGTTATACTAGACTAAAAAAACACAGATTGCTACAACTTCCAAGAAGATTAAGAAAACTTAAAAAAAAATTTAAATTCTTTTACTAACTAAATTTGCTTAATTCTTTTTTCTAAAAACTTGCATGTATTATAAATGCATATTACTTTCATAATAATTACAAAACCCCTCACATTGGATTATAGTTAGTCAGGTAGTATGAATTCAGAATGAAGATTCCATTTAGGTGGTGCACATTGACATTAAAGGAAATATAATGATTTTCAGGAGGATTTTATAATGTGGCAAGCTAACCTCACCAAGACCACCAGACATAATCAAGGTTTTAAAAGTTGATTGACAGTTATGAATTAGTGTAGGCCAGGACAAAAATATGAGAGGCACATTTATGCATATGGTTAAAGATGAATGAACTAATTTTTCTTGGATTATAGTCCTGTGAACCTGCAGCTTTTGCAATGAATAAAAGAATCCTCTATGTAAGCCTTGAGACATTTCTCTGTATTTTATCCTTGACTTTTCATTTTTTTTTTCAGGTTAGCTGATTTAATTAAATATTCCCTAAAACACTAGATGTTAAAAAATGTACAAAACCTAAGATCCTGAAATCTCCCAATTTAGCGTTGATTAAAATCGATGAGTTTGGAGTTTTCTGTTAAATCAAAAGCTTCTGGCTTTCAGCAACTCTTTATTTTTGAAGAAACAGCTTTTTCTTTGTGTAACAAAAAGGCTTAGGAAAGCTTCTTAAAAAAAAAAAAAAAAGGACTTATAGGCTGCTGAGTCTTAAAATAGCCTTTAAGAATAGCAGCAGAACTAGCAACGTGTTCAAATGCACTGGGCCCAAAACCAGAGGAATCTAGAGACTTCCCCAGCTTGTCACTTGCCCTTTGCTTGGGTTACATCCTCCAAATCAGTACCACTCTTGTGTTGTACTTCTTTCTGTTATGAACAGAGGACATTTCTTTTATTTCTTTTCCTTTTATTCCATTTATTCTTTAAACAGTCCACATGATTGCTCTGTAAACATTTTACACACAATATATGGCATTGATTGACTAAAAGTAGAGAAACTTTGAGTTAACATTAAAATGTGTTTCCCATGACCATGGTTCTCTAATTGCAAGGAACTCGATATGTACTGAGTGGCCCCATATGTCAAGCATTCGAATATGTACTGGAAGCTCATCGATAAGAGACTTTGTCCCTGCCTTTAAGTAATTCTCATATAAAGTGAAGGAAGACTATGAAGATTGTTAAAATGTGGACTGGGTGCAAAATGTTTAAAGTAGTAACTCTTTTAGCAGTGATAATAAAAATGTGAAAATGAACATAAATATTTATCTCAGTATTAGCTAAAGTAATGATCAGTGCAAGATATGCTGAGGCACTCTGACATGTGAGAAAACAAATACTGATGGAAAATTTTGATATTTGGCCTGGAAATGTTATAATGATAAGGAATTCTAAAATAAAGGTAATTTAAGGATTGTGTGCACGTTGAGTATCCCTTTTGATATTTGTTAATTTTATAATTCTTGTGTTTCTATAGGGGATGGTTGATAAAGAAAGAGTGCTTCTTTCTTTGCAGTGCATTGATAGAGTAGAATAATTTCCATAATAAATTGACCCCCAAAGTATTATGACCCAACACAAGTGATAAACAATAGAAATTTATCTCTTGCCCACCTAACAAGGCAGATAAATGGGTTGGTGAGAGCTATTCTTGCCTCCATGAAGTCATCCAGAGATTCAGGTTTACAGACGTGCAGCCATCCTCAACATGTAGCTTCTAAGGTTACTCTGAGTTTGTCCCCATTCTTTCAGCCAGAAGGGGATAAACATGGACAGGGTTACTGGGAGGTTGCAATGGACCATACCTGAAAGTGATATACTTCATTTCTGCTCGATTTCCACTGGCTAGAGTTTAGTCAATAGCAGTACCTAAGTCAATGAAGACCAGGAAATGTAGTCTAGCCGTGTACTTTGGATAAAGAAGACAATGTAGATTTTGAGGAACATCCAAAAGCCTCTGCCATAAACAATGGAATGGGGAAGAGTAATCACCCCAGTTAGTGGGTATAATGACCTGCCTTATCAGTTCAGTTTGCACAAATTATCAAGCAACTCAGAGTAAAATAATTAACTGTGATGGATGGTCCTAGCTTTATATATTAATATTAATACATTGACTGACACATAAAAAAACAGAAACTTTTCCTTGAGGTCACAGTGTTCTATTACAAAAATAGAATAAAAACTTCAAGTGTAATTTAAAGATAAACATAAATAGAAAAATGAAACCAATTGACTTCTATTCATTTAATACACATTTTAAGAATTAAATTATAAATATTAATTGTAACAATAAAAACATCAACAAGTAAGATTTTATATATGCTTCACATGGCCCCGGGGTCAAAACTAGAGTGAGTTAAATACAACTCTCATGGCAGTCATTGTGTTAATTGAAAATCTCATTTTAATTTAATTGTACATAAGTTCTTCCCCCCGCCCCTTTCTAGACGAGCCACCTGCTAGAACATTTGTCTTTCTAACTAAAGTGAGGCACTTACTAATAGAAAAAAATGTTGTATTGCTTTCTCTTTTTGTTTGTTTGTTTTATTTCTGTGAAAAATTCCATACTGACTTGATAAAACCTTTCTGGCAATGAACGTGCGTAGATGTGATGTGATTTTAAATAATTCACACTGATAAATTTTAGCACACGTTATTGCTACTATTTTTGCGAAAATGTTGGGGATGGAATGGGTCTGGAACTAGTGGCAAGAGGGAGGCACACGAAGTTGACATTTTGCAGGCATTCATTTGCCCACACACTCTGCAAACATTTACTGAGTTCCTTCTATGTGCCAGGCTAATGCAATGGGCACGTTCTAATCAATGGGCATTGACTAAGTGTCAGACTCCATGCTGGGTGGCACACATCTGTTTCTTCTTATAATCCTCCTCAAATCCTTCTGAGGCTGAAGTTAAAGCCTCTGAAAAATCGAAAGGCCACTGAGATTAAGTCACTTATCCAAGGTCACGTGCTAGTCAGACGCAGTATTAAAACTAGGGTCAGAAACCAAATCTGCATGACTCCAAAATTTTACTCTTTCTACTATGCTGTCTTGACTCCTTAGGTAATTGTATATTTGCCTGGTCATTAGCAGAACCAGGGTGTAAGTCCTTGAAATATATTTGCACATAAAATGAAGTAATAGGGCAGGAAGGAGTTAAGGGATTTCAGGTGCTGGTGGTTTATATTTTGCCCCCCACTAAGAATGCAGCAGTGTGAATATAAGCCATGGAGCTGAATATTAAGCACAGATGTTTTGTCCTGCTCCCATCAATGTGGGAAAAGTTTCTGAAAGAGGAATTGAGAAAGGCCATAGAGAAAAGAATCTGTTGTTTTCTAGGGAAGTTATATTACTGTGATGCTTTCCACAGGAGCTATTCCTGCCAGCCACAAACCAGGGAGGCAAAATAATAAACCTCTCACAGAATGCCAAAAACATTCTGAGAGATGTTGGAGCATTAGTGGAAACCATGGAATTCTGATGGTCACAAAATGGCCAGTTCTTAGCCCGAGGTCAGGTTGCATGGTCTTGGGTAGAGGTCTGACCAAACAAGCTGTAGACATGGACTATCAATAGGGCCTTTCAAAGCCTGACAACCTAGCTTGGGAGAACTATATGACCCTGTTATTTTCTGGGGCAGTTCTCTAGAACAGTTGTGATTACCATTAACAAATTTATAGCCCATTAATCAATGAGTCTGGGTCATACCTTCAAAAATACAAATATTGCTTTACTAAAGAAGACATTATGTGTTCAATTATAAGCATTCTATTATTATAGTTGCCATCTATAGTAAGCATTAAATGTTGATTAATTTAATACAAATTAATCGATCATGTACTATGTGCCTAGGCTGGGGATAAAGTATTCAATACTTCAACAAAATCCCCACGCTGACCACACTTACCTTCTTGTAGGGGAGACAAACAGACAAATAAATATATATTAAATAACATTTCAGGTAATAGTGAGAGAGAAAATATTTAGAGGTAAAGAGACAATTTACTCTCAATGGATTCAGATTAAGGGACAAGAACTAGTTCTGCATGAAGGGGAAAGCTACTTAAATAGATCAGGGAGGATGTAGAAGGGGATATTTGGGCAGGGACATGAGTGGATGGGGAAGTTTGTAGGGGAAAAAAAGTGTTTGAGGCAAAGGAAAAAGCAATATAAGTGATGTTGAGCCAGAGAAAGGGGGAGTGACAGCAAAGAAGATCTGAGAGGTGGCCAGGGCCTCAGAGGCTATTGCAAAGATTTTGAATTTTATTCTAAGTATGAAGGGAAGCCATTGGATTTTTACCAAAATGAATCTGATTTACATGTGTAAGTGATGACTATTGCTGCTATTTGGTAAGTCAATTCACACCAGAGTAAAAATGAAAGTAGAGAACCCATTTAGAAGGACCTCAAATTCTTCCATCTAAGACATAAGTTGCCTTAGCTCTGGATGGCAGTACTAAATGAAGGAAATCTTGGGTCAGAAATAGAATGTTTTAGTTATAATTTATATCAAAGGTCCAATGTCCCTTGTCTTCAGAGAGCTTACATTCTAGTGGGGAAGATAAGAAATACACAGATAAACTAATCATAGGGAAGCCAAGAATCATATCAAGTAGTGGCAAGTGGAATGAAGAGGACTAAACCAAGAGAATATGAAATGCAACTGAGTGGCTGGGGAAAAACCCTTCATTTCTTCTTTTCCTACTAACTTTTAATTTTCATAACTTTTCAGGCTTAACAGAAAAGTTTCTAGACTAGAACTACTCACCCAGACTTCCCAGTGTGAAGTTCTGCCACATTTGATTTCTCTCTGTGTTTCTCTCTCTCTCTCCCTTTCCCTCTTTCCTCCCACACAAACATTTCTGTGTTTGTTTTCTTTTTCCTGAAACATTTTAGAGTAAACTGCAGACATGATGCCCCTTTTCCTCTAAATACTTGAATTTGCATTTTCTGGAAGAAGGGACATTCTCTCACATAGCAACCCCACGATTATCAAAATCGGGATACGAACACTGATGCAATATTCTTACCTAATCTACAGACCTCATTCAGCTTTGACTACTTTTCCAAATAATGCCTTTTTCAGCAAAAGAAAACCCTGGAAGATGTGTCATGTCTCTTCAGTCTCCTTTAATTCCAAAGAATTCCTTGTCTTTCCTGTGTTTCATGACCGTGATATTTTTGAAGAGTACAAGCCAGTCCTTTTAAGGAATGTCTTTGTTTTCTCATGAGTACACTGAAATGCTGCCCTTTTGGCAGGAACACCATCGGAGCAATTTTGGGCATCCTGTCAGCAGGCACATGATGTGTATTTGTCCCATTAATAATGATGTTAATTTTGATCACTTCGTTAAGGTAGTGTCTGTTGTGGTTTTCTGCCATAAAGTTACTATTTTTCCCTTTGTAATGAGTAAGTATCTTGTGGGGAGATGCTTTGTAAATATCCTGTTACTTCTCAAACTTTCACCCACCAGTTCTACAATCATAGTTCTTATGATCCTTGCCTGGATCAATTATTAGTATGGTAGTTTCCAAATGTTAATTTTTATCTCATCATTCCTTCTGCATTTAAGAGTTGGCTTTCCCTTTTTCATTGTGGATTTATTATCACCAAGTCTTGGATTTTTATCTTATTTAGTGGCTTGTAATTGTTTACTATTATTTTTATTTTGATGATCTGAATGTCACAGATTTGGCCCATGGGAGCTCCTTCGTGCTGGCTCCTGTGGACATGTTCCTATTATTGATTGAGCCCTTCCTTACTTTCTGGCACCACAAGGTTTTCCAGGGTCCTTTTTCATTTCCTGCCCCAGCCCTGCAGGGATAGCATCTTTTAGATTTAGTCAGCTAAGCTTCTAATGGCAAGAAGTAGGCAGCTATGCAGAGAGCAGGGGTTGTGGAAGGGAAGAGAACAAGCAGTGAGCCAAATGCAGGGATGTCTGGCCAAATTTAAGGATCAGCAAGAAAGCCAGTGTGGCTCGAATGAGTGTGATTCCAAAGACAGAATGATGTTAGATGAGATCAGAGTACTGTTATGAGCAAATGATTTTGTATATACATATAATATACATTTCAGTCATTGTTACAAAAGCTTTTAGTTCCACCTGGACTGGTAGAAGAAAGTATCCTCTCAGAAAGCCAAAAGTTAGCAGACAGACAGGCAAAGGAAAAAGACAGCATTACAAAGGAGAGACAAAGAGAGGTCCAGTCCTGGATCTCAGGACAGGTAGTCCCACTGGCGGTTGAAAGGAAAGCATTTCAGTACTGATTCTTCAGTGGACTCACAGCAAAGAGCAAGAGGTTATAGACGAGCTGTCGTTCTACTGACCAATGAGAGGGAAGTGTTTGTGATGCAGCAATGGTAGAGTGCAGGGATGTGGGGGAGACAGAAAAAGATCATCAGGGGATCATGGCAGCATTGGAGGGAGGTGGAAGGTAATAAAGACCGTCTCAGACTGCAGAAGCTGTGTTTAGGAAATATGCAGGAAATGTTGAGTGGCTGCTACAGGCAGCAGTCTTCCAGGAGCATTAATGAGAGAGATTAGTCTTAGTCTACTAAGAATAACTGTGAGCCTCAAAGAGGATACAGTTCAGGAAAGAAAAAGCACAATGCAGCCTGAGTCTTATTCACTAATAGATCATGGAATGGAGAGCTTAGCATTTCCTAGTGAAGCCATATCAGTGATTAGATGATAGCACCTCTACTTCTAACATAGGTCTTTTAGAAACCAGTATAAAGCCTGGCCATAGTGTTTGGAGTCTACTCACAATTTCCTGGCTTCCTGTCTTAGTGCATTCGTATTGCTATAAAGGAATACCCGAGGCTGGGGAATTTATAAAGAAAGAGGTTTATTTGGGTCATGGTTCTGCAGGCTGTACAAGAAACATGGCACTAGTATCTGCTTCTGGCGAGAGCACAAGCTGCTCCCACTCACGGCAGAAGCAAATGGAAGCTGGTGTGTGCAGAGGTCACGTGGTGTGAGAGGGAGCAAGAGAAATTAGGGACACGCTAGGCTCTTCGTAACAATCAGCTCTCACAGGAACTAAGAGAGTAAGAGCATTAATCTATTCATGAGGGATCCACTCGCAGGCCCCAAATACTTTCAATTAAACCCCACCTCAAACATCGGAGATCAAATTCAACATGAGATTTGGAGGGGGTCAAACAAACCAAACTATAATAGTTTCTAAGACCCCACATTAAAAGAACTCCATTCGAACCTTGTTGAAGTAGAATCACTGAAACAGTTGGAGCAAAAGAATGAAGCAAATGAAGATCATCTTGTACTCTCTGAACGGGTCCTAATTAAATGTAGAAACACATGAATCCAGCCGGGCCCGATTTACCAAGGTCTCCTGCCCTTGCTGCTTGGTCACTAAGTACTGGTCTGTTAGTTACCTCTTTCTTCCTCTCATCCAAAGCTAGTCACGCCTCATCTGTGACTTTCCCTTTTCTTTATTGATTTATTTATATCAGAGAAGACTCTTGGATTCTTACTTTATACGATGGCTTCACATTATAAGTAAAATTGCTAAGCATTGTTCATACTTGTATTGTTATTCTTATTATTCCATATTACAATTTATCTAACACGAATCATTTTTTTGCTCCTTTATTTAACTGCAAACTCCTTGAGGGCTGCAGGCACAGTACCTGGCACAAAATGGGATGTCCAATAAATGTTTGTTGAATAAAGAAATAAACAAACTTCCAGGACTGCAAAGACACAGGTATCAGCTAACCCACCAGCACCTGAGATGGTACAGTAGTAGATTTAACTGCCATTAGTGTTGGGTTGGTTGAGAAATGTGTGTGTGTGTGTTGTACACCCTCTGATCAACTCTTATCACAAAAATCCTAGGTCTTAAAAATATTTAATAAATGTTCTCTGTAATAAAATTGTTTAATTGTGCTCTCTATCCTGCTTGGTTTCCCAGGGATGATTTAAAACAAGGTCTCATGATCTGGGGTTTTCTTCTTTGCCTTTTAATTGAATATTGAACTATTTGGGTCTCTACAGAATCTGAAGTTGCCTTAGGACACAAGCAAATGATCCTAGACATTCTAATCTCAGGCAAATGATCCTTTCTTCTCACTGTGAGGACCTCCAGTTTTCCATGCATAAATTACACATATTGGAGTTCATGCTCTCTGGCCTCTCCATCTGAACAGCACAGAGTTCTACAGCTCCCGCTCGGGGAGTGTAGTAATTGCCCCTTAAATACTCTGTGAGTCTTCTCCCAGCTATGGCTTTATTGTGGGGCCCATCCCAAATAAAATAGGAACACTGGAGAGAAATCAGAAATCACATTGTTATTGATTGAAATGAAAGTGTAACAGTGGGATCCAAGTTAGGTATCGTTTTCTATCTAAGACTGCTTCCTAGTGCAAAAGGTCATTTTGGGGGGAGTCTATTGTAATCATTAATACCCACTACTCTTGAGGCATTTAACAGCTTCTGATACTTGTTGTCATGTTCATCTTCCCATTTTCAGGGAAAGTTTCAGGAAGTCTGGACTGTGTCCAACTCCTCTTTCCTTTTTTTTTTTTTTTTTTTTTTTTTTTTTGAGACAGAGTCTGGCTTTGTTGCCCGGGCTAGAGTGAGTGCCATGGCATCAGCCTAGCTCACAGCAACCTCAAACTCCTGGGCTCAAGCAAGCCTGCTGCCTCAGCCTCCCGAGTAGCTGGGACTACAGGCATACATCATCATACCTGCCTAATTTTTTCTATATACATTAGTTGGCCAATTAATTTCTTTCTATTTATAGTAGAGATGGGGTCTTGCTCTTGCTCAGGCTGGTTTCAAACTCCTGACCTCGAGCAATCTGCCCGCCTCAGACTTCCAGAGTGCTAGAATTACAGGCATGAGCCACCATGCCCAGCCTAACTTCTCTTTCCATACACAGCATTTAGTTCAAAGTCCAATACATAACAGGTATTTAATAAATAGCTTCATCAATGAATAAATGCGTGTGTATATATACATGCATATACATGTACACACATACATACTACATACACACGTGTGTTATATATAGGATTAAGGGAGTACAGAAATAAGGAGTGAAAAATAAGATTTTGTTTATTTTGTTTGAATTTGTTTCCAAAACAAAGAAAAAATATGGAATACTTCTATAAAATGCTGTTAGCTTGAAAATGAATGTCTTTTTAAAGCACAGTGAAGGAAATTTCTCTTTGCTAACAGCTTTATTTTAAAAAAAAGAGTACAGGTGATTTATAATCTAATTACCCTAAACACTCAAGAAAGTTTGTTTAAATAAATGAGTGCATGAAAGAATGAATGAATGAGTGAATGATTGTGATAAAAACAAAGAGCTTTCTTTGGAATTGGTAGCATTACTTTCCCTTCAAATCTACTTCAAATATAAATTAAAGTTCACATTAGACACAAACAAAATACACACAATGAGATTTCAGTATCTAACACACACACACAAACAATGAGAAATGCTTTTTCCTTTACTCCCAGGCTGCCCGGTGGGTCTGGAAGTAACCGTACCTTTAGGAATGTGGAGAAGATAGTAACTTAAGCCAGTCTGGCAGCTCCTGAGTGGGTGGTGGAGACAGGGCAGCTCTGAATGGGCCCTTTGATGGACCCCAGCATCTCCCATCTCCAAGCGTCTCACTCTCATTAGCACTCGCCTTGGGGCAGCCCTGTGCCAAAGGAAAGCAGAGAGAGAGCACAGCCCATGCTAGGCATCACCCTGTCTCACCAGGGCTTTCCTGTCTGGCTTTGTTGCCAGCGAGCTGTGTGGCTTTGGAGCTCTCAGTTTCCCACTCTCACACCGGGGACGCTCTCTGCCTGGCCCCTGCTTTCTTCCTTCCCAGGTTGCTGCCCTGCAGCCCTGGATGCACAGGGCTGCTTTGGAGGAGCTGCGACCCCAAAGCCCAGGGCTCCCAACAGCTGGCCTTACTCCATTGTGAAACAGCAAATGCTCAAACTTCTGCTTCATTCCCGGGGGACCCCCCATTAAAATGATTTTGTATTCACTACCTGCCAACAGGACCTGTAAGCGAGCCAAGAGGAGCAGCAGATTAAGCATAATTATGAATTCTGAGTGGAAGGGAGTAGTTTGAGATTGTTTTTCATGAAAGACCTGTTTTTTTTTCCCCTACTGAAAATTCACATAAGGAAGTATTGAATGCTCCATGGAGTCTTTATATTTAAATGTACTTTGCAATTAAGGTTTCTTGCTTCTTGCGCTTTCATGAAACGAGTAGAAAACCTCTCAAACTTGAAAGCTGTTCTTAAAATTGGATTTTGGTTTGCTCAGGATTTTTATCTAATTTTCTAGAGGAGTAATTTTAACATCTATTAACAGGAACTGGTACCAAATGTAACCCTCAAGACATTTCCCAGGCTTAGTTGGCAATGAGCAGCTAATCCCTAAGGATTTCTAAACCCGCACATCTGAGGAGGAATTCAAAGGCCTCTTGCAGGCTGTTCTTGAGTGCTTAACATGTGGTCATCAGTAACAAGTCAATTATACCATTTATTCTTTTTGTCTTTCCTTCTTCGTAAACAGAAAAAGAAAATCCAAGATGCTGAACACTAAACTATTTGCAGTGCCTGCATACACCATACTAACTCACCACTATGAATGTATACAGTGTAACAACTGTTCCTAATTTGATATAAAAGTATTATTAACAACACGTCTCATCATGTGTCTTCCCCATGTTACAGATCTATTTTCTCTCTTCAAAATACTTTTATCTGCATATATGAGTGGCATTCAAGATAGCTTGATGGCTGTTCAAATAGACTGTTCAAATTTGTGATGTTTACCATCATAAATTACCATCATATTATTCAAAATTAAGATCAGAAGTTGCTTGCTGTCAAGTAAAAATATTAACTTTTTAACAAGCCCAGTAAATTTTGGAAGAGATTAATGATAATGACATTAACAATGATAGCAGCTAGAAGGTACCACGTATTTATAGTATGTCAGACATTGTGCCAAACATTCCATGTCTATTATCTCTTTAAATCTTCACAAACTCTGGGGTAGACATTTTATTATTATACTTATTTTATACATGAGGAAACTGGAACTTAGAGAGTTGAAGTTAATTTCAAGGCAATTTTTTTTTTCAAGGCAATTTTTGATGGGAGCTTGAAAATGGAACCCTGATATACATGTATCTGATGCATGCTAAGGATATTTTTAAAAATCTTTTACTTAATTGCTTTCAGTAACTTTATTGAACCCATAAGGAAAATCAATGTGATTTCTTTGTAATCATTTTTATATAAATTACTCCTACTTCTTAAATTCTTAAAATTATTTAAATATATTCGTTGTATGTGGTTTTAAAAGCAACTAATGCGTTTGGTTAAAAGTAAAACTCAACAGAAATCAAGCAGGTTGGGGAGGTGGAGGAGACAGGTAAATTCACACTTAACGGGCACGATGCACACTATCTGGGAGATGGGCACACTTACAATTTTGACTCAAACTATACAGAAACAATTCATATAACCAAATGCTTGTGGCCCTGTAATATTCTGAAAGAAAACGGAATATCCACGTGTTTATTTAAAGCTGCAGAACTTCTCAACCCCAGTTGAGTTAAATTTGCACTTTTTATCCAGTCGTGTGTTTAGGAAGGAAAAATAAAACCTGCATTTATTCATAATTTTAAAATATTGGTATGGCACATTAATATTTAATAAGATTTGGTTTCTTAGTTGTTTCCAAAATTAAGTTTAACCACTTATGTTATGTTTATCAAAATATTTAATGATGAAGTAAAAGTAAGATGGGAATCAAGCACAGGAAAATATATTCTGCCCTTATGTAATCGATACCTCTTCATAAATTCAACATATCACAGAATTAAATGGTTTAAGTTTTTAGCCATAATAATAGAACTAAATTTTTGGCCAGATGGATTATACTGCTTCTTTGGTTGCTGGTAGTTGGTGGTTTAAATGACTTAAAACAGTATCCAATTAATCCCCACATTTACATTGAACACTTATTAAATACAAGATAGCTTGTTAGTCTGAATTTTGGTTTTTTAAGACTGAAAAAAAATCTTGCTTTATGTTCAATAGTCAGGGAACTTTGGATGTGTTCACTGTCACTCATTGTTTGGGTAACATTATAATCAATACATTGAT
Organism: Microcebus murinus; assembly: GCF_040939455.1. Lineage (NCBI taxonomy): Eukaryota > Metazoa > Chordata > Mammalia > Primates > Cheirogaleidae > Microcebus > Microcebus murinus. Next base: position 91,262,753 of record NC_134111.1, on the reverse strand, counting down.
GCTATGTACAATTTTTGCTTTTTCCAAACATATGCCTAAAGGCTTTTGAAACATTTCCATGGTAAAAAGCACAGTATGAGGGGCCAGAGCATATATCTGGCCTAATTATTTTTCTTCCCCTTCTCACATTTTCATTGTTCAAACATAGTGGTGGCCGTGTAGAATGACCCGGAAAGGCATCAAAGAAATGGTTCTCTCACTTTATATGTGAGCTTTCTGATCTTCAAATACCCAAAGGGTCTTAGAAAAGTTGACTGAGTCTCCTTCTGATAATCAGCCTATGAAGCCAACTGGGAGCTGATAAACAATTGTGTGGCTCCTACGGGAAAGGGGTGAAGTGAAGGGAGGCAGAAGGCAAGTAAAATGACTTACGTATTTATGGTGGCATAAAAAAGAAAGGGTAAACACCTGTATCTTTTCAAATTGTAAAGGGAATATATGTGAACCAGAAAAAAAATATTGAATGACCTCTCTGGAGGTTTTCTTGAAAAATATTTTAAAAGTATGTTTAAAAAGATGGCAACTGGAAAAACTTACATTAAGTATTGTTGGAACTCATATTTCCCTTTGCTTCATGAAGTCTGCTAGCTTTGTACTTCCCTATGTGTAGGTAGAAGAAAATGCCATCTGTCCTCTCATCCCCAGTATATCCCCTTCTCCTCTTGCCTTCATCCTGGCAAAGACTCAACATGATGAGTATTAGTATTATGTAGGTGCCAGGTGCAGGTTGGGATATTTTGGTATAAAACTCAGAATGCGGCAGCCCGAACCCTTACCAGGGCCGTCAAGGGGAAACTAAGAGATGAGCTCGCAGAAAACTCCCTTTTGACCTACTCTTTTCATTGAACCTTCCATGTGATTCTCAAAGCAAACAACGAATCACGTCAGACACAGGAAAGATACCTATCCCAACCTCATTCAATGATGTCATTGGGCTGTGATTTCCTTAGAGCACCTGTGAACCAACAACTTGAGAGAGTTTCCACAATATTTTAGGACGCAACATCCTTAAAGGAGGACTGAAATTGATTGATGACATGAACACTGTAAATAATTTGAATTTACTGTGAGGGTTTTCAGATAAATTTCTAGAGTTATTGAACAATAAAATTGAGTGTGTATTGAGCACTGATAACATAGGTAAGCCCTTATGGTGTATCTTCTTACTTAATTTTCTCAACAATCCAATGATTTAGATACTGTTATGATTAGTATTTCTCAGAAGCGTTAACTAAAATGTATTAGTCAGTGTTCTTCAGGAAAAAAAAAAAACATCGAGAGAGAGAGAGGTTTATTTTAAGGGATTGGCTCATGTGATTACAGAAGCTGAGATATTCTAGTCTGCCATCGGTAAGCTGGAGGAGAGCTGGGGGGCGGTGTAGCTCCAAACTGAGTCCAAACACTTGAGAACCAGGAGAGCTGATGGTGTATGTTTCAGTCCCAGGGTAGGAGAAGACTGATGTACCAGCCCAAACACCAGTCAGACAGAAAGAGAAAATATTTCTTACTCCACCTTTTGTTCTGAGCAGGCATTCACAAATTGGATGAAGCCCACCACATTGGGGAGGGAAATCTACTTCACTCAGTCTATTGATTTTAATGTTAATGTTATCCAGAAACACCCTCACAGACAGACCTAGAATACTGTTTAACCAAATACCTGGGCAACCTGTGGCTTATTCAAGTTGACACATAAAATTAACGATCACCTGGAGAGTTTGAAAAATATCATACTTGGTCTCTCAGCCAATGGGATGGAAATGACAGAAGTACAATATTAAACCAAGTTATGTCAACTCATGAATTATACAAACTTAAGTTGTTCTTATAAGAGAGCTGAGGGGGAGTTAGGGAGACCCATATAACAAACAACTGTAAGAACATTTAGATTAAGTGATAATATATTGGAGTCAAATTGATATATTTATATTAACTATGGAAAAGTTTTTTTAACCTTGCTTATGGTTTCCCATGATTTCTTTCAAGGGATTTAAATGGAGACTCAAGACTACTTGCTTGTTTGTGAAAATACTTTTGAGCAAAATACTTTGAGCAAAAGATGCAGCTACCAATACAAAGTGGGGATTCCCATGACTAGAGGAAATCCAAAGGGCTCAACAATTCCAACCTGCAGAAGTAGGAACCCACAGACCTTGGCCCACTGTGTCACCTGTGGGTTTGGAATTGCCAAGAAGAACTCAAGCCACAAGGCACTGGTTGAAACAATGCTTTACTCATAGAAAGGAAAGGAGGCACAGCAAGACTGGTGTCCATGATGTGTGCTGGTCTCCCATGGCTAGTACCATCCCAATACCTGACCAGAGACAATGACCTTCATACACCTTTCTCATGCTGCAGAAGGGCCCTGTTCCCTTCACCTAGGGAGCAGATATACTGGTGGGGCTGGCCAGGTACCATAGGAGGCACAAGCTTAAGCTATACATGCGGGTTCACTGTGTATCTGGAACAAAGGAAAGATTTCTCTAACCAAAAAGAAGAATCTGGGGCCAAGTGACAATGTGACACCACACTTCCATTCTAAGGGAATATTCTAGGCCCAGGGCTAATGCACCCACCCAAACTCAATATGAAGACAGTTTAAACACCAGATTAATTATTTTTCACTTGAGTGTTTTTCATAATATAGTCAGCTTTTGAAATGAAGAGTCAGCCATAAATCTTAAAATTAGCTGGGGAATTAATTTTAAAATTAAACACATGATGATGAATTACAAGCAAATGAACGAGTAGTAATGTATTAATAGAAAAATGAAACTGGGCTGGCTGGGGTCCTGTGTGTATGGTGACTTGTGCTGAGCAGCCTCTGCAGGGCAGCATCTTGGTCAGGGAGGAAGAGATAAATATACAACTCCTTAATTTTGTTTTTTAACTTTGCCTGTCAGAAAGCTCATGCCTGAGAAATTGTTTCTGGACTGAAACCACATTTATGAGCTGTAAGATTTCACAGCATACAGTGACACTGAGAAGGCATAAGGAACCAACACTTCGAAATCTGAAAATGCAAAGATTAGAAAAAACGATCACAAGTGAGGAGTGTTGACTCAGTCATTCACTCGACTTCCTAAACATATTCACTCATCCGTCTTTGCTAACTCGAGCCCCTCTTCCCCTCAACAGCTAACTACTTCCCCACCTCAAAAACATGGCCTTTATATTTTCTCCTTGTGAAGGGTGATCAAATACTGCAGAGTTCTCTAGAAATAAGTGATGGTTTTATTTCCATCTGATGAAGCTAACAGTTATCAGGATGATATTCAATGGAGAAATGCACAGTTAACTGTGATTTAAACACACACACACACACACACACACACACATATATATCTATCACCTGGGAGGAAACAATATAATAGATCAATGTTTCTTTATCTAGATGTCAGGGATGAAAATGGGGATGGGTAGAGGGAGAGAGGAATGAGGCCACTCCCCATCTTTCACGTCCTTCTTATTAGAAGACCACCCCCTCCTCATTCTCCCACTTCCACTTGGTATATAGCTCCGTGCTGAGCAATCAAGCCACAGTACTTACGTGACTTAGCATTGGAAGAGATCTTGTTTCCCCTAAGGAAGAAACAAGAACACCCTTTGTGGCTCCTGCCTGTGACAAATTTATCCTAGTTCTTATAAAAGTCTATAAGCTTTTTCGGATGAAATGATGTGTGAAGCCACATGAGAGGGGATGATTTGAGCAGTGGCTGTAATTCCCCAACACTCCTCCAATTAGTTTGTTAGAAATGGAAATTCCAAGAGTAGGTGTTGTCTGCAGAGGCCTTTGTTAAAATGCTTATGTTCACCCAGAACAGAGAGCATTTCCACATTGGCCCCTGATTGTGTCTGCAGTGGAGGGAACATGGCCATACACTGTGGCAGAGGGGGCAGCCCTGGTCCCTTGGTCTTTATTCAGCCCTAACGTCTGCATTTTCTGGTTGTGTGATCTTGTGCAATTTATGCGCCTTTTTGAGTGTCGCTTTCTTCAGCCATAAGATGGTGAAGAGTCCTTACCTGTCAGGTTTAAATTAAATTAAATGAGTTGATATATGGAAAGAACTTGCCATCGTATCTAGAACACAGTTTGCACTCCAAAAATGTTAGCTATTATTAGATGCTTATCAGATTCAGCAAGCTGAAAGAATAAGATGCAGGAAAAGCAAGATTTGAAAAGACGAAAGGGAAGGAGTTACTGAAGGAGATGATGGAATGGGGTGGGATCTGGACTCGCCTTTGGAGGGATTCGAGGTGGGCATAAAGGACTGCTGTGATCACCTGGGGCACTTGGCTAGTAAACAGAAAAGAGGTAATAAAGTACCAAGAGACACAAACTCTTATTTCACTATCAAAACATTTAGCTTTTACTCTCTACCAGACACTGTTCTGGGCACTTTACAAATATTAACTCAATGATTCATCATTAAAACCTTATGAGATTGGTGCTATTCCCATTTACAGTTAAAAAACTAAGGCACAGAGAGGTTAATGAACTTGCCCAAAGACACACAGCTGGTGAGTAGCATAGTTTGGGCTTGAATCCAGGGTCTTGAGTACATGATTTTAAACATTAGACTAAATTTCATTTTCACAATAACCTTTACAAGGCCTGGCTGTGACTTTTTGGAAGTGGAGCAGGAGACCCTAAGATTCATGCTGTTCAATTGTATTTCATTCTTCCTTTTCCTGATCCTCATTTCTTGAGCACCTGTCCTTGTTTCCACGTGTCATACTGTGAGTCAAAGAATTCCATTCATTCTTAAACTGTAGTGTGTCTTCCAATTTATGTATTCTATTTTTATTTTTTTAGACTTCTGCTAACTAACTTTTATCTCATAACACATAAATTTATTGAAATTAGTATATATTTTCTCTAGAATCGACAATATAGCGTCTTCTCACTTGACAACATGCTACCTGTAGTGGTATGGAACATACAGCAAAGGTAGTGGCAGTGATCAAAATCTGCAATTCATTTTGCAGAGACAACATCCTTTTATTATAAATTCTTACCGCTTCATGTGATTTTGAAAATGGTAGTCATTCAACTGGCCTTATAACTATTCAAATGTAGGTGCATTTCTTTTCCTTTATGCATGTGTTCTGAACTATTTTCTCCCACAAAAAGTGAATTTGGTACCTTTTCGCCACATAAACATTGAACATTATGATTCAGTTATTTATTGACTTTATTAAACACTGCCGGCTTTGATGCTGTAGCCCTATTAAAAGACATTGACAAACATAAAACTGTTCCTATAAATCTGAGGGAAAGTCACAGTTGTGAAGTCCCAACTTATTTTTACTAAGCTGTGTAAAGCTGAAAGGGCAAATAATTTCTATGTAGTTGCAAAGATACGCATGCATTCATTTGTGTGCCTTTTTACTCAAGCGGATTGACAGTACCTGAAACCAAAACCGTCCCTTTCTCTCCTAGACAAGACAGGATAAGCGTTTAGGATGCAGAACCGAGGAGTCCCCACCTCAGTTGGAGGCACCATTTAAAGACAGCAACCGCATGGAGATGAGCATTTTCTCTTGGGATGTCCCTTTAAGATGAAGGCTTATTTTCACAGTGCTCAGACTGGCCATTTTGATGGACATTCTGATTTATAGAAATACCTAATTATTCCTAATTGTCATTTTGCCCTCATTTGCTTTAACTCTCATATTTGAATAACATTTCATCTACATCCTATTGACTCTGCGGTAATAGGAAATACCCAATGCCTGTCAACTGATTGTGTAACCTAGGGAGAGGATGCTGACGTGACTTAAACCTCCGAAAAGAGAGCCTAGGTGGCTACAGGAGAATTTACATTTCCTATTTCTCTCCTATGGCACAGAAGGAGAATTTTTTTTTCTTCCTTTTAGGGAAACCTGAAAAGAAGAAAAGCATAGAATACATTTGCATTTGTTATTTGCCTTGTTCTTTCATTTTAGGAAATCTACCTGGTTATTTTGGTGAAGTAAAAGTGGTTGATAATTTAGAAAAGCCCCAGGGTCATCCCATGTAATGATGACATACTTTTCTTTTCATCACCAGGGTCATCATTATTGCTTTTCATAAATTCCTGTCAGTTTGCTGGAGCTGAAGGACTTTTTCTCCCTAGCTTCCTTTCATTCAGAGGTTTTAATGTGCCATATTTAGAGTCAAAAGTTGCTTACTCCTATAAGAAGTAATGTGATCAGAAATAAAATGGAAACTATGACTCATAAATTTGATTAGCTTAGCTCACTGCTTGTCTTTGTATCACTCTTGACCTAAATATATGTTTTACATTTTTAAATAGTTGGGGAAAATATCAAATGAAGAGCAATTTTTACAACCCTTGAAAATTATATAAGATTCACATTTGTGTACATAAATAAAGTTTTATTGGAGTTGAGCCACACCTATTTTTTTATGTATTGTCTATGATCAATTTCCCGCTACAACAGTAGAGTTGAGTGGTTAACATAGAAATCATATAGCAGGCTCAGCCTAAAATATTTACTTTCTAAACCTTTACAAGAAAATTTACTGACCACTGGGTTATAAGGATATCTAGAATACATAAACAGAGAAAAAAATGTGGTTATAGTACATTTTTAAAAGTTAGTACTTATTAAAAGGTTAGTGACTTAGAAACATTGTAGTAATCTTTTCTAATTAAATTAGAAATTGCAGATCATCTCATCCTAAGGATTTATTTTATAAAAGAAGAAACTGAAGACTAAAGATTCAAACACATTTTCACAGAACAAGCAGCTTTCAAAAGAATTATGAATTATGACACTTCAGTCCCTTACATTTCCAGAAATGTTTATGTTGACTGTTTTTATACACCTTCTAGAAAGGGTTATATAAAAATGTCAAACGTTTTTATGCACTCAATTCCTAGCAGTTTATGGAAGATTTGGCACCAGCCTCATAGTTACAGAAGTAATCTTGGTTAGCTCTGCTTTGCTGAACAGGTTTCCTGCGAAGGCTCTGTAGTCTTCAAGAAGGCAGAGTCATTGTGGGTTTACCCTCCACTCATATCCCAGGGGGGCTCTTTCTTTCCTTTTTTCTCTAGCACATCACATAATTTAGGAACAGTCATGTAATATTGGGTTTAAAACAAAAGCCCAGTGAGTGTAATTAGGTTCTTTGTGAGCATGATTGTTTCCTAATACTCACTAACCCTTCCTCTCTTGCTGTCAAAAGCCTTTATTATTCATCTCTGTAAGTGAGGAGCACCTTGAAGCCCAGTCCTCTTCCCGCTCCTTGGTTGTTCATGCTTTTCAAGTATTATCATGTTATCACTTTAGTCATCACTTTGGCAGGCTACGCTTATAGATACATAGTCTGGTGCATCAATCTTGCCACGTAAGCCGTGTCTTCCAATGCATTTATCATTCACTTTGCTTGTCTCTGAATTCCATCCAATTTACCTACTGCCTTCTTTCTGGGGCTGCGATGCCCCAACTTGACTGTGGTATTCTAGGTGTGATTTCACCAACCCACAATCCAATGCTTTTTCTAAGTCATAATTCAAGACACAACTAGCCCTCTTCTTTTTATTCCATAGAACAATATAAAATGAAAACAAATGTATAAATCACCATTATACCTCCTCTGTGACCCTGGTAGTCTTCATACATAGCCAGTGTTCTTGTTGCTGAAGAGTTCGAAAGGACCTTGAGAACTCACTTACTTTTTTTCCATCGGCAAGTTTAAAGATAAACAATTCTGGACTTGTTTATCTTATTCTGCGAGACCTAAACCAATGTGAGTAGTGCTTTTTATTATTTAATAATACTCACTAGGTCTTGGCGATAGCAAGTCTTTTCTCTAACACAAATCTCCCCCTTTCTTTTTCTTCAGTCTTTATTTTGAGCAATTAGATATGGTATTTATTGAATATTTTTAATACTAAAGTATATCATCCAGAGCTATACAGATACGGATAATCTTGAGAGATGTCTCAAGTGCTTTCCTTACCTGGGAAAGTGCCAGAGAGATGTTATGCAGCAGAACCAGACTATACTCTCATTTCTGAACTTCCAAGGGGAGAAGCACATTAGTTTAATGAAGGAAGTGGAAAAAAAATATCCCTGCACATACTAATTTGAGGAGCAAAATGGTCTGGAGAAGTTGGAGATCTTGATAAATGGGGCCAAGTAATTGACAGAGTGTTATAATTAGGGCAAGGCATCTGTCAGTTAATTACCTTTTCCTCAATAAAGAATTACAATTTTTACATGTTCTTATAGCTGATAATTTCTAGCTGTGATTATCTTCTGCATCCTCATATATCTGAGCTTTGAGACCAGAAAGAAATAATTATACAGGGAGAATTGCCTAGTTGTCCTCTCTGAAAAACAAACAAATGCAAGGACAGGCACATTTTTAATCCTGACTTGAGGATTACAAAAGCAATCCATGTAACCCAAAACATTTGTATCCCCATGATACTTTGAAATTTAAAAAAATAAAAATAAAGGAAGAATATTTGGCTGAGTAAGATATGAATTTGGCAGAGGGAGATAAATTGGCAGAAAGGTGGTTTGCCATCTCAGGTTGCATTTGTGTGGATCCAAGCTTGGGCATTCATTTTCCCACTTGTTTTTTTATTCATCAAACCTTTACTGAATACCTGATAACTGTAATAGCTCAAGCAGATACAACGATCTTTTAAGGAACTTGGGTCTGGTGGAATAGACTTACACACATAAATTAAAAAGGCAACAGAAACAGAGATGACATCCACTGACTCTGCCCTGTACTAGGAATAGTGGAAGAGGAGGGAGAGACTTTAGAAGGACCAGAAAAGCACGAACAAAAGCACCTTAGATCTTTAGAGCAATGGGCCCTCTAGTTTTCATTGCACGCCTCTTCCAGAAAAAAATGCTTTATTTTTAAGATCTAATAAATAGGAATAGGAAGTCTGATTTTTTTCAACACCCCAATAAATTTTTATATAATCCTTGCATTATGCACACCCCACTTCAAGGAACTGTTGCTTCAGAAAACTCAATAGTCAATATTCCAACATGGCTCAAGTTTAGGATGTTTGGGTAGCAGAGATAAGAGATGATGCTGAAAGAAGTCATTTTACCAAAAAGACATCTACACTCAAATGTTTATTGCAGAACAATTCACAATTTCAAAGATGTGGAATCAACCTGAGTGCCCATCAATTCATGAGTGGATTAGCAAGATGTGGTATATGTATACCATGGAGTACTACTCGGCCATAAAAATGATGAATTAATACCCTTGTAGCAATGTGGGTAGAATTGGAGATCATTACCCTAAGTGGAATATCTCAAGAATGGAAAAACAAACACCACATGTCATCTCTAATAAATTGGAACTAACCTAGGGGCACACATGTTCACAGAGTGAAGTAAAAGTCATTAGAGATCAAGCAGCTGGGAAGGGTAAAGACCTACCTAACAGGTGCAGCAAACACTGTTTGTGTGATGGGCACACTTACAGCCCTGACTCTAGCAGTACAAAAGCTATCCATATAACAAAAACATGTGTACCCCCTTAATATTTTGAAATTTAAAAAAAACACAAAGAAATCCTTGAATTGTGGGATAAGTAAGGGCAGAGAGGGCAAGATTATTCACAGTCACTATTGATTTATTTTTAAAAGATAATTATTTAATATTTGTAACTGACATGTAAAATTGACTTATTACGGGGTCACACAAAGAGATTCTTACTAAAATAAATCAATGTATTTATGGTGAAAGAAAAAAAGAGATGATGCTGAAAAGTTGGGCAGTGGTTAGGCAATAGTGGTGGGTGTCCTGTGGGCTAGTGTTTCCCAAAATGTGTTCCACTAAATATCAGTAGGGATTTATTGAAATAAAAAAAGATTTCACCAGTAAAATAAGTTTGGAAAATGTAGGCTTAATGCATATAATTCCATTATTATGGGACTAATAGTTTGTGCTTCAATATGGCCTCATGGATGCCTATTTTCTGTTCTTTTAAGCTTTTGAGTTGAGAGACCATATTTTCTATTTCGTTTTCATTCAGTGTTTAGTGACTATTGAGGTATCTGCAAATATTAGATTCGTGAAAATTGGCATCAAATTTGGAATTGGATTCTGGCGTTTAGAGATGGAAACACTATGACTCCATTAGACTTACATGCAAGAGAATATTCTTCTTTGCCTTATATTGTTTGCCCTTTTTTCACAAAAATTCGTTAATTAATTAATCAATAATTTTATTTGACTTCAAATTAGTAATCTAAAAACACTTTTTTGCAGAACAGCTATTTGTGGAAGCAAAATAAGTAAACATCATTTAGTTATCAGCTGAGGAGCTCCCGAGGGTCTGAAATACTAAATATCTCCACCATCATATTAAATGTTCAGATTGAGGCCTTATATCTCTAAAAGACCACTCTTAAAATAAGCTAATATTTTATCTACTGAGGAATGGAATATCTAGATGAATGAAGATTACTCTTTTAGTGCCTAAGCCTGTTTAGATTTTCATGAGAAATATTTCTGAAATGCTGCACACAGCCCTGCTGTCACAAGGAGAGCAAAACAGACTCAAGTTAACTTTTATCCAATGGCACAGAGTTGTAATTATTGCCATTAATCACTGCACCATGACTGATGAAATCATAATGTACTCGGGAGTTCTTACTGCATAAGGCTTTTCCCCCTATACTAACTGACCCCAAACTGGCTTTTTCAGAGTAATTCGTGTCTGCTTTTTATAATTGTTTCTTATATACTTTACTGTCAAATAAATAAATCAACATGTGTAATGTATAATATATGTGTATATATCATAGGTATATGATATATATATGTTTTTATGTTTATGTGTAAATATATACATTATATATAAACATATATGTGTGTATATATAAACATATATGTGTGTATATATATACATATATATATATATATATATTGCTGCTACCCAGGGTCTTATCTCTAGCAACCTCCAACCTCCCTCTTCTAATTAAACCCAATAAATCAAGCTTATGAAAATTGAATATAAGTCTTATCCAAGTGTCGGCCTGAGAGCTGCTTGCTCTATGAGATGGCTTATGTTCTCTACTTGACTCTCTCAAAGATCATCTCTGCTGATTTATCATCGTATACATTTACGGAGCACTTAAAAAGTAACAGGCGTTTTTACACACAATTCTCCTTTTAATGTGTGCAATAAGAGTGCAAATCAGATATTAGTAACTATATTTTCATGTGAGGGGGTTCCAGATTTAGCATATAAATGTGCAGGATTTCTAGTTAATGTAGCATTTCACATAAATAAGTGAATATTTATGTTTCAGTATAAGTATATCCCCCGAGACATACTTGTATGAGACATAATTATACTAAAAATTACTTGTTTATCTGAAATGCATGTTTAATTGGGTGCTCTGTGTTTCATCTAAGAAGCTTACATGTTAGAAGATTAAGTTCAGAGAGTTTAAGAACCTATACAGATTTGCATAGCCAGGAAGTATTAGGACTGGGATTTGGATCAAGGGCTTTTGACTTCAAGTTTAGGGCTCACAACTGTTCTCCACATTACTGAAAATACTGAAAGCATACTTTCCAGTTAAGTAGGGTATTAATATATGTGAGCAACAGCACCCATATATCAAATAATTAACATTTTAGTTTCCTAATGCTGGGCTACAGCAAATTACCACAAATTGAGTGTCTGGAGATGACACAAATCCATTGTCTCATAGTTCTGGGGGACAGAAATCTAACATCATGGTGTTAGCAAGACCACACTTTCCTTGAAAGTTGTAGGGGAACATCCTTCCTTGCCTCTTCTTATCTGCTGGTGATTATTGAGGGTTCTTGACTGTCCTTGTCTTGTGACAACATAACTCCAGTCTCTGCCTCCACTTCACCTGGGGCTTTCTTCCTGCCTATGTCTGTCTAAATTTCTCTCATTTTAGAAGGACACCAGCCCTTGGATTAAGGCCTCCCTAATCCAATATGGTGTCATCCTAATTTGATTGTATCCTCAAAGGCAATACTTCCAGTAAGGTCACATTCAGAGGAATTGGGGGTAGGAATTGAACATGTTTTCCAGGGGGAGACACACAAACAACCCACAACAATTAGCAATCATGTATGCAGAGTGGAATATAACAAAATTCTTACCAATCTAGAAAACCTGGGAGAATAATGAGGAGAGGACCTGTAAGTGTGAGTGGGGGTGGGGCACCCAGAGACAAAAGATACCATAGAGGTGGGGAGGGTGGATAATAAAGATAAAATAAAGATAACACACATGCTTACACATGTACAAAGGCTCAAATCTGTACGGTAGTGCCAGGAGGTAAGTACTATGATTTTCACCCATTTTATAGATGGAGAAATGGACACAAAGATGCTAAATAATTTGCTTCAGGTGATGCAGACAATATGTGATATAATTGAGATTTAAGTTCAGGCAATCTGATCCTGGAATGCACATTCTTGACATTTTTTGGGTTAATTTGGGGGAAGAGGAGGCAGGGGGAAAGGCAATTGAAGGAAGGAAAGCAATTGAGGAACAAAGATCACTGCTGCAGTTTCCCTGTTGTTTTCATTTCATCCTGGGCTTGCACCCCATCCTCGCTGTGTGGCTCATGTTCCTAAGGAGCGTCCCAGTCACCGAGAGGACCTGTTGCAACACAGGTGTTGGGGTCCCTCTCCTGAGTTTCTGATTCCACAGATCTAGGGTGAGGCCCGAGAACTTCCATTGCTCACAAGTTCCCAGGTGATGCTGATGTTCTCAAACTGTGGAGACCATGGTTTGAGAACAACCAGCATAGAGAAAATTGAGATGAGGTTAGAGTAGGAAATGGTTTCCAAGTCAAAGGGGAGGCCATAGGGATCTGAAAAGTATAACTGACTATTTTATAAGCCAGACTCAATTGCCCTTTATAAAATAATAATGCAAAATAGTGTGTTTGCATGTGCTACACACGCACATACAGACATCATACTCCCATAATCTACTGGAAGTTCCTGGATTTATGACAACTGGAAGGCAGCCTAGGCACCTTTGCAAAAGAGGACCTGGATTCGAGTTCAGGCCTGTGTCTAGTGACTCAGATGCTTCTTCTTATCTCTGAGTCACCTTCCCTCCCTCCCCACCAACCCAGGATAAAATAAGAGAGTTGAGATAGGGAAATAATTAAGTTAATATAGAGAAATTACCTCTAGTACATTTTCTCCTGTTAACTTTTTATACAAGCATAAGTGTTCATTGTAAAACACTAACATTTATCAGAAAAACTACAAACATGTATTACTTACACAACACCCATCCAGAGGTAAACATTATTAATGTTTTGGATATTCTTTCAAAAAGTTATAAAAATGCTTAAATTTATCATATTATACATACTAATTTGTGGCTTCCTTCTTAGCAGTGCTCCATGCCTGTGTTTGCATATTAATATGTATACATTTATGTCACCATTTTTAATATTCTTATAGTGATACATTGCACAGTTATCCAACAATTTATTTAAACAATCCCTCATTGCTGGGAATTTAAATTATCTCTAATTTGGGGCTAATATGATAATAGTGCTGATTAATACCTCCATACATATGCTTTGACGTGCTTGTCCATTCTAGAGGTGAGATTGGAGGGTCAAAGAATAACCCTGTCTTTAATATTCATAAAATATGAAATCAGAAAAGACCATAAGACATATAAAGTGATGGCACCTTTTTATGTGTATATAAGAGGAAAGGTCATGGATATGTGTTTGTTCTTTGTGTGTATAATGCAAAGAAGAAAACCATAACGATATACCCTGCCATGTGAATAGGTGTTATCTTTTGCTTCTTAGATAAGGATGCAAAAATTTAAATGTACTTCGTTGTGATTTTCTGCGTTTCCTAATTAGTCAACACTCAAGAATTTGTTGCTTATACTTGAGTAATATTCCATTGTATACATATACCAAATTTTATTAATCCACTCATGGATTGATGGGCACTTGGGTTGTTTCCGCAACCTTGCACCTTTTATATTTTCCTGGATACAGCTTGAGGCCATCCTCCAAAATGAGGTATCACAAGAATGGAAGAATGGGCTCCACACGTACCCGCCATCAAATTGGCACTAACTGATCAAACACTACGGTGCTCACACGCCAGTAATATTCTCCGAGGATTGGGGATAGGGGGTGGGTAAACTCACAACTAATGGACATGGTGAACACTGTAGAGGGGAAAAGGCATGCCTCAAATCATGGTTTGGGAGTGGCAAAGTCATAACGTGCAACCAAAATGGTTGTACCCCCATAATATCCTGAAATAATAATAATGATAAAGGAGTTAGTTGCTATTTGCTGGAAGAAGCAGCCCTGTTCTCAGTATACAGCCGCCTGAAAGTTGGAACCAGAAAAGTGGGAAAGGGGCAAAGTGTGTCTGTGCGTGCAAAGGGCAGTGAGAAAGGGACCTTCTTCTTTTTTCTTTTTCCTAGACAGCAGAAGAATTTAGCTTTAAAAAAAAAAGCTTCAGCAAAGTTCAAATGGAATACATGTATCAATCCCCTCAGGTCCTTGAGCCCCATGATACTCTCACAGAAAAGAGGAAAGATAGTCTGAAAAATCAAATAAGGAGGACAGTGCCAGGGCCAGCAGGCACAATCTGCTGTTTGGGGCAGGGGAGGTTTGGGCAGAGATTGTATTGAACTGAATTTCTTTTTGTGAACCAAGGATCACTGAACTGATCCAAGATCCACATCCTTTAGCTGGAAGGCTGCAAGGGGTGAGCTGCTAGGAGCTAAGGCTTCAGGGAGCCCTTTCTGCCTGGGAGCCCATTCAAACAGGGAGACAGAGAGCCCGCTGGGGGAGTTTGGGCTCAGCAGATGAGCGTGAAGGAAAATCAGCCTGGCCGGTGTTGACGTGGCAGAGTGTCAGGACTCAGAGTAGCAGCTGCTGCCAGGGCCCTGGGTGCCCAGACTGATAGGAGGAGGCTGGAGGCTTCCAAACAGGCCCAGTCCAGGCATGCAGGAAATGTCAGAGGCAGCAGCTTGGATGGGGAGAGCACAGAGCTGTTCTGTGTGGGAAGGTGTCTTTTGATTGATCCCCCAGTACATAAGCCTGGTGAAGTTAATCAGTCAGCACAGGAGCTGTGTGGGGTAGGTAGAGAGAGGGAGAGGAGAGTGAGAAGAGAGGAGGAAGGTGGAACATGTGCCAGAAAGAACTTGTGGTCTTCCAGAGCATCCGGTGGAAGGAAACTCCATGCTCCTGTGCAGGAGGAAAAGCTGGCTGAAGACCCCTGCTAAAGCCAGGCAGCCACCAGCAGCCAGATAGCTCTTGTGCCCAAGCTGACCTCTGTACAATGTGGGGCCCAGCTCTAGGGAGGGGACTGCCTGTGGAAGAATTCTGTCCTTTGCAGACAATAAAGGAATGTCCCACTCCCTAGTGGATGGGTGTGAGGAGGACACAGGGGCCATCTGGTACACATCGTTTGCACAGTTGTGATGCAGGCCTCCTGGCGTGAGGCTGGAAACTCAGGAAGCCCTTGTCTCTTGTCCATGCTCCCCATCCACCCATGGGACCATTGATAAGACCAACAAAATTGCACAAACCCTGCATAGATCAAAGAGTGGAACACAATTCCAAGGAGGCAGGACTCCAGCCAGCACTCCTCTCTAAGTTTTCCAGTTAAAAGGAAGGACGTCTAACTTATTCAGTAGACTTCTTGGCATACAGAGAGAAAATGTAACATAAATGTATAGATAAATAAATAAATAAGAAGGAAGTCACTGAAATCTATCCTGAGAAAATTATTAATGCCTATGCAATTAAATCCTCAGGAAGGAGTTCAGGATTGTAAGAGTGGAGTTGAATGTAGAAAGGAGAATCTGACAACACACCCTCCTGCCAGTGGTTTCTTCCCAAAAGTTCCCATTGAGCAGCTACTCTGGTTCCTTTGGCCTAAGTTCCCTGCTCTTCATGCAGCTTACTTTGGCCTAAGCCTATTTTCCTCCTCTAAAAACTTCCTTGATATCCTATTTCATGTGGCGACCACTCCCCCGACCCACACCTCTGTTCTCAAGTGGGGCCCCCATCACAGCGCTGGCCTCAATGTCACGAGTTGTAACTAAAACATTTGCGTGCCTGCTTGATTCTTCTCTGTCTGTCTCCTCCTTAAGAACATGATCTCCCTGAAGGTGGAACCAAGCCTGTCTTAGTCACTATCATGTCCCCGTGCAGGATTGGTACATGATAATATTTGCTGAATGAATGGAGGCGTGAATAAGCACATAGAGTTGCAAGCTAGGAAAGAGTCACAGGTTTCAAGAAAACACAGGCTGAGTGTCAGAGACAGGCTGGGGTAGGTCAGGCTGACCCATTCTGGGAGGGCTATAAAGCCCAAGATTACACCAAAATATGAGGAAAACACATCTCACCACGTTCTTCCAAACAAGCCAACAGTGTTGAGTGTGAGGAGCAAAGAATATTCCAGGGATTTAAAAAGTCTCAGGAATATGTCCACTTTTCCTTACCCTCTGGAGAGTCACCAGAACAAGAACTGGTTAAGAGGAAGGTAGCAGGAAACTTAGCATCTGCAAGAGTTCATTTTGTGCCAGGCACCGTCAAGCAGTTTATACATGAGATCATTCCATTCTCAGAGGCAGATCTGTGAATAAGGTATCAGTGGCACATTTTTAGACTGGAGTTTACATATGTCACCAGATTTGCTTAAGGGAAAACAATGTTCAAGGGTAGAGCCAAGATACTAACCTAGATTTATTTCTGCCTCCAGAATCAGTGTAGTTTTAGTTTTTTTCAGTCAATCACTTTTGTTATGAAGATCTTCCTGTGAAGCTGCTGATTTTCTAGGGCTTCCAGTATTCCAAGGAAGCCCAAAAATTATTCTTAAAGTTCTAAAGCTTCCCCAGAGTAGTGTGTGTGTTTGTGTGTGTGTGTGTTTGCATACATGCATGTGTACATGGGTGTTCTTGTGTTCCAGGCAATGCTGGGTGGGCAGATATTACAAACCTTTGGAATAATCTGTCTGTTTCAACAATGTCACCCTTCCAGTGAAAGAAAAAGGGTGGAATTTGAATGCCTACTGGCATCAATAAGAAAATCAATAGTACATTTACTCAGTGTGGTGTAGATTATGGATCATGTATCCAACTACGTGATCATACTTACAGTAGCAAGATTGGCAGTTGGAACGTCTTCCAGTTTGATTGTACTTGCACTCTGAAAGAATAAAATTTTCTTAATTATTTTTTTCAATATTATTTGAGTTTACCTATCTGCCACTATCCTAATTTATAGACAGATTATTCTAATTTGGGTTTGTCCAAGGAAAAATGTCCTTTCAAGTTTATTTATGATGCCTACTCTACACTTGGGACTCTGTTGACATCTCAGCCCCTACTGTTTACTTTCATTGCTCAGATGTTCTTTGAGACTCAAACACTGGACTTTTTCATCTACCCGTTGTAGTTTTGGGGAATGGGGAAACCTGGCATCAGTCCAAAAGAGATCTGTTGATTCACGATGTGGCGCTGTTTCCACAGAGGACCTGAGTAGGAGGGCAGGGTGGGAGAATTGAACAGCTTCTCAGGCTTTTTTTTGTTCTTTTCTTTCTACAGGTGTGGCCCTCTTACTTTATTTATAAAGTGATTAAACTCTGGCCGTAGCTTCATTCACATGCAAGTGCAAAGCGTAACTAAAAGCCAAACTTAAGTTCCCAGTGTGTTATTTGTCTTTTTTTGCATTAGCCTTGTCTCTAATCATCTTTAGGAGAGAGAATAATTGTGGCTGGGCTCTACTGATGGAGAGAATTATACATACAGTGTTGATTGACCATCTATGGTAAATGCCACATGCATAGTGCCCTGGTTATATAAAATCCTTTGTTGACCAAATCGGGTTTTGCACTCAGAGCTGGGGCAGCTCTCACTGAGTGAATCAAATTCTGTGTCTTGAGAGGTGAAGAAAGATCACACCTCAGAGGAAACTTCTGGCTACTCAGCAATCAGGGTTTGTGTTCCTCAAAGACAGCAACACCCTCAGCTGCCTCCTGATTAAAGGCCAAAAAAGCCACTAGGAGGAGCTAATGACTGACCAAGTTAACGCTCACCAATATTTAAAGCAAATTGCCTTCACAGGCTGCATGCCCCGCAGGCTCGGGGTGTTTAATTATTTACATGGTAATGGATGGACCAGGAATGCCTGCCCTTCAAGCAGCTCGCTGAGGAGAGCAACTGTGTCTCCTTGTTTCATTTGCAGGTTCCTTCCCGTGAGGAGGAAGGCATTTCAAACTTACTGCAGACGGAAAGGTGGAGAACGTGCTGCATTAGCAAAACTCCCAAATGGCTCCCATTTTAACTTAAAACAAAACAAAACAAAACAAAACAAAACACGCTGACTTCTGTGTTTCTGAAGCTTCCCACAAATTCCCAGTGTGCAGGATCCATTGAAGAGGCCCAGAGCACAAAGAATGGTTTTCTGGGTAACATGGGGCATAGGGGGAATTATTTTTTAGACAGGATAGTTGGGGTTTAATAAGGGAGAGACCCTGGAGTCCAATGGTTGGGTTCGAATCTGGGATCTAACATTTAATAGCTATGTATCTTTGGTTATGTTTCTTACCCTCTGTGTTCCTTCTTTTGCCATCTGTGTCGCTACTAGGGCTGTAGAGAGGATTAAGTGAGTTAGTTACATGTATCTACATGCATGCGATGCAGTGACCAGCTCTGCTTGATGAGTTTGCTGTTCCTCATGGCTGGCCCAGTGCATTCCAAACTGATATAGAAATTCCAATGCAATATCACATTTCTATTCTACTTTTTCAATTAATAGTTTATCACAGTCACTTTGAGAGGTACTACCAAATTTAAAGTTCTCTCTGAAGGTGAAAATAAGAATCTAAGTCATTTCCAAAAGCCTGGTAATAATATTATTATGTTTGACTTAACTCAATTTCTAATCATGTTTCTTTGCTTTTGGCAGGAATTATGGCAAATCAATACTGTTGTCTCTATTGGTTCATAGATGTAAGAATTTTGCAGATCTATGTCTTTGAGGGTTTTTTTTTTTTTTTTGAGACAGGATCCACTCTGTTGCCTGGGCTACAGTACAGTGGTGTCATCATAGCTCACTGCAACCTCAAACTCCTAGGTTCAAGCAATCCTCCTGTCTCAGTCTCCCACGTAGCTGGGACTATAGGCACATGCCACCATGGCCAGCTCAGGATTTTTGTTTGTTTGTTTGTTTTATAAAGACAGGGATCTCACTATTATTGCCCAGGCTGGCCTCATACTCCTGGGCTCAAGCAATCCTGCCACCTTGGCCTCCCAAAGTGCGAGGATTTATAGGCGTGAGTCACCATGCCCAGTCTGAGTATTAAATGGTTAAAAATAATTACAGCTATTCTTTTAAAGTAAATGGAATCTTTTAAACTTTGGGAGTTACATGGGAAAAATTGTAAATCCTCCTTGGGAAGCAAAAGTTGGAAACTTCTATTATATCCTTATTATATATTGCCATTGTCTTCATGATTATTTTCATATGAACTTATTTATAGCTATTTACTTAGTAATTTTGAAATACAAGATTAATCATCTTGTGTGGGTATAAAATAGATACATAATAGCAAAATATGTCTAAAACAAGAAAGTACACTGTAGAAAATGAAAATCATCTAGTAACTGGGCCATTATTGAAGTTCTTTATTGAATAATTCTTGAATAATCTTTATTAACATTTTGGAACTTGTCTTTCTAATATTTATTTGTTATATATACATGTATAATGTGTGTACACATGTGCATGTATATGCACTTGTTAAATGGAGATTATTCTGTATGAAATAGCCATTTCTCACTTTTACATTATCACACATATGTTGTCGTATCACTGTAGCTTTAGAAAATGCAATGTTTAGTGATTATTTATGCTTTATTTTATTTACCAAACCTATACAGTTGAACATTTACATAGGTGCTAGTTTATTTGCTCTTTTTGCAGAATAGTTAAGAACATAAACTTTGAAGAGAGATTGCCTGTGTTAAATCTCTGTTTTGCCACTTCCTGCTTGTATGACCTTGGCTAGTCATTTTACTTGTCAATGCCTCAGCTTTCTTGCCTAGAAAATGGGCACAATGATAATACTTGCCTTGTGGAGTTTTGTGAGGATTAAGTTGGTTGATTTGGATAAAGCAGTTAGAAAATGGCCTGTAATATACAATCGATGTCAGCTGTGTGGCTGCTATTATGGTTGTTACAAACTATACTGTGAGGAATATGCGTAAATTTGAGATTTGGTTTATGATCATCTCCTGAGGATATATTATTAGAAATAGTAATACTGGAACCAAGGTTTTAGGTGTCATTTTTTCTAATTTGTGAAGCTTACTTTATTTCATGCAAAGTTTTAGGAGAAGTCAGCTGTATCCTGCTTAGAAAGCATTGTGAGCATTTTTGCTTTCATTTTGAGAGAAATAGGGAACCATTGGAAAGTTTTAAGCAGAGTTGTGATCCAGTGCATGACATAAAAAGATCACTCTGGTGGGTGATTCTGGGGATCGGGTGGTGGGACAAGTGGACCAGGACATAGAGAAGTCCAGGTGAGATGATGTTGGCCAACACTGGGGTGGTAGAGGCAGTCAAAGGAGAACAGATTTTGGATGTATTTTAGTAGATGGAGACAACAGGATCTACCTGGGTCTGAGCCATTGGAAGGGTGGCGTTGCCCTCAATTGAGATGGGGAGGGCTGTGGATAGAGCAGATTTGGTGGTGAAGATACTGTGCTCAGATTTCAATATGTTGAGTTCAAGATGCTTATTCAATCTCTAAGTGCAGAGGTCTAGTAGGAATACATATAATTCAGTCTGTTTTGGGGAATGACTGTATAAATGGGGAGTCTCCAAATAAACTTCCATATGGAATAAATGCAATGTTTGTGAAAAGACATGTAATAAAAATTTGCTAATTTGAACCTTACATATTTATTACTAAAAGTCAATAGTTACTTTAGCAATTGCTTTGAACTTAGACCAACAAAATATTTTGGGGGAAGGAAGAAATATTTTAATCACTGACATTGTTCAGAATTGCTGGCTCATGGTAATAATAAAAAGCAGATCTTCTTTTATTCAGTCTTATTGTTCTTTTTAAATTCTCTGCAGATAGTGTATGCCTTGTAACGCCTGTACCCTGACCAGACTGCTCTCCTGCCCCTGTCCCTGGGAACACGTCTGTCTGTAAGGATTTACATAGCAGATTCCACCTAGAGCTGAATTTATGGTAAAATTAATCTTGAAATGTAGGATCTAGAAGTGTTGCTAGAAACATATTTACAAATGTAAGGTATATTAACAAATTGCCTTCCCATCAGCTGACATTGTAGTGTCAATAAGCAATGTCAGTGTCTAGCTAAGGGGAAGTTTGGAGAAGTGTTGGTGTGAGTTTAGTGGAATATATTTAATAGCTCATAGTCATTCCCTGTGTATTTAAGTTTTTAAAAGCCTGGCATTGTAATGGTTGGGATTATCATACAAACATATACTAATTCAACTAATGTTATGATACTGTGGTGTAGGGCCAGAAAACTATCATATTCTAGTTGTTGTTAGTAGTCATAAAGAGGAAATAATGTGTAAAGGGTTATAGGACCAGAAGTTAGTCTGCAAAAAATTTTCTGTTATCATTTATGTCAAATTCTAACAGAGGATTCAATTTCCCTTGAAATCTATTCAAAAATTTATGCTAAAAATTTGCTCAATAATACAGCATCTATAATGATAAATTACCTATATAATGAAATTATTTTCATATATTTCTATAAATTCAATGGAAATTATTCCATCAATTTCTTCTTCTTATAAGAAGAAAATTGTAATACATGTTTTTTCCAAGTCAAATAAGATGAAGAGACAAATTTCCCATTAAAATAATCAACAGGCTCTCAGATTTTTAAATAATTTGATTAATGAAGATAAAGGAATCAGATAAATACATTGGAGAAAGATTTAAATTTCTTGCTAATGTGATGTAATATACTGATATTGGTAATACCTTAAAGCGCATATGAGCTACTATTTCATGGAAATCAGCAACAAACTGGTTAATCAGTGTTATCAATTCAAGAGTACTTAAGAATAGTTATTGAGCAAGACAATTTAAAATATGCTGCAATGTTAGAAATCATACATGAATTAAATTTGACAAAAATCCTACAAACTTATATGACATTCCCAATAACAAGTTTTGAAGCTGAATTTAACTTTTTCAACTATCAGTACTACAAACAAATTTTGATCAACTGCAGTAGATCAAAACTTGCAAAACTGAGTATTATTTCTATTCTCTCTGTGGAAAATAACATAAAGCCATTGCCATATGAAAAGGCCATAAAAATTATACAGACAAAATTATGGAGAACAATTTTATAGATGAGTCAGCAATGTAACAAAAATATCATGATATTTTTCTTGTTTTGTATATTGCTAGTGGG
Source organism: Microcebus murinus (assembly GCF_040939455.1). Classification (NCBI taxonomy): domain Eukaryota; kingdom Metazoa; phylum Chordata; class Mammalia; order Primates; family Cheirogaleidae; genus Microcebus; species Microcebus murinus. Next base: position 91,240,282 of record NC_134111.1, on the reverse strand, counting down.
AAATTTCAGTTTTTTAGAATTTGTAATTATTATTTCACTCTAAATCAATATTAACTTTTATACCTAATTTTGTATTCATGATACTCTATCCTCTTCCTTCTTTTTTCTCTTAAAGAAAACCCTCAGAATTATCTAAGCTTCAAGACCTGGATCTGCCCCGGCCACCACCTTGCCCTGGAACAGCCTCATCAGAATCCATATGGTTGAACAAAGGGAGAGAAGGAGCTGTGTTCTCAGGCTTCCCTGGTTTTAGGGAAATAGGGAAGGCATCCAGAAGTTTCCATGTGCCCTGGGAGCTGACTGGTGAGATTGCCAGATGAGTGGCTGTGGTGGGAGGCAGTGGTGGAAACCAGCAGCACGGACTCCCTGCTCCAGGACTGCCTGGGACTCACAGCCCCACCTTGGAGGTCATGGCATTAGTTGGAGCAGTCATCCAGGCAGGAGCTGACCATAGGTATTTCAGCCACTGCCATCATCAGTTCCTGCTCCGTAGACAGCCTCCTTCCCCCTCTCTCTCAAACTCATCTTTGAAAGGAGCTGCGGAAGTGAAAAACAACTTAAAAAACTAAACATTTACCTGGTCCCTGAGGAAACAGTTTAAATTGCAGACCTGTACTCTCTGTAAGGGATTCTTCTCAACTGAACATCTCTACAAACCTGGGGATGGGCTGGTGACAAAGATCAGTATACCTGCAGAGAAATGAAGGCAACACATTTCCTCTACACGTGTGAGTGAAGTGTGAGCACATTTGCAACTTTGCCTCCTTGTCCAAGAACAACCTAGTCTCTCCTGTGAAGGTCAATAAGGAAAGAATTAGTAGAATGGCTACATGGGGAATGTGGATTAGCTGAGATTTTCACCTACTCCTAGTGGGCTACCTTGTCCTAGCAGGAATCGTTTTATTTCCAATATTCTGCCAGAGAACTAGGCCAGGCCCTGCATGTGTTAGTCCTAAAGTGCATCATTTGTTTCAAAAAAGGATAATGTGATTTGCCTCGCAGAGGATCTCAGTGGTAGTTGGCTAGCCCAGAGCTAAGTCAGGGTTAAGTGACTTAGGGAGCCATGTGAGTCAGTGGAGCCTGGGCAGACAGGTGGAGCAGACTTGGCAGGTTCTTCTCCAGAGATGGCTCTCTTTTCACAGGAGCAAGTCTTTCATTCATTCACTTTCCAGGATGGTTTCTTTGGGTGACACAGACACCAGTGAAAATACGCATAATGCAGGTCTCTCTTAGCTTCCAGTCTGGACACAGTGTTCTGCCCCCAAAATCCTAGCAGACCCTCCTCCCCATATGCATGAAAGCCAAGAGATTTCACGCAGCTTGACTGAAACAGATACTAAGTCAGACAAGCCCTCAGATCTGAGCTGCATAAATGCAATGCCATGGGATGCAGGCACTGTCAAACGTCCAAGTGTTAATATTAGAGAGATTATGAGTAATTCCTTTTTGATTTAAGCAAGTTCTTTTTTATGGAAGCCAGTGCATTTCAATTAAATGTGCAAAACTGCCAAAGCCTGTAGGACATATAAAATAAGGTAGGCTCATAAAGTCTTAAGGTATGTTAGCAAAATCCAACATGTTTGTGCTAACCAAATCAATGATTCAAAGAACTCACACTTCTGGAGTCTCTGAATGAGAGAAATGGTTTTCTAGGTGTGAGTGAGTCACGTCAAATACAAGTCCAGACATTTCGAAATTTTATGTGCATAAGTGCAATGTTATTAGAGGAGCTCTCGAGAAATAGGAGAATGATTATGAAGCCCATCTACTTTCTTAGAAGATTTGTGGAACAATTAATCAATTCAGACCAGTGTATTCAATTTGCTGAGGGTGACAACTAAACATTCATGAGCGAGGGAGAAGGATCCCCGGGTAGTCACGCTCAGCTTATTTAAAGAACTTAGATACTATCTCACAGATCAGCAACAGGATCTTGCTCGGAGATATAACTATATTCTGCACAGGGGACTCCACACTAAAGCATTTAGCTTTTACTTTTGTGAGATGAACTTTTCAAACTGTTTAGCTTCCAAGTTAACCTCAGGGTGACTCTCCTTTAGAAATAAAAATCTTTACTGGCTATTTCAGTCCCCCTCAAACTCCTCAGGTTAGACAAACAGTTTGGCTTAAAAAAAAAAAAAGTAAAGGAAAATAAAGAAATCCCTTAAGAGAGCTTATGGAAGTTTTATACTTAAGGTAAATAAAGGACAAAAAACAAAGGAAGAAATAGAAGGAGGTGAAGTAGGGGTTCAGCAAAGACCAGCAGCCCCAAACTAAACAAAAAGAGTTCTTTGGTTACAATCCCATTAAAGATCGCTTTTATGATTACACTTAAAACTGAGGACTACTCTCTAGATCTAAAATTAGCCTGTGTGTCAATGATGCTCTTACGGTGTTTGTGTGTATGTGTAGGAGTCTTGCTGAAGGTAAGAATCTACCTCCTGGGGAAACTGTGGGCAAGCAGGCTGGTCCCAGGCAGCAGCTACCCAAGGAGAAGGCTGAGTCCCAAAGGTGGGCAGCCCAGGCCTGCTCTCCTCTCAGACAGCTCAGAGCTTGTAGATATTTCCTCCTGCTGTCTTTTAAAGGAAATACCCTCGAGAAAAATGCAAAAACTGTCAGACTGACACTGTGTAGAGAAATTAAGAGAAGTGAGTCCTGAAATACCAAACTCAGAGTGAATTCCTCCAGTGTTTCATCATTTCTGTGCTCATGGATTCTTGCCCCGGAGATCCTGAGGGGGTCTTTTTATGGTGCTAAAAATCTTACATGGGGTACTTGTTTAAGTAGACGGGAGCACCATGCCCTCTGGGAAGAGGAAAAGAATATTTTATATTTTAAAGGATGTCTAAAGTGAACAGAGTAAATTTTAAAGTTTTGAATGGTGCTGAATGATGAGAATTTGGCTCAAGCCAAAGGCTGCTCAGAAAAAAAAAAAAAAAAAAAAGAGAGAGAGAAAGAAAGAAGAAAAAGCTGTCTTTCCTAAGCCTATTCTCTGGGGCTTATTGCTGTGTGATTTTTTTTTTTTTTCTTTTGAATGATCCTTCAACAAAATGAGGATCAGAAAAGGAAAAGGAAACCTCCACAATGCAAACTGGCTCCTGGGAGCCAGGACAGATTAATGGATAATTTTATGGCTCATTTATTAAAAAAAAATAAAAAAAGGAAATTCTAACAGAGCCCTCTGTTTACTTTGCTTCTACAATTCATATCAGGAGGATAGAAAGCAGAGATGCCGGAGGGTGGGGCATTTTTAGATCTTACTCAATAGCTCAACTAAATAGAGTAAATAGATTATGGGCAGCTGAGCATTAATGAGTCCAAATGGCTTGGGGGGTTATTGCAAAGAATGATTGTCACAGGATGACAAAATGCTAGCACACTTTTTGTTTCCCTTCTTTGATAGTGTAAACTCAAGTTCAAATGAAGCATTGGAAGCATATGGGTGGGTTCCAGTTCTTTCTTCCTCTCCCACAGTGAGCACCTGTTATCACAATGGCAGCTTATTGACTTATCAAGGCTGGCATATTTACAAATGTGTATGCCTGAGCATTTGCGTGCATGTGTATATGAGTATGCATATGTGGGTATGTTCTTGAGTATGTGAGCATGCATGTATACGTCCAGTTTTTGTTAAGCTAGGTTTATTGTCTCCATTAGCCTACCCCAGCAAAGCCCAGGAATGAGCACTGCAATTCTCACCCATATAGATGAATGAATGACATGTTGGTCCATCCTGGGCCTTCCAAGTTCAAATTCCAAAGAGGACCACTTTAGAACTCTAAAATGGATAATCTTCACTGGGTAATGCAGGCTTGTTTAAATTATATTTAAACCTATGTTTCTGGATTTCAATGTTGCTAAGTAGTTGCTCTATCTTCTCTCTTTAATTCAGGTCAATTAAAATGAAAAGAATATGAAAACTCACAGGAGAATAACAAGTCAGATATAGCTAACTTGAACCACCAAATGCTGAAGAGTTTTACTCTGGAGGGTGCACCAGATAGGGTGTTTGCTAGAGCTTTTCTGTCTTCCAGTGTAGGCAAACATCGCACACACATGATGCAAAGCATGATGTTTGCATCATATTTTGCTTCAATTTCCCAAGGCACTGCTAAGCACCTGTATATTGTCATGGAGTGGGGTGGGGGGAGAGATAATCCTCCTGGAAGCTTCTCTCTAGCTAAAATTTCCCCTGACATCCATTGGGGGTTATGTCTGGGCTCCCCTTTTCGCTGCTAGCAAATTGTTGTCACACATAAAAAAGTCATCTTTTATTGTAGAAGTCAAGTTTCTCCCAGTTATAAGTGATGAAACCATAGCTTACACTAGTTTTGGAAAAGTAAAGTGGATTTGTTGGCTCTCATGACTTAACACTACCTAAGGTTTGGGGGTTCAAATAATGCTGCTGGGATGTTCTGTCTTCTCTTTCTTGATTCAGCTTCTTGTGAATTGGCCTTATTCTCTTTGTGGCCGCCAGCCACACAAGGTCTGCAATGCTGCAGCTGAGCAGTGCCAGCAGCGAAATTGGAAAAAGGAAAGTGTATACGCATGGTAGACAGAAACAATAGGTACTATTACCATTAATTCTGCACCCAGCAGTACCTCATTCTTGGTACTGCTGATGGCAAGAAATGAGCTGAAAAAGAAATTGGTAAAAATGTACCAAACGTCTTTAAAATAAAGCTTCATGCCAGCATCCTTCTGAAAACACACATAAGAACTTGGTAATGGGGCTGTCTCTAGGGGAGAGACAAAGAATGGGAAAGAAACTTGACTTTTTACTGTGCTCCTGCATTGCAAGAAAAGGAAAGAAAGACCTATACAAATTGCCTACTAGGGAATCTCACTTATAGAAATATACTCATATATATATATTCTTATACTATATATATATGCACATATATATAGTATAAGAATGTAGATCTGAACCTATTTATAATACAAAAGGGAAGAGGAAATGAAACCTGAATAACCCAGCTGGTTAAATAAATTGAAATAACGCTTTCAATGACCAGATTGATTAAAATAATCTTGTTACAGAATATTTAATAAAAATATAATAAAATTATTATTAAATGCAAAAAGCACAATGCAAAAGTGTATAGATTCTGAATCCAAATTTTGTTAAAATAAAAGTATGAAAAAGTAGTTGAAAATTGAAAACATTAAGATTGATAATCTTTGGGTGGTGAAATTTAAGGGCAATGTTTTTTTTCCATTGTATTTTTCAATTTCTCTCCAAAGATTATTAATCTACAAGCAAAAAATAATTACCTTAAAATATTGCTTAAATAGAGGGAGTGGTTTCAGGTCTCTATTTTAAAAAGTGTGATTCTCTATTTTTTACATTGTTTCTACACTCCAACTCTTTGTTATAAGTAAATTCATAGTCTGCAACAGCTTCTTCATCTCATACATTTTCTGGTATATTATTTCATTATTTTATTCATTAAGAAATATTTGATTCAATGTGGTTGAAAAGTAAAGGGTCAAATTAAGGATCTGGTAACATCTTGTTTCTACTCAGTTCCAAACCCCACTCCTTACCTGAATAATCATGAAAGGGGTTCTCCTCTCTCTACCTAAAGTAATTAAAAAACTAATCATTTCTAAGAAAATACTAAAATATTCAATACTCACTGGGGCCTTTTCCTTGGAATGTTTCACAGTGAATAGTTGTATTGAGTCTTTGCTACTTAACAAACTTAAGCTTCAATATTGGAGTATTATTATGAGGCAATGTGGGCTTATAAGGGAATTTCATTACTTCTACAATTGCAGCCACAGAGCCCATTCTCCCCTCCACACTTGAAATGTGACTCAGATTAATTTTGGTGGGAGTGGGGCATCTGTATCTAGGGGAGAATAAACCCCTAAGTGTATAATTAGTAGTTACACACTTGCTTCTAGGTCCTGACTTGTAGAGATCAATTTTGTTTTCTCCATAAACATAATGAATGCATTGGAGAAAAAAAAAAAATCTTTCTATAGTTGACCAGTTGGCCTGGTTGCATTCTGCATGGAAGTGAGGTGAGATTTTTTTTGACACCTATTTCTCCCCCAGGCGATAGGTTGACACCTCAGGTATTTAGAGTGTGGACTGAAATTTTCTCTATGGCATATTTGTCATTGGGCAACAAGGCTAGTTTGTGTCACATAAAAGGGTGTTTGTTGGTATCTGGGTTTATTATAAAAGGTGTGATTTGGAAGGACCTTCAGGATAACGGCACATTTTGCTCATCCTTTACGAGGGGGCTAGCCTCCTTCATACTCTTCTTGTAAGTGTCTTATCATGTGTCATAATGGGAGGGACCATGGATGTGGCCATTAGGAAGTTAGATCTCTGGAGCACTCCTCATGTAACTGGGGCAAAATCATCTTTTCTCACCTAGATCTTCCGTAGCAACATAGAGAATCAAGGGGCCGTTTTCTCTAGCCCCTAAATTTCTTCATCCTATCAGGGAGGCAGCATTGGAGGGACCCCACTTAAGCCAAGAGGCTCAAGTCTCCCTATTGTATGTTTCCACCCTAGATGGGGAGGATTTCTAAAGCAGGGCTCCCAGGCAGGACTTGTCCCTTCACCGGCATCGTCAGAATGAGGCAGTGTTAGGAGGGACAGTGAGGTGACTCTGTTTCTTACAGCTATTAAATATGTCCTCCACCCCCAGGATCTTGTCAGTAGGTGGTGTCATTTTTCCTTTGGACAAATCATCATCAAATATTATTTATCAAAAGTAGAGTCTGATGCTAATCCAGTTTGAAAGAATTATAGTGAAGTGCCAATGAACTCAAATTAAGCTTGTTGGTTTGATGCTAGTACGGACTGATCCATTTTCCCCATCATATTACGATCAATCCACAGCCAATGCAAAGCTGTCCTACTGATTTAACTCCTACTAACTAAGCCTCTGATGCTTCACTTTGTTTAAAGGAAATATTGTTGGGTGCCCCACTTGCTTCTTTTAAGATGCTAAAGCACATGATGTAGAGGTGAATTGTGTAGTGATGAGTTCTCGTGTGCAAAATGAAATTTACTTTATTTCTAAATTACTGAAGTCGGCTCAGCTCATGAGATATCTCTACTGGTGGCACATAACAAACACAGTTTTTGCCAAATCAAAGTAACTCAGCCACTTCTGGTATAAAAGTCACTCACTTTTGAGCAGCTACTCAGTCAATTCAGTATCCCTTCACCACTAGTCGTTCTGCTTCTGGGTTCAGGGCAGGCTTGCTTTGGTCCATATGCACCTTCCAATCCCTTGACCCCTCTGAGCAGTGACCAGTCCTGTGTCATTGTCCCTTACTGGTGTTGCCTCAGCTGTTGCTGTGACCTTCCTGCCCTGGCCACTGCCTCCTTCTTGCCCTGTCATGAGCCTCAACTTGTCCCTGGTCTCCAAGACTTCTCCGTACCCCTCTTGGGGGCACAGAAAGCTTTTGCCTGGTTTACCACATTGCTCTGTGGCCATAAAAATATTGAGCACTTTCTCAGTCCCCTCCTCATTTAGATCTGCCATGTCACCTTTTCTCTCACTTGCAGGAGAAGGGTTTGACTTTTTTAAGAATAGTGTGACTTTTATAAGGAAGTTTCTCTTTCTCTGGCTAAATTTACATTCTGCACCCCCCCCCCCCAGTGTATCTGGGGCTTCTTTCCTCCAACAACCAGGAGTTCCACGCCAGGAATCTCACATTAGGCCCTCTTCTCTGTTTTCTCGCTCCCTCCCTCCCTCCCTCCCTCCCTCATCCCAGAGAAGATTTAATTATCTTTGTCCAGAGAACATTCTTGCACCACCTTGAATTCTTTCCCATTCTTGGGTTTATGACGTAACCACATTTCTCTGAGTTTTCCTGTGTTGTGTTTGCTCTTGACATTCAAATCAAGTTTAAAACTGCTCTTCAAACTTGCATATTTGTGGTTAAATACCTTATTCCAAGGGTAAGACACCTCAAAAAGTGTACTTTTTTTTTTTTTTTTTTTTTTGAGGTCTTGCTCTGCCGCCCTGGCTGGAGTGGTGTCATCATAGCTCACTGCAGAATCGAATGTCTGGGCTCAAGCCATCCTCCTGCCTCAGCCTCCAGGGCAGCTAGGACTACAGACATGCATCACCACGCCCAGCTGATTTTTTTTTAATTTTTATTTTTGTAGACACAGGTTCTTGTTATGTTGTCCAGGCTGATCTTGAACATCTGACCTCAAGAGATTCTCCCTCCTTGGCCTCCCGAAGTACTGGATCACGGGCTTGAGCCACTGTGCCCAGCCACTAAAGAAAAGTCGACTTCTGCCTAAAGTATTGGGTACAAAAGAAAGTATATCTACATGTGAGCACACAAGCCCTAACACATGCACACATACATACATGGACACACACACATGCACATGTTTGAATATTTTTCCCCACTTCATTTTCTCATATTCCAAATTAAATATGTTCATTTTTTGTGATTAAAATTACTAATATTTAAATTTCAGTTGCCTTTTCTTGATATTATCTGTGTATACTCAGGGGGAACTGAAAAATAAATTAAAGTAGGTATGGTGAGGACAATTTTATTATATTGTAAGCTATATGAAGGCAGACCTCATGCTTCACTTCTCGGTATTCCAGAATCTATCACTGCCCTGTCATTTGATCAAGCTCTCAACGTCTTCTAGGAATGATGCAGACAGAAATAAACAACATTCTAAGACTGGGGAGATTTGTGTGTAGATGTTTTCGCAAAAGCCTTCAAGATACTTACCATGGAATGTAAACCCCTTGTGAAATGACTCACCTATATTCCTGTCCCTTTCCCCCCATAAAACATCTCTGTCCAGACTCAACTAATCACCCTTTCTCTAACACCTGCATTATTCCATGTCTTCATTTCTTTTGCCTGAAATGCCTTATCTTCTACAGATTCTCATGAAGCTGCTCAAAGTCACCTCAAAGGAAACCTCTGATCAGAGAAAGCTTCCCCAACTCACCTTCTGGAAAGTTGGGTTTTTGCTCTTGCATGTTTCCGCAACCTCCAACATAAGCCCCATTATCAGATGCATTACAACTTTCAGTTGGGGTTTGTTTATATCCTGGTATCCCTCACCAGATGGTGATCTCTTTAAAGGCAGGAGCCGAGCCCTTGTCATCCAGGCCCCTGCAATGAATAGCAGTGTCTGGCACATACTTGTGCCCAATATTTGAAAAATGAACAACTTACTATCGATGGAAGAGACCCAATGAAAATAAACAAAATCAAACAAAAAAGGCAAATCTAAAAGACGACTTTGTTCATATAATGTTTTTCCTACAAATAATGTAGAGTTTAATAATCACTGAACCAGAATCTACTGGTGTGAAGGGAATAAATTGCTCACATTGTAGCAGACGTATTAATTCTTTGGGGCTATTAAGATCCATTTAGATTTTGATTACACAATTCCAAAATTGCTTGCTAACATCATGAATAAATCAGTTAAAACTGGTAGAGTAAATCCTCAAATTGGATAGAAGCCAGTCTAAATTACCAAAGTGTTCTCTTTTTTTTAAGAAAAAACGCAGTTTTATAATTTTAAGATTACTGAACTGCCAAGTCTACTTTAATAAATAAATAATACTCATTTGTAATTATCCAAGGGCATTTTTGATATGTAAATGGATACTCTACTAGTTCAACAAAACAAGGAAAATAATTTATTCTTTAAAAACAATCTCACAGCAATCTTGTTTACCCAGTATTATCTTTCTTGAAATACTTTATTTTTTTTACAATGCAAAGGTAAATTTTAGTTCAACCTAGGTTGAATCATACCAATTTTCTTAATAGCAGGGTATAAATTAATGAGGTCTTAGTCTATCTGGTAGAATTGTGTCCTTTTCTCTAACATGTTCTACCCACAAATATGGGTGTGTTAATTTTTCCCCCTGCAGTCGGTTGTATTGTTGTTATCCTCCCTAATCCTGTAATGTAGTCTGTCTAAAGCGAAAAATCTGATCTACTGCATATCTACTCTCAATTTTTCAGCTGTTTCCCATTGCTCTCAAGAAAAGTTTCCAAATTTGCAACCTGTTACTAGCCTCAGTTTCCCTGTCCTGCTTTGTCTCTCTCCACTCCTCCCCTCAATTCTTTGTAGCTGCTGCCACTTCTTTCATGTGCCTGAAAACTTTGTTCTCTCTGCACCTGGTTATCTGCTGCACACATGTCAGCTTCATTTCCTCCCCTTGGTGGCCCTCCTTGTTCCATGCTACCAGGTCTGGATTAGGTGGCCTGCCATGCTCCCTGAGAGAGCTTCACTGAACTTGAGTTACTCTTTTCCCTGGCTGTCTCTGTTACCAGGATTGAGGTCAAGGCAAGACCCTTATGATATGAATCATTCTATCTCTGGCAGCCTATGACTGTACCTCAACATAGTAGGCTTCAAATGTTTGTTAAATGGCTAACTGAATGGACTCTTGCAGACTTTAAAGAATAAAGATAACTTCAAGATCTTGCTCTATGGGTTTTGGTGAAATTAGACCACACCTAACTTTTTAAGAATATTTTTTCTGTGAAATGGGCATAATGAAAAATTATTACTTTCACTTTCACTTTTATTTATATTTATAAGCATGACTTACATATATCACTTATTTTTCCAGGAAGTTCTTTGTTCATTTGTTTGTTTGTTTGTTTGTTTGTTTTTTAACAAGGCTTAAGCTGGGGAGTTAAACCATCAAGTGTTCTTTCTGACTTCAGCTTCCATTCTTTCCTCCAGGAAAGGAGGATGAATGCTCAGTCTACATTTTCACATTATGGTGATTCTATTTGGATTTGCCCTGAAACTTCTGAGTCAATTAAACCAAGTGGAACAGCTGATTGGTCTTGTTCCTAAGAAGACTGAATCCAATCATCAGTGTATATATATATTTATCAGAGTTTGAAAAGGAGACAGGCTGAACACACAATCTGTCCAGGAAAATGGGCTCCGACTGAGTAGCTAGAGGTACAGGTTTGTGGTCATAGTGGCCAAGCTGATGGACTACTCTGTGTTTCAGGATAGTCACCTGTGAAACGGACACATCACCTAACTCAGGCTTCTAATCATGTCCATAGGTGATGTGACAATGCACTCTAGGTGACAGTACTCCCTTTCTGATAATTCTTAGGCACCCTGATTCCCCCTAGCTCAGATGTCTTTCTCTGTGATCTGCATAAACCTATGCATACCTTTACTGAAGATGTGTTATAGGATATTTTATCACTAGATAAGACACTTTCTGACTAGACCATAAGCTTTTGCTCACTATATTCTAAGTTCTTTGAGCTTTGGAGCCTAGGTACATACCTAGAATAAGGTTCATGGAATGAATAAACATAGCATTAAATCTCAAACTCAGTGCTGATTATTCTATCATTACAGCTTCATTTCCTTGGATCATGAAGTCTTATTTATTCTCAGATGCAAATGCCCTCGGGTAGAAGCAGAGCTCATTATTATTGTTAGCTAATATTCGTGGGGGATTTATAGACTGTCAGCTGAGTTCTGCAAGGAGGCAGGAGCCAGTGACTCATGGGGTGAGCCTGGGATGCCAGAAGAGTTTTTGATGTGGGATAAGGCCCTGAAGGCTGGGACCACGGACTGTACTCAGAAACCCTGATCATATCACTGTCTTGACCACTAACACCATTTGGCCACTCAGTTTCTATTGTAGAACAATTTGATTTCCAGACCCAATTTTGGGTGGGTGTACACTAGGGTATTCTACTTCATGAAAAGTTTACAAAACACTTTTTCTTCTTAGCACATGGCAATAATAAAGAACCAAGAAGGGACCTCATCTTCCTTAAGAATCTAAAGATTCCTTACGCTTTCCTGAAGGCTGAATGGTTGCATTATGGTTTGTTTCAGAAACATTATAAACTGATTTTATTCTTTTGCAGAGAGAAATAAAGACAAGTCAAAGGGCTCATATTATCACATCTTTGGCCCTCAAATTCTTACCTTTCCCGGATCCTGTCAGCCTCCCCCGGGTGACGGCTGGAGGAGGAGCAGGGTGCTGCTGCTGGGGTGGGCGGGGCCTTAAACCACTGCTTGCTGGTCTGAGGCCTCTGTCCAGGGGCTCCGGTTAAGCAGTAGGGAGACCGTGCTGCTCTGCTCGGTGAACTCAGGTCTAACGTTCTGGTGTAGACTGTGTGCCATGAAACTTGAAAGTATGAAACAGGGAGATGTTCAGTACTTAACTCCTCTCTGAGCAGCATTATAAGATATAAAAACATAGGTTTGTTGATTTTGTGGAATTTTTTTTTTTTATCATCTGACCTTTCAGAAAGGCACAGGAGAGCTTTTACTTCATAATTGGGTGAGTGGTTTTAAATTTCAAAAAATAATATGTCTTGTTAATACCTCAGGGGTATTTATATGATGATATTCTATACTAGTTTGTCCTCCTTTGTGTTCTCTTTAATGACCAAAATATAAGAGTCAAAACATACGATGTTTGTGCAGGTCCTAGAGCTTCAATTTCTTCTCCACTAAAAGAGCATTTCAGGATGTGAAACATCAAGAGGGTATCACCAGCAACGCTGATATCTAACATGTTGAACGTACTCTGGGCACCACTTGTACATGTGTTATCCCATTTAGTCTTTACAGCTATGCTACAAGGTAAATACTAACATTATAATGTTATAAGTTAGGAAACTAAAGCTCAGAGATATTTGGAAATTTCCTCCAGCTTGTATGATGTGAGGAGTCAGTTTTCAAACTCACATTTCTCTGTCCTCCAAGCCATTACTCAATACGTTGCCAAGGACCCAGAATGGAAAATATCACCATTATCAAGAAGCAGCTTTGCTACATGTAACCGTGAGCTATTTAGAAAATTACAACAAAAATATGTTTTCTCACATTGGAAGTTTACAATGTAAATAGAGAGCATGGGTGTGGATAAGTGCCTGCAAAGCAGGCTGACACTTCCTAGCATAGGATTTTATTATTTCATCACACACTAATCTTACCCCTTTAGTGAGGGGTTTCATGGGACAAGGTGAACAATGTTTTACTTTCCTATCAAATAAATTTATAGATAATCAAAAAAGAAAACAAAAGACTAGAAATTGAAACTTTTAAAATAAAATTAATAAATGCTTATCATTTTAAATATATGAAAAATAAAGAATAATAAAAATAGAATAATAAAAAATAAAAATCACCCATAATATCATGAATAATTATTTCTATTGTTTTTGCATAGCTAGTATTACATTGTATTTGTAATTTTTATTCAACATTTTTAATTTTCCTATAAATTAATCATCCTTTCATGTCTTTAATAATTTTTTAATAAACAATTTTAATAGCTTCTTTGTTTTCCATCATGTGGATATATCATGACTAAATTAGTCTTTCTCTTAATTTTACCATCTAGATTGTTTCCACTTTTTCTCTAATTTTTATAAATAACACAGTGAAAAGCATATGCTTTTTATTTAGATATAATTTCAGAGTAACTGTCACAAGATTATGACAAGGAACTCTCATATACCTTTTACCCAAGTTTATTAATACTAATTTTTTATGCTTTGAATCATTTGCTGTATCTTTCTTTCTTGCACCCACACGCACACATATATGAATACACTTTTTTCTTAACTATTTGAGGGTAAATTGTCCCTTTACACTAAAGGGACAATTAGGAAATAGGCACTAAAGTGTAAAGTCCCTTTACACTTTAGTGCCTATTTCCTACAAACAAGAACATTCTCTTACATAACAATGGCACAATTTTCAAAGTTTGAAAATTTAATATTGATATAATGCTATTATCTAGTCCTTGCTTCGTTTACAAATTCTTTCTTTTTTTTTTATTTCAGCATATTACAGGGGTACAAATGTTAAGGTTACATATATTGCCCTTGCCTCCCCTCACCCCTCGAGTCAGAGCTTCAAGCATGTCCATCCCCCGGATGGTGCTCATTATGTATGTATATACCCATCCCCTCCCACCTGCCCAACACCCAATAAATGTTTTTTTTTTTTTAACATTTTGGTTACATTTTGTATCTTTGCCTCTCCCTAGCAAGGATTAGAGGTATGCCCTTCCCTTCCACAATGCTCACCATATCCCTAAGATGTGGGTCTATCCCCCCAACCCCTGAATCACTGGTAAACACAACCACCATTTGAGAACCATAGTGTTAATCAGTCAGTACCAATTGGATGGCGAGTACGTGTGGAGCCCATTTTTCTGATCTCGTGTTGCTTCACTTTGGATAATGTGCTTAAGCTTACAAATTCTTTCTTTTGCCCTTCCTAGAACCTAATCCAGCACAGTGAAGAACAATTTTATATGTGATGTTTTATTTGAAATTTATGATTACCTCCTAAGGCCAGACTCCTAAAAAGAGGATCATTTGGGTAATTAGACATAGACATTTTTATGGCCATTGATACAAGTTGCTGAAAGTGGAACCATCTGAGCAGTTGTGACTGGACCTAAGCATCCCTGGAGTGGCACAGATTGAATCAATGACTGCTCTGATGTGTATTAGGGAACCTCAGCTTCCTTAACTGCAGGTAGGCTAAATAGTCCTAAAGTATAAAATGATATGTAATTGTTATATATATTATTGTATATGCTTAGAGATAAGGAAAATCTTCTGGGCTATGTTTACTTTTTATGAAGATAAAATGTAGGGGGAAATTTTATGGGTGGACAAGAATACATGTGGGGAATGTATGAGATTGTCCTGAATCTATCTGTGTGAATGTTGTAGCGTAACAGCTAAATACAGGGTTAGAAGTTGAAAGAACACTTAGCACAATGCACACTCAACAGAGAAAGACACTCTGAGTCAGTGGTAGAGATTTGGGGAAAAATTTAAAAATTTGAAGGAGTAACTAAAGATATTTTAGGCAAACCAAGAAAATAATCAGACATGCACCTTGAAAATAATTGATTCTTTACTTTTCATCTAAAGCATAATATTATGTCTTTCATATGTCAAGCATATGCTTGTCTTGGTGGTATAATATACAGTGGGGAATAAGATAGATATAATGTTTTGTTCTCATGGGCTTACAGTCT
This sequence comes from Microcebus murinus, assembly GCF_040939455.1. Classification (NCBI taxonomy): domain Eukaryota; kingdom Metazoa; phylum Chordata; class Mammalia; order Primates; family Cheirogaleidae; genus Microcebus; species Microcebus murinus. The sequence continues at coordinate 91,225,244 of NC_134111.1, read as the reverse complement.
AGGTGGGAAAATGATAAACATTATACACATCATCATTTAATCAATTTCACTAACGCTAGGAAGAAACACACTGGTGCACTGAGAGTTTACAAGAGGGGACCACTTCTAATCAGGTATGTGGGAACAGCTGGAAGAAGGTTTAGGGTAAAAGAGGATTCCAAACAAAGGAAACAGGAAAGGCTTTAAAATTTTAAGCTTATTTCAAGTGATGTGCAGGGTTAAAGAAATAAATCTATTATTCAAAATATGTGAAATATATGCATTCATTCCTTGAATAAACTTATTAAGTATCTAGCATGCTGTTATTACATACTGATATTGGGAACAGAAAAGATACAGTTTCTAATTCAAAAAGCTCTCAGACAACTCGACCCCAAGGGAAACAAATGCCCCACTCAGAGCTGCACAAGACATTGGTCTCTTTTGGGGGCAGGGAGAGGGGACTTCTGCCTGGTCCACATGTGGGATCCAGGAACATAGTCTGGAAAACTGGTGCCAGGAGTAGATGAGCCAGCAGGTGGTGAAAACCTGAGGGAATGGCAAGCGTGCTCCTACAGGGGAGAGCATATTTGGTCTTCGAAAAGGTATGATCAGCACCAACACAGCCATATGGAAAACAGTGAGCGAAATCTGGGCAAAATCCTCAGTTCCAACTGTGTCCAATCTGCGGCCCATATACAAAATCTGTCATAAACCCAGTCCTACCTATGGCTTGGTCCAAATAATTGCAGAATTTTATTTCTTTTCTCTCAAAGGCATGGGACAGATCAAGGAATGTGGAAATGGAGATATGACCTTCAGCATTGACTCCATCCTTAATGGCTATCTCTGCCGCTCCTGGAGGTGGGAGCCAGGCTAGAGAGTCTCCAGGGGGCAGGTTCACCCATAAAGATGATCCACTCATGAGGACATTCATGGCACAGGCTGTGAGGGATTTCAGGAGCTTAGAGGTTAAGAGAAGGAGAATGATGGAGTTCTCAGTGCACTGGTGTCTTGAGTTTTAGAAGCAGGATAAGGAACCAGAGACTAAATAGTTAAAGAACAGCTCGTTTTAAGCATTAATAAAATACTATATACTCTAAGTATTTCATGAGCAAAAATGCAGTTCAGAAAAGCAGATTTGGTGCTGCGCTAAATGTTTTAATTTTTTTTTTTATATGCTCCACATTAGAGCTTGCATTTTCTCATACCTCCAAGGCATAGTCTTTTATGGCTTTGGAGATAAAAGATTTACATTTAAATCCTGCTTTCCCCATGCCACATTCTAACAATAGCATTTTAAGTTGTACTGTTCACCCAAAGGTCAGAACACCTTTCTTTTTTTTAAGTCTACATATGCTACTCTTGTAGCCAAGTGAGGAAATACTTTTAGCTTTGAATGTCTACATATTATTTATAGTTCATGTAAAATGAAATCCAATCACCAAGACTTTCACAACAAAATGGAAACAAGGAAGGTCATCCATGGACTCTTGTGAAGAGCAAGGACATTGCATAGGTACAGGACCCCAAACCTAGACAGTATGTACTTCCTTTTAAAGGTTCAGATCTTTTTTTGAGCCACTCGTGTGCCACCAGGTAACTGTGTTCCAAGCTAATAGGTTCCCCTAAAAGGCATGAGATGGACAATCAAACAAGACTCTTCTATTTCATTATTGCTTTGAAATTGGCTGTAGAGTCCCTAATTTTTGCTTTATTCTTTTTTCCTTTCCTACAGAAGATGACAAGAGAAAACAAAACAAAACAAAAAAGTCATCTAGTAAGCATGATTTGGAAATGGAGTCATGGACCATCTTGTTATCATTAAAACCCATGCCAAAGTCCATTGTATTGCTCAGAAAGCTGGAAGGAAGAGGCAGTGTGGGGCACATAGACTTTCAGAATCTCATGTCCTTGTATTTGGGACTCTTTGGGGGCAACTCTTACAGACAAACAACTTGAATTTTACCTTTAATCCTGGAGTTACAACTCAGTCTGTGTTTTTAAAATTGTACTCATAAGACATAGATGGGAGGATAGCTTGTTTCTGATTCTGAATCTAAACTAAAATGTCTATGAGGAGCCTGTATCGAATTTTTATACCTACACATAGACTGTCTTTTTATCACCTGCAGGTGCAGAGTGGACAAAAGAATGAGGGTATGTTTCCAAGAGGCAAAAAGGAACTGAGAAGCTAAAGACTTAATGAAAATTGACCTTTGCATTCGGGAATGGTATGAGGAGGACCTTAGCACTTTAGTGAAAAGGTGAAAACAAAGAAACTCTAAGATAGGTCATACCAGACACAAGATAAAGAAGCATCACTTAAAATATTGTATGATTTGTACTTTGTTAGTTCTTGTGCTTATTATTTATTAGTAAATAAGACTTGAGAATTGTTTTTCATTAAGCATGTGGGCAGTTGGCTGCTTCTATTAACATGAATGGGCCAAGTTCCTCTATTGCAGGATATTCTTGGGGTAAAAATCAACTGCAAATTAGACATAGTTCATTCCTTTGTTTTCAGTGAAACATGGTACCAGAGGTGCCCACAACAACATGAAGTGAGAATTTGACCTATAACAGTTACTCCAGCCCTTCTTCCACTCTAATATCTTCCAGCTAAATGATCTTTTAAAAAGAATCTGCTAAGCTAGGAAAGGAAACCACTTTGTCTACTTTGGGCAATCAGTGATACAGCACTTCATCTCGAAGGAATGTAGAGGGAATATTTAAACTGTAATGTTTTCACAGGCAGGGAGCTTCACAAGGACGTGGAAGGTCAAGCCTGTATTGATACTCACTCTTTTCGGAGTCCGGTGAAAATGCTATTTAATAACTGGTTCTGGTGGGACATCACTTCATAGTCCCCTCTAACAAAACCACTATCTTTTCCGATTAGAGAAAATTTTTATTTATTCAGAGTTGCAGAGTGCTACCTGGGGACAGCCCTAGGCAACCCATAAAGTTGAAGAATTTTGCCTTTAGTATTGTCTGACCTTCCCCACTCTCCCTTCTCTTGCTTTATTCCCCATCTTCTTATCTGCCCTTCTACCCATACCAAATATCTGATGTTCTTGAGGACTTCCCTTTACTTTTTCCTGCCCAAAACTTACTCTCAAGATTGTATTCAAAGTGTCATTTGCACCTGAGTGTAGAATTGAAGCAGCTCTAGTTTCTTCCCTCTGATTTTTTTAAATATATATTTTATGTTCCCTAACTTAACCCTTTGTAAAGAGATTCAGGCATAAGCCAGTGGTTAGAAATAGTTTAGCCATTGAAAACAGAAGACTTGATGGCACATGGAAATCATACTATCTATATGTTCCTCACTCACTCCAGCCTAAATTCCTCAGAATAACAATTATGTATATTTTGTGGCATCACAAGAGCCCAAGAAACATCTATGGTATTTATCTGTCCCTGAATTGCTTAAGAGATGTCACTTATTTGAATAACAACAAGAATTTTCCTGGTGACTAAAAACAGAATTCTCAAGCTCTCAGACTGTATATATATTACACAATCCTTACCAGACCTGTGCATATGCCCATGATGGAGCAGGCAGAGTAGATATTGGTATTTTTGTCTACGTAGCATCCCCTTGTGTCCCACTCTGCTTCCACTTTTAATCCATGGTTACACCTGGGTGGGGCATATAACCTAAAGTTGGGAACTCAGGTTATTTTATCCCTCTGACACAAAGAGATGGGTTTCTGAACAATAATTTGACCCAAATGGACCAGTGAGATTCATCCCCCCAAATTTAGTTGTCTCTTACTAGAAGACACCGTCTTTCACTACAACTGATAACTGTGAGGATGATGAAAGCTTAGAACCACCTGCAGCCATCTCATGGGAGAAGTGTGCACAAGAATGAAACCAGCACAAAGCAAAGCAGAAAAGAAGACAGGGAGACATGTATCCTAGTGATGTTTCAGTCAGACTTGAAATCAGCCATACCTCTGAGCTGCTTGATACATTCAAGTCTTAAATTAGTATGCATGGGTTTTTTATCACTTGTAACCCAAGTACTACTTCACCAAGGACGTCATTGGGGAACCTACCCATGAAGAGGCCAAACAAGGGATTACAACCTGGGACAGAGAACAGATACAAGTGCTGAAGCCAAAGCCAAGGTGACATTGACGCTACCCTTTGTTGAGTGTCTGTCTCATGACAGATGATTGTAATGTTACAGACACATGCCCTCTTACACCCCACCTCTGCCTTTTCACTGATAGGTGATTCCTGATTGACAGTAGAAACACATTCTTAGAGTGGACAGCAAAGCGGAATGTGACACCAAGCTATTTTTTTTTCTCTCCTTGGTTATTTAATAGTGCCTGATTGAGCTGGTTCCTCTTTGTCAAGTGTCATTCAAAAATCATCCAATTGTTGGTCCACCCTTGCTTAGTTGTTGATGAGAATGCCATGTGGGCTGGAATCAAAACCTTGCTGAAATTTGTCTATTTTACATCTGTCCCTGGCTGGGAGCTTAATGAGATGCATGGCATAATGAGATGTGTGTCTGGAGTATGTAATGAGATTCTTGATTCAAGTGTCTAATGAAGCCTATAGCCTAATGAAATGTATAGCATAATGAGATGCATGGCTTGAATGTATAGTACAGATTTGAAAGTCCTTTTAAAAAATGTCATTAGACATGCAAAAGTTCCGCATATCTGCATAAGCTCCACCCTCATTTCTTTGGGATTTTTAGCTTATAATTTCTCAATGCTATTGTCATCTTCATCACAGCTACTTCCTACATCCAAAGCTAAGAGAACACAAGCACTGGCCCTCACCATATGTAATGAGTAGTATAGAAACACAGCATAGACATTTTTGCCTCTTGAGGAGAGAAAATTATATCTTTGTTTCTTTCCATTCACTTTCTTATTTTTTAATATAACCAACTATATCAATGAGTGATTATCTAGCAAAATACCTAAAACTTCATGGCTTAAAGTGGTAAATATTTATCACACTTGATAAGCTTATGAGTCAGCGGGGTGATTTTGTTAGACTAGACACAGGGCATTCATACGTTCCCTATGAGCTACAGGTCAGTACAGTCTCTATTGATATTGACTGGGATCTCTGGCATCTCTGGAGGTTAGCTGTCTATAGGAAGCTATACAGGAAGATGATGTAGAAGAAGACATTGGTTGGGGCAGTTAAGATCTCCTCGATTTGGTCTCCTAAACGCTAGCAACCATCTATGACTTAATCTAATGGCGGAGTCAGGAGACCGAACTGAAGATGGGAAGCCTGCAAGGCATCATAACACATATGCTCCAAACTGCCACACTGTCACTTCAATCATTTTATTTTGAGACAAAGCAAGTCACAAAGCCATCCCATAAGCAAGGGATGAAGAAATACAGGCATAACTTGGAGATATTACAGATTTAGTTCCAAGACCACCACAATAAAGCAAAGATCACAATAAAGCAAATAACATGATAGTTTTAGAGTCCCAGTGTATATAAAATTATATTTACAGTATACTAGAGTTTAGTAAGTGTTCAATAGCATTATGTCTTAAAAAAATCAAGGTATATATCTTAATTAAAATATATTGATAAAATATGCTAATGATCATTTGGGCATTCTTTAAGCATAATCTTTTGGCTGGTGGAGAGTCTCGCCACAATGTTGATGGCTGCTGATTGACCAGGCTACTGGTTGTTGAAAGTTGCCATGACTGTTGCATTTTCTTAAAATAAGACATCAAAGAAGTTTGCTGCATCAATTGACTCTTCCTTTTGCAAAAGATTTATCTGTAGCATGCAATGCTGTTTGATAACAATTTACCCGCAGTAGAACATCTATCAAAATTGGAGTGAATCTTCTCAAACCCTGCTGCTGCTTTATCAACTAAGTTTATGTAATATTCCAAATCCTCTTTTGTCATTTCAACAATGTTTATAGCATCTTCACTAGGAGTAGATTCCGTCCCAAGAGACCACTTTCTTTGTGCATCCATAAAAAGCAACTCCTCATCCCTTAAAGTTTTATCATGAGAGTGCAACGATTCAGTCATATCTTCAGGTTCCATGTTTAATTCTAATACTCTTGCTATTTTCATCACATCTTCAGTTACTTCCTCCATTAAAGTCTTGAACCCCTCAAAGTCATTCATGAAGGCTGGAATCAACTTCTTCTAAACTCTTGTTAATGTTGATATTTTGACCTTCTACCATGAATCATGAATATTCTTAATGCATTTAAAATAGTAAATACAGAAGGCTTTCAATTTACTTTGCCCACATCCATCAGAGGAATCATTATCGATGGCAGCTTTAACCTTACAGAATGTATCTTTTAAAAGACAAAACTTGAAAGTAGAACTTACTCCTTGATCCATGGGCTGCAGAATGAATGGCGTGTTATCAGGCATGAAAACATTAATCTCTTTGTACATCTCTATCAGAGCTCTTAGGTGACCAGGTGCATTGTCAGTGAGCAGTAATAATTGTAAAATCTTTTTTTTCTGTGCAGTAGGTCACAACAGTGGGCTTAAAATATTTAATAAACGATGCTGTAAACAAATGTGGTGTCATCTGGGCTTTATTGTTCCATTTATAGAGCACCTGCAGAGTAAATTTAGCATAATTCTTAGTGGTCCTAGGATTTTCAGAATGGTATATGAGCGTTGGCATCAACTTAAGGTCATCTACTGCATTATCCCCTAACAAGAGAGACAGCCTGCTATTTGAAGCATTGAAGCCTATCACTGACATATCCTCTCAAGCTATGAAAGTCTTAGATGGCATTTTTTCCCAATAAGACTATTTTGTCTACATTGAAAACCTATTGTTTAGTGTAGCCAGCTTCATCAATTATTTTAGCTAGATCTTCTGGATAACTTTCTGCAGCTTCTACAATACATCAGTACTTGATGCCTCACCTTGCACTTTTTTGGTACGAAGACAGCTTCTTTCCATAATTTTTATGTTATGGATTCCTCATGAAACATCTTCTGCTCGCTTCAAACCTAGCTTCTGCAGCTTCTTCACATCTCTCAGAATTCATAGAATTGAAGAAAGTTAGGTCCTTGTTGTGGATGAGGCTTCAGATTAAGGAAATGTTGTGGCTGCTTTGCTATTCTACCAGATCACTAAAACTTTCTGCCTATCAGCAGTAAGACTGTTTTGCTTTCTTATCATTCGTGTGTTCACTGGAGTAGCACTTTTAATTTCGTTCAAGAACTTTTCCTTTGCATCCACTACTTGGCTAACTATTTGGCTCAAGAGGCCTAGCTTTCAGCCTATGTTGGTTTTCAATATGCCTTCCTCACTAAACTTAATCATTTCTAACTTTCGATTCAAAGTGAGAGATGTGCAACTCTTTCAATTCCTTGAACACTTAGAGACCATTGAAGGGTTATGAATTGGCCTAATTTCTATATCTATACTGTTGTGTCTCAAAAAATAGAGAGGCTTGAGAAGAGGGAGAGACATATAGGAATGGCTGGGTGGTGGAGTGGTCAGAACACACAACATTTATTTATTAAGTTCTCCATCATATGTGGTTCTTGGTGCCCCAAAACAATTACAATAGTAAGAACAAAGATGGTTATCACACGTCACCATAACAGATATAACAATAATGAAAAAGTTTGAACTATGGAGAGAATTACCAAAATGTGACACACAGACATGATAGGAGAACATGCTTTGGGGAAAATGGTGCCAATAGACTTGCTCGACACAAGATTGCCTCAAAACTTCAATTTGTCAAAACCCACAATATCTATGAAATACAATAAAATAAAATAAACAAGAAAATAAGATATGCCTGTAGATTCTACTCCTTAATGTGAGGAAAGGCCAGGTGACATTGATACAAAGGGTATGCACACAAGAAGGAAGGAAACTTTGCAATTACTTTACTATAAAGGGGAGGAGAACTTACTTGAATGCCTTCCCCTTTCAGTCTCTCTACTGCCAACAAAATCGAGAAGGATATTTATGAAAACTACTCTACCTGTAAAAATGATAAATTTTCCAAAACATAGTGATATTGATTGTGAGCATCCTGAAAGTCATTTAATGCACTACATTGAACCTCTCTATCCTGTGGGTTAAAAATGGATGCTCTCAGCAAATGAAATAGGTAAAGTACAATTTTCACAGCAACAAACAAACAAAAATCCTAATGAAAGTTACCCTTAATTTTTCTTACAACATTTGGAAACTATCAGATAATGGACAAGATTATGGATCTACCTCATCTTTGAGTTAAGATATAGTAGAGATGTGTTCCTCTTTTTCGTGGGCTGCCTTTAAGATCATTAAAGATTGTGTTCTGCCAAGAACTACCGGTGATTGACCCCAGGGATGAGGTGTATGTTACATGAACTTGCTCTAAAATTTCTGAAGGATTGCAGAGAGTCTTAGCAGTGTGTATCTCATTTGCAATAGCCTCCTGGATAAAACCCAGGACACTCTTTTGAAAATTTATAGGGACTGGTCTATCCAGCAGTTTAACAGGCAGACTAATTTTTTTTTAACGTACCCAAGCCAAGGTTTTATCTCCTTCCCATCTCCCAGATTGAATATCCATTATCTCTCGAGATGCCATTACCCTCAAATGCCTCAGATTTATTTGTCTAGCTGTTTTATAGAATAAAGGCCTGATAGGGTCCTCTTTAAATACACATTTGAACCACATTTTAGAAACCAGCAGTTGGTCCCATCATTTCCCTAACTTAAGATTATGCTTTTCTATTGCATAAGCATCATAAATTTTACTCCCATGTGCTTTTTATAATTACAGAAAGGAATGAATCAAAGATCAGAATTTTTTTTTCTAATTTATTTTCCAGCTGTGCTTTCCTATCCATGGATAGTTTACTTAGATGCCTGTACATATGATTCCTATGTGAAGGTGCTCAATGCCGGGCTGTATTAATTAAATGATTTACCCATTACTTAATTAAAAATCTGGCATCAATCTGATTAACCTGATCAGCCTATCTTTGACCTTGCTTCACTAACTAAATATTTTTTAGAATTTATTTATGTACCATGAAACATCTAGGCATAATAGTTTCTCCTTAAACTGTTCAAATCTATAAATCTCATTGTTGTCTATATCATATATCATTATGAACTAGTGGCTCCTAATCAAACACTGGTTGTGTCTTTAGATACAAAGTGACTGTACAAAATGTCAGCAAGCTAAGGTGGCTTTATGTTGATAAAGGTCTGCTGAAATCTAAAAAGTTACCTGAAAAATATTGGGATTTACCCAATGAATCACCTATATTGATCAAATTCATCAGCTTTCTACCCAATCTCCACTTCACTGTGGGCTGTGATGAATCACAGGTTAAGTTGCCATGTATCCCCCAAAACTTCTGTAATCCCTTTGATCTCTGTGCATAGTCAAACCCATCCATTATTTATTCTTTGTGTAATTTTTGCAGTAATGTTCAGCTTCAGTTTGTGGCAGCTTGAGGGATGTTCACACCAGTCAAGAGGCAGAGCTGGTAAGTGCCTGGGCAGAAGGAAATCAGGTAAGGTAAAAGCTAAGCTTTGGAAAGGACTGGAAACCAGGAAAGCTGGTGGACTTCATTCAGGGAAAAAGGAAAAACTTCTACCAGGTCAGAGTTTCTCAAAATGGAATCTTTGTGTGTGACCTGGAAAGCTCGACAAAATATATATATTTGTTGACTCCCACCACCTCTACTTAATTGAAATCTTTAGGGACGGTCTCTAGAAATGCACATTTTATCAAGTTTTCCAGTGATTCATGTGCATTCAAAATTTGACAACCACTATACAAAACTCTGAACGTTTCTAGTACAGCCTATACAAAATCATCATTACATTCCCAGAGTATTTGCAACTTGCAGATAATGATTGAATGAAGGAAGGAATGATTGAGCTAACTATATTGGTACCAAGATCAGAACCATACAATCTGTTAGCCATCTAGCTCCAGGTTAGAAACTCATGAATGTACAATAACAAATCAATGAGAGCAGCCATTGACAAAAGAGAATGTCAAACTGAGCCAAGTGGTGTCTGGTGCTGGATGGTTTCTTGCATTTTTAGATTGTCTAGAGGGACAGACATAGGGGTGGGATAGAGCCCCTCCCCCCAGAAAAAAACTCTCTTCTCTTCCACAGACAGGTTCAGTTTTTATACCCAAAGAGGCTCACTGGGGTATTTTCCTAAACAATGAGCAATCTCCCCGAAGACATATATTATACAAAAGAAGTTGCAATAAATATTTATTTTAAACGCAAGCATTTTCTTCCAAAAAAGAAAAATACATTTCTTCAGTTTGTTTATTTATGGCTCCTTCAGTCTTGACTGTGTCCCTGTTCCTGATGACTCTCTTTTTCTTGATTTCAAATAACTACAAATGACTGTCATACTGAACCAAGTGTTTGTCACAGATTGGCCTTCCTAGGTTGGGTCCCTCCAACCTGGCTACCACCCACAGTACCAATGTGTTAATCATCAAAGATCACAGATGGTTTAGGGCTGGAAAAGACCTATGGCATCACATAGAACAGCTTCATCATTTTACATGAGGAAACCAGAGCCCAGGGAGATTAAATTCTTCATCCAAAATTTGACTGTGCAAAACCACTGATCTTTTATTATGCCATACTTGCTCATCAATTCAGTTGTGATATAAATAGAGTCTATTGTTAAAAGGAGTAGCTGTTTTAAGAATTGGGTTTTTTTTAATGACCTTGACACATCCTATAACAGTCACAGAAACAGGGTAACCTCCATATTTAACTACAGCACTGTCTAAGTAAAGCAGCTTACCAGTAACACTTGGGATATGGTAATAAGATAATAAGACTGAATATGATGTAACATGTTATTTTCATAGAGTATATGCTTTCATAAGTCAATCCACTTAAGAGAAAATGATACAGACAGTTTCTAATGTCAAGGAAAGACCAAACTGTGATTTGAGGTTAAAGTTGCAGGTGACAGAGACAAGCTGCTTCTCTCTTGTTTAAAATAGCAGTTTACAGCAGGAGTTTACAATTTCTCAGAGAAGGTCTTATCAATGTAAATGTCAGGGAATTTGTTGGCTCAGCCTTTTACGAACATGTGGATCACATTCCCTTCGTCCGTGGAAATACAAGATTGTATATTTTAATTCATCCGAAGTTTTACCACAGAGTCTATAAATATTACATAACAAATCTGAGCATTACTACTTTCTTGTGCATTCAGGATACATCTCTGTGATCACTATAATCAACCTAATTGGGCAAGACTCTCTAAGTGAAGGCAATAACATTTGTTTACTTCATTGTAGGAATGTGCTCGCAGCCTGGTACCACCACATTTAAATTAGTTTTTATCCAAAACAGGGAGAAATACACCCTTCAGTCAACACAGTCTGTTAATTTGAATGTGTTTAAATTAACTGTGTGCGTGCCCCGTAGGAAATTCTGAGAAGCTCTGTTTTTTTGTCCTTTTGCAAGAGGACTCAAGGACATTTAGACCTTTTCCTTCTTTCCTATTTTGCAGAGAGCAGAGAAGAGGCAGCCCTCCTTCATTTTTGCAGGTGGCTAGTCACATGCCCAGGGCTGCCCCGGGTGTCACATTCCTGGTTGCAATGGGAGCAGGCAAAACAATTTCTATTGAGTGTTGCCCTACACTGTGGAAAATGCAAGATTGGGAGGGGAAGGGAGAGAGAGCAAAATAGCCACACAAGTCAAGTCCAGATGAGGATGGGTCATTCACACCTCTTTTGTAGGGAAGGATCCCTACAAAAGGTACCATTTGTACATGATGACTTAGAATCAACCTCTTAACAACTCTTAATCAACCTCTTCCTTTATCATTGCCAGGGTTTCATTCCTGATGGAATCCCCCCTTCGTTCCCATTCTATTTCTCACCTTTTCTTTGCCTTTTGCTTTCTAAGCCATTGTCAGGTGCACTGCTATGTGTTGGCAATTTAATCTCAAATGCAAAAGTGTTGGAATATGGGTGTTTAAGTCATAAATGGATTTATGCTGATTATAAAATGCTCTGAGGTTGTGGGTTCAATCTCTTGCTCTCTCACGCCGTCTTGCCCTTCTGCTGTTCACCATGGGATGATGGGGCATGAAGGCTCTCGCCAGATGCTGGCAGCTTAACAGTGGACTTCCCAGACTCCATAATGGTGAGAAATAAATTTTTATTATTTCTAATTCACCCAGTCTGTGCTATTCTGTTATATCGAAATGCAAAATGGGCTTAGACATGCACTTTCTACATCAAATCCCCACATGCTTAATGGAAGATGGTAGCTCTAACTACACCTGGAGGAAGGGGAAAAAAGAGAAGGGGGGCTGTTAAAGGGTGTCTCCTGTGACTTGTGCTATTCCTCACTGAAGCAGTCTTGTGCCACCATGTAAATTACATGTATCATTACTGCCAGTGTTCTTGTGTGGAGCCAGTCTTTTGACATAACCCATTTTAGAAAGAAGGCAACCATCTCTCCATCAAAGAAAGAGAACCACATGATTGCCCTGCCTTGCACCTGCCACTCCGGGGAGCCAGTGCTGCCAGTGGGTGCGAACTCATGCAGAGCAGCTTCTAGAGCAAGGGAGATGAACAGCTGGTGCCTCCAGTCTGGGCTAGAAATGCTCCACAACACATTTACGCAGATGACTTTTAGGGTAGTGAAGCTACACATGTATGATACATGACATCATACATTTATCCAATCCCACAGGATGTATAATACCAAGAGTGAAGTTGAATGTAAACCGCAGACTTTCGATGATAATGATGCGTCAATGTAGGTTCATCCCCGGCTAACAAACGCACCACTCTGGGTGGGGGCACGATGACAGTAGGGGAGGCTGTGCCTGTATGGGGACAAGGGAATTCACTGCACACTCCTCTCAATTTTGCTGTGAACCTAAAACTTCTCTAAAAAAATTAAGTCTCTACCCACCGCCCCCCCCACACATTTACAGAGTAGAGTAAAATTAATCAGCTACCTGATTGCTTTTACATGCATGCTTCAGAAAGCATTTTATGATTTTGTTGCCTTGTTCCCTGAGAAGTAACCTCTCAGAACCCAGATTTTACCTTTATAAATTTGGTAAACTTTAAAGGAAGTCAATCATTTCATCCTTCTCTCAGTACCTGCCTCATGTAGGCCCAGCACAAAATTGGCACTTGTTAACATGTGCAGAATGAAAGTCATACCCCAGGACCTGCCCCTGGATCACTCTGAAAGTATTAACTATCAAAGAAAGTGTTTTTATGCAATAATAATAAAATCTAATTACATAGGTCACTCCAACCGAGAGGTACAATCTAGCAGGGACAATAAAACAACAGCAACTCTTTGGGGTAGACCTTCCACAGAACACCTGGAATGTCACTCACTATTTATTTTCTTCCATTTCATGACATTCCTGGGCATCTTACATGTGATGGGACAAACACAGCTCTCTTTCTTCCTCCTTATACCATTTCTTGTGTTCTCCCACATGGCTCATTTTGTTGACTTTTGCCAGTAGCTGATACCCCTGGTATATTTCTTGTCATCGCTTACACTTTCTTTGTAGGTCTCTGGTTCTCATCCTTTTCAATTTCTCATGATAGCAACCCAACTTCAGCTTGTTTAAGCAAAACCAGGGACTTATTCATTCATGAACCTAGAATGTCAGTGGGTGGATATATCTTCAGACATAGCTGGAATCAGGGGTTCACAAACGTCATCAGGATTCTGTCTCTCTCTCTCTCTCTCACCCCTTCGGCACATTCTGTCATTGGCGCTCATGAATGGTGATTGACAGCTGCACACTCTCCTCTTTTCAGCTTTATCAGTCTCAGAATAAGACAGACTTTCCTAGCAGCTTCTGCAGAAATATTTTATTGAAGATTCTCAGTCTGGTTTGCATCACCTGCCCATCCCTCACTGGTTACTCTGAGGGATGTATACTCTGACTGGGTCACAAAATTGCAGCTGTGACAAATGGGTTTAGCTCCACCTAATCCCCATTGAATGGGTTCTCCATAGGAAAGAGAGGGGTCCTAGTCATAGAAGAAGAGGGAAAGAGGATATCAGAGAGGCCAAGCATGTTTCTACAGCCATGTCACTTGGAGGATATTCTCCAATGCTTCTGCAAATGTGAGACTGCTATTCCAGGTACCAACAGAGAGTGAGATAAGGAGTCCTTACCCCACACAAGTGTTGCTTTCTTGTACTAGTCTTGGATGTGAAAGGGAAGTTTTCAGACATGTGGCTACTACAGCTTTTTTTTCTTGTAGCATGTCTTGCAAGTGCTCTGACATAAAGAGTCCTTGGGCAGCTGAGCCAGAGAACAATCTGTGATCTGTGGAGAGTGAGCACCCCATTGTGGACTCAACAACTGCATCCTAACCACTTCCTGTGTTCTGTGTTTTTGCACTTTGAAGTTGCTTCTCTCATCAAGAATCTCTTCTCCCAGGGCAAGTACCTAGGGAGGTCCTCGTGATTAAGGATCCATCCCTGGGGAGTGGGGATCGACACCAGTGTCTTGTGTCCATTCAGTGGCCCATGCTTTAGGTTCTGTGGGGTTCTTTAGCAAATAGATGAAGTCGCTACCCTTTGCTCAAATGTCACCTGCTCAGACAGCTTTTCTGACTAAATCTAAAACAGCATCTCACCCTATTCACTTTCTATGTGCTTGTCCTGCTTTATTTTTCTTCATGGCACTTATTTCTACTTGAAATTATGTCACCTATATGCTTGTTTACTTACTAATTTTCTGACTTCCTCACTATAATATCAGTAGTAGGGAAGCAGGGAATTGTTTCCTCTTGTTCTCTGCGGTGTCCTCTGTGCCTGGAATAGTGCCTGGCACATCCTGGACATGCTGTGATTATTGATTGATTGTGTCAAGAAATAGGTGAATGAGCAAATAAAATTATAGCAGGAGTAAATCTTAGGCCATGATTCTGGGACTCTTATTATGCACAAACATAAACATACATTTAGTAAAAAATTGCAACTGGCAATTTTTCAATGCATGAATAAACATGTCTTTAAAAGGCTTGAGACCATTCTCTGCATTTTAGTATCCTGTTAGCAGTCTTGCATCAACTTTTAATTTCCTTCTGCGCCACTTACCAATTTGCAATTTCACCCAGAGTGGTGAGTAAGCTGACGAAAGAGTTAGCTAAGGGAAAAAAAAAATAGCGTATTTTGATATGATTTTTGCTAAGTAAAGCTGGAGATAAAAGGATAACTTACTGCCTAGAACTTTAATGTTAATTCTGCAGAATTTTATGAAATAACCATAAAAAACAAAAAACTTCCTCGCCTCTGTTTCGTAGCTGGAAGTACATTCTTACTCTCTTTGACTGTCAGAATTTCCGTTTTCTGTCTTTAAGAAGTTTTATTTTGAGATAGGAACTTTTTGCTACAACATAGCAAAAGGTCATGGCATCCACAAATAAGAGCAAATTAAAATCAATAAGGCTAGTTTCAAAAGTTCATCTCCCACCAAGTGTATCCTGCCCCTTTGTCTGTGGCGTGCCTGGAGGTGGCAGTCAGGACGGAGCCAAGCAGAACCAGTAGCCTGTTCTCGAGGCTCTGCTACCCCTCAAGTGCAGTGGGAATTCCTTTCTGCCTGAGTGAAATGTCTAGTCTATAAAACTGGTTAGTAAAACATACTGTAATTTGGGATTTGGTAATACGGGCTTCATTTCGACAGAACCCAGGCTGACCCGGAGCGTTATGTCATGAACAGATGTGAATTCTAGAGGGGTGAAATGATTAAAAACTTGTTCAGAAAGAAGAAGAAAACTGAGTCACAGGAGGTCTTCACTGTTCCACAGTCCAGGCAGTAAACCGCATTTAACCCCGTTTAGTCCAAGCAGCATCTGCCTCCAAATGGCGTCACTTCCTGGAGGGGTAGAGTCACTTTATTCTTTCTTGACATGTGGTCACATGCACAAAATAATGCTTTAATAAAAGGGCTTTACAGGTAATTAAGGCATTTTTGACATTGAAATATGAAAGAATAGGAATAGATTAACGGTTCATGGAAAGTCAATGAAGATACCTAATACTTTTTTTTTTATGTGAGGAACAGAAATAATAATACCTTTGGTGTGATTTTATTGGAACAGAAACAATACATTAGGTATGAAGTTATAGTGAAGGCCAGAGGGCAATGACTGTATGAAAGTACTATTCAAACTATAAAGTACCATAAAAATATTACCAGTTGTTAGCATTAATAGCTATGAGCAGATCAAAATAATGCCCACAACTGTGTTATATAAAATTTTATTGCTAACATGTTTTTAAAAGATTGTGTCATGCTTTGAATTTTTGATAATTTTTCAAACTATATTTATATCTGTATTGCATTGAAGATGTAAATGGATTATTTAATCACATCAAAAGCCAACTAATATTAAGTTGTGGGAATGTAGGTGGGAAGGTAGAATAGTTTTAAGTGTGTGTATATATATAAATATATATATGCAAACATTTATATCAGTATAGCATATAAATTAAATATATAAACATAAAAGTAAATAAATACATACATATTTCATGACATAGTTTTGGGTATATATTGATATGAAACCTTTACTAAACTTGAGGTCAAAATTCTTTTCAGTAGAGTTATCTTTAGATAAAATTCTACTTTCTAACAAAATAGGTAAAGCTCATGCCAGAATAGCACACTGTCTCGGGGATGGACACACTTGTAGCTCTGACTTGAGTAGGGCGAAGGCAATATATGTAACCTAAACATTTGTATTACCGTAATATGCTGGACCAAAAAAAAAAAAAGAAGAAGAAGAAGAAGCATTGAACTGATTTGAACTGATGACATTCCACTTGATTATCTGTAAGGTGAAGTGTATCCAAACAGAAATGGTCCTTATTCAAGTAGCATTGCGTAAAATGATGTCCACTATCAATTTTGGAGACCAAGATGGTGAATACATAAAAAGATGTTATTTATCCACCTTGGGAATCAATACTTAAATTTTCCAAAGTGGTTCTTTGAAATTCAGAACATTGGTAAACTGCAAATCTGTCACCATGGGATCATTCAGCAAACATGTCAGGCACTGTTCTAAACACTAGATGTATAATGGGGAACAAGACAGACATTGGCTCCAACCTCATGGAGTTTTTATTTTATAGAGGAGAGAAACAATAAACAAATAGATAACAGAAAACTGTAACTTTCTTGGTTCCAGTTTGCCATCAACTGACCAACTAGCATGATTAAGTCAAAACAAAATATGCAAGGTCAGTGGTGTCTTCATTGTGCAAGAAGAGATGTAAGGACACACACTCTTTGGAGACACAAGTCGATGGTTCTCTGTATGAATGTGTTGTTTTTTTTTTTAATTAATTCTTCTGTTGGCTTTGTAAGCTGTATGAGATAAACATACAACTGGGAAGTAGATATCATTGCAGGGAATAACCTACTAAGACTTTGTTCCTGTGACTGGGGTGAAACTAACTGGTATATGTGTGTAGTTGTTTGAGGCTGGGTCTTCTTTAGTGATCATTCTTGTTCTGTATCCTCTGTTGTTCCACCACTACATTAAAAATAGTTAGGGTTCTATACTGAGTCACATTATTCAGTGTCAGCCAGGTCACTTCTTGCTGCTGCCACTGCTGAAAATGATAATAGATAATATTATTGTGGTGCTTAAAATGTTCTAGGAAGCATTCTTAAGCATGTTACACAGATAACACATATCGGATCTTGCATTTTTATGAATGACATTTTAAGTCTCTGTGTAGATAGTGGATCAAAGTTTAGGCTTCATAATGAAGTCTTCATCGAGTACATTTCTGTTATTGCAAGTATTTGTTTCTATCTGTAATTGCATTTCTATGCCTCCTAAGGTTTTGGCAATGACATATTTTAAGAATTGTGCCCTCTTCCTGTATCATCAAATCAGATAAATCTATGCATTTAATTAGATTCCCTGTGACTATGTTGATATTATGTGTAGTCCAGAATTTTGAAAATTTATTTAAGAAGTTTTTAAACAAGGTGCTGCTACAAGATTATTGTTTAAGAGTATACCCCAATCCCCAATATTTAGCCCCCTCTCTTACATTTTACTATGGGAAATGTATAATATGTACAAAAGTAGAGACACTAGTATTATAAACCCCCACGTGCCCATCACCTAGCTTCAGCAATTATCATTGTAGTTTTGTTTTATCTATACTCTACATTTTTATTGTTATATTTAGAAAGTTAGCGATTAATGATACATACAGGTGATATAAAAAGCTATGAGGACGGACTGTCTGGATTGCTAATTATAGAAAAGGAGGTTGTGAAAAAAAGGGGAGGAGAAAGGAAAAATAAGGGGCTTAGTAAATTAGAGAATGCATTCACAAAGAAAATCATATTTGATGGTTGAGGTGAATTATAGGGGGCCAAAAATTCTTCACCAATAAGTATGATTTAGTTCCTTCTCCTGGAACTGTGATTGCTTACACCTTAACCTATAGAATGTGACCAAAAGGATGATTTGCTAGTTCTGATTTTAGCCTGTTAAGAAGATTGGAATTTTCCATTTTTTTCCCTCTTAAGAACACTTACTCTTAGGATATTTCCCCTTGGAAACCTCCACTTGGCTGTAAGAATCCCAAGCTGTGTGGAAAAGCCACTTGTTAGTGCCCTAGCAGAGAGTCCTGGTTGAGTTTCTGACTGACAACAAGCATCACCAAGGGTTAGCCAAGGGATGGGGAAGGGATTGCATCTTAGACTTTCCAGTCCACTCAAGGTCATGGGGAGCAGAAGAACCACCCAGCTGAATCTAGTCAACCCATGATTTATAAGAAATAATAAAAATGTTGCTGTTTTAAGAAATCCCTGAGTTTGGGATGGTTCGTATCACAACAATAAATAATTAAAACAGAATTGATACTGGAATCATGGTGCTGCCATGACAAGAAATGGCCATGCAGCATTGGCTTTGGAACTGGTTGTGGGTGGAAACAGGAAGGGCCTCAGGAAACTGTTTGTGAAGGTATGAAAGACAGTGAGAAAATTGTTTTTGGAAGTTGAATGAAAGAGAGCTTAAGTTTTGTAATGGCAGAGCAATTAGTGAAACTGTTGCCTGTGGTAATATGGAAGCAAGAAGGTGTAGTTCATGAACTCATGGATCTGGCTAAAGAAATGTCCAGAAAGAATATTGAAAATGCCTCACTATACTGGTCAAAGCAAGTCATAAGTTCAGCCCATATTCAAGGACAGGGAGATGGACTTCACTTTCTATGGAAAGCAAGACAAAGAATTTGTGGCCTTCTTTAATTCATCATAGGGAGGGTTGACATCTGAAGAGTGTATATAACCCTGGTAGGTATTAATAGTTTGAGAGAGCTCCAAAATGACACTGATTTCCTTTTCAGCTAGTTTGTTGTTTGTGTATAGTAATTCTACTGATTTTGGCATGTTAATTTTGTATCCTGCAATTTACTGAATTTGTTTATCAGTTCTAAGAGTTTTTTGGTAGAGTCTTTAGGTGTTTCTATATAAGAGATCATGTCATCTGCAAATAGGGACAATTTAACTTCCTCCTTTCCAATTTAGAAGCCCTTGATTTCTTTCTCTTTCCTAATTGCTCTAGCGAGGACTCCCAGTACTGTGTTGAATAAGAGTGGTGAGAGTAGGTATCCTTGCCTTATTCTAGTTCTAAGAAGAAAAGTTTTCAGCTTCTCCCCATTCAGTAAGATGTTAGCTGTGCGTTTGTCACATATGGCCTTTATTGTGTTGAGATACTTTTCTTCTACATCTAATTTATTAAGAGTTTGTATTATGAAGGAATGTTGAATTTTATCAAAAGCTTTTTCTGCATCTATGGAGAAAATCATATGTTTTTTGTCTTTCATGCAGTTGATGTGATGTCTGATGTTTATTGATTTGCATATGTTGAATCATCCTTGCATTCCTGGGGTAAATCCCACTTGTTCCTGGTATAAGAAAACATATGTATGTCCAAAATATACATGAAAAAAATGTTCAACATCACTAATCATCAGGGAAATGCAAATAAAAACCACAATGAAGTATCATCTCACCCTAGTTAGCATAGCTATCATCAAAAAGACAAAAAATAATGAATGCTAGTGAGGATATGGAGAAAAGAGAACTCTTATACACTGCTGGTGGGAATGCAAACTAATGCAGCTACTATGGAGAAGAGAGTTGAGGCTTCTCAAAAACTACAAATAGAAGTACTGCATGATCCACCAATCCCACTGCTGGGAATTTATTCAAAGGAAAGAAAATCATTATATCCAAGAGATATGCACACCTCCATGTTTATTGTAGCATTATTCACAATAGCCAAGATATGGAATCAATCTAAGTGTCCAATAACAGATGAATGGATAAGGAAAATGTGGTGTATATACATGATGGAATGCTATTCAGCCACAAACAGAATGAAATTCTTTTATTTGTGGCAACTTGGATGGAACTGGAGGACATTATTACGTTAAGTTAAATAAGCTAGGAGCAGAAAGTTAAACACAGCATGTTCTCACTTACATGAAGAAACTAAAAACATTGATCTCATAGAAGTAAAAAGTAGAACAGTGGGTAGAAGAGGTTGGGAAGGATGAGGGAAATGGGGGATAGGGAAAGATTTGTTAAAACATGAAGAATTACAGTTAGATAGGAGGAATAAGTTCTAGTGTTCTAGAACACTATAGGATGACTATAGTTAACAGTAATATGTAGCTTCAAATAGCTAAAAGGAGAATGTTGAATGTTCTCAACACAAAGAAATGATAAATGTTTGAGATAGTGGATATGCTAATTACCCTGATCTGATCACTATACATTGTATGTATTGAAATATCACTATATACTCCATGAATATATACCATTATCATTTATTGATTAAAAAAGTAAAATTTAAAATAATACCAATAAAAAGTAACACTGAAATTTACTTAAACATATAGGAAAGAAAAGGTGAGTATATAAAACCCTTACACCTTGAATGGAGTAAGAGGCTGATTTAATCTTTAATTAGAAAGGCTCACCAATTCTGCAAACTTGTTTGTCACTTCTTCTATTGTTAGAGGAAATCATCAAGTGGACCAGCCAGAATAATCACAGATATAAATAGGAAATTTGCTTCCACTAAGGGAGAATAAACCAGTTTCATTGTTTTTCTGATGTGAATTAATCAGCTAGTCTATTTTTTCTGTTAAACAGAACTAAAATCTGCATCCAAGTAAATTACTTGGCTCTGCCTTAAAACAAAAGATCGTCATTGTCAAGATACAGGCAGTTCCATTTTTATCACAGGAAGAGATGTTAAGGTAGGTTAATACTTTTAGAAATTATTTATCCTTGGAAAAATCCAGTGCATTACACTGACGTAGACTGAGGATTAGGAGACATTAATCTGAAGGGAAAAGCAACTGCTGTCTTCCTCAATAGCAATATAACGAGAGACTGTGGTTACAGCCAAGCCCCCAAATACCTAAAGAGTTAGGTCTTTTTGGTCTTTTACAGACACTGATATAGGTAGCAGCTGCGTTCTATTAAGTTGCTTGTGTGTGCCCTGAAGAAGGTTAACAATATCTTTGCACACAGCTTTTATTTGTCACTGATCATTTGAAGGTTAATGAGGAGGTCCCAGGAAAAAATTAGAAAGCAGGGGAAACTAATATTTACACTTGTTGACTTCCTTTATTCCATCCCTTCCCCACTTTTATAATTACCCTCTCTTCATTGTGAAAGGTGAGATCCGAGAAGCTAAATTCAACAGGTCAGGGAAGGGAAGAGGCGTGATGGGAGCGATGGGGAGGTGGGAGAAGAAGAGTGAGTGCTGGTTGTGCAGACAGGTGTGTGCCCCTGCATTAATCTCCTGAGGGAGAAGAGCAGAGAGTCCTGACTTGACTTCTCTCAGACCCATTTAACACAGAGATGCTGAAGGTTCTTAATAGATACTCCAGAAACTTCCAATTTGCTAGCTCAATTTTTAAAAATACAGTGTAACTGCAGAGAGTGAACAGGGGCCTTCGGCAGTCTGTGCATTCAGAAACAGGAGCTTGGAAAGGACATGGATGCTTCTTACGGTTGGTAGAAAAATTGCACTGTTAAATTGCTCGGGCAGATTTCCTAACCTGTATTCCCTGCTCCATATAAAGGTGAACTAGCTGCCTGAGGATTCTGGTGAGATCCAGTGGTATGGGGTCACCGTCTTCTCTCAGCTGCACCCAAGCTCTGAAACTGGCAATGACTGCATGTACACCGATTTTTCCATGTAATGGGCTCCCTCCTTCCCCCTAGCCTCCATGTTTTTCTCTTCTCTTCCTGTTTCTCTTTCTTTTGGTGTTAAGATTCCCCAGTACAAGAAACATAGATTATAGTCTTGGTGTGCCCTTTAAGTCTCTTAAACTTGTGCCAGTCATTTCACCATTCTGTCTCATTTCCTAGCAATAAATCATGGAGAGTAGACCTCACCTCTACTGTTAACATCCATTGATGCTAGACCATGGGGCTTGAGTACTGCCAAAGCCCTCAATTTTTCTTAACTGTGACCCAAAAGGCTTGTGCAGAAGATTAATGTGACTTCTTTTCTCTTTTCTGCAATATGCCCTTTTGTTTTGATAAACACAAAAATAATTAGTCCAGATGAACAAAGGAGCACAGTCTTTGGAGAAAAATTAACTGAATGTCTTACATAGGAGCCAGCTGGTATTTCTACAATATGTTTTCTATTCTGGGCCAAAATACTAACAATAGCACGCAACACAGTTGGAAGTGGAAGTACAAGGGCTACTGAGTGTGAATTCCCCCCCCCCCCCCGATATATCACATCCACACACACATCTGTTACTCAGTAGCAGGTGTGCTCCGTGGCAAGCATTATTTGACTGACTTTAAAATATCCCACTTGTTCCCTTGGGTTTGCTGGGTTATTGATGACTTTGAGTTAGGATGGGGAGAAATGAGAGGGTGGATTTGTTTTTTTACTTATAGAGCATGGTTAGCTGTCACAGGAAAGAAATACAATCACTGATGTCTGTTCCTATGGTAAATATTATCAGAATAGGGGGAAAACAAAAACAAAAATCAGTGCCAAAATGTCCAGTAAACACTGAAGCTGAGGTGCATAAGGAAGACGGTCCTATACTTATATTGGTCTCGTGGGGGAGAACTCAGCCAAGGCAGAGACCCAGGTGAGAGTGTGCTCCTAAGTGTCTAGTCTAGTGTCCACATAGATGAGCAAGCATCATTTTTCTTCCCCCCAAAGTTTTACTTGCCTTGTTATTATTATAATTTTCTGTTAACCTTCTCCTAGATTTCCTGGCTCAAAACACAGGGAGTTGTTCTTAATGTTTTCTCTCTCTTCTCATGTGACAGATTTGTGACTCTATCTCTGAATGTCTTTTTCCATTCACCTTTCCTCCTGCTGGTCTCCTCTCAACATCCTGATTTGGGCCTCTGTGTATAAATGAACCCCTGGCTGAAAGTGCTCTGTCTTCCACGGGGCCCACAGCCCTTTGTTTATTCCTCCCGCACAGTATTTATCAGATAGTGCCTTGGGTTTGGTTTAGTTTGTATTTTTGTATATCTTCCAAACCCTACTAGATTATAAATATATGTCATGCAATGTTTTCTTCATGTTCAATTTTTCCACAGCTCTGTACCTTATATACAATAGAGCCTCAATCAAGTTCATAAATTGAATTTGAAAGCAGATAAATTATGTCTCCAGGTCCAAGCCACCTATGGGGTACCATGAGAGTAGCAGTAGGATTAAGAATACAAATTTGAGCAGTGGTAATAATGTTAACAGCAACACTAACAACACATTTGTTGAGTGGTTGTAGGTTCTGAGCCCTGTGCTAATTGCTTTAGATATGTCTTTTAATCTAAGAACAAACAAATAATAGCTTTATTTTTTTGTTGATTTTACAGATTTTTACATCATTTTACAAAGTAGAAAATTGAGGATCAGAGAAGTTCAGAACCGTGTCCAAATTCATGTAGGACATAAATACTGGTAATAAATTCCAGAGAGCATGACCTAAGAGTCCACCATAAAACAGGTTATTCTGTGTCTCAGTCTTCCTCAGCTTCTCCTCTTGATCATAAAGGACAAACAGTGTCCCAGTGTCTGAGACATCCTCATGCTCTTTCTTCTGCTCCTCCAAAATCTCTTAGAACCCCTGACCTTGGGCTGACTTCCCTGGTGCTGCTGTAAGAGTCCAAGGTCAGAGCGTCCACGGGTAGCCAGGACCACCTCCCTCTCTTCAGTTACTCCTGCTGCTCAGAATGCAGAGCTCTGGGCCTTGCCAGGAACCTGGGGATCAGGTAGGAAAGTTGGAATAACTCTGAGGATCCCAGGAAATGCCAACAGGGCTTTTCCTGGCACTGCAGCTGCCCCATGGAGCTCATATTCTGGTGGGCAGAGACTCCCCAAATCCAAGCAAACAAAGAACCAAATACCGAGTGGTAATAACAAAAAATAAAGGAAGATAGGGGAAAGGCAGTGTGTGGGGGTGGTTGTTTTAGGTAGGGTTGTCAGAAAGGGGCTGCTCCATAAAGTGCCAATTAATAAAAAGTACCATTTTTAAAGAAACCTTCTGAATTGGTGCACAGTCACTCATTAGAATTTTTTATTTCATTTGGTGTTTACTGTCTTAGGAAAAAGAGCCAATCAGAACTTTAAATAAAGACTTAGGAAATGACTATTTAAAGAATCTGAAAGACTCTGTCAGGGCTGATGTGAGCAAGATCATGAAGTGGGAGCTGTTTAGGGCATGGCCCTGCCCATCCTGCTGAACCCCGTACTGTGTAAATCCCTCCCTCTTTACAGACTCTTTTTCCCCCTCCTGCATCATAGTCCAGGGTCATCGGGGTCTCCTCATCTGGTTTCCTGAAATAAAAACTGCTCCTAGAAAAGGAACTGACATGAGCACACACAGACACACATACATACACATACATAAACACACACATGCACATACACACAGACACACACAAACTTCTACAGCCTCAAGATCTCTTCATCTGGCTTCCTAACATGAAAAATCCTCCTGGAAAAGGGAAAGATATATGTACACACACAAAATATACACAAGCAGACAAATACATAGACATACAGATACACAAACATAAGAAATGAAAAGCGTCTATTCCATCTAGCTTAAGGATATTTAAAAAATATCAAGCCAAAGGAAAATCTCCAATTGTTCAATGCGAAGCTTTACTGAAGCAGGCGGGGAAGGGCCTGGGGCCGGGAGAGCCTTCTTCACACTCCGGGGAGCACGTCCCTGGCCGTCATCTGCTCCGCCTATGCCCAAAGACAGGCCTCCCTGAGATCAGCCACTTTTTAGTTTGATGTTCTTATAATGTGAGTCTTAGCTCTAAGTCCCTCAAAAAGGCATTTCAGAGATGTATTTTAAGCAAATTCCAGGCTGTTATTAAAACACCTGTTCAATAGTGAGGCCATGCCTGACATATGAGGGATTATAGGCTGGATAAAGAAATGACAGTACAATTTATTAGTTGTCGCATGGCTCAGTTTTGAGAAAAAGAATCCCCTGTATTTCCTGTTCAATTACTCTTAATAAAATTAATAAAACAATGTTCCTTTTATATTTATAAGAGTACACCAAATGCAATAGATTAATTTCTTACATGTCACCATTTTGGAACAAAGCAGGGAGACAGAATAAAATAATTCATTTCTTTGAACCATTCTCTGCATTTTAGCCTTTGTGACAATCACATTCCTATGACTGTATGGTCATTTCACAGATGGGTGCCCATCACACAAAATCTCAGCAATTATATGCTCCGCTGACATGATACAGGGGAATCCAAAAAGGCTTTGTTGTTTACCATGATACATCTTAATCCCCTGTATTGATCGTCCATAAGACCCTGTAAAGAAACACGTGGTAACACAGACGTCCTTGCCATTCTTTCTTGTGCATATTAAGTCCATTAGCAGAAACAGCGCAATAGCGTCAGTTTTAGGTCAATGGCTTACAAAACATATAAAACATATTACAGAAGGACCCATCCAGGTGAGATGATACAGAAAGTTGAAAAAGGGAGGCATATGCTGGAAAAGAAGGGGAACAAATCTGGTTTAATTATAAAATCCAATCCCCCACCAAAAAAATTGAGCAGACTCACCTTCTCAAGTTTATAGACTATATTCCACCTTCTCTGTCCCTACTTGCTTTTAGGCCTTTACAGGTCCATTTTCTTTGTTTTATGAGACATGAACTGGTGGCTAAGAATTATGTCAGAATATAGATTGAAAGAATTATTCCACAAAGAATTGTGACTGGGCCCAATGTTTGAACTCGGTTGTCAAAGAGATAGATCAGAAAACTAAGGGATGTGATAATATTAGAGGCTGCAAAGCTCACAAGCTTTCTGTTGGAGAGATAAGGAGGCTGCCCTCTCAAATTCTCATGGGTAATTGACATGCAAGGACATTTTAATCTTTGGAAAAATGAAAATTAATGCCATCCTGGGAGTATGAAAAGTGAGAAACATAGGGAAGTTATAAGAAAAGGGAAAGAAATGAACAAAAAGTTGATAATCTAACTAAAAGCAATTTTCAAATTTCAACTTTTCAAGGATAGGAATTATGTTCACAATTTGTTCATTTATTTTTTTCAATCAACAAATACTTATTGAGCACTGGCTGCACCACGCACTATGTTAGGCACTGGAGATATAAGGGTGAACAAAACGGACAAAATCCCTGCCTTTGTGGAACTTACATTGCAGTGGGGAAAATAAATAATAAACATTTATATACATTTTAATATAGTGTTAGATAGACATAGGTGTCATGAAGAAAAATTAAACAAGTGCTAAGCTAAGAGATGTGCTATTTTAGATATGATGCTGTGCTCTCTGGGAGACAAAATAGTGAGAGGAACTCTGATTTGTAGCAATTGCTCAATCTGTGGTATGAACACTCCTATGACAGCTGATTTCAGCCACCAATGTAACATCGCTGAACACAGAGATAGGAACAGAAGCTCACGAGTACTTCTTGGAAGCATGTATATGCCAGCTCCAGAACACTATTGGTGGACAGAAAAGGTGTCTATGAGGAGGTGAGATATCAGAAAGGACTTGAATAAAGGGAGAAACTGAGAGATGTGGATCCATGATAGAAAAATATTCCAGGGAGAGGAAATAGCCATTGCAAAGCCCTGAGAGAGGACCATGCCTGGTGAATTAGGGGGACGTCAAAGAGGCCAGTGTAGCTGGAGGCCAGGAAGTGAGAGGGAAGGTAGGCAGGACCAAGACCATGGGGGAGCTTTGCAGACTCTCAGGAACACTTTGCCTGTTGTTCCAGATGGGAGGGGAAGTGATGGGTGGATTTGAGCAGGGGCATGAAGAAATGAGACTTACATTTTAAAAGAATATCTCAGGCTGCTGGTAAAGAACAAAATATGAGGGTGGGAGTGGACAAGAAAGAAAACAGGAGATGAACTTGGAGGCATTTGCTAATTATCTAGGCAAGAAGATGGTGTTGGATTGAACTAGAAGGATTGTGGTAGAGGTGATGAAAAGAACTTAGATTTGGGATCTATCTATCCTACATGTATGGATGCATACATATAGGCATGTATACACACACACACATACACATATACATACATATCCATATTTGAAGTTTGGGACTTGCCAGAGGTGATGTAACTGCTTCAGGTCAAACATCTAGGAAGTGGCCAAGCCAGGACTGACACCAAGCCTAGGTCTGCACAGCTCAGAGTGGGGCTCAAATGGTGGAGTGGGTGGTTTGGGACCATACCAAGGCTTAAAGACGAGTCTAGCTGATAGGAGATTTGGAGTATATTTTGAAACTAGAATGAGCAGTGAGTTCTAGTGGATTAGATCTGGACAGTGAGCCAGAGAGAGAGAGAGAGAGGAGAGAGAGAGAGAGAGAGAGAGAGAGAGAGGTCAGGGCTGCTTCCACGGATTTTTGTCTGAGTGTCCGAACCAGGGGTCCTCAAACTATGGCCCCCAGGCCACATGAGGCCTGCTGAGGACATTTATCTGGCACACCAGGTATTTTTGCCTTGCTGCCTGTCCTGCTTAGCAGCTGACTCGTCCTGGGCCCACAGTGCGCATGTGTGTGGAATGTGCACTGCACTCTCCAACGGCCCTCCAACAGTCTGAGGGACAGTGAACTGGCCCCCTGTTTAAAAAGTTTGAGGACCCCTGGTCTGGACTAATGTTCTGGCCATGAACTAAGTTGGAAAGTACTGGAAGGAACATATCTGTGGGGGAAGGCTAAGCACTTGGCTTTGGATACACCTTACATGCCTTCTAAGCAGCTACGAGGCAACAGAGAGGTGGTTAGAGATGGAGTCTGGAGTTTGGGAAAGAGGCCCAGGCCGCCGCTGGCAGGGGTGGGGAACCTGCACCCTTAAGATGAAATGTGGCTTTCTAGGTCCTTAAACGAGGCCTTTTGACTGAATACAAACTTGCAGAACAAATCCTTTCATTAAAAGGGGTGTAGAAGAGAAAGATGAAGCTTTCGTTGCCTCCTTTGGTGCTTGAAAAATAAGAATCATGAAATCAGAGAGCTACAGGTTCCCTGCTCCACCCCCTTTTTTTTAAGACAGAGTCTCACTTTGTTGCCCAGGCTAGCGTGAGTGCTGTGGCATCAGCCTAGCTCACAGCAACCTCAATCTCCTGAGCTCAAGCAATCCTCCTGCCTCAGCCTCCCGAGTAGCTGGGACTACAGGCATGTGCCACCATGCCCAGCTAATTTTTTCTATATATATTAGTTGGCCAATTAATTTCTTTCTATTTATAGTAGAGACGGGGTCTCGCTCTTGCTCAGGCTGGTTTCGAACTCCTGACCTCGAGCAATCCACCTGCCTCAGCCTCCCAGAGTGCTAAGATTACAGGCATGAGCCACCATGCCTGGCCAGTTCCCTGCCCTTGAATGGTTTCTAACCCCATGCATTAGATGCAATACCTACTGCACTGTGTAGCTACAGGAGACAGATGAGGAGGCCTAATACCTGGGACCCTCCAAAATTTAGAGGTTGGAAAACAGGACAATCTAGCAAAGAAAAATGTAAAAAAAAAAAAAAAAGAAAGAAAAGAAAAGACAGTAAAGTATGAATACAACAAGAGGATTTTGGTTTTTCTGATGTTAAGAAAAAATGTTTCAAGGAGAGAATGGTCAGCTTTGCTAAGTACCATTCAGACATCAAAAAAGATCTAGACTGAAAATTCCCCATTGAATTTGCCAACATAAGAGTCATCGGTGACTTTGACAATCAAAGTTTCGGTGGGGCAGAGATCAGGTAGGTTGATGGGACAGAGCTTCATTCTGAGGGAGAATAAAAAATGGGGCAGTGGATAAAGCTAATATACACAACACTTTCAAGTTTTGTTTTATAGTGGAGCTAGGAAATGACATAGGAAATGTAGAAGAATGTGGGATGAGAGAAGATTTTTAAATAAAAATATTACAGGATGTTTGTTTGCCAATTATAATGGTCTAGTAGAGAGGGAGAAATCAATGATTCAGTAGAGGAGGGAGGAAATGACAAAGGCAAAGTGCTCGAGTGGAGGGATAGGAAGAGAGCCAGGGAACAAGTGGAAATACCCAGCCGACTCATCCACCAGGACAGGGTGGCAGGCAGGGCTCAAGGGTACAGATGCAGGCCAAGGGGAAGGTTGGTGGGAAGCAGGGAAGAGTATTCTCTTCGCATTGCTTCTATTTTCTCAGTAAATTGAGAAGCCAGGTCGTCAGCTGAGAGTGCAGGAGGCGTTTTGAGGTTTTGGGGTGAAGGAAACCTGTTCACTGGCTGTGTGGAGACTGGGGAGTGACTCAGCCAGGGCGTGTCGTTGGGCTGCCTGGTGACACTGAGTGCCCACTGCAGATTTGCTATCATAAATGCAAAGTGAGGCCTGTGGCCAGTCAACACGCCTGGTGTTTTCCTCCAGTGACATTCGGCTATTTGAGATGTTGTAGAATCTGAGAGGAGTTGGATAGTGTGCAATAATTAGTGAAAGAAAAGGATTTGAAAATTTGAAAAGTGAAAGAACTTTGTAGCTAAGAGGAGCCTTGGCGATTACACCTGATCCCCACGTTTATAGGAATGATAAGAGGCTCCTGGAAGAGTAGTGGCTGGTCCAAGTCAATGCAGATCCAGAACCAGCACCCTGGCCCAGACGCCCTGTTTGTGTCTGCCTCGCTGCTGCCTCCAACTCACGCAGCACCTGGAAAGATGGTCTTCGTAACTTAGAGCCAGCTTCATCAGTGTGTGATCAGATTTCCCCAGATGGTGAAAATGGGGTAATGATAAAAATAACACCTAACGTTTACTGCATCTCTGCCATATGCCAGGGGCAGGGAAATAAACCACGTTCCACAGACGGACACCATCATTTGCCATTCAGTACCATTAGTACTTTGCAAACCTTTCCAATAACTTCTAAGAATCCTCGGAGATGTCTCGCATGTGATCATGGACAAATTGGTGGTTTTGCCAAGTTTTCTCTCTCTTGCTTAGTTATTTGCTGCTGAAGTTCCCTACCCGGGCTCAGCCAGAAACAGCACCAAGAAGGCACCTCACCGCCAGGGCTGGTCCTCAGATCTGAGGGCTCTGCCCTGACAACATGATGAGTGGGACACCGCACTGTTGCAGGTGCAGCCATGGCTGTGGAGTGGCAGGAGCCAAGCACTGTATGCTATCTGGAGTCTTCAGCATGCCAAAGCCTCACTGTGTGTCAGGCAGATAGCAGGGGCCCACAGAGGCACCTGCCAAACTAAACAGCTCCCACACTGCCTTTGAAAGTAGCACCAAAAGTAGCACCGCATGGAGCCGCTGACCAGCTTTCTGATTCAAACTGCCCTTGACTTTCCAAGCCAGATGCTGATGATGCAGAATGATGATGGAGGGTCTTTCTTGTTTTTGTTTTTGTTTTTTTTTTTTCAGTCCTTCTGGTTTACCCACTCTCTTTTCAGTGGCTAAGCTATTTGTTGGCTACCAACTTAGTTCCTCAATTTAGCATTGCCAGCTTGATTTAGAGGGAATTCCTTTAAGAATTTGGCACTAGCAGGAGAGAGTCAGTTTTCGGTGGTTTCGTGATTGCCTTTGTCTGTGATTTATAAATATTTTAGTGAGAATTGAAAAATGCTGAATCAAGGAGCTGCTTAGCAATTTTATTCAAATGAATTTTACAATTACAGAAAATCTTCAAAGAATAAGAATGAACTTTGCTTATATTCTTCACCCAGCTACCACCAATGTTAATATCTTACATTACCATTGTACAATGATGGAAGCCAGGAAATTAACCTTGCTCAATATTATTATCCAAACTACACCTTCTCTGTAAAGTTCCTCAGTCTTTCCTTGCCTTTCATGACACTTTTAAAGAGTAGTAGTCACTTACTTTGTCCCTCAGTTTGGGTCTATCTAATGTGTTCTCATGTTATAATAAGATTACAGCCTTTTGGCATGAATGCCACTGAAATGACGTTGTGTGTTTCTCTTGGTTCCTCATATCAAGGAGTTCATAATGTTGGTATTTCTTTTTCCTGGTGATGTTAACCTTGGTTACTTGGTTGAAGTAGTATCTGCCATGTTTCTTCATAAAATTAAAACTTTTCATTTGTAATTAATTAATGGCTCAAGGGAGATACTTTAAGACTACACAAATATCCTTTCTTTTATGAAACTTTTATCCATCAATTTTAGCATCTATTCATTGATCATTTCTGTGGCATTTACCTAATGCTGATCTTTCTATTCCTCTCTTTGTCTCTACATATATTATTTGGAATTCTTTCATAACAAAGAATTTATTTAATTCTTCAACTTTATCAATTTGTATTTATGGATTTTCATATTTTATTCTTTGCATTAAAATCCAATGTTACCGTCACTAACATTGTTGTCCCAATTGTTCCCCTTTGGCCATTAGGAGCTCCTTTGGATTGGCTCTCGTATTGGAAAGCAATTTTTCACTGGAAATTGGCATTGATATTATTCCTTTTTAATTGAAGACTGTACCTCTCTGTGGGATAATAATTGCCTGAGAAGCTTGTTAAAATGTGATCCTTGTCCCTCTCCTGATTCAGAAAATGGGGTTTGGACTCTATAATCTGCATTTTAACAAAGGTATTGATGGATTAGTATGTTAGTGGCCTGAAGATATCTGTTGAGGAGCACTGTTTCAGAGACAATGTATACATTCTTCAGTCCTTTGTATCCATATATCCTCATGTATTTCTATATACTCATTAATCTGCCCATCTTCTCACTCACCCACCCCTACACATGTGCACACATACCTGACATTTTACTAGACATTCTGTTCTACAACCTGCTTTGTTTACAGTCAATAATTTCATTAAATTTTTTGTATGCTAATGAACATGGTTCTGCAGCACCATTTTCAGTGGCCATTTCATTTTAGGTAACACAGTTTATTAGGTAATTTTTTATTATAAATAATACTGTTCATACATATATGTATAAGTATATATGTAACATATAACTGATTATTTCTTTAGAGTAAATTTGTAGAAGTAAAAATGTTGAATCAAAAGTTATTCACATGGGTAAGAATTTGGAAATATTTACCCCTTTTGACAGTATACGATGGTGCTTTTCTCTCCACATTTTAATAAATGCTCACTCATGTTCTTTTTGTAAAATTAGTATCACACACACAAAACAAGGTATCTGGTTTTTATCTGAATATTTTTTATTTTTAGTGAAGTTGAGCCTTTTAAATATTTTTGGCCATTTATATTTCTTCTTGTAGATTGCAAAGTTGAAACTGTACTTTTTGATCAACAGCACTAAACGGGAAAGTGAAAATTTTAGGAACATTGACTTTGTGACAAAATGAAAGATTGATTGTACAGTAGAGAGTTGGAGGTGGGAGTTGCATATCTACTCAGCTACTGTAAAATAATAATTGCATACAAAAGTTGTATTCTGTGTGTACTCTTGATGTGGCATTTTTCACACTGCTTCACAATCACTATTTTTCCCAAAAGTTATGAATGGCTTATCTCCTGAGGCCAGGAGCTTTACCTTTCCTCGTTTGTACCCCCAATGTTCATCTGACAGAACCTTTGACATCTAGTTGTATTCTCAGCACCTGTTAGCTAGAAGAATAAAAGCATATCCTGTTGATGGTGAAACATCTAGAATCATCATTGTACTAGAAGGAGAGTATCATTCTCTCTACTGAGTCAATGTTGGAAGCTACGGAATCTTTTTTTTCCACCGAAACCTGTCATTTATCTTGCTGCTGAAGGTAATTGTTGTTTTCTGGCTTGCTACCTTATTCTGCTTCATCATTTATGTCCTGCCTATCTCAGAAAAAAAAAAGATTTCCCATGGGTTAAATTAGTTAAAAATAATTAAATAAACTTAAAATAAAAGGACAATTTCCAGGAACTTAGAATAAATTGGCTATTGCTGTTAGCAATAAAACGTAGCTATAAGATTTCTGGGAGCCAAGAGAAAAGGTAAACATGTTGAGTTGTATAACTTTTATTGCCTCTAAGAGGAAGCTCGGTGGAAAGAAACTAGGGGGAAAATCATTTCATCACCAAGATCTTTATGTAAAAGACACATAGGGTAACACTGAGAAGAATGTCTTCTACTAAAGTTTTGGGAAAAAAGAAAAACAATGACATATATTTACACATACACACACATTTTGCAAATGGATGCAAACATGTTTTCATCCCTCTGAGCGTATGGTGATATAGCCTAATTCAGTGAACACATTTTAATAGAATATTTTCCAGGTATATTGCCTTCTGAATGTTTACATTTATATAGGAACAGAGCTCAGAAAACCTAGATCCACACCAGAGAAGGGAGATGAGGCACAGGTAAGCTTACAAGGGTATTAACCGGGCATCCACAGGTGCTCGAATAGGCTTCAAGATACATGCACATTCCCAGAATTCTTTGTAATATACAGATAGTCTCTGGGAGGAAGGTCATCCCTGCCTTATATTTTCAAAGGGGTAATTAATCGAATCCCCTTAAGAACTATGTAACTAGAGTAATAGATAACTCCGATTCATTTTCATTTGGTTTAGATATGATGCTTTCTGGATAATTTTGAAATTCTCCCTCCATCAGCTGAGAATCAGGAATAAGTATCATTGGATTTTTCTGGAAAGAGTAGGGAGAGTAAAAATGGGACAGATATTCTGGATTTGAGCAGCCAAGAGAGCTGCTGATCTAAGGAAGCTCATGGAAAGAAATCCTGTGCTGGCTTTTCCGGTGAGTCCCTGCTTATTTTATAACTCCAGGCCATAAATAACAGTTGCTTCTCTTCTTTTCTAATTTCAAAATCTCTCATTAAAAATTTATAGTGGGCAGTCGTCCATTTATGAGTGTGTCTAGACAACTGAAAGACAGCAGACGGTGGCAGGGTCGATTCGGCATTTTCGCTTGTTTTGGTGACCAGATCAGATCAGCACACAGCTGCTCAGATCAGCTGAGTGGAAATTGGATGTTAATGCCACAGCAGAAATTGACCTGGGGATATAGACTGAGAATCTCCTCCGAGGGTGGCCTGGGCCACAGACAAAGGTGCATTTTTTGTTTTCAGGCATGTGTCAACGGGGTCACTGCATTAGTCTGCTCAGACTGCCATAACAAGGTCACATAAACTGGGGGCTTAAACAACAGAATTTTATTTTCTTGTGGTTCTAGAGACTAGAAGCCCAAGATCAAGGTGCTGTATCTGGTGAGGGCTCTTTTCTCCTGTTGCAAATGGCCACCTTCTTACTGTGTCCTCATATGGCCTCTTCTCTGTGCACATCTACCGCTTGTATCTCTTCCTTTTGTTATGAAAACACCGGTCCTATCATATTAGGGCTCCATCCTTATGACTTCATTTAACCTAATTGCCTCCCTAAAGGCTCTGTCTCCAAACACAGTCACACTGGAGACTGGGGCTTCAACATATGAATTTTCAAGGAACATAATTTAGTCCATAAAAATCACTGACTGAATAAGAAAAGACCCACTGACGTTTCTTGTAAAAGTAAGGTGACACCCCATCGTTTTTAGTCAATATTCCTTAATTGCCTTTGTGGCAGTGAGAGCTGTTTTAGTCATCTGCCTTTGGAGGGATTATTAGTTGACATTCATAGGTTGTTCAGAAACCATCTATGCTTCGCTGACGCTGTTACCGACAAAATGCCTGCAGACAAGCAGAGAACTGGGGACGTTCTACAGGAAGAATGGGAAATGATGCATCTTGGGGCCACTAGAGAATTCTGACTCTCAGAGACAGAAGCCCGGAGTAAATGATGTCTGGTAATCCACGTCAGTAAGGTGGGGCTGGAGCAGTGAGACAATGCATGGTTCAGCACCTGGATTCTTCCCGTTACAGAGTGTGCATTTGTTTGCATGTGGGGTAATGGGCTATGTGGAATCCTTAATGATGTGGCAAATTGGAGGACGGTGGAAGCACAGGATATTCTCTCAACTGGTGGGTGGAAAGATCACAGGATCATAGAATTTTAGAAACAGTGCATTTACAGACCTGAGGAAGACTGATAGGCCCCTGTGTTTGTCTGGAGCTTTGCGGTTGAGGCACTTCTACAACACTGGCTGGCTGAGGCTGACACCAGGTGTAGACACCTGGACAGAGCTGGGCTGGCCAAATTCTCTCTGCTATGAATTTGGAATTGGAACTGAAAGCAAGTGGTTAATCTTTGCTGATGTCTGGAACTAAGGGTATATAAACACAGGAGCTATGAGAAAGTTGTATCCAAATGGACCCAGTTAAAGCTGTTTGGCAGAGAGAGAAAAATGAATTAGATATGCAGAGTGTTGCAGAAATGGATTATGGAAAGGGAGAGCAAAAGAGGGAGGGAAGGAAGAGGAAGAGTGGGGATAGGGAAGTTGAGATGGAGAGATAATGGCTTAGGCCCTCATGGACACAGAGGCAAATTCTGACTGGTGTGGTCTCCTCTCTCAGTATGTCGGTATGAGCAATTCACAAGTAGCAGAAGGTGTATTGTTGTGAGCGTTGGAAACCCCCAAATGGTTTTACTAGTTTTACACTTCAGATTCTGGTGTAATGTGTAGTCTACTAAACAATATTGTTTTCTAAAACACTTATAAAACTCTGAACACTGTAGTTTAAAGCCTGGAGGTATATCTCAATGCAAAGAATAAATACATGTCATAAAATATTAATATTTTCAAAACAACCCAAGAAATTTATATACAGATCTCAGAAATATTTCTTAATGTCCTTATTGTTCTCTGATCAACTGTTTCCATACTCCACAGCTATTCTGATACATCTTGCTCTAATGTCCTGCTTCCAGAAAAGACCTTTATCTTTATCTAACAGCCTCCTGATGTCTCCCATCCTCTTTTTATTCCAAATTTAAGAACTATCTAAAAGAGTGAAGAAGGGGCATAGAATGAAAGGATTAAAATAAAATTCTCCTGTCAACATGCAGAAGGAAAGTAAAGGTTGCAAACACTCTACACGTATTATTTTATCTCTGTACACTTATAGGAGTACATAAAAAGACCATAGAATCTTAGAAGTCTGAGATCTGAGAAGGACTTTTGAAATCATCAAATCTAGACAATAATTCCACAAATGAAGACACTTGGTTCTAATTTGAATAGAACCTTAGTATTTTAGATAATAACAGTTTGATAAAATGAAGATATTGGAAAAGCAAATGACTGAACTTCTCATATGTCTGTATAGTGCTACAGAACTTGGAGGACCTCAGAGACCTTTTCTTTAACCCCACTACTTTGTAGGTGAGTGTACTGTAGGTTAAGATAATCAAGTGACTTATTCGCGGTCTCAGATCTAATTAACACTGAAGCTAAAATTTTAGCCTGGATCCCAGAGTGCATTGACTAGCGTTTTTATCCACTTAGACCAGTGGTTTTTAAATATTTATAATTTGAATTTAAGGAATGGAACTATTATTTAAACAAATAATACAAAGAACCCTAATTAGCAATAATAATAATTCCTTGAGTAAAGCAATGTCTGATACTCTCCCTCACAACAGGACATACACACACACACACAGCCCTATCTTCTTACTTCTTTCTACATCTCTTGGTTCCTTGGGGAATACTGAGAAACATCTAGAACCTCTAGGGTTCTGAGAGCAGAGCCCAGAAAGCCCTGCAGCCCACCCACAACAAGACATTCTTCATCTTTACAAAACATGGTTGGGAAAATTCAGGCTTTAGGAGAATGTGTCACAGAAACTGCATTTGCTCTAAAAGGTTGCATATTTCTACAAAATAGCATGGAACAGGGAAAAAAACAAATGACAAGGAAGAGAAGATAAAAGCTCATTTGAGATCTGGCTTAAGTGACTTATTACAAATCATGGTTTGTTTATCTTCTGAAGAGGCAGCAGTGTATAAACTTGGTTCTCTCTGTTAGACTGAGGATCCATCAGTAATCAATAAATGTTTGGATGAGAAAACTGGTTGTCATTACTCCCTAACATACAAGTCAGACAGAAATCATTTTACCAATTCCTGAGATGCTTGCTAATCCTCCAAACTTCATTGTGTCATAGGAGAATCTGCTGAATTAATTAAGAAACTAAAATTTCTTCTTTGCATGCACATGTTTGTTCTCAACATACCTGCAGCACTAAAAAGTAATTGCCTGGACTTTTAAATAAGGAAAGAATACAGAATGAGGTGGTAAGGGCCAGGATGAGGATTAACTGAGGGAATTAAACAATCTAATCCAAATGAGAGGCAAATTTGAAGGAATGGAATTAAAATGAAGACTAAGAGGATGACATTTCTTTTATGACTAGTTGGTGGAAGAGTTCCAAAGCTGGCTTCCCCTTCTTCATCTCCATCTGTCAAAAATTATACCAAAAGCCTCATCTAATAATGTTCTTAAACTACTTTGAATTTGAAATATCACTACAATAGAAAATAGAGATCTTTCTAAAATGCAGTTTTCATATCTGTTCTTGTGTATTAAAAACAACAACAAGAGTATCTCATGGCTTTTTAAAACTAAAAAGATTTTAAAAGACTCAGAATACCTATTTTTTATAAATAGGAATGTGATCTTTCTGATTGAATTAATGTAAAAGAAGAACACAAACACAAAGCCTAGGAGATACATTTTTAAATCCCTGAAGAGGTAAAAATAAGCACAAATGAAAAAAAGATAAAAATAATTTAAATTAAAATCTGGAAAGAAATGGCCTTAGTGTAAGACGTTGATAAAGATGTAGACCATATTTTGAATAAGACATCTATACTTAATATTTTAAGATTTGGGACTCTAATTAGAAACTGGCCTACCTGAAGCTTAGACTAAAAAATACTTGCTATATAATTATAATTCTGGTTCTAATATGCTCTTATTTTATCTACATTAAATATTCTTATAGAGAGAAGAAAGCTAGCTATTATTGTGCTAATCTCACCCTCCTTTTAGAGCACCTCTGTACCCTGGTTATAAGCTTTATAGAAACTCTTGGACAAATAGCTTTCCACGTAAGAAAATTCAGGAGCAAACACTAAAACCATATTATGATCATAAATGATATAATTAAAATTAATATACTGTATCAAAGTCATCCTCAAAAGGACTTTTATTTCAACATCTGCCTTTATAATTTCAAATAATTGCAAACCAAAGCAATAAATGTATTTATATCCAAATTTATTTGGCATGACTCAAAACTTACAGTTAAAATGACAGGAATTTGCGAATAAACAGTGTGATTATCTTCACACTATCACGGACAATTTTCATTTGGGTTGGTTGGGACAGCTAATTGTGTGTTCAGGAAGAAGAATTAAATGTATGCTTAATATTGCTAGTATATCTTTAGTAAGACGAGCCAACATTTTTACATATAACATCAATATTTTTATAATTATAAATTATAATTTTTATATTTTTTGCTAAAGAAGAGAAAATATTTGGGAAATGTTTTAGTTTAAAGTTAGTGTGACATGGTAGAATGAGCCCTGGAAGTAGAACAAGAAAACCCAATTTGGAGTCTCATATCTGTCATTTATTAAGTGTGTGACCTTGGTCAACTCAGACACTGAGTCACTCGATTTTTCTATCTGTAAAGTGAGCAGGTTGGACAAGACAATTTCTTAAAGCCCCTTCAGAGCTAATGTATTTATGATGACAACTATAAATGCTTGTAAAGCATATTTTAAAATAAAAAACATAAAATGGAAGTCATTATCAGTGAATAACTTTAAAACAACAAAGAACTACAGATGGCATAGACTCTATGTGTATTATTAATAAACATACAAGAGGGAAAATATGACTTAAACCCCATATTTGAGAAAATTAAAAGAGGGGGCATAACTAAACACCTGGAATATCAATATGTGTGTATATTGTGTGTCCAGGCAGAAGAATTAAATGTACGATTAATATTGCTAGTATATCTTTAGTAAGATTAGCCAACATCTTGGCTATATACTACTACTATAAACTACTATAATACTATAAACTACTATAGCAAATATATTAAGTACAACTTTAAAAAATAATCCTTTTTCTCAACACACTCACATTCTATATTAGATATAATTTCTACTGGGAAATTTTTGAAAGAATTTTAACCTTTAGCATCCTGGGCCTTAAAAAGAGAAATCATTTTACTCTTCTGATTTAAACTTTTCATGTAATTATGAGTTGAGTTGCATAACTGAAATAATGTTACATTTTTAGATATTTGATAAAACATTGAGTATTAAATTTGAAGCTTTCTTCTATATCTTAGAACCAAGAAATACATTTTTTCTTCTCCCAAACACTTTCATAGCTTTTCAATGTCTTCTAGATACTGAACACTGGGTGTATACTGCCTATATGAAAAAAAAAATGATCCTGCAAGAGTTGAATTCTTTAATTCATTGAATTCATTAATTTCTTGAATGAACAAACTCTAGCCTTGCACATCTTTCAATAGTTATTCTCAAGTTTTGTCACCTTTTCTCTTTATCTCTTTCCTTCTGGAAGTGAGGGTAAAGTTTCTTAGGAGGGACTGACCGTGAACACAGATTGTCACATAGATTGTGACTCCATTTGGATGATACAGAAAACCCATTGTTTTGTCAAAGGTTTCTCCTCTCTCCACACACCACGCCTGCCGTAAAGTAGGTGCTCAGTGCACCTGCCTGACACCAGCCCAAGCAGGGCAGAGGTAGGGGGCTTCTCTTCACTCCCTCCCACCCTCGACCTCAGGGTTGGATTCAGATGAAAGGATTGCAATAATTCCAATCTCTCCCACCCCTGAGTGCTGTGACCGTGACTTAGTGACTTACTCCTTGATTCCTTTCCTGGAGGGCAGCACTCAACTAACAGTGAGTTTAGAAAAACATGGAGTGATAAGGTATGGAGTGGGATGAGACAGAAAGGGCTGTCCTGTGAGTCCCTTTAATTCAACAGCGTCCCTTGGGATAAACCTAGCCGACTTTATCTGCAATGTGGAAGATGATGGTGTGGAAAAGAAATGGAAAGTAGGGAGAGATTACTGACAAGGAGAATAAGGTGGTAAGACCAAATGCAGCCTGAGTCACTCACCACACTTGATGATGAGGACTGTTTGCCCCAGTGAATCATACTCCTGTCTGAATTGCTTGGCTTCAGTATGACTTCTACAGAATTACTCTCTCCTCCCCTCTAGCCTTTATCTCAGGGACAGGGTTGCTAGATAAAATAACAATGCCTAGTTAAATGTGAATTTCAGATAAACAATGAAAACATTTTTAGTGTAAGTGTGTCCCAAACATTGCATGCACACTTATACATTCTCTATTTGCATTTGAAAAATCTGCCATCTCTACTCAGGGATCAATCAGTCTAGCCTGGCCCATGAGTCTCTCATAGGTTCATCTGCTCATTTTCCTGAAGGACCCTGTGGCGTTCTCACTATTAATGCTGCCTCTTGGTTTGTAGTTCCCTGAGTTTCTCCAGGCAAGCTGGCACCACATATTGATTTGGTGGTTCCAAGCAAAACATTCTACGAACAAGAATCCCCAGCTGGAATAAAGATAAATAGCACAGTAGACCAATCCACTGCTCTCTGAGGCCAGCTGCATGTGGACCCCACGAGCATAAAGACGAGACTGGTGCCACACAGGTCAGGCTATTGGCAGAAGGCCTGGCTCTGCAGAATGCAGTCCGTTGTGATGACATAGAGCCAGAGTGTCCTCAGACATTGGTGCATGCACAGGCCTGGCTCTGCCCTAGAGAGGACACACTGCTATGCTCAGCTTGAAGAAAAAAGCTCAGTATGGTTACCTACATCTATTAACACTAGCAAGTGGAGAGTTCCCTTAAGTTATGGTGCCATATTAGAGGTTGGAGGATGAGTCACTGGAATCAGCTAACATTTCATCCTCAGTGGTGATACATTTCCCAGGGTTGTAGGGATATCTACAGAAGCTGTGTCAAACTTCTACTCTTGCCAGGCCTTCTGTAGTGGCCTGCCATATGTGGGCTTGGTCTTGACTTTATCCTTGAAGGGCCCACAAGCAGCTGGCCTCAGAGAGTGGTGAAATGGTCTACTGGGCTACTTGGTTTTGTGCCAGCCCATAATTCTTGTTTGCATGTTTGTAGAATGTTTTGCTTTGAACCTCAAAAATCAATACACAGTTCTAGTTTGCTTATAGAAAAGTGTAGAAGTTTGTCATCATGCCTACAGCAGCGTGCTCAGACCCAGGAAAAAGGGCCGATTTAATGTTTTGTTTGAATTGTATATGTGCTTTTCAAGCTTTTATGAATAAACTATCCCTAACATAGGTGAAGGACGGTGAGGTTTTCACGTTCTGAAATACTTTTGTAAAACGAAAAAGTAGGTCAGAGTCTACCTTAATGACACTATTGAAGAAAAAAGATGTTGCAAACACATCATTTCAGCCTGAAATAAATGAGTGCAGGAGGGCTAAAGGAGCAATCTGTAACATGTAAGGACCTGAGGAAACGGCACAGTTGCCACCTTCTCCAACCCCAAAGAAGGTTTGGTCTCTAACTTTAGAAGTAACTTCCTTCTTCTTTATTCTGTACTTTCAATTATTTAACATACTTAATTCCTCCTTGTCCCCAGTTGGGTAAAATACTGTACTATATGATTCTGGAGAGCAAAGTTAATTTCTTATTGACCTTGGACCTTGGTGCCACCATTTATTTATCTAAAGTACTGGATATTTCTAAAAATTAATTGCCCATTTATTATGTATATCGGATTAAAAATAGAGCACAATCTTACAATGTAATCATACACACATTATTCCAAAAATCATGCCCTCTCTTTGTACTTTGAAGTATCTTTATTGCAGAAATTACTACCTTTCGTCTGAGTTCCCCACGAGGTCCACCAGTGTCACTGCACCACTAAAAGAAGCACTTTCCCAACCTTTAGTCATAGCTAAATGGAACATCATTGAAAAAAATTTCTTTAATGTAATCTGCAGTGGTCACTTTCCTCAAAAACTAGGAATTATAAGAATGATCTTCCCAATAAGACTGTGTGTTAACTCAGAAGAATGCATTGCTTCATGAATTGAGGTTGATATAATTCATTATAGAGATTTGAAGTATTTGAAGGACCGTACATTTTTTGTAAGGAAAAATGCTTCTCACAAAACCAATCGGTTATGATAAATTCAAATATATAAAATATTTTATTGTGAAGCATCTGGTTTGAACCCAACCCAGCTTAGTAATCACTAGACATGGTCACATTTAAATGACTGCTTTCTTTTGTCTGTACCTAATAAAAGTACAGCTCTGGCACAGAAATTTCATATATCTCTCTACTTACAAAGCAACCTCCTACCTATCACTCATCAATTCTTTTACCACTTAATTCCAAACTCTGCTCAAATCCAACTTTTTCTGTGAACCCTTCCCTTTATTAAATCTCCGCCTAGAGGGAGGCTAGCTACCACCCCAACCACCCCTGTGGAACTTATCCAACACCCTTGCTCTTGTACTTGCTCATAGGAGTTGCAGACTTCACCTCCTCTCCTCCTCCCTGAAGCACTCCAGTATAAAATGCTGCAGGCAGAGCTGCGGGCAGGACGTCCCTCGCCACACAGCTCCTGAATCTTTGGCATAGGATGGGTTTAATGTTCAGGAGGGATTCTTTGGTTAAAAGTAGCAGAAATTGGGTTTGTCTAACCTTTTGGGAAAAAAAAGTAAATGGTTAAACAGGATCCCAGAGAAGCCCAAAGATGAGTGGAAGCTCAAGAACCAAGGCATCAAGAATTGCTTGACAGCCTTGCTGGGCTGACACCTGTCAGACTTTGCATCACTCTGCTCTTCTTTCCAGTTTCAGGAAAAAAGCTTTCAATTGGTCTGTACAGTGCACTGGCTCTCCTACCCCCCTGCCATAGGGAGTACAAGGAACTCTTTTAATAGAACTACCAGGCTGCACCTTCATGGCAGAGAGGGATTTACTCAGATAGAAATAAGGATGCTAATGACAAAAGATGAGGGACTCTTTTCTAGACAAGCAAAAAACAATCAGCCAATCAGTGCCATACATTTTATTGGAGATAGTGTCATTGGTATCTTTAGAAGTCATTTAGGATACATGTTGCAATAAGAGGTAACATAATAAAGGAGAAGGTGCATGAGTGTTGGAGTCAAGACCACCTGGATTTACTAGCTGGGTGATCAGTCCTTTCTGAGCCATCATGTTTTTCATCTGTAAATGCAATCTAGTGATTGCATTAGATACTATGTGAAAAGTGCCAGTATCTGACATGCAGTGGGATTCTAAATACTAATAGTTTTACTTTCTTTGGTTGGTGGTAAGCAATTCTAAATGTAACTCTGGAGCTTTATGGTTACTCTTAGGCAAATAGTCTCTCTTTGGAAAACTTGAACCACTTTATTTTAATGCATTCCACTCCCATTTCAAGTCCTTGGTGTCTTTAGTAATTAATGCTTTGTCTAGATCTTTTCCTAACTCATCTGTTTTTCCACCTTTGCTGTGCATTTTCCTTCTATACTAACTTATTACTTAGCTCAATTCCACCACCACAGCCACACCTCCCACCTTCCCTGCTGTGTACCTGCACTTTTCTCTGCACCCATGTCAGCAAAGATCACCGTCATCCACTCCTTTGCTCACTAGGACCTGCCATTTTCTTCGTGATCATCGACATCTCTCCCTCCCCACCTTGCCCCAGAGCCTATCAATTAGTAGGTTCTGTGGGTTCTGTATGCTAAATATCACTTGATCTGTCAACTTTTTTCCACATCTGCCACCAGCATCCAAAACACCACTTTCTTAAATGCACTGCTGTAGTAGCTTTTGAATTACTTGCCTTATACCTACTCCAGTTCTCCTCCAGTCCTTTTTCCACATAGCAGACAAAGTTACTTTTCTAAACTGCAAATCATTTCAATTTTCTCCCTGCTAGGAACCCATCCATTGGCTTTTCTTTCTTCTTTGGGTCAAGACCCTTCACGTGGCCAGCCAGGCTCTAGGCATTCTCTCCACTCTGCTTCACTTTGCACCTGTTTCCGATGCTCACGATTCTGCAGCCTGGTCTCTTGTTTCCTGGAAAGTTCTCCTTCTCATCCTTCCCACATC
The DNA here is from genome assembly GCF_040939455.1 of Microcebus murinus. Lineage (NCBI taxonomy): Eukaryota > Metazoa > Chordata > Mammalia > Primates > Cheirogaleidae > Microcebus > Microcebus murinus. Next base: position 91,180,658 of record NC_134111.1, on the reverse strand, counting down.
AGGGGTTCCATGCTTACAATTGCTTCTGCCTCAAATATTACTCCAGCTAACTTCTGCTCACCCTTCTGGTGATGTTAGTTTCTCTGGGAAGTCCTCCCTAATCTCCATGTCTGAATTAGATTTTACTGATAAATATACTCATGGAACTTTAACTCTTGGCCTGAAGTGATCCTCCTGCCTCAGCCTCCTGAGTCTCTGGGATTACAGTCATGAGCCACACCACCCAGCTAACACATGGAACTCTGTGCTTCTTCATAGCATTCATCAAGATCCTCAGTAAGGAATAGTCCATAAGGGAACAGACTCCTTGTGAGCAGAGATTAGATCTCTCCTGTTAATCACTAGTTGGTGCTCAAAAATATTTAACATATAAATGACTGATTGTATGAACAAATGTTTCCAACTAGGCACATATAAGACATAGCAGTTGTCATGACATGAGCATGTGCAAATTAGATATAAATTATAACTTTTTTTACCTAAAAATTATTCTCTATATTCACCAGATGTTTAGCTATGATGATGTCTATTCCTTTTCTTTACATCTTTATGTTAATTGGTTTCAGGTAATACAATGGGATTAATTTATGCCTGTTTGTTTTCATTCTGTTGTTTTATATATTTGGCATAGGACCACCACCAAAAATGTAAAATGGTTTTATTTTAAAAATTGGGGAATACTTTTTAGTTCCTTAATGTATGCAATTATTTAATTAATATTATTAACAGCTAGTATTTATTGAGGACTTGATATATATCCATCACCATGACAAGCACTTCAGGGGCATTTATCCAGCCCAACCATTCCACAAGATGTTTTTATTATCCTTCTTATCTTACATATGAAGAAAAGGGGACTTAGGGAAGTTCAAAAGTTACTAAAGATCATATAGCTATTTTTCAGAACTGGCCCTTGATCCCAAACTTCTCGAACTTTAGCACAAGTTTTTAATTACTTTGCTATACTTCAAGTGAAACTTACATATTCACTTTATTATGAAGTTAATCTCAACATTTTTCTTTTAAAATATCCCTGGGCATTGCTAAGCCCCATAAATAAAGAAGAGAACACAAAGTGCTTCCAAATGTAAAATGCAAGGGTGAAGCTAATAATGGCTATTCTTCACAGAGGGCTTCGACTGTCCTCCGTACTGTTTTGAGTGTTTCACATATATTGTATCACTTAATCCTCATTAAAAAAAAATCTGCTAGGCCTCATTATTCCCCATTAAAGATGAGAGAGAAAAAGTTTGCCAGAGTTAGTTCAATCTTCTGAAGTCCCACTGCTATTTAAAGGCATAACCTGAAATTAGGACCCATGTTCTTCTGGGTATTTTTACAAGGTCAAACTCCTAACAGGTGTGTAACCTTCCTACCCCACCACAACCCCCCCCCCACTCACTGCCCCCACTCCCTCCATTGCACTTCTGGCTCCAGCCCCTCTGACTCCTTCCAAGGCCCCACATAGGGCTCCAGGGCCCCTTGATGTTCTTAAGAGCACTGCAAAGTACATCGCAGCATATATAGAGAGGCATATTCTCCACTCATAAAATACTTCCCAGGATTCCCTCCAGGGATTTTTTTTTAAAGCTGCATGCCTGTGCATGGAATAGGAGCAATCATGATTCTCTAAAAATGCACTGGGTGGTAGTTAGTCATCCTAAGAAATGACTCTTGTTGACAATCTTCCATTTTCATTACCTAGTAACATTTTCTACTTAATTGTTGGAAGAATCCAAATTTCTGAATTTGGGGAGCTCAGGAAGTCAAAGGAGGTCATTGTCTGTTACTACACTAAAATGTAATTGCAGACTACCTATTGTTTACTCTGTTATAATACCAGGCTCCTCTGTTTTTAATCTTAAAATCAGAAAGTTGTTCTTTTTTTTTTTTACTATTTGTTTGGAGCAGTATTATATTATTTATATGTGGTATGTGTGTGTATATATGCATATTAATTTGTGTATATATGTATATATGCATGTAGCTATACATCAAAATATACAAAATTATGTATAATACATAAAATGTATTTCTCTTTTCTCAAAGAGCTTCCCTTTCTGGGGTTTTGAACTTTATCTAAGTTTGCTTGTGTAACAAATCATATTTAAAAGATTTCTTGATGATTGGTTGTTATTTCATTCCCATCTGTCTTTGTTATCTAGGGTCTCTAAAACCAAAGGTTGCCAGTGAATTCATTGTGATTACTTTGAGTTGGGGAAGATGAGAGAAAAAGTTGTTGTTGTTACTTAAAAGGAACCATAAAATATATATTCCTGCAGAATTCAACTCAAGATGGAACACTCCCCCCACCCCAACACACACCATCATTTCAGGACCTTCCATTTATAGGCCTCCGTTTTGCTTATAAAAACTATACTAAATGTCCAGAGTGATTCACCTAATATAAGAGGCTTAGTTTGCTAATGCAGGAAATTCTCTACGCTTACACTGTCTGTGATTTACATTACAATAATCACACTATTCTTTATTTACCAATCAGTCAACTTGCTTGTGTGGATGACTCTATAACATAAATTTTTACTCAACTTTTATTTTGTTTCTTTCTGTAGCTTTGAAACGACTTTATAAGGACCCTAGATTCTAGTATTTATTCTAGTATTTGGGTTTAAATAACAGAGCAAGTTTATTTTCTCTCTCTCTCTAAAAATGTCACCATTTCCTTTCCATCCAGACTGTTCAGAAACAATATTTCCCAGTGGGACCTCAACAGGAATTGATTGCTTAGGAACCAGTCTTCCTAAGCAAACTTTTGCAAGATGTTCCCATTCATCCCAGGGCTTAAGAAGCAGGTCTCACCCCAGTGAGGGCTGCCTCTTCTTGAAGAACCTTGAGTGTACTACAGTTCCCTGGCTGGTTGTCCCCATGCCTGATAGCAGAGTCCCCTTCAATCTTCTCGAAGATTTTGGGACTCCTTTCTTCTACCTTTTGTGTGAAACTGCACATGTCTTTGCAACTTTCTCATTAGCACTTGGCCAGGTGGCACAGAAATGCTGGCGGTCAGACAGCCATACAGAGACAGGCTGCCTGCCATGAGTATGGAGAACTCCTTATGTTGTGCTGCTCATTCTCGGTAGATCAATTAACCCTCCTTATAGAAACCTGGGGGAAGAGCAGATGAAGGAGAACAGGACTCATAGCAGGAAAGGAATTGGAGGCGCCAATGAAGGGAATAAAGACATTAACAGGAGCAGACAACATAGGTTGCATGTTTACTAGCCAGACCTGTGCTAAGGACTCTCACCCATCGTATCATTTAATATTCTCAACAAGCACATGAACTAGGCACTGTCATTATTATTATCCCCATTTGGTCTTCTAGTGATTTGTATGCCTCAGTTCACTTAATTCTCACAAAGCTAGTATGAATTACATATTATAATTATTCACAGTTTTACATACAGTGAAATGATGAGTAAGAAAAATTTGGTAACCTACCCTGGCCGCACAGTGTGCATGAAGTCTGTTTCAAACCCAAGCTATCTATTCCAGAGCCCACTCTGTGGATCACAACGGCATAGCTCTGTCAAGGGGCTTGCTTAAATCAGGCAGCCAGGTAATGGTAGATCCTGAAGCGAAACGTAGAGTTTTCTCAACTTAGCTGGTGCTTAACAGTGTCTAAGATGGCTCCCAATGTTCCTTGACTCCCAGGGTTTATATCCTTGTGCAATCCCCTCCTCCGAGTGTAAGTTGGGCCTAAGGGCTTTCTTCTAATGAATAGAATATAGCAAAACTGATGGAAGCTGTCACTTCCAAGATTAGGTCAAAAAAGACTATGACCTCCATCCTGCTTGTACTGATTCTGCCTGGCCCTTCTTGCTGGCTTGCTCTGGTGAAACAAGCTATTGTGCTATGACCACCCTAAAGATAGACCCATGTGGGAAGGAACAAAGGGGCAGCCTCCAGCAAATAGCCAATGAGAGAGCGAGGTGCTTATCCCAGCCATCCAGCAAGGAATTGAATCCTGCCAACGTTTTCATGAGTGAGCTAGGAAGTAGAATCTTCCCTACTTGGGTCTCAAGATGACTGCAGCCTTCCCCACACCGCACCTTGATTACCGGCTATAAGAGACCCTTACCAGAGGCTCCAATTAAACTATACCCATATTCCTGACCTTCAGAAATTATGAGAGAATAAATACTAAATACTGTTGTTTTAAGCCACTAAATCGTGCATCAGATATTACTCAAAGTAACCTGTAGATTCTGTATCTAAAGCACAATGTGTACATCATAAAAGCAGAGAATGATCATTTTCTTATTGTGATATTGGAGGCTGGGGTCCTTTTACTGTTTCTATAACCCTTTAAGGTTTTGGCTATTTCAACTCTGAATCGTCTAAGTTTTTGTATGATGGAGCAACAGGAGTGAACATGTGCAAACTGTTTCTTCTTGATGAGTGTGTAAACTGAAATTGGATCCCCTACCCCACATTGTAATAAAGGCCATGGCATCATATCATTAGGTAACCTCCCAACACACACACACCACCCCATTGTATCAGATCCGAATGTTCCTGTTTAAACACTGGATGCCCACTATAAACCTAAAGTCAATTGGTCAAACTTATGAGTATGTCAGTTCCATTCATTGCTTGGTCAAGGCTTTCATATGTACAAGAAGGCACCCACTTTGTAGAAGATATGTCACTGTAAAGATACACATATGCTCAGCTTCCTGGGTTCTTCAAGGCTATGCAGACCACGCTCAGGATTTCACACCCAGAGCAGAATTGAGTAAACTGCATGGGAGTTCCATTATTTAGGAAAAACAGTGTATATTCAACAGTGTGATGGTTAATTTTATGTGTCAACTTGCATGGGCTTAGGGATGCCCAGAAAGCTGGTAAAACATTGTTTCTAAGTATATTTCTGGGGATGTTTTTGGAAGAGATTTTACTGAGTCAAGCGGATGTCTTTTCTCAATGTGGGCAGGCATCATCCAATCTACTGGGATCCCAGATAGAACAAAAAGGCAAAGGAAGTATGAATTCGCTCTCTCTGCTTGAGCTGAGATATCTATCTTCTCCTGTCCTCTGACATCAGCATTCCTGGTTTTTGGACATCTGGACACAGATGTGGACTTATCCCATCAGCTCCCCAGCCCCAATCTCAGGCCTTTGGACTCAAACTGAATTGCACCACTGGCTTGCCTGGTTCTCCAGCTTGCAGAAGTCAGATCCTGAAACTTCTTGGCCTCCATTACCCCATGAGCCAATTCCCATAATAAATCTCTCTCTCTCTCTCTCTCTCTCTCTCTCTCTCTCTCTCTCTCTATATATATATATATATATATATATATATATATATTCTATTGGTTCTGTTTCTCTGTAGAACCTTGCCTAATACAAACACATATGCATTTAATTTGCCCAGTGAAATCTAGAGATAAACTTTCAGTCCCTTTATATTTTATAATAAAAAAGGATTTAAAAATTGATGTTTAGTTTTTTCTCCTTAGATAAACATTTCTAACATAATTGCTGAGCTCCTTAGATTCCATTCCATTTATTTTTTCTGTATGACTTTTATTGAAGTTCTGTTTAAGTTCAGGCACCAGGCCACTGAAAAGAATGGAGCATTTAGGCATTAACAATTTCTTCAAGGCACTCCTGCCAGATAACTATTTGTGTGTTTTAACTTAAAAACTCCCTTTCTTCTCCTTAATGCTTGCATTGAAAAACTTGATTTCTGAAGGGACCAATTTGAAGATGGGGAATCCTCTTTCTTGGGGTTCTCTGAAAGGCTGTTCTCAAAACCAACCATGAATGAAACAATATTAAAATAAACAATGTCCTTGGCATTATCATTAAAGAATAGATACTTGCATATCTCTGCTTTGGGGCTATGCTGAAAGTCCAACCAGATTATTACGCCAAAGGAGTGGTTTTGATTTTCTGCTGATCAGTATGGATTAACTTTTTAAAAAATAGCTTGGCTCCATGAGGGCAAGCAAGTTATGATGAATACCTTTTTAGGAAAGTGTGGGCCATTGTAGTTATTTCAAGGCTTAGGGGAAGGAGGCCAAGGGAAAAAAAGAATGAAGAAAGACTCTCAAGCCTTGGCTTGGTGATGGGTGGACAGAGAGTCATAGAAACAGGAAATCCACATGTCGGTGTTCACTGAAAAATGGAGAATTTCTCTTTGGATATGTTGAGTTGGAGGTGCCTGACAGACCTCCAGTTGGAAATGTCTAGCTTGCAATTGAATATATTTGTCTGTAGCTCAAAAAGTGGTCAGAACTTGGAGTTTGTGGGAAGTGCATGGATTTGAAGTAATGACAGGATGTGAACATTTATGGATTGATTTGTTGCTAATTTTAGAAAAGGACGCTTAAGACTACAAAAGCCATGTGAAATAAAAATGTCTCTGGCATAGGTATCTGTTCAAGAGTTTCATGTCCATGAGCTGAACTGTATGTGACTTAATCCTTTGAAAATATATATTTAGTTCTTATGTTAAGACTCATCTTACTACCACAAAATTATTAAGGCACTGGGTCAAAAATGCTCAGTTTCTAGGTGTAGATAATTAACCTTCTCCACCAAATGTATGTTAATTCCAATATTCACCCTTCTTCTATACCTCTATTGAAACTATAAATTAAAATCTGGAATTATTTTATGGGCTTTTGTAAAAAACAAACAGTAGGCATACAATCAACTACATTGGGATATTTGCTCAGCTCACAACAGTACCTTTTTTAAAAAATAACTTTTAAGGACATTTGTAACAGTCACCTATTGCCATAATAATGCCACATAACAAAGAGTCATAAAACATTCATGGCAAACAGCAATCAATTTATGCTTATATGTCTGGGGAAAGCTAAAGGTTGGCTAGGTGTCAGTGCCAATCTTGACCTGCTTGCTCCCATGTCTGGCTAGCTACGCTGCTTCATATGTCTTTTGTCCTTCAGCAAGCTGGCTCTGGCATGCCTGCATGGCAATATCCGAGGTGCAAGACAGAAAGTCTGAATTTAAGCACATTTCAAGCTTCTGCTTCCATTGTATCTGTGAATATTCCATTAGCCAGAGCAAGTGGTGTGGTTGACCTGGGTGCAAAAGGGCAGTGCATGATCCCATCCATGGTGAGAAGACCCAGCAACATTGCTTGGCCCAGATTGTGAGTATGAGGTAAAGCGATTGGGCTAGCATTGCAGTCTATCACAACAGCGTGGCTCCCATCCACAAGAGTGGGTCCCTGGAAGCCACAATTCAGCCACGTTTCTCCTACAGTTTACTCATTGCTAATTGGGTCAGGGGCAGTCACTCTCCAAAACTAAGAATCTAAGCCTGGAGAGATGCAAAATAGTCTCTCCATTTGAAATTAGTATTCCTATTATATTAACAGTTCCCTTATATACTCAAGCTTTTACTATAGTTTAAGAATTATTTTTACTGTATTGTCCTTAATAATACCATACAAAGAGAATCCTTTTGAAAAATATATAGCTAAATGTATTCACCCTCTTTATTTGCTCAATATTTTTCATCTATTATATTTAGTTTGAGTGCACTAAAACTACTAAAACATGGCCTCTGCTCTCAATGTGTTTAGAAAAAAATGGTAAATAAGTCACATAAAATACAAGGTGTTAAGTGACTATAATCGGATTCAATCTAAATTCTATAGGATCCTGTTACATCAAAGACAAGAAGTAAATAGCATGCTTTTAGTACTGTCAGTTGCTCTGCATTTTCCATCTCTTGTATATCAACAGGTATACAAAGTAGATATTTTTATACCCACTGAGCAACTAAGGAACTGAAGCCTGCTACCCAGGCAGCATGACTGAGCGGTCTATGGTACTGGATTTAGTAGTTGAGGCCTAGAGTTTTTAAGGAACTTGCTCAAAATTTATTTATTTACTGAACATCTGATTCAAAATTTGAACCTGGATCTTGCTATCTCAGAAGGCAAGTATTTTTTCTTGAGCAAAATTGCTTTCTATGCTAGGAGTCCTTTCTCCATTTTTAAATATTATAGTGATTCACTTTGAAATTTTGACATGAGGTTATCTTTTTAATAGAAAAGAATAAAGCAGACAAAAAATACACTGGGGAAAAGAATCCTTATTCAATAAATGGTTCTGGTAAAATTGGATAGCCACATGTAGAAGACTAAAATAAGATCCGTACCTTTCACCTCCTACAAAAATCAACTCACTGTGGATAATAGGCTTAAACCTAAGGCATGAAACTATAAGAATTCTACAATAAAATGTTGGAAAAACTATTACAGACATTGGTCTGAGCAAATAATTTATGAAGAAGACCCCAAAGGCAATCACAGCAACAACAAAAATAAATAAATGGGACCTGGTTAAATTGAAAAGCTTCTGCACAGCCAAGGAAACTATCATGAGAACAAACAGATAATCTATAGAATGGGAGAAAATATTCACATGGTACACATCTGATAGAGGGCTGATAACCAGAATCTATATAGAACTCAGGAAAATCAGCAATAAAAAATCAAACAACCCTATCAAAAAGTGGCCAAAGCACATGAACAGAAACTTTTCAAAAGAACATAGACTAATGGCCAAAAATCAAAACAAAAAATGCTTGACATCTGTAATCATAAGGGAAATGCAAATCAAAACCACAATGAGGTATCACTTAACTCCAGTGAGAATGGCCTTTATCAAAAAGTCCCAAAACAATAAATGTTGGTGTGAATGCAGAGAGATAGGAACATTCATACACTACTGGTGGGACTGCAAACTAGTATAACCTCTGTGGAAAGTAATATGGGAATAACTCAAAGAGCTACAAGTAGAACTACCATTTGATCCAGCAATCCTGTTACTAGGCATCTACCCAAAGGAACAAAAAACATTCTATAAAAAAGACATCTGCACTAGAGTGTTGATAGCAGCACAATTCACAATTACAAAGATATGAATACAACCCAAGTGCCCATCAGTACATGAATGGATTAAGAAAAAGTGGTCTGTATATACCATGGAGTTCTACTCAGCCACAAAAAACAATGGTGATGTAGCTCTTCTGTATTATCCTGGATGGAGCTGGAGCCCATTCTACTAAGTGAAGTATCACAAGAATGGAAAAACAAGCACCACATGTACTCACCATCAGATTGCTATTAACTGATCAACACTTATGTACACATATAGTAGTAACATTCATTGGGTTCCGGACAGGTGGGAGGGGGAGGAGGGGATGGGTATATTCACATCTAATGGGTGTATTGCACACCATCTGGGGGACAGACACACTTGAAGCTCTGACTCAGGTGGGGCAAAGGCAATATATGTAACCTAAACTTTTGTACCCCTGTAATATGCTGAAATAAAAAATAAATTTTAAAAAGCTAGTTTTTCATATATTAATTTTATATTGTTAAACTTTTAAACCAAAGCTGGGCACAGTGATGTGTGGCTATAGTCCCATCTACTAAGGAGCCTGAGCAGAAAGATTGCCATTTCCAGCCCACTCTGGGCAAAAATAGAGAGAAGCTTTCTCAAAAAAAAAAAAATAATAATAAATAATAATGCAAACAAAAAAACCCTCAAAATCCTGAGACTACACTTTCACCCAATATGTAAAATATTTTAAACTCATCTTCTTATTTCATTATATAGAATTCTATTTCAATTGCCAGTGCATATTAAACATTTTTAGTAGCATAAACAAGATGTTGGTTATATCTTTAATATTTTGCTGATGGAACAAAAATCTTCCAAGCATCTATAATAAATTATATGGTCTCTACTCTGTGAGACTAATTAATTGGTACTACAGAACATTTAAGGAAATGAAGCACCATTGGCAAACATCAACTCTTCCACAAAAACTTCCGAATGACTTATAAATGGGCATCATGAATTTAGTCAGGCAATACATATGTTAAAATAATGTGAATATGACTTGCCCAATAAACGTATAAAGAAGAAACTAGCTTGAATGTATAATTTAGTATATTAATTATTAAACATGGTCATTAACTCAATATTAATATAGTTATTAAAAATTAACATGTGATATCTTTTGAAACTTTTGAACATTCAACCTTAAGGCAAAATAGTAAACAACCATACCAGATATCTTTGCTCTAAAATAATAAATGTCTTCCAATTGGGTGTGGAATACATAATACATAAACACAACATATTTTAATACATTTTAGCAAGTAGTTCAGCTTTCATTTCTTTTAACTCATAAATTTGTCAAAATGTTTGATTTTCCAAATCTGGACAGAAAACCTACCATAAAAATCCTTCATTTTTTTTATATCTGATGCATAAAGTATAGATGGTAGACTCTCCCTTTATTAGCCTTATAGATAAATAGATTTTTCTCAACTGATTTTTAATAACAAGAAAACATAGGCTCTTAAATCTGTGTCACTCTAAACATGGTAATCAATATCTTAAGAATGCTAAATCTCAGGTATCTATAATAAGCTATATGTTTAAGACTTGTATATTTATATAATATATTCCCTGAGGGCAGGAACAGTAAAACTAGCACAGAAATTTAAGTTAGAAAATCAGAATTTGAAATTTAGCTCTTGTATTTCTACTCCTAACTGTACGTTCAAATCCTGAGACACTTGTAAGACACATCAATTGAGCTCCATCCCAAGATCGATTGGTAGGGCCTGGACGGCTTTGTCAAAGTACCTATAGGAAGTGATTCTAAGTTCACAGCCAGTTTGAGAAACACAAGACTAGCAGGTTGAGTTGCTGACTCTGTATTCTGATGTGCAAAGTGAGGTTAAACTGAATTGCCTAATCAATTTCTCAGGGTATTTAGGATACATAAATGAGATATACAAATAGTCAGCTTTCAATGATAGTCCTTTAGCTCTGTGAACTTGCTTGAGTAAACCAAGTGGTATTCTACAAGAATCTGAAGTGTGTGTGTGTGTGTGTATGTGTGTGTGCACGTACACAAGGGGGTGGGGAGGAGAGAAAGGGGAAGAGAGAGAAAGAAAGAAACAAAGAATGAAAGAAAGATTTATCCATTTGGATATCTTTTCATTCTGTGGATATACCTCATCTTTCATGTAGAACAAAAATTTATTAATGAATTTTTTTAAACCAGACTTGATAGATTTAATATATGATTCATGTTTCTCCAGTTAGTATAGGTGAACTAACTGTATCTCTATATAAGAACCTGGTCAGATAAATTTTGTCTTTGTGAATCTCTATTTATAAACTTATTCAAATTTCTACTTTGTCTTAAAAATATTAACAGAGTTTCTTCAGAATATAGAAATAATACATGCTAACAGTACATGCTAACAAGCAAGAAAATATAGAAATGTAGCAAATAAAATTAAATAAGCCATGATCCAGAGAAAAATCACTGCTGATATTCCGATTTGCTTATTTCTCCACTTATTCAATACTTTTGAAATTATTTGTATGACTGCATTCCACTAGAAGATACCAATATCTTGTCTGTTATATATATTAATATATATCTTCTGAATTTATTTACTTTCTTTTTTTCTTACTTTTTGGTACACAGTATAAAATTTTTTATAATCAAATAAATTGACTATTTTTCTGCATTTTCTTTTGTTGCTTTTATGTCTATAAAGTTTTTGTTTGATATAATGTTTGACAAATATTTTCTATACTTTTTTGTTTTTGTGGTTATTTTAAGTTAGTTCATTGACACAATGTTACCCAAAGTATGGTTCATGTATCACAGATAAATATATAATTTCAGGTAGTACAGACACATAGTTAAATTTCCCTGAAGATGGAGATACACATTTATCCTCTTTTAGTTTTCTCTTAAACCTTGTAATTAAATCAAGGAGAATGTCCTAAATTAAATTTAATGCATTTTTAAACATTTTTAACACATGTTAATGTCCTTTAAAAAACAAACAAACAAGAGGAGGGCTTGGGCTCAGAGCCCAGGTGATAGCATTTAGCTTGCATTAAGAAATACTGCATTATGCATGTTGAATTTATTTTACATGCACCTTCTATTTTTTGGCAAATCATATGTGTTTTACATTTATGCTAGTGACATAAAGCCCCTTGTGAAAATAGATATATTTAAACTTTAAAATGTGAATTAATAAAAAAAATTAAATGAAGAAGAGTAGTGGTGATAAGAAATAGCAGAATGACTGAAGGTAACAAAGTAGCCTGGATTTCCATCCTACCTGTACTATTTGTTCAGCAAATGCGCTAGGTGTGTTATTTTATCTTGCTGAGCCTCCTAGTCCTCACCTGAAAATGAGGACAATGAAAGTATTAATATTAACCACCACATGATTTGGTTAAGAGTAAGACAATTAAATTATTTTCTGTAAAGCATTTGTAAAAGTGCTCACTTAATGTTAATTATCACCCTTATTAGGATAAGTGAAACTTGTTTTAATCCACCTGCAATTTACTTTTGAGACTGTTTAAGGCTGTGTTTCAGACATGTGGAGAGTTAACAAAGACACAGAGTTCAGGCTCATTGAAGTAGCACTGGGCCTGGTTCTACTTCCCTTTTCTCCAATTTCCTTAAGTGATTCTGCTGCCCAACAAAGCTTGAGAACCACTGGACCTCCATCAGAGAACTATGCTCAACTTTTTGTCTAATTAGACTATTTTCCTAGGTTGTTGCCCTTTTTTAATTTTTTGCTGTCAAGTGTAGTCCTTGGGTATAGAAAGAGGTTAATAATTATTTGTTGAATGAATAAATGAATGAACAAATACATAACTGAATTAGTTAGTATAAATGATCAAACTGAAGCCCTCTTTCAACTTGCCATTGCTAGATCTGGAATATAGGTTTGGACAGGTTTTCAAAGTAGGCACAAAGGAGAAAAGCCAGTCTCAACCATATCTGTTGGTTACATTGAGAGTGAATTTAGTCAGGTATCCTGTTATATAATATATGCACACAAATAAAGAGCTTTCCTTTATGTCAACAATAACTTTTGTTTGTTTGTTTTTGAGACAGACAGAGTCTCTCTCTGTGGCCCCAGCAAGAGTGCAGTGGTGTCATCATAGTTCATTGCAACCTCAAACTCCTGGGCTCAAGCCATCCTCCTGCCTCAGCCTCTGGAGTAGCTGCGACTACAGGCAAGTGCCTGGCTAATTTTTTCTATTTTTTATAGAGACTGGGATCTTGCTCTTACTCAGGCTGGTCTCCAACTACTAAACTCAAGTGATCCTCCAACCTCAGTCTCCCAGAGCACTAGGATTGAAGGGTGAGCCACTGCACCAGCCTCAACGATAACCATACAGCAGTCCCCAACATTTTTGGCACCAGGAAAAGGTTTCATGGAGGACGATTTCTCCATGGATGCGGGGAGGGAAGGAGGCGGAGCTCAGGTGGTTAAGTCATAGATGGGAGCTGCTGTATGGATGAAGCTGGCAAGGCACTCACCTCCCTAAATTTCATGGAAGACAAAGACAATTTTAAGGCTGGAGAGGGGGCTTCGGAGCTCTGCAGCCTAGTCCCTAACAGGCCACTCCTGGTACCAGTCGGGGCCCAGGGTTGGGGACTACAGAAATGGAAAAATGCCTCATTCCATTCTTAATGACTTGGACAATTAAACATAAAATTAAAATTAAAAATATTTTTCTCCAATCAATTTTTAACCTTAAGATCATTCCAAGTAATATCCTAAAAGAGATTTCTTGAAACTTGACAAATTGGACAAAATGGTCTTAACTCTCAGCGGAAATCATAAATAGCCAAACATTTCCAAGAAAATAATTTAAAAAGCAAATAATGTGGGAAAACTTTTATCATTAGGTAATAAAACACATTATAAAGCAACTATAAGTTAAGCAGTGTAGGGTACATTCAGAATTATCAAAGTGATTAATGGGGAAAAAGTGATTAATGGAAATAATAGAAACCCACCAAAACAAAATCATTTACAAAGAAGTATTTAGCATGTGACAAATATGGCCTTTCAAATTCATGGGGAAATGACTTTTTAAACAAATGATTCTGGCATTTTGATCTGTTAAATATATTTTGAAAGAAAAAAAGAAAAATGAGAAAATACTTACATCATGTCATATACCAAGATGCATTCCAACTGTAAAATTATATGTACATCAAAATAAAAGTATATAACTAAAGGAAAGTTTGGATAAATATTTATATAATATTGGAGTATGGAAGACTTTTCTAGACATAAACCAAATCTATTGACATAGAAAATGATAAATAAATATATGCTCAAAAAACAAACAAAACTAATAATATATACAAAACTGGGAATGATATAAACACAGGGAAAATGTTCATTGTCACAGTCACTCAAATCATGCCAGTAAAAAATGGCACCATATTCTATCAAATTAGAAAGTATTAAAATTTTTAAAATATTGGCAAGGAGACTGGGGATTAGGAAATCTTGGTCACTGCTTTCTAGAGTATAAATTTTCATAGCATTTCTGAGACACAAGCTTGGCAAATTTTTTTCCAAAAATCTTAAAAATTTACAAACTCTTTTACCAGTAAAGTTTTGGTAGGATTATAGCTTAAAGAACTTATCTACACTATATAAAAGTTTTAATAACAGAATTTGTTTCTCTGAAATAAAAAGAGAAAAAACTTTGAAAAAGAAAGGAGGTTGACTAAGGAAATTACAGCACATTTTTAAATGAAATATTATCATAAAATATATGTGATCATAAAGTGTATGGGAGTAGAAATAGTATGGTCAAAAGAAAGTGTTCACATTATATCTCTAAGTGAAGAAAATGTATGTTTTATAAAAAAAAGTTATAACATTTAAAGGACATACTTAAAATCTAGGCGGTTGATTTTTATTTTTGCAGTTATTAACAAACAATGAATCATTTTAATACAAATACCATTAGAAGATTATAGCTTTTATATTCCACTGAAATCAATCTTTGTTCTTCTGTATGAGACATAGGTTGGCAAAACTAAACACACACTTCTTAGACTCCTTTAATTGAGTGCAATAAATTAGATGAAACTAATCTTTTGGTCCACAACCTAAAGCTTATTTATAAGAAAACTTTAAGATATGACAGGCTTATCTCCACTGTATTACAGGTAGAGAAAGTTTATCCATCTGGGCAGGATACAGCACCAGATCTGATGGTGTAATAGTTCTAGAATGAGAAGAACTAGTCCTGAATCCCAGTTTACTTAATCTTGAGGAAGTAATATAATCTCTCTAAGCCTTAGTTTCCTCCTCTACAAAACAAGGAAGATACTTGCTCTTCTTATAAGAGTATAAGAGTGTCACAAGGATTCAATGAGATTGTGTACACATGTGTTTGTTTAAGCATTTAAAATGCAAAGTTATAAGTCAACAATAGAATGTTAGCCCTGCAAGTCACCTTAAAGACATTTAATACCATGCCCCAATCAAGAGGACACTATTAATCTTAGGCAGGTATACATACTCAGATGGGGGTCTGAGTTTTGGCACCTACACAAAAGTTATTAGCAAACTCAATTCCAAGGGAATCTGACCTGTTATTAAAAACCTTATGCCATTTGACAATTAAAGCACTGTATAAAGATAAATCAAGGACTCATGTTTCTTCTCAAAGAAGCATATGATGTTAAAGTAATAATAAACCCTAGTGATTTAAATCCCTATAAAATTAATGCATTGTATATGAAGAATTAGCATAAAACATACTGACATTTATAGAATTGTTTCCAAAACACACTGAAGGAATTCCTTGTTAGAGAAAACAGTGGTTTGGAATCGTTTCCTCATGTGAGCCATAAAAAGTCTTATACTTTGGTACTTTTATTTAGTTGCTTTAAACCACAACTGAGTTCATGTAAATTGGTGCTCAGTTCTCAAATATTTTTAATCTCTCTATTGCCACAGTGGAACCAGCTACTGAATTCTAAGGTTTAATAGGAAACTTCACTGATATAAACTGGTTGGCCACCAAAGAAAATGTAGAGAAGGTGTATATTATGAAGAATAGCTATTTTCTTAAGCTAAATCTGTTAAGTTTGAAATGTGTACCTGAGCTTTTTGTAAAGCTTGCACACACTTATAAATGTTTTTAACTAGGTCAACAGAATTGATGTTGAGTTTGTGTCAGTTTCATCAGCACTCTATTAGTTAAATTTACGTGTTTACTTAAAACAAACAATTCTTGCTTTCAATTTTCAAGACAAACATCAAACATAATAGTCTCTTACATCTGAGATGAAAGCACTCACCATTTTTTCAAGTTGTTCTATAGAAATTATTATTTTTATTGTGTTAAAAGATATGTAACATAAAATTTACCATTTTAATAATTTTAATATGTATAATTCAGTGGCATTAATCACATTCACATTGTCAGGCAACCATTCCTGTTATCTGATTCCAGAAGTTTTCATTACCCCAAAAGAAAACCCTGTACCCATTAAGCAGTCACTACCCATTGTCCCTCCATTATCCCCTGGCAAATAATTTACTTTCTTTCTCTGTGGATTTGCCTATTGTGGATAGGAATTATTATTATTTATCTGTGTTAGGTAGCCTTTGCTCTTCTATGTCAGTGCTTCCTTCTTGTCCATTCTGCTCTGGACCTCGGGAAATGAATGCCCAGGGACCGATCTAATGGGGTACCTCTACTTTCAGCTTCTGATTGGCTTTGGTTAGTAAGAAAGCCTGCAGAAATGTCAGAGAATGGAAGTATTTATTTCCTGACCTTGACGTGGGTTAGCTTGGCAATGGTTGTGTGCCTCCATCCAAGGCCAAGGCAGGGCCTTGGTCTCTTCTTGGCCTCCTCTTGGTCTCTTCTCCAGCACAGGTGCAGATGTTCTAGATCTCAGCAACCCTTCTATCTCTCTCTGCCCTCTTTAGGCCTCCACCATGTGCTTCCTGGTGTTGTTGCTTCCTGGAGTCAGCTGCACCTTCCCTCTTGATGTCTTTTTTATTTATTTTTTTATTTTAGTGTATTATAGGGGTACAAGTGTTAAGGTTACATATATTGCCCATGCCTCCCCTCCCCCCTTGAGTAAGAGCTTCAAACGTTGCACATCTTACTCGTTGTGTTTGTATATACCCATCCCCTCCTCCCACCTCCCACCCTCCCAACACCTGATAAATGTTACTCCTATATGTCCACTTAGGTGTTGATCCGTTAATACCAATTTGCTGGTGAGTACATGTGGTGCTGGTTTTTCCATTCTTGAGATACTTCACTTAGTAGAATGGGTTCCAGCTGTATCCAGGAATATACAAGAGGTGCTAAATCACCAGTGTTTCTTAAAGCTGAGTAGTACTCCACCCTCTTGATGTCTTTGAGCCCAGCCCACACCTTCATAAATAGCTCCTTCACTAAGCTCTCTTCAGTTGGTCCATTTGAGTGGGCTGTTTCACTGTGGAATACTAACCCATATACTAACTTGATTTTTCATTAGCAATTTCTTTTTAGTTATTATTATTCATCCTTGAGAAGCTTTATTAAATATATAAGGACTTGAAAAATGTACCATTTTTCCAAGGGGATGTTGAAGGTGAGGAGAATGTACATATGAGTTGTAGTGTAAATTTATTGAACAATTAAATCTGACTACAATTGTTTTTAGTTTAAGGCATTCACTTCCTGTATAGAGTATTTTCTCATTTAGCCCCCTTTGATTTCACTTCAAATCCTGATTGGACACTTTCTCTTCACACCGAGCCTACACAGTGTCAAGCATATATCATAGACATGATCAATGAAATGAAAAATGAATATATAATCATGAAGCATAAAAAATATGAGAAAAGTATATTCTATGACTATTAACTCAGCCAAAAAAAAGAGGATGTTCTAAAAAAGAAATACCCAGAAATATATTTGTTAAAGGAAATGTAACATGTTATAGATAAATTTTGGCCCGATCTGTGCTTGGCCTGTGTCATAGAATATCTTAAATTGCTAATGACATTATTATTCTGGTTATTCAGTATTCCCTGCTCAGTTTGAAGACTCTGCCCTTAGAAACTTTGTCTTTGAAATGAGATCAAGACTTAGATTGTATTTGTAGTCATTGAAATCCCAGGCAGTATTTTGCAGTAGGTAGTGTGTGATCCTTTAAGTTTTGACTAAATTTTAACTTGAGTAAATTCAAACTGTTTGGTGAATTTGTTCTTTTATTTCAGAACCCAGACATTCCACCAGTTTTAACAGAATTTAGTCAACTTTGGGATTAAAAGAGCACAGCAACTTTCATTTTGACCATATTATTAGTTTGGAAATGTCCTTTTGTTCCTCTTATTTTATTTTGATCTTTTGAATTTTGAAAAAAAAAATAAGAATGCCAAACACTTTACGTATTAGCCAATGAATAGAAAAATCTTGTAAGAGAATTTTGTGTAAGGCATAGCACCCTATAATCACCCCATAAAAATAAGAAATATTTACAAATGCCAGGTTTTCAGTGGTGCAATAAATATGGCAGTGACTTCAGTTATTCAGTTCGACCTCTATGGCAATGTACGTGTAAGGCTCTTAACAAGCTTTGTTATTCAATTCTGATATGAATATGAGCTTTGCAGAATTATTGAAAGGTGAACCAACAAAACAGCAGTGGCTTTCCACTGAGGTTGGTTGTCAACCACCCTGTTTCTTGGTTCACACTCAAGAATCAGAGCAAAGCTTCCTGTATTCACACAGACTTTTCAATGAGTTTATTCACAATGCATGTTTCATAAGCCCTAATCTCATAAATCTGTAGGGATGCCAGCTGTTTATCCTCTGCAGACTGACAGGAAAAGGTAAACTATAAAGAAGAGCACAGTTTATCCCAATAAAAAGAGAAATTTACCACAAGTTTTGTCAGCAAATGAACATGAGTGGATTCTGATACTAACAAGTTTCTACATATAGTTTTTACCTTATAAAAACTACCATATTGAAAAGGTTAAATAGAAACCAAGTTTACAATGATGTCATTAATCAATTCATACTGAAGAACTGTGTTAGGTAAAACTAGGCTACATTAATAACTCAGTGCAAAAATAAAATAAATTCCTAAGACATAAACTTAACACCTTGAGAATTTAGGCCTAGTTCTTTTGTAATTTTTTTCTGCCTTTAGAAGGTAAAGGTTTATAGGACTGTGGCCTTACCTTACCAAGAAGTAACATTCCTTAAGGATATTTATCTTATGGTTGTTTAAAAGTTTATTTATTTGTTTTCTTTTATATATTTTAGAATTTTTAAATTAGTCATGCCACTGTGCTTTTCTGTCCATGTCAAACACCCAAAAAATGTCAAACGTATAAGGAAAAGTAAAGAAAAACTGTGTTCTAATTTAAAAACTGACTGACTTAAAATTATATTAAGCGAAATGTTTCCTTTTCAGTACTGAATTAAAGAAATGATATGGCTATAGCAGATTAATCCTTCATTAAATTATCAGTAGAATCAGGGAAAGGAGTAAATAAAGCCTGAGACTGAACAAATGTAAACTCTAGTCCCCAGATACACAAAGAACAAAGAATTTGTATCCAAAGTAAACACATGAGGAGCACATTATTTGAACTGTTGGATACTGTCTATGTATGTGTGTTTTGATAAACAGTAATGAATCCACCAATAAAAAATGTAATATTGGCCCCAATTCTTGGCAGTGTTCTACAAATATAAACACAAAAAGTATTTTTAAGTGTTCAAGAGAATAAAGTTAATTGATAGCATTTGGTGCCGCTCAGTCTATTAATTATCACCTTTATCTAAATCTCTCTTAAATGCCATTATGATTTATGTTTCTAGGATGGGACTGGACTCCAAGGAAGATTCTACTATAAAATAATCCCAACTGGGCTTCATGTCCCATCTTGAGGGCTTTCCTGAAACAGAAACGAGATGATGGCTATGTTGGAACCCAATACTCGCCCTGCAATTTTTATATTTTTATATTTGCATTTAAGTCAAAAAACAAATTTTGATTTTTAAATAGAACACCTTGGTAACAGAATTCTGAATTGGGATCAGCGTTTAAGGCATACAAGGAAAAAAGTCACAGATGTTTTTACTTTTCTCACAATATAAATGTATCTAATAATATCATTCTGACAAAGTTGATAATGATAATGAAAAGTAAAGCCACCATTCCTTCTAAATGTATATACATAGAAATTATAGTCAGTATAGCTCTCTCCAAGTCCACTGGCCTAATTTTAAAGTGTGCAAGGCCCCTAAGAAAACTAAGTTTTATCTCCTCTCTCCTTCTTTTCTACGAGGAACCTTAGCCACAAGTCCGCCCTCCCCGTTTTGAATAGTTTCTCAGTTGCTTCAGATCTATTTGGGCAGTGTTTTGTCCTGACCTAAAGTTTCCCCAAGACCTTTCCAAAATAAAGAAGAAATCGAATTTTATGTAAAGAGTATTGTTTTAGATTTATTTTGCTTTATAGTTAGTGAAGATCATTTTTCTCTATAACCAAATCAGAAAAGGTTATTTTTAATATAGTCTTTGGGATAAGCTTCCGTGCAATAAACATTGCCTTACATAAGATTCTGTGACAGGTTCTCTAAGAAATCTCAAAATGAGGAGGATGGATTTCCTGACTTACATAAGATTCTGTGATGGGTTCTCTAAGAAATCTCAGAATGAGGAGGATGGATTTCCTGACTTACAGCCTGGAGAAAGAGGCAGAAATGTATACACCAACTCAACCTATAAATGCTAGAATGGTAGGAAAGAAAGATTGATCCCACTGAGATTATCAAAACACCATGAAAGCGAGTCGTGATAGTAATCTTGGATGCAGATCACTAAGTTCATGCTGGCACACCTAAGAGATGCCTTGGGTCTTATGCTACTTCTTGCAGATGACTAAGGCCATATTTATCACAAATCCTTAGAAGTTCTGAGGCTTTCCATCACGATTCTTTGTTACACAAGTTAGAAGCAACTGGCTAATTCAGTGATTCTATTGACCAGATGCATTGTTTGTTTTTTGCAAATTGTGGTTCTTTGTCCAAAATGAAGAAATTGACTGAGCATCTTGGAATACATTTCCAGGATGACTGGCTGGGATAAGCAGTAGTGATTAAGCTGCATTTTTGAAATGCAGAGTTTGACCTTTATATTGCCCAAAGTGAATAAAAATGGATGAAAATTTCAAAAATACACAAAACTTATTCAAATGTTGACCTAATTCCCCTTCTGATATTTGGCCCTCTCTGGCAAAGGTGAGGTTGACAAAAAGGAGTTTTGAGGTGCCCTTGGGGTGTGATATCTGCATTCGTTTTTAAAGGAGAGTAAAAGTTCAGGCAAGTGGCACTTGAAATCTACCTGCAGTGGTCTTTTTATCATTCATTTTCAGTTAAAACATTTTGGCACTCATGAGCTATGATGATAAATGAAAGGAAATGATTGAATTGAAAATGTGCTCATTTTATTCAATTATCCTCAATATGATTCTTTCCTACTTTAGAAGAAAGAGTGACCTTCTCTCCGTTTAATACCAATTCAAAATAACTATTTGGGAATTCAATCTATTGCTCAATGATTGCCTTGTGAACGTGTAACCCTAACAACTGTTGTAGCTCAGCCATGCTTTCAGTGTCCTGGAGCCTCCGTGCTAGGATTGCACTGGCCAGTGGCAGACCAGCGGCATCAGGGTCACACAGGGCTCGTTAGCAATGCAGCATCTCTGGCCTCAGCTCAGGCCTCTTGAACCAGAATCTACATTTTAACAAGATCCCCAACAAGGTGATTTGTCTGCACCCTAAACTGAGAGGCACCACACTAGCATTTGACTTAAAGGGAAACTGATAAAGAAAATACCACATCCTGAAGAAATGAAGGGCTGGCGTTGAAGAGAAACAGTATCACCAATGATTAAGGACCCAGAGACGTTTTTGCATCTGTGTTGTTTTGCCTTGGTATTTAAACAGGGTGATTTGGTCAACAATCACTTCCATAAGGAAGAGATGCACCATTTCTCTTTCCTCCACATAGTCCTTTACGGTTCTATGTCACTGATTTTGATAGGCCCTGGGCCTGCAGTTTGTCTCCCAGACAGAGACAAAGAAGAATAGTTTGCTGCTGACACAAACAAGAGAGTAAGACTCGATAATTCAACTGCCACCTGCCAATTCATCCTCCTTTTAAACTTAACCCTGAGGATTCTCCAGGGCCTGGCTATCTCCCACCTGGCCCTTTCTGGAATTCAAAGGCCTCAGCTGAGATGAAAGTTGCTGATAGGACTGATAGAAACAGCCAGGCCAGTGGTGAGGCTCAACGCCCAGCAACTGTTGGCAGCCTCCCTCTGCTTACCATTAAGGGTTCTTCTAATCTGTCCATCAGTGGGTTCCCTTTGAACTTGGGCTCACAGACCAATCCCATGCAAGAGTGGTTAGTATCTCCAGATCTCGGTACTCTATAAGACTTTGAGCAACAGGGTTGACTTGTGAACTCATTTGCTTTCATTCGATAGAAATCAAAGTTATACACAGATGTGAGTAAGAGAAGAAGAAAGAAACTTACCCATGGTCGTGCTTCCCGGGCCTTCATGAGCTCCAGGGAAAGAAAATGAGATGTCGGGTCCACTTGAAGATACTCAAGGGAACTCAGCCAATGAACCAGATGTTAGGGTAATATTTATTAAAGACAGGGTCTACACATATGAGTTTGGGTCTTTTATCTTCTGCTGCACTCATCTTACCAGCGATATAGCCATGTGTCTTTGTGTGTGACTGGATGGGATGTTATTGAAAGGCTGTGTTTCCACAATTGCTATGATAATTCATGTGGTCTGTAGTTCATAGGGACCCAGATTAACTGACTTTCATGAGGAAAACCCAATGAATCAAAACAAGGATATGGGCTGGTCACAATTAATGAGCTTGTCGTTGCACATTTAGTATGTAAATGTTTCTTTTCTTTGAAAGTGTCCAGCAAAAATGCATGAAAGTTGAGAAGCTGGGGTTCTAGGGTTGCTCAGTATGAAATCTCAGGACTGGTGCTTTATTTCTCTGGACTTTGTTCCATTATTTTTAAGACAATGAGTTTCAAATTAGAGTCCCTTAGAACACGGTTCCTAGGAAATTAAGCATTAATACAAGGAAAATATGTGAAGGTTCACAATGAACAAAGGTTTTCCTGTCCAGTTACATGCAGGAAACATCGATTCAACACGGGTAAGTGGGCTGCTTTCCCTTGAAACATCTCAGCGTCCAGTACCTGTCAGCTTGGAAGGTGAATATCCAAGAGGAGATGCTGTATGTTCCACCTTCCCAATCCTGGACTGAGATTCCCACTTACTTGGGTAGATCTATTTACTTACATCCCCTGGAACACACTGGAGAATGCTGTCATGGATGTTCTCCAAGACATGTGACAGACCTTATAGCTTATGATTCTGTCATCTTGGAGGCAGCCCATTTTCCTCCTTCATGTCTTTCTGGACAGGACTGTTCAAAGAGCTTAAGTAGAAAGGAAGTCATATATATTTCAGGCCACTGCATGGCTGGTCTCCTATGCCTCCCTAATTATTTATCTAGGTAGACGCCATTCACAGTTAAGAGCCAACCTCAAATGCAGAATAGGTTGGATAATAAATTGCCCTAATGGAAGAAGGCTGCTTTTTCATTATGATTCACTCCAAAGAAGATTCATATAAAATTTACACCAGTGGTTTAAAATGAAATTATTTTCTTTAAAGGGAACAAAATATCTTTCTATCTGTCATCAGATGATAAGCTTAAAATAAATCCTGGGCTAGCTTGCAAAGGCCCAGTCTTACATCCTTCCTTTTCCCTAAACAAATGATACAGCTATTATAGACATTACACAGGACCATTTTATTGGAAAAACATTGAAACTAAAAGATTGTATGTTTACACTCTTTGTACTGAAGCTTTTAAATTAAGTATTAATATATCAGAAAAATAAAAGGTCAAACACCCATGCTGATCTATAGTGGGATTAAGCCTATAAATAGCTACTGAACTCTAGCCTGGGCAACGTAGTGAGACCCCATCTCTAAAAAAAATGTTTATAAATATGTTCTGATACAATGAATCATGGTAGTATATGATTTTGAATTTTGAAGAATTCTGGGGTCAAAAGCATTCTAAGTTAAAAGGATAGCAGCCAAAGATTCCAATTTCTTATGGCTTCTAAGAACTTAGCTAGAATTAAAAAGAAATAACAAATTCCCATTTCTGCTCTAACAGAAGGTGATGTGAATGTACTTGGATTATCATTTGCACAGGGCTCTCTCAAACTGCAAACTTATTGGCATATTTTATTTTTCTCCTTTTCAAAACTATTGGTAAACTTTTCTCTGTTTAAAATGACACATCCAGTTCATGTCTACTTTTAGGGAAAGCTGTGAAATTAGTTAACTTCAAAATGAGATAGGCTCCAGCCTTCCTATGGGCGGTTCCTGGAATCAGTCTAATTTTGAGTGCTTGTTCCTGGCTAGAGCTTATTATTTCTAGAAGAATACGTGTTGACAGGCAGAGACAAAAAGGTCATGAGGGAGGTCACTTTTAAACAGAAATGTGATTTATATGCTATAAAACACTCTATTATTATTAGATAGGAATGAAAGTTCAAGGAAAGAATATGGGACTTGAAAAGTCTCTTATTTCCAAAAGTTCAGAGAGATTTTAGGGGGAAATTGTGCCATGAATTTTTATTTCACTAAGAATGAGACTATACGGTGAGCAGCACAGACAAAATTAGAGCTGGATATATAAGCCAAAGTAATTTCATTATGTTTTAGGTTAAACTAGCTAAAATATTTGAGTTTGAATAAGTAGAGAGATATTGCACATATACACATCAAAGTGGATTTTTTCTTAAATTACTAAGTATTGGTTATATAAAGTGCAAAATCTGTTAGATGTGGCATTTTATGCAGCTAAAAACCACTGCCTTTGCAGTGGTCAGTGCTTTGTGTGTTTTTGTGCTGTTTTATTATTTTTCTGTGTGTTTAGTGGGAGAACTTTAACTATAATTTAGAATCAATGTTAGACTATGATAGATTTTAAGAGTCAAACCCAGCTTTAGATTTATATACCAAACACTGAAAAACAAAAGAGGGCTAATAAATTAAGATGACATCACAAACCACAAAATGGGTCCTGCTCTTTTGCTAAAGTTAAAGATGTTGGTCACGTTGGCATAGGCAGGAGGGTTTTCTTGCCTGGAGCAGTATCCCAAGTTCTTCAGTTCATCCATCTGCAACCTGTTGACTATGTTTCACATTGGTGATGAATTATACTCCGTTTCCTCCGTCTAATCCTTTTCATTTATTTATATTTTATGGAGGAAACATAAAAGGCTTCTTAGAAAAATCCAACTGTTTTTGATAAACCTTGTCATGTGCAAATAATGGAGGCTTGTCAAGGCCAAGCTTTTCTGGAAATTTATACCTTCTAATAATAATTAAAATGAAAAAAAAAAGAAAATCAGAAACAAATAAGAAATATATTGAATTGGATTCAAAGCATGTTTGTGGCTTTAAATCAGTGGCAATAAAGCATTTTCTATCAAAAAGTGTTTAAATATGGCAGTGTAACTAACATCCATGTTCAGCCTGAATTTTGGATTTTTCAAATAGTGAAACCATGACTTCAATTTTTAAGCCGAAGGAAAAAAGAAAGCATTTAGTTCTCAGCGAAGCATTATATGAATAGTTTGGATCAGGAACAATGAGAAAGATCTGGGCAGCAGGATGAACTGTTGCTCAACAAATGACCTTCACATAGGCTCAGAAAGGATTCTCAGCAAGAGGTTTTTAATGATTTCTAAAGATGTAGTATTTAAACAAAGATATGCACTTTGGCTATTCATAGAGCATACGTATCTGGGTTTTGATTTTCTAAGTGTTTTTTTTTTTTCCAATTTTGATCAAGTGGCATCCCAATAAATACTTTTTTAAAATTAATACCAATAATTACTAATGCCTACAAATTGAATAATCCTAAGAAAAAATGACCAATTTTATGTTGATTTCTGTCTTTTACTTCCTTGTATCGTTCTACTAAATTAATAGAAATGCTTCAGCTAATTATCAATGGTTATATTTAAGAGATTTCATTTGCTTTGAAATTCTAATGGAATATATTCCCTATTCTCAACCTTTTCTCTCCCCTACAGTGTGGAGCTACTATTCATAGCAGTAGTTTTCAACCCTGGCTGTATGATAGAATTTTCTAGGGAGGATTTAAAAATGCTGATGCCTGGCCTCACCTAAGGTGAGACCACGTTTCTGGGGCTGTGATCCTGGGCATCTGTGTTTTAAAAGTCCCTCGGGTGATTCTCAGGTAGAGAGAGGTTGGCCACCACTGCTCTGTGGAATTAGATCAGCATTCTTTTAGAGTCAAACGTTACCATGGGTCCAAAAACCTTACAGTCATCAAAAGGGCCAGGATTCCACCCACTTTCTATCCTTACAGGTGGTGGAAGCAGGATAGGGGTTGGGAATTCAAAGGCCTGAGTTCAAATCCACACTCGGTCATTTACCTAAGATATGTAAAAGAGACTGAATAATAACTTTCTTAGAAGGCTATAGGAAAGATTAAATAAGATAACTTAAGAATGTTGGAGATTCCTAGTGATGGAGCCGGAATGCGTCTCTATTGCAGTATAAATGGATTTGTTAGGAGGGCATCTAAACTGTGGAGGTGGTGAAGGATGAATCTTGCCTGTTTTGTCGAAATGGCCTTTGGGAGTAAACACAGCAGCAAATGGAGGAATAACTCTGTGGCCGAAGGGAAGTAGTATCACTTCATTACAGCCGTGTGCTGCATAATGACATTTTGGTCAACAGAAGACAGTCACAAAGGTCGCCTGGATCCCCCAGTGACTTGGAAGATGCTCCTGTATAGAAATCACGAGGCCCGCAAGGGTAAATATAGGTCATCACCTCGCTTCCCATCCCAGATCTTCTTTCCTTGTCAAGGAAACAGAAAATAGAGATTTTAACAAGGATCGTTGTACTTTTGAGATGGAGAAAACCAAGATAAATCATGTATCCACAGCCATTACTGTGATCCTTTGGCACGTCCTGGCTAGTGAGTTCTACACTGGGCTACCTGTGTCAGACACCTGGCGGAGGGTTGCTATCTCTAGACATCCCAGAAACATTGTTCCCTTTTCTTTCCCCACGATCTAATCTTCCCCTTTATTGTCTCATTTTCATATGTCAGTATTGCATAGCCCCATCTTCTGAAGTCAACTTTGTGTTTTCTTCACAACTTAGAGCAGAGCACCTTCCATGTGGTTGATTGTTCAGGGTATTTCCATAGACTGCCTATTAGTTCACAAGGCTATGGTAAAAAAAAAAAAAAAAAAAAAAAAAAAGTACCACAGACTAAGTGGCTTAAATAATAGAAATTTATTTTCTCACAGTATTGGAGGCTACAAGTCTGAGGTCAAAGTGTCAGCAAGGTTAATTCCTTCTGAGAGCTACAAGAGAAGGATCTGTTCCATGCCTCTCTCTTGGCTAGCAGATGGTTGTCTTTTCTCTGTGCATGTCTGTGTCCAAATGTCCTCTTCTTATCATAAGGACACCAGTCATATTGGATTAGGGCCTACCCTAGCGATCTCATTTTAACTCAGTTACCTCTGTAAAGAACCTGTCTCCAAATATGGTCTCACTCTAAGGTAATGGGGGTTAGAACTTCAACATGTGAATTTTGGGAGACTCACAATTCACCCCCTAACATTAACCAAATGATGGAAGAATGAATACATGTTTGATAAAGAATAAAAAAATTAATGTATGTAAACTATTTTATATAGCCAGTAAAAACATAGGTTTTTAAACATTTTTATATGCAAACGAAATCTCCTAAACTAAAACAAAAACAAGAACAGACAACAAAAATGACGTGTCAATTTAAAAATTTTTTGAGAGGAAACCCACTTATTTATTTTGTTTTTAGAACTTCTAGAAGTATCTCTGACACAGGTATATGCAGAAACACTAAATATTACACAAAGATTTCTTTTAAATGTAATTGTTTCTTCCTGGAATAGTAAAACCAGGATTACAGGACCAAAAACAAATATTGTGGATTATTTTCCTCTTTGTTTAAAGAATTTCCAACTGGGTCCTTTAGCACTGATACACATGTTTGAGGATAAGGATAATGTTTTTACAACCTTAATGTCAGAAATCCCATTCCTAATCTCCTTTGCTACAGGTAATTTCATATTTAAAATATTTTTTTTTGGCAAGGGGAATGAATCCCAATGTGAGCACTGTTATCCCTACAGGAATTCTGTTTTGGGTACCAGACTGTTTGTATCATGTACCCAGAAACGGCTAAGCTAAGAACAACTTAAATGACCTGAAATCTACTTCCATTTGGGGAACATTATGCAAGCCCAAACAGCAATGATTACTAGCCAGATCGAGAATGAAAATTCTAGATCACCCCTATTAATTTTCAAAGTGCCCGAGAAAATCAGTGGGTTGTTCTGCTGTATTAGCAAAGACCCGGAGTCTGATCAGTGATGGTGACCCCAGCTGAGGATGGTGAGGCCAAATCCATGAAAATAATCATGCCGTGAAAAAAATACCTTCTCTCTAGAATTGTAACAATCATCAAAGACAATAGTTCATATAGTGTAGCCTGTTTTGATATGAGTAAAATTTTATATTGAATCACTGTGACCAGTGTGCATACTAAAAATAGAAAACATTTCCAAGTTTCATGGAGAAGATAAAAATTGACAAAATCATAAAATTTCTAAAAGGTGTCTCTAACTGCATGTGAGTATTCATCAGAAGGGAGTGTATAAAATTTTAGAAATGTGTAGGTATATCAGTTTTGTCTCATAGGCACATTTAGCAAGTTAACAGTTTCTGTGCACCAGGAAAATTAAATGACTATTCTATTATCTATCCAGTATATTCACTTGCTTTCTAATTTTATTTTTGTCTTATTTCCTCATTTTTCCCTGTAATTATACTATTGGACTGTGAAATTTATAGCAATGAATACCTATATTGAACTTTTTAGTGGCAAAATAAAACTAGATTTTGACACCATCAAAACTGAGTTTTACTAGAGATCCAGCAAAATGATATCTTAAAATGTTAGCCATAATCATTTCAAATTAATTTTAGTCCTAATTTTAGTTTTTATTTTAGCCATATGCATAGCTCTGAACATAGATAAGCAGTAGCTGATCAATAGCATTACTACTAAAAGTTATTACAAGTGAAGAATATGCTTTAAAATAATGATGACAATGTCTCCAAATTGGTTATAAATCATTCTGAAGTGTCTGAGTTTAGGCTCAATTTAGCAAGGCCTCATGGAGAAGGGAAGGAGGGGCAAAATGAAATTAGCCACTGCTTCTAAAATTTATTTAAAAGGACAAATTTTAAAAATTGTATTAAATCTTCTAAAATTATAAAACTCAATTTTTTATATGTATGACATACCACTTTATCAGAAACTGCCCCATGTATTCCTCCGTAACTCAAAATAGTCTTCCATTTTCCATTCTTTCACCTCCAATCATAAAACTGCACTCATCTCTTCATACTTGCACTGATAGACTTCTCCATGCCCCACTGCCTCCACACACTGCCTGGTCTCTAATGGATTTTGAAATCAGCACATTTTCAAGTTCATTCACATTGGCTAAATCTTAATTCACATCAGAGTTGATTGGAAAACATAACTCAGAAACTTGTAATGAAAAAGAAGACCCTAACAGAGAATAGAGGTCCATGTTATATATCACAAGGGTTTGATAAGAGAATGCTTTTATTATTCATTTGGGGGAAAATTCAAGAGGCATTTAGAGATTTGGAGACATGTATTCTCCTTTCAGATAATTTTAACTTTTTTTTCTTCTTAAGAGGCAACCTTTAGACTTCGGCATGAATAGCAAGCAAGTGCCTCCAGATGAGAGAATTTCCAACCAGGTGAAATTCTCACCTGGCAATGTAGAAATTGGGATCTGAACATCTAAATAATCAAATAGATCTGCAAACCTCTCGGTGAACCCTAGCCAACTCTTAGATGCGTTTTCAGCAAACCTGGGCTGAGTTTGGAGAAATTCAAAGCAATGTTATGGTTGCAGATGGAAACCAGGCCCAACTCAGCAGTTTAAATGAACCAGAAACTCAAGGGCCATCTCAAGGGGTCTGAACCCAAGCAAACCAAAACAAAGTAATGATTCCCAGGGAATGCTGGAAGTCCTAGATGCATTGTCTTGGCAGAAGCTGAGCACATATTTATTTTGCATAATTCAAAAGTGGTAAGTGGGAAAATTAAGAAAGTTTCCTAAATGATTTGTCTGGAAGGTCTGTATTATTCAGAGACAAAATGAATGGACTTTCAGGCATTGTTTTCTTTACGCAAGCAAATTTCTAGGAAAATACAAAATTGAGAATTTTTAAACAACTACAATAATTATATTAAGAGATTAACAGCTACACATACACCGAAATGACTCTTTCTAAACTTCTTGAACTATTACAGGATAAACCTATAGGGCTTGCAGGCAGAAGTTGTCTATAACCTTTGTCTCAGGAACAAAGAGTATCAGGGCTGAGTTATTCTGGCCATAGACCTTGACATCTGGATTTGAACCCCATCTCAAGTGTTCTGGTTAACCACCAGGTTCTACATGATATCTGGTCAATGCCTTGCATGCTTGGTGTAGCTGGACATCCTTATTTTGAGAATATCTGGAATCCAGGCAACTAGAAAAAGAATGCCTTGACTTCTATAAGGTGTTCTTGGCTTCATCCTAAGGTCTTTCATAACTTATGAAACGATGCCAATAGTTCACAAGAGAGGATGTGTGAGTGTGTGCGTGCACGTGTATATGTCGATTTTTCAGTCATGTTTTCTGGGGCATCAATAAACTGTAATTTGGAAAAGAATTTTTAAAAATTGGACCAGCTTTTACTTCCTGAAGAAAGTCTATGAATTTTTTATCTTCATTATTTCTGGTTTTTAAGTTATTAAATATCAAAGTATCCTCGTTTGTTTATAGAAGGGAAAGAATTATAATGACCACCCAGAGGAGCAGCAGCGGATCACCCTTTCAAACTCTAGTTCTTCTTCTTTAATCTCTCTGATCCTGTTTCAGTCTCTATTACTAACTTTTCCCCCTCCTTCAATACAAGTACTTTCTCATGCAGAATTTCCTAAACCTTGTCCTGAAGAATACCCTTCTGTGAATCCACACATATTCCCCACTCCCACCCCACAAACCTTCCCAGGTCAAATAAGTTTAGAGAATGCTATTTGCCCTCTTGGTTAGGGTGTGTGTATGTGCGTGTGTGTGTGTGTGTGTGTGTGTGTGCGCGCGCGCGCATGCGTGTTTTAAACTTGCTTTATTGACAACTGACCAGGTGCCAAACATTGCTCTAAGCCCATGATCATTATCTTATGTAATTCTCATAACAACTCTATGAGGAAGGTATGATTATTACCTGTGTTTTACAGATAAGGAAACGGAAACCCAAAAGAAGGTCAACACTCTGTGAGTGGCGAAACTAGGATCAAAACTTCAGCATTGCTGTTCCAGGGTCTGTGCAAGTTCTTTGTTCTTCTATTCCTCATCCTTAGTGATCCCTTGTATGTACAATAGTGCCTTTAGGCTGAAGATCCAAAAACACAGGCAGGCTCATGGTATTTACACTTAGGGTTTCTAAGTTCTCAGGAAGCTGCAGTCAAGACGTAGCAGAGCTCTGTGCTAACAGGATGGATTTCACAGTGCTCGATCTGATCTCCATTGGACCGCGGCTTGCCTGCTCCTGGTGTTTGCCCTTGCTCACAGCCTAACATCTGTGCTATTTGATGCCTTCTTTGTATATTTTATTTATTTTTGTTACTATGTAGAATAAAATAAAGTAGCTGAAACATGACCTAAAGTGTGACCATAACTGCTTCAAGCCCCACTTCTGTAAAAGGCAGATTAGTTTGATGCAGGTGCAGTGTGCCCCATCAGCAAGCAAAGGGGATGAGGAAATTTGCACTGAGAACCATTTCTAAAAGTGGAGATTCCATATGAAAGCAAAGCCAGCTCAACCCTATTCCAATCTGAACACTACCAGTGGGTGAAATTCACATGGGAAATCTACATGGGAAATGATTCTCAAGCATGTCCCTCTCCTCCTCAACCAGAATAACAACTCTCCTCAGTGTTTGCCTACATGATTACAAAAACTTCTTACTTGGTCTCCCCACTTCTGTTGTCCTCCTTATTTATTTATCCTCAACACCTATGCACCCTTTAGGATGCATAAAAATAATCTGAGGAGTGTGTTAAAGGGCAGATTCCCAGCTTCATTGTCAGTTCCATTTATTTGGTCTAGGGTAGGACCTGGTAATCTAACAATCTATGTATTAACAGTCACCTCACCTAATTTTTGTGAGGGTGGCTCCTGCTTTGAGAATCTGTTCCAGGCCATTGTCTAAAATACAGTGGTAACACAGCATGATTTTACTTTATGAAGAAGTGTCATTTTTTTTTTCTGCAGCAGGTAATGGGTATTGACTAGAATTGAGGATAAAGAGGGACTTTTAGACTCAGAAGACAGAATACAGACATCAAAATGATTTGTGTAGACACCACAGTTGTTCTGGTACAGCTTTCCTGGGAATCCTGTAGAAGTGACTGTGTAAATGAATTTTAACAATTGAATTTTGAAAGCTCAGGCTAATGATGGTGTAGAGTTTCCTGTCCAAGCCTAAAGTTAGATAAGGTAACCAAAGCTTGGGGAAAAACCTCTACTTTTCCCATTCTCTTTATTTTAAAAATCATTATAGATCAAACAATGTGGTCCTTGCAGAAGTAAACAGGGAAAACATCAGCTTTAGAGAAGCCACTTTTCTAAAAGATGATGCCACTTGTCAGCATCAGTGACAGAAGCAGAGACAGTAGAAAACATTTTATTTCATTCTCTCATTGGACCTATAGTGCTCTGTTCAGACACATGATATTCTCTTTGGTCAGAGCTACATCCTCAATTACTAGACTATCAAGACAAGTAGGGTGGACACCTAGAGAAAGAGGTTGGAGTCTCTGCTAATATGAACGATGGAGGCTTGCATAATTCATTGAGATACTAAAAAGACTATTTCATTATTCATGCTCCAAGTGATAAAATAAGATACACCCTGATCCGATCATGCCATTTTCTTACCGAAAAACAGTGTGTCTCCATTGCAGCTCTGAATGGTTCTAAAGCTCCGATATGACATGAAAGATTCTTCCCAGCCAGTGTCAACAAATAGTTCCCACCTCGCCTGCCTCATCCTTAAGCTCATGGCATTTGGTTATATCGGAGAATTTGCTGGTTTTTCAATTGCTGTTTTGAGATTTTCACATTTGTTTTCTTTTGTTCTTCTCTTTACCCAAAACTTCCAACTACTCATTCTTTAAAACAAAACTAAATGGAATTTTAAGATACACAAATGAATGGATTTTCAGATGAGGAAATAGATTCGAAAAGATGCAATCTTTGCCCTGAAGCCACGGAGTCAATCAGCACTACAGAAGTGGTTACCAGCCTGGGCTCCTGATCCTGGTTTCCTTCGACATATGCCAGTGGCATCTTCAGTCAAACTGCCAGTGATGCCACTTTGATCCAGTTCTTCCTGACCGTCGTTTGTTTACCTACCTTAAGTGACCTGCCCCAGCTCCCACCTCATCCGCCCCCCAGTGCGTGTGTTGTGTTGCCATTGTAGTGTAAAGACACCAGTTCAGTTCCCACACCTTTTCCAGTCTTTGAACACCTCGGCTCTAACTATGACAAAGTGGCAGTTTGTCATAGTTAGAATAGTTAAAACTGATCAGCTCCCTCCCTGCTTTACTGACAAGCTACGTATACCAAAATGAGATTGGCCACTGAAAGCATTCCAGATATTAGGACTGCTGCATTCCTTAGTTATTTCCCTTACCACGATGAGGCTCTCTGCTCCTGAGGAGGAAGAAGGAAGAGCTCATTTCAGGACCAAATGGCACAGAAAAGGCAAAAAAGAATGGGCATTAGTTGAACTCCACTTGAAGTCCACTCTATTTGCCAAGCTACAGTTTCAATTTTTAAAATGCTCTATGTTAGGCCGGGCGCTGTGGCTCACGCCTGTAATCCTAGCTCTTGGGAGGCCGAGGCGGGCGGATTGCTCAAGGTCAGGAGTTCAAAACCAGCCTGAGCAAGAGCGAGACCCCGTCTCTACTATAAATAGAAAGAAATTAATTGGCCAACTGATATATATATAAAAAATTAGCCAGGCATGGTGGCGCATGCCTGTAGTCCCAGCTACCCGGGAGGCTGAGGCAGAAGGATCACTCGAGCCCAGGAGTTTGAGGTTGCTGTGAGCTAGGCTGACGCCACGGCACTCACTCTAGCCTGGACAACAAAGCGAGACTCTGTCTCAAAAAAAAAAAAAAATGCTCTATGTTAAAGTTAATTTTGTGTGGACAGAAAACATATAACTTGAGTTTAAAGGGTGCCCTGAGAGAATGTAATCTGATTTCAGAATTTAAGATATGCACATTCTAGCTGTGTGGATTCTAGCTGTATTTATGCTCATTCTTAACTGCAGCTTCTGGGTATTTCTTATGTCATCAAATACCAGTGGTGCAGCCAGGAGAACAGACAATGAGATGCTTACTTTGTTTACTTTTTACATTCAGCATTTCATCTAGAAGCCCAGGAGAGACCTCTGGTTGTATTCACAATGATGATGACAGAAGTCTAAATAAATGCAGTAGAATCCCACTGGTGTAGACCGTACTCATTCTGAATGCATGAATGGAAAACCTCTTGGAGGGTTCTTTTTCATGGATGTAAATTCAGCCCTTCATATTTCTTTTGTCTTTAGTTGTGTGGTGGGAGCAAGGTCAGAGGAAGAAAACAACGGCCAAAAACGCAAGGATTCTTTCAGTAGAACTTTGGCTAAGTTACTATTAATATTACTCTCTCCATCCCTCTAGAAGCTTCAGGACACATATTCCTCAAACATAGAAAAATACTACTAAGCCTTCTCTGCAAAAAACTATGGGATGTTGGAGCTTTAAGAGGTCTTAGTGATTGATTCTAACATGCTGATTTTGCAAATGAAGCACACGACTTAAAGGAACAAGTGTCTTTCCAAGGTCACATAGGTAGTTGGTGGCACCTGTGGGTCTGCAGCCCAAGTCTCCTAACTCCTTTCCCAGTGCGTTTTATACCATGTTTTATGGCCTCCCCTCAAACTCCTTGGTTGACTTCTTTCCTGGAGTCTGGGGAGATAGATACAGGGCAAGACTGGAAAGGAAAGATGCTAGTTAGAAGTATGCATGCCCAACACAATCAGACATGTACCAATGGAAGCTTCAGGAACCACATTGCATCCAGGAAAATTTGATGTGGTTTTACACATTGCGTCTACTGAAACATACATGTCTACCTTGTAGACAAATTAAAGACTGGAGTGCTGCAGTTGGCACATCAGGAGCCTCTATTAGATACTGGAGCAGGATTCACTAGTCTCTAAAATTCAATGAGAAGAGTTGAAGAAGGTGGGCACATCTGGAGGCTAAATGGAAGTTCCTTAATTTAAAAAGCCAGACCATAAATTGTCAATCCGAAGGTGGGATAAGCGGGAGCCTCCAGGTACAGAGGTAATGAGATAGAGACCCAATGAGAGAGAGTTAAAGTGTTCATTGTCCACAGGGTTTAAAACCTACAAGGATGAGAGGAGAGTGGCTGCACAGTTCTATGTA
Organism: Microcebus murinus; assembly: GCF_040939455.1. NCBI lineage: Eukaryota > Metazoa > Chordata > Mammalia > Primates > Cheirogaleidae > Microcebus > Microcebus murinus. Next base: position 91,144,991 of record NC_134111.1, on the reverse strand, counting down.
GCTCCCCCAGCCATGGGCATGTGCAGAGAGGCACCTGCTCCACACTGCCAGACTCAAACAACCATGGAGGGATTCTCTGTCCTTCAGCTCAGAGGGAAGTAGATCCCTATCCTCCCTCTCTCCTTGCAATGTGCCTTTTGGGCTCCTCTCTTCCTAGTTATATAGCCTATTAGTCATATGACCTGGTAGGAACCAAAGGGCTTTCATTGTAATTCATGACTTTACAAGGATTTCTGTAAAAGGACAGTTGATGCATCATTCTTAGTTTTATCAAATGAGTTCACATGAAGCTAGACTATTTTTCTCTTCTTTATGATCTGCTTTTCTCCTATAAAAGTAAATTGAAGTAGTTCTAAATGTCCTTTTTTTATTCTTTATAGGCCGATTCAATAACATAGTTTTCCTTTCTACCTTCCTGAGAGACATCGTGAATTATGCTATTTTAAGCTCACGGCTTCCATAAAACAAATGTCAGTGTAAATTTTGTGAACTTCACCCTTTAATTTCTTCCCTGAGCCATCTCTCTCGGATGGCTTCTTCTATTGTGGCCTAATCTGATTGTTGCCTTTACATATTGTTAAATGTGAAGAGTGAGGAGTTTCTGATTGGATGTCAATTTCCAGCTATGATGAGCATAGTTCTGTGTCATCCTTCTTCCCTTGTCCACCCAGCCATGTGACCTTGGAGATGACTAATCTAGTCTCACCTTGCGTCATGTGAGTGCCAAAACACAGCCTGACTGGTGCTAATGAACCCAATATTTTAGGGCTTACTGACAGGTGGGTTCCTTATTCTATGACTATTACCTCCCATAGAGCCATCTCGGGAGTGTTACCATGGGTCATAAGGAGGACAGGGCAAAGGAGCATGTTCACACAAGTCTCAAACCTCATCATTATGAGAAAAGAGATTCAAAATCCCGGAGTCTATTGATCGGTGGTCAGAAAAGTCACATTTTCAAGAAAGACCTGAATAGTACTCAGAATAGCTATGGTTCAATATTCATTCATTGCTTATTCCATTTCTTGTTTATGTTCATTTTCTTCATTGGTTTATTGTACTCAATTTCACCCTTTATTTCCCACATTGTTATTGTTAATGGAGTAATTGATGAAGTATGCTCTGCTAAAGTGATGTGCATTTTTTATAGCTGTCTTCCCTAGGCACAGTAAAAACCTTAAACAGCCTTGAAATTAACTGTAATATATTTGCATCTGTATAATTTTTATTTTAGCATCTGGAAACCATTTAGCCAGTTATTTATTTGAAAACTGGTCTTAGAGCAGTAAAAGGCCACAGGCTGAAGCTGTGTCTATACTGAGCTACTGAATCATGCCCAGGCTAGAAATTATGATTGAATCCAGCCAGAAGGCTGACCCAGTGGAAAAGCTGTTCCAATGCAAATTGGAACCTTCACTGATTCAAGAAAGACAAGAACCACAACCCTCATCACCTGAGGTTTCATTCTAGCTCCAACCAGCATTAGCATGTGGACAGCAAACCCATAAATTCCTTGCTGGTTTTTATGGTTACATTTGAATCTCATCCTTATGGGGATTCTGGGAGGGAACACTTCCTCCTACTTAGGGGAACAAAAAAATCTGAACATGTTTAATTTGCCATCAAAGACATATGTGATATATTTCCTGCAACATTAATGTCAAGGGATTGCGGAAGGGAGTTGGATGATGTGAGACAGTAATTGAAAATTTGGAAAAAATGCTAGGAACACACTGGGCTTGAGTTTTTAAAAAGCAAGAAATACATGTCAAATATATAAGAGAGTCTTTGAAAAAGTAATAGCTCACATTTCAAAATAAAGTTATGAGGTCAAATGTCTCTTAGCATCCCGCCTGGTACACAGTTGTGTTCAATAAATGTCAGTTGGCTTCTGCCTCCCCTCTTACTATTCCTTTCCCACCCCTTCTTTCTCACAGATAGCTTTAGTTTTTACTTGCATTTTTTGATAGGCTTGTTTTTGTGGTAAATTTTCATAATTAGTAGAAAAATATTTGGTATACAAAAGTGTGGCTGCACTGTATTTTTCAGAAATGCCATGGGTGTGTGTGCTGAGGAAGATTTTGGAGACTATAGTAATCCTTTATAACCCCATTACACTCAGGCAGACCCTTTATAAAAGAGTGAGCACAATGTCAGTTTCCAGAATTTTTTCAAAATCTGCAAAACTGGGAAAGGTTTCAACAATAGACTTATGGAAACCCCAGAAGGGATGAAACCAAAGAGCTGGATGAGACATTAATCCAGACCCTGCCTTCTTATTGCTGATGAAACTGAAGCGAAGAAAGGGGGAAATTTTTATTCTAGCTACTACATTATTCTTCCTGGCTCTGTGCCTCTAAAGTCTGTACAACTTAAGAGCTGAACCTCTAGGTAAAGAGATATTACAAATAACAGTTCCTAGCACTGTACCTTGCCACAATCATTACTCAATAAAATGTGAATTCCCTGTATGGAGCAGACTCCAAGGTGATCTGCAATTATCCCCATTTCCTGGTGTTTGTGACCTGTGTGATTCCTTCCCCTCTTGAGTGTGGGCTGGACTGTGATTACCTCCAACAAAGAGAATTCAGTAGCAGTGATGAGATTCACTTTCGTTAACAGATTGTATATGACATGGACTTGCATCTTCCTAGCAGATGTCCTTCCTTGTTGGCTTTGAGGAAGAAAGCCACTGTGTTCTGAACTTCTCTCTGGATAAGCCCACAAGACAAAAACTCAAGGGTGGCCCCTGATCAACAACCAACAAAGGACAGAGACTCTCAATCCAACAGCCTTCAAAGAGCTGAATCCTGCCAATAGCTAGAAGAACAAGGTCCCTCTCCAGTTGAGGACTCAGATGAGACCCCAGACCTGAGAAACACCTTGATTTCAGTCTCGTGAGAGTTGCTTAACTAGAGGACCTTTTTGCCTGTAGTCCTGACCCATTGAAACTGTGAAATAATAAATGTATATTGTTTTAAGCAGCTAATTTTTGTGGTAATTTGTTATGAAGCAATAGATAAATAATACGCACCTTTGCTCATTTCTTCCCAATAGGAAACTAATCCAGATTCCTAAGTCAGTTTTGCTTCTGGAACCACATAAAATTTTTTTCTCAATCCTTGTTACTTAGTCTTCACCCTCTGACATCCCTCAGTCTGTGGATGATGCGTTCTCTGTACTCCACTGTCCATGTTTCTTGTTGTATTGCCTCTGTCTTCTCCCTGGAGCCCCAGCCACCAAGCTGGGGCCTTGCACTCCTTGTCTCCTGCTATTAGACCCCCTTAAGAAGATGGGATTTTCCTTAACCACTTGTGTGCACTTGCTAGAATGTATGCCCGACTCTGCTTGAAAAGAAACCCCAGACATTGAACTCTCTATATAAGACCATTACTTAGATCTTTTCTGCCAATACTAGATCAATCTATTAATCCAGATCCCTGTCTTTATAATAATCAATTGGTAGCTATGTTTCCAGCACTTTAGGTACAGACTTCACCTAGACCTTTTTTAGGTGCATCCAAACTCCTGATCTAAACCCACAGTGTCATATGACAGAATGAAAGTATGATCAACAGTGCCTGTGATATCACTGGATCAAAGGCTTGAAAACAAAGCTAAGACTAGACTTCAGATATTTTTTTTATCCCTAGTTAAGTGATCTTTCTGTGATCTTTAGCTACTTCCCTCAAAAGATAAAAAGACCACAGACCATCTGGCCCAGACAAAATAAAGATAATCAATGTTAAGTTTCAAGTACATTCACAAAGGTTTCTGGGTTTTCATTTCCATTGGGGATGGAAGAAGAGGAAATATGCTTAAGTGGTATACCACATCTAGAAACTTATTTATTATGGCAATATATTCTTGAGATGGCTATGAATTGTTTTTTTTAGAGTAAATTCCCTTCTATCTAGGATATATTCAGGATTGTTGTACTTGATGGCAGAAAATGACTCAAATGTCTTCAAGCATCCAGCACAATGCTTCTTACAGGAATTTAACAGTTTAAAGAAAAATAATATAAATCTAACCTTGACTTACAAGATAAATGAGCCATTAACAGAAATGGAAACTACACAAATAAAATCCAAGAGACAGCACAATTATTAATAGTATTTAGGTATATAATAAAATCTATTATCTGTAAAGCTGGAAAATAATATTTGAAATTCTACCTTAAAGGGTCTTACTCAAAGAGTTTGAGTTGATATATCTACCAAACTCAAGACACAGGCCTACTTCCCCAGATAACTTAAACATTTAAAAACACACTGTTAAACAGTGAAAAGATCAGGGTAAAGTTATGTCTACCTCTTACTGGAAAATGATTAGTTTTGACAAGTCTGCCTCAGATGAGATCACAACCACGTTATTTAACCACACATATGTGTGAACTTTGATTTCATCAATCATAATGTGATCACTTTAGATGTTGGACCATTGTAATGGCCATTTATCAAGTGATCAGTGATATTAATAGCTAGTAGGTCTTGCACATTTAACAAGTATCAGGCATTGCGATAATTGTTTCCCATGAATTATCTCATTTAAGCCTTGCACCAACGCAAATGCATAGGAACTATGATTCTACCCATGAAACAGATGAGAGAATCAAGACTCAGAGAGGTTGAGAAACCTGCCCAAAATCACATCCTTAATAAGGGACATAGCCAGGCTACAATCCAAGTGGTACGGGTCTAGAATATATGCCACTCACTACTGCAGCATATACTTCCAACACAGTTCACAGCAGAGGACTTCAGTTCATTGATTACAAAGTCACTGTTAGATAAGTGAGGAGCTCTTGTTATGATCAGTCCTTTGGAGCGTTAGAAGAATGAATGAGATCTGGACCCTGTTCTCAGAGGGCTTACACGTTGCTATTACAGCTTGATTACAGCATCATTAGTGAAATTATAGGAAGGAATGCGAATGCCATGATTATTTAAAAGCTGAGATTCTCTTTCCAGATGAACCATTATGTGGTTCATTCAGCAGACACTGCCAGTGCCCTGCATGTACCTGCTTACCTCGTAACAATCCAGCACACGCCAAAAGTGTGTGCTTCAGGTACCCAGGACTCATAACCTGAGGGCTTTCTTGCGGTCCTTTCATAAGCAGGGGCGGGAGGAGGGAGAGAAGCACTCAGCTAAGTACTGATGGAGCTAGAGGATAAATTTCAAGGTTCTTCACCCTTCAGATGGGAAATCTCTGAGGTGCAATCTACAGTGTCTTCTAGAGTTCTGCGGCAAGGTGATAACTTGCTTGATAACATATAGTTTATTGACTTTGTTTCTTCCCCATCTCACTTTCCTCATTCCTATCCTGGTGCTTTCTGGAATCTCCTCTCTAATAAACTACTTATGTTCAAATCTTGATTCAGACACTACTTCTGGGGGACCCCAACATAGGACAAATTGTGAATTAATATGATTTCAACAATATGGAAATTCAGCAGCTCACTCTACTTCTTAATGTTTCCTTTTTTGAAAAACAACACTTTGCTACAAGACTGGCAGGTTTGAAAACCAGGTTTATATAAAGTTTGTTAAATTGTTTTATGATGAAAAAAGTAAAATGCAATGGGGAATTCTTGATAGAAGAGAAGATCAAAATATCTTTAGTGTGTTTCTTAAGCCGAATAAACCTATTCTGAGGAAGCTTCCAGCAGCTGTCAGAAGGGAAGGCTCTGTGTGTGTTAATATATCATGCAGTGACTCCAACCTACAGAGAGGAATTCTTCTTCAAATACGTTCAAAAGAGATACTGTCTAAGAAGAGTCAAATAAGAAAGGAACAAGATCAGGACAGTAGGTCAAAGAGTGGAGGCAGCTTGGCAGCATGAAATGTCCCCAAATGGAAGTCATATAATTGAGTTCTAACCCTCCTTTTGTCCCTAAAAAGCTGGACACTCTGAAAGCAAGTTCATTTCTCAGAGCCTTATTTTCCTGAAAAATGTCTGCAAAATGATGTTTCATTAGGTTGACTTTTTAAAACTATTTTTATTTTGGAACAAAAGTATATACTTGCAGATTACTGGCTGCCTGGGAAAGGAGTGGAGGGGAGGCATGGATTACCAAGGGTGATCAGGACACTTCTTAATTTGTTCATCTCCTTGATTGTGGTGATGGTTTCGCTGGTGTGTACACACATTGTCAAAACATATCAAATTGTGCACTTAAAATAATTTTACTTCAACAAAGCTGGAAAAAGGAAAAGTACATACTCATTGAATTTTTCCAACAATTTATAACGGTAAATTTCTCTCTCTTTTTTTTTTTTTTTTTTTTCTAACATCCAGTGTCCCCGAGCCTGATCCCAGGAGACTATTTTTAAATATTTTGAAATGTTGAGGTGTTCAGGATTTGGTTCAGATTTCTCCTTTTTTCCCTTCTCTACACTGTCTTCCCACATGCTATCATCAATCATCTCAATTTTGAATCCTTTCTATAGGTAAATGACACCTAAGTGTCAGGCTAGAACTCGCTTCTAAGCTCCAGACTTACAAATACAATTGCCTGCTCAGCCTCTCCACGCGGATGTTTCATAGACGATTCAAATTCAGCGTGTCTCAAACTACTCTTAATATTCCTTCCTCCACCTCCCCCTGCAGTCTTTCCCCTTCTCTGTAAATGGTGCCATTAAACACTTCCTCAATTAAGAAATCTTTCTGTCATCTTTTAAGACTTCAAATCAAATAACTTCTCTTCCCAGCTAACATTCCGCTAAAAGCTACTGATTGGGAATAAAATAAAATCCAACTATTTTTCATAGTTTATAAAACTCTATAGCAGTGGTTCTCAAAGAATGATCTGCGGATCTCTAGGGGGTTCATGGCCCTCAGGGCTTAGTTTGGCCAAAGCTATTTTCATAATACTTCTAAAATGTCAATTGCCATTTTTGCCCTGTTAACATTTGCATGGTTGCTGCAAAGGCAATGCTGAGTAAAACTGTTGGCAGCCAGTATGTATCAAGGCTGTAGCTCCAATCCATGCTGGCAACGTTGCATTTTTCTCTGTGGTACATTAGCAGGTATGGGGGCGGGCAATTTCACATGAGAATATTCTGATAAGTACTTAAAATGATGATTTTTATTTTAAATTACAACTCTTGAGTAAATGTCTTTTAAAATATCCTATGTGATAATAAACACCTGTGCAATTGTTTTAGTTGTGAGCTGAGCTAGCCATCTTTTTCATGAAACACCATTTTTGTTTGAAAGAATGACTGACAAATTATGTTTATTAAGACCTGAATGAGCATTTACTATGTAAAAAGCACCATGCTAGATCTTGGTGTTGACAGAAAAGGTATATGCCGTAGCTCTGAAATCCACCTTTCCCACAACTATTGCTACCCATTCAATCAGATGTCACTTCTTGCATTTCTCTTTCATGTTTTCCTTCTTATAGCCATAGTTCATATTGCATCACTTTTAATTTTAATATTAAATGTTCTTTTTTTATTTCAGCATCTAACAGGGGTACAAATGTTTAGGTTACTAAATGCATAACCTAAATATTTAGGTTTCATATATTGCCTTTGCCCCACCCAACTCAGAGCTTCAAGCTTGTCCAGCCCCCATACAGTGCACAGCACACCCATTAGGTGTGACTATACCCATCCCCTCCGCCCCCCTCCCACCTGCCCAACACTCAATGAATGTTATTACTATATCTACACATAAGTGTTTTTTATTGAGTATACAGATGCTTTTTTTTTATTCTTGAATTATGTATTGTATTGCCTTTGTATTCTCTGTCTCCAGCAGCATCCTTCTGCTATTATCTCAGCATTTTTTTGTTGTTGTTGTTTGTTTGATTATGTCAAAAAGCCCCACTCATTATTTTGAGTCAGAGCCTTTTCTTACCACCTCAAAAAGCAACCTGTCAGGTGAGCCAAATTTCAATAAATAAATAAACAAATAAATAAAGATTTGAATGAGTCTGCCATTTCAAGGAAAACAATTGATAATATTTACTGCCAATGTTAAATTCGAACTGTCAAACAAATATTAAAATTTTGGAAAATTTTTATGCATAATTGTGAGCTTGATAGCTTCCTGATACTTAAAAAATTTCAATGACATCATTAGTGGTTTTAATTAATGCATTTTTCTCTGATAATATACAATAAAATATGTCAACATTTGGATGATCTGCATTATTCAGTGAACCTGTATTTTCCAAATGATCAACACATTATGTCCAAAATCATGCTTAGGTAAAAGACCCATTCAAGGTAGACCAATGTAATTAATGTAAAAAAGTATGAAAAATGTGTTGATACGACCTCAGATTCCACTTTGCAACTAACCTTTAAGAAAATACTACTTACCAAGTTTTGGTGTAGTGTCAAAGACTATCCACAATTTTATAAAGATCTATTATAATAATCTTCCACTGCCCAAGTATATTTCTGTGTGAAGCTGGATTTTCTTCACATATTTCAACCAAAACAGCATATCTCAACAGTTTGAATGCAGTAGCACGTAGAGGAATACAGGCATCTTCTACTGGCCAGTCATTGAAGAGATCTGCAAAACTGTAGAAAAATATCATTCTTCTCTTTCATTTATTTTTCTTTTAGAAAATGTAGTTAATCTTTATGAATGTACTCTTTTTACATTGGCAAGTTTATTAGTTTCCTAGGACAACTGTAACAAAGTACCACAAACTTGGTAGTTTAAGACAGCAGACATTTTTTCACAGTTCTGAAGGCCAGAACTCTAAGTCAAGATGCTGATGGCAGTTCCTTCTGAGGCATAATGCCTCTTTCTAGCTTCTGACCAGCAATCCTTGGTGTTTGTGGTTGGTAGACACATCACTTTGATGTCTGCTTTTGTCTTCACAGGGCTGTCTCTCTGTGTCTGCTTCCCCTTCTATTCTCTTATGAGAATTTGTCATTGGATTTAGGGCCCACCATGATCCAGGACAATCTCATCTCGAGATCCTTTGCTTTATCACTTCTACAAAGATTCTTTTTCTTTAAAAAGTGGCTTTCATAGGGTTCTGGATATTAGGCCATGGGCATATCATTTGGAGGCATCACCATTCTACTCACTATAATGTGTAATGGGTTTATTAATTTTTTAATAAAGTAATACATATATATATATTAAATTTACCATTTAATAGTACATGTCCTAAGGACTAATAGACATAACTTACATAAACAAACTCTTTGGGATTCTCAATATTTTCTAAAAGAGTCAGAAAGTTCTGAGACTAAAAGGTTTGAGAACTGCTGCTCAGCATGGTCTGCCCCCTCTCCAAACTTACTCATCCCTCCCTTCCACATTCACTTTCTTTCTGCTACCTGTGGCATTTCAGGTCCTGAAACACACCAAACTTCCTCACATTTGGTGCTTCCTGAATGGGAGTTTGTAAACCTGTGTTCTAATCTCTGCGATACCAATGACATTAACTCTCATGTTCCTCACTGGTGAATGAGAAGGATGAGTTAAATTATCCTGCACATCCTTTGATTCAAGAGTTATGTTATTATATTTTTCAGATCTCTGTTGAAATGCCATCTCCTCTGGAAAGATTCACAAATCACTCTGCACATAAAAGCTCCTTCTATACCATAGCATCATGCATTTTTCAGAAGTTTTATCTAGATTTTTATTGTATTTAGACTATTTTTACTTTAAAAAGGGTTTTCTATATTTATCAGTACACTGTGAGCTTCACAAAGACTTACATAGTATCTGTTTTACTTAATATTATGTGTACTCAGTCTAGCTTGGAATAGTCAGCTTATAAATGTTGTTTTAATGAATGAATGAGTAAGTAGTCTCTGAGTCACATACATATTCTCACTGTATAAAGGCCTATATAAATATAAAAATGAATATAAAAATATGGCTTTTGCTAATACAAAGTGAATTATAATCTAGATCAATCAACAGCTTGCTTTCCTCCTCTGAATTCATGTTGAACAAATTTCCATTTTAGTATAAAAGAATGCTAGCTTTATTTTTCTTAATGGCCCCAACATATTCCATAATATGGGTGTGCCACCCATAAATTAATTACATTTTCACTGATGGACACCTAAGTCTTTTTTTTTTTAATGTTTTGCTATTATAAATATGATCCCTTTACACATATCTTAACACATGTGTTTAACTGAAGGTGAAGCACCTGGGTTAGCAAACTTGTGCATTTAAACTTTTGAAGGCTATTTTCAAATTGACCTCCAAAAAAGCTCAACAAATTTCCATTCCCACTAATGGTTTAGATAATTGAGCAGCTGTCTAGACTGTAAGGCTTGGGAAGAGAGAGCTAAGAGAGGCTGTTTCCCCCATTGGCCTATCACAGTGTTTAAAATGTTTCTTCAAGAGTTGAAGGTGGCTTTTATATGCATATTACCTTGAAAGAATGACAAATTACTGCACTCTCATTAAGACAATTTGTGAGTCTTTGGAAACACAAATGAGATAATTAAAATGTTAATGAAGAGACAGGGAACACTGGTATCCCTAAGGGAGAGGTAATCTGAACAGAACTCCTGGATAGCCCTCATCTATTGTTCCACCAGAAACAATAGGACAACTCTGGACAACTGATAAAGAGACCCTCAGAGGTCAGAAAGTTAGAATAAAGCCATACTGAAGACAGGTATCTAGCCTTGGAGTTAGCTGTGTTCCACTCCTTGCTCAGCCATGAGCCATATTATAACTCCAAAAAAGCCACTAATCCTTCCTGGACCTCAATACTACCATCAGCCCTCGAGTGCTGGACACTCTAGTCCCTGAAGTTCTAGTCCTTTTTAATCCAGAACTATATTGAGGTTTCGCTTCCCTAAGCAGGTCATGGTCCCAAAATTAATTCAAGGAAAGGGTGCGAGGGAACTATTAATTAAGCTGCAGAGATGACACTACTTGTATTAGTTTCTTATTGCCACTATGACAAATTAATACAAATTGAATGGCTCAAAAGAACACAAAATCTTTTATTTCTGGAAATCAGAATCCTAAAATAGATCTCAGTGGGATAAAATCAAAAACTGCATTCCTTCTGGAAACTCTAAAAGAAAATTTGTTTCCTTGTCTTTTCTAGCTTTTAGAAGCTGCCTGCTTCCCTTTGCTTTTGGCTCTTTCTTCTATATTCAAATCCAGCTGTGTAGCATCTTCAAATCTCTCTGGTTCTGACTTTCCTGCCTCCTTCCTTTACATAGAAGAACCCATTTAATTACATTGGGCCCGCCTGGATAAATCAGTATACTATTCCCACATCAAGATGCTTAACTTAATGGCAAAGTTCCCTCCTATTTGCCATTCAAGGTAACATATTCACAGGAGTCCAGGTGTGGGCATCTTTGGAGAAGCCATAATTCTACATACGACACAAATTAAGTGAAGAATGTACTTTCTGATGGTACAAAGTCAGAGGCCAGGATGTATGTTGTTTCTCTTTAGGAGTCTTTCCAATTATTATTATAGTTACTGTGTAACACACAACCTCCAAATGGCAGCAATCATTTATTAAACAAATAAATGTAGATATGCAAACAGCACATCTACAAATTGGGCAGGGCTTGGCGGGGACAGCTTGTCTCTGCTCATGCAGCAACGACTGCAGTAGCTCAAGTTATACAGCCATATGGGTTCTGGCTGTCGGCCAAGAGCTTGGTCAGGACCTTGGGCTGGGAGGAGAGGGGTCACATTCTCTCCATGCAGGCCCTTCCATGGATTAAAATAAGATTTTCCTCATGCAATCGTGGGTGAGTGTGAAGAGCCCAAGGCCCAAGAAAACCAGACCTAAGCTGTATTATCTTGTAGAATCTAGACTTGGGAATCACAAACAGTCACACAGAGTCACTTCTGCAGTAATTACAAGGTCATCCTTCTTCAAGGAGAGAGAGAACACAGGCCTCGCATCTTTTTGAGAAGAGTATCAGAGTCATATTGTGAGAAAAGCATGTGGAATGAGAGATAGTATTATAGCCATTTTTTGAAAATAAAATTTACCATGGGGTACTCCAGAATCTTAATTCAAACTATTTTTGAAATAGTACTATAACCAATCCCTGAAAGCTACACAACCCACCAACAATTTGAAGAGATCTTACTGGCACAGCCTTGGGCCAGCATAGTGGAAGACTGGGTGTACATTTGGACTAAGCTCTTCTTTTGTTATCAATCTTGCCTGGTGGAAACTTAACAAATTCTCAAACTAGAAATCAGAACTGACATTGAATATCCTCTATTCAAATGAAATTTTATTATTTCCTTCTGCTTAAGTATGTTGGCATTCTCCCCTTTCTGGTAAATGTCTTACTATATAAACTATAGGATAAATAAGTGCAAGGGCTTTTATGTTCAATTCCAGACTCATAACCTCACCCTTGGTGTTAACATACATAAATGGACAATAAGAAAATTCAGTCATCTGGACGTTTAGTCTAAATCTATGCTAAGTATCTGGATATTGGGACATATTTGGTAAAGAAGCTGAATTTTATTTTCAATCTGGATGTTTGTCTTTGTTTCTGCACAGTGAGTAAGTGGATTATGAAGAAGCTGGGATAATTTTTAGATCTTATCAAATTCATCTCCTTAAATTTTAGACTCATTTTACCTTGACTACTTGTAATGAGATGGATATTCATAATTAATCAAAATTAGTTTTTCTTATCTTTCATTTTCCTTCTATATCTGCACAAGAAAAAGCAAATGACTCCCTCTCTTCCCCTATCCCATAGATGGTTGTACTGGATTGTGTAACTGTGATTTGAAGTATCCTAAGGTTTCCATTCTTCCACCTTTCTACTTACTTTCCCTCCTTTCTGTCTTCTCTCCTTTGAACACATGTTTACTGAGCACCAACTATGTGGAAATTTCTCTGCCTACACCTCATGGGATCCTGGAAATGGAGACAAAACATAACACCTGCTGTTGTTTATGTTGTAGTGGAGAAATGGGGGGAAATAAAGGGGGATGGACAACATTCCACAGGAATGTGGAAGAAAGAGTGGGCATTTCTCCTTACAACAGGAAATGAAGGTTGAAGAAGGCTTCACAGAGGAAGTGATGTCTCAAATGGGCCTTGGGGGATTTCAGAGGGTGGGCTGGAGAAAGCAGAGCAGATGCCACGTATCCCTGTCTCTGACCCAGTGTGAAAAGGGACTCTGAGCAGCGGGGTACACGGAGGGCCCCTGTGGGCTTTACCAGAAAAGCAGGATGAGAGTATCAGGCTCTGGGAGTGAGTCGGGTAAAGGATAAAAGAGTAAGTTAGAGATTAAAAAACAAAACAAAACAAAAACACCAGTTTGTTCTTTGTTCTATAGGCAACTGATGCCATCACTTTGAACAGACGGAGCATGGCAGAGTCAGTTCTGTCTTCTGCATTGTGGGGACGATGTAGAGGACTGACCGATATAGAGAGGGTTAGAAGCAGAAAGGAGGGCAACTCAGGTGTGGCTTTAATAAGACTTGTGGGAAAGCATGACTCCTGTCACATTTTAATTTCATTTCAAGTCAGTTACATGTTGACTTCATTTATATAAACTATATTAAGTGGTTTGTCAGTAAGACCATGGCAGAATGCTTAATTTGCCACAGAAATGCATCCATTTTGCAGTCAGGCACTATGCTGCCATTCCTTGAAATGCAGCTTATAAAGGCATTTTTGTGACATGTATGCATTTATGAAAAGAGAGAGGTTGTTTAAATTTGTCTGGAGGCAGTGTCACCAGAGAGAGTATAGAGTATATTAATTCCAGTTGGACAGTATTGGTGGGTTTGCCTGAGGGGCCCCCTCAAACCAGTTAAATGGACTTTGGACCACAGGCAATGAAAAACCTGAAATTGGTAAATTCGTTTGAAATAGCAACATTAAGTAAGTACTTTCTGAGTTCCAACTATGTGCTAAGCTCCAGGAACACAGTAAAGAGGGGCACTGACATATTCAGATGTCCTTAGCAGGAAAGTGGACAGGCAGGCATCCTACTACATGGGCCAGTATTTATTTGAAAGTGAAAGGATCATAACTTATGCATCTTTCATTATGGCAACATGGCAAATTGTCAATGAACTACTGCTTAATTGAAAACAGGAAGAAAAAGTGATGTCAGTAATTTTAATAAAAAGGCCTCACTTTATCAGAAACAGAGAAGAGGAACAAAGGAAAAACCTCTCTGGGGAAGACGAGGGAACTTTAGAGACAGAGGAAAGGGAGGTACACAGCAAGTGCTTAATAAATAGTTGTTGAATTAAGATTCTATTTCACTGAGTGGGCAGTGTAACAGAGTGGCTGGTTGATAGTGAGTGGTTTCTCCACCCAGACCACCTGGGTTTCAGTCTTGACATTATAATTTGCAATCACAATGGTGCTATGGGTTTAATTCTATCCACCCAAAATGCATATGTTCAAGTCCTAACCCCAAGTTCCTCAGAATATGGTCTTATTTGGAAGGGTCATTGTAGATGTAATTAGTTACGAACGAGGCTGTCATGCTGGAGTTAGGTGGGCCCTGTCTTAGCTCGGGTTGCCATAACAGAATACCATAGGCTGGGCTACTTAAACAGCAGAAATTCACTTTATCACAGTTATGGAGCCTGGAAGTCCAAGACCAGGGTGCCAGTACAGTCAAGTTCTGGTGAGGGCTCTCTTCCTGGCCTATAGATAGCTGCCTTCTCGCTGTGTCCTCACATGGCCTTTCCTTGGTACATGAACTTAGCTCTCCATACGTATAGTCTCCTTATAAAGCCACTGATCCTACTGGATTAGGACCCTACCCTTACGACCTCATTTAACCTCAATAACCTCCTAGATTTCCTATTTCCAAACATACAGTTACCTTAGGGAATACAGCCTCAATATATAAATTCTAGGGGCTCATAATTCAGTCCATGGAAGTTCCTAATCCAGTAAGACTGGCGTACTTACAAGAAGAGGAAATTTGAGTATAGGCATGAATAAAGGGAAAACAACATGGCAAGACACAGGGAGAAGATGGCCGTCTACAAGCCAAGGGGAGAGGCTGGAAGCACATCCTTCCCTCATGGTCCTCAGAGGGAACCAGTCCTGCTGACATCTTGATCTCAGACTTCCAGCCTCCAGAACTGTAAAACAATACATTTTTGTAGTTTAAGCCACTCAGATTGTGGGACTTTGTTACCACTGCCCTGAAAAGCCATAATATCCTGAATAACCTTAGACAAGTTACAAATTTTCTGTCTGTGTCTCAGTTTTCTCACCTGTAGAAGGGGAGAGGATGATAACACATGCCTTTTAGGACTGTTGTGAGGATTAAACATATTAATATATGTAAATCCCATAGATTGGTGCATGTCACAGAAGGGGCAGTAAATCAGTTAGCTACTGTTTTAATAATGCTTCCTTAGCAACAGAGAGAGCTCCGTGTTTGTGCGAGAATGAACTGCATAAGACTGCCTCTGCTAGATGCCCCTTACCAGGTATAACCTCATTTAATTTTCCCCATACCCCCAACAATGATAAACATGTCTAAACCAACCAAAGCAACACAGCTCAATGGAAAGTCTGCCAGATCTGCCATCTGATGGTCGTGGCTATGATGCCTCCAATTTCCTCATTTGCAAAATGGGAATTAATTTCTTCCAGCACGAGGGCTTGTTGTGAGGACAAGAAGAAGAGGCTGGCACACAGCAGGGTCTGAAGACAGGAGTGAGCTGGAGGAGTTGGAGGTAAGGTCACATCACCGCTCCTGATGTACTTGCACATCAGTTTCACAGTCTGTCCGTGTAGGTGGCAGCCTGCTCCAGAGCCCAGGTGTCTCCCTCTCCAGAGGTGTCAGGTGTGGCTCATGTGGTCACTAACACCCCAGGCTGCCTGCCTGCCTGCAGCTGCAGCTATTTTGCTGTTGCCATTGTCTCAGTTATTTCTCCCTCGCCTGTTGGCATTTGCACATTTCTGCACAGCAGTATACAGAGTACACAGGAGTATTCTCCATCTAATTGAGGACAAAAAAAGACAAAACTAAAAACAAGTCAAGTCCAGCCACAGGAACAATAGGCATGGTTCTTATTTTATCATGTGGTGCTTGGCAGGCAGGTGGGCTGCGTTGCCTGCCTTAAGCTCTCAGAGGCTTCCGTTTCTGGTGCTGCACTAATTTGTACTACTTTCTTTCATCTCCCTCTCAAGGTGGTGATTCTTTCTGCCAAACCTGGACCACAGGCTTCCTAAACCTCTGAGCACCTTTGCTCATATCTGAGTAGCACCAGAGACTGGGACTTGGATGCTTTTTGAATTTGCTGACTACAAATCCAACCACTACAATGACATTCTGGCCTCACACCCAATATCCATTGTCACAATTCTCCAGTTTGTTCTGAAGCATATCTCTGCAGAGTCATTCTGTTCTTTTCTTTCTCTTCAATCCGAATGTTATCTTTTATCCCTACATGCTCAGAAGGATGTGTGGTACTTATACCTGGCTATGAGTAAGAAAGAATAAAGAATGACTTTCAAGTCAAGTGTTACTTGAGAAGCAGAGCCTCACACACACAAAAATGTGTTTTCCCTATGTTTTTACTTATTGTTTTTCTTAAGAGGTTTTTTGGTTTATTTAAGTGGTTATTGTGTGACTTCTTGCATCATCTCCTATCAGACTCAGTTTTCTTCTCCCAACTGTAGAAAAATATACCTACCATATATTTTTTTAACCAACAGATGTTTTCTATTTGGCGTTTTCAAATATTTTGAAGCTTTCATAGTCCATTATATGTTCAGTACAAACCTCTTTCAAAAAGAGGTTTGAGAATAGGCACCGAGGCCATATTATTTGCCTATTTTCCCAAAAAGTCAATAAAAGGGTATCACTCATGAAAAATAATCTTGGTCATTCTTGCAATCTCTTTTGGATGTGAAGATACAGTGATGATGTTTTTGTGCCATAGACATTCAATTAATAGTCATTGATTGTTTCAATGAAAGAAGTTTCTTCCCTATCATACTTTGACAAAATCAGAAAAATATATTTGGCACTACTTAAGGGAAACAAACTTTCATGTTTTCTTTACATGTTTTCTTTTTCTTTTATTTACCTCTATATAACCCTGATTTTCAAAAAAAAATTAATTTCCCTTTGTATAAATTTTAAAGAAATCTACAATACAATGGGTAAAGCAGACTTATATGTATAGGCAAAATGTAATGTTTAAAATTGGAGTCACCAATTTTGTGGAAAAACATGTGTTTAGACCATCAACTGTGTTGGTCATTCATAACACTGATTTAACATTTTGAAACTTTAAAAGTATTAATATTATAATTGACTTAGTCCTTTATGTACTGCTATAAAAGAATACCTGTGGCTGGGGGATTTATAAAGAAAATGTTTATTTGACTCTTGGTTCTGCAGGTTGAATAAGCACATCACACCAGCATCTGCTTCTGGTGAGGGGTCCAGGGAGTTTCCAATCAAGGCAGAAGGCAAAGGGGGAGAAGGAATGTCACATGGTGAGAGAAGAGGAGAAACAGAGAGAAACAGAGAGGAGAGGCGCCACACTCTTTTAAATAATTAGCTGTCACTTGGACTCACAGAGCAAGAGCTCACTCTTTACCATGAGGAGAGCTCCAAGCCATTGGTGAGGGATCCACCCCCATGACCCAAATGCCTCCCACCAGACCTCACTTCCAACATTGGGGATCAAATTTCAACATGAAATCTGGAGGGGACAAACATACAAACCGTATCAATAGCTAATATATTTTAAAAGATAAAATACATTTGGAAACAAGGGAGAAAAGGAGGAGAGAAGAAATGAAAAGAGGAGTGAGAAAGAGAAAAGGAAAAGCAAATACACTCAAGATGGAGTAGGAGACTTACCAATATGGAAGGATAGATGATGAAAACATACCCTGTGACTATGGATTGAAAGTGGAGGTAATAATACAAACTCCTGCTTTTTATAGATATTGATATAAATATAGATAGACCTAAAATTATAAAGGCATATATGTACATTTTTTTCAGCTCTACTGAGAGTGCCTAGAAGAAATAGAATATGAGAAAATACCACTCTCCACTAAAAGAAACTGGGGCTCCTTCAAGAAAAGACTTATTTTAGTACTAGGGCAAATAAGCTTGGAATTTATTTTTGACCAGAAATAAGGAAGTGCTCAGAGAATGACGGGCGCAGATAAACATGCATGCACTGAGGCACACAAAGGATCAGGCTTCTAGAGGCTGCCAAATGCTAGACAACTTGAGCATAAAAATAAATACTGATAATGATGGATTATAACCCACTTATTAAATTAGGAATTCATGAATGAGTTTATAGAAGATAACTAAATAAATTAATAGATGAGTAAATTAATGGGAGAGAAGCAAAAGCCCTTTCCTACAGCAGAATACCAACTCATCCATATATAAGAGATGATGAAATAAGAAAATCTCTAGTAGATGGTAAAACTAGTGGGCAAAAGTTAGAGGAAAAAATGGATAGATACCTAGACCCAATGATCGAGCTTAATATAATATCAGCAGCAACCAGCATTATGTTCCTCCTGATTTGATACACTGAAGACACAGTATCACTTCTGTAATGTTCCCACATTTTTGATCCATAGCCTGAAATTGATCATGAAGTAACATTAGATAGATCTAAATTGTGGGATATTCTACCAATTAACTGATTTCAACTCCTTAAAAATAGCAACATCAAGAATGTCAAAAAATGGCTGATGGACTGCAAGAACAAAGGAGACTAAAGAGATAAGACGCATAAATTAATGCATGATCTTGGATTAGATCCTGGAAAAAAAACTGATGAAATTTGAGTATGGTTGCTGGATTAGATAGTAGTACAAGACCAATATTAGATTTTGATAATTGTAAATGGATAAACACCTTATTCTTAGGAAACACTCACTAAAATATTTAGGGGTAAAGGGGCATGTTATCTTCAACTGATCCTCAAATAAAAGGCATGCATTTATTTTAGGAAAAAAGTGTGTGTGTGTGTGTATACATGGGAGAAAATGATAAAACAAGGAGGAAGTTTATTATTAAATAATTGGTGAATATGGGTATGTGGGTATATGAGATTCTTTGTGCTATTCTTGCAACTTTTCTGTCAATTTTAAATTATATAAAAATAAAGAGATATTTTTAAGAGTTCTACATGGAAAAAAATCATCCAACGTGGAGACATTCCTTTTCTTAAGAAAAAGAATCAGCAGGTCTAAGAAGTGATATTCCAGATGTGTAAAGCAGTGAGTTCAATGTCTGGCTACAAAAATATGTAACTTCTTATGTGCAACAGTTCCCAACTGAGGATTAGACAAGTTGCTTTTGCCAAGCATGCTGACATTTCTAAACTGAAGAATTTGTATTTTTGAGAAAAACCAGCCTCATATATAATTTATTTTATTTATGGGACTTGTTCAAGTATTGGTAGTCCTTTATGTTAAGCCCTTTCTGTGGGTAAACAGTGACATTGTTTAACTTTAGTCAAGGGCTTTCTGTCTTCTCAGATCTTTCTCAAAATATTCCCTTTGGAAAAGTAATATTGTTCAGGGCAAAACTGTTCAGTATTCTGATGCCTACTCACAGAGAGAAGAGGAACATTTGGCCATTGGAAAAGGTACTTGTTATTGTCAAAGCATTAAGATAAGCGGTGAGATGCACCCACTACATTCCTAAAACTCCACAAGTATCAGCTTTAAGATACAGCAGTCCAAATTAGAATTTGACACTTACAAACATAACTGACAAAATTGAGAGACGTATATCAAGCCAAAGCAATGCAAAAATATACAGCTATGCATTTGAGTAGTGGAGATAAAAACTGTGGAATGTTGAACACATTGGCAGCTTTTATAGTTTAGGGGAATAAAAAAGCAACTTGTGGTGGTGTTAGCAGAGTGTCTTGATACTTACTACTACACTAATCTCAAGATCAATATATTTTTGTTTTCATCTTTCATTATCTTTTATTTCATCTTATGGATTTTCACTGAAATTACATAGAATTATTAGAAGCTAAATTTCTATGGAATAAAATTTCTAGGGTACAGCAATATTCTATACATTTTTAAGTGCATTTTCAGCAATGATAATTCCTATGCACTTGATACTTTGTTGTTTGCAATGCTTTTTCAAACTTCATGTGTTGTTTTATGTCTAGCTTTTTTGCTAAACATTTTGAGGTTCATCATGTTGTATGTGGTTGTATTACAGTTCTCCAAAGACACACAACATATATATATGCACATGTATATAGGTGTATGCACACACATATATGTATGCATGTGTGTATGTGTATGTATATATATAAGGAGATTTATTTTGAGAAATTGGCTCATGTAATTATCTAGGCTGAGAAGTCCCCTAAACTGCTACCTGTAAGTTGGAGACCTAGGAAATCCAATGGTGAAAGGTGAAAGTCCAGTCCAGTCTGAGGGCAGGAGAAGACCAATGTCCCAATTCAAGTAGGCAGGCAGAAATCAAAAGACTTGAATTCCTCATTTTTCTGCCTTTTGTTCTATTCAGACACTCAACGAAATTGTTTGACACCCATTCACAGTGGGGAGGAAAATCTACTTTACTGAATCTAGTGATTGAACTTTTAATCTTGTGGAGAAACACCTTCACAGATACGCCCAGAAGTGATGCTTAATATGAACACCCTTGGCTCAGTCAAGTTGACACATAGAATTAACCATCACAGTGGTTGTAGTTTGCTCTCCTTCTGAACAAATAGAATGCAGTTTATATTTCCATTCTGCTGTGATGGACATTTGGGTTGTTTCTAGTTTGAAGTTCTTGTGCATGTCCTTTGGTGACATATGGATGCATTTCTGTGTGTTAGTATAGTCCTGAGGGCAGACGTGCTATGTCATGAGATACACATATTATTGCCAGTTTTCCAAAATGGTTGTACCAATTTATACTCAGTCATAGTTCATGAAAGTCACAGTTACTCCACATTCTTGCCAACACTTGACATTATTAGTCTAATCAAGCAGGAGAGAGTGGCTTGAGAGACACAAATGTTTCTGTTAAGATCAATTCTAAACCTAAAGGAAATTTTAAAAATTGATTAAAGGCATCATAGAGCTGCTGAAACAACAAGAACTCAAAGGGCTAAGATTTCAGAGAGGGGAGAAGTAAAGAAATGTGAGTTTATCACTTGTAGCTGCCTTTTTGTCTAAGAGGATTTGCAGATTCTTGGTGTGGGCAACAGGCCAAGAATCCAAGATCTGTTCTGGGAAAAAGGCTGGGAAATGGCAAACAAGTGAGACTTTTTGCAGTTCTATAAAGCTGGAAAGACAAAAGTAGAGACTTTATGGTCCTCAACACACAGCCAACATTTCCCTCAACACATTTGTCAAATTATAAAGCTGTGTAGGATGAGAAATTGAAAAAAAGACAAGTTGAAAACATCTAAAGAGTAGTGCAGAATGTTCCTCGGTCCCATACTATTGTGTAGACTACAGTTAGAGCACAGGACCCACCGGGGACTGGGCCTTTACAAACGCCCTGGGTCCCTGTCCCAGTGTGATGTTCTAAGAGCAGGGTAGAACCAGAGGGAGACTGAGCCTTAGCTTTGCAAAAATGGCCTCAACTGGGTGCATTATTACAGAAAAGTAATAAGACCCCACTTTTTCTACCCAGTAAAGCATGAATCCATTCTAAAGAAGATAATCTCATATAAAATATCAAATATTTTTTTGCAACTGCCCTGTTGAAATTCTTATTTTTATGTATTTTGTCCATCTTTTTCTCAGTTTTTTTTAAATATTAATAATTATTTAAAGTCTTTGTCTGCTAACTCCAAGATATATATCACCTATGTCTGTTTCCATTGTCTCTTCTTTTGATTTCAGTCATATTACTCTAAATCTTGGTAGGTCTGAACATTTTTAATTGAATATTAGGATAAATTACTAACTTCTTAAAATTTACATTTTGCCATTTTTTTGAAGTTGTTATTTTAGGTTAATTTAAGGTTTATCTGTGAAAACTGTAGTATCCCATTCACTTGTGACTGTCTCTTTTGTTTTTTTGATTTTGAATTCCTGTTTGTTTTTATGTATAGTAATTTTGGTTGAATGCCAGTCATTCTCTATAAATATTATAAAGTTTAGATGATGTTCTCCTACAGTGAGGATTCACCCTATTCTACTGTTAAATAGGAGGAGTTCACCTTAACCCAGTCAGGAACTGATTAGACTCAACGCTAGTCTGCAGTGTCTTTAAGTCTTGGTTGATTTCTTTTTTACCTCCAGTTCCTAGAGTGATGCTTGCCAAGGGTCCAGACTAAAAGACTGGAGTGTTGACTATGACCTCTTTCCCTTGGCAGGCTTGAATTCCAATTTTTGTTTACCCAGTGTTGCGAGACTGCCAACAACTCTCTTCTCCTTTTCAGCTAATTTTTACTCAGCTTCTTAACCCCTGACACTGCTCAATAAAAAACTGGCAAATGCCTAACGGGGAGTTCCAAAGAGTGTCAGGCATACTTGACGATGCCTCTTTATTTTCCATGCTCTTAGTCCCTCAAGCTCTTGATTCCTTATTGGCCTAAACTCCAGTTTTTGTCTATCAAATCTCTGCTGGCTCTCTTGCCCTTTGGCAGCTGTCTTCTGCCTGGCTTCTCAAACTCTCACTCACACCAAAAATTAACAAATGCCCTCAGAGGAAAAGCAGGCTGAAGAAGTTGAGCTTATCTTAATGATCTTCACTTTTTCCCCTGGAATGTTAGCTCTCAAATCTTGGTTACCAATGAATTTTCTAATGCTTTCACATAGATTATATATATATATATATATATATATATATATATATATATATATATATATATATTTGACTTTTCCAGTTACTCTTGGTGATAGATTATCCTACTACAAATCCATCACTCACATTCAGAAACAGAAATCCCTTCACATTTTTGTTTTACTAATCCTGAGTTAAGTGTCATTATCTCTGTTTTACAAATGATATAAAAGATTTAATGAAGACATGGGGTTTACCTAAAGTTGCATGGTTAGTAAAAGGTAGATCTTGAGTCATGAGTTCTCATTCCAAGTTCAGGCCTGGTAATCCCTATTCTTTTACTAAGTTGTCATTTAGTCAGTTATTATATTGTCTAAGAGGTACATGAAAGAAAAGGATACCTTTCCACTGCCACATGTCTATTTTGATGTGTACTAATAAAACACACACACACGTACATATATATTGTTTTAAATTTTTAGTGCTGGATCATGACTCTTCTTGTCGTGGTTTAGCACTCAGACTGAAGTAATCATATTATTAATATATTCTCTACACATTTAATCAATTCAATTTTTATGTAAATGAAAACATTTTCATAATAAGCCAACTTTTAGAATAGATATGTAATAGACTAGTTCTAATAAATTTTAACATGATTTTAGTTCATTTTTAATAATATAATAACAATTAACATTTATTGATCTCTTACTATGTCTGAAATACTTTATATGCACTATGCTTTGTATAGAACATACATTATTATCCTCATTTTATAAAAAAAAAAGTAGCCAAAGTTTAGGAATATTTTTAAAACTTGGGTAAGAATGTACATTTGATGCAATCAAGTGTGACTCTCATCCACACAGCCTAAACTAGACGCCGTGTAGTTAAATACCATGCAGAGCTAAGCACACATATATGCAGGGGAAGATAATCTTATATTTTATTTCTTTTAAATGTTAATGTCTATTGATTTCCTATTGTTATTAAGGGAAAAAGAAAGCATTTATACAACCAAATCAATTGAGTGTGTATCTATTATAATTGCTGTGGTGGATACACAAAAGTCACAGAAATTTCCAGTTTCCTTGATAAGAAAGAGCATGAATACAAGAAATACCCCACTGCAGAATGGCATTAAGTGTTGTGTGACTCAGATAAGAGACTTAGGATAAGCAGAGGAGCTGGTGCCTGCTGTTTGCAGGGACTGCATGGAGAAGGGTGATTCTTGGAGTGTGTCTAGAAGGGCAGAGCTGAGATTAGGAACAAGAAGGGGCAAAAGGTCCCAGACACAGAGACCGCAGAGGTGAGAATGTGAATGGTGTGTCCTGGCAGCAAAGCATAAGCATCAAAAGTCTCATTTTTGGTCTCTCTTAAGTGAGCTTCATACTTTTGAAAATTTTAACCCATTATTCTTTGTACATTGCAAAGAGAAAGACTACGCAGAGCTGTTTCTGCATGCCCTTTGAAGAGGATAAGCAATGTAATGCTTTATCCCCAAATAGCGTTCTTCTCACTGCTCTTCATTATTTCTTTTCCATTCCTTTATTCAAAGTCTCAATAGCTCTAACACTGGCAATTCTCTTCTCTTTTAAACAAGTATGCCTGGATATAGTATCTTACAATAACAGCTTATTTTAAGCTAATTAATATATTCCCTTTGTACATTGAGAGAGTAGGTTACAAACTGGTTATAGGAAGAAAAGGGAAGGAATTGTATGATAGACCGAATGTACAAAGGGACGATGGCCAGTCCACAGGTGACAATAGATCTCTGACCTACAACCTCTGCAACAATCAGCCCAGAATATCAGGATTTAGTCAATGACTGCCAGCTCTTTACTTTTTGTCCCCACTTCTGACTCAGGACCAACCACAGAAAGGCAAATATGCTCCCTAAACCAATCGCATGAGATGTCCCTCTTCCAGATAACCTACCTCCAGTTTCCCTGTGCTGACAACTTCCAACCACAGCATACAGAGCTCTTCCACCATTTTCACTATAAAACATTTCCATTTCTCCAACAGCTTTTGAGTCTCTGTCAAACACAAGAGATGGTGGCCGACTCTCTAGCTGTATGTAGCAGGATCTGAACAAATAACCTCTGCTAGTTCTACTTTGGATTATCTTAGTCTATCTTCACGCATGCTAGTGAAGAGCGAACAAAATGTTTCTTGAGTGCTCTCTAGTACCAAGTACTCTGTTGTAATAGGGTCTGGAGCAGCAATAGGAAGGAGCTAGACAGAGTCCCTGCCCTCAGGGAGCTTATAGCCAATAAGGGAGGGCATATCATAAAAAAAGAAAGATAAAATCAAACAGACGAATAAAATAACGTAAGATAATTAGAAATTGTGTTTGTTAACCACAGACAGTACACTTAGAGTAGGAAGGGAGATGCTTCTTAGGCTGGCTGGGGAAGATCTCCCTAAAGTAAAAGGGAAGCTGAGACTTCATGAAGAGGAGGAGGGCTGCAGATGCGTGGGAGAATTTTGAAGCAAGTATGAATCCATTTTACAGAAAGGAAAAGTGAGGTTCAGAGGGATTGATCTGCCCAGAGTTGCACAGCTTGCGACTGGCTGTGAGAAGTTCCCATCCTACCTGCTGAGCCTCTCCAGGGCTCTGGGAGAAGCTGGCCTGGGTGTAGTTTAATGACAGGACTCTCACTACTGAAGAGGCTTCTTAACAGCCAGAAAGTTCAAGAACAGTGAATGCCTGAGGTAAGGGGAGGCAAGGACTCTTAAAGGAGTAGAGAGAAAGTGATGAAAGAGGGATAAAGGGACACTGTAGGCAAATGCCACAGACTTCACTATTTGCCTTAGGGCGGCTTTGAGTAAATGAGTAAGGAGAGAAGAAATATTGATGGAGACCCGTGCCCTGAACGTGCAGAGTAGAAAGGTTGGACTAAAGCATTATTGGTTTGACAAGTCTGAAAAAATAAGATACCATTTAGAAAATACATGGGTTGGTGAGAATAAGGAAGTAAAGAGTTGGGGTTTTTAAATAAATTAAATTGAACCTGAAGCCTGTATCAGATAGACTATTTCTGTTGTCATTGCGTAATGCAAACAAGATTATTTAAATGAAATCTTATAAATGTAGACTATTTTGACCGAGTTTCAGCAACTTGAGGCCCAAAATAACCTGAAATGGAATCACAGCTTTTCCTTCTTTGGGGGCAGCGGAAGGGGGAAGGGCATTCCCATTGGCCTCAAAGCTGTGAGGGACAAGCATGGGAAGAACCACATCATTTTAAAAGAAGATTGCGCCACAGGTACCTGCCAACCGGTCTTTTGGGAAGGTTGCTGCCATTAGAGATATTCAGGGCTATTAAAGTGCTGTCAGGATCCATTAAGGGAGAAAAGTAACGGCTTCTTAGGGCCTTGGTAGATCCCCTGGAAAGCCTAGTTTTTGGATCCTTGGCTGCAGACAGTCCTTACACTCTATTTAGGGATCTTGCTATTTTTAGTTTTCCTTAGTCAGTCGGCTCCTGGAACTTAAATCCGTATAATTTATTTAACTCTCCTTTCCCTCTCTTCCATCTGAAGTTAAAAAAAATGACATAAATTTTATAAAATCTCTCTCTCTCTCTCTTTACTGTAGTGTCATGTCTGTGACAAATCCACACTCTGAGAATTTCTTTGTTGTCCAGTAAGGACCTGCTGCTTCCTGCTGGTCCTTCAAGCAGCCCCTGTCACAGCCTGATGCCAGCACCCTCCCCTTGATACAGTGGCCCTGGTCCCTAAAAACCTCCTGTCTGAAACTCCACACCAACATGACAATGACATTTAGAGCATGCCAAAATGACCATGGCAGTACTGGCAAGATGCTGAAACTGACAAGCCTTTTGGTGCCGATTTTGTTGTTGTTGGTATTGTCATAGTTGTTTTACTGATATTTCTCAGTGATTCACTGATCTCAGGGTTTCAGTGATACAAAGTCTCCTTAAAATTATAAACATGAGATGGGACCTGCTGTCTCACAAACCTGTTCAATCATCCCTGCAAAGCAGCAGAAGGGGGAGTGTCTCCCTTCTCTGCCTGGGCAGGATAAGCATAAGCTGTCACCATGGCTCCCTTAAGTGTCCCCTGATGCAACTGAGGAATTTTGGAGACAAGCTTGAGGGTCCCATCACCCCACAGGTAAAGAGGGAGATTTTCCCAATGTGTGGTCATATGAATTGAAGTGGGCTGTCAAACTCCTGGAGTGTGGGTGAGGCTGGGAGGGGTGGTAGTTGAAAGGAATGAGCTCCTCTTTTCTCTTTGTGGACTGCAGCAGCTTTTTATGTGGTTGCTCCACCCTGTCTTATGTGAAGGGAGACAGAAATGGAATTATGACTGGATCAATTATCATCGTACCTATGCACAGGTTCATTTACCACAGCTGTTTATCTCTAGCCAAGTCCCATGGCGTTATAATACTATTTGTTACCTTTCTTCAAAGTTTATGATAAAGTTCAAGAAAAGAGTTTAAAAGTACTTGGAAATACGTACTCTGCACTAGAAGATTGGTATGAATTATGCAATTGCCTATGGGCATTCCTCACAGGAGGCTGGGAGAAGTGGACAGAGCATGTTCTCTTTGGAATTTAGGAAGCACCTGAGAGCCACAAAAGAATGAATGCAACTTTCGGAAGTATCAAAATTCAAGTCCTACCTTCAACCCTGGAAGTGCTGACCTCCACAGGCCTCCTATCTTTAGTGTTTTCTCTGAGAATCATGGAACAAATGGGTTTATTTTGCTTCATGTTTTTCCTTGGGAATCAAAATGATTGGCTCTTCTCTCACAATGGTTTGACCACAGGCCCACACACAACATGCCTTAGCAGTGTGCACCTTTGTTCAAATCTTAAGCTCTTTTTTCACTGAACTGTGGCATCTTATTGTAGTCAAGCTGGAGGAGACACCTATTGTTTTTACCTGTCCTGAATCCCTTCTTCCTTTAATTGGTAACCAAACCTCTCTTTTTTCCATTTGTAAATTCCCCTCTACTTCCCAGTGGGGCTGTCAATAATGGTCCCACAGGTGGCTAATAATAGCATCCCAGGTCCCAGGATGCAGTTATTAGTTCAGGGTAGACAGGTACCCTGAATAAGGCCAATCAGCATTCTTTTTTTTTTTTATTTCAGCATATTACAGGGGTAGAAATGTTTAGGTTACATATATTGCCTTTGCCCCACCCAAGTCAGAGTTTCAAGTGTGTCCACACTCCTGTCAGCATGCACCACACCCATTAGGTATGAATATACCCATCCCCTTCTTCCCCTTCCCTCCTGCCAGACACCCAATGAATGTTACTACTATATATGTGCACTTAAGTGTTGATCAGTTAAGTCAGTTAATACCAATTTGATGGTGAGTACCTACGGTGCTTGTTTTTCCATTCTTGTGATACTTCACTTAGTAGAATGGGTCCCAGCTCTATTCTGGATAATATAAGAGGTGCTTTTCTTTATATATATATATATATATATATTATTTTTGATGCTCAAACAAAGGAGTATTTCCTTTCTGACCTGTAAGCATGGAGGTATTTGAGACTAGTTTTGTCACTACATGGGGAGAGTCTGTTTTGACAATAAAACCAGTTCATAAAAAGTTGGATAATAGAATGAAGGAGGAAGAGGAGAAGGAGGGGGAGACAGAGGTGGCAGGGGGTTCTAATGGTGTGTTTTGTACTTCTGAAGCCAGCCAGCTTGAAACCATCTATCTATCATCTACCTATTTTTAAGATAATTTGAGTTAGATTTTGTTAATGTAACAAAAGTATCCTGATGAATATATATGCCCAACATAACAGATAACTATGTATGCTGATTCTCAGTGAAAAAATGTGAGATATAATGTTAAATATTATAGCACCCAATACATACATTGTAAGTACTTGATTAAGATGTGTTAAATGAATGCATAAAGCCTAGTCAGTACAGAGAGGATTGCTACGAGTTTCTTCATCATCCAGGGATAAGACTGAGAAAGGCAATCCTCTGAAATGGAAATGACTAAAAGCCAACCCATTATGTATAAAATATAATGTACACTTAGGTATGTTTTCAAAGTGCAGCTGATGAGACTAGGTCATCTCCTGAATCCAATTAAGAAGACAGGGTGTTTTGCAAAAAGCTGTTAGCAGCTCAACTGGATTGTAACGTTATGGAGAGAGCTACCGCCTTGCTACAACAGAAGGGCAGTGAGCTAAATAAAATGAGCCTACAGTAGGAAGTGCTAATGTGTTTCCACACACTCTGACACTGGAGAGAGCATTTCAAAATAAGTGCTCTCAAGAATGCAGGTAGACATCCAAATCCCTCTACTCTATTTCTATGCTTACAGGCAGTCTTTGACAGAGGTATGAGTTTAATCAGGGCCACCTTCATGAGCATGTGACCTGTGCAGTTGTACAAGTTCCCCACTCTTAGAAGAACCTTGTGCTTCGTTTAATGCTCTGCTGCTGCTACCTTAAAATTCTTAATCATTTTACAAAGGAGCTGTACATTTTCATGGTGCACTGGGCTCCATCAATTATGTAGCTGGTCCTGAGTCTAGTTTGTGGTTATGTTTCTTGTTTAAAATTAATCCATGGAGATTTTATATTATTAATCTTCAATGAGTTTGCTTAATGAAAGGCAGTTTACCACAAAACATGGGAAACCACAAGATAGGTTTGTACAAACCGAGTTTCTGAGAACTCAGAACAGAACATCAGAACACAGAATGTGCTACCTTCACAGAGAGTTGCCACTTTGAAAGCCCTATGGAAAGAAGCTGAACTTTTAACATCTACTTAGCTTCAAAAGTGAAGTAATAAACACATGTACCATTAGTTTATGATGAATAGAGTAATAAATATTATGTCTTCCAAAAGATACACCTATAACAAATGGATATGTTGTCTTCCATAGCTTTATATCATTTAGTAATTTTAGGTTTTGAAAATACAGCCTCTTTCTTAGATCTTTAGATTATTTTTTGATTACTTATAATCACAAAAAAGCTTTTGTAAGAAGATCCTGCAGGAAACCTAACCTTTATAAAGAGTATTGCTGAAATTTCCTCTTAGAAAATGAACTCACTTATATAGCAGCTACGTCAAAAATTATTTTGACTCAAAAATATTAGGTTTTTAATGGCTATCTTCTCCATAGTTTTGTTCTATAAAAAAAAAAGAAAATCTCTACTTTTTAGTTCAAGATGAGAACCTGACAACCAACTATAACCTCAACTATTGAAATGCATTTTTAAACATGTTTATGCATTATTCAGTAAGTTACCTTGAAACAAACATATAAAAGCCCACAAAACAAAGAAATATATATATAACCAATATTATCACCAGATGGTAGACTTTATTTGTTATCCTAATTCCATTTTACATTTAGAAAATAAACATCAACATGAATATTTAATACATTTGCTATAACAGAGGCAAAAGGCCAATATTTTTATTGTAGGAATGTGAGACCCAGGACTACTTATCTTTAATGGTGTTTTTGTCTTTATATTGCTGCATGGCCTTTTTTTCATTGGAATGGGTTAAAATGTTAGCATAAAGTTAAGAAGCAACTATGTATCTTTCTAAAATATTGTTCTTAAGGTCAATACGTCTGTTCCAAAACTAGATACCTGCATTTTGTGGCGTCCTTGGTCATAGTGCAAATTGTTCATTCCTTGGAAAGAATGAATGGAGGTCATATATGAAAACATCGTAGCTCAAGCATTTGAAAGTAGAATGCAAGCTACAAAAAGGAATGCACAACACAAGATTTCTCTTAGTTCACTTTTTAATAGTCCACTTATTTGGCCTGATGATTTTTAAATTGCTGATGAAAATTAATTTACTCAAAAACTTTTAAAAGGAAGTGTCAATGTGTTTTAAAGGGCTCTGAAAATGTGTGTTTCCTATAAAAAGAGGTATACACTCATGCTTTAAGGCTGGTTTGCCTGTGTTCTCATTTGCATTTTAAAGGAAAGCATATTGTAAGAGGCCTCCGTGTCTTGAGGTGCCTCTAGCAAAAGATGGTCTCTGTGGAGGTTTCTGCCATAAATCTCTAGTCCATTTGAGTCATAGAGAAAGATTTTGCTACCTGGGGGTTATATTGGAGAAGCAAAGGAAATCTGAACCTGGCATAGATTTCCCAGCTTGTTTTATTGGTTCTAATTGTAGGATTTAAGGGGCATTTTTTTTATGTGCTTCTGTTTAAGAAAATATAATCATCCATTAATTCATTCAGTGTACATTCACTGAGTTCTTGCCCCACTGAGCACCAGTACTAATGGGGAAAAAATCTTGTACTGCGTTCATTGATTTCTTGGCCCACTGAGCACCAGCGCTAATGGGGGGAAAAATTGTGTACTGCTGGCTAGGGTGGTTAAGTGCAAAAACCATCTCGGAGACATATGGCTTCAACATGTCTGAAACTCATGTTCATCAGAAGTATGAATGTGATATTGTGTTCTCCAGACTTTATAGGGGGAAACTAGGGATGAGCAGTTGTCTCACTTGAAATATGAAAATATAATACCTATCTCATACAGGTATGGATTTCATAAAGTTAAAAATAAGATAATCTATTTTTAAAAAAACACAATAGGCACACCAATCCAATAAATTTAGCACAAATTTATTTGTGTTATTAAAAGTATATGTAAATATATTAATATATGAAGATGTTTACACAGAGCAATCAACAATAAATAAAATATTAGGACAATTTTGAATAGCAGTGTATCCTAAGGGACATGAATTTTAAAGACCCCATAATACAAAGTCATCAAAACATCAGTCCTACTGGTCCAATCCATGATCTCGAGAGCCCCATGATTAGAGAACAACAGATAGAAAGCCAAGCTTTATTTGGATTAACCCTAAATCTATTCCTCACTTTATAAACAGAAGGCAGAATTTTTTTTCAGTTGCTAATCCCCCAAACATGGTAAATTCTCTGCAGCACACTCAGGAAGAGAGGAACCCACTTAAATTAATCACCAAATAGCAGACCCTAGCACAAGCTTTATGCAGAAACACAGACCACCTGAGTCGGGCCATAATTTTAGCAACTGCAAACCACTCAAGCAGTAGAGGAGCTGCGGAATAATTCTTGAAGTGAATTAAATCACTACCGTATAATAAACAATAGGCTAATTCTGCATCTAGTTGGTTTCTTGACACTGACTTTTCTTTCGTCTGTGAAGTTTACCTTGATAAACCTAGGGTGAACCAATCACTTCCTTCATTGAAGACAATTGTGCACTTAATTTCATTTAAATTCAAACATTTACTGAGTGCTTACCATGGGCCATGACCTCTCACAATCTTTCTCACAATAGTTGCTCTTCAAACTCAGGGTCTGTTTTCATCTATCTTTTTAATGTGCCTATTCCATTGTTGGATGACCTCTAACTTATGTAAGCATTTGTAATTGCATCTTGGATGTTGGATGCTTTATTTAATTTGGTAGGACAGCTAAGAACCTCCTCTATCTCAATGTGACCACACTTCTTTCTAGTCACAGGGCTCTCTTTATTGAAGTGTATTATTGTCCTCCTTTGTCAATGTAAAAGC
This sequence comes from Microcebus murinus, assembly GCF_040939455.1. NCBI lineage: Eukaryota > Metazoa > Chordata > Mammalia > Primates > Cheirogaleidae > Microcebus > Microcebus murinus. The sequence goes on along the minus strand of NC_134111.1, from coordinate 91,112,714 downwards.
ATAAACTACACATTGCATGAGATTTGTCATTGCAAAAATGGTGTCAATGGACAGATCCAAGTGGGGCGTTCCAGAGGGGTGATATTGGCCATGCTTTCAAGTGAATTGTACTGAATTGTAAGATGGTGAACTAAGTAATAGTTAGGCCAGAGCTATGCATGAACAGATTGCACAAGCAAATCGTAAGTGAATACTTTCCATTAATCAAGATCCCGGATTACAGAGGAACAAGGATTTTCAGTAGCTCCTCTTCAGATTCAGAGATTGGGACAGAGCAAATTATCCTAATAGAGATGGGTTTAAGTAACTGCTGCTCCCAAGGACATTTATCAGGCGAATGGCCACCTTTTTTCTCTCTTTCAATTTCCATGCCTCACTTACTTTTGGTTACATCTCTCACATTCAGGCATCCTAAATTTCTCAAATAAATATACTTTTACAATCAAATGATCTTAGGATAGAAATTAGTAAGACATGTCAGACATCACAATAAAAAAGAAGAAGGTCATAGATCAAAGTAAATAAAGCAATGGGAAATATAGTTTTACTTTTAAGCTGGTGAGAAATTAAATATTTATTTGTATGGAAATGATAAGAATGATGCTATTTTCCCAGGGCTGGAAAATAAATATGGTAAAATCAGATAGCATGACTAAAATAGATCATCTCTTCTGTTAAACTTATTCTAAAGTTTTAATCGTCTATATTTAGGTATGACACAGGCTATAAAAGAAAACAGAACTGAGTTTAGTAGTTTATCATTATCATTTGGAGTTCATAATTAAATTTGAGGAAGCTGTAATACCCTTAATCATATCAATAATCGATGATCAATAACTGCTTTGTACTAAGTGGACAAATGACACATTTGGGTAAGGTTTGAATGAGAAATTAATCATGTTATAAATGATTGCTTTTAGAAGGGAATCATATTGGTCTCTGTAAAAGAGAAAACCAACTATTTCTTTCTAAAGCAACATCCAAGAGGGAAACATATATGTTACTTCCTGCATGATACTGACTCATTGGATAATTGGATCTCACGTCATACTAAGAGAGAATAATTCTCCTGGGGCAAAGATGGACTTAAACAAAATAGGTCAGAGATATGAATAACAGAAGAGGGAGCCACAAAAATTCAGAGTCAGCTTAGAGACTATTTGAAAACAATTTTTATCTTGAGTCTGTTTTGTTTTCATTAATAGCCAAATATATTACTAAACAAATCAAAGAAGAATGAAGCCAGATAAATGTGTGAGGACTTAAACAGAAATAGGAAAATCTTGTCTACATGCCCCTGAGAACATCAGCAGAACAGTACAACGGAATCAGCAGAAGATGTGGGATAATGGCTAATTTATATTCTCTTCTTGGTTTAAGAAAAACTAATTTTTCTTCTGCAAACCAACTTTGCATTTGGCATGATTCTAGGGCAATTGTATCTATACTGCTGACCACAGCTTTGACATAATGCCTGTTCACTCTTTGCTGAACCACCGAAGCCACTCTGTTCCTTATTGCCAATCACGTAGTCAATGTTAGCTTTTATGCACAACTATGAGAGGCCACTGAGAAATAATTCTCCAGTGGAGAAATTGCCAAGAAGAACTAAACATAAAGAAGTCGTTTCATTTATATCTCCTTGCCCTTGTCTCTACTTCTATTCTTTCTTGCGTATGACTTATTGTATATTGACTACACTCTGGTTATCTTATAGTTCCTGTTTCTTGTTAGGAGGTATCACAATATGATACAAGGTCATGTATAGGGTCTGAATTCATCCAGATGCTCTCCAACATAAAACTCTTAAAAACAAAGATTCCCGCATGTTCTTCTGAGCAGTTCTCTTACCTCCCCCCCCCCCCCCCCGGTCTTTTCCTCTCTGAGAGTTAAACTTATATCTCCCCTCTTTTTCGCATGGGGAGACTATAGTGTAAATGAGAACATTGGTAAGATGGTATGGATTCAGATAACAAGGACCTAATTGTTAATATTTCTCTTTGCATTACTTAGGGAAAACCAGAGGCCAAAGCTGTAGAAGCATCTATTATGAACACAAAGCTATTGATAAGTACGTTCCAGCCTGCAGATCAAGCCTTTGGCTATTAATGTCTTCTCCCTCCCCGAGTTTATAAAATTGAGTCATTGTAAAAAGTGTCTTTGGGACTAACTATATGATTATGTGCCACATTAAATGGAGTTTGAAACCCAGGGTCAAAAAGATTGCTCTAAATTATATGAGGCTGGATTCACTGATTTGGTTTAAACCTAAGTGGGACAAAATTATGTCATCTGTGGCTTACTAATGTGGAGATCTTAACCTGTGCTCTGGTGGGCATTAGGTCAGCAGGTGGTTAATGATTCCTACTCAGTGCCTAGAATTCTGTTGCTATCATGGCATTTGGTTCAAAGAACTGTAGAAATTAAAGATGTGATCTTGGTTGACCAGAACACTGAGCTACAAACAATTTTAAAAATATATTATTAAGGCTCCATCAAAATTTTCTTATTTTGGGTCAAAAGTTTCAGGAATTTATATAAAAAATTTATATAAAAATGAATAGGAGGGTTAGTTGAGCATGAATTTAATGTCAGCAACAATATCATGCTGCAATAGATTTGGTGAATGTGAAAGAGTTTTGAATGGGGAGACATGGCATCTGAGTTTGAATTAAGACTGTCTCTCCCTCAGTGATCACTTGCTTTGGACCAGTCTGTGGTGCTTTGTTTTCACACCAACACACTGGAGGTTGCACTAACCCCTGAATGTAGAGTTAAGGAAGCAAGATAAGCAAGCAAGAAAGAAGAAATGAAAAGTTGAGTGATTCTATGGAAGTAGTTTACTGAGGAGTCAATGGGATAATCTTGGAATATAAGATTGTGAATAGCCTTGTTGATATACTGTAATGAGATGGTAGTGCTAGATAGCTATTAGAGAATCAGAAAATCTTAATTAGGGGAATAACATGGTATAAATGTTATTGTAAGGGGATGGGAAGCATGCATTTGGAGAGAAAGTAAATAGAGTAGGACCTCTTAGGAGAATTTTTCTGTAACCCAACAGTGATATTTTATACTACTACAATAGTAACAATAGCAACAAACATATATTGATTCATTACTTTGTGGTAGGCATTGTTGTAAAATATTTTACATGTACTATCTCATTTAAGAAGCCAATATCAGAGATAGCTCAATAGGAAAAAATAAATAAAACAGAAGGATTTTCTTGGTAATACAGGAGCTAATATAAAAATTAGTCAATCATGACACAAAGTTTGAGTCTGAGGACTATCAAAATGATAACACTATTAAGTTCCAAGAACTAGTCAGTTTGAGGAGTAAGATTTGGTGATAACTTTTGACCAACTTGAATTTGAGAGAATTTGTCTAAAGAAATATAAAATATCAGACTAGTGAATTCTGAGCTATGTTTCAGTGAGGAGGCAATTTATGTATGCCCTGAAAGTACATGAAATTTCCAAAGAAGCAAAAATAGAGACACACTATCGTGATCAAAGAGCTTGGTCTTAGGGAGGAGAGAATCATAGATTGGTGATGTGGAACCAAAGAAACAAACAAAAAATTGGAAAGGAAGAGAATGGTTAGGAAAAATAAGAGATAAGAGAATTTCCAAAAGTCTGAAGGCAATGATCCAGGGAAGAGATCAGCAGTGAAAAATTCTGGAGAGATCAAGGAAGTTTGCTTGAAGCCTGGAACAAAACCAGGATTTAGCTAGAATGTCTAAATTGAAACTCTTTTCTTAATATTCACCAATATACTGACAATGGATATTGAAATTCACTAGTTAGCAAACTGGGTCTATATTTTTATAATGTTCAATAAAACAGATAAAATAGCTCCAGGAGATTAAACATTTTGAAGCTTAAAATCTTTCAAAAGGGAAATGAGACCTATTTCAGTTAAATATAATTAGAAATATGGAATAGACTCCAGTGACTGCCACTCCAACTGCTAACCTCACCCCACCCACTCTTTTTCTTGCTAGGAGTGCTGTAAAGTTATTTAGGTTTCCATCCTCCTCTGCCTGGACCTTTTGTTTCATTAGGAGTTAGTCCCGCCTGCAGCCTCTGCAGGGAATTTTTCTAATCTATCCATGGTGGCCCTATACCCTTTCACTAAACACTGTCTCACGTATGGACATGTGACAGCCATCTAGACAGAAAGGCATCAAAAGGAATTCTGCTGGTACCTTCTAGGAGAGGTTTTCCTAACTAATAAGAAGAAATACAAGGAAGAATCTCACTTTGTCCTTCTAGACCTGGATGGGATGCCAGGAACCGCTGCAGCTATCTTATAACCATGAGGGAATTAGCTTGTGTGGCTAAATGGCAGAGCAGAAAGATAAAAGAAACCTGAATTCATGACACCATTATTAAGCCATTTAGCTTATCATGCCCCATCTCTGGGATTTTTCTTTTCTTCAGCTATTCACTTCACTATTATTTGTAGCTGAATGCAGTACAGTCTGAAAATGAGATTACTTCTTGGCATTTTCTTCCTCAGTCTTAATTTTATATTATTATCTTTTATTCAGATTTTTGTATTTTATTCCAGTGGAATTCTTTGTATAGAAAATATAACTACTCTATACAAGTCCAAATTCTAATTCCTAATTTTGTAATTATTGCTACAATTGAATTCTTAACTGATTGGGTTGGCTGGTGGTAGGGTGAGGGGAGGTAAGGCGAATGTGTGAATAAAGGAATGGTCTATTATTTTCCAATTTTCCTCTCCATAGTCATGGAAGAGATTTAAAAGGTACTGTGTAGAGCACTATTTCAGGGGAATTACTATAAAAACCGAAATCTTTACATAAAATTTTCAAGCCTTTGTTTTGGGCTCCCATTTTACGGCTTTTCTTTAGGCATCGTGCTTTCATTAACGTGTGCAAGCAAAGTCTCATTGTTCAATACAGCTCTCTAATGAGAAAAAATAAGAGTATGTATTGGGAATGAAAATTGTACATTTTTATGTGGAGGTTTATAGACTATTACTTCTAATTGAAATTTGAAGTTCGCCTTTACAGTTAAGGTGAAAGCAGAAAATCACAATTATGTCCCTCTCTGACATAACATGCTCAAGTGGCAAACTAGATTTTGACAAAGGGTAGCACTTACATGTCAAAAGAAACAGAGAGCTGGCGTTGTCCTCAAAGGTTAAATTTGAATGAAGTCCAGTGTCTATTAAGAGGCCATCTGCTCAAAGTAAGGACTTAAAAGTATTGGAAAATTTTTTTGCTGAAAATGGAAGCTGGGGAAGAGGAACGACCAAAGAACTGTCTGGGTGATGGAGGGCTGTGTTTAGGGACCTAGTTTGCTGATCATGTTTTCCCCAAACTAAGAACCCTGCTGTGCAATTCATGGGATTGCTTCAGAATGGACCCAGAGTATTCATTTCAATCATTGTAACAACTATTTTGGATAATATGTAAGGTAATTGAGGTTTATAAAACAATATTATATTTAGGAGTACTCAGAAATCTGCTGCTTCAATGCTATTACTTTGCCTCTGCATCCTCAGTGGGGGCAATATTGTCCCTGAGGGGATAAAAATTAGTCCTTGGGACGGGGTGGGGAAAATGTTAGATGTTACGTGGAAAGTTATACAGAATGTCTGTAGTTTTAACATTTCATGTCAAGGGAGTAGTTGGAAAAAATATCTAAAAAAAAAAGCCGAGGGAGGTAATAATGAATTTTAAAATTAATCTGTGAAAGGGTTTATTTACTATGTAAAGAGAAAAGCACAACCTGCCATTAGGCAGCCCATCAGAATCTTCCAGAAGCACCTCCGTTACATCGAACACATTATATAGAGAGTCAGCTTGAAAGATGCAAATCTTGTTAAAGTTTTTGAAAGTGGGTATGAATGAAACTTTTACCATTGTTTCAGAATTGCAGCTAAAAGATTCAGGTAAAAATAGCACTTCCAATGCCTACATGAGCCTATCCTAGGCCTATGAAGATGCCCACGGTCAGTCTGCTGCATCCTCCTCCCTCCCAACCTCCCCAGAATCACGTGGTTCAGGGACAAGCGTGAATTCCAAGACAGTTGAATGTGAGGGTGGCCTAGGAGGGGAGTTCTGAGGATTTCCCCCAGATGGGAAGAAGAGAGGAAGCCCTCCCAAAGACCACTTACGGAGATGAGGAATATTTGCAACTGAGGGAGGCTGACATCTCATTTCCTGGTGAGACCTCAGCTTGGGCAGCAGATGCGCGGATTTCACTCTTTGTCTATTTAAGCAAGTGGAAAAAGAGAGCAAAAAGTCAGCAGAGAAATATTCTGAACTCTTGCAATTTGCCCTGTCTTGCCTATATATGCTGTCAGTCATTAAGAGACTGTGAAATATGGTCAATGGAACCCTAACAACAAGATGCATGGGGTGTATCTACAGGAGGGAGGCTAAGGGTATTTCAAAACAGGTCAAAGCAGAGAACATCCCCCACTAGAGAACTGTGACTGTGACATGGAGAGATCTGCTCCAGGTGCCTCCTACACAGTTCACTGGTGTTCACCTGAGACAGTACTGAGACTGTTGTCACACAGAGGGGTGTTGATAATCCCAGGAAGAACACAACATCCACTTAATTAAGAATGGCTTTGTTCTTTTTTTTTTTTAGTTTAGTTTTATTTTAGCGTATTATGGGGGTACAAGTGTTAAGGTTACATATATTGCCCATGCCCCCCTCCCCGGTAGAGTAAGAGCTTCAAGCGTGTCCATCCCCCAAACGTTGCACATCTTACTCGTTGTGGTTGTATATACCCATCCCCTCCTCCCCCCTCCCACCCTCCCGACACCCAATAAATGTTACTCCTATATGTCCACTTAGGTGTTGATCCGTTAATACCAATTTGCTGCTGAGTATATGTGGTGCTTGTTTTTCCATTCTTGAGATACTTCACTTAGTAGAATGGGTTCCAGCTCTATCCAGGAATATACAAGAGGTGTTTTCTCACCATTGTTTCTTTGTCCTTTCAATCCTCTCCATCTCCACCCCTCCTAACCCTGATGAGCTTAGAAACAGGAGGGAAAGCAGTGGAGGGGCGAAACACTTTCCATCTCCAAGTCTAGAGGCTGAGAGGAGCCAACTTCTAAATTGAACTTGCGATAAAAGCTGTGAGCTAGTCTAGACCTAATCAGCCATCCTAACACCCGGACTTCCCTCACAAGCTCTGAGCATTAGAACTACACCTTTTCCCTGCCTTTCGCCCTAGTAGCCCTATTTAGATTGTTCAACGAACAGACTATTAAGTAAATCTCAGTAAGACTGAAGAACAATTTTGACTTTCTACAAGAACTTTCAAATAAAAAAAAATTGCTTAGTTAGAATATGGTCAACTTTCCTCCATATCTTTATGAAAATTCTTCTTTCAACACACTCAAAACCTTGGCTTAATGTCAAAATCATTTCTAAGGATTTTTCTTCTCATATTATCAGACTGATTCAACCACAAAGAATGACAGCCTTTTTTTCCAATATAGCCAGTGGGGATTGTTTTCAGTCTTAAGTGCTGCTTCAAAGACTTTCCTGGCCGTAAGAATTACCTAGGAGCTTTGGATACTGTTATGAATATAGTTTCTGAGGGTGTTATGGACTGAATTGTGTCCACCTAATGTGCATTTGTTGAAGCCATGACCCACAATGTGTATTTGGAGACAGGGCCTTTAGGAAGGTAACCAAGATTTAATGAGAGCATTAAGGGTGGGACCCTAATTCTGTAGGATCCTGTCCTTAGATATCAGATCTCTCTTCCTCTCTCCCTCCCTCTCTTCATCTCTCTTTCTCTCTCTCTCTCAACCTCTCCAAAGTTACAGACAAGAGACCATGTGAGGACACAGCCAAAGAAGTGGCTTTCTGAAAGCCAGGAAGAGAGCCTTCACCAAATCCCAAATCCTTGATCTGGGACTTCCAGCCTCCAGAACTATGAAAAAATAAATTTCTGTTGTTTAAGCCTTGCAGTCTGTGGTAGTTTGTCATGGCAGCTGGAGCAGACTACCATAGGGTCCTTTCTCTGAAGTCCCTCGGTCACTAAGTTTGAGATGGGTCTCAAGAATCTGTGTTGTTTCTGGGGTTTTGTGTTTGTTTGTTTGTTTGTTTGTTTGTTTAAGAAACCAGAATGTTTTTTTATGATCTGGTGAATCTGGGAAGAACATCTTTAAGGGATTATCCTTATGAATATTTCCTTTTGTATCTATTTCTTTTCAAGTCCTTTCCTCTACTTTTCATGGATGTTCCTCCATTTCAATGAATATCTTTGGATCCCTTACTGCCCCTTACTGTTCCAGGTGTTGGGAATACAGCAGTGAACAAAAATAAGAGAAGATTCCTCCCTTCCAGAATTTGACATTCTAGTGGAGATAAAGATAATATTTAATGATCACAGACATCTATTATTTAATGTCCAGTAGTGGTAAATGCTGTAAAAAACAAAAAAGGCAGATAAAATGTTGGAGAGGAAGGAGGGGTGGCAGAATGGCTCTTTCTATGAGAAGCCAAGTAAGGCCTTGCCAAGAAAGTAATGACTGGGACAAGACTTGGATGAAACCAGAAAGCCATGTGCTCTTGGGGAAGAGCACTTCAGGAAGAGGGGAAAGCAAGTGCAATACAGTCTGACATTTCTTAGGGACATCACACGGGGCAGGATGCCTAGTGCTGGGGAACTGAGGAGGAAGGGAATGGAAGATGATCCTAGAGGGGGTGCAGGGGCCAGACCAGGCCCAGCAGGGACAAGGTAAGGAAGCCAGCTGGTGCAGGGCAGTAGAAAGGTGTGATCTCATTTATTTCCATGTGGTAAGACTAGTGGGAAGCCAGTTAGGAGGCTACTGCAATTAATAATCAGGGTTAACTCCCTAAACATTGAGTTCCAATGAATATTATTATGATGTAATCAGTAATAATAACCAGGTCAAAGAAAATTAGGGAACCAGAGACTTGCTCTACCATTACCAGGAGAATATTGTATTTATTACACTTGGTTTAACATCAAATTTATAGATTTTTTATATTTATTCTTCCTCAGTAAATGACACTAGATGTATAGCTTCTTTTCATGGAAGAAGGCACCTTGGATCTGCCAGCCCCGCCCTCTGACTCTGCCATCAGGGCAACTTGCAAACAACTGCTTTGCTTTTCATAATGTGCTTTAGTAATAATGAGACCAGATACATGAAACACTTCCCCGCCCAATTTACAATAAACTCATCCAATATTTTCTAGTCATATGCTTAGGTGGAGTTAGAAATAACTTCATTTGCACACAATGGGATTGTACCTTTAAAAGATTTACCTATATCTACTGGCACAACTCACCAACAAGCTCAAACACAGAATTTCCAAATAGCTGCTCTGAAAGTGTTCCTATCCTTTCCACAGGACAAAATGATTTGACAAAAGTGTTATTGTGTTTTAGATTGGGGTTTTAAAGTGATTTAATTATAGCCATAGAATGTTGGGTTTTATGTATCCTATCGACAAATCTAAAAATACACTTCTGATTTTAATGTTCTCTAAGGAGGTGTTGAGAGTATACTGGCTGCTCTTTCTTTTGGCAAAACCTTGATACTAGGTACGAATGCTTCCAATGGTATTTTTGGACCATTCTATTTTTAACTCTAATCCTTTTCTTTGCTGTGGTTATGGCCCTGAGTTTCTAAATTATAGTCTCTCCCGCAGTTTCAAAAAGCTAATTCATGCCACCATGTGCATTAGGAAGGTGGTGTATATAATATTCCACTAAAGGAGACCCTAGGAACATTACACCCCTACTAGCAACTGGTCACGAGTTGGGGTTAGAACTGACGCTAGTCATTTTTCTTCACTGACAAGTTTTCATTATGTGGCTTTCCCAGAACAATTTAGAAATTGATCTGCAGCTGATGGAAGCTAGGATGAATTGGGGGCATACGTGAACCCAAACTATCAGAGCAGAGTCAGAACAAATGCTGGACTCCAGCTCTGAGGATAAGGCCAGGAACTTCCTTCCCTTCCCCTCCCCTATCTCCTTTTCTGGCAGGCAGCACACAAAGATTTCAGGCTCCTCAAATAGGGACTTCTTGCTGTGGGGACATCCCCCAGGTCTGGGGAGGTCCTGCAAACTTTTCTTTCATCTTTTATTTGCTAATCTCTTGCCTAAATAAGTCAGAGGTTCACATCCCTGAGAAAACAACATCCTAGTATGCACCAATTGATACCAAGGAAAGGGCTTTTTGTTTCTTACAAAGCTGTGTAAATCTGGTTCAAAATTGAGGGCACTGATCGAAACTCATTCTGTGTCATTCTGGCATGCTTGAGGTCCCTGGGATTACCTGATGAGGGTGCCAGGGTGGTGTCCTGCCACCCTAGGAAACACTTAGAGAGTAAGATGTTTCTAAGACTGTTCCCAGGGGACCGAGCGGGTACAAGGACACATTCCGTCCCAAGGGCAGGTAAGGATGATGGCTGAAACATAGGCTGATAGAGGTTAGCCAAGCAGGTTGTTTTGTTATTGTTTATTGTGGCAGTAGTGGTGTGGGCGCGGATATGCATGTGTGTTATAGGGTGGAGGTAGAGGTAAGGGACAAGGAGATTGTCCTGACTGAAGAAAGATTGAGACCTCAAAGATAAACCTAGAACTACCATCCAGATAGGAGTTTATTTAAGCCAAAATAAATTACCCTTTTTTTTTTTGCTCATTGCATACACTTTCTGTGAGTCAGTATTCAGCCCATTCCCTGGAACTGGTTAAGACATCTCACAGTCTGTCCCCTCCTCTATAACAACAATGACGTCAACAATAATGTATTGAACAGCCATTGTGGGCAAGGCGAAGTGCTGGAGGCTTTTTTGATACAGTAGCTAGACAGCAACTGGTGAACTTTGACTCCGCATAATCACATTCTTATATTGTGAGATCAGTTGAATTAATTAATGGGGGAATTTCACTCCCAAATTTTCTTGATTGAAGACAGTCCTATTCACACACACACACCAGAAGTGTTTGGGAGTGCTTCAGGGTAACTCTGCCCCACAACGGGAAATCAACTGAGTCCAGACTTGAGAACAATGTACTGGGTGCTGCCCTATCTCTCCGGCAGCTGCTCAAACTGTTTCTACCAGTCCCTGTTGTGACCCGCCTTGAGCCCACACATGTCCAAAACTCTACGCTCCTCAAGACTCAGGAGTGGGAGGCTGGCAGGGGCTGTGTAGAAAATAGCTGAGAATATTCTGAGAAATGAAGTACCTCGGTGTGAGGCCTCCTACTTTATTAACACTAGTTTTGATGCTTACCCTTGTTGTATCCTCATATCTTTTTAAAAAATACTTTTGTGGTTTGATAATGAACCAGTTTAGTACTTTCCATTACAGAGTTCAGAGACAAATTTCCCCACCTGCCTCCAGCGGAGTGATGTGTACACAAAGGCAATCCATCTGGTACTTACCTTTACAGCAATCATGTTAAGAAATTAAGGGCTATGGGAGGAACCTTGTTTCCTTGGCCTGTAGGAAGTATAGCAGGCCAAGAAAAATAATGAAAAAAATATAAATTGGCTAAAAATTGTATCTTAACTGAGTGTTTAGTATATTAAATATCCAACTAGGATTTTTTAAAATTATTATTTTATGCAGTAAAAGACACTCAAAGCCAAAAGACCAATTTTTCTTGTTTGTAATTTGTCCTTTGTGATTTAACCTATAAATCACGTTAATGTTTGGCTAATTATATAGCAGGACAAAATGATTGACAGTAACATTCTCAGTGTGAGATTTGGAACCATCCCCAGAATCTTCTTTTTGGGATGATCCAAAAAGAGGTGAAAGGTAAGTCAGAAAGAGCCTCAGTGAGGGTAGTAGGGACTAAAAACCCACCAAGTAAATTTCACCTCCAATGGAACACTATACTATGCCAATAGTTTCAGCCTAAGTCCTACTTTCTTCTCAAGGCTGGGGTTTGGATAAAGAGGGTGAGTAAGATGCCTACAGAACAGGACAGCTAACTATTGACCTAACTTTCGTCTGTGTAACTTAGCTAAGGAACGGTAATCTTAGCTTAAGAACAAGCTGCTCAATAAACATTTTTTGAGAGAATTAATAAATGGATGAATGAATCCAATGTCTGTACTTCAAAAAAGCAACCTTTTATAAATGTAGAAGCTGATTTCAACCTTGGGAAGAGCTATGCATATAGCCCAGTTAGGTTGAAAAGTCCTACTCACCTCTGGTTATTGGGGGTAAATATGCCTTTGGGAGATTTGGAAGCCGAAGAGCTCAACCTGGTTCTTTATCCCTCTTGAAGACTGATATCCATTCTGGTGGTGCCATATCCTCTGTGGCGTCCAATACTGACAGCCTCTAGTAAGTTGTCCTTTCAGAGCTCTCTGCACCTTTCATGTAGTTAAATCAAGGACTTCAGACATGAGCAAAGAAGACCAAAAACAAAGATTTTGATGTCATGAACTAAAATGATCAATTTTGTTTCAATTTGGATACATTTCTGATCAATTCCATATGATAGGCATGGAAATGATCCCTCCTTGGAACATAAGATTATGAAAACTGTTTAGTAGAATACTGGTTATTATTTCTCTTTATGTCTAGCTTAGCTTGTCTGTTTGCATACCGATAGTCCCTTAATTGAAGAAGGATGGGACTGGTTATTTATATCTGAGATAAATTATATAAAATTTTGCTTAAATAATTTCAACTCCTGACATATATCCATTTGGATTACAACAATGTTAATCAAAACATTTATAAATGTTCACAAAGCTAAAAACTACCGAACAGTAGAACAAACTAAGGAAACACTCCATCATCATGCTTTGGGCAACAGTATCCTTTAATTGAAAAGGAAAACAAGTCAGTTTGGTTGAACATGTTGTCCAAATTAGTCATCAAATAAGATGATGGATATCAGAGTAGTTTGAAAATGTATAAGAGGTAATATGGTATTATAATTATTAGTAAATTTCTACTTGATTTTGAGTTATTTGAAACTATTTTAATTGTACACTATTTAATATTATATATCTTGCTGGGTTATGTTTCTAAATGATGATTATCCATTCTACACTTAGAAATAATCTGATTATGTGTGCAGTAATATAAATATTTAGCTATAAACATTCTGTGTCTACACAAGAGCAGGCAATCTTTGGGGCAGAGTAAACTGTGCAGAGAGTTGTAAGTGAAACTATTAAAATGTAGGAATCAATTCTAGTTTTTTCTGTCCTTAATCTTCATTTTCACCTTTGAATAACAAAATAAAACTTCTTTAACTGAAAATAAATCTCTACAAGTGGTATCTGGAAGCAGTGTTTAATGTCAATATTATTGCCTTTCAGCCAAATTTATTTTTTTCTAAAATCATCTGTTAGAAATGTTCACACTTTTCTTAGTCTATAAGACTTAATGATTTCTAAAACTATCAACTCACTCATTCTCTCACTGCAATAATCAATCATGTCTTTGATAGGTATAAATTAACAGATTGGACTAAATCAAGCCAATTAGTACAAATAAAACTCAATTCTAGAACTTTGTGTTTGAGCAAAACTTCTTCCACTACTTTCTGGGGCCATGTCTTCTTCTGGGCTGGGTGTAGAAATTGTTTTTACAGATCATTCCTGGACACCTGCAGAGCCTGGACTACGGATGGACATGGAGGGTCATATATTAGACATATTTTAAAGTTGTACCACAACATAATAAATGAGTAACTAAAACATTTTATAGCTTCCTATCTGGACCTTTGTAATGGGAAAATTTAAAAATAGACTTAATGTTCCTATTTTTATATTACTAGAAAATAAGAAAATGTTATTTCAACTTATTCTCACTGATCTAGAAGGTTGAAGATAGAATGTAACTGTGACCAAAGTATATAATACCTGAGTATATTTTAATTAAAAATATAAATTTTAAAATTAAAACATTAAATATTCTCATAATCATTTTCAAATTTGTTTTCCTATAATATCCAAAAATCTAACAAACTGAAGTACAATAAATTATAATTAACTTGTTCATAATTTTTAAATGACAGTATTTAAATGAAGTTAACTTTTATTTAATTTTTGAAACAGTTAAATCTTATTAAATCTTTCATAAAAATAAAATGATTTACTATTGTAGCATTCAATGCCCATCCAGTGGCCCATGTAAAGAGTTTGTATTATAGGTCATTTATGTTATATCTGGACTTAAATATGTACAAATTAAGAAATATTGAATTGTGTAATAATGCCAAATATTCTTCAGCCTCTGTGTCCAACTAATGTAAACCCTGTGTTAATTCATGTATTCTTTCAGAACTGTGGATTGGAAAATGAGAAGAATGAAAATGAACACTCAGCACCACCTGAGAAAGATACGTTATTATGGGAGAAGCTATTGCATTCCTGCTGTCTGAGATGATTTGACAAGTTAATGAATTTTTCTTTTCTCTTTCCTAAGTGCATCTGCTACTCAAATAGCCACTATGCTCCAAAGCAATGCCCACCTCCAGTGCCAGCAGCCTGACAACCCACATACCTCACAGCCTTTGGAAGCAATGCAAATTGTTTTGAGGTGATAGAGAGAGACATTACCCTGGGACCTGAAGAGAATTAGTTGCTAGAGCAGATGTTTAGGTTATAAGTTGTGTTGTGTCAAGTTCAGTTCAGAACTGCAAGTGATAGGAGTGTCCTTGTGTCTTTAGTAAAGTTAAGCCTCTTGTGTTTGTGATATTTGGACCCATAAAAGCATGCAGGACAGAAGCCCAAGTGTGCCTGGGTCTAAGGCATATATTGAATACGAGCCTGGTGCTATTGAGAATTATTATGTAAGGCTTGAAGATGAACTCAACACAGTAAAAGGTAGAGAAAATTGATGGCAAGAAACTGATTCATGATGAAAATGTATGAATTCCAAATCCTGTTGTACCTGAGCCCAATTAAATCCCTGAGATTTTCTTTTTCCTTTCTTTCTCTCTTTCTCTCTCTCTCTCTCTTTCTCTCTCTCTCTTTCTTTCTTTCTTTCTTTCTTTCTTTCTTTCTTTCTTTCTTTCTTTCTTTCTTTCTTTCTTTCTTTCTTTCTTTCTTTCTTCTTCCTTCCTTCCTTCCTTCCTTCCTTCCTTCCTTCCTTCCTTCCTTCCTTCTTTCTTTTCTTTTCTTTTCTTTTCTTTTCTTTTCTTTTCTTTTCTTTTCTTTCTTTCTTTTTGACAGAGTCTTGCACCCCAGGTAGAGTGCAGAGGTATCATTGTAGCTCACTACAACCTCAAACTCCTGAGCTCAAGAAATCCTCCTGCTTCAGCTTCTCAAGTAGCTGGGATTGCAGGTGCATGACAGACGACTGGCTAATTTTTGCTATTTTTTTTTTTTTAGTAGAGATAGGGTCTTGCTTTTGCTCAGGCTGGTCTTGAACTCCTGAGCTCAAGCAATCCTCCTGCCTGGGCCTCCCAGAATGCTGGGATTACAGGTGTGAACCACCACACTCAGCCTGAGATTTTTATTTGGTGAGAAAATATATTACTTTTCTTTTCTTAAGCCATTTTCAGAGGGGATTCTGTCTTTGAAACAGGAGGAATCACCACTGATACAATAGGAAACTATTCTCTTTCCGGAGCACTAACCATCAGGAAGTATCTTGCTAGCCTTGGCCTCATTTATTAGGATGTGTATAAGATTAGAGAGAAACCACTGGATTTATCCTTTAGCCTCAAATTCTGGATCATGGGTGGGTAGCATCATTTTTGTCAACACCACCCAGCTACCCACCCCTACTTTTGCCTTCTGGTTTTGATTGGTCTTTCTCCATATGTCAAAGAACACTTTGAACCACTAGAAGTAACTCTAACAAGAGGATCATGAAGAAATATAACTATGCAAAGAAGCCTTAAAAAGAGCTTTCCAAAAAAGCATCAAAACTGCCCCACTGATATGTTCATTCATTACATGTGGAATTTATTAAAAGGGATATATACCTAATTTTGTAGCCTACTGTAGAAGACAGGATTGCATTTCTTAAATCTAAACAACCACCCATTAATGCTTAATTCTCGTGATTTGAAAATTTTTTCTAATCTCATTTTTCTTTCTGCCGAATAACGTTTTTTCTATATATTTAATCATTAACATAGCACTGGTGTTATTTGTAAGGTAATACTACCAAGAAGCCTGCCTGTACTCTAATAGCTTAGTTGGAGGCTACACATTCCTAATGATTATGCATTCATTTAAAGCTTTCATTGCACAGTAGCAAAGTCAACTTGGAGTAAATCATAAACTTCATTTTAGTCAATGTATCACATATCAAGATTTTTATAAGTACATGTCGAATTTTTGGTAAAGACCCAAGTCCTGAATCAGTCTTCCAAGAAAGAAAAAGGAAAAGAAAGAAAATAAAAACTTACAAAAATACAGTGGGTGGAATCATGCCCTGTACTAATAATCTATTTCAAAGAATACCTTCTTTCAGACTACACAAAAATATAGTGCTTACATTTTTACAAACCCACAGTTTATGTAGAAATTATTTTATGTTTAGATATCACTCACTAGTAACTGGTATTGAGCCAACCTGAGAACTACATAAACACCAGATTTTATACATTACATAGCTCACACAACATTTTGCTCTAAGCTGGTTAGTTACTTATAAATGTAAATGCAGTTTAAGGTCTAACCCCCTTGATAAATTCCTTGATCCCGCCATTTTTCCCCCAAGAAAAGTAAGAGAGAGATTGTTTTTTTATACACCAAAAGAAATAAAATCATACATGTGCACTTTTGTAAACTAGGAATTCCTGTTACTGTTACTATAAATCACTACCACATGTCAAATATCAAAATGTTCATTATTCTCCCAAATAATAGAGTTGATTAATGAGGCACATTTACATTGTGGAATCTAGGTCTCTGTTATAACCAGACAAGGTTTAAGAAGTTAAAAATATCATGTAGATGGGGAAATAACTTTAGTGATCATGCTTCAAAGGCAAAGTAAATATTAGGCATCTTGGGGCAGGATTTGTCATCTAAGGGGTAATAACTTCCAAATGAAACTAGACTTTCTTCTTTAAGAAAAGAAATGATAGCTGTGTCACAAGACAGAAAGATAGATGTTTCTGGTCATTCGATGGCTCATGACTACTCAGTATAGGAAATACATTCCAGGGGAATTTGGGTGCCATACATAAACTCTTAAAAGCAATTTGATTGCTCTGATCTGGTTTCCCAAATCATCAACTAGTGTGATGATGTTATTTGTGCAGAAGTATATCCTAAGAAAACCCCCCTTTTCTACTGAATAGGTAGTCCTTGAAAAGGAACATCTACTTCAATGAAGCCTCCAGATTGCAAACAAAGTCAGTTGCCATCTGCAAGCACCTCTCTTAAAGTGACAGACTTTACATTCCACCCATCACTGCAACTGCACGCTGGTTCTCATGAATGGTGGAGATTTTCAAAATGTATTGAACGTATTTCTTGCCTTTGCATTTGTGTTCCATTGTATGGAGGTGGAAGGGATTACAAAATAAAGCAGAGAAGAAACTTGACACTGGTAGCTAATCAGAAGTCTTTTGTCACAGTTGCCCTAAAATGACTAATGGCAGCTTAGGTCCATATGACTTTGTTCAGACCCTTTAAAATCAGTACGGAGCATGGTCAACCACAGAAACACGGTCATCTGAATACATACATGTAATTCATTTCTCAAGTAAGTGTTTCTTTACTTTTATACAGAGACATTTTCTGGGGTACATATGTATGTATATGTGTGTGTACTTTTGTGTATTTGTGTGTGCCTTTTAATTTCTTAGTAGGCAGTGGTAGGTAATCATTATTAACATTATAGATTCAATCACACACAAGTTTGAACTCTAGATTTGCTGTGTGGCTTTTGTCAAGTAATCTAAATTCTCTCAGCCTCAGTTTCTCCACAGGTAAAATGAGAATACTCATGAACATGATAGTTACCTAAATAATTAAATAAGATACAGCATACGAAATCCTTAGCATTGTATTTCACACAGTTAAGAGCTAACAACACTCCTTCCCCAGTTAATATTAATAGTATTTTTCCAGCCCAGAGACCTTTCTGTATCTTGCCACACCCATCTCAGACTTCCAAGTTTCCCCTCTATTACCCTAGCTGGAGTTAGATGAACCAAACCAAGAACCAGGAGCGAATCAACTACTTAGCCACAAAAGGAGTCACTAATATTACTATTAATTTAAGAAGTGAAATATGATCCATTTTTGAAATAATTTGAAAACTCAGTGCCTAGAATTTAGATGGTTCTGTGCTGGCAGTTCCAAAGAATCACAGAACTAGTAGGGAGTTCGAGATCACCAGGGCAGACACCTTCATTTTGCAAATGAGGAAACTAAAATCTCAAGAGAATAATCGACTTGCTCCCCTAAATCTTCCAAGAGTTGGTGCTAGGACTGAAACCCAGGTTCATGCCCAGGATACACTCTGCAGCTCCTCTTTGGATTATCACTAGAGCCAAACACTAGCTCTTCTGAGAACAGCAAACTAAGAAAAATGGATGCTATAGAACCTGGGTCAGCCCTGTCACTGAAAGTCTGAAAATCGTAAGGGTGCGAATCACAGAGCATCATCTCATTAGTAGTTTATGAGGTTTTGTGAGAGTAAAAATGAGATAATGCATGTGAAAGTAAGTCATAAGAAAGAAAGTTTTATGTAATAATGAGGATTGATATTATGCATTCCTCATATAATCAATTCTATCCTTGTTAAATTGAATCGGATAGCAATTTGCTGAGGATACCTGGTGTTATACGGCCTTCATTCTACAGCAAAAGGAAATTTTCATTATGAAGAGGACAGAGGGAGAGGTAAAGAGCCATGTCTCACGAGCTCTTAACACAAAGTTAATTACTATTCCCCCACCTTGTAAGTAATTTCTGGTTTAAGATCTCCCAGCATCTGGAGAAGTCCAGGATTAACCTTTGTTATTAATGAAATAAGATAAGCCTAGGGTGACAAAGTGACTGTTTTAGAGCATACACTAAGTCTAGGTAAAAATTAAAATCCAAAACCTAATGTGGATGGGAGACCTGGCTCAGTTACAGGAAAAAAAGTGATAGCAGCTGAATATTAGAAACTGAAGACAATCCAGAAAAAAGAGTAGAGCTTGGCATAGCTAAGCATTTTTTTTTTAATTTGCTTTCTAGAATACAAATATGGCATTTACCTAATAGTCATGTCTTATTTTAAAAAGGAGTTTTGCACCAAAAAAACTTCCTGTATTTTCTTCTATGGAGAGACACATCCTTTATTATACATACGCTTGATAGCATTCATTCATGCTTCCATTCACATAATTGAAAAAAATCTTCTATTAGAAATTTAATCTTCTATTCAACAGAACCAAGAGCCCTTAAATAAGAGACAATAAATTGTATTTGGAAGAACCCACTGGTGTTCTCAAATGAAGAATAAAACTGTGCTCAGATTTCAAAGCCAATTGCCACAGGACCCAAGAAGAGCCGTTCTTTTTTTTTTTGACCAAAAAAAAAAAAATCTAAAATATCTGAGTTGTCTGGCAGTGTTCTCAACAGGCTTCTACATTTTTGAGGCTGGCACTTCACACAGACTTTTGAAAGCCATCTCTGAGGAACCTGTTCAATATAGACAGAGGAAACAGAAAGGAGACAGTTGTCCTTCAGCAGTACAGATGAATAAAGTTCAAGGGTAATAACACAATGGCATATCTTATTGTCTTACAGCATTTGGGATTCCTTGGGCTCCCGACTAGAGCTTACTCTTTTAGTAATCTTCTTATCATTCCAACTTTTGGGGCAAGGGCAAGGGCTAAACTGACCTGCTGGCATACAACTTTGAGCATCTAAATACTGCAGATGTTGGACCACTGGCATTGTGCCATCCTCTCCATCCAGCTCTGCTCTGAACTATCCTTTGCATTAATTAAGGCATCCAGTTGCTAGAGGGTTTTATTTCACTTTGTTTTTAACAGCCCTTGGTAGTCATTTAATAGTGGCATTCTGCAATGGAGAATTAGAAGCTAGGTGCTACAAGTTGAATGAATTATTCTGCATGCATATGGCCAGGTCAATGTGTATAAAATAAAAAGACAAAGGGACATCCATGTTCATTTTTTCATCTTTACAATGAATAGTGATCACTATACATCAGTACAGCTGGAGCAATTACTGGCAATCATGGAAATGGCCAAAAATGAATTGACTGACTGTTCTTTCATCTAGTTTCCCAGCTGTATAACCAGCTGCATAGCCACAGCCCAAGATAAATCCTGGTTATGGCATTCTAAAGCTTTTTGATCATGAGACCACTTGTGGAAGCTTATTAAAGGGGTACTTGAGGATTCCATAGAAGTTAAAGCACCTGTGAGGATGTCTAACTCATGGAGGAAGTAACCATTCATCCACTAGGATCCCATCCGATGGCATGGCCACTACCTGATGGATATATCAAGGCCAAGGCAAATTTTAGAAAACTGGACAATACTCCAAATTGAGTAAGCCTTTGAACTCTAGTATTGTTAATCTTCTGCCCTGTTGTTGGGTGAAGTTTAAAAGTAAATGAATTTAAATAATAATAATAAAGATATATATTAATTGATTTACTTAGAGTACATTGATACTCATCAGTTTCTAAATGTATTCAAGACAGTGACACCCATATATACACACATGTATTAAGAAAAACAGATGCCACCATTTTATCATCTATTGATATTGCTCATGACATGTGGGTGGCTAAATAGTATTTAAAGTCATGTGACCTGTTAGATGAAACTCTTACCACTGACACGTTCTGTTATTTATTAAAGAAGTTTCGTTAGTTTAACATTAGTTCTGCATGAACAATACTTTTATATTTTCTGAGTCATCTTTTTTGCTTACATAAAAATAGAGCAACCTTAGCCCAGTGGCAACCAACTCTGACCTCTCTTATGCTTTCCATCTGCACTACATTCATCAAACCGTAGGGTTTGGAATCTGAAGTCTTTTTATGTAATTTAAGTAAGAGAGTGGAGAGAGGAAAGCTCTAATAAGCCTCCCCGAGGGGCACCCAAACAGCTTATAGCACCATCCCAGGGATCTGGGTCAGTGAAAGACCAAAGCCATCCTGAGAGCTTACCTTTGGACAAGGGCAAACTTTGGATTGAAAATGGGTCTGCATCTGCTTGTCTTACCCTGTGGAATTCTGAGTCTCTGAGGTTGTAATAGTTTGAAATAGACGATACCTCATATTTCCCCCACAATGGATTGGAATGTTTAGGTTGTCCTCTTCTCTGTCCCCATGGAAGCATCAGAGCTTCGGAATAAACTCTGGCCTAAGTGGACTTCGAAGACTGGAGAATGGAAATGATGATCTATTATCAGAACAACTTAACTGGGATCTTAGTGAATATTTTCCTTAGCAAAAATCGTGAAAATTCATGGAACACATGGCTTAATAATAGGACAGGATATTGGCAATCAGGACTGCCCTGGGAGTCAGAACTCTCCTTGGAAATCCAAAACACATGGCCCCAATAGTAATAATCCAAATTAATTTCCAAATGGTGCCACAGTGATTGCAAAATATCTGCAACACTAACACCTGAACATGTTAGATGAAGGTAATTGTTTGGGGTGAAAATAATTTACATTACTTCCTATATTTTAAAACTAAATTCCTTTTTGTACATTTATGTATGACTGCTTTTTTAAAAGCACTTGGACTTCGATATGCAAAGCATCAGTATCCCTATTCCTTTTTTGGTGAAAAGTAATTGCAGTTTTCTATAATTCCTACTTCTCAAAGAGTTAGTATTCAAGTGTGGTCTTTGTTATAAAAGATAGAAAGAATTTGTTATGACATGTGATGTTCTTCCATCAGCTAATTTCACTATTAGTCCTTCATCATTAGTGTTAATGAGGAGAAACAATGTGAGAATAATCCAAAAATAGTATGTAATCCAAAAGGCATGCGTACTTGAGTTAAAAATGTTTTGTATTTATTTTGGGGTATGGGTATGTCTGACATTATTGGCATTCTTATTACTTTAGCCAGTATAATTAAGTCATATTACAAAGAAATAGCTCAGAATGAGCAATATATTTCACAACCTATAATATTTTATTCAGAATGTAGTTCATCATCATGAATCTAGCCAATGCTGGTACTGATCTGAGAAATATTGGTACACGGTTTTTACAAGCAGCCTATCTCTTCCTTGCATTAGGTTCAATGTCCCCATTCCATTACTCCATACCTTTGTTGTTTATTTAAATCTTAAGTCCCCAAGACTAATGGTTCACTCAACTCTTCTACGCATTGCTAAATACATCCAACTAGTGAATAAATAGCCTATGTCAGACTCACAAGTTGATTTGAATGAGAGAAGTAAAAATAAATAAAACACATGGTTTCTATATCTAGGACCTTATAGTTGAAATAGCCAGGACTTGGTATGAGAACCTCTGGGTCAAAGTCTTAGGTTTGGTGGTCACTATCTCTGTGATGTTACATAAATCAATTCACTTCTTTGGTTGCTAGATTCCTCATTAGTAAAACGAGTGGGCTGAAACCCAGTGCTTAGTGATTTCCTAAGTTCCTGCAGAGTTGCCTTAGACTGCAAGATAGTTCTTGAGGAAAGAGACTGCCAAGACTGAATAGGCAGTGTTCCAAGTGCTTTCTCCCTGGCTCAGAAAGAGCAATTATATATTTACCAGTTGATACATTGGTTACATTCATGTTCCATGTAACATTGTGGGGGGGGGAGAAAAAAAGAACATTGAATGACTAGATACTCTCTTCAGTTCTAACATACTTACGGTATAATCTGGTTAATTTTAACATTCATGGAATCCTTGAGAGTTTTTATAAAGCAATATAGAGTAGGTTAGACACCTCATAACAATTACGTTTGGAGATCTAAGTTTGAATAATGTTAGACTTTCTGGACAATTAGGATTGGGAGAACTTGGTTAAACTGAAAACTCCTAGAAATGAACACATGGATAAATAGACATGAGAGAGAATTTTTATAAACAAAGTTTTTAAATTGAGGTAAAATCAGTGATATTCTTTTTTTTTTTTTTTTTTTTTTTTGGACAGGGTCTTGCTCTGTCATCCAGGCTGGAATGTAGTGGTATGAGGCATGATCATAGCTTACTGCAGCCTCAAACTCCTAGGCTCAAGCAATCCTCTGAGATCAGCCTCCTGAGTAGCTAGAACTATAGGTACATGCCACAATGCCCAGTTAATTTTCCTATTTTTTGTAGAAATGGGGTTCTACTATGTTGCCCAACCTGGTCTCAAACTCTTGGCCTCAAGCAATCCTCTCACCTCAGCCTTCCTAAATCAAAGACATTCTTTACATTTTAAATAGCATATAAATGGGACCTGATCAAATTAAAAAGCTTCTGCACAGCCAAAGAAACTGTCAAGAGAGCAAACAGACAACCCATAGAATGGGAGAAGATTTTCACAAGCTACACATCCGATAAAGGGCTGATAACTAGAGTCTACTTAGAACTCAAGAAAATCAGCAAGGAAAAATCAAACAACCCTATTAAAAAGTGGGCAAAGGACATGAACAGAAATTTTTCAAAAGAAGACAGAATAATGGCCAACAAACATATGAAAAAATGCTCAACATCTCTAATCATCAGGGAAATGTAAATCAAACCCACAATGAGATATCACTTATCTCCAGTAAGAATGGCCTTTATCAAAAAGTCCCAAAACAATAGATGTTGGCCTGGATGTGGAGAGATAGGAACACTCCTACATTGCTGGTGGGACTGCAAACTAGTTCAGCCTCTGTGGAAAGCAATATGGAGATACCTTAAAGCAATACAAGTGGATCTACCATTTGATCTAGCAATCCCATTACTGAGCATCTTACTCAAAAGAACAAAAGTCAATCTATGAAAAAGATACCTGCACTCGAATGTTTATAGCAGCACAATTCACAATTGCAAAGATATGGAAACAACCGAAGTGGCCATCAATACATGAGTGGATTAATAAAATGTGGTATATGTATACCATGGAGTTCTATTCAGCTGTAAGAAACAATGGTGACATAGCACCTCTTGTATTTTCCTGGCTAGAGCTGGAACCCACTGTGTAAAGTGAAGTATCCCAAGAATGGAAAAATAAGCACCACATGTACTCACCAACAAATTGGTATTAACTGATCAACACCTAAGTGGACATATAGGAATAACATCTATTGGGTGTTGGGCAGGTGGGGGGCAGGGGAGGGGTATATACATACATAATGAGTGTGATGTGCACCAATTGGGGGATGGACAGGCTTGACACTCTGACTTAAGGGGGGAGGGGGACAAGGGCAATATATGTAACCTTAACATTGTACCCCTATAATATGCTGAAAAAAATAAATAAAAATATAATGATTGATTTTTATGGATCTTTGCCTTGAGACAATGAGGGTCTCTTGCCACTCTTGGGGATGACATGGGGTGAAGATAAGAAAGAGAGATTGTTACAGACAACAGGAGCCTCCTGACCTCCTTCTCCTCCACTCATGATTTTTCACACTTTCTTTCTGAGACACTCAAATCTGATTTGTAGTTAAAATTGCATGACTATTGGCCTCGTTTGAATGATCCACTCTATTTCAAAGAAGACTTTTCTATCCTTTGAAAAAGAAAATGAAATGCAGACTGAACAGAGATGTTTTGAATGTCCATTCTGACCCCCTTATATATTTTCCACAAATCATTCTTGCCCTTTCTAAAGGGATCCACTTCCATCTCTTTATCAGCATATTCCAAAAATAGAGTAAGAAATGGCTCAGTGATTAAGAGACAGCTTCAATGTTGGCATTAAATCCTTCTGTTTCTCTTCATCATCACGGAATGATCACAAGGTCTTCTGATAGAATATGAGAGTGAAAATCAAGCTGTTTGGCAATCACTTGACTCAATGTGTTTGAATATCTCAGTAACCAAATGTTTTACAGATGCTTTGTCTTAAAAAAAATATGTGTGTGTGTACTGCAGAGGAAGGATCAGAGTGAGTGTAAAACAAGTGAAAGCTGGAGGAGATTTCATTGGGGAATACATGTGGAATGCTTCCTTTTCTTTCTCTACCAATGCATTCTTTTATTGAGGACTTGAGGTCTCTTTCTCTCAGTTCTTTTTGGCAATGATTCCCTTGGAGGTTCAAAAGTCAAAGGATGCTCACCTTTCTGCAAAAAGCACTCATTGAGCAGTGTTAGAAATCTTAAAAAACAAAAATATGGTTATATTCTTTCTATTGTAAAAAAGAAAACAACTCACAGAAATCTCTCTCTTACTAACTATGGATGCTCTTCCCTTCTTCCATTTTCTGCCTCTTCCATACAGTCCTCTACCAAAGTATGAAAACATCTATATAGGTAATGAAGTGAGTTCCCATTAAGAAAATCAAATAGTTAAAAATAAAACTTAAATATTTGAAATTGCAGTACCTTTATAAGTCTCCTGCTTAAACTTCTGAAGACTCCACAGTGTTGTCTCAGTTAAGTCCCAGCTTCTTAACATGGCTTTCCAAGTTTCTTCATAATCTGGCCTCTCCTTACCTATTCTGCCTCAGCTCCTTAACACAACTCCTTTTAGATGCTGCCCCCAAGCTTGCTGAATATGTTCATTTGGGGATTGTCAATCTCTTTCTCACTTCTTGCCTAGAGCAAATGGGGTTCCCTCAAACTGGATCACTCGTCCCATTGTTGGGTTGGCAGTCTGTTCTAGGTTCTTGGTATGCTCTTGGCTAAAGAATGACCAGACACACTGACAGCAAAGCGAGCATGAAACAAAGTTTATTGAGGAAGAACAAGATGGGTTTATAGAGCAAGACCAAGATACATTTGTCACAGATGACAAACAGGCCCCCTGTTGTAAAAACAGGCCCTGGTTATGGTCTGGGTTCCTCTTTTATATTATCAGGATTGGGACCTTCTCATGGTTCAAATGTCACCATTGAACCACTTTGATGGACAGTCAATAACATGGTATTTAGTCTTAGGTTACTCTAGGTCATTTTCTAGATCCTATTGTGCCTGGGCTCGAAAATTCTCTGCATTCTTTTGAAGATTGGCAGGGTGTTGTTCCTACTTCCCCCAGGTGTGGCAATTGCTAGGCAGCACCCAGGTGGGGTGACCAACTGCTTTTGTCTCTAGGAGCGCTGGAAGTCCCTCTACCTAACACCATGTCTCCCCCTAGTCTGGTTCGGTTTCAGCAAAGATATACCTACCCCAAGAAGTCTCCTATTCTGCATACAAACCTTCTATTCCATCCCTAGTTAAGGTCTTGCTATGCTCTATTGTTGTCAAAAGTGCAAGAGAGAGTCAGTCTAGGTCCAGTTGCTCCTTGCACAGAGATTCGATTATTAAGACAACAAAGATTGTCAAGGAAAAAGGAATTTTTAATATTTAATACGACAGATGTCTTATCAGGAGAATGGGAAAAGCTGCCTCAAATCCATCTCTCCAACCAGTGGGGATGATGGGCTTTTTAAGTTGGGGCCACATGCGGCGGGGCAGGTTGAGGGGGATGGAGAGTCCTGGCATCGGGAAATCTGCCCTGGGCCTTCAGAATCTCAACTACTTTGTCTTTAGAAAATTCATCATTTCTAGGAAACAACTCAAAATAAAAAGCCAAGTAGTTAGTTAAGGGAGATGATTATAAAAAGCATACAGTGGTCATTGAAATTTGTTCATGGAGTCAGTTACATTGTGATCCTATGAGTAGTAACTATAATGTTTTCACAATTCACACACTCAAATAACAACAGTAATTTAAAATGGATTCCTCTGACTCACCTGAATTTCTACCCCATATCCCTGTTTCCACCTAAGAACTAAAACGTGTCATTTCTTCACTTCTAGATAAAGTCAAAGTAGTGATTATTTTGCAATTCAGTGCTCTAATCTCAGTCAGTGATCTACTCAATTCAGAACTATGTCCCTCTCTAGCCCTAGGGATCGTCTAAATGTGTAGGGGAATTTGTAATAATAGGCCAGTCAGAATAGCTAACTCTTAAAAAGGCTGCTAAAGCTTTTGCGTATTTGTTGGCTCCTCACAATAGCTGAGGAGAAAGTACTATTATTTGCACAGCTATGAGGAAGTGCAGTCTGGATTTGAACCCAGGCACTCTGAGTCAGGGGCACCTGCTCTTACTGTGTCTCCTATATGATGGCCAAGAAACTGGATTTCCAAATGAACCAAAGAAGAATCTCTCCTTCCTAATGTGCATAGCAGGTGATCAATCAATGTCAAATAAATAGAAAGAAAGAACAATAGAGAGGGGGGGAAAAAGAAGAGGAGAAAGTAAACAAAAAAACCAGCAAACTAATATGAAAAGGGAACAGAAATGCTTACCCCCTTCCCAGATGTGTATCCCATGGCTTTCTACCTGAGCAATCCACACATTCAGTGAGGAGCTATCAATCATTACCTACAGGTTCCTGCTTGCTGGGAAGATACAGGGGTATAAATCTATGCATGCTCAATTTCTGCATTTTTGAAAGAAACTATTTTTCATCAAGCTCATAAATTCTTAGGTCTGGGGAAGTTGGCAGAGGTAACAGCAGAGGCTGAGTGGAGTTGGACTGCCCCAGAGGCCTGCCTATTGGAGAATTTCTGATTCAGATCTGAAAAGGGGAGAGAGGCCAGGTGCAGAGCCGCCAGATAAAGAGATGGCTGGAGCACTAGGAGTAGCTGGTGATTGCCATGCACTGCAGGGAATACCAGAAAGTGGAGGGGTTTCTACTTGCTGGCAACTTCAGCACTAACTTGCACGTGACCTTGAGCAACTTGCTGGGTGCCTGTTTGTTCTCTCTCATGAATGGAGACTGGGGTCTGAGTAATCACCTGGACCTTTGCCAGGCTTTTCTCTCCTTGCTGCCTCCGTTTTCTGTGTCCACTCACTTTGCAGGTGTCCCCAGAGTGACTGTTGAATGCTTTCTCCATTCTCTTCCAGAAAAAATGAATTTCCCTAGAAATGGGAAGGATGTACCTCCCATGAGAATTGAATTTGCCCTTCTCCAGTTAGGTCTAGACCTTCCTAATCTTAGAAAGACCAATTTAGGTATTCTCTTTACTAGCTATTTTAGGCAGAGTAGGTAATTCCAAAATATCAAGAAATATGGCAACTATAAGAATATTCTAGTTGTTTCTACTGTATTAATATTTCAATTAATAAAATCAAACTGAACAATGGAAGTAGGAAGTTCTTTTTCTTTCTTCTTTTACATCAAGCAATACTCACAGAGTTGTTTTTAAAAAGTTGAAGTAAAAAATTATGGCTGTAAAGAGAAGATAATAGTTCCCTTTTGTAGCTTGATTTTTTAAAGATGTTACATCAAATGATTTTCCATAATTAATAACTGCAACACCAGGGTTTCTTCTATTCATTTTGCTGAGTATCACTGGGTATTTGATATTTTTATTAAATCATCACATAAGGGATTTAAAAAAAAACCAAGTCACTGGTTAACTTTCATGCTATCAATGTGATATTTAAGTGACACATTTTTGTCCTCAAGGGCAATTATTAATAAATCTCAAAAACAACACATTCTGAGGTCCAATAAGGTGTGAAACTAGTTCTACATGATAGTTTTCAGATATGAGGTGCTAAGCCACTTTCTCCTTATTTGTGTTGATTGCCAAGCTACAGGTGGCCATCCCTGGTAGGCGTATAAAATTCAGCATGATCAAGCAATACTTTGTCCTGTGTACTTTGTGGTAGGCAGCCTCTGAAGTCCCTTCAATGATCCCTACCTTACAGTATTCACTACCCGAGTAATACCCTCCTCTTGAGTGTGAGCTGGACTTACTGTCTCTTTCTGAGAAAAAAAAAATATGGAAGAAGTGATGAAAAGGCACTTCCAAGAATCGTGAGAAGAAAACCACTGTGGCTTCCATCTTGAACAAGTGCAGGCTCCCTCCTTCTCTCTCTCTCTCTCTCTCTCTCTCTCCCTCCCTCCCCTCCCTCCATCCTCTCTCTGTCACTCACACTGGGTGAAGAAAGATGTTATGTTGTAAGCATCCCACACAGCATGATGAGGAAGTGAGTCCAACTATAACCTGCTAATGCCACGAATGAGCTTAAAAGCAAATCCTTCAGGTCCATTTGAGGCTTGAAAGGATTGCAGCTCCAGAAGACAGTTTGATTGCAACTTCATCAGAGACCTTGAACCAGAGGTAGCTAGCTAAAGCACTGCCTGTTTTCTGACCCGCTGAGTTAATGTCTGTTGTTTTAAGTTGTTAAGTTTTTAGATAATCTGTTACACAGGAATAGATAACTAATATATAAAGATTATGATTTATATAATCACTTATTCCACAGACACTAAATTGAGCATTTGCCATGAACCACTATAAAGAAATATATAGATCTTGCCTTTTCTTCATAACTTATCTTCATACCTAAGAATGGACATTTTTTGGCACTTAGAACATTCTTGCTGGAATTATTTTGGAAGAGAGGAAAATGGATTTGTTCTGGGGTACACAGTGGAAGAGACTGATAATCAGAACTCTCACCAATCCCCGTGATAGTAATATGACTCTGTGATATGACTAGTATAATAACACACAGCTAGTGGTAACATCTTTACCTTTGCACTGAAAGAATTTTCGGGGGGGGGGGCAAGATGGCAGACTAGAAGCAGCCCAGGAGCATCACTCTCAAGGAAAGGATCGAAAGTTGAAGATGATGCCCACCTATAGACGAGCCTTCTTGGAATGAGCATTGTGAGTCTATGGAGAAGGGGGGGGGCATTCAGAGTGAAGGAGAAGAGGAGGGGGTGATACACTTGGTAAGAATAGAAGGTACTGAGGGAGGCATTTACATGTAAGGAAAGATGAGAGGATAGAACCCTGGGGCTCCATGTTCCCCCCATGGGTACTGCACCCTGAACTCTGAGGGGGGGCCCCACCACCACTGTAGCCCTCTGGACTGATCAGGGAGCTGCTTGGAGTCTGGGCAGTGATTTTCTTTTCTTTCTTGAGACAGAGTCTCACTCTGTTGCCCGGGCTAGAGTGCCATGGCATCAGTCTAGCTCACAGCAACCTCAAACTCCTGGGCCCAAGCAATCCCCCTGCCTCAGCCTCCAGAGTAGCTGGGACTACAGGCATGCACCACCATGCCTGGCTAATTATATATATATATTAGTTGTCCGGTTCATTTCTTTCTTTTTTTTTTTTTTTTTTTTTTTAGTAGAGACAGAGTCTCAGTTTTGCTCAAACTGCTCTCAAACTCCTGAGCTCAGACTATCCACCCACCTCAACCTCCCAGAGTGTTAGGATTCTAGGCATGGGCCACCACTCCCAGCCTGGGCAGTGATATTAAACTGGAGAGTGGGTTCAGCAGGGACCTGGTGGCTTCTGTTTCTGGATTGCTGCAACTGACTCCACTTTGAGCTCTTAGGTCCAGAGCTCCAGGACTATATGGGGCTCAGCTTTGTTTCAGCTGCCTCCACATCACCTCCCACCAGGCCAGAGGGGGAACGGGCAGAGTGGAGGTTATTGCTTGGCCCATGACTGGGAGCCCTTCTTCCTACAAGGCATTTGAGCAGAACAGGCACCACAGATGCCACCTGAGAACCCCTGTGGTAACTGCTTCTGTGCGACCTGTGCAGGGGAGATCAATAGCTGCCCAGTGGCCTGGCCCCATGGCCCCACCCTGGTAACCCCAAGGCTGCTGCTTGGCCCTGTGGTTCTGCCCCCAAGGTTCCAGTGCTGCCACCCAGCCAGCAGATCTGCCTCCGCAGTTCCCACTTCATGTCTGACCCCATCGCTCCACCCACTCAGGTTGTATGCTGCCCTTGGGCCACATAGTCTCTTACAAAGGCTCCAATGTTGCTGCAGGGCCCTGCAGCTCTATTCCCAAGGCTACAGCACTGCTCCCAGGCCCCAGGGTCCTCTCTGCTGTTGGGCCCTTCAGTCCCACCTTTGAGCTTCAAGTGTTGCTGCCAGGCCCCACAGCCCCACCCATGAGGCTCCCACAGGCTGCTGGGGGGAATGGGCCTCCTGGTCCAGTGCTCTACCAGGGACCCACTAGCCTAAAGCTGCCATAGTACCTGGACTCAGTCTGAGCAAACACTGCAGCCCAGACACACAACCAGTGCCTTGATAACCTTAGCCATCTGGCATTGCCACCTCAGCATGGAGACTTGGGCAGAGCAATCTCCCACAATACCGGCCTCCATAGAGAGGGTCTTGTCTAGCTCCCAAACAGAGCTTCCAACAGCAACCTAGGGAACAACCTACCATGCTACCTGAAAATCATCCAGCACTGGCTTGGACTGTGATAATCACAGAGGAACAGGACAACACAGAACAGCTGCATTATAGGCTCTCAGTGCATCTGCCGCTCCCCTGCTGAGTCAATCTTCCAGAGTAGGTCACAAAAGCACCATCTAGGGCTTCTCCTTCTTCTCACTGAGTAGAAGAGTTCTCATCAAAGGAGAACAGGTGTGCCGAAAACCTATCTGCCCTGAGCTGAGAGAATGGATTTCACATAAGAAGAATCCAGCCAAAGAACTCTGGCAACATGAAAAAGAAAATAAACTAGTTTGTCAACCCCCAAATCACAATGGATCTATGAATCCCAAGCAAAAGAAAATTGTTGAAATGTCAAAAATGAAATTCAGAATATGGATGGCAAGTGAGATGAATGGAATTGAAGAGAACATTGGAAACCAATAGAAAGACGCCAAAAACATATTTAAGGATATAAATGAAAAAGTTGCTAAAGAGCTGGACAACATAAGAAAGGATACAACAGAACATAGAGAATGAAGAAGTCATTTAGAGAATTTTTAAATACAGTTGAAAACTTCAACAACAGGTTAAACCAAACAAAAGAAAGAATCTCAGAACTTGAAGACAAGGCTCTAGAACTAATCTATTCAGTCAAAAATGCAGAAAAAGAATAAGAATGAAAATCACTCAGAGAACTATAGGACTATGTGAGACAAACCAATATATGAATTATAAGTATTCCCGAGGGAGAAGAATAAGAAGCAAAAAGCAGGGAAAATCTATTCAAGGAAACTTTGGAAGAAAACATCCCTGATATAGCCAGAGATTCAGGTATCCAGATACAAAATAGCCATCACACACCAGTAAGAGTCATAGCAAGTAGAACATTTCCAAGAGACATAGTCATCAACTTGGCCAAAGTCAAAATGAAGGAAAATATTCTTTAAGCAGCAAGACAAAAGCAACAACTAACCTACAAAGGACAACCAATCAGGTTTAACAGCAAACTTCTCAGTAGAGACTTTATAAGCTAGAAGGGATTGAGGCCTCATTTTAAGTCTTTTTTCACAGAACTGTAAACCACAAATTTTGTAGCTTGCAAAACAAAGTTTCATAAATGATGGCAAAATAAAGACTTCCAAATAAGAAAACACTAAGCAGAACTTGTCACTTCTAGACCTGCCCTACAAAAAATACTCAGAACTGCATTATACATGGAACAGCACAATAGATACCCACAAGAGTAAAACAAAACAAAACAAAATAAAACAAAAAATAACCTCTGAAAATTAAAGCTCACTTCTCTCACAAAACAATAGCACAAGAGAAAACAAAATTAAAAAGTATCATCCAACATGATGAACAGAACACTATCCCACATGTCAATAGTAACACTGAATGTGAACAGTCTGAATGCCCCACTTAAAAGGCATAGATTGGTTGAATCCATGAAAAAACATACCACAAGGATATGCTGTCTCCACAACACACATCCAAGATGGAAGGACTCACACAGACTAAAGGCAAAGGGATGAAAAAAAATATTCCACACAAACGGGAAGCAAAATTGAACAGGTGTAGCCATTATCATATCAGATAAAATAGACTTTAAATCAACAATGGTAACAGAGAAAGACAAAGATGATTATTACATTATGGTAAATGGAGCAATTCAACAAGGAGACATACCAATTCTAAACATATATGCACCTAACATGGGAGGACCCAGATTCATAAAGGAAATTCTCTCAGATATTAATATAAGCAAAGAAATAAACAGTACATCATAATTTCTGGTAACTTCAACACCCCCCTGGCAGAGCTGGACATATCATCAAAGCAGAAAATCAATAAGGAAACACTGGACTTAAACAGGCCACTAGAACAAATGGAACTAATAGACATATACAGAACATTCTACCCCCAAACTACTGATTTTCATTCTTCTCATCAGCACATTGGACATTCTCCAAGATTGATCATATCTTAGGCCACAAAACAAGTCTCAGGAATTTCAAGAAAATTGAAATCATACCATGTACTTTATCAAAACATAGCAGAATAAAACTAGAAATCAATTCAAAGAGAAACAGCTAAATCTACACAAAGTCATGAAAATTAAATAATCTGCTACTGAATGATCCTTGGGTCAATAATAAAAATCAAAATATTCTTTGAATTAAATGACAAAGGGGACACAAGATACCAATATCTATGGGACATGGCAAAAGCAGTCATAAGGGGAAAGTTCATAGCCTTACATGCCTACATCAAAAAGACAGAAAGGTCACAAATTAAGAATTTAATGTTACACCTCAAGGAACTAGGAAGAGAAAAGCATACCAAATCCAAAGCCAGCAAAAGAAAAGAAATAACAAAGCTCAGAGAATAAATAAATGAAATGGGGAAACAAAAAAATACAAAGTACCAATAAAACAAAAAGTTGGTTCTGTGAATAGATAAACAAAATTGATAGACCACTAACCAGATTAACTAGAAAGAGAAGAGAAAGGACTCAAAAAAGCTTAATCAGAAATGAAAAAGGAGACATTACAACCGACACCACAGGAATACAAAAAAATATCATACGTGAATATTATAAAAAACCCTACTCTCACAAAGTAGAAAACATAGAGGAAATTGGTAAATTCCTGGAAACACACAACCTCCCAAGCCTGAATCAGGAAGAAATAGAACTCCTGATCAGACCAGTAATGAGCATCAATGAGATTGAAGCAGTATTAAAAAACTTCCTAATAACAACAACAACAACAACAAAGCCCTGGACCAGATAGATTCACAGCCGAATTCTATCAGACCTATACAGAACTGGTACTTATCCTACAGAAATTATTCCATAAGATCAAGAAAGAGAGAATCTTCACTAACTCATTCTATGAAGCCAGAATCACCTTGATTCCAAAGCCAAGAAAGGACACAACCAAAAAATAAAACTATAAACCAATATCTCTTATGTTCATAAATGCAAAAATCCTCAGTAAAATACTAGCAAACTGAATTGAACAGCACATCAAAAAACTAATTCACCATGATCAAGTGGGTTACATTTCAGGGATGTGAAGTTGGTTTAAAGTACATAAATCAATAAATGTGATTCATCACATAAACGAAGCAAAAACAAAGAACATATGACCATCTCAATAGGTGCAGAAAAAGCATCCAAAAAAAAGTATAGCACCCTTTCATAATAAAAGTCCTCAACAAACTAGGCATAGAATGAATATACCTCAAGATAATAAAAGCCATATTTGACAAACCCATAGCCAACATCATACTGAATGGAGAAAAGTTGGAAGTCTTCCCCCTAAGAACTGGAATAAGACAAGGGTGCCCACTCTCAACACTTTTACCAACATAGTACTGGAAGTTCTAGCCAGAGCAATCAGGCAAGAGAAAGAAATAAAGGGTATCCAAATTGAGAAAGAGAAGGTCAAACTATCCCTGTTCACTGATGATATGATCTTGTATCTAGAAAATCCTAAATATTTTACCAAAGACTCCCAGAATGCATAAATAAAATGTGGTATATGTATACCATGGAGTACTACTCAGCTTTAAGAAATAATGGTGATATAGCACCACTTGTATATTCCTGGATAGAGCTGGAACCCATTCTACTAAGTGAAGTATCTCAAGAATGGAAAAACAAGCAACATGCCCAA
Organism: Microcebus murinus; assembly: GCF_040939455.1. Lineage (NCBI taxonomy): Eukaryota > Metazoa > Chordata > Mammalia > Primates > Cheirogaleidae > Microcebus > Microcebus murinus. Next base: position 91,077,767 of record NC_134111.1, on the reverse strand, counting down.
GGGCATGGGCAATATATGTAACCTTAACACTTGTACCCCTATAAGATGCTAAAATAAAAAAAAATTCAGCAAAGTCTCGGGTTACAAAATCAAGGTACACAAAGCATTAGCATTTCTATGTACTATTATAATAGCAGTCAAGCTGAGAGGTAAATGAAGGACTCAATACCATTCACAATAGATACTAAGAAAATAAAATGCCTAGGAATATATTTAGCCAAGGAGGTGAAAGATCTCTACAAGGAGAACTACAAAACATTGATGAAAGATATTATAGATGACGCAAACAAATGGATAAACATTTCATGGATTGGTAGAATCAACATTGTTAAAATGTCCACACTGCCTAAAGTGATATAGAGATTCAGCACACTCCCCATTAAATACCAACATCTTATTTCACAGATGTAGAAAAAGTAATTCTATGCTTCATTTGGAACCAAAAAAGAGCCCTAATAGACAAAGCAATCTTAAGCAAAAAGAACAAATCTGTAAGCATCACATTACCTGACTTCAAATTACACCACAAGGCTATACTAATCAAAACAGTATTTTACTGGTGTAAAAGTAGAGACATAGACCAATGAAACAGAATAGAGAACACAGAAATAAAACCATCTACCTAAAACCAACTGATCTTCAATAAAGCACATACACACTTGGGAAAGGAACCTTTATTCAATAAATGGTGTTGGGAAAATTGGATAGCCACATGAAGAAGAATGAAACAGGACCCCTATCTCTTACCACTTACAAAAAATTAATTCAAGATATATAAAAGACTTAAATGTAAGGCATGAAACCATTAAAAATCTAGGAGAAAAATGTAGGAAAACTCCTCTGAGACCCTGAAGGCAAATATAGCAACAACAAAAATAAATTAGTGGGACTTAATTAAATTAAAATTATTCTGCACACAAATGAAATAATCAACAAATAGACAACCCACAGAATGGGAGAAAATATTTACAAACTATACATCCAATAAACCACTAATATTCAGCATCTCCAAAGAATTTGAACAAATCAACAAGAAAAGAAAAATGACCAACCACATTAAAAAGTGGGCAAAAGACATGAACAAAAGTTTTTCAAAAGAAGATAGACAAATGGCCAACAAACATGACAAAACACTTAATATCATTAATCATTAGGGAAATGCAAATTAAAACCACAATGAGACACCAGCTTATCCCTATCAAAATAGCCGTTACTAAAAAGTCAAAAACAGTGGATGCTGGCGTGCATGCATAGAGAAAGGAATGCTTATACACTATTGTTAGGACTGCAAATTAATACAATCTCTATGGAAAACAGTATGGAGTTTCCCCAAAGAAATAAATGTAGACCTACCGTTCGACCTAGCAATCCAACTACTAGGTATCTACTCATAAGAAAGAAGTCATTTTATCAAAATACTTCTATGCTTCAATGTTTATCACAACACAATTCACAACTGCAAAGATGGGGACTCCAACTAAGTACTCATCAATTCATGAGTGGATTAAGAAAATGTGGTATGTGTGTACATATATGTGTGTGTATACATATACACAACCACACCCAAACTCACACCCAGCCCCCCAAAACACACACATACATCATGAAGTACTACTAAGTCATAAAGAGGAATGATTAATGTCTTTTGCAGCAACTTGGGTGGAACTGGAGACTATTATCCCACCTAAGTGAAGTATTTCAGGGTTGGAAAAACAAACACCACATGTACTCACTAATAACCGGGAGCTAAATCATGTGCACACATGAGCACAACGAGATGTAAAGGTCATTGGAAATCAAGAAGGGTGAAGTGTTGGAGGGAGTGAGGGCTAAAAACTTACCTATCAGGTACAATGAACACTATTTGGTTCATGGGCACACTAAAAGCCTCAATTTAAGCATCATACAAGGCATCCCTGTAACAAAAACATTTGTAACCTCTTAATATTTTGAAATAAAATAATTAAAATAAAAAAAAGAATTTTGATGAAACTCTCAGAGCTAGACAGAAATGTGTTGGCACAGAAGGCCAGGCCAAGTGTGGCTAGAAAGGCACAGTCTCCCATACATGCTTCAACAATTACATCTAGTAGAACAAATAAGACAGATGCATAAATAACCATGAAATAACATGCACTAGAGGAGGCTGTGGGAGAAAAGGATTCCTCTGCCAGAGAATAGAAGGGACTAAAAAAACGAAGAGAATTCTGAAAAAGAAATATTGGAGGGGTGGTTTAAGGAAATTTAAGAAAGTGGAAACACTTGAGTCTAAGGTATAGGTATTCTATTTGTTTAAGTTTGAATATTAGTGGTATTGAGTTGCATATTAGTACCAGGCAGGGAGTAATTGTGAAGCAGTGATCTTTGACTGCACATATGTGAGATCAGCTGTGTGTAGAGGTGACTTTCCTTCTCTTGTCACCTTAATTACATTTTTGGCAATGGTGGCTCCATATGCAGTAGAATTTTCACTAAAGATTAAAGTTCCATTTTTCAAGTAATCTCTATTTTAAAAATTATGATAGAATGTAGAATCAAAAAGAAAATGCATTATGTATACGGCAAGTTACCTGAAATTAAAGACAGTAGAAATTGCTAAAACTCTTGGAAAAGATCATAGAATGTTCAAATATAGGAGAACTTAATATAATCTGTTCTTGAATTCTGAAAGCTTCAAGGAGCTGAACATCTGTCAGTATCTTCTGGCTGACTTTTAAGACCTTGCATGACTTCTAAAAATAGGTAATTGATTGAGAACAAATATCTAAAACTATTACCTAGTTTACCAAATAGAAATGTAGAGTATATATCTTAGTATTTTTCATATATCCTGAAAGTATAGTGTTAATCTTAAAAGTACTAAAAACATGAAGATGGAGAACATAGATTAAGGGAAAAAGGAGTTATTTTGTAACTATACACAATGACAAAGGCCACAATGATTCAAAAAATATTAATATTTTGAGTATGAAAATGATTAGACTCAAATTTTATAATATATAAGAAAGTAGGTTGTATAATTATAGAGATAGATGTTTATTTTATAATTAGTAAATTAAAAAGTAGATATTTAATATAAGGTTTTAAATTTTTTCCAGAAAAACTGTTATTACATAGATGATTCATTTTAGAATTAAAGACAAATTATAGTATGAGTGAAGAAATATTAAAAAGAAAAGCAAAGAAAACATCTCAACCAAAATATAGGTCATAAGAAACATGTCAAGGAAATTGTTCTTTTGTCACATTATTTACTTTGATACTCCAGAATTGTTTTATATTAATGCATTGGGTTTTTTAATACAGTAAATCACTTTTTATTATCTGCTATATATTAGAGATACTTATTAGTAATCAAATCTAAGTACTTAAGATTTCTTTTGCAGAAGGCTATTATGAAGGCAAATTATTAAAATGAATATAATTACTCTTAATTTATCTTATGTAGGGCAGAATTTTATTAATCTTAATTTTCTAAGGATATTAGGCAAATTCTTAAAGTCAAATTTAAAACATGCGGGTTTCCAGAGAATCTAAGAAAACCCATTATGACAGTAGAGAGCATTTATAATGCCAACAGGTAATAGTTAGCTAATGACCTAAGACATAAGATTGAATTCAGTATCACTGAATTAAATGCAATTATAGTCAGCCCTCCATTAGCTACACAAATGAAGGAGAACCAAAATATGGATAAAGCAAAAACTTCTACAGGTATAGTGCAGGGTAGTTATGGTCACTCTTCCCTCATTGTTTCTGAGTTTCATTCTATATTATAGTTTGTGAAAAACAGTATTTATTTTAATGTGTATCTACCAAACACTAAAATTTGATAGCAGGAAGATAGTTTTGCCCATGCAGGCAGTGAGTACTCCTAGTTGGAGGAAAGATAAAAACAACAATCAAATTTGTCTTATCAGGTAACATTTAAAATCCACTTTACATATTATAGTAAAGTATTTTCCTGATAAGTGGCATAAAATTATTTTTCTAAGAATAAAATTATATTTTGGTTGTAATACGGCCTATATAAGTGAACTATTTTATAGAATAATATTTTTATTTGTATTCAATTACCTACAGCTTTGCTTCTTTTCTTTTCTTTTTTAACATGGCCATTCATAATGGATTGGAGAAATAAACTTTGAACTTTGAAGTGTATTCCCTAATATTTGGAAAATCTTTTAGGTCAAAAACAACAGTATGGAACCCTGAATTGTTATTATAAAGTTTTAGAAGAGACTTTTAGACAATTCTACTTCCATTTCTAAAGTAGTGATTTCTATTTTGGGAGACTGCCTCTACCGTACGACAGAATAATTAAATGGGATATTTTTTAAAGTGTTAGCCAGTATTTTTCCATGTCCTGCCTACACACTCTTGTAAGTACCAGTGTTCATAAAAAATGCATTTATAAGCATTTTTACAAGCCAGTGGATTGGAGCAGACTGTTCTTGGTTATGTCCAAGGAAGTCATGGTCAGGGATCTGGGGCCTGATATGAAGGACCCTGCTACAGCGGGTTAAAATGACCATTATATAAGCTCCTTCCAAGTTGCTATTTTTACATAAAAGACCTGAAAGTAGCAGGCATCTATAATGTGAAATTATTCTTAGCACATGGAGTTAGCTTCATGGCAAGATTTTGAAAGCAATTATATTCCCTTCATTTCTTCAGCATCTCTTTTATCCCCTTTTAAGATGTTTTCTGCCTGACCTTCCCCACAAAGGAAAAGTCACTCAATGTCTCTGGGAAATTAGGGTAAGGTCATATAGGACTATCTAAAGACTTGCTTTAGACAAAGCTCTTTTCATAGCTGCCTAAAAGCCACAGACCATTGAAAATGGACTGCAAACAGGACCAGTCAAATCCACATTGCTTCAAGGGAAGTATTTTAGGTGACCTTTACCCCCTCCCTTATCAATGAGCCCTCTGAAGGTTTAGAGATCACTAGTGTAGATATGTCACCTATGAATACACCTTCCCATACTTTGTTTTTGCCTCTTATATTTTCAGAACTTATCTAAATTCTCAAAAGCCATGTTAGATAATTATTGAAAACTTTATTGATTATCCCTGATTCTATAGCATTGTGTAATGATCAAACAACTTCCAATAACATCTCTGGCATTTAGGTTCCAAGAAAGGTCTTTGGTATCATTTCTCCTTTCTTTCTTAAAGCATAAAAATCCTAAGGCTTGAGAATCTGCTAAATAAACTTCTTAGTGATGAGAATTATTGTGATAATAATTTCTACCCATCTAGATATCTCAGTGGAAAATAATAATATGTAATACATTTCTATACAACAGCAAGTTTTTCTTTTTAAATTTAAATTAATTTAATTTTTCATTGACAAATAATAGTTGTACATATTTACGGGCCACATAGTGATGTTTTGATATACATATATAATATATAGTGATGGGTCAGTATAATTAGCATATCTATCATCTCAAACATTTATTATTTCTTTGTGTTGAGAACATTCAATATCTTCCTTCTAGCCAGTTTTTCTTAAAGACAAGTCTGAAAGGTGAAGTCATTTGTTGGATCATGGATTTTATCAAACCATATTTTAAAGACTGTAAGATTCTAGAGGAATATTTCTGCCGAAGCAATTAACAGGTATTTGTTAGCACAGGTAACACATTCTATTTAACAACTCATCTCCTCTTTTTCCATGCACATTAAAGTGAAAATCAGATGTGGAAGGCTGCTTACACCTAGAGACTGTGTAACTTTTGCCATGTTATTACACCCGTGTGTGCCTTGGGTATCTCATCTATACAGCGGGGAGAGTAATAATATCCATCTCATGGGGTTTGGAGGAGGATGAAGTCAGTTCATACGTGTGCCCTCAATGAATGTCACCTTGTACTAGATGCTTTCCCCACGTGTTTCTTATCAGTATAGACGTGCATCTGGTCTTCCTTCAGATTCTCCTTCCTCTGAAGCTAATTTTTGAACTAAAAGTACACTTGATTTAAATCATTTATAACTCGCTTAAATTATTTCTCCTTCCAAATATATTCACATTTAAAGACACACCTAAAACCTTTGGATTACATACATTAAAACCCTAGGTTTTGGAGTTAGAAAGATCTCACTCCTATGTCTTACTAACTGCGTGGTCGTGGGCAAGTGATTTAGCTTAGTTTTCTTCTCTGAGTCTTAGAAATTTAATCTGTTAAATCGAGATAATAATATTTACCTCATAGATTATTGTGAGAAAAATGAACTAAAACCTATTAAGTATATGCATTATTCAGTATACTTTCAGTTGCAAGAGATAGAAACTCTAACTCAAAATGGCTTAGACAGAGAAGATTTATCAGCTCATTTACCTGAAAAGTCCAAGGAAGAACTGGCTTCAGGTACAGTTGGAGCCAGCTGCTCAACTGATGTCCTCAGGGATTGGCTTCTCTCCTTTCTTTAACTTTGCTTTCATCTGAATCTTCCCCCTTCTCAGGTAGCCTCTTCTCTGAGGATATCCCTTATCAGCAACAGGCAGGCATCCTTAACAGCTTCGACCATAGGTGCTAATAGAGGTCTGTGCCACATCTCATGGCCTTAGTTTGGTTCACGTGTCCATCCCTGTCCAATACCTGCAGACAGTGGGGACTGGCAGACCTGCTCATCCAGGCCTGGAGTTACAGAGGAAGAGATGAGGCCAAATGACCTGAGCTGCAGCTGGGCTCCCCAAGGGGAAACTGATGCTTTTATCAAAAGGATGGGTAATGTGTTTGGCTGGGCAAACACCTCGGCTGTCCTTTACAAAATGTTAGTTCTCTTTCAAGAGCATAATGTTGGGATGAATTAGGGGAACAATTTTCAAGGACATAGGGTTTTTAAAAACCTCTTTAATAACTGACATAAGGTAAGTCATATAGGGAATGAAAGAGCCTCATCCAATTTCCTCAATAACTGAAATTATTGTAAGTACATTATATATAATACATATGTATGTGTGTGCATACATAAATATATACACACATCATATATAGTAGAGTATATTGTGTATATATATTAATATGTATGGTGTATAATGAATATATGTATGCTACATGTGGTATGTATTATACACCTTTTTTTAACCACTTTTTTTTTTAAAGAAAGATGCCACTTTTGTACGTTGGTATTTGAGAGTAGTAATAGTGGATGGTAAAGTGGAGAGAAAGTTTTACAGGCTAATTTTACATCTGGCACTACTGGTTTATTGGAATGAATACAAAACTCATACGAACGTGGTTAATAGCGGGTATTGCATTTGGTAATGCATATTGTTCATTTTATGCCCCCTTTAAAGTGCATATCTGTGCATGTCACTTTCAAACTAGCACCGTGGGCTTTATAAACATTATAGTACCACTGTACAAAGCTGCCAAATGAGTATTTTGAAATTTAACTACAATACAGCTGGCCACAGATCTAGAAGCGGTTAAAAAACAAAAAAGACGAAAAAAGAAAAAGGAACAACAGGTCTGGCAAGTTTATTAGCGGGGCCGGGTAGAAACATTTGCTCAGAGGGCTGGTCTAAGGGTCGGCAGTTGTTCCCTGAGTTTCCCCTCTGTCCGGTGACACATTACAACCCGCCGCTGTTCTCTAGGGCGGTCGGTGGAAACCTGAGATCACAAAGTTTCTTGTCTGAAGAAGGCCAGAAGGTTCTCATTAGAAAATCATTCCTCAACGACCTAAGGAGAAAACAAAAGGCCCCTGCTCTTCCCGCAGAGGACTCTTGATGTGGCCCAAGTGGGCAGCACCGAGTGGGATTGCTAAGAATTCAAGGGTCTGTTGAGGGGTGAAGCACGTTTTCATCATGAAAACATGGTTTAGAGATAAACATATGCAAGGAGTGGATCTGTGAGGCGCTTAGTCTAAAGCCATTCTTCTTACTTTTAATAATATTATTTTCATTCCAACTCCTTTTTAAAAAAATACTCTTTCATCCTCTGAAATTTGATGCTAAAAGGTGATTCTGTAGTTATTAGATTGCAGATATTTTGGTTCAGGGTTTTCTCTCTCTTTATCTGTATTTCCAGGAAGAAGAAAACTGTCAGCTATTCCCTTATAGTCTATATTCCGAGAAGCTGCCCTTGGCCCCCACAGGCTGCCACCTGAGGCCAGGTAATGAGCAGGCTGAACCTTATTTGTTCAACTACTCACCTCGCAGCACTAGGCACCTCTGGGTCCCTGGTGAAATCCCATCATACCCCCGCTGACTCCTTTCAGTGGTAGCTGTTGTACGTGGACCCCTTTGATGCTCTGATGTGCTGATTCGAAGGAAAGGGGAAGGCTGTGGAAGGCGTAGAGTTCATGGGGAGAGTGTCAGGCTTTGTGGAAGCCCAGGGCGAGTGGCTGGGTCCGACCTTGAGTGAAACCAGCCTCTGGGCCTGGCCAGAGATGACCCTGATAGCTGGCAGGAACTTCTCTACAACCTAAATTTTCTCAAGATCTGGCTTTGAGGCAAAGTCAAGGCATTAACTTACCCCCCAAACAGATAAGCCTTTCATTATAGGGCTTCCTTGTAAGGCAAGTTTGACAAGTTTGATATTTATACCAGGACCGTGAAGTTTACTGGCAAGTTCAAAGGCATAATCCATTACTTCAAGCAGGTGCAAGTGGAAAGATGTTTAGCTGTATTTTCACATGAGTGATGGAAACACTCAAGAAGGCACGATTTTTCCAAGGATAAGGCCAGGGTTAGGTATGCAACACTTGGGTTATAACAACTACTATAATATTGTGCAGAATTGCAAAATAGGGAAGTGTGCATTCAATGCTTTGGGTCTATCCCGATTTTGTGCAGTATTTATTTAATTCTGTTGCATTTCTACTGTGAAACTCAGAAACCTAGACCATTTACCTTTATACATACATGTGTGCAACATACATGCACATACACACACAGTACACACACTCTTAAGAAAATGATTATGTTCACTCCCAGAGCGCCATCATATTCTACTTCTCTCTTTTCCTATGAAAATACTCAAGAAAACAACAAGGCATTGCAATTATCTATACCTTTATAAAATATATCAATATCTTATGTCTTTATTAGGATTATTTGCATTTTAAGCCTTAACAGAATCTGAAGAGTTGACCTTCATGGGATTTATGGTGTAACAGGGCAGAATCAGCAAGTAATAGTGAAAGTGGAGCCATGCAGAGGAATTATAGTTACCTCTGACACTGGCTCATTGTTGATGATGAGCAAATCATGGCCTCAGTTTCACTCTTCTGCAAAATGAAGAGGTCAGCATAGTGCTTCCCAAGTTTTCCAAACACATATCCTGAATGTTGGAAGAGAATGAACATATTTCCTAAGATATTTAAGAGGCAGAGCCCTGAGAGGCCAATGCAAGCAAGAATTTTATTTGGAATCTTATTTTCATGTGGCAAAATCAGTCAAATTTGGGGTATTAGTATAAAAGTGTACATTTCCCTCATAATTTTTCAAGTAAATTTTATATTGTGAAAAATTGTCCTATGCTTATATTATATGGACATACATACATCCCTGGTAAACCAATAGGTAATCCTGGAGCTATGTACTATCCAGTTTGAGAAGCAATGGAATATTCTTGAATTTAATATTCTTCAAAGTCTCATAGGTCTATGACTTTTGGTGATGGGTAGGTGCAATGGCATGTGAATAGTTTACAGGTATGACTGGCCTATGTTGGTCAGGGGCACATTAGCATGGAAGTGGAGATCTTGGGGTCTTTACAATCCTAAAGCTACTTTGAGCTCAAGACGACTCTGTAGTGGTTACTCAGAGAGCCTAGGAATTTGGGGATTCCTGGAAAAAAGGGTGATTCCAGGGGCTTTGGGACTGTGGTTTATTTTGGAGATGTATAGATACTGTAGCAAAGTAATTCTAATGTTGAGTGCTCAAGTCTGTAATCTCAGCTGCTGGGGATGCTGAGATGGCAGGATCACTTGAGGCCAGGAGTTCAAGACCAGCCTGGGAAATATAGTGAGACCTCATCTCTAAAACAATGAAAAAAATATCTGCCAGCCATGGTGGTGTGTGCTTACAGTCCCAGCTACTCAGGAGGCTGAGGTGGGAGGATCGCTTGAGCCCAAGAGTTTGAGGCTCCAGTGAGCTAGGATTGGGCCACTGCATTCCAGCACTATAGTAGCCTGGTGACGGAGAAAGACCCTGTCTCTTAAGAAAAAAATTGTAATCCCCTTGGAGTCTTGAAATAATGAAATATACCTTGAAATGTACCTTAGGCGGTCCCAGACCACCGTAGACCAGCACCCTGGGATGCTGAGCCACCCCAGAACTGGATGCTGTTAGAGTTGAAAGCAGAGCTATCAGTGACCCAGTTGCACGGGTTATATGGACATCACAATGGACCTGAGTTTCAAACAGACTAAGTCAGGACTGACTCCGCTCAGGAGATGGGCCTGGAGTTCCTGCCAGTTTGTAAAGGTTGACCCAGACCCTGTTTTGAGGGCAGTCATTTTCATCAGAACGAGAAAAGAGCAGCAGGCTGTAAAGCACTCCTTGGGGTAGCATTTATTCAATTCATCGTATTGACTTTTGTTGGGCTCTGAAAATGAATCGGTTTATTTTTCATATATCTCTGTTACATGTTCAAGAGGCAGAAAGCCTCAACCTAAAAAGCTGCTCTTTTTTTTTATTTTGAAATGAAATCTTGCTGAACAATAGAAGCTTTGCTAATGTTCTGTTTACGTCGATCTTCTGTTTTTGAAAAAAGAAAACCTCTGTTCCCCATGGGACTTTCTCTCACATCCCTGTTAACTCTAACTGTTATGCAGCCACCTGTATAATATCCTTGAAACTCCTGACGGGCCTGTCTGGCTCTATAGAGCACACAGAAATCAACTTTCGGTGACAGCCAGAAATGGTTCACCCGGTAATCAATTCTGCAGGGACACAGAAAAGTAGTAAATAAAAACCTTAAGTCAAGAGAAGCACATGATTAAGGAGATTAGGTTTCAAATATATAGGTTCTGGACTTTTGCCTGGGTAGGGAGGAATAAACTTAAGGTGATATAGTTTTAAAATGTTGTACCTTTTATTTAACTCTGTAAGATAAATCACAAAGTAGTAGTTAGAACTGAAGATCCTTTTGGTCCTGGGGATCTCCAAAACATGGGACCATCAAATTTACACTAATATTGTAATCAGGACAGGTAGGGACTAGGATACGGTTTGGAAGGTGTTTAATACATCATTAGTTTCATAAGGGACGAATATTTCCAAAGATAGTCTGTGGAACACACACAAAAAGATCACTACTGTATGCTTATTACTTATTGAAACCTTAAAATCTGTACCCCCATAATATGCCGAAATAAAAAAAAAAGAAAGAAAGAAAAATGTCGATTCTTGGACCTCACATTTCACCAAGTGAATTTCTGGAAAGCCTGGGAATTAATATTTTTTTGTCACATCTCCAGGTGATTTTTTAACACTCAATTTTCAGAAGCACTTCATTAGGAAATTTAAGTTTTCTAGATTCATTGAGAATGATTTTACTTGGCTGCTTTCTTCAGAAGGACATTAGTTCAATGTTTTCCCGGTTGGATACTAAATCAAGAGTTAACCAGAAGATGGGCTTGTTAAAACAACAACAGGATGGAAGCAGACTGAAACTGAATTCTGAATCTCACTCAACTATGTGGTTTCCAAAGCAACCTATGAAAGAAATTCTAACGGACAAATGAACGCTTGTGAAAATCAGTGCAAAGTAAATACAGTCCTTAAAAGTCTAAAAAACAGGGTTGTGCTTTGGAGATCTGTATATTGGTGTCATGTCAAATTAACCAGGTAATTGCTGTAGCCCGAATTTCCAAATAGAAAATTGCTCTTGTACTTCAGATGGTTTAGTGCTGTGTTTAATTGACCTTCTTTAATTGGGTTGGCTTGGTGATTCTTTCATTAAAAATCCCAATATTGTGATTACTTCTTTTACTTTTTTACAGGAAAAACTTCACTGGAAGCTGGCTACAGATAGAGTTTACATAGAATCAACAAACAAAGAAATGAGAGGACCTAGTTTAGAATGAGTGTTAGTTTTGCAAATATGGTAAAACAAAAGATCATTTGAGAAATGGAAACAAAAGCAAGGTTGTATGATAGATAGAGAGTATTAGAGGCCTTAGTATATTGCTGGTTCTGGAACTAATTTTTCTGTGACAAGTCACATATCATTTCTGTGTGTCAATTTCTTGCATGTGTAATGAAATGACCATATCTCTGACAAGGCTGACCTATTGGTATTCAGCGGACAAGCCCCTTTAGTAAACTGTAAAAGTTAGTTGAGAAGCTAACTGTTGGAGGAAGCCCTTTCACATAGGCATGGTGATTCAGAAGTAGCATTCTGAGGGCCAATCAAGAATTGGTTAAGGATGCTGAAACGACACACTAAGAAATGAGATACGATCAGGGTTTAGAGACCTAGGACTGAGTGGGCAGGCTTTTCTCGTACTTAAGCACTTCCTACACTTAAGTACTACCTATACTTAAGCACTAAGACCTAATTCTCAGCCTAGCCCACTCCTTGAACCAATCACAGCCTAACCTATAATGTTATTAAGAGTTATTTCTCTATCATTTGATGTCATTGAACTGCAGCATCACATACTAATCTGCTCAACTTTTCATTAATCTGAATGCCAAATAACATTTGGTTAGTGTTAGCTGTTGTTAGCAATCTCCCTCCTAAAATCCGTGTATGGCATTGTGAATCCCAGACCCCAGACCCCAGATCAGAGTCTAGCCCAAATGGACCTCTGCTAATCTCTGCAATTGCAACAGAATTATCTTTGGTGTCTATAGTCTCCTGACACTAGGTCCCCATCTATGTGGTCAGGTCAAGCCTACTTGGTTAGATCCAGTCAGGCCAGGCCTCAGATCACAGAGTAATTAGAATCATCTTTTCTTCTGCTCAGGAGCTGTCTACACTATGAGGCTAATTATCTTAGCCCTGGCCTTGCCATACTCGTGGATGGGCTCATTGCCGGTTTGCCATGATGCTCCAGCTGGTCTCATGGGTAAGCTGGCATAGGCCACATCACTTAGGCCCTTGGGCTAGGGATGAAGCAAGATTTTATCAAGGTCAGAAGCCTTTGGTTGTTTTTTCTTTACACAGGTGACATGTCACACCCAGGTAGTTCAGTTGCATTACCCCTTTAAAGGCCTTGCACTAGGCCCCAGTATCTTATTTATTCTGGTGACAGAAGAAGAGAATTTAATAAATTTTTCATATAATTTAGGGCCAAAATAAGAGAAATTTCTAAAAATAAATGCAACATTTATTGGGTACTTACCAGGAAAAGTACTGGCATAAAAACATTATAGATGTATTTAATGTCTATCTAAGGAGGTACAATACCTGCCTTAATGAGATCCATATTCTAGCTAGAAAGATAGACACATTTATTTTGATAATGGATAATGGTTTTGAATTTCTGTGACCATTTTGGAAAAAAAAATGTTCCTTGTGTATGAAAATATGTTGTATTGCATTTCACTTAAAAGCTGATAGCTCAACAAAGTATATTTACCAAAGCAAGCTATTCTATCTGCAAGTCCTTTAGCTTGAATTATTAGTAATGATTATCCCTCACAATTCTTGAAATAGTAACAGTGCTGTGTGGGTACATAACTTGTTTTAAATTCATTTATTTAATCCATATTTCATGGTTATCTACAGTAGATTCTTCCTACTGCAGGTGTCATGGAAAAACAGATGATAAAATACTCAAGAAATGTGTAATCCATTTCAGAAGATCAGGCATAAAAATGACCTTAGTATAGGTATAAAAAATGAAATGAGCACCATGATAAGTGTATGAGTTAATTGCAGTGGAACTTCAAAAGTGGAGGTAATTTTGGGGTGTTATCCCAGAACTTTTGACCTCATTGAAATTATTTGCCCTCAATGTTGAGGGTAATAACAGTGTTAGATCTTAGCAGTTTTCCCTTGGTAATATTGGAAATCACCTAGAATCTTGAAATATGCCATAGGTTGGATGGGATATCAACCCATCCCACCGTGGAAAGAGATGCTTTGTGCTGTGCATTTCCACATCCCAGTGCAAACCACTGATTACCTCATCCCAGGGATGAATGAAAGCCCACCAGTAAAAGAAGAAGGTTCTTCTTCTTTAATTTAAGAAAACATTAATTTTCTCCTTTCCCTCTCATAAGAAAGTTTAAATTCTTGAAAGGGTTTTGCTCCTCTAACCATGTCCACATGACCATAATCAATATGAGGAAGAAACATTAGAACATAGTTTCCAGATCCAAAGTGACCCAAATCATTTATTGGCACATTTATAAGTGTTTTTTCAGGATCTGATGAAATATTCCTAGAACAGTTGCTGACCAGGCTATCGGTGAGTATTAAATATTCCCTCCCAGGAATTGATCATAAGTTCAGCTTAGGTTAAATGTGCAAAGAGCAAAGGCAGGGCTGTTCCTTCTTCAATGCTACAGAAATTAGGGGGAGTATAGCTCTAATAAACCAGTTCTGCAAGAGTGCTATTTACTAAAGAATTGAAAGAAAGAAAGAAAGAAAGAAAGAAAGAAAGAAAGAAAGAAAGAAAGAAAGAAAGAAAGAAAGAAAGAAAGAAAGAAAGAAAGAAAGAAAGAAAGAAAGAAAGAAAATATCTTGACTGAATGATTAGCAATAAGCTATTAAGGTTCTACTTCAACTCATGCCTTCACTCTGGTATTGCTTCCTGATTTCCAACAAACTATCACATCCTGGTAAGGAGCATTGATCCAGTCAATTGTTCTATTCCATGCAACCTGTTGCTAGAATTAGATTTTGGCATGGCTTGCTAACTAGAGGGTCTTACAAGGCAACAAGCTCTAAACCTTAGTTGGAGGCTAAATTTTTTTTATGATGCCTCTTCCAGGATCCTGTTCAATAAAACAAAATAAAATGTAGACTAAGGATATAATGCTTATCTGGTTATACTGTTTATCTTCAAAGGTGGTAAAACAACAGGATTATTAACAAGCATGTGAAATCTCAGTGGATAGGACAGTAGCTCAAACATACAGCAGGTTTATATTAAAGGGATTTCTAAGCCACAAGGAAGTTTAGTGTTTAAAAAGTTAAATTTAACCAAGTATAGCTTAATATTTTTATCCTACTACTTTAGAAGCTTATACTAAAATGAGAAGGAAGAAATTTATAGAGAGTATCTGAGGTGTATAGCAACTATGCCAGATACATTCATATTCAAAGAAATTATGAACATTTGTAGGTGGAGAGAAAATGCAAAATGCATCACATTTCTCCATAAATACCACCCATAAATTGATCAATTTGTGTCTAAGTTACCTATGAAAAGTGTTAGTTAATTTCTTCCAGAGTTCCCAGCAAAGTGAGTGGAATCCTTGGGAGTATTTTATGTTGGAGAGCTTCAAGTATTTTTTTTTTTTTTAAGGAAATAGCTCTCCAGACAAAGAGCAATTTCTGCCTGTGCACAGAGAGGGCAGAACATTTGGTCTTCTGCTGGGCTTTCCAGCCTTGCAGACATCAGTCGCCACCAGCAAATTCACCCTCAAGTCTGAAAGACAACCATGAACAACCTCACAGTGGTGCTGTGGAGCCCTGCTCTACTCCAAGTGCTGGGATACAATGCACACATCATCGAGGGGCAGACACAGCATGAACTGCATCTGAGCTGTGGTGCCCCCAGTGTGCTGGGGGAAGACGAGAGGAAGTGGGGACCACAACATTCCTGCTTTAGGTTGGAGTAGAAGGATCCACGGAGGTGTGCGGGAGTACTGCTGCCTCAAGGCTTTTGCACTTGGGCTCTTTCTACTTCCTGTTGGCAACAGGGATGGAATGCACCCGACATTGTTTTTTCCTGTTGTTGTTGGACAATTCTTCAATTCTTCATTGTCTGTGGAGGTCCTGTGTATAGCACGACCTTGAGCTTCTTTGGTTTTGTCACCTCATTGACAGCAGTAGTGCCTTGTCCCCTCATCTCTCTTACCTCCCAGTCATTCTGACAACCTAACACATGTCCACACAATTGCAAATGGCCCCTGGGGAAAGGAGTCCCACCCTAGGGTGAGAGGCCCATGGCTTGTGGCTCTCTTAGTCCAACTCGCCCTGTGGTTCTTCCTCGCCTCCTTCATGTCTTTGCTGAAAAGACACAGTCTTCATGAGGCCTCCCCTGCCCAGTGTGTCTCGGATGAGAAGCCTGACTCTGCACATGGCTTCCCCTTCACCCACAGCCCTCATCACCACCTGGTATGCAATTTTTGTTTGTTTATGTTCTGTCCTCCTGTCCCACCCATCATCATAGGTGCTCAGTATGTATTTGTTGGGTTTAAAACAAAGCTCAATAGGACAGTATAAATTGTTCTCCTTTGCCCTTCTTTTACCCCCTGAATTTAGGCATAAATCCGACTAGGATAACATGAAAAAAGAGACATATACTTTTCTAAGATATCCTATGGGCTTATTGACCTGAGCAGTGCCAGGGGCTGATCATCTTGAACTAATCCACACCCCGAGGCTGATCACAGAGAAGTCTCCCTTTCCTTTCTCTCCCCACGAGGGTCTCAGCCACCCAGCAGTGTAACAAGGTCAGAATAACTGACTGACAAATAGGACACTCAAGTTAGGATGACTTACAAATTCCTTGGTAAAGAAATTGCTCCTGCACTTCAGCCTTAAATGCCAGGAAAGGAAGTGGGTACTGGGACTCCACAGGGCAGTGGTATGGAGGAAGCCTGGGCTTTGGGCAAGGGCGAGGCTGCCAGAGTCAACTCTTCAAGGAAGGAGCTTGTGGGACAAATGTCCTTACCTCACTGTCTTCCCTCCCTCCATCTCTTGCTTGGGCTCCCATTGCCTAGGTCAAGGGCAAAGCTAGAGGACCAAGGCATCCACAGATGCTGTGCATGCAGACAGCAAGGCAGAAGAGGGACGAGTACAAGGAGAAACTGGGGAGGGAACGGCGGCGAAAGGGGCAAAGAGGCCTCTCCCAAACCTCCCACCACCCTCATCAGCTCTCTAAAGGGCTGCAATATCCAACTGGAACCCCAAATAAATGACAGTGTTATAGATTCCTGCAGACTGATTTACGCTTACCTGTTCCCAGTGAGGTCATTTGCCAAATGGATTGCACAAGGTGCGTGCTCTCTTTCAAGAGAAGGGTACCGTGGTGGGGTTCCTGGAGTGTAGGTAGACAGATGGGGAGAGAGTCCTCCACCCACAGTCATCGGATATGAGAATGTGAGGGTGACTTCTTAGTGAGGCAAACGAGATTCTCCGGGAAATAGTTTTATTCTCCATTAAGAATGGGATGAAAGAGAATTTGCTTTTAGTTAGGAAAAGTCAAGTATGTGTCGCACATTCCAAAATCACTCACAGGAAAAAAAATAATTGGTCCCTCAAGTGGCAAGCATCACAGTCCATCCCATAGAATAGCCAGCCACATGGTTATAAATGTGTAAGTGTGTGTATATCAGGACATCTACATATACTATAACCCACAGCTTTGGTACATCAGTGTGAGTGTGTTGTTGGGAGGGTGGCTGGTAGGGTTACGAAACACAGAAGCGGGGTTGCTCTGCTAATTGTCAGAAATATTAGAGCAGAACATTTAAGTCAACCAACAAATTAGCCTAAGTTAAGTTATAAAACAGCAGGAAATCTTGGGTCCTTTGCAGTGGCTCATGGCACTCCTATGTTGGGCTTTGGCTAAGGCGTTCTGATGGCTCTCCTATATATTCCTGGAGGGCCAGCTGGGTCCCAACAGATGACTGGATGAGGTTGTCACTCCCTGGGGGGAGAACAGCCGACCTGCACTGGCAACAAAGCCCTCCTCACCTATTCCCATAGTCACATAGAATTGGTTGTTAAGAGATAACCCATTTGTGTGGTGACCCAATGGTTACTTAAGACTTTAGTGTTTCTGCATGAGAAACATGGTCTCATGTCTTTGGCATTAACAAAAAAGAAAAAGAATATTTATTGGTAAGATTTTGCTGAGGAATTTTGAGGACAGTGAGAGGCTGACAAGGAATGATTCTGAAACGAAAAGAGAACAGAGGTGGAGATTCCTCCCAGAGAGGTCCAGAGCAAGTCATGCCTGCATTGCTCCATTGCTGTGCCCCAAGGGTGGCAGGAGCACAGTTGGAACTTAGCAAAGATTTCCCAGCCTCAAGTGTGGCTAAGAAGCTGCAAACACACCTGCCACCAGGCCTGGAAAAAGAAGGCATCTGTGACTCACTGCCACTATCCTGCTTTCTGAGTATGACTTAACTATCCCCTTTTCTGGTTTGAGTTGATCAGGAGTCAGGTCAGAGAATGGGGTGAGGAGCAGGAATGTCTAAGATTCACCATACCACCTCCTGACAATGATGGATTCTTTATATAATTTAATTTGATTTAAAGAAAATAAATGGACATTTCTTGCATGCCTTTTTTTATGGACTTGGGGTTCATGCTGGCTAAACATGGATCTTTTGATAATATTTGCTCTAGACTGTATTACCGCTTTTAATTGGATTTTCACTTTGCCTTATTTCTTTGAAAATCTGATGCTAGTTAATACACCAACTCCTAAAAGAGGTAATGCTAACTTACAGGTCATTCATCCAACAATACAGATGCAGAGTAATTTGGGAGGAGAAGCCAGAGGGTCTGTGGCAACAGGAGTAGGAAGATAAATATATCAGATGAATATTAACAGCACAAAGATACTTAAAGGATTCTTGAGAATAGAAATTCTAGAGAACAACCGAACAAATTCTATGTGTTGTGAGAAATAAGGGCCAAGGAAGAAGGAGCAATGATTATAGAATACTTCTTTTAGGCTGCTTCCTGATTTTCTTTTGACCACCCTAACTTCTCGAAGGCCCGGAGTGTGCCGTAGAGGTCAGCAGACTCAGAATGTGCCTTGCTAGAAAAGCTCCAGGTCGGTTCTCTCCCTCTGTGCCCACTGGGCTTCCTGCCTTGTACCCTGGCCCTGTCTTTTCTGTAAGTGAGACCTGTACCTCACCAGCCTCCATTATGAAGGAGGCATAAAGAAAAAAGGACATGTTCCACCTGGCTCCAGGTCAGGCTGTGGCTTCCTGTGGCCCCAGAAGTCACCCTCTCTAGCTTCCGACCTTTTCACTTCTCCCAAGCTCCTTGGGCTTGCCTTTCCATTTCTCCCATGCCCCTGCTGAGCCAATGAGTCCCATGTGGACCTATGTACTTGTTCTTCCTCCCCTCAGCACCCCCCACCCCAGTCATTGATCTGTGACATTTAAAAATGTTGTGGATTTTTCTGGAGAGGAGACTGACCTTTGGAAGAATGTCCCAGGTGAAGTAATAGAAAAATAAAGAAAGGGACAGAAGAAAATGCTGACAGAAGCCTAGATAAAGTAATATCTCAAAAGGATTTCTAATTAAGAAAAAATGAAACATGTATATTGATTCCAAAATATGTTTTCTCCTACTTAATCTTCTTGAAGATCTTAAACTGGGATGTGTTTGTTTTCTGTGTTTTGCTTTCTCATTTTCTTCCTGTCATCTTTCTCGGGGTAATACCTGTCCCCCACCACCTTCCCAGTGTGAACTTTAAATTTTGCATTAGCTTTATTGAAACATCTTAAGGAAAATTGAGCGAATTTGGCTGTAAGCAATCCAGTAATGTATGTTTCTGGCAATGTACTGCCTGTGTTGTTAGCATCCGGAAGCAAGCACATATAGGAGCCCATTTCCTTAATTGCATAGATTAAGGGGAGTTTCATTTATCCTGTCAGAGGCCAAGGCCAGCCATTAATTTACCAAGAGAATTAAATATCTCTTGGGGGAACAGTCCAAACATTATTTTTAATGCTGGCAGCAAGAATTGATAAAATGTCTATCATCTGTGATGGCAACATCCTTTTTGATTTATGTACTTTATGGAGTGAAAATAAAAATGGCAAATAGTAACACATATTGCTGAAATAGTTCACAAGAGAATGTAGTAACATTAAGAACACCTCTCTAAAGGTGCATGAAATGTCATCAGTCAATCATAAGCCTCCAGAGATGGTTCAAAGGGCTTAACAAACCAATCACTTCTAAATGAATTTGCTTGTTTAAAGGAGGTCTTTGATGAGATCTTGTTAAGGTGATGCAAATCATTTGAACATTTGTCCTTTCATATTTCTATTTTGGACAGGCCAGAAAGCCCTTTCATAAGCCAGCACCGTGCCTGTGAGAATCTACATAGTTTAGTCAGTGAATATACATCCAAAAAGTGTTTATTGAGGACTTACTGAGTGGCAGGCACAGTGCTGGCTCTGGGCATACAGCAGTGACAAGGCAAACCCAGTCATTGCTCTCATGGAGACTCTGGTCCAGGGAAATAGACCACACACCAACCGACCAAGGCACAAGATATTTCCTTGTGGTAAGTGATACAAAGGAAATAATGGAATAAAATTAACTGGAAATGATTGTATTACATAGGGTGATCAGAGAAGACCTTTCTGAGAAGGAAACATTGAAGGGAAGTCTTGGTTGATAATAGAGAGTCGGCCTTGCAAGACTTTTAGAGAAATGCATTCTATCAAAGTGAATAGCGTGTATAGAGCACTGAATTGGGAGGACCTTTGATATTCTGAAGGCCAGCTTGGATAGATCATAGTGAAAAGGGAGGAGAGTGATATGAGCAAGAGCATGCAGAATTAGACTTGACTCAGAGAACGACGTGGATTTTATTCTAATGTAGTAGAATGTCACTGGAAGCTTCATTGGTGGAGTGATATTATTTGATTTACATTTTTAAAATATTTGGCTGCTAGGGGAAAAATAGACCATCAAAGGGTAAGAGAAAAATCTGGAAGCCCAATTAGGAAGCAATTGCACAATCAGGCAACTGATGATGATGGCTTACACTAAGATTTTGTTAAAAATAGAGAGAAATGCATGGATTTGAGATATAGTTGTACAGTTGAACTACCAGGATGGAGTGATGAGTTGAATGTGGAGATAGTGGAGGAAAGACAGAGAAAGATGAGTTAACTCTTGGTTTTTGGCTTAAACTATTAAGTATATTGTGCTTCTGGTTACTTCCAATGTCATCTAAACAATTACAGTGGAACCAAATGTATCTTCCGTAGTCAAACAATAAAAAGGTGGATTACGTTGACCCAAACAGTATCATAGGTTTTTGTTTGTTTGCTTAATCAATAACTTTGTAAAGTCATTACCAAATTGTAACTATTCAGTCTCCTATGTTTTCTCCATGTAGTGATAAACTATTTTGACTTATAGCAGCACCTATGTTCAAACTGATGATTAATTCATTGCCTATAGGTAGTTAGGAACCAGGCATGATTCTTCCAATGAAAAAATATTGAATGAGTAGAATAGAATGCTTGAATTTTTGCCAAGATATGTTAGGATTTCTCTAGAATCCTTTCCTCTTTTTAAAGGTCAAGAGAAAGCCATTTGGATGACATGGAACTTATGCCAAATGCTGATTCTTATCCAAGGTTAACATATCTCGAGTTCCATTCAGCAAATTGATTTCTCCTTGAGATTTCACTTAAAAAGAAAAAATTTATTGTGTAATGAGATAAATTAATGCCTTATAAATGTAATATGCCTTGATGATATACAGAGTATTTTAGTTTTTTAGCAAAGCATTTATCCTATTATCACATAATCACTTCTAGCCTAAATAAAGAATCTAGGGCTTAATGCACAATGAATCCTATCTTTTAGCAGTTTTATTGCTATATCAGTTATTAATTTAAATTTGTGTCATTTTTATTTAACAAGAAAGATAGCTTAAAGATTTGTTTGCCTAGATTATATTGAAAATCCTGTATGTTGGAGTATTTAACATTGCGTGGATAAGCTATGATATTATTATTGCAATCTAGACATTCTTATAGTGTGCTTAATCCTCCAGCATCCCAAAGTGCTTTAAAAACCATATATACAAGGGATTCATTTAACTTCCAAGTAGTAAAGCAGTCTAGCAGATAAGCATCTGAATCAAGGAGTGGTGAGGCTCCTAGTAGCTAATGACTGAATAGCCCATACCATACTTTAACACATGACACCCCAATAATTATGAGCAAGATTAATTAGATTATATTTAGCAAGAATTTAGAGCTCCATGATAAAGAGCCAAAGATATCCAAGTAGCTCTCATCCTTCTTGCTTTTGAAAACCCATTTCCGAAATGGATCACAGAATCCCTTCACCCCAGCTTCATTTTTCCTTGAACCTTTGTCTTCATGGTAACAGTCATAGCCATCATTCCCAATCCACAGACACTCTATACACATTCCTTATGGAATCCTCATGTACTTATGGACTTTCATAGGTGCAATGCTTAATCCCATTTTACAGATGAGGTCAGTGAGGCTCCTGAAGTTTCAGTAATTTGTCCAGTTTTATAATTTTAAAATAATTTCTTATGTGTGTGTGTGTGTGAGAGAGAGAGAGTGCAATGCTCAGAGAACCTTAACTTTAACATTATGTGGCAATAAATTTTGAGATATTAATTTCTTCTTGATAATTTATGTGATTTCTTTTCAACTCTACCCCTGATCAGAGAAAATATTTCCAGGCCAAAAGTGGAAAGCTAGGTTTATGCCAGTGAAGGTGTGGACTGTGGATGGGGTCCCAGGTGTATGAATAGTCCTCCATGAGATAAGTACAGGTATGAAGAGGAAGCATTCAGAAATGTTTACCACAATTGGAAAGAGTAATTTTGTGTTTGATGGCCCAGATATAGCAAAGTGAATGGGCCTGTCTTTTTTATATTTCACTATTCTTTATTTCATTTTTGTTTATAAAATTATCAGTCCATGGCAAAGTGTGTATGTGGTGGGGAGGGGACCAATTCTCCATCAGTTTGGGAGGCCCTGGACTAGATGGTGGTCACATGAGGAATGTGTGAACATTACCCAGGCCCTGTTAATGAGGCCCAGCTGCCTCCTTTTGTAGGGACTGGACATCATGAAGGCAAACAGACCCCAGAAAAAGGGTGGCTACACAATGAACTGAGATGGTCAAAATCCTAGCCAACTGGCAAAGATGTCTATGCCCCAGCAAGTCATGGAAACTAGGGAATGCAAGCCTCTGAGCAATACAGAGACATAGCTAAATGAGAGCCGCCCATTCAATGGTTAGTTGGAAGAAAATGGGGGTCATTTCAGAAGCCACCTTTATGGGACACCAGAATATGACTCTTATCTCAGAGGCCACCTGGCAAGATGACTTGAAGCCTAGATTGTATTGCCTCTGCCCCATGCTTGCTTTTGTCATGCTTTAAACACTTAAAATTTAGGTACAATCCTAGTGAAAGAACTGTGGCTCAAAAACTTGTGTTTAAAATTTTGCTACCCTGGGTCAAGTGGGCTTAAAATAGAAACTAAGTTGAAGTGGAGTTATATATGTTTTAGTTTGTGGACCTGTGATACACACGCAAAACAAACCTGTACTGAAAACCAGCTACTAAGTGATTTAAGGCATCAGAAATAGTGTCTAAATCCCTTCATTTGCCTCCAGGACAGATATCAGCCTATGAACAAAGGGCATCAGCTTCCCTCCCCCGGCCCGGAAGAAAGGGGCTCCCAGGCTGCCAGAATTTTCATAGGGATTCCGGCTCCAGAAGGTCTGATGGCATCATTGATTCCATGTTCTTTATCCACTCCTATTTCTAATCAGTCAAAGTATTCTGCCAGCTCTTTCTTTGACATGTTTCTCATATGTGCTCTTACTTTAATATTTCTACTGCAATCAAATGAGTTTATCTTATTTAGTTTCCTCAGACTTTAATTAGTAAAATACCTGATCTCCCAGACACTAGTCTGTCCTATCTCCTATCCAATTTTTTTTTGATAGCCTAAAACAAAAACATTCTTTAGATCATGACAGGACTATGCTCAAATTCTACTGGTTCTTGTTTATCAGAATGAAATCTAAATTCCTGGGTCTGACTCAACCAGCCTTTCCATTCTTATCTTCCCTGCAGTCTTCTGGCCACATTAGGCTTAATCTAGCCTCATTTCCTCATTCCTGCTGAGCTTTCTCCTAGGAGTATCTCCTTCCTCCTGCCTACGCATATTCTCTGTATTCTTACATTCTTAGGGTTGCCACTATTCCAGGAGGTCTTACCTCACCATCCTGCTTCAATTGTACGGCTCCTCTGTATTTTCCAACACTTTTGGTCTTAATTTCTGCCTGATACTTAAGAGTGCCTAACTGATTCCTGGCTAGCTGGGCTCTTCCAGTTTTAATACTGATAGTCCTTCCCTGGGAAGCTCCTCAGTCCTATCATTGTTTGGAGGACTTTTCTTCTCAACTAAATTGGAATCTCAGTAAAGGTAAGAAGTGCTCCATTCTCATTTTCTAATGTCACTTAGTTTTCACCCACGAGAAATATATTATTGTCCAGCTGTACATTAAAGAGTATGTTTTGCATTTACCCAACATGCATTTTCCCAACACACCACTTACAATGAAGTGCTCAATGAGAACCAAGAAATTGCAAAAGAAAAACCTTTTTATCTGGGAAATGTGAACCCCTTTAAATTATCAGGCCCAGAGGGGCATTTAAAATGTACCAGCAGTCATGTCTCATTCCCCCTTGAGCTAAATAATTACCTCCTGAAGCCACTTGCTATGGGACTCTAGACTCACTGACGTCAAGTAGCCAAAGGTACTGCACACTCCTTGGTTTAACAATGGATAGACAATCACTAGCCAATGTTATTTTTGTAAGCGAATGAGAATTCCTGACAAACAGCTTTTGTAATCGCCCCCTCTCCTGATTCATCCTTTTTTTGTTTAAAAACTTGATCCTCTCTTTTATGCCCAGGAGCACTTGCCAAGGCAGCTTGGAAGTGTGTCCCAGGCTACATTCCTCAACCTTGGTGCTGGAATAATCTCTCCTTAAACTAGATTCTGACCTTCTTGATTACTTTAGGTTGACAAAATTAGTGAGCTCTTTCAGGTGCGTTCCGCTTGTCTGCTCCTCCATTCTTCCCATCCCATACTTTCAACTGTGATGGAGAGAGTTTTGGGAGTTTGGAAGTTAAATAGAAACAGTCGATTCCTACAGGATTCCTGGAAAGAAATTTGCAACCAATCTTCTGGAGCAAGTCTTCATTGTGGGGTGTCTATGATATTTTGGAAGTTCTAAAATAAACTTGGAGTGCACTTTCAAGTGGGAATTTTCTCTAACACAGGGCTTAGAAAGCCTCCTCTTCTACGCCTGTTCTGACCTCTTACGAGCCCAGAGGTAGTCAAATGGTGTGGAAGACAGTGAGCGGGAGGGTCTGGCAAGGAGGGCTGGGATGGGTCCTGGGAAGCCTATGCAAGCAGCAGGAGCAGGGACCACTGGACACAGAGTCTTCTCGAATAAGGGGAAAGCTCATCAAGCTTTACAGGAGATTTGATGTATGCCCCGTACCACTCCCCACCCCCACAGAGAACCTCCGTAGCTAGACTTTTTTTTTTTTTTTTTTTTTTGAGACAGAGTCTCACTTTTTTCCCTGGGCTAGAGTGCCATGGCGTCAGCCTAGCTCACAGCAACCTCAAACTCCTGGGCTCAAACAATCCTCCTGCCTCAGCCTCCCAAGTAGCTGGGCCTACAGGCATGCGCCACCATGCCCGGCTAATTTTTTCTATATATATTAGTTGACCAATTAATTTATTTCTATTTTTAGTAGAGATGGGGGTCTCGCTCTTGCTCAGGCTGACTTCGAACTCCTGACCTTGAGTGATCCGCTGGCCTCGGCCTCCCAGAGTGCTAGGCTTACAGGCGTGAGCCACTGCGCCTGGCCTGTAGCTAACTTTTAAACTGCTATCTCTGATTTGTAGGGTTTTGGGTAAACAAGAGTCTATACACATTGAAAATGTGCCTAAAACATTTTACAAGCAATAATTCCCTTGTGATAAATGCCTCCCCTGTGCTGTAGAGAAAGACTTCTTACCTTAGCAGCAGGACCATCTTTTTTTTCCCCTTCTGAAGTCTACTGTCCCTAAGGGCACTAAGAGCTTTTAATTTACCAGAAATAAAGATATCTATCCCTATGATGTCAAAATAGAAGCTAAAGTATATTGGTGCTTGGATTAATAAGGTGTTTTAGAAGAAAGTTCCTTGATGAATAGGATTTTAAGGAGAAATTTAGAAAAAATTGGAAGTGAATAGAACAGAGTTAGTATAGTAGTCAGGGTTCTCTAGAGAAACAGAAACCATAGGGTATGTACACATGCAAACATGCACACACACACACACACACACACACACACACGTGCAAACAGATTTTAAGTAACCGGCTCATGTAATTGTGGGAACTCACAAGTTCAAAATCTATAAGGCAGAATCTAGAAATTCCCACAGGGACTGATGTTGTAGCTTTGAGCCCAAAGACTGAAAACTCAGAATTTTTGTGATGCAGTCCAGAAACAAAACTTCCTTTCTTTTAGAGGATCTTAGGACTTTTAAGTCCTTTGTCTGATTAGATGAAGCACATTACACTTTGAGCTTTACTCAAATTCTACTGACTTAAATGTTAATCACTTTTTAAAAATAATCTTCACAGAAATATCTAGACCGGTGCTTGACCAAACAAGTGGGCACCACAGCCTAACAAAGTTAACCGATAAAATTAATCATCATAGTGGAAAACAAAACTATATATGTCAGAGAATAAATTTTTATTAAGTATAAGCAAGGTAACAATGCAAGGCAAGAGTTGTATTTTAAAACCTAAAGTAGTCCAGGGATCTCTAAAATTTTCTAAGTACATATCCTCAAAGGTGAATCTTACATAAAGTAAGATTAATTTATTTTTAAATTTTAGCTCTCCCCTTCAAAAAAGTCAGATGTGAATGTAAAGTTCCCCACTTTTCCTAGTTTAACACAACAGACCAAGAGAAAGCATGATCTGCAGCATTTGTAAAACTAACAGAAAAACACTGCAGGGGAAGGTCTCAAAGCCACAGAGTAAGGTAAATACTAGGTTGTAATCTAATTAGCAAATGATAATAGAAGCCAATAGAAAACAGGCCACATGCCCAAGAACTACAATTCCCTGGGGAAATAAATGATTGATCGCTTGGAGACAGGAAACAGATAGGGGAAAGCGTGTTCTTGCCTTTGACCTGAAACGTAGATCACAGCTTCCAAACCAAGTAAAAGCAGTTGTGAAAAAACAAATGCTTTACATTCCAGCAGTTTGTCATTACAGGGAAGACTGGTGAAGTCCTACAGTAGAACAGCAGTGATTCTTGCTATTAAATTCCTAACTTACTTAAGAAATGTTGCTACATGTAGAATTACAGTATCAAAATTTGGGTTTTTTTCAGTGTGAAAATGAAGAATTAGCTTCTGGCTGGGCGTGGTGGCTCACTCCTGTAATCCTAGCACTCTGGGAGGCCAAGGCCGGCAGATTGCTCAAGGTCAGGAGTTCAAAACCAGCCTGAGCAAGACCCGTCTCTACTATAAATAGAAAGAAATTAATTGACCAACTAAAAAAATACATATATAAAATTAGCCGGGCATGGTGGCACATGCCTGTAGTCCCAATTACTCAGGAGGCTGAGGCAGGAGGATTGCTTGAGCCCAGGAGATTGAGGTTGCTGTGAGCTAGGCTGATGCCATGGCACTCACTCTAGCCTGGGCAACAAAGTGAGACTCTGTCTCTAAAAAATAAAAATAAATAAAAAAAATAAAGAATTAGTTTCTTACACCCCTGCCCATTTCACTATGCTTTGCTGCTGATAACGGAGAGATACAAAACCCAAAACATACAGAGCAGCTATGGCCACCCATCTCCCTGTTCAATTCCTAAGATGCTGCTCCTTAGGGGAAGTCGCCTTCGGGATGTTAGTGCTGTTTCTTAGTGTCCACAGCTCTGTCCCTAGAAGGGATGATCTGCTGAGAAGATAGCACCTCAGCTGAAGGACTCAGCTGTGTTTTCTGAAAGAGAAAAGATAGAGATTTATGTTAGAGTGAGAACAATGTGAACGACACTTTAACACGGTTTAAAGGAATTTCACTGTAAGATTGTGGAACGGTGACATTGGAAACCCTTCTGAGTATATAATCCTCAGGCCACAGTTTGGATGAGGCCGATAATCTAAGGCAACAAGTAGCACACAGAAGTGTCTGAGTGAATGATGATAGCTGGAGATATCAAAAAAAAAAAAAAAAGAATCTGAAGGACAGAATAGAATTGAGAGTACAAAAATGTTTAGAAAACAGATGAATGACTTGTTTTGTGTTACAACTGAAAGCGAATCAAAGGTAGGGAAGGACAAAAAGAAGAATGCATTCCTTTGCCCAGCCTAGGCAGATGTTTGCATCAGAACAGTGGAAGAGAAAGTATAAATTCACCTAAGAAGCAGAAGAGAAAGTAGACAAGAAGGACCCTGAGGACCATTTGTAAAGCAAAGCTGAAAGGGCTAGCATGTTCTCTACAGTCAAAAAAGCCAAATTGTTAAATAGCATTTGTATATAATTTAATCAAGGATAAAATAACTCCTTGAAATAGAAGTTTCAATGAAATTACCTTCCCCTGTAAATTTCCTTTCAATTACTTGCCGTTACATTTAGTTAACAATTCTCATAAATAAATATTGACTACCTATAGGCATAACAATCTGGAGCTGGGTAAAACAAAATCAGGTTTGAAAATGGGCAGGAGTTATATATATTGAGAGCCATAAAAATACTCACACTCTGATCCATTGAGTCTACATCAGCAATTCTGTCTTCAGAAAACAAATCAGTTAAAAACCTATAAATGAATGTTTTTATGTTCATTTCTCAAATATGTGTTATTCAGACTCTTGGAAATAGTTTCAATGTCCCCAATTACGAAAATGCTCACATAAATTATATTATTGTAATTTACTAGAGAATCATGCAACCATTGAAATAATATTTGTCAATTTTTTTATTAAATTGAAAGTGCTTATAATGAAATGTTGAAAAAACTAAAGAACATATTTTAAAATGTCCATGATAATTTCAACTCTAAAAAGGCAGAAAAGGAAGAGGCTGAGTGGAAGTACTAAACATGTTAACAGTGGTTAACAGCAGCAGTGATATTATGAATGTTATGATATGATGAGTTGTTATTTTCATTGGAGTTTTCTACATTTTGCAAACATTATAATTAGGAAGAGCAACATCAACAAATTAACAAAAAGAAAAATAAGGAGAAAAAGAAATAAAGATGGTAACAAGGATATAACTTTTCTGAAGTGGGAAGAGAAGGTCAAATTGTAGCTAGGTAGGTAATGACATCCAAATTTAAGGAGATAATTAGAGTGGAGATGGCTCATCTGTAGTCAAGGTGGAACCACAAATGCACAATCTCAAGGTTATAGCATAACCAGACTTCACACATATTTTCTGACATATCATGCCAGATATCAATGAGGAGCCTTTCAAACATCAATTGCTTGGAAGGAGAAAAAAACAAAGAAAGAATATTGAAGCTCTGAATGGATCAAGAGCTAGTGGGCATGATTATTATTTGTAAAATTCTGTGTGTTTCCCCATCTAATTCCGGGGCCTCATAAGAAAGCCATGGGGTCTTGACCAAGTTGTAGTTTTGAAGGCTTTCCTTTGCTTATACTTTGTGGCAGTATTTTCTCTCCTTGTGCGAAGGGGATATGGCACAGTGTGGCCCCTAATGAGAACTGTCACTGCTAAATGCCAAAGAGGAACATGACTAGATAGCAGGACAGGACTAAAACCAATGAATATGCAAACCCTTTGTTCCTCAGGAGTTTCACAGAGTAAAATTAGTGTGTGCATCAATAAAACAACTATTAATGGGTAGATGGTTGTTAATCAATCTTTCTCTTTTCCTTTCTCTCTCTATCCACTCTACATTTGTATTAATAGTTATAGAGAAATGCCACTAACTTTGTGGGTGGCTATAAACTAGTGCCATTATTATATGCTTTGTAAGTAAATCATATTTCATACCAACTATTGGCAATTATCCTCTTCCCTTAATTTTTAGGAGCTATTTCACAGTTGTTGATAATATGCATAATATCATAAATAAAATATTTCCATTTCAAAAAGCAGAAATTATTGAAATTGATTTATGGTTGAAGCATAAAACTTTAGTACAGATAGGAAAGATAAAAAATAAAGATAAATGTGAAAATAGAAGCAGAAATTTGCAAGATTTTGGATGAAATAGATGTACTAGAGTCTCAGTAAATCATATAATTTGGTTGGATCTCTGTTTACTTGAGGAAACTCCTCTGAAAAGCCATAAAGATTTATCAAGTTCACAGGAAACTATTTGCTAGAGACATCTCATATGGGATGAGGTACCTGTGCATAGTGAAGGTAAGAAGTTAATAAATAGTCTCCAGCATACTGAAGGAAGCTGAATCCAACACAAGATCCTTGTTAAATTGGGAGAGGAGAGGGCTGCGGTGATGTTGTAGGTCTTGATGAACAATTCAGGTGCCTTCGAATGCATATGTTGTCATCCTTCATTTTTTTCCATATTTATTTGCCTCTAAGCAGTGTTATATAGTTCTGTGGTCCCAAAAACCTCGCTGCAAATCAGAACCATCTGAAGAGTTTTAGTTTTTTAATATAGATTTTGGAGGTCCGATCCTTGGAATTCTATTTTAGTAGGAATAAGAGATTAAGGTAGGGCCTGGACAGCAATATCTGTAGCACTTCTGACACAGGTCAGACTGAGGCCCCAATGTGGGAAACAGAGTGGAGGTGGGAGGAGGAGGGGAAGTATTAGGCTTCCTTGGAAAGGTATCCTCTGACTATAAACTCCCACTTAGACCTCACAATTCTTTCTCCCTTCCTCCTCACTCATTTTCTCCCTCTCAGAAAGGAGAGGCCATTAGTTCACCAAGATGTGAGAGGAGGCCAGTCCAAGTCCAGCACCTATGGGAATTGGAACCAAGGGAAAGGTGTCTCCTGACAAAGTCAAAGACAGGGAAGCACACCAGGATGCACAGAAAGATTGGGTCAGACCTCAGCTGGTATCCCATAGCAAAAGCTACGAAAGAGAAATCTATTCACGTGTGTGTGTGGGGGGGGGCGGTGATAAGTGGGTGGTGCTGGTGGTGGGCAGTCCACAGTCTTTGATTTATAGAAAGGATAGGAAAATGAAGATGGAATAAGCTATTGGAATTGATGACGTGATGTTTAGCAGATCGGGATGATTTTTGAGGAACATGGTATGGGGAAAGAAAAACAGCCAGCAAATTGTGAGGGAGTCAAGGCAGTTGGTAGATATACATTTATTTTTTTTAAATTTGCTTATTTACTGTTATCATTCATTTATTTGACAAATATCCATTGAGCACCTACTATGGCTAAGCATTCTTTTCAAAACTGAGAGTACTAATGACTCAGACAGTTCCCCTGCCATTGTGGATCTTACAAAAGCACTTGTTCAACAAGTTTTATGGTTTTTTTTCCCAATTCTGGTAGATTCAGTAGGCTGCATAGTTTACTTCAAAATTATTTCTATGTAGGAGAGATTTGCACATGATTGAAAGCAAAGAAAAAAGACTTAGAAGGGAAATTCAAGATATAAGAAAGAAGATATAAGAAGATATAAGATATAAGAAAAAGAGTAAGTAATGGAAGACATTGAAGATATAAGAAAAAGAGTAAGTAATGGAAGACAAAGTTATCTTTGGAATTGAGAATGAGATGCAAAGGAAGAAATATGAAAGGACAGTTGGGCCCTGTAAGAGAGATATTCTCAGAGACAGAAGGGAAAGAAATTAGAACATGCTAGAAACAGAGTAAAGAAGAGGTAAGACACTGTAGTTATTTTAAATATACACCTGTTGATAAAGGTAGGCTTAGAGATATTACTGAAAGTATAAGCTATATATAATGCATATGCATATAATACATATGTTACAACAAAAGCCTATAGCATCTAAATTTACCAATACTCAATTCTTATCTGAATAATAAACAAATAAAAATTTGGCTGATAGTTTACCTTTCTCTATTACGAAATAATGTTTACTTAACTCGCCATTATAATTCTTTCTGGTGGCTTTTACATCAACATGGGGTTTAATGAGCCTCCCATGGTGGTGAATCATTCTTTAGTTCCCAAGTTAATTTTAAAAAGGTTCAAAGAAACACTCATAAGGTGCCTCAGTTTGTTTGTGCTGCTATAACAAAATGCTGTAGGTTGGGTAACTTATTTAAGAAAAAAACCAGAAATTTATTTTTCACAGGCTGGGAAGTCCAAAGTCAAGGCACCAGCAGTCTCAGTATCAGATGAGGGACCAGTCTCTCCTTCCAGGAAATGTCTTGTCACTGCATCTTCTGGAGGGGAGCAATTCTGTTCCTTAGCCAGAGAGAGGGATGGAAGGGGAAGAGAGCTGAATGCAGCCTGAAGCCTCTTTTATGAGGGCCTTAGTCTCATTCATGAGAAAGGAGCCCTCATGATCTAATTGCCTCTTAAAGGCCCCACCTCTTATTACCATCACACTGGCCATTAAGTTTCAACACATGAATTTTGGAGAACATACATTCAAATCATTGTATAGGTCAAACTTCAGGCTAAGCACATAGGTTGCTTTATTTGGGACCTAAATATGGATCACATCCATCATATAGGACTGAGAACTGCTGATTCCTAGATGTTCAAGCTGATACTTAAGGATGGAATTTTGTGGCTCTTGGGAAGGAGGTTCATTATTTAGAAAGACATCTGATGAGTAAGATGTGCAACTTTTGGGGGATGGACATGCTTGAAGCTCTTACTAGAGAAGGGAGGAGGCATGGGCAATATATGTAACCTAAATACTTGTACCCCCATAATACGCTAAAATAAAAAATTAAAAAAAAAAAGAAAGACATCTGATACAGATATCCCCTAAAACCCAGTCTAACTCTAGAAGGACACAAGTCAATGGATCTCTACCTGTTTTGACTCCATCCAACAAATCATACTTGATCAATACAAGTGGGTTGTCAATTTTCCTGAATAACTGATTTGTCCAAGACACAGTAAGTTCAATGCTACCTCAGTTCATTTGATAGTTTCATTGGAGATACTGTAACCTATTAAACCCCATTGTGTCCCCTCAGAAAAATAGCATCCTTTTCAGTAGCCACAGCTGGCCTCTGTCTTTGTAACTCCCCTTGGCGTTCTGTAAGACAGCCATGTTGTAGCTGCAAGCTATTACAACAACACACTGACTTCCAGATTTACAACTGTGTGCTTGTCATTTCCAGATGTAGTTTTACTAAGACAGTTGTGCAGGAAACATTGTGAGAAGCAGCAGATTTCCAGTAAAACATGCCTATAAACACTGTGGTTTCTGGCAAAGGGTGGGGGGAAGGGTTTATACCCAGATGCCTTAGAAAAATATAGTCTATTCTTTGTTTCATATTTACCCTGAGGGTTTAAGTGTGATCTACAGGTTTTGTTTTTGTTTTGTTTGTCCCTTCTGACACTAGAGCAATCTATCTAGACCCCTGTGTCCTGTAAATGGTTGGAGCCTTGAGTTATGTGCTTTCTGCCTATTGTTCTGTTAACAACACAGGAATTCTAGAATAGGAAGTCAGAACCTTAACTACAAAAGCAATTACTGTAGATATTTTGAATTGATCTCCATAATCTTTAAGCTTCTGAGCAGCACCTGGACAGGTTAATTTGAAAGCAGAAACCAAAACTTCCTGTGGGAAGTCACAGACCCATGAGTTCATGAATATTTTTCTACATTCCATTGAACAAGCTGCCTGATTTTTCCCTTAGCACAAGCCAACATGATTCAAAAGACAAGTTTTGGCCGGGCGCGGTGGCTCACGCCTGTAATCCTAGCACTTTGGGAGGCTGAGGCGGGCGGATTGCTCAAGGTCAGGAGTTCGAAACCAGCCTGAGCGAGACCCCGTCTCTACCAAAAATAGAAAGAAATTAATTGACCAACTAAAAATATATATATATACAAAAAATTAGCCGGGCATGGTGGCGCATGCCTGTAGTCCCAGCTACTCGGGAGGCTGAGGCAGGAGGATCGCTGAGCCCCGGAGATTGAGGTTGCTGTGAGCTAGGCTGACGCCACGGCACTCACTCTAGCCTGGGCAACAAAGTGAGACTCTGTCTCAAAAAAAAAAAAAAATAAAATAAAATAAAATAAAAAAAAAAAAAAAAAAAAAAAAGACAAGTTTTGGCAGGAAGCAAATTAGCACATATGGGTGTGGGTGGCAGTGCCTTAATGCCCAAAATGGGCCCACTTTTATTTTCAGTTGTGGCTATATCTATTAATACATAATACCAAGTCAAGGAAGAAATTGGTTGTGGCAGACCCATTCCTAGGCAAAGTTGGGAAGTAGATGAAGTGTACTGACTCCATGTTTGTTATTCTTAGCTTTCTCTTAAGCTAGTCTCTTTTCTTTAGGGACTCACTACAATGTTGCTGGCCTGTCAGTGTTCCCCTCTCTTGTGGCACTGCTATCTCCTCTACTCAGTACTCCAGACTGATACATCTCTGTTCTCTCTTTCATGAGTACATACCTGCTCTCAGCCATCCATCCATTCATCCACCCAGCTGCCCATTTCTGTAACTTCTTATTAATTAAAAGGAATAACCACTAGTGTGTTGATGACTTAGGAATATATTTCAAAGAATGATTGAGCCCGAATAGATGATTCTTATACTTTTAATAATGCAATGTCTTAGTCATTTTAAAGGTTTTTTTTTTTTTTTCTGCTGATACATATATTTCCATAGAATAATTTTGGGATCCATGTAGAGTGCAAGAGGTTGGAAAAGAAGGAGGTCTAGCAAAAGGAAATGTCCTGGTTTGCTCTACAATAGCAGCTGAATTTCTTTACAAAGTATATTTTTAGACTCATGTGAGATTTGTAGTTATAAAGGAGTTATGAAAGAGAAAGAAAAAAGAAAGAATGATACCATCTTAGTTTAAAAAATTAAATCAGTTTAAGATTGTATCATATCAGTGATAGAGATATGTTACTAATAGAATACCTTATAAAAGACGCTCAAATATGTGTAACACATATTATACCTAATTGGCTGTGAATGAACCATCTTATGGTTTAAACTTAGTTTCCCGAAGTGTAATCCAACTGCCTTGCCTCCTTGACAACACTGACCTACGGGCATGCCCCAAAGAGCCAAAAATTGTGGAAAGAAGATAGGACAGGTATATCCCTTCCAGGGAGCAGGACACATCCTGGATAATGGTCGTAGGTTCCACACCCAACTAGGGGCCAGCTTATACCCCCAATTATGCTGAGGGCAATAGAATATATTCTGATGAACTAGGCCTGTGCTACTTGTCCACCATATACATAAGCAGGATTACCATGGAGTGCAAGAGAGATGCAAATGAAAATTCTAATAATGCATGTGCAGTAGGTGGTATTTTCCCAGAATGAACAATACTGTGTGAACGTGCCTATAAATTCAGTAAAGTAATAGAGCAGGACATGCAGAGTGGATGACTTTGACTTCTGATGGGAGCACAGTGTCCATTTTCAAAAGATGCTTTTTAAAATTAGCTAAAATATAATAATAATATGTATATGATTCTTTTCTCTGAGTTTTTAAGTAATATGCTGAATGATAGATTTCTGTATAGTGCACCTTCTTTCAAGAAAAGATCTTATTTCTCATGCCCTAACTTCTATCGCCTGATCAATAACTTCAAAGCAATGGGCCAGCAATACAAACAAAGAATGGATAAATAGCCACATCAGGCTTGGGATTGGGATTCTTATTTTTAAGGCTTTGCTTAAGAAAGAGGATATCCACCAGGCAGAACTAATTAAGTAAGAAGCATTATTAGTAGAATTTTTATTTGCATTTCATAAGCCTCTAAAGCAAAATAATGCAAATATATTGACTAAATTTGGCAGTTAGAACGGAGAATTATTGCTCTGTAGATTGCAAAGTGATTGACAGTGACATATAATATTCAACATAACAAGCTCAGAGCAGAAACATTTGTTCGTGGTGACATTCCTTTTCCGAAAACTAAGGGAAAGCGACATTTATTTAGTAGCTTATGTGTAAACAGTTTCTTTATTTCTCTATTTTTCTTTTTCTAGAAGCAGCTTTTCATTCTGTGGTTCACTTTTCATTAATTAAGATTGTTTCATCTTTGCTAATTAATCACAAAACAATGCATTCTAACAAAAAGAAAAGCTCTTTAGGTCAACATAAACCAGTTGAGGTGAGTAATATGCAACCTAAGATGTCAAAACAACAGCAAGAAAATAAACCTAACCCACTCGCTTAATCTAGCAAGGGCTTTAACTAACAAGATTGCCTTCAGAATGTAAAAGCAAATGGCTTGTTAGGGGACCTTTTGGTAGGAGAGCAGGGAGCAGGAAGAGAAGGAAAAAGGAGAGGAAGGTAAGAGGAAGGAGTAAACGAAAAGGGAGAGTGAGCAAGGGGAGAAACAAAGGGTATCTGTGTTTTAAATATGTGGAGAAGAAAACAATGCAATCTGCATGCTTTACTTTCATGTGTTCAAGCTATTACATCACACAGGAGAGGTATAATAAAGTGTACTAGTGAGTGGTTAGGTCACCCTAATGAATTCAAATAAAATATCTCTTTCTCCTAAAGAGGTGGAGCATTTTATTAACTAGCATTTGGAGAGTGTTATTATTTTTTATGTCTCAGGTTTTATGGATCCTATTTTCCTGGGAGGCTGTGGAAACAGTGACAAATGTTGCACAGACCAGAAACTCATATTTTGTGTTTCTAAAACAAATCAAAGAAATCACAGAAGAGGAAAAACAAATCAGTTAACCTGCAACTTTATCTATGAAGTTTAGATGTCAGCATAGTTTGTAAAATCTGCCACCTCTATCATGGTTAAAACAGCACCAATAAACACAGGGAGACATTTTATTATATGACTGTATCATGGATCTTTGAAATCAAATGTGTATTCATGAACCTCTTGGATGTTATATCACATAAGTAATATGCATAAAAAATGAGCTCTTCAGATGAGGTAATCTTAGCTGGAAGTAGTACTACAGCAAAAGTTAGAATTGGTTAGAGCTGAAAACATTTGATGTATTGGATTTTCAGAAAAGAAGGAAATTGATATTCTATGAACAATATTGAAAATATTTTATTTTGTATTTAATGGTGGAAGGTAAAACAAAGAATATTTTATACTTTAATTAATTAATCAGAATATACAAAGATTCAATAAAATCATTTAAAGTTTACACATGATAATTTATCTAATAAATAATATTAATAATATATAATAGGTTATTTAATGTTTGCATGTCTCTATTATGTATCTATACGTACATATATGTATATTACTATTATATATATTTTTAAATAATTTTTCATTATATAACAACACTACAGATTTAAGAAATGAGAGTTCATGGAATTATCCTTTTTAGTAATAATGACTTTTGGCACATTTGGTATAAGTTTTCTAAAAAACCTACATAACATCAAACCTCTAAATGTTCCAACAGGAAAAAGCTATGTCATCATACATACAGTCACAAAATTCTAGACTTCTAATGTATCTTTTAAACCTTTGGGTAAAGAAAAACAATACCCATTTTTCCACTCATTTTTTAAAAGTTTCCTATTAGAGAAAAAAATGGAGATGGCTTTGTTAGCCTCCATCAGAATAGAGTCAGATGACGGAGAGTGTTTGCATTGAATCGAGCTACCTAGTGTTCCACCTTGTCAATATAACATTACATTTCATTGGTGATCGAATTATTTCAATTTGCCATGGCACTACTTTTCTGAAGCTATCTGTGGACCCATGTAGGTCAAGGGGAAGGAAAATTAGGGGTCATCCTAAGTTTATACCATATAGTGTTTTCATTTTCTACCCAGCTAAGTACATCCAGGCTCCCTGTTGGGCAAGCCTTTTTTTCCTTTGTCTGTTATTTTCAGAAAAAAAGACTACATATGACAGTCTCAGAATCTTACCAGCCTGAACACAGATGGTAAAGATTACAGCACGCTGAGTATTGACCTTTAGAAGCTGCCTTTCTTCTCAAGGTTCTTCTCTTTTGACAGCTAGACTGGCTTTTTCTCAATTAATTTCATTACCAAAACTAGTTTTGCCTTTTATTTTTCCTCTGATGAGTGTTAACTAGACTTTTATCAACAAAGTTCCGTTATATTCTAAGCAGTTGGCAGACCACACTATCACAAATCGTTACCTTGCAGTCCTCATTGACGCACTGGCATCAAGAGCTCGGAGATAATGTAGACATTGTTTAAATGCTGGCTTTCCTTTTTCAACAGGTACCTAAGCTAATGAATTTCAACTGGTTGCCGAGATGAGCAATGAGTGGGGACCTGGGAGAAAGAGGTCACGGACGGCAAGTAGGAGGCCCCCCCATAAATCACAAGATGGAGCATTTATGAGCTGGCTGTAAATTGTCAGCATAAGGCTACAGAGTGAGCCTAGACTTTGATCATAAATAAAGAAGAAAGCTAAAACAATATAAACCGGGGTGCCCAAATTAAATGGAAGATACAACTGCACTGTTTGTGGATCCAAAAATGCCATTTCAGATCTTAAATATAATAGATATATTAAGAAAATCCAGAAAAGAGATTAGACTACAAATATTTTCTTTAACACCGAGCTAAAGTAATAATACTATTAGCCCAGCAAACTCTCACATGCACTAGATTTTTACAATCACCCAAATGTAACAGCAGGTACTATTTTACATCATAAAACCTGAGAGAGAAACCAGAGTGAATCCCTTTTTTATTATGAAGAAATTATGTGGTAGATTATTTTCTGATGGAAAGTTTAGACTATTCAGTTTTAAAGATATGAATCTGTTTCCTACTATACTTCAAACAGTGATAAAATTACTATAATAATATCTCGGCACTATAAAACATGTTGAAATACAGCAGTAAACCATTATCTGCATTGTTTTATTTTGCTCAAATAAATTAAAGCTCAGCCATTGATCTGAGATAAAAATTATCATTTTAATATGCACTTAAAATTTTGTGCAATTTTAGAAGGCAGTACAGTTAGACTTTTGATCTCAAATGAGTAGGTGATAAAAGTGTCATGTAAGATTTGCTTATATTTTACAATTTCATTAAAAGGGGATTAACTTTTCGGAGAAAATATGAGAAAAAAACTAATTAAAATTGAGAGCCTCAATAAATTTACCTTTGCAGTGTCACATAACGTTTTGCAAGTGCAACAGAATGGTGGTAGCAAAGTGAATCATTCTAGGAAGTCTTAAAACAAATACAAGAAAATCCCTTCTTATACAAGTCAGAGAAATTGCTCTGATTTATCAGTCACCCAGAGAAACAGTAGAAGAGAAACTGGCTCCATCAGTAGATGCTAAAAGATCAGAGGCGTCTGTGTTACCAGAGAAAAGTAGAAACATTCTTCTCATTTCCTTTGACAATTTTGCCCCAAACCATAAATCAGATCTATTTCTTTAAATTTTTCTCAAAAAATAGGACTGAAAGCCAGTAAATCAGGCACAAGATATTTTAGAGATATAAAGTTAAAGATTTTAGGATTTAAGAAGACCTTAGAAATCAGATCACCTTGTCAAACATACTCAGATTAGCAATGAAAGTGCTGTATTTAACCAAGGACACAAAACTAGTTGGCAGAATTTAAATCGGAACCCAGCTATATTGGTTCCCTGTTAGAGGTTTCTGCTGTACATATGTTTCCTACCTGCCCAGTCCCATTTTTCCTATTTTCACTTTTTCTTTTCTAAATCTGGGGTCTCATATGATTCTACAAAGATTGGTGCCATCCCCAGATTCATCGGTGGGCCATATCTTGCTCGGGCCTTTCCATCCACCCCATTCTACTAGCCATGGTGATGGGTTCAGAGAAGGATATGTGGTCCAATTCAAGACAATAAGACTTTATGAGCTGTTTGCTGGAGACTGAAATGAAAATATAAGAACCTCCCCGATGCTTTCAAGAGCACAGCCAGAAAATATCATTTCTTGCAAGTGGGAAACACCAACCAAGGAGATCCCTGCAGCTGTTGGCTGCCATTTTGCCCCCATAAGAAAAGCTAGCCTGAGGACAAGGCCAGTGCAAGAAAGAAAACAGAACTATGAGAAGAGCAGGGAAATCAAGTTGGAATCCTGACCAAACTGCAGCTCAAACTCTTCTTACCTCTAGAGATCCCATTGTACATAAGCCAATACATCTTCTTTTATTGTTTAGACCAGTTTGAGTTTTCTTTCCTGCCCCTCAAAGTATATTAACACATGTAAAGTTCCTTCCT
The DNA here is from genome assembly GCF_040939455.1 of Microcebus murinus. Classification (NCBI taxonomy): domain Eukaryota; kingdom Metazoa; phylum Chordata; class Mammalia; order Primates; family Cheirogaleidae; genus Microcebus; species Microcebus murinus. The sequence goes on along the minus strand of NC_134111.1, from coordinate 91,037,500 downwards.
CTCATCATGTTTCCTGAGAGCACAGCTATTTCTCGATAATAAAGGAAAGTTCCTATTTGATACACTAGAAAAAAAGTTTATTAAAATTTTTGTTTTGATGAATTCTGACTGCCTATGGTTAATTGCTAAAGGTAACTGTTTCAAGGATTGATTTTTCTCTTTTCATTTACATTAATCAGGCTCTAATTGTCTTATAGAGAATGGTGATAGTAAATTAGTTTAAGAGTTTGCATCTTTGCATAAAAGCAAAAAAAGCCAATAACCAAATGCTCTTACATCTAGAGAAATCTGATTATGTTGGATGCATCTATTCGCCACTTCAAGTCGGGACTGGAAAATAGATTAGGCGGTCAGAATTAGTAGGGAGTAGACTCTGTGGTGCAGCAAAGAAATAAAATAGCTCTTTCACATGGTTTTCTGTCATTTACCCATTATTATTCTTGTTTTCTTCTTGACTGTCTTTCCAGGTAGATGCTCTTATTGCAAACTTGATTGTTTGCAATCGAACTATTATATAACCTCTGGTCCAGGTCAGTTGTCCTCACTCTCAGTTGTTTGCTATAATCACCTGGGGAGTTTTACTCTGATGCCCAGGCTATAACCCAGACCAATGAAATCAGAATCTCTGGAAGTGGGGCCCAGGTATCAGTATTGAGAACCAGTGGCCTAGGTCACTCAATATCTCCAGCTCTAGGAAGGCCAAATGAAAAACATGGAAAAGTTCCACAGGAAAAGGTGAGTGGAGAAGGCCACATAGATTTCAAGTCTGAACTGAAGGACTCTGTTTTCTGCCTTCTGCATCTATCTTCTCACAGTACAGAAATTCAGAGGGCCAACTTCCGGGGGCTGACCTGGGTAGAAGAAACAATGATACCTCCACCTGTTTCCTCTTTCTTGCAGTCAAAAGGCAAAGAGAATCTCGGGGCTTACGAAGCTCATTGCAGCTTCTTAAGGGTAGGAGGTCCTACGGGGATTTGAACACAAAAGGCTATCTTGTGATAAGCAGTGTCCTATGTCCTGGGGGCCTCCTAGTGTATCCTCCTCCTAGAGATCTGATATGAGGATTGAGAGCAGCATATCATACCTTGTCCTGACCATCTCCATCACACCTGGCCGTGACACCATTCCCATCTCCATTTTCCATGGAATGTTTCCCTTCCCAGCCATATTCTTCTGGAAGACACAAGGTTGTTGTCGTTACCAGTCCTGCTCTTCTCTCCCGATGTACACCTCACCTCTGCAGACCGGGTTTGGCTTTTTTTTTTTTTTTTTTTTTTGAGACAGAGTCTCGCTTTGTTATCCAGGCTAGAGTGAGTGCCGTGGCGTCCTAGCTCACAGCAACCTCAAACTCCTGGGCTCAAGCAATCCTCCTGCCTCAGCCTCCCACGTAGCTGGGACTACAGGCATGTGCCACCATGCCCGGCTAATTTTTTTTATATATATATCAGTTGGCCAATTAATTTCTTTCTATTTATAGTAGAGACGGGGTCTCGCTCTTGCTCAGGCTGGTTTTGAACTCCTGACCTTGAGCAATCCGCCCGCCTCGGCCTCCCAAGAGCTAGGATTACAGGCGTGAGCCACAGCGCCCGGCCTCGGGTTTGGCTTTTGAACATCCCTGTAAACATGTACGGATTGATTTTGAAATGTGCGACTATTAGAATGCTTCAATTTTTACTCATGACCTAGGTTACTTAGAGCTTTGCTGATCTGCCTCTTAGATATTTTAAATAATTTCACTAATAAGTTCTGCATATTAAAATTCTAGACCAGTCAATATTGCCATCATGTTGAAATACATCTTTATATGTCAATATAGCCAGCTGAGTAAACATTAAAGCATAATTGAATTTTTCAACAATGACATTTTAATTAAGAAATGTTCTTGGGCTTTTGAGAGTTCAATATATTAGTATTTCTTTATAAGGATTTCTCCTTTCAGAATTTGTTTGAAAAATACAAATGAGCCTGATACTGAAATAACTTGGCATTTTTTTGCCCTAGTTCTATGAGAAAAACTTATCATTTGGACTCAATGTGATGTGTATAATTTTGCTGGCCAGTATTAATTAGTGCAAAATTATAAGCACCAAATTGGAGGGCATGACGTAAGACAATACAAGTACTTTACAAAAATACTTTAGTTACTTCAGATGTCTAGATTTACAAGATAAACTTACATATATATATATATATATATATATATATATACATATATATATATATATATATATATAAAACAGCAGGTGGATCTGGTTTCAGCTTTGGATAAAATAGCATCTTTTTCCTTTACTTATATGCTCCTGGGGGGAAAACAGTGCATATTACTTAGATAGTCAAATATGGTATTATTTTGGGTAGATATTATAGTTGCATTTAGTATGCTTTTAAAGAAAAAGAAACATCTAGGTTCAATTCTAAGTCTTTAATGGCCATTTTTTTCATTTTTTTTCCCCTTCAATTGCAAAGAAAGAAATCCATGAGTATTTTTCATACCTACTGGATTCAATGCCATACTCTCTGAACTTGCCCACAGCTTGATATCTATAGTTTTCTCCACAGCCTTCTGACATCTCAGTCTTTCTTTTAGCTCATAAATCAATTGGTGCTCAAAGAGATATTGACAGATAGCATCAATAAATCAATATTTACTTATCAGGGACATATTCTGTACAACATCCTCTGTTTGGGACTGTAGAGGATGCTAGATTTATAAGATACATTTTCTTTCCTTACAGAGATTGCAATGTTGTCAGGACTATATGTTGTAGTAAACATATAAAAAAGATGAGAAGCATAAATGAATTTAAGCCAGATAAATAAGAGAATATATCCCTTCTATGTCTCCTCTGCAAAAGCCTGAAAGATCTTTCTCCCTTTGTATGTATGTTTATATTCATGCATAATTCTATTTATCTATGTATATATGTATCTATTTTTCTATCTAGCATAAACTCTTCTAGCATAAAATCTTGTTGTGGGTTGTGAAGGGGAAATTTGTCATTTTTTTTCCCACTAGGATCTGAAACTTCCCCTGGTTTTTGAAAAAAATATTCTCTAGTGCCTTCAACTTTTCTAGGACCCTGGCATGTAGAACACAAATGAAAATCTAAGATCAGACACTCCAGTGTTTCCACCCAGAACTTTGAATTTAAATTGAATGACACACAAATGCAGGGACAGAAAACCTATCATTCTGTACCCAGTGGTGCTAGCAGTGGTGGCCATTAGCCAGGGATAGTGCTGGCAGTGGTAGCGATAGTATTAGTTGCAGTATGGACATCATTCTGGGGCAATAGCCAGGGCATTTTTAATCCAATTGTTCTTGTTATGGGTTCTTGTCGGCATTTCTGGTTGCCTTTGGTTTCTGCCCATTTTTAGAACCATGTTCTCCTGGTTTCCTATTGAGTCTATGAACTACTCAACCTCTTCGAGTATATCCTCTGCTGATGAAGTTAATCAGAGTTAGTTATTTGCAATCAAGATCCCTTTTGGTAGAGAAGTTGGAATTGGCAGTGGATAGTAAGCAACAAGGCAAAACCTCAAGGAAATGGAAGAAATCTGGAATCAGTTCTCTGGTCTGATAAAAGCTGAAGGCATTGAAAATCCAGTTAGTCAAGGATTGGGATATACATGGCATGCGGTGGTGACACAGCTATTTAAGTTACTGCCTTGGTTGTCTGGGATGAGGTTCATACCAAAGGCAAATCTGGCAAAATGAGTTCTTATTTTCATGAAAATGAGAAGAAAAGGAATTTAAGGGCTTCACATAGTAAATTGGCTTTTTCTAAGAGCATTGGCAACCTAAGAACTTTTTGTCAGTATCTACTTTATTTTATTCTGATTTTGTTAGCTATTATTAAAAAAATGAATACTACAGCCTCATGCCCAACAAGTATAAGCTGCCTTTCAAAAGTGATACAATTGAATATAGCCCTACAGGATATACAAACAAGAAATTGGATATATACAAAAAGACACAAATTGAAGTCAACCTTAGCACCACGTTGGAAAGAAACATTTTAGTTCATTAACCAATTCTTCCACTCTAGAGCATAACTCCTGTGGATCCAGAATTCTCAATATAAATGTGCTACAGATCTTACAACCTGGATATCCAATTCAACTAAAGATATAACTCTGAGGCTCATTAAAATGCCTCAGAAAAACTTCATCCCAGAAGTAGACACTTATCTCAAGTATATGAATATAGTGAATTAAATATCAAGAATATATCAGTTGTAGACAACTTCTTTCTAAGACCATTGGCTTAAAATGCATGAGCAGAATAACAGTCTCATATTTTCTTATATTTTCTTATTTTATTTCTCTGGCTGTGCATTAGATTCAACAACTAAACTCTTTTCCCTACTCTCACACTCAGAATAGCACAGAACACTTCTGTGACCAGATGTGTGGAGATTTTTCCCTACCAAGAAGCAATTCTCTAGCAGACACCAATTAGGTAGTCTATAATTCAATTCATTTCTGATACTATGTATCTAAGGTTAGTATCAGATCCCACAGGTTAAAGGCTCAGTCCCAGAAGACTGCCCTTCACTTCAGATGCCACTAGCAAGTCCCAGGTTGTCACCTGACCTTCTGACTGACCAGCTATAAATGGAGGTTCCCTTAATCCCCCCTCCTTGGGTGTGATAATTTGCTAGAAAGGCTCACAGAACTCAGGGAAACATTTTACCCATTTATTACAAAGAATATTATAAAAGATACAGTTGAATGGCCAAATGAAGAGGTACGTACGGCAAGGTCAGTAACCATCCCAAGCACAGGAGCTTCTGTCCCTGTGGAGTTGGAGTATGCCACCTCCGGGCATATGGACATGTTCATCAATCCAGAACAGATTGCTTATATTTTATTAAGATAAAGTGATGTTCATTTCTTAGAAGGCGTGTATGACATTAGAATTCACTGGCTTGTACAAAATTTTAACCTTGCCTACAATTTCGCAAAGTAAACTTATGTGTTCTGCTATTTATCCCGGACCATGGCCCAGATAGCAAATAAAACAGCACAACTGTTAGAGGCCTAACAGACCACCGTATATTAATCAATTAAAATAGATCCAGGCGATAGAGTTGCCTGCAACCATTTTCTGGCCATCAAAGGTGGAGTCTATGCATGTACTAAAATATCTTGTTTCATCTGGAAATGCAATTCAGGAAATAAAACATTCAATTACTCAATTAAAATAAAAGGATGCCTGATTTTCTAAAGTCAGCCAAAGTGATTTTGGGGACTATTCTTTGGGTTAGGGCTAGGCCGATAACAAAACCTGGAAACAAAGTAATCCTTAACATTTCTTATGATGTCTCTCATTTTCTTGCCTTTTTCCACTATTTGATTTGCCGATGGTTCAAGACACCTACATGTCCATTACCTGGAGCTGACATCCAGCTGATGACAACACTTCAAAAAGAAGTAGAAGTTCTCATGGTGAACTTAGTTCCTTTGGAAGCTGAGCTTAACTAGAAGAAGAGATTACGAATCATAATGAGAGAAGTGCTGCAAATCTAGATTAAGGTGGAAGCACTTATCTAAGGTCCATCCACCCTTCCACCTAGAGAGCAGAGGGTTTTTTGACAACCTACAAAAGAACTGCTCTTCTTTCCCCAGTGAACTCCTCCAGTCTGTTCAAGGGGAGACTGCCCTCTTTGATATCTTTAATCAATCCATTTACCCTAGGAGAAAATAAAATAAGATTTACTATTTCAGGAACCATCTGTGGATTTTGCCTTTTTAAACCCTACCTTTCAGAGAGACAATCTATTTAGGATTGGGCTCCCTCTTATGTGAGTAAACTTCAGCTGAGTTCTAGATAAAATATGCCTATGAGCCATTCTTTCACAACCACTAATTGAGTGGTTACTTTCTTTTGGGAATGTTTTGTGTGTTTTCAATGCATTAAGTCAGCTAATCCTCACAACTTCGAAACTAAGTACTGTTTTATGGCCATTTTTCATATGAAGAATCAGACACAGTACAGGTAAATAAACTGTCCAAGCTTACTTAGCTAGTAGCTGTGAGTGTTGGACCTAAGTACTCTGACCTCCAGAGCCAAGGTTTATTGTTTCGTAAAAAAATTGAAGAATAATGTGCACCCAGAAAAGTGAATACAAGTGTAACAGCTTGATATTTTTTTACAAACTGAACCCACATGTATAACCAGCACTCCTTTGGAGAAACATAATATTATCAGCACTGCAGAAGTACAGTTGCTGCTCCTTCTTCAGTGCCTACCCTACCTTCCCGAGGTTAAAGACTATCTTCCTCCAGGCAACCACTATTATTACTATTTCTACCAGCATAGATTACTTTTCCCCATTTTGTACTTTTTAAATAAATGGAAGCATATAGTATGTGCTCTTCTGTGTTTGACTTTTGTTTGTTCAATATTATATTTGTGAGATGCATTTATATTTTGCATGTAGATATATATCATTCATACTCGTCATATAGTTCTATTGTATGAATATATGACATTTTCCTCACCCATTTTACCATTGATGGGCATGTGAGTAGTTTTTATTTGGGGGCTGGTGAACCTATGGCCTCCTTTCTTCTGAATATACACTTACAAGTAATGTTGCTGCATCATAGGATGTTTACCAACAGAAGACTCAAAAAGGACATACCACTTAGGCTCCCATGGATAGTATATGAGAGTGTCACTTGTTCAACATCCTTGTCAACACTTAATATTGAATGTCTTTTTCATTTCCGCAATTATGGAAGATAAGCACTTTTATCACAGTGTGATTTTAATAGGTATTTCCCTGATGACAAATAAATATGAGTGCCTTCTTATATATTTATTAGTTTTATAATATCCTCTGTTTTTAAGTGTCCATTCAAGTCTTTTTGCCTTTTTTTTCTCCTATTTGATGGTCTGTCTTTTTTATTACTCATAATTTTTTGGGGGTTATTTACATATTCTGGATGTAACTAATTGCCAGTTATATGTATTGAAAATAACTTCAACCACTTTTGGGGTTGTATTTTTACTCTGTTAATGATGTCTTCTGATGAATGAAAGTTCTTAATTTTAAAATAAATTTGTCTTTCGTCTGTTTGCTTGTTTATAGTTAGGCCCTTTTATGTCCTATTTATAAAACCTTTGCCAATGCCAGCTTCACAAGAATGTTCTCCTGTGTTTTTCCCTAAAAATCTTATGGTTTCTTCTTTCATAGTTAGATCTGCAATCCATTTGGAATTATATATGTACACTGTTTTGTGTATGATATGAAATGTGAATCAAGGCATACATTATTCATCCATATGGATAACAAATTGACTCTGTATTGTTTATTAGAAAAACTGTCTTTTCTACCACACTCTAGTGTTGTTTTGGTGTAAATCGCATGTCTGCTCTTGTATATCTATTTGTGGACTCTATTCTGTACCCTAAGTCAGTTTATCTTTTCTCACATCTATATAAAACTGCCTTAGTGATAGCTTGATTCAATCTGAGTATCTCTTACTGTAAGTCTCCCAACTTTGTAGTTTAAGATTGCCTTAGTTATCCTCAGCACTTTTCATCTGGGTGTGCATTTTAGAAAGAGTTTACAAGTTTCTATTAATATCATATCAATCTATTGATAAATTTATGGCGAATTAATATAATATTGAATTTTCCAGTCTACAAATATACCATATCATCTGTTTAAGTCTTTTAAAATATCTCTCAATAAAGTTTTGAATGTTTAGTATAAATTTCTTGAAAACATGTTCATTTCTTGGAAGAACATGCATAAGATCAGTGTTGTTTCTACCAAATATGTTTAGAGGAATTACCCAGTGAATACAAATAAGCCCAGATTTTTTTATAGAAGGAAGTTTGTAATAATAGTTTAAATTTCTTAGAAGAAATTAAATTATTTAGATTTTTATTTCTTCTGTCAGTTTTGGTATTTTTTTTTAAAAAAAGAATTGTACCAATTTAATCCAAATTGTCATCTTACTAGTGCTCATAATATGTACTTAATAATTTTTGAATGTCTGTAGGATCTGAGTTTATCATGGTGTGACCCACCATGATTAAGAGATTCTCTTAATCCCATATTGACAATCTCTCTATTTTTCAATCAATCTTACTAGAGGGTTAGCATTTGATTATCTTTTAAACAGTCGTTTACTCTGTTGAATTTTCTATGGAACATTTTCTATTTTTTAAAATTCATTTATCTTTTAATCTTTGTAATTTATTTTATTTCACTTACTTAGAATTAATTTGCTACTTTTGTTACAGCGGCTTGAAATGGAAGCTTAAATAATTTATTTTAATCTTATGTAATATGTGCACTTCAGGTATACATTTTTTCTAAGCGTTACTTTAGCTACATTCTTCATATGATGTTCCACTCATTTAAAAATATTTTCTTTTTTAAAAATCTTCCCCTTTCATTTTATTTATTTATTTATTATTTTATTTCAGAATATTACAAGGGTACAAACAGATTGATTACATATATTGCCTTTGCACTGCCCGGGTCAGAGCTACAAGTGAGCCCATCCTCCAGAAAGTGTGTATTGCACCCATTAGGTGCGAATTTACCCACCCCTTTCTCTCCCCTCCCACCTTCCTGACACCCTATGAATGTTAATTCCACGTGTGCATAAAAGTATTGATCAGTTAGTGCCAATGTAATGGTGAGTACATGTGGTGTTATTTTTGCATTCTTGTGATACTTCACTTAGAAGAACATGCTCCAGCTCCATCCAGGATAATATTAATACAAGAGGGGCTACTTCACCATCGATTTCATGGCTAAATAGTACTCCATGATATACATATACCACATTTTATTAATACACTCACGTATTGATGGGAACTTGGGTTGCTTCCACATCTTTGCAATTGTTATTGTGCTGCTATAAACATTTCAGTGCAGATGCCTTTATTATAGATTGCCTTTTTTTACTTTGGGTAAATATCCAGGAGTAGGATTGCTGGATCAGCTGGTAGGACTGCAAATCAGTACAACCTCTATAGAAAGTAATATGGAGATACCTCAAAGAGCTAAAAATATTTTCTATTTTCATTTTGTTTTTCCTTTATCTCATGTTAACATGAAATGTATTATCTAATGTTTTATTTACTGCTTAGACAATTCAAGATTTCTAATTGTGTAGGTCCAGCTTATTTTCAATATTATCGGAGAATATATCCTGAATTATCTCAAATTTTGAAAAGAAGAGCTTTATTTATGACTAACTATGCAGTTGATTTTTTAGCATATCCTTTGTGCTCATGAAAAGAATATTAGTTTAATCATATATTCAAAAATTAGGCCACATTTGTAAATTATTCAGATCTTCTATATCCTTACCTATTATAAGTCTGCCTGCTGTGTTAGCTAGTGAGAATGGTATGTTAAAGTCTTTCACTGTTTGTAGATTTGTCCATTTATCTTTTTTGGTTCTATCAATTCCACTTATATATTTTGAAGCTCTGGTGTAAAGCATAAGCAAATTATGTTTATGATATATTCCAAATGTCCCTTTTTAATTCTAGTGATTATGAAATATCCCCCCTAATATTTCTTCTTGACTTAAAATCTACTTTTAGCTAGATTAGCATAGCTTCTGAAGCTCTATAACAGCAGGGATAATGTCTGATTTTGCTCAGCATCACATCCAGGCCATTACTGCAGTTCCTCCTACATTAGAACATTTGAAAATATTTGCGGAAGGAAGGAGAGTGTGAAGGAAGGGAGTATATAGATTCCCAGTAGTCCAGAGTGTGATCTTTGGTCTTGTGTTATTCAGGATTCTCTAGGGAAACAGAGCGACAGGATATGTGTATGTGTATACATGACTTATGATGGGGTCACACCATGATCAACACATGATAAGTTGAAAATATCCTAAGTCAAAAAATGTATTTAGTACACCCAACCTACCAAACATCATAGCTTAGCTTAACCTATCTTAAATGTGCTCAGAACACTTTCATTAGCCAACAGTTGGACAAAATCTTCCAACCAAAGCTTATTTTATAATAATGTTGAATATCTCGTGTAACTTATTGAATACTGTACTAAAAATGAAAAACAGAATGGTTGTGTGAGTACCATCTTAAAGTCAAAATCGTAAGTTGAACCATCATAAGTAGGGGACTAGCTAGAGAAAGACAGGGAGACAGAGAGAGATACTTAGGGATTTGGCCCATAGGATGGTAAAGACTGGGGAGTCCAAAATCTGCAGGGGAGGCCAGCAGGCCAGAGACCCAGGGAAGAATTGCTGTTTGAGTCAAGGAACAGTCTGGGTCAGAAGTTCTTTTCCTCCAGGGATATCAGTGTTTGTTCTCTTAAGGCCTTCAACTCAGTAGATGAGGTCAACTCATATTATGGAAGATAATTTGCTTTAATCAAAATCTACTCATTTAATTATTAATCTCATCTAAAAAATACCTTCACAGAACACCTATAATAATGTTTGATCCAATATTGCGTACCATGGCTTACCCAAACTGACACATAAAATTAATCATCACAGGTCTGTTGATAGCTGTTACAGTAATTAGATTGTCTTTGGGGCTCTAGTCACCATGGAGGTCAAAAGTTAGCAGGGCCCTGACAGAGGAGGTGGTACTCCAGAATTCTTAACTTTCCCTAAAAATCACTCAGTTATAAATTGTTTTCATCCCTCATTGCCTCCCAAAAGATGATGTGAAAGTTGCCAGAATCAAAATGGAGTTACTAATGATAAAAAACAAAAAAAACAAAAAACAAACAAACAAAAAAAACTGATAAATAGAGCCGAGGAAGGCTATAAAGAGTAGATTCTCATGCTTATAAATTAAACCTGATAACAAAAGCTGCCACACACACACACACACACAAACTCTGCAAGAAGTACAACATTAAACAAAGGCCATCACAACCTTCCACAAAAAATACTTCTGCACGGACATCTGCCTAGCAACTCTTGTTCACCCTCAGATTGGCATCACCCTTGTTGTTGATCTTTGTAGCCAAGAATAATTATTTCAAAACCATCATGTAAACCTCATTTTTTTTTCTTTAAAAACCCTGTTCTTCCTTTAGCTCCCGGAATATGTGAATAGTTTATTAGAGCATGTGTCTTCCCATTGCAATGCTCTATTCCCCAACAACATCATTTTCTTTTAGGGAGCCTCTCTCTTTGTTATTTAGATTGATAATGAGATACTTTATCTAGCAAAGTTAATGTATAAAGCATATTCAGAAAATAAAATAAAAGATCTGCTCTTAACTATATAGTTTTAACAATGACTCATCTACCGGTTTTTTACAAACATGTCTGAGTCTTCCTCCCATCTCTGCTTGTGCAGCAGGTGCTCTAGTAGATAGTCAAAGGAGGAAGGATAGTTTAACAACCAGAGCTAAAATTTCTTTTTTCTTCCTCCAGAAGTATCTATAGAAGGCAAAAATAAGAATCATCTCCATCATATGTAAAACTCCATGGTTAAAGGGCCCACCTTTAAAACTTGTAGGTTCTTAAGTACCAACATGGATTTAAGGCAGCTTCTTCTTCCATGCAATTAGTGAGTTACCTTTGTGACATGGTAAAATGCTACAATTTTTTTTTTAATTTTAAAATTTACTTTAAAATCATCAATCGTACTTTAGGTACCCAGAACATTGTTAATGCTATCATAAAAATCTATTAGAAATTTATCAAAAACTATATTTATTTTAAACAGTTTTTACTCAGTAGAAATTAGTCTCTTTTGTCAACTCCTATTTGTTGAAAACTCTCAGGAAATCGCATTAGCAATTAGCCACTTTATGTTTTACATTAACAAAGGCAACTGAATAGCTAGAATGTCCCCCTAACTAATCCACAATTATCTTTTTCTTTAAAACCCAGATCAAAACTCACCTCCAGCCATTCCTAACTAATGACACCTCTCCCTTCAATACAAATGCACACCCCCCCCAACTTAGATTACTTTGTGTCCTCTGAACATCTGAGCTTGTTTATGTGTTCCTTTTTAAGTGCATTTATGTCCCTTTCACATGCTTTGGTTTCCTTAATGCTCCACTGTAAATTAGGTACCTTTGAAAGTTCCCTTAACTTTCTAAATACCCTAAAGCTGTATTTAATACACCAAAGTAGCAACATACTGAATAGCTCCCTAGTGGTTTTAAACAGTTAATACAGTGTCATAAGAAACCTAATTTATTATTAGGGAGTAGTTTAGGCACAGAGGAAATGTACTATGTCAAAATTTTTCATGACCATAAATCAAAATCTTAAAGTGTCTTTAGTCTGGTGCTGCCACAAATTGCATGACCATGTATCTTTATACATATATACCACAGTTTCTTAATAATGGCATTATAGACAGTTTGGACTGATAATTCTTTATTGTGGGATAATGGACTGTTCTAAAGTATAGGATGCTTAGCAGCATCCCTGGCCTGTATCCATTAGGTACCATTAGCTCCCTCCATGTCCAGGTATGACACCAAAATTGTCTCCAGATATTGCTACATGTCCATTGGGGATAGGGAGCAAAAATGACTCCCAATTGAGAACCACAGGTAAACACCTTATATCCCTATCTTAAAGAAACTACCAATTTTTTCCAGGAAAATTTTTACTACATTTTATTAATGTCATTAGCATTAATTAAGTCAAATTTCTTGGCACTCAGAGGTTACCTACTAAAAGACTTTGAGATCATTCAAGGACACCAATTTGAATAATCCATGTACTTATTGGTTTAATATCACTAATACGGTCAAAGCAGCAACTTCAGACTAATCCAAAGTCTCTTGGGCACTGCTCTGATGCAGCTTAAATAGAGTCAGCTGCCAAAGACTTGGCAGTGCATGTGAGAGACCCGAGATAAAAGAGTTATCTATTCTTCCTGTCTTCTGGGAACCCTTGCTGACCTTCGTGGGTAAAGACCTCTCAGCCTATTGCCAAATGATATTTCACAGGAGAATTTAAATTTTAATTCTACCGGAAATATTTTAAAATGCTAACTTCATCAAGAATTCCTGGAATGACTGCTGTCATTAATGACTTACTCCTTGTCTATACTTGGGTCTCCTTGTTAAATATCTGGGGGAGCGGAGTTTAAAAACTCATTTATTTGACAATGGCTTGTACTATTTAAATGCTTGTTACAACTCCTTTTATGTTTTACTTAGTTCATTTGACAAACATTTATGGAACATTTCCTATGTAATGTGGTAGCCTTCATTGTCACACTGATATAAATACTTAAGATAATAAAATGAAGTAATATTCTTCATAGCATGGATTTCTCTATGTGCTTTGGCAACTAAAACAGCTCAAAGAGTAAATATGAAAAGCATTTTCTTATTTTTAAGAATTGTCATATATAACAGGACAACTATAATGAGTAAATTAAAGCTATAATTCCAAAGAATATTTTTGCCATGACCATTTTGATTACGTTATGGGGTTATTTTGTTAGCACTACATAAGAATTTCCTTGTTTTATCAATTCAATTTTCCTGATGTCTATTAATATATACATATATTATATATATATATATATATTTTAGAAAGCAATTTAGGCAGGATTGTCATAATACACAGAATATAATTGGCAATATTAGTTGTGTAACCCTCTTCATTTTGAAAGATTCTGGGAGTCTGACCAGGAAGAGAGTGAAAAGAATTTCTGGAATATTGTTTTCATTGGCCTTTTGCAAAATAATAATTCATTTTTTCACTTCCTTTGAGACTATCCTGTAGTTCCAACACTCCTCTTCTCTTTGTTCTGTTTGGACAAGTTTGCACATGTATCACCATCACTTGAAAATGCTTAGGAAAATGCTTTACTACAATATTCCAATTGTGACAGCCTGCATCAGCTCTACTAAGGGCTCATCAATCACTGAACTCCAGCTCCAATTTCAGTCTCTTCTTTCTCTTTCCCCCACATCTCCCAGAATTTTATTTCCATCTACTCTACTCTTAGCACCTCCTTTCTCAACAATTATTGTCTCATTATTCCAACTCTCCTCCTGACTCTTAGATTTCTTACAATGAGACTTGGGATCACAAGTCATTGATTTCTCCAATGCAACCCCATTTCTCACAGCTTGTAGACAAATCTACCTGACTGAAATCAAACGACAGCACAAAGGGTAGAGAGAGCAGGGCTTGTTCACATGGGGTCACTGGCCTCACTCCCAAATGACTCCAAACTAAATTCTGAGGCACACTCTGCCTTTTGGACTCAGCAGATATGGACTTGAAGGAAGTGGATATTCATGGCCTGCAACCCCTCCATAAATGGGGAGATCCGAGGGTGATAAGAAGAGACAAGAAACTTTAGCTCATAGTAGACCTACCATTGCATTCAGTGAAAGATTTTAAACTGCTTCATGTATTGTATTGTTTTTAATATTCTTGGCACATCCTCATATTATCATATTCTACATACATCTAACTTCTGAACTAAGAGAGTCAAGTCAAGCAAGCAAATTATTCTTAATTTGCCTAGGATGCCCCCTTAAGACTCCTGTTTTTCATGAAAGGCTGAGGAATCCTCTTTTAAACATTCCTGGGGAGTATTATATGACTTCCCCTTCCTGTTGGATCCGTTTCTGCACCCATTAGAGTAGGTAACCAGATGTGCCTGTCACATATGTATGGGGACAATTTGTAACCAAGAGAGAAGAAGAAGAAGAAAGAGAAAACAGAGAGAAAACAGTCCCCCTATTAATTTGCACACATGCAGGTCTTGTCCAGATACCTTAAAAGTAATAGTTTCCCTTCCTGAAATCTCCAAGGCTATTGTGGTTGACCATGAGGTCAGGAGAAGGGCTAATTGCAAGAGCAGCTGTCATCGACCCAGAGAGTTTGCTGAAGAGTCAAGTACAAAGGCCTACTCATTCTTAAAGCATTCCTCAAGGCACGCACTGGAGTTTCAGGGCACAGTGTTAAGGGGATTAGCAATGGGTGAACCACAAACATGTTTAGGTATGTTTTTCCTTCTTACATTTAACAACATGGATGTTAACTTATGATGAATTATTGTATCATCCTAGATATATCTAACATGATTACTGTTTACCAGAAAGTTATGCCTAAATTCAATATTTAGCAACACAAAAACAAAATTAATTTTAAATTACCTGAGCTGCCAAATTAAGGACTTAGTCTTGGTTATGGTGATATAATCAAGAATCCTTATTATGTCAGCATGGCCATAGCAATGGATATCTATCTATAGCTATGTTATAGCTGTATTTATTCTCAATCTGTACATAAATACCACAAACTCTTAGAGCAGGTAGGGGGAACATTGTCAACTTTGCTAATCATTAGTTATTAAAATTATAAATCTGATAACTGTATAGAAAGCATGTGAAAAGATCATGATATAAGGTGGGGAAGAAGCAGAATGTATAATAGTTGGAACCATAAAAATAGGTATTCACTTGGACAATGATGAGGAAATATTGTGAAAAAATAAATACTTAATATTTTGGAGTTCAGGAATGCTAAGATTTTATTGTCGGAATTTACTTTAATACAATTGTTATATCATGATTTCTTTTTCTAAAATAATAAACAGTGGCTTCCAGAAATGTTGGAGTTTGAGTCTGGATTCTTTGTTTAAAGGGGATCTGGAGAAATTGACAGAAGTAGTAGATTAAAAACCCTTTTTCCTCATTCGGCTCAATTCCAGAGATGACCACCACAATTATCTATCATAAAACAACATCCGTAAGGGTTCCATCTAGTTCTAAGTACAGTTGTACGTACCCTACTCACGTTAGTATGTGTTTGCAGGATAAATGGACTATAATGTGCGTGTGTGTATGGCATTCCAGTTGTTTTCATGTGTTTGCCACTGTGAACGAGGCAGCGTATCATTTCAGGCCAGTAAAATCCTTCCGGAAATGAGAAATAAGCTCCCTGAGAAGAGTGGGGTGTCTCATGGCGGGTAGTTACCCAGTTATCGTGACTGGTCTGAATGCTTAATAATCAATAAGCAACTAGACACAAGTGTTTCCAGAGGGTAGAAAGTGGTTTGTTCTGCAACAATTTCTTACTCCTAGTGCTCCCAGCCCATATATAGTATTTTCCCCTTATGGCATTAACAAATATTAACACTCAGTAGTCAGTGAATTAAAGCCAGGCATCTCCTCCCAGATCATCTGGCTCAAAAAGAAAGTTATCACTGAGACAAGGCAAGAAGAGAAATCACAGATGGTCAGTCAATCCGTCTATTATTATTACTAACAGCAACGTTAATACTAATATATTGCTATTCACATCTCAACTAGTGAGTGCTTGCTCTGGTATTTCAAATTTGACATTTGCTCTGATCCGCTCAGATTTTTGACCCTTCAGGTTCCTCTTTGGGTGTTCAGCACTTCTTCATACCTCCTCCCTTGGCCACAGCTGTTGGTCTTCACTCTCTACTCTCTGAGTAAGGCATCGTCACTCAGTGTCTGGCCTCAAGATTACAGCCTGGCCTCCATTCACAATGATGAGGGGTCTTTCAACACCCACCATTGGGGCCAATGCCAGGCAAGCAACCAGCTTATGAATGGCAAAGCCAGAGTATGAACTTAGTGTTCCAGAACTCCCGCACTTTGTCCGACCCCTGGCCTCACTCACACTTACTCTTCATTCACTTCCCCTGCACTCCCTGCCCTGAAATGTTTCTTCCTATGTATTACCAGTTCAAAGACTCATTTTGTTAATGTTCCATTACAGGTTAATAAAAGAACTTTTCCATATTTTTTCTACCCAGGTAGGTTATGGATTATGATCACCAGGAAGATAGAGCATAGGTGATCAGAGTGTCCAGGCCACTGTCTTAAGTGAACTAATTGCACAGGAACCTGAATAAGACACTGGAATTTAGAGAATGGATAAAATATCACTGTGGGGTCCTTCAAGCCATTAAAAACATGTCATTTGTCATACAACAGCACTAACCATTAAATCAATAGATTGAAAATGAATATCAACGATCCTGCAAAGAATCAGTCTCTCCAGAAACATCACGATTAGCAGTTGTCATCAGAGAAAGGATGGGGACCTGACGTTTCCCAGGTCACCGTCCTGTGCTGTGGGTGCCACACTTTCCTCTCCTCTACATGGGTGGGGGTGGGGGGTCTCTGTTTTTCATCCACCATTACTTTTCTGTTTGATTTTCCTTTAACTAGGTGCTTTCTTCTTCTTAAAAAAAATCATTATTATTAGTTATTAGAAAAGAAGTCAGCAATCTACCTAGAACTTCATCTGTCACTACACCAGAGTTGAGCTGTCATCTGTGCCCTCGCAAGCAAACAGGCAGAGCTGGACATCAGTCCATGCCGAAAAGCACAGAAGAGTCTCAGACCTCCACAAGCCAGTGGCAGTCTTCTCAGTCACACTTGCTTTCTGTGTATTTATGTCAATAATCTTTAGGTGAAATAGACAATGATCTCATCATTTTTTCCCTTTTCTGCCACCCCTCCTCCATTAATCACACTACCCAGGAGAGCATTTCTCTTCACAGACATTATATTTAAAGTAGAAATGGCCGGGCGCGGTGGCTCACGCCTGTAATCCTAGCACTCTGGGAGGCCGAGGCGGGCGGATTGCTCAAGGTCAGGAGTTCAAAACCAGCCTGAGTGAGACCCCGTCTCTACCATAAAAAAAAAAAATAGAAAGAAATTAATTGGCCAACTAATATATATAATATAAAAATCAGCTGGGCATGGTGGCTCGTGCCTGTAGTCCCAGCTACTCGGGAGGCTGAGGCAGGAGGATCGCTTGAGCCCAGGAGTTTGAGGTTGCTGTGAGCTAGACTGACACCGCGGCACTCATTCTAGCCTAGGCAAGAAAGCGAGACTCTGTCTCAAAAAAAAAAATAAATAAATAAATAAATAAATAAATAAATAAATAAATAAAGTAGAAATGAACTTTAGCTTTAAATATATTAATACATTTATGCTTCTCTTTTTTATTTGGAAAATACTAGAATTTTTAATACTTTATTATTGGCCAAATTCAGCAGACCTTAAAAAAAAACATAACATGCAGAATTCAAGTAATGGGAAAATATAAGTTATAATAATTACTCTATACCAAATGAGCATTGATTTCTCTTAAACATATAGACTTCGTAAGCTATGAAGTTCATGTTGTTTAGCATAACATGAGGCATGGTTGTTTACATAGTGAGATATTTGGTTAGCATTAAACATTTGTTTTATGTATAATGACCTCAAAATGCCCAGAATGGAACCAACCCTTCACAACTTCTTGACATGATGTTATGTTTATGAAAGGATATCACTCATGTTTAAATATTTATAGAAGACTTCAAATTGGTGTTTATAACTTCAGAACATTGAAATAGAGAAATTTTTGATAAACATGCTCATGTAAGCCATTAGAAAAATCCTTAAAGTTTAAAATAGGGAATATCTATCTTCATCTTTAAAACTTGTAATTCTTAGCCCTACTCCCATAAAGTTTGCAGCTTCTCCTGAGAAAAGTTCCATTTTCTTTTCCTGGTCAGTTCTTCCCCGTGGCTTGGGAGTTGAGGGGCCTCACTTGGCGCTGGCCAAGTTAAGACTTATGATGTGACAAGTCACAGTGGATTGGTGCCTCTTTTGCTTTCCCTCTAGATTGTAGAGAATGGTGGACATGACTTCCATGTACTTGTGAAGATTCCACTGATGCTTTTCTGGATTCTGTCTGGCACAAACTTACAATAGTGAGCCACTCTTCCTTTCCCTTGTAGCACAGTTTGGAAAGTGTTTCTTCACAGATAACCACGATGGCTTGCTGTAGGTGTTACAACATGGTCCTCTTACCTCGAATGCTGTTAAAAAAAAAAAAAAAAGTGACAGAAATACACGTATTATATGAATCAGCAAAAACACTCCTGAATATTTACCCTAGAGAAATAAAAACATATGTTTACATAATAACCACTATGAGAATGTTTATTGCAGTTCTATTCATAATTGCTAAAAAACTGGGATAAAAAACAAATGCTCATCCACTGGTGAATGGATAAGCGAACTGGATTACATCCATAAAATGGAAAACTACTCAACAAATGCGTGATACATGCAAAAACTTGGATGAATCCCAAAGACATTATGCTGAGTTAGAGAAGCCAGTCTCAAAAGATTTCATACAGTACAATTTCATTTAGATTAGACACTCTCCAAAGGGGAAAAGCATAGCGTTGGAGAGCAGATCAGTGGTTGCCAGGGACTAGAGGTTAGAGAGGAGGGACAAAGGAGTTGCCAGGGACCAGGGAGCATGTGGCCTGATGGAACTGCTCTGCATTCTGATTGGAGTGAATGTTACACAAATTTACACGTGTTAAAAATCATAGCGCTGTACCCCAAAACATTTAATTTAGTGTATATTAATTCAAAAATTAAATTAAATCAGAGTATAAATGAATAGATAATGATAATAGGATCAGTTAGAAGGCTGTAATTTACCATTGATGCAGAAATAACCTCAACATAAGAAAAAATGATGATTACGATCTCAGTTTTAGAGTCAGTAATTGGAATCTTTTTCTGCTACTTAATAGTTTCAAATGTTGAGAGAGACACTGAACTATACTGAGATTCACATCCTTGTATATCAAGTGTGGCTGATAATAGCACCCGCTTCAAAGAGTTGTTGTGAGGGTAAATGCTACATATAGTACTTAATTATTAACACATGTAGCAATATTGTTAATATTATGGTGGAAATAGTTGTATACATTTCTCTATTTAGCTTTTTTCTGATAAGGAAAATCTGGCTCTACCTGCTCCCCCCATACACACACACACACACACACACACACACACACGTACTACCACTGTCATTATCCCCATTGCTATTGTCATGCATGCACAACACACTTGGGCTGCACTAGAAACTCAAATCTCTAGAAAAATGTATTAACTACTGCTAAGCAACATATTGGCAACTTCTGTTTTAAAATACTACAGTTTTAAAATATTTGGAGCCAAAATAAAAAAATGCACATGGTAAAGCAGTGACTATTTAGAACTCTAACATTTTTGCTCCCAAAAGAAAGACATTAGGGTCTTTGTCCTTGACTTTCCTCTTTCCCTTGGCAATCATTCCCTTAACACTCTCATCTAATCTGTCAGCTTCAGTGATTGCATCTAGGCAGTGGATGACTCTCGAATCTATATTTACCATCTTGGTCTCTCTCCTGGGTTTCAAGATTGGATTTCTAACTCCTGTTGGAGTTAGATTATCTGAATTGTGATCTCTAAGGCATTATCTGGAGCTGAGCTCATTCATTTTCCCTTGCAAAGCTTTTCTTCTTTTCTGATTTCCCCATTCTGTTAAACGTGCCACCAGCTTCTCTGGGAACTCACTCCAAATTCTTGGTGTCATTGTCTCTTTTCTTTGCCTAGGATGAGCCAGTCTTTGCCCTATTACTTATTTAAAAATAGTAGTGGTCTATCCATAGATCTCCTCATCAATGTACCGTACATATACACAACTGCCATATTAGTCCTAAATACATTCCCTGTGTAATGTCCCTGTCTGATAAGTAGATACATAAAACCTTCAATAATTACCACAACTTGGTCTGTCATAATTTTCATCTTGATTCCTCACCTTATCCCTTTAGCCAAGCAGGTAGTTGCATATGCCTATTTTACACTTCCTCAATTTTGTGCCTTTGTTAATATAACTTGTTTTATTATATATGTATTAAAATAATATTCCCTTTGTCTGGAATGGCCTGCACCCCCACAAGCCCCACATTTCTTTAATTCTACCTTAAAAGCCTCATATCACTCTTCATATCAGAAATGATTTTAGACTTCCTTGAGTCAACAGAGCACATTTGTTGTTACTTTTTAATGATGTGTATTACTTCCTGCCATTCACGAAGGGTATTTACAACTCCACATTTTATCCAGTGAGAGTAAAATACATGACTAAGGCAAAGTGCTGAAGTGCCTAGACTTACACCTTGTATTGGCATTAATGGGTACTCTGTATGTATTTTCCATTAAGAAAAACGAATCAGTATTATTTTCCTCAGAATAGCCTGGTTATTTTCCCCTGGCTGCCCTTCACCCCAGCCCTGTATCTGCACTGCGATTTCCTTCTCTGTGACCAGCTGCCGAAGTGATCGAGGCTAATTTGATTGGCAGATAAACAGTACTTCCTGACACCTACTCTTTGCAAAGATATTCAAAGCTGGCCTAATATATAATAGGACTTCAGTTTAAACCCTAGTCATTGACCTTACCTATCTTTTAGTATTCCATGCCATTCCACTTGCTTACTCAGAGCCCAGATATGTGGGGCTTGTGATTACTATATTTTCAGTATATAGTTATTTCACTTACAAAAATATATAATACTTTTGTCTTTGGAAAGGAGTGTTGCTGTCATTACCTGGAGAAGAGCCTAAAAGGAGTTAATGACTAAAGTGTTTCTAGACTCAGAATGGCTATTAGTGCTGATATCATTTCTGTAGGTCCTGGAATATGGGTTTCAGTTGCTAGAATTTGGGTCTTTTCCTATGGCAGTGAGGAAATTGGTCATAGATGTTCTGCTACCAGTAGGGGCTTACAAAGAGAAAAATCTAATTATTGACTCAGGTGCTCCTTACTTCTGGAGGTTTCCAGAATTCTGTAAATCAATACATTTTTCTTGCTGCCTTTATTTGGATATCCAAAACAGGCTTGCCAGTTTCAAAAGATGCTTAATTTCATTCATTTTCAATGTTCCTTATTTTCAGATGCAGCCAAATTCCCAGATTTTAAGTTTCCTACCTCGCCTCCTAAATGGAAGCCCAACCAATTCTGGAAGATAAAGAATTCAGGCTTATGAGTATTTTGGATCAGAGCCTGGGATTATTTGGGCATTTGTGCACACACACTGCAGAGCCCCTGCATGTCTCAGTACAGTGTTAAATTCAGTGTTCCTAATAGCAGTTCAGCCACCAGGCAGCAATAAAAGTATCAGCTATAATACTCAAAGTTATTTTTAATTTATATTGTAAGAATTATGCAAGATGGATCTCTTTCTAACAAGAACGTATCTAAGCCTTAGGAATACTCATCCCCCAAAAAGCTTATGAACACCAGCGGCACTATGAGCCAACTTGTCCAAGGCAAATATTAGGAAAGGAGGAGTAATTGTTGTGCACTGGTGAGTAATAAAGTTGATGGAGTGAAGCGAGGAGCTCATGTAAATATCCACCCCACCCACCGAGGCTCTGGCCTCCCTGCCGCCTCCTCCCCTCTCACTTGTCTCTGCCATCTGCACCCTAAGGCTCCCCTGTCTGTGGGAGTCATTTCACCCTTCCCGGGGGAAGCAGATACATCGCTGAGCTATTTTATGTTATTTTTTCTGTCTTAATGAATACCACACACATGCCTTTTGAATGTGCGTGGTACTGGCGATGAGTAATTAAGTCTTGTGGGAAGGAAAGTTCTGGTGAAGGTAGAGTAAATAGATCTGACACAAAAACAATGCTGTCTGGTTTCAGGAGAGGTTTCTTTTGAGTTGCAGTGTGGTGTGGTCGCCTGGAGTTAAATCTCTCCTCCGCTCCGGTCTCAGTTTTATCACGCACAAACTGGCTAATCTTGCAAATATGACTCCCGCTGTCTAACCTGCCAAACAGAGACAATATTTTCCACCTACCTCGCGGGGTGGTAGAAAATGGGCAACCAGGATAAAAAGGTAAGGTATCACTATGCTTGATTTACCTTTCAAACGTTTCCACCCTTCTTCAGTGTAAAGTCCCTTTACTCGACACCTGGCCTAAATAAGCCACACAGGGAGCACCTAAACTTGAACTTAGCATCCTAACAGATGTTTTTCTTGGAATCAAGTCATCGATAAAAATGTAATTCCTTTCAGCAAGCCTTTATTGAGCAACTACAATGTGCTGAATGCCTATTCAATCATTAAGACGTGGGCTGTCTAAAAGCAGCATTTCATTTTTCTCAGTGGGAATTCCATAAAATCTGTTAAATGTTTTCAGCATTAAGAGTGAGCAAAAGGAAGCAATGCTCAGAGACTTCTTTTCACAGCAAAAATGTTAAAGGAGTATCTGCACCCACGTGCCATTTTACAGCGAGCTCAGTCACTTTTGGAAGGCAAAGTAATTTCACTTACACCATCAGGGAGCACCGAGGCAGCTTCTAAAAGACAGCTCTTCAGGGTCACCAATGTTTTACTTTCCTGGAGTAAATGTTTAAATATTTGAAACATAATGAATACATTGGTAAGGATGTACCCAAACTTCACAGATGTAGGGGTGGGGGAGAGGGGATCTAACAGTAGGAATACTTTATCTTCCTGAGCACAAAGCTTGCATTCAAAGTTATACTTCAACAACTGTTTCCCAGACAATATGCTGACATGGAGTTTATTAAGATGGTGATTTAAAAGATTTTAGAGAAAGAATGGGGAAATTATATTTGGGAATATGGCTATGTCTATTACAAGCATTTCTTGAATCACTGCTGCAGGAGAGGCATAGAACCTTGATCTTCCAAGATTAAAAAAGTTAGCAATGACTATATCTAAACAGAATGTGCACTTCTGTATAGACAAGAAAATTGTTAAAGATGTAGGTATGGCAATCAGACCTCCTGGGTGAAACACCAAGGCTACCATTTCCTGACTGTACAAATATGTGCAAGCTACTTAATTTCCCTGTGCCTCAGTTTTCTCATATGTGAAATGGAGGTAATAATATTAACAACCTATTAGGATACTTAAGTGATTTAAAGATGATGCACATAAAGAACTTAAAACAATGCTGGACATATGACATGTACTTAATAAATGTTAGCTACAGTTATTATTGTATACAACTGTTTTAAGAAAGCAATTTTAGAATCAGTCATCTAGCCATCTGGGAGTCAGGTACCATTTAGGAGACTTTGTATCACTTAGTTCAAATAATCCATAATTTACAGGCCAAACCATAGATCTATATTCAGTAAAACACATTGCACAAGGAGCTATTGCAAAGTATTTACAAGATTCCTCTCATCAATCCTAAATTCCTCAACAGTAGCCCTTTTTTCCTCCTTCTCCTTCCCTCCCTCTTTCTTTCTTCCTTCCTTTCTTCCTTTCTTTCTTTCTTTCTTTCTTTCTTTCTTTCTTTCTTTCTTTCTTTCTTTCTTTCTTTCTTTCTTTCTTTCTTCCTTCCTTCCTTCCTTCCTTCCTTCCTTCCTTCCTTCCTTCCTTCCTTCCTTCCTTCCTTTCTTTCTTTCTTTCTTTCTTTCTTTCTTTCTTTCTTTCTTTCTTTCTTTCTTTCATCTTTCCTTCCTTCCTAATTAGCTTATCTAAATTAGACATTTTCACAAAATCATCAAATTTGTTTAAAGACAATTCCAATCTGTTTATTTTAATAAATTTGCAGTTATTCAAATGCTAGATATTAATATAAGTACATACAGTTGCCAAAAGTTAATCTGATTTTCCTATTTTGCCAAATAGATTTTTTGCTAAAAGAAAAAAAGTAAAAAGTAATATCCATTCCATCAGATTTGTAAAGTTTGATGACCTTGGTCCAAGGTTAAAACTCTCCCTTCACCCTAGAAATATTTTTACATTAGTGTATTACCTATTGTGGCTATATAATTGTTTCCTTCCCCTGTGGATTATAGCCATAGTTATGTCTCTTTTGTTAATTAAAATTAAACTTTTATTTATATCATAAGAAGAGTAACCATAAAAAATTACATAAACCAATTAGTAGAATCACATAGATTAAAAAACCCAGTTATTTAAATAATTTTATTTGCCCCAAAAAGAAATAAGCACTTGAATTTGAAAAAGAAAGGCTATCATTATTTTTTAAAGCATTTGCTCTTTCTCCTCTTATATCATTACAAGGTTATGCATTATTGTAGCATATGGAATTACACATTTGATAAGTTCAGAAACAGAACAGGAATTTGAATATAGAGTATCTTAAAATTTTCTGTAATGAATATTTTCCAAAAAAAGTTAGATTTTTTTCGTATATAAATGTGCACAAGCAGAAAAACATCATCACTCTTGTAATATTTTGCGTGGAAAAGGTGAGCGTAAGGTACAATATGACACTAAATCTTGAAAAACATCTTGACCTGGTGGAGTGCAGACATGATTTACAGGCTGTGAAACACAAATTGCCACTAACCTTCCTCCTTTTCAGGGTCTGATGGCTTAGAACAAGGATTCTAAGCTCACTGGTTGGCCCCACCCCCTCTGTACCCTCATTCTCTGACTTTGCTAGCACCGCTCTCCCTTTTCTTACTTTCCTTAAAAAGATTTAGTGGAGTTTAAGACAAGACTATAGCCATCCAGGTTTCAAAATTCAGAGCTGACTTCATCTAGGACTAGAGATTTGGGGACGTTACCTTCGCTGGAGAGACCAAGATAATTTAACTGTCTCCAAAGAAGCTTAATCAGTATCTACTCTAGGAGAATATTTGTTGGAGTACCTTGAAAATTCCAGATTTGGTAAGAAATAGTTCCATGGAGATACCTGACCTTAAGCATCCTTTCCATCAATATTTTCTCATAAGTATGGCAGAAATAGACTTCAAATGAGAGGGTTAGGACTCCTTAAAAAAAAAAGGAAGCCCAGTTTATGCTTCGGACTTTCAGAGAAAATTTGATTCCAAATAGGTGAGCTAATCTTCTGAAGAAAGTATCTTTGACCTGACATTTTATTTTTATAGATAGACTTTGCAGAAAGAGCTGTAAATGCTAGCCTGATTTGATCGATGAGCATTTGATAACCATGTATTCCATGCAAAGAATGAGCCGAACTGTAGGAAGATGGACAGATGTAAAGACTCCAGAAGTCCCCACCAGGAACTTGAATAGTGTGAGAAAGAAAACTGTACACAGGTTGCTCATAATTGTGTCACTGGAGTAATTCACTGTATCTGACATAGAAGATCCACTCTGAAAGGCTCTGCTGAATGAATGAATAAGTGAAGGGATACAAGAAGGCATGATAAAAAGATGGCAGAGAAATAAAAGTCAATATCCATGAGAGAGAAAATAAGGAGACAATTCTTTATGGGATGGGAGGTCACCAGAACATCTCTGATGGTGGCAAAAGCTTTTGAGATGAACTTCAAAGAGAGTTTCAATAGATAAAGAAGAAGGAAGGAAGAGGTATTTAGACAAAGGGACAGACATGGTAAAGTTATTGAAGACTTAAAAGCAGCAGCATATTGTTTGAAAGATTAGAATGTAGAGTTCTTGGTGAGGAATCAGGCTGGAAGGAGAGACTGGATCTTGATTGCAGTTTTTGGCTAAAGTGATAATGGATTTAATTAATTTGGAAATTATTCCAATAGCAATGAGAGCCCATAAATGCTACTGCGACAGAGGGCAAGGAGACTAGTGAAGGGTATTGTCATAATCCAATTTAGAAAAGATGAGGTTCTTGAAAGAAGGAAGTGAAGTAGGAGACAATTTAGCAGAAGAATTGATAAGCTCTGATACCCTTTTAAATGCATGTTGTGTGAGAGTGATCATGAGAAGAGAAAGAATACACTGAGGTTACTAGTCTCAGTGTCTAAGATTACAAAACAAAAACCATTTTACACCTTATCAAGTTTTTTATATATATTAAAGTCTCCTCATCAACCATTAGGGGAAATTATTACCACTAATATTTACTTTTTAGATGATAATCTAATACTCTGGAAGTTTTTTTTTAATTTTCCCAAAGCTATAGCTGGTAAATTTGGAGAATTACCTTTCAACCCCATTTGACTAAAGATCAGGTGAGTTCATTCTCTGGAACATGACATAGGAAGATGTGAAACTCAAGATGGTGAGGATGTTGTAGGGAGGACAGTTACGTGATCAGTATTTTATAGATAGAGAGAGTTTAAATTATCTATTGAACACTGATATGTAGCTCTCTGGCATATAATTTGAAATTGAATACAGACAATCATGAGAGAAACTAGGATGCACATTTATGAGTCTTCTGCTTACAAGTGTGAAATTTAAATAACTCAGTATTATTAAAACTGCTCAGGAAAATAATATGGCTTAAGAAGACAAGTGGAAAAAAATGTGTGTGGACGCCTTAAATTAAGGAACCAATAAGGAACTGGATAAAATTTTAAAGAGAAAGAATAATCAGAGAAAAACAAGCAAGAGAGTATAAAGTCATAGATGGTGAGAATTTCAAAGAGCCGTATGCTTAACAGTGGCAAATGCTATAGGAAGTCAAATACAATTAAAACTTAAGTGGGGCTGCTGCATTTAACAATTAGGTCCTTGATAAGATTTGTGAATGCTGTTTTTCTGGAGTGATGGGGATAGAAATTGAGTAAGTTTGTAAGCCAGTGGAAGATGGGGAATTGCAAAAGGTAAATGAAGACTACTTTATAAAAATTAAAAATTATGTAAAATATAATTTTTGTGAAAATTGCAATACAGATATACATTAAAAAATCTTAAAAATCCCCATTAACTGCCCACTTAATCCCGATAGCTTCCCCACGGTTACTAGTTAATAATAGATTGTGAAATTTTCAGAATATTTTAATGAATTTTATGCATTTTATAGCCATACATAAATGCACACCCACACCTATATGTATAGATATTTTAGTGTATGCATACATACTCTGGCAAAGAGTTAATGCTCACCAAATATTCATATGTCTCCATGGATCTCCTTTTTTTCTGTAGTTTGGTTGGAGCCATGTAACAAGTTTTGACCAAAGGATTAGGACACCTCTAAACTGATACAATTAAGAACCACTACAACTCCTCTACCTTTCTCATGTCCTACAACTTAGAGTCTTGCGCAAGAAATTGTGTATGTGTACATATACCACATTTCCTTTACCCATTCAGTCACTGATGGACATTCAGGTTGATTTCATATCTTGGCTATTGTGAATAATGTTGCAATAAACATGGGAGGGCAAGTATCTCTTTGACATATTGATTTCATTTCCTTTGGAGTAGTGAGATTGCTTGATCATATGTACAATGTTATCTGTCAATTAAAAAATCTAAAAAATCTAAAAATTAAATCTAAATCTAAAAATAATAAATTAAATTTGAGGCAAAAGAAAAGGACCAAGAATCTTTTTTCGTTTTCTTTTTTTTCCCAGCAGACAGCAGGACTATAGACATCTCTGGAATAGCAGCTTCAGAATCCAAACTCTAATGGATTTCCAAATATACAATTTATTGTTGGGCTGTAATTCATGATTTTTCTCTGAAGTTTGTGGCTGAATCTACTAGGCAGCAACAGCTTTCAGCCCAGAGGGATCTATAGGCATAGATCCTTGATTAAGAAACTTTAAGTTACACTCGACAATGTTCATAGTGGCATCACCACCCATGGTTGGATTGTGGATATAAGTAATCTAAGGAGGGAGCTTTAGAAATTTCTGCATGTGGACAAATTTTCAAATATTTGTTATGGACACCAAAGACTTATGTCTGATGTTTATTTTTTCTTCTTTTTTTCTGTGTTTTTTTTTTCAAATTATATATGAAAAACTATTCATTTATACATTGATTTTGAGTTAACATCTCAGAAAACGTGTGGAAAACTTTACTTTTTAGAGAAAGCATGTTCACCATATCAGTGGCAGCAAAAAGGGGAAGAACGGAGGACAAATGGGAAGCATATTACTAATACGGTACCAGTGAGCCGTGGACATGGTGGGTTTTCTGAACACATATGGGTATTTCAAAACCCAAATCCCCAAATCTAAAAATCTAAGGAAGTTTCAGTTCTATGCTATTTCTTTTCTATTGTAGTTGCTGGCTTTTCACTCCCATAATATAGATTTTTATACATGGTGGCCAGAATTTTTGCACAGGAAGGGATGAGATTATTGAGATCCAGGGAGAAGATATACTCTTAGGTTCTGGGCTTGAGCCACGGAAATGATATCATCTTGAAAGGTAACTGGGGCTATTCTTGGCCCCAGGGTTCCATAAGTAGTCAGCTTGAGGGTGAACAGGTAGCTGGACTGTTTCCTGAACTATCCAGTATAATAGCAATTGCTACCATTTATTCAATTCTAGCTATGAAACTTAATTAAATTATTTATATTGTTTCATTTTGAAGATAACTTGGTAAGTTAGGAACTTTTATTGACATTTTATAGTTAAGGAAACTGTAGCTTAGAGCTGCAGTCCTCAACTTCCAGGCTTGGACCAGTACCAGTCAGTGGCCTGTTAAGAACTGGGCCACACAGCAAGAGGTGAGCATTGGGTAAGCAAACGAAACTTCATCTATATTTACAGCCATTCCCCATTGCTCACATAATCTCCGTCTCCTGTCAGAGTAGCAGTGGCATTAGATTCTCATAGGAGCACGAACCTTACTGTAATCTGCACATGCGAGGGGTCTAGGTTGCACCGTCCTAATGTCCTAATGAGAATCTAATGCCTGATGATCTGAGGTGGTGATGCTAGCACTGGGGGGCAGCTGCAAATACCGATTCTCATTATCAGAGAGGTTTGACTGCACGATGAATGTAATGCGCTTGAATCGTCCCCAAACCATCCTCCCCCCTACCCACCCAGCTTGTGGAAAAATTGTCTTCAATGAAACAGGTCTCTGGTGCCAAAAATGTTGGGGGCTGCCGACTTAGGAAATTCAAGCAACTCACCCAATGCCATACAGACCAAGTTTAGCAAAGCTAAGATTTGAATTGTAGTTTAGGTCTGTCTCTGTCTGGCTCTGAGCCCTTGTTCCTTATACTGCATCATCAAAGCAGATCCATAAAGTTTGCCTTTCCAAAAAGGAGAGGATGGAACCCACACAGACAAAAGCAGAATTCTCCCCATTTTTCTCCAATATAGCCAAAACCCAGAGGTACACATCCACGGGACCAGTGCACACTTGATTTTCTTTTCTGGTCAGCCTCCTCACCTCTTCTGTAGCCTCTCATACCCTCCATGACAGCAGCTTAATGGGCTACCATGTAACCCTCTAGAAATGAGACCTTACAAAGAGTTGTGGGAGGTACACAAGCTGTTCTGTTTTCTCTGTGGGAAGGAACACACTGAGCCCTGTGAAGATTAAAAGAATAAATGGAATATTGATAGAGGAGTCCCAGGAGGTGAGGAGAAGACACTTGTAAATAAGCAGGAACACATATGTGGTCCCAGAATGCAATTAAACATGAACAGCTCCTTTGGAGCTGACACGTGGACCGAGACTCTGAATAGAATACCTGGTTCCTATGACATTTTTGGAGACGAAGTACAGCACTGAATCAGCATCTTCATAACATGACTCCAAATAAATATTCTGACTATTTAAACTATTTGAAGTATTGATTCAGTGTAATCATTAAGTTTATTGTGCTGTTCTCTTTCCTACAGCCAAAACCAAATCCTCAAAATAAAATAAATAAATAAAAATTAAAAAGCCTGAAAATGTTTGTTAATGAATTGCTCTATGACATAATGCATGATGTCTGTAAAGTTTTCAAGTTGCCTAATAAAATTATATGACTCTAGGAAGTTTAACATGTGCCCATGCACAACCAACAGAGTTAATGGAGGATGCTAGATAGGAAATATTTACTCTTTGTAAATCCTTTACAATGAGCTAAAACTTCAGAAGCAATTAGGTGTGTTTGGCATTTGTATTTTAAGGATTTTTCGAGGGTTAGAGACATTCAGGCTCACAAGTATATCGAAATGACAGCCTTACCCCAACTGAAACCATCTTGCCCATCTGCAATAAGATCTCCATCATCCGAGGCCTAGAAAACGTGTTGAGCTCATAGACTAAACATTGAACAGTTGTATGCACTCAGCAGCTTTATGACTTTTTTGGTGCCTTTGTGGAATCATCGTGGAATCGATTTATCTTCATGCTTCAAAGAATCCTAATTCAGAAGTGCTCCAAATGCTTGAGACTATTTTAAGATTATTTTTCTTCTGGTAGTTTAAACGTAAACTCAAACAAATGCTTTCTTGATAATTTTATACTGTTTTAACTAACCGTTAAAGTTCACCTTATGTTCAAACTATTGCTTTCGTGCCTACATGCATTTTTACTTCTATGATTATTCTATTTTTGAGAAACTACTTTCTTAATAATATTTATTTTCCAGCTCTTTCTCCCACATTGTATAATAGATATGGTCAAAGAAAGTCAGACGTGAAGTAAGTTAAATTTTCCGTTGGTTCCCATTATAAAAATAGAGATCTGTTTTTGACTTGCTCTATGCAGAAAAGAAATAAAAAGTACACTAATTGGAAAACTTAGGTGCAGTATAAATATGTTCAGTCATGCATGATGGTGATTTCTAGCACTAGAACTATCATCCTGGCTTATGTTTGCAGACGTGTCCAGCAAATCACTCTTTATTTGTCCATTGTAGCTTTTTGCCTCTCTAGAATATTTCTCTCTACTGATACTGACAGACTCACTGCTGTCTCTGGACCTTAAGAATGTTTCCTGTGACTTTCTTCACAAGTTACTAGGAGCGTTCTGCTCTTTCTTTCTCATTTTTTGCAAGGCATTCTTTATCACAGTGTCTAAAAGAGCTTAGCTATTCTGATCAGTAGTAGAGTTATTCATCTAATTGATCCAGCTTCAACATCTTATTTAAAATTTTAAATTATTTAGGATAAATTAGTTTCCCTCTGCCACAGCAGTATTTGAAACTCCTAAAGCCACATGGACTTGACTGAGAGATAACTATAGCCTTCTTTTTTCTCCTCTCCTTTCTCCTCCTTCCCACGAAATGTTTATTTTCAGGGAATGTTGATTTTCATATAAACGCGAAGGATCTTGTCTTTCACAATGACTTGAAGTTGTTTTTCCCCATGATTAAGATATTTTCTAAAAGCTGCATTATAAGAATCATATTGTAACTAGATAAAAAGACTGGTGCTCATTGTAGATGAAAATTGTGGATTGTGAAGGACCATTTTCTTTTCTTGCACATGACTATCTGGAACATGTGCAGTGGGGTCAGAGTAGAGAAGGTGCCAGCAAAATCCTGTAGAGGCTCTGGAAGAGGATGTGCAGCCTGTCTCCAAAACCAAGCTGAGCTAAATATTAAATTTATTCGATTTCTTTTTCCCAATAATACCACAGCCTCCTGTTGGTGTATGGAGCATTGAGTAGGGTCAGGGAATTTAGTACGGGTGAGTGAGAGAGATGGAGGAAAAGGAGGAGAAAGATTCATTTATTTAATAACATTTTTATTTAACTATGAAAGTAAATATTTTTATGCATTCATGACACTATTAATAATTATTAGTAATAGCGAGAGGTGCATATGTATGTAAGTGTGCATATATATATAATATATATAGGTGGATACTACATATATGCTTATATATACATGGACCTATACATATGCATACACAATGTTTAGAAGGAATTGTATTAAGTAACATATATTTCCATTTTTAACAAACAAAATAGTTTATTTAAATTGTATATATGAAGTCTTTTTTCAATTACATTTAGGAATATCATAATATTTATTAGTACACAATCTTTAATTTATTCTATCATGCAAGTATTGTTATATCTCTAATACTCTTGTTGGAAATTTAGTAAATTTCCATTATTGTCAATATTGCAAAATCTTTGATGAGCATTTTTGTACAATAGTGTCATGAACTTAACCCCATTTCCATAGGATACATTTCTAGAAGTAGAATTACTAAATTATGCCAAATTTTACATTGCCAAATCCCCTTCCAAAAGTTTGTAAAGAAATTTACTTCCCATAAGCACTTTAGAGTCTTATCCTTCATGTTTAACAATATCTTTAAAAATATAAACCAGTCTTACTTGAAATTTGAAAAAGTATATACATATTTCAATTTGCAGAAATTTGACTTCTAGTGAATTAAACATTCATATTTTTACCATTTGTATTTATGTTTAATTATCTATATCAATATTTTCTTAAAAGAAGTAAGAATATTTTACATAACTAAGATCATTAATCTTTTCTGCTCATGTATGTTGCAATTTTTTCAGTTTTTATATATCTCTTTAAATTTATTTCATGGAGTACATCTCTGCAAAATATTTTGCATCTCAATATTACTAATACTGATATTATTAAATATATCAATATTTTATTTTAAGCTTTTCATTTTTAGTGTTTTGAAAGGTTTCTTAGATAGATTATCTAGAACTTAATTTTCATCATATTTCAAACAGTTATATATACTGAAATGAGATGAATTATTGTCAAAAGGTGAGTACTTTATTTCCCAAGAAAAAGTGTATTCTGTCTTCTATGCTTATTTTAAATCCAATAAAAAACAAACAAACAAACAAACAAAAAAACTATCCCTTTGCCTACCAAAAGGCCACATTCTAGTTTAGGTAGAAACGTTTTCATTCATTTACCTAAACACGAGTATAGGTTTGTAAAAATGGCATGATGCACCACCTTAGTGAATCTTTTAGGAAGTATTCATTTTAAGAAGCCTGGTGCATAGAGCAGGAGCGTTGCGGGGGTCATGATGGACTGCTATCATACAGACCACACAGCTCCCCCAGAGCTACCCTGAACACTTTCACCTTGACTGAATGCTTCATGTGTGGTGACTGAGCCAATATTCCACCGAAGGCTGGAGAATTAAACAACATGATTAAGGATCATATTGCAGATTAATGCTAAAAAGTCCCAGGGTGGAAAGAGAAGAAAGGAGAACATAGGAGAACGCAGTGACGCTTTTGGCAGGTGCCACCACAAGAACAGAGATGTTGCTCTGTCTTGCAGCTCTGAATACTCCCCCTTTATCTTCATTCCTTTGCTCCCCACTCCCTGCCTGCTTCTCCTCTTCACACCCTCTACTCTCCATTATCTTCTTTAATATCAAAACCAGACACATTGTTTAGAATTTTATAAGGAATTCTTTTTTTCTAATTCATGATATAAGGCAAGACATTTCTTCAGAACCTGCTGCTTCCAAGTACAATTGGAACAGTAAGAAATTCACAAAGTGGCCAGATTTCCACAGGACAGAAAGTGTCGACTATAATCCCACAGGAGAGCCTCTCTCACTTTGTCACGTTGCCCTAATTCTGACAGACAGCTATGACTCTTCAACATTCTCAACCTTGACAAATCCACCAGCCGTTAGGCAACCAGAGACCTAAAATAATATCAAAGGCCTTCTCCCTCTGTGTACCACTCAACACCCCAGGCACACTTGTCTGGAAAGTGAAAAGAATAAATCACATGGTCACCTTCAGTTTCTTTCAACTTGTAAAATATATGGTCCTGTACCATTGACATTAAAATGCTAAGGGAAAAGTATAATCTTTTATGGAAGGATTGTCTACTCATTCTTAGAATGATGCTGGCTTTATATCACTTATATGGATAAATTCTAAATATATCACATCTGAGCAGATGAATGTCTGATGAATTGGATCTAAGTCTCTCCAGAGTCACACTAACAGCGGCAATAGTATATGGCTCCATAAGATCCCCTGCACGTTGAGTAGGATTAATTGACTGCAACCTACCAGAATCCATGCATGGTGCATTTATCTCTTGGCTCTCAGGGCCAAGTTGCTTACCTAGACAATATGTTCACAAAGAATGTGTAGCATTTTGACACAGATATTTCAGTAGGAGAAACATTTGACTGTCACACCTGGTTCATTTTAAAGCTTAACAACCATTGCCCTTTCAATGTTATTATTGTTTTTTCTTTGTCAAGTAAATGTTCCATTTACCCTGTCTCATAACCTGATTCTCTTCCAAATAGCTGCTTCTCCCAACTCTGGGATGAAGCTCAGAAAAGGAGTTTATATTTGAGGGAGTAAGAATGAAGGAGAAGGTCAATATAAAAGAGAGCAAAGAAAAGGTAAGAGTGAGAGTTGTGGTTACTGTGAGGGGTGCGGTCAGGAGTGAGTCACTCTCAGGGATGTGGTTGGTTGAGGTCATGGGTAGACTGAGATCTGGAAGGAGGGACCCCAGAATATCTACAGTACCAGATGAGTCATGTCACAAAGCCTTGCTCTGTCACAAGTCACATGAATTTCATGATTTTTGAATTTTTGGTGCAGGTGCTGGCGTCACTAATTTCCAATGTCGGTTCCATAGACACGTGCAGGTCCTTTCACTCTTGGATAGAAAATTCAATATATCCATGTGTTCTCCAAAATCTCACGAACGACAGGGGATATAGGCATGCCCAGCATGTCTTAGTTTTCTTTGGAATTTTATATTTTGCTTCTGAGCTGAGCACACATGAAGTACTGGATCCCACACTCTCTGCATCCCTCCACTGATTGCCTTCCTTAAAGTTCAATTAAATTCTCCCCAAACCTGATTATTACAAAATCCTAAGCTGTGCAATCATTTGCACTGTGGAGCACCTTCTTTCTAAGGACCTTTGCAAATGCCCTTCTCCCACCAGGAAGTGATGGAATTTTACCTACCTTTACTAAGGTTTATCATAGAATGTGGCTGCCAGAGCATATAATCTTCAGCTTCTGCAGTGCTGAAGGGAAATACATCATTCTAAACTTATCAGTGGCATTAACTAACCAATAAAACTCATGTTGCTTAACAGACTTTTTAAACTGTTGTCTCAGAAGGTTTTTATGGCCTAGTAACCTAAGTTTGAAATCATAGCATAATTTATTTTTTAACACAAAAATTGAAATCTGTGAAGGAATAGAGATGTGACAGACTGGAATGCAGCATTCAAAACAATATTCTTTCCCAGTGGTTTTGACATTCTCTTCCCATTCAGAAATTGTAACAAGCTCCTTAAAGTTATCCTGTTGAGTCAACATAAAGTTGTTGAAATTGATGAAATGATCAAGAGCACCATATTAATGAACACAACTAGATTGTCCACCAACCAAACTAAATGAAAATATGAAAAACAACAAAATATAATAGTAGCATTTGTGTTTGTATTTTGAACAATCTTCAATGTAATATTACACATAATATTTGGATAAAAAACATGTACTTTTCATAAACTCTTAACTGATTTTGTACAAAGGGAGGTAAAGTAATGGCACATGGTTTATTGGCATAAAATTATTTGCTCAGTAAACAGTAAACACATTTGTGTAGACACAAACACTTTTGTGTCTACAAAGTACTAAAAAGCCAGATGCCTTTGCATGGGCCTCACTCTCCTTCTTCCTACTTAAAACATTTTCAGTTTAATCAATGACTATTTTCTCCACAGCCTAAGGGCATCATGTAATATAAGACCATGTCGATGGACCAACCCATAAAGTAAATTTCTTGATTTGATATTTTGGAATTTTTACTAATTGAAAGAGACTAAAATGGTCTCAAACATAAATATGAATCCTTCTTAAATGTATATTAGTATGAATCAATTCATCAAGGAAGCTGGCTGAATAGTTAATTTGTATTTAATGATTGTAATAACAATAAGGGCTACAGATTTAAATATAACTTTATAAGGATTCATGCTATGTCATAATAATTTCTGATGTCATTCTATAATATTTCACATTATTCCCTAATTCATAGCCTGTAGAAGTGATGAAATATGTGTGATGTAGTGATGCCAGTTCTCCTTCAATTAGGGGGAGAAGGAGAATTTAAGTGCTGTTCTTCTAATGACAGAACACTCAATGGAGAATTATTCTCACAATGGTAAGCAAAGAAAAATGTCTTGTCTTAGGAAATAACTATTGTAGAAATAATAATAAAGCTGCTGCCTCTTTTTATCACCAATTAATTGGAAAACAGATGCCATGTGGTACATTTGCATTTTCTACAGTACTGGCAATTAAAAGTGTTTATGAAAGATATCCCTTTTATAGATACAAAGGCCAATAGAACAGGTGCACTTGAGCAAGTTTTTTTTTTTAAAAAGAAGAAGAAACTGCAGTTCACATAAGGACTACAATATTATCCAGGGTGATTGGAAAATAGGGTTGGTATTAAAAATTGAAACACAACAGTTTCAATTTTTCTCGAACATTTAAAAGTTGTGTGTGTGTGTTGGTTACATCATATTTATATATAATGAAGACTGTTCACAATGTAAAATTAAAAGTGATTCCTCTCTTATTCTCATGCACTATTTTTTTCTCTCCTTCTATGATGTCTAAACATTATTTCTACAGTTTATCAAATGTAAACCATTTGAGCTTCATCATCTCCCTTTATGTAGGGTGGAACCAAAGTGCTTAGAACCATGTGTAGGTTCTTGCATGTAGAGCATCCCAGTTTTCAGTTACCCATTGCAAATAACTTAATCCCAACCAGATTTTTCTTGTCACATATTTTTTTCTGGGTTATCCCAATGTTCCTCAGATAAACTTAATTCAAAATATGTAGACTTACCTTAATATGGATTTAAGTCAAAGATAATTAGAAGATGAACTTAAAATAAAAAGTACAATATATAATGCATTCCCAACCCCAAAGCAGAGTGCCTTAGACTAACTTGATGTTCAGAGGGGTGAGAGATATGTGGTAACAGCACAGGGATTAGCTCTAAAGAGAACTACTCTTAAAGCCTAGATGCACAATTTATCCACTGCACAACAATTTATATTTATATGTAGTATTTGTGTCAAAGCTGCAGAGTAATTCAGGAATTGTAACATGTACTCACAGAATGGCCATGATAACTAAATGAAAGAATGACCAAAAGGTATTTAACTTAGAGCTTGACGGATAGAAAATACCCTGTAAATGGAAGCCCTGAAAATAATCATGATTTAAAATTTTCTATTATTTTACTAAGATAGTCTTTGTTTTTCTATTTATATTTGTTCTGATTGGAGAATGGTTAAGTATCATTCCCTATTATTATGTTTTTAGTCATTTTGACATTTAACTGCAAAGGGGGCTATACTTCAAGTACTGTCAATACTGAGTACCTAAAAACCATATATTTCATAAATATTCATATCTTTTTTCAAGTACGTATAGATTAAATTGTAATCAATAAAATACAAATTAAGTTAAGCACGTTAATTGTTTATATAATAGTTGTGCTTTAAATATCCTTTGCTTGAGAAAATATGTAATCCTTTCATACTATTATGAAGTCCATTATTCCTTTGTCGTAATAAAAGAGATCCCTCAAAGTGAGAAATCTGGAAATCACTAGTGTAAAAAAATTGAACATTGGTTCTGGTTGAATATGACTTAAGAGTGTCGCTTCATCTAGTAAGGATTTGACCCACAGGTGTCAAATACGTGCGCTGCTTCCTCATCCTGCGTCCATGGCAGGATTAGTAACCAGCTGTGTCATTCTTTTCCATTGAGTCTAGTCTTTGACCTGGTCTCCTTAAGCGAGTGCTTCAAGCAGCCCCTAACAGCTACATGCAGTTGACACGAAAGATAAAATCTATTTTCTTAATACTAAGTGTCTTTCCAAGATCTGACTAATTTATCCAATGGCAATGATTCATTAAAAAGTTTAAATCTTTTTAACCCTTTTATTATAGCACATACCAAAGATCATGTTTAACTATTTTCAAAATCATTGTTGATGCTTCTCAAGTCTTAAGAAGGTGTCAAACATAATTCAAAACATCATAGATAATATATGCATAGCACTGTTAAAAGGGATAATTATGAATTGATGAAATGGAAATAAAAATATATATGCAAATACACATATAAAACCCTTGTAAGAGGATATTTATTATTATAGAAAATTTTATATAGGTTTGTAATTTTTCATAGTAAACAAAAATTAACTGCAAAAACCTTGTGAGTTAATTAAAAGTACAGAAATTAGATTGTCTGTAAGATAAATATACAAATAGTTTTTTGTAAGTTATAAATTGCCAATTAGAAAATGGTTAGAAAATGGGGAAAAAAATCTATTAACAGCCCTAAATTGGACTAGATCAATATGAAGAAAATTACAAACCTTACACAAAAATGTTAAAGAAGATGTAAAGAATTAGAGAAACAGGTTATGTTCCCAAAGATAAAGAGTGGATATTATAAAAATTCCAATTCTTTCCAACATAATATATAGAATGAATGAAATTTCATATGAATTTAATGGCTTTTGATGGTGAATAGCAAGGAAGGAGTAGAGATGGCATAATAAAACTGTCTTAGTTCATTCAGGCTGCTATAACAAAATTGATAAATTGGGTATTTTATGATCAAGGAAAATTTATTTCTCATAGTTCTGGTGGCTAGGAAGTCCAAGATCGAGATGCTGGCAGATTTGGGGTCTGGTGAGGCCCCATTTCCTAGTTCATAGATGGCACCTTCTTACTATGTCCTTGCTTGATCAAAAGGGCAACCGAGTTTCCTAGGCCTCCTTTAGAGAGGTCTAAATTCCCTTCATGAGACACTGAAACTTCTTAAAGGCCTCACCCCCTAATGCCATCATTTTGGAGGCAAGATTGCAATATATGAATTTTGGGGAGGGGAGAATGCCAACATTCATACTACAGCAAAAACTATTCTCAAAGATTATTTATATAAAATTTATATTATACAAAAATACACTATTGTTATAAAATTGAAAAAAAGAATAAAGTGGAAGGGATCTTTTTTTTTATCAGATATTTTAAAACTGCAATGCTTAATAGTCAGTTACTATTGCATAAATAGATATTTCAGGTCAATGAATTTTAATGGATAGCCCAGAAAACACACACACACAAATGCACACATATTAACACACAATTGTAAATATGTAGTCAGCACATATTTATTTATAATATATATCTATTGCATATGCTTTTATATATACAGCAATATTTATAGGTATAATGTATATAGGAGTAAATACAATTATAGTTTTATATAGAGATATAGATATGTATAAGCATATCTAATAGAAATAATATATTAAGAAATATATAAGGTATTTTATATAAACAGTTATTGAAATGTAGTAAATATACAATAGAAAAGTAGCAAACATTGATGAAAAATGGGCTACTTAAAGGTGCTATAGACAAGTAGGTTATGTGGAAATAAAAACATTTTTAGAATTCTTTTTACCACCAAACTTTAAAGAAAATTCTAACTACATGCAAATAATTCAAAAATAAAATTATCGCATGCAATTACATGTTTATTTTACCTAAAGAAGTATTTGATAAATATAAAAAATAATGAATTATTATAAATCAAAAGGATAAATTTGAACTTTTAAAATTATATAAAATATTATAAATTTTCAAAATGCAAATAATAAATATTTATTTTCTTAATACAGAAAGACTTCATTTCCAAGACAATAATAGAAAAATGATCTTACCCAAATAGCTAAGGCACACAATTCACAAAGGTAGATACACAAATAACTAATACTTGTATGTTATAAACTTTCAGCTTATTATCAAGAAAATGCCAGCTTAAAAGTCAGATACTAAATTTTTCCAAACTAGCAAATTACAAAAATGGTCTCTAATACTAATTAGAGTAATACTAACACTAATACTAGTAATCCTAATACTAGTATTACTAATACTAATTAGTATTAATACTAATGGATGGACACTGACATTGGTATTTTCATATGATACACATGAAAGTATGAATTAATGCTAACTTCTAGGAAATAATTTAGAAAAGAATAAGTAAGAATATTAAATATTTTAAATAATATATTCTGAGGTATATACCTTTGAGCCAATAATGCTACTTTAAGGAATACATTCTAAGTGATGTGGACAATATTTATGCATAAAGAAGTTTATCATAACTTTATAGAGGTAAAAATTTGCAACAACAAGAACAAAAAATTTT
Source organism: Microcebus murinus (assembly GCF_040939455.1). Taxonomy (NCBI): domain Eukaryota; kingdom Metazoa; phylum Chordata; class Mammalia; order Primates; family Cheirogaleidae; genus Microcebus; species Microcebus murinus. The sequence goes on along the minus strand of NC_134111.1, from coordinate 90,996,797 downwards.
CTGGAAGGTTAAATAAGTTATAGAGAGAAATACTATATTTAATATATTTTAAGGCTGTTTAATGATGTAAAGAACTACTTGTGATATAATGTTGAACCAGGAAAGGAGAATATAAAATTAGACATATTTTACTAATGTAAAAATGGCATGCTAATTTTATACATTTGATAAAGGAAAATGACTAGAAGGAAAGTTATGCAACTGAAAAGTAAAATTTCTCTAAAATGGGTATAAATAGTTATTCGTATGTTCTTTTTTATGTTTCTGTTTTCAAAACGTTCCATAATGGAGATGTATTACACTTTTAATAAAAAGTTTTAGAACAAATATGGAAAATTCCATAAAAACCTTCATCCACCAAACAAGATAAAGTTCCACATTTGAAGATCTAACAGTCTAACGAGGAACCTGGCACGATGGGGAGATGCACTACCAGTTCTGGGTCTGTGTTTTTTTGAGGGGTCTGGGGGTGTGATGGTGCCTACAAAAAGAAGAGGCTCACTTTATAGGGCAGGCCAGGCTGAGCTGAGTTTCAGTCCATGGACAATGAGAAAAGAGAATTTTAGAGAGAGGTTACACTCATCATAAAGGCACGGGGGCACAGGCAGAGATGTTAAACTGGGATTGAAGGCAGACTTGTTTTCCACTTAGAATATGCACAAAGAAAGAATCAGCGAATAGGACTGCAGAGACCTTGACACAAATGGAAAGACTAGGGAGTTGTAACAGGTGGCTCTAGCTTCTCTGGAGTCTATGCTAGCTTCTCGAGCGTCTATGGAGAGTAAGCTGATGGGTTGGACAAAAAAATAACTGGTACAACTTGAAAAAAATAGTAAAAGGTTAGCATGCTCATTCTGAGTAAAGGGAAAAGGAGTCTTACAGGTACAATTCAAAGGGGTACAGAGTAACCCTGCATACTGAGTATTCAAGGAACACTCATCTTAGCAGTGGGTGCAGCAAGCTCCCATGATTCCCAATTACTTACTTACTTCTATAATTCTAACGAAACCACATGCTCTTCCACCAGGACTGCTAGTGCATCTCCCCTTCATATCAGGTTTGAAAGCAAGGAAGGGAGGGAGGGAGGAAGGGAGGAAGGGAGGAAGGGAGGAAGGAAGGAAGGAAGGAAGGAAGGAAGGAAGGAAGGAAGGAAGGAAGGAAGGAAGGAAGGAAGGAAGGAAGGAAGGAAGAAATCTTTACTGAGAAGAGCAGTTTGTCATTCTGTAACTAATTGCTCTTGCTTGAATACACCAGACAGTCCCATGACTGTTCCTAAGCATGTGATTTTCACATATAGCTGAAGTTTTACTCTATCTTCAAGAAGCAACTCAAAATTATTTCCTTTAGGAAGTCCCATAACACTTTGCACATAAAGTCTTCTGTTACATCAAATCCCATAGAAATCAGCTAGATGAACATCTCATCAATACACACTATGCATAAGGCAGTAGAGTGAAGAGGCTTGTGGGAAGGCTTGATGGGCAGAGATCTGGAGATATTCCTGATTCCATCACTTATTCTGGGTGCAACCTGTTTTCTCAATTTGCAGCTAAGCAGCAGGTGCTATGGCATGGTCTCTTCACATTCGGCAAACCATAGGATACCAGAATCATGAAATTTTAGAACTATGTGGAATTTGGGATAGCATCTAGTCCAAATATATTTTAAGATTAAGGAATTCAAGCCCAGGAGGAAAAATATCTTATATAAGGTTTAGTTGCTATCAAAACACTTTTTTTCTGAGCATTTACCAACTAGCAGAATCTTACCTGGAGGAACAGAAGAAGGTAACCAGGGAGGAGAAGGGATGGTTAAAAAAAGATTAAGAAAAAAAAAAAGAACTAAACTAAAAGGATCACAAGAGAGGATACAATTAGAAAAAGAAATAAAATCAATTTAAAGGCTCAGAGATTGGGTTTAGTGAGTGGTATTGCCTCCAGAAAATAAAAAGAAATAAAAAGTTTAAAAGGAGGTGCATTTCATTTATTTCCCTTCACTAGGCAGTAAATTGTGTTTCTAGCATTTCACATAGAAATTAATATCAAAACCAATAATTGTAGAAACTTGCATTGCCTATAAATTTCATCCATATTTTTGGTACTGTTGGAATGATTGCAGGGACAACCTGGTGTTGGTTTCCTAATGAAACTCCCAGCTCTGAACAACAAATTTTACTCATACATATATTTTCAAGCATATTTATGCACTAGAAATTTTATCCTAAAATTTCTTTCCCAGGCCGGGCGCGATGGCTCACGCCTGTAATCCTAGCACTCTGGGAGGCCGAGGCGGGCGGATTGCTCAAGGTCAGGAGTTCAAAACCAGCCTGAGCGAGACCCCGTCTCTACCATAAAAAAAATAGAAAGAAATTAATTGGCCAACTAATATATATAATAAAAAAAAAAATTTCTTTCCTTTACTGTATTTCAACAAAAAGATGATAACAACAAGAATGCAATGATGAGGGAATGTCAAGGGTACACAGGAACTCTCAATGGCCAAAGCTAAAACATTTGAGCAGCAAATAAAGAAAGTAGTATCAGATTATAACTCAAGTGCAAATAAATATCCATGAGTCCATACTGATATAAATCAGTGATTGAATAAACAAAGGAGGGAAAATAGACAAATCTCTCATGTAGAAGATTTTAAAACTATTTACATAGATACCTTTTCCTCAAGGAGGTGGAGAATAACACCCCACTCCTTAAGCGTGGACAAAACATAGTGATATCCTTACAAAGAGTACAGTATGGCAGAGGGACTGGGGGAAGTAACTTCAAAGTAGAGAAAACTAACAAGCACTACCTCAGCCAGGTGATCAACAGTGATAACTCATATTGATAGTACATGTGTGATGTGATGACAATGGCCTTTAACTCTATGATTTTCCTCCCCAAACCCATCATCACAGCCTGATCATGAGAAAAACATCAGAAAAATTCAATTGAGAGAAAATCAACAAAATACCTGACAAGTACCCCTCAGAACAGTCAAGGTCATCTACAAAAAGGGAAATCTGAGAAACTGTCACTGCAAGAGGATCCTAAGAAGCCACGGTAACTAAATGTAATGTCACCCTCTGCAGGATCAGAAAAAGGACATTGCACAAAATCTAAGGAAGCCTAAATAAAATATGTACTTTAGTGAATAATAATGTATAAATATTGATTCATTAACTGTGACAAATAAGCCATGCCAATACAATGTGTTAATAATAGGGAAAATATATGGGACCTCTTTGTATAATCTTTGTGACTTTTCTGGAATTCTAAATCTATTCTAAAATATTTGGTTTATTTAAAAAATTAAAAGGAATTTATTTAGTTTTCAAATAACATTAAACTTATCTGAATAACTAAACTTGCTTCTTGTCAAATCTTCTCCTCCCCCAATCCCAGGATTTTCATTATAATTTTATGTGAATGTAAGACATGGGCTTGTATAAGGAGAGAATCAATCCCATTTTTCATGTTTTGATTTGAAAACAAGTTTCCTGACATTTCAACCAAAAATAAATGCTCAAAAACAAACCACAATGGCAAAATATTATTGTACTTTCTGAACCTCAGACAATATGGGCTGGAGTATCACCCAAGTCTATAAGTTTAATGCCTCAAGCAGGAGTTATCCTCCAGAGCACTATAAATACATATGACTGCACAGTGAACAGAATATTTTAAAAAGCTTGTCTAACTAAAAATCTAAAATAGACCGTAAGACTGCAAATATGAATGTAGCTTGGCTACAGTCTCTAAGGCACAGAAGAGGGGAAAGACACTAAAAGCTACAGGATAACAAGACACATTGAGATTACATTCTTGGTTAATAACTTTTCCTTTTGCCTGGTACTTTCTCTCCTGGTATTTGAAGGGCACAGGGAACAAAATTTAATTGAAAATGGGAAATCCTAATATACTTTAAATTCTCAACAGATAAATGAGTATATTGGAAAAATTTTACTGATCTTTTATGTTGCTAAACATAAGAATAAAAGTAAACCCCAGGTATATTATGCATAAGTTTTCTCTGTTCTCAGGGAGTTAAAACAAAGCATAACCAAAATGAAGATGGTGGGGAAGTGTTTTCCTCTGTTCCTTTTGGGCCAGATTCCAGTTCAAGGGACAGTCCAAGGCAGAGAATTTAAAGTAGTTCAATGTCATTTAGATAATAGGATATTGTATTTTCTTTTCAGAAGTAGGTGATTAGTGCAGTTTAACTTAAGGATATATTTTAAGTTTTTCTCTTTCTGAATACAGGAGAAAATTAATATGAGATTCCTGTGTTCCTTAAACAAATTAAATATGAAAATCTTCTGATAAATTTTGAACATAGAAAGCCTACTTTGTTAATCATAGTCTAAAATTACATTTTAAAATTTTTTTATCTGAAGAAATAACATCACAAAAAAGAACTCTGAGTTATCTGCATAATTTGACATATAATATTTCAGAGACCAAAAGTATATTTCACAGAAATCCTATTTCAATTTCAGTCACTGGAAGTCCTAGAAGTCTGAGACATGCCCTTCATCTAGAAGCAAGTAGCAATATGATGGGCCCCTAGGGAGAAGGATATTCAAGGAATATAATGATGTTTTCACACATGCTTGAGCCTTATGCGCTGACTCCTTGGCAAAAGCATCTGACCATAGTTTCCATACATTATAGTTTAGAACAGAGCACTTCAGCTCTCTCCCACTCTCTTCATCTGTCTGACTCTACTTCAACTTTCAGGTGTATAGTTAAAATCAATTGCTCCAAGAGGTCTTTTTTGAACCTCTAAATTATTGCAGCTGATCTTTTAATACACACATGTGCACACACACACACACACACACAGTGTACAGTATTTCCTTTTGAAATTCAGAAATTATGTGTTTAATATTGGTCCGACTCTTTAAAATCATAAATTGCAATAATTCTATTACTTGCCCTGATGATGTCACTGATACTAGACTAGACTTCTCACCAGGAACAATTATAAAATTGTATAAAATATGAGACAACTGTTTCTGTACATTAAAAAAGCAATATAAGATTGCAATCTTTGAGAAAAGGGGAAAAATAAAAGGTTAGTGCTGTATTTGTTTGCCCTGATTTTCTTCCTGGGAAAACCAGTGCACACAGAGGTGGATCCCAAGCAAACCAAGTGATCTAGCTGAGCTGAGAGGGCTGAGATTGGAATACAGTGTTGCTGGAGAGAATGGAAATGGTGGAGCATGGTATCAGAGCAGATGGAGCTAAGGAAAAGTCTATATAAAGGTTTCCACTGAGTTCTTAATCAAAGGGTGAGCTGTGCCTACATAGAGAGACTCTACAAAACCAAGGAGAAGAACAAAGGGGTTGCTACATGACTGAGAGATTGACAGTGATGTAGAATTGTGCATAGGATTAGATGATGAACATCTGGCCCAACCAGTATGTTTATGGATTAGAAGACTCAATATTGTTAAGAGTTAAGATATTGATCCTCACCAAATTGACCTATGGATACAATGTAGTCTCAATCACAATCCCAGAGGCCATTTTTTACTGAAATGGACCGATTGATTGTAAAACAATATGGAAATAAAAAGTACCTAGAAAAAACAACAAAATAATCTTGGAAAATAAGGGTAAAAAGTAGAGGATGTATATCACCTGATTTTACAGCTTATCATAAAGTTACAATGACTGTTGGTATTGGCATGTGGATAGATAAATAGATCGATGAAAGAAAATAGAATCTAGAAATAATTCACAAAGTTGGTTGATTTTTAGCAAAGATTGAAGAAAATTTAATGAATAATTTTTTTCAACAAATGGTACTGGGTCAACTAGATAAATGAATGGAAAAGTTTGAGCATTGGTATCTACCTCACATCATACACAAAATTTATTTTAAGTATAACATAGACATAAATATAAGTTAATATTTTAAAGCTTTTTGAAAATATGGGAGAATATCTTCATGATCTATAGTAAAAAAAGAATTTTAGGGGAAGACACAAAAATCACTAACCATAAAAAATAAAAGTTATAAACTAGACTTCATCAAAATTACATAATTTTTCTCATCAAAAATAGTATTAAGAAAATATAAAAGACAAGTCCAAACTTGAGGGAAGTATTTGTAATATATTTAACAAAAGACTTACATTCAAAATATATTGTTATAACCCCCCAAAACTCAGTAATAACACAGCTCAAAAAGAAGATAAAGAAGTGTCTAATAAGCACATTAAAAGGAAAACATGCCACTTCACTGACAGCCCCAAAGTTAATAATGATACAGAGCAATTGGAGGATTCAAACATTTCTGTTTGAAGTACAAAATGCTACAACCATTTTGGAAAAGTGTTTGGCAATTTCCTTTGAAGTTAAACATACTCCTACCATATAGTCCAGTTATTTCTTCCTTAGTATATATCCAAAGGATATGAAAACATATATTCACAAAAAGTCCATTATAGAATATTTATAGCAGCTTTATTAATTATAGCCAAACCTGGAAAATAACACATGTTCAAAAACAGATACCACAAATAGTGACATATTTATAGAATGGAATACCATCTGCGTAATAAAAAAGAATGAACATAAAAATTATAAATCTTGAGAATGCTACACTACATGATATAAAAACATGCTAGACACAAAAGGATATGGATTTTAGGAGTCCACCTCTATAAATTTCTAAGACAAGCCAAACTAATATGTGCGTATAGAAAACAGGACAGAGGTTACCCATGAGAGGTGGAAACCAACTAGAAGGAAGCAGGAGAGAACTTTGTGAGGTGACAGATATGGTCTGTACCTTAAGTGGATTGTTAGTTACTGAAGAAAAGCTATTCCTCTATTCACAACCCCCCTGGCACCAATGTGAAGGTGTTTTTCCCCACTCCACCCAACTAAGAGGGTGTCCAATAACTAAATTCAATTCTGACACTACCAGTATTAAAACAGAGTCCACAGGTTAAAATCTCAGTCCACAAGACTGTCTTCTCCCCACTTCATATGCCAATTACAAGTAGTAGACCCCAGGGTGCCCACATTTCTGTCCAATTTGTGTACAAATCAGTAGTTTCCACAACCTCCTCCTCGGTTTTAGTCATCTGCTCTACCAGCTCACAGAACTCAAAGAAACATTTACTTACATTTACTCATGTATTATAAAGAATATCCAACCCAGAAACTTTTTGAATGCTATATTTTATGGATTTTTATGGTGGCTTCGCCACGTAGCCATGATCAATTATTAGCTCAAGTCAATCTCCAGCCCCTCTCCCCTCTTTGGAGGATGGGGTGGGGTGACAGTTCCAAGCTTATAATCATGGCTTGGTTTTCTCATGACCTGCCCCTATCCTAACACCATCCAAGAGCCCAACAAGAATCAACTCATTAGAGCAGAACATGTTTCTGTCACTCAGAAAATTCTGAGGGATTTAGAAGCTCCCACTCTATCAATTCCATCATTCAGGGAATTACCAGGGTTTTAGGAGCTCTATGTCAGAAGCCAGGGCCAAGAACCAAATATATATATATATATATATATTTCTTATGATGTCACAGTCACATAGGTGAATATACTTGACAATATTCATGCAATTGTACACTTGATATCTGGGCATTTCACCATAAGTAAATTTTGCCTGAGTTAAAAAACAGAAACAATAACAAAAAAATACTGTAAATTCCTTGTAATCATAAATATTGTCTACCTTACCTTTTTGCTGAAATTTCGATTACAGAGCTTAGTATATATTAAGTACACATTAAACACATGTAAAATGAAGTATTTTGTTAAAATAGAATGACATGGCCTAATCCTCATCAGTGCATTGGATTCTACAGAGAAATATGATGATTCCACCCCTGGGGTTGGGGTTTCTTTATGTGACTCCCTCTTTCTTGGTACTCATAACTCGGTTCTCAGAACTCTACTCATGCCATTGAAAATCATGAGCATCAAATTAAAAGGGGACATATAAAGGTGGTTTACCTTTCAAAGTAACATAAGCTTCATTAAATGATACATAAAAGTTTATGACTAATGGCATTTATTTTGATTATTGACAAAGTAATTGGGATTCTTGAGGAATAATAAAACTGATTGAAAATCTTCTGATTGGTCAAGAGGTTAACATTTATAATTAATGGAAAATTACAATGGTTTATAAAATAACATACTCCAGAATTAAAAGTGATTATCCTAATTATTGTGATAAGTTCTTAAATGAAGGCCTAAGCAGCCAGTAATAACAATTTCCTTCATATAAGTCATATATACAGATGTATGTTTAAAGGAAATGTTTAAAATTTGGTCCAGTTTATATTAGTTTAATTTTTTGGGAGGCTTAATTCTCAAAAAGTACATTTTTACTTATTCAGGAAGTGATTCCAGTCTTTATAGGATTTATTATAAAAAAAAACTAATAGAATATTTCATCAGTACTGAAGGCCTGAACTAAATGTCAGATTTTTATTGCTTTGAATATTGATGGCATGTCCTATGAATTGTTTATCATGAGGATCAAGAATACTTTGATTATTTATGGTAATTTTAATTTTATTTTTCAAGGGACTTTTCTATACCCATTATGTAATAACTGTATGATTAAAATAGGAAAACCATAAAAATATCAATCTAATTTATGAAGAAATTGAGACACAAAGGTTATCTGAGCTATCTAAAGTTATAGAACTGCTTAATGACATAAACCAGGAATAGGGCATGAATCTTCATGTGCCTCATTGAGAGTTTTTCCTACCAGCTCATAATGCTTCTGGGGTAACTTATCTCCATGCCAAAACTGATTTCTGTAATATCAGTGATTCTATAACTAATAATAAGGTAATTTTGATTGAACATGTTCCTTGTTTCAATTTCAGGTGATTTTAATGATCACATCATTCTCAAAACATTTTTGGTAAGAGTTATTGCACTTAATTTTTATTCTTCATCATAACCATCTCAGGAAGACAGAAAAGCTACATCAGCATTCATCCCCTGTCTAATTCTCCAGCCAAGTTTCTCATAGTTCCTTATCCAATACTGTTGCCCAACAAGCAAGAAGCTATTGCTTATAATCCTTAGCACAAGGTCCATGTTGTTTCCCATCAATGTGTTTGAGTGTAAGTGTTCCTCTAACTAGGACACACTCTTTTACTCTACACGCCTGTCTTCACATGAATAATTCATGTTCTATCTACAGTAAGGGCATAATCCACAACACAAAGGTATAGTAACTAGGAACCATTACATGACAAACCATTCAGCGTATCTATCTACAATAATCTTGAGAAAATGCTAGGAAAAAATGTAGCAGAATCACAATCATAGTAGGAGGAAATATTGATATACACCATCTTAAATAAGGTGAACCAAATAGAAAAAGAACCATAGGATGTCTGAGTATATATTAAAGGAGCTTGAATAGATACCTATCAATTTCTCACTAACAAAAATTTAAAATAGAAAAAAGGTCAATTAAAAGTGCTTCAATGTGGGACTACTGTTTCTTGGTAAATGTGGATGATAGGTTCAATTGGGGCTTATTGTTGTCATTCGTGTTGGTTACCAAGTATTTCTCACTTTCTTCTTTTTGGAACATAGTTGGATTGCACACCCCTGTCCTTGTGAAGTTAAGTGTGGTCACATGACTTACTTTAGCAAATGAAATACATTTCACTTTTGGGTGGATATAACATAGTATTATGTTCCCTTGTATTCTCTTTATACCATCTTGAAGTTCATGGAAACCTGGAAATAAAGCCAGGTAGACCTGTATTCCAGTGTGGACTAGGACTTGAGAAAAGCAAACCTTTGTCACATCTATGAGACTTGGGAGTGTATTTGCTTTCACAGGTTACCCTATATCCTAAGTTATAACTCTTAATAATTAGTTATTAAAGTGAAACTAAGAGGAAGATTATACATTCAACATAAATTAATTGAAAAATAGGTAAAGTGCTTTTTTCTTAATTTTGCATCTTGTGCCTTTATAAACTGTGTGCACATATATTAATAGTTCAATGAAATGAAACAAGGTGATGCTCTGACAAACCAGAAGCATTCTTTGCATTTTCAGGGGAAAAGCATGCTCAACATTCATTTCTGAATGTGTTCCTCTTCTTATAAGGGATATATCATGGGTGAAAGAAGTGGCCACTATCCGACCATGGTGTCTTCAGACCTCTACCACTTCCCACAATAGAATAGAACGTGGGAGGTGTGGAAAAGACCTGGAGGAATCCAGTCAGCTTCAACGTTGCATTTATGTAGGGAATATGTGCAAACTGCTTCACTGCATCACCCGCTTTGTCTTTTCCTTTCCTTTTCCCTTTCTGGTTTTTATATTTTCTCTACCTCCTCTCCCTGCTAGCTGTCTAAAGAAGATGAGAATAAGAGAGTATTTCCTCAGTAGAGAAACCACTGGACCCAGATATCCAAACTCACACTTATTGCAACAGTATATCTTGTAAAACTACTACAAAGAACAAAAACAAAAATCTTTAAACTGCCCCCATTTTCTTGTCCCAGACTAGGCAGTAATGTACTGATTTATTTTGTGACTATATTCATTATCTTCCTCTTCTCAGGTCATGACTTCTAGCCAAGGAAAGAAAGAACACTACAATGTCTAGCGGGAAGGGCACTGGAAGTTGCTTGCAATCTCCAGGCATTTGGCAGGTCACAGAGAGGGGTGCAGAGAGCTGCCTTTATCCTTTCTTTTGGGTTCTGTATTATTCCTCAGACGTTTGCCCTTCACCATTGAGTGTACACTGGCTTCTGCTATTAGATAACTGGACTCCAAAATTTGTGTGTACAAAAATTACCCGAGTCATTCGTGAAAAATTCTCTGGCCTCCTCCTAGGAAATTTAATTTGTAGGTTTGAGGTGAGTCCTAGTAATCAACAATTTAACCAATAGCACCTTCTTTCCCAGGGAGATGCTGAGATAAGTGATCTGAAAATACCTCATTTGAAAAATTCTGGGTTAGAGAATTGGGTTTATTGTTTTACATATAAATTATTTTCACTATGCTTTATCATAAAGCTCCCAGAGGAAATATATAGGCATGAAGTGAACACATGTGCTCTCAACAACTTTAATTAAAAGAGTGGCATGCATATTTTGGTGCTATTAATAAAAATAAAATTGATTTGCTTTTCTGGATAATTGAATATATTAAAACTGCAGTACTTTCCCTCGATAACTTAACTCTATGAATTCTGCATAATTTTTATTTTATAGATACTGAAATGTATTGTGAATTTTTTTACAGCAAGAATGACTTTATGTTTTAGTGTTACTTTTGTTATTTTTTCCTTTGTTTAATTTTAGCATGAAGCATTAAAATATGGCACAAATTGAATGTCAGATAAAAATATGACACATTAAACTACATTGACATCAATCTTTTCAATAAAGTATTTTGTTTTATGATGGTGAATACCACTATATGATAGAAACATTCCCAAGTATGCCATATTTCAAGGACAGGGGACCTTCTCTTAAATACACATATTTTTTGAAGGATACATATGAAATATATTAAGGTGAAATAAAATACCAAAGGTAGGTTGCTTTGTTTTTGTAGTTACAGCAGTTTCCAGACAGTCACTTCTGCTCCTGTTCCAAGAACTATGACTAAGCTGTGTCTGCCTGCATGATATCATTAAATGCGAATACTAGCAGTTTCTGTGATGCCCACCTGAATTTCTTACCATCTGTTTATTGGCTCTTACATGAGACATGTATCAGGTATTTACCACATGCTGATTATGTAAAAGATGAAAAGCAAAACCCCAAAATGAATTTTCCCTCTAAGGCTGATATGACAATGGACAAAAATAAGCATAATGCAAAACAGTAAGTGCAGTGGTCAGCTTCCAAGATGACACTCACCAATCACCTCCTGGTTTTCACATTTTGTTTAGACCCCTTCCATACTGAATTGTGGCTGCTTGCGTTATTAATAAGATACCCAGGAAGTGACTGTGATTGACTACTGAGCCTTAGTCATAAGAAACTTTGGTAGGTCCTGCCTTGCTCTTTCTTGGATCTCTTGCTCTGGATAGAGCCGGTTGCATGTTGTGAAGACACTCAAGCAGCCCTGTGGAAGGATTGTGTAGAGAGAAAATGAAACCTGCTTTCACCACCTAACTAGCACCAGCTATCCATATAAGAAAGCCAGTGTGAAAGCCAACACTAGATCCAGGCAAGCCTACTTCCTCACTACAGCTCCATGAGAGACCCTGAGATAGAACCTCCTAAGCCACTACTGAATTCCTCACCCATAGAAACTGTGAGATGATAAATGTTTTAATCATTTTAAGCCAGTAAGTTTGGAGTAATGTTTTGCAGCAATAATTAATAATAAGCAAAAACTATTCTAAGAAAAATCCAAAATATTATACAGTTTATAAGTAAACATTTCATGGAAAAAGTAGAATTTGAGTGAAACTTAAAAAAATGGTATAACTTAGAAATGTAAAGATGAGAAAGAAAGCCATTGTAGGTAGAAGGAACAATGCGTGCAAAGCTATAGCGATGATGATTTGCAAAGGATTAGGCAAACATCGAATTGTTTTATTTGATTGCAACATTAGTCCCTCCATTTGCTTCAAGGTGGTGGGTTTTGTGGTGTTGAGACTAAATTAGGGCTATCTCTTATTTGAAGTCAAGAGAGAGCTAAACACATAAAGCTGAGCATAAAATTATAATTAAATAAGGAATATTGGGTAGTTTAACAATGGAAAATCTGTGAATGCAATTCAGTATATTATTAGATAACAGGAAAAAATAAAATTACATTAATTTCTGCAAAGAAAAATACTTTGATAAAATTCAACATTTATGTTAATAATTCTTAGAAAACCTAGAAATAGAGAGAAACTCCTTTAACCTCAAGAGGGGGTAGCTATGCAAAGAGGCTCATGTGTGAGAAATTTCTGTGGAGGTTCCTGGAAGTGGCATATGCACACACTGCTTTGTTAATAGGTCATATTGCCACAACTACTAATAACTATTAATAAAAGAGGTTTGGAAATCTAGATTACTTGGAAGAAGACCCCAGGAAAAGAAAAGATGAGTTTGCTGATCATCTAGTAGTTGCTGACTGAGTTATTCTTTTGCAGTTACCAAATACTCTTTTCACTAAAACATATTAAATTAAAGCATTAACTTAAACTCTTAAATTAAACTGTCTCATTAGAGCATCACACATAAAACATACCCACCCTTGCTCCCAAGGGAAACAAAGCAAAGTCCTTTCTTGTGGGAAAATCAGTTCAAAGTTGGGATTCTAGGTGATATACTTTCCTCTGCACCAGGTCAGGATGTGGCTTTTTGTCATTCAAGGATTTATGAATTAAAAGCCAAAGCATATATTCCCTCCCACCCTCACCTTCATTGTCACTGTGGAGGAACATGGGTAGAATAACTGCAATAAACAACCATTCAAGAAAGTCAAAATGGAAGACACATACCAAGCACTTCAAAGCGATGATCAAATCCTGCTGCATGAGTATTACAAGGGTCTCTCTGCCTGCCAGTGGAATAATTCCTTGGTTAGCCCCCAGTTCTGTTCTTTGGGAGGGACCATCTTGTCCTTGGTACTCTTAGAGATTCCTCTTTGTCCATCATTCTCCACGTTGTATCTGAATAGAGTTAGGAAGTGTATAATCCTTGGGGGCTGAATAGAAATTGGATCCTGGTTACTGCTATGTAACTTTAAGGGCTCAAGATTTGTGTTAGAGCCCAAATGGTCAAAGGCATTTTTATTCCAGTCTTGCAGTATCTTTCAATTTGATTATCTCAATAAAACAGTAGGGGAACACTATGGCAGTGCCTTGCATAGTTAAACATGTGCTTACCATATGACCTAGCTATTGTACTCTAGAGCACTGATCCCAGTGAAGTGAAAACATATGTTCCTTCAAAGATCTGTAGAAAAGTATGCATAGCAGGTTTATTTGTAACAGCCAAAAACTGGAAATGATCACCTGTCCTTCGACAGGTGAAGGATTAAAGAAGCTGTGTGCTACCTCCATACCATGAACTACTACTCAGCAATTAAAAGGGACAAACTATTGATACATGCACAAAATAGACTGATTTTGTATTTGTCACCTAATGTTTCTGTAATAAATAACCACAAATATAGTAGCTCAAACCAACAAAAATGTATGTTCTTACAGTTCTGGAGGTTAGAAGTATGAAATGAAGGTGGTAGCTAGGCTGACTTCTTTCTAGAGGCTTCAGGGAAAAATCTATTTTCTTCCCCTTTTCAGCTTCTAGAAGTTGCCTAAATTTGTCAGCTATGACCCCTTCCTTGAATCTCTCCAATCTCATGCCTCCATTGTCATATCTCTTACTTCTCTTTGACCTCACCCTCCTTTGTAAGGGTATATGGTGGGTATATGGTGTCTTGTGGTATATGGTGGGTATATGGTGTCTACACGGATAGTCCAGGATAATCTTCCCATCTCAAGATCCTTAACTGAATCACACCAGAAAAGTCTCTTTTGCTATATCTGCTATATTCATAGGTTCAGGGATAAGAACATGGACATCTTTTGAGGTGGGGGAGCATTATTCTGTCTACCATAGATCAAAAGAATTATGCTGAGTGAAAAAAAGCAATACTCAAATGTTATATATTCATGACTCCATTTATATATCAAAATATCTCTTTATTATCAATGAAGATAAAACTAAAAAATGTAGCTCAGATATGCTAAAAGGACTCCAGAATTAAGTAAATTCAACTGCCTTCTCAAAAGTAATACTAGCACAAAGTTGCATATTCAAACTTGTGCTTACTGCAGTCAGATCCACTTCCAAGAGGAAGGTAGGAGAAACTGAACTCAATATCCCAACATTTTTCCTGTCTGCTAATTACTCCATCTCCCCAGGTGTGTTAGGCCAATTGAGTACCCCCTGCATGAAAAGAAACAAAAGATACAGGGAACATTCATAATCTTTAATTCAGTTTAGTAGTGAGTTTGTGTAGTAATAAGTTTATGAGCACCCTCTATTTTTTGAAAGTTTTAAGTCTTTCACAATAAAATTAAAATTTAAAAGAATTAGAAGAAGGGAATACGACTATAAGAAGAACATTACAGAGAGGTTTAATGACAATTCTGGATTTGAGAGTTTTGAGGGTAGGAAATAGGGAGCGATTGAGACTTTGTAATCAGGGTAGTAACACGTTCAGAAATGCAGTAGGAGATGACTGCAATGACTTTACAAGAAGCATGAAGGGTGAGAGTGTGGCCAATCAGCAAGAAGAGGATTGCCATCTTTCATCCTGGACTTTCATCCAGTGACCATAGGGAGGGAAAATGTGGACACCAGGAGAACTCTGGTGAAAGTATTAGGGAATGTCACCTTCACAACTTTTTATCCAGCAGCCCCTAGCACAATGTAAATGTTCAATAAAAGATAGAAACAGATTAGTTACATGAAAGAGAAGGAAGCATTCGAGATGAGGTTAAAATTTAATGATCTGGGCTCCATTGAGAACATTAATCTGAAGAAATTGTGAGAAGAGGTATTAGTGGGTGGGAGAATTGACTGTGGATTTTAAACAGTCTTTGCCAGCTTACATCCTCATCCAACTACACAGATAGATAAGGCATTCACTTATAATATATTAAGAGCATCAAAAAGTCCCCATTATCCCCAAAGATCTCTTCTTATAGTCTTGCTATTTAAGACTTTCAATAAAATTTCTTATTTTCTCTTCATATAGATCTCATATTCTTGAAGGTCAGTTTTATTCTTATGTATGGTAATAGTTTCTACTGAGATGATAAATGATATTTTTTATCCATTATAAAATGATAATTAGCTATTGCCAGACTTTAGGAAAGCTCTTGTTTTTTGTGTTTTATATTAAACAGTGTTCTGCTCTATTGCTGTGAATGTGGCTGGCATGAAAGAGTTAAGTGGGGAAGGAAAGGTTTTGGTTTCTGTGTTTTATGTAACATGGTACTCTGTTCTATTGCTATGAGAGTGAGGTGGAGAAGAACAAGGTAAGCAGGGCAGGTGTAAACAGAGGCTGGACAGGTAGTAAGATGCAGGCGAGGTGTTGCTTGTTTTCTTAACTTTCACTACTCTTCCCTCATACCATATTAGTGATGAGCGAACACTAATATATTGGCATAAATATACCTGAAGATATGAAAGATGGAAAGGTATTGTCCCTGACTATGAGTCTCTGAAAACAAGCATAGATGCTCCTGCGTATGACCCTTGAAGTCTGTGGTGATGCCAAGTGGTCCCCTTCTCCAGAGGTCCTCAGCAAACCCGGCACCCTACAAAGACAGTATACCATGAGGGTGCTTTGGCTGGGATGATCTCTGGATCCCTTTGGTTTGGATCTCCCAAGGAGTGATCACGTGAAGTGTGTATTTTTGTGTCTCCAACTGGACCTTGGAAAAACAGATCCTAATGTCATAATAATATTACTAGCAATGGTGGCAGCAGCAGCAACGTAGTAGGTGCTTAATAGAGGTTCTGTGTGCATTGCTTTCATGGTGTATCTTATTTAATTCTCACAGGAAACCTTTGTTCACGGATGGTTATTTCTCCTTTACAGATGAACAAATTGAAATGTTAAGTAGCTTGCCTAAGATCTTACAGAAGAGTTGGGTCTGCTATTTGAACCTGGTCTGTCTGAATTCAATAATAAAACCACTTAAATGTTCCTAGTATCATGCCTGGAATTTCTCTCTCTCTCTCTCTCTCTCTCTCTCTCTCTCTCTCTCTCTCTCTCTCTCTCTCTCTCTCTCTCTCTCTCTCTCTGTCTTTCTCTGTCTCTGTCTCTCTCTCTCTCTCTCTTTCTCTCTCTGAAACAAGTAAAACAAAAATGTGCCACAGTTCCACATACCAGGAATATGTGAAATTCAAAGGCATGGTAAAGTAACAGATTTCAGAATCTTGGAGCTCCAGATGGTAGCCAGGGAGTCAGGGAGTGAGGACCCTGCAGACTGTCCCAGGAGGAGAGCTATGAAAAACATATCTGAAACCAGGAGGAAGAGGCAGGAAGGGGCCCTGCAGGAGGCAGTGATTACTCAGGGGGAAAATGGCAGAGAGAAGACCCAGATGACCAGAATAACCAAGGAACATGTTAGGAGAGCTGAAGTCTAGTATTCACAACTAAATTGTCTCCAATTCTGAAGTTATCAGACAGTTTTCTCCCTGTACCCTGATGGCATTGTTAACATCTTCATCTTTAGAAAAATTAACCACATGCAAAGACCCTGGGCAATTAGAGTTTTCCCCAAAGCACAAAGGAGGATGGATGACTAGCCCCATGTAATTTAATAAAAAGGTGTTGAGGAAGAATAATGCCCCAAAGCTAAGAGTGAAAATCAAGGACCAAGTATCAGCAAAGAAGCAGCTGATCTCTGGGCCATTCTGCACTGGACACAAATGAGCCTTCTTTTCCCATCAAACTGAAGGAGACACTTATATTGGAGTTAAAGGGCCTCATCCTTCTGGCTCTGTGAAAGGAGACTTCTAGGAAGCAGGTCTATAAGATTATTCTCACGTTGTTTCCTTACCATGTTACCCCTAACTAGGGGCTCCCACATGGGGAAGGCACCATAAATGCTTGGAAAACTTCCAGGCCTTGGTCTCTAGAAGCCTTGAAGGAGGTTGGAAAAGATCTTTTGCTGAGATGAATCCCCCTGGAATCATGAACCCAATTCCACACTGTCTCTAAAATGGCTGTTTCCCGCATGCAGTGGCAGATTTTTCTTTTCTCTTTTCCTCTAATCCTCTAGGGCTGTCTGTAAGTGGAGGAGTCTAGCAAGGTTTAAGGGAACATAACCATGAATATCAATAAGACCCTTGATCCTCCTCAGCACTGGCCAGTGTGCGGGGCAGTCTCCCAGCTCTTTGGGAGACAAGGGGCTATTATGCCCTTGCACTTTTTAACCTCCCGTTCTGTAGAGAGAGCAGTCACACACTGCCATAATTCCATTAGTTAATGAACACTTCAGGGAACTTGTCCATCATAAAAATACACTTAAAAATTAGTCAATCAATGATCTCTTCTGTTAATGTTTTCTCCTATTTTTTTTAATGCCTTCTCATTTTACTGAGACCATATAGGAAAGATACGATTAATTCTTACATTCAAAATTTTAGTGCAATTTTACAGATAAGTTGAGAAAGGAAAGTACTATTCTTGATTCTTGAATTTTCCCCCTGTTTTCATTCCATATTTCTGTTTCAAGTTCTTGGACAGTGTGGTCTAGTGCAGAAATTGCAAATGTGAGGTAAGCAACTCAGTTCTGCCCACCCTTGTCCATTGCAGACTGGTGATCATTGTGCTCTTGCGTGCTGACCCTAGACTCAGCATCAGAATCCTTCTCAATACAGGAAAGTGGACAAACATTAGCAATCGATCAGTTTGTAGCAGTGGAAATAATTAGCCAACTTCCATCTAATAGAAAGAGACTTGAATTTATGATGGGAGACCTGAGTTATAAACTCATTACTTTTAGCATTTAGCTGTGACTTTAGGCAAATTACTCAACCTCACTTGGCCTGTATTTCTCCTCATCTTTTAATGGAGGAACATCTGGTAGGATTATGTTATATGAAGTACACATATTATTTGACTTTTCAAAATTAACTATATATATTCATCAAATAATAAAACTAAGAGTAATAATAGTTTTCCTACCACAAGACATAAACATGTATGAATTACTACTTCCTCTGGTACTCAACCAAAGACATAGTGACCTTTTTCAATGCAGTAGGAGAACTGATTGGATTGGTCACATAAGGAAGAAGAAGTACACAAAAATATCATTTATGCTACATTTCATGAGATTTTTTTAAAGGTTTTTTAAAAAAAGCCTTTTTTAAAAGCAGTTTTAACTACACAATTTTTGCCTAATGTGCTAATTTTAGATTTAATCTTATTTAAGGAATGACTGCACTCTAGTAAATGCCAGAGCTAATGAGTGGCTGTGAGGTTAAGTGAACGAGAGGGGTGATAGCACTTTTTAAAGTCAAATAAATACTGTTCAAATATATCGCAACAGTGTGATGATGGAGGTGGTGGTAATCAGAAACTGTGGGCACACTGTGAGTCAAAACAACGTTAGCATTTGCTAATGAGAAATCATCATTTGTGGTTACCACTGAAAAATTGCTTTGTTTGGTTTTCCTTTGTGTTAAGAAGTAATCTCCCCATAGATTCTCTCACATTCTCTTCGTCAATCCTAGAGAATCCTTGAAGTAGGATCTCCCCTGTATACAATCAATTCAGATCCTGCCAAAGTAATTTAAAGGAAAGGTGGGAAGAGGTTGGACTCACATGTTTGGACTTCCAAAGACTTTGCTGTAATGCTCAAAAATAACCTGAAGATCCTGGATATATTGTGCAACACATGCAAAGAGAAGAGAAGAATGGATTACTTTTTGATTCCAAGTCTGGAGGTTGACTGGGGATTGGCAATAGGAGTCATACTGTATAAAAACTAGCCAAGGGCAGAGCTTAGGAGAAATGGAGGTCCTCATTCAAACACTGCGGAGGAAACATCCACCAAACCATCATATCTCCAAGATGATAGAAAAGATCTTAGGGTTGATTGCAAAGAGCAGTGAAATCTAGAAAGAAAATCAGAAAGGAAATTCAATATTGACCTGTACATGGGATTCTCCAAGAAGGAGAGCACAGAGAAGATCAGAAGTTCCCAGAACAGATTCTGTGATAAAATTAGGTGATGCATTAGATTGATGAAAGTTCCTGCCTCAGAAGGGAGTTTCTTTCCAACTTTAGGGAGTTTCCAGAAAACCATAATGGCTTAAGAAAAAGTTTATTCTCACTAGGTTTCACAATTGAACTCAATCCAAAATAGATATTAATTTAACATGCCAAAGACTGGGAGATCGGAATCAGAAAAATGGTAATCATTGGCCACTAATTTCTTTGTTGTTGCATATAAAACAAAGATCTTAAATCAAATTGTTGTTCACATACCTTTGAATTTGTTAAGAAAACCATAAATCCAGTTCTGGGGCTTACAGAACAAATTCCTCAAGAATCAAGGGTGGAGTGGACAATGAAGGCAAAGAAGAACCAATTACATATTTTTACTGTGCTGGAAGCAAGGAGTAACTTAGTGATTTCCGGTAATTTTCATAGTCCTCTATGTATAAAGTGCTGATTGGCTGCCACCCAAATGCCTGACCACAGATCAGAAAGCATTAAGAAAGGGAGAAATAGAAGAATGTTAGGCAATGAAACTTTTAACATTTTAAGAAGCATAACAAGAGATTCCTTTTTTCCTTAAAGATAGATATTCTTTAGGAGTAAGGGGTGAGTGGTTATGTATGTGTGTGTGTGAGAAAGAGAGAGTATAGGGTTTTTGTTTTTTGTTTGTTTTACTATACTATCAATTTAAAAAATGGTATTCTGAGTCCTTTTTTTAAATAGTAGAACTCAGAAATATTGACAGGCGTGAACTTACCTCATTTCCTATGTAAACTTTTAATTTTCAAGCTCTTTTCCTGTTCTTTTTAAAAAATATCATATTAGGCCAGGTGTGGTGGCTCATACCTATAGTCCTGTTACTCTGGGAGGCTGAGGTGGGAGGATTGCTTGAGCTCAGGAGTATGAGACCAGGCTGAGTAAGAGGGAGACCCCACCTCTATCAAAAAAAAAGAAAAAAATTCAAATAAAAAAATTATCATATTAGAGAATTTCAAGCAGAATGAAGTTACTTCAAAGGAGAATTTATAATATTTGACTGTTTTACACACACACCCCTCTGCTTTTATAATTTCCATTGCAAAGAAATTAAAGAGATTTGGCAGAAACCCCAACATCTAGCTGGTGATCTATTAAATTTATGCCTAGATGAAAATGTGTGAAATTATATTTTAAAATTTAAATTTTATTAAGCCATTTTAATGTGTGTTTTTTCTTTCATCATTCTGAAATCTAGTATCTCTCTCTTTCAATGACTCTTCTAACACCACATGTGAAAAATGTTTCTCACAGATTTCGCAGAATATGGCTTCCAATTTGCATGAATAGGTCTACTGCAAAAAAGATACAGCCTATGGGGAGTATGTAAAAAATCCTACCCTTTGAAGACCGGTTTTAATGTTTCATTTAATAATTCATTTAAAAATTTTCCAGAGAGAGCGCTAATGTTCTCCTGGTCGCATTCTGCATGTTATCTGAGATTCTCTTATATACGCATATAGTGTTGCTTTTTATGTATTATATAGACTGAATTAAATAGACCCATTTCAATTAAGTAGAAATGTCCTGGATCTGTAATGAATGCACAAATTAACAAGCAAGCGACCATATAGATGCGACCCAAGAAACCCGTCCCTGCATAGTGCCTACAGTTCATTGCACTCAATCATTAAGGCTGTGATTACCCGTTTCTAAGGCTTGGGTGTTGCCAGAAATGAAAATCATATTCACCAGTGTAGTGAAAGCCAAAAAATAATAACAAGAATAAAAAATCATGATCATCAGTATCTCTCATTTCAAATAAATACTAGCAAAAGAAATGTTTTCCCCTAAAATACTCAAAGACATTTATTGTTCCAGTGTTTACCAGAATGATTTTTAAACAATGTAAACAGACTTTTAAAAATGGACATTATAGGGACAATATTCTGATTTAGTGTGGTATTGGGGTTTAGTAATCTGCTTTTTAAATTAATACCTCCAGGTCATTCTTATACAGATAATCCTTAAGTACCAACTTGAGAAACCTAATCTCACTTAAATGCTTGTTACAAGAAAGTTATGTTAGCTTTCAGGTTTAGTTTTGTAGAATATTTTCTTTCTTCTTAGATATCAGCATAGTCCAATTACCCCACAAGGATAGAACTCCATGGAAACTTACCCAAAAATAAATGAAAATGAAGGGCAGAGTATAAAATATTTTTCTGAAAACTATGCCCAGTTTTCTTTTGGTCTGCCATCTGATATCTTTTAGATCTCATTCTTTTTTAAGATATCCAAATTAGCATTTCTTTAAATAAAATATTTCAAAGCATTTTGATTTAATGGAATTCTCCAAGATAAATTTTTTTTTTAAATGTTCTCATTGTTTCTAACTGTTAGAGAAACTGAAAATAGCCTCAATTCTACATGAATCTTTTTCTTTTCTGTATTTCCACATTCATTAGCAGGTGATCTCTAAGCAAAGGTCATGAAAAAGGAATTATTTATGCTAATTTTTAATATTCTGCTACCTATAAGAAAGTTTTCATGCTTACATGTCCACTATATTTTTGAGCAAACATATGAAAAAATAACAATTGTAATAATAGTAGGGTGATGGTGACAATAATTAATATTTTTGGAGCGATTACTATGTTCACAGCAAGGTATTGATCACTTTATATACAGCATCTAAGGTATTTGTTGCACCAACCTCATGAGGAAGGTAAAGCTTTATTTTAACTTATATAAGAAAACTGAGGCTTAGAGAGGTTAAGTACCTTACCCATGATATTAGAAATTATAAATGACACAGCAGGGATATGAACCCCTGGGCCATCTGCCTCCAGTATCCACACATTTAACCACACTGTGGTCCACGGGTCAGCACTAAAATAACTGTTGATGTGGTCAAACTGTGTTTTGTATTGTATCTCTAGACATTAAACCAAATGTCTTCAGCTGATAATATCTGCTAGAAACTGTTCTGGATTTTCATTCCACCCTAACTCTGCTCACTCATACAACCAAGTGACATTTTAGAAATTGCTGTACCCTGTCATCTTTAATAAATATCTTTCTAAAACTTTTTCTGAGCAACTTATTTAATCATTGGGAATCAGACAAATCTCTTTCTTGCTTGTCGTCCCACCCGGGCTCAGGTGCCTCTTAATTGACATCACTGAGGTCCTTACCTTGGGGACAGAAAGACAATTTGAGGAAGAGGCAGCCACCAGGAAGGCTTCTCATGCCCACTCCAAATGAATCTCTTCCTCTTTTTCCAAGACTGAATAACAAAGGCAAAATTGTCTCATTTCGTCTTGGAGGCGAATCTTAAACTCAAATACTACAGAATCCTAAAATACAGACTTAATTAAGTAACTATAAAATCCTCCCCAGGAATAGGCTTCCATGTGTAGAAGCGAGGAAAATTTGACTGGATGGCTGAGGAAATTGCATGAGAGAATGTGGAAATAGAACAATTTCACCTCGTTCACTCGGTAACTGGGTACCCTTTGGTTGACCTCTCAGCGCAGATTCAGACGTGTTACCTCCATAAAGGTACGCGAGACTTGCACATTGTCAGCTCATTCCCCCAGCCTCCATCAGATGCTATAAATGAAATAGACACATGTCTCTATACAGTTCGCTTTTACATGTTTTCCTCAGGGTCTTTTTTATCACAGTATCAATGTCTTTTACTTAAGATACAATTCAATGAATTCCTGTTTCAATTAAGGATGAAGATGAGTTTCTCTTTTATTTCTTTTTTATCAAATGAGAAAATGAGAACTATATAATGATGAATACATTTTCCTTACTGCCTAGACTGCTGGAACTATCAGAACATTTAAATTATGTTTTCCAATTTTCCTGGTACAATTATCTTTCCCCTTGTAATAATCACAATCAAATATTTTAACTTCTCTGTGCTAACTGTAACAATTTTTCCTAAATTATTTGAAATTCTTTTTCGAAATTTGGGTGTGTATATGTGTGTACATGTGTGTGTGCATATATAATTGTCTTACAAATGCAGTCACATGACAAGGCAAGTCCATGTATAAAATGAAATGTGTGAAACAAACAGAAAATCATTACATAGATAGATATGTGTCTAGAAGTTACCATGGAGATATTCTAGATTCATTACAACATGATGGGCAAGCAGAGATTTAGGCTGGCATATGGATAGAGGCACTTAACAGCTAATAGAATTCCTTCATGTTTTTTCATTGTATCTGAGAACATATACTATTTGGTACAATTTAGAATTTATAAACGATTGCCAAGTGATTGTTATTTCATATTTGTATATCAAAATGCACTGGTGGTAGTAATAATTTGAGACAAATCTTTTAACTTTATCCTTAACCATTACGTTCTTATCACTGGTTGTAATATGGATGATCAGAATTTGTGATGACAGTAATTTTTCTTGATAGATTATAGTTTTATCAGGGTAACAATAAAGAAAAGCCTCACTCTGTATGTCTGAAGATTTTCTTCTTTTCTCCTTGTAGCTCGTTTGTAACTTTCCTATTAAGCTGTGGCATTTTATGCCTCAGAGAAGAATGAGAGTACTGATATTTGGATGGTTTCATTTTCTATCATTTCATAGAAATTGAACTCATTTTCACTATCTTTGAAGAATATCCTTTTAATGCGTGTGTTATCCTTTTACTTGTATCACAGTTCAAGAGAGATGCCTTTGAACCTACAGAGTAAATCTAAAGTAAAGCCTTGTTTTCATTCATATTATCATCCTGTGTTTGCAGGTGATTGTGTAGCTGCAACTTAAATGAATTTTACCTGCTACAATCTAACTAATTAAGGTTTAATCTTTCTGGTAATGTGACACATGTGGCTCAGAACGATGTTAGTCTTATCCTTGAAGACCACTGCATTGTAATCTCTGGAACCCTTGCTCCAATTTGAGACCTATTCTGATGCATAGACAGATCCAAATCCTAGCTAAGAAGAGATATTTGTAAAGCTGCTAATATAGGAGTCCCCACATTATTGGTGAAGTCAATCTCTTGCTCATGACCGTGGCTAAATTTTCTGTTGAACTGGGCATTGTTCACTGTTTTCAGGGGCCACTTCTCTCCTTTAGTGAGTAGCAAGGTCATTTATTATCTTCCAGTGGCTGAGGCTCTGTTCTTTCCTGTGATTGATTCCAGCTATTTGTTCAAACCTACCAAATGTGTGGAGATAGAAGATTTCTTAGTTTATGCTACTATAACAAAATGCCTGAGACTAGGTGATTTATAAAGAAGAGAAATTTATTTCCTCATAGTTCTGGAGGCTGAGAAGTCCAAGATCAAGGTGCCTCCAGGTTTGGTGTCTGGTGAGGGCTACCTTCTGCTTCCAGAATGGTGCCTGTTGCTGCATCTTTCGGGGTGGGGGGAACACTGGGTCCTCACACGTCGAAGGTGGAAGAGCAAAACAGGTGAGCAATGCACAAAGCCCCTTTTAGAAGAGCCTTAATCCCATTCCTGGGGGAGAAACCCCCATGACCCAATTAATGACCTCTTAAAGTCCCCACTTTTTAATACTATCACACTGGCCATTAAGTTTCAGCACATAAAGTTTGGAGAGGACACATTCAAGCCACAGCAGAAGATATGGAGGTGACAATGAGGAGTGGGGAAAAAGAGCACAAAACCCTTCCGTGAGCAGAATTTAAGTTATTTAATTCAGATTTCCTACTGACACTAAAAATTCTTTCTTCTCTTGTCCTTTTGCATTAGGGAATGCATTTTCCTTTTCTCTACCATTATCACACTCATTGTGCACTCAAATATCCACATGGTACCATAATCAGTGGTACAGTTTCTTGTTGATAGAAGGCAATTTGAGATACAACAAAAGAATTGGTGCCCTTCTTAAAGGTTTGTGAAATAAGCTAAGAGCCAAAAGGATTCATGTTATGTTGACTAATGGCATAAAATTCCAAGCATGGCTATTCCATAAGTATGAAATAAATATTATTCAAGATGAAATCATTTGTTCAAAATGAAAGCTTAAATTCACTTGAAAAACCTAGTCTATTCTTTTAGAAGTCATTATTTTAGAAAAAGCTGCTAGACTTGAATGGGAATGTCACAGAGTTTTATAAAAGGTCTATTAAAAATACATGTAAAAAATATGGAACAATATTCACCTGCAACAAAAGGTATGAAGGTTCCATTCTGCTACAACTATGTATATGCAAATGTGTATGTGTATCTGTGTCAGATGTGATATAGGTAAGGGAAGGCCCTGAGGATGATCTATGGTTGTCTCCCATAAACTCTAGTATAAACTTCTATACTTCTATATGACAGAGCTTCTTGCCTACACAATTCTGTGAAAACAAGCAGTGTTGCATAGAAGAAACAACATTAGACTTAGAATCAGAAGACTTGGGTTCAAATCCTACCTCTACCAGTTCATAGATGTCTTGTTATGGCAGCTACCATAAATTATTTGAGTCTTTGTGAAGGTTACGATAAAACTTGTGTCACAGAATTATAATGAGGATCAGATGAGATGATATGCATAATCTCCTATAAATGTTATATGTTTTTATTATTGCTATTGTAAATATTGTGTATGGTTTTTATTATCAATATTACTTCGATTTTCTCAAACAGATTGGGAAGAATTATATTGTTTTGTGAAGTCATATATATATATATATACACACATTGTTATTTTGATGTTGTAATATAAATATGCTTACCATTAAAATAGTTTTGACTTTAAAAAATAGATTATCATCTCCTTAATAATTGGACAGAGAAAAAAAGACTTGTAGGGAAAGGAGAGAAAGAGGGAATGAAGAAGAGAAATAGGAAGGAAGGGAACAACCAGTTACCCACACGCCAGGACAATGTGCAGGACACTTTTAAATATGTTCTCAACAATCCAAAAGGTCATAATTTTGTTACTTGAAGAAACTGAACTTAAGAAAGGTCATCTGCCCATGTCAAAACCTGGATTTAATTCCATGTGGTTCACTTCAGAATGACCTGTGTCTTCAGCTCCCTGCAGAAGCCAGCATGCTGGGGAATATCAAGCACATACACAATGGAATGAAGAGCTCTTTGAAGGGGAGGAGGAAGTGGGGCTTTCCTCTCTCTTTCAGGTGATTATTCAAAATGTGGAAGCATCCCACCACATCCTCTCCTGTATTCCACTTACAACATTTATGGAAAAGCGATGCCCAACACATTATTTTAAGATAATAAAATAGAAGGGCTTCATCCCTGGGGTTTTCAATGGTTGCTTTCCCACCTCATCTTCCTCTCTATGTACGGCCATCTTCTCACTGAGCAATCGACATCTAACTTAGCTTGCTTCAAGCAACAAGTGGCAGTTGCTGGGTTACTGTCACCAGCTTCAGAAGTCCCAAATATGAACAGCTAGTTTATTTTATAGCACTCATTTTTAGCCATTTTATCATATTGCATTATATTAAGCTAGGAAACACATGAGTCTATATTACTCAATGCAAATTGAGGTGCCTTGCGTACGTTTTAGGTACAAAGATAAAGAAGTTCCCCAAATGGTCTTGTTCTGTCTGTGTCCATAGGCACTCCTGTTAGAGTCTATGTGTGAGGTGGCAAATAGATGTGATGTATTGATACTTTTGAAAATAAGACTGAGAGGAAATGCAGGCAACAGTCTTAACCTCTCAATAAGTATGTTAGAAGAGGAAAGATTTCACTTGGTAGGAAAGAAAGTGTATTACCATACCCTGGGGACATGGACTGGCTGTCAGTGGTGTGGATATAGTCACTTTCAGAGAAGTTCCCCATGTTCAGGGAGGGTAGAAGTAGTGGGGAAATACTAAACTGACAAAGCATGTAAGAAAGCACACACATACACACACACAAAACCCAAACAACTGCTAATGTGAAGTAGCAGAAGACAATTGCGAGACTGTAACCTTCATGAAGGATAGGATCTGCCTGCACACCTGCTGTTATATCCCCCGGGCCATGCGTGGGACCAAAGCCACAGAAGGTGCCCACTACTGTTTGCTGAAAAGATGAGTGCATGCGGAAAAACCTATCATAGGCTGAGAACCAACAACACAATTTGATCAATGTTGGAAAGAGATTCATTCCCTCCATCCCCATCTTCCCCCACTTCAGGACAACTTCCTGAGGGTTAGTGACGCTAGGACCACACCGAGAAAAGAAATACCAGCATTCAGCAAAGGCTGGTAAGGCACTAAAGGGGCAGTGGAAAGATATGAAGTGTGTTCAATATGTAGAAGACGGAGAGCCATATGCGGGCCAAGAGGAAAATGATAATGGCTTTGCAAGAACACGCGTGAACTCTCAAAAGAATTCTGCCATCACGAGAAAGGGACTTGAGGTGGGGCCGAGAATTATGCTGGTGGGGCCCAGAGCCAATGTCTCTTCTCAGTGAGAAGTGTAAACACCGTGTCTTGCAACTTCCAGGCTTGTGTGTCCTGGGAAACAAGTGCATACATATTTAAATTCGGTTAAAAATTACTTCCAATTGGCAGATGTTACAATATTAGCTTCGGAACAGAGAAGAAGTATTAAAATATTCACTAAATACATCAATATGTTGAACCGTCTGTGGGCTTTAAAATCGTATTGTGTATTCCATTATGGAAATATGTGTGCGATATGTTAGGTGAGGAAAGCAAAAACACAAAACCATATGTACACACTGTGTTTACAACTATGTTCAAATGTACAGTTATAGGATTTTAAAAAGAGAAAGACCATATGATCATTGATAAAGATGTAAATATTTGGGATTTTAAAGTTTACAGAATATCTTCCCTGTAAATTTCTATGCAGTAAGCTTCATTGTAAAGAGTGGTTGTTTCAGCTAATCAGTCATACCAGGCATCACATGATGTTTCCAGATGGGGCTGTACTGTGTGTCACTCCCACAGTGACACAGAAGGGCCATAATGTAGGTTATACAGCCCATAATGGGGTTCTGTAGGACTCTATCACTGAAAATAAAATGATTTGCCAGCAGGCGTACAGACTGAGGAAAACAGCATTAATAAACTTTAGAATGAGTTTCCCTAGATGAGCTTTATTGTCTTCATATTTAGTTTATATTAAGTCAGCTGTCAACCAGACACTGAAGTTCAATTTAGCAAAATTATTGATTAGGTAGACTATTTCACAATAATAATTTCTTGCCTTTCATTCGGGGCTCAGTGAATTTCACATCTTTCTCCTGCTGGTCATTTTCTTCTTAATAAAAGAATGAGAAAAGCTCCTGAGCTTCCACTCTGGAAAGAAAATGAAAGGGGTATAATAGAAATAACAATTAGCAGCAGTACTTTGCATATTTCATCACTTTTCTGCAAACAGATGTTTCGTTAGCTGGCCAGACGACAAGTGCCTGAGTCATATGAGAAACATAATTACTGAAAGCCTTTATGGCAAATAAAATCCAGCTCCTGTCTTACAAAGACTCCTACAGAAGCCCCACACATGCATGGCCTGAGCCTTTTTGTTGAATCCCTCCCCTCAACTCTTGGGCCCATAGCCCCGAACATGTCTCTCATCTTTCTGCCCATCTCAGGAGGAGAATTTTAGAAGTAAAGGAGTTGAGGGAATTGGGTCAATGGAGTTTTGGGCCTGGAGACTCCTCCAAGTTCTATCTTGAAACTTTTTGTTTTGACATACTGGAGGTACATGTACTTTCGACAGATATTTTCTGCTTGAGATTTAGTGGACACGAGAGCATAGTAATTTATAGATACCTGACTCTGTTAGGTTCAGCTTCATTCATGACTGGTTATGTCTAGACATGTAGGACAGGAGAGAGTTTGAAACAGAAAGACAAGATAGAGAGGAGAGATCCTTTCTCTATATTCTATTCTTACTCAAAGCTGTGCATAGAGGGTGGATAGGTGGGGACTGGTGAGAAAAAGTGTCAAAGAAAGAGTGGAGGTAGATAGCAATGTCAGTAAATCTCTGCTCAGGGTGATCAGTGTCACTTGCTCCCTGAATCCCTGTCTTTCACATGGACATAGTCTGGGAAGATGTAAGTTCAGTCACAGCTGTCCTAGCTGCCAAGCCCCCTGCGACTCTAGAACAGTAAGTCCTCACTACAAGAGGAACCTCACCCAACCTGATGCTTTAAAAACCTCCCTGTTATGGCAGGAATCAGAAAGTTTTCAGGAATTCATTTAAAAGTATTACTAATAGCCCTACAATTTTTACTTCTTCCAAGCCTTTTAGGGGAAACTTTCTCAAGATTAATTCTACGTTTTTAATTTTTTCACCATGCATGCAGTTCCACAAATTTTGCTTGGTGTTTCTAAGTTTATGTCAGTAAGTGACAGCACTGCTGATGTCTGAACCACCTGCCACTGCAGATCAGACCCAGTTTTACTGCCTCTTCCCAAATGTCAGTACCAAGAGAATTCACCAGCCCTCTCCATGGACTGATCAAATCGTGATAAATTGCAAGTCTCCAGGCTGGCCTTCTTTACAGCAGTGTGGAGGGAGAGGTTATTTGAGAATTGCCCGAGGAGTTCAAGCTGTTCACAAGCCATTACCAAGGGATGAGGGCCCCATAAAGAATGCAAGGAGGAACTCCCATTGCTATTCCAGAAAGCCAGTGTCACCTCTTATAAGTTATGCCAGATGCAACATAACTGGTTAGCAAAGAGGCCTTGGCTAGAAGCTCTAATGCCTTGGAGTGGATTTCACAATTAAACAACCTTGGCAGTTAATCAGTTGCATGTACCAGATGATTTAGGCTCAGTTCAAGTGAAATCACAAAAAACACATGAGCAATAATCTATATTCGATTTATGTTGGACCATTGAGGAGAAAATAGATTTCAATTTTGATAGATTTCCTCAAAATAGCTTGTAATGTTCACAGTTTTTCCTCAAACCTTCTTCCACCTGCAGCCATCAGAGCTCTGTGGCAAAAACTAATTCACCTCCATTGACCTCAGGGAACCAGTGCCCGAGATTGTTATCCAATCTGTCCCATCATCATTTCCCACTGCCCACAGAGGGTGGACATGGGTAGATAGATTAATAGAGCATCCCACCAAATAGGCCATCTAATTATACAAACAGTTTTTCCCCACTCTACCCGCAATGTCTCTACCTTTTATAGCTCTGAACTCCGGTGTTACCTTATCCAGTGCTCCAAAGTGAGTCTTGATGTCTCCTATGTTATTCTCAATCCAAGTGTCACAGTTTCAAAAGCAAACATGTACATGTTACAAGCAAATGCTTTGACACAATATAGCTTTAAGAAATTTGTACAAATTCATGTATTTTTAAATTATTATTCTACTATAGTTACCTTCCATTTGTTGTCAGAACAATTTCACTTAATGCACACTTTTTAAAGTTGTGTTATTTTTCTAAGACTGATAAAAGAGAAGCCTTTGAAGTTCAAAAATATTTTTTTATTATTTTCTTTTACATAGCTTACAAAAAATGATAGATTCATAAGGACAGCTTGGTTTGCTGAGATGTGAAGAATTCAGAGGACGTTTCCAAACCAGAAGAAAGAATTCCTGGGTAGTTTTGTGATGTCTATTGGTGGCTCAAGAGGGAAAACTTTGGCCATCCATGTCATATTATTTGCCTTCTTTACCTTAAATTTTTCACAAAGAATTGGTTTTAAATGTTTTATTCAATAATGTGATATGATTATAAGGATCTAGAGCAGAAGTAAGGAAACTATAGCCTGTAGGCCAATTACAGCCACTGCATATTTTTGTAAATAAAGTTTTATTGAAACACAATTATACTCATTTGCTTGCATGTTGTCTACATGTGCCTTTGTGCTACAACAGATATTTTGAATAGTTGTGACAGAGATTATAGAGCCCACAAAGCCTAAAATATTTGCTATCCTGCCCTTTTCTGAATAAAAAAAATAATGGCACCTCCTGATTTAGATTAAAGCTAAAACTACCTGCTTGCCTCCTTCCTCCAGAGATCTGTGGCCGAGGCCACTCAATACCCTCCTGCTGGTTCAGCTCCACTTGGTCTAATACAAATGAATTTCATTCAAAAGCTCAGTGTCTTAGCATCAGGTTAACTTCCCTTCATGACCTAAGGAGACCTTATCTCCTGAACTCTAATAATGGGTATCTATCCATTTCCCATATAACGAGTTGACACTTTGCATTCTAATTCCACAAGTTTGGAGTATTAACATATACCCACCTCTCCACTGCCCCTCCATTCCAATCTTCCACTTCCCAGACACCTATCTGAAATTCAGTAGATTACCTCTCACAATTACAATGGTTGCCAACTACTATTGCATGTAAAACCACCACAAAACTCAATGGTGTCAAACAACACTTACTACTAGAACTCATGTGTCTGTGGGGTACCACTGCTCTGGACTGGGCTTACTCATGGGTCTGCAGGTCAGCTGGGGATTCTGCTTCAAGCCAGGCTTTTGCTGGAGCAGTTGAACAGGCCACCTCTGCTCTACATTTCTCTCATCGTCCTGCTAGGATAAGTGGGCTAGTCTGGGCACGTTCTTGTCCTGGTGATGGCCTAACTGCAGGACAGCAAGCTCAACCACACAAATGATTTTCAAGTCTCTGCTTGTTCATGTCTGCTAACAACACATTGCACAAAGCAAGCCCCAAGGCCAGACCCAGAGTCAAGGGGTAAGAACGCAGCCCCATTCACCGAGGGAGGTCTACAAAGTTACACAGCAAAGGGCATGAATAGAAACCATTAATGAAATCGATCACAAGGATACTCTCAGAAGAGTCCAATGACCCACCTGTCAGGTTACCACCTTCATTATCTCCATCAACCTGATCCAGAGCTCAACAAATCCACCAGCCTCTTACACTGTAGTGCACTCATAGGAAATAAAGGAAAGGTGTTATTCCAACTCTCTTGATCCCAAATTCCAAGCCATGCCCAAGAAGAGCAAGAAAATAGAATTATGTCCTAACCCAAATTCTACCATCTGCAATAACATAAAACACACAAGTCTTTTAGAAGTTGCTCTTCCACATGAAGCCCAGCTGCCCAGAAGTCAGACCCACAGTCTTATCTTACAGTACCTGTAAGTGGAATGATACAATAAGACATCAAGTAGACCTGGTGATATTCACGAAATCAATAGATGCAGTCAATAACTATTGTTTTTTACAATTTTTATCTTGAGATAATTATAAATTAATATACAGTGTAAGACAAATTAGAGCGAGATATTATATGTTCTTCATTCATTTCCCTAATTGTGAAGTCTTTTCATATTTTTATATGATATCACAACCAGAATATTAACATTGACACAATCCACCAACTTCATTCAGATTTTACCAGTTTTACACATACTCTCACATATACGTGTGTGGTTATTTGAATACATTTTTACAACATGTGTAGATTTGTGTAACCTCTACCATAGTCAAGATGTCAAGATACAAAGCTGTCCTGCCAAGCATCTACTATTATTATTTTTTTTTTTTTTGAGACAGAGTCTCGCTTTGTTGTCCAGGTTAGAGTGAGTGCCGTGGTGTCAGCCTAGCTCACAACAACCTCAAACTCCTGGGCTCAAGAGATCCTACTGCCTCAGCCTCCCAAGTAGCTGGGATTACAGACATGCGCCGCCATGCCCGGCTAATTTTATATATATCAGTTGGCCAATTAATTTCTCTCTATTTATAGTAGAGACAGGGTCTTGCTCTTGCTCAGGATGGTTTTGAACTCCTGACCTCGAGCAATCCACCAGCCTCGGCCTCCCAGAGAGCTAGGATTACAGGCGTGAGCCACCACGCCCGGCCGCATCTACTATTTTTAAATAGTCTAAGAGTAGTGAATTCTGTATAGGAACTCACAATCGACCTCAGGGTAGGATTTTTCAGTAGTCTCAAACATGTAGCTCATGTCATACAGGCATAGCCTCTATCAGGCACAGGATATTTGTCTGTTTTTTAAACAGATAATTGCCTGTTAAATGAGTCACATAACTGCTCTCCTCTCAAGTGACCATGGAGTGCTTATACAGTGTGTATCCTCTTACAAATCTAATAAGAGCTGTGTAAAATGAATTAAAAAGTGTTTCACTGAAATGCTATCTTAAGGAAACCCAGCTCTGCCCATTATATTTGAAGCCGTGAAAGCATCTGAAACACAATGATGCCTGAGCACCATTTAGATGTTTTCTAAAAGGAGATTCCTTCAGTTTTGCTATTGCTGATCACATAAGAAATGATTCTTTGGCCGTGCTTGTTGTCTTGGCTCTGAAATGTCAATTAACGAATTACTATAACCAATGACGTAGGTACTCAATTCCAGCAGATGTTTCATAAGTGGAAGGTTTGACAACAGACTTAAAGACCATGGAATTTCATAGAACTCATTACTTGAGAGGGTGCCATGTTTATTTCCTTGGACTCTACTTCTAACTTTTGTGAGTAAAGATGCCAGAAAAATGTGATTTTGGCAACAAGCATTTATGAATTTGCAGCTGTGTGCTCACTTAACATGTTGGTTAGGACTTGGAGGAATATATGATACCCACAGCTCTATACAATACAGCCTACTGTCCAGCATATATTCATAGACTGGAAGCACCAGGAGGACTTTCTATTCAAGGAAGGGGTTTACAAAATTTTTTTAGCATTAGAACTTTCTGTTCAAATGTATCCTTTTAAAATACATTTTATAGGTTAAACATGGACATCGTCCAAAGAGTCAAAGAATCTTACAAGACTTGACGTGGTGTACAAATAGCAGGCTGGCTTAGAATTAAACATTCTCAAGCTTGTTAAGTCCCCAGTGTCTAATTTATTTTTTCTCCTGTATTGTTCTTCATTCTCTTGGTTTGTGTATTTTTATGCCTTATAAAAAACCAAACACGCAAATGAAAACACATTTTTTGTCATTTCTTCAGGGTTCTTGGAAGAAGCAAATGAATAATTCTGTTTAGGCTGAAAGCCAATGTAATCTTATTCTGAATCCTGAAATCCTGAAGACCCTCTCCTCATCAGACACCTGTCTCATCCCTTCAGAAGCCACTTGAATCATTTCCTACCAAAATCCTGAAAGTTCCTTGAAACATCATTTAAAAATAAAACACTGTAATCCATCTCAACATTTTGTACATGATGAAACTAAGACTCAAGTAAAGTGAATTGTCTAAAACTTCATAGATGGCAGCAGACAGATTTAGACTAGGATCTATATCTCATCCTTCTGAACAGATGCTCTTGCTATTACACCACATTGCCTTTCTTTAGTTCAGGAAACAATAAAATTGCTGGAAATATTATGATAGTAGTCTATTTAATTCATCCATTCATCATCTATTCTTTCATTCATCAGATATGGACACCTGCTCTGCACCAGGGATTGTGCTTGGCACTGAAGAGAAAGTAATAACTAGAACAAGCATGACCTTTTCCTTCCTCAGGCCTGGATTCAAGGATGCAGAGGTCATTATCTGGCAGTTTACAGGCCAGAATAAGCCAGCAGATGTGCTTTATTTGGTCTGTCAATGTTTTATAAAGAATATATAAATTTATTGCTAACATTCAAAAGTTGAGAGGATTATGTTAAAGGCAACCTGGAAGTCTGGCTTCTCTTGAAGGATTATGTGATCTAGAAAGACCGGGCCTTTAGTTTCTACCTGACATCAGTGGACAAGCTTGAGATATAACAGTTCCTTTAGACTGAGCACATACGGCTTATATAGTCCAGTTCCCGTTAGCACATATCCTTCGTTTATATCGCCTGTCTAACCCCTACAAAAATGAGGACCTGCAACTTTTTCTTTATTGGTTTCTAAATTATGCTTCAGAGAATCTTAGAAGTTCTGATGAGGTTCTCTGCTGGTCAGGGACAGAAAGTTTCTCGTTTAGAGCCCACAGCTAAATTGGGGTGGCTAGCAACACTGCCCCGATGGAAAATGAAGGAGAACTGGTCAGGAGTGTCCATAGTGTGCCTTTCATGGGATACTTCCTTTACCTGATTGATGGCCTAATGCCTAGTTGTTTGACACATGACCAGGAGGTTCCTTACATGGGAAACTTTATCCCAGCAGCCAGCCTGTGGCTCTTACGTGACTTGTGTCTAATTTATGCCTGTTTGACCACCACTCTGGCATTAGGAGCCTGACCTAGTGTTCTCCCTGGCCTGGGGAAGCCCTTGGTTCTTCAGATGGAAGGGGAAAATTCAATATACTACAATAATAGGAAACAAAATCAAAGATTTTTTACTTATAGATCCTGAGCAAGAAGGACATAATGAGTCAGAAGAGTACTCCTCTGTCCCTGTCCCAGTGTCATGTGGGGCAGGAATAAAAAGTCAGACAGAGAGAAAGAGTGCAAGACAGCTAGCAATATATATATATATATATATATATATATATATATATATATGTATATGTATATATATAATATATAATATAATATATATTATATATATTATATATAATATATATTATATAATATATATATAGGAATAGGGTGTGTGTCACTTGAAGTCTGTGGGCAACAACCTGAATGGTCCCTTTAAAGAAAGTGAGGAAACCAGGTAGGAGAGATGCCTCTAAGTTCCTATCTCTGGCCATGGACTGGAGCCATTTGGATGTGATGCAGAACTGAAAACTGTGTCAAGGGTGACTAAGCCCTGCTTCTGATTTGCAATAGTTACTTATATTTGAAATGAATGCGTAGACAACGTAAACTTGTAAGAATTCACTGCAAGTTCCTAAGCCAGGCCTGATGGATTCTAGCAGAAAGACTCTGCTAGGTTCTCTCCTATTTTACATATTAGGTATCCATTTAAAGATTCTCTTTCACAAATGTATTTTGCTGAGGGGAAAAACAATCAAGCTCCACTGTCTTACAAGTAATGTTTTAGTAGGTAGTATAGATAATAATTGCTGTAGAAATAGAAAAGGAACCAAACGTCAGCATTTGATTCAGGCTTCAAGGAGGGAATAGCCCAGGCCTAACCCAAAGGTAGGCTTTAAAGGAAATAAAAAACAAAAACAAACAAAATTTAAGACAGAGAAAAATAATCCTAATAAAATTGCAGCCAAAGGAACAAGCAGGATGTCTGATAAGCAAGTATGTGCTAAACACATCAGGCTACTTTTAAATAGCTTCAAATATGTCAATATGTAAATAAATGGTTTCTAATTGTGAAGATATTTTTCAGAAAATAAGACCAAGAGGATTAAGGAAAACCCACAGGTTGTATTTATCATTGTTAGCTAGATATGTGGACTCTCAAATACTGTGAATGACTGTTCTGCTTATATGTAAATACAATAAAATGGGAGCTCATTTTCTAAGGAGCTTGGTGAAAGGATATGTGTATCTGGAAAAGAGATTATGACTTTGTTTAAATGAAACACACACACTCAGTGAAGACTGGGGAAGAGCAGGTTGATTTGAATTAGGATGAATTTGGCCCAGCGTATTTTCTCTGATAGCAGGTAACCCCTTCTATTCGAAGTAATACGATATAATTTGTATTTTCATATTTTAAAAAAAGTCAGTCTTTTCAGATATTTTAAAGATGAGGAACCATTTGGTTTACTGTTGCATTAAAATGTAAATATTATTATTTTTCAACTTTTATATTTTTAGCATTGAAATTGCCAGGACTCACATAGAGACAATTGCTTATCCCATTATAGGCTTGATTTTTAAATATTGAAATCTGCCTGCCATAGTAGTTTGTTCTTTTAATCCTTTTCTTCATTATTTTCAGGGCAGAGCATAGAATTATAAAAGATTTTAAATCACTCTCAACTCAAAAATCCCATAATCTCAAAACACCTTCTTCTACCTCTTCTACCTGTGTAGCAAGAGAAAAAGATATTGAGGGTCTATTTCATGGATTCGCATATTTTTAATAGTAATATCTGCATTTTAAAATTTACAGAGAAGTTCATACAGAGGTGTTCATTTCAAACAATAAACTTCTAAGCTAAAAATAGTATCTTCATTTTACAAATGCCAAAACTAATTTTCAGAAGGACTAAATGACTTGCCCAAGGTTGCATGGGTCTCAGAGAGACCTGGGTTCATTTGCTGCTTCTGATTTGAGGCTTTAATTTCCCTCAAGTGTTAAATAGGTATTGAAAGTGTAGCAACCCCAAAGGAGTATTAAAAGGACAAAATGAGATAACATAAGGAAAGGCTTAGTATAGAAATTGGTACCTAGTAGGGGACTTAAATGCTCAATATTAGAAACAGTAAAAGGATTTCGACTTGGTTATTAAGACCTACATCTGATTATCTCTCCTGCTTATTGTCCTTTGGTCTTGCAAATGCGTTATAGAACCTGGGAGTGTGTTCAGATTAAACATACCCAAAATTGTGGTCACTCATGCCTGTGGCTTACTGAATCATCCAGGAAAGTGATGGCTACAAATCAGACCCTCAGGATCCATACTTTCATTTACTTCACAAAAGTTTTCCAGAATTTTGCCCATTTTCAAGAAGATATAGAATAATAAAAACACATATTTTGAGGCCTGTGAATGGTCATCTTACAAAAATCCTCTGCATGTTTGGGTTGCTTCAACATCACCCTGCCCAGTGGTTGTGCATTTTGTGCATGGTGCTTTCTGAGGATGGGAAGCTCACTGCTACCTGGGAAGTCCACTCCATCGCAGATGGTTCAAACTATGGAAAGATGTTTATTAAATTGGGGAAAAAGTCACCACAAAGCCTACTTGTGCTAGTTGGAATAAATTAATTCCTCTTCCTCATAACATTCTTTCAAAATTTGAGAACAGTTACACTGACCGAGCAGTCATTCCCTCAAGCAAATTATCTCCAAGTCAGTCAACCATTTCTCTTTAGACTTGAGAGAAGAAGAACCTCACACTCCTGGTCAGTCTCCTTCTCTGAATGCCCTCTAGTGTATCCTTATCAGTTTTTATAAATGCCCCACACTGAGCACAGCCCCATAAGTATGATCTGAACCAGTACCTTGCTCGTGCTAAGGTCCATGCTTTGATCAGGCAGTCTGTTCATGACCACTGGTGATTTTCACTATGCCTACATAGGTTAGGTCACGTATGTAAGGTCAACCCTCTTTCTCTATTTTTTTTTAAAAACACTAGACAATACTTCTGGATGACTTATCGCTATTCCTTTACTCACACCACAAATTTAGAGATACAAAGAATCATAAATACTAAGTAGTCCAGAGGAAACAACTCGCCCATAAACCCTGTTGATTTGGTGTACACAGATTTGATATATGTGATATCATAAAAACAAACTGAAGCCCATTTGCATAGGCTACTTCCATTGGCATTTTCAGCAGGATAGTGAGAAGTCTTGTGATCCAGAATGACCACAGTCACCTGGAACTGAACCTCTGCAACCTATTTAGACAGAGCATGCTTGTTCCAGATCCTCACACCTGACCCTCCTCACTGATTTCCATCACCTGACTACTCTCTCAGTGTGTAAGTAGATCTGTAGTAGTTTCAAGAGCTTGCATTTGATTGCTTTCTACTTTCTCAACTATTTACTCGTTTTCAGCACAGGTCTTCACTTCTAGCTTCATTTATCTAAACTCTCTGTACAAGACTAAATTCAGTCCTGTTGCTGAAACACCATCTATAGATACTGATGACTCTATGTCTGGCTTCCAGTTGCCCCTCTTTCCCCAGCCACTTCTGTGTCTGCCCTTCCCCATGCATGTCTTAGCCTACTCCTCCAGAACAGTCCTCTTGGTTGTGCATTTGTCCTACCATCTGTGCCTGAACTTTGCTTTGCATGTCTTCTCTTTGGTCGTCCAGAACGATCCTCTCAGTTTGGTATCTGCCCTTGTCATTTCTGTGTTTGTTGCTGTGCTCTCCGTTTCCAGGACAGAAGTTCCAACTTCCTTTTATTTTCCTTCACTTCACTCCCCTCCTCTTTCAGTACCAGCTCCTGTTTCTGCTCTCTAGCCCAATGTGTGGTTCCCAGAGAACCAGCAGCAAGTTTCATTAGCAAGAAACTTGTTAGAAATGCAAATTCTTGGGCCTTAGCCCAGATATGCTGAACCAGAGACTATGGGGGTTGGGGATGTTTAGCCATCTGGATGCACAAGCCCCCTGGGAATCCTGAGCCATGAGTTTGAGGATCACGGCTCTCCACCCCAGCAGTTCTCAGCTTTACTGACATTTGAATCTCCTGAGGAGGTTTTAAAAAATACCCATGTCTTGGTTCCACCCCAAACCAATTAAATCAGATTCTCTGGGGGTGGGGCCCAATTATAGACATATATTTTTAAGTGCTCTGCAAGTAATCTAATGTGCAATCAGGGTCGACTGCAGCCTGACAAAATATTTCTATTTTGCGGCCCTTACTTGCTCCCTTGGTCTGGGAAGCTCTGCCCTGGCCTTTCACGTCTTGTTTTTTCTTCATTCTTCAGGTCACAGTAAAATTGCCACCGATTCAGAAAGACCTTCCCTGGCCATCTTAACTCCAAGAGCCCCACCCCAGGCACTTTCCATCACTTTATTCTCTGTTATTTTCTTACGTGTACTAATCTCTAATTGAAACTATTTTAAAATAATTCATTTGCTTATTGGCTCCACTGGAAAATAAACTCTAGAAGACACATGCCTGTTCTTTTCAAGAATGAACCATGCAGGTCCCTATAATAATGCCAACACATGTAGCAGCTCAAGATATATTTATTGTATGAAAGAACAAACACTGCACACACACAGATACCACATGCTGTTTATTCCAAACTCTGTGCTTTCGATGCCCTGGTTTCCCTTGCTGAAAATTCTGTTCTTTTATTTTCATTATCTTTTATTTTATATTAATAGTTAGCCACTTTCCTACAAAGGGTTAGAATATCTGCCTCAATTCTTCATTACCCACAATGAGCTCTTTGTTTCCTGAAGTCACACATGACATCGTAACATCATCTAATTTTTTTTTTTAATTTTTGTTTTTCAAAAATTCACATCTTGAAAAAGTGTGCACCGAATACTTGCCTCTGACATGAGCGGCTGAAGCACAGAGACCAGGCTTTCTGTCTGCTCTACGTGAATAGAGTACGCTGCAGACGACATGGGAGTAGATACTTTTTGAAGTGAATTGACTGGAGGAAGGAAAAAGCTTTCAGTCAATAGTTTTAAAAGCCAAGGGACCATTGAAAACAGAGAGACAGAGAATACAAGCAGATGCAGGAACGAACATCTGGTTCAATATAGAGATTGAGTCTTTTTTAATAACCTGGGCCGGTGTCTAATGCATGTCCATGTATTGGGCATACCCTGGCTGCTGCGGTTTCCAGTTGGCCTGTCTTTCTACTCCTGCACTTTTGAAGACCTAGGTCTGGACAGAAATTCCCCCGTATCCCTCAGGCATCCTTTCCCTTTCTCTCTTAAACTGTATAGACACTGAAACTAGCATTCCCATCAGGGAACGCAGGTCACCGCAGGCAGCCATTGATTGCAAGTAAGCTGCTACAGAAACTCCCCTTTTATGATGCTACATTATCTTCACGAGAGCAATCAGAGCGATCAGCTGGAAATCCCTCAACACTGAAAAGGAACGGACTGGCTCGCGCACTGCTTCTCCTTGCAGTGCCTTGCTGGGAGACCAGTAGGGCTCCTCAGAGCAAATCAACATCTACATCCTAAGAGATTGATCTGTTCCTCCCTAGGAGGGATGGCCTGCTGGCTTCAGCTGGACCGAGCCAGAGAGAGGACAAAATCCTCCAATGATGATCTAATACGTTTAGATTAGGGCTCATTCATCATGCATCAGTCCAGGCGCAGTGTCTTCCTTTCTGTACCATAGGCTTCCCAATGAAGCAGAGGCAAAATTACTTAGACACATTTATTCTTAGGCATATATATATATATATATATATATATATATATATGCCTATATATATATGCCTATATATATATATATATATACACACACACACATATTGGGCTTGAAGTTCTAGACTGGCCCCAACAAAGTTGTGATAGGGCATTAAACCATTTTACCTCTCTTGGCTCCAGCTTCTTTCTATAATCTGAACATTCAGAGGGTTGCTTGGATAATTCCTCTTAGCCCTCAAAAATCAAGAATCAAGAATGCATATTTGCCCTTATTTCCCTTTGTTTTCTTTCTTGCACTAGCTCTGCTCTGCCCCTTTAATCCATGCCTCCATCCCAAGAACCAGCACTCCCTTGTGCTGCCTACCAGATGTCTATAGCTTTTCCAGTCCCAGATCTGCCCTCTCCTGTAACATCCCAAGCTGCAGAAAGTTTTCTGACCATCCTTCTGGGCCAGTTTTCTCAAAGCAAGGATTTCTGCTAGAGCTAACTTGATAACCTAATTTGCACTATGTTGATGATCTAATGTGTGTGTTACCTTTCCCAAGTAGGTAATAGATTTGCACTGAAAGAGATGTTTTAAACTCTATAATTCAAAGACCAAGAAGAGAGATTTCTAGCTGTTTTGAGATGAGAGAAATGA
The DNA here is from genome assembly GCF_040939455.1 of Microcebus murinus. Lineage (NCBI taxonomy): Eukaryota > Metazoa > Chordata > Mammalia > Primates > Cheirogaleidae > Microcebus > Microcebus murinus. Next base: position 90,954,634 of record NC_134111.1, on the reverse strand, counting down.
AGGAAGATTTGGGCAGTGGGCAAGGGCAAGCCAAGTGGTGGTGGTGTCAATCACAACAGAGGGGACCAGCTTCATTGTGTCCTCTAGGAACAGACTTAATAAGCATAATCTAATTTACCACACTCCATGCACAGCACCGATGCTTACTTCTTCACGTGCTCTTAGAGCTACTGTCACTGGCCCAGCCAGACTTGTGCAACATCTGAGGACTGGCAACAGTGGGGAAGGAAGAAGAGGAGGCTTTTTAGGTTCACAGAGAGGAAATTTAGAGGAAATAGAGAGAGGGAGACAACCACCAGTTTAGAGACCTAAAAGATGCACTTAATGTATATCTTGGAAAACTTTAAATTTATTGAATTATTTCAATAAACTTTAAAAATTCGTTGAAATAATTTATAGGGAGTGACTTCAGGCACAATTCAGTTCAATTTAACATATATATATTGACTGCTTATGCATAATTAATATTGATAACAATAAATTTCTAATTAGTAACACTAAATTAGCACTTATCTTGCACCATGCACTTCACTGAGCATTGTACATGGATTATTTCAATAGTAATTTCATCAATTTTGGTGTGTGGTAGGTAGTGGAATGCTAGCTAACTGGCTTTCTGGAAAATAAAAAATGCCCTGATTTATAGTATATTCTCATTACCATGGTGCAAACATTCCCATCACAGATCTTTCAAGCTACCAAGAGTTCACAATACTTCTAAATATATTACTATTGCCCCCCAAAAATTCTGACTTTTTAACAATTGGTGCTTATAATTCATAGGAGCTGGTTTCAGCACCCCACTGGTGCTAGGTACCTTTATTTCCCCCTTGGTTAGGGTGACCACTTCCTCCCAGTTTTTCCTGGTAATCTCTTGGTTTTATTTTTGCAAGACTGGTGTCCAGGAAACCCCATCAGTTCTGGAGAAACTGGGGTTGTTTTTCACCTACTCTTTTGCTATGGTCTGAACGTTTGTGTCCCACAAAAATTTATATGTTGAAATCCTATTGTTCAACGTGATGGTATTACAAGGTGGGGCTGTTGGGAGATTAGATGGGATTAGTGAGCTTATATAATAAAAGAGGCCCCAGAGAATTGCCTTGCCCTTTCCACCAAGTGAGGACACATCAAGAAGGTGCCATTTGTGGCCGGGCGCGGTGGCTCACGCCTGTAATCCTAGCACTCTGGGAGGCCGAGGCGGGCGGATTGCTCGAGGTCGGGAGTTCGAAACCAGCCTGAGCGAGACCCCGTCTCTACTAAAAATAGAAAGAAATTAATTGACCAACTAAAAGTATATATACAAAAAAAAATTAGCCGGGCATGGTGGCGCATGCCTGTAGTCCCAGCTACTCGGGAGGCTGAGGCAAGAGGATCGCTTGAGCCCAGGAGTTTGAGGTTGCTGTGAGCTAGGCTGACGCCACGGCACTCACTCTAGCCTGAGCAACAAAAGTGAGACTCTGTCTCAAAAAAAAAAAAAAAAAAAAAAAAGAAGGTGCCATTTCTGAACCAGAAAGAAGGCTGTCACCAGACACCGAATCAGCTGGTGCCTGGATCTTGGACTTCCCAGCCTCTAAAACTGTGAGAAATAAAGCTACCCAGTTTGTGGTATTTTTTGTTATGTTGTTAAAGTAGCTTGAATTGAGTAAGCCACCTTTGTACACATGAGAAAACAGAATATGGAGATACTTGTCCAAGATCACACAGGTAATAAGCAGTAGAACTGCTTTCAGGACTTAGAAGTTTAATGACACAGCTTGTGAGCTTCACTGCAGCAGACACCAAGCCTTCAGGAGGGACCTTCTTCAGTAGAGAAGGTCAGACATGAGTGCAAAATTATCATGATAAAGAGGACACACATGCATGTACCACACATGTGCACATTTCATAAAAGATGCAAAAGCTAAAATGTTTCATGGCAAAATTACGATATATTATATGTGTGAAAAAGAATTAACTGCACCCTGGCCCAACTGATTACTTTACCTCCTTCAAAGATTGAGCTTAGTTCCAATTTATTGAGATCCCCTAAAAGGAACTACCCACAGCCTTCTAGAATCTGCACTAGCATAATTTATATAAATCCTCCACATTTTGTCATGGCCAAATTCAAGGCCAGGCTCTGCCTCTCAGCACACTTGCACAGCAGTGTGATCAATACTACATCTTTTAACAACCTGGGAAATGTTATAAGTGAAAAAATTTGCCTTATCTTAATATGCACTGTTGAATACAAGCTTCATTAACTATAACATAATCCTTCAATTTAGAAAATCATTTCAATGATTATGCCTAATGAGTATCAAGATATTTATATGAAAAGTAGAGCTTCTTTTCTTCTAAATTGAAACTCATGAACTCTAGTATATCCTCTAATTAGAATATCCTTCAAGAATAAGTCTCATGAATAATCATGTTAATGTTCCATTATTTGTTAAGTAAAATAAAGTTCTGTTTGGAAACTTCATATTTTGTTTTTTCATCTCTGATAGAGGTTTAAATAAATGTTATTTGTAAAAAGCCAAATGATTTGTTTAGATTATCGTAAACATCATTTTTGACCTAACAGACCCCTTTTAATGGATAAAATAAATTATCTGCCACATAGACATGAGTTATTCTGATTTTGTAAAATGCCATAATATTCTGAAAGCATTAAAAGAGTGCAAAATGACGTTAATTTACCCAAGCAATGTTTCAGAAGAGTTGGCTTAGTGTAAATATATACATATGAAAAATAGTGATTCTCAGCACCCATAAGCTATCTTAATTATCTTAAAAGCATTTGAGAAAGTCTTCCTAAATACTTTTTTATTTAAAAAAAACATATCTAACACATACCTCACCCAATTAACTTTGAAAAATAAGTGTATGCCAAATATGGCTTTTATGTGTGTGAAAGACAAAAAGTGAAGGAAGAGGATAGGTTTAAGTTGGAAGTCACAAAACAGTAACCAGAAATAGATTTAAATTTTATTTCTCAGAGGACTTTATGTCCTTGAGGTCTATTTCACTCTAAAATTGCATAAATCTAATAGTGCAAAAGGGATTTAAAAATCTTATAGAATATTGGATCTAACCCTTGGGAGTGCATGTCATCTAACTCAAGTGAGCAGCAAAGGAGTGTATGTGAAGACACGAGGGCGAGGAAATCTGTAAAGAAAAGAGAATCTTTTTAATATAAATCATTAATTTTGTATTTTGCATCAGGAAAGCATCTGCTATTTTCATTTTGCTTAGAGGTCCAGAATTAAAACTGATATCACTAACCTCACACATCTGATTTCAGAAAATGTGAAAAGAACAAAATACTATCATCATAAAAGAAAAGTTAACAATTCTATTTCTGAGATGGTTCATGATTAATTTTATCTGTATGCTACAAAGAAATCCGATGGCCTAAAATCAGAGAATATAACCTGAGTTCTGATCGGAGCTTTAGGATCACTCTACCTCCAAATTTATAAAGATTTTTTTTCAGAGGAAATTGTTAAAATCTCTTATCATTTTCTCAAAGCAATAAGAAAGTCAATAAACCTAAAGAACCCTTGGTAAGAATTTATGGCATATGATTGTATTATATAATTTAGTATTTATATATCCCTATTACATACTTTATTACTTAGAAGATACACAATATAACTTCTATTACTTAGAAGTTATAATAAGCATTCATCATAATTAACTATATTTTAAGTTTGTGACATAAAACAAATTAAAGCAGATAGAATGAGTGTAAATATAAGAAATTTCCAAATAATTATTTTAATGTATTTGTTATCCATTTTAATAACATTTTCAAACTATACCAGCAAAATGTTCTCAGAGACAAGTTACTAAGTTTGATTTTTATTAGTGGCAGGACTGGTGTTTGGTCTGAGGCAATCATCCATATAATATGATTTTAGGGAAGTTATCATGATATGCCTGAGCCCACAAATGCACCACTACTTTGCTGGGCTAGAAATTCTCCCACTACAAATCCCTTCTTCTAATACATCCTTCTGAGTTTCATCTAAATTGTAAATATCCTTAGGAAAAAATGTATTGGTTTAATACTCAAAACATCATGGAATTCTGCCATGTATTCTCATATTTTAAAATGAGATTCTTAAACACAAAGAGAAGAACACAAATTTCCACCGAAAAGGGAAAAAATTATGAAAATGGAACCCAAGAATCTAAAGATGGGCCTCAGTACATGTCATTTATCAATATATCACTTATAATTAAGGGAAAAATGCATCAAAAATAAGTGCTGAAGTACCTTTAAATATACACTATGTACTTAAGTAATTTAAAGTCTATCACATTGGGTTTTTCCCAGTAATTATAATTCCTTCAAAAGTATTATAAAGGTAATTCTTAGCTCTTATCTCAAATTTTTAATATGTAAGTTTAATTTGAGATGTTACTATATTTTCCTATTTTTAATCTCTTCTTAATTATTAATAGTATAGTGTTCTGATTTTAGATCAATATGGCAGCTCTCACTGAAGTAGAAATTTCTCCAAATCCTCTTTCTGATTCTTCTACTTGCTTCCAAAAATAGAAATATTCTTAAATTTAAGAACTATAAAGCCATGCTAACCAGAAAGAAAAGTTTCCTCTAGATGCTAGAATAAGATGGTAACTAAAACACCAGAGTGGAAACCAGAAGCTAAAGCCTCAATATTCATGGTGATGGTAACCCCAGTTGGAGGCCTGAACAGACGAGGTACTGATTCAGGTTTAGGAAGGAGAATATGGTCCTCATATCCCCAGTACTCAGCGAGGTGAAATTTAGATTCCTTCAAGAAGTTAGAAGGCACAGGAAGCAATAAACAAGAGAAAAGATGGAAAGACAGGTGAAAGAAAAGACACAATAGGGCAATTTAAACTCTGATAAATTCAAACCACAGACAAGTCTGAAAGAGACTTAAAAATAATTTGTATTTAAAAGCAATGAAGCAATAAATAAAGAAGTAGAAATGATGCCTCAAGAAGAGAACCCTATATACAACAGACAGGGAGATTTGTACATTAACCAAATGGAGATTCTGAAAACTAAAATATAATCATTCAAATAAAAACTTAAGGGGATGAGTAAACACCAGACAGGACACTGCTGAAAAAAAAAAAAAAAAGAATTGTTAATTGAAAACTAGAAATGAAAAAATTATCCTGGATACAGCTCACGGAAAAAGCCATGGGTGAGAGAGGGGTGCAAAATACAGGGGTACAAGTATAAAACTTGTCAAGGGAAAAAGATATGAGTCCCTAACTGAATGAGCCAAAAACATACTACCACCCCAAATGTAATAGTGAAATGACAGACATCTATGGTAAAGACTTTTTAAAGTATCTAAAGAGAAAAGAAAATTAATTACAAAGAAATTACAATTGGTCAGACTTCTCATAGGCAGCAGAAAATGCTAAAAACAAAAAACATAGAATGGTATCTCTAAACTTCTGGGGTAATATACGTGTTAACCTAGAAATCTTTATATCTATATGCTGATAAATTACCATTCAAGATAAGACAAAGTAAAAAGATTTTGAGATCCACAAAGGTTAACAAAAGTTACTACTGATGGACTAAAACTATAAGATATACTAAAATATAAATGTCAGCAAAAAAAAAAAAAAAAAAAAAAAAGTAAATCCAAAAGAAGGGAATAGGATGCTGAGAAATAAGAGATTGTCCAAGGATGACTAACTTTCCTACTAATAGAAACTCTCTTTTTAAAAGAACCAAATTTGGTAAGGAAAAAAAAATTAAACTTAGAAGAAAGAAAAACGATGCAATAAATAATGAGTGAAGAAACAGATTATCATGTAAAACAAACTCAATAAATTTAGACTGTAAAAATCATCATCATAATAATGACAGAAACAACAATACTGGTGTTGATACTTATTAATAAAGTGGAACTAAAATATAGGCAAATAACACAGAAGATGGAAGGGGACATGATAAAAATTTTCTAGGCTTCTCAATTTATTTGACAGAAGCATAAATACATACCTTAACATTTGTACCCACATAATATGCTGAAATAAAAAAAAAATGTATGTTAAAAATTTAAGTGTGTTCTTTTCCCTATTTTTCTCTTCTCTTTTCTTCCTTTGGTGAGCAAAATAAGCCTAAAGTCGTTATATTGAATAGAGCAAAATAAGAGTCTGTACTGGAGGGCGGTTTAGACCCAGTAACCAAGAGTGGGATTTGGAGCCCTAACAGGCTGATGAGGACATTCACAGATGAAGACTGCCTGGCAAGGGCAAGATAAGGAGGATTGTTCAAGAGGGACATGGAACAAGGAATTCTTATAAAAGTATCTCATTCCAGAACTGGGGCAGAAAACAACTTGCTGTTCCAGAAAAAATATGCCTCGAGAATGATGGGGAAATGTCAAAAAAAACAAGCATACTAGCTTGAAGGAGATCTCACTTGCCAAATCTGATGCCATTTGTGTGCCAAAAAAAACAATGTTAGTAACTGAGCAATTTATAGCTGCAGTAGAGAAATGGAAAGTATATAAACAGTAGAAATTACAAAAATATAAAAAAATCAATAGAAATAAAAAAGTGATTCTTATAAACCAAACAAATTAAATAAGTCCTTAAAACATAAATAATCATCTGGAAAAAATAATACAGGAAAGAATAGAGAAGGCACAAAAAAGTAATATTTATATTATAGATAGTAATATCTATATTATAGAAAGTTACATAATTTCAAATGCAGTAGAATTTTAGACTGTTAAGAGAATCCTACAGAAAATATATAACAATAAATTTGCAAACTTAGATAATTGCAAAATTTTACAAAAAATATCATAATTAACTATGTTATTGTAGAAAATACATATGAATTGATTAGACAAATAATAGTGTTAGAAGAATTGAATCAATAAGAAATAGTTACCTCCCACATAGTACATACTTTTTCTACACACATACTGCAAAAACCACCAGTTTCAGACTGTGTTACTGGCATCTCACTGAACTTTCGAGGAATACATTATGTCTATGTCTATCTTATCCGAATTGTTTGAGAGAAGAGAAAAAAAGAGTGATTCATCCTTCCCAAAGTATGACTCCAGTATATCTTTATGCTTAAGTCTGGTATAAACAGTTCCAGAGTACAATGGCCTAATCTCATTATGAACATAGGCGCAAAAATCTAAATACAATATTAGAGAACCAAATTCAACAATGTGTATGATCAAGTATTCAAGTGTATATGATGCATATGATCAGCTATTCAAAAAATACAACCAAGATATTACATGGCAAAATATTAATGTAATTCACCACATTAACAGATCAAGAAGTAGAAAACATATAATCATCTCAATAGTCATAGCAAAAGCAATTGTTCAATTTAATACTCATTGCTGATGAAGTCCTTTGCAAGTTATTAATAGGGAGATGCTTCATTTTTTTAGTAAATTGTATTTATAATACATTGAACAGCACTTAATGGTAGAGTTCTAAAGCAGTTCTAATAAAGTCAGGAATAAGATAAGGGGGATGGCTAGTATCATCTCTACTGGTCAACATTTTCCTGGCAGTCCTTTCTAAGCTAATAATAGAAAAAAAAAATGAACACTAGAGAGAAAATTCTCTATAAAGAAAATCCAAAAGAAACAAAAACAAAAGATTAGAATTTAATAAGATTTTTCATCAGAGTTGCTGGAATTAATATAAGCATAGAAAAAATAGTAAAATAATCATTTAAAGTATGTTTTAAAAGATGCAGTTAAACAATATCAAGAACAATTATAAGCAAGCTAAGAATAACTCAAACAAAAGATGAGCAAGAACAGAAATACCTAAAATATAATCAAAAATTCCTAAAGAGCCTTTGATTTAATAGAGACGTATCCCATGTTTGTGGATAGATATTTAATATCATAAGATGTTTATCATGCCCCATATTAGTTTACGTGTTTACATATTCCATAAGAATCTCAAACACATTTTTGATAGACCTAGGAAAACTATTATTGAAATTCATATTAAAGAATAAAGATACAATAGCAGCTAACACAATTTAAAAGAATAAACAAGGATGTGGGAATTACTCTACCAGAGAGCAAGAATTGTTGAAAAGCTATAGTAATTAAATCAGGGTGTGTTAATGTAGGAATACAGGACTCAATGCAACAGAACTAAAAGCCCAGAGAAAGACCAACCATGTAAGGGAATTTGGTATGTGAAAGACAGCAAAGGATAGTGTTAGGCCAATTAGTTTTCTTTATGGAAAAAGTTAAATTAGATGTTTACTTCATATTATGCCCCTAAATTAAATACAAGCGATTAAAAACTAAAATATGAACAACCAACTTTACAATTATTAGAGAAATATTTAATAGAATTTCTTCATAAATTTTGAGACAAATGTATTTCTTAGCTTAAAGTATAAGTCAGAAAAAAATAGATAATTAGGACTAACTACATTAAAATGAAAACATGCTTCCCATAAAAGGTAAATGAACAAAGTTGAATCAGCAAAAATCAGAAGATAATACTCACAAATATTAAAATAAAGTATTAGTACCTAAATATGAAAATAGCCCTACTTACTTATGAGGCAAACATAAGCTACCACATAGGAAAATGGAAAAAAGATCTAGACAAGCAATTCATAGATAAGGCAGTCCAAAGGGTGCCTTTTCTCAAAAATAATTCATGAAAGGGTGCTCAGGCTCACGAAGTATCAGATAAACACAAATTCATGCCTTTTAAAAATATTCCCATTGTATAACTATTCATTTGGCAAAATTTGTTTAGAGCACAAAATACTATACGTTGATGAATTTATGGAGGAACAGTCACTGATGCAAGAGCAAAGTTTCTTGAAAATGGGAGGAACTTTTGGAGAACAGTTTCTTAATATCTAGTAAGTTAAATATGTGTTTGCTCTAGGACCCACAGCTATACTTTTGAATATATTTTACAGTGAAATTCTTGCACATATGCATCAAGAAACTTATCAAGAATGTCCCTTACCTAAAAATGATACAAGCCATATATGACAGACCCATAGCCAACATCATACTGAATGGGGAAAGATTGAAATCATTCCCACTTAGAACTGGAACCAGACAAGGCTGCCCACTATCTCCACTTCTATTCAACATAGTGCTGGAAGTCTTGGCTACAGCAATCAGACAGGAAAATGGAATCAAAGGTATCCAAATAGGGGCAGAAGAGATCAAACTTTCACTGTTTGCTGATGATATGATATTGTATCTAGAAAACCCCAAGGATTCAACCAAGAAACTCCTGGAACTGATCAATGAATTTAGTAAAGTCTCAGGATACAAAATTAATACACAGAAATCAGAGGCATTCATATACGCCAACAACAATCTAATTGAGAACCAAATCAAAGACTCAATTCCCTTCACAATAGCAACAAAGAAATTAAAGTACCTAGGAATATATTTAACCAAAGAGGTAAAAGACCTCTACAGGGAGAACTATGAAACACTGAGGAAGGAAATAGCAGAGGATGTAAACAGATGGAAATCCATACCATGCTCGTGGATCGGCAGACTCAATATCGTCAAAATGTCTATACTACCCAAACTGATCTACAGATTCAATGCAATACCTATTAAAATCCCATCAGCATTCTTCACAGATATAGAAAAAATAATTTTACGCTTCGTATGGAACCAAAGAAGACCCCGAATATCAAGAGCAATTCTAGGCAACAAAAACAAAATGGGAGGCATTAATATGCCAGATATTAAACTATACTACAAAGCTGTAGTAATTAAAACAATATGGTATTGGCACAAAAACAGGAATATTGACCAGTGGAACAGATGTGAGAATCCTGATATAAAACCATCCTCATATAGCCGTCTCATCTTTGACAAAGCAGACAAAAACATACGCTGGGGAAAAGAATCCCTCTTCAATAAATGGTGCTGGGAAAACTGGATAGCCACCTGTAGAAGGCTAAAACAGGACCCACACCTTTCACCTCTCACAAAAACCAACTCACGCTGGATAACAGACTTAAACCTAAGATATGAAACTATTAGAACTCTAGAGGAAAAAGTTGGAAACACTCTCCTAGACATCGGCCTGGGCAAAGAGTTTATGAAGAAGTCCCCAAAGGCAATCACAGCAGCAACAAAAATAAATAAATGGGACATGATCAAACTACAAAGCTTCTGCACAGCCAAAGAAATAGTCATGAAAGTAAACAGACAACCTACAGAATGGGAGAAAATTTTTGCATCCTATGCATCCGATAAGGGACTGATAACTAGAATATACTTAGAACTCACGAAAATTAGGAAGAAAAAATCAAATAACCCCATTAAAAAGTGGGCAAAGGACTTGAACAGAAATTTTTCTAAAGAAGACAGAAGAATGGCCAACAAACATATGAAGAAATGCTCAACATCTCTAATCATCAGGGAAATGCAAATCAAAACCACAATGAGATATCACTTAACCCCAGTGAGAATGGCCTTTATCAAAAAATCTCCAAACAATAAATGCTGGCGTGGTTGCGGAGAGAGAGGAACACTCCTACACTGCTGGTGGGACTGCAAACTAGTTCAACCTCTGTGGAAAGCAATATGGAGATACCTTAAAGCGATACAAGTGAATCTACCATTTGATCCAGCAATCCCATTGCTGGGCATCTACCCAAATGATCCAGTGACACTCTACAAAAAAGACACCTGCACTCGAATGTTTATAGCAGCACAATTCATAATTGCAAGGCTGTGGAAACAGCCCAAGTGCCCATAAATCAAAGAATGGATTAATAAAATGTGGTATATGTACACCATGGAGTACTATTCAGCTCTAAGAAACAATGGTGATATAGCACACCTTATATTTTCCTGGTTAGAGCTGGAACCCATACTACTAAGTGAAGTATCCCAAGAATGGAAAAACAAGCACCAGATATATTCTCCAGCAAACTGGTATTAACTGAGTAGCACCTAAGTGGACACATAGGTGCTACAGTAATAGGGTATTGGGCAGGTGGGAGGGGGGAGGGGGGCGGGTATATACATACATAGTGAGTGAGATGTGCACCATCTGGGGGATGGTCATGATGGAGACTCAGACTTTTGGGGGGAGGGGGGGAAATGGGCATTTATTGAAACCTTAAAATCTGTACCCCCATAATATGCCAAAATAAAAAAAAAAATAATTTAAAAAAAAAAAAAAAAAAAAAGAATGTCCCTTGAAGCCTTCCTTATAATGGCCATAAGAATGGAAACAACTTAAATATCCAACAGTAAGAAAATCTATACATACATTATGGAAAATAATAAGATACTTCGCAGTAATTAAGAACAAGTTGGAGTTACTGATTTCCATATATAGATCTAAAAGCACATTTAGTGTAAAGAAGCAAGATGAAGACTGTTGAATGCAGTATGATACATTAATATAAAACACATCTATTTTGTAGACATGCACATACACAATACTGAACTGGAAATATATCCAAGAATTTGATAGTGGTAGTTTCTGAGTAAGGAAAAGGGTGAAAAAGTTTGGGAAAGAAGCTTAATGGTACATTTTTTTTCTTTAATCTTTCATTTCCTTTAAATATATATATATATCATAAGCAACAATAAAAAATATTTTATAATTTTTAACATTGGTTTCTGGATACATGAGAATTTTAATATTATTCTCATAATTTTTTGTATTTTGCTATATTTACCAAATTTAAAAAATATGAATATATTATCTTTTCCTCCCATCTTTTATGTTGGCAAGTATAATATTAAAATGATGCATATGGATGAAGAGTCATTGTTTGCTCAATGATATATGTCTTCTGGAGATTCCTTATTAATTCACAACTAAACTGTCAGTTGTTGAAGACATGGTATGAAATCGATAAATGGCAAGTATCCAGAGACTTCATGAAGTAGTCAAGAAATTAGTGTTCCAAGAAAAGCCCCTGGTGAAAAGAAATCAATTTGAATCTCCAGTCTGTAACACCTTCAAATGATCTAAATATCGTCTTTTATAATGAAGGTCCCAAATGAAAGTTATATACTGCCAACATCAGGAAAGCATGACATAGTCTAGGCAATATGTGATTGGAAATTGCAACAAGGTTAAATAACAAAGCAAACCTTGCTGATTCGTAGCTCATTATTTTATTAAATAATAAGACATTAAAAGTTATGGAGCAAATGGCAAACATTTGCTTTGGAGGCAATGTATATCATTTTCTCATTTCTTTGATTCTGTAGGTAGACAGTTCCAATTGCTGAGCTTGGCACTGGTAATTTCATTCTTTCTAAGCCAAGTAAAACAGAGGACAGCTAAATTGACAAAAATAAAAAATAAATAATTTACTATGGTACGTTCACAAAATTTTACACTTTCCAAGAGTGATAATAGCTATATTGTTCATTGGAAAAGATTCATATGAACCTAGGGCAGAGAGAAACAGGGCACTTTTCACTTGAAGCAAGACACTGGAAATACATTAACATGAAAACCAGCACCAGAAGATGCTTCCGAAAAAAATATGCTAATGCAGCTGGTGGGTACAATGAATTTTTATGTTGACACTCCTTACTGCTTCCAAATATCCTTACTGATTCCAAATACTGAGGATTAGAAAAAGCTTACAGGTTTGAGATTCCCAGTCTTGGCAGATTTGATGGGAAGAGAGCTTTTTTAATTAAAAAAAGAAAGTGGTGGGGAAGGAACATTAAAGTAATTGTGCGAGAGATACAAAGGACACCTATAATTAATTTATAGGTTATTAATTAGTCATGTAGGGCTGTGAAAGCATCTGTATATTTCCGTATCTGATGAATATATTGTGAAAAAAAGATGTGTTCTGCTTAAATTACCAAAGCTCAATTTGCTGAGAAGTCATTAGCAGTGGGTCCTCACAAGAACTAATGCAATCTGTAAAGGGCTTTCTTAATGTGTTGCTCCCTCTTCCAACCACTGGTAATTTTACCACATTTCAGTGGCTATTGCTGGAGTCTGGGCCAATGGAATATTTGCTAGAACTAGGGAAAAGCACAGTAATTAAGGAAACATAGCAATTAACCTCAATTAAGGGGAACCTTCAGGACAAAAGTTGGTTTTCTGATTTGCAGCAGCCAATTTCTTCTGTCCGTTTGGGGAGTGAGAAATTTGTAGCTCCGGTGTCACCAGCAGCACCCTTCATGCAGCTTAGCATTTGTTTCTGAGCCTTCTTGTCACACTATATAACAAGAGGCTTGTTATATAAGCCTCTCTGTGCACCTCATTCTAGACTATGAACATCTCCATCTGGAAAGTAAGTTTATTTTTGGATAAATTGATTTCTTTTTCCTTTTTTATTTTTTAAATTATTCTATTATAGTCTCTAGGTTATATGCATTTTCAACTCTCCAAATTACTTTCTAGATAATTTCAGGAAAAAGAGAAACAAAAAACCATGTTAACATTTCCATGTCATTACTGACAAAGACTCCACCAAAAAAAAAAAAAAAAAAAAGAAAATAGAAATAATTACTTGCAAAATACCATTAAGCCTAAATTCCCCAGTAAAATGCAAGAGACTAGTCTATACTATCACATCAGGTAGGAGAAGCAAGAAGTCACCACATGGCTGCCACATTCACCAAGACTTTGGGATTCCAAATCCCAGAATTCTCCATCCCCTATTCACCCCTAGACTTCTCCATGGAGCAAGAAAATCCCTGGCGGTTGCTGGTGGTGTTTAGGTGCAGTGACAGTACAATGGGACTACTAGCTGATAGCTTGCATTAACAAGTGAATTACCACTTGATTGATCCAATTATATCATTAAGTCAGCCCAAATAACTGGACCATACATAGAGCACAGTTAATTTGCCATTTTAATGATAAAACCTGGTTAGTTATGCAGTGATTTGGGATTTATTTATGCTGCACAGGCTTATGTGCCTCTCAACCATCATCAAAGGAGCTTAGCAGTTCCCATTGAACACCCCTTTCCCTTCTCACCCCAACCCCAATCAACAAGTTTTATTTCAAACCATTTATCTGTAGAGGGAGAAGGTGAATTTCTCTAAGATGCTAATGAACAATTCATTCTGGCAAGAAAGACCAACACAAACAACCCTTAGGTAAAGTTCCTGCTTCCTAATGAACAGTGCCCTTGGGCTCCAGGAGGCAGAGCCAAATAAATGACTCCATAAGCCCAAAAGCTCATTATTGGCCTGAAATAGGCCCAGCCTCAGGCATCTGTGGCCATATTCAGATCATTAAGAATCTTCTGTTGCTTATTGCTTTCTCCTTTTTTCTATTTAGGAGGCCAGCAAGGCACTTTCCATCCTCCCCACACACCTGTAAGCAAGCTGATTTCTTATTCCATATTTTGCCATCTCCCTACTCTCTAACTTGTGCTCTTTACTATTTTTTAACCTATATAAAATTAAGTCCTTGTCTGTTCTCAATGACCCTATTTTTGAGGTTCACTGGTTGACATGTACACAGCTGGGAACTTACCCTTTTTATTGTCTTGCGAAGCCCACCACAGAGGGTCACAACCTTGTCAGGAATTTGCAGCTTTCATGTCCAAGCACCGCAAGTCCAGCAGGGGTTTACTAAGGAAATGTAGACCTGAGCCGACGTTGTTTCAGAGAACCTGGAGGGGTTCATTTAAAACCCTTCCCATCTCTAGCTCACACATATGTTACTGAAAAAGTTCTTGGGAGAGGTAGCACAGAATCCAACTCTTGGACAGTATCTCGTATATCAGCAAAATTAACTTAACTTATGAAGGATTTTATTTTTCTGGTATAATGAGCATGGAAGCTTTCAGAGCCCAAGTCTTTGTGGTTTTTGCCCCCACTTGGTGCTAAGGAAATAATATTTTATTTTAAGCAAGATATTAACCCATATGTTGTTTTACCTATTTTTTTTTTTACATCTACAGACATTGCGATAAACATGTCTGTGTTTTCACTTTCCATAAATTCTTGTTTCTGAAATTGCGATTACTGAAAGATATTTCAGGCTTAAGTTTTCTCATCAAGTCATCTCTTCCCCCAAATTTACTCTTACATATCATGACATTGAATTAAACATCTGGCTCAATAGTTATGTTTAAGTTTTATTTAAAATATTTTGTTTTAGTAAGAAAAAGTGGTCCTTTGAGAACATTATTTTGAAGAAATACTTGGTTATGGCAAGCCAAATGGAGGATACAATTAGAGAAGAAAACAAGGATTAAATGCAAGCATTTTGTATCCAGCCAAGTTAGAACAATATTAGGAATAACAAAGAGAAGTTGAGGACCAGAAAGAGGAAGGTTGAAGAGTTCTTCTTTTTTGTAAAAAGTCATTGTAAAAGAGTGAGGAAATGGAAGTAAGACACATTGTGCAGTTTTTTCTCTGTCATTCTGTTTTAGTTTAACATCTGTGGATGCTTATGATAACCCTGCTAGGGACTTTCCTCCTTCACTCATTAAGTGAGGTTTTATTGAACAGTGAGGGTTAAGACATGTAGTGAATTTGAATAACACATGGTCCCTCTACCCCAAAAAAGCCTGCCTTTGATCTTTCTAAAGAAGAAAATAGACTTTATTAGGATGATACAATTAGAAAGGCCAATTCGGAAGAGGTAGGTTACTTATACTAGAATGCAGAGAGCCCAGCTATTGAGAGAAAGCTTTGACCAAGTTAGGTTTTATGCTGGCCATCAGGGTAAACTGGTAAAGGAAATGGAGAAATTCTATTGGTAAGGACATAAAAGCCTACTGTAATTATTTGATCTTTGAGAAGTTTTTTTTTTTTTTGAAACTGACTTTAAGAACACTTGTTATATGGTTATTTAATCTATTTTTCTAAATAAGTCAGTTTTTACTTTGAAATTTTGTTAAAAGCATACAACATTCACAATTAGGTAAGGATAGCAAGAAAGTAGGATTGAACCCTTACATACTGCTCCCATTTGGGGAAAAGTAGCCAAGGTGACAGGGGGTGGGGTGTTTAAATTGCAAAACTAAATAATGAAATGATAACAAATGTCAAATGGTGCCTAATGATGTGTTATTAAATAAAATCAATATTGAGGGATATTTCCTCACTGAAAAAGTACTGACATATGCTCTTCTTTTTATGTTGGTTAAAAGCACTCTTTGCAGAGTTGTGTGGATTTTTTGTCCCAGCTCTATCTATTATTTACTAACTTTATGAACTTGGGATAGTTACTCTACTTCTTTGTGCCTCAGTTTTCACATCTGGTATATAATAAAGAATATTTGTTCTGAAAATTAAAAAAACAAAGTACACATGAAGAGTTTAGAACAGTGCATGACACATGATGTTTCATAACATTTATTAGAGCTAATGATAATGAAGATGGTGGCATCCCTCATTTCTTCAATCTATTACTATTGAATGCTTGTGTGTAAATCACAGTTCAGATTTTCCAGGATGAATTGTATTACATATAATGTTATTCATTTAAATAAAAGTAATTTGATATATAGAAAACCAAAGGTGACATTTTATTGTAATTTTACATAAATAAATTTACAAAAATAACTTTTTGGCTGGATCACAAGACATCATTTCATAGAATTAGCACTATAGACTTTGGGGTTAGAATGGTCAATTTATAAGCTTTGAAGTCAGCCTTGGCCAATTTACTTGCTATGCAACCTTGAACAGATTAATATCTCTAATCTCTTAACAATTTCTTCATCTACAAAATGGAGCTAAAAATTATACATAGTTCAGAGTATTGTATGTTGATTAAATAATATGATTTTTATAATATGCCTGAGAGAAACTCACTTAAAGATTTTTGCAGTTAATAAGAGTCATGGCCGTATAAGTAAGTGTGATGACCTTTCCATGGCAAATCTTGATTATACAATGCCTTAAAGGACCGAATATCTAAGTCTAATTGTGAGTAAAAGAATTGAACTAGATTAGTAGAATTGATCAGAATATCTGTGTTAAAGTATGAGTTCTGTCATTAATTGGTTCTAAGCTTTTGAAAATGTCACTATATTTTTATTGTCTCCAGCCCTTCACTTACACAGTAATGAAAGCAAACTGAGTGACTTACAAAGACTCTCTCAATTTAACATTTGATAATGACATGGCTTAATGGGAGAATTAAAACATCATGCACAATCAGATAAGCATATTACACAATTGATTTTCTTTGTTTTTATTTTAAGAATTTAAAAACCTTATTCTGAAGCCTTATGCAGAATTTGAATGACTTTTATTTTTCTAGTTTTGGACTTCATTTTATAAAGACAGCAAAAGGAACAGCAATAACATTCAAAAATGGGAATTATAAACATATTATCATATAGCTAATTGAAGCCTACTTATATACAACAAAACCACAAAGATGTACTATGACATTCTAATTATATTTAAAATGTCTTCTCACTAGAGACCAGATAAAATCCCTTAACCTCAAATGGATAATAAGTATACCCATTTAGGTTTGAAATACGAAATCCTTATCTGAGAGTTTCTGTTTTAGCATGGTGGTTCTGACAGCACATATATCCCATTGATGATGAAAAGAAACTCTGGATCAAAACCAAAAATACCCAACTACACAGGTGAGTCATTGAGAGAAGTCAAATCCTGGGGAAGTTAACCAGGTGGGGAGGAATTTCACATTTTTTTTCTTATATGTCAGTTTGCCTGAGGGAAGGCCCTAATCATACAATGGTACATTCTTGGTGGTAGAGGTAGCTAAACTCCAAGAGATATCCCTCCCTTTTTTTTTCTTCTAGAGGAGCCAGGAAAAGGGGTACCTGTGGGCTGGAGAGTATGAGAGCAAGTCCTGCAGGTGAGAGATCCAGAAGAGATTCCTCATTTCTGTGCCTGAGCCCATAAAAGCCTCAGGCTCTACATATGCATGTGATGTAACTGACCTACAGCAAAGATTTTGGAAATTGAACTGAAGTTTGAACACAGCCCACAGAAGATAAGAGTTTAGAGTCTGACTCTAATCAAGTTGACTTTTTACTAAAACACAGACCTCAACATTCTCTAGAGGATCCAGAGTCTAAATAGCAGAATATGCACAAGGTCCAAGATACACTTCAAAATTACCCACACAGGAGAACCAGGAAAATGGGAGCCATTTTCAAGGGACTGGGCAATCAACAAATATCAATCCTGAGATGACCAAGGTACTATAATTATGAGATGAAAGTTTCGAAGCAGCTATTATAATATGTTTTCTAAGGTAAAGAAAACATACTTAAAATGAATGGGAAGATAGGAGTTCTCATAAGAGAAACAAAAAGTATTAAAAATATATATGTCTTTAAAGTAACTAGAGAAAAAGATACATTATATATAAGATAGCAATAACTTAAATGGTCTTATCAGCCAATGTGGAGGTCAAAAGGCAGTCAAATGATATTTTTAAAGCAATGACAGAAAAAAAGTAAAATCAGGGTATCATATACAGAGAAAATTTCCTTCAGAAATGAAAACAAAATAAAGACTCTCTCAGATGCAGGGAAACAAAGAGAATTTGCCACCAGCAGACCTGTTCTACAAATATGCTGAGGGAATTTCTACAGGCTGAGGAGAAATAATATCAGAGGGAAAGTTATTTCTTTAAGAATAAAGGCATACCAACATCAATGGTGAAAATATGGATATATACAATAGAGCATATTATCCTCTTAAGTTCTTTAATATATGAATGATTATAAAACTAAAAATATCAAATTAGTGAATGGGATAATAGATATCCATATGTATTCATATACCTATGTGTATATAGATATGTACATATGTAATGTATATAAACATACAAACTGAGCAAACTGTCAGGCCTCGGAGGCCCACACTTGCGACTGGTGTCTTTGAGGGGCCAGTCCTGGGGACTGAGTCCTCACCCTGTGGGATGTTGCGCTATCTCTGGGTAGATAGTGTTGGAATTGAATGAGAGGTAACTCAGCTAGTGTCCCCTGCTTGGTGTGTGTGGGAAAAACTCACATTTGTTCACAGAAGTCTTCTTCTGTGTTGATTGTTGTGGAGTTTAAAGGAAAGCATGGTTTGGGGAGTGTTTCTCAAAGCACCTGGAGATGGGGTGGAGGGAGGAATAGATTGCAAATGGGTATGAAGAATCTTTTGGGAATGATCAAATGTTTTTATCTTGATTGTGGTGTTTGCATATGTGAAAACTGGTCATATTGTACATTGTATTATAAATATGCAAAGTTTATTCTACTTCAATTATATCTCAATAAAATTGTTAAAAAAAAATAAACACCTGTCTTAGTAGATGGGTCCACGGCCTTCATCAGACTGCCAAAGTCTAAGGCACAAAAAAAAAGAGGTTAAGAAATCTTACATTGGGTAATAAATTTCTTACAGTAGCAATGTTCAGGCTTTAGACAGATGAAATTTATGGCTTATATCAGAAACTGGGCCATGTTTTCATTCATCCATTCATTTATTAGACATTTATTGAGCAACTAATACATGCCAAGCAATGTGAATAATGCTCACCAGAGCAATGTACATTTAGTATCCTTTCAATGTTCACATTATTTCATTTTTAAATTCTGTTGCCGCTGACAAGACAGCCCCGGGCCATCTCAAGTCATATAGTACAGGCAACTTTATATACAGTTCATTCTTAATAATTGTCCTTAGTGAGCATTTCTTTCACTTACATACCCAAGACCTCACCATCAGAAAAACATAATATTCTGGGATTGCCCCAGGCATGACATGACCATCCTAGAACTTGGAGTTCTGGAGATAGCCAAGAAAAAACTAGAACTTCCTGTAAGTCTTGCCCTACCCCGGGGGTTCACACTGGCAGGGAAGGACTAACTCAGATCTCGTAGCCATGGACAGATGCACTTGGAGGCCCAAGTTGCTCCTCTAAGATAGCATGTTGCTTTGTATCCCAAGTCAATTGCCGGAAGCTGCCATTGTAACATTTCTCAGAATGCTTTTGCTTGGTTGTAAAAACACAAACATATCTACTTGTCAGAGGATATGATATTCAGGACTATGAAGTTTTGGTGGAACCCCAGAGAAATCAGTTTATCTTTGATACTCTCTTTTTCTTTGTCAGAGTTCCTCTACCCACCAGACTTCCTACAGACACATTATAGTTACTAGTTTCTGATTTTAGGTTGGTGTTTTCTATCCCCCCCAAAATGCTCAGTGGCACAAACTATGTGGTAGGCACTATTCTAAATACTGTGTGCATATTTACATATTTAATCCTACAGCAAGGATCAGGTCATATTCTTTTCTTCATTATAGAGATGAGGAAATTGCTCAGGGGGCTTAGGTAGATGAG
This sequence comes from Microcebus murinus, assembly GCF_040939455.1. Classification (NCBI taxonomy): domain Eukaryota; kingdom Metazoa; phylum Chordata; class Mammalia; order Primates; family Cheirogaleidae; genus Microcebus; species Microcebus murinus. Next base: position 90,934,345 of record NC_134111.1, on the reverse strand, counting down.
CAAAGTCACACAGCTGGTGGGTACTGGAACTGAACTTTGGATTCACTAATCCAGGTCCAGCGTTTACGCTTTTAGCCATCAGGCTGTACTGCCTCACCCCACAGGCTGGTACTGTGTCGGTGCTGTTTTGAGTAGAAGAAGAAGCAAAGAGTAGAGAAAATGTTGGTGAAGGCTTTTTGTGGAGCTGATCACATTACACCTGGTAGCCAACTGTCTTTACCAATGAGTAACGCCAGCGAGAGTATGATGGACCATGAAGGCATGCACTCTTCCCTTTATTTGAAACAATTCAGAATAACAACAGAATCCCTTCAGCCTATTAACTGATAAGAAGAATGCTGATCCACTTCTTAAAAGATAGCTACAAATGCCAGAGAATGTGCACACCATGCCCACATTCCTTGCCTCAATTCACCGAACAGCCCAGTGATGTCAACTTTATGAAATAATGGCTTCCAAGCAGTCTGTTTTAAACAGGAACATGAAAATATTATAACAGATGCTGAAGTGTACATGTTAAGAGATGAAATATATATATATACATATATATATATATACCATCCTTCATATATATATATGAATGAATAATATTTACTTCCTTATAAGTTAATTTTAACAACTGGTATGTTTTTGCCCTTAATTATAATGAATTTCGCTATGGAAAACATGTGTTTCAAACTTCCTAGAATTCCCTATTTACTAAGTCTGGCTAGTAGGGTATGAAGTGGGAACGTAATATTGAGATTGAACTAGGAATTAAAACAATGCTAACCCCTGCTCCATCATGTCAAAATGTATTTGTCTACAGGGAGGATATCTGCTAAAATAAAACAAAACCATTCAATATTTTTACGGAGGTTAGTGAATGACTCAGCTAAGGAGCAGGAATTTTCAGTTCTAAAACAAAAAACACATTACCAGGCTGAGGGTCAGTATTTGTTTCCATGGAGTTTTACTTTCATACAGCTTCCATTTAAATCATAGTTAAGATTTTTATGGAGAAACACATATCAATTTTATATTTACTTGTGAATAAAATTCTGTCTAGAATAATAACACATACACACATTTTTCCAAACTGCATACTTTAATATAAAGGCTTAAAAGGGTAAACCAGACAAAAAGAGAGAAAGAGAGGGCTTGTCTCCTTAAGAACATAACAGTTGGTGTGTGCGCAAGAACAGAGGCAATTATTGAGGAAAAGGGAAAAATCTCAACTCTGATAAGGAATCAAGTTGGAAAGGCCGGTAGTTACAGAGAGGACTTGGAGTTTTGAACTTGGTAGGTCTGGCAGGAAGGAATGAGTTAAATTTCATTCAGCAGGAAGTGCTGTTTATGGCAGTGAGTACCCAGAGGAAGGGACACTTCCAGGGAGAAGGGTGAGCACAGCTAGAGCCTTTGTAGCAAGGAAGTGGAAATGACTGGGGCAGAGTTATAAATGATCCCTGACGCTCCCCAAAATGTGCAGGTATAATAGGATAGTGAAAGAGAACAAAGGTTGATTCAGTTAAATACACGGTTGTACAGGAACAAACATACATGTATGATGTTTGTTATACATTTGTGTACACGTTAACATGTAAATAATAGCATGACAGAGGTTTTTCATTTGTGCAATATTTGCTTCATGTTAATGGGATACTCCACTGAGGCAAGTGTTATAAATGTCAGAAGTGTTGAATGGTGATTCTACCAGAAGACAAACACCAATTTTCAAAGTGAGCAAAGCACATTTTTGTCACTGACACTGGGCGTGCTCTGTTCCTCTCCCCAGCCCCATTCCCTGCCCTCATAGCTGACCAGCTGAGGAGAGAAGTGTCATTTTCTCTCTGGTTTTGGGGAGAGGGAGGGCTAATACCACAGCAGCAATTCCCCATTTTATCTTCTGCCCCCTTCTTATATTTCTTGTTTCATATCTTCCACATATGTCTCTTCTGTAATTTGTAAATCTAGATTGTATTAGGTTAATATTCTCCTATAATGATAACATTTTTACACATACAGTTGTACAGAAATAGGGTCTTAGAAATCTTAAGTTAAATTATCTGTCTTTTAAAGGCTCAAAAATGCCAGTGAAACAGGTTCAAGTTGAATTCTGTTTTAGAGGAACTCCATTTCCTATAAAATTTTGGAATTATATTAAATATGGAATGTAAAAGAGTTTTTAGTTTGTTTAAAAAACTACACACATTTTCTCCATATTTAGCTTTCATTTGTGTATCAGTTGTAAACAAAAATTGTTGTTTACCAAAATGTAACTTATTTTAAGAAAAAAAAGTCTTTTTAGTTTGGTTCTTCATTCTCCTTCTCTACCGTTGAGATAAGCCCAACTATCCCAATTATAGCACCCTCCACTGGCATCATGACCGCCCTGTTGGTAAGCATTTCCTCATTTTTTCTACATGGGACATGTATAGGAGTATACAGTTACTTTAATGCTCAAATGACATACAATTTCTATTAATCATTATTATTTTTATAATATAGACACAGTTGAGGTAAAGCTCAGATTAAACCAAAGCTTGCCAAAGTTTACAAAGGCTTCCCCTTTTCTTATTAAATTTTCTTATTAAATTTGTTATTTAATAAGAAGCCTGTATACTATATAGGAAAGACTGTGGCTGAGAGTTCAAAGGACATATTTGTACAATTTACCCCTTTGTATAATACAGATCCAATCACTTTTCTGTTGTATGTTTCCATCTCCCTATCTATATGTAGAAGGAAGTAGTTCAACTAGATGTTTTTAAGTGTCCTATCTGGCTCTACATTTCTATGATACTGAGCAGGAAAAATAATTCTATAAAGAAATTTAGCATTTTGAGGGATTGGTATCAAAGAAAAAGAAAGCATTTCAAATGGTGAAATATCTTTAGTATAGACAAGTATGATCCAAGAATGTTATAACATGTTTGCTCATTCTGAAAAAATATGATGTACAATTCTGTTTTAAAGTCTGAATTATAGTCTTTCGTGAATGCAGGGAATGAATTAGAAGAGCTTCTAGAATTTCAGAAACTGGTAAAATTAAAAACAAAATAAAAGAACAAAGGGTTGATTTTATTTTTTGGTCAAAGATACTAAAAAAAACCCATAAAAATATTATGATCAATTTTTTAAGAAAGAACATTTAGCCTAAAAATTAGAAAGCACATTATCATAGGACAAAGAAAAATAATAATTTATGTTGAATATTTTATTAAAGAACTCATTCATTTTTTAAATTTATTTTATTTGTCCATTAACTGGGAAAACATTATCTCAGACCAGCACAGAGCAGAGGACTGGCTTTTGAAAAACTGGTGGATTAGATGACCTCTCAATTTTGTCTCTTAATGCCATCGTTCCCTTAAATCAGTTTAATTATCCTGCAAAAGTAGAGCCAAAGCAGTGGCTTATGCAATTTCTTCTTGATTTGGGCATTTTCTCCATCCCTTAGTTTAAGTTTATTCTATTTGACTAAACATTGCCATTGACTCACTATAAATTGAATCATTTAGGTATGATTTCAAGTGTCATGATCAAAAAACAGGCCAGGACTGGCAAAACTATTTGTTGTTAGTGTTTTTTTTTTGTTGTTGTTGTTGTTTTGTTTTTGTTTTTGTTTTTGTTTTTGCTACAGATACTTCAGTAAAACCTTTTCTTTTCCGCTTTGGCTATTCTTGTTGTTACTGTTTCCCATAGCACTAAGAATAGAGTATTTGCACAACAAGTACAAGCCACTTTTGCCCTTGTTCTGTTGTTTCTCTAAAGCTTAAGAGGGAAAAAGGCAGGAGTACAAAAAATAAAAATTTCCTTGCCCATTTGTGTGTTTTTTTTAGAATCCTATTATAATTGTATGATGGTTACCACTTCCTTCTGCAAATGACCTTTAGAGCAACCACTGTAGTTAGGATTGTCTTGAAGCTGAATCCTCAATTCTCTGTTGTTGAGCAGGCCCTATCACATGAGGGCCACATTTGCTAGAATCATCTTCAAAGGGGACCTGTCTTTGTTGAGGAATCTGAGACTAGATGCATGCAATTGACTAGAAGGTATTTACAGATTTCTTAGTAGACACAGACGCAATGCATTAGCACTTCAGAGCCAACACACCAAAATGGAAAAGAATTAGTGGATTACGTTGCGCACCAAGAGGACACCAGATTCTACAAGACACAAAAGCCATTTCATAGGTAGGTTCCAAATGACTTTAAACAGAGATTTAGTTCTTGCTCATCGAAAGTCCAATCCACAGCTAGAGTGGGGGACACAAGGGTCCAAAATGACCAAATCATTTTCTTCAACACATGGCTCCAAAGGTTGCCCTGGAAGATGACTTCCAGCTGACGCCAGGGAAGAGAGCACAGAATTATATATGTGGGGGTTTTACATGGCTGAGGCCTATACGTAGTGAACACCAATACTGCATGTATTATGATCTCCAGAATTCAGTCATGCGGCCCCTAGATGCAAGGGGTGGAGCATGGACATGACAGCCTCTGGGAAGGCACCACTTCCCAGCAACAGCTCTCCACTAAGAAGGGACAGCTGCCATCTTCACTATAGAGAGTTTGCAGGAACACTTGCCAGATGCAAAAGTTAAAGCTGGAGAAGAACCAATTGAGATGTTTGGCAAAACATGTGACACATGGAATTGTGCAAGTTCATTGACTAATATAAAAACGTTCTATAGCACCCCTTGTATTATTCTGAATGGAGTTTGGAACCCATTCTACTAAGTGAAGTATCCCAAGAATGGAAAAACAAGCACCACATGTACTTACCAGCAAATTGTTTATTTATTTATTTATTTTTTTGAGACAGAGTCTCACTTTGTTGCCCAAGCTAGAGTAAGTGCCATGATATCAGCCTAGCTCACAGCAACCTCAAACTCCTGGGCTCAAGCAATCCTGCTGCCTCAGCCTCCCAAGTAGCTGGGACTACAGGCATGTGCCACCATGCCTGGCTAATTTTTTCCATATATATTAGTTGCCCAATTAATTTCTTTCTATTTTTATAGTGGAGACGGGGTCTTGCTCTTGCTCAGGCTGGTTTTGAACTCCTGACCTCGAGCAATCTGCCCGCCTAGGCCTCCCAGAGTGCTAGGATTACAGGCATGAGCCACTGCACCTGGCCCATCAAATTGGTTTTAACTGATCAAGGCTTAAGTGCACATATAGTAATAACATTCAATGGTGTCAGGCAGATGGGAGGGCGGAGGAGGGGATGGGTATATACATACATAATGCGTGCGGTGCACCGTCTGGGGGTGGACACACTTGAAGCTCTGACGGCGGAGAGGGGGAAGGGCAATACATGTAACCTAAACATTTGTATCCCCTTAATATGCTGAAATAAAAAAAAAATGAAAAGACACAAAGAGAAATTAAAAAAAAAAAGTTCTAGAAGAAAATTTTAAGGGGCCAAGAAATTATATAAATACTAACACTCACTCATTAGGCAATTTTTTTCTAATTTCCTCCAAAATTTCATTGGCCACTCACATTCACATGAAAATGCAGTAGAAATATTAAATATCATGTGTCCAATTTTACTAGGCTCATATTCCAGACTTAATGCTCATCTCCCTTAAGGACAAATATGTCCTGTTCTCCGAGTTCCCCTGTGTTTTTTAAATCCCAATATTTTCCTTGAATTGGTAAGGCCCCAGATACCTCTGTACATATCCCTATACAGAAGATCCCCAATTTAACAATTTTTCCACTTATGATTTTTTGAGTTTAGGTTGTTATGAAAGTGAACACGTTCAGTAGATCAGTAGAAACAATACTTGCATTTTGAATACCCATACTACATTCTGTTTTTCACTTCTAGTACAATATTCGATAAATTACATGAGATATTCCACACTTTATTGTAAAATAGGCTTTGTGCTGCATGATTTTGCCCAGTTGTAGGCTAATGTAGATGATTTTCCCCAATTGTAGACTAATGTAAGTGTTTTGGGTACATTCAAGGTAGGCAAGGCTAAGTTATGATGCTCAGTAGCTTAGGTGGATTTTAAAATGCATTTTAGACTTATATTTTGATCTTTGGGTGGGTTTGCTGGAAGTGGTAAAAACCCCTCATAAGTGGAGGAACATCTGAATATCTCTGCACATAGGTGCCCTGTGCTGAATTTTAAGAGCAAGGGCCACACCTTTCCTCTTTCTTCTTGGTCCCGAATCATGAAAGGGCACTGACCCTACTGTGGTCCTCCCATGCCCTCTTCCCTCCATTCACCATCTCAGTCAGACCCTCCACTCACACTTAGAGTAACTTACTGTTAATAGGTAAAGAAGTCATATTTTCCCAGAGAACTCTTGATTTTAATTTGAGTTTAAAGCCCTTCAGCACAAAAGGTAGAGACTAGCCCACACAGAAGTACAAAGTATTTCTGTCCTGGAGATTGAAGAATGACTCAGAGATATCACCTTGTTCTCTATTTAGCTTTAATTTTTAAATTGAATTGATTATGTTGTATTTCTAACTCTGTATTCTATTATTTGGAAGAGAACAACTACATATCTGAGCTTGCCCTGCTATAGCTCTGAAGAGGTTACGTCTCCCTTATACAAGGTAAAAATTTTTCCTTATTCCCCTGCCTCATTTGTGAATTTAATAATCATGTTAACATCTTGGTACTTCTTTATAATTTACAAGGCACTTTTATTGTCCTAGATGCCCATGGCTGGTTAGTGGCTTACATTTATATTATGGGCCATCCTTTTTATAGCAGAGGTTTGTGAAGAGTGAGGGAGGAAAAGAATATGAGAAAATAGGATGGTCATTTATGGAATAAGTGCTGATCAATTAGCCATGTCTAGACCCTGAAATTAACACTTCTGCTGTTATACCCAATAAGGCACATAATTTTCTACTTTCTATCTGGATGGACACTAGCAACTTGCTCTTGGTTGCTGTCATTAGCTCCTCCTCCTATGGTGCTTCAAGCAGCTGCCAGCAAAATTGTTGCCTACCTGGCACACCCTGTGTGTGTTGGAAGGTGGAGATGTGATAAGGATTCTACACTTTCTGAATGCTTGGAAGATGAATTCTGACTCGTAACACCTTCTCTTCTGTGAAGCTACTTATACATTGAAAGCAGTGGATAGGTATGTTAAAATATAATCAGAGGGGCTGGAGATGGCAGCTACCGGAGGGGGGCTGTGCTCCTGGCTTCCATGTCCATTCAACCCCCTCCTTCTCTCAATAGTAAAGATAGCTGTAGATCTGGGAACAAAACCTGGATAAAAGGCTTAAAGGCATGAGTAGGTGGCCATGGGAAATACTGGAAGACATGTTCTCTGCTTCAGCTTCAGACTTGAAGGGGGAGTCTGAAAGGGTGAGGGGTTAATGGATGCAGTCTTTATGCTGAGATTTGAGACAATAGCAGATGAATGTGGAGAAATTTTAAACATTGACCGTTTTTATCTCTATTATATGGAACATAGGAGAGAATTGTAAAAATTAAAGGTTCTATAGGGCTGGGGTTGTGTTTCATCATTTGAGCTGTCTGTCTGCTAACACACTGTATGGTGCATACTGGGTATTCAGCAAATGTTCATTCAGTGAAAAAAATAAATGCAACCTTATATCCTTCCCTCCTTCCCACAAATATGTTGAAGTAGTAGGTGCTTATTAAATATTCCATTGACCTTTTAATCAACCTTTCATGTAACCCCTCTCTTCTGTACTCCCAGTCCCTTACTATTTGCAGCAACTCAGCATTTCAGAGAGAAATCAATAGTGGTGGAATTTGAACCACCATGATAAGCAGAATAGGAAACATATTTTATTGGAGTATCTGTATTTTCTAATATAAGCATCTTCTCCATTATATTTGTGCAATTAACTCTGCTAATAGGCATAAGGTAATTTAATATTAATATGTTCAAGACTCAGGACTGCCTTTGTCCTGAGAGGAGTTCAGCTCTGGGACTTTGATAATTCTTATTTAAGAGCTCTGGAACTAAGTTGCCTTTGTCAGTATCAGGGCATGTGTGTCACTCTCCAGCTCCCATCTTGTGTCCACCTCAATGTCCATCTGTCTTCTCAATGTTCTCATCTCTTCTCCTACCCCTGATGTAAAGGAAGCTCTTCCTAACTGCAGTATTTTCTAGCTTTCTCCTTAGTTGCATTCACAGTCACTATGAATCTTGAGTAAAATAAGCTGTAGTATATTTTCAGTGTTTCGAGGTCAAGGTAGAGAGTAAGAGTTAATGCAAAATGTTAATTAGATGACCTTTCAGAAAGCCTGATGGGGTGTACAATAAATTCTAGATTATTTTCACTTCAGTTGGAGATCAGTCAACCCTTTGTTTAGTAACCTGAATAGACATAAAACTTCATTTTTGCCACCTCATGATTTTTTTTTTTAGCCATTAGCTATGGTCTGATTATTGGACTTACTTGACATTATGCCTTGTCTTGATATTTTCATTGATTTTTTTTGTCAAAGAAACCAGAAGCTCTTTCCATATTTTCATTACAGTAGGCCTGAAGAGTAAGAGCATACTTTTGAGAAATATCAATATTCATAGAATGCTCTGATAGAGCATTGCTATCTCATTTTTTATTTTTATAGATGAAAAAAGGGAGCCAAAGTAATAGAGCAATATTGAATTCAGGGAGATTTGTGGTAGTTTAAGAAACCAAGCTGATAATCAAATAAGAAATAGTGTTGACCTGAAAAAGAAAATTCACTAGTGGGTAACCTTAAATTAAATGATTTTGAAAATGCACATCAGCATTACTCCTCACACAAATACATGCCACAGTAAAATATGATAAGAGTTTCCAGTATTACACTGATGGCATGGGACAGGACAATTACCATGCTTTCGTAAAGTGTTTGGGACCAAGGAAAATTTATAATGTTTATACATTATATAAAATTATAATGAACACTAAGTTGGTCCCTGAAGAAGAAAAAAGATTATCAAATATCTGCTTGGATAAGAATAAACAGAGCTCAATTGTTGGCCTTGACAAAGGTTGAGTGCTTGGGGACTCACTATGAGTGGAAGGCCCACAGGTACATCTGAAGGAGCTGTTCTGTTCCCATTAGCTGTTTCCCTGGGTCACTGCAAAGCCCTTAGCTCCAGCAGCAGCTGGGTGGGATTGAAAGAACTCCAGGAATCTGCGTTGCAGAGTCTAAGAATGGCAGCCCTCACCTTTGACTTTTCCTGGATGTTCCTCATCAGTCTTGGCAACTGAGCTAGTCCACAGTCTTTTGAAATTAGAGAAAGAAGAAACTCATTTTCTTATAAAAACTTGTTTCCCCACGTTCTCAATATTATTATACAAGTAATTTCTGAAATATTATTTTCTAAGAATTCTTTTAAACAAAATTTCATTATTTCTACCTTAAAATATATCATGCATTCCCCCAAACTCTCGTCTTTTCTTGTGCTCTACCCTCCTGTCCTCTTTCCACGATGAGTTAGCAGTCTCGAATGGGAGCTTGCCCAGAATGTCAGGTATAGACCAATAACAGCCACCCAGAAATAGGGTAGTTGAAACTTCTCAATATCTTTGGCAGAAAAGCAAGTTTTCACAGGTGGCACAACACACACACACACACACACAAACATACACACATGCACACATTAGTACTTCCTAACATATCAGGTAACACATTCATTAGAATAAAAATATAAATATAACACCTGTTTTATCCCTATTTCTCTTTGTGCCTTAATTTTTGCCACCTTTATTAGCCCTTCCAAAATTGGATATGCTTATATCTATATCTGTATTTATGTCAACATAACCCAGAGCTGATACTATCCAGTGTTCTAAAAGTAAAAGTACTGCCTATCTTAGGCTATTAGGCTCTTAGCAGGTAAGTGATGTTTCTTTACTCTATTGACGTTGCCGTATGATTATTCTTTTTACCGTAAGTGCAATGGCAATATTTGACACCCAGGATTTATGCATTTTCTAGATTGGACTTCTCTGCGGTGGGGAACAACCGGTCAGGAAGAGCCACAAGCTACTTACCTTTCTCTTCTTTGCAAAGTCTTAACGTGAATATATCTTCTTCAGAACAAATAAAAAAAGTTGATACAGCTTTGTAAGCTACATTAGTGGAGAGAAAAAGAGAGACAGGTGGAAAAGAGGAGGTGGGATAGAGAAAAAAAAGGAAACAAAGAGGATATTGAGGGAGAAACAAAGTAAAACATCTCCATTTTGCCCTGAGAAAGGTCCACTGTTGTGTCTTGCTGAGCACAAAGAGAGAAATTTTGTTGAGAAGGAACAACAAAGAAAAAACTAATAGCCCTAAGAAAAGAGTGACTTTTCAAATGTGTACCTAACGAAATGTAATATTTTCATCCTTTCCATTAATGATCACAGATGTGTGTACATCTGTCTGGAATAACATAGGGGTTTCATTTAGTGAAACCATTTGCTCTCACTCTTAAAAAGTCTATAGCAATTCCATACTTCATCTGGAATCCAAGCTGCCTATTGATTTCAAGACTTGCTTCTAGGAAGGTCGTCTGTGTGGTTCGAGGGCTAATGAAGAATCCATATGTCATGACAGTTCAGACATCACGAAAAAAAAGAAAAAAATTGACTGTAATCTTTTTCTACTCTAATTATCAGTGAGTTTACAGTTAGCACACTAGACCACATGATATAACTTGTAAACATGGTGAGTTATGGTTCTGATCTCAGGCCCCAAGGCCAACTCAGTTTGTATTACAATTTGACATTTCCAAATTCTTTAGAATTTAGCCTTTGATTGCCCGACAGGAGTCAAAAAATTATAAACCTTTTGGAATTCATCGATTGGCTACACTGAGATAAACACACAACTTTCTCAAACAGAGGAAGCTGTTTATTCAAAGCCACTTTATTATTTCCTCTAAAGAAAAAAAATGGAAAATTTAAAAAAATTAAGAGCATTTTAAAGGAGTACAGGGTGCTGAGGAGTGTGTTGACTTGCTAACCCTGAATCAGAGGCCTGACTTTCAATTTTTTCTCCTACAGAAAGTGGGGCAACCTGGCACAGTTCTGCCCAGGTGGGAATCATACCCTTCCTTATTCCATGAATCCACCTTTTGGCTACATAACAAAATGGAGCCCAAGTGCAGGATGCAAAACTAGTTCCCACAAGGGCTTGGCTAGTGTAAATATGGGGAAGAGGGTTTTGCTAAATCTGGAAAATATGTTGCAAAGATGAACAGCTTGACTACTTTAGTATGCATAAAGATCACCTAAGAGCTTGCTAAAATGTGAATTCCAAACCCAGCCCCAGAGACCTGAATCAGTAGGTTTTTAATAGGGCCAAGAACCCACATTTGTTGGGGGCTGACTCTGGTGTTACGCCTTATACTAATCATTCACTATAGTCTGTAATGTACGTGTGCTGCCTGACACAGCGGTAGTCAGCGTTTTCTTCAGACACGGTTGCTGCCCTGTGACTTGATAAGAGGCCCGAGTTGTTGCACATAAGCAAATGCTCCCAACTCCCACACGGAGGGCCCCCGCCGTGGGAGTCTGGAGGCCATGAGAACAAGAACAAGAAGGACTCTCCCAAAACTGGCCTCCGATTGATGGTTGGTAGTCAATGACGGGTAAGACTCCTCATGGAGGGGGGCGACCTAAAACAGGCACAACCGTGGGAGCCAGGAAGGAGCCGCCGCCTGGGATTGAGACCAAGAAGCACTTCAAATGACTGCATTGTTTTATGTTGCCTATCTTGGCCTTGGCTTTTGAGCTCTGTCCGGCACCTTAACTTTAGTAACCATTAGAGGTCTGAGACCATGGGAAATTGTTCCCTTTTGATACTACTCCGGAATTGGCTGATATCGTTGCTATGTTCAGATGCTCACCTACAAGAAACTAACCTTGGGTCTCAGGGGTATAAAAATGAAGCGATCAGTGCATTGGTCACTCGAGTCATTGTCATGTCCATGTGCATCTGTGTCGCTATTTTATGTTCAGTGTCACCCCCATCCTGTAATCAGGCCATGACACACATTTTTTTGGTAAGCATTACTAGTGACTCTGGTGGTACATGAAAAATACTGAAAAGACCATTTTGATATGCAACATTCAAAAACACACATGTATGAAAGTTTCTTGTTGAAGACTTCTTTTATTTATTCATCACCTCCTATTAGTTTACTCATATTCAAATTAGCAGAAAAGATTTGCTCAAATAATGGGAAATCTTTATTTTTAAAAAATAAATTTTAAGATATTTGACAATGTTCAAAAACTACTAAGCTAACTAAGCAAATAAAAATTAGTACAGTTGTGAAAACCATCACTATTAATTTGATAAAGATTGCCAGCCTGTTATTTTTCCAGGAAAATAGTAAATGATAGCTGCTTAGGTGTGGATTCTTTTTAAGCTCTGGATCAAGATTTTAAATTGTTTTGCATGTGGGAAATTTAATGTGCTAAATTACAAGTCAATAGGTCCATTTGTCTATTGGCTCATTTATGTACATGAGCATGAGTTTCCTTAGGTTTATGGCTAATGCATGATTGATGGTGATTACAATGTCCGTGTGTTTTAAAAATTAGAAGAAGGAGGAGGAGGAAGAAGAAAAGGGGGAGAAAGAAGAGAAAGTGAAGGTGAAGAAGAGAAAGAACAAGAGGTAGAAGAAGAGGAGGAGGGGAAGGGAATAGTAGGGGAAAGGAAGGGAGAGGTTGGGAGAGGATGGGAGAAAATGGGAGGGGATAGAGAGTGAGAGTGAGATATGTACTAGACTAATCTCCTCACGTTGAATTTACTCTTCAGTTTTGTGGTGAGCAGCCTCTAAGATAATACTCAATGGTCTCTGACTCTAGTGGTTGTGCCTTGTGTAGTTCCTCCCCACATTGTATCATGGTGAGTTTGGATGACGAATAGAACATGGCATAAGATTCCTTCAAGGATACATTATAAAAGACACTGTGATTTCTGTCTTGCAGTCTCTGGGGGAGCTGAGGGAAGCCAGCTGAATGTCTTGAAGACACCCAGGCAGCCCTATGGAAAAGCCATGTGACAAGGAATTGTGACCTCCAGATAACTGCTATGCGAGTTCACCAGCCTGTCACTCCTTCAGATGACCATAGCCCTGGCTGACTTCTTCACTGCAACCCTGAGAGACACCTCCAGCCAGAACCACTAGTAGACCTCAGTTCCCTGACCCTTAGAAACTGTGAGATACAATAAATGTTTCCTGTACCAGTACATTTTGGGGTAATGTCTTTATGAAACAATAGAAAACTAATATAATTTTCACTCAAAGTTGCTATATAAGATGTCTGTGGGGGGACTCTCAAGCCATCTGCCATTTGATCTTGTAAATAAATTTGTTTCACATCATATTGCCTAGAAAAAGTCAACCTTTCCCTGTTAAATAAGAATACTTAATATTATTTGAAATTGGAGGAAAAAACTACAGTCTTTGATGCAATTTTGTCTTGTTAATCACAAATCTAATTATAGGGAGTCTCAATACAAATATTTGTTTGTTGCAATTTCAGCCCTATCTTTAATCATATGATTTTGATTGAGGAGAAAACATCATGAACTAAAGATACCTTATCACACTTCAATCTTGGAATTATACTAAAATTTATCACTTTTTAATAAGTTCACTTTAAGAAATAGTTAACATATTTTCTACATCATCTTAGACTCTAATTTAAAATTAAACAGATGATACCCCAAAAGAAAAGATTATAGCTTTGAGGGTTTTTATTTTTATTTATTTATTTGTTTGTTTTTCCTTTTATTTCATCATATTATGGAGGTACAAATATGAATGACCTATTTATTTGTTTTTAGAGACAGGGTCTTACCCTGTTGCTAAGCTGGAGTACAGGGGCTTGATCATAGCTCACTGTAACTTCAAATTCCTAAGCTCAAGCAAACCTCCTGCCTCAGCCTCCCAAGTAGCTGAAACTATAGGTACACACCACCAATGTTTTTATTACACTAATTTTTTGGTTTTTTGTAGAGAGAGAGTCTCACTATGTTTCCCAGGCTGGTCTCAAACTCCTGGCATCAAGCAATCCTCCTATCTCAGTGTCCCAAAGTTCTGGGATTACAGGTATGAGCTATCATGCCTAGCTAATCTTTTGTTTTAATCTCATAACTTTGGGTTCCCAAACAAGCTTACTAATAACTATAAGCACATTTTTGAATTACAAATACATAGGAAAATTTGTTATAATCTTGATTACATTCAATGAATCTTCAAAATTAGTTTGAGATGTCACCAAATGTAACTCCCATAAAAATATAGTATTAATTTTGAACAAACCATATATTGTGGATGGATAGCCACGAAATGTATATTAAAAATGTTTTGCAATAATGATACCATTTTTAAGAAGAAATTGAACCCCATCAAGGCAATCAAATCTATGAAAATAACTTGCAACTAAAAATTAAATGATTCATTGATAGTGTAAAAGGTAAGTCCAGATTTGCCAAAACTGTGTGGTAGGTAAAGTGTCTCCTACCTGCACTCCCACTCTCAGTCGCATACCAAGAATCTTACATTTCAAAAACCTCTCTCCTTTAAACATAAGTTTTTTATTCTCTCAGGGTCTTGTACTCTGCTAAAAGACAGCTATCTTAATGACTTACGTAACTTGGGCTCTATTCTCACATATATACTTTAAGGTGCGTGTTTGTTCCCTCACTGCTCTAAATTAAAGATATTTTTGGAAACCAAACATCCTTGTAGCCTCATCATTCATAACATACAGGCAGTTGCTTCTCTCATATGAATAAGTGTAGGCCTACTGAAATGCCTTTTTTCCCAATTATATTTCCAAGTATGAAACATAAAATTAATATTGTCTGTATTGATATTTTAGTCCCAAGAAACTGGGAGGATTATTTCTACAAGAATATTTTAAAGTTATCAATAGATTTTCTATGATGGAGCTATTAACACCAGTTTCTACAGCACTAGTAAACCAGTGGCTTGTTAAATGTTTAAGGAAAACATCTAAAAAAATCAAGAATGCCAGTATTGATATATATAACCTATATATATATATATATATATATATAAATTACACACATGTATGTGTGTGTATATATAATTCCAGTAATTTCAATAGGTAGTAAAAAATAATTTGGTGAACATTACTCTTTTTTAATTAGGTTCAAGTCAATAAACAAGAAAATAGATTGCATCTTTTATCACTATTACTGAACATTGAATAGCATACACAATTTTAAGTTGTCTTATGTAATTTTAAGGGCAACACAGTCAAACTACCGGACCATTATTAAATTATCTTATAAAATGATTTAACCAAGATACAAGCACAAACTCAGAGTTTACAAATCATAGCACTATCATTCTCAGAACTCCATAAAGACTTCCCATCTTGCTTGGAATAAAATCCAAACACCTTGCCATGGCTTACAAGGCCCTATGTGTTCTAGCCCCCACCTACCATGTCAACCTCCTCTGGTATCATCCTTCCCCCCTTCATATGCTCCAGCCACACTGTTCTTATTTTCTGTCCCCAGAACACATTGTACGCATCGCCCATCAGAGCATTTCACATTTGCTGTTTTTTAACAAGGTACCATTGCTGCCTTTATTTACCAAATTTGCAATTTCTAGTAAGGATTTGCTCAGAATTTTAGCAACTGATCAAGTGAAAGTTACTGGAAATTTCTCTTTAAAAGGAACAAATCTAATGATACTCAATATCTATTGGAAGAAAAGTATATTTCCAGCACACTTTTGAAAAAAGAAAATGGCTCACTCTACTAGTGAGCCCTGTCTCTCTCTTTCTGGTGCCAGCAGTAACCTTGATAGTAAATCCAGACAAAGACATTATAAGAACAGTACAGTATAGATTTACTATGCCTCAAAAATATAGATACAAAAATTGTGAACAAAAATTTAGCAAATTAAATTCAACAATATTTTAAAGGTATATATTATGGTTAGTGAGATTTATCCCTTGAATGCAAGGCTGGTTGAACATTTGAAAAAAAATTGATACAATTTACCATATTAAGGTACATATTAAAATCACGTGATCATACTGACAGAGGCAGAAAAAGCATGTAACAAAATTCAATATGCATTCATAATAAAAATTATCAGCATATTAGGAGTAAAAGGGAAATTCTCAACTGATGAAGAGCAGTTAGAAAAAAGTTGCTACAATTAACATCATACCTAAGGGTGGCAGACTAAATATTTTTCCACTAAGATTAGGAATAAGGCAAGAATGAACATGCTTAACACTCACGTTCAACGTTTTACTGGAGGTTTTAGCTAGTACAATAAGGCAAGGAAAAGAAAAGGGCACAGATTGGAAAGGAAGAAAGAAAACTTTCTCTATATGTAGAAGACATGATTGTCTGCAATTCTAAAGATTCTGTTAATAAAGCTATACAACTAATAAAAGAGTTTAGCAAGGTTGTAAGATATAAGTTCAATAGACAAAATTCAGTTGTATTTCTATATGCTAGCAATGAATAATCAGAATTAAATTTTTAAAAGTAATGCCATTTACAATAGCATAAAAGTATGAAATACTTAAAAAAATATGTGCATAACCTGTACAGTAGAAACTACAAATCCTTGCTGAGTGAAATTGAAGAAAATTTAAATAAATGGAGAGATCACTACACTCATGAATCACAGGTATCGATTCTCATCAATTTATGTATAAGTGCAGTACAATTACAACCAAAATCCCAGCAGAAACTTTGGGTAGAAATTGGCAAACTGATCTAATTAATATGGAAATGCAAAAGGCTTAGACTAGATGAAATAGTTTTGAAAAAGTAAAACAAATTTGGAGAAGTAACTTTGCCCAAACTTTGTGCATTCATGCCCTAATTAAACTGTAGTTTCTGCATTAGTCAGAGATGTTTCTGCTATAAACCTCCACCAATAAAAATACCATCAATTATGTGTGTGCATAAAAGAAGGCTGGTAAAAAAACATACTAATAAATGCAAAACTATACAACTCCTAGAAGATAGAATAAGAGAAAATGAAGGTAACCTCGGGTTTGGTGATGACTTTATAGATACAACTCCAAAAGCAGAATCTATGCATAAAAAAATTGATAAGTTTAACTCCATCAAAATTAAAAACTTCTATTTTGCAAAAGACACTGGTAAGACAATGAAAAGAACAGCCACAGATTTGGAGAAAATCTTTCAGAATACATATATGATAAAGGACTGGTATCAAAAATATACAAAGAATTCTTACAACTCAACAATAACAAAACAAACAGCCTGATTTTATTTTAAATGGGCAAAGGGTCTGCACAGAAATCTAATGAAAGAAGATATACAGATGGTAAATACACACCTAAAAATATGTTTAAGATTATATATCATTAGAGAATTGTGAATTACAATGAAACGCCAGCATGTGCCTATTAGAATGGCTAAAATCCAAAACATTAACACCAAATGCTGATATGGAGCAACAAAGAATTCTCATCATTGCCGATGGGAATGTAAAATGGTGCAACCACTTTATAAAGCAGGTTGGTAGTTTATACAAAATCAAACACATATTTATCCATATTATCTAGCAATTACACTCTTTGCTATCTATCCACATGAGTTGAAAACTTATTTCCACACAAAAACCCGCACACAGATGTTTATAGCAGCTTTATTCACAATTTGCAAAACATGGAAGAACCAAAATGTCCTTCAATAGGCAAATGGATAAAATAACTGGTACATATATATACAATGGAATATTCTTCAGCAATATTAAGAAATGAGTGATTAAGCTACAAAGAGACATGGAGAAACCTTAAATGCATATTGCTAAGTGAAAGAAGCCATTCTGAAAAGGCTACCTATCAATGTATGATTTCAAATATATGGCATTCTGGAAAAGGAAAAGCTATGGAGCCAATAAAAAGATCAGTGGTTGCCAGGGACTCCAGGGGAGGGAAAGAGAGATGAGTTAGTTGAGTACATGGGATTTTTAGGGCAATGGCTCTATTCTATATGGTACTGTAGTGGTGGATACATGTCAAAACCCATGGAATGTATAATGTAAAGAATGAAGCCTAATATGAAATATGGACTTTAGTTAAGAATAATGTATCAGCTCTGGCTTATCAATTATAACACGTGTATTATACCACAATAATGCTAGATGTTAAAATAGGGAAAACTATTGAGGAGGGATGTGGTGAAGTATATGGTAACTCTCTGTACTTTCAGTTCAATTTTTCTGTAAATTAAAACTTCTATGAGAAATAAATTCTAGCAATTAAAAAATGATTACAGAAGAATAAAAAAAGCATACTTTTGGCTAGGCTCAATGGCTTATGTCTGTAATCCCCACACTTTGGGAGGCCAAGGAAGAAGGATTAGGCCAAGAGTTCAAGACTAGCCTGGGCAACATAGCGAAATGCCCCATCTCTACAAAAAAAAAAAAAAAAAAAAAAAAAAGATGCCAGTTGTGGTAGTATGTGCCTGTAGTCTCAGCTACTTGGGAAGCTGAATCAGAAGGCTCTCCTGAGCTTAGGACTTGAAGGCTACAATGAGCAAAGATTATGTCACTGCACTCCAGCCTGGGCTGCAGAGGAAGATGCTGTACCTAATAATAATAATAATAAAAAGATATGAGGCTATCATGGTGACTTACTAAAAAAATAGAGTAAACATAATAGGGTGTTTAAAAGGGAGGTTAAAAATTTGGAAGTAGCTTATTGTCTCAAAAAAAAAAACTCTAATGAAATAAATCTAAAACCTTTATTAAAGGTGATAGTAAAGGCAGAAAACTAAGTGAAATTGTTGGCCCCACAAAACTCAATATCTAAAATGTACTCTTGATAACATCGGCACCACCTAAGTCTATTTTAGAGATGCTACCTTAATTTAATAATAGATACGTTGGTATTTAAATAAGGATTACCTGAAGATATTATAATACCTGTACTAAAAAAAGGCTTCACATAGATTATCCCTAAGTCTCATACAAGATGATAATATCACTCCAGAGTAAGAATGACTTATAAATGATAAGCTAAAGGTTGATGTTAGGTCACAGAAAATGATAGGGTCATTGAATAATATAATTAATTTCCGGGATGAGAAAACTAAGGTCCTTTTCAGGATTTAGCTGCCCTATTTGATGAGACTGATAATTTCCCCCTAATATCCATTTTTTCTGTCTTCCTTTTGGAAAAAGAGCCAATCTAGCTTTAGCTGAATATGTGTCCAATCTCCCAGAGACTACATTTCCCAGGCTTCTGCGAAATGGGTATTGCCATGTGACTGAGTTCTGGCCAGGGATGGGTGAAACTGATGTGTGAATCTTCTGGGCGATGTTCTTGAAGGAAAGATGTTTACCCTTTACCCCTTTCCCTTGCTGGAAAGCGGATGTGTGGTGGGCAGAAAACATGTGGTGGGAGTGAGCCAGCTTTGATCATTCCCATGAGGATGAACAATCAACAAATCAGAAGGGACCAGAGGCCCTGGATGGCCTTAGAAAGTAAAGATGCCCCACCTGCCTGGACCACCTACCAACTCAGACTTTACATGAGAGAGAAATAAATCTTCTATCTTGGGCAAGCTGCCTACAATTAGCTTCTGTTAAAGCAACCGAAACAATCCTGAAATTAATTGCTCCTAATTTCCAGTTTACTGTTGTCAGCCTTGTGTACTTATTACACTTAAATATTTATCCTGATCACTAATTTATAAATATATTAATTCCTTTCTATATGAATGAACATGATAAATGCTTTAGATCAATACTGATATAGCTTAAATAGGTAACTTGGATTCCAGAATCATAAAATACAGTTTATACACAGGTTGAGTATTTCTTATTGGAAACAGTTGGGACAAGAAGTGTTTGGGGTTTGGGATTTTTTCAGATTTTGAAATATTTGCATGTAGATAATGAAATATCCTAGGGATGGGAGCCAAGTCTAAGCACTAAATTTCTGTTTCATAGGCACCTTAAACACAAAGCCTGCAGTAATTTTATAAAATACTTTTTAATAATTCTGTGAATGAAATATAAATTTTGTATTAAGTACTTATGTATAAAATTTTTCTACTTGTGGTGTCATTTATTTTAGTATCCAAAAAGTTTTGGATTTTGGAGCATTCTGTATTTTGAATTTTCAGATTATGGTTGTTCAACCTGTAACACTGTCCTCAAAAATCTAATTGAAATGTTGAACATTCATTAAAACCCGTGAGAGACTCAATATCAGAATTCACAGACAGTATCTATCTATGCTGTTTATATGAAGAACACATCATTATTGTTGTTGTTTACTGTTAGGCTGGGTAAGAATCAGTTGAATTTATGTTTGGCTTAATTCAACAGATTATTTTCTTACTCTTCTGACTTACTAGAATCCATTCAAGAGGATAAAAGCAATTTGTCTAGTCAAACTAGTTGAAAGATGTCTGTTAATTTCTGAAATATCCTGCGGCTGGAGGTAAGAAAGGATTAACAAGGGAGTTTGGGATGGGTTTATATGACACAAAGTCATGTTGTAGTGGGAATATTTATCAAAGCTGAAATTGTCAGATAATTCTTTAATATGGCCTCAAATCCTGCTTCACCAAAAGCTTTTTCTTTTTGCTGGGATCATGCTTAATGTGACCAGAACAGTTTATTTACCTCCAGGCTCTCTGTGCTTACTCCTAGCATAGAGGCCAAGGGTTTGCATTTAATTTAACTATTCCCAAATTGAACACTTGCTGAAGTTAAATAATGAATATGTCCTCATTTTCTTGCATGGTTAACACTAAGTAAGCTTATGTAAAATTTTGATAAATACTTATAATTCTTTTGAGTCATGCACCAAATGGGTCACCAACCAGGAATTTAATTTTCTTTTCATTAATTAATGTGCTTTTGAATTATTTGCAGTGTTATTCATATGTGTTCACATCAATATTGGATGTTTCAATTAGCTAGGAGAGGTTTTCATGTCTTATTCATTTAACAAGTAAAATTTATTTTTTCCAAGGTGAATGGAGGCAGAGGCTAATCAAAATGTTATTTGAAGGTTTCTTGTTTTAGTCCCCTTCTGATCTATTACACATTTTTAATGTTTGAGAAGTTTAGACTCACATAGTTAAAATATTTAATCTTGGATAGATATTTCCCTTCAACTTCCTAGCCCTATCCATGTAACCTTTTCTACAACTATTAATAGCATCCCTAGATCTGTCCCTGAAAAGTTCAGGCTTTTTTTGGTTTTTTGTCTTCCTCAGTTCAATTGCATTCTTTTAGCATGTTCTAGACCTGTGGCCCCTAACCTTTTTGGCACCAGGGACTAGTTTTATGGAAGACAATTCTTCCACAGACCCAGTGGGGTAGTAGAATGGTTTCGGGATGATTCAAACGCATTACATTTATTGTGCAGTCAAACCTCTCTGCTAATGAGAATCTGTATTTGCAGCTGCTCCCCAGGGCTAACATCACCACCTCAGCTCCACCTCAGATCATCAGGTATTAGGTTCTCATCAGGAGCACAACCTAGACCCCTTGCATGCACAGTTTACAGTAGGGCTCCTCTTCTATGGGAATCTAACGGCTTTTGCTGATCTGACAGGAGGCGGAGCTTATGTGGTGATAAGAGTGATGAGGAGTGTCTGTAAATAAAGATGAAGTGTAGCTTGCTCATTTGCCTGCTCCTCACCTCCTTCTGTGCAGCCTGGTCCCTAACAGTCCAGGGACTGGTACTGGTCCAAGCCAGGGGGTTGAGGACTGCACTGCTAGACCACCTAGATTTCTTAACTTCAGTTTGACAAGAACTAGATGTGTCCTTTCTCGTTCCCAGCTTTCACCAAACTGAAATTACTGTAATGTTTTGAGATGGGGGGCACATTTTTAAAATACCATATTCATAACAACTTACCTCTCCTACACTTTTCAACTATAGACACACCAATTTTATTGAGAAATTAAAAATTTGATACAGTAAAGAAATAACAGGTCACTATATTGAGAAGCAGAAATACATTTAAATCCTAGAATAGTTATAAAATGAATGAAAAGCGGTATTATAGACTGGACACTGCAGCCAGTCCCTCTGCAGCTCTCTGTATCTTAGGTTTAGTTTTTTTTTTTAAAGAAAAATCAGTTAGAAAAAATTATAATCAAAAGGCATGAGAATGATACAACATTCATTCTTACATCTATTAGTCATATAGTTCAAAAACATGATCTGTGAAGCTTCTTAAGTGCTCTTCCCAAATCCTATCTTCCTCCCTCCCTCAAGAAGTTACTTTATCCTGAATTATTTGACATTAGTGTCACATGGTTTTAATTTTTTTTTTTTCTTTTTGACTTACAAAATGAATACAATGACAGTGATCATTTAATAGGGTTATTTGATAGTAATGAGTTAGTGAATACAGGTAAAACACCTAGAGTTGGACTTGGCAGAGAAATAGTAAACATCACATAGCCATTGCAATGACAATGGCAGTAATAATAAGGAAGAACTTTGTTGTATTTACTATTGCTTTCATTCATCTTTATGTTAAGCAAAACATTAAACTACTTGTTAGTTTCCTTTGAGGTAATCTGAAAATATAAAGTTTAGTCCTTTTTTTAAGGTATAAAACTTCTGCTACACCAAATGAAAGATGTTTACTTGCTGATTTGCTTGAGTTCTTTGTAGATTCTGGTTATTAGGCCTCTGTCAGATGTATAGCATGAAAATATTTTCTCCCATTCTGTAGGTTGTCTATTCACTCTATTGATTGTTTCCTTGGCTATATAGGAGCTTTTTAATTTAATCTGGTCCCATTTATTTATTTTTGTTGCTTTGATTACCTTTATGGTCTTATTCATAAATTCTTTGCCTGGGCTGATATGTATAAGAGTTTTTTCAACCTCTTCATCCAGAATTCTTATAGTTTCATGCCTTAGGTTTAAGTCTGTTATCCATTGTGAATTAATTTTTATGAGTGGTGAGAGGTATGGCTCCTGTTTCAGTCTTCTACATGTGGCTATCCAATTTTCCCAGCATCATTTGTTGAACAGGGATTCTTTTCCCCAGTATATGTTTTTGTCTGCTTTGTCAAAGATCAGATAGTAATATGAGGATAGTTTTATATCTGGATTCTCTGTTCTGATCCATTGGTCTATGTTTCTGTTCTTGTGCCAGTACATTCTGTTTTGGTTACCATAGCTTTGTATTATAGCTTGGTGTCTGGTATGGAGATGCCTCCTGATTTGTTCTTTTTGTATAAGGTTGCTTTGGCTATTCAAGGTCTTTTGCATATTTACCAAGGAGATGAAAAACTTCTACTGGGAGAACTATGAAACTCTGAAGAAGGAAATCACAGAGGATGTGATGTAAACAAATGGTCAGACAAATGGCAATGGTAATGGATCAGCAGAATCAAAGGCCTATTCTACCAAAGTGAGTCACAGATTCCATGCAATCCCCATTAAAATACCAATGTCTTTTTTTTGCAGATCCAAAGAAAAATTATATGCATCATAAATTTGTTTCAAATATTTCAGAACTCATGAGCCACACTTTCAACCCAAAGCAATGTTTTAAATCTGTGGAAAATATTAGTGTGCTTATGGCTGAGATTTTGTTGCATTTACCTCTCCTTTGTGTTTACTGGAAAATAATCATTTTCAATATTGGAACTAAGTCTCATAAACTGGAAATTAAATAATAACAATCAAAATGATCAACTCATGTGTTCATTTGATTAAAGGAAAGAAAATCATTTTGAAACACTATTGAACTTGAATCTATACAGATGAGAACACAATTACATTCAAACAAATCTTTTGGTTGGAAAAGCCATGCTTTGGGCATGAATAAAAAATAATGATAGAAGAAACATCAAAATGTCATTTGTGGTCAATTTCATCATCTCTAGATAAAATTCACATCAACACATCTTGGAAGATAGTGAATTTTTTAAACATTTTTTTTAAAAAATCTTAATATAACAAAAATTCAGACAACCACACAGTGTAAAGCTAAATGAATTTTCAGAAGGTGAATATACCTGAATTACCATTTACTCAAAACAGAAAACAAAACATTCTCAGCATTGCATTGAGTGCCTTTTAATATGTATTTCTGATCATGTTTCTCTTGCTGAGCCAAAAGGTTAAAATCAAAACTTATATCCATAAATCTTAGATAAAGAAAAAAGATTTTGTCAAATAATCTTTTAGCTTACCAATTGATAAATTTAATCAATCACAACTGATTTACTACTGAAAATGATGGCCTTTTACCAGGCCACTTACACTGATAGAGCAAGTTGGATCAAATGTACAGGGATGATCAATTTTTTGATTGATTTATGTATACATGAGGCCAACTGGTAAGTAGCATAGCATATCATCCTTGCCAATGTCTTGATGATTTGGTTTTGTATCTTGAATGAGGCCAAAATATAATTTGGTGCTTTGGCCAAAGAAAAAATATTAATACTTGGCTGCCTTTCCTCGAGTTTGTCTCTTTCTCTTTATCTCTCTGTTTTTCTCTCAGAAACTTCTTTTAGTGGGCAAAGTTATTTTTGATGGATAATCTCTTGCTCTTTTTCATCAAATTTAGATGTCAAAAAGTATGTTTAGTGATATGGCACTATCAACTCAAATAAAAATCTTATTATTGTGAATATGTTTTATCTTAAAGAAAGCTTCTAAAATTTATTTAAAATATTTGTTATTTTTTTTCTTTTTAAATATGGCTTTTTTATGTGTGATATATGAGATCTTTTTGAAAAGCAATTTTGAGGAAATCTTTTGTTAAGCTATACTGAGTAGATAAAATATTTAGATGCTGTTGCCTGGTAGTAATTCTCAGGAACAAAGGAAGCTAGTTAAGAAGTGGCTCATGTGCAAATGAAAATTGTATTTAAATTTCTATATATTCTAGCTCTAGTTTCAGAAAGCATGGCCAGCCATTTGTGCCTGTTCAAGAGAAGAATAACGATTAACCCATTTTGGCTGAAAAGGGATTCATATTCAGTAGTGCCCATGGAAACCTAACTTTTTCTATGCTGGTTGAATTCTAAAGATAGAGTAAAAGTAGAATCAGGAAACCAAAAAGGAGACATATTTTTCCTCCATCTCAGCAAGAGTATTATACCTGGTAGGCAGAGATAGATATAGAAACAGAAATAGAGAGATATAGAGAAAGAGAGAAATTTAAGGCTAGTTAAAATCTATGTATTTCTTTGTAATCTCTGTCCAGTCACATTAAACAGCATATCATTTGTCATCAAGCACATCCCATGCCCTTCATTCAATAACATGTCCTTCCAATAACAGATATTTTTAAAAATCAGTAAGGAGTACAGAATTCATATTATAATTGGATAATTTATTATAAAACCTTTAAAAATATTAGCTATTTCAAATATTAAAATATTTATATATGATATTTACATAATATGACATATAAACATGCACATTATAGAAAATATAAATATATATGGCATATGAAGGTCTTCATTTTTAATTTTTTTATACAGCTAACCCATGTTCTTAGTTCAACAAAGTTGAGCATTACAAATGTGGTATCAGTAAAGAGTGAGTCCCATTCCACCCTAGATCCCTAGATCTCAGGCCACTTCTCAGAGATAACTATCATCAACAGTTCTCAATGCATGAAGGCATGTCTTTACAGAAACTTTCCATGAAATTAGAACATATATACATGTAATCATCATAATGGATGTAGATCTCAGTCTACAAATTGACATATGCGAGAAATATTGCATTTGTTTATTTCCCTGGAACCAACTAATATCAACTTCTAGATTCTAGCTTGCTGTGAAATTCCAATTAAGTCATCCTCAGCACAGAAATATTTGATAAGATTAACAACCTCTTCCTGATAATTTTCAAACTCCTTAATTCTCTGTCCAGGATCAGATTATGTGTCTGAAAGCTAACAGGACCCATAAGCCTCTCCTTCTTCCTAGGAATCTCTTTTTAAATGTATGTATATTTTATTATTGTGCTTACATTTTATTAGTTATTTTTAACATCTGCTATAATAGTGAAAAATATTTTCAATCTGTGATAGAGTTAATACCCCTACTATGTAAATAAGTATTATAAACCAGTATGAAAATAATTCTTACAAATGAATATAAAAACAGTAGAAATCAATATGAAAGACATAATTTCAAAAAGTTAAACAAAAATGGTCAACACACAAAATCAGCCCGAGTAGTTATCAAGGAAATGTAAGAAGATGCCCTTTTCCTATTAAATTTTACAAAGTTTAACTAGTATGAATGAGATTACAGAAGTATAATCATAATGAATTAATAGGAATTATGGAATTATTTATATTAAATCTATAGACCAATTTGGGGACCATTGACATCTTTACTATGTTGAACCTTCTACTCCATTAACATATATCTCTCCATTTATTGAGGTCTCTTGATTTCTTCTATCATAATTTTGTAATTTCCAACATACAAGACCTATACATGTTTGATTAAGGATATATCAAAATATTTCATTATCTTTGGAATTATCATAAATGGTATTTTTTATTTCAATTTCCTAATGTTCTTGTTAATATATAAAATTGTAATTTATGTTTATATGTTGAACTTGCACCTTGTGATTTTGCCAAACTCACTTATTAGTTCTTTTTTAAGTCGAAATAATTCCTCTTTATTTCTAATTTTCTGAGAGTTTTTATCAGGAATGAATGTTGGATTTTGTTAAATGCTTTTTTTGCATCAATTAATATGATCATATGATTTTTCTTCTTTAGCCAATTGATATGATAGATTACATTAATCAATTTTCAAATGTTCAAAAAATTTTAAGAAATACATAGAAACTTGAGTATCTGAAATAAATTGCACTTGGTCATGATATACCCTCCTTTACATGCATTTGATTATATTGGCTAATATTTTGTTGAGGATTTAAGTTTATTAAGCTTTTTTTTCTTATACTCTTTTTGTCTGTTTTTGTTATCAGCCTGATGCTGACTTTATAAACTGATGTGGTAAGTATTCTCTCTCTTGTATTTTCTGGAAGAGATTATGTGCAAAATTGGTGTTACTTCTTTAAATGTTTGGTAGAAATCACTAATTAAACAATCTGGGCCTGGAGATTTCTTTTAAGAGAGCTTTCACATCGTTAATTACATTTTTAATGGTGTCTAACTATTTGTATCATATATTTCTCCTAGATTGAATTTTGGTTTCTTGTGGTTTTCAATAAATTGATTTATTTCTACTAAGTTGTCCAATTTGGTAGTGTAAAGTTGTTCATACTATTCACTATGATTCTTTTAATGGCTACACGATCTATAATGATGTATTATATTTTATTGCTGATATAAATTTGTGATTTGTGTCTTCTTGCTTTTTATTTTCTTCAGCCTTGTTAGAGGTTGGTCAATGTTATTGATTTTTTAAAAATAACCAGCTTCTTGTCAGACTGATATTTCTATTATTTTCTTATTTTTGATTTCATTGATTTCTGTTCTTTGTTATTTCCTTTCCCTGCTTGCTTTCAGTTTATTTTGTTCTTTTTCTAGTTTCCTGATGTAGGAACATCAAGAAGCTTGTATTATTATTGCTATTTTGAGATGGAGCCTTACTCTGTCACACTGGCTAGAGTGCAGTGGTATCAACATAGCTCACTGCAACCTCAAAGTCTTGGGATTGAGTGGTCCTCCTGCCTCAACCTCCTGAGCAGCTGAGATTACAGGCATGTGCCACCACTGGCTAATTTTCTATTTTTAGTAGGGATGGGATCCATCTCTTGCTACGGCTGGTTATGAAC
Source organism: Microcebus murinus (assembly GCF_040939455.1). NCBI lineage: Eukaryota > Metazoa > Chordata > Mammalia > Primates > Cheirogaleidae > Microcebus > Microcebus murinus. Next base: position 90,906,602 of record NC_134111.1, on the reverse strand, counting down.
TCCTAAGGTCAAGCAATCTGCCCTCCTTGGCCTCCCAGAGTGTATAAGACACAGAGCCCAGCCAAGAAACTTACATCATTGATTTAAGATTTTTCTTCATTTCTAAGGTATGCATTTAGTGTGATACATTTTCCTCTCAGCACAATTTTCCTTTTATTTTTTAGTCCAATGTATTTTTTATTTCTTAGAGACTTTTTCTTTGACCTATGGATTATTTATTAATAGAAATGTGACGTTTAATTTCCACATGCTTAGAAATTTTACAGTTGCTTTTCTGTTATTGATTACTATTAATATTACATAATGATTAGAGACCATACTCAGCATGACACCAAGTCATTTAAATTCTTGACATTTGTTTTATGGCCCAGGGTGTGGTATATCTTGGTGAATGTTCCACGGTGTTTGAAAAGAAAGCATGTATTCTACTGTTGTTGGTTGCAGTGTTCTATGTACGTTAATTACATCCTGTTGGTTGATTGTATTTTCCATAATTTCCATATTCTTTCTGATTTTATGTTTATTAGTTTCATCAATTGCTGAAAAGTATGTTGAAGTCTCCACTATAATTATGGATTTGTCTACCTCTTTCAGGTTTGAGTTTTTGCTTCATGTGTTTTGAGGCTTTGCTGTTTGGTGTGCACATAATTATAATCGCCAGGCATTTCTGGTGGATTGATTCTTTTATTATTAAATCACATATTAATAGAGCTACTTCTGCTAGAGTTTTTTAAACAATGTTTAAATGGCATATTGATAGATATATATTTTTCTATTAATGTACTTTTCACCTTCCTATATCATTGAATTTTTTTTTTCAGACAAATGAGTTTATCTAGGGAAAATCACAGGCAAATAGCAAAACCTTGATATTGTTTATTTCTTGTGGACTAAGCAAACTGTTCTCTACAAAGTTAAACTTGCCTTAACAAGAACTTAGGGCACTTGGGGTTCATTCCTCACCCTGGAGGTTAATACCAGGTGTCCCTCCAAATATCCCTTGGTGCCACTATCAGTCAGAATTTGGGGATGGATAGCCTATTGTTTGTGACTAATAAAAAAATGCGTATGTATTTTTGTTCTTCTGGATTAGGGAAATCCAGCAGGAAAATACAGTCCAATTTGGAAACGACAGACAGAATTACATATCGCCACTGAATTCTCTTTTCCTTATTCTTGCCCAAGCACGTCATCAGCAAAATCCAACCATAGCCTCCAAAATTGCAAGTGCAACTTTAGGCAGCACCAGGTTTCTCTGTTCTTTTTTTCTTTTTTTTTTTTTAAGTTTTTTTTTTTTTTTTGGCATATTATGGGGGTACAGATTTTAAGGTTTCAATAAATGCCCATTTCCCCCCCTCCTCCCACAAGTCTGAGTCTCCAGCATGACCATCCCCCAGATGGTGCACATCTCACTCATTATGTATGTATATACCCGCCCCCTTCCCCCCTCCCACCTGCCCAATACCCTATTACTGTAGTACCTATGTGACCACTTAGGTGCTGTTCAGTTAATACCAATTTGCTGGTGAGTATATGTGGTGCTTGTTTTTCCATTCTTGGGAAACTTCACTTAATAGTATGGGTTCCAGCTCTAACCAGGAAAATATAAGATGTGCTATATCACCATTGTTTCTTAGAGCTGAATAGTACTCCATGGTATACATGTACCACATTTAATTAATCCATTCTTGGATTGATGGACACTTGGGCTGTTTCCACAGCCTTGCAATTATGAATTGTGCTGCTATAAACATTCGAGTGCAGGTGTCTTTTTTGTAGAGTGTCATTGGATCTTTTGGGTAGATGCCCAGCAATGGGATTGCTGGATCAAATGGTAGAATCACTTGTATCGCTTTAAGATATCTCCATATTGCTTTCCACAGAGGTTGAACTAGTTTGCAGTCCCACCAGCAGTGTAGGAGTGTTCCTCTCTCTCCGCAACCACGCCAGCATTTATTGTTTGGAGATTTTTTGATAAAGGCCATTCTCACTGGGGTTAAGTGATATCTCATTGTGGTTTTTTTTTTTTTTTTTTTTTTTTTTTTTTTTTTTTTTTTTTTGAGACAGAGTCTCACTTTGTTGCTCAGGCTAGAGTGAGTGCCATGGCATCAGCCTAGCTCACAGCAACCTCAAACTCCTGGGCTCAAGCAATCCTCCTGCCTCAGCCTCCCGAGTAGCTGGGACTACAGGCATGTGCCACCATGCCCGGCTAATTTTTTTTCTATATATATCAATTGGCCAATTAATTTCTTTCTATTTATAGTAGAGACGGGGTCTCGCTCTTGCTCAGGCTGGTTTTGAACTCCTGACCTTGAGCAATCCGCCCGCCTCGGCCTCCCAAGAGCTAGGATTACAGGCGTGAGCCACAGCGCCCGGCCTCATTGTGGTTTTGATTTGCATTTCCCTGATGATTAGAGATGTTGAGCATTTTTTCATATGTTTGTTGGCCATTCTTCTGTCTTCTTTAGAAAAGTTTCTGTTCAAGTCCTTTGCCTACTTTTTAATGGGGTTATTTGATTTTTTCTTCCTGATTTTCGTGAGCTCTAAGTATATTCTAGTTATCAGTCCCTTATTGGATGCATAGGATGCAAAAATTTTCTCCCATTCTGTAGGTTGTCTGTTTACTTTCATGACTATTTCTCTGACTGTGCAGAAGCTTTGTAGTTTGATCATGTCCCATTTATTTATTTTTGTTGCTGCTGTGATTGCCTTTGGGGACTTCTTCATAAACTCTTTGCCCAGGCCAATGTCTAGGAGAGTGTTTCCAACTTTTTCCTCTAGAGTTCTAATAGTTAGTTACCTTAGGTTTAAGTCTGTTATCCAGCATGAGTTGGTTTTTGTGAGAGGCGAAAGGTGTGGGTCCTGTTTTAGCCTTCTACAGGTGGCTATCCAGTTTTCCTAGCACCATTTATTGAAAAGGGATTCTTTTCCCCAGCGTATATTTTTATCTGCTTTGTCAAAGATTAGATGGCTATATGAGGATGGTTTTATATCAGGATTCTCACATCTGTTCCACTGGTTAATATTCCTACTTTTGTGCCAATATCTTTCATGATACAAACACTTAAGAAAATAGGCATAGAAGGGACATACCTAAAAATGATACAAGCCATATATGACAGACCCATAGCCAACATCATACTGAATGGGGAAAGATTGAAATCATTCCCACTTAAAACTGGAACCAGACAAGGCTGCCCACTATCTCCACTTCTGTTCAACATAGTGCTGGAAGTCTTGGCTACAGCAATCAGACAGGAAAATGGAATCAAAGGTATCCAAATAGGGGCAGAAGAGATTAAACTTTCACTGTTTGCTAATGATATGATATTGTATCTAGAAAACCCCAAAGATTCAACCAAGAAACTCTTGGAACTGATCCATGAATTTAGTAAAGTCTCAGGATACAAAATCAATACACAGAAATCAGAGGCATTCATATACACCAACAATAATCTAATTGAGAACCAAATCAAAGACTCAATTCCCTTCACAATAGCAACAAAGAAATTAAAGTACCTAGGAATATACTTAACCAAGGACATAAAAGACCTCTAGAGGGAGAACTGTGAAACACTGAGGAAGGAAATAGCAGAGGATGTAAACAGATGGAAATCCATACCATGCTCGTGGATTGGTAGACTCAATAGGTCCCTTTGCCTTTCTCACTTCTGAAAATACAAGTTTTGCTCAGTTTCTTTGAATTTGTAGGTTTGTGTTCACCAGATTTGGCAAGTTCTCAGATATTATTTGTTCAATACTATTCCAGCCCCACTCTCTTCCTTCTGCCCCTCTTGACTGAAATAATACAAATGCTGGATCTTCTGTTATTGTCTCCCAGGTCCATTAGGCTGTACTCATTTTCGTTCAGTCTATTGTTTTTCCTCTGTTGTCCAAACTTTATACATTCAATTGATCTGCCCTCAAGTTTACTGAGGGCAGTAATTTCACATAGTTAATTAAGAACAACAAAGAGGCCATCAAAAATGTACCTTTTGATGAAATTGACTAACTGGTGGATTTAGCACATTGCATTTATTTGTAACTGGATATGCAGTCTGAATTATAGAACTGTCCTGTAGAATTGGAATTTATTCATTCAGCTGCTGATTTTCCATCTACTTCTTAGATGCAAAACAGGATTTCTGGTGTTTCACATTTTCTCTCTTTTTTGAAAATAATGACAACACATAAACTCAAAATCAGTGTAAATGGAACCATTAGAGGAAAAGTTACTTTTTCCATTTTAGGGAATTCATACATAACTGAAATGATTTATGGTTTTGAGTTCTGTTGGTCTTGAAAATATATGATCTTATCCACCAGTGCTATTTGTGGTGATGCTGTAGCTGTGAGCCTCCATCCAGATAGAGTGGTTCTTAGTGCCCTGATCCTCTTTGGGGACAGCTAATGAACACTTGTTGGCACATGCTAAGAAGCCTGAGATAAGCACTATTATAATTTATTTCTATCTAAATTGCTCCAATTTGGGAAACGATGCTGAATTGCACTGATTTCCCACAAACCTAGCTCATTTTGATGAATGCTACTTTGTGTCTTGATGCAGGATATTAGAGTAACAGAAAATAAACACGTACCCACACATGTAAATGTCTCCAACCTTTTATTTTGAATCAAACAATTGCTTTTTATTCTTCTCATTGATTCAGTTGGTAATTAATACTGTGCACTACAATGAATGTCACTTGCATAATTTGAACATTCAAGAATATTAATATTCCTCTTCTTAGAAATAAAAATGAACCAAAGAACCTTTTAACAGCTGTTTGGAGCATATTTTGTAATCAGATTGGGCATTTGTGCCTGTAAACAATAAAATGGTGAATTATTCTTTAAATCTGCAGCCCTGTCAGTATTTTACAGTCTGATCACTTGTATTGAAAGAAAGTAGGCTACATTATGAAATAATTTTCTGAAGAATTAATCTTAAAGTAAAACTCTACAAAATATTCCTTTTTTAAAACCTCTTCCCTTGTAATTATTATTATATTTAAAATCTATAATTTAAAATAACTATAAATAAAACTGACAGATATTATTTGGCATAGCACCTTACAAGCAAAATAGCCATTTAGGCTTATTACTTGCTAACCATGGATATAAATGAAGATGTTAAGCTGAATTTATTCAGTACTGGAATAAGTGGGGGGAATACTTAAACACTCCCTTTACCTTGAAAACTGTTAAATGGCCTCTATTTTAGGAAGGGAAAGATATGGAGGAGACACTGGGAGGCACAATAGAAAAGCTTTCCCTCACATGATGTAACAAAATGTTCTAGCTTGAGAAATAAGACGCATAACTATCAAACAGTTACAAAATATTTTGTACATTATCTTTTGGGGTTTTTTTTTTTACAAATTAAAAAAAAATTTTTTAAAATAGTAAGCTGTAAATGTGAGACATGTCTAAGACGATATGCAGTTAAATGCCACTGAATGGCACAGACAGTACATTCTAAAACTTAAAGGGCCAATATTCTGGGAATTGGAATAATTCATGATGTTCTCACTCGTCATCTTATGTGCAAGGATCATAACAATAAAGGCATGATAGTGATGTGCTAAAGCCAGCTTGTGCTGGCTCACGAAAGCAGATCATCATCAACTCTTCCCAAATCCTCCTGAAATTGGCTCTGTTGGGAGTATTTACACCACAGAAATTGGCAAACTCTACACATCAGGAATAATTTTTTTCCTCAGAAAAATGGTTGATAAACATTTACTAGCACACCACTGTATGTAAGGGATCTTATCACAATCTAGTTCAAATATTCATTTAAATTCTGGTTAATTTTTTTTTTTTTTTTGGCAGATGAACAGGCTGAGACCAAAGGGTTAAAGTGACTTGAGTAAGACACACTGTAAGTAACTGTAAGTAAATAACAGATCCTGATTTTCAGGTTTGCACCTAAATGTTTTCCTACTTTATAGTACTGTTCCCATATTGAAAGATTTTATTTCTACGTATGATTGCCCCCCTGAACCAGTAAGAATTGTTTGAACCCTGAACGTCTTAAGGCTAAGTTCGTAGTGTATCTTAAGGCTAAGTTCGTAGTGTATCTTAAGGCTAAGTTCATAGCCCAATAAAATTCATTAATAATAGAAAATCCCAATGAAGTCTATTTTCATTATCTGTTTCTACATAATAAAAACCTCAAGATTTAACCACTGATTTTTTTGAATTTTGTCTTATTTTGTTCACAAGTTTGTGTGTCAGGAATTTGGGAAGGGTGAAGGTAGGAAGTTTTCATTAGAGGTCTCTTATGTGATTGCAGTCAGATTTTATCTTGGGCTGCAGCCATAGGATGTTTGATTGGACCTTTGATTGCCCAGGTTGGCTCACTCACCCTATAGCTGGTACTGCCTGCCTGCTGAGAGTCAGTTGGCACTGTCCACCGAAGATTTTGCAGGTGGCTTCTTCAGCATGGCCACGGCAGCATCAGATGAGTCAGACTTCTTATGGGGCAGTTCAGCCTCCCACGCATAGGTGTTTCAGTGAATAAGGCAGAAGCATGGCCATCCCTGGCCCAGGCTTGGAAGTTACATAGGATAACTTCTGCTGTGCTCCCTGCTAGCTAAAGCCTGCCCAGGTACCAGTGAAAGGGACATTGGCATCACCTCTCTCAATTGGAGATGTCTCAAAGAACTTTATGGCAATTTCTTTTAAACCTGACCCAGATGTCAAATTGATTTACTTCCAGAGACTCTAATATCCAAAACCCTTGGTTTCTACAAGGTATTGTTTTTTTTTTCACCCATTTGCAAAGAAAAAGAATAACTAAGATTCCTAAATCTAAGTACAACACAACAAAACCCTAGATATGAGCTTTCTCCTTATTCCCTCATGTTCTGTGGAGCCATTTTTATAATTTTAAGTAATATTTAAGGAAGAGATTCAATGAAATGTACATACCATTCTTATGCTTAAGAGGCTTAAAATATGGTTGGGGAAATATAATATTCATTCATGCATTCATTCTTCCTCTCAGGGTTTAGTTACTGAACGTGACTCCTGAGCCAAACTCAGAACTAGGTTCTTGGAAGACAAAGAAAACCATATTTTCACTGGCTTTAATAAGCCCACAATCTAGTGTGACTACAAACCACTTATATGTATGATGCAATAGGTATACTTTATAAATAGAGTTATGAAGAAATTTCAATAGGGTTCAGAGGAGAGAACCATGAATTTTTCATGGTGGGGAGTAGATAGAATTTCTAAGCTGATGTTGGAAATCAAAAGTATGGATAATTAAGAAATATATCCCAAGATGTCTTTGCCTGTGTTTCCATATTTATACTTGAAAATATGGACGCACCTGCTACAGAGACATTAATGTCATACAGAATAATAGAGTCTCATTTAGAAAACCTGACACAAGAGAAAATGTGTAGCTCTACAGATACTGTGTTCTAGCCACATGATAAGCTTCTTTTTCTTGATTTCACAACTGTCTTCTAGACTGAAGGAAAGCAGAAAAAAGCCCCACAAACATTTCTATAGCAAAGAAAGAGTATAAACGCCTAGTTTCAAGGCAGTTTCTTCAAAGGCCAAAGACAAATTTATGCACCAAAAAGCAATTAAGAACAGTGGATGTCAGAAAAAAAAGAAAAGATGACTATTTAATAATGAAGCACACAATGAAGACCATCCAGAGCTGAAAAGGCACTGACTGATACTTCCAAGATAACTACTAGGATCTGAATAAAATGAATTCAATGTTTCCTAAGTACATGGGAATTTTGATAAATATGAGTGTCATAAGATTATAAGTAGCCAATGCAAAGGTGTCATTTTAACAGGGTTCATCTGCTTTTTGAGGCTACTGGGGTTATGTTGACAAGATAACTGGGAAATTTCACAGTAGTGACTTTGTAAAGAATTGATATTGTGACCTTATAATTAGAAAGGAGTGCCTAGTGGTGGCCCCTTTGGTCATACAGTTTGCTTCTTTGTTAGTCTTACAGTTTTACCTTGTCATAGATCCTGGATATACAGAAATAAAAGCTTACTGAACTTTCAAACCTCATAACTGACTTAGAAACCCTTACAGCTCACTTTATATAACTGTTAAGTTCTTCCTGACATGTATTCCAGTAAACCTGGTCCCTGCTTCCATTGAGTCTCCCACACTGAATCATGACTCTGATTCTCTTCCCCTGCCAGATTCTAGATCAATTTATTCATTTCTAAGACTTGGTTGTGTCCACAAAGTGCTAGGAAAGAGAGTTTAAGTCACCAGAGAGATTTGCACTAACCTGACTGTGAAGTATTGAGAAGGGGTTATGTTAAAGTTAAATGATTTTCAATCCAATATTCTCTCCAGCTAAGTTGCTGTTACTGCTTTTTCATTGTGCAATTCTGCTACAGCACCAAATGCTGCAGAAGGCCTGCATATCAGTCAGCATGGGCTGCGCTGTGCTACAGTAACACACAACCTTCAAATCCAAGTGACTTCGAATAACAAAATGTATGTCTCACTTATGCTACATTGCCCTCTTGGGTTGACAGCATCTCTGTTCCATGTCACTCCCACTTAGGGACCCAGGAGGACAGAACCTCCACATTTATAGCATCATTGTGGCATGGAAAAAGCAACGAGCACATACAGACTCACCAAGACTTCTGCCCAGGAGGTATCCCCTCACGCTGCTCATGTTCTTCACCACATTACCTTGGCAGATGCAAGTCACATGGCATAAGGATGTACTTCCGCCAGAATTGAAACACTGGAACAGCCCTGAAGATTGTCACAGCTTAAGTATCTGCCATCAATAATTACAGACACACTAACCCTAAGAGTAAAACTTTTACCTAAAATTTGCATCGTAAAAAACTATTGCAGAATTAAATGTAATTGGCTTGTATCTTATGTGTGTATTTCTCTCTGAGTGAGATAGCACCAATATTTACTATAAAATCAGTACAAAAATACACTTTGAAAAATGAGTGACATGACTGTTTCATAAGTGAGGTGTGTCCAAACTCTGTCTCTAGGAGAAAGCTTATTCTCATTCATTTCACATAGTTCAATTTCTCTTTCAAGCTCACTTAAAACCTGGGGCGATACCCAGCTTATCACAAACAGAGCTGTCTAGGAGGTTTCTAAAGCTAATTTCTGCTTGGGGGCTTTGTGGTTTAATCATCACACTGTCTCTCCTTTTGAGTTCCAATTGGTGATGGACTTCCAGGGGTATTGTATAGTACTGACTCTGGGTTAGCCTATCCTGAGGCTTTTTTTTTTTTTTTTTTTTTTTTTTGGTAATTTAAAAAAAAATTTCCCATATGTAAGAAACTAGTGAGAAAGGTCAGTCTAATCTCCACCTCCCCTCAACATGACAGATTCTCTACAAATTGAGATTTGTAAACTTCAATGGATCATGTTCACTGTACTTCCCAGCTGAAATGCATTCCTTTCACTGCCGATCAGGTATAATTCTAAGAATGTCCATACATCCTGGCTCCAATACTCAAAGGTTTTCCTTTCTCAGGCCCTTTTAAGGCTTAAATTTTTTTCAGTTTTGTTTGTTTGCTTGCTTTTTATTAATGCTAGATGTTGGTTGAATGACTGAGTCACATTCAAAAATATGTTACATGATGACATTTAAAATATGTCACATTTTACTAATGATAGAAAGATGCATTATGCACTAATTCTACTTACATGTTGTTGGTATATATACTTACATAACCTGAAACCATTTTTCTCATTATTTGTTATACATACTATAGTTTCAGAGACATTTCTTTTGGAGAAATTTAAAAATTGGCAGTGCCATATCTCTTTACACTTAAGTACTAATTTTCTGTGGCTATTTAAATGTTTTCTTAGTTAATGCTGCTTGATGCAAATAATAAACTCATAATTTTAGAACTGAGGAATTTAATTTACTTCACTCATTTACTTTACCAGTGAGAATACAAAGGTTCTGAAGGTTTTTTACACTAAGAGCAGAGGGATTTCCGGGAAACATTTATAACAACAACAAAAAAGGTTTTCAATAGGCAAAAGAAAGGAAATAATAATAATAATAATAATAACAACATGTAATATTACTCACCTATTCATTTAGTTTTAGGGTTTCTTATGTGTGCTTTTTTTAAGGTAGACAAAATCACTATAGTATAGATTTGCTCTTTAGGTTTGAGATTCACATATATAGGGTGATTGTTGAGTAGTGGTTGTCTAGAGGCTGTGTGAAGAAAGATTCTGAGGACACATAAAATCTTGGCCATGGGGTTCTGTGACTGGTTAGCAATGTCTTCCCTGGCACAAGGAATGAGAGAAATAGCATGTGTGCTACTTCTTTGTTCCTAAGGTAACTCAAAGTATAAGCAACCAGAAATGGATTGGTTATGAATACCATAGTTTAATTTTGACCATGACACTATGCAAAAGATATAAAACACTTTGATTTCCTTTGTATATTCCATTTTTCTGTCAATACATGGATGGTTTGTTTTTAAAAACTCTTAAATTTTTTCAAAAACTGGAATAAGAGATAGAAAATATATTGGTGGTCACCTTGCAGTGGTTGGATGAGGAATGGGAAATGGATATAGCTGTTATCTAATGATTTCCAACAATCTTTGGCAACTGCTAAAGAAGGATAGTGTGCAGGGAAAATTCTAAGAGTGCTTCTGAGAGCAGTGAACCAGAGAAGACAACCTCGCAATTTGTTCTTGGAAGGTCTACGTTTAAAGTTGTATTCCAAACTAAAAAAAGAAATGCGATTTACAGCAGGAGAAATTTCAAGAAGTGGCCTTTGAGGATAGCTCTGAAGCATGGCTATTTATTCTTCCAGTATATGAGTAATAAGGACACTTAAAATTTTTGCAGGGGAAACAAAAAGAATTTACATAACATTTGTCATAACATCATCCCAGATATAGGGACAGTGAGAAGATAATTAATTCTTGACGATCAAGTGCACATAAGTTAAGAAAGAGAGAACTCAGCCAAAAATATTATAGAATGTATTGTGGGAAATTGTTACCAGAAAAAAATGTTTATACCCTAATTAAAGTAAAATAAATCTAAAAGAATATTATATGACTTCAAATATCATTAGTAAATAAACTTTAAGACTGCTATTTGTCTCACATACTATATGTTCACAACATGAAGGTCAAAATGGTAGTTTAGACTTGCAACATAAGTTAGAAACCTCAAATTTGAATCATAGATTTGTCACTGACTAGCTATGTGATTTGGAGCCAGTTGCATGATGACTGTGGATTTTAACTTTATTTCTTAAAATTTTGTGTTTAGATCTCTCAGATACATTTTCACTCTAAAACATGATGTTGTGTTAAGCAGGAAGAATGCCCACCCACACACCAAAACGGCTGGTCAGAGACAGCACATGGTGGGAAAGGGTGAACCTTGAACACAAGCCCAAGAATGTTGTAAATTTGCTGCCATTCACCTTCATGGATTGGCAGTTTAAAGATTAGAAATTTGATTACTCTCTCTCTCTTATCTCAGCCTGACAGCTATCAGGTATGCCCCTGGGTGCAGAGAAGAGAGAGCTGGTCCAGGAAGGGCATGAAGGGACGGGGAAGTAGACCCAAGGGTTCTGTTTAAGCTTCTGTAGTACTGAGCTGCTTCTCTGGTGAAGATACACTTGTGTTGTCTTAAAGTAGATATAAGGCACCCCCTCCTCAAAGTGATTGAGTCCTTAAAGTATTAATATAATTGCCTCTGCCTCTGGAAACATCTTAGATCACCTATGGGACTTCTAGCCCTGGCCTTCATCTTCAGAACTTATTTCTCAATCACTGGGAAGGATATTGTATCCATCTAGACTACTGGGCAGAAAAAAATTGAAATCCATTTTACAAGAATTTCTCTAAGAATCTTAGCCTGGGTGGGAAATTGAGAATGGAAAGAATTAGGTGATGCAAAAGGACATACAAACAATGATCAATATAACTGGGTGGATTAGAAAGGTGGAAAATCAGAATGAGCAATCTCCTTCACTTAATTTTGACCAGGGAGCTGGAAGAAATCCATGTAGAAATAGGCAGAATATGAGACAATAATTCACCTCTTCTCAGGGAACTAATCTTAAAAGATCCCAGCATAGTCCATATTTCAGACTTTCTCCACCTCATACTCCCCAGTTGTTCTCTAGGAAAGCACTTTATTTCCTTTATTAGAACCTGAAATTATAGTATTCATTTCTTAAAATGTGCATATTATCTGTGTTCTGCACTAAAATGTAAGCTCTATGAAGCCAGAAGTCTCATCTTTCTTGTTCACCCATGCCTGGTCCATAGTCAATATTCAATAACATGTTCATTCAATGAACTAATGAGTGGATGAATGCTCCATGAGGGAAAGGCAACATAGTCACATAAAATTGGGAAATGCTGCACACTATATACCTCTCCTGTATATGAACAAATATTTTTCTTAATCATCATATTTATTTTATATGTGTTACCTCTTGATTCTATAGATATAAGTTCTTATAATGAAGATATGTTTTACCAAAATAGATTACCTTTTATGTAGAAAATAATGGTAGAAGTGGCATGTAGATATGACAAAAATCCTAAGGAGTCATGTGTCAATGTAGCATGGCTGAACCAAAAGGAGAGTGAGATGTATTAGTTTCCTATTACCAAAAATAAATAATAAATCACCCTAAACTTAATGGCTTAAAACAACACAAATTTATTATCTTACACTTTTGGAAGTTGTAAGTCCTAAAATCAAGCAGTTGGAATACCTGTATGCCCTCTGGAAGCTCTAGAGGAGAATCTCTTTCTTGGCTTTCCCATCTTCTAGAGACCATCTGTGTTCCTTGGCTTGTGAGGCCTCCCAGCAGTGACATCACTCTGACTTCTGCTAATTCTCACTCTCCTTCTCTGTCTCTCCTTCTCTGTCACTCTCCTGTCACCCTCTTATCACCCATGTGATTATCTTAGGCCCAACAGGTTAATCTAGGATGATCTCCCTGTCTCAAGATCTTTAATTTAATCATGCTTGCAAAGCCTCATTTACCATGCAAGATAACACATGCACAGGTTCCATGGATTATTATGTGGACACCTTTGGGGGATGATTATTCTATCTACTACAAAGGGAATTGCAATTAAAATTGATGAATTGAACACAAGTGGTATATTGATTGTAAGAATGTCCTCAAATCTTCATCACTCCCTGTATCGAAACCCTTTTGAGATATCTCCTTGTCATTCCTTCCACCAATATTTCCTCACTACTTTAACCCGGGTTGCCCTTGTGACTTGTTTTGGCAAATAGAATGTGGTGGGAGTGATGATGTGCCACATGCAATGATAAGGTTTGTGTGCTTCTCCTTTTGCTCTTGGAAACCTCATCCTGAGAACCATCATGAGAACAAGCCTGGGACAGCCTAGTGGATGATGAGCTACCCATGGTTCAGCCATCCTCCTCACCTCAGCCAGCAGCCAGTGGAACTTCAGATATATGAATAAGACCATCCTAGACCAGCCAGAGTCCAGCCAACTTGTCAGCTGAGCACAATCCATGAGTGAGCTCAGCAGAGATCATCCAGACCTGGCTAAAATTACCAGAATTATCCACCTTATCCATGATCTCTCAGACATATTAAATATTTATTGCTTTTTATTATCTCAGCATATTAAGGGGGTGCAAATGTTTAGGTTACGTGTATTACCCTCGCCCCACTCAAGTCAGAGCTTCAAAGCATGTTCATCCCTCAGATATTGTGCACTGCACCCATTAGGTGTGTATATACCTATCCCCACCTCCCCAATATTTGTTGCTTTAAGATACTGAGCTTTAGGGTGGTTTTGTAGTTTTTCACACAAAAATAGCTAAAAGACATTGGTATTTATCTCCTCTTCTTCCAAAAATGTAATCTAATGACAATGAGGAGTTGTTGCTTCCATTAGTATTGCTTTCTTTTATCAACCCACAAGTACAAAGATAAATCAACAGAACAGAGAAACAGCAACGTTTTAGAAATACAAAAACAAAAGGACAATAATGATTAACTTAGCAGCCAAAACAAAAGTTGGCTCAGAAATAGAATAAAATGAGGAATAACACAATTTTCTGTGTTAAACCTCCAAAATGATCAGAAATTGACAGCACCAGGCCCCTTGGAGGGGGGGGGCAATAGGGAGAGAGAGAGAGAGATGTAAAAGGGGATAATTTTTATAAAGTCCCTTTGAGAAGAAGTTATAGTTTGAGATACAATGCCCACTCTCTCTACAGGCCACCCAGAGAAAAGTAGTGAAATTTTACTCTATGAAGATGGTAAAAGAGAGGGTCTCTGGAGTGGCAAACACCAGACACAGCTGGAGGGACTGATGAATACTAAGAAACAGAGAATTAAGTGAAATCTTATATTCTGTGTGTTGTGACCTCTAACTCTCTTTTTTCATTCAACCGTCAGAACTTGGACAACCAGTCTAATGGCAAAGAGAACGTTAAAAAATTCTTCCCAGGTAAACTTGACCAACAGAAAAGACAAAAATACTGATTTCCAGGCTTTTTCATGGAATGGCCAACCCAGCCAATTCACCCTAAAGTGGAGCTCACAGTTGGCAAGAGTCCAGTGCAGAGCTTCTAATCTGCTTCTTAGTGCATCACACTTAATGCAATCAGACAATTGATGAGCACTGGATTTCCATGGAAATTCTCTAACACGAAAGACAGAGGTCAAGACAAACAAGAGGAAAAAGATAACTTGGAGGAAGAGGAAAATGCACAAAGCCATTTTGTCTTATTTTGCTTTAGTCTATAGAGCCAAAAGCAAAAAAAAAAAAAAAAAAAAATACCATATTTATAAATGTGTTATTTTTAGGACTGATGTCCTATGAGACTTAAGAAAGAACATATAAGAATAAAAGGTAGATTTTTTCAAAAAACTGTGTTTATCACTAGTCCTACCTCAGAAGTAAATTAAAATGGTATTAATAGATTCATGAGAACAGCAACACAACAGTAACAATAACTAAGGCACTATTAAACATGAAAAAACAGAGAGTAAATGCTGGAAAATTCAAAATATCCTAAAAGAAATGTAAAGTCTCAAAGAATTGTTGAATGGCAATGAATTAGAAATCTCCTAAAAATTAAGCAAAACATAAAAAGATAAAAAGGGAGGAAGAAAAGAACATAAAATAGAGAATAGGAGATTTGGAGAATCAGTTCAGGAGATTAAATATACACAGAGACATTCAGAAAGAAAGAATAGAGGCAAGAGAAAAAAATCAACAAAAAACTAATGCAAGATGATTTACCACAATTAAGGGGCCAACTGAGTGGGTGCTCAGCAAAACAGATGAAAAAAGATTCACACCAGGGCTCAGCAATGTAAAATTTCTGCATAGGATCAAACATTATAAACTTCTACAATTTTTTTTTTAATTTTCTATTAAGCCAATAGAAATCAGAATGCTTTCACACTTCTCACAGCATTATGGAAGCCTAAGAGAGAAGTAATACCTTTGAAACTCCTAGGTATTTTTTCCCCAACAGTTTTGGTTATATATTTCTGCATAGCAAACAATCCCAAACCTCCAAATTGTGTGTTTGTCTCACAAATCTGCAATTTGGAGAAGGTTCCCAAGAGGTGGCTTGCCTGCTGCAGGCAGCATGAGCTGGGGTGTCCGAGTGCTCAGCAGGGTCCTATTCCAAGTGAGCTCACTCACACGCCAGGTGAGAGGGTGCTGGCAATTAAGTCCTTTCCATGTGGCTGTCTCCACTGGCTGCTGTGTGTTTCCTCACAGTACACTGGTTGGGTACAAAGAGCAAATGTCCCAAAGGAAAAAAAGAAGTAAAAAAAAACCTGTATAACATTTTGTGTCCTGACTTTGAAAGTCACGTAACATTACTAGTACCATAGTCACAATTCTGTCCAGATTCAAGGGCAAGGAACAGAGATCCCACCTTTCCGTGAGAGGAGCATCAAAGTCACATTCTGAAAGTATGTGGGATGAGAGATAATGTAACTGCTTTTGGAAAATATAGTATCACATCAACCTGGAATTCCGTACACAGAGAAGCGATTCATTAAGTGAAAAGATAGAATGAAGACATTTTTGAGATATGGTAAATAGCAGAAATTTTACCTCCCAGGTACTCATTCTCAAGAAGCTATAAGAGAAAGTGCTTTATCAAGACTTGAGAATAAACCAACAAATATGATGACTGAAATCCAGGAAAGCAGAGACCTGAGTCCATGGAGAGATGAAGGCCTCCCCGGGATGGTGGGGGTGATCCCAGAGTAGCAGCCATCCACCACCCATAAAGACCAACCAGCCTGAACTAGAGCAGGTCAGAAGGCTCTAGGAGTGATGTCTTCAAGAAGATGATATTTTTATAGTGCACTATACTTGATGTTAATGAAGGAAATTTAACCACTTAAGGAAGAATTTGAGGCTAAACTAGAGATGGACACATAGAAAACTAGGCTAAAAAAGAAATAAGACAGTCTAATTCAAGGAAAACAATGAGTTTTACAAGAAAGGAAAAGTTATCCTACTATCCTACATAAGTGAATTGAGAATAATGTTTATATGGTCATAAAAACGTCAACGTTGAATGTTTATGTAACCAAAATTCTACTGTACTTCTGTTGGAAGAATGGGATGTGTGGTTGAAATGTACAAGGATGGGAGCTGGGAGAGATTAAAGAAAGCCAAATCATTGTATTCTATAGTAGGACATTAATCATTGATGTATACAATTTAGAAATCCAAGAAGTTGTAAGTATGCTTTTTAGAGATATTGATGCATAAATGTATAAAAAGATCTGAAAGTGGTTGCCTTTGGGAAATGGAATGAATGAAGTAGGATGACCAGAGGGAATAAAAGGATGTTATTTTCAAAAGTTTTATGAATCTAAACTCTTAAGAATAAAAAATGTGGGAACCTGCTTTTTTCTTGTAGAGCACGTCGTGGTTTTCACTTCCTATGATCACTGACATGTATATTGCCTGGGAGGAAAGGGCAGAAGGACGGGGTGCCTGTGGGAGAGTAGAGCCACTCCTGTCTCCTATGGTAGCAACCTGGACCTCACCAGGAAGTTGCATGAGCACCACCCAATGTCCTGTGTGCCCTGGGCTGGTAGAGGGCAGAAAGGCATGTACCAAAGGTGTCCTCCACTGCTTCTTGCTGACTCCATGGCCTTGGAGGGAAGAACTTACTCCTTAAAAACAACCTTTGACAAATGGGGCAGAAATAACTATCACATCCAAAAAACTCATCAAGCTTCCTGGGAAATATGGATGTAAATAAAATATTGATTAAAAGCTAAAAGGATTTTAATTAGGTTACTTAGTTTAATAGTTTAATTTGGCAGAAACAGACAACTTGGACAAGGTTCTTTATGTAAGCACATTTTAAATCACTAATTAAAATTTCAGATGGCAATCTGAGATTAGCAAAGGGATCTTCAAAGGCAAGCAAGATGCCTATTTATTTTATTTTATTAAAAAAATTCAAAGCACTTCTAAGATGTTACTTCGAGTCCTCTATTTGAAATAATGTGAATGCTTGAATATATTGTAACCCACTTTGACCTATATACTATCTGTAATTAATTTATATTGAACAGAAAAGATAATTTCGTGGGCAAACATCACATAAATTATATTTTTATTGAAGAATCACCTGTGTTTTTAATAGAATAGATAGAATTGGTCTGTCAGAGATACAATGTTATTACATAGGAAAAATTGACTCAAACATATAAAACTCA
Source organism: Microcebus murinus (assembly GCF_040939455.1). Classification (NCBI taxonomy): domain Eukaryota; kingdom Metazoa; phylum Chordata; class Mammalia; order Primates; family Cheirogaleidae; genus Microcebus; species Microcebus murinus. The sequence goes on along the minus strand of NC_134111.1, from coordinate 90,888,852 downwards.
TAGTACAGTAAAATGTTATTTATTCAGTCTGATTCAGCTAGTACATAAACCATTTTGAAGCAAGACACCCAGAAAAACTCTATTTTGAGTCCCTACTAGGTAATTACATATCAATGTACTAAATGGCACACTTCAAGGTCAAAACTATGACTGTGCTTATATTTAACATGGTACAGCATACAGAGTAAATCAGTTGAGGATAGTGATTATGAGGACAGACTCCGAAGCCACATGCCTGGGCTCAAATCCTGCTCTTCACTTAATAGTCACATAACCTTGAATGATTTAGATAGCAATTCTTTGCTTCGGTTTCCACATTTATAAGATAGGAATGATAATTATACCTACTTTGCAGGGTTGTCATGAGGATTAAAAAGGAGAATAAATTTCAAACAGTACATGAAGCTGTAGAATATAATCAATATACAATAAATGTTAGCTCTACAAATAAGGTGTAGTTAAGATGGCAGAATTGCAAAAGATTGAAAAAAATCTTAATTTTTAATGGGAGACCAAGAAAAAAGATAAACCTCATGGGCTATGCTTTAAGATAGATCTGGATTCAAATGCCAACTCTCTTACCCATTAGCTGTGTATACCTTGAGCAAGTTAGCTAATGGCTCTGTGCTTCAGTTTCCTCTTGGACAAATGAGAATACTTCACTAAGAGTCTTTGAAGAATCAAAGATGACAAGGCCATTTGCAGAGCTTGGCCCATAAGAGTTGTTCAACAAATGTTAAGTTACCATTCCTTTTCTTCTGTAATAAATAGAAAAATAGAGGAGATATGTCTGGTGACCTGCCCTATAAAAATTTATAGATGTGGTGACTCACATAGTGGTTGCTTCCATTAATTTAAATTCTCTAGGAAGGACTTCAGTGATGCATTGATTTTATAAAAGCTACCAAAACACAGGAGGGTCTGAGTATGCCCTGTTGTAATCAAAATCCATCACTCATCTGTGGTAGGAGAGGCAGCACTTCAGCTCATAGGCAGATTAATTGTACATGTCAAAGATGCTGGTATTTACATAAAAATCATCGTAGCTTTTATAAAAGTCATGGAACAGTGAGCATGACATTCACTGTGTCTTAGACAACTTCAGAAAAAGTGCTGAGGGCACCATTCCTACCTCATGGCTATGTTTATGACCTCAGCCCAGACATTTGACTATCACATTAGGATATCAGGTTAAAGTTCTTATGTGATGCTGATTTCCAAGTAAATTCCCAATACCTTTCATTGATCCACAAGCAAATGAGGATGAGAACACTGGTCCCATAAGGAAAGTAAACATATTTCTTATGAGTAATGTCAGTAAATAAGGCAACCAGACACCCTATGTTTATTTTTAACTAAGTCTTTATTAGGTCAATAATCATGGTGATTAGAAACAGTTAAAAATGAGGAAGAAACCTGTATATAAAAATTTCAAGAAGCTGAGGTACTTAATCTGGTCCTACAGCCCCCTAATCCATCATGTCATAGGGAAATCAAATACAGTTTAAAGATTACATCCATTTTGGGATGGCTAAAGATTTCTCCTCATCATTCAAAATTGTCCATCTCTGTTTTGAAGCTCCTGTCTCAGCAGAGAGTTAGGACAAGCTACCTCCCCAGAGTTTTATTTTTCCCATCACTTAAGTCACATTTTACATGTCACCATTTAGCCCTTTGAAAACTCAGCTTCTGTGGGAAGCTGTAGAAGCCCTCCTCTTTCTGCCCATAAATTTCTACATCAACAATCTGTGCCACTCAATCAATCAGCACGTATTTTTGAACCAACTATATGTGCTCAGTTCTCTCTTAGGAACAACATGGGGAAATAAGAGAAATATTAGGAGGAATATTGAACTTGTGAAATGTATATTATAGTTCGGGAGACAAAACCAATGCATTCCAAATGATTAGAGGAAAATGTAAGGCAAGGTGAAATGGAAAGCTTCATTGTGTAGTACAGAGGGTATGTGAACAAGATGATTCATTAAAAAATACTTAAAGTCAAGTGGGGTTTCAGACTCCCTTTCCTAGAATATAATTCCAGGTACCTTCCTTCTGCCTCCCACATGTACAATGTGCCCCTCTACAATAATGAAACAGAAGTCACTCATCATACACACAAATCTTTTTCATTATTAACTAAATGAGTACATACTTTAAAATCCTACTTCTTTTTATTTTTTTAAAAAAATATGTAATTATTACTTTTCTGCTGGTTTGGTATATTAGAAACTGTAGGGCAAACCAATTGGTGGTCAAGTTTAATGATGCAAGGTATTAACCAACCGCAAGGGCTTCTTCTCCAACAGAAGCTGTGTTCTATTAGTATTCAGTAAATCCTTGAAACAGATGTAAGCTCAAGTCACCAGGCAGCTCTTTATCTGTCATTATTGGCTGTTCTTTGATGAAACTACTATCTTGGAAAATGTATCTGCCTTCCTCGGGAGATTGTTAAGCACTGGGGAATGAACCAACCTGCAATTTCTAGGCGTTGTGGTTTTGCTCTGAATAGCAACCAATGTCGAAAAGTATGTATGGCAGCCTGACCCAGAAATGAGAAGGTTATATAACCCAAATCAAAGCCAGTTTTTGTTTCCTGCATAAAAATGCACTAAATACAATATATTTGCTAATGGACTCTATCAATTTTCAATTTTTTCCATCAAACTGCAAAAGAAAAAATAAACAAAAAACTGACCCACACCCAAATATTTAAAAAAATCTTTAATTCCAGTTAGAAAAGATGACAATCGAATTTTGAATTAAACATCCTTTGAGATCAACTCATTGGAATATTCTAGATAATGAAATGATGAGTTAGTGGTTCCTGGCAACCAAAGTTATCCTTTGGTGCTTAAATAGACATCTTTGAGCATTATCCTTTTCATCTACTCTAAATTTCTCTTTTGGGTTCTCTTCCACTAGTCTATAGTGTCATTGTACTAAACTATACTGGTGGTGCATATTGTTTACCCAAGGTGACACTTTTGTAGATTCATGTTTCCACTGTGAACTTCTGGCACGAAGTTATCAAAGTCACGTAACCTGGAGAAAATAGTCCTTTCCCATCTCCCCAACCACATTCTTATTTCATTTTAACTATTCTATGTAGGCATAGGAGCTGACATCCAAAAAATGGCCTAGACTATTGTTTCAAATTCTGAGTGGAAATATGACTTGTGTTTCTAGCATGACATCCATTAAAATGATAATATCAGGTCAGTGGAACTGTGCTGCCCAAACACTCTGCTGAGAATCTGTGCAAGCAGGCAGCCTTTCCACCAGGGCCCACAAGCTCAAATAATAGTGACACTTACTGAGTACTTGCTATGTGCCAGGAACTGTTCCAAGGGCTTTGTATGTTGTGAATTCAGTTAATCTGTATATGCCCCTATGACACAGGTATTATCATTATCTCTGTATTACAGATGAGAACATTAAAGAGAAATTAAATAATTTGCCAAAGCTCATTTCACTAGTAAATGATGGTGGAGAGATTTGCAGCCAGGTATTATGGCTTTAGAGTCAGCTTTCTTAACCACTACTAAACCACTCGAGGGTTAAATATTGCTGGAGCTTTTTCGTATTGCAAGAAAAACCTAAAACCTGGATTGTGTATGTGAACTCTCTTGTTTGTTTCAACGCTAAGGTACTCACATGGTGGTAATACTCACTGGGTGCTAGTCAGGTTGTGGGGCGAGGGGCGTAAAAGCAAATGCATTTCATGTAATCAAAATGTTTGTACCCCCATAATAGTCTGAATTAAAAAAATAATAAAATAAAATAAATGTTCAGTATTATTATTAAAATGTTTTTAAACATAATTTTGAAAGCAAAACACACTTCTAAGGATCACAAATGGGCAACCTTTACTTTAAACACATAGGGTGGCCCATTGGAGTACAGCATAAGCTGCTTGAAAAGCTGTTCACATTTATTAATAAGAAGTTTGCAGAATTGTTGAGCTGAGGCCCACATAGCTCATCTCGGCCAATGTTCCATCCCAAGTGAGAACAGCCTGTAGTGCATCAACTCATTTCATCGCCTGGCCACTAAAATTGCTAGAAAAATCTTCCTTCTGTTGTATCAAAATGGTCCTTTGGTGTTTGATTCCAGTGATCTTAGTTCTGACTCTCTGGAGATACACCACTAAGACAAATCTTTCTTCTACAAAATATTCTTTCAGATTTTTGAAAACAGCTAACATGTTCTTTCATCTTCTGTTTTATACTCCACAATCACAAATCCTTCAATAATTTCTGTGACATGGTTTCAGAAACGTTAAATAGCCTATAAGTAAAGGCAAATGACAACCTTTATCAAGCATCTATTATATCCTATTCTGATGTGCCCAAACACTTTTTTAAATTTACAATCTCCTATTATAAAAGTATCTTGAGTATATATCACTACATATAAATGTATAAATAAATTTATATGTTACTTTCTAAATTGTATATGCACAGCTTTAGTATCTGGTAATATCTCAGGGCACAACATGCATTTAGTTCAGGATTTCTCAATCCTGAAAATATTGATTTGGGGCCAGAATTTCTTGTTGTATGGGGCTGTTCTGTACGTTATAGGAGGTTTAACCATATCCCTGGCCTCTCCCCACAGATGACAGTAGCACCTCCCAGTTTTAACAGCCAAAAATGTCTCTAAGACATCCCACATATTTCAAATGTCCCCTCAGGGGCAAAGTCATCCCCTTTTAAGAACCATTGATTTAGGACAAGTTTCATAATTCAATGTTATCAGTATAAATCTATATCAGATAGTCTTGACAATTTTGAATCTGTTGACCAGCTTCTTGGAGATGTATTTAGATTTCTATTGCTATTAATATTATCTCTTCATGGGGCTAATGAAGAATTTTGTGTAGGGAACAGAAGTATAAGTTCTTCCATTTTGTTTGGTTTCCTTGTTCTACCATCATTAGTTTTATTAATACTTTTGATCTGGTGCCTTATTGAGAAAGACTTCTCCAGTTACTTCCCAAACCCACTTAACTGGGCCCATTTACGTTGAAATATATCACAGCCCACTGTGCACAGGAGAGTGTGGACACCAGGATGGAATTCTTGCTCTAACCTCATGTATCATGCGCAGTATCTGACATGTGACCATCCAACTTCTGGTCACAGGGAGCATGCCAGTGGCAATATGTAGAATAAGTATCACTTAAGTTTGCTGGATTTCTTTCTCTATATAAAATGCAAATATTAACAGCAGATCTAATATTCTACCTCCCCCACAAGTATTATTTTGCTCCTTCCTGTAATGTATGTATCTCACTTTGGAGACCACTGGACCTAGTAATAGAACTTCCAGGAACATTATATCATTTATCTTATTTATTCAGATAGAAAACATTCCACTAAAATATGGAACTCAAAGAAGACTCAGAGCCCTTCTCATCAGGGCTGGGTTCAGGAGGACCTTTGCCCCCTGTGGTTACTCTCTACCCTCCTCATAGCGAGGTGTTTGGGCAGGGAAGTGGCTGGTCAAATCACACTGTGTTTGGAGATAGTTCGAGCCTCAGCTTAATTTTCCCTTTTAGGAAACAATCCTTAAACCAGACTTTGAATCATTAGAATCCTTCTCTAGCTCATTAAGGTCTTGTCATAACTGTGTTCTTCTCTGGATCTCTGTTCCTTTTGCCTGCCTGGTGTCTGTCCCTTTCCTTCTTATTGTCCCTCCCTTCTCCCTTCTCTCTTCATGAGCTGGACTCCAGAGGGATCATATGACCCAGGCTAGACTAATCTGTTGTTCTTGCTCCTTGGAATAGGAGTCCTGAGGGACCCAAAGATGAAGACGACTATGCCTTATACCTCCCTGAGCTACATGTTGATCAGACTGTCCGTTCACTCCTGCTACTTAGACCTCCAGTTTTCTGGATCCTCACTTCCCAAGGCCTGTCAGTCTGTGCCTCTTTAGATCTTATAAGCCACACCAGTACTGAAGTTGGTGGCTTTTGTTTAAAAGAAACCCAGTGGATTCAAGTGTTAAATATATCAGCTTTCTCCCAGTTTTGTGCTGTCTCAAAACTTGATAATTGTATCTTCTAAATCATCATCCAAGATATATTGCTGAATCAGGATTACTATGCCTAGATTAGGCTCCTTAGATTTTTACATACTGACTATAAATAAATAAACTTTTAAAACAATTATAATAGCTCATGTTTATTGAGTGTTTATTATATGTTAGGCACCTTTATACGTTAGGCACTATTATGTGTTAGACATAATTAGGCTCTCATTTATAGAGTGTTTATTATACATTAGGTGCTATGTTACCTTTTTAAAAAATAAACTTTATTTTGGGAAAGTTTTAAATTTATAGGAATGTTGCAAAGATAGTACAGAGATTTCTATATACCCTTCACCCAGTTATCCCCAATGTTAACATCCTACATAACCATGTACATTTATCAAAACTAAGAAAATAACATTGATGTGTTGCCATTAACTAAACCACAGGTTTTATTTAGAATTTACCAGTTTGTCCCAATATTCTCTTTCTGTTCCAAGAGCCAACCTAGGTTCCACGTGCATTTAGAAGTGCTTTACTTTTTTATCAACTTATTTCATCTTCATCATAAGCTATGAGACAAGTACCATTGTTTTTCCCTTTCTACAGATGGGGAAACTGAGACACAGAGAAGTTAAGCAATTGGCTTAAGTCACACAGTAAGAAGCAAAACTAGCATCTGAACCTAGTAGCCTGGCTCCAAAATCTTTGTTCTTAACTCTTATGCTGAACTTTCTCATACAAACAAAAGTATTTGACATTCTGATACACCACCCTAATTTTAACTTACAAAGGGTTTTAGTCTGTATGCTTTGTTTCTAATAGAGCTCTCCCAGTCCTAGAGATTACTATAGCCCTTCAATGTGTATATAAACCATCTCTTGAATAATTCTCCTTTCAAGTTCTGCTGAGATTAGTGTCAAACTTGGCATGCTTTAGGGTACAGAATTGAACTGGGTTGAAAACCAAGTTACTTATCTATACCTATTTTTTTAGAAAGGAACTTTCCCAACTTTAATGTGTGTGTGGATCATAGGCTATCTGGTTGAAATGCAAATCCTGCAGGTTTGAGGTGAAGCCTGTGAATCTGTATTTTCATTGAGGCCCCAGGTGATGTTTGTGCTGCTGGGCTGTGGAGCACACTTAAGTAGTGGCCTTTGTTATTGGCCACTTCATCCTCAGATTGTCTGGGTTTCTGTCCTTGTACAGGACTCTGGAGAACAATTTTCCTGGGATCAGAGAAGGGAACAGTTTCAGGCTGATCTATCTGAGCTGTTTATCCATTTCAGATGCCAATTTTATTTAAATACAGTTAGCTTTTAAACATCTGGATTTCCTTTTTACATATGGAAATTACTGAAGCAGAGGATCTGTTTATTGGTTCTGTTATTTTGTTCTCTGTCATTTGTTAATGGACCTTCCTAAGCCACGAGTCTATTTCTTCCCTATTCTTCATCCAAAGGCTTTTTCACTGTTGCAAGCATTTTCTACAAGTCTTAATTTACCCTGAATGATTAACTTCTTTGTCGCTATATCTGCTGAGTTTGACACTTATTTGCACCTAGGCCGTACACTTTCTTCCATCTTCCATGTGGGATGTTTTAAAATCTGAATGGGTCGAAAGTTTCTTGTGTAGCCATGTTGACTTCTTTTTGTATCATCGTCTACTCCAGGCTCCCCCAGATTTTTTCCTCAATAAAAACATTTGCAGCTGTGGCAATGTCATGTCCTTTTCTGTTCCTTTGCTCCAGGTTTGCTTATTTTAAGAATTTCCATGTCCCATTACTTTAGAATTTCTAGTCAACTGAAACATATATTTTATATATTTTCTTGGAAACTTTTTAAATCTGCTTTTATAAAGCCTGCATCAGAGTCTGATATACTCATTATATTTATATTTGATAATTAGCAATTCTAAGATGAGACCTCTTCTTCCTTCTAAGTTCCCTATTATTCGGAGCCCACCCACATGTCCTTCCTTGTAGGTTAGAATTAAATCCAAACTAACAGTTCTTACCATTGCTTCTTTTACTTTCTGGAAGATGAAAGTGCCACCTTTTCATCTGAGCTAAACATTTGCATAGTTTAGATTTTCTTTTTTTATTAGAGGAAATAAAAAAAATCTCAGGCCATGCTCTACCGAGCCAACCTGAGCATGGATAGGGACAGGTAAACATGCTAAAATAGCGCCCTTGCTCTGACAGTTGTATCTGAGGGGACAGTGTCTGTGTTCTGGGAGGACAACACTCTCAGCAAATACAGCAGCTTTTTTGGGGCAGTCATGCTGTCGTCCTTCACAATGCAGCGACAACTGCTGTTATCCATCACAATTATACTGTTCAGTTAACAATTGCGCAGATCAAATTACAACCAGGGTTTTGGGTCCAGGTGTAGTCTGTCCATAAATAAATACTTAATCTCTGGGGCTGGAGATTTCTAGAAAGTAGTGGAATTCAAATGAAGAAAACGATGTGGAGACTCAGGTACCTGTCTTTGGGGAGTAGCTAATATCATCAACTTGTTTCCCTGCTGTACACACAAACTGCTGATGGCTCTAGTGCAGGGGACCGTTAGTGAGCCAATGCCACGACCCCCACAGAACCCACTGAGCCTGTTGTCTGCCTGGAGAAGTGGCTGGAGGGAAATGGCAGCCAGGAAGAGGATTGTGAGTCATGGGTAGACTCATGCATTGGCTGTAATCTTTGATTTTCTCCTAATGACTAAGGTGATGGTGATCCTTTGTCTATACGCTACTCCATACCATAGTGAGAAGTGAGAACATGCTCTATGTTGATGGGGACATATAGAAGTGAAGAAAGAAACGTGCCAGAGTGGGGGAGGTGGAAGAGAGAAGCAGCCCACAAGTGCACTGCTGTATGTGCGGTGGGTAGATAGCTAGAGGTCTTAAGCAACCAGAGTCCTGATCCCTCTGTAGAACCTTCTGCCTCATGTCCTCCACAAATACAGGATCAGCCAAGGATCCTCCTCTCCTGTTTCCATCACTATTCCTACCCAACACTTTGGCCATAAATATTTAACTAACCTAATTTCTTCCTAATTCACTTAGCAATTTATCCTAAAGCACCCTCAGAGTTCTGTCTTCTACTCCTCTGAATATATATACATATTTAAAGCACAGTCTAGAAAGATCTAGCTGCAGGCAGACAGACACCCCCAAATACCCTGTAGTTTGTTTATCTCATGCTACATTACAAATTACTCCAAAACCTTGTGTTTTAAAGTAACAACCATTCATTTGCTCATTATTCTGGGTGTCAGGAACACAGGCAGAGCTCAGAGGGACAATTCCTCTGCTCTATGTGGTTCAGCTGGGGTCATGCACTCATTTGTGTTAATTGGTCACTAAGCTGAGCTGGCCAGTCCAAATAGGTTTCACTTGTGTAACTGGTTCTCTGTGTTCCTGGTTGTGGCTTCGTTCTCTCTCTCTCTGTCTGTGTTGGGCTTCCTCACCGAATGAAGGTCTCAGAGCAGGCTGACTTTGCTCTTGCTAACCACTGATGTGTAACAAGATAAAAATTTATTATGCCTCATGGTGTTGATGTCTTTCCTATGGTTGCTGTTAGGTATCAACTGGAGTGTAGTCACTCTAAAGCTTGATTGAGCTAGATGCCCCCAAAATTCTCAGGTCTCAAACAGGCAGTTGACAGTGGCCATTGCTGGGAACAGCATGAGCAAATGCTCAGAGATGAAGAAGGGCAGGTTAATACTCAAGCATTTATGGATTGCCTAGGAAGTAGTTTTACAGTTCCCTGTACCATATGAAGTTAGGTGCCACGATGTGGCTTTATTTGGACAATGATTTAAACTGGTATGAGCCACTTTGAGGCAGAAAACTTTAAATGCCAATCCTTGATTCTCTACATACCCTTCCCACTCTCCTGGGCACTGGTGATATAGCAGATAGTGGAGGCTCCGCAGCCTGGATCTCTGGATGAGAAACGTGTGAGCACGGCCTCCGGAGGACCCAAGAGGAACATGAGGAATGAGTGAGAAATAAATGTTTGTTGTTTTAAGCTACTGAAATTTGTGGGATTGCTTCTTATCATAGCATAACCCAGCCAAATGGAAACTTGAAGTGGAGTACTATGAGAACAAACCTTTAATTTTATGGTGATGGTTTGGTGTTCAGGTAGCGACTAACAAAGAAGTAATTACTGAAGGCAAGAAAGACAATGACCAATGCAATACCACAGTGAAACTTTTAGTAAAATTGTCTCAAAAACTGTAGTAGCTTGGGCAGAAGATTATATTATATATGTATATTAGAACTACATTTGTAGTTCTAAGGGAGGAAGAGATTGAAAACTGTTAGTATGTGTCACTTGCTGTGTGTCACATGCGGCAAGGTATATTACAAAAAAAGGATGAGCTCAGAAAACAAACAGCAAATTTACAATAAGGTAAAAGGAAATAGAGGGAGTGCAAAAATTAAAGAACATTTAGAATTTGAAGTAGCAGCTGTTTTTCATTCCTTTACAGCGAAAGAAACACAAAAGAAAACTTATAGCAACAAAGTCCAACCAAAACGAGCTTTTCACAAAAATCAATTTAAGGTATGATCATCACACCAATTGTTGAAGTCTCTGAAAGAATTAAGGAGTATCAGATTAAAGGTACCACTAAGGATGCAGTGTTCATTAAATCCATTCAGTTGAACTCAACAGCTCTGAAAAAAGGATACTGAGTATTTGGTTCTTCCACCAAAGCTTGATGGGCTCAACAGAATTAGAGAAAAGTAGGGAGAGAAAGGCATGGAGGTGAGAAGGCCAAGGGATAGAAGAATTATGTCTCAAAGAGGACTGTGGGTGTGACTATTAGAAAACAGAGCTCATTAACAAATATATAAGAAGCCAACTATCTTCCTAAAGAAGCTGTGCGACCAAAAGGACCATCAGCTTGGATTAAAATAGACTGTTTAGAAATTTAAATGACCCATGGGTCTGATTGTCTGTGGGTTGAGTGGGCTGCTGGATCCTCAGGGAGGGTGTACTCCTCAGGTACCCACTTCAGATGTGCAGGAAATAATGGAGAAGAAGACTCTCCCAGAGGGCAGAACCAGGGCCCACAGAGAACAGAAGACAAAGGAGGCTACTCCCAGGAGGTGAGAACAGTGCCTCATCAAAGGGAGTCCTCATGATACTTGAGTAGTGGGAGTTTAGATTGCAACAGCCAGCCCTGTGTCTGCTGAGTGCACCCCATCCTTCTGCTGGAATGTGAGTATGTATGGCAGTGATCCTGTCTGTGTTCCACTGTCCGGTCCTGAGAGTGTGGGGAGCATGATGACTGGCCCTGGACACACCAGCTATTTCATATCACCTCCTATGGCAAAGACTTCTGTTCCTTCCTGTCACCCACAGATCCTGCACTTTGAGCTTGATGCTGTGACCGAATGGCGATTTGGGGATGTCTCACTTGGAAACGGAGTGAGCCTATTTTGCATGCAGGAAGGAGAATAAGCTAAATATTTCAGGACCAGGAGGTGGGTCCTTAATGCTCTTCACTGGTGCTGCCAGGTCTCCACCAGGCACATGACAAGATTGCATTGCTCCACCCCTTGGGCGTTGGGAGTCTTCTTGTTACTGCTTGTTCTGGCCATTAGGATGTGCGCAAAAGCCATGTGTGTCGCTTTTTGGTAGAATCCAAATAAGCTTCTACTTTTGATAGAGCCAGTGTGTGATTCACCATGTTCTCTCTCTTTATTACCATGATCTGCAATATTTTAGATTGTCTTGGTTGGACAGCCTGGGCCCCTGAATGAGAACAATGTAGAACAGAGCCCCCTGCTGACTCTAGATGGAAGTGTAGTGTGACTGCAAAAAAACAATGAAGAAAATAAAATCTTTCTGATTGTAAGCCAATCTGCAATTTGAGGATTGTTGGTTACTACAATTTCATTACAACCCATCCCAAGTGATACATACTTTAAGCTATACTTCATAAGGTGTAGGGCAGGTGTTAAAACTTACATGAATAAAAAAGAGGGAAATAATCCCAAGAGAATATTGGATTCATGGACATCAATTATCACAGATCAAAATCGTCCATAGATGGAGCCTAAATTTAAACCGTTCAGATAATTCAAATAGCCATTTATCAAAATAATGACATATTTTGAAAGTAATAACTTTTGAAATCTCAAATATTGATACATCTAAACATATCATGATATATGAGATTATTTAATATTCCTATCACATAGAAGACTATCTTTAAGGTAAGAAAAATATTTTAATTGCTTCCCAATAAAGAAAATTGGGAAAGCTCAAATCCTTTCAATCTGTAGTTAATCTGTTTAAACACAGTTAAATATATACACAAGGAAAATATGCCACTTTATCTGTGGCATTATAACATTATATGATCTTTTTAACTCTTCAGAGATCTTTAGTAATGCACTTGCCAAAGTTAATTTAAAACATGATTTGGGCTCTGAGGACAACCCAAAACACTCGTTTGGCAATATTGCAGATTTGATGTCCTGTCACTCTGGAAATATTTCAAATTTATAAAAGCAGGCTGTTGAGTCTACGATTTGGCACTTATCCCTGAAAGAGGAAAGGGAATTTGTTCAGTTGTAGGAGGAAATACCCTAATCAATGCCCTGGAGAACCGCTATTTAAGTCGAGTGCTTTATTATGAAATCATGGGTATTTAGCAGAATTATATCCAGATAGCGTTTTTATGTTCTTTCCTACCAGTCAGAAATTTCTTCTCCGTGGGAAAATTGAAAATAGGGTATTGACAAGTTGTAGAAATAATGAAGAATTCCTTACAGTGTGGTGTTTTTTTTCAGATTAGGGGAGACAGAGGATCTTTGGTTTGTTATCTTAGAAAATGGGTCAAGGCACAGGTGGGATCTGTGCTTCCTTTCACTTTCTTTAAATCCTGGGCTTTCTGGGAGGCTTAAGAAATTTGTCTTTATGTTCTGATTTTGCTATTTTAAGTGAAAAATGCTGAAGAAAATGCTTATTTATGACATTGCTCAAAAGCTTCGCTATCTGGCTCATCATGTCTTATGTGCATTTTTGTTGTGTTGTGAATACACTTTTTAAACCCCCAATTTACCTGGGAATATGTTGTCCTTATTCACTTTGATAAGTGAACATTAGAATGATAGCAACATCGGGGTCCTGCAGGGGAGCTACAATGACAAGCACAGCCCAGATGAAACACAATGCAGAGGAAATTGAAAATGTGTGTATGTATGTGTGAGTGCGTGCGTGTGTGTGTGTGTGTGTGTGTGTGTGTGTGAGTGTGTGTGTGTATGTGTATGAGGGAGGGGCAATGTTCCCACTTGGAGCAAAATGCAGAGAGGTGATGTCTACTGAGGAAACCAGTAAAGCAGCTCCAGGAGAATGTCATTATCTAGCCTAATGCTCTGCAAATGTGGAGAACTGGCCTCTTATTTCCTCTAAAGGCATTGCAATGTGACATTTACAGCTAAAATTTTAAAATTATGTAAAACACATATACATGCTTGGTGCACAGTAAGTGTTCAGTAAATATTTCTAATTTATAGGAATGATTATCCTTACCCGTATTTCATGCATGTGAATACACACAGTGATAACGAGGACTTTGGGACATTGCTACTCAACCCCACCTGTCCTCTGTTCACGCACACGCACATCTTGGGATGAAGCACTCTGGACCACGTGCTCTGGATCGTTCAGCGAGCTCTGGACCTTCAGGCCTCCATGCTATGTACATTCGTGCGACTGGAACAGGAGGCAGTATTCAAACACGAGCCGGTAGCTTGTCAGGTGAGAAGGGCACAAGGAGCTTTGACACAGGAGCAGAGGAGGACTCTGTCGTAAGCAGTCAGAGAGGGCTGGCTTGGTGGGGAAGAGCTCAACATGAGAGGGACCACCACTGAGATCGACCACAGGGGCCCGGGGACATTCAGCCTTAAGATGGCTCAGGACATGAGCCAGACAGTGGCCAGCACATCACAAAGGCTTCTGGTGGACTCCTCAGACCCTGCCAGGAACCTGAAAGTCCTCTTAGACACTGGGGTTGGAGGCAATTGCATAGTCAGTCTGAATTCAGGGAGTTAAATTATTGGGTTTACATAAGAAAGATGCTGTCACTCTGGGGGCAGACAAGTAGAACAAAAAGATGCCAAAAGGAAAGCCTGATGGTGCCCAAACCAAGAATCTAAGAAGGCCTCAGGGTCCTCTCAGACCTGGAAAAGGAATTCACTCAAATCTAACACCTGGTGCCACACAGACGCCTGTCACTTCTCTAGCTACAAGTGTTTTTTGTTTCTTTGTTTTGCTTCTACCCTGCCACCCTCCTTCAATTTCCATGACTTTTAGCGAGTCAGGCTTCTAAACGTTCAGAGTGGTGATAGATAGGATCGTTATGGCAGGAGAAGCCTAAGTCTTCCCGTACCTCTCCCTAATCCCACCCAATCTCCCGGATGCAGGGTAGGCAACACCCCAGCTCTAAATTATGTTTTTCTTCAAACTAGGAGGTCATTGAACATCAGCTTCTTTTAGGTGACCGGGGCTGTTGATTCTAATGTGCTCATGTGATAACTCCTAGGCAAGATGCTTGTCCTTTAATAGGGATTTCAGGGGACAATGCTTTCCAATGGAATTAATCCAGTTATGAATGTTAGATATTTGGAGACAGTTTTTCTTTTAATGTCACATAAATATCAACATTCAGCCATTTGCCTTTTCCCCTCACCTGTAGGTCTGGACATAGCCACGTAGAGATATGCTCTGTGGCTTTGTCTTAAAGTTCCCTAATTGATCCTCCAAACCCGTTCTGGATATTAATCTTCTTGAGGACCTATGACCAGGGTTTCGTGTGGGTCTCTTGCATAGTGCCATTCAGAGTAACCTTGTGCACCTGCGCTGTTATCTTCTGCTCAGACTGTTCTCTACAACCACACCATTCTGGTGTTAAAGTAATTCTTGGAAGCACAGGCAATGCAAATGAAGCCAACCAAAATGTCAGTTTTTAACTGACAGGTGAAGAAACAGAAAATGATCTTAAAAATCTAAATTTGTATTTTAATACTATGTAATGTTTCATTTTATCAGGACAAAGTCCAACTTCCTTGGCATGGCCTATATAAGTATCTTTAAAATATTGCCCACCTATTATTCCCAACTGGCTTCTCTAGTCCAAACATACTCCACTTCTCGCCACTCCTTGAAGGTGAATGTCCCGCCACGAGCCACTCTGCATCTTGGTCATACTATTCTCTGTGCCTAGAACAAACTTTTCTTTTTTTCCTAAGAAATTCCTACATCTTCCCTAGATTTAGAACTAATGTCTCCTCTTTACAGGTTTTTCTTGTGCTGCCATAAGTTGTCCCTCCACCTGAGCTTCCACGGTCTTCATTTATAACTTGATTACATTATCTATAAAAATATATCATAGGTATCTATTTATATAAATGTCTACCCTGTGTGTTCATAGTGGGAAGGGACTATGTTTTATTTGTTTTTGTATTCTTAGCACCTAACACAGTGTTCCTTTCCCTAAAATAGAAACTCAATAAATACTTGTGGAATGAATGAATGAAAATGAATCATAAAAGGTAGAAAGCAGTCTTGATGATAGGAAATGTGTGTCTTGACACACAGGATAAGGTACAACACAAGACTTGAGAAAGAAATAGAATAATTCTGCCATAAAACATTCTTGTTAAAGAAGCCATAGGGTATTAGAAACTGAATTATTAGAAACATTTTATTTTTAAAAACCACTTTTACTATAAATTTCTACTTGCCTCTTAAATAAGAAACACAATCCCTAAAAAATGAATATCAGTTATTGAGCAATCAGAATTTAAAAATTATGTTTAACTCACAAGTTGGGAGATGCCTAAGTAGGTGGAATCCATTGAGTTCTGAATAAAATTGGCATGTCCTTGCTTTCTGACATCGAGGTGCTGAAATATGCTGTCAGGTACTAACATGTCTGTTGATGGCAACTTGGCTTGGCAGGTAGAAACTCTAGTGAGTTTTATGATTACATTTTCATTACAAAACACAGATCTATATCTAAGGCAGCTTATTGCTTAGAGTTATTAGTCATATGTTGGTAGGATGCACGAAGTGCTGTTATTCCTGCACATATTTAAAACTGGAGCTTTGCTTGAATATCCATTTGGTAAAGAGTTTAGCTTATGTCCAGAATCCCAGTGACAAGTGAATACATGTAAAAGAGTTAGTTAAACCAGATGTTGTGTATAGCAGAATTAAAATGCCATTTAAATATTGTTCAATTTTTTTAAGTTTCTTTCAGTGTGCAGTATATATAAATTATACATGTGTAAATATATATTATCTCCAGAATATAATCAAGTTTATATTCAAGTAAAAAGTATTATTTGCTATTCTTTGTATGTTTAATTTATCAATCCTGCTCTTGCCAATATTTTATAAAATTTTGAAACCAATTATAAAAATGTAGGTCAGAACTATAAATTTTGAGTAATGGTTATAGCTATAAGAATATTTCGGTCACCTTAATTAATGAAAATATTTTGACAGAGAATAAAAATGATTAAAATTTAGGTAACATTCATTCCTTATTCCCCCTCCAACAATAACAACAGAAAAGCAAATGACACTTTAATCACAGTTGTAATTTATAGCAGGGGAATTTTTTAAATTGTTAGTAGACTTATAAGGACACTAAAGACTTCTTAAAGTCTTGAGTCACTAACAAATGCCATCACTCATTTCTACAAGTTGATTTTTGGAGTGGTTCATCAAGGAAGGCCACTATGGTTCTTGGAATGTATCTTGATAAAGGACACATTTATCTTTCTCTAGTGTGATCATTGCACTATTGATTTGACTATTTTCTGTTTGAATGTTCAGTTAGATCATATAGTCCACTGAATTTTTATTTTTATTTATTTTTTATTTTTTTATTTTATTTTATTTTTTTTTTGAGACAGAGTCTCACTTTGTTGCCCAGGCTAGAGTGAGTGCCGTGGCATCAGCCTGGCTCACAGCAACCTCAATCTCCTGGGCTCAGCGATCCTACTGCCTCAGCCTCCCGAGTAGCTGGGACTACAGGCATGCGCCACCATGCCCGGCTAATTTTTTGTATATATATTTTTTTTAGTGGGTCAATTAATTTCTTTCTATTTTTGGTAGAGACGGGGTCTCGCTCAGGCTGGTTTCGAACTCCTGACCTTGAGCGATCCACCCGCCTCGGCCTCCCAAAGTGCTAGGATTACAGGCGTGAGCCACCGCGCCTGGCCAGTCCACTGAATTTTGACATCAGGATATTTATATCAGAAAATTCAGAATACTACATGAACAATGTTCAATCCAGATTATTTTCTCCACCCTACAAAATGTAATTTGGCAAAGAAAGACAAACTCAATTAATTTCTAATGCATACTTTCTCCTTTCTGCCTCACTCTTCCATATGGAAAGAAAGACTTTTGTAGACTGAGGTTATCTGTTTATAAAAAAGGGGGGGTATCCTTCTTTTATGCCAAGATTGAGTTGCAACTGCCAATTAGAGGCCATGTTGGTGGAGCACTCCTCTAGGTCTGCTAATACTTCTTGACCACTGTTCATTGCAGTAGATTGCAATAATTAGTGCTGTAAGCACAAATACAAAAATGAGGGGGTTGCACTAGGTGATTTCTGAGGCCCCTTCCAGGATTAGAATTCTAGAAATTGTTGAGCCTGAAATTGCTAATGTGTTTCTGAATGGACCCAATTTAAGCTCAGGGAAAAATTATTCATTTGAAAGATGAATTTATTAATTTTGGCACAGAAATACAAGCTTAACTGAAATGTAAGTGCTGGTTAAACACTAATGATAATAATAATATGTGATTCTACAGCATTTTGCCTTTTACAAAGGTGCATTTAATTCACAATAACATTGTGAAAAAGTTCTCTGTGAAAAGTTATATGGCCAGGATTTTCTCATACCTCTAGCAAATTTGTACAAAATTTGGTATTACAGCAATCATCCTTAGTTTTCTCATGTTGTCAAAGATTCTGAGCAGTCCCTGTTAATACTGGTATGTCCAGGGAGTGGAGGACGGGAGGGACCAAATGCATCCAAGCCTGGAAGCTCCATGAAGGCAAGGGCTATCTCTGTCTTGCTTATCACCACACTTAATATCTGATCCTTATTAAGCCTTATTAAGGTTATACTCCAGTGAAGGGAAACTAGCCATAAACAGATATGTAATATTTCAGGCAGTGGTAAGCACTATAACAAAAAATGAAGAAGAGTAAGAGAGAGTAGTGGCAGGATATTTTAGACAGAGAAGGAATCGTTTAGGGAGTGCCATTTGGGAGAGGGGAGAAAGAAGTGATATTTAGGGAACAGTTTTCCTGATAAAGAAAAGATGACAGAAGGACCCGTCCACGGTAGCGTGCGCTCAGCATGTCTGAAGGACAGCAAGGGCATCAAGTGGCTGGAGTAGAAAGACAGAAGCAAAGGGTCTTAAGAGATATCACAGAAGTAGAGGTTGGGAAACAGATACCTTATTTAGGTCATTGATTAGGTAAGACAAAATGTACCTAAGTCTACTTCCGTATTAATAAAACTATAAAGGAGTAAACATGGGAGATTAAAAAAAAGACAATTGGATATCTTGTCACTAGTTTAACTCAGGAACTCTACTTCTTTAAATTTCTGTATGTTCATTTTTTTTTTTTTCTTGCCTGGAAACTTGAGTTCAGCCCATTTCATAGTTTTCCAATAAAATTTACCTTTTTCACAAACCCACACTACTCATTCTGAGAGTCAGTTTTCAAAACCTTGCCTCTAAAGTTTCTGTTTTCTTCCTTTTTTCCTCACCAATGGCTGTGAACTTCCTTTTAGAGACGGTGCACTGAAGGCCCCTGGATGTAAACCAGCCTTCTCCAAACAATGCTTCACTGAATATTATTTCTGGAAATGTTAGCGAGTGTCCTGGGGTCAAATAAATTTCTGAAATGTTATGTTCTGTATTCCTTCTCAAAATTGTACAATGCACAGGGGCAAATTACAGGCTTTGAGAAGTCCTTCAATTTATAAAAAATAAGCCCAAATATGTTTATTTTCTAAACATATTTTGTCCTGGAGCTTTGAGGGTATTTTTTTCCCCTGAAAATTCCTTAATTGTATATGCTATAAGTATCTCTGGGCCCATTCTCAATGCACTCTCTCAGTGCTCCATTACATCCATCCATCCATCCATCCATCCATCCATCCATCCATCCCCCATCCATCTATCTATCCATCTATCCATTCATTTTTATAATTGGACTAAGCAATGAGAATAAAAAATGAATAAATACATCATCCTTAGCGCAAGGTCCTCTATTCTTATTGAGGAGACAGCTACATAAAGGGATAATTCAAATTCAATGTGATAAATGCAGTAGCAGAGATATGTATGAATTATTAAAGAAGCTCAGAGAAGAGGGTACTTAATAAAGCAAACTATTGTCTAAATGCCTACTCTCCCTTATTTTGAAGTCATATAATCAAAGAAAGATTAGAAGTGCATTCCAAAACAAACAACAGCAACAGGTTTCTCTACAAACATATTGGATTTTTGTTTAATTTTAAAAGTTTTTGACCATAGAAGAACTGAATTTTAGTACATTGAGGACTTTGCCTCTTGCAGCATTTCTACTCAAAGTCATAAGGAAAAATATGGTGCCACAGTGCCCTTCTAGAAATTCCAAGATGACATTTTAAAGCACATTCGGATATAATTTTAAAATGTTCTGATCAGCACACGGCCAAGAGGAAGAATACAGTGGGCTCGGACTCTGTGCCAGACTATCTTTTTGGGGTTTCTATGTGTCCTTGCTTCCCACGCTAATTCTAAGGAGTTGACTTATTTCAGTATAGAAAATCTAAACCTTTCAGGAATTCTTTTTTAACCATTTGCTTGAATTGTTGAATGCTTAAATATCTGCCTTGCTGACATATATTTTAGTTTTAGTGTATATTTTAGTTTTATCTGCCTTGCTGACATATATTTCAGTTTTATGATACATGCAGTGTTTTGTTTGGATTTGTCTTTAACCTCATCAATAATGGCTTGAGAAAAATGGACATCAGAATGTGGCAAAAAAATAAGTCAAGCTTTTCTAGGAAGACTGATTATCTTTCTAATATAAACCGAATACATTTTTAGTAATTGTGGGATGTGTGAATTGTCTCCTGCCTTATAAAAGCATAGATCTATTGCACAGGAATTTGTTCTTTCCTGGAAATGTTCTAGAAGAGAGGGCTGTAACATAAATACAATTTCTTTTCTCAGCAAATAAAAGACAGTGAAGGTAATATGTTAGAGAGAAGCTGTTGGATAATGGCCATTTCTGAAGATAGTCAATATCTTATACCTGTGGCTTAAATCTCAGTGTACACATATGAAGTTTGGGGCATTTGCTTTCTGGATCCAAGTCCAGTCGGGGGGGGGGCGGATGATAATATTTATCCACTATGATTCACCAGAGTTTGAGTATATGCAGGAAAAGTTTATAGGCACTTGAAAATACTAATATTTTTGATAAAATAATCTGTCTGCATGTTCCAATTTTCATTTTAACTATTTCCAGTTTAAAGATGCGACAACTGTTGAGACTTTTAGTATGTATAGGCATACTCTGGACTGCTAACTTTTAAAAAGTGATTAGAGTAATAATTATAGAGTAAAAATTATTTTAATAGTTTGGATTGACATAGCCAAACAACTCGTTCAATTCTACATTTCATTTTATAGTTAGATAAATAGATGGTTATAAATAGATAACCAGAAAGGTATATTTTTGTGATAACCTATGAAATAAAAATGCTTATCCTTAAAAAAAGAATACCCCAGCTTTTAAAGTAGAGTCTCTCAACCTCAGCACTGTGACATGCAGAACCACATAATTCTTTGTTTCAGGGAATGGGACAAGTGGGAGATTTTTTGGTACACTTTGGATGTTTAGCAACATCCTTGGCTTCTACCCATTAGATGCCAGTAGTAACTCACCCTTTTCTTTCCAGCAGTGACAACCAAAATGTCTCCAGACATCGTCAAATGTCCCCCCAGGCCAGGGAAAGTGTCCCTGGTTGAGAATCACTACTTTAAAATATAGATCAACTGTTTGAACCCATGATGAGAGGAGGAAGACTGCAGGATTACTGTTAGTAATTCTCCTATGTGAAGGATGGAGAAAAGGTAGAAACTCCCTTTAAAAGTCGAGAATCTGTGCACCACAGGCCTCCAGTGGGCGATATTCACAGAGCTCAGATGTGAATGCACCCCTGCAGCTGAGCTGAGTAATTGCAGTGCTGAAATCACAATCCTTCAAGACTAAGCTGTGGCCATGGTGAAGTGGACAGAAACACTGTCCTGCTGAAAGCTAAGGATAATCATACAAAGTGGCAACAATGTGCATGCACCTCCTGAGCAAGCTTGGGCAGATGGTTGCTGGTACTGAGGGCTATTATTAGGACCCCCGAGGTCCGCTGACAAGCCACACTCTATCAAAGATAGATAAGAGAGTCTCTGCGAGCAGTCATGGGGTTGGTGGCCACTTGGCATGGTCTCATGAAGGTTCTCATCCTCTCTGGCCGGGATTTCACCAACCTCTTAACTGGTCTCCTTTGGTAGGCTGGCTCTGGTCCAACCTTCCTCTGAACAGCTGTCAGAATGTTCTTTCTAAAACACACCCTAGAATTATCTCTGCCCTGCTTAAAATGCTTTGATGTTTCCTTTGAGATAAAGTTCAAGCTCCTTAGCATGGCCTAGATGCGGACTTCATCTTTTGACACCCTCTTTCACGCACATCAAATCCCAAACTCAGATGAAAAAATGTCCCTTCTTGTCTGTCTATTCTTGCTCAAGCAGCCTTTTCCTGTCACTGTCACTTCAGCCCAAGTGTCCAGTCAGTATTTTTTCATTTAAAAAAATTCAATGAAGAAGAAAGACTTTTTGTTGTGTTCAGCTCTCTCTTCTCTTTCCCCCTCCCTTTTTTCTCTCCCTCCTTTTCTTTCTTTCTACATTTCCATGTGTTACTAAAACTCTGATTTTACGATTTTATGGCTTACAATTTTTCCTCTGCTCTTTCCCATAATTTCTCTCCCCTTCCCCACTCTTAATTCTCCTTTCTATATCTCTGACTATTCCTTCTTGGCCTCTTTTGGTGATAAGTTTTCTCCCTCCTTAAATTTCTGTGCATAGCAGGGTTCCAACACTGGTACTTTTCTCTTTTCACCCTCCAAATGCTTGCTGGACAATCATTTCTATGAAGAGACTTACACTTCGGTGTTGGTGACTCCCAAATGTGTACATCTACCTCTGTCCATTTCTTGAGCACCAGACTTCTGCAATTCAAGGTCTACGAAATAATTACCCTGCGTATCTAATGTACATCCCCCATTCAACACGCCTTCAGCTTAATTCATCTTCCCCCAAAGACTTGGTTTCCTTGAAATGCTGAGTTATGCAATCCTTTTCATCAAACACCCGGGATTTCTTAATGCTCCTTCACCCCACATATTCAATTGGTAACTACATCCAGTTGGTTTGCCTATTTAAGATCTCACATAGCTTTTGTTATGTCACTGACTTTATTCAGACTCTGTGGTGTGTGTTATGTTTCAAATATTTTTCAGCAATGCACTCCTAGTCTTATGTTATTTCAATCTCTTACCATTCTTGCTGCTGACAAAACAATACTGGTCACGTTACTTCTCTGAATAAAACCCTTCAAGGGCCTCCCCATGAGACATATATGAGCAAGCTCCTTGCCACGCTAGTACAGGGAAATGGGTACATAATTATGTCAGGACTACATTAACACAAAAATATCTACCTTAACAGGCATTGTTAAATGGATATATCTAGGATTGAGCAAAGGCCAAAAATCAATTCAGAGGAAACAACACTGACATATTACACATGGCCCCCTAACTTCCTTCCCAGACTTATCAGTTCCCCATGAGGACTCTTCTTCTATGAACCACATATTCTAGCCATGTGAACTCCTTGCAGATTACTGAATTTGTAATACTTCCTTATACCCTGTGGTTTTTCTATACCTAGATATACCTAGAATATACTTTCCTCCCTTATTCTCCCAATCTTTTTTCCCTGAGTTCCTTTCTCCCCACTGCTTTCCTGGAAAATGCATACTATTCCTTTAAGACTCTGCTCAAATATATACCACTCTATGAAGCCTTATTTGACTTCTCTCATCAGATATGCTGAATTCTTTTCTCTCTTTTTCATCTGCACTCCACGCTATAAAGGCAATATCATTGCATCTACAAAGTTTAATTCAATTACATGACTTTATTTACTTCCTCATTTACTAGATTGATAAGGCAAGTCACTTTCAGGAAAAACTCTGTGTTATTTACTCATAACACCTACTTATGGCATCCAGAGGACAGAGACATTCTGAAATATTTTTTTGAAAAAAGAATACAAAATAAATGAATAGATGATTTGTAAGAATATACCAGACAATTTTAAGGTTCATTCCAGCTCTTTGTTTGCTGACTCTAAAACAATTTTCAAAGCTTCTCTCTTAGTATTTGTAGATAAGGAATAAAAGGCATTTCTCTCAAGAGAGAAGATACATTGACTTTGATTTAAAATAAACTGAGTGAAGATGTATCGTGCCAGTTCAATGTGGACAGCATCTTAAGAGCAGTTTTGATAGGGACAAAAGACATAACAATCGTGTTATCACTGAGGGGCAGAGAGGCAAAAAAGTAGAAGGAAAAGAGGCTCAATGAGGAAAAGCATGGTGCCATGTATTCTTCAACTATTGCAAAATTTTGCCATGAAAGAGCTATGGCTGTTTTTCACTTTTCAATCGCTTTCTAATTTTTTGTCAAAGGGAAAGGAGCCTGCACATCTTATCCAAATTTGCTTTCTAAAATGACAGAATTAAATGGAAAAATATCAAACGACCACTTTTCCTTAAGTGACATCCTTTGAGTCCTTCAAGAGAAGCGAAACCATAAAATCAACAAAAGACAAAGCAGAGACTGATAGCTGCTGCAAGGACAATGCCACTAAAACCTGTATCAATGAAAGTTTTTATTCATATTTCCATTGTAAAGATCACTATGAAGTTTGCTTCCATGAAATGCTATTTCTTAATTATAGGTATGAAGGTATCAATGACTATAATTAAGATAGAAGACTTTATTTTAATGAAATCAATGTTTAGAGTTGATGATGGAAGTTTTATCATGTCCCTAATAACTAAAATTCCACCTCTCAGTATGATTGGCACCACAGGAGCCAACCACTTGGACAACTGAATTAATCTTTATATAATCCAATAATTACATATCATGGAGACATGACTATTAGCTAGACAGAAAGAGAAAATTCTCAGATCATCAATCATCAAAAATTATTGATGAAGGAAATTTCAGAAACATCTTGGGAAAAACTACTAAGCCTTAAAGTGAGGGTGCTCTCAGTGACTTCTGCTCCGTTTTGGAAAGAGAGAATGATGTGTTGGTTGCTCCCAGGTCTGTATTCCATGATTTGGGCCACATACACATCCCATTTTGGCAGAATTTGCATAACAGAATGGTAACTAAGACAGACAACGGTCTCCACACAGAAGGTGAGGAAAAGATGGAGAAACAGAAGGACAAGGTCCAACTTTATTTGGGGCCAAACATTGCAAGGCTTTGGCAGAGTAATGCATGCTCTGCTCTGCTTTTTGAGAACATGGGAGGCGAGGTCTCCCACCCCTTCTGTACCACCATCTGCCTCAATCCTGCTAAGGGAGCGTATGTGACAGTAATCTCTGAAAAACTGTAGTATTTTGACTTTCGATATCTGCTATGTAATGGTATGGGGGAAAATATTGCCCAAAATATAACTGTTCGTATATTATTATTTTCTTAAAGCCACTAGGGAATGGATTTGTAATGGTACTTTCATTAGTATAAACTTCAAGATTATAAACAAAGCTCCATAATATCTCATCCATTAACTGGAAAGAGTTGAAATATATAGAGTTAAATAGGAACCAGTAATACATACAGGATCAGCAATATTCATGTATTCCTTAATAGAAAACAACATGCTCCAACTAATAGTTGATGATTGCTTCTCTCAAACCTAGGCCATGACCAGAAGCTAAGCGATTGCTCTTTAGCCACAGCATCAAATAAAAATTCTCATTACATTCAATTGGCCTTTCAGGTATTAACTGCTATTGTGTATTTTCTGATATGCATTTTATCGTCCTACTGCAATTGATTTAACCCTTGGGCACTTTAAGGTGATCACTGTGTCTATTGTTAAACAGAAGAAATACGGCTTATATTAGTGCTCAGGACCAGGAAATCCTGACTCTGGGTTTGAAATAATAAGAATGCCACTATTACAAGCTTAGCATTTATAGGTGCTGAATATTCTAACCAAATGTTTGTAACCCCCACATTCTGTCTGTCAGAGGAATACACCTGCACTTCATTACCTGACCCTCTGTAACCCCACAGAAAGATTTGAAAATCAGGCATGCAAGGAAGAGAGAGAGAGAGTCTTCTCTACCTTTTCTGTAGAAATCTCAATGTTTTTGGTGGGAGATACAAGTAATGAGAAATTTGCATTCAGCCCTTCAAGGCTTCATAGATGACATCTTTAGGTGCACACACTCTATCAGTGGTGAATTCAGACCTGAAGACCCAGCCCCCTGAAAAATCAGTAGCAGGACATGGCTCTCCCTCTTACTGCCTGGATTTTCCTAGCAGTGTTAACTCTTAGGTTTAGAAAAAAAAAAAAAATTCTACCTTCTTCTTTTTTGGAAAAGTTGGACAGGTAGAAGAACTCAAAATTTTTACTTAATAAAATGCGGGTTCAAGTTCCATCCTTCCTACTTAAAGGTTATATTCTGTCCACTTCTCAGAATCTTTGAATTCTGGCCTCAAAAATGGGAATAATGACGTTATTTGCCTCAAATGAAGGCTATAAGAATTAGTCCGATGATAAAAATTAAAAGTATTTCACCATGAATCCAAAATATCCATCTGTTGATCTATCTATTAATATCTCTCTACCTTAATTTGAATGCTAGTTTTCATCATCCTTCAGTTTACAGCCAGGATGAAGTCCAGACATCAGTAGAC
This sequence comes from Microcebus murinus, assembly GCF_040939455.1. Taxonomy (NCBI): domain Eukaryota; kingdom Metazoa; phylum Chordata; class Mammalia; order Primates; family Cheirogaleidae; genus Microcebus; species Microcebus murinus. The sequence continues at coordinate 90,862,697 of NC_134111.1, read as the reverse complement.
TTCGTAAGAATCAAGAAATAAATATCTTACTCTATCATGCCAGTAAACATAAATGAACTCCACCAGCTAAAAACCCAGTAATCTGTTGGGTAAGGGGTAGAATCAGGGCATACCCAATTTGAACACCCTCCTCTTTGGCACTGCACACTCAGAAAGCATTTAACCCTCAGAGCAGGAGAGGGAAAATGAGATGATGAAGCCCACCTCTCACTGGAAGCACACTCTGTGCCCCTCCGCCCAGGTAAAAAATAGCTACCACCATGATATTACATTATAATGACTCTTTTCTATTATTTCAACATCTCATTTTTTGGTAAGAGTAGAAGAAGGGTAGAGTAAGAGAGAGGAGAGGGAGAAAGGGCACTGGAAAAGCTTAGTTTAGTCACAAACACTCCTTATAAGAATTAGGCATAAGATAATCGTTCGAATGGCTTTGTTTAAACACTATTCAAAATGTTGGCAGAGACAGGAACAACAGTTCCGACCTTAGTTCCCCTCCTGGAGGCCGGATACCTTTCCCAGACATTGAACCACTAATGGGAAATTAAAGGCAATAAAACAACAGCTGGAATCCCATAACTGACAAGGTTTATATTGTACTCGGAGCAATTCACACTTAAAGAATTTCCTTTCCAATCATCAGGCTTGTTTCTTTCTCTTCAGTGTTCAAGTTGATGGACCCTCTCCTGGTAAAGTGGTTTTCTCTGTGTATAACTGAACAAAGCTGATCTCATCATCGTCTCCATACACTGTTCTACCTCCAAAGATTTGAAAAGCTTTGCCCTCTTTTTTACCCCTGGCTTGAAGGTTTGGCTAGGGGAAGGGAAGAAAAATTTGAGTGCTTACTGCATGAACCATATGTGTTTGATACTCTCTAATAGTGTTAGTTTTCTATTTTGCCCAATGCCATGGGCATTATTTTCCCAATTTCATGAGCAACTGAAGTTCAAAGTCGTCTCAGGGATAACTCTTTCTGTCTCTTCACCCATGTGAAGTCAGATTCTCTAGCAGGAAAAGAAGAGTGAGTTACTATTGTCCACTGGAGGAGAAATTGATCAATTCTTATAGAATGGCAGTAATAACAATAGCTAAAATTTACTGGGAACACTTTATGTTCCCACAAGTGTGCTAAGTGAGTTATATTAATTAGTTCTTTGAACTTTTCTCTCATCCTCTCATCCTTTTCACTATCATAATTCTTATTTTACAGAGAAAGAAATTGGGCTTATAGGGGTTAAATAATTCATTTGGGCTTTGAGCAATAAATGATAAAACCAGAATTTAAACATGGGAAGTCTGACTTAAGAATGAGGGCTCTAAATAATTTTTCAAATGCAACTAAATACACATGCATGGACAGATCCAAGGTCATTATCATCTGTCACTCTCACTCCCATTATAATGTTTTCTTGACTGAAAGAAAAAATGGTGGCGTTATAGCCACCTCATTGGGAATACTGGTGGAAATGTGTTGCACTATTGAATGTCATCTGTGAAATGTGTCACATCTGAAAAAATGTTAAGATCTCTGCTTAATGGGAAAAACGGGCGGGTAAACAGATGGTCACAATAGCGTCTGTCTGGTGAGGGCTAGGGTAGGAGCATGTGCACAAGATCATGAGACAGCCAAGATAAGAGTTACCAGCAGGAAAGTTTTCTTAAAGGAGGAAATGCTTAAGTTGTATCTTAGAGGAAGAAGAAGAGTTCACCAGCCAGAAAATGGGTGGAAAGGCAACAAGACAGAAGGCAAAACACTACACAAAGAATAGTCTGTGGTGGTAAGAGGGGGAAGGAATTGTTCAACAAGCATGCAATAGCAAAGTTTGGGGGAATAAAAGGTGAACATCTGGTATTATTGTTGCTGTTGTTTGTTTTTGTTTTTGTCTCACTGAGTGATTTGGATTTTAACCTACACTGTGATTGGGAACTATTTAAGTATTCAGATCTGGAGAGTGACATGATCACAGTTACATTTCTGCAAAATAACTCTGCAAGATATATGGAGGATGAGTGAATACAGGGAGAGATAGAAGACAGAGAGATCACAAAGAAGGCCGTGATTCCATCTGAACTGCAGAAACCAGTGTAGGTGAGAGAGAATGGGGGTCTGAGCTAAGACCCCTAGTCTGGCAGGAAGACAAGGGAGAGAAGATTTATTTAAAAATAAAACCTTAGATTGTAGATTTCACAGAACTTGATAAACATTTTTGTATGGTGGGTAAAAGAGAAGGGAGAATCAAGGATGAACACAAGTTTACTTACTTGAGCAACTGTTGGACTGTGGTACCATTTCTAATGGGATATGAATGAGAAAGAGAAGAACCTGGGGCAAGAAAAATACATTCATTTTAGAAATACAATGAGATGCTCACATAGGGAATCTGAATGGTAGGCAGAAAAACATACCAGAATAGAATGTAACACAGTAGTTGCCCCTCCTCCCATAGATATGGAAGCATAAAATTGAGAGAGGGGAATATGTAATAGATGGATGGCCTGAAAAAACAGCAAAAATATTTTCTGTTCCTTTAAAACTTTCCCCACTCTTTTTAGGAACTGCGGGTCTGGCCTGCATCCCTGAGGCAGGGAGAAAGTCTTTTGTTCTTTGTGTTGTTGGAGATAGCCCAGCCATCCCAAGCTCAGGCCAGCCCCCCAGATGGGCCCAGGTAGGGCTTTGTCTTTGGCGGAGATGAGAAGATTAGGATTATTAACACAGTAGGCTAGAAGTGAGGGCAGTGGCTTTAAAAGTTCTATATTTCTGCTTATGTGCAGGAAATTTGGATTTTTAGAGAAAAGAGTCGTCTACCATTTTTACTCCTTTGCCGGCAAAGTAATAAACTTCTCTTTCCGTCTCCTTAAACCACTAGTTCTCTTTCATTCTTCTGATGCAGCCTCCAGGGCAAGTGCAGAGCTTTTGGTAACAAGAACACAGAAGGTATGGACAACAGGCGAAGTTTGTGGTGTCTTTGCTATGTAATTGATGGATACAACCTTGGGAGTAACTAAGTCCTCAGAGAGCCCATGGAGTTGGCAGTAGCAGAAGAGATCATTAGTCTAGGATAAATAAACACGGAAGGGCTCATTTAAGGAGAAGAAGCTAGTGGAGAACCCTGGAAATGAGCAGTTTGAGAGATATGAAGAAAGCCACCAAAGAATGACCTCAAATAAGTTGAGAGAAGAGAAATTTTCAAGAAGCTGAAAACGGTCAGCTCTGTCAGAGAGGCTGGTTAATGGAAAGAGTTGAACTACTCCATTTGAATTTGGCAAAAAAGAGGCAACTAATGAGTCAGCTAAAATGGTTTTATTGGGTCTGAGGAGATAAAAGGAAGATGGTGGCAATTTGAGCACTGAATAAAAGAGAAGGAAATCAGGGTCAATGGAGTCTATTACTTTTACTCTGAATGCTGAAAGCAGTTTCATATACCTCAATTTTCACAAGGTTTTGCATTTAAAATATTTCTTATGTGTCATAGGTAAATGAACTACATTATTTATAATTAATTTCAATAATTTTGTCTTGCTAATATATTTTCTTATATAACTTTGATTCATTTTTCTATGCATAAGCTTTTAAATTAGCAACATCGAAGAAACTAAATACCCAGCCATGTGTACCCAGTTCCTTTACATTCTCTCACTTTCATCAATCTCTTGATCTCTTGGTATTTATCTTTCCTTAAAAGCCATTATTCCGTATTTAATACTCTATGAAAATTTTATGGTTCTAACTTGTTCGTAAAATGTCATTGTTACCACTGTCCAATCTTGCTTGACTTCCACTCAGTCCTGCCCTTGGTTTTAATATGATCCACATAATAATTCATCCCAGTCTTCTGATCACTGCTTTCTAGGGCTTCTTGTTGTTTCTGCACTCTGGGTTTTATTTCTTTTATTTGTTTTCTTACTTTTTACTTTTGTTTTTTAATAATAATCGACAACATTTATTTTGTTGTTGTTGTTTTTCCAATTGTAAAATTATTTATAACTAATTTCTTTTTTTAATTGCAGCATATTATGGGGGTACAAGTGCTTAGGTTGTATATATTGCCTTTGCCCCACCCATGTCAGAGCTTCAAGGATGGGTATATTCACTCCTAATGGGTGTGATGTGCACCGTCTGGATGATAGTTTTTATTTTTAATGACATTGTAGTATGTTGTCACATTATATATAATCAGTTTAGTCCAGTTAGGGAAGATGCTGTAAATCAAAAATAAAAGAAAACTTGTGTGTTGTCATGTAGAAAGAAATACACAGAGTATTTTTTAATTAATATTTTTTTATTTCAGCCTATTAGGGGGTACAAATGTTTAGGTTACATATATTTCCTTTGCCCCACCCGAGTCAGAGTTTTAAGCGTGTGTGAATATACCCATCCTTTCCTACCCCTTCCCACCTGCCTGACGCTCGATGAATGTTACTACCATATGTGCACATAAGTGTTGACCAATTAATACCAATTTGATGGTGAGTACATAGGGGGCTTGTTTTTCCATTCTTGTGATACTTTACTTAGTAGGATATGTTCCAACTCCATTCAGGATAATACAAGAAGTGCTAGATCACCAATGTGGTTTTTTTGGCTGAGTAGTACTCCATGGTATACATACACCACATTTTATATAATCCATTCTGATAATAACAGCATCTCATTCACTTGAGACCTTATAGAAACAACCAAGATATTATTTGAAAAGGATAACTTCACATTATGGAATAAATTCTATACATAGTTAACTTAAACATAAATAGCTTCAGCAGTTTACAGAACAGTTCACAGAGTATTCAGAAGTGTTCATGTCCATATCCTACCGGCAACTATCACACCAGTTTAAGAACGCCATTAAAACCCACAAACAGGAGCGCTGCTGAGCTGTCTCAGCCTGTCCCTGGATCTTTTTTTCTTTTCATCTTTTGAAAGGTCTGACCCTCAGTGCCCTAGGCCAGTTGGTGCCAGACTCACTGCATCTGGCATTTTACTATAGAGATATCTCAGGCTCTTCATATATAAACCTCAGAGTTTAAACCTTGATATATAGGCTCCATAGAAGACATCATATGTATGATTAAAGAATTTGTTGCTTCTAATTACTTTCCTAATTGTTAGCTTATTAATCCACATAGAATAGCCACTACTGACTGACATTCTTTAAATCCCTGTAGATGCCTTTTATCTCATGCTGCTGCTATGGAAGTTTCTATATCTCCATGACTTCAGATTAGAAGAAAATGTTCTGAGCTTATCATTGTAGAGAAGATTGTTTTCCATTACTTTAAAGTCCTTTTCTCGGTGTCTACTTCCTGCCTCATGCTTCAAACAGAACTTACGACAAGTTAAATACTTTGTTCATTCATTCTTTCAGCAAACATTTACTGAGCATGATTCTAGGGCATAAAGTCAAGCAAGACAACTCTTCCTTCCTTTAAGGAGCTGGTTTTCCAGCTGGGGAGAAAGACAAATAGATGGATAACTACAGGACAAGTGCTAATGCTGCTGTTCAGACATGTACAAAGTGAAACACAAGTCCAGGGCTGTGTCTCTGTTTTAGGGATGGGGGATCAGAGAAGGCTTCTCAGAGCAGCCAGAATTCCACCTGAGTATTGAAGGATGACATGGAGTTTTCCAGATAATATGGAATAATGGCCTTGCAGAGAAAGAGGAGTGTATGTGTAGATGCAGAAATCTGAGACAGCATGGAATTGTGGAAGAAACTGGAGCGAGGAGAAATGGGACTTTCATATTAAGCCTTGCATAATTTAGGATGCTTGCATTTTGCATAATGAGAAAATATATGTATATATAAGTTGTGTAAGTATTAAAAGGAAAAATTAAACACCAGCACACAGAAAAAAACTGCATGACACCTTTGAGGAAGTTTGTTATAGGGAAGGGCTGGGGCTGAGTCTGGAACTCAAAGCCAAGGCCACCTCAATCAAGGAAGATTTACATGCCAAAGAAGGGGTCTTTAAATGATATCTGAAAGATTTGAGAAGATGATGAAAAACTTTGAAGAGGAAATGGATTTGGTTAGTATTCATTTTGGCAAAATATTACATTGAAAAAAGCATGAGAAGAAGAGGAAGTGGTTGATTTTGGAAGTGGAGGAAGCAAAAGACAATAATCCAGGAAAATAATGCTAAGGATTTGAGTTATGGCAGTGGAAGGGCAGGGGGAGGTGAGGAAGCAGATGAAAAGGATAAAGAGGTCAGGCCACAGAAACCAGTGACAGTTTCAACATGTCAATGGTGTGGTTGGGATAAAGGGTAGGAGAGGGGACTCCAGTTTGTGCAACTTTGACAGTCACCAGGGTATGAGAAAGATGGAACAAGTTTAGAAAAGTGAAAAAGAGTTTGTTTTTGATAGGTTGAATTGTTTTGTCCTATAGAATACCCCAGGGGAGATGCCTAATCAGCATTTGGTTAGAGAAAAGTTTGGTGCTCAGTAGGAGTTGAATGGACCCTTAACCACTCAAAAGCCTCACAATTCCTTAGATGAATTTCTTAGAAGTCAGACTTCAGCCAAAATTAAGGGACAAAGGAAAGGATGTACAAATTTAACAATATTTCAATGTTTATCAACATAATATTCCCATTTTAGCTAACATAATATGTGACAATGAGTTTTTTCAAAGTGAGACTCTCTCTTAAAAAGAAAACCAAAACCAAAGATAACAACAACAAAACAAAACTATCACTCTTTCTACAGGAGTCAAACCAGTTATCTTGGTAGCTTGTAGCCAAAACAATTGGCTGATTGAATTGCACATTTAGTAAATAGTTGTTTTGGCACTGTGTAGATGAGAAGTAAGAGGGTCTCTACCCAGAAACTTCAAAGCCCAGATAACAGTAAAGGTGTACTTCTGAAAGATATGATTGCAAATTGGCTGGTACTAAACAAATGAATATGTTTGATACATATTACAAGCATTTATAGTGAATAAGAAGACCTAAGTGCATTGGGGGAAATGGAGATTAAAATGGTACTTAAAGTCAAACACAGGATAAGTAACATCTGCTCTCAATCATTAGAGTCAGTGTTGAGACGTGCTCCACAGGGCCCAAAGCCTGGTCAAGCAACATTTTTGTTCCTCCATTTGTAGAATGTCACGTTAAGAAAACAGTGACTAAGAAAACAGTAAAAATCAGGCAAAGTCCACATTGCATATTTCAGCTAAGATAAACGTAGGAGTCACTAGAACATGCTTGTGTACTATGTGTATTTTAATAGCTTATCCATGAATCCCATAATGGCTTGGTATATGACTAAAAAGTCTACTATGAAGTCTTATTGTTTAGACAGGAAAGATTAATGGTAAAATTACCAACTATTATTAACATTCATTTACTTATTCAACAATCTGGGGGAGTTTATATGACAGGCTTGGCAGCTACAACAGTGAGTGAATCACACTTACCTCCTGATCATCTCGTGCAGACAGTCAGCCCACACTTACTAGGTCCGGCCCTACTTGGATTTTAGAATAAAGCAAGTTCAGAGAGTTATCTGAATTTTACTAAATATAGAAATTAGAGTTGTGAAGTAAATTGCCACTGTTATGAAGCTAACAACTGTCAGAGCGAGGGCTGGACTCCAAGTGCAAGGCTTTTTGAAATATAATTGCCTTTTATAGTCAAAGTAGGTCTCATGGAACAATTGAAGATATTAAAATAATGAAACTTCATTCATAATAGCCTCAAATTGAAAAATACCCAAATATTCATCAATAAGATATATTAATAAATTTATTATATTCATAAAATGAAATATTATGCATTGATGAAAATTAATGAATTATTATTACACACAGCTATGTAGAGGAAAGATATATAAGACTATGTATTATACAATGCATTTGCATAAAGAACAAAAGTCATCAATGATAAAAATCAGATAGCAGCTACCTCTCTAGGAAAGGACATGATGATCCCTCTTATATGTTAAAAATGTACTCTTTCTTGATCAGAGTGGTAGTTACAGCTGTATAAATATATCAAATTCATTGACTTGTGTATTTAAGATTGGTGCACTTTATGTATGTTATATCTCCATTTAAAAATAATAAATGATGAGCAGGAAAGAATTTGGTGAGCAGTGTCCTTAAAGCAGTTTCAGAAAAAAAAAAAAAAAAAAAACTGGCTTCAAGGTCTGAACAATTTAGCCTCCAAACCATTTCCTCATGCATTTTGCCCTGCCTCAGCTTAAACCTGTAAACCTGTACTATTTTACACCAGGGGAACTGCAATAAAGCACCAACAGGTCTGCCTGTCCTTCAGTCCATCCACACAATGCACCCAGTTATCCTTCCTGCATGGCTAATTGCCCCATTAACTCCTTCATGTAAACACCTTTGGTGGTGTTTCACTTTTTATCAAAAAACTCCACAGTCTTCAGCATGGGTCTGAGATTCTCTGCAGTCTTTTCTCAGCCAACTACTCCAGTATCACCCCCTACCTTTCACCTTAATTCTCCTTCTTTCCTTCCCTCCTGCTGGCTTTCCTTCCCTACCTGCCTTCCTTCATTCCTTCCACAAATATTTATCAAATGCCTACTTAGCATTGCCTATTTATCGAATGACACTTTGCCAGGTGGTAAGGAAATAAAAATGAATGAAATAGAATTTTACCATATTGCTGCAGTCTAGAGAGAAAGCAAAGATATCCATATACATACTATTACAAAGCTGAAGAAGGGCACAACAAAAGAAATAGACAAAGGCATCATGAAATCTAGAGTATAGGTGTTGGACACAACCTGGTAGATTCTTTATAGAACCCATGGAAGATGCTGAATCGAGAAAGAGAAAGAGAAACAGATCTGGCAGATAGAGATGGGTATGTAGTAGATTATGGCAATCTGGGCTGATGGAATTGCCTGAATAAAGTTATGTGGGCATGAAAAAGCATAGATATCTAGGAAACAAAAAAAAAAATAAATAAAAGTTGAGAAAGAGTAAATCTTATGGCCCAAGGGTGGTAATGAGGTGCAGCAATGCTTCAGATGGGAAATGGCAATAGACGGCCATATCATCAAGGATTTTGTCTGCAAAACTAAGGAGTTTGGATTTCATCCTACAGGCAGCAGGAGCTCCCAGACACACCCTGTGCAACAGCCATGCCTGGTTCCATAGCCGGTCCAGGAGCTTGCACAACTCTGCTGCAATGCATCTCATTTCTTCAGCTCCAAATACCAGTCCCACTTGGAAAAATTATAGTCATTGTTCCAGGTTGTATACCTGACAACATAGAATTGCTTTCAGTAAACTTGGCATGGACATTCTGCCACGGGTTTTCGTAAGGAATGATGTTGAGTACTAACCCATAAACTTTGCTGTGATGTTGTTCAAAAGTATTGTTTGTCATGTTTCACAGGGTTTTCTTTATGTGGGCCACCAAGGAAATGTCTCTTGGTACCAGGAATGGTTGAAGTCTCTTGAAAGCTACTTTGGGTTTATCTTAAGTAAACTCCAATTTATTTCAGAAGACGTTACTCCTCTTTGCTTTAGCTCAAAGCCAGATTTGTGGCCCATCTTTAAAAAGCTTGAGGATTGCACTCTATTTTTGTGTGCATCCTATTTCACCCTCTCATAATTTTATTTTCTTCCTTTTTTTTCAATATCCTGATTTCCTCACTTTTATATGGAGTATATATAATTTTGAGATCTGTCTGAAACTACTTATGGAACAACTTGGGCTACCAATGCCTAGGTGAATAAATTTAAAATGAAACAGGTTATCATTTCTTAAGATTCTTTAATGCCCCACCCCTTTATGAAGCCTTCTAAGATCCTCCCAAAGAGCTAGCCAGTGCCTGCTCAGAAAGCCCATAACTCTTTGTTCATATGTTTATTCTATTACTCCCGTGTTGCTTTGTAAGTAATCTCTTGCATGTTTGTTTTTCCCACCCTTCAGGAGTTCCTTCAAGTCAAGAACAAAAAGTTCTAATTGTACAGAATCCAGTGCTGTACCATGTAAGAATACATTTAATGCTTCTTGTATGAATAAATAAATGAATGACTAATGGCAAAGTAAAAGAAACTTGGGATAACCTTGCCTGTTAGGAGAGCAGAAAAAGAGGTAAAAGAATACAAAGAGAACAGTGATTAGGAAGCCCTGAGATGAATGGCTTTGTAGAAACATCTAGACACCTAGATAGATAGCCCCAAGTCCAAAGACTGGGCTCAGGATCAAAGAATCATTTTGAGCATAGAGTTGAGAAACAAGAAGAAAAAGGGAGAAAAGGAGATTGCACCTGTTTGAGGGAGAGACAAACAGGGTTAGATGTAGAGCAATTGACTATAAAAACAGTCATGTAAGAAATGCTTATTGAACTCCTGCCGAATCATCGCACTGGAGGCTGTGCTTGGAGACTGTGAAAGCAGAGAAAAACAGCAGTCTTGAAAGAACACGAACCCTCAAATCCTTTGAGGGCATGCTATGTGAGTTAAAACAAACAAAAGCAGAATTTGGGGAAACATAAACATTATGAAAATATATATTGAGTGTTTTTACTTCACAGTTATAGCGGCTCATTAATCTATTCCATGTACTGTTCAGGGTTCCACCATTCATTCACCCAGAGTGTTCATGGACTTGATCTCCCTTGGGACCCACAATGAATCCATGGGGGCAGAAGGGCAGATGGTTTTCTCCCTTTTTGGCAGATTAAGGGACTGAGTCTCAAGCAGGATGAGGTGCTTGTACAAGTTCAATCACATAGTCAGTGGTTAGTGAAACCAAAAGAGAGGCTTTCTGACTCACAGTCTGCAGCACAGTATCCAATTTATTTTGCTGCCTCAACAAGCTTTAGACAATACCTGATATCAGCTTACCAAAATGAGTGGAACTGTTCTCAAAGTTCCATTGAGTTGGTTCACTCATGGTGGCTTCCTGGAGCCTCTGGGATAAAGTTCAAGTTCATCAGCCCGGCACACGCGAGTCCCTTCCCTGCTCAGGTTCCCCAGTGCATCTGCACCTGTTGTGCTTCTTTCTGGGGCTTTGACCCAAACTGCCATTCCTTCTCTGGAATCATAGAATGTCAGTGAGGTTCTTTGTTTACTCTTAAATGTTTTTAAATCCTTATAAGTTTTGTCCCTATTTCATATTTGTTTTATCTATAAAAATGTTGAAATGACTGGTTATTTAACGTTCCCAATAGCTTAGCCTTAGAATGAAATAAAAGCCATGGAAAAGCCGGGCGTGGTGGCTCAGGCCTGTAATCCTAGCTCTCTGGGAGGCCGAGGCGGGCAGATTGCTCGAGGTCAGGAGTTCAAAACCAGCCTGAGCAAGAGCGAGACCCCGTCTCTACTATAAATAGAAAGAAATTAATTGGCCAACTAATATATACAAAAAATTAGCTGGGCATGGTGGCGCATGCCTGTAGTCCCAGCTACTTGGGAGGCTGAGGCAGGAGGATTGCTTGAGCCAGGAGATTGAGGTTGCTGTGAGCTAGGCTGACGCCACGGCACTCACTCTAGCCTGGGCAACAAAGTGAGACTCTGTCTCAAAAAAAAAAAAAAGCCATGGAAAGATACACCATTTTTATCCTCTGGCCTTGGGGATTGCCCTACATGAACCTCTGAGGGTGAACTCCAAATTGAAAGACAGGGAATTTTAGTGCACTATTAATTCACTTAAGGTTTATGTAAACTTAGCACATGCCTCAGATGTATTATATATTACCTAGCTGACTGGCTGGCTGGCTAGATGGATGGATGGATAAATGATTTAAAAACTATAGAAAACACAAAATAAAGAGAAAAATATCTGTGTTTACTAATCTGTAATTTTTATAATTATAATTCATCTATAATTTTTAAAAATATACCCTATAATTAACTTTATGGTCTCTTCACCTTTTGCACAATGATGTAACCCTTGTTGACATAGATATGAAAATTGCATATATGATGTGAAAATAAAGAGTTCATTTATATGACTGTCTTTTGGCAATGGCCCAATAAAGAACTTTTAAATCTAATTTATCTCATTAATTCCTTTCTCTGGTTATTCAAAGGAGCTTCTTTTTTTCCCTTTAGCATGCATAATGTAGGAAATATTTTCGCTCTCAAAAATCTCTAGGGGCTATATTTATTGCTTATTGATTGTACCTATTCTAAACTATGCCTTGCTAAAATTCAAATTTGTTCAATTGTTAAGCAGACAAAAATGAGTTCCAGCTAAGGTGACTATAATGTAGATTGCTATTGACTTTTGTTTTGGAGAAGAGAACAAAGGAGGAGAGACACACCTTCATATATAATAAATTTAAAACCATTTCTTATAAACAAAGTGGCAAACATTTGGTGAGCCAAGAGTTACTGTGAGTCAAGGGAGGGTGGAATGTGAGAAAGGCAAGGCTGCTTGGGGGTAGGGCAGGGGTTGGAGGGTGGCCATGGTCCTCAGACCACAAAGCAGGATTATTTGGGATTTTTGAGGAAACTTCCAGAAAATTTCAAATGATAGTCGCTTTTCCCTCCCACAGAAATTTTGAGAAAAATTACCATTCTGTAATTTTTGAATGTTTCTTCATGAAAAAAAATATAGTGAGGGAAGAAGGCACTGAATGTGTATCCAGTACTGCTCTCTAGAAGTTGCCGTTAAGCACATTCAGCTTCGCCGAGCTGAGTAAGCTCATCCTTTGCCATGGTTTTCAGTTAGGAAGATGGCAAAATGGTTTAAATTAAAGTAAGATGGGCAAAATGAAGACATAATATTAGAATTTATGGACATTTTGAAATCTTGAGATTCTGTTTTCTCTTTAGTGAAAACTTAATGACTTTCCTCCAGATCTCTCACTTTGTGATGTTTCTCTGTTTCACCAAAATAATCCATCATCTGTACCCACTGTCCTTTTCTTCCTCTCTAGAAGCCCCTCTGCGTCAGCTTCCCCTGGAGGGGATGATGTTTCTCACCAAACACAAGATCTCTGTGGGTGGAAGGACTGAGGAGTGTTGACTGGAAGATGGGAGACTTGATCCAGACCCTAGATATAAAGGTGTAGAACTTCTAGGCCAAAGAAAGAATCCAGGGTCCCCCATCTGATAGATCATGTAGACCAGGGGTAGGGAACCTTTTGGTGTTGGAAAGCTGTATTAATTTAGCTATAGTCAAATAAGGCTGCATTCAAGATACTTCCACTGGATACACTTAAAAATGTACATTATTTTGAAAAATCTAACTACTATGTACTTAATAATTTCAAAAATTAAAATCTATTTGTTAATTTCAAAGTGAACTAACCTTTTAATGACTTTATTGTGTCTGCTTTTTTTGAAGATCATTGGAATATTTGGTTGCAGCATGGAGCTCCCCAGTTTCAGTTGATCCCCTAGATGAGTATCAGTCATTTGTGACCTTAAGGGTGTCTTGATTTGGGTTAGGTAGGAGAATGTAGATTTGCAGCAAAAAGTGGTTGAAAAGCAAGAAAGCATTTTTCAGGCATGTTGCTGAAGGTGTGGGTATTCTACTACACTTTACACCACATTACAACTGGATCTTTCCTAGTATCAATGACTTTAAAATGTCATCTACTGAGAGTTTAGTCAATTCCATCTGCAGATCTTTCAGTGCCTTGGTGATATCAACTAGGTAAGGCTGAAATGCTATTTGAGTGTGATGTCATGATTCTCAAAGTCAGTGAGCCTTTCATTGTATTCTCCAATTAATAGGCCTATAAGAGTTGCATATTGATTCGCATATGTCATCCTGGTCATCAATGACCTTTGCTAACTGGGCAAAATCATCTGAAATTTCGTTTTGAAGAAGTGTTTTGAAAAAAGCATGGATTTTTGGCCCCATATCATATATAGACTTAGTTTTATCTTGCAAAGAAATATTTAAATCATTTTGATTTGACATGATATCATGCAGAAATTCTGCATTTCTATGGAAATCTTCTTTTAATAATTCACATTGCTGATTCTGTTCTTCATGAAGATTGACTATCCTCACAGAGACAAAATTTTGGCAAATACCTGTCCCTGCAATAGTCAACACAAAATCCACACTGAATATCATTCAACTATAGTATGTTATTAAACTGACGAAACGAACTGATGATGGCATGTTGCATTTGCACCAATATAGATAAAAATACTTATAACTTGATGCAAAATGTCACTGAAAATAGTAGGCTTAGCACAGAAATTGTGCTAATGCAAGAAACAATGAAAATAAATGAGAGCATCTGGATCTATTAATACTTCTTTGTCTGTGCAATAAATCCTTCATGTTTTCCTGTAATGGAAGGTGCACTGTCTCTGTACATATGCTCACTAAATTTACCAAACTCAGTCCAACTTCACAACGCTTATCTTGAAAGTTGTTGAAGATATTGATTCCCATTGTTCTGTTTGCAAGAGTGCCCAAAGTGAGTAACTTTTTTATAGAAAATAAAATCTTCTGTTATGACCCAAATGAAGTAAAAAACCTGCACTAAGTCAGTAGTAACGGTCGATTCATCCTAAGCAGTTGAATAATTTATATATTTTTCTTTTGAAGTATTGCATAAAGTTGCTTTGTTAAGTTGAAGCCTAATTCATGCTGTCAATCAGTTGTGGTTCTCCTTGAAAGAGGCAGCTGTCTGTACTTTGAAACTTTATCAAGGTTTAAACATCCTACAACTTTGACAATCCATTTTGTCATAATTTCTACATCCCTAAATGGGATTCCTTTGTTTCCTGGATATCTAAGCTACTTTATAAGTTGCTTCAGTGCTATTATTTCCAGGTCTTATTACTGCTTGAAAGAATTCTCTTTGCTTTTGCTTTTCACCTTTTAATTTCTGCAATACAACCTTTGGTACCTCTCTTTCTAATTAAAAATATTGTGGTACTTATGGGTATTATAATGCTGATAAGCATTGAATTTCTTTAATATTGATATTGCAGTATCACAAAGCAAGCAAATCATCTTACTTTTAGCAGAAATAAGATAATATTGCAATTCCTAATCCATATTTAAAAAATCTGTTCTCTTCCTTCAGTGTTCTCTTGGTCTTCTTTGACACGATGGGCTATTAAGCAGACAGAATTAAAATCTACTGTCGAGCTGTGCAACTATTCACAAATTGCACTTCAAACAGAAACACAGCATACCATTGTCAAAAGCTGATAACAGACTGGTGTACTCAACCCCTGTAAACTCTCACCAACCAGCCTCATGCTATAGTGGCACCAGTCAGGCAGGGGAAGTTAGACTTAAATCGTGAGCATAGTAGCCGTCAATTTAGCCCTTCTGGCTTACTAATGTTCTAATTCTGCTGATCAATCTGGGAAGATTATTTCCTTGAAACTTATTTTATTCTTTGGTATTTTAAATACATTCATCTTAAAAATAAAATAAAAAGATAAACAAAAAATGTATTAATAAAAATAAATGGATCCATTCTGTGAAATTTGGATTCAGTTAAAAAGCTGCACTTAAGTACTTAGAAGGCCACATGTGGTCTTCAGGCCACAGGTTCCGCACTCCTGATGTAAACCAAATCCCATGTTGTTTCATGGAAATGTTCTGCACACCTCTCATTCTTTCTCCTTTTCTAGTCAATTGTCACTTTTCCCTCCCAACCTTCAACTATCATAATCAGTTCTCTCTTCATCACCCTCTGAAACACACACTCTCTGTCTCTCTTAATTTTTTAAATCTAAGCATGGTGGAATTTCAAGTCTTTCTCCCTTTTCTTATCTTTGTATTGGGTCCCAGTCAACCTCTCTGATATTTTCATGGTTATTTTCCGCCCTCCTATCTATCATCCTCCAGTCTTAGGTAATAGAGGGTGTCTACTTTTCTTTGCCACATAAGTCACACGGTATAATCATTTTACATTATGCACCATCTTGCTCCATGATATCAGTTCCTGAATCACTGAAACATGACGAATTCTCAAGGTAAATCATCTATAATTCCATGTGTATGGCAGATTAAGGACTGCCCTATATAATTTATCTTTGTTTCTGATTTAAGAATTCCTGTTAAATGTATTATTCTAACATACCCTGTTCAGAACTTTGTGTTCAACTCACTTTCCACACCTCAACATTGCTTGGTAACTCACTCAACCATCTTTTACCAAGTAAGATTGAGTCATTGAATAGCCAAAGAACCACATAATAATAATGTGCAGAAATGACTATGTGTCTCAACTACTTTGTTATATGTATTAATGCTCATTATTTTAGTAAAACAATGGTCTTACAAAATGTTGGCTTTTATCTCATTCTAAGCCCAGGTTATCTTGACTGTGCTCTTTTGGTTTTAACAGCATATGTGAACAAATTATCCTACATCTGCTTAGTGGTGTAACAGCAAAATGCACTAGCAATTCTCATATTTTAATCACACCTTGGTATCAAGTTAATACCAATGTGTTACTGATCCTAAGAATGTCACATAAATCTGATGATGAACGATTCTCTCTTGCTACTGAGAGCAAAGAAAAAAAAAAGACATATTGATTTAAATTCCAGCAGGAATAGAACAGTGTGCTATAAAATGACCCTGTGTGGTGTCTCAAAACTTATTTTTCCTCATATCTTTGCTCCTGGAAAATAATTTCCTCTACCTTTATTCGTGGCTCTAAAATTGCTCTTTCAAAGTTGGTTGGTAGAAATGCATCCATTTTCTTCATCAAAACCATTATCGCAAGCTGAAGTATTTAGGGGAACAGTACTGCAATTTCCTTGGAAATGTATCAAAAAAAAAAAAAAAAAAGACAGGTTGCCCACAGGTAGAGGGACAGATAGAGGGATACATACATGATAAAGCAAGTATAGTAAATTGTTAATGGTAGAATCCAGATGGAAGTTATACAGGTGTTCAAAACTTTTCAATATGTTTGAAAATTTTTATTATAAAATGTTGGGTGGAAAACCTTATAAGACAGAGTCATTTACCCACTGTCCCAGTTCATTTGGCAGTACCTGCCCTTCAGTGTGCTGCAGGATTTGCTTTCCACTGATGTGCAAATGGACAAGCCTTCATGTTGCAAAGGTGTAATTAGGGCACCGGTTTAGAAATTTGGCAGCCGGTGCTAAAAGGGAACATTTTCTACTTTGTGCTGTGCTCATCAAAAGACAAGATGAAACATTCTTTTGTCACGGTATTTTTGCATTGCAACCTGACGACGTTTAAATTCAGCTAGCTCCAGCATGCTTTTACAGGCTGAATTCTACTCCCAATATCAACAAAACTCATCCTTGCAATAAGGAAAAACTAAAAGGCAGAGAAATGATTACAATGTTTTGTTATATATCATACATGTATCATTGATGATAAAAGTGTAGGTAGAAACAAATAACAGTAAAATACCACATGAAATCATAATAACCAAGAATGAAAAGAAGATGTTAAGTTACAAGCAATAAAACTCAACGTGAATACTGTCTAGTTCATATAGATGCTTTCCATCTGCTAAAAGAAATCATTATAAAAATTCATATAGTATCTAACATGATAATGAATATGAAGCAGCCATACGGTCTCTAAAAGTGCATTACCTTTATTAAAGCCAGAACTCTCATTTCTCTGAATTTCATTTTGAAAGAGCAGGTGGCATCTAGTCTGATACACAAGCCAGTTAAGGAAAGAAAAACGTTCTACTTTTAATTCTAGGCCAATTATTGGTAATATAAGAACACATCACCCTATCTAGTTACCTTTCTGAAAAGGATCTGCTTTCCCTGGCTATCTAAAAATGCTTATTGTTATCAGAGACAGTGTCTAGACAGCTATTGACCTTCTTATCATGACCTACAGTTGTCATTGTCATTTCTCTAACTTTACCTTGGGCAGAAATGGTATATATAAAAAGTATGTCGCATTTAAAAACTAATATTTGAGGAGAGCATAGCCCACTATTCCTTCTTTTCTCTTTTAATCTTAAAACTTATCTGGGATTGATTCATTCAGATCCTTTAAACATAGAATATTTTCTATTTTCCTTTTGTCCAAATAAATACCATTTAAAAAAAAAAAACCCTTGGACAAAGATTCTAGAAATATCCTAAAGGCTAAGAAGAAAAAAATGTAAAGAAATTCAAACTTGGTCAGCTTCAGAGTCATATGTTAAAATGTCATAGACATTTGATGAATGAAATATTGGGGTAATATTTCTCTGATAAACTAATGATTTTTCAGCCACAAATGCCAGAATTTCTTCAGAATTGGGACCATGTAGCTTAAGAAAGAATCTAAATATCTCTGTATCATGGCAGTAATTTTAATACATCCTTGATGGTGGCTTTAATAAACATATTTTCTCTTTTATAGATACTTACTTTATCTATTAAATTTATTTGTATATATTTACTAATTGCTTTGTTCCCAGTATTTAAATAATCTCAGATTTATTAAATCTTAAATAGAATACTTACCATCTTCATCCAAAATACATTAACCTTAGTTAGTCCTGTCTTCCTCTCCATGAAATACTCTTGTATATTTTCCCTACCCCATGTTGAGTTCCAAGGGAGACTAAATTCTAGGTGGTGATTGAGTTTTGTAGGTGTTCACTTGGTCCTGAGCAAAATCTTCATGGAGAGTATATGGCTGATAATAACATCAATCAACATGGAGTCAAATCACTGTGGTACCTTTGGTGACATCTCAGAGGAGAACAGAAAGTGCCAACACTTTTCCTATTGTTCTTCTTAATACGATTCTGGGTGCCTCTGTCTTGGTCTTTCTCGTCCTTTCTTCCTCTCTCCCTCCTTCCATCTCTCCCTCCCTTTCTCAATCTCACTCTCTTACTTTCCCTCAATAATTTTAGAATCACCTAAGAGTCTGTAGTTGAAATATGAACCAGGATTTTACTCTTATGATGAAATGATGCACCAAAGCATCTATAATTATCTAGCAATTATCCCATATTGCCTATGTATTTGGTTCAATTATTTGGAAAAATCAGACAGAGGCTTGTGTTACCTAATTGCATGAAATTTTCACTACATTGCTAATGTAGACATGCAAAAAATATAACCTACCATTTTATAGGGACTAATATGTGGTATCTAAATAGTCAAATGTTTCCTTTCTCTCTAAGATACCAAATGTTTTTTAAAGTAGATTGCAAAGATTAATTTTCTTTTCTATTTCATGATTTCTTCCAAATCAAGAAATATTTCATATTTCTTCCAAAATATGCTCCTATTGTCCTAAGAAGAAGGAGGAGGGGAGAGAGGGGAGGGGAGAAAGAAAATTTTTCTAAAGAAAAATTTAGAATTGTGATCATGAAAAGCATTTGAATAACTATTGCTTATATTTAAGGAACTTTCAAACAGAATACCTTATGAACCCTCAGAGAACTTTTTGAGATTTAAATATTATATAAAGGGATTTTTTAAAAAAATGACAGCATATCTGATAACCCATTCATAGCATATATGGGGATGACAATAACCTAGAAACATAACAGCCACATTTAGACATCTCAACTGAATTCAGCTTTGACACTGGCCTAATAGGTTTTTCTATTATATTAAGCTGAACTATACCTCAATAATTATTGCAGCCTTGAATATTTGATAAACATGTTTTTCTTGTGACCATTTTAATACTTTTTTTGCCACATCAACAGTATATCTCAATTCTGCACAATATATCCTGAGCAATAATTGAGAAACCAATTTGGCATAATCAGTAGTTGCCTACCCCTTGTACCATTGTATCCATGACAATATAATATTGGCTGCCGATTGTGAATGAACTGTGAACAGAAAAGCCCCAGGTTTCCCTCTTCTCTCCTAAATGAGCTATTAGAAGATCATGACCAAGGCTACTGGCAGAGTAAACAAGGACTGAAGAACTGGCTGTAGGTGGCACCATCTGCGGCAATGCAAAACCACCCTTTAACAATCTGCTAGGCAATTATGGAGCTGGATGGAGTATGCTTGCAACAGTGCAAGTCACAAAAAATAGAATAAAGAAAAGTAATATCTATGCTATTTGATTTGC
The DNA here is from genome assembly GCF_040939455.1 of Microcebus murinus. Classification (NCBI taxonomy): domain Eukaryota; kingdom Metazoa; phylum Chordata; class Mammalia; order Primates; family Cheirogaleidae; genus Microcebus; species Microcebus murinus. Next base: position 90,842,747 of record NC_134111.1, on the reverse strand, counting down.
TTGGCAGTGGTTTTAAAGAAAATCCTTATTCTAAATAATTTTAGTACTATTACTAGATTAGATTGTCTTTTTAGAGCCCAAGATGCTATAATATCACTTGGGCCAATTTAAGCTCGTGTAAATTGAAGGAGATGCAAAACATATTGGGCCCATTCATGTTTGCACTTTCTTATATAGCAACATAAAGGGATTCCAAGGTATTCCCAACTTCCTGGAGATCATTGTGGAACAAGGAATTCAGGATTTCTCCAGTTCTATTCATCCTTTCTTTCCCTACCCAGTTTTAAATTCCTTCTCTTAGGGAGGCTGTAGTCTTAGAACCTTTTATGAGTTTGCAACTCTGAGGGTAGTAATTATATGCTTTTTTAAAGCCTTAGGAGAGGAAATTTTTTACATACATCTTTGACATATTTGTAGGACTATGGGAAGAATTTGGCAAGGGTCGGTGTCTCTTTTGTATACATACATACACACACTCACATATATATATTTAATGTTCTACAAGTTTTAATCAAGTTGAACTTGTGACATGAGATTGCAATAAAGAGAGACAGAAATTCTCCCAGGGCCATTGGAATAACAGCTAACTATAGCTTAATTGGCCACATTTATGGATCAAAGAAATAGTTACCAGCAATGGAACAAGGAGAAACGGGGTGTTGGAGATGCAGGTTTTGCTCAAGGAGGCTCAGAATTATGCTGGGTAGTGACTGGCTGATCCTATGGCAACATCTCTAGTGAGGTGCTGCCATGGAAACGGGCACCAGAGGAATCTGTACTACTGCAGAAACACTCTCCCTAAAGTCCATCCCACCACGAGGAAAGAAAGTAAAAATGTTCCCTCTCTCTTCCCCTCTCTCCCTCTCAACATAGAAATCTTAAGTCAAAAGTGTCTTCCTGGGGGAGATGAGAATCCAAGAGAAGACAGGAGAGTGGCCTCAAGTCCTGGTTCATGCTGAGGCATTCAGGAAAGAGTATCAAGATGGAAGTTGGCAAAAGGCTTCAAGTCTTGCTTTTTCTTTCCACTGAAGTGTAGACTCCTGGAGGGCAAGTCTGAATCTGTTTTGTTCAATACTTTATCCATTTATATGACATACTTCTCGGTATGCAGTAGATACTTAAAAACATATGAAGAATGAATGAAAGGTGACTTAATGACCCCACCACTAAATATGTGCTCATGGGCAACTCATGGACTCCTAGTCCACCCACTGGTGAATCATGGGATAGGGCTCCTCGGATTTCTGAGGGCTCTGAAGATTGCATGTTTATGGTTCTGCTTCCCTTAGCATTACTAACCTGAAGACAGAGCTTCTCACTGTGCTGGCATTTCAGTATTTTCACCTAGGCTTACCTGGTACTGATAGTATTAGTAGAGAAGTAAATCAATCACCGGCTGCAGATTAGCATTTCCAATTCAGATTGATGCTGGGAACTTCAGCTCAGCCACAGTCCTTCTGCCTCCCTCCTCTCCTTTCATCTTTTCTTTCTGCTTGCCAGAGGGTTAAGGGGAATAAGAGAAAAAAACAAACAAGCCATCTGTGGCCCAAACGTACCCTGCCTACTGTGCATTGCAGTGGGGCTTGCTTCCACTGCAGAGCTCCAGCTGTCAGCAAGAAGGGATGCTAGAGTGAGCAGGGGTGAACGGAAGTGCAGGGCTGAGAAGGGCAAGGAGAAGAGAAGCAGAAGACTTTCTTAGAAGACCACAAGCTCCCAAATACAGGACAGGGTGATTACATTTTCCAGGAAGATTCTCCTGTCCTCTTCCCTGCAGTCACTGTTCATTACAACACTGTGCACTGCAAAGTTGGTTTCCGGACTGTGTTTCAACAGCCCACTGTACAAAAGGGAGAACTCATGTCTCTTTCTTTAATACTTGAGCTAAGTCCCATCTCCTCTGCAGATGTTTCTGGGATTGATCCAATTCCTTCCTCTCATTTTCCCTGACCTCACAGATATGCCTAGACCATTCATTCCATTTAGCTTCCACTTTCTACTGGAGCTCTCCTGCTTTGCTCAGTGCCCCCTGCCCATTCAGAGCCTCTCTCAGCACCAGCCCGACAGCCCTCCACCTGTTCTATTTTTGTTGATGATCAGGCTATAAAATAAAATGAAAATAAATGGTAATGAATTACTTAGAGAATCCTATGTTGCTCATATTGATTAAATATTTGCTGGAACATTTTTCTCTGATGAGAAAAGGGGAAGGGATGGCTGATTAACAATCTTGGAAGGAGTTATATTGTGGCTGAAAGCTCTAAGAGTTAGAGCCAGTCAGAACCTGATTTCATGTCCAGGGGCTTCTACTTACTACCTGTGTGACCTAGACAAGGTTATCTTTGACAGCTGCAGTTTGTTTGCCTGCAATTCCTGGGTAATAATGAACTTCCCACCTAATCTTTGTGTACAGTTCTATGCCTAGCATGGGTATGCATGTAACATCTACTAAATCCTCAGTATCAATTCTTCCCTACTAGAAGAAATAAAAAACAATTGTTCAGAACTCTTCTCTCGTGCTGTAGCTATACACGGTCTAGCAAAAACAGAGATATTGAAAACTGGGGTGATTGCAAAGATGGCCATCGTAATAATTGAGTAAAATATACGACAGGTGGAAAGAGAAGAGAAATTGAGTATTTTAACCACCTAAAATTTCCAAGGTTGCTTCTGATGATATTTAAGTGTCTTCCCCCAAACCTAATTTCAACAGAGTCTGCCTCAAGTACACTAAACTCTTTTACACCATCTCTTCCGTTTGGCTAATGTTCAGCTGATCTAGACGTTAGCCATCATATTTGACACTTACTGGAGCCACTTCATTTGAGGATAAGTAAGAAATTATAATCCTTGCTCTAAAGAGTTCAAATGGAGAAGCCTTAGATGATACATGTGCAATAAATTATGGTACCATATATTAATGGCTATAATAAAAGTATGAAAAAACTGTCATTGAAGGTTGAATTAATTTGACCTTTCAAATTCTCAGTTAAAATGACAGTTGGAAGCATAGATGCATTATGACAAAAATAACTTATAACACCAATTTGCAGAAATGTATCTGGAAATGGTAAAACCTGAGCCAGCCTGATTAATGGCCATCAAGCTGGTCAATAACACTGAATCAATACTAAATAAAAAGGATGCTAAAGATCAATGAGAGGTAAGACTTGTGATTATGCCTAAATCACTCCTCTCCAAAGTGCTTTATCAACATTCACTAATTAATCTTGATTATATTGTATTGAGAGTGATAAGTATCATTATCCCCAAATAACATTTTAAAGCATAGAGTTTAGTGCCTTTCACAGAAGATGCCCAACATGAGACCTGAGCACCTGCTCAGAGCCAGAAGAGCTAATCAGCTCCTGATAGTCTACCTTAGGAGACACCTCTGGTTAAAAGGTGGTTAAAAGCATAAAAAGTAGAGTTTGTGCTACATGTCCTAGGTCCTAGCTCCATTCTTTAGTACATGGGTAACTTTGGATGAGTTACATAATACCTCTGAGCTTCAATTTCCTCCTTTATTAAAGGACGTTGATATATTTCCATAAAATGGCTCATTTTTTTTCTTCTTTATTTTTGAGACAGAGTCTTGCTCTATTGCCCAGGCTAGAGTGCCAAAGCGTCAGCCTAGCTCACAGCAACTTCAGACTCCTGGGCTGAAGCGATCCTTCTGCCTCAGCCTCCCGAGTAGCTCGGACTACAGGCATGTGCCACCATGCCCAGCTAATTTTTTTAAATACATTTTTAGTTGTCCAGATAATTTATTTCTATTTTTAGTAGAGATGGGGTCTTGCTCTTGCTCAAGCTGGTCTTGAACTCCTCACCTCAAGCCATCCTCCCACCTCGGCCTCCCAGAGTGCTAGGACTACAGGCATGAGCCACCATACCCAGCCTCCATTAAAGGCACTTTTAATGTTGGAATGAGTTCAGCCTTATAAACTCCTGGAAAATATTAATAAGAAGGGCTCAATAAACAGCAGCTCTTGTTGTTGCTATTGTTATTTTTGTAAACATTGACCATGAACTGGGTAGTTACCAAAGAACAGGACGGATGAGCAAGGAGATGCTCAGAACAGGATTGGGAGCTACCCCACGGAATGGAAAGAAGCTAACATGAGTTGAGGGCTTGCTTTGTTCCAGGCATTGTATTGTTCTTCCATTTATTCCTCACAACCACCCTGCAATGGGGCAAGGAGAATTAATGCCCAAGCCGGGGGCTCTTTCCTCTGGAACATGGCAGCATCTGCTGTCCTGGGGCAGGCACTTCTGAGAGGGTGGTCCCTGCTGCAATGGCAGGGCAGTGGCACTCAGGAACCCGAGCTAGTAGGCAGGTAGTTCATTCAGCTCTAGGAAGTCCATCAGCAAGAGTGAGACACAGATATTGGGCTAAAGCTCAAGGAGGCTCCAGGACAGGGATGCAAAACCAGAAGAACAAGACACCCATCCCAAGATTAGGGGACTAGGAAGAATATGAAAACAGACACTCAGGCCCAGGGACCTACATAGAAATCCAGGGATGACAGCAAGATACAAGGATGGGGGACAACACATCTTCTGATAAGCACTGACATCAGAATTGAGGCCAACAACATTAGCAAGTACATGTGACAGCCTTGAGTAGGGTATTTATCTTATTTTACTTTGAGCCACTGGATACCTGTGTTAGTTATCAATTTATTGCCTCTCAGATCCAAATCTGTTCTTAAACATATGGTCTGTGATAAACAATGGAATTCTTTTACTACTTCTCCTTTAAAGTGAGCACAACCTTTAACCTTTGCTCATAAAGCATGCTGGAAGGACAGTACAGGAACAATTATCAGTGCTGGTGGGAGGACTTGGCAGTGCGGGTAAAGGACAATGTCTACTCAGCCCCTCCATGTGCCCTGTACAGCCTGACCCGTCAGGCAAAGCCTGGCCCAGCCACAGGCCCAGAACGCAGTCCCTTTGTGATTTTACAGTTACTCTTTTATCATAGTTAACAATTACTTATGTTAAACTTCCCCTGTTCAACCTACTGTGTAGTTTCTATCTCCTGATTTGATTCATCGTGCTACAACTCCTATTTTTCATTTGAAATTTTACCTGAAACCCAATACGTTAGACTCCTGACTCTGTGTTATAATCTATGCAGCGGTTCCCAACCATTTTGGCACCGGGGAGCATATTCACAGAAGACAATTTTTCCATGAACTGGGAAGTGGCGGATGGTTTCGGGTTGATTCAAGTGCATTACATTTATTTTGCACTTTATTTCTATTATTATTACATTGTAATATATAATGAAATAATTAGACAACTCACCATAGGCTGGGGACCCCTGATCTGCATGGCACCTGTGACCAGGCTCCTGCCTTCCCTCTGACACACTCTTACCTGCCCTCGGTTCCTGGACACATGGAGCTTCCTTCCTGGTTGGCCCTCCGTGGTTGTCAGCCCATCCCCCTGGAAAACTCTCCCCCTGAACTGCCAGACAGAAAGAGCCCCCTCACTGGGGCAACACCCTAGCTAAGGCAGCCCCTCAAATCACTCTTTTTTTAAGTGGTTAATTAATCTCTGTAGCACTTAACGCCTACTGGGATTGTCCTGCCTTCTGTTCCCGTAGCTCAGCCACCACCACCCTACATGCTCCAACCCCCTTCTCCCAATCCCTGTCCAAGAAGCGGAGACCTTGTCAATCATGTCACCTCCATCACCATTGGCATTCAGCACAGCACCTGGCACTTGGAGGGGCTCAGGAAAATCTGTCAGGTGAATGGATGATAAATGTAGAGCTCTGATGGAGGTTTCCGGGCCTAAGGCTCAGTCCTCTTTCCTCCCTCCACTTCCCTACCTTCTGTGGCCACAAAGGCACCGTAATAGGGCACCAGGACTTGCAGGAATCCTGGGAACTATGTCTGGGGCTCCTTAACCCCATTCATCCTTGAAATCATGATTGTTCCCTGAGCCTACAAAGTAGCAACCAGCTCTAGGAAGGGGGATGCAGAGAGCCTGGGGTATGAACTGCACGGCCACCAGGAATGAGTCCAGAAACTCAGATTCCTGCTTCTCACTATGGCAGACTATTCTCTAATGCAAACAAGAGGGCATGTGTGTGACCTTTATATTTTCATGATTTTTTTTTTGTCAATGGGAGATTTTAAAACAAAATTCCTCTAAGCCTAGAATCATAAGATCTTAGAGCAGAAAGAGACCTTGGCCTCACCCAGTGAAGCCTCCTACTCAACTTACCTTTACAACATCTACTTCTGGGAATTCTAATAATTACATATTTCAAACAACTGTGGAGCGGAGACTTTCTCCTGCTCTCTGGCCTATGGAGAAGGAGGTGCTGATGGCTGTTCTGGGAGTTGGGGTGGAAGGGTCACTTCAACAGCAGAGGTAGTTCTGACCACAAAGAAAGTGAAAACATGAGCTGACTGCAGAGGATGTCAGAAAGAGAGAGGAGTATGGAAGGAAGCAGCTCAGCTTTTCAGGTAAGCCCTGGAGGGAGTGTTTAAAGAACTTGTAAAAATCTGGGGCTTCTCTTGGCCATCCTGACTACCCTCCGGCAGGCCCTGGAGTCTGAACCCAGAGGCAAAGTAAAAGTAACAGGAAGAGCTAACTAGGGTTAAAAAAAAAACGCAGAGTGTGGAAACAGCAGGAGTTTTCTGAACTAAAGATTCAGTTGCACCTTGTAACTCTTAGGAGATCCCCTCTGTGAAACCTATCTTTGAAGGGCCAGGAAATTTCAGATGATCTTCTCCTGTGGAAGACAGTCCGAGACAGCAAGCCTCAGAAGTTTATGATTTATTAATAAATTAAGTAATATCCAGCAGTCAAAATGTTTTTGGTGACTGCAATTTCTCAGCTCTTTCCATGGACTTCCACAGAAGATGAATTATGTTATATATAATCATACAGATTTGACTTAGAAATTAGATGATTATTTAAAGCATAGCAGAGAAAAAAACATAGCTTTTTTTTTTTTTTCTTTTTGCCATAGCTATCAAGTTTAGCTCTAGGCAGCTTTTATGAAATACAAGATATCCTTAGTAACTTTAATTTCCTTTGATTATCATGACATTATTATTTCTAGTTATTAGCATTGATAACAGCTATCACTCATTGATTACCATGTTCCAGACAATATACTTCACTCTTTACACACATAAACCTCACAAAAATCCAAAGAGGCAGACAGTATTACTATCACTCTTTTTGAGATGAGAAAACTGACAGTTGGTGAAACCAAGTAATTTGGTCAAGGTCCTATAGCTCATAGGTAAGAGAACTAGAATATAGACCCTATATTGGTGCCTATATTCTGAAACCCATTAATCTTCTTGACATACACCACCACCCATACAGTCAGGAAATGGGAATTCTAGGCATAGTACATGCACAAGTTCAGAAGTATGTGAAAGACCAATACAATGGTATATAAGAAAGAATGCCATATGGCTAGAGAGTAATATATGAGGAGTCAGTATGAGCATAAACAGGCAGGTAGGGGATAGATTTTAAAGATGTGATGCATAGCATGAAAGGTATCTAATTTTTATCCAAAAGGCAATTGGTGTACTTTGCATTTTACATGTTGAGCAAGACAGTGTGCTATTTAGATTTTAATTATGGAAAAATTGCTGCATTGGAAAGGAGAAAAATTTGGTGCTGTAATGGCCCAGCTGAGGAATGGTGGGGGCCTCAACTCAAACAAGGCTCCAGCCATGGAATAGCCAAGCGACAGACTCAGACTGTCTTAGGAGCCAGACTCCCCTGAACTTGGAGACTGGCTGCACAAGGGAGGTGGGAAAGAAAAGAATCAAGGGTAACTCTCACATTTTCAAGTTGGACAAAACGGGCAACAATGATGACATTTAGAGTGATGCACTGTGTTGCAGCAAAGTAAAGTGGGAAATTGATAGGTTTAATTTGGGACATGTGAGTTTAAAATGTTTATTTCCTCAAGAGCAGTGAAGACAGAAGAACGTGACCTGGATATTAGTAAGGCAAAGGTGGAAAGCCTTTTACATTAACATGAACAATTACAATATCAAGAGGTATAATTTGTATTCTGTTTTCAGAAAATGTCCACATCTCTAGAGCTGACTCTAGTTGTTAAAGAATGGATGAGGAAATATACCCATGGAAAGCAAAACAACCCTGTAATATAAGTAAACAACTTGTTCTGACTTAAATGAATACAAGTGAAAAGTTAAAAAATAATCACACCGTGCACCTCTCAAAGACCCACAGCAAGCAAAATGCATTTTGTCATAGTGGGGTGGCACTGAAGTGTTCAAAAGCACCATAAAAGTAGAATTCTCCAAAAAGTAATGCAGGTGTCTAGGTCAAATGCAAATAAAGAGGTATGCAAATTGAGCTATACTTGACTACAAAATCAAATGCTTAAAAAACATTTCAGGAAAGTGAAGTTTTAGTCTCACAAAATTCACCCGGTCCTCATTATAATACATTTCCCATTTGCGCCATTCATTCAATGCACTAAATGCATGATGGGGCTCCAGTTAAGTAGATTTAGAAGCTGATTATACTGCATTAAATGTATTCACTTCAATCTTAGCAAGATATTTTTTTTCCTCTAAAAGGATTACTAAACCAAGAAAAGTAGAAAGTAAGACAGAAAATAAAATACCCTTTGGTGATGCTGTAACAAGATTAGAAAATGGAACGGCTTTATGATATCATGTAAGAACATACGTTCTGACTTATCTGATTTAAATAACTAAAGAATACATTTCAATTTCATTAATTGCTTTTACTCTGTACTTGACACCTTCCATACACATGATTAGTTTGTCCCCTGAGACCGTATTTCTCTTGATATACTTGCTTTTTGTTATGAATTTATGTTTTTCCTCCTTTTAGGCTACATAGGACAGTCAATAATTATATACATATAATTATATATGTATATATATATAATTGATTATATATGTGTATATAAACATACACACAGACATATACATATATATCAGAAGAGACACTCTTGTAGGTGTTAGAGAGTTGGCTCCAATCTTGTCTCTGCCATTAAGAATGAGTGTTGCCATCTGGTCCTTATTTAGTTTACTACTCTCTAACATGTGAATATTGAATGATTTCTAACTCCCTCTAAGGTCCAAAAGATATAAGATTTTGGGAAAGGTACCTAGATGACATTTTTTGATGCTGTTCTCAGTTTCTATTTAAATTTGAAAAAAAAAAAACAAACCCAAAATGCAATGATTGGTATTACAAAATATTCATATGAATGTATTTATTAATAAATCTAGTGGTTGCTTTAGGGTTTATAGTATGTATTGTAACTCAGCACAGCCTACCTTCAAGTGATATTATACCACTTCATATCTATTATAGTACCAGAGCTTGGCGATAATATACTTCCACCTCTCTCTCCTGTCATATATTCCACTTTTGCATATGTTATAAACCTGACATTATATTATTATTTTTGTTTAAAGATTTAATTATCTTTAAAAAGATTTAAATAATAAGAAATTTCTATTATATATTTTTCCCCATGTAGTTACAGTTTGAGGCACTTTGTGTCGATCCATATTTCCATGTAATATAATTTTCTTCCTGCCCTAGGGACTTTCTTCAATAATCTTAATACTACAGATCTGCTGGTTATAAAATTCTTTCAAACTTGTATGTATGAAAGTAGTCTTTATTTTGATTTTGTTTTTAAAGATATTTACGTTCAGTCTAGAATTCTAGATTGTCAGTCTTTTTTTTCTTTTAGTACTTCAAAGATGTTGCTCCATTTTCTTTTTGTTTGCACAGTGTCTGATGAGAAATCTTCTGTAATCCTTATCTTTGTTCCTCCGTACATAATGTGTGTTTTTCTCCCTCTGGCTACTTATAAGATTTTTCTCTTTATCATTGTTGTTGAGAAATGTGATTGCTATGTCCCTTGATATAGATTTCTTCATGTTTCTTGTGCTTAGGGTTCACTGAGCTTTTTAGATCTGTGGGTTTATAGTTATCAGCAAATTTGGAAAATTTTCAGCCATTATTTCTTTTAATGTATGTTCTTCCCCTTCACTCCTTCAGAGACTCCAATTACATATATATCATCAGGCCACTGGAATTTTCTCCACTGATGCTTTATTTTTTTTCTCTTTATTTTATTTTCTTTAAAAAACTTGTATGTGGACATATAAGGAGCATATTTCCTAGAAGGCAAGGTCAAGAACACTTGACAATGTCTTGTAATGTGTGTTCAGACAATCTTTGTCACAGTGACCTCCACTATCTTTGAGTTCTAAGACTCTACCATTCTTATTTAAATTTTGCATACCAGAGTAGCATGTAGCATTAAAAAATTAAAGTGATATAAAATTTAAAATTTTAATAAGAAATTGGGGAGCACTTTGAGATAATTGATGGCACACTATAATATCAGGATCACTGGAATTTCAAATTATTTATTAAAATTAGAATATCAATAAGAATTCATTGCAATGCAACTCGTTTATTTAAATAATGACTTATATCTCTATGTGGGGAAATATACTTTATATATGACATTATTCCTGCTGTAACTACCCAACCCAGAACCAACAAGACCTTTTCAATTAATAATGGTGTCTCTCCTTCTAAATAAGTCTATACCAATGAGAACCCCAGATACGAGTGCTAGAAGGTATGCTGCAGTGTAGCTGTAGCAGTAATTCTGCTCATGAAATCTTTGATTTTCCCAGGCTCTATCTTCCTGCCTCTTCTCTTCTCCATCTCTAAGTCACTCCCTTGGTAACACTATCTAATCTTATGTCACCGAATACCAATTTTTATATTGATGACCCTCCAAAATTTATCATCTTCCAGGACCTATTTCTGACTCATATCAAACTATCCCTTAAACCTCTACTCAGATGCCCACTAAACATCTCAAACTTAACATGTCCAAAGGTCAACTCCTGAGCTTCTTCCCTAATCCATGTTCCCCCATCTTCTCCATCTCAGTGAGGAGAACCAAATCCTTACAGATGCCCAAGAAAAACACTCTAGGGAGTAATTCTCAATTCTTTTCTTTCTTTCACATTCCATTTTGAATAAATCAGAAATTTCTGATATCTGGCACCTTCTCACCATCTGTACTGCTACCCAAGTCAGAGACTTCTCTAGCCTTGATTATGACCCAATGCTCATCAATGAGTCTCCTAGATTTCATCCATATTACCCTGTAGCCTATATAACAATAGCCCAAGTGGTGCTATAAAAATCATAATATATGCCCATTTACTGCTCAAAACCCTCCAAAGATTTCCCCCTAACTTAGAGAAAATGCAAATGTCCTTATGAATACCTACAAAGCATTAAAATAATGAGTCTCAACACCTTCCAGATCTCATCTCATACAACAGTACTGTAAGCAGAATGTAATAGGAGCCATATAAGAATGAGAAATGAAAGTTTAGATTTTTCTAGTACCAACATTAAAAAACTGAAAGAAGCAGATGCAATTAATTTTAGTAATCTATTTTATTTGACATGATATATCTAAAATATTATCTTTTCAATATATATTGAATAAAAAATATATATGAGATATTTTACTTTCTCTGCACAGAGTCTCTGAAATCTGGTGTGTATTTCATGCTTACGGGATATGTCAATTCACACAAGCCACATGTGAAGTGTTCAACATGTGACCAGGGGCCACCACACTGGACTGCAAAGTTCTACAGCCTCTCAGGTCCTCCTATTATACCACACATGGCCCTGTCTCTGGGTCTCACAGCCTTTTCTCTTGCTCTTCCTTTTGTCTGTAAAACTCTTTATTTTGGGTCTCTTCATAATTCTCAGCCTCATCTTTTTCAAAACTTTGCCCAAACATTTTCCTTTTAGTGAGGGCTTCCCTGTCCATAATATTCAAAATTCCAACCTATTCCAATTATGACATTCTCTATCAGCATTCCTTGATTTATTTTCTCCATTGTATTTAGTGCATTCTAACAAATTACATAATAAACATAACATATACACATTTATTTTCTTTAAATCAAATTTAATCTGACATCCTTATTCAACTGGACTGGTGGAAAGTGTCATTTTATTATTATTGGAGCTCCTTCCTCCTCCTTTAGAATCATGGGACAGTCCTAAGAGTCATGGTAATTGAAAATGCATTAAGTTGGCTTTAGAGCTGCCTTGCCACTGTTGGGCAAAGGAGACTGCCTGCTTGGAGCCATGGAGTCCACAATCCATAATCCCTGGGTTCATGTCCCAGGTTCTGAGATTGCCTACGAGAGAGGTCTGCACTGCCTGCCTGGAGGTCTGCACCGCTTCTCATTGTTCAGGGAAACTCAGGCCACCTTCTTCCTGGTCCTAAGCAATTTCCCTTGTTATTTTCATAGCCCCTCTCCCAGCCCCTCTCCACAGCATTTGTCTCTTTCACCTGCCCTTAATATACGTCCTCAGTGACAATACACCTTCTGCTGCACACTGGAGATGTTTCCTCATTTCTAAAGCCTTATTTTTTTCCACTTTTTAAATGCCTGATACTATGATTGAGGTAGGCAATCAATAAACATTTAGTGAATAAGTAAGAAAAAAAGATCCTTTTTGCACAGGTGTATGTACATTCTATATCTTCTTCAACCAAACTGTAAAATTTGACAGTAGCAGCCTGTAAACATAATGGAAACATTAGTCATTTAAAACTATGCATAACAATTCAGCGAGTATGACCTCTCAAAGGCAGGGTCTTTTCACAGGACCCTAATTTTTAATTCTAATCAGCAAAGTGAAATCGGTGGATTCTGAACAAATTGAACATATGCATGAAAAACGTTTCTAATTTTTGTATTATTAAGATTTTATAAGATATGTAATGATTCTTTGGCATACTTTGTTACAATGCTCGTTATAAAATCTGCAAAAAAGGATTAAAATAAATCTCAGATGTCAACACAATCTCCTGGGCAATTCTTCACCAGACCAAACGATGCCATCCACGACTGCATTATCTATGAGGCTGAGAATGGCTAATGAGGCCCATCTATTGTGATAGAACCTGTACTGCACTGAAAGAGTTTTTCTCTCGTCTCAGCCAAGAGCTGTACCCACCCACTCCTGCAGAGAAAACCCAGCTTTTACAGTTGAAAACAATAGCGAGAGTGGCCAGTGTTGCCTAGGCTGGAAGACTTCAAATGTCAAGTAGTCCCTGGGTTGTATAGCCAATCCTGATGGGCCAACGTTGTTTTCATGACAGCAGGGACTCATGTGTCCCAGGCACATAGGAAAATGGTACATGGCAGTGCTGAAAAAACAAATATGCATAAATATACATAGGTACATACAGACATATACACAAATAAATATTCATATATTCTAATATAATTAAATACATATTAAAATTTTGTTTATAGCCCCAAAACCATATCATGTACCCCCTAATCATTACACGACCCGAGCATTTTGAGTGCCATTCTTTAAGAAACCTTGAACAGTATAATTTTAAATACCATTCCCAACTCCTGTATTCAGTGACTTGTTTATTCTATTACTTTCAGCCTCCTACTATCGTTTCAGATGTCTCTAAATAGCATTCCAGTTATTTGTGTTTTCATCTACAATTATTATCTCAACAAGGGTTTTTTTTAATCCCTGTGTAGTTTTAAAGAAAAAAGAAAACAGCACTTGAAAATGTAATTTTTTTCTTCCCTATCTGAACAATTCTGTAATGTCTTCTTGGAAACAAGTAAAAATGCAAATATATCACCAGCAATATGGAAACAGAATGTTTTGAACATGGCAGAAAGGAGTGAATATTAATTTCAGTTCTGCTACTAACCTTCTGAGTGAATCCTGGTAAGGTTTTCCATTGTTTTGTTAATTTGTTTTGTTAACTGATCTGCAGTTTCTCATAAGTATATTTGAAGAATTTGGTCCTGGGTGACTTCTAGCATTTTTTCAAATTCTGAATTTCTGGGATCCTAGGAAACCTGTCCCAATCTAATGTGTGTTGGCATGACTAGCTTTATAAACACACAGCTAGTGATTGAGGATGGGTCTGACTTCAAAGAACACTGGCAGAATGTGCCAGATCTCACGTCTTCTTCGGTGAGTACACCTGTGCAATCAAGAGTAAAGGTAGGTAACTTCGTTTTCTACCATGTAATAGCTATGGGAACTATAGCTTCCTATATTCCTCTTCAATCATTCATAGAATGAAGAAACAGAACCTACCCTCGTAATATTTAAAGCATTAGATAAACAACAATGCAAAATATTTGAGCCAGATCCAGCACATTTTAGGGCCCAATTGATAGTTTCTGCTACTGTCCTTATCAGTAAACACCTAAGTTCAAATGATAGAACAGAGCTGACAAGAAATCCACATGATGGGAATGAAGACTTGCCAAAAGGAGAGAATTGATCCAAGTTAAACAAATAGCTATTCGTTTCTTCTTTACACTGAATTGCTCATGAATTGCTAAGAGTTACTTCATTGTTCACTAGATTCAAACTCCAACTAATTGTTTCATGCCCATTCAAGTGGTAGATAAAAGGAGACCTTTGAAAACTAACAGATTTACAGATAACCACATTAGTCTTTAGCATCCATGTTGTTCTCTATGAAATCATAGGAAGTATTATTGATCAGACGAGGCAAGAGCCTGACCTACCATAATCAAACAATAACCTTTCATTTATCCACCTGGAAAATGTCCAGGAAACTGTGGAAACTATGAAGCAGAATGTTTCAGGACAAAGTGTACATTTGGTTTCACATTAAGACAGCTATACCTATTCTGGTTTATTTCCTAAATAGATCATGGTTGCTTTTGTACAGCCATGGTCTCAAAGGCAAATCCTTTGTTTCTGAGGTTGAATGGGCTATTTCTCTACATGTCTGATTACACGCTGTGCATCTCTAAGCATATTGACAATTTCATTATACTGAGTGCAGTAATCCATATCAACAGCTCATCCCTGTTTTGAATTATAAAATGAAGTTATTTAAAAAGCCAGGTATAAGCAAACTTATCTGCTTCTAGTCCTACAGGGATTGGACTTGGTCCAAAATTAAGCAAGATGCAGAGCAGCTTCTTAAATTTAAACACTTCCTAAAATTGTCTTTTAACTAAAATGAGGCCACCAAAAAGATTAAAAGCGCTCTCCTTTTCTTCCTCAAAAAGAAAAGAGAGAGAGGGAAAATACATAATTACACTCTAATTTAAAACTCTAATTGAGTGCTCTTGTATTTGTAAGATGTTCCACTTTCCTTTAGGGACAATATTCTTATTAGTCACACAAGTTGTCTAATCATTTAAGGGCAAGGCTTCTTCAAACCATATACCTTTGTTGCAAAGCAAATGAGAAAGTGCAATTCTGTCTTTTTTCCTAAGTGCATCTCAATTATGTACTTATAAAAGAAATAATCAAATACTGAGGCTGAAAAAAATGACACTGTCTGACTCGAGCAAATCTAAGGACAGGTTAGGCCTGTCTTTATTTTTTAAAGCAGTGCCCTTCTTGATATAAATCCAAAGATTGCTAAAAACAGACAAACAAGCAAAAACAAAAACAAAAAATGAAAAACAAATAAAGGCACTCATGATTAAAGAACAAATTTGGTTTGTTAGAGAAGTAGAACAGAGAACAACTGAACACATTGGGATGGCTTTGGAATCTGGGAGGCCCATATTCCACCTCAGGTGAGTTACCTAATCTCTGAGCCTTGCTATCTATAAAACAGGGATAATAACAGTATCTCTCAAAAAGGGCTGGAATGAGGATTACATAAGATATTATGTGTGAGTTCTTCAAACTGTTCAAAGTAATCAATAGATGTTCAATGTAATTATCATTAATATGATTAGGAAATAATTTTGCAAGCATGACATACATCATGTTTAATTTCCTCCTGTTATCCTTTTTCTCCACATTCAAAGACATAAAGGGAAAAGAGTAAGGAAATGAGTATTTTCACAGAGTGTCTACCATGTTCCAGGAGCTTTTACATAAATTATCTCAGCTAGTTATCACAACAACCACCTGGGATATGTTCATTTCATTTTAGAGATGATGAACCTAGGGATGAAAGAGGGGGAGAAAATGAGGAGGAGGAGGAGGAGAGAGAAAGAGACAGAGAGAGAGAGAGACCTGCTCAGTCATCTGACCAGAGTAAGATGGTAGAGCCTGAAACCCAAGTCTCCAGGTTTCCAGGGCCCAGCCCATATTTATCCTATAACAAAATGTTCATGTGCACACACATAAGCATACACACACACACTTGTTCCTGAGACAATTTGGGAATTTGGGGGGGGTGTACTCACAGGCTTACAGAACCTGAGCATAGTATTTTCATTATTTAATCCTCGAAACAGCCTGTGAGGTATTATTATTATCTCTATTTGATGACTGAACAAAATTGAAGCTCAGAGCATAAGTAACATGAAAAGTCAAAAGCTAGTAAGTGGTGGATTCAGGATGAAAATCGAGGTCTGTTTGACACCAAAGTCCATGTTATTTCTCCTATATTAGGGCACCCTCTAATAAGAAGCAAGGTTTTGGTTTAAATTAGAAACCTCCTTTGAAATATATAGAAAAATTTACTTTTTAGCCTCTTAAGTTTTTTTAAGATTCTCCTTTCTCTCTGGAAAATGAGTTGTCTCATGGTGAAATTTTTCTTGCTGAATAAAAGTGATGAGAACTGGTTCATTCTCTTTGAATCTAGTGAAAAGGACGAGTGACTTAGACTTGGGCATCCTGCTGGCTTATTTCTTGTGTATTAAGGCGTCCAACAAAGAGGAAAGGTCCTATTTGATTTTAGCGAAATGTGGGATCCATGCTGCTCGTTTGCAAGCTCCTTTCCTGCAGCAGCTCTCTTCCACACAGGGAGGTCACAGCACTGGCGATTCAAACGCTCACACCTGCAAGGTGAACTTTAATATGCCACATATTTCAACTGTGAGATTTCAGATGAAGCCTGTTGTTGGCTCTGTGTTTCCAGGCAGCTCATTGATTTTTGTTTAAAGCACTGGGTACAGCAATGAGCTCACAATGGTATCTCCATAAGTGTCGGCAGAACCAAAGAGTAAAGCAGGAGATTCTTTGGTTGATACCCTAACAAAGTGAACAATATCACCTAAAGCAGGCTACCACTTGAACACCTTCATTGGAGCCACAGCTGGGAGTCTATTGCGTGAAGAAAGCACCAACATGAAAATCAATGGTCATCTGTTCTTGAACTGGCATCTTGGTAGTGAAGTAAATTAGACTAAAGCCATCTTACAGAGAGTTCCCCAACCCATACAGTCTCTAAAACAAGATTTTAAGAGCAGAAATTAAGATGAAAATGTGCATATTAGCATAAATCTGTAAAACTGTTAACTTTTTGCATAATGATAAGCTATCAATTAGGGGTACAAAGAGGAAACAAGTCAAGATGAGCTAAATACATAAACTTTAATGGCTGTTTAAAACTCTAGCTTCAGTGTACAGCTCTTACTCCTTTGAAATGTAAAGATTTAACACTGAAAATCACCATTTTATTTTATTTTATTGTTTGCCCAGCCAACATCCTTTATTTATTTATTTTTTTCAAGAAAATAGGAGAGCACAAACATTTTGGTTGCAGTTTATGTCTTTGCCTCTCCCTAGCAAGGGTTAGAGGTATGCCCTTCCCCTCTATAATGCTCACCGCATCCCTCAGATGTGAGTCTACCCCCTACCCCTGAATCCCTGGTGAACACCACCATTTGAGCCCCGTGAATGGATTATTAAAATTTGGTAAATGTTTACAATGGAATATTACTCAATTTTAAGAAACGACAGTGAGCTAGCACCCCTTATAATATCCTGGATTGAGCTTCAGCCTATTATCCGAAGTGAAGTGACACAAGATCGGAAGAATGAGCTCCACATGTACTCACCATCAAATTGGTACTGACTGATTAACCATTTTATTTTTTTAAGTTGTGCCTAAAGGTCTTAACTAAAAAGCATTATCTTACTTCAAAATTTAAACTTTGTCAAAGGAAACAAAGATAATTATATGCAGCATGCTGAAAAGTATGTCTTAACCATGAACCAGTGGTTTAAATGAAATAAATACAAATATACAAAATGTCACATTTCCAATTCCAAATTCCCATCGGAACTCCCTGCAGTTCTGAATACTACTTGCCAAATCACCACAAAAACTGCCTAAACACATGTACACCTCTCACCCACACACTTAGATATACTAAGACATCACAAATGTTTTTGTTTTTAAATACTTAAATTAGAAACACTGGGGTAGGAGGAATACATACGCACACACTCACAATGGTGTCCTTGAAGCGCCACCATTCATTCATGGTTTCAGTTTGACAGCTTTTGGCTCAGTTTATGTATGTAGTAGGTCACTGCCCTGGTTCTGGTGCTTATTACCTATCTCCTGGATGGCAGCTACAGGTGGTCCAACAACATACTGCAAAAGATAACTTCCTAAGTTGCAACTTGTATATGGCAGTCCTCTCCTCAAAAGCTTTTCATGGGTCTCCTTTGTTGGCAGAAATATGTCCCATCTCTATTTTATGACATTTATGGACCTTGGAGAGACTAATAATGGTATATCTCAGATTTCCTCAAATCATACATTGCCTAGAAAATCCAGGCAGTACATCTTGAACAGTTGTGCTATGTCAAACCCAGATACCTCCAGCAGTCTCCACTGCTGCCCCTGAGTTTTAGGTTGTGTTAGGTCGTTGAATGTGGGAGCCAAAGCTTGCAATCTGTGGGTAGAAGTATTCCACCTGTATTTCATTAATTTACAAGAGTCATCTATGGAGCTATTAAAATATGGATTCCCAGGTTTTGACTCTTCTCCCAAAGGTTCTTATTTGTTAGGTCTTGGATAGGAGCCAGGAATCTGCATCTGCATCCTTTTGATGCAATCCAGCAGTAATTCCACATTTGGAATCATGCATAATTTATTTCCCTCATTTTATAAATATAAAAACTGAGACCCAGAGAAGTAAAGTAACTCACCAATGATTATTCAGGAAGTTGCTGCAAATCAGAACTGGAACTCGAGTCTTCCAAATCCTAGTTCTTCCCTTCCTGTTGGGCTGGCCACCACTAGAGTGATGGGGGTTTAATGGAGCAATCTCTGTGTAGCTTCCTATAGCTCCTCAGTGGTTCCACAGAGAATCCTTCACTGCAAATTCATCTTTTTAAAAGGACAAAATTTCAAAGAAAAGTCTGTCACAGGTCAATGCAAGAAACTTGTTTCAAAACGCATTTTTCTGGATCATCTAATTCTTGAAGCACTGAACCAGCTATGTGCTCTGCCTCATTTACTCTGTACAGTGGGAATTGCACCAGCTCTTACTGAATGGTCTTAGCGTTATCCAAAGCATGGACCAAGGTAAAAAATTCATGGTCACCTTTCAAATTACTCCATGACAGATTTCCTGTAAATAACATTGTGTTTGTGCATTTGTTCTATAGCATTAGCATCAAAGACAAAGTGAAGCAATCAGATTGTCAGTTCATGATTCAGCATCCTCATGGGAAAAGTTTGTGCATGTCATGCAAATGCCTCACAAGTTGACATTTATGTTGTGGGCCAGCTAAGATACATTTACCTTTAACTTTAGCTGAAATGTATACTTGGACATGAATTTGATCCACTTGGTATGAGAATATTTCTGTGGCTAACCTCCTTGAAAAAAAAAAAAACTTGACTCTTTGCTAGATTCAATATTTCATTCTGGATGAAACTAGTTTTATGTGCTCAAACAGAAACTTCTTAAATACTCCTCTGCTTGACTTAACTAATTTTATGTAGCTTCATTTACTTCCATGGAATAGTTTAAGTACCAGGGGAATTGGATTCATGGTCTGTTTCACAATAAGAAAATGTGCTTAGTAGGGGAAAAAGTCTTTAAAGACATTTCCTGTACTAGATTATTAAATTATTGTTTTTCTAACAAATAGGTCAACTTATTCAAGTAAGACTTAATTACTCAGTCATCCATTCAACAAATATATATTGAGCACTTACAATGGGCTGGAAACTGCTGGGCACTGAGACATAACAATGAACAAAAGCAGATTTCTCTTGCTCAATAGACTCACAAGAGCTTCCAAGGGGACATAAACATTAATCACATAATAACACAAAAGAAAAGTCCATTATAATAGGAGAATGTAGAATGAGAAGGGTGTAAGTAAAGTCAGAGAAAGCTTCTAAGAAGTACTAACAAGAGGTACTTAGCTGAGACTGGAGGGGTGAGTAGATTCTAACTAAGGCAAGGAGGGAGAGAATGTATATGCCTGACCATAAAAACACGATGACCAAGGAACATACAGCCTAATTCTAAAGAAGCACTAAGGGTAACTCCGCCTATACATGATGTTTTCTAAGCCAGCTTTGAGGCTTGTAACAACTATCCAGGCCCTTGATCACATGGTAGTTGTGGTTCAATGGACAAAGTAGTTGATGAGGAGCAACAGACCTGGAGAAGTTGCTTTAATCTCCATGGTTCTAAGTCTCTACACTTGAAAAGTGAGGTTAATAAAGTCTATTGCCTAGGGTTATAGGAGGATTAAATGAGAATAAGTGTGTGCAGCGTTTTATAAGTTTGGAAATGCTATATAAAAGTGAGGGATTATAAAAGATTATAGTGACTAATACTTTCAGTATATAAACTACTTTCTGGTAAAAACAAAAGTGAGTATCATTAAGGTAACTCTGATCTGTTCCACAGACAGGTAAATTATTTTCTCACAGAGCCATACCAACTGGGACACCAGTTCTCTGAGCCTCCAGCTTAAATGTGTTTAGGCTCCAGTCCAGGATGCACCTGGACAACATGCCTGTCCCATGAGCCCAGAGGCCAGGCCCTACCAACGTGCTGTGGCTTGCATGACCTGTTTCCTCTGTTTTAAGCTCTTCAAGAAGATGCACCTTACTTATTAACCTGACTGACTCCCATACCAAGTGGCTGTGCAACATCAGTCCATCATCTGAAGGTCAGAGGTTAGATTTTGCCTAACACCACAGGGGTCATCACAAATCTTTCTTGAAGATTCTCACCCATAAGGTTTTGGACTGACTGGCAAAATTCTATTATTGTTATCCTCACTCTGAGTTTCTCCATTGTAGGGTCTTCCCTAGGCTAGTGCAGTACCCATAGAAAATTATACTGGGTAAAAATGTTTTAACAAAGTTGTAGTATGGTTATAAAATTAATATAAAAAACTTGACTGATTGATCTAATTAGAGATTGAACATTTCAGGAAGAGTGATAAATACAAGTAAAAGAAAGGAAAAGTTGGCTGGGCACAATGGCTCACGTCTCTAATCCTAGCACTCTAGAAGGCTGAGGCAAGAGGATCACTCAAGGTCAGGAGTTTGAAATCAGCCTGAGCAAGAGCGAGACCCCATCTCTACCAAAATTAGAAAGAAATTAATTGACCAACTAAAAACTTATATACAAAAAAAAAAAAAAATTAGCCAGGCATGGTGGTGCATGCCTGTAGTCCCAGCTACTCGGGAGGCTGAGGCAGCAGGATTGCTTGAGCCCAGGAGATTGAGGTTGCTGTGAGCTATGCTGATGCCACGCCACAGCACTCTAGCCTGGGCAACAGAGTAAGACTCTCTCTCAAAAAAAGTATATATATATTTGAAGAGAGACATTCAGCCTCACAAGAAATCAGAAAAGAAAAAAAGAAGACGAAAGGAAAAGTTGATACATCCAATGAACAACAAGGGCTTGAGGATTTTCAGGAGAAGACAATGTTCACCCAGATCAGGAAATCAGAAAAGGGAAATTAGCAAATTATAGCCATAGCTATGTTAGCTCAATCTAGACAGAATGGATGGATCATTTGGTGAAAGCAGATATTTAAAGTGACACAGAAAGTTAGAAATTCTTCTTTCTAGAAATAATGTATTTCTTCCCTTGTTTATTTTCTCTAGGGGTCACATTACTGCCCTCGGGAAGTGGGTTTTCTAGGAATCAGAGTGGCAAAAGTTAACGCCTACAAAAATTCCAGCCACAGAGAAGAAGCACCCCTCTCCCCACCTCCTTATTTTACTTGACACTAAGTATCTGGGAGAAGCCCCATGTGGATCAGACAGGGCACTTCCAGCGCTGGATGTTTGACTCCCCGTCCCAGGAGAGGTTCCTCTGTTCTGAGTAACAGAGGGAAGCCAGGGAGGGTCACTTCACAGTGGCCCAGGAGTACTCAGAACAGCAGACTGGTCTATGGCCATTACTAAATCCAAAAAAATGTGGTGGATGTGTCTGCTTGTTTGGAATGGATGGAAGAAACAAGCTTGGAGTGACCTTTCCTTGACACAAAGTTACGCAACCATATACAGTTGCATTCCAACATGGCTTTAGATTAATGGTGATTCAAAGGCAAAGCCATTCCTATGTCTTTCAGTCCTGAGTTGAGCACTTTGGTTCTTATTAATTCAGTTTCCCTATCATGCATAGTGTACTACAAGTGAGTGTGCGGGTGTGTGTGTGTGTGTGTGTGTGTGTGTGTGTGTGTAAATCTCAGCTTCACCTTCAAGCTTCACTATCTTTGTTGAAGAGCCAGTGTTTCTGATCTCATTTCATTATTCAGGTGTCTATGATCTGGTTTCTCATTATAGCTTAAGTCAATCTCCCAGCTATTCATCATCAAAGTCTGGAACTTCTCAGGTATAGCACCAATATAACAAAGCTAGAACTCTGCTCCCCATGGGGAAATTTGACTATTCCAGAGGATAGGAAAATTTTTCCTTCCTTTGAGAAGAGAAGCTTTGAGTGGTGCCTCTTGGCATTGTATTTGCCATGAACACCTCATTATCTTTCCTTCATTCCCTTCTGTTCACCTCTTGTGTTTGCTTTCCCAAGAAATAACTCTGCAACCCTTCAAGTAGCTCAGGCTGGAAAACTCAACGTATTATTCATTTCTGACTTTTTATTAATTCTTATTTTCAATGGGTTTATGATTTCTATCAATTATCTAGTCGAAACAATTCTCTTGTCTATTCCTTTCTTCCAGTTACTATGCCCAATACCTTATTTTGGACTCTATTGATCTCTTTCTGAACTTTTGCCTTTTAACGGGCTCCCTGCCTCTGATCTCTAACTTTGCCTATCCATCCTTTACACTTTCCTCACATTTACCTTTGTAAAGCAGAGTTTTGATCATGTTACTATTGTAAAAACTATTTGACAAGTCTGAATGTCCATACATGTGGCATAAAGACAAAGATCCTTCAAGGCTTTCATTAATCTGACCCCAATTCAACTTTGTACTATATCTGCTATTCCATACATCTTAGAGAACAGTCAGAAAGGTTATTTGCCATTTTCCACATGTCTCACTGTTTTTTACATTTTTGGTTTTTGCTCACTGTTCCTTTAGCCCAGAATATCATTGCAAGCCCATCATGACTCCCCATCACTACTATGAAAAATAGACTCTCATTCTTCAAATTCCAACCCATGTAACAAAAGCTATGTGAAACTTTCCTTAATATTCTCACTTCTAATTAATTTCCTCTTTCTTTGATCCCCACAGAATTTCCCCTGTACTTTCATTTTATTATATTATGCTTCATTGTTTAAACAAGTTCTCAATTATATTAAAAGATTTGTGATGGCCTGGGGTATCTTATACTTATTTCCATATTCTCAAAGAAGAATCTAGAGCTTAGTAAACATTCAATCAATGCTGAAGAATTTAAAAAATGGGGAAAATCTAATAATGGGTAAATAAAACAATAAGAAAATTCAGAGTTGTTGAAAATTGAAATTCCACATTTTAAAAACTTTTGAAAATTAGAAATTAAATAATATGTTTGCATCTTAGAAGATTTTATCTTAATCATGCAGCTAATAACATTCTTAATTTTTTTTAAAAAAATTAGCCTCTAACATGATAGTCCTGGAGAAACTGTCATTTCACCTTCCAGAATTTCAGAGATCTGAGATTCAGAAACACTAGATGCAGTATAGAAAACACACGAGACTGACAGCAAGAGGGAGTAATTGAACGTCTGTGTAATTAGTTCCACACACGTGTTGAATGTAACATTCCTCAAGGCCGAATGAAGGTATCAATGATATCTAAAAGCGGGAGAAATTGAAAGGCCCCAATTTCCAACATTTGAGGATTCTACAGCATCATGAAAATTTCCCATCCCAACCCCTCTTCAGTAGAGTCTCTCTGACTTAAAATTCTGCCCGTGTACAAAGAGTTGCCAAACAGTTTTTTATTACCACATTGATAAAAATAGACAACCAAGGATCACTTGAAATTCATAAAAATACAAAATGTGAAAGATATCAGGATAAACAAAAGGAAAAACTCTCTCTAAAAATTAACATGGGAGAAGAGAGTCCCCCTTGTTCTCCAGAGTAAGGCCAAGCTGTCTTCTCTTATTAATATTATTAAAATCTTTTGAGGATCAAGCCACAGTAATAAGTAGTGCATTTATTCATTTACATTCCCATCAGCAGTGGACAGGGTTCCCTTTTCTCAACATCCTCATTAACATTTGTTATTTTTCTTTTCTTTTCTTCTTCTTTTTTAGTAATAGTCATTTTAAGAGGTATAAAGTGATATCTCACCACAGTTTGAATTTGCATTTTCCAAAATTAGTGATTTGGAGAATTTTGTAATATATCTGTTGGCCATTTGTATGCCTTCTTTTGAGAAATATCTATTCAGGTTCTTTGCCCATTTTTAATAGGGTTATTGTTTTCTTGTCATTGAGTAGTTTGAGTTTTTAATATATTTTTTATGTCAGCCCCTTATCCAATGTATGATTGGCAATTATTTTCTCCCACTCTATGGGTTGTCTCTTTCACTGTGTTGTTTCTTTGGCTATACAGAAGCTTTTTAGTTTGACACAATCCCATTTATCAATGCATTAATTGAAAGAATGAGTGAAGATTAAAATTATTTATTGATTATATCATTTGTAAGTATAAAATAAAAGATTTAACAAAATAAAAATTTTAGACTAGTATGAAAACATTAAGGCTGCTATGGCTTGAATGTCCCCTCAAACTCATGTTGAAGTTCAATCCCAATTAAAGGGAGGGTCTTTAAGAGGTGACTGGTTCATGAGGGCTCCACCTTCATAAATTGATTAATGCTCTTATTGTCCTTGGAGTAGGCTCCTAATCAAAGGTCAAGTTTGCCCAATTTCCTCTCTCTGTCTCTCATGCTTGCTTGTACTTCTGCCATGTTACTATGCCGCACAAAGACCCCCTGTAGGTGTTGGCCCCACATTCTTGGACTTTCCAGACTCCAGAACTATAAAAAATAAAGCTTTATTCTTTACAAATTACCCAGTCTGTGGTATTCTGTTATAATAGCAGAAAATGGAAAAAGACAGGTGCCTAGATGCAAAATAAATATTCACAGACCAATAGCGTCCTTTAAACACTTCCCGTGTGCCAAGAACTTTTCTACAAGTTTTATATGTATTACTTATGTCCGAATGCTCCACCTAGAAAAACATACTGTGAGAAACGCATCCTAGTTTATAAAAGCAAATACAAATATAGTATATTAAGGAATAAACATTAAAATATACTCAAGATTTGAAGAAACTAAAAAAACACCTTAGTGCAATGGTTAATTTTATGTGTCAGCTTAGATGGTGCTTTTTGATGAGATTAACATTTAAATAGGTCAACTATGAGTAAGAAGAATATGCTCCACTATGTAGATGGCCCTCATCCAACCAGTTAAAGGCTTAAATAGAACAAAAAGATGTCCTCTTAAGCAGAAGGAAATTCTCCAGCAGACTTCCTTATGACTGTATCTGCAACATCAGCTCTCCTAGGTCTCCATCCAGTAGTCCAGCTTTCAGACTGAAATTGGAACATCACCCCCCTTGAATCTCCAGCCTACTAGCTGGAGGCCCACATTGCATCACACTGCAGATTTGGACTTGTCAGTCTCCATAATCACATGAGCCAATTACTTATAAATATATTTACAAGGTCTGTCCAGAAAATATCCAGCCATTGTTAATATACATATTCATAGTACATGGCTGGATACTTTCTGTGTAGACCTTCGTGTATGTGTGTGTGTATAATATACATATGTATATATTAATACACACAGATAAACACACATATCCCTTTGATTCTGTTTCTCTGGAGAACCTTGGCTAGTATACCTTACTAAGACACTTCAATAAATGGAGATATATACTTACGTATATCTGAATGGAAAGATGAAATTCTATAAAGCTATTACTATTTCTAATACACTGGGTGTAACTTAATTCTCAGTAATATCTCGATGTGATGGTTCCAAGAGCAAAATTATTATTCTAAATTCATATTTTATAATCAATAGGTAAGAATATCAAGGTTCATTTGAAAAAATATTAATATTGATTAAGATTACCTTACTAGATACAACAACTGACTATAAAACTACTTTAATGGAAAACATGTTTTGGTGCAACATTTCAATAATGGACACATGGAGAAAAACAAACTTTCCACGTGGGTAAGAAATTCATCTTGTTCACATAGATTCTCCCAAGTTTTTTATGTCATTTTAATAGTGAATGAACAGAATAGATAGCATAGAAAACAAACCTGGCATCTATAAGATGTTAAATTATGGACAATGAATGAAGGGATTGATTACTTAGCAACGCAGCCCGAGGGTTCTTTATTTTTTTATTTTTCTGGTGTGTTGTTCTGTTTTCTTTTTTTTTATTATTTCATTTAATACTCTTTTATTTAGGAGTAAGAACAGATTGTTTTAAATTCTCTCTTTTTTTTTTATTCTGTGAGGTCACCTCCCTTTATTATTTATTTCAAAGTATTACTATTACAAATATTTCTGGTTACATGGATCACTTTTATAATACTTGAGTCACAGTTACAAGTGTGCACTTCACCCAGATAGTATTCATTGTACCTGTTAGGTCAATTTTTACAACTTATCTTCTCCATAAACCTCCCTGCTTGACTTCCACTGAGTATTCCCACTATATACATGAGTGGTTATCAGTTAGTTCCAATTTAATAGTGAGTACATGCAGTGTTTGTTTTTCCATTCTTTAGATACTTCACTTAGGACCATGGTTACACAAAGGAAAAGAAGTCATTTTATCAAAAAGACACCTGCACTCAAATGGTTATTGCAGCACAATTTACAATTGCAAAAATGTAGAACCAACCCAAGTGTTTATCAATTCATGAGTGGATTAACAAAATGTGATATATATATATATATATATGTGTGTGTGTGTGTGTGTGTGTGTGTGTGTGTGTAATGGAAAACTATTCAGCCATGAAGAAGGATGATTAATGCCTTTTGCAACAATTTGGATGGAATTGTTTGGATTTTTTATCAACTTAGATATACATCTCATAACTTAAATCAAAAAAAATCCAACAGGCAAGAAACACTCCACCAGCACTCCTGGTAAACTCAGGTAGTCCAAGAAATACATAGTGGCATATTGAAGGTTTCTACTGCACCATTCCAAGGGAAAAATAATCGACACACTCAAATTAGACTAACACTCAGATATAGACTCAATTAGACTAACAGAAGCACAAACACACAGAGAAGAAATAATTGATCTCTGGGCAAAATTGGAGTTCAGATCAATCTATTCATATTCACAGACAACAGGAAGTAAGGGGAGAGAAGAGGAGAAGATGAAAGACAGATTCCTGGAGGGAAGCAGCTGGTGGGGCAGGGGGCAGGTGCGTGGAGAGAGTCCTTTCCATCAGTGAGGAAGAAGCCTGGGATGAGGGACAGAAACATCAATGGGCCTGACACCTTGCAGGGAGGGTTAAGTCTAGGCCCAAATACCTTTAAGCTGGAGTAGGCAGGAGGGGACTGTGGGTTCAGCTGCATCATTACAGACACAAATAGATTGACTGCAGGGCTCTTTCACCCACTGTTACGTCTCATCAAAACAAGGAAGTGAAGCATGGCTAGAGGAGGAAAAACCATTTCACTAGCAGCAGGAGGTAATCCATATATATGAATCAAGTGGGACAGGTGAGCAGCTCCCAGTGGCCATGGTGGACAGGTAAGCTACCCCAAAAGCCATCTTGGTCTATGGGTGTGGCTGCTGTTACATGGAGAGCTCCAGGGGGTGGGGGGATGCTGGTGAATTGCGTGAGGTGAGTCAGCATTGCCACAGCTGGGGAGAAGACAGGAGCAAGAGTCCACATGGACCTAAGAAAGAAGCCCAGTTGGCCTTCCTCTCTATCTTACACAGAGGTAAGAGAAAGAGAGCGGCTCAAGATCTAGGGTTTGGAAATGAGGGACTAACCATAGAGTTCAGTTAGTGACAATGTTAGGCTTACTCTTTAACCAGATTCCAGAGAACTTTGGGGGTTCAGAGAACCATTGAGTTAAAGTAAAGAAAAAGTAATGGGTCCAAAGATGAAGGATGAGACAGAGTAGACACCGCTTAGAAGACTTTCCACAGGCAGGGCTGTAAGGGGAGAGCAGGAGTGATTAACAACCTTCGTGTGTTGGGTTTTTTGTTTTTCTACCCTTTGAATTCAGAACTTCATTTACTCACACCTAACATGCTTTTGAATCAGGTTAGTAGATTTATTCAGTTGGCTCTTATGTAACCTCATGTAAACCGTTACCAACCTAAGAGTTTCGGCTGTAGACAACTTGGCAGACTCCTCTCCTTCAGAGCATGGTAATAAAAAAAAGTTGTGAAAAGTGCTTTGGCAGACCAAATACTCATGTAAGTTCTGGTGCTATTCAGCTAAAGTCCAACATGGTCTTGACTCCAGAAAAGTTCTTTCAGATTTGTCCAAACTGTTTGTCATGATCCTTTCTGCCTCAGCTTTTATGCAAGCAAAAAGGAAAAATTGAAATTTATGGGTTGCATTCCCCGGTTTAAAAATCAACATTTTCTCTTCACAGTAATAATGGAAAGGAGGCCATCTTGAAAGAACACTAATGTGATCTACCTATTGTTCTGGTTGTTTTTAAGAATTTCTCCACAATTTGTTTTTTAATCAAATGCAAATCTGACAGCTAGCAAACTACTTTACTTCAATAAGTTGCCCTTTTATAATAACTTAATGAATATTGCTGAAATATCAAATATTACTTATCATTTTCATCTATTACTTATCAATATAATATGGTACTTTCAAGTTCTGTTGACAGCTTATGTCTGTTTAGTTTAATATAACATGGGCTTAAATATTGTAATTTTGTTATTTTGTTTTGCCATGATTATTTTTTTTTTTTGCTTTGGGCAATATAAGAAAAATTTCAAGTTTATATCTGTAGAACTACTTCTATACATGCTCAAAAAGATAGATCATTCTATAGCTAACCAGGATTGTTTGCAAATAGTCTCTTAAGTAATCAGTCTGGATTGTGTGATTGATGAGGCAGGAACAGAAACAGCTTTATCAAGATGACAGGCTGTGGCAGACCACACCTCACGGTCCTGCTGCTCAGAGATATGTCTATTAAGCACATATCTGTGGGCTCGTAGAATATAAAAGCTGGACATGTCCTTAGAAACTCTCATTTTACAGAAGGACCCTTCATTTTACAGAAGAACCCAAGACATTGAATGGGGAAGTAATTTTTACAGAACTCACAGAGAAGTCAGAGAAAAAGCCAGAACAAAAATCCCTGACTCTGAGAGAAGATTTTTCTGAGGGAAGATATTTGTGACAAACACAACTTACAAAGGATTTGTATCTATAATATATAAAGAACTCTTGGAAATCAATGAGAGAATATAATAAGCTAATTAAAAATAGAACAAAGATATTTTAATAGGATGAAATTCTGATACTTATTACGGAAGTTTAGTTAGAGTGGTGTAAGCAACTATGGGCTGTTTTATATATATATATATATATAACCAGAGGTCAGGAAGAAGGCCACCCAGGGTCAGCACATCCACCTGAAGAAGTCATCAAGGGCTTGACAATTTTACTGTTCAATAGTCTTTCTTGTCACATATCACAGACTTCTTCCCCTTCTCGAGGCATCAAGTCTGTGTTCCAGGAAAAAATAAAAATAGAAGCATAGTGCCAGGGACAAACATAAAAGACAAGCCTTTTAAATGCTTGCCTGGAGGCCACACTGACTTCCACTTCCCATTGCTGGAGTTGGGTCACATGACTACCTCTTGATGGAAAAGCAAAAATGAGTTTAATTGAGCACATTGGGATTGCAAATAAATCAGAATCTGTAGGTAAAGCAGTGAAAAATTGATAGGAGGGAGACAATTACCAGTGCCTGCCAAAGAAAAACTGAGGCAATACACAGGAAAGGGAAACTCGGCAGCTGATACATTTACGAAAAGTTGCCCAATCTCACCAACAATAAGCAAAAAAAAAAAACAATAATAATAATTCATTCAATAAAAACAAACAAATGAAATAAGATAGCTTTCCATTGCAATCAGAAAAATAATGCCATTTTTGTACAAAAATGAGGATAAAGGAAAACTTTCATACAATGAAGATCAAAGCATATATTTATACAGTCACTTTGGAGAACAACTTGAATATATCTAGTAAATTTACCATGAACCAAAAGTGGCACTTCTAGGAACATTCTTGACAGACTCTCTCCCCTGTGTGCTCTAGGAGACATGGTGCAGGTGTTCCTTGCAGTGCTCACTGTACTAGGGAAACACTGGCGAATACTAAGTTCCCTTCAGAAGGGATAACTAAACTCAGATTCGTATAGTCTTATTTACATCAACAGGGACTGATTATGCTCCATAGTTCTCCTGACTCTAGTTCCTGCATCTTTGGCAGCACTCAGTTGTAGTCCAAGTCTACTGGTGTCTATAGAAACCTCTTTGGCCACCCCACTGATTACCACGAAAATTCCCTCCCACTAGATTTTTCATGAGCATGTATAATTTTCTGAAGATGTCTGAGAGATAGGAAGGAGTTGAATTGAAAGACTTGAGTCACTCTTATTTTACATGCTCTTCTTATTATCTCTCCCTGCTTTTTTACTGTCTCCAGGATTGCCCACTCCCAGCTGCAAAGTCTTTGATCTCTATGCATAGCTTCATCACACCTCCATAATCATCCCCAAAGTGTGCACGTACACAAACACACCTTCAGAAGATTCAGGGCCTCCAAAACTCATGTAACCTGCATTGTTGAGCAGCAACTCCGAGTCTTCTACAAAGTATTGTACTGACCAAAGCAGCTCTCTCTGGTGCTAGCTGATAATGGAAGAATATATTTGCTACCTCCTTACCTATCAACATTATTACTTTTATTGAAATAGATCCCTCTTTTTTTTCTTTTTTTATTTAATTTAATTTAATATTATTTTTCCAGAAGGCACTCTCTGGAGATAGATCTCTCTTTAATCCACAGAAAGTTTATCATTAAATTGGTGGTGCATTGTACAATCAGTGGCATCATAGAACCTGAAAAATACAAGTTCAAGTCAGTCAAATAATTTGCTGAAAGTGGGAAAGTGAAGTGGTGACAAAAACTGATCTATTTTCACAGTATCTGATAGTTATGGTAGCATGAAGGCCCATCCTTATCCACTTTTGCTGGTTTGAATGATAAAACCATAAAAAAAATAGTATTTGAGACAGATAATATAACTTAGCTGGAAGTATTTGTTCTTGCTATAGAGAAGCTATTTAAAAGATCTGAATAGTAATGGATAACCTTCTCTCTTGTAGTCACTGATATATTTACTTAAAACCATATTTTGTAAGCAGAACAGTATATAACAACCATATGGCTAATAATTTACCCAATCTGTAAATCATAGCTGAATCAAGGCATTTACTTTGTCATAAAGAAACATGGCAATTTATGTAATAATTGAGAAGAATTATGTGTTAAAGAAAATGGAGCTTCATGTTTTGATTATGCAGGCAAGAAATGAAACTAAAGTGCTCTATGACGATTTATGGCCAAGTGTTCTATGACTATATGATGAAACTTAGAATATGTATGTTCGCTTTGTTTATACCTAAGCATTTCAAGGGTATGCACCAACTCCAGCCCTGAGAAGATGCAACATTGATTTATTTATTTCATATCCAGTTCGAATCAGTGGAAACTATAGGTATGAGGAATTTTAAATTCTAAAATGGACATGTTGCTTTAGGATTTTGAAGCTGAGACCAAATGTCCCATAAGGCATATAAGACATTCCATGTGATCAGCCAAAACTGACACTGCTGTTGCCTGAAACTCTCCCTGGTGTTCACCTGCCTTCAGTTATGTCGAGTAGTGGTGATCGTGACACAGGTAGCATGGCAGAAGTACAAGAACAGAATCATTGCACCTCCATAATTTCCAGCACCACCCTAAAGTGCTTGAGGAAGGCCTGTACTCAGTGAGTCACAGTTATTACAAGAGAAGAGAGGAATGGGATTTGGAGGATCATATTAGCATACGTGGACAAGACTCACAAAATGCCATAATGTAAATCTAAATAACCTAGATAATCAAGTTCTAAATCCCTTTTGCAAGCCTGATAACCTATCCATTCAGCTAACAGCTGGGTATCAACATTTTAAGAATTTATAATCTGCCAGGCTTGGTGGTTCACGCCTGTAATCCTAGCACTCTAGGAGGCCAAGGAGGGCAGATCGCTCAAGGTCAGGAGTTTGAGATCAGCCTGAGCAAGAGTGAGACCCGGGCTCTACTAAAAATAGAAAGACATTAATTGACCAGCTGAAACTATATAGAAAAAATTAGCCGGGCATGGTGGCGCATGCCTGTAGTCCCAGCTACTCGGTAGGCTGAGGCAAAAGGATTGCTTGGGACCAGGAATTTGAGGTTGCTGTGAGCTAGGCTGATACCACAGCACTCTAGCCTGGGCAACAGAGTGAGACTCTGTCTCAAAAAAAAAAAAAACTTATAATATTATTTTGAATCATATATTTGGCATTTACATGCCTAATTTTAAAAGTTAAAGAAGACTATTGCATGCAGCAATATTCAGTAACCATTTAGACAGTTCCAGTTAACATAAAATGTATGATGTATACAATGCTAGGAATTTGTAATTTGATCTATAATCTAGACCAGTGCTGTCCAATATTGATGGAAATATTCTGTATTTATGCTGTTCACTATGGTAGCCCATAGAAACATGTGGCTTTTGAGTATTTGAAATGTGGCTATTGTGACTGAGGAACTGTACTTTTTATTTTATTTTATTTTAATTAACTTAAATGTAAATGGCTGCACATGGTTGGTGGCTACCACACTGGACAGCACAGATTTAGGCTAGAAACATTTTCTATAGTCGAATACTCAATTTATTTCTGTACTTCCTGTTAGCCTAGGAAAAAAAGAAGATGTGCTAAGAAAAATTAGCTGGTCAATGAATGCATCCTTATTATTCAGGGAAGTGGTCTTTTATTCATATCTAATAGGAATATATTTCATAGATCTTATCCATGCAGTAAATAATTCTTTGATATGATGGTTTTATAGAGGACACAGCAATGTTATCCATGCTGCCTTTTGTCTTTTTATATGGAGTCCTCATCATTGCTGTAGAAATAATAGTAAACCATGATTTAGGAATGACACCTTCATGGGAAATTAAAATATGTAGTTTGGTTTGGTTTGGTAATCTGACTTGTCACAAGAATGAAACTGAGAAAATCTAGAGGAATAGGTAGAGAGAGTGTACTTTTATTTTACACACCTATATACACATGGACAGCACCTATAAACAATGGAGAAAAAGCTATACTTACTATTTCATATCCATAAGTGGAAAAATTTATAGTTATTAAAATTATGTGTTGATTAATAATAATGTCAAGCAAAAAACACACTGATTATGAAATTTTAAGTGAAGTAAGAAGAACATAAAATTATATATATGGTAAAATCTATGTTTCATAAAAACAAAAAATAAACATACTATCAATATTATATATTATATATAAATTTAGACTGGAAGCAAATGTAATTGTAAAAAGCCTTTATTTCTTGGTGTAAGGATCACGGCTGATATTATTTTTTATTATAGTTCTAAATAGTCTAAAGTAAGTATTTTTAAAATGCTATTAATAACAATGAATGAATGCAATAAAAATAAATATTTATACTACAATTTTATATTACCAATATGAAAGTCATGCATGATAAGTAATTTAAGTGATATCAGAAACCCTTGGTCAGTCTAATATTTAAGAATGATATTTAACAACAACGTGAAAAGTGTGGATATTCTAACTGCTTCAACTCCACTGGGAGCACCCTCCTTCTTCCTAAACCTATGACTGTGAGATGGGCTCCCCATGGCTTCCTACTCTGTAAAGTTCTATGATGCACTTATTGTTTCTAGCAGATAAATGAGAATAATCCCTATTTTCCAAGATGTTGGGAGAGACATTAAATGAGATGAATTAAGTAAAGTGTGATTCACACATATGAGACTGGATGAGGGGGTCCATCAATAGATATTAATCACCCTTTCCTCCTTTTTTCTCCTTATTTTTCTACATACATGGGAAATTTTTTCATAGAGACCTATAAGGCATACCTATAAACACTGGATTTGCAATGAAAAGCAAATATTCCTAAGAATGTTTTGAAAAATTACTTCTCTTTAAACGGTTATGACAACTCACTCATTATGGCCTATCTTTCCAAAAGTTATTGAGAACAAAAATAGTTCTGAGTTCTACTATCACACATGGAGATAGCCATAGCCAATAGTGTGACCAAAACAATAGCTGAGATGCTTCTTGGGACTATTTGGCAGAATATCATGTAGAGTCAACCCCTTGTCTGACAAAGCAGAGAGATAGTGAAGGACTCTTCTCTCTTTCCTGCTCTTCTGGACCCAAAGGCTTGTATCAACTTTAAAAATAAGAAAATAACTGTCTCCTCAATTATAAGTAAACATAGAAAGACTATCAAAATGGAAAACTTTAATTGCTGATTTGTCTTTTTTGCAAAATATGCAGAAATTTTAATAAAATTTACCTAAATCTTCTGCATACACTCAAATTGTTTATACGGAGTCTGTTGAACAGATAACTGGAAGTTAGAAAGAGACAGGCAACAGGAGAAAAAGGTGAAGCAAGAGATAATAGATTAAAAGGCAACCTGCAAGATGCTGTTTCTGTGTGCAATATATCACATATTTCCTTAATGAAAGCTTGAAATCAAAGATTGCTGAATTAATTGTGAGAGTGAGTGAGAGTTGCTGCAATTGTCAGAGGAGCCTGGGAAATATACTCCATAAAGATGTATGTATGCCCTCTGTTCTCACCAATTGTGACCAGCTGCAAAATACAAACTTGTTCTTCATAGTAGGAATAATTTCATTATGGGACCATATATATGCAAGAGAATAACCATTTGATTTTCTGTCATTTTATTTTAAAAATATTGGTGGATATGTCAGAAGCAATCATTTAAAGGGGCAAAGGAATTAGATTCACAGTTATAACCAGTTTTATAGACAAAATCCTTTTATACTAAAATATAACAAAAATAAATAGGTAGGAAAATAGCCTTTACTTTTAATGAGACTCAGTTTTACTTAAAAACATAATCTTAAAATACTGATGACCACTCACAGATGAGATGTTGACTTGTAGCTCAAACTTAAGTTGTGTCTACAAAAAGCAAAGTACCCTATAAAAATCAGTGGGGATAAGAAATACGTCCAGTAGACACATGGTCATGACTGGGGCTATTCACCTATGTTTCTGATCCTCCTTCAGGGATCCCCTATAAAGGCAGGCAGTCTTGTGGCTTGCTCTGACTGATAAAATCTGAGATAAGCTGATATATGTCATGTGGGTGCTATAACAGCAAACCAGCAATTTGATAACTTCTTCTTTCTCTGTGCCATAGTGACCAGGGATGTTCCAGTTGAGAGTCAGTCAACCAGCATCCCACAAGGAAGACAACGCAGGATCAAGTGCCAGCTGACCCCACATGATGACATAATGTGAATGAGAATTAAGCCTTGTTGTTTTAAGCCAGAGAGTTATTGCAGCTCAACCTGGCCTATCTTGATTAATACTGACATTGAAACTATACTTTTAACTTTACATGTGGTTGTCTTCATATTGGGCAGAGACAACACATATTCAGTTGCTAAATGAAGCATTTACTAACTAATTATGACTGGGCATTTACTCTGTTTTGAATCCTGGGGAGGCGGTGGTAGGCAGGACAGATTCTGATAGGAAGAGGTGAACAATATATACATAAGCACCTTTAAAAACTCATTTCACATCATGCATGAGATGTCCCATGAGGAAAAACAACAGGGCAAACTGAAGGAATATGAGTGGGGCTGAGAAGGAAGGCTTAGGATAGGAGATGATTTTTAAGCTCAGATTTGAATAACCAGGAGTCAGCCACAGAAACATCAGTGAAAGTGTAATCCAACCAAAGGAAACAACATGTACAAAGGCAGCAAGTTTGAACTGTTTGAGGGACAGAGAGAAAGCCCTTGTGATTAGAGCTTGGGAGGCAACAGACAGAGCAGAGTTGAGATTGGATAGGTAGGCAAGGATTGGAGTCATCCCCAACTTTTGTGGGTCAATGGAAAGACTGCAACTGGAGATCCTGGGACTCAGAGCTGCCCTTCTCTTCTTTGCTCCACTCCTTAAGGGATCTCATGCACATGTGTTTGGATACCCTGGACACATGTCCATAGCCTCCTCCCTAACAGCTAACTCTTGGCATCTCTCAGGCCTGGAGGTATTCACAGTGGTGGATCAGTTCGCCCACAAAGGACAAAGCAGAGAAGGAACCTGCATAGCCCCAGGAAGTAGGCTCTGGGTCTCTGAGGCACGGAATTCTAGGAGCATGGTCTAGTATAGGGGGGATAAGGAGAAAGCCAGGGCTCTGAGTAGCCATGTCCCCTTGACCCTGCAGACCGCCTACCCAGTGGTCAATGTTATGGCCCCATTGGATGCATTAGTAAAAACTATACCAGGTTGGGTTATCCAGACCTTAGTAAAAGTTTCCAAGAGCTTATTACATATAAATGGGCTTGGCTCTGAGAAGGAGTTAACGCAGTCCTTTCTCCTTAAGCAACAAACATCATTTGCAGAAATTCTCTGTTAGGCTTAAAGAATTCACCCTCCCCAAACTTCCATCCAAACCTCCTACAAAACCCACCACTCTTCCCTTCCTAGGAGTGTATTAGGCAGGTAGCTTTTGCCAGACCCCCAGGAAGATAAAAGAATGAATGCAAGAAGGGAACTTACTTTCCTTATCCCTCCAGATAAGGACAATGGGTTGGTTGTTCCCTAGGGAGATAAAGGAATGGAATGCAAGAGGGAAACTTACTTACCTTATCCTTCTGGTTGTTTGAAAAGAATGTATTTAGTGCCCTCCCCCCCCCCCAACCCTCTATAAAACCCAAGGCTCTCCCCTTTTCTCTCGTGGGTGTCTTTTTCGGCCTCCACCCATATGCACCCAGATGCTCAAACTAAACAGCATTTTGCTACACGTGAGGCTTCATGCATCTCTCTCTCAGCTCTGGACTTAGCATTCTCCCAAATAATAAATATATTTTTAAGCCAAGCTAGGGAAGTTTGTCAATAATCTATTTTCTTCCGGGATGGAAGAATGACAATTTAGAGTTGTGGGAGAGTGTGCATATCAGGAGAATGGTTCAGAGAAAAGGTGACCTGTCTTGAGATACGGAAATTTCCTACCACTGAGACATGGAGGAATCATAGATTGAAATGGCTACTGGGTCTAGCCAAATACCACATAGAACGGAAGTAGGAACACTGGGACAATGAGGTGCAGAACAATGTACTCCCTTTTAAGGGGTAACTACTATTCAGTTTTAGATGATTAAGACTTTGGTATGGTCATATATTCTGAATTTTTCAAGAGAAGCCAGATTTGCAAGTTTATATGGTAAATATCCCAAATTCAAATATGCAGAGGAGAAAATGAAAGAAAACCCTGAGTAGTACCAATTTGCATAACTATAGACTAGATTTTAGCTATAGGTTACCAGTCTGTAATTTTTGCAAAAGATGAGGGAATTTAGGCTGAAATGAGTTAAGTGGTTGAAATAAACAGATTTTACTTTTCCTTTTAATGGTGACATTTAAAAAAAATCTATATTTACATATCATACTGACCTTTCTTCGCTTAACTTTTTCTTATATTTCCTGATAACACCTTTCTGATTGCCAGGGTCTCTGTAAATCTGGGTTCTTTTTCTAAATCATTACTCCTTGGGGTTCTAAAACATACTCTGCCCTTGAAGCCTCCACTATGTGGACTAAAGTTGATCCAGCAATTCCACTACTGGGCATCTACCCAAAAGATCAAAAGTTACTTTATGAAAAAGACACCTCCACTCATAGCAGCACAATTCACAATTGCAAAGTTGTGGAAACAACCCAAGTGCCCGTCAGTTCATGAGTGGATTAATAAAATGTGGTATATGTATACCATGGAGTACTATGGTACTTTAAGAAACAATGGTGTATTGTATTTTCCTGGATAGAGCTGGAACCCATTCTACTAAGTGAAGTATGTTAAGAATAGAAAAACAAGCACCACATGTACTAACCAGCAAATTGGCATTAACAGATCAACACCTCAGTGGACATACAGGAATAACATTTATCGGGTGTTGGGCAGGTGGGAGGGGGAAGGAGGGGATGGATATATACAAACATAATAAGTGAGATGTGCAACGTTTGGGGGATGGTCATGCTTGAAGCTCTGACTCAAGGTGGGGGGCATGGGCAATATACGTAACCTTAACACTTGTACCCCCATAATATGTTAAAATAAAAAAAAGTAAAAAATAATAAAATATAAACAAGTTTTACAGATTAAATAGAAAGGTAAAAGTAAGTTTTAGTTTACTATTTCTTTTGATAAAATTAAAAGATATTAACTCAAACTCAGAAATTATAATCAAAATAAATAAATAAAGTTACCCATAGGCAAAATGAGTTTATGTGAACTAGAAGTTTTCCTGTCCCCAAAACCTATCACCGGTTGGCAAAGGTTTATAATTAGTAATATAGACTAAGATATCATCTTAAAGTGTGACTTTGATCCACTAAGGTGTAAAATCTTTGCCCAAGAGCACATCACCAGAGAGGAAGTCAGAAAAGCACCCAGGAAGCCTGAATAGTAATGTATATAATGAAAAGCACTTTATGCTTCTATCAAGTTTATAATTTTAAAATTTCCTATTTTATCACATTTTATCTTCAAATCTTTATCCCCTAGTATTTTAATGGCCTCTTTACAAAAACATCTTCAATTCTGTTTACAAAATTTAAAAGCAGAAATTTCATAGCTTAGTATTTTTCCTGTTATTTGGTATGTATTCTTACAAATGAATATAGTGTGAACATGAAGATTGTTATGGACTAAACTGTGTCCCCTTCCAAAATTCTTATGTTGAAGTTCTAACCTCTAATGTGACTGTATATAGTGATAAAAAAGAAAATTAAGACTAAATAAGCTCATTTAGTTAAACATTTTTCAAAAATCTACATTTACATGTCATGTTGATCTTATTAAGCTCATGAGGGTGGGGACCTAATCCCAAATGGCTGGTGTCATTATGAGAACAGAGAGAGACACCAGGGCTGCGTGAGCACCAAGGAAAGACCTTGCGAGAACACAGTAAGTGGGCCACAAGCCAAGAAGAGAGACATCAGGAAAAACTAAATCTGCCGACACCTTGACCTTAGACTTTCAAAGTTCTAAAACTGTGGGTAATAAATTTCTGTTGTTTAAGACACCAGATCTTTAGTATTTTTGTGATGGCAACTCTGGCAGACTAATATAAAGATACTAAGTTTAACCTTGATTTCTTTGTGTTTTCTCATGTTTCTGAGTTCCATCTCTTTGTAGGATATGGGCTCAATCAGTGTTGATTGAGCAACTATCACTCAATAAAACTGACTATACAGTGATCCAAATTAACTGTTATCATGGCCTGAAACATTACAGTGGTTATTTCTCAATTTAGTGATCTATGAATTGTGATCATATCTGCATACAATCAGCCTTTTCTCTTTATTCTAAAATATGGTCAAATTGTTTTAGTCTCTATTAGCAATCAAACAGATCCTATGCTGAACCAATTAATTGTTAAGAAATCAACTAAATCTATCTCAAAATAATTATTGGGTTTGTGCAGACTAGAACTAATCATATTCTATGGAACTTTACAATAAATCCTATTATGGCTTCATAAAATTAGAAATTGTAAAATATACTTTATTAAGGTACTTTTCCCTGCAAGTTTTTATCATCATAGTTCTTCTTTGAAAGCACTAAAATCATAATGAGTTCTCCACATAGTCTCTAATGTGCTCATCATAATAGAGTGAACAATTGAGGTCTCAAAACCTGAATGCATGAGACAAGATAAGTTCACAGAGAAATTCATTGTGTAAGGGAGTAATTTGTGGAAGAATTATAGCATTTATGGAAGATATGAAATAAGAAAGAGAACAAAATTCACAGATGTCACTCGAAGTTGGCATAATATTGAAAGACAACCCTAAAGCAACACCAGATTGAGTAATAGGAAAAAGATAAGAAATTTCTACATTTTACTTCCCTAAGAAAACAACCATAAAAAAAAATTTCAAAAAAAAACCCAAAACAGCATATATTGGCATATTTCTGTTTCCGGCTTTGACAAAGCAATGGCTAGGTATCACATTTGACCTGCCACCATAAATACTTATAAAATTGGACAAAATATAAGAAGCAATTCTGAGTATGCCTTGAAAACCAGAGATTTAGGTCTGTAATCCTTAAAATAAAGTATATTTAGGAGGTTAGTAGCACAGTCACATTCACCTGAGCTTTCTTTTCGGGTTTACATCTAAACCTTGGCACAAGAAAATTGAGCCAACAGGTAGCAGCAGTCTACTGCTCAGAGAAAGCCAAGACCAGTTTCAAGGCTACTCAGGCAGTTGAAATTTATGAAGCAGGATAACAGAGAGCAAAAAATCTGTGAGGAGATGATGCTTCAATTTTATGAATAGGGTTCCCCTTCTACCTTTGGCTAAATACTAAGTTGTGCAT
This sequence comes from Microcebus murinus, assembly GCF_040939455.1. Lineage (NCBI taxonomy): Eukaryota > Metazoa > Chordata > Mammalia > Primates > Cheirogaleidae > Microcebus > Microcebus murinus. Next base: position 90,801,717 of record NC_134111.1, on the reverse strand, counting down.
GTAATAGCTGAGAATCTGCAAGGTTTTCTGGAAGCTGTGAATAGAAGAGAGAGCTTAGAGCTCCCATGGTTGGGGGAAAAGGTTAGTGGTCCATACAGCCAGAGTGAGATGGCCTTAATAAGATAATGAATGGTCATTCAGCTAAAACACTAGAAAGGCCATGCCTTAGGAATAAAAACCGTGCCCTTGAGTAAGGATTTCTACTGCATTCAACCCAACAAAGCCTAAATGAGATCAAGTTGATCTAATAGTAAACTAATTGCCTGAAAAAATAAAACTTAATATTCATTAAGGGAAACAAAGTTCAGAATTATAGTAAAAAGGCATCAAGAATTTCCAGCATTCAATGAAAAAAATATCAAACATATAAAGAAGCATGAAAATGTGACCCATATGGGAAAAAGATCACCCAGATATTAATGTTAATATATGTTATATTAATATGTTAACATGTATGTGTTTATGTATGTGTGTATATGAGTGTGTGAATGTGTTTTAAAATATGTTTTACTGTTAATTTGGTATGAAAAGGCCAACAGATCAGGAGATGACTACCACTGAAAGATTATTTGTTATACTCACATATCCTGAGAGCAGGGGGCACACCATGCCATGGGGGCCACATGGGGAATGACCAGGGTCAGTCAGAACACAGAGGGGACAAGGAGAAAATATGAGCAAGGGTCTATGATGTGGTTTCCATGGGGAAGAATGAGCAAGGCAGGGTAAACAGGCTTAAGGTTGGCTGGTTTGAATAGTTACTGTGGACTCTGGAGTACACGGGCTGTTCCTAGTTGTCTGGCCCCTGGCCCAGGGTGATTAGGGGATGAGAGCCGAAGAGTAGATGGTTAGATGTGTGGGCTCTAGATTGGTGAGCTTGCAAGTCATTTACTGACTTTAGGAATTGGGGAGAGGCATTCCCTCCAGGGTCAAAAAGCCTTCAAAATCAGAAAGTGGAAAAAAAAAAAAAAAGAAAAGATCAATACGTGTGTGTTCTAGATTAAAAGAAAACAATGATCAAAATCAGCAAACATAAAAAATTTCAACCAAGAAATGGAAACACTAAGAAATATAGCCACATTAATATCTTAGAACAGAAAAATAAAATAATTAAAATTTAAAATTCAATAAACAGGCCTATTAACAGATTTAAAACTCAAAATAAAGATCAGTATATTTGAAGGCAAAGCAATAGAAAGTATTCACAATCTGGCAAGAGAGAAAAGTACTGAAAAAAAATAAAATAAAAAAATAAACAGAGCTTCCCAGAGACATAGGGTAACATCAAGTTGCTGAACTTGTTTATAACTCGAATGCTAGAATAAGAGACTTGAATCCCCCTCCAAATTGATAAAATAAAGACCAAAATTTTCCCCAATTGAGAAAAAAGAATCAAACTACAGATCTGAGAAGTTCAAGAATCCCTGAATAGAAGAAACACAAAGAAAATCACACCTAAGTATTAGAGTCAAATATCTAAAATACAAAAACAAAGAAAAAAAATCTTAAAACAAGCAAGATAATAAAAGATATTATATACAGGGGGAATATAATATAAAACAAGCTGACTTCTCATCAGAAAAAATAAAGCCAGAAGATAATGGAATAACAACATTCAAGTGCTGAAAAAATAGCAAAACCATCAAACTAAAATTCTATATTCTCCAAAAAATCTTCCTAAAAAATGAGAACAAACTAGAGACTTGTTCAGGTAAACACAAGCTGAAAAAATATCTTATCAATTTTTTTAATGAGAAAAAACTAGATTGAGCACTTGGAAATTATTTTCTTATAAATATGCACCTACCCTACGGCCAAACAATGCTACAAGTAGGTATTTATCCAGCAGTAATGAAAATGTATTTTCACCCAAAAACTTGTGTACGAATGTTTGTAGGAGATTCAGTCATAATGCAAAATAGAAAGAACTCACATTTGCTATCAAGAGAAGACCTGAAAACAAGCTGTGCTGTATCCACACAATGGAAGATGGCCAGTGCTGTGCTGGAGTAGCTTCATGCTGGATCACAAGGAAATAACTTTCAATTTTCAGGAATTTTCCAAAATGACCAAGGACATGTTAGTAGCTTACAATTAGCTGCCCTCAGAGTATTTAGATCATAGAAACAGACAAACACTACCATTCGGAGTTTGTGTTTGCTTGTTTGAAAGTCAGTTGTTAAACACTTATCAGCAAATCACTGAATACAACTAGAAAATAAAAAGGAACAAACTACTAGTATCCTAACATCATGGCTGAATCTTAAAAGCATTATGCTGAGTAAATGAAGCCAGACACAAAGGAGTATATATTTTGTAATACTGTGTTTATAAAAGAAGCTCTAGAACAGAAAAAAAAAAACAAAAACAAAAACCTAATCTATGGTCATAAAAATAAAAACTGGTGGTTTGTGGGGATGGTTTAGGAACTTTCTGTGATTGTGGAAATATGCTATTTTTTATATGGACATAAGTTACATAGTACATGTGTTTGTCAAAACTCCTTGAACAGAACACCTAATATCTGTGCATTTGGTTGTATGTAAGTTATGTCTCACTAAGAATATAATCTAAAAAGTCTATGTTGGAACCTAATAAAAGACAAATAAAACTAAATAATATATAATAAAAAAGCCAGTTATTTACTTATGAAGTAGCACTCTACTACTATGCCTACTGTTGCTACACCACCACTACTACTGCTCCTACTACTACTATTACTACTATATTGGACATGGTAGATTACTTCTAAATTACTTTGGCGTGGATTTCCTCAAATAAATTAGTAAATTTATGGACCAATATGCCAGCTGATCTACATGACTCCCTTATCAACACATAAACATGTTTCTGATAGAGGTGTTTTTTTTCTTTGTTTTTTTCACAGTGTCATTTTTAGTTCAAACTTGGCATATTATAAAACATGCATATAGAAACTAAACTCCAAAGTTATGTGAAATGAGGGATTATGGGAAAATCCAGTCTTTTTTTTTTGGCATTTAATTTATCAGATTGGAGCACCTCACATTAAAATAATCAAAACAAAGTTTTCCTTTCTCCTGTCTCACAGCACACAGCTCATACTTCAAACCAGCATTTATTTTATTCTGTTCTGTTTTATGGGTACTTTATAGTTTATTTTATATCTCTATCAAATTAGTTGCACCTTAAGGGCAGGGACTACCTCGTCATCTTTGTATCTCCTTGCATGCGCATAACTAACATGTTTATACAGGATTTAGCTTCTTCTAAATGTCTGATAAATTGATTTACTTTATTTCCAGAAAAATTTTATATTACATCAGCAAAATTACAAAATTACAAAATCCCACATAGCAAGGGCTTTGGCCATCATTTTATAAGGCATCAATTCATGTAGGCTTATCAAATACATCATAAACTTGTACTCTTTTTAAACTACATTTTCCTAAACTTCCATCATTCTTGAATGTCAACAACAAAATGGATAGAGTATTCTCTCAGAAATCAGGTAAAAGAAAGGAAGAAAGAGAACCTATTGACTAACTTTGACTGAGAAATTGCTATGTGCTGGACATTATCTATTTGCCATTGTCTATTCAACTTTCAAAAGCTTGTTAGTAGTTGAATTTTGATGTAAAGAAAACTGCATTTCAGATAGACAATCTCCTGATCAAGATTACAAAGCTGGTAGGTCACAAAACTAGTTCTAACTCTAACCTCACGTTCTTTCCATTAAAAGAATGAACTTTACAGAAAGGTACAGATAATAATCAGTTCCACTGATTGCATTTACAGTACCAATGGTACGCAGGAAAAAAATATGGGTAGAGAAGCCCAGGAAGCTCATTTGCCTGTGATAATTGAAGAAACATACAGATGAGAATGGAGCCACACAGACTCAATGATAACATATTTTATCTGTGATCTATGCAAAATGACGTCCAAGAAACTTAATTTGTTCATTCATATGGTTCAACTCCTTGTTTTCATTGCCATTTGGAACTACCATTTAATTTTATGCATTTCTATCCATTTTCACAGTAATTATGTTGTTAGTGAACAAAATGATTTCATCAAATAAAGTTATTAGAATTGTATATCAAAAGATCTGAACTCAATAAAATGATCAGGATAATTCATACATACACATAAGATTAGATTGAATAATAAAAATGCATTATGTCAATAAAAAAACTAATTTTGGGAGAGTTTTATAAATGCCACAATAAAAATGGGTTGATACTAGAGTACGTAAGAGGATAACGGTATTCACTTTCTGACAAGCAAAGAGAATTACAATGATTTCTCAAGTTAAAAACATGTGATAATAGATTTAGAGTGGGTTCAAACTGCATGTTGAAGGACCACTGTCTTCATCTTTTTGTGCTGCTATAACAGAATACCAGACACTGGGTAAATTATAAAGAAGTTTATTTGGCTCATGGTTCTGAATTCTGAACTTGATTTGGGGAAGTCCCAAATCAAGAAGCCACATATGCTGAGGGCCTGCTTGCTGTGTCATGGCAGAAGGCATCACACAGTGAGAAAGCACATGAAAGATAGCAAGAGATGACTGAATTCACTTTTATGACAAATCCTTTCTTGCAATAAGGAACCCACTCCCATGATGATGATGTTAATCCTTTCATGAAGTCAGAACACTCATGACCTAATAACCTCTTAAAGATCCCACCTCTCAGCCGTTCCATTTGGGATTAAGTTACCAACACATTAACTTTGGGAGACATATTCAAACCATAGCAGCCACCATATTTTAAGATGTTAATTGCTATCGATTTTGTGGAAATTTCCGAGTCACTACCTTTAAATAGATACCTGTGTATTTATGACACTCAAAATCTTTCACGTCAATTCTCACCTTTATAATGTTCTTCGGAATTTTCCAACAATCCCTAGTGGAGTTTGAGTATATGACTTTTAAGATTAGCCACTGTGAATTCCAGTTGCTCCACATCTTTGCCAGCACTTGGTATAATTAGTATTTTTTTTAATTTTAGCTATTCTAATAAATGTGCTATGGTTTATAATTTTGGTTTTAATTTACTTTCCCTAATGAAAAATAATGTTGAGCATATTTTCATATGTTTATTTATCACCTACATATCTTCTTTTATGAAATGTATCTTCAAATCTTTTGTCCATTTGTTTTCTTTTATTAAGGTTTAAATGTTCTTTATGTATTCTGGATGCAGGTCCTTTGTCAGATATATGGCTTCCAAATATTTTCTCTCAAACTGTGGCTTGTCTTTTCATTCTCCTAACATTGTCTTTTACTGAGCACAAATTTTTTATTTTGATAGAGTCCAACTTACAATTTTTCTTTTATAGGTCATGTTTTTGGTGTCATATCTAAAAACATCTTTGACAAACCCAAGGTCATAAGATTTTCTCTTTTGTTTTCTTCTAGGAGTTTTATTTTTTAATACTTTCCATTCAGGTCCATGATCTCTTTTGACTTAATTTTTGTATTAGGCATGAGGTAGGGGTTGATATTCATTTTATTCATGTGTGTATTTAATTGCTACAGTGACAGTTGTTGAAAACACTACCTTTTCTCAATCAAATTGCCTTTGTACCTTTGTCAAAAATCAATTGAGGTATGTACATGGGTTTATTTCTGGGCTAGCCATTTTGTTCCATTGATTTATCCATTTGTCAATACCGTAATGTCTTGATTACTGTATCTTATAGTATATTTTGAAATTAGGTAATATGAATCCTCCAACTTTGTTCTTATTTTATTTTTTCAGAAATATTTTGGCTATTCTAGTTCCTTTGTCTTTCCGTATCAATTTTAAAAACAGGTTATGAATATCTAAAAATATGCTCGATGGGATTTTTAATAGGAATAGTTGAATCTATAGATCAAGTTGGGGGGAATTACTTCTTGGCAATATTAAGTCTTCCATCCATAAACATGGTATTTCTCTTTATTTATTTAGATCTTTGAGTTATTTCTTCAGTGTTTTGCAATTTTCAACATATAGATCCTGTACTCACTCTGTTAGGTTTATAACTAAACATTTATTTTTTAGTGCTTAAGCTATTTTTAAATTTTAATTTCATATATATATATATATGTATATATATATATATGAATTGTGTATAAGAATATGACTAACTTTTGTGGATTGGCCTTTTATCTTGCATCTTGCTAGACTGACTTATTAGATTTAGGAGCTTTTATGTAGTTTTTTTTTTTTTTGATTTCCTATTTAGGTAATAATTTAGTCTGCAGATTGAAGGAGTTTTATTTCTTCCTTTCTAATCTATATGCTTTTTTAAACATTCATTTTACTACACAGGCTAGTAATTCTAATATAACTTTGAATAGGGGTCATGAGAGAGGACATTTTTCCAATTTTCCAATCTTAAGGAAAAAAAGTCTTTCACCATAAGGTATAATGTTAATATAGATTTTTTTTCAGAGATGCCCTTTATTAGCTTAAGGGAGTTCCAATCTTAGCTTGCTGAGAGTCTTTACATGCAATAAATTTGAACTGTTTTGAATGCTTTGTTCTACATCTACTGAGATAACAATGTGGTTTTTCTTCTTTGGTATACTAATATGGTGAATTACATTTAATGTTGAACTCATTGTATTTTGGAATAAACCTCACTTATTGTGAATATACACACACACATATAAACATATGTACACACATGCATGTGTGTATTGGTACATTTTAATAGGATTCGAAAATTTTATCTATGTTCATGATAGGATGCTGTTTTATAGTTTGTCTAGTTTTTATATTAGTGCAATGCATTCTTTCTTCTGTTTTCTGAAAAAGACTGTAGAAAAGGCACTATGTCTTCCTTTAGTGCTGAGTAGAATCTAGAAGTAAAACTGAGCCTGGGGTTTTCATTTTTAGAAAGTTTCTATATATAGATTCAATCTTTAATAGATATAGGACTATAGGAATGCTTGAGTTAACACACACACACACACACAGAATTTGTAAGATTTGATGGTTTATACATTCCATCTCAGTTCTTAAATATATATATTGTTTGTAGTATTCTCCTATTAGCTTTTGAATATGTGTGGAGTGGGTAGTGACACCACCACTCTCATTTTTTATATTGGTATTCATAATTATGGTCTCCTCTCTCTTTTTTTTCTTTGTCAATCTGGCTAGAGGCTTATCAATGTTATTGATAAGAACCAATGTTATTTTCAAAGAACCAGATTTTAGTTTCAATGCTTTTCGTTAGGTTTTGTTTTATTTTGAACTTTATTGATTTCTCATCTTATCTTTATTATATCTTTTCTTTCTTTCCTTTAGTTTTGATGTTTGTTTTCTCTAGGTCCTTAATGTGGAAGCTTAGGTTATTGATTTGAGACCTCTCTTCCTTTCTAATATAAGCCTTTAACATAAAAATTTTCTGTAAGCACTGCCTTAGCTGCACCCTGTAACTTTTGATATGGTTCATCTTCATTCAGTTAATTTCCTTTGAGACTTCCTGTTTGACCTTTGGGTTATTTAGAAGTTTATAGTTTAAAATCCAAGTGTTTGAGGATTTTGCACATATCTTTTCTGTTATTGATTTCCATTTTAATTCCATTATGGTCTAAGAACTTGTGCTGCATGATATCTCTTTTTTTATTTCATAAGGTTGTTTTATGCATGTATCTTGGTGAATGTTTCTGCCACACCCTCTGGGGCTACTATATAAGGGAAATTTCTTTACTTTCCATTTTATTTTAAATTCCCATGAACTATTTTGAGTTGTGGAGTGCAGTAGAGTGCCTGAAATACATTATAAACATCTTGGGGCTTAGAAAAATCAGTAGGTCCAGGCCACAATAAAAAAAGTTGAGACTACAGAAGCAATGTTGAGGTCTCTGTTTTCCTTCTTATCTATATACAATGGAGGAGATGCATAAAACGCTAAGACACCCTGATTATACCTCTTATCCTTGGGCATTTAGGATTCATAGGGTTTAGTAGAATGACAAACATTTGCTAAGTTTCTGTGTACAGTTACTTAAAGCCATTTTTCAACTTATATTAATGAAGAAAAATTAAAATGATTTTTTACCATTAATAAATTAATAATGGAAAACAAACATATTTTACACATATGAAAACATGGATGGAAAGGAGAAAAATTAAGCAAAGAAAAATATGATCACATCCTTAATGAGATAAAATTTCAGAAACATTAAATAAATTTCTAGATAAATATTCTTCTATAGATATATGATTTTAGATAAATGAAATTGATAAATCCAAATTGCATATTTTATCAGATTTTAGCTTCTATTCCTAGAAAATAACTGTCTGCTTTTATTTTATAAATGTATATGCTATTTTTATTTTTAGAGAAGTATCAAGCCATCTGGAAACTATTAAATGTTGAATGAATAATTATTAAATTACACTAGATATTGTTGATGACTTTATTTCTTTTTACAGTTTATCTGAGAACAGAAGAGTGTGCAGTATTTATGAGTCTCTTGGCTTGACAATTTGTGTTCTGTGTATGTTCCAAACCACTAGGAAATGATGCCTGTACCTTAACTAAATTCATACACCATTAACAATTCTCCTTATATGAATCCAATGTCAGTCACTGTGTTTCAGAAAGAATATCATCCTTATATTCACTTTTAAAATACTATTAATATGCATCTTATTTCTTTTAGCAATGTATCACTTATATTGGAAAGAAAAGAAAAAAATACTGTATTTAGTTTGACACTTAGCTCATTTCAATTTCCTTCACCATATGTTATACTTTTGCAGTGAACACTGTATCTGTTGTCTCATAGAGCTGCATTACAAAGGAAGAAGGTAAGAGAAATCCTAAACTCGATTGTCCTCAAATTCAAGTCCTTTGTCCTAATCAGTGACGTATAGCTTTATTTCTTATGTTCTGAATTACCTTTTAAATAAGACCATTATAATTATCATTTTCCTTTGTCACTTTCTCTCATTACATGGTGATATCATTGAGGGAAGAGAATAGTATAGACAAAACAGTTGTTCATAAACTATAATGTTAACTTATTATTTCAGCACTACACTTAGCAGCAGACTTCCAGGTGGGCTTCCAGTTGGCACATTTGTTATAGGGCAGAAAAAGTTGTTATGTGCAGCGACAACATTTCTTCCACATTTTGAGCTCTACTTCCAAGGGAATTCAGTCCACATCTCACTTCAACCTGAACCAAGGGGCTCAGCCATCCATTTCAGCCTGCGCTGAGAAAGTGCAGTTTGATTAGTATATTAAGACATCCTTTTTGGTTTGGGAAAAGTGGTATTATAATATCTTCTTTCAGCATCTTCAGGTGAGAACACCAGAAATAATTATATGACATGGCCTAAGTTATTTATAAGCTCAGATTTATAATTTTTTCTTGGAATATAAGTAAGGGTATTTAAAAACCACAAATATTTCTCTGTTACCTTTTTTCTTTCCTCAATGCTGAGAAGAGACTGTCATTCAGAAAGGCCAAGCTGCTATCAAAGATTGCTTGACTACATAAGAGACAAAGCTGAGATTTAAAAATAAGCTAAATTCATGGTACCAGTATTTCTCAACCTTTCTTTCCATTCAGGTACTTTTATTAATAAGTTGAATATGTATACAAAAAAATGTTTGTTATCACAAGATAAACTTATATTGATGCTAGTTTCTTTTGGAGAGTGAGATACATTACTTTGAAAGTTACATGTAACTAGAGTTGACAGATTTAGCAAATAAAATACAGAGTAACCAGTTAAATTTAAATTTCATATAAACAAAGAATAAATTTTTATTTACTATATGTTTCAAATATTGTGTGGACATGCTAAGACTAATTTTCCCTAGAATTATAATGAACCTCCAGTTTTAGGAGCAGAAGATTTAGAAGCAGAATATAGGAGCAAAAGGGGGAAAAAATTCTTGGAATTTTATATGGAAACTTTATAGAGAGCTTTGCAACCTACAATGCTGGCAAGGAAAGGGCAGCTAAGTCAACCAATACCCTTTGGAGAGGGTCACATCTTTTGTGTCAAGGTGATGCTGAATCTGTGCCTCTCTCTGGTGAAATATTGAGTGCCATGCTATATTCCAAAGTTGGTTATGGAAATTAATTTACTTAGAAGAACTTAAGCTATGATATAAATGTATACAAGGGACATTTAAAAAAATTATCTGGCCTTATGTCCTTCAGGAGCAGGAAAGAACCAAGTGTGACACCAGTGAGAAACCCCAATGTCAAAAAAGGAATCCACAAGGCACAAGCAATAGTTATCTACCTTATGCAAAGTTCCATAACTGCTCAATGTGCCTTCAGGGCCAGCCAGTTAACAGGGCAATTTAAAAGAGTGAGGAAAAAAATGGGTAACATTTGGCACAGAGGACTTGGAAATGCGGGGGACTGTGACTGCAATGTGCACCTTGAGAAATGTAAACAGGTGTGCATGTCATTCCCATGCACACTTTGATCACTAAAGCAGTGTATGATGCTTGGTTTCTGTTAAGATACTTATTTGTTCCAAGATGGTAATTGATTGATAAAACTTTAATTTGCAAAACTTTGGTTTTTCAATAGAGTCACTCTTTCCTAAAAGGGAGGAAGTTATCATTGTACCCAAAGTGGGACTTATTCAACTGAGTTCTTCTAATTCTCCTTAGATAAAACTTGACTAGAGCTAGAAATAGGACCATGAAAGCTAAGTCAAGGTGTTCAGTGAAAGAAAGCCTGAAGGTTTTGCATAAAGGTGGCAATGAAAGGAAGGAATGTGAAAGAAAGTAACGTTACAGTGCTGGTGCTTTAACCTTTGCAACCTAGTACTGCCTCACACCAAAACCTGTGCTTTTTCTCTGGCATTGTGCCATGAATTACTCATTCATTCATTTATTCACTTAACAATAATTTACAAGATAACTTAATTTTCACATAGCATGAATCATGCACACACAGTCACACACATACATTTTTTGACTTTTATCCTTCTATTTCATGATAATAGGCATTTGCTAAAATGACATAAATAAGCATCACGGTCACCAATTAATACCAGGATGACTAGCATGGCTGTGTCATGAGCAGGTACCCTTTCTTAGTGGCACAATTTGGACAGGAGTTAAAGAATATTGGCCAAAGAAGGACATCCACTGCTCTTGGCTTCACACTATCAAAGAATGTGATTGGTTCTCTGCATATGAGTGTGGCCATGATTTGTTGTATGCGATGTTAACTTTGCTTAGTCTAAAGGACATTTGAGGTAGATGGCACCCAGTTTTATCAATCACTAATTTATTCTGTCCCATTGGACCATACATTGTATTGACACTAATGGGAAAACTGAATTTGGATAAGAATAATATATTTTGGCAGTAGATGCCATCAAAGCAGCAGAGGAAAGAGGAGAACCAATTATATATTTATTTTGCCTACTTCCCCAAGTACAGCAGTGGAGAATAGCTTTTATCTCACCCACTGTACTAATTTGGTAGGACTGCTGTGACAAAGAATAGCAGACTGTGTGGTTTAAAGAACAGTAATTACTGTCTCAAAGTTCTGGAGGCTGGAGTCCAAGATCAAGGCATTGGTCAGCAAGGCTGGTTTCTTCTGAGGTCCGTGAAGGTGGGTCTATTTCATCCTTCTCTCATCACTTCTGGTGATTTGCTAGCAATCTTTTACACTCCTTGGCTTGTATATATCTGCTTTCATGTTCATGAGCTGTTCTTGTGTTCATGTCTGTCTCCAAATTTCCCCTTTCTATAAGGAACCCCGTCATATTGGATTAAGGCTTCCCCTAATGACCTCATCTTACCTTGATCAACACTATAAAGACCATATATCCAAATAAAGTAATATTCTGAGGTACTGGGGATGAGGACTTGAACATATAAATTATGGGGAGACACAATTCAACCCATAACACCTGCTACAGCTGGCTGATTTGTAGGAGCAGCTGCCTGGAGCACCATCTAGAGAAGGCTTCACTGGCTATGCCTAACATAAGCAGATTAGAATGTGGTGCTTGATTGGTGATGTCTACCATGGGACCAAAGGTGTTGTTTTGATATATGTGATGTATGTGGTGATTGATTAGTGATGTCTACCATAAGACAGATGTAGTGGTTTGTTTTGATGTATGTGACACTATGGACTATCATATCACTAGTGAAAGGGAAGTAGTGAAGGAATTAACATGGTAAATTAATCAAATCAGCCCAGTTTATTTTCATCTATATTTGGAGTTGACTTCCTCTGCTGATTTTTTTTTTTTTTTTTTTTTATTAAGAGATCAAAGTAGTGCTTTGTTGGCCAGGCTGGATTAAACTCCTGGGGTCAAGGGATCCTTCTTTCTCAGCCCCTCAAGTAGCTGGAACTACAGGCACATGACACCATGCCCAGCTAGGAGGTGACTTCTTGTTATGTAACAAACATGAGCTGTCATCCTTGATTCCAGGACTGTATATTAGAGATATAAAACCAAGTATATAAAGCAGAAAAGAACACTATCTCTTGGTGTTGGGATATAATTTGGGCTCTGGAAACAGACACATCTGTGAATCCTGCCTCTGCCATTACTAGTTATGTGATCTCTGGAAAAATTAATTTATCTTGGAGACTGATCTATGAAAGGAGACTAACACGAGGTAGCTGATTCAATGGCACAACCCACTTGAAACTCTTAGCATGCAGGCTGCGCATGTGATAACCAATGCTCAGGAATGATTAAACTGCTATTTTCATTCCACAAAAGTACCCTTGTCTGTCTCTCTGTCCTCACTAGAAAACATATACACATAACCCATAACAGGAGCTCAAAAGTTATAGGTGCTAAATAAATAAGATTGGAGAATATTTGCAAAAGAAATATCATGCACACACCCCTTAAAGCAAGCAAACAAATAACAAAAAATAACAACAACAGAGCTCTTAATAGAGATATCATTCATGAAATAAGTTGAAGTTTGATTTAAAAAAAAAAACACTATATCGCAATGGCCATTATATAGAAGCCTAAGAGAACAATGGGAAGTAACAGTGAAAGAAAAGTCAGCAGAATCAATGGTGCACAAAGGAAGAAACAAGTACTGAATAAATGAGAGCTGGCTTGAGGGAGAGCAGCTCTAACAAAGATTGTTGGCTCTGCCTGAAGGAACGATCCATGAGGCTGTTCAACGTGAAGCAAAGGCAGCTACAAGGGGTCCAAGCACATTGGGGAAAAGAAGGTACTTTTTATGATGGAACACACTGATTGATATTTTCCCTTCACATTTTCTTGCAATTGGATGGCCATGGCCTGGGCCACTATTTACAAAGGCACACAGAAAACTTTAAAATATGTTCAATCTGGGAATGTTTCTTTCTTTGTCCAGAATGAGAAGGATAAGTACTTTGACAGCAAAGGTGAGGGGGCAGGAATGATTCAGCACAGCCTCATGCACAAGAGAATTTCAGATTGGCAGCATCCCAACCCTTCAATCACTCTAGAACTGGTAAACTTTTTCTTTACTAAAATCCTTGGTTAATGCCACTGATTTATGACATATCCCCTCTACTGAACATGAAAAAAAGAAGAAGAAAAAAAAGTGATGCTTGAACGTCTGATGCTAAGTTCAACCAATGCATCTCTTTACCATTCCCTGATTTCCCTTGTGTTTTTTTATAGGTTGGAGGGAATGACACTCTGTATGTTTAGGGCAGAGTCTTCTGCTAAAGGTCAGGTTTTTAATTTCGCAGTGTTCAGCCTGGCCGCTCTGCTGTGTAAACTTTGACTAAGCACAATGTATGTTGTTGTTGTTGAAAATATATTGCTCATGGATATATATAATGCAGAAAATTCCCGTGTAAGTTTCTCTATAGCTTGAAGTGTTGAAACTGTAGCCAGTTTATCAAAAACACAGCTGCCTTCCTTGGGGTTTCCGAAGGCTCATAACAATTTTTTTCTTTATGAACTTGTGAGAACACCCTGAGGAAAACAGCTGCGTTATTGCAGAGATGAAGAAATCTCAGATGAGTGTGAAGTATTGTAATTTAAATAAGAGCGCTATTTTCAGGCCTTTTCATTTTAAGATCATTTCATTATTTTATTTTTCCCTAAATAAGTTATCCAGGAAAAATAAGAGAGCAATTACTCTAGGGACTACAGGCAGTGTAGCAGGCAAATTAAGGGTTTTAATTGAGAATATCAAATGTTGTACTACATGATTAATAGAGATGCGATACCAGTATTTACATATGTGCAATATTTACGATATTCACTTTGTTCTGATTAAATATGAAGCCAAAAGCAAATGAAAAATAACAGATTTTGTTCATTTTCTTTATTTTCTTCAAAGGTGGTGTCTGTTTCAGCCACTTATGACGCGCATGACAATGTTAGTTTTTTTTTCTTATAGTGCTGTTTATAGCCGTACAAATTGTATAAATAAATACTATATAAGCATACTACTGTTCACAGAACAAATGATACATTCTGGCAGCTTCTATGTTAGAAAATTATTAACTAAGAAACTACTTCAAATTGAGTTGTCTATGGAACAAGACTTAATCAGACCAGCCAGAAAATTTACTTGATGAAGCTATCCATGCCCAATGAGTGCTTTGGGGAAAAAAATAAAATAAATAAATAAATATATATATGTGTGTGTGTGTGTGTTGCACGTTTTTTATTTACAAATTTAAGTGCTAATGTTTATACCTTGAAACTTAATAAGTTAGTTCATTTAAATTTTTATTCAATAAATATTTGGGGTAAAGAAGACAGAAATCCAACTCAAATTGGTTATTTTTTAATGTATTTTGTTAACGTAACTAAAAATTGTATGTACAGATACAGCTTGAGAAACTTTGAATCCAGGAACCAAAAATTGTTGCCACATTCTTTCCTAATTCATTCTCTCTCTCTCTCTCTCTCTCTCTCTCTGTCTCTGTCTGTCTCTGTCTCCTTCTCTTGCTTTCATTTCTTCTTCTATTTTTATCTTGGCCTTTTTTTCCCTCCTGCAAACAAGTTATTTCAAGTGATTATGATTTTAAAAGCCACAGGTAACTTCCGCATACTTTTATCATGAAGGAAGAGTTCCTACCTCTTTCCCTACTTCTATATATCAAATCTCAAGTATCTGACAAGTCTCTAATTGCCTTTGCTTGGGGCAGATGCCAACTGTTCACCAATTACCATGTCCAGGGAGATGGGTTATTCTGCTTACTCAAGTCCCTACCTGTGTTTTCACAGCTAACTGGAGGGAAAAGCAGGAAGGAAGAGCCATGCCCCTCTGAACCATATAGAATGTGGGAAAGAAGGACTCTCAGAAAAGGAGGAGAAAGGAGTGCTGGAGAGAAAAATGCTGTTTGGTATTGTTGACAATGACAATGATGTCATTATAAGCGGAGAAGGAGGAACCGAAGAAAATGAAGAGGAAGAAGGAGAAGGAGGCAGAGGGAGAGGAGAAAATCAGGAGGAGGAGGAAAAGGAACTGTTGCTGATATACTTGTCTGATCGACATTCAGAAGCACATAGCTCAAGAACAAGCACATATACATAAGTAAAAAGAAAGGGAATGCTAAAAGATCTGCTGTGAATCGGTGGCTTTGCCTGCCTGGTGGCAGCATTTCTTAACTCTCTATTTGGCCATGCAGCATGGAATGAATGCTTCACAGTTAGAGGGGCTGGGTGTTTTTTCCCTGATTTAGTCATATTCACACAAATATAACTTTAATAAAACAAATTTAAAGCCCCAAAGTTTTCACTGGAAAATACCACACCGTTTAAAATGTAGAAGGTCCCATTTTGACACCGTTTTTCTCTCCTCCACCGTCCTCATCATCATGTGTGTCACTTACTGAATGCATGCTGAGTGCTGGACACTGTACTTAGCACTACACTTGCAGTATCTCATTTAATCCTGAAAATAATCCTGTGTTGTAAGCATAAGAGTATTATATCCTGTTTACAGACAAGGAAACTGAAGTTTAGAAAGATTAGGTAATTAATTTCATGGTCTAACGTGGTACAAATACATTTTAAAAACTCAGTTTCCCCAAGGAAAACAAAATAACAAACCAACCAAAAAAATCAAACAAGCAAACAAAAACTTCCCAGGGACATTCTTACAGTCTTTTAGATCCAGTACATGAAAATAAATTACATATCTCTTTAATCACATCTGTTTCTGATATTGTGGTAACTTCATTCAGCTTCCTGAACTTTCTTATCTAAATTGTTTTTTATTCTGTTCTATTCTTTACTTTCTGTTCCATAATGCACAAAACTATACTGTCCTCTAAAACTACAGAGAAAGGAAAGCCCTCATACTCTCTCACCTCCCAAAGCTAATTCCATGTTCAGGGAATGTTATGACTTCTGTGAAAACACGATCCAGACAGTACAAAGATTTAATGAAAATCTATGGAATTTGCATCCAAAGGAATCTATATGGAGATCAGGAAGGTGAGGATCAGAGATAAAGCAACTTGTCAAAAACTGTACATGTATCACAGTTAATTGAACTACCTGACCTAGAGCTTAGGTCTCTGGACTTCCCATGTTCTGCTATAGGTAAAGTACTCACCCTTGCAAAATAGTACATAGAGCATTTACATGTATTTTTCATAACAATAATAGAATAAGCATCCATGTAGTTACCACCTAGGTTAATAAATAGCCCCCTGTGTGTCCCTCCTCCATCAAATTTTCTACAATACTTCCCCAGAGGTAAGCATTATCCTGAATTTTAGATTATTTGCTGATATTATAATTTCATCATCTATATAAATCTCTAAACAATATATTGCTTATTGTTTAGATTTAAATATATGTTTGTGTGTATATATACATAATATATATAAATGGAAACACATTGTGTGCTACCTTCTGTTACATGATTCTTTACCTAAACATATATAATGTTTAGAGTTTTATTCATATTGAGGCACATATCATTTATTAGGATAGACACTAAACTACAATAACAAAAAAAAATTAAAGTGGCTTAAGTAAGAGACAAAGTTAACTTCCCTTTCAGGTAACAGTTTTGAGGATGGCATTGCAAATGGGAGGCTGATTCTACTCTTCACGGTTATGCAGGACTCAGAGTCTATCCACCTGGTTGCTGCATCTCCCCGGAGAGCAATGGCTACGCCTGCCTGGCCAAAGCTGAGTTTTAGGCATGTTCATATTTCATCCCAAGGAAGAGAAAGGAAAGAAGTCTAGACCAGGAAATTTGGGGATCGCATTATAAAAACAACGTTAAAGAAATACATGTCATTTTTACTCACAATTCTTTGATAGGAACTTGGTTGTACAGATGGGCTTAGCTTCATTGGAGGCTGGGAAACAGAGTCTCTAGCTGGAAAGCATGTGCCTAGGATTTGGGGGAACAGTTTGTTAAATTTCACTCATGTATAGTATTTTCATATATAAATGTAAGCACTATTTGTGTCATGTGGCATTTGAATTTATTTTATCATGTTGCTACATACAGTCCCTTTGTTCTCATTTTCCCCCATTCTTCATTGCTTTATCTCAAAACAATTGAAAAGTCTTGTTTGTTTTGTTTTGTTTGCTCTTTCATTATCTAATTCCGTTTCCCCCTCCTCACTATCACATGTTTGGAAGTTGTATGTTCTCGGCCTAATAATGTAGTGGTTATCAAAGCTATTTTAACAAAAATACTCATTGAGATCCAAAGATGCATTTTTTTTACACTCCTCGTGAAATTAGAAGGCCTTTAGTTGCTTTTGGCTTACATACTACTGTACTCAAATAATTTAAAGAAGTCCTAAACTTCTATCCAAAACATGAAATATTATGTTTCATAGCTTTAGGCAATCAACATTGTTTAGTTGTACACAGCTATTTGCCGATATCTAGGTCCATCATTCCTTCTTACATCTCAGACTTTCTACCTTACATCATTGTTTTCTACTTTAAATATAAACACCTTAGAAATTGTGTATTGGTTGTAATGGTGTATTGGTCTCAGATTATGCTTATTTGACATGTTTTTATTTTACCCTAAATTTGGAAAGATAGCTTCACTAGGTATAGAATCATAGGCAGAGAATTTTTTGTTTTTCTTTTGTTTTACTTTTTCTTTTCTTTCATTCATTCTTTTTTTTTTTTTTTTTTTTTTTTGAGACAGGATTTTGCTCTGGCACTCTGACTGGAATGCATTAGAGGGATCATAGCTCACTATAACCTTGAACTCCTGGGCTCCAGCAATCCTTCTTCCTCAGCCTCCTTTGTAGGGGGCACTATAGGCATGTGCCACCATGCCCAGCTAATTTTTAATTTTTTTGTTTAAGAGATGGGGTCTTGCTATGTTGTTCAGGCTTGTTTCCAACTCCTGGCCTCAAGGGATCCTTCTGCCTTGGCTTCACAATGTGCTGAGATTATAGGCATGAGCCACCATGCCTGGCCAAGTTTTTCTCTTCATTGTCTCTTTTGGCTTCTATTGTTGTCATGAAGAAGTCAACTATCCATCTAATCTCTTCTCCTTATAATTAGATCTTTCTCTTTAGCTGCTCTTAAGATCTCTTTATCATTGGGCTTTTTTGTTTCTCCTATTTGGATGTAGACTTCGTTTTGTTTGTTTGTTTTTTTCATTAGATGTAATGGGCTTCCTATATCTTCAGTTGGTCTCTTTCAACACATCAAACCATTACATATTAAAATATTTTCTCTATTCCATTCTATCCTGTCTGAAATTTCAGTTAGGCAAATATTAACCTTTCTTATTCTATCATATTTTTTAACATCGCTTTCATATTTTTTTTTTCATTTTTCATCTGTCTGGATTGCTTTTTGAATAATTGATTTGGATTTGTCTTCCAACACACTAATTCCTTCTTTATCTAGTTTAAGTAGTTGTTTAATTCATCCTTCAAGGTTGTTTTTTTTTTTTTTTTTTTTTGAGACAGAGTCTTGCTTTGTTGCCCAGGCTTGAGTGAGTGCCATGGTGTCAGCCTGGCTCACAGCAACCTCAAACTCCTGGGCTCAAGCAATCCTGCTGCCTCAGCCTCCCGAGTAGCTGGGACTACAGGCATGCACCACCATGCCCGGCTAATTTTTTCTATATATATTAGTTGACCAATTAATTTCTTTCTACTTTTTTAGTAGAGACGGGGTCTCACTCTTGCTCAGGCTGATTTCGAGCTCCTGACCTTGAGCAATCCACGCCTCTACCTCCCAGAGTGCTAGAATTACAGGGGTGAGCCACCATGCCCGGCCAGGGTTTTAATATCAATCTTTATTGTGATTCTAATGTTTAGAAGTTCTATTTGGTTCCTATTCAAATCTTTTTGTTTATTTCCTATAGTTTAATATATTCTACTCATATTTTCAAGCTCTATTTTATTTAAGCATATGAAACATTTTATAGCTGTTAATTCTGATATTTGAGCACATTATAGGTTTTTACAAAATCAAGACACTTCTAATATTCAGCTCTTGTGCTATCTCTTTTTTCTGCTGGTTCTCACAGATGAGTGTGTGTGTGTGTGTGTGTGTTTGCACATGCTCACACTTTTTGATACAAATTCGTCAGTGGAGATTTCTTGAAGTCTAGTTTAAAATTGAGCTCCTCCAGTGGGAATTTGGATTTATTTCTCCCATTTCCCTGATTGGAGAGGGAGAAAGGTAAAATAAAGTGGGGTTATTTTAAATTAAATTAGCCCTTCTTTTTTCAGATCATACATGTAACATGACCAAAAAAGTGCATGAGGACTGGCTTTTGGCTATACATTCTTGGTGACATTCCCCGCACAACCCCCACACCCCAGTGTCAAGTTTGAGAAGGCCAAATTTCTTTGCTAGGTCTGTCTGAAAGGCAGGGTTTATATTCCATTTATACTTAAGCCTTATTCACAGATCTCCTATTAAATTCCCCCACTTAGTGGGCTTACAATTTATTTTCTATACCTTGTACCCCCTGCAGCAATCAAAGTTGAAATTTTCAAAGTCCCAGTGTTCACCAGAGAGACCTTCAAGGTAAAACCCAGCTTTGGTGCTTGTTTATATTCCAGGATCCTACTTTTCTCTGTGTTTAAAATCTGTGCATTTAGTTCATTCATGACTTCTCAGAGATACAGGGTTTTTTTTTTTTTTTTCATATGTTACACAGAATTTTAGCATTTTAAGGTACGCAAGTTCTTCAAGATATTTAACTTGTCACAATGCTAGAAAGGTAAGTTGACTCTATTATTTTCTTTCTAAGGTGCCTCTAAGGTTGCAATTTTACATTTTGAAAAAAATGGCTCTTGTAAAACAGGAGTGACCATAACACATTCCTGAGGAAACACAAAAACATCACAAAAAAATATCCTTGCTTCCAACTGACCTGCTACCCCTCCTTGCTGTGCTTTCACATAGCTAAAGTAAATCCACAAAATACAAATGGCACTTCTTGAACACAAAGATGGAAGATAGCTCTGTACTAAGCTTGCATTCAGAATACACCTTCTCTATCTGTGGCAAATAAAATCAGACACACTGATTATTCCAACTTTTAAGATATTCGGAAGATATATAGTACTAATCAAGTTTTTTTTTGCCAATCTTTTCTCCATATCTTTCATGTTTTCCAAATTATTTTATCTTTGGACTCTATTATCTGAAAAATGTCATTACATTTATCTAAATATTTATTTCATAATGACTGTTGGGATAATTTTTAAAAATATATATAACTGAGTGTTCATAATCATCCTAATGATGTGACATGTCACATGCAGTTTCATTATGTTATTTATTCATGTGTAATTGACATAATTCCCAGTGTTACTCAGACCTCTTGGATCTAGAAAAGATTTTCTGGAATCCTCCTGTCTACATCCTATAAAAATTCCAATGCCTTGCCCAAGTGCCAGTGCTGAAAAAAAGAAAATTGAGTTTATCTCCATTCTTTGACCATCTCTTCACCTCTTACCTTCTTCCCCATGGGATCTTGGTGAGAGAAGACAATACATTTGGGAACCAGGACATTAAGGATTCCCTTCTGCTCAGAGAGGTACTAATGGAATGAAATAGTAAAGTACATGTTTCAAAGAAAATGAGGTAGACATGGACTGAGCAAGAGTCATACTTTCAAGACTGATTTGGAACTAGAACCCAGATGCTTGTTCCTAGTTTTTATTCATCCATTACCTCATGAGGCCCGTATAATCCAGTATTTCCATTTGCAACAAAGGTAAAGAAGGAGGAAAAAGAAAAGGAGGGGGAAAAAAGCAGCAGTTATGACCAAACTTCAAATAAAACTGTGATTTAATACCTGGAAATTTTTAGTCATCAGAAATTGGTGAGCAAATTATTTTGCCCTTTAAAACTCACCATCTATGCAGGTACTGGCTGCTTCTTTTTCTACCTAGGACTGACCCTGGGGGAATAGAGAAGGGAGAAATGCTGTTGCCACAGTTTATAGTATCCCACTCTTCTAACTCATGTAGAACATAGTCTATACATTCCATTTTATTTTTGGCCAAGTCAGTGAGTGTCCTTAGTAAGTGGAATTCTATAAACTTTTCCAATTTCAGCAGTAGCTATTTGGAAAAACACAGTACCAGCATCTTTTGTAAGATCTGGCTCTAGCCTTCTTTCCTTCTTTATAGTTTTATTTGCCATTCATTAAGCTCAGCTGCCTATGTCCTAGCCAAAATGAAACTCTAAATACTAGTTTACTCAGCTTAGAACACCCTCTTCTTCTCTGCCATCTTTGCTGGTCATTTAAAGCCCAGAACTAATATCACTAGGCTTTATGAATGAATAAGAAGTGACAAATAGTGGATCACCTAATAGGTGGTATTTGTATGGGAAGAATGATTTTCACTTCCAGAATTCTAACACTTGATTGAAATTTCTCCATAGCATGTAAAACTGTTTACTTGTATTGTTATTGTGAACTTATTGCTTATCACCTCTACTAGACTAGGTGGATATAACGGGATATAAAATATGAGCATTATCTTAATAACTTATTTCTAAGGCATAATTTCTGAATACCAATAAATGGCTAGTTCTACTGGGATGGATTAAGGCTTTGAGAGAAGCTCAGCATGTGAACCTCTCTGCGGCCCTGTGGTATATTCTATTCAAAGTCTTCAGGCCCAATGAACATGAAATCTACCTCAAGTGTCACCTGATCCTTCCTGTCATCTCTGTCATTTTTGGATTTTTTTTCTTTTTGAGACAGAGTCTCGCTTTGTTGCCCAGGCTAGAGTGAGTGCCATGGCCTCAGCCTAGCTCACAGCAACCTCAAACTCCTGGGCTCAAGCAATCCTCCTGCCTCAGCCTCCCAAGTAGCTGGGACTACAGGCATGCGCCACCATGCCCGGCTCATTTTTTGTGTATATATATTTTAGTTGGTCAATTAATTTCTTTCTATTTTTGGTAGAGATAGCATCTCGCTCAGGCTGGTTTCAAACTCCTGACCTCGAGCAATCCTCCCGCCTCGGCCTCCCAGAGTGCTAGGATTATAGGCGTGAGCCACTGCGCCCGGCCTCAGCCTCTTGCATTTATTACACCTTCCATGTCACTGCCTGCCTCGTGCCAGACTGCACAGCACCATGGGCCGTGGGCCCAGGCATGCACGTAAACACGCGTGTTCAATAACACCTGCTGTTTATCATTTTTAGTGCAATCTGTCTTCCTTCTTCTATTTTATTTTATTTTTCTTTTTTTTTTTTTTTTTTTGTTTTTGAGACAGAGTCTCGCTTTGTTGCCCGGGCTAGAGTGAGTGCCGTGGCATCAGCCTCGCTCACAGCAACCTCAAACTCCTGGGCTCAAGCGATCCTCCTGCCTCAGCCTCCCGAGTAGCTGGGACTACAGGCATGCACCACCACGCCTGGCTCATTTTCTCTCTATATATTAGTTGGCCAATTAATTTCTTTCTATTTATAGTAGAGACAGGGTCTCGCTCTTGCTCAGGCTGATTTTGGACTCCTGACCTTGAGTAATCCTCCTGCCTCAGCCTCCCAGAGTGCTAGGATTACAGGTGTGAGCCACCGCGCCCCGCCTCTTTTGGATTTTTAACTGACAATATGGCTGCCCAGAATGAAGATTACATATCCCAGCTTCCCTTGCAAAAAGTGTGCCATGTGACTGCATTCTGACCAATGGCAAGTGAACAGAAAAGCAGTGTGGGTCTTCTGGGCCATGTCTTTAAAATGAAGGTGTGTGCCTTCCCCTTGTTCTTTGCTCCTTACAATGGCTGGGATCCAGACACATGCCGACCGCAAGTGAGGAGCACCAGAAAGGAACGTGGACTTCTGAGAGCTGTGTACTACACCAGAACTTCCATATCAGCCTCAATTTTAAGAAGAGCAATAAAGTAATCTTTATCCTACTTAAGTTATTGTAAATTTCTTTTTTCTTACAGGACCCAGTCTTATAGCCAAGCTAATACAGTCCCTCAGAGACTGAGCCACAGACAACTTTTCCTCAAACAAAAGCCTGTGATTATATGCATGTGGATGTAGGACTACTCTGGAGGCCTCCCTTCACTTCAGGGTCTTTCATGTGACACTGTCACCCTGGGGCTCTGGGGACAGTGGTCCTTTCATCCCCTAACCAGTTCCTGAATGAGTGAATTTTCTTATTAGGGAACTTTGGTGTTACATTACATTACAAAAGGCCATTTAAAAAATAAACAGTGACCTTTGAGCTGCGATTCCTTTGGTTTGAAGCTATTAAGAATTCATTTATGATTAGAACATATCCACCAACTGTGGGAGAGCCACTAATGAATAGGGAGGCAAATTCACAAACTGTGAAGATTGTATTTGGATGGATAACTGCAGCTGTGATATTGAGGTTTTATTTTGTAATTACATCCAACTTCTTGAAGATTAAAATAATTTCACCCACCTCCTGTCCTTTCCCTTTTTCAAATCTTTTTGTCCAGCTTGCATACTGAGTTTAGTGGCTGGCACACCTTTGATTCCAATCCCCAGTCCTGCAGTCATATGTGGTAGGGAGGTCGGGATGCTCATTTTGAGATGTACAGAGAGAATGAGGGAAAACTAGATGCTTCTATGTCACCCCATTGCAACCTGGGATGGAAAGAAGACACTTTCTCTTTTTTTTGTGCCCAAGCCAACAGAGGGGAAGTGACACGGCTCTGGGAGGGAGTGGAGCAGGCTCTGGACCTAAACCAGGGAGGCCACAGACATGGCCTACGCCCACACAGCCACCTGGCCATGCTCAATTAGGACGTTATGGGTGACATCTTTGGTAAATTGGGTGGTGTGAGGGGCTCTCCCAGGGTCTTATAAACCAGCTTTGCCCCTCACAGGATGTACCAAGTAGTAAAGTATAGACTTTCCATTACATTAGGCTAGCCATCACCCTCATCCTTGACTTGAATATTATCCAAAATTTAACAAGCTCTTGAGCAAGTGATCCTCTCCTAGGATAATAAAAGCTTTGCTTTACTGAACAATTGCAATGTACCAGGCAGTTTACACACATAATTTCCACTAATTCTCAAAATAAGCCCTCTGAGATGAACAATATTTCTCTTCCTAGGTAACAAGGGAAGAACTGAGGCTGAAAGAAAGTTAACCTACTTTAAGTAACTCTCCCAGCATCTAATGCATGGTAGAGCCTATATTTGACCCAGATCTTCCAGCATCAATCAGTGAACAGACTCAAACACCACATTGTCTAATGCAGTGTGTTTTATTTACTCTTATTAAACCAATGTTGACAGAGAGCCTATATGTGCTGGGCACTCTTATAAGCACTTTTACATATTCACTCATTTACTTATGTTAACAACCCTCACTAAGATTTGTCCCATTTATGCATGAGGAAATATTCAGAGAGAAGTTAACTTACTTTCCCTATTCAGAAAGTGAAGAGTGGCTGCATTTTGAGACCAGAATAAGACCTGGAAGAGAAAGTATCATGTGCATGAAGCATGAGGCATCCCTAAGTATAGAACGCAATTCAATGACAAGCTGCTATTAGCCACTATTCGCAGAAGGAAATGCAACCATGCATCGTTTAATGATGAGGATATATTCTGAGAAATGTAATATTAGGCTATTTCATTGTCATGCAAATATCATATTGTACTTACACACACCTTGATGGATAGCCTACTACACAAACTAGACTATATGGCACAGCCTATTGCTCCTTGGTTATAAACCTGTACAGCATGTTACTGGACTGAATATTGTAGGAACTGCAGCACGATGGTAAATATTTGTGTATTTAAACATATCTAGACATAGGAAGAGTATAGTAAAAATACAATATTATTACTTATTGGACCACTGCCATGTGTAGCATTCATTGTTGACCAAAAGGTCATTATGTAGTACATGCTTGTACACTGGCACCAGAATGAAATGCATTCCCCAAACGAAGTTGACAAGGAGGATGCTGGATGGATAAAGACACAGTTTCTGGCATTTGGGAAGTGAATCGCTTTTAACAAGCCATGGTTATTTTTAGGGGAATAAAATGATAATTCTTAAGCACTTACTCTTTTCCAGGCACTCTGTTTGGTGTTTTTCTCACTTATAAGGTAGAAATTAAGATCATCCTCATTTGATAGGGGCTTAAAGAGGACTGAGAACCTCACCCACCATTAGCCAGCTCCTCTGTGGTGGGCTGGAGGCCACACCTGCTGGGTTTGGAAGTCCTACTCCTTATACCATTGTACCAAGCTGTCTTCTTATGATGGGAGAAGACCTTTTTCTGGGGAAGAGCTGGTTACTAGAGTAGGAATACCTCCAGTTCAGTGATCTTATTTGTGCTAGCTTTCTGTTATGTGACTAATGTCCCCCTAGGTATTCAAGTAATTGTCATAGGCCATTGCCATCCCAATACGCTGCTCACTTCTCCTGCCTAGGTCATGGCTCAACATCCCATGGATGGTGGGGTCTGACACCTGACTCCTAACCCTGCTCAGGTGGATGATGCAGGTAGCCCTAGTCCTGCATAGCCAGCCACCGATTCTCCCCTCTATCTGTCCATCTCATCTTGAACACAGTCCCTAAGGCTTGACAGGTGCAGCCACAACCTACTCCCCAGGGTCACTTTCTGATATAATTTCACCATCCTTCCTGAGACAGAGTTTTATCTTTTAATAATAGCATAAAATAATTTTTTAAAGTGTGTTACCACCACTCTGGGACTTAAAATAGAGGTAGTTTGGCAGAAATGGAGAAAGCATAGACCAAAACTTGGAGGGCTGTTCCAAAAACTAAGAAGAAAAAGGAAAGGGCCAAGACTAGCCAAACCAATTTCAAAGAACAATCAAGAAAGCAAATAAGTGCAGCATAACATATCAAAAACTCAGACTCAGACTTGTACGGGGAGAGGGAAAGGGCATTTATTGAAACCTTAAAATCTGTACCCCCATCATATGCCGAAGTAAAAAAAAATAAATAAATATCTGGAAAAATGTTTTTTTCCCAATAAAAGTTGTATGAGTTCCATATTTTACATTTTTTAATAAAACTGATTTTACCTAGTAAAAAATTTTTTAAATCCTTTATTAAAAACATTTTTGTATCTTAAAAAAAAAAAAACTCACAAGATTTTAAATAATAGGATATATAAAGAAACCAATGGCAGAGAGGAGAGACCAGCCCCAGGCCACATATACATGGTGACCGGACAAGTGACAGAGCTGCATTCTATACAATGAGGAGGCTGACTGGCCAGAACTAAAACAGCCATGAAAATAAAATCCAAATCCACCAAAGTCCTTAGTGTAAAAAGCAAAACTTTAAAACTTTTAGAAGAAAATATGAGATTATCTTTCTGATGGTGACATACAAAAAAGAAAATATCTTAAGTAAGCACAAAAAGTGCAAATACTGAAGAAGGAAATTATAAATCTGACTACATTGAAATAGAAAACTTCTATGAATAAAATAAAAAGACAAAGAGAAGACAAACTGGAAAGTCATTCGCAACCCACATAAATAACAAAGAATTGATAATTAGAGCACATTAAAGAATCCACACAAATCAATAAAAGACAAATAAATGGCCCAATAGAAATTTGGGAAATGAATATGGTTAGTAAGGTTAGAGAAGAGGAAACTTAGATGTCCCCTAAATAGAAGAAAATGTGCTCAATTTCACTAAGGAACTTAAGAAAACCAAAACCCATTTCATATGCATTGCAATGGCAAAAATTTAAAAGTCTGAAAATTCCAAGTTCTCAAGAAATGTGTGAAAGTGGGAAATTGCGAGCATTGTCAATGGGAACATAAATTGAAACTGCCATTTTGAGAACAATTTACTGGTCCCCAGTAACACATAGATGCATATAAGCAGGCACCCTGTGATTTTCTTTCGAGATATAGGGCCCAGGCAAATGCTTGGAATACACTAAAAAAAAGTGTGTGCAGATCTTCTCTTCAGCATTGCGTATAATAGACAAAAATTAGGAATAACATAAACATCTGTCGATAGGAGAATGAATAAATATTAATAAACTGTACTATAGTCACATATGGAATAATCTGGAATAGTAGAGATAAAGGAACCCAAAGCTACATGCATCTCCAGAAATAAATCTCGACATAAAATACTGAGTGGAAATGTAAACTGCAGAAGACTACATTCCTCTCATTTAAATTAAAGGTATTCAAAATAACACTATATGCTGTTTTACAATACATGTAAACATAATAAAACACTGACACTTGGACGGAAAAGTACACACTACCTTTAGGGTAGCAGTTACCCTTGCAGAGGGAAGAAGAAAGAGGAATGGAATCTGGAAGTGTTAAAGGTGCTTTTAAATCTGTATTTTATTGAAAGAAGCTAATAAAACTCTGTTTTATTGAAGGAAGCTAATACAGAAAATGTTGATATTTCTTAGATACAAGTGGCTGATATAGACAAATTTCATGGCTATATAAACATATATAGATATAAAGTGAAAGATATGAAATAGTCTCTGGAAAGGCTCTGGGGTCAATAGTCCTGGGCTAGGACACTGGCTCTACCTTTTTATCTGTATATCCTGACTCAGTTATTTCACAAGAATGACCTCAGTTCCTTTTTCTTTAATAATATATAATTCAAAGTGTTGTTCTAAAGATTAAATTAAAATATACATAGCATAAAATACATATAGCACATTAATATAATACCTGGTACAGAGTAGATATCAATGAAATGCTATTATTTTTATTTCTTCAATAAATATCTACATCTTGTGTATTGCCAAGCTTGTAAAAATAAATTACCTAGAGTCACATTATAACGTTTCATCAATAACTTTAACATCATATGCAATAGAATTGAATGGCACTCTTTTGACAATTTATAAATGTGGTTCCAAAATGGGCCTGAAGCATTTCTCATTTGGAAATTCCTTTTTTAAAAAAAAAAGTATTATAAAGCAGTGATGGCCAATAGAACATTGTGTGATGATGGAAGTGTTTTCTGTGTTCCCCAAAACAGTAGCCGCTAGCCATATGTGGGCTATTAAACACTTAAAATGTGGCTAATGAGATTAAGAAACTGAATTTTCATCTTATTTAATCTTAAGGAATGTACATTTAAATCGCTGCATGGGGCTCGTGGCTACCATCTTGGAAAATGCAGATGTAAAGTAATAAAATGCATTTTTAAGAAGTACATATTCAGCACCTACTACATAGAAAGCACAGTGTTGGGTGATGTAGGAAAAA
This sequence comes from Microcebus murinus, assembly GCF_040939455.1. Classification (NCBI taxonomy): domain Eukaryota; kingdom Metazoa; phylum Chordata; class Mammalia; order Primates; family Cheirogaleidae; genus Microcebus; species Microcebus murinus. The sequence goes on along the minus strand of NC_134111.1, from coordinate 90,773,093 downwards.
CATGGGGTAGTTTGTGCCCTCAAATTTATAATTCATGAAAGGAAAATAGACATGCATGAAACATTTAAATAGAATAAGAAGGCAGCAGTGACTGAGCTAATGTGAGTGGAAACTAAGGATATGTGGCAAATATTTGTTAGATCACCCCGGATATCTATAACAAAGGAGAGCTCCCTGGCTGTGGCAGCTGTAATCAGGACTTACAAGCTGAATATTTTTTTGTAGGAATGGACAGCAAAGGAAAGACAGTCCTGACACCCAGCTAAGATTAAGCAGAATGAAAATTTGAGTTAACTAAGCTGGTGGAGACATGTCTGGTAAACAATATGTGCCCATGAAGGAATTTAAACTTAGTATGGCTTTTCTTTTTGTGCCCACACCCCCAGCCTCATTTCTTATCATTACCCACCTTGTATCCTCTTTCCAGCAGCTATGAGCTACATTTAGCTCACCTGTATGTACCACCTGCATACATTAACTGATGTTGCTCCTTGCCAATACACAATGGTTTGCTTGCCTCTTCCATGGTGTCGAGTGGGTAACTTCTCACCCTGTGACTCAGTTCAAGCATTGCTTTCTCTGAGAAGGCCTTTTCTGACCTCCCACTCCTACTGGGGGCATATTAGATGTCTCCTCCGTGTTTTCAAAAGACCCCATGCACATTTATGGCATTGACCTTATTACATGCTCTTATAATTAAATCTATACTCCCTAACTGATCAAGAACTCCTTGAAAACAGGGACTACATCACATTTGCATTTTTTATCCCTAGCTTTTATTATATTCTGCATGAATAAATGAGTGACTTTGTCATATAAGTAATGAAGACTCCCCCAAAGATTGTTAAACATGGATGTGACATGATCTCTGTGGCATTTTAGGAAGTAAAATTTGCTAATAATATACGATCTGTATACATCTGCCTAAAACCAAGCATCATGTTTTGGGATCAGTGATGACAAGGTATCAGGAGTATTTTGAATAAATATTAACATGATTTTTTAATTTTTCATGTGATCTTGCTAGCATGACCTCCTCCCAGATAGTCCACATGGCCATGGCCTTCTGGCTTCCATCAGGTCTTATTTAAATGTCATGTTTAAAGCAAAGTCCAGAACTCCATCTGTATCGCTTATCGTTCTCTCTTGCTTTATTTTCCTTCATACCACATATCAACACCCCACATATTTATTTTACTTATTCATTTGATTTATTGCCTGTCACACCCCACTAGAAGGACAGCTCCTTGGAATCGGGAATTTATTCTGCTTTCTTTACTACTGTATCCCTAGCACCTAAAACACTGATACCTGGCCTCGTGTATGTAGGGGGCATGTGTGTGTGGAAGAAATAGGTACTTTTCTGTTTCTGGTATTCAAAATAAGATTTACAGTAAGACAATAGGTTCTGATGCCAAGCTTTATTACAAAACATTTATCTAAAGGTTAAATCAATTCTGTATATCAAGAAGAAAACCTAGAGGACTCCAATCTTAAAATGTGTCCCATAGTGTATCTAAGATGCCCTTTCCATCTGCAACAACCAGCCAGAGGACTGTTGCCAAAATAGAAGGTGGGTGTGCTATGAAGCAAAGACAAGTCCAACCAGCCTTTTGTAGTTCCTGGGGACTGAGTCAGTGGCTAGGGCAGAAGGGCCCTGATGTCCTCTCTCCAGACCTTAACTCTGGGATCAGGAGGAGTTTTAGATAAATAGATGAAAAAGTCAAGAGCAAAGAACTCTAGAAAATATTCTATTGCAAATTACCACTGCCTCATCTTGGCAAGGAGTAGATGAGGGGACATGGTAATATCAAAGATGACTAAGTACTCCTTGATGTCACCATGTCCCCTCACCTACACTTAGTCATCTTCTTCTGATGACCCATATGGTCATCAGAAGAATGGCCTGTGTTTAACTTTCTGGAACCGTTCCACTCTTGGGTCTGGTATCGTGTGGGCAGGGTTTGGGATCTCCCACCAGCACGTGAGGGGTCACCACAAACAGTTGAATTCAAAAGTAATAGTCCTCACTGAAGACGAGGGGAGAGGGAACCCCATGTCAGGACTGCACACGGGTGGAAGGGGAGTGTGGCTGAGACTCAAAGGACTACAAAGAATCCAAGTGAGGCCAATTGGCAGAGAAAGGCTACTGAACTGAACAACAGAGCAAGAGTAAACACATCAAAAGTTATACCAGCCAGGAATGCTGGCAGGGATCAGACAGACAAGAATATCACTCAGCGAATAGAGCAACCTCAAGGTCACGTAAGACATGTTTGAGAGCATTTGGGGAGCAAATTATGGAAATTTGGATTCTTTGCAGTTTTACCTGCAAGCTAAAAAAACTAAAGGGATAGTTTTACCTCCATCAGACTCAGGTTACCAAGTTAATACATCCCTACAACATAGCAGGAGGGTGATCATAAGAAAAACCCATCAGTTATAGATTAGGCGTGGAAACTGCATCTTCTTTGCACATCTGAGTATACCATGGATATCGATTGAACAAGATCGTCTTTGCACACAGCCAGAGCCCTATGAAAGTTAAATGGATGCTACTGGGCAAAAGCCAGAGAATTTTCACAAAGTTGAATTCTTCTTGGCCTTTAGAACACCCCCTAGGTAGACCACCAAGTTGTGAAGCAACTGTTCTGCTTCATACAAATAATATGAAAAGATCTTGAGGCAGTTTCCTTGGGGATTTTAGAATAGCACACTATAATTCACAGTTATATTCCATTATCTAGTTCACCAGCAGGTTCTCCATATATAATTTTATGTCATCTTTACAGAACAGCCTGTGGTTGTTACCAACCCCATTTGACAGATAAAAAAAGCTGAGCCCACAGGCTCTTAAATTGCAGGGCTGTGTGTCTGGATTCCCCAGACTATTCCGTGCTGTGCAAGTTACTGACAGTTCTCGTTTCAGAACTTGGAGAGTTTGAACTCCTCACAGAGTTTTTTCTCCAGTCACTGATGTGGGAACCTCTTGTTCCCAGAAAGCCCAGTCAAATGGGCAGGTGTCAGTGTCCCCCCATCCCCAGCAGGTGCAATCAAATGAATGGCAGCGTTCACTGCCACTTAATGAGTAGCCCCATGCCGCCGCAGTTACACACTCTGGTTTGAATTTTTAATTCCATCTCATAAAACAGTGCCATAAATCATCCTGTGCTCCATTTAGAGTTGCATTTTCCAAAACCATCTCTGAAGTAATTAAGGAGAAACTACACAGGCCTCTAAATCAGTTCTCCAAGATATGCAGGAGCAATGAAAATTCTGCAGCTCACTTTCCTTTTCTTCTATTTCTTGCATCAAGTCATTCTGGCTATGACAAACTACTATCCCCAAACCTTCATTCACAAAATATTTATGAGCCATTTGTGAACCTTTAGCCACTGAGAAATATAATGCTGCATGACAAAAATGAGTTATATGAAAGTGTACAAAATCTTACTTTAATATAATCCATCCGGCCCCAGGTCCACAGATTAATAACCTAAACTTGACTCCAATATGAGATCCAGACCAAAGCAATATTCCAAATCTTGTGGCTGTGCCCAGAGACCTTGAAACCTAACCTAATTTGCCTATTGCCTACATTTTCAAAATCAGATAAATAGATAAATAACAAGTAAATCCAAAAGATATTTCCTCAGCTCCAGGGAGCACGTTTACATCATATACAAAGCAAACCAATTTGAATGTTTCCCAAACATGCAGGTGCTAAATACTCATGCTTGGCAGGAGTAATTATTTGTTGTATTCCCTGGATCTTCTATTTTGCTGAATTTAATTTGTTTTCAATACTTAGAGGGAGTAAAAATATAAAAGTACACCAAAACAGTAGAACAACTGTGACAGTAAATGAGAGATTTACCACAGCGCTTGTTATGAATATTGTTTAGACAGCATAAAATTGAAAAATAGCAAGAGGATATCCATTCCCAGTCTCTCCTTCTCACTCTGCAGCTGGTAGAAAAATGGGAACCGGAAACAATGGAGCACGGGATGCTTTTGGGAGAAGAGTTTTTGGGAACTGCACATGAGCCAACACCACAACCGTCTTCAGAAAGAGAGAGATTTGTGACTTCTTCATGGTCTCTGGTTGCCAAGAAAGGTCCTAGAAAAGTGGCAAAGGTGAGTGTTGCTGGAAGAAGGTCATAAGCATTCCTGGGGACCCCAGGAGTCATGGGAACAAGCGAGGCCGTGGCAGCCAGGCTGGACACAGACACATTTCTTCCAGACAGTGGTTCTCAAACCCAGCTGCACATTGGAATCACCTGTGGGATTTTGAAAGCTGCTAATGTCAGATTCTAACTCAGAACTGACCTACTAGTTGTCAAATGCTCTCCAAATGAGCCTAATGCTTTGGCTGGGTTGAGAATCACTGAGCTGCTTGTTGATTATGTTGGTTTAACTGTGATTGGTGACCAACTGCTCATGGTCCCTTGGCATAGATGAGAAGTTGCAAACTTGAAGGCTGAATGCTTTATTTAGAATATAGACATACTTGCTTTGTCATGAACTATGCTTAAAATTGAACTAATATTTTAAAATATAAAAGCAAAAAAGCAGGATATTTTACCTTAAAATATAAATTTCCGATTCCCCCTAAAAAGTCAGTTCTAGAATTTTGCAGGGCTCATTGGCTGGACCTAAGTGATGTCTGCCCTCTTGCACAAAGCAGGTCTCTCCAGTTTTCCACAATCCTCCTCACTCCCTTTTGCAGCTCACAGCAGATCCCTTCTCTCATTAATAGTACCTACAGAGTTTTTACAGTTATTACTCTTTGTGACCATCAGCATAGACCTATAGTAGTGCTGGGGATCATAGTTCTAAGACTCAATTTTATAAATAAGTAAATGGAAGCCTAGAAAATGCAAACCGCTTCTTAGTTCTATTATTTCTTAAGCTCTGTCATACTTTTCTGAAATCCCCGTTTACCTACGCCAAACTTCCAGTGACATTTGTTTTTGCAGATTGGCCTATTAATATTTAATGATGTTTCTCTTTGAATTTTAAAGTAGTAATTAAATCGAACTATTCAGAAAGAGCATATTAATTCCAATTTTTAAAATGTGAAAGAGAATAAGTCTTACTCAAAACAAGAACACAGTAAAAAGTGAACATTAATTTGGTAGGGTGAGCCTGGGTATCTCTTATTAAATATTTATTTCAATAAGGACAAATAAGTTGAGACAACAGCTACTAGGGAAACAAAATATATGCTAAGAAGAAATGTTTCAATTCTCCAACTTTCTTAACACCTTGACTCGCACTTCTTAATTTCTGACTTGCTTTACATGTGTTTATGTTCCTCTAACATATTATTAGTTCATCCAGGAAAGGGCCTTTGATTTGTTTATCTTCTGGATCTACAACAGCATCTAGCACAGAGTTTTATATGTAATTAGCATCCAGTGATCACTGGTAAACATCCAATAAACTATCCAAAGTGGAATCCAGCATCCCTTGCTCATGTTCTGTGCTGGAAGGAATTGGAGATTCCAATCCCTCAGTGGGCCATCATTTGCACGCACAGTTGAGAAGTTCTGGAGCACCTTTTCTGCTGTGGGCATCGAGCCCGGCTCTAGGATGCAGTCACATGCAGAAAATGTTGCTCCCTACATCATACCAAACTGCCATACAGACAGGGAGAATGTCCCTCTTCCCTGACTCTGGAAAGTCTGTGTCAGTTAATGCCCCCAAGGAAACAAATGGCATGCTCAAATGGAGGACAAATTGGAGAAGATTTGTTTCACAATGATTCCAAAGGTGTGGCCAGGTGTAAGGCAATCTTAGGACACTGAGCTGTGAGAGAGAATCTGTTTCATACCTCTCCCTAGCTTCCAGGGATTTGCAATGCTGGTGTTTCTTGGCTCCTAGATGCATCACCCTCATCCCTACCTTCACGTTCACATGGTGTTCTCCATGTGCACATGCTTCTGTACAAGTTTCTCCTTTTTGTGAGGACATCAGTCATATTGGATAGGAGTTCACCCTCTATAGTATGCCTTATCTTAACTCATTATCTCTGCAACAACCTACTAAGGTCACCTTCTGAGGTCCTGGCGTTAGGACTTCAACATATGAATTTTGGGAGGACACAACCCATAATGGGCACTAGAGTCCATGATGTAACCCATAACGGTCAGCTTTCCGAGGCACAATACTGGTCAGAGAAGGGGTGAGTGGAGAAAGAACCCGAAGGAGAAAACAGAAGATTTCCCCTGGCACAAAACTAAGGCACATGCCAATATTTGAAGGTCTGGGATATGAGGAGGAATTGCAAGGAGGCCAGAAAAGAAGTTGCCTGTGAGGTAGAAGGAGAACCAAGAAAGAGATGTTTCAGTGAGTGAAGGGGGCATTTCAAGAAGGAGAAAGTGATAACTGTGTCAAAGCCTGCTGATGAGTCAAGATCATTTTAATATAATCATTTCTTTGAAGGACATGGGAATGCTGTAGACTGCTCAAAGATACATGCAAACTTTCAGGTGCCCAGACCCCACTTTAAGAACCACTTAATCTGTTAGAAAAGCCATTGACATGAAATAATTTCCCAGCGTCTGAAGACATACTTGGGTCTCCCCAGCTAGCCCGTAAGCACCTGCTGGCAAGTTAGGGGAGTTGACGCTGCGCTAGCACAATATTAAGCGCACCGAGAGCGGGGTTAGGTTGACTATTAATCTTCCCAGTGCACTCTGGCTCACTGCCACAAACCTACCAAATGGAAAATAAATGGTTTGGTATTAAGGATTGTCAACTAATATATAATCCCAATGGGTTAATTCCGCACTAAGCCTACTTGAATTTTTTAAATGAATACAATCAAACCAAAAAGAACAAAGAAACATGTTCATGGAGAACTCTTGCTGACCCCAAAGGAAAGAATGCCCAATGATTCTGCCTTTCCAGAGTCAGGAAAGAGGGAGGAGGACTCTTTGGAGGGAGAACAGCTCTCTTCCATGTTGCTAATTAAAGCTGAGTAACACTGTTGATCTGAATGAATTACATGCTTCGGTAGCACCCAATTCAAGGCTGGTGGAGAAATCTCCATTTGATGTTGTTCGTGTCCTTTCGAGTCCACAGGGAGAGCCGGGCTAGGCTGGATGGGTAAATGGACTGCATTTTGCCAATGTCCTATGAGCCTTGGTGGACAAGGCCCAAGAGGCTTAGGGTCACTGTTCTGGGCAAAGAGCCAAAATTAGGGGTCGTTCAACTGATGCAGAAGGCTACAGACAGAGTCAGCAGGCAGCCTGGGGGCAAATGCAGACGTCACAGTGTGTCAGGTCAGAAAGAGTGTAGAGACAGAAAGGCCACAGGGCACACACGCTATGAGGTCTGGCCCACACGAGGTCAACTAGGGGGTGGACGGGCAGGCTGAAGGGCAGTGGCAACAGCAGGAAACCAACTCCATAGACCCAGGTGTGGAGGTCACGCACAGGGCCCTCAGGAAATCTCAGACCCTGGTAAGGGACCGGGATTCTGGAAGAACAAGACTACAGTAAATGGAAACACATGCCCCTGTCAAGGAGGGGAGTCCTGCAGCAGTTTCCTGACCTTGCTTTCTGGTCATTTCTATGCTATGAGGAGTGTCAAATGCCAGTTCCAGATGGCCTTTTCTGGGGCTGCAGGTGTGAACTGGCAACGGGCAGCCAGCTGAGGAGCAGCAGCTTCTCCTGACCACACCGTGTCTGCCGTCAAGGGACATATCAGGGGAAGAATAGCTCGGTACTGCCCACGACCTTGTGTTGCCTGCTTATGCTAGCGTTAATGCTATTATTTTCACTACTAATTTTTTGAGTGTTTACTGTGTAATGTGATATATACTGTTCTTTGTATCCATTGTCTTACTTGATACTCTAAAAATGAGGAAGATACTCTTACTATCATTGTACAAGACTGTGAGAAACTTGCCCAATAATACAATTGGTAAAAGGTAGAGCCAGGATTTGAGCCCATTTTGGTGAGCCCAGACTAGGGGTAGAACTTGATTCACAAGCATATATCCTGGGAAGTCACATGAAGCATGCTTGGTTTAATGCTCTGCTGTTACTGTCTTGAAATTTTTAGTGATTTATTTTTATTTATTTATTTTTTACTAAAAATCCCATTTTCCTTTTGCACAGGGCCTTGCACTTTCTGTAGCTGGGGCTGCTTAGACCCTGTGCTCTAGACTACCCATCACTGCCCTCCCCACTACTACCTAGTCCCATCAACTTACGAAATTGTGGAGCACTGATTTTTCTAAGGCAATGCAAAACCATTTCTTATAGTGTTGATTTTTTTTTTCCTGAGGGAAAAATGAGAGAATATATGAGTTAGAGGATTGGGTTGAAGGCAGAGGGTGACTATAGGTTTGCATAAGCAGCTTGGAAAGTTGAAAGCACTGTGTAGGTATAAGGAAGTATGAATGAAGTCTGAACCAAAGGTTCTTGTACCTCAACTAACCACCTGGATATTTTGTCCTCATGACTAGAAATGGGTCTTAGGACTTAAATATGGGAGTGAATGCACCCGATAACTTTATCAAAATTATTATAATGTTCTCTATTTTTTTTCCTTCCATGTTGGACCACCTCTGCAGGCCTCCAGTGTAAAACCCTCAAGGTCAGAGCCATCCTTCTTCTGGCCAGCTTGGGCCCCAAGGAGAAGCATGAATTTGCTGACCTGGGCCACCCTGTCAGGCAGACGCCCTCTGGTTTTCTCCCACATCACTGTTTATCAAAAAGACTTAGCTTAACCTCTCTCTGAGCAAGGACGCACAACCAAGTGTATAAAATTCAGTGGAAATCTAGGTGCAGGGTCATGTAAGAGTTGTGAGCTAACTTTTTAGCTTCTTTATCAAGTCGGTTAAGAGTACAAACTTCAGCAGTTTCTGCTTGAACCAAAATGTTTATTGCCCAGGAAATAAGTCACTGACTGTGGGCACAGCCGCAGAGCTCATCTGGAATGCTATGGTTTCTCAATGCAGGCATCTGTGTTCATTCTTGTTGACATGAGACAGTCAAATACCTCTCTCTGCCTAAACTCACTCACAGAAGTTGGTGCTTAGCCTTCTCTTACCTAACTTACTGTTTCCCAAAATATTAAAGGAGCCAATATAATTCTTTTAACACTTCTGGCCAAGAGTATTTAATAGCTGCTGAGTTATCCCTTAGAGAAAATTGGAATATTCCTCTCTCATGACCAGGACGCTGATCTGGACTAAGCAAGGACTAGAGGGGATGTGTATTTAGGTCATGAAGCCACAGATTGGGGAAAAAATATAACTGTCAGTAAAACGTATTATTCTTATTGTATGAAAGTTTCCATGTGAACTATCCTCATTCCACTTCTATCTGCACACACAAAATGAAGCAGAAAATGGAGGCAATGATTGCATTAATTTGTGACATAAATTCATTTTCCAGAACTATTCAGATATGGCAAAGAAAAGTGCATCTGTGTTAAGAAAGAAGTAGTATATCTCTTGAATATTACTAATCAAGTCCTACTCTTATTCCTTTCATTTTCTTTTTTCATTTTTTATTTAGTCATTTTTGATAGACTTCACTTTTAAAGTAGTTTTAAATTTACAGAAAAATTGAGATAGTTCAGAGTTCTTGTATTTCCACCTCCCCCACCCACACACAGTTGCCCCTATTAACATCTTACATCATTTTAGTACATTTGTTACAATTAATGGACCACTGTTGATACATTATTATTAACTAAAATCCATGCCTTATTTGGATTTCCTTAAATTATACCCAATGCCTTTTCCTATTCCATGGTCTTGTCCAGGGTACCACGTTACATTTAGTCATCATCCCTTTTTTAGGTTTCTCTTGGCTATGACAATTTCTCAGACTTTTCCTTGTTTTTGATGGCCCTTAGAGTTTTGTACTGGCAGGAAATATTGCAAGAAGCCCCTCTACTGGAATTTGTCTGATGGTTTTCAGGATTAGAATGAGTTATGAGTTTGGAGGAGGAAGATCACAGAAAAGATGCTCCATGTTCATTGTATCATATCAAGAGTACATACTATAAACATGACTTGTAACTATTGTTAATCACCATCATTTGGCTGAGGTAGTATTTGTCAGGTTTCTCTACCATAAAGTTATTTTCCCCTCCCTTTCCATACTCTACTCTTTGGAAAGAGGTCTCTAAGCATGGCACACAGTTAAAGAGTGAGGAGTTATGCCACTCAATCCTTTAGATTGGGGTATCTGTACAAACTCTCTTGTTCCCATCCCAAGACTTGTCTTTTCTCTCTCATATATTAACACATTTAAGAATTTATTTTTGTCAGTAGAGACAAATAAGTATTTATTTTATAATGATATATAATTATATATTTTTTATTTGAGTTATAATCCAATACAACTTTAATTATTATTTTTTTTTTTAGTCAAATTATTTCAGCTTCTGGCCATTGAGAGCTCTTGTTTTTGCTTTTTGTGCCCCTTTGACATACTCCAATTGTGTGTGTACGTGTGTGTGTTTGTGTTTTAACACTTCCCTATTTTCCAGCACTAAACGATGCTCTAGGCTTATCTTTTGTGTTTCCTTCCACATCCTAGAATCAGCCATTTCTTCAAGGAACTCTGGTACCTTTTATTAAAGAACAGAATTGGAAACCAACATCGGGGCACTGGGTGTGTTCACTGATACTGGGCTCTCCTTTCTTTATGCTCTGTCAGCTGACAGAGAAAGAAAATATAGGTATGCATATTAATCTGTACATATATCTATAAATATGTCTATATCTAACTGTGTAACTATATTAGTCATTTGCTTCTCCTGCATCTATATACATGAAGAAAGTAATTTGCATAAGTCCTTCCATCTCAATACTAAGCTTAAAATACCCTTCAAATTATGTCTGGAGAAATTTCTTGTGTCAGGCAAGTGTGATAAGCCCTGCCCTAGAGGAGTTTCCAGTCCAGTGAGCAAGATAGACTTACTTATATGCACATAACGTCAACAAAATGCAGCAATTTGATAATCTTGAGGGAAACGTGTAGATTGTTGAAAAAGTTCAAAGGAGGATCAATTAGATCAACCTGAGAGTTTGGGAGAGAGTATGACTAAATTAATCCATCAAATATTTTTGAAAGATAAATAAGAATTCATTATAAGAAAATTGAAAATGATGTTCGTGACAGAAGTGGAGGCATGTAAAAAGGCATGAAAGTGGCACTGAGCAGGAAATTGCAGATAATTTTTCCTTTTTATAGAATAAATGTTGAGATAGGGAGAGTGATGAGGCTGGAGAAGTAAACAGAAGGCAGATTGGGGGAAGGACATGAATATGTATCTGAAGCAGAGGAGACTGGACTTCATTCTGCAAGTGCATGAAGACGACTGGAACATTTAATGGAAGTCTAAGCCTGCACAATCTCAAAAGAAGGAGACAATTTTCAGTGTCCTGAGTACTGAAGAATCAGGATCTAATGGAAACGAGGCTGAAAATCATGAACTGTCTCCTTCCTCCTAGTTGCTAGTAACTTCCTGGTATTGGTGCTCACGCTGTGGGGACAAGGATGATGCTGATGGAGGACAACAATTATTTATTTATCACTTGCCGTGTGACAAGTGTTGACTTATTTAACTATAGAAGATAGGGATTATGGATAATTCAATTTAGCAGATGAGGGCTGAGACTCAGAATTTAAGGAGTGTGCATGGAGCCACACAGCAGGGGAGTGGCTGTCATGACTTTAGACCCTCTCTCCCTGATTCTTCATCATTGCTCACTTTAGCACGTGGAATCAGGAAACCTGGGGCTTCTGGTACTCAAGTTAATCATACTGAGTTTTTTCCTAAATAAAGCAGGGCTTAGCGAGCTTCAGGGTTTTACTGTTTATTTCTAGGAAAAAAAAAATCTGTGGATGGAGGCTTGGTGGTTGTATCCACATTGAAGAACAATGGCTTTTGGAGAGTAATAAACAAGATGAAGGCAAGAGTGTCTTCCTGCTGAAATAATTTCACTCTAACCAAATGTCTCTGTAAAATGTTTGAGCTAAACCATTTCCTCTTTTCATAATGAGGAGAAATGGGCAGATAAATCAGTGAGGAGTCTGTAACCCAGTCCTCAGAGGTGATGTGTCAGCCGGGTCTCTCCCTCCTCGACTTGCTGAGATTTATGACAGGCGAGCAGATCTGATCATCCATCATGTGTCCCTTACATGAATTCTGTGTAAGAACAAGTAAAGTCTCCAAGGTTCAGAACTACAGTCCCACTACTTTGTCTACACAGTATTAGCAGAAACCAAGGATATTTCAGCAGTGAAGTGAAAAATCCAATCAACCTCCTCCATGCTTAGTGGCATGTCGGGATCAAATTTTCCCAAAGTATTTGCTATTTTGGTTTTTGTTTTTACCTGGAAGCATGTGGCATCCTACAGACCCATTCAGAAAGACTAGTATCACTCTTTTCTCCAGTGAATTGGGTTATTTGGGGGAATTCGTGAGGATTGGGTTTGAGCTCAGTCACTCTGAACATCTGTAAGTCGAAGGAAGAATATAAAACACTCTCAGAATGCAGACTATAAACTTAGGTGCAAGGAATGTATATTCGCTAATAAAGTCGGTTTTGGCTGGTTGAGCTTGTGCCTCCTTTGTGATTAATAAAAGCAGAAATGCAATCTATTCACCTGCATGGTGTAGAGCTCACTATTTTAGGAAGAGGCTTATGGTTTCGAACTTGCATTACATTTATTTATATATATTTCAAGCCTTACCAAGATGACAAAGCAGCCCTGCTCACCTTCTCAAATCCATTCCTACTGCCCAAGGTATGTGTCAGGGCTTTGTGTGCTAATCATATGCAAATGTTAAATAATTTAAATTGCCACTTATTTTAAGTAGCATGTTCTTCATATCAGTATATTATGGGAAGGAAGGCTCTAAGGACTGTGGCAAAGTGATGTTTCTCTGTGAGTGAGCAATGGGGTGAGTGGAAAAAGTGGACAAAGGAAATTCTTTACCAGTTGAACCTCCAAAAAACAAGAGAAGCCCCTCAAGTTCTCAAGAACTTCTTTGGCTAAAATATAGAAAAGGTGTGTTTTCTATTTCTAATTTTTGTACAGCCATTTTTAATGTGATAGACCATCAAGTAAGCTCAGAGTCAGGAATCTTGGTAAGTAATTTCACAGTCGGAAATGTAGACATAAGTTATGCCACAGCTTCTAACCCAATGTGCCCTGATTTAATAAGCCCTCATAGTCACATCCTCCCATAAGCTCAACTTTCAATTGCCTGCTTCAAGAGACAAGGCAATTAGTGATAAAGAGAGAATTACTGCATTCCAAACACATCTGGGGAAGGGGAAAGGTCTTCTACCCCAGGATGTAGCCCGACAGAGGGATGCCCACCAGAGTGAAGAATGAAAAATAGTCTTGATTTATAGACTTGCAGTAAACTAATTTGAAAAGTTAAGGCATGTTATCTGAAAAAGCTTTGCACGGCCTCATCTCTCAAGGTAAGATGGGAATTTTAGGGTAGAGGTTTCTGGCTGTTTCCACTGAACTAAATCATAAGGTGTTTCATAATTCTATGTCAATTGATTGTATAACTAAATGGCTTTCATTTTTTGAAAGCACCTAAATCTGCCCTCTGATGTATGTATCTGCTTTGTAGCCAGCATCAAAAAAACAAGAATCCAGATGGACTTTAGGACCCTACAATTAATGGTATTTGGACTCCATAGAGAAGAACTCAGGCCAAGCATCTATTTCAGATTATATGATTTCAATATTTTGGTCTGAGGTGTTCTTGCCTGCATTCTCTCTTTCATGCAAGCATATTCTGAAATATCAATGCTCTAAGGGAGAGCCAGTTGCATCACTAAAATGGCATAGAGCTTTACTTGGCTCTCTTATAGCTATATACTTGTTAACACTGTTTAGGGCCATCTGGATCTAATGAGAATGAATGATGTTGATTTACTTTTCAGATGCGATAGATTGAATGTTTGTGTCCCCCCACCCCAAAATTTATATGTTTAAATCCTAACCCTCAATGTGATGTTATTAGGAGGTCGGGCCTTTGGGAAGTTATTAGGTCATGAGGGCAGAGAATGGGATTAGTTCCCTTCTGAAAGAGAACCAGAGAGCTTCCATGCCCCTTCTATCAAGTGGGAGCACAGGGAGAAGATTGCCATCCATAAGCCAGGAAGTGATCCCTCACCAGAAACCACATCTGCTGGTGCTTTAAACTAGAACTTCCCAGCCTGCAAGACTGTGAGAAATAAATTTCTACTGTCTATAAGCTACCGAGTCTATAGTCATTTTTCATAGCAGCCCAACTGAACTAAGACAGCAGATACCGGAAGAAGAAGGGCCTGTTGCTCTTTTTTTGTTTTTTTTTTTTTTTTTTTTTTTTTTTATTTCGGCATATTATGGGGGTACAGATTTTAAGGTTTCAATAAATGCCCATTTCCCCCCCTCCCCCCAAAAGTCTGAGTCTCCATCATGACCATCTCCCAGAGGGTGCACATCTCACTCATTATGTATGTATATACCCACCCCCCTCCCCCCTCCCACCTGCCCAATACCCTATTACTGTAGTACCTATGTGTCCACTTAGGTGCTACTCAGTTAATACCAGTTTGCTGGAGAATATATCTGGTGCTTGTTTTTCCATTCTTGGGATACTTCACTTAGTAGTATGGGTTCCAGCTCTAACCAGGAAAATATAAGATGTGCTATATCACCATTGTTTCTTAGAGCTGAATAGTACTCCATGGTATACATGTACCACATTTTATTAATCCATTCTTGGATTGATGGGCACTTGGGCTGTTTCCACAGCCTTGCAATTATGAATTGTGCTGCTATAAACATTCGAGTGCAGGTGTCTTTTTTGTAGAGTGTCATTGGATCATTTGGGTAGATGCCCAGCAATGGGATTGCTGGATCAAATGGTAGATTCACTTGTATCGCTTTAAGGTATCTCCATATTGCTTTCCACAGAGGTTGAACTAGTTTGCAGTCCCACCAGCAGTGTAGGAGTGTTCCTCTCTCTCTCCGCAACCACGCCAGCATTTATTGTTTGGAGATTTTTTGATAAGGGCCATTCTCACTGGGGTTAAGTGATATCTCATTGTGGTTTTGATTTGCATTTCCCTGATGATTAGAGATGTTGAGCATTTTTTCATATGTTCGTTGGCCATTCTTCTGTCTTCTTTAGAAAAGTTTCTGTTCAAGTCCTTTGCCCACTTTTTAATGGGGTTATTTGATTTTTTCTTCCTGATTTTCGTGAGTTCTAAGTATATTCTAGTTATCAGTCCCTTATTGGATGCATAGGATGCAAAAATTTTCTCCCATTCTGTAGGTTGTCTGTTTACTTTCATGACTATTTCTTTGGCTGTGCAGAAGATTTGTAGTTTGATCATGTCCCATTTATTTATTTTTGTTGCTGCTGTGATTGCCTTTGGGGACTTCTTCATAAACTCTTTGCCCAGGCCGATGTCTAGGAGAGTGTTTCCAACTTTTTCCTCTAGAGTTCTAATAGTTTCATACCTTAGGTTTAAGTCTGTTATCCAGCGTGAGTTGGTTTTTGTGAGAGGTGAAAGGTGTGTGTCCTGTTTTAGCCTTCTACAGGTGGCTATCCAGTTTTCCCAGCACCATTTATTGAAGAGGGATTCTTTTCCGCAGCGTATGTTTTTGTCTGCTTTGTCAAAGATTAGATGGCTATATGTGGATGGTTTTATATTAAGATTCTCACATCTGTTCCATTGGTGAATATTCCTATTTTTGTGCCAATACCATATTGGTTTAATTACTAATCTTAGCTAACCGAATCCAGACACTTATCAAAAAAATAATCCACCACGACCAAGTGGGCTTCATCACAGGGATGCAGGGATGGTTCAACATACGTAAATCTATAAATGCAATTCACCACATAAACAGAAGCAAAAACAAAGACCACATGATTCTTTCAATAGATGCAGAAAAAGCTTTTGACAAAATTCAACACCCTTTCATGATACGAACACTTAAGAAAATAGGCATAGAAGGGACATACCTAAAAATGATACAAGCCATATATGACAGACCCATAGCCAACATCATACTGAATGGGGAAAAATTGAAATCATTCCCACTTAGAACTGGAACCAGACAAGGCTGCCCACTATCTCCACTTCTGTTCAACATAGTGCTGGAAGTCTTGGCTACAGCAATCAGACAGGAAAATGGAATCAGGCATCCAAATAGGGGCAGAAATGATCAAACTTTCACTGTTTGCTGATGATATGATATTGTATCTAGAAAACCCCAAAGATTCAACCAAGAAACTCCTGGAACTGATCAATGAATTTAGTAAAGTCTCAGGATACAAAATCAATACACAGAAATCAGAGGCATTCATATACGCCAACAACAATCTAATAGAGAACCAAATCAAAGACTCAATTCCCTTCTCAATAGCAACAAAGAAATTAAAGTACCTAGGAATATACTTAACCAAGGACGTAAAAGACCTCTACAGGGAGAACTATGAAACACTGAGGAAGGAAATAGCAGAGGATGTAAACAGATGGAAATCCATACCATGCTCGTGGATCGGCAGACTCAATATCATCAAAATGTCTATACTACCCAAACTGATCTACAGATTCAATGCAATACCTATTAAAATCCCATCAGCATTCTTCACAGATACAGAAAAAATAATTTTACGCTTCGTATGGAACCAAAGAAGACCCCGAATATCAAGAGCAATTCTAGGCAACAAAAACAAAATGGGAGGCATTCATATGCCAGATATCAAACTATACTACAAAGCTGTTGCTCTTTTTTATTAGATTTTTTTGATATTTTCAATTTTATTTCAAAAGGAACTTGAATATTAAAATTGAAGCCTTTAAAATTGGCAGGTACTAAGTAGGAGGAAGGAGGAAAGAAAAATATTTCAATTTTTAAAAGGATTTTAATAGTTCAAAAAAATAGTATGAAAAACAATGACACTATTAAATACACCTGTCCAGTTCTTTACATTTTAGGCCCCATATGTCCTTATTATCTTTTTTTTTATTACCTCATATTATGGGGGTACAAATGTTGTTAGGGTTACGTATCTTGCCCCTGCCTACCCCTCCCCACCCTGCTATGCCAGGGCTTCTCAAATGAGAGCCTACATTTCGTTTCTCATCCCTGCCACTTTTTGCACTGCTGTGAGAAAGACCTTGCATTACAGCTAGCCCTTAAGCATCAGAGCTGGCTCAAGATCTTCAATTCCCATGGGTGAGGCCACAGGTATTTGAGAATAGACCCTCCTTCCTACACAGTAGAATCTTTCCCAGTGTCTGACTTCTGAATAGCCAAACCTGAGTGTCATTCTAGACCCTTTGTGTCAGATCAGGTAATTTGCCTTCATTCTGCCTTTTTGGAGTTTAAACACTGCCACCAGTTGCCACTCACTCCACACCCTGTGGCTATCACCTGTCTTTCCTCACTGGCATGCTTAGCTCCAGCATCCTGACTCCAAAAATGAGTCAAAGATCCCATAGTAGTCTAGTCACAAATGACTAATACACACCTTCTACACGCTCAAGCAGAAAGGGGGATATATTGACTAGTAGACTCCAAAGTTAGAACCTCAATTAGTGGAAAGATAAAGGTGTAGCTGGAGCTAGAATCTACCATGGGCCTGATATTTAAAGGCCTCCTTTTTTCTTTTCTTTTTTTTTTTTTTTTTTTGCTTCTGTTTGCTCTGGATGTCAGGATCATTTTTTCTCATCATCTTTCTCCATTATGTAGAGAATATGACAGCACATGCACCTGAATTTTATTCTTATGACTTCTGCCACTAAATGGGATTCATTTCAACTCTATGGACCCAAGGTCTAGAAATCCTTGAGAAATGATTCATTTTTGTAACCAGATTCCATGCCAACCATAAGGTTTGGTTGTGTAGGAGGAAAGAACACCCATGATGAAAGGGGAACATTGGAAGACAGCCATATTGTAGACATTTTCCCCATAGTGGGGTTAAGAAATTAAGCCTAGTGTTTTATTTCAAAATAATAATAATAATAATTGTAGGACCTAATGAAATGAGCCAAGCTTGGGAGTGGTTATCATTTGAGCAGCTCTTCTGTTCTTTGGAGAAAAAAATCTTTACCTTCTAATACTTGGTTTAGAAAATAATAACTTTTAATCTATAGATAGGATATATGGAGCCTTTGAAGCCTGCTACAAGTTGGAAATTATTACTATAGATAAAGTTTCATTTTGGGTTTTTAAAATGGTATACAGAAACACTCTTTTTTAATCTAAGGATAATTATATACAAAAAATAAGGCTGTGATGAATTATATTTGTTTTAATTCTTTGGGTAGAAAAAGACCAAAGCACAGTTGAAAAAAACCTAAACACAAAACAGGGGGGATTTATTTATAAAAATGATGGAATGTTCCATGGAACCCACAGCCTGGAATATGCATGTGTGTGTCACCTTGTAACATGGTGGCTTCTACTGCAGCCACGTGGATGGTTGAGTGGAGAAATACTGCATAGACAATCTATCGGGTGGCCATTACCAGTTCAAATTAGCCAACATTTATTAAGCATCTTTTTATGTGCATGGTATTACACCATTCGACTTTTCAATCTATGTGCTGTATCATAACACTTAAATGAATTAAGTCTTTTAAAATTAACTATGGTGCACCACTAAAAAATATACTGATACATATTAAGCTTGATTTGCAGCATACTCTGCTATCATGAAACAAGATGGTGAGTTATAAAAATGTTGAGATGAGCACATCTCTTTCCACAATTTTTAGTAACTATCAATTATATTCAGGAAGGGGAGAGGTCTATAGTTCACAAAATAACTATTATTCAAGTAGAGATCTGACCCACATAATTTTTAAAAAATTAAATCAGCTTAGACTATACTGAGGAGAAAAACCCATCAGGGCGAAATAGACCTGTGATTCTTTCAGATAATGAAATACTTAGATAGGTTAACAGATAAAACTTCCAATGAGACCAGTATGGACACTGTTTTTTGAACATAGCCCTGCCCTCGCCTGCCTCTAGGTCTTGGCTCAAACTGTTGGTTCACCCTAAAACGTTTATGTTTCTAATATGTGTATATCTTCTATCCTTCCTTGAAAGTTCAACCAAAATTCTACCCCCTCGTAGAAAATCACCCTGCCTTAAACTCCCTAGTCAGGGTTAAGTATTCATTTGGTTACACTTGCTTAACAAGATGTTTGTACAAATTTATTTTTGTGCCTTTTCAGAGTCAGCCTTGCACCATAGTGTGTATGTGTATATTTGTTTGTCTGCATAAATATATATTGTCTGCACTAGATTCTGAGCTCATGGAAGATAAATGCTATAACTTTTTCCCATCTATTTCTTTAATCATTAAATAAGTATTTCTGAGTGTCCATATTCACTGTTCTCAGCATGATGGATATATAAAAATAAGTCAGACTGTGTTTTATTCTCTGAGAATTTACAGTGTAGGAAATAAAAGACAAGCAGAAAAATAAATATAATACAAGATATTCTTTTTTATAATGTAAGTGACAGAAGCTCTCTTCTGTAAAGATAAAATGTTAGGAAAGTTCTGAGATGAGAGAGATCATTTCAACTGTGGGACAGGGGAGGGAGGGAAGGGAACAACTACAGAAGATGTCAGAGGGCAGGACAGATTTTGAAATTGTCCACTGAGCATGAGTAGGATTTGGAGGTGTAGGGATGTGAGTCCCCCGAGTAAGGGAAACAGCATGAGTAAAGGCATGAACAGGAAGAGCAAGAATGTACTTGGAGTAAGTACATCACGAGCTGCATAAAGAGAAACAGTAAGAAACTGTTGAAATAGTTGCATGGAAACCAATGTCATTCTTAGGCATCTGGTAATTATCCTACCAATAATCTAGACTCACAGAAGAGGTGGACAAAAGAGGAGGGAGTTGGGTGTGGTGGGAGCAGCAGAGGGGTTGGTCGGTCAGGTTGCACTGATAGTATTAATATACGCAAAGGTAACACAACCCAAACCTGAGACAGTGGCAGTGGGGACAGAAGTCCCACATAGAAACTCAACAAGACTTGGCTGTTGATTGTATATGGAGGGCAAGGGTGAGGAAAGAAGGGGTTCTCAAGAACCAGAGGAATGGTGATGCCCTTGACTAAAGCAAGGAACATATGGGAATTACACAGTTTGGATGAGGGTGAAAAGTGATGCCCAGTAGAGACATCAAGTACATGTATTTCCCCTTGCATCTGCCTTCCAGGCCAGTGCCTGACATAGTCACACATAAAATAAGTGTTTACTGAATTGATATGAATCTGTAATAAGCATTAAATGTACATAGGGACAATGGAAATAGGATGTCTATAGACATCATTAAAACTTGTGGCTGTCATCAAGGGAGACAACCATGCCATTGCCCCATGTCCAGCTATCATTGTGGAAAATTCTCATCATTTGGAAAGCAGCTATCATTCACTGGGAGGCTATTGTGGGTAAAGCATTTTGGTATTTTATAAACTGTATTTCACTACATTGTCCCAATTCTATCTTACTGAAGAGGTAACCAGAGTTTAGTTATGTAAGAGTTTTCAAAGAGCAGGTGACAGCAAATCTTGCCCCAAGCAATGTTTCCAATCCTTTACAAATATTAAACATTTTACTTCTCATAACTCCGGGGACAAGAATTATCTCCAGTTGAGGTATGATGAAACCCTGGCATGGAAAGTTAATTAGAGCAAGGCCACATAGCAAGCAAGAGGCAGAAGCAGGAGTTGCTGGAGGCTGGTGCTGGAGTTTCTAAGCTTTGCCGTCACCTTGCATGGCCTCTGCAGACTTCAGTGGGACAGCATGGCTGGGCCCCAAGTCGAATTGGTGCCAGAAATCATGTTTTTCTTCCACTTTCACCCAGAGATAACTTTGCTGGAGTTTCCTCTGAGAAGAAAAGAAAAATGATTATTGAATGATTGGCCCAGGATCAAATAAATGCTACTAGTGGCGTCTGTTACTCATGATTTCTAGCACCCAACTGAGGGTTTTAACCAGTGGTTCATGTTGCTTTTCTACTGAATGGTCAACAGTAAGCGGACTATCATCACTGTGTAGTTTTTCTTTTAGGAATGTCATTCAAAAAATGCAAATGTGTATTTTAGATATTTGCAACAAAGAAAAACATTACACTTAAAAATCTTTAGGGCAGAGGTGAATACTTGATAAATATAATCAGTAATTTCCAATGGTGCTTAGAAATCAAACTTTCATGATAAATTTCTCAAAAAATGTAATTTTACTTATCCACATTCAGATTTCTAGGTACAGCATATTATCATGAATCCCCCAATCATCCTTCAGAAACACTACAATATAGGGTTTTATTGTAGCTGTCTTTTGAGGTTGCAAATTGTTAACATCTGTCTCTTAGTATTTTTTTTTTTTTTTGCAATACTCTAAATACTCTAATCTCTGGTTATCCTGCTAATAACTGTAATTTTCTAGTCAGCTGCTATCTCTCAAGGTAGTTTAAAGGTCATTTTTTGCAATACATAAAGAAGCCTGTGAAGAAAGTGGACGTGATTTATATTTTAGCAAGTTGAACTCATGTTTGGATTTGCTTTTATATACAAGAAGAAAAAAATCTGCCTAGCTATTTTGCCTCAATCTCTTATTTGGTCCCAGCATGATTAATCTTGGTCTCTTCCATTACATTTTACTTCTATTACCTGATGTTATTCCTAATAGATAGGGGAAACATATATTATTATATTTTTAGAATCATAATTAAAGGATACATTTATATTGCACTTTTTATATTCAAAGTGCTGGATAATTCGTGTTATCCTTACAAAATAAAAGCATGCTGCGCTTTGCTCTAGAGAGATATCTTTCTGAAAACTCTCTTAATCAAGATTTGGAGAATTACATCCACTTCACTTTCTACAGCACCAGCCACAGTTGCTGCAGAAATTATGACACTTGAGTATATTTGTGTAAATGCACATATTTTCATTTATCGTAGGTGCCAATCAAACTATAAAAGAAGCATAAGCATAAACTACATTGAACATATGGTGAGTTATTTGTTTGTTTGTTTTACCTTCTCCGCATCCATTACTATCTTGTGTCAAGGGGGAAAAAAAAAGCCTAGACTTTCTTTGGGTAAAACTTATCCTCACTCCACACTTTGCCTGCAACTCCAGAACACAACCAATTAGACAGGTATCATGATTGGTTTAGGAACAAATATGAAATCTATGCGTGGACAATGAGATGCATAATCCAGACTCTGGAGAGCCCTTTTGGAAATGAATATGCATCTTGCTTCCACCAAGATTGATCAGCCTGTAGGATATCAATATGGACTTGGCCATGTCAAAATGGCTACCTGGGGAAAAATTCTGTTTGAAAATGCAGTAAAAGAAGGGAAAATTTACAGCTGAGAAAAGGGAGAGACAATATCCTGTTGCCATCATTCAAGGCCCTGGATCTAGTCACAACTGTATTTATATGAAATGGGTTCTTTCCCTGGAAAAATGAATGGTACTGGATTAGTATATAAACACAATCAATGTTTATAGACATTAATAAGGACACAATTTTGCTTTAGCAGATAGTAATTGTGAAGGAAATGTTAGTGGAATATTTTAAATAAAATGAACTGGATAGGATTTAGTAAAAGAGGGACGACATTATAAATAATGCTTTAATTAAACCAGATAATTATAAAGTAATAGCCCATATATTGGTATACAGTAGGCATTTGGATTTGTTATGGGCTGAATTGTGTCTCCTCCTCAAAATTCATATGTTGAAGTCTTAACTGCCAGTCCCTAAGAATGTGACCTTAGATGAAAATGGGGTCATTGCATGTAATTATCTAAGTTAAAATGGGTTCATATTGGAGTAGGGTGAGCCTCTAATTCAATATGATTGATGTCCCTATAAAAAAAGGGGAAACTTTGGAAAGAGACACTCACAGGAAAGATTCCACGTGGAAATGGAGGCAGAGATCAGGATAAGGCTTCTATAAGCCAAAGAATTCTAAGAATTGCCAATGAATCACCACAGGCAATGGGAAATGCATGGAAAAAATTCCTCCTTACAACCCTCAGAAGGAACCACACCTGCTGACACCTTGATCTTGGACTTCTAGCCTTTAGAACTGTGAGATGATCAAATTCTGTTGTTGAAGCCACTCAGTTTGCAATATTTTGATCTAGGAGCCCTAGCAAACTAATATCGGGTCTTAGGATAAATATAGACAAAAATTTAAAAATTCCAGAGATAGAAAAAAGTCATAATGAAATAGGAGAACATCAATGAAGATGTAAACAATGAAGTGTAGTTTTATCTGTTTGGATCAAAGGTAAATTAAAATTTTAGTTGGATACAGTGGGTGACATTGATGAATAGAATTAAATCTCATACTTTAGTTTTTACTTTCACTTGGAAGATAACTTTCATATCAACTAAAGTTAAGACAAAGAAAATGGTAGATCAATTTCTTACAACTACCATATTAATAAATACATACCTTTAGGGAAAATTAACTTTATTATTGAATAGATCTAGAACAGAACAACAAAAGGTAAAAGATAAGAGTGTGGCCTAAACACTTGCTCCAAGAGTTCATAGGATAAAATTGTAAAGACTAAGCTAGGACTATGGTTGTGTCATGGAGAGAATATCTAAGAAATAACACAAAGGCAGAAATTCTAGAATTGGTGAGAGAACAGATTATGAGTGTGTAGGCTTAGGTGAAAAGGGTTTTGATTTTTTTTGTCTAGAGAATTAGAAATTGATGAAGATACTGTCAGTGAGAAAGTTGGGAAAGAATTGTGGTGCAGAGAGGAAATTTTAAGATAGCTTGAGTCATATCACACTTACAGGGTGTTATAATCTGGTAGACACCTCAATCAACTGGCAAAATTTAATACCACCAATAGTGGGAAAACTGACATTATGTGTCTCCTGATACGATATATGGAGAAGAACAAAATATCACCTATGTGTGTTCTTCTGAAACTATTTAACCTGCATTGAATTTTGAAAAAACAATCAGACAAATACAAATTGTGGGACCTCCTATAAAACAACTTGCCTGGACTTTTCAAAACTATTAATTTTATAAAAGACAAAAAGTTGTCAGAACTAATCTCATATAGACTAGAGTAGTCTAAAAAGATATGACAACTAAATGAAATGTGCACTCCTTGATTAGATCTTAGATCAGAAAAAAAATAGTTCTAAAAGACATTACTGGGATAATTAGAATATGGACTTTATATTAGATTAACATGAGATCATAATGTAAAATTTCTTGAATGTGATAACAGAATCATGGTTATGTATGTTATTTAGGAGATCCTGGAAAAGTGAAAGTATTTAGTGACAAAGTGTCAAGGATGCCTGTAACTTTCTTTCAAATGGTTCACCAAAAACCAAAAGTGTATGTGCACACCCACACACGCACACACACTTACATACTCTCTCTGTGTGTGATGTTGTTGACTCTCTGCTCACACCCCCTTTTACTGTTTCTGTGTCTATCTACCAGCTTCTCTGTGCTTTTTCTTCTAACATCCCACTGCTTCGCTGTCAGAATCCACACAGGTGGAGGGCAAGGCTGAGCTCAGCCTGAAACCACACCCTTACATCTTAGAGTTGTATAGGGTGTTATAACGTCTTCCTGCTCCCCCCCACTTTTTTTCCTTTTTCCTCCCTGATCATGTTTTGAATAAATCACATTCACCCATTCACATTCCTCATCTCAGAGTTTGTTTCAGGGGAGTCCAAGCTGTGCTATATAGACATAAATACACACATTAGGAAGAGGGACAACAGATGATATAAAATGTTATCAGTAGTGAATGCAGATGAGTTTATTTTACTATTCTTCCAACTTATCTGCAGGTTTGATATTGGAGAGAAGGGACTTGAAGCACTGGCCTGTGACCATCTGTACAGGGGTGAGGAACCTGCAGCCTTGGGGCCACGTGTGGTCTTCTGGATCCTTCTGGATATGGAGGACCACTTGTGGCCCCAAAGCCACAGGTTCTCCACCCCTCTAGTGCTATGGTCCCCAACCCCTAGGCTGCAGACTGGTACTGGCCTGTGGACTGTTGGGAACCAGGCTGCACACCAGGAGGTGGGCGGAGGGCAAGCAAGAGAAGCTTCATCTGTATTTACAGCCACTCCCCATCACTCCGGTCACCACCACATAAGCTAGGCCTCCTGTCAGGTCAGTGGTGGCAGGAGATTCTCATAGGAGCGTGAACGCTACTGTAAACTGCGCATGTGAGGGGGGGATCTAGGTTGCGTACTCCTTCTGAGAATCTAATGCCTGATGGTCTGAGGTGGAGCTGAGGTGGTGATGCTAGCGCTGGGGAGCAGCTGCAAATATAGATCATCATTAGCAGAGGGGGCTTGACTGCACAATAAATGTAATGCACTTGAATCATCCCCAAATCATCTCCCCACCACCCCCTGGCCCATCTGTGGAAAAATTGTCTTCCATGAAACCAGTCCCCAGTGCCAAAAAAGTTGGGAACCTCTGCTCTAGGGTATAAAATGGAGATATTTCATAACCAAAATACTCTCTGCTATGTGAGGCAACCAGTGTACTTCAGTTAGAGAGCGCATCTGGTTGAGGTCAGAATGTGTGTGTATGTGTTCACGTGTGTGTGTGTGTGTGTGTGTATGTGTTCATGTGTGTGTGTGTTCGTGTGTGAAGGAAGAATCTGGGTAGCCTCACTCAAAGCTCCAGACTTCTCCTGTGCTTCACGTGTACCTTTTGATTCCTTGTATATGAAATTATGAGTCTTTTCCATCCAGGTTGATGCTAGAAAAGATCCTTGCTTTGTGAAAGTCTGATTTGACAAACTGATCATTTGTGTTAGCTCAGCTATTTTTCAAATTAAAAATTTCTTCCAACAGCACAGGGTGTCAGTTTCCTAAACTTTCTCATTCAGGATTTGGACTAGATCTGTTAAGCTCCTCATCTAAGTTTCTATAACATGGTACACAGACGCTATAGGTTGGACTTCCAAGATGTGCATCATGTTGACTCTTCAGTAAAGCTGGACTACTCTTGCTGTTTCTCCTGTTGGGGGGGGGCGTGTCGGGGAGCTGTGAGTGACAAGGAACCACTCTGATGTTGGAACAGCAGCTTCTGGGTGTCAGGCGTCAGTGGTGGCAGCTGAAGCATCAACAACGTTGTGGTGGCCTTTGGTCGCTGAGCTGCCTCCTCAGGGTCCCTGGACATCTGCACTTCCAGCCTTCCCAGCGATTTTTTTAAGCCCCTAATTTCCTGCATTAAATCCCTTTCTGTTAAAATACCTAAAGTGGTTTCTGTTTCCTGTACTAAACCACAAACAATATACTTAATTACTAAGACTAATAACTATTTCATTTTGGTCTGGAGAATTCTTTCTCAGCTTCTTGATTTATGTGCACCAATATTTTGTTTATCTTTAATACTTTTTAAAATTTAAAATAAAAATAAAAGGTAATAATACACATATTTTTGGCCAAGCAAAACAAAGGTAGGGACTACCTGTCATATTTTACAGCCCATAGGTTTTATTTAACATGTACATTATTTTAGATAACCATTTATGTAAATGGCTGGAGCTTTTTTTTTTTCCTTTTTATGCAAGTTTAAATATCTGATTTCTTATTTAAAAATGTAACAAATGCATTGGGATTTTTCCTGGACACAAAAATGGTTCGAAGATTATTTGAATCTACTTTTTTTTCTTTTTTCATCAGCAGATATCACTGCAAACTAATCCAAAATCTAAAACTGTTAATGCCATATGTGTCATTGATTTCCATCTTGCCAATTAAACAAAGGTTACTGCCTGGGCGCCTCTGAGATTGCCTCTCTCCCTGGGCACCATCACAGTAATTCAGCTCAGCCAGGGCACTCCTGCTGGCCGTTCCCAAATTCCCTCTGCAGGGAATGAGTGGCAGAATGCCTTCTGGGAAAGCCTTCACTTAGGAAATGGCAAAACTGCAGTTAACTCTCACTCCAGTTCTCTCACTAGAAAGGTTCCTCTGTCCTGTTTTCCCAAAGGACCAAGAATTAGATCAACAAATATTTATTGTGCAACTATGACATACCAGGCACTGGGCCAGGTACTAGGGATTGCTAAGAAAAATAAGATATGAAGCTATGAAAGATATGAAGATATGAAAAATATGATATGTTTCCATCCTCTATAAAGTCTGACTTTAAGCAGATGGCTGCATATCTAGTTTTAACAAAATGTGATCAACTGCATAGATTTAATGCTATCAGATAGCAGAGGCAGGAATAGTCTAATCTCACTATGAGAAGAGAAGGAATTGAGTTCCCGAGTAGAGAAGGTGGCATTTGAACTCACTTGTAAAGGATAAATAGGGCTTATCCAGGCAAGAGCAGAGGATGGATGTAGAGGAAGACAGAATATAATAATCATAATAAATCTGGTATCAGCCAAGGGAGGAAAACAGGAGAGGGCCGGCTTTGTTCAGGAAAGTGTGCTGAGCTGGCACAGAGGGTGGTTACAAAAGTGTGATGGGTTATTTTAAGTGTCGACTTGACTGGGCCATGTGGTGCCAACATATTTAGTCAAACTTCAGGTGTTTCTGAGAGCATGTTTTTGGATAAGATTAGCTTCTAAATCAGTAGACTGAGTAAAGTAGATTATCCTCCCTACTGTAAGTGGGCCTCAGCTAATTGTTTGAAGGCCTAGAAAGAACAAAAAGGCTGATCATCCCTCAAGTAAGAAGGAGCTCCTCCTGCCCGAGTGCCTTGGATCTAGGACTC
The DNA here is from genome assembly GCF_040939455.1 of Microcebus murinus. Classification (NCBI taxonomy): domain Eukaryota; kingdom Metazoa; phylum Chordata; class Mammalia; order Primates; family Cheirogaleidae; genus Microcebus; species Microcebus murinus. The sequence goes on along the minus strand of NC_134111.1, from coordinate 90,745,297 downwards.
TGAGCATTCAGACTCAAACTGAGCCTGTCAGCCTTCAGATCGGAACTACACCATCTGCTCTCCTGGGTCTCCAGCTTGCCAGCTGCAGATCTGGGGACTTGTCAGCCTCCATAATCTCGTGAGCCAACTCCTTAGACTGGTTGGGTAGCCTTTATCTGAAATGCTTGGGGCCAGAAGTGTTTCAGATGTTTTGGATTTTTTTTTCACTTTGGGAATCTTTGTATATACAGAATGAAATGAGACATCATGGTGATGGGACCCCAGTCTAAACTGGAAATTCTTTTATATTTTTAAATACCTTATACACATAGCTTGAAGGTAATTTTATACAATATTTTAATGATTTTGCACACGAAACAAAGTTTTGACTGCACTGGGACTGCAATCTGTCACCTGAGGTCATGTATAGAATTTTTCACTCGTGGAGTCATGTTGGTGCTCAAAAGGTTTTAGATTTTGGAGCATTTCAGATTTGGGGTTTTCAGATTGGGGATGCTCAAACTTTATATATATATATATATATATATATATTTCCCATTGGTTCCATTTCTCTGGAAAGTCCCAATAAACATAGAAAGATTGACATAAGATAAGATTGTAACAGTGAACATGATGGAAATATAAATAATCCAAAGGTCATTCTCCACATATTAAACATAGCCAATATTTCTTTTCAATATTATAATCATTATTATTGACAAGTCATACTTCTCCTACTTGTTTTTTTGATAGCTAAGAGACTCTTCTGAGAGCCTTATAGTTTATCAGTTTGGTTATTCATGATGGTTCCTTGCGGAAGGAGGTACTAACATTATCCTCAATTTACAGAGGCAGGAATGAGGAACAGAAATGTATGTAACTTGCTTGAATGGAACGCAGGTGGTCATGCCTTCAGAGCTCGCACTTGGTCACTGCTTCAGTGATGCTGTAATATTGGACTTGATTCTATAGCAATCTTCAAACATTGGGATATTTATTAACTTTGCCATTGTAGAAAGATGATGCCGCTGGTAGAGTAGAAAGCAAGCTAGAGAATGGGATACTTAGGACTGCAGAATTCTAAGTGGAGACAGGGGTGATAAGGACCTTGCTTAGACTAGCAGAGCTGGGAATGAGGAGTCGATGATAATTCAAGAAATGTTTTCAACATAGCACCACCATGGTTTGGTAACTAAACATATGCTGGGAATGAGAGAAGAGAGGTAAAACCCAATGTGGTTAAGAATTGGTGAATGATTACCTGAACCAGGAAGTATATTTAGGGGAGAAGAGAAGACAGCTAGTGAAGATTTAGGAATTAAAATGGAGGAATCCACAGGGTAGAAATTTAAATCTCAATGTAGAGGTCAGCATTAGAGCAATAAAGTTGAGAGTTGTATTAGTTTCATATGGTTGCCATTACAAATGATCACCAACTGAGTAGCTTTAAACAACAGAAATGTATTCTCTCATAATTCTGGAGGCTAGAAGTTGGGAATCAAGGTGTCTTTAGAGGTTTGCTCCCTCCATACTATCTAGGGGAGAATCCATTCCTGTCCTTTTTCAGCTTCTGATGATTACTAGAGTTCCTTGGCATGTTTTAGCCACATCATTGCAATCTCTGCCTCCATCTTCATATCTCCCTCTACCTCTTCTCATAAGGACACTTGTGATGAAATTTAAGGCCCACCCAGATAATCCAGGATAATGTCCTCATCTCATCCTTAATTTAATCACATCTGCAAAGACTCTTTTTCCAAACAAACTAAAAGTTATAGATTCCAGGGATTAGGACCTGATAAATTCTGGTGGCCATGGTTCAGCCTACTACAGAAATTATCAGAATATGAATGATGAGTAAGAAAAGAGAAGAATTGCCAAGGATGAGAGATGGTAGGAAGCTACCTTGATGTAGGGGAAGAAACCTACAAGTTCAAGAACCACTCTGCTACTGCTTGTGTATACCTGCCCTAGTGGTTTCAGTGCTTTAGACCCCATTTTCCCCACTATCAAATGATGGAGACTGACTGCATGATTTTTCTTTTGAGTAGGAAATATTAAGTGTGCATGTCATCTAAGAAAGTATGCAGAGTCACTTGGAGGCTGTGGCTGTTTAAAAAAGATAATATTGTACTTAAGGAGCAATATTAAAACAAGAAGATAAATCTAACACAAAACTGTCCATAATCCCATCATCTAACCAAATCAATATTTTCATTTGTATGGCACTGTCTAGTCCTTGATCAAATGGACATTCAATTTTTACCTATTGCCCACAATGTTATAGGTAAACTTTTATAATTTGCATTTTAATTTAAAATGTCACTATGATCATTTTTCCATTTTGCTATAGTCCTTTTTTCTAATCTCACCCACTCCCTACCCTGCCCAAACTGACAAGTTGTATCGTTGAAGGAGATGCAGTCTATGTGAGTGGCATCCCTAGAGTTGTGCAATGACAGTCATGCTGACAACAGTGGGAATCTGCCTCCTGGAACAATGCGAAATTGTGGCCAATAGTCTTACCGCCAGCCAACAGTATCAAGACTAAATGGCTTCCATTAAGATTCTTTTCTATTATAAACTTAGATTCTAATTCCTACCAAGGTGGACATTGATAAAGAGACTTACAGTAACTTCTCATAAAACTTTTATTTTAGGTAAATAAAAATAATTGAATGTTGAAACAATATTTTAGAGAGATAAAATAATGAACTTATTTAACTTTTCCCTTAGATGATATCTCAACTATTATCACCTTAAGGATTAGATCCCATTCAAATATATCTGCTTCAAGCTACATTGACATCATTTTGCATGACACAAGATAACTGCTATGATTTAGCTCTGGTGTTAGTCATTCTCTACTCTGCATAGAAGTGCTGAAAATAATGCAAGACTGTCCCACTTTTCTGCAATAAATAGAAATCTGAATATAACTGGAAACATTCTTGGATATCTATTTATTGTATTTGGTATTTGCATTTTTTTCAAGCATGCTCTCCCCTTAAATAACCTCATGGTCCCTAGGTACATGCATGCTTACACTCACACATTCTTCCTCTTTCTCTCTCTCTCTCTCTTCCTTTTCCCCCACAAACACACATACACATCAGTTGAATTATCAAAGTATGCTATAATACATTTTTGTTCAATATGTATTAAAATTTGAAATGGTACCAAAGAGCATGGAACTAAAAGAATCAATCATCCTTTATCATCCCCCTTAAGAATGAAGTTAACAGTAAAATGGTCATTCTTTTTTCTTTATTGTAGGAAAGAAAAAATAGATTTTAGGTGCCAGCTGAAATCTACAACATGGAACACCTGCTATTAAGGAATAATCTGTGCAGGGACTCGATGGTATCAATTTAATGATATTAAAGGTGTATGGTTCACACAGGCATGAAGCTAGTGGTGAAAATATTGTGTACACCTCAGCAGATCATAATCATAGACACGATTAAACTCATGCTTTGGTACCTGTCTGTAATTAGCTACTATTCTGCCTCTTTGTTCATGCTGGAGAAAGTTTCCTATGTGCATGTGGCTTTGGGCAAGTTACCTAACCTCTCCATGCCTCAGTTCCTTCATCTGTTGATTAGAAAGGGTTTAATTGTGCTTTTCTTAGACAGGTGTTGAGAGGACAAATAAAATGATGCATGTGAAATAGAGGAGAGTGCCTGGAGTATAGTAAGTTCTTGGTAAATTTTTGCTATACCACCCAACTCCTCCTTTTACAGAACTGTTTAGTCATTCATCTTATTAGTAGCATTCCACTGGGAGCCTGTGAGGACAGTTTGCACTGAGTACCCATCAGACTCATTCATGGACATATTTTTTTCTGCTCTGATTTATGGCTGCCCTGCTTGACCATGTAGTAGCAATGTGGAAATTCCATGGTCACATAGTGGGGCTGTGTTGTAACACAAAAGCCACTGAGGGATTGGAAGTCCAATTAAACCCCAGAGTCAGTTAGTAAAGCTGGCTTGCCAATTCAGTGTTAAGCGTGAAACCTGGGATAGCAGGAGGAATTATGTTAGGGAACTGGGGATGGTACCCATCTCCCAGTGAGTTAAGTGAAACCAACTGCATCTGGCCTGTGATTGAAAACTGGTTGGCACCATGCTGTTTGCCAGATTCTCAAAGGACACTCTGACCTTTTTGTTTTCATTTTGCATTTCTCTATTATCGACTATCTTTGGATACTGTGATGCCAACATAGCAGATCTCAGTGGCAGCTTCCCTTTCTATTGATAAAAGATCAAATGACAGGAATTAAAGCTGTGAAAAAAATCTTGCTTTAAAACAACTTAGGCAATAACTTTTTTTAAAGGTATCCTTTATCATCATAGAACTCAGCCTTGGAGAAGTCTTCAAGTCTTCAGATGCAATTATTTCTTTTTTCAAATGAGGAAACTGTGACCTAGAAAGGTAAAATGAATTTGATTCAGGGGATCTCTCAACTACCCAATGCTGGGGTATTCTTTGAAGGACATGACTGGCTTTCTACATTGATTTAATTACCTACATCATTGATCACGTTAACTGAGTAACCTATGCAAATGACAAATCTTTATCAAATTATAATCAAGGCTTACATTATATAATGCTGTACAGTTTTGAGATGCCATCAGAATTATTCTTCACAACAATTCTCTGACACAAGTATTATAATACACCTATATTGTGTAAGATGAGGAATTATAACAAGATGCATGTTAAGATGAGAAGTTCAGATTCAAAAAGCATAATTCATTTTTCAATGGCTCCACAGTTGGCAAGTGGCTGAGTTGAGCCATGAACCCTAGCCTCTGATTCCCTATTCCATGCTCCTTCTAAGGAAATTCCCCTGGTGCTAAGAAATAGCTTGCCATGGGGAGTTAGCTTAATTAGCATAGATCTAGACCAACTGGAAATGGAACACAAATTGGGATTTTGTGGTAAAGCCAGCAACACCAGGAATAAAGACACAGGATTTAGATAGATTTATTCATTAAATATAAACTTTAACTACTTACCAATGTTGTTGAGACTTAGGCCTGCTTATCAAAAATTTGGTAAGGAAAATATATTTAATTGTATTTTCTGTCATCTAACTATATTTCCCCATATTAGTTCATATATATATATATATATAAATTGCCTACCAACTCAATTACAAAAGCCCTACGCCCAAAATACTTAGAATAATTTCAAGAATTCCATCCTTACCTGTCCTGAGGTATTACTATTTTTTCCAGAAGCAAAATATATAAGTCGTAAAGGAGAAAAGCTTTTTATGAGAACAGCTAAACAATGATAGAGTCATTTCCTCAAATGATACTTATCTTTTAACAGTAATGCCATAAAAATAGATTAAAAGCAGGTGTGTGTTAGGGTATTAAGTTCCAGTACAGAAATAAATGCACTGTGCCTAAAGATTCAACAGTCTCTCTTTGGTATTAACCTACCTTTACAGACAAAACTTTAAAAAGATGTATTAATTGTAATTAGTTGCTGCAATATACGTAATATATACAATCTTTCACATTTATAAAATTATTTGAAACATTTCTTTAGAATAAAATTTTAGAGGAGCAATTACTCAGCCAAATACTCATTAACATATGCCTAAGATTTGGGGAACGTATTAGCAATTGCAATATGACTGTAATCTAGTAAAACTAATTCAGAGGGCTGTTTGTTCTTTTATATTTTAATTACGTTGGTTAGTTTAACCAGATGTAAGTAAAGAAAGGTAATGGCTGAGGATTTGGCATTGACACCAATTCTGTTCCGTAGCAGCAGACCAGAAACAGCCTGGTCTCACCAGGATGGAACTGGCCACATGGGAATAGGGGAAAACTGAGGATGTCTGAGGGCCCTCCTTCCTCCCTGCTACCCCGCAAACGACACCTTCAGCACCTTTGTTAGAACAAATTCAAGTTCAATTCTGGACATTTGTTCTTCACACTGAATTATGTGCTCAGTCCCCAGAAGATAATCTTAGATTATCACTGGGATTCCCAGTAGGCCAGGAAACATGGCAAAGGATGGAAAGAGAAGATGAGGGCAAAATTTCCTTTATCACTCAGTTCTCATAGTGATGAGGGTAGAACGTAGGGACTGGTGGGAGCAGCCATGTGTCTATGTGTATGAGTATATGTGTACGTGTGTATGCATTCATGTGTCTATGTTTCTATCTGTGCATTTAACAATCATTTGGGTCTTAAAGAAGAAGCTCAACCCAAAAACTACCTCTTGGTTTACAAAGGCATTGATCTTTGCTCTGTAATATGTATGTATATACATTTGTGTCAAAGAAGGGTTGGTATTTTCAAACTACAGTGTACTCCAATTGATCACATATGGCTATACCCCTAATCTAGGGATGGCTATTCAAAATCTGAAACTGAAACCAGCTCCAACTTTTCCAGGACTGAGCTCCTTTTCATTATACAGGGCTCCTTTCTTAGACTGTCACTGTGTGGCTACCACTCATGACAACACTGAGTTTCCTAATTGACAGGTTTTCGATCTGGGTACATGAAGATGTATCTTAAAGAGAAAAAACAAAAAGTTAACGTATTTCAAATTTAAAAGGGATAGTCTCCAAACAACAGTAATAATAAATGCCATTGACTAAGAGTCTATCATGTTCTGGGTAGCACATGAGAACCTTTCTACAGAGCATCTCAAATTCTTAAGAACATCCTGCAAGGCAGGAGTTACTCACCCTATTCAATGAATGGATAAAAATGAAGTTGACTGATTTGTCCAGGGTCACACAGAATGGACCAAGGAAACAAACCGGGCACACCCCAGGTCCAAAGCCAGGTCCATGCCATTTCCCCAGGGCAGAACTGCTGGCTCCTACAAATGCCCCAGGGCACTACGTTTTATCCATTTATTTTTATTTGTTTTCAACTACACAAGAAATGCATGACAATTGTAGAAATGTTAGAAAATACATATTAACAAAGATACAAAAAGAGAAAGAAAAATTATTACCTTAACTTCTAACAAATTACCACCATTAACATATTGATGTATATTAATATTTCTTCAGATTTTTCTTATGTACCTTAGAAAGGTACATAAATACCTCTATGTTATATCTTATCTATCCATATTATAGATACTATGGAGGTATCTATACCCTATTCTCTACTTTTAGCCCTATCTGATCTCTTTTAACTCTCAATGTGTCATATATAGGTATGTATTTTTTAATAAAAAATGGAAAGATTATAAACACTGCTTTGTGCTTTTTTTTCTTTTTCTATTTAATACGTTCCGAACTGAATGTATTCTTTTGGTATCTATACATACTTTTGTTACAGCGATTTGGTGAGTAAATATCAGTCTGCATCATCTTTGTGTGTTATCATAATGTACAAGGTCCTGTCAATTCAGGTGCCTCATGAACACTTATCAGGGCTGCACAGAATAAAGTTTTATGGCTGCAATATAATGCACTGTACGAATCTCCTGTTGTTCGACTTTCAAGCAGATCCCAATTTTTTACTATTATTAACAATGAGATAAATATCACTATATATATAATCTTGCACATTTATAAAATTATTTGAAACATGTCTTTAGAATAAAATTTTAGAGGAGCGATTACTCAGCCAAATACTCATAAACATATGCTTAAGATTTGGGGAACATATTACCAATTGCAATATCATTGTAACCCATTAATAATTTATCAATATACCCCCTTACAGGTCAAGGTGAATGAAACTGTTTTCCAGGATAGGAATAATAGCCAGTAGAATAACTAAGCTCTGGAGTTACACACACTGTATCCATGCCAATTCAAGGAATATTATTTGTTTTAGTCTTTGAAATTCAGAGAAACAATAACCACAACATAAACTTCAGTTGTTTTTATTTGTATTTATTTGATTCTTAGGCTGATTATTTTCATGTATATATAGGTATGTTTATACACATTGTAATATGTGTGTGTGAATTGTGCAACACCTGTGTTAAGTGTATAAATTATCAGAACTCAATTCGAAACTATATATTCATATCTACATGGGAAAAACACCTCTTTTACTAAGTCATTCAATCAACACTTACTAAGTGCTTACCAAGACAGATGTTCATGCCAGCACAGTGATTGCTTACAGCCTTCTTACTGTTTATTGCCCATGCCGAACTGGTAGGTAAATACTGTAAATATCACCCTGGTATTCACTATGTGCTTAGTTCCAGACTGACACTGGGGACACAGCAGTGAACCAAAGCTCAAATCCCTGCATTTATAGTACTTCTATTGTTGCCTGCAGATACATGTATTGAATGTACAGTACCTCTGGTGAGTATATACCAAAGGTAAAACAAGGCTTCAGTATCTTAGAACTCAGAGACATAGCATGAAGCATGTGCAACAATTACAAAAGATTATATTCAGCTCCTGACATATTATTTTTTTAATTTTAGAATATTATAGGGGTACACATGTTTTGATTGCATGGATTACTTTTGTACTGCTTGAGTCAAAGTTATAATTGTGCCTATCACCCAGATAGTGTACACTGCATGATTTCACCCATCCCTCTACTCCCCTTCCCCCCTTGCTTGATTTCCATTGAGTTTTACTTCCATCTGTGCACATGAGTGCTGATCTGTTAGTTTCAATTAATAGTGAATACATGTGGTGTTTGTTTCTTCATTCTTGCGATACTTCACTTAGAAGAATGGTCTCCAGTTTCATTCAGATCGTTACAAAAGGTATTAATTGATTCTTTTTATGTTGGAGTAGTACTCCATGGTATACATATGCAACATTTATTAATCCACTCGTGAATTGATGGGCACTTGGGTTGATTCCACTTCTTTGGGATTGTGAGTTACACTACACTGAACATTTTAGTGGAAGTGTCTTTTTGATAAAATGACTTTTTCCCCTTTGGGTAAATACCCAGTAGTAGGATTGCTGGATCAAACGATAGGTCTACTTTTAGTTCCTTGAGGAATCTCCCACACTATTTTCCACAGTGTCAACTAGTTTACAGTCCCACCCACAGTGTTTAAGTTTTCCTTCCTCTCTGCATCCACGCCAGCATTTATGTTAACTTTATTATAAGGATATGGATACATTGATCAATCTAGTCAGAATCCTGCTCCAGATCTGTCACACTTTCCATTTCTCCTATTCTTTACCTGCAGGCTGAAATGCCTCATTTTCTTTCCTTGGAAGCAAGTCTTCCCAGTAAGTTTTTGGGCAGCATATTATGCCACCCCCAGTCCTGCTGGCGGTGGAGGAGGACATCGCATCTCCAATCTGCTCTTTTCTTTCAGGCGTTCTAATTGGAAGTCCTTCCTAGAACACATGGCCAGAGCAAAGAGCCAAGAGCAGAACAAAGGACAACTGCTCACACGTGCTCCTTCCTTTCCAGCTCAGCAGGAAGCATTGACAGTGCAAAATACTAACCAGAGAAGGGTCAGGAGGCTGTGAATGGTCACATCCCTGGCAAGTCCTGGACATGTGCGAAGAAAGTTTGGCTGGATAGATTTTTTAAAGTAACTAAAATGGAGGCTGCAAAATAAGATAAAATGGAAGAGGGGAAAATAGTGGGAAATCCACATCTCTAGATCTTCCTGCCAAATGCCCTTCTAGGATTTAAAACTGCTAGGGGAAGCTAAGGATTCTCTTTCCCTAAAAACTAAAAAAATAAATCTACTGAGGAAACATAAGCCTGACATTATGAAAAGAACACTGAGGTAGAACAAGTGGTTTGATTTGGATTTTAAGCCAAGCTCTATATAAACTTATTGTGTGGTCTTGAGAATATATGGTCACCTCTAGGGGCCTCCATTTTCCTAAATGCAAATGGACTATATCCAGTGCACCCTCTCAAGGGGCCTTTCTTAGTCTGCTAAGGACCCCTTTCGCCCATTCTATGAAACCTAAAAGAAAAAAATAAATAAATAAATAAAAAGAAAAAAAGGCATATGAAATATTGTGGGAATGTGCAGTTTTATTTGAAAAGAGAATTTTCATCAAATTTGTAAAGGGGCCCCCAATGGTGAGGAAGGAGATGTTGGATTTGATGAATACTAAGATTTATTATAGTTCTTAGAGAAAATGATTCTATAGTGCCATGTGATCCACACTGAGAAATCAGAATTGTGGCCAAGGAAGTTGCCTATTGTTAGGCACGGTCCTTAGTCAATAATATCTTATCCCAATACCCAGTGTACCCTACTTCCATCAAAAGGAGGTCTTTGCCAATTAGTCAGCCTTGACATGCTGAAAATCTGAGCTGCCGTCCATTCTCCTCTCTGAAGGTCATTGTCCAACCTTCTCAGCCCCATCCTTTCCCACTCCTCCTGGTCACTGGAGAAATACAAATCCTACTCGGCGTCTTAGACATGCCACTTCATGACTCTTCCATGACCAGAACAACAGAAGTTGGTGAGACATAATGTAACATTTGATCTAGGAATGTTTTTACCTAACTGTTTACGAATTAAAGCAGTTAAACATCTCTCTTATAGATAATTTACATGTAAAACATTGATAGGTGGGAGTAGAAATAGAAGTTTACCTGCAAATGTTTCATGAAGAGGCAAGCTTTTTCTAAGGAAATCAAAGTTCAGTTGTTTTATTAGATCACACTGTCTTCAAAAACTCATGATCGTCATCAGAGACCCTCCTTTTCACCACCCCCACCACTCCAGGCCCATGTCCCTGGACATGTACATACAGTAGCACATCATTATTAAAAAAATAAGATACCAAAAGACAGAGGGAACAACAATACATATCTGAAATTCTTGGAGCCAATTTTTTTTAATACATAATTTTGAAGATTTTAGGAGGATAATGTATCTTGAGGATATGAACAAAAAGTAAAAGAGAGGAGAGAATAGAATCCATTAAAAGTTCCATATATTACATACCATCCTCAGCATCACCTCATGCTCAAAAGTATTCGTATCTTTGCCATAAGCTATATAAAGGCCTGCTTTAGTTGAGCTAAATAAAAATCATAAATAGTCTCACATCAGTGCAGTTCAAGTTTTTACCAAAAAAGTTTCCATTATTAACTGAGTTATAATTTTGTTTTTAATTTTTAGAGCTTTGTAAATTTCAGAATTGTGGCTAATGTACTGTGGAAGACAGTCACTTTCTCTCTGCTCTATTCTACTAGTGATTAGGATCTTAACCAAATAATTATATAATTATCATTACCTATAAATATTTATTGATTATCACTTACAGAAGATTGACATTTGCTTAAGATGACAAAGCTTGTCTCATTAGCTGCTTACAATCTGTAGACAATGTAGAAATTAGAAGTGCTGTATGATTACAACAGCATATAAAGTCCTCATCATAGACAATATAAAGTTAAAATGTTTTTGTTTTCATGTGAAATTTTGGGGAGAAGGTATTTTTGTTTCCTGTCCAGTTTCTACTCTTTCATCCTTCTCTTTCTTGTTAGCACTCCTCCTCCTCCTCTTCCATTTTTTAACACTGTCATTATTTTCTCAGGGTATGCTTCCTTGACTCTTCCAACTAGGCCAACCTTTCATGCTATCATGTATGTTTTCTCTATTGAAAACATACAATTAATTGTGTAATTGAAAAAAAAATCTTACTCTCCACTAGACTATAAATAAGTTCCCTGAGACAGAATCTTTTCTTCCCCACCTTTGTTTCTCCAGCAACTAGCAAACTGTTAGGCATGGAGTAGATATCTGGTAAAACAGACTAGACAGATGGATGGATGGAAGAAAAGATGGATGGATGGAAGGAAGGATGGATGAATGGGTGATTCATGTACTATGATGGGGTCATTAGGGTTAGATTAAGGTTAAAGTGAAGATAAGTCTTTGTCCCACTTTGCATAAAGTAGAAATAGGGGTGCAAATACATATGGGGTAAGAGATTCTAAGTGATTATTTACAGTAGCTATATCCATTACCACAGTTCAGATCTCCAGATGTGCTTATAATAAGAAGAAGAATTTGGAAATCTCAACCTCCAGTTTGAAAAAAATCTCAGTTAGGATCTCTGAAAGAGAAGAGAATCCCAAAACTCACCAAATATCAAAATAAAAATAGGATTAATGGAGAAAGACACTCTTTAATCTTACACACATCATTTTTTGGTGAAAATTGTAGGAAAACTGAGCTTGGAAAGAGTTTGTTTGCAAGTGATGATGGGTGAAGTTGCATCTCAAATGAACTCATTCAACAGCTATAAAAAGTGACCATTATTTAAAAAAAAAAAAAAAAGAACAAAAAATCATTTCAGCAAAGAGATTTTCTGTTCTTTCTCTTCTGGCCAACACCTCAAAAATAATTAAATGCATGTAAATAAGGAAAGGAAACCAAAGAAGATGTAACTAATAGGAGTCATCCTAAGGGTATGAACAAAAAGAAACAGAGAAGAGGAGGAGATGGAATCCATTAAACCCTCCAAGTATCTAAAACCTGCCAGCAATAGCAAAAATGAAAATGAAAACCTTACCTTTTTGAAGTTCATCCATTACTAATTGAAGGGTAAGAAGTTTAATTCTATATGTCTTAAGAAATAAAGACTTAGCAGACGTCTTTATTGAAGACTCTGTTTCTCTAAGGGGAAGGAAGATGGATAACTCTTCCTAAGCCCTTTTGTCATGTCATATCCAAGTTTTGTCACCTAAACCTGATATACAATTAAACAATTGGCTAGGGTGTTGTCTTGACAGATTATTTGCCATGTTGAAAATGAAGAGATATTTGCTGAACCATTCACCTCTCTTGCCGGAAATGTTCCTAATGAGCAATATTACCAGCAGGAATTACTCTTGTGTTTGGGAACACCTCTCTAAATGGGAAAGGGAAAGTCAAGTTTAAAGCTAAACTGTACAAATTAAAGGAATAAATAAGTATGCTAAAATAAAAGAATTGCAGTAAAAGAAGAAAATTAAGTGATTTTGTCCTTGATCTGAAAATGATTTTAGTCAGAGCTCTACAAGCTCCATTAGAGAGTAATATTTTCTCTTGATAATATTTGAATTTGTTCATTTAGATATTTTAAGGAATTTTACTTTGTACTCATATTTTAAACCTTTTTACTCAAAGCAACCATCTTTAAAAGAAGGTACTGCTTTGATAAGATGAAGGACTTCATCAACACATATTAATGAGGCTCAAAGCCTGAAAGGAATAATGTTTGCTTCTCCTATCTCCACCTTCAGCAGATGTGAGAATGTCATATGATAATTTCTACTTCATCCTATGTCAAAACATGTGCATGGTATAGAAGCAGCTATTATTCTCAAATGAGCATTTGAGCATTTTTGTCATTGTAATAAAGAGCTGCCAAATAAGATTCTGTACATGTACTGGTGCATGGGCATGCACCAGGCATATGTTTGTATAGCAATATATAAATGTGAGATGTGTATAGATATATATGTTTATAAGTATATTTTATACATAATTTGATTTCATTCGTGCACATAGAATATTATGTAAACATAAATGTAAAAATATATTTCCATATGCGTTTGTGTGTAGTCTTTAGAATTAAAACCATGTATGCCATTCAATTTTCTTTCTTCTCACAAGCAAAAAGGAAGAAATCAGAGAAAGGACTACCTAAATACCACATATATAGTTTTAAAACTTTATTGTACTTATGATTTATCTGGACGACTTGTAAAACATACTGATTTCCAAGGTGCAGGATTCTGCACGTAACAAGTGCCCTGGTGTAATGCCTGGTGACACTCTAGCAACACACTGAACTAGTGGCCAGGCGAATTTTAGGCAAAATTGCCATCAGGGATATTTGCTGCCTTCTTTTGTTCAGCCTGAAAGTTAACAATAATTTTTACATTTTTAAATGGTTGAAAAGAAGACAAAAGAAGAATAATATTTCATGACATGTGAAAATTATATAAAATTGAAGTTTCCATAAATAAAATTTTATTAGGACTCAGCTACATTGTTCATTTATGTATTACCTATTGAAGTTTTCACGCTACAACACCAGAGTTGAGCATTTGTAACAGAGACCATATGGTCCATAAAGCCTAAAGTATTTTCTCTCTGGCCCTCATGCCAAAAGTTTGCCAACCCTGCTGAAAGCCCTCCCCTATTCTCTCAGTGGCTTTCATGTCCATCTAGGGAATACTGCTCCACCTCCTCCAGCCTCCTGTTTTCTTTGAAGGAGGAACTGACAATGTATCTCTCCATCTTCTGGAGTTTTCTTATTGTATGTCTTGGATTTTCCAATAAAATTTAAATATTATTTTCACTATTTAAAAAAAAAATAAAGTAAAGCTCAATGAAGAGATGAGAGAAAACAGATCCTCCACTAGGATACCTGAAATGATACTGTAAAAGAATGAATGGCTTCATGGCATAGAGAGCTCTTCCTCCCCAGAGTTGTTTGGGGAAAGTAAGGAACTCCAGAAGGTCAGAAAGATTGTAGAGAAAAAAACCAAGATTCTTTGAAACGTTGACTTCAAAGTTTATTCAAAACACAAAATCAATGTTTTATTGACTTATATCTTCTATTCCACTTAAGTATAAGACCCTGTCCATGGAGATATCTCCCCCTGTGGCTTTTATCCACTAGATGTATTTAAAAACTTCTTGCAAGTCTAATCCAGAAACAATACCATGTACAAAAGGATGTAAGTTTGAATAATTTTGGCAGGATAGGCACCAGTTTGTAGGTCTGATAAAATTCAGGTGTGAAACCATCTGGTCTGGGACTTTTCTCTTTAGGAAAGATTTTTATTACTGCTTCAATTTTGGTACTTGATATTGGTCTGTTCAGGAATTCTATTTCTTCCTGATTGAGCCTAGGGTGGCTGTGTATGTCTAAGAATTTGTCCATTTCCTGCACATTATCAAGAAGGAAGGCGTGCTCCCCAACACCTTTTATTAAGGTAACACCACTCTGATACCAAAACCAGGAAAGAATGCAACCAAAAAAAAAGAAAACTACAGACCAATATCCCTTAAGAATATAGATACAAAAATTCTCAACAAAATCCCAGCAAACCAAATTCAGGTGCTTATCAAAAAAATAATCCATCATAACGAAGTGGGCTTCATCCCAGAAATGCAGGGATGGTTCAACATATGAAAATACCACATAAATAGAAGTAAAAACAAAGACCATATGATCCTCTCAATAGATGCAAAAAAAAACCATTTGACAAAATTCAGCACCCTTTTATGATAAAGACACTTTACAAAATAGGCTTAGATGGGACTTACCTGAAAATGCTAAAAGCCATATATGGCAAACCCACAACCAACATCATACTGAACAGGGAAAAATTGAAAGCATTCCCACTTAGAATGGAACCAGACAAGGTTGCCCTCTATCATCACTTCTATTCAATAATAGTGCTAGAAGTCCTAGCCAGAGCAATCAGACAAGAGAAGGAAATCAAGAGCATCCAAATGGGGGCAGAAAGGTGAAACTATTGCTCTTTGCTGACAGTGTGATCTTATATCTAGAAAACCCTAAAGACTCTGCCATGAGACTACTGGAATTGATAAACAAATTCAGCAAAGTCTCAGGTTACAAAATCATTTTACAGAAATCAGTAGCATTCCTGTACGCCAACAATAGTCAAACTGAGAACCAAATCAAAGACTCAATACCCTTCACAACAGCAACAAAAAAATAAAATACCTAAGAAAATATTTAACTAAGGAGGTGAAAGACCTCTATAGGGAGAAATACAAAACACTGAGGAAGTAAATAGCAGAGGACATAAATAGGTGAAAAACCACACCATGCTCATAGGTGGTAGAATCAACGTTATTAAAATGTCTATACTACTCAAAGTAATCTACAGATTTAATGCAATCCCTATTAAAATACCAACATGAATTTTTGCAGATCTAGAAAAAATACTATGCTTCATATGGAACCAGAGGAGACCTCATATAGCAAGAGTAAATCTTAAGCAAAAAGAACAAATACGAAGGCATCAATTTACCAGACTTCAAGCTACACTACAAGGCTATAGTAACTAAAACAGCATAGTACTGGCTCAAGAACAGAGACATAGACCAATGGAACAGAACCAAGAACCCAGGTATAAACCCATCCTCATATAGGCATCTAATTTTTGATAAAATAGACAAGAACATACACTGGGGAAAAGAACCTTTATTCAATAAGTGGTGCTGAGAAAATTGGATAGCCACATGTAGAAGACTGAAACAGGATCAGCACCTCTCACCTCTTGCAAAAACCAACTCACAGTGGATACTATGAGTATCTTATGAAACTATAAGAATTCTAGAAGAAAATGTTGAAAAAACTCTGACAGACATTGCTCTAGGCAAAGAATTTATAAAGACCCCAAAGGCAATCACAGCAACCACAAAAATACATAAATAGTACCTGATCAAATTAAAAAGCTTCTGCACAGCCAAGGAAACTATCACAAGAGCAAACAGACAACCTATAGCATAGGAGAAAATATTTGCATGCTACACATCCCATGAAGGGATGATAACTGGAATCTACATAGAACTCAGAAAAATCAGCAAGAAAAAAATCAAACGATCCCATTAAAAAGTGGTCAAAGGACATGAACAGAAATTTTTCAAAAGAAGACAGACTAATGACCAACAAACATATGAAAAAATGCTCAACATTCCTATTCATCAGGGAAATGAAAATCAAAACCACAAGAACATATCACCTAATTCCAGTAAGAATGGCCTGTATCAAGAAGTCCCAAAACAATAAATGTTGGTGTGGAAGTGGAGAAATAGGAACACACATACACTGCTGGTGAGACTGCCAACTAGTACAACCTCTATGGAAATAATATGGAGATACCTCAAAGAGCTAAAAGTAGACTACCATTTGATCCAGCAAACCCATTACTGGGCATCTACCCAAAGGAAAAAAAAGACATTGTATAAAAAGACATCTGTACTAGAATGTTTATAGCAGCACAATTCACAATTGCAAAGATGTGGAAACAACCCAGGTGCCTACCAACACATGAGTGAATTAATAAAATGTGGTATATGTATACCATGGTATTCTACTCAGCCACAAAAAACAATGGTGATCTAACACCTCTTGTATTATCCTGGATAGACCTGGAGCCCATTCTACTAAGCGAAGTATTGCAAGATTAGAAAAATAAGCACCACATAAACTCACTATCAAATTGGTATTAACTAATCAACACTTAATGTGCACATATAATAGTAACATTCATCAAGTATCAGGCAGGTGTGAGGGGGAGAAGGGTATGGGTATATTCACAGCTAATGGGTCTGGGGGATGTACACACTTGAATTTCTGACTTGGGTGAGGCAAAGGCAATATATGTAACCTAAACATTTGTATCCTTGCAATATGCTGATATAAAAAATGAATTAAAAAAAAGAAAGGAAGTATGTTTGAGTACCCTGAGTCTTTTAGCAATGATCACAATGGCAACTACAATAATATTTCTGTGATTATCTCTTTAATGTCTACTTCTTAGCAGGCTTTCTCACCTTAGGCTCTTCATCTCAACTACAGAATCCTAAATATGCATTAAGAATTATTTTCTCAATTATTTCAAGAGATTTGACTCCATGTCATTGTGGGAGCTGATTATTCTATGTGAGCTTGTTATTTGTGTGACTGAAGACTGGAGGGCAGGCAATCAGATACAAAAGGTAGGCTCAAGGAGGGGAATCAAGGGCAAGCTAGAAGTTGCAAGACTGACCTGGAACTCACATTGCTTTTTCATCATTTCCAAGCTTCAAACCTTAAGGATGGAGGTATCGCATATGGACCATGCAGCCACATAGGGTCCTTTGCTTAGAAGAGCCTCATGCTTGCTTTAATCCTCTGCTGTTTCCATCTTGAAATTCTTAATAATTTTTTAAGAAGAGACTCTGTATTTTCATTTGACACTGGGCCCCATGATTATGTGACCAGTCATGTCGGCTGGAGAAGCTGGTGATTCTCATTATGCACCTGGCTCAGGAGTTGGAGAAGTAGAAGCATATGATCCAGCAGGAGATGCAGACACCAAGGGCCCAGCCAGTGCCCCACACCCACAGAGGAGCCAGCAGGTAAACAACATATGTGAGCTGCAATGAGGTCTCATGCCCAGCATTGACCTCCTTGGAGAAAAGGAATATGGGTGCTCCTTTGCTCCCACCTTCCAAATCTCCCCCAAAATGTTTTTGATGGCCCACACTAACTTGGAATTATACAGGGAAAGGAATTCAGAGAAATGTGGGTTGAGCTCAGGGAGGTTACACTACAGACCCACCATACAAGACTTCACGTGGACAAACCATCTCACACAAACCCAGTGGGAGACTGTAAAGCGGAATGGAAAGAGCTGAGAACTGAGTTCAAACTCTCATCCTTCATTTATTGACTGAGGCTTAGGCAAGTCATTCAGCCTCCCTGACGTTCAGTTTGCTCACCTGTAAAGTAAATTTTACAATTCCTACTTGAAGAATCATTGTGAGAATTAGACAAAATATATTTAACATACTGAAACTATTACAGGTAATATAGTTTAAGCTTAATGAAAAATTTCTGCATTCTTGGGTAAAACATGTAGACAAATAAGCAATGTAAGAGAATGGGTTACGATATTTAGTTGAAAGGACTGGGGCCCTTTTTGGTCCTACTGTGGTCACCATTAGCCGACTCTCTCCAAACCTTCCCTGGAATACCCCAAATGACAGAGGAAAGTAAATGTATTCCTCCAGGGGCTTCCAGCTGTAAGTGTAAAATTCCAAGGAGTCTTGTGACTGTTGTATTCTGTTGTACAGTTGTATTTGTTTTAATATAAAAATGATGTTTTTAGTTAGCAACAAAATCACTTAAGTCTTTCCCTTAAATCCACAAGCACAACTAATGTTCTAAAAAAGGTGCATGCTCCTACATGGCACCCGGATGTTGTTGATGATGATGATGATGATGTTGATGGATATAATAATAGCCAACTATACTAAACACTTAATATGCAGCAGATACTGTGCTAAGAATTTTAAATGAATTATCTCATTTCATCTTATTTCACGAAATCTTCATTTTGTTAAATGGAAATAAGGAAACTGAGGCTCAGAGCTTTTAGGCAGCTCTTCTAAGATCCCAAAGCTAGAGTCCTCCTTTGTATTCACTACTCAGTATTGCCTCCCTAGAAAGATTCAGTGCTCAGCTTCAAAAGCCCAGTAAAGTGATATTACTAAAATGGGATCTATAATATTGACGTAACAGAAAACTGATCCATAAATAATTACTTATAAAACATATATGCAGCAAAACCTGAGACCTTCAAGCTAAGTAAATTGGTAGTTATTCTCCAAAGCACTATAAAAATTCATCTGGGCAAGTGAGAAAGAAAATGAAAGGGATAGAGGTTGAGATAAAGGAAGAGAGAGGGAAGGAGAGATTAGATAAAGTCCTGATGAACATAGAATGGGTATGATAAATCTGATATGCCTTTGTGTCTTTCCTCGGTTGCAGATTACACATCTAGCTAACCAGTAATTACATCAGAACACAGATATTTGGAGTATGTGCTGATGAACAAAGAGGCAAGGATCCCACATACCTAGAAAATGAAAAGCAAGGAGGTTCTGGCGTGGTGAGTTCTGCAGCCACAACTCTGGCTCCCAGTAGAATCAATACCAAAGCCAATGTGAGAATGCAAATGAATCACTTTGAACATAATACCATCAACAAATAAATAGGCCTCTTCCAAGAAGCCCTCCCAGATACACAGAATCAGGAGCAATGAATACTGACCTCCTACTCTCACAGCACTTATTATGTGGGCTTCCTTCCGTGGAATTCATGAGCTAACTCACCACCCTCCCAATGCACAGATTCTACAGCCTTGGAAAGCTAGGACAGTATTTAAAAAGTAAAATAAGTTGCTGTAATCCTTATAACATCTGGCATGGTAATTTACTCATAGAAAGCATGTTCAATAAATATGTGTTAATCACTAGATGATTACACTTCTCCCCATGAACAATTGAGGGAGGTAAAAATGACCCCAAATGAAACTATGCTTAAAAACATTTCAAATCTAAAAAGTGAAAGGGTGATTAAAAGCCATTGCATTAAAAGAAAATATGTTGCTAATGTTAAGAGATAGTTCATCAAGCATTCTAGGTTTATTTTAATTCAAAAAGGGATTAGACAGCAAAAAAATAAAAATAAAAAGTAAACATGATTTTTTTGTTCTTTAAAATTTTGATCATCCCCAGGAGGTAGAAACTGTTCCAGTGTCATCTTTCCATCTTTATTCATCGAGTTTTATCAGTATGACTCAGAGAATGTCCTCTCAGAGCTGGATTTACTTTGGTCTAAAAAGAGAAAATATGTAAGACTGTGACTGTGATTCTAAATCAAGCAGGATTTTTCTTTCTTCTCTTTATATTTTAATTAACAACCAGTGACTCTATGTACTTTTAGTATTACTGTACTTTTTCCCAGCTAAATACTGGTCGTGATGAACCCTGACAACCTCTCATGGTTTTGTTGTTTGTACCAATACTCTCCAGTCCGCAGATTTTATTGCCAACCATTTTTCTTGGTTCCGTGATATTCAGTGATGTCACTGTCTGTACAGATTGAGTCCCATAGTGGAAAGTAAGTATGAATAAATGCTTACTAATATATAGGTACCTAATATATTTCTTTGCACTGTTTTTTCTTAATAAAAGAACATTGTTGCCACATTGCAGTTGTCAACTGCAGCTACTTAAGGTGGTTTTAGATGGTTTCCACAATCTGTAATTTGAATAACTTCACAAGTGTTTCTTCTTTATGCACTGTTCACTCTGCCTTGAATGCCCTTACTCTATTTCCTAATATTCAACATTTGCTGTCTTTCCTGTCTCAGTTTACATATCACCACTTCCAGATATCCCCTTCAGCATAACTGAGCCATGAAGAGGTAGTTAGTATTATTAATACGATTACTGTTACCAATGCGTACCTCTGTTTTGACTGCTCTAAAGAGAAATCCCAAGACACTAGCCCATGTACTGGGGCCTGCCACTTCCTTTCTCTGCACATCCCACTTTGCACCATCTCCTGCCACACATTCTGGTTCACTCTGACTCTGGCAGTGGGAACTGGGAGGGCAAAGTATGAGATGTCCTGGCGCTACTACCCAGACCTATAGCAACGGCTCATTGCCACTTCTGATCACCATGTTAATGTATTGCTCAATTTAAAGATTTTAGCAGTGGATAATGTTTCTTTAATTTCATTTTTCTCTCCTTTTTGGGGATGTTTGATATGTCATCATTTTCAGTTCCAAGCCAGCCCCAAATCTGGTTTTTGTCCAACTGATCAAATGGACTCTGAGAAGAAAATCCATAACTAAGTCCTCAATGTTAGACTAATAAACCTGCAGAGAATTGTTTTTAAATTCTGTCGAGATGGTACAAGTTTGCTAACTAGAACCTGCTTGTATTTACATTATATATTTCATAACTAAAATTCCATTGCCATTAAGTCACTATCTGAAATATTAGTCAATGATCAATTCATATTAAAACTACTAACTGAAAATGTAAGGAGACATTTCAATTTCTTTCATTAAAAAAAAAAGGTTCCATTAGGTATTCTTACTGATGATGTTAATAATGATAAGTTATATTTTATGAAACTTTTTAAAAAGAATTATGATTGCTTTCTGCAACAAAACTTGTTTGAATGATATCCTTCTGTAACAACAAAAGAGGGCATTGACTGCTCACATTTTCAAGAGAAAAAAGGAACAAATTAGTTACATGATATATCACCCAGGTTTGAGAGAAGGGGGAGGAAGGAAAATGGTAGAAAAGTAAAAAAAAAAAAAAAAAAAAAAAAAAAAAGGAAAGAAATTTAAACACAAAGGACCATTAGCTCTAAAATCCAAGTGTACAGACCTTAAGCCATTTTACCTTGACTTATTTCTCCCCCTTCCATGTGGCCCTCAATACAATGTAAATATAGAATTCATTTTTTGGCACACTTCTTAACTAGTTTCCCAAAAATATTTCTAGTCAATATAATTTTCTAGGTAACTTTTTAAACTTTTATTATACTTTTATAAACTTAAAAACCTTTAAAAATTTATTAGCATAATTTCTTAAGCTGTGTTTATAAATACAATATATGAACATATTTAAGCTTTGATTTTGGTGAATCCATTTCTCTTACTAAATTTTAAGCTCCTTGACAATGAGAATATTTCATGTATCTTTCCACTCTTAAGAAATTATATAGCAAGTAGTCAGTGTTTAAAAACATTTATTTTAGAAGACATGCTCCTAAAGAAATAACAATAAGTAAAATAAAATCATTTATCTAGTCCCTGGTTTATTTTGAGAAGGCTTAGTTTATAATTCTAAATTGGTTATTAAGCAATGCAAACATCTTTAAATACTTAGGGATAAAATGACTAGTATTATTAATATTACTGATAGAAAGATAACTCTCCAAAGCATAATCTGAAAATTATTTTTAAATAAAACCTTAGGAGCAGGCTTTTTATTATTATCATCTTTCCCTTTCTTTATTGCTGTCAATAAAAGTCTATTTACTTGGCGATTCCAAGTATGAGACCATAAACTTTCTGAATGAGTGCTGCCAGTCTGAATACCTTCAACACCTCACATACTAGTTTAGCAGTATAGAAAGTGTCAATAAATACTCTTAATTAAGAGTGAAGATTTATCACATATTATATTATGAATGTAGTGGCTAAGATAAAACTAACTAAACAGAATTATAAATTTATATTATTTCTGAAACAACTTGGTGCTTTCATTTTCAACTTTAGCAAAAATCTATATGTGAATCAGCAAACTGGTGTTTTTATTTGCAGTACAATTCAGAATCATGACACTCATTGGCAGGTGCATAAAGTATGGTAAGGACAACGTATATTGGAAATCAATGCCCCTTAAGAAAATAATTCAGTAATGTAAAATCCAGATATTCTGACTCAAGTTCCCTTAAATTTAACACTCAAACAAGAAAAGGCCTGATTGAAGAGTAGGGAGGAGGTTGTGAATTCCATTCCCTGACACCAGACACCAGGTTGTAAAGGTATTCCATTTGACATGTTTTCAGATGGTCACCTTCAATGAGAGAGAGAGAGAGAGAGAGAGAGAGAGAGAGAGAGAGAGAGAGAGAGAGAGAGAGAGAGAGAGAGTTTGTAATATAATAATATAATGTCTATAATGTCTTGCTGTGACAAGAAATAATATTTCCTGCAAATGTTGAAAGTAGAAAATTCTCCCTGTGTAACAGGCATGGTTACATAACATTCCTGAAACAGACAAACCATGAATTCCAATGAAAGCTTCATTCTTTCAGAATGCGATAAGTACTAGAAGTTAATTTATGGACTCGTCTGAAGTGCAGATGCTCAGTCTGAGTCCGCTGACAGCCTCGCTGTTTCAAAAGCAAGCTGGGTCCCAGCGCTCTTGAAGATGGAGAGGCAGCCGAGAACCACCTTCCCTAATTGCCTGATGAAGATTCCACTTGAGTTGAGATACCAGCTTACTGGTTATTGTGTCTAATGAGTAAATTTGCAAGCCTCCCACCTTAAATGAGTTGTGTGCATTTATTTTATACAAATGAAAAGATCGGGTAAAAGATTTTCTAATTTCGCCTCATCTTTCACGCAGTTTTAGACAAAGCAGGGAAAAGCAACCTTTAAAAACTGCCTGATAAGTCTAATTTTTTGTTGTTGTTTTCTGTTTTGAGCAGGGAGATAAGCTGAATAGGGCAGAGAGTTCTTTGTGAGGTTTTTCTGCCTATTAACAATTACATAACAAAGATACCGCAATCTGCATTTTATATCTTTATGTTATTGACATACATACTTTTAGGGCCTGTCTAGCTGTCGGAGACTGGCTTTTATTTTTTCCTAGTATTTGGAGTCTCAAATGGACAATGACAGCAGTCCCAGCCTTACTGAAGCTCATCAAACTGCCTCATTCAAAGTGATGACTGAGTTGGATTAAATCCAAGGACTCAGCTACCAGTATTAACCCATCAAATGTTGCAGCTCCTCAGATGCTTTAATCATTAGGGTAGGATTAATAGGCATGCTCTGCCACAGCCTCAGTGCCTAGGAAATCACGCCAGGGGAATGCGGACGCTTAAACGGGCCGAGCTTTAATCACACCAGGCAAAAAAATGACAGTTTGGAAATTAACTCAGGAGGATAAACTAGGAAAGGAGATTAAAATAGCCTGGGTGTTTATCAACAGATTGTACAATATTAGTCAAGCAGATTCCCCAAACTTCTACTGAGAATCCCTGTGGTCAGCGCCTTCCATGTTGGTTCTTTAAAAATAAACAATGAAGGGTTTACACAGGCGCAAAATAAAAAGGAAGGCAGGTAAGTAGCTAGTGGGGTTATAGGTAACAATCATACAAATTTCAGGGAGAATAAACACACAGATAAAGACAGCACTGTCGGGTTCTCCAACAGAATTTAAAACACTTTCTGCTCCAAGTCTGCACATGTCCAAGTAAATCATGACGCACTTGAGCTACGCTGGGCTACTTTTTTTTTTTTTTTTTTCCTTCCTGGTTGTAATAAGCATGCTTGATTGTCAGGCCCTGCTGTTCTAAGGGCCAAATCAAAAATACAATATTAACTTCTTTCAAAGATGCAGCCACCAAAGCAATAGAAGAATGCAAATAAATCAATTCTGCACACTTAAGCCCATCTTCCTTTCATGCAAGCCTGGAGATAGAGAGCGATTCTTTCCCCCCAACTCTGCCTTATCATTTTGAGGTATGAAAAATAGATTGTGTCACCATAATGAAGCACAGGAAAAGGGAGCTTGTTATAAGCTGATTACAGTTTAGATTGAAGGACTGGTTCTCATTAGCTATTTCAGATTGGACAGCATCCTTGAGCTGTAGTAATTACTGAAAGTAATTTTTGAAAGGGAGGGTGGGGCAGCTGGTACAAGGAGAAATTCAAACAGTTGCTTGGGGGTTGGGGAGAGGGGTGGGAAGAAAGACCTGCAGCCTGCCAGGTTATTACCCCAAATGAGATGGCATTGGGAGGCAGCTGTGCCTGGCCACTTTTTTGTCAGGCTATGCAGCAATGGGGAGACTGCTTTGCATGGAGAAATGAATACAACATAAGAGGCCTATTTAAAGTTCAAGTGGCAGGGTGACTCCCCCGGAGTTATGCCATTGACATGTAGAAGCTCAGTTTTCATCCTATAATAAATGTGATGAAGGCAGATTTCATTGGCATTTTACAGAAGCAGACTTAAAACGCAGACACGAAATGATAGAATGATAGTCAAGGTAAAATGACCTATTTTCTTACTTCATTAAGTAGATTTGGGAGCTTGACCATTTCCTGGGTCACAAATAGGATGAAACGTGCAACCTTACCTGTCTTGGAGGTATGCCGAGCAAATCTCTACATGTGTGGTGCCCAGTTCAAGTTTCTGATGCAGCATTTTATTTGGTATAGGATAGAAGTCTCAGGGAAGAAAGTATGCAGTCTGTTTGTTGACTTGGAGAAAACTGGGAGTTTGGGAGGCATGGTTTCTAGCTCTAGATCTGCCACTCACTAGACAATGGGAGCCCTGAATAAACCATGTAACCTCTCAGCGTGTCTGGGAAATAAAGAAGCAAATTCAATGTGTTTTAATGTCCCTTAGAGTTACGGGCTTTGCTAATTTCAGCCATCATTAATATCTCTTCTAGCTAATTTACTGTGATGAATAAAGCATACAAAAAGAAAAAACTCTTCTCAAAAAAAATGAACAAATTCTGTATAAGATTAAAATGATTTCTTACTCCTAAACATAAGAGATCAGGGTGGTATGTCAATGGGAAAATAAGAAACATTTACTGAGATCCTGGTATATGCCATATCTTTTATGCATGTTATTTAATTTGATCCTTCAATAAGTCTACCATGGACAGATGAGGAGTCTAAGGCCCAAAGTGCTATGTCATGTGCCCACGGTGACATAGCTCACAGCGAGAGAGACAAGACACAGCCCATGGGGCTGCCCACCCAAATGAAAAATCAGTTATGAAATAGAAGACCGACTCAATCAAAATTACAGGAGCAATGGACAGCCACCTTTGTGGCATTTGAGTGGCATTGAGTGGCTTCCTTCGCCCTAAATATCTCTTTAACTATCAGAATGTCGCCTGGATTCCCCCCACTAGAGTCCTTTCCTTGAGTTAATGAAGGCACCATCTCCAGAAAGCCCTGATTAAAATACAAATGTGTTACCTGGGAGGAATAAATTCATTAAGCTATTAGTAAAAATTAACAGTCTTTATAAAATTAACAGGTTGAATTTATCTGATTAGCCAGCTGTCATTCAGTAGAAAACAGATACTAAGAGGAGAATACCAAGTAGAAATGTCTCCTTCAGAGAGGAGATTCAGAAAGGCTGGGAACTTTGGACACTGCTGCAAGGAGCAGGGCCAAGTGTGTGCCCCAGTTAGGGTTCCTGGATGGCAAGACACCTGCAAAGGCATTAGGAACCTTCGACTGATTTTCAGGGGTGGCAAAAACAGATGGGAAATGGAAGATGAGAACAAATAGAGAAAGGGATTTCTGGAAGGAAAACATGGAAAGAGGGCACTAAGACACATTTTATCACTTGACTATTTACTAAAGACTGTAAGTAACTCTCAGGATTCGGGACTTTTATATACATTGCTATAATTATAGAATTTTAAAAATAATTTAGTCTAGTGACTTTCAAATTAGGGTAACCACCCCCACATCCAAACCTTTAAAATAGACAAGGCCTACTTTTATCAGCATTGTATGCTGGGATTCTATTGTTTGCAGAAAGAATTCAGTTGTTAGGAAAGAAAGAAAGAAAAAATAGGAGGAAAGAAGAAAGGAAGCAAGGAAGGAGGGGAGGGAGGAAAGGGAAAATGGAAGGAGGAACCAATAAAATGGAAGAAGAGGAGGAGGAGGAAAGGGAAGTTTGGAAACTAATGATCAGATCCAGGGGTTAGCAAATCTTTTTAGTAAAGAGCTAGATAGTAAATATTTTAGGATTTACAGCCATTGGTCTCTGTGGTGACTTTGTGTAAATGAATGGATATGGCTGTGTTTCAATAAATTTGTATTTACGAAACCAGGCAGTGGCCGACCCTGGTTTTAGGCCAAGCACAACTAAAGGAAACGAGGGCAAACAGTTAACTAACTGCCCAAAGCTGCCGAATCACTCTGTAGGCCTGGGACTCCAATTTTCCTCTCCAAAGCAAGTGCGTTTTCCTACAGAACCTCAATATGGACCTAATTGAATTTACAGTGTTAGTTACACATTGAAAGGAAGGTGCCCGCAGACACTTGGAAACGCAGGTCTGCGGTCCGGCTTTCACTCAAAAGCAAGGTTTATTTAAGTTGGAACTGTGGAGTCCTTGCATAGAAGCAACAGGGGACACTGTGGGCTTGGACAAAGACACCGAGAAAGAGCAGAGAGGGAGTCTGGAGACTTTTAGGGAATGCCTAGTTTGTAACGCCACAGGAGAATGGGAAGCCAGTCTATGCACACACACAAACACAGGCATAAACACACCCATGCACACACCCATGTACACACACATGCACACACACATGCACACACACGAACATACAGACAAAAAGTGACACTAGGACAAGTCACAACCCAGAGGTACTTCTCACATGCTTATCATAGGAATTACCGTGAATTCTGTTTTGTTTTGTTTTTAAGAAAATGAGCCATGGCATCACCCCACACTTTTCACTGCAAATCTCAGCACAAAATGTCTCAAAATATCCTTGTAAATATCAAATAATTACCACCTGGTTTTAACTTATTTAATCTTCTCTCCATCCCAATGTCCAGTAAGAAGACACAGACTATGTATATCAGACATATATTATTCTGATATTCTAGAAAAGAAGAGTTCAGAAATGCTACTGAGGTATGATCATACAGTAAAAATATCCCTGATGTAGTAAGTTCACATAATACAAAATATTTTTATTCACAGTGTAGTGAGTACCCTGCTTTGCTAGACGAAAGAGTTATATATTCATTTGTGGAATTCTGTTAACATAGACATGCTAATAACGATAGCAGTTAATGTGGTAACGGTGCAGGCATCGTGCCAAGCACCCGCATACCTTACCTCACCCGGCTCACAGAATGCTGTTAGCACCAGCTGAAATGAAGAAAGTGAGGGTTAACTATTTGAGAAGCTTGCTCTTATTCACACGGTTAGAAAGCAGCAGAGCCAAGATTTGAACAAGCCGGACCTCAGCTTTTGTTTTTCTTGGTGTATGAAAAATGATAGAAAAGTCTATAAACAATTTTGCCTGAAACTTAGCGTCATAGTTCTCTTTATGTATTGTCATATATTAACCACTCTGATATTCTGATATAAAGGGAACATTTTAAAACTTAATTGTATAATTGTCTCAGAATTGAATAATTAGCTCTAATTTAAAACCCAGTTCCCCAAGCTTTGTAGCTCAGTTCTCTCTCTCTGTATTGATATCTCTCCCTCCCTCTCTCTGTCTCTTTCTACCTCTTTCTTTCTCTCTCTCTCTCTCTCTCTCACATACACACATAAACACACACAAAAACACATAAACACAATCTCTTTCTGTCTCTGTCTCTCTCTTTCACTTTCATTCTCTTTGTCCTCCTACGTATTCGCGTATGGTGTGCCCTATAAAATAATTCTCCCTTAGACAAATGCAGTAGCCTGCTAACTGGTCGGTCTTCTCAGTCCCTCTCATTCCCTTGTTTACTCTGCAACCTGAATGGTGTTTTAAATTGCTTCCAGGACTTCCCTTTGCCTTTTGCCTGACTCCAGCACAGCCTCCAGCCCTGCCTCCCCAGTCCCTCCTTAGTCCTGGCCTCCCCTCTTCCCGATTGTCCTCTCTCTGTCCTCTAGAGACAGGGACTCACTTTCAATTCCCAAGGGACACTGACACCCTTTGTCTGCAGGATTTCAGATATGTTGTCTTCACACCTGCAGGGGCGCCCACCTGCTCTGGCCCGCCCCAATCCTATCCACTCATCAGATCTCCAATCCAAACAGCATGCTAGGGGCTGCACTTCCTGACTCCCAAGCTGGGGTATTCCTCCCTGTCTTACATCTCATAGCAACCAATAACACTTCCAAAATTAGAAATTACATATGGATTAGCAAGATTATTTGTTTCTGAGCCTCCTGAGAGACTGAAAGTTTCAGAAAGACAAAGACCGTGTTTATTTTCCCTAATCTTGCATTTGATGCAGGAGCTGACATAAACTAGGTAAACAAAAACCATTTGTTAATTAAATAAATAAACCTCCCGTCAACAGCATCTTTAAATTTTCAGCATCACTGTTAAAACTCTCTTCCCCAAAGTCTGTACTAATTATAAAATATATTTTAAGATATGTCCTCCCTTCTTAATAGGAGGGTTAATATATTAAAATGAATAATTAGAAAGGCAATGATAAGCGTCAGGTAAAACTGCTTCACAGGCTTTGGTATTATTTTTTGTACAACAAAAGCAAAAAGATGAAATTTAGTTGCTCAAAATATTCCCAAGCTACTAGAAAAACATATACTGCCTAAGAGAATCAACCTTTTCTCCCCTTTCCATATTCACTGGGTGTTTCCTGGGTGAATTCAAACTACTGCACACAAAAGCACTTTTCATGGTGTACAGCCTCTCAAGTGTACAGGAATGCTTAAAGCAAAAGTCTGAGGTTGATCAGAGAAACCCAGAGAATTTCACGCCACCAACAAACATCTCCAGATTTGGGACTTCATCAGCCCGACTCCACCCTTTGGCCACAGGGTAAGGTGGGCCTGGAGTTCTGTCTTAAATATTGTGTCCACTGGAACAAAGATTACTAAATGGAATTACTGCTCAGCATAGCCTAATCAGGCAGCTTGACTTTATACGTTTATATATCGTGTCTTGATATGACTAATTTTAGTAACTGCCTTTTCTAAACACCTACACCTGAAATTAAAATACTAAAGAGAAAGCACACTCAAGCCATTCCCCAATGAGCAGATGGGCCCAATCATATCCAGCCATGGACTGTTTGAAGCAACAGATTGTGCATCTCTTCATAAATCCTCAAATTAGAAATTTCATGGCATCATGAATTGAAAGATGAAGTCT
The DNA here is from genome assembly GCF_040939455.1 of Microcebus murinus. Classification (NCBI taxonomy): domain Eukaryota; kingdom Metazoa; phylum Chordata; class Mammalia; order Primates; family Cheirogaleidae; genus Microcebus; species Microcebus murinus. Next base: position 90,715,187 of record NC_134111.1, on the reverse strand, counting down.
GTTTTCCTGAGAAGGAGATTTTGTGCTGACCTGATGCCAGCCTCTAAGCCTCTGTCCCTCTGGCAGGGCACTTTGCAAACACAAAGTGTTTTACAATCTATCTAATTAACTATTGCTCACAACCATTCTGGCAGTTCAGATGACTGTTATTTATCTCTTATGATTCAGTTAACTTGCTCAAAACATGCCCTGAACAATTTCTTGGTGTCTGATTTCAGACAAGTTCAACTGGGCTGGAGACAGTGAAAAGGGGGAGAGATACCCATCTGCAGCAATGCATTCTACTTCTTCTTGGGACTACACCTGCCTTCTATGGTATTAATAGTGGGCTAGGCACCTGGATGCCTTTGGCATTTGCAAGATATGATGCATAGGACCTATGCCTTGACTTCCTGCTAATTCAACCAATTAATAAGCAGGAGATAAGAGTCTGAGGGCACTTGTTCAAGTGTATCTTGCTCAGACAAAGGAATAAGAATACCTAGCCCAGCAGAGGATGGAAAATTTGCTAAAAGGACAAAAAAACTCAGCTTCTGGGAGTAACATCTTCCAGTAAATGATACCGCACCCTTTTGTAGGCTTCTTAAGTCAAGAAGCAACTTGAGAATCTAGAATACTTGCCAATACGTAAAATAAGGCATATTTATTCACTGGAATGGTATTCAGAAGTGAAAAGCAATGGATTAAATTTACACAAACCAACTTAGATAAATCTCAAAAACAAATTGTTGAGCAAGAACACAACTTACAGACAACATATATAGTGTTATACTATTTGTGTAGAAAAAAGCAAACACACATAGATACCAGAAAACCATATATTTTCTGTGTACAGTCATAACTTGGAGAAATTGCAAGTTCAGTTTCAGATACAGGGAGTATTGCAATAAAACAAGTCACACAAAGTGTTTAGTTTCCTAGTGCTTATGAATGTTATGTTTATGCTATAATGCAGTCCATTAAGTGTGCAATAGCATTATGTCTAAAAAAACGTTGAACGTAACTTAATTTAAAAATACTTCATTGTTAAAAAATGCCAATGGTTATCTGAGCATTCAGGGAGTCATAACCTTTTTGCTGGGGAAGGGTCTTACCTCAATGTTGATGGTACCCAGTGGTCAGTGGTCAGGCTGGTGGCTGCTGAAGGTTGTGGTGGCTGTGGCAATTTCTTAAAATAAGATGGAAACGAAGTTTGCTGCATTTATTAACTCTTCCTTTCACAACAGATTTCTCTGTATTATGGAATCCTGTCTGATAGCATTTTCTCCACCCCGGAACTTCTTTTAAGATTGGAGTCAGTCCTCTCAAACCCTGCTGATGCTTTATCAACTAAGTTTATGTAATATTCTAAATTCTTTCTTGTCGTTTCACCAATGTTCACAGCATCTTCACCAGGAATAGATTCCATCTCAAGAAACCACTTTCTTTGCTCATCCATAAAAAGCAACTCTTCATCCATTAAACTTTTATCATGAAATTTCAGCAATTCACTCCCATCTTCAGGCTCCATTTCTGATTCTAGTTCTCTTGTTATACTTACCACATCTGCAGTTACTTCCTCCACAGTCATCCATGGAGGTTGGCACCAACTTCTTCCAAACTCCTCTTATTGTTGAGATTTCAACCTTTTTTTTATGAATCAAGAATATTCTTAATGGCATCTAGAATAGTGAATTCTGTCCAGAAGGTTTTCAATTTACTTTGCCCAGATCTGTCAGAGGAATCACTATATTTGGCAGCTATAGGCTTAAAAATGTATTTCTTAAATGGCAAAACTTGAAAGTCAAAATTACGACTTGACCCATGGGCTGCAGAATGGTTGTTGTGTTAGCATGCATGGAAACAACATCAATCTTGTATATCTTCATCAGAGGTCTTGGGTGACCAGGTGCATTGTCAAGGAGCAGTAATATTTTGAAAAGAATCTTTTTTTCAGAGTAGCAGGACTTAACAGCAGGCTTAAAATATTTGGCAAACCATGATGTAAACAGATATGCTCTCATCTAGGCTTTGTTATATTTCTAGAGCATAAGGCAGAATACATTTAGCATAATTCTTAAGAGCCCTAGGATTTCAGAATGGTAAATGAGCATTGGCTTCAACTCATAGTCATCAGCTGCATTACCCCTTAAAAAGAGGATCAGCCTGTCCTTTGAAGCTTTGAAGTCAGGCATCAACTTCATCTTTCTATCTATGAAAGATGGCATCTTCTTCCAGTAGAAGGTGCTTTGCCTATTTTGAAGATCTGTTGTTTAGTGTAGCCACCTTCATCAATGATCTTAGCTAGATCTTCTGGGTAACTTGCTGCAGCTTCTATATCAGCTCTTGATGTTTCATCTTGCACCTTATGTCATGGAGACAGCTTCTTTCCTTAAACCTCATGACCCAATCTCTGATAGCTTCAAATTCTTCTTCTGCAGCTTCCTCACCTCTCTCAGCCTTTACAGAATTAAAGAGAGTTAGAGCCTTGCTCAGATTAGGTCTTGGCTTAAGGAAATGTTGTGGTTAATTTAATCTTAAATGTAGACTACTAACTAAAACTTTCTTCATATCAGCAGTAAGGGTTTTGAGGGTTTTGTTTGTTTGTTTGTTTTGCTTTTTTTTTTATCATTTGTGGGTTTATTGGAGTAGCACTTTTAATTATCTTCAGAAACTTTTCTTTTGCATTCACAACTTGGCTAACTGTTTGGCATAAGCGGCCTAGACTTTGGCCTCTCTCATCTTTCAACATGCCTTCCTCACTAAACTTAAACATTTCTAGCTTTTGATTTAAAGTGGGAGATGTGTGACTGTTCTTTTCTCTTGAACACTTGAAGGCCATTGTAGAGTTATCAATTGGCCTAATTTCAATATTGTTGAGTCTCAGGGAATAGGGAGGTATGACGAAGGGGAAAGAGCCAGGGACAGGTGGTTGGCAGAGCAATCAAAACACACACAGTGTGGGCGGATTAAGTCTGCCATCTTGTCTGGGTGCAGTTTGTGGGGCCCCCAAACAATTACAATAGTAACATCAAAGATCACTGAACACAGATCACCATAACAGATATAATGATAACGACAAAGGTTTAAATGTTGTGAAAATTACCCAAATGTGACTCAGAGACATGAAGCGAACACATGCTGTTAGAAAAACCGTGCCAAAGGCTTGTTCAAGGCAGGATTGCCGTGAACCTTCAATTTGTAAAAAAATGCAATATCTGCGAAATGCAATAAAGAGAAGTGCAATAAAACAAAGTATGCCCGTATGTATAAGTGTATGGGAAACTAAAAAGTGATTTTTGTGCATATATCAGTTGGAATTCTTCCAAGAACATGTAGGACTATTCTAAGGGAAAAGTGGATAAATGCCTCAGAAAATTAATTTTTTTCCCAGTAGCTTGGGAGTAAGTCAACTGGTGAAATTTCAGCTTTTGTTTTGGGCATATATTTAAATATATACATATGTAATAAATATTTTATATGCTATGTTTATTACGTGTAGTATATCAATGAGGGATTGGTTCCAGGACTGTCCCAATACAAAAATCCATGGATGCTCAAGTCTTGCAGTTGGCCCTGTGGAAACCTGTGGATACAGAAGGTCAACTGTGTGTGTGTGTGTATATATATATATATATATATATACACATATATATAATATATATAAAGTTATATAAATATATAAATTTATACATAAAATTTAAAAGTATATATAATTAATTTAATATTTTACATATAATTATTCTAAAATGACATATACTAAATTTCTCAGAGTGATTGCATGGAGAAAAGATTACAGCTGATTGTCCAAGATGCCATCCATATAGTAAACAATTAGTGAAACTTCAAAAATACAAAAAAGGGTAATATAATAATTAGATAATAATAAAATAATAATAGTAGCTAAAATGTGCTGAATCCTTCTCACATACCAGGCACTCCTGAAATTTTTTTGCCTACCTAATTCATTTAAGCACCACACAACTTCTTGAGGTCAATATTACCATTATATCCATTTTGCACAAGAGATGCTCAATGCCCAGGGGTTGAGTATCTTATCCAAGAGTAGAAAAATCCTAAGTGGAGTAGCCAGAATTGAGACACAGGCAGACAGGTTCCAGCCCTGTGTTTAACCACTGTGATCTGAACAGCTCCTAAAGCTCTGATCTGACTCACCGGAGGCCCTGCCAGCTCTCTTGGGAGACAGGCCATTCCATCATCTGAGAGCAAAGATGCTGGAACGTGTGCACTGCAACACTCGTCTCTTCTTCTGGTGGGAGACCAAGAGCTGTTCATAGAAAACTGCTCTCAACCTAATCCACTGTCATAAAGGAGTCAGGACCAGAGCAAAGCACAGTTAACAAGGCAGCAGAAGGACTGCATCTTGACATTCAGGAGGATGAGCTTCTTTATAATTACTGATCAAGTTTCAAGAAATATTGAATGTTTCCAAGACAAAAAAAATTTAATTGGTACTTTCTCTTTTCTCTCAATGTATTTCAAAGTTGGCTTTAAGGATACTGATCTGGCTTATTTTTTTTCTCAAGGGGAACATTGAAATGTATAAGATATAGAGGCATAAATTTGATTGGTAGCTCATAATGCAATTTTTATCTTGATTCAAAGATGTAGATAAAATAGGTTTCCTTTTTTACCTTTTTCCTTTTTTTTTTTTTTTTGAGGTGGGGGCAGGGGGATAGGTTTTAGATCAAGTATCAATTAGCTGCTAAATATGCATCTATTTCCTGTCCCTCTCCAAGCTGTAAAAAACTGACATAAACTCTGATAGCAAAACCTCCAGAGGAAAAAGAGTGATACACCTTAGTATTTCAAACATTTCATTGAGGGGCATATAACAGAGATGCTGAAGGTCTAAAAGTACATAGAAAACAAAGCAGAAAAATGAAAAGTTATTTTTAACTCTAGAGAAAAAAGAAATAAAGGGTTAATCAAGAAAAGGTGTTCCTAGGGCACTACTTGGGTCAGCAGTGAATATTATTTATAGAATCAAAAATAAAGAAAGCAAAGATGATGGATTTAAACAAAAAAAATGCTATCACAACAGTGGAGGAGAAGACATCAGAGAGGAAGAATAATGAGGAGTTGAGCTGAGAGCGATACAAGTCTCTCAATCTTCATCCATCATCTGCCACAGTGGGAAGTCAAGGTATAAATGGGAAGCAGCTTTCTAATCAGGCCTTCAGTTCCATTTCTCTCCAGAAACTAAGACCTCACAGTTGCCTCTCACAGAGCCAAATCCAGTGGCCCATACATAGTTGTCATCTTATTTGGCCCAGGGAGACATCTGACACAGTTTGCCATGCCTCCTCCTTGGCTGTTTATTCACCCACGTCATTGTGTACTCATTATGCGTCCTGTGTTGGTTCTCCTCATCCCGAGTTGGGAACCCAATACAACCTCTCCCTGAACTCCACACTTCTCTGCCTCCTTGACTTCCCAGCAGTGTGTCCAACAGCAAGGAGACCATGACACATCATCTGAACAGGGGAACTTTTAAGAGTGAAAGGAAGATACTGATAATTGATAAGATATTAGCAATGATAGCATGACAACAGGACAAACTAAGACTGTCCTAGGCCAACCAAGCTGTGCGGCCACCCCTATCCAAGAGGCATTTCCAAACTTAATCAGAATGTCCAAACTGATTTCTTGCTCTTCCCTCTCAAACATGTTTTTCCTAAACTCTCACCTATCTTAGTGGAAATCCCATCCTTCCAGTTCCTCAGGCCAAAAAGCTTGGAGTCACCACTGACTTCACTTGGTGTAATATATCCACATTCAGTCTGTCAGCAAATCCTACCAGCTCCTTGCTTCAAAATATGTTCTAAGTCCCACCATTCCCCACCCTCTCCATGATCCAGGCCACCATCGTCTCTTGGCTGTGTTGCAGGAGCATCCTTACATGTTCCTTTCAGTCCCCTCCACTTCCTACCTGTTTCGATTCCAGAAGGCAGAGAGGCTCTTTCTAAATCTAAGTCTTATCTTTGGATCTTATCCCTCCCCTACTCGAAACCCTTCAGAGGCTTCACTCAGAGTGGAAGCTTGAGGCCTCAATGGGCACAAGGTCCTATGCAATGCTCTGGCCCTGTGTACACCGCATGTATTCTCTAGCTACTCACTCCTGCCCACTCCACCCCAGTCTGTGAGTCTCCTGGCTGTCCTTCCTTCTGGAACATATCCTACACATGCCCACCTGCAGGACTTCGCATTTTGTGTTTTCTTTCTTTCCTTTCTTCTCTGCAATCTTCACCATTGTGTGTCCTTACTTTCATCCTTCAGGTTTTTTTGTGTGGTTTTTAAAATTCAAACATTGCATTCTTGCATTGACCTTCGTCTTCCACTATGTTGAAAATTGTGCCCCTCATTCCAGAGCTCCCTATCCCTCTTACCTGCTTTGTTTTTCACTGTAGCACTACCACATAGTATATATTTTACTTGTTTATTTTGTTCATTGTGTTCCCTTCAATAAGCATGCCAGCTCCATGGGGACAGTGACTTTCAACAATTTTCTTCACTGTTGGGTGCCAACACCTAGAGCTGGACCTTGTTAAATACTTGTTAAATAAATGAATGAAATAAAAATATAAGCATATTGCTTAAAATATGGAGGCACATACTAGAGCACACAGCTAGAAAAACTGAAGGTGGTTGGTACTCAATAGGCAAGACTGGGAGGGACAGGGGATGGCTATTTTTATCATAAGCATTTTAGTACTAGCTGGCTCTTAAACAATTTTTAGTGTCAGTTTTTTAAGTTATTTTTTTGTAGACAGGGACTCCCGGTGTTGCTCTGGCTGGTCTCAAACTCCTGGCCTCAAGTCATCCTCCTGCCTCAGCCTCCCAAAGCACTGGGATTACAGCTGTGAGCCGCTGCTACTGGCCTACTTTCAGTTTTTAAAAGTAAATTAATCTTGTGAACAGAGGTGGATTAAGTCCCTCACAGCCCTGAACTTGGGATGCTGTATCAGTGATGTAAAGATGTTCTCTTCAACTCCTCTCACTGCCCTGAGTCCACTGAGGGGCACAGTCCCTACTTCTCCCTCAACTCACCCCCCACCTTAGTGTGCATATCACCAACGAAGCACCTGGACCTGAGCCACCAGGGTAGCTGCTCAGAGCAACCCAGTCAAAGCTGCCAAGATTTGCATTGTGCAGAAATGAGGAGGAGAAGGATATATGCATGAAGATTTTGTGGGGAACTCTTTTTCAAAATGTACTTAATCTATCTGAACCCCTTAAAGAAATAAGGATCTATTGTACTATTCAGGAAATGCCCTTTCGTTGAGAATTTCTGATCTAGAGAATAAAGAAAATGTTATCTGTGCAGAGACATAATGATTTCTCATACAAGAAAATTAATTTGAACACTAAAATAATCACTTCACTTTGCTATTGTTGATGATAAGACAAGAACTATCCAAAAGCAAAGACGTGTCATAAATTGCATACAACAGTCTTGCTGCCACCTCACTGTATGGCTTTTATTTTCTTTTAATTTTTTGCAACTAACTGCTGGCATAACTAATAGCAGATCTCCAAAATAGATTTATCAGGGGACCAGGCATTTAATTTTCTCCCAACTCCTTTGTTAACTCTGAATCTTTTCCTCAGGCTATTTGGTTAGCTGTAGAATTAGGGAAAGCCAGGGGTGAGATGTCCCCTTGCAGAAAACTGACAGAGCGAGGGTTGGGGAATAATGAAAATCAAACTTGGCAAAAATGGCTTTCAGTATATTGAAAAGAGGATTGAATCCACCACGGATCAAGAAATCCCCTCATCAAATCCAATCTCGATTTTTACCTATGGACTGATTAGTCCCACCTGTCACTCAGCCAGTTTATCTCCCAAGTTCAGTGTAGGAGCAATTTTGCTCTGGTTTGTCAATTTGGTGTCAGTCCACCGAGACCAGAATACTGTTCAAGGTGGTAAGAATAAAAGAGAGAGCCACTTAAATGCATTTTATATTACGATTAGCAGATATTTAAATCACATTTTAAAAGCCTCAACGTTTTGAAGAAATTATAGATTACTCCCCAGCAGAGATAATTATGAAGTCTCAGGGATGGCACTGAATAAAACAATTTTATTTTTATAGACTTCAAACAAGAGAAAGCTTGATTTGAAAATATAGGTAAACTTAAGACTTCAGAGGCAAAATATTAATACATCTTTGTAGTCCTTAAGTATCCTGAAATTGAAACAAATCTGGAAAGATTCTGTACGAGCAAATAAATTACTCTGGGAAAAAAGTAAAATAGGCCGGGCGCTGTGGCTCACGCCTGTAATCCTAGCTCTTGGGAGGCCGAGGCGGGCGGATTGCTCAAGGTCAGGAGTTCAAAACCAGCCTGAGCAAGAGCGAGACCCCGTCTCTACTATAAACAGAAAGAAATTAATTGGCCAACTGATATATATATATAAAAAATTAGCCGGGCATGGTGGCGCATGCCTGTAGTCCCAGCTACTCGGGAGGCTGAGGCAGAAGGATCGCTCGAGCCCAGGAGTTTGAGGTTGCTGTGAGCTAGGCTGACGCCACGGCACTCACTCTAGCCTGGACAACAAAGTGAGACTCTGTCTCAAAAAAAAAAAAAAAAAAAAAAGTAAAATAATAGTTTTATGTTTTTCATTAGCATTGTATTTTGAGAAATATTCTTTCACATCTTCCACATATTTTACGATTTTTTTCTTTTGTTTATTCTGCTGATAATGATTATCTTGATTTATGAACACAGCTAGAGAAGTTGGACAAGCCAAATACCTTTCCATATTAAAGACACTATGTATGTAAAACCACTGGGTGAGGAAAATAGATTTTCCCACCCAAAGCAATGTCTTGGTTTCAGAAAACAGTAAGGAATATAACGACCTCCTGGTTATCCTCTGTTGATGAGATTTAATCAACATTTTCTTTTTATGTTTCCAGCAGAGCATTTATAAATGTTCACCCTATTTAAAAGAAGTTATTATAAAATAAGAAATATTTATAGAACATTCCATTAGGAGAGAAAGTTACACCCTAACATTAAAGTTTGTTTTTCTTTACATTACATAAGGCTATCTCAAGCCCAATCTCTTCCTTATGTTTTTAAGGTACAGTTCACACTTTACACATGGATTTCTATGTAACTACGAAACACGGCCACTAATTCCATTTGTCAATGATGTATGTAGAAAGGAGTCGACCAAAAATATTATCACTTGGCATTAACTTATTTAACTGAATATCCAGGCTTAAATTTGGAAAAGCATATTCTACTGACATAAATTCTCCTCCCTGAAAATTTCATTCAGAGGAAAAGATATATCTTATTTTTCACTTGAGGAATAATAAAATGATTCAGTATTAATCACCAACATTTAAGTGGTTATTATAGTTTATTAAGTATGAAATGTCCGATTTCCTTAAGTGCTGAATTTGACAGTTGATATCTCTGACATTTCACTTTGACATGTCTTGCTTTATTTTTATTGTGAAAGTACATCTTCAGTCTTTCAAATGCATGTTTTTGGCATGTGATTATCATTCAAATTTTTTAGACCAATTTTTGTGAAACCATGAATAAGTCAAAAATTTGTGTTATTTTCAAATATGAGTTCCATCCTGGAACCAATGCAGCACAGACATCTTGAAATATCAGCAAGTGTTTGGGAAGGATGTCGTTAATGAACACACAGTACATCAATGGTTCGAATTCTGTTCTGGTGATTTTAATCTTGAAAATGAGCCACGTGGGTGACCTAAGACAAAGATGGATAATGACGAGCTAAAAACTATAGTGGAAGTGAATCCATCTCAACCTACTCATGAATGAGCAACAAGGTTTGACGTTGCTATTCCAACAATATTGGACCATTTGAAACAAATCAGCAACCTAAAGAAGCTGGATAGTTGGGTTCCAAATGAATTAAATGAGCATCAGCAGAGAAATCGTCTCAAAGCTTGCCTTTCTTTGCTGTCACTATATAAAGACAAACCATTTCTACACTGTATTGTTACATGTGATGAAAAATGGATACCTTTTGACTATTGCAAGCATTTGGAACAATGATTGGATAAAGATTAAGTGCCAAAGCACAAGGCAAAACTGAATATTCATCAAAAAAAATGAATGGTGTCTGTTTGGTGGTCCAGCACTGGTATTATCCACTGCAGCTTCATGAAACCTGGTCAACCAATTCCAACAGATGTCTCATGCAACCAAGTGGATGAAATGATTGAAGATGCTTGCAATTAAGCTGCTGAGATTGGTCAACAGAGACAGACCAATCCTCTTGCAAGACAATGCTCGACCACATGTCACACAAACAACGCTGCTCCAACTACAGAAACTGGACTTGGAAACTCTTCATTATCCACTGTATTCACCAGACTTTGCACCAACTGACTGTCACTCTTCCAGAATTCGGACCACTTCATGCAAGGAAAAATATTCAATTTTCAACAAACTGTGGAAAATGGTTATCATGATTTCATCATCACTTGCTCTCCAGGCTTCTTCGCAGCTGGCATAAATAGGCTACTGTTAAGATGGCAATACTGCATCCATTGTTTAGGCTCACACTTTGATTAATTGTATTGCTTCTTATTTGAGATGTAATAAACTATACTTTTGATTCAAAATCGGACATTTCATATTTAATGAAAATATATGCCAAACACCCTGTACATATTGCACATACTAAACCTCACTGTAACCTAATTTTTCACATGAGAAGCTGAGTGTAAAAATTAGGAATGTTTTGGCTACAATATGAGAAAACAACTAATTTGGCTGACACAAATATATTTTCTTTTTCTTTACATAAAAAGCAGTGGAAAATGTAATGCATGCAGTCTGGAGCTGGGGCAGTGGTTTAATGATATCTTCTGAGAATCTGTTATCTTTTTGTCTCAGCATCCTCAGCATGTTGGAACACTGCTTCCAACTGTCTACAAAGTGGCGGTTGCAGGGCCTGATAACCACATTTTCTGTTTGTATCAGTCAAGGCTGGTCAGGAATACAGAAGCCTCTCTAGGTATAGTAAGCAGGAAAAGTATTTCATTGGAATTGAGTGCTTATGGCATTGTTGGGAGGGAGTTCTGGAAGAACGAAGGTCAACATAGGTCACTGCCAGGGTTGTGAATACTTCACTTATTGCCTGATGAGAAGAACCTCTTAATTATTTCCAACAAACAGAAGGATGTTTCCCATGAAGTATCTGGGTCCTCTGACTCCTGGTCCATTGGTCTTTCATCATGTTAATCTGTCTCCCACTGTCCCTTGGAGCTATCCCATCAGTCAAAAGGATTTTTCTTAATTTTTTTTTTCTTAACACTCTCTTAATTTTCTAAGAGAGTGTTAAGAAATAAGCAGATACTATCTATGTAGGTTTCTCACCCTTGTGCTTGGGAGTTTTCATTCTTTTTGTTTCAAAAGCTTTCTCTTGCCCTGTATTAGGAGAAGTAGGGGGAAAAAAAATCTTGTCAAGTTCTAGGGCTCACAGCTTCTCTGGGGGTCAGTGGAAATGAACTCCCTCTTTTATTCCAGGCGAGACTGGCATAGATGACATGGAAGAACAGCTACTCTTTTTTCAATTTAGATGCCGAAAGGTGGGGGCTTCTCTCTTCTCAAACAGAAATAATCGATACACCCAGCATGCACAATTCATCATGACGTAGGACAAGATAGAAACATCTTGCTGAACATGTCTTGCCTTTACCTCCTCCCCTTCTTGATACATACAGGATATTCCTAGGGAATCAGGGGCCAATCCTGGTGGCACATGCTCTCCTGGTAGCAATTGATCAAGCTCAGTTTTATCATCAATGAAGGAATGATCACTACCTGACACAAACACATTTCGGGCAGGATTTTCCAAGAATTTCCTAACAAACCCTTAAAACATAGTGACTGTGTGACTTTGGATGAGCTACTTAACATCCTTGAATGTTTACCGTAAAAGCAATCAAAATATTTCCAAGCACACAGAGTTGGTATGGGGTTAAATCAGGCAGCGGAGTCACACAGGCGACAGTGTTGCAGCATCCAAGCCCTCCCTCTGAGCCACATCCAGTCTTTCCACCCCCAGGTTAAGCCCTCCACCGGGCTAATATGGGAAGTTCTTTTTCTTGGAAAAAATAAGGCATAAATCCCCTTGAAAGCAATGACTACAATCTGTGCATTATGTAGCCATTTTTTAAGTAGAGGATCCAACATCCAGCTTCATCACCTTTGCATTTCACTGAAGTCCCATTATGCATCAATAGTATATAAGCAAATGCAGCTATTTATGTTTGCTTTTGTTTTGTGCCTTATAGGAATCTAAAGTTTCATTTTGCTATTGTGTTCTTTTATTTATTAAATATTTTTATAAGCATTGCTGGGAAGTCATATACACACATCCCTAAATAAACAGGTATGCTGTATTTTCTGACCAAGTTAAGAGTATCTTGAGGGTAATTTTGACTATTGTTGATGTTTGCCTCATGCCCCATGTACTGAATTCGGAACTTGACTCCTGCTAGAGACAAGACTATTGCTATTCGTGAGAGTGGCCTGAGTCTATGGCCTGAGTGAGAATTGGAACTTGACACCATACTCTGTAATATTAGGCAAGTCATTTGATCTCTCTGAGCCTCGGTTCCATCATCTATAAGAATGATTAAAACAATGTCTGGCAACTTGTAAACACTTATTAGATATTAGCTGCTGCTACTGTCACTGTCACTATTACTATTATTGTTACTGTTACTTTATTAATCCTCACTAATACCTAGCAATGTTAACATCATATTTCAGATATTTTCCTGGAATCTCTGATCATGTTTCTCAAAAAGCATGCTGCTTCTCTGTTCCAGTTTGTCATTGGTAGCTATTTTTGTCCAAGTTCTTTAAGTATGAGAAATATTAAATTTAAAAAATATATTGTGTTAAGTACCCTAGCCTGGGCATTAAATTGGAGGACATTACTGTCACTTAAGAAGAGAATAACAAAGAAGAAAAGCCTCCTTGTGTCCTCATTTTCACTTTTATGTGGCACAAATAAAAAATGAGCTGACACTCCTAAAATATGATGATACCATATTGTTGTCACTCTGCATCCTGGCACATAGGATCCTCTTCATGCTGCTCGGGGTGTTGAAGCCTTTGAAGTTAGAAAATACTACTGCCTGATCCCCAGAACTGATAATTAAGACATAGTGTGGCAAATCAAACAAGACATGTCACCTAGTAGCTATACTCCCTTCCCGGGTAGAGGGAGAGGAAAGGAGGAGGAGGAAGGGAGGAGCAGGGGGCAGGAGGAAAGCCAGCTCAAAGTTGTGATCATAAATCAATTGGTTCTGTCTTTCAGTAGGAAAAGACCAGCAACTTCTATATTACAACTCAATCCTATCTTGCATCCCTAAATCAATCTTTCTTTCTTTTTGTATGGCTTATGATCTTGGAACTTCTTTTTCTTAAGAATAATTTTTCTTACAAGAAAGAAAAAGGAATGCCATCTCTTCATTTAAAAAAATCTTATCATTTGTCTTCTTGTGGGGGAAAGATGGATGCATTTTTATGACATTCTTCTTTGTCATAAGAAGTTGTTGTTGTGTCATAAATTTAAAACAGGTTGTGTTTCTGAGGTCCTGTTCAAGTCTGAGCAGGGGACATGTGGAATCTGAAGGTTTATTAGTATAAATGGATAAATAATGCATGTTGAGCCTCAGGAACCTTGTGTTCCAGCTAGTTGGCTCCAATAACATGTCATAATATATTTTTAAAAATTCAACTAGGCAATACCATCATAAAGACAAATTGATCCAAACTCTAATTGGAAAAGCACAGAAAACATATTGCCATGTTCATTTCTTTACAATAAATAATTTGCATCTATGACTTCAACTGTGATTTATTTGTAAGTATATTGTAATCATCAAAATGGGTGACAGATTTTTTTGGAAACTAACAGTTAAATATGTTCAGAATTAAAACCTGTTAACTCCATAGATCTTGTCTGAACATTGTCTTAATATCTCCCTGCTGTTCTCCTTCTGGACTCTGACCTTTTTCTTTCTACTGTAATATCATTTAAATGGAAAGATTCACCACAAATGCATAGTGCTGCGAAACAACTTGAAGTGATCTTGAAAGTCAGAGGAAAATCTCATGTGACAAATGAAATTAAATCCCACTTCCTATTTTCAAAAGAAAACTTTCAATTTACCACTATAACAGTTTTTAAATTTCAGATTACTTGGATTATGGGACTATGGACCAATTGTCAAAATCATCATACATTTAAAAAATAAATATTAGGCATTCATTGGGAAAGATTACAAAGGATTCAATTATTTTCAAAATTTGTTTATGCAAAACTAGGATTAGCAAAAGGGAACTCCCAGAAAATAAAACTTTGAATCATTTATAGTCCTGAGATGCTATTTTAAGCAAGGGGAAGGAGGAATAAGTAGGTGTGGGTGGGATGGGAGGAAGAAAAGGAAGGCAATGTAGACAGTACTAAGCTCCAGGGAGTCAAGTGTATCCAGACAAAAGCCGCAATGTAACATGTGGTCTTACTAGTTTGTGTGTCATGTAATACTTGACTGTGTTTTAATCATGAAAGGGAGATGATTGAAGAATTCCAGACCTTAAATGGATTCCAGACCTTTACTATCTATCCTTCTTTATATTTTGTAAAGGAAGGTATGTTAGATGCGACTCTAGGGGCACTTTAGCCTAGAAGAGTCAGACAGACTGTACTACACAGACAGTAGTAACATGTGACTTATACAAAACAGAAGTCACCAGAGCGATCTCAAGACTGAGCCAGGTGTGGCAGCTACATTTATCATTACTGCTACCCCATGTTTCACGTAACATGCTACACCCTCTTTCAGCTAATATAGCTAGATAGACAGATACATAGCATACATAATCTCATTAGACCTTCCCAGAAGTCCTCCAAAGGTGGTATTATTATTATTATCAACTGTAGTGCGAGTAATCTGAGGAAAAGAGAGGTGAATGATGGGCCCAAGATGACATCGGCTCCCGTGGTAGACCCTGAAATAATTCGAGTCCCTCTGGTATTCAATCCTTTATTTTCAGACAAACTACACCACCTTTAAAAATTCATCACTAATGAGAGTAGCAGGGAAGAGCAGTCCTTGGTTTGGTGAAAGGAAGATGGAGAAATTAGGGAGGGGAAATGGTCCAATTCATTTACCATTTAATAGCACTTGGTATGTTCCTGGCAGTCTTAAGTATATTATAAATATTGACTTAGCAATGTTCATAAGACTCCTGTAAGGTAGATACTATTTATTGCCCCATTTTAAAGAGGCAAAACCTGAAACCCAAAGATGTTAAATAATTTGCCCAAGAATTTGGCAACCTGGCTCGAGTCCATGCTATTGATCGGAGGGGTTTGCTGCCTCTGTGGGTAATGCCTTTGTTGTTGGAAGGATTAAATGAGGTAATATCAGCCAAGTGCTTAGCACAGTCTTTAGAAACTGGTATTTAAAAGAATTTAAGTACATCATCAATGGTGCGATGAAGACAGCTAGCAGATTTATCTAGTTCAAGGAAAGAACACATACTATGCTGCTGCACAGTAGGATGGAAGCTGAATAAAGTATGAGAGTTGTTTAAAGAGCATCCTTCAAACAGGAAGTTTCCTGGATGGGTTAGCCTCTGTCAGGGTCTTTTCTACACAGATTTTGGCCATCTGTTGAGTTTGGCATAGTTCATACCAAGATCAGATTGCCTAAGCATCCGTTTTCCTCTTCGATCCCAATTCATTCTTACTTTAATCCAAATCTAGAGCTAGTTTGCTCAGTGTCTTGAAATAATTCCACAATTCAGACATTACCATGTTGCCAGGCTCTAAAGACACAAAGATTCAGAGACTTCGGCCTTACCTTTCAAGCAACGGATTTTCTATGAAGTTATTATAGACATATAAACCCAATAACAATAACCACACTTACAATACTGAGAATAAAAATAAAATCTGCCCAATCACCAGGAGGAGTACATGAGAGAAATGTTGTTTTTATTTTGGGGAAGATTTCCCCAAGAAAGTGAATTTGAACTTGAACTTGGAAAGTAAAGAAGATAGGTATAGAAATAGAGTAGAAGATGAACTGTCCAAGCAGATCACACAGGCTTACAAAAGTGTGGTGTGCTTGGGGAAGCACAGATAATTTGTTGTTCCTAGAAAATAAGTTTGGGGAGCGGCCAACAAGAAACAGAAGAGGGCTGAAGAGGCTATGCAGGTGTATTGACATGACACCTATCAGGTGTCACATGAAGGCTGTGTGCAACATATGCCGCTTCACAAGAAAGGCTTACAAAGGGTAAGGAGATGAGATCTCCATTTTAAAACATAACTCTCCTGAAAGCATGGATGATAAATTCAATGAGTAATAAATTAGACACAAGAGCCTATTTCCAGGAGAAAAATTGTTGAGCACTTGACCCAAGACAGTGTTAGTTAGTAAGGGAGGGGAAAAAGTAGAAAATGGACTTGCAAGTTATACAGAAGACAAATTATTAATGGTTATTAAGTATGAAATGTCCCATTTTTTTAAGTACTAAGTTTGACAGTTGATATCTCTGACATTTCACTTTGACACTTCTTGATTTATTTTTATTGTGAAGGTACATCCTCAATGTTTCAAATGTATGCTGTGGCTTGTGATTATCTGTCAAATTTTTTACAGCCCCCTTTTTTTTAACATCATGGCTAAGTCAAAAATTCATGTTATTTTCAAATACGAGTTCCATCGTGGAATGCATGCAGCGCAGACAGCTCGAAATATTAACAGAGTGTCTGGGAAGGATGTGGCTAATGAACACATAGTATATCCATGGTTTGAGAAGTTCTGTTGTGGTGATTTTCATCTTGAAAAAGAGCCACATGGATGACCTAAGACCAAGGTCGATAATGATGAGCTGAAAGCTATCGTGGAAGTGAATCCATCTCAACCTACGTGTGAATTAACAGCAAGGCTTGACGTTACTATTCCAACAATATTGGACCATTTGAAACAAATCAGCAAGGTAAAGAAGCTGGATAGATGGGTTCTGTATGAATTCAAAAAGTTTCAGCAGAGAGGTCTTCTGGAAATTTGCCTTTCTTGGCTGTTATGACATAAATGTGAACCATTTCTACACCATATTGATACATGTGATGAAAAATGGATTCTTTTTGATGATCAAAAGTGTTAAACACGATAGTTGGATAAAGATAAAATGCCAAAACACAGGCCAAAACTGAATATTCATCTAAAGCTAATAGTGTCTGTTTGGTGGTCCATCACTGGTATTATCCATTACAGCTTCAGAAACCTGGTCAATTAATTACAGCAGACATCTACTGCAACCAATTGAACAAAATGATGAAGATGCCTGTGATCGAGCAGCTGAGACTGTTCAGCAGAGACAGGCCAATCCTCTTGTAAGACAATCCTCAACTACAGGTCACACAAACAATGCTGCTCAAACAACTACAGAGGCTGGACTTGGAAGCCCTCTGTCACCCACCATGTTCACCAGACCTTGCAACAACCGACTACCACTCCTTACAGTCTTTGGACCACTTCTTGCAAGGAAAAATATTCAATTCTCAACAAACTATGGAAAATGTCTTTCACAATTTCATTGTCATTCGCTCTCCAGGCTTCTTTGCTGCCAGCATAAATAAGCTACCATTAAGATGGCAAAACTGCATTGATAGTTTAGGTGCATACTTCGATTAATTTTACTGCCTCTTATTTGAGATATAATAAACTACCCTTTTGATTTGAAATCAGACATTTCATATTTGATGACCTATAGGAATATTGGAAGTGAGAATGACTCCCAGATTCCTGGCATGGTGATTTTTAGTGGGGTCATGGATGTAGATAGCAAATGCAGAAGGGAGAGGAGGTTTGGGCATGAACGAGAAACGATAATTAGACTTTTGGACAGGCTGAGTCTAAATTTTCTATGAAGTGTCTAAACAGAGGTATACAGTAGACAGTGAAAAATGCAAACACATAATATGTATTCAAAATATGTTTCCCTTGGTGCATTTATCTTCCCTGAGATGCCAGTTGTTCGAGATGTATCCATCATGCAGGAACGGACAGGATCTGGGTAATTCTTTCTAGTGTGTATCACTGTTCACTCCACATCTCTGAGCCAGTCGCAAGGCTGCCTTGAATAGCGCAGAATTTATCACCAAAGAACCAGCCTTCCATTTCGCTCCTAGGACATGTACTCATTCAGACTTTGTTTACCCTCCCCACTCCTAATCTCATTTCAGCATCTACTGTCATTTCCTATCCCAATATATCAGTGGTTATTCCCAGACCAGCAGCCGCACGCAGTAGCACCTGGAAACTTGCTAGAAATGCAAGTTCTCCCTTATCACCTCAAATGTACTGAATCAGACACACCTGGAGTGGGATCATGTAACTTATATTTTAGTAAGTCCTTCAGGTGACTCTAACACCTGCTCAAGTTTGGGAAATACTGTCCTAGATCATCCTTCCTATGGCATAATAAATTTGGATTACTCCAGCTTCGAGTGACGCTTACTCACATAAGCCATTCACTCTTCTAGGAAAGGAACGATTATTGTTCTAAAATACAAATATATTAGCGATATTCTCAATGTTCTAAAATACAAATATATTAGTGATATTCTCAAACCATGTATATTTTTGATACTGATTCTTTTTCTCCATAGCCTAAGTTGATATGAAAGACATTTAAACATTATTTTGTTTCTAAGCTGTTCTCCGTACTTTCCATGGATCAACTTGAACAAACAAATAGGGGGGAAAGACTAGAATAGTGAGAGGAAGAGAAAAAAGAAAAGGAATGAAAGATAAAGGTGAGAAAAAAGAAAAAAAGAGAAGTGGCTAGAAGAATAAGGAATATGAAAATCTAATTGGAATGTGTAGAGGAAGAAGGTTATAGAAAAGAGAAATAAATCTACACATTTACAATGATTTCAGATTCTCCAGTTGGGATCTTTTGTCCTTGTTAAGCATGTCTCTCAAAGACAGAAGCAAAAAACAAATTAAGAGATGGATTCATTTCATAAAATTCTCATTTATTATCCTGTTATTGGATTTCATACTTGGTGAGCTGAAAATTGGCCAGGTTTTGCCCTTCCAAATCCCTCCTTACCTTTCTTCATCTTATTCTGTGCCCTGGGATATTGACAGGCACAGACCAAGTCAACAGGCTCCCCTGCCCACTGACTTACAGCCGAATTTAGCGAATGGCTAAATTGGAAGATGGAAGAAAAGGGAGGCTGAATTTTCAATTCCTTTGCTCACTCCCTGCCCAAGGCTATAATTCCCTCAGGTGACCTCTTGTCCCCACATTTGTCTCTTGCTCTCACTTTTTATCACTGTCTCTTCTCTTTTCCATTTAAGCTTAGATGTGATAACCTCATTTCTACCTTTTGGATAACTGGACCCTTTCGTTGGTCCTTTCCTACACCCTGAACACACCATTGCAAAAGTTCCTTGAGTAAGCTCTCTTCTCTTTCTTTCTTGAGTGCACATTTTTCTTGCCAATACTGACTGATGAGCTTAACTTTAAAATATCACACTCTCCTGATTACCCTCCTACCTCACTAGCCACTCCATCTTAGTGTCCTTTGCTGGCTTCTTCTCATCTTAACATCTGAATTTCAGAGTCCCCTAGGACTCACTTCTCACACCTCTTCTTTTCTACCCTAGGGGTCAAGATCATCCCATTCAGACGGCTTTAACACATCAACTGCCACACAAAAAGAGCGGAAACTTTTTCTTGGGGCCACAGTGTTTTATCATGAAAATAGAATCAAAACTTGGAGGCTAATTAAAAGTTAAACAGAAACAGAAACATGAAATTTATTTATTTCTATTCATTTAATCCACGTTTTTAGAATAAAATTGTCAATATTAATTACAACAATAAGAACATCAACAAGTAACCTTTTATATATGATTCATACAGCCCCAGGGTCA
Organism: Microcebus murinus; assembly: GCF_040939455.1. Taxonomy (NCBI): domain Eukaryota; kingdom Metazoa; phylum Chordata; class Mammalia; order Primates; family Cheirogaleidae; genus Microcebus; species Microcebus murinus. The sequence continues at coordinate 90,695,209 of NC_134111.1, read as the reverse complement.
AAACTAGAGTGAGTTAGATACAACTCTCATGGCAGGTAATGTGTTAAATACCGTCTATATTCTAGCCCCCAAATTTACACCTCCAGTCTTAACCTTTACCCTGAATTCCAAACTCAGCTACCCAGGAGGAAGTCTAATAGGCAAATCAAACTTAATTTGTCCAAGTCGCATTTTTCCCACCAAATTGCCTCTACCTCAGTCATTTCTATCTCGATAGTGGCACCATGGTTCTTGCAGTGACTCCTACGAGTGATCTTTGATTCCTCTTTGGTGCTTAAACTGCAAACAATATAGCAGCAAGTACTGTCAACTCTACCTTCAGGATATACCCAGAAACCAACAACTTCTCACCCCTGCAGCACGACTCTCCCAGACCACCACTTCATCTCTCACCAACTACCTGATGGTCTCCTCTCAGGCCTCTGTCCTTCCACCCTCTCCCCTACCAGAGTGGCTCTCTTTAAAGCACAACTTAGAGCAGGTCACTCGCCCATTCAGAAACCTTCAATGACTTTCTGTCACAAGCCAAATGAAATCCAAACATTTTTTCATGACTCTCTTAGTCCTCTGTCATCTGGCTCCTGTCTAAGTCTCCAACAACTTTGTTCTTTTCCAGACACTCTGACCTTGTTATGTCCAATACAGTAGCCATCAGCCACATGTGTCTATTGAGCACTTGAAATCTAGGTACTGAGATTGAAGGAATGAATCTCTTATTCCATTTAATTTTAATTAATTTAAATTTGAAAAACAGGTACTTATTTAATTATCAGAAAAGTCTTAAGAATGTTCAGACAATATGGATATATGAATCTACTTTATCAGTTATAAATTTCATGAGATCAAAATGCAGATCAATTATTTCTCACAAAAATTTAGCTTCCAAATCGAGATGTGCTTCAAGTATAAAATACCTGATTTTGAAAAAATGAGTATGAAAAAGGGGTGTAAAATATTATATTCATAATTTTGCATCAATTACATGTTTAAAGAATTAATTATATAATTAAAATCAATTTTACTTTGTTTCTTATTTTTAAATTTTATTTTATTTTAACTTTTAATATAGTTACTAAAAAAAAAATCAAATTACATATGCGGCTATCATTATATTTCTACTGGGCAACTCTGTTCTAAGACATCAAATTCAGTCCTACCTCCAGAGTCTTTATACTTGCTTTTCCGTATGTCTAAAATACTGTTCCAGACCTACAACTCGGGTTCATCATCACTTATTTGCAATTTTTATTCAGGTCTCGGCTCAAATACTGACTATTCAAATAGCCTTTCCCTGACCATACTATCTAAAATAGCATCCGTCCTCTTTCCCTTACTTGTTCTAATTTTTCTTCATAGCACTCATCACTATATCTATGTGCGTATTCTCTGACTTCCCTTCTAAGAAGTAAGCCTCCCAAGGACTGGGACTTTTTTTCTTGTCCAGTGCTGTATTTCTAGGGCCTAGAAAAAGGAGTATATAGTGGGCAGTCAATATTTGTTGAATGCATTGGATGAATGAATGAATAAATAAAGTAAAACACTGATACTCAACTATTGCACAGCACAGACAACTTCTATGTGTATACTCTGTGATTCTTACTTAAAGTCACCCTTGAAACATCTCTACCGCATTTGAACTTAGCAAGAAACATTCCTTTCCCAGAAATCCAGGACTGTGAGATGTGTGTGTGGCACTTGCTCAGAGCCAGCGTCAGAACTCAAGCAATGGCAGAGCAGGTGGGAGAGACACAGGCCACTCTCCACATATACCTTTTACAGACATACCCAAGAGCTACAATCCTATGCTCAACACTAATGAATCACTCATATTTAAGAATGTCACAGTTTTTAATTAATTTTCTTTCAATTAATTTTTTCTTTCTTATCCAAGGTACATGGAAGTCATCATAAGGAAAAATAATATATGAAAGATGCAAACTTGAAAACTTCTAAAATGCTTTAAAAGTACATTGGAACTGCTGGTTCATATGGAACTGCTTTGCAATGCAGGTATGATTCCAAGCACACATTACAGTATTTAATTTTCAAGAGTCAATAGCAGGTAATTCTAAAAATGAAGGAAATTAGAGTGACAAAACAAACATTCTAGGCCATCTCCAATGTAAAATATAGAAGGCATATCATTGGTACTGTGCTGGGAATTTCTGTGAATTTCAAGTGCTCAATAGACTCACGTGTGCATGCCTATTACCTTCTTCATCGTGCACATGGGGGTAACGGGTCCAAGAGGGGTGAGGGCAGAAAATCACATCCACCATCATTGCTTCTCCCCTTTTTGCCAGGCATGATGGTGCTGGGTTGTTTATTTTTCTCATCTGCTTTCTAATTTGCCATGAGTTAGTGAAAGGAGTTAAACATTCTGTGTGAATAAGAAGATACAGATCATGTCAGGTTTTTTTGTGATCTCTTTTCTGCACATTTCTGAACATGAGGGCCTCATACTTGTGACCTTTCCAAAAGCCCTTTTAGTCATTCTCAGGCTCTCTACTGTATTAAAGATAGAAGCGGTGGGTTTGGTGAATTGTAGATGGAACAGGTTATAATTTTACCATTTATTCTAACTTTTAGACCTCTGCAATTAGAGGATGGGTGTCTGGGAATGAGCTTGTGGAGGCTTGTGAAGGTGTTGAACAAAACCCACACTGATTCTGGGTTCAGATCGTCTTGGGCAGAGACTTCCAGTCTGCAGAAAATCTCTGCATTGCCACATATCCTCTCAGAAAATGTGTATTTGGGAGAGTCTGCTTCCAGTTGGTGTAAACATTCAGGAGCATGGAGTAAATTCAATCTCAAATCTCTGAGATATGCATGGATTTGCAAGGTTCCGGCGTGCCTTAAGTTACAATTTCTTCCTGATAGTCTTTCAAATCAAAAGGGCGTTTATTTGGACATAAAAAATGGGGGGAAAATAGACAAAAATATTCAAAAGTGTTTTTTGATCCCTTGAGGTTCATTTTAATTTCTGTATTCTTCTCTAGCTAGAAATTGCTTTAACACCTATTTTTCACAATTACTCTGCTCATGTCCTATACAATACTGAGCTGGAATGTGCACCTCATACACGGACTGATATGATAGTGGTTAAACCTGACAACACTTTCTCCTTACAAGAGAATATTCAGAACTATTTCCTATGCCAGTAATTCATTTCAATTCTGATATCACATAGATTTTGCTTTACACCTCTGCTGTCAAATGCGTGTGCTGGTCCTCCTCTAAATTTAAAATCCAGTCACGGGAATGAAGGAGATAACACCTCTTTTATTACAGTTTGGGGAAACAATAAAAATCATTTTGGATATTGAACTATCCCATGAAGCACTTGGATATATTTCACTCTGTGCTTGGAAAATTGCAGACTATAAATTCAAAGAAACGGACGCCAACCAAATACTATGTTAAAGCTATGAGGCCCCCATAATCACCAACGAGTTTTCAGATACTAAATTGAATCAGAGAACCACAAATAACTAAGTGTAGAGAAAACTAATTGCCTAGAAAAGAAAGCTCCGCCTGCTGTGTCATTAGCTACTTGAAACTCTCTAGAAGTTCAACTTATCTGAGATTAAATGCAAGAAGAGAGATCAGATAGATACTGAAACCAAGGCGTAGGCTTGTGCCTGTTCTCTTCTGATGCACTTTAATTAGGGCAGCTGGGACTCAGGGGAAGCTTCACAAACAAAAAGCAACCTTACCACAGCTACGCAGTTTGTTTCAGAGAGCGGTCCTTCAATACAGAGAGGTCTAGCTCAAACTTTAACGTGTATATGAATCACCTGGGGTCTTGAAAAAATGCAGGTGCTGATTCCGTGGGGCCAGGACAGACCCTGAGAGTCTGCATTTCTAACCAGTTTCCAGGTGATGGCCCAGATGATGGCCATGCTTCTGGGCCAGGTGCCACATATTTAATAGTGAGGGTTCCACTGGTTAATAATTTCTCTTGGAAATTAGAAAACCTGAGTACAATTTTCTCTCTTCCATTCCCCCACTGTATGATTTTAGAGAAATTGTCTGACCTATCTGAGCCTTGGTTTGTCATATATGAAGAGGGGGTAGTAAGGTTAAAGAGAGTATGTGGATATAGAACTTGTTATGTGAACAGGTTTGGCCTAGCAAACACGTCCCAGGACAAGAAAGACATCATGACAGCAAGGAAGTAAAGAGTTTAAAGGCTGACCGTCTGGGGGACAGACACACTTGTACCTCTGACTCAGGTGGGGCAAAGGCAATATATGTAGCCTAAACATTTGTACCCCCGTAATATGCTGAAATAAAAAAAAAAAAAGTTTTAAAGGCTGAGAACCAAAAGTAAACAAACAAACAGATTTCACTGGAAGGCAGAAACACAAAAAAGGAAGTAAGAAGAAAATGTCATGAAAAAAAATAAATAAATACAGCAAAGTGCCACGAAAAGAGTCAGTTAAAGAAAAGTCAGACGCCAGCAAAGCGAATAGAGGGTGACGCGAAAGTGCTATATTCTTTAATATCTAACAATGATGAGCACAGAGATTTACAAAGTACATATTTATGGAGATAGGTGGTAAAGAAGATGATGTAGCATATATTTAAAAAAAAAGAAAATATTAAACAAAAAAAAACCTTTGGCTGAAATACAACACATTATTTCAAGTAGATAATAAAAGAAACAAGTTCCATCACCTCTTTCCCTAAAATGGTGGATGAGTTTTTAATGAGATTTTTTTCCCTTGGCTTTCGACTTTTTTTTAAGTACGTGGGACGTGCACAACTGGCACATTCTCCAGTAACTGCTCAGCCTTTATTGCCTCAGACATGAGATGAAGTCAAATAACAGTTTTCAAATGTGCTAACAGTTAACATCCAGGCTCTTCCAAGAAAGGCAGTCTGTCCTATTACCCCCAAACACACTCCCTGAGACAAGGAATACCTAGCAGAATTCTGGGTGGCAGAAGGAATGGGGAAAAAAAAACCATATTTTATTTCTTTTCTTTGTAGGTCACTAATTAAACTACACCAGCAAAGCTGGAAAATCCTTCCTATCACGTTTACCGCTCACACTAGTAGCCTTCCCAAACTTTTCCAAGGTTGAAGCCACTGATGATTAACTTCTAGAAATACCCGTGGTAACTATTTCAGACCTGTGAACTATCACACTCTCTCAATGTCACACAAAGCCATGTCAGCAGACACCTGCATTAAGCAAATACATTTGCAAAAGGCTGTAAGGTTACATTTCAGTTTTGGAAGTGACTGTTCCAGCTACCAAATGACAATACTCTCTCTGAGCTTTCTAAGGGCCTTGGTTGACTTTCTTCCAGATAAAATCGCTATCTGCATGAGACTAAAGTTACACGTCAGTTGGCTATTCTTGCGCCGTGGGCTGCATCTGAACTATTAACTTGCAGTTTCAAAATATCTACAGATGGAAACAGAGGGTCACATTTTAAAGGTTTCCAGCCCCGAAAGAGCCAGTTAGACTATTTGCAACACAATCAGTATTTGCACAACAGGGAAGAGGAGATGGAGTATTGCTCACAGGAAAAGACAGGACTCCATAAAGAGTAACCTGGCCCTCTAAATTTACCAAGATTCGCTCAAGATTCTACTGCAGTGCTCACAAGCTTTTATCTCTCTGACAACAAAACCCAAGAGGTTTGCCAAAATAGAATTCCAGTGTAGGGGGAAAGAAGCTAAAGAATTATGCATTAATAACACCTTTACCCACAGGCGGAACATATTTTCATCTGCACATATCACGAGCAGGAGATCTTAGGTTATTAAAGGTGAAAGAGGCTAATAGTCTTTGGGATGGCTCTCTTGGGACACCTATTTGCATAATGAAGCTAATACACGGCAACCCAGCTCAGCAGTTCTTTTGGATCAGCTACTTGTAGTCGCACATGATATTTTTAATTCACTAACTAAATTACTCTATGGAAGAGTTGTTGGTAGCTAATCCCAAAACTGTGCCTACAAATAATTCATGACCATATTTACCAATGACGAGGAAGCCTAATTGGTAAAGATGTATGGTTTAATTAATCTGTCTTTTAGAAAATCCCAAATTAATGCTTCTATAAAGATCACCATTGGTAAACATTTAGACACTGCTGAGGTCATCTGCATAATTTTAAACTCAGAGTCAGAGTCCTGACTCTAGATGCCCAAAATTCAGAACACCTATATCAGGAAGCATCTTGGAAGCCGCCTATCAAAGGAATGAAAGCGAAAAATTTGGGCCATGATCTTATTTTCATATTTAGCAGAGCCATTTTATTTTAAATATTTTCAATTATAGAACCGAAACTAGAGGAAAAATTTAGTGTGAAAGACAGAAGTACATTAATAATTTTGTTTTAAAAGAGATAAATGTGGTTATTTACTACATAGGAACCATTAAATATTTTACAATTAATGTGCTGAGTGAATTTTGTGGTGTTTCTATTGTGGAGTAGTTTTACTTTATAAAACAACTTGTGGGTTAATCTATACCTAAACAATCATAAATAATAATAGTAATAATAATTAATATTGATTGAATGTTTCTTAAGTGCTAAGTACTCTGCTAAGTGCTTTTTATTAATATATGGAATCATCCATTTATTTCTCACCTCTCTTTTTTATAGGTGCTAATAATATATCCATTTTACAGATGAGCACAGACAGGGTGAATAACTGGCCCATGATCACACAGCTAGTAAGGGGCTGAGCTGGGATTCAAACCCAGATGCTGAATTATTGCATCTTCTGGGAGCTTCTACTGAAAAAGCTTTGTTTTTCCAGTGCTCTGCTTTTTCTATGAGTGTCTGTTATATAGAAATGTGTGTGTTTATTTTAATCTCCATCTATGTATCTCCATAAACAACAATCATGCATTGGCTATGTACCTAGTGCATGCCACATAATGAGTTAGGAGATGAACATAAAAAGATTAATAAAGAGGGACCAGCTCCCCTAAGGAACTCTGCATCTCCCTGGATTCTCCTTAGAATCCTCCCATCACAGCATTCACTGGGTAGCTACCCTGTGAAAATCAGTTGTTAATTTGGGAGGAGAGTTAACTCTTTATCTACTAAATCTAACCTAAACTCCTTTTCCTTCATAAATAACTTTCTAACCCAATACACCTCATCTTTCAACTCAAAATTTGGGGAACTAGGGAAAGTAAAGTGGCCGTGCTAAGTTACCATGCCAATTATCATCTGATAAAGACAAAATCAGATTGATGCTGCTGAGAAGAGATGCAGAATGTATGAAAATTGGAAAGTTTTGAGGAGTCAGTTTCAAGAAAAGAAAAGGAGGAAAGCACATTGAAAAGAAGTAGAAAACTGTTATAATAAATGTGGTCCACCTAGTGGTGGAGCTACCTAGAATCCAAAATGAAACAATTTGACAGGCAGAGATAAAATAGGCTAAAAGATTATAGGTTATAGCTTAATGCTTCTTCCCCTTGAGTGTGGGCTGGATTTAGTGACTCATTTTGTAAGAATAGAGCATGGAAAGGGGAAAAACAGCAAATTTACAGTGAAGAAATTTGGCAAACACTAACTTAACCAAGTCATTAAGCTGAACATCACCAGCAATAAATCATGTTGATATCACGCAATCCCTAATATCATGTGATGAGAAGGACCCTTCACCTCCATGGTATTTTCCCCTAAATTTCAATCCCATCTGATCATGAGAAAAATATCAGGTAGACTCAAATTAAGATATGCTATGGACTAAATATTTGTGTCCCTACAAAATTTATATATTGAAATCCTTGCCCCCAATGTAACAGCATTAGGTGGTGGGATCTTTGGGAGTTCATTAGTTCAGTGGTCCCCAACCTTTTTGGCACCAGGGACCAGTTTCATGGAAGACAATTTTTCCACAGACCAGGAACAGGGGGATGGTTTCGGGATGATTCAAGCACATTACATTTCTTGTGCAGTCAAACCTCTCTGCTAATCTGTATTTGCAGCTGCTCCCCAGCGCTAGCACTACCTGAGCTCCACCTCAGATCATCAGGCATTAGATTCTCATAAGGAGTGCACAATCTGGATCCCTCCCATATACACTTTACAGCAGGGTTCGTGTTCCCATGAACATCTACAGCCATGGCTGATCTGACAAGAGCTTATGTGGTGATGGGAGTGATGGGAAGCAGTTGTAAATACAGATGAAGCTTGGCTTGCCCACCTGCTGCTCACCTCATGCTGTGTGGCCCAGTCCTAACAGGCCACAGGCAAGTACCAGTCTGAGACCTGAGACCTGGCAGCATTAGGTCGTAAGGGTGGAGCCCTCATGAATGGGAGCCCTAGTAAGAAGGGACGTTAGAGAGATAAGTTTTCTCTCAGCCATGTGAGGACACAAGGGGAAGACAGCCTCTGTAAACCAGAAACCAAGCCCTCACCAGACACTGAAGTTGCTGACATCTTGATCTTGGACTTCCCAGCCTCCAGCACTGTGAGAAATAAATGTTTATTGTTTCAATCACCCACTCTGTGATCTTCTATCACAGCAACCCAAACAGAGTAAGCAAGGGTCATTCTATAAAATACTTGGCCAGTGTTCTTCAAAACTGTCAAGATCATAAAAATTAAGGGAAGACTTCAAAACTGTCACAGGTTGACAGAGAACAGCTTTGTGATGATGACTGAATGCAATGTGTACCGTAGACTGGATCCTGCAACAGAAAAAGGATGTCAGCAGAAAGCTGGCAAAATACAAATAAAGCCTGCAGTTTAGTTAATAATAATGTACCAATGTTCATTCCTTAGTTTTGACCAATGCACCGTGGTTATATAAGATGTTCACATTAGGGGAAATGGGATAAAAGTATTGGAACACTCTGTGTTTTTGTTGTTGTTGTTTTTACTTCTTTTGTAATTGTATATTCCAAAATAAAAAGTTAATTTAAAAATAATTGCCAGTTTCCATTACAGTGTCATCTTGTTAATAAGGCTCTAGGGCATAAGTTTTTTTTTTTTTTTCAATGACTGTTTTAAACAAGAGGTGTCATTTTCTACGGACTAGAACATGAAAAAAATGCAAACCTTGCAGGAGTTGAGCTTTAAGAGAATATTGTGTTCAACACTACTAGCGATTACTGGTTATGTAGAGGCTTTGAATGAAACAGAGATAATAAGTTTCAAGGTGAGCAAGGTTGGAAGCCAAGAATGAAGTTAGAGGCATGCAGGAAGGGACTCCTACTTATTTCAGGGTGATGGCTCCCACAACAACTGTCTTCTGCTTGGCATTGACCAATTAGATAAATGTTCTAGGCACCCATTAAGCCTAGATGAGGTGGGAGTTCTAGAAATTTAAAATATGTGATCAAGAGAATGAAGAAGAGAGAAGAGTAAGGCATGAATTAGAAGCCAACTCTGAGCAATCACGCACAAGAATAAAAATACAAATGCCAGTGACCCCAATGTTGGCCACTTGTAAGCTTCTCGGACTGCAAGGTGGCCAGAGAGGGTTAGTGCCTTCATAACAGGAGGTAGATACAGTACTTTACAAACTTGTTTCAGGCCTGTTTCCAGCAGAGGTGGCTATGAAGAGGCTGGGTCATAAACCAACTTTGTCACTTTCTCTCCTCCCCACCAGCTGCATTAGCAGTGTAGAGGGGAGAACAAGGCTGTGGATCTGAGAGATGGAGATCCCAATTCTGCCAGTAGCTGAATTTGTGATATTGGGAAACTTCCTTATTCTCTCTGGATCTCGATTTCTGCAAGTGAAAACTGAATTAAGTTACACATGATCATTTCAAATGTGTCTTCCAGTTAGTAAACATCATGTGGTATAATCATCTTGTGAGTTGTCTTTGGCACACAATCCCCCAATTTGCAACCCTGGATCATAATATACAATGAAAAGCAGGAATGGACGCAGTCAGCATGAATATAACTAGATCCCGTGTGAACCTGGGCTCTGTAATGAAGGATCGATCGGTCACTTCATTAGCAGCTGGAGATGTAAGCAGCAAGATCATGTTGCTACTCCCAAAAAGCTATGGTGTGCTGGTTACGTCAGGTCTTTAAAAGCATGTCATAAAACTTATCTGCTTCAATTTGGAATCCAAGTCACAAACATATAGGCCATTGATAGAGAGATAAGATGAATTTCCCAATGAAAATAGAGATGCAAATTGTCTAGAGTTATTAATGATCCTTTCATGGTGATAAACGAAACGTTGAAATGAGAACATTAGGAAACACTGCTTGGCCCTAGCTTCTCTCTCGTGGGGAAGAAAGCAAGTAAGAGATGTGGTCAAGAGAGAGAGAGACAGACAAAGACAGAGACAGAGAGAGAAGGAAGGGCAGCTTTAAGAAGGAAATAATAGTCAATAGACCAAGCAGAAACAGTATCCAGAGGCCAGAAAAAAATAAAATTGGCCAAAGAAAAACTGGTCATTACAAACATTAAGGTTACCTAAAAAAAAAAAAAAAAAAAAAAAAAGAAAAACTGGTCATGTTAGAAGTAGAAAGTAATCAACACTTTTAGGTTTAAAAAAAGGGGGGGGGGAAGAGATTTTCATAATCTCTCATTTGGGGAGAATTAGGAAAAAGATAAGATGACCAACTTGCCCCAGTTTGCTTTAGAGTTTCTAAGTTTAGTGAAAGTTCTGTATGTTGGAAAACCCCCCAGTCTCAAGCAAAACGGGGATGGTTGATCACCCTGGAAAAAGATTATTATCTAATATTACATTCTTCTTTTATTTTAAGATGATCCTGAAATGAAATGGTTAAACTTCCTTTTCTACATTTAGTTAGAAGTCAACTTGTTTTTGCTCTATATTTATTTTATGCTGTGTAGAAATTGTGGAAACTCCCAAATAAAGAGTACAGAGCATGGATATATACACATACATACACATATACACATACCTACACACATATACACATATGTGTGTATATATACACACATATATATGTACATATGCACACACATATATATCTTGCTCTTAGGAAAATGAAGTTATCTTTACCTAACTCATCATCACTTCACGTTGCATGGGGCAGGAAGTAACTTAGACTTATGATCAAATCTAATCTTAGGACTGTGTCTAGTTTTTAAGATGAAAACGTACAAAATGCTTTGAAAACTTAAAAGCAGCACACATGTGAGGGAGTAAGCCAGTGCTACTACTGATCTGTTCACATTAAATACCACCAAAGCCAAACTATTTTTCAGTAATCTGAATTATTTAAAATCTATAGATCAGCTATGATAAAGGCAATTGAATTCACATATGAAGGTGAAATCTAAGTTAAAACACAGATGTAGTGAAAGTGCCAAAAATAATGCATTGTGTCATTGAAATTATGTTGATAAGATTGAATAAGGTTTAAAACCACGAATTGAGACAAATAACATATTATTAACAAATAATACAAAAGCATGAGTACTTTACTTCTATTTGAAGCCATCTTCTCTATCATATACATCTACCGTAATGATTTTCAAACGGAAAATGTAGATAACAAGCACAATTATCAAGGAACTGTAGTTAAAGACACTGGAAGACAGGAAATAAGATCTCTGAAATGAATAGAAGTCATCAGACCCAAATAAGTTATATACCAGGTCAATTTATTAAAACATCATTATTTTACTATTAATATTAAAGCAAGCTGTCTCAGTAAATAAGATATGTTTTAAAATAGAGAAATAAAATTAGAAACTGGAAACTACATACCACTGAGCTTGATGTTGACCCTAGCTATATTCTGGAATAAAACTGAAACCAAGGAAGGAACATTAACAATCAACTGATCATGCCTAACTAATTTTTATTAAAAAAAAAAAAAAAAAAGAAGAAAAATCATAGGCAATGAGGTCAGGAAAATGCTACACAAAGAATATATTTTGATATCTGTAAGTTTAAAGTATTTTGTCTATGATATGTTTTACAAAGTTTCCTTCTGTATCCTTGGCAACAGGAACACACAAGTGCAGGTACACATGATGCTGCAAGTAGCATGATTGGACTAAGTAAGCATTGTACCTAAATTCTGTTGATAATGGATCAATAACAGACTAACAGGGTGCAGCAGAATTCTGCAATAGACATCATCCAGTATTTTGCTTAATTACTACAAGTCAAGAGATATCCTTATCAAGTTTGTGTAAGATACACATCTGGTGATGCAATCAGTTTCCAAAAAGAACTTGACAGGCTAGAATTGATTCCTGTTGAAGTCCTGCACATGAGCCTCAGAAAACAACTGTAGCAGTGAAGTGCAGATGATACCTGATATCGCTACAAGATTGTTTATAAAATGCTTGGGAATTTTGGTTGATATCAATCTCTTTGTGAGCCAATGGTGTGGCAAGATTGCCAAGAAAAGCTAATGTCTGCTTAACTCACACCAGTAGAGGTATCATGTTCAAAACAAAGAAAGTAGTGTTCTTTCATTGACAGTCCTCGGTTTAGTCCTTGTCGTAGTCCTTTTGGATTACTACAACAAGTGACCATAGACTGAGTGCTTAGAAACAACCATTTATTTCTCACAATTCTTGTGGCTGGGAAACTCAAGATTAAGTCACCCACAAATTCCATGTCTGGTGAGGGCCTGCTTCCTAGTTCATAGACCATCACCTTCTTGCCATGTCCTCACATGGCAGAAGGAGGGAGGGAGCTTTCTGAGGTCCCTTTTATAAGAGACCAATAGGGTGAAGATTTGAATGAGCAAATTTCAGCTCAGTTCAGTTCAAGAAAGAACAGTTCAGTAATTATAGCTTTTTTTTAATCAAAAGAATGAAATACTGTAATTGCCAAGGGTATGAAGACATAAATATTTTCATATAATTAAAATGGGGATGGAAATTGGAGCTTTTTCTGGAGAGGCAATTTGGCAATACATTTTAAAAGAGTTAAAAGTCTATATTATTTAATCCAGTTATTTCACTTATAAACATTTACCTGAATGCTTAGAAATACTAGGAAAGGTTTATAAGAAAATTAATTGCATCATTGTTTATAGTAGGTTAGTTTGAAATAATCTAAATAGCCATAATATGTATGTGTATAACACAGATAAAATGGAACATCATGCTGTTATTTAAAAAACATAGTAGAAAAATATTTTGTAAAAATAGACATTCATAATATATTATTAGTTAAAAAAGAGATCCCAACCTTTTAAATATAGAAAGATAGAGACAAAAATATATGAAATAAACCAAAATATCACTACTATCTGTAAAATGAAGAGAAAATTTTTCCTTATGTGTGTTTTACAGTTTTTTTCCAATCTGTCTTAAATGAAAACATGCAATCACATTTTGTAATCACAAACAAATAAAAAACAGTGAAGGCACAGAACTATGTTCCTGCATTTTCAGCACCTAACTCACATTAAGAGGGCTACACACTTTTTGTTGAATAAATGAATAAATTAATTAAATGTTATAAATATTTTATGGAGTGAACTCTCTAAAAGAGTTAATAGCTTCCCATTACTAGAAGTGTTTAAGCAGATACTGAATGACTCTCAGCATATGTGGAGGGCATTCTTATTTTGATTTAAATTAGTGGTTCCCAAACAAAGGCACCTGGAAAATATGAAATACCCTCCCATTTCACAAAATACAAATTTCCAGTCCCCACCCCAGATTTATTAGATCAAAATCTATGAGAGTTGAATGGAATTGGAAAATCTGTAGGAGTAGTTAGAACTTGGTGGGAAACAAAAACAAAAAACCTTCTGAGATTATTTGCACACAGCTTGGAAACCAATCTGTGGTGCTGAACTGATAGCTATGGTGGAACCCTGGACAGGTTACTGAAGCCCTTCTCCCTTGCTGTTCCCGAGCCTGAAATACTCTTCCTCCAAATCCAAGGAGCTCGCTCTCTCACCCTTCACATCTTTGCTCAGATGCCACCTTGTCAAAGAGGCTCCCTTTGACTCTCATGAATTGTAATTTCTTCCAAGGACTTCCCACCTTTTCATCCTGCTTTATTTTTGCTATGGCACTTACTACTCTATAATCCATTATAATTAACTTATTTATTATTGTTGTCTGTGGTCTGTCTCTCATCACTAGATAGCGAACTCCATGAAGACAGGAATTTTTTGTCTAATATTTTGTTCACTTAAGTATCCCAATATAGTACCTGGCACATAGTAGGTGCTCAATTAATGTCTGCAAATGAACAAAAAAAAATATACTCAAATGTCTATGTTTCTAATTATAGGTGCCTGGCTGCTGTTTGATGCCAAGTGATATTTTAGTTAGTCTATGCTTTTCTTTACAGAACAGCAAACCTTTTCTATAAAGGCCAAATAGAAATATTTTCAGCTTTGTGAGTCATAAGGTTTCTGTTGCAATTACTCAACTCTGCCATTGTAGCACAAAGGTAGCCATAAACTATACATAAATAAATGAGTACAGCTATATTCCAATAAAACTTTGTTTAAGGCAAACTTGGCCCCTGGGCCATAGTTTGCTAACCTCTGTTCTGTCCACATTTCTGCAAACCTCATTAAGACAGAGTTTTCTAAGGGGGCTGCTTATTTGGCTTTGCCAACTTTATTCACAAAGTTCTTGGCTCTAAAGGATAGGATCTTGGGGAAGATATTCCTTTTCTACTAACACTTGCTGAGGTTCTTTAACTTGGTCTTTATGAATGCATCAAAAGTTTTTGTGGATAATGGCAAAACTCACACCCAGCAGAAAATAAATAAGATTCTACATAATTACTTCAAGAGTATCCAGTGATTGAGATATGAATCCCTAGTCCCTCCACACTGGTCTTAGTGGAGCCTGTCCCCAGCCCATCTTTCCAGAGCCTGTGTACTTTGCCTTGCAACCTTCTGCTTTTTCCGTTGGGGAATCTGTTACTTTGATGCCACATGTCTGAAGCCAATCTTTGAAAAATGCTTCTGCCCCAGTGGGCTTCTGCAGGGCCTCTCAATTGCCTTGAATATGCCCTGCTCCTTACAAGTGAGTGAGGCTCGGCTCTCTGGGTCAGATCATCAGGGGTTCTACCACTCATCATGGAGGTCTAGGGGTTCAGCATTCCCTACACAGAGTGGAGAGCTGGGGCTAGGGGTACATATCAGGAAGAGTTTAAATCCCTACTCCATGAAGAGCTTCTCCCTCTTTTATCTGATTTTTAAAAATTCCTCCATTTGGCAGAAACATTGTGCTATCTGGCAATTCCAGTGAAACCCTAGGTGATAGACCCCTTGCAGGAAGTAGCGCAAGACACTGCTATTTAATTACATTGTACCCAATATCAATATGGTGACCAGATATTTGGATGAAAACCATAGGATTCAGTCAATCCTGTGTATATTCTCCTTACAAAACCACAGTCCTTGCTTGTTTTAAAATATCCTTACAGTGTTTTATATTGTGTAACCTAAGTTCAGGTATCACTTAAGACCTTCATAAAAGTGGCCATTCCACTCTAATACACAGGGCAACAGTTCCCTGCATTCACCTGTTGGACGAAATAACTGGAGGCAATACCTGGGCATGGGCAGCATCTTAGTTGGGCTGCTGGTCATGTTTAAGGTCTATGGAAAAAAATAGGTCAAATATTTTGGCTTCTAGGTTAGTCCTCATTTCAAATATTACATCCCATTAGAATACATCTACAGATTTCATCACAGAAATTAGTGTTCTTGCTGTCAAACAAAATGAAGTCAAAATAGAGAGAAGAGCAGATCTCAGGAAAACAGACTCATCTTATTCCTAAATGCCAACCTTGTCCAATCAAAATATCCTCCAATCCTTCCTAAGGAGTTTAAGCTAAAAAGACATTTTTCTTGGATGTTATTGTTTTGGTCCATAGGAATTTTTTTTTTCTTTTTGCCTTCACTCCGTGCAAAAAGTCAAGATGTGATGTTTGCTTTTGCAGGTCTGTTAGCTTCTTTCAGGAGGCCTGTTTCCTGAGCATTTCTGTATCTTCCAGAGTGCACAAGTCCTGGGCTCTGGCTGGGGAAAATGTGCATTCTCTCCTCGTACCCACAGTGCTGATAGACCTGAGCCTCTGCCCAGGCCCTGGCTCTCCACTCTTCACAGGTTCCTTGCCAGGGGAGAAGTAGCTGATCTCCCCATGTCAGCCTGTCTGAAAGCTGAGCCTCTCGCTGGTGTTTGAGGCCACTACTCCACACAGCCCCTGTCCTCTGCTTCCCGTCCACTTAGGACAAGCCCAATGGCACAGGGACAGCCTCACAACCTCTCTGCTCTCCCATCATCTCCACTGGTGAATGGGCGGGTGAGGAAGGAGAAGCCACCAACGCAGACACAGGTCCCAAAGTACAGATCAGGCAGAAAGTAAATGGGTGTCCCTTACCTATCAATTCTTTGTTTGTAGCCCCCTCCAATCAGTACCCTAAATAAGAGAGGGACTTCCTAAGCACCCAAACCTCAAACAACTCCATTGAGCTTACTTGCCTGAATCCCTACCCCTCACCTTGTTTCCCAAGAGTTTACTCATAACAAATGCTGCAAGACTCTAAGTAAGCAAGGGACCATTGCTGACTATGGATTCAATCCCATCCAATCTGTCCTCTGTTTTACGTGTGTTCCTTCACTTGCTATGATAAAAATCAATTCAAATGTCTAAGTCGTAATAGACATTATTTGTCTAAGGCTTATATCCAGATGCATACTAGACCCCTAACATTGTCACATCAGAATCATATATTAGTTTTGAAAGATGCTATGCATATTTCTGTGGTGATAAATCTAAATATATTCATCCAATCCATTTCCCACCCTGTTTTCTTCAGGTAAGACTGACATATGAAAACAGCCTTTTAACTATTTTAGATAGCAAGATTTTATAGCCATTTATAGATGAACTAGAACATCCCCAAATATTACTTGTCATCACAGGCAAAAGAAACTTTCTAAGTTCAGATTTCTTATACACACACACACACACACACACACACACACAAATTGCAGGCTTTCGTGACGGAATTGATGTTAATGCTACTGCTGACGCCAAAAACTCCAATTACCCCAGGATTTGAGTGCTGACTGATTCGTGATTTATTTTAGGCAAATTGGGCAGCATAATGAGTAAAACAAATACTTCAAGGATCAAATTTAAATGAACAAATGTAAAGAAATTCAGGTGTAAGTCTGACTTGCATGGTTATTTCTTCAATTGTGGTAACGTCTTGGCAGCTACAAACATCAATTAAAGATCTGGAGTTCCAACAATAACACAGTCCTGCTTGGATTGGATTTGCAGAAAATTTGGTAGGTCTGATCCAAAGCTACCAAATTGGCAAGTTTACTAGAGTATAGATGGAGCAGATTATACTTCACAGAACAGTGATGACCAAAAAAATCTGATTCTCTTTGGGGGTTTTGGAAAGAAAAATAACTTTACTGGCCATTCCTTGTCCAGCCAGACGTAATAACCAACATGTGCATTATGTTTAACAGTTTAAAACACGTTCTCGCAAATGTTATCTCATAAAAGTCTCGCTGCAACCCAGAAGTCAATGAAACCCACCTGATAAAGAAATGAAAGCTCTGGACAGTTAAATAATTTCCCTAAATTCATTCATAAATGTTTCAGACAAATGACTTATAAAAACAGATGAGACTACAAAATAGACACATAAAGGCAACCATTCATTAGAATTTGCCAGATTGCAGTGCAGCCTTTTTCATTGTGACCGAAACATACGGTCACGTTCACTGGCAGTGTTTTCCTAATCAGAGATGTCTGACCAGTAGCCTGCGGGATGTGGCAGACCAGAGGGGATCCAGGGCACTTGGGAAGAGACACTCCAAGATAACGAATGCTGACACATACCTCCCCGTAGCCAGCCTGTCCTGAATCCGTCTGTAGCCAGGTCTGAAACACATATAATTCTTTCCTCCTCAGGTTTCCAGGGCCTTGAGGATGTGCTTTCAGCAAAACAACCTTACACACAAATTACCGGTACTGTTAAATTCTGTAGCTTGTTCCCTTTCTCAGCTCTCTTCATTTCCAGACACTTGTATGTGGGCATAGAATAAAAACGATTTCTGAAAAATGTCTGAACAAAATTTTATACTTAAAAAATCCTATTTTTAATGGAATACTATTACTAATACTATTTGGAATAGTATTTTAATGGAATACTATTACTAATACTATACTAATACTATTTTGAATGGAATGATCCAATATATTAGTAGTCCTCAGAACAGCAAGTCATTCAAACACCCAATATTCAACCAGTTTCCTCCACGGCATAAAGGTGGACTTTTACCATCACGGAGGTTCAAGTTGGAAGGGGATTTAGATCTCCTAATTCGAATCTCTCATCTTCCACAGGAGAAAGCCTGGGTGACAAGAAATGTCTTTTCATAGGTCACGCAAAGAATTAATGTCTGAGCTAAACTTCAAAGTCTCCTGACCCCTGTTTAGGGGTTCTGTGCTATGATTTCATGCTGAGAAGATACGTGGCAACTAAAGCAACAGTTCCTAGGATCAGTCATCTCAAAGCTGCATGGATATTTTCCCTTTCCTGTGAACAGGGGCCCAGAAAATCCTCTCACTTCTTACCCCTAAAGTTTCTCAGGAGAAAATAAGCTAGTCAAAGCAAAGAAGAAGAGGCCACTATATATGAATTTTACCAGCTCCATCTCTGGCACTGCTAAAACTATATTTTGTTGAGGCCAAGATACTTTAAAACTCACCCTAGCACTGGAATATTCGAGCACTGAAGAAATAAGGGCATGAGTTATAAGATATTGGGGGTCCAATAAAAATGGTAAATGTGAGGGCATGGGTCTAAGCCATGAGTGACTAAGGATAGGGATGGAGGGTTTCATTTTAAAAGTTTGTGTGAGGGTGCATTACTTCAACAGTAGCCACTTATTCCCAAGTATATGTCACTTCTCCCAGTGGTTTAAAAAGTCTCAGCACAGATTTATTCATTTCCTTTCTAATCCTTCCATGTGGGACACAGAATAGGTACTTAATAAATTCTACTTACACGAAAGTATAAAATAACATGTCCTCATTTTAATCTCTAGGAAGTAGCCCTCCTCAGACTGGAAAAATAACTCAAGAAATATGAATTGCCTAAACTTGATGAAAAGGTAAACACAACTTTTTGAAGAATATTAACTGGAATCAATCTCTGAGATTATTGATTCCAATCTTGTATCATATGCAGAGAGATAGAAGTCTGGTGAGGTCAGCCTATGTGCTACATTGGTGCACTCCCCAGAGACAGAGCTGAGAGTGAGACCTAGTCCACGTGAGTCATCAGTGTCCAGGAAGACTCAGGGCATTCCAGTCCTATTAGCCACCACACCAAAGCATTTGGGACAATGGTAACTGTTCCAGTTCTCCAGTCACACAGTAGAGACCATCAAGACCAATATATTATATCTCACATCAGTATCCTTTTGCCCACCATTAAAAATTCAAACCCCCTTGGCTCTACCTTCATCCTGCGTTGTACTCCCTCCCCTTGCTCTCCCTGTCTAATCTTTCCATTGTTCCTCAAATTTTGACCTGATCAACTGTAAACTGCTCTATATCCTCCACCCTTTCTCAGAATGTCCTCCTCACTTCTTGTCTTAACTGAGACCCATGTGTCCTCTGAGTGCTATTTTGAAGTCAGCTCACTGAGGAGAGGTTCTTAATTTTCACACTCATGTGTCAGGGCATCTCCCCTAATTCTGCTTACCACTTGTAGTCCAGCACTGCCCCCTACATCCTGCAGAAGCCACTCAATCAATGCTGCTGCTCTCTGGGTCTCACATCATGCAAATATACCCCCCTTGTCCTCTAAACACTGTGATTATCTACCAACCTCCTGGGCCCTCTCTTCATTCATAGAAGTTTTTAGCCACTAGTTCTTATCCTCCTCTGTACCTCAACTACCATCATTATTCTCATGAATGATCATGGTCATGGAGGAATCATCAAACACCCTGGCCGCTCAGATCCTATATTTCCTCCTACCCAGGGATAAGTTATCAGATCTCAAAACATACAAGCTTTAGCACAAGGGAAAATAAGCCATACTATCTCACTAGCTATAACATGGTAAGTACTTCGATGAAAGAAGTCTAAAGTACTAATAGAGAAACAAAGCTAAGAAGTATCATTATTTCTTTCTGAGGGACTTGAGGAAGTGTGTATGAGAGTGGCTAATGTTTGTGATGGACCCTAAAAGATGAATATCAGTCACAAGTTGGACAGTGGCAGAGGCTACAGGAAACAGTGCAAGCAAAGGCACAACATAATGTCATGGTTGGAAACAGCAAATAACTTGATATGACCAAGAAGTGGAGTGTGCTGGTGAAAGGAGATGGCAGAGATGCAGGACTGAGCTAGATTAGGAAGTTATTAAATACCAAGCCAAGGGATATTGAAGATTTGAAGAACAAATATATGGCCAATTCTGTGTTTCTAAACTAACAAAGGCAGATTGCAGTTAGTAGTTCAGAAATTGCATGAACAACATGCTCTTGAATTATGGGTCATGTAGACCAAATTTTTGTGTCCCTCTAAAATTTATGTGTTGAAATCTTAACCTCAATGTGATGATACGAGGAGGTGGGATCTTTGGGAGGTAATTAGGTCTTGAGGCTGGAGCCCTCACTATGAGATTAATGTCCTATTTTATAAGGGAATAAGAGACATGAGATCTTCCTAAATCTACCATATGCATATATATCGAAAAGACAGCCATCTGTGAATCAGGAGAAGAGCCCTCACCCAGAATCCAGCAATGCTGGCACCCTGATCTTCAGCTTCCAGCCTTCAGAACTTTGAAAAATAAATGTTTGTTATTTAAACTGTCCAGTCTCTAGTAATTTGTTATAGCAGCCTGAACTGACTGAGACAATGGGCAAGGAAGAAGTTAGTTCCAATTCAGTATCTAATTCTTGACAGAAGCTAAAATTCAAGATGTAGTCAAGAAACTGTCCTTATTCTCAATATATAGGTCATTAAATATGAAATGTCTGATTTCAAATCAAAAGTGTAGTTTATTATATCTCAAACATCAGGCAGTGCTATTAATCAAAGTATGTGCCTAAAGCATTGACACAGTTTTGCCATCTTAATGGTAGCTTGTTTATGTCAGCAGCAAAGAAGCCTAAAGAGAGAGGGGCAATGACATTACAAAAGGGTTTTTCACATTTTGTTGAGAATTGAATATTTTTCCTTGCAAGAAGTGGTTCAAAGCCTGGAAGAAGAGGTAGTCACTTGTTGCAAGGTCTGGTGAATATGGTGGATGACAGAGCATTTCCAAGTCCAGCCTCTGTAGTTTGAGCAGCTTCTTTTGTTTTTTTTTTTTTTTTTTTTTTTTTGGCACATGTGGTCTTGCAGGAGAATTGGCCTGTCTCTATTGACCAATCTCAGCTGCTTAATTGCAAGCATCCTCATCATTTCATCCAATTGGTTGCAGTAGACATCCACTAAATCAATTGAACAGGTTTCATGAAGCTGTAGTGGATAATACGAGTGTTGGACCACCAAACAGACACCATTAGCATTTTTGGGTGAATATTCAGTTTCAGACTGTGTTTCAGCACTTCTTTAACCATTGTGCTGAACACTTGAAATTGTCAAAAAGAATCCATTTTGATTACACGTAACACGGCATAGAAATGGTTTGCCTTTATATCGTGACAGCAAAGAAAGGCAAGCTTTGACACCATTTCTCTGCTGACACTTGTTTAATTCATTCGCTACCCATCTATCCAGCTTCTTTGCCTTGCCCATTTGTTTCAAATGGTCCAATATTGTTGGAATGATAAGGTCAAACCTTGCTACTCATTCATAGGTAGGTTGAGATTATCTACCTTGGCCTCAGGTCACCCATGTGGCTCATTTTTAAGATGAAAATCACCAGAATGGAACTTCACAAACCACTGACATATTGTGTGTTCATTAGCCACATCCTTCCCAAATACTTCATTGATATTTCGAGCTGTCTGAACTGTATTGGTTCCACAACAGAGCTCATATTCAAAAATAACATGGATTTTTTTACTTATCTATGGTTTCACAAAAATTGTTCTAAAAAAATTTGCAAGATAATCACAAGCCAAAACTTCCGTTTGAAAGTTTGAGGCTGTACCTTCACAATAAAAATTCAAAAAAGACATGTCAAAGTGAAATGTCAGAAATATCAACTGTCAAACTTAGCACTTAAGGAAATCTAACATTTCATACTTAGTAACCTAATACTAACATTCTGACTTGGTCAGTTTTCAATGCTAAAATTAGAGAGCAGGCTGCTGAATTCCAGACTGAGGTCAACCAAACACTGGGGTACTTCCCAGTGGCATTTGGTAGTAGGGTCCCATGGACCTCACCAAGTCACCAGAAGTTCCTTAGACACTTGGAAGTCTCAAACCCAGAATAGACTGAGAATTCCCCAAGTGCCACAGAAAATCTTTTCAGGGAGAAATGAGTCTCATTCAACTGACTTGGTTTCTTACCATGGTAGTGGGCCTTCTCCTCTCTCAAGACCTAAGAAGTCCCTCAGTGGCAGTGTCAAGCTTCCAGATAATCTTGGAACAGAGTAGTTTGGAAAAAGTAAGTATTCACTGCTCCAGAATTACTGAACTATGATAAACTCACTTGTTATTCCACATTTTGTGAAAAAGAGGGATCTGTAAGACTCCCTGAAACCAAAGTCAAAAATTAGCTTGATGTAATTTTGTTCTTGTCTTTTATATTTGAGCCCCTAAATACAAAACGCAATTCTTTATTTTTATGATTTGTATGTGAAAATATAAGCTTATGTGGTTGATAATTCTGACTGAATTGGAATTCAATTTAAACAATTAACACTAGTTTTTATTTCACTGATGTAATGAAGTTGACTAATAAACAAAAGAAACATTTTGATTGATCAATATCCACCTTTGTCTTTAATGTTTTGAATGGTTAATCCAGTTATCTCATGTACATATCCTTCAGTGACTCTGGGAAAGAATGGAATGCAATTTTGTTGCAACTCATTATTACCATAGGATTGAAATTGCCTGTGTCTATTTTTTTCTTAAAAATATAGATATTTCTGTTCTCATGGCTCCTAATGTTAATACTTATTTCCCTGCTAGGAAAATAGGAAATTATTATGGTGCCCTTCAGGGAGCTCTCACAGTGACCCAAGATAGCCTGATGGACCACTGGGAACTAATTTGTAACTGTACAATACAAATACATCTAGTTCAGACTTATAAACACTTATTTTTGTCTTTTAAGGCCAAATGACTGGAATTTTATATAGAAATTAACAAACAGCTGCTGAAATCATATTTCCACTTTCAGTTAATGACATCAGTAATAAATTTATTTGAGAATATATTAGTATGCATATTTCTACAAAAGTTAACAGTACATTTTGTTCTGGATAAATCAATTACTGCAGGATTTCATATATATATAATAAATATATATAAATATATTATATATATATATATATATATATATATATATATAAAATCTACTTTGTTTCAATGAAACCTGTAAAGGAATATGCAAGTTTTCTCATTTTGAACCTCTCAAAAAATCTCTTCTGAATGAATTGCAATTATGTAAATCTTGAATTACATCTAATTGCAACTTGGCATTAAATTATGGGAAAAAATACAGCACAAGTGAGTTGAAGTTTCCGTGAGGACTTCCATGTTAACTTACAGACTTCAGCTCTGTGAGTTTGAAAATTTGGACAACTCAGATTTGAATGCTTTTGGACCTTTACGGTACCAGTCTTTGGACAAAATTGAGCACATGCATATTGGTCTGTGGAAACTCAGAAGTGTGTTCTCCCATCAGGCCATGGGGCAGTTCTCCAGCTGTCACAATGTGGCATGTCTGACAATCAGTGTCTGCCTGAAGTGCCAGCTCATGTCTGCTTTATCTACAATCCATCTCTGTATAAATGGATGTTTGCAGGGCCTTGAGACCATACGAATCACCTCAGGCAGAATAGTAATTGTTCTTGTAGTAGCAGCTAGGCTATTTCATGGACATATTGGGTTGGCAGAAAAGTGAATCAATTTTAAAAAGAGTGTGTAGCATTAGATAAAGCCCCAGTCCCCACGGTCTTATCTGATGATTTAGTTTGTTTTTCAAAAGTGAGGTACCCAGCGGCATTGGAGCTCCATTTTAAGCAGAGCGAGAGTTTAATAGGAAGGTGCTGACAAGCAACCGAAAGGTCATCAGTAGACACTGCTGTGCATCTAACTGAATTGAAAGTTTGCATCATGCAACTGCAGCTGGTGCAAATAGGGTTACTGCTTCAGAAGATTTTAGGACAGAATGGTCAGCTCTGCTTCCCTGAGGTTTGGCACCTATGGTAACCAAGAGACTGACAGTTATCTAAATCTTTCTTCTTATTTTTTTTTTCTTTTGGAGTATAAATAAAGCCCTCACCTTTGGAACTGGACACTAAGAACACCTAGCACAAACTGGAAGTAAAAGAAGAGACAGACAAACTCTAAAGCCATTTCACAGTAGTGGTCAACAGCTATGGGAGTTGAGGCTTATAAATAAAACATAGAATGTAGGATCCATTTTGTTTCTGAATGCATTCCTTGGAGTGAGGCAAACCAAATAGGCCTAGTTTGATAGAGGAATATTAAAAAGTCCAAGAAGAGTCTTGTCAACAATTATCAATGGACGTTGCATGAAAAACTCCTATTATGTAAAACAAAACTGAACCAGGTGAAATAGAAACAGAAAAAAAAAATGAAAAATAGAATTTAATCTCCTAATTGGTCTCTCGGCTACAATTGTCTTCCTACTCCCATTCCTCCTCTTCACTAGTCCCAAAGTCAGATTTCTGGCACACAAAACTGAACCTGTTACTATTTTGTTTCAAAATGTTCAGTGACTCCCTGTTGCCTACAGAATTCCACAATTTGGAATTCAAAACCTCCCACTATCTGACCCCTATCTACTGTGCCAACCTCATCTCCCACTGTGCCCTCGGTGGAATCATCTTTCCAAACTTCCCCTTATACAGCCTGCTACTTCTTGCTCAATTCCTTTCTCCTTCAAAAAGCCTACTTTGCTTCTGCTCCAGATGTCAGTATTTAAGAAAGTAGAAAATGTGGCTTGATTATGGGCAATGTCTATGAGCTTTAATGGGTGCAAGCACCTTGCTAAAAGGTATACTTTCATTATTTTAATATTAACAGCAACCCTATGAGGGGATCTATCTTTTTTTTTCTCTTTTTTTTTTTTTTGAGACAGAGTCTCACTTTTGTTGCCCAGGGTAGAGTGCCGTGGCGTCAGCTTAGCTCACAGCAACCTCGAACTACTGGGCTCAAGCGATCCTCCTGCTTCAGCCTCCTGAGTAGCTGGGACTACAGGCATGTGCCACCATGCCCAGCTAATTATATATATATATATATATATATATATATATATATATATATATATATAGTTGACCAATTAATTTCTTTCTATTTATAGTAGAGACGGGGCCTGGCTCTTGCTTAGGCTGGTTTTGAACTACTGACCTTGAGCAATCTAGCTGCCTCAGCCTCCCAGAGTGCTAGGATTACAGGCATGAGCCAATGTGCTCGGCCATAGGGGATCTATTTTAGGTATGGGGAAGTTCAGGAGAAAGAGTTTAAGTAACTTGACCAATATCACATAGCTAGCAAATGATGGAGTAAAAGCCAGATTATCTTAACTTCAGAGCCTAGACTCTGAATCTCTTCAACGAACTGCAGCACATCTTCTTTTGTAACTAGCTCTCTACCAATAGCCACAATTTTTAGGCATAATATATCAGATAATGGTCAATAAAATATTAAATCAAAGCCTCACTACATTATATAATTGAAAAATAATCTTTTTTAAAAAAGAAAGAAAAAGACATTGCCAAGAAACAGAATGAAATATTGACTTCAGAGAAAAGAAATGTAATGAAAAGGGAAATACACTATCCTCACCAATTCCAGACTGTTGTATAGTAGATATTGTCCTATAGGTTAGGAAAGACATCAGAAGGAGGGGTAACTTACTACAACTGGACTAAAGACTAACAACACCAGCTCTTGAAGTTGGGGAGGGTGATGAGTGAGCTTCAGACTTACCTGAATGGTTAGGGAACCTATATTATAATTCGGTCTTGAAGGAAGCACAGCGTATCTAACAATAGTCAATGAAGGGTTGTTAAGCTAAAGATTTTCTATGTAAAATAAAATTAAAGAAGTTCATCGTGACAAAATATCCAACAAAACAATGAGGACACTGCAACAAAAAGTCCAAGTGAGAGTACAATGCAAGTGACATGGGCCAACCAAATTGAGAAAAAGAAGCCAAGCACTGGCTGGGGTGGTGAAGGTCAGATCTTGGAAAAAGGTGCTGAAGTTGAGCTGATTAGAATGAATAGAGCTTGAATAAGTAGAGAGAAGTGAGAGGGATTTCTCTACCAAATGTTAAGAAGATGACCCTGGGTCTCTTGGGGATATGTGTGTTGTAATATTTCCTAAACATTATGCCAAAAAAAACACATGAATCCAACCAGATGTTTTACAGAATAAGAGTTACTGGTTAAGTAAGTTTTGGACAGTCTGAACTATACAGGTCTCTTGACCAAACTCACAACACTCATTTGCATATTGAAGGCTCTGAGCAGCTGGGCAGCATAGTGGTAGCAATAGAAGCAACAGCAGCTTACATTTATGGAGTTCTTACCATGAGCTAGCCATTGTGCTAAGATTTTACATGGACTGCCTATATATAACAGTCCTTATGTAAAATGCTCATTTTTATCTCCATCTGACAGCTAAGAAAGCTAAGGCTTAGTCATATACCAATCATGTAATGGCATGCAGCTTAGATTCTAGATCAAGCACTCTGACCCCCGAGTGTGTGCTCTTAAATACCATGTTATTACTGCTCCCCAAGAAACATTACTATTTAGCTTTTTAAATGCAAACTTTTGGAACCATAATATATCCACCTTGTTTCTTATTGTTTCCTATAACTTCCCTCTGATCTAATAAACCTTCCACATAGGTGGGCTTTATCCAGGAGAACTATGCAAGGAGAAAACGCCCTATCTGGCTGCTTGTGTTTGACTATGACTTGGGTCTAGTTCTTTTCCTAGAGGAAAAGCCTGCCATTCTGATTTATGAAGTATTCCATAAATTGAGAAATCTGCACTCAAAAAAGGCTTGATGTACATTCATAGAGCAAATCATCAAAGCCAAACCTATATCTCACACCACCCTTCACTCCTTCCCACCAACCTCCACTGACAAAACCAAAATACAAATAGTCCTTGGCTGGTATACTTATTACAATTCTATTTAATCTTCCTTCCAGAAAACTTCCTGAATCACCTAAGAAAAATACCTATGGCGTTGTCTTACCCACTTTTTGTAGGTATGCTATATTTCACAATTAACCAAAGTTTATAAAATGTATCTGATAGTACAAAAATACCTCTTTGTACTGGTCAAGGGAGTATGCTATCAAAATTTCTTCCAGGAAAATGCTGACTCTTAGGCAATCTAACACCATGCTGGTAATATTGGGGGCTTATAGGACAAAGGCCTGGTGAATTCCAAGGTGGAGGAAAAATACACTTAGGAACAATATCAGCATCATCCCATAGACTATGCATTTGGCATATTCATTGCACACCTGAAATTAATAATAATGCAGTGAAGCTTTTTCTAGAAGAGCTGGAAGGTTAAGAGCGGGGCAAAGGCATGGAATGAATTTCTATAATAGCTTTGCCTGGTAATGCCCTGGGTAAAAATTCAATGGCAACCACCAGAAGATGGTTCCAAAGTGGTTCTTAATGGATTCAAGGAGGCAGATCAGGAGGGGAGACTGATCAGCCCCAGTCCAAAGAGTGAAGATAACCCAAACTTTCCCCAGCCCTCATAACTGCTCAGAACCTTTCCCCCCTTGTCCCTACACTGTAAGCTCCTTTAGTAAAGACCTTAAGGTTTCAGCCATTCTAAGCATTTCAATCTGTTTGGGTAATTTAGAAAACAAACATCTCAATCAGCTTCATAATTGATTCCCAATTGATGGAAGATGCCTGACTTTCTGCGTTTGCCCAGCATTTTAGTAAAAAAGCAAGCAGTAAATTTCTCAGAGCTTGCTAAAAGAATGATTAACTTGGTGAGCTCTCTGAGTTTCTTTCCTGCTGACAGCTGGTTTTATTCAACAAGTTAGTACCTGCTGAGATGGGTTGGATTTTATCTGATCCACCAGAGCTGATATCTTTAAAAGCACACCAAACAGCCTCACATTATGATTATTTGTAAACCACCACCATGTAGTTAAATAGGTGCTCCATGAGTAAATAAAGGAAGGAACTGCAGCTCTGTTCAAGGAGCATGAAATACAACTTGCTAAGTTGCAGTCTATTTTTCCCAGGCAAGACACACGGTGTAATTTTTCCTTTTGATTACATGATGTCAGTGCATACTACATTGCCTCCTGTATAAACTGACATTTGACAGGCCTATTTCAATATATTCCAAGCCTGCCCAGCACAGTTATTGTTTCTAAGCTCCTAAGCACAGTCACAGAATGGGAGTGAGCTCAGTTTGATTATCAGGCTGGGAAGCTTGGAAGGAGCCAGAGCTGCTCCCTTTTACATAAGCCTTCACCTCAAAAGCCTCCACTTAATTGCCTTTAGAAAAATCCCACCTTTGGGGGAAGTAATGGTGGTTCTTAATGGTTTCAAAAAAGAAATATGTATTCAATCACCATGGATCCAGAGCATAACAAATACATACTAGTTTCAATCAGAGCGGATCACATTTCTAAATATAAAACTTATAGAGATTAATCTGCGAGAAAGAGGACTCTCCATTCTTGCCCCAGGCTTTTTTCTATTGATACACTGTAATTGTACATATTTATGAGGTACATATGATATTTTGATAAGTGCATGCAATGTGTAATGATCAAATCAGGGTAATTGGGATATCCATCACCTCAAACATTTTTCATTTCTTTGTGTTGAGAACATCCCAACTCTTTTCTTCCAAGGGTTTGAGCAGGCTCTTAAGAAACTTAAGCATTCAAATGCTGTTGGATCCTAGTTAACGTTTTACAACCACCTATGAAGGGGTGTGTGTGTGTGTGTGTGTGTGTGTGTGTGGAATGGGATTGGGCATAATAGAGAAGAAAAGGCAAAATAATTATGGAAATGGAGAATTGCTTTATAAAGGAGCACTATTCTGAGTCAGAATCTTTTGTCTCTTTTCTAGCAAGCAAGTCAGCTCTTCCTTCCCACCTACCATCCATGTCTGGTGTGGCTCAGCACTTATAATTATTGCTCAGGGTATCTTGCCTGTTTGGAAACCCATGAAATGGACTTGATGAATAGTATCTGAATGAGAGTATACTCTAGAATGTATTCCTACCAGAAAGTTACTGTAGCCACTTTATGGCTATTTGCTACTCCAAGGAATGCAAAATTCTTTCTTGTTAACATGATTCTGGGTCAGGACTTCACTAAGCCCAAAATAGAGTAAATATTTTTATTCAAGTGACCAGCTGTCAAATCAGAAGGGAGGACGCATTGTAATTGTGTCTGTATCATTGTCCCACGAGGTGGCGTGTCATTTTGACTGATTGAACAGGTTGCCAATGAAGCCACTCAAGAGCTCAAACCACCTGCAGAGACTCCCGCGGGCTGCAGCCCCATGAGAGCTCTTCAGCAAGGGCTGTGCGAGCAGAGAGTGGACATTAGGACTAGACAGATCCCAGGTGAAGTCCGTGTTCTTACCCTGGCCCTCAAGTCACTTAATGTTGATCCAGTCACTTAAGCTCTTGATACCTCAGTTTCCACATCTATAAAGTGAGGTTCAAAACGCTCCTAGGGCTGCCGTGAGAATTGCATGATATAGTTTATGACTGTCTGAAACATAAAAGTTCAAAGCACATAACCATCCCCACCTAGGGAACTTGCACCTAGAGTGATTGTGTTTACAAAACAGAGGATGCCTTATCAGTGGAGGCCCAGGCTGGGACAACACCTTTATAATTCCTATGAACAGCCCCAGTTGCCAGCAGGCAGGCATCTTCTGCTTCTACCCTCATTTGTTCTAGAGAAGAACTTACCTACCACCTCCCTATGAAAAGCAGCTCAGCCAATACAAATAGCAGCTTTTTTATGAATTCGAGGGGCAACCTGTAAGAATCATCTTTCCTTCCCCCTACAGACATTAGCACACACAGAGGTAGGTTTACCTTTAGTAAAGCTTAAGCGGCAGAGCCCTTCATTGCAGCAGCTCATTCCAATGCCTTATATCCAACTTAGAATTCATACTATTTGTGTTTTTCTTCTTGAAAATGACCTCCCAAATTATACAAGTTCTAGACCCCATAATATATGAACTGGCCCCTGGGCTCGCTACAGTGACAGTGTCTTCATTAATTTACAGCTAAAGAAATGAAAGCCTGGAGATGACCAGGGGTAGAATCCAGCCTCCAGCTTAAGCTTCCTCTTGAGTTGCATGCTTTAGACAGGCCCCATCTCCACTCTAGTTCTCAGTGCTTTCCTCTGCCCACCCCCCAGAGTGTAAAACCTAATTAGGAAAAAGCAAAGTGGGTATTCTGTAACCCTATATCTTACCAATAACCACAACTAAGAAGCTCATATTTTTGTCAGTATAAGTGGTAGGTAATTTTCATTTAAGTATAAATATCAGATTTTGTCCCAGACTAAAGCAAACCCTGATAATTATACAGTTGCAAATTATTGTGTTAACAAAAAAGGTCTAAATTATCTCCTTCCAGCATTTAATGAATTCAGCCACTTAATGAATTCCCAAAATGCACTGCTTTTCCCCATTCCACTTTCTCCTTGCAACAGCGGATTTGTGCGGCTGTTGGAAAGAGTGATTCCCATGCCATCCTTCCAGAATACTATTTATTTGCCAAAGAGAAAAATAGGGGGGGAAAGGGATACTAAGTTGTCTTTGATCAGTGGGAATTAGTTGCAAATGCTCAGTAAAAATAAATGCTGGATTTGACTCTTAGTATGTTTAGGACTTCAACGATGCAATCGCCCAAATTTAGAATTTTATAAGATTGCTTTGTTCAGCTCCTTCAGCTCAGTTCCCATGTAATGTTTGCTCTCAGGGCAAAAATACGAAGCATCTGGATGGAATCTATTCTGGCTTCAGGAAGACAAAATGCCTACCCAGTAGAAAAACTGTCCATCTTTAAATTAAATTCAAATCCAGGCAGCTTGCACCCTAACCAAACCCCGTTTCTCTATATCTTCATAAACTATATGATTTAAATCATGTGTGTGGTGATACTTTTTTCTCCCCTATGCTTCACATTTAATCTTTTAGAGTAAATGTGGTGCTTGTTAACATGAAGAATTGATAGTTTGTTGCCATTTTCCATGGTCTTAACATTTGGGAACATTTGTCATCAATAAAAGCTGATACAAGAAAACAAATTTGATAAGTGTTTTTAAGGAATAAAGATAGAATATTAAAACAGGATTCAAAAGAAGTGTTCCTGCCTCAAATCTAATGAATCTGTGGGTTGCAATTTTTGATTACCTATATAGCATGCCATTCAACCTCCTGCATTTTTAGGAGAACGTCTTCTCATTTCATGTTTGCCTATATTACACACACAAAATCGTACTATTTAGGCATCAGCGAC
The DNA here is from genome assembly GCF_040939455.1 of Microcebus murinus. Taxonomy (NCBI): domain Eukaryota; kingdom Metazoa; phylum Chordata; class Mammalia; order Primates; family Cheirogaleidae; genus Microcebus; species Microcebus murinus. The sequence goes on along the minus strand of NC_134111.1, from coordinate 90,663,603 downwards.
AAATTCATTCACTAATGCCCATTAATTCCATTTGGCACTTGGAAATGACAGCCAGCTGGTCTTGTGAAAGATCATGATGCCGTCAGAGCCTAGTGTATGTGTCACCATCTTTCTTTCTTTCTTTATGGCAGTTGTCTTAAATTTCTTGTCTAGCAGAAATGCCTAATTCCTCCCTTGCCATTTGGTTGCACAGGATGACCCATAATAGCTGCAAAATCTGCTGCCTTGGATGCTATCCCCTGTTTAAGCTGTTTCCTCATGCCTCTCCCCACATCAACATCTCTGTCCAATGCCTCACCTCTGAGAATCATAATCCAAAAGGGCATCTCACCTACACTCAGCTTTGCTGGTGGAACTGGTTTATCCCAGCTCTGTGTCATCATGAGCAAGTTCCCATTCAGCATTTAATGACAGATTCAGTTGAAATAGGGCGATTCTTTCAGATAATATTTTTGTTTTCTAACAGGGATTCCATAGTAGTAATAGTGCCTTAACCCAGAAAAAGTGATTCCAACATGGAAATGGTAAATAGTGATGGGAGAAGGGTGCCTAGTAGGGTCCCAGGAGGCAGAAAATTATTGGCTCTTCTCAAGTCACACCTCCCAGGAGGTTTTCTCTGCAGCATTCAATAAACGTGAGCCTGAGAAATTATCTGAGAAGAGGAAGATGAGGAGTTGCCTATTGGGTTCTGAGGGCCCTATCCTAGCAAGGTCTACTTCTAACCTATTTCAAAATTAGAATTATAAGTGAAGTATCCCAAGAATGGAAAAACAAGCACCACATATACTCACCAGCAAACTGGTATTAACTGAGTAGCACCTAACTGGACACATAGGTACTACAGTAATAGGGTATTGGGGAGGGGGGAGGAGAGAGGAGGGCTCCCCTCCCCCCTCCCCAATGTACATAATGTATGTATATACATACATAATGAGTGAGATGTGCACCATCTGAGGGATGGTCATGCTGGAAAATCAGACTTCTGGGGGGAGGGGGGAAAGGGCATTTATTGAAACCTTAAAATCTGTACCCCCATAATATGCCAAAATAAAAAAAAATTAGAATTACTCATATTTCATTTTTAAAGAAGTATTCTGATAAACCACCTATATTATACTGCTTGAATGGGCTAATAAAATTTATAATGAATAAGAGGAAAACCTAACACACAGTCTCTCTCTCTCACTCATCTCATTTCCCTCTTTCTCTCCCTCTCCCTCTCTCACTCTCTCTCCCTCCCTCCCCCACCCTCTCCCTCATCAGTACAGCCCCTCTGGTTGTAACCATTCTTCACTGGTTCTAAAAGTGATCTTCCTGGAGAACCAGTCTTCCTTCTCACAGCTAAGAGGAACAGCAGTTTAGAAATTCTTTATATGTGAGGCATGCCTTTTCCTCATGGAATGTTTCAGGGACTGTGATTCCAGCTGTGGATGTATATATTATAACTATACATTTTAGCTAGTGATATAAAAAAATCAAACACATAGACGAATTAGAACATCTAATGTTAAAAATGAATCATGATGGGCATGAAATGATCCTGGTTATCCCAAAGTACAAGCTCACCTCAAGAAGGTGGAAATATCCACCTGATATTAAAATTGATTTTAATGTCAATTTTTTAAAAATAATCATGGTAGAGGGCCTGTGAGTTCACTGTTGCCCCTGATATCCAGAAAGGTGAAAGCACCTTTCACACAATAACTCCAAGGCTCACCCCAAGTGGCATATGCGTGGGAATGACCTAAATCATAGTTTACTATATTCATCCCCAGTTTATTTAGAATGGATGCTAAATATGGAAAACAAAGAATGAAGTCCTTTGACAGTGTTTGTCTCTAAGGTCCCTGGGGCCAGATGCCATCACTGTATTTAAAAATAACCGGACTCTGCATGATCTGTATTAAAAAGACTTTAAACCTTATTTTCTCAGTTGTGGAACTTTGAAGCAAGGAGGTGGGGTAGATCAAGACAGAACTGTGCTAGCTGCTTCTGAGGTAGGCAGCTTTCTTTCCCTCCCATATGAGTGGGCGAAACATACCCTGGAACATGTTTCTTAGCACATTCCGCCTACTCCCCATCCCTTCCTGCATCTTTAGGAAATAGACTTTTCTAGTGGTCTCTAATGTGATGGAAATACAGGCTTGGGGATGTGCATTATTTCCTAGTATTAGATAACAAATGAAGAACAATGTAGAAAATGTTTTAAAGAAGCTGGAGTATCTCCAAACAGAAAAATAAAATACAGTAAATTACCATTTAGACAGCTTGCAAACAATTATAAAAAAAGAAACCAAAAGCATTTTTGCACGTTTTGTACTCTTTTATGAGAAAGAGACAAATGATAAGTAAACAAGCTGTCATCAGGAATGCATTCAATGTCCAGAGAATACCCAAAGCTCCTCAGCTATTGAGTCCCATTTTCTGAGACATCTAAGGTCCTTATTATTCTGAAATTGGTGCGTGTCCTCAGGTCATCTAAACCTCAGATTCAATATATGAAGATCAGTTTTAGTATTTTGAAAAAAAGTCTTTGAAATCTGGAAACCCACATAAGTAAGCACAGATAACTGTAAGCTTCTGATACATATGTGCTGCTCTCTATCGTGAATTACACCATTAACCAAACACCTAAAGCTGAGTTTTCTCCTCTCCTGCAGATTTTGATACTCTCACTCTAACAGGGGCAAAGAAATGCATCCCAAACATTTCTGTGTCATGGTGACTCATCCTCTTAGGGAGTGGCAGGGTGGTAGGTCAAGATAATTAGCCATAACTAAGGAAAATCAACTCTGTTTATCTTAAGTAAAAAATAGTATTTACTGAAATCCTATTGGAATCACATAGAAATGATGGGAGCCTAAGCACTGGGCAGGGAGAGTGAGCAGGAAATACTGTAGACAAAGCAGCATCCCTTGGAGACAGTCAACACTGGTGCTGTCATATAAGAAGTTGTGATCTGACTTCCTACTGTCCCCATTTTGTCAGGTTACACACTTCAGCTTCAGAGGCCCAGGAGGCAGTGACCTTGGTCAAGGTTAGATGTGTGCTCACTCACCTACCAGGAGGTGGGTTGAAGAAGGGTCTGGCATCTAATTCTGGGGACAGTACTGGAAGGTAGGTACTGGGAATTCCCCTTCCTAGGACAAAGGTCTAGTGGCAGAGGAGTAATTACGCACAGGGAAATCCCAGGTGTTTGAAGGAAAGCAAGAGTACTGACTGAGCTCTGGGTATCATGGGGCTACACATCTACCATCAGAGGCCTTTGGGTCTCCCTTCTCTGTAGTTCACTCCTGAATTTATAAACTATTCCCAAAGCCAAAGGACATGTCAGTGACTTAGGCAGGCTCACATTTTTGTGCTCTTCCAATCCAATATTCTTTAGTAGCTGTTCAACTTTATTTTTGAGGGGGAGAGCTGGTTTTCCATTTTTAAAAATTATATTCTTCTTTTTTCATGGTCAATTGAAGAGATTTTCCTGAGGACAACATTTTGACTTAATTTGGAATTGCATTTCATTTCACAGTTTTTTTTTCCTTCATCCATAACTGGATAGCATTAGTCACTCACACTCACTTAGGGCAGAGATAATTAACATGAGTTTACTTCCTAAGGCTTCTTCTAACTGCATGTAAAAGTTCTTTTTACTAGCCATCACAGGCTGAGTTCCCTGAGAAACAAACTCTGAGATTTCCATACAGGGAGTATTTTGGAGAATACACTCAGAAATAACACTGGCAGGGGATGAGGAAAGCAGGACTGGGCCGAAGGAAAAATTGACCTGTGATCCAGTTGCCAGAAAGACCTCAGCCAATCCTGTGAGGCACTCTGGAGCTAGAACAACACCAGAATTGTTCCACCTAAAACAAGATCTAGAACTTTGTACCCCACATCAACAAGTTGGTGAATGTGGGCTGCCACCACAAAGGGAGTATAATCTTGAATGAAGCAACTCCCCTCGAATGGAAGAGAATTCCTGTAAGAGGGATTCAGTTGTGGTCATCAGTAGCTAACATTCCTGCTAATTGGAAAATGAGTCCTTCTTCCTGAAGAGGAATCCTGTGTCACAGCATCCACTATATTCTATTCTTTCACACTTCATTTGCCTCTTATAGTGAGCTCATTCTTTCTGAAAATAGCTGCTCCCCAATTTTGATTGGCCTTTCTTCCTAGAGAAACTCACAGGATAAAGGTCTCATTAGGAACAAATTACAACTGCCACCACTGCAGCTGTTTCTTAAACTGCAATTGGTATTTCTTTTCTCCATACTTTACTACCCATTCTGGATGCATCCTATCATTGATTAGTGTTTCTTTTGGTCTTGGTAACTTAGCTGGTGGTGTCACCAAGACTCTCACCCTTGAAGGATCTGAGCTTCTGGCTGACACACTCCTTCTCATGTCAGGGTATTTGTACAAGTATATTTGGTCCTCCATGTCCACAAGCTCAGCATCCTCAGATTCAGCCAACCTCAGATCAAAAATATTTAGAAAAAAAAAAAACAAGTAAAACATAAGAATGCAACAATAAAGATGGCAGAAATAAAAACAATACAGTATAACAACTAGTTACATAGCATTTGCATTGTATTAGGTAGTATAAGTAATCTAGAGATGATTTAAAACATGTGGGTGATCATTTGGTTGTAGGTAGTTGGTTTTACACCTGGGTTCCATTGGTCTATGTCTCTATTTTCATACAAATACCATGCTGTTTTAGTTACTATAGCCTTGTATAGGTTGAAGTCTGGTAATGTGACACCTCCATATTTGTTCTTTTTGTTTAAGATTGCTTTGGCTATTCATGCTCTTTTTTGGTTCCAAACGAAGCATAGACTTATTCATTCTCAATCCATGAAATGTGCTATTGGTATTTTGATGGGGATTGCATTGAATCTGTAAATCACTTTGGGCAGTATTTAATGATGTTGATTCTATTGATCCAAGACATGGTACTATTTTCCATTTATTTGTGTCATCTGCGATCCTTTCTTTCCAGAGTGTTTCATAGTCTTCCTTGAAGAGATCTTTCACCTCCTAGGTTAAGTATATTTATTCCTAAGTATTTTATTTTCTTTGTAGCATTGTGAATGGTATTGAGTCTTTGATTGACTCTCAGCTTGACTTTTATTGGTATATATCAGATTATTGAGTATAAAATGTCCAGTTTCCTTAAGTGCTAAGTTTGACAGTTGATACCTCTGACATTCACTTTGACACTACTTGTTTTATTTTTATTGTGATGGTACATCCTTAGTCTTTTAAATGTATGTTGTGGCTTGTGGTTATCTGTCAAATTTTTTAGAGAAATTTTTTGAAGCCATCGATAAGTCAAAAATTAGTGTTATTTTTTAATATGAGTTCTATTGTTTAACCAATGCAGCACAAATGGCTCAAAATATCAACAGAGTATTTGGGAAGGATGTGGCTAATGAATGCACAGTAAGTTGATGGTTTGAGAAGTTCTATTCTTGTGATGTTAATCTTGAAAATGAGCCATGTGGGTGACCTGAGACCAAGGTGGATAATGATGAGCTGAAAGCAGTAATGGAAGTAAATCCATCTCAACCTACACGTGAATTAGCAGTAAGCTTTGACCTTACCATTCCAACAGTATTGGACCATTTGAAACAAATCAGCAAGGTAAAGAAGCTGGATAGATAGGTTCTGCATGAATTAAACTTGCATCAGCAAAGAAATCATCTGGAAGCTTGCCTTTCTTTGCTGTCACAACATAAAGACAAACCATTTCTACACCGTACTGTTATGTGTAGTAAAAAAAAAGTGGATTCTTTTTGACAATTGCAAGCATTCAGTACAATGGTTGGATAAAGATGAAGTGCAAAAACTGAATATTCATTAGAAAAATCTAATGGTATCTGTTCGGTGGTCCAGCGTTGATATTATCCACTACAACGTCATGAAACCTGTTCAATTGATTACAGCAGATGTCTACTGCAAGCAATTAGATATAATGATGAGGATGCTTGTGATTAAGCTGCTGAGATTGGTCAATAGAGACAGGCCAATCCACTTTCAAGACAATGCTCTACCTCATGTTACACAAACAACACTGCTCAAACTACAGAGCTGGACTGGGGCACTCTCTGTCATCCACTGTATTCACCAGACTTTGCACCACTTCTTCTAGGCTTTGGACCACTTCTTGCAAGGAAAAATATTCAATTCTCAACAAGCGTGGAAAACGCCTTTTGTTATTTCATTGCCACTCATTCTCCAGGCTTCTTTGCTGCTGGCATAATAAACAAGTTATCATTAAGATGGCAACACTGTGTCAATAGCTTATGGGCATACTTTGATTAATTGTACTGCTTCTTGTTTGAGATATAATAAACTACACTTTTGATTCAAAATCAGACATTTCATATTTAATAACCTAATGGCAATGATAGTGATTTGTGTACATTGATTTTATAACCTGAGACTCTGTGGAATTTATTTGTCAATTCCAGGAGTCTCTTGGTGGAGTCTTTAGGATTTTCTACATACAATGTATCATCAGTAAAAAGCCATAATTTGACCTCTCTTTCCTGAGTTGGGTACCCTTCCTTTCTTTTTCTTGCCTGATTGCTCTGTCTAGGACTTCCAGTACTATGCAGACATCAACATACACTGGGGAGAGAATCCCTATTCAATAAATGGTGCTGTGAGAATTAGATAGCCACATACAGAAGAATGAAAGAGGAGCCCTATCTCTAACCACTTACAAAAATTAATTTAAGATGGATAAAAGACTTAAATGTAAGGCACAAAACTATAAATATTCTAGAAGAAAATGTGGGAAAAACTTTTCAGTATATGTCCAGCCAAAGAATTTATGACTAAGACCCTAAAAGGCAATTACAGCAACAACAAAAATAAATAAATGGGACTTGTTAAACTAAAAACTTCTGCACAGCAAAGGAAACAACTAAAAAAGCAAATAAACAACCTACAGAGTAGGAGAAAATATCCACAAACTACCCCTCTGATAAAGTGCCAATATTCAGAATCTACAAAGAACTCAAGTAAATCAGCAAGAAAAAAAAATAACGCTATTAAAAAGTGTGCAAAAGACGTGAAAAAAAGCTTTTCAAATGAAAAAGACAAATTGCTAACAAACATATGAAAAAATGCTCAATATTACTAATCATCGGGGAAATGCAAATCAAAACCACAATGAGGTATCACCTAACTCCAGTTAGGTTTTTATTTTAAAAAATCCCAAAACAATAGAGGCTAGCATGGATGTAAAGAGAAAGGAATACTTAAACACTGTGGCTGGGACTGCAAATTAGAACAACATATGGAAAATAGTATGGAGATTTCTCAAAAAACTAAAAGCAGACCTACCATTTGATGCAGGAATCCCACTATTGGGTATCTCCCCAAAGGAATTAAGTAATTTTATCAAAAAGACATCTGCACTTGAAATTTATTGCAGCACAATTCACAATTGCAAAGATATGGAATCAGCCCAAGAGCCTATCAATTCATGAATGGATTAACAAAATGTGATATATACATATCCCATGGAGTACTCCTCAGCCATAAAAAGGAATGAACTGATGTCTTTTGCAGCAGTTTGGATGGAGCTGGGTACCATTATCCTAAGTAAAGTATCTCAAGAATGAAAAACAAACACCACATGCACCCTCTAATAATTTTGAACTAATTGGTAGGCACACATGAGCACGGGGAGAAGTAAAAATCATTGGAAATCAAGAAGGGAGGAGGGGTCTAAGGGCAAGAGAGGAGGGGTAAAAACCAACCTAACAGGTACAATAAATAGTATTCAGGTGATAGGCACACTAATAACCCTGACTAAAGTATTATAAAAGCTATGCATGTAACAAAAACATTTGTACCTCCTTGATATTTTGAAAAAAAAACTAATTCACAAAAATAAAGTATATGGGAGGATGTGTGTGGGTTCTATACAAATATGACATCATTTTATTAATATATAAGGGGCTTTCTATCCTTTAATTTTGATATCCATGGGGATCCTGGAACCAGTCCCCAGGGACACCAAGGGATGACTGTACTATCAAAACAGGTAGGGGTGTGCCAAGACTTGCCCCAATGAATCATCTGGTTCTAAACAAATCCTTCCCTGCCCTCGTTGTATAACAATTGTCTTGCATTTTTTTTGGATGATCAAGTATTCCTGCCAGGATGAAAATTCTGTTCCTTATCTGCTGGGTTTTTGGCACAAGGATCTCAAAGTGATTTTCTGGCAGCCAAGGTATAAAGTTTAATGGGCTACCCACTGTGTCCTCAGTGGAATATTACCAAGAGGGTAGAAATGCTCCCTCTCTATGACACAGGAATTTCAAACAGAGCTTAGAGTTGCAGAAGCAACAAGTTCACCAAAGGGGTCACTAGGTGCAATGATGGCAGGGCCAACCCTACTTCCACCTCTCAGTTTCCAGATCAAGTAGTCCTCATCACAGCACCATATAATAAGTATTGATTTAGAGTGTAAACCACAGTCTGGCAGAGAGCCCCCTTTGCTGCAGGGTATAATCTCTGATCTGGTGCCCCATCTTGGCCTTTGCAGAGTTGTCCCATCATTCTATCAGGCCACCAGGTTTGATGGTTTACAATAGGAACAGTGGATTCCATGACCATGCTCCTGCTGCCACATTCTCTTTTACTATGAAGTGGGTCCTTTGGCTGATGCAATATTATGGATCAAATTGTCTAAGCCCTCAATGGTTCTTGATAAAGCCCTGTGGGCAGGAAAGGCAAACCTATACCCAAAATATTAGCCTATTTCTATAAAAATAGATAAATGCCATTCCCAGGATGGAAGTGGTCCAATCTAATCAAATTCCTACCAAGTAGCTAGTTGGTTTCCTCAAAGAACAATGCTTCTTCTCTAGATCCTTTATTACTAATTATTCCTAACCAGCCAAACATCAAAGTACCTTTTCCCACTACATATACCTCTAGTACCTAGGATCTACTGGATCATATATTTTGATCACAGCCTGGACCTGCTGCAGAGCCCTTTCCTGGCTGCCCCATGTCCCACTGAAAGCTGATAGCTTTTCCTGTTACTTGGTCAGTCAATCAGAGCACATTATAAGGAACCAACATGAGTGCTCTTCAAACTACCAAGTATATCCACGCCAATTATTCATTCAGGGACCAAAGGTAAATGACCCTCAGTTACAGACCCAGAAGACCTATGAGCCAGAAAACCTGGGCCCAAATTCCCTTTTTACTTGCTCATATTATGTCTCCACCCTATTTTGTCAACTCAGATAAAGTCCTTAAAATGTTTTTATATTCTCCTGTCTTCATGGAATGAGGATTTGAGTCAATGGCTGCAGGTGCCTTTGAGGAAGCCTCAGAGTAATCATTATTGAGAATACTTGCCATGTGTCACGGGATCCTTCCTTGTGAGGACACATCATGTCTCTCGTTTCAGTGGGTTCTGGTTTGGATAACTGGTCAAAAGATGGTGACTTTTTATTGGTGCAGTTGCCCTCTGCCTACTGATCATGCATCTTGTTTTCTTTTGCTGTATAGACTGAGCAATACTCGTTGACTGACCATTTATCCTGCCTGTCTTAGTTCGTTTTGTGATGCTATAACAGAATACCTAAGACTGGGTAATTTATAAGACATAGAAATTTATTTCTTTCAGTTCTAAAGGCTGAGAAGTCCAAGGTTGAGGGGCCTACATCTATCAGGGGACTTCTTGCTACATCATCCCATGGTAGAAGGCAGAAGGGCAAGACATCATGCATTAATGCATTAATCTATTCATGAGAGCAGAGCACTCATGACCTAATTACCTCTTAAAGGTCTCACCTCTCAACAGCATTGCATTGGGTATTCAGCTTCCAATGCCTGAACTTTGGGGAACACATTCAAGCTGTAGCTCTTCCCCGGAGAACACCAGGCTCTATTTACCATCTCTACAGCTCTTCTTTGGTCAGACCACCTGGTTCCACTAGGACCTTGCTCCTTGTTATAATAAATGCACCCACTTTTTTCCTGCCAGTTAAGCACCATCAACTGGAATCTATTATTACAGAATCCTATCATCCACATTGCTTTCAGGGAATTCAATTCTATAACAGCATCTTTCTCTGTCAGTGCTGACCTACAGAGAATAGCCCCCTTTGTACTTCTTAAGAATGCCAGTGACCCTCTCATTAGCACATTGATTATTATTTTGGTAAATGAAGCATCCCTAGGTCTTCTCACTGTACTGGCCAATCAGTGGGTCTTTCTAACCATATGTAATATATCCACTATGCAGGCCTATTCCCTAGGACTTTTTGTTGTTATTGTTTGCTTTTTTATTTTTTTTTATTTTTAACTTGATAAGTAATTATATATATTTATGGGGTACAATGTGATGTTTGATGTATGTTTACATTGTGGAATGATTAAATTGGGCTAATTAATATATCTATCACCTCACATACTTATTAGGCTACAAAATTTAAATCTTCTCCCTGAGACTTTTTTTTTAAATTATCATGAGTGCATAATAGTTGTATTATATATTTTTATAGGATGCATGTTTTGGTACAGGCATATAATGTGAATTAATCAGATCAGGGTAATTGGGGTATCCATCACCTCAGGCATTTATCATGTCTTTGTGTTAGGAACATTCCAATTCCATACTTTTAGTTATTTTAAAGTATACCCAACTCATTGTTAATTATTGTCATTTTGTTGTGCTATCAAATATTGTTCATTTCATCTAATCTAATACATTTTTGCACCCATTAAGCATCCTACTTTATGCCTGTCTCCCTGCTACCCATCCTAGACTCTGGTAACCATCATTAGACTCTATGTCTCCATGAGATTGTTTTTAATTGTTTTTAATATTTAGTTCCCATATATGAGTGAGAACATGCAAGATTTGTTTTACTGTGCTTGGCTTATTTTACTTAACATAATGTTCTCCAATTCTGTCTATGTTGTTGCAAATGGCAGAATTTTATTCCTTTTTATGGCTATATAATATTCTATTGTATACATTCACCACAATTTCTTTATCCATTCATCCACTGATGGACACTTAGGTTGATTCCAAATCTTGGCGATTGTGAGTAGTGCTAAAATGAACATGGGAGAGCAAATATCTTGATTTCTCCCTCTAAACAACAGTGTTCTGGCATTTCTACTTCACTTGGTGCTGCATCACAGTATCTTCTGGTCTCACTCATGGCCAGGCCATTTTTCTTACCCCACTTCCAAACAAAAGACATTCATTCCCTAGGACTTGTTTTTCCCATAATAGAACCTTATGAGGCATAAGGAATACTTAGTGGTCCTGAGCTTTAGGATCACAAAAACCTATGCATTCTATTTGGAACAGGAAAGGGAGAAATTTCTACCAAGTAGTCACACTACCAATGGCAGCTACAGAAAAAAAGAAAGAAAAAGAAAAGATGAAAGGAAGCAAGGAAGCAAGGAAGGAAGGAAGGAAGGAAGGAAGGAAGGAAGGAAGGAAGGAAGGAAGGAAGGAAGGAAGGAAGGAAGTCGGTCCATTTTCAAAATCTCTGTATAGCTTATCATGTGGAAGTATGACACCACATTTTTTATTTCTTTCCAATATTGCTTTAGGCTGCCCAGAAGATTGGTGCTTTGAACAACTGCCTGGTTTACTCATCCCCTAACCTGGGCCTAGGTCCTCCCTGCAGAGTGAGTGGTTGCTCTGCTGTGAGTTTGGCTTAAATATCTTTCATTTCTCACAACTACTATTGCTTACACTTCTCTTTTTCTGCAGACCTCAAGAAAGCAACAAGGAGAAGTGATCAATACCAGAACCTTTCTCCATTTTGGGGAATTTAGAGGTTTTACAATTTTTTTGGAGCACCCAGTATTTTCCCTTCATTCCCAAAACAGAAGACAGCTCCATTAATGCTCCCCAGAATTAGCATACTCCCCTCAAACTGTTCTCCAAAGTTGTTTTTCAAGGTAAATTAACTCACTTAGTCTAGGGCTTGACAATATCCTAAATTCCTCAGATTCCACACCTTCATTGGACCTGAGGGAATATACAAAAATTATAATAAAATCCAGAAATGATCCTGGAATCCAAAAGTCTTCCAATTCTTGACTCAATTTTATTATTTTTGACTCATTTAGTTTGCCTATAGTAGGCAGAATGTTAAGTCTGCCTCGATATCTCAACTCTTCTGAAGAATTAGATTCGATCTCATTTTATATATTTCTTCAGAAAAAATAAGTGCCATGGATTAGATTGCAGTAGATTGCTAGACCTTAAAAGAAGGGTCAGTTTTTGTAATTTGTGAGGTAACAATATGCAGTGCATAATTTTATTTTAATATGCTGAAAAATAATTGATTCTAATATAAAAATCATATCATTATGTTTTTGTCCATCTAATAGCATGCACTTAATAGAAAAGTGCTTCATTCCAGCTCTTTTGGAGTCTGTGGCAAAGTATAAAATGTTTATTATAAGATCTATAAATTGTCTGGCAAAAACACTTCTATTACTGTTGGAAGCAAAGATTATTTTTTAAAAGTCTTATCGAAATGTGTTTCTTCTTAAGAACTAGTACTGACATAAATAGGAGATAAAATTACATTAAGTGCAATACAATGCCCTGAGTTATTTGTTCCCTCACCAAACATTTAATAAACAACAACACATTGCCAGGCAGAATGCACCAAAGGCATAAAAAGATGACTATGATTCATTTGCTCACTATCAGAAGCTCACCGTCTGATGAAAGAGAAAGGTATATTTGATAATACTAGAGGGTTATGATAGGCATTATCACTGTTTTAGCTATGAACGTTTTGAGAAGGACCAGAAAAGGTGAATAGAATTATTATAAACCAGAAACTTTCACATTAAGGTTCCGTATGATCCTCACTACAACCCCATGAAATAAGCATTATTGTTTTTATTAAGTTTGCCTGAGATTCTGTAGCTAGTAAGTGGCTTAAACCAAACTCTCTCCAAAATCCCTGATCTTTGTAGAATACTAGGGGTTGGTAAACTACAACTTGTGGGCCAAATCTGACCTGCTGCCTATTTTTGTAAATAAAGATTTATTGGAACACAGCCATGCCCATTTGTTTACACACTGTCTAAGGATGCTTCCACACTACAAAAGCAAAGTTTAGCAGTCACAGCAGAGACCATTTCACCCGCAAAGCTGAAAATATTCAGCCTTTTACATAAAAGGTTTTTTTTCTGATTCCTGCATTATACCATACCACAGTGGGACTAAAACATGGGCAATTTTGGCAAGGTCTGGAGACATTTTTTGGTTGCCTCAACGTGGGTTTGTTGCTGGCGTGCTTATGTATGGAGATGAGAATGCTGCTAAACATCCTCTAATACATAGGACGTTCTCACCTCACAGAGAGTTATCTAACCCAAAATGTCGATAGTGCTTCTTTTGCAAAATCTTGCCATCCCAAACCCCCCATCTAATGAAATTTGTGTAGTCCTATTACACAACTTCATGAAAAGTACAATTTTCATTCTGTGGAACTTGCTAAATATTTGGCATTTTTACTATATGTTATTACATTAGTGAGTTAAATGTCAACTAGAAATTTCAAAATATTTGCTTCTCCCAAAAAGTAAGTTTCCCAGCTGTATGTTTGGTGTTAATACATTATTCTAACATAAACCATAAAACAGACCATCTGAAGACTTCTGTGTAAAGATGGCTGACTCTCAAAAGCCAACTAAAGCAGCAGTAAAGAGATCTTTTTGAAGTTATAACCTACAGGAGTGGGAATGATGGCAGAGATCATGGCAACAACACTTTAGAAGCTTGGAAGCAAATGGACCAATGGTAAATGACAACAGACCTCAGAAACTGAATCCCAAGACAGCAGTGGGAAAAAGCTGAGAAATAACTAGATTTTCACCAAAGAATTTTCCCAACCCTTAGGAATTGGCAAAACAAGTCCTGTGGAAGGAGGACTAAAGCTAATGGTGAAAGAACAGAGGATTGAAAATCTGATAAAGGAACTATCACAGGCTCAGAGCCCCTGACTGACTCTGAGCAAATGGATCACTGTCTCTCTCCTTCCTTGCAAAGAGGTAACACAGAGGTTCTCTGGAATAGGGCACCCCAGACATGGTCAGTCAAGTGGTTAGCTCTGTACTGAGAACAGAGAAGTCTGGGGAATAAATGCATACTGGGTGCTGAGACTCCACCCACAACTCCATACCTCACTGCCACTCAACTCCCAGAATGCTGGCAGAGATAGGAGAAAATATTGCAAACGCTAAACAAGAACAGGGACATATTTTTAAAAATCCAAGAAAAAAAAAAAAGAAAAAATGTCGAACTTGAAAGCAGAAATGAAAAACTCATAGATAATTTGAAAAATAAATCTGAAGAAATCTTCTAGCATAGCATTATATGGCAAAGGAAAAAGACACACAAACAATAAGCAAATGAAGAGACAAGTTTAGAAGGTTCAATATCTGAATGATAAGATTTCCAGAGGGAAGACACAGACAAAGCAGGGATGAAAAATCAGCAATAAAATAATCCAAGAGAATGAATCCCGAGCACAATGGATGATAGATCCACCAAAACATAAATGGATACATCTCAGATTGAGTTAAAGAGATTTTCTAAAAAGCCTCCAAAAAAGGTATAACATAAAAATCAAATTACATAAGAGGATCAAAAATGGCTTTTAGAATTCTCAACAGCTGGAGGCTAAAAGGTAATGGAGCAATGCCTTCAGGATCCTAAAGGAAATTGTCTCCAACCCTGAATTCCATATAATGCCAAATTATCATCAGCTTTTAGGGTAAAATAAATATATTTTCAGACATCAAGGTCACAAAAAGTTTACCCCCGTTCCCATGCATTCTCTCTTAGGAAGCACCCTTCCTCCAATACAACAAAATAGAAAACCTGAAAGTAGAAGACAAAGTGTCTTAGCCCAGGTTTTCCTGAAAGCAGAGCCTTAGACAAGTAATGTGTTATTATGAGGTGTGACCAGGGAACAAGAGTTATTGGGTACGGAGCAAGTCAGGAAAAGAGGAAGAGATATTTTTCAGGATGTCTATCCAGAAAATCATGAAGTCTTTGTCATTTAGTTTCTGTGTGATGCTGGTCAGAATTTCCCCTGACAGAGCCAACTTTCTGCCCTTCCAGGTGGCACATGCACGAACACCAAGTCAATTCCAGCAGTATCTGGACACTCAAGACCAGAAGCAAGAGGTATGCAGGGCAGGCCCAAGCTGAGGTCCTCCCAGGTTGTTCTCTTGTGAACTGGTCAGAGTACTTGCAGAACTGATCATCACAGCATGGCTGGATTAGAAAAGAATCTGAAGTGGTGCAAGAGGGTATGGTAATATTGGGCTACCTAATATTTCCTGTTATCCTCTCTTTCTAAGCACACATTTCTCCGCACCCTGGTAGTTAGGCATGACCACATGATTTAGTTGGGCCAATTATTTGGTTTGGCTACTTCCAGAGTGAAACACTTAAAAATGGGTGCACGATTTCCCATGTTCTCATCCCTGCCTCAACGATCATAGAAACACTTACCAATGTGGTAGCACCACACTATAAAAGTTATCTGGGATTCTGGTCCAACAAAGCTGCTCTGAAAACACATCCAGAGTCATTCGGACCTACATTGAACTTTGTGTAAGAGATAAACAACTTTCGCCATGTGTTGTGACTCATATTTTTGTGCTAGACTGACTTCAGATAGAGGAAAAAAGAAAATTTCCCATAGGAAAGAGGTAACTTCAATTTCCAGGATAACAGTTAAAGGATATCTTGGGATTTCAGAGAGGCAATAATAAAAATAAATAAATAAAGAGCACCTTGTTCACACGGCAGAGGATCAGAAAGCTCCAGAGCAGACTTCTTCAGGAAGAAGAAATGGAGAGAATGTCCGATGAGTCTGAATTCTGGACAAGAGTTACACAACAGGCAAAGATTTTGAGGTTAAATTCCTTATCAAATGTTAGAAAACTGAAATGTATTAAAGCAAGATGACTGTTAACTGTGAAGAAAGACTTTTATACTAAAAGAAGAGTTATAATTTGCTATGGACCTGTGCTATAAATAGCATTCACTTAGTCATTAATCTGTATACCCTGCTTATTGATCTAAGAAAAACATACCTATCTTATGAAAATGGTAGAGTGAGAAGCATAAGCTTGGCTGATGAGAACAGGGAAGAATAAATTTTTAATTTTCCAGAATGGGAAGTAAAAATAAAGAAAATTTACTAAAATTGAAAAAAATAAAAAAGTATCAACTCAAAATGTTATTTAGAGACATAAAAATAAATACCAAAATATTAGCTGGAAGAGTTGAGAGTAGCTGACTCTGAAGTAGGAAAAATGTGAAGAAGTACACAGGAGAGTGCTGTTTTTCCATAATAAATATTATAGAATTATTTGACTGTAAATTATTGCACATATAACTTACAATAAAAAAAATGAATGAAAATCAACATTCTTTTGCTATGATTCTATGTCTTGAAAGCTCCTAATTCATCTTTCTCCTCTTCATTCATCGCCACATGTTCAGGAAATGATTATTAATGTTTAATGTAATTATTATATATCTATGTTTGCACAGCATAGTCTCAAACTACTTTCCTAACTGTAAGTGATAGGGCAGCTATATTATTCCAAGGTCCCAGAGTTAACAAATACCCAGGCCAAATTGTAAACCCGCACTCATCTCCCCAGAACACACTGCCTCTAATATGTCATGGTTTTGGGGGGGGGAAGTGGAAATGATCAAGAGATGAGAATTTGAGTCACAGTCTCAACACTAGAAGAAGCTACATAGCTTTGCCTGGAATTGAATGTTATGTCCTCATAATTAATTAAAGACTCTTAAAGAAAAATTAAGGAGTTATTTATCTATCATCAAGATAGTGAATAAGTATTCAAAGAACACGAGTGGATAGGTTCAGGGCAAAATAAAGGTAATTTTCTACCAATGCATCAAAAGCTTGTTCTAATCAATCCTTAAGGCATTTTGAGTACCTAGGAGGCACCAAGCATCAAACAGGACACTAGGGTCAAAGATTAATACGCCATCGTCTTTGGCCTTATTGCTGACTCTCTTCTTGTAGTTCTTATTGCAGCTGTTATTTTACATTTATAGATACATCTTTTGTTTACTGCCAAGAACAATATCTGGTTCTACTCACTGTTATTCTTGAAATATAGTGGTCAACACATGATCATTTAATGAATGAACAGGTGAATAATAAATAAACAAGAGGATAAATGGTCAGCTGTGAACTTGGATCAGATGGAAAATGAAAAGAATTGGAAGAGTGCCAATCAGAATACTTTCTATAATTGCCACCCCCACATCATTCTTATGATAGCTTTCTACTTGTTTCATAAGTCAGTTACTTTTCCTGGTGGCTAAACAATTAGCTCTGGAAATCATGTGTCAACCATCTGAATCCTTCAGAGTACCTACTGTAAGATTTGGTAAAGACGAGATACAGAACTCAGCACATACTTTATGAATGAGTACAGCCAAGGCAGTGGCTCTTGCTGACACATCCTCATCACTGGCCATGGAAGTTAATCCACAATACATGGTTGAATATGCAAGGCTGCTCATCATTGTCTTCTTATTTAACCTTATCTGACATCACCAGAAATGTTGGGAAGGTCTAAAAATAGCTCTGCCACACTTATTTAGAAAGGATTCCGTGTATGATAAACTCCTCTAAATTTATTCATTTTTTTCTCTTTGTTTACTCAATAAACACCTATTTATATTTAATCAATAAATACCCATTGTGTTAATGAAAAGTTACATAAATTTTTTGAGTCAACAAATACTTATTGAGTCAATAAATATCTATATGCATTAAGTGCTATACCATGAGTTAGCCAGTACTGGAGTCACATGGTATCTTCAGAATATTACAGTAAGGCATATGGTTTCTGTTGGGCTTAGAAGAACATCTATTAACAATAAAAGGATTCATCATGAAGGAATCTTCTTCCCTACTTACTTTTCCCCAAGTAACATTTATTCATTTATTTTATTATTACATAGCAGCATGTCACCAAGAAATATAAAGATCAATGGAGAAAGGTCCTGATGTGTAGTTTCTTCTTACACCTTTTAAGATTATCCAACATTAAACAACTGGTATGCTGTGCATGTAACTTGGCATCCATGTGCAACCTTACTAACATCTGTTGAACAACTGGCAGAAAAAGAAGAATAATTCATCCTCTTTTCTTCAATTGTGTAAAAGCAGTAAATATTGGAAAAAATTTTGTTTCTGTTGATTGGCACTCATGAAGACTTTAGGAGTGATTAGCATAACCAGATGTTTCCCTAGTAATAGGTAGGTATTACAGGACATATTTCTACTATCTTTAATATTCCAACAAGTATTGGCAAGTAACTACTATGAGTCAAATATCATACTAGATGCCAGAAAGGCGAAAGAAAGAAAGAAAGAAAGAAAGAAAGAAAGAAAGAAAGAAAGAAAGAAAGAAAGAAAGAAAGAAAGAAAGAAAGAAAGAAAGAAAGAAAGAAAGAAAGAAAGAAAGAAGAGAAGGAAGGAAGGAAGGAAGGAAGGAAGGAAGGAAGGAAGGAAGGAAGGAAGGAAGGAAGGAAGGAAGGAAGGAAGGAAGGAAGGAAGGAAGGAAGGAAAAATCTCCCCTCCTTTAAGGAGCTTTCTCTCTAAGAGAAAGAATTGACAGGTGAACAATTGCCATCGAAAGTGACCAGAGCTGTAATAGATGTAGGGTTAAGTTCTATACAGAAGTTGTCTACTCTGGTCTACAGTGATCATTGAAATGGGCTTTCAAGATAAGTAGGATTTTCCAGGGGAAGAAAAGATTGGAGTGGCAAACAGTGGAAAGAGCATATTCAAAGATTCAGAGTCTAGCTGAGAACTTGGAATATTACCAAATAAATATATGTGAGGAGAATGGATATGGAGTCAACAATGCCAAAAATGAAAGTTATAGCCAAAGAGTGAAGAGCTTCTTTTATGAAAAGGGCTGCACTGTATACCTATAGCAATTGGGAATCTTTTTAGCTGAAAAAGAAAGAAAGAGAAAGAGAGAGAGAGAGAGAGAGAGAGAGAGAGAGAGAGAGAGAGAGAGAGAGAGAGAGAGAAAAGAAAGAAAGAAAGAAAGAAAGAAAGAAAGAAAGAAAGAAAGAAAGAAAGAAAGAAAGAACGAACTTAAAATCCAAATCTCAAATAAACAATTATGTCCTCATATTACTATTTCTTTATAATTATTCTAAAAGAAAATATTCTATAGTGAATTATTTAGTTCTCTTCTAATAACTATTTGAAAGGCTAAAGTGATTCAAATTTTGAGAGCACAAATTAAACTTGTCTGAGGTTTCACTTCATATGATCATATTACCACGGAATTATAGGGGAATAAAAGACTTGAGAGGGCATAAAATTAACTATCACTTATGTATTTGCCATTTGAGGATTTAATATCAAACTGAGCTTGTATTGTAAGTTTTTTGCAAAACCTTTTGTTCTTCCATGAACTTAAAAATACAATGTAGGTTTGTGAAACTGACCAACAGGATGAAGTATGGGTAACAACACATGTCCCCTCCTTCCCAGAGTCTTCAAAACCAGGAGCTTCCCCTATTGAAAGGTTATCCCAAGCAAATCATCACACGGGAAAACAGATTACTTCTAATCAAAATTTTAAACTTCTTCTATGTAAAAGACACCATTAAGAGAATAAAAAGACAAGCCCCAGACTGGGAGAAAATATTTGCAAAAAACATATCTGATAAATAACTGTTATACAAAATACTGTATTTAAAAACTCTTAAAACTTAACAATAGAAAAACAAACTTATTAAAAAGGGGGCAAAAGATCTGGACAGACACCTCAACAAAGAAGATATACAGATACAAAATAAGCATATGAACAGATGTTCAACATGTATATCATTAGTGGATTGCAAATTTAAAGAACACGATGCCACTACTCACCTTTCAGAATGGCTGAAATCCAAAAACTGGCAATGGGTAAGAGAACATAGAGCAACAGGAACTCTCATTTATTGCCTTTGGTAATGCAAAATTGTACAGCAACTTTGGCAGAAAGTTTGGCAGTTTCTTACAAAACTAAACACACTTTTACGATACAATCCAGCTCTTAGCATACCAATCAAGTTCTTAAATATTTACCCGATTAGGTTGAAAACGCACATCCATACAAAAACACATGCACACACATGATAATAGTATCTTTACTCATCATTGCCAAAAACTGGAGGCAGTCAAGATGTCCTTCAACAGATGAGTGGATAAACAAATTGTCATACATCTTTACAATAGATAAGTATTCAGCAATAAAAAAGAAATGTGCTATTAAGCCATAAAAGATAGAAGAATCTTCCTAAAGGAATGAAGCCAATCTGAAAGGGCTCCATACTGTATGATTTCAACTCTATGACATTCAGCAAAATTCAAAACTATGGAGACAGTAAAAACCACTGGTTGCCAAGGGTTGGTGGGGAGAAAGAGATGAATAGCCAGAACACAGAATATTTTTAGGGTGGTAAAACTATTCTGCATAATATTGTAATGGTGGATACATGCCATTATGCTTTAGTTAATAATAGTGTATCAATACTGACTTAATTGTAACAAACGTACCACATCAATATAAGATGTTAATAACAGGATGAGCTCTGTGTGTGTGTGTGTGTGTGTGTGTGTGTGTGTGTGTGTACAAGGGCTATTATGGGGGTTCTCCATACTGTCTACTCAATTCTTCTGTAAATTTGAAACTATTCTAAAAAAATAAAGTCTAATAATTTTTTAAAAATCAAAGAAAACTGAAAGAATTATATGGTAAAAGAAAAATTATTTTTGGCTCCAATACAACTCTATACTGACTCCTTGTAAGGTGGAATTGGGCCTAATAATATTATAGTTTGGACCAGCGTAGGCAACCTTACCTTAAAAACCCCCATCCTCTGCAAAAGAGCTGATGAGACATAGCAAAGAGTCTTAGGCTGCTGGACGCATTGCCACATGTGAGCCCTGCTTATGTGCTGCTCACTGTACTATATTGATTTTCTGTGACTGTGTAACATAGTACCACAAACTTAGTGACCTAAAACTACACACATTTATTATGTCATGGTTTTTGTAGATCAGGTGTCTGGTACTCAGGGTCTCATAGGCTACAATCAAGACGTTGTTTGTTAATCACCTGTGAGGTAAGAGCTGCATTTCAGCCTGATGGGGGAAGAATCTGTTTCCAAGCTCATCCAGGTTGCCAGCAACATTTCTGTCCTTGTGACATATGGCTTTTTGCAGGCTATTGGCCGGAGGCCACCCTCGAGTCCTAGAGGCTGGAGACCCACAGTCCCTTGCCACGTGGGCTTCCTCAACATGTCTGCTTTCTTCACCAGGACAGGCCTGAGCATCCCCGCCTCTGCTGAGAAGGGGTCATACAGCACCATGTAAGCACAGTGGTGACATTCCATCACCTTTGCTGTATTCTACCTGTTAGAAGCAAGTTCACAGTTCACACACACATACAGACACACACACACACACTCAGGAAAGTGGATTACAGAGAGACATGGACACCAGGAAGAGGGGACTCACTGGAAGTCACGTTGGGGGCTGTCCACAGCACAGGCCAATGGAAGGACTGCAAGAACAAGAGCAGCAACCCAAACCAAAACACACCAGAACTCATAGCCTTGAGGGAAAGCTTCAGATCTATGACAAACAGCATTCAGCCCATCAGATAGAGTTCTGACTGAATGGATGGGATTAGCTGTCAGTGTGTACCCTCAGGTTTTAATGCAACAAAATGTGCATGCAACATAAGCAGGTGGTTTGTATCATGCTTCCGAGCTGAACTACAGGCCTATTATATTTATTCTTTTATTAAATCACAATAGTTACATCAAACATGTATGTATCACCTGTCTTTCAGGTGGTGCTCTATGTCTCAATTAATCATTTTATTTAAAAAAGCATTTTTATAATCCCTATTTTACAGAGTAGTTTCAGGAATAGTAAGTGACAGAGTCAGGATTCAACCCCAGGAGGCTACCTGGGTTGTTGTGAAATAGTGAAGTGAGATATGGAAAAAACTTTTTGTAAGGTCATTACATTTGTAAGGAAAAAAATAAAAGCTCCCAGAAAATTATTACTCTCTCTCATCTAAGCCCACTCTCCCCAGTACAACTCTTTACCATCTGGTTCATTCACAGATTTTAATGAATGTTACTAGATCAAATTTTAGAGTGCTATAGTCCATCTGCTATAAGTGGGGCTGTGGAAATAGAACGTTAGCACATTCTACTAGTCAATAACCAAGACTTATTGTTCAGTTCCTATCTCTAATCTACAAGTCATCATCATTGATGTCTCCATGACAACAAATCTAATTTTAAAAAGAGATTGGCAGTATACAGATCTGTATATAGTAAATTTCTGACATGTGAATTTACTAAGTATGCGGTATATGTAAGGCCTTATACAAAATGTAGATGCATTGGGGGAAATAAAAATGAATATGGATTATTTCTGCCTCCAAGGAGTTTATAATCCAGTTGGAGAGGCAGGCATATAGCAAATATAATAAAAGACAGAATGAAATAAGCACTACTAATAGAGGCATAAGCAATATGGTAAGGGAGCTCAGAGGAGCAGGGATGGGTGTTGCAGAGTGAATCAGATATCAGACTTGCTCTCAACATTCAACTACCACAGCCTTCTCTGTGATCTGAAAGTTCTGCTGTCAATTTAGAAAGCAAAGGAGAAAGCATTTGGGAGACCATGAAAGCAGAAAGGCCGTGAAAACCATTGGCAGTGGATTGCTGGAGCCGCAAGTAGACAGGCCCGAGGTGACACACCCCTTCTGGATTTGTCTGTAAATCAACTGTGAGGTGAGGTTCTGTGAGAGATTGACACCAAGAGACCTCCTTCTTCATGTTGAAAACTGGGCAGAAAGGAGAGGAGAACTGAATTTCAAGAAAAAGCAGCCATGGTTCACAAAGTATTCAGATTGATATGGTGAACATATTAGGTCTAGACCTCCGGGATAAGTTTTATGCTGTGTTCCCAAATAAACATCTATTATAAATAATTTATTACTAGGTGATGTGAGACATTCTGTGATGCTGCAGCTGTGCCATTTTCAGTGCACAGACTTAATCTAATCAGATTTTGTTCCAAATCTCATGAAACAATTTTATGTGCTATTAATTAATTGAAGAGTTATATATTGAATGCCTACTATGTCCCCAGTACAGGGATAATTCTATGGGTACAATGGTAAGTCTTTAGTCTATACAAGCAATTATTCACCAGAAACGATCATGTTAATATGTAGTCATCATTGCTGAGCTTGCCATTAATTGGTCTTTTAATAGGGAGGGTTGGTATTTTCTCTTTCTCCCTTTGGTTTCGCACAACTGTACCTGCAATTTAATCAGAATGTTGTTGGGTGTGCCTGCGCTTCCCCGCCAACGTTTCAGCTTTGGGCAAATGCCAACCCTTAGGAAATTTTCATCTTGAGACTGTTTCCCTTCTTACAACATCATGTACTGTCGCCAAAAACATCAGCCTACTTAGGGAAGATCCCTTTTTGCTCACTCTCATCCATTTCTGGACTCAAATAATAAACACTTACTCCTACATCTGAATCACAATTTCTTTTTCTCCTTTTCATTACTAATTCACCCAAAATAATCCTCACTAATCTCATGGATCAATTTTTTTAACATGTTCTTGATAACTTTAGTACTAAACTAATTCCTATTTTTCTATTTCCTTTTGTTTTGTTTTTCTTTTTTTTATTATTTTGGGAAGAAAATTTTTATTTTACTTGTTTATTTTTATTTAAGAATATTACAGGGGTACAAATGTTTTGGTTACATGGATTGTTTTTGTGCTGCCTAAGACAAAGTTATAAGTGTGCCCATCACCCACATAGTGTACATTGTACCCATTAGATATTATTTCACTCATCCCCTCCTCCCCCACAACCTGTTTTATTTCCATTGAGTTTTACTTCCTATTGTGCCCATGTGTGCTGTTTGGTTAGTTCCAATTTAACAGTGAGTACATGTGGTGTGTGTTTTACCATTTTTGCAATACTTTACTGAGGAGAATGGTCTCCAGTTCCAGATTGTTACAAAAGATATTAATTCATTTTTATAGCTGAGTAGAACTCCATGGTATACATATACCACATTTTATTAATCCACTCATGAACTGATGGGCACTTGGGTTGATTCCACATCTTTGCAATCGTGTATTGTGCAGCAATAAACATGCTAGTGCAAGTGCCTTTTTGAAAAAATGACTTTTTTTCATTTGGATAAATATTCAGTAGTGGGATTGCAGGATCAAATGATAGGTCTACTTTTAGTTCTCTGAGGAATCTCCATACTATTTTCCATAGATGTTGTACTAATTTGTAGTCCCACCAACAGTATATAAGTGGTCCTTTCTCTCTTCATTCATGCCAGCATCTATTGTTTGGGGACTTTTAAAAATTTTTTTTATTTCACCATATTATGGAGGTACAAATACTTAGGTTACGTATATTGGTTTTGCCCTACCCAAGTCAGAGCTTCAAGTGTGTTCATCCCCCAAACCATGCACACTGCACCCATTAAGTGTGTATATACCCATCACTTCCTCCCCCTTCCCATCTTCCTGATGCTCAATTAATGTTATCACATGTGCACTCAAGTGTTGTTCAATTAATACTAATTTGATGGTGAGTACATATGGTGCTTGTTTTTCCATTCTTGTGACACTTCGCTTAGTAGAATGGATTTCAGCTCTATCCAGTATAATACAAGAGGTACTAGATCACCATTGTTTTTTGTGGCTAAGTAGAACCCCATGGTATACATATACCACATTTTATTTGCACTTGGTTGTTTTATGGGCACTTGGGTTGTTTCCACATCTTTGCATTATGAATTGTGCTCCTATAAACATTTGAGTGCAGATGTCTTTTTTATAGACTATCTTGTTCTTTTGGACAGATGCCCAGTAATGGGATTTCTGGATCAAATGGTAGTTCTACTTGTAGCTCTTTGAAGTATCTCCATATTACTTTCCACAGAGGTTGTACTAGTTTGCAGTCCCACCAGCAGTATATGAATGTCCCTATCTTTCCACATCCATGCCAACATTTACTGTTTGGGGACTTTTTGATAAGTGCCATTCTCACTGGAGATAAGTGATATCTCATTGTGGTTTTGATTTGCATTGGGGTTAGGTGATACCTCATTATGGTTTTGATTAGAATTTCCCTGATGATTAGTGATATTGAGCATTTTTTCACATGTTTATTGGCCATTAGTATATCTTTTTTTGAAAAGTTTCTGTTCCTATCTTTTGCCCATTTTTAATGGGGTTGTTTGATTTTTTTTCTTGCTGGTTTTCTTGGGTTCTTTGTAGATTCTAGTTATTAGTCTTTTATTGGATATATAGCATGAGAATATCTTTTCCCATTCTGTAGGTTGTCTATTTGCTCTTGTAATAGTTTCCTTGGCTGTGCAGAAGCTTTTTAATTTAATCAAGCCTTGTTTATTTATTGTTGTTGTTGCTGTGATTGCCACTGGGATCTTCTTCACAAATTCTTTGCCAAAGCCAATATCTGGAAGAGTTTTCCAACACTTTTTTCTAGAATTCTTATGGTTTCATGTCTTAGGTTTAAGTCTGTTATCCATCTTGAATTAATGTTTGTAAGTGGTGAGAGATATGGATCCTGTTTCAATTTTGTACATGTGGCTATCCAATTTTCCCTGCACCATTTATTGAATAGGGATTCTTTTCCCCAGTGTACATTCTTGTCTGCTTTGTCAGAGATCAGATGGCAATGTGTGGATGGTTTTATATTTTGGTTCTCTGTTCTATTTCATTGTTCTGTGTCTCTATTTTTGTGTCAATCCAATGCTGTTTTGGTTACTATAGCCTTGTAGTATAGCCTAAAGTCTGGTAAAGTGACACCTCCAATTTGTTTCTTTTGCTTAATGTTGCTGTGGCTATTTGGGCACTTTTCTGGTTCCAAAAATATCATAGAATTATTTTTTTTAGATCTGAGAAAAATTATGTTGATATTTTGGTGGTAATTGCATTGAATCTGTAAATCGCTTTGGGTAGTATGAACATTTTAATAATGCTATGTTTTTCTTTCAAAGAGGACTCATAATATTTGCAACTCCCAAAATATCTACCATTCTGAGGGAACAAAGCTCTCAAATTCTGCACAGAAGTAGAAAAGTCATTTGTTTCTACCCACTATTGTATTTTAAAATGTTAACCTCAAAAGATGTTCCACATCTTATGTCATCAAGGAAATGCAAACTAAAACAACAAGGAGATACTACTACACACCTGTTAGAATAGCCAAAATCCAGAATTGACAACACCAAATGCTGACAAGGATGCAGAACACAGGAGCTAAGTCATTGCTTTGGGAATGCAAAATAGCACAGCTACTACAAAAGACAGTTTGGAAGTTTCTTACAAAACTAAACTCTCTTAGCATGTTATCTAATAATCACACTCTTTTGTATTTACCCAAAGGAGTTGAAAACTTAAATCCACTTCAAAGCCTGCAAACAGACATTTATAGCAGCCTTATTCATAATTGCCAAAACTTGAAACTAACCCATATGTCCTTCAATTGATGAATGGACAAATAAATAGTGGTATATTCAGACAATGGATTATTATTCAGTGTCAAAAAGAAATGAGCTATCAAGCCATGAGAAGACATGAAGGAAACTTAAATCCATATTACAAAGTGAAAGATGCCAATCTGTAAAGGCTACATACTGTATGATTCCAACTATATGAGATTCTTGAACAGGTAAAAGTACGAAACTAGTGAAAAACATCAGTGTTTGTCAGATGTTAGAAGTGAGTGAGAGAGAAACAGTCAGAACACAGAGGATTTTTATTGCAGTGAAAATACTTTGTATGATACCATAATGGCAGATTCATGATACATTTGTCTCAACTCACAGAATGTGTAACACCAAGAGTGAATCCTAATGCAAACTATGTACTTTGAGTGATTCTGTTGTGTCAATGTAGGATTACCAATTATAACAATTGTACCACTCCAGTGGGGAATTTTGATAATGGGGGAAACTATGCATGCGGTAGTGTGAGGGAGTAGATGGGAAATCTCTGTATCTTCCCCTCAATTTTGCTGTGATGCTAAGATTGTTCTAAAAACTAAGACTTTAAATAAATTTTTATTCTGCATTCTAACAGTAAGATTACTATATTTATATAAATTCAAAGAAATAACAAATTTCCAAGTACTCTCTGTCAATCAAAACTTTAACAGGCATTGAGAGCAATGCTTAATGTGTGTAAAAAATACACCTGGAAATCTTCCTTAAATGCAGATTCTGATTTGATAGATCCGGAGCTGGAAGATTCTGAATTTCTAATAAGGTCCTGGGAGACGACAATGTTGCTGATTATTGGACAACACTTTGAGCAGCAAGGACTTAACGAAAAATCTTAAGTGTATACTAAGTGCACAATCTGTTCATCATAACGATATAGTTGTGGCCCAGCTTTCAGATGGAATGACTACAGACTGGATTAGGGAGAAGAATTTTCAAAGTAGGTCTCAACCGGTGACATATTAAGAGGAATATATCTATTCCACTGCATAAAATAAAATATTTTTGTGTGATAGAAAAAATGCTTAAAAAATATGTATACTTTTATGCTCCATGTCATCAGAAATATTTCAAAGAATTATAACCCTATAGCCCAACTGTTACATAATTAGCTTCAATTCTCTTTGCTCATATGAACTTTCACCATTAGTCCTTTAATATCAAGAACACTAGTATTTTTTAATCTGGTCAAATCCAGATTTTGAGGAATGTGAATCTTACAAAATTTAGAGGCGAACCCTTTAAGAAAAATAATATCATATTATGAATACAAAATTAGGAGTAAAAGTGAATGTTTATTTAGAAAAATTTTCAGGGCTACCCTAGAGTCATGGGGCATGAGGAGACATGTCATGGAGGGGATGTCGAAGTGGATGAAGACCATGTACTTAACCAATTACTGTAAAAATAGCATCCACCCACCATCCGCTCCCAGGCTTGTAAAGGTCAGGTGACCTGAAGCCAATGCCTTAATGTCTTCAGAGTAGATCTCTCTGGTTTCAACTCCTGATAAGCTGGAGTATGTCTATTAATTGTTTTTAATAAAGGCAAACTGGTGGTATAATTTTAAGTCTAAAACATTTAAGTACTTTTTAAAAGGCTATTGTTTCAAGAAAATATGCACAGAAATACAAATATGTGTGTGTGTATGTGTGTGTGTGTGTGTGTGTGTGTGTGTGTGTGTATACCATAATATCTTTTTAAAGGTATTACTTTGCCTACCACAGGTAGCACCTGATTTAAAACTGTCTCCTCTCTGGAAAGCCATCTGTTTGGAACTCAGAACAGCCCAGCTGTTACATAATAAGCTTCTCAGGGAAGTCCACAAAAACTCTATTTGTTGTACAGCATGTATTCCATAATAATATAAGACATAAAATTTACATTAGTAGTTTTCTTATATCACATTGTATGAGAATTCCTCTTCTCTGGGATGCCCAGAATGTGGAACTTCCCAACCTTCAATGACTCCAGGCTTCATGGTCACTGTGCAGAGGGGATTATAACCCTCCAGCCTACATCGATGGCCATAGCAACTCCAGAATAAGGCAAGGAAGAAAATTGGGTAAAGGACAAGGAAGTGAGGACCTCCCACAGCTCCCTAGAAATACTCCTCAGTCCTAGCTCAACAATCCAGGCATGCTTCTCTTCCTTAAGAAAGCTCCAGAACATAGTCTATCTCTTTCCCTTCTTGTCCTCCACTACTTCTAGCCTGAGCCCTCCTCCCTCTATGACCAATGGGAGACAAGACATATTACCCCAGCGTCTCTCTTTTCCTCTCATTCCTAGCATAATAGCAATCTCAGCAATTTTCAAGTTTAGTAGTACTGGTACTTAAATAGATAAAGAAAAAATTGGAACAATAAGATCCTTTCCTCTGCAGAGAGGTCTTTGAGTAGGGTGCACTAAAGAGAAGAGTAAGCCTTATTTCATTTGATGAGAAAAATGCAGTCTCAGACCTAGCTGTTCCAGGTATATCAGTACAGAAATCAAAGCCAGGTCCTAAGACAGGCATGGAGAGGGATCCTACACCATTAGCAGAAGGGTTGAGTTGGTGGGTTGAGACTGGGAAGTTTCTGAGTATAATAACCTGGGGTAGTGATAGCAAGGGAGAGAAGGGGACATGGGGACCTCCCTTCTTCTCATCCCTCATTGCCAACCTGCTCTGTCATCCCAGACACATTCCTGGGTCTTGGCGAACCAGCAGGGGAAGAAGTGAGGAATGGAGGACAAGAGGAGACTTGTAGGCAGCTTTCCAGATCCCAACACTAGTGATTAAAAAAAGAACAGACTAAGCAGTAGCGATAGAGAAGAAAGGGGATTTGTGCAACCACCTAATTAAGGAGGCTTTCTGCAGGGACTAGTCCAACTCCCCAGGAATGCAGATGGGACCTGTGTATAAAGTCACATCAGATAGGGTTGGAGCAAGAAAGTTGGGAGAGTTGTCTCCTCCTTCCTTGAGGTTCAGAATATCCTTATACATATAAAGCATAATGCCTCCGAAATCTTTAACTTCTTCCCTGACTCTATCCTGTTGTGCTTGATCAAAAACATTACTGCCTTCCACAAGCACAGTTGCTCAGCTATACAAACTCCTTCACTCCTGATCAGACTCGAATCTGTGTCAAATTCTTGTCAAGAGAATCAGTGTCCAAACAGCCTTTATCTAGCAAGCAAGGTGTGTTTGTTTTGATGAAAAGCCTCATGTTGAAGCCCCCAGTTAGAAAGCACAATCCTGACAGAACTCTAGAATTCACACCCCCAGCCCGCGATCAACACTTCTGTTTCATTTCCTATGCACTCTCTCCCCACTAACTTTAATTAAGGGAAAACAATTTTTCAACTTTTATTAAAAGATGTGGACATTTTATACAAGAAACTTGATGTGTTTCCCAGAGCTGTGGTTATGTCAATTAAATTCTCGTTTATCTCAGGCTAGTTATTTGTGTGGCCAATGAATCGCACAGTCTGGGTATCCTTTTCTCTGCCAACCTGTTTCCAGCACTGCACACACAGGTATATAAGTAACACAAGCACGTAATTTCAAGACCCAGGGCTCTTCAAGCTTCATGCAGTGGCCACTTTGGATTCCATGGCCCTGCCCCTCCCCACACACATATGCCACACACACACCTTATAAATTGGTAGGTTGGCTCATTTTCCCTGACCGTTTCTCTCTGAACATAATCAAGTGTGATCTGTATATCCTCAGACCACACAAGTCTGCATAAAAGTAAAGTTAGCATTTATCTAACTCTGCCGTGGCCTATTAACACAGGCCCTTCTGCCCCTGCATCCCTCTAAACTCTCAGATGTGACCCAAATGCAGCCCATTCTAGCAGAACCTGGAATCTACTTTATATCCTCATCCACCAGTTCCATTTGCCTTCACTAATGTCTACCAGCAAAGCTTCTCTGTTCCTACGGTACAATGAAGGTGCCTTCCTCTTCTAGGAGCCTTGAGCAGGACCATCGTGCCAAAGCCATGGTCTAGTATCATGTTGCTTGAACCCGTTGTACACAGTATTGAAATTAGTCTGTAGGCTGGGAATGTTCCTGAGAGGGTGCTCTGTTGTTGGCTTTGCTTCTTGGCCAGCACTGTGGTTCTAAGTCCTTCTGGTGCCAAAGTCACCAGTACCATAGTACTCAAGAGGCTGAAAGTGCCCTCTGCCCTCTTTCCCCACCTTGGTGTCACCCATGGTTGAACCAGGAAGCTCTAAGCAGCACTGCCCTGGATCCCCGGATCTCAAGTCTCTTCTGCTATTCCCATGCTTTTCTCTTTGCAGGGCTCCTGCACAGACAGACTCTGGACAAGGAGCAGCCTGAAAACAATTTGAACAAGAGACACAACACTTTAGTCATCCATTTATTCACTTGACATTTGTTAAGTGCCTTCTATTTTCCTGGCCCAGCCCCTGGGGCTAGATTTATAGTGATGAAAAGTAAAAACAAGCCCCTGCCTCCAGATATGGTCATCTAGTAGGAACTTGAATAAACAACAAATGGAGCATGATGAGTGTTAGGATCAGAGAGGAACAGAGATGTGCAGGAGTCCAGCACAGAGGTTAAGAGAAAAGCTCTGTGGTCAGACTCCTTGAGACTGACTTCCAGCCCCGTCACTCACTAGCTATGTGGCCTAGGTAACTTACTGAATCTTACTGTGCCACATAGTCCTTATCTGAAAAATTCTCTTGACAGCTGGGTTGTTGCAAGTACTGGGTAGAGTAAATATGCACAAGAATTAATACTATCTTACTTAACTTTGTTAAGTGACTTCAGCTAACCTGTGTTACTTAGAAATGTGTACAGTTTTAGTAGCTATTATAAACATATTAAAAAGTAATTATCATTAGTATGTAATTTGCAAAATTTGTGTGATTATCTTTGGTCTCTGGAAATCATGAAAAGCAAAGTACTACAAAATGAGCATAAAAGCCCATGACCCCATTTGAGAGGTAATTAGAAATTCAGGAAAGTGATTATCTTAAAAACAAAAGACAAACAATAAAAAGATACATTTCTTCCAGAGAACCTCAA
Source organism: Microcebus murinus (assembly GCF_040939455.1). Taxonomy (NCBI): domain Eukaryota; kingdom Metazoa; phylum Chordata; class Mammalia; order Primates; family Cheirogaleidae; genus Microcebus; species Microcebus murinus. The sequence goes on along the minus strand of NC_134111.1, from coordinate 90,631,877 downwards.
TGCCAAGAGAACTCAACCTCAGCCCCCTACTATTTCTATATGGCAACAAGGGACCTGATAGATTTGGAATGGTTGGTGGAGAATGATTCAACATGATTTTTTTTGTTTTGTATATATCAACAAGACTGTTTGATTGCTTTTTGGTTATCCAGTCAGCTATGGTGCTGTTGGGTAGAACTAAAAGGTCCATGATGGCAAAGTAATTGCAACTCCTATGACTGTAGCAATACATGTCTCTATAGGAACTCATTTACTCCACACCAATGATTTATTGCATTTGTATGTATGCACGTATAAGTCTGCCATGACAAGATGATGCGTAGTAATTAATTTGCCAACATAGTTTTATGTAATATAATCCAGCCCTACTAAATGCACCACATTTAATAAAAGAAAGTGCTTAAACAGAACCCAGCTCTGAAAAGTCATTTGGTATGATGGTGAAACATCAGGAAACCAAAGCAAAAATATAAGGCAGGAAGCCGAAATCTAAAACAGTGCTACAAATCCCAGAGAGGCGGCCTGCTGGGGCTGTGAAGGCTTCCCACCGCAAACGGTGCTGTTCTTGCATTACACACAACTGAATGGTCTTCTGGGGACCCGAAGAGAAAGAAATGAACTCCATTTCTTATTCTTTAAGATGGCCTGAAAATTTATACATGAAATATTAGAGGAGATCGCTTGAGCTGGAGACACTTGAAGTTCTGGGAGTGCTTCTATTCTGAGCCTCGGTTCCCAGAAGTGACATCATTGCTGGTATAGCTTAACTTTGCACAGAGAGCTGGCAGTTAGCATCTCATCTCATGAGTGAAATTGTTTTTGTTTAGTTTGTTTGGAAAGAAAAATTGATTTGCTTTTTTGTCTTTCAATATAATATTAGTGATATGCTTACTTGAGTGGAAAATCTTAGAACAGATTATTTTTCTCCCTTCAATTAATTGCTGCTGAATTTCTTATTATCTAGATAAGCTCTTCTTATTTTTTTTATTTTTTTATTTCACAATATTATGGGGGTACAAACATTTTGGTTATATATAATGCCTTTGCCTCACCCAAGCTACAAGCATTCCTGCCCCCATACAGTGCACTCTGCATCCATTACTTGTGAGTTTACCCACCCCAAGCACCCTCCTTCCACCTGACTGGCACCCAGTGAATATTACTACCATGTGAGCACCTTAGTGTTGATCAGTTAATACCAATTTGATGTTGAGTACATGTGGTGCTTGTTTTTCCATTCTGTGATACCTCACTTCGAAGGATAGGCTCAAGCTCCGTCCAGAATAATACAAGAGGTGCTAGTTCACCATTGTTGTTTTGTAGTTGAGTAGTATTCCATGGCATACATATGCCACATTTTATTAATCCACTCATGTATTTATGGGCACAGCTTTGCAATTATGAATTGTGCTGCCATAAACATTAGAGTGCAGATGTCTTTATTATAGAATTTTTTTTTCCCTTTGGGTAGATGCCTAGCCAGCGCAATGTGATCTGACCCATAGGAGGACGCCTGCCTCCTCCACTGACCTTCCCACCCACTCAGATGGGGATGTGCCTGAAGTCAGTGCAAACGCTTTTTATTTTTTTAAAGATGTTTGAGATTGAAAATAATCAACACATTGTCTGTACAAGTTATAAAAAGTTGCAGGTCTGATAATCTAAAACATTTTTGCCTGAATATTCTGTTGTGGTTAAAGGACCTCAAAGTAGACATAGACAAACTCCCACATCTTTCTCACACCACCCTGCTTGCACAACAAGATTCTTGTACATCTCATCTTACCTCCTGCATAAATGACCTTTTTGTACAAGAAATAGCAGTTGATGTGAACGATGATCTCCCATCTCTTCCACTGTTTGGCTCCTGTTTCATGAGGGTTGTACACAGGATAATAACCTATGCAAATTAGTGGAGGAAAAGACCAAGACCTCCACCTCCCTGTTAATGTCACTGCATATTTCCCAGAGAAGTTTTTCATGATTTATGTCTCCCCTTCTGCCCTTATTGACTTTTGTTGTACTTTGTTGATTTGCATTCCTTCGTATATGTTGATCCAAAAATATTTATTTTCTGTATTTGTAGTCTCCAAATCACTCTGCATATACTTCCAAGGCCACATGGCCAATATTTCACCTGTAATGCTAACCAAGAGACATGTGTCTTTATCATTTTATCATGCCCCTGTCACAGGATTTTAAAATCTGGAAGGGTACATAGATTAATATACTGAATTTCTTCCAAAAAGTGCTTTTGTAATCAGAAAATAACAAATGATAGGCAAAAATGTTTACTTTAGAAAATTTGAGACTTAACAGTATTAAGGGAGTGTCATTGCTAAAATACTGGTGTATTTTTTTCCAGTCATTATTTTTCTACAAGAGATGAATACATGTCAAGTTTCTATGGTAATCAAAAATATCCCCATGCAATTAATAGGAATTGTAGCAACTTCACAATTACATTTAGATGAAAGTTTTATACTTAAATAATCAATCTTTCCTCCTAGAAATACGTCTTCATGCATGTGTATTTAAATCCCTTAGTGTTCTATAGTTTCTTAATAAAATTTACAAGTAATTATACTTTCTTTGTAAAATAGTTTTTAAGCAGTTTTTTTTTATGTTTTTTGCTCTTGTGAATGGCATGTGAATTTTCCATGAGTATGGCTGGCATATTGGAAAGCTATTACATTTTATATGTTAATTTCTTACTGAACTCCAGTTAATCCTAATAGCTCTTCATTAAAACCCACATTTTGGCAAAATAAGAAAAAATATCTCTTATGGAGACTAAACCAAGCCAAAGAATAAAAACAGAAGACAAGAGGATCAATAAGATGATAATGTCAAAGATGGTTGGAGAGCTTCCTTAGCTCCATGTATGTTTGTGTAGATGGAAAAAAGGAGAAGTTGTGTGATATTTTTGATGATTTGTTTCTACCTGTGTTTGGATGACTTTATATATGAGTGTATGTCATATAAGAAGTTTTCAAATAATGTTTGTTAAAGAAATAAATATAAATTACAAAGCAGAATTTGAAGAAATAAGTAATAATATCCATAATTGTATGAATGAAACACTCATTTTATATTTATTCAAGAGTGGTGAGGGAAATGCACTCCACAGAGGCAAAGAAAGGCTCAAATGGTCAAACTGGGGCATTAATCCATGAATTCTGTCTGGTACAGTTGACAGAATTGGGGTTTTAGATGGTGGTATACATCAATTCAGGACTCAAAGGCAAAAACAATTTACATTTCAAATCAATAATGAACTCAAACAAATCTGCCAAAAATTTGTGTCCCGGGGCTGATGGTTACCAGGAAATAGGGCAAAGCACTTGGACATGGCCATAGCAGTGGAAGGGCTGGTGATGAAGGATAGCTAGACCAGAGCCCACCCTTCTCTGTTATGTGTAAAGCTAGTCATACTGGCCTTTCTAAGACAGCTAAAACTATAATTCATTAATACAAAATCATATGCCTCTGTGTGAGGGTTACTACTTAAATGCTGATAGAATTATTTTCAGGTGTTTTGACATAACAAATAAAGGTAGGATGACAAACATGGTTGTTATAATTAATCAAGAACTAATTGAGCCACTCAGATCTGCTCCTTCTACTGAAGTTTGTAACCCAAAGTAGTAAAGAGGATTCCTAATAAACTCTAAGGCTGTTAACCTTGTAAATACCAGGGATAGTAAAGGACCATGTGAAAGTCAAAGCTTCTCAAAATTCAATCTCAGCATTTTGTATTCTTGGAAAAAATTTCTAATTCCTAGGTTCAATAAAATTGTTCAACTGTGGGTAGTGTGCGCAGTGTGTGTGTGTGTGTGTGTGTGTGTGTATGTGTGTGTGTGTGTGTGTGTTTACAAGCTCAAGAAAAAGTCCCCATCAACCTAGTTTCAAATTTTGTGTATTAATCTGTGTAGGAAACTTTCTTAATTTGATAAACGAAAGGGAAAAAAGAGACATCACATTGACTTAAAAGTTTTTACTAATTTCTAACTATGCCTGAGGAGTTTCCACTGTATCTTCCAATCAGCAAAGGATTTGTGACTCTTTTCAGCTTGCCTGAGATTACACAGACAAATTACTTAAGAGCCCAAGGAGATTATCTCTAATTGGCATAAAAAGGATATGGCATTAAAAACAAAACTCTCTGAAACTGTGACAGTGTTTGGTGCCCAAAGGGTAAGGCAGGTCCCTATGCGGAGATGCTGTAGAAATAAACACATCAGCCTGTGATAGAAGGTTGCCTTTTGAGGTCTTATTTAGATTGGGGAGCTTTAGCATTATGGTTCACAAAGCTATGTTGTTCTTGCTAATGAGGGCAAATGACAGACTCACCTTGGAGCCCCGTCTTCTTGCTTTTGTTATAGCCAATAAATTCTCATTGTTTATAAAATACAAATACCAGTGCTCACTAAAAGTCAACATGCAATCTTTGCAGTTTGGATTATGCAAAACCAGAAGTTGAGGATGTTTTGGGGAGCAGTGGAAGGGCCAGGGAGATAGGGTTCATACTAGCAGACAGGTAAGCATAGGTGGCAGAGAGTTTTGCCAGATATTTGGTCAGTGATTACAATTGCAAGTCACTGGCAAGTCACTTAGGTCATGGGATGGTATTAAAGTTTTGGCTCACAGTGGTTTTAAAATCCCATGAGAAAAATAAGATAGTTTTATCCTAAAATTGAATAATAACAACATGCAAAAAGCAATAGAAAAAAACCCTAGGGCAAAGATCAACAAAGTTGGGAGATCCGTTAGAGGTCATCCAGCCCAACAACAGCTCATCATTTTGTAGTTGAGGAAAATGAGGTCAAGAGAGACTAAATGGTTTGCCTGGGGCCACATGGATGGCCAGTTTGTCTGACTCAGACTCAAATCTTATGTCCTTACCACCAAGGAGAGAGAGAAATGACCATGTAACACAGTAGGCTCAAAATGTTTTACTGAACGTATAAGTTAAAACAAAAACAACAGAAAGAAAAGAAACAAGCAAACAAACAAGTAAACAGAAACCAGAAGGTAAAGGAGGGTACTATGGTCTAAAAGTTTATGTCCCCTCCCAAAATTCATATGTTGAAAAATTAATCACAAATGTGATGGAATTAGGTGCCTTTGGAAGGCAACTAGATCACCTTCATGATTGGGATTAGTGTCCTTATAAAAGAGGCCCCAGAGAGCTGCCTTGTCCCTTCTCCACCACATGAGGTTACAAGGAGAAACCAGCCCCTCACTAGCCACTGAATCTGCCAGTGCTTTGATCCTGGACTTCCCAGCCTCCAGAGCTGTAAGCAACAAATTTCTGCTGTTTACAAGCCACCCAGTTTATGGTATTTTGAAGAGTGCAAACGGAGTAAGACAGAGGGATGAAATTCCAAAGAGCAGAAAGGAAGGGAGTGGGCTGAGTGAAGAACACTGGGCACAGGCATGGATGGGGAGGCAGGACCACACCTGGGAGGCAGTAGAGACTGGAGGCCCTGAGCTAAAGAGGCCTCATGCAAGGGTGATGGGAGTAGAAGGATGAAGCAAACATTTCCCCTCTTGCATCCTCCAGAACAAACTTTGGTTTTGAGATTCTCTTCTAGGGTTAAAGCCAACATTGTCCAGACCAATCCCCTCATTATCCTCTAAACACCTATATTCCTTCAAAACCCTAGACTTTGTTCAAGTTGCTCCTCGGACTTTCAAGGTCAGATGGAAAAGCTGCTTCTTTTAGAATGTTCCTGATTCTTGGGCCCACCTAAAGCTCTGTTTCCTGAACTACACTGTGGGCTAGCTGAAATACTCATGCAAACAGGTAGGTTTTAAGGTTTGAACAGATAGGTGTTGTGCCTTACACTTATTGTGTGTCACACTACATGCACACAGCAATATTAAGCATGCCATGGGCTCAAAATAATTGCTTATTAGCCAAATAACAAAAGAAGCCTTTCTTCCAATGGACTGTGCATTGATCCTTATTACCTATCCACAGGTCTTGACCTGAGCTACAAAATGATGATGATGATGATGACATTAATAACAACAGGAATCACATTTCCTTTTGATATTCCAAAAACTCTACATGAAACTAATATGTATTATTCCATTTAATCCTTGGCACAAACTTAGAAGATACACATTGTTATTATCACTACTTTTCAGTAGAAGAAAATTAGACACCAAATGCTGATCATAAGAGGCCAAGAAAATTGCTATGTTGAAAGTTTCCAGCATACAGACTGGTTTATATTTTAAATGTATTTAGATTTTCATAAGATAATTAGGGGTAAATAGTCCTTTGTCCACGGGTACACTTATTCCATACTTACCTTATTTCCTTCCATGTAAAAGCAAGCATGATACTTAAGATTCTAATAACATGTAAGGCAGGAATATCAGACTTTAACTATAAATACTTGACTATCAATTCTATGTAGAAGGAGATTCTATGAGATTATCACTATGCCACCCCCCTTACCCACCCACACCTGCCACCAGGTAAGCAGAGTGAGGTATCTGATTGGAAGGTTTAGGAGAAAGATCTGAGCAGATGTAGTTTGGTCCCTTCCTTTCACTTTTCATAACCTAGTGCTGCAACCTGTGTACATTTTGCTTGGTTCCTTGAGGACCTATATTTAATAAAGTGAGTCCTGCTGACAAGCTAGAGAAGAGCCTGCTTGAGACCAGGTAGATAAATATGTCTAATCCTAAAATTCAGTATTAAGGGGAATACTATTGCCACATACCTGCACCAAGATTTCAACAGTTCTACTGGAAATGAAATTGACGTTGTGGTTGCTATATGCCTGACTCTTTGTCTAACTCTCAGTGGTTCTGAAATTGGTCATGGAAGAGTGGTACTATTTATCAAGCTCTCTAAAAGCTGCACCATGAACCAAAAGTTTTGGTATTTTTTTAACATAAGAAAGAAATTTGCAATAAGAATGTTTAATTACAAAGCTTGCATTAAGAACTAAACGTATAATTTTGTTAGCCAATATTTTATTTAATCTTTGCATCTCAGGAATAAAACTATCACTGAATCTAATGCTTTCATAAAAATTATATAGTTGGAAAAAGAGTTTGAACTCTTCAGTAATGCCTTCCACCCATGCCTTGCCAGTCCTTTCTTTTCGGATATGATGCACATGCTATACTGTTAACTAGCTTATATAAAGCAAACACTTCGCAACAACATGAAATGACAATACCTAGCACCAGAGAGAGAGAGAGAGAGAGAGAGAGAGAGAGACTCCATGTCCCCTAATGAGGAAATAATGCCACTCTTAAATGTTTCCATATTAAGAAGTCACACAACAGTATTATATATTATAATATGCTATGTCGACCATACTTAAATCTCCAAATTTTAGGGGGAAACATTGTTTTAGAGTTTTTTCTTATAAAAAGGATAATTCCTATTTCTTTCATTTAAGAGAGACATTAGCGAAATGTAACAATGTTATATTTGGGATTCTTTTAACATTTTTAAGCCCCAGACTGGCAAGAACAAAGAATCACTTTGCTAACTAATGTATTAAATATGTTGTCTATTTATATAGTAATTGTTTGATGGAAAATTCTCCTCTTTTGTTGCTTCTTATCTTTTCTTCCCTCTTGTCCATGTAGTGTATTTATGAATTATGCATGTGAACATAATTAAAAGTAACAATTGGTGAATTGTACTCCATGGACATTGTTCCATGTTTCAAGTCTTATTTAGACTAAACTAAATTTATGCAAAGAGAAGAGCTTATAATTAAATTCATCACCATCCTTCCTGGGAAGATTTCCTTTATGTAAAACCCATTGCTTGCTAGAGGCTGTTTTTCTGACCAAAAGCTTTGCTTAGTATCTTTTTGAAAAATCACTAGACAATTTAGCAGCAATCCCCACTCCTTCCTACAAATGAAGGTTTCCTATAACTGGTTATCCATCTTTCTTTATCCTCTACAGCATGGTTAGTCTGCGGGCCATGTAGAAATGTTAAGAATCAGCTTCTACCATGGTTATGCTATTTGCAAACTAGGAACAGATACAATATAGCACATAGTGGAATGAGATCAATTCCTGAAACTCTCTCCTTTGATTGCCCTCAGGAGCTTCCACAGTAATTTTTCATCTTTTGTTTGCTTGTTTATTTTTATGTTTTAAGTACAAGAATCCTGGTAAAGGAGAAAGACAGCTGAGACACTTAGAAAGATATTGCTCTATCCACCGGAATACTTTCCCTGCTGAGGGAGAAAAAAAGATTCCTGTAAATACTAGCCCAGTTACAAGCTTCTTCCTTCCCAATGTACATTTTTCAAAGTATTCTTTCATTAGGAAAACACATTTTACTAAATGGTTCTATTTTTTTTCCAAACTGTGATCCAAACCCCCTGCTTAGTGTCATGTGCACATTTACTGAAAATCATCTGTACTTTATCATCTATGAAAGCCTGGAATATTCGCCTCAGAACTCATCCCCATATCTTACTAGCACATACCTGGACAGTCTTTCTCTTTCTTGACCTAGGTCATCCCTAGCAATTTCTCTCTCTGTGCTTATTATTTCCCCGAAACAAAAAGCGCTTCTATAAAGATACCATGTGATGAATTTGTAGCAAGAAATTGACTATTTCCTTTCCCTGTCAACAAACTATCATTTTTGATTGTAAGTCTATTTCTCTACAATGTGACAATATCATGAGGATGGATAGACATGAAGAAACTTCAGATTTGCTATTAGACTAGGGAAAGAACGTGATACGCGACCACTGTACCCTGGACTGCTTTTGTAAAATGCAGTTTGATATTCTCTCCTCTTCCTCCCTCTTCTCTCCCTTCACCCAAGATTTGAAAAATGTCATGTTTAAAAGCTTTGGCTGGCCCATGGTGTCATCCACTTGATCCATCATCATCTTCTCAGCTCATCTTTATCTCTATTAAAAATAAGATATTTATATTTCTAGATGAAATAGGAGAAACCTAGGCCTGATAAATGACTTCCTATTGTCATTATTGCCGGGTAGTATGTTATTGGAGGGAGTTCAGTGATGATCTAGTGTTATTGCCTCCTGTTCTGCTGACTGGAAACGACCGCTCACATCCACATACTGTAAAGTTTATTTTTAAGAATCAAACTGTTAATTAAAGAGAAAAATAATGAATAGAGGAAGCACGTATAGAAAGGTGGAGACAGATGCCACAGGCTGCAAGTGTTTAAGCCTGTTGAGGAGATACATGGATTCTCTTAAATTATCCCCTATCTCTGAAGAGTTGGGTGAAGTCAATTATTATAGATCTTAAGGGAAAGAAACAGCTCTTTGAAATAAGCACTTGGCCCTGTTTACTGCAGAAACTCCTTATCGATGGGGAAGGCGGCCTCGTCACAAACAGGCTGAAGACCTTCCTACCAGGTCCTGGGGGGTGACCACACTGTGGCCCTTTGAAATGCCCCAAGAGGTTTAGGAGATGCCTTGAGGAGGTACCCAGACATAGCATTCAGTGCCCTCAATCACACAGCAAAGAAAGCACTATTTGTATCATTAGTCCTTCTTCCTATATCTGAGTCAGTCTCAGGTGGTCCTGAGGATTTCTTTAACATCATCCATCATGGGTCAAATCTTCTGATTTAACAAAGAGAGAGAAGGCTCTAAACCTTCTGACAGTATCTAGGTAGAATTTAGAAATACAAGTTTATATTTTATTTTCCTTTGCTATTACCTTCTATTTAGTATAAGCAAGAAAAAAAAACTGGTATTCTATTTATGGTAATCATATGAAGTTTCTTTTTAAAACAAACTAGCTTAAGTTAAACAAAAAGCCAGTCAACTTAAATAAAATATTATGTGGATAGTAGTAGACATGATACTCAGATATAACAAAATAAATGAAGGAGAAAAGACGGAGTATGAGTATGTGGGGAAAAAAATTTAAGGTTTCATGCAAATGACTGAAGTTTGGGAAATGCTGGTTAAGAATAAAATCTAAATAGTGGTAAAGATTGTGTCAAAAACCACATAGAGGACTGAGGTAGGGCTTCCATAGGGGATAAAGATATCAGAAGAAAGTAGAAATACTGAAATAAAATCACTATTAAGCCCACAAGAACAATAGCCTGATGTTTTAAAAAGCTATGTTTAGGGTGTCTCTGAACACCTGTTATTAATTAAACATATCAGTTTCCTTTTATCCTAAAAAAATGGTGTCCAGTAAAATCAAGTGAAAAGGGGGGTTATCAATATTTGATTCCTTGCCTTTCCTGAATTCCATTCAAAGTGGACCAGACTAAAACATACAAAAATAAGTGTATTTTGACTGCAAATGGAAAGTTAAAGGTCAGAGATTTATTTTAAACTCACTGGACACTTGGTGGAGTCATGTATAAGACTGTCTGATAGGGAAGACTGTAGCCTGACAGATTCCCCTTCTTTTTCTTTGAAGGCACCGATTTTGATAGTAGGATTTCCTCTTTGCTTCTGAAGATAACTCCTTCGCTAGGTTGCAGTAAGACCTCAGAGGTTGCGTTCACTGCTTTCTCTCCAGGGACAAATCTACAGTCTTGTCCACAGCCAGCACTCATGAAGTATTGAATGAGTAATAAATGAATAAATGAGCAAATGAATTTAAGATCTTCATACATGATCCAATCCCATGAGATGTAATAAGGGCAAAGGAAAAAAGTACCTATTCTTCCTGAAAATATAACCAAACTACTGAAGTCAACAGATTTTTTCCCCCACTGTTAACCTTAAAAGCGAAGGTCATAATCAATGTGGTTCAGTCATCCTCTTTATATGCAGTGCACGAGTTTCGTTCATCTCTCTGTGAAGCTGAAAAGATTATAATGAAAATGCCTAAAGAAAGAAGGGAGGGACAATTGTAAATAGTTTTCTCTGACAACTGGTATCAGCATTTTCTCATAGCCTTGCATTTATTCAGACTCAAATGACAAATGTATTACAATGAATAGATGAGATCTTTCTGTCTAGATATGGCATAAAAATAAAACAATACTGTACTGATTTTTCTCTCTGAGTATTGTCCTCCTTACACAATTGCTGAACATTGGCAGAGCTGTTAACACCATTGATAGGAAACAAAGCAAAACTTGGGACACATTCTACAGCCCCAGGCTTCTGAATGTCTAGAATTTACAGCGCAGCTTGATGCCACAGTCAGACTCCTCTGGCTTCAATATCCTGCCAGTTACCATAGGGGCTTTTTTTGTCTTCATGAAAGTGCACCTTTTCCTCAAGGTCACACATTTACAGTTTCTTAAAGAGATCCCTACTGGTCATGGGACTCCTTTCAGTTTGAGGAGCCTCCTGGGTGCTTTGATGCCCAATTTCTTGAAAGCTGCCCTGCAGTCCTCCTAAAATGAGCTAGTATATACAGAGAAGAACTGAAAGGACCCCAGCATTCCACCATGGAGTCCCTGCTACCTTCCTCAGAGAACCCACCAGTCAGCCCACTTCACATCTGCGCTGAAAAGTTATTACCAGCTTTCGGGGAAAACATCAACCCCAGTGAAAGTTTTATGCATGCTTAAATACTTCTTAAGCAGGCATAAGAGTAATTAAATCAAGTCTGTATCATAGAGCACTCTGGATAAATAGCAAGCTCAAAATATTCCCTGGCCTGTGCCCTCCATTTGAGTTTTTAATATAAGCACAGTAACTTCTTCAATTCTGGAAATGATCGGCAAGGTTCCAAGTCATCCCCCGACAAACCACTGGCAGGAGGAAGCTTCATTTCCTGATGAATCATCCAAACTGACCCCAAAGGGCCTTCCCGGCCAAATGAGCCAAGGCCAAGTTCTCTCAACACTCTTTGGCTGTAATCAGTTGCACCATGTGAGAGGAAGAGAAGCTCTGGAGATGATTTAAAGGCATGTTTCAGTTACCCTTTCCGTATTTTTCTCTAGTCTCTTATCTCCTTTGACCTGTAATGCAAAGAGTCTATGACCTTCAGGATCCATGATGCCTTTTCAAAGAAGCCGGATAGGAGGACTGTGACAGGCATGGCTTGAAGGTGAGCTGATTTAAATACTCATGGAAAACAACCCAAAATAAAGCAAGTATCCCAATTAAAAATGCAGCCTGGTGTCATGAGACAAACATAAACACTGATAACTAATAGACTTGAATTTGATTCCAAGCTTTTCCATGAAAGCTAAACAACATCATTTGACTGAATCTCTGTTTTCTCATTTGCAAGTGAAAGGAAAGGACAACATTTCAGGAAGAAGAGAGATGATGTACATTAAATATCTTATACATAAAATGCCAACTATGTTCAAGGCACTTTGTCGGTTTTTTATTTAGTACCTGTGAGAAAGGGTATTTTCTTGAAGAGGTAAAGTTTGTCCTACTTGTCTGTTGTCTATTTGTTTTTAAAATTTACTCTGCTCAATTATTCCTTTAGCATATTTAATTTAATTAATCCCACTAGAATTAAATTTTGTGAGAATAGTATCCTTATTTTCCCAACTGCTGTTTTATCGGCTGTGAGAACATTACCTACCACAAACACTATTCTTTCTTCTAGAGGCAGCTCTCCAATTGTGCTTTTCCAGAATGCCTCTGGCTCCCACTTGAGACCACTTATCTCTTTAAGGCTGTGTCCAGTCTCCCCAAGCATCCATGACTCCTCCTTGTGTTTCCATAGATGTCTCCTAGCTCAGCACACAAAACATAGCAAGTCCGTGTTAATACTGACGGTGGTGAATATTTCTTGTGAAAACTGCCATGGCTTTGGCAGAAACCCCTTCCAAGTCTTATTTCTGCCTAGGCACATGATTTTTCTCACCTGCCATCAATCATGATCTATATATTTTTATTTTAGTCTCTCTGTTTATTTAATGTCATAAATTATGAAATTGCCAATTCAGTCAATAAACACCTCCCCAGTAAACTAAAACTGACTTTTTAATTTGAATTCCTTTGAAAAGGCAAATAATATACTACTTTTTATTAGCTATTTGGTGTGTTAGAATAACTAGCAGAATTTTTACTTTCTGCAAGGTATATCAATCACCTATAATACTCCTGAAGAAACAATGGTGCTTCTGAAAACTCAACTGCAATTCTTCTGACTTCATCAGGAGGCCTCTTACTAATCACAATGGCTGTTTAAAGTTCACATTCTCTTATACTTTATCTTTCTCCTAATGTTGCAGGGTAAATCTGTGATGATCAATCACTTAGAGATGAACCACATTTTCCCTACTTGACTGAAGATGAGGAAATAGCAATGAGCATGCATCAAATATTGACTATAGAGATAAGAACTGTGTTCTGTGGGGAAAAAATACTTTTTCAATGTTATGCTCATGGCATATTTAGGACATCTATTTTATCATCATTTGGCTGCACAAATCCCTTTCTAAAACATGCTCAGAATATCAAGGAGTTATTTTATGTATCTATCATATAAGTATATCTGGATAATCTATTCATGCTCATTTTCTCATGGCTTTTGAGACAGCTTCTCATGTGTAGTAGCCAGCATTTCTTATACCTCTCTTCCTGTAGAGATGAATATAAATCCAGAGGAATCTTCTCAGAAACCCTCCCTCTTTTCCTTCTCGTTCTCACCCCTCTCAATTCTAATTCAAGGGTAAATACTGGCATTCGTCAAGGACATGTGGAGAACACACAGTGAGGACATTGTCTTAAATAGAAAACTTTTGGATAGAGCAAAGGGATAATTGTTTATATTTTACTTAAGAAAGGTTCTCTTTTCCATCCCACTGCAGTAATAGAAAAAAAATTCTGCTGAATTTCATTTTAATAGAGGACATGTTCAACTCACAAAAGCCAAGTGGGACTAGGGCAAGGTAACAAGCAAGAAGGACCCTTTAATTTAAGTCTTTGACATCAGTAGAAGGCAACTGACAAATACTCTCTCGAGTTAAAATATCAAGGTTCATAATGGTTATGTTCACATAAAAGGCTATAGAGAACTCCTGCTTCTGGACAAAATGAAATAGCAGGGACCAAATTCATATTCCAACTTGAAGCAGCCAATACAAAATATATGAAACAATGAGTTTTAAGACATTAAGTGTTAGGCAATAAAGGATAGTGATCCCTAGAAAGAGGGAACAAGTAAGATGAGCCCTCTGATTCTCCCAGCTTACTGCCTTGAGAGAGCATCCAGGTTGAGCTATAGAGAAGCAGGACCCAGGTGATTTCTCAAGACTCTCTGAGTTGCAGAAACAGAGCTGAGAGTTTTAGGAGACCAAAGTGTACAGAGGTCACATGCACCCACTAGGGAGCCGAGGGTTGCACAGAAAAAGAACTCTGGAGAGTGACAGAAGATTCTTCTCCAGTATCCAGAACAGTGCTGATCTGTGCATGCATGTGAGGAAAATACCCAAGGCTGAGAAAAGAAATTCTTGAAAAGATTAAAGTCTATAGTATCCAGTGCTCACAAAGGGATAAGAGCAAAGCCTAATCCAAACAACCAGACTGAAAATCTCATAATTCACAGAGCATTAGGTAGAATACCCAGAAATGTCTTACCTTTCTTTGTAAATTAAATGTATTACAACAAAGTCATAAAGACCAAGAAGAGAAAAATGAAAGTATACTATTCCAAGATTTTTATACTAAATTTTAAATGATATAATATCACTTGAAGATAAACTGTGATATGATATATACTACAAACTCTGATGAAACAACTAAAATAACAAAACAAGAATAATAATCAATAAACTAATAAGTGAGCAAAGAAGATAACATAGAATCATAAAAGTTTCAATAATGCAAAAGAAGGTAGTGAAGGAGGAAAAGGGAACAAAGATAATACAAATGGAAAACAAAAACAAAGATGATAAACTTAACTCTTACTATATTAATAATCACATTAGGAGGACATAACAATTCCAAAAATTTATGCAGCTAATAATGAGGCTTCAAAATATATGACACAAAAACTGAGAGATCTTAGATGAGAAAGAGACAAATCTACTAGTAGATTTCAATACTATTCTTTCAATAGCAAATACACAGAAACCAGTAAAGACAAGAAGACCTGGAAATACTCTCAGCCAATTTGACCTAACTGACATCTAGAGAACATTCCACCCAACAGCAGCAGAATGCATTCTTTCCAGGAGCACATGGAACCAAGGTATGCCATGATCTGGGCCATAAAGCAAGGCTCAATAATGTAAAAGGATTCAAGTCATAAAAAGCATAATCTTTAAACTATGATGAAATTAAACTAGAAATCAATAATGTAAGGATCTCTGGAAAACCCCAAATATTGAGAAACAAAATAGCACACTTCTAATAACCTACAGGTCATAGAAGAAATCAAAAGAGAAGTTAGAAAGTATGTGAAACAAAATGAAATGAAAGTACAACATATCAAAATTTGTAGGATGGCACTAAAGCAGTATTGGGGGAAGTAGGAATTTAAAGCACCAAACACCTATATAAGGAAAAAAAAAAAGGAAAGGTCTCAAATCAGTGAAAACTTCAGCTTCCACCATTATACACTAGAAATAAAAAGAACAAATTAAAACCAAAGCAAGGCAAGAAGAAAAGTAGAAATGATAAACATCAGAAAATAATCAATAAAATAGAAAACAGAAAAACAGTAAAGAAAACCAATGGAACCTAAAGCTGGTGCTTTGAGAAGATCAACAAAATTAGTAAACATCAAGCCAAATTAATCACAGAAATAAATAAATAAATAAATGTCAAGAATAAGACAGGTAACCATCATTAAAGATTCTATAGATATTAAGAGAATATTATAGACAAGGGAATGTCATAGACAAATCTATGACAATACCTTTGCCACAAAAAATGGACTAATTTCTTGAAACACACAAATTAACAAGGCTCATATAAGAAATAGGAAAAAATTAGTAGCCCTCTAACTATTTTTAAAGTTGAACAGATAATTAAAAACCTTTCCATGCAGAAAACCTCAGGCCCAGATGACTTCATTGGTGAATTCTATTAAACCTTTAATGAAGAAATAATACCAATTCTACACAAACTTTTCCTCTCGTATAATTATAGAGGAAGTAATGCTATTCCAATTCATTCTGAGAGCAACATTACCCTGATACAAAAATTAGACAAGATATTTTTTAAAAAAGAAAACTACAGACTGATAACTTTAATGATTATAGATATAAAAATTCTAACCAAAATTAGAGCAAATTTATACCAATAATGTACTTAAAGGATGATATATGATGGCCAAATGAAATTTATCCCAAGAATGAAAGATTGGTTTCATATTTTAAAATAAGTCAATGTAATTCATCATATTAACAGACTCTAGACAAACAAAAAAATTTTATCATCTCTATTGATGCAAAAGAGATTCTAAAATACAATATTTAGTCCTGATAAAAACTCTCCAAAATTTATGACTAAATTTTTCAACTTGATAAACCCCATTCCACAAAAAAACCTGCAGCTAATATTTTACTTAATGATGAATATTTTCTACCCAAGATTAGGAAAGAGAAAAGGTGGTCTGCTCTTATCCTTCTATTCAGTATTGTATTGAAGCCTCTAACCAAGGCAATCAGTCAAGAAAAACAGAGTCCTCTTTTAGAAACTTGGAGATGGAATTGGTTTACTGTGGTGTGAAAAAATCAGGTATGAAGATCTTTAAAAGCATTTTAAGATCAAGAGAATAAGAAGAGAAGCTGGAAGAAAATATTTGCAAAAGATGTATCTGATAAAGAACTGCCATCCAAAATACACAAAGAAACTCTCAAAACTCAACAATAAGAAAACAAACAACCTTATATTTAAAATGAGCAAAAAAATTAATAGACTCCCATGAAAGAAGAATATATCTGGCAAGTAAGCATATGAAAAGATACTTTATATAATATGTGGTCAGGGAAATACAAATCAAAACAATGAGATACCACTACTTACATATTATTAATAGCGTGGCTAAAATTCAAAGCGCTGACAACATCAAATGCTGGCTGGCCAGGATGTAGAGCAACAGAAACTGTCATTCATTCCTGGTGGGAATGCAGAACGATGTAGCCACTTTGGAAGACAGTTTGTCAGTGTCTTACAAAACTAAACATTCTCACCACAGATCCATCAATAATGCTCCTTGGTGATTTATTCAAAGGAGTTGAAAACATGTCCACACAAAAACCTGCATATGTATGTTTATAGGAGCTTTATTTGTAATAGCCAAAACTTGGAAGCAACTAAGATGTCCTTTAGCAGGTAAATGGATAAATAAACTGCGGTATAGCCAGACTGTGGAATATTATTCAATGGTAAAAATAAATGGGCTATCAAGCTATGAAAGAACATGCAGGAAATTTTAATACATCTTACTAAGTTAAAGAAGCCAACCTGAAAAGGCTACATACTGTATGATTCTAACTATACGACATTCTTAAAAAGGCAAAACTACGGAAACAATAAAAAATTCAGTGCTTGCTAGGGTTCGGGGAACAGGGAAGAAGAAATAGATGGAGCATAGAGGATTTTTAGGACAATAAAACTATTCCATATGATACTGTAATGATAGATAAATATCATCATATATTTGTCAAAACCCATGGAATGTACAACACCAAATGAACCCTAATGTAAACTGTGGACTTTGGGTGACAATGTGTCAATGTAGGTTCATCAATTGTAGCAAAATTACCATTGTGGTGTGATATTTTGATAGGGAGAGAGTCTGTGCATGGTGGGGCAGGGAGTTTTTGGGAATTCTCTGTAACTTTTGCTCAATTTTTCTGTGAATCTAAAACTGCTCTAAAAATAAAATATATACATGTATTTTTAAAGTGCTTTAAAAGGAAATTATATTTTCATTGAGAGAATGAAAGATGGCAGGCAGCCAGGACGGAGAATCCTATCCTCTACCAATCTCTCATTCCTATGTGAAGGCCCTAAGAGATTTATTTGCTAGAAGACAAGATCAGGGAAATGTACACACTATGATTATGGGGTTTTATTTGAGCTCTGAACTCAATGATGAGAACCCGAGCTGGAAAATTATTTTGCCCTGGCTAGAGGCAGGTCCAGGACCAAAAAATAAACTGAGAGGCTGCCTCTGCCCAGTTTTTCAGTAATATCACCCTGAAACAACTCAGATAATTCCTCATTTCATTAAACCCACCCCACAGCAGCCCTTCTTGCTTTGAATGTGTCTTGTTCTTATATTTACAGACATACAGCAATCGTCAGCTCTAATGCTCTGATCAGTGGAAACTCTCTGATATCACTGGATTTACAAAAAGGTCAAAATTAAACAAGTACATTACAAATATATAATTATACACTCTAGGAGTTATAAATGCAAATTTGAGCAGAAGCTTGTGCAGGAGAGAGCCCACTAAGCACTATTTGGAGCCTCACCCTTCTCCCTGACTAGTTCACGCTAATAACTAATGATTTTTCCCCCCAAAGGTTGCCCAGCTCTCCCTCCCCCATTTCCTTGTGTTCAAAGTCCTAGATCTGCAGGATTAGCAGTAGATGCACCAAGACTCTTTTGTGACCGGTGATTATCTTGGCTTTGTCTGAACATTACTCACTCCACATTCTACCCTGCAGAAACCACACAAAAAGTTATCCATGAGTTTAATGACATTAAGTAAAGGCAATCATGCAGAGAGTGAAATGTAAGGAAATTTCTTGAACAATTACAACCACAGTGGTTTTATCTACTCTTTGTTACAAATTATTTCTCAACCACATCTCTGATTCTCAGACCAAATGGATTATGGCCAACCCAAGATTCTTAATATGCAATCCTGGGCCTACATCACCTGTCTCCCCATGCCTGGACTTGCTTTTGCCATGCTTATTAGCTAGTTATGGTCAATTTTCCTTTCCTGGTCAGGTGTTTAATGCTAACACTAAGGTCCAGATGTCTGGGTGCCCATCAAGCCAGATAATGGCCTCCCTCATGTGCAGCTTCATTCTCTAGTTACCAGTAGAAGACTAGTTACTCCTAATACTTCTACTGGTAACTAGTCTCTTTCCTGTTCTCAGCTTGGCAGACCCACCTGCCTTTCTAGAGCATCTAATTCCTTTACTACTAAGCATGATTTTCTCACTTCTGTTGTCTGGTACCAATATCTAGCTTAATATGTACAAATAACCCTGGCTCACACCCACCAGCTTACCAACCAAGAGATGTTCTGATGTGCCCAGGGACTTTCTGTGCCTTCTTTCATATGTTAAGGTGCAATATCCCTGAACAACCCCTTTGGAAAACTATTTTGCTGTCTTGACAAAAGCTAAATATATGCAGTTGGGAGGACCCAGCTTCTCAACTCTTAGGTATATGCCCATCAAAATGGCACACAGATTTTCAGCAAAGAAATAAGAGACAATGTTCATAGTAACACTCTTCATAATATCCAGAAAAAGTGGGGAAAAAACAACTAATTAAATGGTTCTCTACAATAGGACTATTACACAGTAAAGAGAATAAACAAACTACATTTACACACAACATAGATGAATCTCACAAATAATACTGAGTGAAAGAAGTCTCACATAAAAAAGTCCATGTGGTTTCCTTTCATTTATATTAGAGGTAAAAACAGGTGGTCCCAAGCTATGATGTTACAGGGTAAGATACTGGTAACTCTTCATGAGGGGGATTGGTTAGTGATTGGAAAGGGCCCGAGATAACTTCCAAAATTCTGGTAAAAGTTCTATTTCTTGATCTGGATGCTGGTCACATGGATTTGTTTATTTGGGGAACATTCGTTGGACTATATTCCTGTGATTTGTGCCCTTTTCACTATCACTAGCTTCTCCTATTTCAACGAATTACTTGAACAAATTTAGTATAAAACTAAAATAGTGAAATGTACTTACAAAATGTTTATTGATGGTTCTATACCAGATGTCAAAACACATTAATTCTTATCAAGGAAAGAGGGTTGAGGGTCCCAGGGCAAGGGATATCTTTAGCAAAAATCACTTGTTAATTTGGTTTTTCAGATGGGGGAACCCTAACATCAAGATCTTGGGGAAAATAAGTAAAAGCTTTCTTATGGTTAAAAATCTATTCAGTGGTAGTTGGATTAGAAACAAGACACCATGGCTCAGCCTGGCATTCTTTGACCGCACATGATTCCTCTGGATAAAAAGAAAATCTTGAAGTTCTCTATAAAATAACTAAGGCTTTTTAATTCAATATAGCATTCTTCTACCAGATATATAAAGATTCAAAAATTTTTGCATAATAAAAAAGCTCCAGACAGTGAATGTTTCAGTGCCCCAGGCATCCAGGCAAGTGGTCAATACTAGTTGCAAAGCTCAAAAAGCTCAGACACTGCTCCTTGCACATACAGTGTCTTTCTCATTTTACATTTACTATACTCAGTCCTATATCCATCACCTGAACATATTCACACATTCAATATGGTCACTCAATACAATTAACATCTGTATATGAGATACCAAGCAACATTCCCATTGTTTTGTTCTAGATTTGCCCCCAAACTATCCAGATTCTCTTATTAAGCTTCCTAATAACCACAAGGTTAATAATTTTCAAGACTGCTACTAGAAGCACTGAAAGGATTGGTTTTGCTTGGTAGTCCCAGAGTTCATCTATTCAGCGGGTAATCATCACTCCACGCACAGGCTCAGAACTAGATATATTCTCGGTGGCGTGGAGCAGATAAAGATGAGAAATCCTCAAATCTGACATCAACACTTAATGTACCATAATGGCCCAACTGACCTCTCTCTGAAGTCCTATTTTCTATTTTTTAGCCATAAGATCTTGAACAAGTTGCTTGCTTTCTCTAAGCCTTGATTTTTTCATCTATAAAATAAGGATAACAATAACATCTACCCACCTTGGATTTTTGAAAGAATTAAATGAAAAATTGTACTTAGGATAATTAACACTATGCCTAGAATACAGTAAGAATTCAGGTTAGTTATTATTATCATTCCTCTTATAAACCCAGTGCCTTGGCTATTGGTTCACTGACAGTCTTAATGCAGGTTCTCCCAGAAGCAGACTTTGAGCTAAGAGTTCAAATTCAAGTGACTTAAGGGACTGCTCCTAATAAAAACCAGCTCAAAAGTTGGGAAGCAGGATAAGACAAGGAAAGAAATCAAGAAATGGTGTGACTTCAGGTGAAATCCAGCCTCAGCCCAATCTCAGAGGGAACTTTGAACTGTAAAGTGTATCTCAAAGTTTGTCCCCTCTCAAGGCAAAGCAGCGGGACCTTCTGTACTCCTGCGCCTGTCTGCCCTGGTCTGTCATTGGTGGAAGGGGCTGTGCAACTGCCCCTAGGAAGTGGAACTTCTGAGAACATTAGGCCCTCCACTGGGGTAAAGCAACTCCAGGAGCCTAAGGGCAGTCCTCTGAAGGTGTTAGCAGAAAAGCACAGGCCTACAAAACCAGTTAAGAAGATCCAAGTGGACCTAAGCAGGCTGCCAACAGTACCTGCTACAACTTCCTGTGACCGAATTAATGAAACCCGTTGCCAACTCTCTGTGCTCAGTATCCATGTATTTGAACCTCTCTACCTATTCCTAGTCCTGCTTGGATTGTGATCCAGATGTATCTTTTAGATTCAGACCACTCATGCCAGTCCCCATGAGCATGGCTCCTAGGCTCCCTTCCCACTGAACTCCTGGGTCCACCTGAACTTGAAGCTCTACATGACTTTCCCAGCCGAGTTTTATTCCTGCTTCTATTCTAACTGCCATCAGGAAAACTGGCATCACATCTCTCTTAATTTTGAAGTGCAGAACTCTAGAACCCCTTAGAGCTAATTTATTTAATTTTGTTAAGTATATATCTTATTTATATGCAATATATAGGTATTTTTTATTTATTAACTATATGTATGACTTAGTTTGAGAATATGAGCAGTCACAGGAATAAAATAATTGATAACTAAATATCAGTATCTGTAGACTCAGGGAAATAATTTGTAAACTAAGTAATTACACTTGGATAAAATGTACAATATCAAACTTGGCACATATAAACAATGAAAAACGAATCAAACCTATGTAAAAAAAAATCAATTCTCCTCCCCATAATTTATGTCAGTATTTTACATATAATAAAATCCTCCCTAAGCAAATAACTGATAATGCAATAAAGCTGTCAGATTCAATAAACGGACTGTTCGCCTGGGCTATCTGGAAACACTCCCATTCAGAGGCAGATACCCTGTTATATTAAGCTCCACGAAGAAAACATTTATCTATTGTGTGATAAACCTGACAAGTGCCTAAATCAGCTGCCTAAAGAGACTCTCTGGAAATGCACCTCTACAAAGGCTGATATTTAATTATATCACCCTAAGTGTGAGATATAATTGCACCTATTATGTGATAGGAGTGGAAAAGGGGAGTAGAAATTAACTTCCATTGAACAACAAAGTAATTATCCATTATTGAAGATAAGGTAGGACAGCCCTATTGTATTTTAAGACTGGATTCATTCATTAAAGTTTCTGTTGCTCTCTCTACATCTGTATGACCTAAAAAGAAGGTCAACCCAGCAGTGAGAAT
Source organism: Microcebus murinus (assembly GCF_040939455.1). NCBI lineage: Eukaryota > Metazoa > Chordata > Mammalia > Primates > Cheirogaleidae > Microcebus > Microcebus murinus. The sequence goes on along the minus strand of NC_134111.1, from coordinate 90,609,372 downwards.
GTTATTCACAAGTGAAACTTCCTGGTATCAGGAAACATTCACTAGCAAGAGCTTCCAATATCTCAAACTCAAGATGTTTTCTTTCTTCTTATACCAGCAATTCCTCCTCCCTCCATCACCCTCCAACCCCACAGTTGCCCAAGCTAGAGTATTTGGGATTAATCTCAGCTAACCTCTCAGCCCTTACATCTATTTGCACATCAGTTCTTACCAAGTCTGTGTTCTAAACTCAGTCTATCCTCTCCTCCCCATTCTCTGTTTCCACTGTCTTATTTCAGGTCTGGCCATTTCTCACCAGGCCTGTTGCATCTGCCTCTTGCCCGGTCTGGCCACTGGAGCCTTTGCGTCCCCCAGGCTACTAGCAGAACACTGACCTCAAGGTGAACTTCTAAGACATCCATCTAGTCATGTCACTCTCCTGCTTTAAAGCAAATGGCCTAAGTCCAACAACATAGAGTTCAGAAAAAGAAGCCAGTCAGGAAAGAACATTCTAAAGGGTTCCACCTACAGAAAATGGTAAAATAGGTAGTATTTAGGGATGCACACTTGGGTATATTACCATTCTATTACTGCTTTAACAAATTACTGTAAACTTGGTGACTTAAAACAACAGAAACTTATTGTCTTACAGTTCTAGAGGTCAGAAGCCTGACATAGGGCTTACGGGGCTAAAATTAGGGGCCAAGAAAACTGTGTTTCTTCTGGAAGTTCTAGGGGAGAATCCTTTCTTGGCCTTTTCCAACTTCTTGAGGTTTCTTGTATTCCTTCAGTGGGCCCCTTCCAGCAATCAGATCACTCCAACCTTGATTCTATCTTCCCTCCTGCCTCTGCCTCTCTCTTTCACATTGATTTATATTGTCTTTTGAATTTTTAAGTTTTTTTTATTAATGCATAATAGATGTACATATTTTCAGGGCACACGTGATATTTTGATACATTTATATAACGTGTAAAGGTCAAACCAGGTAATTGGGATATTCATCATATTAAATGTTTGCCTTTTCTTTATATTAGGAACATTTGAATTTTTCTCTTCTAGCTATTTTAAAATGTACAATAGATTATTGTTAACTATAGTTATCCTACTGATCTATCAAATACTATATCTTATTTCTTTTATCTAGCTGTATATTTGTACCCATTAATCAGCCTCCCTTTATCTCTCTCTCTCTGTCCTACCCTTCCTGGCCTCTTGTAACCACCAATCTACTCTTCATCCTCACGAGAGCCACTTCTTTAGCTCTCACATATGAGTGAGAATATACAATATTTGTCTTCCTGTGCTTGGCTTATTTTACTTAGCATAATGGCCTCCAGTTTCATCCATGTTGTTGCAAATGACAGAATTTTACCTTCTGTGTGGCTGAATAATATTCCATTTTGTATATATACCACATTTTCTTTGTCCATTCATCCATTGATGGGCAGGCATTTAGGTTGATTCCATAGTTCGGCCATTGTGAATAGAGCTGCAATAAACATGGGAGTGCAGATAGCCCTCCCACATATTGATCTCCTTTATTTTATATGTATACCCTGTAGTGGGATTGCTGGATCACATGGCAGTTTTATTTTTAGCTTTGTAAGGAACCTCCATACTGTTCTACCTAGTGGCTGTACTAACTTACATTCCCATCAACAGTGTATAAGGGTTACTCTTTCTTCACATTCTTGCCAGTATTAATTATTTTCTGTCTTTTTGAAAAAATCCATTTTAACTAGCGTGAGATGATATTTCATTGTAGTTTTAATTTGTGTTCCTCTCATGATTAGTGATGCTGAGCATTTTTTATAAACCTTTTGGCCATTTGTGTGTCCTCTTTTGAGAAATGTCTATTGAGATCTTTTGCCCATTTTTTAACTGTTTTATTTTTGTATTGAGTTGTTTGAGCTCCTTGTATATTTTGGTTATTATCATACTGAATGGGGAAAAATTGAAAACCTTTCCTATACAATCTGGAACAAGACAAGGATGCCCACTTTCAACACTTTTTACTCAACATAATACTAGAAGTCCTTGCCGGAGCAATTAGGCAAGAGAAAGAAATAAAGGGTATCCAAATTGAAAAGGAAGAAGTCAGATTAGCCTTGTTCACAGACAACGTGCTCTCTTTCTTTGCTATGCTTTCTTTCACTTTTAAGGACCCTTGTGGTTACATTGGGCCCACCTGTATAAACCAGAGTATGCTCCCCATTTCAAGATCATTTCCTTAATCATATCTGCAAAGGCTCTTATATCAGGGGCCCCCAACCTATGTTGAGTTGTATAATTATTTTATTATATATCACAATGTAATAATAATAGAAATAAAGTGCACAATGAATGTAATGTGCTTGAATCATCCTGAAACCATTTCCCTGCTACCCGATCTGTGGAAAAATTGTCTTCCATGAAAATGGTCCCTGATACCAAAAATGTTGGGGACCACTGTCTTATACTATATAAGATTCAAAGGATCTGGGGACCAGGACATGAACATTCAGATTTGGGGAGACCACAGGTGGTAAGGCCATAAAGAAAAGCAAGACAGTGATGACCATGAAAGTCATTACAGCCAGGCATGGTGGCTCACACCTGTAGTCCCAGTCACTTGGGAGGCTGAGATGGGAGGACTGCTTGTGCCTGGGAGCTCGAGGTTGCAGTAAAATATGATTGCACCACTGCAGTCCAGCTTGGGCAACAGAGCAAGACCCCGTCTCTAATTTTATTTTTTTTTTAAGTCTTTACAGAGTTTTACGTTTATTGAGCAGGAAGGAAGTTAGGATTAGAAGGAAGAATACAGAAGTAAGCTTTTGGGGGCTGGCTAGAAATTTTCTATTTCTATAACTAGGTAATAGTTATGTCAGTATTCACTTTAAAAGAATGTTTAAGCCATACATTTGCATTTTATGCATTTTAATATAGATATTTATTTCACATTTTAAAAAAGATTTTAAAAACTTACCTAAAATGTCTCTATTATATTATTCTGGAAACCTGGTCCTCAGCTTCTCCTGCCAGCCTCATCTCTAAGCATTCCCTGCTGCTCTACCTGGTCCTCCTCCCCTTTCCCTACCTCCTACTCTGCCTTCCTTCAAGCCATACTGACCATAGGACGTTCTTTTACCCCTTTGTGTCTTTGCACATGAAATTCTCCCCGCTTGGTCTGCTTTCACCTTCTTTGCTTAGTGAACATTATTACATCCATTAAAACCCAGGCAAAATGCCACATTTCATGCCAAGCCCTCTCTGACTCCTCTGTCTCCCTCTCATCCAAAGACATTCAGCTGGTTCATCATCTGTGTCACCACTGTGCTTCATCCACAATCTATCACAGCACTGGCCATGTTCAATTGTGAATTGGTATTATGTCTCTATCCTCTCAGAAAATCTGCAAGCAGCTAAAGGGCACCTATTTCTTAGCAAAGTGCATGGCATGCATTCCATACTTAATAAACAAGCTTTTTTTTAAATTTCATTAAAGTATGATTCATTGTACTATGTGAAAGAAAGGGCAGAGGATGGGATTGAGGCAGATGGAGACTGAGAACGTGGAGAGAAACCACATTCATACAATTATATTCTAGGTCCACTAAATTGCAATTTTGAAATAGGCTCAAATCCAAAGTGTACAGACACTTCACATACAGTTGATTCTCATTATTCACAGTAGTTACGTTCTATAAAGTTGTTGCTAACACTGCACGATTGCTCCTAGGGGAAATATAGGGTTAGTACCTGCAAGCCTCTGGTGACAACTTTTTCATCAATACATAATGTTGTTTTAGGTGTGTTCCTGTTTAGCAATACCTTATTTAATATATTGTTGATTCATTAACCTTGCACCCATAGCCAACAGCACTAGACTTCATGCCTGAATGAAGCTTAGCTAACACACATATTTTCTTCATAAGGTACATCACAGTCTTCTTGTGCTTAGTAACACTTAGCAGCACTTCAGAACTATGCTTGGGGGCTATTTTAAATAGCAAAATCACCAACACAAAGCACAAAAATGAGAAAAACATGGCACTAAATATACCCCAGAAAGGACACATGTTTACAATATGAGAGCTAAGAAAAGAAGGCAGAGCATGTGCATGTTGTCGTCACCTTTTTCTATCTCAGTAGGGAATATGGCGTCTCAAGACTGAAGCCTTTTGCAACTCTGTGCGTGTACATGTCCACAAATGACTACTAGAGCACCACTGAGTACTACTTTGGGGGTTAGACAAAAATTTTAGCAAGTATGTACATTTGAAATATGGAATCTACGAATAATGAGGATCAACTGTACATTATTCTAATTTCACTCACATCCCCACCTTCCAAGAGTGGAAATGAGGCAAACAAGAGTATGACTTGCCTAAGGTCACACAGCTAATACTTGTAAGACAGAATTTAAACCTCTGCAGCTCTGCCTGGAAGCAAAGCTTTTGTTCTGCCTCCTACAGGCTAGCCATAGACACACAGCGAAGTGGCTATTGGAGAGTGGGTTTTTAGGGCCTGCCTATAGGTTTGGGAACTGTGTTTTTTATGGTTTCTTTTATTCAAGCTGTTCTCTGACCTCAGAGCACATTGAGCTTTTATTATCTCTTAAAAGAATTAGACTAGAACATCATAGTTACTATTACCTTACTTTGCAGATTTTTAGTTTGCCTTCATGTCGCCAATAGATTATTTAAAGGAATTGTTCTTTCTTTCTCATGGTAAAGGGCTCCCAAAACGGTAAATGTAATTTAAAACTATTCATAAACCCGACACCTGAGAATTTATTAATCATTATTGATTATTAACTAATAGAAATTCAGTAAAGATTTACTGTCTTCTTTCAGTAAATCTTCACTGACTTGACTGGCCTTGGATCTTTAAAAACTACAGCATTTACGCTTTCTTTGAGTTCATCTCACACTTCTGGGATATAGAAACCCCTGGAAAGGGTGAGAGCTTATGCTCAGAAACTGTCTGTGTCACCGACAGCCCACAAAACATGGGAAGCTTCAGGTCATTCTGCATGTACATCTCCAGCTCTGCTCCTCTTCCCATTTAACCAGAGATCAATGAGAATTAGGCTATTTCATTATTGATTTATGATGGAAAAGATGTTTTTCATAACATATACTCCAGCATAAATGTTCTTCATAAGCAGAACGTTCTTAGATACTTATTCTAGGAAATGTAACAGTCTTAAGCCAAGATGAGCATAGATCACAACTTCCGTCTAAGTGATGATTTGACCAGAGATGCCTGGTTTGGATTCAATTTCTAATAAATATTATGATGTCAACCTCTCTTTATTAATGCTCTCTTTAATGTTATTATAATTATGATATTCATACAATCAAGTTCTAGAATTACACTAATGGCAACCAAAGAATTCTGTAATGAGTAATAGGAACAAGGTTGTTCCAAGATGCTGAAATAAAATTGAATGTTGATCGTCGATCCTCCTCAAATCCCTCCCATCTTAAATCTTAGCTCCTTCTTTCATTTCTTGAGGGATGGAAATGAAAAGGGAAATAAGTGTTTAGCAGCTAGTTAGAGAAGCGTTGTGCTTCAATCCTTCACATTTTTAAACCACATTTTTCCTCCTATTGCTCTTAAATTATATTGATCATTAGCCACTCTTCACCTTAGGTATCTCTCAAAAGTCACCCAATAAGACAACGGGTCAACAACATTTTATTTCATTCTTGTCAGAATGAAAACCAAATGTCTCCATTTTCTGTGTTTGACACTTACCAGGTGACATTCTCCCTGTCTTCTCTGATTAATTTAAGAATTCCAATCTTAAATTGTTCTGCAGAGTCAGTTTCTGGGTTTTTACAATTGGAGTTTTATTACCCCCAAAATGATAAACATCCTTTTACTCTGGATGTGGATGCTATTGCAGGTTAAGAAAATATTTATGTAATCAACAATGAGCACGGAGAGTACGAGAAGTCATTAATGACAAGTTATTTTATGTGAGGGATTGCAGGAGGGTCAGATTCAGAGCTTAAGCAAAAGTATTTTCCTGTAACTTTTCCCTAAATGAGCACATTAAAGTCAGAGAAAGAACAATGCTTTCACCATAATTCATGGTTTTCTGAAAGCTAAACGACCTTTAAAAAAAAATTTGGCCTCAAGATGTGATAAAAATGGAAGGGATATGAATACCTACAATGCAGTAATGAATTGTAAATGGCTTTGTAACCCACCTCCAGTGCTCACAGATCCTGTCCAGAAGAGCATCTTTCCATACATCAGAAACACCCAACAATAGCTCCTTCTACTGGCATCTGAATTCCATGTCAAACTGAAAAACTATTCTGGTTAGTTTTCTAAAAAGCCTTTTCTAGAGTGATCCCAGTACATTGCTTTGTTGTTTGCTGCAGCTAATTTCAAATTCATTCTAACATATCAAAAAGTAGGCTATAGATCAAAACAAATACATTATATTGGTCAGGCTGCTACATTAACTTTACATTTTAAGAAAAATTATTGAACGCTCTTCCCTCTCTCCCAGCGGGAGTGTATGATGGGCCTCAGGCTGTGCTCTGAATGGGGAATCCAGACCCTTCCAGCTCGCAAGACATGCTGTCTGTCACTCACACTTCTGAGCCGCATTCCAAAACAGACACATCCGGATGCTCAGACTCATACCGGAGCCAGCAGCATTCTAGTGCTTGAACTTCAAGTCTCACTGCAAAAAATAAAAATAAAAAAGAGGGAGGGGTGGGACAGCATAGGGCCTGTAGACAGGGGACTTGGGTGTTCATTCTGGGGCCTTCAAGGCCATCAGTTCTTCATCCTTTCTCCTCTCCAGTAACTGTGATGATTAAATGAAATTACCTTGAGATGTTTTCCAATGTAGCCCGATTAGGTCCGGATCTCCAGGGGCAGGGCCCCGGTAACAGCATTATATAAAGCTCGTGATGTAATCTAGGGTTGAGAACAAGTGAGTTAAAGTATCAGTCTGGAGGTTGTTCTCTCTTGTAGGATTTTAATCTACAAATACAGAGCCACAGCACAGAATGTGGTTAGGCTGGAAGCTTTTCCTGACAAAGTCACTCAGACAGAGTGAACACACTTCAGGAACAATGGCTACGCCTTTGACAAAAAAGCCAATGGAATTTATATAGAAGTGAGTAACACTGAGAGTGGGTTTAGGTGCCCTGCAAATATCCCCTGGACCCAGACAAGTTTCAGGCCCAGTAGGGGCAGCCTATGCAATTAGTCTGCAGCGAGCCACCTGGTTCAACAATGACTCCAGGTAGCGACAGCTGAAGCAAGGATGGAAGAGAACGGGTCTCCCTTAGTGGACTGATCACATACTCTACTTCTTTCTCAACCTGGCATTTGGGAGCAGGTCTGTCTCCCTTTGAACTGAACTAACTAAACCTCCATGGTGCTTTGTAAACTAAGCCATAGGGACTGGGAATAGGAGATGAAGTGAGAGGCCCAAGAGAGATACTAGACTGATATGTAGCATTTGTTTAATTTATTATGTAATATATGATTGTGTACTATATAATCTGAAAATTATAATGTATAGCCATATGACATATCATCTAAAAAAAGTTATTGAAAAACTTGGCTCTAGATGGTTTTATCCCTGAAAGGATTCAAATAACATCTATTTGTGGTAGATCTTATTACATTTGGCAAAACATGTTGGTGGGCATTTTGGTTATGGAAAAAAAGGCCCCAAAGCATCAGCTGGATGATAAATGAGTGAGACTAAAAGAAAGGAGTCACTCTATATTGTGTTCCACCTGTGACTACATTATGATTTAATTTGTTCCCTACTAATGGACATATTTATTATTTCTAATGTTTTGCTATTACGAATGTATGTGTTATATACACACACAGGCTAGTATTTCTATAGGATAGATTCCAGCAAGTGAGATTTCCATGTTTTAGGGCAGCACTTCTTAACTTTAATAGGTACATGAATCACTGGGGATCTTGTTAAAATGCAGATTCTGATTCAGCAAGTCTGGCCTAAAATTCTTCATTTCTACCAAGCTCCCAGATGCCAACACGGCTGGTTGAAGCATCATGCTCTGAGTAGCAAGATTACAAGACATATACTTTCTTTTATTTTCATAGTTGTTAAAATGAGAAAGACTGGTAGAGATCAAAAGTGAAAAGTAGAAGAGTGAAGAGCAGTATTTTTTTCTCCATACACTTATGTATTGTTGGAATTTATTTTAATGAATATATTACTTTAGTCATTCAAAAATAGAAAGATTTGGCACAGGCAATAAGATAATTTTAGTAAACAGCAAGTGGATTAAAATATTGCTTCTACTTCCCAGTAACAGCCAGGTGGGTTTCTCCTATTCCCTCCAGTATAAATGAGTTTTGCAATATTACTATAAAATTTCTATAGGGATTCTTATTCTTCCACTTTCCTGCCTCTACTTTAAATTGACATTTTAAAATTTTCTTTCTTTCTTTCTTTCCTTCTTTCTTTCTTTCTTTCTTTCTTTCTTTCTTTCTTTCTTTCTTCCTTCCTTCCTTCCTTCCTTCCTTCCTTCCTTCCTTCCTTCCTTCCTTCCTTCCTTCCTTCTTTCTTCTTTCTTTCTTTCTTTCTTTCTTTCTTTCTTTCTTTCTTTCTTTCTTTCTTTCTTTCTTTCATCAAGCACCCACAGGCTTTTAACTTTCTCTAGATTTTGTTCTCTTCTTTGCCTAGTGGCCCCAAAGTGCATTCAGCCAGTGCCTTATAAAAGTCCCTAAAGCTTCCTTCTCTTTGTAAAATGCAGAAATCCTCAGAAGTGGGGGTGGATGATGGAATTTCCTGCCTGAGACAATGGCAACTCCTTATAGGACATCTAAGAGCCAGGTGTGCCATGAAATAATCCCAGGACAGTGGCAGGTCAACTCCATTTCTCTGAAACCCTTCAGTGACCTTACCTGCAAAAAGTGGGGCCAGGAAAATGACAGATATTAAATTCATCTCAGGTAACCAATTACATTTTATTTCATTTTAACTTTTTTATAAATCTGTTTTCATGATTTTTTTAAATGAAACTACAAGTATTTGGAAACCAGAGAATTTTCAGATTAATTGAGGAAAAGTCTCACTCAATGGGTAGGTAAAAAATAGCATCTGACTTTTTGAAACAAAAATCTAAAAGAAATATAGGAAGAAGGCATTTGAAATCATTTTATATTGTACTAAATCCAGGTTCACCTTCATGACTATTCCAACAGGAATAAATATTGTGGTTGGTAACTAATTTGAATGTTTAGTTAATGCACTGATTGATGTTAGACAACCTATAAAGTATAATTCCACCTAGTTTCTTTGCTTAGGTTTCTCATATCATTTCTGCAAAGTTGTAAACCTGCCACTCAAAAGGGTATCTGGCCATTCATCCATTGGTCAGTCCAAGTGAGTAATATAATTGCTCCCTCAGTCTCTACCAAGCAAAGATGAAGATATGTTGCCAATGACAGAACCCTATGCAATGTAAAAATCAGGGATTAGCTATTGCATTTCAAGATTGCTCAGCATTTTATCGGTTAAAATTTGGAAGACCCAGGAGGAGTTAACAGTTTATAGTTTACAACCTATAAACTAGTACAGAGGGGTTTATCAGAACCATAGATCCTACTCCTTGATTTTTTGCAAAGACAACACCCCAGCACTTCTTTGAGCTGAGAATCAGGATCATTTCTCTGGTTCCAAAGATCCACTTGCTGAGACAAAAAAAGCAGGGTATCTTTGTCATTATAAGCAAAGATGGCAAATACCAAGTTTGCGGTGTGTGTGTGCATGTGCCTGTGTGTATGTGTTATAAGCATTTGAAATATGCCTTGCAGGTGTCTTTAAACCTAAAGTAATCAGGGCAGAGTACACCTACTGTTTCTCCTCAGGCTTTCTAAGTAGTTCTGTGTAACATGATGGCATCAGAACCCAGAGGGGGGTTTCATAGGACTAGCCAGAAAGGTGTCATTATGTTACATGTCACAAATAGATTGTGATTGACTCCTGATTCAGTGGCCTTGGTTAGACAGTCTCCAGTATTCATATACCATTTGCTTCCTTATTTTACTCGTGTTTCTATCCTCTCATTACAGACTATGCTCACTCTGGCAATGTGATCACAGTTGAACAATTATTCCATAAATTATACACAGCAACCTTTCCAGATTCACTGCAAACTTTGAAATTGGAAATTGGGTTTCAACCAAAGATGCTGTATGCTGGAGTAGCTGCAATAAACTGAAACCATTAGAGCTATTTGCAAACTAAGTGGATGTGTCTTTGTTAAAATTTGATGTTTATTTTTAATATGGTTGCTTGCCCTTCTCTATTTGAACAGCTCATTACACCTTAAATATAAACCACATGCGCACTAGAGCATTTATGTAATTTTCTGGGGCAAAGAATTTGGGCTGTGATCCAACAACACTAAAATATATTACTTTAATATTTATTTGCATCTGTTTGGTATTGTCATGATCCATACAAGACAGAATCATTTTATTTTCCTTTAAAAAAATAAAAAGGGAAGAAAACTCTGTTTATAGACTACTCCTAGTCAAGTGGATTTGAAAAGCTCCATTTGAGATTCAGTTCCTCTTTGCAGATATTAGTATCGTAAGCATTGATGGAGAATAATGAATGATGAGTTTTGAACAATACTATGGCTGATTTGGTAAAGCTATGTTTTTGGCTTAAACAATAGGATGTTTGATCGAATCAAGCACAGAGAAGAAAATAGTATTGCAAAAGATGAGTTTCTAATTGAGACAGACAATGAGCTGTGCATCAGAAACAGCTGCAAGGAAATGGATCACATTACATTTTTACATGTTAATATGCTGAATTTCCACATTAGATGGTCACACATTTTATTCCTAAGACATCCAGGTGCCTTTACATCTGTGTAGTATATTTAGAAAGGAAGAAAAATCAGATGGAAAATATTTTATATTCATAGTATGCCTTTTTAAAGTTTTTTTGTATTAATGTTGTTATCCTTTTAGGCTATGTAAATGAGGATGGCTTGTTCAGCAATGACATTATAAGTTTAGGTGTCATGATTCTCACTTTTCCATGCACAGGGACATGTCCCCTGGTTCTATGGAAATATCTACATATTCCTTTAGACAGTATGTTAAGAGAAGCCAGGAAACAAACATTGCTTCTCTGAAGAAGGTACTTGTGTTAGTCAAGGTAATGCTGGTGCGACAAATATCATGACTCCACACTGTGAAGGTTAACACGGTGCTTACATGATGTATCCAACACCGATCAGCAGGGGGCTTTGTTCTACATTCACCTAGGGCTCCAGGTTGAGGACAGTTCATAGTCTGGTAACATCACCATGTCCGTCCACACACGACATTCAAGATTGTCTCACCATGGAGCAGGGAGAACTGACACCCACCCTTAGTCTCTTAAATCTGCAGTAACAAGGATCACTTTCACTCCTGGGGCCTTGGCCAGAACTGCTCAGATGACCTTACACCAACTACAGGAGAGGCTAGGAAATTCAGAGGCACCATCTAACATTTGGTTAACATGGTTTTCCCTGCCATAGTGCTTTGTTTAATCTGTGCATTAGAGGGTTACAAAGCCCAAATCGATTATCCCCTCCAACAGAATATATTGTGCTGGGAGTGAATGCCATCTCTTTACACATTACCAAATATTGTGTATCTAATGAATCCAGCTTTAATTTGCTATGAAACTATTATAATTTATGAGAAACTCTAATGTGAATTTACATATCACTCACAAAAACTAACTATTTTCCTAATGGGCAACTCTTTGGGATGTTGTGGGTCATTTTTTATTTCAGAATTGCTTTCTAATATATACAGTAAGCCTCTTCGTGTGGAAAGAGGCAAACCATAAAATTAGTGAAAGTGTTAACAATTCCTCTGAACAGCCTCCACAGACACAGAACTTATTACAAGCCATCTTCATAACATGAAATGATACATGCATTGACATCCATTCTCACTTTGGAAATAACTAATTGAAACATACAACTGACAGTAAGTTTTAATGCAGCATTTTTATCAGTGGGCTGAGTGAAAATGGATCAACAAATCCCAAAGACAAGTGATGTACACATTGATCTCAGGAATGACCTGAGCTGCAGAAGATACTCAAGAAATTCTAGGCTGAAATGGGATAAAGGAGGAAAGCATGTTATTGTTTGAATGTGCTTATGCAAGGGATGTGGAAATAGATCAGGATAACCAAAGATATTAGCTTGGGCTCAGAAATGTTCCTCAAAAAAAAAAAAAAAAAAAAAAAAAAAAACTATGGGATTGATACAGGAGCTTATACTAACCAAAAGAATAAAGAGAGGGAAAGAGACATCAATCTGCAAGACAGAGATACATATGTCACAACTTAAATCCAAATGTCTATATTCATATCTACACAGGGAAGATGAGTTTAGAATAAGGATCTTGTTTGCACATCACTTCTTTAGGCAAATGACTAGTTGTTTTAGGGGAAAGGATTTTCTTGCCTTCAAAAATGTTTTAGTGCCATGAAGAAAATGTAAACTGTGTTTGAATTTCCATAACCTCTAAATTTTATGGCAGGGACCCAGATCCTATTAACAGTTTTCTGTTTCAACACCTGTTATCAAATCATAACATTTTACTTAAACTGGCAAATGATTCTTTTTCACAAGGAAAGTGTAAATAAACTCTGATTTAGAATCATTTTGGTATTTTTTTCCATACTGTGGACATTAATAACTGCTTAGTCTTCTGATGTGATATAAACATCTTTATCATATCTTTATGCAGTATATTGAAGTAAGCTGTGCACATTTCTATCTTTGCCACTAGAACATAAGCTTTGTGAGAACAAGGTCAATGCCTTAATCTTCTCTGAATTATCTCAGTACACCTTGAATAAAAGTTGTTCCCCAATAAATACTTACCAAATGCATTATTACACATAGTCCAAAGGTGAGTAAGATTTGATGGATATACCATGGCTGAGATTTGGTTCAGAATCTCTTGGTGACAGAGGACTCTGAGACATTTATCTTTGGAAGAAAAAAGAATGCATCAAGCAAGATCATTAAGCAAAGTTCTGACATTTTTGCAGAGAGCTTTACCTTAGAGATTGCTCAGCAAAATGTGAATAGAATCTCCACCTACTCACATTAATATGATCATTAAATGTTATTTTTTTAATTGTATAGCTCAATGCCTGATTCTCTATGAGCTCTCCAGAAAGGAAGATAATGTCCAATAAAATGCATGTTATCTTTACCAAAAATGCTTAAAGTTACAAAGCCATAGGAAAAATGGTCACAAAAGGGCCCCCAAACAGAAAAGATCATACAAAAAAAATGCTGTTAAAATTCAAAACTCTAAATTTCAACAATCTAAAGGAGACCAAAATTAAGAAAAGACAAGAGCCAACCATGGCACATGCTTAGGAGATTTAGATGGAAACAGGGAGACCAGTAACGAGACTTCCCAATGATCCAGATCACAGAGGGTGTTAGCCTGGGCCACAGTGATCACAGTGCCAGTGGTAAGAAGTGAGTGGGCTTGAGATATATTTGGGGTTTACTGTGGTTTTAACATTATTCCCCTCCACTAAAACTCACGTTGGAATGTAATTGCCAATGTAATGCAGTATTGGGAGGTGGGACCTTTAAGAGGTGGGTAGGCCATAAGGGCTCTTCCTCATGGGTGAGTTTAACGCCTTAATAAAAGGACTTTCAGGAGTGGGTTCTCTGTCTTAGCCCTCCCTCCTTCCTCCACATGATGACAAGAAGGCCCTCAACAGATGCTGGCGCCTTGATATGAGACTTCCCAGCCTCCAGAACTTTAAGCCAATAAATTGCTATTTATTACAAATTGCCTAGGCTCAGCACAAAATGGACTAAGACAAATGTAGACCCAACAGTATTTGTTAATATCTGGAATGTGGGAGATGACAGAAAATAAGGAGATGAGGCCTTTGGCTTCAGTTCTATTCATTCAGATGGAAAGACTATAAAGGAAGGAGACTTACAGAGTAAGTTACATTCAATCGGAATATGTTAATTTAAGAGTTGAGATGCTTTTTAGAAATCCAAGTAGAGATATATGTTCACTAGCCAAGCAGATGCACTTTACAAGCTATCATTTTACTCATAGTAACCCTGAAAGAGAACTTAATTTTTCAGGTGAACAAAGGCTCAGAGGAATAAAACAACTTGCCCAAAGACCCTATAGCCAGAAAGTGGTAGATATTATATATATATACACATAATGTGCAAATATTTTTATATGTACATTTAACCTGAGATTTATTTATAGTCCATGGTTTCATGAATGTGTGTCTCACATACATAAATAGAAAGCAAAGTCCTCAAGAGTAGGAACAAGGCCTTATCCAATTCCATATACCCCAAGTTGGCTAATATAATATCTTATCAATTGTAGATACTCAATTACAATTGATTTAATTCTCAATAACTACATACTGTAGAAAGAAGAATTTGGAGTCTGGAGGAAAATATTATCCCTCTCCTGTGTCCCTGAACCCAGGTAGAATTCTCTCATTATCAACAAAACTCATATCTTAGAAGCAGAGAGGGAGAAAATGTGATTCAATTTCTGTGTTGAGAATCTGCCTCCTCACCTCTCCCTTCCAAGCCCAGGAGTCATATTGGCTCCCAAATTTTACTTGTAAATAGCTATTTATTAAATTATCCTTAAATCACCCAATTTGAATTACTTCATCTTTCTTACTGAAGCCCCCTGCCTGATTCAGGGAGCGCTATGTGGAGAAGTCTGAAAGACAATATTTTGGTGACCAGAGGTGGTCAGGGAAGCAGGAGAACACATACTCTATCCTCATTCTTCTCCTCTTGGCCCAAATTCTTGCTTTAATTTTATTTTTAATTGACAAATAATAATTACATAAATTTTGGGGCTACAATGTCATATTTTAATATATATTTACAATGTGAAATGATTGAATCAAGCTAATTACATATCTATCATCTCACTTATGTTTGTGGTCAGAACATTTAAAAATCTATCTTTTTAGCAATTTTGAAATATATAATGAATCATTATTAACTCTAGTGACCATTCTTTGGCAATTGATCATTAAAACTTACTCCTTTTGTCTAACTGAAACTTTGTACCCTTTGGATCTCCTTTTTCCCATCCACCTCTCCCCTGCAGCCCCTGATCACCATCATTCTACTCTCTGCTTCTGTGAGTTTGGTCTTTTTAGATTATACATGTCAGTGAGATCATGCAAAATTTGTCTTTTCATGCCTGGCTTATGCCATTTACCATAAGGTAATACAGATTTCTCCCTGTTGTCACAAGTGACAGGATTTCCTTCTTTTTTAAGACTGCATAGTATTCCATTGCATATACATACAACATACCTATTATGAATAATATTACAGTGAGCGTGGGAGTGCAGATATCTATTTAGCATACTAATTTCAATTCCTTTCGATGGTTACTCAGAAGCAGGATTCCTGCATCATGTGTTAGTTCTATTTTTAATTTCTTAAAGGATCTCCATACTGTTTTCTATAATAGCTGTATTAATTTACATTCCTACCAACACTGTACAAGGTTTCCCTTTTCCCCACATCTTCTCTTACACTTATCTTTTGTCTTTTTTAGTAATAGCCATTCTAACAGGTATAAGTTGATATTTCATTGTAGTTTTAATTAGCATTTCCTTAGAAGTGATATTGAGCAGTTTTTCATATATCTCTTGACCATTTGTATGTCTTCTTTTGAGAAATGTCTGTTCAGGTCCTTCACACATTTTTATAATCAGTTATATGTTTTCTTACTATTAAGTTGTTTGAGTTCCTTAGATATTTTGAATATTAACCCCTTATCAGATGTACCATTTGCAAATTACTTTCTCTCAATCTGTGGTTCATCTTTTCACTCTGTTAATTGTTTCCTTTGCTGTGCAGATGCTTTCTCTTGGCATAAGGAGTCCAATAACCTAGTAAAATTTCAACTTGGTCTTATGAAGGACAACCCCCCATATGAAATCCAGTATGCTGGGGAATAGACCTCAGGTAATAAAAATGAATTGGCAGAATGAGGTTCTCACCCATCTACCATCCATGGGGATGTGTGGGCTGGTGGCTTGGGGTAAAATAGGGTGAGGCATGTGGGAGGATCACAACAAGTAATTTCTAATCAAACCGTTCTGGGAAATGTCTGTGCAAATTCACAAGCTGGATTACCACTGAATGGGCATTTTCAACATACATAAGCAAAATTGGCATGCTGCAACTGGGTGTCATCTTATGGAAGTTGGTATACATCCACCCTATAAGAGATATTTTGTCACAGGTCCAATAAATACTTCATGGTATTTCATAAAGAAAATGCCTCCAGGGACCTGAAGCAGAGGCACCTCTTAGTCATAACTCTGTTTGTAGTCAGTTCCAAACACTTCTGGTATGGTTAAAACATCATGTCCTGAACTGAACTAGGGAGAGGCCAGAAGTGACTGCACGTAGGAGGTATAAATAATATGGCAGCTGGGTGGAGGGTGAGGGAGAGAGGAGGAATAGAAAGTTGAAAAATAAGCTTATCTTCAGTTCTTCTGCCCTACTCTACTCTATGGAATTATTTTCAGTCTTTATTGCTTTTTAATTTTTAATTATGCATCTTGTAAAAACATTTAAAACATACAGAAAATTACATGAAATATGTCTAGGCACCCATGATTGCTATTAAACCCATGTCTTTGCTCCTTGTTTATGGTGTTATGTATTGGTTTGAATACAATTTCTTTATGCTGCTTTGTGTTTTTTGAATCTTACTTAAGAAATTCCTCTCTATCATAATATTATAAAACTTTCTCTTCTAAATGCTTTTAAGTGCTTAATATTTTTTCTTCTCACATTTTGGTGTTAACCCAGTTGGAATTTCTTTCCATATGTTAACAAGGGACCTAGTTTTATTTTTTCTATATGGGTTGTACAATATTTTTTTAGTAGCCTATCCATCCCCCACTGATTTGCAATGCCTCCTGTGTCATATGCATTCTCCTATGTATAAGTAAGTCTGTTACTGGGTCTTCTTTTTCTGTTCCTGGTTTGTTTGTCTATTTCTGTGTCATCAACATACCACTTATGTTTCTAGACCTTAATGTAAGGCTTGTATCAGGTAAGGCAAATCCTTCCCTATGCTTCTTAAGATTCTTATGGTTATTTTGGCACTTTACTTTAAAAAATAAAACATTTTATAAGGAATTTGTGTAGTTGTATTTTTTTATTTTATTTTTTTATTTAAGCATAATAAGGGGGTGCAAATGTTAAGGTTACATATATTGCTATTGCCTTCTCTCCTCCCTCGAGTCAGAGCTTCAAGCATGTCCATGCCCTCAACAATGCACAATGCACTTATAATGTATATATATATAAACCCATCCCATCCCCCCACCTGCCAGACACCTGATAAATGTTTTTGTTTTTTATTTTTTTATAACATTTTGTGTAGTTGTATTTTGAATTTGTTCTGGGTTTCATCATAACTTTAGATTAATATGGGAGGGAATTGTTATCATTATAACATTTATCCTCTCTCTAAGGAGATATGGTATTTTATCTATTTACTCAGGTTTTCTTTTATGTTTTTCAAATATGAAATCCTGGGTTCATAATTTTCCTCATCATTTGTTAGATTTACTCACAGACACATTATTTTTATTGCTCTTGTTAATGGCACATTCTTTTTAATTTACATTCTACATAGTTGTTGTTTTTCCATGCAATGGAATGCAATTCATTTTTGTATATGGATTTTATATCCAATAACCTTATTGAACTCTTTTATCAGCTCAAATAGTTTGTAGAACCTCTTTGATCTCTTACACAGTCATTATAAGTAAGGAACAATAACTCTGTTCCTCTCTTTCCAAGATTTATCTGCTTTATTTTTCTTATATTTTCATATCACCTTGGACAATGTGGATTAGAAATAGTGATACTGAGCATACTTTTCTTTTCTTGACTTTAATAGGTCACTATTAACAATTCATCATTAACAATGATATTTACTATAGATTTTTTTTTTTTTTTTTTTTTTTTTAGACAGAGTCTCACTTTGTTGCCCAGGCTAGAGTGAGTGCCATGGCGTCAGCCTCGCTCACAGCAACCTCAATCTCCTGTGCTCAAGCGATCCTCCTGCCTCAGCCTCCCGAGTAGCTGGGACTACAGGCATGCACCATCATGCCCGGCCAATTTTTTGTATATATATTTTTAGTTGGTCAATTAATTTCTTTCTATTTTTGGTAGAGACGGAGTCTCGCTCAGGCTGGTTTCGAACTCCTGACCTTGAGCAATCAGCCCGCCTCGGCCTCCCAAAGTGCTAGGATTACAGGCGTGAGCCACCGCGCCCGGCCTACTATAGATTTTTGATAGTTGCCCTTAATCAAGTTAAGAAGTTTTACTACTACTCATAATTTACCAGCAGTATTTCCTAATAAACACAGGTTAAATTTTATTCAATACTTTTTTAATTCATTCATTGAAATGATTATGAAGTTTTCCCTTTAAAGTGTTATTGTTTTTTATTGTAATAATTGATTTCATTGAAGTTGAAGCCTTCTTATATTAATTGGATAAAACCTTTTTTGCCTTGATGATTAATTTTTGACATATACTGTTGAACTTAATTTGTCAGATTTTATTTATTATTTTTGTATCTATATTTGCAAGTTAAAATTTATGTTTTTCTTGTATTGTTCTTTACTGATTTTATAATAAGTATTATTATTTTCTTAAATTAGTTGGGAATTCTTTTCCTCTTTTTCTATTTTCTAAAAAAGTTTGTGTATTACTTTTCTTGACATATTAGTGGAAATCACCTAAAAACTATCTGGGCTTAATGGGTTTGGGGGTCTAGAAGTTTTGCTGCTTATTTGGTATATTTAATAATTACAGACTTAGTTAAGTTTTTCATTTCTTCTTTAGTCAGTTATGGTAAATTTTATTTTCCTAAGAATTGTCCACTTGGTCTACATTTTCAAATTTATTCACCTAAAGTCATTCTATTCCATATCTATTACCATATGATTCCTTTAATCTCTAATTGTAATCATGTTCCCATTTTCATTATTAATATTATTTATGAATGCAATATATTATATTTGTGCTATCTTTAATATTTATTTTATTGTTATTCTTGTCTATTGTTATTCTTTCAAATAACTAGGTTTTAATTCTATTAATATTCCTTTTTATTTGTTCTAATTTATTATTTCCTATCCTCATCTTATAGTTACTTTCATTTTGCTTTCTTTGGGCTTATTCTGTTTTAGCTCCTCTCCAACTCTTTTACTTGGAATTAAATCATTAATTTTTAGTCTCTTCTTCTCTAACATGGTCATTTAATGCTGCACATTTATCCCTAAGTGCAGCGTTAGCTGCATCTCACTAGATTTTATGTGTAGTGTGTAGTGTTTCCACTGTCATTCACTTCTCAACATTTTCACAATTTATGATTTCTAATTTTATTTTTTCTCACTCTAAAATTATTCAGTGTGCTGTTTTACTTTTGTTTCCAAATGTATGAAAAAGTGGATTGATTTTTTCTTTCTCTCTTTAGTTCTACTTTTGTTTCATGTCATCAGAGTAAATGGTGTATGATTTTTTTTAATATTTGTTGCCTAGTATGTGATAAATTTTCATAAACCTTGCATGTGTTTTTCTGAAGAATATACAATCTTGAATGCAGAATGTTGGGCTCTCTATATATGATCAATTGCCACATGGTCCATCAGGACTGTTCATTGTATTGTTTGAAAATTCTGTTTTCTTGCTGGACATATCTACTCTAAATTTTTTTGGAAGTATTAAAATTTTCATATGTTGAGGTATTTGTCACATTTTACTTATAATTCTATGGATTTTTGGTCTATATACCAACCCTAAGCATCCAAATTGGTTCATATACTTAACTTATTAGTACTGACAATTATATGAATATTGACTTTTTTCCTGTGAGCTCAAATATATTTTCATAATTTTTTATCTAACTTTTGTAAGTAGTTGTGCCAAAAGGGTTTTTGAGTGTTTTTTTTTTTCCTAATTTGTCATTTTTCCTGAAGCAGAAATGTAATTGGAAGGAAGGAAGGAAAGAAGGGAGGGAGGTTGGCGGGGAGAGAAAGAAGGGAAAGAAAGAAGACATTCTGAAAGATGAGTAGGTCTTTGCATATTCCTCTGAGCTATACTTTGTCTAGATATTTTAAAAAGTTCTATAGCATCAGCCTATAGTGAGCAGGATGCAACAGAAAATTAGGAGGGTACCTCAATTCCATACATATCATTTCTCCTTTTCTACATTGGAACAGAGAGTCATCCCCACATAAGACTGGTGAGGGAGCAATTTCTAATACACAATAAGAGCAACTAGACTGCAGGCAAAGTGTTTTGATACAGCATATGTTGGGGGCCATCTCCTGCACCTTCTAACCTAGTTAGTTCATATTTGAGGCTTTCAATAAAATGACACTCTTAGGAGACTTCTGCTGGGTTTTTCTTTTCATGTGTGCTAATTATTACACCTACAATCACATAATCAACCTCTTGGGTTGCGAGGAAAAACAAGGGTGTGAGTGGTTAATTGCAAATGCAAGTGGCCCGTTGCCTGTGCAATCAGCAGACCTCCAGCATATTAACTTTGGTGCCTAGCTGTAGCATAAATATTACAAGTGGCAGAGGCTGTCCTTTAAAAATCTGACTTCGTAAGTTCACTTGCAATTTTCTCAAACTCTTCAAGCCTTTGCCACTCTCTTATAAAAGGCACAAACAAAAACGGGAACAAAAAAGATCACTGTCTTTGGCACACTTTGTGATTTCATTCTTTCCACTTTCCAAGCTGTGTCTGTTGGGTCCTCCAAATCAGAAGCTTTACAATGAACATGGACTCGTAATAAATAAAGTTTGCATCCAGTCGTAGTCTTTTAGTGCCATAGTGCAATTCGATTACATCTTTCAAGCATAAGAGCTGTTTTCGGTGTTATTTGCTAAATTTATCATACCAGATCTAAAACAGAAAAAAACAGTAGTTAGCCATAAACACTGAGCTAATGGTGTTCTTTCCACTCCAGTTCTAATGAGGCTCGAACCCTCACAATGGGAAATAATTTAACAACAATATTTACCCAGATGATTAGCCTGGTTCTCTGACCCATATGGTGATGTACAGCAATATTCTAAAGTGAATTTCTTCCAGATGGACATTAGAGCCCTCGCCCCACTCATTCCAACAGTGGAGCTGACAGATGGAGGGGGCAAAGCCGGCTTATTTCTTAAATTTACCCCAACAGTATTTGGATTCACTAAATCAGTTATAATTTTCTCGTAAAGAACTTTTATAGGATACCTGTACAAAATAACTTTTAAAAATGTAACTTATCATGACAATGTTTAATTGGGTTCCAAAAATTAGTCTGAGTAGTCAAGATGTGTGATCAGAACATTTGCCTGTAAGCCCAGGCTGTCATGTATGAGAAAGAGAAAGGCTAAGTTTCGTGAAGCCTCGGTTTCTCCATCTGCGAAATGGGAATTGCAGGATTACAATTCCTACAAAGCAATTTCAGCCAAATTCCCCTGAAAAAAGTGAGATTTTAATACATTCAAAGTTCCAGAAGGGATAAGTTGCTGGTTTTGTTATTTATGGGAATTATTTAACACTAGAACAAATCATGGATTGTTATGAAACCATGCCTTAGTTAGCTCTGAAGTTGCATGTTTACAATGAACTTTCAGCCTATGACTTGCCTTACCTCTTTAGTTAACGATTCCAGCAGCCACATGTGAAAGGTCCTCTTTTGAATAGGTATGTGGGTGTGTTTCCCTCATATTTTCTGCAGATGTTTTAACTGAGAGTCAAAGTCAGGCCTCATGGAGCCAGCAGAGTGGGAATAAGCTATCATTTCACCTGACCCAAGATCACTTAATCCAACTCTCTTCTATCCAACTTCAATTTCCAGGTAAAGTTCAGCGTTTCATTTCGTATGAAGTGGCATTCACAAGAGCCAAAAGGTATTGAACAGCCAGGAAGTGCCCCACTCTTCAATCCTGTCTTAATGTGGGACCAATCTTTTCTTTGAGCTGAAAGATATCTTTGATTTCATATTGTCTCCAGTAGTTCCATGAGATCAAATCTGTCAAGCAGATTAAGACTGACAATCTAAATGTTGCTTTTAAAGAATCATTGTTGAAAATAGCTTCACATTAAAATAATATTGCAATTTTTTATTCAATATTCTGTTTTTTATAGGGATTTATTTCACCTTTACTACCACACATGTAAAACCTTTAGGCCCTAATATTAGAAACAAAAATCCCTTAATAAACTAAGTAAGGAACTAAGACGTTAATGCCTTTTAAAGAGTACTTTTAAACTGGTCATGTAAAGAGATCAATGCTTGACTCCAAAGGGGTGAGACATTAGTACATAAGGCTCAGGTATCACCAGACAAAGGATTTTCCTATTACCACTGAAATCACACTAGGTAGAAAGGGAGCTTCTATTCACTGTGCTACCAAGAACTGGGCCTAAGACAAATCCAGCGGCACACCAAATTTTTACTCTCTTGCAAACAGTGTTAGTGAAAATGCATGTCATGTGTCAAGACAGCCTTTGGGAAATCATGCAATGTGGTACAAAAACAATATGATGAATTCATTTTCATATTCTCACCTTCTACTTTTAGCCCATAAATATCAGCTCATAAACATCCCAGCATGATAAAAGTCTGTTTTTGTACTTTTACAAAGTAATCTACTAAATCAGCTATCTTGTCCAGCTCCCTGTAAAAATTCATGCTCTGATAAACTCAAAAGAGTTTATGGCTGTTAATCCTGTGGCTTTTCTTGCCCTTTGATATTTCTGAAGCAATTTTCCTTCTACTCATGGGAAAATCACCCACTTTATTGTGTGTACTGCCATATGATCAATTTAAAGAATCAATTTCTAACCAGATACTTTACATTTTAGTTATAATATTTCCTCGAAAGTTCACTTACTTTCAACATAATAGGATGGTACATAAGGAAAGAGTAACTTTTTCTTTTTTTTCCTTCCCACATCACAAAGCAAAAATTGAGTAGAAGCAAAAAGACATTTACATGATGGCTGGCCGATGTTAACTTTGTGATATGTTTCAAGGAAGATAGAGATCAAATGCCATGTACCATGTCCCCAACTACCCAGCATGCTTCATGTGCACTGATCAGGATAAGAGATCAATCACATGGAGTATGGAAAAAGCATGGTGGGACAGGTGGTTCTTCTTCTCAGGAAGGGACCAGTTCAGAAGGCATGCAGTTGAGCTGAAGTTGAACACAGACCTGCCTCAATGAGCAAGGGGTCCTCTTCGAAGGTACCGGTATCTGGGAGACATATTCTCAGAAGTTGTTGTTGGAGGCATTTAGCAGAGTCAGATGCAAACCTGGTCATGCAGAATGCTGCAAGGGATTTCCAGAAACCAAATCCAGGGCAGACAAGAAACAAATGAGGGAAATTTGTGAATCTATGATCTGGCATTTTTAGAGGAAATAGCAGAAAAATATCCAATCACCAGCACCAAGTATTCATGTTTTATAGAGGGACTGGGGAGAGCTGGTTAATCTAGGAGTCAGTGAAATTGAAGTTTGGTTTAAGGATGGCTTCTTTGGACAGATGGAAAAGAGAGTTGCCTTGAAGTTTCTTAAAAGCTTCCTTTGAATTATGTCTTACTTTCTCCCAAGTCTCTTCTCCTTTCAACAGCTGTCCCAACTTTGCCCCTTGCAAACCTCCCCCCGGCCACTCCTCTGCTGCCTTTCTCCCTTTCTCAAACCCCCTTTTCTGGTCTTCTTCTCCTCCCCACAATTAAAGCTGCTCAGACTTCTCAGTGCATCTCTTTCATTTCTTATCTAGACAACTGAGTTTAACTCAATTAAATCTCTTATTTCACCCCCATTAACATTCTCATATATTCCACTACTAATAAAATAAATGCTTACAGAACCTTGAATCTTTTCCGGCAAAATAAAATAGCAGCTAGTTAGCCAAAACCTTGTCTCTCAATTATACTTTTGGGAACTTCAATTTATTTGGCCATCATACATCATTTTAGGAATCTTTCTTTCATGTATTCATTCAGTCTCTCACTCACTTGTTCTCTCAAAATATTCATTGAATAAATACTAATTAAGTTTTTATTTGCAGAGGAACTCTGTTAGACGCTGAAGAAAAAAATAAAATGACCCAGACACGGCCCCATCATCAAAAGGTCACAGTCCTTTGAGAAAGACAGACATCTAAATAAATTCCAGCTGAGTGTAATGTAAATACATGTAGCATCACATGGAAGCATAGAAGAAAAAGCAATAATTTGCCTGAACAGACAAGGGAGGTTTCAAAGCAAGAGGTATACTTGAGATGGTTACTGGGGGATGAGTACAACTTTGTCAAGCAGACAGATGAAGCAATAAAAATAATGCCAAGTAACAATTATCAAGCTCATATGTGCCAGAGACTGTGCTAAGTCCTTTCCATGGATCAAAGTTAATCCTCACAATAGCCCCAGTGAGAAAGATGTTTTCATTATCTTCACCTAACAGATGACGAAGCAGGCTTAGAAAGGTGAGTAACTTGCCCAGGGGGAATGCCAGGCAGGGGAAAACATGCAGCAAGGCACTATGTGTGAAAGAGCAGGAAGAATTAGGGAAATGACAGCAGTTTAATGTGCTTAGAATGCCATGCAGGAGGAATCCTCTGGGAAAAGGGCTGGAAAATAAGATGGGGACTGTGTCCGGAAAAGCTATATATAGAGTTTGAAATAAATCCAATAGACAGAATGAAATAATTGAAGAATTTTTCTCTTTTTCATTATATTTATGATATAAAGAAGAGATGGAGCTGGGCTCAGTGGTTCATGCCTATAATCCTAGCACTCTGGGAGGCTGAAACAAGAGGATTGCTTGAGCTCAGGAGTTTAAGACCAGCCTAAGCAAGAGCAAGACCTGTCTCTACTAAAAATAGACAAAATTACCTGGGTGTGGTGGCATGTGTGTGTAGTCCCAGCTACTCTGGAGGATGAGGCAGGAGGATTGCTTGAGCCCAGGATTTTGAGGTTGCAGTGAGCTATGATGATGACATTGCACTCTAGCTGGGGTGACAGAGTGAGACTCTTGTCTCCAAAAAAAAAAAAAAAAGAAGAAGAAGAAGAAGAAGAGATAGAGAGATAGATGCTCCCACTGCCACAGACCAATCCTGCTTCCTCTTTGCTGTGCTAATTAACTACCATGGTAGGATGTGAGGACAGAAACATAGACGCCCTCCCTCTCTGGGGTACTTGACTGCATCAGCAATAACTTGGGTAACTCGAAGTTTTCCGTGGCTGACATAGCACAAAACTCTGATAAGGAAAAGGGATTATATAGTCACAGGGGTTCCTTCAGGAGGAGGAAAAATTCCCATCCTCTACATCTAGTTCAGAAAGACGTTCTGTTGAATGAGAAATTATAATTTGGAACTCCTTGCCTGAGGTCAGTTAGGACATTTTCAAAAGAGGACAAGCCATCCCATATGGAGAGCCTAGCTTAGCCCTCCCCTCCATGTGTGGTAGATTCTCCAGTGTGGCCAGCTACATGCTAAGTAGAAGGGGTGTATCATCTTCCTGGTGTGTCTTGACTTTAATATACAAAAGGCTTTTAGTTGGCTCTTACCCCACGTAAAATATTTAAATGTTCAAATCCACCAACATAAAGAGAAATTTAGGTATGTCAAGCAAATACCAGTGACTCTTAATTGTCTATAATAATTGATTTTTTAAAAATAAATACAACCAATTTTCAGCTAATAAATTCAGCATTCTAACGGCTCTCTTTCATAATAATAATGGAACAGATATGAGTCCCTATTATGATCTAGGCAGTATAAGGGAGAGAGGGAAGTGAATAAAATAAGGAGAATAAAACACGAACAGAAACAAAACCCCTGCACCGCTAGGTAGAAGGTGCCGTGTGACAAGGGGGTCGCAATGCACTCTGAGAACTCAGACAAAGGAGAGAGCACTTCTCTTTGCAGAACAATGTTTTCCCCCAGAACTCGGTAATAAATAGAAAACTGAGTGCTATTTGGTTATTGCTCCTGCTTTCTCTCCACAAATAGAAGGTGTAAAAGGTGAACCAAAGTAAATGAATAATCCACAAATTGAAAGCGTGGCACTGGCTACATGCCTGCTTCCCAGTGTATTTGGACATATAAATGTATCACCACACTTGCATCACAATAGCTCTGCGTCTATGAACAATTTGTATTTTCCTGGTTCTTGTCCATTCAGCTAAAGTAAAGCCCAACCCAGAGTAAAGAATTCTGACAGTGAGTGTTTCCAAGAATCCCCATGGGTTGGCAAACATATGTTTGTAAAAGACCCCTGTCAGTCATCCTGTGCTGGCCCTTTCTGATGTTCTCTTCTGCCCTCCTTCCTCTCCTTGAGTCCTTGCTCTAAATCACACAGTTAATAAGTAGGAGAGCCAAGTCAAGATTCAAATCCAATTTCATCTGACTCTGAATCTAATGCTCTTAACCAGACTGGATTCTCATTACCTACTCCCAGGAAAGAATGGATCTTGATTAAATTAGTGTGTTGCTAACAGTAAGAATCCAGAAGACATTGACCATATCCTTAGCATATTTTAGAACTTAACTTGAATATTCTACTGTTTGACTAGGAAAAGGAGTGAAAGATCAGTATATAACCAGAACATCATTATGTTCACTTGTGTGTATTTTATTTATTTATTCGTTTGCTTTATTAAATTAATTCATTTCAATTATTCACTCATTCAACATATATGTATTGTATATCCATGAACCAGGTACAGTTTGAATTGAGTATATATTGTGAACAAGACAGCCTAGACCCCTGCATTCTTAGAGCCTGCAATGGGGCAGAAATCAATATGGTCTAGAAAACATCATTTCCTTAACCCAGCCTGCAGATCACCAAACTCACGTTACCAAAATCGGCAGCGATCTGACACAGACAGCGTAATCCTTCTCTTTATCTTTCAAGAGCCCTGGTGTGATTCTAATCTAAAAAGCCATCTATAAGGCTGTTGCTGCAATAATCAGGCCTCTTTATAACATGACACGGTAGACAGCCCACTGGATAGGGAGAAAAGCAAAAAGTAGATTGACTCTCACCTCTGTCTCACTGTTAACTCTGGCAACTTACACAGATGAGTTAACTTCTTTAAGCCCCAGTTA
Source organism: Microcebus murinus (assembly GCF_040939455.1). Classification (NCBI taxonomy): domain Eukaryota; kingdom Metazoa; phylum Chordata; class Mammalia; order Primates; family Cheirogaleidae; genus Microcebus; species Microcebus murinus. Next base: position 90,582,152 of record NC_134111.1, on the reverse strand, counting down.
CCTTGTGTCCTAAATTGGGAGAGGGGTTAGATTTAGATTCAACAAGTTTACGAATTATTCTTTGAACACCTAATATATGTCTGAATTCCACCACACGTTTCCACATGTTGCAATGTATTTTATTTAAACCTCATTCTAATAATGAACAAACTGAAGGCAAATGATATTGGCTTGAATAAAGTTATATAGGTACTAATTAGCATCGATTTGGTGCAAACATGTTCTGATTCTACTTCGAGACCTGATGAGATGACCAGAAAGGACTCTTCCAGCTCAGAAATCCTATTCCTGTCCCTTTACAATTTTATCTCCTCTACAGTTTCCCAAGCACGCTTTCTTTCACTTACGTTGACCCCCTTTCCTGTCCTTCTTTTAAAATTTTCTGTCACTGAGCTAGTTAAAGCCCGAAGAGACCGAAGTTCAAAGGAATTGATGTTCAAATTTAATTATTTCACCTTGTTAAGTCCAATAAAATGAAATCCCAGAATCCATCCTCCTCCATTTATTCTTCTCCGGCTCCACCAGTGGAGTCCCACCAGTTCCCCTTAACAGCTACAGCCTGGACTGTCTCCTTTGGTACTGAATTTGGCTCATTCAGAGCCTTCAAAGTTCTATTAACTCGATGCTAAACTCTGACGAATCCCACATTGTAAAGCATACAAGCATACATATAAGATGTACAAGAAAATCCACCCACCCAATTTGAAGAAAGCCAATCCCCGGCCCCTAAAGGAGCTGCCCCAGACAAAATCATGGCCTGAGAACACAGTGTTGGCAAAACTACACCAGTGACTCAGAAGCATGTGTGTGAAGAAGAGCAGGGTGTAAGGATCTTGCTTATGGGTGATGTGTGGTAATGTCCATGGCCTGACATCCCCGACCTACAAAGCTCAATCACTTAGCAGACACCTACTAGTGAGGGGGACAGTTTGCACTGTGTCCCTGTGTCCTACACTTTGTAATTTCCCTTTGCACTCTGGCATCCTGGTGCTGCCCCAACTTTGGACTCCATCTAACCACAGCATCCACACTCTGGTGATCAGGAAGGCTCAGTCTGTCATGGGGGCCACTTCCATGCCTCTCTTACTCAGCCCCAAGAAACCTGCCTGCCAGAGAAAATTTTGACTTCATTCCCACATTTGTTCTAGCTGAAAAGTCCCCCAAGTGGATTCCTGAGCTGAAGCTTTATTGCAACTCTCAGGGGCCTACTGAAGTCCAGACCCTTTGCCCTGTGTGTTCAAGACAAGGCCCTCCTCTGACTCGAATTCCACACTTTCTCTGGCTTGAATTTTAGGATGTATGCCCATCTATAAAAACTGAATCTCCTTGAAACTCACCCAGGAGTTCTCTGAAGTTTTTTCCACTCTTGAACCCATGGGGTTTTACATGAATTCAGATTTAGTCTCTCCACAGCTTCCTCCTTGCTCCTGAATGCAGAATGGGGTTCTGAACAGCCAACCAAGCACTGCCTGGGTTAATGCCCAGGCCCAGCATTTATCATCTGAAGCTAGAAGCTCACCAGTACTTCATAAAACTCAGTTGCCTTGTCCTTTAAATGCAGCTAGTATTGTTCTATTGACCAGTGTCTAAAAGACCAATGAAGAGGCTCTTTTCTCTTTAATCAGATATTTGTCTCAGCTTTGGGTCTTTCGGCCACACTTTATCCAGGTCTCAAGGTGTGAGTTCTCTGGCACCCCATGGTCCAGTTCAAGGTCCCCACACAAGTAGCTCTTCTCATGAAAATAGCCTCTTGCCTACGAACAAAACCTCCATAAACGTCTGTCATTCACCAAAGTCAAAATATTGTGTGGCTGTCTTAAATACTTTCACTCAAATCATGGCAGTTTAATGCCAATTACATGAATATAAAATTCCCCTGTGGTTAAACCTCCACAAATCACCAAAGTCAGAAGACTCTGCCCTCGTACTAAGTCCATGGCCAAACACCATACATCTTGGCCCACCTTGCCAAGTTTTACTCTTTTGTTTTAATTTCTCAGTGCCTCTGGTCAATGCAAAAAAATTTGGAGGATTTAAAAATTATTACCTGAAAACTAAATTCCCGCTCCTGCCAGCAACTTTGCAGAGGAAGGCCCGCACAAGGCAAAAGCAACCCAGAGCAAATGCTCCATTCGGGGAGAAGGATGAAGGACTGTATCAAGCCAGTTGTTCTTTCCAAGTTTCCTAATCAATAAGTCCCCCAACTTCAGCAATGGGAAGTGAGCTACAGGTTAGAAAGCAGCCAGAAAATGTACTCAGACAAGGGAGAAAACATCAGAAGTGAGGAATTTCCCCTTACCAGTGTCCTATCCATAGCCAGCATCACTTAGCAAAGAACTTCTCATTTAATGCTCGCTATATATGCAGTTGTTGGCATGAAACTGGATTGCAAAGAAACTTGGATGTTCTTCCTTTTCTGTTTTACTGTCACTTCAACAGAAAATGTTTACAAATATGCAAGAAGCACATCCACCTGAAATGCACATTAATTCCTAGATCTCTCCAGCACATAGGGTCAAGGGAAGAGATCTTTTTTTTTTTTTTTTTTTTAACTAAAACTAAGAGGTTTCATTAGAGAGTCCTTTAAAATTAAGTTCACAATCAGTCATTTCTCACTTTGGCTCAGAATATGTTTCTGAACAGCTGTTTGAACCTGCTTTCCCCACATGGGCTAGTAGAAAATACCAAAAGAGCCTTTTGCCTTGGAAACGTCACTGTACTTACTGATTTTCCAGGTGGCTGTCCCAAGGCTTAGCCAAGACCAGGCTTCCTTCATATCTGCATAATTGCAGAATGTTAAACCTGGAAAGGATAACACAACCCATCTAGGATAATTCCCTCATTACTCGGTTTAAAAAAACTGAAGTCTACAGAGAACAAATGATGTTTCCAGGCTCCCTTAACATCCGCAATGGCGAAGCCCAAGAAGGAACTCAGGCCATGTGACCTTACAAATGAGGATCTCACTGCACTGATGTCTTCTTTGTAGTCTTTGGACCAAGGATCACTGTTTTGGTTGCTCTATTCTAGTGGCTACAGTGTCATATGTTAGGAAAAATACGAACATGAGCTAAAATAATTATGATCCCAACAAAATCACCTTGCATGTTTCTCTTAGGGCGAGGGATGGGGAGGTGCAGACATTCTTCATCTAAAGCTGCTTGACCTCTATTTGATTGAAAGCAACATCTGGTCTCCAGGCTTGCAGTGGTATTTCTCCTATTGAGAGGTAGCCAACTGCAGACAGATGTGACATTTCCTCAACACATTGTGTTGACATCACTGACATATACCTTATTTGAACAATGGGCAGCTGAGCTTCTCAACACCTTTAAATCTGAAGCACTTCTAGCCCGATAGCACCCAAAAGCTATTCTCAGCATAGACTTTCCCACAGAGGGATGCAGAACAAGTCCAGATCCCACCCTGACCCCCTCAATCTTTTTATTTTCTCTTCCATATCCTGTCACTTAAGCCCCCAACCATTCCTGTTCATGCAATAAATGAGAATTGCAGAACACAGAGCTAAAGTCATGAGCAGGTTTTTGGCCTATGAAAAAAATCAGTACACCTTACATTTCACCCACCTAAAAATCTCCCAGATATAACATTTTCTCTTACAGCTGTCAGGTAGTGACTTAATTCTCACACTGGGTCCCTAGCCACTGCCTAATCCATTCTCTTCTATCCTTCTCCCTGTACCCTTACTACATCGTGAGTTAAATAGGCAGATACTATTACCTCCAACTGCCAAAGAGGAACTGTCAGTCCAGAAAGGGAATGTGGCTGGCCAGGTCACTTAAGTAGCAAAGCTGGGATTAGAATTGGAGACCTGATTCTAGTTCCCTTGTTTATTCCAATGGATCAAAAAGAAAAGTCATACAAGCATTCAAGAGTTATTAATGTACTGTGAAAATGCTGGTACTATTTTATATCATTAATAGTGTTATTAATTGCAACAGCTAGGATTACTTTTCTCTTGTCTTTTCTCAGAAAACTGGCTGAAGTGGATCTTTATTTTGTGAATCACGTGATATAAAGGGCATTGTTTAGGTTTCCTTCTAGATCAATTCTATGTCTTAATGTTCTTCATTTCCCACCCTTTTTGCTACAAATACTTACAAATTGTATTTATAGAGTGCTTAGTATTTGCCAGGCACTATTTATAGTGTATTAACATAGAGTGCCTGAGTTAACTCATTTGATATTCATATGAGAAAGTCAAGCACAGCTAGTCAGAGATGGGATTTGAATCCAGGCAGCTGCCAGCGCCCATGCCCTGGGTCACTCAGCAAAACTCTCTCAAGGCATATAGTAGGAGCCTCTCAGCCATATGGTCAAGTTGGGTAGTTGTTTAATTAATTTGAAAAAGTTAAAAGTTAGGTGAAGAAGAGAGTCATTAAAAAGCTAAATACACACCGAGATTTATTCTATACATTTAAGTTAAAAGAGCATTTTTCCAACAACTCCTTTTTAAGTCTTTCAAAGCCATTTAACTTCGTCTTTCAAAAATCATGTCATTTTTTTAAATGGGGGCTTATCTTTCAATGGTCTTCATAATTATAAGAGCAAATTTTAATGGGCATAAACAGGTTTGAGAAGAAATATAACTGGATCTTGGAAAATGTGCAAACCGACCAAGAGCTTTCAGCAGGCCACAAGTATTATTGAATATGTTTGTAAGAAGGAAAAAAATATATGTTAGACTGATGAGCTGAGTAAATGGGGTTAGTTAATGTGGCTGCTATATCTAATGCCTATACACTATGCGTTATTAGATATGCTGCTATCTGGCATATCTAAGTGGCTCGTAATATCTAAATTCTACTATTTCTAAGGAAAATTAATAAAACAATGACTCATATAAGTACTCTAACTATTGGTTGAGAGAGAAAATGTTGCATTCATTTGGCAAAGAAGTAGATCAAAGCAAGAGCATAAGAGGTTTAGGGACTGGCTAGTTGTGGAAAGAAGTGAAGAGTATAGACAAAGGCAATTCAGAACTTTTGTGTCTGGGTATCTGGGAGAATGAACAACAGAATGAAGGTGAGAACATTTGATGGAGATGGGATGCTGTTCTCATACTACACAGTGGTCATTATTAATTTGAAGTGAGTGGGACATCTAAGAGTAAATGTTCATCAGGGTATTGGGATTGCATACTGACTCTTGGGACCAAGACCAAGGTTAAAGAGGAGATTTTAACGACTTCTGTCTACTGAAACTATAAGGAGAAGAGAAAAGAAAAGGGAGAATAGAGTTTTTTAAACAGCGAGAACAGAATCTTTCCAAAGCATCAACATGTACAAGTTAGGGGTCTACAATGCAGTATGGAGTGGTCCCTAACTTCCCTGTCATGGCAGCTGACACCCCTTCAAGAGCTGAAGGAATAAAATGAAACCACTTTCTTTTAACAGTTCTAATGCCAAGGAACTCCTGACACTCCCTCACTCCTCCTTTTCCAGAGTCTTCCTTCCACGATAGCCATAAGATTTTGAGGAATGTCTATTCAATCCAAGGGATCAGTTGTAGGTGTCCGTGTTTTGAGAAGGAAAAGTAAAAAAAGAAAAGAAAAGAAAAACAAACAAAAGCAGTGTTCAGAGCCATCCAAGAAACCCACTTATCTTTGAACTTCAAAGGGATGGAATTAAAGGGTTCACATATAAAGGTTAATCCAGTTTGCCTGATAGTGAGGAAAGAAGGCAAGGCAAAGTAGTCCAGACAGGATTAAAAAGAGACAATTTGCCAGACTGGGGAGACAGGTGCCTTAGAGTGTTGCCATTGAACATGGCAGACTGGCCTCCGCAGGCTGATGAATTGTGGGTGGGTTTACGCATTGTCAGTGAACCCTGTCAACCCAGCAAGCTGGTCCAATCCCTCTCTAGAAAAGAGATATGCGTATTGTCCAGGGATTACTGCCACCATCCTCCAGTAGTTTTCTCTTCACCCGGGAGCAGAAAAGGAATCTCCCCTTCCCTGCAGGGTTATGCTCCACTGTCAAAGTTTCATTCTTCCCCTGAGTCCAGTGTTTCTGTGTTACTATGTTCTAATCACATGCTCATGCATACACACCCACACTCTTGGCTGAGTCTTTTGGCTATGCTGCGTGTCTAAAATACCTCTCCCAACCTCCTCATCCAGGCAGAGCAGAGAGCAGAGCAAGTCTGCTGCATCTCAGTCCCCAGATCTGCTTCCAGTCCTGCCTCAGAATAAGTAATTTTCATTCAGGCGAAAAACCTACTCTCGTTTTGCTATTTCCAACTGTCTGTGCTTCTGGCTAGAGAAAAGTAGATCTAATACTTTACTGGGGATATGTTGAACGTGTTATTCTTCACAGTGAAACATTATTGTGGTTTAGTAGCATGCATCAGAGTTTTGGACAGATGACAAAAAGCAACCAAACAAATTAATATTTAATAGTAGAATTGTACACTCCATTTTTTACAGAGATTTTCCCAGCAGACCTCAAAGCCCTCTAGTTAGACAGCCATCTACTGTTTACTCCAGCCTTTTTTATTTATTATACTCTTTCTTTGCCCTTTTCAATTTTTGCATTTCTAAGAAGTGAGAAGCCTAACAGAATTTCAGCACTGGAAGAAATGGCCCACGTTTCCCAGTGGTTGGAATTTTGGCGGGAGTCATTGGCCATCCATATAAAGTCAGTGACAGTCAGTTCTCTAAGATTTCTGCTCAGGTTTACAGGTACAGGTACCATGCCATGTTCCCAGATATTAAATTGTAGTGCCATTTTTCCTGAGGTGTGCTATTTTTCTGGCTAGAGAATAACAGGAAGCAAAGAAAAATCACAACTCCCAACGTAATATTGTTCACTCTATTCATTGTGAAAAATTAGAAAGTAATTAAAAATAAATTAAAATCATCTAGAATCTCAGTCCTCTTTGAAGCAGTTACCATGAACATTTGTTTATATTTACTTACTGATCTTTATTTTCTATTTTATTTATTTAGCTTTTTTTGCATAAAATTGTGAAATTAGTTATACATCTGACTTCTTTGATGTATATTTTATTAGAAATATTTTCCCAAATCATTAAAAATTTATCAAAAGACCTCATGATCTCAGTCACACATGGGATGTATAAGAGTTGATCTTATAGAAGTAGAGAGTAGAATGGTGGTTGCCAGAGGTTTGGGTGGTAAGAGGGGAGGAGGGATGGGGAGATACTGGTCAAAGGATATATAATGACAGGTAGCTAGGAAGAATAATTCAAAATGTCTAAAATAGGCAAATACATAGTGACAGAAAGTAGATCACTGCTTGCCTAGGTCCAGGTAGAGATGGGGAAAGGTAGGGGGGTGGGGAAGGATATGGGGAATGACTACTAATAGCCATTCAGTTTCTTTTTTGGGTGATTCAAAAAATGGTTGAAGAACTCTGTAATCAAACTAAAAACCAGCGGACTATACACTTTAAATGGGTGAATTGTATGATATGTGAATTATAGCCCAATAATACATTTTTTCTTATAGTGAAAGAAAAAAAATTATCAAAAGCATTTTGGTGGCTGCATAATATTCCAGTGTAAATGTTTGTCATTTATTTAACCCTTTCCTGTTGTAAAGACAACCAAGTTATTTCATTTTCTTATTCTCATGAATATCACTGCAAGTACCAACGTTGAAGATTAATGTTCACTCACACTCATTGGCTGCTTGATCGCATGCAAGTTACGTGAGCTGTGTGCAAGGCATCTATTCCTTCATCTATAAAATGGGAATAATAGGAACCCTGTGCTCCTAGAGTGGCTCAGAGGATTAAGGAGTTTATGCTTACAAAGTTCTTAGAATAGTACCTGGTACCTAGTAAGTAACATAAAAATTTTGATGAAGAAATAAGTAAATCTTTAGCTATTATTTGCACAGGGCAAACATAACTCAATGAAAACTTTGTTCTCAACCCTGGGCTGATGATAAACTATAAGAAGCTCCTGTCATCCTTCTCATCTTTAGTAAATAAAGCATTTGGTGATCTTCGACAGAGCACACAGCAAGTAATAATTCCACGCCCAAACACAAAGTATATACATACACTGGTCTACTCAGAAAGAAATATTTTTCTTTCTACAAATTGGTAGCTAAATAAGGGGATGATTAGTGTCTACAATGAGAAGATGAAATTTTACCCATTTGATTATTATAGAAAATTCTTGTCTGTTCTCAAAATACATTCTTTCTTATGAGGATTTTATGTATTTATTTTCTTCAGGATATTATAGGGGTACAAATGCTTTGGTCACATAAACTGCCTTTGCACCACCTGAGTCAAAGCTCCATATGTGCCCATCCCCCAGACAGCATGCACTGCACCCCTTAGGTGTGAATTTACCCATCCCCTCCTTCCCTCTCCCACTTGCCCTTATAATTTTATTACATATATGTTCAAAATTTATGTTAGGTATATTTGTTGACAAAAAATATATTTTTAAAATAGGACAAAGAAAAACCACCTAAAATCTAATTATTTAAGTGTAAACACAACCACTATTTGCTGACTTTCTTTTCAGGGTATACCCTTTCAGACTGCTTTTCCACTCTAACAAATATAGTTTCTATTCAATGCTATACATATTATTTTGTAACCAGTATTACTATGAAACATAAGTATCTTTCCATAACAATAAATTACAACGGTAGTATTTTGTGGAAATCCGTTTTATGAGTGCATGATAACTGACTTAAGTGGATCAGCATTATTGCCCAGCTATAAACTTCTTGCTATTATAAACTAGACTGTAGAAAAGATCTTGAGATAAGTATCTTTGCATACATGTACATTTCTTTCCCTTAGGATTAGTTCCTCAAAACACAATGGCTGATGCAATCATATACATATTTCAGACTTTTGCCAAATTGCTGCCTAGAATATCAACTCTCACCAGCATAGGACGAGAGTGTCTATTTTCTCACATCTTTGTCAACCAACACTGGAAAGTTTTATTCTTATAATTTTCATGAATGTGATAACTTAAATGTAACATCTCATCCACATATTTACATTTCTTTGATGACTGATGAAGTCTAAACTTATACAGATAATTTATTTTTAAAAGTCACATCAAATAAAGAGCCTAGGAATAGGGACAAAAAACTATGGATTCTTATAATGTAGTGGTTCTTATAGTTATTTGGATTGTGAACCACTGAAGATCTGAAGAAAACTGGTGGGTGGGGCACATATGTTCACAGAATTTTACATACAATTTCATAAGTCTCCCATAGTCTGTCACTGCACTTAATGATGCTCAAAGGTATCTGCCTTAAATGAGTATTAAATGAGAAACCACAAATCCATCCTGCTTCCACTCTATTTCATTGGAACATGTCCAGTCAATCCCTGTTTTCCAGTAGCAGTGCACAGAATTAGAACTAATCTCACCACCAACTTCTCAAGCCACGCTATATTTAAACAGAGTCTCAACATAACAAAGGTAAGCAAACTGGAAAGCTCCAGCTTCGGTTAAGTGATGACTTGGGCAAAATAGCTATTTTTCTTCAAGACATTTGAGGCTATGAGGTCTAAGAGGGAGCCCAGGACACCAGCAAAGAAGCACTGAGGTTGAGTCATTAATTCTTAGATAAGTCACATACAGTTTCAACAGCTATTAGCCCTTACAGATTTTATAAAGCTTATAGGGGGAAAATCAGTACAGGCAATCTCCTTTGAGAAAATCTGCTATAAAATAGCCAATCTCAAAGAAATACATCAGGGGATAGTTATTAACTTTTCTTACAAATTTTTCATTTGACAATAGGTTTTATTATAGGTCTTTTCTAAACAGTACCTAAGAGCATTTTTAAGATAATTCAGTTTTCAAAAATGTGATTTACCACCCACTTATTGTATAAAATGTCTTGTTCCCCTGAGAATAAAGACGTTCATGCCAATAAACTATTTTAATGCATCATATGTGGCTCCTTGGGAGACCACAACGCTTGCTAAAAAGCAGGAGTAATCCGCTGTGTTATTACAGAGGCTGCACTCAGAAGGATAATCAATAGACCCATGTCAACCTGAGGCACATTGAGGGAGTGTTACAAGGAGATTTCTTCTTGACTTCAACTGAAGAATATTGGTATTCCATGTTTTTGCCAGTGATCTGCATGATGGAGCGTTAGCACAACATTGAGCTTTGCAGGTGACACAAATCTAAAGTGGCTAGCATTTTGCATGGGAAGATTAAAAGCCCTTGTGTATTTGAAGAGTATCCAGAAATAAAGACAACTGAACAGGTAAAGGGTATGTGAAGGAGAGCTTCACCGGAGAGAAACAACATGAGCAACCAACTGAAGAAACACAAAGGAGAGAGACGACATACCTGTCTTGAAAAACATGGTGACTGAAAGGTGTAAAGAGTCAGAATTAATGATGACATTGAGCCAGTAATTGGGTTTTAATTTTAAGAGAAATAAATAATTTATCATTTAATAATAGTTATCAAGCATCTGTTCTGGGCCAGCCCATGTGATGCTGATATATAAACATAGGCACCGTTACCCTATCTTCCCAACAGATCATTTTTGATAATGGAACAAGGGACTAAAATCCAGGAAATTTCTCCTCAGCTTTGGAGGAAGCACAAAGACTCTGGAAGCTTCAGGAGGGAAAAGCACAGAGCGGAGAGGGTTGAAATGTAAGATCTCAATTGCAAAGATAAAGAACCTGGGGCTTTTCAGCCTCAAGAATGATCTAATAGGTATCTAATGGAGGTAACCAGATAGGTTTCATTTACTTACAGTGGAACTTCTTTTAAATGGGCCTACAACACTTCACAATGGGATGTATAAAGACAATACTGGGGATAGTCAAAGTTAAAATAAGACTTAAGTAGATACTATGGGAATCTCCTTCGCAAAACTCTGAAAATCCAATAATCCCTTTTGCCTAACGTTCAGTAGGGCCCCTTTAAATGAAAGATATGGCTGGTGGGCTCCCATGGCCCTTCCCATTGACACTATCCATAAAGCTCTAATTCATGAATGCTTTTCAGATTCTCAAATTGGAAAATAGCCCACCACCTGGACAAGGACAAACATTTTCTGGACTTGTTCGACTCTTAGGCATTCATCTCCTTATTGCATGACGGTTTAACTCAGCCACTGTCTATATGGCCATAAAATTCCAACTGATACATGAAGGGATGCTAAATTGAAATGTTACAATGATTACATTTTAGAGTTTATAAAGATTTCTCATTATATAGGCACAACTCTATTCTGTAAATGCTCTTCTTCACCTTGACCATTCATTTATTTCTAGTAACTATTTTCTAATTTGAAAAGTAATATGTATTTACTAAGGGGATAGAAATGCATTTAGAAAATTTAGTAAACTCAAATAAGCAAAAGAAAAAAAATAAAAATTGCCCCAAACGCTATGGCTCAAAGAAAACGACTATTCACAATTTTATTTCATCCGGCCCATGATTTCAGCATTTACACTTTCCCTCTGTGACATACATGTAGGACACTCCCATGGGTTTATCCAGATTTGGACAATTGGGCTGCAGCATAGAAAACATAGCCTTTGGTTTATTCACAATTCCCACAGTAACTGTATCCATTTCTCACACCTGAGGCAGAGCAACAATATAAAATAGTGGGTGGAAATGCGGCATAGTGGCTATGAATCCAGAGTTTAAATCTACTCCTTCTTATCAGTGTGAACTTGAGCAAGATAGGTAGTCTCTAAGTCTGTTTCCTTGTCGTCAGAATAGCTAATAAGATTGCCTACCTCATGGGCTTACTGTAAGAATTAAATGAATGTTCATAAAACATGCCCAGTACAATGCCTGCCACACAGAAGGGGCTCAGCAAGTGTTGGCACTTGTTTTATTACATTATCATTATTATTATTATCATTACAATATTCTAAATGAGAACCACTGCTCTGTGTGTGTACATGTATGCAGTCTCTTTATTTGGAAGTTAAATTATAGTGACCATCTGTCCACATGAATAAATGTTATTCTACAATATAATTTTTAAATGCCTGCATAATAGTCCTGCATCACTGCACTTAATAAAATTCTTTAACAAATTCTTGTGTTTTAGGTTGTTACAACTTTTTCATTATTATAAATAATGGTGCAGAATTAGTGGATCATAGAGCTTGCAAAAGTTCAAAGCCCTTAACACATGTTGCCCTCCAGAAAGCCTGGCCATCTTCCAGTCCCAGTGGCAGTGCATAGAAATCACTGGCTGGATTAAGGCCACACCTTTCATTCCCAAAGCCACCTTCACTTAAACCTCAGGATGCTAATGAAAAATTCAGTTATTCTTCTACATCTTCTTATCCACTTGGCTCTCATTTCAAATCCAAGCTTTACAAAACTGAGCTTAACTCCTGACTTCCTGTCTCTGTCAGTGTTAGCATACACTTAAAATTCCCTTCTCTTTTCTCTCTTGTACCTTCTGAATCAAACAAATAGCAAAATCCTGTGACTTTTACCTCCAAAATAGCTTTTGGTCCTGCCAATTCCAATGACTACCTGACAAATATTTCTACATCTCATCTCTCCCTTTTCAGCGACCCTCCACCTTGCCACCATGTGAATCTGCCCCTGTTGATTTCCCCTGAAAACCCTCCAGAGGGTCTATACTTGCTGTGGAATAAAGCCAGCCCAGACCTCATAGTCTGGCACTCGGCTTCATTTAGAGTCTGTCCCTGTCCCACCTTTGTAGGCTCTGGTCCCTCTGCCCCTTCAGAAACACTATGCCCACACCCAGCTCTGCAATAGCCATCTGCATATGTTTGCTTAGATGGCTCCTTTTGCTTATCTGGTTGCTTTGGAATCCTCCCTCTTTCCTCTTATCCATTTTTCAAGATCTAGCTCAATGCCATTAACTCTATAAACTCATCCCCAGCTCCCTAGACAAAAGCACCTCTCTGTCCTCTAAATTTTCATTTTGCCTCATTTGTTTGGGAAGGTGTGGTAGGTAGAATAATGTTCCCCCAACAAAGATGCCTCTGTTCGAGTCCCCAGAACTTGTGAATATGTTATGCTACATGCCAAGGGGAAATTAAGGTTGCAGATGAAATTAAAGTTATGGATCAGCTGACCTGACCTGAGAATAAGAAGATTATCCTGGATTATCATCCAAGTGGGCCCAACGTAATCACAAGTCATTGAAATGTGAAAGAGGGAGACGGAAGAGTCAGTGTCAGAGTGATGGGATGGGAAAAAAATTTGATCAGCCATTGACGGCTTGGACACTGAACCAGAGCCACAAGCCAAGAAATGCAGGCAGTCTCTAGATACTGGAAAATGCAAGGAAACGGATTCTTCCCTCCAGCCTCCAGAAAGAAACACAGCTATGCTGACACCTTGACTTTAGCCAAGTGAGACCCATTTTGGACTTGTGACCTCCACAGTAAGCCAGGAAAAAGGAAGACAGGCAGGCAGGGAGGAAGGGAGAAAGGAAAGGAAATTTGAATTAATTGATCAATTTTTGAGTAATGTTTTCTGTTGTATCATTTTAAAAGATTTTGCCAGTCTGAACTCAAAAGGGGGAAATAAGTATCATAAAATTTCTCAGAAGAGAAATAAAAGTAAATATGTCTTGTCATGTTGTATAATTAAATTTTAACTTTTTATGAATATTCTCCATCAATCAATGATATAATTTTAAATTGTAAATAGCTTATGATGATCAAAACAAATAGCAAAAATAGGCTACAAATTGATACAAATAATTTTCTCTCTAAGGTGTTGATTGAACAAAATGGAACCTCATTGAGATCCAATTAAGAAAAACTCACCAGGAAGCCATAAATGACCCAATGCATCTTTTGGGTTTACAAAAATAGCTCATAAAGTGGAAGAAGCTGTCTGCTGTTATTTTCTCTTTTGTGTTTGCTCAAAACATTGTTTTAAAAAATCATCTTAGAAATCAATTACATATTGATGTAAAGGTTTCACATCAAAGGGCCAAAGAAAAAAAAAGGAACAAAAGGTGAAAATAATCAAAGAAACTGATACTTCATTTGCTCCATTGTATCCCTAGCCTGTCCAAGTGCTTTCCCATGAATCTCATTTAATTAAGGAAATTTGAAGTTTCAATATGTGGACTCGAAAGTAATCCACCAGGTTGTGTGTAAAGGATCAGGAAAGCGTGCTGACAAAAAGCTGGTCTCACAATGTTGGAATAGAGACTTGAGCCTGGAGTTAAGGGAATCCATCTCTTGCTAAATTAATGAAATATTTTTAGCCCAGCAGGATTTGTTTTTTAATTTTTATTCTGGAATGAATCAAACCCGATTTCCTGAGGTGTAACTCTCCAGTTTAAGTTTCAAGGAAACAAGTTAAAAAAGCAGTAGCTCCCACTTATGAAAAGGAAGCAGACCAGCCCTCATCAACAATGACACCTAATGTATTTTGAAAGTGACAAGCAGGGTTCCTCTCTCATCACACTTGATTTCCCACATGCAAATATTCACCATCATCACCACACATCCATCCATTAGGCATCTCACAGAATGGAGATATGGAGTTATGCAAAGAGAATTCCACAGACACAGTTCCCTGTCCCCTGCACCTTGTTAAAGCAAAATTAGCTCCCTTTGGCTATCTTTTCCAAAGATTCTGCTGGTGCCTAGTATAAGCAGCTTGTTACTCTGAGAAAGATGTATCCAATGACAAATTATGAGAACAGACAGTCTGTGAAAGCATGTAATTCTGAACTTTATTATTATCATTGTTGTTGTTGTCAAACATTGTGCCTAACCAAAAACTATTTTCTGGAACATAAGTTTAATACAACTAAATTATCATATTTTATCCCCCCATTTCATTTTATCTATATCTCAGTACAAAAATAAGCAAATTTAATGGAAAGGCTAGAAATGACCTCTTGAGAAGAAAGTTTACCAATTATCTCTCCACAACTTATAAAAGTGCTAAAGTACAATTTCCAATATTATTTATTCAGTCCCAATTGCTCACTACTGGCCACTATACCATATGGCATCTTAGTATTGCACTTGAAATAACACATTTAGCATTCACAGTAATCCTATTGAGCAATTGCTCTTATTCCTTTTATAGATGAAGACACTGAGGCTTCAGGAAGCTAAGAAACATGACCAGAGTTGCACACCTCATGAATAGTAAAGTCATGACTAGGACTCACATCTTCTGATTTAAGTCTTTTGCTCTCCCACCATCACTTAATACTTTCTTACATCCCCACACATTCATGCAATAAATTCGAAGCTGCAACCATTCTTTTCACCCCATTTCAACTTTTCTCTACTATATTTTACACTGGTTTTATCTAAAGCTAAAATATGCTGATTGGATTATTGAAACTACCTGACTGGCTTTGAGCTAATTTTAACAGAATAAGTCTAACCTTATTTCCAAAACATTCATTGGGCAGATTGAAAATTTCAAAGCTGATAGACCCAATAATATAAAAGTTATTAACTTGTCATATCCTTAAATGGAAATATATGCTAATGATTCCTTTTCGTGTTCAAGTCATTCAAAAAAGGAAGTAAGCCTCAAGTAGAATCAAGAAGAAACTAAATAATGGAAAGATGCTATATGCTCACTTCCTTGGCATTTTGCATTGGGTAGGGAAATTACCAATTGTCCATAAACCAAGAACCAGTATGTCACACTGGTTAAGAACATCATAGTCTTTGGAAATTCTGGTTCCAGCATTTATTATCCATGAGACTTAGGCAAGTCAGGTAGCCTCACAAGATCTCAGTTTCCTCATCTCTAAAATGTTAACAATAGTAGTGACAATAGTTAATAGTAGTTAATAATAGTAAAACTCATATAGTCATTTGAGGCATGAATGAAAGATCATACATTAGTAGCTTAGCACAATGAAGGAAAAATAACAAGCATGAATAGCCACTTGAAAATATAATTTTATGGCATTTTGTCTCCAGAATGTGAATAGAAGATATTAAACCTGGGCTCATATCCACCGAATTGCTTAATCAATTACAACACTGTTCCTTGGTTCCTCCAAATCATTTCTAAAGCTCTGCACCAAGTTATTTGCAGGCAAAGAAACACTGTCAATAAAAATTATGATTAACATTAAATATTTGTTGTATTTCCAAAAAATATTATAAGGGAAAAGGATAGACCACAATGGTTACATGTTTTTCTAGGGATAAACTTCAACCATTTTTAGGGAAGATGGGAAATGGAAAAGCTTTTCTCTCCCCATGGAAAAAGAGGAAAAAAAAGAGATTCCATAGGAATGATTCCTCTGGTATTTCTATTATAATATGAGAAAATTACATCTGAGGTTTTTACATTCCAAAATAGAAAATTTCTTGATAAATGGAAATTTAACAATGAGGATTTTTTGGTTCTTATTCCTGAGTCCCAGTTGCACAGAACTAGCCTCTGTGACATATGGTATCTCATTTAGTTCTCTATATAGAGTTCTCATTGCTTCAGCACCATAAGAAATAAAAGAGAAATTCAAAAACTACCGCATCCACCTTCACCATATATGCTTTAGTACTTGTGAGCAGGCAATAAAAAATGCTGAAGCTAGATTCAGGGTTTAGGAGATTGTGATTTCTGAGTTCTAATGTAATATTTTCCCACCCTAAAAATAACATTCTCATATTGCTATGGCATGAGAAAATCTGGTTCAGACAACTGACTCACATAGGCAGAGAGTGTGTAAACCATGTATGCTGGACTCAGATGGCTTCGCCACAACCCTAAAAAAGAAACACACCTACAGTCAAAAGATCTCAGTCCAAAGATCATATTCCGCATTTCCTTTGGGAATCTAGAGGAAGTTTCTTTATAAAACCTATATTATTAATGTTTTCTCCAAATCCAGGGAAATTTGGCATGTGATATGATAGAAATTGAAGGTAAACTATCTAGCACCACATCTGTTAAATGTTTTAATTCCTTGGCAGAATGAGTTTCACGTTAATGACTCTGCAGGAGCTTTACTTCATGGAGTTTTTCTGCTTCTTCCAAAGTGGTTAATAACCAGGCCACCAAAGTGCACACACTTTGATGATGTTACAGATCAATGTAACTGCCATGTTTTGTGGGACCCTCCACTGAGAAGTACATTTGGAGTAAGACTGTCTACCAACAGACCAGGAAAAGAAAACAGTGAATTTATCTTTATTTGTAACACATTACATCAGCACAAAAGTTATTTCATTAACCCAAATTCCCTGTGCTATTCCTTTTAGGTCTCCTTAGAGTCAGGCAGTCTACTTTTTCATTCTTGGGCCTTTACTTAAGAAGTTTGTATTCAAGATGTTCTAGTTGGTAAAGAATGCATTTGCATCTGATCAGTTTAGGAATGAATAATATTAGGTGAGTTTTTTTAAATGATTCATACTAGATAAAGCTTTCCATTTGGTCCAGAAAAACTATCCTTCTTGAAAATTAATAAACAACAGTACAATTCAGTCATAAAATTTCCACAATATTTTCATATACCAATTGCCAAAAAATTACTATTTCTACATAATAATCCCAATATAAATGAAGAGAAGAAGAAGGGATGAAGGGAAAGAGGAAGGAAGGGAGGGAGAGAGAAGAAGAGTTGGGAAGGAAGGATAGAAGGAAGGAAGGGCGTTTAGATAGTAGGAAAAAATGTGTATTCAAATCTCAAACAACCATGCATACTGTGGTCACTTAACATATATTTAGTGAGTGAATGAGTAAATGGATGAAAATCTTCAGATTATTATCAGCAATATTAGTAGTAGTAACAATAATAACAACCAACACTTTTTTAGTGTACTCATTAGCTAGGAGGAAGTTTGGGTATTATTCTCATTTCCTTTTTACAAATAAGGAAACCCAGACATAGAGATAGTATGTAACTTGCCAAAGACCACGTTTGGTAAGCAGCAGAGCATTTGGACCCAGGCAGTCCAGTTCCAGAGTCCACGTTCTAACTATGTTTTCTGAAAACCTTATTTGATTTGGTTAAACAGCTTAGAAATGCATTGGAAGTGCAAAGGAAGAATAAGTTTCAAGTGTGATATAACCAGTGATCAATATTTTCACCTCAAAAGGACCCAAGTTCTTTTCATCCAAATGTTCTACCATATGCATCTTTGGCTTCATTCTAAGGTAGTTTTCCCCTTTGGATACAGGTTGTCCTTGTTTGCACCTAGGAGACGAAAAGAGAAAACTTGGCCCTCAACACTTGTTGGAATATGTCTCTATGCCACTTACAGCACACACTCCACCCTAAACCAAAAGAGCCACCAGTAGAGTGATACAAACTGAGTCAAATGATAGACTAGAAAAGAATGATTTTTGAAGAGTCAGCCAACCAGATTGTCCACTATAGTATTTTGGTTTAGAAAAGGCTATTGGTGAAGCTTATAGAGAGATCATTGTATTCTGTCTTCAAAATAGTTATTAGCCATAATGACTTCATCATAAATTCTGTGAATTAGAATATCACTGGGTTTCCCTCCATTCTGGTGTTCTACAATCTTGTGAATTCATTTAATTTCCACCGCCATTTCTATAAAGAAAAATGTGTCTAGATAAATATTTTCATATACCTGAATTTTTTCTAATAAAGCACAATTAAACTTGCATCACTTATCATATTGGTCAGGAGAGAAAATATATTGACTTAGGAGAGTAAACGTGATGAAATAAAGGGAACACGTAAGGCACTGACTTGGGTAACTTTCACAACCTTAGGAGCAGATATTTTCCATCAGAATCTAGCTCCACCCATGTCTGTGCACATGGCAAGTGCAGGAATAGACCTTCAGCAGGCCTGCCATGTGGGCTTGCTCAGAGAAGCTATACCTGAAAACTGATCTTTGATTCAGCGGATCTGACACTGAACACTCAACAAGGTGCCCAGGTTGTTTTTACATTGTGAACTGGCAGACAGGCTGAGTCTCCATATCATCAGCAAGGAACATGAGAGCATAACTGCACCCCAATAATGGCAAAAAGGCATGTTTCACCAATGCAAGAACTCTAACCCCACGCAGATGGTATCAGCAGCTGTTGCATGTTCCTATAGAGACCCAGGGAGCTGGGAGTCTTCATCTGGGAGCATGCCTCATTGTCTCCTTCTTTTTGTAACAATCTTTAGTTTCCAGATCCTTTGCCATTAAAGAAACATTGTATTCCCACAAGGAGGAGGTGCAGTTCTCTCTTAAAGAAAAAAAAAAAGGAAACATTATATTCTATAACTGTGTCTATCAGCCTCTTATCATCAATCACATCACTGTCCCATGGAGCCACTCATGCAGGTACACAGGAAATTGGACAGGAGCAGTTTGGGAGTCAATCATTTTCTGTAACGTCTCTATGTATTGAACTTAGAGATGGCTGAAAGGCAATTTTTCTAAGATACCCTATGTGGTTCTGCAGGCATCCAAGAACACTATGAAATGATAGAGAGCATCCACTTAAATTAAAAGTTTAATAGGTTGATGAGAACACCTCAGCCTTAGCAATTGGAGCAATTTCCCTACTGAGTAGAGTTCTTTAGAAGCTTTCTACTCAAAAGAGTAGCCCACAGACCAGTAACATCTACTGAAATCTACTGATTCAGAATCTTAATTTTAACAAAATCCACGAGTGCTTCCCATGCACATTAAAGGCTGGGTACCTTTCATTGCTTTAAAGGTCTGCCTTATTTGACTTATAACAATTTACTCCCTCTTATCCTTTCATTAAATAGGAGAATCATTTAGGCTAGTCAATTCCCCATCTGCAAACATCCATCCCTGGAGCTATATCTTCAGAATAAAGCAGTGAGTGAGGCACAAACACACAAATAACATGTGGTACATACACACACATGGTACATATAAGATTCTAGATATTCTCAAGTTAGGAACCACTGATATTATTATTATATAAATTAAAAATTACTGGAATTAAAACTTAAAATGTTCTCGTTAAAAAAGCTATGGTGCAATATACAGCAATCAAACTAATTTAACTAAAACAGGTCTGTTTAACCTGGAAGTAAAGAGACTTGAGAAGATATCACTGCCAACCTCAAATGTGGGAAGGCTGGTCCCAGGAAAACGATCTAAACCTCTGTAGGAGACAAAAGACAGAAATAGCGCGTAAAGGAAGACATGACATGGAGGCAGATTTCAGCTTCATTTAAGGAAGAAGTCCTTGATAGTTAGAACTATCCATAATATTGAATGTGCTACTCAGAAATTATTATCCAAATTGCACTGAAAATAAAATCCATTCTTTTAATCATGGCCTATGTGATGTTAGGACCCAGCATCTCAGACGGCCTCCCTGTCATTCACTGCACTTGCCCGTGCCATATTAGCCGTCTGCTCTTTCTCCGACACATGCACCAAGCTCATTGCACACACAGGGCCTCTGCACCTGTTGCCACCTCAACCTACATGATCATCCCCTGACTGACGTCTTCACCCCAGTCAAGTCCCTGCCCAAATGTCCTCCCATCATCCAGTCTATGAGGCTGCTCTCTACCTAGAATAATCTATTGCCCTGATCTCTCGTTCTCTATTAACCAGGTAACACAACTTCAAATTCTCAGTACTTATGTTAATAACTAAGAATCATTTTTGCTAGCATGGTATCTAGGCTGCTGGTTGACTCCAGGTGGTCTGTGGCTCTGGTTCACAGGCTTGTTTATCTGACAGAGGGGAAAAGCAAGAGTGGTCTTTGTAAAGGTTGTGTCCCAAACTAGGGAAATCTGAATAAGAACACTGGACTATATCAATGCCAGTGTTTGGCCATGATATTACACCTAGTCTTGCAAGATGTTACTGTTGGGGAAAACTGGATAAAAGGTCCATGGATGGGATCACTCTGTGTGACTTTTTATAGCTGCATATAAACTTACACATATCTCAAAATGAAAAGATTAGTTTTTTTTTTTTTTTTTAAAGTATCTGCCTTACTCAAATGTGATGTATCACATCTTCTCACATTCCATTGGCCAACACAAGTCACCTGAGTGGGCAGGTATACACCTGCCACAAGGAGGCAGGGCAAGGCACACATGGCTATGATGAGGAAATATAGTTTATATAACAATCAGGACACTATCTGGAAAACAGGAACCAAATTGGAGTTTTTAACAGAGAGAATTTAATATAATAAATCATTATGTTAAAATTATTCTTGAAGACTAAAATGGTAGAAAGAGAGCACTGAAGTAACAAGAGATATTAATAGTAGCTGCAATTAAGTAGCTATCACCCCAAGGCTAGGGAACAAAAGGAAGAAGTTGTTTTTTTCAGAAATTAGAAGCTTGGTGGAGGAGAGGACCTGAAGAGATGAGACTCAGGAAAGAGAGGGCACTGCTCAGCTGGTGATTGGGCTGCAGGAACCGGGAAGACCTGCTATATAGTCCTTATTTCTACAATTTAACACAAGGCTAGAGTTGGAAATTATTACTTCCTTCTTTTATTAGCCATTCCATGTTCCTTTGCCCTCAGCCAGCTTCTCAACTGGCTGGAGTTGTTTGCTTGGTGGGGTGAGCCAAACCTTCATTTCTGAAGGGCCTGATTCTCAGTGGTCCCACCTTTTTATTGACTGTGATGGTTTTCTTTTGACTTCTACCAGAGGACATGGGAATCCTAAGAGATGCCCCAGAGACTCCCTTAAGTTCCAATCATGTTGCCCTTCCCTCAATCATATGGCAGCAACTCACTTCCCCTTGGTAATCAGGGTCAATTTTCCCAGCCAGCAAGGATCCCATTCTCTGCCAAGATGGCCAGGAGACAGTCTCCTGGTTCAATGGGACGAATGTGGTATCTCCACTTGGAAGCCTTCCTCCCTGGGGACAAAGACAAACAAAACTGCTGATCTCAATGATCTGGGGATAATAGTTAAAAATTCTGAAAGTAGTTTATCAAAGGTGGGAGAGGCTGGGCATAGTGGCTCACATCTATAATCCCAGAGCTTTAGGAGGCCAAGAAGAGAGGATCACTTGAGGCTAGGAGGAGCCTGGGCAGCATATAGCAAGCCCCTGTCTCTACCAAAAATAAATTTTCTTAAAAAATTAGCCAAGCAAGTGTCATATGCCTATAGTCCCAGCTATTCAGGAGGGTCACTTGAGCCCAGAAGTTCGCAGTGAGATATGATTGCACCACTGCAATCCAGCCTGGACAACAGAGAAAGCCCCTGTTCCTAAAAAATAAAATAAAATAGTGAGAGGAACCATTCTTGCTTTAATTCTTGATTCTAGGACCCAGGAATGCTGGCTGTGGGAGGAACAGTACCATACACTGATCTCTGATTCCACTGGTTCTTTCTTCTAAGATAGAAGCCCAGTGTGTTGTCTCCCCACTGGAAGATTAATTTAATTTGTAGTTGGCCATGCTACCATTCTCTTAGGCCAGCTGCTTCTGGGTGGTGCAGCATGTGATAAATCTTTGATGGTGGAGCTTCTCGACCTCCCTTCCTACCATAATGGACATCACAGGTGACTGTACCCAAGTGGCTGAGGATTTCTCTCCCAATTATATCTTTTCCAACTGGGGGAAATAACAACAGGAGAGTCCATTGACCCTCTTAGCCAATTAGGAGACAGAGTTGGGCCAAAATTTCATTTACCGCTTGACTACTACAAGCCAGTTGACTCATGGACCATAGAATTTCTTTGGGTCCTCAGGAATTATCATGATTTCAGAGCCAAGGTTCATTGATCTCCCATTGTCTGAGTATCTCCCTTTCTCCAGCGTGTTCCTCTCCCCTTCCCTTTTCCCACAGTCACTCATACATGGAAGAGTGAATATTTAAAATCAATAATACAAATCTACCAAATCTTTTGACTCCTTTATTTTTCTTTGTCACACTCATTGCTACTTAAATTACATCATACACATACCTTTTGGTTATTTGGTTATCTTTCATCTTTTTTCTTCCTGAATAAAATATAAGCTTCATGAGGACTGGATGTCTTAATCATCACTGTTTCCCCAGTGCTTAGAACAGTGCCTGTACCCTATTAAGTACTTAATAAACATTTATTGAACAAATGAACATTTCTGGAAGGCACTTTGGCAATGGGTATCAAAAGCCTTAAGAATATGTAAAGCCTATGGCCTGAAACTTAAACCTCTAAAAACTTATCCTTAGAAAATACATTTCAGTAAAATTTAGTATTAAAAGAATCAGTTGTCATAGCATAAGATGAGATAAAAGGAAAAAACCTAAATAACAATCAGAGATATTCATCCATTTATGCAACAAAACTTACTGAGCGTCCACTGAAAACCAGACACAAGGCCAGGGACAGCGATGGTACATTGTAGTTAAGACAGATATGATCCCCCAAGGAGCCCAGGGAGATGGATGTCAAGAGGCCATTTTACTTTTTATTTTTGAAATGCAGCAAATACACTTATAGATACTCCACTAATAATAGCAATAATAATGAGAATACTTTACATTTGCATAGCACTTCTAACTTTTTAAAGTAATTCTCCAGCCATTATATTTATTAAAATTAGGTCATATTAAACTGCACTTGAACTTCATTATTAGATCCTTTCTGAGAAAGGAGTTGAGAGCTTGTTGGCCCTTTTACATTAATTATGGACCTATAAGATGAATTAATCAAATGCTTCTGTATTTTCTATTAAGGTCAATTGTGTAGGGAAAAAAAAGTCACTCTGCAGGGTCTGGAGTAGAATGCAGCAGAGAGGATTGTGCAAAAAATAAAAATAAAAATAAAAAGTTTATACAATGATTTTCTTTTTAAATAAACCCTAAACCCATTGTCTAGATGAAGCATCACTAGTAGCCTACAAGAATGTCACCATTTCACCATTTTGCAGATTCAACTTGATTGGAAGATGTAGATTTACAGTGAAGCTAAGGAGCCTCAAGCTTCAGGGCCCCTTACTTGCATGGGTTGTGGGAGGGGACTCCACAGGTTTTCAACAGACACACATTTTTATAAAATTGACAAAAACATTTTTTACCTCAATCAGCTTAGACTGGCATGCATCTTTTTTCAACAAACTTCCCCTCTTTCATATTTTTCTTTTGTCAGGTGGCACTAGAGTAGCCACAGGCAGAGTTTTCTGAAGGGTGTGCAGGGCCCCAAGCAAATAATTTTGTGAAACCCCTGTCTATATAAACAACTTTACTAAAAATGTGTTCTAAGGAGGATCGCTTGAGATCAGGAGTTTGAGGTTGCAGTGAGCTATGATGACTCCATTGCACTCTAGCTAGGCTGACAGAGCAAACCCTGTCTTAAAAAAAAAAAAGTATTATAAAATGTATAGCCCTTTGTGAGATACAGTGATTTATCAAAGAAGACACAGAAAAATGAGTAAATAAGAAATTTATGGATATGTCTATTATCTAATCAAGGCACATGAAGATCTTTGGTAGTATCCAGATACATCTCTGCCAATTCAAAATAGAACCATTTCTTCATGTTCTTTAGAATTAAATATGTGGCTCCTGTCTAATTGTATGATAATCACCATGAGAAAAAAGTAGAAGTACTGTTACTACTCACATGACTGTTTGAAACCTGTTTATATTGAAACAGTATTGTACCTCTTGCCTTTGCAGTCCCCTAATGCCCTTTATTTACTGTGATTTACATGATTACTCATAACACCACACCACCCATGGTGCCACCTAGGAATACTGACTTCCAGTGATTCTTTCAAAAGTTGTTACTGGGATTATTTGATAACCGTAAATGCAAGTTTCACAGAAAGTATGCAGGAAAATACAAAAAATGATTTATATGCTGGTCATGTTAAATTTGCCATTTGTTATTTTTATAGCTTAAATGCAAAACAACACACTTGTCATCTATTTCTCCCCTTAACTCTTAAGCCCTAATCATGATGTTTCTAGAATGTGATCGCTTACCATTTAGACTGTACCTCTGTCTTCCACACACTGGGGTGGAGAGGAAAGAAGGTCATGAGGGAGGTGAGAAGAGTGGTCCCAGCCCTACAAGGAATGTCTATCCCTCATCTAGTGGCTTGAGACTGACCTGGAGAACATGACATCATTATATCTCACCACATCACATTCATAGGAGGCAAGAGACAATATCCATCAGAAGGGCCCATTGGCATTGCAGAGCAATGGACTTTGAAAACTCTTGGAGGAGAGAGGCACAGCCACCCTGGAGGACTGCCTGACAGGTGGTGTGGAGCCCACAGAGGGGTTAGGGTTCTAACAGTCCTGGATGCCCATGGCAAGGGTCGTACAAAGTAAAAGACACCTGCTCCCTCCCCCAACCACTGCAGTTAGAGCAGGGACTTGTGAAAGCCCCTGCACAGACCCACACCCAGAGCTCATGCCCAAGGGTTCACAGTGGACAGTGGATGGTGTAGCTCAGAGCCCCGAATTCATCCGGTGTCAGATGTGAAAGTCGCCCCAAACCAGTCTGTCAGCACTATTCCAGTGGTTCAGTATCACCGGTTATCATAAAAAAAGATGCCACACTGGTTAATGGGTATCATCTACTCACAAGAACACTCTAGCTCTGAGTCGCACAGATCTTTGGGTTATCTGATGAACCCTAAACATGAAATAGAGAGTCATAGGGTATCAGAGAAGTTAAAATGAGAACCAGGGCATAGGTAGGTCCAGGTCTAGAGCTAGATGTGCCCTATCCATGTGGCAATGCCAGTCCCAGCCAATCTCAGGAACTAGAGGGAAATGCAGAGAATTTTGAGAAAGGCACTCCCAAAGCGCATGGCCCCCTAAGGCACAGTGTCTAGGGCAGGGCCCTGCTGGCTGGAGTGTAAGGGCAATACTGGCAACAGGCATTTTTTAATATGCCATTAAGGAGAAACTGACTTGAAAGATACATTTAGGTGGGTTTAATGAAATATATTTATTCAGTTTGCCATCACTTCTATGTACCATTAAGTAATTATCAGACATCCCAATGCAGAAATGGCTTCCAGGAATTTCGATGCCCCTCTGTACCAAGTCACCCAACATCATGACACAAAAGAGCAGAGCCCGAGACCATGGCAAGCTATGACATCACCAGAAGAATGTGTGTTGCAGGTGGAGACAAGAAACAAAGCTTAAAAGCAAGAAGCCAGAAGCTAGTCTGTGGAAATTTTTTTCAATCTTAACAGTTCACTTATGAAAGGAACAGGGTAGAAGTTTTCCAAAGTTAACAATAATCTTAGTAATTTATGTGAAAATGCCAAAAACAAAGTGTAAGACCAAAGAAGATTCTAAACATGCTAACTGTGAGACTGAATTATCTTTTTATTTTCTATACATAAAATATTACAAAATCATTATCACATAATAAGATGACCAAAGATTCATCCGTGTCATTCAATCTACCATCTCTTCCAGGCCTCCAGGTTAGTGCACTGATACCCTCTGGCCGGCCCCTGTCATATTTCATTCCCGGGCTCCTTCCCACAGGAATTATGTAAGGCACTTGCAGTTAATTTGGTAAACCAATCTGAACTGAGGAGTTAGGTTGGTTAATAATGACTTCAAATATTATTATCACCTCCCTGTTCTGGTTTGCATTTTAACCACCATTGTTTAATGCTTTGATGTAGCATTTTCTGAATTCAGTTTTAGTGAAGATCACCTTCATAAGACACTGGTGGGGAGTCAATGGGTAAAATTCCCCCTTCATCTAAGTTTGGGCCTCTGTACATGGCTACACACTGCAGCTCTTCCTCTGGGAGATTCATCATGTATATAGACAGTAGCACAAGTCCTGGGAAACTCTGCAATGAAGATTTCAGTTTTCTTTGTTCATTTTAATGTTTCCAAACTTCTTGACCATGGGAGTTATATTTTACATTTTTCTTGTTTTTTTTTTCTGGTTTTATCATTTCTTTTTGATTTTGCATAACTCATACATGAATCATGACATATTTCTTATGTAGGAACTTAAAGCCCAAAGAAAAAAGAGCCAGGAAGGGCAATAGTGGAAGCAGGGGACCTTCTCATGGCTTCATAGCCATCTTCCCTCTGTTTGTGGGGCCATCGCTTTCAATTTTTCATCCTTCCCATGACCAAATTGCACACGTGTTTTTTGAGCTTCTGACTCTATGTTGTATTAGTCAAAATCAATGCATCTTCTCTGACAAATAAATAAGAATCCAAGCAACCCCATCCTCTTGGGGAGGGGGGATTCCAACCTCTCATTTAAATTAAAGAAAATTCATCCAACATCACTGTTTTCTTTAGTCTTCTCCACATCAAAAAAAAAAAATTAAATCAGATTTTAAATTTTTCCACTTTGTGCTTTGCACTTAAAGAGTAAAGCAGAACTTTGTCATCTCAGAGGGAAGGGCTTTTAGAAAAGAATAAACCAAATAAATCCAATAAGCCCCCTGCCAGGGATCCCCCTGCTCCTCTGGCTTTTCCCTGCTGGGGAAAAGAAAAATAAACTTTCTGTTTCACTCTCCCTTGCTGAAAGCTTCTTCTAACTGCATCACAAATTGAACTTTAAAATAAATAAATGAATAAAAGCAGCTGTTACGGGATGGGAAATGCAGAAATATGTGAGCAGGACTTTGTGAGAAAGGAAACTTGAGCATCAACTGATCTGAAAACATTCAGTCAGTGTTTTTCACGTGGCCCTAATATATTATTAAATGGAGAAATAAAGGGGTATTTTTAGCAATAGTGGGTTATGTCCACATCAAAATGAAAGCTCAAAGCTTTGTATAGATGATTCTCCAAAACTAGAGAGTGAAAAGAAACTTAGAATAACCTTGACCAAGTCTCTCATTTCCATCTCCTATTGAGAATCCAAAAAAGCAACCCCCAAGACAGCAAAAGACAGTCCCGGCCTGGTTGTTGGAGTTATTGAAATGACCAGAAAGGGTTGTCCATGCTCTGATCAGTGGCAGCTCCTTACCTGTAGCTACTTCTCACTGGCAAAACATGATGCCTCCAGCCACATGAGGATTGGGCAGAACGCTGAGTGCTCCCCACAAGCCTCTCCACTCAATCCAAGTGCACGTATATATCTCATGTCCTCAGGGGGACCATGACGTCTTTGGAAAGTGGGAGCATTTTTTATATTACTTTATATCACTCACAGTGTTTGGAACACTGTGCTAGACTTCATAGACATTCAGTGAAGATAAGGTACAGATCGTGGGTCACAGGCCACGGCTTCCAGGTCCTTGCCTTATCAGTTATTAGCCATGTAACCATAGGCAAGTCACAACTTCTCTGAGCCTGTTTCTTCATCTGTATAGTCGATATCATAAAAGACTTTAATGCTTCTATCACAGAGTTGTTAAAAGAAGGCGGGTGCAGTACTGGGGGTGGAAGGTTGAGCAGAGGACAACAGGCATCCTGGGCTTCAGGACTCCTCCTCATCTCAATCCAGAAGCTCTGCTTCCATCTATTTTTTATCCTAGAGTTTTGTGTAGAATTAAGTTTAAAGAAATAACTGAAATGCTTAGAAATATTTGGAAAACATGATTGTGTGAGAAGGTGTTTCCTAAACTAAGAAGCTGTTTTCATAGCATTACATTGAAGTATAGTTTACTTAGAGGAAAATGTACACATCCCAAGTGTACATTCAATGACTTATGTGTGTTTGTGTGTATACTCTGCATATACTACCCAGATGACGATATTGTACCCAGAATGTATATACCCAGAAAGTTCCTTCATTTAACTTTCCATTTAATATCCTTCTCTTTATATGCCCATATACCTGCCCCCAGGCATCCACTAACCTAAACTCTAACACCACAGGTTACTTCTGTCTATTCTAGAGCTTCATATAAATGGAATCATGTAGTATGTAGTTTTCTGTATCTGGCTTCTCTCTCTCTCAGCATAATATCTGAGCGACTCATCCATGTTGTTACATAGAGTTGAAGTTAATTTTTTCCATTGCTACGTAGTGTCCCCTCATTTGAATATACTGTGATTTGTTTCTCTATTAATATGTTGGCAACCTATGAAGCTATTTCCAGTTTGGAGCTACTGCAAATAAAGCTGCTGTCAATATTCATGTTCAAGCCTTTTTGTGGTCATATGTTTTTATTTCTCTTGGGTAAATACTTAGTGGAATTGCTAGGTTATAGGGTAAGTATATGTTTAACTTTATAAAAAACTGCCAGTCAATTTCCCCAAGTGGTTATACCATTTTATATTCCCACCAGCAAAGTAAGCGTTTCAGTGTTCACATCCTCACCAGCAGTTTGTGGTGTCAGTGTTTTAAATTTAAACAATTTTAATAGTTTCAAAATATCTCATTGTGGTTTTAATTTGCATTTTCCTTATGTTAAGCACATTTTCTAATGCATATTATCCATTCTAATACCTTTTATAGACTGTTTGTTCAAGTGCTTTGCTCATTTTAAAACTATTGGGTGGTTTGTCTTTTTATCGTTGGTTTGTAAGGGTTCTTTATATATTCTGAATAAGTCCTTTGTTAGATATATGTATTGTGAATATTTTCTCCCTGTCTGCGGCTTTTCACTTTCTTAATAGCATCTTTGAAGAAAGATTGTTTTTAATTTGTATGAAGTCTAATCTAAAATTTCTTTGCCTATACCAATACAGGTAAAATGATATTTTCTTATATTTTCTTCTAGAAGCTATACAAATTTAGCTTTCATATTTAGGACACTCATGAGAAATGTATATTTTTATTTGTTTTTGTTAAGTTCTTATTTGATTTTAAGATGTCTGAGGTTGAGAAATACCTCTTGGGCCACTGGATTTGAGACTTAGAATCTTGCAGTTAGATATCTATTAAAGCTTGTAAGAATCAATAAAGAGTATTTTAATCTAATTTCATTTTGTTTGTCCACCTCGTAAATTGTAAAGAGTTTGGAGTAGGATGGTCTGACTGTGGTATGCTGGACACCATTCATAATAATGCCAAAAAAAGAGGCATAAACCAAGACTTTCCTGGCAAACTCAGATATATCATCACTGTGGATTCAGGTATTCTGGTTAAGTAGAATCCTAGCTATTTTCCATTAAAAGTGGATAGATCGGCTGGGCGCGGTGACTCACTTCTGCAGTCCTAGCACTCTGGGAGGCTGAGGTGGGAGGATCGTTTGAGCTCAGGAGTTCAAGACCAGCCTGAGCAAGAGAGAGACCCTGACCCTACTAAAAATAGAAAGAAATTGGCTGAACAAGTAAAAATATATAGAAAAAAATTAGCTAGGCATGGTGGAGCATGCCTGTAGTCCCAGATACCCGGAGGCTGAAGTAGGAGAATTGATTGAGCTCAGGAGTTTGAGGTTGCTGTGAGTTAGGCTGACACCATGCACTCTAGCCCAGGCTAGAGTGAGACTGTCTCAAAAAAAAAAAAAAAAAAAAAAACCGTGGCTTGATCAACAGCTGTCAACTTCTATAGCGCTATGTTTATTGCAACTACTAAAACAATATTGTGGTGTCAAAAACAGTTGAAGACTGGACTCTTCAGTCTTCTCTCTCTCAGGTCTGGACCAAGGAGCATCAGACATATTTGGAAAATAATCAAGATCCGTGACTTTTGCATCCTTGAAGACTGACTGCCGAGACTGAACAAAGAATTTTCAACTCTGGTGTTTTATATCTCCTTTGGGGAGCTCTTCTAAAAAGATATATTGTTACTGCTCCAGTTTGCATCACCATTTGGTTTAATTATTATTCGTAATTGGGAAATAATTAGATAAAACGATGATGCAAACCCCAGTGGAAAATAGACATCTCCTAAGAACTCTAATGTTTTCCGTCACTTAAAAGGAAGGGGATATGACTTACTGGAGGAAAAAAACTAATTAGAAAAGCAGACACATCTTCTCCCTCTCCTCATATTTCAGGCATGCTGGCAAGTGCTCAAAAATGATCAGAGAGTGGCCTATTTCTCAAGGACCCCAGGAGAGCATGATAATTTAAATCATCATCTCAGGAAAAGTGCCTTGAGCACTTACCTTTGCCATTTTATAATCTTCAGTGGGAAGAGAGAGTTTGGCTCTCCAAACTGGCAAGGCCAGGCAAGATTTTGGCTGAAGGAAAGCCGAGGTCACACTCACAGCAAAGTGAATCCTGGCAAGTTAGGACTCCTGCCAAGAGAAACACATTTGAGCAAGGGGAGGAGGCAGATTTGTTTGAGGCAACACTGTCCCGCAGCAAAATGAAAACAAGACTTTTACCCAGGGACACAAATCAGAAAAGTTTGACAACACAAGGAGATGAGAGGGAAGTGATTACATGTTCAGAGGTGGGTCTAGCACTTCAAAACCCAAAGTAAATCTGTCTGTCTGGAATTAGATCATTTGATTTAAAAGGTTGAATTAATAACAACAACAACAAAAATTAGGTAACTTCCCTCAGAAAAGAATTAACAAAAAATCCAATATTATGGAAATAACATCTCAATGAAAGTCATATTTAAATATCCCCTCTTTGAAAATGTAAATATTTATTAATAAAGTATAATGCGGTCATTTGAAGAAGAAAAACAGGAAGACTTGAAAAGAAAGAACTATGATTATAAATATACAAATATGTTCCTCACCCTTTCTCCCAACTGGTCCAGTTAGACTTTCATCCCTCGACAATCAGCCTAAAAGTAAATCTGGCTTTCCAAGACTTAATTCTTGGCTATAAATCAGAATTTATTAATGATCTTAACAAACCAACCTCTCTGTAGCACAATTGTATAATGTAAACTTATGGAGTCACCAATATTAATTTCAAATTAAATATTTCTAAGAACTCTAAGTACAACCTGATCCTGAATAGCTAGCTGTCCTCTCTTCTTCACTTTCCCCTCACCCCTTCATTTATGAAAACAGTGAATCCCTAGAATTGCTACAAGGTTAATGGGAGCCCTTGGCTCTAGGATGTGGGGCACACTTGGAACTGTCAGTCCAAATTTTTCAAAAATATTTACTGAACTACCACTAAGTAAAGGGCTCTGTACTTTGTAGTATGACACATAAATCAATGAGTACTGCAGACAAAATGAGCTACTGTGGGGGAAGATTTCTTTACGGAGCTGTGATTTTGGTTGAGTCTTAAAATTAGATGGTTGATAAAAAAAGAGAGAGAGCCTTCCTGGCCAAGGCACGTAGATCTGCACGTGCCCAACATGTATAAGAGAGTTAGAGAGAAGGAGGAGGAATCTGATCAGAGCAAGGCGCTGGTATGGTGGGGAATTGGGAGTGAGGATGCAGAGAGAGCCTGGGGCTCCAGATTGTGGGGTGACTTATATATCACTCACTGCACAAGCTTTCACTAAGCAGTGATGACTCCTTGGAAAATTAAAGGACTGCCATGTCACAATGAGCACAGGACTTGTCCTGCAAAGGCACCTTTGTAGAACATCCTTTTATGTGAGATTTTTAAAGAAAAAAAGTTAATTAATAAACATATGAACTAAAGTCATACGTTTATTGAGAGCTTTATGTGAATGGCAAAGAGTCAAATCAAATACACTAGACCAGATTCTCCCAATTCATTCAGGTTTATAAATCAGACTAGTAGTCATTTCTGGCAGGGTGAATAAATGTAAATTCTTACCTCCATGTCACATGATCTAATTGACCTCTACTGTGGTCCCTATTTTGGTTGATATGACTGTCAAATCCATGATCTGTTTCCCTTTCCATGAGCAGTGTGCTGGAGAACTGACCCTCTTGGGGGGGTGGGGGAAACCCTGATTGGTAGCATTTGTTGATTTCCACCGTGGCACGTGATTGCCACCGTGACCAACTTCAAGATTCCAACATGAGGGAGGTCTCTGAAAATAGAGTTGGAAAGAGATACGCAAAACCAACTCTTACAAGCTGGTACTAGCCAGCTCTAGCACACCATTGCATCAACTCCTAATTTTTCCATCTTTGAAATGTACCTATCTTATACCTCTCTTCTTAGGTTTGGTCTCCTTGGTCATTCCAAGTTGAATATTGCTTGGGATGAACTTGCCAGTATTCCTAAGTTTCTCCCTTTCCTCTCACAAAACATTCATCAATCTGCACACAAGATGGGCACAATGACCCATTTGCTATCTTTTCACATTTTTACTGGTCTTAAGGAGGATGGGAAATGAAAGAGTGAATTAATTTAAATCTATCTTCTCCTTCTAAAGTAACAACTGAAAACATTTGCCTACCTAAGGGTGGGTTAATATTATTAGGTTCAAAACAGAAAATAGTGTGTTGGCTTTTCTATAGCATGCCAGATGTGAAAAATTGACTTAAAGTCCCGTTTAGAAATCTCTTTATTTATAAAATTGTTTACAGTTTTATTTGTTTATGCTATTCAGTATAAAATGTTTAGAAATAAATAGTGCACTGTTTGTTTTTTCCTTTCAGTAATTCTTTTGTAATTAGTATCATGAATTCTTTCAAAATCAATAGAAAAAAGATTTTAAGAGTATTTTGGTCTTTGTTGAAAAGTAGTTTAATGTTTATTATCATAATTTTGATTGGTATTGCACCACCTCAAGTGATGTATTTTTCACTCAGTGAGCTATTATTTCACTACACTCATGATTTGTGCATTAATACCATTCAAGGTTATGCAGTAACAATCAGAAACTATGATAAACATTGAACCACATTTCAACAAAATGATAAAATCACGTGAGCTTTTTAATATTTTCATTAACAAAGCATCTTATGCTTCAGTGACACTTTAATTACCAAGAAATTATCCAAGAAAATATGTAATTATTTATAATAATTGACAGTGACTCTATATGTAACACATCTTTATATTAAAATAATTGCTAAAATGTGGCCTTTTTCCCCCAGACATGTGGTTTAATTGATTGCATTATGCTTTTCAAGTAAAAAGGTAATAAAAACTATAATCACTAAAATATGTAACTAATTTCAGTTCAATTAAGAACTGTTTACTAACCTTAAAAAATAGTTTTTGATAATGACCAGTATTAATAAAATTATCCTGATAATTTTAAAGTAATTATTTAGATTTCTCATTCTACCCCAATGTACTAAAACATTCTCTTCCCCAGAATGGCTTTCCTAATCATTCCAAAACCTCATGTACATTCCAAAGAAGAACATTCTCTAAAATGGCTATTCAAAAGATCAAAATCCTTTCCTTATATATGAACATTCATTAAAAGAAAAAGTAAAAGCTCCTCTCTCAAAAACTAAAGCTACTCTTGGGAGAGAATCATTTTGATCCCTGCTACCTTTAAAATTTCAGTACTTTATGATTCTATGAAATCTATTCATACCTAAGACACAGTCTTTAAATAAAAAACCAGTAGGTGAAACGTGTCTGTCTCCCAGATCCCTGTTTTTTCACCTGATAGTTCGGTCTAGCAAGAGCCTTACTTAACTCAAGAGCCAGTTATACAACTCCTTCCACAAACCTCTGCTTTCTGTTATTTTCCCACTGCTCCTTTTCTTCTCTGAGTCAAGACAAAATATCTGCTAGATAAGTTTTTGTCTTCACACACTGTCCCTTTTGAAATTGACCAACATGGTAGATGTTTTTAACCAACAACAATATACAACCATGACTCACACAGTAACATTTTATCAATAGAGTTTAATTTGAACAAAAATCAATATAGCTTTCCGCACCACAGAGAGGGACTGAAATTTCTGTAAAGCCTGGACATCACAGAACACAGACATCCTCTCGCTCATTTCTGTCTTCTTTGCAGAAATCACCTTCAGGGGTCATTCTCCTACTGAAATTTTAGGAGAAAGCACACAAATCTAAAACCACAGTCATAAAAGCCTGATGTCCCTGCTATGTGATCTTTGGATTAGCGTGGGAGGCTATTTTGGGAACTGTGGATCCCTACAGATTCAGAGAAGCCACTTGAAGGGATGGATGGTGGGAAGGAGCAGAAAGCAAGGTAAGCGACGGGTCTGCAGTCTCTCAGCTGCTATCCACGCAGAGGCTCTCTGAATTTATGTGTTGTCCACACAATCTTCTCTGGATGGTTATAATTTGAGGAAAGGCTAGACGTGATGGCTCATACCTGTAATCCTAGCAATCTGGGAGGCCGAGGCTGGAGGATCGCTTGAGGTCAGGAGTTCGAGACCAGCCTGAGCAAGAGTGAGATCCTGTCTCTACTAAAAAATACAAAAAATTTGGCCAGGCTTGTTAGCACATGCCTGTTGTCCCACCCAGCTTCTTGGGAGGCTGAGGCAGGAGGACTGCTTGAGCCCAGGAGTTTGAGGTTGCTGGGAGAGAGGCTGACAGCATGGCACTCTAACTGGGGTGACATAGTGAGACTCTGTCTCAAAAAAATTTGAGGAAAGCCTTCATTTTCTCTCAGTTTATACAGATTAAAAAATGGAGTTTTTGTGAGTACAACTGATTTGTCCTGAGTCGAACACCTGCCTGATGGCCACGTTAAGTCTAGAATACAGTACATGTGACTCTCCACACAGTGCTCCTAGAGGTCTCTATCCCTAGACAGAAAAGTGCAGGAGCATTTTGTTTAATAATTTTTGGACTGCTCTTTTGACTTATTGCCGTGTTTCCTCGGATAATAAATTCAGCCAGGGAGAGATCTAAGGCAACAAGCATCACGGAACAAAAATATTGGCCCTGAATCAGGACCCAGCTTAATGTACTATGCCAGAGCATGTAATATAATCCTGTCTCTCTTGATCCACACTCCAGACAACCAGGCAGCCATGCCCTTGGGAGAGTGTTTCTAGACATCTATGATGTTTAGATACAAAGTAGGGCTTACTGCTCGTTATGTAGATACTCACTATTCATCTGCTGAAATCTTAAGCATGACCTTTTTAGCACAGTGCGTTTAACAAGGACAGCAACAATGCCTTGGGCCTTAAATTTGCATTCTACTCCAGTTTTCTCCTCTATGTGCAGGGTGACTCCCTCTTTCCTATCCCATTCACTTCAGTATGCGTCTTCTCCTACCCCTGGATGATGAAGAATGTGCTTTTTCAGTGGAACGGGAAGCCTAAAGCATAATGCTTTTGGAATAATTTTTCCTGTGTTTGTTTTCCACTTGTCTCGATAAATTTTAAGTTTGACAGATAGAAAGAGCTTTCTATTTTTCTAGGCACTAGAGAGGGTCTCATCACTCAACAAATCCCATGAGCTTTTACAATCTCAGCACTGTGTCCTTCTTCTGACCTTAAACTTTCTCACTGCCTGGAAATAAAGCTTTTCATGAGAACTCACAAAGCCCTACAAGCTGAGTTTGACAATGAGGCAGGCAATGCACAGGGCAGATTATCATCGGAGGAAACTGCAAACTTCTTCATCAAAAAGCATTTGTTTAACATAAAACCCACGAGTCTGCTGCAAGTTAGCAAACTTGTTCCCTTACCTCCAGTAGCTTATAATTTCTTGGGAACACAGAACAACACTGGCACTTAGAGAACTAAATGGCTTTGCTTCTCTTTGTATTAGGTCTCCCCTCCCCCTGCTTCCGGCATGGAAGGACCCTAAATTGCTTTCAGCCTCACTTCAGTGAGACCCATTAGCTGGACTCTGAGCTCCTTCTGCTACTTCTGGTCAGAATGTCATTTAAGGGACCCTAAGAGGAGCAAAACCGAAAAGGGCAGGAATCAACACCAAGCTGGAGAAAATCGACTCATCCTGATCACCCTGGCAGGCTCCTGCGTCATTGATTGGGTGTCTGCCAATGACTCGCTAAGGGACCACCAGAAAGGTACTTAACCTGCCTACCTGTCATTTCCTCATCTTTAAAACAGGACCAATAATTGCACCTGCCTGCATGAAACTGTTGTGACTTTTAGGCAAGATAAAGAATGTGGAAGAATCGGCTCAGTGCTGGACCAAGTTTGGTATTCAGTAAATGTCACCGATTAATGCAGTTTAGTACCCTTTAATCTTTTTAACAATCCTGTGAAGCAAGTGTTATTCCCATTTCACAGATGAGTAAAATGAGACATAAAATGTAAAGGAGCTTGTACAAGACCATGTATGCTTTGAGAAGGCAAAGTGCCAGAGCCCAGCACCAAGGCCGAGCTGTTCATGTAGATAGCAGCCTCTGACGACAATGTTAGACTTCCATGACTTTCTAATAGACAAGCACAGAAGTGATGCAGGTAAGCCTGATTCTACCATTGGTTATAGTTTCCTAAAGTCTGGGCAGGAGGGAAGGCACAGTCCAGGCATCAAAGAGAAACTTAATTGTGATAAGAAGATCAAGTCTTTCCCCAAACCTCCTACAGACAGCTTTCCCACCCTGAGGCTGGTGGAACGAACCCCCTCACTCCCCTGTGAGATTCCAAAGCCCATGGTGAAGGGAGTCACCAGACTGTAATTGTTTCTCGTTAAATTTTCCTCCTAGCGGCGAACTGAGTCAAGATTCAGGCCATTGTACTTCAAATAACACCCACGTTATTGTTTCAGATATCGCGGATCAGTTATTTCGGTCGAGTAAGGACAGGCTACAATATTTAAGTCCCAGGTTCATTGTAAACAAAGAAAATCCATCAAAAAGGGACTATCTCAAGAGAAATCCTTTCCAGGCTTTCATTGCTGACTGCAAAGGATAAAAATCTTTCAGCCTGCTGATGGCCTGGTGTCCCCGTACACGTTTACAGTGAGGTGATTGTTTTGTTCAGCTGAAGGCTTATATATCCTTCGAAGCAAGCCTATCAAAGCAGTGGTTGTTGAATACGTGTGCCGATCATGGAAGCCCTTCAATGTCACCCAGCTTAGCGTCCAGACCCAATATAAGGCCGAAGAGAGGAAAGTCTGTAAAACTGTCACTCCGAGGCATCCAAGCTCTCTCAGCTACTGGATGGATGTTTGATCAAGCAGCTGCCTCCATTTTAAACACTCTGCATCATTAGGACAGGAACTTTGATCCTTCTAGTCCCACAAACTCAGTGTGAGCCTTGGATTAATTGTGCAACCTCTCTGTACCTCACTTTAGCCATCTGTAAAGTGGGAAAAGTAACTTTCCTTCTTATCTCTCAGGGCTTGCACGAGTCAGTGTTTTCCAGCAAAATAGAACCGATAGGATATAGATAGATATATAGAGACTTATTTTAATGAATGGGCTCACATAATTGTGGGGGCTGTCAAGTCCAAAATCCCTAAGGGAGGCCAGCAGTCTGGAATTCTGTTAAGAGTTGATGTTGCAACCTTAAGTCTGAATCCCACAGGGCAGTAGCAGGCTGGAAACTCGGGCAGGATTTCTATTTTGCAGTCCTGAGGCAGAATAGCTTCTTTGGGGAACCTGTCTTTGCTCTAAATGCCTTCAGCTGATTATATGAGGCCCACCCACGGTATGTACAGTAATCTGCTTTACTTACAGTCAACTGATTATAGGTTAATCACATCCACAAATACCTTCACAGCAACATTTAGACTAGTGTTTGACCAAACAGCTGGACACCACGAACTAGCCAAATGGACACCTAAAATGAACCATCACAGAGCTATTTTAAAGTTCACATCATATGAGGTCATATATGGGAAAGAAATTTTAAAGACATGAAGAACTGTACAAATACGAGTTATTTAATAAGCATTGAATGCCTGCGTGGCAGGAAGCTTTGAGGAACATAGAAATGAATAAATCAAAAGATCTGCTTTTAAGGAGCTTACCTTCCAACTGGGATGCCAGGATTAAATGCACAGGAACTGAAATTGCTGCCAGACTACCCCAGGAAGTTCTGAAGGGACAGTGCGAGGACGTGTGGGGCAGAGGGGAGGCTAAGTTCTGAAGGGTCCCAAGGAGCCTCTTAGAAAGAAACTGCTTCTCCAGAAAAGCTTTTCCAGACCCTCCCTCCACCCTCACCCCTATTATTCCCCCTCTTTGATTCTGTCATGAAACTTCATTCTTGTTTTTCTTTATATTAATAATATATTGCCATACATGGTTATTCATGTATTTGTGTGTCTCACTGTTTAATCATGGTCTCTCTCAAGTTGAAATTCCATGAGAGCAAAAGAGAACGTTGTTCTCACCACCGTCTCCCCAGCATTTAACATAGTTTTTGGCACATGATGGGTGTGCAAATTTTAGTCAGTGAATGTTTGAATAAATGAATATATATATATATATATATATATATATATATATATATCTCACTAAGTTTTTTCTACAGCAAAATTTTACCAACTTTTAATTATGAAAAATTTAAACATAGAGAAAAATTGAAAAATCATGCCATAAACAACCAGGTCTCTCTCTCTCTCTCCCCCTTCCCCCAGTATACATATATGTCTATATATATGTCTCCATATATGTCTATATTCTTTTATATGTTTCTCATTTCTTTTTCTCTAGTTTTATTGCTAAATCATTTGGAAGTAAATGGCTGGTATCATGACACTTTGTCCCTTAAATATTTCAGCACACATTTCCTAAAAATATGGTGTGTGTTCTATATAACCCCAGTACCATTTTCCAGCCCTAAGAAAACTAGCAATAATTCCCCACTCTCCTCCAATATCCATACCGTATTCAAATTCCCCCCACCAATATTTAAAGCTCTTTTACTTTCAAACTAATGTCTCATCAAGATTCTAGAACCACCTTTACAAATGCACACACACATACATATTATTATTATTATATTTTGCATTGAAGTCCCAAGAAAGTAATTCAATAGTCCAGTAGAATGCTTCACTTTCCAGATTTGTCTGTTTGTCTCCTTATGGTAACATTTAAATCGCTCTTCCAGCTCCCATATAGCCTGGAAAGTAAAAGTTTGATTAAATTCAGGCTAAACAAGTTTTTTGAGAATAACTGATAAGTAATGCTTCTTATATTACATTGCATCCTGTCAGGAGGCACCCAATGCCAACTTGCCCTCTATTTGCAATGTCAAAGTTAACCACGTGATTGACACGGTGATCAACTGACCTGTCTGTTATATTGATGTGTTTTTCTCCTTTGTACCAACAGGAACCCATTCAAGCAAACTTTCAAAAATTTATTTATAATTGAAATCCAAGTTAAATTCCTTTTCCTGGGACTTACTGCAATCCAAATGCTCAGTTTATCTGTAGAATTTCTTTATTCCTTTCCTTTTGGGGAGGTGGCTGCATGGAGGGTTCTTCAATTACCTTTGCAGAAAATGTTGCTGAGCTTACTCAAGTCTTCATGAATTTTAAAATAAAAGTGCCCCTCCATATATTTAAAAAGAGAGCATTTTGTATAAGTCTTTGACTATAGCATTTTCATTCAGCATTAATTACATATATCAACTTTTCATCCTTCCTATAAACTGATATTATTTATTAACCTCACAAAAAAAGACACAATAAATCTTTATGATTCATTGTTTCTCCTGCAGAGAACTAAAGCATCAACTGAGTTGATTTGGGGTGTTTGTTTCCTTCCTGGGGCTGCATAATTGGGCTAATAAGTACTGCTCAGATTAGAGGACTACTGGGAGTATGCAGCAGAGGGCTGGGGTGCTCGGTGAACCTGAAAACTCTTTCTGAAGCATCGTTTTTCCTTAATAGTAGGTAATTTAAAACATCCTTATATGCCAGAATAAACTCAGGTATATTATAGCATAAAATGCAAAATTTGCATGAATTTAAAGATAAAAACACAAGACCATTTTGCATAAACCACTAGCCAGTACCCTCTCAATTCCCTGCCAATTTCCCATGGCCTCTCCACACCGCCCCCCCCCCAACCCACAGGTCATTGCTCTCCTCTGCTCTTTGAAGTCCTTGGTTAACCAAAGCACCTGGCTAAAAAATTTCCAGCTACACTTTAAATCAAAAAAAGGAAAATTCTTCTGAAAAGTGTACTTAAGTTTTCTAACAGCCACTTTCGCCGCCCCTATTCTCTATCTGCTATGTATAGGTTTGGTACCTGGAGATCGGTTTTTGAGAATCCGCCCATTTCTGTGTGTCATTTGCCTTCCTGTGCTTCCACGCTCTGGCAAGAATACTGCCATGCTCAGTTTCTGCAGCCTCCTCTCTCCTACAACCCATCTTTTACTCAACAAGCATGTATGAAGAGTTGACTGTGAGCCAGGCACCTTCCCAAGCACTTTATTAGTGATAATCCACTTTGCATCAACCTTATAAAGTAAGGTACTACTAGTATCACCATTTTACAGATGAGAAAATTGATGCATGAAAAGTAAAGTGACTTGTCCAACACAGGAACCACTGGAGCCAATATTTGCAGTAAAGCAATCTGGCATTTTAATGATAATGCCTGAGTCAGGACTATGCATTTTTTAGTAAGACCTCAAATAATATGTTGGATTATTCTTTTGATATAGCAAGGAAATTTGGAATCATCTTTGATTCCTCCTTCTGCCTTGTATTTAAGCAATCACCAAGCTCACTTGAATAGTTTCTTAACTTCTTTACATTCTCACTGCTACTGCCTTAAGTCAGATCTTCATCTCTTAGCTGGATACTGCCAGAGCTTCCTACCTGGCATTTCTGATCTTCAATTCTTTCTCTCCTTTAATCCACCCTTCACACTCTTCCTGGGGTTGTCTTCCCTAGCACAACTCTGATCATGCCAATCTCTTCCACACAAACTTGGATGGTTCCTCTCTGCTTTCAAACCAGAATCAGCACTGTGATAATCACAGTTGGGACCCTAACCTGCCCTCCTTAACACCATACACTGTGCCCTATAGCCAGACTAGGCCAGCAATTCTCAAACGTTTTGACCTCAGGATACTTTTATACATGTAAAACCTACTGAGAAGCCCAATTCTTACTTTCCTTTACAAAACACGATGTTCTCAATACTGCTAGCTATGCTATTTTAAGAAACAGCCAGCAGACTCTCCCCACAGTTAATGGTTAAGTGGGCTATATCTATCAATATTTATTCCATTAGAAACCAAACAGAAACATTTGTTAAATACTGAAGTATTAGTAACAACAAATCCATTGTATGTTAACACAAATGACATATAGCAGGAAAAATAACATATATTTTACAAGAATACTGAGTGAAAGAGTGGTGTTTTACAGTTTTGCAAATCTCTCTGCTGTCTGGCTTAAATAGTGGACAGCTAGATTCTCACATCTGCTTCTCCATTCAAGCTCTGGCTCTGTCACGTATCATGTAGCTTCCAGAAAGCTTCACTGTATGCTTATGAGAAGGTGAAAGTGAAAGGTCAAATGACATTTTACTATCATGAAACAGTTTTCGTTCTCATGGATACCCTAAAAAGATTGTGAGGAACCTCTGTGGCAGCCTCTGGAACACACTTCAAGAGCCATTGCTTTACATAAATGATGTCTTGCTTTTACACTAGTTCACCCAGGCTTGTAGCATTTCTTCTCTTCAGAATAGTCTTCCCTCTTAATTTCTTCCTATTAAAACTCAGCCCATCCATCAGTGCTGAAAGTGTCCCTTTTTATGAAAACTTCCTCTCTAATAAGAATTCCTTCCTCCTTTGCACTTCCACATTACTGTGATTGTACCTTGATTTGCATATAAAGTACTCATTTACTTGGGCAACAATTATTGAGCGCCTACTATGTTTTAAGTGTCTACACTTTCTCTACTATTCTTTCCCTATCTACTCCCCTTACATTAAAATTTATCTTCTGACCTGTCTTCCTGAAAGTGACAACCAAAGCAATCTATTAGCAGTAGAATTGTAGGCACACTTGTAATACTAAGAAGACTTTTTTTTTAAGACTCAGAGGACCTTTCTG
The DNA here is from genome assembly GCF_040939455.1 of Microcebus murinus. NCBI lineage: Eukaryota > Metazoa > Chordata > Mammalia > Primates > Cheirogaleidae > Microcebus > Microcebus murinus. The sequence goes on along the minus strand of NC_134111.1, from coordinate 90,539,592 downwards.
TAGCTCTGAAATTACCCCATATAAACCTTATGATTCTGCCATTATCGACGATGTCTACTATACTTAAACCACACTAAAGTAAATTCAATTCTCTTCAGTAAGCAGAAAATTAAGAGCAATTCATCTGATAAACGTTTATAAGCATAAACTTTTGAGCCACTCTAGCCCTTGTCCAATACACCATGGACATTTAATACAGCAAATATGTATTACAGCAGATGTTGAAGAATTTGAATTCCAGATGAGTAGAATAGCCCTAAAGCCCCACATTTCTAGAATGCTAATATTCAAATGAATATCAAGAATTTGAGTAATCAGACCCAAGTCTGGTACCTACATCTGTAGCAATGACATATGTAACATTAATCATGACACTTGACATTTCTAGAATTCAGTGTCTTCCACTAGACTAGAATCCCCTTGAAACCAGAAACCACGTCCTTTTTATCTCTGCACTTAGTAAGTGCTCTATAAATTTTTGATGAACAAATGACTCCATGATAAAGAATTATGTTAAATAAACTCCAAAGTCCTTGCCAGTTAGAAAAGTATCTAGCACAAAGCCAGTATGTCATGACTTTTGCAGTATACATGAAGACACAGTTGAAAAAGTCTATAATTTTTTATTCTACTGTGAGCAAGATGTTGCCCTAGGTACCATGGCATTGCAGTAATGACCATGGTATGGTCCCTGCCCTCACATAACTCAAAACTTAACCCAATATTGACTGTTATGACAAACAACCATGGATCAAACAAAACACCTTGGATTCATGATTCTTTATCTGATTTAGAACACCGGAATATTTCAGATTCCACCTCTGACTGGCAAAATCGCTTTTTATTTCTGCTTCTAATAGACACATAACTAAAGGCAAGGGCTAATGGGATGTCAAAGCAGTGTCATCACAGCCCCTTAATTGATGTGAAGGTGCTTGCATAACTATTCAAGGCAAAATGATGTTCTTACTGATGGGAGATATAGAATGTACAATTTGCATCTCATCAAGAAAAAAAAATTCCTTGGTTTCCTCTACAAAGCTCTAATGTTCTCAATACTGCTGACTGTGCTATTTCGAGAAATAGCCAGCATGCCCTCCGCAGTTAGAGAGTAAGAGGAAATATTGCCTCCCCAGGTGTCAAATTTCCTTTCTATAATCTAAAGATGTATGGGACAGCATTTCAAACAGAGTCACAGAGGAATAAGGAGGCTGACAAGTAAGATGGATGAATGAGAAGGAAAACATGTGTTGAGAAGGAAGCTGTCAGAAGTAGATCTCATTTGTGCATCAGAAGTGTCCTAATTAAAAATGCCCATCATAACAGTCTTTGGGGAGGAAAAGAAAAAAGGAAACTCATATCTTTGCAATAGAAGAGATCTCAGAGAAAAGTCAGGACTCGGGGTTCTATTGAACTGCAGTATTCACAATGGTGACTATATCCTCACATCTAAGATATTAACTACTTCTATAATTCAACCCAGGAAACCTGCATTTTCATGAAGGATGCCTTCTTTTTTTATTTTTTAAAATAGATATCACGAATTCAGCTGAAGTATAGAAGTTGGAAACATTATGGTGTTACTATGCAACTTGAGGCTGAGTTCTTCCAACTTCTCATCAATAATGATTATTTTCTTCCCCATAATTGGAGTCCTGAACCTTCTGTGTTTACAGTGACATTAGTCAATTCTCTAGATACACTGAACCAAATTAAATAAAGGAGTACAGGGAAATTTATCTATAGAACATGAATCTTTAATGGGCCTTCATCCCTATAACTCTTAAAGTAGGGAAAGACTTGAAGAAACAGATCTAGTGTCTAGCCATCCAAGAAGGCTGGGCAGACTTGAACAGATAAATGAGCATTTTGATCCTTTTGTGCTTCATATATCACAGAAAGGGGCTGGATCGAATAATTATTGAGATCTTTTCCACCCCAACCTCCAGATTCTATCATTCTTCTCAAATTTCCCTCCTTATTCCTAGGAAGTGCTTAGAGGCCATTGTTAGTATGTGATAGATTTGTGGTAGGAGAGAAATGTGAGAGTTAAGCATATGAACTCTCATATTAGGCTGCCGAGGCTCAATCTCACTTCTACCACTTGATAGCTGTGTGACTTTGGGCAAGTAATCTAAGCTCTCTGTGTCTCTGTTTCCACATCTATAAAATGGAGCAATAATAGTACCTATATCTCATATAGTTGTGCAGATCAAATGAAGTAATCTACATAAAACAATTGTTTTAATATCTGTTACATAGAAAACGTGCAACAAATATTTGCTGACACAATATGTATTGTGCACCTAGTGGTGGGAGAGGACAAATTCCTTGCAGAATCTACCACACAGGTGGTCAGAGGAAGACTTGCTGAAGTGGAGTGATTTCCAGAGCTATAAGGGAGATCCTTTGCTACAAAACAAATAAATGCTGCTTGCTAATGTCAAGATTTCTTTTATAGTGTAAAAGGAGAGCAGTAATACATCAGTTTGAGTTGATATTTGGTTGTAAAAAAATTTACTTATTTATCAATTTACTGAAAATAGCCTTATAATAAAAATAATATTTGATGATAGAAAGGAGAAAAACACAAGGGTAAATAAAGGATGGAACAAGATGACAATAGATGACTAAGAGATCAACTTCTATTACCTTTAATATCGCTTAGTTTCAATTCCATTCCTCTGTCTATTTATGGGTCAGATGGATTTATTTCTATATTTTAAGTACCTTCTCCAAAACGGTTCAGAAGACTCAATTTAGGGAGGATATATACAGTGTATACCCATGATTTGGTCATGTCTAAACATTTTGGTTCTATTAAGACAGGTCCATCCTGAATTCCAGGAAGAGTATTTCCTTTGACAGTCACCCTTGGAGTTTTGCCCATAATCAAAGACATTCCTGGTGCTAAATACTACTGAGCCATTCAGAGTGTCCCTTAGGGGTTGACTTCACCAGCAGCCCTGCTGTAACCCTGGGAACATTGAAACAAAGCCTAAGTCTCAAAAGAGACCACCTGAGCACTGTCTATAGTACTATATAAGTCACAGATGTCTCCAGAATTCGGCAGTATCAACACACACCCACAAACTGCAGCCAAACTCAAGCCAGAATATATTCAACAGTCCTGTGAGTTGTATGGCCACCTGATTCCTGGCTCCTCATTGAAAATAATTTGATAAAATAACCCAACAGGTATGAATTTCAGCAAAGAATTACCAGATAAATATTGTACATTTATTAAATTAAAAAAAAATCCACCTACATTAGTATTTTTTGGCTAGCAGGATTAACTGATCAGTCATAGTGAACTACAGTTTTTATTTATGTAATGTACTGACAAAAATAATCATAACAACACAACCCAGAATAATACAGCAAACTGGATAAAAAGAAGGGAGGAAGAAAGAAAGGAAAGGAGGGAAGAAGAAAGGACAGAAGGCTAGTTTCAAAATTAATACAAACAAAATGTGAGCAGTCCAAGACATAGCAAAATCTATCTACAGTCTGGGGAAGTTTTTGTGTGCCTTTGCATGTCAGTTTCATCCAGATGTCATTGTCTGCCTTTTCTGTTGCCTTATTGACTAAGGTCAAACAACAGCCAATCTAATCAATTGTTTAAGCTGATGACTTCTTTCAGTAAGGGAGATGATAATATTTTGAAAACAATGGTTTTGGTTATGCTGCAGGATATAATATCTACTACAAAATGGCCATTCAGTAATAATTTATTGATCTATTTAGTTACTTTAATAATGGAAAAGGGCTGATAAATAGTTAAACTAATACTTTTTAAATCAAAAGCTACATATAAAGCCTGCCATTTCAATGAACTTATTCTTTGATAATATTAATTTCTAAGAACCTGAGAAAAAGAAGCAGCCAATAATTTCTTTTAAAAATGAAGGTTTTCTTTCAATGGATAGTGTATAGAAGCACAGGAAATATTACTTTAAAAGAGACTGCGGCTTCTATAAGTTCTACTAAGTGACTTATAAGAGCAATGGCAAAAAGGAACTTACCTCTCCTCATGTTATCTATTGAAAAGTGAGAACCTGCACTGTTAAATTTGTCATTTTTTGTCAAAGTTTAATCATTTAAGTTATAGAAAATGTATTAATGGTGCTTCTATGAATATTAAATGGGCACAAATGTTCTGTATCCTGGGGTACAGAGGAAGGAATCATTAATGAGCATCACTTGACCAGTTTGTATGAAATAGATATTTACCACTTCTGCTGAAATTTGGCATGTAGGATTACATGCTATATCCACACAGAAAGCAGAGGTATTTGTAAAAGAATAAACTCTGAATGGAGGAAATAGCAGAGCCTAACATTTCAGGTGTGTTTTCCCCCTTTTATAGATTTATATAGTACTCAAAGATAGACACCAAAATGCAGTAACTACTAAAAACAAACTAAAGCCTGAGGCAAATTTATTAAAAGTTTTAAGGAATACTGCTGAAAAGAGTAAGAATATGGAGAAAAATCAATGAGAAAAATAAAATAAAATAAAATAAAAAAGAAATGGGGATTATTAAAATAGTATTAGACAGAAAATGACAAATTTGGAAGACAGGCAAAGATCCAACATACACATAATTGGTGTTTGAAGAGACTAGAAAATCTGGAACTGAACTTTTCTTCTCCCTTAAGATATAAGAGAAGAAAATATTTCTGAAATAAAGCAGGAACAACACTTATAGATTAAAAGATCATATCATGTTCCAAGGGGGAATAATACTGACCTATAAATGCAGATATCTCCCAGTTAAATTACCAGACAATTGTGGGCATTATGTCAAGAACATCAAATCAACAGTGAGAATAAAAAATCATCAGGTTAGCTTCAGGATTTCCTACAGCCACACTCAATGATAGAAAGTGTTAAACTTTCTACATAGTTCTGGGGGAAAGAAAGTTTGATCCAATAATTATATATCTGGCCAAGGTGTGCAAATAGAAAAGGCAAAGATAGACATCCTTAAATATTCCAAAAATTCATACAATATAGTATTCATGGACACTGCTTGGGAAAAGCAATGACTTGAAGATAAACCGCAACCAATCAAGATGTAAATGGAGGAGCCATAATGAAAAGACTGGGTGTGAGCATTGAATAAGTGTAAATATAGGAATCAGGCTAAGTGACTGTGATCAGAGAATATATATTTTATCGATCAGCTGGGCACAGTGGCTCACAGCTCTAATCCTAGCACTTTGGCAGGCCAAAGTGGGAGGATTGCTTGAGATCAGGAGTTTGAGTTCAGCCTGAGCAACATAGCAAGTCCCTATATCTACAAATACATATATATAAAAAAAAAAATTAGCTGGGCATGGTAGCATGTACCTATAGTCCCAGCTACTTGGGAAGCTGAAGCAGGAGGATCACTTGAATTCAAGAGTTGGAGGTTACAGCCTCACACCTGTAATCCTAGTCTCTTAAAGTGTTAGGATTACAGGTGTAAGCCACCACATGTGGCCTGGAAAGTATATTTTTATTTAAAAGAAAATTGATCAAGAAAACAAATATGCATAAGTCTATAGATTTTTATTGAGCATACACTTGTGGTGCTAGGCTTTGGGAGTTTAGAAGTGAGCTAAGAGCTCTCATGGAGTTCATAGTCTAGTGGAGGAAGAACATTCTAGAATTAGGTGAATTCTCATCTTTAATTAGTTGGTCAAAATTGATTACCCTGCTCATTATGATAGGAGCCCCAACTCACTAATTTCTTTTGCAGTCGTTTAAAGCATTTAAGATCCAGCTGTTACTCATAACCAGTTAAGATGCATATTATAACAATACCAATGCACATACCAACATCCATGCATCCCTGAGCCTATGCTACCCACTACACCATAGGAGTGCATTGTCCCCTTTAGTCTTTACACCTTTAGGAGATTGCTGTTATTATTTTCTCCATTTTGCAAGTGGAAAAACTAAGGGGCTTCAAGATATTAAGCAATTTGTCCAAACTCACACTTTTGGTAAAAGGCATGATTTGAATTCTTTCGAACCCCAACATCTATGCAATAAGGCAACAGTAGTTACAAAGAGCAAAATTAGTCGGAAACACATACCTACTAGGTTAGAGAATGTGCTCTGTAGACACAAGCTAGCTCTCTATAAAACATGAATGGTTGATTTAATAACATAGACAAACTTAACTTACATATCTTGACTTTCTATAATATATTTTCACTTTAAAATATATGTGCGTGGATATGTGTGTGCATATATAGGGTGTTTTGTATATATAGGATGTTTTCATTTATGTTGGTTTCATTTTGCTGCTGATATTCATCACTGCTGCAGTTTGATTAAACGATACAATTGCCCTTGAACTCTCTCTATATTCCAAGGCAGCAGAGCAGGAAGAAACATATGGCGCCAGTGCCATGGCAGCACAATTTTAGGCCTCCTCAAGAATTATGCGGCCATGGTGGTGATTTGCTATCAACAATTTCATGACTCCTAATTCAGAGTAGTGGATTCGTGGCCTTAAAACGTGAAGCTGTCGCTCAGCCAGGCAGCCTCTCTCATACTCAGAGCAGTCTGGCTTTTCAGCACAAGGCATCTGCATTTCCCTTCTCATGACCACTGCACTCAGGAGAATTTGGACCAATTCAGCATTCAAGGACAATAGGACAGGCGTTTGCTCTGTAAATAGCACACAGCATGATTATTAGAACAACTGACTTTGTACAAAGAAAAAGGTAGAAGAGGGCTGTGTGTGTGCACATGCACGCACGTACACACACACACACACTCTCTCGATGCACAAAAAAGGAAACTGTTTGCTTTTTGATCATTAACAAAACCATGTATTCAGTGTTTGAGTAAATGATGACTCTCATCATTGCAAATGTGTGTGTTTGAAAAATAAAATTTCATCTTGACATCATAGTATTTGCACTGGGATTTCTTCTCAGTTAAAATCTGAAGTGCCCACAATTTTCATGACTATGATATGACATCTCTTCCTGATTTGTTAAATTTATTTTTTCTGGACAGCTTTGCTGTAGTAATAGATTTTCATTGTTTTATCGAGGCTCTACATTCTAGCAAATTTGCAGTTGATTATCCTAAGCTCATTCAGAACCAATTTCCAAACACAGTTTGCATGACCTTGTGGAACCAAATGTAGGACAATGATTTTTCTTTGCAAACTTACTAAAACCTTTTATTATGCTTGTATGAGAGGGAAAAGCACATTTAGAAATTTAAAACTATGTTCTCGCATGGAAAAGATATTGGCCCTGCTTTAGATAATGCTATTCAACATATCAGTGGCTTCCCTTTTTCTTAGACATTCTACAGCCCTTGAAACCTGGCAAAGTGTCACCAATGCTATTTTCTATTACAACATGTATGTGTCACTTTGTGAAATGTATTTTTTTTATTTCAATAAATTTGGGGGCACAAGTGTTTTTGTTACATGGATGAATGGCATAATGCTGAAGTCAGGGCTTTTAGTTTACCTGTCACCAGAATAGTGTACATTGTACCTGATAGGTGGCCCCTTCTAAGTAATTCTGTTTTTAATCACTCATTGAATTTCATTGTGCCAAATGACAACAGGCATTTCTTCATTGCAAAAAGGCAGGGATTGCTGGGTATGATGGCATGAGCACAACCAAGCTTCCTTCTTCTTTGCCTGGCTTGATAAGTGCTCAACTCACTGTCCTAGACCAGGATGTCTCTTGGTAAGCAAATGCAGTGTTTTCTCACAGACATGCTACCACGGGCTACGGTAAGAAAACACAAAAGGGAAATGACACACACCCTGTCTTCCAGTAAGGAAGAGAGGGCGTGCCAATACTGACATTATTCAAACATCGTAGAACAAGAGAAAGGACAGATTGTTGTAGACAGCAGTCAGGAAATTCCAAATATCATTGTTCATCAAGTCAAACTCTGTATCCTTTGACCTTGAGCACTGAGAAGCTCACTCTGACAGTTATGCATTTTAAAACCCCTTGAAGACTCCCTCACCCACAGGTGAAGTAAGTGCCTTAAAGCCTTAAGGAAGGTATCTGTGACCTGGGTTCAACTCTAACTTTATTTCTTGTCACCCTTGGCCCTCTGTGTAAACTCTTCATAGACACCATATACCCTGAGCTGTTTCCACTTTCAAACTGGTACTAACTGATCAACACTAAAGTGCTCATATGGTAGTAATACTCACTGGGTGCCGGTCAGGTGAGGGGAGTGGGGGCAGGGTAAACCTACAGCTATTGGAGACTGTGCACACTGTATGGGGGAAGGACACTCTTGTGGCCCTAGCTTGAGCAAGGCAAATTCATTTCATGTAACCAAAATGTCTTATCATTGCCTTTTAATGTGTGTGTTTTCTTGAAGCATGTTGAGGTCCCTAAAGTCAGTGACTGTGTGTCTTATTAATCTACATATTCTGAAACCCTGTATAGCCTCTAGTGTATACTAGAAGCTTCATAAATACGGTTTAAATAAGTGAATTATCTTTAGAGACTGTAAATTCTTATGATGACAGCTTCTTCAAACATCAATTAAAGGGAAAATGTGAAACACATAGAATTAGCCTAATTATTTCTATGTTCTTTTACCTTTAGCAAGTTACTTTTCCTTAGAAGTCCTAATTTTCTCACATGTACAATGGGTTTAATACTACCTACCTTATAGAGTTCTTACAATTAAATAAGAAAATGCCTGGAAAATTGCTTAGATGTGTCCCTAACATATAGTAAGGATTAAATGAATATTAGGTACTATTAGTAACCAAATGATTAATGTGAAGTTAACCATTTGACTTATATCCATATTTTGTAAGAGTTACATTTGCAAAATGATTTGTGTCTTATTCTTGCCAGGTTTTTTTGTTGCTGTTTGTTTGTTTCCTTTTTTAGGGATTTTTTTGTGTTGTGTTACTCTTTTATCTGAATCACACTGATCTTTCCCTCAATTTGTTTCCTCTCTGTGTGACAAGAAATAACCAGTAATTCAGGTGCCCCGTAATTCAGGGCTGGGTAACACACACATGTTGAGTCAGCAGGGACTCCAATTTAGAACCACATCAGCAAACATCATATTCTGTAAATATTTCAAAAATTGGTGGACGTGGCTATTTTCACTATTCTAAATTACCGTTATGTGTCTATCACTCAAATTTGTTTCCATTCACAAATAAGCTTTATGATGTTACTGTTGAAAAAAAGGAATCATGATTCCAAATTTCTATATACATCAGTTTTAGTCATTCTCATTCCCATCAAGGTTTGCCAAGGGAAGAGGAGGTTTATAAATTGATGATAGGAGTAAATTATGCATAATCCCATAGGTCAGCAATGTCTTAAAGCATGTTGTAAACTAAAGGTCAAATCCCCAAAAGTCAAAGTTATTTACCAAAGGCAGCAATCTTATTTTACTTCCTTTAAGACCACAAACATACTTATTTCCCCAAAGGTCTTGCATATTTGCTTGTGCTGTGAGTAGAATTGGAAATAAAGTTAACTTCAGTACTCTACTAATTGCAGACCACCCTGGTGCTTGAGTCAGGGCGGTCTCCTGCTTGTGCCACAAATATGCCCAGCCCATTTCCATTTTCTTGCTTTTACTCAAACTTTCTCCATCCTTTAGCTTACTTCTCTCTGGGCTCCATTCCTGGACTCCATTGTTAGCTCTGAGGCCTTAGAAAATATACGTAATTTTCTCTAAACCTCAATGTCCTCATCTATAAAATGGGGACAAAAATAGTATCTGTCTGAAATGATTGTTACCATCATTAAATTAGAGAGTGGTTTAATTTTTTAGCCCAATTCCTGGCATTACAGAGCATACATTTCATGGCCAAGGATATTGTCGCTGCTGTAATTCTGCCTGTTCTGTCCTATCTACCTATAAAGGCCCAGTTCTCCCTGTACCTTTCCCAGATACTCTCATATTTTCTCCTTTCACTGTGTTTACTATATGAGTTTTACTCAGAACTTGGTGTGTGTGTGTGTGTGTGTATATATGTGTGTGTGTGTGTGTATACACACACACACACACACACACACCATAAAGACTTTCCTTCTTGTCACCTTTACATTGAGGAGGCTAAAGAGGAGGAAAAGGAGGGGTTGGTCTTGCTGTCTCATGGTAGCAGACGCAGAAGAAATCCACATACAAGTGGACCCATGAAGTTCAAACCCACATTGTTCAAGGGTCAACTGTGTGTGTGAGTGTGTGTGTGTGTGTGTGTTCTGGCCCACATAAGTAGTTCTGGCCCATGAGTTATAGACAGAAATGGCACATCACATTCAGGCTACCCCACTGAATGTCAAGAGTGTCAAGAGTGACACTCTTGAGTTTCTCCCCCCCCCCCCAGCCCTAATCATCAATCCTAGAAGCAGTTGTTGAGACAAGGTCCCTATCAGCCTAGGTCCTAAGTGACTACCTACGATAAGCGGAATCTGTACTACTCAACAATAAACATGAGTGAACTATGGATATATGCATTAACATGGATGAATCACAAAAACATGTTAAGTGAAAGAAACTAGGTAGAAAAGAGTATATTCTGTATGACTGCATTTATACGAAATTGTGGAACAGACAAACTAATCTATAGTGACAGGAATCAATCGTGGCAGATCAGTGGCTGCACAGAGTAGAGAACAAGGGCCATAAATCTACTGGAAAGAGACACCAGGAGAGTTTTTTGATGATGGCAATGATCTATGGATAGATTATCATGGTTTGTCATAATTCATTGGATTGTACTTTTAAAATAAATGCAGTTCATCGTGCGTAAACTACACCTCAATAAAGTTGATTAAAAAACGAACAAAACAGAACAAATAAGTAGAATCTCCCTGATGATCTATGCTGGATTTGTAATTGAATTAGGAATACATCTTCTTGTTCCAGGTTTCTGAGACTGGGAAGGAAGGTTATTTGTTACTGCACCCTGTCCTGACTAATATGTACATATTCTTGAGTAGAATGTAAACTCTCTATGGAGGAGCAAAGACTTACCCCTCTTTGTGCCCCATGGCCCCAGTCCCAGTCCTGGACACATAATAAGTATCTTCTACTTGACCTGGGCCAACTTGATAGTTTCAATATCACAGCTGATATCCAAAAGGAGAAATACTTCCAGACACCAGTTTCTAGTCATTAAGGTAGAAATGTGTTTAACTAAACACTTTGTAAAAAAAAAAAAAAAAAAAAAATCCTTGAGTAGGATCCTAATTCCAATATTCAGGTTTCTTTCTAGACAAATCCTAAATTTATCTTATGGCAAATTCCCAAAACCAGATGTAGCAGACCTGTAATAGCAGGTATAAACAAAGCTGACGTAGGTCATGTGACTCAGGGAAGCATGGACCTAAGATATTGTTATCAGGAAAGAAGGTTTAGGAGTGATTACAAAGAGAAGATATTTCTGATACCACTTAGTATATCTATAAAATAATTTTGCTTGTTCCAAAGAGATCATGGGTTTCCCAGAAAAAAATCACATGACAATTATGGACAAAGTAGAGCAGTTCAGATAACCCCAGAGAACAATCCACTTTGTTTCACCAGATTATGTGTTAATGGTAGGCCTGGAAATGTCCAAACTTATCAAACACCAATCCTGATTGGAGGTAAGTCATACCCTGAGAGTTAGTTGGGGAATTTAAGACATCTACAAACAAGGTCAGGGAGGGCTGATAGTCAGATGGGAGGAGACTGGGGATCACCCAAGAATGTTTCAAATTAAAAAATAAAAAACACACACAAATAAGGTTCTCCTCCAAAGTTTTCCATAGTCAGCTGATAACTAGAAACAACAGGCATATTTTTAAGAATACATATGATCAGGCAGCATCTCAGACTGACTCAGAATCTCCTGGGACAAGGTAGGGGCTGAGCATACACCAGTTGAGTCTGATGATCAGTTAGGTTTGGGGACCTCACCTCTACTCTATTTTCCTAGAATAGAATCATTCCTTCTGCAGCTGGGGATGTTTTGAGTCCCCAAGAGAAAATCAAGGTGCTGCCTGTCCTATAGAGAAAGACACCTGGAAACCTGAGAGAATGAGGAGAGACATTGGGAGAGACTGTTCCAACTTTTCCTCTTGCCATTGGAGACCCGAGATCTAAGAGGAAGTGAGGGCTCCAAGGTGGTCCCAGCTTAGGTTTTAATTACAAAATTATATTTCCAGGTGTTTCCTTGAGGGACAGAGCCTCCGTGTGGTTGCTGACAAACCGGAGAGGCATCCTTGGAAGTCTTTCAGCCTTCTGTGCTGTCATTTTACCTGCATCAAGAGAAAATTCAAGGCAATGTAAATAATGTATATCTTTTCTTTCAAAATCAGTGTAAATATTTCATAGACTGTACAGTAAATAATAAATACATTTGGAAAAGACAATATAAATATTTGATAGTTTGCAGAGCAACTGTTAAGTTTGGAATTACATGTGAATGTTCAAAAAAATCCAATAAATTCTAAATTACATACAAATGGTTCAAAAGTGACCAAAACATAGTCATGGGTGAAGTTTTTAAAATCACTGTGTTGTTTCTTAGCCAAAGGAGTGTTAAATCAAGATGTCACAGTCTGTAACAGCCTGCTTGTGAATCATCTGAAATTTTGGTAACTCCCAAGCGCCTATGCCTTCTGATAATACTTGGCTTGCATCTTGAAATAATAAAACGCCCTCTGCCTATGAAAGAAATGTGGGAATACCACAATATGCAGCTGCTGCTTTTAATGCAAAAAATTTCCAATCCTGCAAAGGTTGCTCCCACAGAAAGATCTGATAATAAACATCAAATGCCTTTTGCAAAACCGAGCAGGTAAAAATTTCTCACATACATCATTAGGCCAAATTTTGAGCAGAAAGCTTCAGAGAGTTAAATGTTTTTTCAGGTTATCAGGGACTTGTTTTATATTCATAAAATAATCAATCCATCCTGCTACTAACTCCTGGTAGGTAATCTGTTCTGTTTTCTCATTTCTCTGCTCTTTTATAATTTTAGGGAACTCCAGTCCCCACAACCCATGCAAGTTCTTCTATGGTCCTCCTCCACTTCTATTATTTCCTGCCATGTATGCCCTTCAAGACTCAGTCCCAGTACTGCTCCCCTGGGAAATCATTCTCAGTGACCCTTGCATGTGCCTCTAGTGTAGCATGTGTCCTGGAGAATTCAAACAGCTGTTGATATTATTTATTCACTATTGTATCTCAGAACCTAGAAGAATGCCTGGCATGTAGTCAGCTCCATAAATATTTGTAGAATGAATGAATGACTGTCTCACCTAGTGACCAAGGACGCTACTTCTTTTATTCATCATGTCCTCCGAGTCTGGTATAGTGTCTCAGGCAGAGTAGGTGCCCAATAAATATATGTTAATAAATAGACCTAACCAGGTAATTTGTATGGTAAAGGCATATACAGTGTGCAGAAGAGAAAGAGAGAGAGATGAGAGAAGAAACAAGGGATGTGTCTAACTACAGCTTCCCTCTTCTCTTTGAAACACATTCTCAGGGAAAGATTAATAGGTACATGCCTTTTAAAAAGTGTATGAGTCTGGTTATTTTTTATATTTTCAAATATAAAAGATTTATTTTCAAAAATAAATCCCCACAAGTTAAAAAAAAATTTCCTGATTATGTTTATATAGTATCTATATAGTATATACTTCTAAGAAGCTCAAAGGACAACCACATTAGCATATTAGATTTTGCATCCAACCACCCCTGTGCAGTTGGTTGGTTGATGGAGGTCTTTTATTCCTCTCATTTTCCCCTTGGAGGAAGCAAAGGCAAATTAAAGGAAAAGTTCTAATGACTTGTCCAGAGGCATACAAAGATGCAACAATGAAATCCAGTTTCCTCCCTATAGCTCCTCAGAGAACATCACTCAGGAAGTTTAGATGGGTTGTCTGGTATTGGGAAGCTCCAGCTGTCTATAATCTACCAATCAACAAAAGCTCATAGAATTTGAGCATCACCTAAGACTTTGGCAGGGAGGGGCACACAAAGAAAAATAATATGGTCCCCAGCCTCATGGAGTGAAGAATCTAATTGACTAATAGAATAATAGGCTAAGAGAAGAATCTGGTTAAAAAATCTAGTTGACAAGACAAGCACTCAGGAAACACTCAAATCCCAATGGATAGCATTAAATGGCAGGTGTAATTAAATGAAAGACATAATGTATCATTTAGGGTTCTTTTGTTGCATGGAACAGCGACTGAAGTGGAAAAGAAGTTTCATGTAGGCATATGGAGAGTTATAAAACAGAGAAGGTTGAGGAGGCAGGAAGCTCTAAAATGCATGAACAATGTCTTCCAGGATTCTAGTCAAGATTCAAAGAGAGAAAGTACTTTGGTAGAGAAAGTCCAATTGGCTGGTACTCTAGGCCCTACTGGGTGGTAACACGAAGAAGCCCCTGTAGACTTTTCAGCCTCCCACACCAGAGGACAGAGCCTCTTGCTTTATCGCCCCTCTGTGACTCCACCCAAAAGGGTGCTGAGGTGCCGTCTGGAGTGAGTAGTGCGCGAAGGGCTGCCAGAGGATGGCAAAGGCTCTCTACCAACAATTTCTGTGAAAGGAATTCAGCAGAGGGAAAAATCCCCAAACATGAATCAGGGAAGAATCTGGAGGAATTGGGACTTATGCTTGGTAGAAGTGTTCCCAGCACTCGTTTAGGTGGAGCAGGATGAAAACTGGTGACTAATGCATCCAGAAATGGGGTTAGGACAATAGATCTTACTGTGGAAAAAGTAAACAAAGTCCACTGGACTTAAATAATAAGAATAAATATAATTTTAAAAAAACATACACGTTTCTTTGGTGGCCAGGCAACAGAACACATACCAATGAAGAAATGCACCTAATTATCTGAGAAGTAAAAGTTGGGGTTTTAAAGTTGTATATTCCTTATGTAAAATGCTTGGGACTAGGAGTGTTTCAAATTTTGGATGATTTTGTATTTTGGAATATTTGCATTAGACTTACCGGTTGAGCATCCTAAATCCAAAAATCCAAAATCCTAAATGCTCCAATGAGCATTTCTTTTGAGCATCATGTTGGTGCTCAAAAAGGTTTTGATTTGGGAGCATTTTGGATCTGGGATGTTCAACCTGTGCTAGCAATGGGTTGATAGTGGTTATGTCGAGCTAATTCTCTGGACAACGTGGAAGGAGCTGATAGCTCTATGCAGTGTGCACAATTATTCCAACACATTATATTTGTAGGTAAATAAAGTTTTTGGTTAGGTTCAGTAAGGGTGGGCATAAGGGAGTCATTCAGGTTCTTAGTTCTTTAATTGTTTTAGTTAGTTGTAATAAAACACGGCACTTAGTTTTGATGTCTCTTATGCAAGAGGACAATTTTCCTTTTAGACCACTTGGCTATAGTTAAATCACATATTATAATAATAATGCTTTATATGTGTATAATGCTTTAATTTTTACCAATCTTTCAAAAATGTTAAGACAATTGAACCTCACAAAACTTCTGTTTCTACTTTCATTTTACAGAAA
Source organism: Microcebus murinus (assembly GCF_040939455.1). NCBI lineage: Eukaryota > Metazoa > Chordata > Mammalia > Primates > Cheirogaleidae > Microcebus > Microcebus murinus. Next base: position 90,524,086 of record NC_134111.1, on the reverse strand, counting down.
AGAACCAAGATCACAGAGGTAAATGACTTGCCCAAGACAACAGTCAGGGTCAGCCAACGGACTCTATATTTCTTTTTCCAAGTCATGCTTAATAAATAGGCAGCAAAATGCTGTACCATGTATAAATTTTAGTAATCCACGCTTTCCTAAGATCCAGAATGAATTAAATAATATAGCAAATGTTTGTAACTTTTTAAGGGTAACAATGAAATCCCTCTGATTAAAATAGAAAAGAAAAAACAACTGTTTCGATGGGATAAAGACCCATAGAGAGCATGTGTCATCAGTTAATACATATTTACTTGGTCCTTTACTTTGTGAAACTCTCCTTTAAGACAAGCCAGGCCCACAGCCATGAACCTAGAAAATACCATCAGAGTTGGACCAGATGGAGAAATGAGGAAGAAATGTGACTGGCTTGTGACCAGAATTTTAAGGATGAGGGATTCAAAGTATTTCATTGGAGGCAAAACTGGAAACTAGAAGGAAGGAAGCAACTGAACCGAAGCTTCTCTGAAGAAGCAGAAACGGCAGAAAGGAATTATAGAATAGCCAGACTGGAGCCAGAAGCCTGCAGCATAACTATGGGGAAGAGGCTTTTGGAGGTAGGCAGTTTCCCAAGCCTTGCCATAAAGCACGGAGAGCCTCACCCCAGGGCAGGGAGAGAAGCGTTAAGGAAGGAGGCTGAGCAGGCTCCCCAATCTGGGTGAAAGGGAGACAGAAGAAAGCCCAAGAAATAATCTTCCTCAAAGAGCTCCAAATTGAGCTGGAAAGATAAAACGTAAACATTTTAATAGCACAAGACAGGAAAATGATAACAAACAAAAGAAGTAAATATGAGACACAGAAGGTCAGGGAAGGAAGAGACCACTCTAGGTCAGGGCAGCCTCTGGAAATCCCACTAAGAAATGACACAAACCTCAAGAAAAGTGCTTATAGCCCATATTCTTGCCAATTTGCTTTGGAGTATAATAATCCCAGACTTAAAACTCACTTCTCAATTTATCACTCTTGGGGAGTGTAGCCCTTCTCCTTGTTATTTATTTTTTCAATTCCTACACAGGATGATTTCTCTGAAAGCTAGCCAAGGTGTCAGATTGGTATGACTGCATTTTATAGAACTTCAACAGACTAATATTGAGTGCCTCTGCCCTGTGCTTGGCACTGGACAATATGCTGGAGCTATGGAAATTAGTAAGGCACAGGTCCCTGACCTCAGGAAACCTAGAGTTTATTCAGGAAATACAGACACATAAACAAGTACTTTATGTGGAAAGGCCTATGAAAAGAATCAGTATAAAAGCTAAGTGCAACGAGTTCTATCATCAGAAAGAAAAATTATTTTTCATTCATTTATTCAACAAATGTTTGAGTGTTGACCAAGTGCTCAGCACTATCCTGAACACCAGGGATCCCTACTCAATAAGCCATAATTGCATCCTCTGGAATAGTTTATATATTTTTTTTTAATTATTTTTTTTATTTTGGTATATTATGGGGGTACAGATTTTAAGGTTTCAATAAATGCCCATTTCCCCCCCTCCCCCCAAAAGTCTGAGTCTCCATCATGACCATCCCCCAGATGGTGCACATCTCACTCACTATGTATGTATATACCCGCCCCCCTCCCCCCTCCCACCTGCCCAATACCCTATTACTGTAGCACCTATGTGTCCACTTAGGTGCTACTCAGTTAATACCAGTTTGCTGGAGAATATATCTGGTGCTTGTTTTTCCATTCTTGGGATACTTCACTTAGTAGTATGGGTTCCAGCTCTAACCAGGAAAATATAAGGTGTGCTATATCACCATTGTTTCTTAGAGCTGAATAGTACTCCATGGTGGACATATACCACATTTTATTAATCCATTCTTTGATTGATGGGCACTTGGGCTGTTTCCACAGCCTTGCAATTATGAATTGTGCTGCTATAAACATTCGAGTGCAGGTGTCTTTTTTGTAGAGTGTCAAACCCCATTAAAAAGTGGGCAAAGGACTTGAATAGTTTATATTTTAAGTTGGGGAGGAAGTCTAACTCAGCAAGAAACAAAAAAGAACAATTGGGTCATTCTGAGACTCTAGCACCCAAAGGATAAAGAGTTGTTGCAGAATGGATCTAATTTGGTATCATTGTGATGAAGGACTTATCGATATATAACCTATCCCATAACCTATCCCTAGTCCTCTTAGGAATTTGCCATGAACAAAAGTAATGATCCCAAATCCCTGTTATTTGAACAAGAATTCCTGCCTTACTCATCAAAAGGAGCACCTGTTACAGCAGGAACAGTCTAGGCACAGGCGGGAGGTGGGGGGGGTGCCCAATTCCAGGTGGCACCAGCCCTGCCTTTGACCACCAATACACCTTCTGATGCAGGCCAAGGGGGACCCAGCTTGAGGGTCCACAGCTCCCCACCGCGGAAACTGCTCCAGGGTCTTAGCCTGTGCCCAACTCAGAGTTTCTGAAGAACTAGAAGACCACCATTCGGAATCCTCTCTGGCCACTGATTAGTACCTACCTCATAGCGTTGTTGAGAGAATTACGTGAGTTAATAAATTACAGGTTTAGAACAGGAAGTATCGTGTAAGTAATAGTTATTATTGTTAGTATTATTCAGTAGTCAGGCAAAATATGTTATGCAATTGCTTTACAAATTACTAGCAAGCAAGGAGAGAATGGGGAAAGCAGTTCAATGACTGGACAAGAGACATAGGAACAGTGTGCACTTGGATGCAAAATTCTAATTTTTTAAAAACCTTCTTCCCCTCCCTGGTTATAAAAGCAGAGTGGCCATGCCCGTCTGGTTGTTAGGAATGGCAGATGCTGCATGTGTATGTATTGTGCATGTGTATATGTGAGTGCCACATACGTGTGCATGTGCGTCAACTACAACTACAAAAGCCTCCTTCCTTCAAGCTTCTTTATAAATATTACCGGTGGTGTTTTTTTTTCCTACAAAATGTATGTCAAGAAATTCATATCTTCATTTCTCCCATGTGGGTCTTCTATATTCCCCTTTTATTCTAAAACTCTAAAATGGGGATGATATTTTGGATGTGTCTTCTAATATTACATATTTCCCTTTTCGATAATCTCATCTCCCCCCAAAACTATCCCATTATTACTGCCTGAAAAAGGGAGAGAGCGTGAACCCTGGGCAAAGCGAAGGCCATGGTGACAAAGGGCACTTCTTGTTGATACAAAGGGAAAACATCAAGCTCTTCCAACTCAGGGAGAAGAACCTGAGGGGAAGAAGAGAAAGCGAGAGGCAAGAGGGCAGACCCAGGTATCCCTGCTCTCACTCTACCCGTGGGGTTAAACTGTGTCATGAGAAGGAAGTGCTGGGAGCTCCCAGACTGGTTTGGGTGATCCCCAAAGGGGAGGAACCCGCTTCTTGCTATTCAAGGCATGCACCAGAGAAAGCATTAGCTTCCTTGAAAAGGTAAAATTTGGGTATGCAGCCAAATAGATGAGGTAGATGTCCAGGCAGCTCTCGTAGCTGAGTGTAGCTGAGCGTAGCTCTTGTAGCTGGCATCTGGGAGCCCAGAAATCTCAGCAAGCCCTGTCAGCAAGGAGTGCTATGGGGACTGGTGGGCAAGAATGGGATCATTGAGTTTGTATATAAGCCAACATATGGACTGTCTTCAGCATCAGGGGCCAACACGATGCCCCAAACCAGGTGATCAGCTCCACTCAGCAGGAACTAGCACAGAATGTCAGTGATCAGAAGGAACAAAGAACCTCTCAGAAGAATCCAACAAGGACCCGGCAATATCCGCCACGCACTCCTCACCCTCCGTAGCTCATACAAACTTCTTTCACTCTGTGCCATTGGGAAGAAGGAGGGATAGAGATCTCTTAAAAGGAAGAAAATTGCTCTGATTGGAAGTTTGAACTTTCAAATAACTATCTGAAAAAAAAAAAAAACTAATAGAAATGCCACAGTTTGAGTCATCTTTAACTGATGAGATCATGTTCCTCCATGTTTCTTCCACCATCAACACAGCTAAAGAGTTCAGAGCAAGATGAGACTCACTACATAAAATAAAGTTGCATTTTTTACATATCTGGCTAAAAGACCATGTGTAGATAGTCCAAAAGGCTTCCAAATTTTTCTAGGACAGCCAGGATGATTTATAAATAGTTTATCCCACTGTCCCTCTAATCTTGATTTTCATTTAAAAGACAGAAAGTATTATCCAAACAGTATTGTCATTTCAGAAATGGTTTATTTTTTTAAGGGAAGAATTATGTGTTCTTCTCAACTAAAAGGAAATAATACTAAGCATGCAGAAAACACAAAATGTAGGCTTCTCACCGCAAGTGAAACTTCTCTTCCAATAAAAGGTTACTCCCACTTGCTTTGGAGAAAGGAAATTTTTCTTTTGGCCCTCTTTCAAATAACAAGAAACTCTGCTATACACTATTCCTAACTTACAAAGAGAAGGCAAGTGCCCAATGTAAATACTACAGCAAAAGAAAATTATTACAAGATTAAAAATTTAAATGCCCACAAAGACTAGGAGAGCAGATCTGGTCTTAAAATGGAATTCTGGGTCCAAAGAGAGCTTATTAAAGAGCTCTGTTACTTTACTAGACAAAGACTACACGATCCATGCCTTCTCCCTCCTCAATTTTTTCCCAAATTCCAGAGAAGCCTGGCTTTTTTTCCAGCCTGGGAATAAGTCTACTTTACAATAATACACAATTCTAGAGATAGGGCCCTCAGGTCAGCATGCAAACCTGAAATTACCATCATAAAAAATAAGAAACATATGATAAAAGGTAATTTTCTCTTTAATGCAAAATAAAGCAAAGGTGTTATTTTACATTCTCAAAACTAAAGAGCAAATATTTTTAATTATAACATGCAATTTTAATGAGATTTCAGTAATGCAAGTACACGCACTGCTGGTGGCCTACGACCTGTTGGTAAGCAATAAGATAATAGAGCCATTGGGATGTTCCCAGACTCGGACTAGCAACACTATTATCCAAATTTTGGGAATTAGCCTTAAAAAAAGAAAACAGAAAAAGCAAACGGCTATGTGCACAAAGGTATTTACTGTAGTCTTTTCTATACTGCCAAAACAAAGAAACAAAAACTCCCAAACTGGAAACAACTAAATGTCCAAAATAGGTTTATGATAGATTAACATAACATAATATTCTGCTCCCTTGAAATTACTTATAATGCAAATTATATGAAAACATGGGGCTACATTTATTATATAATGTTAAATGGAAAAATAGGATATCAACACGTACCTACCTTCTGTCAAAAGATGTGAAAATGTATGCAATATGCAAATAATAAATATCATTTTATTCAGACAACAAGATTCTGTTGCTTTTTATTTAAAATTCCTTACTATTATTTTTGTGGTTTTAATAAACAAATTATTCCGTCTCTTCAAATGTGTATTTTTTTAAAAAGTCCTTTCAAAAAGCAGTGTGGTTCTGATATAAATCCAGATGGCAAAATTACAATGTATTTAAAGAATTCTCTTTCAAATGTAGACAATTTAGAGATTAAGAAAGAGAACAAATGCTCAAAATAAAGAACATTGCCTAGAAGCCTGTCTCACCAATATCCATTTCTACAATGTGGAGATTCTTAACTTAGGGAAGCCAGATGATAGAATTTTTGTATTTTGTTTCAGTTTGTCCTTTCTGAAAGTTTCATTCTTTTAACCATGGCAGGTGAGAGATTAAAAAATATATAAATAAAAAACTCCTACTAGTCAGTGACTCTCACAGAACTGACTGCAGCCAACTCTGAGCAGAAAAGAAAACAGCAGCTTTGACCAGAGTTAGCAACTAAATAAGATTCTCACATCTGAGAAATTAATGCCCCCTCCAAAAGTACCCATAGGAGCTTTTAAAATCAAAGCTAAAAGTGACTTGTGGGTAGCCATGCATTGGACAGAGCCCAGTATTTGAAGGTTAAAGTGTTTTCTAAGGAGAGAATGGAAACCAAACTCAATTAAGGAGAGATGGATAGTAAATTGAATTTAGTGCTCAAAGGTGCATTATACCGGAGAGTTGTACTTCTTTAAATAGTCAGCACCAAACAAGGCGTGAGAGGATTGGGTGCTAATCGCTGCTCTGCCACTGACCACCCGATGGCCTCAGAGAGGAAAAATCACAACTTCGCTTGTTTTCGTTTTTGTTTCATCCGAAAATTGAAGGAGTTATGTTAGATTGCCCAGGTCTGTGCATAGAACAGATCTATTATTGGTGGAACTGCTTAGGAGGCTGGCACTAGATGTTTGGCAGATTGTAGATCATGTTGAGAAGGGTTGTTGTTATTGAATGAATATTTCACAGAGATGAGGTCTCTATTGCTAATGCCTTCCCACCCAAGACCCCCAGAAATGTACCTTTAGTCCACAAGTTCAGTCTTATTAGCTCATTGCAATGAAGGAGACATCACACTATGGAGAACCATGAAATGCGTATCTCAGTGAGAGGTTTTTTAAATGACCTGGTGTTAGGATTTAGGCTTGCTAAGTAATTTAAAGGAAAACTCAAGGAAACATGCTTTTGTTTTGAATAGGGTGCTAACAAAAACAGGACAATTTTATCTCTGGGTATCTCAATAATTTTTTTTCTAATAGGAGAAACATAGTGAGGCTGAACAATAATTGGCAAAGAAGCAACAATCATTTATTTTAGCCCAGAAAGGGGAATGTTTGACCATTTGGGGTTGAACACTGTTCTTGGTCTTGACTATGTTCAGATATGTTTACAGAATGGCTTCGTTTGTATTTTGCTCGCTCCATGACCAGAGACAAATATTGTCTAACTATACTCAGAGAGAAGTATTGTCTAATATTGATATTCTGTGAAATTGTTTATGTCCAACAGAACCCCATGATCTGAGCTGTTACAACCAGACAGCTCCAAGCTGTCAGCAGTCCAGGGCTGCACTTTTCTTTCTCACCGTGAAGAAAATAATTAACTCCAGGGGTAAGTAATTAGCTCAGAAGCCAGAAAAGGAGACCCCAGGCTGGAAACTATTGAAAGGTAGTCAATCCATAAAGCTAAAGCTCTAGGAAAATGAGCCAGAAAATAAGTAAAAGGTATTGACTTGGAAAAAAAAAAAGACAAACGTATGAGCAGGTGACACAGGATAGCTGCAGAACTAACTCCTGGAATATTGAGCTTCTTCTACCAGGCTGCTCCATTTATGCACAGGGCCTGCAGAGCTCATTGCTAGGGCCGATTTTTAAAGTAATTAAGCTTAGTCAAACATAATAATATCTCAAGTATTTCTCAGCTCTATAATTTTATGAAACCTTGCTCCAAATGGTATTTTATCTTAAACACAAAATTAATCTGTGTTCGAAATACTAGATGTGGATCTATTTTAACAGTTTATTTTATTAAAATGGAATTTATATGATGTGCTCTATTCAATCTCTCCATTGTCTATGCACAGATGTGGAGACTACTATTTACCTTTTGCAAGCTATCCAAAGCATAAAAATAATATTTAAAAGGAAATAATTTTATACAAGTGGGAAGAATATGCATTTTCTATTCTATGGAACTGATTTCGGAGAGTAAGTCCCACTTCCCCAATGGTATATCTGTGCATATCAGAGAATGTACTCAAATTTTTTTTCAAATATCAAAAAACTAGTTTTGCAGATCTCTTTAGTGATGCTAAAATTCACAGTCGTAATAGTTAATTGGTTATGCATTCTGGTAAGTATCTGTAATAAGAGTTTGGATAACAACTAAAAAGTGTTCGAACAGCACATGCTGCGGCACAAAGCCCCACCACCAGCACATCTCTGGATCTCCTGGGGTGTATGCTTAGAATACGATGATATCAGACACCACACAAGGCTATCAGTATCCTAGGAAGCCCCCAAACAATTTTTTGGAAGTGGCGGCAGTGGCAGTATTCATGGCCTGCAAAATGACAGAATAGAGATGGCGTTAGTTCCAGCAATTAACTTTGCAGCACCAGGGGTTTTCTGCCCCCGCAGAGGGCATCAATAATTCAGCTCCTCAAGGGGAAGTCTCTCTGCTGCCTGGGTGGATCCGAGATCTTTGGCAGATGGTGAAGTATTTGAATATACAAAATCAGGAAAATAAAAACAATAAAGGAAAGGCAATTTGCTAAATGAAATCTACACAAACCGAACTGCCTGGAACAGTTCATCAGAACCTGTGAAGATCACCCAGAAGGTTTTTAACCCCCTCCACAACCCAAACAGATTCTGACATACCCTCTTTTCTAAATAGTTCTCTTCTTGACAACACATACTATAAAGAATAAATAGAAATATACTTTACCCCTCATTTCAGGCCTGTTTTCTAATCTCCACTTTTTTTTCTTCTATTTTTTTTAATTGCAGAATATTATGGGGGTACAAATGTTTAGGTTACATATATTGCCTTTGCCCCACCTAAGTCAGAGCTCCAAGCGTGTCCATCCCCCAGATAGTGCGCACTGCACCCATTAGGTGTGTATATACCCCACATCCCTTTCCCACCTCCCTGACACCCGATGAATGTTACTACTATATGTACACATAATTGTGGATCAGTAATATCAATTTGATGGTGAGTACACGTGGTGCTTGTTTTTCCATTCTTGTGATACTTCATTTAGTAGAATAGGCTTCCGCTCCATCCAGGATAATACAAGAGGTGCTGTATCACCATTGTTTTTGTGGCTGAGTAGTATGCCACAGTCTCCACTTTAAGGGGTGTATGTGTGTGTGTGTGTGTGTGTGTGTGTGTGTATTCATATTACATATACATATATACATGCACACATATATATGTATTTATTTATAATTTTACACCCATTCTAATTTTTATCTGATAACATAACAAAAGAATAGCGAGGAAAACCTTCATAAGACCTTTTCTGAGCAAAGTTTTAGTGGAAAGAAGAAATCATTCAATTATGATTTCTGCTAGGCTTTCTTAGGATTCAGGTTCTGCTGCTGTGATTGGTATTAATATCTCAATTCAGCCTGTGTCACCACAACCCCCAGTGATGGGACACCAAACTTGCAAACATTGCCAGAGTTCACAGCAGCTCTCAGAGGAAATGCGGGGCTCTTGGAGGATGATTCTTTATGCCGCATGCTCACACTCAACAACCTGTGTGCATGGGAGCACGTGTCCGCTGAGTGGCCTGCACGGGTCATGGTTTAAGGCAGTGGTTCTCACACTTTGCTGTATGTTACAATCACTAGACAAATTTTTTTAAAATTTCAGTGCAAGGCCCTATCCCAGACCATTTACCTAGAATCTCTACTGCTGGACTCAGGCATCAGTACCCTTTAAGGCACCCCAGATAATTCTAATGTGCCACCAAGTTTGAGAAGCAATGGTTTAGGGTAAAGGGAATAAAAACCTAAAGATGTCAGTAAACATTTCATTACTGTGACTTGGTTGGAATGGATCTAAGCCAACCCTCCATGATGTTTTAAGGTCAGCCGCCCCTCCAAACTAGAGACAAGATAAAAGGACCCTGTGCCATTTGAACAGAGGCCGATTTACAGCTATGGTTTGTTTGTGCAGGACACCCCACTCTGCCATGGGTGAAGCGGGACTTGGTGAACCTCTCTCTTCAAGCCCAGAAAAGAGAATATGCTTAGAGAAAACGCAGGCGGAAATCTCTCTGTGGCTCTGTGCACCCAAGTAGAAATGATTTCCGCCTCCTTAGGCCACAACTGATTGACATCTACACGACCTCCTTTGGGGTATGAACAGAGTCCAAGGTTAGGACACTCCTTCCAGTTTTTCTGGGCCCTCACTGTGTTCACCACCCTGTGCTGTTGCTGTTTTCATGCCTTTCTTGGATACCAGGCACCTGAGAGCAAAGTCGTGATGACAAACAGGCTTTGACTTCAGAGACCCACGTGTGTGGATGCAGCCAGGGCGCAGAAATGGGTGGCTGTGATGAACTCTGAAACCCCAAAAAATGTTCTGTCATCCACTGCAGCCAGCTGGTAAGATTCAATTCAGAGTTGCAAATTCTGCTCAATGTTAAACCTACTTGCACATAGGAAAGTTACTAGCGAATTTGTTTTAATACCTTGCTATTCAGTGACATTCCCAAGGTGTATAGAATCATACTATATGTCCCTAGTTACTAGTTCCACATAGAATTCTGTTTTCCTTACCCCTTCCTTCCTGTTTGGATGACATAAGCTGTATATTGCTCAGAGCATCTGATAATTCAGATTCATTGAGTAGATGAATAACAGCAGTAGCTCTTATTAATATGGTATTTACTGTGGGTCAGGCACTGTTCTAAGTACTTTACATATATTAACTCATTTAAGCCTCATTAAGCCCTATGAGCTCTATACCAGTATTAGGCCCATTCTATAGGTCAGGTCACTGGACCACAAAGAGGTTAAATCACTTGATCAAAGTCACAGGGCTAGAGAGAAATCACAGAGCTAGAAGAGCTGGGATTCCAAGCCAGGCCAGCTGGCTCCAGCAGCTGCCTCTTTGTTAAGAGGGAGTGAATGAGGGGGCCTTTTCCTTGTTATTAAGTGTCTCTTCCTCTAGACCACATGCTTCCTAATTTGTTGCTTACATTTCCACCCAAAAGTATTTTTAAGATCTCCATGTTGGTAAAGGAAAATACAGCACATTGTTCCTGCCTACTGTGTTCTGTCATATGCAAGGGACAGATTTGACAGAGCCATTCGTCCAGGGATGGAGACTCAGGTTGCTCCTGACTCTTGCTACCACCAACAGTGAGCAGGGAGCATCCTAGTTTGTATTTGTCCCTTGTGGACTTTTGCAAGAGTTTCTGGGGTGTCTACCCAGGAGTGACTCCTACGGGGTGTAAGACAATCACATATTTAAGTTTCTACATATTATGCACATGGTCAGTTTACTCTCCAGGAGCACTAGAGCAGTGCATGAGTGAGAATAGTGCCGTACAGGACCTGTGACCAAGCAAAACCAAGTATCTAAAAACAATTTAGAGTCTCTTATTCTCTAATTGCCATGGTTATACCTAAACCCCTTTTAGCTTAAGCCAATTTTCTTAAGAACTGTTGCAATTATTTTTATTCTCACTAAAAACGATTATGCATTACATAGGGTAGTTAATACCACGTTCCAAATCCCAGTTATGATTTTAAATATGACTTCATTCTGTGAATAACTCACAATGTATAAAGGCTACCATGTGTCTTTTTTTTCTATATAACAATAACTCAAAATTAATATGAAAGTTATAATACACCTATCCCTACAAAATATGTACAAATATGCACTTGGCAATAGTGCACTGCTCAAGGAAACACCTTAATGTCAGTCCCACTAAAAAGCATATTGGAATTTAAAAGGGTCTGGGGGCAGCAGCGGGGAAGAAGAAAGAATAAAAAGAAACTATATTCAACATTCAAACCACCAAGAATGTACTGGCCAGATTCAGACTGTTGGCAGGAAAAGATTTTTATAATTTCTTTTCCATAATTTAGCCTAGCTGGATAATTACATTTAGAAAAATAAGAGAGTAACCACAGATCTGTATGTAATGGAATAAAAAAAATGTAGATGTGTCTCTCATGGAAATAAAAGGGGTAATAGAAGGCTATCATTATCGACTTTAAAACAAAAGTTGTATTCACTCCAACGAAAAGAATAATTAAAAGCAGCCAAGAAGACACAGAATGCCAATCTTATACACTTGTCACTTCAGAAAGCTAGCTTGACAGTTGCACACCCACTCCCATTGACAGTCAAACACGTTTCTAAGGAATAGATCAGCTTCCACGGGGGTGGGTAGCTAAGTCTTGCTATCCAAACTAGCTTCACCCAACGAGTTCAGAAATTTGTACAAAGCAGCAGCTTGGCTAAAAGCATTCTCAGGTCTCCATAAAGAGTTGAAATGATCCAGGAAGGCATCGTGTTGAAAATAAAAAGAATACAGGCTTTGGAGTCATCTGGGTGAGTGTTGGCATCAATTACATGATCCTGGGGAAGTATTTAACTTCTCCTTCTGGAGGTCCAGAGGGGAATCTGTTTCCTGGTCTTTTCCACCTTCTAGAGGCCACCTGTATTCCTTGGCTCATGGCCTGTTTCAGCAAACACATCTCTCCACTTCCGTCCTCACTTCTCCTTCTCTTGCTCTAACCCTCCTGCCTTCCTCTTTTATTTCTAAGGACCTTTGTGATTATATCAAGCCCACCCACATAATCCAGAATAATCAGCCCATCTCAAGATACTTCGTTCAGTCATATCTTCTAAACCTGTTTTGTCACATATGCACAGGTTCCAGCAATCAGGACATGGACATCTTTAGGGGCCACTATTCTGCCAACCTTATTAGCTGTGTGCCATTTGGTAAAGTACAGTCTTGCTGGATCTCAGGGGTTTTTTATGTCAAATGAGTATTTTTGTTACTTTGAGGATATAGTCAAATAATGAGAGTCAAACAGTCAGCACAGGGCCCGGTTCACAGAACAAGTGCTCTACCGTTGCAACTCACAACGATGCTAAAAACACAAATACAACAACAAGAAGAATGATGCAAGTGGCCTGAGTGTTTGATAAATCAAATTATTTTAATTTGTTCATTGACTACCCTTGAAAGACATCTTTATGATTGTATTGAAAGAATATGTCACTTCATTTTATTTTTAGCTATGATCAGAACAGGAGATTATGCCTTAAGACAGAAGGATTGCTTAGAGCTTTAATAATAGGTTAAAAAGACAGCCTCATAGAAAAGATTGAATGAGCCATACCTTAGCTCAAAACAAAGATCAAGTTTGGAGAATGGACAACAAATATCAAAAGCCTTAAAATTGCACATTTCCAATGACGCATTTAGCAAACTTTCAGGAGTATGTTCAAAGGTTATGAGCAAGAACTTAGCTACAAGGATGTTTGTAACAACATTGTTTATAAAAGGAAAAAAGTATGCTAATTAAATTGTTTTACAGTAGAAAACTTTTTAAATAAATTAAGCCTACATTTTAAAAAAAAAAAGGAAGAAAAAGAAAAGAGAAAGAATAGGAACATACCAAAATGCTAAAAGTATTGCATTATGGTAAATTGTGGGTGATTTTTATCTTTTTCCATTTGCTTAGCTTTATGTTCCAAATTTTCTACACTTTTCTTCTTTGTAATAGACCCAATCTGATCTTGTTTGTCTGTGGGGTTTGTTGGTTTTACTTTGCGACACAGAATGATCAAGTTCAGTTAAGACCTGCCTGAGCTGGGACCGCCCACAGAGGAGCCAATTGGTTCCACCATCTGAGAGCTGGGCAAGAGATAGAGCTTTCCCAGTTCTCTAGAGTCACGAGCTACATTTAAGCCAGACATAAAAGCAAGCACAAGCCAGAGGAAGACTAGAGGGGTCCTGGGTAATAAAATGGGTAAAACAATGTTTAAATCCTGAGTTGGATGCAGACACAACTTGAGTGATTAGATAGAGGCATCAAACATAAAGCTGTCTCTGAATAAAAGCCTAAACTACTCATTCTATGTAATACCATGGTTAATATTAGCATTCATTCTCCACACCTGTATTTACATGTGTAAACTGTACATTCTGCTGCATTAAGAAGCATCGACCTGAGCTTATAGCAGAGACTTGGAAAGCAGAGGCACAGGAAATAAAAGGGAGAGATTTTTCTGGTGTAGTCCAAGTCCAGAGCTGCAAATAACATGCTCTTCCTCAAATAAGTACACCTGTGCCCTAGACTCGCTATTCCATTAATTATGTGACCTTGAACAGATCAATTATCCTCTCAGAACTTTTCAGAGATCAAACTAGAATTTATGGTTTTCTAACTATTATTTTTAGAAATAGCGGGGGGGAGGGTTGGAGTAAGGAGAATGAATGGGAAAACTCTACTCTTTCCACTCTCACTGAAAACCAGAACAACTATAATTTTTATCTCTTTTATTCATTCATATCTCCTTGTATGCTTTTGTTTAAAGAAAAGCTTCCACTATCTCTGAAAAACAGTTTGAAAATTCCTTGACTAGATGACTTCTAACGTATTTCTAAATTATAACCATCTACTAATAAGGACCTCAGGTAGCAGCCAAAAAGTCAGGAAACAAAGAATTCTGGGGCCACATGCCTGAAGCTTAAGTACAAAGGTGTCCAAGGCCAAATGCAAGGGAACACCCATAGGCTGCTGGGAAGCCAGTGTGTCTGGTTCTGCTTCCTGTCTTTCCACTTTTCCAGTAAGCTCCTACCACCCACGTTTCTTAAGCATTGGATTTGCTTTATTGTGGTGATGTAGGCCTGGTCAAATGGAGCAAATATTAGACTGTAATCATACCATACCCTCAAGCTTCAGATGTGAAAGAAAAAACTAAAGTATAAACGCATTTCTTTCCCACTGTCTTTTCTAGTTTAGCTGGTTACCCAAAGCAGGGAAAAGAAAGGGCCAAAGAAAGGCAGAAAATGGTCTGTATTTGCTCAGACATGGTGATGAGAACAAAAGCCATCACTTGACCCTTGTTACCTTTCTTTCCCACTAGCTGAAAACCTGTACACCTAACTTCCCCTCATCCTGGATGTTAATGATAATGGCTTCTGCTTAGCTAGCGCCACCCATGGGTCACATGCGGTACTGTATGTTCCCCGCACATAATCTGCAAAGTGTTAGTGACCCCTTTCAAAGATGGTGACAGCAAGATTGAAGAAATGTAAACAACTCACTCAGGATCTCAGAACTAGTCAAAGAAGTGTACAGGACTCAAACCCTGACCTTCCTGGCTGCAAAGCTTGCTTGTACGCTGTGGACAGACCGTCGGATTGATTGTATGAGCCACCAGCCATCCAGTGCAAAACTAGGAAATTCACACAGTAGTCAAATGACTAGTAACTTGCTCCCACTAGCTAATTATTCTTTGTAGCAAATGCATTTTGAGTAATAACAGAGCACAAAATTTCTTTCCTCAAAATGTCTTTGGAAGGTCACGACTTTTAACAGAGGTAACTATTTTCTATTTTGGTCTTGCTTTAATTTGAGTAATAGTCTGATTGAACATAGATATTTATGACATTTATTAAAAGCTTTTATTACTAATTTTGCCTAGAAAAAAATTCTAATGGAGATGTATTAGAGAATTTCCATAAAATTAATGTCCAGACTTAATGGATGTCTAAGGTATCATTATTAACGGGAATGTTCCATATACTAGGATCCTTTGATTAGAGATTAGATGCAGTTAGATCAGAACTTATTTAAAACTGGATATATGCCAAAGTATCCAGAAATTCAATTTAAACACATTCTAGAGGCTAATGCTTTATTTAGGTTGTGTCTTTATGATGCTAAATGAAAAGCTGCAGTTACAAAAAATCAATTGATCCAGTCAGCTGCTGGGTAATCTAAAGACCATATCATGCTCAGTTTGATTCCTGCCAATGCCTACACAAAGCTGGTCAGACGAATCAAGATGGATTTTCCATCTGTAGAAATTGACCACCACCCACCCAGCAGGGCATTCCTACTGGACCAGCAGCCCGGGTTGCACACAATCTTTGACTGGTCCAGGCTAGACTGATGGACTGAGTGGGATTTCCTGTCTTTCCCAAGACCTCAAACTCTAAAACTCTCATTCTGGACAATAGGGGCAAATCCCATGTCTTCCGCTTTCATCCTACAAAATGGATATCAAAACACCTGGGTGTGGACACCTCTTCATATTATATCTGCCTCCAATCTGAAATTCTGAGAGGTTATCCCTCTTGCCAGATTGAGAATCTCCTATTTGGAGCTGGCTTTAATGTGTGCCTGAGAAGTGGCACATGGGTGTATTAGCTTTAGTTCTCTCTTAGGAGTTCTAAGCCATTCTCAACACCCTTAAGCATCTAAGAACAGCCTGAAAGTGGCTGGAAATATCAGAGAAAGAGAAGACCTCAGTATTTCTAACCCGATTAGGAAGAGGATTGAGTTTCAGTCTGCAAACCAAAACTGCAGATAATTTTCTGCATTGGTGGGCATCGGGTCACCCATCCTTACAAACATTTATAAGCAAAGCAGGGGCTAAACCACCACATCCCAGGGTCAGCAAGTGATTTTGTTTTGTTTGGCTCACAAAGTAGTGATCTCCACAATATTTAAAATAAATTGATGAAAAACCTAATTAGTTGCTAGCTTTCAAAAACTTCTAAGAATTCACAGAAAATGTGGATTCCTAGCTTCTCTGAAAAATTCAGAATATATGCAAGTGCTAAGCACACATTTCTCCGCAGTAGCAGTGATCCATTTGTGAGTCTCTACTCCTTTCCACTGTCCCCAGATGCTGAGGTCAAGTTTTTCTTACACTTAGCTCACTGGGTTTGTTACTATCGCCTGGTCCCTGTAGGCATTCGATTTTGCAACTCCACCCTAAACTGGAAAAGCTGATGCAGTCTTGGAGATCATCTTCTCCAACGACCTCCTCCTATATATATAAGGTACTGGAGATCCAGAGAATTGAACTGACTTGCCCCAATCGCCACCTCCCAAGTGTCAGAGCTGCCAGTAGATTTCAAGTCTTCCTTTAATCCATTGATTGCATCATCAAACATAATCAACCCTACTGACACTCTAGCCAAAAATACCAGAAATAACTAAAATGCATTTAGTCCTTAATATAAACCTGTCACTGTGCTTTTTTTTTTAAATATGTGATCTCGTTTCATTCTCATAACAACACTTTGAATTAGGAGTTCATGTTAATCCTGTTTTACAGATAAAGTCATTGAGATTTAGAGAGATTAAGAAACTAGCCCAATGTCAGATAGTGAGGGGCAATCCACGATTGAAATTCCAGAGCTCAATCTTTTAACTACAATATATTCACCTTCCTCTATGCGCTGAATGCCCCGTTCATTTAGCAAGTTTGTGAGCCCTGCACTGTTCTAGAGGCTGGGGATACGCCAGTGAAAATTCAAAGTGGCTGCCCTCATGGAGCTTGCAGTTCAATAGCATCACCAGCTGCCTTGTATCATCATTAATCTTTTATGCTATCTCATATTGCCATATAAGTCTTATCCATATAAAAATCTTCTTCCTGTACATTCTCTTAAGTTCATGAATTTTTCTTCTCCTCTATTTCCCACAACATTATCTAGCACAGGGATTGGCTCCTGTGGGGGTTGTATAAATATCATTGTTCTGAATACAAATGAACACAGAACAGAAAGGACAACACAGGACGAGAGCAAGGCTATTGTTCTCCCAGGGATTTGGCTGGGAGGCCAGGCTGGAAGCACACCTATTATTCCCACCTACTCCTCTATGAACAAGAACTTGCCTATCTGACCCCAATAGTTGCTCAGATACACCTATTCATAGGCCTTCCTCCCGACTTCTCTAGCCAGCCCTCCCTATTGCTGCAGAATCCTGCAATTTGGTCTATGAAACACAAAAGAAAACTGTTTCTCTGCCTCATAGCAGACAGTTCTGCTCTCTTCAATGGGAAATGCAGGCCCCTTCCCCACGGGCCTCTCCCCAGTCTGCTGATGGATGCAAATAGACAGCAGCTCCAAGTAACTGGAAGGACCCATGTGCAATTTGATTAGAAGAGGGTGCCTGATTACATCCTAACCAGAAGAGAGCTCTTCTTCGCCCAGGAAGTGGACAAAGTTCCAACCTCCTCTTTGTGATGAGATCATCTGATCACTTTGTGATGAGATATCCCCTGGGCCCTCAGCTGACAGCTGCTGTCAGCTCGAAAAGCAATTGCTGATCCCACAGACTGCAGGTGCCCGGGCCATTAGCTTGGGTGGTGTGGGCACCAAAGCAAGACACATGGACAAAGGGTTTCGTTAGTCAACTCACAGTCACCCACACAAACCATGAATTTCGTCATGTGACTGGACCCTCTCTGCAGCACCAAGTACAAAACATGAAGTACATCAGTGAAAGAAGCCAACATAGTTGTTTCCTGGCTGAAAAATAGACTCCAAGAAACAATTTATCTTCTAAATCATTGATTTATTAATCAATTCATCAATCATCTATGCAAAAGCAAACAAGCAGTGAGTACCTAGTATGTTCCTCACACACGTATATCCCCTAAACACTCCAAGTTCTTTAATAAATCTTCATGGGTCTGCTATCCTTTAAGTTAATATTTTCAAACTTTTCAGAAATATTTACCTGAGTGGGAAGAGCATGGGCTTTGGGATTGTATAAACCTATATTTTATTTCAATTTGAATGTTATTTTTCTCTACCATTCCATAGCCCTGTGACATTTACTCACTGGCAACCTCTGCAAGGCTCAGTTTCTTTAAGCAACCCTCTGAGGGGATAGAAGCAGAACTTTATATCTTAGCATTGGCCTGAGATTAAGTTAGACCATATATGTACAAAAGATACACCATGCTTCTTACCCAGGAAAGTATGCAATGAATGGAGGCTTTTATTTTAATCCATTACATTATTAAACATTATCTTTAAAATTGGCTTCCTCCCACAAAAGGAAAAAGCAGACATATTTCCTTCAAATGTATATGTTAATAAAGGACTGGTATTCACTTGTTTCAATGAAGGCAGATACTTGCAAAGCCCCAGTGGGTGCTATATAAAACCAATAATGCAGAAGAGAGATGTTGGATTCTGCTTTATACTTATGATTGTTAACAATTACATATTAGAGAAAATAATACAATTATAACATAAAGAAGCACTTGAAACTGAGAAAAAATACTTAAAATCAAGAGTAATGGAAAAATAAGTTAAAGATTTCAAGGTGCATATTATTGAAAACATAAAAGTGGTGACAAAAAGGATATATATGCAAAAGAGAAAAGAAATAAGTTATAGTGAAGATTCATTAAATCTAGGAAAATTACAACCTAAAGAGAACAAAAGATAGACCATCAAGAACCAAATTAATGAAGTATAAAGACTATAGAAAATAGGGTCTTTAGTTTTCATTACCAACAGAAGCAAAAACAAAAACGCGTACACCAAATATCAGGAATAAAAATCTAATCTAAAAATCATAACTTGAATCCTATCAAAGAGATCATAAAATAAATTTTAAAGAAAAATATACAGTACTTTTAAAACAAGTTTCTTAAAAGAAAAAAACAGATCACACTCTAATTTCAGATTTGATTTGATGGTATAATAGTGCATGAGATGAGATGAGATAAGATCCTGCTTCTAATCCTCTATTTCTACCAGCTTTTAAATTTCTTCACAAAATTAAATTCAGATATCAATTCTTCTACTTGTTCAGCATTTTGTGGGATGGCTGGTATACATGTGTAAAATGCAAACGAAAATACGTTTAGTATCTAAATTATTCAGACACAGATATATTTTCCATTATTCAAAGCAATTTTCTGTTGCCTTTTCTATAACATGTAGATTTAAATGCGGTATTCAGAGTGTCTTCAATTTGAATTAAAAATGAGCATTTGCTTTTCTTTGGTACAAAAAGCAGGTTCTGACATGAAAAACATATCTGATAAGGAGTATCATGGCATAAATCCCTGAGGTAGCCCTCTGGGTGTTTTAAACATTATAGCCTTTTTAAAAAGCCTTTACTCATAGATATTTTTGCTTTTCTTTTTAGATTATTTTAGTTGTAAGTAATTGAAAGTGAATGTTTGTAAAAGATGAAGCAGTATCTCACAAAATTCAACAAAATGTTGAACAAACAGGGCTAAGAAAAGCTGGGAAACAGAGATAACTCTGGGGACCAACTAGAGAAGTTCAGGAATTTTCTCTTTAGAAAGTACATTCTCAACAGGGGTACAATTGCTCTCAAGGGCACACCAAAAAATGGTTTTTTGGAGAGGGGGCAAAAAAATCTTACTCTTTTTTGTATACATAAACAGACATGCAGTGCATCTGTGGTATTAACATTTCATGGGAGTGGGAACCATTAGGAAAAATAACGTCTTTTAGCTCCTAAAGGTTCCTAGAAAGGTTGAGAAGCACTGCCATAGTAGAACTCCCATGACTGAGATTCAATTTAAGAATTTCCCATTTTTGTGATTCTCAGTTTTTAATTCTAAGTTCCTGAGACCCAGAGTGGATTAACCATGGACAGAGGGAAGGGCCATGCATTATAGACATCATTTTCGGAGACCCACTCCTATGTTCCAAAGGTAATTCACCCAGAAGACAAGATTAGGGAAGCTGAACAGCCACCCCAAGAGGTGTGTAATACCAGGTGGGGTCCTCCATACTCCTCTTCTCTGTATCTTTCTTCACTATGCTACCCGTAATGCCCTCTCTCTCCTCTTAACTACCACTAGATTCCCTTCATGTCTCCCCTCTTTGATGAAGTCTCACCTCTTTGATGAAGTCTCCTCGAATCAGTGAACTCTTTCAAATTCCTTGAGACTCACCATTGAGGTCACTCATTTGCCCTTTGGAGTACAAATCTTTTATTGCTATGCATTTTTTGCAAATGATATGACCCCAGTGAAATGGCAGTGGTGAGCACACATTATAAATCCTATCCAGAAAAAATCACTCCATTCAAGACACAGAACATCACAGAACCCAGAAGCCTCCCTTTTGCTCATTTATGTCATTACCCCTTCCCACAGAAGACCACTCTTCTGACTTCTATCACCATAGACAAATTTAGCCTGATTTTGAATATTATGTAAATGGAGTCACACCCACACTACATGTTCTCTTTTGTGTCTGGCTCCTTTACTTAATATTTTATCTGTCATGTATGGCTGTGATTCATTGTTCATTGCTATATAATTTTCCATTGTTTACATATCACAACTTGTGTATCTAACTGTCAACAGACAGGAGTTGTTTCTAGTTTGGGCCTATTAAAAATATTGCTGCTAGAAACATTCTTCTGCACTCTTTCGATAAACATAAACACTCTCAGTTGAACAGTGAATTGTTGGGTAATGTTTTAATAGCCATTGCCAATCAATTTTATCAACTTACACTCCCAACAGTAGTGTAGGAAAATTCCTATTGCTTCACAGATTAACCAACACTTGATATCATCAGGTTTTTTCTTTAGGTTTTAGCCATTTCTGGCAAATGTGCAGTAGTATCTCCTATCTAACTGTCATGTTAGATTTTAAACTCAAGGAGATGCCATTTACAGTTATTACAATGTGAATATTGCAATCTGAAATTAAACTCCAAACTTGTATTTTTCATACAATCTCTAGGGTGATCAAATCTCTTAAGCTAAATGATACAACAAAGTTCAGAAAATTCTTTCTCAAGATGTGATTTGGTGTAGAAACCACTAGGAAGTGAAAATTGTTCAGTCACAATCCACTTAGTGCAAATGATCTAGAGAGGGCCACAAAGCTAAACAGTGACAGGACTACACTGTTTTGTTTATTTTTTCTACATGATAATAAAAAAGACCAAGTCCATCCATATAGAGAATTTATTTTTCAAAATATTATATCAAGAAATGATACTTAAATGCAGTAAGTATGTCAATGCAGCCATATAGTTAAATGTTATAACCTCTGAAGTCAAGAAATTCAAATTTATAGTTGCCACATTAAGCATAGATGTTAAAGCATTAAAGTTAACACCATACACAGTCATATAAAATATTGCATGTGCAAAGGGGCTGAGTTATGTTCATACTGGGAACCATAATTTAGAATTTCCTGACTTCTGAACATGTAACACGTCATAGTAATTGATCTAGCTCCTTGGAGCTAATATAAAATATCTTGTTAACATGTTTTCTATCCAATTCTTTCATCGTTTACCTTTTGGCTCTTGGAGAAACAATTCATCATGCTCAAATGTTTTCACACACCTGCAAAAAGCTAATATAGCAAACCAACCGGAGTTGAGTGAAAAGATTTGTAAATCATATAAGAATGTTGGACACATATTAGGGTGGACACAATCTGGATTGCACAAGATGATGCCTGGCCCTGAGATTTAGAGCTCTGCTTTGTCTTGTTATTGCCTCATAATTCTGCTAGATACTGTAGGGTACAGGGTATCAGGGGAGCTTATGCATGCAGAATATCTATGGACTATTAGTTCATAAAGCTAATGTGGAAGAGAAAGGGAGGAGGGCTTATTCTATGATGGGCCATATGTTAATTTCTTAGCACCACAAAAAAATTACATTCTTTAAATCAATTCTCTACCAAGTGCTGGGGCTATGTATACCTCCACCCAATTCACCCGTGTCCTTATTTTCACTTGACTGAATCTCAAATTCACTGTATACTAATCCTCTTCTCCTCAGTGCATAGCCCCTGCTGCCTTGCTCTGTTCCATGCAAGGAAAACCGATAGCCAAGGTTTCAAAAGAGATTACCATATTCCAGGCACAGCACTTTAGGCTTAAAGCACCTTATAAACATTGATTCATTTAATCCAGTAGAGCAGGCCTTGGCAAACTACAGCCCACAGGCCAAATCTGGCCTATCCCCTCTTTTGTTAAGCCAAGTGATTTAGGAACATGGCCACATTCATTCACCTAAGCATTGTCTACGGCTGCTTTCACGTAACAACAGCAGAGTTGAGTAGTTACAGCACATATAGCTAGCAGAGCTGAAAATATTTATTATGTAGTGTACACAGAACAAATTTTCCTCCCTGACAGCAGAGGATTCTCCTCTGTGAGGTTGGCAAACCTGACTCTCCAAGTCACACATGAGAAAGTTAGAATCATTTAAGAGAATTCTTGGTTTGGGGAAGTGGGAGAAAGTTTCGATAAGAGCACAATTGCTCACACGTAATATTTATGCCTTAAGACCTACTTTCATCATTGTATAGCAGGTACTGGGATCCTGAGTTCCATGCATTGCTTTTTATCTTTTTGCATTCTGTTCCTCATTCATTTGACGTTGCCCAGACTTTATTTTCTGCAATTTTCAATCACAAATTCAATAGTGGCTACCAGAACCTGAAAGAAGGAGGACAATAGCATATAGCAGTTAAGCTTGTTTAATATAGTCTGTTCACAGACTAAAAGAAGAGGGTTGTATGTATTTCATAAATCTCCATGGACCAAAAGTGTGCATGCAGAGTTCTATTATCCTCCTTCCAAAAAGAAACATGTGCTTCCCTGGCATGGGAGAGAAGGGAGCTCCCTCTGGCCTCTCCTGGAATTTCCCCCTTTACCCAGAAACTCCTCCCTGGGACAGCCATGGGGCCTTCCCACAAACACATATTGGCTACCTCTTCACATTGTCAAAACATCTGGGGTGAAAAATGCATTTAATCATTCAGATTATTTTCCCCTGAAGCAATTCCAAACATCTGTCTAACTAGAAACATCTGTGTATTAGTCTGGGTGGCTTAAACAACAGACATTTATTTTCTCACAGTTCTGGAGGCTCCAAGTGTGAGGTCGGGGCACCAGCATGGCCCGGGCCTGGTGAGGGCCCTCTTCCTGGCTTGCAGAGGGCCGCCTTCTTGCTGTGTCCTCATATGGAAGACAGAGACAGCAAGCTGTCTTGTATCTCTTCTTTTAAGGGCACTAATCCCATCAAGAAGGCCCCACCTTCATGACCTCATCTAAACCTAATTATCTCCCAAAGGCCGCCATTCCCAATACCTAAGGGCATCCATCTGTGAATTTGGGGTCACATAATTTGGTCCACAGCAGACTGCAGCTCTAGCATTAAGTAGGCCAGAACTTTGGAGTTCGTGGGGGGCCCCCTGTGCAAAGGTTCAGTGAACCAGAGCACCAGAAAGCGCACGCCCTCTGGCTCTCTCTTAGCCTTCCTTTCTGCTAACCACAACCTCCCACGAGCCTCTCCCCGAGGGATGCCACACCAGGGCAATACCTATGTTGGTGTCACAGGTTTTGAAAAATTTCCCTGGGATCAGCATAAGTCCAGGTTGACGGTACCAGGATAAGAGTGCGCCAGACAGTTTCTGCCATTCAGAATGAAGAGACCTGAGAAACAGTAACTCGGAATCCAGAGCAAAATCAGAATCACACAACTAGACGCCATTGTGGTTGTTTCTGTTGTTATTGTGGAGAAATAAACCACTCTACAACTCATTGGCTAAGAAGAGAAAGCACTTACCATCGCCCGACTGGGTGGTTTAGCTGACCTAGGGCAGACACGGCTGACTCCTAGGCTTACTCACACGTCTGCAGCCAGGTAGCAGGTGGGCTGGGGAGCAGCTGGTCTATGATAGCCTCAGTCACAGGCCTGGCAGTTAGTTGTCTAGCTGTCATCTGGGATGACTGGAGGGACTGGGCCACGTGGTTACCCAAGCTTACTCCCCAGGTGGTGGCAGGTTTCCAGGAAGAAAGCGGAAGCACATGAGCCTCTTGAGGATTTTTGGCTTTGGCCACCTCTATCAGACAAGGCCAGTCTTGAGACTAGCCCAAACTCCAAGAGCTGGCAACGGAGTTTGCCTCTTGATAGGAGAAGACACAAGGTTGCAAAATAAATAGTATGGACACAGGAAGGGGTAAAGAACTGTGGCCGTCTTTGCAATCTACCCAAAAATGGAATCTGGGAAATGGTGGCTGCTCAATCAATAGAATGAGCTCCAGATAATCATTCACTTCTTCCCCTCCACATTCTGCCTCTTTCTCACTAGAGAATGAACATGGAGCACCGGGTGGTGGAAAGGAAAACAGAATGTAGGAGACTACGAGGTGGAAAGACCGTGGTTCTTGTTTGTCACCTTGACATCAACAAGCTGTGTCACCTTGAACCAATCCCCTTTCTTCCTTTGATTCTCTGACTTTTCAACCTGAAAAGAAGCATGGTAGACTACTCAATCTTAAAGACTCTTCTCACTTGGAGGTCCTATATTCAAGTCATATCATTCCCTGTAGGCCTTTCCCAAAGTATTGCCTTGGAAGTGCAGACACGGGTATTCTCCAGCACGTGGAGTAATGCTTGGCTCAGAGTGGTGCTGGATACATACTGATTGATTGATTCTAGGTCTGCCTCTTCCACTGAGATTGTGTCACTGAAACAATTGGACCTCAGAAAGACATTCTTGACTAGAAGATTGGGTACAATTTTTCCTGCATCTCCTCAAGATAAGTCCACTCAACAAGACAACTCTACATTCCCACAGCCTGAGGGTGAAGGCTGAGTCCCTGGGAGGAGGGAAGTGCATTTCTGTCTTGCCCTCTTCTCATGAGCTTAGACATGCCCCTTCCCTGTCTCCATGTTCTGTCCACTGACATGGGAAAAATGTTTTGACAGGTAATTGACACATTGTCCAGAATGTAATTGTTGTACTTCATTTGCAAATTGAAGAGGAGTGTAAGAAATATAATCTCCTCACCCGACAGTATGAGTATTTGCTTTAAGAGATTTGCCCCAAATGGGCAATATGCATACTTTGCATAAAAGCATAAAGTTCTTCATATTCCCTCCATGACTTACTAGAGCTTTGCATTCCCTCATCCCCAATACTGTCCCTGGCACATAATATGTGTTCATTAAATACATTATGAATTTAAGTCTATTTGGAGGAAAAAAGAAGTTTACTTACTGTGTTACGGTTGTATTTGAATGTTAGCAAAGCATCTAGTTGAAAAACAAAAACTCCAATCATTTTGATGCCAAGTTATGCCATACATTCAGACATCTGGGACACATTTGGAACATTTTGCTTTTACCGCTGAATGTTTTGGTGTCCTATAGAGACAAGCCTCAGGAAATGGCTGTGGGTGTTTGTGGTGAAGGAGTGTGCAATGTGGGAGGTAATATTTTGAAAGTGGCTTCTGGGAGGGAGTGTGCTGGTAAAGTTGAACTAAAAATTGGTCCACTCGTCTATGCTGATTGCCATGTAAATTTGGGCTGGCTTTTGAACATAATATGGCAATTAAAAGCAAGAGTCAGCACGCTGTCCATTGCCCTTTACTCAAAAATATCACACTAATAATTCAACAGGGCATAAAAAATATACTACAGTAACTCAATGGAGTAGCATTCATCTATTAAAATATAAAATATTAGGGCTTTGAAGCCACATGGAAAAATATTTACAAATAGCTAACTAGAAAAAAAAACAGAAAATAAAATAACCTATAGATTAGCAATACAAATAGCTAAAATATAGATAATGACTGACATGCTGTAAAGATATGCCTTGTCTGGCCATGGTTCTACCCTGCCTGACACATATGTACTAACCTCTCTCCACTCAGCATTGTAACTTCATATGTGGGCAGTTTCACTGGGTTCATGTATCACTCCTTCAAAACCAAGTTGTTTATTAATTCATTTATTCAATATCGATTGTGATCTCATTCCATGCCAGGGACCAGCTCACAGTGTTTGCCTCTGAAGGACTCTCACAGCCTAATGGAGAAGGGAGACATATCAGTGAATAATTTTTAAATATAAACTTAGTATGCTTGTCACATTACTTTTAAATTTTTGAAAGATAAAATTTGACAAAATGGTGTAAGTCTTTCCTGTAATTCGTTGGTGTTCAGTTCTAATCCCCCTGTGGCAGGTGAGGCAACGGGAAAAAGTTGAAAGGAGGGAGCAGAAAGTCTATAGAGACGGGAGTCCTTGTTTCCAAAGGGAACAGTCCTTTTGGTTACACAATTCCTCAACTGATTCCTTGACACCAAAACCAGCAAGGCAAGAGAGACTCCTCAAAACCATGTAACTTGTGAAATATGTAATTATGAATCCAAGAAACTAATTCCACTCTCCCCTAAACCTATAACTGAATCCTTATAATGTTGTCTTCAAATCCTAAACAAATAATTATTTTTCTTATTTTGTAGTTTATATAAGAAAACTGGATTGGTGTTCTTGTAACTTTGCCAAGTTAAATATTATATATTTTCCAAATTGAATATTATAATACAAAATTATTGGGACATACAGCCCCAGCCCCCTGGGAACCCATCATTTCATTGTTTTCTACCAACTGAAAGTTAGAGATTTTCAGTTAGACTGAAAGTTAGACTCAAAGACACAAAATTTATACTTAGTGAGCCTACTTTCTCCTCCATTTGGAAATTGCAAGGTTGCCATGGTTGGAGATGGCAGAAAATTAGTGAGGACTAGCTCTAAAAAGGTGCCATCAGGTATACAAAACATGCACAAGCATTAAGTTAATATCTTTCATCAGTTCCCCCAGATGTCTGATAATTGAGCTTATCCCCAGGAGTTGAAGAGTCAAGGTCAACAAATTCAGGGTGTTCAGATTCACAGGAAATCTCTCAGTGGAAACCCTTCTCTTTTCCACTTCATTTTTAAAAGTATTTTTATATGTCCAAGGCCACCAAAAGTGGTTAGCTTGAAGAGTGTAGAAGGATTCTGGAACTGTAGGACAGGGTAGAAATAGTCTTTTGTGATTGCATTTATACATGAACCCAAATATATATTTATTACCAGTTGCCCTGTGGAAACTCCTCCTCCTTCCTGACTGCCTAAGTTACTGCACAGGAGCTCCCAAAAGTCAGGACCCAGGAAATCATCTCAATTTGTCATATTCCAACTTGACCTGGATGGTAATTAAATGATAATCTCTTTGATATATTTTCAACTGGTAGATTTTTTTTTTATCATTTTAGGCCATGGAAGAAAAATTATGTGACAACAGTATAGCCACTCAAGGAATGGAAAAGTCATTTAAGGACAAAAAGAAGGTAAAAACAACATGTGAGTAATCAATATATCATGGGCAGGAAAAAATTTGGCACATTTCAAAGTGGAAAACAAAATAGCACTGAAGGAAAATAGAATTTTCCATAACTTCAATTGCACTTCATTTTCCAAATATGTGCTCTTTTAAATGATTAAGGTTTTTTACAATCCAGAATAAAAAGACCAAAGAGTAAAAGAAAATAAATCTTTCTATATTCAAAATTTGCAATATTAAAACTAGCCAACAAAAACACGCCATTGCATGAACCAGCTCTTGGCCATAATTAAATTAGAATGTGTTTAAATTCTTAATGGCATGGTATTTTACACTGAGTTTGAAATATATACCTAAACATTCAAGCCATCATGAGTTATTAACATAAAGTGCCCAATAACTGGAGAAGTATTGCAGCATATTATCACTCCTCCCTGGCTAATGAAACCAATCATCCTCTCTAGTGTTTTAGCCACACAAACCAGAATCACTCTCCTCGTAGCTTGAAAGGTTTCAGAAAGCATCCAAGCAGCTAAAAGGCAGCCTTTTTGCCTGATAAAATGACCCTGAAATAAATGTTGGGTTGTTTTTACTGGAGTGTGGGTGTGTATTTTCTTTTTAAGCTTTCTGCCTGTCCACTTCTCTGCATGGAATAAAAATCTGTTCAGGTCCCAAGAGACACAAACACCATGACCACAGTTTACTAATTGTTATCAGGAAGCCTCTACATGACAGGAAGATCACAGTGTAGAAAGCTAAGGCTGCATAATCATTTATGGAGCTCATTTTGATATGGATTTGCTGAAGTTTATATGCAGGATGTGTACCCCTAATCTGAAAATCTGAAATCCGAAATGCTCTAACATCTGAAACTTGTTGATCACCAACTTGATGCTCAAAGGAAATGCTCACTGAAGCATTTAGGGTTTCAGATTTTTGAATTAGGGATGTTCAACTGGTAAGTATAATGCAAATATTATAAACACATATATAAATATATCAAACATCCAAAATCTAGAACATTTCTGGTCCCAAGCATTTCAGATATGGGAAACTCAACCTATCTTCAATAGCCTTTGGTAATAGGTTATGGAAGTCTATAGAATTCAAACTGGTAAGAAGTCGTTTAGGCATCAAGCAACTAACTGTACAATCAAACTTTTAATTAAAATTAGGGCCTGGTAAAACTCTTTAACTAGCAGAATTCACATGCCAGCATTAGGACTCAGGGCTTTGGCACCATCTGTGGTCTCTCCTCTGTAGACGTTCTGGCATGGACCCGGGCAGTTTTGCCAAATGTGTTTCAGTGTGCTCTGCCTGTCAGACTAATGATCCTCCTAACTGTTAGGCCAGACCATGTGCTGTGGTCTGAGTGTGTTCCCCAAAGGTCATGTGTTGGAAACTTAACCCCCAATAGTCAATGTTGGAAGGGGGCACCTTTAAACGGTGATTACATCATGGAGGCGGAGTTAATGGCATTGTCAACGGAAGTAGGTTAGCTATCCCGTGAGCAGGCTCCTGACAAGAGCGAGTTTGGCCCTTGCTTGCTCTCTCACTTGCTCTTTTGTCCTTCCATCTTGCACCATGGGACAACACAGCCAGGCCCTCACCAGATGCTGGCACCTTGATGTTGTTCTTCCCAGTCTCCAGGACAATGAGAAATAAATTTCTTTTCTTCATTAATTACCCCACCTATGGGATTCTGTTATAGCAATACCATATGGCCTAAGACGTCCTTGTAACGCAATCTTCATACAAATATGTGCCAGAGAGTGACAGGGTCCGAATGGACAGAAGGTTGCTAATACTGTGAGCAGGAGATAGCTAGCAGCTTTCTCACCATCGGGACAAGGTGAATTGATCTTAGAATCTTCTTAGAAGCCAATAAAGTAGCAGAGAGGGAGAAGACATCATCTAAAGAGTAGAACTTCGTATCCAAGATGGAATTTGATACCAAAAAGAGTTTTTGAAATAATAAGAAAACAATTTAAGGGATCAAGGATTTTCTAATGACTAAACCTAGACCATGGCTAAATTTTGTCTAGTAC
The DNA here is from genome assembly GCF_040939455.1 of Microcebus murinus. NCBI lineage: Eukaryota > Metazoa > Chordata > Mammalia > Primates > Cheirogaleidae > Microcebus > Microcebus murinus. The sequence continues at coordinate 90,494,508 of NC_134111.1, read as the reverse complement.
CTCTCTTGGGGACCCCAGAACCCAGCAGAGGCCAGAGGAAAAGCAGAAGTCTATGGGAGTCAGAGGATAAAGTGAGCCATGTACAGAGAGTCCCCAAGTTAAAACAGAAGGATCTAGCTGGCCGTCTGATCTGTGATCCTTAGGGATGAACACAGAGCTGGGAATGTAAGGCTGAGCTGGGAAATCAGAAGCCAGAAGGCAAGGAACAGAGCAGATATGGAGGAGAAGAAGGGAGCATGAAAATAAGTGAGTCCAAGACAACTGCTGGCATTGGGGCCTCATTTTTATTGAACGTCAGCAGCTTGGGCCTTGGTTAGGTTAGGCTTCTTTATAGGTACAGAGCTGAGTGGAAGATTTATGTTAGTTTAAAAGGATTCTCATTACAATAAAAATAATAAAAATAACCATTACTACCACTTACTGACCATTACTCCATGCTAAGCATTGTCTTAGGGGTTTTTATTCATAATACACTAGAATCAATATTAATAACAAGAATGATAACTAGCTGTCATTGAGTACTTATATGTGTCCACAACTGTGCTAAGTACTCTAAATGCATTATTTTTATTTAAGCCTCCAACACCTCTGCAATGATGTCATTTATTTCTATTACTATTTTATAGATAAGAACACTGAGGCTCAGAGAAGTTAAGAAACTTGTGCAAGTTCGCACACACAGCTTACAGTCCCCACATATTTACTGAGCTTCTTCTATGACCCAAGCCACTTAAGAGTTTTTATTCCTATTTTCAAGCATAGAAACTGAGGCTCAGAGAGGTCATATAATTAACAATGGTCCAGCCAACATGTGAGTCCAAAGCTAGTTCTCTTCCTGTTTCATCTGGGGTGACAGAAGCCATAGGCCCCAGCAACGTCATAAGTAACCAGATGACAGATCTCTGATGGCATCGTAAGGCCTTGTTCATCTGTGCTGTCCCCTAACACCACAGGTTATGTCCTAATGCCAATCTCCAGAAGAAAAAAAAAAACAGCTCTCTCACTTCAGAATTTGATTCCTAAAGATGCCAATAGTCATTCTCAGCTCTGATCACAGTAATTCACATGGAAGACAGAAAGCATTTTTAAGGGCTGCAACTCCATGTACACACAGGCTGGTAAACACTCATAGGCCTTGTTACTCTCACAGCCTTGTAACTAGCTCATCCAAAATTTGCATGAGACACATTAATATAAAAAGGCCAACCGAATTCCATTTAGCAATAAATCTCTCTACACAGCCAAGGAAAGAAAAACCCAAACTCCTAATGTGTCCGTGAGCACGTAGGCATGGATCTAAGCAATGCCCCCAGGAAGACTACTGCAGTTTCCCTGTCCTTCACCTGCCTGGACTCCTTCACTCAGTGACCACCTCTTACCCACAATGTCTTCTTTTCATGTGTTCAAGCTGTATCCAGGGAGGGAGGTGATAATCCCTCTTGGAAAACTTGTGGCTTGGTCCCTTGTTGCTTTAGCAGCTACAAAATGTGCATGGAACTTGATTCCTTCAACTGGCCAGCATGAAGTGGGGAAAGCACATAGCTGCAAAATGCAGAGTGTCAACAACAGCTCATGTTTGTTTTCATCACATTTTTCTCCTAAATGTGCCTAGGTGAAGAGATGTTAACATATTACCCTTAAAGAAAGAGAGCACAAATCACATGAATATTAACAAGAAGGTAGACTGATGGTCTAACAAAGGCTTAGTGATTATGCTAAAAGATCCTTTGAGGAGGTATTTAAATCATCACAGTGGGCACTAATTATAAAAGAAAACCACATCTTTTTCTTAAAGACTTAGGAGAAACATAACTATTTCAGCACACACCAGAAATAACTTAACTATATCCTGACTTTCATTATCATGTTTGATTCCTCAAAATCAGATTTCCTCTTAAAATCTTTCATAGGCTGAATTGGGTCTCCCCAAAATTTTTATGTTGAGTCCTAATCCCCAGAATGTATTTGGAGATAGGGTCTTTAAATAGGTACTTAGGGTGGGCACTGATCCAATATGACTTATGTCCTTTTAAGAATCGATTAGTATGCAGACACACGCAGAGAGAAGACCACATGAAGACACAGGGAGAAGACGGCCATCCACAAGCAAGGAGTGACACCTCGGAAGAAACCAAAGCCACTGACACCTTGATCTTAGACTTCTATCCTCTAGAATTGTGAGAAAATAAATTTCTGTTGTTCAAGTTAGTCTGTGGTACTTTGTTATGGCAGTCCTAGTAAACTAAACAGAATCCCAAACTGTAGATGTTTGACATGGATAAGTCTGTAACAGGTCAACTGAAATAAATCTGCAATATGATGACGAGTTTTCCATGATCATTTTAATTCAACTCTCAAAATTGCTGAAATGAAGAGCACTACTGTCCTAGAACTGGATGAAACGACATCTCCTCTTCCAAACCTCTGAGACCCCGGGGATGAGATGGAGTTAGGTTGGAGTTTACGTGTCTGCTTTCATACCTAACAAATTTCATTGGTCATAATTGAATAAAGATTCTCTTTCTCCTGACTAATGTAACACCCTCTTTAGTGGTTTCCTCATTTCCACTCTTACCCCTTACAATCCATTCTCCTCTGAGCAGTAAAGTGATCTTTTCATCATTTAGAAATTCTCATGTTTAAAAGCATCCAGTGGCTTTGCACTGCACTTAGAATAAAATCCATACTCCTTAGCATGACCTAGATAGATAGCCCTCTTCAAGACAGCCCCATGCTGCCTCTCTACCCTGGTTTTGAATCCAGAGCTTTCTGGTTTTTTTCTACTGCAGGACCTATTAGGACATTGAATCTTCTGCTTGGGGCATTATTCCTAATTCTGTACATAGCTAAGTCCTGCCTGTCTTTTAGGTCTCAGCTTGACAATGCCTCAGACAAACATTCTCCAACCACCTCCTAAAATGTACCCTCGGTGCTCATTCCTGCCATTCTCCATCCTGCCCCATGCTCAACTGCTTCACAGCAAGTATTATAACTTATACATAATTATTTACTCTTCTGTGTACTTGGTGCTGTCTGATTTATCACCATTGTAGTTCCACAGATGAACAAATGAATGAATAAATAATACAGAGGGTAAAAGCACTTGCAAACTCTATGGTGCTCTATAAATGGTAATTATTAGATTTTTAAGGCCTGTTAAAGCAGAACTTGTATCTTTTTTTTTCCCATGCCTCATTTCCTCAGTAAAAGGTAACTGAATTGATTAATTTATTCATTATTCAAAAATGATGTTATGAATGTGTTGTCATAGCAAAAATCTTGTGATTTATAGCAATGTATGGGTTTTAAAACAGTTTCACATATCTGAGCTCACATTAATCTTCACAACTGCCCTGTGAGTAGGCATTCTTATGCTCATTTTACAGAGGAGGAAACTGAGCTAAAAGAGTTAAGTAAAATACTCAAGTCCATACAGATAATATGTGGTAGAGTCAAAACTTTTCTCACTGCCATATTGCTGCTATCTCAAACAAACTGCCTAGTAATTACTTTTCAGGCCAATGTGACAAATGAAAAACAAGGGTTGGGAAAATCAGTGAACATGCCAATGGGAGATTGTCCTATAGCTTTGCATGGTAGCAGAGAAGAGGCCTTTCCTGGAATGGGCTTTTGTGAGCCACTAAGGGAGGATTTTTTTTTTTTTTGTATTCTATTTTTTCCCTTATGTGTCAACTCCTGAACCTGAGCATATTCTGCTATTACAGCCTACAATATTCCTGCTTTCATTTTACATTGAAGCAAATTTCTCCAAAAATTATTCCATTGCTTATAGTATATTATTTTACTCTTGGCCAATGAAAACTTACATTGATGTCTTCTCAGGTTAGCTCTCTAATATACTGAGTTAGATCTTTTTTTCCAGAAGATGGATAGTTCTATGACTGTTAATTCATTCATTAAACAAATATTTATTTAATACTGTTATTATTAGACGAGCATGCATGACAGATTATATTTTCTTTTGAGATGACATTTACAAAACACTTGCTAGGAAAATGGATTTTGTGATCAAAGTTGAAAGACAAATGACAGAATAGGTGAAAAATATTTATAACATGTATAATGGTCAGGGTTAATATCTCTAGTATAATAAAATTTTTTACAAATGAATAAGAAAAAATCAATTAAATACAAAGATGATCAAAAAAATATGAACAAGAGTTCACAGAACACATGAAACCGAATAGCTAATAAACAAAAAATAGACATACAATATCATGAACATTATTTTAATTTCAGAATATTACAGGAGCACAAATGTTTTTGTTACATGGATTGCTTTGTACTGATTGAGACAAAGTTGTAAGTGTGCCCATCTCCCAGATGGTGTTCACTGTACCTATTGGTATGATTTCACCCATCCCCCTCCTTCTCTCCCACCTGTTTGATTTTCATTCAATTTTACTTCCTATTGTGCACATGAGTGCTATTCAGTTTGTTCCAACTTAATAGTGGCGTTTGTTTTTGTGGTGTTTGTTTTTCCATTCTTGTGATACTTCACTTAGGAGACTCATCTCCAGTTCCATCCAGATTGTGATTGTGAATTATGCTGCAATAATTATAGTGCAAGTGTCCTTTTGATGAAATGAATTTTTTTCCTTTGGTATTTGGACAAATACCCAATAGTGGGATTGCTGGATCAAATGGTGGGTCTACTCTTGGTTCTTTGAGGAATCCCCATATTGTTTTCCATAGAGCTTGTACTAGTTTGCAGTCCCACCAACAGTGTATAAGTATTCCTTGCTCTCTGCATCACACCCTATTGTTTTAGAACTGTTTTCATAAAAGTCATTCTCACTGGGGTTAAACAATATCTCATTGTGATTTGGATTTGCATTTTCCTGATGATTAGTGACACTGAGCATTTTTTCATACATTTATTGTCCATTGGTCTATCAGTAGCATTTCTATACATCAACAACAGTCAAGCAGAGAACCAAATCAAAGACTCAATAACTTTCACAATAGCAACAAAGAAAATAAAGTACCTAGAAATATATTTAACCAAAGGAGTGGAAGACCTCTACAAAGAGAACTACAAATCACCGAGGAATGAAATCATAGAAGAAGTAAACAAATGGAAAAACATATGCTCATGGATTGGCAGAATCAACATTGTTAAAATGTCCATGCTATCCAAAGTGATTTACAGATTCAATGTAATCCTTATCAAAATACCAATGTCATTTTTTTGCATATCTAAAAAAATTAATTCTACACTTTGTTTGGAAGCAGAAGGGAGCCCAAACAGCCAAAGCAACCTTAAGCAAAAGGAACAAATCTAGAGGCATCACCACTAGAATTTAAGATATACTATAAGGTTATAGTAACCAAAACAGCATGGTATTCACACAAAAATAGAGACATAGACCAATGAAATAGAACAGAGAACCCAAATATAAAACCATCCACATATTTCCATCCAATATTTGACAAAGCAAACAACAATGTACACCGGGGAAAAGAATCCCTATTCAATAAATGGTGCTGGGAAAATTGGATAGCCACATATAGAAGATTGAAAGGATCCATATCTCCCACCATTCACAAACATTAATTCAAGATGGATAACAGACTTAAACCTAAGACATGAAACCATAAGAATTCTAGAAAAAAATGTTGGAAAAAAATATTCTTTATACCAGCCTAGGCAAAGAATTTATGAAGAAATCCCCAATGGCAATCACAGCAACAACAAAAATAAATGAATGGGACTTGATTAAATTACAAAGCTTCTGAACATCTGAGGAAACAATTAATAGAGCAAATACACATCCTACAGAATTGGAGAAGATATTATCATGTTATACATCTGATAAAGGGCTAATAACCAGAATCTACAAAGAACTCAAGCAAATCAGCAATAAAAAAATCAAACAAACCTCTTAAAAAGTGGGCAAAAGACATGCACAGAAGCTTTTCAAAAGAAGATAGACTAATGGCCAATAAACATATTAAAAAATGCTCAACATCACTAATCATCAGGGAAATGCAAATTGCTAACAAATTAATGCACTAGTGGGCTTTAAAGTAGTATTTGTCTAAACTATTGGAAAAACTTTAATCATTGCAAACATCTATAGAAGCAAGAACATTTTGAGGTGTAAATTATCATCATAGAGGATAATTTTATAATAAACATTTAACTTTAAAATGTACATACTTGTAATTCCATTTCTAGGACTTTATCTTCCTAAAGTACTAGCATAATTATATGTTAGCATAACAAACTGTTATTACATTTAAATCATTTTACATTTGATTCAACAAATAAATGCCATTTGCATCCATATATTTTGCATCAGGTACCTGGTCACAGTGGATACAAATTTTCATTTGGAATATTTACTCAATAAAAATTGAATACAAGCTAAATAACAAACTCTTATTGAATGGTATTTAAAAAATAATTAAACTGACAAACCCATAAGAACATTCAAAGAAACCATTATCATGTTCTGTAGAAACCACTGTCACTGAAACAAGGTGTAATGGAAAAAATTAGTCATTTTGGAATTAGTCATATGTGAGTTGTAACCCTTATTCTGATGTTTGCTAGCTATGTGACTTTTGGATAGCTTTTTCACCTTTCTAAGCCTTAGTTCTCATATCCTTAAAATGCATGTAAAAAAGGCATGTCTTAAAAAAATAAAAACTCATATCCCAGTTGTCTATTGGCTGGAATAAATATAATAATAACAAAATCCATGGTACATAATATATGATCAACACATATTAGCCCCCTATGCATTTTTACTCATACAATCTGTAGACCAAGGATCTGTACAGAGAGGAAGGGTAAGTTGGGAACAGAAAACTCTTTACTGCTCTAGGAGTCATTCATTACTCAGTTCCCTACATTTGCTTAGCAGCTCATTGTGAGAGATATGGCACTTGGTTCTATAGGTGCAATATGTAATGGACAAGCTTGCTGTCAAGGAAGTATCCCAATGTATAGCTTGTAACAGATCCTGCCATTCAGATCGTACAAAGGAATTCCTCATAAACACCAATGGAGTAAACAAATGGCCCTTGTAGCAGGGATAACTGAAAATAGTGTTACTGATAAGAATAATAATATTTAGAGTTTAATGTGGGCCAGGTACTGTCCTCTTCCCCTTATGTGGATTATTCCATCTAATTCTTTCAACCTTTTGATATAGGTTTTAACATCATATGTCTTAATGATCAGTGAGAAAAAAATTTTGCTGTTTCAGGTCACCAAACCTACCCGAAACTTTAGTTGGGACTAACATGGGCTAGGCCCCAGTTCAGAGCAAGCAGCTCTAAAATGGACATACATCAGGTTCTATAAAGACAGAATATAAATCAGTGTGATTTAGGAGGAATTCTTGATCAAGAAGGAAAAAAGCAACTATTGGTCAAAGCCAATAATTTGGACACCTGGCTCAGATCAGAGCCTGCCCACGTGGGCAGCTGACTTAGAATCTCTACAGAAGAGACACTTGAGTCACACAAGCTAATTAATATCCTGGTCCAAAATTCATCATCTGTTCATTTAAGAAATGTTAATGAACAGCTCCTAGGTGCCAGGTACCATTCTGAACATTGAGAATACAGCAGTGAACAACTCATAATTCATCAAGCAAAATAGACCAAAAAAAAAAAAAAATCTGTCCACATAGAGCTTATATTCATGCATGCATATAGAGACACTAAAACAAATAGAACATGCGTATCAGTTGATAAAAGGTGCTATGAAGAAAAATAGCATTATAGTACATATCTTAGTCCATTTGTGCAGCTATAATAAAATACCACAAATTGGGTAATTTATAAACCCAAGAACTTTATTTCTCACAGATATGGAGGCTGAGAAGTCCAAGATCAAGGTGCCAGCACGTTTGGTATCTGGTGAAGGCCCATTCCTCATAAATATACCATCCAGGTGTCCTCACATGGAAAAAGAGTAAAAGTAAAGGAACACCCTCCAGCAAGCTCTTCTATAGGGGCCCAATCTCAACTGTGTGGGTTCCGCTCTCATGACTTAAGCACCTCCTAAAGATTCCATCTCTTCATACTATCACATTGGCCACTAAGTTCCTACATATGAGTTTTGGGGGACACATTCAGCCCATAGCAGTAGGGATCCAAGAGCTCTGATTGGGAGAAAAGACAGGGGAATAAAAAATGTTAACCAGTATCCACAACCTCAGTAGTTCTGGGAAAACACTTCGAACCTCCAGATGAGAAAATGCACCAAATCATTCTCCCAGGTGAAAAATAAACAGAATAAGAATAGAGATAATGAAGAAACAAATAGATATATTACCATTTTTATTCCAGGTTTTGGTGTAAGCGTCTGATTACTACTGCAAGCACATTAATATTGTATGAATGTTGTCTGCTTTCTCAAGTTTAAAACATTTACAAGAATATGATAAGTTAGACAGAATTTTAATTAATATTTAGAAATCTTAGATTTAACCAGTAATCATTATTTACATGTTTGGAAAATTTAATTTGTTAAATTCCTAACTTTTAATTTATTTCTTGTATAAATAGTATATAAAGAGTTGGAGGAATGTTAAGCCTTTATACTTTTTTAAATGCTCAGTGATTAATAAATTCATAAATCTAATAAATTGGGCACTGAAAAAGTGCAAAAAGAACTGAGTGCTTCTCTCCATGAAAAAAAAAAGCCCCTCAAGCATACTACACATAATAAAACTGAGACCCACTGAAGTTAAGTGATTTCCCCTTGGGAGAAGCAAAGCCACCAAGGATTTGACTATGACCACTAAACTAATAGCTTTGCAACAGTGATACTAAATACTTAAAATGTGTAGCACAAAACCTAGTACAGAGTGGGTGCTTAATCGTTCTCTCCTCCTGACCCACGACTAAATCAATCTACAATTAACCCTTGAACAATGTGGGGTTGAACTGTACAGGTCCACTTATCTGAAGATTTTTTCCAATAAATATATTGAAACATATTTTGGAAATTTGTGATAATTTGATAAAACTCGAAGACAAACCCAGAAATAGCCCAGAAATATCCAAAAACAGAAAAAAAAAAGTTAGGTATGTCTTGAATGCATAAAATATATGTAGACACTAGTCTCTGTGTTAATCAACAATGTTATTGGTAAGGGTCTGGTCAATAGTAGGATATTATTAGTTAAGTTTTTGGGAAGGCAAAATTATGTGCAGATTTCTGACTGCCAGAGGCTCAGCATCCATTACCCCTACATTGTTTGAGGACCAGACACACACATATGCACACAAACACACACACTCACCCATAGGTGATTCAAACAGTGTGTGGTAGTCCTAACAAAGAACCTACCTTCCTCAGTTCCCTCTCCTACTGATTTCAAATCCTTCCAAATATACTCATGTGGTTTAGTGTGGTCATGTCACCCATTGAAATGATCTGAGTAGGAAAACAAATCAACTGCTCGATGACTGTGGTCAACAGTCTCCAAAGATGGCCCTTCACTGAGTCACACATTCCTCTGTTCACCACTGTGGATAATCACCTCCCACTGGACCCAGCCTGTCCCCATAACTCACAAACCAATAGAATGAGGCAGAAGTGGCCCTTGAGGATTTTTCAAAGCAAAGTTAGAAAAAGCCTTGTAGCCCCTGCCTTGATCTCTTTGAGCCCTGCTCTGGGGAAAAACAAACTGCCATGTGAGATTACTTCTTGTGTTTCTTCACAGCATGAGCCCCCAAGCTGTGCAGAAGCCCAAGCTAGCCACATATTGATACCACTGGAGAGAGACATGCTCCACCAGCCCTGAGGTGTTCCAGCCTGAAACGGATGTGTGAAGAGTGAGGCCTTCAGATGTCTCCGACAGCGGCAACCATCTGACTACAATCACACGGGGACCCAAACAAGCAAGAATCACCCCACTGAACATCAACCCCCAGAACTCATGAGAGATCATGATAAATCATTGTTTAAATCCGCTATGTTTTGGAGTGGTTTTTACATTGCAATGGATAAACAATGATTACCCTGCAAACACTCCATTTGTCATGCTCTCAAAGTGTTTTTTAGATATTAACTATCTATTCCTAAATGATCAGCCGGCCATGATCTTTGTCTATACTATCCATACTCAGAATAGCAATCGCATACACTTTAATATTTCAAAATTGTCACCTATTACGATACCCAGACAAAGAATATTTTCTTTCTTCTTTTTCAGGAAAACAGTTGAAAACTAGGTTAATAATGAACATTTTCCAAGCAACGTTCCACTCTAAAACTCATGGGAGTTATAAAATAAACCAAAACTAAGACAGTGGAATGGCTCACCCTTTAAATTCTTTGTATCTTGAAGTCTTTGATTTAAATCATTATTTTTTAAAAAAATGAAATCACACAGTGCTCTTAATAAAGCATTATTATTTCAAGGAAAGGGATAAAACTTTCCAAATGCAAATGTTTAGCTGGGGTAGAGTTGTAAAAGATTCCAAGACATTAGTCAGGAGATGGATTGCTTTGCTATTACAAGTCTGGGTTACAATATCACTGGAACCAAATTCCCGTCAGATTAGTCTTTACTCAAAATGAATGTTTGTAATTATGAAATGAAATAAGTTTTAATTTGAGTTGCCTAAAAATGGGAAACCAAATATTGTGTAATTACAGGAGAAGAAATTTGAGATGGAAAACAAGATAGTGTTATTTACAAGTAAAAAGGCTTTTATGGGATTATGGGGCTTTAAGGTGCATATTTGTAGGATTTGGGGTGGCAGAATTTGGAACTAAAATATTTTTCATCAGCATTTATTTACAGTGTGCATGCAAGAAATGGAATCCCAGACACATCTGATATTGGTCTTATTTAAACCTTTTATATCCCTACTAAATCTGAAAAGACTCAATGTTAGCCACACATAATGGAGGTAATCATGGAGTGTGATAAAGTGAGTATTTGAAAACCACATGCAACTTTTAGGCTCAAATCCAGAACTATAAAATCCACCTAGAGACATAATGAGCCTGCGTCTCCTTCTTGGAAGAGTAGAAGTAGTATGGGGGAAACACGTTCTAATTCTTTCTCCACATTTCGAGGCACCTAAGCAGAGCCCTCAAATGGCTTATAAGTGCTTTATTGCAAATGCCGCCCACGAGCGTCATTTTGCTCCTCAGGAGGGCAGCCATTTCGTATCCTTGGCAAAGTGTGACTTAGTTGACTTTTCATCTCTATCTTACATTTCTTCCATCCTCTCCTGAAGCCCCACTTCTCACATCCAGGGGTCCAGGACTTTAGGATATGAGCCTGCCCCAGTTATCTTTCCCGCAGCCTAGACTGCTCAGCTCTGAACCTTTTACTCCAATCTTTTCTGGGGTAAAACATTCCTATGAGGATCTCCTTTCTCTGGCAGGGACAAAGTGATTTACACTAAAGTACCCTTCCCAGAGGTATCATCTCCTTGAAAGATATGGCAAACAGCTCACAATTCACAAAATATTTACGTTCCTCTTCATATATTGCACAGTTGTCACTAGACAGTGCCAGCCAAGCACTACAATTCCCAGAGTCCCTTGCAGTCAGTTATGGTCACGTGATTGAGTTCTGAACAAAGAAATATAGACAAAAGTGATAAGGGCTACTGTTAAGAAATCTTCCATGCAGCTTTTCTCCATGTTCCTTTCCCAATCAGCTGATTGGAAGGGAGATAACCTTTCGGGATGATTTGGCAAACCTCCTTTAACCTGGATCCCTGAATGACTTAATGGAACAGGGCTACCACATGCACATGTTTTTCCTCCCAGTGTGGTTAAAGAGGAAGAAATGCACATGTTTGGGTCTTTCTTTGTTTTTTAACTATTCTAAATTCTAGTAAATCCAAAGGAATCATTCTCTAAGGAAAGAAACTCAGACAATTTGGGGTAGATTTTCAAAGGTAAAAGAGACTTCCCAGTTCCCTGCAAATCACCTACTTCAAAAGTTATCTACACATAGAACCATTTTAACAGCCCTCTGGGAAGGGTTTGCCATCAGTGAGAATTAGAAACACCTATGTGTGGATGTCCTCATGGGTGAGTTACAGACTCTGTCTTCTGGCTGTCTTTCTGCCCAAGGACCTTATTTAACCTAGTTTCTCGCTGTTCACACTCAGCAGTGATTGCTAAGCCTCAGATAATTTCAATAATATTTTTAAGCATTTCAACTTAGAAATGCTTTAATTCACTGATGGATAAAAATCTCCCATGTCACGATCTCATTTGTTCAATCATTCAAACACTTATTAAATACCCCCAAATATCAAGCATATAGTAGACAGTGACTAAATACAGCTTACTGTTCACTGGTGTCAGTAGGTAGAGGCATAGGCATGAGAACAGATAAGGATTGTAAAACAATAAGTAAAAGTACAATCATTATAACTAAATTTATTAGGTGCATGTCATGTGCCAGACACTATGCTCAGAATTTGATATTTCTTATTTTATATAATTATCACAGCAATCTTATCCCCATTTTACAGATGGAGAAATCAAGGCCCAGCAACATCAAGCAGCATGCAGAGATTGCACAAATAACTACTATCAGGATTGGAATTTAAACCAAGTTCTGTCTGATTCCAAAGTCATTTACTAACTGTATGACTTTGGGAAAACTGGTTAAGCACCATAAATCGCTATTTCCGATCTGAAATGCCATTTAAGCCCCAAAGAAAGTAATTTCTACTAAGAGTTAAATTGCAGGGCCGAGTTGTTTATACTCTCACTGCCCACAGTATTCTTTACGTATACTGCGTGTAAAAATCTAGCCTCTTGAACAATTTGATTGCTTTTGAAATGGCAGTGGGGGGTGAAGGAAGCTTAAATAAATATTTACAGTGTTCATATCATGAGAGAATTTTCCAGATGGTGTGCCTTAAAATGCCACTTGCCTTTACACAAACGGAGACCTCCAGTGAAGGCACCTCCAGACTTCCATCTTCACAACATAACACAGTTGTGATAAGGTGATCACCAATTATCACATGACCCAGGGGGCTCCTGCTTGGTAAGCCCACCTGAGGGAGACTGTGGTTCTGGAAGAGCCCAGAAGAGAACACCTCCTGATGAAATTTCTGGGCTGTCAGATGCATCCTTGCCGTAGTCCACCCTGGGCGCGCGGCTTTGCGGCCACATGCGCACTTGATGGAATCCCTGCACTCCGGGTGCTTATTCCAGCTCAGCCGCAGACCGCGAGCCCAGCATCCCCTGGAGAACTGGGAAATACACATTTGGAAGAGACTTGAAGACTGCTGAGAAAGAACCACAGAGGAAGGCCGCTGCGTAATCAGGGAGCTAAGCCGACCCGTGCCTGTGGTTTAAGGACTAAGACGCATTTGGGATCTTCCTCTCTCAGGCTGCAGCCCTGTGCGGGTGGAGTCAGCCTCAGCTCACGGGTAAGCTGAAGTGTTCCTCCTTGTAGCAGCAGGTAAAGGAGCCTAACCCAATCCACTACCTATGACACCACTGCTCTCTAAGTAGAGTATGTTATGAAAAAATTTCTTTTTCTTTTTTTTTTTTTTTTTTGATCATTTTTTAGCTGAATTGGGTAGTAAAGCTTAAGTTAAGAGTGGGATTTCTGGGCTGGGTGTTGTGGCTCAGACCTGTAATCTCAGCATTTTGGGAGGCTCAGGTGGGAGGATCGCTTGAGCCCAGGAATTGGAGACCAACCTGAGCAACATAGCCAGACCCTGTCTGGAAGGAAGGAAGGAAGGAAGGAAGGAAGGAAGGAAGGAAGGAAGGAAGGAAGGAAGGAAGGAAGGAAGGAAGGAGAAAAAAGAAAGAAATAAATAAAAATAAAAGTTAGCCAGGCCTGGTGGCCCATGCCTGTAGCCCCAACTAGTTGGGAGACTGAGTCAGGAGGACCGTTTGAGCCCAGGAGCTCGAGGTTGCACTCTAGCCCACGTGACAGAGTGGGACCCTGTCTCTAAAATAGAAAAAGAGTAGCACTTCTGGAGTCATATGCCTCAGTTCAAATCTTTACTACTTCCTAGCTGTGAGATGTTGGGCAAGTATCTAAATCTCTGTTTCCTTGGCTTTCAGTGAGAATAATAATAATATAATAATAATTATACCCACATCCCAGGGTTAGCAATAATTAAGCTCCATGTAAAACACTCAACAAAGTGCCTGGAATTTAGTCAATGATTAAGCAATTTCAGACATTTTTACAGCAAATTTGGGATAGGAACCAAAGAGATGAATTGCTCTAAAGTAGCAGTTTTCAAAAGTTTTGGTCTCAACATCCTTTATATGCTTAAAAGTTATTGAGGACCCCTAAAAGCATTTGTTTATATGTATATATGTCAATATTTATCATATTAGAATTTTAAACTGAAAAAAAATGTAAATGTTTATGAACTGGTTCATTTAAAAACAATAATAAATCCATTATGTCTGCATACCATATTTTTATGAAAAATATATCTTCCAAAACTCTTAATTGAGTGGGAAAAGTGACATTGCTTTACATTTTTCCAGAGCTCTTTATTGTCTGCCTCAATAGTATCAGCTGAATTCTCATATCTGCTTTTGCATGCAAACAGGTGCATCAAGTTCATTAATGTATGTAAGGAAAATCCAGCCTCATATAGATGTGTTGTTGGAAAATGGAAAAGTACATTACTAGCCTTTTAAGATAATTGTGTATAGTCTTTAATGTGACACTCAAACTCTACAAGTGGTAGTTTCTTAAAGGCTAGTTGCAATGAAGAATCTAAAACTGTATCAGTAAACTTACTTTTGGAAGTCTCTTGCACTTTGAATGGATCTTTCATTTATGCACAATTTGTAACATCATGCATTGATCATTTGGAAAATATGTCAACATTCATTGATTCAACATTCATTGACTGATTGGCTAAGAAAATAATAGTTTCATGTGCCCCAAGCTTTATTTTATTAAGTTAATCTCTGTTGGAATAAAGTTAGTGTTTGAGATTAGCTCTTAAAAAATACATCTTCACCACTTAACAAGTTGGAGATTTATCAGAATGTTCCTACATATTCTGACCTGACATCTTCCTGGAGAGATCTAATGACATATTCCCAATATTTTGCTACTCAAAGTATCAAGGGGCTTATTAGGAATGAGAATGTCTGGCTTTATCCCAGACTTTCTGAAATAGAATGTACATTTTGACAAGAACCTCAGATGATTTGTTTGTATATTGCAGTTTGAGGAGCAAAGTCCAATTGTATTGGAGAGGGATTGGAGAACCTGTTTCTTAATGCTTAAAGCTACCTAAAGAATGTCTTGTTTAAATCCTGAAGATTACTTTGCATTTGTGCAGTCAATTTGGGCTTACAGGCAGGAATTAAACACACACACACACACACACACACACACACACACACACACACACACACACGAGTCATTATCCCTGCCTGGATTCGGCCTGCAGAATTTTGTTGTCTAGTGAAGGAGAGATAGATTTTAAAAAGCAGCCACCATGCATTGAGATGGTGCAGTAATGATGGTGGTTTCAGGTATGACAAAAGGGTAGAATAAATTTCTTGGGGAATTCATAAAGTTTGGCAAAAGAGATAGAATAGTCAAGAAGTCCCTTTCTGTTTTCAGTTTTAAGACAGAACACTCAAAGAGGCTTAAATGAAAAAGGAATATATTGTTTTATGTAACTAAACATTCCAGAAGCAGTTGGCTTCAAGCATAGCTGTATCCAGGAGCTGAAATCATGTCCTCAGAGATCCAATTTTTTCCATTTCTTGTGCTTTCTTCTGCTTTGGCTTCATTCTTAGACAAGTTTCCTTAAGGAGTTTATCACAGACAGTTCAGGCTTACATCCACTTTGTGGGATTCCCAGAAGAAAGCTTCTCTTTCCAATTATCTCTAAAATATTCCATTGGCCTGGCTTGTGTCATGTGCCCATCTCTGAAGCCATCACTGTGGCCAACAGATCTCAGCTTGGATCCCTACTCTGTTATTACCAGCTCACTTAACTAGTCTGAGACTCAGTGTGCTCTATAAAAGAGCAGATAGTAATGCCCAGTCTGCAGTAGTAAATGTCATAAATGCTCACTAATTGCTAACTATGATTATCATCATAATTATATGTCTGTATTCCTAAAGAAATTGACTTAATTGTCCAATATGAGGAGCCTCTATTTTTGTAGTCTAAGCACTCTTCCCGAATTATAAGTTTATGAAGCCCAGCACACAGTTCTATAAACACTGGTGTCAGTTCTACATAAGTCCTGCAAAGGAAGAGCTGCTGCTGCCCAGAGTGAGAGACAGGAGTCACCGCAAGAACATCAGGTGAGGCACATGAGATTTTAGATAGATTTTAAAGAGCAAGTTTTTAAAAAGAAGAAAAATAATGCTCAGGGTAACAAAGATTTAAAAATTATTTTTTATAAAGAATTTTTTCTTCTCTAAGGTCAGGATCTACCACTCCCTCCAATTTCTGCCCTTTGTTTTCAATTTGTCCAGGTAGACACTAGCAACCACAACCCCTTGATGCCATGTCCATGTGGGGCTAACACTGGACAGGCACCCCGAAAAAGGCCCTTCCTGGGCTCTATGAATGAGGCCTGGGAAGAAGGGGGGCTATAAAATGAGTCAGTTGCAATTGCAGGAAGGCGGACATAGTCCTTATAAATCAGTTCAGAACACATTCTGTAGAAACAAGGTAGGACAAGTGACCATCATTAGCACAAGCAGGACAGAGTGCACACCAGGACTTCTCACACAAAGAGAATCTGAGGGCCAATTGTCTTCTGTCAGCATTCATTGTTCACAGGAACATAAACCTCCTCCCTCTGAGACAGGCAGAAATCACTATCAACCAATGACGATGTGTTTGCACCTCATCTGACTATTAGTTCTGAGCAAAGGATGGAGTCTCAACTAATATTTTCAGGGACAGGTCAAGGACAAGTAGCTAACTTATGCTAACAAAAGGTTGCCCACAGAATCTATACAAATACTTTGTGAAGAAAACAGAAAAGCTAAATGACCAAGATAGCCAGCCCGCTGGAGAGAGTTATCTGTTCTCAGAAAACAAGTACGAGGAGAAGTAAGGGGAGAGGGAAATTGAGGACAGTCCGGAAGGGGCAGGGCAGAAACTGCTCCTGTGAGCCGTGTTACCAGCATTACAGACTGTTTGGATCTTTAGAGCCTCTTTCTCCTTCTATGGTTCCACTTTCCCACTTTCAAGGAATGTGCTTGCTGTAAGATTAAGCTAACTTACCTATTTAATAGGGGGAAAAAAGAGAAAACAAAGGAGAAACACCAAATGAATAACAATTATGACCTTCAAACTGCTGAGCTTAGAGTTCCAGCCTTCTCTCTGTGCTTGTAGCAATCTCTCAATAACTGATTAAAGGATTAACCACCCAATTTGTTCAAAAGAACACAAGATTTATATACTTATAAGGTCTGGGAAGACATACACCTGAATTACCATAACAATAACCTACACCAGAGGAATCCGACAGAAAAGTAATTCACATTTAGAGTTTGAATTTTAAAACTAACTATAAAGTAGGAAATGGGGTCTCTGGTGCAGCTGGCTCTAACAGCATTAAAAACTACGTGTTGGTGTTATCTGTACTTCTCCAGCAAACAGGTCTAATTAGAAATGAAAATTGTGCCTCAGTTGAATGCCGGTTAACGACTAACATATCTATACATGTTTTATCTGGGGATCTTAAAGGGATCCCATCTGATTCTAACTGGTAGACAAAAGAAGTGAATTCCCAGCTACAAAAAAGCACAGAGGGTGGTAAGCACTGTCCCGAGTTCCAGAGAAGGTGGGTCAGACTGGAAGGGTGTCATTATGAGCAGTGAGCTCACCCCGGGGAGGCAGGTGCTAGAAAAACAATCTAATCCCAGGCTTTTGTTTTATAATCTGGCCCCACCCTCTACTGTACAGAACTATTTACTCAAAAGGACAAGAATCGCATTCCCTATGTCAGTACAAGTGAAACACGCCCTTGCGTGGAGGCTCAGATGACTTGGTTCAGGTATGAGAATTGGTTTGTTGGCCACAGAGGAAGTCTTCCCAAACAAGTCACTGCAGGCAGCTGTGCCCCTGGGAACTGGCAGTTGATTCGGGCTAATCTGTCTGCTGATGTCTGATAGTCCTCACAGGGAAGCGAAAGGGCAGGCGGGACCCACCACCATGACTTCTGACCCGCCGGCCAAACCCACCTGGTGGGGACCAAGCTCTACCCTCTGGCTCTCACCCCCAAGCAAGGTTTCATAATGGAAGAGAGGAAGGAAGAAAAGAATTAGGATTTTTAGCACCAGAAATGTAAGACTGTACAGTAAAAACTATACCCAGGAGCAAGCAAAAGCAAAAGAACCAATGTGAGTCCCATTTTTTCAGGTTTGCTGACTTTCCTCAAGGCTGGGAGATCTGCTGTCCATCTTCTCCACCCTTGCTCCATCTTTTCAGCCAAGAAGGTTAACTTGATCTTAAATTTTAGCTCCTCAACTGTGTCTCCTTCATAGGATTTTGTCATCTTCCTCTGCCCTTCCAAACCTATCCTGAAAGCCCTCACGTCCTGCAAAATCCAAGTTCATGTTCTCCACTTAGCTACACCAAACTGGCCGCTCCTGTCTAGACTTCACCCTTTTCTCCCTGAATCCACCCCCATGGCTCTGCTTGTAGTCTTTCTTCTTCTTCCAAAGCTTGCTTTTAGTGGAAGAAGGAAGAAGACTTTCCGGAAATTTCTACCACATTCTACTACCATAACTTTAACCATCACCCCTGAGTGGCTGCCCACTCATCTGACTCTGGGTTGGATTGGGTTGTTTTACTGTGTCTTTATCACCAATTATCATATGCCTCATCCAGGGCACCCCACACACACTCCACCGTGGAAGAGCCCACCTATTCCACGTGCTCTAGACTTCCTCAGTCTCCAGCACAGGGTATCGCCTGTGCTTAGCTCTCTATAAACCCATAAACTCCCTGCCTGTGTGTCTGGGCCTAAGTGGGCAGATCAAGGACACACAGAAACAAGTTAATCCAATTAGTATCGAGCTCAACACACAATCAAGCTCATCATCTAATTTCAGCCACTAATCCAATGTGAGGAGTGAACCCAGGTTAATGAGTTTTTGTTGCTGGTCTTGGTTTGGTTCTGAGGGAAATATGTAAACCACATTGTTATACCACAACACGTCTTTTTTTAAAACTCCACTTGAATCTCTTTTCTGTGCTATTGTGACATAGGCCTATTGTCCCTGGGACTCCAATTTCTGAAACCAGAATCTGTTGGCACAGTCTGACAAAGGAGTTTTTCCTATTTGTAGACTGATATAAAAGTATCATTAGAAAAGCATATTCATTTTATAACATTAAGTCCTCTTTATTTTCCCATTATCAAATCATCTATCATCTTTCTAGATAATAAAAATTATATTAATTTAAGAATCTGGGAAAATCAAGAACATGTGATCACCCCAGGTAAAGAGCAAAGACATCCTGTTTAATTCCTGTCATTTGTTTCGTGGTCATCTAGAAAATAAGCCTGGTCAGTGGTAAAGAGGATTCTGAGATTGGTGAGAGACGCACTTGTAGATCTGTTTATTCTACATGTCTGGCCTGACCCCTTTGTCACAGAAGAAAAACAGGGAAGTGTGTGAATCTTTTGGAATAAATTGCTGGCACCCCACCAAAACCAACTCAAAACCCAGGCAGGTTTGGAACTGTCCAAGAGTGGACCAGATCCAGCAAAGGGGACGACTAGAATCCAGCTCAGAGCTTCAGTGGATGGGAAACAAGCAAGGGCTGGGGACAGGGACAAGGACGGCAAGGATAACTCAGACAGAGGCTGTGCCCAGCCAGCAGCTCTCGTTCTCACAGATGCCAGAGCACCCCTGGGGGCTTTACAATGTTAGAATAGCCAAAAATGATCTTTTTTTGTGTGTGCTGATCAAAGTGATTTCCCAGCAGGGCTGCTTTGAAAAGCATCACAAAAGTTAAAGGAAAAAAAAAAAAAAAACTTCTCAAATCCATCTCCTCAAGCTCCTGAGTCTCTTAGGAATGAGCTGAAGCAGGCAACAACGGCAACCTCCAACTCAAGAGTTAACTTTATGGAAGTATTTGTTTATTAACACTTGTCTCAGACACAGATGGATTTAGGCCACTTGGTTTTTATAAGGTAGTGGAGGAGGAGTTCCAAGGGAATGTGTATGATTTATAAGATGAAACCATTTTCTGATCATTTGCCACCGAAGGGAAGAAAGAGATTAATTGGCATGAAGCAATTTCCAAGGTCAGCTCAGTGTCTTTTCACTGATGGGCGAGCTATATTCCTAGCATCATAGAATTTTAAAGCCAGACAGGACCTTGGAGATTATCTCACCAACTTCCACATTTTCCAGATGAGTTACCAAAATCAGAAATATTCAGCAGTTTTCACAAGGTGATATGGTGCTATTGGCTAAGCCAGAATTAAAATAAGCATCCCAGACTCAACATATTATATTCAGCTATATCCTACTGCCTTCTCCCTATGAGCTGAGAGGCCACACAGGGGGAATATAATGCCCATAGACAAAGAATACAGGCTGTGAGAAGGCTAACTCAGTCTTACAAAAGCCTTGCCAACCCCAGTATTTCAAGTTATAATAGATCACTGGTTCGACTGTTTCTATTCATGAAGGCACAGGGGTGTTTTAATATCTGGAGTTATTCATATCTGCCAGGAAACCAGGCAGATTCATCACTATTCTAAACACGAATATTATGAGAGAATTTACCTATGGGGCCCTCAGGGAACCCTCACTAACTTCTAGAGAGCCATCTGCTTACACCAAGTGTCTCCTGGACCAGGAAGCTACCTGGAGAGTGTGTGCAATGCTAACGTAGGCATTGAAAACCAATTTTTTACAAACATTGATCAACTCACATAAAACACTTCTTCAAAATCATCTGACCGCTGTGATCCTTAAACAATTTTTCAATGTTTAGGCAACTCAGTCTATTACAAAAGAACAACTTTGTTATTCAAGTAAAAAGACAGAACTCCGAATACCCATAACTTTAAGGCATCCAAGCTCTTCAATTTCCTGAATGTTCCAGCTTTACTGTGCTTACCAGTGCTGCCTGCCCCTCACGCACATTTCCTGACCGAGGACCAGGAACAGCTGCCACTTAACCTTGCATTAAACATTGGTGGCAAATGCCGAGATTCCAGGCCTCTCCCTTTCATGTTGTCATCTGAGTAAAAAGACAGCTGCTCACCATTACGCTCAAGATGCCCTTCATCTACGTGGAGAATGTGGTGAAGTCATTCCCATGTGGCTTCACACGGTTCCTCCAGCACACCCTTGCAAAGGTCCTGCATAGGTGAAAAGGCTGAAATTCCACTCAGCACACTGTTCATGCAAGTCAGTCACACTTTCTTTTCACACTTTTCCACGGTTTCTGGTTCCTTTTTTCCTGTTCCATTTCCCTGTAGCCCCATCTTTCTTCTCCTCTGCTTTTATTTCTGGAAGAAAGTGTGAGGAAGGGGAAGTGTTGAAGAACAGAGGAGACATGAGCACAGAGACCACGGCTGTGTCAGACCTACGCAACGCTATTCTCACAGGGTTTGTGTAGTCTGCATCGTTCTGTCTTTTGTCGGTGTTGGGGTGTGCGTGTGTGTTTTGGACATACTTTGACTGCCCCCAAGACCTGACACGCAGAATATATTGAGTGAAGGTTTTATTAAACTGAATGGAATGCAGTGGCATTTGCATTAACCTATTCTGGGCTAAGGTGACCAGATACATCTTTTACAATTTCTATTAATACTTCGCTGGATTTTTTGTGACCATTCCCCAAAATAGTTTCCTGTGATTGTTCACAGGCTGCAAATCCAGATTGTAGGATGGAGGGATGGGGAGAAAGAAAAACAGAGAAAAGGGAAGAGAGTTAGAGAAAAATAAAGTGGGAAGAAATAAGATATAGAAGAAGAATGGACCAGAATTCAAAATGCCTATTTTTAATATTCATAGAAGATTCAACTAATTCTTTGAGACTCAATTTCCTTCTCCCTAAAAATGCAGAACATGCCATCTGACTAAGAGTGTTGCTGTGGAGAACAAATGGTATAGTCTATACAAAAGTAAATGTAAGGAATAACTGTTATAGTGGCAGAATGGTTAAGAACATAGTCAAACTACCTGGATTCATTTAATCTAGTTTTGCTTCTTATTAGCTGGATGTCTTTGGACAAATATGTTAACCTATCTAAACCCGAGTATTCTCATCTATAAAATGGGTAGAATAATAGTAGCCACTTCTCATAGAGTTTTTTAAGGACCCAATAAGATAATCCATAAACCTAGCATGGTGTTTAGAATAAAGCATTCAAAACTACAGAATTCAGGAAAATACTTTATTAATGTTTGGCAGTTTATTATAAAGAACACAACTTAGGAACAGCCAAATGGAAGAGATGCACAGGGCAAGTATGGTGGGTGGTGGTGTGGAGCTTTCATACTCTCTCCAGGGTGTACCATCCTCCCGGCACCTTAGTGTGTTTACCAACCCAGAAGCTAAAATGACCAAACCTATCATCAAGCACCAATGGGAGAGACCTGAACAGAATTGCCCAAAGCATATTCCCACAAAATACCATCCCTTGGGAAGCTTCTTAAAAAACAGATTCTGTGAAATTGAGAAAAAGTACACACTGTGGTGGCCTTATGGATATTCACATTAACATATTAAAGGCTCCAAGAAGTAATTTGTGTACCTTTGCTTACCACAAAATTCCCAGACTCAGATGGCCATGGAATCCTTTGTTCTGCATTAACACCTCTTAAGAGACCACCGTTTGGCAAATGTTAAACTGGAGGACTTCTCTGTCCCACCAGGTACAAGCACCTTTTTCTAAGAGTCTTTAAATACATTGCTAAATATAAAACAGTCAATTGGATGATATTTCAAGACAAAGATGTTAAAAATGGACTAGTCATAGTAAACAGTAAAGGAAGGGAGCACAGCCTTGCAGCAAATCACGCTATGAGGTGGTCATGACTGTTGTTCACCAGATTTTTCCAAGCACATAGATGTACTGCATTTCTCTGCCTTCTTAATGTTAGGTTTCATCACATGACTTTCTCTGGCAATTAAATATGAGTGGAAACACCATGTGACTCTTCCAGAAAAAGTTTCCAAAGTTAGTATGTAAGCCACCACATCCTTTTCCCATTGGCAAAGTGATTGCAGGAGCCTGTGTAGAGATGTAGCCTACATCAGTCTGGTCCCTTGTGGACTCTGATGAGCAGAGTCCCATTTATGATCCATGATAGACACAGAAAGAGAGAAATGAGTCCTTGTTATTTTAAGTCAGTGAGATGTAGGTGTTGTTTGTTATCACAGACTAACCTACTCTGATATTTAACGTCAATTTACTTACTCCATTTTGCCTGGCATTTTTGCCTTACTCACTTTGAGCTGGAGACACAATCATTATCCACGGACCAAGCTCACCCTAAAAAACCTACTCTTTTCAAGAATGTTTAGAAAAGAATCTTTCAATACTCAGAAACTCCCCACTCTCCATTCAATGCTTCTCCCACTGTGTGGGGAGAATCAGCCTCAATAGTTTAGAAAGATTCATGCCTAATTTTATTGAAAAGGGAAATCAGTGCATTCCCTTTGTAGCTGGTGTGACTGAATAATTCATTGAAAGCTTCATTATCTATAATTGTGATAACACACACTTTAAAATAAAGTATTGCACATATCAAATATCCCTGATACATTTTCGAGCAAATATGTGCACATATGTAATCAGCTGTGGTAATCAACTGCACATCAACAAAGAATCAGAGTGTTTCAGGGGTGTAAAGACGCCGTTACAGTGAACAATCATTTGGCAGTGTGGCTTATTTTAATAGACACATCACTTTAAAATAAGTCTTCACCATCTGCTGCAGCCTCTAATTACAAATGCAACAAGAACATAATTCACAATTGCATCATTAAAAAGTAAGACATACGGGATTTAATGCATGCCTATGTCCTTTTTTAATGCAGCAGACGTCTGTTCATCTTGTGTTTCAGGCACAAATTGGCGGTAAAACTTTCTTTGCTTCCATGCTGAAATTTCCCAGAGAGTAAAGTGCTGCAGGAGACAAGAGGAACTCCATATAAGGGTGCTTGGTTGTCATAAATATTCATAGGCTATAATCCTGTTGATATTAGATTTACTTGTCAACAATGTATTTCGTATGCAACAAAACCTATCTTTAAACAATTTACATATGAAGATTTTAAAAAGTCTACTCAGCAAGAAATACAGATAAAACAACTTCATCTAACCAATGTAAATAGCTTACAAATTCACATCTGTTTATAATAAACTAAACTTTTAGCAGCCCACTTTCCAAATGGTGTTCAAAATTGGCTTGAAGATCCAGGCCTCTGTTAGGCCCATAATTAATATAAGAAGAGATAGTACTAAAACATCTTGTTTAAGGTCAATTCTCTATTTTTTGCTTGCAGATCAAATCTTAATTATTCAGAGTACTGAGGAAAAGAGATGCCATGGCACAAACTGTCAGTTCGAAGTCTGGACTTGCAAGGTTGTTCCTTCTAGATACTTTGCCTAAAATAAGGGCATCCTTCACCAGATAGATGAAAGTCATGGTTATGGCCTTGAGGTCTAAATGGCAATATTATTAAATAAATAATATTAGATAATTAAATAATCTTAAATAAAAAGTATAATACACTCAGTTATGCCTTTAAAAATAAAAATAATTATTTCATTGTTAAAAACATAAAAATAAACACAACTTTATTACTAATCACTATAGGAAATTTGATAGAAACATGTAGAAAGAAAAAACAAGTATATGTGTGCGTGTGCATATATATATATACATATATATAAATAACTAAAGAAGCCCTGTATACACACACACACACACACACACATATATGTGTGGGTGTGTTATAGATATAAAAACTAAAGAAACTCTGTATGTGTGTAACACACACACAGAGTTCCTTTAGTTATTCATAATCCTCAAAAAATAGCATTAATAGATTAATCCAGCCATTCCCATAATAGTTAATTTTTTTTTAAATGAGATATGTGACTATTTTCTAAGCTAAGCAGAGAGAAAAATATTCATCTTCTTCCTGGTGTGGTACCATACATGTGCAAAGCTTCATGATTTCCTCCAGGTATTTTGTTTCATGATATGTCAACAGGTGGTATATATTCCACTCTCCTGCACTCCTGGAGTATTTGGAACACAAGACAAATATTCTTACTACAGGGTTATATCAACAAAATACACCATATAATCTTTACCTAAGATTAGGCCAAGAGATGGCCAGCCAATAGTACCTTAGAATTCTTGGCACTTGGGTCTAAAAAATGCATTAACCTCATCCACAACCACTGCTGGTTTATTACTACTTTTCTGAGAAGTTAACTCGGGGTGCACTCACTGCTGTATTCAGTCTCCTAGCATTTCCCAGGATTTCAACAAACTCAATTACTTGGAAACAGCCTAGAATTCTCTTTCAGTTCGTATTTAATTCATGTCCTGCTTCCACATACTAGATATCTTTGCTTCTTTCCTCCTGGATGCTGTGGTCCCTTCCCCACAGTTACTGCCTCCCACATGAGGCCCACATGCTAGCGTAACAGAGAACTGGCAGAATAACTCTCCCAGTCATCAGAGCGAGCGCTATCGCCGCCTATTACTGATGGTCGCCATCTTGTTTCCATTCACGCTAACCTTTTCCTGTTTTCATCAGAGTCACTTCCTGTCCTCTGGGATGCTTCGGGGGAACTGCCTTCCCATTCAGTCTCCTATCCCACTTTTATGGTACAACCCTTTATCACAGACTTATAGCCTTAGAAATCTCAGTCGGCTATATGATGTTCTGCATTTTTCATATATATGTATATATAGCTCACACCAAAGATTCTTCATTTATACAGCCTGTATGTTTTCTCTCAGAAAACCTAAAATTAGATTTTTGCTATCATAAAGGATCATTTTTACCTCCCTAATCTTTAGATTCTTTCCCCTTTGGAGCAAAAACTTCTGTTATTCCCAATTTAAACCAATGATCCTTAATAGTCATCACAGTCTCCATTTTATTCAAAAAGTTCCACATATGCAAAACTAATTCCTAAAGAATGCTGAAGTCATAGGAATACAACAATTTTAAAAGCATTTAAACAAAACTAAAGTTTTAATACTAAAATGTAAAACAACTTCTCAACAAAGTTTCATTATTTCATTTTCCAAATAGCATAATTTCACTTTCTTACCAAGGGAGCAAAACTGAATTTTAAAAGTGTCATAGAATCATAGAAATATGAACCTACAAGAATCCTTGGGAGGGCAAAAACTCCTAATTCAGCTCTGTCTTCAGTTAGAAAGGAATGCACTTAAACTACCTCTGAATGATGCTCTCTACTATACTACACTTTCTTCCAGAGACTTCCAAGAGGACTCCCCAACAGCCTCCCACAAACACATACACATACCTCCACATTCCCTCACCCCCACAAGTTGTGGTCCTTCATTTCAGGCCCTCTCAGCCCCCTTTGGACAAGTTCTTCCTCAGTCCCCTGCTGCATTCTCAGATCTTCCTTTTTGTCAATGGAAACAGAGAACAGCTGTCCATTTTCCAGTACAATAAATAGCTTTTCTTGTACTTTAAGATTTATTGATTGAGTTTCCTCCAGTCTTACCTTCTCTTGATTAAATAATGTAAATGCTTTTATCTTGTCATCATTTTCATTTTACTGGTATTGTTTGGTCAGCATCAATCCTTCTCCTTAGAAATTTTATAAAAGCATTTTTAAAATCAGGTTTTTTAAGCCATATCAAATTTTAACAGTTATGGCTTCTGCCATTTTGAGTTTTCTTTATTTCCAGAAAGTTCAATTTTCCTAGATCAAATTTTGCACGTCTAAACTTTGTCAAGAAGACTTAATTTTGTCATCAGTTTTTCAGCCAGTAAGAAATTCTACCATGAGTTGTTTTAGTTGTTGTCAGTTTTATTTTGTTGCCATCAGTTTTTATTAGTAATAGTTCCTATAAATGTGATTAAAGAAAGTTTGTGTTTATTTCTTAGCTAACACATAGAAAATTGTCATCAGTTCTTGTGATGCAGAAATAAAACCAAAAAACAGGATATAAAAAAACGGAGACAGAAGACAAAAGGAGAGACCCACAAGAGTGTAGAAACAAAGATCTGCACCAAGAGTGAAACTCAGAGGGAAGCTACAGTAGTTTTATCATATTAACAGCTCAGCTCCCAAACACGCGGTATTGTTAAAATGTTCTTCAGCCAAAATGGTGGACTTTATGCACACAGTTTCAGCTTAGTTACAGGTTTTCAGTTACTCTCCAGTGTCATAAAATTATATTTAAAATTATAAGGGCTGAACCTGAGTGTTGTCTTCTCCAAATGTTTGATCAGTGCTCCATGACAAGGGAAAGTTTAGCCATAGAACGTTCAGTCATCTGTTCATTCATTCATTCACTAAAACAATATGAGATGCTCACAATGTACCAGGCACGGTTCTAAGTACTGAAGATACAGGAATATCGGAGACAGCCCAAGTCCCTGCCTGTCTTCATGGGCAAGACAGACACATATTGTGACAAATAAATGAATAAACACATGCAAATTGTGATCAGTACTCTGCAGGAATAAGTAGGGTGATGAGGCAGAGCCAGTGGGAGGGAAAGCCTCGGGGAGGAAGTGAAATCAGAGTTGAAAGCTGAAGAGTGAGACAGCAGAGCTAGGAAATGACAGATGAGCAGACAGCAAGCACCTTGAGGCTGGAAAGGGCTTGAGGAACTCAGAGACAGAAAAGAGGTGGCTGTGTTTAGAGATCAGTGAGCAAGTCAAATAGTCCAAAATAAGATATCTCCCTCTGACAAGTGTAAATTGGCAAACAAACAAAATTTATTTATTTCCAATAAATTTAAAATCTAAACGTTGGAGACAAATATCAGAATAGTAACATCAGACACATTAATTCCACTTTTAGTTTTCCACCAAACTGGGTTGCAATTCACCTTAAAGACTCGAAACCAAAAAATAAAAAATAAAAAATTATGTAAGTATGCAAGTCGTATTTCATATTAACAAGTCTAAGATTACATTTTTTAATCTGCTTGAGAAATAATTGGAGGTCTGCTCTTACTCGAAGTTCCTGAAACATAATTTTCCCTATGGGTTTAACGCAGTATGCAAAGCCCAGAGGAATATTTCAGCAACAAAGACCTTCCCCCATCAAACACAGGAAGAAAACTAACTTCATTTCCTCCTGTTCCTTCCTGCCACAAATCTACCTTCATATCAGAAGATAAACTGACCCTCAAACATAGGTGTAATTCAATATTCTATTTCAAATGCCATCAGATTTGAAACCCAAGTAATTAACAGCTCACTAGGGACCCTATTGAAATAAAACCAACTTTGATCCTATTCCCAAATCCCTTGCCAAATGGATGGGCAGCTCGACCCCCTCTGCTTTCACATTAATTGAAATGAATAACTATATCAGAAGAATGCTGTATGCAGGAGAGGAGGTTACAAGGGGGGTGTGTTTTTCAGGTTGATTATTAGAGGAGCTAATCTGAGTGTTGGGATAGGATAAATATTGACATGCACAATTACTCTCCATCCTGAACTAAGCCAGCATCTGGGAGGAATAGAGGCATATGAGACGTGATACATTGTAACTTTAAGGTACAACCTCTGGTTCGTTTATTATGCCCCAGAGAAGAGCCATATTTTATTTCTAACATTTTAATATACAGAGAATGGCCTTCTGGTCTAGTGGGTGAATATATACAAGCTAAGTGTATACAACAGAATAATGTCCAGTAATTCATTCCTCTTTTATTCAAATGCTTTGATTTTCCATAGTGGTTTTCATAGCATGGTCCGAACATCATATCAGCTTTTCTGTAGAAGCCACTTAGATAAAGACAAAGGGAAGAACCACTTTGAAATAGATAAACTGGGAGACATAATGAATGCTCACTGGTACCAGTCATACAATGATCATGACCTATTGTGGAGCTCCTACTTCCTGCCAGGCACTGTACTAATGACTCCAGGCTGTTTTTCCCAGCTCTGCTCTTAACCCAGCAAAATCTCTCCCAGCTCTAGCACCCGGACAAGAGTCAGGTTCAGTTCCCATCCTACCACTTCCCGGTGTGTGACCTCACACGAGTCACTGTGTCCTCTCTGAGCCTCGCTTTCTTCTGCTGCAAAAATAAAGATAATAAAACCTACCTCAAAGAGTCATTGTGAGGGTCAACTGAAATTTAAAGACATATATTTTTAAACAGCAATGTTCTGAGTATAATGCCTACTTATTACTAATTATTGTTTCTGAAATACCTACCAATTGCCCATTAGTGAGCTGGATCCTTTACAAACATTCTCTCCAATCCCCACACAACCTCAAGAGTAAGTATTATCCTCACTTTCCAGAGAAGGAAATGAATGTGCAGAGAGGAGAAATATCTTGCCTGAGGTTTAGCCAAGAATTTTCTGTCCATGATGGCAAAATATTCTCAGAGATCAAACCAACAAAAGACAAAGTCTCAGAGATCAAACCAGCAAAAGATAAAGTTTGAAACACCTATTGTCTTCTGAATTTTTTTCTTAAGGTTCCTGGAAATAATCTGCAGATGTTGTATATATGTTATCACAATGTTTATATATAAGATAAATGCACATCTGTAATAAATATACTATGCTGCCAATCACACATAAACAAAGCAAAATTCCTGCCTAGGGAGTGAAAAGTCATCAAGTCAACTGGTGTTTCCTTGTCCTCCCTAGAGCCCAATTAAGTAAAATTAGCAATGTGCCAAAGTGGAGAAGACAGGCCACTGGGGTTGTAAATTTCCCTAAGGTGTCAAAGGAACAGCAACTTCTGGGTGAGATATGGGACCTTCCCATCTGCTGGGGATATTCATTGCTTTCCAAATGGCCTTCCTGCTTCCTAGGCTAAGTAACAGCATGCTTGAATTTGGTGACACCTTCTGCCCAGTTGTATTCATGGCCCCTGTAGAGTTTAACAACATGTTGTACTTTTCTCCTTTAGAATTCTCAAAGTCTAAACAAGGTTATATCAAGTAAGAAAATGAAAGTTGCAAATAAATTATATCATTGTAGGAGGAGATGCAACCATAGGTATCTAGGCTGTTCATGCAATTCCATGAATTATTGGTGACCTACCTGGATTAGTCAAGAAAGACTAGTCTGGGCTGGAAAAACAAATGCTAAAGTCTCTGTGGCTGAATACAGTAGAAGTTTATTGCCTGCTTATGCAAAGTCCTCTTCTGGTTGGAGCACCTCTCCAGGGCTGCCATTCTCTTCTCTTCTTATGGCCTCGCCATCTCAGTATGAGGCCGCCATGGTCCACGAAGCAAAGGAGAAAATTTTGGAGGGTCACAAAGACCTTTTTACCACTTCAACCTAGAAGTGACACATGTCATGCTCATTTCATTAGCTGGACCTAGTCACATGGCCCTGCCACGAGGGACAAGAAATCCCATCTTACACTACCTCGAGAGGAGGAGAGAACCAGAGGAAGCACTTGTGTCCCCACCACCACTTCCATATGCAAAGGCACTGTGCTAGGTTCAGGGATTCAAGGATAAATTACACCCATTCCTTGCCCACGAAGGCCTCACATCCTTATAAAAGAGACAGAAATATACAGATTTTACTATAAAACAAGCACACTGCCAATTGTCCTATAATCCAGCAATAAATATGAGGCATTGGAAATGCAGAGAAAGGAGCAATTAATAACAACAGGGGTGTAAGAGAGGATTTCACAGAACCGGTAGCATCTGAATGTCAATGAAACTAATTTACACATATCACTCAACAAAAGTATATTAGGACAATATCTGAGACAAGAAATGCAGCACGGGGTGCTGCCAAGTTGCTCAAACTCTCCCAGGATGGTCCCAACAGCAGAAAAGAATAAGAAGCTGCTAAAAGCAAGTCCTAAAACTGCTGGCCCATCTCACCCTTGCAGGGAATCCTATGTTTATAATACAAATGTGTGCATGGTAACATAGCTCTTTGTTTTCATGCAAACAGCACCTTCTCCCCCATAATTAAAATTATAAGTAAAACTACTATTGCGTTGACCTCACGTTGCTGTGATTCCTTGTGCTTTTAGCACAACCCCATGGGCCTCCCTGCTGGCCTGTGGGCTCCTATATGAGAAGCACCAAATTGGAGATAACCCAGAGCCATGAGGTCAGCATTATTGCCCTGACTCTGCCAAGGATTAGCGTGTGGCTGGTAGAGGAATCATTTTACTTCTCTGCACCTCCGTATGTCCATGTGCAAAATGAGATGTTACATATCCCATTTTCAACATCTCTTTCTGTAACACATTTCTCTACAACGATAGTCTGACTTTCAAAATTTATGCAGCAGATGCATAAGAGCCCATCAGCAGTTCAGGTGGATGCTGTGAAGTGAATTAGGTCCCTGGACCTCTACACCACCATCCTTTCCGTTAGAGAGGTTGAAAACCAAAACCCCCGTTTCCCAGACTCTCCTGCCGTGAAGGCTCTGCCCGAAGCCGAGACGCACTCCTGTAAGAGTTCAAAGGCACAAGTGCCGTGGTGACCACCCGCCTCTCCCCTTGGCTGCTTTCCTTCTGGCACGCGCTGTGCAAGAAACACGAGGCTCTCCTGTGACAACGTGCCAGGGTCCCTCCCGCAGCTTGCTGGGAAGTTGCTCAGTGGTGGTAGTGATGGCGGCCCTTGACAGGCTGTGCTCTTGAACATACCCACAGTGGTAGCTGCGGAGGTGGCAGCTTCCCTGGGGGGCCAGTCCCTTATTTTTCTGGAAGTTGTTCCTGAAAATCTAGCCTGGTACTACCTGCTCAGGGGATTTTATAAGCACTTTATTCCTCCTATTAAATGTCCTTCTGCTTAAAATACATGCAGCGGCCTCTGTTTAATCCATTAATTAAATAGTCTCCAGTCCTCTCAACTTCTCTTGACCTCGAGCTCCTCAGTCTGTGGAGGACAGTAACCTTGAAAAGGAATTAGCTCCTGAAATGTGTCTGGGCCACCTCAGGAGCCAACGCCAGTTTCAGAGATTTGCTCTTACTTCACCAAAAGCCATGAACAAAGAAGGGCCTCCCTTGGCAATAAAGATGTGAGGACAAGAAACCCTCAAGGCGGAGTTTCAGGCAAACTATCCACTGAAAATGAAAGGTAGCAGGTTGCGTATGACCAGTGCAAGGCTGCAAACAGAAGGGCATGTGTTCTAGACTGCCCTTTCCAGAGCTTTGTCTATCCACAGGCAGTTCATGGGAGTGTTAGGATGCACCTTTCTCATGTGCTGGTCCTCCAGCTGGATATAAACACACCCTGGAATGGGAAAAACAAACCCTCAAGCAAGCAGGGGGACTTTTTGTTTCTAGGGACAATGGCTAACGTTAATGTTTTCTTCAAGAGGGAAGCTGAGCATGCAGGAGAATGGCAGAAGTGTTAGCAAATGAACGATGGAGAGCATTGTCTCCAAGAACCAGCAAGCGTTGCAGAGAAAGCCACGCGGAATTGATAACTAAGGGGAAGCGCCCAAGTGGGACACTGGTAAAAGGCCAAGCTGTGGTCCTGAGGCCAGAGGAGACATCATGGGTCCAGATTCTGCAGCCCATAGAAACAGAACTGACCATAGTTGGTTGCCAGCCAGTGTCCCATAGACCAAAATGACTGGCAGCAAGTATATGTTCCTCTGCAGAGCCTAGAAGGAGAGAGGGAAGGAGAATACAGCATGCAGGATGCGGTAGGAGAATAAGAAGAGCCCCTGTCCCCATGTTAGTGACAATGAGTGATCTGCAGTGATGCTCAAAATATTGTGATTGTGTGGGAATTTTAGTCTCCTTATGCAATCTGTCAAGAAAATATTGTGATGGACTCCATAAAGTAACCACTTCCCTTATCTCTGATTTCACCGGACTCATTAAATGAGATGGGTGGGATGTATTCTTCCTTACCCAACTAAAACTCCAGTTCTACCTGGGAACCAAAGGAGAATGTTGGTTAGGCCAGGTGAG
The DNA here is from genome assembly GCF_040939455.1 of Microcebus murinus. Taxonomy (NCBI): domain Eukaryota; kingdom Metazoa; phylum Chordata; class Mammalia; order Primates; family Cheirogaleidae; genus Microcebus; species Microcebus murinus. The sequence continues at coordinate 90,461,429 of NC_134111.1, read as the reverse complement.
GAGGAGTTTTTCACTGTCTGGCCAGCAGCCATGTGGTTCTTGAGTGCCTCCTAATCTGTGGGAGTGGAGCTACTTGGGAACCTGCGGGAGAAGAAGCCTCAGAGGGACGTTGTCCACAAACACCTTCCTTACACCCTCTACCTGGAAGTGTGAAGGCTGTGGGGGCTCAAAACTGCTGCCCCTGCTCCAAGTGTGTCCAGACTTAATTTCTGGCTGTTGAGTAAGTGTCTTTCTGGGGTTTTCATGTCCTCATGGAATGTTCCTTCAGATTCCTAGTTAAATGCCATTTAGGAACTTTCCAGCTCTCACAGGAATAAAACTGGCCACCCAGCACTGTCATCTCTCTGGACTCTCTGCAGTTACCTGTCCGTGGACACTGTCAATGACCTCAAAACCTACCTTTTAGCTGCACCTTAACTCCTTGGGTCCATGTAAAATTTTCCCAGATCCTTGGAAACCTGTTTTTGCAGTGTGTCCTCTCAGATAGTGCTAAGTGTTCCATACGATCAATCCGTGTCCCATCCTGGATGCTATGTCAGAGCAGAGATGGGGTGCAGGAGTGAACCTGCAAGGGGCAGAGTGTTGTGCACCTGAGCACCACTCTGGAGCAGCATAATGGTACAATATAGGGGACACTTGGCAAACAGTCAGGGACCTGGGTAAGGTTTTGGCTTGGAGAGTCACTTGATCTCCTTCCTGGGCCCTCAGTCCCTGCACCTGCAACTCATTTTCTTCAGTTAGGATCACTTGAACACAGAGGCCCATTTTTGAGCCCTTATATACTGAGTTAACAAAATAGGAGAGTGGGAAGAATAGGAGTTTCCATGTTCCTGTAAATGGTTTATAAGAACCTGTTTATTAGGCACAAACATCAGATAATCAAATCAGAGGAAATACACCCTAGATTAAACCAGGTGAAAACAGAGAGGCAAAACATCTTTCATATAAAAAAGAAGACATAGTAACTTGCCTTTCTGAAACATTGTACACTTTCTTGAAACACTTTTGAGTACATTTATCTCACTTACTCTACTTTATTCTGTGAGCTAGATGAGGAAATTGTTAAGCTCTGTCTCCAGTGTGCTTTATACAGCAAGAACTTCATGAATAAAATCATGTGTTTGTTTCTACTCTAGATGTCTGCTGGTCTCAGACCTGTAGAGTTCTTGTTCTTCGTGTGCATAGAAAACGTTCTGAAGGTACTCATCCAAGACTGGACTCCATGGGGAGCTCTGCCCATCAGAGCCCCCCATCTTCACCCATCAGAAAGGAGGGGCTCTCCCTGGGCAGAAGCATCCTAGAGAGGACAAGACAGATATCTGAAGGAAGTTCACATGCTTCTGCCTGAAACTTGGGCTCCTGTAGAAAGCTTAGGAGGAAGATGTATACTCTGGAAGAAAGCATGCTAAACCCTCTAAGACACCAAATTCCCAACCAAGTCCAGCCCTCAAAGGGAAGGTTTCACATTTTATCCTGAGCTGGAACATGGCCTTGCCTGGATCCGTTCCCTTCATGGCGTCCCATCTTGCTCTGGTAGGGCTCTGCATGTCTTTCACTCCTCCTCTCACCTTCCCACCAGTATTTCCCGTGACTTCTTTCTTCCTCACCTTTTAGTACCACTCTCTCCAGCTCCTCTCCCTATTGCTCTTCCTTCCTTCCCTTCTCTCCCCCAAGGAACTGATGATCCTGTGTTTCAAGCCCAGGTGGCATTAATGGGGATTAGATGCTTAGAGCAAAATAATGTGCAAGAGGAATATTTGCTTCCCATAGAGTTCTCTTGTTTGTTCCTTCTTAACCAGATTCAGCTAGTGGATTTAACATTTGGTTTTCTGGTTTTTGTTCTTAGGGAAATACTTAAAAGAATCTAGCATTGTGGCACACATTTAATTATTTGCTGTTGTCTACCCTGCTATCTATGTTTATTTTTGCCAAATAATTCTATAGATTTCTCAGCAATTGGCTAGTTAAAACTCTTCTGCATTCTCTTCTCATAATGAAAGTCCAGGCTTCCCTGTGTTGATAGAATCATCTTTTACACGTGTGAATTTATCAGCGAACTCAGTTTCCAAAATGACCTCAGACATTTGTCCTCCTTATAACCCACTCTCAGGGAGTTATCTCTTGGCCTTTGGCTTATCTGGAAAGGAAGCTGTGTTAAAGGACATTATTTTGTTTTCATAACCCTTCTGGAATAAAGACTTGTTTTTATTTATTTCATAATTAGCTGTTCTGGAGCTATTTTTCAAATTCATCCATGAAAAGAGGCAGAGAATCCTAATGTATCACATGGGCATTTCATCATGTGTCCATGACATCTGCTTAGTTCTTTGACAGACTAGCAGGACTGCGAGAGGAAGCCTTTCTCTGTGAAGTTTTGAATTTGAACACGGCAACCCTTTCCTAGCCCTGCTATCCCTGGGAGTTTGCAGGTGGTTAGTTATAGAGCCCCTGAGAGACTGCACCACCTGACCTGAAGACCAAGGGTGTGGCAGTCTTCATCGCACAGGCCAAGTTCGTCTTCATCATTTGCAAATTCTGAGACGATTCATAATGATCCTAATTAATAGCACAGAAACATGGACACTTCGGTTATTTGGCAATTTTGGGAGGAAGGGGAATCGTCATGTGTGTGTGCATCATGTAAAGATCTAGATGCTGCAAAGAAGAAAACTTACATTCTAACTTCTCCGTTGTGAAAATTAAGCACAGCCACAATAACCAATAGAACTACAGGTGTCTGCATGTCAACATTGAGTTTTCTAAAATCATACACTCTCAATCAACAATTCTGAATTCATCAAGCTGGTAAATACATATCAACAACTTTTAAGCAGAACAATTTCCTTCTCACTCACAATGAATGCACATGAGGGTTCAATTCGTACACTTTACTTGCCCCCCCCCAGTATAGATAAAAAGGTTTTCATTTTAAAACGATACAAAAATTATGAATACAGAATCTATTACTTCCTCAAACTGCTAGTTCATAGGAAAAATATTTTTTAAAAAAATCTTCCACCAAGCAGAGTTCATTTTGTGTTATACTCCTAGAAGATACTATTTCTAAGGTATGGCATCTTAACAAGAACACTGCCTCGTGTTTGAGCCACTTATTTCCATACACAGAATGCTTTCACATTTATTACCTTATTTTTATTTTGATTCACACAACAAATCTGTGAATCAAAAGTACTACTATCTTCTTCATCTCACATATGTTTGATGTGAGGGTTGGGAAGCATAAGTACCATGCCCAGGGCCTCAGAGCAAGGTTGAGACAGCCATCCCAAGGCTCTCTGACTTGAAGTCCAGTATTCAGTACACTTTCTGCCATCTGCCTCCCCAGGAAATGTTATGATGCAGCTGCATTTTTGGCAGTAAGGGTGATAAGTAGTAGACCTCAAGCCTCAAGTCACCTCAAAGTGCTCTCACTTCCATATTCCTTCTCAATAGTCTCGAATATGGTCACATATTCAAAATCTGAGCCATCACACAACAGAGCAGAACTTTGAACCATCTGAAAGATCACAGGAGATTCCTAGGAATAGAATGAAGCTACACACTTCTTCACCTCTTGAGTCCTCCAAACCACATTTCCAAGGTCACATTACAAACCCAATGTCAGACCCTGAGACTTCTGCAGAGAAGACAACTAATCTTTCCAAACCATAGTTACAAATTTCTAGAATGCAGAGATCAGAGGAATAAAATAAAGATTCTAACATCAAATTATCAAATGATCATAGCTGACTAGTTCCCTGCCTTCCTAGAGAGGTAGGGGAGATATATTTTTCTCTGCTCTTTGCCCAGAAACTGAAAAATAATAGTCAACAGGTCTTGGTAGTAATTACCACTTATGCACATATATCTCAAAGAGAACTACAAAGCACTGAGGAAAGATCACAGATGACACAAATAAATGGAAAAACATACCATTCTCATGAACTGGCAGAACCAACATCGTTAAAATGTCCATACTACCCAAAGTGATTTACAGATTCAATGCAATCCCCATCAAAATACTGAAGTTATTTTCTGCAGGTCTAGAAAAAATCATTCTATGCTGCACTTGGAACCATAAAAGAGCCCAAATAGCCAAAGCAATCTTAAGCAACAAGAACAAATCTGGAGGTATCACATTACCAGACTTCAAACTACACTGCAAGGCTATAGTAACCAAAACAGCATATTATTGACATGAAAGTAGAGACAAAGACCAATGGAGCAGAACAGAGAATCCAGACATAAAACCATCCACATACAGCCATCTGATCTTTGACAAAGCAGACAGCAATATACACTGGGGAAAAGAATCCCTATTGAATAAATGGTGCTGGGACAACTAGATAGCCACGTGCAGAAGAATGAATCAGGATCCGTATCTCTCACCACTCCCAAACATTAATTCAAGATGGATAAAAGACTTAAATGTAAGGCATGAAACCATAAGAATTCTAGAAGAAAATATTGAAAAAACTCTTCTAGATATCTTCCTAGGCAAAGAATTTATGAAGAATATCCCAATGGCAATCACAGCAAGAACAAAAATAAATAAATGGGACTTGATTAAATTAAAAAGCTTCTGCACAGCTAAGGAAATAATCAACAGAGCAAATAGACAACCTATAGAATGAAAGAAAATATTCTTAAGCTATACATCTGATAAAGGGCTGATAACCAGCATCTACAAAGAACTCAAGCAAATCAGCAAGAAAAAAACAAATAACCCCACTAAAGACATGAACAGAAGCTTTTCAGAAGAAGATACACAAATGGCCAATAAACATGAAAAAAATGCTCAACATCACTAATCATCAGGGATATGCAAATTAAAACCACAATGAGATATTACCCCAGTTAGAATGGCTTTTGCTAATATTAAAAAGTCCAAAACAATACATACTGGTGTGGATGCACAGAAAAAGGAATGCTTATACTGTGTTGCAAATTAGTACAACCTCTATGGACAACAGTATGGAGATTTCTCAAAGAACTGGAAGTAGACTTACCATTCAATCTAACAATCCCACTACTGGGTATTTACCCAAAGGGAAAGAATTCATTTTATCAAAAAGACACCTGTACTCAAATGTTTATTGCAGGCCAATTCACAATTTCAAAGATATGGAATCAACCCAAGTGCCCATCAATTCATGAGTGAAGTAACAAAACATGGTATGTGTATACTATGGAGTACTACTCAGCTGTAAAAAGGATGAATTAATGCCTTTTGTCCTAAGCAAAGTATCTAAAGAATGGACAAGCAAACACCACATGTACTTTTTATTAAATTGGAACTAACTGTTGAGCACACATATGCATGGAGGGAAGTAAAACTCAGTGAAAATCAAGCAGTGGGGTGGGGGGAAAAGAGATGGGCCTTTTCCTACCAAACATGTACAGTGAACCCTATCTGGGTGATGGGTACACTTATAGCCCCTGATTCAAGCATTACAAAAGTGGTCCATGTAACCAAAAACATGTGTACCCCCATAATATTTTTAAATAAAAAAGAGGTAACTGTTGACAGCTTGCATATAGAAAAAAACAGATACAAGAAATTGAAGGAAAGAAAAGTCATATATTAAACCTTGAGGGCATGAAAGGGTGTTGGTCAAGCTGAAAAGTTTCATGTGTCTAAGTAACTAATACAACTTTCTGCCACTTCCTTTTCAGGCAGGTTAAGCCCCAAAGCCACTCTATCTTCTCTGAAGCTCTGGCTCTCCAAAGAATCTGAGTCTTTGGAGTACTTCATAGGCAAATAAGGCAGTGATTGCTGCTTAATATCAAGTATACGTAGTAATTTGAACCTGTCTAGTTGCAAGCAACAGAAGCCTAATTCAAAACCGCTGAAATGCAATGGGTACTCAAACCAGGGAATCCAAAGGAGGAGTTGGCTTCAAGGAACAATGGAATATGGACACGTAACCATTTTCATTAGTTTGCTCTCTCTTGCTGTCTCACTTGCTCTCTCTCCCCTCGCCCATGCCCACTGTTTCTCGCTGTGTGGTGTCCTCATTCTCTCCTTCCTGTAACACATCCTCCGTGAGTGAGGATGGGCTGAGAAAGTGCTGGGGAATGCACAGCTCGACAGCTCCAGGCTTATAACATCTCAGCTAGTAGCCCAAGAACAAAGAGAGTGTGTCTATGTAAAAATTCCATAGAGAAATTCTCACTGACTTGATTTGTGTCTCAAACCCACTCTTGGGCCAATCACCATAACCAAGCAGATGCAGGACTGTAATACATCCGTCTCCGTCATATGACCACCTCTGTACACTGTGCTTGCTGCAGTTGTCTGTGCTACCAGAATCAAAAAAGATGAGAACCTCCTCTCCACCCACCCATCCCCACTGAAAAAGAAAGTAATAATATCAGAAAAAGAGTCAGGTGAAGGAATTCAGGGAAAAACAACCAGTATCCTCTACAAATAAAAGCCAAAACTTGGGTCATGCTGGCTTTCCAATTCACATGTGCCAACGGAAACTGAAGGACTGAAAAATTAATGCATGTGGCTTAAGCCTGCATTGCATTCTATATGATCCATTTTCTTTACTGTGTGTTAAATAAAATTCAAGATATTGTCCAATTAGGCTTCTGTCGAAAACCAAGAGTTGCCAAATTTTGATAAATTTATGTGAGTCAGATTATTTCTTAGCCTACAATTCTACATAATGCCATTTGTGAATGCATAAGGAAAGCTAAACTTTGAGTCTACCATTTAAGATGAATCTTTTTATTTATATATGACAATCAAACCAAGCCAAAAGCAAAGCTGGGAGGCTGGGGGGAGACAGAGAAGGAGGGGAAAAGCAGTTGCTTTCTTAATCACTCTTCAAAAGTTGCTTGTTAAAACGATTTTAAAAGTAATAAACTAGTTGGAAGACTACGATGAAAGTAAGTTAAAGTAAAAAAGTTAAAGCAAGGTCCTGAGACACAGAAAGCAAGTAATCAAAGGTGGCACCAACCTTATATACTGGATCTCCAAGAAACCAAAAGCTCAAGCCTCTGATTTCAGGTCTGGTCCCAAGCTTCACCTCCTGTCTTTATTAAAAGCTGTTTATTCCTCTGAGCAGAGCTGTTAGCGTCAGAAAAGTGAACTGGAGCATTAAGACCACTATGTGGATCCTGGAGGTAGACCATACATGGAAAAGAAAGTCTAGGAAGAGTTCTATTCATTTGAATTAATTGAGACGAGCATTTATTTTTTGTTTAAATTGACCCTGAAATTGTTTCTACTATGTTCCTCATGAGGTATGTAGAGACGTAACCTTAAGGGCTAGTCCATTTACAGCAAGAAAGAACTCGGCACGGCTGAGATGCCCTGTGTCGCTCACCCATGCAGGTCATACAATTGATTCCCTTGCAGGGACCAGCCATATGGATTGATTTAGCAGCATTTCACTGCTGCCTAGAGACACGGCTTGAGTCATCCTGTATAAATTACTTAACTCTCCACTATAAAGAGGAAAAAAAAATGTTTTCTTGCACAGCAGTAGCAATTAATGTTCAACATGTTTATGGAATTTAATAATATACAGCCCAGCACCAATCTCCGTATGCAACACCATTATCCTGAGAGAGAGACTTAGGTGGTGTCATCAGCATACAAGACACGGATGATTGATTCATCAATAACCGGGCCTGGCCTTATTACAGCAAACAAATTAGACACCGTGGAATATATTGCCATATAGACAGGACTTCCTTCTCCTGAAATATACGTCATAATTGATAGTGGTGACCTTTCAGCAACACTGAAAAACAGTTTGCAATTAGCAGGCCCCTCTTTTCTTAGTGCCTGCACACATAAGTAGTTGTCCAAAGCTTGGCCCAGCTTTGTGGGATGGAACAAGGCCTAGACAACATCTTCCCAGGAAAGAGTTTGCCAGGAGGGTCAGCTGCTTCTTCATCTTTCTCCTATTTCATTCCAGAGTATGCAAAAAGGAAAAGCAGCAAGTCACCAATGAATGTTAATACTTATTGAGCCACCTCTGTGTGCCAGGTGCCATTGTAGGCACTGAGAATAGAATAGAAAACAAGACAGAGGACCCCACCACCACCACCAGGGGTGCAGAATGACAATAAACACGTTAACAAATAAACACATATTATTTAAGTTCTGATAAGTGACATGCTGAAGATAAAATAGAGCACTCTGCAGTCTGTGTATTTTTAGGTGCCAAATAGGGACTTTAACAATAGGAGACATTTTATGTACTCGGTATCCATGTAATTAAATAATCACCACTGTAAGCAAAATTTTGTTACTTTTATACTTTCTCTTCCCCAAATTTCAAAATTATAAGCATCAGTTCTGAATAGGGATGGGTATTGTTCATGATTCAATAATTTTAAAAAATTTAACTGTTTCAAAATAATTACTGTGTAACTTGTATAGCCCAGATTAACCAACCTGGGATGACTCAATGCTAAAACAAAACAAAAAAAAAAACAGGGAATATTCTATGTTTTTTAAAAACTAGTTATAAGACTTAAAAACATTGAGCCAGGACACATCAGAATCACAAGAATAATGTAACCATGCATGGAAAGTAAGGTCTGCAGAACATTTTGTTCCCATACAATGTTTTATCTCTGTAATATGACATAGATGATATCTATACAGACAAGTTGAAATTCATATTTAAGGCAACTGTCCAAATAATTTAATTCTATTAAAAAAATCATTTAAGCTGAAATACCTAAGTAGTGGAGGTAAACATCCTTCTCACATGAAGTCTCTAGAATCTCCCTTGCAGTTCTCAGCCCCTTCTGATCGTAATCTGGGACATTTGGGTTGGTTGTGAAATTTGTCTCTGTTATAGGTAATTTATGTGCAGTGTCTTTGTTTTTGCTCCCATAACATGGTCACTGCCATGCCTGTGAATCCCAACATCCTCATGTGGCAAATGAAAAGATGTGTGCACTGGCGATGGCTAATATTCCTGACTTGTACACATGGTCTGCAAGTTACCATCATCTTGTCGGGATGTCACAGCCAAAAACTAAATAAATAAAATACTTTTGAACACCTGTACTAACTAAATATTGATTGAAGGAATAAACAATTACATGTGGTACTTTAGGGAGCTTCCCTTCCTATCTCACACTTATTTCCAGAATGTGGTGGACCCACAGCCTGTTGCCCTCAGATCCTTCACCACCCTTCCCTGGCTCTGCTCAATATCACAGGGAGGATGTTCGCCACAGGCTGCATCGCTAGGCTGACATCCAGCTGGATTCAGCCAGTGGGAACCAGCAGCAGAAGAACATGGGGCAGAGAGCAGGAAGAACCATGCCATTTCTCTGTCTCTCTGCTTTTGGCATCATCTTTAGCAGTGCAGGCCCCACCTCTCTCCAGTTGAACCTTCCTTGATTCCAGCTTCTGTGGTTCCGGAAACTCTATCTCCTCCCTAAAGTGGTAGCAATTTCTTGCTATCACTACTCCCTGATTGGCCTTACTGTACCCTGTTTGGCTTCTCAGCTCTTCCACCATCTGTGCAATAAAGTCCTTGAATTAAATTCCTCTGTTTTCGATACTGAATGGTTTCTGCTATTTTTCTATTTTCCTTTTTTCTTTTTTTTTTGGGGGGGGGCGGCTATATACTGATATAGGGAGTTTGTAAGAATTTAGTTTATTTTGAGCTTTTACTATATGCCAAGCATGATGCTACATACTGCAGAGATGCATAAGACATCATTTCAGCTCCTGAGGAGGTCTAAATCTATCATAGTAAAGAGATCATTTGAAGTGGCAAGCATTAGCACAAGGGCAAGGCCAGGGCGCTCTGCAAACACAGAGCCTTAGCTGAATCTGGGGGCCAGAGAAGATTTCTTAGAGGAAGCTATGGCTAAGCTGTACCTTCCGGGGTGAGAGTTAGCCAAGCAAAAGGATGCTAGAAGGGCCTTCAGAACAGAGGGAACAGCACAAGCAACTGCACCAAAGCATCAAATTGAACGTCTTGTGTTTCTGCAGTTGGTATCAAGATGCAAAATCATGGGACAGGTACAGATTGGGAACAGGGAAGTACCACTACACCACAGAGAATGAGGCCAGAGGATAGGAAAGGAGATCAGAGTCAGAAGCAGGTAATGGGCTTGAACTCTCGTCAGTGTGCAATTAGGAGTAATTAATGATTTTTAAATCAGTGGAATAGCATGGTCACATTTACAATTTGTAATTTAGATGGATCACTGGAGCCACACTATTGTAAATGGTAGCTCTATAAGAGACAAGATAAAGGAAAGGAACAAAAATATTACTTGAGCAAGATCACACTAATAATTCAATCCAACCTGCCAGCCTCCAACCCACAGGGACCTGACACTCACTGCGCCGGGAGGAAGAGGGATGTGAAGCTGGGGGTGATACACAATAACCACCCCCTTCATTTGTGTGGCCCTCCAGAGTTTACCATGGACATTTAAACACATCTAGTAATTCTCATAAAACCACCATGAATTAGATACTAGAATCCTCATTTTCCGAATGAGAACACTGAGTCTGAGAAAATGATAGAATCTAAAGTCATATAATGAGTAAGATTTAAAGCTAACAGTTTCCTGACTGCTAAACTTAATAATAAATAAAATAATCTGCCTTCCATTAAGTAGTAGGATAAACTGACATACCTGAAAGTTGAATATTTAGTAGCTAGAGAAACAATGTGGTGACTCCTGTGTGTATATATATATATATATATATATATATATATATATATATATATATATATAATAAGCCTATTTTAGAATCAGTCCATATACTATATCAGGCATGAGCTTGTTTGGGGGGTTTTGTTTGTTTTTCACTACTCCTCTCAAGGCAGATTCCAGTTCTTAAGGAATTGAGAATAATCATAAGTGATTAACTCTGTTTCTCTGGATTGGGATTGAAGAAAGATAGTAAATTTCAGTCTGTAATATCTCAATAACGATTTGAATTCTAAGATTCTGTAACCTTTGCATTCTTCCCCAACATAACAGCAGCATGAAGACAGAAGATATTATCCCAAAGAAAGTACTCATACTAGTATTTGATGAAGAATATATATGGAGTCTAGAGGATTACAGAAAATCATTACTTTTTCTAGTGAGTGGCCTTTCATTCCCTCCAGCAGGGAGGGAAGAGATCATAGGAACTGTTACTCCTGACTCCACACTGGGAGGGTGATGATGGATTCTTCACCATCAGTAGTAACTCAGCCCTTCAGAAGAACAGACTTGGGTCTTCATAGTTCTCCAGACCACTACACCTCTCTCTTGCTAATACTGATCCCCTCTCATGACAAAATACTAATAATGAATAGTCATGCTAATTCCCTATTCCCAGTAGGGGTTAAAAGAGGAGGAAACAATGACACTGAGAGGAGAAAGAAAACCCAATGCTATCAAAGTGGCAATTCCCTTTGAAAAACCTGCTTCTCAACTCACTCCTGCCCTTTCCTAGGATAGCCACTCCCATGACAGGGACAAAGACTGTGGCACACTCAGCACCTCCTCAGATTAGAGCCAGTGATTTAAGACTTATTTCCAGCCCTAGTGACTCCCATCAGTAGCAATAATTCATTTGGGCAGCTACAATTCTGCCCACATTGGAGAATCACTTTTTGACTTTTAGGTGCATGCATTCAGACTCCACATCTTTGTCATAATAAACTCCCTATCATCATGGGGGAAGTAGAGGATGGGACAGTTCTGTAACAGTAGCTCTTGCCTGTGGACCCCTTATGCCATGAGGCTATCCATGTAAACAAGACTCCAGTGGAGACTATATGCTCTGTAAACAGGGACCTTTTCTGTCTCGTTTATTACTGCATACTCAGCATTCCATGGCACATCCTAGGCACTCAATAAATGATAATTGCTAATATTTATTGAGCATATACCATGTGCCAAGGAACTGTTCTAAGCATTTTCTACACATAAGCCCATTTGATCCTCAATGCAACCCTATGGCTTAGGTACTATCATCTGCATTGCAAGATATGAAAATCTAAAGCACAGAACAATCATGTAATTTGCCTTGCGACATACATGTGATAAGCAAACAACATGGGAGTTGGGCTTAGGCAGTCTGGCCACAGAGCTAGTGTGCATAAGCATTAGGCTGCCCTGCCTTTCATTGATTAAGCAGCTGGGCATTCTGTTCTGTATGGGAGGTTGTGCTTGTCTCCCTCCTTTCTGATCCCCCCTAGTGTGAGTCTGAAGAGGTTAAGGGTACAGATTTGAACAGTGCATTCTGTCCAGGTGACAGTCATTCTTCAAAGGAATTTTACCCTCATGCTTTGTCAGTGGCTCCTTACCTTGGGAGTAAAAAAAACCTACAGGAGCCCAGGCAGCTGTACTTTCTCTTGTGTGAAACTTCAGTTTGTTCTGTCCCTAGGTCCCCTGGCTATGCACAGTGCACACACGTTTTCTGAAATAAAACAGGGATGCTGGACGGCAATTTGTCACTTTTAGCAAAGCCAGCATCTTCTTTCAGGGTGGCCATGCATTTCACAAGTCTCTTGGTAATAATGTTTGAGCTGGATTCTGATGAAAAAATCCCTTTGGATATGAAATTTCCTCCTCTCCAAATATCTGTTCTTATTTCTCATCACAAAAACCAGGGGGGAAAAAAATAAATGTTCTCAGCTTGGGCTGAATTTACACTGAAAGTTTCATATCTCAGTAGAACTGTGGTCTTTAAATGCATGTGTGTCTTTTATAATGGTTACCCAGGTGATTTTAGTCTCTCCAGAACATTCACCTTCTGATCTGGTTTTAAAAGAGATGATACCACTAAAAAGCTGCTTTAAACTTGAAAGCAGACTCTCAACACTCAGAGGAAATGCTTATAAGGAAGAAAGATGATTTTGACCTATATACGAACGTTTGGGACTAAAGTGGTTATTACTCTTCAAGAGTCTTGCAAATAGCCAACTTTTCTGGAACTGAAGAGAAAATTCAGAGACATCACTCTTCCTGAACCCTGCACACTTTCCTTTGTTTTCTAGCAAATACTACATCAAGTATCATGCATACAACTGTAGTTTGATCTTATAAGGTCCCCATGCCAGGGCCGGCTAGCTAGAGCCCAAGTGACCCAGTTGGATGTTTCCATAGACCACCCAGCCATGGCACAGTAAATGTGTAGAACAGGAGAGGACCACGCAAGGAGAACTATACCTGCTTCACCTCTAAGATTTCTCTTTCTCCCACAACTCCATCCAATCTATCAACACATCTTAGCACACCTCTACTACCTCCACATACCAGCCCCAAAGCCACTCATTCTCTCCATCTCCACAACTGTCCCCTGACCCCATCCAAGTCCAAGGTAGCCACTAATCTACATTCTGTCTTTGCCTACATGTCGAATTATACAATACATGGTCTTCTTTGACTGGACTATTTAACAAAGCTTAATGTTGTCAAAGTTCATCCAAGTTGTAGCATGTATCAGTATTTTATTACTTTCTATTGTTCAATGCCATTCTATTGTATAGATGAGCCACATTTTGTTATCTATTCACAAGCTGATGGGCATCCAAGACTGTTTTCACTTTTTGGCGATTAGAAATGATGCCACTATGAACATCTGCTTTTTGGCATAGACATATGTTTTCATTTACCTTGGGTGGATATCTAGAGTGGAATTCCTTGGTCATATGGCACATTTATGTTTAACATTTTGAGGAACTGCTAAACTGTTTTTCCAAAATGGCTGCACCATTTCACATTCCCAAACAGCGATGTGTGACAGTTCCAATTTCTCTACCTTCTCACTGACACTTGTTATTGTCTGTCATTTTGATTATAGCCATCCTAATGGGTGTGAATTGGTATCTTATCATGATTTTGATTTGCATTTTTCTAATGGCTAATGATGTTGAGCATCTTTTCATGTTCATATTGGTCATTTGCATATCTTCTTGAAAATATATGTGTTCAGATCTTTTGCCCATTTTTTAATTGGGTTGTTTGTACTTTTGATATTGAGTTGTAACAGTTTTTTATATGTACTACAAGTTTATCCCTTATCAAAATATGATTTAAAAATATTCTCTTCCATTCTTCAGGTTGCTTTTTCACTTTCTTGATGGTATCATTTGAAGCATAAAAGTTTTTAAATTTGATGAAGTCTAATTTATCCATTTTTTCTTTTTTCCCTTGTGCTTTTGGCATCATATCTAAGAAATCATTGCCTGACTCAAGGTCATGAAGACTTTCTTCTATTTAAGTCAGTGATCCATTTTGAATTGATTTTTGGTATATGAGGAAGGAGTCCAACTTCATTCTTTTGCATGTAGATATCCAGTTTTCCCAGCATGATTTGGTGAAATGACTATTCTTTCCCAATTGAATTATTTTGAAACCATTGTTGAAAATCAGTTGATGATAAATTAAAGAGTTTTTTCTGGATTTTAAATTACATTTATTGATTTATATGTCTATTCTTATTCTTATGCCATAGCATGCTGTCTTGACTACTATAACTCTGTAGTAAGTTTTAAAGTGAGTCTTCCAACTTTGTTCTTCTATTTCTGCTTCTATTTTGTTAAAGAATAAAGTATTCAATCATACTTGTTAAAGCTTGGTAAGGTAACCATTGTGATAGGTATAGGAACCACTGCAACAGGTCTTACGGGAGGGAAAGAGATTGGGCTCAACCCTAAATATAGCATGAGTAAGTGGGAATGTAGAATTTACAACCAATGAGTAGTGTGGAATCAGTGGATAGGAAATTACTAAGGGGAAACAGCAGGGGTGAGGGGGATTCTAGTTGAACCAACCTAACAAGATTCTTGCTGAAGTCAGGCCAGGGTGATCAGACATCAGCTGGGGGTGGTGGAAGATGAGGAACCTCATCAGATATGGGGGATGATTATATATCAAGGATGAGGAGTTCTTGCTAAATTGACTTAGCAGAGTTCTTTGTTCATAGTTAAATTCAACTATGATGTGGAAAGAATTAACAAAGATTCTGTTCGGTCAAACTTCAGTCAGGCTTCTGAACATTCTCCTAGGCATATCTGTGCATTTCCTTAAAAAAAAAGTCAGTTTTAGCAAAGACAGATCTTGTTGTTTAGTGTTAATAAAGCACATATATCTCCATATAACAACTTAAAAATATATTTTGACAACAGTGATCTAACATCATTGTTATCTTTTATAATTCCACTTATGCCTAGAATTTTATAGTAGTTTAGTCCTTAAAAACACCTTCTCTCAAATCCACTTTCCACTCCACAGCCATATTACATCATTCACCTGCTGAAAGCCCCCAATATGCCTTCAATCCCACAGAGTAAAACTGACTCTCCTGTCTTGGCCCCCGTCCACTCACTGACCCCACCTACTCACTGACCCCACGTACTTCACTGTCTACTCCTTTATCCCCCACTGCCTCTATCTGTTCTTAAAATCCCTAGGCTCATTCTTAGCGGGGTCTTTTGCTCCAGCTCCCCTCCAGACAGGCATCTTCTTCCCGCTGACCCCTGAAGGGAGGATTTGCCAGGTGTTGGCTCCAGCCCAAGCCACCTGACCTTGTGGTGACATCAGTCTCAGCAGTGGTCTTGGAAAACCTATGGGCATCTTCTCAGAATAATGTTTTAAAATACCTAAAATGAAACATATAGATGGACAAAGAAAACAGATATTGGAATGCAGTGATCCAAATGTTAAAGAAACAGGTGATATCATAATGCATGAACTTCTTTATTACAACATTAAGTGATTGTTGGCCTCATAACTGTCATGATTTTCAAGTAAAAAGTAGCAGAAAAGACCTTTGAAGATACTCACAGATACCGTAATGTGATATGAAACTGTCTCTGATTTCCACTGGTGACAAGTCATAGGCATTGCTAATACTCCTGTGCTTTGTTGCCTATAATTATAATTGAATAAAATGCTACATTTCAATTAGAGATTAGAGAAAATGAAGGGCTTGGGGGTGTTTATTTGTTTGTTTGTTTGCCAAGTTAAAAGCCACACTGAATTCCATCCTGGTTGAAAGCTCCAGTAAGAATGGAATGGATCTGGGAATTTCCTTTCTAACAATCCCCCAAGTGATTCTACCTGTAACAGTATTATATGCAACACCAGGAGAAAGTGATGTGAGGAATGTACCATATCAAGAAGCCATTTCCCTTGTGCTAAATTTCTCCTTTGTCCCATCAAGGGGCCTACACTGTTATCAGGGACTTAGGTCTCAGAGACCTTGCAAGAGGGCCATGTTAAAAAGTAGCCCCCACCCCCCAGGTATCTTCAGCTAAACCCTGGGAGGAAGAGCCAAGCCACAGAGACACTGAGAGAGGCACTGACCATCTGCCCAGAAATCTTACAGACCTCAGGGGCACCGTGGGCCTGTTGACAGAGCAGTCTCTGACTCTGCAAGTCAGCAAAGGCACATGGCTCAGATCTAAGAGAATGTTAAGGACAAATTAAAGAGTTGGAGTGCTGAAGAAAATAAATGTGTTGGCCCCAAAACACACAAAAAAGCAAGCTATAAAATCTAAAATTAATGTATGGTTCAATTAAAAGTCTACAATGCAACATTTAGTAAACTAATCAACTGCAACTAAAAACAAATTAATTAAATTATATCATGCATCAATTAAAGACAGGAATATGTTCTGAGAAATGTATCTTTAGGCAATTTCATTGTTGTATGAACATCATAGAATATACTTACACAAACCTAGATGGGATAGCCTACTACTCAGTAAAGCTATATGGTCTACCTATTGCTCCAAGATACAAACCTGTGCAGCATGTTACTGTACTGAATACCGTAGGCAACTGCCTCACAGTGGTAAGTATTTGTGTAGGTACAGTAAAAATATGGTATTATAATCTTATGGGGCCCCCATGGTATGTGCTGTCTATCAGCGACCAAAACGTCACTATGTGGTGCATGACTGTGCATGCAAAATGATACTTCTAAAAGTGAAAGCACCCACGGACAACAGGTCATAAAATGTCTCTTATACCCCAAATCATCCCTCCAACAGCCCTCAGCTCTGCCCCTTCCCAGGCTGGGAAGCAGTGTGCAAGCAAGGGCTGGCTGTCATTTAAGGAAGCTTCAAAACTCAAAAAAAATCAGCGAAGCCACGCCCTTCCTTCCACCAACTGTCAGTGAAGGTCTGCCTCCTTCCTCCCTTGGGGCACTGCCCAGTCCCCTCCTGATCTCTCTAAAATGCCACTTTGCACCTAGTCAGAGGTCACAACTTCAAATGTCCACAGGGATCCAGGGACCCAGTGGATTCCTTAATCATTCCACACATAGTATCTTGGGTCTATGCACTTCTTTCTTAATGGTCTATGATAATTGACTAAAACCTGAAAATATATATATATATAGTTTTTTCATAATATAAGAAATATAAAAAAGGAAAAATTGGCATTACTTTAAAAAAGTAAAACTATAAAATCCTTACTAAACCTTTTATAGCCAAAAAAAAAAAAATCTCATATTTAATGTGGGATGTGGGTTGAATATATTTGATGTGATGTGGAATGGGACCTCTAAAAGTAAGAATGCCTAGAGCCCATGAAATTCTTACACAACCTTAGAACCAGGCAAGAAATAAAATGCATGGAGCAAGGTATAGAATGAATATCAGCAATTGACACCCAGCTCCCATGTTGGCTATGGAGATGTGGCCAGTGCATGCTCTTTCTGAAATGGACACTTGTCACTCAGCTCTAGCAAATTGTTATCTCCTGAGAGAAGGGTTTCAGCATTGTCAGGTAGTCCAATTTCTGGAAAAAGTCAGAACTCCCGATTTTTATGCAAAATTTCCAGTTTCCAAATGTTGACAACTGACTCAAGGTTTTAGTATACAGTCAGTAGGCCACAAGCAAAACTGGGCTGCAATGGGTTTGGAAACATGGGTTGCACTGATTTATATCCGAGAGAGAAAACATAAGAAACTTCCCTCTGGGTAGTTGGGACATGCAAGTTCTCCAACATGGGGCTGGGACTTGCAGTGCAGGAATGAGCAGGAAAGCATACCGTAAATGATTTAAGCCTGCATTTATAGGTTCAGAATTAGGTTCAGCATGAATATTATAAAATTATTTGAAGAATAATTAGTTCGATAATGAGTCTGCAGGTGAAAAGCAGCTGTTTTGCCCCTGGGCTTAGGGTCACTGTCTCTGCTGTGTGAAGAGTCAGCAATAATTAGAAGAACTCACGGTGCCAAACTAAATTAAAATTTTTCAAACCGTTACTCACTGTATGATATAATTTTGTTTCATGTTCCCAGGATGAGGAAACTCAAATTAAGTCTCTATTCATTACAAAAATAGTCTAACTAATTTAAGGCTATGAACTATCTGTTTGTCGATGGTATTGAATGGTTTCTATCTACTGTAACAGATCATTCCACACCAAAATAAATGGCAGTTGATCATATGCCAATGATTTATTTAACAGCACTCAATTGTACTGAACTCTGAAAATGTAATGGGTCTCAGTGGACCCTCTGCTTGCTATTTTTCTGAAAATAAAATATTGATGTAATTGGATTTCCCACCCACATTGATCCTCAAATATGCTGATGGGATCAGTTTAAGCAAAAAAGGGGAAATGAGGAATTTGCGATAATCATTGAATAAAGTTATTTATTTCAGAACACTTAGGGTGTGTTCCATTAAGCTGCCTTGAAATCCATAGAAACCTTTGGATGGTGGTTTCAAAAGTCCTAGGTATTGTTACATAATTCCAGGTAAAGGTCAGGAAGGAAAAAAAAATCTACAAATGAACACTTAAGAGAAGCAACCTTCAAAAAGACTTCATGGACCATATTCCTGGGATACCAGACTAACTCGTTGGTTCAGTCAGTTTAAGGAGGAAAATGCCACAAAACCAGTTGTTCAGCATCTTTGAAGAGAAAAACAAAACAGTTTATTAATTGAATATTCTCCTTTTCAACCTGGGATTTTGCTATTGTATAGATATAGCTTTAATCACACCCTACAACCCTCCAGTTTCAGGGATGTTACCCCGTAAGCAAGACCACAGGGTTGAGCTTTTAATCAGATGGGCTTACTCTAAAGAAAGTTCATTTACTCTTTCCTTTTAGATTTTCTGTTTTCTTTAGTCATCAACCTCTGAACTAATCCTGTTAATAGAATGATTTTGCCTTATTTTTAAACGTCTTCTGTGATCCCATCCAACTGGAGCAATTGAAATGCTTTCTTTCATCGGCATTCAAAAGGTAGCATTAGCAACAGCAACAATAAAAAGGCTCAAATCCCTCCTGAATTTTCCCATCATTCCTAAAACAAGATAAACAACTCCCTGGAGTATTTAAGTTCTCAGAATCTAGATAATTAAATATTTTTTGTTTTGACCATAGACCACACCCTCACAAGGGGATTGGTCAAATGGCGCCACCCAAAGGCTATTTCAAGATCTGCCGATTTTTTGCTATTGAAGAAAACCTCACTTCCACCCGGCGGTGTGAGCAAATCTTCATGCTGGAGTTGTATTTCTACTGTGATATGAATAGTGGCTTGTAAATTAGATCATATTTTAAGCACACTGGAGAGCCTGATAATTTAAAGAACTTTGTTGTGAATCTTTTTTGTACAGTGAACAATTTATCTTTTCTGTGAATTTGGATTAGGTTTTCTTTAAGTAAATATACCTTAAAAATGTATTTTCATCTCTCCTCAACAAATGAAATGCCATCAAGAAAGCCTAGTCCGTAGTCAGAAGACCTGGGTCTTAACCCAGCTCCTATTCTGACATGCCAGATAACATTAGGAAAATTACTGGACATCCCTGGACTGGGTTTCCCTATCTTTTGAAAGGATGATAAGGTTCATTTCTACTTTCCAGAGTCTTTAAGGAATTATATAAGATTGTTTTTTAATGTGAGGGTGTTTTGTAGATTACTGTAGACTATTAGTGCTGTTAGTTGTTATTAATAATAATTATGGTCATGGTATCAAAGAGAATGGGGTTGGGTGATCATCAAAACAACTGTAGGTGGACTGAAATTGCCAACCTGATCCTTCAAACATGCTTAGGAATAACATTCCTGGTTTAAAGATATCTCTGAAGGCCACTCTCCTGATATTCCCTTAAAATGTCTTATCAAAAACCAGTTGAGCTGGAGACGCCCCTGAAAGTGCAATGAGTCTCTGAATACACACTTAGATGCAGACCTCTGGCATATTATTAAATTAGCACATGAAGGAGTCCCTTGTGTTTCCTGGGGCAAACTAAAGGAAGTCTAGCTTCATGTTTTTAACATTTTAGTAGTTCATTTCTTTTTCTCTGGGGAATCCTATGCACATTTTCTATAGTAAAGAAGTAATTGGTAAATATTTTAGATTTTATTTTTCCCTCTTGATCCATGGAGAAATGTGAGTGTGGTGGGCAACTAGGCACTCAATTGGTAACCAGGGTAGATGAGGGAGTTTGTACAAATTAATACGCCAAGAGTCTAATATTAGCATTAGACTCTTGCCTGTAATATTGCAGGCAAGCCAAATTTATTCCTCCAATTGTATTCTGAAAAAATGTCCCAACACCTTGTAAAAGTCTGAATCAGGGCTGTGTAAGGGCATTTTTTTGAAGCCACTTATGGGAGAACAATGACTAGTAAAAAGAGGTCTAAAATTAGTTTCTTATACCAGGTCTCCCCAAGAAGTGGTAAAACCAAGCACATGGGAGGTCTCCACCCTGCTCTCCACTCTACTCCCCTAAAATGTTACGTAACGTTTGGGGAGTTATTTAACCTATGTTTGTTTCTTTTCTCCACAATCAAAACAAGGGGTTGAACTTAGTTCCCAAGCCTAAAAAATACAAAAGGTGAGTGTATACTTTAATCCAAAACTGGGCTATAAGTAAAACCCATTAGATCACAGAAAAGATTATCATAGAATCAGAGGAACTTAGAATGTTAATACTGGAAGGGAATCCAAATAAACCACTGGTGGTCTGATTTACATTAGTCTGTTTTGAGTTCAAGCATCATGGGTCATTGATCATTCTGACCTCATTGACAAAATTCAGTCTGAGGATCTCCATGTCTGAGGACTTCAAACTTCCAAATATGGAAGATTCAACCTCACTGAGGGCCTGCTGTCAGTGAAGACCCCACCTTGGAGGCCACATTCACACTGTTCTATCCACAACCACCCATTGTTTCCGTAGTATCTTTTACTTTTCTTTTCACTACAACAAAGCCTTGTATTTGTAAAGCTTTTGATGGGTTATAAGGTGCCTACATACATAATATCAGACTGGGTATTGTTCATCATTTACAGAGTCATTTCTGAGGGGTCAGATAGTATCTGCATGGTTCACATTACAAGTAAGTTGGAGAACTTAGTCTAGAATCCTTCTAGAAGGGGATTCCAAACACTGGTCATACCACATGGCCCCCTGAGGTATCTGGAATTAAGGGGTTCTATTACTATACAGAATACTTCGAAATGTGTACCCCACAATGTCTAGCATAATCTAGAGCAAATGGTACACATTGAGCTAACATTGTCTGAATTAGACTTGGATTATCTTGGATTATTCCCCAGAGTCTTCATCCACCCAACAGCTAAACAATCTCACCCGTCCTCTTCTTTCCTTGTGATGATTCAGCGCCAGACTTGGTAGACACCCAAAACTTCCCTCACAAACAGCTCCATTCAGTGACTAAACCCACAACTTCTCCATCCAAGACCAAGGCAGCAGACACCTCACTAAGAGGATGCGTAGCTACGTTACTGTGCCTCAGAGAATTCATCCAACTCCTTACCCTACCCCTCACCCCATTTTTGGATCCCCACTGTTTCTGACCTGTTGCAAAAATCCTACCGTTCTGTCTTAGCCCCTGGTTTTTCCAATGCTGTCTGCTCATTTACTGACTTTGGTCCCTCCCTGTTTTGTTTCCTGTGTGGAAAAAAAAAACAAAAAAACAGTGTTCTATGTGGCTAGAAAGAGATATTTTCTAAAAAGCAAGATTCTCTCTGCTGACAGGAACCACGGTATCATTTGATGTTATCTCAAAAGCCCTATCTACGGACTTCCCAAAGTACAGGGATGCCTGCCGGACGCCCAGAAAACGGTTGCCACATCCAGCCTGCTGCTGCTGGGCAAGAGCTGAGCTGTGATAGGAAGCTAACAACTTGGCTGATACTTCTACAATTGTGGGATTGTGAGGACACAGCCTACATCCAGCATCTGAGGTCTTTGAAATCAGACCTGAGGCCCTAGATCTTAAAGAAGTGGTGGGCAGAATTTGCGACAGCTTTAATTCATAAATTAAATTTGCTTTCTGACACTGATAACTTGCTGATTTTTTATAATATTTCCCTCTTAATTGTCTCTCTCCCACAACCAGAATATGAGCTCTGTGAGGGCAAAACCCTTTTCTGTATCATTTATAGCTACTAAAAAAGCTCCTGGAACAGGCAAAGTTTTCAATAAATATTTGTTTTAATAAATGAATCAATGGATGGAAGAATGAATGGATGACTATGAACGAACAAATCCACCACTACTGGTACTCTTAGATGTGCCAAAAGCGCTGCATTAAGCATTTTCACACATTATCACAGTGATTTTCAAAAAGTCAATTTTTTATTCAGGCAAAGTATAGTAGGAAATGCAATATATGAAGCAGAAAATGAAACATAAATGAAAAGGCCAAAAGAAGCAATAATAGGTTCCTGGACCTTTCTCCTCTTTTAGAGTCTCATTTTCTCATTTAATTATCTTGCCAATCTATTGGGTATGAATTATCATCAGTCCCATTGTAAAGATTAGAAATCTGAGGCTCAGGAAAATTAAGTGACCAAGGTCCAAGGGCATAATAAGCTAGGAAATTATAGGACAAGGTTATAAACCAGCTTTGTCTGACTCATAAAGCCCTCTTTGAAGCTATGATTCTATAGAGCCTTAACATTCTCTGAAATTCTGGGGAACTCTTTCCAGAATAAGTTAACAGTAGGTTGGTATGTTCAGAGCTTATTTAAATAAGATTGGAATAGCTTTTTGTAGTGTTTAATAATTAATTGCTGTAGGTATATGAAGAATGGCTTTTTCTTAATGAAAAATTTCAGGATGATATTATAATGTTAATATTCTCCGAAAGTACTCTCATGTGACATGGGCCTCAATGTTAAGGGCAGAAAGTATTTTCGTTTTTTTCACAGACAATTCTTGAAAGCCTAGGTATTTAAGAATCTTCATTCAGGCAAATTCTATTATATGAGAAGTAGCTGCTTGGCAATTTCTAAGAATTTAATAAATCTCTCCAGGAAAATGCTGGTTTCAAAAGGAAATTTCAAAAGGGACCCAAGAATGCTCTCTGTTTTCTTGTATTTGCATTACAAATAAAGAAGCTTTTTCAGCTGGCTATGAGAAGCCAGAGAAAACAAGAATGTTCCTTTTACATTATTTGGCGAGTGGTATTGTATTACCTTTTTTTCCTTTTAATATGAGAAGCCCGCAGACTTCATGGTACAGATTCACAGCTCCAGAACTCTTGCTAAAAGGTCTGTGGAATATCACTTTCACCAAGCCACATTTCCTCCGAGTCATCTGTTTTTGAGATGACCTCTGTGAGAAAGGATGCCGACCACAGGAATAGCTGCCTTGCGGGACCCACCAGGGCACTGTACACTCTTCTGCTTTTTACTTTTACTTTCAGCCTCTCATTTCACATCCCACGTGTACGTGCATGTGGTAAAAATACACATAACATCAAATTTACCATTTTAACCAAATGCATTAAGTACATTTACATTATTGTGCAACCATCAGCACCGTCCATCTCCAGAACTTTTTCACCTTCCCAAACAGAAACTCTGTGTGCATGAAACAATAGCTCCCTATCCCCTCCTCTCACCTAGTCCCTGAAAAGCACTGTTCCACTCTCTATCTGCATAAATTTAACTGTTTAGGTACTTCATGTAAGTGGAATCATACAATATTCGTCCTTCTGTCATTCTGTGTCCTTGATATATCTGACTTTTGTTTCCTTTGAAAAGAGGGTCATTCTCTGGTGTCCATGGTGAGGTTATACAGTCCTGGCACTTTGAAAAGGTTATTACTATTTTTTTAACACTGAATTTACACACTCAGTAGGAACAGTGTTAATGAGTCTGCAACATTTTATCAAACAAATTATTAAGATTATATCATTTGGTCTTTCCTTCCATAAAAAATGAAAAAGCATGGGATGAACTAATAAGCCCCTCTCTCAAGGATGAGAGGGTAATAATTGGCACAAGTCATCTTCTAGAACCGCCTAGAAAGTCAGGAGCTGCAGTTGCAGAGAACTGAAAGGGGAAGGGGCCAAAAGGAATATTAATGTTTATTCCTACAGCCTTTTGCAACTTCATTCGTGATTTTTTTTTTGTCTCTGTAACCTTCTCTGTTTCCCCTGTGAGGGTTTGTAGGAGGGAAAAAATCTAGAGAGAAAAAGAAAATTCCTGCATGTGAGTGTGGAGGTTAGACTTGCAGGGAAAGCTTGGGAAATGCAAAACTCGGAGGGAGCTGGGGTTTCCATTCTTCTTTGCAGCTGGTCTGGGGCAATGAGAACGCCAGAAGGAAAGGTAAGTGGTGGCAGCTGTGGAGCAGAGAGGCAGGCAGCACCATGGGGCCTCTGAGGAGGAGAAAGCACTAAGAGGATATGGCCCAGGACAGAAGACAGGCCCCCTGGGGTGGCCTGGCAGGTGGCTCCACCAGCCCCTGGTCAACTCAGGGCTAGCTCTGATGCTCTGATCAGACAGCCCAAGAGTAAAAGCCTCAGGGAGGAGCCAGTGCAGGAGGACTTCCTCCAGCGCAGCATTGGCTACCAGTTGATGAAGTGAGAGATGTTCCTGGTCCTGGAGTCCTCCCAGAATATCTGCATCAGGACACTGGTGATTGGACAGAATTCAGCCTGCAGGTGTATGGAGTGGCAGCAGAAGAAATCGCATTTAAAGAAAAATACCACATTTAAATGCTTTCCAATTTACCACCATCCCCACCACGTCTACCCACATGGTGGCCAGTGAGCTTCAATGCATTCACCTCAATGCAGATAATGAAGGTTGGATTCCATGGGTCTCTGTTGCCATGGGACTCCCTGCAGCCTTGGGTTTGATTTCTAAGAACATCCTATAGTGTTTCTGCGCTCAAATATTGACCCCTCTGCCTCTCTGCTTTACCATATGGATAACATAAGGTGATCAGGGCAAGAACGTAAAGAGGCGGAAGCAAAGCTGATGTGTGCAATTGGTTATTACACTAGGCTGCTTCTGTTCATACTCTGGGGGTAGGAGTGCTTTGCTCACCCAAGATAGTCACTGCAAGGGTAGACAAAAGACCAGTCAACCTCAAGTTTGTGGTCTGTTAACATGGACAAGAGCTGCCTTGTTTCTCACTCTTTTCCCATTTCCTATTTTTGTCAGGGGTCCTAACTTGCCACCAACTGGGGAATTAGGTCTACACAAGGTTTAAGATCAGCACAATGGGAGATAGACAAGATGTCTTGCCTTAGTTTCTTAGGGCTTCCATAACAATGGACCACAAACTGATTGGCTTAAAACAACTGACATTTATTGTCTCACGGTTCCAAAGGCTGTAAGTACAAAATCAAGGTGTCAGTGGCACCATGCTCCCTCTGACACTCTGGGCAGAATCCTTCCTTGACTCTTCCTAGCTCCTGGTGGTGGCTATAGATCCTTGGCATTCTTTGGCTTGTAGCTGCATCCTAATCTGCCTCTGTCCCCACATGGCATTCTCCCTGTGTGTCTCTGCCTTCACATGGTGTTTTCCTTTTCTTATAAGGACACCAGTCATCTGGGATTAGGACCCACCCTAATGCCTTCATCTTAACTTGAATACATCACAAAAACCCTATTTCCAAATAAGGTCACATTCATAAGAACTGGAATTGGGGTTTGGGACTTCAACATATCTTTAGGGGCACACAATTCCACCCACAAAAAAAAAAAATACTCTAACCTCAAACTCTTGCCTCATCTGGGACCCAGTGCCCCTGCCTGGATTCCAAACTCATTCACTGAGACTCTAACATTCTGTTACCCAGTCTCTCTTTTTTGTGTTTTTGTTCTTCTTGGCTAAAAAAGCAGAATTCTATTCACTGGACACAACTTGAAAAACCTATTGATCCTTTGGTGTTTGTCTGGCTTCCAGACTTTGAGGCTGAGACTCATGGTTTCAAGGAGTAACTCTGACCACAGTCCAACCAGAGCACTTATTTTACAAATACAAACTTTACAAGTTTGCTTTTTAGATATTTCATTCAAATAAAGGTCATGTTCATTTTGTTGAAAACAATAACCCCCACACCTATAACCCATGTGATTGTCATACAGTTTTAAACATCTGTCTATATTTACTATACTTTCTCAAAGTAATTTTGAGAAGTAGGAAAATTAGTTAACTTTACAGCAGGGTAGGAAATTAAATAATTTACAGTAGTAGAAGAGCCAATTATGAGAAATAAATTAATTTCTTCAAACATCAAATAATTAAATTAGTTCAGGTTTACACTGACAAAAACATAAATGGAAAGCTGCAGCAACTTTCAAAATTGTGGATCTTAAAATAAGTCTCAGCCACAAAATATTTGGTGGCAAAATTTGCTTTTACTTTAATTATTATATTAATTATATTAATCTTCTAGCTACCATGCTGATATGGACCTGGTCTAAAGTCATATCCATATACAATAGCAACTAGAGCTAATCTAGTAGCCCTCTACCCTCTTTCTAAACAATAGTGCCTTCTCAGCTTATAAAGATTTGAGCATCTCTCAGGTCCATAAAAAATTAGGCATTTTCTAAGGAGCCACAATTTCTATTCCTTCAGTGCAGAGAGACTCTCAATGGTAGAACTAAACAGGCTAAAGTTGCCAGGAACCATGTCATCTTCTAGTTGCAAAAAATTCTATTTCTTACAATTTATAAAAAGATTAACAACTTGGCCATGCTTACCATCTACAAACATGAACTTAATGACATCATTAGAATCTTCCAATTGACCATATCCATAAACCCAAAGAAGAAAGCTAAGAATTTTCTCACTACCTGTCACTCTGGTTATTGATAAGTGTGTATGCATTTCTCTCAACTGCCTGATTCTCCCTTGTGTAATTTTAAAATAAATCATCTTCATTAAATGGAAAGTAACTCAGAAAGTGCAACTGACCAGCAATCACATGCTTTGCTGCCGTCCAAACCCAGCCAATTCTCCAGCCACTATTTCTGCTCATGGGACCACCAGAAACTAAATGGAATATTTTCATCCCCTGCCAGGAACACATGCCAGTATTTACTAGTACTTATGCAAAATAATTTTCCAGAATCATTTTTCAAAAACTGAATGCTCAGTTGACTTATAAAGTCTAAGATGGATTAATAGGAAAGAAATAGACAGTCCCAGATGCACAAGTTATCAATTTTATGCACAGGATGAGTAAGCCTTACATATTTCAACTAAGCTAGAATTACAATATCCCCATTTCTCTCAGGAGAAATAGTGGCTGATGTAAAAATGAAGACGTGCTTTGTTTTACTTGCATAACAAGAAGCATTTGGGGCTGGATTAAAATGATTGACATGAAGGCTTAAAGATGCTGCCTTACCAACTGTATGTCACCAGTTCTAAGCCATGTCTACTTGACCATGGGGGGGGGGGGGAAGAGCTGAATGACATAAGATGGTCTTTTCATCCATTAATTAATTTATTTCTTCATTAAACCAAAATTGATTGAGCCCTCACCAAGTGCAAGGCATTGTACCTTTGAATTAAAAGATAAAGAAGAGAGTCTCCATTCTTGCAAGGGACTCATAATCTAGTCCTTTTACTATCCTCATATGCATTCTCTTTGTATCAGTCAGGGTTTTTAGTTGTAAGCAACAGAAACCTTCTCTAGCTAGCTTACGAATATGGAAGTCTTCAGAAGAGTGAGGGACAGCTCATCAAATCTAAAGACAAGGCAAAGAACAAGGGCTTAGAAAGAACAAAAGCCAGATCCCTTATGGGTTTCTAGGTTGTAAGAAAAAATACATAAAACTTTCAGATGGCTTCTCCCTAAATGAATGTTCTCTATTTTTAGTCTTTGCCATACCACTTAGGATTTTAATTAGCTTGTATTGTATCACATACACACCCTTTCACCAGGAAAGGTACTCAGGGGTACCTTGAGTAAAAGACTCACCAAGATCATCTCAGAAGAAGCAGCAGTTTCCAAAAGCAAATCTAGGTGCTCTTTCTAGGAGAATAGGGAATGGATGCTGGGCAAGCAGAATAACCTTGTCCTAGTCTTTATCCCTCTCCATATCCCTAAGTATACTTTCCCTAGGGCTAAGTCCACTTGATCTCCAAGCCGAGGGCCAATCTTACCCTAGGCTGTGAAAGTGTTATAGCTGAACAGCTCCAAAAAATAGTATCAGTTCATCTTTGCCTCAGGTCTCACTCAGCCCTTGTATCCAACTCTGATAACTGGGTCCTGTGCTGTTGCTAAGGTCCTGAGTCCTGGGGACCACCTGAGCCTCAGAGTACCATCACCTTGGTATCCCCCCTATCCAGCATAGGACCTGCTGCACAGGTGCTCAAGAATTGCCTGTGTCCGATGCCTGTGTCCAGCACAGACTCCTCGCTTCTTTCTCTACATTGTCACCCCCTCCCTGCTCACTTGTCCAAGTACTCCAATCACACCTAAACTAGGGGCCCTGCCTCGAATTCCCAGGCCTGACCTCCCTCCTTATTTTCTCCCTAAAACTGGAATTCTACACTTGAATCTGGGCTATAAAACTGGGTGGTTAAGCAGCAACATTTTTGAGTCAGAAAAGCTATGTGAGCTTGAATGAATTATACCTTGCTGAACCTCAGCTCCTCATCTGCAAAGTGGATACAATAATATTTACCTCATTAGGTCATTATGGGTAGTAAATGAGATTAAGTGTTTTAAAATTACTTAGCAAAGTGTCTACAGATAGTAAAAAGCTTAATAAATCACCCTTGATCCTTTCATCAAACATGTTTCAAAATTTTACTTATTAATGTCATATTCCTGCTATTTGACTCCCTGAGTTTCAAAGCACTGCTTATATTCACCCCCAAGCCTTGACTGCTGCCATGCTTCAACCTTGTATTTCCCGCACTTTGGACTGGCACCAGCAGTTGCTACCCAGACTCCCCATAGGTGGCTGTGGCCCACCCTCTCTGCATGGCATCTTCTTGGTTCACCTCAGTCCCTGCAAACCAAGTTCAGCTTGATGGGCTCAGGCACGAGCCCCCCTCAGCCTTTTCCCTCTTTGCATCCTGACCAAGGGACTTGGCCCTTCTGATTTACTCATTCTCATTAGCACTGCTATGGAAACATCTGGTCTGCTTCCAGAGAACCAACCCTCCTGGGACCACTCAATACTCACCAGATTGCTTTGCAAGTTCAGATGGATTTTTGTTTTGTTGTTATTGTTTTTGCTACAATTATTTGGTTGAATCCTTAGTTACCTAAATCCTAGAAAGGCTTTTTGCTCTCTTCAGCAAATAGTTTATCTAAACATATTGATCACTTTCTGTGTGCCAAGCACTCAAGTAAGCACCAGAAGCAGAAAGATTCTGCGTCCTACTAAGAGATGATGCCAACACAGAAGAATCACAGACAGAGATGCCATTGTTAGTCATCTCCTTCCATTTAAACAGACAAGCAATGTTGACACAGGTAGCTTAAAAATTAATTCTAAACTAACATCACTGAGGTTGGGTTCTACAATACTCTTTGTCGATTATATTTGCAGGGAAGTACACCAATCATTAGTGCAAAGCTCAATGAATCTTCACATCCAGCACCCAGATTAGGAAATGGAACATTGCCAGAACACCAGCAGCTCTCCCATGCTCCCTCCCATCTCTCCCCACCACTGGGAACCACTGGCCTGATGTTGGACAGATGCACACAGTGTGCACTCTTGTGTGATTGGCTTCTGCCATTCATCATTATGGTTGTGAGGTTCATCCATGTGGTTGCATGTAGCTTTAGTCCGTTCATTCTCATTTCTGCAGAGTACTCCTTTGTATGAATATCTTACACTTTACTTATCCACTTTCCCTAAGTGGACATTCTGTTTCTGGTTTGTGGTATTATGAATAACATTGCTATGAACATCCCAGCACCATGTTTCTGGTTGACACATGTACTCTTTCTGTTGAGTTTAAATCAGCAGTGGAGTTGCTAGGTCATAGCGCACGTGTATATCCAGCTTTAATAGATATTTCCCAATGGTTCCACTCTCTGTGTGTGTTTTTAAAGATGCTACTATTCTAGAGAAACAGCAGTTCTTTCATGGAGGCCTACTCTGTGGGATCTAAGGAGCTGATTCTAGGACCTGCACTCCTAGTTCTCAGTTCAGTTCTCTTTGTGTTTCCTCTTTGTGCTTAGGGGAGACTGTTTTTATTGCCTGCTGGGCAGGTGCAAAATGCCAGCATCAAATCGACAGTTTATATACTCCCCTGGAAAGCTGATGGAGATTCCTCAGGGCCTAGAGGATAGTTCGCCCTGGGCTTCAGGAGCATTCTGCGTTAAGGAAGGGAGGATTTATTATATCAGAGATAAGGCATGGGATGGCTGGGGTGAAAAGAGTTGGGTCAGAACACCAGGCCACAGAATCCAAAAACAGGCCTCTGAGGCCCGAGAACACCCTGGGCAGATGCTGAGGAATAAGTCAAGAGCAAGCAACCAAGAGAGAGCTACCAAACAGCCAAGGGGAGGGTAGGTTGGACAAATACCTCAGTTCAGGGACTATTTAAAAAAACAGACCTAGTGGCTGAGTTGTCAGAACCCTTCTCCACATTGTCAAACCTTTGAAACATCTATGTACACTGGTACAGTCCACTTAGAAAGCAATATAGCAATAGATAATGATCCATTAGATATTTATGCCTCTGAGTGCAGTAATCCACTTCTGAGAATTATTGTCAGACTACTATTCAATACAGAAAACAGAAAATCAAATCTAGTAACCTGTTCTTTATAAGTATATTTATATTGTTAAGAAAACAAAAAATGTGGAACAACCTAAATGTCCAACAGTAGCAGACAGTATATCAGTATGATTGACTCTTATAAACTATTAAAACTAATTAAAAATTAAATTTCCATGCAAGTTTCTTTAAATTAAAATTTTAGGATACAAAATTGTACAGACATTAAGATTATAATGAAACAAACATGCACATGAAAGTGGACTGAAATTGAAAACAAGGACATAGCTAACACTTATGCCCACTGTACACTAGTATTGTTCTGTTTTATACAAATTAATGCATCCTCCTAACAACTTTATGGGGTAGGTAGTATTATCAACTCCATTTTGTAGTTGAGGAAAACTAAGCCACAGAGAGCTAACCTGTCCATGTTAGTAAGTGACAGAGCTCAAGTATTTTGACCTCCAACTTCTTAAAACTTAAGTCTTTATCATGAAAATATGAGTCATACAAGGGAAGGGGACTATTGGATTTCCCCATCCTTGTATGTCTCTTAATATCATTATAAGATATTAAGATATGACATACAAAATAAGATATGACGAACATGTTGAGCATTTATTTAGTCTTGTCATATAGGGCTAAATTCTTTTGCAGACATCATTTCACTAAATGTTTACAAGAATCTAATGCCATTGGGACTACTGTCTTTAGAGATTAAAAACCGAGTAATGTTATCTAATTTTTAATAAAAACCTCAAGTAAACACAAGAGAACAAAACCTACAAGATTCCATAAACCCATATGGGAAGTGAGTATACCACAGAGAAACTCATTCTGAAAAGGAGCGAAGTCAAGCTCCTCCTCCTGTGGGAAAAGCCACCAGTGGGAAGCAGAGAGGTGAATGTATGACAAAGAAGGCCTGCTTTCTGCTGGACGGTGGCCAAACCATAGGAAAATTTCATAGCATAAAATGGAAGTAACACAAGCAAATTATCTGAAGGATATAAAATGGCCGCTAGAGGGAGAGGACAACAAATGGTTAATTGGGGATGTTTGGTTTTCCTTGTGGTCACTGCCAATAAGCACACTAAACAATCCCTGAGGATGTGAACTCCATGCCTGTGGAAAGGGATTATGGGAAGATTCTTTGAGGATTTAAATTTAAAAACCTTTGGTCTTGAAATCAGGCTGAGATAAGAGAGAGTGTCTAAGTGCTGATGTACCAAGATTCTTCCAGGCCTAGAGTTTTGGTATCGTGCATTAGACCTGGATCGCACACCTCACTGAGTGTCAAAATTATTGAGCTGTATATACAAATACACACATATATACATATATGTAAATATAAACACACACAAATGCATGATTTGTGAAGGTTAAAGTAGCTAGAGTTATAAAATACAAAGAACATCACTCTCCACTTAGATTGCCAAGACTACCAACCTTTGACATGTCTCCACATAATTGCATGAGCGACCTGTGGAGTTTCAGCACCAACCAGCATCTTTGTCTCCTTTATAGCTTCTCTTCTAACATGTTGGTTCAAAAGGAAACCAGCAAACAAGTAACCTTACACTGGGTCCAAGGCAAAGTTTGGCCCATCCTAGAAATCAAACCTGCCTCCAGCTTCTGCCCTTACATATGTCTACCTTTCTCAGTCACCATGGCATCCCTAGCACACAGGGCAGTGCCTGGCACATAGGAGGCACTCACTATTGACTGAACTACTGTCAGATCACAAATGAGAAAGAAGAGCCATATTCCCATCTGCCAGCAGCTCAAGAACATTTCAGAAAATCGTAACTGGAGTTAAGAGAGGAGTCCACCAGATTATGCAATGCATACATGTGCCCAAGTGCATCATGCAGACATTTTGCATGCTAGGGGTCTAGCAAGAGGAAGGGTTTGTGGAGAGGGAGGCCGGTGGGAGGGTGGGAGCATCCCCGGCCCTGGAGGGGCAGATGTTATCCCAGGGATGCTTGCAGCCAACCCTGGGTACTTGGCAAGTCTCCTCATGTCTCTGAAGCTCTCATTGAGCATCAAGGAGTCACAGCAGAGACTGGAAAGCACTTAAAATCCAAGAATGTTAGAGCTGGAAAGAGATCATTTGATCCAACTCTCTTGTTTTACAATAAGAAAACCGAGGCTGAGAGAATTAAAGCATTTCTCCCAAGATCATAGGCTATTTCTTGGGGAGCCAAACCTAGGAATACCGTCTTTGTAGCACAGAGGACATTTTACCCATCTCAGTGGCAGGCGCTAGGCGCTGGAGAGCATCTATGTGGGCAAAGATACAGAATCAGCAGAGTCGATGCCACTAACTTGCTAGAAATGGGCAAGAAAAAAGGCAGCGGATCTGGTCCCCTACTGTAGACCTAGCCCAGAGGCAGGCAGAATATAAAATCCTACAGGCAGACCTGGAATATATAAATCAGAACAATTGGGTATAATAATAATGCAACTATCAATGGTTAGCTCCACAGAAAGCCATTTCCTTGGGAGGAAAGGGGAATAAAAAGAAAGCTTTGTTACTCGTTGCACTCAAACCTGGTGAAAACATCAAAATAATCTCATTAAAGAGTAACACACTTACTCAAGACAGACAAAAGGAGTTCATAACAGTCTTAAAAATCTGTTTAAGGAATTTCACTTAATCCTCTCCTTCAGTAGACTTCTTTTTAATTTGCCTGTAGACTAATGCTTACATTGTTTTATTTAGGGCAAGGGCCTGTCCCTGCAAATAGGTATTTAAATAAATGTTCCTCCCACGACCTGAAAGGACCAGTTGGTATTGATCTAATCAAGCCTTTCCAGTTCATCTGGTGACAACTCTTTCTGCAAACCTCTGAAGGTGACCTCTCTTCTCATTCTTTAATAAGCAGTAGTTTCTTTTAGACTAGGATGTAATAAACAAGGTCACTTTTAACACCAAAGAAACATTTACATAAACCAACAGCATCAAGGATATGCAATTAAAAAAAATGAATAGTTAATGAGCCTGCAAAATTATATGCACCCCTTCCCGGAGCAAATCTTACTGAATGATGAGTGATGGAGTTTTCCATGGTTGAATTTTCTTCTTTAATTGAGTAAATAAGCTAAGGTAAGAATTAAAGCATAAATTAAAGCACAAAAACATAGACAATATATGAGAGAAATGGGGGGATGGACATGTTCTAATAAAACAGCAGGAAAATTTATGTTGCTGTTTTTTTTAAATATTCATGTCTCCTTTACAAGTAACATCATGTGTGCATGTGTGCACATGTACCCACATACACACACAAAAGAAGCTGTGATGTTGGCCTTGGGGTTTCTTTTACCTATATCCTTGCACTCTCCATATTCATTCCTTATCACTCCCACTGAGAAAAAAACATGTACTTCAGTTTGTGAATTTGTCGTCTGCTAGCTGTGGTGGGTGCATTATTGGCTCCAATGCTTTACCCGTCTTGCACTCTCAATGTATGTTCAGCTGTGGGACTCACTTTGGCAGAGTAGAGTAGATGTGATGGTACAGCCAGTTCCAATCCAGGGTCTTGAACAGAGTAGAGTAGATGTGATGGTACAGCCAGTTCCAATCCAGGGTCTTGAACTGCCTTGCAAGTTTCTGCTTGCCCTCTTGGACCTCTACCACTGCTGTGCAAAGAGCCTGCCCAGGGTGGCCTGCTGGTCCAAGAGGAGGATGAGGGATACACAGAGCAGAAGAAAACCAGCCAAGCTCATCCTAGAGGGACCATGTGAGTCAGCCATGATTAGCAGAGCCACCCAGCCAAGCCTAGCCAAGTTCAGCTGACCTACAGGCTCATGAGCTATAATAATAATATTATAATAATAATAACTAGTAATATAATATTATATAATAGCTATAATAATAGTAACTGTTGTTTTAAGCTCCTGCATTTTAGAATGACTTATTACACAGAAATAGCCAATAGATACATAGTCATGCATTGCATAACAACGTTTTCAGTCAACAACAGGCCACATGTACAAGAGTGGTTCCAAAAGATAAAAACACCTTATTTTTACCGTACCTTTTCTATGTTTAGGTATGTTTGGATACACAAACACTGACTACTGTGTTGCAGGTGCCTACAGTATTCAGCACAGTAACATGCTGCACTGGTTTGTAGCCTAGAAGCAACAGACTACACCACATAGCCTAGATGTGTGATAGGCTATACCATCTAGGTTTGTGTTAAGTACACTCTAAGATGTTCACACAATGATGAAGTCACCTAAAGACGCATTTCTCAGAACATATCCCATCAGTAAGTGATGTATGACTGTACTCAATTTGTTTAGAAATTCAACGAACAAGTGATGGAGAAGACATTTCCCTATCAGCGCTTCACTTCTCCCATTTGCACACAAAAGCTAACACCAATGGCTACCTTCCCCAGGGTACCATGAGGTTTAAATGCCCATAAGTTTCTTAAGCTAGAAAACTCACACAGCTGAACACAACGGATTATGCTATGGTATGTTGAAAAATGAAAGAAATAGAGAAAGAAAGAGAAAGGGAGGGAGAAAGGGAAAGAAGGAGGGAGGGGAGAGAAAGAGAGAAGGAGGAAGAAGAGGAGGAGGAGGAAGAAGAGGAGGAGGAGGAAGAAGAAGAAAGAGAGGAAGGGAGGGAGGAAGGGAACAAAACCCCTCCACACTAGAGTCATTGTATTGCCTGAAAGGACACACAGTAAAGCAGTGACTAAGTACACACACCCACGTAGATAACTGAGGTATTTGTTAAGATTGATGGCGGTGACATCTCATTACAGATAATTCCCTTGCATAAGAAGATATATTAATAGATTAAAGATCCATCTGAATGTCCCAGGGAGGTAGTACTGCCTAGAAACTAGAATAGTGCTGTCTGCAAAATGAAGCCCAAATGTCTTCTTTCAGTCCAGGCCACAGCTAAGAAACCTCCCCTAGGCTTCCTCTTCCAGCATCCAAGTGACCACCTGAGACTGCAGTCCAGTCCGGTGAGTGACTGGGGCTGCCGTGCCCTTTGTTCAGGAGTGACAGGCACCACAGAGATGCCTCATTTTACTTTATATTACGCAAGTGATGTCAGACTGAATCCTTAACTAATTACTAACCTGCCCTGCCCTCCACCTAGGGCCTTAGAGCCCAAATTGCTGATGAGATAACTGTTGGCCAGTCTACCCTACAAAGAAAAATCATACTTCAGCTAAGCAGCTGTCACCTGAACCTTTAATTGATCAGAGAAAGCTCCATCAGGAAGAGTTGTGTGTGTCCCCCTTGACAAGTCCAAGCACAGAAAGAGACAAGGTCAGGTGTGTCTTTATCAATCAGAAATTGGCACCAACACATCAAGCTGGTAACTGAGAGAGGTGAGAAGGCTGGGGGTAGGGTTGCGAGGGGGTCTCTAGCCAGATATGCAGCACACGCACACAGACATACACACAGGACAATTTCTAATCCAGGCAGCCTGTCTCCACCTGTCCTCCACTGAATTGGAACTGATAATAAGAACAAACAGGCTACACCTTCAACCAGACGCTCATCCACATGCAAATAGAGCTAAGACATCAGATCTATTCACCTTGTCAGCATCCTTTCTCCATGTCCCATGAAGCATTCCCTGTGCAACATACAGCAATTAAAAGAACCAAGTGTCCACTGATAGCTCCCAGATTCTCAGATAGAAAAGCACAAACTCTCATCCCAGAGAGTTTCCCAGGTCTGGGTTTATGGAGATGCATCACACATCAGGGCTGAAAGGGGAAGCCCTGTGTTGCCCTCATGGCTGGAGAAAAGGGACTTGGTCCCCAGGTGTCCTCACGTGATTAGTGGAGGGAGGCTTTCTCCTTTCCTTTCACTCCCTTTAGTTAACTTACCTTTCTCTCACTGGGTAAATATTATAATAAATGCCCTTATCCTTCCAGGAGACTGGGTAGCATATCAGTCATTCACAATTTGGTGTGAGTGTGATTAGATGATTTCTGTCAAAAAGGTTGATGGTAAAAGAATGGCCACTTGGTTGTGCTGGTGAAAAAGGCCAGTGTGGAGCACCAGACAATGCTTGGGAGGAAAGGGAACTTCTGTGTGCAGACTCCAGGCTTTCGGAGCTGTCTGGACCTGTGCGGACAGGAAAGTCTGAGATGGAAACACGCCATGGACACCGCCAGGGGAGCCGTTCACAGCGCATCGTGGTGGGTCTTCAAACCCAAGTCTTCTCCTGAAGGGCAAGTACTGGGATAGTCACAGGTGTGCTCAGATGTGCTCAGCTGTCTGAGTCAGGCCTGGAGCACCCACAGCCCTTGTGGCCACCACTAGCCACAAGCAGCTTCTTCCATTTAACCCACTTTTGCCATCCAAATATTGTCATTTTCTAAGTGTGTCATGATGTGAAAAAGGGTTTTACTATAGTTAACCACTTCAGAATTTTTCCTGTAACCAGGGAGCCAGGTTAGTCATCCAGCTTTCTGTGTCACTATGGTGCCTCCACCTTCTCATCTATGACATGAGAAGAGTGCACTAGATGGTCTTGAAGGTTCTTTCTGGCTCAATATCTCTGCCATCTTCCTGACTGTCACATTCTGGAAAGTTCTACCACTCCCATCCATGGTCTCATGCGAGGACTGGGCTTAAATGCTACTTTCTCTGAGACAGACTGGTTTAAACCCCTTTGCTAGCTTGTGCTTATCCTTTGAAATGTCTGATGACACTTGCTATTATGTCATTTACTCATCCATGAGGCCAGGATTTGCTGAGGGAGGGTCTGCCCCATAAGTGCACGACTTGGGGATTGGGCTGTGGGTTTAAAGCCCAGTGCTGCGGCTCACTGTGCACGTGACCTTGGGCAAGTTACTTAACCTCCGCTTGCCTCACTATCCTTGGTGAAGAAATGAAACGAATAATCATGTCTACATCTCAAGGTCATTGTAAGGGTCAAGTGAGTCAGTGTTTGTAAGGCACAGTGCCTGGCATCAAGTAAGGGTTCAGCAAGTCTGCAATTGAGATTTTTGATGATTTCTTTACACAGCACAGGATAAAGTTTCTATCCAATGCCATTCTACCATCAGGCTGTAATCCACATCTGCTTCTTTGACACCTTAATCTTAATCTTCAGTGCCTAACACTAAGCCTGGCATATAATCATATAATAGAGGTTCAAAACGTTGGTTAAAGGAATTGACACAAGGACTGTGCTTTGTTTTCAGTCCCATCAAATTTTTCTCTCTGTGCTAATTTCAAAGTTTAAATTTTCTCCTGTTTAGCTTACACTGAAGTCTGCTTTGTTCTCTGTCTTTGCAGAGAACAAGACCAGTTGTAAATTTCTCTGTTCACAAGAGAAATATTACCATTTGGGGAAGTTGTCTGAATACCTTTCCCCAAACTTCTTTCTCCCAGTTTCCCAGTCTAATTGCCTCTTAAGGAATAAGCATTTGGGTAGTCAAATATCATGACCCACAAAAGAGGAAAAATTCAAAAATTTATGCATTGGATTTCCAGATGTGGACAACTCTTATTTTTGCCTAAATGCTATTGACAATTTATGGTTGTCTTTAGAAAATCATTTGATAATGATCCAACTATCTAGAACCTCTTTTACTTTATGCCTGTTCAAAGAAAAGAAAGTTATTGCCCAGGAAAATTTCCAGACTGCCATAAAAGCAAAGCGATTGCTGCCAAGAACCATCTGCCATAAAATCTCCTCTAACGGCTTCTTACCTTCGTGTATCTGTAAAGCACCCTTTTTAAAATCAGGAAAGGCCATCAATCATTTCTTTTAAGGTTAATTGCAGATGTTTAATGCAGAAATTAAGTATTATAAAATATGAAATAAGCAGTGTGGCATTCTAGAATTCGATGTGAGTGCTTCCCAGAGAGAAATGCAAGTGCCAAGACTGTGAAACCAGCAGCTGGCACGTGGTGGGGCCTTCTGCAAGTCCCCCCTTGCGCCTCAGCACCACATCTGCTGAAAGAGGGTGGCTGGTGGCAGTCTCCTGGACCTTAAGGGCTTTTTTTGTGAGAATCAAATGAGATAAGAGAAGGGAGAGCACTTTGAAAAAATTAAATGTGACATGAAAATGAAAGACGTAAACTTTCTTAATGAGTAAACAAAAAAAAAACTGTGTTGGTAGTTCCACATTTGCATGACATTCAAAGCTGTTGTAATGAAGATGCAGTACAATAAGAGGATTGGGCTCCAGGTCAGTGGTTCCTAAATCTGACCAAGCATCTGAATCCTTTAAAAACCTCCCAAATGAGAATTTCCATAGAATGTGTGTGTTGGACCTGAGAATCTGCATTTCAGCAAACTTCCTGGGAAAGGCTGAGAAATGAGGCTATTGGGGAAATACTGGGCTGGATGATTTCTAAGATCCTCTGCAGCCAGAGAAAAATAGAAAACCTGTCATCTGTGTTGTCGTCTTTGTTAATGTCTGCCACGAAAACTAATGACTCCTGTGTCACTTGGCACTCTGTGCTATTGCTCTGCCCAACCCCCACGTGTCAGAGGGTAAATTACACACTGCCACTGGCATATATGGCAAGGATAAAAGGGACAGTATCACTGGACACAGGGACAGATGTAGCCCTCTCCCTCTGCCTGCACCCACAGTTCCAACCTGAGAGCAAGTGTCCCGTAGATGGGGCATTTCATACTGTGTCTGCTATTTAAAAGATTCTAGTGGAAACTGGACATTTATCCAGAATAACCGAGCTACTGGGATTCCCTTTCTTTTCCCCTCCCTTGCTCCCACTTTCCTTCTTTTATCTTCCTTTAACGTTCATCTGTGATGCGCCTACTATGTGCCAGGTCCTGTGCTAAATGCTGGGGCTTCCACACTGTGCCTGGCGCAGCTCTGTCTGGTAGGGAAGATCCAACATGATGGCCCTTGGAGATGATGCTATGAGAGAGGGCACTTGGCTGCAGATTCCTCCCACAGTGGAGGAATCTGACCCCACCTAGAAAACTGACGCATGAGATATAAAGAGGAGGAGGAATTGACTAGCAGAGTCAGTTGCCTGGCAAAGATAAGCCAGGCAGAGGAAACCATTTATATGGAGGTCCCACAGGACTAAGGCCAAGGTGGTCATCCTGGAGAATGGGGGAAGATGGGGTGACATGTGGTGACACAGCAGAGGCATATCGATGTATAGTGGGGCATCCATTTGACACTTTGAACTTTATCACAAGAGCAGCGGGAAAGCAAGAAAGGGTTGTAAGCTCTGCAGAGGAAAGGAGTGGACAAGAGCACTCCCACTGCAGGTGGGAGCAAGCGTGGAAACGGGGAGCCAATTAGAGCTGTTAAGTCTGCCCAGGTAACGTGGCCGTGGCAGCAGCTATGGAGATGGGGAGACATGGACAGTTTGGATAGATAAAATTAACAGGAAATGAATTTGAGTTATTATTAGAAAAAAATAAAATCATAATATATTCTGTTTGGCAGGAGAGCAGGTCACTGGTTGGAGGAATGAGAAATGTTGCAGTAAGAAGTTTGAGAAATTGTGACATCATCCAACTTCTTACACAGACAAGGAAGCCCTGACCCAGAGACATTAAACAACTTGTTTAAGATCACAGGTCTAGAACATTCTCTGTGCCTCAGGATCAGTATAAGTGATAATCAAGGCAGAGACAGCAAAGCAGCTGGGGCCAGGCTCCAAGTCAGGCTGACACCAGACTCTGCAAAGCTGCTAGGAAGAAAAGAAATATGTTCAGTGGCCCTCAGGTCCTCAGCTGGCCTGGACCTGATAAAGTTTTATGCTATTGCACAGCGCCATGAAAAAAAGATTGTGCGAAGAAGGGAGCCAAGGGCACCATCTCCAAATATGAGGACTGCAGCCCTCCTCCTTCCCCCAGCCACGGAGTCAAACAGCACTGTGTCCAGGACAAATGCAAGTCAACCAGACCTTGCTCACACTCCCTCAGGACACCCCCATCCACTCATGGGGGCCTCTCACACCTACTTTCCCAGATGTGTTCCTGGGGCTGATGGAGCACAGCTGGAAGCACGAAGCCCCCACACCCAGCCCAAGCAAGTCTTGGGACTTTGCAGACAACGACACAAATGGAGGCAAGAGGCTTCCCCTGGTGTGCATTACACTCACCCTCAGCCAAAAGGATGAGCACAGCCAACGGCGTGAGAGACCCCGTGTGATAGCTGAAACAACGCTCCCCTCGTACGGATTGATATCGTGGCTGCTACAAGATTAATTGTATTTTTCCTGGAACAAAGCTGGAAATCACTCAAAGGGTAATAAATGCTGAAATCTGTCTATGCTCTGCCAAAATTTCAGACAAAAAGCCAATAAGGCAATTTTTACTTTACGTGCTTGAATGGATTTTTTTTTAAACAGATCCATGCTGAAGGCAATGGACTAGATCAGGCCAGGAGTTCAAAAGAGACAGCTCGCTTTGGTTTAAAGAGTGAATTCTCCGGGGTCAGCTATACTTCAAACCACATATTGGCATATACCACCCAAGGGAACCCATAGCCTACATTTCTTTGCTAAATTCCATGCAAAAGTAATGGCTTACCAGGTGTATGGACAACACAGAGGTTTCTAAGGTCACCTCCTCTTATAATGGAGAAGCCAAGAATGTGGAGTTTATGGGGGCAGGGCAGAGAAACCTGTTAGCCACAGCGACTTTGGGTTTTGAAAATATTTCAAAGGTTGATATTGCAAAACCTCATCTTGGAATCAGACCAAAGCCTTTCGGGGCTCCCTCAGGGTTAAGTAGATGGTGATAATAACCTATGTCATATGTATAAAGCAATTTATAGGTTGTAAAGAATTTTCATACATTATCACATTTATCCTCCCAACAACCCTGTGAGCTGGGCATTATTAATCTCCCTTTACAGGTGAGGAAACTAAGGATCAGCTATTTTAAACGGGCTTATAGAAGCGCATTAGAAGGAATAATCAGACATGTAGATAAGGACTCCTAAACATACAACTGTGTTTACATCTAAACACAGACCAGGCTCTAGCAGAAATTAGATGGCAAACTCAAAATAGAATAATCTTCAGAGGTTTTATAAGGAACTATTCATACAAGTGAGGAACAGGTGTAGAAAGTACACAGGGATAGATTGGTCTTCCAGGATGAATAGTGTGGCTGTTACATTTCTAGGCTGAAGGAGTATGGAGAGGAAGAGGATGCCAGAACTGGGAGAGAAAAAGAGAAATCTGAAGGGACTCTGTGGCCTGTAGTCAAAGCAGGCAGTGAGCTGGGAAAAGAGACAAACCAATTGTCTGGGTCCCAAATTGGCCAAAACTAAACAGAAGTCAGAGGGCAAAAGAGCAACTGACGTAAACCATATGTCTGAGACTCCCGGAGCAGAAAGCAGGGCAGAGTAAGGTAAGGAATAAATCTGCAGGGGCACGTGGAAGATCTCCAACCCAGATGTCCTCAAAATGTTATTCATCATTAAAAACCAACCTATACACCCAACACTTAGAGATCAGTTAAATATACAGTGGTTCACACAAACAGTAGAATATTTGTCTTTCCATGAAAACCATTTTCATACTCAGTGAATAATAATAACAGAAAGTAAACTCATGACATCATAGAAACTCAGAAGAGTCACATATTTTAAAAAAACCTGCATGCACAATATGATTCTGAATGTGCTCAAAACAAAGAAAGTTGGAAGGAAAGACATGGAAATGGAAGATATCTGAGTAGTATTTCTGGGCTGCAGAATTACAGTGTTGTTTTTGCCATTTTTTTCATTGTATGTTTCTCTGTTTTTTTTTCAAATGTTCTTTAAAGAGCATATATTGTCATCATAACCTAGAAAAATACATATCTGACTTAAAGCAGATTGTTTTAAATTCTTAACAAATTCTGAAAAATAAAATGTTAAAAATCCTTGGCTCCAGCTAACTCTTGAATCTTCAACATAAGAAAAAACAGGAAGAAAAAATCATCTATTTTTCTACTGATATCAAATTATGTGCTGGTTATTCTTAGAACAGCTCAAAGTCAGTTGTTTGTTTTATATCTCCATAACAATCCTGTGACAAAAGAATCATTGCCTCCTTTTACAGACAAGATGACTGAGGCTTACAGAAATCCTATCACCCATACAAGGTCATGCTGCTAGGGAGTGACAGAGCTAGGATTTGAACCAGATATTCTGCAAGCAAGGTCAATGCTTGTTCTAAGGAGCTGGGCCATCTCCCTAAGAGGCTGCTGTACTCCCAGGAGCTCTGTCCCATAGAAACAATCTCTCTTTGATCATCAGGACTCTAAAGAACTATACTCCAGCAGACATTTCCCAAGCACTTCTTGGGCATCCTGACCCAACAATACAGATCTAGAAATTCCATGGAGCACAAAAGAGCACATCCTCGTCTGGTGGTCCATTCATAAAATCTTTACAAGGCATTTGCTAATCTCAACGTTACACAGGCTAAGATGTACTGAGCACCGACTACATGCCAGTCACTGAGCAATATGCTTTTATTTATACACATCTCATTTTATCCTCACAACCTTCTGGGGCAAGTCTCTCACTGTCCCTGCCTTATCTAGGACCATAAAGTACAGAGAGTTTAAGTAACTTGCCCAAGACCAAACAGCTAAGTAAGTGGCAGACCGGGATGTGAATGCAGATTTGTCTGACCACAAAATGCAGTCTTTTGGGACTTATTAATCAGATGGTGAGATAGGCCATGCTTATTTGAGAAAATACAGGATAATAAATCAGTCATACTTACTAGGACTTAATAATAATTGTCCCCCACTGGCTTTTATGACACTCAACATCCTGCCACAAGGACATCATTCTACTATGTAGCTTCCTTCCCTAGTGTGAGTTAGGTGCGGGTCCCCTATGCTGGAAATGTAGTCTGCCTATGAGCCCAAGAAGAAGAGGAGGGCACAGACGTTGGTGAGCATTCGCAGTGTCTGCCACAGACAGAAAAGCGGCTCCTCCCCTGAGTCCTCAATCCCAGAGCTCATTCCCGGGTGGCAGAAGGAGCAGAGGTTCTCAGCATGGTCCAGTGATGGGTTTAAATTAGTCTCCACTCAAATCCCTCACTCTGCTCTCAGCACCGTTGCAGAATAGCCCCACAAGGAGGACAGTCCCCAGTGCCACGAACAGCCCAGTTCGAAGCAAGACATTACAACTTCTCTGAGAGCCCCAGCCACAGAATTCTCAGCTTTGTCGTTCCTAGTTACAGGAGATCATGACAATTAACTAGTAGATGTGTTTACTGCCCTTCACGCGTCCACACCCCGGGGAATGGCAGAAGGCCATTGGAATCAGCTCTCATTCCAGCTTCTCTCTCCCACCCTCCACTCCCA
This sequence comes from Microcebus murinus, assembly GCF_040939455.1. NCBI lineage: Eukaryota > Metazoa > Chordata > Mammalia > Primates > Cheirogaleidae > Microcebus > Microcebus murinus. Next base: position 90,417,174 of record NC_134111.1, on the reverse strand, counting down.
CTCCAGAGCCAGAGTTTACTCTTCCCCCCACAGGGCGGCTGTACATTAAGATTCCATTTCACAGTGGGGTGAAAAGATAAGATGTATCTTAATTTACCTGGTGTTCTGCCTGCCTAGCTTACTTAGATTTTCGGCCTGCTGAGAAGGAATTGGGTCTAGCTTAATGATCAGTTCAACACTTAACCTGTTGCTGACACTTGAACGTGTTCTAACCCTGGTTAAAATTCAGGGACAGCATTTAGGCAGGTAGCCTGCGGGTAGGAGATCCTCACTGGCCCTCTGTCATTACTTGATTTTCTGCCCAGCAAAGTCAAGAAAATAGGACTTGGAGTGAGATTAAGTCTGAACTTCAAAAATGTCATTCCTTGAATTCCAACTACTGGTTTTAATGCTTTTTGGCATGGGTGATGAGGCCCCATATTTTCTAGCCTGACACCCAAGCTTTGCAGATCCTACAGCTTCCAGGAGCTTGGTGGTTCTCTGCTGCCTACCTTCTACAAATTATTAGAAATTAATTTGACTTGGTTCAGCATTATCTGACAATTGCACTGACCCCCCTGTGAACCTTTCTGGCTAATTTACATCCCCGCCATGTGGCTTAATGTCTTCGATGCCGGCACATATTATTTAAAGCTCATGCCAATTATAATTTTTTAATACAGTCTGAAAATCATGCTGTTACTTAGCAACAAAGGTCACTCCAATAAATAATAATATCTTGCGAGCCTATTGATATCCTCGATTCTTTTTCATGGGGATTGAGAGTTAGTAGTGAGACCTTTCCCAGCTATTGCCAATGTTTGAACTACTGACGAGTGTCTGCTACCTGCAGCTCCTTCAACACGTGCAAGCTCTGCTTGCCATTCTCCCACTTCAGCCCCTTTAGGGTGGTGATTGGGTGGGCCTGGGTGAGTGCCTGTCTCCCCAACCCCTCTTCCCAGAGTCCCTAATACCTACGAGCCACAACAGGAAAACTATTAATATACGGATTCAAAGGGTAATGGGATTCAGAAATAGCATATTCACATCCCAGGAACCTTTTATTTCAGAAGTCTAGGGTTGAACATCACTAATAATATGGAAGGCCATGACTTTTTTTCTTGTTGTAGACTCTCGTTTTCCCCTAGGAAATGATCTTAGCTGCAGGCATGTTGCTCGGGTGGACCTCTAGTAGATCATGTCCGGGGTAGTCAGGGATTAGGGATTCCACAGCATGGCTGGGCCCCAGACTTAAACCCTAAGGGCCTCCCCCTCGTGGTGTATCTCAGGCTCCTAAAGGACTCACTGCCTTCTCTTCTCTGCTGGGGTGAAAGTCTCCTTCTTCCCTGGGTGATGGGGAAACTATAGTCACCTTGAGAAGCTCACCACACAGGGATGTTGAAAAACTGTAAAGCCCTGTATGTATAAGGAAATCTTTGTTATGAGTGCCCAAAGAAGATCAAGTAAATATTCACAAAGCCTGGCAGAGTCTCTAGAGAAGGAAGAGTCTAGCCACTCTTCCTGTCCCTTTCCCACTGCCCAACATATGTTTTCCTAGAGGTCATTCTCAGACAAAAGGCCACTGACTTTTGGTTTACTCCTCCTCATCAGGAGCCTCCATCCTTAGAGAACAAGATTAGTATTTTCTTCTTGGAGTTTGATCCATTTGAGACCTCACAGGTGCCTACAAAAAAGAGAAGTGGTCTCATACTACCAATGTATATTCTTTGTTCTATAGAAATCAAGGCCAGGTTGTTAGTTCCCATTAATTCACTGCCGAGAACTGGGCCAAATGCTGTACATATGTTGCCTAGTTAACTCAAAGACAGAGGTGCCACTATTATTCCCATGTTACAAATGAGAAACTGAGGCACAGAAGAATTCTGTATTATTTGATTAACATGCATCAGAAACAAGATATGTAAGCAGAGATTTTGGCTGCAAAAATCCACACACTTAACCATTTCCCTTAACTACCAGGATGCTACAGAATCATGCTCATCCCCTTGCTAATGATAACACTTATTTTAAGGGCCATGAAATCAGACCAGACTGGATTTGGGATGGTCCTGTCTTCCACAGCCAAGCTACAAAACAAAATTACAGGAGATCTTCCTCTTTCCGTTCTGTTATCCAAGATGAATCCCAGCAAACTGAACCAGCTGAACTCTCACTCCTTGGCCAGTTCTTCTGCACTTATACAGATCCAGCCTTAGTAGCATCACTCACTGCACACTGCATTTGCAAGGCACTGTACTAGGCACCAGAAGAAACGTAGACATGTACCTAATCAGACAGAGAGCCGGGTTATGATCTAAACCAATGTGTTCTGGTTGTGAAATATCCTAGCTGGGTAAAGAATCTAACTGAGTGGGATGTTAGCACCATTTTACTTTATCTTTTATATATATATATATATATATATATATATCTACCACTGCACTTCATTCCTAGGGACTGGAGGAAAATGCAGCTATCACACAAGTGGGTTTCTTTCCAGACCAGCACTTTTCACATCCAGAGAGAAGGTCAATGGTCTGTAGAGAAAGGACTCAAGTTGTATCATGTCAACGAGCCCCAGCAGGATCTTCTCAGATTCATCCTCGGCCTTAAGGCCTCCACATTGATGACAAGCCAGAATGTTCCAGTGTGCATGGGCATTTTCATCCATTATTCCATTTGAATTAAAAATCGTTTGAGGTTTTGTTCCTAGGCTGGTGTAGCCTGGGGCCTCTAAAAAGACAGCTGTTAGAATCTGCTCACCCTCCTAGGGCTTCTGCGGCACATCACTAAGAATCAGGGTACAGCCCACAGGCCTCTAGCTGGCCCTCTGGCAGGACATTGCTTCCTGCAGTCGTCCATGGGACAAGAGCCAACCACACCATCGGGAACCACAAAGAGCCCGAAAGGCAAGCAGCCATCCTCTCAAATCCAATTCATTTCAGTATCTCTGCTTCCCAATGCTGCTCTCTCTCTGACCCTGTTGTATTCCTATGTTCTATTTAACTTGATTGCTGAAATGTGTTTGTGTTATCATGTCTCAGTGGTTTGTATGTTTTCTTAATTTTTATCTTATCCCTGCCCCTTGGTATATGAGAGCTGCCTTAAAGCAGAGTCCTCATGGTCTCAGCTTGTCCATTCATTCATTCACACATTCATTCACCAGATATCTATTGGGGGCTATTATTAACGGCAGGCTATGCAAGATGTTGAAGATACAAATGAATAAAATACCACCTTTGTACTTGAGGAAGTCAGGGTCAAATAAGGAGGCAGACAGGTAAATCAAATCATTGTAATGCCTACAGTGAGTTTGTGCAAAAGCCATAAATAGACCAGAGAAAGGTGAGACAGCCTGGGGAGGAATGGAGACACCTACTCAGAGGAGGAGGAGATGGGGGTAACTGTGCTAAATTTTAAGGACCAGAGAAGGGAGGGTTCCAGAAAGAAGGACTGGGACAATCAAAAGTAAAAGGACATGAAAGAGTCAGAAAGGTTTAGGAAACTGCAGTAAGTTCCCCATTGTCAGAGAGTGATATGTGAAGGTAACGTGAGGGTGGACCAGCCCCAGGGGTCAGGTTTTGGAAGGCATTGTGGGACCCACCATGGACTTTGTTTAATAATATCAATCGCTTACCATTTTTAAAATTTACGATGGGCTAAGCCCTGCATGATGCATTGCACATGCTTTACCTCATCTGGTCCTTATTTGCACCCCCGTGAGGTAGGCATTAGATTAAATCATAATAGTAATAAATTCATCAATATGCCGCCATTTTGACCTACAAACATAGAAATCTCATGGTCCAACCCAACGCTGTTATTATCATCACCATTTAAGATATGGGAACTTAAACCATCTTAGTTTCTTGCCCAGTATCACATAGCTAGTAAGTAGAGGGGCAAAGATTCAAACTCAGACAGTCTGATAATTGAGGTCAGAGGAGGAATAAAGTTTTAGATAAAGGACCGAAGACCTCAAGGAAGTGAGAGTGAGCCATGTGGTTACCCAGGCCATAGCATTAAGGGAAGAGGCAAAAGTAAGTGCAAATTCCTTCAAGCAAGACTGCCTAGTATGTTCTAGAACTCCAAGAGGGGCAATGTGGCTGCAGGGGAGAGAAGGGCAAGGAAGAGAGCAGTACAAGATAAAGTTTAAGGCATAACAAAGAACAAGGTCTTGTCAGGCTGTGTAGGCCTGTAAGTCCTTTGGGATATGCACCAAATGGGATAGAAAACCATGTGGCCTAGGTTCCAACAAGATCATGCCGGCTATTGGGTTGAGAATAGACTGCAGAGGGGCAAAGGCACAAGTAAAAGGGCCAGTGAGAGGGCAAAAGGTAGTGGTGGTTTGGGCCAAGGTGGTGGCAGTTGAGGAGGAGAAGCCATCAGGATATGTTGATGGTCTGGACAAAAGTCATGAGAGAAAGAGAAGGGCCAGGGATAGTGCCAAGATGTTTAACAACTATTTGGTCAAAGAAAAAATTAAAGGGGAAATTTTAAAATATCTTGAGACAAACAAAAATGGAAATACAACATACCAAAACTTATAGGTTGAAGCAAAATCAGTTGTAAGAGGGAAGTTTATAGCAAGGAACACCTTCATCAAAAAAGAGGAAAAATCTCAAATAAGCACCTCAAGGTTACACCTCAAGGAACTAGAAAAAGAAGAACAAGCTAAGGCTGAAGTTAGGAGAAGGAAGGAAATAACAAAAGTCAGAGGAGGAATAAATGAAATAGAGTCTAGAAAAACAATAGAAAAGGTCAACAAAACTAAAAGTTGATTTTTTTAAAAGCTAAACAAAATTGACAACCCCTTACCTAGACTAAATAAGAAAAATAGGGAAAAAATCCAAATAAATAAAATCAGAAATGAAAAAGAAGTCAACTATTGATAACATGGAAATACAAAGAATCATGAGAGTACTATGAACAATTATATGCCAACAAACTGGATAGCCTAGAATAAATGGATAATTTCCCATAAATATATAACCTACCAAGACTAAATCATGAAGAAATTGGAAAGCTGAACAGACTAATAATGAGTAAAGAGATTGAATCAGTAATTAAGTCTCCCATCAAAGAAAAGCCCAGGACCAGATGGCTTCATGGCTGAATTCTACCAAACATTTAAAGAACTACTACCAATCCTTCTCAAACTCTTCCAAAAAAATTAAAGAGGAGGGAATACTTCCAAACTAATTTTACAAGGCCAGCATTAACCTGATACCAAAGCCAGATGAAGACACTACAAGAAAGAAAACTATAGGCTAATATCACTGAAGAACATATATGTAAAAATTCTCAACAAAATACTAGTAAACCATATTCAACGGTACAGTAAAAGTGGGATTTATCCCTGGGATGCAAGATTGGATCAACATACCCAAACCAATAAATGATAAAACATATGATTATCTCAATAGATGCAGAAAAAGCATTGGACAAAATGTAACATCCTTTCATTATAAAACTCTCAACAAATTGGGTAGAGAAGGAATAGTCCTTAACACAATAAAAATGGCCAATAAATATATGAAAAAATGCTCAACATCTTTAATCATAGGAGAAAGGCAAATTAAAACCACAATGAGAAATTACCTCACATCTGTTAGATTGGCTATTATCAAAAAGATGAAAGATAAAAGTGTCGGCAAGGATGTGAAAAGGGAAGTTTTACGCACTAATAATGGTATGTAAATGAGTACAGCCATTTTGGAAAACCATATAGAGCTTTCCCAAAAAACTAAGACTAGCTTTACCATATGATGCAGCAATGCCACTACTGAGTGTATATCCAAAGGAATTGAAATCAGTTTGCCAAAGAGATGTCTGTACCTCCATGTTCATTCCAGCATTGTTCACAGTAGCCAAGATATGGAAATAAATTAAGTGTCCATCAACACATGAATGGATGTTTTAAAATGTGTTATATATAAACAATGGAATATTATTCAGACTTAAAGAAAAACAAGAAATTCTGTCATTTGCAATGTGAATAACCTAGAGGACATTATATTAAGGCACAGAGAGACACAAAGGCATGATCTCACTTATATGCAGAACCTACGAAAGTCAAACTCATAGAAGTAGACAGTAGAATGAAAGTTATCAGAGGCTGGGGCTGGCATACAGAAAGGGAAGACCTTGGTCAATGGTTACAAAGTTTCAGTTAGATAGCAGGAGTAAGTTCTGATGTTCTATTGCACAACTCTGTGACTATAGTTAGTAATAATGTGCTATATATTTCAAAATAGCTATAAGAGAATTTTAAATTTTTTCACCACAAAGAAGTAATAAATATTTGAGATAATAGATATGCTAATTAGCCTGATTTGATCATTCCACAATGTGTACATGTATCCAAATATCACACTGTACCCCATAAATATAAACAATTATTATTTGTCAATGAAAAACAAAACTTAAGAATAGTACCAAGATTTTAGAAAAAATGAGATTCCATTAACAAAGATGGGAAAGTTTTTGGCAGAACTGGTTATCAAAGATTATCAAAAGCTCAGGTTTGGAAATGTCAAATCCGAGATGCTTATTGGACCAACTGAAATAATCAAGTGGGCACTTGGATATGTAGGTCAGTAGATCAGATCAAATGTCCCAACTGGAAGATACATTTGGAAGCCATCAGCACACAGATGGTATAAAAGCCACATGACTGGATAAGGTCACCTAGGGAGTATATACAGATAGAAAGTAGACATGGTCCAGGAATGATTCATGGGGCCCTCGAGTTTTTAAAGGAAACTGGCAAAGGAACCAGCAAAGAAGACTGAGAAAGAGTGGCTAGAAAAGTAAGAACCCAGAGGAAGGCGCCGATTTTAGTAGCTTAGAGATCAGGAGAGGGATGAGGAGGAGGAGGAGAAGGAACAAGAGGAGGTAGAGAGGAGGAGAAAAGGAGTAAAAGGGTTGCTATCACTTTTCAGACCACTTTTTGTTCTCACTACCTGGTCTCCCATAGACCCAGTGCTGCAGCCCCAAGGCCCAGACCTCAGTGCAGCCATAATTGTTAGAACTACTGTGTTTCCCCAAAAATAAGACAGGGTCTTATACTTATTTTTCCTCAAGAAGACACCCTAGGGCTTATTTTTAGGGAATGTGTTATTTTTTTTAAGTACGGTACAACAATCTACATTTATTCAAATATAGTTAAGTCATCTTCTTCTGGAACATCATCATAACTCTCCAAACCTCCGAATTCCATCCTGAATTTCTTGTGACTCTATTTCCTTTAGAACCATTGGCCCCAATCTCTCATGTCAAGCAATAGAGCTCTCTTGGGGCAGATGAGAAGGGCTGCTCGTCTTCTTTACCGCTCTGCCACGAAATGCATGGGTTGTGCAGATATGCTGTGTAGCCACACCCATCACTAGGTCTTATTTTCGGGGTAGGGCTTATATTGCACAAATGCTTAGAAATCCTGCTAGAGCTTATTTTATGGGTAGGGCTTATTTTCGGGGAAACACAGTACCAGGACAGCTAATTACCAGTGGTCACTTAATAATTCCAATATCAGTATTTTCATGTTGAGTTTATAAAAAGTCTTCATTGCCTGAATTATGTAACTATGCATTCTCTGTAATCAGAGAATGCCCTAAGAGTAGGAATAATCTTATTTATTTTTTAAATCAGGATAGTTACTATGAAAATACTTGTTTCTGGAAATTTTGGTACATTTTACCCAATTTCCTAAAATTATTCATTTTAACTTCTGTAAAAAGACTCTTTTTTTCTGCTTGGAGCCCAAGAGGAACTGATATTTGTGCCTCCCCAAAGCAAACTTGTCCTCTGAGTACTTTGGCAAGCCAGAGAATTAGCAAGGCTGGTAGCTCCTGAACACAAATGAATCTCTCCTGTTAGATGCTAATACAAAAACAAACATTCATCAACAGAACTTCAAATTGGCAGCCCAGAAAACATCATAGGATCAACAGCAAAAGCCCTTTCCTAAAATTTGCCCCTTGCCTTCCAGCTTTTATTAAAAGTTTTCTATCCAATATGGAGATTGCTTCCCAGATGCAGAGGTCACTATCATGATCCTCGATTTACTAACTCACACACGCTTTCATTTCCTTTCCCATTCATAATGTTCTGCTCTATGCAGCATTTTCTCTTCCAAATCTGTTGTAAAAGAAATTATGACATTTCACTGAACACAGAGTGAAACATCTACATGAACAGATACATGTAATACAAGCATGAATGAGTTCCATATGTTTTTTTTTTAAAAAAATAAGGATCTTCTAGAGCAAAGGAGCATCCAATATTAATCATACACATGTGAATTTTACTTAACAGTCTGACAGTGTCTTTGATTTCTGGGAAAATTAAGATTTTACCCTATGTAAATATCTTTGCCTTTGAAAGAAACAAGAGAAAATGACGTTTTTCCTTTCCTACAACAGAATTTCCTCCTTCTGGTTTGTATTCACCAACTAAGGTCAAGGGGAAGATCTTCTACTGCCGTCTAACGTTCACCTTTGCTTGCCCCTGATTAATATCGGACACAGCTGACAAACTATGCTTTGGCTGTCCAAGTCTTACTCCAGCCCTAAAGGAAATCAGAGAGCATTTCTGCACCATGCAATGTTCCTTTTGCATTCATTTAAGTAGTTACACAATGAGAACTGCCACAGAGTACACTCAGGCAGGTGGTTCTTTCCTGCCAATCCTCAGAAAATACAGATATGCTGAGCTTTTATTTGATATCCAGAGGCTTTAAGGCATCATAACGTGATCATATTGCCTTTTACACATGTTAACCTGTATGTTACACCTTCAAATATGAGCACTGTTGCAAAGATATCCCAAAAAAAGACTTTGATGGTTCTCTATAACCACGCTAATTGTGGCATGATAATTCCCACCGACATCTTCAGAAGAGTATAACACCCAAAGGATTCAGCTTTGCTGTCCCCATAGACCTAGCAAACAAACTCATGAACAAAATCAAAATCACTTCCTTCTAAGAAATCACAGATACTTGTGATGCATCATTTCAGGAAGAAAAATTTCTGAGGGAGTTTTCTTGATAAGTCCATGTCTATGTCTCTGGCAGCTATTTGGTTAGAAGTCTTTTGGTGTGTGATGTTGACACCAATTAGTGTTGCCAGAGGCATTGTTTCAGCTGATTTCAGGTTCCTTGTAGAGTCCCACCAAGCGGCTTCAGCCACCGCCTTCCTCGGCCATACAGCAGCTTCGGGAAATGGGCAGAGTGGGGAACCCTATTTGGCCCAAAGGTACTCCACCCGACTAACTAGATGTGTGACCCAAGGAAGTCACTGGTCCTCTAGAGAGCTGCACTTTCCTCATTTGAAAATGAGGTTATTAATCTAGGTAAGACAATCATTTAGATTCAAAAACAGGGGAAAGACTAAGTAGGCCACGGCACATCCAGCATATGGAATATTCTGGAGTCAGGATAAAGATCTTCCTCAAGGAAGATCTACTTGTGCCAGTATGGAAAGATTCCTAAGACATACTGAAAAAGAGCCACCCACAGAACAAAAGCTGAAGGGATCTTCCCATTTACAGAAAAAGCAAATTCCATGTAAACTGCAAATCCCTATGCATTTATGAATAAGTCTATGTGAATACATGTGTGTGTTTATAGATATATACAGGTTGAGGATCCCCTATCCAAAACGCTTAGGACCAGAAGTGTTTTGGATTTCAGATTTGTTCAGATTTTGGAATATTTGCAAATACATAATGAGATATCTTGGGAATGGGACCTAAGTCTAAACATGAAATTCATATTTTATGTTTCATAGACACATTATACAGATAGCCTGAAGGTAATTTTACACAATATTTTAAATAATTTTGTGCATGAAATACACGATCCATCACATGAGGTCAGATGCAAAATTTTCCAATTGTGACATCACATGGGTGTTCAAAATGTTTTGGATTTTGAAGCATTTTGGATTCCATACACACACACACACACACACATATGTGTATGTGACATACTTGTTCATGCTTAGAAGCAGGTGTGAAAGGATACTTACTCATCATGTGAGTATAGCAGTAATTACCTCCAGGGAAGGGAGTATGGTTGGGGTAGATTAGGGAGGGGAATTTTCTCCTTATCCTGTGTTCTTTGGCACCTTGGATTCTTTTTTAACAATGAGAATGCATTTATATATTACTTACATAACATTTTATCAGCAGCATAAGAGATTATAAGAGAGGATGAGCAATATAAATAGTAAGAATAGGGATGAAATAAGTGTGCTCCAATGTTATCACAGAGGTATTGAATCAGTTAAATAACAGATTTTTTGTGAAAGCAGTTTGTAAATGGAATAACAGTGTACAAATGCAAGAGCTGATTTTTGGCATAGTGGTCAGGGTGTGCTATAAATAGTGGTTAAAATTTTACATTCTAGAGTCAGACCTCAGGATTTGGAATCCTAGTACATCATATATGTGACCTATGGGTCTCAGTGAAATTATTTAGTTTCTCAATACCTCAGTTTCCTAATCTGTAAAATTGGAATCATAATAGCAATTACACCCACAGGACTATGGTAAGGATTAAAGAAATAATATATTGGAGGGTTCAGCACAGAGCCTAGTACATGGTGGCCCTCAAGATGAGTTAGTCAAGGCTATGATAAGATGACTTAAAGCAGCGGTCCCCAACCTTTTTGGCACCAGGAACCAGTTTCATGGAAGACAATTTTTTCATGGATAGCTGGGTTAGGGGGAGGTGGAGCTCAGGAGGTGAGGTGCGGCCCAGTTCCTAACAGGCCACGGACCAGTACCTACTGCAGCCGGGGAGTTGAGGGCTGCAGACTTAAAGGATATCCAAAGACCAAAATGTAACCCTCACTGACTCCCCATTAGTTGGGAAAAGTCCCACAGTATTCCATCTGGCTTAGAGCCTCAGAGACCACTGTTAAAAAAGAAATGTAGCACTCACCAAGGAAGATTAAACTTGATATTCCAGAAATATTCACAGGGCAGCTACAACAAGCTAGCAAGGTACTGAGGGTGACAAAAAGAAAGCGTGCCGAAGTGCCAGAGAGATGCTCTGTGATCTCGGGGATCTTGAAGAGATGAGACATCAACTCAAGGAAAGTGAAGGAATACACAAGAGATAAATAACAGCTCAATGCTTTACAAGAAATGTCACAAGCCAGTGCATGATTAATTGCCAAACAGCCATGCAGAGAAGGATTAGAGCCCTCCAAAGGGGGAACGATCCAGGACTGCTTCAAGGAGAAAAGGGAACCTGCGCCAAGGATGGGATGGCTTTAGATCAGCAGGGAGGACCATACCAGGGGAAGGTGGAACTTGATCCATGTCATGAAACAAGAAACCCCAGAGCATTATGTGAAGACTCGGGGGCAGAGACAATGATGTAAAAGAAAGTCTGGACCAAAGCACAGGAGTTAAGCAAGGGGAATGTGTATAACAGAATGAGCAGGAGGAAGGCAAAGGTAGCGTAGAATCTGAATATGGAAGACTGGCAATAGATCAAGAAGTTCGAAATGCAAACTGCAGACAGTGGAGGGTCAGGGAGATTCCGAATGAGCAAACATGACCATAGCCATACATTGACACAAGTCAGAAAGCAACGGGTGAGATTCCAGGGCTGAGAGAGTGAACCACAGGAGACAAGCCACTGGGGCCTGTTGTAGTGACACAAATGGGCGATCATGGTGAAGATCCTGAACTAGGTGGATCAGGGGGAAAAACAAACCATTAAGCCAATTTGCAGTCAAGGAACCTACAAACAAACGGTAACTTGTTTCTGATTGTGTTTGTATTGATTGTCACCATCACTTGCATTAGTTTATAAGGTTAGTTCCTGTAAGGAGCGAAACCTTGAAGGAAAAGAGCCCGAGTTTGGAGGAGGCAAAGAAAAAGGAAAGCTTAGGAACCAGGTACACCAGCTCAGAAGGCAGGTGGAAAATTGCATATGACCCCAGGTGTGCGTGGGAGTGCCAGGCTCCAGGGAGATAGTGAGAGGAAGAGAAGAGAAAGAGATTCTGAGATTTGACCAATCCCGACCAAGGGACAATCTGAGCTTCAGCTGAAGTCAAGCAAGTTCAGTCTCTCAAATACTAAGCCAGCTCCTCCTGTGTCCACAGCCTCTAAGCTCAGAGAGGTTACAGGCTGCTAACGGGTCTCAGGGTTGTGCTCAGATAGCTGCAATGCAGAACCCGGTGATCACTGCCATCAAGAACAACCCAGTGCTTTGTGAGCTCTGACAAAGAAAGGGCTGCAGTGGATGGGCTGAGGAAGGGGGCTTGCACCAGATGAGGTGGGATGAGGAAGGTGAACTTCAGATGGTCTTTGAAAGTGAATAGGCTCATGGAGAAAAGAGTTCCGGGGGAAAAAACACTCATGAACTTAGTCCTAATTGCAGAAAAGCCTTGTGCTTGCTTGAAAATAAGAAGCCCAGTTCTGCTTCAGTAGGGCACAATGATACATAAAGCTGAACAAAGATGGCTGAGAACTCCTGATGAAGTAAGTGCTCGTCTTAACTGAGCAGAGAGTAGAGAGTCACTGAAGGGCCTCCCTTGGGGTGGTAGAGGCAGTGGTGACTGTATATGTGAAGGCTAAACCTGGTAATGCAGGGTGGGCTGGCATGCAGAAGAGGGAGGCTTTGCAGCAGAACAAGTGAGTGGCGATGAAGCCCCCACCTAAGGTGAGGGCAGCACTGATGGAACAGAGGACGCAGGTGTGAGCAGCATCTAGGGAGAAGACTCTCTCAGGCCACAGGGCTGATTGGACACAAGGGAAAAAGAAATGGGAAAATGTGCAGAGGTGGAAAAGGCATAAAGCTTAGGTGACCAGGAGAAAGGAGATAATTTATTTGTCCATGTTGGATTTGAGGGACCCATAGAAGGTCCCAGCAGGCTGTACAGTGAGCAGTTGGAGATATGAATATCAAGCACTGGAGATCCATTAAAGTCAGAGATATCAGTGTTCTAGTCATCTCTGCAGAGGTCCTAAGAGAGGGCTATAAGAGTGAATATGGTCACTGCAAGATCAAGTCTGAATAAAGAAAAGAGGTTGAAGAAAGAACTCCTTAGAACCAGTAGAATTTGGAAGCACCAAGAGGAAGAAGAGCAAGGGAAGAAAGCAGATGGAACCTCTTCTCCCTGCCTTGAAGGGATAGGATGTCTGGAGCTGCAGCAGCCATCTTGCCAGGATGAGGTGTCCAGTATGAGAGAAAGGCTAAAAGAATCACAGAGAAGTCAAGCCTCCTAACTGGCTAGTTCAATGGTGCATCTTCAGTCTAAAGCTTCTTGTGACCCCTCTCTGCAGCATTTGGCAGTGCTGACAACCCCTTCTCCATGAGGTTCTTGCTCTCATGAGTCCCGTGGCACTTTCCCTTCTCCTGCCTGTCCCTCCTAAGAACACAGTGTGGCAATACAGTGGTGGACAGAGAACTGGCCTAGTAAAGATTGAAGAGTGAGGTATGGAAAGAAAAGGGCACAAATGACACTTGAGAAGTTTTACAGTAAAGGGAGGTTAAAAAAAAAAGGATGGCAGAAACTTAAAGCAAGTTGAGGAGGAAAGAGGAGAGAGAGAAAGTGAGAGAAGTAAAACGGATGGGACAGTAATATATTAAGCTTTTATCAACAGTTAGCACCTTAGGTAGCATGAGTTTAACAGATTAGCTACTTTGTAATTTTGCAAGCAAAGCAAAGTAAGTGGTTGCACTTAAGGAGGAGTGATCATGAGCTCATTGTTTATACCATGGGGAAGGGGACGCAGAAAATCCCATTTGTGGGGAGAGGAAGGAGCAGAAGGAAAATATGGCAAGATGCCACTGAAGTATGTCCTTCTCAATGCAGAAAATTTCCTTTGGGAAGCTACAGTGGATTTCATGGGAGCACCAGGACTCTGCACAGAACACGAGGGAGTCTCAGGAACCAAGGAAGGTTGATTTAGAAGACCCAGAGGAAGCAGAGCAGTTAATTGGTTCACCATGGATTTCATGAAGGTCGTCACAAGGGATAAGCTGAGTGTCAGAGTTGAAGAGTTTGAGAGTCAGCCAAGTTCAAGACCAAAAGGATCAGGCCAAAAGTGAGCTTATGATGGTGAAGAATCAAGCATGCCTCCACATGAACTAATGTTCTGACAGAGATCACAGAGCTTCCTTAGTACAGAGTGAGGGCATTTTCAACCTCATGTGGGACATCTTCAGGAATACATGTGTTGGCTGGGGGCAGTGGCTCACACCTATAACACCAGGAATTTGGGAGGCTGAGGCAGGAGAACAGTCTGAGCCCAGAGCCCAGGAGTTTGAGATCAGCCTGGGAAAGATATAAAGACCCCACCTCTACAATAACAGAAAACTTAGCTGGCTGTGGTGGCACATGCCCAGCTACTTGGGAGGCTGAGGCAGCAGGATAGCCTGATCTTAGGAGTTCAAGGCTGTAGTGAGCTATGATTGCACCTCTGCACTCCAGCCTAGATGAGACAGTGAGACCCTGTCTTAAAATAATTAAAACTAAACAATAGATTTTAAAGAATCCACATGTGAAGGCTGGGCTGATTTTGAAACTCTGAAAGGTGTAGATAGTGAATAGGGAGGTGAAGAGAGAGGGAGGTTGTCCTTGGGGTGCTCTGAAAAATCAGATCCTGTGGAGTCAGTCTAAACTATATCCTAATTTCTGTCTCTCTGTCATTTTTTCTCTGGAAAGTTTGGGTCTGACTCTTCTTCAGGACAAATAAATGTAGGAGTCCTCAAATGCAGGGTTGCAAATGTAAGGAAAAAGTGTTCCTTACATTTCCTTCCTGTTCATTAAAGTCCAGCGCATTTCTTTTGGGCACTCACTATGTGCTCCTCATTGAAGTTGGCTTTAGAGAATCAAAGATGGACCAGACACTGAGTGTTCCAGCCACCTACAGCTGCCTAACAAACCACCCCAAAACGTGTGACACAAAACAATCACCTCTTTATTATGCTCAGGATTCTGTAGGTCAAGAGTGAGAACACAGAGGAGTTGCTCAAACAGCTGGAGGGACAGGGGTAGCCCAGCTGGGGCCACATGTCCATGGTGTAGGTTCAGCGTATCTGTCGAATTCCTCAGTTCTTCTCTGCATGGCCTCTTCAAGTGGCTTCCTCACAGCATGGACATCTCAGAGTAGTTAGACTTCGTAAAGACGGGCCAGGGATCTGAGAAATAGAAATGGAGAGCATAGATCTTAGCAGTCCTCTTAAAGGCCAGGCCCTGAGCCAGTGAAAGCAAAAACATTTGAGAAAAGGAGGGAAGAGATAGATGGCAGCCATCTTGCAGACAAACTCCCACGCTGCACTTGCCATGGCCGCCTGGGAGCTCTGTGAGGGCCAGGCCCGTGCCTGTCTGGTTTACTGCTGCGTAGCCCATGCCTGTTGCATTTCCTGACACATAACATGTGTGCAATAAATGTTCATTAAATTAATTAATAAAATGTGTTTGACAAGACTCCAATGCCCCTGTTTATCCCAAAATAAAAATATGTGCGTGACCTCAGAAAGATGTACTTTTAAGGAACACTATGGAAATTTGGGTAGGGAAACAGCCCTGAATTCTCTAGTTTGGTATAATAGGCCAAATTTATCAGAAAATAACCAAATTTCCACATCATGTGGTCAGATGTGATCTTGACAGCCTTCTACAATATCCCACTGCAACACTGTCCCTAAGATACAAAAACCAAAGTGCTATTCCCAGTGAAGTCACAGTATTCTTAACAGGGCTCCTGCTCCACTCTCTCTCTTTGATACCCAGCTGAGATGGCCTGAGTAGTACAAAAATCTCATGGTTCCCTTCATCCCTCTCACACTTTAAGACCCTGTCAGAGCCAGCCCTAAGCAGACAGGAACGCGCTTCCTTATACCTGGTCCCACCCTTGGCTTGCTCGGTCATCCAGGGCCAAAGGTGTCTCCCAGAAGAAGACACCAGGCTGCCTCTCACCACTGTGAAAGAGAGTGCACACTTCCTACAGAAAGGAGGAAGAACAGAAATGAAAAGCAAACCTCCAGTATCCCACCAGAGATTCCCTCTTCCTGAGCAGTGTAATGTCCCTGAGGCTTGGAGGGTAGAAGATGATCTGAGTCCCCTGGTCATGTCTTTGGTGCATATATGATGTTCTTAATGCATGACAAGATCTCTGAAAAAAAAAAAAAAAGCCAACACTTACTGAGCATTCAGTATGGATCAGACACTGCAAATTTCTGTACATAAATGAACTTCCTGAAGCGTCATGATCCTATGATGTACATACTAGTTTTGTGCCCATTTTATAGACAGGGAAACTGAGATTTAAAGAAATGAAGAAATTTACTTGTCTCACACAGCTGGTAGACAGCAAAGGTAATATTTGAACACAGGCGATCTGAATTCAATGAGCATCTTGTTTTTTGTTGTTCTTGTTGTTTTATTTCAGCATATTACGGAAGTACAAATGTTTAGGTTATATATATTGTGTTTGCCCAGCCCAAGTCATAGCTTCAAGCGTGTCCATGCCCCAGACTGTGCACACCGCACCCATTAGTTGTGAATATACCTATCCCTTCCTTCCCCTCCCACTAGCCTGATATCTGATGAATGTTACTACTATCTGTATACACAGGTGTTGATCAGTTAATACCATCTTGATGGTGAGTACATGTGGTGCTTGTTTTTCCATTCTTGTGATACCTCACTTAGTAGCATCTTCTTTAACCTCAGGATACTGCCCCTTCTTTCTCCCCGAGGCAGGGAAGAACAGAGCTGGTTGGTGGCTGAGATCACTGTCAATAACAGGTGGCCTACTGGACACTTGGGACTAGGGCTGATGTTCAGGATGCCAAGTTAATGACGAATCAAGCTGCTTGGCCAGTGGGATCCGAGTCTCTCTGGCTCTACCTGCAGCCTGGCTGACCCTGCAGTGTTGCATCACCGACAATCAAACCCTCTATTTAGCCTAGCAGATACATAATGATGTTCCTGCACACGCAGGGAGGTGCCCTCCTTCAAAGCCAGTCTCTACGTGAGAAGGGAAAATTCAGCTCCCTGCCAAAAAGTCAGCCCCGGCTTCCTTTCCATCACGTACTTGCATAAATCCACCATAGACTTTTTCTTGCTGCCTTGTCAGGAAGCCAAGAGTGGCATTTCAAAGGACACGTTTACCCCCCTGGCAATTTCTCTCTTCCACTGCCACGTGCTTTCTTCTCATAAAATCAGCCCAGACAATGACGCTGTAAACCCAGCTGGTAAGATCGATGCCCTGTTTCTCCTCCCTCCTTCCAGCGGGTACGGCTCAGGAGCTGTGCGTTATGAACAATAAACATTTAAATGGAAATGCTCAAGACAGAGACAATCACAATTTAACAACAACAACAGCAAAAAAAAAAAAGAGAGAGAGAGAGAGAGAGAAAGAAAGTGAAAGGCTTTAATTGATATAGCAGAGGGGTGAGTTGGGGAGCACATATGGCATACCAATAACGAACTGGACACAACTGCAGGGAAAAGCTCCACCTCAGGTTTCTGAAAAGCTCTGCCTTAATGCTCACCAACATCTGGAGCACATACAATGGGAATGGACTGTCCCTGCGAAATGTAACCAAACAAATCAGCTGCTCTGCTCCTCATTTCAAACACTTTCATTTTTACAATGAATGGGAAATCTATGGCAATCGCTGTTATACCACTTATGTTAAAAAATCAGCAGGTAGACAGATTACAGAAAGTAAAACAGAGTTGCATATATTCTGCAATCCCATCATCTCTGCCAAAAATGAGCTGCCAAAGTAAATCCCAGAAGTTTTATATTTGTCTGCCATCTTTTGTTTTCTTACCCCCTACATGGGACTAGAAAGGATAGGACTTCAGCGGGACTTAACACAGGCTCACTTCACCAGACTTGAGATATGGCAAATTTTAAGAGATATCAAAAGCCATTTGTGGGTTTCTCATTCCCTCTATTTTCTGTGACAATTGACAAACTAACTTTTCCATTCCCCAAAATCCAAAAGTGAAAAATAAAATTGATAGGCATATTAATCATCAAAATAAAGGCACAAAAATTATAGCACATCTAGCAGTGGTGAGCCACTTGCCAACCAAAAAGAGGATCTACTAACAACTTAAAATAAAAAATAAATACTCCCATTTTAATTGTTTTCTTTCAATTTCCCCATAGAACTTATACACATACCTGTGGGCTTCAATTTCTCCATCCATAAAATAAAAGTATTGGGTTAGATGAATGGCAGCTCTCTTCCCCAGTCAAACAAATTCTATGATTTTAAATATAAATACATGTGTATATAAACATGTATATATACATACACACATAAATGTATACACACATGCATGTATATATACGCTAACATGCATGTATACACATACATGTATATACATACAATATACAAACATATGCATATACATGTGTGCATGTATATAATATACACGTATGTATACATGTATGTGAATATACACATATATATGTGAGAGTAGCTATGCTGACATTTCAACATTCTTCTAAAATAAAAAATGTATTTTCCCTTGCATCTGACATGCATTTAGCCTCCCTCAGCCTTGGTCTCTGAATCTGAAAAAAGTAAAGACTTGGAATCTTGGGTGGAAAGTGGGTTTGGACTTGTTTGCCAAATCTGATCCTTTGCCAGGATCATTATGTTGCAAAGCATCAGTGAAGTTATGCCTGGGCTCAGCATAAGAGAGTGCTTATATTTATAATGAGTATTTATAATGAGTATTTATATATAATGAGCATTTATAATGAGTAATTATAATAAGTCGTAACAGGAGGCAGATCATACATGATATTTCTATTGCTCTCGATAAACCTATTACAATCTAAATTGCTTTGTAGGAGAGTTATCGTGGGGACAAGAGAGAAGTTTCGCGTGGGTCTACCCATTGGGGGTGGTTCACAACCAAAGCAACAGTGGTCCAAAGAGATGACGTCACTTGCTTGTGGTCAACATTCGAATCCCAGCATTCTAAGTCCAGATCCATTATAAGACACCACACCACCTTCCTTAAATGCTATCAGGCTCTGCGCAAGGCAGTGCCTCCCTGTGGTCAGTAAATCAGTCAGGATGCAGCCAGGAGGCAGAAAGCTCTCCTCTCTAGGTGTCTGAAACAGAGTGAATTAATTGGGGAATTTGTTACACAGATAACTGGAGGGCTACGAAGCAAAACAGATGAAGCAACCCAGGGATTAGCAACAGCAGAAAGTTGCTGTCATCCTTAGACTGAAAGAACACAGGGAGAAGGTGATGTTCCCAGAACTAGCTCAGAAACTTTCCAGCAAGAGTTGGGACTATGGAAGGAGAAACCGCGGAGAGCTAGAACCATGGAAGAGGTGCAGCCACAGACAGAAAATGGAAGTTTCTCCCAGGTTTCCTACCTCCAGTCTTCCCCAGGTGTCTCCACTGACCAAACCGACTTAGATGCCAGTTACCAGTTACAAGTGAGCCTGGGAAACATGGCTGCATAATGGTTAGCAATGGCAGGCGCAGACGATATAACATTGCTAGGTAAGTATGTAGATAAAGACATGATTTCAGGCCATGAGGTAAAAATAAAAGGCTACATCCATATCCTAGAGATAGGCCCATTATTTTTCTAATACATTAACTTGCTCCTATTAATACACAAAAACCCCTCCCTACTTTCAAATGGAGCAGGAATGGGTCTTTTCTTTATACCTAAGTCAAAGGGGACAAATTGGTATACAGAAGTCTTGATGGAATTTTGCACTAAAGCCAAACTAAAAATAATCCCCTATCCAGATCATTCCAGCTCTTACATGAAATTTTAAGACATTGAAAGAAAAGGGAAATTACCAGAAAGAGAAGCCCAAGAAAATTAGCTCTCCATAGAGACTCATAAACTAAATGAAAATGTCTGTAGAGCCGTAGATTGGAGGGAGTTGTGTAGTTGCAAGAACCTTGACTTCAGAGTCTAAGCCAATGATTCTCAAAATGTGACCCTGCCCAACTACATCAGAACCACTTTGAGACTCTTGCTAAAGACCTAAACTGAAGACCCATAGAATTAGTGAATCAAGACATAGAACTTGAGTATGGAACTTTTGGTAGATCCTCTAAGATATTTTGGGATTAAGGGTGCCTGGACAAGGAAATTCTTGGCATCACCCAGAAATTCAGGGTGGGGCTACCAGCACTCCTTCCAAGGTGAGCTAGTGACATCCTTTCGTAATTCATGTCATCTACAGCTGTCAAGGTTGTTTTGCTCTGTTTCTTCATCCCTAAGAAGGCCCAGTCCTGTGCCTTGAGATCTGTTCCACCTCTGAACTGTTTATTTACAGTTCTTTCCTTTGTCCCCTTACCTAGGGAAAAACTCTGGGGTCTGACAATTCAGAGAGCTTGCTTCCCTTTGTCACTGCAGTTGTTTCCTATTTGCATTTGTTTTTTCTTTTTTTGCCTCACACTGAACTCCCTGGAAGAGCAACCCCTGTCCTGAAGCTGGGGGCCGAGCTGCCAGCTCCTCATTTCCCATGTCACCCTAAAGTGGCAGAGGAAGTGGCTGTAGTAGATACAGCTGCCCCAGCTGCACGTCTGGGAGGCTTGCCCATCGCAGGTGGAGGGGCCGGGTCCCCTCTGGGGTCGACTGAGGGTAGAGGGCCCTGAGGGCTGGGGCCTTGTTGCACCTGATCCTGGGAGGCCAGTTTTCTTTACGAATCCTCCCCAGGTACAGCTCCACTGCACAGATTGATAACTGCCTTTTCTTCTTCTCAACAGGGCAGGGATCTGGGTGTAGCATTGTTACTTGTGCCTGGTAAAACAGCTTTTCTTTTTCTTTTTCTTTTTTTTTTAAATCGTTTCTTTTTCTTTAAACAATCGACAAGGGCCACCTTCCCAGGGATAGAAGATGAGAAGACAGTGAGATTACCTGCCAAGACCATTTAGGCTTTAATGATTTTCACGTGAGTGCTCCCAGAGAAGCTGTACAGCAACCGAGTCATAGGATGCTGCTCTAATAAAATTAAAATTACTAAAATAAACTGCTGGGCATCTGGAAAGCACTGAGAACACAACATATTATGTTAACTGACATCCAAATATTATACACCTACGTGGCCCTTGAGTTACAACAAAGGCATTCTGCACACTAAAACCTTATTTTTTAAATTTCAATTTCCTTATAAGTGGATTTTAATCACTAGGTAGCCAAATCATATTCAATATCAATTTCCTTTATGTGGTCCAGTGGTTTAGAGTTTCACTGGGTCAAATTCTCCAATTCACATTTATGTAGATTCTAGAGTTGTAAATACAAAACAAGGACTATTCAAATGCAAAGTAAAGGTGTTTACAAATATCAAAAGAATAGATTCCCCTGCTCCTTCCTTTTTCATCTAGCTGTGTTGGAATCCATTAGAAACAGACTTAAGATGGGATTAAAGATCTAAATATGAATACTTTGTGACTCCATAAAAATCAAGCTCTGTATATCATTCTTTTAAAAAAAGAACATGAAACACCAAATGACATTCAGTTTGATCATGAATATTGATAATATTATATTTATTTTAAATATAATGTATTCATCGGTACTCAACCAAAAGTAAAATTAAACTCATCAGGATCAGAATAACTGTTTGGTTTTGCAAAAGTCAAGGACCCTCGTTGGGTGGCTTAATGACTTCTTGTTTGTGTTCTGTTTGCATAAATTATCCATCAAGTGCAGCCATTACACCGGATGCAGCATGGCACTTGCAGAGGAATGAGAGCCGCATCAGTATCCTCATTAAAGGGAAATGCGATTGGAATGGAGTCATCATTCCATGCCTGGCAAGGATCTGCTGTCTCCATTCCCCATCCCTTTGCACCAATTCCATTTCAAGTTGGAACTGGGCTCACAGACCTGGATTTTTAAAAGCAACGGATGCAATCAAACAATAGACGTTGTAAGAGACAGCCGCTGCGCCCGTAGCCAAATGTGATAAAGAAAGGGGAGAAAAACAGTGTAATGTGTTTCAAGGCAATCAGATGAGTCTTTGAGAATACAGGTGCTGGATAATGCTGTCTCCATTCATCTGGCTGTTTATGTACCACAAAAAAAAAAATTCTTTTCTCAATATCTACAGACATTCTTTCTACCTCATGGTGTTACTCTCTAATAAACTGGGTAGGGACCAGGCCCAAGTCATGCTGTGTGTAATACTAATTAAGTAAGACAAGCAAAAATAATGGCATCCCTGTTTCACATAGCACAATCATTGTGTTCCAGTCTGGACACATCCTGCAGCTATTCCAATATAATTGTATTACTTAACTTCAGGAAAGCCTCTGAGAATGTTGTTTTCTAGAATGAGATGATGCAAAATAAAGTTGTAGAGCATGAGAGAAGCCACATAATAGGAAGAGAGTAACTTCCCAACAGAGTGATAAGACGTTGTGTTTGTGAGATGTGCAGAGCTGAGCATATGTTGTATGGGAATAAGAAATGCAGGTGAATCCAATGGAAGTGAGAAACACATTTCTTATTGCAATCTTAAATAAAATTGCCTGTGTACCTAGAGACAGTTCTGGTTTGGTTCACAGACATTCAGCTCTGAAATAAGAAATTGAAGAGCATTATCAAATGATGATCGTAACTGTAAACTGGCCTTGGCTAAACCTGCCCTCAAGGCTGGGACACTATTACTAGCAGCTTAAGCTTGTCACAAATGTTATATGCAAGACAGCATATCCACGCAAGATCCACACAGCTGGGGCTCAGAGTCAGGCTATAACTGGCTCAGACTGGTCTTTAATACTCTAACTGATACCAAAAACAGCTGAGATGTGAGGTATTTAGTTATAAGTACATCCTCAGGCCTAGTAATACCTAATAATACGACCTTACAGATAGGTTCAAGTACATGAAGGGACACTGTACACACAGATGACAGGAAACAGCTGTGTTCCATTTACACAGAGGGCAGGAAAAGAGAGAATGCAGTTTGAATTACAACAGGCAGGAGCAACAGGTATAAAGACAGAAATGAGGACAACTAAGTTATTAAATAGGGTCGACATTATTAGGAGAGTACAAGAGGAATGGATCTTAAAATATTGAACGTTAGCATACGCATACCTGACAAAATGACATATTGATTAGAGCCAGCAGCTTATAAGCCAACTTTTTAAAATAAAATAGTATCTTTATTTATTTATTTATTTTTATTGCGGCATATGATGGGGGTACAGATTTTAAGGTTTCAATAAATGCCCTTTCCCCCCTCCCCCCACAAGTCTGAGTCTCCAGCATGACCATCCCCCAGACGGTGCACGAACAACACAAAATGACCATTTGGGGAGACCACAAATAGTTAAATATCAGCAATTTCATATGATTCAACCTAATACTTCTTCCTTAAATCAGAACCTTCAACAGCACCTAATGCATATCAGGCTATCAATAAACATTGTAGGATGGGTGAATAAATAAAAGCATCTTCAAATATTTAAAATGAGAATGTTTAACTCAATGAGCAAGAGTTTTCTAGTTTCTTTTGCATATGGAGCCGTCTTGTTGCATAAATTTCTTTTTCTTACCTACGTTGATTGCCTATCTGTCCAAGGTATCTTCTTTTAGTCTATCTTTGAAGGTATGCTTACTAGTGTCAGGCACTTTGACCATTTATAGACATTGTTAATCATCTTCCTCACTTGTTTAGATTACCAATAATGATGGTTAATGAAAATAATGAATCCCACATACTTTTCTTAACTTTTCAGATATCAACTGGAAAAATAGATACCAGAGGATCCAATAATTATTGTTTGCTTTGGGGTCTTTGTGCTGGTTTAAAAATGTTAAAGGAAAAATGATTACCTTCATTGAAGAAACTTGAATGTACTTTGTACATCAAGCTTTTCAAGACATAATGGTAATTCCTTAGCATATGCCTGCTCCATTCTTTTGGTTGCACAAACCTTGCTGTGATCCTTAATATTTTTGTATTTAACTCGCACCCCATATTCAATCTATCAGCATATTTTGAAAAACTATCTGCAAAATATGTCCTGGATCCAGCCACTGCTCACCACATCTTCTGCTATTCACCCTCATGCATGCTCCCAACCCTCTCCAAGTTCAAACCATGGTTCTCCCTGATTACTGCAAAAGCCCCTAACAGCTTCCTGCTTTTATCCTTCCTTCCTGACACCTTATTCTCCATAGAGAAGAAAAATCCTCACCCTCAAAAGTTTCCATTAATTCCCCATTTCACTCAAAGTAAAAGCCAAAGTCCTTACAATGGTCTAAGAGGTCTTAGTCACCTCCCTGACTTTACCTCCTGCTTCTCTCACTCCTGCACACTCTGATCCAGTCCCATTGGCCTCCAGACATCTCTGCAAGTCTCATCTCCTTGGTGGGGCCTTCCCCAGCCATCCCATCCTAAATGGGAGCCCACCCTTCACCAGCTCTCTCTGTCTCCCTTCTCTGCTTTATTTTTGCCTCTAGCCTTTGTGGTGGCTTTAAAACACATTGACAAATTCTTTAATATTTCTCCCTTCAAAAGAGGGAGCCTACTTCCTCTCCTCTTGAGCATGGGCTTTACTTAGTGACTCACTTTTAACAAAGAAAAGATGGCAGAAGGGACAGGGTGTCGCTTCTAAAACAAGCTCATATAAAGGCTTTATTCTTGCTCACTCTCTTGATCTTTGATCACTGGCTCTGGGTTTGCAAATCAGCAGCTGTGTCAGGAGGACATCCAAGAGGTCCACAGGGAGAGAAACAGAGGCCTCCTGCCGGCAGCCACAGCAGCGAACCAACAAGACAGAGGATGGCCCAGAGCCAGCTATCGTCAATGTTTCAACTTTAGCCTTACAAAGGATTCGGAACCAGGAACACCCAGCAAGCCATTCTCAGATTTCTGACCCACAAAAACTGTGAGAAAATAAATTTCAATTGTTTTAATCCTCTAAATGTTGGAGTAATATGTTACGCAGCACTAGATAACTAACACAGCCCTTAACACTGTCTAGACATGTTATAAATCTTAATTATTTTGTTTATTGCCTGTCTCTCCCAAGGATTATAAGTTCTGTGAGGACAGAGGTATTTGTCTATTTTGCTCATTACTGTGATGCCCACACCTAAAACAGTTAAGTGAATTAATCTTTTACTTTTTAATAATAAATGACGTGCATATCTAAGACACCCATACACTAGAGGATCGGCAAAAGTGGGACATTCGGACACATATGGGGGTAGCAAGGGCACATATTACTTGGGTTCAGGCAGTGGGGACAAAGATTACACTTGATAGTACAACAGACACCCACCACAGACAAGTGCAGAAGTCAGGATTATAAAGGGGGTCCTACTTTCCTACTGAATGCTAAAGACATGTTCTCACAGAAAAGCAAATCGACCAGTAGACCATTTGAGAGTTGTTGGTTTTTCATCCAGGTAAACACCACCACCATGAGCAGAGCTTCCTGCAACAACCAATGCCCAGACTCCACGTCCCAGTATCCTAATTGAGGAGGTCTGGAGTGAGACCTTGGCATCTTTACCCTTATAAAAGTCCTCTAGATTAGTCTTCTGGACAGCCAAGCCTGAAAACACCTTCACTGGGTGGTCTATAACTAGAGAAGGCAGGCAAGTCCACAGTCCACTGGGGCTGGAACCATCCACATCAATGTAGCGCCCCTGAAGTCCCTGTCTGCATTCATGCATTCAGTTATTGACTACGTATTGAGTTGATGGATACTGTGCAAGGCCTTGAGGAAATGAAGAGCCTTGTGGAGCTTGGGATGTGATGAGGGAGACTGAACTCGCCCAGCCCGTCAGTAATCTCCCAACCTCAACCCTACCTTTCCCAACATCCTTACCTTTCCCAGGAGAGCCTGGCCTCAGCCCCCACACACACCTGGGCTGGAGATAGACTGGGCCAGGCATGCATTACCAATGAGACATGGGCTGGGAGGCACCTGGCTACATGGGAAGCTGAGGTCATCCGAGGAGAATATGTAAAGTGCAAAGGAGAAGAGCTCCAAAGGAACCCCAAGGAACCCCAGAACTTAAGGACTGACAGAGAAAGAAGGGGCTGTCAAGGAAACTAGAGAGCAGGTTCCCTACAGCTAAAAGGAAAGCTGGTTAGTGAAAAGTTTTTTAAGTCAAAGTCATGGTGTGCTTAAGCAAGAGGGGTGACCAAGCCTCCTGCCTCTGTAAGCAACCCATCATGGAACAAATTTCAATGACTCTTTTTGTTTTTTATAATCCTCTCCCTTAACTAACTACTTGGCCTTTTGAGTTATTTACCAGAAATATGGACTTTCTGCAAGACAAATGAGCTGAAGGCCCCTGAGCAGATGTCCTGGCAAGAGTCACCATCCTCCACCACCTGCCCCCAAGCACGCAGCTCCTTGTTAGTTGCACCGGGACCTGCCCCAAAGCACACGGCCCCTTCTTCAAAATCCCATGATCTCCATTAGTTAGTCAGAGACATGGAGTTGAGGCAGCTTCTTCCTTCTTTCAACAAGACATCTGTTGTATTAAAAATTCCTTTTTTTCCCTGGCAATCTTCATTTTCTCGATCATTGGATCTTTTGGGGTAGAGCAATTACACCTAGACTGAAACCCTGCTGCGGTTTCAACAACATCTCTGTAATATGAATTGATACCCAGCTTGCTCAGATCTGTAAACTTAACATTCCATAAAATGAGTTTCATCTAAACAAGAGATACCTCTCTCCTAGTAACTGATATTTTATTTAATCCTTGGCTAGCAGAGAGAGCACACAGCCGAGAATCTACTAGACTGGGTTCCAGTCCAGGAGTCTACTAACTCCGGAGTCTTAGAAAATAACTTAAATCGTTTCCTGGTCTACTAAGTGATAATGTAAGAATAAATCATCTTTAAGGTATTTTTTTAATCATTTTCAGTTCTAACATTCTATTAAAAATTTTATATGTGAAGGGCTGTGTGTGTCCATGACCCAGCGCTGTTCTCTGGGACGATGGAAGCCCTGTGCACAGGACAGAGATTGTGACTTGACTTTCTTGGTAAGGAAAGCAAACGCTGGCAGGCATATGCTAATCTCCAGAGTAGTAGCTGACAGCCTTATCCTTCATTTGGAAAGTATTTCAATACCAATTGGATGAGTTAGAACAAATATCCCCGGGCGTTCTAGCTGTACCAGAGAACTGTCAGAGCCAGAGATTAGACTCAGGAGTTCATTTGGGTTACACAATGCCCTGGGCCTCTGGGCAGCTGACAGCACGGAGTGTCAAGTGTCGGCTCTCCCACTCCGGTGCTCACTGGCTCATCCCTGGTTCAGAGAGGGTGTCTGATGACGGTAGACCCGCGCGGACTGCACAGCGCGGCAGCTCTCCACCCCCAGGCCTGGCGTAGGCAGCAGCATGATTGATGCCGCAGCAGGTGGCGAGCTGACAGCGTGGAAGGTTGTAACTCCTTGTTCCTCCTTCCAACTAATTCCCAGAAAGGAATCACTTTAAAAAGAGATTTTCAGCTCTCTCTCTACTCCTCCTGGGGGAAAACAACTAGAGATTCAGAAAAACAAGGGCACGGTGGAGACTAGCAACAGCCATTGCCATCGCTCTCTGAAGCAAGGTTTGCCAGCCCCAGCTC
Organism: Microcebus murinus; assembly: GCF_040939455.1. Classification (NCBI taxonomy): domain Eukaryota; kingdom Metazoa; phylum Chordata; class Mammalia; order Primates; family Cheirogaleidae; genus Microcebus; species Microcebus murinus. Next base: position 90,389,601 of record NC_134111.1, on the reverse strand, counting down.
CATCGATACTGGCGCTGGGTAGTTCTTTGTTGTGGGGCTGCCACGTGCAATCCAGGATGTTTAGCAGCACCCTGGCCTGCACCCTCTAGATGTCAGTAGCACACCCCTCCCCAGTTGTGACAACCAAAAACGTTTTCAGACATTGTCAAATGCCCCCCAAATTGTCCCCAGTGAGAACCAGTACTCTAAAGAGTGTCCCCCACAAAAAGGTCCCCAACAAACAAGGCTGGCTGACGGCAGTATTACCCACTCTTCACAGTGACACTTCAGCCAACACTCTCTGCGTGAATTTATGCTGTTCGTGCAATTAAGAATAAATAAATAACAAAACCTCTGCAGACAGCTCCACCCTGCTCTGTTCTGAAATCCTGCATCTTGGTTTTGAGAGCTCCAGCTGATTGCTTGCCCTTAGAGGACCCCACAGCACAAGGTGAACCGGCCCTATGTTCCCAGCCCCTGTGCCTCATCCCACGTGGCTCCCAAGAACAGCCTGTGTGTGGAAGCAAGTCCTTGAGACAGAGAAGAAAGAAGAAACTGACGATCAGAATTACATCGCTGACTGGCTGCGTGACCTCCAGCACTTCACTTAAGCTTTCTGAAGCTGTTTGCCCATCTGCAAAATGAGAGCAACACTGTCTGCCCTGCCTTTCTCAAAGCACCATTGTAGAGCTCAAATATGAGGCATGCAACATCTGTAGGACACTCCACAATGGTTATGAATCAAATCCCCATTGTTATCTGTGATTATTATTGTTGTGACTACAGCATCCCATCTCCGTGTTAGCACTGCAGGAATCCCACTGCAGGAATTTGAGGAAATTCTGAAATACCAGTCTTCTTTCATTTGAGTGCTAACTCAACCAGAAGTCCTCTCTGCTTAATGTCCAAAAATGTAAAATATCTCCAAGCAATTCCTTTACAAAAGATTGTCCATCAATTAAAACAAATGTCAACATATATTTATTTAAAACCTTTACATGCCCTTAGGATACATCAGAGAACAAAATAGACTAAGATCCCTGCCCTCAAAAGGCTTGCTTTTTAAATGGGGAGGTGTAAATAATAAATAAACACCAAGACATAATAGATAATGACAAGGACACAGTGTGTTAGAAGCTGACAAATGCTCTGGAAGGAAGGCGGTGAAGGGCATAGCACCGACGTGGGTGTGAGAGTGGGAGCAGGCTGCAGTTGTAAATGGGGCAACACGGTGAAGTGAGACCCGGGCAGAGATGGGGAGTTAGCTGTGAGCTTTTAGGGAAGAGCATCTAGGCACAGAGAACAGCCGATGCAAAGTCCTCAGGCTGGAGTACGCCTGGTGCATTCAAACACCAGCAAGGAGGAAATCATCGTGACAGGAGCAGAGCAAACAAGAGGAAGAGGAGCAGGAAGGGGGTCCGGTGGGCTGGGGGAAGGAGCTGAGGCAGTGGACAAACGTGGGGGGAGCTCTACCCATGCCAGCCACGGTGCCAGCCACTGGGAATACAATTCCAGCCACTCTGTCCCTGCTGCAAGGAGCTGGCAAACAGCCAGGGTAGGGAGGTACCAGAGGAAAGGGACAAAGAGACTCTGAGAAAGCTCGACTAAATTCTCAGACGCTGGCCTTACAGAGGGCTAGCTTATGAGGATTGAAGGGGTCAAGGGTCAGTGTCCTGGTCGTTCGTTCCACGGATGTTGCTCGGGCATCTCAGATGCTCTCTGTGTCACACGGCCCCCCACCATGCTCAGAAAGTGATGATGTGTCCTGTACATGGGGCATTCGGTAGCCCACTCCGAAAGGGGAATATTCGTCTCAGGTGGCTTTCTCTGCTCTTTCGTAGATGTCAGTCTGATAAAAGATAAGCGTTAGAGGCTCTGGCTCGAGGAGAACAAGAGGCCATAGCACCAAGTTCACCTGTATGACGTCAGTTCATTCGCAAACTTCCGCCCGCCGGCAGGATCTGAAGGGGGCTGTGCTGTTTGCTGGTGGGGTGCCGGCAGCCCACTCTGCGTCTCATCTCATTTCTCCCTCCCTCGTCGCCTGGGCCCCCCAGGAGTAACCTGAGGGTCCTGGATGCGACTATGTCAACCTTGCCTCTTCTTTCCTAAGTTATTTGCACAGAGGCGGCTGCATGAGAACACACGGTTGGCTTTGTGCCCGAGGGAGAGGCAATCTAAGCAGCAGGGGATGAGCCTCTCCCAATAAAAGTTAATGGAACAAAACCCCCCTGTGTGCTGCATGAGTTTTACCTCCCAGGGAGCTACACCTCCCTCGGTTCTCTCTCCAGGCTGTCCTTCTGGGTCTTCCCATCCCCTAGATGCCTTTGGCATAGGTCAAAGGACCATCACTAAAGGAAAAGGGGCCAAGGAGCAAATTAGCCGTGGGTTCACACACACCCAATACACACATGCACATGTACATATGCACACACGTTGTTTGGTTTTTATTTTTTTTAATCAAGTGAAATTATTGGCAATCTCATGGGGGAAAAGAATAATACCAGGAGGGCAACGGGAAAAAATTATATGGAAGGACATGAGGAAACCTACTAAGAGTTTGCAAAAAAGTCAAGGCCCTTTGATTTCTTTTTCATTTTGTTTCTTATACACAGGCACTCCACGTGTGCATTTTTGTTATAAAATATTTGAGACAGTGTGCTTACACACAGAGGATAGCATCCACGTAGCCCTTGACTAGCTCTTATTCCCTTCCTCAGAGGTAAAACCCAGTTGTGCTGGATTAGTCTACTGTCAACTTGGCCACTCTGGGAATGATATTTCCCAGGGTCCCCTTCCCTTTATGGTCCTAAGTTGGAGTTGGCCAAAAGCGAAGCTGCGTGAGACTTGGGAGGCAGAAGTGAAGCAGCAGTAACTGTGTTCTGAAGGTTGTCGTTGGTCCAAGGTGATGAGAGAGAGCAGAGGTGCTGGCCAAGTGCAGTTTGGCATTGTTCTTCCCCTCTCCGTTTCCAGCTCTCCTCTCCGGCTGCCAGCCTCCTGACCAACAGTGACTCCAAGTAGCTTCTAGACGTTCCGTCGTAAACTTACAGAGATGGAAGCCACGAACAGTCAACAACCTTCTCCAGCCCCCTCGACAGCCTCCTCCAGAAGCTGGGCATGCTAGTGTCCAGACTTCCCTGCATACTCTCACCCGTTTGCCTGCACCAGGCTGCTCTCGTTCTTCCATTTCCCTCTTTGAACCCTTTCCTACTCGACTCCTCCCATGATGTGCAAAGACTAATTCCTATGATAAATTTCTTATTCTGTGATACTTCGTGTTTCTGCTTTTCTGATTGCCTCTGACATACAACATCAACAGTTTGGTGTTTATCCTGTCACTTTTTTCAACACAGAGGTATATATCCACACATATCTCTGCTATTTTTCCTTAGATGTGATCAAACTGTAAATGTGTGTGCGTGTGTGTGTGTGTGTGTGTGTGTGTGTGTTTCAAACTTAACAACATCTTGATGAGATTCTATGGCAACGTACATAAATCAACCCCATTCTTTTTCTTGGCTACATAATATTCTATCATATGTATGATATATTTAACCATTCCTATGTTGGGAAACATTTAAGTTGTAGCCATTTTTCCACTCCAACAAGAAATGCCAAAATGAAAATTTTGAGATGTAGTTATTTACATATATTATGCAAATCTTATTTAGGGTGGCTTTCTCAAGGTGGAATAATCAGGTGCTTCATTTTTAACATCTATAGTTATTACCAAATTGCTTTTCAAAAGGCTTCTTCCTCCAAAATGTTCTTTCCCTGCCAACTGCTTTGAGTTGTCTACTAAACAGGGCTCTGCAGTCTGGTTTCCTTGGAGATTTATGTCCTGACAGTGCTCTGCTTGGAGGGCAGAGGGCAGTGGGCACTTCGAAGCAAAGACATGGACATGTGGAAAGCAAGAGGTATGGTCATCAAGGCCAGCATGGTTAGAAGAACTATACAACTAGCTGGTTAAAGACTAGACGAAGAAAAACAAAGAGAACTGGTATCCACATGAAATGGGTAGGCAGGAGTTAATACTAGGAAAAGGGGAAGAGTCCTTCCTTTGTATGATTTCAGAGATTTCCCAGCTTCTACAAAATCACTGGCCATGTATGCATCCATGGATTGCATGCAAACACATATGCACTCACATGCACACATACATGTGCACTTCAGAATCTGCTACTCATCTTAAAATCCTTTCAAATATTTTAATCCCTCAAACAGGCCTAAGGTTCAAACACAAATAATTCTTATCAATAAATAGCAGTTATATATGAGGAACCTACTTATTTTGCATGCCCTGTGTCATGTGGGGAAGGTACTATTTCCATTTTGCAAATGAGAAAACTAAGGTTCAGAAATGTTAAGCCAAACAACTAGTGAGTTGCAGACAACATTTGAACTCAGCTCTGTCTGACCAACAGCCTTTCACCACTGCACTGCCACCCCAGGGAAAAGTAACAAAGCCCCTTCGCTTCACTGTAAGATGTAAACTACTCCTGCTATACTTCTTCTTGGAAGCAGCTTTTCCTATAGGAAAGAGCACTGGGTGTTGGAAAAGACCAGTTAAAAAAGAAGAGAAGGTGGAGAAAGAGGATGCTGAAGGTATAGATGCAAGAGTCATGTGCTTCCTGAGCCAATGAAAAGGAGACAAAGTTAGATGAGCCCCAGTGGGTAATGGGGAAGTTGACCAGAGCAAGTGGAAGGTTGACTTACTTTCTCAGTTGAGAGGCAACTGATTCTGATGTTAAGAGCATGGCAAGAAACTGTAAGTGCCACTGATGAGTCATTTCCACCATCTTCCTCCTCCTAGAGTTACCCTATGGCTCCAGACCAGGTGGCACCTGCCAGGTGAAGGTGATTTACATACTGGAAAATAATGTGGGTTCCCACATAATTAGATGATTCCAGAGACCCACAGTCTTGGAGTAAAGAGGTGGGGGGGGGCTCAGGGGGTAGTGGATGAGGAGGTGCAAGCTCAGGGCCAGGACAGGGCAGGTGGTGAGGGCAACAGAGACTGGTGGCAGGGGCAAGAGGCTGCATGAGGAAGCACAGGGGATGGCGCAGGGAGGGGTTCCAAGGAAAATGCACCACCTCCTACCTGTAGACCCAGCAAAAGACAGCGTGTTGGGATGGAGGCAGCAAGCTCCCGTAGCGTGGAAGTCTGTATAAATTCCTGAGAACCCAAGGATCCGACAGGGCCCAGACCCCAAACACAAAGCCTGAGAAAACCGGTTGGGCAGTCTACCTTTGCTAGGAGGCCTAAAAATAAATTGTTTCACAGGGTAGTAACCCACTCTGAAAGTCCTGCCCATCTCAAGATAAAAAGGAAACATGCCTCTGGGAATCAAGAGTCATGGGGACAAGAAGGAAAAGGGTAAACACAGACAGCAGCCTTGCACTGCCCGGCAGCATGGTGCCCGTGCTGGGGACACGGTGGGTGCAGGCAGCACACTCAGGGGTGGGGACCATGGGAATGAAAGAGCGGCATGCGGCACTTTAAACTGGGTACCCATCCTGTTGTTGCCCAGTCCAGACCCACACCGGGTCTTTATGAAGGGCTGAAACTGGGAGGCAGGTGAGTTGGGCATGCCAACCATGCCCTTGTCCCTGCAGAGGCCTACAGGCACCAAGAGGTGGGCAGCTCGAGCCACCACCATCGCTTGCACTAAGCTCAGAGCTGAAGAAGGCAATGGGGGCCAGGACTGATGGGATGGGAAATATTTATGTGGTGCTGTCTATTATACTGAAAGCTCAAATCCACCTAACCAGAACAATGTGTATCTAAGTAATGGCCCAGCACTGGACGGAGTATTATACAGCCATTAAGTATGATAGTTATGAAGACTAAGTAGCAACCAATATGGGAAGTTATCATAAGATGGAACATCCACTGAAGAGCATAAACATGCTCTCGTATTCATGTGGATAAACACAAGAGGAGAACATCTCAAAATAGCAGCAATCAGAACGAGGAGCTGCAGGATTGTGGGTGATTTTTCCCCTCTACTTTTGACATTTTCTATCTGCCAACAGACTGTTTTTACTATAAGATGGAAAGGTGAGAAAGGGAAGTATCTGCCTGTGTCCCTAGGGGCCTGAGATGCACCCAGACCTCTTACACAGTGTTGGTCCTAAGTGAATGTGAATGCCAGATGCCACACTTGCACACAACACGAACACACATACCACATACACCGCACATGCATAATACACACAACACACACATACCACACACACACACACACACACACACACACACACCCAACAGAGGCATACACATGTACCTTTATTACCCTGTGCCTTCCACATGGGGTCAACTCACACAAGTTTTGCTCCCGGGGATTCTGGTTAGCCATCTCTCCCTTTTGCCTTCCCTGGAAACTCAAGTTTCCTGTCCAAGCAGAGCGTACCATGAGCCAAATGAGAGCCCTAAATCAGCTCCCACCCCACAGACTCTGTATTTACTTGAGAGCAAGTGCTGCACCTGCCAGTGCATCGGACCCAGTGAGAACCCTGCGGGCTCCCTCCAGAAAAGCCATGTTCTTCTTTCAGAAAGCCGAGCCCTCGCCTGTGTCGTGCAGAACACTCCTTCCTGTTTCTCTTGCACAGATTGACTCTCACAGCTTTATTTACTCCGAGGAGGTGAGCTTATGCACGTGAAGTCAGCCCATAACGGTAGCTCTCATTTATGATGCTGGTATCAGGCCTGCTGGAGTCTTCCAGCACTCAACATTAGGCATGGTACGTCGCGTGCATATAAATCAAATTAACATACACTGTCACTGCCCGGTTGAGCAGCTGTAATCTTTGTGTTAAATTTCATAGTTAAAATGAAACACTTTTCCATTACTAGATTGCAGCTCCGCTGGGCAACTGCAATGGTTACCTGCCAGAATCAAGCCTTGTAACACCAGCCCTGTCTCAAAATGGCAACTGCAAACTAGATTTACAAAGTGACTAAGGAGTTGCTAATTGCCTCCAGGATAAAATCCTGATGTTGATTAAAAGCTTTGAAGGCAAAGTTTGTATAAATTCGGAATGGTAAGTATATTCCTGGCTCAGTTGGCTAGTGGAGGATGCTATGAAGGCCAAGACTAAAGTTCAATATGTGGCCTAATTAATTTGCTCAGTTCGTGGTGAGGCAGTCTCTGTTCTCTTGCACGTATGTGCCATGCAGACCTCTGTGGATTACCCAGTACATGCAGTGCATGTCATAGGCATCCTAAGCATCAGTTTTCAAAAAAAAGTCACAATAGGTTATCACTAGTCCCGTGATACATATGAAGAAATTGAGACCCAGGAAAACTGGGACCTAGTGACACAATTAATAATTGACATGGCCAGACTCAAACCAGGGTCTCTGACTGAATCCAAAATCTCTGTTCCTTCCTCTCTGTCAAACTGCTGTTGGAAGGTGCAGTGCAGATCCGTGGCTTCCGGAAAACGGAAAACCACTCAAAGCACATGCCTTGCTGGTGATGGATTAATAGTGGCATCTCCCTGCAGAACATGCAGCATGGTTATTCTTAGCACACTGAGTGCCTGCCCTTAGGACCCCAGGAGTCCTTCTCCTGATCACGTGTGGTAAGTATGGTCCCTGTACAAGGCCCAAGGTAATAAGAGACAGAGCTTCCACTCCACTGCCCCGTCAAGCCCAGATATCAGGAACATCCACTGTCTTCAGCTAGCCTGACACTTAGCAGTCGATCCTACGTGCATATCCCCCTCCATTCTTGGCTTTTCACTTTTTAGCTGGGTTCACAGGCCTGTGTATACAACCTCCACCCCACCCCACCCATACTGCTCAGATCTGGCTTTAATCTCTGCTCAGGAATGGATATGCTTTCTGTCTCCTAACTGGACCCTGACAGCTACACCCATAGCATTCACAGCTCCTTGGATCTGCCTGAGACTTGAGCCCCAACTCATGTATAGAATTCTGTACTTTCAAAGAGTGTTGACATGGGGAAAGAAAGGAAAAGCAAGCAATCCAATCTATACAGAGTCTGTAGAGCATAAAACTCTATTCTTATGAGGGCAGCACGCATTTCTGTTTCCAGGGCCAAGGGTTGTAAATCTCTCTATACACATGCAGCATGCGGAGTCTGTGCAGCTACAGAAAACCACTGTGTGTTGGGAAGCCTAAGATCGGATGGCACTAGCTAAAGTGATTACCCAAATATTTTGGTAGGCCACAGAGTAAAAGAATTATGTGTTTTGGATCAGAGATTCCTTTCTCTGCCAAGCAGCCATTTTACTGCAGGATGGTGGTGCATATTTTCCACTCCAAATAGATCAGTGTGGCAGTTAAGATGTTTAGAGGAACTGGCCATTTCAAGTGCCACCTCGATGGGTGTCTACACTTTGTGGGGGAGGGTGGGTGCTCTTTAGGAAGGCTCAGGGTCTGACCCTACTTAGCATGGTGAATTTATGAGGTGATCAGACTCTGATTATCAGCTCAGGGTGTTCAGACAGCAGCTCTTTAGGAACCTGATTGATAAGCTCAATGGAAGTTTTATCTCAGCACAAAAAAAGCACAAGCTTTGGGAACACAGCAATCTGTGCTTTGCCACTTGATAGGTGTGTGGCTTTGAGCAAATCACTTCATTCAAGCAGTTAACGTTCAGAGTGACAGCAAAGACCACAGGCCCTGGAGCCCAAAGGTGTTCTACTGCCAGCTCTGCCATTACTATCTGACCACAGGCAAGTTACGTAGCCTCCTCCTTTGCCTGAGTTTCCTCACCTGCAAGCTGGGTTTAAAAGTAGCAGCCATGTGTCCTTTGGGGGTGATGCAAATGTGTTGGAACTAGATAGAGGTGGTGGCTGCACAGCATTGTGAGTGTACTAAATGCCACTGAATCACTCACTTTAAAATGGCTAATTATACACTATGTTCACTTTATCTTAATAAAAAAATGTTAAGTAGTACCCACATTATAAGATTGCTGTAATGATTTTAAGTTAATATACACAAAGTTCTTAAGGCAATACCTGGCCCATAGTAAGGGCTATGTAAAACATTAGCTACTACCCAGGAATTACACTGAGCAATTTGTACACATTAAATTCTCCCAACCACTCATGAGACCGGTACTGCTATTATTCCCATTTTGCAGATGAGGACACTAAGATACCAAAGGGCATACCAAAGGGCGAAGTGCTATTTCAGTTGCTATATATGGCTGTGTAGAAAGTTACCCCAAATTTGTGATCTAAAGAAGCCATTTAGCAGCCTATGGTTTCTGTGGCCCAGAGGCAAGGATGGTTTGTCTTATCTCCAAGGCGTCTGAGGCCTCAAAGACTGGAGGCTGGAGTCAGCTGGAGTCTTGCTCATTCGCCCCCGTGGTGTTCAAAGCTGGCTGTCATCTGGGCGCCTCAGTTCCTCCCTACATGGGCTTCTCCACATGGCCTCTCTGTGAAGGCTTCCTGACAGCATGGTGGCTGCATTCCGGCAGCAAAGGTCTCCAGAGAGGGAAAACTTAGTGGAAGCTGTACCCTCAGAAGGCCCAGAGTGTCACCTCTACCATTCGTGGAGGTGGTTATAAAGTCTTGCCCAGGTTCAAGAGGAGGGAAAACAGACTCTACCACTTGGAAGATGATGACTAGATTCTAAGAGCCTGTGGGAGCAGCAATGTTGCTATGGCCATTGTTGGATGATACACTCTGCCACAAGTATCTCCCCAAGGCCAACAGGCAGCGAGTGATGGAGCTTGGATTTAGGGACTTGGACTCCAGAACCCAGTTCTAACCCACCATGTGCTGAGCTGCAGTGTTCTCATCTGTCAAATGGAAATGATAGCACCAACTCCAGAATGCTATTAATATAAAGATACATTAACACATTGGGGCGTTAGTTTCCTACTCTTTAAAGTAGGGTTAATAAGAGTTCCTACCTCTTTGGATTGTTATGAGAACTAACTTACTATTAATAAGTAGAAGTGGCAAGCAGACTGGAACATTTATATCAACATGGTCAGTACATTCTCTTCCTAATGGAAATGTCTTGGCCTAGGAAAATCTGGAAGGACTGTGTCTGCTCACCCGGATTGAGATCTACCAAGAGGAGTAGAACTTTCATCTTCGCCCCACACTCTGGTTGGCAAACGGCTACTCTCTAATTCTTTTCTTTTCTTCCAACCTTGTTGCAACATCACCCCATGTGGCGATTAATTGGATTACTGCTCATCTCATATTAATTATTGGATAATAGTGTCTACCCAATGAGGTTTTCAGAGACACCCTAGTCAGCAGCAAATTTTTAAAACTTCTATTAGGAAAGATGAATTTCTAGGAAGATTTTTGCATACAGTTACCCTCCCGGTTTTAGATTAGCTCTCGTTAGTTGCCCTTCCAGGAATGCTTCTGGGTCCTGCTTCTTAATTCCGGAAGTTGCACTTTATTTGGGTCCCGCAGCCCATGTGCTATCTACATACTACTTTAGTCAGATCCCTAAATGAAGTAATTGAGTCACTGCCACCCGTAGTAATAACACATTCTGACAAAAACATGAAAGATAGTGTATCTCTGCCTTAACTCATGTGGGTATCAGTAGAGGGGAAGAAAGTAAATTCTTTTAAAATACAGACAGAATCTTTTATCAATGAAAAACTGTCATCCGGTCTTTCTTATCTCTTTGTGCAGTGACAGCAGGATTTATCTTTCTTAGACGCAAGCCTCCAAATGAATATCATGCCTGTTTTGCCAAGGTGAGTAGTTTTTCATCACTGTGCAAGGAGGCATGTTTTACATAGGTGTTGTGGCATATACACGCCATTTGTCATCAATCTTCATGCCCTCCAACATGTCCTGAAGCCCTCAGTGTTAGCCCGTTTCCCTCACAAAGAGAAGAAAGAGCCCCGTGTGCTCAAAGCCTGCTCCACAGACCCCTGGTGAGAACAATCTCATGACTCTAGGGCACTAAGACTCCTCTGTATGGTATTATAAAGGTGAATACATGTCATTGTAAATTTATCCAAACCCGTAGAACCTGCAACACCAAGAGTAAACCCTAATGTAAACTATGGACTTGGGTGACAATGACGTGTCAATGTGGGTTCATCCACTGTAACACATGTACCACTCCCATGGAGGATGTTTGCAGGGAAGGCTGTGCAGGTGGGATATATGGGAAATCTCTGTGCCTTATGCTCAATTTTGCTGTGAACATAAACTTGTGTAAGAGATAAAGTCTATTTTTTAAAAATTGATATGTAATCTCTGTACTTGGCCATATTAGCTCCATTGTAGCTGCTAGGCTAACAGTTGAAGAAAAACTTGGCTGGAAACCTCTCCTCCAATAGATGCAACAGTTGATTTGAGTCAACAGAATGAGGACATCTTTCCTCCTGCAAAGGGAGCTCTGCTATTAGGACATCCCTTTAGGCGTCCAGAAAAAAGAGTTCATTTCTTTTCACTCTTTGATTTTTACAAATGTTTTTATTTTCTTGTAAATCTAGCTTTATATTTTCTTCTATGGGTTTACTCTCCTGGTGATAACAGAAGAGTGTTCGGTATCAGGATAAGATTAAAAATAGCTAACATTTATTCAGCATTTACTGAATACCAAAGACCACTCTGAGCATGTTATGGGTTTTAAGTCATTTGATCTTTACAACAGCATGTGAGGTAGTGTTATAATTGTGCCCATTTCACAGAGGAAGAAACTGAGGCACAGAGTGGCCTGGGAGGTCACATAGCTAGTAAGCAGAAGAGCCAGGATGCAAAGCCAAGTAATCTGCTTCCAGAACCTGCACGTGAACCACCTCCTAGTGCTGCCAGTCAAGAAGCTCCAAGACAGTGTTGCATCACCACGTGCCTATTTGCCAAACATTCTGATGGCAAGGACTTCCCCACAGACCTCCACAGCGTCTCTTCTCTGTCTCAAAGTGGGGGGTGTTGCTTCTATTAAGCCCAAAGAGAGACCAAACCCAGCATAATAGGGAAAACTTCTCCCACTCAGCCCAACACTCAGTGACCCTCAGTGGAACATTTCTAGCTGAGAAAGCTTGGAGATTCTGTCACTTGGGATTTGAGACTAACGTAAGCCAAAAAAAGGGATTTATTAGAAGAATGCTGAGAGACTTACAGAACTAAAGGAAGATGGAATACCACGTTGGGAAGAGCAGGAGCCAGGCCAGCTCTGGGGACTCAGTAAGAGGAACTCAAAGACAGTCTGTGTGGGGGCAGTTCCATGAGGATTACTGAACTCTCTGCACTCTGTCCTCCTGTGGCTCATAGACCCAAGTAAGTTCCCAGGACAGGGCATCTTGTGGGTCATGTGCCCAAGCTTGGGTTGGGAGGGGCTTAGGGGGACTTCTGGAGGAGCCACATGGCTAATTCTGATCACAGAATTAATCCTCAGAGGATGTGTAGTCCACACTTTGAGAGATACTGCAGCTCATTTCCTTACTTTTAAGCATATTTTGTAAACTATGGAAAATGCTTTAGAAAGGAGAACTGCCATTGGATGCTTCAGACATTTCTGGAAAGGATGTAGGACAAACATCATTTTCTATTGGACAGCTCAAGACTCTGAGACACACGAAGATTAATTTCCAGGAGACTCTCCAGTTGGAGTTAAACTCCAGGTCTTCTAACTCCCGAACACTGTTGCTCCATCCCACTTTATGCCCTGCAGGGCTAAGGGCAAACACAGGGTACTTTTTATCTCTTTCTGTTTAGCATCTTGTATCTTTGTTTCCCTTCCCTCCTCTCTCCACAGGCCGTACACAGACATGCCTGTAAATGCTGCCGCTCACAAGCCCACACACTGACAGGAAGGAGCTAAGCTATGCAGCTCAAGGACCCCCTCTGTAGGGAAAGGAGAAGAGGATTAAACCACTGAACGTTCGTCCCAGAGCTTTGTCAGTGGTGACGGATCCCGGGCTGCAGGATCTGCTCTCTCTTGGCGGAGATGCCAGGGAATGCAAGTGCCAGTCCCTTCTGCACGTGGCTACCAGCCATCCTGGGCCATGAGCAGGCTTTCCCAGCTCACATTTGTGTCTGCTTTCCTGGAGCAGGACTGGAAGAGAGAGAGATTTTATTAGATGCAGCAGGGTGCGTGGCTCAAGGAACACTTGAGTGGTTCTCAGTCAGGCATGAACCAGCATGCAGCTGAAGAAGAAGGTACTGGGGTGGGGGTTGGGGAGGAAGCAGTCTCTCCCTTTCACATCTGGGAGAGCACCTGGCTGCACCCTCCAAAATGCAATGCCAAAGGAAGAATCAGGGCTGATTAGGACCCCATTAGTGTTAACAAAGTAACATTCACTTATGCTAATGGGCATCGAGGGTGAGTTCATCATTGCTAGTGGAGCGGATTGGCCTAAGACAGGCTGAAGTCATAAAGCACACTTAAAATCTCTCTGTCTTGAAATAGGCAGAGGAAGAGGATTTATTATTGTTCCTCAGTCACACAAAAAAGAGAGAGTAAAAAATGATGAAGGTCACCGTTCCCTTTACAGCTGATCGACTTACCTTTCTCTTTGTCCCTGTGCCTACGTAGTAAATTGAAGCTAGAAACAGAGGAGCATACTAGATGATTCTCTGTTGTTACTTTCATTTTCCCCAAGAGGAAAGGGGACAGTCTATTTAAAATAACCGAGCTCTTATATCACAGCGCTTCTTGCTTAAAATTCAGACATCACTGGAAACTTGCTGCAGCACAGCTAATGTGTGGCAGGGAGTGTGAGAATCATACCTCAAAAATAATAATCCCAAATATGCATGTAGTTCAGCGCTTTACAGTTTTCCAAAATTTATACATAAATAATATTTTAATATGTATACATACATGCTACATACATGTATGTAATATATAAATATGCATGCAGATACATATCACATGTACATTATATATGTGTCTATTATATTATTAATACATGCATGGATGTTATGCATATTTGCATATATATAAAGCATATGTAAAATATTTGACCCTTACACAAAGTCTGGGAAGTAGATGGATGAAACTGTTCGAATGACTTGCCCCAAGTCATAAAGCTAGAAATGGCAGAGCCATTCAACTTAGTTTTCTGCCTTCAAGACTAAATATATTTTCCCCATGATACTTCATTTTTTTCCAAGACATATTAAGATATATTAAGAGGTCTCAAAAGATTATTAGCCCAAGACATATTAGGAGGTCTCAAAAACTTATCCTGTGGCATATGTACCTAAACGCATTGGTAGCACTTATCCCATGGTGTCATTGGACAGTCTACAATAAAATGTCTACAATAAAACAGCATGTTAAAAATCCCTGGATTGGTATGGATTCCCTTGGAGCAGGAAGTTCAGGGTCAATAGCTCCGGAAACATGGATAAATATTTAAACCAACAGAGGAATTTTCCCTCTGGGAAGGTGCTTAGCTTACGAGCGGTTAGACGCGTGCCAGAGCATGCAGATGGGAGCACAGTGTCACCAAGGACTGGCCCTGGGAAGTGACCTGATTGGAGGGTACCAGGAGGTGGAGGAGTCCTCTTTGGGGCCCTTCTCCCATAACTGGGTCTTCTGTCTTGACTACATGCAGGTCTATCCTTCCTTCTAAAGAAGTCACATTCCTCAAAAGAGAGTTCAAGTGCAAATGATGTCTGCCTAAATATTAACTTCCAAACTTGTAGAGCTCTGGGCCCACACCTGTTCTCACAGCACTGCAGCCTTCCCTGAAAACCTCCCTTAGTTATTTTAGAGAGACCCTGGGGGTGTCCCCCATGCTCCTGAACAAATCTGTGAAGGTTCTTTTTCTCTGGCCTCCTAGGCAGGGTCCAGACCCCTGCCTGGTGTGGGCAGTCTCTTCAGTAACATTCTGCTGGGGCCAGTCGACTCTCCAGGGGCTATGGGTATCCACATGGGGCCCTGCAGTACTGGAACTACACGCAGATCTGTGAGGAGGCGGGAGAAATGCATCCTTTCCTGTGGGGCGCGGTGGCAACGCCATTCCAAGATGGCGCCCGCTTCCTGGTCAAACCCTGCTGTTAGTCTGACAAACAAGTGCTCAGCGCATGTGCAGAGTTTGTCTCCTCCCTTCCAAGTGCCTTATCCAATCAGACAATGCCCAGTGTACTTACTGCCTTTATAAGCAGCCGCCGAGAACGCCTCGGAGTCTTCCGCATGTAACCAGTTAAGCAATCCCCATTAAAGCGCTGTCAGAAGAACTCCGGTTGCGCGTCTTCCTTGCTGGCGAGGCGGGCGCGACACTTTCCACAATTCCATGTCCCTCTGTCAGCTGGGTCCTACAATGACCCTGCACGCATGCCCAGAGTCTTGCAAAGCCTTCAGGAGCTCAGTGTTTGTAGCCCTGCACTCTGGCTATGTAGAGAGTGTTCCTTGAGGGCTTCCTGGTAGAGGCAGTACTTTGAATTTTTAAAGGATAAGTAAGACCCAGACAAAAACATAAAATAGAACATTTTGAGCCCAAGAACCACTTGGTTCTGAATTCTTCTCAGGAGATCAATTAAACCCACACTCTGAAACCACATGTGAGTGGGCAGAACCAAGCCACCAGAAGAAAAAAACACTTACTGTTGGAAAACCAACCCCCTCTCCCTACTGACCGGCTTCTTCTCCCCTCGCCCAAGGTATTTTCCTTTTCTAAGTACAGTTCCACTTCCTCTCATAGTTGTTGAATCCATTTTCTGACTGGGCAACCCCATTTTTCTCAAAAACACCAAAGAAAACACTGAATCTAACATAATATGTTCTCATTTCTCTTGCATTTCTCTTTCTCTCGTTTTCCTTCTTTTGATAATCAGCTTGAACAGTGTAGGGAACATGCTTTGGAAGAAGAAACTATGGAAAGCCTACTCTTTGCATGGGCGCAGAATCTGCTCCCCGAATCCTCCAACCGTTAGCCGTATCAGCGGGTAATCAGGGCCCCCAGGGAGATAAGAGATGAGGCAGAATCCCATAGTCCCAACTGCAACGCAGGCTGCACTTGAGAACCGGAGGTTTCAAAACAGTCAGGCCCTTTCTCTGGGCCCCAAACCCACATTCTCACATGTTAAAGCTTCCAATGGCCTTAATGCAAGTTCCACGCATGTAAGGACTGCAGGATTGGACCCTATGGGAGTGTAAAGTGACAACATAATAGAGAAAAATCACTTTAGCAGGCAACAGTGACAGCTGGGCAAGCATTAGAAAAAAGGGAAAGGGCCTCGGTTTAGACAAATTACTGAATGAAATGATCACATGAAAAACCCTTTTTACAGCTGCCGCTAAGAAATCCAGAAAATATAAAACATGTGAAAAAGTAAAGGAATTTTTGAACCTTTTTTCCTCATTAAAGGTGTGGTAAATGGTTAAAATCCTCTAAAAAGATCCTCAGTGCTCTGAGTCATGGACCCAAATGGAAAAATGTGGCTATTTGGGTTTTTCATGTCAATTATTATACAACCAATAAAGCATAAACAATAAAAGCCCTCCAAAAGTCCTGGAAAATTCCAAAGCCTATTTCAGAGTCTCCACGATTCCGCTCAGATCCTCTCATTTCCAGGACTTTTGACATCTCATTACCCTGCATTATACTTTTACAGGCTCATTTTCCTGCATATATAAAAATGACTTAATGCATCCTCGAACCATCTCAATTACCTAATTGATGAGTTCTATCAGCCACTTAAAAATAAAACAGACATTTTGTTAATAAAAATCCTTGAGGGTGGAGGGTGGGAAAATTGCACAAAGCCCACACTGGCAAAAAAAAAAAATAAAAAAAAAATAAATTAAAATACAAGAGGCACCATGATGTAGCAGGATGGGAGCACCCAAGTGGGAGTTACGAGATCTGGTTTTGGGGCTTGATGCTGCCACTAATTTGCTGTGTGATTTGGGGCTACTATTAAGCCTCTTTGGGCCTTAGTTGTCAGATCTCTAAAATGAGGGAGCTTGAAAGGATGCCCTCCAGGCCATTTCATGTGCTGACAGGCTGTGATTTTGAAATCTTCCCGAGGGAAGACCCCTTTAAAACATGTGTTCATGACCTAGTCATTTTCAAATTTTGAGACAAAAACATTTTTAAATTCTCCCTGTTTCTCTGGCTACATACCCAGACACAGAATTGAGAGGGGCCCAAAGAGGGCCAAATAATATCGTGATGCACTCCTGGACAGAACCCAACTCCATAAACTCCCAGGACTATGTCGGATGAAGTCTAAAGGTATTTTCAGCAAACTTCCAAGCTCCCTGGGAGAGGATTTTGGGGAATTCCTTAGTTGGTAGTATAGAGGTACCTAATCCAAAGGCCTGTGCAGTATACGTTCAGTTTCTAAGAGCCAGGCCAGAGGCAGGAGAAAAATTCCTGGACCTGCCTAGCTAGGGACACACGCCTCAGAAAAAGAAGAAATTATGACAAGTGATTAACGTATGCATATTTAGACTGTGATAAAACAGATATACAAGAAACACATTATTCAACAGTGAGGGCATTTTTAAAGTGTTTTTAGGACGTTTGCTCCCTGGGTTTGGAGAAATGGGGGAGGAGGAGGAAGAGAAGGAGGGAAAGAGGTTGTCAGGTAGAAACGCTTTCAGGCCACTGATGTTCCCTTTCCTGAGAGGGCAGCACGATGATCCTCAACTTTTGCTGCATGTTGGAATCACATAGGGAGTTATAAAAATAATACTAGTGCCTGAGTCCCATCCTCGGAGATTTTGATTTGCTTGTTCTGGGGTTTCACCAGGGCATTGAGATTTCTAAAAACTCCCCCAGAGAATTCCATAATTCAACTGGGCAGCCAACTTTGAGAATCCCTGGTCTTGTTCCTCAAGTTCAAGGGTTCCCAAACTTCCCATCAGCATCACCTGGAAGACTTATTATAATGGAAGATGAAGGCTATATCTCACCCCCAGAGCTTTCGATTAGGTAGCTATGGAGTGAGGCCACAAACTGCATTTCTAATCTGGTCCCAGATGAGCTGAAGCTAGTCATCTGGGGCCCACACTTTAAGAACTAGTGCTCTAATTTGTCAGTTTGGTTCAGAGTGATAGGAGGTCCTCTCACGCAGTCCAACTTCTTCTCTATCCTTGATCTCCCAAACCACTCAACTGTGGCCAAGGCAGCCTTGTTGCTGTGGGCAACCTGTCAGGATTCAGGACTCAGGTATGACTAGGGAACAACAGAGAATTATTGGATGGGGCTCTATTCGCTGCCTTCTTCACTTTTGCATGAGCCAAAGGAAAGAGCTTTGCCCTCCAGAGAATAGCATACTTAGTGAACCTTGCACAATGCTATAAAGATATAAAGTAGGAGATGGCATGAGAAGAAACCCTGATGTCAGAAACATGGCAGCAAGTGAAGAAGCCTTGGTTGGTTGAAGGCCTGGGAACTCTTAATTGAAGACCTTTCACCTGCGTGACTGTGAACAATGACTAATCCTGTCTTCTTCCAAGTCCTACGTTAACCTCTGTGCTCATATGACAAATAGCCCAGCCATTGGACCCATGGCTTCTTCCTGACCACTTAAGGTCCATGCTCACCCCATCGTCACAGTGATCCCTCCTACAGTGGACTGAGCACCTGCCCATCTAAGCCAAGGCTCAACATTCACCTAGGTCAGAGCAAGTTTAGTAGCAGCTGGGGAAAGCCTTTGCTTTCAATCACACCTGAGAAGCAGCCCTGGAGACAGCAGTGAGAGCTGCAGAGCTGATAGTTCAACTCTTCCTCCTACTGCCTCTCCATGAGTGGCTCCTCATCCATTCAATAGCCCAGCCCAGAGAAGCGCAGCAGCCATGAGCAGAGGAGTGTTTTCTGAGAGGAAGGGTCTCTGCCAATGACGAGAGTGTCACACTCATTGTCTGAGTCACCACCCAAAGGGACTGGACTGCAAGGGAGATATCAGGCATAAGTGGACAGGACCAACCTTAGGCTCAGAGCAGGGGATGGGAAGCCAGCACTGGAGTCCTTTTGTGAGCTGATGAGAATAATGACTCCCAGGTGCTGGTCCTCCAGGTGGTGGCCTGGAGGGCTGTTAAAGGTGCCAGTCTAGTGTAGATAACAGCTGGCCTTCTCCTGGGATTTGGCCACAGAAATTGTATCTCAGCTCTGGCACAGGTGAATTCATATTCCTTTTCATTCTCTGCTTTGAACTGTTTGGGAATTTTCATCTTAAGTAGGGATACTCAGTTGGCAGCTAGGAACACAGATGGGGACATCAAAAGTAAGCAGATATTTTGGATGGTAATAAAAGGCTTAAAGATTTTTATATCTGTCTTATCTCTGCCACTGAGACTGGAGGTGGTGGAGGGTAGAGGATGCTCAAGACAGAGAAGCCAGGAGGGAGTCTCAGAGCATAACACACACGTGCTGGGCACGTGGTGGAAGGTGATGGGGGTGTAGTAGGTGTCACAGCTCCACGTAATGGGGTCAGGCACTATCCCTCCCGGGAGGTCAGAGATGCCCTGGGAAGTAAACTCCTAGTCAGAGGAAGGATGATAAAGAAGAGGGAAAGAAGGAGATAGGACAGGAAGGAAGAGGAATGGGGAGGAGAAAAGATGAAGAATTACGAAAACAAAATGTGTACCGGAAAACCAAATGGTCTTTTTTTTTTTTTTTAATTTTTTTTTTATTTTGGCATATTATGGGGGTACAGATTTTAAGGTTTCAATAAATGCCCATTTCCCCCCCTCCCCCCAAAAGTCTGAGTCTCCATCATGACCATCCCCCAGATGGTGCACATCTCACTCATTATGTATGTATATACCCACCCCCCTCCCCCCTCCCCCCTCCCACCTACCCAATACCCTATTACTGTAGTACCTATGTGTCCACTTAGGTGCTACTCAGTTAATACCAGTTTTCTGGAGAATATATCTGGTGCTTGTTTTTCCATTCTTGGGATACTTCACTTAGTAGTATGGGTTCCAGCTCTAACCAGGAAAATATAAGATGTGCTATATCACCATTGTTTCTTAGAGCTGAATAGTACTCCATGGTATACATATACCACATTTTATTAATCCATTCTTGGATTGATGGGCACTTGGGCTGTTTCCACAGCCTTGCTATTATGAATTGTGCTGCTATAAACATTTGAGTGCAGGTGTCTTCTTTGTAGAGTGTCACTGGATCATTTGGGTAGATGCCCAGCAATGGGATTGCTGGATCAAATGGTAGATTCACTTGTATCGCTTTAAGGTATCTCCATATTGCTTTCCACAGAGGTTGAACTAGTTTGCAGTCCCACCAGCAGTGTAGGAGTGTTCCTCTCTCTCCGCAACCACGCCAGCATTTATCGTTTGGAGATTTTTTGATAAAGGCCATTCTCACTGGGGTTAAGTGATATCTCATTGTGGTTTTGATTTGCATTTCCCTGATGATTAGAGATGTTGAGCATTTCTTCATATGTTTGTTGGCCATTCTTCTGTCTTCTTTAGAAAAATTTCTGTTCAAGTCTTTTGCCCACTTTTTAATGGGGTTATTTGATTTTTTCTTCCTAATTTTCGTGAGTTCTAAGTATATTCTAGTTATCAGTCCCTTATCGGATGCATAGGATGCAAAAATTTTCTCCCATTCTGTAGGTTGTCTGTTTACTTTCATGACTATTTCTTTGGCTGTGCAGAAGCTTTGTAGTTTGATCAAATGGTCTTTTTATATGCAGTTGCATCCATTATTGAGGGGAAATTTATGATAGTATAAAATGACAATTGCACAGTAAGAACAAACATCAAAATCATCAATTAGCCTTTTAAAAAGCCCTTTGAGATACAAGCCAAAGCCCAATGGCCTCCCCCTCTCTCGCCCTCATCACTGGCGCTGGTCAGAAGCTAAGCACACCAACGTGAGTATTCTGCAGAAAGGTCTGGAGTGGGAAGAATATTCCAGCTGGCTTGAATTGATTTGTCCAAAAAAACATAGAGCACACATTTTCTTGTTCAGTTCCTTCTGCATATGTTGTGAAGACACATCCACTGCACGGCTGAGCCTGCGACATGGCAGGAAAGTCTGGACGGACTCAGTCCTGATGTCGACTCCCCTCCCTCCACCTCCAGGAAAGCCCTTTGCAGGAAAGGATAACCCCTCAGTCCTGGAAGGGGGGATCTGATTCCCCACTCCTCACAAAGAAGAGGCTGAGCCACGAGCTCACATACTGGTAGATTATTTTTAGAAGTGACCCCAAGGAATAGAAGAAAGAGATTGGAGAATGGAAGTGGGAAGGAAGGAACATACAACATATCCTTGAGATGGGTACAGATGTGGAGACTGGGGCTTACTCTGTGCAGAACATGCCTCAGAGTTGTCCACCTGAGGGACAGAAGAAGACAGTGTGTGTCCACCAGAACCTGCCCCCCCTTGGCAAGGATCTCTCTGTCAGATGGTAACTCACACACCCTCCCAAGCAACACGTGTCTGGGTGTCAGCTCCTGCAGTGTCCTACACCTCATCATCAGAGAAGCTCCCAGAAGCAAGTGAGGAATGCACAGTGTAGCTGGAGAAGTTCTGTCTGGGCACACCTGCATAAAGCTGGTGCCACAGCAGTACAAGATGGCAGAGAGGCCGGGGTCCACAGCAGAAGAGGTATCCAGTACTGTCCTTCACACCTCAGTTACTTCTCCCAAGCATGTTTTGCTTTTTTGTTGATTGCTCATCAGCAATTGTATCTATCAGCAATTAGGTCTTGGATGTATTTAGCAGATAAAGAAGACCTCTAAGAGTCTCTGATATCAGGGTGCCCTTACTCTGTTTGGGGGTATAGATTTGCCATAAATATGTCATTGAGGTTCTATGGTCACCAAGAACCACTCAACCAGGGGAAGATGACATCAGGGTCTCCCATGGGGACGGCATTAGCCTCTACTATCAACGTTTGGGCAGTTGAAGCTTTTACACCAAGACTAATTGTGGATGTCCTAGTGCCAAATGAAATATGAAGATTTGAGTGAAGAAGTCCTGCTGATCATGAAATTCTTGTTACCCTCAATATAAAAACCATATCTCCATCTCAAATCCTCACTTCCCTCTTCCCTGCTTGGCAGAGCCAGCAGTCACAGACTCACCCTGGCAGAGTTCTAAAGTAGCCCAAGGACACAGGCCACTGATAAAATATTTCAAGGTATGTCAGATGTTTAACAGAGTCGATGTTAAACGTAGCCTGATAATAGGACGAGCCTACCCGGGCCTCGTTTTCCATTTCTACTGACACTTCTGTGCTTTAGATCCTCTCAACTCACCCCTGGTCCCTCCCAGTCATCCTCAAACGAGTCTCTGTCCTGCACTCTCTCCCACATCAGCCCAGCCACAGAGGGCCAATTAGTGTTCCCACGTGCCTTTTAGAGTGTGTCAATCCAAGTGAGTGCCTTTGGGATTATGTCATTTCCAAGTTCAAATAACACTTGGCATTCCCCACTGCAGAGAAAGTAGTAAAAATGCCTTAGTCTGGCTTTTAAGACGTTAACCTAACTCTTCAGGTTTATTTATTTCCCATGAGTCCCCTACACAAACCCTAGGGTTCAGCCTATAAGAACGAACACACACACACAAACACACATGACTGACCACTCACTCAGAGCCTGGCCCATCCTGAGCTATTACCATGCTCCTCATCCCAGAGGCCCCCCAAGTCTTCACCCCTGAGATGAGTATGTGGAGCCCCATTCCTAGCCCTTACTCCTGGTCTCAGCATCATGGCTACCTTGGCCACCTTTGCTGCACCAAGCCCTGGAGATACAAATGACTAAAACATAGTTCCTGACCTCAAGGAGCTCT
Organism: Microcebus murinus; assembly: GCF_040939455.1. NCBI lineage: Eukaryota > Metazoa > Chordata > Mammalia > Primates > Cheirogaleidae > Microcebus > Microcebus murinus. The sequence goes on along the minus strand of NC_134111.1, from coordinate 90,366,928 downwards.
GCATCCAGTTAGAGAAACATGCAAGCAAATAATTACAGCACACTGTGCTGACGCGTTCTAGAAGACAGGCAGCAGGACCCAGGAGTGGGCAGAGAGTGATCAGGAAAGAGGGAATTCCTCACGTAATCCTGAAAAGGGAGAAGAATTTTCTGAAAACCAAGGAGAGAGAGGAAGGTGTTTCAAGAAGAAGAGCAACGTAGCAAAGAGAGGAAGCCAAGGCCAGGTGAAGCAAGGCAGGGTCAGGGAGCCACAGAAGGGACGGCGTCACAAAATGAGCTAGGGAGGGGAATGAGAAGGAGGCCATGTGGGCCTTGCACCCCCAGTTAGGGGTCTGGTCCTGTTCTGCAGGCAGCAAGGAGCCATGGCTGACTATAGAGGCTGGGAGGAGCTGTGATCAGGTTTGCACTTTAGAAATCTCACTCTAGGTGGTTGCTGTATGGATGATGTAGGTAGGACAGAGGAAAAAGACGAGTGAGGAAATGATTGGGGTGATTCAGGTAGGAGAGAAGAGATTATGAACCAGAACAGTGGCTGGGGGAGTGGTCTTGAGGGAAGAGAATGCCTATAGACACTGTTAGGGGTTGGCCAGGTTTTAGAGCACAACCAATCAACTGGACAATTTATCAAGTATACTCTGGATTAACCAGTGGTTCATGGTTAGGGTTTGAGACCCAACTCCACAGGACATTGTGTTCATGGGAGAGTACACAGCCTCCCAAACAACCCTCTTACTATCAATGTTTAGACCCAGCCTGTCCTTAGAACACTGTTTGTGTTCATCAGCTCCTGTCCTCTGTCTGGGCCAAGAAAACGCAAACACATTTCTTCCAACGTACACTTTTGTTTATTGGAATCATGATTAGCATGGCTTAATGTTGTGAAACTCAGCTGGATTTTTAATTTTGTTTTTTAGCAAATATACTTTTATTAGTTTATTTCTGAACTGCTCTTGCAGAAAACTAAATAAAATCCTTTTGAATAGTCTTTGACAGATCGCTGCTATTGCAAGCCCTGAGCAGTGACCAGGGAAAGAGAAGGCAGTGACAGAGAGGAGTGTCCCTGCTGGGAACTTTGGAGAAGGAAGTCTGTTATTTCTCCCATTACCATTAAAGTTTGGGAGAGGATAGGGAAGAAATAGATATTCTAAGATGTAACACAAAAGAGAAAATGCTTGCGTATGAGCTTTGTGAGGGTAAGGACTGTGCTTACCAGTGTGCCCATTAACCACATGCCTGGCACTTCACAGATACTCAGTGAACATTTGCTAAGAGTGGGGAGGAGGAGGAGGAGGAGGGAGGATGGAGGAGAGGAGAGGACGGGAGGAAGCGTTCACTGTTGTCAAGGAAGAGCGTTTGGAAATGCAATGACTCTGTCCTGTGGCTGATGCCCTCTGTCCACTCACACCCACACTTTGGATCAGGGAAAAGAACAAGGAGGAAGGAACACAAGGGACTGAAGAAGCTAAAAGTGCATCAGAATGTGCTTAGCCACTCCTGCCTAAGGGCTTCCCCAGTCGCTCAATGGGTTGCATGGTTCTTCTGCTTTTGAACACATAAGACTTTTATAAACACCGCACTGCTGCGCCCTCTCCCTGAAATGCTCTTCCCCCAGAGCACAATTCAAACCCAGCCTCCTTAGAATGAGTTTGACTGACCCCGCGTTTACAGTTGACTTCCAGGCACCATGGCTCACCACCTTTTACTCTGTTTAGCACTGATGACGCCCCAAAACTGTCCTGTTTGTATGTTAACTTGTTTATTGTCTATTTCCTCCCAGTAGAATGTAGGTTCCAAGAGAGCAGAGATCTTGTTTTCAGAGTTCATCACTGTATTGTCCAACTAAGAATACTTCCCAGCACATGGTATGTTCTCAACGAATATTTTGCTGAATGAATAACAAATTAAAGAGATGAAAACACATAGCAATAAGGATGGATCTGTAAAGATAGTGCTTGGTGAATAAAATGATATAAGGAACAGAATGAGATCTATAACAAAATCCCATTTATGTAGATTAGAAATACAGGTATGCAAGATATTAATACATTTTGCAAGGCGTTAAAATCATTCACTATGTTGGGGATGGAAAAGGATTGAACTGTTGGAATAAAAAAAATTATGCATATATCAACAAGAGAAAAGCCATCGTAGACCAATTATGATTATAGCCATGACCTGAGATATAGGAAAAAGGAAAAGGGAAAATTAGAGGCACTTGATACCAAACCCACATTGTGTGGTCAATTTATATATAAATTATAGATAGATAGGTAACTAACTGCTAAGTAAACTGTTCATTCCATGACATGGATTTGGTTCTTCTCCACTGACCTTTTGTTTGTTATGATAGAAGTATCAAATAAAGTTCCCCCTCCAGGTACTGTAAAGAGGAGAGACACAAAATGTCCGGACAAGTGGGCGTGTTAGTCAAGATTCTGCTGCCCAGAAAAAGCAAAGCAGGGAAACCACAGTCCTACAGGCTGAACCGAGCTTATTCTGCACCCACAGAGCTGCCACGCCGGCTCTCCCCACGCCCCTCAGGAACTTACTCAACCTACTTTCCTTTGCTCATCAAACTGTTTCAACTGGTTTGTTTTTATGGTCCCCAGACCTTAGGGAGTGTTTTAGGAGCATGAAACCAAGATGGTGCACAGGGAGGTGGATGAGAGCTGATGATTAGATGGATGCACAGCGGGATATGGGCCCCCAGAAGCCAGAGCTGGCTGTGTGGAATAGCTACAAATCACCCGAGGCTAGAAGAATGTTAGGGAGAGAGAAACTTTCAGCAGACTGGGCAGACCCTCCTCCCTTTCTGGTTTCCAAGTCCTGGAGAAACTCGAGTTTACACTGAGTGAATGGCAGAGCCAGGGTCAGAACTCTGTCCCCCTGACTCCTTCGCCAGTGCTCATTCCTGGGGCCTGAGGAGGTGCCCGTGTTTCTGCATGGTCCAACTGTTAACCTTTGTAAGGAGGAAGGGAAGGCAGGTTTGCCTTAACCATCCCAAAGGACTGGAAGTTGTGTGCTATACTTTCTAAATACATTGGGTTTTTCTTTTTTTCACTTGAAGTGAGTCCTTTATTTCTTTCACCCATTCCCCAAAGTTCTGACATCCAATATTTTACTAGTAATATATACCAGCTTATGTACAGTGACTCTCGGAAGATATTTCTTGGCTCTACTTTTTTACTGGGAAAGTATTATCAACTGGTAAATATAAATATATGTATACACATGTGTGTATATATTTGTGAATATATATACATTCAAATTTCCACATTTATAAACAATGCAATCAGGACTGCGTTTTTACAGCAATCATTGCCCCAGGCTCAGGACCATCCTTATTACTTCTGATGCAGAAAGGAAAGAAAAATTTTGCAAAGGGAAATTCTCTACTCTTAAGATAACTTGCTGGTGACCCCTAGTAAATGACAGCCAAGCAAGACCTCAAGGAACTTGTTACTTAGAGCTTGAATTTCAGGCAAACATCTTCCTGCATTTCTAATGAAAAACGGATTCTCCCCCCTGCTTTTGAAGTGCTCTTTGGGAATTGTTTGAGTGTTCTTTGCAATCTTTTATACCCAGCCTAAGGACTCTGACAAACCCTCTCTTTCCCTTCAAAGGCTTGTTAACTATGTGATGAATACACCTGTCACTTCCAATTCTAACCTTACTTTCTGTTGTGATGGCTGTAGAATTTGGTATCTATGGCAACTTTTCAGTGGCTCAACATCGATTAAAAAAATGATTGGCTTATCAGGGTTGCTTGGTTGATTGATGGAAATGATCAGTTGCTCAAAATAATCATGACAGATAAAGTCTCTTGATTAGCTAGTATTTGCAAGATTCAGAAATTTCAGATTTCATTACTTTCCTTTTTATTATTTCCATGCAAAAGTAACTGGAATTTAATTCTACTGAAGTAGTTACAAGTTAATTTGGACTGCCTTAATGAAGGAAACTTGATTCAATCCACATATCTTATTTAGAAGCCAAATGGCACATTTTGTCTATTCTAGAAAATCCACCCCTTGATTTTCTAATATCCCAAGGTCAGAGACTAATTTATGTTTCTTTAAAAATTAAATTTAATACTAAAAAACATTTCAGCCAGGTTTAGAGCATTTGCAAATTAACTATAAAGATTTTCATTCTGATGCTTCCTCAAGTACGTGCAACCAGGAGAGACCACGCTGTAGGGGAGAAACAGTACCTGGAGCCTCACCTTCCCAGGAAACTTAAATGCCCTATTTTTAACAGAATATTTTAAATTAGTGTCTCCAAAAGTGTAGCAATATACCAGCAATAGTATATAAGACAAATTTAGGTAGTCTACCAACTTTCTTAATGACCAGGTATTTATTTATTTTAATGTAACATTGTTGTTCTTTGATCACTTTAAAAAGTGGCAATTTCACGTGGTTTGACTTAATGCCTTATCTTTAAAAATAACTGTATTTTTACAGCTCTATATTCCTAGGGTTACTGTAATAGCCCTACAAAGTACCACAAACTGGGTGGCTTACACCAACTGAAACTCACTGTCTCAAAGGTCTGGATGCTAGAAACTTGAAACCAAGGTGTCAGGAGGACCACGTGCCCTCTAAAACCTGGAGGAGAATCCTTCCTTGCCTCTTGCCAGCTTCTGGCATCTGCCTGTGATCTTTGGCCTTCCTTGGCTTGCAGGAGGCAGAGCACCAATCTTTGTCATCACATTGCATTGTCCCTGTGTGTCTGTCTTCACATGGCCATCTTCTTGGAAGGACGTGAGTCATACTGGATTAGGGGCCCACCCTACTTCAGTATGACCTAATTTTAACTAATTACATCTGCAATTACCCTACTTCCAAATAAGGTCAAATTCTGAGATACTGGGGGTTAGGACTTTAACATATGCAATTTCGGAGAGAGGCCATTCAACCCATAACACATTTGTACGTCTGTAATTTCACAAATAATATTGCTTAGGATGAGGGTAAAACAGGGTTCTTTTTAAAGTTAAAACTGATTCTTAAAACACTGGTGCAGATGATATGTGAACATGACAGATTTATAAATCTCACATAGACAATGACTAAAGATGGAGAGTGAGGTTGACTGGAAAACTGATCAATTATTTTCTTTCCTGTTTCCTCGTCCCTTTACCATGTGACCTTGCAGCAACTCCCATCAAGAGGTGGAGTCTATTTCTCCACCCCTTGATTCTAGCTGACCTTATGGTTTATTTTGGCCAAATTAGCAAGTAGAAGCTTCGAAAGTGCTTGCTGGTTGGGGCCTGTTCTCTTTCCAGGCTACCCTGCTGAAAGATGAGAGAGACCACGCAAAGCAGAATGAAGACAGCCAGCGCATGGTCAGCGAGCCCCTATGCAGACCCAGCTGCCAGCTTCAGATACATGACCTGTGCTTCAGCCAAGGCTAGCTGGCCCCATGTCCAGAGCAGCAGAGCCATCCAGCAGAGCCCAGCCCAAATTGACAATTTGTAGAATCTTCAGCTAAAAAAGAATTGTTATTCTTTTAAACTACTACTTAAACTTCCTCATCAATATTCTGTTTATTTTGCCTAATGACTACAAAAGTTTCCCAAACTTTCTAGGGACTTTTTCATCAAAACTGCTTTTAGGATCCCAGAAATGTTGATTTGGGATGAAGAGATAGTTTGGGAGTGGGGAGTTGGACAGGGAAGGTATCTTGCAGCATTCTGCATTAAAGTCCATTTACTTTCCTCCCTCTCTCTCATTGGCCTGTGAAGTCAACCAAAAATAACCTTAGAGGTTGCAAGAAAGGTGCCAGGCCCACCAAGAGCACAGCAGGTGCGTCACATCCTCACCAACTTCGTCTGTCTTTTTACAGGACACTTTCTGCAGGACACTTTCTGCAGGACACTTTCTGCTCAGTTTGGTTTCAAGTAAGTCAAGGAAGAGGTTTCCTAAACTGTAACTGCCATTATTAGTGACCAGACCATAGGGCTTTATGATTATTTATGACAATTCTTCCCAGAATCCATCCTGGATGAAACTCTATGTTTGACATCCAACTCTGAACAGCATAATGGAAAGAGAATTAGACTCTAAATTGATATTCCTGGGATTTTCCCCCCTAGAGGAACCCACATCTACTCCTATTCTTTCTCAATCAGTTTTCCACACTGCAGCAAGAGTAACCTTTCTAAAATACGAAACCCATCATGCTGACTCTCATTTTAAATCCTTCTACAGTTTTCCATTGCTCTTGGAGTAACAACCAGATTCCCTAAGACTGCTTATAGACTATATTAGACTGCTCAGGAAGCTACCATGACAAAATATCACACATTGGACAACTAAAGCAACAGAAATTTATTTTCTCACAGTTCTAGAGCCTGAAAGTCCAAGATCAAGATTCCAGCAGGGCTGGTGTCTGGTGAAGGCTCTCCTCTTGGCTTGCAGATAACTGACTTCTCCCTGTGTCCTCCCATGGACTATTCTCCGTGTATGCACATCCCTAATGTCACTCTCTTCTTATAAGGACACCAGTCCTATTGAATTATGCCCTTATGTCCTAATCTAACCTTAATTATCTCCTTAAAGGCCCTATTTTCATATATGGTCACATGGTGGGTTAGGGCTTCAAGATATAAATTAGAGGCACACAATTCAGTCCATACAATGGCTCGCTTGGGCTGTTTTGTGAGGACATCTGGAGACCCCTACCCAGCCATTAACTAGCCCTTACCCTCTACCCTCCATCACTCTTCTCTGTCCCTTTCTTGGACTGCACCAGTCTCTTAGCAGTTGTGATTTTTTTAATTCTTATCCAGGTAATGCCTTGCCCTCATAAGAATGGAAGCTCCAAGAGAACAAGGAAGAATTACATCTAGTTTTGCTCATCAGTTTATCTCCAACCTCAGCACTTGGCATATAGCAGGCACTTGATAATAGTTTGTGGAACAAATGAAAAGTTTAGCAAAGGGATTGAGATTTCTTATAGCCACACAGTTAACATGACTTGGAGATATGAAAATGATTCCTCCCTGTTTATACAATCAACATTTATTCAGCACCTTCTCTGTGCTAGGTCTAGAGAACACAAGGATAAATAAGGTAGGTATATGACAAAGAGACCCCTCTGCAGACTGTTATCTTATTGAATCATATTTTCTTTTCTCTTTGTATTCAATCTTCAATCCACCTTGGCTCAGGTATAAATAAAATCTCAAAACACGGAGAATTTTTTAAACTATGTAATACTTATTTAACTTTGCTGTTTACAGTCATTGTACACATGTTACTTGAAAATTTTCATGTTAGAAATAAAAATCATTCCACATCATTAAAAGTTTAAAATATAACTATCATCCTTTCAGAGATGTATCTGATTATGGTCCCAAGAAAACAACTGTCAATAAATTCTTTATAGTTTTATGGGCAGCTAGAAAGAGAAAATACAATACAGGCAAAGATTTTAAAATATAAAAATAATTGAAAGATACATACTAATTTTAAAAGTCATTCTCTAAAATTAATGTGACTGACTGATAGATGAATCACACATTTTTCATAACATTGTAATATAAAATGAATAAAGAGGAAGTAGAAATAAAACACATATCATATACATACCTATGTTTCTAAACATCTTGCAAAATCTAATAAATTTAATATGGGCAGAGTTTGGGAGATTTTACTGCCCCAAAAACTTGACTTTGCAAATCCTTTAAATTTGAAAATTGTAGCTACTGTTGATATTTACCTGAGATCCGCCAGGCTCTCTATTAGGGGCTTTACAGATATTATTCTAATCCTTCCAGACACCATACACAGTAGGAATCATCGTCTCCATTTTAAAGAGGGAAAATGTCAGATCAGAAAGCTTAAAACACAATTAACAAGCAGTAAAGCTGGGGTTCAAGGACAACTCCATTCAAGACCAGTCAAACTCAAGCCAATCTGACCTCAGATGCTCTCTGCACTATCCCCGTGCAGCCTCGAAGCTATCAAGAATAGGTTCTGGCTGACTCCCTTTGTGGAAAACCTGGGATATAAATAAGTAAATTAAATGAATTAAAGTAGGTTTTTGTCTCTATTTTGAGACTGGGGATGTGATTGCTAAATACCTTCTGGAGCCCAGGAGAGAAAAAGCAAATGTCCTAAGGCCTTTCATTTATCCTCATGAAGCCATTTAGACAATTTCCTCTGTAGAAGACATTTTTAGCTTAGGCAGAGAGTGAGACAAATATAGCCACCTGCAAGGCCAGGCATCTTCACCTAGGAGAGTTGGGGACTGACCCCGCTCTGATGTGGCGTGGGGAAGGGTGAAGTCACACTGTAAATATTCCCCCAGCCTGCTGCAGACTCTGGGATTTCTGTGTAAGAGAGCTATTATTTTTGGTTAAACAGTTTTCCCCAGGAATCCTCTTTTAAAATGCACAGGGCCTTAGTAGGGTAATTAAGTCATCAATTCCTTAGCTCATTGAATTTATACAAGAGCAGTTAGCCAATCACCTACCTGCCAGTCCTTAAAGGAAAACAAACAAGTTCAGGGTTCACTGGTTTTCACTTTCTTGCAAAGTTGTCGAGGACCAATACTAGCTATGATGCAAACAGATCTTCCTCATTTCACTCCCAGTAAAAGCTCTGTATTTTGATGTTCCCATCTGTAAAATGGGGATAAAGATAATAACTAGGAGATAATAAGTTAGTGTACAAATGCTGTTTTGCACACTAAGCAAAGTGCTGAAAACCATGCCTGGCACACAATGATTGTTCTGTATATGTGAGTGTTTTAAAATCTTTAGACCTTAGTTATCTCATTTCTAAAATGAGAGTAATGATATTCTAAATTGGAAATGCCTGGCTTTCCTCGATTTATCCAACAAACATTTATTGAGTGCCTACTATGTGACAGGCAGGATCCAACAGTGACTATCACCTACCTGTTTCCTACATGCATTGAGCTTACACGTCAGAGGGTGAGGCAAACATTATCCACAATTACGGACAATCCACGACAACCATCACACAAACATTTAGCCACGTTGCTGTAAGTGCTTTGAAGGAAAAGAACTGGGCCAGTGGGGCCTGGGGAAGGTCTTTCGCAAGAAGGGACATTCAAATTGACTTGAAGATGAGCAGTTGGGCAGATAAAGAGTTGGGAGAGGAGAGTTTCAGACACAGAGACCACCGCTGGGAGAAGCCCTGAAGCCAGAAGCTTCAGGAACTGTGAGAAAAACCAGTGGAAGTAAGGAAGAGAGTAGATGAGGGTGAGAAGCAGACAGAGGCAAGACCAAGGTTATGTGACATCAGAGCATGGAAAAGTCATATCAAAGATTCTGTGGATTTTATCCTGCAAGAAATAGAAAGCTCCACTGTTCTAAGCACAAAGTGATGTGATCTGATTTTTCAGCTTAACACCATTATTCTTGCTACTGTGTAGAGACTAGACTAGCTGGAGAGACAGAGTTAAAGGGACAAAGGAGATAGGTCCAAAATCCACTGGAATCATTGTGGAATGAGATGGTGGTAGCTGGGAGTGGGGAATTATTTTGGAAGCAGAATCAGTGGGATAGGCACATAGGAAACCACCTAGCTGTGTCCCTCCCCTTCCCTCTCTCTGAGTAGCCCATCCAGAAGCACATGCGGTGACCGCAGGACCGTGGTGACCTTTTATCTCATGGAGGTTGGGGGCAGCTGTGCTTTGGGCCAGCGTCAGGACCCTAGGCCATTCACTTCTGCAGACTACAAGGACAACTATGTTCAAGGCCAGCCTGGGTTTGTGTTTCCAGAGATGAGGGTCAGTCTTCCATGGTGAAAAGAGTCAGCCTGGGCAAACGGAGTGGAGCTATTTGGGATCCAATCCGATCATGCTTCAGTCCCCAGCCCTGATATTATTTATCGTCAGGGATCATGGGCACATTAATTCAGAGGAGTGTAGGAAATGGGGAAGCAGATTCAAGACAAGCCCCAGGACAGCTAAAGGCATTGTTGCTTCTGAGACCAAGCATGTGTTGGCCTCTGCTGTGCACAGAGGCAAGTGCGGCCAACTCACAGAGACATAGACAACCTTAGGCCACTCCCCAACCATGTAGCAAGAGGCCACATAGCTGTGGATGCAGCAGGAGTGAGCTAGCAACGGCCTTAGGATCATATGTTCTTAATGGCCTTAATCCAGCCCCTGCACATTCCCCAGAGGGTGCCCACACCTCCAGAACAATTCTCTTCTCCTTCCCTTTCTTTTTCCCCTTTCTGCTCCTCTGCACTTTCCTACGCCCTCTTTAGATTCTTCTCTTACAAGAGTAGATAAATGTGAATAGCAAATCTTAAGATTTTTTCTTGTCAGATTGGCAGAAGTTTAAAAGACTAATAATATCAAATGCTGGAGTAGATGCCAGGAAACGCAACATTGTTATTCATTTAGGGAATGTGTAACTTAGTGATGCCTTTTTGAAAAACAATTTGGCAGCATCTATCAAAATTTTAAGTGCACATGCCTTTTGACTGAGCAGTTCCTCTTTGAGGGATCATGCTTTAAAAAGTACTTGTGTGCACAGAGTAGGATGTTGAAAGTTTTTTGTGGTTATTTACTGTAGATGATAGTACAAAACTGGGAACAATTTAACTGTCCATGAATTGCAGAGCACTTTAAATAAATAATGGTGTTATGGAATACTATGAAACTAGTAAAATAAAAAATCAAATCTAAATTATTTCCAAGACATGTTACATGAAAAGAGCAAATTGCAGAGCAGTTAGAACACCATGCACTCATTGATTCTTTTTAAAGAAATGTGTATAAGAAGTGTGTAAGCATGAAAATACACAGAAAGGAAGCTGGAAGGATGCCCCACACTACTGGCAGTGGACATTCTAGGGAGGGAAGAAGAGATTATGTTGGGGTGGAAGGAGAATATCCACACTCTTCTAAGTATATAAGGTACCTAAGGATGTCAAATTCATGGAGAAAGAAAGTAGAATAATGGTTATCAGGAGTTGCAAGGAGGAGGGAATGGGAGTCATTGCTTAATGGGTGCAGATTTTCTGTTTGTGATGATGAAAAAGTTCTGGAGATGGACGTTAGTGATGGTTGCAAAGCAAGGTGAATGTACATAATCCCATTGAACTGTGCACTTAGAATGGTTGAAATGGTAACTTTTATATTAAGTATATTTTGCCACAATAAAAGAAAACAATGATTAATACAAATAATTTCATCAGGATTTACTTCCGGTGCCAGACATCTGAGGACAAGGGTGGACTCTTTGTTTGTAAGTAATGGCACTTAATGCCAGGAGGTCACTGAGGGATCAACACATCGACCGTCCACTCGTTGGCCTCCATAATCAGATGCTAACAGTATTTACAGGCTGAGCTTCCATCCAGGCTCCCAGCCTCAAGACCCTTTGAAACCGTCTGCTTTGTTGACATAACCTTCTAAATTCCCTACGTCAAATGGTGTGAATTGAAGGAGAAACTCATAACTGTCATTTAAGAGAAAAGAAAGAAAAGCTACCATGATTTAGCTCAGTGCTTAAACGCTCCTACATAGAACCTATAGCTAAGTGAGTGCCGCAGCATTTTTATAGTGTGCTTTCACCCCATTGTCGAGCCGTGGCTGGCTTTCTCTTTAGGCCAGCTGGCTTCTTGGAGATAAAGGCACTAATGACATCAAGTCATCTCTGCAAATGAGACTGGAATTAAACTACCTTGTGCCCGAACACATCACGTTTGGCATCTGCACATCATTACTCGAAGCTCATTTGACAAAGCGAAGGGACAACATTGATTACATTCAGCCAGACCACTTTGCAGGAGAGAACCAAACAAATGCAAACAAACCCTGGTCTCATCATGTTTCACTGCTCTTCCACAGGCATCTGTCAGAATTAAAGAGAGGAGATGTTTATGCTGGGACAGGAAGTCCAGGTCAAAGGTAGAGGGAGAAAGGACCCAGTACTTACAAAGAACCCAGAGCAGGAAGGCAAATGTCACTGATAGGAAGCCCATCATTGCCCCAGGTAACCAAATATGACATGCCTTTGATTTTTACAGGCGGGTGATTTATGAATCATGACAAAACAGAATGGACATACCTTGAGCTAATGCCCATTTAGATGAGGGGATAAAACCCTGGTGTTTACTCTCAGCACTCTTAATATCTCAAATGAATACTAATCGGAGATGTTTATTGAAAACGAGAATGATGCCATTTTCCGCTGTATCTCATGTCATCTGAAGGACCTTACACTTGAGAACTGCAAGGCAGGAATTTATTCAGTCTCCAGGAAATTGTGAAAGTCTAAATGAGCAAATTTGAGCTACCCGAGCACTGCTTGAAAAATACAGAACAAAGCACCAAGGAAGAAGCAAAAAATAGCATTTGGCAGGAAAAAGGGCACAGCCTAAACTTTCTTAAAAGCCTAATATTGCTTCCACAACACAAAAGAGCAGAATGAAAACTGCATTTTCTATTGAAATTACATTCGACTTTGCCTCCAGGGCTGACCTCCCAGAACCGGTCCAAGGAGTAAGGCCGAGTCACAGCACTTAGAGTTGGAGGGGCCTTGTGGTGGCCCTTCCACCTCCCACTCACTGCAAGAACACCTCCACAGCCATGCCTTGCTTTGGGGGGACCCCTTCCCCCTCGTGAGCTGAGATGAAATCTCCCCCCTTAGAGTTTTCATCTGAGGCTCCTTCCCTGTACTCACTGCAGTGAGCCAGCACCAAAGTCATCTCTCTTGACTCTGAGGACAGTTCACACTTTTCTCTTTCATGAACTCTTCTCCAGGTAAAACAGCATCAGATCCTTGGGCAAAGTGGCTTTTCTAAGCACTAGACCTCTGCCATGATATCATAGTTAACATGTCTACCCCTTTCAGCCCATGAGTTTCTTTGAAGCAAAAACTTGAAATAGCAAAGGCCTCCCTTACCCCCACTAATATCACTCTAGGATGTTAATGATCAATGATCAATTACCCTTGGCATGCAGGAGACAGACTAGGGCAGACTGTGAAGAGAAAATTTAGGGAGGAGAGGCAGAGAGTAGCAGAGTATTGGGCTCATAGCAAGAAACAGTGAGGACAAACACAAAAAAGCAAGGGGAGGAATGACAACAAAGATCTTAGCTTCCATCTCAACTTTCCCTGAGGTGGATATGATGCATGCATGTGCACACACACACACACACACACACACCACATTCATTAAATAGCCCAAACAAGCAGCCAAATAGCTCAGTGCACCACCCAATATCCCCTCTCTCACCATTAACAGACTTGGCATTTTCTCCATTTCAACATCTTAATCACTTACCCATCGTCTTCTCTCCATCTGGATTTAGAGACAGTGTTTGGTTAAAGAGCTTCAATCTCTTTACAAGCAGCCCAATAAAGATAAGTGGGGATATCAAAATTCTCTGTGAACTAATACCTCAGACTGCAGTGATTCCTCACATATAGTACTTTCTAATTGTGACCAGGAGCCAGATGGAATAACCTAATAAAAGTTCAAACCAGGGGCAGAAAGAGCTATAATACATATGGTCAAATGGTCTGTTCTGATATGGAAATTGCCTTTGCAGAAATGAGTATATTCTATAGGCATTGTCTGGACTTTAATCTCTCTGGCTGATTGTCTCATTCTTCAGTTGTACGTCTCCATCCACTATTCCATTCCCTAACCCCAAATATGTCCCATAACCCATCAAATCAGCTAATTTTTTCAAGTCTTTTTGTTTTAACATTGTTAGGGAAAAGTAAGTCCCTCTTATGACTGCAAATGTCGAACACAATCTAATCATTTATTTACCTTTTTGTCTAGCATAATTAGAATAAGAACCTTTTTTTCCCTTGCATGTTGTTGATAAGCCTTCTAAATACCACATCATGTCAACTGGTTTTCTTGCATTTCACTAAGGAGCACTTGGCCCCTCCTCAAGTAAGTGGAGATGAGGACAAGGAAAAAAAGAATATGGAAAAGGATAGAAAGATATGAAATATGGATTACTCTGTCACCTCCCTAGGTAAGAAAAAATGAATTGTGAATTCATTTCACTTGCATGGCAACTTTACAAAGCACTTTCACACAAAGGACCTTGAGTGTCACAACACACAGCAGAGTAAGCAGGGAAATAGTCATCATCCCCATTTCACACACAAGAAAACTGAGGATCAGAGAAGTCAAGAAATTTGTCCTATGTCATGATGACTTGCAAACCCAAACAGAGTCCAACCTGTATTTGGGTCCCATCTGTCACTTTTTTGAAAAGTTGCCAGGACACCTATCTGGCTGTAGCTTTCTTGCAGCATTAGACATTCCCAAGCAATCCTAGGAACTCTAGCTATGCAAACCCTCCTGGCTATGCCCCTCTCCTATCTTTGGAGCACTTGGCTACCCAATGTCAGTGCCAACACCATCAATATCTATCAGAAGTATTTGGTTATGTTCCCTCACCCACCTCTTCAGCCAGCCCTCATGTGGGCAGGTAACCTAATAAATCAGTCTCCACTGAAGCATTCTCAGTGGAGCTCAAGGAGATGGAGTAACTTGCCAAGGTCCACAACTGGTTAGTGGTGGCACCAGGATTTGAACCCAAAACAAGTGTAATTTCAGGTCTTATTGTAGGCATGGTGAAGTGAGATTTAGGGATTCCCAAAAATACCTAACAATACTATTTGGGAAGATACAGTCTCTGTGTACATCATATTGGAGTCAAGAATTCTCAGTAGGAAAGAGTCTCCTAAACTTTATAACCATGCCATGCATGAGTGTCAGGAGATAAACCCTTCAAGATCCCCAGACAGAAGTAGTTTTGCACTTGGAGGGGTCCCTGTCACAGGTGATGAGGGTACAGTTTCCATGGAGGCCTTCAGGTTCTAGCTTTGCTCAGAGTGGATGTCAGAACCTCAGTGTGAACTGAGTGACTGACCCCTCTCTTCCCACACCTACCACCCTCCCTGCCTGCCTCTCAGATTATGTGTTAACCCTGAGGCCAGCTCATCCCCAGAAGGCACAGCCGTGGCATGCCCCAGACTTTGTTTCTCCCCAGATCCTTCGAAAATAGGCAACTAAAGGAAATTAAACTTCACCTGAAACTTACAGCTATGTCCTCAACAAAATGGAGAGAACATTCTAGATTATGAAAGCCCCTGACTCAGGTGAACATTCTGGCAAACACAGATACCTGGCAAGACCTGAGGCATGGCTACAACCAGATGATAATGACAGTCACGGGCTTCCAGAGCTCTAACTCCAGGACATGCACTGTGGTAGCCCCCTTACTAGCATGTCTCAGTTACTGCTCCTTAACCCCAGGATGTGCATATTATTATTCCCATTGTTGGGTGAGAAAGCGGGAGCCTGGAGTGATTAAGACACCCGCCCTTGCTTAAATGGCAGTCCAGCCAGAAGTCAACACTCGCCTGCCTGATTAAAAAAAGTGTGTGCTCTTACCTGCGGTATTATCATTAAATAACAAAAACTCAAATGATTGAGATGGGCTGGAACAAAACACAAATATTCAAGTGCTTATTTCAATCTCCAAGTCTCCACAACGATGCTGGGTGCTAACAAACAAACAGACACTGAAAACAAGCTCCTTTTCAAAGTAGTTTCTGTTCTGGGGCCAATTCTAAATACCATATAACCAGACTTTTCTCTGTGTAGTTTTGGAACTGTCTCAGGCATAACAGGAATGAAACTGCTCATCCACTCTAAGGGGAAATGGGGGTGGAGTGTTGCTTAGCAAACAACACTCAACAATTGCTTAGCAAGCAGTGCTGGCGAGGGACAGGGAACAGGGAAGGGGCTCTGCCTCCCCTGTGGTGGGGGAAGTGAAACCCAGCCCAGCTGGCCACCATCTCCCTGGCTCCTTCTCTAGCTTTTTCCTCCAACCTTTCTTAATCCTTCACTTTCTACCTCTGTCTCCTTTCCATAATGCTCTTTTTCCCTTGGACAGTATAATCAAGGGGGGAAAGGATCCAGATAGGAAGGTACCCAGAGGAGGGAGAATAAACTTGTAAGATGGGGTCATGGTGTGAAGGAGCTCAGGAAATTTCACCCCAAAATATGACTCCTTGGTATAAAAAATATTTTGAATTAAAGATCTTTAGAGATCAACAGGTGTTGGAAGGGGCTTTCCCTCTATCTGCATACACCAGACATACCCATCAAAAAGAACAAATGACTTCTTTTTCCTCCCCTTCCCTCCCCTTCCCTCCCCTTCCCTTCCTTCCCTTCCCTGTTATCTTGCTATATTACAGGAAAGAAGATCAAGAATGCAACCTGGCCGGGCGTGGTGGCTCACGCCTGTAATCCTAGCACTCTGGGAGGCTGAGGCGGGCGGATTGCTCAAGGTCAGAAGTTCGAAACCAGCCTGAGCAAGAGTAAGACCTCGTCTCTACTATAAATAAAAAAGAAATTAATTGGTCAACTAACATACATAGAAAAAATTAGCCGGGCATGGTGGTGCATGCCTGTAGTCCCAGCTACTAGGGAGGCTGAGGCAGGAGGATCACTTGAGCCCAGGAGTTTGAGGTTGCTGTGAGCTAGGCTGGCGCCATGGCACTCACTCTAGCCTGGCAACAAAGTGAGACTCTGTCTCAAAAGAAAAAAAAAAAAAAAAGAATGCAACCAGACCTGGCCCAAATAATTTTAAATATAATACTTGTCTCTCAGGTTAATTTAATTTGCAAAGAAAATCATTTACAAGTCAATCTGTCTTCCTTCATCCATTCATCCTCCCTCACAAGCATTTATTGCCCCTACACAGAATTACCTATATTCCTCATCTCCCCTGCCCTTCTAAAAAGAGGGTATAAAAATTTCTGGACCTCATTGGGATACTGGGTAATTACCCTGTAATTCTCCCTGTGCACATAGCAAATAAATGTCTTTCTCTTATTAATCTGCCTTCATTGTGAGTTGATCTTACCTCTTTCTCTTATTAATTTGCCTTAATTGTGAGTTGATCTTTCAGAGAACTTTCACACACCTCCGCCCCTGCCACATGCATCACAATTCATTTGTCAATCTCTAATAATAAAATAACAAGGCAATGGCAGGGGATAAAAAGCCTAATGGCCTAGAAATAGATAGCTCTGGACTCTAATCCTGACTGACAGGGTGCATAACCTTGAGCCTCAGTTTCTTTGACTCTAAAATGGGAGGGAATGGAATTACCTCTCAAGTTCCTTCTCAGTTTTGAACCCTAGAATTTCATTAGCTGAAATATGGCCTGAAATATTATTGTAAAATAATTGGACCACTCTCTCATGAAATGAGTCCTAGGCGAGACCCACACACCACACACCTCCGCCACATGAATTACTGATTCGTGACTTGTTTAACTTGATCATTGTTAAAACAAGCTAAATAATTTAGATCTTCCATGGTGGATGTTTTTTTCTCTTGATATCCCACCTAAGCAAATGAATCCATCATTGCCAAACTTCTGCTTTGAGTGGCAGGGACACACCTAAAGATGGAGCTATTTTCTCATTTGAGAAGGGTTTCCAAGCAACAAGTGTGAATAATCTTTTCCATTCGTGGTGGAAAATCCAGCCCTGCTGGAGGACTGTTTTGCCTTTACATTATTTCCACATTAATGTTGACTTTGTCAGACTTCGGGGGCAAAGAGACACATAAAGACAAATAAGAGTAAAGTTTAAGTGCTAGATATTTAACATTTTCTTTTCAATCCATCTTCAGGGTGAAAGCTTTTCTTCCCTGAAAGGACAAGTCTTCTCACTTTTAGGAGCTTATCACAAGTCCTGGGGCAAAGTTACAATCTGTTAACAAAGAGCTATTGTAATCAAAGGAATCTAACAGAAAGGTTCCTATTGCTGCTTGCCTGGGAAAGTTAAGTTTTTCTTTCCCTAACTAGTTATTAAAGTACTTAGGTTTAAAGTAGGGATATTTCAGAGACATCAGAATACGGACCAACCTAAGCCTTTGTGAAAACTTAAATTACCGCTTTAAAATGTTCTGTTAACTTTCAATTTGCTTGCATTTTCCATTTTTTAAAAAATACTTTGCTATATTCTCTTAGTGGCTGTCTTGATTCATTTAACCAAAAGAACTTTAATAAAAAAAAAAAGAAGAAGAAAAAGAAGGAACATAGGAACAATGATATTCTTTGAACTTAGTTGAAGGTAGCTATTTAGAATTTGCTAAATTAGGCGGACTGAGCATTTCAGTTCTATTGGGCACGCTCATCTGATAAGTCTTTGATGCCTATCAAAGTTTGTGGTAAGGGCAAAAATTAAAGGCAGGTGGGGAAGGCAAGCCAAGTGCCTAAGAGGCAAATCTAGAACATGTTACAACATTGTTATTATTGGCGGGGGTCAGAGCTCTGCATCTCTCCTCCGCATCAGGAGTCGGGGTTTGTTTGGCGACACAGAGGGAGGCCCCTTATTGGATTCATATTGGGTTGACATTGGCCAGGGGGAGGGAAAGAAAGGCTGGAGCTGTGAGGAAGCAGAGAAAGAGTGTATCCTGGTGGCCAGAGAACGAAATATCAAAGGAAGGGGGATAGATCCTTGGAAGGTGATGACTTCCTGGTTCCTTTGTACGATTTTTTTTAACAACTTGTGCCTTAAGCAAAGGGCATTTATTGAAACTTTAAAATCTGTACCCCCATAATATGCCGAAATAAAAAAAAAAGTCATTGTTGTTGGTGTTTAAAGTAACAGCCCACTTTGACAGAATAATTGTTTCCCCATTATTTGGGAGATATTTCTAAAGTTGGATTCTAAAATTGGGTGGAAGATGACTTTGGAAATTCCCAATGTGATAAAAATCAGAGATTTATCCCCCAAAAGGCAATTCTTTATTCTGCTCTTGCATCTGTTCCCTTCCTCCTCATCCTCTCCTGGAACTGAGTGGATGGAGTGAATTATAACAGACTGCAGGGGAAAGGAAGGGTGAGCAATTTCAGAGAGCCTCTCGGTCACCAATGGCAGGTGGCGTCAGCAGCCAGATTTTTCTGTCCTCTGTATAGAAAAACTCCCCCTATTTTACTCTTGAAATTTATTCATATTTCCTTGTCAGCAGACTTTGCCACTGAAACAAAACATTGTAAGAGCTCAAAAAGGCTCAACTCACGCTCTGAGACTGAGACACAGCCCTAGGGAGAAAGGTTTGCCATCTTGTCACAGTCGGGGAAGGGCTTTTGTGTACAGGAAAAGGATGAGAGGGATTTGTTTCCCGTGCCTCGTGCCTGTACTATGTGTGCACAGACTTTGGTAGGCGCCTGAAAAAATCTAGAGCGAATGTGTCAGAAGCCTAAGAAATCTGCCGGCAAAGCCCCGCGGCCTTCTGGAAGCAACAGCCCCTTGTCTGCTGAGTCATCCCATAAAGCCGTTCCTAGGAGGCATCAGCCAACACCCCACAGTGCTGGGGGCTGCTCAGGGGATGGTGCATTGAAAACAGCGCAGGACGCACTCAAGGAAGATGGGACACCTGGCTACGAGCTCCATGATGGCACCAGGTTCCCTCTAATGCCCAGAAACTTGACGTCGAGTCACCTCTGTGGTGTGAATGCCAAGTTGAGAGACACTGTCCTCGCCTGCTCAGGCTCCAAGCTTTGGGCCCCCCCACACACACGACACTTGACTTTCATTGCCACTCGGGACACCAGGGAGCCACAGAAGTTGGCGCAGGTCATGCATGGGACAGGATGAGCTACCTTCCGCCCCGGCCATCAGCCACACTTGGGATCCAAGCTCCACTTCTTTTTCAGTTTTCATGGCAGCTACACCACTTGCCATTCCCACAGTGCACAGGGTTCTGATATTTTGACATCCTCGCCAACACTGGTTAATTTGTTTTCCAGCTCCACTTTCACTACACCTCCCATGGCCTTTCTTTTTGTTTTGTCCCAACTCTTACCACACTAATAACAACTAACTTTCCATGAATGCTTACCTCAAGGGGGGGGGGCTCAATTAACTCAATTAACCCTGTGGTGGTTCCCATTGTAATGATTCAGATGTTGAGACTGGAAGGTAGGTGACCTGCCCAACATCACAAAGCTAGAAAACAGAGATGAGAACAGAGTTTTGAACTGCCTGAACTTATGCCCTTAAGGCTTATCCTACCACCTGTTGTTGAGATATTGATCACATTGGGACTGTCCCTAATATTCATTTGAAACATGAGTAAAAATGAGGGCTCCCCCCTCTACAACACTAAGGTCACATTGGCTAGAGACTTTACCTCTCCAGTGTTCCCTTAGCTCAGGAACTCTGGATGGGTGGTCTGTAGGCCATCAGTATCGAAACCACCTGGGAAGTTTGTTAAAGACCCATCCATGCACCTGGGTCCTACCCCACACCTACTCAATGAGATCACTGAGGCCGGGACCAAGGATCTGCATTTTTGGCAACCCCTCCAGGGTGATGCTTATATACACTACCATTTGAAAATCACAAATTATAGAACCACAAAACACCTCCCAAATAATCTGTGGAATGACATTTGTTGGTACTTTATTTTGGTGGGAAAAGGGGATTGGGGAGTTATTTTTCCAAGTTGGTCCTATGAAGCATAGACATAGTGGCAACAAACACATTTTAAATAGCATATATCATCTGTTCCCTGACAAAACATTTTTAGGAAAAGAAAAGAAACAACATCCCCACACACACACAGCTACACACACACGAAAATTGAAAATGTAGAAAATTCAGTTAACTATAGGCTGTTTGGTTTGTTTTGGGTTTTGTTAGTTTTGTTTTGTTTCATTTTATTTTGGGTTTTTTTCCCCTTGAAAGATTTTGATGTTTCTGCCTGGAGGGCCCGCAGTCCTTAAAATGTTCTTGCCTGCAATTTCAGGGGGAACCTGGGGCTGTTGGTCCCATAGGAACAATGCCAGGCTTGGTCCCAGGGAGCTGCCACAAGCTGTCAGCAGCCAATGAGAGAGGGGGCGGTGTGAATATTGGTGGATAACCGGATATGATCAGTCTCCCAGGAAGGGATTGGATTTTAGACATATTGTCACGGAAACATAAAATTTCAGCCCTGGAAAGAATTTTAAAGATTATGAGATAAAGACCCCAACTGTTATAACTGTCAGAGGCTAAGAGACATGAGGGGCCTACCAGCGCTAAGAACCTGGAGTGGGGCTTCTGAATCCAGTTCAGACTCTAGAAAGAACCACCAGTGTTTCCCGAGGGTGATTTATTTGTACACCCCTTCACAATTTTATTTTCTTTCTGCCTCCTCTTTCCATCTGTGTTATTATTAACATTCTCTTAAAACTAATATTTTTACTCAAGTTTATTCAAGAAGCAAACTTTGAGTCAGTACTATAAATGGAAGATCGACATCAGTTGTTGAAAATAGAAGGTCCCAATCCTTCCTATCTGAACCCCCAGGAAGTCAAGGACCAGATGGATTTCGATGAGAAGAGACACCCTATTGCTAAATTCTAACTAGATACTTTACCTATGTAGGGCTTGAAGCCTGGGGCCTGCTGTCTCTTTGTTAAAAGGGGAGATTGGCAAGTGTTAGAGAACTGTTACTACTGATCAACTGAGACTTGCTTTAATTCGTCTGAGGATTAAAAGGAGAATTGAAAATGGGTTGTAATTTAAAGTCCAGCCCACCTTGGAGCCACCTTGGAGGCATTTCCAGCCCACCTTGGAGCTCATCTTTTGGTTAAAAATACCTATAATTTGGTGAAGGCCATACTACAACTGCCCTGCTGTCTTGGGTAGTGTTCTTGCCTCTTGCCGCCTCTCTCCTTGACTGTTTCTGTTTGTGCCATGCAGAGACACTAGCCCCTGTCACACAGTGGAATTGGCAATAGTCACCGTTCCCAGATAAAAGCATGAATGAAGAGGCAATTTTGTTCTTTCGTTTCTTTCCCTGGTGGAAGCTATCATGCTCCAAAGCAATGAAATGTACACAGGTGAGATGTCTTAATACTACTCCTCTGCTCAGACATCTTACTTGTTTCCTGCTTCCTATAAAACAAAGTATAAATCCCTTAGTCCAGCATTTAAGACCCTCCACTATCTGATCCCAAGATACTTTTCACAGAATCAGGATTAGGCGTAGATTTGGAGTCCTTCCATTCCAATGGAGTCTCTAGCCAGGTCCTCTGGCACTTCCAAACCAACCACAGGCACCGGCCCCACCAGGGATGAGTGGTTCCCAGCCTGGCTGCCCTTTATAATCACCTGGGGAGCTTTGGGACACCTCCAAAGCCTGGGCTGCTCCCAGGACCCATTGGATCAGAATTTATGGGGGTGGAACTGAGTATCACTAGTTTTAAAATCTCCCCAAATTATTCCAATGTGGAGCAAGAAAACAACTACTCTTGGACCACATCTCATATCTACAAAAAAAAAAATATGACATTCAGGGGTCAGACCCAGGAATCTGTATTTTAAATAAACGCTCAGGGGATTATAATGCGAAACCAGATTTGAGAACCAAGACTAGTTCAACCTCCATGGTCTACAGATTAAGAAATGGAAGCTCCAAGTTGCTAAATCACAGAGCCTACATCAAAACTAGTCAGTAGCAAAAATGAATGCAGAATCCATACGCCCAGATTCCCTGGCCCACGCTCTTTCCACGCTCTTCTGTTTTCTAACCTTTTCTCACTCCAACTTACACATATACTTTCTGCACCAGCCAGACCCATCTGTCCAGTGGCCCCTAAATACATCCTGGTTTCCTTCATGTTGGCACCACTGCCCCCACCTGCAATAGCTGCGCCATTCCTTCCAGCCTTGCTCAGTCCTAGGCTAGGCTGTGTGTAAGGCTGGTCCCACTTCCTGCATAAGCTTTCTTAGCTGCCACTCCTGCACGCTCCACCTCTCCTTTCTCTCGACCCCTGAAGCACTTACAGTCACAGCTTAGCATTGAGTTATTCTGTAATAACACAGGATAGAAACTCCCAGAGGGCAGAGACCATGGCTTATGTTCTTGCATCCGCTCAGTGCACTCAGAGTAAGCACTCTGCAGATGCTCTCCCATTCACAGACAGAAAGCCTCAAGATGCATTCAAGTATACACCTTGCTGAAAATCACCTTTTGGGCCCCTGACAGAAATCAGTTGCAAGGGGGAGAAAAAGAATTACTCTCTGTGTTTCTCTTTCCCTATTTCATTTTAAAAGAATAGCTTTAAGGTTTATGTCACTTGCAATCGAGTGGCAGTAAACTTGATGCCCAGTGTACCTAACATTTCGAGAGATAGGCATTACGTATGCATAGATATTATGTGTGTCTTCTTTTGTGAGCTGTCTTTCAGCAAATGTCAATGGCTTTTCAGAATAATAGACAATCTTGGACTATTGCCACAACCGCACGTGTACTGCTAAAAACCACTCAGTTCTAGCAATAAGCAGAAAATCCTCCCAATGCCTCAGGGAATAAAGGGACATACAATATGGCAGTTCTGGTCGTTTCCCTTTTCAGCACTTAGCTCAATCGACGTCTTCAAATCGAAAAGTGCCAAGGCTTCCAAACCCAGAGTTCAGCTTTAAAGGTTCTCATTACAAAAACTCTCCAGTTTCTAATTGGTTTTATTAAAGCATTAGTAAGCTGTATGGATATTTTTTGTGCAAATAAGTGACCAAGGTATACATTATCTTGTTAGTGGTTAATACTGAGGATTCCAGGCTGGTAGAAATCTGCAATAGTGCAGTCCCTTTGAAAATAGTCTGGCAGTTCTTCAAAAGGGTAAACATAGAGTTACATAATGACCCAGCAATCCCACTCCTAGGTATGTATACCCAAGAGAAATGAAAACATATGCTCCCACAAAAACTTGCACATAAACATTCATAACATCATTATTCATAGTAGTGAAAAATGGAAATAACACATATGCCCATCAACTGATGAATGGGTAAATAAAATGTGGTATATCCATACAATGGAATAATCAGCCCTAATAAATGAGGTACTGACATCTATGCTGCAATGTGGATGAACCTTGAAATGCTAAATGAAAGAAGCCAGTCACAAAAGGGTGCATAGGGGCCAGGTGCGGTGGCACATGCTGGTAATCCCAGCACTCTGGGAGGCTGAGGCAGGAGGATTACTTGAGCTCAGGAGTTTGAGACCAGCCTGAGCAAGAGCGAGACCCTGTCTCTACTAAAAAACACAGAAAAATAACTAAAAATAGGAAAAATTAGCTAGACTTTGAGGTTGCTGGTGAGCTGGGCTGATGCTACAGCACTCTAGCCTGGGCAACAGAGCAAGACTCTGTCTAAAAAAAAAAAAAAAAAAAAAAAAAAGACTACATAGGGTATGATTCCATTGTTACCAAATAGACAAATACATAGTTGATTAGTGATTGTCTGGGACTAAGGAGGAGCAAGGGGTTGGGAGGAATAGGGGTGGTTGCTAACAGGCACAGACTTTCTTTTATGGGAGATGAAAATTGTAATGGTTGTTCACCTGAATACATTAAAAACTATTGAATTGTATGTTTTAGGTGGGTGAATAGTAAGTTATACGAGTTATATCTCAATAAGTTATGGTTTTAAAAAAAGATTGAAAATTCCAATCCCTCTTTATACCTCTTAGCAGTGTAATCTGGAGCAACTTGTTTAACCCCTTTAGACTTCAATTTCTTCCTCAGTAAAGTACACCTGCATTATTACAAGGATTAAATAAAATAATTCATATGGAAGGTTTAAACTTATAGTATGGCCTTAATAAAGGTTAGCTATGTTTCCTAGTATTTCCTGACTGCAGGAGGAAGAGTATAAATGTGGGAGCCTCCTGCCACAAATCCTGCTGAATTCTATGTAAGCAACACACACAAAAAAGAAACAAAGCAGCAATAATAATATCAGAAAAGAGACTCAGAATCATTCTTTCCCTGTCCTTCAGCCCGACCCCACCCTCTCCTGCCTCAGCCCCCATCACCAATGTGAAGAAGGACTTAAAAGATCACTTTCCCCTCTCTGCATAATTTCCACTCAATGAACTGCCATTGCAGCTGCTGCAGCGACATTCCAGAGCTCTGGAGGCTTGGAAGGACTGACCGAGAGAAGCAAAGTGTGTTTAAGAAAGCAATGGGTGGAAGGCGAATGGAAGAATGCTTACCTGCCGGGCACACCTCACACATCTTCACAGGCTCAGAAAAATTCCATTCTGAAGGGCACTGAAGCTGTTACTATCTGGAGCAGCCAGCCAGTAAGAAATTATGCTCTGGGTTTCAGCTCAGCCAGCTTTCATTACTGTTGAGAAATAGCACCCTATAATTCAACCCAGCTCAAGTCTTACTTCCTCTCTGAAGACTTTCTGGCCATCCCAGTCCCCAGTGATTCCTCCTGCCACTGAATTCCTGTAGGATTATGCATATGGATTATGACATATGAAATCACCCAGGATGGAGGCCAGCACATTAGCAACTGCTCAAAAACAATCTCCCAGCCACCCTGTAGCACTTACTGTTGACACTGGTCCCTGGGCTCCCAGCAAACTCCACCCTGTGTTGTCATTTATCTTTTGATATTCCTTGTTCCATATCCCCAACCCATCTGCAAGCCTAGGAAGAATGGGGATCCTGGGGCACACTTTCCCATTCCCAGCGTCATGAGCTCCTCTGTAATAAGGTACTTAAGAAACATGTGTTTATGAGGATAACTAACAACCATCCCCCTTTGTTGCACAAAAATGTTTGTGAATATGTGAGGGAAATATTACACAATTTAAAAGACTTATTTTGCCACTTAGACTGCCAATCAAAGTTGCATGAATAGATGCAAGGATTTATTTTTTAAAACAGAGTAAGAAAGTCACGCTTAATAAAAGACAAAATGTACTCAAGGAAAGTTTAGAGCTAACCTAGCTGACCTGGTCCTCCCCACCCACCTCCCCCACCCCACCCCTGCCTCCATCCAGTCTTGGTCAGGAATCCAGGGCTGATCCCCTAAAAAGGCAAGGTAAGAAGCATTATAGAGGTTGCTCAAAGATAGATTACTGAGCCTGAAAGAAATGAGTCTGCACCCCAGTCCCACTTTGTTCTTCTTGCACATGTTACAGAACAACTCTGAGCCTAGCACTTGTAGGATTAGAAAATCTACACTTCGCTATCACTGTGAAGGGAAAGGCACCATGCGCAATAAATGGCAATTATAATTAAAAGCTAATTTTTTCACTCTAGCACCTTCGTGTCAAAGTCTGGATATGGTTCTATTAAAACATAACATAGGATTGCTTGAGCTCAAGGATTTGAGATCAGCCTGGGCAAGAGTGAGACCCCACCTCTATTAAAAATAGAAAAATTAGCCAGGTGTGGTGGTGCACACCTATAGTCCCAGCTACTCAGGAGGCTGAGGCAAGAGAATTGCTTAAGCCCGGGAGTTGGAGGTTGCATTGAGCTACAATGATGCCATTGCACTCTATCGAGGGCGACCAAGCAAGATTCTGTCTCAAAATATATATGTGTACATAAGTATATATGTACAGAAAACCCTGACTAATATCAGGCAGCTGTGCTCCACTCCACAGCCGAGCTCGTCCACAGGCAGGGCATCTGTGGAGGCTGGTGCCAGGCAGCGGAGGATGGGTGAGTGGAGGGAGAGCCTGGGAAGGCGGGGCTGGAGGAGGAAAGGGTGGGATTAATGGGGTTGGGGAAAGAGAAGCTACAAGCAAGGCCAGTGTTATGAACACAGACTATCACTTTGCAAGACAATAAATTACCGTCAGTTATTCCAGCTAGAAAAAAGGAAAGAGAATTGCAGGAAATAATGATATTAGTCATTGTTATTTAATGGATAAATAATTTCAGATAGACTGGACTTGCATTTGTGGGAGGTGGGGGTTAGGGCCAAGAGTTCATTTTGGACACAATCGAGAAGTGTCTCCCTGCCATGTCTCCCACTCTGGACACTCTTGAGCTGCTGTGGCCAGTGGTAGACAGCGGTCAGAGAAGCAAGTGACCATGCTGAGTAGCCCTGGCCACAGAGTGGTCCCTGGACATGTGGGCATACCAGGTAGCCCAATAATAGGAGTCACTGCAGACTGATATTTTTTAAGTCCAGTGTATATTTAGTGAGGTAGAGAAGGCTTTGGAAAGGAGTATTTTATTTTTGAAGTTCCATTTGGGGGTGAAGTCTACTTCTCTACTTAATTATAATAATCTGAATTAACTGGTAGGCTCTTCCCAAATTTTCCAGTGATGTCGGAACACCCCTGAGCAATTGCCCAGCAGGCTGCCCCTTGACTGGGCTCTCCCGAGTGACATTCTCTTTTGAGGTAGTGTCAGGGAGCAAACCAAAAAACCCAACACACCCCCTAATTTTAACCTAACCCTCCTCTTCCCACCTGGAAATGCATCTCCTTTGAGGAGTAAGCACCTTTCACCTACTGCCATACCACCCCAAACATGCCCGATCTTGTCTGATCTTGGAAGCTAAGCAGGGTCGGGCCTGGTTAGCACTTGGATGGGAGAACTAGTCACCTTTAATACCTATTAATGACTTACTCTTCAAGACAACCAAATGTGGAATCATACCCTCCAGTTCTAATGACTCGCTTTGGGAAAGGGGGAATGATAAGGCAATGAGAAATAAAATCTGCATGATTGGGGGAGAAATATTTCCAACAGAAGTGTCTATTAAATTAATATACAATCTCATGAGAACACGGGAGCAATTCAATATTGAGCTGAGGAAGTGACAAGAAAGTGTTTTACTGATGAGACAACCTGCCTCTGGGAGCTTTCTTCAGGGTGTCTGCTGTTTTGATTCTACTTCTACTCTTCAGCCTTCCTGCTGGACATTTTTTCCCTCAAGATATTATGTATGTGTATATGTACATGTTTGTGCATGTGTGTACATGTGTATACATGTGTTTGTGTTCGAATTGTTGTTTGAAAAACTATAGAGTATTTTAGTTATTTTAGTATTCCATTTTCCTGGATTGTACACACCATAAATTCATATGACAGTATTTCTACTTCAAGGCTAAATCATATTGAGACAATGAAAACACTATATATTTTTTTCAGATATTTACATCTGATCAGAAGTACTGAAATTGTACAAAATCATTGCAGTGAAAAGCATTTTTGTGACAGAACACAAAGACCCAGGGGGTAGAGAAAAACAACTTTAATTTAGAAAACTCAAAATGTCTAGCTGCTTCTTTAATTTATAATAGGTTGAGTCATTCTATGCAGTGCTTCAGTATTATAAAACTAAAGGAATCTTTTTTCATGAGACTGAAAATATACATATAATTAATAAAATGTAATTCTTTACCCTTCCTCTCCCTCAAAAAATAAATTACCTGACCTTCAGAACACGTCTGTGTCTAACTTCGTTAAGGGTTGCCTTTGTGTTTTCTTTTGGTGGAAGACTGATGGTTTAGTCCAAGCTGTCACTCAAACTCTGTGGGTTAAAAGGTCTTCATTTATTTATCTTGGTGCTCATATTAACCAGTTAAATGGTTGAATAGCAGTCAATGACTGAGAAAAATAGATATTTGAGAAGTAAAACATGTGGTACTTGAAAAATTACAGAAGTCCTTTGGTGGAATTTATTATTCACTAATTATTGACTGAGCATGAGAAGTTGTATATTTTCCTAGCTTTGAAAATAATAAATCATTCAAAGCTACACACATCATTTACAAATAGCTGGT
The DNA here is from genome assembly GCF_040939455.1 of Microcebus murinus. NCBI lineage: Eukaryota > Metazoa > Chordata > Mammalia > Primates > Cheirogaleidae > Microcebus > Microcebus murinus. The sequence continues at coordinate 90,338,343 of NC_134111.1, read as the reverse complement.
AGAAATTGCTCTGCAGACTTTCAAAAACAGAGGCTTCAAGGATCTTTTATTTTCCAACTACTGACATCCTAGAGATGTGAAGCCGACACATTACCCACCCTCCCCCAAAACACGCACGTGCACGCACGCACGCACACGATGCAACAGAAAAGCTGAAATATAAAACCGGCCTTGGTGATGGAAGTCACGGTGACTCTACGGAGGAGGCAGGAGCTTTTTAATGAGGCCAGAATCCACTCTTTAAAAGCAAATTCACCAGCTGCCCTCTCAGCATGGGTCACCTTCCCGGCTTCCTCACATCTGTCAGTAACACCGCCAGTCGCCGAAGCAAGAAATCCGTCATCATCGGCCACTCTCTGGCCTCCAACCCCCCTCCCCCGCCCTGCAATCTGTGACCAAGCCCTGTCATTTCCACTCAGCCCCCTGAGTCACCCCGCCTCTTCCATAGGGAAGACTTTTCTTCAGTCTACACAAGTACCAGGTCATGCTGTTGTCAGGACGTCTTGCCCCGTGTCACCACCCTGGTCCAAGCCTCCACCTCCTCCCACCACCTCCACTCTGCCGGGAAGACAAAGGCCTTTGAGACAGGATTTGTTCTGGGGGCAGAGGGGAGTGAGTGAAACCCCCACAGACACCTTGATTTCAGACTTCAGGCCTCCAGAACTGGGAGAGAATCCATTTCTGTTGTTTTAAACCGCCTACTTTGTGGTGATTTGCTACAGCAGAGAAAATTATCCAGATAATTAACAGTTTGCCTAAAATAGGTAATGGAGACCACAACGTGCTTGAAGACCTCGGTCATCCCCTTATTTACCTTGGGTCTCTACTTTGGACGTGAACAGGGATATGGGGATGTGTCATATAGCCTCTGTGCTATTAACGATAATGATGATTGTTACTTTTATAATTTTATCCACCACCAATTAATTGCCAAGCTCTCGTTATTTATGTAAATTATCTCTGTCTGTTTCTTACCAGGCAAGTCTCATTATCAACCCCATCCTTTGAAGACCGTAGCCCACAACAAAGAGTAAACCGTTTACTCCTCTAGATATTTACATAGCTCTTCCCACTGGAAGCACCTAACCCACACAAATTCTAGTTTTCTGTCCATTTGTTTCTCACACCGTGACAACTGGGACCTCCAGTGTGTCTTTTAAATGGAAATTTTCTGTTGAATTTCTGTTCTGGCCTTTGGTCCCCACGGAGGAAACACACAGGCCTCTCCTCCAGGGACAGCCCAGCCACGGATCACATGCTGTTCAGGGTCTTCATTCCTGATAGAGTCCCCGTGCTCAGCATCGAGCAATCACTTTGTGTCCCAGGGCCCGTCCCCAAAACACAGCCAGAGGAGACATCTGAGGGAGAATGCCCACAGCACCCTTGTTTGCTCCCGGGACATTTCTGCACATGTTGCTGTTGTGATAGGAAATGACAACCAGATGCCCCTCGACCCTCGGTGTCCCCCGGGTGACTGATTATAAGGTCAACACAAAGCCTCCCCATTCCAGCACCGTCAAAGCCCAAGCTTTCTAATCAGTGGTGTCGTCAGTTACAGTTGCAATAGATTAGGGACAGATTCTTTTCAAATAAAAGTTTCCCTTTGTTTTTGTTGATGTTGTTGTTGTTGTTCTTGTCATGCCTGCAGTCATGGAGGTGTGTGTGTGGGGGGGAAGAAGTAGAAACTTATTAAAAGAGTCAGGTAGGCAAAAAAATTCTCTGTTATGATTCAATGGCAATAAGAGATCGCATTTATATCTAAGAAGAATGAGACATCCGGGGAATTTCCAAGAAGAAACAGAAGTAGAAACCTAGATGCTATATGACAAACATTTGCTATGATCTTTCACGCCAGACTTCAAAACCAAGTTTCTCCCCTATTTTTCCCTCCAAAACTTTACTAAAAGAACTACAAGGTGGATAGCACCACCTCTTTTTTTTCCACTTCAGTTTTCTGTTAGGTGAGGAAGACACCTGGGTGAGGAACAAGACGCCTTGTCATGCACCAGGCCTGGTTTATAACAAACACAGGGGACTGGTCCCAAGGAGTCTGCCACCTTCCAAGAAGTAATCATGGGACACTAAACACTTAATCCTGCCATGCCAGGACTGTATTCGAAATATCTTGGCACTTCTCTTTGGAGTCCATTTCTGAACCAACCACACAAAAAGCAGCAGTAGTGCTTCATACCTAACCTCAGTTTTTAGATCAAAAATGGCATCGTTGTCACCTTGGCAGTTCACTGTACTCACTAGACCAGTGGTTCTCCATGGAGGTAGGGGGGAGAGTCATTTTGCCCCTCCCCCTAGGGACATTAGTCAATGCCTGGAGACATGTCTGTCACAACTAGGGGGCGGGATGCTACTGGCATCTCGTGGGTAGAGGCCAGGGATGTGCTAATCTTCCTGCAATGGACAGGACACTCTTCCATGACAAAGAATTATCTGGCCAAAAATGTCAATAGTTGACATTGAGAAACTCTGCACCAGACTAAGCCTCAATTGACTTTAGAATAGTGAAATTCTCCCTTAGAAGATTGAGATGTTATGAGGAAGAATTTCTCAAGCCTTTTGATGGTAATTTCATCAGTTAACAGCATTTTGAACAAAAGCAATATCATTAGAGAAAAAAGTCTTAGTTTCCCTGAAGGAGAATTTTGAAGAGGAACCACTCATTTGATCTTTCTGCTCACTCGGTTGGTTACCAAAAAAGTTGCATGTGCTCAGGGATGCCCTCTTGAGATGTTCCAGTTACACTGTCTCTTAGGCTAGGGCTTTCTAGCTTTCATTCTTTTTAAAGCTGCTAAATCCTTTTTCAAAATAAAATTGAGGTTATGTGGAACTCAATAATAAGAAAAAAAAAACAATGAAGAACTGCAGAAAGGGTAGACAGGAGGGACTGGAATGGAACCTTCCTTGTTCAAGGCCAACCTTAACCATCACTGCCCTTCCCTGCCACACCCCACCCAGGACTCCACCTGTGTTACCTTGAAGACCACTCTCCAGCAGCTGAGCTGTGAAAAGAGCAGAACCAGGTGGACCAGGAGACCTTGCATGTTGTGAGCTGATCCACCTCATGACAACAAATTCTGATGCCTGCATCCCAAAATTCTGATGCCTTCCATCCTTTGGAAATGTTTCCTTCATGTCAATTTATCTACTAGGTTCTCAGAAGCAGCAGCATTGACTGTCCTTCCTTGATGACTTCTATTCTAACTAATTAGAAAATCACTTATGCGAATAATGCAGAAATATAATTTATAGGCAATAGAAGTAACCACAAAGCAGGTGATTTTAAAAAAAATCTATCATGTTAGCATGCCTTAGGCACTTCTCTGCCCTCCTGACACCTACCTTCAGTGTGCTGAAAATAATGCCATGCTTATAAAGCAAAAATTAGAAACTTTGATTCTAATTTGCCATTTGGACTCTAGGAAATATGATAGCTTAAGGCCAAAATTGCATTCTATATTCCTAATTGTATAAGATGCTCCTCTTCTTTGTTTCAAATAATCAAAAGCTGCATCAGTTGAAATTATGTACCTAAATTGTAAAAAGCGTTTACATTACAATTCCAAAACATCAGTAAAGAAATGTTAGTCCATTCAGGCTGCTATAATAGAATACCTTAGATTAGGTAATTTATAAACAACAGAAATTTATTTTTTACTGTTCTAGAGGCTGGGAAGTCTAAGATCAAGGTGCCAGCATATTTGGTGTCTGGTTAGAGCCTGTTTCTTATAGATAGTGTCTTCACACTATGTTCTCACATGGTGGAAGGGACAATCAAGCTCCCTCAAGCCTCTTTTGCTCTTTCACAAGGGCACTAAGCTCATTCATGAGAGCTCCACTCTCACCATCTAATCATCTCCTAAAAGCCCCATCTCTTAATACTATTGCATTGAGGATTAGGTTTCAAAAAATGAATTGGGGAAGGGGAGACACCAACATTCAGACCATAGCAAAATGCATAGAGAAAATCATTCCCAAATACACGAGAAGCCATCCAAACTAAGCACCACCCATCTGGGAAGTTCTTAAAAATGCCATCTTTGTGCAGCGAGCCACAAGTCCACCCATGGTAGCCACCCTCCAGGACGGGCCCTGAGGATCACCTCCTGGTATTCGCATCCGCTTTGTGTTATGCCTCCTGTATTGCCCCAGGGCTGGGTCTGTGTGACTAAGAGCATATGGCAGAAGCAATGACATGTGCCTTTTGAGCTCCCATGTTGTGAGCTGCCCTGTGGAGAGGCCTACAGGGCAAGGGACTGAAGGAGGCCCAAGCCAACAGCCTGCAAAGAACTGAGGCCTTCCAACAACCATGTGAATGTGAACTTGAAGACAATCCTCCCTGGGTCGAGCCTTCAGGTGAGACTGTAGGCCTACCCAACAGCTGGGCAGCACATGAGTCACCATGAGCCAAAATCACACAACTGAGTCACTTCTGGATGTGTGGCCTTCATAAACTATGTGAGATAATAGATGTTTGCTATTTTAGGCTGTTAAGTTTTGAGGTAATTTGGTATGTGGCCATACATAGATAACTAATAATTAATGTGGCCTCAACAATATCCTCAGGCCCAAGAGAGACCAAGCATGAAGGAAGGGTTTCATTAGATATCAAAGGTGGGCTCAAAGGAAAGGAAACATTTGGGCAGTTCTACCTCAAAACATAAATAAGAGGGAAAAAATCCAGCAGAGATTCCAGTTTCCATGTCAGAAAGGAGTAGAGCGGGCAGTGGGAAATTAGCACCGTGAGAACTCCGTAAACTTCTAGGACCAGCTTGTTACTTTTATTATCTCCTATTTCCATGAAGTGATCAACACATAAAACAAAAAGAGCCTATGGGACTTTTCACTGGGACAACAGCCAAGGACCAAACTGAGAATAAAAGGAATTCTATTCTCCAGCCAAGGTTCCAGGGGCAAGAACCCCAAGACTGGAATCAGATAAAGACTCTGAGACCTCCATGGAAGAAGAGGAGGAAACATGGAAGCACTATAAACCTGAAATAGGGTCTGGGAGCTTACCTCCCTGAATCACTCATTAAACAAACATTAATGAAGCACCTACTGCATGCTAGGCAGTGTGCTAGACACTGTAAGAACTTCAGAACAACATGGTATTCAGATAGAGGTATGCGTCAGATGCCATAGGAGATCAGTAAAGAGACATTTACATTCTAATCAGCAAAGAAGGATCAGAAAAGACTTTCAGGAGTAATTGAATTTTGAAGTGAGTTTTGATGAACTAGTTAACAGAAGGGAAAACTAGAAGAAAAATATTCCTGGCAAAATGTAACATGCACAATGGCACAGAAGTGTTAAATGCTGTGACATGCTGGGAGAATTCCAGATAATATAGTATATAGTTAGAGGGAAGAATACATCCAGGAGGCTTGTAGAAGATGAGGATAAAGAGGTCAGTAGGGCAAAATTTGGGTAAAAGTGTTATCTTGTAAATTTAAATCTATGATTAATCATTGAAAAGCTTCAAGCATGCATGCGTGCATTCCTTTGGAAAATATTAATAGAGCATCCACCCTGTGCAAGACATTTTGCTTCTATAGCACTAGGGATACATCAGTCAACAAGGCGGTTGTTGTCCCTCCCCTTGTTGCACTTATGGTTCAGAAGAAAAAATAGACTAATAAGTTCATGTTTTAGGTAGATCCCTTTAGTAGTTGTATAGGGAGTGGATAGGCATGGGAGAGGGAGGAGAGGGGAAGGGTTTCCAGATGCATTTCCAAAGCCATCTTCATATTCCATCCTACTCTCTGGCCTCATTTGCCTTCATATCTACCAAAGATACTTCTAAAAATTCCATTACTAGGATATCAATTGTGCATGCCCAAAGCAAAAATTTCCCTGACCTATCCAATTTAAGCTCCTTTCTCTTTTCTGCATGGCAAGAAGGACTTACTAAATGTCAAAATTGAAAAAGACCCAGGAGACTCTGATCCATGCACGTACAAATATGGCAACTTAGGTCCAGAAAGGGCAAGCAGCACCTTCGAGTTCTCAAGGCTGGTTGCAACAGAGCTGGCTGAAACTCAAGTCTCTGGGGTTCTATTCCAGTGCTTTTTTCACCGCATCTCACTAATGTCATCATCCTTGAACTGCCATGCTTCAGCAGCCTGCAAGAGCAGCATGCAAAAAAAAGCCCAGAATGTGGCAGAGATTTTAGCCTCACTGAAACAGCAATGGTTTCATTCGGCAGCCATCCAAGGTCCCAGCTAAGGCTGTTTTCCTCCACTCAATTAGACAAAGCACTGGGGGAAGATCAGGCTGAGAAATTCTCTGGGGTCTCATCTGTTAATTGAAGCCACTGTCAGATTTTCCACAGGATGACAGATGATCAAAGATTTCTTCTCCCTTTCTTTATCACCCTCTTATTTCAAGGCAACATGAGGCCAAATTACAAGTAAGAAATAGTACGATCTATTTTAAAATGGAAATAAAACAGTCAAAAGGGAACAGATAGGCCTAATCACTTAGATATTTTCAAAGTTTGATGCCAAGGAGCATCCATTTTTCAAGGGAGAAGAGAGTCTCACTTTGGATAATTCCATTGAATTGTGTGAGCGTCCTATTTGCCCAGTCTTTCCCAGCCGTGTGTCACTCCCCTGCTGTTTAAATGCATGCAAGGGCTCAGGTCCTTTGGGCACTGGATGCATCAGTGACCAGCAAATTAACAGCCTGTGTCTATATTGACATTCATGTTCTCAACTTAATGGTTAATTTATTTAATGAACAGCTTCTGGTCCTCATTAAAAAGGTAGGATGTCAAAAGTGTGTTGGACTGGGCAATATGATAAATAGATAGGGACGGGTCCCCATTCCCAGGGTAAATTGTTGCATTTCATTCATTTCACTCATTCCTTAAACATGTGTTTTTGAGTGCCTATTATGTGAGTGTCTGGTCCCAGGCTAGGTGCGGGGCCTCCAGCTGAAATACTTACTCTACCCAAAAAGAGCTCTAGCTCCTTGGATAATATAAACAAGCTCAGAGCTGCCCAACAATAATATGAGAGCCCTGAAACTCTCTGAGCCAAATGAAGACAATTGAATAAAGTATCCATTGTCAATCTAAGCACAAATCTAAATTTGCTGATTGTTGATAGGCATTACTTCCAAATAATCGTGATCCAAAAACAAAGTTTATCCAACAAGAATAGAACCAAGAATTGCCCACCTCCAATAAAAGGGGGAACCAAAGTTCTACCCAAAACAAACAGAACCAAAAACCAACAATTACCTTCAGGTGACATTTTCCAATCACTAAAATCATGGCAAAATCTCTCCTCCTTCCTTTGTGCTGACAGAGCCTTCTCTCAGCTTCTTACAGCACTGCTTGCTTTCTGCCTTTCACCGAAGCTACTTGTAGGTGTGTGTATCTCCCCTTCTCCATGGTAAGTTCATGAGGGTTCTCAGTCCCTGGTGCCTGGTTATGTTGATTTCTCAATCCGTGTTAGTTGAATTGAAGTGAAGTTCCAAAACAAGGGACATGTTTCTTGTCATAGACACTCCCCTTCTCTCGAGCAAGAACCATAAGTGTTTAGAGAAGTGGTTAAAACCACAGATCCTGGAATCCAGCTGTCTGTGTTTGAATCCTGGCAGGTACTTACTAGCTGCATGACCTTGGGACAGGTTGTTAATCCACCCTGTGTACAAGTTTTCTCATGTACGAAATGAGGATAGAAATAATACTGTTTAGCACTGTTGTGAGGTCTAAACAATATATGGAAAAGAATTTGGAGGGAAAAATAGTGGGGTAATTCTGCAAAATTTGTTCTACCCAGGGGCAAAAAATGTTGCTGGAAAACTGCTCCCCATTATAACTGATTTGATGTTTCCAGAAAGTTGCCCATTTTGAAGTCTGAACCACCTGGTAGCCAAGTCTCAGTCCCACACTTTGAAAGTTTTCCTTTAATTCTTTTGTAGTAAAGAGAAGCTTTAACAAAGACCAAGCATTTGTTACATAGCTCAGTGATTCATACCTTTAAAAAATGAGACTAAAAGAAAACTGGCAGCCTCGATAATATTTTCAGTCTCTCATTAGTCTACTCTATACAGATTTAAATATGTATTACATGAAGAGATTGTGAGCCCCACGGAAGTATAAATCATGTTTTATTTCATCTTTGTTATCACATCACCTAATACAGTATCACACCTATAGTAAATGCTCAATAAATATTTCATGAGTAAATAATTTTATTTTGGGTGATTTCTTTTATATATTTCTTTGATGTAAATAAAACTATGAATTACATTGATAAATATACACACCTGTGTGTGTGAACATGTGCATGGGCTCATATAATTTTATAGAAGTCTATGTCAAAAAGAAAAGGCTTAAAAGAGACCATAATCAAGGTTGTAGACAAAACTGGACAGAACTCAAGGCCCAAATCTACCTATGACAGGAGCAACTTTCCAGGGACGTATTTGCCCCTGGATAAGACAAAGAGCTACACATTTTATTTTCTAATTTCTGCAATGATTTCAAAACTCAGAATTAGAAATTGTGTGCCTAATATTTAAAATAGTTATTTCTAATTCAGATGACACTGGTAATTCCAAATAAAATGTGTCAGGGAACAAGTGCCCCCAAATCCCATCCACAGTGGCATAGCTACAGGAATGTAATTAAGCAACTTAATCACATCAGACTTGTCCTCCCCCTTATAACCAAGGCTCTCCTTGCTTCTTTGCATCTTCACTTGGAGAAAATTCCCTCCTGGTTCTCTCTTGTAGTCCCTGTTGGTGGTAAAAAGCAAATTACATGAGATAATTTATCTTTATACAGGTAACAAAACTAATCCAAATCTTGTACACTTTATTTCCATTTTCTGTCTTCTTTGGGGTGTTATCTTTGATAACTGAGACTGTTAATGAAGCTAAATGAGACTATTAATGAAGTAAAAACTGTTGTATTCAGGTTAGATACAGTACATTTACAAGCTGTATTAACTTATAGGAGGGGGGAATTTGGAAACAATTCTAAGTGGCAAAATACCATATGTAGTTTAACCAGTAGTAAATGCAAGATCTTAATAGGCTTAAAGAGCCACCATTTATAATTCCTCCCCTCATTATTTTAGGAATAAGAGAAGAATTTTAACAAGAAAATAAAGAGAAAAATCTAAGGTTAGAACATTTGAGATAACCAGAAAAGCTACCCACTGTGTAGATTATGAGAGAAAGAGAGAACTCCCCTGCTTGAAAAAAGCAATTAAACAAACAGGATGTTAATAAGAGGAGGTCTGTGAGAAATAGAAAATGGACAATAAAGTCTTTTTGCAAGTTTAATATCAAGATCATGTTTCAGCTTCATTATGCTAAAGAACACATGAAAAATATATAAGATTTCTATTTGGATTTTCTGTGAAGCTACTTTTCCTCAGTTTGTATCATATTTTTTTAAGTAGATTGTATTTTTTTGTTCAGCTCTTAGCTTAGGGACTCATGCTAATATCCTCAGTGAAACTGTAGGCTACTCTGAACATATATAACTCTACTGCCACCTGATGCCAACATACTGAAATTGCAGGGGCAGATCTTGAAACCAAATATTCCTCTCGGTAGAAGACTTTAAATTTGCATGACTAAACCAGGTTTGTGATTTCTCAAAGAATACAGTTTGACACTAATGCAAATGAGAAAATGCAATGATTATTTAAAAACTGAATAAAAGCAGAAAGGGGGCAAAATTTTCCAGTCTTGATAAAATTACCAATATAAAATTTTTATACAAGTTTGCCTCATTGTTATACTGGTACAGTATAAAATGTTGTGGTCTGTTTCTCCTTTGCATAAATATTTACAGAGATATGAACAATTTCTTAAATAGTGGCCTAGACAATTGCATCAGTCAGCTTCCTGGTGCAGCTGCTATAAGAAAGAGACCCAAAATCATAATGACTCATACATGATAGAATTTTATTTCTTTCTCGTGTAAAGATAAAAAATAATAGGGTACAGATATTTGATAATATTAAGTAATTGGTGTTCTTTTTTTAAGTGTGTTAATGGCATGGTAGTTTTGTTTTTGTTTTTAAGTCCTTAAATATTAGAGAGGAGTAAGTGGAGTAGAAATGATCAGGGAAGACAGCCAAGGGCTGGTGGGATTGCTCCACAATGATCAGAGGTGGATATCTTGTTGATCAGTCTGCTGGTCCAAGCAGCACTCCTGTGCCCACCATCATATCTTTATCCCATACTGCAAAGATAAACAGTGGAAGAAAGGGAAAACACATTCCTTCCTTTCAAGGACTCAGTGTGGAAGTTGTGCACATCATTTCCACTCACTTTTTATTGCCCAAGGTCCTAGTCCCATGGTCATATCTAGAGAAATGTGATGGTCACATCTTGGCTGACCCTTTACCCAACTAAAAATTCTATCGGTGTGTAATTCTATTATTAATACAAAGATTAAAAGAAAACTGGTGGCTTAAATAATAATTTGATTCTCCCCTTTAGTCTACTCTAGGTGCTTTTAAATAGTTATTGCTGGCCAGGCACAGTGGCTCACGCCTGTAATCCTAGCACTCTAGGAGGCCGAGGCCGGTGGATTTCTCGAGATCAGGAGTTCGAAACCAGCCTGAGCAAGAGCGAGACCCCCTCTCTACTATAAATAGAAAGAAATTAATTGGCCAACTAATATATATAAAAAAAATTAGCCGGGCATGGTGGTGCATGCCTGTAGTCCCAAGCTACTCGGGAGGCTGACGCAGAAGGATTGCGTAAGCCCAGGAGTTTCAGGCTGCTATGAGCTGGGCTGACGCCATGGCACTCACTCTAGCCTGGGCAACAAAGCGAGACTCTGTCTCAAAAATAAATAAATAAATAAATAGGTATTGCTTTGAAAAAAGACAAGGAAACGGTTTCAGAGCTAAGGGGGCTGAACTCAACACATGACAGGGATTTTATTTTGCTCCAGAGGACACTGTTAGGACAATAGTCAAATCTGAGTACGGTTTATAGATCAAATAATTGTATTATGTAGTATTAATTTTCTGATTTTGACTGTACTGTGGTTGAATAAGGGAATGTTCTTATTTTAGGAACCACACCCAGAAGAATTTACAGGTAAAAAGTCATCAGATCTGCAATTTTTTTCTTATATTGTCAAATACATAGAAGGCAAGAGAAAGAAAACAAAAGCAGTAAAATATTAACCTTTGGGGACTCTGGATGAAAAGTATCTGGAAAGGCTTTGTACTATTCTTGCAACTTTGCTGTAATTCTGAATCGTGTCAAAATAAAAAGTTAAAAACAGTACTACCTCATTTCTGACTCAAATTAATTCATTAGATTTTTTTAAATGTGGTTCATTTACAGTTTAGCCATTATATAACACCTTGATTGAACTCTAATTTCAGAAAATTTAGTAGACTTAATTTCTATATTTGGTTTAATTTAAGATTCCTCCCCTACACACACACACATACATACAGAGATTACAATGAATAGAGTTAAAATGGAAAAATTATTTGCAGCATTACAAATGGCGAGAAAAGGCCACATGCACAGTTCAAGGTTTCCATACTCAGAGCCAGGGATCCAGCAGAGGCAGCAAGGAGAGTTTCTGGACCAGGGGTAAGTGCAGGCATTGCCCCAACTTCTCCCTCTGCCCAAGTTAGAGAGCTGGAATTCTTGTCCATTTATGTTCAGGCTTGCAAGGCCATGACACTAACAATCTGCAAACTTTCGTTTTGGTAATGTAGGAATATCAGGTCCTCCCAGTTCTTAACCAAATTTAGCATCAGCCAAGCCTTTATCCTTGTCAGAGCAGACAAAGCTGCTCTGATGCCCAGGTGTCCCTGAACAATACCTCCACCTCCAGCTTGCATTATTACAAAAAGTCAATCTTCCCACACAGTCTCCAAATAGTAAGAACCCTAAAACATTCTGTTCCATAACACTTCTCATGGAGAAACATTCCTTGACTTGGATCTATCACAAGCAGACCAGCCTGCAGGCTCTTCCCCTTCCCCTAATGGTAACATACACCTTTAGCCTGGGATAGACAACTTCATTCAAACAGAAACAGACATCTAAATCTTGGGTCACAACAGTCAGCAATGACGACTGGTCTTTGTCCAGCGGCAGTTACGGTTCAATCTCTTTTTAAGCACCAGGCCCCCCTTTAGATGCTTAAATTGCTATAGATCCTTCCAAGCCCCCACCTTCTCCCCAGGAGTCAAACAGCTCTTATTAGCACTTCCCCAGGGAAGGGGACACTTCAAGGACAGAGTCAGGGGCAAGTGTGGAGACTCTGCCTGCATGGGAGCCACCAGCTAGCTGGTTATGTCGAGCTGACTTGAAAGCAGGAAGCAAACCCCTCCCCAGCAGCCCACTAGGCTTTGGCAGCAAGGAGCTCCTCCTTTGCTGAGGGCACTCATAAACAGGGCCCTGGGCGGGGAGCCCTGCTGGGGAAGCAGGGGGTGCCCTTTTCCCCCATATGCCTAGCTATACTCCAAGGGAAAAGTGAACTTATTAAATGCTTTTAATATGTGCAACAAATAATAATGCCCTGGATTTGCCAGATAACGTTGACATCTTCTCCTCCCTTTGGATTTGAAAAACTCATGCGGATGCTTCTCAACTTACAATGGATTACATCTCAATAAACTCTTAATAAACTGAAAATATCTTAAATCAAAAATGTCCTTAAAGGCCGGGCGCTGTGGCTCACGCCTGTAATCCTAGCTCTTGGGAGGCCGAGGCGGGCGGATTGCTCAAGGTCAGGAGTTCAAAACCAGCCTGAGCAAGAGCGAGACCCCGTCTCTACTATAAATAGAAAGAAATTAATTGGCCAACTGATATATATATATATAAAAAAAAAAAAAATTAGCCGGGCATGGTGGCGCATGCCTGTAGTAGTCCCAGCTACCCGGGAGGCTGAGGCAGAAGGATCACTTGAGCCCAGGAGTTTGAGGTTGCTGTGAGCTAGGCTGACGCCACGGCACTCACTCTAGCCTGGGCAACAAAGCGAGACTCTGTCTCAAAAAAAAAAAATGTCCTTAATACACCTAACCCACCAAACATTATAGCTTAGCCCAGCCTACCTTAAATAGCTTGAGAACACTTATGAGCCCAGAGTTGGAAACAATCATCTAACACAAAACCTATTTTATGACAAAGAATTGAATACCTCATGCAATTTATTGAATACCATACTGAAAGTGAAAAGCAGAATGTTTGTACTCAAAGTCCGGTTTCCACTGAATGTGTATCACTTGTACACTGTCATAAAGTCAAATTATCCTAAGTCGAACCACTGTAAGTCAGGGACTATCTGTATTTCCAAACACACACTCCCACAAATTGGGACTTTTACTGATAGAGATGTTCAGATTCTTTAAATGTTGGTTTATTGGGTTGTTTGCTTGGTTAGTTGGTTTTTAACTGAGGAATGCTTCACAGGAGTGAGTAAAAGGGTATTTCCTCCTCAGATGTCTCCTAAAAGGGCCAGGCCACTAGGTGGGTTCAAACAATATTCAGCATTATTGAAGACCTATAATCTATAAAATGTCAAATCATCTTGGAAGAACCAAGGAAAATTGCACATTATAACCCTGAAGGTAAATCATTCCTACTTGTTTTCAATCCTATTGCTCTGCTCTAATTGGATTCATGATTTCTATAATGCCTCAGAACAGCTATGCAGAAGCAATGGCTTAGATTCTACTTAACCTTTCTCAAACCAGGGACTCTAGAAGCCAACACGCCAAGGCTGGCCTCTGCTTTAACTGAACAGACTATTTCAAGTTGCTCTGATCAGAAGCTGCAACACATTTGAGGCTGTGGCTATTTCTTTGCCTCTAAACTTGCCTGTGCACCTGTCAATGGCCCTTTTCTCTGCATGATCACTGATCTGATGAGGAACAAAACATGCCTCAGCAAAAAGCACGTGTTCCATTTCCTGACCTTGGAAGCTCTAGGCACTGCAGGACGCTCTTGGAGCCGCCATTGCAAAAATCTCTTCGCTCCACTGGTGATAAATTTGTTGAAAAGGAGAAGGAAAGTTGCAGGAACAGTTGCAGATAAACAGCTTCTGAAATCAATGAAGACAGAGAATTACTCTTGTTCCTAATCCCTTTTTCCTCCTTCACAGAAAGCTGCCAATAACCCTGGCCTGATTCTAACACCTATCAGGACTGCTTCTCCCTCTGCCTTTGAAAGGGCATACTACTGTGCACACCCAGAACAAGCAGTGAAGCAGGGCTTGGAAATGACACACCCACGCCCTTGAGCACACTGTCATCGAGATTGGCATATTCTAATTCACATCACGACCCGCTCCTTGGTGAGACTGTGGTTTGCCTAGCCCTCAGCTAAATGGTTTTTAGAGCTTCATAGGAAACTGATGTACTGGGTGTGGAATGACCAGTGTGTACAAAGTCAGCCTATGGGGGCACTGACCTTGCACTTTTTGCTCCTACTGACACATAGTTAGCTCCTTGAGCAAAGAACACAGCAGCTTTCCGAGAAGCGAAGATGGCATTAGAGAGGCTAAAGAATCAATCCTTGCTCATATCATGTAATATTTGCTCAATGTTTACCTATATAGCTTGCTGATTAATTCCAAGGACCCTGGGTTGAATCTCAACTCTGTCCTTATTAGTTATGTGACCCTGAGCAAGTGAACTCACTTCTCTTTGCATCAATTTTTCTCATTTACAAAAGGAAATTATTTCATAGAGCTGTGAGAATACAACGAGTTAAAACACAAAGATTTAGAACAGCACCTGACACGTACTAGACTCTTGATGAGTGTTATCTTTGTCATTATAAGCTCATCTTAATAGCTATCAGCTGTTTTTTATTAATTTTGGCCATGTCTACTGGGATCTGAAAGAACCTAAATGAAAAAGTTCACTCACTTTGGCTTCTACCTGGGCCATTCCAAATGGAGCAAGGGCATAAGTAAATAAAGAGCTAGAAAAAGGGGTAATTCTAAATGACATCTTTGAGCCTCTGGCACTGGTTACCTCCTACCACCCATACACACTCCATGAGACCATGAGGCAAAGGCTAGTGCTATCATTCTCATCCCCACCTTTGGATCTTCCTCTTTCACCTCTGTCTCCTAGGTTACTTTACTCTTATTCCTCTAAATTCTTACCTTTTTGCATTGTTTCTTTAACCCCCATACAGGCCTTAGGGCTCCATTAGTGGCACTGCTTAGCATCACTTGACTGAGACTCTGGTCCCTGAACAGCACATGAACAGTTCTCACAGAGTCATGCTGTTTATAACTCAAGTGTTTGTCTGGCTCCCCTCCCTGCCACATACACTGTGTAGGCTCCGTGCAAAACATGCCAAGGGGAAATTCTGCAGATGTGATGGATTGGTATTTTGAAAAAATATTTACAAGGTAAAGTTAAAGTAGCTTTTGACTATTTGAAATAAATCACTATTATCTCATCCCATGGCTTCCTACATCATGGAGTAAGGCAAGAGCAGGAACCCAGAACTGCAAGACTGGCTTTTCACAACTCTGATAACGTTTACTCAGCATGTGGCCTTGGACAAGTAAACAGGATTCTCATCAATTTAAAATATGGACAAAAATGACTGAGTCTACCTCATTGGGTGTTATGAGGGTCCAGTGAGATGATATACGTGAAAATATTTTGAAGAACATAAAATGTTTGACAAACATAAAATGACATTATTGTTTATGACATACTTTATGATGAGTCTTAGAAAGGGTAGAACAGAGAAAGTGTCCAAGGAAAAGTCAAAGGCTGGGATTCTAGTTCCAAATTGGCTACAAATTAACACTGTAACTTTGGGCAAAAAGCTTCCTGTTTCAGGTCCTCAGTTTCCTCATTTGTAAAATGAGAGTATTGGACCAGATGAGCTCTAGGTTCCCTCCCAGATCAATAGTCTATGAGCCCAAGCCAAACAAAGAGAAGAAAACTGATCAAAGTAAAATGAATGTGTTTTTTAAAAAGACTAAATTTTAAAATGATAATAATGCTATATTTGATCTTAGCCAAAAGGCCAAGAAGTATTTAAAGTAATAATGATAAAAGACAAAAAATCAGATGTGGTTTATGATCATGACACTCTCTCTCCAAATCCAAATGTGCCCTCATAGCCTGATTTGCTATTAATAACAAATAGTTTCTGCAATGCATTCTCAAGAGGGAAACTTTAAGACAAATCATTTATGACATAGAATCCTCATTGCAAATAGACTAATTATAGAAGGCTGCCTACAGTCTCATGTCTGCATATGTCTATGTGCAATTATGCCTGCACACGCATAACCCACACACACACACACACACACACACACACACACATACACACACACACTCCTCATTGATACTCAGAGAGGCCAATCCTAGTACAGGTAAATAGATGTGGCTGTTGTGACGTGTGGGAAGCAATGCCTCTGCAAATAGTATATAAAGCTTCCTTTGGTAGAGAGAAAACTGAGATGCTAAGAGGATAAAATGAATTTCTGAAAGTTAATGGTGATCAAGAAGGCAAGTCACCTGACCTGGTTATGGCTTGTGTCCTGTGTTGATACTTTCTTGATCTTGACACTAGAATCCACCATAAAGTCCCAGTATTTCATTGGCTGGTATCTTCCAAACCGGGATTTTTTTTCTAACAGCTTTGTTTTTCTTAAGAAATGCCACAGATCACGCTGCACAAAGCCTCTTTGCATCAATATCCTTCTTGTACCACATTTGTTGATTGAGGTTGATAGCTGTTAACTTTTACGTGTATGAACACAGTCTTTGTCTCCCATATACCAGTCATTTGCTCACAATTCTATGTTTAAATTTCTTTTTAATTGAACTGCAGACATAAATTCAACTTTTAGCTTGTTATTTTAATAGTAATTGTAACAATTAACCCATAACTGTTTTCATCACTAACATAATTATTAAATAATAACTTGTGTGTTCATTAACATAATAAGTCTCATTAATTGCATGCCGTCTCACAGTGAGATTAACCTATGAAGATCAGGCAGAAAACAGAGGAAAGAAGCAGGATCAGAGAGTGTCCTTGGAGCATCTGGGAAATTTTTCAAAGAAGTTAGGCTTCAGAAGGTCTGGACAGGGTGCTGGTGGGCAGTGTCAAAATGGTAACAACATAAGATAAAGCAACAAATGTACAAAAAAAAAGGGCTAATGTGTGATTTTGAAAGATAAGTCGTTAGAGAAATAACACTAACAAAGGATTTTAGGAACAATGATAAAGTCAAGGCTTTGGTCTTTAGAATGAGAGAAACTTCCCTCCCAACCAGCCACATATGTCCCGGGATTCATATAAAATTGATTTCCCGACAACTCCCTGTTGCTGTGTCTCAGTCCATTGAGCTGCTATAACAAAATACCTTAGACTGGGTAATTTATAAACAACATAAATTTACTGCTCAGAGTTTTGGAAGCTGGGAAGGCCAAGATCAAGGCACCAGTAGATTCAGAGTCTGGTGAAGGTTCACTTTCTCCTTCAAAGTTGCAACTTCTTGCTGCAGCGTCCTCATATGGTGTAAGGAGCAAGCAGCCTCACTCGAGTCTCTTTGACAAGGGTACTAATCCTATTTAATCCATGAAAGCCCTCATGACCTAATCACCTCCTAAAGGCTCCACATCTTATTAATAATACTATCTCATTGGGTATTAAGTTTCAGCATATGAATTTGGGGGGACACCGACTTTCAAAACATAGCATCTGATACTATGTCTCCTGCAGTTAAATCTGCAGCCACTTACCTTTTTGTGTCTACACTCTTGACTGTTTTCTTTTGCACCTTCACTTCCATCTATTATTAACTTACCTGCAAACTCACCCTGCCACAATCCCCATTGGACTACAAAATTTCTCTACTATCTCAGCCCATCGTGTCTCTCTTGGACCTTTGCTCTTCATTTTCCTCCCCCTCAGTGGGCATGCTTGCATCAGTAACACATTCATTAATTTGTTGCTTTGGCCCTTTGGCAATAAGATTGTACTTGCCACTTGTACCACAATGCCTCTCATTTTCAATTATTGCAATATTTAAGGTTCCTTTCTCTCTTAAGAAGGTATAAATCTGGTGCTCTGGAGGATGGTGGGCTCAGAGTTAAATATGACAGGACTTTGTATCCTCTCATGACCATCTCCCCCATTTCATCTTAAAAGATGTCAGTGGTTCTTCAGGGCAGACAGAATAAGTTCCAAACTCCTTATCCTTTTGGCATAGCTCTGTACAGTCCATTCCAAAAACTCTGTATAGTTCATTCCACCCATCTGAGATGGTCAACTGTTCGCCTGAAAGGTCAGACAATGGATTAAATTGACATTGAACTACTTTATTTTTTTTTTATTTCTAGACATCCTCTTTCATTCTTTTCCAAATCTGTTGGTCATTTTGAATCATTTTTTGTTCTTAAATCATACTTTTGATTTGCTCTTTTATGTCATTAAACCTAAAAGTGTCACTATATTATATTCTGTATCCAATAGTTCCTTTATCTGAAATCTTTGCAGGACCACTGCTATCTGTTGTTTGTTCTGACTCTCACTCATAGTGCCTTAGTACCTCATGTGTTTGGTTATTTGTGTGTTATCTGTAAGTTCACATCCATTGCAACTTTATATGTGGGAATTACATGAGCCATGTGTTGTGTGGTTTATTCCTCTAGAGAAAATAAGTATTTGCTGTTGCCAGTTACCTGGGCATATCAACTTGGAACTACTTTAAACCAAATCCTTGGAATCCTCACACCTTGTACATTGTGTGAATCCAGACCCCAGATCTGCATAAGGGCTGTGTTATGAATTCTCAGGGGAGAATTTTTTCTTTATCCTGAACCAAAGGCTGAGCTAGCAAGTTTCTTTGTCATCTTCCCTTGTATGCTTTTATTATCTAGGGTACCTTTTCTAAGGTGGTTGTCCTTCAGATTGTCCCTGGCGTTATGTGGGAGTTGTAATCCTTTGTTTCCTGTTTCCCCAAGTGGCCAGCAAGGATCAGAGGATTCCCTCAAACCAGCTGCCTACTGCAGCACTCTCAGCTGTCTGGGTTTATCTTTCCACCTTATTTGATGCCTCTGAAAATTACCTTTACTTTCTTTCCTGTTCAGCCATGCATTTAAAGTGTGGATTATTTCTATTTCATGAAGTACTTTTGGCTGTTGGGTAGCAGGATTTCAGGATGTCAAATTCACATTATTGTAAGAAACAAAAGACCTGCAATTTATAATCTTTTTCAGCACTGTTTCTTGCCCTTAGAACCTTGACATGACTATGATAATTTTGCTACTGAAACAAACAACAACAAAACAATCTAGGACTACACTCCTGTAACATCCTAGAACCAAGGGAACCCCAATTCTCATTTCAGTGCTCTAGACCAGAGATCACAAACTTTTTCCTTAAAGTGCCAGATAGTAAATATTTTTGGCTTTGTAGCCCATGTGGTCTCTGTCACAACTCAACTCTGCCATTGCAGTGCAGAAGCAGCCATAAACAATACAAAAACACACAAGCACAGGTGTGTTCCAATAAAATTTTATTTTTGGACACTGGAATTTGAATTTCATATAATTTTCACATGTCATGAAATATTATTCTTTATAAATTTTTTTCAGCCAATTGAAAACATAAAAAGCATTCTTAGCTTATGAGCCCCACAAAAAAAGCACAGCAGGCTGGGATTTGGCGTGTGGGCTGTAGTTTGCAGACCCCTGCTCCAGACTGTTCTCAGCTGGGAGTGCACATCACAACTGTCTCTGCAGCTTTTTAAAAAGAGAGATGCTCAGGCCCACTTTAGACCTACTCAGTGAAAATTGCTAAGGATGAAGCCCAAGGTTGTAAGTAAATATTTTTTAAGTCCCATAGTAATTCTGATAAGCACCCCTAATTCAGACAGAGTACTTGAGATTCTGCTTTTTCTTGACTTTCACAGGGATACCCACACAATGCAGTCTATTGTTCAGGATGACACCATCTTTCTGACTCCAACATAAGTCACATAATTGCCTAGTCAAAAGAACACACTACAATACAAAAATAAAAACATAAATAAAAGTGACTAATCCCAATGGCTTTTGATGTATTTCTTATGACAAATACCTAAAGCCTAAAAACACACACACACAAACACACACACACGTTGCATACTCTTAATGTATGATAGAGAAGACATCACAAGTCAAAAAGGAAAGGAATTCAGTCAGCAAAATAGTTTTGCAAGTTGGAAACAAAGATAATTTATATCCATATCTCACACCATATACCAAAATAAATACCAGATGCACTAAAGAGTAAAATATAATAGAATGAAGCCATAGAAAGAAACTAAAAGGCAATTGGATTGAATATTTGTCAAACCTCTAGAGTGAAGAAGAATTCCTAAGCTTAGAAGCTTAGAAAAAGCCACAAAGAAAAGCTCACAGATTTAACTGCATAAAAGTTTTAAACCTCTGTATATAATAAGATCAAGTAACTGAAATAAAGAGGTAAACTGAGAAGTAAATTTGCATAGTTAAGAAAGCACAACTAGTCAACAGAACACAGGGGAAAAGAGTCTCAGTAAAAATCAAAGAAAATGCAAGTTAATCCAAGATATCATTTGTGATCTATCAAATTAGCAAATTGTTTTCAAATGTGAAAAAAGGCCTGCGCTAGCTAGGATGCAATGAAACACACTCGCATATATTGCATATTTGCAGTCTGGAGTGGCAGAAAAACACACAGGTTTACTTCTCCTCTTACGACCTGTGTAGCCTGTCCAAAAAACTGGAAACAACCTATAGATCTAAAAGAGAGGACTGGTTACTAGAACTACACATAGTCACTTAATAACAGATTATGTTTACAAATACCATAAAATAACATGGATAAAGGTTATAATATATTAGGTGAAAAGGGTAGGATATAAAATTATATAAATACTGCAGTTAAATAAAACTTAAATAAATTGATTCATAAGGGAGAAAAGGTGAAAAGAAATACACAGAGACATTAACAATGTTTGTGGGAGTGGTGTACATTGGTAATTTTTTTGTCCAGATTCTGTTTAATAAGAGTGCATTATAGCGACAATAAAAAACACCCTTTTAAAAAGAGAAGTTGTTCTTTGAAAACTGGAGTGTGGCAGACTAGTCGACAGGAAATGGTAAAGTTGCGAAACCATATTCTGAAATGTTACTATAAAAACCCCGGAATAAAGTGAATAGTTCATGTGGCAAAATCCCAGAGCACAAAGCTGAGAATTAAGTATTAACTCTGCCCTGTGTTTTCCTTACACTTGTTATATCATTAAGACTATAAAGTAAATAGCTACTGTTCTCACTGATAACTAAGTGAAACCTAATTGTGTGGTTTTAGTCTCAATTAAAATTGCTGAAAACGTGAAAGTCTTTCTAACAACCTCACAGATAAATAACACTTTAAATGCACAGCTTTCGACTGGGAACCCTTTAAGATTTCCTTTGCTTTCTGGAAATCTCTGCACACACTCTGCATGGATCTGTAGAGTTTTAGGTACCTTTGTGGCACTGAAATTTACCCTTCTGCTTTGTCTGACCTTGATGCAATTTACATATTTGTTAAAGGACATTTGAATTTCAAGACAGCACTCAATTCTGTAAATGACAATAGCATGCAATTTGAGCATCCAACCTGCATCTGCCACAAGCCTTTTGTCTTCAATCAAGTTCCAAAGAATGTGCTCCAGTTGACAGTGATTTCTAGGAGGAATTTGCAAATCACAAAGAAGATCTCCTCAAAAAACCAGTGGACTCTACCCCCAATCCACCCTTCTTCCTTCCTTCAGTGCTTTTGAATCTGTCTGCTAGAACGTACCAGAAGCATGTGACTACAAATGAAGGGCAGCATTTTTAATAGCAGCACACACTGTCTAGTTCCCTTGTTCCTGCTGTCAGTGCCAGAAGAAATCCTCCTAGTATTATCTGCCTTCCAGGAGATTTCTTTTCTCCAGGTGGTCAAGATGGAAACTGCCTTCTCATGCAGACTGATAAACACTGTGTTACAAATTTCACGTGGAGTCACAGTCAACTCTTCCTGGAGACTCTGTTTTAGGGCTTTGCAAAGTGAAGGACCGTCCATTACAGCCGGGCATTTATTCCTTCGAAATGCTCATTTCTTCTTATGAGACAATAAAACACTTCCTGCAGCAACAGCAGGTGAGCACAGAAAGCATCTTAAATATCTGACCTGAAGTGCTAAAGATGCTTAATAATCTTTAAAGTTACCAACAATATTGTTTCCTCCTGTTACCAGGATGTAGTAAAATGCCCTAATTAGTCTTTATGATAATGCCGACACCTCCACAGCACATAAAAAGGACTTATAATTTTTAAAAGGACAACTCTGGTTGGTTTGATTTTTATCTCTAATTGGCCTATAATGTCTACCCCTCTGGCACTCCAGACAGGCAAACATTAATTTAACAAGCAACTCATACACCATGGGAGACCAGAGAATCGAGTGTGGAAAAGAAGGTTCCAGTATTCTGGACATGTAATTGACTCCATTTTCTTGTACCTCCTGGAAGGTGCTGTACAAGCTCGTCAGCTGCTGTAAGGGGCTCCCTCAAAGGCAGCAGCTTCCCGAGGACTTTCTAAGAACCTCAGCCAAGTCTCTTCTGTGACAAAAGCAGGATTTGGCAAATCCCAGAGACTCATCCCAGCAAGCCCTCCAGGAAAAGCCCCACAGGAGACCCAGGAGTGGTGCGATGAACTAAGCTGAGAAACTGAGTCCGGAAGACTGTTGTTGAAACCACAAAAGGGTTTCAGCCTAGGTCCAAGTTGCTGGTCACACAAAGATCCAAGGATTGAGACAAGGAGGATTGCCAAAGAAGAAAGGATGTCATCTGTCATCTCCTGATGACAGATGTCTCATCAGGAGAACAGGAGAAGCTACCTCAAATCCATCTCTCTAAGGAGATGATGGGCTTTGAAAGGAGGTGCCATGTGCCCTGGGACAGGTCGTGGTGTCTGTGTGGGGCAGGTGGTAGGGAATGGTGGATCTTGTCAGGGAGTCTGCCCAGGGGCCTTTTAAATCTCAGCTCCTCTGTCTTCCAGAAAAATCCACCACTTTGGGGAAAGAACTCAAAAGGTCAGGTAGTTAGTTAAGGGAAGGGATTACACAGGGGTCATTGAAATTTGTTCAATGAGGGGCCGGTACACGACAAGAGAAGAAGTTAGTCCCTGGTTCTGCACAAGGGCTCTGTGGTTTTAGACTGACCACTCACCCTCTCTGGGCAACAATAAAAATGAAAAGGATTATCTAAAATCATATCCAAAGCCCTTCCCCCCTTTCGCACGCCAAGGTTTAGCAGTGAGCACAGCACTGCCAAGAGCACAGATGATGAGCTCATGTTCTCTGCCAGCTGGTAGTGCAGAGACCGGCTCGGGCCACTGGGAACCATCATCCCTCCCTGTGACATCTGACACTAAACACTGTGACAGCCCAGCTCTCCACCACGCTGCCCGGGACATTCCAGCCCAGCCCAGAGCAGAAGCCAAGTGAAAGTCGGGTGCACCTCAGGTTTCAGGATCGATCCTCCCCAGCCTCTGCCTAAAGACATAATCTTGGATTTCAGGAGATTCAACATAAGGGTCCTGATTATCTTGATCCCAGAGTGGGGAGCTCTCACGGTAGATCCTCCTGAACCAGAAGAGCATCCTCTTTGCACTAAAGGAGATAAAAGGCTTTTTCTGTGCATTGAAAATTGGTTTTGCAAGCCATTCTTCTGGCTATATCTGCGGGTCCATATGGGTGTGGGAGGCCTGGAAGATTCCCATTGCAGTGGTGGCATGGTGGGGCGTGGGGAGGGTCACCATATACTGACCCCAGATTATTCCAGTGGCTGTCTTGCTTTCACTTTACCCCCTTTCAAGTCCCCTTCTCCTCCTCTGCTGGTAAAGAAAGCAGGAGCAGAACTGAATAACATTGCTATTGAAAAGCTTTTTTCTTCTAAAACCAAGAAAGCCACAACAATCTTTTATTTGTATTTCCAACCCTTCCATTTAGAGTAGTACGTGTAATGGCGCTGTCGTTTCCCTAGCCACCCTCTCTCACAATGGTGCCATTGCCAGGCGTCAGGCACAGCTCGTCAGCAAATCCGAGGGGGGCAGGAACAAGCCCACGGAAGTTTTTGTCTTACACACCAGCTGTTCAGAATGAAACAGGCTCCTCAAGTCTGATGTTCTGCCATTGAGAGAGTGGACCTCTGGTCGGCCTCACTGAGTGTCTCTGTTAAATCAATCATGCTGCTAAACACATTAACACCACACACATACATATTTTTAACTCCAGTGCTGTGAAGTCTGAAACACAACACAAATAAAGAAACTTCAAACCAAATTTTCACTCAAACTTCAATGAAGCCTCCATTCAACTTTTCATTTGCTCTTCTCTGTTGACATTTCCCCCTTATTCTCTTAGCCCAAACCCTAATTAATTACAAGGTAGGAGGACGAAAGGAATATGCATTAGAGCAGTGGTCAGGGCTAAAGTTTTGGTTTGTGCAACTTTAGATGACACTCAAACTTAACCTTTTTCTGCTTAAAGTTAATTTTTTTTTTCTTTTTCAGGCCATATGGTACCCATCAATCCTAACTCTAAATTCACTTCCCTTTGTTCTGTACAGGGTCGGATCTGATCACTACTTTAAAATAGAATTTAGGATACGTTGATTTGACTTCCCCTCAGCTTGGAGGCTTGGAGAGAAACAATATTTCTCATAGAGAAATGCTGATGTCTTAAAGTGGTAGAATCATTATAGACTTCCATGAAAATAAATCAGATTATGTGCTGCTTGTGGGGTTATGTGGGAATCCTTAAATTATGAAAGACCCATCTGCATAACCATCACCCACAAACCTTATGTCACCTTGCAAAGGTGGCATAGTGTTCACAAAGAATCAAATGCTCACTTTCCAGGAGAACTACCTAGGGGAAAAGGGGTAGCATGGTATTCTAAGTGAAACTGTGGCTTTGGAGAATCTCAGATCTGGGTTTATTTCCCAACTCCCTCATTTCCTATGTGATCTTAGTCAAGCCTCTGAGCTTCAATTTCCTTACTCATAATATGGGAGCAATAATAGTTCGTAGGGTTTTTGTTAGGGTTGAAAAGATGTAAGTAGATATAGATTTATATCTAGATATAGATACATAAAGTACACTTTGCACAAAATAGAAGAAAATCAGTAAGTGATACTATTATTATCAAAAGTAAAAGCAAAAAAAACATAAAAGCATACTTGTCTAAGAGAGTAATGATACTCAGAACTTATGCGAGAGCTGGGTTGTGGTATAAACGTCTTCCATAAGGAAACCTCACATTAAACTATTTGCTTGCCTTTCCACAGCCAGAAACTGCCTCTGAAATCTTCCCAATAAAGATTTCATTGAGAAAGAAAGAAACTAATTAATCCCCAAATCCCTGTGTTATCATTAGGAGACGAGCAGAAAACATGCTAGCGGCATGACTGCCTAAAGATCTACAGAGCTGGCCAGGCGGGGTGGCTCATGCCTGTAATCCTAGCCCTCTGGGAGGCTGAGGCAGGCGGATTGCTCGAGGTCAGGAGTTCGAAACCAGCCTGAGTAAGAGTGACACCCGTCTCTACTATAAATAGAAAGAAATTAATTGGCCAACTAATATATATAGAAAAAATTAGCCGGGCATGGTGGCACATGCTTGTAGTCCCAGCTACTCGGGAGGCTGAGGCAGGAGGATTGCTTGAGCCCAGAAGTTTGAGGTTGCTGTGAGCTAGGCTGACACCACTGCACTCACTCTAGCCTGGGCATCAAAGCGAGACTCTGTCTCAGAAAAAAAAAGGAAAAAGAAAAAAGAAAAAGATCTACAGAGCCAAACACCCACAGGACTTGGCCCTACTGGCCATTTCTAGTAGGGCTTAAATTCATCTAAGTTTCCCTTTACTGCCACCTTATTAAAACCCATCTGCCTCTTCCACTCCCTCCTGGGCGGCAGCTTCATCTGGCTGGCTCACGCATAGCCATAGGTCCTGACCACTGCCCTGAGCTCTGACCCTCTCTTCAGCTTTCCCCACTCAATGGTCTCTCCCACTGCCAGGGGAATTTATTTCAGACTTTATTTCTGTCCACAGCTAGTTAGGAATAGGACTCTGTGTCTTAGAATACAAAAATACATGTCCAAAATTTTCGCTTGGACCCTACAGAGCAACTGCTAGAGTTTATTTGCAGTTCTTCCTGCAGTATTCAAATCTGAGAATTGCCTGAGAGCTATAGTGGCACAAAGTCCTTTGGGGACCCTAGGAATCTGCTATATGAATGGCCATCTCCTCTGACAGCCCACAGCTGGATCTGACTGTCCCGTCTGTCTTCTTGAGAAGTTTCGTCAACAGAGCCTGATGACAGTATGTGACAAGACTGGCTCATCAACAAGGCCTAAAAGTCTATCTTACGAAAGGAAACAAAACAGGGCTGTGTGGGAAAACCACCTCATCTAGAAAGACATATGGAAGGTAGAAGGATTGCAGGGCCTTTCTTGAGAAGTTAATATATGGACAATTAAAATGGAGTGGCTGGGCTTCGAGGTAAGGAGAGATGCTTCAAACTTCTATTGCTATTTTCTTCAATGAGGCAGATCTAGCAATAAGCAGACAGAAAGCAAAGCATGGGACAGGGAGTGTAGGTGGAGAGGTGACCCTTTTAAGTAGAAGCAGACCACCTGTGCTACGGAGGTATCACTTACCCAAACCAAGGGGCAGGAACACCTACAGAAACTGAGAAGGCCCGTGGCGTCACCCCACTGCTCTGACACCTGCCTCACTTTCCAATATAGAGTTGCAGCAGCAGCTGACAAATGGACGCTTTGCCTCTTAGATGCTACTGCAATTGGGAATTTTCCTCCAAACTCTTCCACAGGAGCATAACACGAATTCTCCACCTGAACAATATAATCAATAAAGTCAATGATTTTTATGGAGCAAGCCTGTACGTAAAGCACATTTAAATGTATATAAAAAGAGTCAATAATATCTATCATCAATTGCAGCTTTTTCTTAAATTTAGCTTTATTCCTGGGATTTGTTCAGAATTCTTTCTAAATCATCCAGAATTATAATTACTTCGGAGCCAAAGCCTCCTTGGGATTACTTTGGACTTTAAGCCAATTTAAAATCAAAAACCTATATTGCTTTTCTCAACCACCAGCTGTGGTTGTTTCAGTCTAGGAAATTGTGATTTTCCTTTTACAGCTTAATTCTGAAATAACTTATCACAACTTTCAGCTGTGTTCCCTCAGAGTTCTACTTTCCTTCTGTATAATTTAAGTGAAAAGGAAACAAGACAGTTGTGTCAGGAGTCTCTTACCAAGCTTTGAGGGGATTTTTCCATCTGAGGGACACTTTCTGTTTTTTTTTTTAAAAAAAAAAAAAAAAGAAGGAATGGAAGAGCATTTTTCCACCTCCTCTTGCTGTCATCCCCCTCCATCCTCACTCATTTTGGTTTCTATCCTACCTGGGCCCTGATTTAAGGCATATTGCCTACAACAGTACTCTCAGCAATGGGTTAGTAATCTTCACCCTTTTAAGCTGCATGATAAGAAGTCTTTTCTGCGTGATCGACAATGGACATATCGGGTTGCCCAACCAACCTATTTCTCCTTCTTTTTTTCATTCTATCAGAAGCCAAATTGGTTCAGGTGTCCACTCCATTTTTTCAGGTGTCCACATGGCTCAAAAAAAAGGCAACCCCACCCACTGCTCTGAGGGTAGATTCTGATTTGTTCTTACGCAACCGTGGTAATTCTATTCTCCTTTCCCAAGTACTGGTTTATGAATGGGCATATGACCCAATTGTGGCCAATGAGACATGAAAAGAAGTCTATGTGGGGCTTTAACATAGTTTTCTGACTTGTAAGAAGAAAACACTAAAAGAGGTGGGCCTTCTTCTTCCCTGGGAGAATTCCCACATCCCATTTTCAAACCTAGAACTGCCAGAGCCATCTCACAACAGGGGGTGAAATCAGCACACGGAGGAGGGCAGAGCCACAGGAAGAGGAGTCTAGGCCCTGATGAACTGTTCTAGAACCTACCTGACCTCTAGACTCTTCTTAGGTGAGATAATAAATTTTCTTATGGTTAGTCCAGATTGAATGGGGATTTTGCTGTTACTTGGAACCAAAATCATTCTAATGGATACAAGATCCCTACAGCAAATAGAAAAGTTTAGCAAAGGTTTCAGAACACAGCTTTATTAATAACTTGGTTGCATCACTCTCTCCTTGTCCTCACACAGACTGACTGCTGTCAGCACTGTCTGTAAAGTGATGGCAAAGTGTATAGGTAGCCGTGCTTAGTTTGCATTAAACTCTTATTGTAATTCTACTAAATGTTTGACAGCTTTAGAGAGGATCCTGTGAAACTGGCCTCTAGTAGAATTGGGATGAATCTCTTTTTTAAGCAAAATTGGCACAGTTTGAAATCCTAGAGGCTAAAAAAGTCCTAAGAGATAAACCTAGAAGTGACAGTAATGATTTCCAAGGGAAGTAGACCACAGAACAGAAGTATCTCTTTTGTTCAAGGCTAGAAGGTTAGTAACAAATAACTACATAAAAAATCATAGACTATGGAGAAAAACAAATTATTTTGTTGGGATATAGGACTTATGGAAAAATACTGAATGGAAACGGGAATTGGATTTAATGACAGCCATGTTTCCTAGAACTATTGATATATATATATTCCTGTTTGTGACTCATATCTGACCCTTTCCAGGTTTTGAATTTCTTATTAGGATTTTAAGATCAGGACTAAGACCTGAATTTTACTAAGATTTTAACTGAATCCTCTTAAATTCTGGCACTACCTCCACACGTACTTCTGCTACTGTTAATTAACATTTGTGTAGAATTTATGATTTTCAAACACTTTCGCTTTTTTGTCTTTCTTGATCCTTCTCATATCCCTACAAGATAAAACTTATTACTCTCATTTTTTTCAATGAGTAAACTGAGAGGAAGAGAAATTAAACAAGTAGCCCCAGATCCTGTGGCTGGCAAATGGAAGAGCTGAATACCAAGGTCTTCCAACTCCAAGTTCAAAGTTTCCACTTCACTCTGGTCCTCCTTGCCTCTCCATTCCTGTAGGCTGTAACAAATTTGAAGTTATACTACTGATCAGCAGCAATTGGTTTGAAATAAGAAATCTTTGTATTCAAATATAAACATGAATATTTGACAATTGCTAATTTGGGCCAAATGTTGGGCTTAAAATGACTGCCAACCTCTTTTTTGTGCACAAACTCCCCTGAACCATTTGTTCTCATATAACATTTAGTTTAAGATGTAATACACAATACACATATAGTGTTTCCCATGTACAATGTTTTCCAGCTTCTAATTCACTTTAGGCCATCAAAAGAGAACACAAAATAACTGCAGAGCTCTAGACTTTCGCAATTACATTGTGGAGAGGGAAAGGGAAGAGTGGGAAGAGTTTTTACAACTGAGAAAATCCAGATTTCTTATTAGTCATGGTCTAAAAATGACAACCCCCTGCCTATCCGGCAGGCCTCCCCCCCGACTCCACCCCCAACCCGCAAGCTGCAGCTGGCAGAGCCTACTGCAGACCTCATTTTTCTGCCTGGCAATCCATCTGTAGACCTGAGCAGGGAACCCATATTTTACATAAGCTAGACTGGTCCCCATGGCTTTAGGGGCAGAGTACCACCCAGGAGGGCTGGAATGAAGCACACGAGAGTATCTGGCTGCAGTTCCAGCCCCCAGCTGTGGCACCTGGCCACCTATGGCCCACCAAGAAATATAGCCTCCTAAGACCTCACCACACATGCAAGCCTCCTTCCCTACCAAGTGCTCACACGTGAGCTTAATAAGGTTGCCCTGAATACTCCTTCCCACTTCCCATCCCCAGCAGCCTTTGTTTATTCAACTTGGCCACAGTCAGGGGAGTCTGGAGAATGAGGTGATGAAGGTCACCCTCCATCGTTGCTGGCAGACAGTGGAGCAGCTACACCTTATAGTCCAAAGGAAAAGGGTGTGTCTTTCTGAGATACAGGAGGGGGTCCCTGCTCCCCAGATCTAACAATTGCCCAATTACTTGAATATAATAGGATAAAACCCTTATTAAAGATAAAATCTAAAATACAAGCAGCCCAGGATATCTTTGACAGGGTCATCCCCTTCCTCTGTCTCCCTCTTTTACTCCGAGTTCCTCACAGCATGGTCCCACATCACAAACTGTACCTCCCTCTACAAGGACACATAGTCCAAGTCTTCACCACATCCCCCAACTCTACCTCCCCTGTTCCCAAAACTAACTCACTTTCCCTTAGGCACATAATAATGATTGTTCATGAATTCAAACCCCCAACAGAGTCTTGGGCTCCAGATGCAAATAGCTCAGAGCAACATGGTTAAAAGTTTTTATACCCTTTTCCCAGGAGGACAGACACATTCCATCCAATCAAGGTTTCATGCCTGGGCTTCATGTACAAGCACCAAAGAATTGGTTTGAGTTTATGTTTCCACTTCTATAGTGTCTTAAATTTGGATCCTTGGAAAAAGACCCTGAGATCAAAATTGCCTGCTAAAGGTGTATTGGGGAGTGCTGTCAGGATATAAGGAAGAGAGGAAGGCAGGGTTGGGCAGAGGAAAAAACTGACCCATGGTGTGGTTGCAACAGAGACTTCAGGCAATCCAGATGGGAACTCTGAAGTTGGATGATCCCTGGGAGTTGTCCCAAATTGAGATAAAAGGTCAAGCCTTTCTACCCCAATACCAGCCAGTTGTTGGCCATAGGTTGTCCCCTAGGAAGGGGTGTGCATATCTTGGGTGAGGCAGTTCTCTGCGATTGACAGCAATGCCCCTTGAAGGCCAGAGCTGTGGACCATTATCAGCAAGTATTCCCAGGAGTCAGGGGTGGATCCATCTGTTCTGAAGAGTGCTCTGGATGGAGCAAAACAGAATCCATTATAACCCACTCCTCATACACTTATATCTGCTTATTTTTTATAGCAAACATGCCCCATGAAAGGAATAGTTTTTCCAATATTCTGGTTGATCCTGTTTTCAGAACAAACTTAAGCAAAGATATACATGCTACAGTTGACCTCAAGGCTGGAGCCTACTCATCATTCTGCTCTTCCACCACATTTATTCTAGATTCCCTTCACTGTTGGCTGGAACTTCGGCTAGTCCAAGTGGTGTATCTGTGGGATGACCCTGACCTTCATCTCTGAGGGTTCTTTTTTGATTTGTATAAAGTTATGGGATACAAGTGTAATTCTGTTATGTGGATATATTGCACAGTGGTGAAGTAAGGGCTTTTAGTGTGTCCATCACCAGCTCCTGATTCCCATGTCATTCTCATGCAGTGGCTACTATACTTCTTTTTTCCATTGAAACTAGGTAAGATGTCCCAGTGGATCACCTAGGAGCCTAATATTTTCTTCCCTACCCTCTGTGTATAGCAGTGGCCTTAACTCTTCCTAATAACAAGAGTCAATGACTCATAACAGAAGGTAATTTCTTTCCCTGGCTGTTGGTCTCTTGGCACAAGAAACACACAGTGACTCTGTAATAATCATAGTTTAAAGCTCAAAGGAGCACAGTAAGTGGCAGAAGCATTCTCTCTTGAGAACCAGGACTTTAGGACCCACAGAGTCCATAGTTGTGGGGAAGGGAGTAGCAATTCCCCAAGTGAGCCACTGGCAGTAGTCAGGACCACTTCTATTTCTCCTTCCTTAGTTTCCAGACCTATGTGTTCTAGCTGTTGAAGAGTACCATATAATGGTCATTAGGTATACCACTCCCATATTAAAATGGATTGTTGATGGGCAGACCTTGCCTTATGACTTGGGGGCGTCTGACACAGCCTGCTCATGGTGAACAAGCCATTTGATATCCCATGGTTCATTCTCAATCTCTACCAGGGATTGGTGGTGTGCCAGACATTGCTTTCTGAATGGTATATATGGTACTTCCCTGATGTAGCTGGAATGGCCAAGTTTTGGAACCCTAGGAGTCCACATGATATTTCCATTGGTGATTCCCATAAATACCATGCTGTTTTTTCCCACACCAATAGCTCCAGTTCCATAGGACTGGCCAGGCCACATAGCTCAAGCAGGAGAGCTGCTTCCATCATAGCCCAGGCCTGCCACAAAGCCCCTTCCTGTACTGGGCTCCCCTTGGAGCAGACAGCCTTCTATGACCTCGTGACAGTGGGTAGAAATGGTACAAAATACATTGTCTTCAGACCTGAACCACTATTATGCTTTTCTGTGAGTGGGAGGTACAAGCTGCAAGAAGTTGTTCTTTACTTGAAGACCATGTCCCAACATGGCTCACACCATTGGAACCCTGAAAACTTAGTTAATGTGACAGATGCTTGAATCTTCCCAGGGTTTATTTCCCATACTCTGGAGAACATGTAACTTACCAAGACCTCCAATGCACCTGCCACTTCTTACTCATCTAGTCGGATTAATATAATGTCATCAATATAGCAGAACATTGTGATGTTCTAAGGAATACCTAGATGATCCTGTCTCTTCAGATATACAGGGCAAGAAGGCAGAGTTAACATAACCCTGGGACATAATCATAAATGACTAATCTAGTCTGTTACATTGAATGCAAACTGTTTCTTACCATGCTTTCCAACAAAGATGTAAGAGAACACATTTGCCAGATTAATGACCATATACCTAGCTTGAGTCTGTGTGACCTACTGCAGCAAAGAAACTCGCCACTGATTCAAAACTACAGTTGGGAAAGCTACTTGGTAAAGTTTGTAATAGCCACTGTCATCTGCCATGATCCAACTTGTCTGGGGGTGGTGGGATAGATTAGAAAATGAAATGGGGATATGACAACTCCTGTCTTCTTTAATTCTTTGATATCTAGAATGCAGTGTTGATCCCGATTCATCTCATGGCTAGGGGAGGGAAGGCTGTGGCAGAAGCTTCTGCATGGTTTCTCCTGCGATGACAGCTCTTTCCCTCCAGGTCAAGGGGATTTTGCCAACTCCCAAGTAGGTCTGTTCCAGTTACATATTTGGGGACCAGGAAAATGACTAGGAGGTGGGCCTAGATCCAGAGGAACCACTCTAATCTAGGCCTGTGCCAGGATTTCTTTGTTACCTGGCCCCCATACTCCTTCACTTTAAAAGTGGGGCTATGCTGGCACTTTGGGTCCCTGATAATACTATCAGTTCAGACTCTTTGTCTAACAATCATAGAAAGAGCTTATTATTTCCCTTTCCCTGATGCGTTATCTGAGCAAATGGGTCCTTTGTAGGAAGAACCAGGGGAGGAATTACTGCTACTGACCACAGTGCTATTGTGTTGTAGGGCACTGCCTTTCCTTTCTGGATCTGGGAAAGAGCTGAGGTCTAGACACTTGAAGGAAGATTGCAAATTTTTATTGGGGTGGCAACCATGAGCCTCTTAATTCTTGATTTCTTTTGGTTTGTATAAATTAAGCAGTACCCTCATTGGCTGCCCTTACAACCTGCTTCTAGGAGCACCGTGTTCCATGATCTGTGAACGAGCCCCTTCTTTTTCCATAGACTAGCCCCCTTGGCTGTTCTTCTGGCTTTAACTGCTCATTGTAATCATTTCACCTACCTTGATTCAGCCACCTGGCCTCTGCCTTTCAAGATTCTGGCATCCCCGTTGCTGTCAGCGAGCCCTATGTAGGCGATGTGTTCTATAACCACATCGCCTACCACCATTCCTGGCCTACAGAAGCCAATCCCTACCGAGATCCTTATCAATGCTGGTGACCCTCTAGGCTTCCCTGTGGAACTTAGTCAACGGGTGGGTCTTCCAGTCTCAGATAGTATATCCGTTCCAGCATGCCTCCCTTCCTCTGTCATCTGTCATATCATGTACTTCACTCAGCATAGGTGGACCTTCACTTTCTCCAAGCTTCTAGGAGCCATTCTAGTAGCACGTTAGTGCCATCTCCTAGAATCCTTGCTAGTGTGTTAAATTACATATCAGGGAACTCCATATTGGTAAACACTCCCTTATCCAAATCTATGTTCCACCCATTCCTCAGGATACATTCTCATGCATACTCTCCCAGCTTCCGCTGGTACACATTGGCCAGGTCCTGCGGCTCCTTTGGTAACAGTCCTTTCTCCACCTGTAGCAGGTCCAGCTCCTCCCCAGCCTCATTATGATGTAACTTGACCCTCATCATTGCCTGAATGGTAAAAAGTGGAAGTGGAGGTAGATGTTGAGAGAGAAAAGCACTGTCTTATAAGTCATCTGTCTCACTTGAGCCCTCTGTTTGATCTTCAAGCAAGGAAAGGAGAACCATTATTTTCTAACCAAGCTCATGGGCCACTTCTCTGGGCCCAGCAGTTTTGGAAGAATTGGGGAGCTCAAAGTTCTCAAGTACATCTACCCTGACATTTCCATCCTGCTGTGTCTTCAACATTGGCAAAGGAGACCGGCCAAGGCTTGAGAATTCAACCCTCTCTGAAGCTCCACTACTGTTAAGAATAAATTCTTTACTCTGTCTGCCCTCCAACTGCAGGAGATTAGGGTTTCCTTAAATGCTGCCAAGAAGTCTCTCTGGTTTTCACATTTTACCTTGAAATGGTGATTAATCACCCTGAGCCTGTCATTGTTGCTCTTCAAGGAATTAATGGAACTCAGCAACAGTCACCAATTCCATAGTCCTTAAAGTCATCACTTTCCTCACACCCCTCAATAGTCAATGCTATTGTACCAGCCCCCCTTCCACTAGTTTCTGTCCACTCCAATTCACCACTGGGGACAGTTTTAACAACTGCACTACCTCCATCTGCTGGGGGCTATCCCACCAGTGACAGTTATTGCCAGCCATCAGTAAATGGTAACTTATATCCAAAATCCCATTTCAGAGTTAGCTTTCTGGGGCTACATCCAGTACTAATTATATCAGATTGAGTTACCTAGAAATCATCAATCATCTCTAAGATGGAGATTGCATACTGAATGTTTACTGGATTATGCTTACAGGAGGTAAGCTTATTTTAAAAAAAAAAAAAAGGAATGTGGTATTGGGCAATGACCTCAGCCAATCCTATAGGGAGCTGAAATAGTTCTTGACAGTTGTCCCAAATTGAGTCAAGAATCCCAGACTTGTGTGTCCTGATGTCAATCACTCACTGGTCATGGGCTGCTTTCAGGAGAAGGGGAGGGTCATAACCCTGGGGAGTTCCCTTCTGCAGGGGACAATTCCCAGTAATAGGTGCACCTGTGAACAGTCATATTGCTAGGGGTGGGGTGGGTACCTTAGCCCTGAGGTGAGGATCTGGACATAGCACTACTTATCTACTATACATGGATACTACATATATCCAAGAGCAAAAAGATGTCCTAAGGCTCTTTCAGAAATTTGTTTCATGGCTCTCCCTACCTTGCTCAACACAGCCATATTGGTCTCATGTCAACTCTTAGAACACCCCTGTTGTTGCCTCTACCTGGAATCCCTCATTCCCTGGGTCCTCATATTCCTTCCTCATCTGTCAGTTCTCAGCCTAAGTGTCACCTCCTCAGAGGCCTTTCTTGACCACACCTATCATTATTTTTCATTATAACATCCTGTATGTTTCCTACTTAGCACTTATTATAATCTGTAAATCTTTGGTATATTTGTTTGTTTCCCTTATTTTATTGCCTGTATCTCCCTCCAGAATACAAGCTCCATTAGGCCAGGGGCCACATGTGGCTATTCATTATGGTGTCTCCAGTTCCTGGAACATGGCAGGTGGGAGCCCAATAAAAATTTGTGGAATGAGTGGAGGAAGAGAAATGACAAGTTTAAGAGACAAAGAAAAGTTAGTCTTTGATACTAATGAGCAACAGGGCTCTGTAAAGCCAGGTTGTTAAAACTCCTCTGGGTATATGCAGGACTGTGTACAAGGAAAATGGTCTGACAGGCAAAGTTTGATTCTAGTACCTCTGCTCCTTGTTCCTATCTGTCATTTACACCCTGTGTGGCCAGGTATCTAAGCAGAGCCTAAGCAAGGAGTTCCAGTCTACTTGTGTCTGTGCCAGGAAGGGTCCTGAGCCAGAAAAACATGGGTCCTAATGTTGCTGGGATCTTATTTGTACCCACTGGCTGGTGAGGTCTGGGCAAATCCAGAGTACTTTGGCACAAATCCAAGCCAATACTTTTCCCAAGGGTATTTTCATGTATAGCCTAATGTCTACTTATGAACAAAAGGAATATCTTCCTCATTAAAACAAAACTTAGTATACTTGAGAAGATACAGGAAAAGTTATCTTTGGATCACAGGACATTTTGCAGGGCCCATTAGGTCAGATCCTCATTGACTTAGACCAAAACCAGCAGACAAGCTGGTTAAGAGGCTTGCTGGTCACTGTAAACCATTAACTAATCAGTAAGTCATTTAACTAATCAGTAAGTCATTTAACTTCTCCAGGGCACAGTCTCTCTACATATAAAGTGCGAGTTAGCATGGATTTCGTGGGAAGAGTTGTGGACTAGAACCGGGCGTGGTCCCGGCTCTGTGAAACTCCTGTGTAATCTCACACAGGTACTTATTCTAAGCCTCGATGTACAATCTATACATGAAATCCTAGGCATGATATCCTCTCAGATTCCTCTAATTCAAATGGTCGTTATTCTTTTCATGTATGTCTCCAACCCTAAAGCAGATGAGCTCAAGCATTCCTAAAAGTGGAGCTCATTTTTATGCCAACAACTTTCTTACAAAAAGTTTCAGGTATAAAGAGAATCAGCTTGTAAAACAGATGACTGAGCATTTCTCAAAATAAACATTTGCCAAAGCTAAGTTAGACAAGGGAATTGCCTGGAGTTATGAGCTTCAAATGCATCTTTAAAACTCTTAATGGACTTGAAGATTCATTTGGAGATTTAGTATTTATTAATATCTCCCACCAATTCTATTTTCCACTCCAAATTCAATACAAATGCTATTTTTACCAGCATATTTTTTATATTCATTGAATACATGTAAGGCATCTTGTAGAATTACACAGAAATGTCCTGAAGTGCTTTTAGAAATTGCTATTTTTATTCTGTAGATTTAATTGAACCTGCTGCTATATATCTAATTTATGCAAAACACAAAGACAGCAATTTACTAAACAAAAGTGTATTTGGGGCATAATATTAGGAATCACTTCCTCTGATGTTATGAAATATAGGTTATCAAAATGATCTTTCTTCCCTAAATGTAATAGCTGAACTTTATTTATAGTTGCATATTTTATATACTTAGATCTATGGAAGCTAATAAATATGGTGGGATACAGCAATTTTCTCTACTAACATTGGCAGATAAAGTTACTTAAGTCAATATTTTGGTGATTTAAGCATTGGTAACCAGCTCTTGAATATATTAATGATGATCTATTTCTCTACACATCATTATCAGGATCAGTTTGTCTATCTCCTCTTTATATAGATCTAACTGGCCCAACCTCCATTCACAGGTATAAAATATCTGTACACATTACCTTTTAGTATGTCTTCCCTCAAATATTGATTTTTAATTTTTTTTGTCAAACAGAACATGTGCTCTCAATTTTTGCCACCAGGTTACACACACATAACACACTCACACATCCGGGTAATAGCCATCACATTATGTATAATATCCCTAAAATGTAGGAGCTCTTCTGCATGAACATCAGTAATTTTTTTAAGTTATTTTTGTTTCAGGAAACAGAAGCTGACTCTGACCTGCTTAAGTAAAGGGGGGAAGAAAAGATGTTTGTTGGAAGGATCCTGGGTTATGCCCCAGAATCAAAAGAAAACAATGCATATGCAGGGTTCCAAAAGCAAAGGAGCCAGAGTATCTCCTGGCCTTCAGCAAGACATAAATAACTGGTAAATGCCAAGTATTTACTGTGTGACGAGCACTGTTCTGCATGCTTTAAAGGTGTTTTCTCATTTAGTCCTCAAGACAATGTCATGAGGTAGGTATAACTCCAACTGATCAACAACTATAACTCTTCATTTTAAAGATGAGGAAAGAGAAGTTAGCAACTTGCCCAAAGTTAGAGAAGAGATGAGTGATGGAGCAAGACTCCGAGCTACCCCCTCACGCTGCCTTCTGTCTAGAGCACAGCCACAGAGTGACAGCCCCTCAACTGCCATTCTCCGTGGGTCACTGAGATTTCAGATTCATGGGAGAGAGACTCTCCCTCATCAGGGAGGCAGAGCCGCACTACACAGCCGTGGCCCTTGCAGTCGATTCCCCTGTATCACAAGCAGGTCCTACAGAAAGAGGAACGCTTGTAAGCCAGGCAGCCCAAACAGATAGCATCTATTGTGTCATTGCAGTGGGAAAAACACAGAGCTTGGCCTCAGGAGACCTGGGCTGTAGTCCCGGCTCTGGCACTAATTATAGGAGTTTAGCAAAGCTTAATCAATCAGGGCTTCAGTCACTTCATTTATAAAATTAAGCAACTGGATTAGACTTAGATTCTTTCCACTTCTTTTTTTCTTTCTTTCTTTTTTAAATTTCAGAATATTACAGGGGTACAAACGTTTAGGTTACATATATTGCCTTTGCCTCACCCCAATCAGAGCTTCAAGAGTGCCCATCAGTGTGTACCGCACCCATTAGGTGTGAATATACCCATCCCCTCCTGCCCCCCACCTGCCCGACACCCAGTGAATGTTACTACTATGTGTGCACATAAGTGTTGATCAGTTAGTACCAATTTGATGTTGAGTACATGTGGTGCTTGTTTTTCCATTCTTGTGATACTTCACTTGGGAGAATGGGCTCCAGCTCCATCCAGGATAATACAAGTCTTTCCACTTCTAAGATTCCATTAGACTTAATAAAAACACACGTTTATCTTCTTAGGAGACACCTCCTTAAGCTGCCGTGTGCTTGAAAACTCTAAGCTACACAGTTTCCTCGCCTCCAAAGCCTTTTAGGACATCAGTCATGAGAACCTCTCATTTGGGGGCAAATTCCCATGCTTTCCTCGCTCAGACATCATCAAGGCCAGAAGAGTGGCACCTGGACTCTGTGGCTCTAGGGTCTTGTCTTAAAAAGCCATTGCTCATGTGGCATTCAGCCTCCTCCCCCCAGGCAGAGATGTCCTAGCAGAATTCTGTCCTGAATATCAATAAAATATAGATTTTATTGTCTCTTGATCTCTATATATCTGGTAGCCCTAAGTGATTATCTTGAAATCAATCTGTCACTGACCATTTTTCTATATTTTGTCAGAAAGGGAATGCAACAGTTCAAGGGCTTCATAGACTTATGACCCCCACCCAGTTTGTGGTGGGGGGGGTGCGGTGAGTGAAGCTGTGCAAGTGAGTTGTTAAAAGC
This sequence comes from Microcebus murinus, assembly GCF_040939455.1. Classification (NCBI taxonomy): domain Eukaryota; kingdom Metazoa; phylum Chordata; class Mammalia; order Primates; family Cheirogaleidae; genus Microcebus; species Microcebus murinus. Next base: position 90,299,002 of record NC_134111.1, on the reverse strand, counting down.
TGTGGATTTAAGGCTTGAACACTTGAATGCAAGTTTGCCCTAATTCCCAATCTTTCTAATCCCGCACAACCAATTAAATTACCAAATATAAAGCCACTAGAAATATGCAACGATTCATCATTTCCAAATCAAAGCTTTTAAAATTCTCAGTGACCAATATAAACATATGCATTTTTAGGAATTGTAGTTGTAACAGGCAGAATAGTGACCACCAAAGACATCAGGTCCTAATTCCTGAAAACAGCAAATGTTGCTTTACATGGCAGACCTCACAGATACGATTAAGTTAAGGATGTTGAGATAGGGGTGATTATCTGGATCATCCAGGGGAGCCCTAAATGCTACCACAGTGTCCTCCTAAGAAGGAAGCAGAGAGAGATTTGCACACATGCAGAGAAGGTGAAGTGAAGAAGTAGCGGAGAGAGATTTGAAGATCCTGGCCTTCAAGATCGGAGTGAGCTACTCACTTCATCCCCTCTCGTGGTCCCTGCCCATTGATGCAGCAGTTAGCCATGAAATCTACCGCCACCTCAAGGTGAATGGAAATTGTGTCTCTGCCCCTTGACTTTGGGTTCAGCCACATGACTTGCTGGCCAATGGCATGTTAGTGGGTATGATGCAGGCAGAGGCTTGAGATGTACTTGCATAGCTGGGCTTGATCTCTTGTACTTCTGCCATTGCCAGGGAAGAAAATGCCCCAGGCAGTCTGCTAGTCTCCGAAGAATGAAAACCCATGGTGCCAACTTGAACAGAGCCCACAACCTAGAGCCCAGCCCAAAGTGCCCAGACTAGCCCAGGTCAACCCCAGGCAGCCTGCACACCCAGACAGAACTGAGAGATACACACCTGCTGTTTATATCACTGAGATTTTATGGCTACTCGTTACTCAAGAATATGACTGAAATCATTAGATCTTGTTGTAATGTTTATTTTGTTAATTTAGTTATACATATATACTTTAAGACTTATATAAAATAACATATAAACACGGCACCTTTTCAATTCTCACACTTCATGAAACAATTGTATTACAATGTTCATAAACAACTCAGGTGGCAAGTATGTTTGTATTACACAGTTTTCCAGAACATACCATCTTTGCCTCCATCTAGGTTGTGTAAGGAGTTGAACCATTAAATGTTGCACTGGAAATTTCATTCCAATCCACATGTACCCAGTCTCATAAATGTAGAACAAGGATTTTTTTTTCACTCCATTCAGCACAATTCTTATAATGTAACATCTATTGCTTTTTCAAGTGGTCTTTAAAAGCCTGGTTTATAGTGACATCCCATGCTTGTAATTATGAGATCATAACCTTAGGCTTAGTTACTAAATTGTGTTAAATTTTTTGCCTCCTTTTTTTTAACCTATTGAGTTAGGTGATTAACATTAATCAAAGTCATTTCAAGTTAATGTGTCTTTCTCAAACTGTCATCTACTAGTCAGTGACATGATCTTTCTTCAATTACTTGCTATGTTTATCACAAAGCTCAGTTAAGGATTCCTAGCAATGGTTCATGTGGTCAACTGCTTCTGTAAAATGTACAAAAGTAAGGTATTCTAACTGCAATGTTCAGACTGGTAAGTCTTTCTGTTCAAACTCACTCTACATTGAGTTTTCCCCTGGTGCCAGGTGTTGGAGTGGCCATAGGCATTTTAGAGATCTAGCCAAAAGGAAGTTGAGTTGGGGTACATTTAGTTTGAATTTAGTGGGGTATATTTCAGTGGCTTACAGTCACATCTGTGCATAGTGAAGTTATTATTAAGCTATCCTGGTGTAGGAATGACTTCTAGAAACACCCCTGCCACCCACTGTGCCAACTTATCTGGCACTAGCACCAAAGCCAGAGGCCATATCAGAATACTCACAGGTCTTGTGGTACCCAACATGGAATATGTGGGTATTGGATAAGAAATATAATATGAAATGTATGGAGCCAGAAGCCAGTCTGTGAAAAATTCTTCCAATTATTGGAGATTTAAAATTTTAAGTAGAAGATTTGGTTCTTATTAATGCCTAATACGAACAGAAGTTCACTCTTATTGAGGAAATATACTCAATAATATAACATATACAATTATAAATGCACCATTGATTTTTTTTTTCTTTTTTATGGGAAACATGTGAAATAAATTTATCAGAATTCTTGGCTCTATTGGGGAAAACCCATAGCAGTACCACAAACTGAGTATATCATCTGTAACAGCTCAATTACTAATGAAATTCGCTAGTGGTTTTCTCAAATCTGACAGCCAACCTGAATGTAAATGACATTACCAAGAATAAATTATAAAGTACAAAGACACATTTCTAAACTATTTATAATTTTTTAAAATTCCAACAGATTGAATTATCTTATATTCTTGTTATGGAAAATAATATTATAACATCATTGTCATGTGAAAACATCCTTTTTTGCTGGATTTTGTAGTGCTTGTGATAATCAGCTATTTAAAAATAGATTATTTCCTTTCTCATTCTCTATCCACCTTTGAGCAATGTTTTTTCAAGTGGGCCCCTGAAAACTGATATCTAAAAGGTTTATTAAATTCAGAGTGATAATCATAATGGGGTTTGAGTCTGAATGTAGCTCTCTGCTCCACCCAACCCTTGGTGATCTCAGCAGGGGCACGCTGTGCTGTGTGTACCATGCTCCACCTGCCAACTCTCCTTCCCTTGTGACTCAAACACATCACAGACCCAAGAGCCTTACAAGGAAAGTGTCTAAAGCAGAGAAGTAGTAGAAAAAGAGGAAAGGAAGATTTATTAAGCTCTACTGTCAGGGTTCAGTCCTGGCTCCTCAATTTTCTAACTGTGTAATCTTGGGCAAAATTACTTAATCCCTGGGGATAATGGCCATTGTATTAAATGAGTTAATTCATGTAGAGTGTTTAGATCAATACCTAGTACATGGTGATAAACTCTCAATAATGGTTAGCTCTTATTATATTGTTGCAGTTGTTATTCCCCCCTCCCCCCGCCAAGCCCTGTGTTCAGTGCTAGCATAACCAACCTTACCATTTCCATATTGCAAAAGACAAAGTAAGTTGCATAGAGATTCAAAATTTGCTCATAATCTTATCACATAGCTAGTATGAATGAAATGGTGACTTTACCCTCCCTCTTTCCATTATACCACAGACCTCAAAAATTGATTTTGTTCTCATGCCACACAAATGAAAAAAATGGAAAAGATAGATTATGTCAGAGCTAAAAAATAATTTACATAAACTGCTGTGAGTGAAATGACACATGATGGTTGGGTTGTAAAAGGGCTTCTTTGTTTGTTGCAAATAAACAGGAAATCAAAAATGTTGAAGAAAATTTAGATATATGCAATACTTGTTATTTTGTACCCTTTTACAAATCTAGAGCTATTTGATTTAGGAGTATAAAACACATTTTCTATGGATTGATTTGCTCTTAAAATTAGTCTGTTAGATTACATTAAAAAGAATTTTTTTCAGACAATCCTAACAAATTTTCCACGTGTGCTACTTTTGAGTTGTTTTTTCATTTTTCTTACAAATGGAGCTACAAGCTGCCGAACCTGAAGGAATCCAGCATTGCTTCCCCTTTTTTGCCAATTTATAAGGAGGCAAACAGTTGAGAACAGAGGAATGCAGCCACACAATAATAAAACAAAGAGCTATGTTATGTTATCTGGAGTTGGTTTTCTTTACAGCGAGGGGTAGAGACAAAATACACTCATTTTCAGAAAAGGAATGAAAAGGAAGAAAGGGAAAGCCCTCTCTTCCTCTTCTAGGCTCCCTAATGGATTGAACACAATCGTCTGGTAAGTTTCTAGCAATTTGTGCTTTATTTTGTGATTTTTAAAAGGATTTTTTTATCGTCTACACGGAATTCTGAAATCCTTATTCATTCTTTAAATTCTTAAATGTTATCATCCTAAACATATATTACTCCTGTGTAGTAAAGAGGTTTGTCAGTCTACAAACCTGGACCAGAGGCTGCACATAGGGTCCTATAAGGAGCATCTTCATTATTCCCAAATGGATTTCTTTTGGCCCACACAGGGTGCTAATGATTTCTTGAATACACTTCCAATATTAAAATTGAGAGATTTCACATTAAAGTGTGGAGTTCTGGGCTTTTGTTAAAAACTAGAACGTCTGGCCATTCTGGACCTGTCTTCTCCCACAGTGACAATCAACAGGTGCTAAGGGATAGCTGCCCGGCATAGCTATCATCTCACAGGCTGCTGCACACCTCACTCCCTGGTCACTCCTTGACAGCGAAGCCAAGCCAAGCATTAGCTGCCACTTATTATCCTTCTTGAGCTCTTGTACTTCTTCTAGTAGAGTAGCAGTTCTTGAACATCTGGTCTCAAGATCCCTTTATACTCTTAAAAAATTGTTAAGCATGCAAAGAGCTCCTGTTTACATGTGTTATACCTCTAAATATTTACCATATTAAAAATTAAAACTGAGAAAATGTTAATATGTAAACACATTTCATGCTAACAGCAATAATATGTTTTTAGAAAAAAATTGCTGTTTTCCAAAACAAAAAAAGAGTATGAGAAGAATTGCATCCTTTTCTATGTTTAAAGATGTCTTCAATGTCTAGCTTAATCAAAGCAGCTGGATTATCATATGTTTCTGCATTCAATCTGTTGTGATATGTTGTTTTGATTAGAGCATACGATGAAAACCTGGCCTCACATACAGTATAACTAATGGAAAAATGTAGAAGTGTTTTAATAGCCTTTGCAGATAATTGAAAATATTCCTCTTTGATACTACACCAAAACTCAGCTAGTGGTAACTTCTTAAAGATTAGTTGCAAAGAGGAATCTGAAACCGTATCAAGTAATTCATTATACCCTGTTATATTAAAATACATTGGTCTATCTCACACTTTGAATGTATCTTCTATCCATGCAAGATTTTACAACACCATGCATTGGTCATTTGGAAAATACTGGTTCACTGAGTTACAGATTTTCCAAATGTTGACAATATTTCATTCATTATATAACATCAAAAAATCACATTTGTTTTCAGTGTGAGCTCATGAGAAAAGTCTTAAAAGTATTACATTATGAAGCTATTATGCTCATAACAGTAGATACAAGTTTTTCTAAATTCTAATGTTGTTTGAAAGCTTTGACTTCATCATTGACAACAAATTCTGAAAGTTGTTTTTCTTGAAGTGACAGGCTAAGTATGTTCATGTTTGAGAAAATGTTTGCTAGATGCCCAAGTTTAGGTAACTATAGTTTGACTGTCAATCATTCTTTCGGGTTAAAATGTTACATGGAGAAAAAAAAATAATGGCTAGTTTGGCTTGCAACTCAAATAATTGCATAAGTCCTTTTCCTTGATACAACCATCATGCTTCAGTATCCAGAAGTGCTTTGTGGGTACTTCTAATTTTATCACACAGAATATTTAGAAATACGTGTACTCGTCTAGGACATTTTTCAGTAAAACTGGCTTTTTTTGAATGTGTGGGTGCATGGCACTGAAGAATATAACTACTAGTAGAACGATTTTGTGCCATTGCCTCAATTCATGCTGAGTAGTCAGCAGTTTCACCCACCACTAGCTTTTTTATCATCACAGCAAATATCAATACAGTGGAAAAGGCATGTAACATCTTGTATTATTACAAAAATAGTTGTCACCTCATAGACCTCCTAAAAGAGTCTCAGTCACCTCCAGGGATCCATAGGCCACATTTGAGAACTGCTGTCGTAGGAAAATATTTCTCCATGTTCATTTCTGTTTCAGAAGCAGGAAAATTTAATAAAAGATGCTTTCAGAAGGTGGCATGAAGAATTTCCATAAGAATTTCCATAAGAATTTCCATAAGAAATTGGAAGTGAGCATCTAACTTGCATCATTTGTTTAAGTTTCCTTCCCAGTCCCTGTAGCCATTTAAGTTTGCAATAATGGTCTAGATAGTTGTTACAATGACCACCTCCACCCCCATGCACCCTACTTCCCCACCCTAGAGTAGCCATACTTCAAGTTGTCTACAGTCCTTCATGCCCAGTGTAAATGAACAATGGGGTTACACTCTAGGACCCAAAGGAGACACAGTTTGGAAGATGAGGAAAAGTTTTTGGAGGCGCCAAACACAAACTTAGCCTAGTTTCTATGTTTTACCTAGAAAATAATCAAAAGGGTATGCCTGCTAATATCACCAATTTTTATCAAGCCACTACTATATACTTAATCCTTCCAATTACCCTATAAATTACCTTTCATTAATCCTATTGCACATAGACTCTAAGAGTTCACATGCCACCAGGCTGGGGAATGGATGAAGCATTGAAACTCAGGGATAACTGACTCCCAATTTCCTCAGCGTCAGACAGTCTGAAAACCCTGAAGCTTGTCACTGGGATTCATAATGGCAATGCATTTTTTTAAAACTATGTAGAACTTGTTTCCAGTGATGCTAGTAATATTAAAGGGGAGATTGAAAACAATAGCAAATGGTACTGATAGTAGAGATTAATATGTTTCCATATGTGCCATGATAAAAATAATGATGTTACTGATTATCATTTATTTATTCAACAATATTTATGTACCAGATACTATCCTACCTTTGGTGGATAGGGCAGTGATGAAAAACACAGGCTTCCCATGTGTGAGTCCCTCATCTAAGCATTTTTAAAATGTATTTATTCATTTTTTTTTTGTAGAGACAGAGTCTCACTATGTTGCCCAGGCTGATCTCAAATACCTGGCCCCAAGTGATCCTCCAACCTTGGCCTTCCCAAGTGCTGGGATAACAGGTGTGAGGCATCACACCCAGCATTTTTTTCTACATGTTTCATATAGTGCACTTCAACAACCCTGTGATGTAGGCATTATTATCACTATTTTATTATATGAAGAAATGAATGCTCAGAGAAGTTAATTATTTTGCCCAAGATCACATCACTTATTAGGACAGGAGTCAGAATTCAATTCCAAGTATGTCTGCCTCCAAAACTTTAGTTATATCAGTTCAAGCCCTTTCCCAATTGAGCACCAAAATTATGCCCGCTGAGGCCCTGTGGTGCAAAGCTTCCTTATCTGTAGACAAAGATAGGTGAGAACTATCAGACTCTGCAGGCATGAAGCAATTCTGATTCCATGTTTTATTACTTGAAGAACTAATTGGGGTCAGGGATAACTGAGGTAGTGAGCAAAGGTGAAAGAGTCACAAATAAAGGATATTAAGGGAGAGCAGAGAGAGGGCCTTGGCTCCAGATTCTTCTCCCTGGAGTGCCAGTTAAGCTAGTAAATTCTTGTTTCTAACACAAATTCCCCCGGGAGTGTTAGGTATCAGCACGCTTTTTCATGAGTATTAAATTGTAGCAATTACTATTAATAGCTCAAGTAGCTGCACCAGAGTGATGCAACTGTTCTGACCAGGGCAATGACAATGGGAAGAATAAATTGCAGCATTGGCTATTTGGGAAAGAAAATCAAGAGAAAACACTATGACAATGCTAGGTGTTTTTATATCTTATGTAAACTTTTCAACACTTAGTGAGGTAGATTTTTATCAGCCATCCTTTATAGATGAGGACACTGGAGAGAGAGTAAGTGACTTATCCAGGTCTATAGATCATAAAGCCCACCCTCTCTCCTGTAGACCAGCCTACAAGGACCAGCAAACTATAGCCTACAGGCCAAACCCGGTGCATTTCCTTTTGAAAATAAAGTTTTATTGGAACCCATCCACACCCATTCTTTTACTTACATGTGGCTGCTATCATACTGCAATAGCAGGAATAATTGCAACAGAGACCATGTGGCCTGCAAAGCTGAAATACTTACCACCTAGATCTTGGCAGAAAAAGTTTGCCAATGGCTCTAGAGTGGTTTTCTCAGCAATTGTGCTTATGCTGCGATTTTTGTTGTTATGATTTCCTTCTAATTTGGTCTTGAAGTCTCTGCCTCTTGAGAATGGCTATAAGCCAAGATAGCTACTCTCTAGGAGAGCCCTGATGGGAGTTGGGTGGGAGGGGACAGTTACATTCAGGTGTATGTGTGTATGTCAGGTGAGACACAATGCAGAAGTAAACCAAAATTAACGAGGCAGAAGAAATTGATTACTCACAGGTCTCAGAGAGGTTAGGTGTGCTGACAGGAGAGGTCCAGAGGCAGCAGGGAACTCAACCAGTGGGGAGGGAGGGAGGGAGGCAGGGAGCGAAGGAGAGAGAGGAAACACAGGGAAGAAGGGAGGAGACAGAGAGAGTGGAGGCAAGAGGGAGGGAGAACCCCTGGGATCATCCCCTTATTAAGCTCCCTGGGCATTATTATCCCTAAGGCTTTCCTGAGGGGGTTGTGGACTGGCTAGTTTGAAGACAACCCAAGCAGGGAGTGGGGGTGGATCTTATTTACATAACTCTGGTGTTGACTATTAGGTTTTGCCACGGTCAGTAGCTGTGGGATGTGTTGAGTTTTAGAGCAGTGGGTTGAGGAACAAGTAGGCTATATCACAAACAACCACACAGGGAGGAGAAGTTTTAATGAGGCCAAGGGTGATAACTTATATCAGGCCTGAATAACTAAATAACTTATGTCAGACCTAAAAATGGATGCCAGGGCAACAACTATGTTAAACAAATGTACGACAGCTGTTTTCTCAAATTAAATCTTATCAGAATCCTCAATATATAAAATAGATTTCAAAAAGCCAAATATTGTCAACACTGCATTTCATAAATTCAAATTTGTGTAACATTTACTTATTGAAAATTCAATCAATAAAATTTTCAAAAGGTAGGAGTAACTCAGTGTCTTAAAATAAGAAGTATTTAGAGCTTCATTGCAGTCTTATACCAGCATTGGTGTGCAATTTATACTTCTAAAAAGAAGTATAAATAAAAAGCTTTTTCTGGCCGGGCGCGGTGGCTCACGCCTGTAATCCTAGCTCTCTGGGAGGCTGAGGCGGGCGGATTGCTCGAGGTCAGGAGTTCGAAACCAGCCTGAGCAAGAGTGAGACCCCGTCTCTACTATAAATAGAAAGAAATTAATTGGCCAACTAATATATACAAAAAATTAGCCAGGCATGGTGGCGCATGCCTGTAGTCCCAGCTACTTGGGAGGCTGAGGCAGGAGGATTGCTTGAGCCAGGAGTTTGAGGTTTCTGTGAGCTAGGCTGACGCCACGGCACTCACTCTAGCCTGGGCAACAAAGCGAGACTCTGTCTCAAAAAAAAAAAAAAAAAAAAAAAAGCTTTTTCTCAGGATATCCTAAACTGACGCAGAAGCTTGAAGAAGTATGCTAGGAAGCATTTTCTTTCCAAGTTAAATCGCCAACAATAACACCATTTCTACTCGTAGCCATAAAATTCAGACACAGAGATGGTGAGCAAGCAATGAATATTTATTAAGCGAACAGATGAAAGAATTATCACAATGTGATAAAGTTACACTTTCCCTTATTATTGTACAACACAATTTTAATTCAATAAGCATCACGTTTTTTGCTCACAATGTGCTTGGCCCTTTGCATACATGTGGATAAGATTTACGGGTCCCTGTCTTCAGGGAGATTAGAAGCTAGTAAGAGATGCAGACGTGCCAGGGGCTTGCCTCCGTCTGACTGAGCAGGGAGCACACATGCTACAATCCTGTGCTTGTTTCTACGACTTAGTATAAACAGAAATATAAACCTGAGCACTCACAAAATGGTGGGAAGAAAAACAGGAGTTAGAGAAATGGCAGATCAAAAGATACTAAATATGAGAGAAGAGAGATGAGAAGACACCAAAAGTACATACTTGTCACTTTGCATTTTCTTCCATTGGTCAGAAGAGAATGGAAAGGATACTTATTATATAGCACATTCCTCTAGAATGTTCTTGTACATTATCTTATTTAATCCTCATAAGAACCCTTTGAAACAGGAATTCATTTTGCTATTTTATAAATGAGAAGACTGAAACTCCAGGTCATTAATAAATTGAGGGACCAGAATTCTAAGCACATCTTTTTTTTTTTTTTTAACTATACAACCTAGGTGATTTCCATTGCCATATAAGGTGTGCCCACCAGGACTTTAGGATGCACAAATTTAAGTTTAATAGCAGAAGCAGTTTAGTAAGTTAACACACCCCAGCCTGAACTAATTTAGATAAATCACTCAGAAAAAGTCATCTGTCACACCCAGTTCATGTCTGACTCTCTAGTAAACTGAGGTCTACTTATCCCTCCCCCACCCTAGAGGGGAATAAAAGGGAGCAAGATGACATAAAAGAGAGGCTTTATTCTTATATTTGCCCCAAAGGAAGGACCAAAAAGTATAAAATATTACAAGCAATAAACAGTGGCAATATTTTAACATTTTTATTGAGCAATATATTATTGATTTATTTTCTTATAATGTATTGCTTCACATAATCAGTGGAGACTATTGATTTGCATTTATTTGGGTATTGCATTCTATGTATTTACTCTATGTTGCGGTTCAATGGCAGAAAAAACTTGAATTAAAAGGGGGTGTTAATATAGCAATATTTTTGTTTTCTAATGTTTATTCCAATATATTGAGGGGCTGTTCTTTTTTCCCTTTATGAGTACACTACTTTATCTCTGGTCCGCCTTTGCAGTCAGACTCTAATCTGCAAGGACAATTAGAATTTGTCCATAAAGGAAGACAAAGAGGTATTCAAAACCATTCATACCTCTATCATTTAAAAATAACATTTTGCAGGAAGTTAATGTCTTCAACGATACCTATCTTTCTATGTACCACACAAGGGTTAATTCAGGATGATACAATTCTCTGAGTCCTCTAAAGGTATACAGTCATTGTTTATGGTTGTGTATGTTGTGCACTGCACACAGGTGACACCTCTAATTGGGTGACATTCACATCATGGTGCTCACAGCTTCATTCATCTACTGTAGCTATGCCTGAGGTTAGCAATCAAGTGTTGTGTTACAACATAATCATTATAGTAGTCCCCTTATCCACAGTATTGCTTTCCTAGGTTTCAGTTACCTGTGGTCAACTACAGTCCAAAAATAGGTGAGGAGAGTATAAATAACATTATTTTGAGAGACAGAGAAACCACATCCACATACCTTTTATTATAGTATATTATTATAATTGTTTTATTTTATTATTCATTATTGTTATTCATCTCTTACAATGCCTAATTTATAAATTAAATTTTGCCATAGGTATGTATGCATAGAAAAAAAATAGTATATTTTGGGCTCAGTGCTATCTAAGCTTTCAGGCGTCTGTTGGGGGTCTTGGACTATAGCCCTGATGATAAGAGGAGACGACAAATGTACAAGACAATTTTTTGACCAATAGGAAATAAAGCATCTTAACAGAGGGTCACTTTTTCCAATTTTCACAAAGGTGTTGTATGGGCTACTAGCATCCGTATGTAAAGAATATTCCTTTTTTTTCTATGCTTCTTGGGCTTTGTATTAGCTAGCTTTGGCTGCAAAGATGCTAGGTAACAAACAACTCCAAACATTTCAGTGACTAACAATAGCATGGCTGCTGTTGTAGGTCACCGAGGGGGGAAAAAAAAGAACTATTGCTTTTCATGGGTCTACAGATTTGTTTTGCTCTGCTGGACTAAGCTGAATTTGGACCAGCTTGCCATCAAAATCACAGGTCAGGTTTAGTTCTGCTCTGTGGTCACTCATTCTGAGATCCAAGCAACATCAGCTACAGGTACCTGGAGCATGCATGTGTCATGGCAGACAGCCAGGGCTCAAGAAGTTAAGCCAAACCACACTCGTGCATTTAAACCTTTGCTCAGTCATATTCTCTGACTTTCCACTCACCAAAACAAACCTTGTGGCCAAGTACATCAGAGGTGGAGGGGAGTGTACTTCTCCCATGGAGGTGGGGAAGGGAGAGTGAATTTTTGCCAAACATAACATAACCTGCCACAGACCTAATCTATGGTACTCTATGGTAGTGGGAAGGTATGTTGTAGGGAAAGCCCACCTCTGTTACAGCCCAGGGAATATTAGAAACTATTTCCATATTGAGACAACCCATTTCCTCTATACCACTAGTTTTTGCACACTGGGTCTTATACACTATTTTAAAAGAGATCAGTCTGCTTATTTTTCAGCTTTTTGTAGATCAGTGTAATAGATCATGGGTCAGCAAACATTGTCTACAAAGGACCACACAATGACTATTTTGGGCTTTGTTTTAAGCTATATGGTCTCGGTTGCAACTACTTGACTGTACCATTATAGTGCAAAAGCAGCCATAGGCAACCCTTAGACAAATGGACATAACTGTGTTCCAATAAAACTTTATTTACAAAAATAGACAGCTGGCTGGATTTGGTCCATGGTCATAGTTTACCAACCTTTATAACAGATTAAATTATAAAGGATATGTCTCTTGTTTTAGTTACCCAATATTGTACAACATGCCACCCCAAATATTAGAGGCTTGCAACAACAGTTATTTTATTACCTCTCATGATTCTATGCACTGATTGGGCTCAGTTGGGTGATTCTTCAGCTGTGTGTACTATTGGCTGCATCTGAAGGCAATCTGGGATGTCAGTGGGGCTTGAACATCAAGATGGCTCACTCACCTGTCTGGCACCTGGCAGGGTTGACCAAGAGGTTGGATTCAGCAGGAACACCAAAACAGCTAAGTCCTAGCTGCTGTGCCTCTCCTCTTACGACATGGCAATTCAGGACTCCCCAGAGTGCAAAGGGGGAAACTACCTGGTCTCTAAAGCTTAGGCCCAGAACTGTCATTTCTGACACATTCTTCTGGTAAAGCACCTCATCCCTCATCTGTCATCTATGACCCATGTCGTCAGTGCTCCTTGCTTGCCTGTGTCAGAATGTCAACTTTCTTACTTCTGGACCTCAAATGAGGTGAAATTCTTTTTAATGCCATATCTTCAAAAGCCTATGCAGGCCGGGCGCTGTGGCTCACGCCTGTAATCCTAGCTCTTGGGAGGCCGAGGCGGGCGGATTGCTCAAGGTCAGGAGTTCAAAACCAGCCTGAGCAAGAGCGAGACCCCATCTCTACTATAAATAGAAAGAAATTAATTGGCCAACTGATATATATAAAAAATTAGCCGGGCATGGTGGCGCATGCCTGTAGTCCCAGCTACTCGGGAGGCTGAGGCAGAAGGATCACTCAAGCCCAGGAGTTTGAGGTTGCTGTGAGCTAGGCTGACGCCACGGCACTCACTCTAGCCTGGACAACAAAGCGAGACTCTGTCTCAAAAAAAAAAAAAAAAAAAAAAAAGCCTATGCAGATTTCTTATCCAAAAGGCAATACCCTGTTTCAAGGACTTCTGTCCAGAAAAATGGTGCTTAATACAAACACAGGTGAACTTGATTAAGGTAATTTAGTGTGAAAGGCAGGGGTTGTCTAGGTCTACTCATGCCTGGTATGGTTTAAGACATTCTGGGCATCCCCTAAATAGACTGAGTATAAGTGGGTCTCCTCTTCCAAAAGACCCAGCTCTACCCAGCATGTAGCTCCATGTGCCATAGGGGAAGTCCAACACAACAGAATTTTAGAAGTGGTAGATGGTGTGGGGGGTGAGCAGATCCCTGAGGCCCAGGCACAATGTTGAATCTAAAATAATTCTCATCAATATAATACCCCCTAGGGACAACCAAAGGGGGCCACCTCACTCTCAAACCTGAAAACTCCTTGAAAACTCATCACTTTAGATTTTATAATAGAGCTGCCACCCTTCTAAGGCCACAGTGTAACTTTGATCATGGGTACACCCTGATTTGGCACTCACCAAAATGATAAACTTCTCCGGTCTGCTTCCTTGAGTCTAGTCATTCTTAATGTCTTAGTTGTTACCTTCTGCCCATGCCTAAAACCCACGGGCACTTCCTGGACCCACCCTAAGTCATACTAGAAAATGACCAGGTTGGTTTTTACCCTGGGCCACACCATCTATGCACATTCACCTCCCTGACCACCAGTCCCTGCTGTCCTGACCTTTCTGCACTTCTGCTCTTCCCCAAACCTCTTCATCCCAGCTTCTAGTCCAAGATTCAGCCTCCAGCCCAAGACAGGAAGCTGGAGAAGACAATAACAGACTCACCAGATTATCACAGACACCTTTTCCAGCTCCAATACCTAGATTCACCCAAAGGAGATAATCCAGAAGAGAAGTCAAAATAAGCAAGCCTTGAATGTAAAGGTTCCAGAATATTCCTCTTTCTTTCACTGAGTAAAATGGGGACTTCCCATTCCATTTCAGATTGCGTGGAAGGCATGAGGGATGGTGGGTGGGGTACACACCCCTTCCAGATCCTATATCTTTAATCCAGCCACCGTGTACCTGCACTGTATCCCATGCACTGCGTACTTACCAGACCATAAATCTGAGCTGTCAAAACCCCAAAAGAGCTCACAGCCGGCATCCTGGAACCAACTCCCCCTCATCCCATTCTGATCTGCTATTTGTCTGGAAAGTGACCCGTCATTCTATCTTCCACTTACAGTCCTGTTGGCTTAACAGACGAATGTATTCTGCTGGTCCCTGTCAAAGGCACTGGCTCGGTCTTGCTCACCAGCTCTCACGTTTTCAACTTTCAGTATAAAATCCCCCTAAAGTGCTTGTGAGGACCTCACCCAGCTTCAGTCACATCTACTGGGACTTTTATGGGATAGGGGCAGAAATTGACAGTGGTTAGGCCTTTTTATCCTGAGAACACAGCCCAATCAGGCGATCATGAAGGACTGTTGAATAACTGAGTGATGCTTACAGACCTCGACCTCATAAGCAGCTGTCCTACCAAGCAGAGAAAACTGGCCCACAATGAGCTATTTCTGAATGAGTTTGCACAAAGTGCCAGCAAAAAGTGATACCCAGAGGAAAACTAGCCAGACTGAACTACTTAAGAAAACAAAGCATCTTTCAGAAATAAAATTAATTAACTGCTTCCAAAGGGAGTAAAAAATAGGAGGTTGGGAGGGAGTGGGAAATTTTATATAGATTTCCAAAGGACTAGGGACTTGAAAGTAAACTAAGGGAATTTCAAGCTCTAAATTAAAAAATGCCTTCCAACATCATGGCTTAGTAGTAGGCGAGAGGCACTCAAAATTGAGATGGGGTTATATACAAAGCAAAGCTCTGATGGAGAAAAACAATAAATTAAATGCATAAATCGAGAGGATTTGGGCTTTTTAGAAGTTACTGCACAATATTCTCTGAGGGTGATTTTAGACTAGACCTTGACAGGGTGAGACGGTGAATATAAAAGTGAGCTTTTGTCAATCAGAAAGCACTTCTGCAGAAATAAGTTTCTAGAGAATCACCGAAGGGGATTGCAGAGGTCTAGTTTACATTCTCCGTGTCTTCGAGCCCATTTCCTTGGGATTTAAGAAACCATAAGGATTCCGAGACCTTGAAACAGCCGTATGAAACACTGCTTGGTATGAGTGTCACAGTATACGGTGCCCCAGTCACAGATATTTTATTTCTGTCTGTTCTGACCAAATTCCTTTGTCCACCAGCCCCTGTTCCTCCAACCACTGCTAGGTTTGCCAGCTCGTGAGTAGAGAGAAAATACTATTCATTAACTAGATCTTACCTGTCTGCTGTGAATATCAGTGGATCTCAGATCTGCAAAACAGAAAAGAGTGGGGACATGTCAGTGGATGAGGGGATTCTAGAATCAGAATGCACCCACCCCAGGAAGGAAAAAAATCTATGAGTTCACATGAACTGTGAAGAAAAACCCAGGAAAGGGTTTTTGTTGTTGTTGTTATTGTTGTTTTTGCCAGCATCAACACTGAAAGAAGGCTCTATTAAAACTAATAACTTTTCTTTATGAAGTGCTGTGTAAGGGACTTTATAGATATGCTCTTCATTCTGCTATTTTGACCATGAAGATAATTCAAGCTTATCGTTTGACCCCAACAGCATTTTGATCCTGCTGTATCCAAAACTTCAGCAGCAGAACAACTGTCATCTCCTTGGCATGGGGCATGTGTTCATGTTGACGTTTTCTCTGTGCTGCCCTTCCTCTCTGCTTTCGTGTGTAACGGGTTTCTTTCCCTGTTTCTCTGTCTCCCTTGCTCTTTGTGTGACTGCCTCTGTCAATCCCCTACTTTCCCTGTGTCTGTGCCTTTGTCTCTGTGTTCTTCTCTTTTGTGTTGGGAATGTATTCCTCTCTGCTTACTTGCCCAGGCAAGGACAGCAACCTGAGAGGCACGTGGTCTCTTCTTGCTTTCCGTCTTGTTCTCCTCCTTTGCTACCTGTCTCCAGGATCTCTTCTCCCAGCAAACAACTCAACTGCACACACGTGCGTACATATGTGCATTCATACACACACGCACACACACACACGGCTAGATTTCTTCCTAACTTTCTATCATTCTGGAGGTAATAATTGTTAACACTTATGAAAAGCTGCTATGGTCCTCCCAATTCATATGTTAAAATCTAAACCTCGGTGCAATAGTATTAAGAGCTATAGCCTTTAGGAGGTGGTTCAAGTGAACGGGCTCAGTGATTAAGGATCAAGAGAGGCCTAGGGAGCTTGTTCGTCCCTTCTGCCACATGCAGACACAGCTAGAAAGCACCGTCTATGAGGAACAGACCCTTGCCAGACATCAAATCTGCCTGCACATGAGTTGTGGTCCTCCCAGCCTCCAGAACTGTGAGTGATAAATTTCTGCTGTTTATGAATTACCCAGTCTATGGCATTTTTGTTATAGCAGCCCCAATGGGCTAAAAAAAAGCTACCTATATGCCAGGCACTGTTTGAAACACCTCATATTTACTTCTCACACACCTTATGAGGGTGCTGTTATTTTCTCTATGCTCCAGATGAGGAAACTGAGGCACAAAGGACCAAAATTCATGCAATTAACAAGGAGACTAGCTGAGACTCAAACTGTAGAATCTGTGCCATAAACCACTGCACCATATCGCCTGTACCTACTGTCGATTAACAGATATTAGTAGAGAAAGCTATGTGTTCTCTTTACTCTCTAATGAGCTCCCAGAACTCAATATGTAACAAGCTCCTCTCAAGATCAAACGGTTTTAGTGTGCTGAGCAGCACAGAAAATTTGGGGTCATTTTGAAGGGGGACTAACTTCTATGAATACTGGGTAAAAAAAAAAAATCACATTTCCCCTGACTTTGTATTTAGAGAATAATCAAGAAAATTTTGCTTTTTCTCTCTTACTGAATACAATTCATCTTTATCAAACCAGAAAAGAATGTACCTCCAGCTGGAAGTTTCTCACAAAGCTTGTCGAGATGAAAGGTACAGTAATAGATACACAAAGCAGTTGCTTTTTATCTCTGAAGAGCTGGTTTCATTCGATTCTTCCATAAAAGTGAAAAATAAGACATTGTGTTTATGTGGAGCATACATTTGTCTGCGTCACAAAAAAGAAGAGTGTGGCCGTCTACTGGGACAGCCTGAATCCTTGACTGTTTGCGTTTGGTCTAGCCCGGGCGCTTCATAATACTGGAAAACCTGCTTTTTCAGCACCTGAAGTATAGACCAAGTGGCCAATTTAGGCTCAAAGCAACTGCATTTGTTATCTGTCCTAAACAGGAGCCCAACCCATACTTTTTACTCAGCTAAAGAAAGGGAACACTGAAAATTTAGTAAACAGGACAATTGATGGTACCTGGCTTTGCGTCAAGCAAAAGCCAATCTCTGCATTGAAAAGTCCCGACCTTGAAAAGCTGGTTAAAATGGATGATGCGTGGGCTGCTGGCTGGAGAGCCGGCGGGGAAGTAGGTCAACGGAGCTATAGGCTGGCTTCTGTCACTTCCAGCCTGAGCTCGTGCAGCTCAAAGGAAGAAAAAAAAAATGTTGTCAGACGGAAGAGGAGACTGTGTGTGGTTCCGGGCAGCATGTCGTATTGACAAAACCATCACCACCTAATGAAATCATCGAGGGGGAGCTGTCAGCCCTGCCACCTCTGGGAGGCTATTTCTGCTCCTTTCATTAATTAGGGGTTGTCTTGTTTGGGTTTTGTTTTTTGTTGTTTTGTTCTGTTTTTGAACCACAGAGACAAACTTTATTATCCACTTTCTCTGGACAAAGTAGATGTGAAGCTGTGAGACCAGGAAGAAGCTGGGAGCATCCCTGGGACAGGCTAGGGAAGAGGCAGTGGCTGCCCAGACATCTGAACCTTATTGGCAGAGCACTTACAATTCTCACTGTGTTGTCCAAGTCCTGCAATTCATCTTAAGTCCAAGAACAAAGAAAATTGTTGCACCTCACCGTGCTGTCACCTCTTACAGGCTGCCCGCCAGGCACTTCATGGCCCTGGCTAAAGATAGGAGGGCCAGTGAGGAAGCCCAGATCACAGAGGGACTTTTGACAGAGGCCAGGGAGCTCTCCATGATGGAAGTCAAGCTCTGGACCAGCCCTCATCCATGTACCATCTCACTTGCTCTAAGAGGGGCTATAATGCATCGCTCAAGAGCTAGCTTCTGCAATCCCCAGGGCTCACCTAGCTCTGTGACATCGGGTACATTTCTAACCTTTCTGTGTCTCAGTGTCTTCATGTGCAAGATTGGGATAATAAAAGTCCTTCCCTAATGGGTTGTTGTGCTGTGCATTCATCAGAACCCCAGGAGGAAACAGATTGTGCACTCAAGTTGGGATAATCTAAGATGGACTTAATAAAAGAACCATTTACAAAGGAGTATGGAGGATGTAGCAGAACCCCAAGGGAGAGTGCAGTGCTCCAAGGCTAGAAAAGTGGGTGCCATTACCACACCTGAAGAAGCACCAGGACAAGTGTGAGTATCCACACCCAAAGAAACTGGGAGCTCCGTGAAGTGAGCATGACTTTCGATGCAGGGATGCAGCCAGCTGGTAGCAACCTGACAGCAAAGGAGCCTCATGAATAAATGCATTGTCCTCCCTCTCCGCCCTCCCCTGGTGTCTCCATACTAAAAGAACCAAGCGGGCAAGGAGCCCCTTAATGCATCCCACGTGGGGCACGGAGCAGAATGGAGAAGCGGGGCGAGCGGATCTGCAGGGACAAATGGGAGATATTGAGCACCAAGAATCCAGTGAGGCAATGCAGTAGAATGCTTAGCGCAGTGCCTGGAACATACATTTCCTATGTATTAACAGCTTCATCCACGTTGCTAGTCAGAGATGCCACAAGACACAGGCGTCCCAGGGAACAGAAAGAGTGGGCTTGCGAAGGACCTCTCAGCCTCAACCCTCTCCTGCTTCTGAAGTTACTGCCTCTGTGGGAAGATCTAGAACCAGATCGCCAGGGCCCTGCCACCAACTCTGGGACCTTGGGCAAGACCCTTTCCCACTCTGGCCTGTTTCTTCATCTGTTAAATTAGAATGTTAGAGGATGAGATGAGTGTAGGGCTTTTCCAATCCAATGTGCCATGACCAAGGTTTACACCCAGCAGTTAAAGCAATTTATGCCAAGTCAGTCCCTGTGTCATTTGCTCTTAAACACAAGATGAACTGCAGGACTCGGGCAACACAAGGGGAACTGTAGGTGCTCTGCAAATAAGGTTCAGATGCCCGGGCAGCCACTGCCTCTTCCCCATCCTGTCCCAGGGATGCTCCCGGGTTCCTCCTGGTGTCACAGCTTCACACCCACTTGGTCCTAAGAGGAAGAAAAATCATAAAGTGGGGGGGCATGACCTGAGCTCCTCTAGTGCTGCTGGCCCTTCTGCCCTAGTGAGCCCACACACTCCCAGCACCCACCCAGCCAGTGTCACAAAAAATTGCCAAAATATACTTTTAGTAAGACTTTGCACATAGGCAGTATACGTAACATAGAGAATAGTTGAAATCAGGTGGTTCTAGCGTAATTAGAGTCAGTCTCACCGTGCTGGCCTCTTAGCCTGTTCAGCAGCTGATGGTCTTTGGCAGAAGCCAAGAGCTCCAGAGAAGACTGTGTGAGGCCCCCTAACCTTCAGCATCCCTCAGATGTTCTTCATGACGCCCCCCCATCCCTCTCGGGGGTCTCCCCTTCCCTCCCAGGTGCTGAACCAGAGGTGCTCAACTCATCAATTGCTATCCACAAGGAGATTTTGGAGCCCGTGCAATAACAACAGAGCCTTGCCATTGTCGTGCTCAAGTGATTAGAAAGCCCTTTCATATACATTGTTTTATTCCATCCCTAGAACAAATCAAGTTCTCACACCAAAGTAAGCAGCATGGCCAGGCCTGGAACTCATTTTTTTTTACTCAAAGTCCATTATTCCCATACCAACAGCTACCCAGGGACCACAGCTGGAGATTAGCAGATTTGGTTGGGTTGTCCCACATGATTTTTCTTAACTATTATTTTTATTAGTTGCTACCATCTTTTTTTCCTCTTAACACTATCTGACCTCACTGTCTCTATTTACTTGTGCATTGTCTGCCTCCTCTAAAATGCCACACCAGCTCCCCAAGAGGAAGGACGGTGCCTGTCTCATGCAGTCACACCCTCAATGCCTAACTCAATGTCTGGCACTCAAAGTACGTGCAGCACTTACACTACTAAATGAAACACTCAATCCCTCGGTCCCCTTCTTTTAGGTCGTTTACCCTAACTGGGTTTCAAGGCTCCTGAAGCTAAAAATAACCAAGTTTTGACTCAGCAGCAGGCAGATGTCCAGGTTACTTTTAGCTTGAGGTTAAGGAGGGAAAGTGGGCCAGATCTAGATGGACAAACTGCCTGATGGTGCATCCCTGCTCAGCAAATGTGAAAGACCCATGTGTGACAAATGTCCACAAAGGACGGCTCTCTGCTTTCCATCTTCCCAAGAGTCCCACCCTTAACAGCCTACAATTTCTAGATTTTTATGGTTCTCTCTCACAAGACTGTGAGCCCCTTAGGAATAAGAACTTTGCCTCACTCATCTTTCTTTCCTTTGAAATGAAAAGTGGGCCTGGACCAGGCAAGGCCCCAAATAACAATTTGATGAATGTCTGTGATTGATTAGCAATACAAAGCCTGAATAGTAGAGTATAGAATCGTAAAACTTTAGAACTCGAAGGTATTTCAGCAACATCTAAAGCTGCTCTGTTCGATATTAATAGGTTAGCCACTAGCTACGTGTGACTATTTAAATATAAATCAAAATTAATTGAGGCTGGCACAGAGGTTCATGCCTATAATTCTACCACTTTGGGAGGCCAAGGCAGGAGGATCACTTAAGCCCAGGAGATAAAGACCAGCCTGGGCAACAGAGCAGGGGCCCCATCTCTACAAAAAATTTAAAAACTTAGCCAGGTATAGTGGTGTGCACCTGTAGTCCCAGATACTTGGGAGGCTGATGTGGGAGGATGGCTTCAGCCCAAGAGTTCAAGGCTGCAGTGAGCTATGATAGCATCACTGCACTTCAGCCTGGATGAACAAAAGAGACCCTGTCTCTATAGAAAAAAAAAGAAAAGAAATTAATTTGAAATTAAATGAAATTGAAATTGTATTCCTCAGACACACTAGTCACTTTTCTAGGACTCCATGGCCACTGGCTAGCAGCTCCCTCATGGGAAGACACAGGTTTGAGAACATTTCCATCATAGCAGAAAATCCCTTTGGACAGCACTGTAAAGGGTCTTGTTCATAGAGAGAGAATTGAGTCTCAGAGAAAGAAACTAATCCCATCCCGAGTCACGCAGTGAGTGAGAAGCAGAAACATGAGCAGAACCTACGTCTCCCGGTTCCCGCTCGGTATTTCCTCACCATCAGGCTGGATTCGCCAGCAGAGTTGGCCTCACCTCCAAGAGCAGCACGGGGCCTCTTCTTTCAAGGCAGCATGGCTTTGGAGAGCTGGTGAGAAATCCTAGACCCACATGGCAGAGAATACATGTCAGACCCAGCACGCAAATGATGGGAAACCACAGCTTCCCCCAGAAAGCTGCAGCACGAGAGATCTGAAGGCTGCCCAAATGGGGGCTGTCTTTTTTTTTTAAGCTTCTCAAAATTGTTTTCATTTCAATGTTGGAGGTTAATACCCAAGATGGACACTCTGTTTGAAGAGTCCTTTTTGATTTTAATTTCTTAAAGTCCCCATGTGAACTCCCCTTTTTGTTTATGTTATACCCATCCCACAATTTTTCTTTCTTTCTAGGTAACTTGATCCTCGAAAATGTGCAAAATCCATTTACTCCCCCTGCTTTTAATTAAACATCCACTCGTTCTTTCAACCGGGTCTTTTAGGATTTTACATCGTCTTTTGTAAATGCATGTGTCTTTTCCTGAAATTACATCAAATCGAGTTCTCAAAAATGTATTTCTTAATCTTTAAACAGCTTGGAATGAGTTTTGGCAACATCTCAAGAAAACCTGTAAAAGGGAATCCCCGTCTCTCCTGCGTAGGAACGGGGCACAAGCTACGCGCCAGGCCTGCACACGCAGACCTTGGGGCATTTCACATCCAACGGAGGCCTGCGAATCCCACGGTGCAGACTCTGCATCTAAAAGAAGTCACAGAAATAGTGCGTTTGTATGTTTGTTTTCATTAAAACAACACTGGGAGGAAACGGGTGCAGGAAAACAAGCATTTGCCCTGGATGGCCTGGACTTCCAACGGGAGCATCTGCCACAACATGACACACCAAGAAATGATGGCAGCCCAGGCCCCAGAACTCAGAGTTTTCCACAGTGCGCCTGGATGCTGGGGAGGGGCGTAGTGGAAAGGTGGGGGTGGGCACTCCGGCTCCCAGATGATCCAATTAGACTGCAGACATCTTCAGAATCTGCAAAAGAGACCCTCCTGATAGACAAATGGAGCAGAGGGAAAGAGTATTTAGGAAAATTCCACTGATGAGTCATATTTTTTTTTTCTGGTATGTCTCCTACGGTTTCTGAAGATTTCATTATCCTCATAAGTGAAATTCTTAAAATTACTGAAAGAAGGTGCTTATTGAAACCTATAGCTCTCCATCCTTTGGCAGGCTTTGATTTGAAACATTCAAAACACATCCAACAGCCTCTTCTTCCCTGAAGACAGGGGCTTTAATGTTTAAAAAAAAAAGAAAGAAAAGAAAGAAAAAAGCAGGTCTCCTTATACCAGCCAGCTCCCTCCTCTTAAAGAAAAATGTTACCTAAAAATTAAGATATTGAAGCCAAAATATAGTAGCAACCTTTAAAATATACGTCCTGTGCTTTGTTCCTAACGAACAAAGAAACAATTCCCATAACCTGGAGCCATGTGTGCACACAATTTCAGAGCGGGGACTGGCCAACCTCTTTACACTACAAATGAGGAAACTGAGGCCCAGAGAGGGTAAAAAATTTTAATAGCTAGCAGGTGCTGAGCCAACGCTTGGGCCAGGTGTTCAGAGTCCAGATCCTTTTGAACAAAAGAAAAAGAAATCATTCTATTACCTAGAGTAAGGAGAGGAGCATTTAAAGGTGGGGAATGTACACGAGCTCCTCACCCTCCCCGGTTCAGCTGTGAATATGTACAATCGGGTCAGTCCAGACAAAAATAGAACTAATTGGAGAAGCAGCACAAAGAAGTGTGCTGGAGAGAGCACTAGCCCTTTATATCACAGGGCTGGTGGGAACAAGTCTCTGCCTACCTTGCAGAGAATGAAAATGCAGTCATGCCCACAAAAGGACTCTGCAACTGCACAGTGCTGGGAAGATGGAAGTGATCACCATTCCAACGGCTCTTGTCATGAGGAGCCAGCAGCCTCTCCCAGGTGGTCCGTGCATGCCCGTGACGTGGTGGCAGCAACAGGCAGCGTCCCCGACCCCTTCCTCCCTTGTCCATCCACTCAGGACAACTGCAGTGGGGGGTTGAGTTGGGATGGACCATGAGGAGCTCAAGCTCCTTCCTCTTTCCTCCCCTCTCCTCTCCAGAGCTGGGAAGGCTTAGGACCACTAAGCCAGGCACAGCACCTTTCTGATTGGTTTTGTGTTTTTGAATTGCCTTTAGTAGTGGAAAATATTGGTATTTTGCTGTTTCCCAGTTCGGATGAGCCTTTGCTTCCCACATGCACATGCAGACTCTTCGGAGGACTGCCCTCTGGCCCCTGGAGAACTCCCCACGCACACACAGACAGGGGTTCCTGGGAGTTTGCTTCTCCCTAGGAGGCCCTGCAGCAAGAGCAGACAGGTGTGAGGGTGTGTAGTAGGCATGCGCAGTTTCCTCGGAGTGTAACCTGCACTGCAGAGAGCACCTACCCATCAGAGTGAATCACCTGTGCTGCCTTCGGCTGAGCTTGCACCGTGCTTGCCTTCATCCCCTCCCCTGCCTTCATCCCCTTCCCTGACCTGGGAGCATATCATTAATGACTGTCTTGCAGGCAATCCTCCTTTTAGCATCTACTTCTAGGGTGCCAGACCTAGAACTTTCATCTCTCTGATCCCTTTGCAGCTGGCCTAACACAGACCTACACTTGCCTGAAGAGAATAGCTCTTCCCCAGAGACTTAAGCACCTACTTTGTCTCTTGTGCATTTCGTGGAATGCTTTTCCATCCAGGCTCTTTAGAAAAGTGCTCTGATCAATTATATTAATGTCTGCTATGGGATAGGAAGGAGCCAGAGGAGGACAGGTTAGTCCCTATGTGAAGTATTTGCTATTCCTGGCCTAGAGGAGAGGATGCAAGAGGGTTTGTTTTTATTCTAGGCCTCAAGTCGGCTCGATGCAGTCCACCTCACCGACAACCCCCAGGGTTTATACCCAACCAGTAACAGACTAGACACTGTGCCCAAAGTGTTCCCTCTGTAGGGGTCCCTTGGAATTTGTGGCAGCTGTGGGCAGCTGCTGCAGGATACGGTACGGGGCATTCCTGGGCCCACCTTATCATGAGGACCAAGTCTTGGACTAAAGGGGCTGGAGAGTGGGGAGAGCAGGCCACAGAAGAGCTATTTTTCTGCAGGCAAACTCTGACAGCATCAGCTCAACTTGACCTTGGGCAGACCTGAAGGTGTACATATATTGTACAAATATCAGAGGCTGGTGACAGACTTAGGGCATGTTTGAGCATTAAGTGAGTAGGCAAATAGCAAAGCGACTGCTATCAGGAGATGCTCAAGAGCACAGTCCATAAAGCAAGCTAGTGTCAGGAGTCTGGAAATAGAGGCCACATCCTGGAAGTCAGAGACATGGGACATGTTGCCGTAATGACCTGGAGGGCTTTCTCACCTGAGTTCCTTTTTTTCTCCTTCAGTTTTATTGAGTTATAACAGACACACCGTAAAATGCACAAACCTTAAGTGAAAGAATGAATTTTTACATATTGATGTGACATTTCCATTACCCCAACAGGCTCCTCCATGCCCCTTCCTAGTCCATTCCCTTCGCCAGAGGTCACCATAATTCTGACTTCTATCACCATAGACTAGCTTTGCCGATGCTTGAACTTCGTGTAGATGGAATGCTACGGCATAGACTCTTTTGTGTCTGTTTTCTTGTGCTGTATAGCATATCCGTGAGGTTGATCTGTGGTGTTGCATGTATATGAATTTTTTTGTTGTTGTTGCCAGGCACGATTCCACTCTGTGAGTTTATCCAATTTACTTATCCACTTGGGTAACTCCCAATGTTACTACCATGAACGAAGCTGCTATGAACATTCCTGTACAGTGTTTTGGTAGACATGTGTGCTCTCTTCTCTTAGTGAAAGACCTCAGAGTAGAATGGCTGGGTCATAGGAGAGGCATATATTTACCTCCAGAAGGTGATTCTCTAAACTGATTGTACCAATTTACACCCCCACCAGCTATGTATGAGAGTTCTACTTGATGTACATCCTTGTCAACTCATAGTATTATTAGTCATTTTAACCCATTAAGGTAGTAGAATCTCAGTGTGGTTTTAATTTGCATTTTTCATCATCTAGGACTGACCTAGGTGCCTAAAAGCTGGCCATCTCTCCCATGGCATCCTGAGGTTGCCACTTTACCCCTCACGTATAGAGTCACTCTGATCGCATGGGCCACCCTGGGTACTTACAACACAGCTATCCCTGGACAGGAGAGGCAGACAAGGACTGCAATAAGCAGACCTTACTGTGGAACCTTAAGGGACCTGATGGCCATGGGACTGACACATCACTGACCTGTAGCTACTCTCTGCCCCCAGACCACCTCCTCTGAGGTGGAACTTCCAGATGTTTCTCCAGATCAAAATTCAGGCAACCCTCATCTCACCCAAGGGGGCTGAGGAAGTCAAAATACCAAATGAGCTTGGAGAAGGGAGGCTGTGAAGATGGAAGGAAAGAGAAAACAATGTCTAGAGCATAGAGTATGCAGATCTATGTAAATCAAATATAAAAGCCAGAATGCCAGCCTTCAAGTGATAATGTTCTCCAGCTGTCCTGCAAGGCTGTCTCCATTCCAAAGAACTCCAGGGTGTGCTCAGGAGCCAGCAGGCAGCACAGTTCAGCCAGAAGGGTATGGTTTCCCCCTTTCTTTTAATCTAGGAGCATGAGTTCACTGAGTCCCTCGGGATCCATAAGATATGGAAGTCGGTTGTTGTTTTAACTGGTTGTCCATTTGGTTCCAAGTAAATGAGGCACAGCTTCTTCCGGTGGGTCTTCAGCTTCAGAGGCAGGAGGCAGGGGCGTGTCACTGCGCACCCCCTGCAGGCGTAGGAAGGGCAGTGGCGGCTCTCCTGAGAACCTGGGATGGTAAAGTGAGTACCTGACTCAGAATCCGTAGCCTGACTTGTGGCCCCAAGTGCCACTGGTCCTATCACTGTGAACACGTAACTTCCTCTCTGAGCCTCATTTTCCCCACCTGTAGCATGAGCAGGTTGAACTGGGACGGCCTCTGAGGTCTCCTTCAGTGTGTAGAGTTCTCTGACCTGAGATTCTGCCTGAGTCCCCTTCCATCTAAGTAACAGCCAGAGTGAGTCGCTCTGCCAAGACTCAAATGAATCCATCCCCACACGCAGCAGTTAGAGCTGGGCCAGTTCCTGCCACACACCAGAGGCGACAGAAAGCCCGACCCAGATCCCGCGCGGTACCGTGGGGCATTGAGACATAACGAGCGCTCTGCTGCGGCACAATAACGCGTGCATGGCTGATTTATTAAGCATCTCACTGAGAAGCGCATTGTTCCATAATGCCCTGTCGTTTAGGCAGCGCTCCGTGAAAAACACTGGTGGCGCAGGCAGCTGTGTTCAGATCCTGTTACATCCCACAACTTCCAACTTCCCAGTCCCTTCGCTGCAGCCTTCACCTCCCTTTCCCCCTTGCTCGGAAGCTTGGCCGCCCCTGCCTCCGTCACTCCTCTTAGCACAGCCGGTTCTCCCCAGTCTGTGGCGCCCCCTGTTGGCGCCGGGATTTTGTCGGCCGCTCCAGCTCCGCAACGTCGCCAGCCTCAGCTGAGCAACCCGAGCTCACAACGCCACCGCTGCAACCCTAGCGATGACGCCAGGAGAAGGCAAACACTGACCAGAGAGGAGAGCCCCACAACCTGTCCCTTCGCCCAGCCTGATTTTCTCTGTAGCACTTACCTCCACCCACCACGTTCACTTTTTCTTTTCTTTTTTTTTTTTTTTACTGCTTTTGTTGTCTGCTTTCTCCATTGGACGTAAAGTCCATTGACGGCAAGAACCTTTGTCCCTTTATGAGAGTCCAGCACCTACAAGAGTTGCCAGGCATTAAGGAGGCACTCAGTAATATTTACTGAAGGAATCATTTATTCATTCAATAAATAACTGTGTCAGGTGATAGCAAGGACTATAGAGCAAATTAAGCAGAGTAAAGAAGGAAGGGGCTGCTAAGAAAATGAGAAGCGTCGCTATTTCCAATAAGCCGGTCAGAGGGTGCGCTATAGTATTGATATTTAGGCAGAGGCCTGAAGGAAATGAGAAAATGAGCCACTCAGAGACATAGGAGAAGAAAGTTCTAGATTGAACAGCTGACACAAAGCCCCAGGCAAAGGCTTGGGGTATTTACAGAGATCAGTGGGGCAGTTGCAGAGGGCAAGAGCAGAAGGCAAAAAGGGCCAAGCACCTAGAGCAGAGGTCAGCAAACTGCGGCCACAGGCCAATTCCAAACTGTCCCCTGCTCTTGTAAATAAAGTTTTGCTGGGACACAGCCATGCCCATCCCCATATTGTCTGTGGCTGCTTTCCCTCTGCGGCTGAGGTGAGTAGCTGATGCAGACGCTGATGGCCTGCAAAGCCAACGACATTTACTCTCTGGCCTGTCACAGAAAAAAAATGTGCTGGCCCCTTCCCTGGATCACTAGAGGCTGCTGTACAGGACTTTGGCTTTTCTCAGAAGAACATGAGAAGCCATTAGGGGACCTTGAGTCAAGGAGTGACATGATCAGATTCACAATTTGGAAGGATCAGAGTAGCTGCTGAGCAAAGACTAAATTGGAGGGGTAGAAGCAGGGAAATCAATTAGGAGGTGAGAAATGAAGGTGGCTTGGACTGGAAATGTAATCGGATTAGAAGAGATGTACAGTCTAGCAGTTCTCCTAGCCCAGGGTGAGCTGGGTATGTTTTGCCCTAATAGATTTTGGCCCTGAGCATCTGGGTTTATGGAAGGAAATCGGGGAGTCATCAGAAAAAAATAGGTAATTTTTTCCAAGGCAGGAAAGAAACCACAGCAATGGTGCTAAAGGTTGCAATGAGCTAATACCCTTTTCTAATGATTTCTATTTGGCTGCATATTCTGGGCTTGGGCTGGGGTCCAGATAGGACCCTGATTCACTTCCTGTGCCTGGGGACTTCCCTCACTAAGGCAGACACTCACAAGGTTTGAGATGTCAGAAAAGCCCAGACACAGGAGAGTCAATGCCTGGAGTGACAGCTGCTGACCAAAGACTCGGGCATGCAAAGGCTAGAAAAGGAGGCGGTGCCAGCAGGAGATGCTCAGAAAGGAGGTATATGAAGGTCACGCATTCTTCAATCACCCCACGAACCACCAAGACCGGGGGTGGGGTTTCACTTCCCACCGTCTCCTTCTGCACACCACACGTGCAGGCTGCCCTATACATGAGACCTGTTTTCCCTGTCCCGCCCATTCTTGATGTTCTTTTAACCAGAATTCTATTACCCGCAGGCATTTGAGAAGAACTCAATGAGAGCATTAAGAAAGTCCAAGAAGTCCCATAGAGAAAAGGGTTAAGAGAGGAGTTTGGGAGTCTGACAGCCCCATGCTGAACCTCATAACTATAATTTATTAGCTGTGTGACCTAGGGCAAGTCACTTAACTTCTCTGTGCCTCAATTCCATCACCTGATAATTAAAGGGGATGAGAAAGCAGAGCTGTTAGGAGGATTGCAAATAATGCATAAGAAGCCCTGACCCATCTTGGAGGCTATTATTGATGAGGCAGAATTATGGGATGGAAATAGTGAGTTTCATTTATCAGCTGTGTCATCCTAAGAAAGATAATTAGGCTTTCCCAGCTTCATAGTTTTCTTGTCTGTAAAATAAAGAGAACACAATCTATGTCATAGGAATATGGGAATTAACTCCACTCAGAGCAAATAGCAGAAAGCCCTCCGTGGAGAGTTTGCATAGAGTGGAGACTCCAGACTTCCCAGAAACCTTTGCTACTTGTGAAAGATCCT
The DNA here is from genome assembly GCF_040939455.1 of Microcebus murinus. Lineage (NCBI taxonomy): Eukaryota > Metazoa > Chordata > Mammalia > Primates > Cheirogaleidae > Microcebus > Microcebus murinus. Next base: position 90,269,545 of record NC_134111.1, on the reverse strand, counting down.
AAGCCTCTAAAGTCAGGACCTTCCACAAAAGGGTGGGAGGGAGACTGACAAAGCAAGCAAAGACCTCAGGGCCACAACAGGCCAAGGCCAAAGACGACCAAAGGCCAAGGGGCCAGGCCTGGTGAAGATGTAAGAGTGCCCACCCAGCATGGAGCAGCCATGCTCTGAGAGTGCAGGCCAGCCCAGGACATGGATGGCTGCAATGGGCTTAGGTCCTGAATGGGTCCTTCCTTCCCCTGCAAAATCTAGGGTTGTGGAGGTGGGAGGGAGCCTGTGAGAGACGATCAGGATTCCCTGGGAGGAAGGAGGGAAAGTCCTCATTCCTTATTTGCTCCTAGCTCAGGCCTCCTCGCACAGATAAATTTACACAGGTAAATGCTGCAAGCTCAGGGCATTGGAAGGACAACACAGGGTAAGTGTTCATGAATCAAAACGTGCTATAGAATACCTTTCGTAACAACCTGGATGGACCTGGAGACCATTCTTCTAAGCGAATATCACAAGAATGGCAAAGCAAATACTACATGTACTCACTATTAAATTGGAACTAATCGATCAACTCCCTCTTACACATGTGGTAGTAAAACTCAACAGAAACCAAGCAGGGAGCAGTGGGGAGGAGGGGATGAGTAAATTTGTACCTAACAGGTACAATGCACACTATCTTGGTGATGGGCACACTTATAACTTTGACTCAAACTGCACAAAAGCAATCATGTAATCAAAACGTTTGTATCCACATAATATTCTGAAATTTTTGAAAGAAAACGTACTATGAAATCTGAAAACTAGAAAGGATCCTTAAGGTCAGCTGGGATTCTAGCAGAACACCAGACAAGTCACTTGCTCTCTCTGAGCCTATTTCTTCATCTGTAAAATGGAGATAAATGGTCCCCGTCTATCTCATAGCTTTAAGTTGTTATAAGATTTAGCTAAGGTTTGAGAATAAGGAACTAATTTATCAAGACCATCTCCACCAAGAACACCATAAGTTAGTTCCTCTCGGAGACAGGACAGGGCCAGGGAAGGCAGCGTGGGCAGGCAGCCTCCCAAGCTCCCGACCCTGCTTCCCCGCCATCACGGGGTGCTCATTAGAGGAGGGGGTGCTGTGCAAGTCCGAGTAGGTCCATGTGTGGGCCTGAGGAACTAGAGACATCAGAGACCTCTCTTGGGACCCTGAACTGCCTCAATGTGTCCTGAAAGAGTGGTTTGGTTGGACCCAGTGGGTGCTGTAAGGAGACGTGAGAGGAGACAGCACGTGGCTGATGAAGGACACATAGCACCGAGCAATGCAGGAGTCATAGGCAGGCTCAGCCTTCCTGACTCCACCCTCACTGCCAGCTCCTTGCCAATATCTGAACTCCAGGTGACCTGGAATTTCCAGAGTCTGCTGAGCCCCCACTCCTTGCGGGACGTATCTAAGGCACGCACCATAATGCGCTCATGGAGCACATAACGGGGGCTCCATAAACATCTGCTTTGTTAAACGAGTAAATGAATGGATGAAGAAATAAATACTGAAGTTTCAGTATTTGATTTCTACAAACCTCTACTAATTCCCTTATCATGAAAATGATACTTTGCTGTTTGAGATCTAGACATTGGTCACCTGGGACCTACCCAATCTGTTCCCTTCTCCATAAAAGGACGGTGGCAATAATTCAAATGAGAATGGGCATGAACATGCTTTAAATGTAATAAGATGTACAGTGACCTAAAGTTTTCAGAAGCTTCCATGGACCAATTTAAGGTCAAAGGGAAGAATGTCACATGCACAGGATGGAGCTTTGATTCTCCATGCCAGGAAGGCCTTGGATGGCGCTCAGCCTGCTCACATGCATTCCTCTCCAGAGCCTCATCTCTTCGTGCTGAGGATAGGAGTGTAGCACGAAGAGGGCGGCAGCAACAGCAGCAGAGGAAAGAACAGTTATGTTTAATGAGTACTTACTATGTGTATGGCTCCATGCTAAATGCCTCTCATCATTATCTCATGAAGTCTCCAAAGCATCTGTTTCCACTGGGAGTGGTAATTAGATTATTATTGAGTAAATAATCACTCTCCACCTCCCTCCATAGCAGGAATATATTTCCTACTTCATCAATGTGGGACTTGGCCATGCAACTTGCTTGGCCAATGGAATGAATGCAGAAGTAACAGAACATGAGTTGGAAGCCTAAGAAGCATCACCCACCTGGAAGCTTCAGAGCTCCACCAGGAGAAGAGCCAGCTCCAGCAGCCACTGCCCTCAAGCCTGGGCCCCAGAGCAAGCCACATGGAGCAGACCCACAGCCTGGTCCCAGGCTCACCCTTCTGCAGTCTGGGAAGGTGTGCCCCAGTTGACCAGCCACCCTATGAGCCGAGAAATAAACACTTATTGTTGGGTACCACTGAGATTTTGTGTTTGCTTTTTATGCAGCAATGATAAATACTATGAATTAATTTCATAGATGGGGAAATAAAGGCTCAGAGAATCCAAATAACTTACCTAAGGTCAGCCAGCATGTACATGGCAGAACTAGGGCAGAAACCAGTTGTTCCAAGTCCTTGAGACTGGGTTCTGAATCATTACACTGCCCTGCCTCCCGCTTGCTGTCTAAGGAAGTACATTTCATGTCAAGCTGTGTAAAGAGAACAGCCAGAGCAATAAAAAGTAGGCAAGAAGTCCCTGGGCCTAGCGGAGAGATGGTGGAAGTGAATCCAGAGTGGCGTTTTCCTGCTCTCCTCATAAAGAGGCTTGCTTCTCTGCCTCTGCCCCGCTGGAGCCCTGTCCACACCAGCTGTCCTTCCCTAAGTCTGGCTCCAAGGCCATGAGAGGGTTCCACAGCGGCACCCCGCGAAAGCCAGGAGCAAGTGCAGAGCTTCCCATCATGCCTTAAGTGACCCCACAGACACTCTGCCCCCTACATCCCAGCAGAACTATTGATGAGATGCTGGCAGACTCCTGATCTTCAGATTACATTGGTAAATAATGACTTGAACATTCTGAAACAAATTTTTTTAAAGAGTGTAGGTTAAAAAGATGATCTAGTCCAGTCACATTTCTGCTTTTTGTGAGTAGGTTTGTCCTTAATCAGAATGACTTCTTGTGTACAAAATGACATTTTTAATTTCCAAAAATGTTCCCTGCCCTTCCCCAATGCACTTAAAGGTACACAGTTCTTTCCTAAGGGGCACAAGGATATCATTATCTCAGAGCTTCCCTTTTCTCTCAAGCAATGAAAAATAAGTAAGGAAATGAACAAAGCAGTTGTTTGTTCAATGCCATTCCCCAAAGGGCATGGAAACCTTAATAAGACCCTAAGCCACAGGGTAAACTGAGAATATGAGAAGGGGCCTAGTCTGAAATGCATGTGGGGAACGCCAGAAATCTCTGCTCTGCTAGGCTTCCCCTTCTTGTCTGACTCATATTTCCTTCCAGCTCCAGATAACTCTTTATCCTGAGACATCGGGAGAGCACACTGGACTTTTGGAAACCCTGTATCACCCAGAGATCAAATGTGGCTGCACATAACAGAAAGCCCATGTAACAGTGATATGGATAGAATGGAATTGTCTTTCCTCATGAAAGAAGAAGTCCAGAGGTAGAAGGTTCCTAGCATTGGTTTGGTAGCTGAGTGCAGCAGGGCAAGGTCTCTGCACTTCTCTTGTTCTTTCCTGCAGGGTCACAAGATGATTGCTCCAGCTCCAGACATTTCGTAGGCATTCCAGGATGGAGGGAAGAGAGAGGGGCCAGAAAGAGGAAAGAAAGATGACTATATTAAAGAAAGATGACTATATTAAGAAAGCAAAATTTTCCCAGAAATCCTCAGCAGACTTCTAATTACATGTCACTGGCCAGAACTGTGTCACGTAGCCACCAAGCTGCAGGGAAACTAGGAAATGTAGCTTAGCAGATGAAGCACATTGGTGGCCCCAACAAATTAGCACTTAAAAAAGGGGTGAAAGGTTATTCTGAGGCTGCTGGGAATTGATAAGGATCTCACCCACCAAATTTTCAGGGTTGGCATCAGAGTTGATTGTGCCATCCATGCCCAGTTTGAGGGACAGTTTCAAATTCATCCCATCCCTGTGTTAATCAAAGCCTCTTTTTCTTCTTTACCTTAATGCATTATTTTCCAAACACTGAAGAGGTGTGGGTGGGTAGAAGACAACGAATGCAAAGCAGCGCTGTTGATTTGAGCACTCAGACTCTGCTGTTGACATGAGGTTCAGGAGGAAAGGAGGCCTTGAGATTATCCTCTTGAGATGATAACGGTTGCTTTTAATAGCAAATGACTTTCATGTCTGGAATAAGCCACTAATAGAATTAACCAAATGAGAGCAACAAATATAAAAGTCTCAGGATGTGACCCTAGCATCTGTCAGAAAAAGGTAATCAGACAAATTGGGGTCCCCATAGTGGCGGACTCTTATTATCTGGAGGAGGTTTTCAGAAGCCAAGCAAATTGCCTTGGAGCAGCTGCCCTGCACCCCTAACCCCCCTTAACACGTTGATGCAACAAGAATAAGGATTTCAAAATGTGAAGGCCTGTAAACGGATTACATGACCAACACCACCAAGACAAGGAGGAGCTGCTGACTGCTCAAAGAGCAAAGGCGACGGTCATTCACTGAGCGCCAGTATCACTTGCTGCTGGATAGGAGTTTGTGATCCCAACCCCAACCTGCAGTGGGATCACAACACAGTTAGGAGGAAGAAAGGAGATAAAATCAACTTTGGCTGTGTCTGTCCTCACTCCTAGAAGATAGTTGCACCAACAAAAGATATTGATGTTTGTCATGCCCCCAACAAAATGAATTTACAGAGAATTCTCTGGTGAGTGTTAACTCCCCCGTGAAGACTGAATTTCTACATTTTTTTAATGAACTCTGGAAAAGATCTTGCCTGATAGACTTGCTGTGCTACACGAGGTCTAAGACAGAGTTTCCAAAGGAAATGTGGCAGTCTGATTGCCACCTTTGTTGATGGGAAAAAAACCTAAGTCACGCCTTCGCTACTGTTTTCTGCACACGCTGAATTCTCAGCTAGCCACGTAGGAATTTTCTCTTTGCTAGCTTATTTCCAGGGATGGAAAGGATGGGATGTTTTTTGTTTGTTTGGTTGGTTGGTTTTTTGTTTTTTTTGTTTTTTTATTCCCTGGCCCTCCCAATTTGTGAATTTCTCTATTGCCCATATTATTTAGAGTATAATTTAAGTAGAATATTATTCCAAATGAAAGCTAATAAGCAAGATATGTTAGTTTCCTAGGACTGCTATAACAAAGTACCACAAACTGGGTGGCTTAAAACAACAGAAATGTATTCTCTCACAGTTCCAAAGACTAGAAATCAAGGAAGAGCCATATTCTCTTTGAAAGCTCTAGAGAAGAAGCCTTTGTTTTCTCTTTCTAGTTTCCGGTGGTTGCCAGAAGTCTTTGGCATTCCTTGGTTTGTGGCAAGATAATTCTAATCTCTGTCTCCATCTTCACAGGGCCATCTTCCCTCTGTGTATGTCTCTGGGTCCAAACCTCTCTCTCCTATAAGGATAGATTGGATTTAGGGCTCACCCGAATCCAGTATTACCTCATCTTAACTTTATTATATCTATAAAGATCCTATTTCTAAATAAGGTCACATTCACATGTATTGAGGGTTAGGACAGCATATCTTTGGGGCAGGGGAGTATAATTTCATCTATAACACAAAATAATACAAATTTTTGAAAATATTTTTTTCAATTCTGTGGGTTAAGTTGATCTCTGCTCCCTTCATGAGAGGATAATGATAACATAAGCTGACAAATCAACTCCATAAAATCCTTCTCATCACTTTAGTATGCCTAAACACACCAATCCTGAAGGCAGCAAAATGCTCCGGAAACAAAATTCAGATCACACACATAAAACCTGGTGTGTGGTATCGACTTTGTCACTAGCTAAGTATGAAGTCTGGGTAACTTCTCTTCACCCCTCTCTGGGCCTTCCATTGTTGAACCTAAAGGGTGTGGTCTGGAATGGATCAGTGTTCTCAAAGTATGAGATGTGTATCATTAATTGTGGACAAGGTGGTTGTACTCAAAACCAATACTGAAGAAATTGTACTGAATTTTTATGCTATGAATTTCCTGGCACAAATCTTCGTTTAGCATCTAAGTTAACTTTTGTTGAATTAACAAGTCACCCTGAAATGTGCTAGTGGCACACTAACAATTTATTAGTATTCTCATGTTCATGGGTCTATTGGTTCAGCTGACCTGGGCCAGGCTCAGATGACATTGACTGAGCTCACTATGGTACCTGGCATATTAAGTAGGGGTAGCTAGTCACATGCTGGTCATTGGTTGGCTATTGGCTGGAGTGATGGGGCAACTGGATTATGTCTCTCTTGTCATCCAGCAGGCTAGCCTGGGCTTGTTCATATGCAAGTCAAATGGTCCAAGAATAGCAAGAGAAGGAAAGTTCCAATGTGCATGCACTTTTCAAGTCACTGCTAGCATGACATTTGCTATTGCCCATTGGTCAAAGCAAGTTACATGGCCAAGACCAGACTCAGTGTGGGTGGGGACTGCCCAGAGGTGTGAATACAGGCAGGCGTAAACAGATTCAGGGGCAATAGTCCACCACAGACTTACTATGTCTTTAACGTCTCTCCAGCACTTACTAATCTCCCTTGTTAGCAAACAAAAAGCAGAACTCAGGTTCAGAGAATCAATATTAGTTAGAATGCAATAACCATAAATACACTTAAATAAAATAATGTTATCTTGTATTCATGTCAAGTATTTTTTCATTTATAGTAATAATACAAAGTTTCCTTTTTAAATAAATTTATGATTTTTTCAAGAGAGTTATTTTCCAGAAAATAAATGATACAGTCAGCATAAATATTGAAAAATCATGACACAAAATGACTTAAATTTGGAAAACATTGGACCAGATGATGTCCGATGTCCCTGCACCTCTTTTAAAATCATGAAAGTAGAAAACAAGCCATGTATCCAGAAACATGGCAGAATTTTGAGAACATGTCACCAGTCAAAAAAAAGTTTCACTGTTATTTGGAACTGGCTTTTCACAGAGCTTGAAGCAATACACTGAGTAGTAAAAGTCAAGTGGTTGGGACCAATTCTAATCAAACTGTACAGTTGGCCATGAAGCACATACTCACTCACCATCCCACACGTTCACATGCAGGTACCACTCAGTCATGAAGCTAAGTGTAATAGGATGAACACATTCATTGGACCCTCCATAGTTGACACTTGGGAAACTCATATCCTGGGAGATTGCCATTACCTAAGGAGTTTCTGAAGTTTGTTTAGCAGTGGCCTTTGGGGTCCATTTGCAAATCACTCAAGAAAATTGGCTTTACTGCTTTCTATGTCTTCATTTCTTGCCCCATTTGACTGCACACTTTATTCACGGAATTTTTTGTAAAAAGCACAAAGTTTGACCACCACTGAACCTCAGACTCTTAATGCATCCCCACAAAAGGAGCAATAGGAAAGTTTGAAAATGATATTGGCAATAACTTTGGAACAACATATAAACTTCCAAGGTGATAAATGGAAAGGAACAGCATCCATTTGGGTAATTTCTTTTTTTTTTTTTTTTTTGAAAAAGAACAAGCAGATGTATATTTGGGTAATTTCTATATGTTCACTTAAGAAAGTCTAGCTCATGGCCATGTCTATTCACAAATACATGCATCATCAAATCATATCTACAAATCCATACATACATATATTCTACCTGAAAGGGAGTATGTTTTGCTTTCCATATGTTCTGATAAAAAAGAAACCCATTTAACAGATGAGGCACTTGATTCCACCTAGAGAGCAAAAGAGAAACCTATTTCTTGAGCTAGAATTCTAGTTCTCAGAATACAAAGCATCATCTCTCATGTGGCCCAGGTAAATACATTCTACTAACATGTTACATATATTCACAGCACAGGTGCATTTTTAAATATGCCTTTAAAATACACATCCTTTTTGTTGTTGGTTCATAAATCCTACATATAGGCTTAGTCCTGTTTTCCTTCCCTCAATGTACAGATTGATAGTCATCAGTTTCTCCCTTCCATCTACAATCAAGAGTTGCACTTGGAGAATGGTGTCAATTCAATAGAATCAATAATTTTTCCTTTCTATGTATTAAAAAAAATAATGAAAATCTAAGCTAAATACCAGCTTAGCCCCAAGACAATAAAACAGCAACCTCTATTATAGCATGCAGTCCTAAGCAAATAAGCAGTAAGTGCCTTTTATGTCAAATCAACAAAGTACCCAGGTAATCCAAAATCCATAGATCTAGACCCAGCACAGTCAAATTGAGAAGTGTCAGAAGTGGCATTTGATTTTAACCTGTAAACAAGCTAATAAATTAACTAGTTGTTATTTCATGGGTGCTGGCAGAAGGCATGAGACTCCTGGGTCAGAGACGAAAGACTTTATTACTCATGGCACATCCAGAAGCATGAGCATCTGCATGTATGTCAGTTCCCTTTGCCCACAAATCCTGCTGGAACAACATCGTGGGCCCAGATGGATGCTGAGCACACAGTGAGTTTGCAGCACAGGTGAGGGACACTAAGCTTAGGGAACATGCTGTTTTACAGTAAGCAGTAGGCAAACCTGTGTTTTATCCCAAATAGAGACATTACCATACTGCTCAAGTTGGCTCGTAGTAGACACAACCCTGAGAAATGGCCAGGTAAGTAATGGTCAGAGCTTTGCATTCTTAGCATAGCCTGCAAGAAGTACAGACGTGCTGAGAGCCCATGGCAGATTGCCTCTCCCAACAATAAGTAGGCCTTGATATTTAAGTAAGCTGGCTACGTGTGGTAAGAATACGCCTGTAACAGGTATAGTTATCCTGAGACATAATGTGCCATCTGCCTACCTTTATGAAGAGTGTAAACCCAGTAAAGCATGTGCATAATATGTTCTTTTCTCAGATGTATTTCTGAAAAGTCATGGATAAACCATATTTGTAAGTCAAATCACCTTTTAAGTAGTCTGGAAGAGAACCCCATAAGTGAATCCTTTTATAATGGAAATACTCATCATCTAATTCATCTGTTCATAAATGTGTGGGGTTATAAATATTGAATTTTCTTAAATCAATCTGCACCCATACTGGTATAACCCTGCCATTTGTAATGAGTTGCTGTAAATTATAAAAAATAAATCTTTCAAGCATGTCTGATTTGACCACACCCATAACGGTCACTGACCAAATGGATCCCATCCCAATTTCAAAACTACTCCTGTCTTCTTTAAAACTTCCCCATAAGTATTTTAGCAAAATTCCTCAATCAAGCCAGATGCTGCTGCTCTGGGTGAATGATCTTATTTGTTGGGATTCAGAGTCAGTACACTAAAGCAATGTCCCCATACACAATCATCTAATACTCCACACTCAGGTACAAATTAGCAGAGTTGTAGTTTAAAACCTCAAGAATTTGTATTTCTTTCTGTCTCTTTTTCTTATATAAATCTTGATCAAGATTTCCTCCCCCAGGCCTCACTCACCCAACCAAGAATATATTGTTCCCTTACTAATAGGAATTTGGAAATTTCATCACCATTGCTCAGAGCAATGTGCCAAACCTATAGTACTTTCCAGGAAGAAAAATGTCTGCTTTTCCCTTTACTAGATTATATTTCATAAACATATGAACCATAGTCAGCAGCAGTGAAGTCAAGTCAAAGTGACATAAATATGATTTTCCTGCCATACAAGAGAAACAAAAAAACCCTACTTCTAAGAGAGAAAATGTGTAGCACCCGCCAATGCATAATAGTCCTCTAGGAATCCATAAAACAGAGCTAAGAACATGGAAGGTACAAAATAAATTTTGTTGAAACTAAGAATATACCCTATTTGGTATAATCTAATACCAAGCCTTACATTGGTATAACACTTCCTGACTAGTATTTTCACATGTACACTTTCATTAGATGCTTGCCACAACCCTATGGGGAAGGGTAGGCAAAATACTTGAGTCAAAAATAAGTAGAAAAACGGATTTTCTTTCAAGGGACACGAACTGACCTTTAGTTCTTTGTTCTTTCCAAGCTTTAGCTCCATACCTGCTCACCAGAAAGGGGCAAGTATTTGTTATCACTACCTACATGCAGCGATGGGACCAAATGACCAACATACAGTCCACTGTCCTCCATACAATAAGCACATAAATGGCCACTCAATTGGCTAGCACCAGGGAAGAGACAAGAAGAGACTCAAAATTCTAGGCACAGCTTTTTCTTCCAGGCTTCAAGATGCTTTGGTTAAAATGAACCTGCCCCACTGCTCACTGCTTCACCCAGTAGGATTTCAGAACCACCATGCCTATGGCTTTACTTCGAGGTTTGATCTGATATTTCCTCTCAACAGCCTAATCTGTTGTCTCTTACGCCATTTTGATTCTGTGTTTAGTTCTTGAAATAATCTACTTTTCTCACGTATCTAGATTTGTGACACAATTGATACAACCTCATGCCTAAATTTGTTGCAAATAACATCCTCTTGAAACAACATCTGGGATTGTGCCTGCTTTCATCCACTTTCCCACCTTTTTTTTTCCCCTCTCCTTGATCCCACTTCCTCATTCTTAAATCATATTTTAAATAGCATTGTGGATATGCTTAAGAAAAACGTAGAGGCACATATTGAAGGATACAGAGATAAATGATATGACATCTAGGATTTGATGTAAAACAATCTGGTAGAGGGCTCAATTTGGGAGTGAGATGAAACAATGATACACAATTGGCCATTTGTTGATGTGGCAGATTGCTACGTAATGGTGTGAAAGCACCATAGGCAACATGTACGTGAATGAGCATGGCTATGCTCCAATAAAACTTATGTCCATAAACTAATGGTTTATGGACATTAAAGTTTTAATTTCATATAATTTTTATATGTCACAAAATATTTTCTTTTTCTCAACCATTTAAAAATGTAAGAACTATTCTTAACTTGTAGGCTATAAAAAATAGGTGGCAGGCTAGATTTGACCCACGGGCCATAGTTCGCTGACTCCTGCTCTAATAAATTACCCAAGGACACTGTGTCCTCACACTCACCCTCCCCAGCTATATCCTCAAAAAGCCCCCATCCTTGCTCCCTGGAATAGTTTTCTGTTGCTTCTGTAACAAATTACCACCAATTTAGTGAATGAAAACAACACAGATTTATTCTCTTATAGTGCTGGTAGTCAGAAGCCAAACATGCATTTTACAGGGTTAGAGTCAAGGTGTCAGCAGGTAGGTTCTTTCTGGAGACTCTGGAGAAAATGCATTCCTTGCTTCTTCCTTCTTCCAGAGGCTGCTGGAATTTGTGTCCACAGCACTGCAATTTCTGCTTCCGTTGTCACATCTCCCTCTGTGACTCCCCTGCCTCCCTCTTTTACTTACGAAGACCCTTGGGTTTACACGGGTCTGGATAATCCAAGACAATCTCCCCATCTCAAAATCCAAAGCAAAGACCCCTTTGCTATGCAAAGTAACATTCAGAGGTTCCTGGGATTAGGACGTCTTGGACATCTTCAGGGGCTGTTATTCAGCCAACTACACCCCCATTCAGACTTTCAGTGTCAGCACATGCAGAAGTGCCACCACTTAGCATGTAGACCTTGTGTCCACACAAAGTGTGATTTCCCTTCCCTCTCTTTATTTCCTCTATAAAAGGCCACCTCCCCCCTCAGAACACGGGGGAAGTTGAGGTCAATATTTTCCCAATTTCACCCCTCTAACCTCATCCTATGAATCATGACATTAAATCAGACACTGCTCCAGTAAGTGATGTGAACGAAAATAACTCCTATGTCTCAGACAACCCTCTCAATACTGGCCCTGTTTTCCTCTGAGTTATTTTTAAAGTTACACAAATTCTTCTCAAAGGCACACCAGAAATTTGCTTCCAGCTTCTTATCTATGCACAGCACAGACAATTGCATTATACCTAAGAGAATTAATGTGATTTAATTATATTATATTTGGGGGTAGTTTAATATCAAACTCCTTTTGTATAAGAAATTATTTCTTGGTGAAGTTAAACTCACTTATTATACTCATTCTTTATTCATTAAACTCATTAAGATCAGTGGGAATTGCTTATAAATAACTATACTATTGATTTGAAACATAGCAGATAAGTGAGGATATTCTAAGAGTACAGGAGCATAATGCTTCTTAGTTATTTTCTTGGGAGTTCATATATTGGGAATATGTGTAGCATACTTTTGCAAGAATAGACAGGCATCATTTAAAAGTTCTCTTTCTCCTTGCAAAGGGAAGATGTACAATTAATGGACTATTGTCTTTCTCGGGAATCTGTTAAAAGGTGCTAAAGTCAGGGCCACCACATGTATTTATACAGGATATTCACTGCATAAGTAGGGGAAGTAAAGCTGAAATCTGGCCCATGCTCTGCTACCAAGCCATACATCCCTATTTCAGGAATAGGGCTATAAAAAGGAAGAGAACCTTTCCTTAGCTCATACAAAGGCATTGTGTGCCCACAAACCCATGCAGCCCTATTGGAAGGGGTTGTTTTTTTCCTCAGCCCAAGGACCCGCAAATGCCTTGGATAAAATCCACTTGGGCTAACTTAAGCAAGAAAGGGGAAATTATCATAAGATTATAGGTATATTTCTTGAAACCCAAGAGCAAGAGGTTCAGTAGACATCATTTAAGATTAGAACAAAAATAGAAAGCTGTCAACAGAGGTAAACAATAATGAAAAAAAAATCAATATTTACTTACTAGTACATGTATTCCTCACAACAACCTTGTTAGATCAGAATAATCGATCTAATTCCACAGATAGAGTCTCTGGGAGGTTAAGAAACTTGCCAAAGGCCACCCACCAGGTAAGTGACAAGACATTCAAATCTAGGTGCACCTGTCTGCAATGTCCTTGTCCTGTTCACTACTCCACACAGCCTCTTTCACCCTGGACATGGGATTAGATTAGCGTTTGTCTGTCTTTGTGCTGCTATGACAAAATACTCAGACTGGGTAACTTATAAACAACAGAAGTTTATTTCTCACAATTCTGGAGGCTGGGAAATCAATCCAAGGCACCAACATTTGGTGTCTGGTGAGGGTCTGGTCTCTACTTTCAAGATGATGCCTTGTCGCTGCATCCTCCAGAGGGGGTGAATGCTGTGTCCTCACACGGCAGACAGCAAGGAGAAGAGGAAAAAGCCTAAGCTAGTTCCCTCCTGTGCTCTTATAAGGCACCAAACCGTGCACGAAGGCAGAGCCCTCATGGCTATTAATCACCTCCCAAAAGGCCCCACCACAATGGAGGTTGTTTCAATACATGAATTTGGGAGGACACGTTCAGACTATAGCAGTTTTCTTAAAGATACTCACTGATATTTCCTGCATTAACCATCAGACAAATGGACAGAGGGTCAGAGACAAGGGTAATAGGCAGGTAACTAAGGCTGTCCCCTTTGGCAACCTCTGAGTCTACATATAATGGATTATAGATCTTGCCTTATTCAAAGAAATGCATGGAATAGGGAGGACAGGAGAAAGTCTAACCATTCTGTGCCCTGTGTACCTGGACAGATTTGAACAATAGAATACTCTCCTATATCAAGGAAGGAAAGAGTTAAAATTTAGTAGACAGCTGAATATCCTGAGAAAGCTAACATCTTTGGAGGTTATATTTCTCATTAATATAAAAGCATAATTATACATCTTGGAAATTCTATTCATGCTGAATATTTTAGGGTTAAGTCACACATGATCCATTTATATTCAAGCATCAGCCTTGACCGCATCTTGTTCTGTAGGGCTGTCTTATGTGCCTGCCCTAAAGATCCGTGAGGGCTTTAGGAAGCTGCTCGCGTAGTGGAACATTTTGCTGAGAAGATGACCTACACTGCAAAATACTTTATATAACCAAAGGCAAGGCATAAATATTTTATAGCACAGAGTCCATGAAAACACATCTTCATTTCTGTAATGTGCTATCTCAGGACATATCATGGGGGGGAACAGGACTTGCCTGAAAGATTCAACAGCTCTGATTTTCCATAGCTCATTAAGATACCCTAGAGAACAAGCACAACAAATAATTCTACATCCCTGCTGCTCATGAGCTAGTTAGTGTGGACTGACCACACAAAAGCAAACCTTTCCACCTCGTGAAAAAGCTACCTTGTATTTGCAAAGCACATTTAACAAGGAATCAGACGGTGTTGGCTGGGAGGAGCCTTCGAGACATCCTTTTTCTACATGTGAGGAAAGGAGGCCCAGAGAGATGACGTGACTTCCCCAAAGCAACTCAATAAGTTGGAGGTTAGACTCGCAGTCCTTCCCTTTTTCTGCCGTAACCAAATATAAAAACCTATCGGTAAAGCAAGAACAGTAAACACCACCACTGATTAGATTTACGTCCTCAACTTTGAATTAAAGCATCATGTTACCATTGTGGCTTTCAGTGGTGCTGTGTGTAAATTTCTGCAAATAACTTCAGATTTCTCATTAATGATACATGTTTCCACAAATACCAAGCCTCATAGAATCCTTCTCTTGGTATTCATCCGTTAACATCTCCTACCAGTAATGTGTCAATGAGAAAATTATTTCCTAGTAGGTGCTCTATAGTGAAGAAGTAGAGGTTGCAGATTAAATTCCATTTTTACACCATTTTTTTCTTCATTAATCTCTTACTTTGTTCAAAATTTGTTATACCTACCCAGATCTCCTGAGCTAAGATGTCACTACACTATGTAATTAAATTCTAAAATTAATAGCAAGCCCTCAATGCAAAACTAACCTTTCTGACTTAGAAAGTCCTTCAAAACTTCAATAGGACAACTAGAAAATTCTTGTTGTGAGTTTCCTGTGGGACTAACAATAGCTTTGTTATCCCTTTGTCAAGTCAAAGCATACAAAGAAAGAAGGATTCACTCTTCCCTTACTGTCTGAGGTTTCTTTTATGCCTCCTCACCAATGACTGTAGATTTGAGGAAATCACCAACGACTGTAGATTTGAGGAAATCGCTATATAACCCTGTTTTCAAATGTTCCTTTCAAATGTGGTTTAAATTGTTCAGAGATAAGAGAAAAGGGTGGCCCCCTTCCAGGCGAGCCTAGGCGGAAGCCCACTAAAAGGAAACTGAAATCACAAGAGCCTCTCAGCAACACTATTGCTAGCCTTGGAAAGAGGAGTGATTAAGTGATAAATAATGTAGCTCTCTGAGAAACACCAATTTAGAGAAAATAAGTCAAGCATTTGGCTGAACATATTATTGAGCAAATAATCACCTCCCCCACCCCCCACCCCTAACCCCACCCACGTAGCCTCTCCCAACTTCCCACTAAAAGACAATGATGGCACTAGAAAATGCCAAAACTCCCAACAATAAAAACCAACGTGGAGGTCAAGCTAATTCCAGAATCCAGGAAGAATCCCTACTATGTGTTAAACAACTAAACTGGACACCCAAATTTCATTCCGTACCATATGCAGGATCCACCTCTGTGCAACAGAAGACTTCAGGGATTAGAAGAGAGGGACTGATGAGAAGACAGAGAACAGGCGGTACCTCATCCCCTCCTCCCTACCGGGAAATCAAGGGTGTGTATGGACCAGAAAACTGTGTAGATGCTGCTCCTTCACAGGGCCCCAGTGTGACCTTCTCACAACTTTCTACAATCCCTTAAGAAACAGTGACTTTTTACATCCCCTTCAAAAACACAGACTTCCAGTATCACCCTCAATGTAATACAGAAGTTACCTGTGGCACGTTGCATCCTGGGAAGTGTAGTCTACACAGGTAAAATAGTGCTTTGGGGTGGGGCGATCCTGGCTTTCTTTGTATAGAGGCTGTTTCAAAGTAGCAATGAACGTGGACGATGAATGCTGAGTCTCAGGAGCTGAGCTGCTTGTCAGACACAGGCATTTTCGCTCACAGACTATACCCTTCAGCACGCCTCCCCTCTGAAGAAATGAGAAGCATTGACCACCAGCCACGTGGACATTGAAAAGGGTCAAGGGCAGGTAAATCAGCTAAGGCTGTTTGACAAACTCTGAGTCTATACAGATCATAGATCTTGCCTTATTCAAAGAAGAAAGACAATAAATATCATAGGGTCCTTCGGGAAATGCAGCCAGACAAGAGAACCGGAACAGTGTCTTAAAGACTAAGAGAGAGAATGTACTTCTGAAAATATTTTACCCAAGGATAATAAGAAAAGAAAAGCTGAAAATAAAAGAAAAGGATACAAGACAAGGCTTCTATTAAAATGACAACATGCAAAGAATACAACAAAATTACACGAAGAGAAAGACGGGTACTATAAGGACAGACTGTCCCAAACCAAAAACAATAATATGTGATTTATCACAGTGACAGTGATAAAGATAATAAAACAAAATTCAAATCAGTGAATCACAGGATTAACTTGAGATGCTTTCTCACAAGTAACGGATGGAGATGAAAACAATGAGAGTTAATATAAAAGAAAAAATGGGAAAAAAAGTAAAAGGGATAATTAGTGTTTCTGAAGGAAATACTAGACTAAGCCAAACAAAAGCAATAATAAAAGATAAAGAGACCCTATCCTAGGCAGAAGAAATATGGATATGGTGTATTCTGTTTGAAAGGATTCATCATGAACCAGAAAAAAAAATCAATGAAAAGGGACATTTCTCCTAGAAAAATGTTTACAATTTTTAACAAGTATATGAATAAAGAAAGTATCCTTCAAACATCCAAATAGGAAACAATAGGTCCTATGAAAGAAAAGATTGAATCATAAAACTAATTCCAGATAATAATTAAGTAGGATCTGTAGAGTTTTAAGGGCAAAAGCCCATTCAGCTTTTATGTGTAAATATAATATTAAATTATTCTCAAATATACGAGGGCTAAAAATACACATTCCTTATCTAACTTTTATTTTAAAAAATGTCACAGCATAATTCAATCAATGAAGAGATTAAACAAAATTAAGATTTTAAGAAGGAAGAAATCAAGATATAAAAGAACTGGTGATATATACTTAACCAAGCTAACCATAGAGATAATTTTACATAATTGTTGTAAATCTGACTATAACCACAAATACAAATGTCAAAATTTATTGTTAACTATAAAACCATATAGTGTTTGAAAATTGCAATTTAAATTATAGTTATCAAAACTTGAAACCCAAATCATATAAACAAAGTTGGGGAAGAGAGAGAGGACACTGCAAATATGCTTGCTAAATTTCAAATATTAGTTAGGAGTTATTTAAAGATACTGTTTTGGCTGGATTTTTACAATCAGAGAAATATAGATTAAAAGTGTTTTTGAAGAACATAAAATTACTCACTAATAGAATGTGAAAAAGGATATATACTTGGAAAAGATAAAACAATGAAAACTTAGCACTAAGCAAACTAAAAATAATAAAAATATCCATAGGCTATTGATTAAATAAGTTGCTATTATTATAGAACTATGTAAGGGAATAAAACATAGCCATTAAAAAAATTACATCATACAGTATTTTGTCTTAGGAAAGAAAATGTAGACAGTGTAGGAAGTAGGAGTGAAAATTTCAGCAAGTTTGTGTGCCCTATGATCCCAATTTTGAAAAACATATTTTATACATTATGTATTTTAGAGTATAAACAGGCTGCATTTGGGGCCATAGTTTGCCAATCCCTACTAAACATCAATAGCTGACACTGAAGTTTTAGAAATTATTTAAGAACTATTTTTCTGCTTTCTCTAATTGTTTAGGACAAATGGCATGTTGTCCAGATCGGTGCTGTCCAGTGGAAGTTTCTGTGATGATGAAGATGTTCTATATCTGTGCCACCTGGTATAGCAGCCACTAGCCACACGTGGTGTTGAGCACTTAAAATGTGGCTGGTGCACTTGAGGAATTCGATTTTATTGTAATTAATTTATCTTTAAATGGCCACATGTGAACCATACTGAACAGTGCAGGTCTAGATCCCATGCTGTTATCTACGTGATTATCTGTACAACTATTGATTTTACCACTCTAGTTTCCTGCCAGACAATAGCCTTTCAGATTCACTGCTCAGCTCTTATCAAAACTCCTTTGTGAGGAATAAGCATCACAAGGATTGTCTGAAAAACACTTATCTATGCACTTGCTCATGTATCTGCCAGTATTCACTCAGCTCCTACTATGTGCAGACACTCAGCTCCTGCTATGTGCAGATGCTGTACCAGGCTCTGGAACAACAGTGGTGAGCAAAACAGACAAGGTCCCTACCCTCACACTCTGCTCCCCAAATGATTTAAGGGTGCTAAAAAATATATAATAGAAATGTATAAATATGAGTAAAAGTTCCCAAGATATATATACTGCTTCTAGAAGAAATGGCATAGAATAGTAACAGTAAAAGGATGAAAAGGAGCCCAATTAAGATAATAGGGGCCAGGCGCGGTAGCTCATGCCTGTAATCCCAGCACTCTGGGAGGCCGATGCAGGTGGATTGCTCAAGGTCAGGCGTTCGAAACCAGCCTGAGCAAGAGTGAGACCCAGTCTCTACTATAAATAGAAACAAATTAATTGGCAACTAATATATATAGAAAACATTAGCTGGGCATGGTGGTGCATGCCTGTAGTCCCAGCTACTCAGGAGGCTGAGGTAGTAGGATCACTTGAGCTCAGAAGTTTGAGGTTGCTGTGAGCTAGGCTGATGCCACTGGCACTCACTCTAGCCTGGGCAACAAAGCGATACTCTGTCTCAAAAAAAAAAAAAAAAAAAAAAAGATAATAGGGACTGATAAAGTCTGTGGAACTTAAGAAGGCTGCCTGAAGAGCTACTCAAATTCAAATAATATATTTTTAACACTCTGTAGGCCAAGCGAAAACTATCTGCAGGCAAGAGCAGCCCACTAGAGGCCCCATAGTAACTACCTAACTCTCACCTTATTTAAACCTTGAGAAAAAAAAATTCTATCCTGAAAATCTAGGTTTCAACTGATTGACAGATACATATTTTTATCTTATAGAAACTAAATCATTAATATAGTTTATATTATGCTTAAAATTAAGTATAAAATAAACACAAAGCTCTAGAGTGTAGTTTTATGAGCTTTACCGATAGATATACCAAGGTAACAACCAACCACTGTCAAGATTTAGATGGCAAAGCCTAAGATATTTACTCTCTGACCCTTTACAGTTTGCTGACCCCTAATTTAGAATATCACCATTGCACTCAGAAGATTCTCTCATGCCTCCTTGCAATAAATATCCCACACCCTATACCCATCCCAGGCAACCACTGATCTGATTTCTCTCATTGCAGATTAAATTTACCTATTCTAGAACTTTATGTCAATGAACTACTATATCCTATTTATCTGGCTTCTCTCTCAAATAATATATCTGAAATATATCCATGTTGTTGCATGCATCAGCAATTTGTTCATTTTTATTGTTGAGTAGTATTCCATTGTATAAATATATCACAATTTGTTTAACTATTCACTCTTTAACAATTAAGTTCTTCCAGTTCTTAGCTATTATGAATAAAGCTAGTGCCACCATTCATGTACAAATCTTTTAAGTACAAGTCATGAACAAGTATCTTGGCTAAATACTTCATGGAATTTCTGGGTCATAGGATAGGTGTATGTTTAACTTCATAAAAAAAATCTGTCAAGGTTTTTGATTCTGTTACCAGCAATGCATCACAGTCCCAGTTGCTTTCTACCCTATTAGCACTTGGTATCATCAGTCTTTAATTTAAACCAATCTAGTGAGTATGTGATATTTCATGATTTTAATTCAAATTTCCTTCATAAGTAATGATGTTGAGCATCTTTCAATGTGCTTATCGGCCATTTATACATCTTTTGTGAAATATCTGAACTGCGAACATTATTCCTGTATCTCTCTTTGTTTTGGCTACTTGGAAGCTTAGCGCTCAATTAGAGGCATAAATGTAACAACTGTGCAGGACTTCGTGGCATTTGGGGGTTCCGATCTAAATTTTGGTTTCTTCATCTCTTCATTCCTTTATTTCTTTTCTCTCTCAATTTTTTCATCTCCTTAATCCTGAGCTTTTCAATTTATTTAACATGACCCAAATCCTCTTTAAGAATGAGGCAGGTAACAACCAAAGGAAAAAGGGATGAAGTTGGTTGGCTTGTCTCTTCTGTGTTCTGGGAACTAGGAATACAGGGAAGAATATGTCCCTGACCTCAGGAATTCATAAGAAGCCAGTAGTTGTAAGACAAAACAGCAAGTGCAGCCACAGAGGGTGGCCCTGAAGCATAGTGGGGAACATAGGAGGAGATGGGGCAAGGAGTTTCTTGGAGATGATTCTTGGCTGAATTGTGACTGAAGAATGCGACAGTGTTGCCCTGAAAGAATGGGCATGGTAGATGTGGTTATGCATGAGAGACTATTGCAGAACTAGGGAATATCCAAAGCTAGAATGCATGCTGCATTCTAGGGATGCACAGAATTTAGCACAAGGTAGAACACAAGGTGGAGAAAGTCAGGAAAGGGAAGGGCAGGTCATGTGACATCCAACAACCCCATGCAAATCACATGGCCAAAACCAAAGTCCAAGGACATGGAAACATCACTCCGCTTTAGAGGCAGGAACTGCAAAGACATGTTGCAAAGGATGTGGCCAAACGGAGAGGGAAGTGTGGGGGCCATTCATGCACTCTATCACAGCAGCATTCCATGGGAGACATGGTAAGTGCCTACAGCAAAAATCTACACAACACATCAGACAGATTGGATTTCTGAAATGTATTTAGGTATAAACGGCAGCCTGGGTGATGTGGTTTCATACCTCCAGAATAAGTACAGAGAAATATGAGCGCAATACAGAAGACTTGGGCCATTCCAGAAATTTGTCTCTAAATAACTACAACTCAGGCACTACCAGCCACAGAGGACAGTTAAGTAGTTAAGCCGGAGCGTCAGTCATCTAACAAACTGAAATCTACCAAATGATGGTAGACAGCACACTGTCCTCTACATTGGATTTTTGGGGTTTGTGTATTTTTTTTTGGATTTAGAACTAAAACAGAGATTCTGCCTCAATAATCCATGTCAGCAGTCATTCCAGTGTCCAATTATCATCCAGTGTGTGATTATAACCCTCGGATAATTAAACTATAACTGGCACTAATGCAATTGGGTTGTTAAAAAATATTCCTGAGCACCATGCTTATCCCAGTACTAGTTAACTGCTATGCTAATGTCTTGGCACATGTGACTAATAATGAAATGAGTTATAACTGTGTGTTTGGATCACATTACATTGCTTCAAGTGTATCATAATATTTTATAGCTTAATGGAGAATCTGGCTTATAGCAATACAGGAAAAATAAATCTCAGCCAATCATCATCCATTTAAAAAAAAAAATCTACACTCAGCAGCCGACAAGGTTTTAACCATCAATAACAATTACCCTGAAACCTTTCTGACACAATAGGTAGATATTTAATATCAATAACATAAAATACACCCTCACTAATGGAGATATATTAAGATATTGATTAGTTATGCAAGAAAGTTTATGCTTATTCCATTCCCACCAGTAATTATGAGCAGGCTATTGACTACTCCTTGAACCACATCTTTTAGTCCATTTCCCTTTCTCTACCCAAGAGTACACTTGGCTGGCAGATAATCAGAACAAACAGACATTCCTAGAAAACGTGAACCATATGTGCAACCAGTGCAGCCAGCGTTTCCTGAATGCCTACTAGGTGCACGCTAACTGTGCCAGGGGAGCCGGGACTACGCGGCAGAAAGGCACGGCTCCTCTGCTCCAGTCCAGTGGGGAGACAGACAGGACCACAGGACACAGAAGGATAGGGGCACACGCAGAGGCAGCTAAGCCAGCCCGGTGGGGATACGGACAGGCAACTAATGACTGTAACATAAGGCAGAGGAAGCAGAGGCAGGGCTGGGAGGAAGCGGGAGAGCTGGAGCACAGGCTCCAAGAGTGGTGCTTTTCCAGCATTTTTCTTAGGTTAATACGTAGACATGACAGTTGCTAGGACTCTAAGGGGAAAAATGTTAAAGGAAGTAATGGGAAAGCAAGATGTGTGGAGATGTGTTCAAAGGCAGCGGAAGACAGGGGGCTGCCTAAGGGATCCATTACCCCAACTTCAGGGCCCCAGCCCAGCTCCCCAACCAGGGCCCTAGGGCCCGGCTACTCTTCCCAAGGTGACAGTCCATCCTTCAAAGGAGGCACAAGTGTCCCAGGGCTTGGAAGGGGGAAATTATTAAGACCAGGGGTGGGAGGAACAGGCAAGCGGGAATTTGGAAGAAGCTCCATGGAGGAATGGCAATGGGGAACTTGAAAATGATGCAAGAAACAAATGTGTTTCTTTGGTGTTCCAGCCACTAAGATACTTTCAAAGTTTCTCCCTTTCACTCTCTCAGGATGCTTGTGGTTTCCATGCCTACACCTAGGGGGTGTAGTCTCTGTCCCCATGCTGGTTCTGAATCCTTTCTTCCTGCAGGTGTGGTAAGCAGTGGTCTCAGGATGGACCAGGGAGCCAAAGCCACCACCTTCTTGCCGCCAGTATCCTATTCACCAGCCACTCTGGACTTAGTGAACCCCAATATCCCTCTGAGGAGCAGGAAACTGAATGGAGAAGGTGCCACTCCTGCTCTGCCAGGCCTTCCAAGAATGGAGCTCATTTGCAATGCAAAGTAACATGAAGAGAACATCTTTTAGCATTGAAGACATGTGCCAATTCCCCCAGGCTCTGGGAAATGGCAGAGATTGATGTTTTGATGTTATTTTTTAAGGCAGTTAAAAAAAAAAAAAAAGGAAGATTCCCTGTTTTCACATTCCCTTGAATGGTACTGAGGTAGAGGGAGTGAGAGAAAGAAGAGACCTCTTTTAAATATGATCTGTTTTCTTGTGTGCAAGCTGCTTAGAATGCCAATGCCTGCAGGCTATAGGGGAATTCAGATGAGAGAATTTCCTTCATTCTAAATTAAAAAACAAGAGAACTAGACCTCAAGGCTAGCTCTGCCTTGAAATTTTTCCTCAAACATGTTGTTTCACAATTACAATACAATGATTAACAAAGAGTGATTTCTCTTTCAACCAGGAGTTGAAATGAAACACAGACACCCTGCCGGTCACTCTTGGTGGCAAAGTTACTGCAAAGCAAATAACCAGGCATTGGGGGCTTACTATGGTTTTCTTATCAGAGTCAGTCAACAAGAAGTTTATATATAAGTGTGTTCAAAACCTTATTTTCCACCTTGATGCCCAGGGAGGGGTCCTCTGCCTCACTACAGGGGTTAGGGAAGCACTCTGCACACAGAAAGTGATGCCAATTAGTTAGTGCTAACCACAAGAGCTCAAAGCCCCATAGCTGCCTCTACCTAAAATTGTCATAAGTGGAGGAAAATGTTAGTGCATCTCCATTCTGCTGGTTCCTGATGCTCTCACCTAAAGTTTCATCCAGCCTTTCTAACTTCTATCCAAAACTTTGAGGGAGCCCCTTAGAGCTGGGTATGTCCCATGCATCTTTCTATTCCCAGCTCCTATCACAGGACCTGCCTACTGGTAGGCAACTAATATGTGCTTATTAAATAGATGATGTAGAACACGACCCCCAGCAAGTTTCTCACTTGCCTAAAATCACAGCTAATTTGTAACAGAATCATCCCAAGTTTCCCAGTTCCCAGCCTAGAAAGGGATTAAAGATTTAGGCAGGAGGATCCCTTGAGCTCAGGAGTTTGAGGTTGCTGTGAGCTAGGTTGATGCCATGGCATTCTAGCCCGGGCAACAGAGTAAGACTCTGACTAAAAAAAAAAAAAAAAAAAAAAAAAAAAGAGTTAAAAGATTATTAATAATGGCTTCCATTATTGAATACTTCCTATGTGCCACATCCCTCCCCCAGTACTATGGATACATTTTTAATTTAATATTCATCACAACCCTAGATAATAGTGCCCATTTTATAAATGCCAAAACAAGGCCCCATTTGTCCAAAGTCAGACAGCAAGTAAATGTCAGAGCTAATAGGTAGACCAGACCTGCCTGGCCTCACATCCCATGCCTTCTCCACCCCGGGATCATCTCCTTTCTAATCAACAGAAACCAAAAACATTTGTTGGCATGAATCATAATGGCATAAAACCCCAACATACTAAATAAACGGCAGATGCATTTCTTAAAAATGTGTAGAAAATCGGTTTCCTTTTGGTAAGGATTTTATGGAAAAGAATCAGAATCAAAAGTAGGAAGGAAGAGAGGGAAAAATAGGAGTTTAGAGAAGCTGTTATGCCTGTTTAAATAGCACTAAGGCACAAACTGAAGTCCTGTAGGTACAAAAGCACAGAGAGGCAAACTCTGCCCGAGAGTTGGGAGGACGCAAAGGATTCTGGGAGCAGCTGTCTGCTACGTGCCTTAGTCCTAGGAGATTAGTAATTTAAGGGGCTCATAAAAATAAGCAAACAAACTTTCAAAAGCCTGGACCTATGTCTTCCTCTAAAAACCAACAAAGAGCTCCTGCTAAGAGACTGTCACACACATACAAAGAATCATGTTACTACCTCAGCAATCTTTTACCTACAGCTTGGAAATGTGATCTTTTCTGTTCAAATGTGGTTGAAATTTGTTGGGACTGGAAAATAGATTATTCTTTCCTTAAAAGGGCATGCTGACTGTTCTATGGCTAGCACAAGCAGGTTTTATCTTGGCTGATTTAGACTCTCCTTGTGTCAGATTAAACCCAAACAATGCATCTGCTCTAATTCCTCTATCTTATCTAGACAGCCAGGAACATGTGGGCTTGAGGGAGCCCCAGAATACCAAATTCTGGTCTTGAGGCTCAACCTCCACTAGCAAGAATAAGACCTACAATCACTTTAGAATCATACTAACATCGTAGACTGAACAAAATGGAACCAGGAGGCCGGGCGTGGTGGCTCACGCTTGTAATCCTAGCACTCTGGGAGGCCGAGGCGGGCGGATTGCTCAAGGTCAGGAGTTCAAAACCAGCCTGAGCGAGACCCTGTCTCTACTATAAAAAATAGAAAGAAATTAATCGGCCAACTAATATATATATATAAAATTAGCTGGGCATGGTGGCGCGTGCCTGTAGTCCCAGCTACTCGGGAGGCTGAGGCAGAAGGATCGCTTGAGCCCAGGAGTTTGAGGTTGCTGTGAGCTAGGCTGACGCCATGGCACTCACTATAGCCTGGGCAACAAGCGAGACTCTGTCTCAAAAAAAAAAAAAAAAAAAAATTTTGAGTTCAAAATGGAACCAGGGATGATTCAGTCCCATCTCATTTTGCAGATGAGGAAACTGAGGCCCAGAGAACAGCAACCTGTGAACTTAGGAACTTTTCAAAAAAAGGAGTAACATTACACCAGAGTCTTAAGATCACAAGGCCAATCCAGCAGAAGTGCTGTGTTGCTGGTGGTTGTTGTTGCTTTAAATTGGAATTAGTTGCAAATTTAAAAATTAGGAAATTCAGTATGGTGGTTCCTAATTGTGGAATTACCATATGTTCCAGCAATTCCACATCTGGGTATATACCAAAAAGAATTGAAAGAAGGCCACTGGGACAGTTATTCGTGTACCCATTTTCATAGCAGCATTATTCACAATAGCCAAAAGGTGGAGCAAAACCCATGTGTCCATCAACAGATGAATGGATGAACAAAATGTGGTGGTATACATACAGTGGAATATTATTCAGTCGTAAAAAGGAAGGAAATTCTAACACCAGCTATAATATAGATGAACCTTGAAGACATCATGCTTAAATGAAATAAGCCAGTCACAAAATGACCACTATTGTTGTATGATTCCACTTACATGAGATCTATTGAATGGTCAAATTCATATAGACAGAAAGTAGAATGGTGGTTACCAGGGGTGGAGAGAGGAGAGAACGGGGAATCATTGTTTAATGGGTACAGGGTTTCAGTTTGAGAAGACTGAAAAGGTTCTGGAGATGGATGGTGGTGATGGTTACACAGCAATGTGAACGTACTTAATGCCACTGAACTGTACACTTAAAGAGAGTTGAAATGGTAAATTTTATGTTATCTACATTTTATCGCAATAAAAAAATAGAAGTTTCTACATAAATATCCAGACTTCCAGTGTCATCTGAAAAATAGAAGGGCTGGTGACACTGGGCCCACAGTCCCACGGGGGTCTGCACAAAAGCTAACCCCTTTAGGCAGAGAAGATGCTCTCCCATGTTTCATGGCCACCGGTGACACCCTCTTCCCCTTTCTCCCTTCCCAATCAGGTTCCTGAGGCCACTGGTTTGGCTACACATTGGAATCAACTGAAGAGCTTTCAAAAAATGCCCCAAACCCAGGCTCTACCCCAGATCATTGAATCAGAGTCTCCGATGGGTGGGGCCCAAGTGCTAGTAAGTTTGAAGAGCTCCCCAGATGATTCTAATGTGCATCCAGCCCTGACAACCACGAGCCCAGCGCTTCACCCTGATATCACCTGGGGGGCTTTAAAAACGGACGTCTCCTCCTGTAGGTTCTGACTTAATTGGTATAGGATGCAACTGAAGATCAGGATGTGTTAAAGTTCACCAAGTGATTGATATTCAGCACAGATTGAGATCCACTGTTTGTAGGCACTTGAGTTTATATCCCCTACTTTAGACACACAGCACTTGTTTTATCTTTACCCCACCACCCTGACAAATTAAATACATATGTTATATATTACATATATGTATGTATACATACAAACATATTAATATATACACATATTAGTCCTGTGAGGTCAGTAACTCAAGGAGCTCATAAAAGTAAGTAAACTCATTGCAGTGTGCACATGTACTCACACACACACACACACACACACACACACACATAAGGAGTCTATCAGCCACCTGACTGTCCATGGTTGACTCCAAATTCATCCCATAGACCAAAGATAAACCATCACTGAGGTTTTTAAGGACAGTTTTCACATTGGAGTTCTAATGATTAATGATTTGAGTAATTGTAGCCTCCTTGGAATTGGAGACAAAACCTATTTTTTGAACACTTACTTCACCTGTATACTTTTCTTAGTTATCTCCCGTAACCCCCCCCCCAGCACTACAGTGGGGGAGATACTGCCATCCCCGTCCTAGATGAGGTAAGTGTAAAAGCCCACACAGTGATTACTTTGAAGGGAACACCGCTCCTTTGAATTTATAAGTTCTGGAATTTTTCTTAAAATCAGCCATAATCTTTTACAATCACACCTTGTATGTTCCCAAAATGTTCTGTTAAATAGGATTTTTGTAAAGCGATTCTCATTTTAAAGGCACTAAGGGAATTTGTTATTTTTAGGAAACACTTCAGAGAACCCTTTTATAAAACAAATAACCTTTTAGTGCTGTGAACATTAAACTCTTAATGTAGCTGTTTTGTGACTTACGTGTGTTTCAGAGCTAATTTTTTTTTCAACAGTATACTTAATCTGTGTTCAATGTGTATTCCAAAGTGTGTAAGAAGATTTAAGAAAATAAGTGTTCTGGGTCAAAGTAATCAGTTTTCAAACTCTGCCCTCTAACATAATAATAAAAATGATAAGGAAATTTTAAGCTTCTTCCATCTCCCAATTTTCCAGTTGCAAAATTTAAGTCATTTCTTCCTAGAAGAATTTCGCTAATAGAATTTAAGACCACATCTCTTCATCCTACCTAAATGGTCTTTCTATAATAAATTTTCTGTCATTGTGGCAAATTGGCCAATTGTGTGCTGAGAGTCTGGGGTGATTTGGGGTGGCTAAAATAACAGTGTGGACCCTCCCTAACTCAACTGATTGCTCTGTACTTCACTATTAGTAGCGCAAGGAAAACCTAACTGAGCTGAAAATGGGCTAGTTCATTGCACCATAAACAAAGAAATAGAGGCACAAAACTTTAGAACAGAATGTTCCCTTAAAAAAAGAACCGAAGGCCAGAGGCAGAAAAGGTGACTTGACCAGGAAGCCTAGAGGTAGTGATGTGGCCAGCAGCCAAGTAATAAGCGCATCTTCTAGAAACTGGAAGAGGCAAGGAATAAAGTCTCCCCTAGAACTTCCGGAAGTAATATACCCTGCTAGTACCTTGATTTGGGCCTTATAAGACTCACTTTGGACCTCTGACCACCAGAATCGTAAGATAATACATTTGTGTTGTTTTAAGCCACAAATTTGTGATAATTTGTTACAGGAGCAACAGGAAACTCGTATATAAAGCCATGGCTGTTCACTGCATAATTCTTTCAACTTTTCTGTATATTTGAAATTTTTCATGAAAAATGTTGAGATTTTTAGAAAACTCCCATCGGCCAAGAGTGGGAATTAAGTCAAAGGCAAGCTCACTGAACTAGTTTACACTAATCTCTGATTGGGAGGGTTCAGAAGTTGTCGGCCAATGTTATTTAAAAGTTTTAAGTAGAATGCTTGTGACTCATTAGAATTTATAATTGCCCTGATTAATAAGATTGATAAAACCATATTAATTTTATCTCCTACTGATTGATAAAATTACAACCAGTAGGAGAGAAAGTGAAATACAAAAGTTTCTGGAGAATATAGAAGAAATTGCTGTTTTTATTTGAGAAATCCACCACATGGGGAGATCATCCTGGCCTGGCAGCTTCCCTGGGCCCTATTCCCTAATATGTTACAGTTTTTCATTTCTCCCTCTACTTCTGAAACTGCAGGTTCTCCGGAATAGACTAGTCAAAGGATTTGTTGTTATGGTTTATTTCTCCTCTTAGAACACTATAGGAAGAAACTAGGACCGAGCTAGGGGACTAGCAGCAACTGTTTGAATGATTAGATCAGTAACTTATATGTAAAGGTTATTTTTAAGTTAAGGGCTTATTAATCAGAGACCAACTGTGTTAAAGAAAATTAGTCTCCTCTTTATCCAGATGATCATAGGTTTTGGCCTTTTTTCTTTTCTTTTTCTTTTAGATTCTAATCACCCAAATCTGGAAGTTAGACTTCATTATGTCATTCTAAAAGTACAAACTACCTTTAAAAAGAACAGTAAAAAATTCACATTCAAAGAAAACAAAAAGTAGGGAAATCTTAAAGTTGATCTTAAAATTTATGGTTCCAAAATGGCAAACAAAAACTTAAAAATTTTAAACCAAGTTTATAGCCCAAGCCATAGATAAAAATAGAAATCATCGTCATGCATGAAAGAACTCACACACACCCTCTACAGAGTTGTGTTCTCAGGAAAGGGGAGATCTGATTTCTCAAAATCTGTTTTTCAAGCAAAATGAATAAAATATCTCAAATATTTTATAAGTGCCAAACACAGCAGATGGCACTTGCATGGAGATTATATAATCACATTGAAAACCAACCATAAAGTTCTAAGAATATATACCGAGTGAAAATACCTCCACTTCACCCTCTCACTAATCAGAATGACTCTCCTACAGAAATGGCCCACCACCTTCACAGGCTAGAAGGAGAAATGCATTCAGAGCAGAAGTACGTTTCTCCTGCTCAAGGGCAAAACCAAAAATCAAAGGAGTTCAATCAGTGCCAGTGTATTCTCATCACCACAAACACCCCAAACCCAGTGATTTGAACCCAACATAGCCAATGAATTCAAGAAGGATCCACTGTGTAAACCAGGCGTCCTCAAACTATGGCCTGCGGGCCACATGCGGGTGTTTTTGCCCGTTTCTTTTTTACTTCAAAATAAGATATGTGCAGTGTGCATAGGAATTTGTTCGTAGTTTTAAACTATAGTCCGTCCCTCCAATGGTTTGAGGGACAGTGAACTGGCCCTGTTTAAAAAGTTTGAGGACCCCTGGTGTAAACCCTTGTATATTATTTTCATGAAAAACCCAAATTTTTCAATTCAATTTTTGACTACTGAGACTTATTTGCATATCCACAATGCATTGCACACCAATTTCCGACTTCAAAAATTACTAAATTCTTCTTTTTCTTTTGACCTATTTTTCCTCAAAATGAAATTGCTGTTGCAGAATTTCCTGGGGAAAAGGCAGAAGTCAATAACTCTTTGAGGAAAAAAGTCACCATTAGACCATTACAAGTATGAGCTACCCGAAAACTGTGCTGAAAGACACATACACTCTGGTTCCTCTTCAGATCACATAAATTTCTCGCCTTTTAATACCAAAGATTTCTGTGGAGAAAAACAACTGAGCCTTTAACCAAATTCTTGAGACTTTGTATCTGCAGGGGTTGTCATGATGTTAACAAACAAACATTGTAAGTTCTTTCTTGCTTTGTAACTTGTATGTAAGTTGCAATCCTATGTGTCACTTGGAAAGTACAAACATGTTGGAAAAAGCATTGTTTTTTTCAATCAGCCTCCTTTTGCAGTTTTCATGTGTTACCCCTTTGGCCCTGGACAACTGCATCAGGAGACCCTATTGGGTTGCAACTGCCTTTGCCCAGGAAGCAGGGACATGTGGAATGGAAGAAGGCTGTTCATGGGGGGGGGGGGCTTCTGCCCAAGTATCCTCCATTAAGGAATGAGCCCCCAAGTGGCTCAATTCAGTATTTTTTGAGCACCAGTTATATCTTCAGCAACCACTTTATGTCCTCGCTAGTTCTAGGCTTTAGTAGTGCTTCAAGATACATTTTGGATGAGTGAATTTATGAATATGTGAAGTTGTGTTTTAAAATACAGTCTTGTTCTCTAATGAAACATGATGGGAAACTTCCCCCCCCCATAAGACCGCAAGCTCCTTTTCCAACAAAGACCCAACATTCATCCCACTGTACCTAGCAAAGGTTGCACATTTAGCTTATACAAATACATGTGGACCGATTTTTTTTTGTTAAACCAGCTTTATTGAGCTGTAATTTTATATAAAATAAAATCAAATTTTGAGTACAATTAGATGAATTTTAACAAATGTTTGCAATCATGTAACGATCCCTACCATCAAGATAAGGAAGATTGCCATCACCCCAGGAAGTTATTTCCTGCTTTGTAGTCAAGGCCATCTCCCTACTCCCTGGACCCAGGAAACCACTATCTATCACTATTGTTTTGCCTTTGCTAAAATTTCATATAAATTAAATCCTACAGCATCTGCCTTCTTTCACTTATCACAATGCATTTGAGATGTATCCATGCTGTTGTATCAATAATTTCATCTTTATTTTTTAGTACTATACTATCGTACCACAGGTGATGGGCATTCGGGTTGTTTTTAGCTGTAAACAGTATGATTAAAATGACTACATATATGCAAGCGAAAGTCTTTGTATGGTTACACATTTTAGGTTTTCTTGGGTAAATTTTTGGGAGTGGAATCACTGGGTTGCATGGTAAGCATATAGTTGACTTTATAAGAAATTGCCAAATTTTTTCCAAAGTGGCTGTAATATTTTGCATTCCCATCAGCAGTGTATGAGGATTCTGCTTGTTCATCGATACTTGGTATGGTCTGTCTTTTTAATTTTAGCCAGTCTGGTGGGTGCTCTTTCACTGAGCAATTTTAAATTGAATTTCCATAATGACTAATGTCATGGAATACATCTTCATGTGATAGACAGATTAATTCTGATCACTGGCTTTTGTGCAGTATATTATTGAGAACAGCATCAGAAGGGTCAAACATTTTCTCCCTAGACATAGCCACCCACTTGAACATCCCTAGCTATGCAGTCTAGAATGACTGTCCCAACATAACACCACACCTGGAAAAATTTACATGCCTAAAAATGATCCACACTTTAGAAAATATTTCAAAACTAAAATTGCATAGTTAAAGGCCAGATTAATTATCTGTCTTTTCTTTCTGAGGAGAAAGAAAAAAAAACTCTCATCTCACAAATAGAAAGATCTAGAAATGGTGCAGCAGTTCCTTCTCTAACAGTCTTAACTAGACACCCCCATATAGCACATCACTAGCTATCAGATGGCCATATGAGATTTGAAGGTTTCAGAACACTAAATTTGCCTCTCAAAAGAACCAAATGTTAAACTACACCACACATGTCGTTAGTCTCTTATAGTATTCAATTTTCTCTTCATCTTATTTTAGGTGGGATTCAAAACACCCACCACGGATTTTTTTTTTTTTTTTATGAGAGAGAATGTTGTTTTGGTAGAAAATGTGTTCAACTCCTAATCATTTGTCAAGGTTTCTTTATGTGAGATGTAGCTTTCCATCTACTTAAAGTACAGTAAATTACTCATATTCAGGACATCAAAAAAATGTCACCTCTTTACTTAAGAAAGAATACAATCAATCTACACAATTATCCTCTCCATCACTAACAATCTTGAAAAAAATCCTAGGGAACTTGTCTCTATAACTCTTCCAAATTCTCCACTAGAAATTCACATAGACCCTGAGTCTCTCCTCCCAATTTTCCACCTTCACTCCAACTGCATACTATAAATGTTGTTCTCCAACCTTTAAGCTGGAGAATCAAGCTCAATAAATTGTTGGGTTTTTTTTCCAATACCAGAAAGTTTCTTCAGACATAATTTATATAGTAACATTTTCTTGTTGGAAATGAAGAAAAGACAAAAAGACATAAGAAAAAACCCATTTACAGCTGACATCCATTAATTTGCATCATCCTTCTGTAACTTTAATCTGTTCTTGTACCTGGTTGGAGATTACAGATTTAGTTGGCTTGCTTGCATTTGACTCTGCAGGTGTAGAAGAATGACCATAATGAAATGAATGAGTCTTTCAGGGACCTTAGATGGATCCATTCTTTTTTATAAGCCCTTAGTGTTGGTAACTGCATCTATATCAGTCTAAATTTTTGTTTCCATCTTTAGGATAAGGGGACTATTCCGTTTTTGTAAATATGCAATGCTTGACTTATTTCTTTGACAAGCATATTTTCCAACGTAAGACATGCCATTTTAAATCCAAACATAAGTTTAAATGCCTGAGATTTGGCCAAAGAAACAGAGACAGGGTATCAGATGAGAGCACTGTGGTATTTTTGCTCATGTGTTAATTACTCCAAGGAGGATTGAGCCCCCGAAGACATTTTGCCTGACATCCGTCAATCAGCCCTTTTGTGGAAATCAAAATCATCTAATCAGTTGCAAAACTCAGAAAGATTGATAAACACAATTATGGCTTGCCTCCCGTATTTTCTTACGGAAGTCCTTTGCCACAATCCATCTCTATATCCAGCCCTGAGATCTTTTAACTCTGAAGTAGTTGACCCTCCCCTCTCCCCCAGTGCCCTGTTGTAACTAAGAGGCTTGGGGTGCTTGAAGCCAAATTCACGATGCAGTAAGCAGCAGAGGAATGAAGGAATCTGAAAATAGCATTCCTGCTGCTCAGAGCATCATCTTAATAAGCAGAGGCACTGATTTTGCCTTTAAAAAAAGTATCACCACACATGGTAATTATTTAAACCATGTATTAGTAATGCTTTCCCAATATCATTTTTTATATGTGTGTAGGTCCAAAGCATGGCTGTTCCTTTTAACAATAAGTCCACCTGTGGGCACAGGATGGATGGGGAGAACTCCCCTCCCCCCATCTCCATGCACCAGGCTCACGCCATGCCAGAGAGCTGCAGATGCAGAGTCCAAGAAGGGTTACAGCCTGGGGCATGACAAGGATGGGCCAATGCCTTAGAATTCTCCAGCCATATGTGCCAACTCCACCTTCCCCCCACCTCCTCCCCCCCCAGAGCAGGGCTGTGATCATGCCACTTTGGAACAGCTCTTACATCAACTTGCCGCCAATAAACACTGGCTGATGGGCCAGTTGAATGAACCAGTAAAGCCTTCCAAAACCTGGAGGTTCACAGACCTCAGGCCTTCTCTGCTTGGCCAGACTTTACTCACCACAGAAGCCCAGGGGAGGATTCTGGGGGTCCCCCAACTCCATTCTCCAAATGGCTGCCAAATGGAACTACTGAGTAAAAAGCATTTAAAGGAGAAAAAGAAAAATAACTCAGAACATGGCATTTCCAAAAAGACTGCTCCTTTGCAGTCCTTACAGCATTTCCTATCACTGCATACATGAGTCCTTCCCTCTACATGGGCTCGGTCTAATGGCACACGGTTCCCATAAGCTTAGAAAGGAAGTGAGAAGGCCAAACAAAGTAGTGAATGTGTAACCTAGAGTCACGGATTCTTAGAGCCAGAGTGGCCTAAAAGGCCCTATAATCCAATCATCTGGTTCTACAGATGAAAACATTATGGCCAAGAGATAGTAGGTACGGCTTACCCAAGATTATAATCTGGTAGTCTAAAATTGATTTAATGCACCTTCTCTTTACTTTTCAAAATAAATAACTATGAATTACCACACCAAGAATAATAGTAAGGTAACACTTGTCGTAAGCTCACTGTTGCCAAGTACTGTGCCGAGTGCCATTCACAGATTATTTCATTTAAACCTCACAACAATCCTATGAGCTGGTTACGCTTGTTAGTCTTATGTTACAGTTGACACTGAAGCATGCTTAAACCCTGGCCAGAGGTCACATAGCAAATGGATGGAAGAGCCTATGCCTTTAACCGTACAATCTGTACTCACCGACATTCGAAACTCCTGTGGTGACCTTCGGCACCTCCTGAATCAGTACTATATGAAGTGTTTTCAGAATCCTTGAGGAATCGTGTGGTCACAGAGAACCAGGGTAACCCATTTCTCAAACTGTCAGAAAACAGATTGATTGTAGCTGCTTGCCATGAGCAAGATCTAATTAACTACTTGTTTCAGTCTTCTGCATGTGCCAAGCTGGATTATTTATAGAAAGGCCAAGTCCACTTGATACATCTTGAGAAAGCAAACCCTTGTTTGGTACTTAAAGGGCTCAATGTTTTCTGGAATTCTTCCCTCCAAATCACTTTTTACCCCACCACCTCTAGCAGTTATGAACGTCCAACTCTGCCTGTGAAAGTCTAACACCAACTCATTCACCCAGCTGACAGCCGCCCAGAGCCTGGGCCACACACACCAGCAACCCCCAGGGTCTGTGGGGACCTAGAGAAGACTTTTCTACTCACTTGAGACACAGAGCATAAAGACTTTCAGCTGCAGAGGTCTGGTCTGGAATATTCTGAAATGTATACAGTGGTGCCAAAGACATTTGAGCTGAATGCTGCCATCTGAGAGCACAGCAGTGGTTGAGCAGAAGGATGTTCTCACAAAAGCAGTATAGGGTAGTGCATAAAAAGAATGGGTTTTGCAGTCAAATTTCAATTTGAATCTTAGATCTTGCATTTTCCAGTTTTGAGATCTTGAGCAAGTTATCAACCTCTCTGAGACTCAGTTTCCCCATCTGTAAAAGAGAAAGAATAATAACAGCTACCTCATGGGGCTAGTGTGAAGATTAAATGAGATAATATAAGCATCTAGCACCAAGCCTGGCAGATAGTAACAAGTTAATTGACATTCTTTATGTTTGTATTAACTCTGCCTCTTTCCAGTGGAGAGAGAATGTTTTCTCGTCTTCATTCCAGGAGAGGGGAAAAGGGTGAGATTGGTGGGGGCCAGTGGGTGTGTAAAAACTTAGGCAGAAAATTCTAATCCAGTGGATCCCAAGGCCAGGAAAATCTAAGTAATGACTGTAAGTCTGGGCAGGAAAATAATACAGCCAATTATACCTACTTTCCAGTACTTTTCAAGCATATATTTATAGCATATGTTTAGGTGTTTATGCTGTATATATAATTAGCCATTTTTCTCCAGCATATCCAGTAATTATTTTATCAAATTCACATCTGTTTTAATTAGGCATGTACACACTTTACTATATTGTAAAATGTCAAACACACTATAAAATAGCTCAGAGTACATTAACACATAAAAACAAAAATTCATTTGACATATCACAAACAGCTGCAAGAAGCTCATAGACCCAACCAGCTGCTCTTCGACAACTTCTAGCCAACGGCTGTTCTGTCAGGTCCTTCAGAGATTACTCCCATGCCGGAGCTGCAGTTTCTGTTTTCAGTTCTCTTGCCTTGACATGATTGGCGGATATGGTGTTTGGGGAAACGTGTAAGTTAGCTGGTTCCACACATGCCAACCCGTCTTCACTCTGCCAACTTGGAGAATCTCAGTGCGGATGATAATACCGAATACCTCAAATCCAGACCGGCTTCAGCTGCCAACTGTATGACTCCCTCGTTGTACAGATGGGGACATTGAGAACCAGAGGGAGGAACTTACTTAGCGAATGAAGTGGGACCACGCTGGGGCATTCAATGCCCAGTCTGGTGCTTCTTCTACCCTGACGGATTTCTAAATCAGAGCATGCATCAGAATCACCAGGGGTGCTGGTGTACAAAGCCGATTCCCAGAGCCCACTCTGACTGAGAAGGCCTGAGATGGAGCCAAGGACTATATATTAACATTTTAACAAAGGTTGCTAGTAATCCCAGATCAGCCAGTTCAAGGATCTACACTTAGGGATCACAGTGTCGACATCTCCTGGCATTTCTGACATTTCTTCATATTCTCTCTGTCTGAAATTATCCCCATTTCTGATCGGGAGACACGAACAGGACTTCAGTGGTTATGACTGTTGACTTGCCAGAATATTGGAACTGATTAATCCAGACCAAAATCTTCTCTGAGGGGAATATTTAGTGGTAGATTATCACTTTTACTCCTTAACTAAGCCCTTTGGGATGGCTTTGTGCTCTGGTGGAGTGTTTTCTGTGCAGAAGCACATGGTACCCATGTTCAGTTACTTTCCACAGAGAAGAACTCACCAGAAGTTCCTCAACACTGCTGCTGAGTGAATCTCTCTCGTACCAGTTTTCTGATTTGGTTTTTGGTTTTTGGGTTTTTTTTGAGAAGAGTCTCGCTCTATTGCCCGGGCTAGAGTGCCATGGCATCAGCCTAGCTCACAGCAACCTCAAACTCTTGGGCTCAAGCAATCCTTCTGCCTCAACCTCCCAAGTAGCTAGGACTACAGGCATGCACCACCATGCCCGGCTAATTTTTTCTATATATTTTTAGTTGGCCAATTAATTTCTTTCTATTTATAGTAGAGACGGGGGTCTCACTCTTGCTCAGGCTGGTTTTGAACTCCTGACCTTGAGTGATCCTCACACCTCGGCCTCCCAGAGTGCTAGGATTACAAACATGAGCCACCGAGTCTCGCCCAATTTTCTGATTTGTTGATCAGCAATGGACCAGCCAATAAATAACTGGTCAGGATAAAGAGAAAAATCACATAATCATCAATAAATAATTGACAAAATTCAATACCCACTCGTGATTTTATATTTTTGAAAACCTCTCAGTAAACTTTGAAGAGAGGGAAAGCCATGTAGTCTTATAAAGAGCATCTAGAAAAAAAAAAAAAACACAAACAAACCTACAGGTAATATCATACATAATGGTAAAAGATTAAATACTTTCCCTGCAAAATGGAAAAAAGTAAAAAATGTCTGCTTTTAGCAATTCTATTTAATGTTTGACTTCTGGACATCTTAACCCAGGCCAAAAAAAAAAATGTATAAATATTAGAAAGAAATAAGTACAGCTATCTTTATTTGCAGACAGTATGAGTGTATGTAGAAAATTCTTAGGAATCTACAAAAATTAAAACCTACTAGAACTAATAGGTTCTAGTAGGCAAGAACTAATTTGGCGAGGTTGCTCTATATAATGTCAATATTTAAAAAATCAATCACATATTTTGTCAACATGCATTGAAAAATTAAAAAATTTTAAATAACTTATATAATACCATCAAAAACATAATAGTTCAGAATAAATTTAAAAGATATGTAAGACCACTATACTGAAAACTATGAAACATTGCAGAGAAAAATTAAAGACAATCCAAATAAATGAAGAAAGATATTATGTTCATACACGGGAAAATTCATTATTGGTAAGATATCAGTTCTCCAAAATAGATCTATGGCTTTAATGTAATCCCAATCAAAATCCCAGAATACTGTTTACACTGCTTGTTTTCAATACTCACTATAAAGCTACAATAATCAAGATAGTATAATATTAGTGTAAGAATATACAAATAGGGAGGTGACATTCTTTTCAAATGCACACAGACTATCCTCCAAGATAGATCATGTTAGACCACAAAACAAATCTCAAGTTTAAGATTGTAATTGTAACAAGTACCTTTTCCAACCATAAAGATATAAAACTAAAAAATATAATAACAGGAAGAAATGTCACAAATACCTAGAAATTGAATAATACACACAACCCATGGCTCAAAGAAGAAATCAAAAGGGAAATCAAAAAATATCCTTAGACAAAATTTAAACACAATATACCAAAATTTAAGATGCAGCAAAAGCATTCCTAAGAGGGAAATTTTTTATCATGATAAATTTCTAGTTAACAAAAAATAAAGATCTCAAATGAACAACTTAAATTTATCCCTCAAAGAACTAGAAAAAGAATAAACTTCAGTCCAAGGCTATAAGAAAATAATAAAAATCAGAGTGGATTAATGAGTGGAAATAAATGAAATAGAGATTAGCAAAATAGAAAACAACGAAATTAAGAATTTTTGTAAAGATAAAATTGACAAACACTTAGCCATACTAAAGGAAAAAAAACTCTCAAAATCATAAATGAAAAAGGAAATATCACAACTAATACCATAGAAATGCAAAGGATCATAAGAGACTAACTATGAACAATTATTCACCAGCAAACTAGATAACCAAGAAAAAAATGGATACATTTCTAGAAATATACAA
Source organism: Microcebus murinus (assembly GCF_040939455.1). NCBI lineage: Eukaryota > Metazoa > Chordata > Mammalia > Primates > Cheirogaleidae > Microcebus > Microcebus murinus. The sequence continues at coordinate 90,230,898 of NC_134111.1, read as the reverse complement.
CCTAGCAAGACTGAATCATGAGAAGACAGAAAATCTGAACAGGCCAATATTAAGTAAGGAGATTGAATCAGTAGTCAAGAAACCTCTCAAAGAAAAGTTCAGGACCTGATGGTGTCACTGGTGAATTCTACCAAACATTTAAAGAAGCATTAATGCCAATCTTTCTTAAACTCTTCCAAAAAATTAAGAAACACTTCCAAACTCATTGTACAAGTTCAGCATTATTCTGATACCAAAGACAAAGATGCTATAATAAAATTATAGGTCAATATTCCTGATCAAGATAGATGTAAATACACTCAAAAAAATACTAGCAAACTGAATTCAACAGCATATTTAAAAGATCATACACAATGATCAAGTGGGATTTATCTCTAGGGTGCAAGGATGGTTCAATGTACACAAAACAATAAATGTGAGACACATTAGCAGAATGAATAAAAATCATATGATCTTAATAGATACAAAATAAGTGAAAAATTCAAAATCCTTCCATGATAAAAATTCTCAAGAAACTAGATATAAAAGGAATATACTTGAATATAATAAAGGCCATTTTTGAAAAGCCCATAGCTAACACCATGCTCAATGGTAAAATGCTGAAAGTTTTTTCTCTAAGATCAGGAAAAAGACAAGAATGCTTATACTCACCTCTCCTTTTAAGTATAGTACTAAAAGTCCTAGCAAGAGCAAGTAGGCAAAAGATATAAATGACATCCAAATTAGAAAGGAAGAAGTAAAATGCTCTGTTTGCAGACTACATGATCATATATATAGAAAATCCTAAAGACTCTACCACAGAATTGTTAGAACAAATTCAACAGCATATGAAAAACAAAATACAAAAATCACTTATGTATAAGTGATTTATCTATACACTTATCTATACACTAATAACAATGAAAAAATTAAGAAAATAATCTAATTTATAATAACACCAAAAGATAAAATAAAATACCTAAAAAAATTTAACCAAGGAGGTAAAAATCTGTATACTACAAAGTATTGAAGGAAACTGAGGTAGACACAAATAGAAATATGTCCTACATTCAGGAATTGGAAGAATATTAATAAAATACCCATACTACCCAAAGTGATCATGAGATTCAATGCTATCCCGATCAAATTTCCAAAAGACCCTAAATAGCCAAAGCAAGAACAAAGCTGGAGGTATCACACTATCTGATTGCAAAATATAATGCAAAGCTATAGGAATCAAAACAGTATGATGCTGGCATAAAAACAGACACATAGACCAATGGAACAGACACCCCAGACATAAATCCATACATTTACAGCCAATTGATTTTTGACAAAGTTGCCGAGAAAACAATGAAGAAAGCACAGTCTCTTTAATAAATCATGTTGGGAAAACTGTATATCCACATGCATGAACCCTTATCTGACATCATTTATAAAAATACCTCAAAATTGATTAAAAACTTAAATATAAGACCTGAAACTATAAAAGTATTAGAAGAAAATATGGGGGGAAGCTTCTTGACATTTGTCTGGGCAAAAGTTTTTTAGATATGACCCAAAAAACACAAGCAACAAAAAGCAAAAATAGACAAATATGATTGCATCAAACTAAAAAGCTTCTGTGTAGCAAACAAAACAATCAGAGAGAAGACACAACCTACAGAATGGATAAAAATATTTGCAAACTGTACACCTGATAGGGGTTAATACCCAAAATATATAAGGAAATCAATTCAATGGGATGAAAACTAATAACCCAACTAAACAATGGGCAAAATATGACATAAATAGCCAACAAGTATCTGAAAAAATGTTTAGCATCACTAATCATCCAGGAAATGCAAATCAAAACCATAAGATATCACCTCACACCCATTAGAAAGGCTATTATCAATAAGTCAAAAGATAAATTTTGGCAAGTATGTGAACAAAAGGGAACCCTTATACATTGTCAGTGGAAATGTAAATTGGTACAGCCATTATGGAAAACAGTATGGAGATTCCTCAAAAAAAAATTAAAAACAAAACTACCATATAATCCAGCAATCCCACTTCTGGGGATATATATAAAAGTAATAACATCAGTATCTCAAGGAGGTATCTGCATTCTGATGTTTATTGCAGCTTTATTCACAATAGCCAAGATATGGAAACAATCTGTGTCCATCAACAGATGAATGTATTTAGAAAATACGCTATATGTACAATGGAATATTATTATCCCTTAAAAAGAAGGAAATCCTCTCATTTGTGACAACATGGTTGAATCTGGAGGACATTATGCTAAGTGAAATAAGCCAGGCACAGAAAAACAAATATTGATTGATCTCAGTTATATATGAAATCTATAAAAGTTGAACTCATAGAAGCAGAAAGTAGAACGGTGGTTACCAGAGCCTGGAGGGGAGAGAGGAGACTGGGGATACTGAGTTTCAGTTAGACAGGATGAATAAGTTATGGAGATCTAATGTAAAGCATGATGACTATAATAATGCTGTATTGTATACAGTAGTCCCCCCTTATCCATGGTTTCACTTTCTGTGGTTACAGTTACAGTCAACTTCAGTCTGAAAATGTTAAATGAAAAATTCTAGAAATAAACAATCCATAAGTTTTAAATTGTGTGCTATCCTGAGTAGCATGATGAAATCTCATGCCTTCCTGCTCTGTCTCGCCCAGGATATAAATCATTCCTTTGTCCAGTGTATCCACAGTATATGCCCTTACCCACCTGTTAGTCTCTTACTAGCCAATCATTATCAGATCAACTGTCCCAGTATCACAGTGCCTGTGTTCAAATGACCCTTATTTTACTTAATAATGGCTCCAAAGCACGAAGGTAGTGATGCTGGCAATTCAGATATGCCAAAAAGAAGTTGTAAACTGCTTCCTTTAAGTAAAAAGTTGAAAGTTCTCATCTTAATAGGAAAAACAATCATACTGAGTTCGCTAAGATCTACAATAAGAATGAATCTTCTATCAATCGAATCATGAAGGAAAAAGAAATTTGTGCTAGTTTTTCTGTTGCACTTAAACTACAAAAGTTACAGCCACAGTGTGTGATAAGTGTTCAGTTAGAATTAAAAATACATTAAATTTCTGAAAGATGTGAACAGAAATGTATTCCCATTGACAGCAATTGTGTTTGGTATTATTTGTGGTTTCAGGCATTCACTGGGGGGTCTTGGAACTTATCCCCCACAGATAGAAAACAAGTGTAGGAGCCCCACCCTAAGAGAATAGACCTGAAATGTTTTACTGCCAGAAGAAATGGTGACTATGTGAGGTGATGGATATGTTAATTAGTTTGATTGCAGTAATTATTTCACAGTATAGAATGTTTTATTCCATTTGTGCTGCTATGACAAAAACATCCCAAACTGGGTAGCTTATAAATATCAAATGTATTTTATTAGAAAGTCCTGGAGGCCAGGAAGTCCAAGATCAAGGTGCTGGCAAGCTCAGTTGTCTGGTGAGGGCTGCATCCACCAGAGTAAAGGAACACTGTATTCTCGCCTAGCAGAGGTCGAAGGGTAAGTGAGCAAATGCTGCATGAAGTCCCTTTTATAAGGGCCTTAATCCTACTCATTACGAAGGAGCCTTCACGGCCTAATCACTTAAATGCTCCACCTCCTAATACTATCACATTGGCAACACCTGGGACCATATTTAAACCATAACATTCTGCCCCAAAATTCATGTCCTTCTCATAAGCAAAATACATTCATTCTATCCCAGTAGCCCCAAAAGTCTTAGCTTGTTCCAGCTTCAACTCAGAAGGCTAAAGTTTAGAATCTCATCTAGCTAATCATTTAAATCAGATATATATGAAATTCAAAGACATGTTTAATCCTGAGACAAATTTTTCTCCAGCTGTGAGCTTGTGTGATGAAACAAGTTACATGCTTCCAAAATACAATAGTGGAACAGGCACAGGACAGATATTTCTATTCCAAAAGGGAAAATGGGCAAGAAGAAAGAGGTAACTTTCTCAAATGAGTTGAAAACCCAATAAGGCAAACAACATTAAATCTTAAGGCTTGAGAATAATGTTTGACTCCATGCCTCAACTTCCATACACACTGGGGTGGCAGTTGAGTGCCTAAGGCTGCAGCCCATGTATCAGCTCTCACAGGCTACAGTACAGTGCCTGCAGTTCTCCCAGGCTGGCATTGCATGCTGGGAGCTCTATGTCTGGGGGCTCTGTAGTGGCCCTTTCCCCACTGTTCCACTAGGCATTGCCCTAGAGAGGACTGTGTGGTGGCTCCACTCCTGCCTGCCACAGGTTTCTGCCTGGACCCCAAAGTTCTTTGAGGCATCCTTTAAAATCTAGGTGTAGGAAGCTGTGCTTCCAAAGCTCTTGCAATCTACACTTCTGTAGAACTAGCACCACATAGACACTGCCAAGGCTCATTGTTTGTGCCTCTCAGTGCAGCAGCCTGAGCCACACATGGGGCCATCTGAGCCACAGCTGGGACTGCCAAAGAGCACTAGGGCAGAATGCAGGGACCAGAAACCTGCAGTGGCCCTAAGCAGTGAGTCTCAAGGTCCAATGGGTGCCCTGCACCCTCCCTCAAAACCATTATGCCCTCAAGGCCCTGGCACTCTGAGGCTGTGAGTGCCAGGGCATGGCAGCCTCAAAGATCTCTGAAATGCCTTTGGGGTCATTCTCCCCTTGCCTTGATGAATAGCACCTGGCTTCCTCTGGCCATACTAATCTCCTTATCAAATAGTCTCTTGACCACTCCTGTGGTTTTCTCTCCTAAACACATTTTATTCTTTACCTGACCTGGCTGAGAATTTTTCAAGTTTTTATGTTCTGCTTCCTGTTGTGATTATAAATTCCATCTTTAACTCATTTCTCTTTTTTCACATTTTGCTATAAGCAGTTAAGAGAAGCCATGCAGAACCTTGAACACTTTGCTGCTTAGAGATTTCTTCTACCAAATATCCTAGTTCATTGCTCTTGAGTTCTGCCATCCACAAAGTCCTACAACATGGGCATAATTCAGCCAAGTTGTTTGCCAGGTTATAACAAGGATGGCCTTTCCTCCAGTTTCCAATACCTTTTCCTCCCTTCCATCTGAGACCTCAGCAAAATAGTCATTTCTGTCTATATTTCTATGAGCACTCTGGCTCGACCACTTAGGTAATCGCTAAGAATACCGAGGCCTTCCCTACATCCCTCCTCTGCTTCTCACCAGAATCGCCCTACACCTTCTCCCTACACCTCACCAGAATCGCCCTACACCTTCTCCCTACACCTCACCAGAATCGCCCTACCCCTTCTCCCTACAGCTCACCAGAATCGCCCTACACCTTCTCCCTACACCTCACCAGAATCGCCCTACACCTTCTCCCTACACCTCACCAGAATCGCCCTACACCTTCTCCCTACACCTCACCAGAATCGCCCTACCCCTTCTCCCTACAGCTCACCAGAATCGCCCTACACCTTCTCCCTACACCTCACCAGAATCGCCCTACACCTTCTCCCTACACCTCACCAGAATCGCCCTACACCTTCTCCCTACACCTCACCAGAATCGCCCTACACCTTCTCCCTACACCTCACCAGAATCGCCCTACACCTTCTCCCTACAGCTCACCAGAATCGCCCTACACCTTCTCCCTACACCTCACCAGAATCGCCCTACACCTTCTCCCTACACCTCACCAGAATCGCCCTACACCTTCTCCCTACACCTCACCAGAATCGCCCTTCGTGCTCCATTCACAGCAGCACAGGCTTTTTCCAGCATTCACTTCAAAACTGTCCCAGCTTCTACTCATTACCCAGTTGCAAACCACTTCCTCATTTTTAGGTATTTGCTGCAGCAACGCCTCCACTTCTCCAGCAATAATTTCTGCCTTAGTTCGTTTTGTGCTGGCATAACAAAATACCTGAAGCTGGAAACTCATTTCTCACAGTTCTGGAGGTTGCAAAGTCCAAGATCAAAGCACCAGCAGGTTCTGCTGCCTGGTGAGGGCTTCATCCCCCAGAGGGGAAGAACGCTGTGCCTTCCCGTGGCAGAAGGTGAAAGTGCAGGTGTGTTGAGCTGCATGAAGCCTCTTTTATTATATAAGGACCTTAATCCCATTCATGAGGGAGGAGTCCTCATGGCCTAATCACCTCTTTAAAGGCCCTACCTCTTAACACTATCACATTGGCAACACCTAAATTTTAGAGGGGACATACTCAAAGCATAGCATTCTCCAAGAGAAATGAAGACCAATTGCCCCAGAGAAAGAGAACAAGAATGTTCACAACACATGTATTCACATTCTCCAGAAAACAATGCAGATGGCTATCAATAAAACAATAGATAAACAAATTACAATATATTCATACAATAAAATACTACTCAGTGATAAAAAAGAAACCACTGATACATGCAAAAAACTTGGATGAATCTCACTAATATGCTGAGTGAAAGAATTTGGACACAAAGGAGTACACCCTATAGGATTCCATTTATATGAAGTTGTAGAATGGGTGAAACCAATGTATAGGGATAGAAGTCAGAATAATGATTGTCTCTAGATGGTAGAATTGACTGGGAAGGGGTTTGGGGGGATGATAGAAATGTTCTATACCTTAATAGGGGTATAAGTTACATGAATGTTTATACTTATAAAAATTCATCAAACTATACACTTACTACCTATGGTTTTCATGGCATATCAATTACACCTGAATTTAAAAGGGGAGACAAATAAATAAATAGCAGGTGCTACAGGGACTTATTTTACTAAATTAGTGCTGCCTTTCCTTCTACAATTTATTTCTTAACTTCTTTAGTGTTCCTGTGACTTCCCAAATAATTGACTTGTACACAAATCTTTGTCTCAGGTACTGCTTCTGGGAAAATCAATCTAAAACAATCGCTTTGCTACTGAGTAATAGATCTGAGATTTGAAAACAGGTCTTTCTGATTCCAAAGTCTTAATTCATCATGCTACCTTAAACACATGCTTACAATGGAACACTTTATTTATCATTATCAATCTGTGACACATCAAGTAATCAAAAAAACAAAAGGAAATGATTTTTTTAATTCATAAGGTTAAAGTGGCATATGTGTGTGTGTCTCTCTATCTTACAGAGAACATACCTTTTTTAAAGTATTATACTGAAAAGCCCTTAATAGATTCTGAAACTTAGAAATTGTTAGTTCCTGTTCTCTGAACACTGCACAATAAAACTGTAAATTAATAACAAATGTCAAATCAAAAATAAATACTTTCCAAATATTAAAAATTAAAAAGAAAAGTATCTCTCCTAAATAATAAGAAGAATGTAGAAACTTAAAAATACAATATGGCTAAAGATGTACTTTTATATAATATGTAGCCACAATATTTGCTACTTTTTTTAAAGACAGAATCTTGTTCTGTTCCTCAGGCAGAGGTACAATGGTACAATCATAGCTCACTGCAGTCTTCAAGTACTGGGCTCCAGTGATCCTCTTGTCTCAGCCTCTGAAGCAGCTGGGACTATGGACATGCACTACCACATATGGCTAATTTTTATTTTTTAGAGACAGGGTCTCACTATGTTGCCCAGGCTGGTCTCCAGCTCCTTGCCACAAATGATCTTCCCACCTCAGCCTCGGGACTGCAGGCCCAAGCCATAGCCCCCAGCTGCTACTATTTTAAAAGAAGATAAAATAATAAACTTTTCAACTCAAGAAACTAAAAAAAAATGACAAAACTTAACTCAAGAAAAAGAAGAAGATAATAAAGATAAATAAATACATAAATGAATTAAACATAGAAAAGCAAAATTGATAAATGATACCAAGAATTGGTTCCTTGGAAATTCAATAAAATAGACAAATCTCTGAATAAGCTAATCAATAAATATAAAAAGAAAAATCATAAATAAATGCATTTAGGAACAAAAGATGATAAAGAAATGGAAATAGATACAGAGAAGATTTTAAAATTATGAGTAAAAACATCACTGGGTATATAAATATATTAATAAATCTCAATGAAATAGGTAGCTTTTGGCAGCAGCAGCTGTGGGTGAGGAATAATAAATGGAATCAAGAAGTAATTTTATTTTTAATTACCTCCAACAAAAATTCTGGAGCTAAGTGATTTTATAGGTAAGTTATTATAAATCTTCAAAAAGCAGAAAATTCCCATTCTATGTAAACTTTTCCATTATACCAAAATAAGTAGGGCTCTGCCCAATTTATTTCGTAAAGTTATCTAACTGTGTTACCAAACACTGAGAAAATGGTACCCACATACACATGCATACAACTATAGATGTACAGAGAACAGTTAACATAGCAGGCCTGTCTCTTCGCCCTTAGAAAGTCCTGCTTACAAGTGTGGCTCTTGGCTGCTGTCTGGGAACTTGGAATTCAGGCAGGTTTCTACCCCTGTAATTGATGAGTGAGTGGCTCACTGTTTCTAAACTGTTTATCCAAACAATATGTTTTATGCTGAACCCCAGCTTTCCTTCTGGGATTCTGGAACTTTGGTATACACCAAGCAGAGGCTTTCTACATGATCAACCTCCAATAAAACCCCTGGACACCGAGTCTCTAATGAGCTTCCCTGGTAGACATGATTTCACATGTGTCGTGATACTTATTGCTGGGGGGATTCAGTGCATCCTGTAGGACTCCACTGGGAAAGGACTCTTAGGAGCTTCTGCCTGGGTTCCCCTGAACTTCATTCCAATCACCTTTCCCTTTGCTGATTTTACTCTGTAGGCTTTTGCTGTAACAAATCGTAGCATGAGTATAACTATACACTGAGTCCTGGGAGCCCTTCTTGCAAATTAACAAACCTAATAATGGTTTGTTAGGCAATAGACCTTACATGTAGACGCTAAAATTCTAAGATGCTAATGAACATTAAAATAATGATTTTCCAAAGCCAAATTTTAGTTCAGTAATGTTAGTGTAGTTAATCCTTGAACAACGCAGCTTTGAACTGCATGGGTCCACTTGTACATGGGTTTTCTTCTTCCACCACCCTTGAAACAGCAAGACCAACCCTTCCTCTTCTGCCTCCTCCTTAGCCTGCTCAATGTGAAGATGATGAGGATGAAGACCTTTATAATGATCCACTTTCACTTAATAAATAGTAAATATATTTTCTCTTCTTTATTATTTTATTAATGTTTTCTTTCCTCTAGCTTACTTTATTTGTAAGAATATAGTATATGATATATATATATATATATATATATACAACATAGAAAATATGTGTGAATTGACTGTGTATGTTATAAGCAAGGCTTCCAGTCAACAGTAGGTTATAAGTGGTTAAGTTTTTGAGGCGTCAGAAGGTATACATGGACTTTCAACTGTGTGATGGGTCAGTACCCCTAAACCCCATGTTGTTCAAGGGTCAATTGTATTAAAAATGAGTAATAGAAAAATATCTAGTAATATAGTAGCTCATATCAATAAAGTAAGTTTTAAAACATATGATCTTCTCAAAAGAGACTGAAAAAATTCAGTAAAGTTAATATTAATTTCAAAAAAATATTTAAAACTAAAAATATTAATAAAAGGATACTTTGTTTAGAAGATTCTTTATCTTCAATATAATGAAGAATATCCTCAAACCTTCACCATCATCATGCTAAATGGTGAAATATAGCTCCTAAAGCCATCCCCATCTAAAATTGAGACCAAATAAGAATTTTTTTTTAATTAGGGAGAGAGGGGGGAGGAATTCAAATAAGAATTTTTAACAAACCACCACAATTAACGTTGTCTGGAATCTCTTTGTGATGCAATAAAATATGAAGCAAAAACAAGAGATATTAGAATTTCTTTAAAAAAGGAAGAGGCAGTTGCATAACTAGAAAATTCAAGAGTTTATCAAATTATCTGAATATCAGAAAACTGTTTTTAAAAGTAATTAGCTTTACTTTGCATTAATACCATTTATGAGTGGTTAAGCACACAGAACGATAAAATAACCCATGTACAAAAGCTACAAAAACTATACAATATCTAGAAATACCTTTTAAAAGAAGTACGAGTGATCCATAAGAAAACTCAACACTCTATTGAATATATAAATAAATCAAGAGTTGTTTCTTGAATGGAAACACTGAATAGTGTTCAGATACCAGTTCTAGAATTCATTTACAGCTTTAATATAATAAGAGACTGAACATACAAACAGACAATGACAAGATCCTGTATAAAAACAGAACTCTGATCCAAAACCTGCAGCAACCTGTCCGGAAAACCAACCTCTTATCTACCATAACCAACCAGTCCAGGAAGTCAGACTTGAAGGAGGCCAGACTATTATCTCTAGTATTAATAACAATCCAAGAAGTTAGACCTAACTTCTCTAACAATCAGCCCCAAATCACCAGGACTTGATTAATAACTGACAACTTTCCTAATTTTTGTCCATACTTCCAACTTAAGATCAAAGAGAAAGCCAAATATGCCTCCCAAACCAATTACATTGTATGCTCACTTCTAATTAGCATCTATACTTTCTCCATGTTAACAGACTCCAACCGGACACACCTGAAGCTTTCCCACCCCTCTGCCTGCCTCTGAGTCTCTGTCAAACACAAGTGATGGTGGCTGATTCTTGCTCTAGCAAATTCTGAATAAATAGCCTTTGCTTGTCCTCATTTGGTTGGTATTTATTTCCACAATAATTTAGACTAAAATTCTAATGAGACTTTTTTTAACTTTGCAAAATAATTCTAAAGCTCATCTTTAGAGATAACCATCTGAAAATAGTCAAGAACATTTTTAAAAACACAAAAGTATGAGAGGATACTAGCTCTGCCATGTTTTAAAACAATTAGTAAAACAACACACATGCAATCAGTGCAATATTGGTGTAAGAATTGACAAGGCAACTCAATGAAACACAATATTCAGCCTCAAGTCAGACACTAATATATGTAAAATGTCAGTACCTAATAAAACAGCAATCTCAAATTAGCATAGAAATGAAGATCTGCTCAGTCAATAAAGCTGTGGTAGGCCGGGCGCGGTGGCTCAAGCCTGTAATCCTAGCACTCTGGGAAGCCGAGGCGGGCGGATTGCTTGAGGTCAGGAGTTCGAAACCAGCCTGAGCAAGAGCAAGACCCCGTCTCTACTATAAATAGAAAGAAATTAATTGGCCAACTAATATATATATATATATAAAATTAGCCGGGCATGGTGGCGCATGCCTGTAGTCCCAGCTACTAGGGAGGCTGAGGCAGAAGGATTGCTTGAGCCCAGGAGTTTGAGGTTGCTGTGAGCTAGGCTGACGCCACGGCACTCACTCTAGCCTGTGCAACAAAGTGAGACTCTGTCTCAAAAAAAAAAAAAAAAAAAAGCTGTGGTAATCAGCCATTTAGAGGGGGAAAGTTCACTTAAAATTTCATCTCAGAAATATTCCAAAGTAAATTCTAGATCTATTGAAAAGTTAAATATAAGAAGATAAAATGATTAAAACAAAACTATAAGAAAATATTGGTGAATAATATCTAATCTTTAAATATCTAAAAGGAATTTTTAAAAGTGAAACAATCAATAAATTTACAATTTGTGCATTTAAAAATAAACAGGACAAAAAACAAATAAAATATTTACAATAAATAACACATAAAAACTATGACTATTTATATATATATAAAGAGAACTTTGAATAGATCAACAGATAAGTGGACAGGGTACATGAAAAGGTCACAAGCAAAAATATCAATGGCAAACAAAGAAAATAAGGGAAAAAATTCAAGATAAAGATGCAGCTTTTTAGCTCTAAGTTTAGTCATTTTCTTAAAAATAGGACTACCAGTGCTGATGAGGCAGAGTGAAAAGGAAACTCACTGCTAGTGAACTATAAATGGTAAAATCTTTTTCAAAAGTGTTTTGGGGCCAAGCTTAGGGGCTCACACCTATAATCCTAGCACTGTGGGAGGTGGAGGAAGGAGGTTCACTTCAGCTCAGGAGTTTGAGACCAGCCTGAGCAAAAGGGAGACCCCGTCTCAACAAAAAGTGGAAAGATTAGCTGGGTGTGGTGGCACACACCTATAATCCCAGCTACTCAGAAGGCTGAGACAGGAGGATTCTTTGAACCCAGGAGTTTGAGGTTGCTGTGGGCTATTAATATGATGATAACAATGCACTCTAGCCCAGGCAACAGAGTGACACTTTGTCTAAAAAAAGAAGAAAAAAGTGTTTTGGCAATGCATCTAAAGAGCTTGAAAAATATTCATATCAGTCAAGCCATCCAGCTTAAAAACAGAAAAAAAGAATCATGCACAACGATGCTAACTGCAGTGCTATTTATAATGACAAAAGTTGGAAACAACTGAAATACTTCAGAATGGGAGATTGGAAAAGCAAATTGTGATGCATTCAAAATAAAATGTTATTCATTTATTTTAAATGTTTATAAAGTGCTTTTGGTAATATGGGGGAAATGCTTTTGTCAAATATTAAGCCAAAAAGCAAAATGATATAAAAGTATTCATTTGTTCAAGTCCATATGATCTCAATTATGTAATTAATTTAGCAAATATATAATATATGCACATATAAATATATGTATATATGCTAAATATTCTATATAAATATATTGTACATTATATATGCATGTATGTGTATATTAAAAAGCCAAAATGTATCTTGATTGTCTCAGAATGTTAGGATTATGTGGAGACTCTTTGATTCTTTCTACTTTTCATCACTTTTTCAATTTTCTATAATGAGCTGGGGAGGAAAAACTTTGTTTAAAAAAATGAAAAATAGGTTGTCCAGATTTCTCATACCAATGAGCTTTTAGAAGAGATTTTTTTCCAAAGAAAGTAGACTTAGGAAAAGATATAAGGTATGTTGGTGCCTGGGGTAAAGGTTTACCTGATTAGATACTGTCAAAGAGGAAGGGCTTATAAGTAGATGTACCCTCCATTCAGGCCAAGGTGAGGTAATGACCTTGGAGATTCCTCATGACCTTCTAGAAACTACCTGTTCTTCCCATGTGCAGCAAAAGGTGGGCTATTAGGGAGCACTGAAATCTATAATAGTTGTGAGATGTTTTCAAGTACCCATTTTTTATGACTTTTTGAAACAATTATTCAGGGTTCCATGCAAAATTTGCAACTATAAAGGCCTTTTTAAACCCCCTGATTTTGCCCACATGCTGTGGAAACCAGTATGAAAGATATTCTGTAATGTAATTGCACCAAGGAAAAAGCTCAAGCAATGCCACATAATTCAGAACAATGGATGTTTCCAATCAATAACCTTGGCATCTTCCTAAATCTTTTTATAATTGTCCTTGTCTTGCCTTGGAATATGTATTCAGTTCATCATGCATAAGGAGGCATGCATGTTTAATCATAATGTGACTGGCCGGAACTGTTCCACAAATGTCAAGTACAAATTCCACTGTCTCTTCTTTCTCTAATCAATCATCCAAATCTCCACATGCCTTATTAGCAAAGAGTCTAATGTCTCCCTTTTGAGACTCCTCTTACCTTTTGATAATCCAGACTGGCAGTGAACATTTCTCCAGGGCCAGTGGCCACATCTCCTTCTAGGAACATCACCCATCCACTCAGCAATTAGCTACTCTGAGGGAGCCTCCATATTGGGCCCCCAAAATCCAGCTCTCAGTGCTTTGGTTCCCAAACATGGCCACAACCAGCTGCCACTTGGGCCCAGAGAGCCAGGTGAGGGTAGGACAAAGATCTACCACCACACAGTCCTAGGGCACCTTTCCTCCCTCCAGGTCTGGACTTCTGCCAATTGATCCCTAAAATACAAACAGCCTAAGTAGACAGCATCTCCCTGAGACAAAGGGTCTCTTCTTCTAAGGGACCTTCCTCCTAACCCTCTAAGATTTTCCAGGTGATTCCAGGAGCCCATGTTACCACCTGCTCTTCCGAGGGCTCCATCCCATGGGTTTTTGTCATAGGAAAAGATACAATCCACAAATGTATCTCTGCTCCAATAAAAGTCATTCCATATCCTTATCAGGTCACACCTGCCATCTTATCCCCGTTTATAGGTTAGGAAATTTGCCTCAGGTCACATGGCTGAGATGCCTTTTGTAGTTTTTCTCTCTTCCACTCTAAGCCCTTGTCCTCTTTTTTCCTCCGTCTCTTCTCTCTCCCAGTCATCGTACTCTTCTCTATCTTTACCTTCATCAACAGTATTCACTGAGAACAATTACTAATCCAATACTGTACTAGGACACTGATGATAAAGAAAGAAGACCTTCATCCATGACCTCACCAAGTTTGTAGTCTAGTTATAGAAACAAGATTAGCAAGAGACATGAAGCAGTCTTAGGTAACTGGGTACTAATTTTATTTCTACTTCTCATTTTTTCTTCACCACAAACTCTGCTCTTTCTCTTGTCTCTTCTGTTAAAAAAAAAAAGTTGACTCTTTTTTTATATTTTATTTTATATATATCTTGCACAAAGGCTATAATGTATATTGCATTATATAGAAAAATAAAATAAGCATCTATATACTTTCCATTCAACTTAAGTGAAAGGCAGCCTTACTAATAACCTATCTAACAGAGGAAAATACACTATCAAACAGAAAATAAGGAAAATAAGCTCACAACACAACTACCCCCTCTGTTTTAATTAAAACACCTGTGACGAGATAGGAGCACTCATACACTGCTGGTGGGACTGCAAACTAGTACAACCTCTGTGGAAATCAATATGGAGATACCTCAAAGAGATACAAGTAGAACTACCATTTGACCCAGCAATCCCATTGCTGGGCATCTACCCAAAAGAACAAAAGACATTGTATAAAAAAATACATCTGCATTTGAATGTTTATAGCAGCACAATTCACAATTGCAAAGATGTGGAAACAACCCAAGTGCCCATCAATACGTGAGTGGATTAATAAAATGTGTGTGATGTATGTATGCCATGGAGTACTACTCAGCCACAACAAAACGGTGGTGATCTACCACCTCTTGTGTTTTCCTGGATAGAGCTGGAGCCCATTCTACTAAGTGAAGTATCCCAAAAATGAAAAAACAAGGACCGTGTGTACTCACCATAAAATTAGTTTTAACTGATCAACACTTAAGTGCACATACAGTAATAACATTCATCGGGTGATGAGCAGATGGGAGGGGGGAGGAGGGGATGGGCATATACACACCTAATGGGTGCAGTGTGCACTGTCTAGAGGATGGACATGCTTGGAGCTCTGACTCGGGTCGGACTAGGGCAATATATGTAACCTAAACATTTGTACCCCCGTCATATGCTGAAATCAAAAAATAATAATAATAATAAAAACGCCTATGGTCTAACTCCATATCTTAAGAGTTCATTTTCTCGGCCTGGACAAGCCCTAAGTAGACAGTAGGAGTGCAAGCTCCCTGCCTCAACTCTTGCTGGACAGATTTCAAGGACTCAGATAAGCCAAAAAAAACACCTACAAAAGCTTCAGCGCCTGCTCTTGTTGTCAGTCTGCTGAAGCATGGGGGGAAAAAAGGCCATTTTACCCTTTAAAACTCCAAACAACTTTCCTAATTGACCAACCTTTCTTTCCTCGCTCTGTATGTTGTGGCCACTCTCTTTTTCTTTCTTTCTTTCCCTCTCAGGAAAATAAATATACTTTTACTTGTATACATCCTAATCACTGTATGAAAATTCTTTCTCACCCATGTATGGGCTTCACAACCTAACATTTGACGGCCCATAGGGGAACAGAAACTGAGTCACTTTTCTATCCCTGTAATAGGGACTTCATTTTTCCTATCTCTGCTATGGGGAGTCACTTCTCTATCTCCATATGAGGAGCTCACCTTTCTGCTTCTGTCTCTAGATTACTCCCTCCTCTGCTGTACAGTTCCCAGGACTTCATTTTTGGTGGGTTTTTTTGTTTGTTAGTTTTTATTTTTGTTTTTGTTTTTGAGACAGAGTCTCACTCTGTTGCCCAGGTTAGAGTGCCGTGGCGTCAGCCTAGCTCACAGCAACCTCAAACTCCTGGGCTTAATCAATCCTCCTGCCTCAGCCTCCTGAGGAGCTGGAACTACAGGCATGTGCCACAATGCCCAGTTAATTTTTTCTATATGTTTTTAGTTAGCCAATTAATTTCTTTCTATTTTTAGTAGAGATGAAGTCTCTCGCTCTTGCTCAAGCTGGTTTCAAACTCCTGACTTTCAGGAGTGAACTCCTGACCTTACAGGCATGAGCCACAGTGCCTGGCCCATTCTTGGTGTTCTTATTCAGAATTTAGTAGGTCTCCAGGGCTTTGGGGATGGTCATACGCAGGAGGTGGAGAGTGGTAGCTTTGTGGTTTGGTCAAGGGAAAACCCAGCGCTGGGTCTACCACTCAGGAGGGTGGCATGGAAGGGTGCTCCAACCACATTCCCAAGGGGGCACTGCCCCCATCGATCCCCACTCAGAGTCAGGAATGCCTGGCTTTGGAGGAAGATCACAAGGTCTCAGTCTGGGTCAGAACTCAGGGATGCCCGTTTCCTGGCCAGATCACCAGGGTTTGGTCTGATTCCAATTTCAGGGATGCCTGACGTCTGATCAGACTTCCAACAGTTATCTGAGGCAGAGATGCCCTCCCAGACTTTTATTTCCTACATATGACCAATCCCTAAAATGTCCTTTTCTTTCTCTGAGTTGTTGTCACGGGCAACATTCCATTAAATTAAATTTGGTCTGAGAATGGATCTCTTAATCATAACGATATTCTGCCATTCAACCTTCTGTTGCCGCTGGCATGGCAAGGGGGTCTAAAGTTCTCTATGTTCAGGCTTTCTTTAAACTTGCTAAAAATCCTGATCTTCTCTCGCCTGCCATATGTTACTTCTTACCCCTGCATCTCTCACTGTCTTCACTTTCCAGATAAGGTTTCTCTTTCAGCTCCCCCTGTTCCCCCTCCTCCGTCTTCTTTTCTGTCTCTTCTTTTCTGTCACTCTGGCCCAGCCTCATTCACTCAGACTGGCTATTTCAAACTCCCTCCTTGCCTGTATTCCATCTCCCTCTTTGGGAGGCTACAGGGTCAAAAGACATTGTAAATTACTCAGAGCCAAGATAAAAATCCAGTCCTCTTCCTTTCAGGAGTGTCTAAAAGCTTTGGCCTCAATACTAACTTAGATCCTGATACCTGGGAGGGACAATCCATCTTAACAACGTACTTCATCTCCCAGTCAGCCCCCGATACTCAGCATCGACTCCAAAAGCTTGAAAAGGAGCCTCACACTCCACAAGCAGAGGTTTTAGACCTAGCCTTCAAGGTCTCTGATAACCTAGGTGGAGAGGAAAGAGAAAAAATAGGACTGAACCAGCCCCTGAGAACAAAACAAAAACAGTTTTCCAAATAGTGGCCATTGCTATAAGAAAAACTTTTCAGAGGCAGAGTTATCCTAGAGGCTCAGACCAAAAACCACCAGAAAACTACACTTTGCTCCAGGAACTGAGCCCTGCCTCCAGGATAACTCTGAGTCCCTGGAATTAAAAAAATGCCCCAGAAAACAGAACTCACTGAGAGCAGACACTCTCTACAACAGGCAAGGGCACTGGGGGAGAGAGTGCTCTGTCCTTATGACAGGGGACCGCACTTGCCCTCCAGAATCAAGAGCTTCCTCCTCCCCACCTAAGCCAACATCCTCCACCCCCACGGACCCTCTAGGACTACTTCAGTCTGATGGACAGACCCCAACTTCAGAACAAGCGCAACTTCACCACGCTGGGATGGCTGAGCCTTGGGTAACTCTCTCTCTGTCGCAGGTAAACAAATTGATTTAATTAACACCAGGGCCACTCACTCTGCTCTCCCTGAATTTCCAGGGCCTCCATTTCCCTCTCCTGTCTCCATTTTAGAGTGGAAGGTAAAATACAAACACCCCTGTGTATTCCATAGTTCCTCTACTCACTGGGAGATCAAGTGTTTTTTCCCAATTACTCCTCCACCCCCAATGGAAAAAGGTCTTAAGGCTTCCTTTCTCTGTTCTAGAACAAATTTAACTAAAACTTTATGTGCAACTTTTTTCCTTTCCTTGATATACTCTAAAATTTTAAACTAGAAACTTTCCTTGTTTCACCTAAAATTGTCTACTTCCATATATCTATACGTTTGCATATCCATATATGTCATGTGTATTCAATGTTTTGCTATCAAAATGTATTTTTAAACTCTAATTAATTGGCCTAAAAAATAAATGCTAAATCAAATATTTTACCAAAAATATAAAAAAAAAAAACCTTACATGCCTTTTTGTTCACATGACCTTGGTAACCTTTGGTAAATAAAACTAGGTTTAAAATTATTATTAGGGCTTAAATAGTTTCAAAATCATAATTAATACTTCAATAAAAATAATTACATCTGAGATGGCCACTGATAACAGTTACACTACAAAAAGTTTTCTTTGCCTCTTTGGTGACTGGCCTAAGATAGAGAGAGAAAATTTTATGCTTTGTCAAAATACTCCCTATGTTATCTTTGTTGAGTTTTTGACTAACTAAAAAGCAAAACTTTGAGGATGAAGATTTATATGAATAGCCATATAACTTCCTACATTGCCTTTAAAGTCTTCTAATGACTATCACTCTTGGTTAAATAAAAGCCATTGTTTTATAGTGACCTGTGATTCTATTTAAACAAATGTTTTAAACCTATAATGTTTGACAGGCTTTCCAAAAACAAAATTCTAACCTCCAACTAGCTTTTAATAATAAAAATGCTAAAAGCCCAAGAAAAACTTATGAGGCTTACTGGTATGTTAAACTGTATTAAATATATAACAAAGTTTATCCGATATCTCCAAGATTAAAAACTATTAAATCCTGCCTGGCCCAACCTTATTCACTGCTGTAAGGGCCAATTTCAAGGGATAAAATTAGTAAACATCCAGTTCCCTTGTCATCTTTCTCCTCAATTTCTCCACCCCAACCTGGCGCCTATCGACCAACAGTAAAACTCACTCGACAACTTCTAAAAAAGACCACAACATTTACAGCCTAGAAACTAGATTTTACTCAAGGATTTCCCAGACAAACTGGGCCCTTCAACCTTAGAAAAAGGCCTTTTAAATAATTCTCACTGCTACAGCTAAGCTTCTAAAATTTCTGCCCTAGATTCACATCTCTCTAGATTTGTATCTCTGGGCTCAAACCTAAAGACCCTCCAGAACCTGCTTCCACTGGCAACAAATTCCCAAAGAGTCCACTGGCTTATACCTGCCAGCCCCTCACAGACGCGAGACTTCAATTCACTGGGAAAAAGCCTCAAACCATGAGGCATATACCGTATGCCGTGCTATATAGCACACCTTACTGTTCTTGTCCTCCTTATACTTCTACCTAACTTACATACCAGCCCTATCCGCCTTTTGCCCATACTGAAAAAAAATTGTTTCTTTATTAACCAATTAAAAAAAATACTAATTTGAAATATTCTAAAAAAGATGAATACACTTCATGAACAAAAAAAAGCTTCTGACAAATTTGACTGATAAAATTTTAAACTCAATGTGTTGGCCAAGATTCTCTTACTTAAAACCTTTATTAGGGCCTCTAATAATTTTACTTTTAACTCTCATTTTCAGACTCTATATTCTCTACTATCTGACAACATTCATACAAAAGCAAATTCAACCTGTAGCTATTTCTCTCCAACAAAACCTTCATCCCGCCTCTAACCTAGCTTTCAAAACTGTCCATTTTCAACCCCTTTTCCTCTGTGACACTCAAATAAACTCTCAATTCAGGTAGGGTCATCTCTACTTCCATCTCCAATAAAAAACAATTACAAAAGATATGCGACCTCTGCCTATATTCCCCAGTTTCTAAATTCATTGAATAGCAATTTAATTGTAATCAAAGACAGGGGAGGAATGAAAGGTGGCCTTACTGATAACCTACCTAACGGAGGAAAATAAACCATCAAACAGAAAATAGGAAAAATAAACTCCCAACACGACTGACTACCCCCTTTGTTTTAATTAAAATACCTGTGGTCTAACTCATTATCTCTAGGAGGACTTCACTTTCTCACCCTTGAAGAACTCTAAGCAGACAGTAGGAGTACAAACTCCCTGCGCCAGCTCTCTGCCTCAACTCTTGATGGATTTCAAAGACTCAGATAAGCCAAAGAGAACACCTTCAACAGCTTCACGCACAGGTTTTGTTATCAGTCTGCTGAAGCAGAAAAAAAGGCCGTTTTTACCCTTTAAAACTCCAAACAACTTTCCTCAGTTGCCCCACATTTTTTTCCACACTCTGTGTGTTGAGGCCATTCTCTCTCTCTCTCTCTCTCTCTCCCTCTCTCTCTGAAATAAATATACTTTCACTTGTGTATGTCCTAATCACTGTCTGAAAATTCTTTCTCAGCCGTGTGTGGACTTCACACCCTAATATTAAACAACAGAAACATGGCCCGACAATTGTTGCCTCTTAGTAGGTAAGATAATTTATTTCAGTGGATGTTTCAGAATAGATAGGTTTTGGAGGACTATGCATTGTTCCAATTAGTGAAGAAAATGTTAAAAAAAAAAAAAAACCAGTGCATTCAAACAGCTGCTTTTGTGGGCAGGCAGCCCTTCCCTTCAGAGACAGAGTATGGAGCTGATGCCTAAAAGTTACAGGGCCTTCGTCAGATTATACTGAAGAGGTTCAAGGAATTTGAGAGCTGACTGAGGAAAAACCAACCCCTACCTTTTACTGGGATGCACTGGGTAAAAGGGGTGCATGAGAGAAGTCTCTCACACCATGAGACCACCCACAGGGGGCTGTGGCTAAGAAGGGGGGTAGGACCCGAGAGGGGGCTGATGTCCAGGTGATGTTGCTCAGCAGGATGGTGGAGAGTCTCCAGGCCAGAGAACTCCAAAGGGCCACAGCAGCTTACCTCAAGTCCTGTAACCACAAGGCCTCATCTTGTGATGGCCAGCAGACACCAGGTGAGGTTTCACAGGAGGTGCAAACTAGCAGGCCCTAAGTGCCTAAAAGTCTGCTTGTTTGGCCTACTTTTTAACTTATTGAATGTGTAAAAAATTGAGTTTGGCACCAATTCAGGCTTTTGGGCTAATGGGTCTTAACCTGCAGTGAGGAAATAACCCAGGGGCCAATACAGAGAAGCCGTCTTTTGCCCATACTTACCCACTGTACATGGGGGTTCCCATCCGCCCCATGGAAGAGCCCCCAGTCGCCTGCCCTTGGTTGCTGCCTCCATGCTAAGCCCTCCTCAACCCCAGAGGAGGGCTGGGGTTGAGGAGGAGGAGAGCCCCGTCTGACTATTAGCCACTGGGAGATGCTGGGGAGAGAGGGACCTCTTACTGAAGTAGACCCTTGGGGGACTCTGAGCCTGAAAGGGGCAACAGCAGCAGATGTGCCCATCGGCTCCAAAGATGCCCTGTGTATCCAGGAGGACAGGAATCTCTACCTGTCTCTGACAATCAGGGTTCGTGGACCACCAGTGAACTAACAGCCTCTCCAGGTGTCTCTAAGAGTCAAAAATGAACTTTCCCTCTTCTATTTACACACACACACACACACACACACGCACACACACACACGCACACGCCCCTACCTGTATGCAGACTCTCATTGCAAACTATAAACAAAAAAAAAGTAAGCTAAACATCTGAAAACTAAAATTGAACTATGAGATTCTCCTCATGCTATTCAAGGTCAGAATGTGGAAATAATGGTTAAATTTTTCCAAACTTTTCTTTCTAAATAGGGCCTTTATATCTGAAGCTATCTGATGCTAAATAGTAAGGAAAAAATCATTCCACCAGAAAACACTTAACGGAATGCTTAGTAATCAACATATTTTTTAAAGAATATTTCTTTTGACAGAATCAGATAGAAGGAGATTTAGAAAATAAGAAGTATCCGGTCAACCAGCAACCCAGATGATACAAGATTATTCCTATAATATACTTACTCGGAGTTAGTCATTTAATGTCTCTTCCGGGGCGTCCCTTGGAAGCAATGGCCTGGTCTGACAGGGAATACTCTCAAAAAGCTTAACCTGATAACAAGTATAAAAAGAGCTAACAGCAAAGAAAAGCTAGACCTCTGGGGGTGAGACCATCCCCTGCAGAAAGTAAACTAGAGGAGTGAGGAAATCATCTGAATAATTTCATCTCGCCATTCCTCCCTCATCTTGCCCTAAAAACAACTTCAGAGAGCCCAGACAAAATATGTCATTTGTTTGTTTGGTTTTGCTTTTGTTTTTTCCCATTTGCTTAATTATCCAGACAAATACATTATCTGTCCCTCCACCCAGGGAAGGGCGAGTGATCAGGTGACACCATTATACCTTTACCAGCTACAGGGACAAAAATCTTCCGCAGCCAGGCAACCAGGCAATGTGACACATTTTTGTCAGTTTTCTTTTTCCCAGTGGGTGAAATTTAACCAATACTTTGTTAGCGAAGGTCTAGTCATTCCCCAGAGGAAAATTACAGGAGTGAAGATATAACCTCTGCCATACCACATATGAGCTTAAAAGGATAGATTTCTAGGTCTAGCCACCGTTTTGAAATTAGGTTTTAAAAGGAATAGGTTTGTTGCTATGGATTTAAGGGGCAGGAGGGCTAACATTCACTTACTGTTCTCAAAAATAACAGCGAGCCAGAATATTTCCATCCTATTACAGCTCTGAGGAAGGATTAAAAAAAAAAATCCCTGTTGGATAAAAGTGAAGCAATGATGGCCACAAATGCTAACAGCATTAACTTTGCATTATTGAGATTCGCACCCTCATTCCATTACCAAAACATCCTCCAGATTAAAACAGACATAACTGGTAGCTTGAAACTAATAGCAAAGGGCTGCCTGACCATCACTCTGTCAGCTTCGTCTCCACGACTATTTCCCCTGACAGCTTCTTCCAGGATATTTCAACCAGCTGTAAAATCTGCCTTCTCCTTCTCTTCTACTTTTAAAGGAAAAAGCTGCCAGAGGAATTTGGTGCATTAGGACAAACTTTATTAAACAACTTAATCCATCTCTGCCTGCCTAGCATGGCCTAGGGAGTCCTAATTAATCAATAAGCACTTATTGAGCATTCTAATGTGCATAATAGTCCTGAGTCAGGTGCTGTGGAGGCTTCGAGGAGCTAGTTAGGAAAATGGAGCGCACTGCCCCATAGAAAGATTTCTGGCGGTGTGAGTTAGTCCTTGGAGAATGGGAAGTCACATTTGTTGAGGGCTCCTGGTTGCAAACACAGAACTAGATGCCTTCTATGCATTATTGTTTCACTTGATCTGTGTTCGTCAGCTGGGGCTGCAATCACAAAGTCCTACAGATGGGGTGACTTAAGCAACAAATGTATTTCTTCACATTTGTGGAAGCTAGAGTTCAAGATCAAGGTTTTGGCAGGGTTGGTTTTATCCTGAGACCTCTCTCCGTGGCTTGCATATGACCATCTTCACCCTCTTTTCTTTCCTCTGTGAACACACATATCTGTGTTAAAATTTTCTCTTCTTATGAGGATCCTTGTCATATTGGATTAGGACCCAACTGAAGACCTAATTTTAATTTAACCACCTCTTTAACTTATCTCCAAACACAGTCGCATTCCAGAATACTTAGAGTTAAGACCTCAACACATGAATTTGGGTGGCCACAATTCAGCTGATAACATAATCCTACCATGAAGGTGGGAGAATATGTCAGGTAGGACATCCTCTGTTTAAAAACAAACAAATAAGCAAGGAAAACAAAATCTGACTCAATCTATGAGTTATAATTCACAGGTTTACCTGTGAATAACAGAAGAAAAAAAAAAAAGACAGTGGCCTAAATGTAACAGAAGTTGATTTCTCACTTTCAAATGATAAGAAATAGTCCAAAGCTGGAATAGTGTTCCATGGTGACAGGGACCCAGGCATCCTCCATGGTTTCCATTCCCAAGGTCACCTCAAGGCCGGGCACGGTGGCTCACGCCTGTAATCCTAGCTCTCTGGGAGGCCGAGGCGGGCGGATTGCTCAAGGTCAGGAGTTTGAAACCAGCCTGAGCAAGAGCGAGACCCCATCTCTACTATAAATAGAAAGAAATTAATTGGCCAACTAATATATACAAAAAATTAGCCGGGCATGGTGGCGAATGCCTGTAGTCCCAGCTACTTGGGAGGCTGAGGCAGGAGGATTGCTTGAGCCAGGAGTTTGAGGTTGCTGTGAGCTAGGCTGACGCCACAGCACTCACTCTAGCCTGGGCAACAAAGCGAGACTCTGTCTCAAAAAAAAAAAAAAAAAACCAAAGTCACCTCAAGGTCCAAGATGGCTGCTGAAACTCTAGTCATTGAGTCTACATTCCACTGTGTTGATGCTACTATCAGAAAGGCTCTTATCTCATAGTTGTAAGATGGTTGAAGCATCCTCAGGCTTTATCTTCCCTAAGTTTCAAATCCAGTAGAAAAAGCAAGAGCCTCTTTTTCAGAAATCTCAGCAAAGTTATACCTATGTTCCTTTGATCCTGATTGGGTTCTGTGCCCATTGCTATGGCCAAGGGATGTGATGCCCTGACTACCCTGGGCCTGGGTACCTTCCCACCCCTGGGCTCAGATTGTTAATCAGCACTCTGGGGTGGGGGAGGAGTATTTTAGAGCCAAATGGCTTTGGGGAAACCTGTCCACATCCCCTTGGTGAGTCATAGTAAACATCAAAAAAATAAAGGGTCTGAGAAGTCCTGAAAATAGTTATTTCATTTGGCTTAAGCAGTATTTCCTAGACAATTTTTGTTTGTTGCTCAAAGTTGTTTATCAGTTGCTTGGTCTTGAACGCCTATTAACATCTTTAATATTCTGAGAAACTAGTGTTCTTTGGAATGCACTTCAGGGCATAGAAACTGCTGGTTTAATCCAAAGCTTTGTTTCCAGATGAAGGAACTGAAGTTCAGAGAAGCTAAGAGACATGGCCAATATTGTCTCACAGGTGAGTGGCTGCCCAGAGACTAGGACCCAGGCATCTCCATTCCCAACCTGTCTGTTCCCAGCCTATTTGTAATAACTTGCATGTGAGCAGTACTTTCCAAAATACTTTCACATTAAATTATTTTAACTCATTGAGCATGACTAAACTAAACCTAACATTGTTCTCATTTACATTTCAATTTTCACTGGGTGGCAAAAGATAGGATCATCTAAGCAGGTGATCAGTTCTAGTATTTCCAAGAACTGTGTGTGTGTGTGTGTGTGTGTGTGTGTGTGTGTGTGTGTGTGTGTGTGTTTCCATAGCCTCTTGCATGCACCAGTGCCAGAGGCGAAGGCACTCGGTCAAATTACTTACTACAGTCACTCGGTCAGTATAGGGCTGGGTCTGTTTCCATGCCCTCCATTTTCTCTATATAGCTTTTGAGCAGATACATTAATCAGTCAATCAAAAAATGTTTATTGAGTATTTACTATGCTGTCAGTCCTATCATATATGGAATATTTACTATGTGTGAAGCCCTGTACTAAATATTATGGGAGGTACAAAGTTAAACAAGCAGTGGAGCCTGTCCCAAGCAGTTTACTGTCTGATGGAGGGTATAAGATAAGTGCTTTAAAAAGTACAATGAAAGGCAAAATGTGATCAGAGAGAGATATAGTTGTTTGTTTGTTTGTTTAATAGGAGAAGAGGCATTTGACGGGGGTTGAAGCTTCTGATCCAATCGCACTGGCCTGGGCAGATGTCAGGACTTTCCTCTCTGCAGGTGAGAAAAGCAAAGTTCTAAAAGCTGCTGGGCTCCTGGTCTTACAGCTGAACACAGGAAAGTCCGAGCTGCAAACTGGAATCACCTGGGGAGATTTTAAAATACAGATGTCTGAAGTTCCATCCCTAACTCGCCGAATCAGAACCTAGGGGCTGGGTGCTTTAGGATTGCATTTTCTTGTTAAAGCTTCTCCCAGGTGATTCCCCCAGGTGATTTTGGTGTGGTCAGTGTAGAAAGCTGCTGGCCTCAAGCCAGTGCAGGAGGCCAGACAGGCAGGGAAGAAGCCCAGGGCAAGGTGGGCGACAGCAACAGGGGAGAAGAGTGGGACCGAGGAGCATGGTGGTGGAGGAAGACTCAGGAGTCCTGAGCAGAGCCTAGATACGGGGGTAAAGACAAAAGCATCAAAGGTTGCTCAGAGAACAAGCAATAAAGACTAGAACTGCCACCATGGAGAGTGTCCCGGGCAAGAAAGGTAAGGGTTAAAAAGAAGGATCTAGAGTCCAGTTAGAGTTCAACTATGTGGGTCAGGTCTGCCTTGAGTTTTCTCAGGAACAGTGAAGAGCCAGGGAATGTTTACTGTGTGCCACATCTGCGCTGACACTTTGGCTGTGTCATCTCATCTCATCTTCGTGACAATCCCACCAAACAGACCAGGAAACTCAGACACAAAGAAGTCAAGGAACTTGCCAGAAGTTCCACATCTCATGAGCAGAAGGACTGAAATGTGAATGGACCAAACTAGCACTTTAGTCTGTTCTTCATTTTCGTTTGTAAAAACATATATCGTGTGTGCAGAATTCATGGCCCAATTTTTATCGGCTGAATCTTTGCTGACTTTATATTAGTGCCAGAGACTGAGCTAAGCAGGATCCCAGATCCAGTCTCGGGTGTTTGGGAGCTGATGAGACGCAAACAGAGAGCCATGGAGGATTCTGAACAGGAAAATGGGGGCCATTTTGTTTAATTCTCACAATAAAACTGTGAGAAAACGGAAGTTCAGAGAGCTTAGAAATCTTGCCCAAGCACCACTGGAAAGAGGCAAAGATGTGATTTGAACCCATATTCATCTGAGTCTAAAATCACATGTTTTTGCATCATAACCCCATACTGCCCCCAGGGCATCTGGGTCTAACCTGTTAATAACAGCTGAGCTGATGGGCAATTGTTGGAAATAATCCCCTTAATGTGTTTCCCCACCACCACCCCACACACTTCCCTCCTCCCTCCTATCCCACCCGCCCCAGGCCACAGAGGCAGGAACCCTGGCTGTGATCCCAACTACAGGACAACCACCCCACCCCACCCCGCCACCTCCCCAAAGGCCAGTAAGTGGCTTCAGGTGGCGATTGGGACAAACAGCCAGTAGCCTGCATTGGCCTATGGAAAATGTGTTCAGGAACAGAAGTCTGAGAGGATTTCTCAGCAGCGCTAGCAGCGAGTGGAGCACAGGAGATATTTCCCTTCCGTGCAGAAGGATTAGAATTCTGCAACGTCCACACGCCAAAGTGCAACTAACTGGTTTTGTTTTCTGGGGCAGAAAGCAGGGAGGCAGGGCAGCCTGCAGCTGCTCCATCATTTCCGGGTTCAGCTACCTCCAGGCTGAGGCCAGCCAGGAAGGGTCTGGTCTTCCACCAGCTGCTCTGTCAAACCACCTGGCAGCCAGAAGGAGGGTTTTGTCAGAGCCCTCCTAGAATTGGACAAATAACCACCTCATCTCACCAGATGCAGGGTTGGGCTAGGAGCTGAGACAGGTGTAGGACCCCTCTGCTAAGGCCCACTGGGTGGGGGTGGGGGTGCCTGGGAAAGTGACTGTTACAGTCACAGCAGCATTTGCAGATGGCTCAGCAATGACACCACCGGGAACATCAGCAGAATCATCCAGCCCCTTGCTACTCTAAGTGTGCTACCTAGTTGTGATGGTTAGTTTTATGTGTCAACTAGGCTGGGCTACAGGGTTCCCAGATATTTGGTCAAACATTCTAGATGTTTCCAAGTGTTTTTAGATGAGATTAACATTTAAATCAGTGTACTTTGAGTAAAGCAGGTTGTCCTCCATCACGTGGGTGGGCCTCATCCAATCGGTTGAAGACCTGACTAGAACAAAGACTGATCTTCCCCAAGCAAGAGGGAGTTCTGCAGCAGATGGCCTTTGGACTTGAACTGCAACAAGGGCTCTTTCCTGGGTCTCCAGGCTGATGGCCCACCCTGCAGATTTTGGATTTGCCAGCCTCCATAATTGAGTGAGCCTATTCCTTGAAATAAATCTCTCTAGTTAGATACATAGATAAACACACACACACACACACACACACCCTATCGACTCTGTTTCTCTGGAGGACCCTGGCTAATACACTAGTCCAGCAGCATCTGCCAGGAGCTGGTTAGAAACACTCTCAGCCTCATCCCAGACCTACTGAATCAGATCTTACCAAAATCCACAGGTGACATATGTACACTAAAGCGTGAGAGGTGCTGATCTAGAGCATCCCTCCTGTGTCACAGATGAGGAAATAGTGCTAAAGAGGTCAGGAGGCGTCCCCCACGTCCTATAGCTAGACCTTGGCAGGCCTCAGATGAATAATAACTCACGCATATGGCACTTTGCCTTATTTTAATCATTAAATCTTACAACAGTGCATAAAGTGGGCCAGGCAGAAATATTATCCCCATTTTACTTATGAGGACACTGAGGCACAGAGATATTAAAGAACTTGCCCAAGGACGTACAGGAATTGGCAGAGCTGGGACTCAAGCCAGGGATTCTACCTTATTTTGCCCAGTGTTCTGGGTCAGGGGTCTGCAGACCTTATTTTAGTAAAGAGCCAGATAGAAGAGTGGTCTCCAACCTTTTGGGCACCAGGGACCAGTTTCATAGAAGACAATTTTTTCACGAAATGTGGGTGGAGGGCAGGGAGGTGGTTTCAGTACGATTCAAGCACATTACATTTATTGTGCAGCCAAACCTCTCTGCTAATGATAATCTGTATTTGCAGCCGCTCCCCAGGGCTAGCATCACCGCCTCAGCTCCACCTCAGACCATCAGGCATCAGATCCTCATAAGGAGTGCGCAGCCTAGATCCCTCGCATGTGCAGTTTATAGTAGGGTTTGTGTTCCTATGAGAATCTAATGCCACCACTGATCTGACAGGAGGCGGAGCTTATGTGGTGATGCCAGCCATGGGGAGTGGCTGTAAATACAGATGAAGTTTTGCTCACTTGCCAACTACTCACCTCCTGCTGTGTGGCCCAGTTCTTAACAGGCCACAGACCAGTACTGGTCCATGGCCCAGGGATTGGGGACCACAGACCAGTACTGGTCCATGGCCCAGGGACTGGGGACCACAGACATACAAAATACATTAGGCTTTGTGGACCATATAGTCTCCATTGCAACTATTTAGCTCTGCCATTGTCTCAGGAAAGCAGCCATAGACAATAAACGAATGAGCATGACTGTGTTCTAATAAAACTTTATTTATAACAGGCAGTGGGCCACATTTGGCCCCCAGGCTGTAGTTTACCCTGCATCATATTGTACAAGTAGTGAGAACGCAATCTCTACATGGGCCTTCCTACCCTATTCCTGAGTCACTGAAAGGGAAAAGTGATAGAGTGGGGCTTTTTACTCCTAGGGAAAGCCCATCCCAGAATCTCACATAGCTAAGGATATTTGTCTGGAAGAGAGGGAGGCTTTTATCCTAGTCCAAATGAGGGTTTGAGCAAAACAAGGCAGACGTCAGCAGAGATGCTGCATGTGGTCCTGCAGGACGTGCCCTCAGGGCGCTCCAGTGGGGGCCTGAGCCATTCCTGCTCTCTGCTCACCAGTCTGACTCCCGCTCAAGACACACCAGCTGGAGCGAGCACACCCTTTGCTAATTGTTCTGCCCGAGGGGACCCTTTCTGCAAGCTCCCTCCCAGAGGGGGTGCCTTTGCTGCTCTGCATGAAGTAACTGCCTGCTAGCAGCAGCCCTGAGGACTCCGCAGGCTGGGCTCCCCCACCTCAAAAACATTCCTGCGGAGAAGGCCTGCCGCAGCAGCTGCTCCGTGAACACACTTGTTCTGCAGAAAAAGCAAGGGAGACAAAAGGAAAGAAACTCCAGTAAGCGATGTCTGACTCAGGAAACAAAGCTGGGGACCATCCTTTAATGTTTGCATTCATTAATGTTCCCGTCAATTTTAAACACTGGGGTAGAATTTCCAGACTTTGCAGATCATTTAAAAGCTTAAGGGATTATCAAACCAGTCATTTAAAATGACATTTTCACTGCGCAAATATTATTCTATTAAAGAGCATGCATGGCACAGGCCGAGATCAGCTTTGGCAGGGTTACAGGGCCTTCCTCCATTGCAAACCCCACTGTTTCCTCATAAAGCTGTCAAGCCCCCGCTTAATGAAACATATATAAATGCAGTGATGTTAGCCATGTCACAGCACGCTAATTCATTTTGGCTTTTTCCCGTTGCGCTACCCTATTAAGGCTTTTATTATTGTATCCTCTTAGGATCACCCCCAGCAGGTCAGCCATTGGCCCAAGGAGATGAAATCCAAGAAAGTGTTTAATTTCCAAACAGGCCAAACATCTTAAATAAATAAATAACCAACAGACCTGGGTTTGAGTGTTATGGTAACATGCACAGGCAGACTATTGGGGTTTTATTAGGAAAGAGATACTATAAGATTAATAAACAATTTCATTCTCCTCCCAAGTTTCTTTGACCTGATAGAGCTGCTAACTTGAGTTCTTGGGGGGTAGGCTTCCTTCTTTAATTACTGAAAGAGAATCCACTTGGCATGATCAGGGCTTAGCAAAAACCTTTTAACGCTCCATTTCCAGATTGTCTTTCAAGAAGTATCAGTATCTGCCGTCCTCGGCACACTCTGCATTTGCTCACAGAGTCTAAGAGGGATAAAGGGGAGCATTTCCATACAGTTTTTCCCTCACAGTCCAGCAAGTAAAAAATGATTTCGATGGAAAGCATGGAAGCCCTCACAGACCCAGAAACCTCCTTTTAGGGAACAAGAGAGGACTGGCCAAATGCTCAACCCCCATGAGAAATCCATGAAGCCAGGGGCTGTATTTGAGGTGCCCAGACTCGAGCCATCCGAAAGCCCTTGTCTTCTCTTTAAGAGAAAGTAAGGGGCCAATCTTCTCAGGAAAACAATCATTTCCAGTTACTTTCTTCTTACCGTAAAATTACTTCCCTGAACACACATCCCTGAGGAAAATTCACAAATTGGCCCAAATGACTGGATGTCACTATTTTCAGCTACAACAATCTGCTTAGGTCAGTCAGTGACAAGCTATAAATACTAAGCCACTTGGGAATGACTTTTACAATTCCACCTATGACTAGGCTTTGGCAGTTGGGGGCCATGAAGAAAGAATTCTTGGGAGAACCCACAAGCCTGGGTGTTCCTGAGGGGAGAGGGCAGGTTCTCTTCTTCCACCTTCCTCTTTCTACCATCCTCATTCCAACCGCCAGCCCAGACACACACACACACACACACACACACACCTGTGTGGCGTGCTACCAGGTGCTGCATTTGACACCTGGCTCCAGCCTTCTCTCCTGGGAACAGCCTGGCATCGTGGCAGGAATGCTATGGACCACAGGACTGTAGGGAAATGCCTGCTCAACCTGCACCTCATTGAGGGCCACTCTTGCCCTTTTGGAACAATATTTTCCAGGATGCATCTGTGAAACAGACAATTTGGGGGAAAGGTTTTTTTTATTTTTGAAAGTAAAAAATGCTTCACTTTCTAGGTGATTCAAAACTAATTTGCAGCCGAGCATGGTGTTTCACTCCTGTACTCCTAGTACTTTGGGAGGCCAAGGTGGGAGGATTGCTTGAGTGCAGAACTTTGAGACCAGCCTGAACAAGAGTGAGACCCTGTCTCTACAAAAAATAGAAAACTTAGCCGGGCACGGTGGTGCATGCCTGTAGTCCCAACTACTTGGGAGGTTAAGGCAGGAGGATCGCTTGAGCCCAGGAGTTGGAGGTTGCAGTGAGCTATGATGATGCCATTGTACTCTAGCCAGGGTGACAGAGTGAGACCCTGTCTCAAAAAAAAGATAACAAAAAGAAAGAAATTTAAAAAAAATTAACTAATTTGCACATTGAAGGCTCTGGGAAGTCCTGCAGTAAAGATATTTGCTAAATTTTGTTTAACTTAACATTTGGCAATCTTATTTGACTGCTGAAACCTTTCTTGAAGTAGCATTCATTACTAAGGAGCACAGTCTTAGAAACTCTGATAGAACATTGATTAAACACAGACTACCACAAAGAAAGAAGTTCTAAGGGCACTAAGTCTATAATCCCAAAACAGTATATTTTCAAGTCAGCAGGAGGCTTCTAGCAAAGGGAACAACATGCCTGTTTATAATTCTGATTTTTCAAAAACCAACAAACTACCCTCCCTCTGTCATACCGTTAACTAAAGCAAATACCACATGGTGTGTGCAGCTGTGTACAACTGACACAAAGGCATTTGTGTACAGAACTTCCATGCCATCAAGGGGAGAAGAAAATTTGTTCTTGGGAAAAAAACCTAACTGCGCACTGCCAACACCAATAGTCTTCCTCCACAACAGACTGGGTGCCAGTGCCAAAAATCATTCTCAGTTCCCTTTTTAATTCTGCCCTCCTTTATCCACTAAGACTGGGGGAAGATTATTTTGATTGGAATTAGACAGCCACCTGCAGCTAGATCTTTAGCTGTTATTAGTGTTCTGTTTAAGCCCTTTCACAACAAGCTCATTGAAAAAGACAGTGAACTTTTGAAGTTGCCCAGTACTATCTCTGCTGATTTTCTCAAGTTAACAACCTCCATACCAGCCAATTGTGCTAGCTGGAGGAGGTGATAATCTCCTCCCCATGGTCCTGGTCAGGAATTAAAGGGTCTGGGATAAATTACAGAGGCAATCTCTGCCAAGAACTCTCCTCTCCTTGATCTCGCCCCATGCTTCCTTAATGTATTTTTATTTTAACACAATGTTCAGGTGCTTTTCTACCATCCCTCTCCTAAATGCCTCCAATAAGTCAAGGCCTTATGTCTTTCCCAAGCATCACACCTACTCAGAGTTGGCCTTGTAGATGCACAATCTCCAATTTTCCTCTAAACATTGCTTAGTTAAAATGATTTCTGTCCAGTTACCTACTCTTTCTTTCCAACGGTGGACACAAACAAGTTTCCTTCCTTTTAAAACCCCCAACACTGCAAACTTCGACATCTGCTACACTCCTAATAACATGTCTTTGTATTTGTTCATCGATTTAGAGCTTACAGAGAGGCTTCAAATACAAACTCTCCATTGACATTCACGTGGCACTGTCCCCATGGTTCGGGACGAACCCTGTGGGTGTGTAATTATCCGGCCCATTGAACAGAAAGCCACGTTGGGTTCCATTTTTCTGGATCAGTAGCTGAAAGAACTCAGCTGAGTCTGAGCTGCCCTCCATGCTGAATGACAAGGAGAAAGAACCTCTAGTGGCCCGAGGCAGAGATCACAAAACCAAAGCTCTGTGTCTCCGAAGAGCTTCTTAATTCCTTGTAATGCTTAGGATGAAACTGCATGGGTGGCCAGAGTCTTTGATTCTCCCAACTTTGTTCGCCCTTCTCTTGCAATAGCTGAGGCCCACTCCACCAACAATCACGTCGTCGTGCTGTTTTTCTGGGGGTGCACGGGGGGGGGGGTGAGCTTCTGTTTCTTTTGGTTTAATCTTTTCTAACTGTGAGATACTCACCTTCTCGATTGTTAACCCTTTTATTTCCACAGGTGAAAATTGAACTTAATATTAGATGGGTTAAAACAATGCAAGAGCTCAAAGGAAAAGTTCCTAAAGTAAAAAGTAAATCCAACAGGATTCAAATGCTGGCTTTACCACTTATAGGCTGAGTTGCCTTGGGCATTACTTAACCTACCTGAGCCTTAATTTCCTTGTCTGTAAAATGGAGATAATAATAGTACTACCTTCAAAGGGTCATTGTGAAGATCAAAGGAGTGGATAGACAGTTTCCATCACTTAAAATGAACTAGGTGATACCTTATTACTATTTTTTCTGCCTAAATTACTATAAAACTGATACAAATAAATGAGTAATCTATTCTCCTTACTACAATGAGTACCTCCCCAATCTGAAGGCTGTTGACAGCTGTCCTATAGCCTCCTTTGTCACAAAAGGACCCTTTCTTCTCTCCCAGAGGCTCCAGTTATTAGCTATTAGAAGCTCCAGTTATTAGAAAACTTGTCTAGGATTAAATAGCTGGTAAGTGACAGAGGAGAGAACAGAACCTATATCTCACTGGCTACAAAATCCATGCCCTTCCACCACACACCCAGCAGACTTATCAGAAAGAGGAAACTCACCAAAGAACATTATTGCCCTTTTATCAGTTGTTGAGAGAAAGCAAATGTCAGGTGATCCCAGAGACAGAAATTTTAATATTGTTTTTATGCAAATTCCATACTTCACCCCCCCCCACCCCCATATCATTAACAGAAATCAGGACGGCCAACAGGGCTAAAGGAGGATGGAAGTCAAGTTCATGTAGAAGCATTCTCTGTAGCAAATTACACAAGTTAGACAGGCACACCCCGTCCATAAACCCACACCCTATGATGTTCCAGAAGTTTCTAGAATACTGAGAGATCAGCTGGCTCTCAAGAACCAGGTCAGTGGCAGCAGTGAAGGCAGCGCTGAGAAACAGCCAGCACAGGGCCTGGGTTTGTTTTGATTTTGCTTTTTTGTTGTTGTTGTTTGTCCTGCAAAAAGCGGGCAAGTGAATCTTCTTGCTATGCCCAAAAAATACTGAAAAAACCTTCACTCAATCTGCAAATGCCCAAGAACACGTTGTCACAGAATAGTGGATCCAGGGAAGGCTGTTGGAGGCCTAACTGAGACTCCTCGGAGGCCAGGACAAGGCCTCAGGGCTGGTATGCTGAGAGGTGAGCCCATGATCTGTCCACTTGTCCTCACTGGGGTTGGCTTCTGTCCTGCCTCACACCTGTTACTCACCATGAGCTGAAATGAAGACAGCTGGGACAAGTCAGCAGGTGAGCAGTTCTGTAGATGGTTTCAGGGGTATCACCTGCCAGCCGCACTCTGTGACCCCCCAGTGAGCTGCATGCTCAGCCCCTCGAAGCTCTGGGCAGTGGGGAGGGCTCGGCCCTCAGAACCAGGCAGATCTGGCGTTGGATCTCGGCTTGGCCGAGGTGTGAAAAGCGCAGCTAGTACTTGATTCTGACAGATAAGGCCACTGAGCCAAGCTCCCAGACAGTGGGCCTGCCACGGCTGGTACGGCAACATGGGTCTTGTGGCTGCACCACACAGGGAGGTGATGCCTCCCCTGGCCAGGGTGCCCCGAGGCAGGACGGTGACCCACGGCAGGCAAGGGTAGAGCTGGCAGCCACACGACCCAAACTGGGAGACACAGGCAGCCACTGCAGACACACTCTCAGAGCAGAGCCACAAAGTTCTCTATTGCAGGCATTCCACCCTCCTGTGCTTATGCCCCCAGGAACCAAGGGAACCAACCGCAAGCCCAGCTAGAGGGCACAACGTGGAGAAAGGATGCTCTCCCAACTCTGTGCCTCGGGCCCCTCTCGGTGGTGCCCTCTCAGCCTTGAGAACGTGGCGTCATTAGCAACGGGCCAGGATCAGCTGTGAAGGACAGTGGTGGCCGGTTTGGGAGGACGTGGGCCTCATCCTCCTGTCTGGATCCACTTACAGTCAAGAGATATGGCAAGAACCATCCAGGGGGCCCTCGAGGAATTTGCCATTTCATGGAAGACACAATAAAATTCACAGATAACATTTGAAGACAATTAAGGGCCAAAATGAGCACTGTCCCAACCCCGAGCACATCAAAGGCTCTGAAACAAGGGAAAGGCCCACGGTGACCGCTGGGGAAGATGCCACCACCAAGGTGGTGATGGAGCTGCTCCCAGATGTCCATGGTGTGGTTCAGGATTTTTAAACAGAGCTGCCTCAGAACCCCTGCAACACCAGTCCTCATCTGAGGACAAGGCCACCGTTGTCTCTGCTGCACATCTCTTTGCAACGTCTCCATTCCATATCTTCCATCCCAGATGACACGTCAGACATGGCCTGGCGGGGAGCAAGGCATGCCGGGCCCCTGAACC
Source organism: Microcebus murinus (assembly GCF_040939455.1). NCBI lineage: Eukaryota > Metazoa > Chordata > Mammalia > Primates > Cheirogaleidae > Microcebus > Microcebus murinus. The sequence goes on along the minus strand of NC_134111.1, from coordinate 90,195,115 downwards.
CAGACACCTCCCAGAGTCGCTCGGGTTCCTCTCGCCCCGGGCGCCAGCATCAGGTCCCAGCCCTGGTGTGGATTTATAGGCCAGGTGCCCGCCGTGATCAGACAGACTGGGCCTTGCCACACAAGGGCCTGGCACTGCTTCACTCCTGTTTCAAATTAACCTAAGCATTTCTCAAGGCACACCTTGTATTAAGTTGGAAAATAAAATCAAAAGGAATCTACCTCCTAGCCAATAAAATGTGAGACACCCTCTTCCACAGTCAGCCTCTTTCTGCACCCAGTTTTATTCTGCAAAGCTTCTTCAGGGGCAGACAAAAGGGATGCTAGGTCTTCCCTATTAATTACTGATAGTAACAAGCACAAAAGGAAATGTGCATAATCGTGTCCCCCTTCTGAGCAGGGTGACCTCATTTAGAGCATTGCTATTCTCTGGCGGCTGGATTGTGAGCTTGATTTCTAGCTGAGAAAATGGAGCCCAGCGCCTAACAGCAGCCGGGGCCTCGGCAGCTCCTTCCCCTTTGTTCACCTGGCAGAGATGCCGGATACAGAGCCCCTGGGTCTTGCTGCAAGTCTCATGCACTCCGCTTTGCAAGATGAACATAAAGTGAGAGCTGCCCCAAAGGGCTGAAGGTCACGGTACAGGAGACGAGATTTATAGAGTGTTTCCAACAGCTCCATCGGCTCCAATGCAGGAAAGAATACATGTGTCCCAGTGGCAAGTTCTGCTTGTTTTTTCTTCTGAAGAGATGTATGAAATGGTGAGCAAACACTGGACACAGCGCCAGGAGTGGTTAGAGTGAGTAATTCCTGCCTCTGTTGCTTGTAATTTCTTAGACTTTATCTGTTCATCACCCTAAATTTCATTGTTATGCTTGTGACACTCCAAGCCTAGCAGGGCGATGGGCGAAGAATCCTATTTTAAAGAATCCATTGAAATGCTCCCGGGACTTCTACATATTTGTGCATCTCTTTTATCACTGGTAGGTGGGACCAGCATGTGAGTGATCATCCTAATTTATTAGCAACCTGGAATTCAGACAAGCTGAAGGGGACAAACTAAGTTAAAACATTAGGTGTAAAACAAAGCCTGTGTTTCATTCCACACTCGCACAAACACATTGAGATGTCTATATCTTGGACCAGTGGATGACTGGGAAGAACTCTGGATTTGAAGTCACAGGATCAGTGACTAGGACCTTGGGCATATCATTTTATGCATATGGGCATGAATTCAACCAGATTAAAAGCCACTAAAAATGGTAGACTCAGTCAGAGGCCTCCCAAGTTACACCTCACTAATTTGTCTACATCATTGGTTTCTACACAGAAGAATATATGAAAACCTTAGAAGAGATGAGGGTCTGAAAAACCGTATGTGCTTTTTTTCTCAAAGGCCAGCAAAGAGTCTGAAACACATGCAAAGGAAAGCCTGCCAGCAAGGGTTCTGGGCTATTTCCATCACTTAGGGAAGCTATTCATTGCTCTATTGGGGAAGGAACTTACATTTCTTGAGGGCCACCTGGTTCCCAGGCACCTCACACACATCCTCCTAGACAGAAACCCTGTGAGGTTGGCACCATTATCACCTATCCTTATTTTGCAAATGAGGAGACAGAGGTTTGTTTCACTGTGCCAAGCAATTGTGAAGGTCACTCACCTATAGGTGGTAGGGTCTAAGGTCTGCCTGATCCTAAAGTAGATGCTGCCTCAGAGTGGGACACCTACCGAAGCGCCATCCCATATTAAAGGGATTTGTACAATGAGAAATGCTGCAAATCTAAGGGATTGTGAGTGGCCTGAGAGTTCTTTTGCAATAGCTACTATTTCAGTAGTAGTAGCTCCTTACTCAATCTCAGAGCTTCCCCTTTGACAATCCTCTCTCCATTTGATGTTAAGTGTTGCTGATAGTAGATACAGACTAAACTACATGAGAAGTCAGAGGTGCCTTCAGTGGCTTTGCCCAGTAGACACTTGATCTCATGGTGAGCTTGGCTTGGTGGGACAGGGACACCCAACCTGGATTCTAGTCTCTGCTGTGCCATTATGTACAAGATCTTGCAATGGACAAGCCCTCTGTGATCTTGAGGCAGGGACCCTGCTTTAATTATCCAGGTATCTCTAGGGCCTATCAGAGTAGCTGTCACATAGAGGACCCTTAATAAGGTTTGCTTGTTGAATAAACAAATGAATAAATGAAGGGAGAGATTCTGATTATAAAGGAGGTATTGTGTGGAATGGAATCCTAGTCCAGATTCCCTGGACTAAGAATCTGAAGACCTGTGTTCTGGCTCTGTCATTAGCCAACTAAGTGTCTCTGCAAGTCAATGAACTTTCTCTGGGTCTACATCTTCATGTATCAGATGGCATAAAAAGACTGTTTTGTCAATGATATAGTATCTCCATGATGCTATCCAAATAGCATCATGGAGATGCTTTATCAAATGAAGCAATGTCGCAGATGAACTTAGTTTAAATCTATTCAGATATGTCACACCATTTTATCATATAGTCCAGGAACTGTAGGATGTCACAACCAAAGTTATTGCTTTTTACAGATGAGAAAACCACAGCCAAAGAGAAGAAGGGTCGAGATCTCAGGCTCTTTGCTTGCTGTTTTGCCTTGCTAACAACATATTGGCTAACTTCATGAGCACTCTTGCCAGAGTTAGTAGATTGTCTTTGGGCTGAACCCACAACACCCACTTCACTGGGTGGCCTTTGCAAGATGTCTGGGGATACACTTCAGAAGCAGAGTTGGGTAGAAGGTTCTTCCTATATGACTTTCTCCGTCTTCTGAAGGTATTTGGGGCTGTTGAGAAGAGTTTTCCAGAATATAAAAAATATGGTCCAAGCCCAGCCATTCAGTTTCCTATGATGCCTGGGTAGCTCCACAATCTAACCCCAGTTTCTCTTGCCAGTCTCAATCTCCACCACTCCCCAGTGGATTTCTCTGTTTCTGCCAGGCAGGTCTCCGCATCAGCCTCTGATAGGCTTCAGTCAATCTCCATGACTCCAGCCATATAGTTCTTCCCTTTTTCCCCTCTATCCACCTTGGAGTCCATCCCACCACTTCTCCATCCAGATACCACACATCCTTGAGAAACGGCTCAAGTCCCAGCACTGCCAAGATGTCTCCCATGGCTACCCCAGTCCACGGGTCCTTCTCTCCTTCTCCCTCCCAGTTTTCACATTGACACCTATTGTGGGTGGAATTGTGCTCCCCAAAAAGATTATGCTGGAGTCCTAAACTCTGGTACCCATGAATGTGACCTTAATTGGAAATAGAGTCTCTGTAGATATGATTAAGTTAAGAAGAAGTCACAGTGGATCAGGGTGGGCCCTAACTCCAGCCACTGGTGTCCTTATAGGGAGAGAGATTTGAAGACACAGAGGAAATTGGAGTCAATTGGGCACAAGCCGAGGAACACCAAGGATCACTGAAACTGCCAGAAGCTAGAAAATGCAGGGAGGGATTCTCCCTCGAGCCTTTAGAAAGAGAATGGCCCTGCCGACACCTTGATGTTGGACTGCTAACATCCAAACTTATGAGAGAACAAATTTTTGTTGTTTTAAGCCAGTTTGTGGTACTTTGTTCCATCAGTTCCAGGAAAGTAACACAGCATCTCAGGCCATCCATTGGCTTGTAAATACCTGACACCAGGTGCTACTGGTCACCTTCTCAATAGCGTATCACAGGCCTGTGATCTGCCTGAGGATAGGAGCCCTGTCTCCCATGTCCCCGTAGCCTCCCCAGTGCCTGGTTCCAAGTGGCTTGATTGATTTAACCTCAACCATGGAGACCGTCAACGCTCCCTCAGGAATGGAGGCAGCATTAGAAAAGGCACTTGCTTTCTACTCACATTCAACAAGTTCTGGAAACATAATAAAGTAGAATGTGGGTTACTATTTCTCAGAGAATACTACTTGCTTTTTAGCTGCAATTCAAGTCCCAACTTCCCGAAACAAGCTTACCTGAATCTCTTCCTTACACTCTACTGCCACGGAGCCCTACACCTAGCACCTGTCCTTGGCTCTCTGTCCTGCCAGGCTGGCCTGCCCACCCCCCTTCCCTTCCAACATCAGTGCCACCCACACACACATACACTCTCTTACAATGTAATTAAATCGGATTTGACTCTGTATTGTGGTCCTGATCTCAGTCCTGAAGGTCAAATCCCACATGAAGTTAACCTTCGACACCTAGTAACTGGTGCTGGCGTGTGGCCAGCCATCCCACTCGGTGCATCCCGCTCCACCCCAGAACGAGCATGAGGTTGGAAAGCACCTCAGCAGGTCTTAACCTGAATAGGCCTCAGATGGTTTCAGCATCTCACCACGCTGAATGTGCACCTAGTGTTTAAAGACAGGCATTTTTCATATGCTGTGGCCCGCAAGTCAAGCTATCTGCCTCACCTGGTGCTGGGCCCAAGAAGCAATAATAAGAGAAAATTTGATTCTTAGTGATTTTCACTTTGCCTCTGAGTAGTATGTGACTCACAAGGATCGTTTCTCCCATTTGCTTCCCCTGCCCTTATCCTGTATCATCCCTTGTCTGACCTGTGAATCTAAATCCCACCCAACCTCCAATGTCCAATTCAATCGTGGCCTCCTCCAATAAACTCTCTTTCATTCCCAAAATAATCACTCCAGTCTCTTAGCTCCCATTAAAACCTCTTTGGGCATATAGTTAGAATTATCTTATTTCATGGGTATTTAAATATATCTTTGATCTATGTAATCCTAGACTGGAAGACTCTTGAGAGCAAAGATTTTGTCTTCTCTCCCTTTCAAGGTTTTGGGAATTAAATGAGAAAATGTAGTCAAAGAGCTCACATGCTGTCTGTCCGTCACATAGTATATATTCAATAAATGTCAATTCCTTTCCCCCTTACACATCCTTATATCCCCAAGAGCACCTTGCAAAGTCTCTTGAATCTTGTAGCTGCCTAATAAATGTTGAACACATGAATCAATGCAGACAAATGGTAATATTTCAACTGCTTTCCTAAGGTCAATGAGTACAAATAAGACATTCTCACTTGACTCCCTCAAATCCTGAAATTGTGGGCCCATAAAGATCACTTCTGTGCCACACCTCTGAAGCAGAACGTGGTGATGCTAGACGGGCTTCCACCTCTAGTCAAAGCCTGACAATGTCCCCCAGGAGTCAGTCCAGAAGCCACCATCTAAGGCTGGACAAAATCAGGCAGCAGCCCAACTGACCTTTAAGCTATTTAACCAATTTAGTATCTGTAAAGAAATAGTGTGCAATCAATCCTTATTTTTGCACTCATCTCATATTCTTTCATTAATTTCTTGTTTCCATGTTCATATAACAGGTATGTACTACATCATATATATTACCACTTTTCTTAGAAAATTTAAATCCTCAGAAGTTAAACCCAACCAGCATACCAGTAAGACTGCACAGAGCTGGCACCTCTTTGCTAAGCTAATAGGAGCTGAAGGAATGCTAGATGTCTCTGAGAGGAAGTATCAGAGGACAGGTATAAGAAGACTCTTCCTTCATCCCTCCTCCTAACACCATGGGACCCATGCATTTCTCTTAGAAGGGGTTATAAAGAGTCCAAAAGCTGCACAGGCTGGCTGGTCACTCCAGTCATTCGGCTAAACCTTTGGATGAAGCAGGCCTTGCCCTAAGCATTGGGTTACTCTTGTTTACGTTAACAGAAAGAAAAGCCAGCCCAGAGCCCGGGACCCCCCTAGCAGGGGCCTGATTTCACACACATTTTCCCCAGATTCCTATTGGCTTGGCTGGAAACCACATATTAAAACCCACCAATCTTTCCACTTGAGCCTGATGAAAGCTTCACCAGAAACAGCTGCACTTCACATGTGGTTTAAGTTAATGTCTTATCCCGATGGTTTAACTCTAGCTGGCTGGGCTGCTTTTTTAATATTCACAAGCCCCTTTTGTTTCACATTAAGAATATGTCTTTCATTACTCGCCAGCGCTGAGGAACACAATGAAGCTGGTAGCACTTCATTTTTGAAATGTCTGAAATAATTGTTTGTATTGTGTGTTACTCAAGGAACACTCTAGGTTGGCTATCTCAGAAGCATATGAAAGTGTTAAACAATCCTAACGAGAACGTTGCTAGACCTATGTGGGACGTTTTCCTATTTAAAAAGTAAAGCCACACACTAATGGCTCCGATTTAGTTTCTAAGTCCCAGAGCTCGTTGAGTCAAGCAACATAAGTTCATTGTTCTGTTTCCTCCAATGGCTCTCAAAACCATCCCAACCCTTTAGCATGTAGGAGAGTCTAATCAATATGTGGCCAATTTCGCACACAGGCACACCACACACATATGCACACACTCTCTTCATATCCATACTAGGCATGATTAACTTTGAAGTTCATAGAAATCTTGCAACTCTGGTTTCCCTAGCAAAATGCACATCAGGTTCCAAAGGTTTTGGCTTAAAAGGTTCTCTTTGCTAATGTGATGTCACCTAGGGGCATCTCCACTGTGTGATGTCATTTGTTGTGCAATGGTGAATTTGGGGTGCTGGGAGTATTCTGCATGTTTGTTTGCCCTAGCACCTGTCTAAAAAGAGTCAAGATTGGAAAGGCTTCAACAAGCCCCTTTTGTACTCATTAATCATTAAATATATGCCTACATTTTTATGGCTCTTGAATTTTTCCCATGTTTTATTTCTGTGTTTCATCCATGATTTGGGAGAAGGAAGAAGAGGAGGAGGAGGAGGAGAGGAATTATTGCCAACCATTATGAGCATCTCAACATGTGCAGGGCGCTGCTCTGCATGTGATCTAAGTTAAGCCTTACAACAAACCTATCAGTGAGGTACTATAACATTACCATCCCTGTGTTATAGGAGAAGCTAAAGCACAGAGAAATTAAGTAACTTGACAGGATGGCAAGGTTAATAAGTCACTGTGGCAGAGAACACTGGTTAACCCCAATATCATTGTTCCCATTCTTCTCTAGTCATAGAACTATAGAAATCAGAGTTGTATTGATTGGGTTGGCTGGGTTGGCTGGGTATATGGCCACCCAAATAAAGATTATGTGGTAGATAGAACTCTAAATGATCCCCAAGATTCCTACCCTGTGGTGCACATGCCCTGTAAACGCCCTTCTCTTGAGTATGGGTGGGACGTAATGAAATGGTTGCTCCCTTAGATTAGACTATATTACATGACAATAGTAAAGGGATTTTAAAGATGTAGTTAAGGTCACAGATCAGTTGACTTTTGAGTCAATTAAGAGGAACTAACCTTGGATGGGCCAGCCCTAATCAGGTGAGCCCTTAAAAGAGACCGGCCCTTTACTGAAGAGAAAGAGTCAAAGCCAGTGCGATGCCCCTGCTGGCCCTAAAGAAGCAATGCCACATTGTGGACAAGGCCACATCGCAGGGAACAGCAGGCAGCGACCAGGAGCAGGGAATGGGCCCTGATGACAGAAAGCAAGAAAATGGGACAATCACAAGGAAACAGTGAGCTTAGGAAAGCATCCTGAGCCTCAGATGAGACCATAGTCCTGGATGACACTTTGATTTCAGCCTGGCAAGACACTGTGCAGAGAACTAGCTAACCCATGCTAGCATTCCTGATTCCCAGAGCCACTAAGTCTGGGGTCATTTGTTACACAGCAGTAGAAAACTAATGCAGATTACACTTCCCCGACTCTTGTGCAGCTGGGTGTCACCATGTGGCTAAGTTCTGGCCATTAGGATTTGGCCAAAGTGATGTGATGTGAGCTGCTCCCCTTCTGTGCACTCCCTTCTCCCCTTCTCTCTTCCTTCTGGCTGAGTATGGATGTTGTGGTGAGACATCTTAAAGCACAGGGATGACAGCAACACACTGAAGACGGTGGAACAACAAGCTAAGAAGAGGCTGGATCCCTTAAATTACAGTCATGACCTGTTTACACCCACACTGTTACATGAAAGTGACATAAACATCCATCTCACTTGCTGAAGTCACTATTATTCGGTGTCTGCATTACAGAAGCTGAATCTACACCTAACTGGCACAGCTCAAAATGAACCGGGGTGATGCGATCCCAGAGCCCATTCGCTTGCTTAGCCCTTTCACCAGCCTGCCCCCCAGCCCATATTGCATCATAATAGAATCGGAATCACACTGGGTTAGAGCTGGATAGTATTGTACTGGTTAAGTCTGTCAAACTTGTCAAGCCGACAAGAAAGAAGAAGCTAGATCACCTTGAATGATGGCAATTTATTGCAAGGATACATGGGAAAGTGAGGCGTCGCAGGAAGTTGAATTTTGCATCCCAGTTCTGAAACACACAGCAACCTCATGGAGACACAGATTCATCACTCGGCACCTTTGGGTAGTACTAAATTCAAGTGATCTGCCAGGTTTCTTAGCATTAACTTGGAAGGGAAGACAGTATCACTTGATTTGATTTTTACCAGTCAAATTGGCACCTTAATTAAGCGGACTCCACCAGGCATCTCTTACACCTCCGACAGTACTTGGGTCTAGCCCAGACATGGCCTTAGCACATCTGCCCAGTCCAGTCAGCTGTAGCCAGAATAAAAGTCTGGTTTCCCTCAACCCATGATCTGAGCCACACACGAGATGTACTTACGAAGTTATTTGAGCTATGTTATCTGACAGAGGCAATGCTCATGGCCACTGCTCCAGTACTGGGACAAAAATAGTCTCTCATTTTAGGGAAGAAGACCCAATAAAGGGAAAAATACTTGCCCCAGGAGTGGCAGCCAGTTACTTTCCTGCTAACCAGGATGAGTCTGGTCTGCATCCCCCACTCAAGGCAGCCTCCACAGTCGTGGCTTTTCTGCTTCTAGAAGCTCTCTCTTAGGTCCCCTGAAACCTGTGGTTTCTCCAATATATCACTTTGTCTTGGTTTGTGATAATAGTTTTCAAATTCTTGTTACTTCCTGCAGAATACCATTTCAGAACTCAAAACACATTACATCATACAAAATAAAGAATTGAGGCAATTATCAAATTTTTAGACCATTTCTTATTTGGATGTCTAAATAATTTTTCAAGTCTCCATTTTACATGTATCATTTAACATAAATTCGATGCTGGTATATTTGATTGTCAATAAAGTCCAAAAGCCAAAATAGCCCCACAGAGGAACCCCCTCCCAGTATTTCACAACCTCGGTAATAAAGCTCCTTAGTGGATCTAACTTAAATCTTTTTTTTTCTTTTTTTTTTTTCCTTTTTTTTTTTTTATTTCGGCATATTATGGGGGTACAGATTTTAAGGTTTCAATAAATGCCCATTTCCCCCCCTCCCCCCACAAGTCTGAGTCTCCATCATGACCATCCCCTAGATGGTGCACATCTCACTCATTAAATCTTTCTTGAAACAATTGGAGTCCTTCTGTTCTATCCTCTGAAAATGCAGAACAGCCAATGTGCAGGGGGGAAAGTATTACAGTGAAACAGGTACACAGATCTCGATATTAAAGGTTTCTGTTTCTCCAGACCATCCAGGTGATTGCCTTTTGAATCACACATGGCCTATCCTGCCATTCATGTAGTTTAAGAAAAAAAATTAAATAAAAGTATAAAGGAAAACCAGCAGTGTTTTAAGAGATTTCATTTCTACTTGATGCTTGTATTCATTTGCTGGGAGGCAGGAGCAGGTATTATGTTATACAGGGTCTCTGGAAACATTTAAAGTTCAGAAAGACCCACGATCTCAATCCAAGCTTCTAGACAGAATAGTGAGGAAGTAAAAGCAAAATACTGACCTCATGTTCTTCCCTATCACACTGAGAGACGTGGCTTGCCCCTTGAGGTCTAGCCTTTACCAGGCCCTGTGCCTGGAAGGCTGACCCAGCCACACAGCATCCAAGGTCCCCTGCCCTCTGGCTTCTGGTTGAGACCCACCAGTGGGCAGCATGATGGTTGATCTTATGTGTCAGCGTGGCTGGCCATGGTACCTAGATACTTGGTCTAACATTATTCTAGAAGTTTCTATAAAGGTGCCTTGTGGATGAGAATAACATTTAAATCAGTAGACTTCAAGTAAAGCAAAACACCCCTCATACAACCTGTTGAAGGCCTCAGTAGAACAAAGACTGACCTTTCCCTGAGCAACAAGGAATTCTGCCAGCAGACAGCCTTTGAACTTGAACTGCAAGTCTTACCTGAGTCTCCAGCCTGACAGCCACCATAGGATTTTGGACTCATCTCATCTCTATAATCATGTGAGCCAATTCCTTAAAATAAACAAATGAATAAAAATCTCTCTCTCTCTCTCCACCTCTGTCTCTCTGTCTGTCTCTATACACATACATCCTTCCCTGTTTTGGTGCCATTTCTCTGGAGAACCCTAACAACGGGAGGACATCAGAGGGAGGAAGGGGAACAAGTGTTTACTCCCCAGCTCCTCCCCTGTGGGGTTACCACACAGGCCTGGCCACCTCTGGCTAGGGAGCCATGCCCTCCCCTCCACCTTCAGGCCCACGGGTGGTAGGCCAAGGCTGCTCTCACTAACCCTGGGGGGCTGCACTAACCCTGAGTGGTTCCTCCACACCCTGTTCACCTCTTTGTAAATAATCCTCTTATTAACTGCTCCTCGATTTATCCTATTATAAGCACGCTGGGACACCGACTAATGCAAATGTAACCAGAATGTGGGGGCCGTGGCAAAGTTGCAGTGGCATTCAGGAGTTTTCTTTGTCCCATCCCAAACTCCCTTCCTGGGGTCATTTTCCACCGTGTTCATTTGCTTCAAAGACACAAGAAACCAGAGGACAGCGGCAAGATGACCACCTAGAAACATCACTTGTCTGACCGGCCCAGGTGGAAGGTAGAATATTGGATTTAGCAGAGTGAAGAGGAGTCATAGCTCAGGCACAGACCACAGAGAGAAACAACAGAGACGTCTGGGGAGGAAAACTGTGAAGCTGAGAAAGAAGAAGATAGAAAGGAGAAGATAGCAGCATGGATCAAATCCAGAGAGGCTCAAAGCCCAGCATAAGGGTAAGGAGGTTTTCCTCTCCCCAACCTAGATGCCCTCGGTGAACTGCAAAACACAAAATATACCGAAGGTACTTCCACCCTCCATGAGGGTGTCTCGAAGGGACACGCCATGGGAGAGTGCCCTGAGAGACCAGAGTGCCTGCTTTCTTACACCTAGACACTTCCTCCTCTGCACTCCCTCTACACATGGCATCAGAGAAAGTCATTTGAGCTCAGGCAGACTGGTAGCTGTGGCCTCTCCCCCTATCACTGCAACTGTGAGAATACTCTGAACAGAGAAGCTCATGAACAGCTACTTCTCTATGGTGGGTACATGCTCCGGGCTGAACTTACCACAGAAAGCAGGGCCATGGCAAACTGGGAGCTTCCTGCCCACCAACATGTTGTAGGATTGCCCACTGGCAGCTTAGACAGGCAGGCTGGTCCCAGTGCCCCCTGAGCACAAGAACAGTCCAGGGGCATGCAGGGAAGAGGTCACGGTCCTGGACTCGGGTGACAAGTAAGCTCTTATGGATATTTCCAACAGGAGAGTGTGGAGGGGTGCTGAGGAACAGAGATCTGTGAACACTCCCGCCCCTATCCCCACTGGAGAACCGCCATATTGGATAGAGGTGCGGTACATGGAGAGAAATAGCCTAGCCTCCTCTGGTTCCCATGGCAACCAAATGCTTTGGGCACACAGGCTGGACATGAGCAGTGGACCTCCCCTCACTCATTACAATAGGGAATGCAGCCCAAGCCAAGAAATTCATGAGCAGCTGCTTCTCTCTGTTGGGAGTATGCCTCTGGCTGAGGTTCTTGTGGATGAGAGGCATACTACTCTCCTCTTGCAGTTTTGTGGTGGAATAGGGGTGCACAATTGGGAAACCACCTACCTGTCAGCATTTTGTGGAAACACATGCTAGTGGGTCAGATGCACAGACTTGGGGGAAGTTTGAGAGCCATTCTTGGGCAGTGAGGGAACTCACATGGACTGATCTGATGGGAATGCATTGTGGGATTCCAGTGAGCAGCAATTAGAGAAGTTGCTCACCCACCCCACTGAGAAACTGTGCTAGTGGAGAAGGACAGAGAAAGCCAGAGAAAGGGGAACTACAAATCACTGAGGAACAAATGGAAAAACATATCATGCTCATGGATTGGCAGAATCAACATTGTTAATAATGTCTATACTACCCAAAGTGATTTACAGATTCAACGCAATCCTCATTCAAATACCAACATGATTTTTTGCAAATTTAGAAAAAAATAATTCTACACTTCATATGGAACCAGAAAAGAGCCCAAATAGCCAAAGCAACCTTAAGCAAAAAGAACAAATTGGGAGGTATCACTTTACCAGACTTTAAACCATACCACAAGGCTGTAGTAACCAAAACAGCATTGGACTGGCACAAAAACAGAGACGTAAACCAATGGATCAGAACAGAGAACACAGATATAAAATCATCCTCATGTTACCACCTGATCTTTGTCAAAGCAGACAACAACATACCCTGGTAAAAGAATCCCTATTCCATAAATAGTGCTGGGAAAATTGGTTAGCCACATGTAAAAGATTGAAACAATATCCATATCTCTCACCACTCACTAAAATTAATTCAAGATGGATAACAGACTTAAATCTAAGGCATGAAACTATAAGAATTCTAGAAGAAAATATTGCAAAAACTCTTCTAGATATCAGCCTAGGCAAAGAATTGATGAAGAAGATCCCAAAGGCAATCACAACAAATAAAAATTAATAAATGGTGCTTGATTAAATTAAAAAGTTTCTGCACAGTCAAGGAAACAATCAATACAGCAAATAGACAACCTACAGAATAGGAGAAAATATTTGCATGCTATATATTCAATAAAAGGCTAATTATCAGAATCTACAAAGAACTCAAGCAAATCAGCAAGAAAAAAATCAAACAACCACATTAAAAAAAAAGGGCAAAAGATGTGAACAGAGGCTATCTTTCAAAAGAAGATAGACTAATGGCCAATAAACACATGAAAAAATACTCAGCATCTCTAATCATCAGGGAAATACAAATCAAAACCACAATGAGAAACCACCTAACTCCAGTGAAAATGGCTTTTATGAAAAAGTCCCAAAACAGATGATGGCATGGATGCAGAGCTAAAGGAACACTTATACTCTGGTGGTGGGACTGCAAACTAGTATAACCTCTATGGAAGGTAGTATGGAGATACATCAAAGAACTAAAAGTAGACCTACCATTTGGTCCAGCAATCCCACTATTGGGTATTTACCCAAAGGAAAAAAAAGCCATTTTATTAAAAAGACACTTGCATTTGAATTTTTATTGCTGCACAATTCACAATCGCAAAGATGTGGAATCAACTCAAGTGCCCACCTTTTCATGAGTGGATTAATAAAATGTGGTATAAGTATACCATGGAGTATTACTCAGCCATTAAAACATGGTGAACTAGTACCTTTTATAACAACCTGGATGGAACTGGAGACCATTCTCCTTAGTGAAGTATTGCTAGAATGGAAAAACAAACACCACATGTACTCACTATTAAATTGGAACTAATTGATCAACACTCATGTGCACATATGAAAGCAAAAATCAATGGAAATTAAGCAGGGGAAGGAGGGAGAAGAGGATGGGTAACATCAACCTAACTGGCACAACACACACTATCTGGTGATGGGCACACTTATAATTTTGATTTGAACTGTACAAAAGCAATTCATGTAGCCAAAACATTTGTACTCCCATAATATTCTGAAATAAGAAAAGAACTTATAATCTCAATAAACAGAAACAAAAAAAATTTTTCAATGATAACGAAAGAAAACTTTTTGGAGGAGATTGATATGTCTATTACCTTGACTGTGGTGATGGTTTCACAGGTGTATGCAGATATCTAAACTCATCAAATTGCATAAAGAAATAGGTGCAGTTTATTGTATATCTGTTACAGCTCAATAAAGCTTTTTAAAAATAATAATAAAATAAAATTACAGAGGAGAAAAAGACACAAGAAACGATACTCACAACACACTATGTTCACCAGGCTCCTAGATCTGCACCACAGCACCTCGACGCCAACACCTCTGTTCCCTGTCTCCCAATTGCAGTATCCCACATTGCCCTAGTATTGAACAACCAAAATATAGTAACTTAAAAATGAATATGAGCTGAGAGCCACTGCCCATTTTAGTTCTGCCCTATTTCATCACGTCCCCTAGCTTTCGTTCCATAATCATCTATCTTCCATCTCATAGACCAGTCAAGTCATTAACAGTTTGTTTATTGTTGTTGTTGTTCAATCCAAGTATCCCAAGTCCTTTCTCTTTCCTAGAGTCATGTTTGTAGCCAATTTGTTATGATATTTAGCAAGGTATGGAAATCTGTTGGTGTAAGTGATTGTGTTGCTTTTTGTTTTCACACCATGTAAACTCAAGAAAATTTGAGCATGTATGGCATTTTTGTTTTGTGACATTTTTAAATTTTTTTATACTCTACAAAGACTCTGTTTAACAAAATAAATAAATAAATACCACAGGGAAAATGAAGACCTGTACAAGTTTCAGTAAAAATCATGCCAATGTCATCTTTTCTTCTAGATTTTCCTAGACTGTGTTAAAAATAGTAACACATGGTTTTCAGCCTGCCTCTATGTTTGCCACAGAAATAATGAAAAGCAATGAAAAATGGAAATGAGCAACATGACAAAATCAGTCCCCCTGGGGTTTAGGCTAAAAAGCAGAAAGGAACAAATAGAACCTAGGCTGTAAGGGATACCTACAATTAGCATAATCAGCATCAATGAGGTGTCAAGGTATCAGAATTAATGAGCCCCAGGTTAGCCACCCAGGTAATGGCCACATAGTCCAAGTACACAAAAAACATCCCACAAGAGGGAGGCCTGTGGTCACACAATCGATTCTGAAATTGTAGAGGGAGAAGAGAGAAATGAAGGTAATAAGCCAACCAAAAGATAAATAGCACATACATGTATTTGAATGCAAGCATATCTTATTTTATTGCACTTTGCTTTATTATACTTTATAGATAATGCATTTTTTTACAAATTGAAGGTGTGTGGCAACCCTGCATTAAGCAAGTCTGTTGGCACCATTTTTCAACATATGCTGACTTCATGTCTCTGTGCTATATTTTGGTAATTCTCACAATATTACAAACTTTTTCATTATATTATATCAGTTATGGTGATCTGTGATCAATGATCTTCGATGTTGCTATTGTAATCGTTTTGGGGTACCACAAACCATGCCCATATGAGACAGGGAACTTAATTAATAAATGTTGTATGTGGCTGCTCCACCAACAAGCTGTTCCCCCATCTCTCTCCCTCTCCTCTGGCCTCACTATTCCCTGAGACACAATATTGGAATTAAGACAATGAATCACCCTATCGTGATCTCTAAGTGTTCAAGTGAAAGGAAGAGTTGCACATCTCTCACTTAAATTCAAAAGCTAGAAATGATTAAGCTTAGTGAGGAAGGCATGCCAAAAGCTGAGATGGGCTGAAAGCTAGGCCTCTTGCACCAAACAGTTAGCCAAGTTCTGAATACAAGGGGAAAGTTCTTGAAGGAAATTAAAAGTGCTACTCCAGAGAAAACATGAATGATAAGAAAGCAAAATAGCCTTATTACCAATGCTAAGAAAGTTTGAGTGGTCTGAATAGAAGCTCAAACCAGCCACAACATTCCCTTAAGTCAGATCCTATTCCAAAGCAAGGCTCCAATGCTTTTCGATTCTATGAAGGCTGAGAGAGGTGAGAAAGCTGCAAAAGAAAAGTTGAAAGCTAGCAGAGGTTGATTCATGAGCTTGAAGGAAAGAAGCCATCTCCATGATATTCAAGTGCCAGGTGAAGCAGCAAGTGCTGTTGTAGAAGCTACAGCAAGTTACCCAGAAGATCTACCTAAGATCACTGATGAAGGTGGCTATACTAAACAACAGATTTTCAATGTAGACAAACAGCTTCCTATTGGAAGAAGATGCAATCTAGGACTTTTATAGCTACAGAGAAGTCCAGTCAGTGCCTGGATTCAAAGCTTCAAGGGACAGGCTGACGACTTTAAGTTGAAGCCAATGCTCATTTACCATCCCCCAAATCCTAAGGCCCTTAAGAATTATGCCACATCTACTCTGCCTGTGCTATAGAAATGGAACAAGAAAGCCTGGATGATAGCAAATCTGTTTATAGCAGGGTTTACTGAATATTTTAAGCCCATTGTTCAGACCTACTACTCAGAAAAAAAGATTCCTTTCAAAATATTACATCTCACTGACAATGCACCAGGTCACTCAAGAACTGTGAGGGGGAAGTACAAGAAGATTAATGTTGTTTTCATATATGCCAACACAATATCCATTCTACAGCCCATGGATCAAGGAGTAATTTTGACTTTCTGACAGATCTGGGAAAAGTCAATTGAAAACCTCTGGAAAGGATCACATTCTAGATGCCATTAAGAACATACATGATTCATGGACAGAGGTCAAAATATCAACAATAACAGGAGTTTGGAAGAACTTGATTCCAACCCTCATGGAAAACTTTGGACAGCTCAAGACTTCAGTGGAGGAAGTAACTGCAGATGTGGTAGAAGTTGCAAGAGACCTAGAATTAAAAGTGGAGCCTGCAGATGTGACTGAATTGCTGCAATCTCATGATGAAACTTGAACAGATGAGGAGTTGCTTCCTACAGGTGAGCAAAGAAAGTGGTCTCTTGAGATGGAATCTATTCCTGGTGAAGATGCTATGAATGTTGTTGAAATGACATCAAAGGATTTAAAATATTACATGAACTTAATTGATAAAGGAATGGCAGGGTTTGAGAGGATTGACTCCAATTTTGAAAGACGGTCTACTGTGGATAAAATGTTCTTAAACAGCACCACATGCTACTGTGAAATCTTTTGTGAAAGGAAGAGTCAATCGACGTGGCAAACTTTATCGTTGCTTTAGTTTAAGAAATTGCCACAGCCACCCCATCCTTCAGCAACCACCAACCTGGCCAGTCAGCAGCCAACAACATCAAGGCAAGACCCTCTACCAGCAAAAAGATTACGACTCACTGAAGGATCAGATGATCGTCAGTATTTTTTAGCAGTAAAGCATTTTTGATTAAGGTATGTACATTGTTTTTTTAGACATAATACTATTGCACATGTAATGGACTACAGTATAGTGTAAACATACCTTTCATACACACTGGGAAACCAAAAATTTTGTGTGACTCATGTCATTGTGATATCTACTTCATTGTGGTAGTCTAGAACAAAGCATGCAGTATCTCTGAGATATGCCTACAGTTAATACCAGGTAATTGGGCTTTTGAAAACTCATACTCAGTCCTAGTCTGGACTAGTCCTAAGAAAGCCAGTGAAATTGACCTCAGATAATAAAAGGAAAAATAAGAATCATTCCCCCAACATCTCTCACTTAGGCAACTCTCAGTCTGACATTCCCACGCCACTGCCACCATGGTCTGTGGAAGATTCCCACAAAGCTCTGATCTCAGCAGAGAATTAATTTAAGATGTAATAACTCATAATGACATAAGCCTAACAATGCATACCCCTTAACACAAAATGGGCTGACCCTAAACCACAGAATTCTGTGGTCTTCAAAGATGCATCTTAAATACTCATGTGAATGTCTTGTGCCATGTCATGCTACCTCTGGGCTCATTTTAATGTGAAAAGAATAGTGTGCATTTCTTACCAGTTGAAGGGCAACCTTTTCTGGGGCAGGTGACTGCATTATGTTGATCCTGTCGACTTCCCCATACCACTGCACATGGCAATTAGAAAGGAACAGATTTAAAATACCAAAGCTTTCAGAGGAAGTTGCATTTCAGTAAAAGACATTAAGCTGGAAAAACTGAAAGGGTCAAAAGAATGCATCTCTGATGGTGGAAAGGTAGCCAGTTGGGCTGGTTCTTTCAAAGAGAGCATTTCCCCTGTTCATTCCCCTCCACATTCGGCAATGATTGGCCCCTGGGCCAACCGCAGTCCTAGACCACCTTTTTAAAAATGAATCTATTTCCCTCTCTCAAGCTAAGGAGAGGTAAGCAATGAGGTGCCCTTCTTCATGCAGGGGAAGCAAGCAACCCTTCCCAGACCCTCCTCCAACCTTCCCTGGGCTTCTCTGAGGCCTGGTACCACAACAGATGCTGGCACAGACTTGCCTCACAATGGTACCCTCTTTGACACACAAACATCAGCAACCATCTCCTCCATTTTGGTTCAAGGCTATCCATCTGCCTCATGCCTCAACATAACCAAAATGCACATTAAAGGACTTGGGGGCTGGCCAGAAGGACCCATTTCTTGGAAGCACAGACCATCCCACACAGCTCAGTGGTTGGCAGGGCAGCCCTAATGCCAACTGATCTGCCCACACCCTCACCACAGCATCTTTTGTCCAGTCTGGGGACCTCACCCTGTGCATCCATGCATCTCCCCATCAATCCACCTCCCTATTTGCTACCTTTAGCAGGGCAGTAAAAAATAAAATTTTTTAAAAAGAAGAACATGTCATGGATGAGCCCAGAATTTCTAGCTTAAACCCAAAGAAGATTGACACCAGATATAGACATCGTCCACCAATAACCAAGCACATAAACAAATACATCCATCTCCTTTTTATGATTGATCAACAGCAAACAGACTTAGAGAGGTTCCTGACCTCCACAGGCTTATCTAAAAAACATGTAGGAAAAGGCTCCTGCCCCATGCCTCGCAGCAGAAACTGAGAACATTTCTATGGTCAGTGACATAAAGAGGAACTCAATGCCTGGTGGCTTTATAAAAGTTTAATCCCAGCCATGAGGTGTCCTCTCCCAGAGTCCTGTCCAGCTCTGTTACAAGATTGTCTGCAGGGTCTCTCATGGTCAGCCTGTGCTAGCACCTGCATCAGTCTCAACCAAGCCCTGGTTCAGGTGCCCCTGGGGAGAGGAGTCCACCAGAATGGCTACTCCCTGGGCAATGTGGTCGTGTCCTGATCCTTGTCGACCCTACTCATCTGCGACACCTTCTACCCCAACACGACCCTCAGGTTTCAGAATCTATGAGGTCTTCCACCAGGGACTGGTGTGGACACTTTGGTTCTTCCTTCACATGCGGTCATACACAGTCACTAGGTTGGTCTGATTTGGGTTTGTCTGTTTAGGGTTTTGATCTTCGAAGTATTCCTTTGTTAAATGCAAACACTGAAATATACTATAGTTTATAAAACTCTGTCTGGGCTTTACTTCATTTTTTAATCTATCAGAACACCCATAACTGGAAGTGACTCTGACCTTTTTGTCTCTGAAGACTATTTCCTTACTGAACCTACAAAGAGACCCACATCTTCCATGTTCACATCTGCACAGTACCTGGCTGGTGGCAGGTGATCAGTAAACTCCCCTTGACTCAACATCTCTTAGATGGCCACCATGTCCCCATTATTTCTGGGCTTGAGTACCAACTAGCAGGTTCTTTCATCATTAATTCACTCTAACATATTCAATTCTAAATGATCTCTCTCCCTCTTAATGAAAGGCTACTTTCACTCCCACCCCATCCTGATCCCCTATTCCATACACCCCATTGGCATCCTCCTGCCTTCCCACATGACTGTCTTCTCTGCCAACCTTGCAAAGGTGCCTTGGCAAAATGGCAAATTTTTAATTGTTCCTGGTGATGAAAAACATAAAGAGCCACATAGCAGTGCACAACCCACAATGAAGCACCGAACACTTTGCAGATACATGATAAATTCAAATACTATCCTTTATACCTAGAAAAGGAGAGTTGCCTACAAACCCACAAATCCTTCCCAATTTACTAAGTGGATGGCTTATCTCCAAAGGTAGCCAAAATCAATACCTTCCCTCCTCCCATCAGGAAGTGATGTTTATACCTCTATTCCTTTTCTGCTGGGCAGCTCTGAACACAGAATGGGGTGGACATGACAAAGTCCCTGTTCTGGGCATAGTGCTTGAAAGGACTGGTAGTTTCTGCTTTCTTCCTCATGGAGCCCATCGTCTAAGAAGATGCTGATGAAGACAGAGGCCGCATGGGGACAACACTAAGTGCCAGATATGTGAATCAAGAAACCACCATTAATGCCCAAGTCCCCATCCATTTGAATCCTCCCATCTGAGGCCTGAAACATCCTGGAGCTGAGAATAGCTATTTCCGCTATGCCCTGTCCCAATTTCCAACCCTCAGAAAAAAAGAAAAGTAATAAAACAGTTGTCATAAAGCCTTAAGTTTTGGGATGGTTTGTTGTGCAGGACTAGATAACCAGAACACCAAGAAAGGATTCACATCAATGCAAGATTTCAATTTCTGAGTTGGAAATTGAACTTGTATGCAAATATCAAAGACAGGGAAACACTGGATTAAACATATAGGGTTTTATTTTCTCTTATATAATAAGAAAGTAAGGCTTCCTAGTGTAACCCTGGCAGCTCCGAGCCGAGCTCTCTGCATTTCTCTTGGTTTTTTCTCATGCATCCAATTAGAGCCGGTGGCATGCCAAGCATCAGGAAGGAAGAAGAGGTAGTGCCTGTATCAGAAAAGGATTAGCTGGATGTGGTGGCTCCTGTCTGCAATCCCAGCCACTCAGGAGGCTGAGGTGGAAGGACTGCTTGAGGCCAGGATTTCAAGACTAGCCTGGGCAACATAGCAAGACCCTGTCTCTTAAAATAAAAGAAAAAGAAAAAAAATTTTAAAGATAAAAAAAAGAAAAGCACAACTTTCCTAGAAATACCTGGCAGGGATTTCTAGTTGTATCTCCTTGGCCAGAACTATGTTGCAGGGCCACCTCACACAAAAGAGACTGAGAAATACAAGGTTTTAACTGACAATAGCCACCTTGAACAAAATTGGGGTTTGGGTAGATGAAAGAATGATATTGGAGAGGCAACTAGCTGTCTCTGCCACAGTCAATAAGGAAATGGATTACATTAGCCAAAGTCCAGAAACAGAACAGACTTCTGGGTCAATCCGGTGACATCATCAAAGGCCCAGGAATTTCCCATTACTCCACTGTACTATTTGCAGTACTAGCTTCAGCCTAAGGCCAACTCCCCTCCCCTCTGCGGGTGGCTGCCAATAGCAGTTAGGCTCCATGCCTCCTCGTTCAGAGCCAGCAGGAAGTCTGGCTTTCTATCCATCTCTCTCAAGAGCAAGAAAGCAAGGGGCCACTTTTAAGTATAGACATTAAACTATGCTTGATACATACTGAATATCTTTCCTTATTCCTCAGCCAACAGGGAGCTCATTGCCAACAAAGGGCTTTCATTCACAAGTTTAAGTTAGGCTAAGAGCGAGAGCTCTGCAGTCAGTCTGCCTGGGTTTATGTCCATCCTACCACTTTATAGCTGTGTGACCTTGAACAAGCTACTTAGGCTCTCAGCCTCAGTTTCGTTGTGCTTAGAAATGGATCAGCTAATAGTTTCTACTGGTATGGGTTTAATGCAAGGAATAAATAAGATAATACATGTAAAGTACTTAGCACGGCGCCTGGAAACCAGTGAGCATTAAATAGATATTGGTGATTACGATTATGCAGAACATTTCACACAAAGCCTCGTGTGAGTTTCGCAAACAGAGAAATAAATGTAAATCAGTTATGCACAACCCCTCCTTCTCCATTCTTTGCAGTTTTAATGATATCAACTTCCACATCCTGGAAGGCCCAAGGTATTTGTTTTTACAAGTCCCTCTTCAGAAAATGACCTGCTCCACCTCTCATGCTGCTACAGGTAAACTTGAAATTTAAACCATTCATCTAACACTTGGACTTATCTGAAAAGATATCTGCAAATTTAATACTAAACAATCCATCGAAAGACCCCATAATTAATCCAATTCAGTCATTATCACATCTCTACTAAACATATCATTAAATAGCTGAAATAGTGCTTTCAGGTTTTTTTTTTTCACAATTCATTTCAACAAGAATTTAAGTACCTAATAACCAAATCAGATTATCTATGCAGTAACTCCATCAATTGTACCATTGTCAGCACCTGTAATTGCCCCAAAAAGTAAATCTACAATGTTTTTTTTATTTTGGCCCGAACAGTATAAATAGAGCACAAAGCATATTCTATAATAGAAACTAATTGCTAATAGTTATATTAACAATAACATTTGATATTACTATAATTTACTGGCTACAGGCACCATGCTAAATGCTTGATAATATTATACAATTCCTATGTTTATGATCACCATCTCACAGATGAGGAAACTGAGGATTCAGGAAGTTGACATCAGAGTTCCTAAATAGCAGAATCAGAATTAGAAAGTCCAGGTCTGTCTAAACGCTAGAGCGTGAGCCCTTAAATAGCAAACACACCAGGATGTGATTCACCTCTTTAGAGAAATTTTCGGCAGACCCTGAAATTCTACATTTGGATAGAAAGCACAGTAAGTGTATAAATAGTAGGTTTTGGAGTCAGACAAACTTGAATCTGGATTCACTCTGTCATGTAGCCTTGCTAGCTGTGTGACCTTGGTCACATTGTGCGAACTTTCTTAGCCTTGATTTCCCAGGTTCATAGAGAGAGAAGGCCGGGGCTCAACCTAACACTAGCCACCACACGGGCCCTCGGTAAGCATTAGCTTCCCTTTCCTTGTTTCCTTTCCTCTGGCTATCTAATCCTCATGCTCTCCTCTGAGGAAAATCAAGAATTCAAGCAAGATTCATCACTGCTTCAGGCCTTGGTCAAATTCTAAGAATAGTCAATATTCAAATATTTTTTGAATTATTGAATGCTGATAAACAGTACCTGGCTATACAAATCAGTGTGTTTTTTCTAAAACAACACCTTATTGAGAATTCTTGTTCCAATTATTCAAATATGAAATCCATCATCAGACTTCAGTCCTGTCCAGTATCTGTGGTGCCTCCACTCAGGGCCACATGTGTCACAAGGCCAGCCCCAGTCCTCCCCTGGCCATGCACCTGTGAGACTGGAACCAGGAAGGGTCCCTCCAGGAGGCCAGTAGCCCTTAAGGGACCTGTGGGGTAAGAATGAGGGATGCAATCACCCCACCCAGGACAAAGTCAGTTATTGTGAACATGTGTCACTCCTTTGACCCATCCAGTACCTTGAAACACCTGTGCTACATGTGGGGAATTCTCCACTCTATGAATTCCCATTTCCCACCATGGAAGTCAGATGCTTCCTGTGTCAGATTATTAGCCAAATGACCCCAACAACCCTCTTACCCCCATTTGCCGGTCCCTTTGCAACGTGACTTTACTGCTCCTCCCACCAGGAGCTGGTGTCTATTTCCTTATTCCCTGAGTCTGGGGATAAGTAGTGTTTTGAGACTTTAGAGCCCAGGCCTCAAAAACAGTGCAATTCCCACTACCGCCTTCTTAGAACTCTAAGTTACCTTGTGAGGAAACCCAGACTAGTCTCCTTGAGAATGAAAGACTACGTAGAAAGACAGGCCCAGAAAGCAAGGCCAACCACCAGTCATGGAAGTGAGGCCACCATAGGCCACTGAGGCCCAGTACAGTGGCCAGATGGTGCAGTCACATGAATGACCCCAGGAGAGAAAGGTGAAAGAACCGGCCAGCTAAGCCCAGCCCAGCCTGCTAATCATATGGTCATGAGCCAATAGCATAGTTGTTTTTAAGCCACTACATTTTGGGGTAGTTTGTTACATAGCAATAAAATGACTGAAACATTTGCTTTCCAACATTCCTTACAGCTAGAAATAAAACATGATCTAGAGCCCACTAATAAGACACACACCTTCAGTTAGGCTTTAATTAGAAGTTAAAGTAGCATCTGGCAAGAGTAGAGGCAAATATGTCTGGTTTCCAAGGGGCAGTGGCAGAGCTTGTGGCAGTAATGTTTAGACAGCAACATCTCTGTGGCCCAATGGAGCCGCAGCTGTGCTGCCCCTGAACCAGCTTTGGAAGACTTCGGGCATCATTTCTGGATATGCAGCCTCCCATTCGGTTTTATGGCCTTCCTAGGGACTTTTTGAGCTAACTGCCTTGATTTGAAAACCTCCCAAAACAGAGTCTAAGGCTAGGATATGGGTGTAGGTAGATTACTTGGGAATCCCAGGGGTCAGGATGAAAGGAAAGAGGCAATTAAGACAGAAAAAGAGGAAAAGCTAATGAATATGAGTAACAGGTGCTCAGTGGATACCCACTGAAGAATCATGCAGAATAGAATGCAAAATTCTCTCTCCAAAGGATAAATGTCTGAGGTATCTACCCTCTGGCTTCAAGCCTTCATTTGTTGAGATTTGCACTTGGAAGCATTGACTCCCCAATACTTTCAGGCTTCCCCATGTAAGAGCTCTGCAAACTTTGTGGCTTCAGGAGAAGCCATGAGTCAGAAAAGAGCACAAGACAAAGGACACTTTGGGTGGCCTGCAATCTGTATGCATCAGAACTAACCACTACAAGCACAGCTAAAATCAGAGACGGCCCAAGGGGATATGACATGAGCACAGAAAGCATTTGCTGTACTACCTAACATCCAGCCATGTATGGGCTAATGTTTAAAACAGGCTCTCCAAAGTAAAAATGGGGCAGGGGGCTCTAAACTATATTGTTTGTCAATTTCGGTGGTGTAAATACTCCTACCCTGGCTGATTTCAAGCTACCAGTGTGGTGTCAACCAGGTCACAAAAGTTCCTGAAAATCTAACAATTGGCCCTGCAGATTATACCGACTCCAGTCTACCACTGCTTAAAATCTTCTAAGAAATTCCTTTTCTGCTTTAGCTAACTTGATGTTTTAAACTAAAAACCTGGGCAACTAAATATATCAATTGCAAGAGAGAATATTACACAGGTTGAGAATCAGAAATTGGGCAAAGACCAACAGTCTGGCATAAAAGGTACAAAGGTGTACCTTCTGGTGTCTTTGCCCTGACATCTTTCCCTACATCTCAGGGCACAATTCCTGATCCCACAGCTAGAGAATTAAGATCACCTGGGAATGCCATTGCATGCTAGGCAAGAAATGTGAAAGAAAGGCCTGGGTAGACAATAATGGAAAGTCTTCCAATGATAAACTATTTCCAATGTCAGGAAATTCTTCTGTGCCTGAAAACCAAATCCCCCGTGTAGCAGTTTAAATGTTTTTCCACCAGTTTTATTCTTGGTAGAGGCAAAACAATTATCTACAACCTCTGTAAAGTAACCTTTCAGATACTTGAAGGCTTTTCTTCTCCAAAGGAAATAGTCCAACATTGGCCTTTTGTCAGAAATTCAATTTTCTGATGCTTTAACCTTCTCTGAAGCTTTCTTTCTAATCTTGTTCAAGTTCAACATGTCCTTATTAGCTATAGAACCCAGACCTGAACCCAGGCTTCTTGCTGATTTTTGACTGCAGAGAAAAAAGAAGGAAAAGGGGGCCCCTTAGGGACTGTGCGTCCTGTGTTTATTTATAGATTCCACCATCATTGGTTCCCTTTCCAATCCAGCAAATAGCCAAAGCAGGGTGAGGAGGCAATTGAAGGAGCAGAAGCAGTCACCTTCTGGTGGTGACCATCTTCCCGTGACAGGTAGAGCAGAGGCCTTCCTGGCAGGAGTGATGGCTGGTCACCTCCTGCACCTCCCCAGGAGAAAGCCTGGCATTTACAATCTGCCCTGCCACTGCTAGGGCTCTCCACAAATCACACTTGCATCAAGTACCAGGATGCTGGAACATTTTTAGAGTTTTAAAAAATATTCCCTAGGTTAAAAGCATTTTTACCTGTCTCCCTCACACTAACTCATGGATGTCCAGATTCAGACCCAAATGACGGCCTAAAAGAGCACCATTCAATAGAAACATTATAATAATAAGAGGAGCCCAGTTAATAGGATGCCCAGTTAAACTGCAAATGTGATCCACATGTAATTTTACATTTTCTAGTAGCTGTGTTTTTTTAAAAAAAGAGAAGCGGGTAAAATTAATTTTAATAACATTCTTTATTGAATCCAATATATCTAAGATATTATCATTTTGACATGAAATATTATCAAATCAATATTTTAAATTGACAATCAATGTTTTAAAATTACTAAGGAGGTACTGTACGTTCTTTTCTCATACGAAGTCTTGAAAATCTGATGTGTTTTTGCACTTACAACATGTCTCAGTCCAGACTAGCTGTATTTCAAGCACTAGCGGCCGCTGTCGTAGACAGCACAGGTTTAAACTACTGATGCCCAAAGTGTGGCCCCCAGACCGGCAGCCTCAGCATCACTGGGAAACTTATTAGAAATGCAAAATTCCCAGACCCAGGTCTACAGAGTCAAATGCAGTGTGCCCCTCAGCAATTTGTGTTGTCACAAGCGCTCCGGATAAATGTGATACACACACAGGTTTGCAAACCCTGGGCCGGCTTCATTTGCTTTGGCTTCTTGGTATTGCCAGTGTCTAATGGGGATATGAACCCTTAAGAAACTAACTCTCCCCACTTTCCTGTTGCTAGGGAGCCTAAAATAGCAAACTTGGTCCCCATGGGAAATGGTTTTTATTTTTATTTTTGCACCAATTAAATGAGTTTTCCATTGGCATGCTCCTCTTTTTAAAATGATCCATTTTATCCTTATTTCCTCTTTGCGTTTGGACTTGAACCCTTCCTCTTCTTGGCTTTTTGCAGTAACCACAACTACACTTACCTTTCCATGTCATACAAATCTAAAGTTGCCAGATTTAGCAAATGAAAATACAGGCAGCCCAGTTAAATATGAATTTCAGATAAATGACGAATAATGTTTTAGTATAAGCATGTACCCAGCAATATTTCCCAGAAATTGCAAGGAACATACTTATCTGAAAAAGTATTTGGCAAATATTGCATGAGACATACTAAAAATTACTTGTTTGTTTGGAATGCAAATTTAACTGAGCATCTTGTATTTTATCTGGTAAATCTATTCATACCCTTCTACATCCTTCTGACTCCAAATTCCTCCAGGGGCCAGACCCTGAGGGCCTCCAGGTCAGCTGCAGAAGCACAGCACTACCCTGAGAACTGCAAACCTGTGGGCTCCTTCCCCAGCAACCTGATAGAAAAAAATGCTTCTGGGTAAAACCAGCTGCCCAAATGTATTCCCAGGCTTTCCAAGGATGGGTCCTCTGGCTCCCAGTGAATGCCAGCTGCCTCTCAAGATCACACTTTCATTTAAAAAAAAAAAATCAAATCAAACAAAGAGAACACTGTCAGTCAATCAGAGCTGCACAAATGCACCCACTTAGCTCACAGCTCAAATTGGGCCTCCAGATTTGTGCTATTGAAAAGGAAATTGGCCTCACTTGCTTCGAAACAGCCCCAAAGTGGGGAAATTAATACAGAAGACGCCAAGTCATAATGAAATCTGGCAACGGCAGTGGGTTGTGTGGCATCATCCAATTACAGCAAACATAGACACTGCCCAGGGGAATAAGCCAGTCTGGACACCGAACAAAATTAGGACCCTACACAGTAATTACAAGCAGAGAGAGAAAATGTGTTAGGATGTTACAAAAATTGGAGAGTTTGATAGATGCAAACACCCTAACAAATAACACAAGATTGCTACTCCCCAAACTTCCAAAATAAATGTTGTCAATATATACTAGACCATGAGCGCCTCCTATGGATAAAGCCGTATAAAGGCAGATCTTGGCTTTTGTATCATGGCTTCCCTCAGCCCACTGTGACCCACTTACCCACATCGTGCACGAATCACTGGTGCCTGGAGGAGGTTTTCTTTCCCTTTGCTGATGTAGTTCTTTCTCTTCCTCATCCATCAGACTCCATGGAGCCATAGCCACCTGTATGGAGCCAGGAACAGCATCTGGGAAGCCTCAACTTTGCCTGGTAAACCAGGGTGACACCCTGGGAGTGGAAGAGAACTTGAAGGTGGGCAGAGGAAAGCAGGGAAGAAAGGTAGGGAGACCGAGAGAGAAGCGACTCCAGGTGAACTGAAAATTCAATTGATGGAGAAGTACCAAAATATAGTACCTTGTGCTCTGGACTCTGTGTGCGTTCATAATTGCATACCATTGTTTTATTTTGCCCTACAATCTCTTCCACACTTTGGGGAGCATAAATACAGAACTGCAAATGAATAAAAAGGGCTATGAAACCTGATCGTTTCAGTTTATAGTTTCATCTTAGAGTCATCTTTACGATGAATGGTCTGGATTTCAACTTGATATTAAAATAAAAGTGATTTTATTCATTTCTCCTCAACAGTTCATTTGATTTTTAAAAGAAGAACATAATGCACAAATAAAGGTTAAATACCAACAGGATAAATATGAGACGTTTATACTATATGTCACCTTATTTCCAGAGGCCAACAGAAAATATAAAAAGATATAGCACGGATGTGAGTCCCAGATAGATGATGTAACAGGAAGGAAGAATACTGTTATTTTTATAAGCAAAGTGTATTTTGAGCCAGGAAATTTTGAAAGAAGACAGAGACAGAATTTCTCTTACAGAGAAAACTTATCTTTTGGTTAGAAATAAAATGTTATCAAGGTATTTGATGTTGGAAGATGAGGGCCCCTGGGAAAGGTTTAGACAAAGAAAAGGTAAATCGTTTCCACTAAGTAAGTACCAGGATTAGGAAGTTTATCGCTGGCTGCTCCGTGGTAACTGAAGGAAAAGACCTGGGGAACATGAAGAGGGAAAAAAGTTCAGAGAGAGACAGGAGGTCCAATTGAATGAGGAAGTCTGGGGACTTAAGGAAGAAAGTTAGAAATTCCCACCATGGAAAGGCCCCAAGGGTATGTAACAATCTCCAATTTGCAATGTGATCCCAAACTTTTGGTAACATTTACTACATGCAGGAGCCTTGGGTTGGAGGAACTTTCTGAAAGGAATGGGGGCTGCATGCGACATTCAAGATGCTGTGAGTCAGAAAAATGAGATAAAAGCAGCAAAACATGCATGAGAACAAGGAATTCAGCAGGAACAGGAAATCAGAGTGAGTGGCAACCACAAGAACACACACCCTTTAGGAATTTGCAGACATACCAGCTAGAAAAGCCAGGTAGGTCTCCAGACTGCAGCAGTACCTGGAACAGAGGCTTGAACCAAAGTTTTTCTAGTCTAGATAAAGCTGAAACTCCAGGTATAGATATTGGATTTATGACTCCAGAATTGAAGCTACTACATATTGGAAGGAAAAAGGAGGAGAAGGGCGGATGAAAGAGAACAAAAACAAGATAAAAAAAAAAACATAGGAGTCTGATGACTGAAAGTTTATCCAGTGTCAGTTTAGTTCTGGAGAGTGTACATAATTTACAGATCATGGATAGGACAAGTAATATTGGTATTGATAATGAGATAAAGTAAAATGTAAAATAAAACAGGTGAAATAGACATGAATAAACTTTGTTATTAGCATATATAGTGGGAGTATATCTTAAACAGATTAAGGAGGAGGCTCTCAAATCAGATTTCCTAGGTTCTACTCCCAACCCCACAACTTTCTATTCAAAGGACCCTGATAATTTATTAACCCTCTCTGAGCATTTTCCTCATCTATAAAAAGAGGATAATAATGATACTTTGTTTATAGAGATATTGTGGGGAATAACTGAGATAATAGGTGGTTCCATTTCTGGTAATGACAAACTGGGTTGTTTGGGACTAATGTTCCTATTCCCATAACTCCCCAGTCAGGTGAGTTAGCAAGCATTGGAGAGTTAGCAAAACAGTGAGAATTTGAGGGGCCAACATCTGGAAAAGGAAGGAAATAAAGACAGGTGATCCAGGCATCTTAGGGACATTCTTTTTCTTGAGGCAACTGCTAGTCCTGAAAACAAAAGCAGCTGACACATGAGAGGGTAAGCAGAGTGACTCAGAATCCCATGGGTTAAAAGGTCAAAAATTTGACTTCAAGGCCCACCAACATAGTGGGACCCTGGTAAGTACAAAGAATAAATCAGAAATAGACCAGAACCTCACAAACAATCCAAATCAACTCAATCCCTGATTGGGTTAAGGATATGTCTTTAGTTTACCTGTTGCTAGAAGAAAAATTAAATGTTCTCTGGAGTACATGACCCATAGCCTCAAACTGTCTTGGTAATTTTTCATCCATAATGCCCAGCATGCAATCAAAAATAACCAGGCAAACAAAAAGATAATAACTAATCAAAATCCGAGTTAAAAAAAACATCAGACAACAAAGATAAACTTAGAGCAAATCTAGACATTGGAGTTATCCAACCTAGACTTTCAAATAACTACAACAAACATGCTCAAAAAAATTAAATTATGAGATGTAGAAGTCATCAGAGAATTGAAACTATACAAGAAGGAATTTAGTGGAAATTCTAGAACTGAAAAATATAATTACACAAATTGAGAGCACAATGAATGGGTTTAACAACTGATGAGACACCACTGAGAATTAATGACCTAAACAATAAAGTCAGAAGAATGAGAATGAAAATACTAAAAGATGAAAAATGTAAGAGCAAAAGGTAAGAGACAAATATATGTGTCATTATATTTGGAAGAAAGGAAAGGGAATGTTACCAAAAGTTTGGCACTTGTCCCCACGGCTGCATCATAAGGAGGACAAGTGGTTTGAGGAGAAGGAATTAGGAGTTTATTAATTGGCCAGCAAAGGAGGAAGCTGGCAGACTCCCATCTCAAAGTACCAGCATCCCCCTTCTGAGCAGAAGTACAGAGCTTTCAGAGGTTCTGATTAATCCCATAGTTCCATCTTCTTCCAGCTAAGACTATCTCCAGACCTCCACCCAGACAATTCCCTTAAGCCATTCCCTGTGGCACAAAAGACAAAAGCCATTCCCCTGCCCCTCCTGACTACTGGCCTGAGGTGGAAATGCAGGTCCTAGTTCTCCAAAAGGAGTGGGGGATGTTTTAAAGAGACATAAAACATTTTTGTTGTTTTTTCAAGCCAT
Source organism: Microcebus murinus (assembly GCF_040939455.1). NCBI lineage: Eukaryota > Metazoa > Chordata > Mammalia > Primates > Cheirogaleidae > Microcebus > Microcebus murinus. The sequence goes on along the minus strand of NC_134111.1, from coordinate 90,164,235 downwards.
TTCTTCTGTTACCTATCCCCCCCACCCCCCGTCTATGGGAGGAGGAGCGACTACTCTATTATAGGAATTAGGCAAAAGCAATATTTGAAGGGATAGTAACTTAGACTTTTATAAAATTCATAAAAGAAATTAACCCACAGATTTTAGAACCCCAACGTGATTTATTTTAAAAGAAAATCTAGGCCCATCATGGAAAAACTGCTAAAAATCAAAGGCAAACAAAATAGGGCCTGCCATATAATATTTTTCAATATCTTCAAAAATAATAATGCACAGCTCTGATTTTATGGACAAGGAGTATTCTAACTTTCTAGACAGAAGTAGGTCAACACACTCTTAAAACAAAATAACCTAGTTAGTATCCCCTCTCATTGCTCTTTCAGTATCATAAATAAATAATGCATATATTTAGAGAGATATTTATATATATAAATGTATATATACATATCTCTCTCTATATATAAAGTATATATATTTAGTATGGCTTGGGCATTCAAATATTGAGGCCTTACAACTTACAACCTATGATGGGCTCATCCAAAAACCTAAGATTAGAAATTAAAATACAATAGTTTAAAAATCTTATCTACTATAGAGTTCCAATTGCCTATCATTAACAATCTACAGTAAGTTTTCTCAATTCCCTTTCACAGCAGGAAGAAGACCCCATGGATATTTGGGATCTCCTCCTGGACCCTGACCCAACATCTCTTCTTCCCTCTTCCACGAGTGCAGCCATCAGAAAAGGGCTGAAAGCTAAATCAGTTCCTTTCACCTGTCCCTATATGAAAGTCAGGACACATGGCTCACTGTACAGCATTAATCACCCAAAAATACTCTTTTACATAATTCCACTGGAGCAAAAAATGTGTGTGCAGTTTATTTGCTGATGTTGTCAAAGAAAACCAGAGCTGGACAATAGTTAAAGTGGAAAAAAAAAATAGATCTTATTCGAACTATTGCAATAAGGGGAAAGAGGGCTCAATATAGAGCTGGGCTCAATTCTGAATACAGCATAGGCAAGTGGGAATTTTATGGCTAGGGAGCAGGGAGGAGGTCAGTGGATGAAAAATTGCTAAGAGAAAGTATCAGGGGGGAAGGGGAGACTCTGACTACACCAACGTAAGAAGATTCTTGCTGAAGGCAGTCTAGGGTGATCAAATAATCGCCCTGAGGGATGGTGAAGAATGAGGAATCTAATTAAATATTAGATATTGAGGGCAATCCGACATGGAGTTTAGGGTGGGAGGTTCTGGTTAAACTGTATTAGCAGGATTCTTGCCAAAATCGGACAATGCATTGATGCCTAGTTGAAAGAAAGTTCAGAAGAGCAAGACTAAAGTTTAGTCAAGAAGATAATCTTGGCTGGATGCAGTGGCTCAAACCCATAATTCTAGCACTATGGGAGGCCGAGATGGGAGGATTACTTGTGGCCAGGAGTTTGTGACCAGCCTGAGCAAGAGCAAGACCTTGTCTCTAGAAAGAAAGATAAAAATTAGCCATTCATGGTGGTGCACTCCTGTAGTCCCAGCTACGAAGGAGGCTCAAGCAGTAAGATCACTTGAGCCCAAGAATTTGAGGTTGCAGTGAGCTATGATGATGCCACTGTACTCTTGCCCAGAGCAACAGAGCAAGACCCTGTCTCAAAAAACAAATCATCTTTATCAATGTCATGGTTATTTTCATTTGGTTTTTTCTTTTATAAGAACTTTTTTCTGTTAAAACCTTGTTTATTTACATGAAGATAGTACTTTTTAATAATAAGGTGACTGGTAGATATCACTCACTCAATATATAAGTTATTGGTGTTTTGCTGGGAAAAAAGTCAAGGGTATTTTTCTGGGAAAAAAGTCAAGGAAGAAAAGAAAGGCAGAAAAAAAGAGGTAAAGATGAAAGGTAGAGAGAGGTAAAGAAAGATAAAGTATGTTTTTTAAAATCCTCTCCCCTAACTAGCTACTTGACCCTTTGAGTTGTTTCCCAGAAATGATGGACTCGAACTCCTGGCCTCAAGTCAGCCTCCCAAAGTGCTGGGATTATAAGCATGAGCCACCACACTCAAAATGATGAGTTTTCTATAAGAAAAAGGAGTAAAGATTCTGAAGTCCCCAGAGCAGACATCTTGATGACAAGATTCACCATCCCCCACAATCTGCCCCCAATGTATGCAGTCCCCTGTGAGATACACCATGGCCTGACCCAATGCATTTATTTTAAAAGCTCATGATACATCTTAGTCAGAGAGATGGATTTGAGGCAGCTTCTCCTGTTCTCCCAACAAGAGAGTCCTATTAAAGATTCCTTTCTTCCTTGGCAATCCTCGTTGTCTCAATAGTTGGACCAGACCTAGACTGAAACCCCCTTGTGGTTTTGACAACAAAGCAAGAGAGAAAGAATAAAAGAGGAGCAGGAGGGCAAAAAGAAAGAGGAAAACAAACCCCTGGGCAGCAGCCGGGAAGTCGGTGCCAAATACCGGTCCAGTGGAGACGCAGCTGACCCAAAGACAAGGCAGGGAAGATATCGGGTTTATCAACATGACTTCGTTATTTGGTCTGAATTCTTGTGAAAAACCAACTCCTCAGACAAACTCATATTCATATGCAAATATAACAAATGTGCACATGCTATTTAGTATTAACAATGCCATTCAAAAGTAAAATCCAAGGTTTTCTGAACCTGTTTTTGCATTCGGTTGTTTCTACCACGGATATAAAACAAAGGTCTTGGCAGATTTCATTCACCCTCATAATGATCCTGGGAGAAATATGAAACTCTTACAGTTGTTCACATTTTCTGGCCTCATACTAGAACATGTATAGACAATAAGAGATCTTGTCCAATAAACGTGACCCCAAATATAGACTATATCACGTTAACTGTAAGATAATCCTGTTTATCACAGTGTGGTTAGAGGGAAAAATTTGTGTGTGTGTGTGTCTCTTAAAACATTGAACAATTTGACAGAAATCTTCTTATCTGCTTCCTGAGACTCCTCTAGAGCCTTAAGCAACATATCCAGGTACTTCAACTCAATAAATATGGAAATTATCAGCTTCAGTCCAGGGAAAAGTAGGAATTCTGCAATAACGGTGCTCCAACCTGAAACCTAGGTGCCTGGAACTCAGAATGGGTACAGTGGCTGAACCACTCTCAAGGCTTGATAAGATCAGGTGAAGAGGAAGAAAGCGTGCTGAGTCCTATTCCGGATGCTACGCTTTTCAACAAGCAGGATCTAATTAAGGAGACTCTGCACCTCTTCACCTTTTAACTTTACATTTTTTTGAGACAGAGTCTCGCCAGAGTATCACATAGCCATGAACTAAATTCATCTAAAAATTAGGGTACAGTGGCATCATCATAGCTCACTGCAACCTCAAACTCCTGGGCCCAAGCGATCCTCCTGCTTCGGCCTCTGGAGTAGCTGAGACTACAGGCATGTGCTGCCTCACCAAGCTAATTTTTCTATTTTTTGTGGAGACAGGGTCTCACTCTTGCTCAGGCTGGTCTCGAACTCCTGGCTTCAAGCAATCCTCCCATCTCAGGGTCCCAAAGCTCTAGGATTACTATTAACTTCTGTTTGAAACCGTGGGCTAACTTTGGGTTTTATTGTTCCTCTTTAAGATAGGTATGCAAGATGGAAAACAAGCATAGGAGCATAAGTTGGGGCTATCTTGTTAGAATATAAGCTCCTTGTGGGAAGAAACATACTGTGTGGTCTAGATTACCACTTAGGAGTGTTTAATGGTGTGTTTTGTTCCTGGTTCTTAATTTATGGAGAGGAATGTGATCAAGTATTTGTTGTACAGATGTATTCCAGATATCTTTAGAGGCTAAAAATGAGAAGACATAGTTTCCATCCTAAAAAACCTAAAGTCAAGTTGGGAAGACAAGAAATAAAGATGTGAAGAGATTATTAAATAACAACACAAGGTTAATTAATAAGACAAACAACAAAAGATAAGTCATGAAGCAATGCATTTTTAATTTTTAGAGGAATTGCACAGCTAATACTTAAAGAGAACATAGAGATTATACTTCAAGCTGTGGTGGAAATGAAAACGTTCATGAGAGAGGTAGGACTCAAACTGGGCCTTAAAATTTGCATTAGACTTGGATAATAATCAGAGCTTACTATGTGCCCACCAACATGCTATGTGCTTCAAATACAATACCTCATTTAATTGTTGCAAAAACCGTGATAGGACTAATATTATTGTCTCCATTTTACAGAAGAGAAAAACTAAGGCTCATTAAGGTTATGTAATGTTATCCACAGCCAGGACTCAAACCCAAGTCTAGCTCTGAAACCCATATCCCATAACATATTGCATGGCTATTTGATACTCTGCAAAGGTTTTAGCAAATCTCAGAGATGGAAATGCATGGTGACCAGGTGCACTGAATATACAGGTCCAGCATGGCCAAGAGGCCAGTTGGAGCCCTCAAGATTGAAATTTCTGGAGATCAGAGTGATACAACTGAACTGATAGTTGGAGCAAGACTTACTTATATTCACCAAATTGTAAATGGTGGGTATTATTGTGGACTTGAATTATGAAGGACTTAATTAACTGTTTCACTCAAAATATTTCCCACTTCCTGTTCTCTCTGAGATCCAGCAGTACTGAATTCCTGTTTAAGAAAAATACCAGACCTCCAGAACTCTTCATTCTGAACCTGGGATAATCTACATATTATTTTGCATAAGTTTGCATACCAGGTTCAAGAGCCCCCCCTCGCCTTGGCTATATGATGTTAATTAATTGACTGGTGCAACCTCCAGCAGTTTTCCCCTCCCTTCCCTCCCCTGTTTGCGCCCACCCAAGGCTCAGGTGTTTCACTCCAGGGACAAAGAGGGGCCATTCTGGCAGAAAGCAGTTGACACAGCTACTTATCAGCCCAGCTCTGAGGCTTTGGAGGAGAGAGCCTGCCCCACCTTGTCGGGAAGAATGACAGTGAGCACCTGGCCCCATGATCCCTGCCCACCCTCCCTGCAGTTCAGAGGCAGAGAGGAGCTGTCCAGAAGCCCTTGGACTTTAAATAACAACTTGGGAGAGGAAAAGGGTGGGGGAGAAAAGTAGCTTTGGATTACCTGCAGAGAAGAAAGAATAGCTAAAGATAGAAGGGAAAATAAGAAAATCACAGCCAGACTGGGCTTTGGGTAAGACTTTCAACTGTTTTTCCTTCTCTCTTTGTTCTTCAGTCAGTTAAAAATGTTGCTACCCAAAGCCGCACAATATCATGGTAAATGGACAACACCCCTTACCCAGAAGGGAAATGCAAGCTCCCCTGCCTGCAGCTGGGGAAAAGAGCAGTCTCCCAGGCCCACAAGACGCCCATAGTCAGCTTCCAAATGTCTAAGGAGAAGGCTTTCTTACAAGCTGCAGAAAAACCCAAGTTCCCTTTCCTGCTGTTACCTTGATCCAACCACCTGCACAATCCAATGTATTTCCCAGAACTGACAAAAGCCTGGATTCTTAGTTCCTAGAAAGTCAGACGTGAGTATCCTAGCATAGGCTTACCTCAAAACTGGATAAGCATCACCCTTTTAGCACCTACAATGCCTCCCAACTCAGCTTCTCTTTGGAGAGGTGAGAATGACTGCAGTCCAAGTGTTACCTCTCCTTGAGCTCAGAAAATGGAACGCTCAGAATAGTGAAATAATTTCAGCAAAAAGAGGGTAGCAATGCAGGGGACAGGAGGACCTTCTTTTCACCCGCAAAATGGCATCACAACTGTGGAGCACCATAAGGTTGATCTTGAAGACAAATCAGCTTTAATGATTTTAAGACATTCTGAAAAAAAAGAAATGTTTGCACAATCATCTGCAGCCCTGAGTCATAAAGGATTAGTAGAAAAATTATTGGAACTGATATTTCTGAGGAATTACATTTAAGTATAAGAAATAAAAATAAAATTCTAGGCCCCCCAACCAACTGAACAGATCCCCTCTTGGCCAAGGGGACCCCAGAGAAACCTTAAAAACAGAGTTCCCAGCCATGCCCAGACGGGAGGTCAAACATGCCTTATTATACCCCCTCCCTTGATACCTGTCATTAGACTTTCTTTCCTAAGATTTAAACAGAAACAGCCCTTTCAAAAAACTTGCTCCACCACTGATTTCAACCAATTGCCTGACACCGCAGCCAGACTCCCCTCCCTTTCTGCAGTTTCAATACAACAACCGACTCACATTCCTTCCTGATAAAAGACCACCTACCATGGACTGGTTCTGGCTGATTTATAGAGGCTGCACACAAGATGCCCCTGTGTCCTTTGCTTCACTTTTTAATGTATAGAGTCTAATTTTACCACATTTAAGTGTTAAGTCTCCACCCCAAAGTGAACATTGGATGTATGTAATATGCATGTTTGCTTACGGTGTATGTGTGCCCCTTCATGAATATTCATAGCTCCTCCTGTAACCTGCTAAATATGTATACTTAGCCAACCCATTGAGCATAAACTCGTGTCTCGCCCTTCCTTTTTCCAAGTGCCTGCTTTTGGTTTCTGGCAGAAATCACACTTCCCAGTCTGGAGGGAGCAGGCCAGCCTGCAGACTGCAACCCTTTATAAGAAATAAAGCTCTCCTTTCCAAATGTATAGATCTCTTGATTTGAAGTTGACGAGTATTTGTCTTTTGACATGCCTGTGTCAGAGTGTGCTTAGTTTTGGGTCCCTGAGTTGAAAATTAAACTATATCTGTGGTGTCAGGCAAAGAGTCAACAGGACAGCCATTATCTGTAAAACTGAAAAACTTGCAAAGCCAGAAATGAACAATTATAAAAACACAGTTCTTCCTTTAAAACAAATAAGTGCCATCATTTGCATAAACCATTACCACTTATTACCTTATTAATATACAACAAAATAATTACCATGACTATTAGTAAATGCCAGATTAACTTTTAACATGTATTTAGTACAGCCCCAAAATATTTACATAATTGTAGTGGAACAAAATTATCCTTCATATTTTTAGCCTTTCTCTTCCCCCTATCACAAAAGCATATTCTAACTTTCCTGACTCAGTTTCTTCCCCTTCTTTTGTTTTAAGGAGGTTTCTGCCATTGCCAGGTCTATTCTTTGGGACTTTCATGAACAGTATTTGGCGAGGTGGGGATGGGGGGAGGTGATAAACAGTGAGGGACAGAAGGAATAGAGACACCAAGGCTAGACCTGAAGGGGATTGTCTTTCAGAAAGTTTAAAAAAGAGTCACTCCAGAGAACCCAAGAGAATGTGAGATAATTAATAAGATAGAAAAGGCACTTGTTTAGAAATGTTTCTGTGGACTTTGTATCCAATTCATAATGGATACAAAATTTATAAGAACTAGAGATATTATAAAAATTGTCTTTTGGACTATTTCTTTGACTACAACTATGAGACAGGACCACATGTGGTCACTGCTTCAATAGGTTGCATGTGCTAATCCTTCTTAGCTCCTCCTTAAAACTTGAAAGGAAACTGGAACTCTTAAAAAGAAATAGGAAGAGAAACTGTTCCATGGCTACAATCTCAATCCCTTACTCCCACCTCCATCAACCAAGAGCCTTGAAATGCTAATATCTTCTTCCCTGTATAGACACTGGATTGGGTATTGTGTTTGCATATACAACTAGTTATGTCACTTTCTGAGAGCAAACTAAGTTAGTGACAATACATCAATGTTCCCAGAGTGATTGGGTTTTCAGTTTCCCTCCCAAAGTGGCTGTGAAGATTAAGTGAAATAATGCGAAGTGTTTATAAACTGCAAAGAACTATATGAATGTGACATCCTGGCAACTGATCTTGGATGGCAAACTGCAAAAAGATACAGGGGCCTGAAGCAACAATCATTCTAGCTCAGACTTCTATCAAAGCTTTGAGAAAACAGAAGCAAACATATTCTGTCTAGGTAAACCTCTGGGATCCCATTGCTTTTAAATCTGGGAAGAAATCTAACTTAAGCCCCATCCTATATAAGGGAAGATTTTTGGCTGATTTGGCTGTTAGGGTATTTTCCTAAACATTCACATGTGACTATGCCACTGGCCTCTATGGCAAACCAGCTGCAGTGCTCGGTTCCTCTTTTCAATAGAGATTTTCTTTCTTCCTGTTCTATATGCCTGTGCTGGCGAAGGAGAGGGAGGGGCTTAAGGAGATTTTTCTTGAATTATCCAGACCATTCCTTCCACTTAGTGCTTGATTTTACATGGCTGGCAAGAGCCTGAGTATGCTTCATCTTTCCTGCTGTTTTCCATGTCTGTGTAATGAGAGAACAGCTGATCCCTAGTTTGTAAAAATCCAGCAAAATAGCCAATAGCTTAAAATGCGCAAATTGAAGTTACTACACTGGCCCAGATTGGGTCAATGGCCAATTAAGTGGCTCTGTAGTGGCATACGGCATACTCAAGTGAGGATCCCTCACCTGCAAAAACAACTGGAAGGGAATAAATGTGGATCAGATGAGATCTAGCTGGACCTGTTTCTTGATAATTAAATTCAAGAGTCAGGACATAGGGTCCTTGGATTGTATTTTTAAGTGATTTAAAAAGAATCATGGAAAAAGTCCCCAAACAATAGATGCTGGCATGGATGCAGAGAAAAAGGAACACTTATGCACTGGTGGTGGAACTACAAACTAGTACAACGTCTATGGAAAAAAGTATGGAGATACCTAAGAACTAAAAGTAGACCTACCATTTGATCCAGCAATCCTACTATTGGGCATTTACCCAAAGGAAAAAAGACACAATGTTTATTGCTGCACAATTCACAATCACAAAGATGTGGAATCAACCCAAGTGCCCATCAATTCATGAGTGGATTAATAAAATGTGGTATATGTATACCAAGGAGTACTACTCAGCCATTTAAAAAAAATGAATTAATGTCTTTTGCAACAATCTGAATGGAACTGGAGACCATTCTCCTAAGTGAAGTATCTGAAGAATGGAAAAGTAAGTACCACATGGACTCACTGTCAAATTGGAACTAACTGATTAGCATTCATGTGCACAGATGGAAGTAAACTCAACAGAAGTCATACAGGTGGGTGAGTGGGAGGGAGGAGGAGGGGATGGGTGAAATAATACCTAATGGGTACAATGTACACTATCTGGATGATGAGCACACTTATAACCATGACTCAAGCAATACAAAAGCAATCCATGTAACCAAAACATTTTTACCTTCATAATATTCTGAATAAAAATAAAATTGCATTTGAAAAATAAAAGAATTATGGTGTGGGGGGGAGAGTAATAGCAAATCTGAGTTCAAATGTGAGCACTGCCTCTTCCTAGCATGGAGTATTTGGGTACTTCCTCTGGAAACTGCCTTAAATCATTTCTGGAGAAAGATAGAAGATGATGTGTTACAGCCTTACCAGGTTCATTGCCCACTGCTCAAGAGGAAGCCAACACACTGACACAGCAGGGGTTATAGCAGAGAAGGAGTTTAATATTGCAGGCACCATATGAGGAGACAGAAGGAAGTTCTCAAATCCATCTCCCTGAGAATTTGGGAGAAAGAGTTTTTAAGGATAATTTGGTGGGCAAGGGATAGACATTTGGGTCTGATTGGCTGGATTTGGGGTGGAACCATAGGGGTATAGAAATTGTCTTCTTGTGCTGAGTCAGTTCTTGGGTGGGGTTCACAAGACCAGTTGAGTCAGTTCCTCAGTATGGGCCACTGGTTTGGATGGGTCAGCCTTCCACCTTCCACTTGAATGCAGAGCCTAGAAGATATCTCAAAAACTAGCCTTAGGTTTCACAAGAGTGGTGTTATCTACGGGAGTAATTAAGAAAGTTAAGAATCTTTATGACCATCAGCTATGTGACTCCTGAGTAGCAATTATAGGAAAGCAAACTAGGGGACAATGGCTGGTTATATACAGATTTTAATTATGCCTATACATTCACAGAGTTCAGGCCCCCACTACAGTTTCTACCTTGTGGCCTTTTAATAATTTTATAAAAGGTGGTTTCAGATAGACGGATAAATGGTTGGTTGGATGGAAGGGTGGGTGGGTGAGTTTTCCTCTGTAAGAGAGAGATAATAAGGCCCACCTACCCTGTTTACAGGAATTATTGAACATCTAAAAGAGTTTGGTGTTACTGTGGGCTGCCTTTTTTTTTCTTCTACCAGAGGAGACACTAATGCTAAATTGTTCTGGGAGCACAGACACCTGTGCATTTCTAAAGAGCCACTACTAGGGCCAGGTGCGGTGGCTCACGCCTGTAATCCTAGCACTCTGGGAGGCCGGGGCGAGCAGATTGCTCGAGGTCAGGAGTTCGAAACCAGCCTGAGCAAGAGCAAGACCCCGTCTCTACCATAAATAGAAAGAAATTAATTGGCCAACTAATATATATAGAAAAAATTAGCCAGGCATGGTAGTGCATGCCTGTAGTCCCAGCAACTCAGGAGGCTGAGGCAGCAGGATTGCTTGAGCCCAGGAGTTTGAGCTTGCTGTAAGCTAGGCTGACGCCACGGCATTCACTCTAGCCTGGGCAACAAAACGAGACTCTGCCTCAAAAAAAATAAATAAATAAAAATAAATAAAAATAAAGGGCCACTACTAAGGGAAGTTCTGTAGTTGCAGATACCTCTCAGGAAGAAGGCAAAGGAACAGCAAACAAGCTCTCCTCGTTGCCTTGCTAGTTGCCACCCCCACTGCACCCCCTTCCATATTCCATATTTGCCATCCTCATATCCCTGCCCTGTCCTTTTGTATCCTAAAGCGGCACTTGTGAAAGGCTCTGTGACCACTCCAGCTACTTCCTTTGAGGATGATAACGCTGCAGCCCAAGCTTCATTATTATGCTAATCAAGCTTGGTCTGAGCTGCTTTCATAACTGCCACATTAAAGCGTCCCACAGAGGGGAGGCCTCCAGAGTGATTTGCATTGCACTGAGTGAATATTAATGAAGGATGAGTCCGGAGCAGTTGTCCTGAAACCTGGCCATCAGGTAATGGGGTCCAGCTTTCACTGCCACAAATAAATAAATAAGTAAACAACCAAATAAACAAACAAGCAGATTATAAAACACAAACGAAAGGGAGCAAGTCTTCAGAGGAGGGAAAAGAGAAGGAGATTCCTGCACAGTACAAACATCTTCGTTGTATAGTATGCACTGCTGTTACCAAGCCAAGCCTCATTGTCCCTATTTTAGAGACAAGGTACTTAAGCCTCATACTTGTGAAGAGACTTATGCATGGCCTTCTCATTCCTCCATGACATGGCTTGACCCCATTTCGGCATGCAGACTAGCGGTGCCAAAGCTGGGGAACCAAGTTGAGTCAAACTGCTGAAAGTGAGAAACTGGAAGGTGTCAGGGCAGAGACTTGAGTCAAGTTGGATGCCTACAAATTATGAGCCCCAGAAACAGAACAACTGCACAGATGTCTCATATCCTGAAGAAAAGCTGCAATAAAAACACCCCCTGCTTGACTTGGCTGCTTTTCAGTGGTGTCCCATAGAACAAGAAAAGAGGAAGACTGGCAGATCCCAGAGGCATCTCTGGACAACCCGGAGGGAGTGGGAGATGAAAGGCCCTGTATTGGCAGCAAGGGGCATAGGGCGCAAGGTGAATCTCCCTTCTTAGCTCTAAATCAGGAAGCTGGGCTAGAGGAGGAGGTCTGTGCCTCTCTGGGCCCCTCCATGCCAGGGACCCACCAGGGGACTTCCATGAGCAGCCCATCTCAGTAGCTCTCTTACTTCCGAAAGGGTTACCAGTTCTTTCTGCTTCTAGCCCAAATAAGAAGAAATCCTGAGCAAAGCTTTGCCAGCTTCTGCTCTGATGAGATAGAAATGCCTGCAACATTCCATATCTTTCTCACTGAGACGTCTGTGGCCCTTAAAACTTTCCAATCAAACATGAACACCCCTCTTTTATGTGAGATACATGGTTAAATCCTTCCAACTAGCAAAATAAAGACTCTGACATGTGATATGCTACCCAAGGTCACTCCCAGCCCCTTCTTTCTTGCTGGCAGATGCCTGAGTAGTCTCCAGATGTCTGCAGCAACCCTCTTTTCCTCTCCTATGTCTTCAGCCAAGGACACTCCCCTTCCATCCCAAGGGTAAATGTTAAATGTTGATTCATGTAAGTCGATCGTGTTGACTCCACTCACTTGCTAGTGACAGATCCAGCCCCAGCATGTGACATAACCATGACCCATGAGATATAAGGAGAAGACTGTTGTGGATCATTGGGAAAGTTTGCAGTGTTCTAAAAAGGGAACACAAGCCAGGGATTCTGCCCTCTGCCTGCATTTGAATGTAAGCATTTCAGCTGTGAATGCCACAAGTAAAACTAATCATATAGATAAAGCCAAAAGAATTATGGGATGCCAACAGGAGCCTGGCATCCCTAAGCTGCTAAATTTACCAACTCTGGAACTATCTACTGTAGTATCTTTGTTATGTGATACAATGGAATTTTTATGATTGTTTAGGTCATTTTTTCTAGATGTCCTGACACTTGCAAACAAAATTGTCCTGATATACACCCTTGTATTTTTGGAACAGAACTCACTTTTATTTGAGTAAACTATACCCCTACTAGACTATGTGATTAGCTAAACTAATGGTGGTAGTTCCATTTCCTTACCAGGGATCTGTCTAGGGTGCAAATGTGACCCAAAAAGCCAATGAAATGGGAGTAGAGGTCTACTGGGGACTTTTAGGGAAGGTTTCTTACTTTAGGAGGGGAAAAAAAGACACAAGGAAGAGAGGTTTCTCTTTCCTTGCTGAATGTCCTCATGCTTGGATGTCACATGCATGGAGCTGCAGCAGCCATCCAGCCACCACGAGGGGCACTGGGCTGAGTACCAAGTTAAATGTGCCGAGGTTGGTCAATTCTTATTGGTAAAGAAATTTCAGGTTGGGTTTTCAATTACATGGCCATGTAATGATGAGCTTTAGCTGTATAGTTTAGGAATGGATTACTTGTTATCTATTCAGTCACTTGGCTCAACACACTCTTGAGTAGGAGAGGAAGGGGTAGAATAGCAGCCAGATAAAAGGAACTTACACACACTCATATTCCTATCATATCTAGGCCACAGGAGTAGTGGGTGCCTATTAAGGATGTACCATTAATACTTGTGGCAATTACAAATTACTGTGGAGCTTGTGAGTTTTTATTTTATTATGACTTCCGTTTTCTTTTTAATTTAATCATCACTAAATTTTTTATAAGGAAGAAGAAAAGCAAGGACAGATTAAGAAAGCCTGTAAAATGCATAACATCTTTAAAAGATGGATTTCATTATTCACAGGCTTATAAAATGCTTTCATGAATATCAAGTCTCTTCACACTTCTCCCCCACCAAATAAAAGAAAATGAGAAAAAGGAAATGGCTGTGGTTCTATCTGCTTTATTTTTCTGCAAAATGGTTTGAATTCTGTGAAAACCTAGGTGGGCTCATTGGCATGTATATTGTGAGTGAGCATCATCTAGGGTGGGTGTTGGGGCGGAACATGGTCAAGGACCACTGCCCTGCCTTGGAGTCACATGACCAATCCAACCTTGGCTGCTACCTACTGGATTCTTGCTAGAAGGACCAAATGCTTCCAGCCTGTACAGTCAAAGTTGAGGAAATTATCATTTGAATTATAAGAGCTTGAGTAGCTGTCATTGATCATCAGATACAATTATGTCACATAGATATAATCAGCTCAGCAAAAAATATATTTTGTGATCCTTTATCTTTATTTTGGAATTAGAGCGATAAATGATGCTCAAAATCTCAAATTCTTCTCTGTTTTCATCTGGATAGAGCATTAAAACACCCAAGAGTGGGCTATTTTAAAAATATGCTCAGCCTGACAAAAATAAAAGTGATACAAACCTAAGAGGAAGATCTGTAATTCAACCAGGACAATGGGAGCCTGTGTTTACATTGTGATGAGATTCTAATAAAACACCATCTTGTTGGGATGGGGAGAATAAAGAAAGCAAAAGGGATGCTTATTTCAGCAAGACCATTTTATCTTTACAAGTTTCTCCTAAAACATGAAGTTTATAACTCAAGAATGAATCTTGTATTCAAGTTGATGGACAGTTGAAAACAAATATGCCACTGCCTTCATTCATCCATCTACTTATTCATTCATTCAACAAGGGTGGCAAAGCTGTCCTGCCAGGATGTTCCAAGAAGCGCCACCAGGTATGTGGGTGTAGAAACCAGGGAATGGGAGGAATGGTAGCAGAAGTAGGGTGCCTAACCTGAAAATGAGAATGTTCTGGGGACCCCTCACAAGTGCCATAGATTTTTTAAGAACTCTGACCAAGAAGAGTCCAGTTCTGTGTAGCTGTCAAGTGCAGACGTCTGACCCACCCTAGAAGTTGCAAGAGGCAACTAAATGAAGAGGAGGTTTTATGCCATGAGAGCAACCACAGTGGGCTGGTGCTGCCCTACAGTGGCAGGTTCCTCCTCTCCAGGGCTATTGAGGCAGACGAGGGAACACTGAGCACTGCCTGCCAGGAATTGTGTAAGATTCATGGATCTTGTATGGGCTAGATGGTCTCTAAGGGCCTATTAATCTTCCTTTTAGCAGCTGTTCCTGTGTATGATCCCAGGGGACCACAGATTGGAAGAAGATCCATTCCTCCGAAACATTCCTCGGCCTTTTGAAAGAAGATCGTCCAAGACCAAATATTTTCTTTCTTCTCCTGAGCAGTGGACCAGCTGATGCTGCAGACCCCCTAACATAAACAAAGCTTCTGCCAAAGAACTTGGCAATATCTTGGCCTCTCGATCATTTCTTTCAACTGGATCCACTGCCGAGTGGAACTGGGACTCTCGCTGGTGTCTGCATAGCTGCCTCACTAACCTTGCCATGAGAGCAACCACATCAAAACCTTGTCATGTTACAGTGCTTTTCTCCAAATGATGCTAAGTTGGGCCGTGCTCCTGGTGCACATGTGAAGCATCATTAAATATCATGACAGGATGTGAGCAAAACATCAGGAGCCTTCGGGGATCAAAGAAGCCCAACACAGTTGAAAAGCAGCTCTTTAATAGGGGGGTGGGAGCAGGAAGTTTCCCTTTGTTAAACAGCAGCCCTAATGACTTCTCCCTGCTTTCCTCATAAAGGCTCCCTAATTATGTCACATACGTCTGCACCTCACACTCACAGCCCCCTCAGTGTCTGGGTCCCCTACTGTCAACCTTGCAGACCCTCAAGGTCATAAAAGCTAGGGTCATCTGCTGCTGGAGAGCTGGTTTTGTAAGTTGGGTTTTCTGGCTTTGAACATACAAACTCTCATTATGTTTTGGCAGTGAAATTAGGGAATGAAGAGTTAACAGTCCTTCCTCAAATGGCTCCCTGCTTGTTTCCTCTTCTCACAGTCTTGGGACACCATCACACTGATAGTCAAGATGAAAGATGACATCTCATTTCCAAACAGACAGCTGCAAAGACCCAAACTGTATCTCAGCAATGGGCAGACCATACATGTAAGTTTGAGGCTCAGCTCATATCAAGACTGAAGCTAATTGGACTCCTGGCAGTCTCACAGGTGACACAGCAGTCCTTGAAGGCAACCAGGATGGCCAGACCAGCCATATCACTTCCTCAATGACCCACTCTTCTAGGCCCCAGAAGAGCACCCACTATCTATCTGGACCACTCATTTTGATACTTAATCAGACACGTCTTTGAGCTATGGTTTATCTATTTGTGCACACATCTATCTCTCCCCAATTTGATCCAAAGCCACTCACAATGGTTGGTTTAGGTTGGGCTTTAGTACACCTCTGTTGTCTCCAGTAGGGGCTTATGCAAATAGCAGATAAAAAATGGATAAATGGATAGATGATTGGTTGGACAAATGAAAGAAAACAGGAATGCCATGTTCCAAATCATTAATCACCATTTAAAGACATGAATCCCCTGCCTCCCAAGTGGGTTCTGTGGTTGCTTTGATCACATCTGTCATATCTGAACCTTAGTTCAGAGGAGCCCTTGCCTTAGGTTAATTTCTATCACAGGAAACTTTTCTCTCTAGCACCCTAGTCCTGCACACTGCAGCAACTCATGAATATTCCAACATCATAAATCTGAACTCTGGCCTTTGGAAAAGACATGAAAAACCTCCCTGGTAGAATTTTTTTTTTTTTAACTCTTATGTAGCTACTTCTCCGGGGCCCCTTGTGGCCCATTGCTGCCCAGCGTTTGCCCACCTGACTTTGGAGACAGTGGTCTGTGAGGGACAGTGTCATGTGGTGGACATCACCCCCTACAGCCAGAGAAGTCTGAGTTTAGAACCTGACTCTGCCACTTTCTAGTTGTGGGGCTCTACATGGACTAAGTGACAACCTCTCCAAGCCTCAATTTCCTCCTCTGCAAATTAACCTTTCTCCCTTCGACGTTGTGAAGGTTTGAGGAGATAGTGCGTGTGTGGCCTAGCATGCAGCAATTTGCTCCACAGCCACAGGGGAATCATTACTATTCCCGGTGGTGCAGCTTGTTCTGCAGGATTCACAGCGACTGAAGTGGGTATGCACCTACAAAAGCCGCGCCCAAAGCACAAACACTTCATACTGAAAAATACACATGCCAATAAACATTAACAAACACATTATTAACACGAACCCTCTAGCAAGCGTTGGGCTTTTGTGAAAATGTTCAAGAAGTGCCCAGATGCAGGGTGTTATCAGGATTTGACTGCCAGTCCAAAATAGTTCTGGTTTACAACACCTTCATCAGGAAAACAAAACACAGTCACGAGCGCTGACGTTTCCTTTCACTTTGGGAAAGGTGAGCGAGCCCCGTTCCCCTCCTCCCCAGCAACAGGGCAACCACTTCACCACTTCGCTCTGTGGGAAGCGAGAGAGGAAGATATAACCTGACGCTGCAGGCTGTTACTGCTCCTCATTCTGCCTCAGTTTTCTCATCTGTGAGATGAGACCACAGACACCTGGCTTAGTTCTTGCATAGTTTAAAGCAAGGATGGGTTGCTGGCACGAAGAAGGCCTTCAACTAATGTTTGTTGAATTGTGTCTGGTCCCAGGCAGTGGATATCATGTTTTCTGGCATTATATAGAATTTTAAGACTTCAGTTTGTTTTGACATTCGAAAAGATGTTAGAATTCCAGCTTCCTTAGGGTAAAGTTCTGGGTAGATTTGTGGGGTGGCGGCTGTAAAAATGAAGACACAAGAGTATAGAAACATCTGATGCTTGGATTTGCTCCTGGGAAGAAACCCGCTTAGGATTTTGCTTGTTGTGTTTGACAGGTTACTGTTGTTAAGCAATCGCAAAGGCACCCCAGTATGTGGTCCATTTGGGAACAATAAAAGAACTACTACAAGGGCCAGAACCTTCTCCAAGAAGAACATTTTTAGTTTCTTCTTTGAAGCCAACATTAGATTGTTGGCACTGGAACTAAGGGCTGTCTCAGTCTAGAGCTATGTTTCATCTTGAGATGCAAATTCGTCCTGCAAAGACGCTACAGCTCTTTCACGTCGGCGCAGCTTGCGCTGTGCTGCTCCCAAGCTGCACCCTCAGGGCACTCTGGGAGACCCTCCTCCCTGCTGACGCCCCCTATAGAGCCCAGGAGGCCTCCTAAGCCTCCCACCCATGGGGGACTTTGGTGTCATTGCCTCTTGGGAAGCCTGATCAAATTCTGGCCTGCAGCTACGCCACTATCACAAAGTCAGCACAGAGCTCCATGGGCATGAGGCCCAACTTCCCTCCCAGTGCAAGAAATCCTTCCACCGTCACTCCGAGTGCTGGTCCCACAGTCACTAAATGAACTCTTGACGGGGAGCTCACTCCTCTGCAACAAAGACTATTCTATCATTGAGCAGCTCTGATTGGACATTTTTTTATTCTGAGGTGAGATACGCCACCACATAAATCCCACTTAGTTCTGCCCATTGGAATACTAAGAATGCAATCAATTAATATCTCAGAGGACCAAAAGGTAATGAGTTTACACAAACCCCAATTTTTTTCATTTTAAGTATAAAACCAAGTTGCAAAATCCATATAGCTCTCCTTCTTCCCTTCTCTTCCTCTCCCTTCTTTACAAAATAGTTATTATTAGCTTTCTTCCTCTCTCCCTCCCTCCCTTCTTCCTTCCTTTCTTCTTCTTCTTCTTTTTTTTTTTTTTTGCTAGAACACCATTATCAGGCAGACCTGAATGAGATGGGAGCCCTGGGGGAGGCTGACCCAAGCTGGTGTCAAGGCCACACACAAGGACAGCAAAAGTCAGAGAATTGAGGAATTAACCACATAGAGAGGGGTTGAGATAATAGGGGCCAGGTTTCTCTCCATCAAAAAAGAAGGTACAAATATAGAAAGGAAGAAAACTAGAATGTACTCCATGACATCAGACTAGAATTGGAAGCATCAATATGAACTCATGGTTTTTAATATATAGAAACAGGTTAGATCTATATTATATGAAATATACGTAGATGTTAATTTGTGTATTGTATTTTTTTTTTGAGGCAGAGTCTTACTCTTTTGCCCGGCTAGAGTGCCATGGCATCAGCCTAGCTCACAGCAACCTCAAACTCCTGGGCTCAAGCAATCCTTCAGTCTCAGCCTCCCAAGTAGCTGGGACTACAGGCATGTACCACCATGCCCGGCTAATTTTTCCATACATTTTTAGTTGGCCAATTAATTTCTTTCTATTTATAGTAGAGACGGGGTCTCACTCTTACTCAGGCTGGTTTCGAACTCCTGACCTTCAGCAATCCTCCCGCCTCGGCCTCCCAGAGTGTTAGGATTATAGGCGTGAGCCACCGCGCCCGGCCTTAATTTGTATATGTTATACAACATGCAGTCCCTTAGCTCTACCCATTAATAGGGCCTGAAAGCAGCAATATCCCACTGGCAATAAGCACTTCTGTCACCCAAATCATAGTTTCTAAATATAACTCTCCACTGAAAGGAGCCAGGGCTTCTTGGAGAAATGGTTGATTCCAGGGCTAGAGCAGGGAAAGTAGAAGATGAGCCTGGAACATCTTGTTCTGCCAAAAAGTAAGGAAGTGCTTCAAGAATGATGGAGACACGTCAAAAGGATATAGAAGCCAGTTTGGATGGGCTCCCACTGGCTAAACCTGGAAAAATTAAAGCATCAACATAAATTGTAATAGTAACAGATTGCAGCCAGTGAATAAAGTAGAAACCCATAAATCCATACACAGATATAAATTGTTACGTGAATAGGGAGAAGGAAAGCTTTTCCTTTTAGGAGAAAGACAACTACTAAACGTAGAAGGGTCATGACATTAGAAATTCACCATGTGACAAACACCATAGTAACAACTAATTCAGGCAAGAAGCGTCAAGAGAGGCTACAACTAGTGGCTTAGGGTGGAGGAAAGGATGAGATTTTACACAGTATCAAATACCTCCTCACAAAACATTTATTAAATATCAGGGTGGGGTAACTTTACAGTAGAGAAATCTGCAGACACCATCTTAATCAAATGATCGAGGTTAATCCCACCAGCAACGGGACAAGTAGACCTCATGTACCTACCACCCCATAGACTTCAATGAAATAAATGCAGCATTTGTGATAGTCTGGCTCAAAATACATAACCTGGATCTAATCAAGAGGAAACAATGGAGCAATACAAATTGAGGGAAGTTCAACAAATAACTGTCCTGTGTACTTCAGAATTTCCAAATTCATGAAAGCCAAAGAAAAATGGAAAACAGTTCCAGATTGAAAGAGCCTAGAGGGACATGACCACGGAGTATCACATGTGACCCTGGAGTGGATCCATTGAGATAGAGGATGTTACTGGGACATTGGCAAAATTTGAGTGGGGTCTCGGGAGTTCTTTGTACTATTTTTGCAAATTTCTATAAGTTTAAAACAGCTTTAAAATAACATATTTTTTTAATTCATACAGACAGTAATCTAGAGCTTTATGAAGTTTCCCCCTTAAGAAAACTCTCTCTACTTAATGACACCTAAAATTCCGTCGATCTGATTTCTACCCACTCCCACCCTCCTGCTTTCTGCACCTTAAAGTTTTGAACTTTGTCAAGTGCAA
Source organism: Microcebus murinus (assembly GCF_040939455.1). NCBI lineage: Eukaryota > Metazoa > Chordata > Mammalia > Primates > Cheirogaleidae > Microcebus > Microcebus murinus. The sequence continues at coordinate 90,144,226 of NC_134111.1, read as the reverse complement.
GTATCCCTGGGAGAGATGACACCTTAAGCCAACATTCATTTTCAATAATATTTTCCAAAGTAGCTTGCAGTATATTAGATCCTTGAGATATTTGTTCAATGGTATTAAGGAAAAGAAATTTTGTGGTTAAACAAATTTGGAAAACATTGAGTTACACAAAGTTTCTGGACTCCAGGACTCCTTGGAGCCTCTATGAAGTTGGTGTGTATTTTAAATTGACCTGAGGGGGAATAGCATTTGGAGTTACCTGATCACCGCATCATAGGTTCCAAAAAACACATTTTGGAAAATGTTGGCTGACAGATTCCAATCATCAGGCAATAAAGCACTGGGAGTTTAGAGGTGTGAGATGGCCTAGGTTCAAATCCTGGCTGCCCCACTTAGTAATTGTGTGACTTTGGGCAAGTCAATTAATCTGTGCCTCAGTTTTCACCTCTGGAAAATAAAGGTAATCAGGGCTGTTACCTTGGTGTTGTGGGTAAAATTAGACATGATAATAAAGATTAAACGTCTAGCACAGTTCTTGGCACGTGGAAGAACTCAATGCATGTTTGCATGGCACGTTGTTGTCAACACACGTTTGAGTTGCATGGCATGTTATTGTTACTCCTGTTTTTATTCTTTCTTCGGAGCCTGTATGGACTGAAACAGAGCCTAAGTAGGTGGGGACATTAAAGGATGCCACCAAGGTCAGGAGAGGATGGAATGGGCAGCAAGAACTAGGCACTCAAGACAAACTCCCCGGATGTCCCAACTTCGAGAATATTGCTGTCTAAGCTCTCTCCCTACACAGCCATCTAGACACCCCCAGGAGCCCCAGTACCCTGTAGGGGCAAAGACCCAGACAAGGCCAGATTGCTCCACCATTCGCCCAAACCAGGGAGCCCGCCTTCCCCCAGGGAAGAACAAGTACAAGAAAACACTCTGCCCTTTGCAAATAACTGTTGCCGCTTTCCTCTCTGTAAATATATTCAACCGGCCACAGGGTTGGTGCCCCACCACCCGCCTCCAGCCCCTTAGTCATTCCCTCCTTCACCACAGCGAAGAAGGAGGAGAGGTTTGGAGAGTGTGGCTGCCTGCCAAACAGGGTGACCCAGGCTGTACCCCCATGCCCCAGAGTCCCCACAGAGGAGCTGACCCCAGGGGGCCGTCGGCTCACCACAGACAGGCTTCACTGGCGCTTCAGAAAATGAAAAGCTTTATTAAACTTTCAAGTCCAGAACAGATGTGTCCAGACATAAATATTCAAAGGAGCCCATCTGTTAGGTAAATCGTCTTTCGATGTAGTAACGGAGGGACCGTACGTTAGCGAGACCCCATGGCTGCAAGAGCCCAGGAGTGCTGGAAATCCCGCAAGCAGATGCTTCCCGCATTCAGAATAAAAGAAGCCTGAGTAAGAGAGAAAACTCAAGGCAAGAGCAGAGCGGCAGGGAATTTCACTGCTCTGCCTACCAGTCAGGGCCTCTGCAGGGCTGGGAGCCCCCAGAGCACTGACGCCTAGGATGGAGCCACCAAAGGAGTGAACAGGCAGGGAGAGCAAGGAAAAGGAACCAAATCTCCCAGTAACACCCTCTAGCTAGGTTTGGGGTTGAGGATCTCCCTGGACTCCTACAACATGCCTCTTCTCCCCCGGGTCGTTAGTGCCTGAGAAAGGGACGTCACCACTCCAAGTCTGGGTTCTCTCTTTTGAAAAATTCAATTACTGGGTACCCACTTTGTGCAATACTCCCCAATAAGCATTGTAGAGTGGAAGTAATAATAAAAAATAATGGATAGCTTACACTATAGAGGCTTACTACGTGCCAGGTACTATCTCATTTAATATTCCCAGAAACCCTTTAAGGAAGATACTCTTCTTATTCCCATTTCACTGATGGGGAAACTGAGGCACAGAGGGAATGAGTGATTTGCCCAAGGGGTCAAGGCTGGTAAGTGCTGGGCCAGGCTCACCACCCACCTGTAGCACCATCCCCCACCCCCTTTGTCAGGCCAGAGTCTGCCCAACAGACTCAAGTCTTGCCTTTCCCAAGCCCTAAACAAATGCTCCCTCTCTCCTAGGAAGTCTTCCAGCAACTATTAGGTGTGCCACTCTTTGAACACGTTTCCAGTCTTGCACAGTCAGTTAACTCTGGGCTGTTCACTGGCAGGGGCCATGTCTTAGACACTACTCAGATATCCAAGAGCCTAACGTGGGCTCAACTGCATACTCACACACACACACACACACACACACACACACACACACACACACACAGACGCCCCTATGCTGTGGCTACACCGATCTTCTCCCCTCCTAGAGCACACTAAGCCTCGCTATAATAATTGCAAGCCTATCATCATAGTAATAAAAATTTCTGTTTGTGTCAAAGAAGACTTTTCATCATAAATTATAAAATTCCAACCTAAACAACTTTAAGCCAAAAGAATTAAAAAGGGAATATATTGGCTTAAGTAACTGAGACATTTTCTGAAAAGCCTTGGGCTAGACCGGCACAGCTGGATCCAAATGCTCTGACAGAATCCATCTCCTTCCTCTGGCCCTCCTCCCAGACAGACACTGAGGATGCCATAGCAAGATGCTTCCGGCTCACTTCCCACCCATCTGGCAACCCCAGCAGCGAGAGGCAAGTCTTCTTCATAGTTCCAGCAGGCTGGGGTCAGGCACCATCTCTGAAGCAATCACTGGCACCCAGGGGGTCACCGGTCTCACTGGCCAAGAGTGGGTCCTATACACAGCCCTGGGTCCCACCAGGAGCGGTGGAGAGAACAGCCCCGCCGATGTGGACTGACAGTGGCAGAGGTGTCTCCTCAAAGGGAATTCTGAATGCTCTTACCAGAGAAAGGGTGAATGAAAACTGAGCAGGCAGACGCCACATCAACAACGACCAAAACATTCAATAGATCTGTTTGCTGAGTGCTTGCCATGTGCCAGGATTGGGCTAATAATTTCTACAACCGAAGATTAAATCATATATATATACATTTAAAGAACTTGGCCCAGGCTGGGTACATAGTAGGTGCTTGGTAAATGGCAGCTACTGGCAACTAGGTAGAGTCTATTAAAATTATGACCTCCATGTCACGGAAGGGGAAGCTTGGCTTTAAGTTTAAGTCCTTTGTCTCAGGCCACGTAGCTTTGAAGGGCCAGAGGTTCAAATCTTCAAAGTCTACTGACACCTACTTCTCTTCACAGTCTACCTGGGAAAACAAGCAAGACCCAGCTCAGAGACAGTAGAAAGGATTCTTTCCTTGGGTTTTGTACACCCCTGTCTTACAGCACCTAAAGCCTATATTGCAACACTTTCTTTTTTCCATTCTATGATGAATATATTTTTCACATTTCAAAGTTTCTGAAGCTAAGGCTCAACATTCATTGTATTTAACACATTAAGTCCCATGAGACTTATATTGAACCCACCCCAGGGCCATTTGAAACATATATAAAATCTTACTTGTTGATGTTCTTATTGTTACAATTAATATTGACAATTTAATTCTAAAAATGTGGACTAAATGAATAGAAATCAATCAATTTCATTTTGCGATGTATGTTTACCTTTAAATTACACTAGAAATTTTTATTTTATTTTCATAGTAAAACGCTATGCCCCAAGGAAAAGTTTCTGGATTTTTTATGACAGTCGATGTGTTAATTAAAGAGTTAGTCTTTCTTCTATCCCCAAAATCTTTTGTTACATTAACATTGCATCTTACAATCAGTCTATCTTATAGGCAAGGAAATATGGTATACATTTATAGGTCTAGACTAAACTGCAAGCTCCTTGAGGTGAAGTTTATTCGTTTTGCGTCCTAAACACTTAGTTCAAAGTCTTTTATATGTGTATTGGCTAACCCATGTAGTGTTATTCAAAGAGATATCTTTAACATACATTCATTCAATATGTATTTATTGAGCACCTATTACATGACACGCACGGCATAGGAGCTAGGGATATAATGTCAAACAAATCTGCTCACAGTGTCTTTGTTGTGTGTTACTAGGACTAGTCATGACTCAGAGGAGCAAGGGCAGAGCCATGCTCCAATGCTAGCAACCTGTGTGCTCTGAGCTAAGATGGGAAGCCAGGAGGTTGCAGTAGATGAGAGTAGTTAAATGCAAGTTTGCAAAGGTCTTGAAGCACCTGCTGAGGAGTTTAGATTAAAGGTGGGAGGCAAATGGGAGCTCCTGCTGGTTTCTGAATGGACGAGTGGCAAAATCAAAATAACACTCTGAGAAAATGAGCCTGGCAGTTGGGTAGAGAATGTTCCGGGAGGGGTGAGGCTGCAGGTGGAAACACCCTCTAGGAAGGAGGCTGCTGCCGAAATCAGAAATCAGCGTGTGAAGCGATCAGAGCCTGGACTCTGCAGGAGGCTTGACCATGTCAATGGCTGGAGAAGGTCAGATCTCAGAGACAGAACTGCCAGCCCATTCTGAGAGGGGCAGATGAGAGGGGAAGCAGTCAAGGGTGATTCCGAGGTTGAAGGCTTGGGAGGACAGGACACCCCTGGTGACGAGGGGAAGGGGAGAGGGCAGGAGGCTTAGGGAGACAGGCTTTAGGTGCCCTTGGGAGACCCAAGCAAAGAGAGAGGGTGAAGGTCAGAGCCGGAGAGTAAGAGAGGACATGAACCACATCCACTGAGTCAAGGGCACCAGATACGGACATACCTGTCCAGAAACCAGAGAGAAACCCCTCTTCCTTCTGGGCCTGGAAAGGCAACTCCATATCCCCTGTCTGACTCCAGAGAGGAATAAGAATAAACTCACTACTTAAATCTTTGTTTTAAGTTGAGTTGACAATTAGGCAGAAGACCCAGGCCAGGAAACGGCTAATTGAGATAACCTTGAGTCACTGCAGAAGCAGGATAATCAGTGAGGATTCATTAAGCAGGCAAATAAAAGGCACAGAGCCTGAGGTCAGACAGAGTCAGAAGCTCAGCCTCCAAATTTGCATGGAAGTTTATGCCCCCCCCCTTGTCATGTTCTCAGAAACTTTAATTAAAGGTCTTCGGTGCTCACTTGAATTTTTGGTCACACTCTATTGCGTTTTGTGGGGCAGGGGGTAAAGCTATAGTGGTATTTTTGAATTTGGTGATGCTTAAGACAAACGCCTTCCAGATGTTAAAGAAGACTCACGAGGAAATGAACTTAAGGTACTTACGCGATATCCGGCACGTAGTGAGTGCTCAATAAATGTTGGGAACTGAAGATGTGTTTGGCTTCTCGGAGATGAGAAAGAAACATGATCACCGGTACCTGTGCTGCAAGACACATGTGAAATCGACCAACCTTGCCTTCAGAGCCACGACACTTCTCCCTGCTCTTCTTCCTTTGTAATGGTGACTGGACCCTTCCTGTCACATGCTAATGCCATCCAGCTACTGATCGCGATTGGGTTATTTACCTTCCAGGGTCATTTACCTCCCAGCTTTCTGGCATTTGAGGCCAGACAGAGCTGACTGCCCTTCCTTCTCTCTTTTGATGATCTGGGCAGAAGCGAGCACAATGGCTCATCTCGTGTCAGGCTGCCTCTGAATGCTCAGGGACAAAAAGAAGTGTCTCACTAAGAGTAGAGACACTGAACCCTGGTGCACTGCTGGTAGGAATGTAAAATGGTACAGCCACTGCGGAGAACAGCAAGGCGATTCCTCAAAAAATTAAATATAGAATTACCACATACTCAATCGATTCCATTTCTAGGTATATACCCCAAATAAGTGAAAGCAGGGACTCGAACAGATATTTCTACACTCGTGTTCCCAGCAGCATTATTCACAACAGCCAAAGAGTGCACACAATCCAAATGCCCATCGACAGATGAGTGGATAAACACAATCGCTATGTACACGCAATGGAACACTACTCAGCCTTTAAAAGGAAGGAAATTCTGACCTATGCTACAAATGGATACGCCTTGAAGACACTATGGGAAGTGAGATAAACCAGCCACAAAAGGACAGATGCTATATGACTCCACTTCTAGGAGGCACCTAGAGTAGTCAAACTCCTAGAAACAGAAAGTAAAATGGTGTTTGCCAGGGGCTGGGGGAGGGAGAGGGGGGAGGTATTATTTAAGGGTGTGGCGTTTCAGTTTGGGAAGATGAAAACATTCCGGAGATGGGTGGCGGTGATGGTTGCACGACAATGTGAATGTACTCAATGTCACTGAACTGCACGCTTAAAAATCATTAAAATGGCAAAATTTATGTGATGTGTATTTCCACACATTTTTAAAAATCAAAAACTATAAAAGAGTAGATGCACTTAAGAGTCACAATCTTGTTGTCCAGCTAGTCACGGGAGTAGGACTGTCCTGCATTTCAGCTTTGCAAGGCGATTTCAGAGCCAATGCATACCATCGGGTCCTCTGCTCCAACCTCTGCCGAGTTCGTGACTCACCTTTGTGCGCTTTCCTGCCCACGGTGGCCGCCCGGCCCCTGCGGGGACACTGCCTGTGCCAGGATGCTCCTCTGCTTCCGGGCAGCCATCCAACTTTCCAATCACTCTCCTCCCTGTCGGTGACAGTTCTTCAGAGCAGTTCCCTTTCTTTCCCACACTGCTCAACCTTCCCTTAATCAGATTCCGGGGGAGGAAACTAATTAGCCCAACCCCTCCTCTGCTGTTTTCCCACAAAAAGTAGAGATTCCAACTGTTTTATAGGGGATGTGACCAGACCAGTGGGCACCTGTGTTTCTTTACACCATCTTAAAGCAGGGAGGCCTGGGGAGCTTCTGTTTCAGCCAGACTGCAAAAGCCGGGAGCACCGCGGTACTCGAACGTGCCTCTGGCTTGTGGATGACGGGTAGCGTGGGCTCCAGTGTGGGGACTGGCCTCAGCTATCCGCTTAGTGGCTCCTGGAGAGGACCCGCGGTGTCCGCAGAAACTCCTAGAACACGAGCCTGCCCGTGGCCGCTGAGAGCGACAGCACCAGGAGTCCAGCCAAGACAAAATGAAGACGTTTGGCTGTGGAAAGGCTCCGCAAGTCTCCTGCTGTCTTGGTCAGACCCCAAAGGAGAAAAACAACAAAGGCGATGCCTGTACTGAGGGCAGAGGCACCCACGGGACATCACCTCCCTGTGACACCAAACAGGACACCAACCAGCTACTCTGTCCTTCTGCAAGTGAAGCCAGCAGGCTGGGCTCACACCCTCGCCTGTCAGGCAGCACCCACAGACTCAGCACCCTGCCCCCACCCCCCGTGCAGCCATGGTCAGAACAACTGGGCTGCTCTCACGCAGCATGGACTTGGGAGGTCAAGACCCTTCGAAGGAATGTTGGTTTCGGGGTAGGGAAGATGATCTGGCTTTACCGTAAATGAAAACCTAGCACCTGTAGGTGTTAGGTTTTTTTCCTACTCTGGGCCTCACGAGAAAAGAATATGAGAGCAACTACTCCCACCCGCTAGTTTAGTAGGTGAGGCCCAGAGAGGGGTGCCCAGCCCCAGCCAATGAGGGGCAGAGCAAGACTGAGCCCTAGGCCTGGCCAGATGGGTTACCTACCTCGGTCTGCATAACTCATCTACAAACACCCCTGGCGGCTGTCTAAAGTCCTTCACATCTGTTAGTTCTTTAAGGATAAAGGCTGAGAAGTAACCTTGTTCCCTATTCCCGGAAGTGTCTGACCCAGTGCTGAGTGTGTGGTCGGAGCTCCGTGAATTCTTTCCGAATAAAAGAATCCCCACCACAGGCCCAGGAAGGACACAAGGCAAGGATTAGTGCCCCCTCTTACAGAATAGAAAAGAGCAAAACCCACAGAAGTTGCCCCAGACTCAGCCAAGGTGTGAGGGGTCCGGGGAGTTTTGAGACCAACAGAGCCTTCTTTCATTCCCCGGTGATGACGTTAGGTAGATAAAATGCGTGAATTCTCATTAGCTCTGGCACCATGTTTAGAGTCGGGCTAGGGTCCCTTGCAATCTTATAACTTCATGGCTCTATAATACCCAAACCTTCCCTCCCTGTCAATGCACATCCTCCCCCCGTCAGACCATCCACATCTCAAGTTCAACAGGTTTCCCAGCTAGTGTTACTCTGCCCTTTTCCACTTAGTGCATGAAGCAGGGCAGACTTCCTCATCTCTCCAGTAACGTCCCTTCCCACCTCCCCAAGCATTGCTGGTGGCCCTTCAAGCAAGAAAAGACAGGTAGCCATATTTGTAGGTGGCATTAAAGATGCAATAAGTTGGTTTATATACAGCCGTCCAGATAGTCATGTTCTGCTGACTGCTCCAACATGGGACGACCTTCCTCAACAACAATAACATTCCCAAAAAGTATTAGCCATAAAATAGCTAGCCTGGTGGCTACAGATGGCCTAAGCACAGAAGCAAATTCATGTGTCTAATTCTTTGGAGAGCTGTGTTTTAACAAGACAGATTTTCTTCTCCATCTTTATTTACACTTTCGTTCCAACTGTTCTCTCTGTTGTACTAATCTCTTTCCTCTCTAAAAGTCTACAGACCTCAGAGGGGAAATTTTCTGTTTCCCTTCTCCTGCCTGTGTGGAGGGCTGTCAGCAACGCACCCTGATTTGTCTTTAACTCCCTTTCTGGTCCCTATAAACCAGGGTGGAACTTTTTTACTATCAAGAGCCACTGTCCCGTGGCTAAGATCAAGGGCCACACGTGCATGGTCATGTATGACTGACTTTATTGCTTGGCTTCTTTGGGAGAATATAGAAAATCTTCAACTTGCTCGGCTTTCAAATTAAGAATAGGGAATGTGAAGCCTTATTTTTGGTAAACAGATCCCATCTCTAGCAATTACATAAGAAATAGAAGCACACATTTTGTTTTCTAATTTGACTTTCTCCTTACTTATTCACGCCATTCCAATTCCTACAGCTATTTATATTATTCTATGGCATGTGTTTGGGTATATATCTCAAATCATTTTTACAAAGTCAAGATGTAAAATGTAAAATAAATTCAATTCATGTCACAAATAATATGAAAGTACAGCATTTTATGTATATATGTGTGTATATATACACACACATATATGTGGCCAGTGAAAGGAAGAGAGGAGGGGAGGGAAAGGAAGATAGAAAAGGAAAGATGGAAAAATATAGAGTGGGTCAGAGAGAAAAGCAGGAAGGAAAAGAAGGAGAGAAGGTTGGGATGGTAGGGGCCGAGTCATATTACCCTGTGCTTCCCTGATAGCTAACACAGGAATTCATGTGTGCACACAAACACCATCACACACGTCTTTCCATCGGGTAAAATTCTCCCTCCCGCCAGCTGGTTCTCTGGACCTAACAATAGAATTGCTACTAACCATCAAAGGCCTGCTGTGTGACAGGTGCTGTGCATCTATTACATACAGTCTTTACAACAGCTCCATGGAGTGGGAATTGTACCTAGGAAGAAACTGGGCTCAGAGACATCAAGTAATTGCTAAGGTTACATTGTGGAGGCTGTGGGCTGTTTTTGTCAGCCCAGCATCCATATCCCCGTCTTTAGTAACAAAGCCTCACTTTCCCTCCGGGAAAACACTCTCCTGGCCAATCAGCATACTCTCTCCCTCGGCCACCAAGACCAATTTAGGAGTGAACATGTGATCCCATCCAGGCAACTCTGAGAATTGAGTTCAAAATATTTAGAATGAAGATTTCTTTCCACTGGGATTGAAAATGAAGTAACATAGAAGAAGGAGGTGCTAAGGGTAAGGAAATAGAAAGAGACTAAGCAAGAGGCAAGTTTTTCACATGTCCCTTGAGTACTTGCACCCAGCTATGCTCCTCTTCCCATTTTGGGGAGCCCTTTTTATTTTTTTCAAGCCAGTTTGGATTCTGTCACTTGCAACCCAAAGAGTCCTGACTACTATTCCTCGTATGTGAGCAGCTGATATGGAGAAGACCCACCTGGCCACAGTGCACACCCTCCCTCTCCTACCCACTACTGCCCAGAGCATGGTGGCTCTGGCAAGCCCACCATCCTGCCCTCGCCCCTTACCTGAGAAATACACACACACAAACACACACACACACACATGCTGCCTCCCACCGTGTCCCCTGGAAAATGCTGTCTCAGACCAAAACAAAGAGTCACTGAGGCAAATTGTGGAGCTGACACATTCATGGGAAACTGAGCCATTTGAGCACACGCATAACTGCATTTGTTGAGTGTTGCAGGAAAGGTGGGAATGCTGAAAAGATCATTTAGACAACTTGCCTCGAAGAAATTAAAACCAAGACGACAGTTAGATCAGGCTCAGGGTCCGAGGCTCCCCATTGCTGGCACTGAGATTTCTAAAGAGGGAAAGTTAACGTGATTCAGCTCCAATGCTGTGACACAGTTTTAAACAGGGACACAAATATAAACCTAGTATCTTAGACATGGTGGTAGCTTATAAATCATCTGACCCAACGTCATCCAGAACCAAAACCCCATCCCGATATCTCTGGGCTTTAAGCATCAACTTTTGTTTGAATTATTCCAGTGACGGGAGAATCACCACCTAATAAGGCAGTCTATTCCATCAGTGGGCAGCTCTGAAATTGTTACAATAGCAAATTCTTTCTCAAATGATGAAAATATAACTGAGTAATGTAGAAGGAAGGGCAGAAGAGGGGGGAAAAACAAGGAACCCACAAAGGCAAGGTGATGGGGGGATTTCTGGGTCTAAAATCAGAGTGGGAGAGAGAGAATTTTAGTGGGATGAGGGATAGAAGATACAGAGAGTATCAGAAATGGGGAAAAGTTTAGTAAGTCTTACTATACATTAAAAATATGTTTACTTCCCTTGACATTCTTTCCAGAGATACCAGTAAAGTTTTAATTTAACTTAATTGCTTTTGGTTGCTGGACTGTGTTCCACCGGGTGTGATTCTCTGCCAAGGATAGACCACATGAGGCCCAGTTTGGGGTTGAGTTATATTAATTTCAGATCTACTTCCTCGTAAATCCCACCCAGGCTATAAGGGAAGGGGTGTAGGGATGAAGACGTGGAAGCAATCATGGACCTGGAGTACAGGATGGAGACCTGATTATAGAAGAACTAGAAATGAAGTTACTACAAGCAAAGTCTGTGATCAGAGAGGAACTAGCTGGAAGAATGACTGATTTGATGATGAATCCCCTGAGCTAATTAAATTTCCTGAGGACACCACTGGTCCCAGCAACTGCAGGTTGAGTCACCTGTGGGGAGAGGCAAGTCATAGAGATGAGGATCCACGCAGGTCATTAGAGTGTAGATCTGTCAGGTCACTAATCGTAAACAACAGAAGCTGCCTCTGGTGTATTAAGTGGAAAAGTTTATTAAAAAGGATAATGGACAGTTTATAGACACTTTGAGAAGGCTGGAGAAACAGCTCTAGGCTAACGAAGCTTTCAGAAATGGCATTTAACACCATGCACCATGACACAGGACTTGCCCGGTTAAAACACAAAGCCCGTGCCCACCACACTGCTGCCACCAAGCCCACAGTGCATACACTGCCACAACAGACCACCACTGCCAGGGCGAGAGCCACCCACTTTTGCTCTGCAAGTTTGACTTACAGCCACCACCATCCTCAACAGGCAGATGTCTTTAGCCACCTTCCCCAGGTAGCTGGAATCCACACTGACCCTGTGTCAGCATGCTGCTCGTTCATGTCTGAGCCTGACTATTGAGCTGGGACACTGGTCTTCTCCTGCGCTTGGGCTGAGACTTACCCCATCAGCTCTCCTGGTTCTCAGGCCTTCAGACTGGGACTGAGCCACACTGCCAGCTCTCCTGGGTCTCCAGCTCACAGACAGCAGATCATGGCACTTCTCGGCCTCCACAATCACATAAGCCAATTCCTCATAATAAATCCATCGTGTGTGTGCGTGTGCTCAAAAAGTGCTGAGAATCCAAAAAACATTAGTGCCCAGCAGCTTAATTTAACAACAGCAATAATCAAATGCAATATTTTATTATTTCAGTTCAGAGCTTAGCAAATTAATGTGGCATATTTTGGTTTGGGGCTTACCATTGGTTTAATTAGAATCCTTTTTGCTTTCTACATACCCAGCCTTATACTCTTTTCCTCACTGTTCTGTATTTCATTCTGTCAATCCATTAGTAAAGTCATAACTTCCATTTGAATCCAGCTTTTAATGTATAAATCCCTTTTGTGTTGTCATCTAATATTACCTTTGCAGCACTATGAAATGTTGAATCAATAGTTATCAAGTGCTTCCCATGTGCCTGCACGTGCTAATATGCCTGTGCATTCATTGTCACAGCAATTCTGTGGAGCAGGTATTAGTTTTCCATTTTACAGAGGGAGAACTGAAGCCCAAAGAAATTGCATGACTTGCCCAAGGTCACATAGCTAGTATTTGACAGAACCAAGCTTCAAAACAAAGCTTTCTTCCTGCAAATGCAGGGTTTTTTTCATTGCGCCCAGCTACCTTCTGCAAGGCAGGGCCTGCAGGGATGTTCTGGGAACACTGACACGTGCAGGAACCTTAGAGGCCCCTCCTCCAGCTTCCTTGTTCTACAGATCAGGAGATTGAGACCAGCAGGAGCAAGGCTCCTCTCAAAGGCCACACAGCCAGTCAGTGGCAAAGTAGGAGAGTTCAAGTGTGCCATTGTCCTAACCTGACATGAGTAAGGTCCACAGAAGTTAAGTGATTGGGAAACCAGAGCATGAGAATTAGCCAGGACAGAAACCTACCTTGTGCTCCTCCTCATACAGCCTCAATGGCCTCCCTTGTCTCCTGGCAAGCTCTTTAACTTACAGACATGGGTAAAATGCAGAATGTCACAGCCTGGAGCACAGGGCAACCAGCTCCCTGTGGAGTGATATTTGATCAATAGAAAATGGGAGAAAGAAAGAGGCTGACCATTGAACTGCCCACCCTTAATCCCTTCTGTGGCCGACTCTGAGGTGTGCCTTTCTTCCCCAAAATGTCCCACCTATGCAAGCAAACACACCTGCCGAATGATCCACCATGTATGTGTTTGAGGTTCGTTGAGAAGCGACGGCCAGTGTAGTCAGCTTTGCACACCAGCATTCACGGCTGCCCTTGCCTCACTTCCTCTTGCCCTCATCTTCAGTGCCCTAAGTTTGCACCTCTCAAATAGTGTCGGTACTTTAACCCTTGCCTCAGGCTCTGCTTTCTAGAGAAATCTAGAAAACTCTAGAGAACTCTAGGCTAAGACAACCAATATCTTGACTCTCAGCTTTACTTCTTATTCCGACACCAAATGTTCCCTTCTGTCTTCTCAAATAAATAAATAAAACACATGTATGTGCTTATTTCTCCCTGACCCTGCAACCCAAGTATTTAGCCAAGGCCTTGACTGCTTCCTGTGAGAGCTGATATAATTCCTCTCAGGGTCTCCTTCTCCAGAAATCCACATTAATAAATCTCCAGTGGGAGTCATGAAGTCTCCTTTCCTGACTTCTTTGACATTATGATGTGCCCAAACTTATCCCCAAACTCCATAGATATCTACATTAAGATACCCTCAACTTCACGCCCTATTCATCATCTTTTTTTCTTTACTCCCTACCTTTTCTTCCATCCATCCCAATCTCTCCTACTCACTCCCTCACTCAAGTAATTTCCCCATCATAGACTCAACGCTTTCTCTTGTGCCATTTTCTATTTTTTATCTTCTTCTTTGAAACCTGCTAAACCTTCCTTTTCCAGCTTTTCAAACATCTCTTGAAATTTCAGCTTTCTAAAATATATTCCCTAAAAGACATAGATGAGGCCGGGTGCGGTGGCTCATGCCTGTAATCCTAGCACTCTGGGAGGCCGAGGCGGGTGGATTACTCGAGGTCAGGAGTTCAAAACCAGCCTGAGCAAGAGCGAGACCTCGTCTCTACTATAAATAAAAAGAAATTAATTGGCCAACTAATATACATAGAAAAAATTAGCCAGGCATGGTGGCGCGTGCCTGTAGTCCCAGCTACTCGGGAGGCTGAGGCAGCAGGATTGCTTTAGCCCAGGAGTTTGAGGTTGCTGTGAGCTAGGCTGATGCCATGGCACTCACTCTAGCCTGGGCAACAAAGTGAGACTCTGTCTCAAAAATAAATAAATAAATAAAAGGCATGATGATGTCTGGTTACCTCCACTGCTCAATTTCAGGGTTAATAGGGTGTGACAATCCAGACAGTACATGTTGTACATACAGCACGTACCTGGTATACCTGGTGCTTCCACAGCTCCCAGACATACCTGTCTTAGAGCACTTATCACAGAGAATTGTAATTGTTAATGTATCTGTTCGCCCAATTAATTGCGGGTACCTTGAGTTTAAGGAGCATATCTTATGTTTTTTAGTTTTTCTAATACCCGACACAAAATAGTAACTCTTTAACATGTGTGGAGTAAATAAATGAATGAATAGAAACCTTTACTTATATGATCAATGGCTGTTGCATCAAGTTCTAAGAAATCCATTCAGATTTATTCATTCTCGGGAATAGTTTTGTATCAAATACTGCTTGAAAGACATGAGATACCAATTAAGAATTTAAAAAGCTAGTATAACCCAATGGAAAAATGAGAAAACAGAGTTACAGGCAATGCATCAAAATAGAAACGTGCATGGTCAGTAAGCATGGAAAGATGCCCAGCCTCACTAGCAACCAGAGAATTGTAAATTAAAATAATAAGACATGATTTTTTTACCCATCAGATGGGCAGAAGTTAGAAAAAGGAAAAATATTCAGTGTTCTCAAGGATATAGGAAAAAAGCACTCTCACGTATTATTGGTGGAGTATGAATTAGCAAAGACTCTTGGAAGGGCAACTGGCCAGTATCTCAAATTTTAAAATGTATTTGCATTTCTTTTGATAGAGCAATTACAATTTTTAGAACCTATCCTACTGAAGGACCAGCAAAGATATATGTACAAGGGTGATTATTAGAACACTGCTTGTAATAACAAAAATATGGAATATTTTAAATATTTGTTAATAGGGTAACACAATGAATTATGAATATTTGTATTATAAAATATTAAATAAGAGATAAAAGGACAAGGCAGAGATTTTTTCATAGAAAGTCTGCCAAGATATGGTATTAAGAGAGTGAGAGAAGAAGGTCACAATAATATGTATAGTATGATCCCATTTATGAGAATAGTAATGACCTATGTGTGTATGTGTGCAAATGAGGAACGATAGGTAAGACTCAAGTGCTGACAGTGGTGACCCAGGGGAAAGGAAAGGGAATCAGGAATAACAGGAGGTAGCTGAATGGGAATTCATGCTTCTACATTATTTAAATTGTCTACAGTGAGCATATGTTCATGTATTACTTTTGCAAATTAAAGAGATGACTGACTGGTGTTATGTAGAATCACCCTGTGTCAATCCTTAGATCCACAGAATGTGGGAGCTGAAATGGCACCATCTATTCCTAGGGTCTGTAAATTGCTTCCCCTAGGGTTCCACAGGCATACCTGCATGTGGCAGAGACCACATTTAAACCCACTGCACATTAACTTGTACTCCCAAAAGTTCATGTTCATGCAGTCTTCACATCAATGCTTCTCCTGACTTTTCTAACTAAAAATGTTCTGAGACTGCAAAATACACTATTAAAAACAATTGCCATTTGCAGCTACTTATGTATATGAAACAGGACTTTCTCATTGATGTATATCCAAAATAATTTACAGAATTAAATTTGATACTTAAGCCTGGATGGCAAATGCTATTGTCATCCCGATTTCAAATGTTTACACTCATCAAAACAGCCCTCATTGTTCTCGGTGACTGAGTTTACAATAGGCAAATCTATAAAATAAATTCATGCTAATAAAATACTATTTAAGTTGTAGTCTGGCCTTAATCTGTTTGTGTCGCTATAAAGGAATACCTGAGGATGGATAATTTATAAAGAAAAGAGGTTTATTTGTCTCATGGTTCTGCAGGCTGTAAAAGCAGCATAGTGCCAGCATCTGTATCTAAGAAGGGCCTCGAGCTGCTTCCACTCATTGCAGAAGGTGAGGGGGAAACTGGCGTGTAGAGATCACATGGCAAGAGAGGAAGCAAGAGAGAAGGGGAAGGTGACAGGCTCTTTTTAAAAACCCACTCTCAGGGGAGTTCTTCTGGGAACTAGTAGGAAATTCACTCATTACCACGAGGACAGCACCAAGCCATATGTGAGGGATCTGTCCCCATGACTGAAACACCCCCCCAGTAGGCCCCATCTCCAACATTGGGGATCAAATTTCAACGTGAAGTTTGGATGGTCAACTATCCAAGCTATAGCAGGTCCATATATCATTTTGTTTTTTTAGATTTTTAAAAAGAAAAAAACAAAGGTTTGAAAACCACAGCTCTAATCCAACCTGCTCATTTTTCAGATGAGAAAACCAAGCAGAAGTAAAGTGCAGTGATAACCAACATCCCACAGTTCATGAGTCAGAGAGTGGCAGCCCAGCCCTGACTAAGGCACTAAGTGCCCAGTAATGACCTTCCTTGACTTCTACTTACCAAGCTCTTTTCGCATATGTTATCTGATCTAACTTCACAATAAGCCAGTGGTGTAGGGGCTGTGATTTTGTCAGCGAGATAAACAAGGCTCCAAGCTGTCAAATAGCTTTTGCTAGGTCACACAACTAATAGGTGCAGCGGCTCAGCCCCAAGAAAGACCTCTTCTCCCAACATCCTGGGTCAGATTGATACAGGAGGTGGACAAGTGGGATGGCTTGTCTCTAGTCTAAATTACAAGATCCTTGAAGGCAGGTACTACATTGCCATTCCCACAAAGCTGCTAATACAGCACAGAGTCATGTGAAAAAGGGCACTCACTAAATAGATCTCTAAGCCACAACAATCCACTCATCACCTGTTTTGTGTCTAGCCTGCATTCAGGGCAATGGTTGCATTTAAAAAGAAGATACCACCTTCGTTATAAAAGTGTACTTGTCTGCTCCCCAAGTTAGGGTTCTTGGTTGCATTAAATACAAAGTAATTTAGTTACTTAAAGTTAAAAAGAAATTCATTGGAAGAATACTATATTGGAAGGATTACAAGGAAGGCTAGAGAATACAACTCTGAAAATAGGGAGAATAACATCCCAAATCATGCCACCACAAAAATCAGTCTACAGACGCCATGTGCCACCCAAAGGCCCTACCAACAAAAGACATCATTTGCTGCTATTGCTGCTGCTGGAGGAGTTCACTGTAAACTGGCCTCTGATTTATTATAACTCTATTCAGAGTCCAAGTCTTATAAACAAGCATCTGATTGGCCAATATAGATCACAAGCCCAAGCATAACATCTGATTGGCTCTGTTGAGGTCACGTACCCAAGCATAAATATCTGATTGGCTCTATTGAGGTCACATGCCCAACCATAAATGTCTGGTTGGCTTTGTTGAGGTCACATGTCCAAGCACTAACAGCCAGGAGGTTGGAAGAGGACATTTCTGCCCTCCTCTGGCTTCCACTGTGGGAGATGGGCATGCCTCTTTTCATGTATTAGTTATCTATTGTTGTGTAACAAATCACCCCAAAACTTAGCAGCTTAAAATGATGAACATGTATTATCTTACACAGTTACAGAGAGTCAGGACTCTGGGGGCAGCACAGCTGGATGCTTTGGCTCAGAGTGTCTCATGAAGCGGCAGATAAGATATCAGCCAGGCCTATGGTCATCGAAAAGTTTGCCAGATGCTGAAGAATGCACTTCCAAGGTGGCTCGCTCACATGACTGGCCAGTTATTGGCAGAGGCCTCAGTTCCTCGCCATGTAGTCCTTTCCATTGAGCTGCTAAAGTGTGCTCATAACATGGCAGCTGGCTTCCCTCCAAGCAAGAGATCCAAGAAAGAACAAAGCAGAAGCCACAATCTCTTTTAGGACCTAGCCTCATAATCACACACCATCGCTTCTGCTATATGCTATTGGTCACACAGAATAACCCTGACATGATGTGGGAAGGGACTACACAAGTGCATGGAGACACGACACAGTGATCAGTGCTGGCTATCTTGGAGGCTGGATGCTCTACTTGGACTTCCCCCAAACAAGGAAAGATGTGATTAAACTAGGCAGCCCATAATAGTCAATGTTCATTGCAAGCACCTCCTAGGCACAAAGTCTGCCTTCTAGGTTGTTGACACTTTGATAGAAGAAAAAGCTAATAACATGAAATAATGTTTTCTCAGTTTAATATAAGTGAGTCAAATTATATATGTTCTGGGTGATGTCATTCGCTACTTTGAGTTCCATGGAAAAATGGAGATAGGATAGCACTGAAGACAATTTCATAATTCTACTTGGACTTGGCCTTAGAAATAACCATTTGCACATACAAAGCTGGAATTCAAGAGAAAAACAAATGTTTCCATTTTGAGTATGTTCCTACGTGCACTTTGTTTCTCTGGCAGCAATAACCCCAATAATTGGGAGAATACATGACCTGCCTAGGGGTTCCAAATCTTCAGAATTAAGCTCATTAGAGTCCACTGCTTTCATGATGGACTTTTCCACATCTGATAGCAAATTAAAGAGAGCAAAGACACTTGAAAAGCTGGCCAGGCCCAAGGTACAGAAGCAAAAAGCTTATTCTCCTTCCTTTCTCCAAATCACTCTCTTTTTAGGCAGGAAAACAACCAGTCTCATTCTCTCCTGGACTTGACCAGTTAGCTTGACTTGTTACTGCTCTATTCCCCCTTTCCAGTCCAAAATTTCTGTCTAGGAACTTCTCTTTTCTTTCCTTTATTCAAGAATGAGATTGCCTCTGAGCATTCCCAGAAAATAAAATAAATCAGAAAAAATCCAAGCTTCTTCTCTGTGTTCCTATTCAATACAACCAAAGTCATTCTTGCAATTCTGAGCCAAATGCCTAAGAGAGAATGGGGATTAGTATTAAATATTAGGTCATCTGGGGTTCCCGGCGAACTAGACTCCATGGCATTCCTAGCCTGCTCTAAGCAAAAAACAAAACATATCTTTAAGTTTCCCGGCAAACTAATGTGCATGTGACAAGAACTGTAATCAATAAGTAACTTGATAAAGTGGATAAAAATTGACTCGGAAGGGAGTGGAACATCCTATTAAGCAAATTCAACCCAGACCACTTTCAATCAGCCGTACCAAACTGCAAAACTCAGAGACCAAAGTCTCCGTGGAAGAAGCTAGATCAATATTTTAAACCAAAACTCCTTCACTTTGTACTAACAACAAACCAGGAAAAAAAAATGATGGCCTCTAAATTCAAAGACAGAAAAAAGCATGGAGAGAGCAGGGGAGGGGCAAGAAATATGTAGGTTGTAAGTTACACTCAACTCCCAAGGAATAAATCTGTCTTTCCTGAACTACACAAATGCTTAAATCCACCAGCCCAGCCACAAACGATCCTTCATGAATACTGAAAGAGGAGAAGGAAATATTCAGGTCACAAATTTATCTGATTGAAAGTCAGGAACTAAGTGAAGCCTGCAAAAGTTTGATTTCTTTTTCATTAATATTGGGGAAGGAAAGAAAATACTCTGAGATGCCGGGCACAGAGGACAGAGAAGCATCACAGACTGCAATTTTTTTTCCAAATTGCATGAATACCATCATATAAATATTTTCATTTGTGAGGAAAGTGTGATTCTGTGTAAAAGAGTTCTCATGAATAAGTACCAAGCATTCAAAGCAGGTCTCCATTGGAATTCCAGAAGCATTTCTGATGCCCTACCTGAGCACCAGCCTCTTCTTACCTAGCCACAATAGCCAATCAAAAAAGCAATTCTCAAAATTATAGTCTGCTGAGACAGGATATCAAAGGGCTGAGTTTTGCAGCACTTTGATTGGATTCTAACTTATGGGGGCCAGCAAATGTTTGCTCATGTAAGGTCCAGACAAAGAGATGAAAAGTAAGAAACAAAGTCAGGATGATACTCAGGGCAAATTATTTTATAGCCATCTCTCCTCCACCCTCATCCTCTTGAAAAAGAAATTACCTAATCAAAATGACTTCCAATTGTTTTTATTTGCAACTCAATTTATTGTGACCTTATTGAGGGCCTACTATGTATTAAGCGTTACAGGGTATGTGTGGGAAAAATTGCCTATGACAAGTCCCTCTCTCAAGTTGCTCCAAACTGTCCAGTGAAGTCTGGGTGAAGAGGAGGCAGCTGGTGACTCCTAGAGGACCCCTTGTAGGTGGGCAGTGGAGGATTAGCCAGCAATTGGATGCTGCCATTCACGCTTAGGTGTTCCTAAGTATGGCTGACCAGAAATGGCAAAGGCTTGGATAAGAGTCCAAGTCCTGGCCATGCCACTCAATTTGGGTGAGGTATTTAATTTATCTGAGCCTCAGTTTCTCTATCAGTAAAATGGAGAGAATAATACCTACATCATGGATATGTGGGGAAAATTAAAGGTGATATCATAGGTAGACTGCTAGGGAAGTGCCTGAAACCAAGTAGGTTCTGAATACATGTCAGCTACGTAGTCTGGCAGAGGCTCAAGGCTGGCAAAGAGGCAACATGAACTCGATCCTCCCACCCTCGTGTCTGGTACAAGGGCACCTGCACACAACAAGGCAGATAAACTCCCCAGTCTGCTCTGGCCTTGTCAATTCACTTGCTCACTGCTGCAGGGCTGAGTGGAAAAAAATTGCCTCGGACTGGGGAGAAATTGGATCCAACCCTGGGAAAGATGATTGAGACATTTCAGAAATTGAAAAGTTAACGTGAATAGACAGTTTCCAAAGCCAGTTCTCCTCTTCTGTAACTGAACTAGACAGCCTGCCAGTCCTCAGGGGAGGGAAGGTCTCTGCAAAGCCCCCCACCTACCCAGATTACAAGAACATCCACGGGCAAAGAACTGGGCTAGGCACTTTGGTGGATACAAGGACAGTCAAGATGTGGTACTGTCTTCCAAGGAGCCTACAAGTAAGTCAGGGAGAGGAGACAGATGTGGATTAAAAGTTATATGTCTTGTACAGCAATGCTCGTAGCAGCACTATTCATAGTAGCCAAAAGGTAGAAGCAACACAAATGTCTATCAACAGTATGTATGTAAATGGAATATTATTCAACCTTAAAAAGGAATGAAATTCTGACATATGCTACAACATGAATAAGCTTTGAGGACATTATGCCAAATAAAATAAGCCAAACACAAAAAGACAATTAATGTATGATTTAACTCATATAAATTACCTAGAACAGGAAAATTCATAAAGATAGAAAGTGGAATAGAGGATACTATGGCCTGGAAGGAGGGAGAATGAGAAGATACTGTATTAAACCAATGAAGGGCACATAGTTTCTATTTGGGATAATGAAAAAGTTCTGGAAATGGATAGTAGTGATGGTTGCACACATTGTGAATGTATTTACTGACACTGAATTTATACACTCAAAAATGATTAAAAAGAAAAAACAATCCTAAAATTAGTGTGGAGCCATGAATATTCGTGAATCCTGAATATTCGTGAATCCTAAATAGCCAAAACAATATAGAACAAAAAGAACAAAAGCTGGGAGGCATCACACTACCTGATTTCAATATATACTATAAAGCTATAGTAATCAAAACAGCATGGTACTGGCACAAAAACCAGACATATAGATCAATAGAACAGAATAGTGAGCCCAGAAATAAATCCACACTTCTACAGGTCATTGATCTACAAAGTTTCCAGGAACACACAATGGGGAAAAGATAATCTTCAACAAATGGTGTTGGGAAAACTGGATATCCCCATGCAGAAGAATGAAATTGGAGACTTATCTCACATGATACTTAAAAATCAACTCGAAGTCTATTAAAGACTTAAATATAAGAACTGAAATTCTAAAACTACTAGAAAAAAAATAAGGAGAAATCCTCTTGAACTTGGCAATGATTTCTTTGATATGAGCCCAAAAGCACAGGCAACAAAAGCAAAAATAGAAGTAGGATTGTATCAAACTAAAAAGCTTCTGCACAGCAAAGGGAAAAACAATCAACAGAGTGAAGAGACAACCTACAGAATGGGAGAAAATATTTGCAAATGATACATCTGATATAGGGTTAGCAGCCAAAATATATAAGGAACTCAACAGCAAAAAAACAAATAACCCAATTAAAAAATGGGCAAAGGGCCAGGTGCAGTGGCTCATTCCTGCAATCCCAGCACTTTGGGAGGCCAAGGAAAGAGGATCACTTGAAGCCAGTAGTTCGAGGCTGCAGTAAGTTATGACCACACCACTGCCTTCCAGCCTGGGCAACAGAGTGAGACCTGAATATACATTTCTCAGAAAAAGACATACAAATGGCCAACAGATATAAGAAAAAATGCTTAGCATCACTAGTCATCAGGGAAATGCAAATCAAAACCACAATGAGACATCACCTGACATCCATTAGAATGGCTATTATCAAAAAGGCCAAAAGATAACAAGTGTTTTCGAGGATATGGAGAAAACAGAACCCTTGTACACTATTGGTGGTAATGTAAATTAGTACAGCCACTATGGAAAACAGTATGGAGGTTCCTCCAAAAATTGAAAATGGTACTACCATATGATCTGGTAATCTCACTTCTGGATATATGTCCAAAGGAAATAAAATTACTATCTTGAAGGGATATCTGCATCCCCACGTTCATTGCAGCATTATTCACAATAGCCAAGATACAAAATCAACCTAGGTGTCCACCAATGGATGAATAAATAAAGAAAATGTGGAATATATAAACACAAACACACACACCCTGCAAGACTATTCAGCCTTAAAAAGGAAAGAAATCCTGTCATTTGCTACAACATGGATGACCCTTGAGGACATTTTGCCAAGTAAAATAAGCCAGGCACAGAAAGACAAATACTGCCTGATTTTACTTACATGTAGAACCTAAAAAATGTTGACTCATAGAAGCAGAGAGTAGAATGGTGGTTACAGGGGTGAGGGGACCAGGGAGAGATGTTGATCAAAAGGGGATACAAACTTGCAGTTAGACACAATGAATAAATGCTGGAGATCTACTGTACAACATGATGTTGATAATTAATGATGACATATTACATACTTGAAAGTTGCTAAGAGAGCAGATCTTAAATATTCTCACCACAAAAAAATGATAAGTATGTAAAGTGATAGAAGTGTTAACTAGCTTGAATTAATAATTTCACAATGTTTCATGTCAAAACATCACATTTTATACCATACATATATATAATCTTAATTGTCAATTACACCTTAATAAAGCTGGGGAGAAATGGTTAAAATGGTAAATTTTATATTATATATATATGTATATATATATATATATATATGTCAATTATAGCATCTACCATGGCCACTAAGGGGACTACCCCAAACCACCCCCTACTTTGTACATTGTGTTCTGTGATTCCCTCCATCCCTAACCACAGGAGGTGAAACCAAGAGTATTTGAACAAATAAGCCAATTTATAGGTATACCAGGCACATACGATGTGGCCCAGGCATAAGAACATGCTCCAAGTCTATCTGATCCTCGCTCAAAATTTTTAACTAGAAATGCAAAGAGACAGAGGCCCTTAGTAGTGGGAGCTAAAGCTGAAAAGTTGTAACACAGAGACTAGGACCACGATGGACTACATGCAAGCTAAAGGTGAGAGAATATGGTAAGTATGATAAGGCAGGGAAAAAAATTAGCCAATGTATGTTGCGTGTGTCAACCTACCCATCAAGGTCCAGGCAGGAAAAGGACTGCACAACTCAAACCAAGTGATTTGAGAAAAGTTGGATAGAGGGATCATGTTCAGAGCTGGGGGCAGGGTTTGGGGAAACGAACAAAGGAGGATGCGGCGGCTGAGAGGCAGCCACAGGGGGGACTGTTACCACCCCTAGCCCTGAGGTCATCAGAACTGAGACAGGGGAGCTGAACAGACAGAGCAACCCCAGCCCCCCTGCAGAAAAGGAGCTGGGAAATGTGCCCTCAACCTCACCCTCCTCCTACCCCCTTTTCTTCTGCCCTGGTCAAACCAAACCAGAACCAGTGGGCAATCCAATCAAGTGTAGATGAAGCGTGTCCTCCCCACCCCCACTTTGCCGAGGAGACGCACAACTGAGCTTGCGCCGTATTGCAACTGGTTCTGACGAGCTGAAATGGAGAACCGACTGTGAACGCTGAGCGACTCCAGTCGCCAGGCCCTCACTGGACACTCATACAGGCTCCTTCTTCATCAGTGAGCAATGGGTCTTATTTTAACCAGTCAGGCTCACACCTATCCAGAGTACCAGTTTTTGATCCTTAATTGGCATAACCACCCTGAAACCCTCTTCCTAAGTCATTGAAAGAAAAAAAAAACTTAATTCTTGCTCTTCCGACAATTCTGGATTTATTCACTGGTGCATATTTATTTGTCTGGCAAGTTAATAAACTCATCTTAGTTTCTAATGTTCTTTGCTTTATGTGGCTCGACTGCCCATGGCACAAAGCAGGGTAAAGAAGGGTGAAAGGTGGATATGGAGGGCTAAATGGAGCTATTCAGAGTGGACACTGGGGATGAAAGGAGCAGAATTTGGGAGGAGCAGAGTCCCTGAAATGGTGGAGCGTAGGTCCAAGTTCATAAACTCTTATGTTCCCCAAAGCCACCTTCGGGGCTCTGGGTCCAGTCTCCAATCCTGCTCCTCTCAAGGCCTGGCTCTGTGTCCCATGCCATTGTCCCCTTAAGTATCAAAACTGTCCATGACAGGCCGGGCGCGGTGGCTCACGCCTGTAATCCTAGCACTCTGGGAGGCCGAGGCGGGCGGATTGCTCAAGGTCAGGAGTTCAAAACCAGCCTGAGCGAGACCCCGTCTCTACCATAAAAATAGAAAGAAATTAATTGGCCAACTAATATATATAATATAAAAATCAGCCAGGCATGGTGGCTCGTGCCTGTAGTCCCAGCTACTCGGGAGGCTGAGGCAGCAGGATCGCTTGAGCCCAGGAGTTTGAGGTTGCTGTGAGCTAGGCTGACGCCACGGCACTCACTCTAGCCTAGGCAAGAAAGCGAGACTCTGTCTCAAAAAAAAAAAAAAAAAAAAAAAAAAAAAAAAAAAAAAAAAACTGTCCATGACAAGTGAGGTCATCTTGGCTGCCTTTCTGGAGTCCCTGCCCAGGAACCCTCCTCCCCATCTATGGACCTTCTCCATCTCCTCTCAAGACCTTAATAGGACCCATTTGAGGGGCTCGGTGCCCTTTTTCTTGGCTATCAGCCATGCGACAGTCAACAGCCAGGACCCCTCCCCACTGAAGTCACCAAAGTGGTGGGGTGGGGCAGCCCTACCCCCCTTCTCCTTTACACTCTGTCCCTTCATTCTCCTGAAAACCTCTGTACCAGGCAGGGCAGAGATTTGGGAAGTTCTTTATTGATGAGTTAGGACAAATTGCAAAAGGGAATTATGACACAGGGAAGGGCCAGTTAAAGTTCTTAATCTTTCATCAGCATCATCCAAAGAGAAATGCAGTGTGGTTTCTTCTCAGCTCCATCTTGGGAACCAAACTCAAGAGGAAAGGAGCCTTGAGGCTGCTCCTGGATTGCCATGATAGAACATTCTGGAAAGGTCAGACTTAAATTTTCTTCTCTTCTGCCAGGGAGAGGGATGGGGAATACAGAGGGTGTAGTCAGCCTCCTCCAGTTACACTTATAAGAAGGCCTAGAATGTGTGGGTGACCCAAGAGAAGTTTGGCCCTTGTGACCAAAAGCCAAACTCAAACCCCAAGTCCCAAGGAGGGAGAGATCACTATGGGCAAGAGGTGTCCAAGCCAAAGACTCTGCTAAATATGTCACGGTACATCACCCATCAGCATGCGAGCAGCAAGCAGGGGGAAATCGGTAACACACCATGGTTGACTTGAGGATGGAGGGCAAGGAGGAGTTAATTTAAGCAGACACATGCACTATTTAATCTGCAATTGGAAATTCTATAGCCAACACATGTGGAAAGCAACTCCGTGAGCAATATTTTACAGAGTTTTCATCAAAGAAACTCTGCTGCCTGTCTCTCCTGAGCTCACTTCCCAGGAGAGAAGAAAGTAAAAGCACGTGGGATGCCCTCTGCGTCCTTGGCGTGGTGTGTGTGTTAAGAGAGTGTGAGTGTGTATAGGAGAGTGTGTGTATGTGCTGTGTGCAGGTATGGTGTGTGTGCATTTGCACCTCTTGGGACACAGGAGGGTGGGGGTGAGGACGATTCCAGTGAAGATAGCCCCGAGAGAGGACACATCCAGCTGGAGAGTAAAGAGAGGGGACAGGAAGGGAACTGCCAGTGGGGTGGGCTGTGCAACCTGTTGCTTGGGGCCCCTCTCAGGGATATGATGACCCTGTTCCCAGCAGCAACATCCCTACCCAAGGCCAACTTCACTAAAGATGACCCCCATGTGAGTCTAACACATTGGCAGCCTGGGGAGTCACATAGGGGCTAAGAAGGGGCCCAGCTGCTCCCCTAAATTTCACCTCCTCCACTGACCTGCTGCAGTGCCCCAAATTCCCACCAGGAAATTCATCTTGTCCGTGGATGATCTCCTCTGTTCCTATGCAAATATTGCTCCTAAAAGTCTGTATAGCTGATTCTCAAACTTCAGCTGGAATCATCTGAAGGCCAGTTGAATCTCGAGGTGCTGGTCTCCACCCTCAGGGTTTCTGCCTCAGTAGATCCAGGGTGGGACTTGAGAATTTTCACTTCTATATGTTCCCAGGTGGTGCTGACGCTGCTGGCCCAAGGACACATGTTGAAAACCACTGGCCCACATTGAGAGACTCTGACCACTTCATGGAACTGACTTCTGTCCTTCGGCAGGGGCAGACACCAAAGGGACGGGACACTGGAGCTATACATTTCAACAGTGGAAGCCAAGAAAGGTAGACCGAGGGGAGATGTTTCCAAAGCACTCCTTGTCCCATTCAAGGGCCTAACCTACATGAGCACATTCCGGGAAGGGGGAAGAATGTGGTTGGGGTTCAGGTGGGATGTAAGGGACCTCCACTCCTTCTCCCTGTTGGGAGGGCACCCTGCTAGCTCCCTCCCAGGCGTGCAGGCAGCCTGCAGGTGTTGTCTGGAGACTCAGACTTGGCAGGTGTGGGCAGTGCCACGGTGGAGCTCCAGGGCCACTGGTTCCTCCTTGTTTACTGTTCACATCCAAAGCTGCTGCTCCAGTCCTGGTTGTGTTTACCCGAACCCTGCAAATGAGGGAGAGCTCTGCATGTGACTCGGAGACATCTGTTTTCCCTTTGCATGTTTCTCATTCTGATTCCTCTCCACTCACCCCCCGCCTTGTCTTTCTCTATCACCATGCAGTTTCCCAGAAGTAGAATTCTGACAAGCTCCAGGAAAATCCGAAGGGTCCACTTGGTTTAATCTACAGTTGAAAATCTTCCTGCTCAGTTCACCCACTTTGAAACCGAGAGCACGTGTTCCTCAGAGTTGGAGACAAAAGCTTCCCCCAAACCACACGGCTCCGCAGGGTTGTTTCAGGACTGCAGCTAGAAAGGGCTCTTTGGATTTTAAAAATGGATTTCCAAATAGCCCATATGGTGCTTTTCTCTCCAGAGAGAATAGCTTTCAAAAGTCCCGTCAGCTAGCCCTTTATGTAGTAAGGAATTCTTTTTATCTATCACAGGTATTCTCTGGGTCAGACCAGGAGCAAAGATAGAAACTTAAAAGATCGGGAAAAATCGGCTGACCAGTGAAGGAGATTAATCCTGGCACAAAACCTATACAAAGAAGGCAGGATTGCTCTAAAATGTGTAATGCATAATGCAAAAGACTGTGCCTCGTAAAGGAACAAAAAGGCCTGGGACAGGAATGGCCAGATAAACTTATGCCTGCTGCAGTCCGCCCCTCTTTGGACTCAGTTTTGTTCTGAGCGGCTCTTTCAGCTGAACACTAAAGCTATGAGCCCAAATTTCCCAGCTCCCTGTCCCAAACCCCGACATAGATCCCCTCTGTGACCAAATGGCCAGCTTGTCCCTGCTTAAGCCCTCACTGAGATCTCCCTTAGCTGCCCTTTCTCCCCCATCCACCAAATTCGTTTTGTTCATAGCAGCGTGAACAAAGCTAATGCACCTCCCACACACGTGCACACGCTAACACGCACATACCGAGCAGTTATCTTTCCCCATCCTAGCTGCCGTCATCGTGAGATGTGTTCCAATAACTAAAACCCTGCTCCGTGCATTTCTTGGCATTTTTAGCAACACCTTGTCAGGTTTCCCCAAATCCATAAATACTCTATCACAAAAGTCCCCTTTTATAGCCCAATGTGGAGGAACTCGGCCATCTGCTTTCAGATCTCAACCGTTTTCACTTTGTTTCACTTTGTTTTATGGGAGGGCATTAGGTCTGGATTTCCTCAGGTGCCCGGGTTTCATTCTACCGCCTGTCAGTTTTCCCATCTCTGGCCACATGTGTAGGCTGATAAGCAGGGCTCGGACACTCACCCCACCTAATGAATGTCCTTGTCAGTGAACTTTAACCTCTTTGGCGTTGCCCCTTATAAAGCACATCTTCCACTCTTTTGAGGATAAGCTAAAAAAAAAAAAAAAAAAAAAAAAAAAAAAAAAAAAGCCCTGCTCAGGAATGGGGCAGCCAATTGTTGCTACCAAGCAAAGCACAATGGCTAGAAAACCTTTAGGACGGAAAGGACAGTTTGTCTGCAGATGATTCTTAGGTTCTGAGTGAACAGAATAGCTCTGGGGGAAACAAGGAGCAACGATGTCCTTGAATGAGGATGAAAAGAGTCCAAATCTACCAACCAGGCGCCAGGCAGGTGTGTTGTGGGTAAAGGGAGAGCCCCTAACAACGTGGAGCAGAGGTTCTCCAAGTGCGCTGTAGCGCTCGGACCAGCAGCGGTAACATCATCTGAGAATTTGCCAGAAACGTTAGAAATGCAAATTCTCCACTCACCCCAAGACCTGCTAAGCAGAAGCTGCACTTAATAAGATCTCCAGATGATGGGGAAGCACATCAAAGTCAGAGCAGCACTGGCTTCCCCGTCAGTGTGGGTGCTGCCTGGTGGCCCCATGCTGCCGGGAGCCTGCATGGCACAACATGGCGGGGACTGCACTGGCTGGGGAAGTCCTGGATCACGGGCCTGGCTCTGTTACCAACTGGCCATCTGGGCCAGTCACTTCGCTTCTTGGGACAGCTGTAGAAGAGCCCTGGTTTTCAAACTTGACTGCACATTGGAAATTTTTTAAAAATACAGATGCCTTGGCCAGGTGCGGTGGCTCACACCTGTAATCCTAGCACTCTGGGAGGCCAACTCAGGCAGATTGCTCGAGGTCAGGAGTTGGAAACCAGCCTGAGCAAGAGTGAGACTCCGTCTCTACTAAAAATAGAAAGAAATTAATTGGCCAACTAAAAATATATAGAAAAAATTAGCCGGGCATGGTGGCGCATGCCTGTAGTCCCAGCTACTCGGGAGTCTGAGGCAGCAGGATTGCTTCAGCCCAGGAGTTTGAGGTTGCTGTGAGCTAGGCTGATCCCACAGCACTCACTCTAGCCTGGGCAACAAAGCGAGACACTGTCTCAAAAAAAGAAATACAGATGCCCAGGTCAGTCCCACCCTCAGAGAGTCTGTTTTAATCAGTGCTGGGTGCAGACTGGGTGTCAAGAGCCTTAAAATCTCCCCAGGTGACCATGATGTGCAGCTAAGATTGAAAACATTGTACTACATGGCCCGCAAGTCCTACCAGCTCTAAAACTCAATTATTTGGCCAATTCTATGGTTCTAGACAAGTATCAGAGGTTAGAAAAGATTATGAAGACCTAAAGCTAGGACAATCTGTAGGACTTGATTTGTTTTATCACATCCCTGAAGTAAGTGAGTTTAAGAATAATAA
Organism: Microcebus murinus; assembly: GCF_040939455.1. Taxonomy (NCBI): domain Eukaryota; kingdom Metazoa; phylum Chordata; class Mammalia; order Primates; family Cheirogaleidae; genus Microcebus; species Microcebus murinus. Next base: position 90,114,497 of record NC_134111.1, on the reverse strand, counting down.
TAATAATTGAAAGCTCTGATGAATTAGGTTCCACTTAATTAAAATCTTACTCTAATATATTTCTTTTAGTAGATTTCATATTTCATACGGGGACATTCACAGCATGGACTCTTTCTCATCATCAGAATCACCAGTCTTAAATTTTATTTAAGCAAGTTGATGACGTGCCTATCTATTTTTTCCTTTGAAGTCAACTCATAAATGTATAGTAAGTACTGTCCTCTAATACCAATTTATGATCTATTTCCAATCCACGTGTTCATTTAAGTTAGAGGAAGATATTTAAAAATAAAGATGAGTTGTTTTCAATATCCCTTCTGAACCATTGTACTGCATTTCACCCCTTCCTATAAGGATTTCTTGCTGTTTTATTTGGAAAATGACACTGTGGTTTTGGTTTCCATTGACTGACCTATTTAGCTTCCCCACTTTGGATAAGTTTGGCTAGGTGAATCAATTTCTATAGTCTCTTCTGAGTTGTCACTTTCAGTGACAAGCAGAAAATTGAAATTTGCAAGCCATTAGCTGTTAAGATGGTACATGAGATTGTAAGATGTGCTTTAAAAAATCCTCAACTGGTCAGATTAGGAATCCTTTAAAAAAAATAATAAGCTCTATATATACATGGTATGTTTTTAAGAGAGTTTAAATAAATTTAAATGTATCATAGCCTTATGGGAAACTGAATCCTGGTTGGTAGAGCCATCAGGAACCAGGCAGCCCCCCTTCCAGTTTCTTTCTCAGGCTCTGCGGTATTTAGGGGCTGCTGTCTCCGAACACCGGCCTCATCCTTCTCTGTCCAAGAACCAGCTTTCTCTGATTTCCCACAGTTGTGACAAAAGGTGGCCCCCCACCACTTTTGAATCTATAATACCCACATTCAAGCAAATGACCCCAAAGCCATGTGACTCTCTCAGTCACAGCTCCAAGTGCCCAGGAGAGAGGATGTGATGTCCCAGCGTAGGTCAAGCGTCCACACCTGTCTCAGTCTGTGGCCACTGATGGGTTGGGGACAAATGTGGCCATATTGGAAAATAAGTAGCAGAACTTGGAGAAAACAGAACCTCAGAGCTGGGCAGATTCCCAACAGTTTACCACCGTTTCCCACTCTCTTGAATAACAGAGTTTCAGCAACAGGTTCTCCAGGACCCACCACCGTTCCCCACACTGGGCTTGCACCATGGGTCTCAGAGACACCGCCCCTGCCTGAGCCCTTCCCAGCCTCACTTACCAGTGGCAGGGGCAGCAGACCATCCCATGTTCTATGTCGTCTTAAGTGTGACTTGCATGACAAAGACCGATAGTTGTCCCCATATCTATTCCCTCTTCTCCTACAGAATCAGAACTTGTAGTTAGGAACACGGCCAGCCAGAGTAAAGCATACATTTCTTAGCTCCCTTGCATCTAGGTATAGCCATTTGACCAAGTTCTGGCCCGCAGGCCTGAGCAGAAGTGACAAGTGTAACTTTTGAGCTGTGCTCATAAAGGGAATGGCTCTCCCTCTCTTCTTTCTCCTTCCTTCATCCTTCTGCTTATGGCGACCAGACGTCATGGCCTGGAAAAGGAAAGGGCACTCTAAGGTCAGAGCAGCAACACAGAGGCAGCCAGGGCCCGATGACATCAAAGACCAGAGCCACCACATCAGCTCCGCCTTTTACATGGGGTAGAAACACAGGTCTACTTTGTTTAAACCATTGTTATTTTTTTATTTCTATCACACACTGCAGAAACTATGTCCTAACATATATTGCTCAATCGCAAAGTTCCAGAACTTTAGTGTTGTAATGTAATTTAGAAATGATCCAGTCCAACCCTCCACAGTACAAATGAAGATTTAGTGGCCCAGAAGAGAGAAGTGCCTGTCTCATCACACACTTGGGACGAGACCAGATCTTCTGACAACCTCCCAGCACACTCCCAGCCCCAGAACTTTTTTTTATCACACCATATAGGCAGTAGGTATCCGCTATGTAGGCAATGAATATTCTGCAATGTATGATCAAATTTGTCTTTCAAAAACCTTTTTCCCAGGCCGGGTGTGGTAGCTCACACCTGTAATCCTAGCACTTTGGGAGGCTGAGGCGGGCGGATTGCTCAAGGTCAGGAGTTCGAAACCAGCCTGAGCGAGACCCCCGTCTCTACCAAAAATAGAAATAAATTAATTGACCAACTAAAAATATATATACAAAAAATTAGCCGGGCATGGTGGCGCATGCCTGTAGTCCCAGCTACTCGGGAAGCTGAGGCAGTAGGATCGCTGAGCCCCGGAGATTGAGGTTGCTGTGAGCTAGGCTGACGCCACGGCACTCACTCTAGCCTGGGCAACAAAGTGAGACTCTGTCTCAAAAAAAAAAAAAACCTTTTTCCCACATGCAAGATGATGTGTGAATGAACGACGCCATCCACTCCTCCTCGAGGAGGAAGGCGCTCTGGTCTGAGTCTGCCTCCTTTCCCTCCCTCACAGCTCTCACTTGGATCCTCACTGTCTCTGAGCTCCCTCGAAGCCAGCCTTAGCACGGGTGGGTGCTGCGGGACACGTGGGAAGACATTTGATCTCCCTGGGCCTCCAGATCCTCCTTTGGGAAAAAAAAAATAAAATTGGACAAGATTCATTCCACTCTGAAACTCTAAAGTTCTGTTAAGGTGGCAGTCTCTCCCATCTGATTCCGGCAAAAATGTGATTTCTTTTGAAACCATCTCCCACCTTCAAAGGACAAAGCTACACTTTTTAATGTAAAGGCTTCAAGCACCTGCATCCCACACCGCCCAGGCCTTAAGAAAGTCTTCCCGGAAACAGAGGAGCCGAGACAGTCAGCCGAGCGCCTCGGGCCAACCAGGGCAGCTCTTCTTGTGCTAACCCTTTGTTGGCTCTTTTCCTTTCACTTGTTATTTTGTGAAATACGATGGGCACCACTGGGATTCACTGTCCCCCAGAATGGGACCTTCCAGAGAAGGGGTGGAAAGGAAAAGGCAATGAAGAACCTGTTTTTGATCTTTCATTCAGTTTTCTCTTTTTACAGTAATACATCCTGGGTCTGGCACTCCTATGTTCACCCGTTTTGTGGGGAAGGAAAGGCATGTACAGAATCCCCAAACACACACACAGACAACGTGATGGTACCCCATCACGGACCTGTTGCCTGCTTTTGGAAAGAAAAGACTAAATATATGGAGAGAGAAAATCAAAAATAGTGAAAAGGGCTCCCAGAAGTTGCTTACTTACCAACAGCTATGAAGAACAGAGAATGCAGAAGGGAAATCAAACCAGCGCCCAACGATGTACATGTAATCATAAGCTTCCTGCTTGAAAAAATAATTTAAAATTAAGCCTTCAAATATTTGGTCCTTTTTTCCTTTGCTCCTCACACTTTAACTGCTTATTGTACCTGCACTCCCTGCCCTCACAGCCGGCCAGAGCCCCCACAGTGCTCTTGCCGGGGAATGGATACTGACGCATCAGCAAGGCAAGGACACGGGGTAGTGGTACCTCCACCAGAGAGAATTTGCAAAACCCTCAAAAAGGGTTTCAATCTGCAAAATGTTGTCAGGGAGGAAGAAGCCATCCCTCAATCAGAACTGAGGATGACAAGGCACACAGCTCAGTGAGCCTCAGAGGAGTGTTCTTTATCTGGCTCTGGTGCAGAAGCAGCACATGAATTAAGCCACTTTATGTCCCCTACCAGAAAGAGCTGCCCAGGAACTAGGTGACCCTCTGCGTACTTCTGGTCTCAGAATATTTCATCTTCCTTGGTTCCTCTCCCAGGCACTAGGGAATCAGGAGTATTTGTCTGCTGGGCCATTAGCCTGAGATCCAGAGGAGGTACCCAAATGCCAAGATGCTACACAAAGTCCTAGCCCAAGCCTCTCATTGCTGGTGGATAGTCACAAGATCCAGGCCCTGCCAAAGGCAAACAGAGGCACCAACAACTCCAAGCTAAGGGTGAGGCTTTCGAAGGCAGGCTGATTTATCCTGTCTCTCTTGAGAATAACCCCCTTTTCTTCCAGAATGAGAGGTTGAATGGTTGCATCTGAAACTAGGAGGGAATCACCAGCTACAGCCTGGGGCACGTAACACACATTACCTCATTTAGTCTTCCACAATCACGCAAGAGCTATACATGATTGTCATCCCCATCTTACAGATTTGGAGAGATTAAGTGACTGGTCCAACATCATATGATCTGTCAGTGATGAAGCCAGGATTCCCACCCTGATCAGAGTTCTTCACCACTAAATTATAAGACCCACCAGAGCATATAAGAATCAATGCTGGACTGGGCGTGGTGGCTCACGCCTGTAATCCTAGCACTCTGGGAGGCTGAGGCGGGCGGATCGTTTGAGCTCAGGAGTTCGAGACCAGCCTGAGCAAGAGCAAGACCTCGTCTCTACTAAAAATAGAAAGAAATTGATTGGCCAACTAAAAATATATAGAAAAACTTAGCCGGGCATGGTGGTGCATGCCTGTAGTCCCAGCTACTCAAGAGGCTGAGGCAGAAGTATCGCTTGAGCCCAGGACTTTGAGGTTGCTGTGAGCTAGGCTGATGCCACAGCAGTCTAGCCCAGGCAATATAGTGAGACTCTGTATCCAAAAAAAAAAAAAAAAAAAAATCAATGATGGCCAGGCATAGTGGTGCATGCCTGTAATCCCAGCACTTTGGGAGGCTGAGGCAGGAGGATTGCTTGAGGCCAGGAGCTCAAGACCAGCCTCAGCAACATAGTGAGACCCTGTCTATACAAAATGTAGAAATGTTAGCTGGGCATGGTGGCACACACCTGTAGTCCCAGGTACTGGAGAGGCTGAGGTGGCAGGATTACTTAAGCCCAGGAGTTTGAGGTTGCTGTGAGCTGTGATTGTGCTACTGCACTCCAGCCTGGGCGAAAGAGCAAGACTCTGCCTCAAAAAAAAAAAAAAAGGAAAAGAAAAAAGTCATAAATGAAGCAGCTGTTTGGGCACAGGCTCAAATGAATATTGTTGTCCTATACTTCCTGAAGGAAGGCCTCTGGGAATAGTCCCTAAGAGGCTTTGGACAACAGGGACAGCCTGTTACCATCCAATTGGGAGTTGCTTTTCTTCCAACACTTTTGCTACACTGTGGTTCACATTTTCAGAAATTGATAATCAAGCTAATGAATTTTTCCTAAAAATTTCTGTTTTTGAATACTTTCCATTGCAAAGAACACCAGTTCTAGCAGCTATTGATTGTTTCTATAATTGGGTTTCTTTTCACATCTTTGAAAAGCTTTTAAAAAAAAAATTTAATGCACGACATTGTCTTTTTCTCTTGTCACATAGAATTTCTCCAAAATGATTCATCATTTCCATGCCTCTTAGATACTCAGGCTTTCTTTAAAAAAATAAATAAATAAATGCAAGACCTCCTTTGCAAAGGGCAGCTCAGGTTTTCAAAATATGCCAGGAAGATTTTTATGTCTGCTCACTAAATCGAGACTTCAGTTTAGTGAGTCAGTCCAACCCTGTGTCTGCACCAGCAGACACGTGGGCAGGGGTCTTGGGGGCCCAAAGCAGCTCCCACCCTCAACGGCCTCTGCGGCAACCCCTGCCCTCCATTCCACCCGTTGATACCAATTACAAAGGACTGTGAATTATAAATCTTTCCCACTGAAAAAACTGTCTTCAAGAAAAAAGACTATTCTTTATCCACTTGAGATAGCTACTTCACGTTTCAAAGCTAATAGGTTGACTAATGCCAAGGAGGCAAAAACAATCACTAGGCAATGTTAATTAAACTTGAATCGAATTACTAATTAAGAATAGACCCTGGAAAACAAAACTTTCTTCAGCCAAATTGAAATCTATACGTGCATTACAACTGGAATGCGTGTCATTAGCCTTTCAAGTGCAAGTCATAATAGGGTTTCAGGGACATGCTTACTGAGGACAAGCAGCTCCCAGGATGCCACTTGCTGCCATCCCCTTTAGGGGAAACATTTTAAACTAAGAGGATAACGTACTAAAATAGCCTCCACTTTCATAAACTCAACCTTGCCAGTATTTGTGAACACTGAATTCTGAAAAATCACATCATAAATAAAAAATTTTACAAGCCACTACCTCTTCTTTAAACTCAGCCATGGACCATAAAAAAATTATGAAGTTACATCTCTCCAAAATGTGCACAGTCTCCGAGACCAAGGGAGCAGAGCAGATCAAAGAGGAAGGTGTGTGGTCCCGGGGAGGCTGGCGAGTTTATTCCTCCAGCCCAGAGATGCCGCCACATCTTGTAACTCCTGCAGCTTTGCCCTTAAAATGAAACTTAGAAGCTGACAGTTAGCAACAGATACTCAGATTCAAAGTGAAAATGTGGGTCATAACCACTACCACGCGCTCCTAGTACTCAGTTGCAATCCTGGAAACCTGGCTCCTCTTCCAGCTGCCCTCAAGTTAGCTGGGTTAGTGGCTCAGTGCCCCAGCGGAGGGAGGGGTTAGGGCGCCTGAGGTGCCTGGAGGGTCAGTGAAGAAGCTGCTAAACTGGGCTGCACTCATGCATCCTTCAACACTGAGCTAGCAGGGTCTACTCCGCGCCAGGCAATATTGCATATAGTGTAAGGACTTCTGAAAAGCCTGAAGATCCTAGAAGGCTCTGGGACCAGCCCTTGGGAAATTTGTGGTAGGAACAGTTCGGGTAGGGAGCAGCCCAACCTCCATATAGTCCTTGGGGCTGCCTCTTCCTCCCTCTCCCTCCCTCTCACCAATGACAAGCTGTCTCTCCCTGCCCCCTCAAACCTGCTCTAAGGAGAGCACTTGATGTCGACCACTTCCACGCCGCCGGGGATTCTCCACACACTGGCTCACTTCACTCCCACCTTGACTGTGCAGGGGAGGCGGCTTAGATTAATTAGCAGGGGCTGCAGACGGCCCCGTGCTTCAGACACCTCAGCAGAGAGGCCAGCGCGAGCCCGATAAAACCTCTGCCCAGCAGCGGCCACGGGCTTCCCACCTCGCCCAGCAAACGCTCAAATCTTCACAGGAGGCCCACGACGCCCCGCGCCTCTCGCCCTGTCACTGGCCTCCCAACCTCGTCTCCCCGCCCTGCTCCCATTCCCCCAACACACCGGCACATTGCTCTGGACCTTCGCGCTGGCTGTTCCCTCCGCTCACACTCCTCCCATACAGCTGGGCCCCTTTCTTATCTCCTCTAAGTCTTTTTTTTTTTTTTTTTTTTTTTATTTTGGCATATTATGGGGGTACAGATTTTAAGGTTTCAATCCTCTAAGTCTTTACACAATGCCCCCTCTCAGGGAGGCTTTCCCTGACCACCCAATTTAAAACTGCAACACTCCAAACCACACACACACGCACACACATACACTCCCCACTCTTAAGTAGGGAAGGGAGACACATAAGTATCTCCCTTCCCTACTTAATTTTTTTCCATAGAATTTATCACAATCTAAAACACATTATCTAATTATTAATTTTGTTTATTTTCTCTGCCCCACACCCAATGGGACAGGGCTGTTTGTCCCTTTTATTCATTGCTCTAGCTCCAGTCCTTGGACCTGAACGTGATAGGCACTCACTAAACATTTACTGAATGAATAATCACATGAAGAACTTGTTTAAAACATAGATTTCCTTCATTGTTCTGGGGCCTCTTACGGCATTTTGGGTGGGGTATGATATGGATGGCCTTTAGTGAGGAGGCAAATCTGGATCAAGCTACCATTCCTTCTTTTCTACCAGACCTTTTCATTGCTTCATTTTTAATGTAAATGAAAAGGGTCTGTGTGGAAAATAGAGATGGCTGTGGGATGCTGGGAAATTACTATGGCCCCTTTCCAGAAGCTGTCCGTAATATCATGTGATTTGAGGGGCAAAAGAAAGAATAAATAACGGTTATTTAACTATGTTACATTTGATTTACATTAAATATTTCCATAAGAAAGGTTTCTATATTTCAGTTTTATTGGCAGCTTCCCAATAGTTTGTATATGCTCAGCAAATAACCAATGTAGCAGGTGGATGTTTCACATCCAAATAATTTGAGCTATTTTTCTAAGTTGCGATTTTAAAGGAATGTTTAAAATTTTTTATGATATCTGATCAATATGTTGTTCCACATTATGATTGCTAAAAGAAACTTTGTCCCAAAATTCAGAAAATCCACTAAGTTTATTGCTCCAGTTTCTTCAAAGGTAAAATGGTAAAGCTAGATATGTGGGTCTTTAGTTTTCCTTCCATCTCTAGAACTTTATAAGTTAACTATAGAATTATATTATGCTTCTCTACTTTTTACGCAAAATTAAAGGTAATCCTATACATAGTAAAATTCTGAGTATTACCAAATGAAGTGAATAAATAAATAAGTAGACCTATAATATCAAGATAACAAAAATAACTCACAACAAAATAAACTAGTTCAATGTGTTCTAATTTGTACCCACCATTGACAGATAAAATGTATAGCTTATTATTATAACTACCTGAAATGCTATGAAACTATTCTTTCATAAAAAGCCAACATAATTGAAATGATCAGTAAGTCAATAAATATTTAATAATATTTGTCAATAAATATTGACAGTAAGTCAATAAATATTCAATAAATATTTGGGGAAAAAAGTAGTATATGTGTGTTCCTGTTACCTGAAGACATATATATTACAATAAAATAGTGTTCAATATTCTTATCATGAAAATATAATTTTATATTCTGTAATCTTAGTTTCATACAGTGAACAAAACTGTCATTGATCTGGTCAAATCAATTTTCATGGTGATTATAGTAAATAAAATTTATATATTTACCAACTTTGTTAAAAAAAAGAAAGAAAAAAGGACAGAATGCTTATTTTTTTTAAATAATAACTAAAAACTTCCAAAACCTGGAGAAAGATATGAACATCCAGATACATGAAGCTTAAAGGTCTCCAATAAAGTTCAACTCAAAGAAGACTTCACCAAAATATATTATAATAAAATTGTCAAAAATCAAAGACAAAGGGAGAATCTTGAAAACAGAAAGAGAAAAGAGATTCCTCACATACAAGGGATCCTCCATAAGATTATCAGTGAATATCTCAGCAGAAACTTAATAGATCAGGAGAAAATGGGATGATATTTTTCAAAGTCCTGAAATAAAATAATCCACCAACCAAGAATATTTTACCTGTAAAGTTGTCTTTCGGAAATGAAGGAGAGATAAAGCCTTTTCCAAACAAAAGCTGAGAAAGTTCATAATCACTAGACCTCAGGGAAATTTTCAAGCTGAAATAAAAGGATGCTAATTAGTAACATACATAATGCTACATAAATGTAAATGTAAATATATGTTATATGTTTCATAAAAACATATGAAAGTATAAAGCTAACTGGTAAAAGCAAATATATAGTAAAATTTCGGAATACTCAAATACTATAATGGTGGTGTGTAAACTACTTACTTATCTAGCATAAAGGTTAAAAGACAAAACTGTTTTAAAATGAATATAGTTACAACAATTTGCTAATGGATACCTTATGTAAAAAGAGTAACTTATGACATCAAAAACATCAAATGTGGGAAAGGGGAGTAAAAGTTTAGAGTTTTTGTATCAATCAAACTAGAGTTGTTATCAGCTTGAAATACAGTTATAACTATAAGATATTATATGTAAGTCTCATGGTTACCACAAAGAAAAATCCTATAGTATATACAAAAATTATAAAGAGAAAGGAATTCAAAACATATCAGAACAGAAAATCATCAAATCATAAGAGAAGATAGCAAGAGAAGGAGAAAGGAACAAAGGATCTACAAAACTGCCAGAAAACAATTTTTAAAATGGTAATAGTAAGTTCTCATCTATCAATAATTACTTTAAATGGAAATGGATTAAAGTCTCCAATCAAAATACATACAGTGGTTGAATGGATTTTAAACAGGCTCAACTATATGTTGCTGACAAGAGACTCACTTCAGCTTTAAGGGCATATATTCACTGAAAATAAAGGAACAGAAAAAGATATTCCATGCAAATGGAAACCAAAAGACAGCAGGGGTAGCTATACTTATGTAAAATAAACTTTAAGTCAAAAACTGTAAAAAGAGACAGAAACATCATTATATAATGATGAAGGAGTCAATTCATGAAGAAGATATAACAATTGCAAATATGTATGCACTTAACATTGCAACACTTAAATATACAAAGCAAATATTAATAGATATGAAGGGAGAGATATACAGCAATATAATAATAGTGGGGGACTTTAGTGCCCCACTTTCAACTATGAAGCAATCAGACAGAAAATCAATAAGGAAACAGAGGATATAAACATCACTGTAGATCAAATGGACTAACAAACATACAAAACATTCCATCCAACAGCAGCAGAATACACATTCTTCTCAAGCTTACATGGAACATTCTCCAGGAGAGATCATTTGTTAGGGGAAAACAAGTCTGGACAAATTAAGATTGATATCATATCAAGTATCTTTTCTGATCACTAAAGTTTTTAGTATAAAACTAGAAATATAGGAGGAAAACTGGAAAATTCACCAATATGTGCAAACAATGCACTCCTAAACAACCAATGGGTCAAATAAAAAATCAAAGGATAAATTTAAAAATATCTTAAGACAAACAAGAATGAAAACACAGCATACCAAAACTTATGGGATCCAGCAAAAGCAGTTCTACAAGAGAAATAAACACCTACATTAGAAAAGAAAAAAGATCCCAAACAACCTGTCGTTACACCTCCAGGAACTAGACAGAAAAAAAAAAAAAAAAACTAAGGCTAAAGTTAGCAGAAGAAAGAAAATAACAAAGAACAGAAATAAATAAAATAGAAAAAAAAAAACAGAAAAGATCAATGAGATTAAGAGTTATTTTTGAAAAGATAAACAAAATTGACAAATCTTCAGCAAGACTAAGAACAAAAGAATACTCAAATAATTAAAATCAGTAATGAAAGAGGAAGCATTACAACTAATACCACAGAAATACAAAGGATCATAAGAAACTACTATGAACACTTACATACTTCTACACTGACAAAGTGGATAAACTAAAAAAAAAAACCAAAAGATAAATTCCTAGAAATATACAACCTAACAAGACTGAATCGTGGTGAAATAGAAATCTTAGCAGACCAATAATGAGTGAAAAAAATTAAATCAGTATTCAAAAATTTCCCATGAATGAAAGCCCAGGACCTGATAGCTTCATTGGTGAATGAAGTCTATCAAACATTTAAAGAATTAATACCAATTCTTCTCTAGCTCTCTCAAAAAACTGAAGAGGAGGGAATACTTCCAAATTCATTTTGGAGGCCAGCATTACCCTAATACCAAAGACACTACAAAAAAAGAAAATCAGGCCAATATCCCTGATGCATGTAGATGCAAAAATCCTCAACAAAATACTAGTGAACTGAATTCAACAGCACACTAAAAGGGTCATTCAACATGATCAAGTGGGATTTATCACTTAGATGAAAGGATGATTCAATATACATAAATCAAAAAAATTTGCACACTACATGAACAGAATGAAAGATAAAAATTATATGATCGTTTCACTAGATGCAGAAGAAGCACTTGACAAAATTCAATATTCTTTCATGATAACAACTCTCAACAAACTAGGTATAGAAGGAATGTACCTCAACACAATAAAGGCTATATATTTCAAGCTCGCAGCTAACATCATACTCAATGGTAAAAAGTTGGAAACTTTTCCTTTAAGATCAGAAGCAAAACAAAAATACTCATTCTCACCATTTCTATTTGATGTAGAAATGCCCAGAAATAAATCCATTCTTTGACAAAGGTGCCAAGAATATACAACAGAAAAAGGATAGTATCTTCATTAAATAGTGTTGAGAAAACTGGATATCCTACACATGCAAAAGAAAAATAAAGAAATTATCTTACACTATACACAAAAATGAAACTCAAAATAGATTAAAGATTTAAACATAAGACCTACAACAGTATATCTCTTAGAAGAAAACATTAGGGAAAATCTCCATGACACTGGTCTCAGCAATGACTTTTTTGGATATGACACCAAAAACACAGGAAACAAAATCAAAAATAAACAAATGGGACTACATCAAACTAAAAAGTTTTTGCACAGCAAAAAAAAAAAAAAATTAACAAAATGAAAAGTCAACCCACAGAATGGAAGAAAACATTTGCAAACCATATGTCCAATAAGAGATTAATATCCAAAATATATAAAGACCTCATACAACTCGATAGCTAAAATAAACAAACCAATTGAAAAATAAAACTACAAGATATTACTTTGCACTCATTAGAATGGCTGTTATCAACAAGTAAAAGGGTAACAAATATTGGCGAGGATGTATAGAAAAGGGATCCTTTGCACACTGTTGGTGGAAATGTAAATTGGTGGCGCTATTATGGAAAACACTATGGAAGTTTCTCAAAATATTGAAAATACATCAGTATGATCCAGCAATCTCACTACTGAGTATGGATTCAAAACAAAGGAAATCAGTGTGTCAAAGGGATAGCCACACTCTCATATTTATTGCAGCATTATTCACAATAGCAAAGACATGCAAACAACCTAATTGTCCATCAGTGGATGAATAAAGAAATGTGTGTGTGGGGGTTTGTGTGTGTGTGTTATGAATACTATTCAGCCTTTTAAAAGAAGGAAATCTTGCCATTTGCAAGAATATGAACAAATCTGAAGGAAGAACTCTCATTCAGGGCTTCTGGCTCCAAATCTGTGCCCTTTGCACTAAATTATACTTCACTTGCATCGCAGAAACCTCAAAATAATGTGCACTTTATTAAGTAAGAGAGCTGAAATACTGTACCCATTTTGACATACGAGGACTATCTGGAAAGTCTTACCTAGCCATTGTTAATATATTTTTCATATCACATGGCTGGGTACTTTCCCTCGTATATTCAGTGTTATGGGCATGTGCTAAAGGTAAAATTTCTTGCTATCCCAGAATTTGAAGAGTAAGAAAGCCAGGATCCTCAAATCAGGAATAGTAATATTTTCATATTTAAGACAGAAAAAGCTTTCATCTGTTTATTGAGACATAGATGCAACATTGGTAGCACTGAAATTAGAGTGCTATGCCCCCACCCCTATTCTCACTTTTGTCCATTCTAAAAATGAACACACGATACCTAATGATTTCTTACACATTTTTATGAGCAGTTGTTACAGATTCAAATCAGACGGCAATCCTGAGATCCAGCTGTTGCTTCTGCAGCTCACAAAAATCTCCACAAACCCCCCAGAATGCTAAATTACTACCTCGGTCCTCTTCGTTTAACCTCAAACTGGGTCACCCTCTAATCAAGAAAAATTAATGACTAGAAACATGTTTTTCTTTTCCTCTTAATTAGAGTAATTCCACCCTGGCAGTAACTCTCAGACTGAAACTACACTAATGACAAACTTTCAACTCAAGAAAAAGCAACAAGCAATCAAAAGTAACTAGCCATCCTATTCCTGGTGAACTGCCCGTCACGAGTTCATGCCAGTGGCCAATTTACCGGGAAGCTAACGAGCCTTCAGCTTCAGGGCCCCAAGAAATAAGTTCACATGGTAGAAGGTTTTTTTAAGCTTTTCAGAAGTAAGACAATTTAACCACGATTGGTTAAGATTCATCTCTCTTTCCATATTAACTCTTCCTCCATCTTACGTCACATTGGATGGGGCTGGAGAGGCTACTGGCACTTTTGGAATTCAGATAAAGAGTAGTTTGAGATTCATTTAGTCTAAGTTTAAAGAGCTACGTGTGTAGTTTGCAGTCACTTCCATGTATCAGTAAGTTAGTGCTGCCTGTCCTGGTACAGCAATGGTTTTCATGACCACCCTACGATCCACTGGGACCACTCACCCATGCCACAAAGGGGAAGGGCCAGAGTCATACTGCTTTGGGTTGCACATATTGAGCAAAGTACTTTAACCTCTTGAAGCCTAAATGTTCCATCCTTAAAATGAAGATAATATCATCACCTATCTCAAAGGTTGATATGAATTCTTAGAATAGAGTAGTATTATTAAGATTAACCACTTACTCTGTATCAGGCACAGTGTTATTTGCTTAACATACATTATCTCAATTAATCCCAGGTTTAGAGAAATTAAATAATTTATTGAAGGTCACCCAGCTGATAAATTGAGAAGCCAAGAGATGAATATGGGCAGCCTTTTGCCCACTATGCTATATGCAGGCTCAATCTAGATGCTCAATATTATCATTAGGCTGGGCCAAGCCAAGGTCAGGTACTCATTAGAGATTGATGGTAATCAAGGTCAGGGCAGAGGGCATGTAGGACAGGCAGAAGATCTAGGCTGCAGTCCAAGGATCAGGATAGACATCAAGATATCATAAGCCGCAGGGAAACACCAGCAACAACTACCATGTGCCAAGCACAGTGGAGCTAGGCATATTATATATGTGTAATTGGAATCGTTTTATATGTATTAAACCAGCAAAGGAAGTTTGAAAATAATAATATTCAAGGCTTGCAATATTTTGCTAGCCTGCTACACTCATTTATTCATGTCAGGTATATAAATTGCTACACTCTGCTAGAAAGCAATTTGACAATATATATCAGGATCTATGAAGATATTCATACCCTTTGACACTTTAATCCCACTGTTGGAAATGTATCCTAAAGAAATCTTTGGAAGGAAGCAAAAAAAATCTGTTTATACAAAGATGCTCACTGCAATGTTATTTGTAATACTGAAACTCTGAAAACCTCTGAAATGGCCAAAACAGGGAAATGATAGGTAAATGATGGCACATCACCTTGATGGATAATATGGACTCATTAAAATGATTCATGGGGTTTATATGAGAACATGGACAGGCACTTCATAATATGTGAAAAAGGACTCAGTGGCAATTATATTATTTTTGTAACTATGGATCCTTATTGATAATGGTAGGAAACAAAACTAAACGATTGTCCTAGGGCGAGGTATTGTGGGAGATCCCACTCTCCTTACACCTTGGAATGTGCTCATTGCGATGACTAATGAATGTTAGGTTGCTGAATGTCCCCTCCAAAACTCATGCTGACATTTAATCACCATTATGACAGTATTAAGATGTAGTGCCTTAAGAGGTGATTAGGTCATGAAGACTCTGCCCTCTAGAGATTAATGCCATTATCTCCGGAGTCTGTTAGTTATCAAATTTATCCTGATAAAAAGGAAGAATTCACTCCAATTTCACTGCAGCCAAACCAGGATTCTGGCTTCTCTACTTTCCCAATCGGTGACACTTCTGAACAAGGCAGCACCCTAAATTGCTCTGAATCTTTCATTCATTGTGCTATTATGTTTGAATGTACTATTACCCTTATTGGCCAACCGCACAGGGTTATCAACGGGCCCATTCACATAAAGTGGTTATGCGGTTTCACTTCATTTAAGAACATTTTTCTGCCAGCAATCCAAAGACATTTTGCAGAGTCAATGACACGGCTTAGTCCTTCTACTCCAGATTTGGGGGTAGAACAAGTTTAATGGCTGGCACCTAAGTCTCTAGCTCTGAGTGTTCATATGTAATGGTCTGGCTGCTTCAAGCCCAAATTAATTCTCTTATTATGGGAAGTGTCTTCCCTGCTCTCTCCTGTGCACCCTTCCTGGTGCACTGGCCAACCACCACCCCCTTCATGGCCAAGGGAAGGATGAACTCCTCCATTCTCCCTTTTGAACTGCTACCAAAAGGAGATCATGTCATTCTCCTTCCTGGCTACCCCTGGTTTGCACCATGGTGGGTGCAGGAACCACCTGAAGCCAAATGTCAGCCACCCAGGAAAACCATCACTACAAGCTGACTCTCCAAACCCAGAGCCTCATGTCTTCTTGGTCTTGCTTCCTCTCGGGCCCCCAAAGCTAGTGAGGGAGTGAAGCCTCCGAGCAGAATGGCCACCCATATTTGCTACCTAGTAGACCCTAGTCACTTTTAAGGCTCAGCTCAAACATCACCCTACAGCACTATTTCTCAACTTTGGCTTTCTTGACATTTGGAACCAGATCATCTTTCCTTCTAGGAGGCTGTCCTGCACATTACAGGCTGTTTAGCAGCATCTCTGGCCTCTAGAAGCCAGTACCAAACTCTACTACACTAGTCGTGATAACCAAAAATGTCTCCAGACATTGCTAAATGTGCTTTAAGGGGCAAAATCTCTTCCCCACCCTCAGTGTCTCCCCTCACCTCCCCCACTTACCTGACAGAAGGATTTTCTCTTTTACCTATTCATTCCTGCAGTATGTATGTATCTATTAGGTCATTAAATATGAAATGTCCAATTTTAAGTCAAAACTGTAGTTTATTATATCTCAAACAAGAAGCAGTACGATTAATCAAAGTTTGTGCCTAAACTATCAACACAGTCTTGCCATCTTAATGGTAGTTTGTTTATGATAGCAGCGAAGAAGACTAGAGAGTGAGTGGCAATGAAATCACAAAAGTTGTTTTCCCCAGCTTCTTGAGAATTGAATATTTTTCCTTACAAGAAGTGGTCCAAAGCCTGGAAGTAGTGGTAGTCAGTTGGTGCAAGGTCTGGTGAATACGGTGGATGCCAGAGAGTTTCCAAGTCCAGCTTCTGCAGTTTGAGCAGCGTTGTTTGTGTGACATGTGGTTGATCGTTGTCTTGCAAGAAGACTGGCCTGTCTCTGTTCACCAACCTCAGCTGCTTAATCGCAAGCATCCTCGTCATTTCATCCAATTGGATGCAGTAGACATCCGCTGTAATCGATTGACCAGGTTTCATGAAACCGTAGTAGATAATACCAACTCTGGACCACCAACGACACATCATTAGCTTTTTTGATGAATATTTGGTTTTGAAATGTTTCAGCACTTTATCTTTATCCAACCATTGTGCCCAATGCTTGCGATTGTTAAAAAGAATCCATTTTTCGTCACACATAACAATACAGCATAGAAACGTTTCAATTTATGTTATGACAGCAAAGAAAGGTAAGCTTTGAGATAATTTCTCTACTGCTGCTTGTGTAATTTATGTGGCACCCATCTATCCAGTTTTTTTACTCTGCTGATTTGTTTCAAATGATCAAATATTGTTGGAACAGTAACGTCAAACCTTGCTGCTAATTCACACATAGGTTGAGATGGATTCACTTCCACTACAACTTTCAGCTCATCATTATCCACCTTGGTCTCGGGTCGCCCACCTGGCTTATTTTCAAGACTAAAGTCACCAGAGTGGAACTTCTCAAGCCATCGACATACTGTTCATTCTTTAGCCACATCCTTCCCAAACTTCGCAGCACTGGATCCATGATAGAACTCATATTCGAAAATAATTTTTGACTTATCCATGGTTTCACAAAAATTGCTCTAAAAAAGACATTTGAAAAAATATTTGAAAGATAATCGCAAGCCAAACTGCGTGTTTGAAAGGAGGATGTACCTTCGCAATAAAAATAAAAGAAGTATTAAAGTGAAATGTCAGAGATATCACCTGTCAAACTTAGTACTTAAAGAAATTGGACATTTCACAATTAATAACCTAATATAATATATAAATATCTTCCCTTGTGACCCTTGTAATTCCATACTGTGATTAATTCTCTACCTGTCTCTCTCCCAAAGCGGACTTTAGTTTCCCCCAGGTAGAGGTGTAGCCCGAACAGCATTGCATGTCCGGTGCCTCACACGGGGAGTGGCACGGAACAGGTGCTCAGCAAATCATGTGGCGTTTAACCATGACTCAGTGGATCCCAGGAACTTTCAGAGACAAATAGGCATGACCCCGACTAGACTTGTAATACTTACCTTCTCTCCCAAATTGGGGTGGGAAGGAGAACTAGATGGTGTGTTCATTTATTGGAAAGGGGGGAAAACTAGATTGTATCCTTTTTGCTGACAGAGATGTTCAAGAAAGTATGGACTTGTCTTGGGGATTACTTTCAACAACATTTTCACATTTTAGTTTGAGGTATTGCTAAACTGTACCCATGGGGACTAAACTGCAAAATTCCAAGAGAAAAGATAAGGAGGAATACTCCCAAAGCTGTAGGCATTGATTTACAGTCGCCAAAACTCCCTAGGTCTCATCTGACATCACTTACAATAAGATGTCCTGTGAGTCCCCAGTGAACAGACTAAGAAATTAAAACGTGCTTAGCCCAGGACATGAGGGATCTGGGTGGCTTAGAGACCACTGCACTCAGGGACATGAGGCACTGGAGCCCAGATTCCAAAGTGATGGATGCTGAGTTGTCTCAAATGCTTTTCAGAAGAAAAAGAAAGAAAACAAAAAACACTAGAAAAGTGGATTTACTTTCTGTTGGATAAGCAATACTTTTTCCTCCAGCAAATTCTGTGTAAATAACCTTGACATAGAACAACTCTGAAAGAAATTGACTTTCTAATAGATAAATGAAGGCTTTGAGGAATTTTCTTAAGACTTTCAATGAGCTTGGAGAGTTTGTAGACAGTATGAGTGCGCACACAGTCCACACCTCTTTTCCTTGGTGGTTAGTTGGGCTGCCCCTCAAGGAGGAGGAGTAGGTGGTTTTAGTGAGACCAGAGCCAGCAGGGGGGTTAAAGAGCCCTGTGTCCCTTGTGCCCTCCACATGCTTGAAGCCTATGCAGACTTTCGCCAACCCCGGGGGTGGCAGGATGGACCTGGCTGAGCACCCTCCCACTAGAACTTAGTAATCCTGGGTCTTGCACAGACCTACTGACCCCAAAGCTACTGACCTTTCCCCAGTAGAGTCACAGACAGCCTTCACTGAGAAAAAACAGGCATCGAGGGCTTGGGCTGCATGTCTAGAACTCCCAGGAGACTCCCCCTGGATCCAACCTGCCTATAAAGACAAGCACAAGTGAGGTCAGCACAGGCCTTCAACCCCCCCTGTAAATACCTTCCCTCAGTCCACTGGGCCCAGAAATCTTTTCCAACAAGACACAGCTTTTCTTCCCCCGGAAAAGGCAAAGGCTCAGATGGTTAATGCACCAATTGCCCTCAAAACATTCACTGTCAAATGCAAACCACTCCTCACTGAGACCATCTCCCTCTTCCCCCACCCTCTTTCTCAAAGATGGTACCTTCTTATTCTCAGGCTGGAGGACCATCAGAGAATCCTGTGAATCTTGATCGTGGTCCCCCGTGCATGTCCCTCCTCCCAGCTTCATGCGACTGCAGCTAAATGGCTGGGTGGACTCACAGACCAAACATCAACTATGTAACCACGGTGCTACCAGGCGATTCCTTCTTACAGAATGGCCGATGGCCAATGCAAGAATATGGCACTCTTAGCCGGGCGCGGTGGCTCACGCCTATAATCCTAGCACTCTGGGAGGCTGAGGGGCGGATCACCCAAGGTCAGGAGTTCGAAACCAGCCTGAGCAAGAGTGAGACCCCGTCTCTACTAAAAATAGAAAGAAATTAATTGGCCAACTAAAAATATATAGAAAAAATGAGCCGGGCATGGTGGTGCATGCCTGTAGTCCCAGGTACTCAGGAGGCTGAAACAGAAGGATCACTTGAGCCCAGGAGTTTGAGGTTGCTGTGAGCTAAGCTAATGCCATGGCACTCAGCCCGGGCAACAGAGTGAGACTCTGTCTCAAAAAAAAAGAATATGGCACTCTTAACATGACGTGACCTTGTAGCCATAGCCATAATGACAAATCCCAGGTAATATGGTTTGCCAAAGGCAGTTGTTGCTACCAAATATAATAATAAAGGTAGAATTTCAGGGAAGTGTGGATGGGAATTCAGGACTCTGGAACACATATCCACCCAGACAGACTGTCAACCTTCATCACCATCTGAACACCTTTCTCATGGTGGAGCCCATACTGATATCAGCTCATATCTTTTGCCAAGACATCTATCCTCTGAAAGCAGTAAAGTGTACTTTGCGCAAGGCATACCTAAGTGTCCTTTCTTAAAGCCAGACCTCTGTTAGACTAACCCAGAGGGATGGGAAGAAGGGAAGAAAACATGAAAGATTAAAGGAAAAAATAAGGCACCAATAGATTCCTATATACCCCCTGCTGCCCTGGGGAGAAAAGGAACCAAAAAAATAAAAAATGGAACTCAGTGTTTATTTCTCTGCTGAACTCCTGCATGCCTTGCTTTCATCCTCTGTGTGGATTAATATGCAGGAGGACTGGTCTTCTGAAACATGTAAAACCACAGTGTAACCTGGAAACTGAAGAACAGGGCTCAGTGAATCAACCTGAGTCACGACTGTCCCTAAGTCTAAATACTGGATCTGCAGTGACCAGTGACCCTTGCCGCCAAAAAAGGGCATGTTAAATCAGCCAGATATGAACAGGCTACCTAACTTAGCAGCCAGTTAAAAGACAGTCATAACCATGCCTCCAATGCAGGAACTATGCCAAACAAATCTATGGGCCCTCCAAATATTAATGCTCAACAGGTTTCATTAATTTCCTGAAGTGTACCGCTCGTTTGTACAAAAGTGAATGTAAATCCTATTTGGGTGATAATCTCTTTGAATCCCTAAGCCCACTTTTAGTTATCAATCTCAGACAAATGAAGGAAGAAAACTAAATTACTCAAATCAAACCCCAAACATCGTGACAACTTTGAACTGAAGGCTTCAGATGGGATTCTCTTTTGTTTTCTTCCAAATCTCCAAGTTTCATGAAAGGTTTCTGGATGATATACTAAACATGGCACCAACTCCAAGTAGCACAACTCAGTGGGGTCTTGGCCAAGAAGTTTTAAAAACAATAACGTCAGACTTTATTAAGAAACTTAAGGATTTTTTTTTTCTTTTCTTACTTTTTTTCTTTAACATGGCATTGGTATGCAACATTCCTCAGGTGGCTTTAACCAACTGCAAATAATTGAAAGGCACTTTAAATCTTATTAAAAGAGCTGCTTTTCACACTGACAATACAAGCAAGTAACGGTGGACTCTAAATTTAACCCATTAACCTTCCCCGCCTTCGCAGTCACAAATATTTGTGAAATGTCACAAAAAATATAAATAAGAAAACATCTAGGCAAAAACACAAGAGAACCAGTGAGGCAACTCCAGGGACTTTTGTAGAAAACATGTATTCTCTCCACCCAGACCTCAACACAAAACACTTGGCAAAGTAAAGTAACATTTTATTATGACCTGAGACTTTGATCCTGAACTCTTCATCTGGAGTGCATCATTTTCCTAAATTAATTAGTCCTAAGTAACGTCGAACCATTGGCCTTAATCCACATGGTGATTCAGGGACCCAGACTCACTCCATCCTGTGACTCTAGGGCCATGTCACCATCTGCAATCAGCCAGCAAAAGAAAGAAGTGGGGAGAAAATCAGAGGATGGACAACCCTTCCTTTAAAGGTCTCACCTGGAAGTGCACACACCACTTCCCCTCACATCGTGATGGGGCAGACTTGGTCATACCTCACTGCAAGAGACTCTGGGAAATGTAGTTTAGCCTCTGCCGGGTTAAAAACATATTACTCTAGGGGAGCAGGGGCTAGATTCTGATAAAGAGTTTGTGTTCTCTGCCCTAGTACTCAATAACGTAAGCTATTGTTTTGGTGGTTGTTCTTTTCGTTGGGTAGCCGGTAGGTACTTGCTGGTTGGTTGCATGATTCAGTGAAAAGGAGGAAGAATAAAGAAAGAAAGTAGATGTTACAGGACAGAAATAAGAAGAAGAATAGAGATGAGTGGTGAAGAATGCCGTGGGAAGGGTGGAACACATAACACCACTGTTGGAGGAAGCAACTCATGCACCTACCTGAGGAACCGCTACAGCCAGACCCTCCCTGGACCTTTCACCAGGATCCCACACAAGCTAATTCCACCAGAGCCACGGCACCAGATGGTGTGAGCGTCCCCTTATGACCATCACACTCAGAGTGGCAGGAAAATCCTCTCATGCCTTCAACTCCAGGTTGTTTTCAGCATTCTATGCGAACTAATTTGAATTCTCAGCTTTGAGTGGGCTAAGGGCCAGAGGAAAAAGGCTGCCACTCTAACTACATCTGAGGAGTGTACTAAATTCTCCTTGATGGTAATTAGCATCCGGCTTCGTTACTCTGCCCATACAGTATTTTCAAATCAATTGCTCAACGTTAGTGATTCTGCTGGGATTGATTTAATAGTCTAATATGAAGTCTCAGCCCTTCTGTACAGGTTAATTACATGTGGTCTTATACATTCTAATTTAAAATACTGCCTTTGCAATTATCATCAGCACTAAAACAGAGTGTTAGTAATGAAGATGGGCTTGAATTTTTTTTCTAGAAGTAATGAATTGAAAAACCGAAATGACTTTCAATTTCTTTGGCACTTACCATTTCAATCTCTCTTCTCTTCTGCAGAAAATATAAATCAGGGTCTCTCCTCTTTATGAAAACAGGCAAGATTGCCTTCAAGGAAACAGAAGTCTTTGATTTTGAAAGAGCCAAGATTTGACTATCTGAGTTTTGACCAATCAGAAGAGCCATCTTCCCGAGCGCTAATCTCCCAGGTATGGATGTCTTTATGTGGGACTACATGGTGTTTCCTATGTGGCAGGCCTTTCTCTAGAGCCTTATAGATATTAAGGTGCTATATTAGTTGTCTAGGCTGTGTAACAAATTACCCCCAAATATATTCACTTAAAACCACAAACATTTATTATGGCACACTTTCTGTGGGTCAGGAACTTGGGAGAGGCTTAGCTGGTGGCCCTGGCTTAGTGTCTCTCACGAGGACATAGTCAAGCTGTTGGCCAGGTAGTGGTTAGCAGGCCTCGGTTTTTCAATGCATGGGCTTCTCTGCAGGCTGCCTGAGTGTCCTTGCGACGTGACACGTGGCTTCCCTCAGAACAAGTGACTTTAGAGAGAGCCAGGAGAGAAAAAGAGAGACAGAGAAGACAGAGAACAAGACTGAATCCACAGTACCATTTATGCCTCATATTAAAAGAGATCCACCACCACTTCCACTACCTCTTTTGTTCCACAGAAGGCCCCGGTGGGAACTACACGTGGGCGTGCATACCTGGGGACCACGGCAGGCCGAGCAATAGGTGTTATCATTATTCCTGACTTGCAGAAGAGGTAGTTGAAGCACAGAGAGGTGAAGTCACTTGCCCAAGCTCCCTGTTAACAATGGCAGAGCCAAGGATTAATCTAGCTGGTCATTTTGGCTCCAGAATCCAAGCTCTTAACAACTACTCACACCATTCCTTTAATTTAACACATGGTTCAAAAGCAGCTTATCAGACAGACAATAGTCCTTGTTCTTAATGAATAGTTGATGGATGACTTTCCTTTTTTTTCTAAACTACTTGTCAATATCTGAAAACACTCCATAGTATCCCCTGGCCTCTGTTATATGAGGTAAAATACTCCCATTTCCTGGGAATTACTTGCTTTCTTGGCAAACTAATCTAACAGCCATCATTATCGCTACCACTAGATGCTGTCTAAATATTGTACCTTGCACCACACCCATTTCTTCTTGGCCAAACCCCTGAGAAGATAAAATCCCTCTAATCATGGTCAGCTCTATGAAAAATGATACCGATATGTTACAATCCCATTAGAGCCACATGGCCCAGTCCCTCCAGGTGTCCCTGGTATCGGTTCTAGCTTCAGATGCACATCCTCACATCTCTGATATTGCCCGTCAGCCTGGATCATGGACCTGAGTCCAAGAAGAATTGGCCATTGTGGGATTTCCCATTGGATTATGTAAATGACTTTGCTAGCCATAATTCTAGACACTTCACACATTATTTCATTTAATTGTACTTTCTTTTTTTTTTTTTTTTTTTTTTTTTTTTGAGACAGAGTCTCGCTTTGTTGCCCAGGCTAGAGTGAGTGCCATGGCGTCAGCCTAGCTCACAGCAACCTCAGACTCCTGGGCTCAACCTCAAACTCCTGGCCTCAGCCTCCCAAGTAGCTGGGACTACAGGCATGCGCTACCATGCCCAGCTAATTTTTTCTATATATATTAGTTGGCCAATTAATTTCCTTCTTATAGTAGAGACAGGGTCTCACTCTTGCTCAGGCTGGTTTTGAACTCCTGACCTTGAGCAATCTGCCCGCCTCGGCCTCCCAGAGTGCTAGGATTACAGGCGTGAGCCACCGCACCTGGCCTAATTGTACTTTAAATATAATAATGATAATAATAATCATAATTCATAGCTAGGAGTGATGACAAGTTTACCATGTGCCAGGCTCTATGCTAAGCACTTTATATGCATTAATTCATTTTATCCTCATACAAACCTGAGAAGTAAATTTGATTTTTGTTCCTTTACTGCAAATAAAGAGCTCAGAAATGTCAGATGACTGAGCCAAAGTCACACAGAGCTGGGATCCAATCCTATGTATGTCTTAGAATAAGAGCCATCTTCTTTCTACCTGGACAAGGAAGGACAGAGAGAACGTTCTCCGTTTTAATGCAGCTGGGTGCTGCTCCAAATCCACCTTGAGGCCTGTCCTTTCGTCACCAAATGGCCCATCAGAAGATCTTTTTAGACAAAAACAATTCCCTCCCTAGAAGAGATTCTAGAGTCAGGTGTTAAGATGACTTTTTTTAAACCTTTCTCCACTAGCAAGTAAAACAATACATCAGGAGTTAGCCAGCCTTCTTAAAGGACCAGAGAGAAAAATATTTTCAGCTTGATTTCTGGTCCATATCACCTCTATCACAGCCATTCAATCTGCCATTGTTGCAAAAGCAGCCATGAACAATACGTAAATTAATGAGCATGGCTGTGTTCCAATAAAACTTTATTTATGGACACAGAAATTTGAATTTCGTATAATTTTCTCATGTCACAAAATATTCTTCTTTTGTTGTTTTTAGTTTTTACAACCATTTAAAATTTTAAATCCTTTCTTAGCCCACGGGCTGTACAAAAACAGATGGCCATAGTTTGCTGATCCCTGCAATATACAACAAAAGAAGTGAGAAATTCTCCCAATGAGTTGAATGACTGGGTTTTATCAAATCAACAAAAAGCCAATTCTTGAGCAACATATTGTCTAGAGGGGTTGTTCTGAACATAAATGTGCAGAGATAAAATCAAGTGGATGAAGTAATCTCTCACATTTTATACCCTTCCTGAAAGACTGGCTGGGAAAAGTTGATGAGGGTTGTGATGTGCACTCAAGAAATCACGCCTTGATGACAGAGACTTGGATTCCCACCTTGTGTCTCCTGCTAGATCCCAGCAGGGGCCGAGCCCCACTCACCTCCCTATCCCCCACCCTCCCTCACAGCCTCTTTCAATAAAGTGCAGGTTTTCAATAAATCTTAAATTGATTAAGGAAGGAAGAAAAGAAAGAAGGAAGGGAGGGAGGGGAAAAGGGATGAAGGAAGGTAAAGAGAGGGAGAGGTGAAGGAAAGAAAGGAGAAAGGATTGAAGGAATGAAGAAGGGAAGAAAGAAGGAAGGGGAAAGGGAAGAGAGGAAAGAGGGAAGGAAAAGACAGAATATGGATTATTTCCTAGCAGGTGCTTTCTTAATGGATTTCAATAATTTATTTTAAACAGAGCTGTTGTCTAATAAAGTAAAAGTCAATGATTCACTCCTCACCATTTTCAAGTAATGTGCTGTTTGCCAGATTATACCATCTTCACTTCCTGTTTGACTACCTTTTACAACAATAACCAAAATTATTCCTATTTATGCCTATGTCTAGGAATGCACCTTGTAGGATTTCAAGAATATCAAAATTGTGTTCAATCTTTTCAGTCGATGTGTTAAGCTGCCCCCTGAAACACAGGCAACAACAACCCGGCTTCCCACAATGCACGGTACAAGTTCCGGTGACAATAGGACCAGCCCCACTAGACACTGGGTATTTGGAAGGCAGGGACAGTCTTATTCACTTTGGTACCCTGGGGATCTGGCACTAGAAGACCTTCTGCAAATGTTTGCTGAATGAATAAAAAGTAAATGAGGGAATGTTTCACCTTAAGAGAATTAAAACCTATTTTCTAACAAGGCAATAGCACTTGGCAAGGTGGGTGTTCCTGGAAGATAAGAGACACTCGGGAGAATTGTACAGCAAAATCACAAAGGTGAGTGTCACCCAGTGTCAGGGATAGCAAAAGCAGAGGGATATTCCTCTGCTTAGAACAAATACTCTCCATTAGAGATGACTTGACAATAATCCAACTAAATTTATCTCTCTGTTAAATGAGAAAATAAAACCTTAAATTGCCCTAGGCTCAAATGGAGCTGAGTTAAAATCAACGTTTTTCAATACAAGGGAAAAAGCAAAGGAGTTCAAATTGGAACTACTGTTCATGCCATGTTTTTGTTTTGCAAAGAAAATTAAACCAGGCCATTAGCATTAAAAATAATAATAACCACTCTTTCCAAGGGCGTGCCTAGGTTGTTCCTTTAGCCAATATTCAGTCCATTTTAGCCATAATGATGTGATGCTTTCTAAACTCCTAACCATGTCTGAGACCCAATCCATTGTCACCAAACAAAAACAGATCAGAAATGTAAGAGGCCGTGTGTAGAAATCCAATGTAATTTCTCAATCAGGGCACCAGCAGGGCACGGAAGGTGATTTTTGTGTAAGGAAGAGACATACTCTCTGTGTAGTGGTTTATCTGAGCACCTATATGAATCCTCACCTGGCTCAAGTCAGTCAAACCCCCTTGGCAGGTGGGTGGTGTGGCAGATGAGTCTAAGGGAATCTACCACATACGGCTGGCACTCCAGCCTCTTCTAGGGCCTGGCTTTGGGAGGGGTTATGAGATAAGGCCAAGCCTAGCTGTCTGACATGCAAATCCATTTCTGCTTCTTCCACAATCAAACTACACTTTCCAGCATCCTTTGCTTTAGGTGTGCCCATGTGACTGAGTTCTAACCAATGGAATGTGAGGACAGGTGGTGTATACTGCTTCCAGATGTGGTCCATACATCATTCACCTGTGCTCTTCCATGCTTTTCCCACTCCATCGCCTTTTTGTAGACCAGCCCAGTGATCTTGGAAGTCATGTGTTGAAGATGGCAGAACCATATGATGGGAAAGGCCTGGGTTCCTTTGGTTGACAACCACCTACCAATCATGAACACTATTCCAGATGTTGGACTAGTTCACTGGGGTTGCTGTAGCAAAGCACCACAAGCTGAGTGGCTCAGACAACAGATATGGATTGTCTCACAGTTCTAGAAGGTAGACGTCCAAGGTTAAGGTCTCAGCAGAGTTGGTTCCTTCTAAGGATGTGAGGAAGAGTTTGTCCCAGACCTCTTCCCTAACCTCCGGTGGTTTTCTGGCAATCTTTAGCATTTCTTGGCTTGTAGAAGCATCACCCAGTCTCTTGCCTTCACTTCACATAGTGATGCGTGTGTGTGTGTGTGTGTGTGTGTGTGTGTGTGTGTGTGTGTGTGAATTGTCCCTTTTTGTAAGGGCAACAATCATATTAGATTAGGACCATCCCAATGACCTCATTTAACTAATTGTATCTGCAAAAACCCTATTTCCAAAAAACATCACATTTGAGCTACTGTGGGCTAGGACTTTAACATACGAATTTTGAGGAGATTGAACCCATAACAGATATCACGTGTTAAGTCCTTGAGATTTTATGCTTTATCTCTTACAGGAGGCAGAATTTCATTATTTTGTTAACAAACAAGATAATAAATACAAAGCATACAGCACTATGCTGTACAGATAACGTTTACTCAGACAGACGGTGGCTGTCACGGCCCCTTGGCAGAGGGGGACTTACTATGAATCTAACAAAGCTTGAGTTTCAGGGCCCCTAACTCCCCCAGGCCTCTTCCAAGGACCTGTCCTTAATTTTATATTCATAATTTTGTATTCATTGACCTCCCCCTGAAAGAGAGCCTCCAAAAATGATTGTAGCTGCAGACTCCATAGGATCTGAACCCACCCCACGCCCTGGTCCATGTCTTTATACTTTCTTTCTAAATAATCATCTCTTAACAGGTCATCCTCTCTCTAAGCTGTCCTACATACCACTGCGAAATTAAGCTACTCAAGACTCACATCATCTAACTTCTCAAAAACCTCCCTGGGTTCATCACTCTTTGTTATAAACATGTTTACTGAGAACCCACTGCATGCTGGGCACCATGCTAGGAGCTGGGAATACAATCGTGCACAAGTGAGTCTGGCCCTAAGGAGCTTACAACTGAGCAGAAGAATGAATTAGTCAACTATTGCTCAGAAATGCTGCGTAAGGAACAACCCCACCATTTCAGTGGTTATAATAATGTTTATTTTTCTTCCTCCACAGGTCTGATAATTGGCTGGACTGGCTCTGCTTTAAGCTACGAGTTGGGTTTGGGTCTACTCTGCTCCAGTGGCTCTCCTCCTGGCATCCGCAGCTGTCCAGGGTGTGTTCTTCTTACAGTGGATGCAGAAGCACAAGAGAGGGGAGTGGAACCAAGCAATGCCTCTTAGCAGCTAGGCACAGAGCTGGCACATTGGCACTTCCACACACATGCCTTGGGCCAAAGCAAGTCACATGGTGTATTATGAGTCTGCAAGGACTGCCACAACAAAGTACCACACACTGGGTGACTTAAACAACAGAATTTTTTTTTTTTTATTTCGGCATATTATGGGGGTACAGATTTTAAGGTTTCAATAAATGCCCATTTCTCCCCTCCCCCCAAAAGTCTGAGTCTCCATCATGACCATCCCCTAGATGGTGCACATCTCACTCATTATGTATGTATATACCCGCCCTCCTCCCCCCTCCCGCCTGCCCAATACCCTATTAC
The DNA here is from genome assembly GCF_040939455.1 of Microcebus murinus. Taxonomy (NCBI): domain Eukaryota; kingdom Metazoa; phylum Chordata; class Mammalia; order Primates; family Cheirogaleidae; genus Microcebus; species Microcebus murinus. The sequence goes on along the minus strand of NC_134111.1, from coordinate 90,085,795 downwards.
TGTAGCACCTATGTGTCCACTTAGGTGCTACTCAGTTAATACCAGTTTGCTGGAGAATATATCTGGTGCTTGTTTTTCCATTCTTGGGACACTTCACTTAGTAGTATGGGTTCCAGCTCTAACCAGGAAAATATAAGATGTGCTATATCACCATTGTTTCTTAGAGCTGAATAGTACTCCATGGTATACATATACCACATTTTATTAATCCATTCTTGGATTGATGGGCACTTGGGCTGTTTCCACAGCCTTGCAATTATGAATTGTGCTGCTATAAACATTCAAGTGCAGGTGTCTTTTTTGTAGAGTGTCATTGGATCATTTGGGTAGATGCCCAGCAATGGGATTGCTGGATCAAATGGTAGATTCACTTGTATCGCTTTAAGGTATCTCCATATTGCTTTCCACAGAGGTTGAACTAGTTTGCAGTCCCACCAGCAGTGTAGGAGTGTTCCTCTCTCTCCGCAACCACGCCAGCATTTATTGTTTGGAGATTTTTTGATAAAGGCCATTCTCACTGGGGTTAAGTGATATCTCATTGTGGTTTTGATTTGCATTTCCCTGATGATTAGAGATGTTGAGCATTTTTTCATGTTTGTTGGCCATTCTTCTGTCTTCTTTAGAAAAGTTTCTGTTCAAGTCCTTTGCCTACTTTTTAATAGGGTTATTTGATTTTTTCTTTCTGATTTTCATGAGTTCTAAGTATATTCTAGTTATCAGTCCCTTATCGGATGCATAGGATGCAAAAATTTTCTCCCATTCTGTAGGTTGTCTGTTTACTTTCATGACTATTTCTTTGGCAAACAACAGAAATTTGTTTTATCATAGTTCTGGAAGCTGCAAGTCCAAAATCAAGGTGCCAGCAGGTTTGGTTAGTTGTCTGTCTCCTCCCTGTATCTTCGTACAATCTTTCCTCTACACGAGTTTGTGTCCAAATTTCCTCTACTTACAAGTTGGGACACCAGTCATATTGACCTCGTGTTAACTTAATTAGCTCTTTAAAACCCCTATCTCCAAACACAGTCACATTCTAAGATCCTGGACATTAGGACTTCAACATATGAATTTTGAGGGGCACACGATCCAACCCATAACACATGGCCAAGCCCAACATCAACAGGAGACAATGGTAATGCTGTGTAACAAAGGCCAACATGGAAGTATAACACAGTGGGATAAAATCTAAAAATGCCTGGCATTTAAGCCCCTGTAAACTCTGACCCCTGATTACCTCTCTCCCGAGCTCAGGGTTCCTGTAGCATAGCACACAAAGTGACGATGACAAATGCAGTGTGATGTAGTAGAGAGAGACATGCCTGGGTTCCTGAGGCCATGGCTTTGCACATGATACTCTGGGTTCTCATCCAGAGTGAGCCAAAAACCATCTGTTTGATCCTGGGAAAATCACTTTCTCTCTCGGGGTCTGTAACCTGGTTTCTAAGATGAGGAAACAGACTAAGGTCCCCAAGATTGTTTGACCTGGTTTCTTTTCTTTGTGTTCCACAGAACATTAGTCCCAAGAGATACCATGCAAATAAACGGTTCCATGAGCAAATACACTCAGAAATTGCTGCATACAATATCCCTTTCCTAGAATAGCAAAAGCTATGAAAAGTCCTGCATTTTTTAAAAAAATAAAATCCATTTTACTTCAACTGTTTCCCAGATGTATTTGGCTTGAGGATTTCTTTCTGCTCCTTCTTATAACATGGCCCAGAACTGATGAACTAACACCCTTAGCAAGGTTGACTGATAGAGTTAGGTTTTTTTCAATCTATGTCCTGTTTCTGCAAGACATAGATTCCCTGCACCCAGAGGACTCGGTGCTTTGTGAATTCCTGCACCTAAGGCAGAGCTCCTACAGGCCAAGATGCAGCTCCCTCTCCCAGGGCCCCCCAGGCCTGCAGCCCAGGCTTCCTCAGTCTCTGAAAGCTCCCCAGGCAGGGCACCAAGCATCACACCCTGCAGTGAGTCCTCCCCCACTTGGTACCTGGGGACCCCACGCACTTATTCCCTGTTACTCTAAAGAGTTTTGTGTCTCCTTTTGGGGGATTCTCTCCAGAGTCTGCAGTGTGTTTTCAAAATATCTTCAGTAATGGCATATCCTCATCCTTTGTGGGAGAGATTTGCGTTTTGGAAACAAGAAAAGTCTTTTGGAGCCAAGTTTGGTGAATAACTTGGGCAACGAAGCTGAGAAATACTGTTCTGCATCAAAAACACAGAGTACAATTCACCGCATCTTTCAGTCGGGCCCATTCTCATCTGGCTCCCAGGTCTCTGGAACAAGAATAGTCATTCCGAATGAGATCTCCCGTGCATTCCGGAATCTCCACGCACCATATGCCGAGTGGTCTGTGGCTCCGTTGAATGGCAAACAATTATGTCCACTTGTTTGTTTTGTTCCTTTATTTGGCCCCCTGTCTGAGCAGAGATGCATAATCCAGTGTTTCTCGCGTTGTGACTTCTCACGGGGCTCTTCGTGTTTCTGTTGCCAGCTATTGTTCTGCATTCAGAAGACTATCCCCAAACTGCACATTCACATCTTTAATTGAGCCAAAGCCATTCCAGCACCTCCCTTTCTTCCCCTCTCCCCCTCTCCCCTGCACATGATCCCTCTGCCTCTCTCTGGCTTTGATCCCAGGGTAAAGATTGTTTGGGTTTTTTTAACACTATTCCTGTAATTCAGTAGTCAGCTTGCGTTTTTTCTTTCCTTCAAATAACATTTAATTGCTTTAACACAACTTTTTCAAGGAGCCAGAGGAGCGTTCTTTGAAGATCCAAATTACCCTCAGAGCTGGTCTCTCAACGTGGCTGAAATTTGTGCTGACTTTTAATAACCAGAGCATGAAACAAAAGAAAGTTTTATACCTCCTTTCTCTGAGAGCATTTTAACTGTGGCTATGTAAGCAAAGATTGTCAGAGCTCGAAGGTAATATAGAGGTCATAGAGTCTTAGTGGGTTCCAAACTTCCTTAGACATAGAACTCATTTCAAGCAGAGGCTTTCCAAATCCCAGAATATTCATCAAATAAAAGCAATGATGGGTTCTCAGAACAGTTTAAATCTTCATAGTAGCTTTAAATGCTTCATTGTTTATAGAGTATCTGAAGCTTCTCTGCCCTTGGATTTTGATTACAGCTTAAAAACGCAGACATTTTAGTAATAAGGAAAGGGAGACCCAGAAAGACTCTCAAACAGTAACTGACAGAGCAAGAGTGAGGACCTTCACCTCCTAAAACCTACTCCTACTACCACGCAGAGCCCTGAACCCACCCATGCATCTGATCCACTGGTTAAAACACAAATCCAGTTAAAAACACAGATTTGGGGGCCCAGCCTCTGATAATTCTGATTCAGTAGCTCTGGAGTGAGAACTTGGAATCAGCATTTTTATAAAAAGTTCCCCATGAGTCTGATGGAGATGCAGGTTTAGGAACCACTGATCTATATCTTCTGGTCCTCCTTGCCCAGGTACCAAGGAGTATTTGATTGTTCTTAGGGGAAGAAAAAAACACACGAAGAGAGAAGAGCCTAGATTTGCTCATAAAATGACTCTCACTAAAAATGATAAGAGTGCATTGGGACTGTTTTAATCAGGTCCAAAAATTAATTAGTGGATAAATGGGTTATTTACAATGTACCACTCAGAGGGAATTTGACCAGCATTTTCTATTCCTGGATATTTGGCTGGCATTTAGTGGGTACAATCCCTGAACAATTATCTTGATCATGCTTTGCCTTTTACAAAATGGCTTTCCACGCATTATCTTTTTCAGTCCACTCAACAATCCAAGATATGCACAAGGCAAGCCTTATTTTCATTATTTTAAAGACAAAACAACTAAGACTCACAGAAAAGAAATGGCATACTAAGGCAACACAGCTAGCAGGAATTAGTACTAGATCTGAAACCAAAATCTTGGATTCTGAATCCAGTATGCCTCCCTAATACATCAGAAAGTAATCTATATTACCAGAGCCGCCTCTTCTCTGCTCACTGTAGCATAATCACAAATGATATTATAAAATGGAAAACTCAATAACTCTAATAGCTATTAAAAAAACACTATTGATGCTCACAGCCAGGACTTCATGATGTTTATTCTAATGTGCTCATTTACACTATCATTTTAAAATGAAAACCGTTCAACAGAATTGTATCCTTTGACTTTCTGAAATCAATTTCTACTTAGTCTGGGAAGTACAGTAGAAGGTTAAAACTCAAAAATGGGAAAAAAATCTACATTGCAAGTTACTCATCAACAACAGCCATTAAAAAAAAAAGTCAATATTTATTTGAATTTTAAAAGGAAATACAACTTGTTAGGAATCCAAATAAAAGGAAAATAAATGTGAGCATTTCATACTTGGGCTACAGTCAAGGGAACCAGGTTGGCCATGGCCTGAGTAAATTGATGGGTTTTTTCCTCTCATCATGATCAATTTCACATCAATGAACTACACTGAGGATGTTGCAATTCAATTTGATTATTACACTGGCTAAAGTCATTGCTCCACTCCAGGGACTTATCATTTCAGTCACAGGAGCATTGCTGTTGTTTGTCCAATTCTTCTTAGACACAAGACAGAAGCAAATTGCTTTGATTGAATCTTGGGATGCCCCAGGTTTCCTATATGTAAAGTCAGCAGGAAGAGGGGAAATTTCCCCAGGTACCAAAATCTTTTCCAATCAGAAGGGAATTTTCTAGCCTTCTAACAATCCCTCTAGGTCCCCCCCCTTTCTCTTGGTATTTGTCCTGTATCTCTGTTTAACTGATCCACTGAACCACCCCTTTAAAAATAGTTCTAAGAGTCTTTCCCTGCTCGTGTTAAAATGTATGATAAAGGCACAATAAATAAATCAATACAGCAGAAGTTCAGGAATAAACAAATAGATCTCAGTATCTTAGCACAAGTTTCTCTCTCTCTCTCTCTCTCTCCTCTCCTTCCCTCCCTCTTCCTCTCTTTCTCCCTCTTCCTCTCTCTCTGTCTCTCTCTTTCTTTCTCTCTCTCATAAGCTGCAGGAGGACCAGGTCTCTTTGGTTCCCCTGAACACCTAAGCATAGAACAGGACATGACCTGGTAGCACTTAAGTATTTTCAAATGAGTGAATGAAATGTTGGCAACTTGGTTCCAAATGGAAGAGTGAACATTCTATGCATAATACAGGAGGTAAAAGAGACTCAAGCTAAATGGTACAGGGGGAAGGAGTGGGGAAATAGGAGAAAAGAAATCAGAAGAAAAATGCCTGATAGAAGTTGTTTTTTGCTGTTTAATGTTTTATATCTTTCTTGTGTCTCACTGATCTTTAGTAAAACCACAGGTTAACTAACAAAACCCATGTAAATATACCACATTATCTATGGAGAAGAGAGAGGCTGGGATTGGAGGAGCATTTTGTTTACATTTTTGTTACAGGCATATATATTCATATATTCCGGGTGGATACCTTTGACTCGGGAATTCTAAGATGCATTCTATGAACATTAATTGGACAAATTTTTAGAAGATGTCGAAATGATGCTTATCAATGATGCATATCATATAGAGTTAACATAACAGTGAAAAATAAAAAATAACTTTAATGTATGTCAACAGAGGACGTGTTAAATAAATTAATCTGCACCTGTACAACTAGATTCTAAGCAGCCATTAAAAAATATGGTGTAGATTTTTATATATTGTCATGGAAACATATTCACAGAATATTGGTAAGTGAAAAGAGCAGCTTATGAAACAATAGTAAGAGTAATATGAGACGATTTTTGAAAAATATACAGATAGTTGCATAGGGCAAAAGTCTGAGAATATCAACAGTGGTTAACTCCAGGAGGTGGCATTTCCCTTCCTCCCACTTGACCTTTTGTAGAAAAACTATTTTCCTTTATCCAAAACATATAGCTAAATATACTGTAATGCAGTTTTGCAAAGAAAAATATAGTTATTTCTCCGCCTCGCCATCCAACTTTCTACATATAGAATTTTCTTTCCTCCCACCAACTGTAAAAAAAATGTGCCTCACGTATTACAAGGTGTTGGTGTTAAAAGAAGATTCAAATACAGGTTCAGATTCAGTCAATTTTAAGGCCAGAAGTAATTGTCCCTTTCCATCAAACGCAGCAGGCCTAGAGATGTCCAAAGGTAATATTTTAAACATTAAGATTAAAGATTTGCAAGGTAATTGATGGAGAAAGTCACATCTTGGAAGAAGAAAATAGCTAAGTCGTTTCCTTGCGAGTAGCCACTTGAAGTCAAGGAAAGTTACAGCTCCCTTGTTTCCAACAGGGAAGAGGCCCCAGAAAAGATGCGTGTGGCCTCTTATCATTCAAACCAACTCCTCTGCAGCGAATCTGTACTTCACAGCTTTAACAGCATCATCGTACCCACCTCTTCTGCCTGCGTGTGGGCTGTGAGCGGGGAGCTATTTCTCCCATTTGCCCCCACCTTCCCCCAATAGCATGGGGACAATGGAAGCCAGACAGGTGGCAGGAGTGCAGGGGTCTTCTCCACCCCCATCCCAGGACCAGCCTCACCAGCACACGCTCTCCCTGTCCCCAGAAAACTCTTAAACACTTCCTTTGGTTCAAAAGAGAGAGCAGAGGGAGGGAGGGAGGGAGGGAAGAAGATGCTCATTCCTTTCTCCTGATACAACGTCATGGCTGAACCTGTGTTAAGAGCAGAAATTGGTTTCACAAACACGACAGATCCGAGAAACAAAATCATCATAAGCTCATACGTTCCACTGATTTGATACGGTTATAAAAGTAGAATAGCCTCCGGATAAAAACCTGGTTTCTGAGATCATGGGCCCTATTACAATAAAATTTCCCTGTAACAATTCAGACCCAGGTATGTGGAAAACACTTCACTTGCATAGTTTTCCCCAGTGTAGTAAAAATTTTATTTCATCTACGATAGAGCCTGTTTCTCCCAGAAAGAGATACGAGAGGTTTAATAAGGGAATAGCTCTGCTGGGGTTTCCGACCCGGCTGATGGGGGCCAGTTTTCTCCTGTGGCCCAGGGACGGGGATTCCTGCAGACATAGCGAAAGTCACCAACGGTGGAGTTAGCCTAGCACTGAGCAAGGGACAGCTTTGAAACTAAGTTTCCCAACTCAGAGGTCATCCCTTCCCACACTGTCTGCCCCGGGGGTCTCCTGTTCCTCAGACAAGGGCATATTAAGGTATGAAACAGGCCAGGCGCGGTGGCTCACACCTGTAATCCTAGCATTCTGGGAGGCCAAGGTGGGCAGATCGTTTGAGCTCAGGAGTTCAAGACCAGCCTGAGCAAGAGCGAGACCTCGTCTCTACTGAAAAAATAGAAATTAGCCAGACAACTAAAAAAAAAAAAAAAAAAAATATATATATATATATATATATATTTAGCTGGGTATGGTGGCATATGCATGTAGTCCCAGCTACTTGGGAGGCTGAGGCAGGAGGATCGCTTGAGCCCAGGAGTTTGAGGTTGCTGTGAGCTAGGCTGACGCCGAAGCACTCACTCTAGCCTGGTCTAGGCTGACGCTGCAGCACTCTAGCCCGGGCAACAGAGTGAGACTCTGTCTCAAAAAAAAAAATAGATATAAAAAATAAGATTTCTGGAAATGCCCAGGTAACAGAGGATTGTTAAGCCTCCCCTTCTGTGTCTTTTTCCTTATTCTGGGCACTGAGGCTCTTTCCCATGTTAAAGCTTCCTCTCGGGAAATGAGCTCATGTCAGTCATTTACACTGTAGTAGGAATTCAGATATCTTCACTTCCAAAGGCGTTTTATTTTATAGCTCCTTCTAAATGTGAGAAAGAATATTTTGTTTCTTATAGGAATCTCAAGCATGTTGATTAGACTCTTTTGGGGGTGTGAGTTAGAAAGAAGTCCTTTCCATCTCCTTGAAAGTCTACCATTTTCTGAGTACGCACCTAAAACAAACACAGGCCAGAAAGCAAAGAGGCCACAGCTGCAGAGCTGCCCTTTGGGGAGCTGGCTCATGGTCATCGCAGAGAGAAGTCGTCTTCAAGCCATCTCCTTGAATGGTCACCTCCCACACAGACCATCCCCAATCTCTTCCCTCACAACCCATTTCCCCCATTCTGATCCCAATTTTCCCCATTGCCCCAGTCCATTCTGCTTGAACTCAGCTGGAATGGCCACCTCACTCAAGGAAATACAGTCTAGTCTCACTGGCTGGAGAGTGGCTGTCACACAGTATAATCACCTGTAACGCTCAGCGATGGTTGTATATTTACAATTATTTTAATTACACTTGAAAGGACAAAGATCAAGAACAGGTGTCAGACATAGGAATTAAAATTAATGATCATTGGTTAATGAAGTGAAAAGCCATTCATCATTTTATGAAAATTAATTCTTAAAGCCATGTGGGACCTTTTACAATGGAGCAAATCTTGATTCTCCTTAGAATATTAAAATTTTGATTAATAAAATATACAAAACAAGGTTTTCCAAGTAAAATTTCTTCTTATTAGATGTTAGTAGTTATCAATTAGTATCAAGAACTAAATATGTTCCGATAAAATGAGGATACAGATGTTGACCAAGGCATGTCTACGCTTTTTCTTCCTTCCTTCCTTCATTAATTTATTCAACAAATATTTACTGAGTGCCAAACACTATGATAGGCAAAGAGATACAATGGCAAACAAAAATAGACACAGTGCTGCCTTCCTGGGCCTAGCAGTCTAAAGAAAACAGATATTAATCAAATAATTGCATTCACAACTATACAATTGCAACTATGACATGTGATAAGCAAGTGCAAAAGCCCCGTGACAGAGGGTGTCCTGGGCATGCAATGAAAGAGGCAGAAGGACAGACCGACTGGGTAAGTGAGCCTCTAGGGGAGAACTGGTGTGGGGAGAGGCTGGAGGGGCAGGCGGGGGCTTGTAGGCTAGGGCTGGACTTTGATCTTTTTCCCAAGAGCAGTGGGAAGCCATCAGAGGGTTTTAAGAGAAAGAGTGTCAGAGTCAGATCTGAATTTCAAGATCACTCTGGCTACTGTGTGGAATCTAAACGGGAGGGCGGGAGACAGAGCAGGTATGCAGGGACCAGTAAGGTGGCATTTGCAGTCATCCAGGTGCAAAATGATGGAAGCAGGAGAAAGGTGGAGGGGGTGGCACGGGCAGAGGGCTGGGTTGGGGGGGATGGAAATGGAGAGATGAGGCTGGATTTAAGAGATGTTTAGAAGCTAACTAGGACCAGGTGGTGAATGAGGTAGGCACAGTGGTGAAGACAAGCAAGGTGCTGCAAGGACCTGGTGTCTGTCCTCCAGAACCAGAAGGATGGTGATGCATGTACTGAGAGGCAGATTGCTGGGAGGGTGCCCAGTTCAAAACGAAAGGTTCTGGATCTCTGGGGAATAGATTCACCCGTGCCCCTCCCTGACCACTGCACCCCAACAGAAACCACAGCTGTGGTGGGGAAGATGGTGGAATTAAAAAGGAACAGTGAGTGTGGCCATTTTTATTTGATCAAGATCCCATGGCCTCCTTCCTTGGGGTATTAGCCTTGGAAAGGATTTGGGAGATGATCCAGCCTGAGCCCCCCCTCCGCCCCCAGGACAGGCGAGTGAAGGGATCCGGCATCACAGAGCAGAGGAGCGTGAGCACCAGGGCCAGCCTGGACGAGGGTGCCTTAGACAGAAGGGGACCACGAGAGCACCCCTCAGAGAGCAGCCAGTCACTCAGCAAGCCTGGCCTGCCTGCCTGGCTGCCCTACACCTGGCCAGGTGCCACAGATCAAAGATGAGTAAGACAGCAGCCCGGAGAAGGAAGGAAAACTACAGGCAATTCCAACCCAGTGTGGCCAGAGCTGGGATGGAGAGAGGCAGGGATGTGAACCCATGTTCACAGTGTCATCAACAACTCCAGGAAGGAGGAGTCGGGGACAATTTCCAAAGGTCGCACCTGAGCTGAGTTCTGAAGACTGATGAGGGGCCATCTGAGTGTTTCCAGAAGAGGAAGCAGAGGCCAGAAAGGACAGAGTGTAACCCTGAGCAGGTTAGACCTTTGATGTGTCTCCTTCTCTCCCTCCTCTCCTGTGATCCTTGCTAGTGTAACCCTCTCAAGAAGTTTGAACTTTTGGAAAACAAAGCTAAGAAGGGTGCTTTCTTCTCTCCAGGTAACTCCCACTTTCTCCCCGGAAGGAAGCCTCTCCGGGATTGAGCACAAAATCCGGTTACCTCCTGCATAGTGAGGCACATGGTAGGAGCTAGTGATGGGGGAAAATATGGCAAGAAGGAAACACCGAGGCATATGCCAGTGTGTTATCCTCCTATAGGTGGTCAGAAAGTTTGTCTCAGCTGCAGTAGAGAAATAGATTGCAGAAAGGAATGGGCGGGGTTGTTTGGGAGACTGCTCTGGCACACGATGGAGGGCCCGGATTAGGGAATTTAAGTGTTTTTCTGGGGCAGTGAGCAGACATTTGAACAGGCCTGCAGCATCTCATCACTCCATGTAATTTGCCATCCTGTTCCTCCCCCCAGGGAACTAGACCTACAATACCAGGACTCCAGATTAGAAACGGATAAGTATGTAAGACAAATAAGTGGAACAAGTAGACTTGCTTTCCACTCCAATGGAAGGGAGTGTATGAAGGTGTTTTCTCCTCTCCAAGTTCTGAAAACCCCAGACATCAGTGCCCTCTTGAATACAAGGGGAAGAACTGAAACCAACCAACCTCCCAGCTCCTCCCAGCATTTCCAGGGACTGGAAGGAGGTCACAGGTTAGCAATAGAGGACAGGTTTTGCTCTGACACCAGGCAACACCTGATGTGGACACAGAGGGAGGTTCCCAGACTGAAAATCACAATGACAGCAGATATCCAAGTCGTGCCCTGTGCTAATCTAAAGGCTGCTGGCTGCCTCTGTCAACAATGTCAGCACTACACATACAGCCAGGCCTTCTCTCCCTCCCTCCCTCACCCCTTCTTATGCATCTACGCGAAAACACACACATTCCTTTAGGGAGTTTAAAGAGGACATTGTTCCCAACCCCTCTCTCCTCAAAGCCTTTGCTCTATTCAACTCCAAATGCCCACCCCCTTCCTCCTTTCTTCCCCTCCTGTGTCTCCCATACAATGAGGAAAATTTAAGATCTCCTCTTCACAGGAAGATGTGGGCCCCCACGTTAGTGGACTGTAGGTGACCATGTGGGAGGATGCTTGGGGGTGAGGACCAGTCTGTCCACAGAAATATCTTCTCTTCTGCCGCTACAGAAAGACAGGGCTTGCAAAAGCAGAGCTGACAAAAAAACACCAGTCCCTGACAGGTCCATGGCCTCTGGGACAGATTCGCCCGAAGGACAGGGCACTGAGATTCTTTTGAGACCGGTGCCTTATCCTTCCCATCCTTGGACTCCAGGAGCCGCTCAGGAATACCAATTGAAATGCAGTTTGTGCAATTCTCCCTTTTCAAATGGCAAAAATGAGTTTGTCAAGATTGAGCTGTTGAGCCCACTAAAAGCATTCCTGGGAGTGAATACCCCAGGGCTCAAGCAATCAATCCCCCGTTGCAGGGGCCGGGGCTGGGCCTGGACGTTAGCAGGCTCAAGTGTAATTTAGGGCTGTGCTTATTACAGGCTCAGACCTTGTTTGATGCACTGGAGTGGAAAAGGTTCCCTCTCTGCATGTGGCCTTGTCCTGTGTGTCTGTCGTATCTCTAACAATGTAAACATCAGAAACAGATGGGGAGATCCAGGCCGGTGCCAGGCCAAACAGTGCTCACTATAGACAATACGCCACGGTGCCAAGACAAATATGCTCTGTCGATATCACTAATTTATAGCGCACTGGAACCAAGCAAAACAAATAACAATTAAGGCCCAGAAATCTTAAAATGAATAACCTTTCTGTACACAAACTCAATGCCACTATTAAAAGGCCATCAACTGCAGCGAATATATGAAACAAAACAATGAAATCCTTCTTATGTGAATAATTACTGAATAATTACCTGGGACGGGGGCATTTCTCCAGTTTGCAGAGTCTGTGGGTTTTGAACACTAAAGCCTTGCTTTTGCAGAGCACACAGATGCCTTCAAAATGCCTTTGCAGACTCATCGTCACTGTGGTAATACTGCCAGGGGAGGGAGGAGGGTAGGACAGGCCCTCTTGTCCCCATTTGCCAGATGGGGCACCTGGGGAATGGACTGATGAAGGGAATGGCCCTGTCACATTGCCCTAATGGGCAAAACAGGGTCTCAAAACTAGGTATCCTGACCTCTGATCCAGTGTCCCTTCCACCACCTGCACGGTCCTCTCTCCCCACACCTGCAACCCCCATTCCCCTAGGGAAGCAGGTGCAAGAAAGCTCTTTCACCCTGAAAGAGCAAAGTTGGCAGTACAGTGGGGACCCAGCCATTGCAATGCCCAGTCATCCTTCCGAGCATTCAGTCCCTGTCGTCCCCTCACCAGCCAAGGCAAGTGCTTTAAGGGGGTGAAGGCGACCTCCACAGCCACAAGCTGCGGAGTCAACTGGCTTCAGCTGAATGGCTTCATATTTCAGCCGTAGGGGTCACGGCTCAGTCCAGGGAGTGAAAGGAGGAATCCACCTGAAAATGCAGCCAACCCCCTCTCCTGCCTGCAGTTGGCCCACCTGGTGGGTCACTCTCTTCGTCTGGGCACAGCCCAGCAGCAGTCCTGCCCATCTTGTGTGGGTCGTGCCAAGGAGATCTGGCTCCCACGAGAAGACTCCTTTTGCCCTGCGGCCCTTGACAAGCACAGTGAAAATGTCCTTCCCTCCTCAGAGTCACAGAACATTTAAAACACGGATCATTTTAACAGGGGCAACAATATTGAGAAATGGGTACCCTTATGAATTGTTGGGAAGAGATCAAATGGATACAGTATGTTTACAGGCAATTTGGTCATTTTCAATTAAACTGTATTAGGTTGAACCACGTGAAATTGACAGTTGTCAGTGATCTCTGACTTACAAAAATTTTATATGGTTCAACCGAATGCAATGTGCATAACCTTTAACTTTGTAGATGCACCTTTAACTTTGTAGCCATCCTAGGGAAATGCTGGCACATGTGCACAGAGGTCTCACAGGAGTGTGACGGTGAAGGCAGTGGTGGTGCAGAGGGCTCATCAGAACCAGGATCCGCTTTCTCCTTGGCATGTCACTGGGGAGGGGGTGGTGGGTTCAGTGCTGAAGACAGTGAGGTAATGGGAGGCTGGGGTGGACTGGATGTGGTGGGGTGGGAGGAAGGGAGGTGACGGTGGGGAGGGGGAGGAAATGGTGTTTGCACAGAGGAGAGGAGAGGGAGGGAGAAGAAGGGAGCAGAAGAGTCAGGGCACTCTAGGGCCCAAAGCACGGGCAGGCAGCCCCCTGCAGCTCTTGGTGGAATGTCATAAAAATGTGTCAAGCCAGTTCCTCAAACCAGTCAGTCTCTCTCCCAGACCTTCTGTATGTGGTTGGTTCTTCTGCTTGAAATATTCCCCACCTTCCCCCTCAGGTGGCTGCTCCTGCTTCCAGCCTCAGATAAAGTGCCACCCCTCGGAAAACCATCCTGCCCACTCTGAGAAGATGCCGCCCCCACCCCTACTTCTCTCCTTTCCTCCTGGTATTTCTGAAAGCATGGACCACATTCTTAATTACTTATTTCTTTGTCCGCTTGTTAATTACCATCACATCGAATCATAAACGGTAGAACCTGTTGGTTTCCTTTATCATGACCCCAGCACACAGCAAAGTGTCTGGCGCAAGGTTGGTGCTCAATAATTGTTTGAAGGGTGGATGGATGAGAAAAGGAGGGAAAGTCTTTTAGAAGATACTCCACTACAGTCTGGGGGAGAAAAAAAGAAAGAAAAAGGGAGGGAGGAGAAGTAGGGAAGAAAGGAAGAGGGGAGGAAGAGGGAGGGAGTCACGACCACTCACTTCAGCTCTCTGCTACCCAAGAGCAAAGGAAAGGAGTACCTGGCAGGCAAAGAAAACTTCCTTGAATGTTTCTTCTAGCAGCATCTACTCCAAAATAAGATTCTCAGTTTGGAAACCTAAGCCATAACCCTGCACTAAGCTGATTATTCACTGGTTTGATCTGCTCCCAATCTCCTCTCCATTACTCAGGATAGTGAAGAATTGGCTGGAAATTGCATGTTGGATTCTGCATAGAAAATAATGTGTGCATCTGAAATATTCAGTTGTCTGAGAGCTGCTAGACCACATTCCAAGCTGACTTCATAGAGTATTTATAACTGCCAAAACAAGTTATTGCAAAAAGAAATAGGGTATTTTTAGCCCAATGTTGTTGATAACCTGTTTTGTTAAGTCATAAGCTCAGCTCAGAAGCAGCAGTATGTCTCCAGTCACCGCTGGTCGGTCATCCGGTGTCCACTGGATGCCCAGCTCCCTGGGGTGACAGACCAAGGCCTGCCCACCCCCCAGGAGCTGGCACATTAACCCACAAGGACAAAGGATGTCTGGCCAGATCTCTTAAGAAAGCACCGCTCGCCCTCACCCCCCCCCTCTTCTCTCTGTGGGGGGCCAAAAATCTAAAAATAAAAGGGGAAGGACAGCAGTGATAATGGACAAGGGAAAAGAAGTAGGGGGAGAGGAGGGAGGGAGGGGGCCAGGCGCTGCATCACCAGATCCAAGGGCAGCCACGGAGCCAGGAGGGGAAGGAAACCCCAGCGGAATGCTACCCCAGGACTGGAGGAGAATGACCCGCCTAAGGGTGCAGATGATGCTTGCCCTGGACTCGAACCTGTACACCTGAGAAGGAGCCTTCTGGGAACGGGAGCAAGAACACAGGGAGGCTGGGCCTTCAGCTCTCTCTAATTTTCACCAACATTTTCCTCTCCTGCTGCTGCTGCTGCTGCTGCTGCGATAAAGATTCTTGAGAAAGCAAGTAGTGGAGACAGCACCCAAAAGTGTCAGCCTCAGACTGATCTCAGCTCTGCCACTTACTAGCTGTGTGACCTTGGGCAAGTTACTTAACCTCTCTTGGTCTCAGTTTCCTCAACTATGACAGTACAGCACCCACTTCCAGGGAGGCTGGGAGAACTGAGCACAGTGATTATAAAGTGTCTGCTACATAGTTGGACCCCAATAAATAGAGGATCTGTCTTTATTACCCTTTGGCCTCTTATACCCAGTCCCTCCCTCCTGTATGACTAATTGTCCCCGTTACAGAAGTTAATATAAAGTTGCAGCCACGTGGTTAAAGTCTGGACAAGGACTGAGGGAGGAGAGAGGAGAGATGGGCTCAGGAAGTGTCGTTTGGGAGAGACGGGCCGGGCCGATGGTGCTGATGGCGCTCTGTGTGTGAGGCTGTGTCAGCCTGACCTGCTTCCAAACCTGCCTCTACCACTTACTAACCGGTGGCCTGGGGTGTGTGCGTTAGTTTCCTATGGCTGCTGTGACGAATTACCGCGAACTCAGCCGCATAACACAGCACAAATGTATTCTCTTTCTGCTCTGGAGGTAAGAAGTCCAGAATCAGTTTCACTGGCTAAAACCAAGGTGTTGGCTGTGCTGGTTCCTTCCGGAGGCTCTAGGGCAGAATCCAGGTCCCTGCCTTTTCCATCCCTAGTGGTCACCGTATTCCATGGCTTGTGGCCCCTCCTCCTCCAAAGTGCATCACTCCAGGCTCTGCCTCTATCATCACACCTTCTGCTCTGACCTTGATCTCCTTCATCCGCACGGAAGGATTCTCTGATTACCTTGGGCTCACCTGGATAACCCTGGACCACGTCCCTGCCTCCAGATCTTTCATTTAATCACATATTCAAACTCCCTTTTGACATGTAAGGTAACATCCACAGGTTCTGGGGAGCAGAGCATGGACATATTTGAGGGCCATTATTTTTTTTTTTTTTGAGACAGAGTCTCACTTTGTTGCCCAGGCTAGAGTGAGTGCTGTGGCATCAGCCTAGCTCACAGCAACCTCAAACTTCTGGGCTCAAGCAATCCTCCTGCCTCAGCCTCCCAAGTAGCTGGGACTACAGGCATGTGCCACCATGCCTGGTTAATTTTTTCTATATATGTATTAGTTGACCAATTAATTTCTTTCTATTTATAGTAGAGACGGGGTCTTGCTCTTGCTCAGGCTGGTTTCAAACTCCTGACCTCGAGCAATCCGCCCGCCTCGGCCTCCCAGAGTGCTAGGATTACAGGCGTGAGCCACCGCGCCCGGCCTGAGGGCCATTGTTTAACCCTCCACTGCAAATGAATTCATTTCTCCCAGGCTTGTTTTCCTCACCTGCACAAAGGAAACGATACCAACTATGATGGGCCATTTTATGTGTCAACTTGGCTAGGCCACAGTACTCAGATATTTGGTCAAATACCGGTCTAAATGTCACTATGAAGGTATTTTTTTTAGCTGAGAGTCACAATTCAATCAATAGACTTTGAGTAAAGCAGCTTACCCTCCATAAAGTGGTGGACATCATCCAACCCGTTGAAGGCCTTATAAGAAAAACCACTTATGTGTCCCAAGAAAGAAGCAATCTGTCTCCTGGCTGCCTTCAGACCAAAGCAGCAGCATCAACCCTTCCCTCTTCTCTCCAGCCTGCCAGCCTGCCCTGCAGACTTCACACTCGCCAGCCCCAACAACTGCATGAGCCAATTCCTTTTTAAAAAACAATTATGATCTATATATAGATACAGATACATGCACACACACACACCTATTGTTTCTATTTCTCTGAAGACCTCTAAGATGCCTACTTTTAAAGCTTTGTGGTCCAGTTTCAATGAGATAAAAAACATGCACAATGTTCAGCTCTGTGCCCAGTTAATAAATACTAACTGTGGATGTTATGTGTTTTTGACACTAAAAAGAAAGCCTGCAAATGTGAATGCCTTTTACATCAAAATGGACACTGAGTTAGTTGAGAAGAGCAAGACCAAGCCTCTGTCTCTCATCGCTCTTTAGAGGCTTCCCCACAGTAGAAGTTCCTCAGAATTTCCATCGTCCTCTATTTGTCCCTAAAATAGGTTTGTGCTCTCATACAGTCACTTCCTACCAATAAACGATGGGCTGAGAGCTCTGAGCAAACCAACAATCGGTGGCTGTCAACCCTGGCCGCCACCAGCTCCAGATGTGGACAGCAGTCCTCACGGTGGCAGACGTGGACGTGGGAATGCAGGTGACAAGCCAAAAGTCAGAGATGTTTGCCACAAGGAGATACCCTCAAGGCATGCCTCTTGGTCACAGGTTCGGGGACAGGACTAATGTACCAAGCATTCCGACCTCAAAGACAAAGGAGACCTCTCACAGGACCACTGATCCCGTGAATGACACTGGAGAAAGGGAGGAGCGAGACAGGGACAAGAAAGAAAGACACAACTGTGACGTCCCCTACCTAAATAATGTGGGCATCGCTTGTGCCTCCAAGACATACTCAGAGCATCACGCTACAGGGCTGTCCCGCCAGGACTGGCATTGAAAGAGGAAACCTGCTGGAAGGTCACCAGGGGAACACCTGGAGGCACACTCTTTTGGGTTGTTGTATCTTAGCAGCTGCTCAAGTGTATTTACGGAGCTCGCCAGAGTCCAGCGTACGGGGCTGTTTAGGTGGTTCAGTGGCTCAGTTCTGGAAGGCACTTCACGTCTCCTGCTTGGTGGGAGTCTGGGAAGCTCCACTTCACTGAGCTTCAGCGGCAGGCAAAGGTGTCTTAGGTTCAAACGCTGCGGCAATTTGCATGGTAATTTACACGACAACCCTTTGTCCCCCTGTCATCCCCAAGAAGCCCTCCCAAAAGTTGAGGGAAAGCAGCTCAAATGTTTACAGCCTGCCTGACACCCTGTGATTTCACCCCACCTCTTGCCAGACAGAAGGGGAGGGGACGGGGGGAGTGGGTTTTATTGCGGCGGCTGGCATTCTTTGACATTGTTCAGTGGAGACGCTGAAAGGAAGACTAATAAAGTCAGCATTGTAAGAAAACCTAATATTGGAAACTATTTGTGATTAGCTAGACGTTAACCTTTCAAGTAGTAATAAAAAGGGTTTCTTCCATTGGTATAATGCTCTTCATTTTTCAAAATATATTTCCAAAATTATATTCCATCTGGTGGGGAAAAAGAAAGTTCTATATTAGCGGTCAAGAGGAAAAAAAAGTTCTTTTCTGAAAGTGAGAAGAGTTAGAAGAAAGATCCTTGCAGAGTTTGACAGTGGGATGGAAAAGCCCTGCAGAAGGGGGTGAGGGCAGGCAGGGGCCAAGCCCTCTTGTGAACTTGGACAAGTCACTTCCTCTTCCCAGACTCCAGGTTGTTTTGCAGAAAGCAGTTGGATTGAAAAGGTAACTGACATTATGACTGAGTCCCTCCTTGCTCTAAAAGCCCCATGGTCCCATGCATTCTGCTGGCACGGGGAAGGGGAACACTGCCCACGTTGTCATGACCCTTATACTCTTACACCCCTTACACAGATAAGACAAAATTTGTTCCATGTGCCATTTTGAAAGTTTGCAAAACGGCACAGTCCCAGGAAAGAAAAAGAAACAATGAATGTGCAATGCTTAAAGGTGCCTCTAACATCAAAGGGGCTTAAAGCTCAGAGGTTATATCTCCATTACCCCTGAACATCCAGGTGCAAAATGAAAGTTTCAGTCACCAGTGCAGATGTGCAAGTTCTTGGGAAGGCAGGGCTGTTACTTCTGCACTGTGGGCAACACCCCCAGAATGGGGCTGTATAGAGAGCATGGCATCATTGCTTTGTTGGTGCCAGTAAAGAACATGTCAAAGAGGAGCATAAGGAATTAATCCACCCAGGAATAATGAGCTAAATAGATGCATTTTGAAAAGGCACACGCAGCTAGTGACAGCATCAACCAACCTGTCAGAAGCACAAGCAGATAGAAAATTCTAGCTTTCCATTAATGGCAGGGTACTTTGTTTTACTTTCAAATGCCTAAAAAAAAAAAAAAACCAGCTTGCTCAAGGTGGGTGGCAAGCTATGTTTCACACCCTACGGGAAACTGTCTTGAAAGATGCTCACAGCTTTACCGTGCAGTTCCCAGCAAGAGCCAAGCAAGAATGCAAAGGCCAGTAAAAGCCAGCTCTGAGCCACTCAGAGGGTTGTGCCTGTCTCTGTGACATAGAAAGATGAAAGGAAAGACCTCCTTTATATAAAGCCCAGTGACGGCAGTAACAGGAAGTACACATAAACCTGTGATGTCATTTAAAACATGCCTCTATTCATTGCCATCATTACCCAACCAATTCCTCCTGTTCATCTCGTCTCCTCAACTAGACTAAAAGCTCCTTGAAGTCAGGGATTATATGATTCATTGCTCCAATTTCCCTACAGCAAGCAGCGCAGAAGCCACCAGTTGTCTATCAAGGAAACTCAGTCTCATGCCGGCCCACCCTGCAGGCCCTTAGAGTCACTTGGGGCCAGAGACGCTCACTGTTGAATCCGCCCATCTTTCCCATATGGGCAAGCAGATGACTGCAAACTGAATCATAATTTCCCCTAGCAACAATCTCATGATTGGGAGTTCTGTTGCTAATCGAGAATTCAGCAACAAATCAATCACAGGTAGGACTACGACCGTTTAAATAGAATCCACAAACATTCGAAAGAGTACAATCATTCTCCAAGTAGCAGAACTTTAGAGCCTGAAGGGTCTTGGTAGGTGCTCTCATGAGCTCCCTGCGCTCCGCACAGGGGCAGCAAAGCCCTAGAAGCAGGGGACTCGAAGCCACGCAAGGTGTCAGCGGCAGGGCCCTGCCTCTCTCCAGCCTATCCTCTTTCCACGACACCCTACTGCGCCCCTTTGGCAGCCTCATACAATTGGCATAAATGTAGCATCTTCACGTATTTTATGGATGGTCTCAAAGTGCCCATGTAAAAAGTCCAACTCCACTGTATTGTGAGGCAGAATTCCCCAAAGCAATATTTCTAATATTCATCCCACCAAATGCCAACAAATGCTCTGCCAGAGACCCTCCGGCGTGCTTTTGGCCTTCATGCCCCCTACCTTTCTGTGCTGGATTAGGGGGGAGCTGGGACCCCACAAACTACATTTCCCAGACCCCCTCGCCAGTGGGCTTCCAGTCAGATCCTGCAAGTGCAGAGTATAGCAGGCGGTTAGATGCTAGGACGGATCAATTTCCTATTGTTCCACACAGTTTACCACAACTCAGTGGCCTAAAACAACCCCCATTTATGATTTCATAGTTCTGCGGGTCAGGAGTCCATGGGGCTCAGCTGGCTATTCGTTTTAGGGCCTCCCAAGGCCCAAACCAAGGTTCGGGCCAGCCCGGGCTGTCACCTGGAGACGCTGAGGGGGAGGTACTCCGGGCTCATTCTGGGAGGCTGTGGGCAGAATTCAGTCTCGTGAGGCTGTGGGCCTGAGGGCCCTGAATGTCCTCGCCGGCTGTCAGCTGGGCCTTCCCAGATCCTGAGACTGCCCCGTTGCCCGGCTCACGTCTCCTCCCTCCACCTTCAAAGCCGGCAATGGTGCCTTGAGCCCTGCCATGCCTCGAGCCTCTCTAACTTCCTGTCCTGCCTTCCTTTCCTATTTATGAGGCTCATGTGGTGACACTGGGTCCATGGATACTTTCCCTATCGGAAAGTCAGCCGATTAGTGGCCTCCATTACATTTGCAAAGTCCTTTTCTCCACATCACATGGCTTATTCATGCACTTGTTACCAGGGGGCAGAGATCATCAGACCAAAATCCTGCCGACCACAGAGGGTGACGCCCCTCCAGGAGTAGGAGAGGGCTGTGGGCTCCAGGGTCTCTCACAGACGCCGCACTCATAGCTCAAGCCTCCTCCTGCATCCAGGCAGGGCCAGCACCCACCCAGCTCTCCCAACATGTGCCTTTTCCCTCCACACTCTGCATCCCCGTGGTGGGATCAGCACCCTGGGAATTACCCCCAGGATTGTAGAAACAAGTGCGTTCCCAGCTGCTATAACTCCATGTCCACACTTTGGGGTTGCAGCTACTTCCTGCAGTTGTAAATCTCAGGATCACATCACCTTTTTAAACTAGATCTGTCTTCAATCCTCTCTGAATTACCTATCAAGCCTCCATTGTCCCAGGTAGGTGCCGAATGGTGGAGGTACCATGTGATGAAAGGGCCCTTCAGCCTTCGGAAATACTGGGTCAACCAAAGTTAAGCAGTTTTCCTTCCTGCAGGACTTCTCAGAGCATTGAATATATAAATGGACATAGCAAATATCCAAGAAGGATATGTAGCAGGCAGCATCTCTGTTTCCAAACATTATCAAGGCAACCTTTTGTTTTATAGAGCATCTTGTGGGCCTGGCACTGTGGATCTCTTAAGAAACACTGTCACACTTAAAACCCTCTTAAGTTAACATGTTAGTTCTAATCAGCACTAAATATTTGATTAACAAAAATTGTACGTATGTTTATGGAATTTAGAATAGCGTTTGGGAGTTGATTCTGATGGCTAGGGAAGTCAAAACTGATAGGATAGACTTGTTTTTGCAATCCGTTTCCTACAGTCACCTTTATTCTAGGCACAGAAGGTCATTCCAAAGAGCCATCTTCTCAAAACTAGCCACTAGTGAAAGGGGCTTAACAAGGTAACCTCCAGGTTTCCCTCCAGTTCTTGCCGTTAGGAGTCTTGACTGTGAATGTGTGCACAGCAGACTGCTTTTAATTCCCTCTGCCTGCTCCTCCTGGTGGGTTTTGCTCCCCCTCTTTCCCTCTACCCTTTTGCTGCTCGCTTCCCCTCACTAGCTCACAGGAGAGAAGTGGACATGGTATCAGAGGCAACCTCAAAGGAGAAACAGACCGAAGGAGTCACAGAGGCCCCAAGACAGCAAGGGTTAAGAAATCTACTCCCCTCTTGATGAATTCTTATACAATCATTAAAAATGATAATTACCATGACTTTGCAACAACATGGAAAAATGCTTATGATATAATTAATGCTAAGTGGAAAATGCAGAACGCAAAATGATAGCTACACTATGATTACAACTCTTTAAATTATATGTTCCTGGGGACAAAACTGGAAGGGAACATGGAAAAAAGATCAGAGTAGTTTAATTTGTCAGGGATGACAGTGGTGTCATGGGTGAATTTTTTTCTCTATAGCTGGCTAATGTTTCTATAATGCTGAGCAAATTTTCAAAAACTTAAATAAAAAAGAGCCTTAAGAACGTGTGGAAGTGGGAGAGGATAGTCAGTCATTCTCAGTCCACTGAGGTTGAGAAAGTGGGGTCTACACAGAAGAACGGGAATAGTCTGCCTGTTTTTTATGTCAAAATGCAACTTGGCTTTTTTTGCTGCTTCGAAGTCCATCATGCATCTGGGTGGACAACTATGCCCTGCCTGGAAGAGACAAGCTCTATATTACCAATTGTTTGGGGCTCTATCTTAGTTCATTCAGTCTGCTGTGACCAAAACACCATAAACAGGCAGAGGAAGAATGCTTATAAACAACAAACTTTTCTCTCAGTCCTGGAGGCCGAGAAGTCCAAACCAAAGTGCCGGCAGATTTGGTGTCTGCTGAGGGCCCACTTTCTGTCCCATAGATGGCACCTTCTTGCTGAGTCCTCGCGTGGCGGAAGGGGCAAATGATCTCTCTGAGGCCTCTTGTATAAGACACTGATCCTATGCATGAGGGCTCTGCCGCATGACCTAATCACCTCGAGAAGGCCCCAGGTTCTAACACCATCCCCTTGGGGGTTTGGATTTCAACCCACAAATTTGGGGAAGGGAAAGGAAGGGGGCCAGAAACTTGCAGTCCACTGCACGCTCTAATCTTAAGGGTGACTCCATCCTTCCTAATCGGGCCTTAAGGATCACTGCGGCAAGAAAACGAGGAGAATAGGGCTTTTTGCCAGGTATAAGTGGGAACTAAGAGAACTGAGAAGAAGGACTAGCAGGGAGGACCCTGAATGGGCCCATTTACCCAAAGGCACATCACAGAATGTTGTGTATGAAGGTTTGTAGCAGGGAGATGCCAGGGGAAGGACTGCACCACCCCACCAACCCAGCTTCGTGTGGGAGGATACTCGTACACCTGCCCTCAGAGTGCCCACCTCTGGTGGTCTAGCATCCGCTGGAGTAAACACAGTGCCCCACCTGGACCCCAGGTCTTAGGAGAGACCTTGTGGACTAGCCAGGTGGTGGAAGGACTACTGAACACATGGAAGATTTGGAGCTGGGTGGAAGGAAACGCACTTTGGACAGGCAGAGGAAGAATGGCTATTGGGGGTGCTTCTGGTCGGAGAGGCAGTGCCAACATGTGACAGTGAGCCAGGCTCTCCTAATGACACTTTGGAGAACAAGGCAGCCTGGAGGAGCTTGGCCAGGAATTTGCCCTGGAGAATGGGGGTGTGAGGCGCTGGGAGCCAGGCCGTGTGGAGGGAGGGAACGGAGGAGGACTTCTTCCAGGGAGCCTAGCCAAGGGTCAGGAGTGTTGGCCGCAGGCCCTAGGAGGAGGAATTACATGACAGCCAGCAGAGCACAAACTGGAGAGACTCCTGAGCAACTGAGAGCCATGGGGGTGAAGAAGAGAAGCTGAGAGTCTGGAAAAGCCTGGCGCCCAGGCATCTGACCACTCTCTGGGGCAGCGTTCTCTGTGCTGACCTATTGCCTGCCACGGAGGCATTGTCCAGATGCCAACCTTGGTCCAAGTAAGGATCCCAGCACTCAAACACCTGTCAAGTATGCAGCATGCCTGCCAGGTGTGTACCCAGAGCCCGAGCTACCAGCAATGTCTAAGTTGAAAATGGTAAGTTACAAAAGTGGTATGCACACAGCTGAATAAGGGCTTCCTAAAGATGTCCACCTCCTAATCCTCAGAACCTATCAATACATTACGTTACTTGGCAAAAGGAACTTTATAAGATTAAGGTAATGATCACTGCAATGGAGAGATTATCCTAGATTATATCGTGGACCCAATGTAATCACAAGTGTCCTTATAAGAGTGTGGCAGGAGAGTCAGAGTCAAAGAAGGAGATGTGACAACAGAGGCAGAAGTTAGAGTGATGTGGGGCTACAAGCCAAGGACTGCCGGCAGCTTCTAAAAGTTGGGACAGGGAAGGAAATTAATTCTCCCCTAGAGCCTTGAGAAGGAACACAGGCTTGCCAACATCTTGATTTAAGCCCAGGAAAACTGTTTTTGGAATTCTGACCTATATAACTGCAAGATTATAAATTTGTGATGTGTTAAGCAACTAAGTTTATGGTTTTTCATTATAGCAACCGTAAATAATACATGGCAATTAAAAACAAAACCCCCAGAAAGGCAGCAAACAGATATGTTCAATCTCCAGCTGCTGCTGCT
The DNA here is from genome assembly GCF_040939455.1 of Microcebus murinus. Classification (NCBI taxonomy): domain Eukaryota; kingdom Metazoa; phylum Chordata; class Mammalia; order Primates; family Cheirogaleidae; genus Microcebus; species Microcebus murinus. Next base: position 90,061,552 of record NC_134111.1, on the reverse strand, counting down.
CCAGGGCAGGGGCACTCAACAGTGTTGGATAGTAATTTACACACAGCATCGTGGACTTCGAGTAACAGGAGAAAGACTTCCAGAAAGCACTCAGACTGTCAGACAGTCATTTCTGCCTAATGCAAGTTAAAGTGTATTGGAGTACTTGTACACCAGACCTTACATTAAGTACCTGACATATCCTTCCTCATTTAATGCTCGGAACTACTCCATGATGCAGGCATAATTGGCATCGCCCATTTCGCAGATGTAGAAACTAAGGCTGAAGTAGGTGAGGTCATTGGCCCAAGCAGGGGAGCTGGGTTTGAACCTAGACAGTCTGACCCCAGAGCTTGAAGCCTTGTCATAAGAAGAAAAGAAGACTAACTCCACTATCTGCCCCACATAGCAAGAACAGGCAGTCCAGAAAGAGTGGGAGCAGGGAACACGTGTCCTGTGGGGAGAGCTGCCTCTCTGAATTGGCCATGTGGAGTATGTTTGTACAGTAGCAAGTGGGCACAGAGAGGCATTGGCTTTCTAGAACTACCAGCAACAAAGTCCATACAGCCTAAGCAAGGCATTCTCTAGGCTTTAAAGACTACCTTGGTGATCTAAATGTCCAAGGATATAAGAGACTGACTGAATAAATGATGGTTCATCAATACAATAAAACACTAGGCAGCTTCTTAAAACGATGATCCAGATGATGTAGATCTATATTTATTGACATGGAGAGAAGTTCCTAATACTTCATCAAGTCTAACAAGCAAGCACTAAACAGTATCCACAACAGAACACACATAACACACAAAGAAAGATGTGGAAACACATACACAAAAACCTTCAACAGTGATTTTCTCTGAGGAATAAGAATACAAGTGATTTGGGTTTTTCTTCCTGCTTGCTTAATTTTTTTCTAAATTTTCTACAGTAAAAAGAAATTGCTAGAATAATCTCTAAATGTGGGAAAACTGAACTTTGGTAGTTGCAAGCAAGGACGGCAATGATAAAAATGTTTTGAAGTATCTGTTACCTAGCAGACCAAGTGTTAATAAATTTACATAAATATAATCCTTACTGTCACCCAGCCAGGTAAGGACTGTAGTCCCCATTGTCTCATCTGTGAAAAAAATTGAAGCTCAGAGAGATTAAGTAATTTGTCTTAAAGTCACCCAACCTGAAGGCATTAGGCTGGATTTAACCTAGATCTGTCTGGCTGCAAAGCTGGTGTTCTCTCCACTACAGGACTCTGGAATATTTTGGCTCTGGTACCATGAGGGCTCCGGGCAAGCAGGGATGCAGAAGGAATCAGAGTGGGCCAGGGGATGTTGAAGGAAACAAGAAGAGGATTGGAAAGGTCAAGAGTTCGTTCACTAATACCCTGGAGCAGGGTCTCTCAACTTCAGTACTTGTGACATTTTGGATGCAATTCTTTGTTACAGGGGGGAGGGGGTGTCTATGCATTGTGGGACAGTTAGTTGCATCCTTGGCCTTTATCCACTAAATGCAGTAACAACTCCACCAGCAGTGACAACCAAAAATGTCTCCAGAAATTGACACATATTCCCTGGAAAGCCAAATCCCCCCTGGTTGAGGGCCACTGCCCTAGAGAATTGCTACCAGCAGAATGCCATGGTGGTGGCCCAGAACACTATTTGTTATTTATTGGACATATTCATGCTTAAGCCAGCCATATGGTTCACTCCACAACGTTAGATCTATCCTCTTCACTTAATCCTTCAGTCCTTATGTATTCTGAGCTAAAACAGCTCCTTCAGATAAATGTCCTAATTGGTGAGCTCCATGTGACATTTGTGGCTATTGTCCTCATAGCTAGAGAGGGCAGAAAATTAAGTTGCACTGCTCCAAGAATGGCCCCTGAATGGGCCTTTTGCTCCCCTTCTGTGGGGGTTCACCCATGCCCTGGCATTCCCTGAATTAAAAGTAAGGGAAGCTGTTTTTTTCTTGTAAATAGCAAGCTGTGCCGTCATTACAAGCTCGCTTGGAGATAATCAGGGCTGACACTCGCCGTACGTGCAGGGTTTATTGGAGACCACCCACAAAGTCGACTCAACGCAAAATGACACTACTAAGTAATCTAATCCCAAAATGCAGATTTCATTCCAACAAATTGCACACAAGTGGTCTCCTGCTGGTTTAACTGTTGCCTGGAAAGGCAAACTCAACTGCATCCATGACAAGTATGTTAGCACAAAGCATCCAAACCATAAACAGTGAATGAAAATGCCATTTCTGGGACCATAAACATTGACTGTAGCAGAGAAAAATGAACTCCTTTTATATTGAGTTAAAACATGATTAGAAGATGGGTTCGAATATACCACCTTTGCCCTAATTCGTTTTCCCTTGAAATCAAACACCAAAAATAGTAACAAAAAGATGAAGAAATTAAATATTTTTCTCTTTGCATCAGAGACTCTTGCATACTGCTTTCTGCAGGGCCTTATGTTTTGAAATGAACCAAAATTTGAGGGAACTAGCACCATGATTTTATTCCCACACAGTAAATATGTGTCTACAGCTCCAAAACATACAATCCCCATGCTCCAATAGAAAGGGCATTCTTTCTATTCATTCTATTCAAAGAAAAAATAATTAGTTATACAGCTGGCCACATCCTCAGTTTCAACCAATCATGGATGGAAAATATTTGGTAGAAAAAAAACAATTAAACATAACAATACAACAATTAAAATAATACAATTAAAAATATAGTGTAACAACTATTTATATTGCATTTATATTATATCAGGTATTATAAGAAATCTAGAGATTTAAAGTGTACAGGAGGATGTGCATAGGTTAGATGCAAATACTACAGCATTTTTATATAAGGGATTTAAGCATCTGTGGATGTTGGTATCCTCAGAGGTTCCTGGAACCAATTCCTCGAGGATACCTGGGACAACTGTATAAATAAGAAATTTATGAGACCTTTAAGGTTTTTTTTAAATGTCTCAGAGAGTGCTGTTTGACCAAAAATTCAGCCTGAGCCAACAATTTGACAAGGTTGCCTAAAAGGTTGGCAGCATCTTAAGATGCATTAATAGAGTTTACTGCTTGGGTTAAAAGAAATGACAGTGTTAGGGTCAGGTGATCCGACCACATGTGGAGAACAGGTGTTCTAAGAGCGACATTAAGGTGAACATCTGTGGTTGGCCCCTCAGCATCCTTCCACTGCTGTGGTGCCATCTTTGAGTAATAAAATCTGACCCAGGTGTTTAATGAGATAGGGATAGCTCCAGTGTCTACCAACCCGTGCCTAATGCAGGTCCTCACCCACTCATCATCCCAAAGGCAGGAACGATGTCTTACGCCTCTTCTGTCTCCCCTCCCAGCACTGAAAACTGCACTAGGCACATCGTGGGTGCTCATCGAGTGCCTGATGGATTTTCAGGGAAACCCTCTCTGAGGCAGCAGCTACATTAAGAAGCCCGGTAGGAAGAAAAATAAATAAATATGCCGCTTAAATCAGTGATTTCCAAACTGTGGCTCACAACCCATTAATAGTTTGTTAAACAGTTTAGCAAGTCCATAACCAATATTTTTGTCTTGAAAAAAATGAAAAAAAAAATTATCTATGCAAAGGAAATCTTCAGGGTGCCCCTCTCCTGTTTTATAGCATTGCATTGGCAACCCCTGAAATCCAGGTCTTCACCCACTCTGTACCCCATAGCTAAGGTAGCTGGAGAAGATCATAAAACCACACCCCCTTATTTTTCTGTAATTTGTACCCCTGATCTCAACTGGGTCCTCATGCTGCCGGACATCACGCTTCATTCTGGGCCTGCCACCCTCCCAGCCAACCACCCTCTCTCTCAGTCTCCTGTACCTCCCTCCTCTCCCATCCTTACTCTTGGCTGCTCACCTGGCTGCCTACCTTTCTGAACTGCCCAGCCACCAGCCTCTCTGCTCCCATAAAGTCTGCCTCCCCCACCTCCTGGGGTGGGCCATCTTGCTCCTAGAGAAGGCCAGCCTCACCTGCTCCCACTCAAGGACATGGCCCCAGCAACCTTCCCCTCTCTCTTACATGATCAGAATTTCCCTTCTTTACTGGGTTATCCCCATTGGCATATTACTTCTCTCATCTTAAAAAAATACTTTCCTCACTCTGCTTTCCCTCCAATTACCACCACATTTGTCTGCTCCCTTTTATATAAAAACTCCTTGCAAGAGTTGTCCATACTTTTTTGCTGAATCCTCTTTTCTCGTTATCTTTTATACGCTCTCCAATCAGATGATTTCTCCCATCACGCCACCAAAATTCCTCTTGTCAGGTCACTAGTGCTGTCCATGCAGCTAAATCTAACTCTCGGTGCTCATCCTACATAACACTGGGCACAGTTGCTCTCTTCACTTTCATTGCTCAGTTTTCAGGCCACCACTCTCTTCCAGTTTTCCTCCTCCTTCGAGGCCATTCTACCCATTTTCCTTTATGGATGCCTCCTGATCTACCCAAACTCCTCATACTGGAAGGCCGAGCACTCAGCATTCGGGTCTGTTCCCTTCTGCATGTCCCACTTCCCTCATGTTCTCATCCAGCGCCTTTGTCTTAAACATCATATATCCACCGATGATTCTCAAATTTCTATCTCCACCTAGACCCTCTCTCTGAACTCCAGACTCATAGATCCAAGTGTCCACTCATCTTTTCCATTTGGATGTCTAAAAGACATACCAATACATCATGATAATCTCCCCCCCCCAAATCTGTTCCTCTCTAAACCTTTTACCATCCCAGTTGCTGGAAAGTCAGTCCATCATTGCTCAAGCCCCCAGCCTCAGAGGCATCCTTTACTCCTTTTCCTTCACATTCTGATTCTAATCCATTAGAACAGTCCCTTGGCTCTACCTTCAGAATGTACCCAGAATCCAACAGCTTCTCACCACCCTCAGCAATACCCCCATACTCCAAGCCACCATCCTAGTTTTCACCTTGATTATGTTACCTTGCTCCCTTGCTATCCACAATATAGCAGACAAAGTGAGTCTATTAAAACATATGTCCCAGCTACTAGGTAGGCTGAGGCAGAAGGATCGCTTAAGCCCAGGAGTTTGAGGTTGCTGTGAGCTAGGCTGACGCCACGGCACTCTAGCCCAGACAACACAGTGAGACTCTGTCTCAAAAAAAAAATATGTCATATCAAGTCACCCTTCTGCTCAAAATCCTCCAGTGCCTCCCAGCTCACTCCCATCTACATGAAGTCTTAACAGGATGCTTCTAAGTCTCAGCAGCCCTGCCCCCTCCTGCCATGAGGGCTACAGAGATTCCACTTGCTTGTGGCTTGATGAATAGATGCCATTGATGTGGACAATCTGTTTGTTAGAAACTGTTATAGCCAGCTAATCATTTCATTCATAAACGACCAACTAACCCTCATCCTGGAATCCCTTTGGCTAATTCAAGTCAGGTGTGATCCCATGACCTCCAGGTGAGCAGCAGGGTATCCAATGAGCCACCCCTGGAGCCATCCATTCCTCTGACTTTAGAGGCCTGATGTTCCACAATACTCCCTTCCCTGACAAATCTCCAGTCACCCAACTCCACGCAGGTGCACGCCTCAAATCTGTAGCTGCAGCAGCTCCTGCTGGTATCGGTGCAGCTGTTTCTTCTCATGAGCCTCTTTTGTGCACTGACATATCTGGAAAAAAAAATAGGAGAAGTATATTGAATTTCAGGAGATAAACCAGCTGGCTTAAGACAGGGGAGGAAGAAAAAGATGACATGGTCAGTGGGACACTTCTCATGAGAACATATTTCCAGAAATCCAAGTCCGTGTGGGGTATTGCACAGTGTTAATCTTGCCCCTGAGATATGGATTAAGGAGATCTGCCCATAAAGATGCGTGCTTTCCAAATAGCGCTCCAAGTCTGGAATGTAGAGACAGCTTAGGCGCTCAGAATCTGAGCATTGTCACCACAGCCTGGTTTCAAATTCACTTTGCTTTCTTTCTTGTTTTAATTTTTATTTTTTCCAGGTGTGGAGATTGGTTAAGTGGCCACAACATACTCTTATTTAACAACATCAGTGCCGACTGTTTGAGGACTCAGTTAGCTAAATTGGCAGTGGGGCCAACATGCGACTTTTTGACCTTGTAATTGCAAATATGGAGCTGTTTGTTTTTTCAGAAGTGTCTAAAACATGTGGTCCAGGTATAAAGTTTCCACATGAGCCAACGTCTTTGGTTCATTCTGATTTAAACAAACTGCTTCCCACAGCTGGGCCAAGAATATTCTTTCCAGCCCCATCTCTTTGAGCAGCCCCCAGCTCGGAGCTTTCCAAAATGGAATTTGACCGTGTCTCATATGTGGCGAATCTTAAACCAACACTTCTCAGTGCCAGAAAAATAGCAACCTAGCCCAGGAAGAAATCAAAGCTGCATTTCTATTAAACAGTATCATTAACATGGTGGAAAAGAAGAGACCATTTTGTTAATGATCAAATATACAGGCCTCAGCCAATTAAATCTTTGAAGCAAATAATCATAGATAGAATCCCTCACTGGAGCTAATCATTACAGCAAATGACATTTGAAATCTTCTTTTCCCCTAACTATAGAAATTGAACATTAAAACAAGTTGCTAGCACAGCATTTGATCTTCTGAGCTCAAAGTGTACTTGCTCCAAATTGCAAAGCCTTGAACTCCGATGGGACAATGCCTTCTTCTGTTCAAATAAGCTAAAAAGAATTTGCAGTGAAACTCCTTGACCTAATGTCTGCGAGTGACAAAAACTGAGTCCTGCCAAAGCTGCAGGGAAGAGAGTCAGGTGCTGAAATAAAGAAAGCTCTAAGCAGGCCTCCGTGGCTCACGCCTATAAACCCAACACTTTGGGAAGCCGAGACAGGAGGATCGCTTGAGGCAAGGACTTTGAGAACAGCCTGAGCAAGAGCAAGACCCTATCACTACAAAAAAAAAAAAAATAGAAAAATTAGCTAGGTGTGGTGATGCGCACCTGCAGTCCCAGCTACTCAGGAGGCTGAGGCGGAAGGATCGCTTAAGCCCAGGAGCTTGAGATTGCAGTGAGCTATGATGATGCCACTGCACTCTAGCCAGAGCAACAGAGTGAGATCCTGTCTCCAAAAAAAGCTCCAGACAACCCACCTCAGTTCTTGTCTTGGAGTCACCCATCATTCCTTGGGCCAGTTGGCCCAGGTGGTTAATATGAGGTAACCAAGAGATTAAGGCCTCTGTTGGCCAGTTAACTCTGCTGGGGTTTTCAGTCTACGATTGCACCCCTCACTTGGTCACCCATTTGTAATGCAAACTCCTTGTCCCCACAAAGAAACCAGACCACACAAGGGAGGGAAAAAAATCTCCACCTTTGCTAAAACAGCTCACGGATTTTCACCACTGGTTGATGGGGATCTTGGCATCACCAAAGAATAGAAAGAGAAAGTGATTATGGATTCTAGATTGGTGAAAAGAATATGGAGTGAATATCCCATTCAAACAAGGCCCTATTTTTCATATTTTAATACAATAGGTATGCATCTTATACCTAACGATTATTCATGTTTAATATCATAACAACAAACTCTTACATTCCTTTGGTGCTTTACAATTTACAAAACATGCTCACACATGTTAATATCTTTTAATCCTATTAGATGGTAAAGCAGGCATCATTACCCCACCTTACAGATTTCAAATAACAAAAACAAACCAAAAAAAGACTGAAGTTCAAAGAGATCAAGTAATTTACCCAAAGTCATACTATGAAGCAATTAGAGAAACACCCAAATCCAATCCCAGGTTTCCTAACTCCCAGGTGCTTACCTCTACACACACGTTTTCTAGATGAGCGGGTTTTGACACCAGCCTTTGGAGAAATATCAAAAAGTTCAAAATTGCAACTCTAATCAATCTCATATGTGCAGATAAAATGGAAAGAGAAGAAATGTGGATGTTTCCCTCCCTGCTTCCCTACCCCAACTAAGCAAAACTCTGTCCATATGACTGTGACCAAAAGAACTAAATTATCCATTGCACTGGTCCTGCTCACCAGCCACTTGAGGACCACTTGAGAACCAAGTTATTGTTGCCTTCTCCTCCCTCCCCTGCCATATGTAATCCCGAGGGTAGAAGCCCCTGGAGCACAGGGACTGGGTCACCACTTGCCTCATGAGGTACTGGTCTGCTGTGCCTAACAGAGTTCATTCCACTTAGGAACTGTTCATTAAATGTTCACTTCTTGACAGTCTGGAAAGATAAGAGTCCATCCAAGCTAGAGTGAGGAGCCTGGCGTAGACCACCTTGCTTCCCCACTAATGACACTCACTCTCCTCCAAGAGAATGTGAGACACAGGGACAGAACCAAGGGCCCATGCCCAGTGCAGCCTCTAGGTTTTAAAACTACCTAATATTTCCTGTTCAAGAGATTTAATACATGCAATATATGAACATAATAGTATACAAAGAGAACCAGCCTTAGACTTGAGTAAGAGAGTAAATTAAGGGAGGTTGCTCATCTCTAAGGCAGCTCTATGATGTGGACAGGCAGGGCAGCACAGCAGCTGTTCAGAACACGGAAAGATTATGGGCGGACAGGGCATGTAGGTACAAGCTGCAAACCAGAGCTGAGTAGGATGAGGACCATTAGGACCATACAGATCCTTCTTTCTCCACGGCAGACATCCTCAGGGGATCACAGCACCCTTCAGCCCAGCCAAGGATTCTGATCCTCCTAGACACCACACTTCAGACAGCCATCACCACTCGTTTGGGATCAGCAAGCAAGATGTCAACTATCTGCCACCCTTGTGTTTAAGACCATTTCCTTAAGTCAGCATGTCACGTGTTAGGCCTAAATCTTGGTGCTGCTTCATATTTTTCTGAGTCCAGATTTCTAATATCAGATTAGCAATCTAATTCAGATCTCCTGGATCCTTGACCTCAGCTCTTGGTGGCTCTCTGCCCCTGCCCCATCACCAGCCCCCCAAATCCACTCCCACACCCTGACCTCTGACCAGGGATTCTGCCCAAGACCTGCCCCAACTCCTGGCCCCTGCCTGGCAGCCTTCTTGTCATTTCTCCCCTTGACTCAGTTTACCCAGCCTCCACTGGGGCTCAGCAGGAGATGCCTTGACGAGGTCAAGATTACCCTCGATGATTGTGTAACGGCACAAGGAAATGGACATGGCAGAAGCAGGAAAATTCAAGACTCATAAAGGAGAAAGGGAGAAGCCAGTCAGTTGTCCAAAGCATCTCCCTCGGCGTGGACTGGACCAGAAGGTTGGGCCCAATCGTTACATACCCCGTCAGAGGAAGTGAGAGATTCCAGTCCTGGCTTTTTCTGCTTTATGGTGAAGTTTCTGCCTTCGAGGTAGAGAGCAGATGTTTCCTAAGCTCCCAGGGATTTATCTGCCTTGTTCACACCTTCAGCAGACAGTTCATTGTAGCTTTAATTTATACAGTTCTGTCTCACTGGTGGGACAATAACTCTCGCTCCACCGTAAGTCACAAGATGGCGCACAAAGGAGAACCAGGCTCGCCTCGTCACACCCAGCGTGTAGCCCTCCCCTTCCTCCTTCTCGTTATGTTTCACATATTTCCTGAATCCAGACAACACCGTCAAGCTCAGGTCTGCAATTTGCCGCAGAGCTGCTCCATCCCTGGGCCTCAGTTTATTCACCTGTAACCTGGGGAGGCTGGAAGTGGGTGTGTGATCCTAATGGTCCACAAGGTCCCTTCCAGCTCTGACATCCTGTCACACTCCAGTTTGTTTGTGAAAGGAGGCTTTGATTGAAAGCCTCGGCTTGTACCATGCAAAGCCTGAGAAGGCTCCCCCAGTGCCCCTCCACCGCTCCCACCATTAGGCTTAGACCCACAGCGGGACAATCATTGCCAGCTGCAGCAGCCTAACGCAGCTGCCACGGGGGAGCTTTGCTACGCCTATTTCACAGTGGGTCGTGTCAAGTCAACATGTATTTCTTAAGTGCCTCTGACAAGCCCAGAAAGAGGGAGGACCCCTCTGGGCCCTGGTGACTTCATCTGTGAAATGAAAGGCTTACACTCAGGGGGGCTTCTAAGGTGCCCCCCAGCTCTAAAGTCCTGGGACGCAGGATTCCGCCGGGGGAAGGGAGGCTACCGCCCAGATGGCCAACTGCCGGCCCCACCCCTGACCTGGCCTGGGCCCACTTCCTGTCAAGCCCGTGCACCTGGGGCCTCACGTGGCCAGAGTAACCCCAGATCCGGATATAACCCACACAGAGACGAGGGGATAACCCACACAGCCACACCTCCAGTGTTCTCACGGCTGAGTCCCAGCCCCACCCCCCGGCTGTCCGGCCCCTGAGAGAGGAGAGGGGAAGAGGCAGGTGCTGGTCTAGATGGTGTGACTGGGAGAAAGTCCCCACACGCCCACAAACATCTCCCTCACGGACCTGTCTGAAATCCTCCTCACAGGCGCTCACATCCTTTGCAGTCAGGCATCTTGCTTCCAGAAGTTTCCCGTTAAATGCAAATGTACATAGAAGAGTGACGTGTACTCGGCTTTGGGCTTCCTTCCCCGCTGCCACCCTCTTGCGGCTCACATCCGCCAGCCCCCGTCACTGCTCCGGCAGCCTGGGCACGGGGACATGTGACGAGAGCTCCCCCTCCCAGAGAGGCAGGAAACCTAAATTCGTGAAGCGAAAACTAAACAGGAATGAGGAGTAACCAAGTAGACGTGCTGCCTGACTCCCACCCTGACTTGTTTCAGGTCCTCAGCCACTAGGGGAAGAAACAGGAATTGGAGAAGGAATTCTTCGGAAAAGAAGAAAAGGACAAGGGATAAAGTCACGGTGATTTGCAAACCTGACTGTCTCATGAGTGTTTTGAGGAATAAAAAGTTCTCACCTTTAAGAGTTGTAAAGCCCCTTCCCTATTTGTTTGACTTGGCTGCGTGTACCTCTCCTTAAATTGCTGCACATGCTTATTATTTAAATTTGAGTGAATAAAAATTAATTTTGAGTGGAGAAACTTTGAGGGATGGGAGTTGGTGGAAACCACAGATATACAGAATTAGGATCCGCTCTCTGCCCTCACTGAATCAAGAAGGAGAAAGAATGGATTCACCTGCCTGGGGCAGAATTCAGACCATGCGGAAGACTTTCCTAAAGAGAGAGTTGTTAAATCTGAACAAGGGAATTAAAGGAGACTATGAGGATATTTCTTTCTTCTGTAAATATATTTAAAACAGAATCAGTTCCCATTTGTCATGGACCGAATTGTGTCCTCCCATAGTTTATGTGTTGGCGCCCTGGTCCCCAGTGTGGCTGTCTTTGGATATAGGCCCTTTAGGAAGATAATGAAGGTTAAATAAGCTCATAAGAACGAGGCAGTGGATTTATGGTGGAAAATATGACACCATCCCAGCGGGGGCGGGCAACCTCCTCCCGACACCTCTGCCCCTTTCTTTCTGGAATCCCTGTCCTTTTTGTAACACGCCATCTCCAGACTGCCTCAGCTGCCCTTCCTCAGCGTGGGGAAGAGCAGTGCTCAGTGTCTCGGCGAGGAAAAGGGTGAAGGAACAATCTTCCTCCACCTTCCTTCCTCCTGGGCGTTGGCCTCAGCAGCAGCACAGGTGCAAGTTGGCGGAATCCAGGCTCCCATGTCAAAGAGGACGAGGAAGGTGCCGTGGAGCGACAGGAAACAGCATCGCCTCTCACTCACCTGGGAGGAGCAGGCAGCCTGAACACCTGGAATGCCTTCTGGGGCCAGAAAGGACCAGCAAAGAGTCTGATGGCTGAGGCCAGGGACAATGTCAGGGGACAGTTGCCTTCAGGAAGTCAGAGCTGCCAGTATGACAACAACAGGGTTAAAAGGAAATTTGGGGGTGAATCATCTAGGCCAAGTGTGGGCTTAGGGAAAGGAATCAGAGTGTGCCTGAAAGCTGGGACAACTCGCCTCTTCTGAGCAACCTCTGGTTAAAATTAAGAGCAGAAATCTGTACTTGATAAAGAGAACTTTGGCTTCAAAGCTTTTGAAGGAGGAAGAAAAGAAAGTGAGGCTACTTTTTCTCTTTTTTTTCCCTAGTAGATATTTGTCGAAAGGTCCAAAGATTGTCACTGTTTCAAGTGCAGTGACGTGGGTGTGTTGCCGTTGGTACTGAGAAGGACGTGTCAGCTGAGGGCTGGTAAACCAACGGGGTTGGGGGGATTGATTTGCAGAGTTTGCCAATTTCTATGTTGTAAATGCTCCCACCGGGGCTGATTCAAGCTACCAATGGTTGCACAAGCAGCTCGCAGAATTCCTATTTACCCACATTCTCCGGCAAGTCCGCACCAGCTGGCAACAGCAAGGCATTCTGGGTGGGTAAGGGGCAAATGCCCTGGCACAGAGCCAGCCGGGGGGGCAAAAGGCCCAGCAGCCAGAAAGAGGAGGGACTCAGAGGGTGATGTCAGGGGCACAGGCAGGTCTTCCTCCCCGGGATGCATCTCCTGGAAGAGATCTCTCTGTCATCGTGGCCACTCAGCCACCCCGCTTCCTGCATGGAGAAGTGCATTTCTGCTCTTTAGGAGGAGCCACTTACCCCTGCACACTGTGACCGTGCCATCTGGAGCCCACGGGAAGAGCAGCAGCCACAGAGAATCCCCAAGGTCCACCACGTTCTTAAACTTCTCAAATGGCAATAAGAACTTCTGTTAACAGAAAAAAAGAAAAGAAAGGGAAGGGAGGGAGTTTAGTTTAGAAAAGATCTTCACTAACCGTTGTAAAACCAATGAGCCCCACTTTTCCAGGAGCTCCGAGAAACGCCAATTATTTCCCTCCTAAAGGGAGGAAGAGAAAAAAAATTCCTGAAATCCATTTTTGGATTTGGCCAGGCACGTGCTGAGTGTTTTTCCCTTTCCCCGGCACAAGGCACCAGGACCAGAGCAATTCTATCCCTCACCCATGGCCTTGCAGAGATAATCTGTATGGCCACTCCTGTACAATTCATTTAGAAATTCATTCTGTGGCCTAATGTGCATCTCAAATGAACTACAAACATATGCATTTGTTCTCGAAACAAACCTAAATGCAGAAGCCAAGCCTTATACCTCTGCAGTTTACCTTGCAGTCCCTGGTACTGGGCTCTCTGCCTGGCCAATGTTCCTTTTTTCCCTGCAGAAACTCACCAACGGATTCTCTCTGAAGGCTTGTGCCAGTCATCTCCAGGGTGTTATGAAAACCTACTCTTTGGTCCGTGAGTCAGAGAGCTGGGCAGAATTTGAGCTGGCACCGGTAAGCATTAAACTAATACTTGACGAAGTGGATTAACTACAGAGTAGGATTGTCATACATAGCCTAATGGTTCCTATTATATGTATGAGAGTTATCCACGCAGGAGTCCAGGTAGAGTAATACCTTTACATGGTGCATATGTAAGAAAACACAGCCGGTGTGAATGATGCATATATTTCCATCAGCCCTCTGGCTGTGCTTCAAGCTGAAAACTGCATTTCCTTGGACTGAGGAATCCCGGCTAAGCCACTCTTTGGGAACGACAAAGGAGAAAGGGTGACCTCTGCTGGTGAAATCAGTTTTTATCTGGTTATTTTCCCCAACCCTGCAAAGAAAAGTGATCTAGAGCAGGAGGAGGTGGGAATGTAACGACGTCCTCCCTGAAATAATGACAATTTTTTCCGCACTAATAATTTCTACAGTCTCATCAACAAAAGGCCATTGTTTGTTTGGCTCAAGAACTCTTTAATGATGTGTAGAAATGAGATTCCACTAGGTTTTTATTATGTTTAATAATTACTCTCTAGAAAGTATAAAGACATGCTTTCATTTGGAACTCAATAAGTTGTTGTCTTTTCCTTTTTTTTTAATATTTCCCTAATGCAATGAAGAATTTGAAACCGATTTTGAAATATGAGGACTAATTACAATAAATGAAACTGCAGCCCCCAAATGCCTTGATAAGGTCTACATTTATTTTTTCAATAAATTCCACATTTTAGGAATTAAAAAATTAAGACACTTTCAAATAGTCTCTATACTTTACAATTGAATATTCTATGAAAAAATGGGAATAAGTTACTTTGCTTTAAATCTCAGTGATGCTCAACAAAACCATTTCCCTGTCATTCTCATTATTTTGCTTGCATGTCTTTCATCACCTTTGACAAGCAAAAAAACACGTATTGTGCTACTGGCTCTCTAACGGTATTCAGTGATTAGTCAGACTCTCCCGGTCGTAGACATCACTTTGGTCTTTGGTCTTTAGCTATGCCAAGTTTAAAGCAAATACCTTATTTCAAGTTTTCTATGGAAAAGCTGTGCAAAATCTTTGAAAAATCATTTTTTAATTGTCTTTATGCTGCTGCACATGTAATTATTATGTCTGTGTAATCAGGCTTGTTGGGGCAGGGAAAAGAAGAGGGGACACACGGGAAAGGGGACTTGGACCCCCATTCAGAGTTATAGAAGCTGGATTATATTTTGGGAGAACCATATGTCCTTTGGGAACCATAACTATAAAAGACATCAGCATCCAGTATAATGGAATGCATGCCCTATCTTTACCAATAAAATTTCATATTCAAATTAAATAAAGTGTTTATTTAAATGCCTGCTTATATGCCCTACATAATATAAGAATTGGCTGGGCACAGAGCACCCCTCTAGTCCCAGGAGTCCCAGGAGCCCCCTCAGGAGTTCATGACAACCAGGGCAGCATAGCAAGACCCTGCCTCTAAAAATAAACAATTTTTTGAAAAAGAATTATAGTTTTGTCAGATGCTTTTCTTAAACCAGTGCACATTTCCCTCCCACTTCTCTCGGTCTGATGAGAAGCCAGACTATTTCACAGCCAATGCTTCTTTGGCTATTGGGCAGAGAGAACAGAGCAGGTGAATAATAGATTTAATATTTATTAGCTGGGCTGCTGCCTGGGCCTACGTGGGGGTGGGAAGGAATGGGAGGACAATGGAAGCAAAAACAGGTCAAATAGGATTCATGCCCAGCACTTGCCATGACCTCTTTACTCCCTTGCTTTTTCTTCTAATATCATAAATACATTACTTCTTTCCTAAGAATACCAAGAAGATGTGAAATTCCCTAAAAGCAATATTTTTGCTTTGTTTTATTTTATAGAGAAAAATGTAAACATTGAATTAAAAAATTCTAAATATCAGCATTTATTTAAATATTATGCCACTATACATTCAAAAGTTTTTTTAAAAAATTAACCATTAGACTCTAAAAATTCAAGTAGTTGTATTTACTATTAATGATAAGAAACAGTAAGGATGGAAGAAACATTTCCCCCAAAACTATATACATTGTTTAGAAAAAGAACACGTTACAGGTGTATTCATTCATAGTAGCATTCAACAGACAGCTATCAATTAAGTAGATTTCTACAAGCACTGAAGTCATTTATCTCATTCAATTAATATTTATTAAGTACCTGCTGTATGCCATACACTGGACTGAACATTAGGGAGACAACAGCTAATCCTTCTGGAACTTATCATATCAGGACAGATATTAACCAAGTGTCCACACCACCAAATATTAAATTGCAATAGTGATGAGTACGACAGCCGAGAGGTAGATGGTGCTACTAGAGCACTGTTTTTCTTAAACTAAAGCATTCTGTTTTAAAAATTTATCTGCATGGCAGGCAAATCTGCCATTGTTGAATTCTGGCCTAGGGCAGAGAAAGCTTAAATCAAAGAACCAAAATCAACATTTTATAGGGACAACATGACCGAGCAAACTGTGAGGTACATCGTCAAAAAGGTGCCTGATTCAATTTAAACATCTTTGCCTGTAAAGATGTTCAGCATCTTTGCCGTGTAAACCAAGCTTCTCAAACTTTCATGTGCTCAGGAACTTTTTGGTAATCTTGTTCAAATGCAGATTCTGACTCTATAGGTCCTGGGCGGGGCCTGAGATTCTGCATTGCTCACAAGCTCCCAGGTGAGGCCAACGCTTCACCTGGGGTGCCTGTACCCCAACCTTCCAAGACATAGAAATCAGATCCAAATGTCTTCAGAAGAAAAGAAAAACCAGGCGGCACCAACTGATCTCCAGAACTTATGTCTACATCTCTTCCCCTTCAAACTCCCAGGGCTGGAGAATGACCATAGGGTCTTGATGGTGCTTCTCAAGCTTGGCTGCACATGGAAATCACCTGGGGAGCTTTAAAAGCACTGGTGTTTGGATTCCCCCTCCAGAGATTCCAATGAAATTGCTCTGGGGCATGGCCCAGGCATCAGGACTTTTTAAACCTTCCCAGGTGATTTGGATGTGCAGCCAAGACTTAAAACCACTGAATTCTGAGTGTCTCCTGCAAATCTCCTTCTCTCTGGGGGACAAAAGATGAAGACCTGACCTGAAGGATTATTTTGTGGGATAAGGAGGAGTTGCAGGTAATTTTCAGGGCTCTCTGCCCTGGAGCTTGTGTATCCCCATGCCTGAGTTCACTGGGGCTAACCCTGGATCTGCCTTTCCCAAAATGCACTGCCTGAGGAGCCAGTCCCCTAGGGAAAAAATGAGAACTCGAAGCAAATAACAAGACATTTGAGGAGCACAGCCATGGCAAAACGAAAATCACCTCTTGGATTACAGATTCCAACAGAAGCAGAAACATTAGAACAGATGGGCCAAGTATTTTTTAATCGTCCTGATAAATATATTAAAAGATAGAAGAAAGAATTCATAGGAAACAAGAAAACATGAAAAGAATCAAATAGACCCAGAAATATTAGTAACAAAAATATAACAACAGAAATAAAGAGCAGAGTTGTTACTGCTGAAGAACAAATTAGTAATTTGGAATACCAGATTGAAAAAATATCCCTGAAGATAGAAGAAAAGGACTGAGAAATAGACAATATAAAAGAAAAGCTACGCCGGGCGCGGTGGCTCACGCCTGTAATCCTAGCACTCTGGGAGGCTGAGGCGGGCAGATTGCTCGAGGTCAGGAGTTTAAAACCAGCCTGAGCAAGAGTGAGACCCCCATCTCTACTATAAATAGAAAGAAATTAATTGGCCAACTAATATATATAGAAAAAATTAGCCGGGCATGGTGGCGCATGCCTGTAGTCCCAGCTACTGGGGAGGCTGAGGCAGAAGGATTGCTTGAGCCCAGGAGTTTGAGGTTGCTGTGAGCTAGGCTGACGCCATGGCACTCACTCAAGCCTGGGCAACAAAGCGAGACTCTGTCTCAAAAAAAAAAAGAAAAAAAGAAAAGCTACAAGATGAGGAAGATAGATGCAAAGGTACTAACATCCAGACAATAGGAGTTCCATTAAAAGAAAGAGAAAAAAAAATGAAGAGGAAAAAATATTTGAAGACATAACAGCCATTTTTCTCATATATATATATATATATATATAAAATAGAATAAATACAGAGGAAAAATGCATACCTAGGTATATTATAATAAAGTTCAAGGATTTTTTTTAGAAAGGAAAAGTTCTGAAAGCTATCATAAAAAGAGCAGACCACATACAAAAGAAAAAGAATCAGAGTGACATCAGCAATATTGGATGAAAAAAAATGGAGTAATGTTTTCACAGATTTGAAGGAAACAGAATTTGGAACCTAATATTTGATATTCAACCTAACTGTCATTCAATATTAGAGTCAAATAAAAATATTCTCAAGCATACAAGATTTGCTGCAGAAAGATGTACACTATAAACAGTGTTGATTGAAGAACTATGAAAGAGAAAAATCCAGGAGGTTCTGCAAGAGATTTTTGGAACAAGGGCAATCAAATATCTTGATAAACTCTGTTGCTTAAAAAAATAAAAAGCAAGTTGAGGCCAAAGAAAAAGAGATATTACATCTATAATAATGCAGAATTGAAAGCTTAGGTTATTTCAACATAATAGGACAGGGAGGGAGAAGGAAGGAATCCTAAATTTTTACATTATTAGGAAAACTTAGGGAGATAAACATATATTACTACAAATAAAAGAAAGATCAGAAGAGAGCATTCAAAAAGTGGCACAAACTGAAAGAACAAGTTAAAATGATAAAAATAGGTCCATGTCTATCATTTCTTATAACAAAGGTAGATGTATTGAGCTCACCACTTAAAACACCAAGGCTGACAGATTGGATTTATTTTTAAATTTTTGATATGTGCTGTTTGCAAAAAAAAATACTTCAAATATAAGGATATGCAAAGATTGAAAGCAAAAGAATGTAAGAGATATTACATAAATATTAATCAAAAGAAAGCTGGCCTGGCTTTATTAACTCCAGAAAAGATAGTCTTTAAGTAAAGAGCATTTTTAGGAACAGAGTACCCTGGGGCACAGCAATTCTACTTCCAGATATAAATGCAAGAGAAAATCATATGTATGTGACCGGGCACAGTGGCTCATGCCTGTAATCCTAGCACTCTAGAAGGCCGAGGCAGGAGGATGGCTCAAGGTCAGGAGTTCGAGACCAGCCTGAGCAAGAGCGAGACCCTGTCTCTACTAAAAATAGAAAGAAATCAGCCAGACAACTAAAAACATATAGAAAAAATTAGCCAGGCATGGTCACACATGCCTGTAGTGCCAGTTACTCAGGAGACTGAGGCAGGATTGTTTAAGCCCAGGAGTTTGAGGTTGCTGTGAGCTAGGCTGACGCCACAGCACTCTAGCCCAGGCAACAGAGTGAGACTCTATTTCAAAAAAAAAAAAAGAAAATCATATGCATGTGAGTGAGACAGACAGATTCTACAATGGCCCCCAACTATCCCAGCTTTCTGGTATTCATACTCCTGTCCAATCCCCTCCCTGTGACTGGGCAGGACTGGTGACGTGCTTCTAACCAATAGAATATAGTATAGGTGATGGGTGTCACTTCCATGATTATGTCACACAAGATTGTAATGTTTGTCAAGCCAGCAGACTCTCTCCTCTGCTGGCTGGAACAAAGCAAGTTAATACTCTAGGGAGGCCCAAGTGACAAGGAACTGAGGGTGGCCTCTGGCAGATAGCCAGCAAAAGAATGAGGCCCTGGTTCTGGCAACCTGCAAGGACCTGAATCCTGCCAACAATCACATGAGTTTGAAGTGATTTCTTCCCCAGTCAAGCCTTGAGATTACACCACAGCCCTGGACTGCAGTCTTGTGCCCAGACTCCTGACTCACAGAAACCATGAAATAACAAATGTGTGATGTGTATATATATATATATATATATATATATATATATATATATATATTTCTTTTTTTTTCTTTGCTATAAAGCTAACGGCTGTTTAATTGACGTCCAGGACAAGAAATAGAACATTGGTTAGAACATTACCAACACTCCCCAAAGTAACCACTCTCCTGACTTTTATAGTAATCTACTTTCTTGCTTTTTTTTTTTTTAGTTTTATCATCTAAATGTGCACCTTAAGATTATAGTTTATGTTTACCTGTGTTTGAACTTATACAAATGTGTATACAGGTTGTAACTGGCATTTTCAATCATTATTATGAGCTTTATCTGTATTGTTGACTGTAGCTGTGATTCATTTTTATTCATTTATTTGATCTCTTGATGTGAAAACCATAACCTATACATTCTACAGTGGTTGGACATATGGATTTCTAGTTTTTGACTATTGATTGTAATAGTGCTGCTCTGAGCCTTCTTGTGCATTTCACCTGTTGTACATATGCATGTTTTTCTACTGGGTATAATCCTAGCAGTGGAATTGCTGCATATGTACATCTTCAAATTTGTTACATAATGCCAAGATGTTTTCTCAAGTGTTGGTTTATGCCAGAGCACATTCTTGCCAGAATGTAAGAAAGTTTTTGTGGTACCACATTCTTTTTGTTTTTTAACACACTAAGTTTTGGGTTACATTGTTACACAGAAATCAATAACTAATACAAGAAGAGACGTGTACAACAATGTCAGTAGTAAAACAAAACAATAACAAAATTCTGGAAACAACATGATGCCCATCAATAGGAGGGGAGATGAATAAACTGTGTCATGATATGGATAAATCTTAACAATATGATACTAAATGAAAAAAAAAAACATAATCCTCAAAAGATCACTTCAGCATGATACCCTTTTATAAAGTTAAAAACAATTAAAATCAAAATTATATATTAAATTAAATATATACATTTCTTATGAAATTAAAGTTCTTTAAAATAAAGTTCTATAAAATAAAGTTCTTATAAAGTTATATAAAAACATATCATATGACCTAACAATACCACTCTTAGGTATTTACTCAAAAGAACTGAAAACATATAGCCACACAAATACCTGTGTGTGAATATTTAAACCAGCTTTATTTGTGATTGCCAAGAACTAGAAACAACCCCAGTGTCCTCTAACTGGTGAAGGAAGAAACACGCTGTGCTGCACACCACCCCCCCAATAGAACTGTACTCAGCAACACAAAGGGACAAACTACTGACACATACACACAACAACGCGGATGAATCTCAAATGTGTTACGCTAAGTGAAAGAAGCCAGACTCAAAAGACCCCATGCCGTGTGATTCCATGTGTGTGACTTTCTAGAAGAGGCAAAACTATGGAGACAAGAAACTGATCCATGGTCTCCAGGGACTAGAGGTAGAAGAAAGGAATTGACAGCAAAGAGGCAAAGGGAACTCTGTAGAGTGGTGGAACCATTCCATATCGTGATTTTGGTAGTAGTTACACAATTGCATTCATTTGTCAAAACTCATAAAATTATACACTAAAAAGGGTCAATTTCACTGTATGAAAATATCTCGATTCAAACACATACATGTGTGTATTTTGTATATATTATATATATATTGCTTGTGTATACGTATATCTCAGGTGAGGCCTCCTTTGACAATCTCCTGAACCATACCCTCTGCCTTGCTATACCCCACAACCCCTTCCTACACCATATACGAAGAACAAAATGAGAAGTTGTGTCATTGGAAATGTTATAGTTAAAATAACCATAGAGAACAGCCCCGAGTGTGGACGGGAGAAGAGGAAGGAGAGTTTCAACAGATAAAGTGATGTACAGAGAAGGGTGTCAGGACATGGAGAGCGTGAACATTCCTTTCTTTGCACTGGGATGGGGAATGTTCGTGACTTTACAATTGTGAATCTCACTCAGCTCAAAGCAGGGAGTCACTGAGTCACTGTCCAGCCACCTGCAGCACAGGGGCGCCCCTCCGCAAGTCAGTAGCCCTGTTTCGTACAGACTCGCTTTGCCTTGGAACACCCTGATAAATGGCCCATTAGCAGCCCACAAAGAGATTAAGAAACAATTCCATTTAAGAGAATGTACAGTTTAGCAAAACGATCCTTGAATCAGAATGTTCTGCTTCTGCTATCTTTTGTGAACAAAAGGAGTAGGGGTTTTGAGGTCACAGTCAGCCTGACCATATTTTGTTCTTATCTCCCTATTTTCTACTCCATAATGAAATTTAAATAGCTTGCTATCGCTAAGTAAATAATTGGCGCCATAACGGCCTTCTGGAAGGTTTTAATTGTGTCAAAGCAGCTCTTCAATTCTAAACATTCCTTCCAACCAAATGATACTTAGAGCTTTGGGTGTCTTCTTGGCAGATGGAGATAGGAACACAAAATGGGATAAGCAGGCGGAAACTTCCCATTAATCATGGAAGTGTTCCTGTATTCAAAGATCATAAAATGCCTGAAGTAACGTCTTTGACTTGGTGAGGGAGGAGGTGGGGTCTAGCTGAGAAGCAGAAAGTCTGGATTTTAGCCCAGCTTCTCGATGTGGGACAAGACGTTCAATAACCTCTTTGAGCCTCATTTCCCTCCTGTGTACGCCAGACTAGCCCAGGCCTGGGCACTGTAGTGGGCAACAGGCTCACTCCATATTCCAGAATTGGAGCTCTTGCCCTTCACCTTGCTGGGTGTCCAGGGATCTGCTTTGGCCCCACCAGTGTCCTAGGGTCCTTATAGAGAAGTGTCCCCACAGGGTGGCCAAACACTGTGGCATACAAGAAAGACTCAGCCACTGGCCAGACGCTGCTAACCCAAGATAAAAGGTCACCCCAGACGAAAGTTCCCACAATCAGAAACAATCGGAAAAGCCAATTAAAACAAATCAAACAGAAACTCTTTACTGCAGGACTTCCCAGAGCCTTTATTTGTTCATGAACTTTGAGATTTTCCTAAAGGAAAGTACTAGAAGTATTTGACATGTTTTAAAAATGCTGGTCCTGATTTATGATGCTGTCTATTTCTTTTGCATTCATTATCTTCTAATTAGGAGAGACTCAACCCCAGCTGTAAAATAGTATCGCCTGTGCCCATCACCCAGGCCTCATCCCCAGAGAGTCACACCTCATTGGTCTGAGGGGTGGGTTTATTTTCAGCTCCCCTAGAGATTCTACTGTGCAGCCAGCAGAAGAAGGTGCCTTCTCCTGCCAGGCCTATTCTAGAGTATTAAAGCACATCCCCACCCCTCAGGTCATTTTGGGGGAGCAAATCCAACAAAGCATCATCTCCCCATCTAGAGTCATGGCTACAAGATCCAGAGCCCCTGGCTACTGGGAGGATCTCCTTGGAGGACCTGGAATGAGCACCAGCATTTTCTAACAGCTACTCGATTGGCACCCTAGCCCTAATCATCTCTTTAAAAACCCTATGGATTTTTTCTCTCAAAATGGAAAATAACTTCACTGATTTTCTGGTTGTAAATTTAAAACCTACTCATTGGGGGTAGGGAACCACATAAAATTGTACAGCAAAAACTAATTGTTCTTCACTACCCCACTGTGAGCATTTTGTGTTTACTTCTAAACCTTTATGTGTTTTTAATATTGTTTTGTAACCAAGTTTTTTGCTTGTCAACATTTCCCAAATGACTTTCCATATCAATATAAATAAAACGATATCATTATTCTTAATGGTCCCATCATATTCTGGGTAGACCATATATAATTTCATAGATCTCTGTGTTTAGCTAGTCTAGTGTTTACCATCAGTGAAGGAACATCTTTGTGTGTAGATCCTATTGGTCCCCTTAGAATAAATTCTTGGAAATGGAAGTGCCAGGTCCAAATCCCAGAAACCAGCAGAACCCACTTGGCTGGGCCTGCATTTCTGTTTCCCCGCCCCTCTCATTTCCCACCCCCAGCCCTCCAGCTTTCTCCATGCTCTAGCCCTTGTACTTTCTCACTGCTGTTGGTCCAAGCCCCTCCACCTTTTATCAAACCTCCCTCCAGGTTCTCTCTTAAAGCCAGCGTTTTACTTTAGAAAGTCGTCTTAGTCCTGTGCAAATCTCCCTGTCCTTGCACCCACTGACCAGTGCAGGCTAGAGGTCCCATCTCCCAGCAGAGGTCACCAAATCCTCTTTTAAGGAACGAGCAAGGAGAAGCAAGCTAAGCCTGTCCCTTCAGGAAAGCCGTGGTGACCTCCCTCCCAGGCACACTCCGGTGCTCCCAGCTTCCCCCAGATACCCGCCCTTCCCTCTGCAGCAGCGCTTGTCACTCTGTGTTATGAGTGTTTACACAGCGGTCTCCCCGAGACACTGCATCCCTTGTCTCCAGCCCAGGGCCTCCTCACCCCAGCGCCACCCTGGCTGAGAAGACGCCTTCAGGGCGTACTGAATGTCTGCTATTAAAAGGCCAGGTTTTCTCCAGGAAAGACTCCAAGCGGTGTTTCTTTCTAATATTCAAAGTTGTAACTATGACCCACATCCCCGCCTTTTGCCAGAAAAAGACAGTCTCAAACTCACACCTAGGCATGACCTCCCCGCTGAATTACCAGGAGTGCACCGCGGCGCCAGCAGTGGAAAGGAGCTCTGCTTTTCTCCTCGCATGTCTATACGCCAGCACTCCCGACCTACCCCAGCCATCACCAGGGCAAGGAGGCTGTTGAGATAAACCCTTGGATGGCAGCCTCGCTCAATAGTGACCCTGCTGGCAAATGTCTAATGCGTTTCGTTCCTGACAGCTCCATTTAGGGACTTGACACAAGTCACAAGCTTATTCCTTTATTCAACCAGTATTTGGCCACAGGCAACACTGTGGTAAAACAGACACACATAGTCCCAGAGGTTACATTTTAGACTGGGCACGGTGGCTCACGCCTGTAATCCTATAGCACTCGGGGAGGCCGAGGCGGGAGGATCGCTCAAGGTCAGGAGTTCGAAACCAGCCTGAGCAAGAGCGAGACCCCATCTCTACTAAAAATAGAAAGAAATTAATTGGCCAACTAAAAATATATACAAAAAAAAAAAAAATAGCCAGGCATGCTGGCACATGCCTGTAGTCCCAGCTATTCAGGAGGCTGAGACAGAAGGATTGCCTGAGCCCAGGAGGTTGAGGTTGCTGTAAGCTAGGCTGATGCCATGGCACTCTAGCCCAGACAACAGAGTGAGACTTTGTCTAAAAAAAAAAAGTCATTACATTTTAGGGAATCCAAAAACTAATAAACAAACAAATGAAATAATTAGGAATTTGAATGAATGCCTTGAAGGAAGCAAAAAGGAGTCTAAAATAAAGAAGATTCTTATTATTGATCACGCTCAATGATCAGGAAGACAAGGGAAGGCCATGTGCCTGCAACAGGGTAGGAGGGGGACATCCTTCCAGGACAGGGAACAAGAAAGGGCCTGGAGCCTGGTGACAGAGGGGGACAGGCTGGAGGTGAGTCTGAGGAGAGGCAGGAGTGTAACGTGTGTATTTAGGCACAAGAGTTTTAAATTATCTGTCAGAATTCAGGGACTAGTTGGTTATTATCAATAAGTTATCCAGATTCAAAATTACTGAATACCTTAGAGTTTTTTGCATCTCTCTTACAAACAATAAAATTATTCTCTTTGACTCTTCAAAGTTTCTCAAATCATGGTTGCATCAAGACAACCCACCTGATAGAATAAAACCAGAACAATATGTTGAAGGAGAATCACATGGAAATTCTCTGACACTCTTCCGATTTCTTTTAATCAAAGAAACAAGGCACATTTGTAGATGTCATTTCGTTTCGGCGTCGTTGTGGTTTTTTTTTCCTATTTTCAACTTTTTAATTGCAACATCTTCATAGATCCCTCAGCAAAGAGGAAAGGAGGCACAAGGAAATGAGGCAGGAAAGAGCCATTTTATACAATTTTCAGGATAGAAATGTGGACCCTCCTTCTCTACTCCAAAGAGCCCTGCTGAAACCGCCCTTTCTCGGTTCCCCACACCACTTTCTCTCCTCTCTGGGGCCCCACTCCCAGCGGTGACTTCTTGCAAATGGAGTTATTTTTGCCTCCGTCTTCATGTTTGTTTGTCTGGCCCCAAAGCTAGAACATATGCAGGCAAGTGTGCACGTAATAGTGTCTGACCTAAAAGGACTGCATAGACGGGACCTGCTTCAGGGAAGGGTAATCCAAGCGTGCATCACTGGGAAATACGACAACATTCACACAGTCGTCCTCATTCAGGGCCATCTGTGAAAAGAACATGCACTGAATCCTTCTGAGTGCTGCCTTTAATACCCTGCCTCCAGGTCAGAACATCTCCAACTATTCAGCCCCAGGAAGTTTGTCTTTGAGGATTTCCAAAAGTGACTCAGATCCCAACACCTGGAGAAGTGGGGAAGGCAGGGAAGGATGGAAGACACAATGGCATCTGAATGCCTGGATTAACATGGCTCACTCAGCCAGCCTCTTTATTGTTACCCTGAAACTACTTCCAAAACAAGTCTTTTTGAAACAATTCACTTTGAAAATGTGTACTAGGCTCTTAGAAGGTCTTTGCAACATTGCCAAGAACTATAGGAAGACAAAGAAAAGCAAAACATAATAATTGGCCTTCAAACACTTTCACTAATTAAATGTTCATTGAAAGGTTCTTATCATCTAATGGGGAGGATGAAAGGGAACCCAGTGAAAAAGCAGTCCAACAGCACTACATAGTTAATCTAAGAGCTACAAAATGCTGCAGGAAGGCAGAGAATTCTCCATCTGTGAGGATCAGGCAGAGCTTCACAGAGAAATTGTCTCTAAATTCAGTTCTATTTCTTATGCCTCAGGTAAGTGCTGAA
Organism: Microcebus murinus; assembly: GCF_040939455.1. NCBI lineage: Eukaryota > Metazoa > Chordata > Mammalia > Primates > Cheirogaleidae > Microcebus > Microcebus murinus. The sequence goes on along the minus strand of NC_134111.1, from coordinate 90,035,624 downwards.
AGAGGTTGGGTTTTGCCAGGGTCAACTTTTCTTGGCACTTAAATTACAAGGAAACATCAAAGAGTTTTTATAACTATAAGAAATTTCAGGGTTCTAAAATCTTAAAAAGAAAGGCTGGGATTCTAAAATTTCAAGATGAATGTGCCAGCCAGCTGAAGGTGCAGGTCAGGGGTAGGGTACCCTGCATTTTGCCACACCCCGAACTAAAGGCTCCTTTGCTGTATTGGGCAGAAATAGGTGCAGGAAAAACACCCAAAGCCTCAGCAAGGGCTTTCTAGTTCCTTCCGTATCTAATCTAGGCCATGACAGCCGGGATTCCTTGTTTAGTAAGAAGATATATAAAACAGACCAGTGCTCATGGTCAATGGGACAGTGTGTTCTTTCTAAGCAGACAGAACCCCTGAGAGTTATTTTTAGGCCAAAAGCATCACATGCGCTGCATACACTTGAGTAACATCCCCCTGCCACACCCCAAGCAGACATCACAAATCAATTACGGCGTCATTCTCACCAAGCCCAGATGCTACCCCAGAAACCATTCAACATAAGGCTCCAGGAAGTCACTACCGATCAACAGGAATTGTCACAAGAGATAAGAGCCAAGGGACCTCTCTGTCCTCAACTGTACAACAGTTCACCGTGTGGGAGTCTTGTTTTCTGATGAAAAGAACTATGGGATGGGTAGACCCCTAATTAGGGTCTTGGGTCCTGCCTTACGGAAAATTAAGATAAATCACTAAGAAGATGGCTACATATTCTTAAACAACATGAATTTATTATGTACAAAATTCCAAGGCTCCCTGAATAAATGATACTCTTATATTCTAGGTTGACTTGGGTTTGAATTACAAAATAGCTTTAATATACAGAGGTGCCAACTTTCAGAGCAGTTAACTTGGGGGGTTAAGTCACCAAAGGGTTTGCCAAGGATTCCTTTAAATACCAGGCTCCTCTCCACCAAACGTGTTAAAGACTCTTAACTACCTGACAGAAAAGGAAAGAAAGAAAGCAGTTGGATAAATACAAATCCCATCTGCAGCGAGGCACCATGGCCGTTTGAAAATTAATCCCAAATGACCAGGAAGCAGCTATGAGAAAAATGCGATTCTATTTACACAAGTCTGATCTATACACACTTCTTCAGAAACCACTCGATTCTTTGAAACGATCACACGCTGGGCTTGACCTACAGGGCCTTGCGGCTGAATAGCTGTCAAGTGAGAACCACAGGCCAAGGACAGAACAACCTCATGGAGAGGCAGGAAAAAAACTGGTCATTCATCACTGAAAGCATGCATGAGACCCTCTCCAAAAAGCATAAGTCAACCGCTCTGAAGTCATTCTGAGGTTTTCGCCCAATCACAGAGCAGTCATTCTCATTCGGGGGTTACAAAGGTCAGCCGCACCATGGCCAGTTTAATTTAGAACAGTGGTTGTCAAACTCCATCCCCTGGAGGTGCCTCAGGGCTGCCCAGCTGGCAGTGGAAGTACAGTGTACAGGACCCCAGCACAGCCCCCAGCAAACACACCAAACCCACACGCTTCGATCTGAGCAATCTCTGTCATCTCCTCTACAGCCTGGGGCTACACATGAGATTTCATTTGCAAAGAAAGGGCTTCACTACCAAATAAAAAAAATATATATTTTTTTAATTACTGATGTTATCTGTTCTAAGATGTCATCAGACATCAACATGGTCCCCAGAACCAAACCAGTGAACAGAAGAGTAGGGCAGGGAGATAAATGTTCCTGAACTAAAGCAGGACCTGCAGGACTGAATTTTTTTCTTTTTTTACTTTTTATTTGGAAATAATTTTACACGTAAAGAAAAATTGCAAGAATTTTTAAAAAGGAAAAAATACCTGTATTTTTTTAACCAGGATCTACCAATTGCTAACAGTTTACCATTTGTGTTAGTATTTGCTTCCCCTCCCCATACACACACACACACACACACATATATGTGTATAATATAAACATATGTATATGTTTCCCTTGAACCATTTTAAGGAAAGTTACATGCATCATGGCCTCATGCTCCTAAATATATCATGTATTTCCTATGGATAGAGACATTCTCTTACATAACTATAGCATGATTATCAACTTCAGTAAATTTAACATGGAAACAATACTTTTGTCTAATTTACTGCCCATATCCCATTTTTGTCAACTGCCACAATAATGTCCTTATAACATCTCCCCACCACCACCACCCCAGTACAGAATCCAGTCTGGGGTCAGAGACTGCATTTAGCTGTCACGTCTCTTTATCCTTCGTTCATCTGGAGCACTTCCAGAGCCTTTCTTTTTCTTTTCTTTTTTTTTTTTTTTTGAGACAGAGTCTCGCTTTGTTGCCCAGGCTAGAGTGAGTACTGTGGCATCAGCCTAGCTCACAGCAACCTCAATCTTCTGGGCTCAAGCGATCCTGCTGCCTCAGCCTCCCGAGTAGCTGGGACTACAGGCATGCGCCACCATGCCCAGCTAATTTTTTCTATATATATATTAGTTGGCCAATTAATTTATTTCTATTTATAGTAGAGACAGGGTCTTGCTCTTGCTCAGGTTGGAACTCCTGAACTCAAACGATCCGCCCGCCTCGGCCTCCCAGAGAGCTAGGATTACAGGCGTGAGCCACCGCGCCCGGCCCAGAGCCTTTCTTTATCATCCATGATGACACTTTTCAAGTCTAGAGGAGAAGAAGGAAGGAAGTCCAAGAACAAGCAGCAGATGTGGAATGGAAGATGAAAAGTATTTCAGTAACCACCTCGAATGAAGGCACTGTATATTGAAACATCAAAGTTCATTCCAGTGTGAGGTTTTCATTCAGAAAAAGCTCATTATTTCCCCCATTTGACTTACTGCAGCTTTTCAACAGACATTTTCTAAACATATATTTAAATACAAATTCCTATCAGAATAAGAGAAGGATGTTACATCCTAGGGATAATGGCTAATGTCTAGTGAACAGGAAAAAACTTAGAATCTTCATGAAGTTTGTCCAGATCAATCTTTTGGTGCCTAAGTAAATCTTCAAGCTTCAGTTACAGGTGTCAGTGCAGAATGGCACCTCGGTGACAAATGGAAGTCAGTGGGATTCAATGAAGCCTGAAATTTAAGTACAGAATCATTTACTAATAGGCATTAATGACTAATAAGGTGCTGTTATCACTAATGTAATAAGTAACTAAACTTGAGAGCTTGCCAACACTTCCATGTATTATTTCTTTGGATCTTTATAGCTTCAGGAAATAAGTTGCACGATAGTCTTTACAGAATAGGAAACCAGATCTTACTTACTTTATTCAAGATCACTGGGTCCTGATATTCTGAGCCCGGTGGCTGCATACTGCAGGCCAAAGGAGCTGAGTTAAAACCTAGCAAGTGATTAGAATTGACTGGAGAAACAGGAAACCAACTCTAATTAAGGAATTTGCTAATTACCCTTCTCTCTGCAGACATTACTCCATTCTTGGTCTTTAGCCCTGGCATGGACTTGGCCTCAATTATGCTTTCTGCAAAACAGCAATGGCAGAGAATATTGTTTCCAAGTTACATTTGGCCACAAAGCAAATCCCTTCTGTCCCTTCTAGAGCTATATGTCCCAGACCTTAGAGCACAGAGCTTCCCACTGCTCCCTGGAAGCCACATTAAAAGCCCACCTTATAGGTTCATGCCTATAATCCTGTCGCTCTGGGAGGCTAAGGCAGAAGGATCACTTGAGCTCAGGAGTTCAAAACCAGCCTGAGCAAGAGTGAGACCTCGTCTCTACTAAAAATAGGAAAATTAGCCAGGAGTGGTGGTGCACACCTGTAGTCCCAGCTACTCGGGAGGCTGAGGCAAGAGGATCGCATGAGCCCAGGAGTTTGAGATTGCAGTGAGCTATGATGACACAACTGCATTCTGCCCAGGGCAGCAGAGCAAAATTCTGTCTAAAAAACAAAACAAAACAAAGCCCACCTTCCTAACTCTCCATCCAGGCTTTCCTAGGCATGAGCTCCCCAAGGCTCTGGTCCCACCAGCTTCCCTCTTGGTTTTTCCTTCTTCTTTTGCTCAATTTGGTAACAGAGGCTTTGGCAATTCTACTTCCTGGCCAACTGAGAAATCTGGGATACAGCCCCCAGAACCACCCCAGGCCCCACAGGGCATTGCCAGTGCTCAGTACTCACCCCAGGCCAAGGCTTAAAATTGTCAATGACTGAAACAAAGGACAGGTCATCAGCACTTTATGTGCTCTTCTGGCCCATGTGCAACTATCAATTCAGCAAGCTTTCTTTACCATCTACCACTGAGTACTATAGCAATTAAATATAATCAAGGGAAAAGGAGGAGAATGTGGAGAAAAGAAGTTGCATGAGCACACAGATCCAGCTATATCCGTGTTCCCCTCTCTATTTGTGGTGCTGCCTCAAGCATAGTGGATGTCTTAGTCCATCTGGCCAGGTACAACTGAAATACCATAGACTGGGTGGCTCAAACATTTATTTCTCATGGCTCTGGAGGCTGGGAAGTCCAAGAACAAGCAGCAGGCAGAGTCGTGTCTGCTGAGGCCCCTTCCTGGCTCACAGATGGCTGTCTTCTCACCGAATCCCACGTAGCACAGGGGCAGGGGGCTCTCTGGAGTCTCATATATAAGGGCACTAATCCCATTTGTAAGGGTTCCAGTCTTATGGCCTGATCACTTCCCAAAGGTCCTACCTCCAAATACTATGACATTTGGGATTAGGTTCCAACATGCAAATTCTGAGAGGACACAAGTATTCAGTCCATAGCAATGGTTAAGGGCACAGGTTCTGGAAGCAACTACCTGGGTTCAAATTCTGGTTCTGCTACTGACTGTGTCACTTTGGGAAACAACTAACCCTCACTATGCCCCATTTTCTTCATCTGTGAAATAGAGATAATGATAATAGGACCTATCTCATGGTCCTATAGGTTATAGAGCCTACACATCAGTTCTTGACTGCTCACCGGCACTTTTTTTACATGCTAGAGATATAAACTTAAAATGCAAAAGTTCCTGATGCAAGCAGAGGAAATTAACCCTGATTAATACAGATTCCACTGCCTCTCTCTCCCTCTGTCTCTCTCTCCCTCTCTGTTTCTGTCTCCCTCTCTCCCCTAGATTACAGCAACATCTCCCTGATATCTCTCCTTCTATCTGTCTCTCCTCTTCTGATCTCTCTCTCTGCACTGCTGCCAGACCATTCTCCCTAAAGCAGAGCTCTGCACCCCCACAGAGCATTAAACGCCCCCACACCCCTCCCACTCTCTGCAGCCACCGTGATTTGGTCCCTACCTACCTTTCCACACTTTCCCCCACTCCTTCCCTTCTTGCCCAACCAAACCCAATTATTTCTCATGTCACATCCCTCCCCAGTCTTTCCCACCCTCTGTCTTTACCCATGTTCTTTCCCTTTGTGTGCCCAATTCTGGACTGCCCTTCAAGGTTCAAATGACATTCCACCTCCCCCATGGAGCCAGCCTACCCTGTAGCCAGGAGTAATTCTTTGTCCTCAGAAGCTCTCCAGCACTCACCTCCCATTTGTCACAGTCTATGCCAAGTCTATGCCAAGATCACATTCCTGCCAACCTACCCTGGGGTTCCCTCTTGCCCCCACTGAGGCCCCCAGACCCACCTGCTCTCTTGCTCCTTTTCCCCCCTTACATGGCAATCTCCTCAGTCCCAGCCTTCTTTCCTGCCTCAGAGACAGGGATACTTCGCCCATTCGCTTAAATTAAGGGCTTTACCCTCAATCCCTCGATCCCTAGGAGGAACCCTTGAGGAGGGGAGGTAGAAAACATGATAAATGTGAGGCAAGTCACAGGCTTAAGGAAGCTCTCAAGTGTCTTTTTCTCCCTTTTTAAATTAAGCTTTTTACTTTGAAATCATTGTAGATTCACATGCAATTATAAGAAACAATACAAAGAGATCCCATGTACCCATTACTCAGTTTTGCTAATTGTGCTGTACTGCAAAACAATAGTACAATATCACAACCAGGAAAATGACATAGATACAATCCACTAATTTATTCAGATTTTCTCACCTTTACATGTACGTGTGTGTGTGTGTTCATTTTTATGCAGTTTTATTCCATGTGTAGATTGGTGTATCCACTACTATAGTCAAGATACACAGCTGTCCCTTTGCCACAGGTCCCCCTGCTGTTACCCTCTTGTAATTACATACATCCACCTCACTCCTACCCATACTCCTGTCCCTAATCAGTTCTCCATCTCTGTGATTGTTTCAAGAAGGTTATAGAAATGGAATCATACAACATGTGACCTCTGGGATTGACCTTTCTCACTCAGCACATAGTTCCATGTATCCATAATTCATTCCTTTTTATTGCTGAGTACTATTCATTCCATGGTATGAATGCACCATAGTTTGTTTAACCACTCGCCCATTGAGAAACATCCTGCCTATTTCCAGACTTTGGCTATTACAAATAAAACTGCTATGAACATTTGTCTACAGATTTTTATACAGTCTTTCTCTGTTTTTAGAAATACAAATGCAAATTTCTATGGACTTTTGTTATGGAGATTTTATTTTCTTTAAACTTATACATTAAACAAGGCAGTCACAAGTCTCTTCTGACCACAGCTCCTGCTCGGTGGTTCTGGCATTTTCTTAAGCAGGAAGCCATAACTGACACTGGGCTTCCCTGTTCTGGTTTTACACCTCTGGGTGGGGCTGACCAAACTCCCCCTCCTCACATTTTAAAACTACTGTCAACATCCTCCATGAAGGCCCTTTCCCCAGAAACTAGGAAAGAGAGAGAAATAAAAATCCAGAGCAGCTCTCTCCTGGCTCAAGTGCACACTATGTACCTCCAAGGCCCCTCACACTAGAGAGCACCTTTTCATGGTCCTCTGCACCTCATGGGAGAGGGTCTTGGGGAGCATTTCTTCACATCATTACATCCTGTTGCTTTCTACCTTAACACACCATAGAGTAGCTTTGTGTGTATCTGTATCCCTCCTATCCTGACTACACTTGACTTCTCTCCTCCTAGACCAGGGATCCCCAAACTTTTTAAACAAGGGGCCAGTTCACTGTCCCTCAAACTGTTGGAGGGCCAGACTATAGTTTTAAAAACACTATGAACAAATTCCTATACACAGTGCACATATCTTATTTTGAAGTAAAAAAACAAATGAGCAAAAACACCCACATGTGGCCCGCTGGCCATAGTTTGAGGATGCCTGTCCTAGACTGTAAACTCCTCAGGGAAGGATCTAAATTTGGTGCACCTTTGCAGCCCTCCAAAGCATACAGAGACCAATCATGCCGTGCATGAGTAGCTACTCATTCAAACGTTAAATTTAAATGGATGAGACTCATTAATTAACTAAATCAGCGAAGACCACACTTAGCAGGGGGAAAAAAAAAATCTATGGAGACAATAGGGCCCAAAACCATCACACAAAGGATGGATAGAATTTAGATTTGTTGAGGAGGGAAGAAATAATGTAAGCAGAGGTTGCAAGAACTTTAAATCAATGTTCTGAAAAAAATTCTCTGTCCACCTCTCTAACAAACACATCTAGGGATGGCAGGGGAACCTTCAGCCCTGCGCAGCCTTCTTAGGAACTCAAGTATTTCTGACGTGAGATTGTTTCAGGGCTCTTAGATTCTAGCTACATCTGGGATAACTGGTCTTCTGGAAAACCAGTGATAGTTTCAAGGACAACCTCAGACCCAGGCACTATAGTGTGCACAATTATTCTAGCCCTACCACCTCCACTCAAATTTGGGGATTAAAAAATAATACTAATAAAGGCTGTGTGTAGGCCGGGTGTGGTGGCTCACACTTGTAATCCTAGCACTCTGGGAGGCTGAAGCGGGCGGATTGCTCAAGGTCAGGAGTTCGAAACCAGCCTGAGCAACAGTGAGATTCCGTCTCTACTATAAATAGAAAGAAATTAATTGGCCAACCAAAAATATATAGAAAAAAATTAGCCAGGCATGGTGGCACATGCCTGTAGCCCCAGCTACTCAGGAGCCTGAGGCAGAAAGATCGCTTGAGCCCAGGAGTTTGAGGTTGCTGTGAGCTAGGCTGATGCCATGGCACTCTAGCCTGGGCAACAGAGCGAGACTCAAATAATAATAATAATAATAATAAATAATATATATAATTAATAATAAATAATATAATAAAAATAATAATAATAAATAAAGGCTGTGTGTGTGTGTTGAGGATATGAAGGGAAGGGTTGGAATGAAATTTGTTGAATAAATGTGGTATTCCATATTCTCCAATCTGCATAATTCATAGTAAGAAAAGCCATTAGGCTCATACCAGGCTCTTCTCTGTGAGAGCCTTTTAAGGGAAATTCGTTGGACTTATAACCAACACAAGAAATTCTACCTTGGGAAAGGAAGCAGTTTTATTACAAGATGGACTATCAATCCCAAAATAATTACTGATGGTGAAGGGAGGATTCAAACCAATTAGGGTTTTTGCTCAAGTTGATCCTGTCCCAGCTTCTGATACTCCTGTGAAGTCTTTATGTCTGCCAGGGCGAGTCCCTCCCAGCTGCCGGAGGTCACAGATGAGAGGGGCAGCCTGACCCGGGCTTCACACAGAGCTGATGTCCCCACTCCTTGCCCCACTGTGCTCTCCGGCTCTCGCCTCTGATTATCTGTCTAAAGGAAGTTATATGTAACTGGAACTGCTTTGCAAACTAAGCCATGTGGAAGCCATTTAAAATCATTTCACTTCTAATTATAAACCAGATAGAGCCCTTCTCATGCAAGGGCAGGAACACTTCAGAGACTGTCAGGGTTCAGAACATTCCTTGGGTGACAGGTGGTTGGAATATTTAAAGAACTTGCTGTGCCCAAGATAACCTTGACTAGAGGAGTGAGCAGGGGAATTTTAAAGGAATATGAACTTTGCATACAAAGTCAGAACACATGAAGCACTTACTCAGACCTGATTGTAGAAAATGTATAGGGACAGGCGGGACCATTGGGTTTCCCTGGGAGACCACATGGTGGCAAGGAGGAACGGTGGGCCTTGGTGGTGGGCAGAGCTAGGCTAAATAAACTTGGACGAGGTACTAAGTCTCTCAGAGCCTCAGTTTATACATTTATAAAAGGTTGAAAATGATGCCTACTTGCAGGGTTGTTGTTCTAAAAACTAAATGAGAACATGTATGTGAACCCATCTAGCCCTGTGTTCAACACATGGCTGCTGCACCACCACATGACAATTATTATCCTACTTTTATTAAGTTATAATTATGTGTTTGGCATAGTGGTCAGGACTGGTCTGCTGCATGTGGCTGGCTGTGCTTAGGCAGGGAGAGTTCACAATGGCCCAGGAAATTGGACGAGAGAAATGCAATCTCCAACTTCACTACTGGGACATAAATCTCATAGCTTTTTACCTTTCCCATCTTCTTCCCAATTCTCAGCCCTTCTAGACAGAGTGGCACATTTTAGAAATTCAGTGTAGGAGACAACATCCAGCACTAAGGACTCTAAGGGACGAAGAGATCAAATATCATGATCTTACATGAAAGCATATGTCCTGCTCCGTGAACGCAGACCTCGTAAGTTGACCCATCACAGAGTCATGGAGGCCAGAATGAGACTAGACCAGATGAGCATGTGCACTAGACTGGACTCTAGAATGGTTGTAGGTAAGGGACATTACTACCCTAGGGTCCCAGGTATGATCAACCCTGGTGGGGCAGTCTGCCCACTGGAAGTTTAATGAACTGTAAATAAAACAATTATTAATATTTCAGCATTACTCAGTTGCCTCATCTGATGAAACCCAGGGGTAAGCTCCTTGTAAATCCATCATACTTCATCAGTTGCCCGTAAATTTCAGACATGTCAGTTACTGCTCCTTTTCATGGCTGGACAAGATATCTTGGGTTACAACTTGGTAATCCAACCTATGTGTGCAAAAAAAAAAAAAAAGTAGAGATGTAAGTCAGAAGCAATATTCAAAATATTGTGACAGCCAGGATGACACTGATACAGACCAACCAGGCATGAGCATCAGGAAAGACATTGTCCCTTTCCACAAAACTGGTCTGACAGTGCCAGTGCATGTTGGCTGAGAACCCTGAATGGAATTGATTTTTCTTCACATTGGTAGTCAGAATGCACATTAACCAGCTAGTACTAGCTTTACACAAAAACTTGAAAGCCAAGTTTAATCCTGTGTGATTGGAAAAAGCTGAGCTCTCCATCCCCTCAAACTGGGCTTAAATGCAGAACTCAACAGGCTTGTAATAACATGCAATGCCACTATCTAGCATGAGTATAATACCATTTTACAACACAAAGGAGAACTATTGAGTTCTATTCATGGGAGAAAGTGATGCAGAGGTTCCTCTCTTGGTGGGATAGAAAGCATAAGTCACAGCATATATTTTTCCTGTAATTAATTTTTATGAAAGCAAGCATAAAGGATAACGCACCTGATTTCCGTATTTTTTAATGGGCCCTGGGGGAGTTCTAACAAACCCAGAGAGGCGAAACAATGATGGGATTCATCCAGATCAGCTGATGAGTAAGCAGAAAATCCCAGTGTGGGAAGTAAACTTGCTTTGTTATCCTTGACTGCACTTCCTCCCCATCCCCTGTGCCCCATTCCCCCCAGGCTGGACCACACAAAATCCAAAATCCACCCCCAATAGATGAGAATTTCCTGTTTCAAAGGACCCCGAGGAAAGTCCACTTGGTCTTTATCCCAATGACCAGCCTCCCTACCCCCTCATTGTCAGAAAACTCTGCCTCACAACTGAGCCGTATGCAACTGACATGCCCAGCCTTTCTGTCCCCACCCCCACCGAGGGGACACTTTCATGCGTCAGCCTCTCCCCAGAGTATGGGCACTGGAGCCTCCCTCCCTGAGTGGCTTAGTAGGTGTCACCACCTGCAGGAACTCCGACAGAGCCCTGGCAGCAGAGCCTGAGCAGGTGGAGGGACTAGCCAAGAACTCGGTGCCAGGTGGAGTCCTCTGCCCCACTGTGGGGACTGGGAGTGTGCCCATCATCACAGCCGTCCCTCCCTGCTCCCGCCTTCCCCCCTTGGTAGACTGCAAACCAGCCCTGGAATCCAGGATCCAGGTGGGCTCTGCTTCTACCACCTCATGGACCCAAAGCCCCAGGCACCTTCTCTTCCCCAAGCTTCCTCCCAGGACTAGTGACTTTCTCCTCTCAGATGCTGCTCCCAAAACTTCTGCTCACACCCCCTTTTCTGGAAAATGGAACTACTCATCACCTTTCTCCATGTCCCCAGGAGTCCCAGACCTCTCCATGGGAACAGGAGAGGGGTGCTTTCAGTGACTCAAAGATTTATTCTCCCCAAGGTATCTTCCCAACCCTCTCTTGCTAGAACAGTGGGAAACACAGGTTTAATCTCCAAGAGGACATACTGCTACATTTATGATGCACATTTATTTTCAATTTGTTTAATTTCCTGTATAGTTGATATTGAATAAAATTGATGATTCCTCTCTGTACAGTCCTTGAAAATTACTGTAGAAACCCTCCCCATTATTCTTTTTTCTCAAGTCAGAATCTAGTTCCTTTCCTTCACATGCCAGACAATTCAGATAAAATCCCACTAGAGCAAATACAATTAAGTAAATGTTCTACATAAAGCAATTTGCCTTCATTAAAAATTTCATTGTAAAATGCCAATGTGAAAACAGTAAATTTTTATTTCAGCAGCTTTGTATTTACACCAACTACAGATGCATGTCTCGTTTAAAATCAGTAGCAATTTACTAATTAATTAATTGCATTAAAGAGATTACAATGTGGGTCGCTGCTGTTCCTGATAATTTTTGGTCTTTCATGCAGGGTATCTGAAAGTAAAAATACACTGGTATTTATAGAATGTGTCTTTGCACCAAATAAATTCAATCTAATCCAAGAAGAGGTGCTCTTTTTGGTGCAGAGAATATCAAGTTTGGTGCAAAACCCTAAAACCTTGGCATGATTTTGATTCCCCAAGTCACTCCATCTCCCTTTTCTTCAAACTAAGTTTCTTTGACAGGCTGGAATCTTAGATTTAGATTCCAAATGGGAAATATGATACCCAAGCAGTAGCTGTAAATGGGTAACAAGATCTGCCTCCAGGTCCCTGAATTTGGACATGACACGGCAGTCTCAGGTGCAATTGTCCTTTGCACCTGACCTTGGCATCTACATTTCTCTTTGGAAGCTGAGCCCTGGCACTGTTGAGCCCCACCCATCCTTCTGAATACAAGCACAGGGACACACGAGCTTAGAGAAACCACATTCGTGGTTAAAGCTGCATTAGCATACCAGTGGACCTACTAAATCAGAATTTCAAGGAGCAAAAAGCCCGCAGCCAGCATTTAAACAAGCTCAGGCTGAAGTGTGAGCACGAGAGGGACAGGACAGGAGGTCATGAGGCTGTAGAGCAAAGGTCTCCCGCCAATGTCTATGCAGGTAGTTGATGAACCATTACCCACAGTGTGAGGCCATGTTACTGTGAGTGGCACAGGCCCTTCCTAAAGCCATTTACCCTAGAACAGGGCATTAAAACTCAGCGGGCAGGCTTGAGAGAAGAGATAGGACTCCCTCTTCCTGCACATAGCGGTCCTAGGCTGGACTCAGTATATACAGACTGTCAGGGTGCTCCCGGGAGATGAGATGGGGAAATTGTCCCTGGTGAAAACCCCCAACTGGGAGCTACGAAGGGAGGCCCCAAGGACAGAAACACACACCAGCCTGCTCTCAGCTGTGCTCTGGGAAAAGACCTGTGTCTTCTGTCTGCCAGAGCAGTAATCAGGGAGCAGAGCCCAGGGGCTGGTGGGCGAGGACAGCAGCAAACAGTTCCCCAGGAGGACGGCAGACCTCCAGAGACAAGAGTTGGAACCGGGAGTTCTGCAGGTGAGAGTCCAGAGTGGGGTGAGGGCTGCGGTGTTGGGGGAAAGTGGGGAGGGCCTTGGACGCCGTGCTAGGAGTTCGGATGTCAACCTGAAGGCCAGGGGAGCCCTTGAAGAGTTTTCAGCAGAAAGAGCAATACGGTCAGCTTTGCGGCAGAGAGAAACAGCCCCAGCAGGCAGGGGGAACTGCGTGGGGAGAGGGATGTGGGGAGGAGAAGGAAGCAGAGGGATGAGTTAGGAAGATCCTGGGATCATTTGGTTCAGACCTTGAATGGATCGAGCTCCCGCACCACCTTCTCCACCCCAGCCTCCCCGCCGGGACCCCATCATTTTCTCTCCACTCAAGACCCCCCGCTGGGGAGATCCTTTCTGGACAGCCCCGCCTAGAACTGCTCAGGTCCCCAGTAGCTACTTTCTCCCTCTCTCTCCCTGGCACCAGCTAAACCACTTGGTACGATAGTTTTATTTAAGATCAACTCTTTCCAGCTGTGGTTATTTACACCTTTGGTCCCTAGAAAGACAAGGACATTTGCAGGAGAAACTGATGCCCCGGCTGACACCCTTGGGGCAGCCTTGCTCCAGGGCCGGGTCAACACAAATGCTCATCTGTGCTCCTTGGTGGTAGGAAGTGGCTGCTCCATGCATTGCTCTTCGTATTATCTGTACTCGTGTTCCTTTGGCCCTGCTTCTTTTTGCAGTGGCGTTTGGCTTAGCTCCAGCCACCAACTCTGAGGCAGCCATGGGGAGGCACCTCGCATCCCAGACCTCCAACTCCAAGGCACCCTGAGAACGAGCGCCACCTTGCTCTACCTGCACAACAGCCTAGGACGCTGCTCCCAGCCTCCCCTCGCTCCCTCCCTCCTTCACTGGGGTCAGTCTTGCATCACAGTCTGACAGCTCCCAGACTTGCTGTCTCCCATGTTCTCCCACATGGGCATTTCTGCTAATAAAATCCTTGCTCCTTTCTTTTTTCAGACCCTGCCTCACCCTGTCACCAGGCTGGAGTACAGTGGCACGATCACAGCTCACTGTAGCCTCAAACTCCTAGTCTCAAGTGATTCTCCCACCCCAGCCTCCCAAAGTGTTGAGATTATAGGCGTGAGCCACTGCACACAACAAAAATCCTTGCATGCAAATCTTGACTTTCGCTTCTCCAAGGACCCAGATGAACACCGCTCTCAAGAAAAGAGAGACAACAGATGTGCACTTGGAACAGGGTACCCTTGGGCCCCTTAGTCTTTCAGTCCTCAAACATCCATGGAGAGCTTACCGTGCACCTGGCACTGGGTTGGGTGCTGGGGAGGACGATTTTAGTGCTTCCAGGAGGAGGTGGGTTGGGGAGAGGAGCTCAAAGTCAGGTCAGAATCGTCAGTCCGGCCAGAGCCCTGGGCACTGCCAAGAACCCAGCATGGCTCCCCCCAGACTCCAGCAGGAGGGAAGATAGGAAATCATTCTTTTTTTTTTTTTTTTTTTTTTTTTGAGACAGAGTCTCGCTTTGTTGCCCAGGCTACAGTGAGTGCCGTGGCGTCAGCCTAGCTCACAGCAACCTCGAACTCCTGGGCTCAAGCAATCCTGCTGCCTCAGCCTCCCGAGTAGCTGGGACTACAGGCATGTGCCACCATGCCCGGCTCATTTTTTCTATATATATTAGTTGGCCAGTTAATTTCTTTCTATTTTATAGTAGAGGGGTCTCGCTCTTGCTCAGGCGGGTTTCAAACTCCTGACCTCAAGCAATCCGCCCGCCTCGGCCTCCCAGAGTGCTAGGATTTACAGACGTGAGCCACCGCACCGGGCCAGGAAATCATTCTTTACACCACCCCTTCTGAGGAATATTCTGCAGCCCTGGTAGAATGACACGGTTGTGGAGAACACCTAGCCAGTGTGATTGACAGGACCCAAGCACAGGTAAGGCAGAAGAGGAGGCCGAAGGATTAGAAACCATATAAGAAATGCATTTTAGCAAAAAACCAAATGTAAAATCAAGCTGAACAATTGTATCGGTTTACTTGTAACAGGCCTTCTTCGTGAAAACCAATAAAGTCCTTGCCAGTCAGGTGTTCTTGTGGAAATTTTTTGAAAAAATCAATTTAGACTCTTAATGAAAATGAATCCTAGGGCATGAGAAAATTTTGTTACCCATCGATGTTGCCTAATGGTGGCTAACAGGATTCTCACACTCGTACCTGACTGAGGATTAGGACGCTGCTGGCAAGTTTATTAAATGAAGTCATTGTAACAAGGCAGCCAGCTACCTGTGCAGAGCTCTGCTCGGCGGTTCGGTTCGTGGTGGGTATCATTTAACGAAGAGCATTGAGTTGATGGGCTCAATAATCAGGTTAATCCGCCTTTTCATTATGATCTGGGGGATGTGACAAAAAGGAGTTTCAACATGATCTAAAGACAAGGTGGAGCAGATGAGTGACACCAAGAAAATCAAGCAGCAGCCTAAAAGTTGTTAAGTCTCCACATCTGTCACTAGGTGGTTAAACACCTCCCAAGAGCTTTCACAAAAGCAGACCTGTAGGAGAACGAACAGAGGGAAATGTGGGGCTCAGGCCAACCCCGTCCAGCGGGCTGCGTGTTGCCGCACAGTTGGCTCAAGCAGATGTTGGGAGCCAAAGGAGTTGCCAAAGGTGTCATCTAGTTAGGGGATTATATTGCTAACAGAGCCAGCTCCAGGCCACCTGGGAAAGGTACCTTGCTCTCTGCAGTTCCCTCCCTTCCCTCTGTGTGTGCTGAAATGCCCTCTCCCTCTGTTCTGACGTTCCCTTTCCAGGACCTCAGAAACAAGAGGGGAAGAAAGGACAGCTGCTAAATGTTCCATTTGGTCATCCTCTTCCCTCCACAGCCACACAGCCACCACAGTGGGGTCTGCTGATGCATGGCTAAGAACTGGGATGTCTGAATTGCATTTGTCCCCTCCCCTGCACCACAGTCACCCTCTGGTATCTCCAGGCTTTTGCTGCAGACTTGCCCGCCTGGGCTTGTCGCTGGCATATTGGAGGAATGAAGGAGGACTGGTGGTGTCCAGGCGGATGAGGTGAAGGCAGTCCCAGGAGATGGCACGAAGGGGAGGAGAGGGCAGCAGCGAAGGCGAAGGCAGTGCCACAGGCACAGGTAACAAACAACATACTAGAGGACAGGAGAAGGCAGACACTTGGGGAAAACATACACACCTACTTTGGCATCTGCGCTTTTTTTTTAAATTAATGCTATCATGAACACAATCGAAAAGAAGGCTGGTTTGTGATAATGCGGACTTAGCTGAGGGATGGTACCTCCCTTACATTTTGTTTTAATACATTCCAGAAACATCTGGCTTTCCCAAATAGCCCCAATATAGTTTCTAAATATCATAATGTTTGCTAAAAATCCAAAGCATAAAAATTAAGACAACCTGACATGAGAGCAAAGTCTTCAAAGCATCTTAATCTTAAAAATGGAAAGCTTTTGCGTGGGGCGGGGGTGGGGGAGTGGAAGGGGATGAAAGCAGACACAGCCTCAAACTGGGGACCAAGGCTCAGAAAGGTTAAGGGTCTTGTCCAAGGTCGCACAGTGAAGAAGAGACTCTGGGGGCCAGGTCTTCCCCCAGCTAACGCTGGGTTCCTTCTACTGTGGTCTGGCCTGAGGGTACATGTCCTCTGAAAAAAAGGGACTCAGTTTCCAAGTTTTCAATCCTTTGCAACTGGAACTTTTGCAGGACAGTGAAGCCCTGTTTAATGTTGTTCTAACCAAACTGTTTTCTCCCAGGAATGTGTTCTAGGGCTTTGCATGCCCCGCCCCCTCCACACTCGATGCCAGCCTCTGGATTCATTTCGTCCTGCTTGGAGTAAAGAGAGCGGGGAGGAGATGTCATAAGAGCGTCTTTAATAACCATAAGCTGGCTGGCTGGCTGCTAAATCCTTTTCAAGAATTGAAGCTTTTGCTGTCTAGCTGCTTTTCAGTCAAATTACAGGGAATGATGTTTTGGATGATTAGGTCTGTGATGAAACTGGTTATAGAAGCTATTTCAGAACCCGCAGTGGTTCCACTTAAATCTGAACATTGAAGACCTGCTGAAGATACTCTATCGAAAACTATTTCAGCTCGTTACAGTCTTCTGCACATGTCAATATTCTCTCCTTCACAAAGGTAATCAATAACTAAAGAGAGTAAAGAAAATCTTGGTGAAGAAATGTATTTGGCAACCTTGGCTATATGAAATACAGCTTCAATTCTGCAACCTTCAGTTGTATTTGTTGACCCTAATTAGTTGGGCTTTGTCCTGTGTATAAGCTGTCCTCTGAACTATTTTTGTACCCTAACTGTATTTACTTTTGAAATTGAATTTTTTCATTCCCAAGTGTGCCAAGGATGCTCTTGTAGAAAATCCAAGCTCACGCAGCATAAAGGCGAGTTAAAATTTGATAACAATCTGGTTTTGTTTGATCATCAGAGACCATCAAATCAGTTCTTTTAGTCCCAAATGCCCATTTGCAGGCCTGAGAGGTCCCACATAGCTCGGAAAAATCAATCATGCTAACTGAATAACAGCCTAACTCCCAAACCCTGTGTGCTGCAGAGACTCCGCAGTACCTTGCCTAATTCTTGTTAACAGGCATGAACTATTAGCAAGGAGTCACCACATGCTTTTGTCTTGATTCATATCTTACTTTATGAAGAATTTTCCAGAGCAAGCCTTACATGCTTACAATGTGGATCACAACAAGAAGACAAAATAATTGGGTTGGGTGGTGTTTTCTCCCACTGTAACATCAATGTGCGTATGTGTGTTTAATTTACCATATAAGGAATGCTAGAATGGGTACAGTATTTGGGAAATGGACAGGAACCTGCTCCACAATGCATGAGGCAGCCGGTTGCTCCCCTGTATGTACTCTGGTTCTCCTCCCACACCCGCCATCCCTGGGGACAGAAATAGATTCAGAGATAACTGCATTGCACTTACTTTTGGCAAGTGGGATTACTCTTTCCACTCGAACCGTTAATAACTCCTTGTGGGGTTTTGTTTCCTGCCCTGAATTCACTGCAGATTGGATCTAATAAAGAGGGTAGAAAATAGCAAGTAAATGCCTTTCATCCATGTCCGAGAGGCCACGCATGCTGGAGAGCTAGCTAGCGTCCAAGGGGAGGGCTGTGACAAATAGCCCCTCTGCGTCTGCACGTGGATTGCTAGAGACAGAGAAATCTTTACAAGTATGAAACAAGCTCATAAATATGGATGTGCTTCATAAATAATAAAGTATATACATGTGGGTTGCCTTTGTTACTTAGGTAAATGGAAATGCAAAAACTCTAAAATGTTCCTTTATGATAAACAGGACATTCATACATAGGAGACCTAAAATGAGACCGAAGAACTGCGAACTTCATGCTCTTCCTGCTTAGGTTTCGGTGCTTCCTATGAAAGGCCTCAGATAGCAGGGAGCCCATGTTTGTCCCTTTGGATGTCCCCAGCTGGCTGAACATGATCATTTATAGGGCCCTCTATAACCAAAGGAAGCCAAGAATAAAGGGAGAAGTAGTTTTCTCAAGTGTACAGATTGAAGAGGAAAATTCCCCAACTTCTTCTAAGTGGCCAGTAAGAATGGTGGGAATATGCCAACATGTAGCACCCAATTTACAAATAAATTATACAATACTCTTTATTATAAATGCCATATAGCCAGTAGATTCTGGCACAACACTTCGTTGAGTTTTGCCAAATTCTTGTATCTGTACTCAATCTATGGTTGCAATTGACAAATGAGTGCAGTTACAACATGAATGTTGGTTCATATTTTCCTTTACATTAATAAGTAAAAAAAAAAAGTGAAATGACGAGGACACATGTTCACTTGTTCATCAACAACATGAGTGATCGCTGCTGAATCCAATGATCAATGCAAAAATTCCTCAATTTTCTGGACTATTCACAATGTAACGGGTACAGACATGACACACTTTTAAGTTTCATATGCACTGTTCACATTTTCTCCATCACTTTCTTAAGGCTAGGCCATCAACACGACAATAAATCAGGCCCTGATATGTAGCATTTGCAGATTTCCAGTGTGTAAATATTCCCACCATGGTCGAGTCCAAGCTACCAACATGATGTTATAGAGTTCAGCGTCAAGAAAAAATGTGCAATAGCACATCATGATACACTCTTTCCACCATACTCATAAAATAGCCATAAATAACCTCAGGATCATAAAGAATAGTAAAATGTAGTAGAATAAATAAGAAGTGATGAGTTTTGCCGGGCGTGGTGGCTCACGCCTGTAATCCTAGCACTTTGGGAGGCCGAGGCGGGCGGATTGCTCAAGGTCAGGAGTTCGAAACCAGCCTGAGCGAGACCCCGTCTCTACCAAAAATAGAAATAAATTAATTGACCAACTAAAAATATATATACAAAAAATTAGCCGGGCATGGTGGCGCATGCCTGTAGTCCCAGCTACTCGGGAGGCTGAGGCAGTAGGATCGCTGAGCCCCGGAGATTGAGGTTGCTGTGAGCTAGGCTGATGCCACGGCACTCACTCTAGCCTGGGCAACAAAGTGAGACTCTGTCTCAAAAAAAAAAAAAAAAAAGAAATGATAAGTTTTAAGTATTTGTTACCTTTTTAATGTTATTTAAGTTTATATAACTTAATTTCTAACAATGGCTGTGTTTAATAACTGGTTCACAAAATTCCTGAAAATTTCACAGTCAGCTCTGATGAGCTGGTAGGAGCCAGCTCCAGAATAGCACCGGAGTGCACCTGGGAGCTCATCTGCAGGGGCTGGAACTTTCTGAAAGACATTCTTGTGCATGGGTTGTAGATTTTAGGGAAGTTGCATGGTTTTGAGCCCAAGTACTTGAAATGATGGTCAAGATATGGAGAAACCCGTTTGAGCTTCTGGCCAAGCTTCTGGCCGTCTTTGAAGACTCCTCCTTAATGTCAGGGTTAATCCTCGTGTATGATCTCTCTAGTCCAACAATTACACCTAAACAACTCTTTTGTTCTGCCCCGACCCATGTGAGGAGTGGGGTTACCGAGCTTGGCACAGACTTCTCCAAAGCACACACTGAGCCCGAGGTCTAATCAGCTGGGCTCCACCAGGAGCCAACAGTCAGTTGATAAGTCGCAGGAGGATGGCTGGCAGGGGGCGCTGGAGGAAACCTGAATAAGTTTGTGCTAATCATTTGGGGGGCACTTGATTTAGGAAGAGGAGACAAGAATATAACGATTCCCGGACTACCTCTGAGTGCAACACCCTGCCTGCCTGAGAGGAGGAAGGATAGGGTGAGAAGTCACATGGAATTTACCCAGACCTTTAATTTAGGGTTTGATGAAATCTTGCTACCACTCTTTTGCCCCTATAGCTTAGGAGAAATGCAAATATCAAAGTTACTGAAAGTGAGAAGGGTCTTACTCAGTGCACTCAGAAGATGGCATGGCTCCTCCATAAGGCCCAAGTCACCGTTGGGTCAGGGAGGCCTGGGAGAGGACAGCAAGTCTCACTCACAACTTGGGGAAATTCTCCTGATGATATTTCCTACCACTTCAAAAAATTATCAACTTCCCAGACTTTCCTTTCTTGAAAGAAAAAAAAAAAATTATCAACATCTAAACACCCAAAAAGAGGAAGGAGTAGTCATCATGAAAAGTCTGCTACAAAATACATAGAGGCCAGGTACAGTGTCTCATGCCTGTAATCCAAGCACTTTGGGAGGCCAAGGCAGGAGGATGGCTTGAGGCCAGGAGTTCGAGGTCAGCCTGAGCAACATAGCAAGACCCCTGCCCCCCCCCCCCGACCCATCTCTACAAAAAACTTAAAAATTAGCAAGGCATGGTAGCACGTGCCTGTGGTCCCAACTACTTGGGAGGCTGAGGCAGGTGGATTGTTTGAGCCCAGGAGTTTGAGGCTGCAGTGAGCTATGATGACACCACTGAACTCTAGTCCTGGCAACAGAGTGAGACCCTGTCTCAAAAAGAAAAAAAAAAAGAGAGAGAAGAAATAGATATTAAAGTTCAGTACAGTAGTTGCCAATATGTTAGGGTGGTATTAACTATGAGTAATTTTTAAATGTTCCCTTAATATTATGATCAGTTTGTTCATACAGTTTTTTTTTCTTTTTTTGTTTTTTGGTTTTTTTGAGACAGAGTCTCACTCTGTTGCCCAGGCTAGAGTGAGTGCCTTGGCATCAGCCTAGCTCACAGCAACCTCAATCTCCTGGGCTCAAGCGATCCTACCGCCTCAGCCTCCCGAGTAGCTGGGACTACAGGCATGCGCCACCATGCTCGGCTAATTTTTTGTATATATATTTTTAGTTGGCCAATTAATTTCTTTCTATTTTTAGTAGAGACGGGGTCTCTCTCAGGCTGCTTTCGAACTCCAGACCTCAAGCAATCCACCCGCCTCGGCCTCCCAGAGTGCTAGGATTACAGGCGTGAGCCACCGCGCCCGGCCCTCATACAGTTTTTTAAATCGAAATTAAAAGGAGTGACTTAAAACTGTTGAGCCGGCATCTGCCCAGAGTAGACATTGCGGAAGACAGGAAGATGATGTAAAGTCTTCCCACGTGCACCCTCCTGCTGCTGAAGGAGAGAGCCAGCCTGGCCAAATTATTTTCATTACCTTGAACAACCCCATATCAAAGTCAGGATGTGTGGATTTACCCAACGTTATCTACATTATCATTTCAATTAAACATAGGGCTGAGGATCTAACGAAGAAGGCTTGAGTGATGGCCGGAGAATCAATAAAGTCTTTCTGGACTTATCGATTTAGCATTCTCCATGCAGTGGAATTGATTTATGTCCTCAGATTTATTTTGATAACTCAATGATAACTCCACTATTCCTAAATTAATGTCATCTTTTCTTCAGGCTAAAATTTTTTTCTAGGCAAGGAAAAAAATCTTACATCAAGCCAAACTGATTTTGCTAAGTAATTCCGTGGCTAACAGGATGCCATAAATCAAAGAGAACCATGCACTGCTGGTATAGTAAATCATCTTTGGCATGGAAAATACAACAGCATTATTTGTCAGTATTTGGGATTGCGTCATGCAGGGCCTCGTTCCTGTCAAAATTCGTATCTTCCCATACAAGCCCTATTGTCTAATGGCAATTTCTTAAGTGCAATAGATTGTTTAAAAACTACATTCATTTCCAGCTCCCACAGCTTAAATTTCCAGAACGTGTGAGATTCCTAATTCCCAATTCCTAATTTGTAAAAGCACCACTGTATTGAATAAGATAAACCTCATCTTTGTATGAGAAGCATTCCTCTCAGGTATAGACAAGCAAGACAATTAGTCAATGCCATATAAACAGGTATATTTGTGAATTTTTTTTTGAAAAAATAAAAAGTACTTCCCAACCAGATCTACAAAGCAAAAGGAAAAATAAAGAAATTTTTCAATAAAACAGTGTCAGAACGGGATAGTCCAATTCTACGTCCTACATAGCTCTGAAATGTGGCCAGTTCTGTCAGCCCATCCGGTCTGGGGTGGCGTCACCGCTCACCGGACACTGTGACAGACTCCTAGCTTCTCTTCCCACCACCACTGCTGCTTTTTCCAATTCATTTTCTACATAGCAACTAGGGGCTTGTTTTCAAAAACACGAATCTGATTATGACATTCTTCCTACTCTTTCCCGTGGCTCTCAGAAGAAAAATAAGTTATTAAAGCAGTCTACAAGATCGCCCCTTCTTCTGCCCGGCCCCTGCGCTCTACTCCAGCCAGGCTGGGCTTCTCTCAACACCTCCAACATGCCCCTGGAGTCCCACACTCGCTCTGGTCCCTCTGTCCCCAGCACCCCCGCACCCTCTCTTTGCCAAGCTAATCCCCACCCTCCTACAGCTCTGAGCACGAACACCACTTCTCCCAGCAAGGGTTCCCTGAGCCTCCCATGGGCTAGACCCTTCCAAAACCTGCAGTTCTCCTCTCCAGCCTTTCGTGAGTCTCTGTCTAGTTTCCGTCTTCCCTCTCAGACTGTAGCTCCTTGAGGATGGGGACTACATCTGCTTATTCCCCCTCCCCTGCTCCTGCCGTGGCACCTGGCCCATACAAGCGCTCAGCCCACGCTTGGCGACTTCTTGACTGAGATGGGGCAGACCAGAGGGGACAGGGACCAGAAGAGCAGGAGTGTTCCCTGGGACAGGGCCAATGATTAAATCCAAGAACACGCCAAGGGGCACTGTGGGGACGAAGGGCCAGGCCAGGGTCAGGCACGTGTCTCAGGTGCAGTAATCAGAACGGTATCAGGTAGCTCTCGATGCCTAACCTGGGGACTGTTGATCCGCCTTCCCAGCTAATGAAGTTTTTCATTTTCAAAGAACTTCAGACTACCAGCAAAGTTGCAAAAATATTACAAATGAACTTCCATATACTCTTCACCCGGATTCACCCTTCCTCACCCTTTATTCACCTAATTGATCATTAACATTTTGCCATATCTGCTTTATCTTTCTACATATATGTGTGTGTGCTTATGTATACACTATTATACACATTTCCTTCTCCCCCTCCTCTTCCTCCTCCTCCTCCTCCTCCTCCTTCTTCTTCCTGAACCATTTGAAATAAGGTACCAATATCATGACCCTTTGCCCCTAAATCCTTCAGCACACATCTTCAAAATACGAGGACATTCTCTTCTGTAGCCACAGTGGCATCTGTCAAATTCAGGAAATTTATCATTGATACAGTATTATTATCTAATTACAATCCATATTCAAATTGTATTAACTTAGTTTCTGTATTTAAACATCTTAAACAATTACTGATTGAGGACAGCTAAAAAAAAATTCATCTAGGCCGGGCGCTGTGGCTCACGCCTGTAATCCTAGCTCTTGGGAGGCCGAGGCGGGCGGATTGCTCAAGGTCAGGAGTTCAAAACCAGCCTGAGCAAGAGCGAGACCCCATCTCTACTATAAATAGAAAGAAATTAATTGGCCAACTGATATATATATAAAAAATTAGCCGGGCATGGTGGCGCATGCCTGTAGTCCCAGCTACTCGGGAGGCTGAGGCAGAAGGATCACTCGAGCCCAGGAGTTTGAGGTTGCTGTGAGCTAGGCTGACGCCACGGCACTCACTCTAGCCTGGGCAACAAAGCGAGACTCTGTCTCAAAAAAAAAAAAAAAAAAAAAAAATTCATCTAGCCAGCCAGGCAGAACCTTGTCTCAGAAGTTCTCTAAAGGGAGCAAATTATTAAAACCCAACAAAACCCCAAAACTGGGAGTTTCAGCTTAAGTAAAATTCCTGGATTTTCTCTGAGCAGAAGCAAACCACCTCTAAACACAATTCCAGGATCAGTTTATTTGGCCTCTCAAACACCCTCCGGAGGCAGCTCCTTTGGGCGTATAAAACTTTAAATCAGATCCAATCCATCCTTAATGCATTGCTAGGTAGGTCAACAGCTGAGCACAAGCTCATCCCCAAATATAAGTTCCACCTGTCCCGACTGGGCCAAAGTGAGCTGTGGAAACAGAGTTAATAAGGTCAGGGACAGAGGCTGGGCACAGGACAAGCACAGCCAGGGGACACTCAGTAAATTAAATGGCCCCTGGGAGGCAGTTCACACTCGAAAGAGCAATTTAAACTATTTATGATCACGATGGGCCCTGAATTAGTTATAACTTCCTAAAGAAAAGATCTTGAAATTATCACAAAGCCAGCACTGAAGATGGTTGCTGGGCGCGCGCTGGAGGTCAGGAAGGAGAATGAGCTATTAGTCTGTATTAAGGCGCCAACGCCGTGGTAATGGCGGGCTGGGATGTAATACAAATGCGGCGGCCTGACCTTGACTGCAGGTCGTTCAGTTCTGGGCACTCCATCTCAAAAGGAAATAGAGGAGGCCACGGGAGGGCCACAGGGTGATTAGCGCACAGTCCGCGAGAGCTCAAAAGCTCCAAATGAGGAAACGTTTAATTATACCAGCGGCTAATTAGGAAGAAGAAAGGAGAAAACGGACAGAGGTGTGTACCCGAGAAGATAAGGACTCAGAGGCGACTGAGTGAGGCCCCAGAGGTTCTCAATTAAACTTGTATAAAACATCCTCGAGGTTGCTTTCAAAAGAAAATTTTCAGTGGATCAACAAATCCTTTGGAGGAAATAAAGGACCAGGCTAGGCCAGGCAGTTCCAAACACTAAATAACATATGTGCCTATCCGGGATGGACAAAAAAATTGTCACCAGTTATAAACTGTGTTTTATCCAGGAAAACTGGGAAGAATTGAGTCCTGAATCTCCCCGTTTATAATGGTGAGAAAAAACTGCCGTCAGCTAGAAAGGGGTGATGGATACTCACTCCAAGTCACGGGCCACTTCCAAGCCTGTTGCCTGTTTTTGTACTACTGGCAAGCTAAGAAGCATCTTCCATTTAAAAATGGTTGGAAAAAAAAAAAAAGGAGAGGCCGGGCACAATGGCTCACGCCTGTAATCCTAGCACTCTGGGAGGCTGAGGCGGGCAGATTGCTCAAGTTCAGGAGTTCGAAACCAGCCTGAGCAAGAGCGAGACCCCATCTCTACTATAAAATAGAAAGAAATTAATTGGCCAACTAATATATATAAAAAAAAAAATTAGCTGGGCATGGTGGCGCATGCCTGTAGTCCCAGATACTTGGAAGGCTGAGGCAGCAGGATTGCTTGAGCCCAGGAGTTTGAGGTTGCTGTGAGCTAGGCTGACACCACGGCACTCACTCCAGCCTGGGCAACAAAGCAAGACTCTGTCTCAAAAAATAAAAAGGAGAATATTCTATAACATGCTAAAATTATATGAAATTCAAATATTCACATTCATGAGTTTTACTGGAATACAATCACACCCATTCACTTGCACCAGAACAGCAGAACTAAGTAGATGCCACAGAGACTGTACGGTCTAAAATGTTTACTTTTTGATCCTTTCCAGAAAAAACCTGCCCACCCCCACTATAAGGTGATGTGAGTATTAAATATTTTCGCTGTGGCCGTGGACAGTTGGCAGAGCATTCCTGTTCCCACGTCATGTGTCTAGTCTGCAGCCTGCGGATCACTGAAGCCTCTGGCCAGGGTCTCAGGCCTCACACCCCAGAGCGGACCCCAGTTGGAGCTGCCAACTGCCTGCCAGGCTCCTGGAGAGGTTCCCTAGCAACTGCAGTCGGCCTGCTCCACATCCTTGACTCCACAGAGGCATTTGGCAAGCCCTCGGAGCCAGTTAAGTACCGTATTAGCCAGCGTGTGACATGCCCAGAGGAATAAGACACATCTCAGTTTTACAGAAAGTTCTTTGGAAAAATTAATAAATACATAAACTTTAAAGGAAAATATGATTTTATTCATATAAATATAGTACACATATTGTAAATACATTTAAAAAAAAAAAACTTTTTTGATATACAGTACTATTATCCCTAAAAAGAAGAATAAAATCACAGAGCTAAAAAGAAAAATATTGGTATTTATGAATACAGGTTGCAGTGGAAATCTACATTTAACATAGGGGGAGTACGCAAATTTTGTGTTCGGCTTGTGTGGTCTCTTGTTTTTTTATTTTTGATGAAAAGAAAGTAGAAAACTTTTACCTTTGTGGAAATGTATGTTGCCATGCTTTGCCACTAGAGGGCAGCATGCCCCGTTATTTTACCTATTTTCCTGCACCTTCTAGCTATCTATCCCTGATGCCCGTGTGTTAGATTCACAGGAAAACTTGCAAACGTATAATAAACAATTACAGATTGTATTATGCAATATATTATGTATAAATCAGGTATACAGTATTATACAATATGTAATATATTACGACATATACATTATATAACACATAAAATTATATATCATATATAATATAGCATTTAGGAGAAAGTGGGAATGTATCCTATACACAGGTAAATAAGGTAAGTCTCACTAGACCACAAAGAATCCAGTAGGAGTTCACTCGTTCCCATTTAAAGAATAAGAGTAGTGCTGCTTAACAGTAAGAGAGGAATAGGTACATCAGAGTCTTCCCACCAGAAAGCTCCAGAAAGGCTGGCCTGGGGAGAAGGCTGCTTGGTCACTGACTGGCTTGTGGAGGCAGAGGCAGGACAGGAGTCATGGAATGCACAGAGTCAGTAGCCAAGAAATCTGAGAGATGCTCAGTCTAAATCAGAAACCAAGAGACCACGAGAGACCTAAAACCAGAGGCCATAGAGCCGAGATGATGCGAAGGAGCCCTGCGGTCCAAGGGTGAGTTCAGAGCTGCAGGTGAAGCCAGGCCAAGAGTCCAGGCTTATAAACAGCAGCAAGCCGCCGCTCCAAATAGCTCAGTGGGTCACATATTCAGAATCTCAAAAATGTGACTCTCAGTTCATTTCCAAAATAAGACTAGGAGTGGCAGAAGGGAGCTTAAAATTCCAGCCTGTTCAGACATTGTGAAACATAAAACCCTGAATGTTTGGGGTAATTAATGCAGAAAATGTCTCAGTCAGCTTCTAACATCTGCTCTGGGGCAGGGATGGAAAGCGCTGGAAATGAAGGGCTTTCCCAAATCTTGAAATCTGGGCACACAGAGCAGTTCCCAGTGCATGTGCAAACATCCCTTTACTGCAGTCAGGACTAGTGTTGCCTTGCAAGAGGATTGGCCTGTCTCCCTTGACCAACTCAGCTGCTTAATCACAGGCATCCTCATCATTTCATCCAATCAGTTGCAGTAGACATCCGCTGTAATGGACTGACCAGATTTCATGAAGCTGCAGTGGATAATACCAGCCCTGGACCACCAAACACACACCATTAGCTTTTCTTGTTGAATATTTGGTTTGGGGCTGTGTTTTGCCACTTCATCTTGATCCAACCATTTTGCAGAATGCTTGCAATTATCAAAAAGAATCCATTTTTCATCACACGTAATAATACAGTTAAGGAATGATTCACCTTTATGTAGTAACAGCAAAGGAAGTCAAGCTTCGAGATGATTTCTCTTCTGATGCTTGTATAATTCATGCGGCACCCATCTATCCAGCTTCTTTAGCTTGCCGATTTGTTTCAAATGGTCCAATATTGTTGGAATAGTAACATGAAACCTTGCTGCTAAGTCACGCGTAGGTTGAGATGGATTCGCTTCCACTAGAGCTTTCAGCTCATCATTATCCACCTTGGTCTCAGGTCGCCCACGTGGCTCATTTTCAAGATTAAAATCACCAGAATGGAACTTCTCAAGCCATGGACGTACTGTACATTCATTAGCCACACCCATCCCAACGCTTCATTGATATTTCAAGCTGTCTGCACTGCATTGGTTCCACAATAGAACTCACATTCAAAAATAACACAGGCCGGGCGTGGTGGCTCACGCCTGTAATCCTAGCACTCTGGGAGACCGAGGCTGGAGGATTGCTTGAGTTCAGGAGTTCCAGACCAGCCTGAGCAAGAGAGAGACCCCATCTCTACTAAAAATAGAAACAAATTATCTGGACAACTAAAAAATATATGGAAAAAATTAGCTGGGCATGGTGGTGCATGCCTGTAGTCCAAGCTACTCGGGAGGTTGACGCAGGAGAATCGCTTGAACCCAGGAGTTTGAGGTTGCTGTGAGCTAGGCTGACGCCAAGGCACTCTAGCCAGGGGAACAAAGCCAGACTCTGTCTCAAAAAATAAAAAAAATAACACAAATTTTTGACTTATCCATGTTTTCACAAAAATTGCTCTAAAAAATTTGAAAGATAATCACAAGCCACAATGTATGTTTGAAAGACTCAGGCTGTACCTTCACAATAAACATAAAATAAGAAGTGTCAAAGTGATATGTCAGATTATCAACTGTCAAACCTAGTACTTAAGGAAATCGGACATTTCATACTCAGTAACCTAATGCATTCTTTACCTAATTACTTCAGCTTGAGCGTCTCTGCCTGGAAGTGTCCCGCTGGTCAGTTTTGTTCCTGTTGCTGAGCTTTGGTAGAGGGAGAGGCTTCAGGCGATGCTGGAGGCCAGGATCCCAGGGCAGGACGCTTGTGGGGAGGTGAGTGACAGCGGGGTGGGAAGCCACAGGGCACGTGAGATGCAGGTGCCACGAGTGGTTGCCTTTCTGCCCAGAAATGATGAGACCAGCCCAGGATTTGCTATTGTTCCCAGTTCTGCTATGCCCTTTGCTTTGATGAGAGACACAAAGAAGGTGGGGGAGAGAGAGAGACAGAGACAGAGAGAGAGGATGTGTCTCTCACAGTAAGAAAATGGTCATGTGCCCACCTGGAAGGGAGGTGAAGGAAGGGGGAAAGGCGTGATAAACGTGAGAGAACTTTCCGGCGGAGGCAGCCTTGTGCACACCTTGCAGTGTCCGGCAGTGGCTGCTGGCTGCTCGGCGGGGTGAGCCCTGCCCTGGCTCCCATTTTGCACCATTTCAGCCCAGGGTGCAGGGCAGTTCCAGCAGATCAGGCCACCCTGGGACAAGTGTCCGGGAGCAGGTCTGGCACCCTGCCTCTCGCTCATCTAGTTGGACCTGAATTACCTGCTCGCCGAAGACTGTGGTTTTGTCAACCCAAGATGCTTTACTGTCTTCTCCTGACCCCTTGGGGAATTCATCTTCACTCCACGTGGCCTGTCAAACACAGAGGGGACACCGAAGGTGGAGACCTTTCCCGGGCTCCCCCGTCAGAGCCCCCACATCTCCCTGTCTGTGGTGAATGGATCAGGAACGACCCAACCAAAGCCAATGGTGGTCTTGCCAAGGCCTGGTGCGTGGATATTAAGAGTCCAGCCTTCTCTTAGAAATGTTTGACAGATGTTCCCAAGATGGAAGAATGAGTATCGGACACTGCTGCTGGTCATCTTCTCTGCCACTAAAGTCAAGACACCCAAGGACAGAGACAAACTCCCCCCGCCGATAAAATTTGTGTTTCTGGATGCAGATACGTCTGAAGAGAGTCCATTCTTGGGCTTCCCAATCACACGAGTAAAACAATTGTCCCTGTCGTTCACTCTGGTTTGGGTTTAGTTTCTGCAGCTGTCGGAAAGAGTGAACACTAGCCCACCGCACGTCACTCCCCACGTCTGCCTTGCTCTCCTCAGCCTCCACACAGATAGCCCTCAAGCCTTTTCAGTCCCAACCCAGATGCCACCACCTCTTCCACGAAGTCATTCCTGACCCCTCCCGTGCCAACTCGCCTCTCCCGCCACGACAGCTCCCTGACACTTTATCTGTGCTTTTCCGTGTCTATCAAGATGACATTTAGCCTCAAGGAATAGAAAACCTGACTTACAGCAGCTTAGATAAGTAGGGATTTATTTTTCTCACATAATAATAAGTCTCAAGGAAGGCAGCTGCCGGCTTTGATTTGGAGGCCTGACAACCTCAGGGACAGCATCTCTGCAGTGGCCTTTGTCTTAGACTTGTCACCTCCTCTGGACAGTCTCCGGACAGCCTTGGCCGACCCAGTCTCTCCCCCTCTCCTCTTGCATGTAGTTCTCAGAATAACTGTGGAATGTGCTGGGAGTGCAAGTCCCGAGACAGGGAGGACAGCCTCGCTCCTGTCCCCGTTGGGGACTGTAATGCCTGGAATTAGGGAAGAACTGCCCAGGACAGGAAAGGCTTTGCTCCTCTCTCCCTGGAAGCAGGATGCCTTTCAAAGCTTTGCCGAGTGAGTCATGTAGCCCCTGAGGCATATAACCCAGAGTGGGCTGTCTTTCTGGGCCCCTAAGTGAGGTACAGGTAGGCAAGACTCCATCTGCCCCACACAGCTTTCTTGAGCCTTGGGAGACCGGCTCACAGCAGATCCTAGTCTTTTGTCCCTTGCTTCCTGTCTGTAAGTAATAAATCTGCCTCATGTAATTTGTTACGTGCGTGTTCTGCCTCACTGGACTCAAGCAATTGGTAAACCTGCAGCCCAGGACAAAGTAGGCAGAGATGTCTGGACTCCTATTCCTGGTGGTTGGCGTAGTCATGATCTTTGCTGTCCTCTAGGCAGTGGGAGTCCTTCCTTGGGATTGGGTATTAGTGAACCTGTTTCCCAGCCTCATGGCTGCAGGATGGCTGCCACACATCCAGGTATCACATTCGCTTTCCAGGCAAGAAGAAAAGAGAAGAACCAGGACCAGCTGCTTCTCCTTAATCAGGAGAACAAAAGTTTTCCTGAACCCCACTAGCAGATTTGTACTTATAATTCATGACCCCAAACTGTGTCACTGACCATGACTAGTTACAATGAAGGGTAAGAAATGAACATTTAGCTCGCCTTCCCTCTAGAGTAGACAATGAAAAGGAGAAGGAGGCAGAGAATGGCTATCAGGTCAGCCGAGGAATAGTGGCCACCCTGCTCTCTTAAGGCCCTGGTCACAGTAGAATCTTATTTTTTTTTTTTTTTTGAGACAGAGTCTCACTTTGTTGCCCAGGCTAGAGTGAGTGCTGTGGCGTCAGCCTAGCTCACAGCAGCCTCATACTCCTGGGCTCAAGCAATCCTCTTGCCTCAGCCTCCCAAGTAACTGGGACTACAGGCATGCACCACCATGCCCGGCTAATTTTCTCTCTATATATTAGTTGGCCAATTAATTTCTTTCTATTTATAGTAGAGACGGGGGTCTCGCTCTTGCTCAGGCTGGTTTCGAACTCCGGACCTCGAGCAATCTGCCCGCCTCGGCCTCCCAGAGAGCTAGGATTACAGACGTGAGCCACCGCGCCCAGCTTCACAGTAGAATCTTTTATCACTGCTTTTTGTATGCCAAAAGCTGACCTCCCTCTGAGAAGGGGCTGCGTTCTCAATCACTGTACTATTGACAGGGCCTAGCGCACAGCACTTTGATAAATATGTGCCTGGTGACTGTGGTGCTGCTTCCTGCTCAAGCCCTTGGGGACTTGTGGCAGGCTGAGCAGGTTGTGGCTGCAGTGGGGTAATCAAATCAAAGATGATCGTTCTTTGATCTCCAAGCCATCCTGTTTGAAATTCATCTGGATGGAGTGGAGAGATACCAGGGATGTGTATTCTCGTGCCTTGTCTAATCATCAGAAAGGGTTAAACCATTTCTATTTCAGGTCTCCTGTGATCAACAAAGGTCCGCTGGCAGGAGTGTCTATTTGGTGCTTTAAAGGCAAGCAATTGTGGGAATTACGAATTAGCTCTCACCCTGACTATTCCCGTGATAAGGTTAGAATAAAGGCAGCAGTGACATTGCCAAGGACCCAGATGTTGGAGAAACCTTGGATTAAGCCACAGAGGCCCTTGCCTCCAAATCCTATAATATTGCATTAACACAGGCTCAACGTGCAGAATTGGATTTAAATCCAGCACTTGAATGCTCACCCTTCCCTGGCCCCTTCCCCACGCCTAATTTCATTTTGTCCTCGGAGTGCTGAAAATAATGGTAATGCAGCCACCGTGGAAAGTGACTGCACGAGCATATTTTACATTAGAAAGGCTCTTAATAAAGTAAAAGTGCGTTAAATGCAAAAGTCCCTTCCTTTACATTCCTCCTGCCTGGATACTAAATGATTTGTTACGGTTCCAAACTCCTGCGGCCTGCTGCGGTACAGGGGCTGGGGACGGCCAGGCTGCCTTTTCCTGGCACGTGGTGGTTGTGTGTGCCGCGTTGCTGGGTCCGGACCTGCATGAATGAGTCAAGACAGGGCCGGCTTCAGGGCCAGAGGCTCTCCTCCACCTTGACTCCTGCATGTTAGTAAGACGGCAACAGCGGTCATGGCAGTGACCACTCGTTGAGTACTTGCGACACATTAAGAGCGTCGCACACACTGTCTCATTCAATCTTCTCAACCTTCCTAGATGCTGGCCACTATCATTACTCCCATTTTACAGACAAGGAAATTGAGGCTCAAAGAGGTGAAGTCATTTACCCAGGATCACACGGATACTGGGCGGGAGAACCACAAAAGCCCCCACACTGCCTGGGCCACCTGCACTAGAGTAGGGCATGGTTCTCAGTAAGAGGTGGCAGGATAGAACCCCCTGGGAAGGTGTAGGGTCCACACCCAGACCAATTAAATCTCAACCCCTGGGTACAGGGCCAGTGCATCAGGGCTTTAAGCTCCCAGCTGCACCACAGTGCTGTGAGCTGAATGCTTGTGCCTCCCCCCCCCAGATTCCTATGCTGAACCCTATCCCCCATGTGATGGCATTGGGAGGTAATGGGATTAGTGCCCTTATGAAAGTGGCCCCAGAGAGCTCCCTCGCCACTTCCACCTCATGAAGACACACCCAGAAGACACCTTCTATGAGCCAGAAAGGGAATCCTCCCCAGACACCAAATCTGCCTTGATCTTGAACTTCCCAGCCTCCAGAACTGTGAGAAATAAATTTCTATTATTTCTAAGCTCCTCCAATCTCGGGTATTTTGTGATAGCAGCCCAAACAGACTAAGAAATACAGGTAAAGTGGGAAAGGCACCTTTCTTGGAGTCAGACCACTGGAGTGACATTCTGCCTCTGGGCCTCACCAGTTGCATGACTTCAGGACCTCAGAAGGCCTAGGAGCCAATGGATGCAGACGCCCTGTGTGAGCTCTAAAGGGTGCAGTGACAGCAGCACAGACAGACCCCGGCCCGGAGCAGCAAGGCCTGAAGCCAGCTGCTCTGAGAAGTGCACCACGAGCTGTGAGTCTGTGATTGGTCACCTCACCACTGATTTTCTCCATTCATTCAATACGCATTCACTAAGCACTTACTATGTGCAAGGCTGTCGGCTGGAGAGGGAGGAAAATGGAGCTACTTCCCTCCAGAGGAATTATCTTGCATTCCCTGCCCTCCATCCACTCACGACCTAACTGAGGAGAGCAGCCGGTGTAAAAAAATGAATGACACGTGTGCAATACACGCCGATGAGTGGCATAGCCGGGAGGGCTTTAAGAGTCCTAGCAAGGAGAGAGCCCCACGGTCACGGGGCTTCATGCGGGCAGGGCTGCGGAATGCCAGCGCAGCCTCGCCGCTGGGCACAGAACCAGTATGTTCCTGCCCATCTGAGAGAATGCCCTCATCCCAGGTGGGTTCTGGCCTGAGCAGGGCTGGGAGCCGGTCGTGAAACCTGCAAGCCAGCGCCCACTGTGGCAGAAGAACAAGATAGGGGAGAAGGAGAACCAACCAGGTTCTCTTTGGCGGGTGGGTGGCAGCAGGGCAGCAGGCATCTCCGGCCCCATCGGAACACCCTCAGCAGATGTGCAGACCTGTGCTCTCACCTGGTCGACCCAGACAACAGTAAACCCCAGCACCACTGGGATCACCCATTACAATGGCTATTGGCTCTGTCACCATTGGCGGAGTTCCCTCTGCCTCTGCGGGCTGGGCACAGTGTTCACCAGGTCACCCACCCTATGATTGCAGGGAATCCTCCCAACGATGATGGGAAGGAAGGGCACCATCATTATTCCCTGTTACCCAGAGAAGGAAACAGATTCAGAGAGGTGAAGCAATTTTCTCAAGGTCACATAACTAATCAATAGCACAGCTGAGTCAAACTCAGACCCGTCTGATTCCAAAGCCCACCCCCTACCCCATGACCCACCGTACTGCAGGAGCTGGCGACCTGGAGTCTGCAGACCTCCAAGGGGTCCATGAATAGAATTCAGGGGTCTGTGAACTTGGAAGGGGAAAGAATAACATCTTACTCAATGGCATACTGCCAGTGAGGAAGAGGGGCAAGGGGAACTTTGGGCCGCTTCGGGGATATGTTTTAGCACTGACAATGTTTAAAATCCACGGTGCATGGTGATAATAAAAGTGAGACCGACTTCAAGATTGTTATTGTTTTCAAATTTGCTGCAGACCGTATACCCCTTTTGCCTGCATTAGCATCCAATTAAAATGTATCATTTCTATTATGAATGTAGGCATCCCTACAGAGGTATGAACAGTACCTGTGACTTTGTCACCAATAGAAGCTGCAAATATTTCATATCATGTCACAAGTGTTGCAGATGTCTAGAATATATAGTTAATACTCATAACTGCTTTAAAATTAGGATGATTAAAACTATTGCTAGAGGGCCGGGTGCAGTGGCTCATGCGTATAATCCTAGCACTCTAGGAGGCCGAGGCGGGCGGATTGCTCAAGGTCAGGAGTTCAAAACCAGCCTGAGGAAGAGTGAGACCCCTGTCTCTACTATAAATAGAAAGAAATTAATTGGCCAACTAATATATATAGAAAAAATTAGCTGGGCATGGTGGCATATGCCTGTAGTCCTAACTACTCGGGAGGCTGAGGCAGGAGGATTGCTTGAGCCCAGGAGTTTGAGGTTGCTGTGAGCTAGGCTGATGCCACGGCACTCACTCTAGCCTGGTCAACAAAGCGAGACTCTGTCTCAAAAAAAAAAAAAAGCATAAAAACTATTGCTAGATTTTGTTTAATGGGTTAATGCAGAAAATAAACTGTTACTACATTCACAAATTTACTTTTGTTTTGTTTTTTAGTATTGTTTTTAGTATTAGTTTAGCCTTATTTCAATATGATCAGTTTCCTCTATAATCCTATGTATTATAAAAGATGTTCCTGGACTCTATCAGACACACAAAGCAGATGAAACTACCTTCTACCCACTCTCTTAGGTGAAAGCGCTATAAAATGCTGTAAATATTATAATCTTTATGGTATTTAACTTTACATGTTTGTGTCTTATTTCCCCCAAATAAATTACCAGTTCTTTAGAGCACATACTAGGTCATAGAGTTCTTTGTCTGCTTCACCAGCCCTTAAAGAGAGTGGCACTCAACCACTGTTTATTGATTGACTGGCTGATAGAAATCCTTCAAGTTTCAGTGGTTAAACCCAGTATCACATTCAGTGACTGGAAGACAAACAATATGGGAGAGGAAAGGTCTTGAGATCAGACCCTCAGGATGGCTGGCAACCCTGTGGATGGAGTGCTGGAGCTTACTTCTTAGGGACTAAGTATAGCTATAGGGAAAATGGTCCATTGGAATTTTCCATCAAGGCTGTTAGGAGAGGTAGGGCAGACTGCCCAAATGCCATGGGAACTGAAGCAGACTCCAAGCTGAGAAAACACTCCTGGCCACAATGGCGTCATTTTTGTATGCATTGGAAGCCTTACGAAATAGCGTCAGACAGCCTGGGACCCCAGTTTCTTGCAAAGAACCCCACTCTACCCAAACACCACTCAACTCCTGACTCTCTGGCACTAGGAAGCTAAAGAGGGTTCTGGGACCCTCGGTTGTAGTTGATATCAAGAAACTGTCCCTGTCATCTTTGTTGTATAATAAGCACCCAGGACTTTGTGGCATAAAACAAGCACCACTTCATTTTGCTCTCAAATTCTGTGAGCAGGCACAGTAAGGATGCTTCCTCTCCTCTCTATGATATGTTGGGCTTTCAGTGTGGCTTCTACACTCACATGACTAGCACCTGGGCTGGGATGGCTGAAGAACTGGCCAGAACATCTATATCTGGCCTCTCCATGTGGGTTGGGCTTCTCACAAGATGGCAGCTGGATTCTGAGAGAAGGCTTTCTAAGGAGTCTCTGGAGAGCAAGCATTGCGAGGATATCAAGTGGAAACCACGTGGCCTTTTCTGACATAGCTCTTCCACCGTACCCTACTGGGCAAAGCAGTCGCAACCTGCCTAGAAGCAAGATAAAAGGTCATAGACCCCATCCATTGATAGGAAGAGTGCCAAAGAATTTAGGAGCCACACTTTGCAACCACCACACTGACCAAGTGAATTGCTCCCAAGCTTGGAGATTACATCTAGGAGGCTAGACATGGGCTGGTCTCTGACCTGGAGAGGAAAAGAAGGGGTAGGGGTGGCCCCAGAAAATTCCCTGGGGTTGTCTCTCCAGAATATGTCCACCCTGCCCCACGAGAGGTGCCCCAGAGGAGTCTCAGTCACTGCCAACCCTTCGAAAACGCAGAGCCCTCTTGTTGCTATTCCTCCCACCCCACCTTCTCTGCTATTCCTCCAGAACACCTCTTCACCTCCAAATTACCCTCCAGCAAAAAATCTCAGCATCCTGCTGCGTCTCATTGTTCCTCTATTAAGACACATCATTCCAAAACACTACGTTTCTTAAAAGATACCCTCAGCTGTCACTTACATAACAGAACTTGGCAAAAACAGATGGAACACTCCAGCAGTGTCTTTGCCTGGGGCAGTATATGCTAATATCTTGGCACAGGCACCTTGAGCTGCTTTGTTCCCCAGCAAAGTTCCGTCAGCTGGCAAGTTCGGAGGTGTGAGCGAGATCATGGAAAAGTGAGTAGAGGAAGCTGTTCCTTTTTTCCTCTAATGGTTGGAGAAATCTGTAGTTACTCCCTAAAATCGGCAGGACAGAGGAATCTCTATGCTATCTAAAGAAAGATAACTACACCCAGAAAGAAGGGACACGCTATCCAGGATGTAGGAGAAAAGAGCATTTCTGAGAGAGGGGATGGCAGGTACAAAGGCAGGGAGGCAGGAATGTGCCTGGCTTGTCCCGAGCATAGGGATAGCTGGTCTACCCAGAGTGGAGAGTCTGGGTTTGGGAGTTGTAGGGGCCATTTGTGATTTTGGCCTGCCCAAAACAACACCCCTGCCTCATTTGGAAAACAGCTCCATGCCATTTGGTTCACTGTAGTTCTGGGATGGGCAAGTGGTACAGGCCAAGCTGATCCTAGGGATGGTCCCTTTGACATCAGTGACTGCTACAAGCACAGGCAAATGACCAGGCCAGGGCAACCAGAGCCCCCTCTCAGGAATATTTCCAACTGGAGAGGCCGGAGAATGTATAGGGGCTAAGAGACTGAGCTCTTCAGGCAGAATGAGGAAATCCCAAATCTCTTTCCTGGGTTTTCAAGCCTGAGAAGTTTCCTCACCAAGGGCTCCATTTCCTCATCTGTAAAATGGGGATAACCATACCCACCTCATAGGTTCACGCTAAGGATTAAATGAGATAAGCAATTCACATGCCTCAAATAATGCCTGGCACTTACTGAGAGCTCAATCGATGGTTGTTCTTACTTCAAAGATGGCAGCCCAGAGCTGCCAACACTGTGGCAACCTCAGGGGACTGGCCAAGCTGCGAGAGTTAAGTCAGTCCTCAAAGGAAGCAAGGATGAGAGTAAATGGAGCACCAGTAAATTGAACGACAACCCAGCCTTCCTGCAAGGTTCTAGGAGTCAATAAATTCTCCTTTCTTAAATTTAAACTGGCTTAAGTTTGATTTCTGTTAATGACACCTGAAAAGTGATTGAGCTGCATTTTTTTAAATGTGAAAATATACTTGGACTATATCTATAATGTATTTCCTTAATTATAAAAGCAACCCACTTGAAATGATGCCAGAGTTTTTGACCATTTTCTTTTTGTTGCTCCTGTTCCCTAAAATCACTTGCTAAGCTCCCAAGTATGCAAGGCAAGCTGGAGGAGGAATCAGGATGGGACAGGGATATGGGTTGTAGATGTGGAGAAGAGGATTAAGCAGTCACCGGCCTTGTGGGCCCCAAATCCTAAGGACCCCTGTCCCCCCGACCTCCACTCCCCAGAACTAATGAAAGCCCAACTCAGAATTCAGGTTCCATGTCCCAAATCACCACCAAAATCAGAGAAGCAGAATCCTCATAAGAAACCAAATGGAAAAACCCAAGCAGATAGGAGAAGAACACCTACTCTCATCATTGCTGTGGGAGAACAATGAAAATATTATAATTATTTGCAATTGGTTTCAACTCTACACCTGGAAAACCAAAGAGAATTGAATCAAAACAAAAAAAAAACTGTTAAAATCAATAGGCAAATTCAATAAAATGGCTGGCTATAAAAAGGTATATATGAAAATCAATAGCTTGCTACCTACACACAACCAATTTGAAAATATAATAAAAGAAAAAATTCCTTATAAATAGCAGTTATCCAAAAAAGTAAAAAAAAAAAAAAAAAGCTAAGTATAAACCTAATAAGAAATGTGCAGAACCTATATGAAGAAAAATTTTTAAATTCTAATGAGGGCTTTACATAAATATTTAAAGGCCCACAGATGATGAGGCAGAGTGAGAGAATAGACATACAGTACCAGACAACAGAGATCAGAGGAACCAGGTAAAAGGGAAGGAAGGGGGCCGGGCGCTGTGGCTCACGCCTGTAATCCTAACTCTTGGGAGGCCGAGGCGGGCGGATTGCTCAAGGTCAGGAGTTCAAAACCAGCCTGAGCAAGAGCGAGACCCCGTCTCTACTATAAATAGAAAGAAATTAATTGGCCAACTGATATATATATAAAAAATTAGCCGGGCATGGTGGCGCATGCCTGTAGTCCCAGCTACCCGGGAGGCTGAGGCAGAAGGATCACTGGAGCCCAGGAGTTTGAGGTTGCTGTGAGCTAGGCTGACGCCACGGCACTCACTCTAGCCTGGGCAACAAAGTGAGACTCTGTCTCAAAAAAAAAAAAAAAAAAGGGAAGGAAGGCAAAGCCCACAGTTCTGCTCGGGCCAGCGGCAGTGTGGCTGCCTGTGCCTTCCTGGGGGCGTGGCCTGCACCTGGATGGGGAGGAAATGACCTGCACCTGCTCACCACCCAGCTCTGAGGCACCCCTCCTCCCCTGGGGTCATGCTGCACTCCAGGTTCCCAAGATTTGGGGGCAGACTGGGGACTGAGCAAGCCAGCAGAGATGGACACCGGACAGCACAGGCATCACGTATAGAAGAAGTGACACCCGTCCCAGCCGAATGAAAACCAGAAGCCCCACCTCAGCCCCCCAGTGCACAGATCATTTTCACTTTCATGAACCTGTATCTTGCTCCCAACTCCCCTGAGACAGAAGAAACCTGGAGCAAATATCCCTGTGCCCAGTTTCCTGAAGATCAACTTGGATAAACCAATTACCCAGCTCACAAGTGGCACACTGGGGCAGATTTTTTCAAAGGAATAATTTTATAACTCTCGACTACACACCTACTGCTTGAATATCAAGCTGTGTTACATGAAAGCAGGCCAAGAATTCGAATCTTCCAGTCCGTGGCAGCTTCTCCTCCACTGCACTCAGTAGATACCTTAATAAATATATATCTGCTTGTTTGATATGAGGAGAAGAGGAGAGAGTGATCTCCCACCCTGATCTGGGTGCCTGAAAATCTCTGCCTTCTCTGCCTTAGCTCATCCCTTTGGGCTGAAAGCATTGAAGCCCTCCTTTAAAATGCAAATTATCATCTAGGAATGTTGACACATAAATCACTGTCTTTCATTAATCTCACAGACCAGAGCTGTTTATCAATCACTAATTTTTCTCCATGCTACTCAGAAAAGTTTAACTCGAGACGTGTCTAAACTAACTGACTAGGATGAGGGTGAGGGCAGGCAGGACACCTGTGTTCTGGCCTCATCCCATCCCTGGGGATAAGCAGCCAGAGAGAGGGAAGGACTGACACCCGGGACCCGCACTTTCCACCTCTCTCAAAGGCCAGCTCCAAAATATTATTCGTGAAAGGATGGTGAAAGGGGCCATGTCGCGCCCGCCTCGCCAGCAAGGAAGACGCGGCAACAGGAGTTCTTCTGACAGTGCTTTAATGGGGTTCCCTTTAGACTTACATGATGCGGAAGACCCAGCCCGGCAGCATGCAGGCCGCTATATACCCCAGAAGTACAACCCCTAAGCTGCGATAGGCCGCTCAACTGTCGAGCCACCAAAGCATTAGTCCATATCAGGACCCTTTGTTTGCATTTTCGCGCCACAGGGCAACCGACAATTGTGCCTGCGCTGAACTTGTTAGCTGCTCTAGGCAAAGCCGGAAACAGGCGCCAACTTGTAAATGGCGTTGACACCGCGCCCCACATCTCCCCCTGTTTTATTAATTTAATGAGAGCTGAGCAACCGTTCAGCACCGTCCTTCGACCGTGCGATCAAGGTTGCAGAGCCTCACTTTCACCAGCAACCACCTATCCTCGTGCAATGAGCACAACTCGGAGGTGTGCAAAGGCTGGCTGTGGGATAGGAGACATGCCTTATTTGGTGCAATGGGAGAAATCCCTCAGAGTGCAAAGGCCATGTCTGCCAAAATACCTGGGGGTAGGAGCGCGTGCAACCCAAAACTAGGCTAACCCTTAAGCATGGTCAACCACACCTGTGCAGACTGTCTCAGTTTAAGCGCAGCAAATGTCTGTGCCAATACCACATGGTCCGTGGCTGCAAGACCGAAACAAAGTCATAGAGCTAGGAGCTTCAACAGGAACAGGAATGTATCTAGGCAAGTAGGTAACAATGGCAGAGGGGTGAGACGTGGCATTCCAACACAATGTATAATTGCACGTATTAGAGGAACAGTTCACATGTGTACCAGAGGGTTTTTCCGTGGATACCACCCAGATAAACGGGGGCCAAACCCAGACAGGTATAGGGGCAGAGGTCGCATTTTGCCCTCCCGCAATCACCCTCACAGAACCTTTAAAAGAGTCGCTAAGATTCCATGCGAAACTAGCATTCCTTGCCATACCCCCAGCCACCAATGGACAGGGGGGCCAAGTCCGTGCAGCTTCCGTTAACCCCACACAAAACACAAAGTCCTTTTCAAGGAGAAGGATCTATTTCCCTCCAGATTACTACTCTGCGTGTCCAACGGCATGTACGCAGTGCCCAAGGAAACATTAGTAGAAGAGAAGCGAGGAAAATTGGTGAGTTATGTGTCACAGGCATCAGCAGGGGAAGCACTGACAGGATCCTCCAGCGTGGCTCCGCTGCCATCCTCGCGATCATCCATACTGTCGTCAGGAGGAGTAGCCAGCACGTCTTCATGCTGCTCTGGAGGCTGCTGCACCGTTCTGGTCAGCCGCGTGGGCACCCAGATGGGATTGTCCTGGTCCTGTGGAAAAATACAAATAGCTCCCCTGGATCTCATTAACACTGGATCCGGGCCTTTCCATAGGTTAGACAACACATCTTTCCACTTCACTAATTCTTTCTGTGGCGGAGCAGGCGTGACATGCCTGTCTGCTGCCGAACGTCCCTTGACATCTAAATTTAAAAAATTTAAAGTAAAGAGAGCAAAGGAAAGGCGTCCTTTGGGTGATAGCCCTAGCTGTAGGGCATCTCCCCCTTTTTGTTTTTGTAAGTACATTTTGAGCGTGCCGTGAGCACGTTCCACGATGCCTTGCGCTTGAGGGTTGTAGGGAAGACCGGTACGGTGCTCCACACCCAAGCGAGTGCAAAACTGCTGAAAAGATTTTGAGGTATAAGCCGGGCCATTATCTGTCTTAATAACCCGGGGCTTGCCCCAGGCTGCCCAAGCTTCTAGGCAGTGAATGATAACGTAACTTGCCTTTTCTCCAGCCAGAGGCGTGGCATGAAGGACGCCTGAGCACGTGTCAACAGACACGTGAACATATTGAAGCTTCCCAAAGGATGGGACATGAGTTACATCCATTTGCCACATATGTTGGCAGTATATGGACAAATCAGGCTATCAGGGTGACGCCCAAAATGGGATACAGCCAAACTAATACCCTTTAAAGCTATCTCGGCCACACAGGTAGGATAATGGCCAATCACCTTTCCTGGAGAGGCTTGAGGATGCACCCATAAAAGGGGACCATCCTGCCAAAGCACTGCCGTAGGGAGCGTAGGAGAAGGGAGTACACAGAGGGAGAAAGGATCATGGTGTTGAATGCGCACTAGTTGCGCCTTTTGAATGGCTTCTTCTACCTTATGAAGAGCCTTTAGGGCCTCAGGAGTCAAAGTTCTAGGAGACGTGATGTGTGAGTCTCCCTCTAGAATCTGAAATAATGGCTTCAGTTCTGCTGTGGTAAGACATAGGAAAGGTCGAAGCCAATTGATATCCCCTAGCAGTTTTTGAAAATCGTTTAATGTTTTTAAGGCATCTCTTCGGATGAACAGTCTTTGAGGCACAATTTTGTCAGGGAGAATGCTACTACCAAGAAACGCGCCTACTTCTCCCTCTTGCACCTTTTCTGGAGCGACCAGCAAGCCTTTTTCCTTTAAGTGAGCCTGAAGGGACGCATAAGCTTGGCGAAGTACGCCATCATCATAATGACACAAGAGAATATCATCCATATAGTGTATAATTTTTACCTTTGAAAACTTCTGCCTAACTGGCTGGATAGCTGAGGCCACATAAAGTTGGCACATAGTGGGACTGTTAGCCATGCCCTGAGGCAAAACCTGCCATTGATATCTTGCATCAGGCTGCTCATGGTTTATGGAAGGAAGCGTGAATGCAAATCTGCTTTTATCTTGTGGATGCAAGGGAATAGAGAAAAAACAGTCTTTAATGTCCAAGATAATTAGACTCCAATGTTTAGGCAAAGCTGAGAGAAGGGGCAGTCCTCTTTGAACAGGCCCCATAAGCTGCATCTGGGCATTAATTGCTCTAAGGTCATGCAACAGTCTCCATTTACCAGACCTTTTCTTAATCACAAAAATAGGGGTATTCCAAGGAGATTGAGAGGGTTCAAGATGCCCAAGAGTAAGCTGCTCTTGCACTAGCTTATGGGCCGTGAGTAACTTTTCAGAGGGTAAGGGCCACTGAGGTACCCACACTGGCTCCTCTGTTTTCCAGGGTATGGGCAGAGGATCCCCAGCGGCCCCTAAGAAAAACCCAGCCCTTGCTTAGAAGGTCGTGGCACAGGCTCTATAGGTTCAGTTCTTCCCTGCAAGTTCCTCCCAAGCCCTTTACCTGGGACACAGCCCATGCTCTTTATCAGCTTTTGACTTTGAACAGAGTAGTCATTGGTCAATTTGAAGTCCAATTGCCGTAGTAAATCTCTACCCCAAAGATTCACAGGCAAAGGCAGAACATAAGGTTGAAAACTACCCTCTCTACCCTCATTATCCTTCCATTTCAGTGTCTGGGCGCTAATGACTGGAGAGGATGCATATCCCAATCCCTGCAGAGTCTGAGCTGAGGGGGCCAATGGCCACGTTTTTGGCCACCAGCATTCAGAAATTATACTAGTGTCAGCTCCTGTATCTAGGAGGCCTGTAAATGTCTTTCCTTGTATGGTTAAGTCCATAGTAGGACGTTCATCTAAATTCAATGACAAATATGCACAGTTTCCTCCAGAGGAGCCAAAACCTTTTTCTCCTCTGATTTTTTGTTTACTAGGGAATAAAGAATGGAGGCTAGGTAAAATTAGCAACTGTGCTATCCGGTCTCCTGGATATATGGAAACTATGCCTCTAGTGGAAGAGCAAAGAATTTTTACTTGCCCTTCAAAATCTGAATCAATAACTCCTGGGTGAATTATTAATCCCTGCAGAGTTGATGAAGACCTGCCGAGGATGAGTCCTACCGTATTATTAGGTAACGGTCCCTTAAAATCAGATGGGACCGGTTGGCACCCCATGAGGGGGGTTAATACTGTTGTGGTGGTGGCACAGAGGTCCAATCCTGCAGAACCTTTAGTGGCTCTCCTTGGCTCCCCGGAGGCGCTAGGAGCGACCTCTCCTGGGTATTCCCCTGCATGGCCCCATATATTTGCGGGCCCTGGGGTCGGGGGCCCCACCATCCGTTTTTTTGCTTAGGTACAGGCTTTCCTTTTTGATCCCGAACTATGGGATTTCCATCCTTATCCTTCATCGAGCGACATTCAGAAGCCCAATGTCGCCCCTTGCCACAGGTAGGGCAGATGCCTGGCTGTTTGTTAGAGGAGCTCCCTTGCTTAGGAGGTGCTCTACATTGCCTTTTAAGGTGCCCAGGTTTGCCACAATTGTAGCAATTGCGTTCCTGCTTTGCTTGAGCTGCTAAAACAGCGGCCGCCAGGCCACTATTGGTC
The DNA here is from genome assembly GCF_040939455.1 of Microcebus murinus. Classification (NCBI taxonomy): domain Eukaryota; kingdom Metazoa; phylum Chordata; class Mammalia; order Primates; family Cheirogaleidae; genus Microcebus; species Microcebus murinus. The sequence continues at coordinate 89,991,090 of NC_134111.1, read as the reverse complement.
AGGGGACCCCCTATCTCTCTGCATGCTTTTAGCCAGGCATTAAGGCCTTTATTCTTCCAAGGGGCAATTGCATTACGGCATGGCATTCCGTAGTGCACTGCTCAAAGGCAAGCTGCTCAATGAGCGGCATGGCTGTGTCTAGATCCCCAAATACCCTTCCTGCTGCCTCTACTAGCCTAGCTACAAAGTCTGAGAATGGTTCAGCAGGGGCCTGGATAATTTTTGTCAAGTTACCCCTGACCTCCCCACGATTGGGCAAGCTCTTCCAAGCCTTAATGGCTATGGAGTTGATCTGGGCATATACCTCCTCTGGGTAGGCGATCTGATTGTTGACCCACTGCCCCTGCCCTGTGAGCATGTCAAAATTCCATGCTGGTTGCCCACGCTGGGCGTTTCTCCGGGATTGCTCCATGCACTCTTCCTGGTTAATGGACTTCCAATCTAAATACTGACCTGTAGTCAGTACTGCCTTGACGAGCTGACTCCAATCTCTGGGCGTCATTGCTGAATTGCCCAATCTCTCTACCAAAGATAAGGTGTAGGAGGCCCCATGTCCCCAGTTTCGGACAGCCTCCGCCAGCTCTTTCAATTGCTTGGCGTTTACTGGCTCCCAGCCCCTTTGATTATCATTTTCAAAGACAGGAAAGGTAAGAAACAGCTCTTTTCGCTCTTCAGGGTGAATGAATGAAGCACCCTGCAGTGCGCCTCTCTGCCTGGGGCTAACGCTTATTTCCTCATAAGGCGGGGCAGACGGAGATAGGCGATACCGCTCATAACCTGCCGCTTCCTGAAAAACCGGTTCCTCTTTCTTTTCTAGTTCCTCATCTGACTCTGGGCTATTTTCACAGTCTGCCTCAGAGTCAGCAGTGTCAGATAAGTGAAGATTGTCAAAATCTGATAAGGGGTCACAATTAGGCAGATCGGGCTGCGCTTTCCCTCCCTGCATTTTCTTTTCAAGCGCTTTACACTTCCTTTTTTTAGCTCTATATTTCTTTTTTCCACCTTTTACCGCGGTCCTTCCCTTACTGCTTCTCTCTGAGCTTGCTTCTTGCAAGTCACTCAGTGCACTTTGGCTAGCTGCTACGCGCGGGCCTGAAGTCTCATCATACAGGCATTTTATGATAATAGGCCACAAAAAGCGCCGCAGCAGAATATTACCCATTTTTTGGAAGCAGGGGAGTTTTGGCCGTCCCACACGTCAGTTCTGAACTCACCTCTGTCGAGGTCGTCTCCGCTGGTGCTTCAAAGTTGCACGAGGTCCCGGGTTTCGGCACCACTTGTCGCGCCCGCCTTGCCAGCAAGGAAGACGCGGCAACAGGAGTTCTTCTGACAGTGCTTTAATGGGGTTCCCTTTAGACTTACATGATGCGGAAGACCCAGCCCTGCAGCGTGCAGGCCGCTATATACCCCAGAAGTACAACCCCTAAGCTGCGATAGGCCGCTCAACTGTCGAGCCCCCAAAGCATTAGCCCATATCAGGACCCTTTGTTTGCATTCTCGCGCCACAGGGCAACCGACAATTGTGCCTGCGCTGAACTTGTTAGCTGCTCTAGGCAAAGCCGGAAACAGGCGCCAACTTGTAAATGGCGTTGACACCGCGCCCCACAGGGCCACTGTTCTTGAAGTAATGGTGACCGGTGGGGAGATAATTCTTTGAAGAATGGTTATTTTAAAGGCTCTGGGACCGACTTTTCACCTGCAAAGGAAGGAAGGACAGATTTGATTATCTATAAAATCCTGATGGTCAATACCCCCTGCTTTGGTCTGAATGTGTCCCCCCAGGCTTCATGTGTTCACACTTGATCATCAGTGTGATTGTGTTAAGAGGTGGGGCCTGTTTAGGAGGTGACTAAGCCATGAGGGCAGAGCTCTCATGAATGGGATTAGTGCCCTTGTGAAAGAGATACGAGAGAGCTGTTTGCCCTACCCTTCATCTTGGACTTCTTGGCCTCCAGAACGGTGAGAAATGAATTTCTGTTGTTTATAAATTACCCAGCCCAAGGTATCTTATTGTAGCAGCCCAAACGACCCCCGTGGCCATCAGAGGGTAAACTCTACCTTGTACATGCATCTGGGGGATCCTGGCATAATAGAGTCCCACCCCTGTCCCATCTCTGCTTGGCATTTTAATCCAAATCTCTTTGTTCTGTTAGGCAGCTGTTTAGGGCTTTTTACTCATTTGACAGTTGGATCTTTTTGAAGTTCTCATTTAAAATAATTTGATATTCAAGCTGTATGTGTGTGGTTGAAAGTCATAAAATTATTCATCGGAAAGACCTCTCCTTTTCTCTCAGATACCAATTGAAGTGTGTAGCAGTTCCCCCGAGCAAAGCTAGCTGCCTGGAAAGCCCTTTTGCAGCAAGGCTCTGCCACCATCACTAAATTGAGTTATTTCAACAGCCTTTGATGCTCTGGGTTTTTTTGGGTTTTTTTTCCTAAGTGTGCATATGAAAGCTGAACAGCAGCATAATTTAATTCTTCAAGATTTACTTTTTAATCACCAGGGTGATTCTTGTGGGGTACAGAGAGTTGACCCCATTTTCTCAAGTTAAAATTGATTTAGGTCAAATAATTCTTAGAATTTGAATTAGGTATTTTTCTCCTTATTGGCATGAACTTCAAGCTTCATTTTCCAGCAGCTGGGAACATCTGTGCTACCTATGAATCACAGATGATTTAAGGAAACTAAATGTGGGCAAAGAAGGTATTCACAACTCACTGAATCCTATCGGCAGAATTCTTCACGATGATCTGAATGACTGTCAAGGTACAATTGTGTTAGGTGTCTGAATTCCTTTTACAAAAGGAAAATGAGATAATTACCAAGGACTAAGAATGTAATCAAAATAACACAACCATTTTACCGTTGAATAAAAAATCTTTCTATAAACACTATGGCATATTATTCTGGAATAGAAATATTTATCACAAGGGGATTCTATTGAAAACTGTGTCATGGAAAGTTAAGAGCCTTCTTCCCCATAAATCAAATGTGCACCCACAGCATTATTGTCTGATTATTTATTCCATGAGCAAGGAACAAATATATCTATTTATAATAAAGCAGCCCACTTACAGGGATTGAGTTTGAGTACATAAATATTTCCATATGGTTTGTCAATTACCTTTCATTAAAAAAAATACCAACTTAGGTTCTCCCAACAAAAAAGGATTCTCTGAAAGGATTCTCTGATTAAAGAAGGCAAACAGGATAGATTAACGTAAAAATCAAAGACCTAAGGGAAACATCTCTGGTGAGCTAATAGCAGCTCCACCCCTGGGCTGCCTGCAGACTCAGGCCTTTGTTTATTTGAACATCTGGACACTCCGTGAATTAAATTCCATGGCTGCCCAGTTCCCCTTTCATATTCCCAGTTTGGGATTCTCGGGGAGGACAGGGGAGGGCTGGGGTGGATGACAGACCTGAGCCCCATGCGAATGTCAGTTTCAGGGAAGTTGGAATCCAACTGGACCAGGGTCTCAGGAGAGTTGTACGCTCCCCACCAAGCCAACAAAAACATCACCAGCAGGCAAAAAAAAGACTGGGCCACCCTTATGCCAATTCAGGAAACACTTCCTGAGCGCCAGCGATGTGCCCAGCACTGTGCTTGACCCTATGAGGATCCTAGATAAGGATTAAAGATTAAAACTTCCAGAGTTTTACATTTCCATCTGTTTTAATCTATTTGCACATGGTGCCTGAAAACACACGTTCTTCGGGTTTCTCTGCCTCATCCAATTGCACGCAGTCTCCTCCCTCGGTGGAAACAGCCAACGATCAGTCCCTTTGCCTTCCTGAGACTCAGGATCTGCTTTATTCTCATGCAGGAGACATGAGGAGTCTGGAGCCCGGAAAGGGAAGCTGTGGGTTCAGGCCTACCCAAACTGATCTGAGATCACAATTCTCTAAATGATCTAATTGGTCTAACGTCTGTCTGCCTGTTTTCCCCGGGGAACCTCCATCCCGGAGGGAGACGGCTGCGGGATCGGGCAGTGGGGACAGTGTGGGCATGGGGTAGGCAGTCAGGGGACTGACCCAGTCACGCACCCAGATGGAAGGGCAGAAGGAAGCCAGGCGGGAGCCAGAGGAAGCTTCCCACTGGCTCTCCCTCACCTGAGTGTAAAGTGCCCAAACGTGCCCTCAATCTAAAGATGCCTGTGCCAGAAGTAACTTCAGGCGGGGTCACTAGACTACTACTTCCCAAACTCCTGTCACCTGTGTCCACCTTCAGAATTTTTGCCTTCTTCATTTTGCATTTGTATCTACCATTTTCTTGATATCTTTGCTTAAATCAATTCACATTTTATTTAAATAAAGTTACTCCCTTAAAAAAAATATGTCACTGTTACAAACCAAAAACGGGTCTCATTTGCCATATAAGTGTGAAATGTGAAGTAACCATAAAAATAAATATAATGAAACGCAGTATGATTACATTCTAGCTAACTCTCAAAAACTAATCCCTGCTCTCTAATGTTTGTACCCCCATAATATCCTGAAATAAGAAAAAAAGGCCGGGCGTGGTGGCTCACGCCTGTAATCCTAGCACTCTGGGAAGCCGAGGCGGGTGGATTGCTCAAGCTCAGGAGTTCTAAACCACCCTGAGCAAGAGTGAGACCCCGTCTCTACTATAAATAGAAAGAAATTAATTGGCTAAGTAATATATATATAGAAAAAATTACCTGGGCATGGTGGCACATACCTGTAGTCCCAGCTACTCGGGAGGCTGAGGCAGGAGGATTGCTTGAGCCCAGTAGTTTGAGGTTGCTATGAGCGAGGCTGACACCACGGCACTCACTCTACCCTGGGCAATCAAGGGAGACTCTGTCTCAAAATAAATAAATAAAAAGGAGATTAGCGGGTGCTGAGAGAGGTTGTTGAAGACACATTCGCACCAAGCTGAGACCTTCTCCTCAATAAATCAGGACCATTGAAGGAGAATTCGTCTCGTAACAAGAAACACTTACACAGCACCATGTGCCAGGCACAGTTCTCAGGACAACCGCAAAAGGCAGGTAACAATCATATTACCTTGAGAAATGTGGAAACTGAGGCACAGAGAGATTAAGTAACTTGCCCGAGGTCCCATACCTAGTAAATGGCGAGGCCAGGATTCAAACCCAGCCAGTCTGACTCTGAACGGAATTCCTTCCTCATGATGTTGCTGGATGCTGTGCATTCTGAATCAGATAGGGAGACACGCCAGGCCAGGGTCACACATTTAGAGCCAGGACTAGTTAGTATTCACTACACCATGACCTTGGTAAAAACAAACCCTGCTCTCAAGCTCAATCTGCCTTATTAACTTGTTACCTTCAACAAGTATTTCTTTCACAACTCACTTGTCATTTCCGTTTCTAGGTGAACTCTGCCTGTTGCTCTGCTTCTTATTCATATAATATAGTCCTGCTTGGCCGGGCGCGGTGGCTCACGCCTGTAATCCTAGCACTCTGGGAGGCAGAAGCAGGTGGATTGCTTGAGGTCAGGAGTTCGAAACCAGCCTGAGCAAGAGCGAGACCTTGTCTCTACTATAAATAGAAAGAAATTAATTGGCCAACTAATATATATAGAAAAAATGAGCCGGGCATGGTGGCGCATGCCTGTAGTCCCAGCTACTCGGGAGGCTGAGGCAGAAGGATTGCTTGAGCCCAGGAGTTTGAGGTTGCTGTGAGCTAGGCTGACGCCACGGCACTCACTCTAGCCTGGGCAACAAAGCGAGACTCTGTCTCAAAAAAAAAAAAAATTATATATATATATATATATATATATGTGTGTGTGTGTGTGTGTGTATATATAGTCCTGCTTAAAAATACTGGACACATTTCAAGAAACTTAAACATTTAACACTTAAAGTGGCTAGGTGTGCTGGCTCAAACCTGTAATCGCAGAGCTTTGGGAGGCTTAGGCAGGAGGATTGCTTGAGGCCAGGAGTGCAAGACTTCTGGCAACACAGGGAGCCCCCATCTCTACAAAAACTAAAATAAAATAAATTAACTGGACATGGTGGTGTGCACCTGTAGCCCTAGCTACTCAGGAGGCTGAGGTGGGAGGATCGCTTGACCCAGGAGTTGAAGGTTACAGTGAGCTACGGCTGTACCACTGCACTCCAGCATGGGTGACACAGCAAGACCCTATCACAAAAGAAAAGAAAAAAAAACCACTTATCTTCACTGTTTAAATCTTCACCTTTACCATATTCAGGCTTCAAACCTTATCACATCAAGGGAGGAAACATCTCACCCAAGCCCCTGCAATTCCTTCAGGAAAAACATGAAAGAGGCAGAAAAAAAGGCGACCTAGCCTCCCCAAGCTTGAGCTCTGATGAAAGAGGTGGCAGCAGTTCCAATCATTCCAGAATTATTGACTGAAGAGGAGACTCGGGTGATTGCTCAAGCCAGGGCTGGCGACTTAATATACTCGTGTTTGGATTAGTTAATAGTTCAATTCCAAGAGGTTATGATTGTAAATCCCAGGACTGCTGGCTTAGCGCCAACGTGAAGTTCAGGACTATCTGTGAAGTTGCCATTTACTGTCAATTTTCTCTGAGAGAGAGGAGAAGAAAATGGAAAAAGGGAATACTTGAATAACAAGTGAGTGATTTTAATGGCCTGTGTTAGCCCCTGGAGAATCACAGTGAAGTTGACAGCAGACACGCTGGGACCACGTGTCGCCCCCTTTGGAGTGGCACATTCACTCTTTAGAATCTAGTAGGTCGTGACGGTAGAAAATATATGCACTTGATACACCCTCCCCACCCTCGAGTCCCCACGTCACCCCTCGTCCCTAATCCCCAGGTTCCTCCCCCACCACCTGGCTTGTCTCTGCCCCTCCTGACTGAAGCCAGCCTGTCTAACCCTCTCCATTAGTGTTTCTAAAGCCACCTTAATGGTGTCCCTCTTTAAGGACAGGCCAAAGCCAGTTTCTGGCATTGCCCTGGTGGTCCAAGGGGGGGGGGGGGGAGATTTGTTTATAGGAGCTCATGTTTAGCTTTGCTACCCGCTAAATTACTTACATAAAAGGCCAGATCACAGCTGAGGCTGAAGCCAGGTCACTCCCTGATTGGACTGTGTTTACAAAATTCATGCAGAAACAAGGTAAAATAGGTACAAAGCCAACAAAGGGGAAGGAGTTGGGCCATCTCCTGGAGTGGATGACAGCCTATCCCTGGGAGCCCTGCCAGGAAGATGCCAGCTCCTCTTTGGTCAGGCAGTTCACATGTCTCAATTCTCAGTTTAGTGCAGTGGGGCCCTAACTTTGGACCCAAACACTGCAGGGCCCTCTCCCCACCACCTTGTGTTTAATGAGCCACTGTTTTCCTAAACAAGGCACGATGGCGTTTTCTTGCCCTTTCTAAGCTAGAATGATAGATAGACCACCCCAAGGCTTTGGTGAAGTGGGAAAAAGGAATTTTCCAGAAGTATATTAATGTGCTTGACTTTTGCTCAAGAAGGCCTCAGTGTTGGCAAGAGAAACAGACTTGTCTTGTAGACTTTCACTCTGGGATGGCCGGAGAAGCCAGGCCCAGACCCGGTGGCAGGGTGTCTAGGGAGCTAATGAGGCTCCCTCCAAAGGCCTGGGTCTGGGGAGGGTGTGACTCACATGGTCAACTGTTTTGTAAAATTTGCAAAAGTGAGACATTTTTGTATTCTTTTTCTTAAAAAAGACTCCTAAGAGAGTATTAACTTTCAGCCCCACGAAATCCGAATCTACCCCTGCCAGGCCTGGGACTATGCCCATAGCCCCCTGCCCCTATTTGCAAAACATGAAGCTTCGTCACCAACACTAACTGGCTGACACACTGACCACAGAAACCAGAGGGTAAAGCAGGGAGGGGTGGGCCCCTCCCCACCCCCAACAGGGCCTCCAGGGAACAGGTAAGAGGCAAGGCAGAGAACTGCTTCCAAGGTCCTTTGGACTTAGCACAGTCGAGGCCACCTGGACTAGCAGAACAGGCTGCCTGGGTTCCATATAAGCTCCACCACTTACTGCTGGGTGACCTTAAGCAAGTTACTTGAATTCTCTGTGCCCTAGAGTCCTCCTTGGTCAAATAGTAAGAGTAGCTACCTCATTGGATTGTGAGGATGGAATGAGTGTATGCAGGTAAAATGCTTAAATCAGTGTGTGGCACATAGAAAGTGCTAGATGGTGACGATACTGTTCTGCTCCCTCAAACATGGACTGCATGGCTAAGGCATTCTATATGGAATGCCAGGACCACCGGACAATTTGTCACTCCAATCACCTTCCAAACAATAACACGACCCTCCTTAAAATCATCCGGAGACCAGCCCCCTTCACCTACTGAGTGTTTCCTGCACAGCAGTGGAGACCCGTGCCAGGCAGGGCCACTCCACCTCCCAGCAGCCCCCACTTCATCTCACACAGCAGCCGTCTCTGGCTGAGAAATCAGGCCCTGCTCCTGCCAGTCTCAAAGCTTTGCTTTCCCCTGTCAGGACTACCTTTCGCCCTCCTTTCTAGATCCCAATCTCTGAACTCCTGTGACACTCAGGTATTTCCTTCTCCTTCATTCTTCCACTGAATGGCCCTCTGGCTCCACAAAGAAAGCCCTGCTTTGTGTGTTCCTGCTAGTAATCACCCGAGTTTCCACCAGAGAATGAGAACATAAAAAGGAACCAGCACTTATCCAAGCAGTGGTTATCGCGTGCCCACCGCCCGCGTGGGTTCCGTGCAGGGACACAGCGCTGCAGAACAGTGAGCGTCAGAATCACCCGAGGGCTTGTGAAGACAGACTCCCAGGAATGGGGCTGACCCCGTGAATTGGCACTTCTAACGAGCCCCCAGGCAATGCGATGCTGCTGGTTGGAGACCACACTTTGAGTAGCACTGCCGCAGAAGCAGCCCCCACTTGGTGACCGATCTGTGATGGTTCAAAATTCACCAGTCATCTCCGGGCAGTACTCACTCACACACTCGTGCATTCCTGGCTGCAGCGGGGTCTCTGCTCCTGCTCTTTCCCTCTGTAGCACTGCTCAGTCGCTCCCTGCAAGCCGGTCCCTCCAGCATCCCTTACATAGCTTGCTCGTCTGCATCAGAGTCTCCCTACCCTGACACACGTGCTCACACACACACACACACACACACACGCAATATTCTCTATTCCCCTCCCTATTTGTTTCTTTCATAGAACTTTCCAGAATTTGCACTACATAGTTGTTTACTTGTCTCTCCACTAGAATAAAAACTCCTCTTCTATTTTATTTTTCTATGTATCCCCAGTGTCTAGCACAGAGCCTGGAAAACAGCAGGTGCCCAGTAAATGTGTTGATCATTAACTAATTCCTTCAACGATATTCAGCGAGTACCTACGCTGTGCCCAACACTGTTCTAGATGCTGGGGATACAAGAGTGGACAAAACTGACAAGACACCTCTATTCTTGGAGCCCACATTTTCACAGGGGGGACAGACAGTAACCAATGAACATAATACATATATTGTATGATGTGCCATAAGCTGCTCAGTGCTATGGGAAACATTGAGCAGAGTAAGGGAGCAGGAATGTGTGCAGCAGGGGGGCTGGGTTGTGGGCTGAGATTTTAAACTGAGTGGTCAAGGCGGGCTTCGTGGAGACGGTGACAACTGAGCAAAGAAAGACTCAGGAGCTGAGGGACTTTGCCATGTGGCCATTTTTGGAGAGAGCTCTCCTGCCAGCGTAAAGTTCCTAAAGCAGCATTGTGCGGTAGAAGTTTCTGGAGCGATGGAAATGTTCTCCGCCTGTGCTGTCCAATACAACAGCCCCTGGCCCCCAGGGTGGAGGAAATGAGCTCAGAAAGGTAAAACAGGATAGGGAAGGACCTCATTAGGCATCTCCAAGGGCTCCCACTTTTATTCCGAGTGAGATGGGCACCATTAGAGCAGTGATACGACATGCTTTCTGTTTTCAAAGGATCCCTTTAGCTGCTGTGTTGAGAACAAAGCGTGGGAGCTAAGGGTAAATACAGAGAGACCAGGTGGGAGGCTGGTGAGGTGGTCGGGTCAAAGACGACACAGGATCAGACCAGGAGAGTAGCAGTGAAGGAGATGCTAAGTGTCAGGCTCTAGATAGATTTTGAAGGTTGAGCCCACAGGATTTCCTGACGGGTGCTGATTAAGACATATATTAAGCTCCTAATATATGCCAAGCACTAGCTATGAACTACTTCTGAGCCAGACTTGCCAGAGAAATGTCACCCAGGCTTTGACTGGTACCAGCTATTCCTAAGACAGATTGCACCTCGGGGCATTTCTCACTCTCAGTGTCCTACAATTTGGTCTTCAAACATTGCCTCTTCAGATCAGAGCCAATATCGCCTGCTGGCACTGTGGAATTTGTTGTTATTCATATTATTATTCACCCAGCACCACTCCATGGTATCTACATTAAGAAAATAGATGACTTGAGTTCTCCATAAATCCTTCATCCTCCTGTTTTATTTCTCTGTCCATCACCTCCTCATTTATTCTTAATATTCAGGTTTTTGCATTCAAGGCCAGGCCAGCTCTCTCGAGGACTTCCATCTTCCTCCTCGTGCATCTGCCCTGTCCTCCTGAGACTCACACAGCCTGCGGAAGGGAAATGCAGTCATCTGTCTTCTGTAACCATATGGATAAGATGTAGTCATTACCGTTGTCGGCATTGTTGTGCTTTGGAAGCTAATTAAGACAATTAGCTATTAAATACCAAAAACAATTAAGCTAATTGAAATAAACCATATGCAGTTTACACCCTTGCGTAGACAAAAAATTAACATGTGGCTGAATGGTGGCACTACAGACATTCTGATGCCAAAATAAATCAGGGACTACGGGAGCCGAAGACGGAGGTGTCTTAACACCCAATCAGTTTACCACCACAAAATGATTCTCAAAAACATTTGGCTTGATTTTTGGAGGTTTCGCCTATATTGAAAAAAAAAAAAAAGTGAATTCCTGTTCAAATGTTTCTTTCAGGCTATAAAACAGCAGAATTGTGCTGTTACCCTGCCTCTGACTCAACTCCGTGGCTGGATACAGCATCCAAAAGCACTCAGAGGAGAGAAGCAGCCTTCTCAGGGGACCTCTGAGGTTCATCTTTACGCTAACCAGATCTCTAAGTGGAACGGAGGTGTCTCATGGTTTTAGGTGGTAACTGGCAGTTTTAGACCACATATATAATTTCCAAAATGAAGGATTTATGGAGAACTCAAGCCAGAGGAGGGAAAAGAAGCTATCTAGACCAGGGGAGACTCAGTAAGGAAAGGGTGTTTATCTGGAATTTTTTTCAGCTGCACATGCCAAAAAACTCAACTAGAATTTGCTTAAGCCAAAAATGGAATTTGCTAGGAAGGACAAGCTGCAGGGACCAGGAACTCAGGGACTCCCAAGGTCTCAACCCAAAAAGGACTGTCTGTCTGCCTGTCTGACTGTCTCTCCTCTCTGCCTAGCTCTGTGTTAGCCACACTCTGGCTGCAGAGAGGCCCTCTCTGTGTGGCAGGGACCACGGATGCTGCCAGAGACAGTTTAGCAACCTTAGTGGATGAAGAGAAATCCTATACCCAATGTTCACGTATCCCCTTGTCTATACATACCCATAGACAATCCCCATGGCTGCAATATAGGGTGGGGTGGCTGGTCAGATTTCGTCCAAAGGCCCACATCTTCCCACTCCTACCCCATCTATGGCCAAACAGAGGCACGGGAGGGAGAAGCTTGTGCAAGAACAAAGCTAATAGCTGCATGGTCCCTAGATCAGGGTGCTAATGAAAGGACGGGAATGTGATGGGGAGAGAGTAGACACAACAGCACCTAGGGAAAAGTGTAGACAGATCTGAGCATCCTTAGGTCTTCATTTGTTTTTGTAGTTTCACCCTCCTACCATTTCTGTGCTGGATATTCAACAGTGAGATTATAAACAGCCAGGATTCCATTGTCTCAGCGCCTGCCTCAACTGTGGTCCATAACTGCTTTGGATAAGGTGAGAGTAGCTCTGAGGTTATAAGGAAATAGCCTCGGGAAGAACCAGCTTCCTCCTCCCCTCATAACTAACCCGAGACATTATCCATTTTTTGATGGACATTTGTTACGGGGGGGGGGGGGGGGGCGGTCACCCAGTATCTAAACCCACTTTCTTTTTTCTTTTCTTTTTTTTTTGGAAACCTTTCTTTTTTATTTCAGCATATTATGGGGGTACAAATTCTAAGGTTTCAAATAGTGCCCTTGCCCCCCTCCCCCAACAAGTCTGAGTTTCAAGCGTGCCTATCCCCCAGATGGTGCACATCTCACTCATTATGTATGTATATACCCTCCTCCTCCCCCCTCCTGCCTGCCCAATACCCAATTACTGTAGTTCCTATGTGTCCACTTATAAACCCACTTTCTATGTTGGTGAAATTCCCTGCCTTACAAGCAGTGATGTCCTGGCAAAAGTTTAGTAACCTACTATGAAAGGAGGGGTGATCTAATCCGCGGTGTCTGTTCATTTCTGGGGTGTAAATATTGTCACTATAGCAAATTTCAGACTATCAATGTGATGTCACTGAGTGCAGAATGGGAGGCGATGTGCAGTAGCCCATCGTTATGGAATATTTCCACCATACAGATACAACAGGCATAAATATCAATAACTTCAAAAGTACAGACAACAGTAAAAGTAATAAAATAATTGGAATGCAATGAATTTTGTACATTTAATACCTTTGTTTTCAACATAATTTACCTGTGAATTTATATAATTGTGTTTACTTTTTTAAATTAACATTTTTTATTTATTGGACTGTATGTCCCACTATAATTTCTGGGACATATAGTAATTGCATGTTTGGGTTTTTAAGAAACTGCCCAACTGTTTTCCACAGTGGCTTTCCCATTTTACCTTCCCGTTAGTAACATGTGAGCAATTCAGTTTCTCCATATCCTCACCAGTGTTTGGTGATGTCACTATTCCTCCCCCCCCCCCTTTTTTGTTCCTTGCCATCCTGATAGTGTGTAGTGATATCTCATTGAGGTTTTATTTTATTTTATTTTGAGACAAGGTCTCACTCTGTTGTCCAGGGTAGAGTGCAGTTGCACAATCATGGCTCACTGCAACCTCAAGTTCTGGGGCTTAACCATCCTCCTGCCTCAGCCTCCCAAGTGGCTGGAACTACAGGTGTGTACCATCACAGGCAGCTAATTTCCGTTGTTTCGGTGGTGGTGGTGCTAGAGATGAGGTCTCCTTGTTGCCCAGGCTGGTGTTTAACTCCTCCTAGTGTACTAGGATTATAGGCATGAGCTACCATACCCAGCCTCATTGTGGTTTTAATTTGCATTTCTTTAATAGCTAATAAGGTTTAACATCTTTTCATGGGCTTATTTGCCTTTTCAGTAAAATTTTTCTTCATATTTTTTGTCTGTTTTTTAATTGGATTGTTTGGTCTTTTGATGTTGAGTTTCGGGAGCATAGATTATTGGCCTGAGATTTTCTCTTTTCTAATGCATGCATGTAATGCGTAACTTTCCCTCTCACCACTACTTTAGCTGTGTCCCACGAATTTTAACATGTTATATTTTTGTTTTCATTCCGTTCACTAGCTTTTTTTATTTTCCTTGAGACTTCCTTTTTGATTCATGGATTATTTTAAATATGTTGTTTAGTTTCCAAGTGTTTGGAGATTTTTCTATTATTTTTCTTTTGCTGATTTCTAGTTTGATTTCATCATGATCAGAGAACAACTCTGTATGATTTCAATTCTCTTAAATTTGTTGCAATTTGTTTTATGGCCCAGAATATGATCTATCTTGGTATTTGTTTCATGACCACTTGATAAGAATGTGTGCTCTGATGTTCTGGATTAGTGTTTTATAAATGTCAACCCAATCCTGTTGGTTAATGTTGTTGTTGAATTCTTCTCTATGTCCTTGCTGATTTTAACTATCAATTGTCTTAGCAATTGTTGAGAGAGGGGTGTTGAAGTCTCCAGCTGTAATTGTAATTTGTTTCTCCTTTCAGTTCAAACGATTTTTGCTTCTCGTATTTTGCAACCCTATTGTGTGGTGCATATACATTTAGTATTCCTATGTCTTCTTGGTGGATTGACTCTTATCATTGTATCGTGTTCTGCTCTGTCTCTTACTGCTGAGTGATGGTGGAGGTTCTGACTCTCTGCCAGGCTTCCTCTGACACCATCCCATGGGGAGGAGGAAGGATGCCTCATTACTTCCAGGTGGAGCCGGAAGCCTAGAGTCTACTTGGTCTTCTATGACACCATCCCATCATGAGTGCTGAGGCGCCTTCACACAGTTTCTCAGGGTTGGAAGTCCGGGCTTCCAATTTACCCTCTGTTGGCCTCAATGAAGATGGAGACACAGTTTTTCCTGCGGTATTTGGTGGTTATTGTCTGAAAGTTTTCTCTCTTGCTATGTTGCTTCTTTCCTCCTCCTTTGGCTAGAGAAAGCAGATTTTTGTGGGGGCTTTTGTTGTTGTTGTCTCCACACCTATTGGCATTTCCAGGTTGCCAGTTTCTTCAGTTCCAAGTCTGGGAAATATTTGGCAGGAAGAAAACTCAAGAAACTGACTGATGTGAGTTCCAAGACCCCCGGCTGGCCTGGCTTCTTCTCTCCTCCCTTCTCTCCTCTCCTCCCTTCTCTCCTCCTTTATGTTTCTTTTATACTTTGCAGAAGGAATAGGAACAAGTGCATCTACTGTAATTTACTTTTTGATAATGGCTGTGTTTGACAACCAGCTCACGAGCCCCTGAAATTTTTACAAGCAGCTCTAGTAAACTGGCTCCAACATGCCACCAGTAGGAGTCTCAGAGTCAGAGCCTGCCTCCCACCACAGAAGCTGAAATGCCACACACCCCTTCCCCAGCCTCCCGGCAGCTTGGGCACAGGCACATGGTGTAGGCTTGGCAAATCAGGTACATCCACCTGAGACCTTGAGTCAAGCACTAGTGATGGACAGATGCAAAGAAGCCGGATAGTGGAGAATCCTCCTGGTGGCTTTTACACAGGCAGCAGTGGCAGTGATACCAGGGCCGACACCCCCCCACCAGGGGCTCAGTGGTGGCATCTCACGTTCCGTGGCAACAGTAGCATTCTCACCACCAGACTTTTTCTGTGGCGTATCTTTGACCGTGGTTCCGACCGACATTCCTTCTGGGTTGGATTCTCTTATACCTTCCCAGCGGTTCTGTGAGTGGCTTTTCAACAGCCCTGTTTCTGCCTAAATCAGCTGGAGCTGGCTTCTGTTGGGTGCAAATAAGAATTCTGAGTGGTACATATTCCTGCTAACTAAATCCCCTGGGAAACAAAAACCTAAGCGTCTACCGCAGAATGCTCTTATTCTTGCTCAGGGGAAATTATCTGAGGAATAACTAACAACAAACAGAACAGTAGAACTTAACTTAGAAGGGTTCGCTGAAAGGGACTGCTGAGAGCCCAAAGCCATCACGACTCAACCTGCTCTCTCTCTCAGTTGCCAAATACCCTCCTCGGCAATTCTGATTCTCCCATGCAGTGAGCGTGCATTTAATTATAGTCTCTCCTGTGAGATGAGCAATTTGGCATTGGGGAGAATACACTCTCTAGTCTGACCTTGGGAACGAGACAATCCGACAGCACTAAAGTTTTATTTTCCCTCCTCCACGTCCCACTCCCCCCACCCCTGCACTGCTGAAGACTCGCTGGTTAGGAAAGTGTTTTATGTCCTTGAGCGTGGCTTTTGTGCACTGGAAAGACCATTCTGAGGTTTACTTGGTGTTTGAAAATTAGTATTTGATTTATTAAATTTATAGATTTAGAAATTTATAGCTCTTCCTCAAGCTTTTAAAATGAGCTGAGGAATCTTATTATCTTATTTATAAGTCTGGCAAATATTAGCAGTCACTTTGAGAAGGCTTTTGATTAATGCTTAGTCCCAGTTACACATTTAGTTAATTAAGCCTCTTTAACATTTTAAATGGCATTTTAAAAATTTAGTATATTCAGTTGCTTTTTAAGTACTTTATCTGACTGACAAACCTTCCCAAGTACGAAAGTGATTCTTATATTCAGCATATAAATTCTCTTAAATGTCCAAACTATATGTAAACTTAGAAATATTTCAAGTTAAAACCACAAATCTCAATCAATTATTCAGGTACAAATATTAAAGTGGAATGTTAAAGGCGATCTAGTATTCCAATAGGCCACATTGGTTTTTGTTTGTTTGGTTTTTGTTTTCTTTTTTAAGAAACAAGGTCTCACTCTGTCACCCAGGCTGGATCGCAGTTACCCGATTATAGCTTACTGTAACTTCGAACTCCTGGGCTCAAGCAATCCTCCCACCTCAGCCTACTGAGTAGCTGGGACTACAGGCATGAGCCACCGTGCCTGGCCCAAATTCTCTTTAAAATTGTACATACATAAACTATTATATATATGCACAAACTCTTTAACTTAAAAATATTAAAACTACAGTTTGATTCCCTTAAATAATTGTGTGTTTAATCTTAAATTTTCCCAGAGCTACTAAAATGTCTACCCATAAGGGAGATCATTTCCTTCTCAGCTGAGGTTGCTAAGCAGCCAGAGATCGTGGGTGGGATGCTGACTGGATGGAGCTGGTGACCCTATGGACCAATCAAGCCCTACTTCCAGTCTCTTAACTTTCTAACTTAAAGATGGAGGTGGCCTAGTAGGCCAGTCCCTTGGATAAGGGCGGCTGATTACTAATCATCAAGCCAAAGTCAAGGCCATAACTCCCACCTAGGCCCTACACCTGATTTTGTGTTGATTTGATCCTTAAGGCTGTAGTTCCCAACTCCCAGGCCACAGCCCGGTACTGGTCCATGGCCTGTTAGGAAACAGGCCTTGCATCACGGCCTGAGCTCCTTGCCAGCCCCCACCACCCCACCCCACATTCCCAGTCCGTGGAAAAATTGTCTTCCATGAAACCGGTGGGTCCCTGACACGAAAATGTTTGGGGACCGCCACCTTAAGGTATGTAACTATATATTTTTCCATCTACTTCTAAAGAATCCTGCATTCTTTTCATATGCTTCTTATCTCATAGCACCACACAATTCTAACAGATGTTAAAATTTTATCTAATTGAATTCTGGTGATCTCTCACAGCTTTGTCTGAGATCCTGAGATCATTCCCCAAGATCACTGCTCAGCCCCACCCCCTCTCACCCTGCCTACCCCACCCTCTGTAGTTCCTGAGTTCTTGATTCCCCTGGGAATGAAAAAAGTGAGCTTTCCCAGGATCTATGCTCCCTTCAAACTGGTGAGACTAAAAGAAAAGGTTTCTAAGCCTGATAACTCTGCCGATAGGCTGTTAGGGTTCCCAGGGCACTGCAGCCCCTGCCTGCCTGCCTTCCTGAGCAAGCACTGCCATGGCCAAGGTCTGCTGGAAGAACGAGTCTATGCAGGAGGCACTAGAGCCAAATTCCTAACCCCCCAGAGGATGAGGTGACATAAGCAAAGTCACTGCTACTGCCTGAGCTGAGACTAGAACCCAGGACTCCCGACTCCCTGTCCCATGTTCTAGCCACTCAACTGCAATGCCATCAACAACAAAACCAGCAAAGCGAGGGAAGCACTCACAATCACAGCCCCAACCAAACAGCCCAAAATTAGACTGTGCTGCATGCATACAGCCCTTTCTGTTGCTTGATAAATGGAGATAGGCATGGTTCCTGCCCTCAAGTTTACTTTCTAAAATAAATATGCACACTGTGTATTTGTATTTCCATGCCAAGGAGAAGCAATAATAACTTTCAACTACAGTGGGAACAGAGGTGTAAGTAATCCATGGAAAAGAATATATTGGTCTGGGACAATGGTTTCAACCCTGACTCTATAGTAGAATCTCCAGGGGCTTAAGGGGAAGGTGGAGGGAGGAGATGTTTTAAAAAATACCAATGTGGGCTGGCTAGAACCCAAAAGTCAGTAATTTCATCAAGTTCCTCAGATGATTCAGAGCCAGATGGACCCCAGGACATCCCATAAAACGTTGCCATAGAGCAAGGGGTAGGGCTGGGGTCCCAAGGGCAAAGACTGCAGGAGAGAAGACTAGGCACAAGGACAGCCTCCCGGAGCCCCACCAAAGTGCCTACCAATGCCCTGTATGTGGCGGGCACTCCAAACATCAGGACAAAGAAGGTGCCCTAGTCCCTCTGTTGTCAGTATTTTAAGGAGCCACAGGTAAAGTAGGAACCAAACAGCTAAGATGGACCATGGGACCCTCCTGCTGGCTCAAGCCCCAGAGTCAGCTCTCAGGCAGGACAGCTCCCTACACATCCCCATCTTAACTCCTGCAGTTCCTGGGGTCAATGGTGGCACTGTCTCCCCCCCCCCCCCCCCCCCCCCCGCCCCACCGCCCCACCGCCACTGTCTGCTCATCAGCCTGGTATGCAGGATGTAGCATTGCCAACACCTCTCCCCCCAGCTGGCCAGGAAAGAAACCAACAATGCCTCTTTGAGTTTTGAGGATATTATTACCAGCAGCCACAGAGAAAATGACAGCTGTGATGGAAACCAACAAACATGAGAATCCAAACGTTTTCAGGATTCTTTAAAAGTTCTACTGGTGTCACTTTTGGCCTTCACTGGATCCTAAATGGGACAGAGTCTGCAACCTCTGGGTCCTTCCTCCTCTCACTGCTCACCTCCATGGCCTCCATGCACTCCAGTGGCCAGGCACCTGGGAGGCACTGGGGTACAAAAGGCTCAGGCAGGGCCTCTGCCCATCTCGCAGCCTAGGTTGGGTGCACAGCAAGAGAGGGGTGTGGCAGGGTGTGCTAATGACCCTCAAGTGAACATTTGGTTTGGGCCCTCCTGGGTGCTCCCCTCCACCAGCTGTGAGCTCCCAGCCCCACCCCCATCTCCAGCTGTGCCCCACCTCTGTGTCCGCATCTCCCTGTGGTCCTGAGCCCTGTGCTAGGAACCTCGGTCATTAAGGAGCTTCCTGCTTCCCCTCCCAGTCCCCCAGATCCAACTGTGACTCATCCACCACCCAGAGAACATCCTGATGGCTGTCTGCTTAGTCGGCACTTAGCAAAGCATTGTCCAACAGAAAGAAACAGTTCAAACAAAATTAAAAGTAATCCCAGCAGCAGTCTCGAATATTAAATCTTCCTTCCAGAACATAAATTCTACAAATATTGGCGTCTGCTCTTTGCACAAGTGGTGAGTCACAACGATATAATTTATTTATCTGGAAGCGAAATTCCTCACTTTGCATGTCCTCCTTTGCAATATTGGATTCAATCCACCATTCAGTGCTTGCCCAGAACCTGCTTTATTGTTGTTTGCGGCGATAGCTTAATCGCCAGCTGCACGGGCAGCGCCTGGCACAAGTGCCCTTAAGTTCTGTTTCACCTTTCCTTTGCTGCTCAGAATTCCCTTTGAGAGCTCCAAGTGTCAACAGGCATGATCATTATTTGAGTCACCTGATACGATACAAGAAGAGATGTCACACAGGCTGCCAAATGGGACACATTATTGCCATATCCTGTGCCCTAAAGGAGGGGCCCAGGGCAACCCGAGCAGATGGTCCATGAGCTGTGACAGGCAGAAGCTGTCATGAGGATGTCAGACATCTTGAGTGAGCTAAACCCTCAGCATGAACAAGGAAATGATAGCCGCCCTCTTTGCCCAAAGAAAAAGAATGAGCTAGCACTCCTCTGGGCCCGAAATGGGCTTGAACTTGTCCGGGAACAACGAAAGCCACAAAGGGAGGGGAAAAATGGTGATGGGCTGGATGTCTTTATCAGAAGGGTCCTCTGCCACCTTACACATCCCACCCCCAAGCCACTTCCAGTTCAGAACAGATGGCAGTGAGCTAGCATTTCAAAAATATCATGGCCTTTGTCACCTTTATAGTAACTGTGCTGTCACATCCCCCAGAGCTGTGCCATCAGGGCCAGCAGCTGCTACTCTCTGCTGACTCCACGATACACCTTGAAGAAGGCCTTGATCAAGGGGCCCAGCCCTCCAAGAGGATAAGGTCAAAGGCCTGGTGAAGAGAAAGCCAGAGGAAACACAGGGTCTACAAAGGCTTCAGGACAAACTCCGAATGTCCCCAGATGACATGCTCTCTGATCACTAGGCCCCAGGCCAGGCCCGGCTGCCTTTCTATGGGTTTGCTAAGTGTTTTGTCATCGCCCCTCTCTTTCCTCTCCTATTCATCCAGGTACCCATCCTGGCAGCTTTTGAGTCGCTGCAGTCTCCTGGGTCTTCTCAAGCCCTCCACAGGTCCTGGGGGTGTGTTCTTGCCGACTCCGGCTCCTGCACTTCCCAAACCGCAGCTGCCCTTCCTTGGCATGGGTGATGGTAAAGGGGTTTCTAAAGCTCCAGGCCCTCAGGCCTTGCTCACTTCTCTTCCCATTGGGTGACACGCGGTTTTTTCTGGCTCTTTGACTTTTTTTTTTTTTAACTACTTCTCTGAGGCCTCCGGTCCTAGTTTTACCGGATGCCATCTGACCCAGAAGCCAGGACCAGAACTCAGGCCCTGCTTCAAAAGCCCCCGCCTCTCCCACCCAGTCCTCAGCTATTTGCCAAGCAGAGATGATTGACACAGCCTGTGTCCAATGAAGAGTCAAACCTCCGGGCTCAGATTGCCATTTCCTTGCAGGGGCTTGGCAAAGAGCAGGTTCTTGTGCGGTGTAAGAAACTCCCCCCACCCCCTCCCGCCCCGACCAAACAAGGGAGCCCTTGACAACTATGCCCAGAAGGGGAGCAGGGCTCAGGGAAAGAGCCCGGCTCCCACGTGCAAAGCCTCTCAGGTCTGGGAGCGGCCCGTGCTGTCTGTGTTGGGAATCTGCACACGTCTTTGTTTTAGGTTTTGCGTCTGACTGTGGCTTTGTTTCTTGGCGAAGTCCTTTTGAAATTCCACCTAGCCTTGGCCACTCTAAGGGAAAGGGGATCTTGTCCTCGCATAGGCCAGGGGAGTCAGTCAGAAAGGCCACCGTGGCGCCAGAGACCAAGCGACAGGCTGGAATGAAATGCTGAAACCTGGGTGGTAATCCGGGACAGCTGGAAGGGCTTGCCTCTTCCTTAGGAACACAACAAACAGCCTCCCAGTGCTCTGTCCCTTCCCTCCTGACCAGCTTCGGGGCACTAGCTGATGGCCTGACACCTGGGGGGGTGGGGGGGAGGAATGGGGAAAAGGTAAGGAAGGAGCAGGGCCAGCTGCAGAGGAAACGGCTGCTGTGGCTGCGGGATCCCCGGCGCTGGGTGTTCAGGCTGCTCAGAGCTGCCCGGGCTGCGGAACTCCACGGAACCTCCGAGGCCCAGCATGTCTACAGGATGAACTGAATGCGCGCGAACGGGAGCTCTGATCGCAGCAGACCCACCAGGTGGCAGTGCGGCTGCTCCTCAGTCGCCACGGAGCCTGCAGGCCGAGAGCGCGGCCACGAGAGGGCAGCACAAGGACGACCAGTTCCATCACGCTGCTGGTTGCCTAGCAACTGTGACGCAATGGGCTCCTTTTTCCACCCTCCTCTAGGCTCCCAGGTTATTTCTAGCAAAACAGAGACTGTTGCACAAGGAGTGGCCTCAGGAATCCTAGAACTGCCTCTCTTAAGCCAGGAGAATCTAAAACGGTCCAGGGACCCCAAATCTAGCACCACGCTGGCGTCTAGGGGATTGGGCTGTCTCTGCTCCTCCGAATACCAGTAATCAAGAAAAGAAGAAAAACATTTTCCATTCCCCTCAGTAGCCCCACAATCATTGGAAAGGCTCGGATTTCCCTAGTGGCTAAAATGGAGCAACTTCACACCCCTTCCCTCCCCTTTCTAAGCAGAGTCTAGATTAGCTTGCATGTGACCTTGAGCAGACCTTGAGCCTCCCACTCCTCAGCTATATTCGAGGGGGCCTGGGGGGTGATGATAAGGCCCAGCTCTGACCTTCTGTGGTCCTGATTCTCTCTCTTTCCCCCAAGGACTCTGTCCTTGACTCAAACCTCTCCTTGGTTTTGATAACCCTGAAAATAGAATTCCTCTAATTCCAGTGGATAAGTATGACCTGAGAAATCAGAGATGGAACCAAGAAAGTGAGGCAGACACACAACAAGGAGTGTGGTTATAATGAGCTCAAAGCCTGTGTCGGTCTGTTCTGTGAAAGGTTAGATGAGGTCAATGCCCCAGGCAGAAGTCAGGGGACCGCTCTAGCCGTGGCATCAGAAGTGGTTCCAGGCACATCTCTGGGTCATGAGGAGCCCCCTGGCCCTGAGCCTGGGCTCTGCCAGGGGCTCAGGAGTTGATCCCTAAGGTGTCGGGGTCTCTAAGGGGTACCATCTTCAAGGATCACACGGGCATGTGCAGCTCGTTGTACTCATCCTGGCCATCTTCATCGAAGTTTGGTTCAGCGTCTTCCGAGTCCAGCTGCAGAAGGAACAGAAGGTTGGTAGTGGCAGGGAAGTGGACTCATCCCCTCCTGTTCCTAGACTCCTCTGACAAGCAGAACTCCCCGTCTGCAGGGACCATGACCCCAGGGGAGCATTTCCCATGGCCAAAACCTTCAGATCACCCTCCACACATCTGGTTTAATAATAATATTAATAATATAATAATATTAATAAAGAACAGCTACCACATATGAAGTTCTTTCCTATGGCCACTTGTAGTTGCTGCGCTACCTTTGTACACCATGATTGAGTATGGATAAATTGCAAAAAGATGTCTTTTCTTCTAGCTGACAAAAACAGAGCTCAGGGTAGGTTTCAGTGCCACCTCACTCCCTTTTGGTCAGGGTACGACCTGCACAGCTGTCTGCAGCAGCCCTGTGCTCCCTCTGGTACCACACTGTCACCCTAAGGCCTTTACCTCGGTGCGTACTTAATCCCCCCAACAGACCTCTAAGGTAGACTATATTATTGCCCCATCAAACAAATGAAAATAAGACTTTAGAAGGTGAAATAACTTGCCTGAGGTCACATGACTAGCAGATGGCCCAGCAGAGACTGAAACCCAGTGCCCATCCGCCCCAATACTGCTGCCACAAGCCACCACCCCTTACCGCCTGCAGCTCCCTGTCCTGGAAGAACCGGGGCAGAAGGCAATGCCTCAGAGGCACAGTGAGCAGCAGCAGGAAGGGAAAGGCGAGTGAGGCCGCCGTGGACTTGACCACCCAGAGCAATGCGATGCAGCCCAGCTGGATGCAGGTGAACAGGTGCATCCGCCACGTTTTCACCTGGGGAAACGGCCACACAGCCTCACCACACAGCACCCTAGCTCCCAGCTCCCACCCACATCTTTGGGACCTTGGCTCCCCAGGTCCCAGCTTAATCCTTTATATTCTTCCTGTCCACCTCTGGCCCAGGGACCCCTCTGGGTCCCCTCCCCATTACTTCATCACCCCATCTCCGTGCTTCCTGGCCCTACCTTGGTCACATAGGGCTGCTCAGGATGGTGTTTTGCTGGCATGAGGATAAGCAACAGACGCTGGGACAGCTGGATCCCAGACAGCGATGTGATCCCCATGTACAGGAAGATCCCAAAGAGCACAGCCAATGGGATCCGACGCAGCACAGCCCCCATGACAATGGACAGGCCTGGAGGAGGTGACACAGGCCCACCTGAACCCCTGGGCAGCCCCCATGAGGATGGACAGGCCTGGAGGAAATGACACAGGCCCACCTGCCCCCTAGGGCCACCTCTGTAAGGATGGACAGGCCTGGTGGTGAACGGAACATGGACCCATCAGACTGATCAGCTTGGCCTCATCCCCATGAACAAGAGAAGAGGGAGCCAGACAGAGAAGCAGGAAAGGGCTCAGGGAAGAAGTAGGTTTGGGGGTCAGAGCGAAAACTAGACCTGACACACTGGGGGATTCACAAGGGACCTGGGTCAAGCCTGGGAAGGAGAGAGGATCTAGGGCCGTGGGGTCCCAGACACCAGGTATGCGGCCGGAGGCTGGGCTCTCACCCACGAGGCTGGCGATGAGCACCCCGGTGACCCGTTGCTCCCGCACCTCCTGGATCTGGGGCTTTTCGCCGGGTGCGATGGCAGTGCGCATCACCGTCAGCGCATTGACGTGGGTGACTGAGCGGACGGTGGCAGCTGTGAGCCAGGGCAACCCAAACAGCCCACAGAGCCCCCCCAGGGAGCCAATCAGAAGCAGGTCCAGGTGGAAGCCGGAGCCTTTGAGCAGCCTCCGTGCCTTCTGGCTGACGATGAGCCTGCAGGGACAGGGCAGGGTGGGGTGGTGGCTGGCGGCAGGACAGGCACAGGGACAGGCACACATTCAGGGATGGGATGGTGGGGGGTGGGGGAGGCTACACCGCCAACAGTTCTCCCAGGGCCTGCCAGCTTCCTCTTTTAAGTTCCCAAATTGAAGTTCTCACATTGAAGCAAATTTGAGCCAAATTCTCATACTGTGAATATTTAAAGCACCACAAAAGCCAGATGCCAGATCTCACCACGTTCTTGTGGTTTAACCAAAATGAGATGCATGTGAGCATCCCTGGGTGGGAGACACACTGCCAGAGAGTTCTGAGGACTGTCAAGCGCCACCCTGCAAACGGTGGCAGCGACAGACATACATCATGTCAACCCACCACAGGGAGGCCACGCCCTTGCCCCACCCGCTGCCTCTGCTCCTCCCCCAGCTCCTTCCCCAGCACACCTGCCCTTCCTCAAGGCCTGCCACAAGCTCCCGCCCACCCAGCACCCCCATACTAATAATGGCTTTCCTGCTGTCACCCTGGAACCAAGCCAAGGAGCCAGGGAGCCGGCCCACCGCCCCCAGCCCTCTCACGCCGTGATCTGGGTCTCCATGAAGATCAGGATGAGGACCAGGAGGGCAGGGACAGCAGCTGCCACCATCATCCAGGGCGGGAAAGGACGGGCACTGCCCAGGGGTGGGATGAACCATGTGCGCTTATCAGGAGAGGTCACTGAGAGCCCCGTGGGCACTGTCAGCTTCTGCAGGCAGGAAGGAAGACTGGGGCTCAGGAACACAGCCTCCCTCCCCACGCTAGGGACCCCCTGCAGCAGCTGCTCCCACCAGGCTGTATCCCCAGGACCAGGACTTTGGGGAATTTGGGTGTGAATAGGTTTGGGGAAAATGGTTTTGCATCCTCCAAAAGTTCACTGTCCCTACAAGGGTCTGATAGAGGACAGGGAAATGAGCGCCTTCCCAGAGCCCCTGGGCTTCAGGGGACCTGTTGCAGGGAGAATCTTGGATTCTTCACTCAGGATCACAGGTGGCTTGGACTCCCTGGGGAGCCCCTCAGCCGGGACCCCCAGCCACCCCCCAGCGTGGCCACTCCACTAGGAGAGCCGGGTTCCTGCCCTGATCTTGACCTCTCGGGCTCCCGCTCCTGGCCCTGGGGGAAGAACCTGCTGCCGCGGGCTCAGGCTCACTCACCTGTGTGTAGGTGTCCGTGATGGAGTAATCCACCAGGACCATCACCAGGATGGAGATGGGGATGCCAAAATCCCCGATGATGCGGCGAGCCTTGAGTGCGCCCAGTCAGGGAAAGGAGGCGAGGTCAGCAGACTCACAGGGGACCTGCCACCCCTGACCCTTCCTGAGACCAAGCTGGAGCCAGAAGTCCCCCCACCAGCCTCTTGAACGCACCCCCCCAGGTGCCAGTGCAGCCTGGGAGGGCGTTCTTGTCTTAATTAGACTCTCTGAGCGAAGAGCGAGAAGACCCCAGGAGGAGGCTTCTCACGGGGTGGGGGCTGCCCAAATGTGGTTCTGGCCCAGAGGCTGCCGGGGCGAAGGGGAGCAGCCCCTCTGTGGAACAGAGCCTTGCAGTGACAGCAGGACTCAAGGGGACCCACGGGGGGGTCCACACCGGAGCCACCGCACCTTTCCACCCAGGAAGCGGCTGTTCCTGAACTTGCGCAGGAAGAAGGCGATGAAGAAGGTCCCGAGCATGAGGATCAGGGACAGCAGAGCCGTATTGGGCTGGTTCTTCGGACCCCGTGGTCCCTCGGTTGGGGGCAGGGCACTGCCATTCAGCTCCAGACCGGCCTCCAACGCTCCCTCTGGGGCCCCCTCTGGGGGGTAGAATGGCAGCAGTGGGTGTTCTGTGAACACCTGTGTGTGGATGACAAGGACACCTTATCACTCACGTGGGCAAGTGACCTGACTGCATCATCATCATCGGTGTATCTGTGAGGGAGAAAGAGTGTGGCCCTCACATACCTGAACAGACAACAGTGACACACAGATATCCAGATACACCACACACACACACACAGCCCTTTACAAAAGGTGATTCAAAAACCCCCAACACCAACTCTGACCCCTCAGCACTGACAGCACCCCCACCTCCATCACATACCTGTGCAGGTGTGTCCTTATCTCCATACCTCCACCCAGGAGCCTGGTGCCTTGGCCTGGAGCCCTCTGGGCCTTGACCCCCTTCCCTTCAGCTCAGACCTGGCCCAGGCTGTCCCCAACCCCCCACACCCACACCAGCAGAGCCCCCTCCTTGTCCCCTCCACCCCGATGCTCCACACCTCCCCCTCCCAGCCGCCATCTCGCCCGCCCCAAGACCCTCTGGACCTCCACCTTGTAGAGCTTGTGGAAGGTCTCGTAGATGAAAATGAGTGAGATGAGGAAGGCGAAGATCTCCTGGGTGAAAGGCGAGATGTAGCGGACCAGGAAGCTGCCTTCGGCGGCCACCAGGGCAAGGACAAAGACCACCAGCCAGAGGCCAACCCACACCCGGCCAGTGAGGTACTCCAGGTCCTGGGCTCGGCAGAACTGGAGGCGGGGAGGGGCTGGTTACCCACAGGCCGTCTGCCCTGGGGTCCGTGCCCTGTGGGATGGGCAGCGGTGAACTCCGATGGGGAGGTGGGTGGGGGAGACTGCAGGGACCCTTCCCCCCGGGCAAGGAAGAGCACAGGGCAAAAGGGCTGGGCAGGGCAGGGCTTCACCTTGAAGAAGGCTTCCTCGAAGACAAGCAGTGGCCCAGAGAAGCCGACCACAAGTAGCGGCTGGGCCCCCAGCAGAGAGAAGAGGACACCGAGCACAGCCGTGGACACGATCAGCTCAGACACACCCATCAGCCCCTCGGTCTTCTCTCCTGGGGTGGGCAAGCCAGCAGGATGGCTCTGGCCTGGCTCTTTCTACCTGCCCCCTTCCTCATCCTGGAGCCCCCAGTGAGAGCAGAGCAGCCCCCAGAGCAGGAGCCCCTACTGGCTCCTGGCTCCCCCAGGAGCCCCTACTCCTCCCAGCCCCTCCCCACTAGCCCCCAAGGCGATCACAGGGTCCCCCACCGCTTGTACCTCTCCACTTATAGCCCTCACTTACAGATCCTGGGATCTCCTGACCCAGCAGCTCCGAGTGTTCGCACCTTTCTTAGCCCCTCTAACCACTGGTCCCTGGAGGTAATCACTGGGACACCCTCACCCAAAAACGCTGCAGGTGACACTGGGCCCCCAGAGTGACCACAGGAGCCCCTCAACTCCCCAAGCCCTTGCGCCTCACCTAGCAGCCCCCCAAAGGTGATGGCAGGGCTGAGGGCTGCAAAGTAGATGAAGAGTACGGCGGCCACGCACTGGGAGTGCAGGGCGTCCCGCAGGTCGCTGGGGTAGTGCGGGTACCGGCGCCTCACGTCCCGCACAAGCCCCCCAAACACCGAGCCCGTCCGCAGCAGGGGATCATCTTCAGGGGTCGCCTCTGAGCCCCCCAAGTCCAAAGACAGCTCTAGGGGAACAAGAGGCTGCTGGAACACGACCCTCCCTCCTCCTTCATGGAAGCCCTGGGCTCAGCCCACTTCGGCCTGGGACACGGCAGAGACCCAGGATCAGGGATGCAACCTTGTACAAAGGACGTGGGGAGTCAGGACGGAGCTAGAGTCACAGCCTTAGGGCCCTGGGATGGGGGAGTGTGTGTGTGTTGGGGGGACTTGGCCCCAAAGGGTCTGACCTTTCCCAGGAGCCGTGTAGCCGCCCTGCGTGGTCATCTCAACTTTGGTCTGTTCGCGCTCCCGCCGCTTCCGCAGCAGCTCGCGCTGGAAGGCAGCCACGGAGCGCAGCAGGTCACGGCCCTCCACCTCGGACGGGGGGATCACGATGCTGCCGTCCAGGAACTCGCTGATGGCACTCAGGAGGTCCTGCCGGTCATCGGCCTGGTAGGCAGCCTCATGAAACAGCTGGGGGTAACAAAGGGCCATGATTCTCAGGGAAGGGCCGGGAGAGCCTCTGGGAGGAGGGCTTCAGGGAGGAGGTGTCGGGTCACAGAGCTAGAGGCAGACGTTCAGCCATATACACCGGTGCAGCCTAGCAGTACAGGTGGTTGAAATACTGACATGTCCCTGCAGGCCCACCATCAGCCACTGCCCTGAACCCCAGATGCCCTCTTTGCCCCAGAAGGCTCCAGACCTTTCCCCATGCAGAAATTAATGGGTAGCACCTGGCATAACAGGGGCCTCTAGAACCTTCTGATTGGACAGTGCCCACACCTATAGGTTGATAAATCATTTCAACATTGCCCCTGGTAAGATGACCCTCCTGCCCAATCCCAGGAGAAGCCACAGAAAGACCAGCATATCCAGCCCTCCCATTCAAGTCTTATGTCGCATCCAAAGCTTCAAGGTCTGGGCTTCTCCCCCTGTGTCACACACCCTCCTACACCCTCAGCCCAGGGCTTCCTCTTCTCCCCTGGCCAACAGCTCCCCACCCCACCTCCCAGGCCATGGCCTCCACCCAGGGGGTGCCCCTAGCACCCATGCCTCCCTGGGCACCACTGTGGGCAATGAGAGGGACAAGGAACAAGCAGGGGGCAGGGGAACAGGCCTACAGAGCCCAGCCCGAGCCCAACCTTGTCGGACATAAGGGTGGCGATGGAGCGGCCGAGCTCGTGATAGTCGGTGCTGGTGTGGCTGGGCCCCAGCATCACGAAGAGGAAGCGGACGGGCACGGGAACCTCAAGCACAGACTCCAAGAGCACAGCCTCACTCAGCCGCACGAAGGCTGCTGCCGGCTGCTCCAAGAAAGGCACACAGCCTGCAGGAAGAGCAAGACACAGGGCGCTGGGCACAGGGGAGCAGTCAAGGCAGGCTTTAGAGGACCCCAGGGATATCTGAGGCTAGCATGTACAGTTCAGCAGCTTGTGCACTGCACAAGGGGACATCTGGGGCTAGCATGTACAGTTCAGCAGCTTGCGCACTGCACAAGGAAATCCCTATCTAAAGGGGCCTATTCATTCACATGTTTATGTATGTGTTATAATTTACCAACAGACAGAAATGAAGGGTATTAAAGAAGGGTTTCTTTTTTCTCGCAATGGTGCTATATGGACTAGCATCAGTCCAAGACAGCAGAAATCTAGACAGGAAACAGGCAGGGGACTGGGAAAGAAAAGGCTGGACATACGACAGGTTGTGAGGGAGATGGAAGAGGCAGCCTCCGGGCCAGAGCTCCAGACGACACACTCTGCAGACCCTGCCCCAGCGCCTAGCCCTCCTCACCCACAAGGACAACGGTGGCCTCGGCATCTTCAGGGATCTTCTCCAGCAGCTTCAGGCTTTTCCCCCGGTGACCGTCTCCCCCAGGCATGTGCAGGGGCTTCTGAGGACGCAGAACTGGAATAGGGCTGGGACCCAGACTGGAGGCCGTGGCAGGCCCTCCCACCCCTGCTCCAG
Source organism: Microcebus murinus (assembly GCF_040939455.1). Lineage (NCBI taxonomy): Eukaryota > Metazoa > Chordata > Mammalia > Primates > Cheirogaleidae > Microcebus > Microcebus murinus. The sequence goes on along the minus strand of NC_134111.1, from coordinate 89,961,542 downwards.
ACCCGGATTGGGCCCTGCCTGCCCCTCCCCAGCCTGGCCAGGCAGTTGGTATGGCAGCCCCACATCAGGAGGGACCAGCTCGAGATCTGGACCCTCCTCTATGCCCCCACTACCACCTCGGTTTCATCTTGGTGTTTAGATGCCCCCCATGGTTGTGCCCCACATTGCATTCACACCTCCCGTGTCTCCTATAGGCCCCCCACGTGCCTAGCATGTGCCTGGCCTCCCACCTTCCAGGCCCACCGAACAAAGTCATCAAGGACCTTGACTAAAGCCGGATGCCCACTCAGTCCCCCACCCAAGTCGGCAAGGCCACTGACCTCCTTGGCATCGGGGTCATGGGGCCAGAGCGGGGCTGGCTCCCCCAGGTCATCCGCCATGGTAGGCACCACACCATCAGGGCCGTGGCTGGGGGCTGGGTGATGATTCCCCAGGACTGAGTTCACACTGGAGCTCGATGGGTTTCGGGGAAAGAAGCTATTGTCCTTGTCATCGTTGGGATGGCTAGAGAGGGGAAGAACAGGGCAAGGTGGGTTAGGAGGAGAGGCCTGTGGCAGATGGAGGTCATGAGGAGGTGACAATGGAGGTTGTCAAGGCCCCTATCCCTTCTGCCTCAGTGTAAGAAAGAACTTTCTAATGATTGGAGCTGTTGAAGATGGGAGAGAAATGAGCCCCCGTCACTATTCAAACAGAAGCTGGGAGCCGCTCAGAAGAGGCTGTGCTCCTGGAAGGGCAGCTGTAGGAGGCAGGCCCCTCCTGGGTGCCCCACCCTGGCACCTGTGTTTCAGTAGCAGGGTACGCAGGACGCTGGCCCTGTCCTCCGGCCGGATCTGGTCGGACACGATCATGGTCTCCACCACGAGGTGTGCGATGCCTGGCAGCGTGGTTTGCTCCAGATCCAGGAGGGCAGCTCCTAGGGGCACAGTCGGGGTTGGGGCCCGGTCCTCCATGCTGCCCTGCCCCCCAGGGCCAGGCAAACATGCCGTGTGAGCAAAGCGCCCCAACGCCCCAGGCAGAAACACAGCTCCACACTGCCAGAGGCCAGCCAGGAAGAGAGGAGCGAGAACAGAGCATAGAGCGAGGAAGGGCACAGCCCCACCTCGCCAAGGAAGGGGAAGTCATTTGTTCATTTACTGCACGTGTGCTGAGCACCGACACGCGCCAGGCACGGTACTAGGTGCCAGTGCACAGCCCTGCCCTTCAGAGCTTATGGGCCGCTTAGGCAACTGGATCCAGGGGCGGCTGGATCCGGAGTAGTCCCCAGGAGCTGAGCAGCCTGCCACAGGCTGAGCTCCGCGGCCCTGAAGCTGTGCAGCCCAGGCCTGGCCTGAGGGCCCTACCGTGGGCGATGGTCCTCCTGAGCTCAAGAAGGCTGCGGAAGGAGAGCGAGGCCACGTGGGGCTTCCCCCAGCGCTCGGTCTCCTCCTCCACGTCCTCCTCAAACTTGATCCAGCGGGCCGTCTCCCGCCAGTGGGGCTCCTGGCTGCGGTCCAGCATCAGCTCGTTCAGCTCCACAAACACCTGCGGTGGGTGCCAAGGGTGAGGGCCTGGGGGCGCCGGGCGGGCGTAGGGGACATCGCAACGGGGCCAGGCTGGGAGGAGGGGAGACCAGGGCTCCAGGCCCGGGGGTGTGAGGAAGCCACAGGCCCACCCCCCAGTGTCCTGGACCTCGTGAGGCCTCCGGTCCAGCTTCTTCTTCTTCTTCTTCCTGCGCAGGATGGGGGCCAGGCCACTGGGGCTGCTCCTCCCGCCCTGTGTCCGGGACGGCTTCTTCACTAAGTGCCGGCGCACTCCAGGGTTGTCCTCCAGCCGGTGACCTGCGGAAAAGGTGAGCTTGGCGGTCCCAGAGGTCCAGCTGGGGCCTCAGGACCATGGCCCGGCCTCTCCAGCCCCCTGCTCTGCCCAACCTGTCTAACTGGTGATGGCCACAGTCACCGGGGGGCCACGCCAACGGGACTGCATAATCCAACATGGCCATTTCATTGACAAGAAGGGTGAATGAAGTTCAGAAAGGGGGACCAGCCCAAAGTCACGCCATGGAGGGAGACCACTAGCCAAGATGCAATGAAAAGGCAGAGCCCAACTCAGTCCACAGCCCCAGCCAGACCCTCTAGCATCTGCTATGGCCACTGCCCCTGCTCTGGGGCCCACGACTGACACCAAGTCCCCAGGCACTTAGTCTCAACACTTTCCCTGTGCCCCTCTTGGCACCCACGTCCCCATCCCGTGGGTACACAGCCCAGCAGACTCAGGCAGGGCTTCTCTCCCTTGCTCACGCTGCCCCGCCCCAGGCCGGCAGCTGGGGAAAGGCGGACCCGTTACTCACAAGCTGCTGCTTCTGCCGTGGGGCTCAGCTGGCCCCTGATGGACTCCCACAGGCCCCAGTCCTCAAAGTCCAGCACAAACATCTCCAAGTCTTCTGAGGCCAGTGAGTCTCGAGGGTTGGGGGCTGAATCCCTCCCACGGTCCTGGCCTTCTGTGTCCCCGGGCCCAGGCCTGAGTGCCCCATTGGGCTCTGTGACCTCCTCCAGCGGGCTCATTCCCGCGATTGTCAAGGCCTCAGCCCCTGCTCTCTCCCCACACCCTGGCTCCCCTGCCAGGTGGGAGCCTGGACAGGGTGGTCTCTGTCCAACTAGAGTTGGAGGTGGCTAGAGGTGGCAGGTCTCCTGACCCTGACTCCCCAGTCCCTAAGCCTGCTCCCTGCTGCTTCCAGCCCCAACCCTGGGCCTGTAAACACGCCCTCCCCCGACCCCCCCATCCTGCTGCTGCTGCTGCTGCCATCGGATTGTTCCTGTCCCTGTCCTCAGGCCCTGGCAACTTTCCATGACGTACTGAGCTCAAAGCCCTCCCCTCCCCCCACCCCCGCCCACACACTGGCTCTGAGAAGGAGGAGGGCAGATCAGTGATGCCCCTGGCCTGGGCACAGAGCCCCACGAGTGATGACAGGTGGCACAGAAACCAGGGCACTGATAAGATGGAAGGAATGTGCCGAGATCGCAGCCAGGCCTGGCCAAGGGTGGTGGGACGCAGTGAGGGGCCCTGACACAGGGAGAAGCCACGCCTAGAGGAGGGGCTCAGACTCGGGGGCTGGTTTGGGGGTACAAAACAGCCAGGGGACAAGAAGAGTTTGCCCTGAGAAGAGGGGCCTTCAGGAGGGTGACATAATGATGTGGGAAGTGGAGCTGCCTTATTCTAGGGGTGACTCAGAGGACAGAATCAGGACCCAAGGGTAAGGGAAATCTCAGCTCTGGCAAGCAGAGAGGTGGCTTGGTAAGGTAGTGAGTTCCCTGTCACTGGCCACATTCCAGCAGACAGGGATACTGCAGAGGGAACTCAGCCCTGGGTGGGGCAGAGCTCAGAGTGGGCCACAGGGGCTGCCACACTCACTCTTCATGTCGTCCAGGTCCGCAGAGCCCAGCATCTGGGCCTCCGCCTCATCAGTGGGCACCTGCTGCTCTGGACCACCGGGGTTGCCCAGGGCACTGCCTGGGCACAGTCGCTCCCGCAGGTCATAGCTGGCTGACGGGCTCCAGGGTCGGCTCTTCTCCCCAGCCACTCGGGAGACCCGGGCCCGGGGGCTGGGGGAGCTGGGGGGGGCAACACGGCAGCCTTGGACTTGACAGGCCCAGGCTAGTGGGTTCCTTTACCTTCCCCCAGCCCAGGGCGGGCCTGAAGTGGACCCCTAAGCACGAGACACAGGCCCCTCCCGGGCAGGAAAGGAAGCTCACCTGGGCCGTTCCTCCCCATCCTGTCCCACTGGTCCCTCCTTCTGGCCTTCTCCCCTTCCTCCTCTTCACTGTGCCAATCCCTCCTGGAGAACTCCTAACTTCTTCACTCTGCACTCTTTCTCCCCTCCTTCTCTCCTCCTTGTAAATCATATGGACGGGAAGTCCCCCAACCCCGCCCTCTTCTCTCTGGTCAGAGCTGGGGACACTCCTCAAGGTTGGGATCCAGGTGACTGACAGGCACCCTGGGCCCCACGGCTATGGCTTGGCTGGGCCCCACAGAATGGGCGCTGGGCCCGTACCTGACCGAGTGCTGGGGGCTCTTGTCAGAGCGTGGGCCCACCGAGGGCAGGGGCTTGGTGAAGGCAGCCCTCCCCGCAAGGCCTGGACTGTCATCCTCGTCACTTCCAATGGAGAACTGCATGCAAGCAGAATGTGGCCTGGACCCCTGCCCCGACCTACCACTCAGCCCTTAACCCCCCACCCTGCCTCACCCAGGCCCCCTACCATGTCCTCCCCCTCCCCTCTGCAGATCCAAGGCGCAGAGCCCTACCTTTGCTTTCTGTGGGGAGCCCGAGGGTGGAGGCTCCAAAGGTTCTGCCTCAGATTCCCCTTCCTCTTCCTCCTCTTCCTCTTCCTCCTCATCCGCTCCAGCTCCCCCCTCCTCCTGGATAGGAGGGGTCCCCTCAGAGGGTGGGGCAGAGGTTTTCTCCTTCTTCCTCTTCCTCCTGGTGTGCCGGGCAGAGGTGGCGGGCAGCCGCCGCAGCTTGTGGGGTGGAGGCAGGCGCGCCGAGAGCGGGTGGTGGGTGTGGTGGGATGTGTGCCGGTGAACTGAGGGCGCAGGAGAGCCGGTTGGGGCCCCCGCAGCAGAAGGGGGCCCCTCCCTGCCCAAGGGACACACACCTCATTCTAGCTCAAGGCCTCAAACAAGGGCACCTAGGCCTTCCTCCAGGGCCAGGTCCCCCCCAACACCTGTGTCCACGCGCCTGCCATTGGTGAGACTGGGCAGGGTGGGGGGAGAAGTGATGGAGGGGGAGGTCATGAGAGGGTCTGGCGGGGAAGACTTTACACAGCAGGGAAGGGAAAGGTGGAGTTGGAGGAGTTGAGGGGAACCAAGGTGGCAGAGAAGAGAGAGTGAGCGGGGACAAGGGTGAAGATGAAGGTCACCAAGGGCGGGCCCAGGCCCATCTCCCTAGATCCCCCTGGTCTGGGGCCCTGCTCCCCTGGCAGGCGGACAGGCGATGGGTGAGGAAGGCAGGATGACTTAACACGGCATGGTGGCCCAGCAGAGTCCAGCACAGTGTCCAGCACAGGATGACACTGGGTGACCAAGCTGGAGGTGAGCGCAGTGATGGTGGCGATGAAAGTGATGGTAGTGAAGGCGGCCACACTAGGGGTCCCCAGGCTACCCACACTCAAAGTCCCGCTCGCTGTAGCTGCGGCTGGGCTTCTCGGGGTCCCAGGCCGGGGGCTTGCTGATGAGGTCCCCAAACCTGCTCACAGCCAAGGTCTTGCCCAAGTCATCGTCCTCCTCCTCCACGTCTGGACCCAGAGGGGGCTCCTCCAAGGGCACCCGGACCTGCAGGCCAAGACAACCTCTCCTAAGGACCCCCGACCTGTGAGCACCCCACACCCGGTTGAACTCCAAGCCCTAGCTGGGGTTGGGGACCCAGCAGTCTCCATCATCATCCAGCCCCATCCTCTGTGCTCCCCGCCCCAGCCTTGGTCAACATCTCAGAAACCACCCTCTCTAGGCCCCAGGGCTGGGCAAGGAGAGGGGGGCACAGATCTAAAAACATACCAACAGAGACCCCTCTTTTTCCATGCCCCCCAGCCAAGCTCCATCCCCAGATCTGGGGGCGTCCCAGGGTCGTCCAGAGGTCAACTCTCCCTCCTTAGGGTCTCTCCCCCTCCTCTTCCCCCAGGTCCTCCACCCCCACCCCCGCACGCATCAGTCACCTGGGGAAGGGGGGAGGCGCCCCCGGGCGGCGGGATCACTCCGTTGGCCATGGCCGGGGAGGCGGCTTGGGAGGCGGCTTGGGAGGCTCTTGCTCACCAAGGGCCCTGAGCGCCGAGTGAGAAGCAGGGGCCGCTGCAGAGGCCTAGCGGGGAGCCCTGGGGGATGGGGAAAGTGCAGGGTCAGGATCCTCGCACTGGCGCCCCCCGCCCCGGAGCCGATGCCCGCGCCCGGCCCGAGCGCCCTCCGAGGCCCAGCCACGCCCGCCCGGGGCAGCCCGGGGCCCACGCCCTGCCTGGTGCGCCGCGCCCCGCCCCGCGGTACCTCGGGGCTCCGGAGCCTGCGGGGACCGGGCGGGCTGCCGCGCCCCATGTCCCTCCCCGCTCGCTCCGTGGCGCGGCCACCGGGCTCCCGTCTGCCCCTCGCCGCGCAGAGCCGGGCCGGCCGGGCAGACGCAGGCGCCGGAGCCCGCAGCCCGCGGCTCCACCTCCTCGCTCCGCACCTCCGCCGCCGCCGCCGCCGCCGGGCCGCACAATGGGAGCGGGCGGGCAGTGACTCACCCCGCCCCGGCCGGCGCGGCCCCCACGCGCGGGCCCCGCAGGACCCCACCTGCCCACACGCCCCTTCTCCAGGCGCCCCACGCATTGCTGGGGGCGGGGGCACGGCCCTAAGTTCCCACAAGCCCCCAAATTCACTCACTCCCCCACCTTGCTCTCCGCCTCCCCTCCACTCAAAAGCCGTGGAGGCGACCCGCTCCGCAGACGCAAGGCCCTCCTGCTTTGAGAAGGGAGCTCACAGACACGTGGAAGCACCCGCCACCTCCCCCTTCAGTTCCAGTACAGCCCGTTCCCCTCAGAGGCCTGGCTTCTGCTGCCCGGCACCACCCAACATTTGACCTTGGCACATTACCTCCCCTCCCTGGGCCTCAGTTTCCCCATCTATGGCCAGAGGGGCCTGCAATAGGGGTGTTTCAAAGTTCAACCAACTCTAAGATCCTGTGGCTCAGTTTCTACATTTCCTCCCCCTTCTGTCCCTGCCACCTAAGGTCACTTCTTATTTTTCAAGGGCAAAGGTCTTTGAGAGGAACCACTGGGCCCCAATCGGACCCTGCCCTGGTATCACTGAAACTGGGCACCCAGCGCGCCATGCCCACAACAGCCCCTCCACACACATCTGTGGAAGCCACACCCCTGAGTCCTCAGCACAAACCTAAGAGGCTGAGGATGGAGCCCATGGGCAGAAGGTGGAATGGCCAGGAGGGAAGGCTAATGCTGGGGAGGGGAGAGGAGGGAAGGAGGGACAGGGCCATGTCCTTGGGTTCTTTACCCTCTCTGACCTCTGCTCTCAACTGGATGTCAGCTCAAGCCAAGGAAAGATGTTCTCCATGGGGAGCCCTGCTAGGAGGGGCAGGAGGAGGGAGCTGGGATCTGCTGTTGGACTCGTGCTTTCTGCTCCCAGCCCAGGCCAGGGGGCCCTCTCTGTGCTCTGCCTCATCTCGGGCATAGTAATGGGGGAAGCTATTATCATGGACAGTCGGGGAGGCCCTTTAACCTGCTATGGGCACAGCAGGAAGTAGACTGCTACCAGATCTGGGCATCATGATGGGTATATGGAAGGTGACTGTCTCAGCCACAGCCATTGAATTGCCCCAGGCCTCTTTCACTGCAAGGGTTGTGCTGTCCTCCCAGTCTCACAGGGTGAGTCCCAGAGTGGGAGTCAGCTGTGCATAGACAGAGCATGTGACATGTGCCCCAGGACTCAGAATGTGAGACCCATCTGTTGGGGTTTAATTGTGTCCCCCCAAATTCCTATGTTGAAATCCTAACTCCCTCTCCCCACCTCAGAGTGTGCCCTTATTTGGCAAGAGCATCCTTGCAGATGTTAAGATAAGGCCACGCTGGGGCAGTATGACTGGCGTTCTTATAAAACACAGAGGTGCACACTCAGGGAGGACCCCCTGTGAAGACTTGGAGTCATGCTGCCACAAACCAAGGAGCTACCAGAAGCTGGGAGAGAGCCCTGGAACAAATCCTTCCCTAGTGTCTTCAAAGGCAGCTGGGCTCTGCAAACAGCTTTATGTCAGATTTCTGGAGCTTCCAGAACTATGACACAGTAAATTTGTCGTTTAAGCCACTCAGTTTGTGGCCCTGTGTTGTAGCAGCCCTGGCAAACACACACCATCCCAATCCTGAGAGCCAAGTGACTTGGTCCCAAGTCTCTACCTTGAGCATCTTTTGGTGGATCCTTTGCTTCCTTACAGATACACAAGAGCCTTGGAGCCTCTGCCGGTAGGGAGCGCTGCAGGAGGGCTCTCTGGTCCTCAGTCTACTCCCAACATGGTCTCAGCCCCTCTCTTCTAGCCTATAGAGCCAGACAGCAGCTACTTTAACACGGAGACAGCCCAAGGAAGGTCTTGCCAACCAGAGACCCCGGTATACTGGGCTCTATACATCGTGCACACTGAGATGCTGTAAGGATATCACAGGACTTGTCCCTCTGAGGCCCCACCCATCCCAGGGAGGATGCTGAGCATAGGTCCTCATCTTCCTGGAGCCCTTGGACTCCCATCCTCTGTCAGCTGGAGGCTCCCCCACCGCACCCAGAGTCAGCAGCTTTGGTCTCTACTCTCGCAAGGACCTTCCTCTATCTTCCACCCTTCTGGGATAGTTGAGTAAAATCTCTCCTTGAAGGGCCTTTAGCAACCATGTCCATCTCCCCTTCTAGGGGCGGGGGAAGATGCTGACACCTACCAATTGTTTCCTACCAGCTCATCCTGTTAGGCATAAATGCATGTTGTCATCATGCCCACTCAGACCTCCTGACAGCCTGCCTCCAGCGCACCTGTAATTGTCAGTCCCCTACAGCGTGTTCCCGATAGGGTCTTCGGTCCTGTGACAAAAGACTGCCCCTTGCATGCACAAAGGACAGCCACTCCGATTGTGTGTCAGCTCCTAGCTCAGAGCCTGTAAATGTTCAAATGGTGACAGGAAAGGTGACAGCAAAGGCAGAAGCCAGTGACAGGCCAGCTTAAAGCAGCAGCCACCCTCATGCCCTTCCCCACAGTCCAGTCTGACTAGAACTTCCCGGCCCTGCATGCCCACGCCCCAGGATGTCTGGCACATGCAGCACTACTGCAGCCTATCCCCCACGTCCAAGGGAGCAGGAGCCATCTGCTATGCCACCAGATTTGGAGACACAAGCACACAAGCCAGGAGCCCTCTGGGGTGGATTCCTCTCAAAGTCATTCCCTGGAATCACTGTCTGGCGATCCAGCATGTTGGGAACTAGACCAGTATAGCAGATACTTGTCATCTGTGGCCACCCAAATCTTTGAAAACCCACTTTTACGTTTTGGCCATTTCCCACATTGTAAATCCTCTCTTACCAAGATAGAAGCCAGAAAACTCACATGCCCAGACTCCCTTGCAGCCAGAGCACAGACACCAACTTGAGTTCCACCAGTCAGACTCGTCTGCACAAGACCTGAATTCAGAAGTGAGCTCTGTGCACAGGAGACTTGAACTTCTGTGAGCAGGGGAGGGTGGGCAGAACCAAGAGGCTCTTTGAGGAGCGCAGTAGTGGCAGAGATTTTGGTGTCACTGATAGTAGTGTTTCTGCTAGAGAAGCTCTCGTGTTGTGCCTGGTCATTATGCCCAGCTCTCTGTTCCTCCCCAAAATACTACCCCATAGTCACCATTTTCTTCTTTCCAGCTTAAACTAGTTGTGGTTTGCAACAAGGTATCCTAACCGATAGAATCAGGGGGATGGGCTCTGAGCCCGGGCCATGGGTTAAGTAGGCTCCAGACGTTAGTGGTGCCAACCTCAGGGAGCTGGCAGAGAAGATGTGACCTGGGTAGCCGCTGCCTCTCTTATGATGACTTTGTCATTCCTCATCATCTACATCCTTTACTCTTAAGGATAACAACAGTGATGACTTCATTACCTTAAATTTAGGTGGTGCTTCCCAGCTTACAAACCACTTTGATATTCATATTCTCATTGTTTCTTCACAGCAACCCTCTCAGGTAGACCATCTTAATCCCAGTTGACAGGCTCAGAAAGTGTAAGTGGCTTGCCCAAGGTGCAAGGTTCCCAGGCAGCCAGGCCAAGCAGTGGCCCAAGGGCTTCCTGCACACCAGAGTGTGCCGCCACCTCCCATAGCCATGTCTGATGCCCTCTAGCAACTGTGAAGCCTTCCATGTCATGTGCACAAAATGCAATACACCACTAACCTCCAAGATATAGTTTTCAAGGAGATGGCATCTTTGCTACTAAACTCTATGTAAGGGAGTAGTAAGTGTAAGACATCCAGAGCCAAGCAGCCTGAGTTCACAGCCCAGCTCTGCCACTTGACCTTGAGCAAGTTACTTAGCTTCTCTGGGACTCAGATTCCCCATCTGTAAAATGGCAACAACAAGGTTGTTGAGAGGATGAAATGAGTTCATGCATGGAAAGCACTTAGAAAGGTGACTGGCACATAGTAAGTGCTCAACAAATGTTAGCTAGTTTCGATACTGCTACAAATCTAAGAGACATAAGTTCCAAACACCCATGAAATATACACACATGAAATAAGTGAAAGGTAGCTTGTCCCGACCCGCGGGACCTTGTTACTCGCGGGGGCGAGGGGGACCGTGCCTGAAAGAGATGAGCGAGAGAAAGAAACGAGACCAAGCGAATGATTGTCAAGGTCTACTTTACTTGGATTTTTAGTAGGTTTTATATACAGAAAACAAGGAAGTAGAAACAGAAAAATAGAGTGGGGGAATAATGAGGCTTTCCTGTGGGCTAATCAGCCCCAATCAGCATCCCAATGGCACCGGAAGCTCTTTGTGATGGATCTCTCAACCCCAACCTGGCAGGGGGTTGGGAATAATTGCAGGTGGCATGCCCTGGAGCAAGCATGGCATGGAATGCATTCTTCTTGGAACTACAGCTGGGGAGCTGGGTGCTATTTTCCAGGACGAGGAGGCCCGTGCATAGGGCAAGTCGTTGGAATATGAAGGGTCTTAGTCTCCAACATCTCCCCCTATCTTTATTAATATGAGGGAGATTTACACAGGTTGGTGGAGAGCCTGTCTTAGGCTACGCGATGGGCTTCCACGACCAGCACCCCAAATATAAGATCGATCTGGCGATCGAAATGTCGGTGAGGCCTCTGTCTTAGGCTATGTAGGTGGCATCCAGCTCCGGCACTTCTGATTATGAAGTGTGCCCCCGGGCATGGACCTACAATATTCCCGTCATGGAGTTACCTCACAGCTGGTGGGGGTGTGCACCTGGTACACGGCATCGCGATAATCCCGTCATGGGCGTCTCCACAGCTTTTGGAACCAACTGCGTTCCATGTCTGCGGCAAGGTCTGAGAAATTTAGACCTTCAGTGGGTGTGTTGGGAGACTCTTCATGGAGGTCTTCTCTGGAGCCTCTTTGTTCTAGCCGTTGGTAAAATACGGAGACCGATTTTTGTGTGGCTGCGTCTACCTGCGACTTGACAAAGTTGGTTAGTTTTTTGAATGCCCAAGGCCCAAAAGTGAGAAGCAACAAGAAACCTATAAACGGCCCTAAGACACTGGGAAGCAATGTGGATAGCCAGGGGGATGTGGAAAACCAATTTTGATACCATGCCTCACTTTGTTCCCTCTGTTTCTTTCTATTTTCAAGGCTTTGTCTAACTCTCTCAATGCTATCTTCTACCAGGCCTGTTTTGTCTGCGTAGAAGCAGCATTCTTCTTTGAGTGCTGCGCACAAACCTCCCTCTTGGAGGAACACTAAATCTAAGCCTCTTCTATTTTGTAACACTACCTCAGAGAGTGAAGCGAGGGACTCCTTAAGATATTTTAGACCTTGCTGTAGCTCTCGGAGGTCATTATCGATGGCTACAGAGAGCTGTAGGTATTGTTGATTGGAGGTGACTAGAGAGGCTATGCCTGTTCCAGCCCCTGTGGCACCAAGGCCTAGAACAACTGCGAGTGTTATGGCCGTGATGGGCTCTCTTTTTTCCCGGGGCATTGTGGTGCCTCGCTCCCAAAACTGAAGTAACTCATTAGCAGGATGTACAGTGAGTCTGGGAAAGAGCATGACTAATACACAATACTCTCTATGCTCAAGAAACGTTGCAGAGACTACATACGGGGTAAGGCCAGAAGAACAAGCAAAATAGGAGGTGTTAGATGCCTGAATATACTGAAAAGTGGAGTTGACAGTAATTGACTGATTGCATATTTTCTCTAAGGGTGCGGGAGGGAGCATCCTTGGGCTAAGAAGGCAAAGACCTAGGCCTGTGACTTGGCTGAGTGTCAGGCCATCATGGGTCTCTAGACCCCATCTGAGTCTGCTGGTGTCATTAGTAAATAATGGCTCACCAAAAGTAGCGACGCCTTTATAGAAGGGAGGCCGGGGGGAGTAGCATACCCAACATTCCTGATATTCTGAATTATTGGCCTCTCGGATGGTCCTGACAGAGGCGTTGACTAAGGAGAGAATTAGTTCTGCCGAGGAAGGGGGCCCCTCGGGCAGGGTAGGTTGGTATAGGGAGGTGCTGAGCGGAGGAGGGGACACAGTTGGGGAGGAGGGTAGGTCCCTGGAGGGACCGTGAGGTCGAGGTGGGTGAAGGTTGTTATTAGGGCCTAATGCGACTGTAGGACCTCTGGGGAGGCTTTTAATTAACTTGATTTTAAATGTGAGACCAATATCTCTCCCAGATATGTAAAGTCTGAGCCCCCATTCAAATCCCCTGGACTGGTCCCAAGAAGCCTTTTTTCCAGCTTCAGTGAATGAAATTAACAGGGGGTTGCACCACTGGTTGCTACACTCTTTTTTAAAGGGGACCGGACCGCTGTTGAGGTGGTATGGGGAAGGGGATTTTCTTTTAACTGTTATATAGTCCCAGGAGGAGGAGGGGCTCCAGTAGGTATCGCCCGTAGTCTCACAGCCCCAGGAGGCACAAAAGAAGTTAGGGGCATAGCCACATGCTTCAGCAAGAGAACGGTCTCGATGAGCCCCAGGGCAAACATATATAGGGGCCATGGTTAGATAGGTTCTTTGAACCCCAGAGCTACAGCCTGGCCGAGAACTGGTGTCTGGTTCTCTCGTGTTAATGGGTTTTACCTGTGGTGCAAAATGTGAGGGCGTGCCCCAATAGTCATGGGCTCCAAGGGCCAACACGCATAGGTCAATTTCTAGTGGATCCCATGGCGTAGTGGCAGAGAGGTGCGAGGAGGAATTGGCAACGTCTCCTGCCTCATTAATTATTTGCCATGTATAGTTGTAGACCTGGTGGATGTTGGCTGCGGTGGTGTTCTTGACCGTGGCCAGAACTAGGCACAGGAGGATCAGCGTCTTCTCTCGGGGAGTCATTGTATTTCTGGAAGAGAACAGAATTAAGAATTCTTCTCAGGGGATTCCCTGGGTGGGTTATATAACTTAATTACTCTCTCTGGTAGCCATCTGGCATTTCTTGCCTGGGTATCGTAGATGCAGGCATGTCCTTTTCCCCATATGAGGACAGGGTCAGGCCCCAGCCATTTGCCTGTAAGCGGCTCCTTCTATAAGGCCTGTGCATAAGTATCTGTGGTGGATGGGTGCCAAAGGCGGTCGGCGGCTGTTTTGCCGGCAGTGTCAAAGGTGAGAAAGTTTAAAATGAACAGGGCATGATTAAGCAGGGTTTTGGAATTACCTGTCAAAGGGTACAAAATTCCTCCTCCCGATTGTAGTTTGGAGAGCGTATTTTTTAACGTCTGATGAGCTCTCTCTACAATACCTTGGCCCTGAGGGTTATATGGAATGCCTGTAATATGCTTAATGCCTAACTGAGCACAAAAACTTTTGAAGTTGGAGCTGACGTATTCCGGGCCATTGTCAGTCTTAATAACTTTAGGCTGAGGGAGGGAGGTGAGACAGGCTATAATATGGTTGATAACGTGGCCGGTGGCCTCGCCTGTTTGTAGGGAAGCAAAGATAAATTCACTGCAAGTATCTATAGAGACATGTACATATTTAAGCTTTCCGAAAGGGGGGTAATGAGTGACATCCATCTGCCAGAGCTCCCCAGGGATCAGGCCGCGAGGGTTGACTCCTAGGTGTGGCTCAGGGAGAAGGGTAAAACAAGCCCTGCATTGGCGGACGATTTCTCTGGCCTGTTCTCTAGTAATGGAGAATTTAAGCCTGAGGGTATGGGCGTTGAGATGGTGTAGATCATGAGCCTGGCGTGCAGCGCAGACAGGATCAACAGTGATATTGTGAACAGCACCTGCAACGCGAGTCGCCTGATCAACAAGATTATTTCTAGCTACTAGAGGCCCAGGAAGGCCAGTGTGGGCGCGAATATGGCCTATAAAAAAGGGCGCAGAACGGGAGTGAATGAGCCCTTGTAGTTGCTGGAACATTTGAGTGGTATTGTTGGAGGGCCGAATATGAGGCACAGTTTCCAAAGCGGCGACAGCATGAGCAACATAAGAACTATCAGTATACAAGTTAAATGCTGACTGATCTACGTATTTGAAGACTGCGACTAAGGCTGCTAACTCAACCAGTTGAGCAGAGGAGAATCTGGTGGGAAAACTGCGGACCTGGCCATTAATGCTATAGGCCGCGGTGCCTGAGGAGGATCCATCGGTAAAGACTAAGATGGCTCTTGGAATGGGGGAGACTCTTGTTTTCTTGGGAAATATTACAGGTGTCCGATAGAGGAACTGAATTAGTTTATCAGGGGGGTAATGATTATCTAGTTTGCCCTGGAAAGACGTACAGTTAACCGCCCAATCATTATCATTTTGTATTAGCCACCGAATTTGAGAAGCATTATAAGGGAGTATTATGATATCTGGATCCTTTCCAAAGAGCTTAAGGGAGTTTTCTCGCCCCAGGCGAATAATCTTAGCTACTAAGTAAGGGTAGGTGGGGAGGACTTTAGGGGAGGAAGCCGATAGGTGAACCCAAAAAAGAGGCTTGCCCTGCCAAAAGAGTCCCGTGGGTGAAAAGGGGGTGGGGAGGACAATAAAGTACAGGTGGGAATCTGGGGAGAAGTAGCCAATGGCCTGGGCATTTATGGCCTGCTCGACCAAATTAAGCGCTTGCTGCCCTTTTTTAGTTAGGGAGTGGGGAGAGGTTGGGTCAGTATCTCCCTGCAGGATGTCAAATAGGGGTTTTAACTGTCCTGTGGTGAGTTTTAAATATGGGCGAAGCCAATTAATGTCGCCTAGAAGACGCTGAAAATTATTAAGGCATTGAAGAGAGTCTTTCTTGATCTGTACTTTTTGGGAGAGGACCTTATTGGGGAATAATTCAAAACCTAGGAACAGGTGAGGGGGACAGACCTGAATCTTTTCGGGGGACAAGCGGAGGCCTCGAGCTTGTAAGGCCGAGACAACCTGCATAGTAACTTGATGTAAAGTTGCCTCGTCGGCTCCAGCAAAAAGAATGTCATCCATATAATGAATTATATATATTTGAGGATATTGAATTCTAAAAGAATCAATTGTCTGAGCTACATATTTTTGGCAAAGGGTAGGGCTGTTGGCCATGCCTTGAGGCAATACTCGCCACTGGAAACGCGGGGAGGGTCCTATACAATTTACTACCGGAAGACTGAAGGCGAAGCGCTTACAGTCATCTGGGTGCAATGGTATGGAGAAAAAGCAGTCTTTTAGGTCAATGACTATCTTATAGTAGCCTCTGGGGATAGCTACGGGCGAAGGCAAACCAGGCTGGAGTGCCCCCATGGGAACCATAGTTTGATTAACAGCCCGCAAGTCTTGTAGCAGCCGCCACTTGCCAGTCCTTTTTTGAATGACAAAAATAGGGGTGTTCCATGGTGAAGTAGAGGGCTCTATGTGTCCAGCAGCTAATTGTTCCTGCACCAACGCTGTAGCTGCGGCTAGCTTGTTAGATGGGAGGGGCCACTGATTGATCCAGACAGGTGAGTCACTTTTCTAAGTGATTTTATCTGCCTGAAGTGCAGGGGGATCAATGGCCCTTACAAAAAATGTTTTTTGAACCCTAGTCCTGATCTGTCTGATTTAGGGGGGGTGGTCAGGGGTGCTCTTAGTCCCTGACCCTCCTTGCCTAAGCCCTGTCCTGGGAGGAATCCCTGTTTAAGCATTTGGCTGGCTACAACTTCATTGGGGCTACACATAATGACATTCATCTGTGCAAGGATATCACGCCCCCATAAGTTAACAGGCAGGTTTGGGACTACAAAGGGTTGAGTGGTGCCTTTGTTTCCCTCAGGGTCTTCCCATGTTAAAATTTTTGAGCTCTGGAGAGTATTATTAGACTGTCCTATACCTTGCAAGTGCGTAAGGGAAGGCTGTAGTGGCCATGATTCGGGCCAGGCGTCCTGGGCAATAACTGTGGAATCAGCGCCAGAATCAAGAAGGCCTTCAAAAAGTTTACCATCTAACTTTAACTGCAGGGTGGGTCGTTTTTTGGTGATAGCTTGGACCCAATAAAGATCAGAAGAGCCAGGGCAGGAAGCACCTCGGTTAGAGGTGATGGCTGGGAAGGATGTATTAAGGGGCAAGGGCAATGCCTGAGCTAAGCGCTGTCCCTTAGAGACACACACAGGGCCAGTAAGCGCGCTGGCTAAGATGTTAATCTCCCCGGTAAAGTCACTATCTACTATGGAAGGGTGGACTATGAGCCCTGCAAGAGTGGAGGAGGCTCGGCCTAGAATAAAAAAGAACATGTTAGCCGGTGGGGGTCCAAATGAGCCAGTAGGCAAAATTTGAACACCATTTTCAGGTTTTAATATTGTGTCGGAGGAGGCACACAAGTCTACTCCAGCGCTCTCTGTGGTGGCTCGGAGCAGTCTAGGGGCTGGGGATCCTCTTGTCGGCTGTTCCCCGAGGCCGACTGAAATTGAATAGGACGAGGGGCCCGGGGCTGGCCCCTCAGGCCGTTTCCCGAAAGGGGTGGCAAGGGATTTCTAAGGGCATCGGTCTTAGAACGGCACTCACTAGCCCAATGGTATCCCCTCTTGCAGCGAGGACAGAGGGAGGGGGGCCGAGTTGGCCTGCCTGGTGGTCCACTGAGGTTAGGGGCAGCAGAGGAGGTGGCTAAGGGACACTGTCTCACAAAGTGCCCTGGCTGACCGCACTTAAAACAGCCTCTCTGTGCTGCAGTGCCTTGAATGGCAGCCCCGACCGCAAGCTGCACAGCCTGCGACACCTTATGGGCGAAGGGGTCAGCATCATTACACATTCTAATCATGTCATTAAGGTCTTTGTTTTTAAGTTTGCCCCTGAGGATGGCCCTGCAAGCACTGTTAGCATTTTCATAGGCCAATTGTTTAATAAGTTTATTATCGCCATCCTCCTGTCCGAGGGTCCTCTCAGCAGATTTTAAAAGCCTACCTACAAATTCACTAAAGCCCTCCTGAGCTCCCTGGGTGATTTTTGTCAGGGGAGTGAGAACAGATCCCGTAGAGGGAAGTGTTCGCCAGGCGCCGAAAGCGGCTGCGGCGGTCTGAGACAAAAGCCCGATTGGGAGTCCCCTTTGGCGCTGTTCAGTGGCAAACTTCCCTTGTCCGCTAAGTTTTTCAAGGGTCTAAGAGGCAGAATTGGGGTTTTTTAAATTATTATTAGCCGTAGTTTGACAACGGTCAAGAAAATCAGCTTTCCACGAGAGGAACTGTCCGCGAGAGAGGACTGCCTGAACCAGCCTGGTCCATTCTCCCGGGAGCAGGTAGCCGCCTCCCGAGGCTGCCTCTAGGAGGGAGTAGGTAAAGGGTGCATTGGGCCCATATGTCCTAACAGCAGAATTTAATTCTTTTAAAGTCTTAAGTTTGAGTCTGCGGAACTCAGTAGGCTCTGCAGTGGGCCCCGGGACTGCCTCCTCTGGGGGGTCATCACTATCACTTTCCCTTTCCCTCCCTTCCGTATCCTCATTATCTGAATCTTGGGGCGGGGACTGGCTCGAAGAAGGGGCGGTAAGGTCTCCTCGCCTATTAGACCTGGTAACTACCGGGAATGCTAGGGCTTTATGGGAGGATTTTAAGGATTTTTTATTTAAGGTGGCGTGTGACTGGGCGGTCTCCTGACGTGGGTGGCTAATGAAGACCGACTCTTTAAGCGTATCTTGGAGGGAGGACAAGTCTTTGGAAAGCTGGGCAAACTCTTTTTGAAGTTGTAAAACATCCTTTAATTGCGTAACCCTTTGACTTAAGTCTTCTTTGGTACGCAAAAGTAAGGGCATTGCAAGGGGAGGCATTAACGAAGGTGCACAAATTTGGGGCGCGTAAGGAGGAGGCCATTCGGGATTGTGATATTGGGCCGCTTCCTCTCCGAGGGTTGCCTCTTCGGCGGGGTCGAGGGACTCTCGGAGGGGTTGTTTTTTGAATACCGGGTAATTAAATGCATGAGGGGCTGTATCCTCGGGTAAGGGAGGATAGAGGGTCTTGGTGTCTGGCCTACTAATCGGGGGCTCCTCTCTAGATATTTGGAGCTCAGCTGAGGGGTCCTGAGGGGGCATATTAATACAAACTGAGGGGCAAGGGGAAGGACATGTTGGTCTCTTGAAATTATTAGGAGAAACCGGCCCTTCGGCTGTCTTTAAAGACGTTCTCGAAGCGGACCGCGACACGGGTCGGAGGCAGAATTCTGCTACTGAGAGCAGCTGCTTTTTATTGGGGTCTGAATCTGCCCCTTCAACAATATCTCTGATTAGTCCCCAGTACGAAAAAACAGATACAGGGACGGCATCTGGGCCCTGACTTAGAAGTAAATCATTTAAATCTCTACCTACTTTTTGCCATTTCTGTGGGTGAATCTCAGGTCCACCAATAATAAACCAAGGACAAGCACGATCAATGAACACAAAAAACTTTACTAGATCTTTTTTCTTAACTCTAATTCCTCTCTCTCTGAGTGAGGCCTTGAGATCCTTAATAAAAACGGCCTCTTTAGACAATGAATGGCCCATCTCGATGGGGTGACAATGTAAAATTTTACTCACCAGACCGTCGACTCTGTGAGCGGCAGAACGAGGGTCTCTGTAGGGTTTCCTTCGGCCGAAGAGCACTCCGTGGCGTCACCCGACAAAAGTCCGTACCTCGAGCCCCACGTTGGGCGCCACTTGTCCCGACCCGCGGGACCTTGTTACTCGCGGGGGCGAGGGGGACCGTGCCTGAAAGAGATGAGCGAGAGAAAGAAACGAGACCAAGCGAATGATTGTCAAGGTCTACTTTACTTGGATTTTTAGTAGGTTTTATATACAGAAAACAAGGAAGTAGAAACAGAAAAATAGAGTGGGGGAATAATGAGGCTTTCCTGTGGGCTAATCAGCCCCAATCAGCATCCCAATGGCACCGGAAGCTCTTTGTGATGGATCTCTCAACCCCAACCTGGCAGGGGGTTGGGAATAATTGCAGGTGGCATGCCCTGGAGCAAGCATGGCATGGAATGCATTCTTCTTGGAACTACAGCTGGGGAGCTGGGTGCTATTTTCCAGGACGAGGAGGCCCGTGCATAGGGCAAGTCGTTGGAATATGAAGGGTCTTAGTCTCCAACAGTAGCTTATACTTACAAAATTTGTAAGTCTTAAAGCCAAATTAAAAATGTCAAACATGGCTGGGTGCAGTGGCTCACGCCTGTAATCCTAGCACTCTGGGAGGCTGAGGTGGGCAGATTGCTCGAGGTCATGAGTTCGAAACCAGCCTGAGCAAGAGCGAGACCCCCGTCTCTACTATAAATAGAAAGAAATTAATTGGCCAACTAATATACATAGAAAAAATTAGCCGGGCATGGAGGTGCATGTCTGTAGTCCCAGCTACTCGGGAGGCTGAGGCAGAAGGATTGCTTGAGCCCAGGAGTTTGAGGTTGCTGTGAGCTAGGCTGATGCCACAGCACTCACTCTAGCCTGGGCAACAAAGTGAGACCCTGTCTCCAAAAAAAAAAAAAAAAATGCCAAACAAGTAAACTCAAAGAAAGCATGGAAATCCAGAATCGCTTTTACCCCCACCAGAGTAGATTCTAACACTCCTTGGCCAAGGGATCAATCTTTGCCTTGGCAACCCTAACTTATCAGGCTGAAGAGTTTCTGGAATATGGTAGAGTGTAGGCTCAGCTAGCCCCAGGCTGTCACTTAGATTCTTGCCAAAAGTATCTCCCTACTCTCTAGAGCACAGCACCCACTGCCATTTGCCGTCGACTGGCCTTATGTTGAGAGAGATCTTATTTTATGTGAAAGGTAACATGGCACTGAGAAAGAGCCAGAGACTGGAGCTACACATGCCATATACAAAATACCAGTTCAACACTTGGCCCAGAATAGGTGCTCAATAAACATCATTCTTATTATTTACTGTTTTTGTTACTCTGCAGTGTTTTATCCCATCATAATCTACACGTTGCTTGGTAAACCTGGACTCAGTCTCAGGACACTGCCACTATCCCTTGCATTTCCCTCACCTCTGCAGAATCCACCTCCCAGCTTCAGCTGACTTATGTGTGGCTAAGACAGCATGTTGAGATATAAATCTGTGTCCTTTCACGCTCCTCCCCCACACCTACCCTAGCTGGTAGCCTGCTTTGAATCCTATTGTTTGTGGGGAATGGGTAGGACAGAGTACAGAAATAGCCTACATGCCTTTCTGCCTTTTGTTTTTCCAGAGCCAAAGCCTTAGGAAACTAAGGGAGGTATGTGAAGGAAGAAAGAGGAAGAGGGTTAGCAAAAGGGACCAGAAGCTGGTCCAGTATTTTGGCCAGAAGCTGGGATCAGGTAGAGGACCCTTTGCCCTCTCTACTAGCAAAGCAGTAGGTTCCCCAAGTGGCAGAGAAAGTGAGGTCAGTGAGTCCTGCCAACCCCATGGGATGGCGGCTTGAAAGAAAAGTTAGGCTGTTTTGCAAATGTTGTGTAGTAACATTTCATACACCAAGTGTGTAAACTGAGATTCACATACTCACCCTACACTCTGTGCCAGGTATAGGGTGTACATTGGTGAAAATAAACTGGCATGATGCCTGCCCTTGGGCATCATACAGACAAAAACAGGCAAACACAAAATTTATTATGAAAAGTGGCAAATGTTATGAAAGGAGAGCCCAGTTACAGAGAATATTCAGGAGGCAGGGTTAGAGACATCTTTTGTAAAGAGGTGACAATTAAGCAAAGACCTGAACGACACAATAGAATTAGCCCTGTGGTGGAGGGGGGGTTGTGGAAGTGGGGGGAGAGAGGACATTCCAGGCAGAAGGAGGAGCCCAGGAAAGGCCCTGCAGCAGGCAAGAAAGGTCTGCCCAGATAGTTGCATTATCTGGTTGGTGTTTCTCTGGAAGAATGTGGTATCCCTGGAAGTCAGTGCCACAAAGGGACAGATATAAAGGGACTAGAGGGTGCACCGGGGTGGGTGTTCTAGAAGGCCTAAGAGACAATATGGGTTAGGGGTAAGAGCACAAGTTTTGCAGACAGAGGGCCTGAGTTTGACACCTGGCATCCCGTCGGTGAGAATCCCCATACTTAACCTCAGCTTCCTCCCTGTAAAATGGAGATTGTGCTTTTCCTTCAGGGAGGCCAGACTGAGTGAGATAATGTGAACAAAATGACTAGAGCAAAGATCAGCACGAAGTAGGCGCTCAGAAATGGCCATTATTACAGCCCTTCCCCACCCCCTCCCCAGACGGGAAGCTCCCTGAGAGCAGGCATTTGTCTGACTCATCCTCGTGTCCCTGCGCCACCTTCTCATAGAGACCAGGCACATTTCAAGAGCTCATTAAATGTCTGTGGAATTGAAGGCAAATGCACAAGTAATTATAGTAACTAATAAACTGAAGAATGTTTCTATGCAAGACAGAGAAGTCGGAGTCCAAAACTATCCAATGACAAAGGCTGGACCCAAAAAAAAAAACATGCAATGGCTCACTCCTATCCCCAGAAGTATGTGAGGTTCCCTCCGAAGCACACTGGGGAAGTGTCCACGCGTGACATGTGGGCAGTAACATGCAGGTTTTCCCTCTCTGATTACAAAGAGCACTCCCAGCAGCAAAGCAGTCTGCAACAGCTAACAAACAGGCAGGTTTCTAAAGCAGCATGGACTTACAGCTCTCTGGCTCACATAGCACTCCATATATAGGCATAATGCCACTCCAGCCTGTGAACTAGGTGAGTTATTGATTAGTCTCATGCCCACACCGTAGATGAGGGAAGAGGGGAAGTTGTTATCCTATGGTGAAACAGTAAGCAACAAAACTAAGGCACAATCCTGGCTCTTTCAGATTGAAATCCACTGTTCCTTTTCCTATACCACAGCCACACCACACCGGCCCTTGACTAGGGGATGTGAAATCCGTTTGCGCTCAGGGGCAGGCAAAGCGCCACACACGACCGTGGCTCCATTTCCACCCGCAGCTAAGCAATCTGGACAGGGTCTTCCCAGAAGCTACCACAGCATCTTGACAAGGTGGAGGCGGGATGCTATCCCTCCCTGCCCATGAAACGACTCATCAGCAAAGACAGACCCTCTCCTTTAGAGACAGACGGTCCATAGAGCTGGCCTGCCCCCCTTCCGAAGTCCTGGGCATGAGTGTTCCTACCGCTCAGCTCGGCTACGGACCCCTACAGGGCCTCGTGTGAACTTTTAAGTATAATTCTCGAATCTATAATATTCAGAGGGTTTTTAATGTTTTTAAATAAAAAGTAAATAAAACAAATCCCTCAATACCACCTTCTGCTTTGTTCCCACCTTCATCCTCCACCACTGCCTTGGTTATCCCTTGGGATTTATTTGTACAAATACAAGCAAACATGAATTTATATTCTAGCCTCTCCCCCTTGGATGTAGTAGTGTTGTGAGGCGGTTTCGGGTGAGCAAATCCTTTCTCTCCATTGCTTTCCAGGAGCTGGGAGGCCTCTGCTCGTCCTTCAGGCCCGCAAGGCCAAGGCCAAACAGAGGCTGGGTAATCGATAGGCACTTGCTGGAGGGAAAAGCCAGACTGAATGGAGGAATCGATCTCTGGGAGCAGTCCAGGGTGTGTGTAAGGCGAGTACTTGACTGACACCTGCGCTGAGCGTAGGTGGCAAAGCAGTCACCTTCACACACAGTGCGTCTGGGCCACCTGCTCCTGGTGGCACAGAGTGAAGGGGCAGATGCCTCCAGGAGCAGTGGTGGCCTCACCCTCAACCACACCACTCAACCTGCAGGACACCAGAACCTCTGTCTTCTAGGTCACCAAAGAAAGCCACCTTTGCACAAAGGCTAAGAGGACTCCCTTGCTTTGTTAGAGAAAACCATGTTAAGCACAAAGAAATGTAAGAAGCTCCTCTTTCAACTTCCCTGGCCTCACCCTTTGCAAATCACTCTAGATGACTAGAGATTATTCTGCCACTGCTCCTGGGGAAGTGCTTGCAAATGAGTCTGGTGGTGAGGGTAGCTTCTGGCCAGAGGCTAGGAAGGCCTTCCCCAGGACCAGCACTGGCTCCTGCTCACAAAGGGTACAAAATCACTGACCAGGAAGAGGGCGTCCACATTGCCAAGAAAGTGGACTAATATTTTTGGGAAGTTTTAATTTGCTTCAATTAAAAATTTAGGGCAGTTCTAAGCAAAATGGAAGTAGGTGAATTTATTTTCTGAGCTTCTGCACAGGCTTTTCTGGGCCCCCTACCCTCTGCAGGCCTGCCACCAGGGACCTCTACCCCAGCCAGCCTCTCCCAACGGGTGGTTCTAAGACTCATACCAGTCCCTCCCCACTCTCTCACCAGACTGGGCTAGGGCCCTGCTAGGGAGAAACTGATCTTAGAAATCAATCTCTTTTCATGAGTTGAGTGGCTTAAATATCTTTTTCTGGTGAATATGTGTACATGAAAGTGTACATGCATTGAAACTTCTGGACAGGAAAATGGGTAAGAATGCTTAACTCTAGAGAGAGGAGTTAGGGGCTAGGGACATGAGGGTAAGTCACCTTCCACTGTACAGCCTTAAGTACAGTATAAATTTTTTTGTGTATGTTCCTTACTTTTTTTTTTTTTTTTTTTTGGAGACAGAGTCTCGCTTTGTTCCCCAGGCTAGAGTGAGTGCCATGGCGTCAGCCTAGCTCACAGCAACCTCAAACTCCTGGGCTCAAGCAATCCTCCTGCCTCAGCCTCCCGAGTAGCTGGGACTACAGGCATGCGCCACCATGCCCAGCTAATTTTTTCTATATATATTAGTTAGCCAATTAATTTGTTTCTATTTATAGTAGAGACAGGGTCTCGCTCTTGCTCAGGGTGGTTTTGAACTCCTGACCTTGAGCAATCCACCCACCTCGACCTCCCAGAGTGCTAGGATTACAGGCGTGAGCCACCACGCCCGGCCTCATTACTTTTCAAATAGATTTAAAAATAAGTTTTTTAAACGATCCCTTTTAATTTTTAAATGTTTTAACCCTAGAGATTTAGAGATGTAGCTGCCTGGTCAGGCCAGGGTAAGCCTGTCCACAACCGCTCCAGGTGAAAGGCCCCAGCCCTGCTGGCCCACCAAGCAGTCCAGCCACATTCTCTTCAAGGCCTTAGGCCTGGTTGCCTGATACAAAAAGGGAGATGGATTGATCACTCTGCCCACACAGAAACAGGAACCAAGAACTAGGGTCTCTATACACAAATATATGGGTGTGACTATTCCCACTGTGCAAGAAACAGACCACAGCTCGGGCTGGCTCCAGGGGGACTGGGGGGCACTCAATTAGGACCATTCCAGTGGCTCATGCTTGGTTCAAACTGGCTGAAGCCAACAAAAGGGGAGGAGGCTTACTTTAGCTCACCTCACCTAAATTTGCAGGGGTATCCACCTTTAGGTACCACTGCACCCAGAGGCTCCAAAGATGTCCTGGGGATTTGGTCCTGCTCTCTCCACCTCCCTCTGTCTTCCTCTCCCTCACAGCCCCACTTTCAGGAAAGCTCTCTCCTCATGCCAGCAGTTCCAGGCTTATCCTCCCAGCAATCCCAGGGAGGAAGTTGGCCTCTTTCTTGTTCCTCCAGTCAAAGGCCAGGGCTGGCCTTGGTAGGCCAAACCAGGTCCCATGAGCATTCCCAAACCAATTACTGTGGCTGCAGACGTGTAGACAGGCAAGGGAGTAGGGTTGACACCCCGCACTTCCGGGCTGAGTGAGGCAGTGCTGTGAGAAGAGGGCAAGAGCAGAAAGCACCAGATGCCAAGGTCCTCCACAGCTCAGCTCCACACAGCCTCTGCAGTGGCCTGAGGGCCTTGCTACTGCCCAACTGAGACTCCAGAGGGTGAGAATCTAAGTGGCCTGGCTATTTGCACAGCAGCAATTCCAGGCCAGGCCACATGACAGGTTGCAGTCAGCTTAAGGGTGGGGTGCCTGTGGGTCAGGAGTCCTACTTGTTCCACAAGCTGGAGCCAGAGTAGGTTGGAGACTGGGTCTCACGGTATAAACAAGGCTGCTTGGAGCTGCCCATTCAGGAAGAGCTATGGGCAGGGTATTTCTGTTCAGAGGTTAGGGGAACAAGAGGCCTTGAGTGACACATCTAAATACCACCCATGACATCTGGAATGGAAACAGTTTTATTAATACCTGAGAAAAAGTGCAAGAAAAACATTCCTCCTGACCACTCAGCCTGTCCCCTTAGGCCAGGTCATGCAGAGGCCAGACCGTTTCTCTCGCCCTTCCCTTAAGCCATGGGTCATCTGGGACCTCCCTGGCCAGCACCCAGAGGCTGGAGGAGTCTGTAGCCAGAGTCTGGAAGCCAGACCCAGAGACCAAGAGAGGGAACATCTGCAGCATGGCCCCCAAGGTCATGGCCAAGGTCAGCGTGGAAGCCTCAACGGTCAAGGTCCAGAGCCTCTTGGGTCACAGTCCGGAGTCCGATGGAAAACAACTCCTCCCAGGGCTCCCGGATCCAGGCCAGCAGGGCTGTCAGCTGCTCCTGACACACAACACGGAGCGCCCAGAAGCTCTCCAGCCGAGACACCTGGCAGACCAAGCAGTTAGCAAGGTGAGGATCACAGGGCCACACCGGGGCATGCACAGGGAGGACTCAGGGGAGGACTCACGGTCCTTCTTGGCTCATATTCCACTAGCCTGTGCCACTCCCCATTAAACAACCCGACTCTGAACTCTGAAAACAGAATCTAGTCAACAGTTATACTGAAAGCCTCCAGCGGCCTTTCATGTTTACTATCTTGTCTCCCTAATCCTCCCTTGTACAGAATGGAAGTTCCGGGTTTAATTCCTGGCTTTATCACTTGTGATAAAGTTGTTTAACATCCCCAAAGCTCAGTTTCCTCATCTGTAAAGGAGCACCAATAATAGTATTTCCTCACATGGTTGTCATGAATCAAATGGCTGAACCACAGCAAGCCCGATCCCACCAACTCAAAGCAGCTGGGCACCTCACTGAAGACCACCTGGCTAGTAAGTGGCCAGGCCCCAAGTCCAGGGTGTTTCCTCTGCCTGCAGCTGCCTCCCTCTCTACTTGCTGCTCAGCCAAACCCAGAGACCCCAGTTCCTCCCAGCTTAACTCTGCATTCCTTCAACATGACTGCCCACTCCTAAGTTCTCCCCTGTTCTCAATGTCCAGCCTCCCTACACCCACTTCCCACACTGCCCTCCCCCTCTCCCACCCCTCATACACACAGTGCGCACACCTCGTCGTAGAAGACTAGCCGCAAGTCCTCGGGGGCCATGCGGTAGAGCAGCACTGAGCTCAAGCTGCTGAGTGGCTGCTGCTCTCGGACACACACAGGAGGGTCTGGCCTCAAGGGAGGGGCCTTCTCAGAGGCTTCGCTGGAAGATGTTGCTGGAAGGGGCTCTGCCTGGGACCCAGCAGGGTCCTCCTCTAACAGGTACATGGTAGACAAGGTCAGCAACAGGGACACAGGACAGGTAGAAGGGCCTGAAGGGAAAGAGGCAGAGTGAGGCCCAGAGTGCAAGGCCATGGAGGTGACTGGACCCTGGGGGCGTGGTGCCCAGCATCCCAATGCTGCTTGGGAGAAGAGGCTGAACTGCACTCTGAGGTGGGCCACAAAGCAGCCTGTGCCTCTGGGGCCAAAAACTTCCCTTTCCCAAACTCCAGGAATCTCTAGCCTCCAAAACCTGAGGCCCAGGACAAAGGGAACCACCACCCACCCCACTCAGAAACAAGGACCACCCACGCCTCCTCTAACAGGACAGGTAGAGCAGACCCAGCAATCTGCTCCACTTCAGAGGAGGCCTACATCCAAAAGCACAGGTCTCTGCACAACTGAGGATCCCAGGCGCCTCTGGACCACGCTTAGAGAGGCAGGGAGCACGGAGGCTGTCACGTACGCCCACGAGTGAGAGGAGGCCCAGATTCCAGGAATTGACAACTGCTATAAGAGCACTGCAGAGGTGCTGGGGGGCTGGGTCAGCGACCTGGGACAAGACAGGGTACAGAGACCGGGGCACAATCTGTAGCAGAGACCTCACCTTCAACCAGGAACACCCGAAGGTAGAAGAACTGAGGAGTCTCCAAGGATGAGTCTTTTTCCAGCAACGGCCTAGGGGGTACAGGCAGACACAGAAAGATCAGCTAGGGTGTGGGAGGTGCTTTGCGGGAGGGGAGTGGGAAGAGGGCAGTGCAGGGGCAGGGGGCTGGAGGAGACACTGGGGTGTGGGGAGGCACAGGCATGAGAACAGGCAGCAGGCCCGGGGCCTGCCCAGCACAAGGTGGTGTCTGCAGCTCTGTAGGGAGAGGGCCTGGGCACCAGCCCCAGCCTCAACTCCTATAGACTCACCAGAGCCGGTGCTGCGGGGTCACTGCCTCCTCTGTGGCACTGATACAGTTCTTCCAGGTTGGGGGCAGAGACTGCAAGACATCTGGACAGAGCCAGCAGGGACAGGGAAGCCTCAGAAGGTTCTCTATCCTCTATCCCACTTCTCAGCCTCCCAATACCTTCCCTTTCCCCACATTTTGAGATTTCAGAAACTTCTACAAGGGACAAGTCCCATTACCTCTCTGTCTCCACTGCTGGGCACCAGACTTGGGGGAGCTCAGCCCCTGGGGGCCCACACCACCCTCCTGCCTTCGCCTCTCCTCTCTCACCGATGAGCTCCTCTAGGAAGGCCCGGCAACGCCTGGCATCTCGGGGCAGCAGCACGAAGCTGCCTGCCCCAGCCGCCCACTCCAGCCGCAGGCTCTGTCCTGCCAGGCCCAGCTCTATGGTGCTCAGATCCTGCAGGGGAATGGCCAGGGTAAGCTGGAGCCAGCTAGACAGAGGCTCACTGTGGAGAGAGGGGACAGAGTGGCAGAAAAGAGTAAGGGTGGAGTGAAAGTGACAGGGGCCCTGCCCCTGCCCTGGCCATATCCCGGCTCACTCACCGGATCTCCCCCATCACCTTTAACAGGTAAAGCCTGTGGTCAGACACGACCACAAGGCACAGAAATTCCCCAGCATGTCCTGCCAACACCACTGGCACCTGCGGGGAAAAGGAAGCTGGTGTGAGACCAGAAAAGGAGGCCAAAGAGGCAGTGCCCAACTGAAAGCCAAGTTACCTGAAACAGAACCATCAGCCTGACCCTCCCCACAACCCACCTATCAGTCTGCCCAATTCCCCGGAGCTTGACAGCCTCTCCACCCACCACCTCACCCCACCCCTCGGGCCCTGCTCCTCAGAGCCTCGGCAATCTCTCAGCTGGCTCCTCTACCTATCACCTTGCCCTCCAACCCACCCCACCCTGCCGGACCAACTGTTCTGAAGCACAAAACGGACCATCACTTCCCTGCTTCAAATCCTTCAGTGGCTCCCAGTGGCCCTCAGGACTAAGGCCGATCCCCTTGGCAGACACAGGAGGCTTCTCCTGAACTGGCCTCTGCCTGCCTCTCAGACCCTCTTGGGACGTGTGCCCTTACCCTGCACATCCTGGCTGCTCTCATCCTGGGCAGTTCTCCCAGCTGGCGACACTCTCAGGCCTTCATGCATTTGCTGCTTCCTTTACCCACGATATCCTTTTCCTCCCTACTCCTCAACTCATCCTTCAAGACGTGGCTTAGACATCACCTCCCAGGAAGGCTCCCTTACCCACTGGGGTGGGGCTAGATGCCCCTTCTAGGACCTTAGCCTGCTGTACGATTGCGATTGCGGGCAAGACTGATTGACTGTAGAGCCTTTGTGTTTAGCATACAACAGGTGCTTGACAAAGGCCTGATAACACTGTGTATTGGTAATAATGCTAGGAGGCCCCCTCCCTATGCAACGCCAGGTGCTGTACCGACAGCCTACAGACATCAGCTCTGACTATAAGCCACTCTGTAAGGGAGGCATCATTATCTCGTGGGGGGACAACTGAGACCCAAATATCAAGGACCGTGTGCACAGTCACACAGCAGGTAACTGCTGGAGTTGAAACTGGAAGTCAGATCTGGTGGTTGTGGAGTGGTCGATCTGACCTGAGTGGCTGTGAAGGAAACAAGTGGGCACCAGGTCAGGTAGGGGCAGGCAGGGACAGGGCAGCACAGACCTTGAAGCAGCACTGGAACTCCTCCTGGGCATCGCTGAACACCTCAACATCCAGGAAGAGCCGGAGCCGGTGATCCACAGAGCGGAGGCCATGGTGCTCCAGGGCTGGGTGCAACCAGGGGTGGTCAGCCTGCCCCAGCGGCCCCCAGGCTCCATCTGCACCTCCCCATCAGTGCCCCCTCTCTCCCCCAAACCCGCCCTGCCTTGTTTTGCCTGTACTTACAGAGACTGAGGCTCCAACTATTGTGGTCACAGGCAATCGGCACCTGAGAGGGGATGCTCTCAGCCCTGCTGTGGTGGTCACTGAGGCCAGCAGGGTCACAGCCAGGGAAGGCGCACTGAGAGGGAGCTGGCAATTGCTCCCCCTGTTTCTGCTCCCTATTGGGGGTTCCCCCAGACTGAGCAAGGAGAACCACATGGTCACTACCACAGTTTGGACACACGGCAGGAGATTCTGGAGGGAGAGATGGACACCATGAGCCTCCAACACAGCACCACAACCCCCAACGATGCTCATGATCACGATTGGACCTGCCCATTCTCGGGGCCTTATTTGGGCCCACATGTCGAGCTTCACACATGACCATGGTGCCCCCTACCCACTCCCACCTCTAGGCACAGCTGCTGACTGATCACTCCCCATCCCAGGAAGAGACGAGCTAACTAACCCTTGGCCCACACCTCAAAATACACCCCACCTTCTAATTTCAGATCCTCTCAGATTATGCCAAACACAAGCAGGCCCTGCTCTGGTCCCCTCCCACAGACTGGCTGATCAAGTACTTCAGTGCTCTCCTAACAATGTCTGCAAGACCAAAATCAACGGACTGGGAAAGGCAGGGAGAACTCTAGCACCACTGGCAACTCGTCTAAGCTCTCTTGAGCCTGGCTCCTCGTCTGTGAAATAGGGAGGATAATGGTTTCTGTCTTACTCATCCTCAGTGTCAGGATGACTAAAGAGAAGCAATAAGGAATCTAGAACATGGATCAACAATGAGAAGAAGAAACACTACAGTGTTCGTATGTCCTGGGCATGTGCTAGATCCTATACAGCATGACCATATTTCATCCTCACCAAAACTCTCCCTATCCCATTTTGCAAATGAGGAAAGAAAATACTAAATAATTTACACACACTGCCCAAGACCCTGTAGCTAAGGGTAAGAACAGCAGCTACCATTTACGGGGGACCTTTGCTTTGTGCCAGGCACTATGCCTGGTGCCTCACTGTCACATTTAAATCTCATACAGAGCACCCTGGAGTGAGTTCATTCTCTTCTTTGTTCAGATGAGGCTACTGAGGCACAGATAAAAGAAGAATGTAGCACACAGTAATGTTCATTAATAATGCCACCACCGAAGGGACCCCAGAGGCCACAGGACCCCAGGGACCATAGCCAGGGTCTGAGAAGGGCTGGGAGCTGCTTCAGTTGCACATGTTGTGCTGTGGGGCCTGCAGCCACCTGGGTGGGTGAAGCGGAGCGAGGGGAAGGGCGAGTGCAGGGGAGGGAGGGGAAGGGAGCTGCGCTCCATTTTCTGAATACCATTTAAACCCCTGTCCAGCTGCGCCAAGAAGAGAAAAGTGACTAATAAAAATCCCTCATTTCTACACAGCTGTTAGTAAAAATATTTCTTTCTTCTTCAATGTCTTCTACAAAGACATGTTTTCTCACTGGTCTACAACGGAAAAATCTTGTTTTAAAGAATAGAATATGAAGAGATGCCATGAGGCATCATTTGATATCAAGTAGCTTACAAGCCCAGTCAGGGAAGGACAAACTAAGCCAACTCCCAAAGCGTCTTACCCAACAGCTAAATGTGCTCAGAGGAGCAGCACCACCATGTGATACCACAGGCAGCACTCTGGTTTTATGTAGTTCCTGAAATATTAGCCAAAAAAAAAAACCACAAAAAGCTCTTAAGTTATAAAAAAATAATGAGTATGTGTAAGCACAGTTACAGAGATTACATTTCCTGATTTTGAGAGGA
Source organism: Microcebus murinus (assembly GCF_040939455.1). Taxonomy (NCBI): domain Eukaryota; kingdom Metazoa; phylum Chordata; class Mammalia; order Primates; family Cheirogaleidae; genus Microcebus; species Microcebus murinus. The sequence continues at coordinate 89,930,461 of NC_134111.1, read as the reverse complement.
AAAGAAAAAACAGGATATAGTTTCTTCTTCTTTTTTTGTTTCGTTTTGTTTTGCTTTTTGTAAATGTAGCAGTAGGCAGGCAGTTTTATTTTTCCTCCAAGCAGAACAGCCGGTCCCCACTCCCCTAATCCTTCCTCCCAGGGCGTCCCCCTCCACTCTTCCCCATGCAAAGACGCTTTCCTTGCAATGGGGGAGGCCTGTGGGCAGGTAAGCCAAGTGCACAGCTTGTACCTGTGTTTTGGAACAGAGGCCTCCAGCTTCCCTCACTGTCCAATCCTAGCCTGGGCTCCTCTGGCTTGAACACATGGCCACAGCGCAGACACTGGAATCTGCCCCCCAGCAGGTCCCTGGCTTCCCCGAGCTGATGCGGAGCCGCGGTGGTGAACGGGGCCAACACAACAAGCAGCTCCTGACAGAGGGTGGGGCAGAGGCAGCTGTGAATGGACCGGCCCCCAGCCCTCAGGCCTGGAGCTTCTTCTTCCAGCTCTCCCGGCCTCCCCCAGCCTCCTGGGCATCCGCGCTAGGCCCCCGTCACCTGGACGGCTGTGTGCGCATCAGGCTCCAGCACCGCATAGCGACGCGACTGCCGGTCAGGGCAAATGTAGGAGAAGTGCAGGACAAGGACAGGGGCCCTGGGGAGCAGTTCCGAGCCCTGTGAGAGGGGGATGGGGGAAAAACAGCAGTGGGGTGAAGGGAGGTCAGAGGGATTAGGGTTACACTGAGAACATGGAGAAAACAATAGCTCCAGACCCCGATCAAACGCTTGGGGTGGCATCCAAGCTCCAGCAAGCGATCTCTACCTCAGCCCGCCTCCCGTGTCGCCTGCAAGCGGGCTCGGCCCCCGGAGGCTCCCTCCTCATCTCCAAGTGGCAGTGAGAGACTGTGGGAAACGCCAGCCCAGTGCCTGGCACACAACAGCCATATTCTCAGAGCTGGCTCCTGGAAAAGCCCAGCACCTCTGCCGGAAGCCCCCACTCACACTCACACTCACCTCAGGCACCGGTTCTCTCTGAGTTTGTGGCTCGGGCTCTATCTCAGCTGCTTCCAGACACTGGAGCTCGAGCCGTTCCAGGGTTCGAGCTGCTTGGAGTTCCACCTCAAACAAGTGGGCAGAAGTGACGCGGAGAAAGCATTCCCTGCCCCGAACGCCCTCAGGCCCCTCCAGGGGACACACCAACATGGGGCGACAGAGCTCCGCTGTGGAGAAACCAAGAGAAGAGCCCTGTAGGGAAGGAAAAGCACCCAGGCACTGTCCTCCCGTGGGGCATCCTCCATCCGAAGGGAGTCAGCCCCACCCCCAGGCCTGGTCCGGGCCTTCCTCACTCTCCCAAATATTACAGCAGCACTTGGCCCCAGCTCCCCTGAGGCCACAGCGTGCTCACCTTCCACTTCCTTCTGTTCCTGCTCCTCTTCCTCCTGTTCCTCCTTTCCTCCCTCCTCTCTCTCATGTTCCTCCAGCCCTTCTGCCTCCTGTGGCTCTGGCTCCACCCTGACCTCCTCCGCCATCTTCTGTGGTGACTCCCCAGGGCCTCTGGCTTCCTCCTCTGGGGGCGAAGGGCTGAGCGGAGCGTCTGGGCTCAGGGAGTCTGGAGGAGGCGTACTGAGGGCAGGAGTCTTGGCGGTAGCCAAAAGGGGGCTCCCAGAGGTCTCCAGGTGGTTCCTATACTGCAGCCAGTCACAGCCAAACCGCTCCCGGAAGCTGTTCATGAGCTCGAGTTCCCGATGTTGTTGTACAAACCGTCCTGGGCAGGGAGGGGGGCACAGAGCTGAGAAAGCCCACACCCCCCAGGTGGTCCAGCCTCTTTCTATGGGCGCTCCCTGGTGTGCAGCAACAGGCTGTATACAGGGGAGAGCCAAGGGACGCTACAGGTGTCCCCTCAGCATGTCCCAAAGTGTGTTCTATGGAAACTGGTCACATGCCATCCAAAACTGCACTTCACATGCTACTTTTGAAGGTTCACAATACATGGTAGCATTTTGAAGGTCCTGAGATGGCCTACAGGGAAAACACCTATTTAACCACTTCGGGTCTGCACTCACCAGCCACGCAACCTTGCCCACAGCCGGCACTCATAGTCTGCGCAATAGCTTGTGCTGCGCATTGACAACGAATCTGTTTTGCTCTTGTGTCATGAGGAAAGCTTTAAAGCACTGAAAGCTTGTTTTACTTTACAGGCAGCTTTACTTGTAATGTAAATATCAGAATAGGTAACATATACATATATGTTTTGAACATATGAAAACATATACATATATGTTTTCATTACATTATTTTTAAATGTTCACAATTTTATTTTGATAAATGAAAAATCAGAAAAGTCATATCACAGCTATCGGCTAAAGTCGACGCTCAGCTGTGCGCCTTCATATAACAGCCGTTGGCTAAAGTCGCTGTGCACGTTCATCTGTGGCTATCGACTATAGTCGACGCTAGTCCCTAAGTGGCTAACTTTGTTTAATCTAGCATTTCCCCAACTTCTCTGGCCATAATGCTTTTATTATATGACCTCTTGATACCCAGAGATTAATGTTTCTTGAAAAACTGTGGGAAATGTTGCCCAGCAGCAGTTTCTTCTTCTTTCCCTAAACTAAAAGCAAAGAGAAAAGACTAAGAGACCCTCTACAATACTACACCCTACCAAAAAATAAAATTTCTCCTACCAGATCTGCACAGTAACTTAAATGATTAGAGAGAACTGGACTGGGGAGAGGGATGAGTTCAGGTGAGGCTGACTTACCAGCTGGGGAGGGGTGCAGAGTTCGGGGCTCCGGGTCCGTGTCACTGGGTTCAGAGATGCTTGCCCGTCTCACACGGACTCGGCTCTGAGGTCGGGTAGAGGGACAAATTCTATGAAAGCCAGGGCCTCCTGCCCTGCCATCCATGGCCACCTGTCCAACCTACCAAACTATTCCATACCTACAACCCAAAGGCCCCATAAAGACACCTAACCCTAGGCACAAGACAGTCAAGGACACCGCTTACCTTAACCTTATGAAGCGGGGGCTGGACCACAGGGCCCCCTGAGGAAAGGCTGTCACTTATGTCAGGGCCACCTGAGGTTTCAGTGGTACTTGCCACTGGCCAGGACAGAGGTGGGGCTGTGGGGCCAAGCCCCAAGGATGAGGGGGTCTGACATGTGACAACAGGAAGAAGGAAGAGGTCAGAGCCAGAGAAATACCTCTGCCCCGCTGAAGCTAGCCAGGAGGCAGGACCCCACTTTCCACTAACCAGGAAGTCCCTTCTACTGGCCACCCTCCTCTGACCCCCTCACCAGTGCCCTTCCTTCATGTCTCCCCCCCATCCCTGCCCTGCAATACCACACTGACCTGAAAATCTGTCAGCGACAAGGCTTCACCATCAAGAAGGAACTAAGCAAAGACAAAAGGAGAGGAAGGGTGTTCTTGGTGGGGCCCATCCCGGTGAATTCCAGGTATTAACAACTTAATAAGCAAGGGGTCCAGGTCCTTGACCTCTCGCCCAGGCATGGCAAGAGGGTGTGGGGGGGGGGGGGTAGGACTGGGCAGGAAAGAGAAACAGAGTAGACACAGGACAATCGATCACTCACACCAGAAGCAGCATCCCTGGCACGAGGTGACAAGTACTGAGCAGTGGCTGCTCGGTGTGCAGGGTGGAACCACAAAGGGTTCCCCTCCAGGTAGAGCTGAGAAAAGAGCAGGAAAAGGAGAATGAGATGGCCCTCAGCCACCTCATTCCAGTGTAAAGAAAGCACTGACCAAATTAGCACAGGATAGGGGGGGCACAATGGGGGCTCCCAGGCCCTCAAAGCACCCACGTCTCACTTTGCGGAGCTCTGCCAATAGCCACAGTGGCGACAGCTCCCTGTGTCCTTCCAGCAGGTTGTATGCCACATCCAGGTGCCGCAGGTTCCTTAGCTGCTCCAGACCTAGGGTGGAGGCAAGAACAGAAGCAGGGCATGCAGGTAAGTGCACGTGGGTGCAGGTGAGTGTAATGGTACCTGTACTGGGGGAGGGTTTGGTAGAAAGACAGACAAGAGCGCCTCAGCCCTACCCATAAGCCCTCATAAGGCTCTAGAAGCATGTGGTCCCAAGGCCACCCCGAGTCTCACACTCCCCCATTCCCCGCCACGTCTGCCACAACACACGCCCCTACTCACCACGCAAGCTCTGAAGCTCATTGCCTCGCAGTATCAAGACCCCCAGAGCCGCCCCTGAGGGTCCCATCCTCGGCACCAAATGCAGGCAGTTATAGGAAATGTCCAGATGGTAAAGCTCACACAAATCCTGGCAGGGGAGGGGGGGCAGGCAGGGAGAGACAAAGATTCTCTCTTGACCAAACTCGAGTCAGGGTACTCTGAGCCCTCTTCAGAATAAGGCCTCAATCTTGGCCTATAAAAACTGCACGCTCTCAGCACAAATGATTTTGTCCACATCCACCCCTGCCACCATGTTAAAAGTCTTGAGCAAACATTAGCATAGTTCCTAACAGCTCAAGGCCATATCCCTAGGACAGCAACTCCAGTCCCCTTAAGTTCCTGCCTGGGAACACTCATGGCTGCCAAAGGAATTTATTGTTTGTTCCAACCATCCCCTGAAGATAGGGCCCCTGTCTCTCAGTCTCTGTGGGAGGATAGGGGCCTAACTTTGATAAGTGCCACTTAGTTTGCAATCTCAGATGAGTTTCACACGGACCAACCTCCGCTTCATTTACTTTTTGTAAATTTCATTTCCCTGACTAGGCTCCAGCTTCCACCATTCCCCCATCCACTCCCTCATTCTCTCTTTACAACGTCCAGTCACCTCTGCACAAAAGGGGAGTTCATGCTGGAACCTCTTCCCTATAGCAATAGTTTATTACTGATTAAAATATGTCCTTACCACTCTAACTAGTGTCTGGCTTTACCTGAGACAGCTATCTGGTACTGTGACTCAAGTGAAATCAGATTCATTGCTGGACCCTCTGAACCTCTCACCCAGGACCCCAGGAGTGCACCTTTGATGCCTCTGTCTTCACTCCCAACTGATCAATGGGGGAGCCACTGGTGAGTCTAATTCCCAATCCAGTGCTTGGGACAAACGTCCACCGAAACACACTGGGGGCAGATTTTGATTCTTATGACTCGAAGGGTATATGCTCTGAAACTAGGTTAGAGTCCCACGCTTTGTCTGAAAGGTACTTCCTGGGTTGGAAGTTCTCCTTCCTCATTCTTTGCTTCCAGCAGGGATTCACTCCCTAACTCTTGGGCTGGTCTTCTTCCTGGCTCTTTGTTCTGAGTCTTCTCTGTTCTCCCTACTTGATCCTGCTTCTTCCATGGGAACTTCCCAGTTGACTGAAACATCCTTCTCAAACCCCTACTGACTATATGCGTCACCCCTATGGCACTAGCTCTGTCCATTTCCTTTCTCGTTGGCATGACTTTACTAAGGATAATCTGGAACTTCAATAGCTTCTTTGGGAAACTTAAGATCTCCCCAAACTGGCTCCTCTAAGACCTCTCCATGTCCACCATCCTGGTCCCCCTCCTCCTTTTACCACCTTCCATCTTTCCTTCTACTCCCCGACTCCTCTGATAGGTCCTCTCCCCTCCTTCTCACTCCTGTCAGACCTTTCCCTCCCCACTCCAGTCCCTCAACTACCTACAGTCACTCAAACTTTAGGTCCTTGTCCCCACTGGGGCTCTCAAGGGACTCAGAGACCTCCAAAGCTAATTAGAAATAGGCCCATTTAACTCTTTTGTCCTCCACAGAGATACTGTTTTACCCTGATGCCTTCCTAAAAGCTGTAGGCGACAGTACCTGTCTTAACAAAAAGGAGCTCTCACAGAGACTCATGGAAAATGACCGTGCCAGGCACTCTGGGGCACAAGCTTCTGATGGCATTACTTAAATAACTTTGACATCATACCACTGGACTAAGTGAGGACTTCCAATATGCTAAAGAAAAAGCCGATGGGTTCATAAAACTGCTAACCCAAGATCAAGAAGAACAAAAAATGAATTACATAAGACTGAACTACTGAAGGATAATTGTTTTTTTATGGATTTTGATTAAAATATTGCTGGTTCTTTAATGTTCTATTTCTGGATATGATACAAGGAATCCCTTTCCTTTTTATGCTATCTATAACTCAAAACAATTTAATAAATTAAACATTTATAAACAAAAATGAAACATTTATCTTTTCTCCCTGCCTGATCCCTCCAGAATTTGGAAACTCCCACTGAGTGTTCTTATTTACATGGCAATATAGTTATCTGCATAGGTTCAATAAGCATTTGCCCTCCTTATAACAGGACATAATTGGGAAAATTGATTATGTAACCAATCTTAGCCTGGAATGTCATATTTTAAAATAATGCATAAAATCAGATATGGCCAGACAGTTTGAAGGAACTAAATAAGCTGACTTTATGGAGCCAATGTTTACAAACCCCTCTTCAAAAAAAATGGCATGCTACCTGGCTTACAGGGTTCCCAGCCTTGCACATGAGTGAGACAGATTACTTCCCTGCAGGCCCGGAAACCTTAGGATATTTGAGGGAACCTCAAGAAGAGATGAATTCATAAATCTGCAGGCACCACAAGGGAAGTCTGGTGGCAAGCTCTTGGCTTGGCTTCCTAGCCTCAAGAGGCTTTTAAAAGTCTAGTCTAAGATTCTTTATAAAAAGTTCCAGCAAAGCAAACTCAAAAAGGCCTGTGTGGTCAATTAGCATTCTCACTGCTCTTATGTAAAGCAAGCCATAACTAAGGAGACCAGGCTTATTTCACAAACAAGAATAATCTTACTTTCATTTTTATTGTCTTTACCTAAAAGGGGGGGCAGGGTGACTTTAGAGAAAAATTGTATGATTCAATGAAAAAACTATTAACACACCATTGTGGATGAACAGATTCTAGTCCTGTTCATGTTCTTTGAGGTTTTATCTACCTGTACACTGGACTGGGTCCTGCTGTCTTACACATTTTGTTAGCCCTTACCAAATTCTCAAGGTCTTCTGGTTTTCTTCCATATTTAGCCACAATTCTTCAAACTAACGTTCCCAGTTTTTCTCCCTCTCTCCTGACCTGGCATCATTGAGGACTAAAACCTAACTGTCCTGAAGCTGGGCATGGTGCCTTGCATCTGTAATCCCAGATATTCAGGAGGCTGAGACGGGAGGATGGCTAGAGGCTAGGAGTTCAAGACTAGACTAAGCAACACACTGAGCCGTTGTTTCTAAAAAAAACTTAAAAAATAAAACTCAACTGCTAACTGCCCATATCCTTATCAGAGCTCTAGGTTACTTGTAGTTGCCCTTTACCCCAGGATCTAAAAACATCCCTGTGAGCTGAAGGTGGACTACTTGATATAATAATATCTATCATATAACAGTTCATGTATGGACAACCAACATGCCCAGAGCTGCTGGGACATGGGCCACTCAGAAAGTCCACTGACACTCCTGTATCTTCCATGCCCTGCTCTGGGAAATAACCATGACTATGACACTGATGTCTATGACATCACCACAAATATTCAAACTACAAATCAAGAAATCCATCAGATTTCCACTGCCATCCTCACTATACCATCTAAAGACACTTAGAGTTCAACATCTAGATATCTTCTCAACTGGCTGCCCTCTGGACTCAGAAAATGGATTTATAGTCTGCTCCAACCATTAATCTTTGTTTTTATTTGTGTTTCCATAGAAATGTCCCCCACTTCCAGTAATCACTTGAACCATCCACCAAAAATCCTCTACTACCCAGTCTCAGTAGATGGTTCAGTTGGTCCTTAATGAACAAAAAATGATCAAGGAAGAAATAAATTTATATTGCTTCAAGGAAATATGAACATCTCCTTCTTTTCTTGAACAAGAGGAGGGACTGACAAAGATTCTCACCTTGAGCAAACTCTAGCCAGGGTCCTCTGAGCCCTCTTTTTTTTTTTTTTTTTTAAAACAGAGTCTCACTTTGTTGCCCAGGCTAGAGTGAGTGCCGTGGTGTCAGCCTAGCTCACAGCAACCTCCAACTCCTGGGCTCAAGCGATCCTACTGCCTCAGCCTCCCGAGTAGCTGGGACTATAGGCATGCGCCACCATGCCCCGATAATTTTTTCTATATATATTAGTTGGCCAATTAATTTTTCTATTTATAGTAGAGACAGGGTCTTGCTCTTGCTCAGGCTGGTTTCGAACTCCTGACCTCGAGCAATCCGCCCACCTCGGCCTCCCAGAGTGCTAGGATTACAGGCATTGACTAGGCTTCAACCCTGGTCTATAAGAATTGCAGATTGTTCAACACACGTTCAACAAAATTTAGCACAGATGATTTTTTTCGACTCCCTCATGGCCCACATTAAAAATGTTGATCAGCCAGGTTTGCATAGTAAAAATATTAAAAATTTAAAAATCCTAGGCAAACATTAGCACAGTTCCTAAATGCTCAAGGCCACATGCCTAAAGTGGTGACTCTAGTCCCCTTAAGTTCCTGCCTGGGAAAACTCAAGATTGCCAAAAGAATTTGTTGTTTGTTCCAGCCAACATCTAAAGATAGGGCCTCTGTCTCCCAGTCTGTGTGGGAGGGTAGGAGCCTAACTTTGATAAGTGCCACTTAGTTAGCTATCCCAGCTGAGTTTCACATGGACCAACCTCTCCTTTATTTACTTTTTATAAATTTCCATTTCCCTGACTAGGTTCAAGCCTCCACCATTCCCCCTGCACACTCCCTCATTCTCTCTTTAAAATGTCCAGTCACCTCTATACAAAAGTGGAGTTCATGCTGGAGCCTCTTCCCTATTGCAATAGTTTTATTACAGATTAAAATCTGTCCTTACTTTAACTAGTCTCTGGCTTTGTCTTTTCACACAGGGACACAGGAGAAAGGTTCATCATCATCGCAAAAGCTACCAGTTTCTGAGCTAGGCACTAGGCTAAATAACACTGAATACTCTCCATAATCACTTTAATACTAAAAAGCAGGACTGCTATGATTTCTATTTTACAAGTGAAGAAACAAAGAGGTTAACTAATTTGCTCCAAGTCATATAGGTATCAGAAGTTGAGATTTGAACTCTGGTTTGTCTTCCACTAGAGCCTGAGCCCCAAATAATACCACTCCAGGATATGGCTCCTGGAGTGGCAAGAGCAAGATAGGAGGGAAAGCAGGCCCAGGAGAAACGGTGAGCACAGAGCAATCAAAGGCTCGAGATGCCCCAGCCCACCAGGCTGCTTATACTCACCATCAGGAAGCCCTCGCAGTCCTGGACTTGATTGTGGCTCAGGTTCAGGAAGCGCAGAGATGACAAGAGGCGCTAAGAGGTATGAGAAGAGGAGGCAGAGAGTCAGTCTTTGCTATAAGGATACTCTCAACCAGCTGGCCCTCCTTCCTAAAGGCCCATCCCTGCCCTTCTTGAAAACCCTCTTCCCTGTGAGGCACTCACCAGGGAGCTGTCTAAGGCAGTCAGTGTGTTGTAGCTGAAGTCAGCAGAAAGCAGAGCCAGCCAGGGGAGGGCAGAGCAGAGGTCACCACCGCAGGCTGAGAGGAGCTCCTGAGAAGGCAGATGGATGCTTCATTACTCCACCCTGAACATCTTCCCCATGCCAAGGTCATACTCTAATACTCATTCATTCATTCTTTATACATGGGGCTCCATCTGGAGATGCAGACTTAAAAGAAAGCCCAGGTCCCTGTCTCCAGGGAGCTAACTGTGGTGAAAGTGGGGAGGCACTTAAATATGACTATTATGTGACTATAAACATACCAATAGGTACGGAGTGCTACGGGAGCATAGGGGAGTGAGCAAGAACATGGTCTAGAGGGAAGCAGGAAGCAGGGAAGTCTGCAGAGAAGGGAGAAGATCGGAGCTTGGTCCTCTATGTCTCTCAGGACAAAGCATCCAAGCCCACCAATCACCCTCCTTACCTCTAATGTCTGGATGCTCCTGCTGCAAATCAGGGTCTCCAGCTGGGAATAGATGCTTCGGAGGCCATACAGGCAGTGGAGGGGGACACCTCGGAGCTGGGGAAGGGAAAAGAAGGAGGAGGAAGGTAGAAGTTCACAGAAGACAAAGACTTCATCCCCACCTACCCCGGTGGGGAGGAAGCAGAAGATGAAAAAGCCCAGCTATGGGCCGGGCGTGGTGGCTCACGCTTGTAATCCCAGCACTCTGGGAGGCTGAGGCGGGCGGATCACTCGAGGTCAGGAGTTCGAAACCAGCCTGAGCAAGAGCGAGATCCCGTCTCTACTATAAATAGAAAGACATTAATTGGCCAACTAATATATATAGGAAAAAAAAAATGAGCCAGGCATGGTGGTGCATGCCTGTAGTCCCAGCCACTCAGGAGGCTGAGGCAGGAGGATCACTTGAGCCCAGGAGATTGAGGTTGCTGTGAGCTAGGCTGACGCCACGGCACTCGCTCTAGCCTGGGCAACAAAGACAAGATTCTGTCTCAAAAAAAAAAAAGAAAAGAAAAAGCCCAGCTATGGTTGAGGGAAGTGTTAAATGGAAGAGATTCGATAATGCATTACTGCAGAACAATGAGTATACTCAGGCCTGGCCTCCCCACCAAAAGAAGCCACCTCTCTTAAGCATTTCAAAGTGGCTGCCTCAAGTTGGGCGTTGTACATCAATATTCCCCAATGCCCCCATACCTCCAGCTGCCGAAGGGACTTGAAGGGAAAAATCTTGATGGGCCCTGGGAGACCAGAACCAGGGACATGGACCAGCTAAAACAAAAACACTCCAGTTACTGAGCATGGCAGATCTCCCTTTCCTTACCATCCTTTCTTTAGCACAACCACCCATATCTCTGACACACTCTAGATCTTGACCCTGCAGACATTTTGTACCCCTGCCCCACCCCCACCCTCCATCATTCTCCTGGGCCCTTTGCACATCCTGCTCCATCCCCACCCCCAGAACCTTGAGAGAAAGCGTTTTCTGTAGCACATCGAAGAGGAACTGAAGCTGGAGGATGATGGCGGAGTCGGCGGGGTGGGAAGGCAGAGCCACAAAGCCTGTCTGGCCAGGGCCCCATGGCCCCAGGTGCAGCTCAAATACATGGTTCAGCTGCTGCAGTGTGGTAGTCAGCAGACTCAGTGTGCTACAGCCTGACAGAACCACGTCCCCTGCAGGGAGAAAGGAAGACAGGAGGGAGGACATAATGAAAGGGTTTTTCCCTTTATTCTAAAACTTTGGGATCTCCAAAATACATTCACTCAAATCCATATTGCAGATCTTCCACCGGAGGATCAAATTTTCTACCTTCTCCTCAACTCAAAAGCCTCCACTGGCTCTTCCCAGCTTCAAAAGAAAGTTCTAACTCTCCAGCCTGATATATGAGACTGCTTCACTACAAGACTTCAACCAATTTTTCCAAATTTTCTTTTACCTTCTGCTCAAAAGAACCTGGCCTACTCATAGTGCTGGAAATACAGCCAGCTTGGTTCACAACTCTCTCATTTTCTGAGACGTCCCCTTCTACCACCCAGCTTGGGGCCAGCCTCCTCCAGGAAGCCTTCTCAAGAAGCAACACTGCTGACTTTCACACTGCAGTCACTCATTTTTACATGAAAGTGAATTGGCTGTCTTAACTTTATTTCTTTTTCTGAGGGAAAAAGTAATATGCACATATAAGCTTTCAAACAATACTAAAATACAGGTCATAGAAAGAATAACCATTCACTATAACACAAAGGTATTGTTATTGCTCTCTGTATTAAAACTGCTCTAATGAAGCTGTCATTCTTGAGAGTAAATTTTGGTCACTCTGATATTCATCATTGCACCTAAAAGAGTGCAGTTACAAGATAGGCATGGAGGAATATTGTTAAACTTTTTTAAATAAGAATAAAATCAAAAAGAAAAAAAGAATAGAATCAAAAGATATTGCAGAAATAGTACACAGAGATCTCCCCTTTTTACCCAGTTTCCTCCAATGGTTACATTTTATATAACTACTGTACAATATCTAAATCCGGAAATTGATATTAGTAGAACATATTAGTAGTTCTAAGCCATTTATGTAGATTCCTATAACCACCACCACAATCAAGATACAAAACTAATCCATCACCAAAAAAGATCTCCCTCCTGCTTTACAGTTGCATACGCATATACCCACCATCCCTAATCCCTGGTACCATACCAGATTTTGCTGAATAAATTAACAAATCATGCAATGATATGGACATGGTTCAAGGACTCTTCCCATCCTCAAAGAGCCCCCTGTTCTCTTCCTCTCAGAAGACATTTGCACAGTTATTAACATAAGCCAAAAAATAAAACTGCTAGAAAGAGACATTCCACAGATACCACCGATGGGAGTGCAGAGTAATGGAGGGCAACTAACATCAACTGGGTAGGTAATACGTGCCAGAAGACTGTTACCTCATTTAAACCTCAACAGAATCTCCCAATGAGAAGCACTATTAACCCCATCCTACAGAAATGAAAATTAAGGTTCTTAATTTTCTTTGAAACTTCTTTGAAAGAAGTTAAGAACCTTGAATGAGATCATACAGACAGTAAGAAGTTGCTACTTCTGAGTGATCTCAAAAGCAAGGATTGTTCTACCACAACTAATGCCAACCACATACTGAACAAATACTGTGGCTCCGCAGTGCCCGGCACAATATCGGGCACTGAAGGAAGCAATAACAACAGCTACTGTTGAGCACTTACTATATGTGCAAACACTGTATTAAATGCCTTACATTAATTAAAATTAATCCCGAGAACCACCGTTGTGTAGACTCATTATGCCATTCTGCTTGTGAGCAAAACTGAGGCTCAGGAAACAATCTGGTCCAGTTTGAAAGAGGGTTGAGATTCCAACCCTGGTGGGGGTTGACTCCAAATCTCATGCTTTTAACTATGCTATATTTAGTGCCCTGCTATACAACAGTGATTATTATTAATATCAGTTCCTGGTCTAGAGGGGCTTTTACGCAAGTAAGGGTATCTTCCCTATGAAAGTATCAGAAAACGCATGGAAGAAGTGGTACCGGAGTTTGGCCTCAAAGGAAGGCTAGGGTTTACGCTGTCAAAAGCAAAGGACACTGATGGCAACAGCAACTAGAGAAAACAAACCCGGAAAGAGTAAAAATATTGAACTCTGACACCTTGTGACCCTACCAGTCCGTGACTCTTAAGATGTGTCTCCGGAAGGCAGCACCCCCACCTGACCCCAGGCCGAGCTCAGCCGGAAGTCCACTCACCGGACTCCCGCAGCAGCCCCGCAAGCTTCCACACCAGGGAGTCCTGCGGCGCGGTCGTCATGGCCACGGGACGCTGGGGGCGGAGCCTGGGAAAAAAGGAAGCGGAAGAGCCTCAGGTGGGAGGTAGTGCCAAAAGCCCAGGATGTCGGCGCAAGCTGAGACGTCGCGCGGAGAAAAGAGCAAGAAAGAGGAGCGAGAAAGGGCGTCCTCTTAGGCACCCTTTCGAGGAATGTAAGGCCTGATCCGTCATACTGAACCTCCCGCCTAGGCCTCTTACCACCTCCGCAGCCGTGCGCCTATCAGTGATTGACAGGAAGTCCCGCCCCGGAAGGAAGACGAGCTGAGGGACGACGGGAAAGCACGCCTCTGGGGCCTGAAGCCACGCCCTAAGTCGCACAAACGCGTTGCATGCAGGGCGGAACGGGGTTGTTGGAGCGTGGGGGCGGGGCGGGTCACTCCGCGGCTGTGGCTGCTAGGACCAGCCGGGCCCTTAAATTGGACCCCGACCACCCGCCGCTCCGCACAGCCTGTGACTCGCTCTTGGTTTGTGGTGACCCCGGCTCCCGCCCCCAAACCCACTGAGGAAAACCTGACTCATCTTTTGCAGACTGGGCGGGGAAGCAAAGTTTGAAGAAATGGAATTTTCTGTTGGAGAAAAACTCGAAAGCGAATACTGGTTTTCTAAAGAGCTGAGGTTCTTCCTTGATTAGATCTCCATAGTAAAGCGTGGCAGGGACCTGGTTTGATGAAACATTATTATTATTTTAAGCAAGTGAAGTTGCAATATAAAACGTGACTGGCTGTGTTTCTATCTTAGGTGGAGACTATAAATGGAGCAGATTATCATTTTATGATTTTGAACAATCTTTTTGTTATGTAAACAGTGGGAACTTTGGGATTCATAGAAGATTCAATATTCTGGCTTTACAGCTGTCATGAAAGGGCTCATACGGGTACCCTGGGGGAAGCTGACCATGAAGAATGAGTCTGGAAGGAGGATTTAGATCTAGTCCCACATATAGAGTATGTAAGGCGAGGGTGTCACTTCTGGGGTCCTTTTGCCTCCTCCTTAGTCTCCTTCCAAACTCGTTTATCCTTTTTCCTTCAGCAGTGTCAGGCTGTCACATTAGCCATTGGTAATGCTCCATGTGACCCAAGTCCTTTGTTCATACTGTGTTTCATCTCATAATACCAGAATAGAAAAGTTCTTATCAAGAGTTTGAAAATGAGAAAACAAGGTCACAAAGGCTAGGTTACTTGTGAAGATCCTTCAGTTAGTAACCAATAGCTCCAAGACTGCCAAAGTTTCTTGGTCCCCAGTTCTCATTGTAGCTTTCACCAGGCTCCCAGTCTAAGGTTGATGTCAACTACTGAACTAGACTAAGAGATTAAGTAAAGAAAAATGTGTTTTAACATAATTTCTGGTTTAGGGGGGAGGGTTTCTTTTATGAAGTGTCCGTTTGTGTAGAGGAAAATCAAAATGAATTGTAAACCAGTTGCGAGTAGGAACAGGGTCATAGCCATTGTTATCCCAAGTTTGAAGGATCTTGTTTTCTAAAGACGAAATATTGGAAATTGCACCATATGCCCCTAAACCACCCAATTTTATGTTCATGGCATACTATGTGTGCTCTGAGCCAAAAGCCTAAAAGTGGCTAAATGAAATATGTGGAAATACATCATGAACAGTGTTGGGGCTCAGAAAACAATACCCCAAAATAAACTGCTTTGGCATGGTGATTACTTTGAATTAAAGGAGACTGGACGACCTCAAAAGCGGCCTCTCTTGGCCTTCTATTTCCCACTCTTCTTTCTCCCCCAGTGCAAGCCATCGAAACCAGAATTTCTTTTCCTCAAGGTGGGCCATAGAAACTAGAACCCCTCTCCCCTAAAAGCCAGCTATAACATCTAAAAATATCATTCTAACCTTCCCCTGCCTTTCTGTGTAAGGGCTGGCTATAAAGATATTCTCTGACCTACCTTGAAGTATGAGTTCCCATATTTTAACTTCCAACTCTACCTCTCTTAGGCAAGAAACAGATTCTTTTGAAGTTCCTAACATTGCAATGCCTTGAAATCTGTTTCAAAGGTGCCTCCTTAGCCCAGTTATTTTCTCAGAATTGCTCCATTCATGCAAGTAGCCCCGTTGCCAGGTTTTTTCTACATCCCCTTGCTTCCCAGAAATTTGAAAGAGGGACAAAGAAAGGGAGAAGCAAAGAAAACTGGGAAAGAGAAAAAAACAGATCTCCTCACAGAAGCAGCAACAGGAAACTAGTTCTTGTTTCCATTCCCCTTGTGAGGCCCAGTCTCCTTTCTGCCCTTGGCCTGCAGGGGAGGCCCTGGCCACCTTCCAAAGCATTCTCCCCCACCTTTTTTTTTTTTTTTTTGCCTAAGGGAGTTTGAATGCATTTCTGTAAATTGCTACCAGAAGAACCTTGACTAAGACAAAACTTTAAAACAAAATTAAAGTAAAATGGCAAAAAAATTCCCCTTCGGCCGGGCGCTGTGGCTCACGCCTGTAATCCTAGCTCTTGGGAGGCCGAGGCGGGCGGATTGCTCAAGGTCAGGAGTTCGAAACCAGCCTGAGCAAGAGCGAGACCCCGTCTCTACTATAAATAGAAAGAAATTAATTGGCCAACTGATATATATATATATATATAAAAAATTAGCCGGGCATAGTGGCGCATGCCTGTAGTCCCAGCTACTCGGGAGGCTGAGGCAGAAGGATCACTCGAGCCCAGGAGTTTGAGGTTGCTGTGAGCTAGGCTGACGCCACGGCACTCACTCTAGCCTGGACAACAAAGTGAGACTCTGTCTCAAAAAAAAAAAAAAAAAAAAAAAAAAAAAAATTCCCCTTCATCATAGCAGCCAAAAAAAAATAATAAATACATATATATATATATATATATTTAGAACATTTTGAGAAATATACCAGATCTATATAAAGAAAACAAGAACTTTAAGGACATTAATAATAACTTAAATAAGCCTGGTGTGGTAGCTCCTGTCTGTAGTCTCAGCTACTCTGGAGGCTGAGGCAGGAGGATCACTTGAGCCCAGAAGTTCAAGGCTGCAGTGCACTACTATGGTCCTGCTTGTGAATAGCCACTGCACTCCAGCCTGCCTGGGCAACATAGTTGTTACCAAAAGCTCAGCCACTTGTACATGAGGCCAAATCAAAAACGTGGACAAGTGGTTTGGGGAGGAAGGAAAGAGAGTCTACTTTGCTGGCAAAGAAGGAAATATGGTAGACCTCATCTCAAAATCCCAAATTTCCTGAACATAGGCAGAAATAAAGAGCTTTTAAAGGGAGGGTTCTGGGCTTCAGGCAATTACTGTGGTTAACTATTTTAATGGTCCCAGCTCAGCCAAAAACAAAGCCTGTGAACTCTGCCAGCCGCCCACCTGTGGAGAGCTGGCAACACTAGGGAGTTTTAACAAAAGACTTAACCTGCCTCAGGGATGCAGGCCAGCCTTCGAGTTCCCCAAAGAGTGGGGGAAGTTTTAAAGAGACAGAAAATCTTTTTGCCAATTTTTTTCCCCTTGGGCCATTCCCTCTGTGACATGTTCCCCACTCTCTATATTTCCTTTCCTTATCCATGGGTGGAGGGTGACGTCTTTTGCCCTTTTTTTTCCCCAGAGCATTCCCTCTGTTACATAGTGAGATCCCGACTCTAAAATTAAAAAAAGAAAAAAGAAAGAAAAAAATGAAAAGATATGGTTCTGATAGGAAGATTCAGTATTATAATGATGTCAATTTAATGCAATTTCAATCAAAATCTGAATAGGAAGATTTTTAGAACTTGATGAGTTGATTCTAAAATTCATCTGGAACACTAAACACATGAGCACTGCCAAATTTTGAGGTGTGGGAGGGGGGAGCAAGAGGCAGTAATGGGTCTTTGCCCTACCAGATAATAAGATGTCCTATAAAGTCACTGATAAGCAAAATCTCCATCAGCCACCTGAGACCCCACCCCTCAGAAGACCCTCATCAACATAATACTAACCTACTACCTGGCGCATCAACTAACGAGACACATTAGCCACCTAAGACCCCACCCCTTGGACCACCCCAACCTAATAAAAGTGGGAAAAATCTGGTAGACCAGGCTCAGAATTTGGTGGAGAGACTCCTCTGAGCCCACCACCAAATAAACCTGAACCACCCACTGTAAAACTTGGTGTAACATCACAATAACCAAAACAACATGGTACTGACAAAGAGATAGACAAACATTGATAGGTCAATGAATCACATTACAGAAACAACCATGATCACATGGGAATTTTTTTAATATACATGATAAAATTGACTTTAAATTAACAGGATGAATAATGAGTTATGCAATAGTTTGGAACAACTATTGCAGAGTAGTCACCCCTCCTCCCTTAGATAAAAAGGCAAATATTCTTTCTTTATATATATATTTTTTTCTTTTTATTTCCTTTATTTCACAGCACCATCTTCAAGTCTGAAGGAAAGGAAATATAGAGAGTGGGGAATATGTAACAGAGAATGGCCTAAGGGGAAAAAATTGGCAAAAAGATTTTCTGTCTCTTTAAAACTTCCCCCACTCTTTGGGGAACTCCCAGCCTGGCCTGTATCCCTGAGGCAGGTTGAGTCTTTTGTTAAAACTCCCAGGTGGCGCCAGCCCCCCACGTGTGCTGGCTGAGTCCACAGGCTTTGCCTTTGGCGGAGATGGGAGGATTAGAATAGTTAACCACAGATATTGCCTGAAGCTGAGAACCCTCCCTTTAAAAGCTCTGTATTTCTACTTATGTTCAGGAAAATTTTGGATTTTGAGATGATAATCTCCATTTTTCCTCCGTTTGCCGGCAAAGGAACAAAAATGTCTCTTTCCTTCCTTCCCATACTGCTTGTCCTGGTTTTTCTGGTTCGAGTTTGTGGACAAATTATTATCAAGCTTTCGGTAACACAACTAGCTTGTCCATCTGGAAAAAACTAAATTCCTTTCTCTAGACCCTGGATGTTAGGTTCCAAGAAGGATTAAGGAACAAAACATTTTTTTAAAATTAAGCACTCTTTAAAGTTTGAAGTTCAAATTCACTTCTTAAAGAATTGTCTTTATTAAAAAGGCATACTTGGCCGGAGGGACTCAGTGGCTCAAGCCTGCAATCCTAGCTCTCTGGGAGGCTTAGGCCAGAGGATTGCTCAAGGTCAGGAGTTCAGAAATCAGCCTGAGCAAGAGTAAGACCCCCATCTCTACTAAAAATAGAAATAAATTAATTGGCCAACTAAAGATATATAGAAAAAATTAGCTGGGCATGGTGGTGCATGCCTGTAGTCCCAGCTACTCCAGCTACTGGGGAGGCTGAGGCAGGAGGATCGCTTGAGGCCAGGAGTTTGAGGTTCCTGTGAGCTGGGCTAATGCCATGGCACTCTAGCCCAGGAAACAGAGTGAGACTCTGTCTCAAATAAATAAATAAATAAAAATAAAAAAGCATACAATGCTGTTTTAAGAAAATTTTGTCATTAGAAAGTAGCATAATATATATGGGCTGCTCTTGCATAGTTTCATATGATCAAGAATGAAATTGTTTCTCAAAGAAATGCTTTGATACTACACGCTGAACTTGTAAACACTCTTCTAAGTTTTAGTCCCTAGGAGTAACACTCCACGTAAAATCAGAAATGTGTTAGCTGGCCCTTCCAAACACATGACCAAGAGCTCCCAGCAGAGCAGTGGGTCCTGTACTAGAGAGGTGCCAGTCATCTGCCTCAGGATCCACCTCCATGTTAATGTGTGAGGGGAGAGCTGCTGCTGTTACCTTCCCTGGCATCCCTGGGTTCCCAGGAGTAGCCTCTGCAAAACGCTTATAATAAAAGGGGATAAGGGAAGGTGTGCTGGTTACTAGCTTAGGCTGCAAGGATGATAACAAGGGAGACAAGGGCAACTTCATATCAGAATGACAAAGTCAGCTACAGAAGAATACAGACCTCAGATACTGATCCAAAGCCTGCTTGTTTCTGATACCCTGGACCACAGGGAAATAGAAGTCATAGTTCATGTTTAGGGTGTCAATGGAAAAAAGCCAAACTCTATAAAATAATTTTAAAGAGATTTATTCTTTTTTTTTTTTTTTTTTTGAGACAGAGTCTCGCTTTGTTGTCCAGGCTAGAGTGAGTGCCGTGGCGTCAGCCTAGCTCACAGCAACCTCAGACTCCTGGGCTTGAGTGATCCTTCTGCCTCAGCCTCCCGAGTAGCTGAGACTACAGGCATGCGCCACCATGCCCGGCTAATTTTTTATATATATATCAGTTGGCCAATTAATTTCTTTCTATTTATAGTAGAGACGAGGTCTCGCTCTTGCTCAGGCTGGTTTTGAACTCCTGACCTTGAGCAATCCACCAGCCTCGGCCTCCCAAGAGCTAGGATTACAGGCGTGAGCCACAGCGCCCGGCCTTAAAGAGATTTATTCTGAGCCAAATTTGAGGATCATGACCAGGAACCATGCCCAAGAAGCCTGAGCAAGTGGGCTGGCTGTGGTTGAGTTATGGTTTGCTTTTATACATTTCAGGAAGACAGAGGTTACAGGTAAAGTCATAAATCAATACGTGGGAGGCATACATTGGTTTGGCCCGAAAAGGTGGGCCATCTCGAAGGGGGGTGCTTACAGGTTATAGGTGGGTTTAAAGATTCTTCGACTTGTAATTGGTTAAAGACATGAAGCTTTGTCGAAAGGCTTGGAAGGTTTTAACATAAAGAGCTGTTTGTCAGAGATAAGCCACTGGACATATATTTGTTGTGTAAAGTGAGCACCTGGCAGGTTTGTCTTGCATACCCTTAGGCCTGTTAATGGGTTACAAAGGATGTTTTCAAGAAGGAAGGGGGGCATGATGTGTGATCTCCCTCCTCAATGAGGTAGGCAATTTAGTTATAGGATATTCTTTTGGCCAAGAGAGGGTACATTCAGTCAGCCAGTGGGGGGGTGAGCCTTAAGATTTTATTTTAGTTCACAAGGACATGAGCCACTATCCTGGTCTGGACCTCCCTGCTCTGATTTTACAGCCTCCAATAGCAGATCAGATGACTGAGACCTCAGAATCCCTCCAAAATGAAAATTTCACACTCAGATTGAGAGGGGTAAAATTGGATGATGTATTTGTGTCATTAACTTGGTATCTTAGTGGAGTAGGAAAGGGGGACAGATCGAACAGAAGAAAGAGGTGTTTGGACACAGTAGTTTGTGCTAGACAGGAGTCCACATACCCAGCACCCTCAGCCCAGGACTCAGTGGTCAGAGGTAATTCTTTCCACATAAGTGACCACATTGTGTCTCTTGGCTCAGCTGACAAACATGGCCACAAAAGAGTTCACCAGAAGTTGGCCCAGTCACCAAAGTCAAACATGCAGAACGCCTCTGCAGCACTGGAGGAGGTCTGGCATGAGAACTCTGTGTTAGACCATGATCAGGCAAGCTCATCAGAGCCTGGTTCCAGGAGAGGCTGAACTTGAGGTATGAGTACTGAACTCTAATTTTTTTGCTAAAAACTCCTTCCTAAGGAGGCCAGCTGGGTTAGGCTGGCAAATGGTAAGAAGGCCAGCAGGGTTAGGCTGACAAACGGTAAATTCCCACTAAGCGGCTTTTGTTAACCAAACGAAGCAGTGGTTTACTTCCTGACCTGATTCTGGTATGGCATTAACATCACCTAAAAGATAGGAAGCCCCTGTCTTAACTCAAGCATCCTAGCAGATGCCTATCATAAATTTAAAATATCTTAACTCAAGCATCCTAGCAGGTGCCTATTGTAAATTTAAAATGTCCTCCTGTCTGGACCTCCCAGAGTGCTCATACCCTTATCTTAAAGTAAGCATATCCTTTCTGGTCTTCTAGATAAAGTCTAACTCTCTCAGCCAATTGCCAGCCAAAGAATCTTTAAACCCACCTATAACCTGTAAGCCCCCCCCCTTCGAGATGTCCCACCTTTTTGGGCCAAACCAATGTGTGCCTCTCATGTATTGATTTGTGACTTTGCCTGTAACCCCTGTCTCTCTGAAAATGAATAAAACTGAACTGTAACCTGTTGGAGACTAAGACCCTCCACATTCCAACGATTTGTCCTGACTTGTCCTACCCATGGGCCTCGCCCCAGAAAATAGCCTAAGACGAAAATAGCACCCAGCCCCCCAGCTGTAGTTCCGAGAAGAATGCATTCCATGACATGCTTGCTCCAGGGCATGCTACCTGCAATTGTTCCCAACCCCCTGCCAGGTTGGGGTTGAGTGATCTATCACAAACAGCTTCCGGTGCCATTGGGATGCTGATTGGGGCTGATTAGCCCACACCCATGCCTCATCATCCCCCCACTCTATTTTTCTGTTTCTACTTCCTTGTTTCTGTATATAAAACCTACTAAAAATCCAAGTAAAGTAAACCTTGACAACCCTTTGCTTGGTCTCGTTTCTTTCTCTCGCCCATCTCTTTCAGGCACGGTCCCCCTCGCCCCCGCGAGTAACAAAAGGTCCCTCGGGCCGGGACAAGTGGCGCCCAACATGGGGCTCGAGGTACGGACCTTTGTCAGATGACGCCTCAGCAAGCTCCTCGGCCGAGAAACCCCTAGAGAGACCTCCTTTCTGCCGCTCACAGAATCGACGGTCTGGTGAGTAGATTTTTTACATTGTCATCCCATCGAGATGGGCCATTCATTGTCTAAAGAGGCCGTTTTTATCAAGGATCTTAAGTCCTCACTCAGAGAGAGAGAAATTAGAGTTAAGAAAAAAGACTTAGTAAAGTTTTTTGTGTTCATTGATCGTGCTTGTCCTTGGTTTATTATTGGTGGACCTGAGATTCACCCACACAAATGGCAAAAAGTAGGTAGAGATTTAAACGATTTACTTCTAAATCAGGGCCCAGATGCCGTCCCTGTATCTGTTTTTTTGTACTGGGGACTAATCAGAGATATTGTTGAAGGGGCAGATTCAGACCCCAATAAAAAGCAGCTGCTCTCAGTAGCAGAATTCTGCCTCTGACCCGTGTCGTGGTCCGCTTCGAGAACGTCTTTAAAGACGGCCGAAGGGCCAGATTCTCCTAATAATTTCAAGAGACCAACATGTCCTTCCCCTTGCCCCTCAGTTTGTATTAATATGCCCCCTCAGGATCCCTCAGCTGAGCTCCAGACATCTAGAGACGAGCCCCCCATTAGTAGGCCATACACCAAGACTCTCTATCCTCCCTTGCCCGAGGGTACAGCCCCTCATGCATTCAATTACCCAATATTCAAAAAACAACCCCTCTGAGAGTCCCTCGACACCGCAGAAAAAGCAACCCTCGAGGAGGAAGCAGCCCAGCCCGATATCACAATCCCGAATGCCCGCCTCTTGCCCCGGCCCCCCATAGACCTCCTCCTTACGCGCCTCAGCTTTGCGAGCCTTCATTAATGCCTCCCCTTACAATGCCCTTGCTTTTGCGTACCAAAAAAGACTTAAGTCAAAGGGTTACACAATTAAGAGATGTTTTACAACTTCAAAAAAAGTTTGCCCAGCTTTCCAATGACTTGTCCTCCCTCCAAGATAAGCTTAAAGATTCGGTCTTCATTAGCCACCCACATCATGAGACCGCCCAATCATATGTCACCTTAAATAAAAAATCCTTAAAGTCCTCCCATGAAGCCCTAGCATTCCCGGTAGTTACCAGGTCTAATAGTCGAGGAGACCTTACCGCCCCTTCTTCGAGCCAGTCCCCGCCCCAAGATTCAGATAATGAGGATGCAGAAGAGAGAGAAAGAGAAAGTGAAAGTGATGACCCCCCAGAGGAGGCAGTCCCGGGGCCCACTGCAGAGCCCACTGAGTTCCGCAGACTAAAACTTAAGACTTTTAAAAGAATTAAACTCTGCCGTTAGGACGTATGGGCCCAATGCACCCTTTACCTACTCCCTCCTAGAGGCAGCCTCGGGAGGCGGCTACCTGCTCCCCGGAGAATGGATCAAGCTAGTACAGGCGGTCCTTTCTCGCGGACAGTTCCTCTCATGGAAAGCCGACTTTCTCGACCGCTGTCAGACCACGGCTGCTAATAATTTTAAAAACCCCAATTCTGCCTCTTGGACCCTTGAAAAACTTAGCGGACAAGGGAAGTTTGCCACTGAACAGCGCCAAAGGGGACTCCCGATTGGGCTCATGTCTCAGACCGCCGCAGCCGCTTTCGGCGCCTGGCGAACACTTCCCTCTACGGGATCTGTTCTCACTCCCCTGACAAAAATCACCCAGGGAGCTCAAGAGGGCTTTAGTGAATTTGTAGGTAGGCTTTTAGAATCTGCTGAGAGGACCCTCGGACAGGAGGATGGCGATAATAAACTCATTAAACAATTGGCCTATGAAAATGCCAACAGCGCTTGCAGGGCCATCCTCAGGGGCAAACTTAAAAACAAAGACCTTAATGACATGATTAGGATGTGTAATGATGCTGACCCCTTCACCCATAAGGTGTCACAGGCTGTGCAGCTTGCGGTCGGGGCTGCCATTCAAGGCACTGCGGCACAGAGAGGCTGTTTTAAGTGCGGTCACCCAGGGCACTTTGCGAGGCAATGCCCCTTAGCCACCTCCTCTGCTGCCCTTAACCTCAGTGGACCACCAGGCAGGCCAACTCGGCCCCCCTCCCTCTGTCCTCGCTGCAAGAGGGGATACCATTGGGCTAATGAGTGCCGTTCTAAGACCGATGCCCTTGGAAATCCCTTGCCCCCCCTTTCGGGAAACGGCCTGAGGGGCCAGCCCCGGGCCCCTCATCCTATTCAATTTCAGTCGGCCTCGGGGAACAACCAACAAGAGGATCCCCAGCCCCTAGACTCCGAGCAACCACAGGAAGCGCAGGAGTGGACTTGTGTGCCTCCTCCGACACAATATTAAGACCTGAGGATGGTGTTCAAATTTTGCCTACTGGCTCCTTTGGACCCCCCCCCCCCGCTAATATGTTCTTTTTTATTTTGGGCCGAGCCTCCTCTACTCTTTCAGGGCTCATAGTCCACCCCTCCATAGTAGATAGTGACTTTACCAGGGAGATTAACATTTAGCCAGTGTGCTTACCGGCCCTGTGTGTGTCTCTAAGGGACAGCGCTTAGCTCAGGCGTTGCCCTTGCCCCTTAATACATCCTTCCCAGCCATCGCCTCTAATCGAGGTGCTTCTTGCCCTGGCTCTTCTGATCTTTATTGGGTCCAAGCTATCACCAAAAAACGACCCACCCTGTGGTTAAAGTTAGATGGTAAACTTTTTAAGGGCCTTCTTGATTCTGGCGCCGATTCCACAGTTATTGCCCAGGACGCCTGGCCCCAATCATGGCCACTGCAGCCTTCCCTTACGCACTTACAAGGTATAGGACAGTCTAATAATACTCTCCAGAGCTCAAAAATTTTAACATGAGAAGACCCTGAGGGAAACAAAGGCACCACTCAACCCTTTATAGTCCCAAACCTGCCTGTTAACTTATGGGGGTGTGATATCCTTGCACAAATGAATGTCATTATGTGCAGCCCCAATGAAATTATAGCCAGCCAAATGCTTAAACAGGGATTCCTCCCAGGACAGGGCTTAGGCAAAGAGGGTCAGGGACTAAGAGCACCCCGACCACCCTCCCTAAGTCAGACAGATCAGGACTAGGGTTCAAAGACCATTTTTTATAAAAACCATTAATCCTCTTACACTTCAGGCAGATAAAATCACTTGAAAAAGTGACTCACCTGTCTGGATCGATCAGTGGCCCCTCCCGTCTAACAAGCTAGCCACAGCTACAGCGTTGGTGCAGGAACAATTAGCTGCTGGACACATAGAGCCCTCTACTTCACCATAGAACACCCCCATTTTTGTCATTCAAAAAAGGACTGGCAAGTGGCGGCTGCTACAAGACTTACGGGCTGTTAACCAAACAATGGTTCCCATGGGGGCACTACAGCCTGGTTTGCCTTCACCCGTAGCTATCCCCAGAGGCTACTACAAGATAGTCATTGACCTGAAAGACTGCTTCTTCTCCATACCATTGCACCCAGATGACTGTAAGCGCTTCGCCTTCAGTCTTCTGGTAGTAAATTGTATAGGACCCTCCCCGCGTTTCCAGTGGCAAGTATTGCCTCAAGGCATGGCCAACAGCCCTACCCTTTGCCAAAAATATGTAGCTCAGACAATTGATTCTTTTAGAATTCAACATCCTCAAATATATATAATTCATTATATGGATGACATTCTTTTTGCCGGAGCCGACGAGGCAACCTTACATCAAGTTACCATGCAGGTTGTCTCGGCCTTACAAGCTCGAGGCCTCCGCTTGTCCCCAAAAAGATTCAGGTTTGCCCCCCTCCTCTGCAAAACTAATTCTCACCTTAGTCAACGCCTCTATCAGGACCATCCGAGAGGCCAATAATTCAAAATATCAGGAGTGTTGGGTATGCTACTCCCCCCGGCCTCCCTTCTATGAGGGTGTCACTACATTTGATAAACTATTATTTACTAACAACACCAGCAGACTCAAATGGGGCCTAGAGACCCATGGTGGCCTGACACTCAGCCAGGTCACAGGCCTAGGCCTTTGCCTTCTTAGCCCAAGAATGCTCCCTCCCGCACCCTTAGAAAAAATATGCAATCAGTCAATTACTGTCAACTCCACTTTTCAGTATATTCAGGCATCTAACACCTCCTATTTTGCTTGTTCTTCTGGCCTTACTCCGTATGTAGTCACTGCAACGTTTCTTGAGCATAGAGAATATTGTGTGTTAGTCATGCTTTTCCCCAGACTCACTGTACATTCTGCTGACAAATTGCTTAAATTTTGGGAGCGTGGCACCACAATGCCCCGGGTAAAGAGAGAGCCCATCACAGCCATAACACTCGCAGTTGTTCTAGGCCTTGGTGCCACAGGGGCTGGAACAGGCATAGCCTCTCTAGTCACCTCCAACCAGCAGTACCTGCAGCTCTCTGCTGCCATCGATAATAATCTCTGAGAGCTACAGCAGGGCCTAAAATATCTCAAAAAATCCCTCGCTTCGCTTTCTGAGATAGTGTTGCAAAATAGAAGAGGCCTAGACTTAGTGTTCCTCCAAGAGGGAGGCTTGTGCGCAACACTCAAAAAAGAATGTTGCTTTTACGCAAACAAAACAGGTCTGGTAAAAGATAGCATTGAGAGAGTTAAACAGAGCCTAGAAGATAGAAAAAAACGGAAAGAACAAAGTGAGGCATGGTATCAAAATTGGTTTTCTACATCCCCCTGGCTATCCACATTGCTTCCCAGTGTCTTAGGGCCGTTTGTAGGTTTTTTGTTGCTTCTCACTTTTGGGCCTTGGGCATTCAAAAAACTAACCAACTTTGTCAAGTTGCAGGTAGACGCAGCCACAAAAAAATCGGTCTCCGTGTTTTACCAACGGCTAGAACTAAGAGGCTCCAGAGA
Organism: Microcebus murinus; assembly: GCF_040939455.1. Taxonomy (NCBI): domain Eukaryota; kingdom Metazoa; phylum Chordata; class Mammalia; order Primates; family Cheirogaleidae; genus Microcebus; species Microcebus murinus. The sequence goes on along the minus strand of NC_134111.1, from coordinate 89,903,889 downwards.
AGACCTCCATGAAGAGTCTCCCAACGCACCCACTGAAGGTCTAAATTTCTCAGACCTTGCCGCAGACATGGAACGCAGTTGATTCCAAAAGCTGTGGAGACGCCCATGACGGGATTATCGCGATGCCGTGTACCAGGTGCACACCCCACCAGCAGTTAGGTAACTCCATGACGGGAATATTGTAGGTCCATGCCCGGGGGCGCACTTCATAATCAGAAGTGCCGGAGCTGGATGCCACCTACATAGCCTAAGACAGAGGCCTCACCGTCATTTCGATCACCCGATCTTATATTTGGGGTGCTGGTCGCGGAAGCCCATCACGTAGCCTAAGACAGGCTCTCCACCAACCTGTGTAAATCTCCCTTAGCCCACACCCAAGCCTCATCATCCCCCCACTCTATTTTTCTGTTTCTACTTCCTTGTTTCTGTATATAAAACCTACTAAAAATCCAAGTAAAGTAGACCTTGACAACCCTTTGCTTGGTCTCGTTCCTTTCTCTCGCCCATCTCTTTCAGGCACGGTCCCCCTTGCCCCCGTGAGTAACAAAAGGTCCCTCGGGCCGGGACAGTAACCCAGCCACGGCGAGTCCACTTGCCCAAGGCCTCTTGGCAGTGGCTCCGGGTCATGGTCCTCAAATTTGGCTCAGAATAAATCTCTTTAAAATTATTTTACAGAGTTTGGCTTTTTTCCGTCGAGAGGTACACAGAGGGAAAGCCAGAGAGGCAGAGGCCAAGTTCACTGCGAAATCAGAGAAGCTGGGGCCTAAGAATGGCTGACTGAAAGGAAGCAACAAAATAACAATAATCCAGTGACCCAGCAGCAGCCCTGGTCACCTGCCTGAGCGGACTTTGCAGTTCTGCACAAAAGGAACTGAAGGATCCATGAGTAGCTTCATAGCAAACCTGAGGCAGCCTGAGAGTACCTTTAATTCTTTTCATTGTTTGTCCTGGAAACCCATAGAATCGGCTGAGAAGGGGGTTAGGAGAGGGTATCAGAAAGACCAGGACTATGTGCTTGATTCTGGACACAGAAAGGAAAAGGAGGGATGAAGACTACAGTACCCATCCAGATTGGTCTGAGAAAAGCAGAAGCTTGATGGGAAACGAGTAGAGGAAGCTATGAAGAAGAGAGGAAAGCAGACAACCTAAAAGAGGAAGAAAGAGACACTGTTTCAGGCATTACCTGCAGAAAACCCATTGGCAAAATCAGGTACATATGTGACACATGTTTTGCATCTCCATTCTCCTGCTCACAGGCCTGGAGACAGGTGGGGAGTGGTCCATGGCAAGGGAGGAAACTGCACAAGCAATTGCAATAAGACCTGCAGCATGAAACATGGGTGAGTGGGAAAAAGGAAACAAGAGAAAACTGAGATCACAGTGCTTAGGGTCTCCAGGGCGGTGGGAAGGGGAAAGGTAGAAGCTGCTTTGGAATCTTAGAGTACCTGAAGATCCACAAAGTTAGAACCGTCTTTCATTCTTTTGTTCATTCAGCAGATATTTACTGAGCCCTGACTATGTGCCAGATCCTGTGTTAGATTCTGGGTAAATCAGGAGACAAAGGTGTGGCTCTTTTCTCAAGAAGCTGCCTGGCGTGGTGGAAGAGACAGATGCCATTGATGATATGGCAATATTGTATTAGTTTCCTATTGGGGCTGTAACAAGTTTTACCGAATTTAATTGCTTAAAACAGCAAGTGTATTATCTCATACTTTTGGTCAGAGTCCAAAGTGGGTCTTGCTAAGCTATAATTAAGGTGCCAAAAGGGCTATGTTCCTTTCTGGAGGCTCCAGAAGAGAATCTGTATTCTTGTATTTTCCGGCTTCTAAAGGCTGCTGGCTTCCCTAGATTGTGACCTCCTTCCATCTTCAAAGCCAGCAGTGGTTGCCTGATTCTTTCCACATCACATTACTCTGACACTAACTCTTCAATATTTAAAGACCCTTGTAATTACATTGGGCCTTCCTAGATAAGCCAGGATAATTGCCCTATTTTAAGGTTAGACGATTAGCAACTTTAATTCCATCTGCTATCTTAATTCTCCATTGCCATGTAACAACATATTCACAGGTCCTAGATAGTGAGATGTGGATATCTTTGGGAGAAGGGGCCATTCTTCTGCCTACCACAAACATGAGGCATGTTATGATAGAGAGAGCACTACAGGAGATGGTCTCAGTCCAAGACTGCAAACTGAATACATGCTGCAGCTTCTCCCTCGTACCCCAAATGCTTAGAAATACAGTAATTCTCCCTTACCCACAGGAGATACTTTCTAAGACCCCCAGTGGATGCCTGAAACTGGGGCTAGTACTGAACTCTATATATATCATGTCCGTTCCTATATACACAGATCTATGATAAAGTTTAATTTATGAATTAGTCACAGTAAGAGATTAATAATAATAACTAATAATAAAACAGAACAATTATAACAATATGGTTTAATAAAAGTTATGTGAATGTGATCTTTCTCAAAATATTTTATTGTACTGTATTCACCTATTTTCAGATCTCGGCTGACCCACAGATAACTCAAACCACAGAAAGTGAAGCCTCAGATAAGGGGGCACTACTGTAACAGGAAAAAAAATCTAAAAATAAATAAATGAATTCATAATGACAGCGCACAACAAGGAGAGCCATTGTTGGATCAGAAACCACAGGGACTCCCTGAAGATGTACAGCCGATGGGAACCGAAGAAAACCACAGCCCAAAGAGTAGAAAACAGCACCAAGAGTGCTTCACACCCAAAGTGGTGAATCCTGGGAGCAGGAAAGGACGTGGAAGTAATCAACAAGACATGGATTATTCAGAATGCTGTAGCAGGTACCATGAAGCATGTCAACCACTCCCCATACCCCTCTTCTTGCTTGTTGGGGTAAAAAAACTCCAGTAGGATCATCCACCTCCAGGCAGGAGCAGTGGATATGAGATCATTAAGTGGAGAGAAAGGACAGTGTTCCCGGTGGCAGGTGACACTTTCAGAAGACCAGCTGCCAAAGTGCCCCACACAGCAGTATATCCCACCCTTGCCGGACAATCACAGACCACAGACTGTGACCCACACCATGGCATAATCTCATACCCCAGTCACTCAGGATTACACAAACAGAGAGGGCAAGCAGTCTCACAGAGAATCTCAGATAAAAGATAAGCGCCCAGCCAATAATTACCAAATATTTGAAGAAAGTCAACATCTGGAAAGAGAAATATCAAATCCAATATATTGAAGAACTTTCACCCAGTAAAACTGCTCATAGAACATGAACAAGACTTTGGAATGAGTGTGAAAGGATATCACATTTATTTTTTTAAAATCAAACATGATTATGAAACAATAAAAGCTTTCAAGAAAATGACCACAATGGGCAAGTTCACGTGTGACCTAGAGAGCTAAGCAAATACATTTTTCTAGCACATAGCACAAGACAACATATGGAAAGTGTTCATTAAGGAAAAATATAGCTAAAATAGAGGATGGATCTAAAACGTTAGATGTCAGCTAGGAAATTTCTGAAGTAGAAAATAGAAAGAATGTGAGAGGGAGTTATATTCAAATAAACAAAAGAAAATGTCCCAGAATTGAAGAAAACCATGATTCTCCTGTTCAAAAAGGCCCACCAAATGACAATCAGGATCTACTTTTAAAATTAAAATGTAGCTTTATTGTTGTGCAATTTCAGATATCACAGTAAGGAGAAAATCCTGAAAATTTATAAGGAGGGGAAAAAATAGATGAGGTACAAAGGTATGAGAATCATTTTGACACTAATTCTCTCATTGAATAACAAAATGCAAAAAAAATGGAGAGAAGTTTTCAAAATTCAGAGGGAAAATGTGTTTGAATCTAGAATTATACATACAGTTCAACCATGATTCAAGTATGAAAATCAAAACTTTTTTAGGGACTCAGAAAGTGTATCACCTACAGACCGACTCTGAAATAAATAATAAAAATATATCAGCCTTAACAAAAATGAATCCACAACGAAGAGTAAAAGGCAGAAAGCAATGGTGAACAAAGTCTTTAGTAAATTTAGTAAATTAGAGTAAGACAAGAACAGGACAAGCCAGGCACAGTGGCTCAGGCCTGTAATCCTAGCAGTCTGGGAGGTCAATGTGGGATGATCCCTCGAGGTCAGGAGTTCAAGACCGGCCTGAGCAAGAGCGATAGCCCGTCTGTACTAAAAATAGAAAGAAATTACCTGGACAATTAAACAATATAGGAAAAAAATAGCTGGGCATGGTGGCACATGCCTGTAGTCCCAGCGACTTGGGAGGCTGAGGCAGAAGGATTGCTTCAGCCCAGGACTTTAAGGTTGCTGTGAGTTAGGCTGTGCTAGCCACAGCACTCTAGCCCGGGCAATATAGTGAGACTCTGTATCAAAAAAAAAAAAAAAGAAAGAAAGAAAAGAAAGAAAGAAAGAAAACAAAGTAGGACAAAATAGATCCCAAAAAAGGAAGTAGAGAGAAACATCAAAAGGATAAGAAGTGTCAGAGATTAAAAGTGACTGCCATCTCCAGAGCTGTCCTGGGGCTGGGATGCCCTCCTCAGCGATACACATAAGTGTTTTCATCTCCTCAGGAAGCATGCTTGAGGAATAGAGGAAAACAGGAGAGGTGATGTGGTATAGTGGCGGATGCACAGACTCTTGAGCCAGACTTCTGGGGTCCAAATCTTAGCTCCACCACTCACTAGGGATGTGACTCTGGATAAATTATTTAATCTCTCTCTGTGCCTTGGCTTCCTCATCTGTGCAATGGGTATAATATCAGTGCCTACCTCATATGGTTGTTATAAAGATTACATGAGTTTTTAGTTATAATGTGTCTGGCACATAGTTAGAGCTATATAAGTATTTGTTGTATAAATAACAAAATTAACAAAAGAATCTTAATTCTTGGGAGGGGGGAGGGAATGTGATTGCTAAGAAAACAATGTAATAGAAAGACTGGAAAATAAAGTCAAAGAAAACTCTTAAAGAATGTAAAGTAAAATCGTTGCAATCCAATACATACGGCATGATAGCATTTATGGGGGAAAAAGACTTTTTCTACAAGACACATATAGGTATGTCAACTCAGAAATGTCTGTCAGCATTTTACCTCTGTGGAGGGGACGGAAATTGGGAGTAACAATCATGGGGAACTTTAGCATTATCTTTAATATTTGAATCTTTCCTGTGAGCATGTGTCTATTTGTTACTTATGAAATCAAAAACAAGTAACTTCTTCTTCTTCTTTTTTTTTTGAGACAGGATCTTTCTCTGTTGCCCAGGCTGGAGTGCAATGGCATGATCACAGCCCACTGCAGCCTCAAACTCCTCAGCCTATCCTCCAGTCCCCGCCTCCCAAGTAGCAGGGACTACAACTTAAGCCACCACACCTGGCTAATTTTTCTATTTTTTGTAGAGCCTGGGTCTCGCTACGTTGCCCAGACTGGTCTTGAGCTCCTGGCTTCAAGTGATCCTCTTACCTCAGCCTCCCAAAGAGCTGGGATTACGGGCATGAGCCACCACACCTGGCCAAAAACAAGTAACATTTTTTTGAAAATAAAAATTAATAAACGAAGTTCCCAGGAAGGAGTAAAGGAGTGAAGACTTTTGCCATTTGGGAGTTAAGGCAAAATTCACAGAAAAGATAATATCAGAATTGGATCATAAAGGCAGCATTGCTAAAGACACGGCCGCTTGAGAAGAAAGTGACACAGGCAGGCAGTCCCCGGGTTACGGACGACTCGATTGACAGCGTTCCATACTTACAACAGGCTCCCAAGCCTCTCTATAAGAGTAATTTATAATTAAAAATTAAACTAATAATTAGGGAGCTAGTTTCTTCTGAGCATGTAAATAAACCCGCACAGCATAAGCAGTTCGTTGGGGCAGCACATTTATGCTAGCAGCTAGTCTCATAGACAGAGAAGCAGCTGATAAGAAACACAAGAATATGAAAAATCAGAAGATGTAGAGCCAAGAAAGAATGAGCTGAAGTCTTTTGTCTCATTGAAGCAGGATTTGCTAAGTTTGAGGAGCAAGATCCTAACATTGAGCAATTTACAAAGGTTTACCGTGCAGTTAGTGAGAAATTCAGCTGCTACAAGGCCATTTATGATGAAAAAGTGAAAAAGGCTGTGCAAACAAACAACTCTAGACACCTTTTTTTAGAAACCAACTTCAGGCCGGGCGAGGTGGCTCACGTGATTGCTCAAGGTCAGGAGTTCGAAACCAGCCTGATCAAGAGCAAGACCCCGTCTCTACTATAAATAGAAAGAAATTAATTGGCCAACTAATATATATAGAAAAAAAAAATTAGCCGGGCATGGTGGTGCATGCCTGTAGTCCCAGCTACTTGGGAGGCTGAGGCAGGATCACTTGAGCCCAGGAGTTTGAGGTTGCTGTGAGCGAGGCTGACACCACGGCACTCACTCTAGCCTGAGGATCAAAGCGAGACTCTGTCTCAAAAAAAAAAAAAAAAAAGAAAGAAAGAAACCAACTTCAATGGCAAGCTTCCCTCCTCCAGTAACAGAACCAAATCCTGATTCTCCAGCACCCACTCCCTCCTCTCCGGCACCATCTCCGTCAGCATATTCCGATTAACATCAGCTACCTTCTTGCCTCAGAAATGCCCCTTCCAATTAAGACATTGATGCAACATTAGGTGAATGCTAATCTTTAATGTTCTATTTTGAAATTTCTCTTATTTTCTATCTAAGCTGTTTGTATGAGTTTGTTTTTATGTTGTTTGTTTGCATCAAAAGAAAGAGCACAATAGTTTCTTTTATTATTACGGAACAGGGGTATTATTATTATTACGGTGTTACACTGTATTATTATTAGCACATATAAGCCATTATATTATTATTATTGTACTGTTCATCAGGGATCCGAGTTACATACAAATCAGACCTACAGACGTTCTTAGGAATGTATCTAGGGGCCAGGCATGGTGGCTCACACCTGTAATCCTAGCACTCTGGGAGGCTGAGGCGGGCGGATTGCCTGAGGTCAGGAGTTAGAGACCAGCCTGAGCAAGAGTGAGACCCCGTCTCTACTAAAAAAAAAAAAAAAAAAAATAGACATTAGCTGGACTACTACAAATATATAGAAAAAAAAAATTAGCTAGGAATGGTGGCCCATGCCTGTAGTCCCAGCTACTTGGGAGGCTAAGGCAGAAGGATTGCTTAAGCCCAGGAGTTTGAGGTTTCTGTGAGCTAGGCTGATGCTACGGCACTCTAGCCCAGGCAACAGAGAGAGACCTTGTCTTAAAATAAAAGGAATGTATCTGGGCCATAGCCGGGGGCCTGCCTGTACTTGAGGAATGACCAGAATTTGTGTCAAGAGGCTTTGGGTGTGTATGGTTGAGTGGGGAGAATAAAGGAGAAATGGGTAGATCAGGCTGCTAGAACAGGTTTAGTCAATTGTCTAGCACTTTTAGACCAGACAGAGGAGCTTGAACTTTGTGTAGGCAATTTTTTAACCCACCCTAAGTAACATGATCACATCGGAAGGATCCCTTGGCAGCCATGTGGAGAATGGATGGAAGGCCAGGGAGTGACTGGTTAAGAAGGCTGCTGAATTGCCCAATCAAGAACTGCAAAATAGCATCTATGTAGGGAAAGAGAAGGGCTTGATTTGAGAGATAATTAGGAGGAAGAACCAACTGTGCTTGCTTCTCAGCATCTACCCTGCCTCTTTGTGTTAACTCTCCCTGCTTTGGGGATACCACCCTTTTACACCTTTAGCCCTTGTGATTTAGGCGTTCGCTCCAGGCTCTAGGCGTAGGACATAGGACCTGGGCTAAGGCGTTAACTCAGGCCACCTTTCCTGGAGGAGCATGTGACCTTAATCAGTCCAATCAGGCCATCAAGACTTGTCCTGCAGGCCGGGCACGGTGGCTCACGCCTGTAATCCTAGCTCTCTGGGAGGGTGAGACGGGCGGATTGCTCGAGGTCAGGAGTTCAAAACCACCCTGAGCAAGAGCGAGACCTCGTCTCTACTATAAATAGAAATTAATTGGCCAACTAATATATATAGAAAAAATTAGCCAGGCATGGTGGCGCATGCCTGTAGTCCCAGCTACTCGGGAGGCTGAGGCAGGAGGATTGCTTGAGCCCAGGAGTTTGAGGTTGCTGTGAGCTAGGCTGATGCCATGGCACTCACTCTAGCCTGGGCAACAAGTGAGACTCTGTCTCAAAAAAAAAAAAAAAAAAAGACTTGTCCTGGGATTTTGTAAATGAACTCCCTCCTGCTGGACCAAGCTGTGTGGCAATGGGAGCCTGAGCTGCCCAGGGCCACCATGGATGTGGGGAGTAGAGCCTATAGATGGGTCCTAGTGACATCTTTTGAGCCTAAAACTGAACCACACCTAATCCAGCTGTGCCCGTGGATTTGTCATGAGCCAATGAGCCAGTGTTAGTGGATTTTTAAAAAGTTGTTTTGGTCTAAGCCAGTTTGAGTTCAGTTTTCTGTTTCAACTGACTCCAAATTAAGAGCATTTACAGAATGTCCCCGATGGTTAGCACAGGGAACAGGGAGCACCTCTGAAGTCCCTTGCTATTGGGTTGGTCTGATGATGAGGATCAAGGACAAAAAGATGTCTGTGGCCACTGGCGGGCCCCTCTTAGGGAGGGGTGGATATTCTTTCTGACTGGCTACATGAGCAGAATCTGAGGTCTTGGAGACCCTGGAAAGGGAGGCCCAGCCCAGTGACTCTTAGACTTTGGGATTTCTCAGATTTCACAGAGCAGCAAAATTCCAAAGAAAAATCTTAGGGTTCAAACTAGAATTGCCAGGTTTTAATTTTGTTAAGTAAAACCTTAAAAACAAACAAAAACTCATTGCTTTCTATCATCTTCATAACATCATGAAAGAAATAACGCTTTCTCACAAACACACACATATACACAAGCAGAAAGGATAATAGCTTCAGAATAAAGGACAGTCCTTTAAAAATGGATGTTTGGCTTTGTGAAAGATTCATATTCACTTTTCTCATTTTGTCTCAGACATGTGAAAACTTTTTACTTGCAACACCAATCTGCTAACTGGCCTCATGGAGAATCCTGTGCCTCTCAGTAGACTGTCCCCAGCACTCAGAGCTCAACCACATCCCAGAGACAGGGAGCATCTAGCTAACACAGGGTCCTTAGGGAGCCCCAACAGGAAGAATGAGGAGTTAAGCCTACTAGGACAATTGAAGATCCCTGGGAAAGGCCTCACTATTTGGACAGGGAAGCCAGACAGGGACAGGTAGAATACAGACACCACCGGCCAAGCCCAAGCAGCCCTCTCCCCAGTCTACACCCTGAGTAGGGACCTGCCGACCCCTGAGCGCAGAGTGGCTCCAATGTCTGATGTAGAAGAAGGTGGAGGCAAAGACTGTGAACAGACAGGTTTCCTCTCCAGAGCAGCGGGAGCCTCCTAGGGGACTCAGTGTCAACAGTCTGGGGCTTGTGCAGGAGCCTGTACGTGGGCTCCAAAGGGCTGCTATGCTGCAGGGAACAGTGGCTCATTCAGGTTAGCTCAAGTTGGGGTGAAGGGCCTTAGCGTAAGTGTGACAGGATGCTGGGGCAGGCATGTACGCACCCACCCATCGGGCTGGGCTGGTAGAAGGGTGTCTTTGACAAGTCAGAGACTCTGTGAGGATAAATACACAGTGGAGTTGTGCAGTCAATATCAGAAAGTGCTCTCAAGTTTGGTTTGATGGACTTGAACATTCCAGCCCCCTCCCCCCCACCGTTGGAGACTAGCTGGAAGAAATCTGCAGAAAGCCGGGAGCCTGGGGTGGGACAGAAGGATGAGGAGACCCGGGGGATAATGAGGAGAGTGAAAAAACCTGGAAGGAGGGCCAGAGAAGGGGACTTCCCAATGCCCAATTCTGAAGGCAGAATGGACTGACAGGAAACGCAATGAAAAAAGAAAGGACTATTTTCAACCATGCCCTGCACATACAGACTCACAAATGAGCGCATTTCTTTCTGGCAGTAGGCTCTGTCCACTGTCCCGACAACCTTAAGCACTGAGTTAAGGGGTTATGTAAAGATATACAGGGGGAATCAAGGGATTTCAGAAACCGGAATCCCAGTACAGTGAGGCCTCACAGAGTTTGCATGAAGAGACAGTGACAGATTCAAAGAAGCCCCAGGACCCTTGGCAAATTGAAATTGTCATGTCTTCATCCTGGTGATCTGACCTTAACACAGCACCAGCTCTCTGTCCTCATCGACTTCTTTCTGATCCTACCAAGTCATACATCTTTCCCTTACTTCCCAAGAGATCTCAAGATCTGACCAGCTCCAAACGATTCTCTCAGTGGAACTCCAAAAGCCAAAATCTCTAGCCAGGGTACAAATTATTCAACCTTGGGCTAATGTCCACCAGCTAGAGCAGAGAATGGCAGGGGAGAGGGCTTCCGGCTGCCTTGGATGTAGACACTGTGAGTGCACAGTCTCCTTTAGGTGTGCAGGGCAGGCAGCCTGAGCGACATGTCAGGTTCCGCCCGCAGGAGGGCCGGTTCTGTCTCCAGAGTGGCTGTCTGGGGAGCTTGGAGCACATCTGTGTCATTTCCCAGTGTTGCAGAGTCCTGACAGACACACATCCAATTACAGCTTTTGACCCCAGATATCCAAGGTCAAATGTAGCTGAGTGACCTGAGATCCCACAATGCCATGCTCCCAGGGCCCAGACCTCCCCAAGACCGTATCAGAGAAGTCCAAGAATGCATGCCAAGTCATATGCACTGTGTTCTTTATTGTCACATGTTACCCATGGGACAGGGGTGAGACGGGGAGGGGAGCCCTTAGGCAGAAAAGTGGAAGGAGGGGGAGTGGGAACCATCTATTTTCCAAGCTCTGCTCTTCCTCCCAGCTGATGATGGTGCAGGCTCAGTCACCAGCCATGGGATAAGGAAGTAGGACCCCCTAGATACAAGCACAGTGCTGCGTGAGAAGGTTGGGCACTGTCTCATACTTGAAAGAGTAACCTCCATCTGAGGTGGTGCGGACGCGGAGGGGCCTCATGGTCCCTGGGAGAGCAGCACAGCAGGGCTGGGCCCCTGGCACCAAGGAAAGGGGCTGGACAGGGGTAGGGGGAGCCCCAGAGACGGGCAGGGGCAAGTCTGGTGGGGTGGGCAGCCCACAGCCACCGTGACAGTAGTGGAAGATGAAACTGGGAGGGTGCACGATCCACCGATCCCAGCCCAACTCCTGGAAGGAAATGTTGAGTGCCGCTCTGTGGCAGTTGGCGTGGGCAGCCAGTTCCTCCGGAGGCCTCTGCAGCAGGCGCAGAGCGGCAGGAGACCAAGGCAAGGGCATCGGGGGAGTTGAGCGCCGGGCTCTCTCCCCTCCGCTGGGTGGTCTGGCCTTCGTATGGGCCACCAGGAAGGGCGTGGCCTCAGGCCGAGCTGAGCAGGAACAGAGAGGACAGCGCAGCAGTAGCACCAGCATAGGGTGGGTGAGCAGAGGGAGGGCAGAGGCAGCCAAGTGCAGCACGGCCCAGCGAGCGGGGGCCTGGCCCAAGGACGTGGGCACAGCTATGGGCCCCCCAGATGACAGGGCCAGAAGGCCTAACAGAGGCCCAGAGCTATTGGAGGCTGCAGCTGTGCTCTGTCTATCCAGCCCTGTATGGAACCACAGCTGGGCCGAAGTCACCTGGCGGCTGCGTGTGTGCTGGGATGGCCGGAACACATATGTGAAGAGTCCCTCCTCATCTTCCCGGGCAAGCTTTCCAGCACCTGGCTCGTCCTCACAGCTGGCACCTGCAGGAGACAGAAGGGAAGGAAGAGGGCAGCCCTACTAGCAGGACCTGGGACCCTCCGCACCAGGAGGGATGTGGCTGCCATTCGAAAGTGCTGGTGATTGGCCAAGCACTCTGCTGAGTGCCCTCCCAGACAGGGACGCTCCCCAGTCTTGGGGGGAACTTCCACAAGCTCCACATTTTTTAATTTCATCTTTTAAGGGCTTTAAAAAATATAAGACATTGCCAATTCTCTCTGAAGTGGTTTTACCAATTAATATTCCCATTAGCAATGTGTAAGAGGCCCTGTCACTCTCTACCTTCAACAACACCGAGAACTGTTAGACTTAAATGTTCGTTCATCAAATAATGTGAAAGGGTATCTTGGATGGTGTGTACATCGGTGTTTATTATATTATTCTTTATATCTTTTAGCATGTCAGGAACATTGTATAATAAATTATTTAAAATAATTCCATTTTAAAAAGACAGGTTAACACCAAATTAAAAAGTAAAGAGGAGGGGAAAAGGGAGAAGGAAAAGGAGGAGGAGGAGGAGGAAGAGAAGGAAGAGGGATGCAACTCAGAATAGAGAGCAGTGTGGCTGGCATCCTTACCCTGACATACGAATAGACTATACTAAATAATCATGGACCAGCATGAGTCAATAGCCCCCACTGGCAATGGGGGCTATACCATTACTTGGCTTCTCTCATTGTAAAGTCACAAGTGATCCATTTTCCAGATAACGAAACTGAGGCTTAGAGAGGTGAAGTGACATTCAGCAAGTAAGCGGCCAGGCTAGGTTTCTGCCTGATCCCAAAGCCATACTTTCTACTCACTGTGCTGCACGGAGGCCGAAACGAGGGAGGCAGGGGTCCTCTCTAGGAGAAAGGTGGGCCAGATGACAAGCAAGACCACCCAGAAGACAGCTTTATTTGTTCTAAGAGTGGAACGAGGGAACATACATAAGGAACTCCAGAGAAGGTAGGTTGGTTTCCTGGGAGAGTTTCCCAGCTCATCTTTTTCCTGCACTTCTGTTATCTTCTCAAGTCTCAGCTACTTGGGGCTAAAGAAACAGGGTTTGGGGTAGGGAGCAGAGGCAAAGACAAGAGGAAAGATGGCAGGAAGGGGCCGAATCACAGACACCTGTCTCTAGAGACCCTTGGTCTCCCAGACGCATACCTCCCAAATGCCTCCTATGGGCCACGAACTCTAGGTTCGCCGCCTCACTTAATCCTGAGAGGCAGATGTTACAGATGAGGAGACAGAGGCTCAGGGAGGTTTAGTAACTGGTCTCTTGCTGCAAAGCTACTGAGTGGCAGGGCCGGGATTCAAACCCAGTGTACCTGGCTCCCGAGCCCACGCTGTACCATGCTGCTTCTCAAAGTCACCCTGCCGGTTCCCCACCCTCATTACCTGTGGCTGGGAAAAGGATGGCCTGGGAAACATCCTCCTCCTTAGGCTCAGAGCCCCTTCGAATGAAGCCCCCTAGGGCATGTCTTCGGGGTAGACGCCTGACTCCAGGATCCCCACCTTCCCCGGTCACTGCCGGGGGCCCCAAGGCATCCAGGAACAGGGCCCTCACCTTGGCCAGGACTAGCTCCCGGTCCAGCTCTGGCTCGTGGCAGCCGGGCCTGCCCTGTGGGGCCAGCAGCAAGAGCAGCAACAGGGGCAGCTGGGGCACCATAGCTCACCTGGCCCTGCCAGCGGGGAAGCCACACCCTGCCCTGTGCCCCTTCGGTGAGGGTCTGCCCAGGACCTCCCCACTCTTCCCTCCCCATCCCACACCCGCCCTCTTCTACCCTTCTCACCCGTCTTCCCCAGGCCTTCCCACGCCCCACAGTCTGGCTTGCCCCTGCCCATGGCATTGAGACCTCCTATCTCTGACGCAGATGTCTGTGGCCCTGAGCCTTATCTCCCACTCCCGCCAGGAATGCGGGGGAGGGGGTTGAGGAGGGTTTTCACCCCAAATGACCTGACCTACACATACAAACATACGACCCCCTCCCCCTACACACACGTGCACACGCACACAGTGTGTGAGTCTCACATCCCAGTACCCCACACAGAGGTGACTTTAGGTGGGACAGGAGCCTGGGAGCTGGGTCGGCCAGCCCCTGAAAGTGTCATTTGTCAGGGAGACACAGTGCACCAGCCCCTCAGACCTTCTGGGGCCCCTTTCAATCAAGCAGCTGCTGGGGCAGCCATGAGGGGAAGGGCTGGGCTGGGGATAGAACTGGGGCTAGGACGGGGGGCAGGTGGTCCTGCCTGCTCTATACTTAGCCCGGGGAGCCAGTCTGGGCTCTTGTCCTCCAGCTGTGTCATCAGAGAATATTTTTGGGATTGGCAGCTGCAGGCGCCTCTGCCACTCAGGCCCAAGCCTGGCGGGCGGTAGGGGACCTGGCGGCTGGAGGTGGGAGGGAGGAGGGGAAAGAGGCCCAGGCTGTGGGAGGGGGCTGGGAAGAGAGGCTCCCAGGAGCAGGAAGCCAGGCCACGGGCGGGCGGAGGAGGCTGCGGGGCCCCTCACTGCAAAGGCAGACAGGAAGGACTGCCCCCTGAGCTCTAGGCTCCGGCCCGGAAACCGCCGCCGCCACCGCAGAGCTGCGGTTCGGGCCGAGGGTAAGAAGGCGAGCGGGAGCGGGCGGCAGGGGAGAGCTCCGCGGGTCCCCGCGCCCCGTCCCCGACGCGCCCCGCCTCCAGGGCTCTCGCCGCCGCTCTCGGCCTAGGCTCGCCCGCCGTCCGCCCTTCCCCCGCGCCGCTGCGGGCCGTGCGCGGCCGCCGCGATGAAGGCGGGCTCGGGGGATCAGGGGAGCCCCCCGTGCTTCCTGCGCTTCCCGCGGCCTGTGCGGGTGGTAAGTGGCGCCGAGGCCGAGCTCAAGTGCGTGGTCTTGGGGGAGCCGCCGCCCACTGTCGTGTGGGAGAAGGGCGGGCAGCAGCTGGCGGCCTCGGAGCGCCTGAGCTTCCCCGCGGACGGCGCCGAGCACGGCCTGCTGCTGAGCGGCGCGCTGCCCACCGATGCGGGGGTCTACGTCTGCCGCGCCCGCAACGCGGCGGGCGAGGCCTACGCGGCGGCCGCCGTCACCGTGCTGGAGCCGCCGCCCCCTGAGCCAGAGCCCCAGCCCGCCGAGCGCCCGCTGCCGCCGCCGCCGGGGGCCGGGGAGGGCGCCCCAGTGTTCCTGACCGGGCCGCGGTCCCAGTGGGTGCAGCGGGGGGCGGAGGTGGTGCTGACGTGCCAGGTGGGGGGCCTCCCCGAGCCCACGCTGTACTGGGAGAAGGACGGGATGGCCCTGGACGAAGTGTGGGACAGCAGCCACTTCACACTCGAGCCAGGCCGCGCCGAGGGTGGCCCAGGCGTGAGCCTGGCGCTGCGCATCCTGGCGGCGCGGCTGCCCGACTCGGGCGTCTACGTGTGCCACGCCCGCAACGCGCACGGCCACGCGCAGGCCGGCGCGCTGCTCCAGGTGCACCAGCCCCCCGAGAGCCCGCCTGAGGACCCCGAGGAGGCCCCGGCGCCCGTGGTAGAGCCGCTCAAGTGCGCGCCCAAGACCTTCTGGGTGAACGAGGGCAAGCACGCCAAGTTCCGCTGCTACGTGATGGGCAAGCCCGAGCCGGAGATCGAATGGCACTGGGAGGGCCGCCCGCTGCTCTCCGACCGCCGCCGCCTCATGTACCGAGACCGCGACGGCGGCTTTGTGCTCAAGGTGCTCTACTGCCAGGCCAAGGACCGCGGGCTCTACGTGTGCGCAGCGCGCAACTCGGCGGGACAGACGCTGAGCGCAGTGCAGCTGCATGTCAAAGGTACCCCAGCGGCCCAGGCGCCCAGCGCTGCCCAGAGGACTGGCGGTGGGGAGGGTGTGCAGGAATATTAAAATGCCATTTCCTGCTGCCTCCCACCCCCCCAGGGATTCGGATATAGTAGGCCTCCAAGGTACTGGGAACTTCTTAGCAAACTCCCCAAGTGATTTTGAGGGAGATGGTGGAAAACCACCAAACAGTGGCCCTAGAACTCTTGAGGGCCCTAGAACTCTTCGCCAGTGGTTTTCAACTTTATTGATATTTTAACCCAACTTCCTCAACTGCATACACATCTGGAGCCCCAATATATGAGACAGATTTTGTGCATGTAAATTGCTGAGTCTAAACTGATAACATACTTACAAAGCTAATCAGTGAGAACAGGGACCTGTTTTATTGAATACACACATTTGTAGTGGAGGCTGCATTCATAGCAGGTCTAGTCTTTGAACCCTGTGGTGAAGGCCCCGCTGCAAACATTAGCTTGAGGTACAACTGGTTCGCTGGAAAGGTAGACTTGAGGAGGACAAATGTCCTGCAATTTTTGACTATTGTTTTATTAAGCTACTCCCTAGATTTGAAAGAAGAGGAAGGCGAAGGAGAGAAAATCTATATTTCAAAGTTTAATCACCAGCAATATCTAATAAATGCATATATTACTCATAAACAGAAAATTCAAAGGAAAAAAAAATCCCAAACTCACACTAGAAGTTAAAACTCCATAATAGGGTTTCATCACAGCCCGAGGGATTACACCTTCACTAATTATTACCCAACTTTTCCCTCGGAGAAAAAAAGAGTTGGCAATTTCTCCTGAGTCCTGCCTGGCACAAAATCAAGCATGTAGCACCTGGGCTCCAGAGCCGACCTCACTGGTACAGTTCGATGTGCACAACCTGTCCAGGCCACCGCTGACCTGGAGCCCCATTGGGAAGAAAAGCCCAGCAGGCAGGCGAGAGGAGCTCAGCAGAGCTACACAAAAAGCTTGCATTCCAGCAACCCAAGTTAACCCTCTGGTTGTTTCCAACATTGTTTTCTCTCTTTTTTATTTGAAATACAGTTTTGAAAAGGGCTAAAATACATTCAATTCAACTCAGACCCTTGTAGATTATATGGGGTGCCTCTGAGGGACCCCAAGGTATAGTTTGGAAATCACTGTTCTGGTCCATCCTCTTTCCTCCCTTTCCCCATTTTACAAGTAAGGAAACTGAGGCCCAGCAATACTCAAATGGACTTGTTCAAGGTGATGTAGTCAGTAAATGCAGGGCTAGATGAGAATTTAGGCTTTTTGACTTCCCTTTCTGCTGGCCCTAGGCAGAGAGCACCAGCCTAAGCTAAGGTGTGTTTAGGAGTCCTCCCAGTCTGGCTCCTCTCCAGAGCCTTCTCTTGTCTCTCCCCTCTCTGCAGAGCCCCGCCTCCGGTTCACGAGGCCCCTGCAGGATGTGGAGGGCAGGGAGCATGGGATTGCTGTGCTGGAGTGTAAAGTACCCAACTCCCGCATCCCAACGGCCTGGTTCCGCGAGGACCAACGGCTGCTGCCCTGCCACAAGTACGAGCAGATTGAAGAGGGCGCCGTCCGGCGCCTCATCATCCACAGGCTGAAGGCCGACGATGACGGCGTCTACCTGTGCGAGATGCGGAGCCGGGTGCGCACCGTGGCCAACGTGACGGTCAAAGGTCGGCTGGCCAGTGGGGAGGAGGCCGAGGCTGAGGCTGAGGCAGGTGCGCAGAGTCCGGGCTGAGGGGTTCCTGTCCACCTCTCAGGGCCCATCCTGAAGCGGCTGCCGCGCAAGCTCGATGTCCTGGAGGGAGAGAACGCAGTGCTGCTGGTGGAGACACAAGAGGCTGGCGTCGAGGGGCACTGGAGCCGCGATGGCGAGGAGCTGCCAGCCACCTGCCAGAGCAGCTCCGGCCACATGCATGCCCTGGTCCTTCCAGGAGTCACCCGAGAAGATGCTGGAGAGGTCACCTTTAGCCTGGGCAACTCCCGTACCACCACCCTGCTTAGAGTCAAATGTGAGGGCAGGAAGGCCTTCGGGCAGGAGGGCTGGGCGGGAGGGTGACCAGATGCCAGAGCCGAGTTGGTGAAGTGGATTTGAGGTGGAAGGGCTATGGAGGCCTGAGCAAGGCTGGAAACATATTCCCTGCCTTGGTCTCAGGCGTCAAGCACAGTCCCCCGGGACCCCCCGTGTTGGTAGAGATGTTCAAGGGCCACAAGAACACGGTGCTTTTGACTTGGAAGCCTCCCGAGCCAGCTCCCGAGACCCCTTTCATCTACCGGCTGGAGCGGCAGGAGGTGGGCTCTGAAGACTGGATCCAGTGCTTCAGCATCGAGAAGGCCGGAGCCGTGGAGGTGCCGGGGGACTGTGTGCCCTGTGAGGGTGACTACCGCTTCCGCGTCTGCACCGTCAGCGAACACGGCCGCAGTCCCCACGTTGTGTTCCACGGTTCTGCTCACCTCGGTGAGTCGGTCCTGCTGGACCCTGCCCATTGGTGGCCACACCCTAAGTCCTGTCCCCCATCACCCCATCTCCCTTCCTGGGCCCTCAGTGCCTGTCCTCTCATACACCTTCCACCCGCCTGCCTCTGCCCTCTGCCGCCCCTTCTCATTCTGATGGCTACACTCTGTCCCTGCCTCAGTGCCCACAGCTCGCCTGGTGGCAGGTCTGGAGGATGTGCAGGTATACGACGGGGAAGATGCCGTCTTCTCCCTCGATCTCTCCACCATCATCCAGGGCACCTGGTTCCTTAATGGGGAAGAGCTCAAGAGTAATGAGCCAGAGGGCCAGGTGGCCCCTGGGGCCCTGCGGTACCGTGTGGAGCAGAAGGGCCTACAGCACAGACTGATCTTGCAAGCAGTCAAGCACGAGGACAGTGGGGCCCTAGTGGGCTTCAGCTGCCCTGGTGTGCAGGACTCAGCCGCCCTCACCATCCAAGGTTGGTGCTGGTAGGGACCTGGGTGGGCAGTTAGGGTCAAGAGACCAAAGTCTGACGCTGTTCCCATTTCTCACATGTGGGCCAGGAAAGTAAGGAGCATCCATCTGAGATGGGTTCACATTGAGGGCTCAGGTCCAGAAGACAGAGTTCAACCCCTGTGAACAGGCAGGGCACCCCCTGTTATCTTGTCAGCATCGTACCTCAATTCCTTGGAGTGCACTGTGGCTTACAGAATTCTGTCATATTTGTATTTCATTTGAGAAACACAGACTCTGGCCACTAGTCCCAGACAGCCCACCTGCAGTATTATCTAATAGCTGCTGTTGTCATAGCAACTTCCTGTGCCTGGCAGTCCTAATCACTTTACATAGATTATCACAGTCCTCTCAATAGCCCTGTAAGATAGGTTGCTTTGTAATCCCCATTTTCTAGATAGGGAAATGAGGCACAGAGAGGTTAAGTGATTTGGCCAAAGTCACAAAGCTAATGAGTGGTGGTGCCGATTATGAACCCAGGCAGTCTGGCTTCAAATCCTACTATGCCACCTGCTAAAACAGGGAAGGAGAGGGAATGAGGCTTACCTCAGGGGGACGATTGGGGATGCGAAGCTGGAAGTTCAAGGAACATGCATTTGTCATCTCACCATTGCTGGAGTCTGTAAGGCCAATCACGGGATCCATTGGCGCCCAAGCACAGGGCCTAGAGGTGATAGCTTCCTGCACCACAGGCAGGGGGCAACCAGAGCAGCATTCCCAAAATGTGATGAGAGTCCCTATATCAGAATCACCCTGGGGGCCTGCATGCTGGGAGGGTCTAAGAATTCTGCATTTTTAGCAGGCTCCCTAGGAATTCTTATGCACAGCAAAACCACTGCTCTTAAGAGTTGGCGTGTCAGCCCAAACCACGTATCCACCGCTACACGGAGCACATGCACTGGGGAGAGGGGTGCTTATCTGTGCTTCTCCCCATGCAGAGAGCCCAGTGCACATCCTGAGCCCCCAGGACAAGGTGTCATTGACCTTCACGACCTGGGAGAGGGTGGTGCTGACCTGTGAGCTCTCACGGGCAGACTTCCCAGCCACCTGGTACAAGGATGGGCAGAAGGTGGAGGAAAGCGAGTCACTGGTGGTAAAGGTGGATGGGCGCAAACACCGCCTGATCCTGCCTGAGGCCAAACTGCAGGACAGCGGCGAGTTTGAGTGCAGAACGGAAGGGGTCTCGGCCGTCTTCGATGTCACCATCCGAGGTCAGGAACCATGCTAGCCTGGGCTTTTCTAGTGGAGGCTGTTTCTGGGGGCCATGCAAGCCCTATCCCCCAGTCTGCCTGCTGAGACCCTAGTGAGCCCGGGGATGTGTTTCAGGTCACTTGCTGCACTTGCTCCTTAACCTCTTGTGCACCGAAACCTTCTAGCATGCTTGCTCTCCACATACCCTCTGCTGGGTTGGGTGGGGAACAAAATGCAATTAAGGGGGAGATACAAGAGCTGACATTGCCTGGGCAGCTACTCTGAGTCAAATACTAGGCTAAGTACATTCAATATACACTTTCATTTCATCTTTACAACTAGGTGAGGGGCAATATATCTCCAGTTCACAGATGAGGAAACTGAGGCTCTAAGAGGTTATATGACCTCCCACTCATTGTCACACAGCCAGCAAACACCACAGCTTGGAGTCACACCTAGGCCTGTGCTTCTCCAGCTGCTCCAGGTGGTCAAAGTCTTTGGGACCACCTTGGAGCTTGTTACAAAGGCATATGCCCAGGTCCCCTGGACTGTCCACGCCAGAATCTTCATGTGGAGCCTTGGGATCCTCACTAACCAAGTGCCAACTCTCTGGGAGGGAAGGCTGGGAGCCATGGAGCCCACTCATCTTCTCACTTTGAGTGGAAGTCCTATTTTCACCACCATTGCCAGGAGGTCCTGTGGTCCTGCCTGAATTCACCTGGTGGCAGGGAACTCACTACATGTAGAGAGCGGCTGTCCCACTGTTGCCATTTGTTAGGTCATTCTCCACCTCCTGCCCATTCTGGGGGCTTCTTGCAGTAGAAGTAGCAAGCATGGATATCACGTGGCTTGCGATAGTCAACACCCTTCAGCCTGGACAAACTGGCTGCCACTGTGCCAATTCTCTGAGCCTCTTTCTCTCCATGTCCCCACCCAGCCACCTGTGACCCTCTGGAGACTCATGGAGGAGCACTCAGGTGCCACATGATCTGCCATGCCCTCAGTATGCCATGTCATCACCCCTGGGCTCCTACACAGTGTGGCCTTAGCCCTCCTCCAGTGTGCTGTGGAGACTGTTGTCTCCTGGCCACACCGCCAGTTTGGACTTGTGTACTGTGTAGGGGGGTGTCTGTGTGACCCCACCTCTGCTCCCCACCCAGATCCCCCAGTGCACATCGTGGACCCCCAGGAGCATGTGTTTGTTCATGCCATCACCTCTGAGTGCGTCATGCTGACGTGTGAGGTGGACCGAGAGGATGCCCCAGTGTGCTGGTACAAGGACGGGCAGGAGGTGGAGGAGAGTGACCTCATGGTGCTGGAAAGTGAAGGGCCCCATCACCGCCTGGTGCTGCCTGCCGCCCAGCCCTCAGATGGGGGCGAGTTCCAGTGCGTCGCTGGAGAGGAGCGTGCCTACTTCACCGTCACCATCACAGGTGGGGGGCCAGGCGGGTCACGGTGGGACAGGACAACTGGAGCAGCTGTCACACTTTCACTCCTGGGTCACTGTTCCCAGCCACTGCTGCCCCTACCCTAGCTGATCGGACCTCCTCTCTTGCTCCTCCATGCAAGCTGTATCCAGACTCAGGAAATGTGTTGCCATGAGCACACTGGTCATGGCTACACCTGGCCCCAGGGAAGCCCTGCCTTCTCCATTCTCCTAAAGACCCCTGCCAGGGGGAACTTCGAGAATGCAAATTTGTTGCAGGGCAGGGTCTAGGGCAGGTGGTCCCAGGCATGAGAGGGACCAGAAGATCTCAGAGGCCTGCAGGAGACCCCAGCTGCATGTGGGGACCCAACCCTCCTCTCCCAGTTCTACTCTTCATACTATCCCTGTCCCAACCCAGAGAATGTGGAGTGTTTGTATAGCTGCGGCTGTCACCATGGTCCCCGTGTGCTGTACAGCACAGACTGCAATTCCTGATGTGCTTTGGTGACTGTGGGTCTCATTGGCCATGACGGCTATGTTCAGGGAATCGTGTGTCTCTAGCTGTACCTGCCTAAGCTGTTGTGAGCCACAGTCTGAAAGAGGCCCCTCTTCTTTAGCACATAGCCTAGCTTCCGTGAGTAGGGACAGGGCCTGGATTAGGGGGGGCAGCAGGGCACACCAGGCCCAGCCCCTCATGCCCAGCGGTGCCTGTCCCTGTCCTCCAGACGTGTCCTCGTGGATCGTGTACCCCAGCGGCAAGGTGTATGTGGCAGCCGTGCGCCTGGAGCGCGTGGTGCTGACCTGCGAGCTGTGCCGGCCGTGGGCCGAGGTGCGCTGGACCAAGGACGGTGAGGAGGTGGTGGAGAGCCCTGCGCTTCTCCTGCAGAAGGAAGAAACCGTCCGCCGCCTAGTGCTGCCCGCTGTCCAGCTCGAGGACTCCGGCGAGTACTTGTGTGAAATCGATGATGAGTCGGCCTCCTTCACTGTCACTGTCACAGGTGTGGGTCCACCCCAACTCTTTAGGATCACCAGAGAACAGCCCCCAGCCCTGGGGGAGCTGTCCACACTTCCCCTGCTGGCACACTGGGGAGAGGGCGGTGTGGGCTGTGGGTGCATGTGCCAGGGTTCCTGGCAGGAAGAGCCCAGGGCGCCTCCTTGATGCCCAGGGCCAGGGCTGGCCATGTGCCACCAGCTCATTTACTGAGCCCTCTCTATGGGCCAGGCAGTGGGCGTCACTGGAGAGTAACGCAGACAGTCCCTGTTCTCAGCTGCCAGTCTAGCCGGGGAGGCAGCTGTTAACCAGGGGTCGCAAACGGGCAGTCCCCGGGCCCCACGCAGCCCACACATGTGCTTTGTTTGGCCTGCAGAGTCTTACCAAAGTCAGGACAGTTCAAATAACAATCCGGAGTTATGCGTCCTCTTGAAAAAGCCGAAGACCCGGCGGCTGTGGTCACGCTTCCCCCCATGGCGACGAACAGCTGGCACTGAGTAGCAGCGCCCCGTAACCGGGGCCCACATTCCTCCTCGAGCCTCCCTGCCATTCCTTTTTGCCTCACCCAACCCTTCAGCCACTGCTAACTGACCTGTCCCCTGTGGGCATTTGAGTTTGCGACCCCTGTGTTAAACCAATAAACGTGCAAATAAATGTACAGTGACACCTGGTGATAAGTGCTGTGAGGGCAGAGGGCTCAGGAGAGCAGAGCAGGTGGATCGGGGAGGGCCTCGGAGAAAGCCACCATTCCACACACAAGAGCCAGCAGCACGCAGACAAACATGGTCCTTCCTTCCTAGAGTGCACAAGGTCTCAGTGTGGGTTGTTAGGGCCACCATAGAGAGCCTCAGGCTGGGGGCTGCTGTCCTGGTGGGGCTGAGCAGGAAGTTCCTTCAATGCTGATACAGGAGCCGAGCTGAGTGGGCTGGGGTGTGGCCAGGAGGTTGGAAGGGGATGTTCAAGGTGGGGGTTGGGGGAAAGCTCAGGACGACTACAGAAGTGACAGGGGCTAGGGCTCATGGAGCCAATCTCAGTGTGTGTGGTGGGGTCAGGGGTCATAGGGCCACCTAGGCAGCTCTGGGTGGCACAGAAGAACCCCGATGTCTGCACTGGAGTGCTCATCCTACTGCTGGCACAGGCCTGTCATCCCCTCCCCTTCCCTGCCCCAGCCTAGGCTGAGCTGCTCCCCACTCCCTGCACCCCAGGTAGTACAGCCTGGCACACATAAGCCACAATGCCAAAGAGGCCTTCTGCATGTGTTCTGTCTTGCAGCGAGTTACCTTCACCCTCTCCCACCCCCAGTCCTGGCCACAGCCGCAGATTCCAGACTATACCAGACTCTTCACAGGGAAGTTCATACAAACACCACCTCTCCTCCAGGCTGGAGTGAATCAAGTCTGATGACAGGCTGAGGTCCCAAGGCCATGCAGGCACCCAAGCCACCATCGCTGCACCCTGTGCTCACCCACTACTCCATCCCCTCCGCCAATATTTGGGCAACTGCACCCTGCAATCTCCTGGCCTTACTGGGCCCCAGAAAACCAGCCTGCATCCTCCAGCCTCTTAGAGCAAGCCCATCTGGGGAGGTGGGTTATGTGGTCCCATGGCAGGTGTCCCCATGGAGGTGGCCGGCTGGGTGCGAGCTTGTGGGCGCGTCTGCCCACGCACCCCCTACAAAACCGGGAAGCTAGCAGTTCCTCGGCCCAGCCACAAGGGGGCCAAACGCTAAAGGAGCACAAAAGTCCCCTGGAAACTTGGAAGATTCCAGGGGCTCACCCCAGCATGGGTGTGTGGGCAGGCCTGGGCTAAAGGCACTGGTCACCGCCAATATTGACGTGTCTTCCTTTCTGTGGAGCAGTGACCGGCGCTTGGAGATGAGCTCCCAGAACCAGCATTTAGCATCTCTGGGGAACTCTCAGGTGTTGGCAACTGTCATGCACAGATGCAGAAAGCATTACTGAGTCCCTGCAAACCTTGGCTTGGAATTCCCACCACTGCCTGCGGAGTCTGAGCCTCCCTTTAACAGATGGCATTTCTTCCTCTTGCCCTGGAGTAGATGTAGCCAGCTGTGACCTTAAGGAAGTTAATCACTCCCCGGTTCTCTCACCTGGAAAATGGGGGATAACGCAATACCCACCTCGTAGGATTGCTGTGAGGGTCACTAAGTCTAGTGCGTAGGTCTGCCTGCTGGAACCTTGGGAAGCAGTGATAAGTGTCTGCTATTATAGATCCACCCTCCTTTATCCACAATTCTGAAATTCAAAAAACTCTCAAAAGTTTTTTTTACAAGTTTGATAGTCAAAGTCATTTCAGTTAAACCTGAGCTTGACCACTGAGTAGCTGTTTCTACTCTTTATCCTGCTTAGGGTGAATGTAACATGTTATTTATTTATTTATTTATTTTTGAGACAGAGTCTCACTTTGTTGCCCAGGCTAGAGTGAGTGCAGTGGCATCAGCCTAGCTCACGACAACCTCAAACTCCTGGGCTCAAGCGATCCTGCTGCCTCAGCCTCCTGAGTAGCCAGGACTACAAGCATGCACCACCATGCCTGGCTAATTTTTTTTCTATATATATTAGTAGGCCAATTAATTTATTTCTATTTATAGTAGAGACGGGGTCTTGCTCGTGCTCAGGCTGGTTTCGAACTCCTGACCTTGAGCAATCACGCCCGCCTCGGCCTCCCAGAATGCCAGGATTACAGGCATGAGCCACCGTGCCTGGCCTGTAACATGTTATTGACAGAAGTGTCACTGTGACCGATGATGGGGGCTGAGGGAGGCGTATGCTGTATGATAAATGCATCTTTCTGGAATCCAAAGCATTCCAGATCATGTAACACCTCTGGCCCCAGGGATTTCAGAGAACAGATTGTGGACCTGTTATTGCTTATTATAATTATACTTTTTACTCTTACTATCATGTGGGTGACAGGGAGGCTGACGGTGAGTTTGTGACGACCTGTGGTTGCACCCACTCTGCAGAGCCCCCGGTGCAGATCATATACCCCCGGGATGAGGTGACCTTGATCGCCGTGACCTTGGAGTGTGTGGTGCTGATGTGCGAGCTGTCCCAGGAGGATGCTCCCGTGCGCTGGTACAAGGACGGGCTCGAGGTGGAGGAGAGCGAGTCCCTGGTGCTGGAGAGGGATGGGCCACGCTGCCGCCTGGTGCTGCCTGCTGCCCTGCCCGAGGATGGGGGCGAATTTGTGTGTGACGCTGGAGACGACTCGGCCTTCTTCACCGTCACTGTCACAGGTGGGCAGTCTGTGGGGCACCCCAGGGAGGTAGAGAGGCAAGGGACTGAGGCACCAAACTAGCCCTGCTCCTCACTCCCACACCCCCCTCTCCTTCTCTAGTCCCCTCATTCTCAGCCATCAGAGAGTCCTGCTTGCCCAAATCAGGTTGGGACAGTGACCAGAGGCCTGGTGGGAGGGGACCCAGCATTTATGACCATTCATTCATTCAACAAATACTTACTGAATAACTACTATATGCTTGCAGTGTTCTAGATGCTGGGGTTATAGTAGTGAACCAGTAAGACAAAGCCGCCTGCCTTTGTGGAGCTTGCACTCTAGTGAGGGTGGACAGACAAAAATAAGCAAAACAGATGGTTTGTCAGGAAGTGATAAATGCATAGGAAGCAAAGCAGGGAAAGGGGACAGGAAGTGGGGGTGGGTTTAGAGTGGGGTTTGCACTGGGTCAAGTGGATCCGGGTGTGAGTCCAGATCTGCCTCTTTTTGTGTGATCTTGGGCAAGTCAATTTCCTCTAAAGAGGCCTCAGGCCCTGGTCTGTAAAGTGCAGCTGACGGCTGCACGCCTCCTGGGGGGCGGTCAGGGTAACTGAGAACAGAGCTGCAGTGTGCTTGGCACAGTGCCTGGCACGCGACAGGTGCCCAGGGATTGCACCTGGCACCATTCCCGAGAGCTGTGTTGCAAGAGAGGAGGGCTGGGAATCTGGTGGGTGAGGCAGGGAGAGGTCAGCTGGCTAAGCCCGTGTGTCCCTCTCTCTGTCCCCACCAGCCCCACCAGAGAGGATTGTGCACCCAGCAGCCCGCTGCCTGGATCTGCAGTTCGGGACACCGGGGCGTGTGGAACTGCGCTGTGAGGTGGCTCCAGCTGGGTCCCAGGTGCGCTGGTACAAGGATGGGCTGGAGGTGGAGGCATCAGACACCCTGCAGTTGGGTGCTGAGGGGCCCGTCCGCACCTTGACCCTGCCACATGCCCAGCCTGAGGATGCTGGGGAGTATGTATGTGAGACCCGTGATGAAGCCATCACCTTTAACGTCAGCCTGGCTGGTGAGTGCTCCTGGCCAGCCCAGGACAGGGAGGCAGGGACAAGCAGGGGCTGACACTCCTCTCTCTGTCCAGAGTCACCAGTGCAGTTCCTTGCCCCAGAGGCAGCCCCTAGCCCTCTGTGTGTGGCCCCTGGGGAGCCAGTGATGCTGAGCTGTGAACTGTCCCGGGCTGGAGCCCCTGTGTTCTGGAGCCACGATGGGAGGCCTGTGCAGGAGGGAGAGGGCCTGGAGCTCCACGCCGAGGGCCCGCGCCGTGTCCTCTGCATCCGGGCTGCAGGCCTCGCCCACGCAGGCCTCTACACCTGCCAGTCCGGGGCAGCCCCAGGAGCCCCGAGCGTCAGCTTCACTGTCCAGGTGGCTGGTGAGTATAGTCCGGACAGAATGCCTGTGAGAAGCACCCCAACACCCATAGGTTTCCCCGCTTTTTGAGCATGCCTTGTCCAGCCCCTGCCCCACCTCCCTCAGTGCCTTTTCCCCTTCTCGCCCGCCACTGCCCCCGCATAGCCTCGAGCCTCTCCTCCCAGTGACCCCCAGCTCTGACCCCACAGAGCCCCCTGTGCGGGTGGTGGCCCCCGAGGCAGCCCAGACGAGGGTTCGAAGCACCCCAGGCGGGGACCTAGAGCTGGTGGTGCACCTCTCCGGGCCGGGGGGCCCTGTGCGCTGGTACAAGGACGGGGAGCGACTGGCGAGCCAGGGGCGGGTGCGGCTGGAGCAGGCCGGGGCCAGGCAGGTGCTGCGGGTGCGGGGGGCGCGGAGCGGGGACGCTGGGGAGTACCTGTGCGACGCGCCCCAGGACAGCCGCATCTTCCTCGTCAGCGTGGAAGGTAACAGTGCACCCCTCACACCCTGGGCCCTGGCACCCCAAGGACCACCCCCACCATTCTAGGGCCCAGCCATCCCTGCACCCCTGCCTCCCTGCCTCTGGCCCCACCCAATGCATGTGTGACTATTTCATGGATGAGGCTTGGGGCTCCCTCTTCCAGAAACCCTCAGATAGGAGGAGACATAGCCCACCCCGTGCTTAAAACCAGGGGCTCTGGAGTCGACCCACCAGGTTCTAACCTGGAATCCGAGCCCCAGTAGTTGTGTGACGTTGGCCAAGTTTCTTCACCTCTCTGAGCCTCAGCTCTGGAATGAGGGGACAGTGCTGGTCTTGTAGGCCTGCCATGACAAGTAAATGCTATAAATAGGGTCCATGGCAAATGATCTGCTGTTACTAGGGAGTCGGAGAGGTGGGGTGCCAGGCCAGGGCTGACAAGAGCTGGCCAAAAGGAGTGGCAGGGAGTTGGCATCTTGTCTTTTGAGACACCCCTATGGCTGACACACAGTAGTTCCTCACGAAAGGTTTGGTAAATGGCTGGGGAATGAGGGCCCATACCCTGAGGAGGGGATGGAAAGGAGGGAGGGGGACAGACCCAGCCCAGCTCACTGCCTGGCCCCACCCTCCAGAGCCGCCGCCAGTGAAGCTGGTCTCAGAGCTGACACCACTAACGGTCCATGAGGGCGATGATGCCACATTCCGGTGTGAAGTCTCCCCACCAGATGCCGATGTCACCTGGCTGCGTAATGGGGCCGTTGTCACTCCAGGGCCCCAGCTGGAGATGGCCCAGAATGGCTCAAGCCGCACCCTGACCTTACGAAGCTGCCAGCTGGGGGACTCGGGGACGGTGACTGTACAGGCTGGAAGCACAGCCACAAGTGCCCGGCTCCACGTTCGAGGTTTGGTCCTGATGAAGAAGAAATGCTCTGCTCCCTGTTCCCGTACTCCCAGCCCTGGCCCCAGCAGCCTTGCCCTTCTGCTAGGCACAGCCCGGTGGGATGGCACAGGGGCCAGCCCCAGCCCCCACCAGGCTCCAAGCCTCCTCCCTCTTCCCCACCAGAGACGGAGCTGCTGTTCCTGCGGCGGTTGCAGGACGTGCGGGCCGAGGAAGGCCAGGACGTTTGCCTCGAGGTGGAGACAGGCCGAGTGGGTGCAGCGGGGGCCGTGCGCTGGGTGCGAGGTGGGGAGCCCCTGGCCCAAGACTCTCGCCTGTCCATGGCCCAGGATGGCCACATCCACCGCCTCTTCATCCACGGTGTCATACTGGCCGACCAGGGCACCTACGGCTGTGAGAGCCACCACGATCGCACCCTGGCCAGGCTCAGCGTGAGGCGTGAGTGCCCCGTCCTGTCCTAACACATCACTCACTCACAGCACAGCCCTTCCTGGCTGTCCTGGAGCCCTTCAGCCCTCCACCAAAGTGCCCCTCACCACTGAGGAACCTGCAGCAGCCTGCCCAAAGCAACCCTTTTCTTTTTCTAATGTTTCCTAGTTACCTTAGAAGTCCATGCGGATTTTGCATTCCATTTCGTATTTCTAAGTTGGCTTTGCTATAAACATAAATATTATACTCCAGAAAGACTTGCTGCGCTTATCCTTCAGTCATGTGCCCCGGGGATACACGTGCCTATTTAAGGAGCAGGGATGACTGGCAAACAGCACCCACACCGCCCACACCAAGCTTGAGCCCTCTATTGCCTGGGTGACCACATGCAAGTTACCTGACTTCTCTGGGCCAAGTCTCCTTAAAAATGACCCTTCCTCAAGGGTGTTTGAGCACATTGGCTGAGATAACATGAAAAATGTCCACACAGAGCTTGGTGAAGGGTTGTCATTGGTGATACATATTCTCTCCTAATTTATATCATTCATGTCATTGTCACAATAAACCCATGTCCCAATGCTATTTACTTTGTACAGTTGGGACAACTAGGCCCAGAGAGGTCAAACAGTTGCCAAAGATCACACAGCACACCAACTCTGTGGTACAGCTGGGTTCCAATCCTGGTGTGTCTGACTCCAAATTCCATGCCACTTCTGGTGTCACAGCACCCCTCACTCAGACTCCAAAATGCCCTAACCACACTCACCTGTGTCCTCCTCTCCTGACCCCAGTATGGCACCCGCACCACGTCTGGCTGCCTATGCTCCCTTCTTCCTGCACCCTGGCTCTGAACGCCTTTTGTCAGGGCCTTAAGTGGGGTGTTGGGAAGTGCAGGCAGGGCCAGGGGTGGGTGAGCCCCTGCAGCCTCTGCCTGAGCTAGAGGCCTCACCCTCCCTCTCTCCCACCTCCCCCCACCAGCAAGGCAGCTGAAGGTGCTGCGGCCTCTGGAAGATGTGACTGTCAGTGAGGGGGGCAGTGCCACCTTCCAGCTGGAGCTGTCCCAGGAGGGTGTGACTGGGGAGTGGGCCCGAGGTGGAATCCGGCTGCAACCAGGACCCAAGTGCCACATTGACGTAGAGGGCCACACTCACCGTCTGGTACTGAATGGACTGGGCCTGGCTGACGCGGGCTGCATCTCCTTCACGGTGGATTCCCTGCGCTGTGCAGCCAGACTCACTGTGAGAGGTGTGGCCTCGAAGACTACAACCTGCCTGGTGACCCGTGTGGCCCTATTGACCTCCTGGGTGTGACTACTGACCCCTCTACACGTGTGGCCCCCACTGACCATACTTGTCCCAATGTGGCCCTTACTGACCTCCCCGCAAGAGTGTGGCTCCCCTGACCCTTTGGCCCTGTGTGGCCCCAGTGACTGCACTGCCTGAGTGTGGTTCCTCTGACCACTCCAGGCCCGTGTAGACCCTGACTGGCCCACGCCCTGCAAACCACTGACCATGCCACTGTGAGCATGCCCGTGCCAGTGTGGTCCCTACTGTCTACCTGCCTGCATGTGGCCCCACCGACCACTCGGTGACCACACTGACCAGGTTGCCTGCCATGGTCCCCTCTGCCTGCCTGTGTCCAGTGACCACTCCAGTCCCTCCAGCCCACTGACTGTGCCTAAGGGTGATTACACTAACAATTCTGCCTGAACTGTCCCCCATTTTTGTTTTAAGTCCCGGCATGTTCCCCATTGACCATGCCTGCTCCAGGGCCCCCCAGGCTTCTCTGAACCCATTGTGCCCCCACTGACCAGTGTCTCCTACTGTCCACTCCAGCCAAGCATGACTCACTGACCATGCCCACCTGTGGGTGACTCCACTCACATCTCTGCTCTAGTTTTCCAGTTCCCCCTTAGCCTCCAACATGTCCCCCACTAACCACCTCAAAGTGTGACTCCCAGCTGGCCGTTCCTGCCTCATTGATTCTCTGGCCCTTCTATGTCCCCCACTGATCAGTATCCTTAGCATCCTTGTTGGATGATTTGTCTCAGCACATCCCTCACAATGGCCTCCACTGATCACCTTGTCTAGATGTGTCCACCATTGACTGCTTGTGCCTAAGTGTGTCCTTGTCCTTGCAAGCTGGGTCCCCATTCTGCCCTTATCCTTGCTCCCTCTACACTCTCCTCCATCTCCCTCTCCCAGAGGTCCCAGTGACCATTGTGCGGGGGCTGCAGGACCTAGAGGTGACAGAGGGCGACACAGCTACGTTTGAGTGCGAGCTTTCCCAAACCTTGGCTGATGTTACCTGGGAGAAGGTCAGAACCCAGCCCAAAAAACTTCAGCATAACAACAATAACAATGCCCCAAACAGAAACAACTAATACGGCATGGACTGGATGTGTGCCAAGATTGATATTACATTTAATCCTTTAATCCTTACAAGCCTAGGAGGCAGGTCTTGTTATCCTCTATGAAGAAATTGACGCTCAGTGGGAGGTTACCTGCCCAATGGCAGACAAAAGAGGTAGCCCATGCTTGAGTCCAGGTTTGCCTAATTCCAGAATCCGCGCCCATGCCCTGTGTGGTCGGTATCCGGCCCTGGGCTTCCTGAGCCTCTGGTGCTCCTTCGTGGCACCAACGTCTCCAAAGGGTGACATCTTCTCTAAGAAGTTCCTGGGGCGGCCCCAAAGGGGTGGGACAGCTCGTCCCGCATAAACGCGCCTAGAGACCACTTGGTATCAACAGAGGGCGCCGCCGCCTTCCAGGGCCGGGACGTCTATGCCCAGCCTGGCTCGCCCCGACGCTCTGCAACTCCCGCCTCTAGGACGGGCGCGCGCTCACCCCCAGCCCTCGGCTTCGGCTCCAGGCCCTCGGCACACGCCGCCTTCTTCAGCTGCGGCGTTGCAGCCCCTCGGACGCCGGGACCTACAGCTGCGCGGTGGGGACGGCCTGCGCCGGGCCTGTGCGTCTGACGGTGCGAGGTGGGTAAGGGGCGATGCCGGGGCAGGGCACAGCTTCGGACACGGGAGTTGCGGACTGGTTCTTTCCCCGGGGCTTTTACAAAGGAAGGAGTGAGCGTGGTCTGTCCCGCCCCGCTCCCACCTCACTCCCCGGACTCCGCCCTCCAGAGCGCACGGTGGCTGTGCTCTCTGAGCTCCGGTCGGTGAGGGCCCGCGAAGGTGACGGCGCCACGTTCGAGTGCACCGTGTCAGAGGCCGAGACGACGGGGCGCTGGGAGCTCGGAGGCCGCCCGCTGAGACCCGGAGGCCGCGTTCGCATCCGACAGGAAGGTCTGACCGCCTTCCCACCGCGCTCTCTATACCCTTGCGGTCCCGACCCAGGCTCAGACAGACCCCGCCCCACCAGGATAAGCCCCGCCTCCGGCCCGAACGGACCCCGCCCCACGATCCCCGCCTCCCGGCCCTTCTCCCGCCCCCCAGTCTTTCCCCAGCCCCCAGCTCTGAATCCTAGACCGCTGCTCTTCCCCCTCTGCATCCCGGTGCCGCCCACCCTAGCGCACATATAAGGCGTCCAAACCGACCCAGGGGCCTTCTTCGGCCCCACCCTCATCCCCGAACCCTCCTCAGAGCCGGCTTCGGCCTCACTAGCGCCCCCCTCACCCCCAGGGAAGAAACACATTCTGGTGCTGAGCGAGTTGCGCGCCGAGGACGCCGGTGAAGTCCGCTTCCAGGCGGGACCCGCCCAGTCCTTGGCTCTACTGGAGGTGGAGGGTAAGTAACTGGGGTTAAGGCGACAGGGAAGGGGACATCATCTCCTGCGGCTGGTCCTAGGAATGCTTCCTCCCTACCGTCCCCTCCCCTTGTGGGACTCTTCTGGGGCAGTCATAGAGGGCAGCGCGTTTTATGGGGAAGAGACTTTGGGTTGGGGATACAGAAAACAGACCGGTGGCAGGCCAGGAGTGGAGGCCGCAGGGAGGGAAGCTGCGCCTCTCCAGGAGGCCATGCGTGTCCCTATTAACTTAAGCCCCCACCCCTCATCCCCAGCATTGCCTCTCCAGATGTGCCGCCGCCCCCCTCTGGAGAAGACAGTTCTGGTGGGCCGCCGGGCGGTGCTAGAGGTGACTGTGTCCCGCTTGGGGGGCCACGTGTGCTGGTTGCGGGAGGGGGTCGAGCTGTGCCCAGGAGACAAGTATGAGATGCGCAGCCACGGCCCCACCCACAGCCTGGTCATCCATGACGTGCGACCTGAGGACCAGGGCGCTTACTGCTGCCAGGCTGGCCAGGACAGTGCCCACACACGGCTGCTGGTAGAGGGTGAGTAAAGCCAACGGGGCAGAGGTCAGAGGGGCAGGAGGGGGCGCCTGGGAGCTGCTGGGCTAAGACAACTATGGGAGGCTTTCCAGGACTTCGGGTGGCAGTCAGATCTAGGATGTGCTGGGCTGAGGATTGGCGGGGACCCTGAGTTCTCAACAGGAACCTCTTGGTTCAAGTTAGCTGTTCCCACTTTTCTATACCCCTTGCCCCTTCTTGTCTGGGCATCTCACTCCCTGCTGCCTCTGGACCATATTTGTCTCTCCTGAATACCCCCATTTCTCCTAGTTCCTCTCCATCCCACCTACCCATCCCTGGTCTGTGCCCCCAACCTGTCCCCGCCCCCACTCCCCCCTCCCCCCACCCCACTCTGCTGCCCAGCTGGCTTCTGCTCATCTCAGCAAGTTCAACATCAGCCTGGGCAGAGGTCTTCTAAGCTAGTTCCATTTCATTCCTCTTCCACATAGGAGATGCCCCACCCTCTACCCCAAATCCCTGCATTCCCTTCAGATGTCATGCTTTGCCCCACCCCTAACTGACCCCCACCTTCTTGCTCCCACAGTCCATCTGACAGAGGCCCAGAAAGGGTAGGGCAGAGGCTGAGGACCCAACTCTTCCTGTGTGGGTGCCCAGGCTCTGCCAGAGGAGAGGAAAGTGGTACCCATTCTTTCCCCAGCCCCACATGGAGTCATTCCTCTGCAGGTAACTAGGAGGATGGAACCAGGCCAGGCAGGTGCCCTTGGACAGCTTGGAAGGCGTGTGCCCTTAGCCTGGGCAGGTGTGGGGAGACAGGGAAACCAGAAGTGTCAGGAAACAATAAAAGTGCTACAGCTCATTTCCCTGTCTCTCTGTGTGACAGTGAGAGGGCAGACCTTGCCTGGAGGCCCTGTGTAATGAGTGATACAGGGGACCAAGGGCTGCAGTGCTTTCAGCTTGGCCCATGGAAGTGCCAGCCACTGAAGACCACCATTCCTGGCAGAGGCCATGCAGTTTGGCACATTTATAAAAGATGTAAAACAGAGAGTGGGGTTGGGGGAGACAGAAGCATGAGGTGTCCAGAGTGGCATGACAGACACCAGACATGCACCGTGCATTTACGCCCCCCCAACCCTCTCCCCAACCTAGCCCAGAGCAGCACCTCCCACCCCCATCCCCTGCCTCTGCTCTCAGGCTGGTGGCTTTGCAGAGGCCAGGGGACCAGGCTGAGGGATGCTAGTTTGCCCCGAGGACTAGGACAAGAACCCTTAGATGAGTCTGGTTGGGAGGTGGAACGATAGGAGAGGAAGGCAGACCTCCTCTACTTAGACATGCAGGAGAGTGACCCATGGGACCCCAGCAGTGAGAGAGGAGGTGGGGCTAACCCTGGAGAAGCCCTACCAATCAGAAATCTAAGGCAAGGGTCCCAGTGTCCCCTCCAAGCCTACCCCACACACACATACAAACACACAGGCAACATACTCACAACCCTGAGCACACTCCAATGGGGCTTATACCCCAAGTCCCTCAGGAGCCCCTTCGGAGCTTGGGAGGGGGCTTTCCCCTCAGGCCAGGCCTAGCCTGAGACAGATCCTCCCTCTAGTGGCCAGGCCAGCCCTCTCCAGGGAGGGAGAGGGACAGCCAAAAGCCACAGGGCCAGGGGGCTGGGTGGTGGCCTGGCAGGCCTCCCCAAGCTGGCAGAGCTGGTGACTGCAGAGTCTAGATAGGCAGGGATACTGCTATACCCGCACAGGGGGGCCTGAACAGGCTGTCAGTGGCCCCCGGGACCCGTACTCATAGTCCGCGTCTGTGGGAGAGGCCATGAAGGAGCTCAGTGAGCTGCCCGTCTGCCGGTCTCGGAAGCTCTGGATGTAGCTCTGTGCGGGAGTAAACGTAGGTGTGAGAGTTCCATTGCAGACTGGTGCCCTGAAAGCTACCTCTTCCTGTACCCCCAAAAGCCTGACACTCCCCCAGACTGCCATAGACCCAGGACCTCACCACACCCAGCATTTCTACCACATACCACATCCCACTTAAAATCTACACTCGGGACACCTTTCCCCAATCCCCAAGCTGGGCCCACCAGGCCCCTGGTGCAGGGGATCCAATGGGTGGACAAACAGTAGGTCTTCTAGAGTCCTGCTTGGAGGAGTCTGCACACTTTCTTCTCCCCCATCTGGGCTGGAGGGGCTCAGGTGCTCACCGGGGAGAGGACATCCCCATTGAAGCGTTTGATGGGCACTGGCCTGCGCCGATAAGCAGGGTCAGGGGGCCCAGGCCTTGGAGGAGCCCGAGAACCTCTGGGGGGAGCCCGAGGAGGTCTCTTTTTCCGCCGTTTCTCCTTGCGCTCTTCCTGCTGCCGAATCCGCATCAGTTGCACGCGTCGTCGCTGCCGGCTGATGACCACTGTGGGAGGATGCACAGAGAAGGGTCTCTGAGGCCCATGTGCCTCATTACCCCCAAGCCCTCCCGCTCTCTTCCCACCTGAGGGCTCTAGGCTTCCAGATCCCCCTCATCTCTAACTCCTGCCCCCACCCCATCACTTCCTTTCTTGGTCCCCCACCTCTCAGATGGGGGTGTTGTTCTGCTGTTGTTCTTTTCCTACAAAGGTCTTTATGGAAGATTCCCAGACTTCTAGGTGTCTCCTTCCCACTGTCACCCCTCTCCCAATGCTGAGCCATAGGTGGCTCACCTAGGCCAGCACCATCATCTTTGCACCGGACAACCACAGCTGCTTCCTCACTGGTTTCCCCCTCTATGCTAGCCTCCCTCCCTCCCTCCCTCCCTGAGTGCTTTTGGCACTCAGCAGCAGAATGAGCACTCCAAGAGCTAAACTAGAATTTATCCTCCCCTACTTTAAACCTTCCAATGGCATCTCATTGTCCTAATAAAATGCAGAATCCTCATCATGGCCCAGAGGCCCTACATGATCAGCCTGACTCCTAAACCTTACCTACCTCGCTCCACCTCCACTTCTTCAAACAAGCCAAGCTCATTCCTTCCCAGAGCCCTCCTCCTAGCTATCCCTCTTCTCTAGCTCTTTGCATGCCTGGCCCCTTATCTTTCAGGTCTCTGCTGACATGTCACCTCCTTCAAGCAGCCTTCCTTGGCCACCCTAATTATAATAGCCTCCGTAGGTCACTCTTTCACATTATACTGTATATCTCTTTCATATCACTCTGCACAACAAATTATCTTGTTTGTTTGCATGTCTGTTATCTGTCTCCTGTCGACCCTGAATGTATACCCATAAGGGCAGGGACCTTTTCCGTTTTATCTCTGCTGTATCCTCAGTGCCTGGAATGAGGTTATTAGCACAGAGCTCATACGTTATTCCATACATTGTTGTGGAATGAATGGTGGAGCTTGGGTCCTATCCTCCCAGACCCTGAGCAAGTCAGTTCTCTAACCCCACTGAGGCCTTCTGCTGCTGGTGTGTACAGCTTCTGTCCCCCACTCTCTAAGCGCTCAGCCTCCTAGCCACCCCTGGCCATCCACTCCTATCATGCCCACCTTGCCCTCTGCCCTCTCACCTTCTGTGTGGGAGTCCCCCTCCGCGGTCACCCGCCATTGCACCAGAACACCCATCAGGCTGAGCAGGGGCCAGAGAGCCAGCAGGGCCCAGCTCCGCCAGCAGAGGGCGGGCACGGGGGCCGCCCGTAGACGCTCCACCACGTAGCGCCCCAGCAGTAGCAGCTCGGCAAAGTAGTCGGCGGCGGTGGCGATGAGCGCAGCACCAGTCACGGCGGTGGCCAGGGTGGTGAGTGGGCGGGGCCAGCGCAGAGTGAGCAGGGCACAGAGCAGGCCGCCCCCCAGCAGCAGCCCCAGAGGGCCCCACACAGAGCCCGGCTGGTAGTAGGGTGCGGAGCCCAGTAGGGCCGCAGCGGCGAGCAGCAGCCCGAGCAGCAGCCCCACCAGGAAGAGGCCCACGCTGCGCACCAGCATGGCCACCAGCCCGCAGAGCAGCCCGATGCCCAGCGCAATGCCCGCGCTCGCCCCAGCGCTCAGCTGTGTCTCCAGCACCCGCTCTCGGTAGCACAGGAGGAAGATGACCACTGAACCAAACAGCAACCCAGTGAGGAAGAGCACTGCCTTGAAGCAGCGGTAACCTAGAGGGGAACAGGGGCTAGTGAGGGGCCAAAATGAGGTCATCAGGCTGGAGGGAGGAGGTCAGAGGGGTCAGGGACATAGGATCACAAGGGAACCAGAGATAAGGATACTAAGATCAGAGAATTGGGGGTCACTGGGTCATGAGGGCATTAGTGATGGGGCCATTGAGGTTAGGGAAGGTCAGAGAGATATGGCCATTGGGGGTCACTAGAAAAAGGGGCATAATCATTGAGATAATGATTTGGGGTCTTTGAGGGTCACAGGGGTCAGGACAGATCATTGGAGTCAAGAGTGAATCAATAATGGGGCATTGGAGTCTTTGGGATCACAGGAGTCACAGGGAGATCAGCAAAAAAGTCTTTGGGGGCTGGGCATGTTGTCTCATGCCTGTAATACAAGTGCTTTGGGAAGCTGAGGCAGGAGGATCACTTGAGGCCAGGAGTTTGAGACCAGTCTGGGGAACATAGCAAGACTCTGTCACTGCAAAGTATATTTTAAAATTAGCTGTGTGTGGTGGCACATGCCATGCCTGTGATCCCAGCTACTCAGGAGGCTGAGGCAGGAGGATCGCTTGAGCTCAGGATTTTGAGGCTACAATGAGCTATGATTGCATCACTGTACTCCAGCCTGGGTGACAGAATAAGACCCTGTCTCAAAAGAGAAAAAGAAAAGAGTCATTGGGTACTTTGGGGAGGAATTATTCAGAGACAGGACATATTTAGAAATCAGAAAGAATGTGAGTGATGGAAGTCACACAGGTTCAGAAAGATGAGGTCTTTGAGGGATTACAGGGCTTCAGAGATAGGGCATCATTGGAAGATTACAAAGGACAGAGTTGCAGGGTTATTGGGGAGGAGTTCCAGGTCTTTGCAGGTCATAAGGGTTGACAGAAATGGAATCACTGAAAGTATTAAAGGGTTTCTGAGAGAGAGGAACACTGAGGTAAAAAAAAATGGGATTATTGAGAATACAGTATGGGGAGGGGTAATCAGATGACGAGGCTATGGGGATCAGAGCTAGGAGTCAGAGGAATGGAAGGTCGTGAGGTAGTGGGTGTCATGGAGGTCACTAGGACGTATATGGGGTGATAGGGAATCAAAGAAGGGGAAATAGTGGTTGTGGAGTTTCAGAAATAAGGAAGTTATAGGCCCATTAGAGATACCTGAAAGGGTGAGGGAGGTGTAGACCCTGAACAGTTGGGAAGATGGAAGTCAGAGATGGAGGTTCAAGGAGTCAGGGAGAGTCAAAGAGAAAGACAATAAAGAGGACATTCTGTTCCAGGAATGAGGTGAAGTATCAGAGTCCAGGAGACTCTGAGGTCAGAGAGAGGAGTAGGGCATGGACAAGGGCTCAAAGTCTAAGAGCCTGGGAATAGTGGCATCCAAGAGAGGTAGGATGTCAGGCAAGCCCAAGAGAGGAAATATGGGGCTGTACTGAGCAACATGCAGAGAGAGTAGGTATGGATAGTGGAGGGGGTGAGATGATACAGACTTCTCAGAGGCCCAGAACGTGTCCTGAACCCTTGTGGCGGGCACTTCTTCCTGCCTACTCTGCAGTTGTTCAGCTCGGAGTTTGGGGGAGGAATAGGTGGGACCATCTGGCTCCCATCTACCCACCCATTCTAGGGGGAGGTATGGAGGCTGCAGAGAACACATCTTGCACTACCTCTGCCCAGTCTGGAACCAAATCCCCCTGGCCTCCTTTGTCCCACTGATTCCAGTTATCTATAGCCCTCCTCCTGGAGGCTTTCCTTGGGCCCCCAGCACACAGAGCTCAGTCTCCTCTCTGAGGTTCTGTAACTCTTGCTGTAGAGTCAGTGGGCACTTACTCTATGCTGCCACTAGCCCATATGGTACCTTTGTGCAAATTAGAAAAAGGGGTGCCTTTCTCTAGGCAAAGCAGCCTTGTGCCAAGGACTAGAATCTGTCAAGTAAAGCATGAGCTAGATTTTAGCCCCCACTTGCCTATTCAACTGAGCTCCCTTGTGCAGTACCCATCCTGTACAACAGTTCACAGCAGCCCTGACTACCAGAGCCTTCCTTGTAGGTGATCTCCATATGTGTGACTACCATCCAGCCCACTCGAATATGTATCATAGGTTTGAATGTTCAGGAGTCTCTCTCCCCTGTCAGACAATATGCCCTGTGGTAAGGGACCATGTTTAATAACCCTACTAAATGTTTTCAGTGCCTACCTAGCACAAGGACCCAACACATCTTCACCACAATAGCTACTATTTATTGCGTGCCTATTAATTCTTATAACAACCCTATGTGAGACAAATATCATTGGTCCCATTGTTCAGATGACAAAACTGAAGTTCAGACAAGTTAACGTACCCAAAGCATCAAAATTAGTAAGTACAGAGCTAGATTCAAACTCAAGCATGTTTAATTAAAAAACCTGTGTTCTCTAGAATCTAGAGTAGAGATGATCTATGAACATGAATGGGATGAAAAAAAGAGAAAAGAAAGATAGTTATTAATGATGGTTGGAGGAGTTCAGAGAAGATTTGGGGGGCCAGAAAAAGAACTCGGGGAGCCCAGGTGAGGGATGAGATGGGGATCTCACCGAAGAAGCAGTAGACGACTCCAAACAAACAGCACATGATGCAGACGAGGGCCGGCAGTGCCTGGTATCTGCGCTCCAGGGGCTGTTCACAAGGTGCACCCCAGAAGCTGTCATCTGGCTCAGGGGGCAGCAGCTGGAACCGCAGTGTTGCCACAGTGCCCGGCATAGTGCTGGGAACGGAAGGGAGTCAACCTCCCAGGTTAACCTGACAGAGGGGAAGTTGGTGTCAAGGAGGAGTCCTGGGTCTTCACCAAGATGGGGGTGGGAGTGGGAGTGGGAGAACTCAGCAAGGACACAGTGGACAAAGGAGTGGTGCCCACATCATGCAGCTCTGGAAGCATCCCTGGGGTGGAGGGCAGAGACAAAGGGAGACAAAAGTGTCTGGCTAGAGGGGTTTGTGATGAAGTTAAAGGGGGCACGGGGAGAGGAGGTGAGGGTAGTGTGTTGCCGGTGAGAAGGAGGTAGCCAGG
Organism: Microcebus murinus; assembly: GCF_040939455.1. NCBI lineage: Eukaryota > Metazoa > Chordata > Mammalia > Primates > Cheirogaleidae > Microcebus > Microcebus murinus. The sequence continues at coordinate 89,863,936 of NC_134111.1, read as the reverse complement.
AGACTCATCTGTGGGCGGATAAATCTGGGATTGTCCAAGATTTACCTGGGCTGGAGGCGACCTGAGCTTCTGAGCGAAAGAGGCTGTGCAGGGGCCGGAGGGGCTGGGGTTTGGGGGCTCCAGAGAATCCAACTGACTGGGGTCCGGGGAAAGTCCGCGGTGTGGGGAAGGGGGCCGCTGGGCCGGAGAGAACCGTCTCTGCGCGGCGGCGCCGCTCCACCTCCAACACCAGCTGGCACTCCAGTCCCGCGGCGTCGGGGGACTCGGACTGGGCCTGGGGAAAGGAAAGGGGCAGGAGCAGGGGCTCAGGCCGCCCCGGAGCCGCGGCCCCATGCCCTGAGCCCGCCCGCGGCCTTTGGTGCTGATGGACAGCTCCGGCCTCTGCTTCTGACGTCACTCAGGGCGCACCATCCAGGCAGGGGCGTGCTGCTTCTGACGTCACTCGGGACGCACCAACCACACCAGGGGGAGGTAGGGACTCCGCCCTCGGCGTCTCCCTCTCTCGCACTGAGGAGGGGGCACTTCCGGGGGTCCTTCCCCTTTAACCTCCCCCTTCTCCTCCCTCTCCGGTAGCTAGAACCTTAGACCCCACCCCGGGGGCGGGGCCCTCGCAGTGACACGTCGGACAGCGGCGGCAGCGGCTGGGGCTCCGGCGCCCGCCCAGCGCAGCAACCCCGCACAGTACCGAGCAGCGGCCGGAGGGGGATCCGCGCGCGGCGCCGGGGATTCGGCTCGGGCTGCTGGCTCTGCTCGGCTGGGAGGGAGCGGGTCCGCCCGCTGGGCCCGGGCTCCGGATCCGCCCCCTCCCCGGTCCCGCCCCCTCGGAGCCTCCTCTGGCTGCTCTGCGGCTTCGCCCGGGCCCGGGGCCCACGGTCCGGGCGCCATGCGGGCATCTCTGCTGCTGTCTGTGCTACGGCCCGCAGGGCCCGTGGCCGTGGGCATCTCCCTGGGCTTCACTCTGAGCCTGCTCAGTGTCACCTGGGTGGAGGAGCCGTGCGGCCCAGGCCCGCCCCAATCTGGAGACCCTGAGCTGCCGCCGCGCGGCAACACGAATGCAGCGCGCCGGCCCAACTCGGTGCAGCCCGGAGCGGAGCGCGAGAGGCCCGGGGCCGGCGCGGAGAACTGGGAGCCGCGTGTCTTGCCCTACCACCCTGCACAGCCCGGCCAGGCCGCCAAAAAGGCCGTCAGGTAGAGATCCGCTACGCCCCCTCCACCCTCTTGAGCACCGGCCGGGAGGCGCGCGCAGGGCCGCCAGAGGCCGGGTCGGGCTCCGGAAGGAAGGGGCTGGCCGGCCAGGAAGTCTTTGGGCCGTGATAACTTCCGATGGCCCTGCTTTCCCGGAGCTGTGGGGCCAGTCTGACCTTTTTCTGGACCCCATCCCGGCCTGGGCTGAACTTGCCAGCCACTGTCCTAAACCAGCTCTATCTGATGGTACCCAAAGATCCTCTTAGCCCCTTGGCTGGGCCACTGAGGTTAGGAAACTGACTGGTATATAAAGTCAGTGTGTAGAGAGAGGGAAAGAGAAAGGAGAGAACTAGGATTTACCTGTACCTCGTTCCTGACTGGGCTACAAGGGCCACCTCAGGGTGCAGTGGGGGAAGGAGGAATACACCCATCCCATTTATGTCTCTGCTGATGACTTGAAATAATTTCTGAGTAACACAGGGATCAAATTCCAGTTTTGCAACTTACCTTATGCCTGGTAAAGGTAAGTTACTAGAACCCCTGAGTCCCAGTTTGGCCCTCCAAAAAACATACTCATTCCTATGCCATACATTCCTTTATATCATTTATGTGTGATATTTGTCATACAGTGGCATATTTATGTAGAAATAAGTATGTGGTGTGTCAAGCATTTGGCTAGGTGCTTTAAATAGACACAATCAGTCCCATTTTACAGATGGCTGAGATTAAATAACATGTTCAAGGACACAACTACTAAGTAGTGAAACCTGTAGTAAGACCCACAATTTATCTCATATCTGTATGGATATTGCCATTTTCCAAATGTAAAGCACTGTGTAGGTAAGACCAATATTTGGCTTAAATCCTTATGACCCCTAAGAGAGAGGTTTTGTTTTTATCCTATTCATAGGTGAGAAGACGCAGAGAAGACATGACCTGCCGGAGTCTGTGTGTGCGGTCCCTTGCCTGCCCTGTTTTCTCTTCGATAACCTTGTGCCTTCCTCTCCCTCAGGACCCGCTACATCAGCACCGAGCTGGGCATCAGGCAGAGGCTGCTTGTGGCAGTGCTGACCTCACAGGCCACGTTGCCCACGCTGGGTGTGGCCGTGAACCGCACACTGGGGCACCGATTAGAGCGTGTGGTGTTCCTGACAGGCGCACGGGGTCGCCGGGCACCACCTGGCATGGCCGTGGTGACCCTGGGCGAGGAACGTCCCATCGGGCACCTGCATCTGGCACTGCGCCACCTACTGGAGCAGCACGGCGATGACTTTGACTGGTTCTTCCTGGTGCCTGACGCCACCTACACCGAGGCGCACGGACTGGCACGCCTAACTGGCCGTCTCAGCCTGGCCTCCGCTGCCCACCTGTATCTGGGCCGGCCCCAGGACTTCATTGGCGGAGAGCCCACGCCAGGCCGTTACTGCCACGGTGGCTTTGGAGTGCTGCTGTCGCGCACGCTGCTGCAGCAGCTGCGCCCCCACCTGGAAGGCTGCCGCAACGACATCGTCAGTGCACACCCCGACGAGTGGCTGGGACGCTGCATTCTCGATGCCACCGGGGTGGGCTGCACTGGCGACCATGAGGTGGGGTGATAAGCCACCCCACTGGTGCCTCCTATCTGAGTTTGTGCACTTCCCCCTGAGAGGCAAAGAGGAGGTGGTGGAGATACAGGCCTGGGTTTCCATGCCAGCTCTGTCATTTTCTATCCCTGTCACCCTGGGTAAATTGCTAAATCTGAGCACCAGTGTCCTCATCCATGCCAAAGGAAGTAATTATTGCTCAGAGTTGTTATAAGGATTAGAGAAAATAAGGAAGCCTTACATAGAGTAGGCATGCAATGTTAGTTATTTTATTTGAGCCCCTGGACAGCTCTGAAACAGGATACATGCCATTTCACAGATGAGCTAGCAGAAGCTTGCCCAAGGTCACACAAACTCACAACTGGTTGAGGTAGACTTAAACCCACAGAAATGTGACTCCAAGTCCGCCACAGGTCATAGGAACAGGAAATGAGATGCTGTGAGACAAGGGGGAAGGCAATCCCATCCCATTGTGGACCCCTTCCCTTCCTCTCCCCAGGGGGTGCACTATAGCTATCTGGAGCTGAGCCCTGGGGAACCCGTGCAGGAGGGGGACCCTCGTTTCCGCAGTGCCCTGACAGCCTACCCTGTGCATGACCCTGTGCACATGTATCAGCTGCACAAGGCTTTTGCCCGAGCTGAGCTGGAACGCACGTACCAGGAGATCCAGGAATTGCAGGTATGATCTGGGCTTGGGGGTGGTGGGCAGAGAAGAAGTGGTGAGGGGAACAGGATATGAGAGGTCTCAGAGATCCCAGAGAAAGAAAAAAGATGGTGCCAAAATCACAGAACAAACCTACTTCCCAGTCCCTGTCTGTTTCCACATTCTCTGAGGAGCTTCCAGAAACCTTCCTTTTAACTCTTAGGCTGTCTCCATCTGGGGAAAGGAAAGGTGAGGACCCTGGGCGGGCAGAGGTTGGCAGAGGACTGGAGACCCATCCTGAGTGGCACCTGTGGCCTACCTTGTCCCCCAGCTGTGTGCTGGCCTCTCTGGTCTCTCCCTTGCTCATGGCCTGTTTCTCCGACCCAGCGGGAGATACAGAACACCAGCCGTCTGGCCGCTGATGGGGAGCGGGCAGCTGCCTGGCCTGTGGGCATCCCGGCACCATCCCGCCCAGCCTCCCGCTTCGAGGTGCTGCGCTGGGACTACTTCACGGAGCAGCATGCCTTCTCCTGTGCTGATGGCTCGCCTCGCTGCCCACTGCGTGGGGCTGACAAGGCTGATGTGGCCGATGTCCTAGGGGCAGCCCTGGAAGAGCTCAACCGCCGCTACCACCCGGCCCTGCTGCTCCAGAAGCAGCAGCTGGTTAATGGGTACCGACGCTTTGATCCAGCCCGCGGTATGGAATACACGCTGGACTTGCAGCTGGAGGCCCTAACCCCACAGGGTGGCCGGCGGCCCCTTACCCGCCGGGTGCAGCTGCTTCGGCCACTGAGCCGCGTGGAAATCTTGCCTGTACCCTATGTCACCGAGGCCTCACGTCTCACTGTGCTGCTGCCTCTGGCTGCTGCCGAGCGTGACCTGGCCCCTGGCTTCCTGGAGGCCTTTGCCACTGCAGCACTAGAGCCAGGTGATGCTGCAGCAGCCCTGACCCTGCTGCTACTGTATGAGCCACGCCAGGCCCAGCGGGCGGCACATGCAGATGTCTTCGCACCTGTCAAGGCCCACGTGGCAGAGCTGGAGCGGCGTTTCCCCGGTACCCGTGTGCCATGGCTCAGTGTGCAGACAGCCGCGCCCTCACCGTTACGCCTCATGGATCTGCTCTCCAAGAAGCACCCGCTGGACACATTGTTCCTGCTGGCCGGGCCAGACACGGTGCTCACGCCTGACTTCCTGAACCGCTGCCGCATGCATGCCATCTCCGGTTGGCAGGCCTTCTTCCCCATGCACTTCCAAGCCTTCCACCCAGCTGTGGCCCCACCACAAGGGCCGGGGCCACCGGAGCTGGGCCGAGACACAGGCCACTTTGATCGCCAGGCGGCCAGTGAGGCTTGCTTCTACAACTCCGACTATGTGGCAGCCCGAGGCCGGCTAGCAGCAGCCTCGGAGCAGGAGGAGGAGCTGCTGGAGAGCCTGGATGTGTACGAGCTGTTCCTGCGCTTCTCTGGCCTGCACGTGCTGCGGGCAGTGGAGCCAGCACTACTGCAGCGCTACCGGGCCCAGACGTGCAGTGCACGGCTCAGTGAGGACTTGTACCACCGCTGCCGCCAGAGCATGCTCGAGGGCCTCGGCTCCCGAACCCAACTGGCCATGCTGCTCTTTGAGCAGGAGCAGGGCAACAGCACTTGACCCCACCCTGTGCCCCTGAGCCCTGGCACAGCCGCACCCCATCTCACTCCTCCCCAACAACCGGAGCCACCTGCCAGCCTCGCCGGACAGGGCTGGCCAAGGACTCAGCCCCCAGGGCAGCCCACTGGTCCCCTCTTTCTGGCTTTATGAGTACTTGGGCTCAGGACAAGCCCTGGGGGAAGCGCCCCCAGAACCACCCCCTTCTTACCCCAAACCCAGTCTCTCTGCCCCTTGACACTGCTGATTCGGGCTGTGGCCTCCGTATATTTATGCAGTACAGTCTGCCTGACACCAGCCCCACCTCAGGGGTCAGGCCCTGGGGGCTGGGCTGTAGATGAGTTGTTGAGGAAGGGGGAGCTGAGGGAGGGGGGGCAGGGCATCTCCCAACTTTTCTGTTCTGGGCCCCTAATGAAGCTGCCTGCCTTTAATAAACCGGCTGAGAGTGGACTAGTGATTCTGAGGCTTTGAAAGTGAGCCTGGGGGAGGGAGGGTTGACTACACATGGAGGCTTCCCTTGTCCCTGCTGGGGCCTGCATTTCCTTCCACCCCAGACCAAGTCATGCGTGTACCCAGCCCCTCCCCAGCCCCCAGCACGTGCTTGGTCACACATACACAGAATTCTTTATGCTTCTTTATTCCCAATTTTGTCAGCACTTTATAAAATGAGACTGGAGGGAGAGTGGCCTGAGAAGGCTCCCTTCCCACCCTCCAGATTAGCCAAGGTCAGAAAGGTCTCCTGCCTGCTCCCTGTGGAGGGACTCTGGGGGTGGGGTTGGTGCAGGGGGAACTGGGAGCTCGGCCAGGCCTGCTGGGCTACACACTCCCCCTGCCAAGAGGGGAGGCTGGGCCGGAAAGGGCAGCCCCGCCCAGCACTCCTGAGTTCTTGGGGCTCCCGGTCTCCTGCTGACATTTGGGCTGGGACCCTGGCTGTGCCTGAATCACCCACCCTTGTAGCCCCACCCACCTTCTATATCTGTATCCCACCCCCACCCAGTCCTCCCTAAATATATACAAATGTACAGAGGGTCCCACCCCTGCTGGGGTGGGCTCTATCTTCCACCTCCCTCTCTCCTTCCCTCCCTTCCCCTCCACAGGGGACCACAGTCTGGTCTCCAGCCCTCCCTGGGCACCAGCTGGGGGGTGGGGGAGAACAAGAAGGACCCTTGTGCAAAGCAGCTGACACCCGGGTAGGATGAGAGAGGAACTGAGTCCTGGCCCTCCCAGGGAGCACCACCCCCTCCCCTCAGCCTCTGTCTCAGGAGCAGGAGGAGAATTTGCTGGGGATCTGGGGAGGGGTCCCAGATTCCTGGGTCCTCTCAGACACAGCACCATTCTAGCAAGCGAAGTCTTCAAAGAGGCCTCCTGGGGGGCCATGCGGGTGGTGGTGGTTGGGGAGCAGGCTGCTGGCCCCCCCACCCTCAGCACAGCCCCGGCCTGGGCAGGGACTCTGCAAGATGAAGAGAGAGTGGGGCAGGGAGAGCTCCAGTGGTGCCCCAGCCTGGCTCAGCCAGCCTTTCTTTGACCTTCCTCCCACGGGCTAGTCCAGAAACAATGGGGCTCCCCGCCCCAGGGAGAGGGTGCTGGCTCCGCACTCCACAGGGCTTGTTCTCACCTGTTCCTTCAGCTCTTGCAGCCCCAAGGTGGAGATACCCCCAGCGGAGGTCCTCAGGGGGGTCTTGGGTCGCCGCCATACCCGCTTCAGTCTGTCCCAGGACACCTTGGGGTTCAGGGTGGGGGACAGCAGTGGGCTCAGGAAATTTGGTTGAGAAGGGAGGGCCTTCCCAGGCCCAGCTCAGAGGACTCGCTGCCACAGCAAACCCCTAGTAACCCTCCTGCCTACCGATCCCCTTCTGGCTCCTCAGGGCCCTCAGGCCTTCCCTGTACTCAGGGTAGCCAGACCAGCCCCAGCAGGGCGCCCGTGCTGCCCCCTCTGCTTTTCCCACAGCCTCCCCCACCCCCCACCCCCCTGGCCGGGGCCCTTGCCTCATAGATGTAGTCGAGGATCTCCAACAGCGTGAGGACGCTGGCCCCAATGAACAGGCCCATCTGTCCCCCGAGGTCTCCTGGGGGCAGGAGAGCAGGGTCAGAGGAAGCAGGCCAGGCCGGCCCACCCCACGCACGCTGCAGGCAGGCAGGGCCGTGTCTCACCCAGCAGGGCCGACAGGCCATAGGCTGCTCGCTGCTCCACGGCTTCAGAGGTCAGGGCCTCGAAAAAGACGTCTAGCACCAGGAAGTTCTCCCTGTGGAGATAGGAAGTGTATGTCCATGTGGGGCCACTCGGGCAGCTCCTCATAGGAGGCAGCTGGTGGGCATCCTGATCTGAGACTCCCTGCCCTGAGAAGCTGTGGCCATGCCCTCGGGTTCCCAAGGCTGTGAGGGGAGGTGGTCCCAGGTGTGTGTTAGCTTCTTATTTTGAGGAGTAGGTAGCAAAGGACCTGGACAGCAAAATAAAACTCCTGAAGGATTCCCTCTTGAAGCAGCAGATAGTGTTCACTTTGCCTCATCCTTATGCCTCTCTAGAACCTTCAGTGGCTCCCTACTGCCCATCAGTCCACTCCAAAATTCCTCACTTTCAAAGCCGCCTGTGCCCTGTCCCACTGCACCTTTATATTCAAGCTGCTTTCTTTGCTGCTGCTCTCTAATGACCTCCTGCCCAGACTGCACCCTCCCACAGGTCTCTGTGGGACCTGCAGGGTCCCATGGCTGCAGGGTTCAGACCAAGGATCAGCAGAGCCCCTCCTGCCTCCTCCTGCAGGACCTGTGCACCTCCCACCCCATCCTGTGCCTTCCCTCCACACCGCACACGCACTCCCGAGCATTTAATGGCTCCCAGGTTGCCAGGGAGAAAGACACATAAACAAAGACATCAAAAACAATGGGGCATATGGAATGACAGAGATATATACAGGGTGCTGTGGGAACTCAGATGAGGTGTTTGGACCGGGAAGTGCCTCCTGGAGGAGGAGACACAGGCTGTGACTTGAACGATGGGTAGAGGTTAGTTAGAAGAAAAGGAGTGTGAGAAACATTCCCGGCAGAAAGCTCATCCTGAGCAAAGATGCAGCTCAATTCCAGTCTCCACCGTGCCCAGGCATGAGCACACACGCACCGTATATAGGTCTCGTTGCGGTTGTACTTCCTTGCCAGGTACCGGGCTGAGCCTCTGTTGGGGATCTTGACCATGGAGATTTCCTTCCCGTAGCGTGTCAGGTTGCAGGGGGTAGGGCAGAAACATGGGCCCTCGGAGCCCCCACCCAGGGAGTCTGCAACACAGAGGCACCAACTGCAGTGGGAATAGGGTGGGGCGTGGGGAGGTCCAAAGGCCCACGAGCTTCAGGGAGGAGGCACAGGCAGGTCCACATGAGGGACTTTACTGGCCAGCTGTGGCACTTCCTAGAGGAGACTGGCTGGGGGTCCCCTCCTGGACCAGCTTCCACAACCCAAAAAAGCAGGTGTAAGCAGAACCCCCCAGCACCCTTCCAGCACCCTGGGACAGGAAGGTCCTCATGGCTCAGAGGGAGGGCAGAACCCATCCACCAGAACTAATCGACTACATGAGGCCTCAGACACACAAGGAGGTGTGGAAAGGATGCTGAGATGGATGGGTGGATGGACAGATGGACAGATCGATGGGCAGATGGATAGACAGGATCCACATGCTTGGTGTGCTAGGTTTTCTCTGCTTGCCCCTTCAGATCCACTCTCCTCCCTTCTCCACCTTGCTCTGAGCCCCAGATCAAGAGCCTGATCTCTGCCAAGTGCATCACCTAGACTCCCTTGCCCTCTGGCTTTGGGTCCGGTTCAGGAGGCCCCAGCAGAATCAGAGGGTGGGCGGGCAGAATATTTCTTCCTCTAGCTTCCTCACTGCATTCCTCCAGCCATGCTGCTGTCAGCTGGTCCTCTCAGATGCCACAGGTCTCTCTCTGGGTTACACAGAGCTCCCCTTCTCTACCCTACAGGCCTAGGGATACAGGGGTGAAGGCTCCCAGGTGTTGCTAGCTCTGTGGACCCTCACCATGCCTTGTGGCTCCCTTACCCCTGCTCACATCATCTGTTCCTTCACTGAACCCTCTTCAATTACCTCTTTGACAGGTGAAGGTGGCATGGGAAACAGAGAAGGTCTGGATGTGGGATTCCGCTGCCCAGCTTCTCAAACCCATCCCCAGGATCCCAGCACATCTGGATTGCTGCAGTGAGCACCCGGCCAGTCCCGGGCTTCTAGTCCTCCTTCCCTCCTATACCATTCCACCTCTCATCAGACTCACCTTCTTGCCTGAGGCCCCTCCTCCACTCTTTCCACTCCCTCCCTGTTCTCTGCCCTCCAGCCACACTGACCTTTCAGTGCCCCAGACACAGCACACTCTCTCTGGCCACAAGGTCTTTAGCACATGTCCTCTTTGCACCTGGCTGACTCATGCAGCCTTCAAGCGCCAGCTAATATGTCCCTTTCTCTGGAAATCTTCCCTGCTTTCTGAGGCTGGGGCCTTGTGGCACCCCTGAGGTTCCCCTATCCAAGAGCTGACACACTGTGTCATAATGCCTGTCCACGGACCTGCTGGGCTGTGAGCTCTGCAAGGGTAGCGCTCTTGCTCCCACTCTCACCTTCTCACCTCCAGCACCCAGCACAGGCTGCAAAGGTCTGGATGAATGAATCAATGAATGGATGGATGGATGGATGAATTGGAGATCAGGTGAGACCTGTGGGCAGATGGGGCTTGCCTTACCCACACCGATAGCCACCAATGCATTTTTCCTGAGACCAAGAGAGAAGTCATTTCACTCTTTCAGCAAGGGTAAGCTCATTAGCTGAACCAAGATGAGCAGCCCAGCCCTTGACTCCCAGTCCTGGCTTCTCTGCAATTCCCCACGCTGCTACCTCCACTTACCCAGTGTCTACACCTGCAGAGGTCCTCAGCCCCCCCCCCCACTGAAGTATGGGATAAGGCTCAACCCCCAGGAAGAACCCTCCAGAGAGAGATTGGGAGGAGAGGCACCAAGACAGTAAGGAGAAGGTGGACAGAGACAGGCAGAGGGCGCTGCAGAAGCAGGGAAGGGGGAAGGCAGCACGGACCCAGGATGTGGTCGGCACACTCGATGTAGATATTTGGCGGGCAGATGGTCTCATTGCCTGAAAGGAGAGAAAATTATTCCTGGAATCTACAATCCTTTCTCTCTCCTCCACCACATACCCAATGCACACAAATATGCATGTTTGCACGTTCAGATGAATTTATACACATTCATACATATAAGCATGAAAATGCATACATGCATATATGCACAAAAACATATGCACACTAGTATGCACACACACGTTTGTATACATGTGTCTGAGCAAATGCACACAAACCCTGACAAATATACAAGCACAGATGCACATAAGCACATGCATACACAAACACATATTAACATGCACACAAGCATATGCGTGCCTGCATTCCCAATGCATATGTGAAAACATAAAATCCCAAATGCATACACATGCACACTCGCACAGATGTAGACACGCACACGTGTTGTACACATGCATTCTGCCTGTGCACATGAGCAGTGCCCTGCCTCTGGAGGCTCTGGAGTTGGCAGGGTGGTACGAAGAGCTGGCTGGGGGTGGGGAGCCCACCTGGCATGTGCACCATCCGGCAGTGGCAGCGCTGAAGTACGGCCTCCTTCTCACAGCGCAGCCGGCAGGCAGACACACTGTAGGCCGAGTAGCCCTGAAGCTCAGGCTCCCTGAGTTCGCTCTCTGCCCGGCAGTTGCCCCAGGGCTGGGGCAGATAAGTCAGCTGCAGAGGTGGGGCATGATGAGGTCATGCCCAGGAGCCCTGCCCAGCCCTTCAGTGTCTGCAGCCCCAGGAAAGTCCACACAGCCAGCTGGTGGGCTGTGAGTTTCTGGGGGCAGGTCTGGTCAGCATCCCCTCTGAGCCCTAAGGCACAGCTCTGTGCCCAACCCAGGGTCCAGCTATGGTGCTCACCCGCTGTTCCTGGCAGGACACAAAGGTCTGGAAGCCTGGGGATACCCCAAAGCCCAGCTGGTGGATGTAGGGTGGCTCCTCCTGGCTGTGGATCTGCACCCGGATGCCTGCCTCGAACGACGTCTCATCTGCACAGCAGAGATGAGGACCTTTGGAAACCCACCCCGGACAGAGGGCCCAGGCCCGAGTCCCAAGGTTGGCCCTTGTCCCTTTCCCGCCTGCGTACTTGTCTCCCTCCAGATGGGCAGGTATTCCTCCTGCTGAATGTCCAGCATGATCTCCAGGCCACTGCCCATGCCCCCCGCCCGGCTGGGCAGCGGGCTCTGCGGGTCGGCGTTGAAGGTGTAACACTTCCCATAGCGAGTATAGACCTGGGGTGGGGGTGAGAGCAGGAGGGGAGATGGAAGGAGAGGCTAAGACAACTCCAAGTTTCCCCATCCTCCCTGAGGGTCACTGAACCGGCCTGCACATCCCTGTCCCATATCCCAGCAACCAATATACAGTCCTGCCTCTCCCTGAGTTCCATCTTTTCTACTGACATCCTCCCTTAGACAATGAAAAGGTATCTCCAACTGAACAACATACCAATAGCAGAACTCCTGATACCCTCCCAGATTATGTCCCCCACCCCTGCCACCATTCTCCTCCTCTGAGTAAAGGGTCTATCCCATTTCTCAAGTCAAAATCCCTGAAATCTTCCTCTCCCTCACCCCACATGCAATCCAACAGCTAGTTCTGGGCTACTTCTGATATGTATTTAGAATCCACCCCCTTTCCTCAAGCCCCCAATGAGTCCCCTCTCACCATCATCTCCTCCTGACAGTCCCCCATCCTCGCCCCTCCCCCACAGCAGAAGTGCTCAGAGACAATCAAGCCATCCCCCTGGCTTAAAACCCCAACAGTGGCTTCCTATTTCTCAGAGAATGAAGTCACACTCCTTCCCTAGCCCGAACGTCTCCCCGTGATGTGACTCTTGCCTGCCTTTCCCCCACATCGCCGCCCCCCCAATCTCTGTGACAAATGGAAACATCTGGACTCCTTTCCTCCTCGGGCTTCTATTGCTGTTGTACCCTCTTCTGGAATGCCCACCCCCACACACAAGCTCTTGGCAGGGGTAGCTGTCCATCTCCTGAGCCACAGCTCAAGTGTTACACTCATACACCACACCCGCGTTCACAGTGTCACCCTCCACCCACCCACGTGTTTACTGGTTTGCTCAAAGTACTTATCAAGACCTGAGATGATCTTGCCCATCTACGTGCCTCCGGTCCATTGTCCGTCTCCCCCCACCAGAGTGTCTGCTGCACAGGAACAGTCAGTGAGCCTGTGTGGCGTCCCCAGCACCTGGCCCAATGCGGGGCACAAGCGCAGACGCCCAGCGCCCCTTCCTCTGCGGGGAGTTCCCGGCGTGGACAGCAGATGGCGCTGACGCCCCGGAGGTGGAAGCCGAGGCTCTGGCCGGGGATTTAGCGGCCACCAGGAGTTGCGCAGCGGCAGGGGTGGGGAAGAGGTTGCGGGAGAGGCGGGTTCTAGTTCCCCCCTGCCAGGCTCACCCCACAGAGACGAGCCCCCGGGTCAAACCCATCACAGGCAGCACCTTCCCTGGGGGCGCGGGGTCGGCGCACTCAATCACGCGCGCGCGCTCCCCCGCCCTCTCCTCGGGAACACTCTCACTCTGGTAAAAGCTGGGAGAGATGGCTTGAGGCGGTGTTAAAGGGAAAAGATATCCTGGCTGCCCGGCTTCGGAGGGAGCGCGTGGCAGGGGGAGGCCGGGTTGAGGGTAGTGAACGTGCGGAGTTCTGAGAACCGAGGGTCCTCCTGAGACATCTGGTGGAAGGAGGTTCAGTCCGCTGTCGCCTCCTGGGTTGACCACCCTGGCGCAGTGCTCCAGGGACTGCAGCCCTGATCTTTCCTTCACGCAGTTCTTCTGTCACCCAAGTACCCTGCCTAGGATTCCTAAGACAAAAACACGTGCATAACAAAGAAAGTACCTTGGAGTTTACAGAACGTGGTGGCATCTGCTGCCCCATTTCATCCACTCAGCAACTCAGGTATCAGGTAGGTTTAGTTACCCAGGTTATTAAAAAAGAGGAAACTGCAAATCAGAGAGGTGAAGTAACTTCTTCAAAGTCACACAGCTAGGGAGTGGAGGAGGTGAAACTCCTCCAGATGCAAGGCTCAAGCTGTTCCTACCACTCACTGCTGGCACCCCCCCCCCCAAGCCTACCCCCATCTCAGGACCCAGCTCAGCCCAAATGAAATGAGACAGGAATGTACTCCAATGCCTGTCCCTTTCTTTTCCCCTATTTCTCCTTCCGTTCTGCTCCATTTCTCTGTGCCTTCCTCACCCTTTCTTTTCTATATCTGCTGCCTGATTTGTTGTTGTTGTTTGGGTGTTTTTTTTTTTTAATTTTTTGAGCCAGGACCTCACTCTGTTGCCCAGCTAGAGTGCAGTGGCATGATCATAGCTCATTACAGCCTCAAAGTCCTGAGCTCAAGTGATCCTCCTGCCTCAGACTCCCCAGTAGCTGGGACTACCACCACAAACCCAGCTATTTTTTTTTTAATTTTTGTAAAGATGGAGTCTCACTATGTTGCCCAGGTTGGTCTCAAACTCCTGGTCTCAAGCGAACTTCCTACCTTGGCCTCCCAAAGTGCTGGGATTAAAGGCATAAACTACCACACCTGGCCATCCACTGCCTCTTAATTTCTCACCTGTCCCTTATTTCTCTCCTTTCCCCCATGCCCCCCACCTGTCTGTATTACCCTTGCCCCACTCCCTGCTGTGTGTATATCTCCGGGGCAGGAGTGGGTGTTACCCACAGTTCAGGAGCACTCAATATGCCCCAGGCACTACTTAACATGCTCTATCTAGTTGAATCCTCACAACTAGCCTATGAGGTAGGTATTATTATTTCCCCGTTCTATGGATGAGGAAATTGAGGTTCAGAGAGTTCCGCTGATGTCCCAAGGTCTCCAAGATCAGAGTTTCTCAAGCTTTAATGTGCACACAAATCACTGGGGGATCTTTTTAAAGAAAAGATTCTGATTTAATAGATGCAGGTGGCTGGGGGTGGGGGGGTGGACAGGGTTGAGAGCCTGTGTTTCTGACTACCTGCTGGTCCATGCACCACTTTATATAGAAAGATGCAGGGGCAAGAGTCCAGCAAGACAGCCTGATTCTGGACTCATGCGCTGATATGCCACTGGAGGTGGGGGAACCCTGAAGTGGGCTCGGTGCAAGATTCCTGGGTGCCCGGTGGTGTGGGGAAGGCAGATAGGAGGAATGTATAAGTATGTGCAGAAATCTGAAAGTACCCAACCTTTTCCTATTTCAAGCCAAGAAGACGCTGGAATCAGCTCTTGCTGACGCAGCCAGTTTTATGTGTACGCTCTAGTTGAGAGGCTAAACAAGGCCTGGGCTGCATGGGGGCCGGGTTATGAGATGCTCACTCATGTCCCTCAGCACCACCTCAGCAGAGCCCTGACTGCCAGGCAGTGTCATGGGACTGTGAACTCCCTGAGGCTGGGAGTCCTGCTTCCCTCTGGGCACCCCCAGAATCCAGCGAGACGTGCAGAAGGTGTGCGGTGGGGAAGGAGAGTGAACACTATCAAACGTCCCCACTTCGTACCAGGTCTGTGATCGGTGCTTTTGATCTCCTTTCTCCTTTGAGCCTCTAGGAAACCCACATGAGGTAAGTATTGTTGCCCCCATTTAATGATGAGGTAATGGAAGTTCAGAGAAGAAAAGTGACTTGGCTAAGGGCACCCAGCAAGTAAATGACAGCTGAGATTCAAAACAGAACTGAACCCCAAGTCAAAGCACAGAAGGTGCTTATAAAACACTAGGTGGGTGTTCAGTGAACAAATGACTCTTGGAGGCTCCTGACCCTGATGGGGCTGGGGCAGCCTCCCCACCTGATACCTCTAACATACAAACACGGACACGTGCTACATGGCCTTGAGTCCAGCGCCATATAGGACAAAGTGAACGCCTGGCTGGGGAGGGAGGGATTACCTGGCACACGAGTCCTTGAAGTGGTTGTGCAGAGTGGGGGTGACGAAGGGAGGTAGGTGGGTGGAAGTTGCGCAGGTCTGAGGGGCACGCTGCACAGAACGGACAGGCCACATGGGCAGAACCTGGCCACCTGCACAGCCCGGGTCAGGCCCAACTGCTAGGCAGAGCACAGCGTTGCCCAGGAGACGGTCCTTGGGCCAAGCAGCTCCTAAGTGGCAGAACTCTGGTGGCAGCACAGCCTAGAGCTTCTTCCATGGAGACGGCACGGCAGCTCAGCCACAAGGTCCCACTGGCCAGCCACTGCTCCTTCCCCACGGACTGGCCCAGAAGGAGGGTGTGTGCGCAGGAGTTGAGAGTTCAGGACCCAATCCAGGAAAGGGGAAGGTCCTGGGCCAAGGAGGGCCCTGGTGGCAGAGGGGCTATCTCCCGATCCCCCACCACTGGCCCTGTCCCCATCGCAGCCCTTGCTCACTCTCCACCTGAGCTCTCAGGTCCAGCCTCCCGGCCCTTGCCAGACCCTGGGGCCTGCCACAGCCCCTCTGGACCCCAGCAGGCCAGCTCTTTTTTTTTTTTTTTTTTTTTTTTTTTAAGGCTGGTCAAGTGGAGCAGTGGGAGTGGAGAAGGAACAAAGGAATCTGTAACTGGTTGTGATCAATTAGTTGTAAACACCACTGCACTCGGACCAACCAAGGCCAGCTCTTAGATAGGACCACATACTGCATGTACACCCTCGGACCCTTCCACTACCTTCTTACTGGCCAGCCTCTGCCTGTCCCGCTCTGACCACCTTCCCTGTCCTGTTGGCCTGGCCCCTGGCCTGGGTCTGTCTGGCTCCCTAGCCTGTGCTTGCTGATCTCAGTGCTTCTCTCAGGTCCTCCTCCACCCCTTGCCCTATCTGCCCCTAGCACCTGCTCAACTGTCCACCTGGACTCTGTTTCTCTGTCCCCTGCCCTCTGTCAGCCCATCCAGCCCCTGGCCAGTATTTCTCTCCTATAGGCCCGAAAGCCCCCTGGCCTTTCTGATCTTTGCCTTCTGCGTCTCTATCCATTTGTTTTCTTCTCCAGCCACCCCTTCATCTAGCTGTCGTCTTTGTCTCTTGCTCTCCTCCTAGACTTTTTCCTGGGCCTAAGGTCCCCACCACCATCTGTGGTGCCAAAAACCCCTCTCCAAGTACCTTCCCCCTTCCTTCTCCCTGGCCTCTCTCTGGGTGTGCCTGAGACTCTGATCAGGGGCAGGGAGACATCTGTCCAGAGCTTGCTCCTCTCAGTAGGCAGCACTGGCTTCTCTCAGCCCTCAAAGCTCCATCTATCCTCAGCTCCCATTTCTCCAGAAAGCTCTCCCTAGCTAGCTGGCTTGCATTCTCCCCCAGCTCTCCCCACCTCTTCATCCTCCCTGCACTCACAGAGCCCACAGGGTTAACAGGCAATTAGCAGGGCCAGGGCTCAGAGCTGTGGGGGGAGATGGCCCTGGGCCTCCAGGAGATAAGAAAGCAGCATGAGCTGCCAGGCCAGGCTAATCCCAGAGCTAATCTGCAGCCTGGGCGTTATCTCCACTGCCTTCTGGGCACCCTGCCTCTGGTCCTGGCACCTCCCCTTTCAACTTTTCCATGGTAGCCCCATCCCCCAGATTCCATCAGCCCTCCCCTTAGGTCCATCCCTATGCCTCTCACTTAGGCACCCCCCACCAAGAACTCCTCTCAACCGCTGCAGTGCCCTGGGGTCCAGAGTGGGGAGTGGAAGGGGTGCATCTTCATCTGCCCTGGACTGTGATTAGCAGCCTGCTGGAACAGCTCCCAGGCCCCAGTTTTATTCAGGAGTGGCCCAGTATTCAGGTTCGAGGCCTCCTCCTCTTCCACTATCCTCTCCAGGGGCAGAGGAAGAAAGATGGCATCAACCCAAAACACCAGGGGTGTCTGTGCTGGTCACAACTTCAAGGTCACAGTCAAACCCCTCATTGTACAAAGGCAGAAACAGCCTAGAGATGCAAGGTACATATCCAAGGGCACACAGAAAACAGGCAAATTCAGAAGTGGAACCCAGCTGTGTCCACTAGCCTCAGTCACCTCCCTGGGAGTCAGTAGATAGTAGTCTCAGCTCTAGCTCCACTACTGACAGCCTGTGTGACTTTGGTTAGCAAAGTCATTTATCAACTTCTCTGGACCTCAGTTTCCTCACCTGTCAAGTAGGGACAGAAATTTCTGCCTGACTTATTTCACAGGGTACTTGTAAGTCTCAAAAGAGATGAAGTATGTGAAAAGCATTTGCAAAGTGAAATCATTACACGAGGCCTCGATATTAGTAATAAAGGTGTTGAGGAGACCGACATGAACCAAGCTAGGGCAGAGATTGAGTGTTGTATGTGGTGCTAGAAATGCATACACAGAAGCCCCATAACATGGGGAAAGGAGCATGTATTTTGGAGCCTGACAAAACAGGGTTCAAATCCCACCTCTTCCACCAGCCTTGGACAAACAACCTTGAGCACGTATGTGATTTAAACTCTCTGAGCCTTGGTTTGTTCTCCATAAAAAGGGAACTGATAATGCCTCCTGCTAAGGGTATGTGTGAGAATTAGAGATAAGTTCAGAGTGATGCATGGTAGGTGATCAGAGAGCAGGGAGGCCATTGGGGCAATGGAGCTTCCTGCCAAGATGGTGCAGCTGCTTGGAGGATGGAGCTGTCAGAGCGGACCCCTCAGGCTCTTCCACCAGATGGAAAGCCCCACCTAGATTACGTCCTGGCCTTGCCCTTAGTTAAGTCTGTGGGATTCAGACTTAGTCAATTACCCTCTCTGATGCTCCATTTTTCATCTGTAAAATGGAAATAACAACAGGCACCTTTCAGAGTGTTGTGAGGAAAGAAATGTTGTGCATGACAGCACCAGCTAACATTTATTTTGCGCCAGGCACAGTTCTAAGCGCTTTACATTAATTAACTCCTTAATCCTCACAAAAACCCGATACTGGAGGTACTCCTATCATCCCCATTTTACAGACAGGATAATGGAGGCACAAGGAGGGTAAGGAACCTGCCAGGGACCAGGCAGTCTGGCCTAGAGTCTGTACTCAGCCACCGTGTGATACACACCTGGCACACAGCACCTTCAAATAGTAGGTGCTCAAGAAATGATGGGTGTTCAGACCACACTTATTTGTCCAGCACCATTTGTTGTGTGTACTAAGCACCTACAACGCGCACCAGGCATGTTCTAAGTATCAGGTTTACAGCAGGGAACAAAACACATGAATCCAAAACACATAAACCCAACAATCGCACAAGTAGAGATCGTTACTAATTGTGATTCATAGTATGATAGGGCAACCCAGCCAAGGCCACAATGGTAGAATAGGAGTTCAATTTGGCTTGGAGGGTGACTTTGATCAAGCCAACTGTCCTACCCAGGAAGGGCATCAGGTCATGCCTCAGCGGCCAAGACACAGGGGGAATACACTATCCCCCTCAGCAGACCTGGCTTTACAAGTGCGTGCAGGGGCCCCACTGCCCTCCCACGTGGCCAACACACCTCCACTGCCTCCACTGCCACCCGAGGCTTTTCAGGGCCACTTCCTCCCGAAGGTGGCTCCAACACTCCACAGTGTTTGTTCAAATGTAAATGTGTGAGCAGAGGTGAAGGGAAAGGAGGCGGCGGTGGAGGCCTGGCAGCTCCGGGCTGAGGCCCAGCCATCGCAGCCAGGAGGGCGAGGGGCCGAGGAAGAGCGCCGTGGTCCCAGGCGTGCGCCGCGTTTCCACGGGAGAGAACGCAGGCCTCCAGGACCCAGGTAAACAGTCAAAGCTGTTTTTCGGCCTTAAACCCTAGAAAGCCAATTTTGCAGGCGGCAGGATTTTTAATTGGTAACTTAAGTCCTTCCCTGACATTCCCGCCCCTCGATGCAAAGTTATTCGTTAAGAGTTTTGCTTACTCCGTGGAGCACACACCCACGGCCCGGCAGGAGTTGAGGGGACCAGGCTGAGAAGGCGGGGTGGGGCGGTGGGCGGGTGGGTGTGCACCCGCCGGGATCCCCGGCCCCCGCCCCCTCCCGCACACGCAGCCTGGCCGCCCAGGCCGGGCCCACCCGCACCCGGGGGCCGCACCCACCGGCTCGCGCGCCTCGCCGCCCCGCGCTCCCTCCCGCGGGGCAGGCATCCATCACGGCGCCCGAGCGCCCTCCCTGCCGTCTCCTCCGGGCTCCTCCGCTCTCCTCCCTGGGTTTGCCTCATTTGCATTCCCCCGGCTCCCGGCTCCTCGGCAAAGTGACCTCCGCACACAGCAGCGCCAGAGGCTTCCACCGCGGAGGGAGACACCGCCGCCCGCCGCGGCCGTGGAGGGGGACGAGGGGGGCGGGAGCTGGACAGTCGGGCGGGGGTCCTGGGGAGACGCAAGCGGAGCCAGGGTGGCTGGCGGGCCTGAGGCAGCTTAAAGGCCTAGTGCGGAGGGGCGCTGGGTGGGATTTGAACCCGCGACCTCAGATCCCCAGCCGGGCGGGAGTGAGACATGGAGATCAGCACGAGGCCCAGGGAGCTGCGCCCCAGAAACGGAACCCCCTTGCTGGGAACCCGGGGCTCCAAAGACCCTGCTTTCCTCCCAGTTCACCCCCGCTGTGGAGGAACCAGCCCCACGGGGCAGTTGCCCAGGGGTCCCCAGCGCTGGGGGGGGGGCTCGTCCAGCCCCCACTCCGCTCGCCCCGCCCCCGCTACCCCCGGCCCTCCGAGCGCCTCCCCTCCCCCCGTTTGGTATTTACACCTTTCACACATTTGTAAGCTATTATCCTGTCCACGCTTAGTCACCGCTGAGCCAAGCGCCACGGATTTAGCTCCTTTAATCTTTCCTCCTAAATCAATCCTCCATTTCCCCTTAATCATCCCGTGGCTCCTCTCTGAACTCTCGCTGCTGCCTCGGCTGCTGCAGCCTCTGCCTATCTCTCTGGAACTGCTTCCCCTCCAACCCAACCCCAACGGGTGTCCCAAGGGCATGGTGAACATTTTGGGGGTGGGATGGATTTCCAGCCTGGGAGTCAAGGGAGGAAGCACGGATACCCTCCTCCCCTTCCTGGAAAACACACAGCATCTGAACCTCTCTGTCTCCACTCTCAGGGTCTCTGTCCCTGTCCTCTTACTTCCCTCTCCCCCAATCTAGGATGGCTCTGAAGACCTAAGTCTCCACCGCGATTTGCCCCAAATACCCCCAAAACCCTGGCAGGTCTTCTCCCCTTAGGCCTCCTGTCCCTGGTACTGGCTGTCCCCACCTTCTCTTCCAGCTGTTCAAAACAAGTGGGGTACAGGGAGAGCCTAGAAGGCGCACTGATAATGCCCTCTCATCCCCTCCTCCAGGGTGGCTGACCCTCTCTCCCTGACCACCCTCAGGCTCCACCCCCCATTCACTCCCTACCCCCTGCCCGGTAGGACCCACTGACTCAGGGGCCTCAACCTGAGAAGCCGTGAGGCTCCGCCTTCCCTTCCCCGTGCTCCTGGCAGGCTCCTGCCCGCCCAGTCCTGATGCTTTCTGCCCCAGGCTGGACCTGCCAGAGGCCGCCCTGCCGCCAGCCACCAGAGGGAGCAGATTCCTCTCGGGAAGCAGAAGGGCAGGGGTGGGGGTTCAGAAAGGAGCACGGGTTGGGGAGAAAGAGGGAGGATTGGAGGGGGACGGGACGAGGGGCCATTTCTTCAAATGCTAATCAGCATCTTCCGGCAGTGCCGTGAGAAGCTGAGCTGATAATGAGCCCAGCTCGGGGCTGATTCCTGATTAATGAAGAGGCCACAGGGCTGCTGAGTGGGGCTGGGTGGAGCATGTCCCTCATGCCCTCCGCACTGCCCTTGCAGACCAGCCCTCTGTGACAGTAACAGTCCCTGCCCATCCCTGCTGGGCCAAGCCATTTAAATCCTCTTTTACTAACTCCACCGCCCAAGCAGCCAGGCTGAGAGCGCCCCCTCCAGGAGGGCCTGAGGGGCAGCAGCCAGTGTGTGGGAGGGAGGTGGGGACGGCGGGTACACCAGGTTCTGCAATCTGTGAGTTGTAGGTAGTCTCCGATATTTTTAAAATCAGTTAAAGTTTTATTAAAGTAATCAACATTTGGAGCTTCTTTTGACAAAAGGCAACAGGGCTGCCGTTGCCAGTCTAGGCTGGGGGCCAGAAAGGATCAGGAATGGGGGGCTGCTTTTGACAAAACCCACCAACACTGACTCCGTCGAAAAGGGCAACGGGTAGCTGGAGCTGTCCCCTGCGAGGCTGGGTGATCCTCAGTTCTCACACCCTACTGCGTGCCCTCACTGACTTGAGCCACCTGCTCCTGAAGGCAGGATCGACCCTGAACTAGATGTTGAACTAAATGTGCTCGAGGTTCACGCCTCAGGAGAAGATGGGACCAGATGGGGACACAGCGCGGGACAGGGGGTGGAGAGCAGAGTTAAGCTCCTCCGGTAGATAAGAGGCTTGGACCAACCTCAGGGAGAACCCCTTTCCTTCCAGAGCCAAGGGGGCAAGGGGCAGCCTTAGACGCTCTGACCCAATGGCAAAGGTATGGAGTTAGGGTGGAGTGTGGGGTAGCTCTTCCCATGACCAAGGGCAGGGGTGGAGGAGCAGAGACTGTCGGTATTGGCCTGACCACACCAGGGAAGAGAAAGGGCTAAGAAGAAAACTGGGGCCGGGCGCTGTGGCTCACGCCTGTAATCCTAGCTCTTGGGAGGCCGAGGCGGGCGGATTGCTCAAGGTCAGGAGTTCAAAACCAGCCTGAGCAAGAGCGAGACCCCGTCTCTACTATAAATAGAAAGAAATTAATTGGCCAACTGATATATATATAAAAAATTAGCTGGGCATGGTGGCGCATGCCTGTAGTCCCAGCTACTCGGGAGGCTGAGGCAGGAGGATCACTCGTGCCCAGGAGTTTGAGGTTGCTGTGAGCTAGGCTGACGCCATGGCACTCACTCTAGCCTGGGCAACAAAGCGAGACTCTGTCTCAAAAAAAAAAAAAAAAAAAAAAAGAAGAAAACTGGGATGGAAGGAGGGGGTGCTGGGGCCCCCAAATTAGAGGCCGGGACAGCCAGAGAGTGATAGAGGACTGGCATGCAGCTCCCCTTGCCTGGGAGCTGTCCTGACAGGCAGCTGGGTGGAGCTGGTAGAGGAGGGAGGAGGGCAGGGAGGGGAACTGCCCAGCTGGAAGAGGCCTTGTCTAATTGTGCCTGATTAGTAGAGAGGAAGAGAACAGGGCGAGTGATTAATAGTCACGGCAGTCACCAGCGTGTGGGGAAGAAGGGTCGGGAGGGGGAGGGAAGCCTCAGAGCCCAGAGGGGATGTAAGGCACCCACAGGGCCCTCATCTCCTGGCCCTCCAGAGCCTAGCCTAGCCCTCCTTGAGGACCCCAAGGAGAGCGGCTGGGTCGTACCCCAGCCTCTTTAGAGCTTCTCCACCCAACTCCCATGCCTCAAGTTTACAGACAGTAGAATATAAAGGACCAAGGTCATGTCCTGCACCTGAGAAGAAAGGTACCATTGCTCACATGGTGTTTCCAGACACCCCAATGACCCCAGCCCCCAGACTCAGGCCCTGGCCTCAGCTCAACCTGGGACCTCAGCCCCGAGAGTAGACAGCCTGACATCCGATCACAGCCTGCAGCCATTACCTTATATCCTTGGGTTCCTGTAATTCCCAGCCTGGCCCTACCCAGGCAGTCTAAACCTCATTCCTAGGGCTATGGAGAGCTGTGCCGTCCAAGACGGCGGACTCTAGCCACATGTGGCTATTTGAATTGAAATTCATTTTCCGTCACACTAATCATATTTCAAGTGCTCACTAGCCACATGTGGCTAGTGACTACCATATTGGACAGCACAGACACAGAGCACTTCTGTCGTCACAGAGTGTTCCCTTGGCCAGCACTGATCTAGACCGTGTGTGCACTGCTGCACATGTGCACACATGTGTGCATATTTGGGTGGGCTGAATAGAATGGGATGCCAGAACAGGGCAGAGGAGGGTGTGGACTGGAGGGTCAAAAGCAGGGGAAGACTAGGTGACAGACAATAGCGGTGACCCCAATGCATGGGCCAGAAACCAGTAGGCAGTGCTAGGAACTGTCAGGTTAAAGACAGCCAGGAATTGAGGTGGTGGCTTTTTTTTTTTTTTTTTTTTTTGAGACAGTCTTGCTCTGTTGCCCAGGCTAGAATGCCGTGGTGTCAGCCTAGCTCATAGCAACCTCAAACTCCTGGGCTCAAGCAATCCTCTTGCCTCAGCCTCCCAAGTAGCTGGTACTACAGGCATGTGCCACCACACTTGGCTAATTTTTTTCTATTTTTAGTAGTTTCTAGCTTATTTCTAATTTTAGTAGAGATGGGGTCTCTCTCTTGCTCAGGCTGGTCTTGAACTCCTGACCTCAAGCAATCCTCCTGCCTTGGCCTCCCAGAGTGCTAGGATTACAGGTGTGAGCTGCCGTGCCCGGCAGGGTGCTGGCATTTCTAACAGCTGACACGTACAGAGTGCATATACTGTGTGTGTGCCAAGCAGTGTCCTAAGCTCTTTACAAGCGTCTCTTGATTCCTCAAAAACAACCCCGAATTTTTAGTTTCTAATATCCTATTTAACAAATATACAGACATGCTCACAGAGGTTTTTTTTTGCTTCCCCAAGGCCACATAGCTTAACGGGTAGAATAGAGGTTCAAATCTAGGTGGTCAGGCTGCTCCAGAACCCACACAATGGGCCACTCCAGTGTACAGTCCGCAGCTGAGAGATGCTGAATGTTAGAGCCACCCTTGCATTTTACAGCTCAAGAAACAAGCCTAGGGAGAAAGTGCCTTCTGTCTTCTAGTAAGAGGCAGGCTGAGCGCAAGCTACAGCCGGGAAAGTACAGCTGGGCTTGGAGCATGGAGGTGAGGGTGTAGACGGTGGCAGGAAACAGGGAGCAAGGGAGAGCCAGCTACAAGGCTGGGGTGGGGGACATAGAGGTGGTGGTAAAAGTAGGAGGCATAGGTGGGAGTGGCTCAGCATGAGACTGGGTGAGGAGGGGAGAGGGAAAGGGAAGGGCTGAGGTGAGCTAGCTGGAGCTAGCAGGGGTGGAGAAGAAGACACCCCCCCCACCACACAGGGCCCTCTCCCCTCTTTCTCCCCTCTTCCGTCCCCTCCTCTCAAGACCGCCTCATCCCTTAGGGCTTTCCAGGGCTCCTCAGCCCAGAGTGGCCTCTCTCTCTGAACTCGGGCTCTTCTTATCCATGCACCTTGCCTGGCAATTGATCCTGGCACCTGACGACACTGCTTGCATGGCTGATTAACTCTTGCATGGTTGCTTAAGCTTTTGAGTGTCCTTGTGCCTGCTCCACCACAAGACTATAGGCTGCTTGAGGACAGGGACTGGGAACAGGGCTTCCCTTCTTTGCTGTGCCCCACAGCTCTGAGCAGGGAGCCCAACACACAGTAGGCACACAGAACCCCATGTTGATTGATCGGCTGACTGATTGGGAGCAGACGAGGGGATATTAGGGAGTGTGGGGGGAGAGCGATTGCAGTGGTAACAGAAGCAAGAGCAGCAGCAGAGGGGACTGGGGGAGGGTGCATTACCCGGAGTAAAAATAGGCTGGAAAATGTGACATTTATTAACTTGGATTCCGGAGGAAAGGTCACAGCAGAGTGGGGAGTGGGAGGGAGGAAACAGGGAAAGCAACAGAAAACACAAACCAGCCCCTTACTGAAGCCTGGCCTGTCTCTGACCACCTCACCACCCTGGCGGGCTCCCAGCAGTTGGTACACGTACCCATCTCCCCACTTTAGACCCCATCGTGGACTCCACGTCCTCACCACAGTCGAATATGGACCTCGCGTCCTCATGAGAGACCCCATATCTTCATCTGCATGCCCCTTCTCCAGCCTTGCCCCACAATACACCTCACCTCCCTCATTGCCATGGATCATGGGCCCCCATCCCAACCCACAATTCCAGACCCTGGTGAATTTGGTGCAGACTCAGCCGGAGAATGCCAGGTCCAAGGGAGCCTTGCACCGAGCAGACAGGGAAGGTGTGGGCAGAGGTACCAGACTGGGCTGGGGACGTGGAGAGTAGGCGCTGGGGAATTCCTGCCTCTGATGCTGGCTTTGCCCTCCTCCCCGCACTGTCCTGCCCTAGCTGAGCTGTGAGCCGCAGACTTCTACACTCCTCCTCTCTCCAGCTCCACGGTACCGAAGGCACTGTGGGAAATCCACCCTCACTCCTCCCAGCCATCCCCAGGATTCCGTGGGACTCCCTGTTCTGGTATGCTGCAGGTCCCTCCTGCTGTCCTGGAGGCCAGGGGACGCTTTGCCTCCCCCTGTACTTCCTCAGCCCTCCATCCTTTCCTCCCCTTCCCTCTCACTCAGGTCACAGCACCCTTCCCCTTTCCTGCCCACCCCCAACCAGGGCCTGAGACACAAACTCCCACTCAGGGACACAAAGGCCCCATTGATTTCTGCCCCAACAGCACCTGCTGAGACTGGGCTCTGCCCAGCCCCCAGCACAAGTAGGACAGAGAAGCCCCATGGATCCTAAAGGCCACACTCACACCCCACCTCCTCCTTGGGGCTCTCCCAGCCCTGGCTTTGAGGAGCAGTGATTTTTTCCCTAGGAGAACGGGTGTACATCCGGACGATAGACCAATGCCCCCTTACTCTTGTCCCTGGACAATGCTCTCCTTCCTGTCCCTGGATTTCTACCTAACTCCTCCACCCAATGGCAGGAAGCCCCAGACACTGCAGGCAGGGTGGGGGCCAGGAGCCTAGTTGGAGCACGTTCCCTGGTGACACTGAGGGGGCACGTGAGTGAGAACCTGGCGGGGTTCCCCATCACTGGGGCTGGCTACTGGAGGCTGGGCCAGAGTGGGCACCATGTTGACACCGTGCATTTGCATATGCAATGGGCAGTGGTAACAAGGATGAAAACACACACACACACACACACACACATACACACACACACACACACACACACACAATGCTGGGAGCAGACCGTGGATGGGGGCAGGTGTCTCAAGCACCATGAATACTAGATACCCTGTGATTGTGGGTGAATGGAGCACTGACAGACAGACAGACAGCATACAAGACACACCCACCCCCTCACACACCTGAAGGTGGGTACTGTGTGTTTGCATTCACACGTAAGTGAGAGATGGCGCCAGCAGTCCCCACATGGGGAGCAGCAACTGAGATAGATGGGGGCGGGGGTGTCACCAGAGGGGATGGCAGCCACAGCGTGACCCTGTCCTTGGCAGCTAAGCAAAAGCTGGGATATGGGCGAGGAGATGAGTAGCTCTCTGGGTGTGTGGGTGTGCAGGTGTGCACGTGAATGTCGTGACAGAGACGCTGAGTGTGTGTGCGAGAGGGAGTGTGCGGGGAAACTGTGTCCCCGAGCAGTAGATGTGTGTGTGTGCGCGCATGCCAGGGCAGCAGTGAGGGTGAGTTATGCACATGAGAGTGCATCAATGATTCCCAGTGCCAGAGCCAGGGCTGGGCAGGGGAGCGGAGGGGGCCTGGCCTGCGGGAGAGCTGGAGGGGCAGAATGAAAGAGGGATGTGTGAGGGAGCCTGTGAAGGGGGTGTGTGAGACACACAGGGCCAGAGAAGAGACACTGGCACCCAGTGTGCATGAGGACCAGCTCTCTCCAGCCTGCCTGCCCAGCCAGCTCCCCAGGAGGCAGCCCTGAGTCCTTCCCTAGCCGGAGCCCCCAAACACCCCCTCCCCATCACCCTCATTTGATGGGGAGAAGACTCCAGTAGCCTCAGAAGAAAAGGGGAACAACAGAAAAGTGGGAGTCAGTTGATCCAGCCTTGGGATGGTGCGTCCCTTCCCTGAATGCTGACCAGCTCCAGGACACCTGGGCCCGCCCCCAGGACACCCCGCCCCAGCCCCCAGAGCTGGACACTGCAGCCGCAGCCAAACCAGGAAGAGGAGCGGCAGCCCTGGGGTAAGCCCCTGTGCGTCCACTGCTCCACGGCTGGGAAGCCAGTGGGAAACACCAGGCTCGGGGGAGACACGAGGCCAGCCTCTGGTGGCGGAAGGAAGGGAAGCCCTGTTGAGGATGCCCCTGCACACCCCTGCCACCGGCTCCTCCCCACCCCCTGGCCTCTGGCTACCCCAGGTCAGGCGGCCCAGCTGGCAGAACTTACCACGGAGAAGTTGCTGGCGGAGCAGTGATGCCCACTGAAGTTGCAGCTCTTGAGCATGTCGGCGAGCTGGTGGCCAGTGCGGTTGAGGATGTCTACCATATCGGGCTCCGGGTAGCGAAGGCCAGCGGCACGGTGCCCATCCCTGTCTTTAGGGGGCAGCCCTGTCAGATTGGCCAGGTGGAAGATGTCAGCATCGCTGAGTGCCGAATGTCGGAAGCGGTTGATGTTGCAGAGGGTGACAGCTGGGAAGCCTGCCACTGGGGCTGGGGCAGCAGGGTCCATTGCCACCAGGTGAGGCCGGGTCAGGTAGCCCCGGGCCAGGCCGGCCGCCTGGTAGAGGAAGGCGGCCAGCGAGGTGAGTAGGGCCAGTGCCCACAGGGTCCTGCGCAGTCCGTGGGGGCCTGGGCCACAGGCCCGGCCCAGCCCGTGCAGAGTGCTGGTGCTGGCAAAGGTGGCCAGGTCCCGGGGGGCAGTTGCCCCCGGAGCAGCCCCCAGGAGGCTCTGCTCATCCCCTGCCTCCTTCTCCTTGGGTTTCGCATCCTCCTCAGCAAATTTGATTTTGCACACAATCTCGATCGGCATCTGTCCCCGGCTGCTGGGACTGGCCAGAGCCTCCCTGCCCCTGTCTTTCCCTAGCCAGCAGCCCCGGTGCCCTCCGGAGTGGCGGTGGTGGCAGCGGCTGCTCTTCTAAACTCAGGGCAAGCGGGAGGAGGACGGGGACAGGGTGGGGGCCCGAGGTGGGGGAGTCACTCCCACTCCCAGCAGCTCCGCAGCCCTGGTGCTGCCTCTGCCGCTGCTGCCTCTGCTGCCGCTTGTCTCTCTCCTCGATCGTCTCCTTGTGGCTTCCCTTATCAGCACCAGCACAGCTGTCAGCCCCTGCGTGTGTCCCTGCAAGCGAGCGAGTGAGCGAGAGAGCGAGCGCTGCTCCGCCACTCCGCCACGCCGCGCAGCCCCAGCCGCTCCGCTCAGCATGTGCTCCGGAGCCCACCCCGTGCTTAATAATTCAGGACATGTCAACAGCGTTTCACCGGCAGCATGGGCGGCAGGAGCCAGGCCAGGGGAGGGGGCAGCCCCCAGCCCGGGGCAGGGATCGCAGGACGGGGCTGCCCCCTAAACTCTTGCTACACCCTAGCCACTCTTGGGGTCCCCAGATGTCCCCACTCTCTGGCCACCCAGGGAAGAGTGCTGCACTCAGTCCTCAGCTCACTCTCTGCCACTTTTCTGGACCATGCCATAGGAGGGGTCAGCCAACTCAGTCCCCTACCTCCTGGCCTCCCTGACTTCAGCACCCAGCCACCACCTGATTCCACTACCCCATTCACAGCAGCTTCCAGAAACTCCTTGAGAGAGCCACTTGTTTGAATGAGGGAAGGGAGGGGAGGGGAGAGGAGGAAGACAAGACAGACCAGGGGACAACCATGAGTCCACCAAGATTCTCTGGCTTCCCTAGAGCTTTGCTCCCAACTTCAGCATCCACCATGCCCCTCCCTGCTCCTCTGGGAGAATGGCTGCCCTCTCCCTCACTGCGCCTCCAGCCCCAGCCTCAGTCACTCATGCGTCTGGGACAGTGCCCTGGCTGACTTTCACATCTGTGGCCACTTTGCTTCCCCAAATGTTCCCCAAATCCCCTATCACAACCAGGC
Source organism: Microcebus murinus (assembly GCF_040939455.1). NCBI lineage: Eukaryota > Metazoa > Chordata > Mammalia > Primates > Cheirogaleidae > Microcebus > Microcebus murinus. Next base: position 89,835,126 of record NC_134111.1, on the reverse strand, counting down.
TTGGGGAGAGGGGCACTGGGTAAACAAGCTGGGGAGCACTGGAGAGGTATGATGTGGGGGGCTCTCATATGTAGGGGGAGCAGGCGGTACAGGGTGAGGAATAGCCTGCCCGGTGAGAGTGTCGAAGGGAGCAGGGAGCTGTGCTGGGCTCCAGGGGGAGGGAGTACTGTCTTGGTGAAGCAGATACAAGGGGTGCCCGGCCACCTGGCAGAGTGGGGCAGGGGAGCCCCAGGGGGACTGCTGTGTTCCTGTGGAGGAGGAGCAGGCTTGGGGACAGTCGTCACAGCAGGGCTGGGAGCCTCTGTGGGCTGGCCAGGGGGGATGCATCAGTCGGTACCCCCAAGGTGGGGGTGGCAAGGATGAGCCGCTCATGCTCTGGGGGCCACGTGAGAGCGTGAGCCCTCATGGGGGAGGAAGCACTTGTCCCCTGGAGGAAAGGGGGGCTGATTAATCGGGGCGCTAATGAGCAGCAGGGAGAGGAAGCTCAGAAGGGCGGAGGGAGGCGGCTCCATCGATCCAAGCCGAGGAACCAGCAGCTGAAAAAAAAGTGAGAAGGGAATCGATCTGAGGGAAACGGCAGCTGCTGGGGATTAGAGCCCGAGGTCCACTCGCTGCCCAATGGCCACCCCACCCCCTGCGGCCACCCGGACACCTGCGGCAGGCCTGGCCCCATGGGAGAGACCCAGGGATAGCTCCCTTGCCGGCAGGGAGCCACTTTGCCCACCCTGGCTGCAAGGCCAGGTCAGGCCCTATCAGGGTCGCCCCAGCATGGAGCCTGCCCCATACCCAGTCCTGCATGCATGGCGCCCTGCCTAGGTTGTCCCTACTTTTCAGCAGAGTGGCTTCCTCAGGGGCCCCACACCTGGGCATCCCCACAGGCCTGGATGGGTCTGGGTCAGCTGACTCCCCAGGCCAGGCATATAAGACCCCTGGGCTCAGGTGCCACCTCTGGCTGGGACACAGTGTCCCAGAGGGGAGAGTGGGGTTGGCATTGGAAGCAGCTGCTGAGTTGGAGCTAAGGGTGTCCAAGTGACCACAGACAGTCCCCCTCTGTCTGCCCCATGCCTAGATAGCCCCCTCCCATGCTCTTCCCTCCCTGGTAGACTTCCAGATCTTTCCAAAGCTCTCCCCACTGTTCCTCCCCATCCTTTTCTCTCTTCCCCTTTCTCCCAATATTGATTTTTCTTTACTGGGTTTTTTTTAAAAGGTGATTTAATTGCTTTTTTAAGGTTATTTCAGTCTGGGTCTCTGCCAAGAAAGCAGGGAGCTGCCCCCCAAGCTCCCCCCAGCACCCGCTGCTGCCCTGGATTCTGTACATACCCCTGAATTCCCCTGCCATCCATTGAAATCTCGGGGTCACACTCTCCCCACAACATGGCCTTCATCATGGCTCAAATCACACCCTTTTTCCTTTCAAGGGATGGCAGGAAGCCTTCAACCTCTATAGGGAATGAAGCTGGGTGGTAACTGGGTATGGGGGAGCAGGAAGTGGGGTTTTTGTGGGGAGCCCCAGACTACTGGGATGTGGAGTGGTTAGCTGCATGCACACCGCACCATTGCCCCACACCCAGCTGTCTCCAATTGTCCCTAAGTCCCCATCATCCAGCCTCGTAGACCTCCAGGAATGTGGTTACGCTCAGTGGGCGCCCCCCACCCTTCCAGCTCATCTCTTGACCTTTCCCTCCTCTCCAGTCTCTTCCGGCCCCCTCCCAGTCCCTCTGTACCCCCTTCGCCTCTGGCCCGTCCCCTCACCCCTCCCTCTCCCCGCTTCCCTGCCTGCCTCCCTCTCTGCCCGGCTGCAGTTGGGTGATAATCTCCCTCATTTAGCCTCCCGGCTGCTTCCCCGGCTCATTGCCCAGCTGGTCCCTGGGGCCCGGCCCAGCTTCTTCCCCACCCCCACGGCAGCCCTGCGCCCAAGCTCCCCATCCCTCCCTGCTGCCCCCACCCATTCCCGGGGGACCAGCTGCCCCTTGCAGTGAAGCTTCAGGGCCAAGTGTGGTCCGCCAGGACCTGAGCTGGGTGTGGGCGAAGGGAGTGCAGGGAGGGGGTGTTGCAGGGTCAGAACACGAAGCCTCAGCCAGGGCTCCTGAACCCTCCCTCTGTCCCCATTCACCGGATTTGTTGCCAGTCCAATCTCCACCTACCTCCACCCCTCAGGGAATGAACTAGGCTTCCTGCTGCGAGAAAGAAAGTGGTAGATGAGCTGGCAGGTGGAGACTGGAGTGACTAGGCAGAGCACCGGGAATAGGGGGCAGAGGCTGAGGGGGTGATCGGGAGAGCAGGACTCCCTGGCTTAGGGGCCTGGGAGGAGGCATGGATGTTTTGGGCAAAATCCCACCAAGGGAGACCTGAAGACCTCCCAGGACCCAACCTGGGGGGCTCCAAGGAAGCCTCTTATTGGCACAGGGACCCCCAACCTGGCCCCCAGACTCCCTGCCTGGCTGGCCCTATTCATAAACTAAACGACCCCCTAGCTCCTAGACATCATTCTCCTAGGTGGTCCCCAGCCTCCCCTGCTCTCAGGGACACCCCCTGGTCACCCTCCCCAGCCCAGACACCTGGCTCTGGTGTGGATCAAGGGATGAGCCAGTGTGGGACAGACGTGGGTGGGAAGGGACAAGGATGGGGGGGCCGGGCCGGGCCGCGCCAGGCCTGGCTGGTGAGCGAGCAGCGGTGACAAACGGGCTGTGCGGGGGCCGAGGGGCGGGGGGCGGACGGCGGCTGATTTATCTGGGTTATTTATGCTGTGGACGAGGCAGGAGAAGCGGTTAATGAGAGTCCCAGCGAAGGGGGTGGGGAGGCCCGAACGTGATCTGAGGCGACTGAAGAGGGTTAGTGTCCCACTGCCAGGCCCTGCCCCCACTGTGGGCCAGTATCTTTGCACCCCCCTGCCCCATCCTCCTAGGGCGAGCCGGGCCAGCATCCTCTCCTGTGTCTCGCACCAACACCTCCATCCCCTTTCAGATGCTCCCAAGCCGAGGCAATGGGTCCCTCGGACTGAAGGGGGCCAGGTCTGGGACAGTGGGTTGGGGAGCAGGAAAGGGAGGGCAGGAAGAGGAGAGATAAAAACTCCTGGCTGGCCAGAAACTAACAGTCTATGCAGCCCGCAGGGAGGGTTGGGATGGAAGAGGCATGGTGGGAGTGGGTAGGCAGCCCCCAGGCTTGCAGCTGAGGCTGGAGAGAGGAGAGGGCAAAGGGCATTGGGGTGCAGATCTGGGGTCAGCCAAGAGCCACAATGGGGGCCTGAGTGGCAGAAACAGACTGGCCAGGAAGAGGGGGCTGGCCAGAGAGCAGAGAGAGCTGGGGAAGGAGGGGGAGATCCGGAGAAGGAGGGGGAGAGGGCTTTGCAGCAGCGAAAGCTGCTGGGAGCAGATAAGGCTGCACAGCAGCGGGAGGGATTAAAGCTCTGAGGGGCATGGGGGGGCGGTGTGGGAGGGGGTGGGGGGCAGGGGGGGAGGGTTGAGGGCAAGACACCAGGGCCAAGGAGATGAATGGGAAAAGTGAAGGCTGCAAAGGGGGCAGGATTTAATCAGGGGCGAAGAGGTGGTCATCGACTGGGAAAGGAGGAACTCCTGATCGTCTGTTCTGGGGAGGGGGCCTTTCTGCCATTGATGGGGCCCCCATACTCTACGCGTGTCAGGGGCAGCAGAGCTAAGTGGAGAGGGGTGCCTGCTGAGGGTAGGGTCCCGGCGGATTATGGGGGGAAGTGGCAGGAGCCAGCCCTGGGAGCTGCTGAGCTGATGGCTGGAGACACTGAGGGCACAGAGCGCCTCCTTGAGGCAGCCAATGGAACACAAGAGAGCCACAGGGAATAGGGCACGGAGACCCCACTGAGCCCAGGCTGCGGGAAGGACCAGAGTTTTGGAGGAGGCTTCTTTGTGGGGAGGGTGTGGGCTTGGAGGGGGCAGGTGGCTTCCCAGGGTTCATGCCTCAGACCCAGACACCCGTCACCACCCCCTGCCCTCCCGCTCTCTGAGCCGCCCCCAGCTCCCTCCAGATCAGAGCCCAGGGCAGCTCCAAGGTGGCCGCGGTGACAGAGGGGAGCCCCGGGGGAAGGAAGGGGAAGAGGAGGGGCTGGGGGACGGGATCGGGGGTGGCAGGCGGGGCTGGGTAATTGCGTGTTTGCCAGTTCTCCCGTCTCTGCACACGAGGGAGCGTGTGTTGGTGGGTGTAGCTTCGCCTCAAGGAGTGTCTGTTGGCAGAGGTGTCAGTGTGTCTGTCTCAGGGGTCTGGGCTCTCCTTGGCCCACGCCCACCCCCTTTGTGTTTTGGGGAGCGAGGCTCTGGGCACACCCAGCTGTGCTCCGTGCTGAAGCGGCACATGTGGCGGGGCCCAGCTGTGCCTGCTTCCCGGAGAGGAGGAGGGGGCTGCAATCTGCTCCCCCATAATGGCTGCTAAGTGCTGGGGGAGGGGATGAGATGGTGGTGGGACTGGGCCCCGCACCCCCCAGCCTGGCCAAAGGGACAGGAGGGAGATGAGTGCCCTGCCCTGCCTGCCCCACCCCAGCCAGGCCCAGCCAGCCTCCCCAGTCTGTGTTCTTGGCTCAGCCTCTCCCCTCTGCTGGCTCCTGAAGCCCATCCAAATTTCTCTCCACTCAGTCCCTGTCCCCAGCTCTCCTCCCCTGTCGCCCCATCCAGCTTGGTGCCAGGGACCCACCCCCCTCCCCGGCCCCCAGCTTGCTCCCCCTCGCTGATTTTACAGAATGATCTTTTTATGGAAACCGAAAAAAGCGCTAATGGCAGGAGCACACCCCTCCCCCGCATCCCTCCCCCCCTTGTTCACCCCCTACTTCCCACCCATTCCCTCCTGTTTCTCCCTCCTCAATCCCTCCCTGGGGCTGGCACCCTCCTACCCCAACAGGGCCAATGAAGGCTGGGTGCAGGGTCCCAGAGGTGGTGGAAGAGGGCTCCCCTCCAGAGGCAGGGTGCTCCCACACCTTAGGCCCCTCCCTGCACAGAAGAGGGCTGGAGAAAAGGGAGGGCATTACAACTTCTGTCCTTAGACCCCCCCCCAACAGTGGCTCCCTCAGCCAACAGTGGCATGTGACAAAGATTCAGCTTCACTACCTGCCTCCCCTTCAAACACTGACCCTGTTCCCTTCCATGCCTCTCCCCACCATGTCCCCACCCCCACTGGGTCTAGGAGGGGGATCCCGGGGGCCAGGGCCTGACACAGACTTATTGGATTTCACGGTGTTTTGCTGAGAAAATAATTAAATTATCATATTTATGATGGAGCTGCCACGGCCTCTGCCAACCACTCGGAACAGAAGGGTCAGGACTGGGGGGAGGCGAGGGAAGCAACCAAGACCCCCGCCCTAGGGCCCATCCCTCTCCCAGCCCCTTCCTGACCCCAGGCCCAGAGTGGGGACCTACAGTCCCCTCCCAGCCCCACACAGAGGGATGACGGAAGGCCTGGGATGGAGGCAAGGCTCAAACAGAGGCAGGTTACCGGTCAGGGCTGTCGGAACCGAGGCACACCCTACAGGCTCCCACACAGCCCTGGGAGGTCACATCCAGCCTGATCCCGACCTCAGCCCAATTCCAGAGGAAGCACATCTTCCTAACTGCCCAGCTACGAAGCCACGAAATCCTGGGCTCTGTCCCAGTCCCTGGTGCTGACAACAAGGCCCCCAGCACCCTGCCGCCTGCCACCCCTGCCTGCTGCCAGGACACCCTCCTCCCTCCACCCACACCCTGCCCCCCCCATTCTCTTCGGGTAATTAGATTCCTCTCAATTAGCAGATTACGATCATTACCAGCTCATCTGGCAACTCGGCTCCGCACCCACAGCTGGGGAAAGGGGGGCACCGAGAGGGGCACACGGGGGTCATGGGCAAACACGAGATGGTTGGGAAAGGAGGGTGGAGACCTCCCAAAGGGCAGAGCCAGGGTGATGGGAGGTGGCCTGGCCCCTCCCAGAACAGGGGGCCTCCCACTGAGCTTCCAGAGAATGGCACCGGCTCAGATCTGCCCTGGCAGCCAGGGGAGTAGGAGACTGAGACTGGAGGCCTCAAGCGGGGGTGGAAACCCCCACCCCGCCAAAAGCCAGGCTGGGAGCAGATGGCGCTGGCAAAGCGGAAAAAAGGCCACGAATGGGGCTCGGCAGGAACTGAGCAGAGTGAGCTGCCGGGACCAGCCTCCAAGCCTGTGGCCCCTGCGCCCGGCCCACCGCCCAACTGAAATCCTTCGTCCTGCCCTGCGGGACCCTTACCCCTGAGAGCCTGAGCCAGGCCCAGTGGGGAGGGACAGGGAGGCAGGCAAGCAGGGCGAAAGGGGGCCAGGCGGGCTGGGAGCCTAGAGGGCCTTCCTCCCGAGCAGTGCAGGAGGCTGAGGCTGAGGCGGTGGGAGGGGGAGATTTACCAGGGCTCCAGATTCATTATTCATGAGCCCACAGCTACGACTCCAATTTAAATGCTAATGTGGGGGGGCCTGACTCAGCTGCCCTGCTTCCGCCCCCACCCCCAGCCCAGGCACAGGCGGAGTCCATGCTGGCTCCAAGGTTCACGGGGTTTATTAGGGAGTTGGGAGAGAGGCCAAGAGTCCTAGGCCACCCACACTGCTCCCGGCGTGTGAAGGTCCTGCCTGGCTTCCTCTGGTCCTTTCTGGACAGAGGCTGGGCAAGCAAGCAGCAGCCTCAAGGGGAGCGGGTAGGAGTTGGGGGGGCCTTCTGGCAGCCCCCGTCAGAGGATGATCTGGTTGGTGAAGCTGCGGCTCAGCTCCTTGTGTGGCAGAACAATCGAGTTCAGGATGAGCACCTCGGCAGGGATCCGGACGCGGCAGCCTGCAGTGTGGACCGGGCACCAGGGGGAGGTCGCAGGGCACCAGGGGGACCTGGGGGCCACTGCCAGCAGGGAGGGATCCCTCCCTGCCCATCTGCGCCCCTGGCCTCATGCCCCCAGTGACTCACCCAGGGCCTGGCACACAGCAGGCACTTGCTGTTTGCTAAAAGAAGAAACTCACGCACACACAGAGGAACAAATGCTCCCCACAGACCACTGGCCATCACCTGTGGGTGTTCTCACATTCCCAGCCCCCAGGGAACCCGTACCCAGGATGGTGATGGCAGGCAGCAGCTTCCCGTCCTTGAAGAGGCTCTCACTGTCCATGCGGGCCCGCGGGTCGTTGGGGTTGGGGTCGTTGGGGGTACCCTCCACGCGGGCCCAGCGCCCCACGGTGCTCCCCCAGCCCACGATGCTGTGCAGAACACACGTGTGCTCCTGTCCAACAGGATGTGGGGGGGCGGGGGGAGGCAGCAGGAACGGGTGGGGAATGGGTGGGTACATCAGATGTGGCCAGATGCATCTGGTTCACCCTTTTTCTCTGCTCTGGGGGGCGGGTACCGGGCCCTCCCCTCAGCCCCTTGGGGTGCCACACGCTGCCATGTATACACTGGTTCCACTGGTTCCTACCTGTATTGTGGCTCCGTGGAGGACAATGCTCTCCCGGAGACGCACGCCCTCGCCCACCGTCACCCCCTTCCCAATGGAGACGTTGGGGCCCAGCTGTGGGGAAGAACACACACCATAAGCCCTGGAGGGACCTGGAGGTCCCCAGGTCCAATCCCCTCCTAGAACAGATGAGGGAGAAACGACCGGCTTGAGGCCAAACAACAGGTTGTGACAAAGTGGGGAGACCAGTGCTACCCACCCACCCTCACCGCCACCCGTCTTTCCCCTGGGTCTGGGCCCAGTGCTTACCACAGCTGATGGGGCCACCTTAGCCGTTGGGTGGATGTAAACGTTTCCTAGAAGCAGAAGAGAGGTCCTGGGTGCAAATTCCCAAAACCATATCTGGATGGGAAGGGGCAGGGATTGAGACTTCAACTCTGGACTGAGGTCAGCAGTCCTGGCTCAGAGGGCAGAGGGGGCTGTGGTGGAGGGTGAAGGTTAAGATTTGGGGTAGGGTGGGTACCTCGGATCTGTGGACCTCCTGGCGTGTGCTTAGCCAGCCGTTCTGGGTGAGTGAACTCGTAGCGGCCCAGATAAAGGCGGGAGGCATAGAGGGCTGAGCTAGGGGCCACAAAGAGGGGGCAGGGGCTCAGGGGCCAGCAGGGCCTGTGCCTATCACCCCAACGTCTTAACCCCCCAGGTGACCCAGCATCTCCACCAGAGCCCCAGAACCCCCCACCCCACCCCAGGCTCTCATACCCTGCAGACTTGATCTGGCTCCAGATCCCGTCAGTGAGGTACACATATATCTGGCCTTGCCCTGCCAGGGCCGAGAACACATCCTGTTCCAGGCGGATGGTACCTGCCCCCGGCCACAAGCCTGGAGAGTCCTCCCTGGCAGAGAGGAAGGATGCTGACATCAGTTCCCTAGCCGACCCTGCCTGTGCGGCCGACGCGGTCTCTCAGGGACAGGAGTCGGAGGGATTCCCACCGCCTCTCCAAGCCCCTCCCCAGGTCTGGTCAGGTCCTCTCCAAAGAGCTCTCATCCCAGGGTTCCTGCTCTCATCCCAGGAACCTCTCCCACCCAGCCCCAGCTTGGTGGTGCTATCACAAGGGAACGCCAGGCACAGACCCGCCCCCCCATCGCTGCCCCGTGTCCCCATGTCCAGAGGGAGTTCCCCCCATTCGGCCCTCTACCCCACACCCCCCAAGTCACCCTCCCCTTGACTGGATGGAATGAAACACAGACAGACTCACCCCAGAGCAAGGCAGCTGGTGAGGGCAGAGACAGTCACAGACAGAGAGGGAGAGAGAGATGGTAGAGATGCCAGCTCAGCAGAAACAGAGACAGAGAGGCCAGGAGAGGTGGAGAGAAAAGCAGAGACACGGGTGGAAGTGAGAAATGGCCGTGCGTGAAAAAGGCATGAGATGGGGCGATGGGCAGGGGAGGAGCAAAAGCAAAGGTCCCTGGAAGGGAACAGCTTTCAGGCCTAGGAGGGCCACCCGAGACCGTGGTGAGCGGGGTTCTGGGTGCTACATTCCCAGGGGAGCCTCGGCCTGAGAGTAAGTGTGTGTGCACGCGTGTGTGTCTGCACTGAGCGTGTGTGCACCCAACTGTGTGTTGCTGTCTGTTCTGAAAGACGTCTCTGGGACACTCAGGGCTTGAGAGAAATGGACCAGAAGGGGAGTGGGCAGGCAGTGACAGAGGAGGAACTGGGATGGATAAGGAAGAGGGACAGAATGAGGTTAGAAGGGGAGGGGCTCAGAAGTCAGCTGGAGATGACAGGTGGAGAAGGGAGGAGGGAGGAGGAAGGTGAGCAGGTTGAGATGGAGCCTGCAGAGACTGGTGTGTGTGTCAGGTCCGGGACTGGGAGTACTTGGGGTCACGGGGCCATGGGGCCTGCCTCACAGTTGCCTATCCTGCTGATTGCGCTGGAAGACATCTCGAAGAGGCTTCAGGGCTTCCGGGGAGAAGAGGTAGATGCCACAGTTGATGATGTCACTGATAAACGTGCTGGGTTTCTCCACATAGTGCAGGACCTGAGGACAGAGCGAGCTGGGTTCAGTGGAGGAGGAGAGGACCGCCACAGTCCCCTGAGACGCCCTGATCTCCAGGCCCTCCCTGCCCCTCTCTGTTGCTGCCAGGGTAGTCTTCCTAAAATGCAGTGCACGTTCTGCCACTGCTGGCTTCAAACCCTGCAACAACTGCCGTCTCCTGATCCACCTTCAGCTAAGTCCAGACTCCACGCTTTTCCCTGCCGACCCTCCCTACCCCCAGCATACAACCGCGTGCCATTGCTGCACGCCTGCGCCTGGAATGCCCTTTCCCATCTCTTCAACTGGAAATCACACGTTTCCAAACCCAGGTGACACTGTCACTCTCTCTGTGAGTCTTCCCTTGCCGGCCTCAGAGTTAGCTATTCATGCCTTTGGGCACCCCTGGCCTGTGGCCACACCTCACCCTTGACACTGTGTCATTTGCAAAGGTTGGCTTCGACTTGTCTCTCCCACTAGACTGAGGGGCCTGAGAGGTGGGGACTGCACCTTTTTGGCTGTGTTTCTCTCGTACCTACCTGGTGTCTGGCACAAACTATGTATGTGTCTGCATGTGTGTTTATATGTTTGAAATTAAAGGATGAAGAAATAAAAGGGGTGTGTAACAGTCAATTAGGTTCAGGGCAGGGGGTTTCACAAACAGGGTTAAGACCTCCTCCCTTCCTATTAAGCCCCCGCTTCATAAATGTGGAGACAATTATGCCATTTCCTGCCTCTGTGCCTTTGCACATGCTGTTCCCTCTGCCTGCAATGCCTTCCTTTTCCATTCTTCATCTAAACAAATCAGGCAAGGCTGGGTTGGGCCCCTCCTTTTATGTTCCCACAGCACCTTGTACACCACACCCATGGAAATGAACTGTGACCCCTTTCCCCCTAGCCTATTTCTCTCAAAGGGATATAAGATGATTTTTTTTTTTTTTTTTTTTGAGACAGAGTCTTGCTTTGTTGCCCAGGCTAGAGTGAGTGCCATGGCATCAGCCTAGCTCACAGCAACCTCAAACTCCTAGGCTCAAGCAATCCTCCTGCCTCAGCCTCCCGAGTAGTTGGGACTATAGGCATGCGCCACCATGCCTGGCTAAGTTTTTCTATATATATTGGCCAATTGATTTCTTTCTATTTATAGTAGAGATGGGGTCTCACTCTTGCTCAGGCTGGTTTCGAACTCCTGACCTCAAGCAATATGCCCGCCTCGGCCTCCCAGAGTGCTAGGATTACAGGCGTCAGCCACCGAGCCCGGCCTATATAAGATGATTAATCGGGGGACAAGACTGGGAGCTCCGCCCTACAGCATTCCAGCATCTCTAGCCATATTGAGTGGGGGTGACACACAGAGTGGGCACCCACCCAGCTCCTCTCTGCTCTCACCTCGTGTGTCTGTGGATTCTCAACGATGCAGCCGTAGTTAAGGGACTGAGTCCTGTTAGCCTGAAAGACAGACACACCCGAGACCGTGACCTGCCTGCTGCGGGGCCACCAGGTCTGTTTTCTCTTTCTTTTTTCTCTCCCCTGTAGCACCTGGCACGCAGCTCCGCCACTGACAGGCCTTCAGCAAGGGTGAGAACTGACAGCTGCCCTCCCCCTCCCTACTTCTGAACAGCCAGAGGGCTCGGGGTCTCCACTGACGCCTCCATTCCTGCTGCAGCAGTACATCTCCTGATGCCAGCTCCCTCTCCAACCCCCAGGGCTGCTGCTGCCTCCCTGACGCCCAGCATTCCAGGAAGCTCTCTGGATCATGCCTTCAAAATCCCCTCACCGTGGTGCCAAGGAGTAAGAAAGGGTGACGCTGGCATCTGTGGGCATCCAACATAGCATTCAAGGGGAAGTCGGAGCAGACATCAGCATTGAGCACGAAGAAAGCCTCAGGGCCTCCAGCCAGGATCTGGTCCCGAAAATGGTAGAGACCGCCCCCTGTGCCCAGGGGGGCAAATTCCTGAAGGTACCTGTTCCCAGGGACCCCAGAGCCAGCTCAGTAGATCCAAGGAGACAGATACCATGAGCCAGGGCACCTGACCCCACCCTGCTCCCAGAAGTATTCCTATTCACAGCCCACAGAGAAAAATCCATATATTCAAGAATTCAGAGATGCCCAAGTAATGATCCTTCTAGTATATGAGGGTGAATTCTGACAAATGCTGATTCAACCCACTCCTGAGAACTCACAGGCCTAGGCCACCCCCACCCCCATACATGTATGTGTGCACAGACACCTGATTGGAAGGTTAAACTCCTGTTGGGCAGTTTCTAGGAACTGGGTAAGGGGCTCATCTGGTTGGTAGAAGCCAATAAGCAGAATCTCCTGCATCCCAGGGACCTGAGAACAAGAGAAGAGGTTGGGAGAAAAAATATCAAATAAGAAGAAATTATGAGAAAATCTTTGGTAGTGGCACAAAGTCCAGAGACCACAGCCCCAGAGCACTCACTTTACCACTCTGGCCTGTTTTCTCCTCTGGATGATGAAGAAGTTAGAGGAAGTCTTAGTCCTGATCTTCCAATCTTTTATTATTAGCCTCACCCATCTGAACTGGGACCCACTCTAGGAAATATTTTGCCTACCAAATTGTATTAAATTATAATCCATTCATTCCCCCCATTTTTATTATCTGTCAGCCTAAGCTTGAGATCAGCATATGAGGTAAGGGTGCCACTTATCAAGGACCTGCATTGTACTAGGCACTTTACAAACATTATTTCTAAGCTTCACCACCCACAAAATAGGTCTAATCACCCCCATTTTACAGATAAGGAAACAGGTTCAGAGAGGGCATGAAATTTGCACTAGGCCTCAGAGCAGGCAGAGACTGAACTCAAACCAAAACCTTGCCTATCCCAATACCAAAAGCAATAAAGAAATGAGCTCCATGGTGATCAGGGTATGAATCTTGTGCTTGGTTTTCATTAAGGTTCCCAAAGCCATGGCTTTAAATTGTTTCTAAGATCCCTGTCTGATCTCACATTCCATATTTTAAAAATAGGAGTGAAATCTGAGCAGGAAGAGGACAGACGAGAGACTAGATTAGGGGAAGACAACAGGGCAGTGGCACTGCACAACTTGAGGGGGCGCCATTCATAGTGTCATCTGCGAATGACAGTCTTGGAGTTATGCCTGGTGGGAAGAGATCATGGTTGGGAAAGGGGGAGATAGGTATTGAAGGAGATGAGCAGGAAGTGAGGTTAGAGAGGACAGCCTATGGGATTACCTGGGCACAGGCCTCAATATGGTGCTGGATCATAGGGACCCCAGCCACAGGAAACAGTGGTTTGGGCACCTCAAAAGACAAAGGCCTGAAGCGAGTCCCTGCAAGTGGAGAAATGACAACATTTCAGCCTCCTGTCTTCCTCTGCCTCCACCCTACCAACCACTCCAGCCCAACCTCCTCCCCCCACTCCCCTGGCACCTCACCCTTCTGAGGGCCTCCAATCAGGATCACGGCTTTGAGCATGATGGTGACCGCTACCTAAACCTCAATTCCAGCAGAGAAATCAAGCTCAGATCTCACACCCCAACCAAACTCCAAATAGCAACATTTAGCCCAAGGTTTAATGTAGTCCCTCCCTGGACACAACATCCACAAATCCTACACATCTCAAATCCCAACCTAGATTCCAGTAGGCCTTCAAACCTCACAATGATTCCTCCCAAATTCTGAAATTCACATCCCACAATTGGATCTCTAACAGACTTCCCTCTGGCCATGAACAAATTCTGCAAATTCAGAAACTTGGTAAACACCCCCTTCTCAGACCTTGAACCTCAAAACACAAAAACCTCAAGCTCACTGATCCCCAAATTGTTGCAGCCTTGTTCTGGATCTTAAACCCCGTATCCCAGCTGCAAGCCCTGAATATTGAACTGAAAACCTGAGTGAGCCCCAGATAGTTAACTTCAATGCTAAGCATAAACCCCAAGTATTGAACTGACACTGATCTGCATTTGATGAAACCCCAATCCTAGCAAAAACCCTCTATAAGCTGAACAGGAATCCTAAAACTAACCTCTATATGTTGGACCGCGAATCAAAAGACAGGTTCCCTTGGCATCCTAAACACTGAACCCACCAACCCCCTGAGTGCTAATACTGATGACTGGTGCCGAATCTCTGGATTCGGAGGATTGATTGCCAACCCTCGGAACAACACACTGACTGTCCAATAAACCCTAGCCTCTAGCTGCCAGGGGTTGCGGACCAACACAAGCGTGGACACGCGGAGAGCTAGCGTGGTCCTCCGAGCCCGCCCTCCGCGTAGGGGGCCGGGCCCTGCCCCTCCTGCCGCCCCTCCAGCTCCCTTTACCACTAGCTCTTTCTGCCGGCTCCGCCGCCCGCTACTGCTCGCTTCTTCCGCGCACGTGTCTTCTCGCAACTCGCGAGAACTCTTCGCAGGGTCTGCTGGGAATTGTAGTTCTGAAGATTCTCTTCTTCCCTCCCCCCCTCCTTCCCTGCCAGCTTCTAACTTTGAGAGGGAGAAGGAAAGCGGCGTTGAACCCCAGGGCGTAGCCAAGGGATCGAGGGGGCGGGAGTAGTGAGAAGAAGGGCTGGAGCCTAAGGCTGGGGGCCCAGCTATCGGGGAATGGGCCCGGGAGCAGCAGCCGAAGTGGAGAACTAACTGGGTCGCAGGGAGAAGCGGGACTGGAGACGACGGGACGCGGGGGGCTTGGAAGGGGCGGGGCCAGGCCGCAAACTGCGGCGCGCGGTGGCTGCAGACACGCGAGAGAAGGCAAGGCGGAGTGCTAGGCTCCACGGCGCTTCCGACTGGGAAATGAGCGTCCGACGGCGGGAGAAACCCTGTCTCAGACTTGCTTTCTGTAGGATGAAGCACTGGGCTGGGCGCTCTCCAAACTTCCCTCCGACTCCGACGTCCTGTGACCTTGGTGTGCGGGTCTGGAATGAGTGTGCGCGCGGGTGCAGGGGACAGGGAATGGCGCCGCTACGGAACAGAATGGACGCGGAGGGTCAGAGAGAGCCACTTTATTAAGCCAGAGGAACGAGGGTCGTCGGTCCCACCCGCCCCCGGGCTTGGGGCCAGGGCGAAAGGTCGGACGGTCCTTTTCAGGCCACGTCCACGCGTGCGAAGCTCTGGTCCATGCCCAGGCTGTTCTCTACGTACACCTCGTACTTGCCGCTGTCCTCGGGCGTGGCCCGGCGAATGGTCAGCGTCGTGGTGGTGCTGCCCATCTCAAAGAACACCCTGGGGAGCAGGCACAGGGGGAGGGCGGAGCCACGGGTCAGTTTACCGGCACACCGGGCCAGGCTACTTGGCCAGCTCTGCCCTTCCCAGTTCCCCGCCCACGACCCACTCCCGCGGCGTTTGTGGGCTCAGTCCCGCCCAGGTTCCAGCCCCAGGCCCTGCCCTTGCCGCAGGTCCCGGCCCTCGCCTGTCGTCCTCCTCGATGTCCTCCCCGTCCTTGGTCCAGCCCACGTCGGGCGCAGGCTCGCCCATGATCTCCGCGGTCAGCGTCACTGTGGTGCCTTTGCGCGCCTTGGTGTTGTCGGGTCCCTTTTGAACCTTCGCGGGGACTAGAGGAAGGGAAGGGGAACGCGACCCAGTGAGGGACCTGGAGATGAGGCAGGGCAAGCGCATCACCTCCCCAGCTAATATCAAGCCCTAAATACGAGATGCATTTAACTCGCAGTATGACGTTAGGCAGATCGTTAGCCTCTCTGGTTTCATCTCCTTAGCGTCAAACATGACTTATCCCCCCCCTCCTTTGTCGCTGGGTCGAATAGAGGATCGAAAGAGATAAATCGGGTAAAAGTCCCAAAATATTCACACATCTCGCGGAGCCTCAGAGACAGCTCTGGGCAGTGGAAATTGCCCAGGGTTGGGAGCCAGAGAACCCGTCTTTTACCCTGGCTCTGCCGGTGGCTCTTTGTGGGACCTCGGAGCCCTGGCGTAAGGTGATCTAAGCCCACAATGGACTGCTCAGCCTGGGCGGGGCCAGATCCCGAAGTAGGGAAGCACGTACGTACTCCGCCGGCGCCGGCCAGGACCCTATGGCTAGCCAGGGCTGCGGGTGCCCTCAGGGTGGGGCGTTCTGCGCCTTGGCGCTGCTTCTGGGGCGCGCGTACCTTCTACCAGGATGCGCGCCGAGTCGGAGCACTGGCCAAAGGGGTTGGTTACGTTGATGCTCTACTGGCCCAGGTCTGCCAGCTCGCCACCGCGCACCACCAGTGCCACTACGTCGGGGTCCTCAAAGACGTAGCGGTACTTGGGCCCATCGCGCAGCTCCTTGCCATCCTTGCTCCAGCGGATGAACGGGTCCGGGAAAGCCGAAATGCGGCAAGTCAGCTTGGCAGCGCTGCCCTCAATCGGCACCACGTCCTTCAGCGGCTCCAGCACCCGCGGCGGCCCCTTCTCGCGCAGCTCCTTCCGGGACCTACCCGCGGGCGGGGGCAGGGCCCAGCGTTCCCACGACAGGGCCGCCAAAGCGCTGGGCTTGGGCACACTGTTTCCTGCCCATCCCCTCAGCCCACCGGACCCCTAAACGTAGGGGTTGGTAAGGAAGGGGACTGCTCCTGAACTGCTACCCTGATAAAATGATCCACTCTTGCCGGCCACCCTTCCACACTCAGTAACCCCTCTCCCCTAAGTCCAGTGACTCCTGTCTTTCATGGCACTGTGCCCTCCACACCCCCATTTAGGAATGTGCGTTCTGCAGCTCTCTTCTTCTGCAGAGCTCCAGGACTCCCCCTCACCTGTGGCCCAGGTAAGAGGCCTGAATACGAGTGGCCTAATGGCCGCACTCTGCACCTGGGGGTCATTGATATCCAGGGTACATCCAGGAGGTGGAGCCGCAGCCGCTGGTTTTTTGGCAGGAGCTGCTTTGGACATCTGGGGAGCAGACAGCAAACATGGGGGTCCAGTCTGTGACAGAGACTCTTACCATCGGTCCTTTTCCCACTTGATCAGAACATTCCAGGGGGTGGGAGTGTCTGGGGATTCTCTGAGAGTCAGACTCACCCTGGAGGCGTTGACACGGACTTGAGCTGACTGGCTGGGTTGCAGGAGACACAGAGCCCTTCCAGATGGCACGGTAGGGGACGGGCAGGTGCTTGGTTTTATACATCTCTCCCCTCCTTGCCTTGTTTGGCGTGGCTGCCCAAGCCCCCCGGCACCCCATCCCCGCCCCTCTGACCCAAGTGGTCTCCTTATTTAGCCGGAGGATGTTTGGGATGCTGGCTCAGCCACTGGTGCAGACCAGGGTGGGGGTTGGGGGAAACCCGAGCGGCTCTGGGGTGCGCTGTGTGTCAGCACCTGGACAGCTGGACAGCGGGACGTGGCCCCATCCCCTCCCAGGGCAAGGGGTAGCCATCCCACTCCTGGGAGGACCAGACATGGCCCCTAGCTGACAAGAGAGTCAGCTCACTGCCGGGGCAGCTTTATACTCAGGTCAGCCTCAGGACAGTTAGAGGGGTTTGAGTGTTTGTGGGGGTGTCCCTGAAGAAACCCAGGGTGGCCGCAGACTACATGGTCCATACAGCTAATCACAACAGGGCCACGTAGCTGTCAAAACCAATCCAGAAGCACCTGACTCTTCCCTCACCCCCGCCTCCGCTCCACCCTGCCTCAAAGTCTAGGGTCGTCATTTCCACATTGTGCCCCCTGGTGGTAAACTGAGATATACCTCGAGGGGACAGGAAAGATTTTTGAGAATAGCAGCCCTCCATGCCATCACCATCATGACTCACTCCCCTTGATGGGACATGGTAGGGTCTGGCTGGACTGCACTGTCCCCAGAGATCAGCACCAATACTGGCTCCCCACCTGACATCTGCCCAGGCCCTTTTGGGGCCATAAACTGGCAAATAGGGGCATCAAACTGCCTGGGGCAAAGGGGTTCAGTTAACCTCTCTGGAATCCAGTCTGCCCAGACCAGAGCTCCCGGGAGTAGCATTGCTTCCATTCATTGTAACCACTCACCCAGGTGTGGGGCACTGTCACCTTTTGATCAGAGCAATTTTGACACAGCTCTGCTGACATAAATTACCTTTGCTCCTCCGGGTTTGGAACAAGCAGTTCACATGCCATTTCCAATGGAGATGGGAAGGGAGCTTAAGATCAGAGGGGGGACGGGAGAGGAATTTTTACCACTTAACAAAATATGAGTTCAGACACCTCATTTTTATACAAAACACTTGCAGTGTGTAGGGGATTGGAGATTCTCACAGGCAAACTGTATATCTTCATCGCTAAAATGACAGGTAGGCAAGGCATCTCTCTGTTCCCTTCCAGCTGGCTTTAACATCCTGTTATTTTATGATGATGGGGCTTGCCTCTTCCCTGGGGTCCTGGGAAGCCAGAGAGGCTGGGCTGGGCTGGGCAAAAGGGCTGTTTGAGCTGGAGCCAAGGGGCCCTCAGCCTCAATCAGCAACACACCAGTGCCAACTCTCTGCTCACTGCTGGAGGCTTTGTTCTTTTCACTTTGCCAAGAACAGAGTTTCAAGGTAGGGAGGCCTAGCTTCCCCCTCTCCCCACAACGCCAGGGCAAGGCAGCTCAGTTCTAGGACCAGTGGCCATTCTGTGGCACTGCAGGGGAGCAGCTAGAGTCAGGGTGCTTTAGCACCCAGCAGACCCCCTAACTTGCTGTGGGGACAAGAAGATACAGGCTATGTCCCTCAGCCGCAGGAAAATCCCAGACACGACAGACCAGAGCATTCCTAGCTGGCGCTCCATGTGCTCTGACCCTGAGAGTGTGGGGTGTGGGCCTGTCCTTGTTTCTTCTGTAGCTCCTCACACCCCCTACTCTTACCACCCCCAGGATGAAACCCACTCTGCTCCAGGGGTCAGGACCACAGCTGGCCTGTCTTCTGGGCATAGTGAAGAAGACTGAGCCAGTACTGGAGTGTGGGCTGGCCCATCCCCCAAGTTATGATGAGGGAACATGTGACAAAAGGTGGGAGCTACCAGAGTCTGGTCTTGAGGGAGGAATCCAGTGGGTCTGCCAGCATTCTAGAAACTGCAGGAGGAGAAGCAGACCACAGACTCCCTTTCCCTATAGGAATAAGGAGAGGTGAGGAGCCGGGAGAGTCAGGGAAGGGGGTCGGAAGGTCCCAAGGTGCTAGCTGTATACACCTGAATGTGTTGAGGAATCCTCAGCTCTCTCTGGCCCAAAGAAGGGTGAATGCTCCTGTCCTAGGACTCACTCCCCTCCCCCATTGTCCCTCCCCATAGATCATACACAGGTCCTGCTGCTTGCCATTTTTATTTTCCTTGTGACAGACAGACAGACAGCTGCACAGACAGCTGGATGGCTGGGGGGATGGTCAGGACAACACGGGCAATAGGGATTGAATGGAAGGGAAAACTTCATAAAAGTCAATAAATAAATAAATATGCATGGGAAGAAGGACAAAGGCCATGGAGAGATGGTGGGGACATCCTCGGGCCAGCATAGAGTACCCAGAGCTGCATTTATGGGCCAGGAGATCCTGCTCTCCGTGCTTCTCCAGGATGGCAGCGGCTGGCCCACCCCCTCCACCCAAGGCCTCTTCCTCTCCTTCGCCGCGCCTCACTGCCCTCACTCACGTCTTGGCCCTGGCTCCCTGGCACTGTCTCCGTGTCCTGCCCCTGCTTCGCTGACACTCCCAGCCCACTGTCCTGACACCCTGGGCTCCTTCCGCTTCCTTCTCAGTAGCCACACTCACCCTGCCACACTCTCCCTGAGATGCACCCCCCACCCTAGAACCTTCCTAGAGTCTCCTCTCCCTATCCCTTGGCTTCTTTTCCTCTTCACTTCCCTATTCCCTTCTTGCCCTTCTGCCTGTTCCCACCCTTGCCCAGCCTGGCCAACGAGTCTCCCATTGTGCCTCCGGCCTGGGGTGACATCAGGCCAAAGCCCCAGGGCCTCTGTCCCCGCAGGTCCATGAGGTAAGAGCCCGGCCAGATGTTGCTGGTGGTGGTATCCAAAGCCCCAGGCCCACCCGGCTCAGTGCCGGCCCTGGAATGTCCCGCGGCATCATGGGGAACCCCCAGTCAAAGCCTGAGGCTGGGTTGTGGTCCATGCCGCTAGGGGCCACCAGGGTAGGAGCGCAGCAGCACCTTGTGGCGGGTGGCGGCCTCTGCCCGGCGCCGCCGCTGTTCACCCAAGAACTCCTTGAGCCGGTTGGTGGTGAAGGTGAGCGTCTGGCGGCGCAGCTTCATCAAGTAGGCGTCCTGCAGCCAGGGGTGGGCCAGGCAGTCCTGCAGGGAGGGCCGGCTCCTGCCAGGCCAAGCCAGGGCTCATGAGCCTGGAGGGGCGGCTCCTGGAGCGGGCAGGGCTCTGTCCTCCCACAGACCCTCGTCCCAGTCCTGGATTCACGCCTAGGTATGTGATTTGGGGCAAGTCTGGGGCTCAGCGTCCCAATCTCTGGAATGGAGGCAGTGACTCTGCTTCTCATAGGGCTGTTATGGGTTTTAAATAGTAGGTAGCATGGCCAGGTAGTAGAAGTAGCTGATATAATACATTATCAGGGGCAGGAGAGGAGCTGGGGGACCTTCGGCACAGGCTAGGCCAGGGCAGTCTAAGGCCAGGGCAGGTAGTGCTTGGGGTTGACAGGGTGACACTCACTCACCAGGGGTGTACTGAGAGGACCTTTCGCAAGAAGAGGGTGGCGCTCTGGGAAGTATTGGGGTATAGCTGGAAGGCATCAAAGCGGCCCCCTACAATCCGAGCCTCTGTTTCCTGCGGGTCTGGCTCATAGAATGGGGAGCGTCCACTGAGCCTGTTGTGGACGACAGTATGGTTGACACATGTGGACTGAAGATCTGCTCCCAGGCCCAGGGGACATGAGTGTAGGGGTTCTGAGGTATACAGTGCACAGGATGGTGCCACCCTGCACCTGGGGGTGCATGTGCGTGCTGGGGAGGCAGGACACGAGGGAGACGATGTAGGCAGAAGGTGGTCCCGGAGCTCACAGTGTGGGCAGAGGGGGTGGGGTGGGGCCAGGGCACTCACATGATGTAGGTGAGCACACCGGCTCCCCAGATGTCCGTGGCAGAGCCGATAGGTTCTCCCTTCACCATCTCAGGAGCTGACAGGAGACAGAGGCCAAGCTGACCCAGCTTCCTGGTAGCAGGGGAGTGGGGAGAGGCAGGGGAGGCCCCTGGGGGCTTGAGGAGCAGGATAAGGCCAGGTCACCATGGGAATGACCAGAGCAGCAGGCCCTGAAGGCCAGCAGGAAGGACAGAGGTGGGGGCAGCAGCCAGGAGAGATGTGGGATACCTGAGGGATTAGCCCAGGCACTGAATGGTGGGGTACCCAGAACTGCAGGGGAGTGGAGAAGCAGGGTCACTGGCTCCCTTGGGTCAGCTCCGAGGTAGGGCTCCCATCCAGCGTGTGCCAACACCAAGATTAAGAGCCTCTGAAATCAGCCTAGCTGGCTCCAACCCCAGGCCTGCCCCTTCTATGGGACCTGAGGCGATTTACTACAACTGTCTGGCTCGCCATTGCCTCGTCTGGGAAACGTGGCTTGTGCAGTGCTCTGAGGAACAGCGACAGTGACCATCAAGCATTTAGCAGGTATCTAAATGGTAGCTGGTTTTCCATATTTAAATAAAATAATAATTCATTCTTGTGTCTTTCTAGCTTTATCAAATCCTAACTCTGCCATTTATAACTGTCTGATTGGATAGATTCTTAACTTCAGCGTGCTTCTATTTCCTCGTCTGTAAAAGGGGGCAATATTACACCAAACTCCAGGGCTATTGTAAAGATCAGTTGGAAAAAATCCACATAAAAGACTTGGTTCATTGCTTGCATACAGTAAGCACTCAATAAATGGCACAAATGTGGATGGAGTGGGGTGAGCCCTGGCTGCTGCCCCTCTGGCAGTACTCCCATCCCCCACCCACCCTGGCTGGTCCTCTCACCCATGAACTCCAGTGTGCCCGTGCGGCGGCCAAGGGGCCGCAGGGCCTGAGGGTTGTAGGGCTGGGCACTGCCGAAGTCCACGATCTTGAGGGTGTTGTCAGGGGCCAGCAGCAGGTTGTCCGGCTTGATGTCTAGGTGTAGCACATGGCGGCCATGGAGGTAGTCCAGGCCTTGTAGCAGCTGTGCCACGTAGGTGGCTACGTCATCCTCTGAATACCGGAACCTAGGGGCAGGGGCGGGACGGTGATCTCCCAGCCCAGTCTCCCCAACAGTCACTCCCCACTCCCCACAACACCCAGCTACCTGTCGCTGAGCCCACAGAGGAGTTCCCGGTTGCCGCAGCTCTCGGCAATGAGCACAAGGTAACGGGGGGTGATGTAGGCCTCGTGCAGGGACATGAGCCGCTCATGGTGCAGCGTCCGCAGCACTTCATATTCCTGCAGGACTTGCCGCTTGCCCTCAGCTGCATAGGGCACGATCTTGGCCACGAACGTTCGCCCGGTGGCATTCTCCCGGCATGCTCGGACAACACCAAAGCGGCCCCTGTGAGTGTTGTGGGGGACAGCACAGGCTCAGACAAGAGGAGGGGACACTTCCGAAGTGAGGGCTAAAGCAGGGGGCAAGAATGCAGTAGTTCCACTGTAGACTTCAGAGTTCAATCCTCAAAACACGGCTTTGAATCCCAGCTCTGCCACTCACTGGCTCTATATCTTAGGCAAATCCCATCACTTCTCTAACCTCAGTTTTCCCATCCTTGAAAGGGCAGATGAGGATAATGCAGTATGCAACTCCCTTTTAGAGTTGTGCAGATGAAATGAACTCATATGGCTAAAGCACTCGGTACAGTGCCTGGCACATGTGAACCCAATACTTCTAAGGACCGAGATCTCAGCCTTCCTCAACCCCAGCCAGGACAGTCTGATCTTCTGTGTCCCTATGTTCACCCTACTCCTCCCTCTGTCCTCCTTCCCTTCCCCAGCCCTGCTTGCCTGGCCTTCTCCTCCAGGAAGGTGTAGGGTTTCTGAGGGGGACCCTGTCGAAGAGTGGTACTCTCTGGCCCGGGCGAGCTGCGGGGACTGCTCCCAGGGGCACTGACTACCTCCCGGGCTGGGCTGAGGCTCCGCACAGTCACCTTGGTGGGCTCGGGAGGGGGCTCGGGGGCTGGGGGCTCGGGGGCAGGTGGGGCAGACACGAAGGAAGTCACCATATACAGGGGAGTAGAGGAAGGCGCTGGTTTAACCTCTTGAGGGGTGGAGGCTGGGGTTGGGGTCCCAGTGTCAGGGACAAAAGACTTGGGCTCATTTGGGGTGACCCGGACACTGGGTAGGGTGGGCTCTGCTTGCCGGGCAGCCTGCAGGCCCCTGTGCTTTCGTGGAGGGGTTTGGGGAGGTGGACCCACAGCCTTGAGAGAGGACAAGGCCTGGCTGGGGGATGTGGGGGGCGATGAGGGGCTGAGAGTGACCAATGGGGGCGCTGGGGGAGCAGGAGCTGGGGGCAGGGCCGGTGAGGTAGGAGAGTCAGGAGGTGGGGCCCTGGCTGGCCCTGAGGTAACAGGGACCTCTTGGTGAGCAGCAGATGGCAAAGCTGAAGAATCTAAGAGACAAAGAAAATCATCACCATGCTGCCCTGGGGCAAAGCCGTGGTGCTCCAAGGGTGTAGTGGACCCTGGGCTCAAGGTCCCCTTCCTTCTTCCACCACCCCCACATCCCACCAACCTTGAGTGCCCCTGACAAGGACCTTCTCAGAAGGGTTGCTGAAGGGCCCCTGCCCAGCACGGTTGGCACAGGCCACACGGAACCTCACGGTCACACCAATTGGCAGGTGGGTCACATTGTAGTAGCAGTCAGGGATGCCTGAGCTCACAGGGTGCCAGACGGATTCCCCTGTAGGCACATGGTAGGGGGCGCTGAGGCCACAGAAGGGTTGGCCCAAGCTCCCAGTGCTCTCTGTGAAGAGCCCAGGGAGGCCCTCTGTCCAGGGAGGGAACTTGCCTTCCCAGGCTCCTCTACCTTCCACCTGCTACCCTCCCCCCTCCGTCTGTCCTGTCCCTCACCATCCACCCGCCGCTCCAGCGTGTACGTGCAAGGCGCCCGGCTGTCTCCCGGCTTCCACAGCACCAGTGCCGTGTCCTGGTAGGTCTGGGGCACCTCGGGAGGAGCTAGCTTTCCTGGGACTCCTGGCAAGAGGTGGGGAGTCCCAGTGAGACCCTATGCCCCAGCTAAGAGCCCATCACGCCCTGCCCCCATCCCCATCTCTACCCCCCTGGGCCCTGCCACAGGCTCACGGGCCACAGCCACGGTACAGGAACTGGTGATGCTGCCTAGGACATTGGTAGCTGAACATTCATAGAGCCCGGCGTGCCGCTTGCCCGCCCGGGGGATGCTCAGCAGCTGCCGCCCATCTTTGCAGGACACGATGATCACCGAGGGCTCTGACCGCAGGGACTTCTTGTCTGGGGGCGGGGAAGAGCAGGAGCAGCTGCTGAGTGAGGCAGCACATGTCCAGGCTGCCCTCACTAGCTTCCTACTCCAGCATCCCCAAACCATGCTTGCCCCAAGGCCTAGTCTGTCCCATCTCCTGGGCTTGGGGACACTTGCTGCCTCCCACTTCCCACCGCCCACGGGAGACCTAATCTCCTTACCTTTCATCCAGGAGATGTGCGGTGCAGGGCAGGCCGCTGGCAGGCAGAGCAGGGTGGCTGCCTCCCCCTCCAGCAGCACCTGGTCCTTGAGTTTGATGTGGAAGACTGGGGGGAAGTCTGGAGGGAGAGCAGAGACAGCCATCTGTCTGCAGGGACCCTGGCCCACTTACCGCTGAGGGAGGGGGGGATGTGAGCACTGGCAGCCAGCAGGGAGCAGAGTGCAAAGTTGTCTCTTCCCAGCCAGCTGTGGGAAGCAGAACCCCATGCTATGCCTTCGAGAATGTTCTTTGAGATGAGCGTCGCCTTCCCCAGGCCCTCACTGTGTTTTGAACTTCCTTTTCCTTGCACTGATTATTGACGATGCTACCTATCTCATTTTTATAAATCATTTAGAGCTGAGCCTGGTACTAAGTAAGTGCTCTATAAGCATTTGTTAAATAAAACAAATAGGCTGGGCGCGGTGGCTCACACCTGTAATCCTAGCCTAGTACTTTGGGAAGCTGAGGCGGAAGGATCACTTGAGACCAGGAGTTTGAGACCAGCCAGCAACATAGTGAGACCCTGTCTCTATAAAAAATAGAAAAATTAGCTAGGCATGATGTTGCAAGCCTATAGTCCTAGCTACTCAGGAAGATGAGGCAGGAGGATCACTTGAGCCCAAGAGTTTGAGGTTGCAGTGAGCTATGATGACACCACTGCACTCTAGCCTGGGTGACTGAGTGAGGCCTTGTTTCAAAAATAAATGAATGAATGAATGAATGAATGAATGAATAAAAATAAAAGAATTATCCAGGCATGATGGTGCATGCCCACTGTTATTCCAGCTACTCGGGGGGCTGAGGCAGGAGGATCGTGTGAAGCCAGGAGTTGGAGACTGTAGTGAGCTATGATGATGTCACTGTACTCTAGCCCAGGCAAGAGAGCAAGATCCTGTCTCAAAAAATAAAAGTAAAAAAAATATTGAAAAATAATAATGGTTAAGATCCTGCAATACCCACTCCCTCTGGGGCACAACACGGCAAGTGAGAAGAGAGGTGAGATGAGTTAGTGACCTGAGCCAAGATGGGATTGAACGTAGAACGTTCAATCAGAACGTGCAGTCTTAAAAGATCTGACATCTAGGAAACTGTGGGCAGACCTAGAAGTGTGTCAGCCTCCTTGTCCCTCTTCCCACCTGTGGTCCTGGGACAGGGTCCTAGGCCTTCTACATACTCCTTCAGGTCAACTAAGTGGTGTGCACTTTTGAAGGGGCAAGAGACAGTATCTGTACAACTGTGAACAAGTCATTTACCCTCTTAGATGCTCTATTTCTTATCTGTAAATTGAGGAAAATAATAATACCAAGCTCAGAGGATTGCTGTAATAATTAAGAGGCATGTAAAATGCTTAGCATGTGTCTAGCATACAGTAATTACCCATACATATTCGCTTTTCTTGTTGTTATTATCTCTTTAATATGCCCCACAGAGAAGCCAGGAGCAGACCCCCAGAGAAAGAGGCTGTTTCAGCAAAGCAGAGAAGCTGCCTTCACAGCTGGCTGGTGACTGCGCCCATGGTGGGGCCAGGGATGAGACTGGGGGGTCTTTGCTCCAGTGTAGCCAGCCTGTGGCTCCTTAGTGCCCTGAGGATTTTAGCTTGTGATCCCTGGAAATGTCTCCCTAGAAGAATTCCAGTCTGGCCAGGGATGGGGAGACTTGGGCAGGGGTGTGTGTATGGGGTCTGCACCCGGACAAGGAGAGCTGAGGACTCCTGGGAGCCCCAGCTGCTGCCTGTCTGAACCAGGAGGGACTGAGAGTGGGGATGAGCTGGATGGGAAAGGATGATCAGGACAGCAGCGTGTGCCCCCTTCCCACTGAACTCCACTGTTTCCCAAGGAGGGGTCCCACATGGAGGCTCCAACAACACAGGTGTGAAGTTTCAATGTTGCCTCCAGGCCAAGTGAGGGGATTGGGTATGGGGGAGCGAGAGGGAGGCCCAGAGGAGAGGTGAAAGGTGACCTGGGCCCAGCTCTGCCAGCCCCACCCCCATTCCCCAGGGCCCAGTCCTAGTTGGTAGAGCAGACTGGGACAGCCTTCTTCCTGCAGAGAGCAGAGCCATGAGGTCAGGGGACACTGCCCTGGCAGGAAATCAGCTGCACAAGCAAAATGGAGTGGGAGGGAGGCCCCAGGTGGGAAGGGATCAGCTGTCCCCGGTCCTCTCTGCTGACTCTTTCCTTTCCCTCCTTCTCCACCCTCCCCCACCAGCTGGCCTTTCCTCCCTCCTCTTCACTCACTGCAGCCCCCACGGCCCTGGCCAAGACAGGACACAATCCCTTCAAGCCCAGCTGAGGCAGGGCTGAAACCATTCTGAGGAGTTTTACCAGGAAACGGGAAAGAACAGAACCGGGGGCTTATAAAGACCCTGCACACAGCCTGGCTTGGTGGCTGTCTCCTTTCCTGCACAACAGTCTGGAAAGCCCAGCTTCCCAAAGCCTTTCTTGTAGTCCTTGAGTAATGCCCCTTCTCAGGTGGGGGATGGGGTGACCCTAGGTAGAGAATGCCTTCCTCTCGGCAGCCCTAGGATGCTTGGGCAGAGAAACTGAACTGGGCACAGCCCCAGCCCACTTCCCCCCGGCAAAGAGCCCTGAAGGCTGCTTTTCTGTGCAGAAGTGCCTTTTGTGGGGGCAAAGGAGTCAGGGAGGGGCAGTTGGGTTCACAGCTGTAGAAAGATGGAGACTTGGGGGCACAATCTAGATTGTGGTCCTCTAGGCCAAAGAGACAGTGAGAGGCTTTGGGCACACACCCATCTGAAGAGGGCGTGGAGCAGGGTAGCCCTATAGTGCTACAGCCAACTACGGAAAACCTTCTGGGGTCCCCCAGGAGAGAGGAGGCCAGCCGTATAAAGGAGTAAGTGTGGTGTCCCGAAGCTGCTTCTGGGACCCGGCTGCAGAAGGTCACACAGTCCAACTCTGGCTGCTGCACTTCCTAGCCCTGAGACTTGGACAAGATCCTTAGCATCACTAAGCCTGTTTCCTCACTTGTAAAATAGAGATGATGATAATAACAGTTCCCAATGTTGCAGTGTTGAATGAGGCAGGCTTGTGAAGCGCTTACTAGAACACTAGGCTTTGCTAATGAATGGCAGCTGCTGCTACTATTAGGCTACTATTATTGCTTTCCTGACTGGGCCCCTTGCACCCTGCCCAGGCTAGGGGGCCCAGCTCCCACCCGCAATAGCCTCCCAGGGGTGGAGGGCAGGGAATGGGGAGGTACTCACCCCGCAGCCCTCTTATTACCTGACTCACTGCGCACATACTGGTGACCCAAGTCCTCCTGGACACTGGCAGAGAGGTTTGGTTGTGATAACCCCTTGTCCTTCCGCAGCCGAGAGAGGCCCCAGCGTAGCCGGCTTCGGCTTTCCCCTGGAGCTGTGAAGCCCAGGCGGGTGAACACTCACCTGCAGCGGGTCCCAGCAAGAGCCCTCCCCGCTGCAGCCTCAGGCCACACGTGGAAAAACCGTCTAGCTCCACCCTCAGGGCCTCCAGCACGACCTCTCTGGTGATGTCCCCTGCCCTCTGCTCCTCCCGCAGCCTCTCTCCAGCGCACCCACCCTCGTCCACACTCTGCACCTGCCCCCTGCCCCTCCTCACCTGAGGAGCCGGAGGTGCCGCTGGCCTCAGAGCCCAGAGACTCGGCGGAAGGCGTGGTGGCGCCCGCCTGTGCGGCCAGCTGGTTGTGCGGGATGTCGAGGCGCCGCAGACTCTCGCCTTCCGACGTGGCCCTGCGCAGCCGTCCGAACAGGGGCGTGCTGCGACCCGACCCACTCCCCGAGTCCTCGCTGCTGCCGCTGCGCTGCAACCGGCTGGACAGCCGCTCCAGCGTGGAGCTGAGCCGCCTGCGCACCGTCAGCACCGGGGAGGCCCGCGCTGAGCTCCCGCCCTCCGAGCTCTCCCCGTCCCCGCCGCGGGCCTCCCAGGCTGGGTGCCGCTGCGCGGGCGGGGTCCGCCGCAGCCGCTGGGACAGCGACAGCGAGAGGCGGCGGACAAGGCCGGGCTCCCCGACTGCCCTGAGGTCCTGCACAGAGCGCGAGCGCTCGGGCCGTCGCACCAGCTCCAGCGGGGTCCCCGCCGGGCTGGGCCGGTACATGCCGTCCTCCTCCGTAGCCCCGCGGAAGGGGCCGCGCTCCTCCGAGCGAGAGCGGCTCAGCAGCCGCAGCCCCCGCGACAGGGGCGACTGGCGGCTGCGCTTGAATTTGGCCTCAAACAGGGCCTCAGACTCCAGGTTCTCGATGCTGCTGCTGAGGCTGCTGCCCGGCCTGGCGGGCACCGTGGGGACCCGGGCTTTCTCAGCTAGCACTGGGGGAGCCGCCGCTGAGGGCACGCGCTTCTCGGGGGCTCCCAGAGGGGGCGAGGCCACCCTGGCGAACACAGCTGCGTGGGGCTTGGGCTCTGACGGAGGCGCAGCAGGGCCCTGCTGGGCGCCCTGGGTGTGGCCCGACAGCTGAAGCGACTGCATAATCTGGGCATAGGGTGTGAGGGGCAGCGCTGGGGTTTGCAGGGCCACGGGGGGCTGTGCGGGCTTGGAGGCTCGGCCTTGCTCTGGTGTGGGTTCTGGGGCCTTGTCTTGGGCAGGCTGGGGTGCCGGGGGCTGCGGAGCATCACTGGGTGTGGTGGCAGAGGGTTCCACAGACTTGGGAGTACTGGGTTTGGGGGCGCTGCGCCGCACAGGGCTGGACGGCTGGGCCTCACTGAGGGCAGACAGGGAGGGAGACTCCTGTAGCTTGCGGGCCCCAAGCCTGGCCACCGGGATCTCAAGGGGCGCCCCAGCGCGGCGGTGCCGGCCCCGGGGCTCCGCCTCACCCTGTGAGAAGCTGCTGCTCTTTTGCAGGCCTCGAGTCTCGGGTGGGGGCTGGTGGTGGGGCGCTGCCTCACTGGAGGCAGCTCGTGCCATCCGGGGGTCCCGGGCACGGCCCCCCAGGCTCTCCAGCAGGGGGCCCCTGAGGCCGCTGACCTTGCCATCCTCAGGGCCTCCCCGCAGCAGCCGCTGGCGCAGGGCCTGCAGCCTCTGGGCGTACTCACCCTCACCCAGGCCTCCCCGGGCCAGGCGCGTGGCCCCCGGGCTGGGGCTCCGGCGCTGCGGCAGCTCCACAGACGCTGCCTTGTGCAGGCCCCGGCCCGGCTCCCGCGGCCCGGCCCGGGGCAGGGCGCTCTCGGCAGAGCTGCCTCTGCGGAGCTCTCCCCGCCTGGGGCTGGGCCCAGCTGGGGGCTCCTGGCCTGGGGAGGGGAGGGCCTGAGGGCTGGGAGCCTCCTGATCCTGCGAGGGAACCCTTCCCTGTTCTTGCCAGTCCATGGGGGTGGAAGCCCTAGCCTCTGGGGTCCCCAGGGCCTCATCCTCAGTGGGAATGTCGGTGAGGGACACCCGGGAGCCAGAGAACTCGGGCTGCAGGGGGCGGGGCACTGAGGGCAGCTCTTCAAGCTCTTCCTCTTCAGAATCGGAGGAGGATGAGAGCCCCCCGCTGGGGGGTGGTCTTCTGGGCATGGTCACCCACACCCGCTCCGGAGGGGCACGCAGCAGCTCGGGGATGGGGCGCAGCACCAGGTGGCATTTGTAGCTGATCTGGGAGCGCTGGAGAGAGGGTACTAGAGTCAGGCCTGGGGGACTCTCAGGGCAGGATTGACCCACCCAGGCCCCCTTCAGCCCTGGGGAAGAGGGCCTAAGTGGGCAGAGGGTGCGGACAGGAAGGAAATAGGAAGATGGGCGAGCAGGAGGTGAGGGCAGACAACAGAAAAAAGGCAGGGTTAGAGAATGAGAAGGTAGAAAGGACAGAGGCAGGGCCCAAACTCACCTGCCACCTCCGCCGAGACAGAAACAGCTTTAGGTGATCTGTGCTCACCTCTGCGCCCTTTGCCTGAGTCTGCAAACGTAGGAAAGAGGGCCTGAGGGACAGCTCTCTGTCAGCCTCGACCCTCAAGGTTTGGCAATGGAGAGACAAACTCCACAGAGGGGACAGTGGACCAAGCAGCACTGAGTCTAGGCTCCTGGGGGTCCCCTTCTCCTTGGGTCTGTCAGGACAACTTCCACAGCCAAGGTGCACACCTGTACACAAATCCTCTGAGCCTAAGGGGAGAGGTGGAAAACTGGTGGCTCCCAGGGGGCACTTCTGAGCCTATACCAGGGCTCAAGGCCCTGTCCTGGTATACCAGCTGCCCTGGGAGGCCTGGGCCCTGGCTCCCCAGCTCCCATGTGTCTCTAAGGAAGGTCAGCAGCACCCCAACATCGGAAGCCTTGGTGGTCCAGATCCAGAGAGATGCTTCCCGCAGCCACCCACCCAGGTGCTCTCTTCCAGAGCTCGTTTCTGGTCTAAGAGAAGAAGCTTCTTCAAGGACTGACACCAGAATGACCTCAGCCTTCTGTTGACCCAGCACAACCCTCAGTGAACAGCTTGCTTACTCAGGTGCTCTTTCTGGACTCATTTGCTGAACTCCCCTCCCCTATGCCTGGCACTGTGCTCTGAGGCGCTGGAGTTTGAAGATGAATGAATGAGAACCTGCCCACACGGGGCTCGTAATAGAGGGGCTGAACCAGCCAGGCTACCTGCCAACCCCAGCGTAGGACCCGTGCAGGACAGAGGTGGGCACATACAAGTGAGGAAGACCAGGGTCTGGTCTCAAATGCCAGTGAGAACCCCAGTAAGGACCCCCGAGATGGGGGGATCCAGACCTCTGCCTTGGAGTCCATGATACCCCACCTTGATCCATGATTTGAGCCTCAATTTCCTTGTCAACAAAATAGAAGTAATAATACCTTCCTTTGCAGAAGAGCTATTGTGTGGCTAATAGGTCATATATGTATGAAATGCCTAACATAGTTACTGTACATAGTAGGTACTCAAATAAATGGAGCTGTTAGTAATGTTCTCTCTCCTTCCACCTCTTTTACCACCACTTTGCAGGACTAGACTCACTTTGAACCAAGGATGTTCTAGGGTCTCCTCTGCGGTAGGTCTCCTGTAAAGGAACAAACATTAAGATGGAATTTGTATCATTCAGTGAGTCAACAAATGTTTGAGAAAACAGGGCCCTTAAGTAGTGGGGGCTTGCATGTCTAAGGACGGAGGCTTGGTAGGAATAGGTGGGTGGCATGAGGGTGACCCTGCAGGTAGGGGACTCCCCAGGGCCTGGTACTCACAGCTGGTCCTGCACCAGCACTTTGATGAGGAAGCCCCGGGCCTCCCTGCTCAGGCTCAGGAACGTGGTCTCCTCAAAGGCCACGTTGTAGTTTCGGATGTTCATCAATGTTGTCCGATCATTTTCCCCAACAAACGGGGAGATTCCTGTCAGACTGCAGGGGTAGAGAGGGCTGTCGTGAGGGGGCGGGCAGGGCCTTAGGGCTGAGGCAGGGATGAAATGGGATGCCAGTGGGGGCACAGGGCTGGGCCCAGGGCCAGGGACAGGTGGAGGCTCCAGGGTTTGGAGATGGCAGAGGCTGGGCGAATCTGGGCAAGAAGCCAAGGCTTGCAAACTCCTGCCTGTCTGGCATGGTCAGGGAGGCAGTACTGCCTTGGGGCCTGGTTGCCCATGCTTTAGAGCAGTGGTCCCCAGCCCTTTTGGCATCAGGGACCAGTTTCATAGAAGACAAATTTTCCATGGACCAGGGCGCCTTAGATTCTCATAAGAAGTGCACAACCTAGATCCCTCGCAGGCGCAATTTACAGTAGGGTTTGTGCTCCTATGAGAATCTAGTGCTGCCGCTGATCTGACAGAGGCGGAGCTCAGGCGGTGATGCGAGCGATGGGGTGCGGCTGTAAACACAGGTGAAGCTTTGCGCCCTCTGCAGTTCACCTCCTGCTGTGTGGCCTGGTTTCTAACAGGCCATGGACTGGTACCGGCCTACAGCCCCAGGGTTGGGGACCGCAGCCTTAGACGACCTGTTCTGTCTCTCCTCCAGTGTGGCCTCTCCATAAGGTGAGGGGTCTGTGCTAAGGGGACATCTCACCGGAGCCTGAGCTCTGCCTCCTTCTCGTCCATGTTCTGGATGGTTAGGACCAAGTAGTTCCACACCTAAACGGCACTGAGCCTGCACTGGCCTCTCTCCATCCTCTGTGCCCACCTCTTACAGAGGGGCACGGGGGACATACAGACCAGGGTGTCCACCTTCATGCACACGAGGCCTCTTACAGAGCAGGAGGGAGCAGGGGTGTGGAAGAGAAGGGGGTGGGCTGCAGCCCTGCAAATGTTGGGGGTAGGTCTGCCAGGAGACGGGTAGGAGACTGCAGGGGTCCTTACCAGAGGAAGGCAACGACGCCCACGGGCCTGCAGGGAAAGGAGAGTGGATGGGTAAGAGGACAGCCCATCTTGCCCTGGAAGGCAGCAGTTCTCTGCTACCGTTAGTGAGTGAGACATGTCCTCCCTGGGAACACTGCCGTGGACAAACGGGCATAGGAGTGCCTCCTTCAGGGAGAACCTGAACCTGGAGTTGCAGAAATGCCTGGAGAAGTCAAGAGTCACAGCAGGGCTGGCCCAGGAAGCCCAGAAAAGTCCAGGGACCAAGGGGACCAGGGACGAAGAGGACCAGGCCTGCCTTACTGTGGAAGGTACAGTGGCTGCTGAGAAGAAGGCCTAGGCCCCCAGGGAGCCATGGGCCAAGGACTGACAAGGCTGAGGCCCCAAGGGATGGGGTCAGCCCTGACTGATGAGGGGTGGGGAGTAACACGGGCAGGAGACCCTGCAAGCAATGCCACCAGCCACCCATCAGAGGAGGAATCCAGGCTTCATAAAGCTCCTCTCTGCCAGTGAGCCAGGGCCCAGCATGGCACTGAGGGCAGCTGCCCTGGCCCCCCCAGCAGCCCAGCATGCCAGTCTTACCAGATGTCAGTGACTCCCGACACAGGGCTCTGGTTGACAATCTCAGGTGCCACAAACTCAGGTGTGCCATATTGGCAGTACTGAGGCTCTCCTGGAATCAGTTCCTGGGCATTCCCAAAGTCGCAGATCCGCACCTGCTCTTCACCCTCTGCACCATCCCATACCAGCAGGTTCTCGGGCTGAAAGACACAAGGCAAAGTGTGGGAGCTGATTTGAAATAGGGCACCCCATTTTCTGGCTTCCTGCTCTCTACCCCCCACCTCACCTTGACATCGAGGTGCAGCACATGGCTCTGGTGCAGGTAGCGTATTCCCTCTAGTACCTGCTGCATATAGACTCGGATCTGTGGAAACAGGGGGCCCAGAGTCGGTGGGGTAGGGTGGGGTACTATGTTTGATCACCTCCAGGGTTATGGCAAGAGTTCAGGCCATGCCTGGGGAGTAGCTTTCAGATGGCTTGTGATGGGGGTTGCCAAGATTCAGGGCTGCTATGTGCACAGGTTGGGCACAGCACAAGCACAGGAAGGAGTCATTTACATTGTAATACATAGAGTTGTGCAGTGCACATCTCTACATGGCAGGACTGCAGTGAGATCAATAGACTCTAAGACGGGGCCCTTCTGGGAGAAATGTTTGGGGACATTTATGTGAGGAAGACTGGGAAACAACAGTTAGGGGCTGGGGTGGGTTTGCTGAGACTTAGAGAGGACAGTGCAAGTCCCAGTGCAAGTGTCACAGGCAGGGGGCTCTGCTGCCTGCCTAACCATGTTCTCCACTACTACCCAAGCTTCTCGTGGCCACAGATGGCATGCCCAGGACCCATCTGTCAGTTCTCAGAGCCCCCTGCCACCCACTGCCCTCACCTCAGACTCACACACGGTGGGTTTCCTGGCCATTCGCTCCAGCAGCTCCTCTGTGCAGCTACATCCTGGGTCAAGGAGAACAGTGCCCAGCACCGGCGGCCTGGCCCACCCCCAGAGCCCAGGGCAGGTCCCAGCTCAGCACAGCCTTCCCCTTCCTCTTAGAGCACACCTGATACCACTCAGAGACTGTCCTCACTCTTCTTCCGTCATCTGGGTCTGCAGATGATGGGACAACCTCGCTTGAATGCACACTCCCTGTGGGATCTCAGGCAATGTACTTAACCTCTCTGAGCCTGCATTTTCTCAGAAGTAAAATGGGAGTCACGTTTCCTCTCCTTTCTACTTTAAGAACTATTTCTAGGGATCAAATTACAGCAGAACTTTTTGTCGACTATGGATGGAACTTTTTGAGAATGACCCAGAAGGTACATGACATGGAATAATTTGTCATTTTGCTGAGGTTTGGATTCAAACAGTGCAGACTGGGAGGCTGATGTATCCTGCTCCCAGGAGTGACGAGCCGACCGCCCAGGGAGGCATCCTTTCCTCAGTGGGTCTTTGTTGAACCCTAGCTTCATGCAAAGGTAAAATCTGTCATTTACGAAACCAGCCTCCCATGCAAAGCCAAGTATTGACGCTCATCTGAAATGTGGTCAATTCAAATGTGCAGATATACTGTACTGCATTTTGTGATTAAAAAGCCTATGCATTTGTCAGCTCTGTGACCTCAGGCAAATTATTTAACCTCTCAGTGCCTGTTTCATCATCTGTAAGACGGGGATAATAAAATTCCATGAGGTATGTATATATGAGGATTAAATAGGTTAATATTTATAAAACTCTTAGAGCACTGACAGGCACAAATTAAATGTTATATAAGTTTAAGCTAAAAAGTGGGCTAAAAATCCCAATTGTCAACGGGACCACTTTGTTAACAGTAAAACACGTTGCAAATTGGCTGTTACAAGAACCATTTAGGCATGGGTTCTCCCCACCGCCCCCTAGCCTATCCCAGGATACAGCTCCGTGACAATGACCAGTCCCCGGCGCCTCTCGAAGGCCTCATGGAAGTAGAGGACACAGTCGTGCTGGAGCCGGGCCAGCAGCCGGGCCTCCCGCCATGCTGATGCCTTTGGCTTGGCCTGGCTGGGGATGAACTTGGCTGCAAACTCCAGGTTGGAGCTCCGTTCCACCACGCGCCGCAGGTAGGAGAAGGCACCCCTGGGTCGCACAGGGAGGAAGACAGGGCTCAGTCATCACTGCAGCCCTCTACCCCTTCCTAGCCCTCAGACCCAGCAGCCTCTCTTGAACCCCGACACTGGCTCCACTCCTATCCCCACACCTGCCAATCTCCTGGTGGATGTCATAGAAGTCGCTCAGTCTCCTTCCTCGATGCTCCTCGTCTTCCCTGACCCCCTCGACTTCCATAGCTGTCTGAGCTGGGGCACAGATGTCCTGGTGTTAGGAGGGGAGGGCAGGAAAGGGAGCAAGGCAGAGACTGGGACAGGCAGGCAGATGCCAGAGACAGAAGAGGTGCAAGAATGTCGGGGCCTGAGGCGGGGGCCCTGGGCTGGAGGGTGCGGTAGTTAGGAGTCCAGGGCCAGGTGCTTCCTGGGCAGGGTGGGGCTCACATCAGATTTCTGGGGGTGGGCACTCTGCCCTTCTCCCCTTGAACTGCAGCCCACCTGAATGCACAGCCAGCTCTGCTTTGCAGGAGACCTCGCCTGCCAGGTTCTGGGCTATGCAGGTGTAGACGCCTCCATCCTGGGCCCCTGTGCTCAGCACCACCAAGGAGCACTCGTTCTCCTCGTACACGAAGCTCACGTGGCTGCTCTCGGCCAGCAGCATCTCGTCCTGCAGAGTTGGCTGTCACCTCCAGCCCAGGCCTGGCCTCACCTCCACCTGGGACCCAGCTTCACCTCCATGCCAGAGACCCAGCTTCACCTCTACCTCAGGGCAGTGGCTTCTGCACTGACAGCCCAGTACCCCCAGCCAGACAGGCCCCTGGGTCCCACGTGCTCCTCCTAACCACAGCTCTGCCCAGGCTCTCCATCTAAGGCCTCCCAGGACCCCTCGCCCAGGCTCCCGGCCAGCCCCAGGCTTGTACCTTGTACCACATGATGTCTGGCAGTGGTTTCCCCTCAACCACCACAGCAAAGCGAGCGGTTTCCCCGGCCCCCACCTCCACATCCTCCATGATGGACTCAAACCGAGGGGCCTCTGAAAGGAAACACACAGGGGCAGGAGTGGGGACGGGAGGGAGCAGGATGTTGGCGCCCCTCTCCAAGTCCCCGTCAGCAACTGGCTCAATCAGAAAGCCAGAGCCCCCACCCCCCAGCACCCCCCACTGGGCCCCAGACTCAGCCCCGAGGCACACCAGTGTTCCTTGCCTGCACCCACGTGATGTGCTCTCCCGCTCAGGGAACACGAGGTGCCGGCTGGCTCTGCTTGACCTTCAGTGTTCACGTGCCAGCTTTGAAATTAGGAGATTTTCACACACAAAGGAAATCTGGATTTCTTGCCTCTCTTGACAAACCAAGACTGGCCATCCTGAGCCGCTCCGCTCACTGCAGGAATCCGCTGACGAGGAGCGGCTCGATGCTGCCCCCTGTGGGTGGCTGCCCTTGTTCACAGCGCCACCCCGCCACTTTTCTGACTTCACTTGCACCTGCCACCCTGAATTAAACTCATGGCTAACACTGCCTCTAATTTGAAGTTTTTCTCTCTGAGTCTTATTTAAATGTTTAGGGTGCCTTCTACCACTGTGGTAGATGACAAGATGAACAAAAAAGTGACCCCAAATATTAATCGAACCATCTAGAAACTGACTCTCAGCTTAGTTCTTCCACATGTGGCTGTGATTTCCTTCTCCACACATATCACATGGTCATATGATTTCCTGGTAAAGAGGCTTCTAATTCTCACGATGGAGTTAAATACACATGGCAATGTGCTTTTCCAGGGAGCCTGTGACTTCCAGGTACCCCCCTATCCCGAGCATGTTTGAGGGTCTCAGCTTTAAGGGGAGTGGGAGTGATCCAGGCAGGCAGAGAAAAGCAGGGTCGCTGGGTATAGATGGGCAGCCTTCACAGGCACACAGACCACAGGGGAGGCCGTCCTGGCAGTGGGGAAGACACTGCAGTGAGGCCGATGTGGAGGAAAGGGACCCCCCCACTCCGCCAGCCATGCCTGGACGGTGGTGGGCGGGGCCTAGTGGAATGGGGGTGTTCAACACAAGCCCAGGCCCATTTCAGCCCTGGCTGGCTGGAACACAGTCTCCATCAGTCACTGCCCAGCCAGGCTGGGCTGCAGGGTTCTCAGGGCCAGGGCCTCCTCCTATATCTGGGAAGATGGATAAGGTGTGCAGATGGTACTGTCTAGGAGCAAAGTGGTGACAGAGGAGGGTGTGGGGCGGGGGCTGGGCAGGGAGGAAGGGAGCTCATCCCGTCTACCACCCTCACAGCCGGACTGGCCGTCTCCTCCTCACACACCCTGCTGCCACTTCTCTTCCACTTCAAAG
The DNA here is from genome assembly GCF_040939455.1 of Microcebus murinus. Classification (NCBI taxonomy): domain Eukaryota; kingdom Metazoa; phylum Chordata; class Mammalia; order Primates; family Cheirogaleidae; genus Microcebus; species Microcebus murinus. The sequence goes on along the minus strand of NC_134111.1, from coordinate 89,797,971 downwards.
ACACCTCCCCTCCCCTCTAGGAATCTGGTCCCCACTCAGCAGGGAGGTGGTAGGGCCAGTCTATGAAGGTCAAAGCACAGGAAGGTTGCAAGTCAGTTTCAACGATTTTTTAAAAAGCAACAGAAAATGTCCATTTACCCATGATAAGATTGCCTATGCTAACTAAAATGTCACTTTTTTTGCTTTTGGTTGGAATTATATCTACTCAGCAGGTAACACTCTTTAGCCCACGTTGATCAGAAATTCTGAGTGGCAGTTACGTATGTTTAGAGTTAATTAACAGACTGGAAAACAAAACAGTTACCACCTAATGCGAGCTATGGTTTGAGAGACTGCATCTTTAAAGGAGAAATTACAAAAAGAGTCCTTCCTGCAAAGATTGGGAGACTCTGCAAACAGGCTCATGCAGAGGGGTGTCCTCAGAGCTGGGAGTGTGGTGTGAGATGCGCTCCTGGGCTTGTTCTTTTTTTAATCAACTTGGTCTTCCTATACTTGTATTTCAGATGCTATTTCCTGTTGGATTTGTTTTTTTTTGTTTTTTTTTTGAGACAGAGTCTCGCTTTGTTGCCCAGGCTAGAGTGAGTGCCGTGGCGTCAGCCTAGCTCACAGCAACCTCAAACTCCTGGGCTCAAGCAATCCTCCTGCCTCAGCCTCCTGGGTAGCTGGGACTACAGGCATGCGCCACCATGCCCGGCTAATTTTATATATATATATATTAGTTGGCCAATTAATTCCTTTCTATTTTTTTTTTAATAGTAGAGACAAGGTCTCACTCAGTCTGGTTTTGAACTCCTGACCTTGAGTAATCTGCCCCCGTCGGCCTCCCAGAGTGCTAGGATTACAAGCGTGAGCCACCGCGCCGGCCTTCCTGTTGGATTTAATGGAGGAGCTAGGAGCACTCACTGGCTTTGGAGTCAGGCAGCCAGACTTGAATCCAGATCCTGTACTTATTAGGTTGTGTGAACTTGGACCAGTTACTTAGCATATTCTTTGAGCCTCAGTTTCCTCATCTGTAAAATGGGGATAATAAACCAACCCCATCTCGTAAGGTTGATGTAAATATTAACTGAGATGATACATGTAAAGTGCTTAGTACTGAGCCTGGCATGTACTAGGTGCTCCATAAATATCTTATTGGTACCATTATTGTTGTTATTACTAGGACTGGTATTATTACAGCCATTAGAGGGACAGGCTGGAGAGGGAAGACATGGAATTGGATCCCCAGCAGTGGCAGGCATGTCGTGTACTTAGGAGTGTGAGGAGAGAGCTGTGGGCCTCAGAGGGAGAACAAAAAGGCCATCTGTCACCCACCTGCCAGCTCCAGTGTGACTGAGCAGGTCTGCGTGCCGTGTCGGTTTCGAGCAGTGCAGGTGAGGGCCCCGATGTCCCGGCGGCTCACCCGGCAGATCCGAAGGCAGTACTGGTCGTCATCTGGCTGGCTCAGCTCGTACACACCTGCCCGAGCCTCTAGGAGGGCCCCCCGGCAGCTAAGGGACACACGATTAGGGAGGTCACCCAGGATCTAGTCCCAGGAGGGTCTGGCCAGACTGGGAGAGAACTAGACGGCCGCATGTGGGGATTGAGCAGGGGGCCCACCTCCTCCAGACGACTTGGGCCTCCACATGGTTGAAGGTGACAGTGACACTGGCAGGCTGTCCCTCTACCACATACACGATGTCCGGTTTGTCCAGCACAGCAGGGGCCTCCTCCAGGGGCGGGCCTGGGAGGAGGAGAGCACAGGCTCTGTGCTGGGCTTGACACCGGGGCCTCAGCACCCACTCCCCCTTTAATATCCCTAATAGCCACTCGAGCTCCATTTTTATAGGCGAGGAGCTGAGGCTCAGAGAGGTTTAGCAACCTGTCCAGGAAACACAGCCAGGAAGCGGCAAAGCTGGGGTTAGACCCCAGCATGTCTGACCCCAAAGCCTCAGCTTCACCCGCTGTGCCCTGCTGCCCTCAGGAGAGAGAAGGAAGCACATTGGTGGGTCAGGGCCCTCCCAGCCAGGCTGCTCCCGCCAGTCGTGGTGTCCAGGCCAGCTCTGGAGCCCCCACCACAGGCCCCTGTTCCCCGGCCCAGCAGCTCCCACCCCCCTCCCCCGCAGGAGCACCCCACTCACCGCGCTCCAGCAGCTGCACAGGCTCAGAGGGGGGCGAGGGCTTGCTGCTGCTCTTGACGGTGGTGGTGAGGACCCGGAACACGTGCTGGGGCCCCTTCCGCAGCCCCGTGGCCACCCAGCCAGGCTCCCGTAGGCCTGTGGCCAGCACTGTCCACTGGTCCGAGCCCAGCACCTGGTGCTGCACCGTGTAGGTGAGGGAGTCCGGGTCTGGCAGGGGAGGAGCTGCTAGAGCCTGACGTTGCCTGGGCGGCACCCACCCTCCCCCTCCAGCTGGCTCGGGACCCTGAAGCTCATCCTTAGTCTGCTCTGAGGACGTGCCTCAGTTTCTCCTGCTGCTTTCTGCCGGACCCCATCCCTCATCTAATCTTGCCCAACTACTCCCCTGGCCAGGCATAGAGCCAGCAAGGCATCAGGTACAGGCATTGAGGGCTGGACTTGCACTCCAATTCCTTGCTAACTGAGGTAGGGAAACTGAGGCACAGAGTGGGATGAGACAAGGGGATGGGAGGGAATCCCTGGATCACAACACAGGCACCTAGTCCCTCTGAGAATGGGAAGGGAACGTGGTGGTGCCCCACAGCTCCTCTCCTGACCCAGAGCGAGGACCTCGTCCACCCCGGAGTAAACACGGGCAAAGCCGCTCCTGCCCCTGCCCATATGTTCCAGGGGCCTGGCTCCCTCGGTGCCCTGCCCAAACCTGTCCTGTCCACACCCCATCCCCACCCACAGCCCTGTGTGGCCCTGACCCACCGATGGCCATGTCCAGACTTCTGGGGGGGTTCCATGTGAGTGTGACCATCCTCCCAGTCACAGCTACCACCTGCGGGACGCCATCTGGGGGGCCTGGAACCACATCTGAAAGCCACAGGTTGGATGGGTCCTTTAGGGTCTGACAGCTCTGCAGGATCACCAAACCTCAGGGCAGCAGGCTGGGGGCCAGGGGCAGGGGATCGAGGGGAAGGGAGCTGGTGTGAACGGCCCCTCTCCGCCATCCCCCAGGTCATGCCAGAGACCAGGCTCTGGACACAGCTGACCAGGAAGGTGCCTGTCTCACCTGTGACATACAGGTGGGCATAGCAGGCAGCTTTGCCAAGCTTGTTGGCGATGACACTCTTGTAGACGCCAGCATGCTGAGGCCCCACGGCAGGGAACACCAAGCGATGTACATCCCTGTCTGGTGGGGGAGGGACAGTGACACTGGGCCTGAGCTAGGGGATACTCTGAGGGGTGGGCCCATGCCACCCGGGCCTGGCCCCTCGATCCCTCCCACTGCAGGGAGGAGACAAGGGCAGGGAGCAACAAGTGTGTCCATCACATAGTAAACTCCAGGTCCAGGCCAGGGCTCCTAAGTTGATAACTGCAGCCATGGCCCCTGTGGCCTGTCCCTCCAGCACCACTTCAGACCCAGCAACTTGTCATCTCCTCCTACACTGTGCCACCCTCTGGGGGCCCTACCTTGTTGACTGACCTATCATCTCCACCCTTCTGCAGGGTCACAATCTCCATGTCAAAGCTCTGACAAGGCTTTGTTCCTAAGGCTTGCCCCCCATCCCCACCTCTCACCCCCACGTTGCTGTCCCACGTCTCCTGCAGAGCCCCAGGCAAGCCCTCCAAAGCCCCAGCCAAAGCCTCAGCCCAGCCCCTTCCCACCAGTCTCCTGCTCTCCTGCACGTCTTGACTCTGACGAACCATCAGGGCCCTGAACAAGCCTTGCGAGTTCCAGCTCCAGGTCTCTGCTCACAAGACTCCTGCCTTTTGGAACGTTCTCCTCTTACCTAAGGCTTGCGCCTCCTTCAAGATGTAGTTTGTGGGTACAGCCCTGTGAAAGCCCCCTGCCAGGCCCCGGTCCCCTGACTCTAACCCTCCCCCCTGCACATCCCTGGGCACCAGCGCACGCTGCTTTGCTGGGGGTGCGGGGTGCATTTCTTCCTCTGTACTTGCATGAGCCATTGCTCCTGACCCAGCCTACAATCTCCTTAAAGAGAGGGCTGCCTTTGTCAGATCTGCTTGTCCCACCAGACCCAGGAGCTCTGTGCAGTAAGTGCCAAAAATATTATAAATGATAAGCGTTGCCTGTGCCCAGCCTGTGCCAGGTACTTGACACGGTTCCCCCCACACAATTCTTTCAACAATCCGACAAAATGATCCCCATTTTACCAATGAGGTCAGAGACATTAATGGACTTGCCCAAGGTCACGCAGCTAACAAATGATGAAGCCGTGGATTGAACTTGGTTTCATCTGCTTCCAAAGCTCTTTCCTTCTACCCTGCTCCCTGAATGATAAGGACACTGTCTCTGGCGAGGACACAGAGAGGAGGCCCGCACTGTCCTCCTTCACATCGGGGCTGTCGCAAAACACCCTCCCTTTTCTTAGCGGTTATCTCCGCATAGAACAGTCACCCATTCATTTATCTCTGCTGACACTATTTATACGGGAAGAGAAGCCAAGGGCTGCCAGTGACCCCAGATATGGATAGGAGCCGAGACGCCAGCTCAGATGCCGAGACAGAAACCCACCCAGGGCCTCAGCGCAGATGGGAGACAGGGAGGCCTGTGGCTGAGCAAAGACAGCTGAGATGGGGCAGGAGGCTGAGGGCAAGGGTCAGAGCCGTGGTGGTAGGTGGGGTAGGGAAAATAGGACATGGGTGACAGAGGCATCTCCTGATTAGGAGATGGGCATCAGGCTGGGCATGGTGACTCACACCTGTAATCCTAGCACTCTGGGAGGCCGAGCCGGGAGGATCCTTTGAGCTCAGGAGTTGGAGACCAGCCTGAGCAAGAGGGAGAGCCCATCTCTACTAAAAATAGAAAAAATTAGCTGGGCATGGTGGCGCATGCCTGTAGTCCCAGCTACTCAGGAGGCTGAGGATTGCCTGAGCCCAGGAGTTTGAGGTTGCTGTGAGCTAGGCTGACACCATGATACCCTAGCCCAGGCAACAGAGTGAGACTCTGTTTCAAAAAAAAAGGAGATGGGCACCAGACTTAGACAGTCCTTGCTTGCCTTTAGGCAAGTTCCTGTATGTCTGTGAGCCTCAGTTTCCCTATCTGTACACAGGGCTAATAATACCTGATTACAGGCCTGTGGCAAGGTAAGATGGTCCACATCAGGCCTTTCGCACTCAGGGCCTGGCACTTAGAAAGCACCTAACAAAGGCGACCTTTTGTCCCGCTGCAGTCGTAAGAGGAAACCATCACAGGTGGCAGCGTGGGCATTGTGGGGAGGCAGGCAGACCGTCTCACAAGAGACAGAGTCCTTCAAGGATGGAACTGAGACACCCCCAGGAGAAGGTATCCCAGGCCGAGAGGACACCAAGCCCCACTCCTTTTTAATTTGCTGTTAGTCATCAGCCGTGGCCCAAGCATCTTTTCCATGCAGGACATCGCCCACACGTGCTGTCTCATTGAAGCATCTCTAGGGGCAGCACTGTGCTATCCAAGTGACAACGGTGGCGACAGCAGGATTTAACATTCCTTGACCAGGAATGTTTGCCAGGCCCTGCTCTAAGTGCTTTATATGTATTAACTGACTTAATCTTGGAAAAACTCAACTACAGATGAGGAAACTGAGACACAGAGGGGTTCTGTAACGTGCTCACAGGTCCAATGCTGGCCAGCAGCAGGCTGTTCTGCCTGTCCAGTGAGTGCTCACAGGGCCACCAAGGGGTGACTCAGCAGATGAGTGCTGTGTGGGCTTGAGCGGGAGGCCATGACCTCACAGCCCCCCTGGGCCCCTCCCTCGGGTGCCCCATCCCTGACTAGGGCACAGAGGGAAGGCCCTGAGGGAAGCCAGGGAGGTGATAAGGCACTACGAGCCAAGAAGGTGCCGAAGGGGACTCTCCCAAAGGTCCCTCCCTGGGCACATACACTGTGTCATGCGCCGGTCGTCACTGCTCTGGATGCGGTGGCCATTGTGGAACCAGCTGATGGTGGGGTAGGGCAGGCCAGTCACCTGGCACTCCAGCATGGCCTCCTTGGCCAGGCCCACCTCCAGGTCCTGCAGTGGCCGCAGGAAGTCGGGAATGGACAGCCGCTCCAGCTCGCCCTGCTCTGGCTCCTCGGGGATGGATGGCATCTTCTCCAGCTTCGAGCTGTAAGAACCACAGGGCTGCCCAGAGGCCTGGGCCGCGCCTCCCACCGCAGGGCTGGGCTAGCCCCCTCAGTGGCAGCCCAGGCGGCACCTGGGGCCCTAGGCGGTACCTGGGGCCTGAGGCAGCTGTCCGGGGCTCCTCCACGTAGAGCTGGGCTGAGCAGTGGGCCTGGCCATGGGTGTTGGTGGCACTGACCTCATAGAGCCCCTCATCCTCGCTGCCCACATGGGCGATGTGCAGTGAGTGCAGACCCCCATCCTGCTGCAGCCGCAAGTTCTCGCTCTCCTCCACGGGGTGGCCTGGGGGAGGGAGGGGTGGGATACAGAGCACAGCAGGGGCCCTGCCCTCAGCATACCCCATCCTGGCCTAGGCCCTTGGGGGTCCCTCAGCACTATAGGGCGGGGGTCATACCAAAGTGAGTCCAGGTAACTGAGGGGGGTGGGGTGCCACTGATCTTGCAGTCGAAGCGGGCGGCTCGGCCCTCCAGCACCTCCACGTCTTCCAGCAGCCGTGTGAACAGAGGCGCCAGCGAGGGCCGCACGGTCAGCCGGGCACTGCAGGTCAGCTCATCTGGGGGCAGGGGACAGGGGACAGGGGACAATGCAGAGACAGGGAAGGCCACGAAGGCCCAGCAACCCCAACCTGCCAGTCCTGCCTAAGGTTGGGCAGGAAGCAGGAGCCTGGGCAGAGCCCAGCAAAGGCTCTCAGCACCGGAGGTGACCTTCTCAGGAGGGTGGAAGTTCACAAGGGTGGCCGGTAGGCCACTATGGCAGGCTGGAAATTCCATAGCAGCCCGGGGCCTGGCCCAGCTCTCCCCTCCTCACCACACCCTGCCCTCCCGGAAGGAAGCCCAGCCCAACTCTAGGAGGGTTCCAGAAGCCAAGCCCATTCCCTCTCCAGTGCCCCTCCTTGGAACTCTCCTCTGTGCCCGGGTCATACACACATTCCTGCCTGCCCCAGACCCAGAGCAGATGCCCCTCTACCACCCTACAAAGAGGAGACAATGATCCCTTATGCCGACCCAATGCCTCTTCCTGCTTACAAAGCCCCGCCAGCTTCACCTCAGATGCCACCACCTACAACCTGGTAAGGTAGGTACCATCATCCCTGCCCTTCACACAAGGACAGGACCAAGTCAGAGATGTCATTAGCAACAATAATGCCTGGCATTTATTAGGTGCTACCTTTTGACAGGCGCTGTGCTTTGTTCTTTCCATATGTTATCTCATTAATCCTACCAATCCCCCTACGGAGTAGGTATTATCGTGATCCCTTTCTACAGATGAAGAGTCAAAAGCTTGGAGAGATGAAGTGACTTGCAAAGCTGCAGGGCAGGAGCTGGGACCAGGTCTAGGTTTGCCTGCTACACCTCAGCACGCTGCTCCCTCATGGGCACAGCTAACCTTGACTCAGTACTCCCTCTGTGCCAGGCACCAGTCTAAGTGCTCATTGTCTTGGAGCAGGGGTGCTGCCCCATCTCCCACCCCTTGCACCTCCCCCAAGAGACAGAGCCCCGTTTCCCGGGAGTATGTTCTGCACTCTCAGTCCCCTCCCTCCAGCTCTCAGGCACCACAGCAGCCCTAGGGCCTGAGTGGGCAGTTACCTTTGGCCGTGCTGAGCTTGCAGGTGTAGACACCACTGTCGTCCTCATGCACAGAGGTGAGCAGCAGCTTGCATTTGCGGCCATCGAAATGCATCTTGCATTTGAGCAGCGCAGGCTGCAGCAGGCGGCCTCGGCACAACCAGTCCACCTCCACATCAGTGGGACCCGCCACCAGGCACTCAAACAGCGCCATCTCCCCGGCCCCCACGTCCACGTCCTGCAGGGGGGCCAGCACGGCCAAGGACCGGCTTTCAGGGTGTGCTGGGGGGAAAGCAGCCACAGGGGCCACACACAGAGCAGAGACACACAGGGTGGGGGAGACACACACACGCACACACAGAGAGACAGACAGACACAGAGAGAGAGATGCATTTTGTTCCACTGGAGACAGGGAAAGCCCACCCACCTGGCCAGGACAGCAAGGAGTGCCTAGACCTGGCTTCGAGATGGCAACCCAGGCTGGGCCAGGGAGGGTGACTCATGGGAGGCGAGGGGGCACTAGGAGAGGGGAAATTGAGAGGGCCACGTGGTAGCGGAGACGGCGGCGGGAAAAAAAACACAGCACACCAGCTGGGTACAAACTGGACTTTATTCAAACTAAGAAATTGGTGTTACTGAGTATCTCAGCACCCAGGACAGCAGCCCCCGCCCCTGCACCAAGCCTGGTCCGCTCCCTCATACCCAGGCAGAGCATCCCTGGCCAAGACGTTGAAGGAGGGAGCCCTGCACGGGCCCTAAACCTGCCAGGGCCAGGGCTTGGCCTGGGCCTCTGGCTTTTGGTCTCTTGTGGAATAGAAAGTGTTGTGCCATCAGAACCCTATTTCAGGAATGGTCAGTACCTGCCCCCTTCGCAATGAGACTCTTGTCAACAGCCTCTGCCCCTCTGGGCCCACCCCTCCTGTGGATGCCATGCCTTTCCTTTCCTGCTCCATCTCACCCACCCCAGCTCAGAGGCCTCCTTTCCTGACTGTCACAGACACACAGACAGACAAACGGATAGACAGACAGGCCTGTAGCAGCAGTAGCACATGCGCTCGCCCGATGCTCCCCTGTGGGGAGAGACTGGGGGGCTGGATCCCCCCATGGCCGCCCCTTCCCGGCACTCAGTCCATCTGGCGGCCTCCTGGCCTGCACAGCCATGTGTCCACTCAGGTAGGGAGGGTCCACAGGGGCCCATGTGCTATCCCGGGGTGCTGCATGGGGTGGGGAGGGGAGGCTGGGACGGGTCCGGGCCGGCAGGCCTGGGTCTGTGGGCAGGAGGCAGTGAGACACAGCGAGGTCCGAGAGGTGCCTGAGACAGGGGCGCGGCTCGGAGGGTAGCGGGGGGAGCGCAGGTGCCCCCTGAGCTCACTCGCCTGTGTACAGACAAAAACCTCAGTCAGCAAGCGGCAGGTTAGTGCAGCACACGCACACGCACACGCACACACGCACGCACAGGCGCACGGACCTGGCTAGGGCCCTTTTGGATAGAGAGCTGCCTCTCAGCTCCCCCAAGTCCCCCAAGACCAGCTCTGGGCCAAGAGGGCCGGCAGCTGGCCAGAGGCTGGGTCCCCGGGGTTCCTGGGCAGGCAGAGACTCTGGGCCACCAGGGCAGAGGCATTCACAGGCATGAGGAGCACCCCACAGCCTGGGACATTGGGAGGAATCCCAAAGAGAGAGAAGCACTGAGACATGGGTTAACACAGAGAAGCGAGGCATAGGTAGAGCCAGAGCCTAGAGGAGAAGGAGCAGGCCAGAGAATGAGAGTGGAAGAATCTGGGATCAGGGAGGGGACAACCACAGGGACAGGAGGCACAGAGGAGGGTCACTGAGGCAGGTGGGACCCTGCAGAGAGACTAAGACCCCTTAGGGACTGGGCCCCAGTAGGTGCCTTGGCAGTAACTTGGGAAGTTCTCAGAAATGGCCTCCGCCAGGCATGAAAGGACTGAGCCTTGTGGGAGGCAGGGAGGGCAGAGGGCTGAAGGAGGAGCTAGAAGAGGTCCCTGGTCCTGAGCCATCATGGGAAAGGCTGAGGTAGAAGACAAGAAAACGGCCAGCCCTCCGGGAGAAAAACCCACCGGCCTCGGAGGACAGCCTAGCCAAGGCTGGTCATCCCCACTGCCCGTGTGCTCCCAACTCCACACCTCACAGCTGTGATCAGCCTGGTCCCCTGGGGTCCCTGTGATGCTCCATGCCCAAGTCACCCCAAGGGCCCCTCCGAACGGGTCCAGCCACCACTCACCCACTGCTACCCCAACCACAAAAGCTTCTGCACAGCAATGGGATGGGCAGGGTGGGCAAGGGGGCAAGAGGAGAGGGGGTGTGGGAGTGAGGGAGGGGCCTGGGCAGAGCAGGAGACAAAGGCTCAGAAGAGTGTGCGGAAAGGACGGCTGGTGGTGGGCACAGGGTCTCTGGCTGCTCTCAGGGCTGCGTGATGGGGTATGGGGGAGGCAGCACCATCTAGTAAGCTGAGCATGGGACAATCTGCTGTGTGCCCCAGGCAAGTCGCTTCTTTTCTCTGGGCCTCGGCTTACTCAACTGCAATATAAGCAGCTGGACCAGAGAACCCCTAAGGCCCTTTCAGTGGCGGTGTCCTGTAACTGAGGCCATGTGAGAGCTGTCAGGGTAGGGGCCAGGGCCAGGGCCAGGACGAGGTGGGGGCTCACGGAGCGTGGGAGGTACTCACCTCGGACCTCCAAGCGGGCCTCGCACTGCCGAGCGCCATACTCGTTGACCGCCTTGCACGTGTAGAAGCCGGCGTCGCCGCGCTCCGCAGCCAGGATCCGCAGCCGGCACAGCCCGCCCTCCGCCTCCTCTGCGAAGCGCCGCTGGTCGGGGCGCACGGGCTGGCGGTTTCTCAGCCTGTCAGAGGGGTGAGAACTCAGTCCTGGCCCTGGGCTTGACCTGCGGGTGCAGGGAGGTAGGGCTGCGGGGCCATGTGGGCCTGTCTACCCCGAGCAGCTCGCCCAGGTCCCAGATCAGCCGCAGTGGCCTTGGGTGCCAGGTCCTCACCCTGACTCTGCCGTCCCACCCCCTCCAAGAACTTCCAGGCCACCTCTGCCCCCTGGGCCTCTGCCTTTGCAGAACCCACCGCGCTCAGAATACAGACATGCTAGTTAGCTCTTAACTAGTTCTTAAACTTCCTCATGTCTCATTTTTATTTATTTATAATGGAGAGATAGCCTTCCCATTTCCCAAAAGGGATGTGAAAGAACTTACAATGTTAAAAAAAAAAAAATCACAGCAGGGACCAGACAATCAATTAAAAATAAAAACCAGAACCTGAACCAATGAAACACAAGCAAGCCGAGTGATCGATGTTCCAGGCACCTGGCTGAGCGAGGCACCGCAGCTGAGACCCACATTTAACTCCAGGCTTCCGGCAGCTCAGAAACAAATTGTTAAGAGTGGGCCTAGCACAGAGCTGGGCACAGAGCGGGCCTCAAAAGTCACCCTGCTGTCAACTGATGGGGGTGGGGGGTGGGCAGCCTTCTCCAGGACCCACATGTGGACAAATAGGAGACCATTTATTGCCCAAACCCCTCCCTGGAAGGGGAGGTCCTGAATAAGCCTGGAATAGCAGGGTGAGGGGCAAGTGTGTTGGGGGAGTGGCTGCAATCCCTGGGACGAGGCCTCCTGAGGTAGCTCACAGGGTAGTCCACGCAGGGTCCACTCCTTCCACCCACAGCCGGGCTGGCAGGGGCAAGCCTGGAGCCAGGGAGCTGGTGGGTGGTGCGAGCGGCTGCTACTCACCAGGAGACCACGGGCTTGGGCTCCCCCTGCACGCGGATACTCATGATGACGTCTTGGCCTTCTCTTACTGACTGGTCCATAAGTGAGACCTGCAGGGGGACTCCAAAGTGTCAGGGGAGACAGCATAGTCTTGGCTCCTGGGGGCTGGAGGATCTGGGACAGGGGCCTCTTCCACCCGCCCCGGCAGAGGCTGTCTCTGGGTAAAAGGGTTAATTAGGGGCAAGTTCCAGGTCTCGCTGGAGCCTAAGCATGGCCCTAAGAACAAGGAATGGGAGTACAGGGGAGCCTGGCACCAGCCTCAGGGCTCTGACCTTGAAGGTGGGGGGTGCTTTGGAGCCAGTGTCAGAAGAACGGCGGTTCTGGCTGGGACTGAGCTTCATGGTGGGGGTTCGGGGCCAGCTCTCTCCAGGCTCCGGGAAATCCTCTGGGGGGCTCAGGTACTCCTCGTCCGAGGTGATGGGGCTGCTGAAAGGGGACGAGGACCCACCTGGAGGAGAGACAGAGGAAGATGCCAGTGGAGGAAAGGAGGCCACTGGAATGCTGCACAGAGCCCAGGAGTTGAGGCAGCTGCCCGAAGGCCGGCCCTGCCCTGACCTCACCTCACCTCCTGGGCTCCCACTCACTTCCTGCATGGTCTCGGCAAGTGCCTGCTGTCCCCGAACCCCTGAATCCTCCTCTACCACAGACTCTGCAACATTGGCCCTGCTGACCTCCTGGGAGGGGACACTGTAAGGAATGGCCTGGGGCAAAGGACTCGGGCAGCAGAAGGGCCCATCCTGGGTCTTGTGGGAGACCCAGAATTCCTCTGGCGCAGTAAACCCACGTTCCTGGCATGGAGTGGGGGCCAAACTACCAATCACCAGCTCCAAAAGCAAGTGGTGCACACCTTGGGACCCCAGAGTGGCACAGCCAGAACACCCGTTTCTTGAGTGAGCTGGGCCTGGTGCAGAGGAACGAGCTCCTCAGACCAGCCCCATCCTGACCTCAGACCGGGGCCAATGGGGCAGCACCGTCCAGCTGCCCTTCCCCCTCTCCCTTCTCAGCTTCCTGCCACAGAAAGCCCAGGGGCACCTGCTGGCCCCAGCCCTACAGCATGGACCCCAAACTCTCAGGGGAAAGGAAAGCAGAGCTGGAGTCATCCACAGAACAGGGAAGCTCAGCCTGGGGAGAAGGAGGGGGGCACCAGAGTCCGCCTTGGGGGAGGGGTGTCCCCAGGGCCCTGACGCCCTCCCCCGCAACTGGCCAGGGGCCCAGCCTCGCTGAGCTGGCTCCTATCCGACTGCCAAATACAGACATGAATCTGCCACAGCCCCCGGCCCCTCCTCCAGTTTCCCCACCCCAAGCCCCCATAGTGACTGCACCCCAACTCACCCGAGGCTCTGCACACGGACCCCAGCCTGCGCCTGTCCCAAAGCTCTGCCCTGGCACCAGGCCCTCCTGCTGCCTGCCCTCTGCCCACCCCACCTGGCTCCCCAGGGAGCAGGAGCCCAGGAGCCCAGGAGCCCAGCCCCAACTCAGCTCAGTGGGCTGGCTGACCCAGCTGACAGCCCACACTGAGAAGGCCCAGGGCGGGGGAAGGAGGTGAGGGCTGGCCAGGGGAGAGGCTGGGTGGCAGGCCGGCAGCTGGCTGGGAAGGTGGTGCCTGCTGAGACCGCAGGGAGCCTGGGCCCTGGAGTGGAGGGGAGGAGCGGGGAGGGGCAGAGCACAGCCAGGCTGAATTTAGCCACCCTGCTCATTCCCCGGCAGCGGCAGCAGGATCTGCCTTTTCTCTCCTTACAGCTTCTGGACTCTGACAAGAGCAAAGCCCCTCGGTGGTGCCTTGAGTCAAGGTGTGGGGGCCTCAGTTCCCAGAGCAGGAAGGGGAGGGGAGGCACTGCACCATGGCATTGAAGACACTCGCCCTGATTAGCTCTGACACGTCCCCGCGGCAAATGGCCCCCCTGTTGCCATCGTCCTGACCAAACCACCAAGAAACCCAGCCTGGGAATGCGCTGACGAGCCTCAAATACTACAGAGCCAGGCTGCACCGTTTCCCCTGTGCTGAGACTCAGAACTGTCAAGACCTTCGCCCTCATTCCCAGAGGTGCCCCCCTCAACCGGAGGGAGCCCAGATCCCACCTGTGCCTCCCAGTTCCTGCCATGGCAGGTTTGGCCCTGCAGCCACCCTCCTGCCAGCTCTGCTGGGACACCTGTTGGCAACTTGCCTTCATCCATTGGCCCCACCAGGGCCAACAGTGAGGAGAACAGGGGCTGCTTCCCCCAGATGACCCCTCGTAACTAGCACCCATTTGTACCTAGGCTGGGAAGGGGTTTGGAAACAGCCAGAGAGAAGGGGGTATTGAGCAGGGGTCACATGTCCTTCCTCCTCCTCCCACCACCTCAGCCCCGCCCAGGGCCACATTCCCAAGCTGTGACCTATGTTTCCCGGCATTGCAGTGAGGAAGGAGGGGTGGGGGGCAGGAGGAGGAGGGGCTCACCATTCAGGCTGGCTTCTTGAGGTAGGGATGGGAAGGGAAGTCAGAATGGCACTTGGTGCTTGAGGCATGACCCCCAGCTGACGGTGAGATCGCAGGCATGGCCCCTGGAGGCAGCACCCCCTCCCCTCTGTGGAGCCCTGCTCCAGAGTCACCCCCAGGCTGAGCAGTGCTGAGGCGCCCCAGGCCCAGAGAGGGAGAGCGGGAATTCATGCTGGATTGGCAAGGTTTAAAGGCAGCCTCAGCGACCCCTGGTGGTGTTTGGGGGAATAGCACTCTGGGGCATCCAGCCACCAAGCAAGCCTGTTCTCAAGCCCCTGGAGAGACAGGGACAGTCAGAGCAGCCCACGCAGAAGGCTCAGGCTCCAGAGGGGGCAGAATGAGGCCTCTGATACAAGACATTGGTCCCTGCCCCTCCATACCCCTAAAACTTCATGGCCAAGGAAGCTGATGGAGGATCCCAGGGGCTTCACATCAGGCTCTGGTACCACCTAGGTTTCCCTGGCCCCCTAGCCAAAGCCACCTTTGTAGCCAGTCCCTGATATCCTGGCCCTGACCCATCCACAATCCCAGCTCTCTCTGTGGACAACACATTTTCACCAGCTAGGAAGCTGGGAGCAGGTGCCCTCTAAACCGGAGAGGTACATACACTCACCGGCCCTGAACGACTCACCGTGGAAGTGCCGCCCCTTCACACTTGCCGGCCACCTCCCACGCAGACCCTGTGCCCATGTCTGTCCTTTCAACATTGCTCCCAGGTCAAACTCATTTAACGAAAATACTGGCACTTGGGAGCCCATGGGAAACCTTCTCTCCCCAGACCAGCACATCCAGCTGGTCCCAACTGTTTCCAACGCCCCCTGCGGTGTTCACACAATAGACATAGTTGCAGCCACCACTGCTAGCATCTAGTACACGAAAGGTGTTGCACAAGGCTCTGTGCATCAGGGCTTCTAAGAACAATCCTTGAACTAACCACATCAGGACCGCCTGGGGCTTATTTAAACTATAGATTCCTCAGCCTTACTCCAGCCAGCAGAATTAGATTCCCTGAAATGGGGAGTCAAGAAACTGCATTTTAAAAAAGCACCCCAGGTGACTCTTATGTACATGAAAGTTTAGAGACCACTACTGATCCTCATGGGAGAAGGACACCCCTAAGAGATGGTATCACTGAGTCTCATCTCACTGGGACATTGAACTTCAGATCAGGGCTTTGGACCTAGGAGGTCTGACTCCACAGTCCATCTCCTTCCCATGGCACCCTCTGGCCTCCCATCTTGGGCAAGGTCTCTAACTCTATGGCAGTGGTTCTCAAAGTTTCCTGTACATCAGATCACCTGGATGGCTCCTTAGACCACAGATTGCTGGGCCCCACTCCCAGAGTTTCTGATTCGGCAAGACTGGGCTGGGGCCAATAATATATATTTCTGACACATTTCCCAGGTGATGCTGATGCTGCTGGTCTGGGGACCACACTTTGAGGACCAGTGCTCCAGGGTCTTCTCTCCTATCCCACCCACACTCTTAGGCAGAGCTTTATCACCCTTGAAGCTGCATGTCCTACCCAGCCTCTGCATGTTACCCCGGTTGTTCCACAGGCTTGCGAAGCCACAGGGACCTCTGTCCACCCACTGCCACCTCACGCACAGCCCCTGACTGTTCAGGAGGGCCCCCAGGCATGGCTGTGAGGGCTAAGGAATGGTAAAGACATGGTAGTGTCTTCAGGAGCCTCCGGCTGGTGGAGAAGACAAGTCAGACACACAAACAACTATAATAGCAAGCACAAATGATAAGGTAGTGAAAGAGAAGCAGATAAGGGCCACAGGGTACAGAGAGCAGGAGATGACTTTTGGCTCAGGGAGGAAGACTGAACAGAGGGAAGGGGCAGTATTGGAATTAGAGTTTGGTTTAAGTAAGAAAAAGGGAAAAGCATTCTAGGCAGAGGAAACCGCACAAGCAAATGTTTGAGGCAAAAAGCACGTGTGCAGAGGGCTGTGGCGCCACCGTCTGGCTGTAGAACTGGGTAAAGAAGTCAGGAGTGGGGCGTCTTAACGCTAGAGCAGGTGCCTCCCAGGGTCGGCCTCAGGCCTCTGGGTCCAGACAGTAGAGGCCAGCTGAAAGCATGTGGCCTTTACTCTGTAGGCAAAGGGGACTCTGGATTTTTGAGGAAGCAGTGACATGCAGCAGGTTAACCAACATTTCTCTGTGGTTTGGCCCCTCCCAAACTGCCCTCCACACGCACCATCTTGGCAGGTTCCCCACAGGCATCTCTTTAAATTGCCCGTGGAAAGCGAGAAAGGCAGGCATGGGCTGGCCTGACATCCCACAGGGGGCCACCTCTTGGACAAGGAGAAGAGTGGTGCTGAGAAGGTTTTGGGTTTTGTTTAAAATGTACAAGGCCCCAGAGAGAATCTCACACGGTCAGCCTGACCTAGCCCCAGAAGTGTTTAATTGCTTCCGTATGACTCTGCGGTTGCTGCAGGTTAGAGACAGCATTAGTACCAATAGTAAATTAGCTCCCCACTCTGACAGGCCAAGAGTGATGATGTCCCACTCCAGGTAACAGCCTTGGGTAGCCAACCTGTCAGGCAGACCTGTTTCTGGCAGACAGGAGTGGGGGAGGGAGGGCTGAGTCTGGGCAAGGGGACCATGCCCTGCTGCTTTTCCAGATGTTGCCCAAACCCCGCCAAGGGCTGACAACAGGGGCCACATGGCATGGC
Organism: Microcebus murinus; assembly: GCF_040939455.1. NCBI lineage: Eukaryota > Metazoa > Chordata > Mammalia > Primates > Cheirogaleidae > Microcebus > Microcebus murinus. The sequence continues at coordinate 89,781,230 of NC_134111.1, read as the reverse complement.
CCTCCATCGGCAGCCACTGCCATGGCAAGGAACAACCTGCAACTATACAGCAGGCAGCTGGGGACCTGGGGCAGGAGGGTGTAGACATTGGTCCTATGGTTTTCTTCCTTTCCTTTTGCATTCATGACCTCCAATAAACAAGTCTTTTTCTGCTGTGACACTGTGACAAGAAAACAGTGCCAGCTAAAGTATAGTGAAGAGGCCAAGGTCTTTGATGGAAAATGCTAGAATCTTGGGCTTAACTATATGAGACCTATGCAGGATGGAGGCTCGGGCCCCTGGGGTCTCCCACATCCCCCTTCCTCCTGACAGCACCCAGAAGACCTCCTGTCAGGGCCCACGTGTGCTCACCTAGGCATGCAAGGAAACAAATGGGACCACAGCCACAGTGGAGGTGGTGAGTCAACACAGAAAGGAGAGAAAAAAACCCAATGTCACCCACCCGCAGGGGGCACCAGCAGTCCCCTCCCAGTCGGTTTGAGCACAACTCCACCTCAACCTCAAACTCTTTCAGAGTGGCAGGAAAGGGGACAGGGTAGTGTAGTGCTACGGTCCCCAACCCCCAGGCTGTGCGACACCGCCTGAGCTCGGCACCCTCCCCCACAACACCCCCCCTTCCCCAGTCTGTGGAAAAATTGTCTTCCATGAAACTAGCCCCTGGTGCCAAAAAGGTTGGGGACCACCGGATTGGTGGTTAGGCCTGTAGGCTTGGGAGATTCAGAAACAGGGCTTCAAAGCATGACTGCAGCCTCCAACTGGCCCTGTGCTCCTAGAGCTGAGTATCCCAACAGGACAGTCACCAGCCACCTCTGACTATTTAAATGCACAGTTATTAAAGTGAAATGAAATTAAAAATGCAGTTCCTCAGTCACTGTAGCCACATTCCAAGTGCTCAATAGCCTCAGATGGTTCATAACTACCATACCGGACACTGTACCTATAGAAAATGTCCATCATCACGGAAAGTTCTATTGACCAATGCTGCTTTAGAGTAATTTGCTAAAGCTTTCCAAGTCTCAGTGTCCTCCTCTGTAACATGGGCATAATAATGGAACCTACCTCACAGGGCTGGACTAAATGTGACGACAGCCCAATCTACACGGGGCCTGGTAAAAATGAAGCACTCACTGGATGTTAACTAATCACATGATTTTTACCTGGTACCCACACTAACTTTATTTGCTTCATGGGGGACTTGTTTCCATCACCCTAAATCACCTGTTGCTTATAACATGCATAGGCAGACTGCAGGTGATCAATAAAGGCTGCTGGCCTGGTGCCAGCCCTACATCACTTACTCTTCACGTGTTTGTCTTCCCAGCTGTAAAATGGGAATATCACCACCTGTCACATGTCCCTTAAGGGATATATTAAACACGGTACAATGTAGCTCAAGGGAAGAGATGTGAAAGGGATTGGGAAAAGTATGTGGCACGTCCAAACAGAAGAAACTGTTTAGAGAGATGTAGCACTTGGCACCAGGTCGGCACTCAATAAATGCTTGCGTGATGGATGCAGGCAGCTTTGCTTTGGTTAAGCACACTTCTCACACTCCACGGCCACCCGCCCCGATCTACACATCTCCTCTGGGAGAAGGGCTGTGCTCTCAGGAGAGTCATTCAGTGGGGTGGGAGGGTGCTGGCGAGGCCCAGGCCCTTCCGGCACAGACCCTGCCCCCAGACCACAGCACGCAGGGCTGCATTCTCTAGACACCCATTCCCTGGTTACCGTGGTTCTCAACCAGGAATTGAGATCTGTGGGCCCTCAAAAAGCAGGCGCTGTTGGGTGGACACCCCAAGAGGGTGCTGGGCAGCCAGCCCTGGTTATCACATCACTGGGGGTGGAGGGGCAGGGCAGGAGAGTGAGGAGCAAGAGGGCGGTGGCTGCACACAGACCTCTTCCCATGAGACACTGCCCACTGCCTCCCTCCACCTGCTCCCCGCTGCGCCCACAGCAACACTGCTGGACACCCTCCCCTAGCCACACCCCTCACCCCCTGTAGACTCCAGGCCTGGGACCCCCACCCCCGAGTCCTTGCCAAATGTCTGTGCCACTCCCTGGTTCCGCCTACTCCTGCTGCTCTCCAGGTCCACTGGCCCCTGTCCAGCCACTTTGGACCAAACAGTGCCTTGTAGGGTAAGAAAGTCAGCTTGCTCCACGACAGCCAGAGCTGAGTCTAGACCCACGTGCCTGCCCCTCAGGCCCTTGAGCCAGCCTGACTTACAGGGGCTGCTGTCTTGCTGCAATGCCTGGTGCGACCGACTAATGTGATGAAGACTTTCTGGCTCCCCAGAGATACCACGATGGGCACAGGACACAAGGCTGGGAAAGATGGGGGGCCTGGGGGCTGTAGGCCTTGCCAGGGCAAGAGTGGAGTCCCCAAGGCACAGAGAGTGTGAAGAAAAAGGGCAGAGAAGGATAAAGCGCTTCCCAGATCCTCATGGAAACCTGAGCACAACATCACCCCTTAATAACGCTAACAACTAACATTTGTCTACAGCTTTACAGTTCATAAAGCTCGTTCACACATTCGCTTTCAGCAGTTAGGATGGTATAATTATCTCTGGTTTACAATGAGGAAACCAAGCTCAGGGAGATTCAAAGGAGCAAACACAGAACTCCCAGTCAAGGGCTGACAGCTGCCTTGCCCCAAGCTGCCTTCCCAACCTTAAAAGGCTCCCAAATGGCCCTGAGCCAGTATCAGGGCACCCCCAGGTACCTCTGGCCAAATCTCAGCCCAAGCCAACTGTTGACTGGAGTCCTGGGACCAGGCTTGAGCCCCCTAAGGAGAGCTGCGAGCTGAGTCAGAGGCCAGATCTCAGAGGTGATGGAAGGACGGGAAGCACGCAGCAGAGGGGCGGGTATGATTCAGCGCAGTGGGAGGGGTGAGAAGGAGAAAGCCTAAAACATGGGCTCCTGAGAGGGATATGCAAACTAAAGAAGATGGGGACCTGCCTTTCCACAAGCCAGGCAGGGCAACCAAAGGCTCTAATGTAGCACGAGACCAAGACTGGACGCCACCAAGAACTCCCTCATCGTGTAGGCTCTGCCATCCTGTCTCTTGCAGCACTCAGTGGAAGAAAGGGACAGAACAGCGTGTGCTGTTCCCCTCCTGGCATGTCCCACCCCTCCCCGTGCCAGTCTGAATCCCAGCCTCCTTCAGGGCCCGACGTCTCTTGCTGCAGGCGTCCTACGGCGCTGACCTGACTCAAACACCTGTTTGACTATCCTCAGCACTGGATTCATCTGCCTGGCACCGTCCCCCAACCTAGGTCCCCTGATCCAGGTCTGGTCACCCAGTGGTAACCTCTTGGAGGGCTGAATCTGTCTTTTCCTCCTGTAACGCCCCTCCCCACACTTCCCTCCTCCACCCCTACCACCCTGAGTCATCGCATTGCCCGGCCCAGCAACCCTGAATGAGCAGCACTGGCCATACACACGGACACTGGCCCAGCGCCGCCAGAACCAGAAAGAAACTGGGCTGAAACCCAAAGAAAGTAGTCTGACACCAAGTAAGGGCTTTCACAAAAATAGAAAACAAGGCGGCTTCATCACTGCCCTCTCTGAAGAGGTGCTCTCCACTGTACCCTCTCTACAGCTTCGGATTCAACAGAAGCAGGGGAGGTGGGTTGTAGCACTTGAACGCATCCTTCACTGGGAGGGAGGGCTGTCCTCAGAAGGCTCGTGGCGGCTCTTAAAGCTCTTTGAGCCAAGAGATGCTTTTTTTTGGACACTCAAGGACAATTTGCTTCCCCCACAGGACCCTGTTCAGGGAAATGCCCTGGGAGGATGGCATTTAGAGGATGTCTAAAGACAAATTTCTCTGACTTCATGAATTGGCCAACCTTGTGTGTGCCTTGGGAATTTGGCCCCTGCCCCTCCCTAAGGCCTGGGCCATTTAAAATGCTGCCACCAGGGCTGCCGGCACCAAGAACCAAGAACGGACTGTGCGTGGACTATGCATGCTGGCTGAGAGCCTGAGCTCTCCACTGGGAGTGGGGAGGGGCCTGGGCCCACGGCCTCCCTCAGAACCTCTGGAAGTGCTACGGCTCTCCCCCACCCAGCCCTGGGCTCCCCGGGCTCCCTACCGGGTCTCACGGCCAATGAGGCAGCACAGCTGGCCTGGCCCAGCTCGTTGGTGGCGGTGGCCATATAGCTCCCGGCGTCAGTCGCCCGGGCCTCCCTGAGCAGCAGGGTGTGCCGCTCACCCTCGGCCCGGACCAGGAGGCGGCCCTCGCTGCGCAGCACTGACCCATCCTTGTGCCAGGACACTGTGGGGAAGCACAGGGGAGCCAGCTTGTCATGGCTCGTGGGCGCCCACTAGAAAAATCACACCTTGCCCACACACACCCCACAGGAGCCCAAACCACTCTAATCGCCACCCCAGGGAATCGTGAGGAATCTGCCCTCGCTCAGGGAAGCCCAGGTTGTCCTCCCCATCTCAGTATGGGGGGGGGGCCTGGAAAATCTCCCTTAACACACACACAGGAGTCAGGGCAGCCCACTTGGAGGGGATAACTGCCCTCCTCCCCATCCCTCCCTTCCCTGTCTTGAATGCTTCCCCCTCCCCCAGTGTCAGCCTGGCCCCAGCCCTGGGAGCTCACCTTGCGGTGGGGGGTTGGCGGTGATGATACACTTGAGCAGCACATCGGCCCCTGGCGCCACCACCACATTCTGCAGGGGGATCTCAAACACGGGGGCCTCCAGGGGCTCCTCTCCAGCGGACACATAGGAATCATCCGAAGATTCTGCTGGACACAGGAGTGCCAGGGTAAGGGGACAACTCAGGGGGAGACAGAGCATTGGCAGCCTGCATCCTAGAAAGCCATGCCCAAAGACAGGGGCTTCAAGAAGGCAGAGGCTGGGGGAGTTATGGGTCTCTCTCCTGAACGTCCTAAGACAGGGAAAAAAGAAAGCTGGGAGGAGGGTACTCAAACAGGACAGGGCAGCCTTGACTCCAGTCAGTTTGGCTGTTCCTCAACTTCGTCCACAATTAGAGCATCGGTTTCTGGCGGAAGCCAGGGACCCCGCTGTGTATGTCTCTACATAAATCAGTCATCACATGTGGTGTACCAGGCCCTATGCAAGGTACTCGGAGAGGTGCAAGATGGTACAAGCTGCCAAATGGTCAGAGGACAAGCTAACAGCATCCCAAGACTTAAGCAATAGGAAGCAACATGTCATAGGGCAACATATGGTGAGCTGTCAAATTCTTGATGCCACCAGCTTCAAAAGAGGGAATGGCAGGGGGCTCTGAGAGGCCTATGAAAATCAGCTTTGAATCTGTCCATTCACCAAAGTGACCATGCACTTGCTGCATATTGAGCACTGTACGGCTACCAGGGACACTACAGGAAATAAGATGCAGCCTGGCTTACAAGAAGCTCATACAGACAAAGAGATAATGAAACTCTATTGTTGCAGATCTCTCTGGGTATTTTCCAACTGTGACATTCTATAAGCTAGATAAAGGACAATGTAGGTAGCCAAAAGAGCAGTGAGAGTCCCAATTCTGCTGTTTTTCAGCTACATACCCGTGGGCAAATTAGATAACCTCTCTGAGCCTCAGTTTTGTTATCTGGAAGATGGACGAGATAGCACCCAACACTCTGTAGAGCTGGCACACAGATGAAACAAGATAACATCCTTAAGGTTCCTGTTAACACAGTGCTGGGATGAGGTTGTGGATAGGCAATAATGGTGGCCAGCAGGACAACTGACAGGAACCTAATCGTCTCTTAAGATTCTGAGGTGGTGATACTTATATGCAAAATAATTTTGATGAAGAAAAATACAGAGTGGTAAGTGCAATGAAAGTGATACGGGCAGGGTCTCCGGAGAGCAGTGGGGAGAGGCATCTGGCCTGGGGCAGCAGTGGAAGCGAGTCAAGGATGGCTTCCTCTGCCTCTCTCCAGGAGTGGGCCCCAACCTGATATTGGGGATGAGCATTAGGGCCGGGCATTCTTCTGCTGGTGATGTTGGTCATCACCCCTGGGAATGCTGGGAGACCACACAAAGGCAGGCAAGTGTAGGGACCACAGCTCAGCCGTGCAACATGCAAGGATGTGAAAGAGGAGGCTGGAAGGGAAGGCCGGGTCAGATCTCAGCGTCTATAGATGGTTCAGGGACAGTGCTGAGATGGGAAGGGCAGAGTAGAGGTGGCTGGCCTAAAGTTTGCCTGTAACAGAGACTTGGCAAATTATTTGAGACCATCTATACCATCTCTTCTCCACAGAGAGTTGGGGGCTTTGGTGGGGCTCCTTAGGTTCCCATCAGTGCGCCCCCCATCAGTGGTCCTTGAGCCAACAGCCTAGCAGGCCACTGGACCCAGGGACCTATGGCAGGCATCCGGGCACCAGTCCCTACTCACACCTCAGCCCCACCCAGCCTCAACGAAACAGTCCGCCTCACCAGCAGCAGGTTCTAGCACAAGGACTTCACTCAATCCTTCACTCAAACTCGAGTCTGTGTTCACGCCTCCGGCAAACCCATCCTCACTGCCGACCAGCAGCCTCAAGCCAGACTGCAGAGCAGTCTTGCTCTCCCCAAACCCTTTCCCACCCAGGTCTAGGCACCTTCTCGGCCCTCCCCGAGGCCTTACCGAGCTCGGGAGAGGTGGGCCGGGCCCGGCGACCTTTGCCCTGGCTGCGGGTCCCTCTGCTGTCCCAGGCCCCCCAGGGACCGTCCTCCTCAGGCCCTCTGCGGCGCAGCCTCTTCTCGGCCTCAGGTCCAGCTCTGTTCTTCTCCAAGGTCTGGGGCACAGTAACGCCCTCCAGGCCAGGCGTGGCCCAGGGCAGGAAGCGCACCGCCTGCGCTGGGGGCTCCCGCTTTCGTCCGGGGGGAACTTTTGTCCTGGCCTCTGGGGGATCGGCGGCGGCGGGTGGCACGGGGCTCCTGCACTCCTGGATAGCTCTGCCCCGGGTCAGCGGGAACTGGTCTCGACGCCTAACCTCTTGCTGCGGGCCGTCCCCCAGCTCCGTCCGGCCCAGCGGCCCGCGGCTCCTGGGCCTCCCTGGCTCGTCCCCGGGCTTCCCCGCGACGCTCGGAGGGGCAGGCTGGGCTGCTGTGGGGCTCACGGCCCGCGGGGTCTTAGGAGTGGAGGGCCGGGGGAAGAGCGGGGCCTCGCCTGGCTCTCGAGGGGACGGGGCGCGATGCAGCGTGGCGCGCAGGGACTCGTGAGAGCGCACCAGCTCCTCCCGCGACGTAGAGCGGCGGATGCGGCCCAGCTCCTGGGCGAAGCGCAGCTCGAGGTCGGAGGCCGGGCTGCGCTGCCGTGTGCGCTCGTCCAGTGAGGCCGCCTTCTGCTGGAACAGACGGCGCCGCTCGGCCACGCTGCCCGACGGCGCCCGCAGCTCCTCCTGCGAGGCCCGGGGCGTGCCCCACGGCGCGCCGCCCTCCGACTTGGGCTGCTCCAGCGAGCGGGCCTTGCGCAGGGGCACCCAGGGCCGCAGGGGTGCCGGCGGCGAGTCGCTGCGCTCCAGGCTGCGCCGTCGCTCCTCGAAGAACTGCAGCTTGTCCAGGATGCGGGAGCCGGCGCGCACCAGCCTGGGCGAGCGGCCGAGCGCCGACAGGCGGCCGGAAGCCTCACTCAGGGGCGTCTGAGGGCGGGACTCTGCCGTGCCTGCCAGCGAGGGCCCCGACGACTTGGACTTTTTCCCTCGCTTGTCTTCGGCGGTGGCGTCCTCGGCTAGCACCGGCTCCTGAGTGCGCCGGTGGGGTGATGTGGGGGTGGCCGCGGGCTGGGTGCTGGGTCCCAGCGGGGAGCGCTTACCCACCCGAGGGGACGGTGGGGGGAGCAGCGCGGATTTGGAGGGAGGTGGAGGGGCCGGGCGACGCGGGGCTTCGCTGGCCAGCTGAGGCTGAAGGTCGGGCTCCTCCCTGCGCAATCCGCTCTGAGGGACGCTGCTGCAGAACCAAGATGGAGAGGGGTAGAGGATTCAGGGGGCCTCCCCTCCTAGACTCTTAGCTTGTGACAGGAATTGGGCGGTGGGGCATGCTGGGCAGGCTTGTGAGTGACATGGGCCAGACCCTCCCCTCCCCCCACCTCCCGCCAAGAGGAGGGCACAGCCAGAGCAGGTGCTGGGGAGAGGCTGGCGGCTCTGGCACCAGACTGGGCTAGTGGCTGGGTCCAGGTACAGACCCTGCCCCAGGGACTCTGGCCAGCCCCCTCCCCCCAGCCCCAGAAGCTGGGAAACAGCCGAAACAGAACTGAGCATGAGGGAGAGAAAAGAATGAGGCTTAGAACCCAAAGGATGAAGTGGTGTGAGAAGACAGGAGGGTTGGGTGGGGAGGGGCCCTCTCAGGAATGCAGCCTCCCACTCATTCCTGTCTCCAGCTGGCCCCACACCCCTGCCCATTCTCAGCAGGACACACCCCATTCACAGTGGCACCTAGAAGAGCAGTAGCTGCCTCCCGGACCAGGCACAAGCCTTCAGGGGGCAGTGCCCCATCCCTGAGGTCACCATGCAGACCCCAGCCATCGCTAACACCATCACCAGTGCTGATAGGAGGTGCTGGTACCCACACCCCCTCATTAGAACTTTGACTTTGCTCTGCCCCTAGGAAAGGTATCTTGAGTCCTTGGAAACGCCCCCGAGAAGCACAGAAGCTCCCCCAAAGGAGTATACTCAGAAATAACTCAGCTCAGAAATAACTACCAAGTGGGCCTGAATAGGGGGTGTGGGCCAAGAGGAGGAGGGAAGGAGCCTGTCACCCCAGAGTACCTCTCTCCCTTAACAGAGCTTTGATGCCCAAGAGCTGGGCCTCAGTTTCCCCCATCTGGACCCTTGGGGGACACATCAAACATAAAGATTAGCAAGAAAAGGAATTAGCTATTATAATACTGGACACATTAGAAAAAGCTCAATAAAAACTTAGGAAATGGCTAATCGAATACTTACTGTGTGCCAAGCAGGTACTAAGTGCTTAAAATGCATTGAGTCATTTAATCTGCACAACAGTCCTGTGAGATAGGAACTGTTATTATCCCCATTCACAGATGAAGAAGCTGAGGCTTAAAAGAGGTTAAATGCCTTACCAAAGTGACACAGCTAGGAAATGGCTGGTGCTGGAACTGAAACCCTGGAAGTCTGAATCCTCAGCCTTTATTCCCTCTAAAATGTCGGAGTTTTCAGGGGCACAGAAGGGGGAGAAATAGGGTACCAGCCATGAGCAGAAGTATTAGGGGTTCCCAAGTTTAAGGATGTTTTAGCCTTCCTGGGATGTGGTAGCCAGCCACACTGCAGACCCACCTCTGGCTAAGGGGAAGGGGAGCTGGCAATCCAGACTGCCCCATGGGAGAAAAATCTCAACCAGCCACCTGCAGGGAGGCACAGTCTACTCTAGGGGAGGGGCAGCTGAGTCCCTGAGGAATGGCCTCTGGGAACTGGGTGAGGCCTGGAGAGAAATTGGGGACAGCAGAGGAGGCCTCTTGCTGGCAGCTCTGCACTCTAGGCCAGACTCTGTACCACAGACATCACTAAGGAAATGGGTTCCTCCGAAGTTGCCATAGCAACTCCAGGCTCAGGCTGGGGCCTGGTAAAGAAAGGCAGGGAAGGAAAGGCGAGTCCAGGGCACTGGAGCGCCTTGTAAGGCCAATAGGATAAGCCAAGGGAGCCTCCCTTTCCCCTGTCCCCGCCCCCAGTCTCTCCCCCACCCACCACTAGCCACTACAATCACCCTCAAAACAGCCTCCCCTGCAGGACCCTTCTTTCTCCTCCAAGATAGTACCTGCCCCCCACACCCATGCCCATCACAACCCAGGTCCTCCTAAGCTTCCCAGGTGCCCCCAATACCTCTATCATCAGACATTCCCCTTGTGCTATAGACTCCCTCCTGTGTCTGGCAGCCCCACATCTCCAAAAACGGCTCCAATGTCTCACTCCAACACCTCCGCTCCAGTACCACCCCCTACCAGGACAACCTTGAATCCCACCCTGTGGGTTTCCTATGAGAGAGATCACTGCATGCCCCTGCCACCTTCACTCCCAGCCCTCCACCACCTCCACCCCAGCCCAGTCTCTAGCCCCCGCTCCCCTGGCCCCTCCCCCAGCCCCACAGCCTCCACAGCCTCCTGCTCCGGCAGGACCCTGGCCCCAGCTGCCCCTGGCCACCTCGCTGTCTTCTCTCTCCCGGTTGCTCACTTGCTCCCCTGCTCTCTCCTGCTCTCCCGGGAGCTGCCGTGCAGAAAGGTTCTGTTCCTCCCAGAAAAAGGCCCACATGGGAACAGGAATGTGCAGAGAGATGAAAAGGCAGCAGCTGCTGAGACAGCAGGCACTGGAGGGGGCCCCCGAGGGGGGGGATCCTGGGGACAACTGGAGGCCGAATGGGTGAGGTGGGAGAGGGCCCCTGAGGAACTGGAGATCTTGGAGGAGACAAAGAGGGGACAGAGGGGTCCACAAGACCATGGGGAAGGCACAGTGAGACCACGGGAAGGACAGGTGGGAGCAGGAGGACGTGGGTGGTGACGGCACAGGAGGCGGAGAAAGCAGTGTGGGAAGACAGAGTGGAAGGGGGTGAGGAGTGCACAGGGAGATGGATGGGGCAGGGTGACGGTGGAGGGTGACAGTGGAGGCTGACGGAGCAGTGAGGGCAGCGCAGGACAGCGTGGTGAGATGGGGCAGTGCAGGCCCAGGTAAGGCCGTTACTTACACGTGGATCGAGAGCGCCCGTCCTCTGTACAGACTGAACGCGCTGCCATACAGGTCACTGGCCACCGAAAGGCTATCCTCTGACCCCCAGCTTGCGCCCACCAGATTAGCTCGAGATGCCCGCACCAGCGGCTCCACCCCCAGGTGCCGTGGCCCGGACCCGGTTGCCTGTGCTTGCCTTGGGCTGCCCGGGAGGCGGCGGGTGCCACCCCCACTGCCCGCTTCCTGCTCCAGGACCGTCTGCCCGCTGCCCCACCAGCTCACTTGCTCCTCCGAGGTGCCTGTCACGGAGGTCGGGGGTGTGTCCAGGGAGGTGCCCACCAGGGTGTCAGAGCCCCCTAAAGAAAGAAGCACTGTGAGACCCAAGGCACCCCTGGTGGGAAACCGGCCTCCCTGTTCTTTGATCACCCCAGAGAGCTCACCCGTGGGGGTGCTGAAGGCCCCGTCATCCCGAAGCTCCAGGCGCTGGGTCCCCTGTACATCGCTGATGTCATCCTCAGCTGTCTCGGAGTCTGGAGAAGAAGGGGTCTGTGTGGGCAGGGCCCTCCTCCCTCTGCCTCCACCTCTTCCCTATGTCGCCTCCTGCCTCCCCCATGCAGGCTCCATCTCATCACTGGTAGGGCTGCCAGCACCCCGTCTGCTCCCTGCTTTTGCTCCCTGCATCCCCCTGCCCAGTCTGGGCAAGATAACCCCACCCATGCCAGTGCCCTGATTCTATCTCTGGGCCCCAGCTACTCACCCTTGCCTCTGTGAGGTCCTCAAAACTGCCATCCCCCCTCCCAACCACTTAATGGATTACCAGGGCCTCATCTCCTCTCCCTCTTCCCCTTGTCAGTGATAGCTTGAGTTCCTGTGCAGCCCCCAAAATAACAAGGTCCTAGGTTCCAAGGCTCTAAAGTCTGGGTTCCAGTACCCCAGGAACAAAGGGGAGTCACCTCAGAGTCGTACTGTCAGGGCACTCGACCAACCGCAGGCCAGCCTGTCCTCTACCCCAAACCAGCTGGAAGGCATCAGGGTGCAGCTGAGGCAGGGTGAGGAGAGGCCAGGGCCAGGTGGGGAAGAGGGAGAAGTGGGGGGCTAGGGCAGGAGCCAGTTTCCTACCGTAACTTTGCTTTCTGCAGGAGCGGAAAACTTCGCTTCCATAGGAGCAGCAGGAGAGAGACAGGGACAGACTGTTATCAGAGCGTTTGCGGGGTAGGGCATGGAGGGTAGGCAGGACAGAGGGAAGCAGGAGGTACCCAGTGCCCTGAGATGCCCTGTGGGGATGGGTGTGGGGGATGGGTGGGGGGAAGGAGACACCTGGAATGTGCCCAGCGCTGGGGAACCCCCATGCTTGGGCTGGTTATTCCAGCTGCCCCAGAGATTCTGGTACCCTTGGCACTTGATGGTGTCGCCACTGGCCACACACACACACCTGCTTGTGCTGAGCCCAGCCACAGACCCAGGCTTCCCATTAGGGGTCAGGCCCACTCTCTATTACATCTGCATCGTGCTTTGACCTCTCCTTGCAAGCCAACCCCCTCATCATGATGTGACAGACACCTTCCTCAAGATCCCTCTTCTACTGTGGAATAGTCCTTAAAAACGCCCAGTAGCTAGGTTAGAAGCAAAGTTTTCTGGGCTTATTTTTCAACTTTCCCAGACTCTGTCAAGTCTGTGCCTCAGTTTCCTTCTGGATGCCATGACAAGCAGGAGGCATGTACTGGTTGCCAAAGCATGGCACTGAGCTCTTCCCCACTTGGCCCTACAGACGGAGAACAGGGAGCCCAGCTCATGGCAGGGTGTGCTAGTGAGCCCCCTCCCCACTGCTGTGCTCAGCTGCCGGGCATAGGGGGCCTCCTTGGGTGGGTGAGTAGATGAGTATGGGGGTGTGTAGGGAGGTCCCACATCTCATGAGCTGTCTTCAGGGCCTTGATGCCTCATGAAGGGACATGGACCAAGAGGAGTGGGCATGGGCTAGAGCAGGGATGCCCATAGTCCACGCACCATGGGTGAGTCGGCCAAAGGCCCGGCGGGAATGGCCGGTTTTCTGAAAGAGAAAAGCCAGAATGAATAGTTGGAGGGAGGCTTGTTCCTGACGTCCCTATGCTTCCCAACCAAACCTGCTATGTCAAGCAGAAACTCATTCCAGGAGCCAGTGTGTGTGTGTTTTGGGGGGTGGTGGACAGAGACCCAGAGCGACCACTTCCCAGGTAGGGAATGTCTCCACTCTGCCCTCTTCCAAGCTACCCAGCTGCCCGGCTGGGCTCCCAGGAGGAGCAGGGAAGGAAGGAGAGGACAGCAGGCTTTGGGTGGAACGCTGGGACTCCCCACTGGACAGAGGCTCACAGCCTGGGACCTGAGCAACACCCAAGACAGAGGACAGGAGACAAGATAGTCAGGCTGACTGAGGAGAAGGAGAAAGAGGAGAAGACTGGGGGGGGGGTGCTAGAATGACAGGGAGATGGAAGGACCAGGACACAGATTTCTGCTGGGGGGAGGGCAGATACCTGGATAGGTGTCGAGTGGGTTGGGGAGAGGTGACAGGGGCAGAGGGTAAGGTCTCCGAAGGGCTAGAGCCTCACGAATGCAGAGAGGAGGCCCGGGTACGAAAAGGACAGGGCAGGGCTTGGGAATTATTGAGCTCAGCGCGGATCCGTGTGCGTTGCTTTCAGGAGCTCCGGAAGGCACCAGAGTGGGGGGCTGGGGAAGGCCGGGCGGGGGACCGGGGCCAGGGATGGACAGAGGCGAGGGAAGACAAGGTAGCAAAGAAGCAACTGGGCGCTCCACGCCGAAGCCTGCGGCGGGGACCCCCCGGGTGGTCGCGGGAATTGCGGGCGATTGCTGGGAGGGTCTGCCCTTCAGCGCGGGGAGGGGCCTGCACGCTCGGGACACAGGCTGGGGCGCCCCCCGAAAAGCGCCTGGCCAGCCGCCCACGGCGGGGATGGGGTGGGGCAGGCGCTGCTCCAGCGCCCCCTCCCCCGGGCCTGGCCGCGATGACCCGCCCTCCCTTTGGGGCGCCCAGCCCTCCCTGCCCCCTCCCGGCGCCACCCGCCCCCGGAGCCCTCACCTGGAAACGCTTCTTCACCCACAGCTTCTTCATGGCGGGGGAGGGGGCCGGGCCGGCGACCGGGCGAGGAGGGGACGGGCGGGGGCGGGGCGGAGTCGGAGGCGGGGCCGGGGGCGAGCCGGGGAGCGGGCGGGAGCCGGCGCGGGTGGCGGAAGGAGCCTGGGGCCTCGGGAGCCCGGGAGTGGGTAAGGCGGTAGCGGCTGCGGCGCCCGAGCTCGCCCCTCCCCTGCCAGCCTGCACCCCACCTGGCTCCCCTTCCCTTTCCTGTCCCCCTGCGTCACCTGGGACGGCCCTCACCTGCCTCCCAGCACCATCACCGGGTCCCTCCTAGGGCTGAGAGCCGTGCACCCCCACCCTGCATCTGCCTCCCGCTCCCTGGGCACATGGGGAAACTGAGGCACAGAAAGGGTTCAGGGGCCCCTAGGTCAGGCCATTCTCTCATTGGCAGCCCAATGCAGCCTTTTTCGCCACCCCCAGCTCCTCCCGCGGGGCCTCTCTGGAAGGTCAGCAGCATCTTGACTTGCTCACTCCACAAACATGCGCACACGTACACTGTGCCAGGCAGTACCCAACCGGCCGCAGAGCAAGGCGCCGGATGGGGGCGCCCGGGTCAGACGCAGGGCAGGGGTCCCTGGGGAAAGGGACTCCGTGCTGACATGGACTCAGGTTATGAAAACCCCCAGGCTCCTCAGGAAAGCCAGAAAGGGCTTGACCTGGAGATTCTTGATGTCCCCGCATGGTCCCTAACCCCCCTTACATTCACACACACACACAAACTAGGATGCTCAGAGGTACTCCTGTCATCCACAAGAGTCCACCCATGTTCTCACACACAGGTGAGTTCACTCACCATTTTTTCTGTGTCCCTCCCCACCCCCCACCCCTGCCCTGCTAAGCACCATGCACACTTTGCTCACACAAAATTCTATCCTCCCACCCCCCATAATCATCATAGCTAAGTTTCTTTAGCAGTTACTAAGTGCCAGGCAGTTTACAAATGTTACCTCGTTCACAACAACCTGGTGAGCTTGAAACCTATACCCATTTAACTGAGAAGCGACTGAGGCTCAAAGAAGTACTACACTTAGCCAAAGCCATACAGGTTCTAAGACTCCATTTGTCCATCAGATAGGAATTCCCATCCCAGCATGCACAGGTAGTGCCTTTCCTGGTTTCTGAGTAATTATGGACACTTACTACATGCTTGGTATGTACCAGGCATTGTGCTAAGCACTTCTATGAATAAACTCATTTAATCTTCACAAGAGGGGGGAGACTGAGGCAGATAGTTATTTGCTCAAGGTCACACAGCCAATACATTGAGGGAGCCAGGATGTTAACCCAGGCACTGTGACAGGGTTCTTGGTCGCTATGCCATAAAGTCTCACATGCTGATGGGTCAGTGAGTCCCCCTAACCTTATTTCTTTAAATCTTGGGTCTAAAATAAATACAGGGACAGACCAATGAGTTTTGTTCAGCCTGTGCAGTGTTCGGGAAGCATGCTGACAATGGCACCTCCCTCATTTTCAGTTTCTACTTGGCTCCTGAGGTTATTTGAGTTTGTGGACCCTTTATTTTAAAAATTAAGGTCATGCCTTGAATATTCTCGGTGCATACAGGTGTTGTTTCCCAGACCACCAGAGGCAAATGTTTCACATACAGACACATGAATGGGGACATGCGCTAAGAGGGTACACAGGTGTGTCCATACTAGTTTCAGTGAGAGGACCTTGCACAGCCACAGGCGCGTTCCCTGTCCACCCCCAAACACACCCACTCACAGATGAGGGAGCTGAGTTGGGGAGGGGAGGTAACTTGAGCCCCTGTTGGCCAGGAGAATCCGAGGGGCTGGCACATTCCTTAGCAAAAATAACCAATGGGCAGCGGGCGTGAGTGACGGGACAGCTGGGCCCAAGACAGGCCGGCAGGATTCTGTGTTCCTGCTCTGAGCCGGCAGTGCTCACCCCTGAAGGGCTGGCCTGGGACATGGTCTCAGGATGGGCCTCCTTTGCCGGCCCCAGATTGCCCCATTTTTCCCCCGTGACTGGCAGCCATGCCCCCCCTGCCACTCCCCAAACCCAGACTTCCAATTTCTTCACTGCCAGCTTTTCCACTTAACCAGAGAAAACCCAAGTCCTCATGTCATGCCTAATCTCTCACCCAGACGCTCCTCTGAGCCACACACACCTGCTCTCCTCCCCTTTGTCTCCTCTCTGTCCGTCCTGGGTTCAGTTTCTCTTTCCTTCCCCTCACTTACTACCCTGTTCTGTATTTCTGAAATACTGTATAAGTTACTTGTTTGCTATATTTTTTGCATATTGTCTCTCTTCCCTCACTAGAAAGTAATCTCCTGGAGGACACGAATTTTGGTCCTTCTCCCCCCACACATGTACCCCAAACACCTAGAACAGTAACTGGCACATAATAGACACTCAATAAATATGGGGCGGGGTCAAGCTGCAGGTGGAGAGTGTGAGGAAAGGTGGAGGTGAGGACAGTAAATCTTCCTGGAACTGTTCCACCCACCCAGCCTTCCCCTTTCTCTGTCCTGACCCTTTCCCAAGAAAGAGCTGGAGAAGTGACCATCTCCCCTTCTACCCAGGATCTTCCCGTGTTTCCTGCACGGGCTTTGGTGGACTTGGGGAGAGAGGTGGCCCTCTGGGCTCCTCTTTTTTCCCAGAGTTCCCTCTGCTTCATGGCCCGTCCTCTTCTCCCTGACTGGCACTGGGCATGAATGGATGTTGACACTCTCCATACCCATTCCCAACTCCATGCCAGTTTCTGCCTGACTTTTTATTCAGACATTCCAAATTCCAGGTGAAAAATACGATAACTTCAGAATATTCCTCAACAAGGGTTCTGGTGCATTTCACACCTTTCCCTTGCCTCAATTGGCCCTCTCTCCTATCTCTAACCTCTCCCCTCCCTGCCTTCAAGTCCCCAGAATGATTCACTACCATCTGTTGACCTTTGACACTTCTGATTGACACTAGAATCTTCCAGACCCTGGCTATGAGACACCAGCTAACACACAGTCTGAGCATCATCATGTTGCCCCTTCTCTTGGCTGAGCTTCTTGGCTGCCCTTCTTACCAACCACCCTTTAGTACAGGTCTCCCCTTCAGCCACGCATGCCCCAAGCTTTGAGGGTAGCACTTGCTCTGGTCATGTGATTTGCACATGGCTTCTCAGCCTATGCATGTGGGAGCCTGACATTTTGAAAGAGAAGACTGCCTATCTTGGAGACTGGGCCAGAAGATGGGTTCTGACAGGAGAAGGACGGTGATGATGACACATCCTTGACTTAGTCTTCTTTGCACACTTCTCTTTCTGTGGACAGGCAGTGTGGACCCAGACCCAGACACCTGGCCTTCAACCCAGCTCTGCCACCTCGCTAACCATGGGACCTTGAGTAAATATCCTCTTTGAACCACAGTTTTCTTATATGAATAATGGTCATAGTAGTAACCTAGAGTTTGAAGATTAAATAATTAAATGAGATAGGGCCCCTTACACATGTTAAGGCTTCTACAAGTATCCTGCACTTCTGCCATCTTCATCTCCTTTGTTTCCTATCCTTTCCTCATTTCTACATCCCCAAATCCCAGCACCATCACTCCAGTTTCCCATCCTCCAAACTCTCCAGCCCATAACCCACTCATTTCCTTGGGGCCCAATCTTCTAGAACCATGCCAATATCCCCCCATCCTTGAGCTAACAACTCAGGCTTCAACAGTGCCAAGAGCCTTAGCATCAGCCTGTCTTGCTGATCCAGAGCAACCCCAGCCAGAAAACTGTGTCCTTCCCTCTGCAGCCAGGTCCTTGCTTGGCTTCCTCGAGTACCCTGAAGTCCTCCTGTTGTTGCTTCCAACCAAGAAAGTTTTCCATGAGTAAGTCTGAGCAATGCCCAGCAGCTTGCCCAGCTGCCTGGACCAGGAGCTGTCACTGGGCTGGGGCTGGTAGGGGGATGGGCAAAAGAAGGGGGAGGAAGCCAGACTCACCCAGTCAGTCCCCCAACATCACCAAAGAAAGTCCCTCCCTGCCTCAAATCAAGTAGGGGAGGCGTAATAATTATGCATGTGGTTCTGGGCAGTGGGACAGACTGAGGCTTCCACCTGTCCTGCCACCTTCTATCTGTACAAGCAGGACATGTTCTGAAATGTGACTTGCTGCAGCCCAATCCTCTTTGTATTCTAACATGAATGTCAAAAGATCCCAGATCCAGCCCAACAGCACCCAGGGCTCTTTTCTCATCCCAAGCCTCTCAAGGCTGCTGTTCCACCAGCCCAGCCCAGCCTGGACACTGTCCACCTGGGTATGCCCAGCAAGGGCTCAGCTTTGCTGGCCATACCACAGAGGGCCTAAGAAAACAGTCCTGCTGAGGGGCTCTTGCACCTCATCACTCCCCACATTTTGAGGGACCAGGGCAGACCAGGAGGCTCCCATCTCCGGAAATGCCAATCATGTAGTGGCTACTCCCCAAATATTAGACAACTCTTCCTCCCTCTCTTTTCCTGTCTCCCCACTGTCTGGAACTTCTCTAGTAGTACAAAGCCCCCAGGGCCCAAACCAGGACTGGGTTCTTAGCTCTGGGATGGTCCTATCTAGCTCTGTCTATAACTAGATTAGTATATCTTGGGCAGATTGCCCTCTCCTCTGGTCCCCAGTGTCCTCACCTGTAAAAGGAAGTGTTTGGGGCTGCAGTTCTCTGTGGTCCTTTCCAACTCCAAACAAACATTATGACCACTACTCTCCTTCTCGGCCCTTTCTTTCCCTTCCCTAATATCTCTCTCTCCTAGTCCTATTCTCATCAATTTATATATCTTTCCCTTTATGTTCTGTTTTCAGTGCCTTTTCCCCTGAGGGGACCAGAGCTGAGGTCCCCAAGAAGTCCACTTGTTCTCCAGCTCAGAAGTATGCTAGGACACACCGCATGGCCTGACCCCAGGCTGGAGAAGCCTGTACCTGCCCAGGTACTAAGCCAACCAGGAGAAGCCAGCCTTGGCCCTCGCTGGCCCAGGCCTGGTGGCAGAGACTCTGAGGGGTTGGGCCCGTGGGAGAGGGGTGGTGGGAGTCGGGCCCTGCTCCTTCTCCTGACTCGGCAGCACCCCAGCACCTTCTTTCCCCTCCAGCTGCTGAGTGCCTTTATCCCTGTGCCTCCTTCCCAGCCTCTGAGGATTTACCCCTCCATGACACCAGCCAGCTGAAGTGATGTGTCCCTCTTAAAAATGCACAGGACATTTCCTGTGCATTTCCTGTAGCCCATTTCCTCTGAATTCAGTTTCTCAAGGCTCAGCCTGCTGAGGCTCTGTCTTGATGGCCTACAGAAGAACCACTTGGCTAACTCAGGGGCTAAGGAAATAAAAAAGGAAGCCCCCAAACAGACATAGGATGGATAGCCCTGGCCTGGCATCCATGCCAACCCCAGCAGGACTGTGAGCACAAGCTCAGGCTCCTGCTCCTCCCCTTCTACCTCGGACCCTCAGCCATTCCTTCACACTCCACCCTGGAATCTGCCCCACGTGGGCAGGGGCTTGAGCACTGGCCTGGAACATCCCTCTTCTAAGTGCTCTGAACATTGGAACCTCTGGTAGACATGGTTCATGGGCTTTCCAGACCAACCCCACATACCCCTGTCCCTCGTCTGTTTGTACAATACACAGTCCAGAGCCCTCTGCAGTGTGCACACACATGCGTGTGCACGTGCACATACAAGCACCCACCTCCATTCATGCCCACAAGGCCCTAGCTCTGGCTCTGCCCCCTGATGTCTTGGACCCTATTCATACACGTCCACTCGCTGGCCTCTTCCATGAAGCCTGGTGCTGTCCACACCGGCCCTGCCATAGCAATGGTGTGTGAGGAGCTCTGGCCCATCCCCTCAACAGCACAGCCTGGACCAGGGGAGAGGGCCCCCTTCTCCAGACACACACAGGCCTGTAAGGGGCTGATGGGAGAAGGTGTCTCAAATTTAAATTGTTGGAGCCAACGCCCATTTCTCCCAGGAGGCTTCTCTCTGCAGGGGAAGGGGGAGCACTTCCACCAGGAAATTCCCCAAGAGGCCTGAGTGGGTCTTGGGCTTGGCTTGCAACTGCTGCCCCTTGACCTCTGACCTGCCTGTGGAGAGCCTCTCTACCTTGACCCCCTGTTCCCTGTACTTTGCTCTGGATGTGCACTTTTGGGCCATTGCAGCTGCTAAGCCAGGACACCTGGAAGAAGGTGGTAGAGGAACCTGTAGGTACCTCCTCCACGTGGCCCCGGCAGCCTTTCTCTACCTCTGAGCAGCCCACCCCGCCGGGCGCGGCCCCCACCTCCCCATTACCTCCGACCTCCAGCACCGTGAGAGCAGCCTCACAGGAGGCCTGGCCCCGCTCGTTCTGGGCCCTGCAGCTGTACACGCCGGCGTCCTGCGCCCCGCAGCTCCGCAGCCACAGGCAGCTGGGCTCAGGGGTCGGCGCGGGCAGGGGCTGCCCATCCCGGAACCAGCTGAGGCTGGGCCGGGGTGTCCCGGTCACCACCACCCGCAGCCGCACGTCGCTGCCCGCGCACACCGCCGCGTTCTTCAGGGGCCGCAGGAAGACGGGCGCCCCGGCCACGGTCACAGCCGCTGGGGTCCCGCCGCCGGCCCCCACCTTGGCCCTCTTCGGGGGCACCCCGGGGCTGGGGGGTGCCCTCGTGCCCACGTCCTCGCCTCGCGTACCCCGGGCTTTCTGCATGGCCTCTGAGAGCTGGGCTGGGGGGACGCCGGAACTGGGCGGCCACGGGGGCACCCGCGGGATGGTGCCCAGGGAGACGAGTCTGGGGGGCCGGCGGCTTGCCTTCCTGCTGCCCGCCCGCCTTCGGCCTGTGCTACCCAGAAGGTCACCAGGGCGGCCGGCGGTTGCGCCTGGGGGCTATTTTTAGGCCCCCCGGCTCGGGTTGCGAGGGAGCTGTGGAGGGAGGGGGCAGTAGAGGAGGGACTTGACTCTGTTGGGCTCCTTCTCTGCCTCCAGGAGCCCCCATCGCCAGCCCAGGCTTAAGTGAGCTTCTGGGGATTTCTTCCAGGCCCCTCCCCCATAGTGTTGCAGCACCCCAGCCCACCCACGGGGGGAGTCGGGTTACCCCTGGGCTCAATCCCATTTTCCTTCCTCCCTCGTCTCAGGCCCCAGGTCCCTGCTCAGGCGGCTGGGGGAAAGGACGAGGAACCGGGCTGGTGAGGTGCCTGCGAGGTGGATAGGCAGGCAGGCCCAAGTGGAGGTGAGTGGACAGCCCCAAAAGAGGGACCAGTCGCCTCGCCCAGCCGCTCCATTACAGCCGGTGAACAGTAAGACCAGGAGTCTGGGAGTCAGGTGGATTCTGGCTCCCAGCTGGTCCTGCCCTTACTCGCTGGGTGATACCAAACTTCTCTCAACCTCCGAGTCCTCATCTATAAAAATGGATAGTCGAATAGGGTTGCAACAGGCAGAAAAGAATCGGCAGGACATTCCAGGCAGAAGTAACACCATGAACAAAACGAGCATGATGAAAGCAGACGGCGCGGTCTTGGAATCAGAGGGGTTTGGCGGGATGGAACCGCAGTGGGTGGGGTGAGTGGAGGAAAGGGAGGTGGGGCTTGACGGAGGAGGCCTTGGTTGCTAAGGGCTCTACCCGGACGTTAGGGGGCGCCACCAGGGTTTTAAGCAGGAGAATACCATGGTCGGAGGGGTGTATTAGGAGGATCCCTTCGTGGAGGGTGGAGAGAGATGAAAGCCAGTTACAGCTTGGTTCTCCAAGGCTGGTGCCTGTTAAAATTCCAGATTCCCTGTCCCACCCCCAGAGACGCTGGTTCAGCTGGGTGAGCTGGGGAGGGTCCAGGAATCTGCACATTTAACAAATGGCCCAGCTGACTCTCATGTGTCTAAGGGTTGCAGTTTGAGAAACATCAGTACAGGACCTTACTGCTTTTAAAAGTCCAGATGGGACCTTTGTGATAGACAGTCCTACATCTTGACAGTGGTGGCGGTCACATGAATCTACACAAGTGACAAACGTGCATAGAACTAACACGCACACACACTAAAGAATGCATGTAAAACTGGTAAAATCGGAAGCAGGTGGGTGGACTGTACCAATGTCACTTTCCTAGTTGTGATGCTGTACTATAGTTATACAAGATGTTATTACCATGGGGGGAAACCAGGTGAAGAGTATACAGGATCTCTCTGTATTACTTCTTATAACCACAAGTGAATCTACAGTTATCCCAAGTTTTAAAAAAAAAGCCAGAGTGCATTGACTCACACATGAAATCCCAGCACTTTGGGAGGCCAAGGCAGGAGGATCACGTGAGGCCAGGAGTTTGAGACCAGCCTGGGCAACATAGCAAGACCTGGACAAAAAAAAATTAGCTAGTAGTCCTAGCTACTTGGGAGGCTGAGGCAGGATGATTGCTTGAGCCCAAGAGTTCAAGGCTGCAGTGAGCTATGTGAGCTATGATCATGCCACTGCACTCCAGCCTGAGCAACACAGCAAGACTCCACTCAAAAAAAAAAAAAAAAAAAAGTCCAGATGGGAGACCCAGGCCTCCTGACCTTGAGCTCTGAGGAATGAAGCCTGAGAAGGCTGAAAGGAACAATAACAGAGAAGAATACCTTTAACCTTGCCTCCTCACCCCCACACTCATTCTGGCTACTGAAGTCAAAGTGTGTGTGTGTGTGTGTGTGTGTGTGTGTGCGCGTGCGCATGTGTTTGGAGAGGATGCAGAAGATACAATTTAAACACTGAATTATATATATATTTATTAAGAGTCTTGAGGAATATTTTTTTTTAGTTTGCATACATTAAAGCTTACTCTTTGCGATGTGCAGTTCTCCGGGATTTGACAAATGCATAGAATCATGCATCCTGGGACCACACAGAGCAATTCCATTACCCTAAATATTCGCTTGTGCATCCCCTTTGTAGTCAACCACACCCTTCTCCGCCAACCCCTGGCAACCACTGATGATGAATTGAATTCTAAAATGTAAATTGAATTTTAAAAGGTAAAAATGTGGAGGAAGGCATTGCAAACAGATGATACATCAAGAACAAAGGAATAGAGACTTTTTAAAAGCTAATAACCCAGAGCCACACAACATTGTGTCTAACAGATTTGCGTGGAATGCAGAGGGTAGTCTATAAATGTTGGCTCGTTAGTTGGTTGGTTGAATAAATTAACCATGTGATCTTAAGCTAGTCAATTAATGTCTCTAAGCCTCAGTTTCCTCATCTATCTACAGTATTCAGGTAGCCCAATTCAGGATTATTTATTCATTCATTCAACAGACATTTTTGAGGTCCTGCCTGGCACGGTAGTAGGGACTAGAGATGTAGCAGTGAACAAAACAGACAAGGATTCCTGCCCCCGTGTTGCTTATATTTGAGAAGAGAGACAAACACCAAATATAAAGAAATAAAGAAATTGTAAAGATTTTAGAAGGAGATGAGTACTATGGACAGAGTACTATGGACAGGGTAAGCTTGCCAGGGGTTGCAAGTGGGGTGGGAGATTGCGCTTTCAAACAGGGTGGTTGGCGTTGGCCTCCCTGTGAACATTTGAGCCAATCTGTAGTAAGGAAGGAAATAATGCAAGCCTCTGGGAAGGACCGCTTCAGACAGAGGTGGAAATACGCCTCCGAGAAGAGACAGAAGGCCAGGGAGGCTGCGGGGACAGGGCGGGGAGAGTGAAGGGAAATGGGTCAGACAGGTAGCAGGGGCCAGATGGCCTAGCATCTTGTGAGTCATAACACTTTCATTCCCAGTGAAGTCATCTCAGAGCTTTGAGCATAAGAATTACATGATCTGACTTACATTGTTGTGATGGTATTAAATTATTATATTAAATATTAAAATGAATATTAACTATTTAAAAGGGCCTGGCACAGAGCCTGGAACACAGCTTGTCTTATGCCTTCATAGATCTGTAATTGGGGCATTCATCGATTTGCACTAGGGGTCTGTGGGCCTAGGTAGGGAGGGCACAGGCCCATGCAGGTCACTGGCGCCCTCTCCTGGGAGGAGCCCCCACTAGCTGTGACAGCTGAAAGCAGTTAGGGCTCTGGCCAGGCTGGTCACCCAGGGCAGCTGGCTGCCAGACACTTGTCTGTCCCTTTGCATGGGCCCCACAGTGCCCGTGGGCTGGCGCCAGGCTGGGTGTGTGTGCTGCCAGTCTGCCCTGCCTTTCGATCACAAGCCTATGGTGTCATGGAAAGAGATCCTGGCTCCAGAGGCCAAGGAGCCTGAGGGCCCAGTCTTCTTTTGCTACACACTGCTGTGTGACCTTGGCAGGTCACCCCACCTCTCTGGGCCATGGAGCATTTCTTCAAGCTGTGCCATGTACCATTTGCCTGGCACACAGGAAAATCTCAGTAAATGTTCATTAAGTCAGTGAATAAATTGGAGGCCATCAGCCCTTCCTGGTGAATATTTAATTTAGAGAAAAGTGAGTAAAAGTGCTTAGTAGGTATTCATTCAGCAAATATTTATATATTTAATGAGTACCTACTATTCTTCTGGGCACTCTTCTGGGCACGGGGATAGAGTAGTGAATAAAATGGATAAAAACCCTATGCTTGAGTAGCTGACATTTTAGGTGTTAAATCAAAGGTCACTGGTGCATTTGCATATGTGCTCCAGGTGGTGAAAGGAAGGTGGGAGGAAGTGCATGGGTAGAATGGGGCAGGGGTCTCAAGGGACAGGGGTGGGAAGGTATCCAGAGTGGACAGACAGTGTAGGAAAATGCCCACTGAGCTCTCAGCTCCTGGCATATGGACCTATCTACCTCCACAATCGTTCCTGCTCCCCTACCCAGTGGGGCCAGAGCTGGTCTGGGCCTGGTCCCTTGGGTTCAGTGGGAAGCTGATCAGTCCTCTGTGCCCTCTTATTTTCCAATGTTCAGAGTCTTGAACACTTCTGCCGCCACCGCACCCCTTGGCTACCCAATTGCCCCCCAAACCCTATATTGAATTATTAAGGTTTTCCTACAGATTTGAAATGCTTCCTTTAATGTATGTGTATCTCATATGTATATGAGTCTTGCTTTAAACACTATTTTTTCCATTAATATTTGTATATTTCTTCTTCATTAACAAATCTGTTTTAGTTATCATTACCTCACATTTCAATGTTTTATCCCGTGATTCATAATTTTTTTTTTGTATGTCCTATGTCTCCCAACCCCCATCCTGCCCATCTTCCCCAGTTCTCTTAACATTTTCCTTTGGTACTTTGATTGAGATTGCATTGCATTGAAATTATAAAGGAATGGAGGATGAATTGGCACCTTTGGAGTACTGAGCCTTCCTATCCAAACACAGAATAGATCTTTCCATTTTTTAGAATATTACTTTTATTGAATTGGCCCCTGTGCATAAAACGGGCATAAAACAGAAGACACTAGAGCATCTCCAGGAACAGGGAGAGCTTTTACCATGGAGGCAATGGGGGATTGTTGTGGGAGGGGTACATTGAAGATCTGGTTGTGTGTATACGACTACATGAGACCCAAATCTGTTTTGGTGTTTGGTTTGGTTTGTTTTTGTCCATTCCCTGGGTTCCTTGGGTCACTGTCCAGCTCCCAAGGAGATAGGCAAAGCTTACAAACCAGAATTTCTAGTTCCAGAAAGGCTTTGCTCAGAAAATACCTCCCCCTGGGGGACAGAGAGTGGCTCTGGGCCACTCTTTGAGGACAAGTGGGTAGTAGTCATAGGAGACAGGTCTGTTGATAAGGAAGGGCTTTCTTTCAGAGTTGCTCCCAGCTGGAAGGGGCCACCATAGAAGCAGGGAGTCCTCTGACACTGGTGACATTTAGGCAGTTTGATGAATGCTCACCAAGGATGTTGGGGCAAGACTGAAAAGGAGATTTCTTTTCTTTTCTTTTCTTTTTTTGAGACAGAGTCTCGCTCTGTCACCCCAGGTGGGGTGCAGTGGCCTCATCATATTAATAG
This sequence comes from Microcebus murinus, assembly GCF_040939455.1. NCBI lineage: Eukaryota > Metazoa > Chordata > Mammalia > Primates > Cheirogaleidae > Microcebus > Microcebus murinus. The sequence goes on along the minus strand of NC_134111.1, from coordinate 89,755,586 downwards.
CTCACTGCAACCTCAAACTCCTGGACTCAAGCAATCCTGCCTCAGCCTCCCAAGTAGCTGAGACTACAGGAGCATACCATAATACTGGCTAATTTTTCTATTTTTAGTTCAGACAGGGTCTCAGTCTTGCTCAGGCTGGTCTTGAACTCCTGAGCTCAAGCGATCCTCCTGCCTTGGCCTCCCGAAGTGCTAGGATTACAGGCGTGAGCCCCCTCGCCCAGCCCTGGGAAGGGGGTTTCTGCACTGTGAAGGTCATTTCCTGGGAGACTTCTGAGGTCTGACTCTGAGAGTCTAAGATTCTTACATTTCCTCCACCTTAGTGACTAGTCTGTACTGAAGCATGGTTTTCAGGGGGCTGCTGCTTTCAAAACCTTCCCTGACCTACATGTCCCTTTATTCCTTGTGGGACAGATGAGTGCTCTTAACTCATTCAGGGGAAAGAGGAGGGAGCCAAAAACTCCAGAAACTACTCACAGATACACACTACCTCTTATCCACCTGGCCCAGCCCCACCCAGATGTCTCCCTCACAGAGGCCAGCTCAGGTCCAGGGCCCACAACAGGCACAAGGAAAAGCCCCTTACCCATCCCTCCTCCTCCATCCCAGCATGAAGACACTGGAAATGCTACTTCCAATTTCATTTTCTGTGAGGGGCATTATGGAGTTTCTCTACAGGTGGACTTGGGTAGTTCTGGGGTCCGTTCACCCTGCTTGAGCACTGGCGGCGAAGGAAATGACCACGAGTCACCAGTGGCAGGGTGGGGGGACCTGGCATGTAGCCCCTAGGTATTCCCAGGGCAAAGGTGAAGAATATCAGGGAAAGGGGCCCTTCTTAGAGCAAGGAGCGACTTGTGAGCGAGGGCTGCATCAAAGGAAGCAGAGAAAGAGACACCAGAAAGGCTTTTGGAAGTTTCTTGAAAAGCCAGTTTGGAATGTCACATGAGGGACTTGAAGAGTAAAATTCTATTAGGTTTATTTCACCTACAGACTGAGTTTATTATCTTTGTGATCTCTACCCTCTTCCCATCTCCTTTTAAGGATAATCCCTTAAATCTGGAAGGTCTGCTTGGATCCATCAAGTTTCCTAAATCTTTGGTCTACTAGAATGTATTTTCTGGAAGGAGTAAAAGAGAGACAGCCTTCACTTCTGCTGCCACTGCACCCCTTGGCTACCCAATTGCCCCCCAAACCCTATATTGAATTATTAAGGTTTTCCTACAGATTTGAAATGCTTCCTTTAATGTATGTGTATCTCATATGTATATGAGTCTTGTTTAAACATTATTTTTTCCATTAATATTTGTATATTTCTTCTTCATTAACAAATCTGTTTTAGTTATCATTACCTCACATTTCAATGTTTTATCCCGGATTCATAATATTTTTTTGTATGTCCTATGTCTCCCAACCCCCATCCTGCCCATCTTCCCCAGTTCTTTTAACATTCCTTTGGTACTTTGATTGAGATTGCATTGCATTGAAATTATAAAGGAATGGAGGATGAATTGGCACCTTTGGAGTATTGACCCTTCCTATCCAAGCACAGAATAGATCTTTCCATTTTTTAGAATATTACTTTTCTTGAATTGGCCCCTGTGTATAAAACGGTCTTAGAAAGGGTTAATGGAATGAGACCATTAGCACTTTTTTTTTTTTTTTTTTTTTGAGACAGAATCTCACTGTCTTGCCTGGGCTAGAGTGCCCTGGGGTCAGCCTAGCTCACAGCAACCTCAAACTCCTGGGCTCTAGTGATCCTCCTGCCTCAGCCTCCCGGGTAGCCGGGACTACAGGCACACGCCACCGTGCCCGGCTAATTTTTTCTATTTTTAGTTGTTTGGCTAATTTTTTTCTATTTAGAGTAGAGATGGGGTCTCGCTCTTGCTCAGGCTGGTCTCAAACTCCTGAGCTCAAGCAGTCCTTCTGCCTTGGCCTCCCAGAGTGCTAGGATTACAGGTGTGAGCCACTGTGCCCAACCCAAGGCCATTAGTTTTTTTGGAGAAGGGACTGAGGAAGCCCAACTTCAGAGCCAGTAGGTAGGGAGCAGCATGTTCTTAGAAAAGAACAGCAGGTGGTGCCCCCTGGCCCTGCTGATCTGAAGGTGGGGTCAGGGGCATAAAGGGGCAGTCTGGGAAGTGGAGCCTACCAGGAGGTATTTCTGGTTTTTCAACAAAAACCCCTGTCCAGTGCTCCATGCCCCGTGTGCTGCAGGCATACAGCAAGGCTGGGCGGCTCTGGGAACAGAAGCTGGTGCAAGGCTCCAGGGGACAGCCCATCTCAGGGTGATGGGTGGCACGACAGGGTCCTGGGGCCCCCAGAGGAGACCCAGCAGTCCAGACAGTAGGGGCATGCTTGGCTTGTGCTTATGTCTTTATTGTTTCTGTCCAGAGCCCCTGCAGCGGGGAGGGCAGGCGTGGGGAGGTGGGTGCCCCTCCCGCCAGCCTGAGACCGCTCTCTGCCTCTCTCCTCTCCTCTCCAGCATCTCACCCACCCTCTCTCCTTCTCATTCTCCTGCTCCCACATCCGGCACCTTCGGGGGTTCCCTCTTGCAGCCCCTGCTTTCTAAGCCCACCCTGGGCTAGGGAAAGGAAAGTAAGGGACCAAGGGGACAATTTGAAACCCCCCAGTGTCCACAGGGTCCAGTCCGTGGCTTCCTGCCCAGCTTGCTGAGGAGGATGCCCTTTCTCTCTCCCGGGCTGGGGGTTGGGAAGGCCCACGGGGCTCAGTCCTGACCCTGCGGTGTCCCAACACCTTGCTCTGGGGCCTTCTCCAAAGCCAGAGGCTAGTGCCTGAGGTCACGGAGGTGGGAGGGGCAGGGTCGCTGCTCTAGCCTAGGCTCCGTCCAGCACAAGAGCCAGGCTCACTCACTTCCAACAGCCAGGACTCATGGCTGGGGTCTGCAGAGGCGGCTGGGGTGCTCTCTGTGGCTGGGCAGGCATGGGCCATGTCCCCTGTGGGGACCATGAGGGATGGTAGGTGAGGAGGGGTCAGAGGCAGTGAGGGGTGGTGTCCTGGGCTGGAAGGAGGCTGGCTTCAGGAGGCAGTGAGGACAGGGGCAAGGACGGTCTCTGGCGGCAGCAGGGCTCTGGCTTTAGAGCACCTCATGTTGCTGCTGTGTGGCCTCACTGACGACCTATTGAGGGAGAGAAGCCCAGTCAAACCGGTGCTGGCCACAGCATGGAGCCTAGGCCCTGAGCCCCCCCACCCCAGGGCAGCAGGACACCTCTACCCCCCCTCAGCCAGGAGCCCGAACCAGGGCAGCTGGTGGAAGACAGTACTCCCAGATACATCCAACGCCCCCACCAAAGGTAAGGAGACCAGACAGACCACTCACCTCCCCATCTCGGGTCTCGATGGTCTTGATCATCACCGTCTTCTTGGTATGGACCTCAGAACCCCTTTGTTCAGGGCTGGTTTCTATAACAGAGCCATTGCATGCTCAGCCTGACCAAGTCCAGGCAGGGCTGCACCAGGGACTGGGGCTCCATACCTGACCACACTGAGCAGAACCTTGGCAGACTCCTACCCCCTCAAGATGGGCTTGTGACTTCTTCAACAAGACTTTAGCACCTCTCCTTGAGCCCAGCACCCAGCAGGTGGCTCTGCAGTCCCTGGGACTCAGGAACCAACAGATTTGCTCTACGTGTGGGGGTGGGGGAGGGCTGACACAGGAGGGCAGAGGAGACCCACACCTCCTTGCTTGCTCTCCACCTCTGGGCTCCAGGAAAGCTCTGCATGGATGTATATTCTGGGGCTCCCCTCCTCCAAGACAGAACCCCAAAGCCCAGTCTCAAGACATTCTTTTGGAAGACCTTATAGTACCTGTCCCTCTTTAAGACTTGGGACGAGCAACTTGATGTCTTAATGAAAGTGAGACAGAGCAAGAGCCAGGCACTGATTCATTGTGCTGGTGGTCAGCCACTTGACCTCTCTGCCTCAGTTTCCCCAGCGAGGAGACTGAGCAAAATGGCAACAATGGTGCTTGCCCTATCACAGCCTCAGAGCTATTGATTTGAAAAATCAGTGCATAGGTTTTTTTTTTCTTTTCTTTTCTTCTCCCTCTCTTTTTTTTTGCATTGTGCAGTTTTAAATGCAAGACTCACACTTGGTGTCTATATAAACAACTAACAGAAAATAGAAGTTCTGAGTTTTATGGGCAGGGTCAAATTTAGGTCCTTGGTATTATGAGTCTGGTGTTCACGAATCTCCTTAGCAAGCAACTAGCCTGTGATAAATGTTGCAACTTGGTGGAGCACAGCGTGTATTTTTTCCTGATGGAAATGAACGTCGAAGATATAAAAGATTTGATCTAGGAAAGGAGAAGCTGCCAAGGACTCCGACTTGCTTTCCTAATGCATCATTATCATGTATTTCTCTGCTCTCTGGGGTTGGAAAGCCACTCGATCTGCATATTACTAATGTCAGGGTGGCAGAATGCCCTAAGAGCTCACTCTTTTCATTGTTTGGCTTTGCTAAGATTTGGCTTCATTTTTTCAAACATGCATCCAACATCTTGCTCCAGCAAACTGGAAGTGTTCAACAAACAGCCGGTGGGGGGGGGGGTCCTGCTTGGCAACATGCCAAACAGACAATGGGCAGTGGTGCCTTCTAGCCCAGGGAGTAAGACCTGCACCTACAGCCAGGCCCCCAAGGACATCCCTGCTACTTTCAGAGTTTGGGATTCAAAACAGAGGCTGCTTCCTGAAGCCCAGTATTCCCAGAAGGCACAGAAGATGTGGTAAATAAAATACAACACAAAACAATCAAATAAAAAGCTCTGTCAGGCCGGGCGTTGTGGCTCACGCCTGTAATCCTAGCACTGTGGGAGGCTGAGGCGGGCGGATCGCTCATAGGTCAGAAGTTCGAAACCAGCCTGAGCAAGAGCGAGACCCTGTCTTTACTAAAAATAGAAAGAAATTAATTGGCCAACTAAAAATATATAGAAAAAATTAGCCAAGCATGGTGGTGCATGCCTGTAGTCCCAGCTACTGGGAGACTGAGGCAGAAGGATTGCCTGAGCCCAGGAATTTGAGGTTTCTGTGAGCTAGGCTGATGCCACAGCGCTCTAGCCCAGGCAACAGAGTGAGACTCTGTCTCAAAAAAAAAAAAAAAAGCTCTGTCAGAAGTTGCCTGTTCTACGTCTATCTAAAGTGTCCTACCTACCCACAGTGACTGCCTCTCTCTTGCCCAGTCCCCAGGCCTGGCCCTGGCCCCATGGTCCCATCTTCTCCTCCTGGCTGGCCTTGGGCAGTGCCCATGCTGGACTCTTGGCCCCAACCTCTACCTCCTAGCACACACTCACCTCGGAAGTTGAGGGTAGAGAAGGTCTGGATCGGGAGGTTGATCCTGAGAAGGGAGAGACCAAGCCCCCAAAGAGTTAAGGACCCTCCCATGTCTCCCTTTGACCACCCATCAAGGCTAGCCATGGTCCTCCGTGAACACTATCCTTATCTGTCCCAGTCCCACTGACCCCCACACTCCCACTGCCCACATTGCTCAGGGAATGGGGTCAAAGGCCAACGGCAGCTGTCCCAGGAGTAGTCCCTTCTGGAAGGATCATCTATTTTCAACTCTGGCCTGCTGGCATGACACCAGGATGCCCAACCCTACCACACCCTCCAGTTCACCAAGGTTTCCTTCTTGCTCCTGGCACTGCAGGATGTAACAATAGCAGCTGTGGATGACATACATTGTGTGTGCCCACCCTCCAGCCAGGCCAGTTCCGGGAGCTGACCATCTATGCCTAAGGCTGGGAAAATCCCACACTCCTTTAGCTACCTTCAAAGGCCATCGCATGTAGATGTCATTCTAGGAAATCTGAAGTTTTTCTTTAGGTATAAGTCTATATCTAAACACGTCTGCTGCTTTTTAAAATTTTTCCCATATTATTATTTTTATGAGTATCAAGGGGTACTAGTGTTTGGAGTAATTGACCTATTTTAAATTGAGGCTAAGTTTACATATAGTGAAATGCACAGATCTTTAATGTACAATTCAATGAGTTTTGATCAGTGTCTACATCCATGTAACTATCAATCCAAATCAAGATATAGAACATTTCTATTACCCCTGAAGGATCATGTGTCCTTCCAGCTGTTTTCTGTGTCTGTAGGTGGGTTGATACAAGCACGTTGTCTCTGTCTTTCCCTCTGAGCATGTGTTTGTGCTTGCGCCCTCCTTGTGTGTGTCTCTCCCCCTCTCTGTGCCTATCCGTGTGCAAGGCTTTCTCTCCCCCTCTGTCTCATTTGTCTCCATCTCCTCCTTCCCTTTCCTTTATCATTCCCCACTCTGCTTTCATCTCTCCCTTGACTGGCAGTAATATTTTATTACTGGTTGCTGAATATGGTTTTATGCTGCTGGTTCTTAATTCTGAAGGTGGATAAGGGAATACTTTATATTTCTCTTTTTATAAATGCTGTTAATTAAATTGCTTTTTACTCAGGTGGCCTTGGTTAATTCTCTGCAATTAGCAGAGTGGCGGCCTCTGGTATAAAATCATTTCCAGATCTTGTTGAGGTGAACCAGAGCCCCAGGGGGCAGAAATGGGCCCCCAGCTCCGCAACCCCTGCCTCGCCCCTCACCGGCTCTCCTCGCCCTCCAGCAGCTTCCGGTAGGTGGCAATCTCCACATCCAGGGCCATCTTCACGTTGAGCAGGTCCTGGTACTCGCGCAGGTGGCGGGCCATCTCATCCTTGAGGTGCCGGATCTCCTCCTCCAGGCGTGCGATGTTGTCCTGGTAGCCACTGGCCTCACTGGCAAAGCGGTCCTCCAGCTCCCGCATCTGCCTCATCAGGGAATCGTTCTGCAGTGGAGGGGGAGCCCAGGTCAAAGACAGGCTGTCCTGGGAGGAGGACACTAGGGGCCCAAGACAGAGACGTAGGCTTGGGACTGGGAGGCAACTCCAGATGGTCAGATCCAGGAGTTGTCAAAGGTTTCTTGGCCAGGGAACCCTGAGCCCAAATGAAGTCTATATGTGGACACTCAGAGAATCAAACAGAAAAAAAGAAGCATCTATATTCAGCCTTCTTGTCCCCACACAGGGAGTTGCCCCAGGAACCTCCTGACTCCTTAGTGCCCAACTGGAATCCACACATCTGGCGTCTGGTTTCACCCCAGTTGTAGATTTGAGGAGATGGATGCCCAGAGAGGGTCTGTGATGTGTCCCAGGTCAGAGTGAGGGTGTGAGCTGCAGGCAGGGAGGGGCTGGACCTAGCGGGCAGGGACTCACAGTGCCCTTGAGGGCGTCGATCTCGCAGGTGTAGGACTGGATCTGGTGTCGGTATTCCATCATCTCTTGCTTGGCCTGGCGCAGCGCATCATTGTTCTTGTTGGCTGCCTGGGTCAGGTCCGACACCTGAGGGCAGAGAGAGGGGCCCTAAGATGAGCAGGATGCAGGATGCAGGTAGCAGGAGCAAGGGAGCATGGAGATTCTGGGATCACCCTTCTCCCCATGGATGGAGCCACAGACAGCACCTCCAAACTGGGATTAAGGGGGACAGAGGTGCCATCGTCCCTGGGCCAGGCCACCCACCTTTGACTTGTACCACTCCTCAGCTTCAGAGATGTTCTTAGCCGCGATGGTCTCGTACTGAGCCCGGATGTCCCTGAGGGCAGCAGTGAGGTCTGGCTTGGACATGTCCATCTCCACCTGGACCTGCTGTTCCTGAAGCTGCGCCTGCAACTCACGGATCTCCTGCAGGGTGTGGTTGGGCTTCAGTCCCTTCTTAGGGCCCACATAGCACCCTCACACCCCTATTCCCAGAGCCTTGCCCTACCCCCACTTTCCAATTGCTTTCCCACGGCCTAAGGACTCCGAGGCAGAGAGGCTGAGCCGTACCTCTTCGTGCACTTTCTTAAGGAACGCGATCTCCTCGTTGAGAGATTCGATTCTGCGCTCCAGGTCAATTCGAGCTAGAGTGGCTGCATCCACATCCTGGGAGAGGTCAAGCAAGAAGCACAGGGTCACCAACCACCCAGGTGGGGCGGAGGGAGACCAGGAGCCATGTAGGGGGTACAGAAGTGGGCTCACCGATCGGAATGCAGCCAAATTGTTCTCTGCTTCTTCTTTCAGCTGGATCTCCTCCTGCAGCCTGGCCAAGACAGGCAAAAGGACAGACAGTTGGAGAGGATAAAGCTGACAGTGGAGACGACTGGCTGGGGGCTGACCAGGGAGTGGGCCCAGGGCAGAGAGGTAAGGCCTGTCTGCGGGATAGAGACAGGAGCCCAGGAAGGCAGCGGCAGAGGCCCCGCCCATCTAGGGAGGGTGCACCACGTGGCCCAGTCTCTGCCCTGGAGCCACACCCTTGAAGTCTATGTCCCCACCAGACTGTGACCTCCCTGGGATTAGAAACTATCTCTTTTATCCACTTGTGTGTTCCCAGCTGCAGCCTGGCTCATATAGCTGATCAATTAATGTTTGTGATTTTGGTGGCAGGAGGGTAACTCTGGTCACTTGTCCTATCAGAAGCAGGACCCTTGAATACTCTATATTCATATAGAGTATTCATATACGCTGCTCTTTTCATACTGGGAGGCTGGTGGAGTCTCCCATCCAGCCTTTCCCAAGCTTTCTGAGGGCTGCAGCCCCCCACTCACTCCCTTTTTCTCTAGCCTGGCCATTCACCTTGTGAAACGACACAGCCTCAGTAGGTCCAGGGGCTAAGCTCTCTCCTCCCCCACCCTGGGCCTCATCGCAGCTGAGCTGAGAGCTATTGCTTGGACTCCTGCCCCCTGCCCTTCCCAGCCTGCCCAGCTTTCCCTGTCACCTGTCATCCTCCCCGTCCCTCTGACTACACTACACTCAGGTCCTCTTTCAGCCTCTCCTCCACCCATGTGCCTGCCTCACCCCATCAACATCACCCCAGCATTTTAGGATGCTTTTAAATGAGGCTGCCCACAGGGCCCCGGATCCCCCAAGGTCTCTCATTTCCACCCCATGATCTATATCCCCAAGAAAATTCCTCCTGTGTAGCGTGGGGACACAAGGGAGAGACCTTGAGTCTATCTCCCCCTTAAGGACACAGGAGGATGACCCTCTCCGACCCCAGGAGAAGAACTCTAAGCCCAGCCCCCAGGCCTAGCCTCCTCCGCCCTTCCCGCAGAAAGGGAGCGCGGCCCTCACTTGGCCTTGAGCCGCTGCAGGTCGTCGAGCAGGTTGTCGCGCTCCACGTCGACGCGGGCGCGCTGGTTGGTGAGCACCTCCACCTGGCGCCGCAGCTCGCGCAGCTCCTCCTCGTAGAGCTCGGCGACACGCGTGGGCTCGCGGCCCTTGAGCCGGTTCACCTCGGCGGCGAGCGCGGCGTTCTGCTGCTCCAGGAAGCGCACCTTCTCGATGTAGTTGGCGAAGCGGTCATTGAGCTCCTGCAGCTCCACCTTCTCGTTGGTGCGCGTGGTCAGGAACTCCTGGTTCACCGCGTCCGCCAGGGAGAAGTCCAGCAGCTCGCCCGCGCCGTAGGAGGAGGGCGCGCGGGTCGCCCCCAGCCGGCTGGCCCGCAGCGACCCCAGGCCCCCAGCCCCGCCCGACGTGCGCGACACCTGGTACACGCGGGACGTCACCGAGCTCGAGGAGCCCTTGCTGCCGAAGCCCGCGCGCGGGAACACGGGCGAGCTCAGCGGGGAGCCGAGCGGGAAGCCCGGGGCCCCGCCGAAGGTGCGGCGGTAGGAGGACACGCGCTGGCTGGACGAGTAGGCCTGGCTCATGGTGGCGGCGCGGGCGAGGCTGGGCGGGTGCACGGAGGAGGCGGCAGGCGAGCGGCCGGCCGGAGAGTGGATGCGAGGGGAGACAGGGCCCCTAGCCGTCTGCACTATTTGTATCCCTCCTGACATCAGCCCCCGCCACCCCTCCCCTGACAGCTGCAGGATCCCGCTGTCCTGCCAGGAAAGGGCGGCCGCTGGGCTGGCCGTGGGGGCGGGGAGGAGCGCCCCTGAGCCTGCGGGTGTGGGGCCTCGGAGGGGCTGACCCACTCGGGAGAGCAGGAGACAGGCCCGCCGACTGCTTCACCAGGGCAGCAAGCATGTTTGGAGCCCCCAGGCGGCCCCCTTTCACCCTTTGGTGCTTGCCTTGTCTTGGGGGTGCTAAGAGAAAACAGCAGGTTAGAGGCATCCATTTAGTTTGAGGGTTCCACTTTTGCTCGCAGGAGAGACTTTGGTTCATTTCCTAAAGGGTCAAGGCCTGTTCCCAGGAAAGGCCCCAAACCACCTTATTTCTAAAGATTCCCTTGAAGTTGCAGAGGTTTGGGAGGGCTCAGGCAAAGACCAGCCAGGCCAAAGGGGGTCTCTAGGCAGGCAGGGAGGCTGGGAGGGCACCTGGCAGGCAGAGCAATCCTGGCCAGAGCCTGCCTGCCTGTGTATGTCCACTGGCACCTGCCTTCTGGCTCTGAGCCTCAGTTTCCCTCTAGACTAGGGCAGCCCTCTTCCTCCCCCCTATGCCTGAGGGCAGGGCCTCAAGTTTATAAACAGCTCGGTGATTTCCACCAGGGTCTGTTGAGCTTTCAGTTTCCAATTGCTATATACACTCCCACCCCCATGCCAGCTTCCCCTGGCTCCTGCCCGTTGGTCCCCCCACCCCTCCCTGATTCATCCCCCTACTCACGCCACCCACACCCACACACACCAGGGGTTTGTGTTTTGTCAGGAGCCACACGTCAACCCAGCCATCTCCCTGGCAGCAACAGCTGCCAACCCGAAATACCAGAGTTGGTATTTATAGAGGAGAATGCATCGGTTCGGGAAACAAGGCACAGGAGAGGAGCTCCGGGGGTGGGGGCCGGGTACCTGAGGAGGCACGGACGGGTGTCAGAGGGTTGAGGAAGGCTGGGGGTGACAGTCCCATTCACTTTCCACCCCATAATGCTCCAGGCCCCCCAGTAGGAATGGAACCCCATGAAGGGCTTGCCCATCTCTTCACAGTCACCTCTTTAGCACAAGGCACTCGCTGACCCCTAAGGACACCCACACTTCTCCACGAACACTGGCTGTGTCTCTACACCTCCACCTGGCACTCCACAGACCCCTCTTAGGAGGCCTGACCCTTTTGGAACGCAAAGCCTGGAAATCGAGCTCTGGCTTAGGAGCCCATGGCTGGTCCTGCCCCAGCCCTGCCATCGGCAGCAGGAGTAGTTTCTAGTAGATGAGTCCTTTACCTCTCTGAGTCCTCAGCTATGAAGTTGGGATGGTCAACCTTGCCATGCCTACGCTCTCGGCCCCAAGGGTTTGAAGAGGCCCCAGTATGACTAATGCACATAACTATAGTAATACCTCAAATACACTGACCGCCTACTGTGTGCCAATCCACTAAGCACTCCACACTCACGGTCCCCAATTCTTCAGCAACCCTAGGAGGTAGGGACTAGCACTGTGTCCATTTTATAGCTCAGAAAGCTGAGGCAGTCTGACCCCAGAGCCTGCGCTGTGGCCCCAGGTGGAGTGTGAATGTGCCAGGTGAACTTTGGGCTTTGTCACTGCTGTCTTTTCCAAGCCCTTTCCCAGTAAGCATCTAATTTTCATCTAAGAGACAAGCGTATGAGGTGGATGGGGGAGTGCCAGATATTCTTATCCAGCCTTCGAGTCAGTGCAAGCTGTTGTGTTCTGGTTATTTTTGTGTCTCATCTCCCAAACTAGACCGTGCGCTCCTGGAGGATTTGGGAGACTATGAATCCTTAACGCATCCCAAGCGGCACCGTCCCTGTCATCCACTATGCGTGTGGGAGACCGTGCATCCATTTCCGTGGTGCTACTGAGGACAGCATTTCTGGGGCTCTTGTCTGTGAATGGTCTCCAGACCACATAAGGAAATTGTCCTTCGGACCAGCCCCAGGCCTCAGTTCCTTGGTGAAACGAGGCAGAGAACAAATAAATAAATGATGCTATCTATTCTCTAGTCAAACCCATCAACTACCAGACTTGGCTCTGAACCACTTGGACGGTTTCCAAAATTCAGTTCCACCCCTGAGGATTTGCTACCATGGAGGGCAGCAAAACAACACCCTGGGGCTTGGAAGGCAGGTGAAAGAGGAGCGCTCCAAAACATGCTCTGAGCTGGGCAGCACTGCTGGGTTGAGTTTAGCTCCCAAAGGGACTACTGCGACTTGGACACACTAAAAATAATAATAATTTCTCTGGATGGGTAGTGTGCGCGGTACAGACTTCAAGATGTATGTAAAGGCATAAAGCGAAAAAGTAAGTCTCCTCATTTTTAACATCCAGCCACCCCATACCCCTCTTCAGAGACAACCAGTTTTAGGTGGTTGCAGTTGTTTTTGTTGCCTTTCTGAGATACTTTATGCATATATAACCACATTTGTATATATATGGAACCCGCCCTTTGGGATCCAGCGCTTTTCAATGAACATATATCTTACAGATTATTCCCTTTTAGTACGTTGACAGCTGAATCATTTTAAAAATTGTGATAAAATATACATAACATAAAATTCACCATTTTAGCCATTTTTGAGTATACAGTTCAGTGGCATTGAGTAAATTCACACTGTCATGTAATCATTACCACAATCCATCTCCAGAACTTTTTAATCTTCCCAAACTGAAACTCCATCCCCATTAAAAATAACTCCCCACTCTCCCTTCTTCCCAGCCACTAGTAAACATCATTCTACTTTCTGTTTCTATGACTTTGACTCCTGGTACCTCGTGTAAGTGGAATCATACCATATTTGTCCTTTTGTAACTGGCTTACTTCACTTAGCATAACATCAAGGGTCATCCATGTTATAGCATGTGTCAGAATTTTAAGGCTGAATAATATTCCATTGTGTGTGTACATATACATACCACACTTTGTTTACCTGTTTTTCTTTTCCTTTTTTCCTTTTTTTTTTTTTGAGACAGAGTCTCACTTTGTTGCCCAGGCTAGAGTGAGTGCCATGGCATCAGCCTAGCTCACAGCAACCTCAAACTCCTGGGCTCAAGGGATCCTTCTGCCTCAGCCTCCCAAGTAGCTGGGACTGCAGGCATGCGCCACCATGCCCACCTAATTTTTTTTCTATATATATTAGTTGGCCAATTAATTTCTTTCTATTTATAATAGAGATGGGGTCTCGCTCTTGCTCAGGCTGGTTTCAAACTCCTGACCTCGAGCAATCTGCCTGCCTCAGCCTCCCAGAGTGCTAGGATTACAGGTGTGAGCCACTGCACCTGGCCTACCTGTTTTTCCGTCAATGAATAATATTTGAGTTGTTTCCACCTTTTGGTTATTGTGAATAATGCTGCTATGAACTTTAGTGTACAAATATCTGTTCAAATCCCTGCTTTCAATTTTTTTCAGAAGTACTCAGAAGTGGAAGTACAGTATTATATGGTAATTATATGTCTAAATTTTTGAGGAACTGCCATACTGTTTTCCACAGCAACTGTACCATTTTACATTTCTACCAGCAACGCACGAATTCCATTTTCTTCACATCCTTGCTAACACTTGTTATTTTCTGCTTTTTGCTTGTTTGTTTTATAATAACCATCCTAATGGGTTTGAGGGGTTATCTCATTGTGGTTTTGATCTGCATTTCCCTAATGATCAGTAATATTGAGCATTTTTCATGTGCCTATTGGTCATCTGTATATCTTCTTTGGAGAAATGTCTATTCAGACCCCTTGCCCATTTTTGAATTGGGTTGGTTGTTTTGTTGTTGAGTTGTTAATATATTCTGGATATTATTCTCTTATCAGATATATGATTTGCAAATATTTTCTCCCATTCTGTGGTTTGCCTTTCCATTCTGTTGATTGTGTCCTTTGATGCACAAACGTTTTTAATTTTGATGAAGTCTAATTTATCTATTTTTTTTCTTTTATTGCCTGTGCTTTTCATGTCATATCCAAGAAATCATTACCAAATCCAATGTCATGCAGATTTTCTCTATGTTTTCTTCTAAGTTTTATAGTTTTAGCTCTTATGGTTAAGTATTCGATCCATTTTGAGTTAATTTCTATATATGATATAAGGTAAGGGTCCAACTTCATTTCTGCGTGTAGATATCCAGTCTTCTCAGGACCACCTGAAAAAACTGTCCTTTCCCCAGGTGTCCTGTCTTGGCACCTTGGCTGAAAATTATTTAACCATATATGTGAGGATTTATTTCTGGGCTCTCTTTCTATTTCATTAATCTATCTGTCTTTATGCTCGTATCACACTATTTTGATAACTGTACTTGTGTAGTGAATTTTGAAATCAGAAGGGGTGAGTTCTCCAACTTTGTTCTTTGTCAAGATTTTTTGTCCATTTGAGGTTTCTTGAGATTCCTTATGATCGGAAGGGTTTTTCTATTTCTGCAAAAAATGTTGGTGAAATTTTAATATGGATTATACCAAATATGTATATCACTTTGGGTAGTATTGATATCTTAACAATATTGTCATCCAGTCCATGAATGTGGGAAGTGTTTCCATTTATTTTTTTCTTTTTAAATTTATTTCAGCAATGTTTTATAGTTTTCAGTGTAAGAGTCTTATGCATCCTTGGTTATGTTTATTGCCAAGTATTTTGTTATTTGTGATGCTATTATAAATGCAGTTGTTTTCATTTATCATTAATTTAGATGATTATGTAGGTTTTTTTCCTTCTTTCTATTAATGTGATGTATTACACTGATTGATTTTTATATGTTGAACCATCCTTGCACTCCAGGAATAAATTCCACTTGACCAAGGCATGTAATCCTTTTAATTTGCTGCTGAATTCAGTTTGCTAGTATTTTTTGTTGAGACTTTTACATTAATATTCATAAGGGATATTGGTCTGTAATTTTCTTTCTTTTTTTTGTAATATTTTTGTCTAGTTTTGGTACTAGGGTAATGTTGGCTTTATAGAATGAGTTAGGAAGTATTCCCTCCTCTTCTAATTTTTAGAAGAGTTTGTGGAGGACTGGTGTTAGTTCTTCTTTAAATGTTTGGTAGAACTCACCAGTGAAGCCATCTGGTCCTGCACTTTTCTTTCTTATGAGGTTTTGAGTCATTCTTCTTTTTTTTTTTTTTTTGAGACAGAGTCTCATTTTGTTGCCCAGGCTAGAGTGAGTGCCGTGGCGTCAGCCTAGCTCACAACAGAGTCATTCTTCTTAATATCTTCAATTGTATTTCACTATACAGATTTAGATAATTTATTTGATCAGTTCCTTATTGATGAACATTTATATTTTTCCCAATCTTTTTGCTATTATAAATAATGCTGCTGTGAATATCTTCAGGACACACTTATAAATGTATACATTTTGGTCTTTTTTTTAACATAACATTATTTTATGGTCATGCCTCTTCCCTTTAGCTATTATACATTGTAAATGGGAAGGTCCACCAAGACAGACCACTTCATTCAGCATTTGTCAGAAAAAAGGGACAATTTATAAATTTGTGTATGTGGTATGATGCCTTGCACAATGGGTACTGGCAATACATTTTATTAAATGAATTAAAGAAGGAAGTTAGTACTACTCTCTGTTTGAAATCTTCCCAGATTACTGAAACCTCATAGAGTCTTAGAAACATACCATTGGCTCTCACAGGTCACGAGACTTACCAGTCCAATGCTCCTATTTCTCATTTAAGGCTTAAGTCTTCTCTACTGTGACTCCAGCAAGCATTTATCCAGCTTGAATCCTTCCTCTGCCTGGGAACTAAACTCGCTGCCTCCAGGCAGCCCATTCCATCCCACAAAGAGACACTGAGTTCCTTGCATGTCTCCAGCTCTGCTGTTAAAAGACGTGTCCTTATATTCAAAGCCAGATGATGTGTCTCTGCTATGCTACTTAATATCACCTGGCAGCCAAACAGAACAAGAGGAACCCCCCTCTCACAGGTCTGCCCTGCAGATATTTGGGTGCAATGCTCATGCCTTTTGGAACGTCTCTTGCTTCACCATTCCCAGCTTCTCTCCTTCCCCTGAAGTACTGAACTAGCAAGCCCTAAACTCGTTGGGGCCTCCAATGCCACTGTGCCAACCTCGGTTCACTCACCTTTCCTTCATGCTCCCCTTGCTTCAGCCTCTCTTAGGTTGGGTGAGGCTGCCGAGCCCTTCCCAGCCTCCAGACCTCTGCATTTGCTGTTTCCTGCTGTCCCCTAAGCACAATGTCTGGAGGCTTATGGACACCCAGGCATATCTCTGAACCTCACAGCAGGCTCTCTGGAAGATAAGGGCCCTGGCTAGCCATAGGCGCCCCCAGATTCCATGGATGGCATGGAGTGGGGGCAAGTGGCTGGCATGGGTGGACAGCTGAAGTGGGGATATCAACCTGGCCAGCACAGGGCATTTGGATTAGGAAAAACAAAGAGCTCACAATGGAGAGAGAACTGGACACTTGCCCTGTTAGGGAGAACCTCACCTGCCCCAGGATCCCAGGTGCGAGACAGTGCTGGTCCCTCCCTCCGCTGACTGAGGCCCCAGCTCCAGGGTCCCTCTTGGCACCCTTGCCCAGGGCACATCCTCCTCCTCTTGCTGTTTCCCAGCCAAGGACCTCAAGGGCCTCATGCTTCTGTCCCGAGCTAGGTTGGGCCGGCGTGAGCCTTGTGGAACATGGCAGCGTGACCTCTGTGGGCGAGGCTCTCCTCATCAGCTCTAGCCCGTGGTAGGGGTGCTAGGAAGCACAAACATCGGGGTGGGGTGGGGTGGGGTGGTCAACCAGAGGCTGATATGAGTGCACATCCTAGGGGTGCACCAGTGACCTTCTGTGCAACCTGGACAAATGCTGGCTCCTCTCTGGCCCTGTCAACACCACAGTGTGAGAGAGGGGATCAGGCCTGGTCATCTCTGGGGGTACCCTCAGCTTCTGGCATCCCGAGTGTCTGGGCCCCAGCAGGGGGTAGGGGCAGCATGTGGTCCCAGCCCAGTCTTTCCTGGGGACTCACTGTCTGATGCCTTCTGGCCTCCCTGCCTGACAGCCCCCCCAACAACCCTCTCACTTGCTCCCACCCCATCCACCTTCCCCTCAGCTGCAGCAGCTGCTCACCCTCCACAGGCTGCCCTGCCCAGGAGCTGGGACTGACTGTAAAAGGGAAGGAATGCCCAGAGGCAATTGTTTCTTCCTGATATCACCAGGGGGAGGCTGCAGAGTTGGGGGGCCCAGCCAGAATGGCGTCAAGATTCTCCCTGGAGCTCATCTCTCCGGCTGCACTGCCCACTCTTCCCCAGGCCCTCCCATCCGCCACCCTCTGCATCCTCTTGGCTTGAGACCTTGGGCCACAGCCTCTCTCTCCCAGCTGTCTCCACCTTTTGCCCCCAGACCCTCTCTTGGGTCCCCTCCCTCACTAGCACCCCCACCCCAATTCCCATAAGCCCTCCTCCACCTCGCCCTCATCACCCCCACCCCTGGCCTTGCTCCCTCTCTGGGGAGGGCCCTGAAGCCTTGGCTCCTGCCCCCCTCCTGCCCTGTGCTCCTTTTACAGACATGGAGCGCCGTGGGGGTTTTCTGCCAAAGTAGGAGAAGTCTGAGGCTCATCTCACCTCCTCCCCAGCCCCCAAGCCCTCCCACGGAATGGGACAGCTCTTCCCAGTGAAGGAGCTTAGCAGCTGACCTCAAGGGGGAGGAGCTCATAAGATGATGAAGGTGAAAGTGCTGTGGCTTTGCTGTACCCTGTAAATTTCACGTGTTATTCACCCAGTAAGAGAGGAAGGGCAGGGGAGGAGGGGAGGGGAGGGTGGAGGGGAGCGAGGGGCTTTGGTAGCATTAATGAAGGTGGGGGAAGGCTTCCTGCGGCACTGGGAGCATGTTGCTGGGGATTGGGGGTGGGGGGAAAGGCCAGAGTCCTGGGCCAGCTCTGGGACAAGCTGTGTGACATTAGACTGGTCACTTCCCCACTCTGGGTCTCAGTTTATCCTTGCTTAAAGTGAAATATCCTTGGACATACCTCCCTACTCCGGCACTGTGGAGAGGAGGAGAGAGGCCTGTTTCTTATGGGAGCTGTGGGGCCTCCCTAGGCAGCCTTGTCCCAAGCCACTGTGCCTCTCCCAGACTCGCAATAAGGCAGGACTCAGATCCTGGGCACAGCCCCCAGAATAGACCCAGACCCACCATTCATTGATGAGACGTGGCTATACCAGCCAGCAGAAATGAAATCAACTTCCTCCTTAGACATTGATGTTCTCTCTTCCTTCTCCCCAGGCCTCAACTCCTATCTGAGCCATTGGTCCTCCTCTACAACACAAATGCGGACCCCACCCCTTGGAAGTTCACAGAGTCTCAGGTATCCCCACCACACCTCTTGCCCCCCACAATCCCAGCAGTCCGCAGGGGATGCTGGACATCCCCCCTTATCCTCCCCTCTCCTAATCCCCCAGCCCAGAGCCTTTCCTGGACAGACAGAGCCAGGCAGAGGAACCCCTTCCCCTACACAGCCTCGCCCCTCCCTGCGGCTGCCGCCCCCAAGGAAGAAAGGGGCAACCTCTGTGTCCAGACTGGGGCATCAGGTTTTGAGGGTGGAAGAGGGAAGGGGGCGTCTGGGAGCCGGGTGGGAGGGCAGAGTAGTGGAGAGCAGACTGTGGGGGGGGTGGCAGAGGTGGAGAGCACGCGCTCAGGGACAGAGGTTCCACCGGCTCCTTTGCCCACCCACACGCTCGCTCGCGCCCTAGGCAGCCGGCAAGGCCCACCTCTAATGGCCTCCTGCTTTCTTGCGCCTTAACCTAGATGGAGAAAAGCGGCTTCTTCTCTTCCCTGGAATTCTCTGTTGTGATCTTGGTGCCATCGTTCAGTTCTCTCTACTCCCTGATTCATCCCCATTCCTTTCATCTTTCCTCACAGGCTTTTTTCGTTTCAGCCCCTCCAGTTTGGTCATATCCCTGATGTCCTGGGCCCTGTCCAGGTTTCCTACATCCTCTGAGGCTGCGGAGTGCTTTAAGCAGGGCCTGAGCAGGCTGGCAATGACCTCATAGGGCCACTATGCACAGTTGCTATTTATAGCCTTATAGGATCATCCTCCTCTTCCTCCAACCAGCTGAGTCACCGTCAGCTTGGGGTCCACTCAGACCCCAGAGCATTCTCTGCCACTCCAGACCATAGATCGCTCCAGGGCCCTGAACTATTTTTGCTGCTGGGTAGGATGCTTTATTCTCCTCCAAACCATCCCAGTACACAACGAAAGTGAGTCTCGGGTTGCAGAAGATACCCTTTCTTGGGCCCTCCTCAGTATATGTTCTTGTAACCCCAGCCCTTCATATTCCATCTCTTCACACCTGCCAGAGAGTCAGCCGGTGGCCTAAACTGCTTTTGACTCTGGCCTAAACTCCATTTGACTCGGCAGAGGTATGGGCAAGGGGAGGAATTTGGGAAGCAGCTGGTGGGCCACTGCCCGAGTTCAAATCCTGGATTGACTACCCTGCTGGGCCTGTTTCCTCATCTGTAGAGTGATGATAACCACATAGGGTTGCCGGGAAGATTGCATGAGAAATTGTCTATAAAGCACTCAGCACAGTCCTGGCACACTGTGGGCACTCAGGAAGTGCCAGCCCTTAACTACTATTTTACCCCCTTTTGACCAGTAAGGAAGCTGGTTCGGGGAGGTCTAGGAACATGCTTGAGTCCTTGCATAAGGTCGGCAGGTACAGGGCCGAGATTCATAGCCAGGGCCACGTGACTCCAAAGCTCTTGCTCTTCCCATGGGCTCTAGTGCCTCTGGTAATAACATAGCTACCACTGACTGAGCACCTACTGTATACGAGGCACAGTGTTATGGACAGCTGCCATATAAAATCACTCTATCGCTAATCCTCACAACACTGTGAGGCAACTATTATTGTCCCCATTTTATAGCTGCGGATGCTAGGCTCGGAGAGATTGGGTAAGTTCCCTAAGGCTTGATTTGAACCTAGATTTGAACCCTAGTCGGTGGCTCCTAGAAGTCCCACTCCTTTTTCTGCATGGTCTCCAACGCCTTTCCCAGACTGATCCCATGGGCACAGCCCTGGGTTCTTCCCCTTGTGACTTGGCCCTAGCAGGGGATCGCCACAGAAAAAGCCCCTTGTCTAGTATCGGGCAAGTCTCCCCAATGTTCTTCTCTGCTCCTTTCCCCGCCCCGCCTGGAGGAGGGGTTGTCCGGAAGTCAGGTCCCATTAGCGGTGGAGTCTGACCATTCCACAGGAAATTTGGGGGGGGGGTGGAGTAATGAAAATTTCCCACCTGAGGAATAAAGAAGCCAGTGGGGGCTGCTCTGCCCTATGCCACCCACAGGCCAGCTGGGCACTGGGGCTCCTCCACGGGCTGCAGAGGCTCCCCAAGTGCACCCTGGCTCCAGACTGCCCCCAGCTGGCCTGGGAGCGGCCATAGGCAGCAGCCTCCACACTTCCGGAGAGGCTGCCTGGAGGACTGGGACTAGGGGCCAGGCTTGGTCCTGCCACCTCAGGGTTCCAAGGAGACTCTGGGGTCCACTGCCAGCTGCTGGGGGTTCCCACTGCTCCAGCTTCCCAGTGCCAGATACTCCCAGAGGGTCCCTTCCCAGTTAAAGGACAATTTGCGGAAAACAGCACTGGAGTTTTTTCTCCCCACCCACACCCTATACCCCAACCATCCCAAAGAGCCCACCTGACACCCCCGCCCCATCCAGCCTCAGAGAGATGGGAGGGCTCACCCTCTGCCCTCCCCCAGGCTCCCCAGCCACCCTGGGCACCAGAATAGACCACTGACCGCCTGCCCTTGGGGCTGGGAGGGGCCCCAGCCGGTGCTGCCACTCAGCCTGGGGGAGGGGTTGGGAAGAGAGGAGGGGCAGGCTGGGGGCTGGGCCTGTGGGAGGGCGCTGGCAGGCCCAGGCTGTTTCCAGATTCTGCTCTGTGCCCTGCAGAAAGCTCCCCACCGACACCCTACAAGCAATGGTGCCCCCCACTTCCCAGCCAAGATGAGACTTGGAGCTCCAGACATCTTAGGTTGGGGCTGAGTCTGCACCTCAACTTTTCCCTCTATCGGTCTCTGCTTCACCCAACTTCTCTGGGTCTCTGCTCCCACCCCACCCCCAGCTCTAAGTGAGGATGCCCTTGCTTGCTGACCCCACATTCCAGCCTTATTGGGGTCGAGAGGGCTTCCGGTGGCCTGGTGTGGGATCCCTTCCCCCACCCTTATGTCCCAATCCCAGGCAGCTTCGAGTGGCTGGCCCTATGTAGTTCCCTTCTCAGACACCTCCCCCCAGCCCCAGGCCCGATTTAGCTCCTTTAATCTTCCCTGTAATCCAATCTGGCCATTTCCTGAGCACACGCTGCACTTCCCAAATGGCCCTTCCCTGGAGAGTGGCCTCAGCTCTTCCCCGGGCTGAAGCACCACCCACATCCCAGCCCTCCGCTGTACCTCTCTTCTTTTCTCCACCCTAGGAGGCCCCAAGGAGCTCTGCCTGGCAGGCCTCTCTTGCACAGTCCTGGCTCTAGTAGCCCAGGCCCCAGCCCAACTCCACCTCCTACTTTCTGCCTCTAGGCCTTCGCCTGTGCTGTTCCTCTGCCTGGAATACCCTCAACTCCACCGTGCATTTCCTCCTTTCTCCAGTGCAACTTCCCCGTCTCCCTCTCAAGGCCAGTGCAAGCCTGACCTTCTCAGAGCCCAGACTGCAGCCAGACTGCCTGGGTCCCTAATCCCAGCTCCTCCTCTTGCTGTGTGACCTGGGGCAAGTAGCTTCCCTCTCTGTGTCTCCATTTGTGTCATAATAACCCCTATTCCTCAGAGGGTGGCAGTGAGGATTAATTTAGCTACTTTATGTAAAGTGCTTAGAATAGTTCTGGGGCCATAGTAAGTGCTATTTAAATGTTAAATGAAAATTAACTTTTCCTGCCCTGTATTACTACTATGATTTTATTCCTCCAAGTTAAGATACCATGACTTGTGAGACACTTCATTTATTTAATAACATCATTTCAGGGGTAAAAAGGAACATTACCATATGAAACGTACAAATTGTCTGTAAGCCATCTTCCAATTTCAGAACGTGTAAATTGTTCAGTAACAATAATATTTGTGTAGCATATGTCTCTTCCTGCTTCTATCCAGTGTCCTCTTTTCAGCATCGTGTGCATTCATTATTTATGGTCGGTGCCCAAGGGCTTGGGTTCAAGTCCTTACTCTCAAATCTATTTAGCTGAGTGACCTTAGGTAAGTTCTTTGACTTCTTTAAGCCTTGGTTTTTCCATAAATAGCCAAACTAACTCACAAAAATTGTAGTGAATATTAAACGAGTTAATATACATAGAAGGCGTTTAGCGCCATATTGGAGCTATCATTACTGTGATGATTTTGAAACGTTTGTTAAATGGAATCACGGCTCTCCAAAGACCTGGGAGGTGGAAGAGAGCCGCTTATTTCATGGTCCAAGTGCCCTCCAGTGGCCATAAGGAGAAAATGCAGGCTCCCTGCTGAGCTGGGAGCCCTTCCTCAGCTAGTCTAGGAATTAATTCAGCACCACCCACTCCCATGCCAGGTGTACCCAAGCCTCATGGAATTCTTCCCATTATCTTTCCTTTTACAGAGGTCTCAGGGGGCTTCTAAAAAGTACTTAATAGGGTAAGAGACCAGGAGGCTGAGCTTTAGCCCAGGAAGGTCATATACTCGTTCTCAAAGCCTGTGGGCAGGGAGTTGGGACAGTGGAATGCAATGTGCTGAGCACCAGTTCTCCTCTGGCCTAGACCCTGTGGGCGCTGGACAGCGAGAGACCCCTCTTGCTGTCCACATCCAAAAATCTAGCATAGAACGAGTTTAGCCCATTCCAAGAAACTGCGTCTGTGCTTTGACAGATTTGTCCTTTGTTCACCCGTGCACTCCTTCACTCACCCATCCATCAATGTTTATTGAACACTGAGCTTGGTGGCCTCACGTCCTAGGTGCTGGGGGTTAAAAAGATCAATTTAACTCAGACACAAACACAGCCACCAAGAGTTGTTCACAATGTCCCAGACACCACACGCAGAGTTAATCCTCATATTCGAGTGTTTACAGCTTCTCTGCGTGGCTGAGAGGGAGGGCACAGACAGAGAAACAAACATCAGATCCAGGCTGCTTGATTTCCCCTGACGAACCGGGTCCATAGTGCAAGCTTTGTCTGGCTAGGTTAGGGGGCTGGCGTCCTCCTCCCGGGCCACACTGCTCCTCTGAGAAGTCCTCCCCCATCTCAAACATTGACCAAACTCCCAGCCCCACCTGCACTGGAACCCCTGATTGCTCCATTGCTCCTTCCCCACCACTGGCCTTTACCCAGGGCCCAGAACTGGGAGTCAGGGAGCAGGGATGTATTTTTAACCCATCCTTGCAATGGAAGTCCTGGCCAAGGATTTTACTTACCATGACTTAGCATCCAAACCCAGCTTACTGGCCATCTGCGGCCCACTCCCCATTGTCCAATGAGCCCACCGATAGCCCACCAATAGCCACTCTAGAGCTATTGTGTGGGAGGGTGGCTGAAGGTGCCCAGGCTCTGTCTTTGTGGAAGATGGCAGGAAGCGGTGGAAGAACTCCAAGTGTCTGTTACTGATGTGTGCATTGTGCCTGGCTTCCTGTGGCTCCTGGAACTGCTCTCCTCTCTCCTTCCCTCCATGATCAAACTTCTCAAATGTCCTCCCCATACCCTTCTTCAGTTCCCCCTTGCTGGCTCCTAATTGTCCTATTTCCCCAGAATTCTTTACAGCTGCAGTGGCACTGGCTATCTGTCCCCTACAGGGTCCTCTCCACTCCCACACCAGCACTGTCCAACAGGAACACAATGGTAGCCACATTTGTCATTTTAAATGTTCTAGAAGCTGCATTTTGAAAACATAAAATAGGTGAAATTAATTTTAATAATATAGTACATGTAACCCAATGTATCTAACATGTTATTTCAACATGTAATCAATATTTAAAAATTGAGATATTTCATACATTTTGCTCGTAATCCCATGTGTACGTTATTATATACGTCCAGCACCTCTTGATGTGAGAGGCACTTGAGTGTGTAGCCACATGCCAAGCGTTCAACATCCACATGTGGCTGGCTGGTGGCTACTGTGGGGGCAGCACAACTCTGGGGCCTTCAGGCACTGCCTGGCATCCACACTTTCACTAAGTGCAGTTAATCATCCCATCCCCAGGTGTCCTGCCTCACTAGGGAGATTAGAAGGCCACCTCCTTTCCCCCACCCAGGGGCAGAGTCCTTTTATTCATCCTTCTATCTCCCGGCACCTTAAAACTATGCCCCACACCCAGGAGGCCCTCAAAGCATGTTTGCTAATGGGAGTGAGCGTTGGGGATTGATTTTTGTGGTTCAGTTATGGCTGTAAATGGTGTTGTATAGATTGCTTCTATAGCAGCACCCTGCTGCAATATTAGCAGAAACAAGCAGCCGTGGTTGTCAGCACAGGCAGAGGCCTCTGGGCAGATGGGGCTCCCTGAATCAGGCGCGGGAAATCCTGCCAGACAAGACACCATTTCTCTGGTTTAAGAGCCTGTCATTGCCACAGCGTGCTCTTCCAAGCAACCGCATCTCCGTCAGACCTCAGAGTTAGCCCTTGTCAGGGTGCATTATAGAAAGGATGTGTCTTCACATCCCGCCACCAGGCTGGGAGCTCCTCGGGGTGGAAAAAGAGTTATTCAGGTCGACAAGAGCCTGGCCCACAGCAGATGCACAATGCATGCTTGTTGAGTGAATAAATGACTGGACAACTGAAGCCAGTGAGGCCTCTCATTCATGTCTTCCTGCACCAAAAAGTCTTTCTTGAGGACGTACTGCATCAGACACTGTGCCAGGCGCTGGGACCCAGCAGTGCACAGGGTAGGCATGGGCTGCTAGAGAAACAGACAATAAACAAGTAAACACATACAAATGAAATACTTAGTGCACTGGCTGGCAGGAAGGAAACAAAGGGGCCAAGATAGAGAACCAGGGAGGAAAGAAGTAAATAAAAAAGTGGTCTCCTGGAATGTAAGACTCCACTTGTCCCCAAGATCGGGAGTCATCATTTAGACACTGGCCACAGTAGGTCAGCCTGAGGCTGGGGTGCTGAGGGATCTTACTGCTTCCAATTGCACTGGTGATGTCATAATGGACTCTGTGGGGTGACTGAGGGCCCTGCAAGTTGGGGCAGAGGGGCCTGAGGCAGGGGAAGGAGCCAGCAAAAAAAGGCACTTGATCCAGGCCGTGTCCTCTCTGCCTCTGACAGACCCAGCCCCCGGCCTCAGGAGGAGGCGGGCAGGTCACCATGGCACTCAGCCTCTCCACCACATCCATCCCCAACAGCTGGCTCGCTGGCTACCACGAGGTAACCTGGCCTCTTTCTAGTTCTGTGTTCAGCGGGAGTGTCCTAGCTAGGGGAGACAAAGCCACCTGTCCCTGAGTGCCAACTTTCTGTGAGCCACCCACTGTCTTAGGCATTATGGGGATAAAGAGATGAATGAAATATGGTCCCTGCCCTCAATCTGCTGACAAATTAAACCTTGAGCAAGTGGCTCAACAGAATAATACTCATCATCATCTTGGCTAACTTTGGAGGTACAGTGTGCTAAATGATGATTTAATCATTCCAAACAACGCTGTCTGGTGCCCGAGCTTCTCTGCATGTGGCCCAACAACATGGCAGCAAGTTCAAGGGCAGCCCATCCACGGCACAAGTGTTTTTGAGAATGTAATTAGTGTTTCTCAGGGTGGTCTAAAGATAGCAGAATTACTTGCAGCACCTGTTAAAGATGGAGATCGCTGGGCCTCAGCCCAAATCTTCCAAATCAGGATTTTCAGGTTGGGGCTCATGAATCCACCTTTCCACTCCAGGTAATTTATACCCTAAGCATTGCCCTAGAGTTTAAACACCTACCCCGGTTTCCAAGCCCCATGTCCGGCTGACCAGGGTGGCTTGGTTTCTCTGTTTGAAATGGGTTTTGGCTTTTGATATTTTTATTACTGATGAAAAGCCATGATTCATAGGCTGCTGGTGGCCAGCTGTCAGCTTGGAAAGGAGTCAGAGGCCACTGAAAACAGAATTCCCTATCTTTTCCACCGATCTATAAAATGCTTACCTGAGCAGACAGTGTTTAAAGGCCATTAAAATAGCAGACACAGAATCACCCAGTCCCTGGAACTTTATAGACATATTTACTCAAACCCAAGTGCTTGCAAAGAGTAAATAAAACGGAAGCAAAATGAGTAAGCATCCCTAGAAATACGAACTGAAAGTAAACAGCCCTGTTCACTAAAATAAACAGGACAAATCCAGAGAGGATTAAATGACCTCTAGTCAGACAGGCTGAGAGCCAGAAAATGCCCCATGTTGGCTCCTGGAGGAAGGAGAGGTGAGGGCCCATCCCCAGCAGCTGGAGGAAGCTGGAGGGAGTGCACCAGGAGCCGCCTTCCCGGAGGTCAGCGCTGGGCCTGTAAGGGCAGATATTACCATGGGGTGGTGGGAGTGCGCCCCAGACCCCCTTGGCAGCCTGCCACAGGGCCTGAAGACCCCTGTGATTCAAGTGTGTCCTAAAAGTCCCCTGAGACCGTGCAGATTTTCTTTTCTTTCTTTCTTTTTTTTTAAGACAGAGTCTCACTATGTCGCCCAGGCTAGAGTGCCATGGCATCAGTCCAGCACACAGCAAACTCAAACTCCTGGGCTCAAGCAATCCTCAAACTCCTGGGCTCAAGCAATCCTCAAACTCCTGGGCTTAAGCAATCCCCCTGTCTCAGCCACTTGAGTAGCTGGGACTACAGGCATGCACCACCATGCCCAGCTAATTTTTTCTATTTTTAGTACCCCGGCTAATTTTTTTTTTCTTTTTTTTACTAAAGACAGGGTCTCGCTCTTGCTCGGGCTGGTCTTCAAACTTCTGAGCTCAAGCTATCCTCCCGCCTTAGCCTCCCAGCATGCAGATTTTCCAGAGGCATATTACCCTAAGTTATTATTATTTTCCACTTATTCACTAAGTTAGCAAACATTTATTTAGCACTTGCTCTATGTCAGACCAGTCACTAAAGATTTCAAGATGAGGCCGAGCGCTGTGGCTCACGCCTGTAATCCTAGCTCTTGGGAGGCCGAGGCGGGCGGATTGCTCAAGGTCAGGAGTTCAAAACCAGCCTGAGCGAGACCCCGTCTCTACTATAAATAGAAAGAAATTAATTGGCCAACTGATATATATATAAAAAATTAGCCGGGCATGGTGGCGCATGCCTGTAGTCCCAGCTACTTGGGAGGCTGAGGCAGAAGGATCACTCGAGCCCAGGAGTTTGAGGTTGCTGTGAGCTAGGCTGATGCCACGGCACTCACTCTAGCCTGGGCAACAAAGCGAGACTCTGTCTCAAAAAAAAAAAAAAAAAAAAAAGATTTCAAGATGAGTAAGGCATAGACTTGGCCTCAAGTTGCTCACAGTTTAATATGAGAGCTAACACTAGCTAACATTTATTTCTCACTATTTGGCAAACTTAGTGATAAGCACACTACGTGCATTATCCTGTTTAATCCTTATAACTTTATGGGGTTATTACTATCTGCCTCCGAGGAAACTGAGGCTCCAAGTCTGTGGTGTGATGGTAGATGTTTAACAAGTAGCTCTCTGGAAGAAAAAAGAAAAGGCCCTGATTTGTACTATTTGTCAATCTTGGTAGTGTAAATACTCCCAGGCCCATTTCAAACTTCTGGCCTGATGACACTGAATGTGCAGCGGGAAAGAGACAGGTGTGGGCTGGCTCCAGCACACCATGGCAACCACGGCCCACGGCTAATAAATGGAGAGGCCAGGATTTGAACCAGATGTATCTGATCCTCGGCCCATGCTCCTAACTACTTTGTTATACCATCAATAACTACACAAGATCAATGACATTTGAGAGGTATACATCGTAAGACCGTTGTGAAGTGCCAGTTTTATAATGCTCCATAAAACTTCCAACCTTAGGCTGGGCGCTGTGGCTCACGCCTGTAATCCTAGCACTCTAGGAGGCTGAGGCAGGTGGATCGCTCAAGGTCAGGAGTTTGAAACCAGCCTGAGCAAGAGCGAGACCCCATCTCCTCTAAAAATAGAAAGAAATTAATTGGCCAACTAAAAATATATAGAAAAAATTAGCCAGGCATGGTGGCACATGCCTGTAGTCCCAGCTACTTGGGAGGCTGAGGCAGAAGGATCGCTTAAGCCCAGGAGTTTGAGGTTGCTGTGAGCTAGGCTGATGCCACGGCACACTAGCCCAGGCAACAGAGTGAGACTCTGTCTCAAAAAAAAAAAAAAACAACTTCCAAGCTTAGTAACCAGCATTTTCCTATACCACTTTGTTTTCATCACCAACAGGAGCAGTTGGTTTTCTTTTAAGGGCCATTCATAAAACCTTTTCTTTTTTTTTTTTTGAGACAGAGTCTCACTCTGTTGCCTGGGCTAGAGTGCTGTGGTGTCTGCCTAGCTCACAGCAACCTCAAACTCCTGGGCTCAAAGGATCCTTCTGCCTCAGCCTCCTGAGTAGCTGGGACTATAGGCATGCACCACCATGCCTGGCTAATTTTTTATATATATATATTTTTAGTTGGCCAATTAATTTCTTTCTATTTATAGTAAAGACGGGGTCTCCCTCTTGCTCAGGCTGGTTTCGAACTCCTGACCTCAAGCAATCCACCTGCCCGGGCCTCCCAGAGTGCCAGGATTACAGGTGTGAGCCACCGCGCCGGCCTATATTGTTGCCTTCATCAGTACTATGTTCCTTGTTATTGCTAGATAGTATCCATGGGGCCCTTTGTCACAAAGAACAATTATTTTTTAAAAATTTTCATTCAGTAAATATTTACTGTATATCCACTGAGTGCCAGGCACTGAGGATCACAGCAGCAAGGTACAAATGATTACATGTCATTGGCCTGCATTTTACTCCAAGTTGACAAAGAATGAGACTTCTTTCTGTAGAACTTAACACAGGAGTGACACTGGTACTCGGAGGGAGGACAGAGGACCGTAGCACCTCCCTCTGGCATGCGAGGGAGGGCTTTCTTTCTTTCTTTCTTTCTTTCTTTCTTTCTTTCTTTCTTTCTTTCTTTCTTTCTTTCTTTCTTTCTTTCTTTCTTTCTTTCTTTCTTTCTTTCTCTTTCTCTCTCTTTCTCTCTTTCTCTCTTTCTCTCTTTCTCTCTCTCTCTCTCTCTCTCTCTCTCTCTCTCCTCTCCTTCTCTCTCTCTCTCTCTCTCTCTCTCTTTCCTTTCTTGACAGAGTCTCACTCTGTTGCCTGGGCTGGAGTGTTGTGGCGTCAGCCTAGCTCACCGCAACCTCAAACTCCTAGGCTCAAGCAATCCTCCTGCCTCAGCCTCCCAAGTAGCTGGGACTACAGGCATGCGCCACCACGCCCGGCTAATTTTTTCTATATATTTTTAGTTGGCCAATTAATTTCTTTCTATTTTTAGTAGAGACGGGGTCTTGCTCTTGCTCAGGCTGGTCTCGCACTCCTGAGCTCAAATGATCTGCCCACCTCAGCCTCGCAGTGAGCTAGGATTACAGGTGTGAGCCACCGCGACCCTTCTAGCCTAGGGAGGGCTTTCTGAAGGAGCTAGGGATGGCGGGATGTGCTGATAGATGGGACATGGGGTGTGAGATAAAGTGGTGCCAAGGATGATACCGAGGGTTTTGATCTGAAACTGGAAGGACAGAGTTACCATTTACTTATATGGGAAGAATGTGGTTAGAATAGGTTCAGGGAACAAGGAGTTCAAATTTAGACACATTACATTTGAGATTCCTATTAGGCACACACGTGGAGATTATGTACAAACAATTGGATATATGAGACTATGTGTAGTTCAGAAGAGATGCCTAGGCTAGAGGTCTGTAAATTTGGGGATTGTCAGGATATAGGTGCTATTTAAAGCCATGAAATTGGAGAAGGTCAGCAAGGGAGTGAGTGTGGATAGATTTCTAAGAAAGAGCCCCAAGGCTCTCCATTCAAAGATGGGGGAATCTCCAACAAGCCATAATAAAAAAAAGAGAGAGAGAGAGAGAGAGAATATAAAGAAAATATTTTTAATATAATTAAAAATATATAGAGAATATAAAGAAAAAATTTTTTAAAGATTTAAATTTAAAAAAATAAAAAATTTAATTCATTTTAATTAATAAAAAATAAATTAATTAAAAAAATAAAAACAAAGATGAGGAAATGGGGAGGAGCCAGAAGAGGAAATGCAAAGGAGTGGTCAGTGGGGGTCATGTCTTGAAAGCCAAGTGAAGAGAGTGTTTCCGGGAGAGGGAGCAGTTGTCAAATATGACCCATGGGTCAAGGATCATGAGGACTGAAAATGACCTTTGGGTTCCATGTTGTAGAGGTTGCTTTTGACCTTGATAAGAGAAGTTTTGGTGGAATGATTGAGATGAAAACCTCATTCAAGAGGGTTTACAAAAGAATGGGAGAAGAGAAACTGGAAGTGGCAAGTCTAGGTACCTCTTTTCTCAAAAGGAGATTTGCTTAAAGGGAAGCAGGAAAAATGAGGCCATTGCTGCAGGAAACTTGGGGGTTAAGAGAGGATTATTATTTCATGGGAGAAGTTCAGCACGTGTATATGGTAATCAGCATGGCCCACTAGAACTGTGGAGACTGGTGGTGCAGGAGAAAGGGAAGAACTGTTGACATGGGCTCCTTAAGGAAGCAAGAGGGGTGGAATCTTGTGCACACCAGAAAAGGGTGGCCTTGGATAGGCGTATAGATGGTTCATCCACAGAAATGAGGACAGCAGAACATGGAGCTCAGATGTGGGTAGGAACCTAGATGTGGTAGCTTAGAACTTGCAGAAATTCTCTTTTGAAGGCTTTATTAGTATTGTCACAGTAAAATGGGAACCATGGTTATCAGCTGGGAAGATGGTGGGGAGACACTGGGTGAAACTGTCCTCCAGGAGAGCAGACGAGTGATGGTCTGGGAGATGCAATAGGACCTCTGGGCAGGACAAAGACCCCACTTTAGGTTAGTGGCTGTGAACTTAGAGTGAGACCAGACGGCATGTCTGTGTGCTTCTCTAGCCATGTAGGTGCAGACGCGGAGCAGGGGAGGGGCCGGTCCCGGTGGGGTCAGGGTTGTGCCAGGCAAGTAAGCAATCCAGGGTGGGCAAGGGGCTTGACGGTGTGTGCAAGAGAGCTATCATAATGATGAAGCTTATGATTTATACTGGGTAGAAGGGACATGAAGACAGGAGTGAAGAAGAGGGAAAAGTAGGATCAATAATCTGTAGTTCTAGTATAGGTGAAGAATGAATGGAGCTGGGTACCTTGTTTCTGAAGGTTTTCCTGCCGCATTCCCAGTTTTTATTTCAAATACCAACATCAAAATCAACATTCCGTCTACTTTCTCTTCCACCTGTAGACACAATTCCATACCTCGAGGTAATACAACTTTACCCAGTGCATTTTTTAACTTGGTATCATTTTATGGAAGGCTTTTAGGTTAAATGCTAACCAACAAATGCTTCCTAACTCAAGGTACAGAAGAAGACAAAAGTCATGGTCACAGAAAGTACTTAAAGATCATCCTTCTGCCTATTACTTTTTAAATTTACTTATTTGGTTTTTAAAAGTATTTAGTACCTGTACAAAGAAAAACTTTCAGAAAGTACAAAAGGATATATAGGGAAAAGAAAATGTCCCTTCCACCCCCAGCCCTCAGCCACCTTCTTTCTCCTTCCCAGAGTCAGTTATTATTTTCTTGTCACTCCTGGCATATTTTAAACATATAAGATTATATATATGCATGTGTGCATGTGTGTGCATGTGTCTACATAGGCAAATGGCAACACACCATAACTGCTGGGCTGCACTTTTTTCACTTAGTATTTTTTTTTTTTTGAGACAGAGTCTCGCTTTGTTGCCCAGGCTAGAGTGAGTTCCATGGCGTCAGCCTAGCTCACAGCAACCTCAAATTCCTGGGCTCAAGCAATCCTCTTGCCTCAGCCTCCAAGTAGCTGGGACTACAGGCATACGCCACCATGCCCGGCTAATTTTATATATATATATTAGTTGGCCAATTAATTTCTTTCTATTTATAATAGAGACGGGGTCTCGCTCTTGCTCAGGCTGGTTTCGAACTCCCGACTTCAAGCAATCTGCCCGCCTCGGCCTCCCAAAGTGCTAGGATTACAGGCGTGAGCCACCACGCCTGGCCTCACTTAGTATTTTATCTTGTAAATTTTTCCTATTGGTACCTATAGAGGTGCTTAAAAAGTACTTTTAACATAAATGTTGGCCAGGCGAGGTGGCTCACACCTGTAATCCTAGCACTTTGGGATGCCCTAGGTGGGAGGATTGCTTGAGCTCAGGAGTTTAAAACCAGCCTGAGCAAGAGTGGACCCCGTCTTTACTATAAATAGAAAGAAATTGGCCAAACAACTAAAAATAGAAAAAATTAGCTGGGCACGGTGGCACGTGCCTGTAGTCCCAGCTACTCAGGAGGCTGAGTCAGGAGGATTGCTTGAGCCCAGGAGTTTGAGGTTGCTGTGAGCTAGGCTGACGCCATGGCACTCTAGCCTGGGCAACAGAATGAGACTCTGTCTCAAAACAAAACAAAACAAAACAAAACCCACATAAGTGCTTTTAAAGCTCCTTCCTAGAATTTAACTGGTTAGAAATTATAATATCTGCCCAAAAGCTACTTACTGCAAGGCATCCTGGGATTTGTAGTATGACAGGCTTGAGCAGAAGACACATGTTTGAAACTAAAATGCCCCTCTAGTAACACTGTAAAAGGGCAAATTGTACTGTGTTATGCAAGTTCCTATCATTATATCCAGAATCAAATTATTTATTTAGTTAAAACAACAAGATACATACCAGCAGTGACATGTCCAGAGCTGTCTTGGCGTCAGGAAATCAAGACCATGATTCAGACCCTCATTGCACCCATTTTAGCAGATGGGCAGGATGGGCGTGGGCGTGTGCATGCACAAGCACACACACACTCACACACACAGAGATCCCCTTATCTTCCTTGCACCATTGCTTTGTTTTTCTGTATCCCAAATCACTCTTAAAAATTATGTGACAAATTCCTACTAAGGAAGCCTCTCTTATAAACAGATAGATCAGAAAGGACATACATACTATATTAACTCACACTTAAGTGTGCTTAACCTATCGCTATGTTAACCCAAAGGCATTTGCACTTTAATATTGTTAAACCAAAAACATGAATGAATAATTGTAGCATTGTAAACACCAGCTAAGGGCTGGTGGGGAAGATTTTCTCAGAAGGCTGAGAGCAAGAATGATTCTTAGAAACTTTTTTGATTCCTTAGAGTCATTCCCTACTTCCTCATCCCACTCCATGCCCAACACCATTCCCTTATCCAGAGATGACCAATCATTCTCCTTCCAAACCTGTTTCTCTGCTTTTACATATATAATTGTATAGCATTAGAAATTTAGCTCATTGTGTAAGTTTTGCCTAAATGCCTTTGTCCTGTAAACATTCTGGAAATTGGTTTTTTTTTTTAATTCAACAATATATTTAGAACTTTTTTCTGCAAAAACTCATAAAAATTGACCTCACAGTATTTTTTTACTGCTATATGGTACTCTAAAACACTGTCTCAAACTTTAACATGCATTCAAATCACCCAGGGATCTTGCTAACATGCAGATTCTGGTTTGGTAGGTCTGGAGTAAACCCTAAGGTTGTGCATTTCTAAAAAAGCTCCCAGGCCGGGCGCGGTGGCTCACGCTTGTAATCCTAGCACTCTGGGAGGCCGAGGCGGGCGGATTGCTCAAGGTCAGGAGTTCAAAACCAGCCTGAGCGAGACCCCGTCTCTACTATAAAAATAGAAAGAAATCAATTGGCCAACTAATATATATATATAAAAAATTAGCCGGGCATGGTGGCTCGTGCCTGTAGTCCCAGCAACTTGGGAGGCTGAGGCAGTAGGATTGCTTGAGCCCAGGAGTTTGAGGTTGCTGTGAGCTAGGCTGACGCCACGGCACTCACTCTAGCCTAGGCAAGAAAGCGAGACTCTGTCTCAAAAAAAAAAAAAAAAAAAAAAAAAAGCTCCCAGATGTTGTTGTCATTGTTCAATAGCAGCAAAGATGTAGAGTATACATCTTTGTATGTATAGTGTAGTAGTGTCCTGGAGCCAACTCGGACCAGCTCATTAGAACTGATTTTTAAATTTCCAGGAATTTGGTGAGCCTGTTATTAAACACATCAATCATTAAACTATTAAATTATATAAACTTACAATTAAATAAATTATATTAGACAGATAATAAAAACTCCAAACCCATCTCTTTCCTAATTATTTTACTGCATTCTAGTCCATATTCTATGTCCACCTGTGTGGTGAAAATCTATATAATGGCATGCTTCCACACATCTCTTCCCAACTCTGTGTTCAGTGACATCATGTTGGCAGATTGTAATCTGCCATGGGGAATAGTCACACCGCAGAAATATGGGTATAAAGGCATGCATTACCCCAAACCTTCTCTAATACTCAATATTACCAATCTTTTTCATTTTTGTAATTCTGATAAATCAAAAATGGTATCTAATTTTTAACAGGAAAGCCAATGGTTTTTAAAGCTGGCCACCTTTTCTTCCAATTCTAATAGCTTTGATAGTTTATTTTCTTGGGAATTCTAGGTAATCATATAATATGCAAATGATGACCAGTTTTACTTTTCCATATGTAATGGTTTATTTTGTTTTGTGACACTGGCTCTGACTGTAGGTGCACAATTGATTACCGGCAGTTATAGCTCATCAGTGTCTGTCTTTGATTTGAATAGGAGCTGTCTGTATTTCCCCACTAATGTTTGCTGTAGATTTCTGGTACATGTCCTTTATCTCCTGTCTACCTGGTTTCCTAGAGGATTTTTTTAAATCAAGAATGGAGGTTCAGGCCAGGCACGTGGCTCACACCTGTAATCCTAGCACTTTAGGAGGCTGAGGCAGGACAATTGTGTTAGGCCAGGAGTTCAAGACCAGCCTAGGTAACATATTGAGACCCTGTCTCTATAAAAAAGAAAAAAAATTTTTTTAAAGAATGGAGGTTCAATTTATCAAACACATACTTCCACTTTCTACGTTATGCATTTTGGTGACGTTGGAATTTCTGACACAAGCATTTACTGTTTTTTGTGATCAGAAAGAACATTAAAGTCTTTATGTTGTCTCCTTCCCATATACATTGTAGTCCTGTTTCAACTCTAAAGTCACTGTCCTTAGAGGACTAGCATTTTCTATATCTTGCTCAGCCCTGAACTTTATACCTAACGATATTTAAACAAATGGTTAAGGAATGCCATGAATTGAACCCATCAGCTAGTGAGTGTATTCTCAAAAACTCCGCTGCCATATCTCAGTTGAGTGAGGGCTGCAGGATCTTTCCAACCTCTCCCCACCCTTCCATCACTCCCACCCCGAGGATATTCATGGCAGAGTGCTCCATGGACCCCTGGAATATTGATCACACCTCTAGTAGCTGGGTCCTATTTTGGAACTGGAGGCCACCGAGAATCTTGATCAGTACCTACAATGAGGCAGGTGCATGGGGTTTAACCATGCACCTGCCATTCTTGACATGAGAGTACTGGAATTGCCGCCAAGAACATATGGAATTTGTTTTTCTCTGTCTTTTTAAGAAGTGGAAAAAGCACAGATACCAGAGTCAAATCCCTGATCCACTCAAACAGCTCTGTGATCCTGGGCAAGTCATTAACTTCTGTGTCCCTCAGGGACCTCCCTCTGTTGTAACATAACCCTTACCAAAGTGTATAGAACAAGGCCCAGGAAAAGATCTGACAGAAGCCTCTGCAATCAAGTTGATGGAGTTCAATCAAACCCCACCTCTGCCATTTACTATCTCGGAGAAGTTACTCGTCTCTGTAGTTCAGCTTGTTTGCGTACAAAACGAGGACAGTGAAAGTACAAAGTTGATGGGGCAGTTGTGCAGATTAAACAACAGCACGTTAAGCTTTGTCATTAAGCTACAGCAGACCGTCAGTGAACATTAGCCATGTTGCTTTTATTATCACAAGGGTTGCCGTGGCGAGAGAGAGCACTTTGTACCGAACCCGGCGGACTCGGTGAGCTGGCGGGGGCGGGTTTTTCCTTCCTGGAGGCAGGGGTGGCGGGCGGCTCGCCCCTGTCCTAACACCTCCGGGGCGGCAGGGGGCCCTGGCGGCGGCCTTGCGCTGCGTGGCGGGGGCGGGGCGGGGCGGGGCGGGGGCCGAGCAGGGCGCCGGCGGGGCCACGCGCCCGGCGAGGGGCGGGGCGGAGAGGGCGGGGCAGCCTGGAGAAGGGCGGGGCGGGGCACCCGGAGGCCCCACGACCTGCGGGGCAGGGTCAGAGCCCCGCGAGATGAGCGGACGCAGCCCCACGCGCGGGGCCATGCAGGTAGGTGGCCGCTTGATTTTCGATCCCAGACCCGGCCCGGCGTCTTCCTGGGCCCAAGCTTAGCGCCACGATGGCGGGGCATCGCCCGACCCAAAACGAAACGGAAAGCCTGGCTGCGGGCGACCTCACCTTCCAGGGGCCAGACGGGGGTGTCCTGCGAGAGCCGGGTCGGTGGAGGAGAGGTGGGGTATTCCTTGGGAAACGGGGCTTTGGCTCCGGGATGTGGTTGCGCACGTGATGCAGGCCCGCTCGGAGTTAGGGGCCCGCTGGGGATCTCGGAGTTTGGGAGCAGATCAGCATTTCCTAGCTGGGCAGGGACACGGGGTGGGACTTAGGGAGCCAGCCTAAGCTCGGATTAGGGGGCGGGCCAGGGTCGCGATGCTTTGGCGGAAGGGCTGACGTTTTCAGCGGAGAGAGGTTTGAGTCAGGATTTGGGTCTGTCGGCGGGGAAAGGGGCGGAAGCCGAGGTCTGTGCCCTGGAGCCGTCATTTCTGGGGGAGGGGACGGGGGAGTCCTCAGAGCCCAGATGAGAGCCGGGGATCCCAGACCTCGTAGGAGTCTGAGCGCCCCCCTTCCCTAGGTGGCCGTGACCGGTAGGGCCCGCAAAGAGGCGGTGCAGGCCGCGGCCCGGGAACTCCTCAAGTTCGTGAACCGGAGTCCCTCTCCTTTCCACGGTAACTGACCAGGGCAAGGGAGGAGGGCGAGGGCTTGGTGTGTCCCCCACCAGCATCCACCGCTGTGAGAGGATGCTTCTCCTACAGCCGTGGCCGAGTGCCGCAACCGCCTCCTCCAGGCTGGCTTCCATGAACTCAAGGAGACGGAGAGCTGGGATATCAAGCCCCAGAGCAAGGTACTAGGGGTGGCGTGGGGGCGGAGAGGCAGGTCCCTAGGCTGGATCTCAAAGTCACGTGCCCTGGCTGGCTAATGCGACGCACACCTCTGTCTTTCCTCCCCCTCCCCCACAGTACTTCATGACCAGGAACTCCTCCACCCTCATTGCTTTTGCTGTGGGGGGCCAGTATGTTCCTGGCAATGGCTTCAGCCTCATTGGGGCCCACACGGACAGCCCCTGCCTCCGGGTAAGAAACTGGGGCTGTGCTGGCATGGGGGGAGGTGTCGGGGGAGTATGGGGCAAAAGAGAGGCAGGAAGTACATACTGGGGGGCTTTATCCCCAGAAGCAGAGAAGGTAAACTTGTTGCCCTTTCCTCCACACTTGGGGCCTTTCCTCTGGCACTAATATTTGCTCTGTGTTACTTGTGTATGATTTAAGCCTCATCTCCAAATCTTGTCATTGAGCCTTTTCTGCCTTCTCCCCCATCTCTATGCTCAGGTGAAACGTCGGTCTCGCCGCAGCCAGGTGGGCTTCCAGCAGGTTGGTGTGGAGACCTATGGTGGTGGGATCTGGAGCACCTGGTTTGACAGAGACCTGACCTTGGCTGGACGGGTCATTGTCAAGGTGAGAACCCAGGCCTTGGTAGGCTCTTGGCCTCCCTGGAAGATTGACTGCCACATTCCTTCAGGAGCCCCCTGGGGCAGAGGGGAAGGGGTCATCCCGGGCAGGGACCACCCTGGTTAGTCTGAGTGAAGTGAGGTTGGGAGGGCTGACCTGGCCGGGCTGGCCACAGTGCCCTACCTCAGGTCGGCTGGAGCAGCGGTTGGTGAACGTGGAGAGGCCCATTCTGCGCATCCCGCACCTGGCCATCCATCTGCAGCGAAATATCAACGAGAACTTTGGGCCCAACACAGAGATGCACCTGTGAGACTGGGGCAGGGGCTGTGGTGGCTGGGGTTGGGGTGGGGGTGGGGAATGGCACCAGGTGACGGAAGGGGCCCCAGTGGGACCTGGAGACCACTACCTAATGGTAATGGCCAAGTTCCTCCCTTGGGACGCATTGATGTCCAAGGGTCCTCACAGCTCTGCCATTTGGGGAGTGGGCTGGGAATTGAAGGGCAAAGGCAATTGCTCACCAGAAGTTGCCTCAACTCACGGGGGCTCTGCCCTTCTGTGCCCTCCCTACACCCGCTTCTCACGAATCTCCCCACAGAGTCCCCATTCTTGCCACAGCAGCCCAAGAGGAGCTGGAGAAGGGGACTCCTGAGCCAGGGCCTCTCAATTCTACAGTAAGAGGGTCCCCTGCTCACGGGAGGGTGGTGGATGGGAGACGGACCAGTCCCCTGAGACCGGGAGACAAGAGGAGGCATGGACCCTCCTCTCAGCATCCTTCTCCCTTGCAGGAGGAGCGGCACCACTCAGTCCTCATGTCCCTGCTCTGTGCTCATCTGGGGCTGAGCCCTGAGGACATAGTGGAGATGGAGCTCTGCCTTGCAGACACCCAGCCTGCGGTGAGGAGCGGCTGCAGGGACTTGTGGGTGGGGGGTCTCCAGGAGCCCAGCCAGCCCTAGCACGTCGCCTGCAGCACTCATCACCTCCACCAACCCCTTGGTTACCCTCATCCCCGTTCTTCCCAGTAGACACATCCTCCTCTGCTACTAGGGCAGTGGGTCTCAAAAAGGCAAGGTCCCCACCCAGACCTGCCACTAGGACTATCTGGGGGTGTGGCCTGGGAATCAGCCCTTGTCAAAGATTCCCCAGGAGTTTCTCCCACAGGTGGCCCTGTCTGCTCTGACCCACACCACACTCTGAACCACCGAGGGCAAGAGTCCTGGATGTGGCAGGTGTTCTCTGTCTGCCAGTTGCTGACAGTAGGAGATTGCTAAGTCTTTGGATACTCTGTCCTGCTCGAACACATACTAGATTTTTGTTTCTCGACTGGTCACCTCTGTTTACTTCCTTGGCCTTTTCAGTGACTGTTCAGCCCTTCCTTTTCCTGACCCACAGAAATAGGCATCTACTCCACCTTCCTGTCCCTCAGTGCCAGCCCAGCCCCATTCTCAGCCCTGCCCTGCACAGCAGAGATAATAATAGTGCCCCAAGGCAGGAGTCAGGGAGAGGTTGCTCGAGAAACCAAGGAGGCTTACTTGAGCTCAGGCCCTTGGGAGTGGGAGGGGCAGGGGAGTGGGGGTAGGGGGTTGAAGGTCAGGCTGACTGCCCTGCCTTTCTAGGTCCTGGGTGGTGCCTACGATGAGTTCATCTTTGCTCCTCGGCTGGACAATCTGCACAGCTGCTTCTGTGCCCTGCAGGTGAGGATCTGGCGCACGCCGCCCCGGGCAGCAGCACCACCAGGAGAGGTTGGCTGTTGGGGGTGGGGGGACTGCCTCGAGCCCCAGCAGGTGTGACAGGGCCACTGGCCACCCCATCCGTCTGCTGGTGCTGGCTGGACCATGGGGAGGGGCCCGAGTCCTCGCACTGGCCAGAGGCTGAGGTAAGAGGAAGGCTGAGAAGTTGTTTAGGACGCCACGGTGTCTTGTCCTAACCCTGCTCCTGCCACTTTTCCTTAAGTTGACAAACTCTGCCTCAAAGGAAAAGCCTTGTCATCCCACATGGCAGTCCCATCCACCTCCCTCTGCTCCCTCCACCCCACCCCAGTCTTAAGCCCACCCAGCCTTCCTCCCGTTCCTGGGGACCTCAGTGGGGCCACCTGTCCCCTAGTCAATTGATATTCCCCACCTTTCCACCCTAGTCAGTTCCTGTTCTTTCTCTCCCCTTGCCCTTGACCCTCCTGCTTTCTTCTCCCTTTCATTCCCTGCTGTCCTGTGGCTGGAGACAGGCGTTGGGCTGCATTTGAGACCAGAGCCATACCTGGGACCTGCATCTGCTTCTGCAGGCAGCCAGCTAGTCGTGTCACCTTGGTGGGGTCATGGTCACTTCTTTGGACTTTAGTTTTTTTACTGAGGCCAATCAATTTACATGATCACTGTGATCTTTTGTCCTTCCAAGATTCTAAGCTCTTTTTTCTGTCTTCTGCCACCTCTTTCTGCCTTTTGATGGGAAGGTGTAGGAAAAGAACACCTCAAGAATGGTTTCTACCATTCCAGTTGTAAAGGTCCCCACCGGCCCTCTGCCAGGCAGTGCCCTAAGGGATGAAGGCCAGTGAAAGCCCAGCCCACTTCACTCTGGCTGTGCTAATGGAAGGCGGATGGGGGAGTGTGCACCTCGAGGTGCTGGTGGCTAAGTCAGAGAAGAAGGAGGGCGGGGTTGATGCTCCTGTCTCCCTCCTCGCTCCAGGCCTTGATTGATTCCTGCTCAGCCCCCTCCTCCCTGGCCACAGAGCCTCACGTGCGCATGATCACACTCTATGACAATGAAGAGGTACGGAGAGGGCTCTGGGGAGGGTCCCCTCTGTTCAGTCTTCTGCATCTAACTTTTGCCAGACAGCCACCACGAGCCAGGGCTCTTCTGGAAGCCCCAAAGATAGGGGAGATGCCACCTGTGTTTCCTTAGCACTGGGTATCCCCTCTGGCTCAGCATATACCTGCTTCTTCTAGGGTGACATCCCCCATGTCTCTTAGTATGCCACATGGTGAGCTCCTTTCTAAAAGTCACCCTGCCCAGTTCATCCTTGTGGCCCCAGGGCTCAGCACGTGTTGCACACGTATGTTAGGCTGCAGTCTTAGATGCTGTAGTGGAGCTTGAACAGAGAGATAGATCTCGCTCTCGTAACTAGCGGGTCAGAGTTAGCAGTTCGGCATGGGTCTCTGCCATCCGGAACACATGACTTCCATTTCAGGATCCAGGGCAGCTGTTCCAGCTCTGGCCGTCATGTCTACACCAAGTTAGTGGGAAGGGAGCAGAGGCCAGAGGGGGAGTGGATGCTCATGCTTTTAAGGGTGGGATCCATAAGTTCCATAGAACTTAGCATGGCCATGTTTAGCTGCAAGGGAGGCCAGGAATGTCACCTCTAGCTGGGTAGTAACATGCTTAGCTGCAACTTGGGTGTTCTGTTATAAAAGATACCATGGATAGTTAGCAGTCTGTGTCACACACATAAAAAGAAAATTGACCAGTGTGTTGGGGCACCTCTCCTGAACCCCAAATGTGAGGGTCAGGGAGAAGGAAGGAGAGCAGTGCAAGAAACCCACCAATAAGTGCTATTTCTGCCCCAAAAAGGACTGGGAATTAGTTTGGCCCCTGTCCACCAGCAGGTGTTTAGCAATGACCCTGGGTTGGGGGTGTTTGCCAAGAACACTCCTCATTCCCCTCCCAGTGACTCACTGGGGTTCTAGACCGATTAGGGCACCGGGGCCCTCTCGCTGGCCTCCAGAGTCAGGTCTCTGCTGTTGCCAGGTGGGCTCTGAGAGCGCCCAGGGCGCACAGTCATTGCTGACGGAGCTGGTGCTGCGGCGGATCTCAGCGTCCTCCCAACACCTGACAGCCTTCGAGGAGGCCATCCCCAAGTCATTCATGATCAGCGCAGACATGGCCCATGCCGTGCACCCCAACTACCTGTGAGTGTCCCATGCCAGACCACAAAGTCCCCATATCGCTGGGGACCCAAGCAGAACCCACCTTGAGCCTCGGCCCTGGCCTGGCTTCCCTTCCCCTTCCCTTGTTTTGTCCGGAGGTTTGTGAACACTTCCTTGTGACTGCTCCAGGCCCGGTGTGGCCACGGAGTCAGGTGGTGCCTAGGCCAGGTGTGTTGAGTAGGCTGTATGTACAAACTTGTTTCCACTATTGCTGGAGGCTGCCTGGAACCCTGTGTTCAGAATGACTCTGAAGTCCTGCCGGGCTGGGCGGGAAAGAATGCCGTGACCATTAGTGATGTCTGTCGAGGAGGGCTGGTGGGTGCCGACAGGCCTGCTGCTCCCGTTTGCCATCCCTGCCCCTTGTCTGCCTCACAGGGACAAGCACGAGGAGAACCACCGGCCCTTATTCCACAAGGTGAGATTCGCCGTTTCTCCCTGGAGACTTGGAGGCCCAGCTGGTACCGGGCACTGTCCCCTTCCCTCTGGGCCTGTCACTACCCCGTCTGCCTCACCCTCGCCTCTCCCCAGGGCCCCGTGATCAAGGTGAACAGCAAGCAACGCTATGCTTCAAATGCGGTTTCAGAAGCCCTGATCCGAGAGGTGGCCAGCAATGTTGGGGTGCCCCTGCAGGTGAGGGCGGGCCCTGCCCAGGACGGTGGGTGGAGCAAGCACGGTGGAGGCACAGACAGATGGGTGGGGAGCCTGGTAGATGGCCCTTAGTGAAGAGGGTCCCCGGAGAGTGAGGAGATCAGGGGTTGGGATACAGACAGCTAGATTCAATGCTGCTGCCGTGGTGCTAGCTGTGTGACCTTGGACTAGTTTCTTAACCTTT
This sequence comes from Microcebus murinus, assembly GCF_040939455.1. Lineage (NCBI taxonomy): Eukaryota > Metazoa > Chordata > Mammalia > Primates > Cheirogaleidae > Microcebus > Microcebus murinus. The sequence goes on along the minus strand of NC_134111.1, from coordinate 89,713,143 downwards.
CTGAATCTCAGTTTCCACATCTGTGGGATGGGGGTGATCATGATGCCCACTTTGCTAGATTTCTGTGAAGATAAAAGGTACAGTGTGCTCCTGGCATGCGGTGGGTCAGTACTGCCACCAGCACCCCCCTTCCCCTGTGTCTCTTACACACCCTCAGGCTTCCACAAGGGAAGTTCAGATTTGGGGAGCGTGGAACCCCAACTACTCATTTTCCCTCTTGGTGAGAAATCACCCATCTTATCCTTTACCCTCAGCATGTGTTTGTGTTGTGTGTGTGTGTGTGTGTGTGTGTATACACTCATATACACACACTTACAGTTATGTGTCATTTAACGTTGGAGATATATTCTAAGAAATGCATCATTAGGTGATTTTGTTGTGTGAACATCATGGCATGTACTTACACACACCTAGGTAGTATAGCCGACTACACACCTATGCTATGTGGTGTAGCCTGTTTGCTCCTAGGCTACAAACCTGTACAGCATGTTACTGTGCTGAATACCATAGGCAGTTGTAACACAATGGTGTTTGTGTATCTAAACATGTCTAAACAGAAAAGGTACAGTCGGCCAGGTGCGGCGGCTCACACCTATAATCCTAGCACTCTGGGAGGCCGAGGCAGGTGGATCGCTCAAGGTCAGGAGTTCGAAACCAGCCTGAGCAAGAGTGAGACCCCGTCTCTCTTGAAAATAGAAAGAAATTAATTGGCCAACTAAAAATATACAGAAAAAATTAGCTGGGCATGGTGGTGCATGCCTGTAGTCCCAGCTACTTGGGAGGCTGAGGCAGGAGGATCACTTGAGCCCAGTAGTTTGAGGTTGCTGTGAGCTAGGCTGATGCCATGGCACTCTAGCCCGGGCAGCAGAGTGAGACTCTGTCTCACAAAGAAAAAAAAAGAAAGAAAGGAAGAAAAGGTACAGTAAGCATACAGTATAGAAGATAAAAATGGGTACACCTGTATAGGGCACTTCTGAATGGAGCTTATGGGACTGAAAGCTGCTCTGGGTGAGTCAGCGAGTGAGTGGTGAGTGAATATGAAGGCCTAGGACATTACCATGCACAACTGTAGACGGTATAAACACTGTGCACTTAGGCTACACTAAACATAGAAAATTTCTTTCTTCAGTATTAAATTAACCTTAATGTACTGTAACTTTTTTACTTTATAAACTTTTCATTAAAAAAAACAAAACTTTTTTTTTCTTTTTGAGACAAGGCTAGAGTGCAGTGGTATCATCATAGCTCACTACAACCTCAAATTCCTGGGCTTAACCCATTCTCCTAGCTCAGCCTCCTGAGTGGCTGGTACTACAGGCGTGCACCACCATGCCTGGCTAATTTTTCTATTTTTTGTAGAGATAGGATCTCATTCTTGCTCAGGCTGGTCTCGAACTTGTGTGATCCTCCTGCCTCAGCCTTCCAAAGTGCTACGGTTACAGGTGTGAGCCACTGCACCTGGCGTTTTAAAACTTTTTGACTCTCTTATAATATAATAACACCTAGTTTGAAATATAAACACATTGTGTGGTTGTGTGGCTATACTAAAATATTTTCTTTTTTTTTTTTTTTTTTTTTTTTGAGACAGAGTCTCGCTTGTTGACCAGGCTAGAGTGAGTGCCGTGGCATCAGCCTAGCTCACAGCAACCTCAAACTCCTGGGCTCAAGCAATCCTTCTGCCTCAGCCTCCCGAGTAGCTGGGACTACAGGCATGTGCCACCATGCCCGGCTAATTTTCTATATATATTAGTTGGCCAATTAATTTCTTTCTATTTATAGTAGAGACAGGGTCTTGCTCTTGCTCAGGCTGGTTTCGAACTCCTGACCTCGAGCAATCCGCCCACCTCAGCCTCCCAGAGTGCTAGGATTACAGGCATGAGCCACCACGCCCGGCCTATTTTCTTTTTTTATATCCTTAGTCTATAAGCCTCTATTTTTAAAATTTTTAAATCTTTTTTTTTTTTTTTTTTTTTTTTTTTTTTTTTACTTTTTAAGCTTATTTATGAAAAACTAAGCCACAAACACACACAGTAGCCTAGGCCTACACAGGGTCAGGATTATCAACATCACTGTCTTGCATCTCCACATCTTGTCCCACTGGAAGGTCGTCAGGGGCAGTATCAGGCACAGAGCTGTCATCCCCTATGATAACAATGCCTTCTTCTGGAACACCTCCTAAGAGACCTGCCCGAGACTGTTTTATAGTGAACTCTTTTTTTAATAAGTAGAAGGAATATACTCTGAAATAACAGTAAGAACTACAGTATAGTAAGTATATAAACTAGTAGCAGTCATTTATTATCATCAAGTTTGATGTGCCATACATAATTATAGATACTATACATTTTGACAGTGCAGTAGGTTTGTCCACACCAGCCTCAGCACAAGCACTTGAGTAATGTGTCATGCTACAACATTACAATGGCTGTGATGTCACTGGACAGTAGGAATTTTTCAGCTCTGTTATAATCTTATGGGACCACTGTCATATATGTGGCCTGTTGTTGACCAGCACATCATTATGCGGTGCATGACGGTGTTTCTGTATTTATCTATCTACCTACCTATCTATGTAAGGGACTGGGGCCCAGGGTGTTACAGTGACAAACATAGAGGCAAGTTCTGGTGGAGGCAGGACTAGGACCCTGGCACCCGGGCTTCCTTTTCAGGGCTCTTTCTGATACACATTCCTGCTCTGCCCTACACAGAGCTGAGTTGTTCCGCTACAAGGGCCATTCAGGAGGGCTGCTCCGAGGAGGTGATATTCGAGCCGAGGCCTACCCACTGAGAAGGAGGCAGCTATGGGAGTGTCTGGGGGAAGAGCACCTCAGCCAGAGGGAACAAATAGAAAGGCCCCATGGAAGCAGGAGTGAGTTTGTCTAGTAGGAGCAGAGAAAGGAGAAGGAGAGCCAGAGGGGTGGGGAGAAGGCCACCTGAGTGAATCATGAGGACTTCCTAGGCCATGGAAGGGCATTTGGATTTTATTCTAAGGCAGTGAGAAGACATTGCGGGATTTTTCTTTAATAACGTGGGCAGAAGCAGGACGTGTATACTTCAGAAAATTAGAAAATACAAAGGTTGGGTGTGCTGGGTCATGCCTATAATCATAGCACTCTGGGAGGCCGAGGCAGGCGGATCGTTTGAACTCAGGAGTTCGAAACCAGCCTGAGCAAGAGTGAGACCCCGTCTCTACTAAAAAATAGAAAGAAATTAGCTGGACAACTAAAAATATAGAAAAAATTAGCCGAGCATGGTGGCACATGCCTGTAGTCCCAGTTACTTGGGAGGCCGAGACAGGAGGATGGCTTGAGTCCAGGAGTTTGAGGTTGCCATGTGCTAGGCTGATGCCACGGCACTCTATCCCGGGCAACAGAGTGAGACCCTGTTTCAAAAAAAGAAAAAGAAAATACAGACAAAATGGGAAAATAAAACATTAATCCCCAGAGATTTATGTATATTGTTACAAATTCCTTTCTATGCATATATTTAACATAATACTTTTTAAAAAATGAAATCATATTGAATATATTTTTTGTTACTTCTTTTCATCCAGTCATCTCCACCTTTTTATTTCAGTACATTTGTATCTCATCTAATGAACAGATCACTTTCAACTTTCCCTAGTTATCCCCAAAATATTCTTTATAGTTTTTTGTCCCAGCCTCGTATCCAGTTCAGGACCAGGTGTTATATCGGGCTGGTATGTTGCTTAAATGTCTTCTAATCTAGCACAGCCCACCCCCTTTTTAATAACAGTGGCTTGTTCAAGAAACCAGGCTGATCATGTCATATAATGTCTCACTCTCCGGATTTGTTTGGTTGCTTCCTTGTGGTGTCATTTAGCTGTGTCTCTAGCCCCTATATGTCCTAGAAACGAATTTATATCTAAAGAATTGAAGGATTCAAGTTCAACATTTTTGGCTAGGAGACATCACGGTGGTGTGTCCTTTGTGTTGCGTCACACACATAACCAGTTGATCTACTCTAGGTGATGCCAAGATTGGCCTCTGGAACAGGAATGCCTCCACTCCCTCCCACAGTTGGTGTCCCCCCCACCACCCCGTGGCCTGACAGTAACCCACATAAGTGATGAGTTCCCCGTCAACCAGACACCTGATAGTCTTAACAATAATAGATAATCCTTGCCTAGATCAATTTCATTAGAATTTACTGAAAAAACGCTCCACCCCACCTTGCATTGTTTCATCCTTTCCTTTCTTCTATGAAGGGGAACTTTCTCCCAGTCAAGTTGGGTTTGGTTATCATGAAATATAATTCCTACTGAAAAGCAGGATAAATGCTAATTCTTTATTTAACCACTTTTCAAGATAAGGTGTCATCTCAATTGTCACCATCTCAAATGTTGACAGTGGCTTTTCCCTATCTTTGACTATCATACAGTCATGGATTTTCATTGACTCACAGTGATCTACTTCTCGACAATTATTTTATTTGATGCTCAAATTATCTAACTCTCACCAGTGGGAACCCTTTCAGCACAACTCCTGTGCCCCTGACATAACTCTTGAATGTTTCCTTGCCTTTTGGCACAAGAAATGGCAGGCTCATCCTGCTCATTTCCCTCCCCAGACTTGCTCACCTTTGGTGAACAGTGGAGTTAGAAACCGTGGTCCAGCACTGCAAGTGTTCACTGTTACTAGTGGGGACAGTGCTTTGGGGCCATTTCCACGAACATAGGTAGAAAAAACATTTTTTTTTTTTTTTTTTTGAGACAGAGTTTCGCTTTGTTGTCCAGGCTAGAGTGAGTGCCGTGGCATCAGCCTAGCTCACAGCAACCTCAAACTCCTGGGCTCAAGCGATCCTCCTGCCTCAGCCTCCCGAGTAGCTGGGACTACAGGCATGTGCCACCATGCCCGGCTAATTTTTTATATATATATCAGTTGGCCAATTAATTTCTTTCTATTTATAGTAGAGACGGGGTCTCACTCTTGCTCAGGCTGGTTTTGAACTCCTGACCTTGAGCAATCCGCCCGCCTCGGCCTCCCAAGAGCTAGGATTACAGGCGTGAGCCACAGCGCCCGGCCGAAAAAACATTTTTTTAAGTCATGAATTAATACTATAATCCTTATTCAAAAAATAAGAATAGTTATCACTTAGTTTATTTGATTTTGTAATTCTCTTTTATACTGAAAATCTTAATATTTACCATCATATTATGATTTTCTTATTTTTTTTACCATAATATAAAGAAAATAGTTTCAAAATGCCAATAGCAATATTTTTTAAAACACTAAAACCACTGAATGATCTTTCTGTGGGTGTGAGTGTTAAGCAAGAGAGTGACAAAAAAGGATAGATGTTTTAAAATTCCCCCTGCCTGCTATGTGGAGAATGGATTATAGAGATAAAATGATAATGGTAGCTGGAACTAGGGTGGTGGCAGTGCACATAGAGAGAATGGGACCAATTCAGAATATATTGTCCTTTGGGGCCTGCTGTTCAGGGTTGGCTTTGTGATTTTATGTTGCTCATTTCTGTGCTCTGAGGGGGCGGAAATGGACCATCTCCCAGGCCGTCCTGGCCTGCAGTTCTGAGGGGGCTTCCTGCTGGGCTGTCACTGCACACACTGCATGCTGCTCACAGCTCTCCCTCCCCAGGATCTCATGGTCCGGAATGACTCCCCCTGTGGTACCACCATTGGACCTATCTTGGCTTCTCGGCTGGGGCTGCGGGTTCTGGACTTAGGCAGCCCCCAGCTGGCCATGCACTCTATCCGGGAGACAGCCTGCACCACGGGAGTCCTGCAGACCCTCACCCTCTTCAAGGTAAGTCCCGCTGCAGCCCTCTCCATGAGGGTTGGGCTCCTTCCCCATCACTAAGTGGCTGGCCTGGATGATGGGGGCTGGTTGTCATGGTGCGACCATGTAGGAAAACAAGGGTCCCCATTCTTCTCAAGGCTCAGGGGCCCTGACCAGCTGCCAAAGGAAAATGAGGAGGTTGCAGGGGGCTCAGGGCTAAGACTGGGGCAGTTGTCAAGCACAGGTGAAACCTCCGTGCTTCTCTTGCTGGGGCCTGTGTTGGCGGGAGGTAAATAGCGGAGTCCTGCATCTGGTCACTAATTCCAAGTCCCATGTTGCCTCCCATTTTAGGGCTTCTTTGAGCTGTTCCCTTCTCTGAGTCGTAATCTCTTAGTGGATTGAGGCCTCTTGGAAAGACTTCTCTTCCACCCTATGCACGTGAGAGGGGAAGTTCTCAGCTGAGCTGAAGCTGGCTTATTAAAGTGGATTTTTCATTCAAACTCTCCTTGCTGTGCTTATTTGGAGACTGGAGGGGTGGGAGTTGAGCCTGGTTTGAATTTTGGAACCAGAATGGGACAGGGGTGGGGCGGAGGTTGGGGTGCAGTAGAGAAGGCCCCACAGCTTCTTCTAGCTGGTGGAGGCCCGATTTTTAATTTCTTTTCTTGTTCTCCAGTCTGTGCCTGAAGTGGGTGAAGGGTGGGGTGGCTCCACCGTTGTAAGGTCACTTTTTCTCCCACTCCTAGTCCTCCCTTCCCCTGGGAAGGGGCCTCCATGCTCTTCCCTCCTTCCATTCCCAGAACAGTCCAGGAGCCCAGTTCGGCCCTCCTGCTCAGCATCAGGCCCCCTCCAGAGCAGCCAGGGCTGTCCCCACCCTCCCCTAAGCCCTCCCCAGCCCCTCTCTGGAGCTGCAAAGAGAACAGCACAGTCTGTGCTTTCACTCTTCATCACCCGCTTCTCAGAAGTCCCTGCCATTACTTGACTGTTAATCATTGTGAATTAAAATAAAATTTTAAGGCTCACCCCCTCCACACTGGCTGGCTGAATGGACCCCCTCCAGGCCAAAGGAATATCCTAAAACTAAATTGCCTGCTAGGAGGAGGGGGGTCAGATGTGCCTTATGATGCCTCCCTCCCTTCTTGGGGACATCCTTTGTAACCCATTACAGGCCTAAGGGTATGCAAGACAAACCTACAGGTCCTCAATTTACACAACAGATCTATGCCAGGTGGCTTTAGAGAAGGCCTCACATCTTTAACCAATTACGAGTCAAAGAATCCTTAAACCAACCTATAACCTGTAAGCCCCCACCACCACCATTTCGAAATGGCCCACCTTTTCTGGCCAAACCAATATATGTCTCCCACATATTGATTTATGACTTTACCTGTAACCTGTCTCCCTGAAATGTGTAAAACCAAACTGTAACCCAACCACAGCTAGTCCACTTGTTCAAGGCTTCTTGGGCATGACTCCTGGTCATGGTCCTCAAATTTGGCTCAGAGAAAACTCTTTAAAATTACTTTAGAGGCTGGGCACAGTGGCTCATGCCTATAATCCTAGCAATTTGGGAGGCCGAGGCACGGCACGAGGATCGCTCAAGGTCAAGAGTTCGAAACCAGCCTGAGCGAGACCCCATCTCTACTAAAAATAGAAAGAAATTAATTGACCAACTAAAAATATATATACAAAAAATTAGCCGGGCATGGTGGTACATGCCTGCAGTCCCAGCTACTCGGGAGGCTGAGGCAGTAGGATCGCTTCAGTCCAGGAGATTGAGGTTGCTGTGAGCTCGGCTGACACCACGGCACTCACTCTAGCCTGAGCAACAAAGTGAGACTCTGTCTCAAAAATAAATAAATAAATAAATAAATATAAAATTACAGAGTTTGGCTTTTTTTTTTCTATTAACATCAGGAAAAAAGATTATCAGGAAAAATTAAAATAAGAAAAGTTCAAGTCTGCTTATAAACCAACCTCCCTCCTTCCACCAAAATAATTGTGCTAACTGGTGTTCTTTCAATTTTTTTGATACTTATATAAAAATTAATCTCTGACCGGACATGATGGCTCATGCTTATAATCCTAACACTCTGAGAGGCCAAGGCAGGAGGATCTTTTGAATCCAGGAGAGGGAGGTTGCAGTGAGTTACGATGATGCTACTGCACACTAGCCCAGGCAACAGAGTAAGACTCTGTCTCCAAAAAAAAAGATATATAATAATTTCTATATAAATATAGCCACTTAAGCATTCTAAAAAATTTAGTATAGGCCGGGCGCGGTGGCTCACGCCTGTAATCCTAGCTCTCTGGGAGGCCGAGGCGGGCAGATTGCTCAAGGTCAGGAGTTCGAAAACAGCCTGAGCAAGAGAGAGACCCCGTCTCTACTATAAATAGAAAGAAATTAATTGGCCAACTAATATATACAAAAAATTAGCCGGGCATGGTGGCGAATGCCTGTAGTCCCAGCTACTTGGGAGGCTGAGGCAGGAGGATTGCTTGAGCCAGGAGTTTGAGGTTGCTGTGAGCTAGGCTGACGCCACGGCACTCACTCTAGCCTGGGCAACAAAGCGAGACTCTGTCTCAAAAAAAAAAAAAAAAATTTAGTATAGTGTAGAGATATTTATATATCGATACATATGAATTTAATTTAGCAATGGCAAAGAATTAAAATCGATGTAAAGATTTCTCAGTAGAAGCATGGCCAAATATGCTATGAAATGTCCATACTATGCAGTTGCTAAGGAAAAGGTAAATTGTATATTGTATGTGCTAACAAGAGATTACAAAGGCATTGGGGTTTTTTTTTGTTTTTTCTTTTTGAGACAGAGTCTCGCTTTGTTGCCCAGTCCAGAGTGAGTGCCATGGTGTCAGCCTAGCTCATAGCAACCTCAAACTCCTGGACTCAAGCAATCCGGCTGCCTCAGCCTCCTGAGTAGCTAGGACTACAGGCATGCGCCATCATGCCCAGCTAATTTTTTCTATATATATTAGTTGGCCAATTAATTTCTTTCTATTTATAGTAGAGACAGTCTCGCTCTTGCTCAGGCTGGTTTCGAATTCCTGGCCTTGAGCAATCCACCCGCCTGGGCCTCCCAGGGTGCTAGGATTACAGGTGTCAGCCACTGCGCTGGGCATATAAAGGCATTGTTGAGTGGAAAAGGCAGGTTGCAGAACTGGACATAGGGTATAAGCAATTTGTGCAAAATCCATGTATTTGCAAAACATATTTTTATGGTTATGTAAATATGCATGTTGATATATACATGTATAGAAAAAAGCCTTAAAAATGCACATCAAACTTTAACAGTAATTTTCTAAATTAGGGGTGATAAAGGAGCCATACCCTTTTTGTAATAGCTTCCTTTTGTGCAAAAGAATGTGTTCGTGTATTACTTTTCACCTTAAAACTATGTTCTTATAATTGCTGTGCACTGTTTTACTGTATAGTTGTTGCATTATTAATTCAGCCCCTTAATAATGGACATTTACTTTTTTTCTCCACTTGACCATTGTAGACATCACTGAGATAAATAACTTGATACATATATCATCGTATACTTGCCTTATTTTTTCCCTTGGGATAAATTCCAGAAAATGCAAACTAAACTATAGTGACAGAAAGTATATCAGTGGTTACTTAAAGGTCAGGATGGAGAGAGACTGATTGCAAAGGGTACAAGGAAACTTTGGGGAAGTGACAGGTCCCCCAGAGGTAGAAGAAAATCCACATGTAAGTGGACACATGCAGTTCAAACCCATCCATTTGCATGCAGATGTTTTTGAATAAATGTGGTACTGAGCGTGCTGCCTCTCTTGCCTCCCCACCTTCCACTCCCTCCACCTCTTCTGCCTCTGCCACCCCTGAGACAGCACGACCAGCCCCCCTTCTTCCTCCTTCTCAGCCTACTCAGCATGAAGGAAGACGAAAACCTTCATGATGATCCACTTCCACTTAATGAAGAATAAATATATTTTCTCTTATGATTTTCTCAATAACCTTTTCTCTAGCTTGCTTTATTTTACTACTACAGTATATAATGCATATAACACATAAAATATGTGTTAATTGACTGTTTATGTTATCAGTGAGGCTCCTAGTCAGTAGTAGGCTGTTAGTAGTTAATACTAGCTGGACACGGTGTCTCGCCCCTGCAGTCCTATCTACTTGGGAGGCTGAGGTGGGAGGATCTCTTGAGCACAGGAGTTCGAGACTGCAGTGAGCTGTGATCACACCACAGCACTCCAGCCTGGGTGACAGAGCGAGACCACCATCTCTCTTTTTTTTTGAGTCAGAGTCTCACTCTGTTGCCCTGGCTAGAATGCTGTGGCGTCAGCCTAACTCAAAGTAACCTCAAACTCCTGGGCTCAAGTTGTCCTCCTGCCTCAGCCTCCCCGGGAACTGGGACTACAGGCACGCACCACCGTGCTTGGCTAATTTTTTCTGTTTTTAGTTGTTTGGCTAATTTCTTTTCTATTTATAGTAGAGACGGGTCTCACTCTTGCTCAGGCTGGCCTGGCCGGGAACTCGTGAACTCAAGCGATCCTCCCCTCTCGGCCTCTCAGAGTGCTAGGATTACTGGCGTGAGCCACCAAGCCCCGCCCTCCCCATCTCTTAAAAAAAAAAAAAAAAAAGATGCAAATTTTTGACTGTGTGAGGTTCTGCACCACTAACCCCTGCATTGAGCCCAGGAGATGGAGGTTGCAGTGAGCTGTGATGATGCCACTGCACTGTAGCCCGGGCAACTGTGTGTGTGTGTGTGTGTGTGTGTGTGTGTGTGTGTGTATACATGTGTTCAGTATATACATACACAGGACTTACATTCTGAACATATGTGTATGTACCTATCTGTACAAGTCCTTTGTGTGTGGCTAGTGAAGACAATCGAGTTTTTAAATATTTAAACATTTTATTGAGGTATAAATACTTAGAGTGTACAATTCTATGACTTTTAACAGATATACTGTAGACACAAACCATGAACACAATCAAGATACAGAGCTTTTCCATCATCGCACAAAAGTTTCCTTGTACCCATTTGCAATCAATCACTCTCTCTCCACCCATGACCTCCAAGCAACCACTGATCTGCTTTCTGTCACTATAGATTAGTTTGCATTTTCTAGAATTTTCTATAAATGGAATCATGCAGTATGTGCTTTTTGTGATTGTTTCTTCTTAGTCATCATAACACGAATTATGCTGATGCATTTTCCTAATATCAAACCATCTTTACAGTCCTAAAATAAGTCCCACTTGGTCATGTCTTATTATGTTTAAAGAGTCCTTGATTATGTTTAATAACATTTTCTTTAGAATTTGTGCATCTATATTCATAAATAAGATTTATTTTCAGTTTTCTTTTTTGTGCTATCAGGTTCAAGTACCATTGTTAGTTACTCTTGCTTCATAAAAATAATTCCGAAGCTTTTCTGTTTTATTCTTTTTAATGCTCGGGAAAATTTAGATAACAGTGGGATTATCTGACTCTTGAAAATCTGTAGAGTTCCTCTAAGAAACCATATGGATTTGATGCTTTTTTGTGAAGATGTTCTTTTATAACTTTGTCGAATGAAAACTGATGTGCTTAAGCTTTCTACCTCTAATGGGATGGCAACTTCTGTAAATTTTATTTTTAGAAATTATTCATCTTATCTAGGGGTTCACATTTATTTGCACAGTTCTCTGAAGTAGTCGTTTTCATTAAAATGTTTTCCTTTAAGAATTTCCTCTTGTGGCCAGGCACGGTGCCTCACGCCTGTAATCCTAGCACTCTAGGAGGCTGAGGCAGGTGGATCGCTCAAGGTCAGGAGTTCAAAACCAGCCTGAGCAAGAGCGAGACCCCGTCTCTACTAAAAATAGAAAGAAAATTAATTGGCCAACTAAAAATATATAGAAAACAATTAGCCGGGCACGTTGGCACATGCCTGTAGTCCCAGCTACTCGGGAGACTGAGGCAGCAGGATTGCTTGAGCCCAGGAGTTTGAGTTTGCTGTGAGCTAGGCTAACGCCACAGCACTCTATCCTGGGTAACAGTGAGATTCTGTCTCAAAAAATATATAAATAAATGAGAATTTCCTCTTGTCATTTCTTGTTCATTCTCCTTGTTTCCTTAACTTAGCTAGTAGTTTGTCTATTTTGTGTATTTTTTCTAAGTGCTGGCATTCTTGTTTATTTGTTAGTGCCACATGCAGTGGTGATAAACCCTGCATGCTGCAGTGTGACAACTACTAAGACTTTCACCTACTGGTGGCTGTCCTCTGTGTGTCAGGGTTGACAACAGGGAATGCAGCTACAGAACCGAGCTCCCTGGTGTTTATGGTGACAGCAGGATTTCATAGTAGCAGAGGCCACGTGGCAGCACTTTACTGTCGGAGTTTGTAGTATTCTCTGTCTCCTATTTATGCGGTGTGGTTTACATATATTTTTTTCCTTCTTTCTCTATTGACTGATTTTTGGAGGGTGTATAGAAAGATTTGGACTTACATAGCTTATATCATCCAATGGAGACTGCAAATAATAAAATGTTGAAGGTGTTTGTAGAAGACACTGTTGGTAACCTACTGACATCCCTCACTTTTACCACTTCAGCTACACAGTCCTACTTCCAGCCGCCAACACCTGCACTTCTTTGCCTGAGGGCTTCCTTTGCTGCTTGACTACAGTTTTCCACTCATATGGCAGTTGGAAGGGCCAGGGAATTCATGCTCCATTCCCAGAGCCGCTCTAACCAGTAACTGGCAAGACTTCGTGTCTGAATACCCCAGCTCCCTCACATCTGTGGCAAGATAACTCCAAGGTGTGTAGTTCACACTGGCTGCCAGAGTCTCTCCGGCAGGATTAAGTTCCAGAATTAAGCCTGATGACACGCCCCTTTATTGGCTGCGTTCCCTTCCTTGTCTCACTTGCCCCCTTCCCTACCCGTGTTCTCCTTCACCTCCCAATAGACTCCTTGTACTCAGATCCTTGTCTCAGGGGCTGCTTCTAGGGAAACCTAAACATGGTAGAATTCTTTTGCAATTGAGAGTTAGACAAGGCTGTCTGCTATTCTATTACTATTCAATGTTGTATCATAGGTCCTTAGCTGTGTACTAAACCAAGAAAGGGATTAAAAAATAGAAGGGTTGGGAAGGAAGGAGCAAAACTTTCTTTTGATATGATTTGTTAGGCAGGAAATACAAAAGTTATACTATTTGAATTAATAAGAGTTTATCAAGATAGCTGGCTAGAAAATCAATATATAAAAATCAATTCTATTTCTATATACCAACAGTAAATGGGCAGAAAATGAAATTTTAAAAAGGTTTACTTTTACAAAGCATAAAAATCACATATCTATGAATAAATAGAAAAGATATTTAAGATCTCTACAGAGAAAATTTTATGAAAGTCTAAATAATTTGGAAAATATGTCTCATTTGTGGATGTGAAATTCAATATCGTAAAAATATCAGTTATTCTCCAAACTGATATATAGATTCAGTGTAATCCTAATAAAAATGTCAGTAGGTTCTCTCCTCCTCCTTGCATTTCTTTTTCTTTTGTGAGAGTTAATAAGCTGATTCTAGTTTATAGCCAAGATTTGAAGAAGACAACTGCCCTACCAGTTGTCAAATCTTATTACAAAGCTATAGTAATTACGATAGTATATTATTGGTTCAAAGAAAGACTGGCCAATCGAACAGAGTAGAGACAAATGAATATGTGATACTTGGTTTATGATAAAAGTGGCAATTCAGAGGGTCTTTTCATAGACTGTGCTATGAAAATTGGATATCCATATGGGAAAATGAAATTAGAACCCTACCCCACTGTAATACACAAAATCAATTGTAAGTGGATTTTAGACTTAAATATAAATAGCAAAACAATAAAACTTTTAGAAAATATTAGAGAATAACTTTATGACCTTGGTTAGGAGAAATTTTAAACAAGTAAAAAAACACTAAGCATAAAGGCAAATATTGGCAATATAATCTCATTAAAATTAAGACATCATTAAGAGAATTAGCAGATAAGCCACAATGTGAAACAAGATATTTGCAACACGTATAACTGACACAGGGCACATATTCAAAGTATGTATAGACCTACAAGTCAGTAAGAAAAGTCAGATATCTAAAGGAGCAATGGGCAATGGGTACTTAAACAGGCATTTCACAAAAGATGAAATCCAAATGGCCATTAAATCTATAAAACTGGCCGGGCGCGGTGGCTCACGCCTGTAATCCTAGCTCTCTGGGAGGCCAAGGCGGGTGGATTGCTCAAGGTCAGGAGTTCAAAACCAGCCTGAGCAAGAGCGAGACCCCGTCTCTACTATAAATAGAAAGAAATTAATTGGCCAACTAATATATACAAAAAATTAGCCGGGCATGGTGGCGAATGCCTGTAGTCCCAGCTACTTGGGAGGCTGAGGCAGGAGGATTGCTTGAGCCAGGAGTTTGAGGTTGCTGTGAGCTAGGCTGACGCCACGGCACTCACTCTAGCCTGGGCAACAAAGCGAGACTCTGTCTCAAAAAAAAAAAAAAATTTAGTATAGTGTAGAGATATTTATATATCAATACATATGAATTTAATTTAGCAATGGCAAAGAATTAAAATCAATGTAAAGATTTCTCAGTAGAAGCATGGCCAAATATGCTATGAAATGTCCATACTATGCAGTTGCTAAGGAAAAGGTAAATTGTATATTGTATGTGCTAACAAGAGATTACAAAGGCATTGGGGTTTTGTTTTTTTTTTTCTTTTTGAGACAGAGTCTCGCTTTGTTGCCCAGTCTAGAGTGAGTGCCATGGTGTCAGCCTAGCTCATAGCAACCTCAAACTCCTGGAATCAAGCAATCCGGCTGCCTCAGCCTCCTTAGTAGCTAGGACTACAGGCATGCGCCATCATGCCCAGCTAATTTTTTCTATATATATTAGTTGGCCAATTAATTTCTTTCTATTTATAGTAGAGACAGTCTCGCTCTTGCTCAGGCTGGTTTCGAATTCCTGGCCTTGAGCAATCCACCCGCCTGGGCCTCCCAGGGTGCTAGGATTACAGGTGTCAGCCACTGCGCTGGGCATATAAAGGCATTGTTGAGTGGAAAAGGCAGGTTGCAGAACTGAACATAGGGTATAAGCAATTTGTGCAAAATCCATGTATTTGCAAAACATTTTTATGGTTATGTAAATATGCATGTTGATATATACATGTATAGAAAAAAGCCTTAAAAATGCACATCAAACTTTAACAGTAATTTTCTAAATTAGGGGTGATAAAGGAGCCATACCCTTTTTGTAATAGCTTCCTTTTGTGCAAAAGAATGTGTTCGTGTATTACTTTTCACCTTAAAACTATGTTCTTATAATTGCTGTGCACTGTTTTACTGTATAGTTGTTGCATTATTAATTCAGCCCCTTAATAATGGACATTTACTTTTTTTCTCCACTTGACCATTGTAGACATCACTGAGATAAATAACTTGATACATATATCATCATATACTTGCCTTATTTTTTCCCTTGGGATAAATTCCAGAAAATGCAAACTAAACTATAGTGACAGAAAGTATATCAGTGGTTACTTAAAGGTCAGGATGGAGAGAGACTGATTGCAAAGGGTACAAGGAAACTTTGGGGAAGTGACAGGTCCCCCAGAGGTAGAAGAAAATCCACATGTAAGTGGACACATGCCGTTCAAACCCATCCATTTGCATGCAGATGTTTTTGAATAAATGTGGTACTGAGCGTGCTGCCTCTCTTGCCTCCCCACCTTCCACTCCCTCCACCTCTTCTGCCTCTGCCACCCCTGAGACAGCACGACCAGCCCCCCTTCTTCCTCCTCCTCAGCCTACTCAGCATGAAGGAAGACGAAAACCTTCATGATGATCCACTTCCACTTAATGAAGAATAAATATATTTTCTCTTATGATTTTCTCAATAACCTTTTCTCTAGCTTGCTTTATTTTACTACTACAGTATATAATGCATATAACACATAAAATATGTGTTAATTGACTGTTTATGTTATCAGTGAGGCTCCTAGTCAGTAGTAGGCTGTTAGTAGTTAATACTAGCTGGACACGGTGTCTCGCCCCTGCAGTCCTATCTACTTGGGAGGCTGAGGTGGGAGGATCTCTTGAGCACAGGAGTTCGAGACTGCAGTGAGCTGTGATCACACCACAGCACTCCAGCCTGGGTGACAGAGCGAGACCACCATCTCTCTTTTTTTTTTGAGTCAGAGTCTCACTCTGTTGCCCTGGCTAGAGTGCTGTGGCGTCAGCCTAGCTCAAAGTAACCTCAAACTCCTGGGCTCAAGCTGTCCTCCTGCCTCAGCCTCCCCGGGAACTGGGACTACAGGCACGCACCACCGTGCTTGGCTAATTTTTTCTGTTTTTAGTTGTTTGGCTAATTTCTTTTCTATTTATAGTAGAGACGGGTCTCACTCTTGCTCAGGCTGGCCTGGCCGGGAACTCCTGAACTCAAGCAATCCTCCCCTCTCGGCCTCTCAGAGTGCTAGGATTACTGGCGTGAGCCACCAAGCCCCGCCCTCCCCATCTCTTAAAAAAAAAAAAAAAAAGATGCAAATTTTTGACTGTGTGAGGTTCTGCACCACTAACCCCTGCATTGAGCCCAGGAGATGGAGGTTGCAGTGAGCTGTGATGATGCCACTGCACTGTAGCCCGGGCAACTGTGTGTGTGTGTGTGTGTGTGTGTGTGTGTGTGTATACATGTGTTCAGTATATACATACACAGGACTTACATTCTGAACATATGTGTATGTACCTATCTGTACAAGTCCTTTGTGTGTGGCTAGTGAAGACAATCGAGTTTTTAAATATTTAAACATTTTATTGAGGTATAAATACTTAGAGTGTACAACTCTATGACTTTTAACAGATATACTGTAGACACAAACCATGAACACAATCAAGATACAGAGCTTTTCCATCATCGCACAAAAGTTTCCTTGTACCCATTTGCAATCAATCACTCTTTCTCCACCCATGACCTTCAAGCAACCACTGATCTGCTTTCTGTCACTATAGATTAGTTTGCATTTTCTAGAATTTTCTATAAATGGAATCATGCAGTATGTGCTTTTTGTGATTGTTTCTTCTTAGTCATCATAACACGAATTATGCTGATGCATTTTCCTAATATCAAACCATCTTTACAGTCCTAAAATAAGTCCCACTTGGTCATGTCTTATTATGTTTAAAGAGTCCTTGATTATGTTTAATAACATTTTCTTTAGAATTTGTGCATCTATATTCATAAATAAGATTTATTTTCAGTTTTCTTTTTTGTGCTATCAGGTTCAAGTACCATTGTTAGTTACTCTTGCTTCATAAAAATAATTCCGAAGCTTTTCTGTTTTATTCTTTTTAATGCTCGGGAAAATTTAGATAACAGTGGGATTATCTGACTCTTGAAAATCTGTAGAGTTCCTCTAAGAAACCATATGGATTTGATGCTTTTTTGTGAAGATGTTCTTTTATAACTTTGTCGAATGAAAACTGATGTGCTTAAGCTTTCTACCTCTAATGGGATGGCAACTTCTGTAAATTTTATTTTTAGAAATTATTCATCTTATCTAGGGGTTCACATTTATTTGCACAGTTCTCTGAAGTAGTCGTTTTCATTAAAATGTTTTCCTTTAAGAATTTCCTCTTGTGGCCAGGCACGGTGCCTCACGCCTGTAATCCTAGCACTCTAGGAGGCTGAGGCAGGTGGATCGCTCAAGGTCAGGAGTTCAAAACCAGCCTGAGCAAGAGCGAGACCCCGTCTCTACTAAAAATAGAAAGAAAATTAATTGGCCAACTAAAAATATATAGAAAACAATTAGCCGGGCACGTTGGCACATGCCTGTAGTCCCAGCTACTCGGGAGACTGAGGCAGCAGGATTGCTTGAGCCCAGGAGTTTGAGTTTGCTGTGAGCTAGGCTAACGCCACAGCACTCTATCCTGGGTAACAGTGAGATTCTGTCTCAAAAAATATATAAATAAATGAGAATTTCCTCTTGTCATTTCTTGTTCATTCTCCTTGTTTCCTTAACTTAGCTAGTAGTTTGTCTATTTTGTGTATTTTTTCTAAGTGCTGGCATTCTTGTTTATTTGTTAGTGCCACATGCAGTGGTGATAAACCCTGCATGCTGCAGTGTGACAACTACTAAGACTTTCACCTACTGGTGGCTGTCCTCTGTGTGTCAGGGTTGACAACAGGGAATGCAGCTACAGAACCGAGCTCCCTGGTGTTTATGGTGACAGCAGGATTTCATAGTAGCAGAGGCCACGTGGCAGCACTTTACTGTCGGAGTTTGTAGTATTCTCTGTCTCCTATTTATGCGGTGTGGTTTACATATATTTTTTTCCTTCTTTCTCTATTGACTGATTTTTGGAGGGTGTATAGAAAGATTTGGACTTACATAGCTTATATCATCCAATGGAGACTGCAAATAATAAAATGTTGAAGGTGTTTGTAGAAGACACTGTTGGTAACCTACTGACATCCCTCACTTTTACCACTTCAGCTACACAGTCCTACTTCCAGCCGCCAACACCTGCACTTCTTTGCCTGAGGGCTTCCTTTGCTGCTTGACTACAGTTTTCCACTCATATGGCAGTTGGAAGGGCCAGGGAATTCATGCTCCATTCCCAGAGCCGCTCTAACCAGTAACTGGCAAGACTTCGTGTCTGAATACCCCAGCTCCCTCACATCTGTGGCAAGATAACTCCAAGGTGTGTAGTTCACACTGGCTGCCAGAGTCTCTCCGGCAGGATTAAGTTCCAGAATTAAGCCTGATGACACGCCCCTTTATTGGCTGCGTTCCCTTCCTTGTCTCACTTGCCCCCTTCCCTACCCGTGTTCTCCTTCACCTCCCAATAGACTCCTTGTACTCAGATCCTTGTCTCAGGGGCTGCTTCTAGGGAAACCTAAACATGGTAGAATTCTTTTGCAATTGAGAGTTAGACAAGGCTGTCTGCTATTCTATTACTATTCAATGTTGTATCATAGGTCCTTAGCTGTGTACTAAACCAAGAAAGGGATTAAAAAATAGAAGGGTTGGGAAGGAAGGAGCAAAACTTTCTTTTGATATGATTTGTTAGGCAGGAAATACAAAAGTTATACTATTTGAATTAATAAGAGTTTATCAAGATAGCTGGCTAGAAAATCAATATATAAAAATCAATTCTATTTCTATATACCAACAGTAAATGGGCAGAAAATGAAATTTTAAAAAGGTTTACTTTTACAAAGCATAAAAATCACATATCTATGAATAAATAGAAAAGATATTTAAGATCTCTACAGAGAAAATTTTATGAAAGTCTAAATAATTTGGAAAATATGTCTCATTTGTGGATGTGAAATTCAATATCGTAAAAATATCAGTTATTCTCCAAACTGATATATAGATTCAGTGTAATCCTAATAAAAATGTCAGTAGGTTCTCTCCTCCTCCTTGCATTTCTTTTTCTTTTGTGAGAGTTAATAAGCTGATTCTAGTTTATAGCCAAGATTTGAAGAAGACAACTGCCCTACCAGTTGTCAAATCTTATTACAAAGCTATAGTAATTACGATAGTATATTATTGGTTCAAAGAAAGACTGGCCAATCGAACAGAGTAGAGACAAATGAATATGTGATACTTGGTTTATGATAAAAGTGGCAATTCAGAGGGTCTTTTCATAGACTGTGCTATGAAAATTGGATATCCATATGGGAAAATGAAATTAGAACCCTACCCCACTGTAATACACAAAATCAATTGTAAGTGGATTTTAGACTTAAATATAAATAGCAAAACAATAAAACTTTTAGAAAATATTAGAGAATAACTTTATGACCTTGGTTAGGAGAAATTTTAAACAAGTAAAAAAACACTAAGCATAAAGGCAAATATTGGCAATATAATCTCATTAAAATTAAGACATCATTAAGAGAATTAGCAGATAAGCCACAATGTGAAACAAGATATTTGCAACACGTATAACTGACACAGGGCACATATTCAAAGTATGTATAGACCTACAAGTCAGTAAGAAAAGTCAGATATCTAAAGGAGCAATGGGCAATGGGTACTTAAACAGGCATTTCACAAAAGATGAAATCCAAATGGCCATTAAATCTATAAAACTGGCCGGGCGCGGTGGCTCACGCCTGTAATCCTAGCTCTCTGGGAGGCCAAGGCGGGTGGATTGCTCAAGGTCAGGAGTTCAAAACCAGCCTGAGCAAGAGCGAGACCCCATCTCTACTATAAATAGAAAGAAATTAATTGGCCAACTGATATATATAGAGAAAAAATTAGCCGGGCATGGTGGCGCATGCCTGTAGTCCCAGCTACTCGGGAGGCTGAGGCAGAAGGATCGCTCGAGCCCAGGAGTTTGAGGTTGCTGTGAGCTAGGCTGACGCCACGGCACTCACTCTAGCCTGGACAACAAAGCGAGACTCTGTCTCAAAAAAAAAAAAATCTATAAAACTGTTCTTGACATCATTAGTCATCAGAGAAATATTAGGCTGAGTCATGCGAAATTGACCAGGTTTGACCATTTTGATACAAAATGCCAATTTCATAGGGTTTAACTTAATAAAAATTAAAATCATGATGGACACCACTACATACCCATCATAAAAGCTAAAATTTTAAAGCCTGACAATAACAAGTGTTGGTGAGGATGTGGAACAATGGAAACTCTCATACAATGTTAGTGGAGTATAGGTTGGCAACAGCGTGGGAGATCAGGTTGGCATTACGCTCGCTGACCCAGCCATTGTGCTCTAGGTGTACACACTCAGTAACGCATTTGCATGTGCACCAGGAGACAGGTACAAGAATGTTCATAGCAGCACTGTTCCTGAGAGTCCCAAACTGGAAACAACCCAAATGTCCATAAACAATATAATGGATGCTTGGAAAGATGCCAGTTTTGTTGGGCCTGAAAAATATACAATTTGGACACTTTCTTTAAGTAGAAGAATACAGAATTAAGTAGTTAACATTTCGGTAGTTTATCCTACTTAGAAGTGGCCCAAATATTTAATGAATATATATTACTTAAGTTAACTTAGTATAGTGTACGTGCTGCCGAAGTGAGCACTCACTCAGCATAACTTTAGGGTTGCAAGTTACCAAAGACTTTGGAAACTAGTTAAGGCAAAAATACCATAACACCACACAAGGGTAGCCATCATCTCAAGTTATTTTTCTTGTTGACAAATCAGGCAAGTATCAAAAATATCACAGAAATGAGGAACCTAAAAAGGTAAACATATTGTTCTTTCCTCTTTTTTAAAAAACTTCTCTTTTTGACATGCATCAAGCAATTTATTTTTGTTGAATATTTTGTTCTTAGTTTGGATTTGCAGTTTTATAATCTTAAACATCTAGTGGAGATAACATACACTTGTTTGACTAGTAAATCCAGATAGAATAAAACACTCTATCTGCATCATACTTAACACTGACAACTCGGGAGATCTGAAGACATTCCTGCTTTTTATTTATTTTATTTTATTTATTTATTTATTTTGAGAGAGAGTCTCGCTTTGTTGCCCAGGCTAGAGTGAGTGCCGTGGCATCAGCCTAGCTCACAGCAACCTCAAACTCCTGGGCTCAAGCGATCCTTCTGCCTCAGCCTCCCGAGTAGCTGGGACTACAGGCATGTGCCACCATGCCCGGCTAATTTTTTCTATATATATTAGTTGGCCAATTAATTTCTTTCTATTTTTTTATAGTAGAGAGGGGGGGGGGGTCTCGCTCAGGCTGGTTTTGAACTCCTGACCTTGAGCAATCTTGGCCTCCCAGAGTGCTAGGATTATAGGCGTGAGCCACCACACCCAGCCACATTCCTGCTTTTTAAAATGTTTTATTTATTAATTTTTTTAAGAGACAGTGTTTCACTATGCCACCGAGGATAGTCTCAAATTCCTGGCCTTAAGTGATCCCCCTGCCTCAGCTGTCCAAAACTCTGGGATTACAGGCATGAGCCACTGTGTCAGGCCCACCAATAATCTTAAAATGAGTTTTGTTTACCCCAGATTTTTCTAGGTCACATGAACTCAAAACATTTGGGTTAGTTTCTATATTTCTGAGAGTTTTAGGAATACTTAATTTATTTAAATTTTTTTTTTTTTTAGACTAGTCAAGTGCAGTAGTGAGGAGGGGGGAAAGTAGTAGAACAAGGAGTTCAATCTGTAACTGACTGTGAACAATCACGTGAGATAACTCACTACCTTCGGACCAGCCGGAATACTTAATTTATATAACTGCTCATTTATGTCAAGCTAATCTGAATAGAACTCCTTCAAGGGATTTTATAAATTAATTTGGTAATAGCACTTGGGAGTAGAAAAATTCATGTATACACAACATATATTATACATAAACATATAGAGAGAGGAAACGGAGATCTTATAGCTTTTATTTTTGTACATTTTAGCCATGAGTTAGTATGATATAGTAATATAAACTCACTGGTTTATATCCATTTTATATTTAATATATTTATATAATATTTATATATATTTATAATTTATTATTTATATATAATTTATCTGAATTGTGTTTCAGGCAAATGGAACAAGTTGACGTTGCCTACTCAATATAAAAACTAAAGTGTTTTTACCAATATTTGTGAAGAAGGATTTTAAGATTTTCATTTGTCCTGACACGTATTCTATGGAGGTGAGGAACATATTTTAAGTGAGTAACTGAGAAGACATCTAGCAGCTGTCTGAATGCCTCTAATTCCATCTGAGTGGGTAAAGTATCCAATCTGTTTCCAGTTAGACTTTTTCCTTTTCATCCTCAAGTAGCTGCTTTTGGGGGACCCTGAGTGACTTGAGAGGAGGGAGGCTGAAGTGCAAGTGACTGAGGGGCTGGAGTGGAGAGAGGTCTGGCAGGGGAGGACAGAGTGACGCAGGAGGAGGGGCTCCACAGGCGACCTGACCTATCAGAGGACTCAGGGAACTGAATGGAAGGTGGAAGGAGGCAAAGGAGGAAGGGGGAGCAGAAGCAATGGGAAGGGAGAGGTCCCAAAGAGGCCAGTGAAGTTCCAAAGTAGTCTCAGCAAAATCATGCCAACAAGAAGGAAGTGGACAGAGCTGGCCAAGCATGTGGTCATCAGGGGTTCAAGGAAGGCTCAATTGGCTGAGAAGTCCCCACGGGAGCATCAGGGTCAAACAGAACAGGGAGCCCTTTTAAAAATACTAGGCTCTGAATATCTGCCTTCATTTAAGCAAACTTCTGATCTCATGAAGCTCTTTATACAAAATCCTTTCAAATACATTTGATTATTTGGTTTCAGCTGGGACAATACTATTGGCAGTATTGAACTCCTTTTTAAAATTTTAATTTTTCTTTTAAACGAAAGGTATTTATCAAGTGACCCCAAACCAAAACCAACAAGCCTTTTTTTTATGACTTGACCATGAAAGCAAGAAGCATTCCAAAAGAGGATGCAAAAGACGTAGGCTTCTTGAGATCCTGACGCACTCCTAGAGACTGTCAAAAGACAGACAGACTTAGATACCACCAGCAGCACTCCCCCCCGCTCCGTGAGAGAGCTGGTGACAGTAAGATGCTTGTTACAAACGGGGTACAACCCTCATTTCTGTCATATCCTTGGGGACCCCAATCTAATAATTGGCCACCTGTACATGCAGGGACCAACAACTTACACACCTCAACAGGTGGGAGCCAAGCCAAGCTCTCAGGACACAAAACGAGACAAACAGGACAGCAACAGCTGTTCCTGGGAGGGAAAGGATCAATAACCAGTGGGCATCTCAGAACCAAATCGAACCAGTCACAATCCAAAGAACTAATTCGTACAGGTGTTTTTCACTTGCTAATCTGAATTAAGAAAGGAAGGGACAAGGAGAAGTTTTTACCTTCTGTCTCCTGACCGGGCACTGGGAGAGCTGGCTTTGGTGAGAAT
Organism: Microcebus murinus; assembly: GCF_040939455.1. Classification (NCBI taxonomy): domain Eukaryota; kingdom Metazoa; phylum Chordata; class Mammalia; order Primates; family Cheirogaleidae; genus Microcebus; species Microcebus murinus. The sequence continues at coordinate 89,689,463 of NC_134111.1, read as the reverse complement.
TCTTACCTTTTGTTGGCTTTTGTCAGTTTTCCCGGAATCCCATCTGCAGGCTCCAGAGGGAGTGGGATGTCCCAGCTGTCCCTGCATGGTTGCCAGAAATTGTAGGGGACGAAAAATATCTTTTCCTTCTACCTATCTTAGGTTCATTGGCTGGAGCCCCTGTAACAGAAGACAGATTAATAAGAAAAAATCATATGGATTTATTTAATGTAAGTTTTAAGTGACACAGGAGCCTCCACAAGGAAATGAAGACCTGAAGAATAGATCGGGGTATTGTTCAGATTCCTCTCTGTGTCTCTGGAGATTAGGACGCTCCTTTCCTCCAGGTTTAGAAAGGGCTCCTCTCACATGAGGGTGTTATGACCTATTTCTGGGGACAAGGGTGACGGAAGGTTAGAGACTGCTCTGCACAGGCTGCTTCACAAATTTTTTCAGGTTAAAATATTCAACATTCAACGTGGCAGGGTGCTATATTCGGGGGTAGCACAAACAGAGCCCCGTCCCTGGATAGTATGACATGGTTGTCCCCTTTAATAATCTGTTGAGCTGTACCTTTACTATTATTCCATCCACTTTTTTGTCCACCTGTATTACTTTTCACAATCAAAAAGTAAACATAATTTTTAAAAAAGGAAAAAGCATAAAGGCCTTTAATCACAAAAATTGACATCAGAGATAGTCTAAGAGGAATGGCTTCTCAGATGATTGGTTTATTAGACGTTGAGAGTGTCTCCTTCCTGCCGGATAAACCCCAGAGTCCAGGATTGGCCCTATGCAGAGAGAGATGATGGGGGCGGGCGGGCTCTCCACGGAAATCTTTCCCTGGCCGCTCTCCCCGTGTTCTCCCCATGCCTTCCACAAGGGGGCGCTGCTCGCCACCAAACTCAACTTCCAGGCAGAGGAGCCAGCCCTTCCTCCGCTGCCTTATTGCACAGCTTAGGAAAGACGGATATGTTCAAATAAAAACGAACAACAAAAGGCCTTAACAAAGGAAAGCCAAATGCAGAGGACTATGGATCCACACACCCTGGATGCAAGGAGAGTTTGTTTCCCAGACTCTAGATCCTTTCTGTCCACGTGCTACCCCAGAAAGAAGAGGGACTCCTCCCTGGGCTCCTGACTCCTGACTCCAGGCTTTCCTCCACATAGCAGGTGACGGTTCCTAAACTCGCGTGTGCGTGCCAGCACACATTTACACACACAAACACAACATGTACATGCTCATGTACACACACATTAATATACCTACACACATACACATCTCGCACACACATAAACAACACACACACAAATACATATAGAACTGCACACAGACATTTATACACACACAAACACACTCACATAAACATACATGCACACACAACACACTCACAGGCACACATACACCCATGCACACATACACACAATGTTTGCAAACATATTCATACAGTCACACACATGCACATATACACTCGCACACACAAATACATATGCTCACATACATACATACAAACACATACACACATAGATGTAGACATAATACGTACATGTATTCTACACATATGCAGAAAAGTAAATACACACATGCACACACTCGAATGCACGTATATATACATATGTAAATGTATGCATAAGTGCAAATAATACACAAATATATACACATACCACACAAGCATTTCTATATATACCCATCCATATATACACATACAAAACATGCATATAAATACACATGTATATACATACACATGCACAAACACACACACCTGCACGTACTGCACATGATACCCATCTTCCAAGATGGCCTGCAGTGACCTTCCCTCCTGGCACTCCTGCCTTTGTGTAGTTCTGTCCCACAGTGTGTCCAGGTTGGTCTGTGTGGTCAATAGAATATGGTGGAAATGAGGGTATGTGACTTCCAAGACTAGGTCATAAAATCATTGTGATTTTGCCTTGCTTTCTTTCTCTGTCAGGTCACTCACTTTGGAGGAAGCCAGTGGCTCTGTCACAAGAACACTCAACAGCCATATGGAGAGGTTGACTTGGCAGGGAACTGAGACCTCCTGCCAACAGCCAGCACCATCTTGCCAGGAGGGTGAGTGAGTCATCTCGGAAGTGGGTCCTCCCGCCCCAGGCAAGCCTTCAGATGACTGTAGCCAACCAGGTGACGTCTTGACCACAACCTCATGAGAGACCCCGAGCCAGAAATACCCAGCTAAGCCTCTCTCAGACTCCCAGTCCACAGAAACTGTGAGATAAGTGTTTATTGTTTTAAGTTACTAAACTTTGGGGTAATTTTCTATGCAGCAGTAGAGCAATAGATAGTGAATACAAATACACCTCACTTCCACATACACATACACGCACACACCCGTATACTCATGCGCAGTCGCCCCTCACTGTCCATGGGGAATTTGTTCCAGGACCCCCAGGGATACCAAAATCTGAGAATGCTCAAGTCCCTTATGTAAAATGACGTAGTGTTTGCATATAATTACACACATTCTCCCATATACTTTAAACCATCTCTAGATTACTTATGATAAATACCTAATACAGTGTAAATGCTATGTACGTAGTTGTATTGTTTTTTATTTGTATTTTTTTCCAAATATTTTCAATCCGAGGTTGGTCGAATCCACAGATGTGGAACCTGCAGGTGTGGAGGGCTGACTACACATCCACACAAATACGTCCCCCACAAACACACAAACCTACATGTACACACATGCACACAGCACACGTTGATACTTATAAACACATGTACATACTTGCAAACACACACACACGGACACATGCACATGGGCCAGGAGCCCACTCCGGAAAGTCCTCAGGCTCTTCCACGCCCCTGTGCCCACCTCGCGCTCCCCTCAGAGTCCGATCCACCTCTGAGGGTGCCTCTGCTCAGGGGCGTCTCACCAGGGGTGATCGTGTCCTTGAGGGAAGACCTTGTTTCCTGGCAAAGGGTGGTGGCCTCGGCCTTGCAGACCTCAACACAGTGATAGCATCTCCCCCGCTGGATGTCCAAGAGGCACGGGAATGGCGTCCATGCCTCGCCTCGCCTCAATTCACCACCTCCCAGCCAAGACGACCTCCAGACAGGAAGCTCCTGAGCAGCCTCTGAGGCCCCATCAGGGTGGGCAGCCTCTGTCCCCTGGGACGAGCTGGGCTCTCTCTCTCTCCCTCTCATCCCTTCTCCCTGATGGCTATGACACGGGTCCCCTGGGTTCTACTTCTGATTCCCCATCAGACCAGCCTCTGCCCTTCTGGGTTTCGTCTTCCACCCACTCGTGGGGCAGGGGCTGAGGTCTGCGAGTCCAGGGAGGCTGAAGCTGAAGGGAAGCAGAATTAGACTCACAACTAAGGCTGTCTTCACGTCCATCATTTCATTTCATTTTCACGGTCAACCTCATGAGGTGCCCATTTAACAGATGAGAGCACCGAGGCAGAGATGTTTTGAATGTGTCTCAGGACCCAAAGTCTGTTTCATTTGTTCAACAACTACTCATTGAGCATCCACACTGAGATAGGTCCCGAGCCAGACTCTGAGGGCATGACACTACATGAAACAGACATGTCCTCTACCCTTTTATTACAGCCCAATCAGGTTCATTGCCCGCTGCCCAAGAGGAAGTCAATACACAGAGGCAGCAGGGGTTACAGCAGAGAAAGAGTTTAATATCACAGGCACTATGTGAGGAGATGGGAGGAAGTTCTCAAATCCACCTCTCTGAAAATTTGGGAGAAAGGGTTTTTAAAGATAGTTTGATAGGCAAAAGTCTAGGCAAATGGATCAGCTAATTGACTATGTTGTAGGCTGAACCATAGGTATATAGAAATTGTCTTTTTGCTGAGCTTGAGTTGCAAAACCAGTTCCTCTGTAAGGGCCAGCAGTCTGGGTGGGTTAGCCAGTCTACTGGAATGCAGGGCTGGAAGATATCTCACAAACTAGCTTTAGGTTTCACAAGGGTGATGTTATCTATGGGAGCAATGAAGAAAGCCAAGAATCTTTATGACCATCAGCTACACGACTCCTGAGTGGTGAGCAATTATAGGAAGGCAAGCTAGGGAACAATGGCTGGTTATATATATAGTTCCCTGCCACAGTTCCCACCTTGTGGCCCTTTAATAATTTTATTAATATAAAGGGCAGTTTCACTTTTGGAACTTACACTTTAGTGGGAAGATACAAATAAACAAGTAAACAGAGGAATGCCTCATTTCGAACAGTGATAAGTATCAGGAAGATAATGAAATGACAGTGATTCCTAGGGACAGAAAGAATGTGAGGAAGTGAAATTTATACTGAAACAAAGGGATGACAATGAAGGGTGTCGAGAAGAGGAAAAGGCCTTTGAGAAGGGCTCAGGTGTTCAAAGAATGGAGGAAGGCTGGAAACACGAGGAGGAAGAGGAGAGAAGGAAATTAGGTTGGAGAAGATGGCAAGGCTAGACCCTGCTGGGCCTGTAGGCCGGAGTCAGGGCTTTAGCATTTATTCCAAGTGTTAAGGAGCTGGTCCACTGGATAGCACTAAGCAAGGGAATAACATGCTTTAATTTTTATTTTAGAAAGATTCCCCTGGTGCTTATTAAGAGATTATTGGGAGACAAAAGTGGAACAACAAATATTCAACAAGTATTTACGGAGCGTCTACAGTGTCCCAGACACCTGGAGCACACCCCAGATCACTAGCTATTCCAAGCACCTAGATAAGGTGCAATCTCAGTAATTGATGAAAGATGATGGTTGTTCAAACAAGGGTGGAGGCATTGGGTCTGGGGAAAATATGCACTGTTTGGAGAAAATTTTTTCAAAGCAAAATCATAACAATGCATGGGAAGTGGCAGTGATACAGACAGGGAGAGTCAAAGAGAACAGGAATAGCTGATGTTGACTGAGAGCTTACTGTGTGCGGGTCAGCAGTACTGCATAGGCACTGAACGCACCAGTCCTTCTAAGAACACTGAGCTAGATGCCGTTATCACCCTCATCCTACCGAGGAGGGAACTGGGGCACAGAGAATTAAAGAGCTGCTGGCAGGGACTTGGATTTGACGCCAGGCCATCTCACCCTAGCGCACTGTCTGAACAAGTAAGGGACACTGCTTCTCAAGAATGACACCCAGTGCCATTTGCCAACATGCAATTCTGGATTTTATCAAGCCTCCCATCTTTAAACCTTGGTAATAAGAGGGGAGGCAGAGGCAATGCGCGCGCGTGCGTGTGCGTGCGTGTGTGCATGTATGGACGCGGGGGGTTGTCCAGTTGGGATTCTAGAAAGGGGTCGACTATATTCAGGCGACAGCCCACTCTTAAAAGCAGGACTATGACGCCAAGGAAGAGCCGGGGTTGGGGGTCTTGTTACTGCGGCGGCTCGCGACTGGCCACGCTGCGGGAGGGGCGCACAGTCCGCCTGTCTCTCGGTCAGGTCCGGCCACTGTCGCTGCGGTTCCGGGTGCGGTGCGCCCAGCAGGACACAGAGGCCCCAGCTGGCCAGGCGTGGGGGGCGGGGGGCTGCGGGTTCAGGGACACTTGGTGATGGGTCTCTTTGCTTGCTGCTGCTGAGCAGCTGCCAGGGGGACTGGGACGCCAGTCGTTCCCACGATCCAGAGAAAAGCAGGGGAAGAGCAGGGGAAGAGCGGGGGCAGGGGGGCGACCAGAGAGGAGGGGTTGTGGATGGAGGATGCACGACGGGAAATGTGTGGCGCGGGGAACGTGAGAGGGCGTCTTGGAGGTAGAGGTCTAAAAATCGAAGTTGGGGTTAGGAACTAAGAAGTGTGCTCAAGCGAAGATTGGGGGTTCGGCAGGAGGGATGGAGGGAGACCTCGGAGTGAGCCAAAGGACCTAGAGCCGGGCCAAGCGGTCCTGGAGAAACAAAACACGCAAAGGGGCCGGCCATGGAGAGGTGCCCAGCGCCAGGCGGAGGTGGGGGGCATCTCCGGGCAAAAGGAGCCCGGACTACGGGCACCCAGTCCCGACTTCGGGAAGAGCCCAGCCCCCAACCCAGGGGAGGTGCGTTGGGGCGCTGCATCGCCTTGGGAGGATGTGGCCCGGGCAGGGCACAGCAGTGGATGGGGGAGGAATCCCAGTCTTCGCTGCAGGTCCCCCCCCCCATCGGTTCCTCCGCCTGGTCCTCGAGCTGGGACACCAACGCAGAGGACTCAGGCTGCGGGGTTGGTGTGAGAGGGTCACGTGTGAGTAGCTGCCGGGGTCCTCTGACCTTCCCCGCCCGCCTCATCCTTGCCTTCCAGAGCCACCTGCAGACCAAGCAGCTCTGGAACCCGCCTGGGTTTCAGTACAGGTGACAGCAGGGCCGGTGCCCAGGGTCTCTCCTTTACCTATCAGTCCTGGGACCGCTGCCTCAGAGCCTCAGCTGCCCTCCTGCAGCCCCTCCCACGGAAAGGTGCTGGGGTCTCAGTCCGTCTCCCTCTCTCTCTGGTTTCTGTCTTTATTTTTATAATATAATTAGCTTCCATTTATGCTGAGAGACACTGGTTTTCCGATTACAGTGGCAAAGTTGCCTTTTAAAATTAATTAACTTAAATAAAAAGCTTGGGCCAGGGTGGTAACTCACGCCTCTAATCCTAGCACTCTGGGAGGCTCAAGTGATCCTTCTGCTTCAGCCTCCTGAGTAGCTGGGACTACAGGTGTTCAGCCCACGCCCTCCTAGCTTTTTCTATGTTTAGTAAAGATGGTCTCGTCTTGCTCAGGCTGGTCTCGAACTCCTGACCTCAAGGCATCTTCCCACCACAGCCTTCCAGAGCGCTAGGATTACAGGTGTGAGCCACCGGGTTCGGCCTATTAGTGATTTTTAAATAACTTTATTGAGATATAATTCACATGTATAACTAACTTACCCATTTAAAATGGTTTTTAGGCCGGGAGAGGTGGCTCCAGAAGCTGGAGCACACACGGAGCTCCATACCCCAGAGGCCTGCCTGAGGGGTGGGCAGGCAGCCTTTCCCACCAAAGGCAGCCTCCGGTGAGGTGTGTGGGGCCTGCGGTTGCTCCGTGCTGCACATCTCCAGTGGACAGAGGGGCAGGGAAGGCCACAGCATTAGGGCTGCAGGTAGGAGCTGTCAGGAGTCCAGTGAATAGAATGACAAGGACTCTTGTCTGATTTCAGCCAAAGGGAATCCATGATCCATTAGTGATGTCTGCAAAGGATGTGGGCTGGGAAGTACGGCTATGGTTTGTTATCGCTGGCTCAAGGAGAAACTTCCACCTCTTACTCCTTAAGGTGGCATTCCCTCAGGGACTTTGAAATCCTTCATTTGGGCCCCCTCTCTTTCCCTTGGGCCGGTGCACCATTATCTCCTCACCCTGGACTCCTGCCTTCCCTCCCCTCAGCGCCCTGTGAGGAGGGTGAGCAGGGAGCAGTGCTCTAACTCGCAAGGTTTTGGAGGTTCGGAACCCAGAGGTGACCAAGCACGTCAAAACCCCACTGCAGGCGAGGACCTGGCCCTGTTCAGGAAGGCTAAGCCCACCAGGGCCTGTTAAAGTTGGAGGCAGAGCGAAAGGGGGGATAGACTGGCTGAGGGAGGACTGACAGGGCTTTGCTGAGGGCAGAGCCTTAGGGAGAGCCTTCTGGAAGCCTGGGCCTGGGAGGTGGGAAGGAACAGGGCTTTCCACACAGACAGCCCAATTCTGGCCCTGCTGCTTCCCAGCTGGAACCTCGGACACATTAATTAAGCTCTTCAAGCCCTCCTTCCACATCAGTGAAACGCAATAATGCTGACTCTCCCAGCGGCTGTGAGGATTACAGACAAAGTGTGAAAAATGCCCGTCAGGGGTTCCGAACTGAAGGAAATTCTCCATTTCCCCACTGGAGGGCGCGCCCACTCTCTCTGTCTCTCGGGCATCCTTTCAGATTTCAGCAACTGCAGGATGCAGGCGCTGGGGTCTTCCAGGGGCTTCTTGTCCTGTAAGGCTGCGGTCCCCAACCCCTGGTCCGCGGCCCGGTGCCGGTCTGCGGCCTGTTAGGAACCGGGCCACGCATCACCGCCTGAGCTCCGCCTCCGCCACGGCCCCCCATCCGCCCCCGCCGTCCGTGGAAAAATTGTCTTCCAGGAACCGGTCCCTGGGGCCATAAAGGTTGGGGACGGCTGCTGTAAGGTCAGGCGCAGGCACAGAGCTTGAAGGGCCTGCAGAAGTCTGCCTCAGAGGGTTTCCAAGTTTTAAAAAACACGGCTCTCTGTTTTTCTAAGAGAATCTTTTGAGTATGATGTGACCCCAATCTCTACCTCACCCATCCTTACATATATATACCATATACACACATGTATAATATATGCATACTTGTGTGTGTATCTATAGAGAGAGAGAGACAGAGAGAGAGAGCCTCTCTCCTTGAAGGGGGAGGAGTGCCCAGAGCCCCTTGAGTCCTTTGGGGCCCAGATAGATAGAAAACTGGCCATCGAGAACCTCCAGCCATCTTTACAGGCTGGGCCCGCGTGGAGCTGGGGCTGGACTCCGCCTGCTGCCTCCCCGCCTTTCCCCTGCACGGCCCCCACCCCTCCTCTCAGGGACCCCACTGGGGGTTGGGCTGTTTCACACATCAGACTCCTCGACACCAAGGAAGGCCTAAGGAGGTGACATTTGAACTTAGAACTAAATGACAAGGAGGCAGCCAGGAGAAAATCTTGGAAAATTCTTGAAAAAAAATTGCGTCTGTACTGAACATGTACAGACCTTTGTCTCTATACAATACGGTATAACAAGTATTTACATAGCATTTACACCACATTAGGCATTATAAGTAATCTAGAGATGATTTAAAGTATAGAGGAAGGTATACATAGGCTGTATGCAAATACTGTGTCATTTTATATCTGGGACTTGAGCATCCAAGAATTTTTTTGTATCCATGGGAGGTCCTGGAATCAATCCTCCCATGGATACTGGGGACTACGATACTTGCTTTGTTTCTGCTCTGTGGGGCAGGATTATCATCGTCGAAGTGTGACGTTAGCTGTAGCTTTTTCACAGACGCCCTTCATCAGTTTGAAGTTCCTTTTTATTCCTGCTTGGCTGAGAGGTTTTTGTTTTGTTTCATTTGTTTGCTTGTTTTAAAATATGAATAGATATTGAATTTTATCAAACACTTTTCATGCTTCTATTGGTATGATCATGTGGTTTATCCTCTTAAACTGTTGATATGGTAGATTGCATTAATTGATTTTCAAACATTGAACCCAACTTTATGTTTTTAGGATTTCTTTACATATTGCTGGATTCAACTTGCTAATCCTTTTAGTGTTTTTTTTTTTGTTTTTTTTTGAGACAGAGTCTCGATTAATTGCCCAGGCTAGAGTGAGTGCCCTGGCGTCAGCCTCGCTCACAGCAACCTCAAACTCCTGGGCTCAAGCAATCCTCCTGCCTCAGCCTCCCAAGTAGCTGGGACTACAGGCATGTGCCACCATGCCCGGCTAATTTTTTTCCTATATATAACAGATGGCCAATTAATTTCTTTCTATTTATAGTAGAGATGGGGTCTCACTGTTGCTCAGGGTGGTTTCGAACTCCTGACCTTGAGCGATCCCGCCCGCCTCGGCCTCCCAGAGTGCTAGGATTACGGTGTGAGCCACCGCGCCCAGCCCCTTTTAGTGTTTTTATGCCCATGTTCATAGGGGATGTTCCCCTACGGTTTTATTTTCTCTTTTTTTTTTTGAGACAGAGTTTTGCTCTGTGCCAGGGCTAGAGTGCTGTGGCATCAGCTTAGCTCACAGCAACCTCAAACTCCTGGGCTCAAGCAATCCTCCTGCCTCAGCCTCCTGAGTAACTGGGACTACAGGCCTAGCTAATTTTTTCTATATATTTTTAGTTGGCCAATTAATTTCTTTCTATTTTTAGTAGAGATGGGGTCTCGGTCTTGCTCAGGCTAGTCTTGAACTCCTGACCTTGAGCGATCCGCCCACCTCGGCCTCCCAGAGTGCTAGGATTACAGGTGTGAGTCACCGCGGCCAATCTTTTTTTTTTTTTTTTTTTACATATTGCTGGATTCAATTTGCTAATCTTTTTAGTGTTTTTATGCCCATGTTCATAAGGGATGTTGCCCGACAGTGTGTGTGTGTGTGTGTGTGTGTGTGTGTGTGTGTGTGTGTGTGTGTGCGCCATCTTTCCTGGTTTTGGTATCAAAGCAATACCAAGTTCATATAAATAGTTGGGAAGTATTCTCTCCTCTTCCGTTCTCTGGAGTAGAGTGTGTAGAGTTGTTATTTCTTCTTTTAATAATTGGTAGAATTTGCCAGTGAAACTGTCTTTGTCTGTTTTGCGTTGCTATTACAGAATGCCACAGATTGCGTAATTTATAAAGAAAAGAAATTTATTTTTTCCAGTTCTAGAGGCTGGGGAGTCCAAGATGGAGGACCAGGCATCTGGTGAGGGCCTTCTTGCTCATCATAACATGGCGGAAGGGGTCACATTGGCAGGAGGGCAAGAGTGTGTGTCAGCTCAGATCTCTCTTTCTCTTCTTAAAAAGCCACCAGTCCCATCAGGGGGACCCAACCCCGATAACCTTATCTAATCCTATTAATAATTATCTCCCAAAGGCCCCACCTCCAATCAACATATGAATTTGGGAATTGAGTTTCCAGCACATGAAATTTTAGGAGACACATTCAAACCATAGCAGAAACCACCTCAGCCTAGAGACTAATTGTTGGGGGTGGGGGGAGGAGATCTTTTAAAACATGAATTCAATTTCTTTAACAGTTATAAGACCATTTAGGTTATCTATTTCATCTTGGGTGAGTTGTGGTAGTTCGTGATTTTTTAGGAGCTGCTTCATTTCAACTAAGTTGTGAAATATATGTGCGTAGAGTTGCTTATAGTGTTCCTTTATTATCTTTTAGACCTGTAGTGTTCCAGGTCTAACGGGCTGGTGGTGATATTCCTTCTTTCCTTCCTGATAATGGTAATTTGTGTCTTTATTTCTCTGTCAGTCAGTCTTGCTAGAGATTTATCTTACTGATAAATATTTATTAGTCTGTTCGATGAAGCAGCTTTCTCTTTCATTGGTTCTTCTCTGTTTTTTCTTTTCAATTTTATTAATTTATGCTTGTATCTTTAATTTCTTTCTTCTGATGACTTCTAATACAAGCATTTAATGCCATAAACTCTGCTCTAAGTACTCCTTTAACTGCATCCCACAACATTTGATATGTTTTCATTTTTGTTCAGTTGAAAATATTTTCTAATTTCCCTTTTTGACCCAGGGATTACTTAGAAGTGTATTTTTTAATGTCCAAGTATTTGGATACATCACTGTTATTTTTGTTATTTTTTTTTTTTAGTTTGATTGCATTATGCTCATAGGACATACTTTGTATGATTTCAATGCTACTAAATTTACTAAGGTTTGTCTTATGATTCAGGATATGAGCCAGGCTATGAGTAATAGTCCATTGTGCACTTCAAAAGAATGTGTACTCTACTGTTGTTGGGTGGAATGTTCTGTAAACATCAATTAGAATCAGTTGGTTGATGGTGTGATTCAGTTCTTGTATATCCTGATGCTTTTATGTCTATTAGGTCTGTTGATTTCTGGGAGAGGGATGTTAAAGTCTCCAAATATAATTGTAGATTTGTCTATTTCTTCTTTCAGAACTGTTCATTTTTGCATCATGTATTTTGAGGCTCTGTTGTTAGGTACATACACATTAAGAGTTGTATGTCTTCTTGGTGAATTGACCCTTTTATCATTAAGTAATGTTCCTCTTTATCTCTGCTAATTTTCTTTGTGCTGAAGTCAATTAGTTTAAAATAGCTACTCTAGTTTTCTTTTGACTCATGTTAGCATATTATACCTTTTTCCATTTGTTTACTTTTAACCTACCTATATAGTCATATTTAAAGTGAGTTTCTTGTAGACAACATGTTGTTAGGTTGTTTTTTAAAGTCATTCTGGGCCGAGTGCAGTGGCTCATGCCTATAATAGCAGCTGAGATGGAGGCAGGAGTATTGCTTGAGTCCAGGAGTTTAAGACCAGCCTGGGCAACATAGTCTCTACAAAAAATTAAAAAATTAGCTGGGGCCAGGCATGGTGGCTCACACCTGTAATCCTAGAACTCTGGGAGGCCGAGGCGGGCAGATCACTCAAGGTCAGGAGTTCAAAACCAGCCTGAGCAAGAGCAAGACCCCATCTCTACTAAAAATTGAAACAAAGTAGTTGGCCAACTAAAAATACATAGAAAAAATTAGCGGGGCATGCTGCCGCATGCCTGTAGTCCCAGCTACTCTGGAGGCTGAGGCACGAGGATCACTTGAGCCCAGGAGTTTGAGGTTGCTGTGAGCTAGCCTGATGCCACAGCACTCTAGCCCGGGCAACAGAGTGAGACTCTGTCTCAAAAAAAAAAAATTAGCTGGGCACGGTGGTGCACACCTATAGTCCTAGCTACTCTGGAGGCCGAGGTGGAAGGATCACTTGAACCCAGGAGTTTAAGGCTGCAGTGAGCTATGATCAAGCCACTGCACTCTAGCCTGAGTGACAGAGCAAAACCCTCTTAAACAACATCAACAAAAGACTACCCTAACACTGTTAGAGAATGTGTCGATGGGGGCAAGACTCCACCAATAGACCTGTCAGGAAATGTTATTTTGGTCCAGGGAAGACGGGTATCTCGGGCTGGGCAATTGTAGTGGTGCTGCAGCTGGCCATGCCCTCTCCCAAGAGGCAGCCTGAAGCTCAGGGGGCTCTAGATCCTCCTGCTTCCAAGGAAACTGCTCTGACTCCTATCACCATGGCAGCTGTGCTTCTTGCACCTGGATTGGTTGCTGGGGTGACATCATCAGCACTGAGTGACTGATCCCCACAATGAAAACTGGTTGCCATGGTGCTGCTAAGTATGCAAACAAGAATCTGCCATTCTTCTCCAGGCTGAGGGTCCTTGACTAACTCTGTACCTACTGGGAAATCAGGGAGGGAGAGAAGGTCACAACATGGGAGCCGAGGGGAGGCTTGTTGGAGGTGATTGCTGAGTCACTGTGCCTCACAATTTGCCCAGATCAAGACTGCTATCACAGGCCATTATGTACCTAGGGTTGGGTTGGGGGGAGAACTTACATTGTGGAGGAGGAGGGTTGGGTTGGGGGGAGAACTTACATTGTGGAGGAGGAGCCCTCAGCAGATATACACCAAATTCCAAATCCCATTTTCTTCCCATTTTAGAGTTTCTTTGAGCTGTTTCCTTCTCTGTGCAAAACTTTGTAGCAAAGTGAGGCTTCCCTGTCCCCTTACTCTCCATTACCCTCCAAGGAGGCAGTTCTAGGACAACCAGCTACTGGATTTTTTTTTTTTGAGACAGAGTCTCACTTTGTTGCCCAGGCTAGAGTGAGTGCCTTGGCGTCAGCCTAGCTCACAGCAACCTCAAACTCCTGGGCTCAAGCAATCCTTCTGCCTCAGCCTCCTGAGTAGCTGGGACTACAGGCACGCGCCACCATGCCCGGCTAATTATATATATATATATATATATATATATATATATATATATATATATATATATTAGTTGGCCAATTACTTTCTTTCTATTTTTTTTATAGTAGAGACAGGGTCTCGCTCAGGCTGGTTTTGAACTCCTGACCTTGAGCAATCCGCCCGCCTCGGCCTCCCAGAGTGCTAGGATTACAAGCGTGAGCCACCTCGCCTGGCCCAGCTACTGGATTTTTAAAGTGGATTTTCATGGAAACTCTTGTCTGGAGGCAAGACAATGGGCCCCAGCCAAAGCCTCTGAAGTAAAATATGTAAGGCCAGAAGAAAGGGGACACTTGGGGTAGAGATATGGAACAGCACAGCAACTTGGTACTCTTTCTCCTTCCAGATATCATTTATAATATGAATACAATGCAGTGTTGGAACATAGCTGAATTGCAATCTTTCTTTACCCGCTACCGGCCTACCTCGCCATACTTTATGGTTGTCTTTTTTTTTTTTTTTTGAGACAAAGTCCCACTTTGTTGCCCAGGCTAGAGTGAGTGCCATGGCATCAGCCTAGCTCACAGCAGCCTCAAACTCCTGGGCTCAAGTGATCCTTCTGCCTCAGCCTCCCGAGTAGCTGGGACTACAGGCATGTGCCACCATGCCCGGCTAATTTTTTCTATATATTTTTAGTTGGCCAATTAATTTCTTTATATTTATAGTAGAGACAGGGTCTCGCTCTTGCTCAGGCTGGTTTCGAACTCCTGACCTCGAGCAATCCACCCACCTTGGCCTCCCAGAGTGCTAGGATTACAGGTGTGAGCCACCACACCCGGCCTTGTCTTTTTTTTTTTTTTTTTTTAAGAGACAGAGTCTTACTGTATTATCCAGGCTGGAGTGCAGTGGTACTGTTACAGCTCACTGCAACCTCAAACTCCTGGGCTCAAGCAATCCTCCCACCTCAGCCTGCCAAGTACCTGGGACTACAGGTGAGTGCCACCACTCTCCGCTAATTTTTAAAAGGTTTTTGTAGAGACAGAGTCTTGGTATGTTGCCCAGGCTGGTCTCCAACTCCTGGCCTCTAGTAATACTCCTGCTTGGCCTCCCAAAATGCTGGGATTGGAGTCACAGGAGTGAGCCACTGTGCCCAGCCAGTAGTCTTTTTTTTACTTGGGGAAGGAAGTTTCTTCCTGTGAGCCCCATGTTCACTAGGCCTGAGAACCTGCTCAGTGTTCCAAGGATATTATCTCAGCACCAGAATTCCTTCCAGTGAATAGCAAAAAAGATGCAATATCAATGCTTATGCTTATCATTTTGTTAGCTATTCTCCTGGTAGTTTGAAATCTAAAAAGGAGAGAGGAACATCACCTTTGTTTAGCCCACCCAAAAACCAATATTTCCCTTTCTCCTGGAATATTACGCATCTCAAAGGAGGCTCACACTCATTTGTTCTTGGACTTCAAATTATTTCTGTAAATCATTTAAAAATAATATGTGCAGGCCAGACACGGTAGCTAACGCCTGTAATCCTAGCACTCTGGGAGGCTGAGGCAGGTGGATTGTTTGAGCTCAGGAGTTCGAGACCAGCCTGAGCAAGAGTGAGACACTGTCTCTACTAAAAAAATAGAAAGAAATTAGCTGGACAACTAAAAATATATAGAAAAAAAATTAGCCAGGCATGGTGGCGCATGCCTGTAGTCCCAGCTACTCGGGAGGCTGAGGCAGGAGGATCACTTAAGCCTAGAAGTTTGAGGTTCCTGTGAGCTAGGCTGATACCATGGCACTCTAGCCCGGGCAACGGAGTGAGAATCTGTCTCAAATAATAATAATAATATGTGCAGCACACAATCATAACAACCAGATAAACCTCCAGTTTCCCACCCCAGTTGGAAGCAAAGAAGTGGAAGGGACCCTATGAAGTGCCTCTAACAATGCATACCTCATTGAAATTGTCAGAAGTAAAAACCCCGGGTCTATCATACCAAAGTCAAGAGTTGTGCCATAGAAGAAGAGTGGACTCAAGCCCCAAGTAGAAGGGCCAGCCTTCAGGCAATCTGAAGTGTCTGTTTAAGGAAAAGGGAAAAATGAAAATTTTGATATGTTTGCTAAGCTTTCATTGGTTATTTGTTCTGTCTATAGGATGGAGAGACAGCTCCTTAGTGAGGATCTCTCTGTGCTATCACCTCTTCTGTTGATCTGTCTTGCTGCTGGATTTGTTATGCTAAACTTTGTTCGGTGCAAGCATTTCTGTATATGATTTCTGAATTTGCAGAAGCGGGTCCCTCAGATTACCTACAGGGTGCAACTAATAGCTCTGCACTCAGAAGTTCCATGTTTCTTTTCTAACCCAGCCCTATATCAGACATTGTGTGCAAGGTGACAGTCCATTTCGCCTTGTCAATCCTCACTGTTATAGTTGTTGCTTATGGTTTTTTTCTGTCTGGTAATCTGTTGTTGTAAATGTACTATCAAAGCATTGCAATGCCATACGTAAGTTTAAGCCCTTCATCTAAAACATCTTGATGGCTCACCCCTATAATCTTAGCACTCTGGGAGGCTGAGGCAGGAGGATTGCTTGAGCTCAGGAGTTCCAGACCAGCCTGAGCAAGAGCAAGACCTTTGTCTACTAAAATTAGAAAAATTAATTGTGCATGGTGGTGGGCGCCCATACCCCCAGCTCCCTGGGAGGCTAAGGAAAAACGATCGTTTGAGCCCAGTAGTTTGCGGTTGCAGTGAGGTACAATGAAAGCACTGCACTCTACCCAGGGCGACAGAGCAAGACACTTTCTCAAAAATAGTTTGATGACTATGTTGCCTCTCCTCCCATAGATGTGGAGGGGTAAAATTGACAGGGGGAAATATGTTACAGAGGAAGTGGCCTGGAAAAAAATTGGCAAAAATGTTTTATGTCTCTTTAAAATATTCCCCACTCTTTTTGGAGACCTAGGACCTGCATCCCTGCCTCAGGCCAGCAGTCAGAGGGGCAGAGGAATGTCATTTGTTCTTTGTGCTACTGGAGATGGCTTAGTGGGACTGTGGGGCCTGTAGGTACCTGGATGGAAGTCCTGGGTGTGGTGGAGATAGGATGGAGATAGGACCATCAGAATCATCAACTGTAATTGAACAGAAATTGCCTGAAGCTGAATAGCCTCCCTTTAAAAGCTCTGTATTTAGCCGGACGCGGTGGCGCGCGCCTGTAGTCCCAGCTACTCGGGAGGCTGAGATGGGAGGATCGCTTGAGCCCAGGAGTTCTGGGCTGTAGTGCGCTATGCCGATCGGGTGTCCGCACTAAGTTCGGCATCAATATGGTGACCTCCCGGGAGCGGGGGACCACCAGGTTGCCTAAGGAGGGGTGAACCGGCCCAGGTCGGAAACGGAGCAGGTCAAAACTCCCGTGCTGATCAGTAGTGGGATCGCGCCTGTGAATAGCCACTGCACTCCAGCCTGGGCAACATAGCGAGACCCCGTCTCTAAAAAAAAAAAAAAAAAAAAAAAAAAAAAAAAAAAAGCTCTGTATTTAAAAAAAAAAAAAAAAAAAAAAAGATAAAAGCTCTGTATTTCTATTATGAGGATGATGGCATCTCAGACAGGAGTCTCCGTCCTCCTCATTTGCTGGCAAATTAATAAATCTCTCCTTCCTTCAACTCAAATAAATAAATAAACTGGACAAACAATAGAGAAAAAGCAATGAAACCAAAAGTCAGTTATTTTTTAAAATCAAGCTATACTGATAAACAAAGAAGAGGAAAAGCACAAATTATCGCAATCAAGAAAGAAAAAAGGAAAATCACTACAAATTCTACAGCTATTAAAAGGACAGTAAAGAAATATTATGAACATCTTTGTGATAACAAATGTGATTACTTAAACATTATGAACAGATTTCTTGAAAACTTCAAATTTCCAAAATGTACATGATAAGAAATGGAATATCTGAATAGCTATAGAAACTGAAATTGTAATAAAAACTCTCAAAGAAACTCTAGGTCCACATGCTTAAAAAAGAAATAATATCAATTTTACACAAACATTCAGAGCATGAAAGAAAAGGGAATGCTTTCTGACTAATTTTATGAGGCCAGCATAACCAACTTTGTGAAGAAAACAGAAGATCTTTGTAAGTTTGGGTGGGCAAACACTTTTAAGAACATGCAAAACATTAGTCATAAAAAGATAAATAAATGGGACTTCATCAAAATTAAAATATTTTACTCTTCAAAAGCTGCTATTAAGAAGACTGAAATAAAATGCCCAGAGTCAGAGGAAATATTCACAAATCATTTATCTGATAAAGGAGTTATATCCAGAAGTATTAGAGAATTATGTCAATTAGGGAATCATTGTAAAATTCAGATGTTGTATTAGTTTCCAATTGCCTCTGTAGCAAATCACCTCAGATTTAGTGGCTTAAAACAACACAAAATTATCTTACAGTTCTGGAAGTCAGAAGTCTAAAATCAAGGTGTCAGCAGGGCTATGTTCCTTTGGGAGGCCAGAGGATGCCTGTATTCCTTGGCTTGTGGCCCCTTCCTTGGGTCACTTCGACCTCTTTCTTCCAATGTCACATCTCACACCACTGACTATGACACTCCTGCTTACCTCTTATAAGGACCCTTGTGATTATATTGGGCCCAAATGGGTAATTAAGGATAATCTCCCCATCTAAAGTTGATCACTTTCTAAGGCTAATCACACCTGCAAAGTTCCTTTTACCATGTAAAGAAACATATTTATAAATTCTGGGGATTAGGATATAGACTCTTTGGGGGGGGCATTATTCAGACTATCACAGATGTCGTAATGGCATTGTGGTTATGTAGGAAACTATCATTAATTCTAAGTGATATGGCATATTGAATTATTTAGGAGTGAAATTTCATGAGGTCTGTAAATTCCTTTTAAATACTTCAGTAAGAAAAAGAAGGGCCGGGCGCTGTGGCTCACGCCTGTAATCCTAGCTCTTGGGAGGCCGAGGCGGGCGGATTGCTCAAGGTCAGGAGTTCAAAACCAGCCTGAGCAAGAGCGAGACCCCGTCTCTACTATAAATAGAAAGAAATTAATTGGCCAACTGATATATATATAAAAAAATTAGCCGGGCATGGTGGCGCATGCCTGTAGTCCCAGCTACCCGGGAGGCTGAGGCAGAAGGATCACTCGAGCCCAGGAGTTTGAGGTTGCTGTGAGCTAGGCTGACGCCACGGCACTCACTCTAGCCTGGGCAACAAAGCGAGACTCTGTCTCAAAAAGAAAAAAAAAAAAAAAAGAAAAAGAAGCAATTGTGACAAAATCTTAATAATTAAATCTGGGTAATATTAATAGGTGTGGTTATCAGATTCTTCTCTTTTTAATATTTGAAAATTTTCTTAATGTTTTAAGCTTAATGAAAAAATATGGAAATATCAGTTTAGGATTTAGAAAGCTCACGAACTAGATTATAAGTACACAAGAGTTGAAGCAACAGACCAGTTAGTTAGTCAGCTAGTTAGTTATTACAATAGCTCGACTTTTTAAAAAGAGTACGGTGCTTTGGGCCGGGGCGATGGCAGTGGACGTGGAGAAATGCGGTTGATGGATGTGCAATATATTTTGCAGGTCGAATCCATATGATTACTGAAGGTTTTTAGGTGGGTGAGAGTAAAGTGAGCGTCAAGGATAATAAAAATAAATTAATTTCATTAAGTGCCTGCTTTTCTGTCGCTATTCATACTTAATTCTCACAACATAATTTGCACTGGTATCTTACATGCAATCCATTTATTTCTCCAATTAAGGACTGGGAGTAGAGGCGGTGGTCCTTGCGTTCTGGCTTATGTGAAAAAAGAGCAGGGCCAGGAATTCCAAGAGGCAGAGTCGGGGAGGCGGGAAGTGCACGGGAGAGTTGGGTAGGCGTCTGCAGGGCCAGGTCCCTAGCGATTGGTGGAGCTGCCGAGCAGGGCTATGCAGATTCTGCCCGGCCAGCGGGTGGGAGGCTTCAGCCCGGCTCCGCCCCTCCGGCCGCGGTCGCTGCCTGAACTGAGACTTGGGCCAGCAGTGAGCGCCCAGCCGGGAGGATGCAGCGTCCGCTGCGGCCTGGGGGCCCGGGGGCGGGGGGCTCCAGCTGCTTGTCTGGTTCCTGCTTGTGAACAGTCGCCCAGGGGGCTGCCGCGACATTAGTGTTCACGGTCAAAAGGAAACCTGAGGGGTGCGGGCAGGACCACAGAGCGATCCTGAGGGAAGCGGGTCAGGTAGTTTCAAGGCTAGGAAACTCAGGAGGAAAGAAATGTGTTTGGGGGCTTGAGGAGACAAATGTAAACAGCGTCCCGCAGACAGAGGCGTAGGTCTGGGATGGGTCTGGGCATGTGGGGTCAGCACCGGAGAGAAGCGGCTCGGGGAAGATCGAGAATTTGGGAGGAGCTCGGGAAGACAATAGGCAGAGGAAGGTGAAACCGGCCTCTGCGGCCACAGGAGAAGCAAGACCCGCCCAAGGGACAGAAAAGAGACGATGACCAGGGCTGAGTGGTGTGCAGGGGACCAGGAGCCCTGCTCCGCGGGTGTCGGGGTCCTGGCTCCAGGGAGAAGGCTGAGCAGAGACGAGCCAGGGCCTTGTCATAATCCCATAGAGGCTAGTGGCTGTGATCCGATTTCCAACAAGAAGAGGAAGACTAGGTAAAACAGGATGGAGGGGGAACGGAGCCATCGTTCTTCCTCCGCTCCTGTCTGCGCCAATCCAGAGAGTTCCAGCGCTGACTCACGTCGGAACCGTCAGAGACGGACTGCGCAGACTCGAGAATTCGGGTGCAGAGAGCATGGGAAAGAGAGCGCAAACTCCTCGGCTGACGCCCACGCTCCCCGCCGGTTTCTTGGGTTTAGAGACCAAGAACTGTGGGAGGCCTGTTTGCGACGAGAGGAGGTGGGTGGGGGAGGAGCTTCATGGAGATACGTCTCCTACGTTACTGCCCGGCGCCGCCGCCACGCCAGGCTTCAGCCCCCTCTCAGCACCATGGACAGCGCCAAGCGCTCTGAGGTCGCGGCCGCGCGTGTGCAGGTCACCGCTCTTCCCCACCGGCCCAGGAGGCGCTGTCTCAGGGGACCAGCTCCCTCCCCAAAGCTCTGTTTCTTCTCTGCAGGATGCTGGAAGTTCCACTACTTCTAAAGGCCAGGAAATTGTTAATAGGCATCTATTTGCTTGGGTAGGAGAATTTCCTTTTCTTAAGACCTGTCCAGAGTGACTCATGGTAATTCCACTGTGGAAAAAAGAGACTGTCCTCCAGCCCTATCCATCGATCTGGAAGAAGGAAGGTGTGTGTATCATTAGGGGTTATCTTCCCCCACTCCTGTTTTTCCCCTATGCACAGTTGGGCCAATTGTGGCTTTAGGAAAAAAATTGAGATCCTTGAACCGTATATATGCCAATATTTTCTCTTTTTAAGGATTCCAGGCCTCCTCCCTAACCACTCCTGGTTTCAAAGCCTTCCCTAAGATGCAGCTCACCTGCTTCCATATACCCCACCTATCCACCTGAATATTCTCCGCTCACCTGAACCTCCCCAGGAGGCTCTTTGCCTGCAAACTTGGTTCTTACCTGGAAGTCAGTACCAAGGATGAATGAGGTTTAGGGGCTGAAAATATGGCAGGTGGTGATGGGAGAAGGGAAAGATGAAAGAAGGAGGACTTGAAGCGGGCAAAGGGCCCTGGTGCAGGGAACAGAGACTAGGAGATCCCAGGAGTGACAGTACAAGGAAGCTGATTTTCCAACAGGGATTTAGAAGGCTTCTGACCAAGCTCCTTGCTTGCACTATTATTTGCCCTTAGATGGTCAGAGCTGAGTGGGAGTGGGGCAGCTCTAGCCCCTCCAAGGATTTACCACCTCAGTCTTCCAGCATTTGCAAGTTGTACTCCAGCAGACTGTACCCCAAGGTAAGTAAAAGCTAGTAAACAAAGCTCGGGGCCTGATCAGATATGGGAGAGGCAGTGAGGGGCTATCTGACCCGAGGACAGGCTTTCTCTCCCCCCACGTGTCCATACTTTAAACTTTCTTGTCATTGTCACCTTATGGAGATGGGGATGAGACAGGAGCAGGGGTGGAGTCCTGATGAGTGGGCTACTTGCACTTGAACACATTAGAAGAGTCCAGCAGAGGCTTCTAGAAGAAGCCCCTGGAAGAGGCCAGCATCCAACTCCTTGACACTAGTCCCAACTCCTGGCACTATCTGAGTTTTTCCAAAGCCAGGACTCCTTTAGTTCTCAGCCAGAAGAACACACACACACCTTAGCCTCTGAGCAGGAAGTAGAGAAAATTGTATGACAGAGGGGAGGAATGGAAGGTAGTGGAAAGTACACCAGGGACAGATGGCTGAGCCTGTTTTTAGAGTAGTTTCATGAATGAGTGTGTGGGGGCAGTGAGATAGGAAATCTGCCTTGAGTTCATATCACAACCACTAATGCTGAATATGTGCATAGGGCCTTCGAGCAGTAGTTCTCAAAGGCTTCCCTGGACCGGCAGCATCAGCATCACCAGGGAACTCATTAGAAATGATAATTCTCGAGCTTTGCCCCAGACCTACTGCATAAGAAACCATAGGAGTGGGAAACAGAAATGTGTGTTTTAACAAGCCTTTCAGGAGATTCCAATGCACATAAAGTCTGATAATCACTGCCTTACAGTTTTCTAAGCACTCCTTACATCCCTAAACTCATTTAATCCTCACAGCAACATCAAAGGTATTGACAAAGAGACTATAATCATAATCCTAATTGAATATTATATGGTAGGCACTGTGCTAGGCAATTTGTTTACATCTCATTTAATTCTCTCTAATAAGTGTGATTCCATATGTAATTGAAGGAGAGGTCGCTCTGGTCCCTAGAGTGAGTCAGACTGTCACAGGTGTCAACTCACACTATCCTTTTATCCTGCAGGTCTGTTCTGGAAGGGTGACATCACTCAGGATGTGAGAACAACAAAAAATGGAGCACATCAACCCCCAAGATCCATGTCTGAGGGATGAGAAGGCAGTTTTCCCACTAAAACCACTGGGATGAGGTATGCGAGGCCTGTGGTTGGTCCTGGCAGACAGAGCAGGGAAGGAACGGGTATTAAACCTGCAGGTAGGAGCTGCCAGGAGCACTATGAGGAGAATAACTCAGAGGTCCTGTGTGATGTCAGCAAGGAACAATTCTGAGATCCATTAGTGATTCTGCAAAGGGAAGGGAGTGGGCTTTAGCAAGCCTAGGCCCTGTTTGTTATCTCTGTCTCTTCTAGGGGCAAGCGAGAGGAGAAACTCCGACTCCTGTTCCCCAAGGTGAGACTCCGTGTCCTCTCAAGAATTGTGGATCCCTCACTTTGCATCCCTTCACTTCCCTCTGGGATCCTCCCACCCTTTTCTGCCCCCTTCTTGACTCTTGGCTTCCCTCTTCACAGAGCCCAGTGGCCAAGGTGAGCAGGGATCGGTGCTCTACCTCCAGAGTGGTTTCAAAGGCCCTGAAGTGAGAGGTGGGCAACCCTGTCAAGGTGAGGGGCTCACTGTTCCTAGGGAGGTTGGAATCACCAGGGATCTGTTTAAATAAAGGAGGCAGGGAAGAAGGTAATGGGTGTTGGGGTGATAACGGGTAAGCTGAAGAAAAGATCTTTCCTCTTCCAATCAAAGAGCACCCCACTTTCCCGCGTCTCTCATAGCCTACCTATGAGTACCTATATGAGAGGTGCTGGGAGCCTCTAAGGAAGAAATGATCTACATGGTCATGCATGGACATTGAGTTTAAAATAAGCATTGGAGGCCGGGCGTGGTGGCTCACGCCTGTAATCCTAACACTTTGGGAGGCCAAGGCGGGAGGATTGCTCAAGGTCAGGAATTCGAAACCAGCCTGAGCGAGACCCCGTCTCTACCAAAAATAGAAATAAATTAATTGACCAACTAAAAATATATATACAAAAAAAAAAATTAGCCGGGCATGGTGGCGCATGCCTGTAGTCCCAGCTACTCGGGAGGCTGAGGCAGTAGGATCGCTGAGCCCCGGAGTTTGAGGTTGCTGTGAGCCAGGCTGACGCCACGGCACTCACTCTAGCCTGGGCAACAAAGTGAGACTCTGTCTCAAAAAAAAAATAAAAAATAAATAAAATAAGCATTGGAAGGTGCAGAGTTTTCAAAATTAGATAAAATGTCCTCCTTCTCACCATTTACTCACTTGTCTATAGCAGGCGATAGCAAGGCTTTCTTGGATAAATGGAAGACATAGCCCAGATGTCCTCATGTTCAGCCTCCTCCTTGCTCTACTCTGTGGCCTGGACAAGGCTCTGAGGCATCTCCTTGGGATCTTTGAACTCTGCAGAATACAGTTTGGAAATCACCCACCTAGCCCACCTAGTACCCTCACCTATCTTTATAGATGAGAAATTGAGGCCCAGGCTGGTCATGAGACTTACTCAAGGCTGCATAGTGGGTTCATGGCAGGGCCAAGCCTGGACCCAGGTCTCCTGATTTCCAGCTCTTTCTCCTGCACAGCCCATGCCCTTCCTCTCAAGGACTGCAGTGGGGATTGGGCAGTTGCAAACATCAGACTCCTCCACATTGAAAACAGTCCTTTTTGTGTGTGTTTGGGGAGAGGTGGGATTAAGACCTAAATTATAAGAAGGTGGCAGCCAGAGGAAGATATAAAGGAAGGGCATCCTAGGCAGACAGCATTGCAACAATTGCCCTGAGATAAGAGTACCACGGCATGTTAGAGGAACAGACAGAAAAGTCAGTGGTAGAAAATGGGATTGGAGAAGTAGCCCAGGACCGACCCTACAGGGGCTCACAGTTTATGGCAAATAGTTTGAATTTTATTCTAAGTGCAATGGGAAGTTAACTAGGAAATTTTAAGGAAGGGAATGTCACAATGTGATATATGATTTTAAAAGGCCCCCCTAGTGATGGTGGGAAATGAATTGTGAGAAGAGCAGGAGTGAAAACTGAGAGGATGTAAGGAGACAACCATCCTGGTGCAGGGAGACCAAGGTGGCTGGGACTCCAGTGGTGGCAGGAAGCTGAGCACCCCCAGCTGGCTGCACTCCCCACCTGAGGGCAGCCTGTGCCTCAGGGGGTCCCGGATCCTCATGCTCTCCAAGGAAACGGGTTCTCATTCCCATAATCTGGCAGCCCAGCTTCCTAAACCTGGATTGGTTGCCGGGCAACATTATCAGAGCCAAGTGACAGAGACCTACCTGTGGGGGACTGGTTGCCAGGGCACTCTGGGAATGCAAACAAGGAGCAGCCATCCTTCTCCAGCCTCAAGCCTAAGGGAAAATCATGGAGAGAGGGGACCTCCACACGGAAGCCAAGGGTCAGGCTCTCAACCAGTGGGCTGAGTCACTGTGTTGAAGGCTTACTCAGATCAGGCTGTTAGTGAAGTATTTGGGGAAGGAGGGGCCACCTCCCCAAATCCAGGCTCTAAATCTCTTAATTCTTGTTTTAGGGCTTCTTTGGTCCATTTCCCACCTTGGGCCACAACCTTGTTGCTGATTGAGACTCACTGGAACCCTCCCAGCCCCAGTGCCCTTCCCTCTCCCCTTCAGAGGGGCGGTCCTTGGATGATGCAAATCTCAATCATTAAAGGAGACTTTCATGCAGACACTTTCTGTGAGCTTGTCTTGAGGCAGGGTGGGTGGGCTTTGAGCTCGGCCAGAGCCTGCAAGGGAGAGAGGTGGGACCAGAGCAGGGGGTGGGGATGAAGAGAGCATAGCTCTCTGGTGGAAGGAGGATTTCTGTTTTGTTTTCTTTCCACTGACCATTTCTGAAGTGGGGAAAGTGAGGATGGAACCACAGCTGGAATGGCAGCTTTCCCCACTCACGCCCCAGCCACGTTGTGTGGTGTAGTGCCCCATCCTTCACTTTATGGGACAGTATACTCCATATTTGCCTGGAGTCATTTCTTTCAACCCCCAAGCCAGACAGGCCTGGCCCTGTTATTTTATGAGGGTCACCACCTCCAGCATTGTAGCCCCCTGCCAGGCTCTCCCACCCATCCTGCCCCAAGAACAAACAGAGCAGTGCTGAGGTCAAAGGGCACACATGTTTAATATTTTGATGGTTCTTGCTGGTTTGTTCTTGCTAGCTTAAAATCTTAAAAGGGTGTTGGCAATCTAACCACCCATACTCAAAACAAACAAACACCAGAATGCCCTATTTTCGGAGCTCTATGTCTTAAAGCACTTACACACTCATTAGATATTCACAGGTGTTAGCAAATGGCCAGGTATCAAGGTTGGGTTTCTCTACAGAATTGGGATTTGGCTATACCACATCTCACCCATTTAAGCAACCAGAGAATTTAAGTAACTAATTCTTGATAACACAGATTCTCAGACATGCTGCTGTGCTTGCCTTCTCTCCTTTACTTGTGTTCGAGGACATAGCTAAAACCAACACCAGACCAGTCGTGTTCATTTGTATCTAGTACTCATCAAATGGATTAGCCCCTGCCGCTCACCCACATTGCCCTCTTACACCTTTCTTGCTTATTCATTCTCAAACGTTTGTGTAATCCTGTGCTTTTCCATGCCTGGCATCCATGAATATATTTGGTTCCTTCCCTCGAGAGTAGTCAGGGACGTAAGCCATACATCCCATAGCTTCATCCAGATGTTCACAGGGAGCGAGTGCAGCGGCTGCCCCACCCCCCATATCTCCTGGCCTGTATCTCCTTTTGCTCCCAGCTGCAGTTGGACAGTTCCTGCACCCATCGACACCTTCCCACCTCAAGCCCTGGGATTCTCTGCTTCTCATCCTGCAGAGTTTCTGGAATGCCAGGGTCTTGCCTACCTATGCTCCAAACAGCCCTGAAGTGCCTGGGATTTAACACCACCAGAGACAACTCTCAACCACTTAAGAAATGAGTTTAGCGCTAAAATATCCCAGATTCCTCTA
Organism: Microcebus murinus; assembly: GCF_040939455.1. Taxonomy (NCBI): domain Eukaryota; kingdom Metazoa; phylum Chordata; class Mammalia; order Primates; family Cheirogaleidae; genus Microcebus; species Microcebus murinus. Next base: position 89,663,190 of record NC_134111.1, on the reverse strand, counting down.
GCCCTTAGCGGACAATTCTAAAGAATGTTCAATGTGATTCTTCAGAGGAATTCTGAGGAGTGTTCAATATGGATTCCCCAGTGCGATTCACAGTTGCCCACAGTGGTGACCTATTCAACCAAACACTTAATGTTATTGACTTTTCTTCCTTCTTTAGCCACTTTCCCTGTCCCTCATTTGTGATTTCTGGGATCATCTCCCATGCAAACTACCTGCCCCCAAGTTCTTGCCTAAGTCTGCCCCTGGGCCAACCCAGACTAAGCCTACTATGTGCTAGACACTCTTCTAGGCCCTGGCAATATAGTTGTGAGCAAGACAAAGTGTCCGCTGCCATGGATTTGGTTATAAGTCATCTACTAACCACCTGTTTATGGGGGAATATCCAAGCAATTTATCTGGCCCACAGAGCATTCAAGTTCTTGTCTCAGCTACTTTTTCAGAGCTGTGGTGCTCCCCCCATTCTGCCACCTTATTTGCTGTAGCAGTTGTCTCTGTTTGCATTTCCCCAAACATGTCCAGCTGCCTTGTGCTCCTGAGCCTCGGTCTAGGCAATTCCCTTTCCATGCAAGTGCCCCATTCTCAACACACCTTGTTCTGGCCTGGGGCCAAGAAGCAAACTCCAGGAATAAGGATAAAATGGAAGTAAATCAACCCTTGCTCAGACTGCAGCATGGCCTTGAAATTGGATTAAGGTTATATCTGCTTGCAGGTGCTTTTAGTCACCCACAGATGTAAATGAGAATGCTCTAAGACCTTAAATTATTTCTACAAATCATTTTTCAAGTACTATGCCCTACACAATAGGTAACAGAATCAGACCCACAGTGATTCCAATGGTTCCAGTACAAAACAACTGTGCTTACTACATTCAAGCATATAAAATGCAAGCTATAATTTTTGACAGGAAACTAGAAACCACAGAAAGTAATGGAGAAGATTTTTTAAAGAACCAAATATGTCAAAATACATGAGGCAACTTAAAGGAAAAATAGAAAAATTCACTTTATGGTTGAATATTTCAATGTCTCTCTTTCAGTAATTAATAAATGAAGCAGGTCGGGCGCGGTGGCTCATGCCTGTAATCCTAGCACTCTGGGAGGCCGAGGCGGGCAGATTGCTCAAGGTCAGGAGTTCAAAACCAGGCTGAGCGAGACCCCGTCTCTACCATAAAAATAGAAATTAATTGCCCAACTAATATATATAATATAAAAATCAGCCGGGCATGGTGGCTCGTGCCTGTAGTCCCAGCTACTCGGGAGGCTGGGGCAGGAGGATCACTTGAGCCCAGGAGTTTGAGGTTGCTGTGAGCTAGGCTGACACCACGGCACTCACTCTAGCCTAGGCAAGAAAGCGAGACTCTGTCTCAAAAAAAAAAAAAAAAAATGAAGCAGGCAGAAGACCAGTAAGTCTATAGATGACCTGAACAGAACTATCAGTCAATTTGTAATCCCAGCACTTTGGGAGGCAGAGGCAAGAAGATTGCTTGAGGCCAGGAGTTCAAGACCAATCCAGGCAACATAGCAAGATCTCCATCTCTACAAAACAATAGAACCACAGGTGGCACGTGTGTATAGTCATAGCTACTTTGGAGGCTAAAGCAGGAGGATCACTGGAGTCCAGGAGTTTGAGATTACAGTGAGGTATGGCCACTGCACTTTAGCCTGGGTGACAGAGGGAGACTCTTTCTCTACAAAATAGATAAATAAAATATACCATCCAACAACAGCAAAATACACATTCTTCTCAAACTCACATGGAACTTTTGCCAAAATAGATCACCATAAAACACATCTTTACAAATTTAAAAGAATAGAAATTATATAAAGAATATTCTCAGATCACAATAGAATTAAACTAAAAGTCGATAGTGGAAAGATAGCTGGAAAATCTCTTAATGTCTTTAAAATAACACCGTATTAAAAAACCCATAATGGGTCAAAGAAGTTTCAAGAGAAATTTTAAAATAAATCACTTTAAACAAAAATGAAAATATAACTTATCACAATTTGTGGGATGCAGTGAAAGCAGTGCTTTAGGGGGAATTTATAGTGATGAGTATATTTATTAGAAAATAAGAATGATCTAAAATCAGGAAACTAAGTTTACACTTTAGGAAACTAATGAAAGAAGAGCAATTTAAACCTAAAGCAAGTAGAAGAAAATGAATAATAAAAATTAGGTCATAAACTAATAAAATTGAAGACAGGAAAATAATAAAGAAAACCCCATGAAACTCTAAAGCTGGCTCTTATAAAAGAAAAGGAATCAAATGGATTTTCTAAAATTTAAAAATACAAAAAATAAATTTTTTTGAGACAGGATTTGGCTCTGTTGCTGGGCCATCATAGCTCACCGCAGCCTCCAACTTCCAGGCTCAAGTGATCCTCCCAGGCATGCTAGAGTGCACCACCATGCCTGGCTAATTTTTTTTTTAGAGGCTGGAGGGACCCACTATGTTGTCCAGGCTGTTTTCATACTCCTAGCCTCAAAGAATCCACCCACCTCAGCCTCCCAAAGCACTGGGATTACAGTCGTGAGTCACTGCACTCACCTAAGAAAAAGATTTTTAAAAACCCAATTTAAAAAATGGGCAAGAGACTTGAAGAGACACTTCAAAAATGATCTCCAGTTGGTCTATAAACTTATTAAAAGGTATTCAACATCATGAGTCATTAAGGAAATGCAAATTAAAACAAAATACCATTACACCCCAACAGAATTGCTACACTTAAAAAAATTTTACAATCTACTGGCAACAATACGGACCACCTGAAGCTTTCATATAATGCTGGTCTGAGCATAAATTGGTGCAATTGATTTAGAAAACAGGTTGATATCAGCAATTAAAGTTGAACCTACATATACCTACTATGGCTCATCAATTCCACTCCCAAGTGTATAGCCATTCTTAAATGTTAACATGCATTAGAAACATCTGGAGGCATTGATAAAAGCAGATTACTGAAAACCAGTTTCAGAACTGCTGCTTCAGTAGTTCTGGAACCTGAGAATTGTATTTCTAAGAAATTCTCAGATGATATTGATGCTGCTGGTCCAGGGACCACACTTTGTGAACCACTGGCTTAGAGAAACGCATACATATGTACATAGGAGACATATAGAAGAATGTTCATAATAGCAGTATACATAATAATCCCAAACTGGAAACAACAGTGAAAATGTCCCAACATTAATAAATGTCTATCAGCAGTGAAATGTGTAGATAAATTATAGCATATTTGTACAATAAAATACTACAGCAATAAAGACAAAGATGCCCGATAAAGACAAGATGAAAAAATAGAAGAAAAAAGTAAAATAAAAAAAGAGAAATAAACTACAGCTTCACAAAGCCAAACAAAAACAGAATACCTATTATATTAGATCATTAAATATGAAATGTCCGATTTCAAATCGAAAGTTTAGCTTATTATATCTCAAACAAGAAGCAGTACAATTAATCAAAGTATGTGCCTACTTAGCACTGTTAGCACAGTGTTGCAATCTTAACAGTAGTTTGTTTATGCCAGCAGCAAAGAAGCTTAGAGAGCAAGTGGCAATGAAATTGCAAAAGGCATTTTCCACAGCTTGTTAAGAATTGAATATTTTTCCTTGCAAGAAGTAGTCCAGGCCGGGCACGGTGGCTCACGCCTGTAATCCTAGCACTCTGAGAGGCCGAGGCAGGCAGATTGCTCGAGGTCAGGAGTTCGAAACCAGCCTGAGCAAGAGCGAGATCCCGTCTCTACTATATAAATAGAAAGAAATTAATTGGCCAACTAATATATATAGAAAAAATTAGCCGGGCATAGTGGCGTATGCCTGTAGTCCCAGCTACTCGGGAGGCTGAGGCAGGAGGATTGCCTGAGCCCAGGAGTTTGAGGTTGCTGTGAGCTAGGCTGATGCCATGGCACTCACTCTAGCCTGGGCAACAAAGCGAGACTCTGTCTCAAAAAAAATTAAAATTAAAATTAAAAAAAAAAAAGAAGTAGTCCAAAGCCTGGAAGAAGTGGTAGTCGGTTGGTGCAAAGCCTGGTGAATACAATGGATGACAGAGAGTTTCCAAGTCCTACCTCTGCACTTTGGGCAGTGTTGTTTGTGCAACATGTGGTCAAGCATTGTCTCGCAAGAGGACTGGCCTGTCTTTATTGACCAATCCTGGCAGCTTAAGCACAAGCATCCTCATCATTTCATCCAGTTGGTTGCAGTAGACATCCGCTGTAATCAATTGACTAGGCTTCATGAAGCTGTAGTGGATAACAAACAGCACTACACCACCAAACAGACACCATTAGCTTTTTCTGATAAATGTTTGGTTTTAGATTGTGTTTCGGCACTTCATTTTTATCCAACCATTGTGCCAAATGCTTGTGATTGTCAAAAAGTTCCCATTTTTCATCATGTGTCACAATACAGTGTAGAAATGGTTCACCTTTGTATCGTGACAGCAAAGAAAGGCAAGCTTTGTTTGATACAATTTCTCTTCTGACATTCATTTAATTCATGCAGTACCCATCTATCCAGCTTCTTTACCTTGCCAATTTGTTTCAAATGGTTCAATATTGTTGGAATAGTAACATCAAACTTTGCTGCTAATTCATGCATAGGTTGAGATGGATTCACTTCAACTACAGCTTTCATCTCATCCACCTTCATCTCAGGCCACCCATGTGGGCTCATTTTCAAGATTAAAGTCACCAGAATGAAACTTAAACCATCAATGTACTGTGCATTAATTAGCCATATCCTTCCCAAACACTTTGTTGATATTTCAAGCTGTCTGCGCTGCATTGGTTCCACAATAGAACTCATATTCGAAAATAACACTAATTTTTGACTTATCCATGGTTTCACAAAACTTGCTCTAAATTCTTTTTGAAAGATAATTACAAGCCAAACTATGTATTTGAAAATGAAGATGTACCTTCACAATAAAAGAAAGGAAGTGTCAAAATGAAATGTCAGAGATATCAACTGTCAAACTTAGTACTTAAGTAAATCGGACACTTCATACCGAATAAACTAATGCGATCCATTTCTATAAAGTTAAAAATAGGCCAACTACTTCTTGTGGATCATATTGAGGAGATTTGGGACTAAAGGAAAATCTCTTCTGGGCCCTACCAAATTGTTTCTACTCAAGAAGTGCCCAGAGGGAATAAACATGGCAACACCCGGAGGCCTGGCATGGTCCCAGCTGGCACTGGTAGATGAGTGAATTAGTCTTTGGCAAGGCACAGTTGTTCCATCAATTTGGGCAAGTCAGTTTACTTATGAAAATACGATACAAATAAGGCCACAAACACATGTAAGTTGATATCAGGTAGATTGAATCAATCCAAATTAAAAGAGTAAAGACTAAACTTGAATTAGCAGCAATGAGGAAATGCCTTCCAGCAACCATCTGAGCCCCAGAGTCTTAGAGATTGACACTGAAGCTCTGTGAAAAAAAGAGGCAATTGGATGGTGTGTGACAGTTCCCTTGTCCTAGTAAGAACTCACAGCCTTTTCTCCAATTCCCGGAGCTAAGGCAATTCACAGATATGGAGCGCTTCGACTGAATGGCAATGTGCCTTAAGCAGACACAGTGAATCTTCCTCCAAATCTTCCCCCAGAAGGATCTGGAGCTATTTACAAGATCAGTAATAGCACTGGGGGAAAGGATGCATACAAACATTCTGGGTTACTAGAAACTTGTTCTCAATAGAGGATAGTCCACAAAGACCCGAAACACTACTGTGATCACTTATGAGTGAGAACTTATGGATGTCAGGTAATAAATGGAGTTGTGGCCACTGTCTGCTTTACAGTAGTCTAGTGGATTGTAGACGCATTTTGTGGTAATCTCTGTCCCAGGATATGGTGCAAATAGATAAACTTTGTTATTGGTAAAATCTCTGTTTTGGTTCTTTCATCTGTAAAGTGAAGGTTATTTTGGTAGAAATGGCCCAGTGGAAGCACCTGGAATTACCTCCCCCTTTCAAAAGTATGTACCCAAAACAATTCTGCATCCCTAGGTGAATTTCAGAGATTAATACCTCCATCGGGGACTTGAGAGATATAGATGTAGCTATTCCTGTCATATTCATATTTAATTTGCCCATTTGTCCTGTGAAATTGAAAGGTGAAGTATGAAGAAAAAACATATATTATAATAACCTTGGCAGGTTGATGATGCTAATTGCAGCTCTATTCCCTAATCTTCAGCCATTGATCTAGAACTGCACTGTCCAATATGGTAGCCACTAGTGATATGTGGCTATTGAGCACTTGAAACATGGCTAGCCCAAACTGAGATATGCTGTAAGTAAAACATGCCCTGATTCTGACTTTGAAGACTTAGTATGGAAAAAGAAGTACAAAATATCTCAATAACCTTTTATATGGATTACATATCAAACTAATTTTTTGATATATTGGGTTAAATAAAACATTAAAATTGATGTCACCTGTTTTTTACTTCCTAAATGTCACTACTAGAAAATTTCTAATTACATACATAATTACAAATTATATTTCTACTGGACAACACTGATTTAGAAAATTCTTTCTTTTCCATTCTTATCAGGAAAGACAGAAGGAGCTTCACATTTACATGGCAGAGACAATAGTATACCCTTGGACTCTCACTCCAGGGCTATGTCAGCTTTCCTGTTCTCTGTAAAAATATGGTCTGGAAAGACCTTTTTTTTACTTTGATATCTACAACGGGCTGAATGTTTGTGTTCCCCCAAGATTCATATGTTGAAATTCAACCTCCAATATATGAGGAGGTAGGGCCTTTGAGAGGTAAGTAGGTCATGGCTGGAGCCCTCATGAGTGAGATTAGTGCCCCTGTAAAAGGGACCCTAGAGAGCTCTCTTGCCCTCTCTCCTCCATGTTAGAATACAGTAAGAAATCAGCAACCTGAGAGAGAGCCCTCATCAGAACCCAACCATGTGGGGCCCTGATCTCAGACATCCTGTCTCCAGAACTGTAAGAAATCAGTTTCTGTTGTTTATAAGCCAACCAGTCTATGGTAATTTTTTATAGCAGCCTAAACTAAGAAAATATCCCACAGAAAATCACTGAATTCTGTTACTATGATAATATTGGGCTAATTAGGTAGGGTAAGCAGGAAATCGCAATTACCCTAGAGGCCATAAGGCACACACATAGAAGAAGAATCTCCAGAAAGTTCTGGCTAGGCCTGGGTGCTCATGCCTATAATCTCCACACTTTTGAGAGGCCAAGGCAGGAGGATTGCTTAAGCCCAGGAGTTTGAGACCAACCTGGGCAACATAGTGAGACCCCATCTCTAAGGGAGACAGAGAGAGAGAGAGAGACAGAGAGAGAGAGAGACGGCGTAGGTTCAGAGTGCTATCTCATTAATGACGTGCCTAGTTGTCTGGCATATTGAGATGCCCTCTTTATTGTGAGATAAATTACTTTACCTTGGACACTTACCACAATAAAGAAAAGATGGTAGCCTTTTGTTTGTCACAGAATTCCATTGTTATAGCTAAGAGGTTGGCTGGATGGCCAGGGACTTGAATAAAACAAGATTTAAAGATCTATGACAAGGAGGTTTGAAATGGACCCCTTGGAATGAACATGGGGTGTGCAGAGAGTGATGGTTTCTGAGTGAATGACCATCGGAAAACATAGCCTGCGCAGAAGCCTGTCAATAACCAAATGAAATGACCTGTTCTGTGGATATCAGTCATCCTCTGTCCCCAGCCACCCTAGGGCTTTCTTGATGAGTCCACGTACTAATGGATATTATGGCAGGGATTGAGGTTGTGCATGGGCTTAACAACATAGACCTCCCCACCAAGAATGATCTGGTTACAGCCACATCTGGATACCAATTTGCCAACAGTAGAGGACAATGTTGAGCCCCCCCCCATATGGCCCACCAGCAACCTGATGACAGATTTTTATTCTAAATTCCTTTCACTGTGAAATGAAGAAGTGATTTATATTCTGGATATGGATTTGCCTTTCCTGCCCATAATGCCTCTGTCAGCATTCGCTCACCATTAGTGAATATGCAGAATGCTTTATCGATCAGGGTTCTGAAACCAAGGAATAAAGGGTCATATAGGGAGCCAGGGGAATATATACCTTGGGCCCCTCTCAGTATTGCACTTCATAATCTCTGAAGAAATGTTTGTTTCCCATCTCTTGACTGACGAGTTTTCAGGTCCTACTATCTAAGGGAGGAATGCTTTCACCACAGAGATGGTAATGTTGAATTGGAAACTGACACTGAGACTTGGGGTCACTTGGGGTTCCTCATGCCATTGAACCAATAGACAGATGTGGGTGTCACTATATTAACCACAGTGATTGACTTCAATTACCAGGGGGAAGTTGAGTTGCTGCTATAAAATGAAGGCAAAGAAGATTACTGGAACCCAAAGGATTCATATGGGCTCTTTCTATTATCTTTCCCAGGAATCTTGGGTCAATAGAAAACTGTAGATGCCAAATAAAGCCAGAGACGTCAAAGATTCGGATCTTGCGGAAATAGGATTTGCCTCAGACTGCCAGTTCAAAAATCTCATCCAGTCAGATGCTGACCAAGGTAAGAGGGTCATAAAATGGGTAGAGGAATAAGGAAGTTGTTTTTATCAATTTAGGCCTCTGGACCAGCTACAGAAGCAGAGATTATAGATGTTGTGTTTGAAGTAAGTTGGCATGGGCCAGGCTTGGTGCCTCATGCCTATAATCCTAGCACTCTGTGTAGCTAAAGCAGGAGGATCGCTTGAGGTCAGGAGTTTGATACCAGCCTAAACAAGAGTGAAATCCTGTCTCTACCAAAAATAGAAAAAATTAGTTTGGCATGGCAGTGTGCACCTGTAGTTTCAGCTACTTGGGAGGCTGAGGCAGGAGGATCACTTGAGCTCAGAAGTTTGAGGTTGCAGTGAACTGTGATGATGCCACTGTACTCTAGCCAGGGTGACAGTGAGAGACTCTGTTATATATATATATATATATATAAAAGTTGGCATTAAAGTTTTTTTTTTTTTTACAATACCATTTCTCTTCCCAGCTACTTTATATTAGGAGAACTTGTGTTGGACAATGTTTTAGGTCTCATATGAAAGTGTGTCTGAATTAAGAGATGTGTATGTCATTTATAATAAGGGTAGAAGTTTTCATCCAAACAAAGGACAAGAGTAGAAGCTAGGCTAGATAGTCACCATTTTCCCACCCATAGTCATGCTCCATCCTTCTTCACCCTGCTCTATGCCCCCAGGTTGATGTCTATAGATTGCATCAACCACAAGCTCTTGCTCACTGGCTTCTGGTTAGATTTGGCTGATACTAGGTATTGGCATATTCAGAGGCCAAAAAGAGAGAGACGCCAAGGTACATATTCCCCTGGCTCCCTATATGACCAGCTGTGAATTGACATAGGTTATATTCCTTTGCCTGTCCATACCTTTATAAATAGTTCCTCCATTAAATGCTTCTTATTTACTCTGATTGAGTGTATTATCTGTTGCTGGCCAAGTGCAAGACTGATACTTGGGTTTAACAGAAGATTGCACATAGCTGAAGAGAAATATTAGTAAACTAGAATTTAGTTCAAAAGAAAATATCTAGAATGAGGTATGGAAAGATAAAATGGAGAATACAAAAGATAAGCTAGATAGAGGATAACACAAGAAAGTCTAACATATATTTACTTGAATAGCCATTATTACTCCTAAAACCCAGATTGGGCTCTAAATTTGGTTTTTAATAAAAGATACCAAGTTTCTTTAGAGAAATGGCTGCTTCCATGTCTGCAGCAGGGAATAAAAGAGATGAACCTGGTACATCTTGGAGTGACAGAAAGCAAGGGAGCTTTTAATGATTAATGGGATGTTTCAAAAGGACACCAGAGACAGCTCTAAAAAGCTTTCACTGGTTTAATCTGGGACCATTTGAATATCAAAAAGAATAATTACTATAATTTATTGGCATACACTGAACATATAAAAATCCATGCTGCTATGGTAATACTCAAAAAAGAACAATCATAAAAATGTTTTTAATGTATTTGTCATTGTTAGAGGCTACTATTACACTATATCAACTCATTACTGTGCAAATGGGTAAAGAGAAAAAACTAAGAATGTATGCTACCTTTCCAGTTGGAGTTGTATTTCAGGGTAACTCAGCCCAGTTGATGAGAGAAAATCCTTTTCTATGAAATAAAATCATTGAATAAATGTAAAAGGAATGACAGAATAGAAAAATCACAGTTTTAAAACCTCTAATGAAAAAATTTAGTCAAGGATCATCAATGAACAGTAAAACCATTTGGTGAAAAATTGATGGGGAACTAGATATTCTCCTGGTGCCAAAATATCATCCCATGGATAACATGCTGGTCACATTAGGAAAGCATAATTTTACATACAAAGACCTGGCTCAAACCAGTTGTCAATTTTGGCATCACTAATAGTGGAAAAGCCAGACATCATGCATTTTCTGAAGTAATGTAATCAGAGGCATTTTGCTTTTAAAATTCTTTAATGTAATCCAATCACTACTTCATATACAACTTCTAGTTTATAGGAAATACAAAAGATAAACAGGTTATACACTGGAGAAATGTCTGGAAATATACCACAAAGAAACGACCAGACAAATCTAGAAGGTGTGGAGTTCTAAAGAAAAATCGATCTGGTCTCTCAAAAAGACAATCTCAAAAATGGGGGGGCAAGAGATAATGTCCATGCTAATTTAAAGAGAATTAAGAAACATAACTAAATGCAATGGTGGTCTCTGACACCTATTTTGAACAAAACAGCTGGAAAAGGGCATTTTTGGAAACAATTTGAAAAATTCGAATATGAACTGAGCATTAAATGACACTAGGGAATTGTTGAAAATTTTGTAGGCGTCATATGGCATTTTGGTTATGTGGGGAAATGTCCTTGTTTCTTGGAGATGCATATTGAAATGTTTCTAAGGAAAATATGATGTCTATCATTTATGTTTGAATACTAAAAAGAAGCAAATATGGTTAAATATCAACTGTTAAATCTAGATGATGAGTATATGAGTATTCACTGTGCGCTCCATACCTTTTTTTTTTTTTTTTGTATTTTACAGTAAAGCAAGAGAGTAACGTGATCAAATTTAAACTTTAGAAGCCTCACTCCCCGCTTATTGGGTGACAAGAGTGGAAGCAAAAGACCAGTTAAGTAATTACTGCAATAGCTAGTGATGCAAGAGCACAGTAGTTTAGATGAGGTAGGGAGGATGGAGAGAAGTTGACTGATGTGAGATATATTTTGCAGGCAGAAACCATTAGATCGTTGATAGGCTCGTGGTGGGAGAGGGCGAGAGAAAGGAGAGTCAAAGCTCATGTGTACCGAGTGTTTAGTGTGTGCCAGTACTTCCTTTGTTCTGAGCGATCCACGTGAGTTTAACTCACCTAATCCTCACAACCACTTTGTGAGGTAGGTACCATTAGCACCTCCACTTTACAGATCAGGAAGCAGGTACAGACAGGTTAAGCAACTTGCCCAAGGTCATACCCTTAGTAGGTGGCACTGTTAGAACTGGAATTCAGACACACACGTCTAACCATTCCTGCTCTGAAGGAAGACACCAGGACCATTAATAAAGATGCCAATTCACTTTTACGCTCCACTTCTTAGGGTTTATACTCCCTGACCCACCCATCTTTCCTGGACCCCACCCGACTGTAACCCTTTTCTTCGCCAACCCTGGGACTGGGAGATAAAAGTGACGGTCCTTGAAGAAGAGTATAGGTCAAAAAGGGGTGGGGCCAAGTGGAAGTTCCAGTGAAGCACTCACTATTTGGTGGAGGAGGGATGGATTGGGTAGGTCCCCCGCTAAGACGAGGCTTTTACGCCACGCGTGACGCCAATAAGCGTAAGGGCCGGGGGTGGAGAAGTCGTCACCACCCGCCCGCGGTTTGCCGAGTTGCCGCGAGAGGGGCATGTAGACCCCGCCTCGTAGGTGGGTGGGGAGTGGCAGGCCCCGCCTTGGCCCCTCTGCCAGGCGCCCGCCAGCGTCGCTGCGGCTCTGGCGGGGAGCGAGCGCGCAGAGCCGGGAAGGATGCGGCACCCGCGGCGGCCCGGGGCTCTCGGGGCATCCGGAGGTCTCCGGCTGCTCCTCTGCCTCCTGCTGCTCAGCAGCCGCCCGGGGGGCTGCAGCGCCATTAGCGCCCACGGTCAGGAGGAAACTTGGGCGGGGGACAGTATGGGGCCGGGAGCAAAACTCGGTGGGTCTTAGGGTGAAGTGTGAAGGTAGGAAGCTCAGGCAGAAAATGTCGGGCGTGGGGGAAGGCACTGTGACAGGAGGAAGGTGAGAGGGAGTCTGAGAGGAAAGGGGCGTAGGCCTGGAGGTGGGGCTGGGAATACGGGGCGGGACCTAAGAGAATTGGGCTGGGGGAAGACTGTGGGTTCAGGAGCAAGGTTGAGGTGCATGTGGGCAGAGGGACTTAGAAACCAGCTGCAAGACCATAGGAGAAGCAAGTCGCGCTGAGGCGCCAGGGAGGTGGCGATCAGTGCTGAGAAATGGGAGGGCGAAGGGGGCAGGGAAGTAGCGGGAGGGAGAAGGAACGACCTCAGGGCAGGAAGAGTCGGGACCGCCGCAAGGGGTCCCAGCTCCGCGTAGAGAGGGGCTAGGGTTTCTCTTTAAGCCTAGAGAGACGGATCTCTGCGATCTGATCTCCTATAAGAGGGAGAAAGCTGGGGGAGGGGGCAGAAGAGGATGTAAAGGGGAGGGTCCTCTCCTGTCCCCCTCCCCACCAGGCCTGGTGCTGACTCACATCTGTGAGGACAGAGACAGTCAGCGCTGACTCACGGGCCGGGGGGGTGGGGGTGGGAGGGTGGCGCGTGGGGGAAAGGGCCCAGCCTCGCCACCTGGTGCCCTGTTTCCCCACCCGGGCTTGGAGGCCACTGCAGGGTACTTCCTGTGACGTTATGGGTTGACAGGATAGAACAGGGAGGGGTCAAGTCTTGTGGAGACTCCTCGCCCTGTCACCCCTTCCTCTGGTAATTGCCTTCAGGCGAGCCCTTGGCCGCGCCAGACTCAAAGCTTCAGCACCGGGGACAGCGCCAGCGTCTCGGGCCTGGGACAGAGTGGGAAGCGCTGCCTTAGACACAACTCACCCTTACTCCTTCACCCCACTGGGGGGAGGTGTACTAGGGTTTCCACCTCTTCTGGGTTCCAGGCCATCATAGTTAGAACGGTTTTGGAGATTTGGGGAGGAAAGTCCCCTTTTCTCCAGAATTTGGCCCAAACCTCCTGCATAGTAGTTCTGTAAGAACCTCCACCATCACTACTCCCCACACACACCTGGAAGGTTTCTTCTCATCATTCAGTTAAGCAAACTGAGGCTTTTAAGGATCCAGACTCGCAGATCCTTAGTATCCAAAGCCAGATCCCATGCATCCTTCTTTTAAGAATTCTGGGCCTCTTCCCTACTCTACTCCCAGCTTAAAGCCTTCTTTAGAATGAAGGCAGGGACAGCGTCTGCTTCCCCCTTTCCCAGCCTGTCCGTCCTCTAACCATACTATGATTGTGGGTGTCTGAGCCTCTGCTCACCTGTCTCTCTACAGGCTGTCTGTTTGATCGCAGACTCTGCTCTCACCTCGAAGTCTGTATTCAGGGTGAGTGAGGCTCAGGCATAGAACTCACAGTGTGGGATGATACAATAAGAAATGGCTGGGGGGGGCTGAAAAGGAGGAGGGCTACTGGGCTTGGGGAGAAGGGGGATTGGCCTGGAGGAGCAGAGCTCTGAGGCCAGGAGAGGAGGTGGAAGAGTGCTATCCATTCACAACTTGAACTTTGGAAAGCCTCTTGTTCAAGCCACCTGCTGACATCATTTTTGTGCTCTTAGATGGCTTGTTTGGACAGTGCCAGGTGGGCGTGGGGCAGGCCCGGCCCATTTTGCAAGTCACCTCCCCAGTTCTCCAGCGCTTACAAGGTGTGCTCCGACAACTCATGTCCCAAGGTAAGGTGAAAGTGCACTGGAGGGAAGATTGGAAGTTGGTTATCTGAGTGGGGAGGTGAGGGGCCACCTGACCTGAAGAATTCTCTTCATGGAACATTCCTATCATACCCACTTCCAGAGCATCATTTTCCCAGATCTTTCTAGAAAAGAAGGCAAGATAGGAGTGGGAGGTAGAACCCTAGAGATGAGCTGTTCACATTTGGACTCTCTGGAGGAACCTAAAGCAGGCTTCTAGAAGAAGTCACTGGAAGAGGCCAGCATCCATCTTTTTAGGACCAGCCCATAGTATAGTTTGAGTGCTCCAGATCCATGAATCTTGGGGTCCTCAGTGAGAATAACACCCCACTCATTTCATTCACTCATTCAACAAGTATTTATGGAATACTTACTCTGTGGCAGGCATAGCTTTAGGTGTTTGGTATGAATCAGGGAGTAAAACAAAGATCTCTGCATATTAGGGTTTATGTTTAGGGAATAAGTGGAGGGAACACACTATATAAGTTAAAAAATATATAGTATGTTAGAAGATGATAAATCATGGAATATTACAGCAGGATAAAGGAATTAGAAATGGTGAGTTAGGAAGCTGCAGTATTAAATTGGGTGATCAAAATAGACTTTATTGAAACTATGAAATCTGAAGAGATTCGAAAGAGATGAGGGAGTTTGCCAGGAGATTATGGGGAGGAGAGTGTTTCAGGAAGACCAAAGAGCTATAAGGCAAGAGCACAAGTTAGAGGAACACCATGGCGGCCAGGGGACTACAGTGGAGTGATGGAGAGGAAGAGTAGAAGGTGTAGTCAGGTAGGTGATGAGGGAAGGGATGCAGAGCATTGTGGGACCTCATAGGAAAACATGTGGACATTGGCTTTTAAGTAAAAGAAGAAATCATTATAAGGTACTGAGCATAGGGGTGCATGATCTAATTTATAGATCATCACTCTTGCTGCTGTATTGAAAATAAAATGTATGGAGTCAAAAGTTGATGCAGGGAGACCATTAGAAGCTACCATAATAACTCAGATAAGAGGTGTGGATTGGACCAGAATGGTTGCAGGGAAGTAGTGAAGAATGACAGAATTCTGCATATATTTTTAGGGTAGTCAGTGTGATTTCATGAAATATTGGATATGGCTATAAAGAGAGGAGTCAATTATTTTTCTGCCTTAACAACTGGATCAGTAGAAATGTCATTAATTATGATGGGGAAAATTGCAGAAGGATCAACTTGGGGGTGTTCTGTTTTAAATATATTGACTTTAAGATGTCGATTCAAGTAGAGTGGGGAGTTGAGTATATGAGATTGAATTTTGAAAGAGGTCCAAAGAGGAGATAAAAATTTGGAATTCTTTGACGTATAGAGGGTAACCAAACCAATGAGGTGGATGAGGTAACCAAAGGATTGGGTGTACATGAAGAAGAGGACCAAGGACCAAGCCCTAGAGAACTCTAATATTAAGAGGACCAGGAAAAGGAGAACCATCAAAGGAGACTGAGAAGCAGAAGCCAGTGAAGTAGGAGAAAAAACAAGAGTGTTCCATGTCCTGGAAGCCAAGTGAAAGGATATCAAGGAGATGGGAGTGGTCAACAGTGCCAAATGATGATGATGGGTTAAGTAAAATGATATATGAGAATTGACCACCAGGTTTAGACATGCAGAAGTCACTGATGGTGTGAGTGAGAGCAGCTTTGGTACAATAGTTGGGAATAGAGTGGATTAAGAGGGAATGGAAAGAATATAATTGGATACAGCCAATATAGATAACTCTTACAAGGAGTCTTGCTGCAAAGAAAAAGCAAAGAAATGGTATGATAGCTGGAGGGGAATGTGGGATCAAGCAGTATTTTTTCAAGGTTCAAGAAATTGCTTCACGTTTATATGCTAATGAGAATAATTCATAGAGAACAAAGAAAATGATAATGTAGAAAAGAGCAGAGAATGCAGGGAGGATGTTCTTGAGTAGGTGACAAGGGATGAAATCTAGTGTGCAACTGGAGGAATTGGTTTTAAATAGGAACACTGAGAGTTCGCCTAATGTTAATAGGCAAGAAGGCGGGTATGGGTGTTGACAGACCACAGAATGAGTGAAGAGCAGCACAGAGAAGAAAAACTGAGGGCGAAGAGTGAGAGAATATTCCTTTAGAATAGGTGACTGACTTTTCCTGAGAGCAGAGTTTGGGGGAAATGGTCAAATAGGAGATATGTCTCACATAAGACGATGGGGATGACAACGATGATGATGACAACAATGACAATGATATGAGGGTTTAAAACGTGTTTAGTGCTTTAGAGTTTTCTAAGTGCTTTAAGTTCCCTGATCACACTTGATCTTCATAACAGCTCCCTGAAATATGTATTATATCCACTTTATGAATAAAGAAAAGTGAGGTTCAGGATCGACAAAGAAAACAATAATAATGGTAATAATAATGATGATAATAGCATTTGTTGAAAGTTCACTCTGACAGGCACTATTCTAACTATTTGGTGTGTACATGTGTTATTTTAATTGTCATAACAATCTTAGGAGGTATAAATCCCCATTTTACAAATGAGGGAGTTGAGGCTTGAAGAGGTTCAGCACCTTGCCCAAGGTCACACAATTCATCAGTGGCAGAGGCAGGATTCAAACCCGGGCAGTCTGACTCTAATAGCTGTGCCCAAGGGTGGGACGAGGACAGCTCAGATCACCCGCTGGGTCTCTAGACCCCCTGCACTGCCCCTCTGCCCTGACAAACCCAATGCACTGCAGGGTAGGGAGTGCAGTTCTGATCCCAGTGGCCCCTCAGACTCCCAGGCCACCCCACCCTGTCCTTTTCCCTGACAGGATTGTCCTGGCATGATGACCTCACCCAGTATGTGATCTCCCAGGAGATGGAGCGCATCCCCAGGCTCCGCCCCCCGGAGCCCCAACCAAGGGACAGGTAGGCAGCGTTCTTGACAGTGCTAGCTCTTGACAGCACTAGCATGGTGAGGTTGGTGGGTCTGTGGTCTTGGAAGGAAGGGAGAAGGAAGTGGAGCCAAGGCCAGTATGCTGGGACACACGTAGAAGAGGTTCAGGGATGACCACTCTCTGATATGCTCACATACCCAACAGGGGCTGAGCTCATCCCTGGGGATCCAGAAAAACAGGAGCATTTTAAAAAATGTTTATTAAAAACCTTGACATCAAAAGAAATATCAAAGTAGTCATCAGAGACAAATTAGAAGTTTGTTGGCATAAATTGTTTTAATGTTCAGTTTCATTACTATGTGGACTTCTATAAGGCAGAAGGTACCATCATCTTTTTGTGGTCGGGGCCTCTAAATTAAAGAAAGGCGAAGCAGAAGGAAATAAATGAGGTCCATGGAGCCCAGATGATGATGTCAGGATGAAATAGGCATAGTGGCAAGGGGTGGAGGAGCAGTCCTGAATGTTTGAGCATACACTTGGAGAGGCAGGTGTAGGGACATGGCACATGGGGCAGCAGGGCCAGCTGCAGCCACAATCCATCCAGAGAAGTCTCAGCTGTCTTCCTGCTCCTGTTCTCCCCTCCTCCAGCCCCAGCCTCTGAAGCTGTGTTTCAGTGACCCAGGTGTGCTTACCAGGGAGGCAGAGACCACTGGCCCTCCTTATGCCCATGTGGCCCACTTCTCCCCTGAGGCCACCTCATTTTTTAAGATGCCAGATCTACTCTAAACTGCTGAGCCTGTGTGGCTGCCACCATCTCTGCCTTGTAGGCTCTCTACACCCTTGCTCCACACAATAAACACACACAGGCACACAGACACACAGACACACATTTTGCTTTCCTCCCCAGATCTGGCTTGGTACCCAGGAGACCTGGTGCCACTGGGCAGCTGCTTTTCCAAGGCATCCCAACTGGCTCTGCCCCTGCTGCCCAGCACCGGCTTCCACGACCACCAGTGGGTGGGGACGGAGCTGGGGCGGGCTCCCCCCTGTCCCCTCTGCAGGCTGAGCTGCTGCCCCCTCTCTTGGAGCATCTGCTGCTGCCCCCGCCACCTCCCCACCCTGCCCTGAGTTATGAACCTGCCTTGCTGCAGCCCTACCTGTTCCACCAGGTGAGCCCTCCACTCTGACCTCACCCCTGTCCCCCAGTCCGCCAGCTCTGACTTCTGCTCTTACCCAGGTCTCTGGTTTCCCACAGTTTGGCTCCCGTGACGGCTCCCGGGGCTCAGAGAGCTCCCCAGGGATGGTCAGTGTCGACCCCCTGCCCAAGGCTGAAGCCCCTGCCCTCTTCAGCAGAACTGCCTCCAAGGGCATGTTTGGGGACCACCCTGACCACTCCTATAGGGACCTTCCAGGGCCCTCACCTGCTCAGCTTTTCCAGGACTCGGGGCTGCTCTACCTGGCCCAGGAGGTGCCAGTGCCGAGCAGGGCCAGGGTGCCAAGGCTGCCAGAGCAAGGGGGCAGTAGCCGGGCAGAGGACCCCTCAGAGGGCTATGAGGAGGAACGACCAGGGGGTCGCAGGGAGAAACCGGCTTCCCCAGCAGTGCAGCCAGGTAACAGTGTGGGGACTGCTTTTGGGGAACCATGGGGGCTCCTTCCTACCTATCCATACGTTTGTTAACTTGTCATTAGAGGCATTCATACATTTAACTAACGTCTACGGAAAAGCTGATCCATGCCAGGCACTAGGGAGGCCATGGGCGTACAGTGGGGAGTGGAGATGACATGGCTCTTCTCCACATGGAGCGTTGAGAGTCCATGGCAGGGCTGAAGTTTGGTCTTCGCCCCAAGACAACCTTTCCCCAAAAGTGTGGACAGGGGCTGGGAAGAGGAGGGCATCGGTGTCCTGGTGTTTGAGCAGAATCTCTTAAATGTGCTAGTCCCTCCCTCCCTCCCTGACTGCATCGCACAAGTTCACCGCGCCCTCAGCTCTGAGCTCTGCGTCTGGCTCTTGGCAGACACGACTCTGCAGAGACTGGCGGCTGTGCTGGCAGGCTACGGAGTGGAGCTGCGCCAGCTGACCCCCGAGCAGCTCTCCACCCTCCTGACCCTGCTGCAGCTGCTGCCCAAGGGCACAGGAAGAAATCTGGGTGAGTGTCTGGGCAGAGAGCCCAGCATCTCCCAATTCCACGGAGGCCTCTTTCCCCACCTCTCAAGACCACGTGGAGCAGCCTGGAGGGGAAGAGTCAGGCTCACAGGAAGAGTTCTTCTGAGACACAGGGTCATTGCCAGCACAGGGCAGGGAGCAGGCAGGTAGGGTGGTGAGCTGAGGAGTTAGGCCAGGAAAGACTGGAGGGTGGAAGTAGTGGAAACAGAAGCCAACAGAAGGTATAAGCAAGGAAGGATAAGGAAGCATCAGGAGGGGTGGGTTGGTGACAATAATGTTCTAAGGAGGAACATGGCCAGTGCTAAGGAGAAGCCAATAATTGATAGGTAGAGGAAGGACTGAACAAAGAACACCATTGAGGGGTGCAGCAAGTGACAGAGGGAGGAGCTAATACAACAATGAATTATAAGGAGGAAGCAAAGAGGAATGAGGCCGTGCTTAGGATAAGCTCAAGAACAGTCTCTCTGACTGAGAGGAAAGAGACCACAGCAGATGTAACTGGCTCAGGGTTTCTGACCCTTTCTCCCATCTGTGCTTTGTGGTCCTTGGCCTTGGCCATTTTCCCAGACTCTTATTTTTCCTGTCTCTGCAGGAGGGGCTGTAAATGTTGGAGCTGATATCAAGAAAGTGAGTTCCCAGCAACTCCTTGACACATAAATGCCCCATGGCAGCACACCCCCTTGCCAAAACCTAAGTCTCAGGATCAAGACCCAGAATCTGTATCCTACAGCCCCTGAGTTTGGGGAAACTAAGGCCCAGAGACTGCAAGTCATTGCCTACGGTCTCACATCAATTTGATGACAGGGCTGGGACTAACAGCCAGAATTCTTGATTCACTGCTCTTTTCACTACGGTGCTCTGAGAATCCCCAGGGGAAGGGGGAAGTTGCTAGCAGGCAGGCTCCTGACCCCCTATAGTTGGAGGAGCTCTGCTTCTGTTTATTTCGTGTGTTGGTCTTTTAAGATTTTGTAGCTAAACAAAAGTTTAAATGCCGTTGCTTCCCTGATCATCTTCTACCCTGACCCCAGCTTCTCTCACTCTGAATGTCATTCCCACTCCAGCCCCAGCCTGTAGATCATTAATGACCATTCTCCACTTGTTCAACCCTTTCTTCATTCATTAGTCCACTTGGCTCACATGTTCTGGGTGCCCTCTCTGTACCCAGCACTGCCCTGGGCCCTGGGGTAGAAAACTGAGCAAGTCCCAAGCTCTACTGTGGAGAGCACAGAGTCCAAGGTATAGACCCCTTTCCCCCAGGCTCCCCACTATCCAGAGGCCACATCTCCATTCTGTCTTCTAAACAGGCAGTGGAGGGACAAGCGCAGGGCAGAGACACAGCGGAGCCTCCACCCCCCACGCCCTCCCTGCCTGGACACCCCACTGCCGGCCCCACCTCCAGTGAAGTCCAGCAGGTGCTGGGCCCTGGCTCTTCTGAGCCTCCCAAAGCTGCCACCCCCCCTGCCACACCTGTCCTGCTGGAGAAGAAGAGTCCACTGGGCCAGAGCCAGCCCACGGCAGCAGGACAGCCTTCAGCTCGGCCATCTGCAGAGGAGTATGGCTACATCGTCACTGACCAGAAGTAAGAGCTTCAGCCTGGGGAAGACTTCCAATCCGCTGGGGGTGGGGCTGGCCTGCCTGGCAGGAAGCAGAGAGCAGAAATCCATATGCAAAGAAGATGCAGGCTGCTCTGCACCCCTGGAGGTGACCTATATTAAGAAAGTGACAGAGGATTCCTCACTTTCCCTCCTCTGCCTGCGTCCCATCTCCAGGCCCCTCAGCCTGGCTGCAGGAGTGAAGTTGCTGGAGATCCTGGCTGAGCATGTGCACATGTCCTCGGGCAGCTTTATCAACATCAGGTAGACTGGTGTCATGCTGGGGTGGTGGCAGACATCTGGAAGGCAGCTTCAGCAAGGAGGTTGCTGGAGGGACTCAGGGGAGAAAGGATAGACAAGCTCTGGGGTCGGAGATATTCCCGGCTATACTGAAGGTACAGCCACACCTGGCCCCGCTGCTGGCACCATCTAGAATCTCCCTGACCTCAAGTGCCCCTGTAGGGCATCCCTGAACTGCTCCAGCCCCATCCTCTAGTGCAGCAGTCTCCAATCTTTCTGGCACCAGGGACCAGTTTCATGGAAGACCATTTTTCCACGGATGTGGGGAGGGGAGTGAGGTGGAACCCTGCAGCTGAGTCCCTAACAGGCCATGGACTACTACCAGTTTGCCGACCAGAGGTTGGGGACCACAGCTGTAATGGGGAGAGGGCCCAAGCTAGCCATTTTTTTGGAGTCTAGGGTCTAGCGTGGGTAAGGTAGTAACATAGCTCCTATTTGGCAGTGTGGTAGGACCAGCTCTTACCTTCCGCATCCGGCACAATGAGCAGAACCTGTCTTTGGCTGATGTGACCCAGCAAGCAGGTAAATACCTTCCCAACCTCAATCCCAAGCTTGTCCCCAGCCTCAGCCCCCTCCCTACTAGAATATATCCAGCCTTGTGGCCGATGCTCCCTTGAAATGTTCCCAGCCAACATGGGCCCTGCCTGCCACCTGGCATAGTACGACCTGGGGTAGAGACCACATGAGGCTGGAGGGAGCCTGACCTGCATCTTCCCCGCAGGGCTCGTGAAGTCTGAACTGGAAGCACAGACAGGGCTCCAGATCTTGCAGACAGGAGTGGGACAGGTATGTGCTAACTGGAGAATCAATCAAAGCCCCACCCGATGTTGCCCACAAGACGTGGAGGCAAAGCTGATGGGAGAACTGAAGCCGAAACCTCTTGTACTTGATGGGAGGTGCCTTTGCCCAAGCATCCCCACCCCCTGTAGTTCTCCTTCTGACCAGCAGATGGCCCAGGTGGCTCCTCCCTCAGGACCAAGCCCTCCTGTGGTTGACAAGAACCAGCTGAGCCTTCTAGGGCAACTGTTCTTTTTCTTTTCTTTTCTATTTTTTATTCTCCCTGTGCAAGGAGTGAAGTTTCCAAATTCCAAGGGAAATCCTTTCACAGAAAGGACATTATACTCAAAATAATGTTTCTATTCTGCATCCGACACTGATGCCTCACATTCTACTATTCAATTTCTTGGGTTCCCTCTCCTCTTCTCTATGTCCACATTTAAATGCACATACTCCTGGTGGGTGTCATCCGCTGAGTCTCTGGCACTGTAGTGTGATTGAGTTGGCCCGATGAGGGTTGAGAAGGAGGATCTGAGCCCTTCTGCCTGCACCTTCATACTCCTACCCTCCTAGCTTTGCCCCAGATATCCTAGCAGGGAGTGTGGCATGAGACAGGAGCGAGGAGCAGCTCCTAAATCCCCCTGCCACTGCCCCCCTTCATTCTAGTCTTGTCCCCACAGAGAGAGGAGGCAGCTGCGGTTCTTCCCCGAACGGCACACAGCACCTCTCCCATGCGCTCGGTGCTGCTCACTCTGGTGGCGCTGGCAGGCGTGGCTGGGCTACTGGTGGCTCTGGCCGTGGCTCTGTGTGTGCGGCAGCATGCGCGGCAGCGGGACAAGGAGCGCCTGGCAGCCCTGGGGCCTGAGGGGGCCCATGGTGACACTACCTTTGAGTACCAGGTGTGCATCCCCAGAAGCTTGTTGAGAGGAAACGCAGGGGGCCTGGGAGTCTGGGTCTTGTGTGGAGCGAGGGTGGGAGCTGAACGGGAGTGAGCCCCCATCCCTGGGAATGTCCAGGCGGAGGCCACAGAGCCCCAGTGTGGGGACAGTGGAGGCCTTTCCTAATGGATGAGAATTGGGAGCAGATGGTTCTTAAGCTTCTTCCCAGTGCTGTGATTCTGGGGTTCTGGGATTCCACTCTGTCATACCTGAGGTTGTCATAAGCATCACCCAAGCAGAACTACCCTGAAAAGATGAGGCCAGGGCAGAATATCGTACCCCAGAGAGGTTGGATTTCATGGAAAAGCAATCAGGGATGAGCCCAGGGCTCATACTTGAACCCAGGGCCCTGTTGAAAGGCTTCAGGGAACTCTTGGACCTCACTTGATCCTTCCTCTGCAGGACCTGTGCCGCCAGCACATGGCCACAAAGTCCCTGTTCAACCGGGCGGAGGGTCCGCCGGAGCCTTCCCGGGTGAGCAGTGTGTCCTCGCAGTTCAGCGACGCGGCCCAGGCCAGCCCCAGCTCCCACAGCAGCACGCCCTCCTGGTGCGAGGAGCCTGCCCAGGCCAACATGGACATCTCCACGGGACACATGATTCTGGTCAGGACAGGGCCTGGGCCTGGAGGGGTGAGGGGACAGCATGGCAGGAGAGGCAGGACTGGCAGCGTGGGCCACAGCCAGGCTGTACTGCCCCTGCAGGCATACATGGAGGACCACCTGCGGAACCGGGACCGCCTGGCCAAGGAGTGGCAGGCCCTGTGTGCCTACCAAGCAGAGCCAAACACCTGTGCCACTGCGCAGGGGGAAGGCAACGTCAAAAAGAACCGCCATCCCGACTTCCTGCCCTGTGAGTGAGCCCTGCCGGCTGACCTGGCCCAGCTCTGCCTCTGCTGGGAGCTCTGGAGGGCTTGGGGGAGAGGGTGGGCGCCTGGTTCAGGCTGAGTGGCAGAGGTGCCAGGACTCCAGTGACCGGAGGGCCATCCGGGGTGGGGTGCGGGTCTGTGCAGATGACCATGCCCGCATCAAACTGAAAGTGGAAAGCAGCCCTTCTCGGAGCGATTACATCAACGCCAGCCCCATCGTGAGTGTCCCTGACTCCGGCCCCCACTCCTGCCCTGTCTTTATCCTGCCCCTATACATTCCATTCCCCCGTGGTCACTGCAGTTGAGGGGCCTGATATCCTAGCGTGGAAATGGGGATTGTCAGCCTTCCCAGACCCTAGCCTCCTCCCTTTGACCAAGCCTCTCCCTAGTAGCATTTCCTATTCTGGCTCACGATGTATCTTCCCTGCCCCCAGATTGAGCACGACCCTCGGATGCCAGCCTACATAGCCACTCAGGGCCCACTGTCCCATACCATCGCAGACTTCTGGCAGGTGGGTTCTTGGAGAGAGGACTTCTCTAGGGCACTGATGGCTAGCCAGGGCCAGCCAGATCCCAGGAAGGTTAGAGTGGAGCTCACCTGGGTCTCTGTCCCCAGATGGTGTGGGAGAGTGGCTGCACTGTCATTGTCATGCTGACCCCGCTGGTGGAGGATGGCGTCAAGCAGTGTGACCGCTACTGGCCAGATGAGGGCTCCTCCCTCTACCACGTATATGAGGTCAGCAGGACCCCACAGCAAGGGGACAATGGGCAAGGGGAAAGGGGATGATGGCCTATTAATACATACATGAACATATATGTATATAAATGTATATATGCATTCCATATATATTCACATGCATATACATATATGTGTGTCCTGTCCAGGGTCAAAAAGCATTTGTAGGAACTTATAAAGGTACAGAAATAAAACTATGAAATCACCAAAACTGAGGTAAGAAGCTAAGAGCAAAGTGTATATGAGACAAGGAAAATAAGTAAACTTAAAGACCAAAATTTAGGACTTATTTTAATTGAGCCTAACTTAGCTGTGATTTTTTATTTTTTTTTTTGAGACAGAGTCTCGCTTTGTTGTCCAGGCTAGAGTGAGTGCCATGGCGTCAGCCTAGCTCACAGCAACCTCAAACTCCTGGGCTCGAGCGATCCTTCTGCCTCAGCCTCCCGAGTAGCTGGGACTACAGGCATGCGCCACCATGCCCGGCTAATTTTTTATATATATATCAGTTGGCCAATTAATTTCTTTCTATTTATAGTAGAGACGGGGTCTTGCTCTTGCTCAGGCTGTTTTTGAACTCCTGACCTTGAGCAATCCACTCACCTCGGCCTCCCAAGAGCTAGGATTACAGGCGTGAGCCACTGCGCCCGGCCCTTAGCTGTGATTTGCCTGGTGACTAAACCAAAGAAAGAAATACCACCAGTCACATATGTTGCTTATATAAAATAGAAACGGTCCTGGTATGGTGGCTCACACCTGTAATCCCAGCACTTTGGGAGGCCAAAGCATAAGGATTGCTTGAGCCCAGGAGTTTGAGACCAGCCTGGGCAACATAGTGAGACCCCATCTCTATAAATAGTAATAATGATAATAATAAATTAACCATGTGTGGTGGTGCACACCTGCAGTCCTAGCTGCTCGGGAAGCTGAGGCTGGAGGATCATCAGGGGTCAGGAGTCCCAGGCTGCAGAGAGATATGATTGGGCCACTGCACTCCGGCCTGGGTGACAGAGTGAGACCCCATTGCAAATGTATAAATAAATAAATAAAAGAAAATAGAAACAAACTTTTTCATTTGGAGAGAAGGTAAGTAGGGAGGAACTGGGCAGAAGCAAAGTGTGGGAAGGAGGAAGAGCTTCTAGACACATGCGGGCAGGTGACTCCCCTGTGAGATAACAACTTAAGAACACAGCTGAAGCTTCCTATTACCAGATGAGCCTGGATAATAGTTTTTCATCACCGAGTGAGCACTCAACAATCTTTCTAAAAAGCCTTTTATTGGTCCTGCTCGTGGTTAACCGCTTCGGTCCGGCGCTCACCGGCTGCGAAACCTTGCCCACAGCGGGCTCTCATAGTCCGCAGGATGGTGTGTGCTGGGCATCGACGACCAATCCGTTTTGCTCTTGTGTGACGAGGACAGCTTTAAAGCACTGAAAGCTTGTTTTACTTTACAGGCAGCTTTACTTGTAATGTGAATCAGAATAGGTAACATATACATGTATGTTTTATTACCTTATTTTTAAATGTCCACAATTTTATTTTGATAAATGAAAAATTAGAAAAGTCAAGTTTTGTTATTAACACTAACGTCGACGCTGGGCTGTGCGCGTTCATCTGTGCTGTCGACTACAGTCGACGCTCGTGCCGAAGTGGTTTTAATGAAAGAAATCAAATAAAAATATTATAGAATTTCATCAACATTTCAGGTATGCTAAGCACGACACTTTGGTAGACCGTGCGAGGAAGAGGAAAGAGAAACTCGGACCTCAAGCAGCTCCCAGCAGTAGTTGTGTCTAGGTGGGAAGGCTACCAGCAGTCCTGAGCAATAGATAGGTGACAGCCAGCCAAGGTTTTTTCCTGGGGACAGCTGGGACGGTTGGGGCGGTGGGTGGGTACGCTTCCTGGGGACTTGGAATTTGATCCCGCCAGAGAAGGTCGCGAGGAGCGTGCACGCAGACGTGGAGCTGGGGGCGCCCCTCCGTGCTCAGGCCTGGGCCCCCCTCTGCAGGTGAACCTGGTGTCGGAGCACATCTGGTGCGAGGACTTCCTGGTGCGCAGCTTCTACCTGAAGAACGTGCAGACCCAGGAGACGCGCACGCTCACGCAGTTCCACTTCCTCAGCTGGCCGGCAGAGGGCACCCCGGCCTCCACCCGGCCCCTGCTGGACTTCCGCAGGTGAGCGCGGGCGCGCAGCCGGGCTGGGGGGCGCCGGCGTGGGACCGCCCGGGACAGGCGCCCAGGAGCCTGGGCGGAGAGCGGCACCCGAGCCGGGGACCGGGACCCGGGCTGCCCCACGATCCCCCAGCCCACTGGCTCCTCCTGGGCCCCCAGGTGTGAGCCCTCGAGACCCCACCCTCCCGCCCCCACAACCAGGAAGGGTGGTCCGTCTGGCCCATGCCACACGCCTCCCCACCCGCGTGGGCCAGCTGCGTGTCTGGTCTCACTCTGCTGCTCTGCTCGCTCCCGCTCACGCCTTCTCCTCCCTGCCTCTCTGTGCCTGGCCCCTTCCCCACCTGCTTCCCTCGAGAAGAGCCTGCCTTATTTCCAGCCCCCCTCCCTCCCTTGTTGGCTCCCTCTCCTTGGCCTCTGCTTCCTGTCTCTTTCTGTTTCCACCTGTCTGGCTCTCCCCAGGCCCCAGCACTATGCTCAGTCCCTGCTACTCCCTCCATCTCCCCCTTCTACCATCTCCTCTTCTTTATCCCTCTCCCTGTCTTTTTACCTCTATTCATATTTCCCTATGTGTCTTTCATTCTTCCCCGTTTCCTCTTTCTTCCTTTTCCTCTTCTCTCTCCCCCATCTCTCTTTCTCTCTCTGTCGCTATCCCTGTCTCACTCTTTTCCCTCTGTCTCTATTCCTCCCTCTTGGCACCTCAACTTTGTTCTGTCTCTTCTTCTCTCTCTCCCCCCTCCTCTGTTTTTCTCCACCTCTCTCCCCTATCCTTATTTATCTCTGCCTCTGTTTGTCCCTGTCTCTCCCTGTCCCTTCCCTTCCCTCTCCCTTCTTCCCTCTTTCTCTCTCTCTCCCTCACGGCTGCCAGTGTCATTTTTGTGATCTGCAGCTAGTATTCTCACTCCAGTTGCATAGTCACAAAAGTGATCATTGGCAGGTGTGGCTGCTGCATGGACAGACAGGACAATGGGGCTGGGGACCACCCCAAGCTGGGGGCTGGGGACACAGGGAAGAGGCAAAGACTGTCAAAGGGAGTGCAGAGGATCTCCAGAAGTCTTGAGGACTCAGTGGAGCAGGTGGGGGCTGGGACAGGAAGCCTACCCTGTTCTGACACTGATTCCCACACCAGGCCAGGCCTCCAGCATCTCCCGCCTTTCCCTGCCCCAGGCAGGTGGCTGGGAAGCCTGCCACCACAGGGAGGGGCCCCGCCCACACTGCACCCTCCTGCTTCTCTGTCCCTTGCCAAGCTGGCCTGAGGTCTGTAGGTGCTGGGCAGAGGAGCAGAGCTGGGGGTGGGGATCTGGGTATAGTTTTGGAACCTCAAGACAGTGCTTTCTAACTGGGTCCTCGGGCCTGCGGCAGACGCATCTTGAAAGCAATGCCAGGGTAGCGGAGCTATCTCCTTTTTTCTATTTAAAAAATCTTGATAGAACTAGTACATGAGTATGTTTTAAGGCTGAACAGGTAAGCTAAAAGGTTTCTTTGCTTTAGGCCTGAATAATGTAAACTTGGTTGGCATTAGACATACAGAACAAATTAATTATTGCTTAATAAATGCAGTTTGGTGACGGTCCACCAGAGGGAAGGCAAATTAACAAAAGAAGTCCTAGAAAGTCACCCTGAGAAGGTTCTTTGACCTCCTGCTGTTCCCTTACCTGTGAGAAGAGGATGATGACACATACTTTAGAGGGTTGTTATGAGCTTTAACAGACTGCAGTACGTGAAATCTAGTTAGGTGCCTGGCCCCATAAGGGCTCTAGAATAGACTTAACTATTCTAGAGACTACCTATTATCATTATTATTAAATGCATGGAAACCACTGTTGTGACTACTGTTCAACCCCAGCCCTCTGACATACCAGACAATGTGCTAGAAAAACCATGTGATCGCCTGTAAAACTGTTCTAAGTCACCTGGCCCCTTAGCTGGAGGACCCCTAAGTTCCAAGCTTCCCCTGGAACAATCTTATAACCCCTAAGAAGGTCTTCCCTAGTCCTGGCCCAGAGGGGATAGCAGGGATTTACAGGTGATTCTCAAAACAGAGGGTCATAAGAAAAAGGGCAGGTTAGACAGGGCCACTGAGAAAGGGCAGAAGCCCTCTGCTCCTTGCTGAGCTGTGCTCAGGGGGGCAGCAGACAAGAGTCTGAGGTCCAAGTGGACCCCAAGTCGGAATATAACCCAGCCACAGAATGCTCATCCTGAGGTGAAGCTGCTCCACGGGCAGCAGCACAATATTCTGAGTTGAGGGGTTGTCCTCCCCTGGCCAGAGGAACTCTGTCCCCAGGGTGAACATACATCACAGCTGGTGAGGGCCACTAGGAGCCTGAGAAGAGAATAGCCTGGGTGGTTGTAGGGGATGGCAGAGGGGCCGAGTAGGGATGTGGCAAGACTGACACCCTAAAAGTCACCAGAAAGCCTACCCCCTTGGACTTCTGATAGAGGCAGCTGTTAACATTCTTACATGTTGTCATTCATAGTGGCTTTTTATTGCACACCTACTTTGTGCCAGACCTTTCACTTAGCTCTTTACACAGATTATTTCATGTAACTGTTGTAAGGAACCCTAAGGAGAAAGTCACCATTATTATTACGCCCCTTTTACAGGTAAGAAAACTGAGACTCAAAGAGTTTAAATCAGTTGTTCCAGGTGCATAGCTTGGGCACATAGCTTTTAAGTGACAAGGCAAGCCCAGTGCCACCCACACCAGCTCTGATTCTTTGCCTGCAGCTCTGACTCCTTCCTCCGGCCCTCTTCCCCCTCCGCCCTGGACAGCTGGGGAGAAAAGAAGAAAGAGAGGCCCATGATGTGTGTTTCAGCTCCCCTTTCCCCGCCCGCTGGTGCCCGCCGGCACTCACACCCATTTCTTGTTGCAGGAAGGTGAACAAGTGCTACCGGGGCCGCTCCTGCCCCATCATCGTGCACTGCAGGTGGGTAGGGACAGAAAGGGACAATGTGACTCAGGCCAGAGGGCCCTGGGGTGGGGCCTCCTGGTTCCTTCCCCTCTCTCTGGTCCCCATGTTCATCTGCCATGCACATTGCCTGCCTGTCCCCTTGATGCCAGCAAACTACAGCCCATGGGCCAAATCTGGCACACTGCCTGTTTTACTAATGGCCCCGGAGCTAAGAATGGTGTTCACATTTTTAAATGGTTGAAGAAGAAAGAAGAACATGTGACAAACCATATGTAGCCCACAGCGTCGACACTATTTACTCTCTGGCCCTTTATACAAAAGCTTGTCTGAACAATAGCCCAGTCACCAGCTGGCAAGACACGTTCCCACTCCCTCCTGCTGCCTCCACCTCAGGGCTGAGCTATGCTCTCCTTCTTGCTTGTCCCATTGCCAAGTGACATCCCACAGGTCACAGGCTTCCTACTCAAGGCCCAAGTCCTGGGGCCCAGGTGGAATGAGCTTTCCCTGATCCTCAGCCCACTCGACCGTCCCCAAGCCAACCCTAGTGGATCAACCAGTGTCCTCCCCACCCAAGCCTCCATGTCTCTCCTCTCTCCCTCCCGCTTCCTGTTGGGTCTTGAGCTGAACCTGTCACCAACTATTATTTCAGTGATGGTGCAGGGAGAACTGGCACCTATATCCTAATCGACATGGTACTCAACCGCATGGCAAAAGGTAAGGAGTGTGCCCACGGTGCCTGCACCCTTCAGGCTGTTTTTAGAGTCTCCCCAGCACTCAGGGTCCCAGGAGCTCACAGAAGAGCAGAGTGTCACACCTTCAGGCTTTGGCCAATCCTCCAAGTCTCCCACCCCAGGGTGCCCCAGGCTTCTTGGGTCCTATCCTCTTCTGGCCACCCTCTGAGCAACCCTCCTGTGCCCCACCCCTATCTCCAGGAGTGAAGGAGATCGACATTGCTGCCACCCTGGAGCATGTCCGTGACCAGCGGCCTGGCCTTGTCCGCTCTAAGGTGACCATGCCTCCCTGCCCTGACCCTGGCTGCCACCCTCCCCTAGCACCCATTTCTTGACCACCCGGGGGAAACCAGCAGCAGCCTGCCTCTCCCGCCTGCCTGCCCCCCTCCTCCCAAGGGACCTGTTCAGCGCCCCCAAGGTCCCCTTAGGGCAGGAGCAGAGGCCACACCTCTCCATGACCCTCCTGCCACTGTCCTTCCCTAGGACCAGTTTGAATTTGCCCTGACGGCTGTGGCGGAGGAGGTGAATGCCATCCTCAAGGCCCTGCCCCAGTGAGAGCCTCAGCGCCCCTTGGTGGGCAGCCCAGCCTCCGGTCCCGCTTTGCCTGTATGAGCATCTATCTGTGTGCCCACTCCTCCTCCCCCGCTGCGACCCTGGCTCTCCTGGGCGGGCCCAGCCCTTCCAAGAGGAGTGTAGAGGAAGCGGAAGTGGGAAGAGGCAGGGCCCACAGCCTCTCGCATGCACAGTCTGGGCATCCCACGGGGCAGCGGGCAGCCAGCGGGAGAGGAGAGGATGGGGGCAGCAGAGCAGCAGTTCCACCCAGGGCCTCCTCCTGCCTAAATTCCCTGGCCCTGCTCCCGTGGTTCGGGATGCCCCAACATGTCTGTGTGGACTCCCCCACGCTCCAGTGTGGACGGACCAGGGTGGAGGGTCGCCAGCCCCAGCTCCTCCTGCCTTCCCGCCCCAGCCTGCCTCCTTGACCCGGGCACGCTGTCCTCCCTGCCCCCACGCCACGCTCAACCTCGCTCCCTCTGGCACTAGAGACCATTTCTAGAAAAATCTACTTTTGTATCAATGTGAATAAAGTTAGTGTGTTGTCTGTGCAGCTGCAACCCGGACTCCCACACAGTTCTGTCTGCTCCGCTTCCAGACTCCCGCCCCAGCCTCAGTCCTGGCCCTGCTGCCTCTCTCAGGAGGTGCAGAGTGGGACGGGAAAGCACCAGCCGCAAGTCGGGCTCTCCCTGGTCTGAAAAGGAGCTCACAGCAGTGAGAGGGCTGTTCCTTTACTCTGTGTCTCCCGTGTGGCTGGCAGTCTCCAAGACGCTTTACGTACATTAGCTTTTCTAATCTCTATGACACTAACAATGATTAGCCCCATTTCACAGATGAAGAGACTGAGGCTCAGAACTTGCCCAAGGTAACACGACCTGTAAGTGGTGGAGTTAGAATTAGAACGCAGGCAGCTTAACCTCTCTGCAGCCTCTCCTCTCAGTCCTTGGGCAGCTGCTTCGTGTGCTTCAGCCTCAGGAGTAACGGACCTCGTGCAGGACTGCAGTTAGGGCTGGGCGGGGAGATACTGGCAAAGTGCCTGCCACACCTTAGGCAAAAACGGCAGCAAAACTCTGATAGTGACTCTAAGCCAGGGCTGTACGAAGCCAGACAGGCGTTCACCGGGGGCGAAGGGCATTTTCTCCCTTTCTGTCATGCCGCAGCTCCCAGAACCCTCCACCCTGTGCGGTCCTGAAGGTGCTTTTACCTGCCTGTCAGGAGGTGACCTTGGACAAAGGTGGACATAGAAACAAGGTGAAAAGTGCCTTGGGCCTGGAGCTATTTGGGAGTTAGGGCCACTCAGCTGTGCTGAGGCACAGTCCTCTCAAACAAGAAATAGGGCCGAAGCCATCTGCCCTGCGCAGGGAGCAGACCGCAGGTCGTCCGCCGGTCTGGCCACGCTGCAAGCTTCCACAGGCGCCCTCTCAGGATGGAGCCTGGAAATTCCTCTTTCAGGGCAGGCTGCCTCATGGCTTTGAGGAAAACACATCATGGGCCCTTCGGCTATTGAGGGAGAAGCCAGAGCGCCCACCTCGAGTGGAAGAGAGGCCGTGGGGAGCCCTGCGGCCCTGCCTGACAACAGAAGAGGCATGTCCCGTGGCTGGAGACAGCAGGGGACGGGTACCTGGCTGTTTCCTCCCTGGCCCCTGATGAATCTGGGGCCTGACCCTGGGGGTCAGACCTGCACCATTCCATGCGCCCCCTGGCCCACGGCTCTGGGTGTGAACTAAGGAAACCTGCTGAGGGGCTCAGTCTATGGGTTTGGGGGTATATAGAGTTTAAAGGTTTTGCCATGTGATATCAGCTTCCTGTGGTCCCAGTACCCACTTCCCACTTCCATCAAGTGTTAACTTAGTCTGATCCTAGCTATGCTGTGGAGTACTAGGTGGTGGGTGCCAGGGAGATCTGGTGTGGGCCCCCAAGTGATGAGGACAAAGAATATAAGCAGTTCTTGGGGTTCCATAACATACTTGGGGACAGTGACCTGGTCAAAGAGAACTCCTTCTATCAACTGGCAAGGCCTGCACCTCCCTTGGGGCATAAAGGGAGGTGTGAGGCCTGAAGTGTCACCCACTGGTCCCATAGGGCCCCCCTCCTGTGCCCCCCCTGGAAAGTAGGAGCACAAGAATACAGCACACCAGTGAGCTCTCAAAACTCGGCTTTATTGACTTCCAGTGTTTCCCTTGGTCTAAGCTCAGCCCTGCTGGCTTTGATAGGTCTCTGAGGCTCAATGTTACAGGGCTGACTCCACCACTCCCCTCCCTGGCCACTGGGCTCCCCAGGCAGGGAGGAGGAGAGGCGGCTCGTCTGTGATGGTGGAGAGAAAGAATGGGCAGCAGGGTCAGAGGCCAAAGAAAGCCATACAAGCAGCGGCATGCCCGCAGCTCCCATCACATGCCAATCCCAGCCACACACACACACCCCCGACGAGGCGGCCTTCCCTTCCAGGCTCTCTGCCTGCCCACGCCATTTCAGCCTTCTGGGGCCCCACCCTGCTTAGTCAGACATGCTACTGCTCTGGCTTGTTCCTTGGACCCCAGGCTGCCCACAGGAAAAGAACCCCACCCAGATGCTGCAGGGCTTT
The DNA here is from genome assembly GCF_040939455.1 of Microcebus murinus. Classification (NCBI taxonomy): domain Eukaryota; kingdom Metazoa; phylum Chordata; class Mammalia; order Primates; family Cheirogaleidae; genus Microcebus; species Microcebus murinus. The sequence continues at coordinate 89,630,011 of NC_134111.1, read as the reverse complement.
GATTTGTCCACTCTAACCTTGAGGCTAGCAAGACGTGTCAGGGGAACCGAGGCTCTTTGCTCATTCCCCCGTCATCCACATTCTTACCACCCTTCCAGGGACAAATCAAAAGACACAATCTCCCTGCCTGGCAGCAAGTGACAGGCCGACCTGGGCTGGAACATGTCCCAAGATGCACAGCTCCGGAAACCCACACCACTTCCCCCCAAGCGTGACCTATCAGAAATGAGGCCGGGTGCATTGCATTCTGGGATTTGTAGTCCCCAAGAGACAGCACCAAACACCCAGGGAAGAGCGTGCACAGGCTACAACTATGACGCCCCCCACCCGGCCCCCACCCACCACCCAGGCCCCAGTTCTACACTCAGTATGGGTGAGGGAGAGGAATGGAGAGGCCCCTCCCAGCACATAGGGGAGGGCGCTGTCCTGTTGTAACTGTGCTGCAACTCTGGATCCTGGACATCCAGCTCAGAACACATCTGGGAAGAGAGCGGGGGCGGGGTGACAGGAGAGAGGGTCAGCAGCAAGCCTTGGAGGATGGAGCCGAGCATGCAGACCTGGGCTAGCCATGTGGCCTCTCCCTGAGCCCTGATGCATGGTGGCGAAGTAACACAGGGTACAGTCCCCTCCTAGGCCTCCCTCCTGGGTCACCCTGGCCCTATCCCACCTCTCCAGGGTTAGCCAGCCTCACCTCTGCCTAGTCCCAAGGCTGGGGGCAGGCTGAGGCAGCAAGAGGAAGGGAGGAGGAGTGGACTCCGGCTCTGAATCTGGACAGCTGAGAGGCTCCCGCCCCACCCAGCTAGCCTCCCCAGAAGACCTCATGGCCCTACGGGCCCCAGCATCTTCCTCGCCACATTGAGGCCTTCTCGGGGAAGGAAGGAGAAGGGAGTCCTAGCCAGATGAGCGGCCGTGAAAGCAAGCGATGCGGCCGGCAGGGAGTTGCAGAGAGAAGAGTGGGAGGAAAAGCAGCACCAGAAGGGAAGCAACAGAGATGGTCAGAGCTCAACACTGCACAGAAACCAGGATGGGGGTGTCTGCAGCTGGACAAGGAGAGCCCACACTGCTCCCCAGTGGAGCTGCCAACTCGGGCTCAGAGAACCCAGGCCAAGTCCTCCTTCCTTGACACCATCAGCAACACGGGTGGCAGAGGACCTGGGCACAAAAGGCCCAGCCCAAACCACTGATTACCCCTCAGGAATTCCCCTTCCAATAGGTGCATCCTGGCTCCTCAGGCCCTTCCACTGCCCTGACACCCCCCCCCCCCAGGCTTCACCCAGGGACCTATCAGGCCTGGGCTGAGCACAGAAAATCTCAAGTCCACACCGGAGTACAGGTGGGCCTGGGAGGGAAACTTGCAGAGGGAGCACGGAGTTGGAGACGGGCTCCTGCAACTCAGCCATGCTCCTGTCCACTCTCCCAGCAGTGAGCCAGACCCCGTCATGACCCGAATCAGGCTGGGCTGGGCCTGGTGTTCAGAGGATGAGGCAGCGGGAGGCCTTCTCCTCTGGGGATGGGCTGGGTTTGGCCACCCCACCCCTTACACCTTCATGGGTCCCCCCCACTCCCGGATCTTGGTGCTGGGCCTTGGGCCGCCCCTGCTGTCGTTGCTGTGCCTCCCGCCCACCTGCCGGTTTCTTCCCAGCTGCCTCCATCTCTGACAGGCTGTAGGCCATGGCAAGCTGCAGGTCCTCATCCTCAGAGAGGTCACTGTCAGAGGGGCGTGTAACAGCTGTCTGCCGGACCTGAGCGCTCCCAGACCTGGAGGTGACTGACTGCTGCTGCTCACGACGGCTCAGCTCCAAGCCCAGTGCCAAGTCATCTGGGACACCTGCAAGAGTCACAGCTACCATGAAGCCCCAACCTGTGTCAGGGTTTGACCCCTTACAGCCGACCCTTTAGAATTGGTGTATGTGCACCTGAGGTGGTGACTATGAGCACGGGGAGGTGCTCAGCTGCACCATGTAGGAGCTCGTCTCCTTGGACAAGTTACTCAACCTCCCTGCACCTCTCTTTCCTCATTTATACAGTGGGATGAGGAAAGTGCCCACCTACTGAAATTGGTCCAATGATTAAATAAGACAACCCATGTGAAGTGCTTGGTTGGCAGAAAGTTTAGCTGTGAAACTTTAAACATGAAAGTTTAGCCACGGTGACAACCCTACACAGCATGGTGTTGTGCAAAGAGTTCCACTCCAAGAATCATGCATCCTGAGTTTGACTCCTGGCTTATCCCTTGTTTGGTAGGAAAGAGTGTTGGGCCTGGGCTATTTGGAAGTTAGGGTCATTTAAGCATGCTGCAGTGTAGACTCCTCCAATAAAAACTGGGGGGACTGGCCGGGCGCTGTGGCTCACGCCTGTAATCCTAGCTCTTGGGAGGCCGAGGCGGGCGGATTGCTCAAGGTCAGGAGTTCAAAACCAGCCTGAGCAAGAGCGAGACCCCGTCTCTACTATAAAATAGAAAGAAATTAATTGGCCAACTGATATATATATAAAAAAAAAATTAGCCGGGCATGGTGGCGCATGCCTGTAGTCCCAGCTACTCGGGAGGCTGAGGCAGGAGGATTGCTTGAGCCCAGGAGTTTGAGGTTGCTGTGAGGTAGGCTGACGCCACGGCACTCACTCTAGCCTGGACAACAAAGTGAGACTCTGTCTCAAAAAAAAAAAAAAAAAAAAAAAAAAAACTGGGGGGACGCCATCTGCCCTGCTTGTTTCCCTGGCTGCTTTAGGAATACAGGGGATGGCGTATGTGTGCAAGTGCTTTGCAAATGTAAGGTACCTCCCTCATGGTCATGGTGATTAGCCAGCCCTCTCAGACTCCCCTAGGATCGGCATCTCCAACCTTGCCAGTCTGGCTGGTGGCTGCCTCTCCCTCCCAGCCCCAAGGGAGTTCAGAGAGCAGCAGTTTGGGAAAGAGGCTTTAGGGATGGGGGGGGCCTAGGGCTTCCCACCAGGGCCTGGGTGGCAGAGCCACTCCTCACCATTGATTGTGATTGACTTCAGCTGCCCATCCTCCTCCACTTCCACCCGCTCCTGCCCGTTCTCCATGATTCTGTAGGAGACAGCACAGTTCAGACAACAAGCAAAGGCTGAATCCTGCAGGTACTGGTCCCACTCTGGCCACCACATTGGACAGTGCAGACTGGGCCCTGCCCTCAAAGAGCTGACCTACTGTGCACAGCTCACGGCTCCACCCCAGACCGTGCCCCACTGTATGGCCCCAGAAGGAACTCTCACCTGCGTGTTGTGATGCGACGTCCTTGGACAAAGGTGGTAGATGTAGAAACAGAGCGAAAAGCACCAGCACCAGGACTGAAGGAGAAAGATGAGGAGGAGAAATCTGGCATCGAGACAAAGGAGGAGGAGGAGGAGAGGTAGTTAGACAAAGGCTGTAACACTGCCTGCTGCAGTCACCAAGGGCCAGGAACCCCAGTGGAACCTCCCACATAGCTTCGAGAGGCAGGGCTCCAGATATAGGAGACAGGCTTGGAGAAATGACAAGCTGACACCAGGGGTTCCAGGACTCAGAGCTTGCAAAAGTGGGAGGGACAGCGCTTACCGGAGTGCCCAGGGAAGGAGGAAGAGAAGGTAAAGAAGGAACCCGAGGGCCCGGAACCCCGGTTCTGAAGCTCCGAGAAGGGGCCCAGCTCATCTGTAACAAGTAAGCAGATTAATAGTCATCTGGTGAAGAGACTTCCCCCCAAAGGTGTGTGAACCCTATTTCTAAGTCTAGTAATATAAACTTCTAAGCAATGGGTATATTTCTGATTTTTTTTCCATTTTTGGTTGGGCTTATTTACAAATTAAATTCATTTTTAACATTGTATGTGGAAACATTCACTGGTTAGCTCTGTCCACAATAAAGAATAAAGGAAAGAAGAGGGAAGGGAAAGAGGGAGGGCAGGGAGGGCAGAGTGTTCTTTCAGTATAGACAGGCAATCAGGATGTGATGACAGGCAGACACAGCTGGGAGTCCCAGCTCTGCCATTTGCTGTGTGACTCTAAGCATGTTATTTGTGCCTTAATTTTCTTATCTGCAAGTGGGGATAAAACTACCTATCTCTCTAGGTTTGACAGACGATCAGGGGATGTAAAATACTTGGCAAACATTAATCATTCAAAAAGTGGTATCTGTTGCTATCTGTAATGTTATTATTGTCACATGATGCTTTGAGTCTTGCTTTCATGGCTGTTATTGTGGAGGTCTAACAATGTACTATTGTTGCTGTCATTTGATAAGGCGAGTCTGTGAAGTGTCACTATTGGGTCACGTGGGTTCTGGCATTTGTGAGGTTCTGTCCTAGTTCTCACTGGACTCAGCCCCCCAAAATCTTCTGTGTGTGCAATTCTCCTTCCCTCTCAGCCTCCCACCTAAGGGGCTCCCAGCCAAAGGGAGGACAGGCCCAGATGGGGAAGTTGAGCCATTCAGAGGCCTCCTGAGTCCACTTACCAAAGAGCTCTGCAAAAGGGTCCCCACTCCCAAAGAACTCCTGGAAGACCTCCTCAGGACTGCGGAAGGTGAAGGTGAAGCCAGGCCCACCACTGCCAGCTTCTGCCCGAGGCGGGCCAGTTCCTAGAAGAGAAGCAGGACAAGGAGGGGGCTTAGGGCACCACCAGGACCCTCAGACAGAGGCATCCACTACAAGAATCTGCCCCCACTCCCCTCCCTGCCCCACTTCCATCCCTGGGCCCCACCCCTCCACCTACCTGCCCCTGTCAGTCCTTCCCGGCCATAGCGGTCATAGATTTCCCGCTTATGCTCTGCAAAGAGAGACCAGGTCATTGCTCCCTTCCTCTGGGATGATGGCCTCCCCTCCCAAACTAGGACCCTCAGAGGATTGCCGAGACTGACACTGGGGGGGCAGCAGGGTGCCCAAGGGACACAGGCCATAGGTTTTAACAGCAGCTCAGCCCTCACACAGCTGGCTCCTTCTCATCTATAAAATGAATGTAATCACAGCACCTACCTCATAGGTTACTGCACATAACAAATGAGATAATCCACGTAAACTGCTAGGCATAGTACCTGACACATAGGAAGTGTTCAATAAATCTTAGCTAATTATTACTATGTTATTATTTATCAGGGCTTAGCCTAAGCGTCACCTCCTCAGAGAGACCTTCTGTGGCCACCATAACAAAATAAATGCCCATTACTCCCTATCACATCTATCACTCCCTACTCACTTCTCTCCTTGGAATACTCTTCACCATCTAGAACCACGTTGATGTGTATGCCTGGTTAGTGTCGGCCTCCCCAACCAGAATATAACCCTCAGGACAGGGAAAGTGCCTACTTGTCCTCCACTGTTTCCCTGGTACCCAGCAAGTGCCTGGTACTGAGAGCACTCAGTGAATTCTTTTTGAATGAATGAATAAAAGACAGACCTGGATTCATATTCCAGCTCTATGTGGCCTTGAGCAAGTTATTTCACCTCTCAGCCTCAGTTTCCCTACCTGTAAAATGGGAGTGATAAAACCTGCCTGGTAGGGTGGCTGTGAGGGCTCACGGAGATTACACCTGGCACAGAGGAGTTCAGTGCACATCAGTTACCTGCCCCGCATCCTTCCCCTGCCAGGACCCAGGCCACACCTACCAGACTCTGGGGAGTAGACACTGAGCTGTCCCTGGGGAAGGGGAGGTACTTAAATGTCAGGTTGGAAAAAGACTGCGGTTGCAGAGGCATGGCTTTGGGAAGGGTGAGATGGGGTGTGAAGTGGGGGGTGTGCGTGAGATGGGGTGTGAAGTGTGCTGGGCCCTGTCTAGCCCCCAGCCCTTACTGTCGGACAGCACTTCATATGCCTCCGCCACTTCCTTAAATTTCCTCTCAGCAAACTCTTTATTATCTGGGTTCTTGTCTGGGTGCCACTGGAGAGCCTTCCGCCGATACCTGCAGGAAGTGGGTTCAGAGGGGAGAGTCAGGGGACAAAGGCAGGCACTTCCCACCAGGGAATTAAGCGACCCACTTTCCCACTAGCCCAGCGTTGTCCTTCCGGCACTGGATCCCAGCCGCCCCAGCTGCCAGGTCTGCCTCTGCTGCATGTGTTAAGGGAGCTCCTCTCTCCCTCCTCTGCTGCCCGTGCTGGGACTTCGTGTATGAGCACATGGTAATAAAAGCGTGAGAAAGCCCGGCCCTGACCCCTCCCTGGGGCCACTGGACCAGGCTGCAAAGGTTGGGGAAACAGGTGGCCACTCAGAGTGCAGGGACACTGGCCCCTCCTCCTCACAGAGCCTAGGCATCCTGGCACTGCATCCTGAGAAAGCCCACGGGCCAGGGTTGCGGGAGGAGTAGCAGGGAGGGGAGGAGAACCGAGGGGAGGGTCCGCTGGAAAAGGACCCACAGAGCAGCTCCCAGGAGAGCGTCTTTACTCTCTGGCCCTTCTCCTTATGCTCTTCTAGGGGTCTCCCTCCCCCCTACAGGTGTCACTCCGAGGGAACACCCCCCCCCCCCCGCAATGCTTTCTAACGACCTGGTTCCCTTAGACACCTACAGGTGTCACTCTGAAGTGCCCCATGTGGTGGGCGGCCGAGGGTGAGAGGTTTTCTGATGCACATGGAGGCACTTACGCCTTCTTGATGTCATCAGCGGATGCACTTCGCGGCACGTCTAGGATCTCATAGTAGGATGCCATGGCAACTGTCAGTCGTCAGGCGGCCTCCTTGGGGCTGCAGGAGAGAAGGTGTCAGGCAGAAAGAACCAAGAGGCAGCTGGAGACCCCCGGTTTGGCGGGAGGGGCTCCGAGGTGGCAGCGGAGCCCGCCGGGTTCCGCTTGCGGCCAGTGACTAGGCTCCCTCCGGCAGCCTTATCTGCCCTCGCAGGCTGGGGCCAAGGGCTATCTCGGTGCCCAGGCCCGGGGAGCCCTATCGGGGCTCCCTAACTCCAGCAGCCGGGCCCAGGGCCCCCAGCTTGACCAAAGGTCCCGGCCGCACCTCCTCTGCCGGGAGTCCTCGACCTCCTGCGGCGCCCCGCCCCTGCCCCCCGCCGGGAACCGTCTGGCACCGGCAGCCCGGCTCGCGGCTGCTGCGTAGGACGCCCGGCCCAGCTGTGCGCGCAAGCATGCGTCAGCGGCGCGGAAGCTACTAGACACGGAGGGGAGGCCGGCTCTGCCAGTCCAGGGGGCGGGGGCGGCGTACAGGGGCTGCCGGGAGATGGGGGCGGAGCCGGCTATTTTGGGCTTGCAGCAGGACTACGTCATTCCCAGATGGGACTTGGGAAACAGAGGCCCCCTGCATCCAGGCGTGACGCACTTGCACAAACCCAGAGGCAGGGGCAGCCCACAAACTAGCCCCAGGTCCCTCTGTCACTTTCTTATAATTATGCTGATGATCCGTGGTTACTCACCTATCTCGAGGACTCACACACTCCCCCCAGGGCCTAACTCCTCCCCTTCGGCTCCCTGCTTCAGCCCCAGGTCCTCAAAAGAGGCTGCCCTGACTTCCCTGAGTAGGTCAGACTTGCCTTTTATAGCATCTCATGGCATTTCCTTCATCGCGCTTGTCAGAGCCACATATTACCATTTATTAGTTTGATTACTTGATTACCATTCACCTCCCCCCTAGAATGTAAATTTCACAGGGCCAGGATTGTGTGCTTTTTCTCACGGGGTTTTAGGGCAGCAGTCAGGTTTTAAAATGTCCATTGGATGATAAAATAAGGAACAGATGCAAACTTTTCATTGACAGTTTTGACACATTTGGGAGAGGGGAGGTTAAAAGGGACAGTGAAAGGGAATTCCCTAGATTCCAGTCTTCCCAAACTGATCCTGAGTAGTCCTGTTCCACCCTGAAATGGTTCCCTGGTTCAGGCCTCGTGGGAGAGTTAGGGAACCTTCCAGAATTGACTCCTGCTTGATACTATCCAGGCCAATCCACAAGCATTAGTTGAGCACTTTCTACAAACTAGATTCTTCCAGAATGTATAAAGGATGTGTACATTCTACCAACTAGATGCTTCTAGAATGTATAAAGAATGTGGCCCACTCCCTGCCTTCACAGAGCTGGAACTTGATAAGATACCAGCCCATCAGTATAGCTGCTGGGAAACCCCACAGCTTTGAAAACAGACAGACCTGGATTTACAACTTGGCACTGCTGTGAGGCTTGGGACGACCTCTTAGGACTCCGGTTTTTTTTCTCACTAAATATAGGTAGTGCCTAGGGTTGTCTGAAAGTCAGAGGAGACATAGTATTAATACATAGTAAGCGTTATTAGTACAATCCTCTCTGACATCATGATTGGCCCAAGCAATAATGATTATGTGAGTCCAGAAAGGTAAATTTAGGCTAGGTGACCCAGGAACACTTACTTCACCAAAGAGAAGGGCTGGAGCTGGACATGAGAGAAGGTGATGTGCACTTGTCAGTTTTCTTGGCCCCCCACCATCTGAAGCCCCTGCCTACTTCTGTGTAATTCCTGTTGCATGGGCCCTAATGGGAGGCAAGCTGCCACCTTCCACAAAGCCACAGGCTTGCTCTCCCAGACTTTTCAGCTCTAAGGGGGCAGGCAGAAGACATGATATCTGCCAATCGGGTGTTCCAACTGGGACTTCGAATCTAGAGCAAGTCACAGAGAAGCAGGGGCGGTTGAGAATTCATTTCTGCAGCCCTGCTGCTGGCGATGGAGCCAACAGAGCGACCTCTGCTGTCTGGAGGAGGAAATGTTGACCCCAGTGCCTGAGTTGGGGAGTCACTGCAGGGGATGGAGGGGATAGGCGTCTCTTGCACAGGCTGTCCTGTGCCCTAACCTTGACTGTGGTGCTGGATGCCCACTTCCCTTGGTGCCTGCATGTTTGCTGAGCCCTGTTTGCTGGCCTTTGCGTTGATCCTGTGTGCTACCCAGTATCTCGCTAATTGGGAGGTAGGTGGAGCAGCGTTTTAAAATTTGCCAGAGTTAGCTTCTGCTGTTTACTAGAGTCCTGACTGACCCAAAGACTAGGGCAAAGACAAGGCTTAGGCTTGATATAAGAGGAAAGAGTAGGTTAGATTAGGTGACTCCAAAATCTTCCAAATCTCTGCCCTTTTCTTCTTGCTTCTTTTAACAGACATTTGTCTAGCACCTACCATGTATGTGGTGTTATATTATGTTAAGAATAGAAATACAAAGAGGTTTAAATTCCAGTCCCTGTGTTCAAGGAGATGAAAATCTAGTTGGGACACAGACAAATGACAACTGAGGGAAATTATATGGAATACATCTAGCAGACAAAGGGTTAATTTCCTTTGTTCACCAAAAAATGCAACAAATTAATGAAAGAAAAAGCAATTTTTAAATGGGTAAAGGGCACAAACAGCTCACAGAAGAGGAAGCACTGGATTTTAAACACATGAAAATCTCAATCACCTTCATAACAAGAGAATTATGAATAAGAGCTGCAACAAAATACTTTGTTTCACTTATTGGATGATTGACAAAGATCAAAAAGTTTAATACATTTTATGGGCAAGACTGTGGGCACAGGCATTCTCATAAATTGGTAGTGGTAAAATAGTTAATTTGGTATAACATCTAAACAGAGCAAGATGGGGTACATCAAAAATGAAAGATGCATAACCTTTGACCCAGCAATTCCAATTCTAAGAAGTTATGGTTATATATATGTGTCAAGAAGTATATTCAAGGGTTACAGCATTCTTTTTAATAGCAAAAGATTGGAAACAGCCTAGGCTGGGCACAGTGGCTCATGCCTGTAATCCTAGCACTCCGGGAGGCCGAGGCAGGCGGATCGTTTGAGCTCAGGAGTTTGAGACCAGCCTGAGCAAGAGTGAGACCCCGTCTCTACTAAAAATAGAAAGAAATTAATTGGCCAACTAAAAACATATAGAAAAAATTAGCCGAGCATGGTGGCACATGCCTGTAGTCCCAGGTACTAGGGAGGCTGAGATAGAAGGATTGCTTGAGCACAGGACTTTGAGATTGCTTTGAGCTAGGCTGATGCCACCACACTTTAGCCAGGGCAAGAGAGTGAGACTCTGTCTCAAAAAAAAAAAAAAGAAAAAAGATTGGAAACAGCCTAAATACCTATTAAGAGAAGACTGGTCAAATAAATAATGGTACACAATATAATGGAATATTATATTGTCACCAAAAAGAATGAGGCATAGCTATTGTTAAGTGCAAAAACAAGATGTAGGACAAAGTGTATGCTAAATGTGTTATACACACAGTCGTACAGGTAGAACATCCTTAATCCAAAAATCCACAATCTGAAATGCTCCAAAATCTGAAATTTTTTGAGCACTGACATGACACCACAAGTGGAAAATTCCACACCTGACCTCATATACCCAAACTGTGTTTCAAGCAAAAAGTCACTTGAAATATTATATAAAATTACCTTCAGACTCTGTGTATAAAATATATATGAAACATAAAGGAATGTCATGTTTAGACTTGGGGGGGTCCCATCCCTGAGAGATCTCATTATGTATATGTGAATATCCCAAAATCCAAAATATTCCGAAGTCCGAAACACTTCTGGTCCTAAGCATTTCGGATAAGGGATATATGTAGATGTGTATATATATATAGACGTCTGTTATACATGTAGATGTCTCTGGAAGGAAACATTAACAAAAACATTAACAGTGGTGGCTGTCAAGAGAGGAACAAGATGAAAGAGATATTTTCCTTGTTCATAAATCTCTTGGATACCTTTTGAATTCTGAAGCATGTGCACATAATAACTGTTCAAATACATACTTTTTAAAAACCTAGTTGAGGAAATAGGACATCAATAAGAAGCCAAGTGCTATTGTACCAAGGCAGTCCGTGCAGAGTGCCAAGTGAGTAATAGAGACAGACAGTAAGAGCTGAAGGACTCCAGAGGAGGGAGAGCTCCTGGGGCTGAATAGGTTCTGGATGGCTGTGACCTAAGCTGGAAGGAATGTCAACAGGCAGACAAGCAGGGGGTGGTGTTCCAGGAGGAGGGAATGGTGAGAAGATACCTTTGGAGGCAGGCATGTTCCTGACACATCAGAGGCCAGGGAATACATTTATTGGGTAGAACTTAAGGCTGGGAACCTATGTCTTGTGTCTGCTTGAGATAAATGCACCCTGGCTTTAAGAGCGTCAGGGATAAAAGTATTCCCCTGCACCAAGGAGTCCCCAGGAGCCAGGCTGGGTGGTGCTCCCAGCTGCCGCACGAGATCTGGGTTGCCACCTCCCCACACCCACACCCAGTCCAACCTAGGCCTGCCAGGGCCTGCCAGCAGGGTTGCTAGCTGGAAGGCCTCACAAGGTCCCAGAAGAGATGGCCATACAGCTGCCCAGGGTGGGCTGGCTGGCACAACAGACAGGAGGGGACATGGGCTGCCTCTCTGGTTACCCAGCCACCCTGGCCTGTGAAGGCCCCACCTCCCGCCTGCCCTCTGGCAGGCCTTCACCCCACCTCCTATGAGTTGCTGAAGGATGCTTTCCCAGGGGCACTGACAGCCCCAAAATCTGGCCCCAAAGAAGCCTCTGCCCCCATTCAGACCCAGCAGCTGGGACCCCACCTTGATGCCCTCCACCCAGAGCCTGGGCAGGGCACTGTCAAGCGTCACCCCCTCCCTGCCCTCGAGACACCTGAGTCACTGGGCACTGGAGACCTGGCAGGCCCAGAAGAGGTGGCGTCGGAGTGGTGTCTGGAACCACTGTGGGCAAGAAGTGAAGGCCCCTGAGGAAAAGGGCGGGCAGCGGCGTAAGCTCTGGCCTGCATTTCAACCCCGACTCCTCCATTTACTAGCTGGGTAAGCTTGGACAAGTCACATCACCTCTTTGAGCCTCAGTCTCCACCTCTATAAAATAGGCATTCATTTAACAAGTTCATTCAACAAATATGTATTGAGCGTCTGATATGTCAGGCAACATCTGGGTCACTGAGAGTAGAACAGTGAAAACAGACCAAGGCCTTGTTCCCATGAGCTTCTGTTTCAGAATCATGCAGAACAGTACAAAATAGTAATTGTACTTCCCTCAGGATTAAATAAGGTCATTGGATCCAGGGCCCAGCACATAATAGGTGCTCAGTAAATGATAACTACTTCTGGGGGTTTGAAAGGCTTCCAGAGTAACCCCTCTTCCCTTCCCAAATTTGAAACCAGTTGAGAGACAGAAGTCAGATTGAGGTTTAAAAGTGAGCCCTTTAAGTGGAAAAAAAAAAGAATTGGAGAATATAGCTGAGCTATTCAATCAAAATGGGATTGTAAATACACCCTCTGAATTACATTACCCTCATCCCTACTGCGCTCACGTGCGCACATGCGCGCGCGCACACACACACACACACACACACACACACACACACCTGCAAGCCTCTCCTTCCCTAGGACAGAGCCTCCCCTATAAGCTTAAATCCTCAAAGACGAGTTGAGGAAAATAATTCTGGGAGAGCAGAGGAAACTGCCAAGCTGGGCACGCCCATCCTGTCTTCTCTAAACTCCCCAGCATCCTGTTACTTCCACTCTATCCTCTCTCTACTTACTACAAAGTGATTGCTGAGATGAGTGACAGGGACAGGCAATGGGGTCAGACAAGGAAAGGGTCACTCCATTTCCATCTTTACCACCCACAGGCCCTGAGTGGCCCCCAGCACGAGGGCCAGCGCAGGTATGTGCAGTGACCTGCCTGTTCTCCGAGATCTTTTCCCCACCTTCCGGCTCTGTGTCCCGCAGGGCTGCTCGCCCTTTGCCCTGTGTCACCTGCTATCTTGATGCTGTCTAGGGTCAGCCAATTGGAACCACTGGCTAGATTTTGAGGGTAGGAGGAAGGGAAAGCCAGGGTATCTCTAAATCAGGTAGCTTCTCAGGCTCTGGTTATGTCTCCTCCATGGCTCTGAATCCTGCCAAATGTCCCTTCTTCCTTGGTCCCTCCAGCTCCTTCTGGGTAGCCCTGCTGTGGTTCCAGCTCCCACCTGATGGTCCCAGCTCCAAGGCTCTGGCATCACATCTCATCCTTTGGCTCCTCCAGCCCTGGGGGTGACAGCAGCTTCCGACTGTTGCTAACTTTGGGGTTGCCTTCCCAGCATCCAATCTTGAGAAGTGACACCAAGTCTAGGGAAAGGAGAGTGCAAGAGGGACAGAGCTGAGGGTGACACTGACAACTGAATCTCTTCTGGGGTGGGATGGGGTGGGATGGGGATTGCCCTGGATTCCAACACCTCCAATGGTTAAACCAGCCCCCCAGCCCGGCAGGGGTTATAGAAAGGCCACAGGAAAGGATTTAAGGGTCACCATCATTTGGAAGTGGCATCTTGAAGCTGTGCTTACATAACACCATGAGATTTAAAAAGGTCAATTATCTTTATCAAAAAGTGGTGAGTGTTGATTGAGATCACTGGGATGTAAACTCCCAGTCCCCAGCCAGTCCCCCTTTGTTGCTGCCACTGTACCACTGTTCTGCCTCAATGCCAGCTTCAGGACTATCTGTACCCCGGCCTCCTGCCTGGAGGAGACAAGCCTCCAGATTGTAGAGTGGGCTAAGGAGCCTCAGATTACTCTGACACTTCATTTAGATCCTCTCAGCTTCACCAGGCTCCTGCTGCAGCTCTGTGGGGGCTCCCCTGACTTCACACATGCACAACTCAGCAGGCTGCCTCCTCCTCCCTCCTTCTCCCTCCTCCTCCCTCCTCCCTCTTTCCTCCTCCTCCCTCTTCCTCCCTCCTCCCCAGGGTTTCCTGATTACAGCCCAAGTGTGGGCACCCAGAAGTGCAGGGGAGTTGATGCTTCTTGTTCTTCTTGTTGCTGTTGTTGTCTGAGACATTTGAGATGGGGGTCTCTATATATCGCCCAGGCTGGTCTCCACCTCCTACGCTCAAGCCATCCTCCCGCATCAGTATCCTGAGTAGCTGGGATTATGGGCGCAAGCCACTGTGCCCAGTGACAGAGTTGCTACTTCATGGGGTGAAGGTTTAGCCAAGGGAAGAATGGAGCCAGAGCCCTCACCCCCTGGCCTGTCCACTCACCCAGGGATGGCTCTAAGATGGCATGTTTTCAGCTGCATCCTCTAGGGGAAACTTTCCCTCCTTCCCTGCTTACTCCCCTGGGCCCCATTCTCCTCCCTGGAATGCACTCTGTATAATTGGCTGCAGCAACTAGGAGGCCATAACCACAGGTTCCAGTGCTCTCCAGTTCCGGAGTAGGACCTGCTGTGGTATCTGGGGACACAGCCATTGCAGACACTGATCATTACTCACCAATCACTGTGGGCTCCAAACATCCCATGGAGCACATGTTTTCTACTCCTGGTTTCACTAAAGAAGGTGTTGAAGGAGTTGTCCCCTCCCCCGATGGTCTTGACTCTGGGCATCTGGTTGGATCCCATGTTCCAAGCAGGCATCGCCAGCCAGCCTGCACTCCAGCCTGCCCCACGTGGGCTGAGATGCACTCATGCTGAGCCGGCAAAGGGCAGAGAACAGCCTTAGCAGAGAGAAGCATATCATGCCTGGACACAGTTCCTGTCTGCCTTCCTCTAGTGGTTCTCTGGCTGAGGTCCAAGGTTCCTGGACTCGGCTCTCCTTGTCCCACCTCTGTGTCTAAACATTTACTGGTGGCATTGAGGACCAACAGGCATTGGCTTTAAGGGCTGGACCAAAACCCTCTGGGGCAGCAAAAAATGTAGGCAGTTCTAAGATTATACAGTCTTGCTCAGTGACTAAGTGTATCAATGAGGGGCATTGAGGGGATCAGATGAATCTAGCAGAGCACAATAATCAACCCAGCTGTGTTCAGAAAGAAATTCGGAGTCATTGGTGAGGGAAGCAAAGGAAAATATTACAAAGAAATGGCTGGATATGGTGACTCACATCTGTAATCCTAGCACTTTGGGTGGCTGAAGTGGGAGGATCACTTGAAGCTAGGAGTTTGAGACCAACCTGAGCAACATTACAAGACCCTCTTCTCTACAAAAAATAGAAAAATCAGCTGGGTGTGGTGGCATATACCAGTAATCCCAGCTACTCAGAAGGCTGAGGTGAGAGGATGGCTTGAGGGCAGGAATTGGAGGTTGCAGTGAGCTATGATGACGTTACTGTACTCCAGCCTGGGCAACAGAGCAAGACCTGTGTCTCTAAAACAAAACCACAAACTAACAAACAAAAAAGGTAAAGAAAGCATGGGAAACATTACCACTGGAATTGGAATGATGGCTCTCTCCAGTAGGAGAGAGACGTGGGGGCAGCTGGAGAGGGATTCTACTTCTCAAGCTTTGGTAGTTGCTGTTTGTTACATTGTTCTTTATACTTTTTTCATGTCTGAAATATTTCATAATGCTTTAATGAGGCTACTTTCTCCATAAATGTTACACTTCACTGACTTTTTTTTGACACAAGTGCCTTGACTTCTTATGATTTTTATTTTTATTTATATGTTTTATTCATGTATTTATTTTTAAGACTATTCAAGTGAAGCAGTGGGAGTGGAGAAGGAACAAAGGAATTGTAATTGGTTGTGATCAATTAGTTGTAGACACCACGGCACTCAGACCAGCCTTCTTAAGATTTTTAGATGACTAGGATTGATGCATTAAACAATCTGTATTCCAGCCCCATTACTTCTCTACTTGTCTTGATCAGGAGTCTTAACCTCTTTGTCGATGTTCTCCCCTGTGATATGTGGGCAATAATGCAGTGAGAGCCCCTCCTAGAACGGCTATGAAGAGCAAATGAAAGAATGCACGCAAGTGTCTGGCCACTGCTTGACACACTTGAGGGTCTCTCTAGACCACACTTGTTGGGTCTGTCTACCAACTTCCCACCCCCAATCCCTGGGGTCATAGTAAGAGATGGTAATGAGTTGAACTGGGAGAGGTTCAAGGACCTAAGAAATCCCAGGTCCAGGAGGGAAGGCTGACTTGACTTCCAGTTACCCAGCAAGGCCAGCGCCGGCTGCTGCACCTCTGAGCTGCCCAGGCTCCGTCCACAGAGCCAGACTTCGTCCTGGGCTCTGGAACTGCTGGTTTATGCAAGGGATCCCTCTTAGGGACGATGCCCCATACTGTGGGGCAGCAGGTTTGGAGCAAAGAGCTCAGCCTCTGGAGTCACACAGACCTGGCCTCAAATCCCTGTCCCTCTGTGACCAGGAACAAGTTACTGTGCCTCAGCTTCCCTAGTGCCTTTGTCTTGATGGTAAAGATAGAATAATCTCATACCTGGCAGACTTTGTTGTTGCATTGTGTAGTTCCCCTTTATTAAGCACTAATTAGATGTCAGACACTGTGCTAGGGTGCTTCACTTACGTTATCTGATTTAATCTTTACAACAATCCCCTTAGGTAGGTGCTTTTTCTCCCCCCATTTCAGAGATGAGGAAACTGACCCTCAGAGAGGTTAAGCAGCTTGCCTAAGGTCGAGAACAAAACCAGGAATATTCAGAGCAGGGACAGCCCAGCACCAACTATGCTCTTAACCGCTCTCCTGTCAGGCCTGGTGGGGAGACAGGGAAAGGTATCAAATGAGCCCGCACACAGCCAGCTCTCCGTGGATGGGAGCACCTCCCTCTCCCTCCTGCCCCCAGTCTCTCCGCTGATCTATAACTGGAACAAGGGGTGCAGCAGATGGGCAGAGGGAAAAACCTCCCCCCCCAGCCTCCATGGAGGGGATGTGTCCCCAGAGCCCAACCGTGAACCTGCGGCAGGACCCAACGTTTGGAGATTTAGCCCGTAAAGTGCCTACACACCCTGTGCAAGTCCTGCTTACCCCACACTCTGCAACCCTAAACTCAGAGTCCAGCCTCACACCCTGGTTACCACCCACCTTCCATCCCCTCCTCGGTGGGTGTGTGCCCCCCGTGCCAGCACACTCGGGGGCCACGCTCACATCTGGAAGTCCGTTTCCCTCTTCCCACCTCACCACACACTATAGCCCCAATGAGCATCTGGACTCCCGAACCCCCCCCCACTAGACATCTTGGGCTCCCTGGGACCCTCCTTGCCTGCTCTTCCCCTCACCTCTGCTTACCATGCTGTCTGGATGGCAGCAAGCTGGGGTCCTCTGTCTGTCTATCTGCTGCTCCCGAGGCCGCCTGGCCAGCCTCCTTATACTCTCTGGTCAGCTCAGGGCCCTGGAGGGTAGACTTGTTGACTCAGTTTCAGAGCAGTAGGAAGTGGAAGCCAGGTGGGGCGGGCAGAGGAGTGGCCAGGGCTAGTAACCTGCACAAGTACCCAGGCACCTGGGCACATGGGGTTTATTGGCAGTCACACGTCCTATTTCCTGGTGGCGCAGCCTAGACTTCCCAGGTGGAAGAGGATTTAGAAATCAAGCCTCTGTTCCAGCACTGCTGCCACCACCTGGGCTTGGGGCTGGAAGTGGAGTGTGGGTGGGACTAAGATGTCTGCAGTGATCCAGAAATAATGAGTCTGGGGCCAGAGATGGGGCCTGAGGGCATTCTGGCTGGAAACTCTGATCATCCTGGAATGTAGGATTTAGCCCCATCTCTAATACCTACTAGCACGTCACTTCTTTTTGCCTCAGTTCTCTCATCTGTACGATGGGGAGAGACAGTATTGTAAGGATCAAACAAAGTAGATTTTCTTAAGTGCTTAATCAGAATTGCTGTTGCTCTCTACAGGCAAAGCAAGAGGATGAGCAGGGTCTCAAGGCTATTCTTAAATGTCTCCCCTAGCCCATTGCAATTCTCCCCTAGCTGACTGCAAGTCATTACTGCTCCAGCCCAGCCCTGCATCCCCACAGAAGTCTCCCTATGGCCTTAGGAAAAATTCTGCAATGAAAATGTTAGTCTGTAGCATCTGTATCCTGCATTATGGTTCTTAAGGCACCTCAGCTCCTTATTTCCTGTGAGTCCCTCCATGACTGTGAGGTAGGCAAGGCGAGGCCTTCCTTTCTCATGATGGAGAAAAGGAAATTGAAGTCTCTGGTGTATGCCCACTGTCACATGGGGGTTAATTGGTGGTGGAATTAAGATTCATCTGGGGCTCATCTTTCCACACAGTGTTCACTGCCCTATAGCCCCTCCTGTATCTTATCTCCTCCCAATCTTCAATTTCAGGGTCACTGCCTGGCATACCCCTCAGCTCTCCTGCCTTCCCAGCTTCAGCATCCTTGTTGGACCAAACCACAACCTTGGTTAAATCCATTTCTTCATCAGCTCTGTGCCTGCACTCATCCAGCTAAACAGTGGCTATAGAAAAACCCAGAACTGTGCTGAATGATCTTTCAAATGCATGACCACTAACCTCAAATGAAGCCTAATGTGGCTGGAAACTACACTACAGTAGTCCCTTCTTACCCACAGTTTCTTGTTCCATGGTTTCAGTTACCCTTGGTCAACCATGGTCCAAAAATATAACATTCAAAGGAAAATCCCAGAAATTCACAATTCATAGGTTTTAAATAGCACGCTGTTCTGAGTAGCGTGATGCAATCTCATGCCATTCTGCTCCATTCCAGCTGGGACATCCCTTTGTCCAGCACATCCATGCTGTAGACACTCCCCACCTTCTGGCCACTTATTAATAGTAGCAATGTCAGTTATCGGATCAACTGTGGCAATATCACAGTGCTTGTGTTCAAGGAACCCTTATTTTTACTTAATAATGGCCCCCAAATACAAGAGTAGCAATGCTGGAATATTGTTAAAATTATCTATTTTATTATTAGTTACTGTTGTTAATCTCTTACTATGCCTAACTGATAAATTAAACTTTATCATAGGTATGCATGTATAGGAAGAAAATAGTGTATATAGGGTTTAGTGCTATCCAAGATTTCAGGCATCCACTGGGGGTCATGGAATCTATGGATAAGGTGGGACTACTATACATTTCATCAGCCATTCTCCCAGAGAATAAGGGTGCCAGATTGAACAAATAAAGTATTTTATCTAGCAACTCTATCCAGGAGGTAGTTGCTAATGTGGTGCACAGTAGGGGAGTTAGCTTGAGAGAGGGGTTTTTCTGAGCCCCTCTCATCACAGTGTGCCAGGAATGATCCAGAATTTCAAGATGGCTAACTGTGGCTTTGTCCATGGACTAAAGTCTCCAAAGTTAGAACTCTTCTCTCTCTCACCTGGAACAAAGAAGCCCAGAGAGAGGACACAGCCAACCAACACATCTAAGATAAGGAAGTTCAGCCTCCCAGTGGATTGGTCCATGAAGTCATATACCTCAGGAATTATTGCCCAAATGGAGGGACTTGGGGCCTAGATGGACCACTGGGCCCCAAACTGTCTTCTTCCTTTTTTTTTTTTTTTTTTTTTGAGACAGAGTCTTACTTTGTTGCCCAGGCTAGAGTGAGTGCCGTGGCATCAGCCTAGCTCACAGCAACCTCAAACTCCTGGGCTCAAGCAATCCTGCTGCCTCAGCCTCCTGAGTAGCTGGGACTACAGGCATGTGCCACTGTGCCCGGCTAATTTTTTCTATATATTAGTTGGCCAGTTAATTTCTTTCTATTTATAGTAGAGACTGGGTCTCGTTCTTGCTCAGGCTGGTTTTGAATTCCTGGCCTAGAGCAATCCGCCTGTCTCAGCCTCCCAGAGTGCTAGGATTATAAGCGTGAGCCACTGCGCCTGGCCTCCAAACTGTCTTCTGTAGCACTTACATGTCCCCCAGTTGGCCTTTGGAGTTGGACATCTCAGTCAGCCTAGGCATCCCCAACTCTGAAAACTGTCTTAATGGCAGGCAGATGTCTTATGTAAAGCAGAGTAAAGAGGCTGAGATTTTAAAAGCACATTCATGTATTTAAATTATAAAATAACAGGTAGTCAATACTCTTAATTCCTCCAACAGTTATTTTTTGAGTGCCCGCTATATGCCAAGCATTATTCCGGGTGCCAGGGATACAGTGGTGGGCAGAAAATTCTGTGCTCTTGAGAAGCTTACACTTTTGTGAGGAAGACAGATAATAAACAAACAAACAGGAAAATTTCAGATAGCAATAAGCATATGAAGAAAACAAAACAGGACAGGCACAGTGGCCGGCATCTGTAATCCCAGCACTTTGGGAGGCTGAGGCAGGAGGATCACTTGAGGCCAATAGTACGAGACCAGCCTAAGCAACATAGTGAGACCTTATCTCTGCAAAACATTTTAAAGACTAGCTGGAGCTGGGCATGGTGGCGCATGTCTGTAGTCCCAGCTACTTGGGAGGCTGAGGCAGGAAGATCACTTGACCCGAAGAGTCTGAGGCTGCAGTGAGTTATGATCTTGCCACTGCACTCCAGTCTGGGTGACAGATACCTCTACTCTAAAAAACAAAACCAAAAAACCCTAGATAATAGGCCAGAAAGTTGGTAGGGGGATAGCTACTATTTTAGACTGAACAGAGAAGGAGCAGCTTTCTAAGGAGATAATATTTGAACTGAGACCTGAATAATGAGGACTAAGCCAGGCAATATCTGGAAATTAGTGCTCCAGGCAGAGAAAATTCCAGTGCAAAATTTCACAAGTAGAAGCAAGCCCAGTGTGTCCAAAGAAACAGAGTGGAGAGAGAGAGAGAGAGAGAGAGAGAGAGAGAGAGAGAGAGAGAGAGAGAGAGAGAGAGAGAGAGAGGTACAAGAGGAGATCACAGAGGCAGATGGCTTTATTATAAGTGCAATGGAGGTTTTTAAGCAAGCATTGATGCCTAGTTTGTGTTTTAAAGAGATCACTGCAGCTGCTGTGGAGAATGCATTCTAGGAATTCAAGTGTAGAAGGAGGAAGCTGGGTAGGAGGCTACTGCAGGCCTCCAGGAATGGGGGGATAGTGGTGAGAAGTATCTGGGTTGGCAGTAAAGCAGAGGACATGCTAGTGCTGGCTGTGGCAGAGCTCCCCAAGTGCCCCAAGAGCTAAAACCAAGGTGTTGGCAGGTTATCTTCCTTCTGGAAATTCAAGGGGAGAATCTGTTCCTTGCCCTGTCCATCTTCTAGAGGCTGCCCACATTCCCGGACTCATGGCTTCAATTCATCTTCAAAGCCAACAATCACAGCACATTGACCTCTGCTTCTGACCTCTTGTTTGACTCTGACCTTCCTGCCTCCCTCTTTCACTTATAAAGACCCTAGTGATGGCCAGGCGCTGTGGCTCACGCCTGTAATCCTAGCTCTTGGGAGGCTGAGGCGGGCGGATTGCTCAAGGTCAGGAGTTCAAAACCAGCCTGAGCAAGAGCGAGACCCCGTCTCTACTATAAATAGAAAGAAATTAATTGGCCAACTGATATATATATAAAAAATTAGCCGGGCATGGTGGCGCATGCCTGTAGTCCCAGCTACTCGGGAGGCTGAGGCAGGAGGATTGCTTGAGCCCAGGAGTTTGAGGTTGCTGTGAGCTAGGCTGACGCCACGGCACTCACTCTAGCCTGGGCAACAAAGCGAGACTCTGTCTCAAAAAAAAAAATAAAAATAAAAATAAAAAAATAAAGACCCTAGTGATTACATTGGGTCCATCTGGATAATCCAGGATAATCTTCCCATCTCAAGATCCTTACCTTAATCACATCTGCAAAGTCTTTTGCCATATAAGGTAATATAATCACAGGTTCCAAGGATTAGGATGTGGACATCTTGAGGGGATGGTGGCATTCTGCCTACCAGGCTTGCTAAATGGGAATGCAGACCTAGTATGGCCAGATATTCCAGTTCTTTTCAAGATAAACTAGAAACATGAATTTTCATATGACTGTGAAGAAGAGTTACTATAGCAGACCTGAGGTTGCTGTCCTTAGAAAGATCTACTTGCAAGGTTGGTCTTTTTTTTTTTTTTTTTTTTTGAGACAGAGTCTCGCTTTGTTGCCCAGGCTAGAGTGAGTGCCATGGCATCAACCTAGCTCACAGCAACCTCAAACTCCTGAACTCTAGCAATCCTTCTGCCTCAGCCTCCCGAGTAGCTAGGACTACAGGCATGTGCCACCATGCCTGGCTAATTTTTTCTATATATATATATATATTAGTGAGCCAATTAATTTCTTTCTATTTATAGTAGAGACGGGGTCTTCCTCTTGCTCAGAGCTGGTTTCGAACTCCTGACCTTGAGCAATCCGCCCACCTCGGCCTCCCAGAGAGCTAGGATTACAGGCGTAAGCCACCGTGCCCAGCCTGCAAAGTTGGCCTTTGGCTGGCATCTGAGAAATTGGTTCTCAGAGTGTTCCCAGTCAACAGCTAGTGGATAAAGATGGTTCACTGTGCTTTGACTGCTTGTGTAAACAATATGGTTTATGCCAAATGCCTGCTTTTCTTCTGGAAGCCTGGAATTTTGGTATATGCCAAGAAAAGGTGACAAGCTCCCAATAAAATTTTGGGTGTTAAGTCTTCATTGAGCTTCCTTGGGCAGAAATAATGCAGGGAAATGTTGCTGCATTTTTATTTTGGAGGAAGAGTTGCACTCTGTGTGAGCCCTTATGGGAGAGAGAGGACACAGATCCTCCAAGACCACTCCTGCATCATCCCCCTTGTGATCCAGCTGTATAACCTTGCGACCTTGCAATAAACCTTAGCTGTAAGAGCAGCTATATGCTGGGTCCTGTGAGTCCTCCTAGAGAATCTCCTAACAGAGGGGTGGATTGGGGGATGCCCCAACACCATGACAAGTCCTGACTTTTTTCGTATTCTAAATGTTATGGAGGTTAACACACTGTTTAGACCAAAAAATCATTTCTGAGAGGGGATTTGGCCTAATTGCCAATTTGCAACTTCTGGCTTCTTAGAGTTCTACCCTAATTTTAGTCCCATCTCTGAAGTGAAACAATTCATCTGACATGCACGTAGCAAATGTATACCATGTGTCCTGAGTACCATGTTAGGAACTAGAGACAGAAAGACACAGTCCTTACCTTCAACAGTTTGCTATCTAGTAAGATGGACCCAAATAACTACAGCACGATGTGCTATATGCACTAAAATAAATGTGAACAAAGTGCTCTAAGAACCCAGACAGCTACTTACACAGCGATTTGCTGTGAATGTACACATTCCTAAATTCATCTGATACTCATGACTTGAAGTTGCTATCCCAGTTTTACAGATGAAGAATCTGCACCTAACAGTCAAAGAGGTTTAAGGTTTTGCCTAAGATAGCTCAGGTCTCTTACCATATTCACTCTGCTAAGGTGGGGGTGCACAGGGGAAAAAAGAGGGTCAGAGATGGTCTGCAAGAGGCCATGTGTCCTGCAATCACCAATACTCCTTCCTCTATAGAGACCACAACCCCATTCCCTAAAGCAGCCTCACTATACACCCTTGTCAGTTTTCTTTTTTATCAATGAGTTTTGGTCTTCTAACCAGATGGCAAGTCTCCTGGGAAGAGAGACCTTGTCATATTTCACTGTATCCCTTCCTGTGCCTTGCCTAAGTCAAGTGCCAATTAGCTATTTTGTTGATAGAAAGTTGCCATCATTAGTTATTTTATGGCATTATGTTGCTTTGTCAGACAGCTCCCGCAATCGGGAAACACAATGGGAGGAGAGGCAGGTGAATCTTTCCAGGTAATGACTAGCCTGGGAGACGGGCTTCCTAAGGATGTGCCAACCAGCACATGGGGCACTGCCCAACAAATTTCTCCAGTGAAGGGAGGAACTAGAAAATGTAAGGCAAGTAGAGAAAAGCAGAAGTAGCTCAAAAAGCCTGTTCTTGCAGGAAACAGGAACGAACTGTAGAAAGAAGGAATGGTTTCTGCTGAGGTCTGGGGCTGAGCACTGAGGCC
This sequence comes from Microcebus murinus, assembly GCF_040939455.1. NCBI lineage: Eukaryota > Metazoa > Chordata > Mammalia > Primates > Cheirogaleidae > Microcebus > Microcebus murinus. Next base: position 89,606,412 of record NC_134111.1, on the reverse strand, counting down.
ATTAGGATGCAGGTGGCAGATCCTGACCGTGGCTTAGAGACAGAAGAGGATGGGAAAGTCAAAATCAGCCATGACACTAGAATCTTGATTTTCTTTTTTTCCTCTTCAGAGTCAACAAACATTTTGACTCCTGGCAACAATGCTCCTTTTCATTGATGAAAATGTCAAAAACCCAGTGAAGTTAAGTCACTTGCCCAAGGTCACACAGAATAGTCTGGATGCGAATGCCAGTCCTGAGGACTCCAGGTCCAGCGCTCCCACAGTTCTGGCAGCAGGAGAGCGGGAAGGTGGCCACAGCGAGGGTTCACTAATAGTGACTGCGCTGATGACCAGGCCACTGGCCCGCTGGAGGCCAGCGAGCCCAGGCAGATTCTCCGGGTCTGGGGTCTGCCCTCGCAGACGAGCCACGGGGCTCGGATCTGCAGTAGAGTCTAAGGGATCGGCATCCTGAGGCTCAGGCCGCGCAGCTCTAGGTCCTCGGCCGCCCCGGCCCGGACCAGCAGGAGGCGTGCAGCGGAGGGGGTTCTCCGGGAAGCGCCGGAGCCTCGCAGCCTGCCGAAGCCTCCCGGGAGGTGGAGCGGGGAGAGCACTGGCGAAGGCCAGCTGCAGCCCCCTCGGAAGAACGGCCTCGACCGCACCCGTCCTAAGTCAGGATACCTGGATGACCGGCGCCCCACGCAGATACAGGCGGAACGCGCCCTGTCACCGCACCCTGCGTCTCCGTTGCAGACCTCAGGAGCCCAGAGTATCGTCTCAAAATGGGGAACGAAGGGTTAAAGCCCGGATTGCTGCTCCTAACCCAAGCCTGACAGGTGAGGGACGTGGACGCAGCAGGAGGAGGGGACCCGGCCTGGCCCCACCCTCGGGGTTGCCTACCTTCGGGGGCGTGGCCTCCGGGCCGCCCGGCCCCCAGTGAGCAAGCAGGCATGCGAGGCCCGCCCCCGCCTATAAGAGCCGTGCGCCACTGCAGCTAGCGCAGTTCTCACTGAGACCCGTCACCCCGACTCTACGTGAGACCCACCGCCCGGACTCACCATGGTAAGTGCGACCCCGCCGAGATCGCGCCCGTCCCCTAATTGCCTCTCTCCTTCGGGGGACTCTCCCTCCCAGGATGCTGGGGGACCTCCACTGGGCTGTTCGGGGTCTCGAGGAGGTGCAAGGGTTTTGCATCTCCCCTTCCCATTCCCTCCTGGTGACTTTGTCCGGGGCGTGTTGTCCACCTTCGGAGGCTGGGGATGGGGTGGGGTGGGATTTTTCACCAGCAGAGAGGAGCTTCTTGGCGGTCCCCTCCTGCCTCACCAAGCATTTGCGCCCCGACCCTCCTGAGGAGTCACGCGGTCCCGCGCCCAGTCCTTTGAGCGGGCGAAGGGAGACCTGCTTGGCTGCCCCCCAGCCCTACTCCCAAGTCCCCGGAACTGACTGAGCACGTGCTTGGCACAAGAAGGGGGAAAGGGGTCAGGTTACTTGTATCCCCTTCTTCTCTCAGTATGCATCCCTTTTACCCTCATCTGCCGCCCGCGCCAGTGACTCAGCACCCCGCTTCTGAGCCTACAGGGGTGGCGGGAATGGGGTTCGGCCTCGTAAGACGAGCTGGCCCCTCTCCAGCCAGAGGGCGAGTGCGCGGACGGGCAGAGACAGCTGGCGCCGGGCGGCAGCGCGGGCCCAGGCCAGGTTGGGGGGAGGGGACAGAGGTGTGTGTAGGGGGGTGGTATTTATAGCCCAGGAGCGGAGGCCGAAACCCAATCCCCTCTGTCGGCTGGGATGTAACTGGAAAGACTTCAGCGGGAGAGCGGATGGAGGGCTGGGGTGCAGGATGGCGCTCACCCTGCCCCGGGCAAGGCGGGTTACCACTGGGGCCTCACCGCAGGTTCCGCTTCCTTTTCTGGGTATTTGGAAACCGTCACCCCGCCCTGTAGGTGTGGGGAGGGAGGCCGGCACGGGCCCAGCGGACTCCGGTGCTTCAGGGGTTAATTTCGGACTGGCAGGGACGGAGCCTAAGGCCGCGAGTGCCCCAGTACCCACAACCCTTATTGCCCGCCCCTGCCGTCTGCGCTTACCAGCGTTACCGCTGCTATTTCCGTGCGGTGGGTGAAGGTGGTGAAGACTCCCAGGGTGCGGGGGTGGAGGTGGGGAGAGGAGCCAGATGGGACTGATCTCCAGAGCCAGATAGGATTTAAAGGTGAGGGAAGAGGGCATCCTCATGGCCAGTGTGGTCAGTTGATGCCAGATTGGAAGGCCAAGACACCTCTGCAGCCCGCAGGAAAAAACGAGGGGAAAGGGTTGTGTGAAATTCTAGCTGTTCATCTTAAAAGCTAAGAATTAATCAAGTGTGTGTGTGGGGGGGGGGCAGCTCTGAACTCTAGTTGTAGACTCGCAGCTCTGGAAAACCTTCTGCCTCTACCCTGGCTCTTGAGAAGCTGGGTTTATGGGCAGTAGGGATCAGGAATAGCTGAAAAGTCTCTTATCCTTGTCAGTTACTGCAGTTCTGCCTGTCTCTTATACACTCGCCCTCTCTGTCCTCCTTGAGTGTGGCAGGGTCATGTGGAGCCACAGCACTCACTTGACAAATTACCTGAGAAGTAGGTTAAGGGGTTGGCTTGCCCTACTGGGTGCCTCCAGCTGGGGCGTCCTGTGCAGGGGAGCCTGGGCAGGGTGCTAGCCTCTTCTCATCACTGCCCAGCCCCAAGCTCCACTCTTGCTAACTGAGTCATCCCAGCTGGTAGGTGAGAGGGTGGAAAAGAGGCTGGTGAGGTGAGAAGGACTTGTGCACGTGAGGCTTACCCCATGTCTCCTCTTTATCCCACAGCGTGAATGCATCTCAGTGCACGTGGGGCAGGCAGGTGTCCAGATGGGCAATGCCTGCTGGGAGCTCTACTGTCTGGAACATGGGATTCAGCCTGATGGGCAGATGCCCAGTGACAAGACCATTGGTGGAGGGGATGACTCCTTTACCACCTTCTTCTGTGAAACTGGTGCTGGAAAACATGTGCCCCGAGCAGTTTTTGTGGATCTGGAGCCTACTGTGATTGGTGAGAGGAAGAGGGGGCAAAGTTAAGGGGGCTAGAGAGTGACTCAAAGTTTCTCTCTGGAAAGAAGGTATTTAGAACAGGCTTTCTTGGCCCTGAAAACTCCTAGCCCTATGTGAAGCTGAAGAAGGCAAGCTGATCTCAGGCTGGCCTGGGCAGCAGGTCCGGGTTTCTCACACACTCTGCTATCTCAGGCTGGCAGAAGGATGAGCTCTTCCATGCATCTGGCCACAGCTACCACCCTGGGGGAGGAAGGTCCCTGCTAAGCACAGCCTTGTGGTTTTTGCCCTAACAGTGTGGTTTATGCCCTTCCAGATGAGATCCGAAATGGCCCATACCGACAGCTCTTCCACCCAGAGCAGCTCATCACTGGGAAAGAGGATGCTGCTAACAACTATGCCCGCGGTCACTATACCATTGGCAAGGAGATCATTGACCCAGTACTGGACCGGATCCGCAAGTTGGTAAGAATTTGTCTTGGAAGGGAGGGAGCTCTTGAGACTATGCTAATGGTCAGGACAATTTTTTCAGATCCATTTCAAGGGGTCATCCCTAACTGTACATGCTCCAGAGTCTTTGCCCTGACTTCTGAGATATTTTAGGCTTTATTTGGAGCCAGGTGATAAGAGTCCCTTGGCTCCCTCCCCTGTCTAAATTGCTCTTTTTCTTTCTTGCCTTTCAGTCTGACCAGTGCACAGGACTTCAGGGCTTCCTGGTGTTCCACAGCTTTGGAGGGGGCACTGGCTCTGGCTTCACCTCACTCCTCATGGAGCGGCTCTCTGTTGACTATGGCAAGAAATCCAAGCTGGAGTTCTCCATCTACCCAGCCCCCCAGGTCTCCACAGCCGTGGTTGAGCCCTACAACTCCATCCTGACCACCCACACCACTCTGGAGCACTCAGACTGTGCCTTCATGGTGGACAACGAGGCCATCTATGACATCTGCCGCCGCAACCTGGACATCGAGCGTCCAACCTACACCAACCTCAACCGCCTCATCAGCCAGATCGTGTCCTCCATCACAGCATCCCTGCGCTTCGATGGGGCCCTCAACGTGGACCTGACAGAGTTCCAGACCAACCTGGTGCCCTACCCTCGCATCCACTTCCCCCTGGCCACCTATGCGCCCGTCATCTCTGCAGAGAAGGCGTACCATGAGCAGCTGTCGGTGGCAGAGATCACCAATGCCTGCTTTGAGCCTGCCAACCAGATGGTGAAGTGTGACCCTCGGCATGGCAAGTACATGGCCTGCTGCCTGCTGTACCGTGGAGATGTGGTGCCCAAGGATGTCAACGCCGCCATCGCCGCCATCAAGACCAAGCGCAGCATTCAGTTTGTGGACTGGTGCCCCACAGGCTTCAAGGTTGGTATCAACTACCAGCCGCCTACTGTGGTGCCTGGGGGTGACCTGGCCAAGGTGCAGCGTGCCGTGTGCATGCTGAGCAACACCACTGCCATCGCTGAGGCCTGGGCCCGCCTGGACCACAAGTTCGACCTGATGTATGCCAAGAGGGCGTTTGTGCACTGGTACGTGGGTGAGGGCATGGAGGAGGGGGAGTTCTCCGAGGCCCGGGAGGATATGGCTGCCCTGGAGAAGGATTACGAGGAAGTGGGCATCGACTCCTATGAGGATGAGGATGAGGGAGAAGAATAAAACAGCTGCCTGGAGACTCTCTACTATGTTTATTGCAAAAGCCTTTCGAAATAAACAGTCTCCTTGCACGGTTTCTTGTCACTTCTGTGAGTGCTTGAGCTTCTGCTGCCTTCCCCTTTGTGCTGCTGCTGCTGCCCTCACTGTTTGCTGCTCATGACTTTTTTCCCTTCCCTGGCTAAAGAGGAGACTTGCCAAGGGGCCCTTGCCAGGCCCAGGAAGCATGACCCCAGGACCTTGATGTAAGGTCACAGGGGCACCCGGGATAGGGAGGAAATGAAGACCAAATCCTGGACCTATCTGTCCAGCCAGCAACTATTGAAGGATATGAGTCTTCACGTCTTTTCCAAGCAGGAGTTTAAGTCCAGTAGCTTCTGTATTTGAAAGCTGGACTACTACCCTATTCCTCCTATTGCCTCTGCATTCACCAACTCTGGAAGCAAGGCTTGGCCCAGGCTCCTTTGTGCGTTATGAGGATTTGGAAATGAGGCTGGGCTGGCCCAGAGTTCCTGGGCATAAAGCCACGTCATAAGCTTGGGGGATGGGAGGGAACAAGGGCAATCTCCTATGTTGTTTGTGCCACTGCACCTCCCAGCAGCTTTGCATAGCTTCCTGTCTGTCTTGCTGCTTTGCTGGGGCTGGGGCTGTGCCATTAAAAGTCAGGTCATCTCCTTCTGTTTGTGCTTTCTTTCTGGCCTCTGCCTCTGTGCTAGCTGGTGGGAGCCTCCTGCCAGGGCCCTGGGGAAAATTTCAGCTTTGCTAATAGGCACCCCAGGACCCATGCTGATGTCAGCTTGTGAGGTGGGAATGGTTGGGGGGAGGAAGCTTCAATCTCAAGAGTAGGAGACGCCAACCCTGCCCTTGCCTACCCTCCCTGGTGATTCAGGGACACAGTGCCCTTCCTTGGGGAACAGGTTTCAAGCCCAGCCACAGCAGGACCCGTTTATTCAGCAGAGCAGGCAGGAAGTGGCAGCTGGAGTCAGCACACCACACTGCCTCATTAATCATTAACCATGTATGAGCTAGAACCATCAGGGAGACTGGGGCCAAAATGGCCGCCACCTCCACTCCCCTTGCCCCCAGGCTAAGGATGGGAGACCTGTTAATGTAGCTATTCCAAAGCCTCTTCAGGTGTCTCCACCCAGAAGCCCTAGCCTAGCAAACCGGCTGGGTTGCTTTGACTAAGCTACCCACCCCTGGGAGTGAAGGAAGGAAAGAACTATTTGAGTGTGCTTTTAGGGGGCCCTGGTTCCAGTCCTTGGCACAGAGAAGCCAGCTCAAGCCAGAGCAGCTTTAAGTTTTTGACTAAGTCAAGCTAGAACACTTGCCCACTGCCACCCAGCCAGATCTAAGGTAAGGAACCAGCCTCCTTACATGGAATGACGAAGTCACACCACTGCCATCTCTATACCAGGTGTCCCCTTGGAAATGGTAGCCGGACTTTGGGACCTTTGCACCTTTTCTCTCATTCCAGAAACATTGAGACTAAGATCACACCAACCTGCTTTCACTTTATTCTTGTTTACACATTCTCCTGCTCCTGGATTTGGAGGCAGAACATGATATGAGCTCAGCAGTCCTGCTCAGAGCCATGGACCATATTCTGTCAGTTTCCCTTTTCCCAACCCCCACCCCTCCCCTACTCAGTCAGGCCCCTTACCCACGTGTTGCTCTTGGGGGTCAGAAGGCAAAGAGGTCCCCACCTAGTGCCCCCATCTGTTAGACAGCAGTCCTGGATAGAATGGATGGACCTTCCAACGAGGGCTGGGTACCTCTTTCCAAGGCACAAGAGGCCACCTTCTCAATGCGGCCACTGGTTTGTTCAGATTTGGGTAGTGTGCTGGCCAGGAACTGGAGGCTGCAGTGCCTCCAATTGGCTGAGGAGGGCAGGAATGTGAGGGCGCTGCTGGGGGTCCACAGTCATCATCGATGCCAGCAGCTGCCGTACTGCTGAAGAATGCCTGCAGAGGGAGGAGGGCAGGGTGACTGGAGGACACTATGCCCCCTGCCAAGGTACCAACTCAGCTAATCCAGGGGGGGTCTGAAATGCTCAGTGTCCCTTGTACTGCTTACCTGGGGCTTTGCGGGATGCTGAGTTGGTTCTGTACAGCAAGAGCCACACTGTCACCCTTCTGGAACACCATGTCATAAGGGCCTTCCCCAAACATCATGGCATATAGCACGCAGCCTAGGGACTGAGCATAACTTGGTTAATCCCTGGAAGGGGACCAATGGAGGTGACATTGTTCCCCTTATTGCTGTGGTGAAAGGAGACTACATAAGCTAAAAAGAATATGCCAACCTCAGTCACACGGCACCATCAGGACCCAGAGAAACTGCCAGTAAGCTGGAGGCCTCTGTAGCCCTTGCTTAACCACTGCCTTCAGCACTGACACTGAGCTGTACCCACCCTGTTCGGGGGAAGGGATTATACCACTTCCTGTACAACTGAGTATGGTATCAGTGACAGTTCCCAGGAAGGAAGTCAAGGAAGTTGGGGACATATCATGGTTCCTGGGGCCCCATGAAACAGAAACCAAAGACCTATTTCTCTACTCCACAGTAGGTAAAGAGCCACACACCCTCTCCACCCAGATTCCCACCCACATGCTCCTCACCCAGACATCAGTCCGCTCATCGATGACACAGTGACTCTGCACAGAGAAGAGCTCTGGGGCTCGGTAGGAGATGGTGCACCGCTGGGCCGCCCAGTCCTGGAACAGTGGCCCCAGAGCTCAAAAGTGGAGCACAAGCCACAGTCATGTGACCAAATTGGGGCATGCACCAGAAGGGATTTGGGGTGAACAGGTGGGCAAAGGAACCCAGAGATTCTCTTACCTGTAGGGTCAGGGCCTGGCGGGAGCCCTCCACATGGATGCAGGCTTGATTCATAGAACCCAAGTCCATTAAAACTGGCTGCCCCTCATCTCCAAGCAAGATATTGGTGGGCTTCAGGTCCCTGTAGAGAAGTGGAAATGACCCATGAGCAACCCAGGACAGGAAGGCTGAAATCCCAGGAAGCAAAAGAATCATGCAGGGCTGTTTCCTGGGAGGAGAGCAGAGATCTCCCATTTTTCTTGGTTAGGCTCTTCCTCTCCACCCTAGCAAATACACAGGCCTATCCCACTGACCTGTGGGCATAACCCTTGGCATGAATGGCCTCAAGGCCTCTGCAGATACCCAACAGCAGCTGAAGGATTTGGTCCTCGGTCAAGAAGTTGCCTTTGTCCTTCAGCCTTTCTATCTCGTTCCATAGCGTACCTCTCTGCAACAAAAGTTTCCCCACAGTTGTAGCCATGTTTTTGGAGCCTCTGCTCCCTGAGCCTGAACCCTTCCCTTGTGGAAGCCTATCAACCCTTTCACCACACACACCTCGAACCCCAAATCTGATGTGGCCAAACCCAGGACATGGCCTCTGCTTCCTAACATGCTTGATTGCTCACACAGCCCTTGGTAGGTGGCTCTGTTGCAACCCCCTCCATAACCAGGGGTCTTTCTGACCTTGAAGAAAGGTAGCAGCAGCCAGGCCTCATGTTTAGCACCCCGCTCCCTCAGACAGTAAGCCACAAGGCGAAGGATGTTGGGGTGATGGAAGAGGCGATGCATGTCTGCTTCTCGCTGGGCCTCCTCACGGTCCTGCTGCTCATGACACAGGATTCGCTTCAGGGCGTAGAAGTGTCCATCATGTAACCCCTCCACTAGGTCCACATAGCTGAACCCACTGTGGGCCAAAGGGGTCAGTGAAGGACCATGGTCATCACCCACACAGCTTGGACCCAGAGGAATTCCCTAGGAGGGAGGTGCTGTCACTCCCATTTAGTAGAAACCCTCCTGAGATGTGGCTCTAATAGAAGTCTGAAGATTATTACACTTTGAGCTCCTCAAGAGTAGGGACATACAAATTCTTGAGGTCCTATGGTCATAAAACAGTGCTCTGCATATGACAGATGATTAAATGAATAATAGCCAACATTTATTAAGTGCTTATAAACCAGGCACTGGGTGAGACATTTTATATACATTATCTCATTTAATTCTCACAACTCCATTACTGGGGGATGACAATCATCTCCATTAGGCAGATGAAAAAACAGTAGCTTATCAAGGTCCCATAAGGTGGATCTAGGAGGCCTGGAATCCACCTTCTTGACTACCATGCAGCTGTCTGTCAGGTGAGTTAGAGAACAGGGATAAAATCTTTCTACCTGAAACACGTGCAGACAGCTCTGTCCCTTAGTGACCATAACCCTGGGGACTGGCTAAGCGATTTCTCAACACTCACCCCTCCCCCAGTTTCTGGATAAAGAGGTAGCGCTTATTGTCAATGATGACAGTTCCCCGAGAGCAGACACACAGCGCGTGGCCCATAATGTCTCAGTCATCCTCCTCAAAGGTGGTCTGAGGCTGCCAATGGGTTTGTCCAGGGTGAGTGGGCTCTTCCAGGTGATACGCTGGAGGCCCAGCAGAGCATGCTGGAAGGAAAACAATGGCGGGGTCGCAAGTCTGGCACGATGCACATGATCCCTGAAGTACCAAGGCGGACAGCTCAGGCCCAGGTCTTGAAACCTATATTCCCGTCTAGAGAAAACTGGCCCTGGCGATGCCAATTCCAACAAGGCTGGGTCAGGTGCCAGAAAGCCTCTGGACACGCAGTGACTACCAGGCCACTTCCTCCAACTCCAGCTCACCTTTGGGCAGCCCCCGCGCCCACGCCCATCGGGCCACAAAGGCAGGGCATGGTTTCAGAGGAGGTGCCGCCCACCCCTTGCAGAGGCTACCCTTGGCCTCGGCGCGCAGAGCCCCGGGTCGCCCAGCCTGGACCACCCCCCTCCGCCCACTGACCTGGCTCAGGCGGGAGAGAAGCGCCAGAGACCGGAAGCAGTGCTGGCGTCATCAGTCCGCGCCGTCGTAACGGCCCGTGGTATCCTAGCAACCGCTGCGCACCCTGACGATGCAGGGGCGCGGAGCTGAGAGGCCGGGGGCGGGCTAGGCCTGGGGGAGGACGGGTCCCAGGACCCGGGTGAGGGTTCCCTAGTTGGCCTTCAGTAGGGGTCAAGACGCAGGCACCTGTGCCAAAGGGGAGCAAAGCCGGCGCCGGCCCGAGGCCCCCAGGACCTCCATCTCCCAAAGTCGGAGGTAGGAGGCCTCGTACCTCCGGCGCGCTGGGACCAGAAAGCAGCCGACTACAGTTCATCCCCGAGGGGGTTCCAGGGAGGGGCGGGTGCTGGAGGCCTGGACTCCTGGAGCTCTGATCCCTAACAATCTTCTGGGCTCTGGCCTGTATCCCCCTACCCCTAGTCTCAGTGATTAAGAGCTCAGGCTCTTGAACCAGACTGCTAGTTTCTAAATTTGGTCTTAAGAGCCTAGCAGCTGTGTGACTTGGGCAAGTTACTTAACCTCTCTCATCCTCACTTTTTTTTTTTTCTTTTTTTGACACAGAGTCTCACTTTGTTGCCCAGGCTAGAATGAGTGCTGTGGCATCAGTCTAGCTCACAGCAACCTCAATCTCCTGGGCTAAATCGATCCTCCTGTCTCAGCCTCCCGAGTAGCTGGGACTACAGGCACGCACCACCATGCCCGGCATATATATATATATATATTTTTTTTTTTTTTTTTAAGTTGGTCAATTAATTTCTTTCTATTTTTGGTAGAGATGGGGTCTAGCTCAGGCTGGTTTCGAACTCCTGACTTTGAGCGATCCGCCTGCCTCGGCCTCCCAGTGCTAGGATTATAGGCGTGAGCCACCTCACCTGGCTGTCCGTCACTTTTCATAGCTGTAAAATAGGTATCATAGCATCTGAGGTTAAATGCATTAACCATGAGGCCAGACTGACTAGTTCAAATCCCAGCTCTACTAAAGTAGTTCTGTTACCTTGGACAGGCTACTTAATGTTTCTCTCCTTCAGTTTACTTATCTGTAAAATGGGAATGATAATTGTCTACTTCATGGAGTTGTTTGAAGATTAAATGAGATATAAAGTGCTTAGCACAATATCTGACACATAGCCTTCAGTAAGTGTCAATAAACAGTAATAATTATTATTACCCTAATCTTTATATCGCAAGCTTCAGACTGTGAAGGCAGGAGAAATGAAAGTTCACAAATTCCGTAGCCTTGGCACCAAGCAGTTGTCCTTGACATCTCTTGTCTCGGCAGGCAGGGATAAGTAGAAGGGTGCGCTTCCAAAAAAGATAGAATCGTCAGGATGGGCTCTTTTGCTGAAACAGGGCTCTCTAGGAAAAAGTTCTGTCTTGTAACCTGGTTCTCCTTTCCACACCCCCAATCACCATCAAGATTTTCCCATGGTTTCCCTTAGTTCTGAACCTGTTTTTGCCCCTTGGTTCTGACATTCATTCACCTAGATTTAATTTGCTATGTGCCAGGCCCTGTGCTCAAGATGGACAAGGTACTCCGTGCCCTCAGGGAGCTCAGTCTAGTATAGCAGTGCTTCTCAATCTTGTATGTGCTTAGGATAGCCTGGGTATCTTGTTAAAATACAAATTCTGATTCTATACGTCTGAGGTAGGATCTGAGATTCTGCATTTCTAACAAGCTCCCAGGTAACACTGATGAAGCTGGTTCCTGAATTGCACTTTGAGTAGCAAGATGTAGAGGATTTTACAAACTAATGAAGTAGCGGGTGGCTGCAGGCTGGAGACAAAGTCCAGGCTAACCGCCTGGCAACTTGAGGTGGTCTCCGCCCCCTTGCTCGCTGAGGTTCCCTCCCAGGAATCCAACACGTGATGGTCAGACGGCGTCTCAGACTAGAGGAGCCCAGTAAGCGCCATGGCTCCGGAGAAGCTGCCCTGCTTTCCCTCCTTGCTGCTGTCGCTCCTGACACTGCTGCTGCCCCAGGTAAGATAAAAGGGTGGAACCGGCAGCCTGAGAGAGGTAGGGTGGGATCAGATCCCACCCTACAACAGTCAACAACAAAACAACCGGGAAGGCTAGTTCCATCTCCTCTGCTTTGGGCAGACGCTGAGCCTCACTGCAGATTTTGCTGCTTTCCCTTTGCAGGCAGACACTCGGTCGTTCGTAGTGGATCCGGATAATGACAGGTTCCTCCTGGACGGCGTTCCTTTCCGCTACGTGTCTGGCAGCCTGCACTACTTCCGGGTACCGCGGGTGCTCTGGGCAGACCGGCTTTTGAAGATGCGATTGAGCGGCCTCAACGCCGTTCAGTTGTAAGAAGTGCTCACGAGAGCCATGGAAGGGTGGAATTTATTCTTCCTACTTCCCCCTTAGGAAGGGAGTCGGGACAGGAAGATTGGCTCGGTTTGAAGAGGGCTTTGAGCTCCAGGGTTCCTAGGCCAAGGTGGGAAAGGGTTGGTCATGACCTCCCAAATGTGTCCTGGAGATTCCATGCAAGGCCTGACCCTTAGGCCTTCCTGGCATCTCCCTACCTTGGGCACTGTTAACCTCTTCCTTTCTCAGTTATGTGCCCTGGAACTACCATGAACAACAGCCTGGGGTCTATAACTTTAATGGCAGCCGGGACCTCACTGCTTTTCTGCAAGAGGCAGCTAGAGTGAAACTGTTGGTCATACTGAGACCCGGACCTTACATCTGTGCAGAGTGGGAGATGGTGAGTTAGCTAGGACAGAACAAAAGCTGTGTACAGTTCCTAGACTACTCACATCTGCCCATATTCTAGGGCCATTTCCAGCACTATACTCAACTGCCTCCCTTCTTAAGTGGCTAACACCAAAGCAACAAAACCTACATACTTCTTTGTTGTCTTTATGTTTGTCTCAGGGGGGTCTCCCATCCTGGTTGCTTCGAAAACCTAAAATTCGTCTAAGAACCTCAGATCCAGGTGAGTTGAGATAAAAGATTTAACCCAGAAAAAAAGCAAACAACAAAATGGGCCATTTGGGTGCCAAAAACAGAAGAGACCATTCCCAAATTGGAGATCATTATTCAAATATTTTATGAGTGTTTACTTTGTGCACAGCAGGATGCTAGAAACTGAAACTGGGGCACTAGACAAACCTGCAATGAAACTTAGAGTGGAAGAGACCAGTTTTTTTTGTTGTTGTTGCTTGAATCCTCTGGAGAGACCAGTTTTTTAAAAAACAAAAAACCCTATAAATAAGATTATTGCAAGCTGTAAAAATATTATACTGTTAAAGAAAATAAACAAGGAGTTGAGATAGTGAATAACAGAAAGGGCCTCTTTGGGGTAGAGTGGTCAGAAAGGCTTTTCTTCAAGGTTGAATTTAGGAGAGTTAAAAAAAAAAAAAAGGCTTTTCTAAGAAGGTGACATTTGAGTTGACTTCTTGGGAAGGGAAAGCGCTGGTCATGTAAAGAGTGAGGCAAGAAGGTTCCTGGTGGAAGGAACAGTATATTCTAAGGCTCTCAGAGATGGGAAAGAACATAGCATAACTGAGGAACTGAAAGTGGAACAGCATGGCTGGAGCATAGTGGGTAAGGGAGAAAGTAATGTGACATGAAATTGGAGATGAGGTAGAGACAGTTGGTGTGGTAGGCTATTGGAAGAGACTTGCATTTTATTTGCATTTCATTTGCATTTTATTCTCAGTAGAAAGGCACTGAAAAAATTTTATCAGAGATATGATATAATCTGATCTGTTTTAATATTACATTAGCCTGGATGTGGAGAATGGATTGAGGGGAAAAAGGGTGGAAGTAGAGAAACTAATTGGGAGACTATTACTATAGCTGAGGACAGAGATGATGATGCCTGGACTAAGGTGATGCTGGTGGAAACAGAAAGAAGAGGGCAGAATTCAGATATGGTCTGGAGATAATAATCACCAGGACTTGGCTTGGCGCAGTGGCTCATGCCTGTAATCCCAGCACCTTGAGAGGCTAAGGTGGGAGGATCGCTTGAGTCTAGGAGTTTGAGACCAGCCTGGGCAACAACTTGAGATGCTGTCTCTACAAAAAATTTAAAAATTAACCAGGCAGGTGGCACATATCTATAACCCTAGCCCCTTGGGAGGCTGAGGCAGGAGGATCGCTTAAACCCAGGAGTTTGAGGTCACAGTGAACTATGATTGTGCCACTGCATTCTAGCCTGGGCAAGAGAAGGAGACCCTATCTCAAAAAAAAAAAAAAAAAAAAAATCACCAGGACTTGTTAATAGATTTTGATTAGAAGTGGAGGCATTGGGGTGGTGTGGGTACAGTCAGGAAAGAAAGGAATCAAGTTTCTGGCCAGTTAAGACCAGGGGTGGCATATGAACACTTTTGGGGGAAAAAGCAATTTTGTTCTCCTTGTTACATTTCTATCATGTCACACTCAAGTGAGGATATTAAGTAAGCAACAGGATGTGTGAGTGTGGAGCAGTCTGAGCTAGAGATATAAATTTGGAAGTCATCAAGTCTAAAGATGGCATTTAAATCCATGAATACTGAGACATCATCTGGGGAAAGAGTGTAGAGAAAGAAAAGAGGATTTAAGATTAAGCTCTGAGGATGCCTAATATTTCAATGAGTTGGGGTTTCATTTCAGGTGCAAATAGGAAGTCATTAGAGCAAGGGAATAATTTTATCTGATTTATACCTTTTTAAAGATCATTCTGACAAAATGCCTTATATCTAGGGATTCTCCAGGTGCTGGAGAGCTTTATGCCCATTAGTATTTCCCAGACTCATGTGACTATGAAATACATTAAAAATGATAACATGAGCTGGGCATAATGGCTCATGCCTGTAATCCCAGCACTTTGGGAGGCTGAGGTGGGAGGATTGCTTGAGGCCAGGAGTTTGAGACCAGCCTAAGCAAAATATCGAGACCCCATCTCTACAAAAAAATAAGAAAAATTTAGCTGGGTATGATGGCACATACCTGTAGTCCCAGCCACCAAGAGGCTGAGAGAGGAGGATCATTTGACCCTGGGAGTTCAAGGCTGCACTGAGTTAAGATTGCTCTACTCTACTGCAGCCTGGGTGACAGAGCGAGACCCTATCTCTAAAAAAATTTTTTTAATTAAAAATAATAAAATGGGCCTGGTGCGGTGGCTCACACCTGTAATCCTAGCACTCTGGGAAGCCGAAGCAGGAGTACTGCTCAAGGTCAGGAATTCAAAACCAGCCTGAGCAAAAGCGAGACCCCGTCTCTACTAAAAATAAAACTAAATTAATTGGCCAACTAAAAATATATAGAAAAAATTAGCTGGGCATGGTGGTGCATACCTGTAGTCCCAGCTAGTCGGGAGGCTGAGGCAGGAGGATTGCATGAGCCCAGGAGTTTGAGGTTGCTGTGAGCTAGGCTGACACCACGGCACTATAGCCCGGGCAAGAGAGTGAGACTCTGTCTCAAAATAATAATAATAATAATAATAATAATAAAATGATGAAGTATTTATGGAACACCAACATGCAGTCTCTGGGTTTTTTTTTTTGTTTTTTTTTTTTGAGACAGAGTCTCACTTGCTTAAGACCACCAATGACCTCTACACTGCTAAATCCATGGTGATCTCCCAGGCCTCATCCTGTTGGCCAATCAGCAGCATTTGACACAGCTAGTCACACTGCCCTTTGAAATATACTCTCCTTTTGGCTTCCATGATACCTTACTTATCTGGTCCCTGCCCCTGCTCTCAATCTTTCTGACCACTCTTTCTCAGTCTCTTTCTGGTTCTCTATTTTCCTTTCCACTAAATGCTAGAGTGTATCAGGGCTCAGTCCTTGGACACTTCTGTGTATTTTCATTCCCTAGGTGGTCTCATCCATTCACATGGTGGAATTTAAATTCCATCTAATAGCCAATGACCCTGAAATATGTATCTCTAGCCAGGATATTTCCCTTGACTTCCAAACACATATATCCAGCTGCTTACTTCTCCATTTGGACAAATAAAAGGTATAATGATACAACTAGGCTCCTGGCATTGCCTCCCAAATCAGCTGTTCCTTCAGTCTTCCCATCTCACTTAATGACAACTCTGTTTTCCAACTGGGCAGGCTAAGTACTATGGTATAACCTTCACGCCTGACTCTCTCACACCCCACATTCGATCCATCAGAAAATCCTGTCAGCTTTACCCTCACAAACATTGAATTTAACTACTTTGTATCACGCTCACTTCTACTACCCTGGTCCAAATGATCTCTCTCAGCTGGCTTATTTTAACAGCTTCCTAACTGGTTTCCCTTGTTTGCCCTCTCCTCCATATAGTCTATTCTCACTTGTGATCTTCTTAAAGCTTAAGTTTAAATATACATCTCAGATCATGTCATTTCCCTGCTTAAACCTAATAGGTGCTCATTTCATTCAGAATGTGAACCATGAATTCCTTAAAATGGTCCACTAGGTCCTACATAATTGATCCCAGTCACTTCCCTGGCATCCACTTTTCTCCCCCTTGTTTACTCAACTCCAGCCACACTGGCCTCATTGCTGTTTTTCAAACCCACCAGGCCTTGGGCTTTGAGGCCTTTGCATGTGGTGCTTCCTCAGTCTTCCTGAAGAAATCACCTCAGTGAGGACTTGGCCACTCTCTCTAAATTTTAAGCTTCCCTTCCCCACCATTGTATGTCTGTCTTCCTTTTCTGCTTTGTTTTTTCTCCTTGGCACTAATACACTATGTATTTCACCTGATTTACTTAATTTATTATCTGCCTCCCTCACTAGAAAGGAAATTACACAAGGGCAGACTTTTTGGTCTGCTTTATTCACTTCTAACATCCCTACGACCTAGAACAGTATTTGGTGAATGGTCAGCACCCATAAATATTTGTTGAATGAATGAATGTGATTTAGTGTATGCTTGGATTAGAACAGGCAGTAAAGCAAAGGCCCTTCTTTATACAGAACATAAAATGTAAAGGAATCAAATATTTTAAGAATTAACCCCCCCCCCCCAAATATCTTTCATTGAATCCACCTTTAAAAGTCTTTTGTCTGCTAGGCTGTGCCCTTAACTATAGCGATGCAACAAATTAACCTGACAGACAAGACTCCTGCTCACTAGTGGGGGAAATCAACTTGAAAAAATTACAGAAATAAATGCTCAATTATAATTTGTTAAGTATTTAAAAGAGAAGTATGAGACAATGTAAAACTGTCTAATGGGGGGAATCTATCCTAATCTGGGCTATCAGAAGTTTTCATGAAGAAGTAAGACAAAAGAATTGAAGCATGAATTGGAGTCGGCTGGGTAAAGGAGAGGGAGAGAAAGTGTCAGGCAGAGGTAGTAACATGCATGATAACCCCGAGGGTGAATCACAAAAATCACAAGGAGCTGAGAATTTAAGTCATGATATATAATACAGGTTGGGTATCCCTTATCTGAAAATGCTTGGGACCAGAAATGTACCCAATTTCAGGTTTTGGAATATTTGCATATACCTAATGAGATATCTTGGGGATGGGACCCAAGTCTAAACACAAAATACATTTATGTTTCATATACACCTTATACACACAGCCTGAAGGTAATTTTATATAATATTTTAATAACCTCATGCATAAAACAAAGTATGTACATTAAGCTATCAGAAAGCAAATAGTCAAATGTGGAATTGTGCACTTGTGGCATCATATCAATACTCAAAAGTTTCAGATTTTGAGCCGGGCGCGGTGGCTCACGCCTGTAATCCTAGCACTCTGGGAGGCTGAGGCAGGCAGATTGCTCGAGGTCAGGAGTTTCGAAACCAGCCTGAGTAAGAGCAAGACCCCGTCTCTACTATAAATAGAAAGAAATTAATTGGCCAACTAATATATATATAAAATTAGCCGGGCATGGTGGCGCATGCCTGTAGTCCCAGCTACTCGGGAGGCTGAGGCAGAAGGATTGCTTGAGGCCAGGAGTTTGAGGTTGCTGTGAGCTAGGCTGACGCCATGGTACTCACTCTAGCCTGGTCAACAAGCGAGACTCTGTCTCAAAAAAAAAAAAAAAAAAAAGTTTCAGATTTTGGAGCATTTCAGATTTCAGATAGGGATGTGCAAACTTTGTGATGATCTTTTGGTTGATGACTTAAATTACCTGCACTGTCAGTTACATCAGGGTACAGGTCAGACAGTCTACATTTCTGTGAATTCCCCTGCTATAGCAATCTCAGATATGAGTTGATTATATAATAATAGCTCTCCGCTGTGTGTTTAACGTTTTTCCCACATTTATTTTTAAGAAAACACTAAAGTTTCCTGTGTTCAAATTTCATTGACATGCATATATATAAGTGCTTAGGGTTGAGAGTTTCTTCTGACAAGAGTCACTATTTCCCAGATTTAGTTGTGAGTAACTGCAGCCTAGAGTATGGGCAGCACTTAAGTCACTAGCAAGGATGCTAGGGGTGGGGGCTGTGCTGGTGGTGGCAACCCCTAATGTGCAGAGCACTGCTATTTCCTTTAGACTTCCTTACTGCAGTGGACGCCTGGTTCAAGGTCTTGCTGCCCAAGATATATCCATGGCTCTACCACAATGGGGGCAATATCATTAGCATTCAGGTACAAGGGGGAAGTTGAATGGGCAAGGGGAAGGAGGTACAAGGGGTCCTTGACCTCTACCTCATAATTGGGCTCCGCTTTTCCTTCCCCCTGGCAGGTGGAGAATGAATATGGTAGCTACAGGTCCTGTGACTTCACCTACATGAAGCACCTGGCTGGGCTCTTCCGTGCACTACTAGGAGATAAGATCTTGCTCTTCACCACAGATGGGCCTGAAGGACTCAGATGTGGCTCTCTCCAGGGACTCTATACCACTGTAGATTTTGGCCCAGGTCTCCAAAGCAAGGGTTAGGAGTGGAGTCTGGGGAAGGCACATCTCTTCTATATTTATCTTTTTCCTTTGCATCCTTTCTGCAGCTGACAACATGACCAAAATCTTTACCCTGCTTCGGCATTATCAACCCCGTGGACCATTGGTGAGGGGCCAGAGGGGAGGGGAATCAAAGCAAGAGTCAGGGATGGGAATGGGTCCAGCTCAGTCCCCATCTCATTCACGGCTCCTTTCACCTCACACTCTAGGTGAACTCTGAGTACTATACAGGCTGGCTGGATTATTGGGGCCAGAATCATTCTACCCGGTCCGTTCCAGCTGTAACCAAAGGACTAGAGAACATGCTCAAGTTGGGAGCCAGTGTGAACATGTAACTGAAGACACTGGGGCCAAATCTGTAACTGGGAGTTGGGGATGAACGTTAAGATTCAATGAGTTAGCTTTTACCTTCCCCCCCACCCTCTCCCACTTCAGGTACATGTTTCATGGTGGTACCAACTTTGGATACTGGAATGGTGAGTCTAGATGGTCCCTGGGGCAGAAGCAGGGAGGATACAAAGAATTAGAATCTAAGGGCTGGATGAATTAAAATGTCTAGAAGGTGAATGTGGCTACCACTGCCCCCTCTGCATGAAGCTCTTTGCTTAGTGCCTATCATCCAAAAGATATGTTGAATTAATTAAACTGGCTCAACCTCAGGTGCTGATGAGAAGGGACGCTTCCTTCCAATTACTACCAGCTATGACTACGATGCACCTATATCTGAAGCAGGGGACCCCACACCTAAGCTTTTTGCGCTTCGAAATATCATCAGCAAGGTGCTCTATCACTTTGTTAAGCTCCAAAGGCTTTTATTAATTTGGGGGAAGGGGGACCCCAAGTTATAAAGGTATCCCATAAATTGGTGGTGGTTGTCTGGGCCACAGAGCCCTCTGAGCATCCCATGGAAGCATTTCCCACTCACTCAGGGGACTATGTGGGATTTACATGTGTGTGCAAAATTACAGGGTCTTCATGACCCCTGAAGCCTTCCCTGGGGCCCAGGTTAAGAACCTGCTCTAGGGTCTTGGAAGAGGTGTTGTTTCTGTGGTTCTCCTATGGCTCCTGAGAGAATTTGGGCTCAGTTCCAGGAAGTCCCCTTGGGACCGTTACCTCCCCCTAGCCGCAAGATGAGGCTTGGACCTTTGACTCTGCGTCTGGTAAGTTCCTCGCCATCTTTTCTCAGATATTAACCTTTTATTTTCTAAATAGCCTATCCTCTCTTGTCCTCTATCCAGAAACCTTCCTCTTATTCTGATTCTTCCCCCTTATTCTAATAGGATGGGGACTTGCTGGCTTTCCTAGACCTGCTGTGCCCCCGAGGGCCCATCCACTCAGTCTTGCCACTGACCTTTGAGGCTGTCAAGCAGGTAAGGCATAAACCTACGTCTGGTGGGAATGGCAACCTCCCTCAACAGCTGGAGCCAAAAGTTCCCTCCAGCTTCCCGACAGTATCCTTGCATATCTCTCAGTTTATCTCAAGTACTGATTCTTCCACACCCAGGACCGTGGCTTTATGTTGTATCGGACCCATCTGACCCATACCGTTTTTGAGCCAACACCACTCTGGGTGCCAAATAATGGACTCCATGACCGTGCCTATGTGATGGTAGATGGGGTGAGAACCTAATTCCAGGCTGTGGGCCCCAATTTCCTCCCTTCCCTACCACCCTTTAGCCTTAAGTTCCCCATATTAATACCCCTTTCCCATCTTCCTGCTCACATTTGCAGAGGTTCTAGGGATAGCTGGGATGAGGAAGAGTTTAAGGACAGAGTTCCAGAAGGGATGGGTAACTGACAGATGGCTACATTCTCTTTGCTCTCCAAATAAGTGTCCTAATGTGGTTTTAACCTATGCTTTGGCCACTCAGAGCTAGATGCTGTGCCCTTCCTTTCATATATCCTATCTCTTATCCACAGGTGTTCCAGGGTGTTTTGGAACGAAATATAAGACATAAAGTATTTTTGATGGGAAATCTGGGGGCCAGACTGGATATTTTGGTGGAGAACATGGGGAGGCTCAGTTTTGGGTCTAACAGCAGTGACTTCAAGGTGAGCTAGCTTTGCTTAGTTATATCCCAGGACTTAATTAGGGATAGTCTGGCCTTAGAGCTTAGTGAATGGTGACTTTTCATTTGCCTTCCCTATAGGGCCTGTTAGAGCCACCCATTCTGGGGCAAACAATGCTTATCAAGTGGATGATGTTCCCTCTGAAAATTGATAACCTTGTAAAGTGGTGGTTTCCTCTCCAGTTGCCAAAAAGTACACAACCTCAAGCTCCTTCTGGCCCCACCTTCTACTCTACAACGTTTCCAATTTTAGGGTCAATTGGGGACACATTTCTCTATCTACCTGGATGGACCAAGGTATGCTAATGGCAGTGGGAAGGGGAAGCAGAAAGTATCCTCTAATTAGAAACCCAAAAGGGGATGATTTTACCCCCTAAAGAGCTGATTCTTTCTTTTCCCACTCTCCCTCCCTCACCCCTCAGGGCCAAGTCTGGATCAATGGGTTTAACTTGGGCCGGTACTGGACAAAACGGGGGCCACAGCAGACCCTCTACGTGCCAAGACCCCTGCTGTTTCCTAGGGGAACACTCAACAAAATCACAGTGCTGGAGCTAGAAAATGTGCCTCCTCAGCTCCAAATCCAATTTTTAGATAAGCCTATCCTCAATAGCACCTTGCATAAGACATATATCTATTCCCTCTTAACTGATACAGTAAGTGTCCCTGAACCAATGCGGTTAAGTGGGCACTGAAAGAAAGGCAGCCCTTAGATCTGGGACATGGAGTGGGCAGGATCCCTTGGTGCTGGCCACGGTGACCATAAGGAACCAAAGGCCAGAATGCCTCTGAATGTAAGTACAAGTGCAGATTCCTTGCCAAGCTTTATTGTGATTAAAGCTCCAAAGACAGTACCAGCTCCACACACCTCTGTGGCCCTGTCTTTGCCCTGGTTCCTGAGTGTCATTCACCCTAATCTTCCAAATACTCTCTGGTTTCTTGGGGAAGAAGAATACTAGGGCTGGTGTGAATGTGCCCTCTTAGGGCCTAGAGTTGGCCCCAGCTGAAGCTGTAAGAGATCAGGAAGAGGGCCTCCCTGCCTGACGGCGATGATCCTGGAGGCAACGTGTGGAGCAGAACGGGAAGTCGAGGTAGTGAAAGGGAATGAGGCCTTGGAGGGATGCCCCACAACTCCAGCAGCGTCTGAACAAGAGGAAGAAAAATGGCTGGACAGGTACCCCAGAAACTTTCCAACCCAAGCCCTTCCCATGCCTCCTCCTGCCATTTCTGTTTTTGCTCCAAAGGTTCCCAGAACATCTCAGATCTCAACAACCTTTCTGAATACTGTGTAGGCCTTCATTCTATTTGCCCAAAATGTTCCCTACAACATTATAGATCACCCAGTCACTCACCCTGGCCCACACTGAGCATTGAGGACTGCAGCATCAGGGATTGGAGGGGAAGGGGCTCCCAACTGGGCAGCGAGTCGGCGCTCTGCAGCCAGAGCTCTCTGAGGGAAAAGGAAGTTGCATTAAGGACAAAGCCCCAGTGGTGAACAGGATACCCAGGAAGTGACAGCTGCATACTGGGGAAGGGATCAGACCTCTAAGGAAGCCTCGCTGTGGAAGAGAACCTCCAGCCTCACCTTCTCTCTGTCGCTGAGGGCGGCAAATCGCTGTTGTTCTTCTTGCTCCCGTTTTTCCTGCTCCTGCTGCTCCCGCTGCTGTTCCACCCGTCGCCGCCGAGCCGCCTTCTGCTCCCTTTTCCGTATAGCCTGCCGGGCCTCCATTTCTGGTGTCAGTGGCCCTGGCACCTAGAGGATTTCAGGAAGGTGTTAAGTAAGACCCACACAAACTATCCTTGGTAAAACTGCAAGGAGGTAGGAAGGATCTAGCCAGGATCTACAATGCCTTCCCACTCTGCTTCTTCCTTTTCCAGCTGACCTGAGCCTTGTTATAATCATAGGCATCTGGATTCTTCTCCATGAATCTTCGGAACTCGTTACGTGTTGATTTGTCAGCTGCAACAGTATAAGGTGGCCGGGCTCGGGAGTCCCTAGGTGTAAAGACCCAAAAAATGGGTTCAACTTGCCTCCTGCCTTTCCCAACGTCACTCAACCAGATCAAGGGAATACTGTTAAGTAGCCAATGCCAACTTGAGCCTCCAGATTATCCTGTCTATACCCAAAATGTCTTAGGATGGGGACCCTCACTTACTGCACAGTGGGGTCAGCACCTGCCTCCAGCAGCAGACGAACCACTGAGCCTCTTCCAGCTGCGGCTGCTGCATGCAGGAGAGTAAAGCCACCAGAGCCCAAGGGGGCACTGAGCAGAGACATAACTCCAGAGTCTACAGGGCTGGCAGCTAGCTGGAGCTTCAGCATTCCAACATCTCCAGCTCGGCAAGCAGCTAGAAGCACATCCCAGGGCTCTAGCTGACCAGGGGCCTCAGACTCATCCAGCGAAGGGCCCAAGGGGGCTGCAACTGCCTGGGCTGACTGTGAGAAAGGCTCATCTTCTTGAGATTGCTGGAGAAGAGTCATATGTGCCCCAGCCTCTTGGTCTCGGCTTCTCTCCTTCTTATTCCTTCTTTTCCTCTTTCGCTTGGGCAATACCTCAAACTCACGAAGATCCAGGGTCCCCAGTGTCAACTCCACTAGCTCCAACTCTACTTGTAAGCCATCCTCTCCATCCGACCCTGAACCTAGGAGAGTATCTGACATGTTAAATCCATCGAAGGAATTAGCAGAGGGTGGAAGCATGTGGGCTGTCTCAGATACATAAGAATTGTCTATAAAGAGATAATCCAGATCATCCTGAAATGAAATTAAGCGTTTTTATTTTGTAATCCAGATAAAATAGCATATCAAGAGCTAAGTCCACTCCAGGCTCTCAGCATAGACAAGGATAGGCCCTGAAGGAGATATGCAGAGACAAAAGTCCCAGGACTCGCCCTGTGAGCAGCCTTAGGATGATGCACAATAGAGGAAAGCATGGAAGTGGCCCTTAGCCCAAAACCACAGCATCCAATAAAAGACAGATAAACTATGTGAGATCTATGCAACACATGGATCTACTCTGTGCTAGGACTTTTCTAAGTACTGAGAGAACATCCATGAACTAAAGAGATAATAGGAGATCTGGAAAGATCATTAAACATGTCTCAGTAATTGCTATAACATAGCCCATTTTATAAACAGACACTGGGTGTGTGTGTTGTATAGGGACCCATCTATAAATAGGGAAATGGGTCAGTTATGAGAGTAGGGAATTTGCCACTGCATTTCTAGGACAGAAACCCAGATAGATTTGACAATTGCTAGATAGTACTCAACCCTGTTTGTGAGATTCCTCATTCTGCCCAAGTGCCTCATTTTTATCACTGGAGACCTTTCTTCTTTCTTCCTCAGTAGTCTTCCTCTCCTCTCTCACTGTCTTCCAGTGGGTCTGAGGTGAGTGTAATCTGACTGCTTCCCGAGGGTCTTCTCCTGCCATAAAACAAAAGACCTTTCTCAAACTTAGCTGAGGAGAAGCCAGCTCAGATTTCTGTCAATGAAGATGTAATTGGGCAGCAGTCCAAGGGCTAAAAAACCCTCTGGGTATACAACTGAGAACTGAGGCTTAAGCTGGAGAGCATAGGAAGGTCCAGGGAATCTGGGGATCTGGATCCAAGGCTCACCATGTATATACAAGGTTGTCAACTTTTGAAACACACGCTGTAGCTCTTGGAAGGTGGGTCTTCGGGTGGCGAGGGGGATATCCCAAAGTCGGGGATCCCCCCTTTGCAGGGGTGCCCCATGGCCTCCAAAGAACAAGGACCGGCTAGAGTGGGGAGCACGTAGCAGTATTGTCCCAGTCTCCTCCAGCGCCTTAGCCCAGCCTGGCCCTGCCAGCAGATCACGAACATCCTACAGAAGAGATCAACTCAGCCCTGCATATCTTCACTTACTATTTTTAAATCTCCAACCAAAAAGTGGCCCACAGATCATGTGTAGGAAGTGGGAGGTAGAAGATAAAACAAAGGGAGAAAGAAAGAGGACTAAGGCTCCTGGGATCCCTATTCTACCTGTGTCTACCCAGAAATAATGAAAATTGGAAGGATACAGGAGTCAAAAATCTCCCTACTGGCCGGGCGCGGTGGCTCACGCCTGTAATCCTAGCACTCTGGGAGGCCTAGGCGGACGGATTGCTCAAGGTCAGGAGTTCAAAACCAGCCTGAGTGAGACCCCGTCTCTACCATAAAAATAGAAAGAAATTAATTGGCCAACTAATATATATATATATATAAATCAGCCGAGCATGGTGGCGAATGCCTGTAGTCCCAGCTACTCGGGAGGCTGAGGCAGGAGGATCGCTTGAGCCCAGGAGTTTGAGGTTGCTGTGAGCTAGGCTGACGCCACGGCACTCACTCTAGCCTAGGCAACAAAAGCGAGACTCTGTCTCAAAAAAAAAAAAAAAAAAAAAAAAAAAAAAAAAAAAATCTCCCTACTGCAAAAAAAAAATTTTTTTTTTTGAGACAGAGTCTCGCTTTGTTGCCCAGGCTAGAGAGTGAGTGCCGTGGCATCAGCCTAGCTCACAGCAACCTCAAACTCCTGGGCTCAAGCAATTCTCCTGCCTCAGCCTCCCAAGTAGCTGGGACTACAGGCATGTGCCACCATGCCCGGCTAATTTTTTCTATATATATATTAGTTGGCCAATTAATTTCTTTCTATTTTTTTATAGTAGAGATGGGGTATTGCTCAGGCTGGTTTTGAACTCCTGACCTTAAGCAATCCGCCCACCTTGGCCTCCCAGAGTGTGAGCTACCACGCCCAGCCCCTACTGCAAAATTTAATGAGTTGAATTGAGAGGCAAAAAAGTGCAGATTAGAGGACTACCAGATCTGGGAGGCCTACCTCACCTTATATAATGTGACTTCATTATAGCGTCTCAGGTTGGCTCCAGCAGAGCGTGGTGCCCTACCTCGGGCATCCCGAAGTCCTTGGGCTGTGCCCCGCTTGGCACGCACGGTGTAGCGGTGAAAGGTTTTGTGTGTCACCACTTCTCTTCTATAGACAGCATAGACTCAGTACTGGAGACCAGCTGGTGCTCCCAGGCTAATAGGATCCACTCCATCCTTACCCCATACAGCACCCTCTTACCCTTGAAATACTGCACCAGCAAAGTGCCCAGCTGCAGCCATGAGCACTACACAGTATCTGGGACCTCCACTTTGCAGGTTCTGTAGCAGCAGTTCTGCCTCTACTGGTGGAACCTGCATGACAGAGAAGCAGCAAAAACATTCTATCTGTTGCATTCATTGAGAACAAGAAACCAAGTGCCAGTGCTAAGTACTGCATATATATTAACACATTTAATACAACCACCCTGAGGCTTGTTTCCATTTGGCAAAGAAATTTGAGGCTTGGAGAGGTAGTCAAGATGAAGTCATAGAACCACAATTCAAACAGAGAGTGGTCTATTTCTAAACTTAATGCTTTTACACTTGACCTTCCCAAGATTCAGGTCAGTTTCAATCCAAGACGGTGTTGTCAAGAGTGACACCCACACTCAACAGGAAGGAATGAAAATAGTGAGAAATGGACTGGGCTAAGGGGAAATCTTTGCTGAATGTACAAAAGGCTGGGGTTGACCACACAATCTGTACTGTCACTTGCCTGGTGAGGGCCTAGGACACAGCGGTAGGCATAAAGAAACTGGCCGTGGGCATTTTGGAAAAGAACCCGATGAGGGTAGGAGCCTTGCGGTGGGTAAAGCTTCTCAAATTCTGGCCTCTCCTCATCCAGTGTCTTTAAGTCCTCCTCACTGGCTGAGTCTGAGTCTTCTGATCCTGAGATGCTGGAAAGATCTCCTGAAGACAACATGAGATACACAAGCTAGTACTCCATCCTTGATCTTAAACTACTAAACTAAGGCCTTCTACCCTCATGTCCTCTCACCTGTGGAGCTCTGCTTTTCAAAGTCCAAGGCAGACAAGAGAGGCTTGTCCTTGAGACGTTGCTTTAGGTTAAACCGATGCCAGTCAAGCTTATAATGTTCCCTCTGGTATAAAGACAAAGAGGGAGGCAGAAAGTAGAAATATGCCCCACCCTGGCCTTGTATACTAACCAAGACAAGTAATAGAATTCCAGGAAGTATGACCGGGTAACACTAACTGCCTCAGTCAAAGCATAGACCTTTATTAATTTGAGACAAATGAAATGTCTACCTCTCCCTACCCATCATTACACTTTTGCTACTAATGTCTAGCTCTGCACTCTGGCTTTTTACCTGTTCCTGGCGGTTTTGGAAGGTCTGGTCACAGGTTGAACAGCTTAACTTCTCTGAAATATCCATAGGACCCTGGAGTAGTTTTCTTTCTGGGCTCTCCCTCTCCTCTGAACCTAAATAATGGAAGAGTAATTGGAGACAGAAAGGGAGCCCAAATCCACAGTGCTTGGAATTATATTCAGGGTCGGATATATAAAGCAGAGGAAAATACAAAGGAAAGAGATGGCATGACCTTGCCTTTGAGAAATTTACAATCTAATAATCATGAAATAAATAGTACTGCAATCACGTTTTGCAATAAATATGCTTCTGAAAAGATGTGTGTAAAAGGAATATGAATATTATATTTAAATTAGCCAAAGAGATTGTTTAAAGGAATCCTTTGGAAAGTAATTTCTGATAGGTTTAAAATATTTAACTCTAGGATGGGTCATGCCTGTAATCTTAGCACTCTAGGAGGCCAACTCGGGCAGATCACTTAAGGTCAGGAGTTCAAAACCAGCTGGAGCAAGAGCCAGAACCCGTCTCTACTAAAAAAAAATAGAAATTAATTGGCCGACTAAAATATAGAAAAAATTAGCTGGGCATGGTGGCACATGCCTATAGTCACAGCTACTCAGGAGGCTGAGGCAGGAGGATCGCTTGAGCCCAGGAGTTTGAGGTTGCTATGAGGTAGGCGGAGGCCATCACACTCTAGCCTGGGCAACAGAGTGAGACTTTGTCTCAAAATATTTATGTGTGTGTGTGTGTGTGTGTGTATTTAACTCTAGAAAAACTTCCCAGATGCGTTTTTTTTTTTAAGTTTACATTTCCCATTACAGTGCACATTTTTTTCTAAAGAGAGGTGCAAGAAAACATGTAGCCACAAACTGAAGTTATACAAAACCAATAATAAATTGTTTTATATTCAACAAAGAGGAACAATTTGATTGGAATCCAGTTAAATTTAGACTATATCTAGGAATTCTGAAGTGTTTTTTAAAAATTTTTTAAATAAATAATTTTCTATCCTTTTTTCTTTATTTTTTTTTATGCTATCACAAATTTGTTACTGAAGTGTTTTTGAAGGCAATGGTGTTAATGTGAGGAAGCAAAAGACCTGTTTGGAGACGATTGAGGGGCTTTGCTGGAAACTACCCAGAGATTAAGTGAATTTAAGACAAATTTTATCCAGCAGAAAGATTAGTCAACGTGGGCTCCTAATCTGGGGAATACCATTAAGAATGTGTTCTGTGGTGGAGCAATTAGCTCCTAAGAGTCTTGTCACGTTCCTCATGGTCCAACCCAAACCTTCCCGGATACCTGGATGGGAAGTACGCAGAGCTGAGGCCACAGCCTCCCGGGGCGCGTGGCTCACCAGGCTAAGGCCCTGAAGGACTGGAGCATCTGCACTGAGGTCAAACAGGGAGACCGACGCAGGAGCCGGAGCTGGCGACATGGCTGATCAGAAATTACTTAGAAGCAGCTCCTGGAGCAGAAAGGAGGTAACAAACAGCACCCCAAAGAGAGATCCTACTACCGCGTCTCTCGCCCGCCTAATTTGGTCTCCCCCATGCCGCAAGGCACCTCGGCCCTCAACCTGAGGTCAGGAGTCAGCTGTGGAGTAAATACATGACCCCAGTCCGCTTTCTGAAACCCCCAGTCTCGGCCTATAAAAGAATGAATGGGGCACATCCAACTCCCAAATGTAGGCCAACAAAATTTAAATCACTGAGGTTGCCTAACAGACCGCTCTTCGTTACCCGAGCGACAAGCAAAGACTGAACCGCGTCAACTCGCCCCCGCCCTCAGAAGCTGCACCAAATGTCCCGGGAGCCGAGCGGCACGCACGTTCACAGTTCCAAGGCCGGATTTCTGCAACACCACAACAATCCCCGTCACTACGGAGCAGCGAAGAGGACAACCGGCGGCGCCTGCACCTGAGCCCCGCCCCACATAGAGCACACTATTGGTCCTCTGACCTCCAAGACCCGCCTCTAGCCTTTAGTCCCGCCCCCAAGGCCGAGAATTGGCCGTTGTGTCTCCACCCCCCACGTTCATTGGCCAGGCTGGCTGCGGGTGACAGTGAATGGCAGACGACGGGCCTAGCGCTCCGGGCCCGGCCGAGCCAAGCCAAGGCGAGCCGACCGAGCCCCTGGAATCGCCCGGGTCGCCGTTCCTGAGGTGAAACAGGAGACTGGCCATTGGAATCCCCAGGCCCGGGTCGGGCTTGGTCAGGGGTGCCTGCGGAGCTCTAAGCGAGATCGCGGCGGGTAACGGGGGAAGGGGCACCGCGGGTAGGGCGGGGGCGCGCAGCCAGAA
The DNA here is from genome assembly GCF_040939455.1 of Microcebus murinus. Taxonomy (NCBI): domain Eukaryota; kingdom Metazoa; phylum Chordata; class Mammalia; order Primates; family Cheirogaleidae; genus Microcebus; species Microcebus murinus. Next base: position 89,577,429 of record NC_134111.1, on the reverse strand, counting down.
TGTTTTTATATCGGGCACGCGCGGGCAGGGGCGCGCGCGGGCGACGGGGGCGCGCGCGGTTGTCCGCTGTTGGGAGCCCAGCCCTTGGCCTGGGGCCGGGCGACCCTGGGGCGCGCTGGGCTCGGGTCGCGGCGGCTGGGTGTGAGGAGGCAACCCAGCCCACCCAGGGTGTCAGCTGTAGGACTGGCTGGAGCCCTCCAACATCCGCAGGAGCCCCTGAGCCCAGGCCCGGCCGGCCAGGGCTCCATGGGCCCAGGGTCCACACTGATCCAGTGAGTGGTGACTCCCCTGAGAGGCAGGGCTCTCACTAACCAAGGGAATCCCACTGGGGCCAGGCTGGGCCGAAATCCACGGCCCCCAAGGTCTACACTGACAGGGTGAGTACCACCTCGACCATGCCTGGCTCCTGGGACCTACAGTGACCCACAAATTCACCCAGGATCTGGGATCTACACTGTTCCAGTTAAGATTTGCTATCCAAGAGCTATGCTTGCCTGCTGGGTCTTTTGGTGCTAGGAAAGCAGGGGAAGGGGGTTACCAAAAAGGTTCTATTCGGAAAAGACTCTCTTTGGAGGTTTTGTGGACCTGGAGAAACATGCCTACTTTCTGAGGCTGAGGTGGGGCAATAGAAAAAGTCTAGAGGACCTGCCTAGCCTCAAGTCAGTACTGACTTAGTCTCCACTGGGCCAGTAAGTTACTTCTTGGGATGCTAGAGGTGGATGAGTGGCCCTGGATAGCACAGCCAGAGAAAGTGCTCATAGTCCTAGGCTGGGAGGGTGCCTCTTCTCACTGCCCCACACTTGGCCTCATAGTGGGGCGTGGGAGGGTGGGTTCCTTTCTGTCCCCACTCCGCACTCTCTGGGATCTGACACCTTCTCCTCCAGCAGCTGCAGACCAGGGCATCGAGGGCTGGAGTGGAGCAGACACTGTCCATGGAGCTGGTAGGGCCATGTACTTATCTCAAACCTTTGTTTACAAAGTGCTTCTAAACTGCTAGTATCTTGAGAGATCACAGTTCCCAGGAGGGGTGGGGGAGGGACCCTCCTCTCCATTGAATAGAAGATGAAACAGCCCCCACTTAGGGGCAGATTCTGGCTTCAGGCTAGGAAGTCATCAGCAGAGACCCAGTAAAGGCTCTGGGAATGACTGACCAGAGTTAAGGCCTCCCAAACCCTGAGCTTACTGCACTCTGTAAGTTACTTCTCCTCTGCCTTCAAGCTGAGGGGACTGGTAGTGGAGATGAAGCCCAAGGATTCTTTCTCACTCCTTCTGGCCTAGGAGGCAGGGCAGCAGGTAGGCAGCAGCTGGGTCTGAACCAGGGCTTCTTCTTCCTCATCACTGGCAGGTGGACAAAGTGGACAGGGGGCGGTGGTGATGGCGCAGTTTGACACTGAATATCAGCGCCTAGAGGCCTCCTACAGTGATTCACCCCCCGGGGAGGAGGACCTGTTGGTGCACGTCGCTGAGGGGAGCAAGTGTGAGTTTTTGGATGTGACAGCCAGAGCTGGGGCATGAGGGAGAGCTGGTGGAGGAACACTGAGGGAACAAGGGGCTTATGTCCCTTTAGCGCTCTGACATCTCTGTTCCTGTGCCCACAGCACCTTGGCACCACATTGAAAACCTTGACCTCTTCTTCTCTCGAATATCCTTTGTGTCTCTGTGTTGGAGCTCTGGGACCTTTAGCCCCTCTCTAAGCAAGGTCCCCGATGGAAGTTGGGGTAGGTTTGACTCTAATCCCCAGAAAGGGGAATGGAGCTCATCCTGAGGGTGAGAGAGGCTGGTGAAATAATGATTGTTAAAAATAATGATACCTCACATTTACCGAGAGTTGTGTACCTATGTGTACTTTGTGGTGTTAATTTATGAGGAATCTTTCTAAGGGTGATCCTCCTTTTTGATGGGATGTTAATAATCATAATAATTAATATGTTTTGACTCATTCTTTGTCAGCTGTGTATTAAATACTTTACATGGATTGTCTCAGACTTAATAATCTTATGAGACAGGTGATATTATTCTTAACTTACCACTGTGGACAAGGTTTAGAGATGTTAAGTAACTTGGCAAAAGTCACACAGCTAGAAAGTCAGTGTCAGGTCTTAAGCTCAGGTATATGACACCAAAGTCTGTGCTCTTAACTTCTGTCTTTACTGACCACTTTTTCTTAACAATAACACGTTTATAATCTACACCAGAAGAATGGCTTCACATGTATGCTCATTGGGGAGATCTTTGAGCTCATGTAAGTATAAGAAGGGACTGATGATGTAGTGAAGGAACACATTTCAGTATTTCCTTTCCTCACACTCTTCCCTGGCCCTACAAGAAAAGCTTTTCAAGTCCTATCTCTTCCATGAAGACAACTCAGGCCTTGATCATTTCATCAGAGCTCTAATGGAATATGCATGGTTCAGTCAGGAGGTCTCAGATGCCGGCCACTTTCTTGAGAAAATCCTCTGTTCTGCCTTGGTTGCACGTTAGACCTGCTGCTGGACAGAGAGCCTCTAGCTCTAGAGCTTCTAGAGAGGAGCCATAATGGCATTGCCAAGTGGGAAAGTGTTGGGAAGTCCTCCTTCAGTAAGAAAAGAGTTCAGTGCTGGGCATGGTGGCTCACACCTATAATCCTAGCACTCTGGGAGGCTGAGGCAGAGGAATCACTTGAGCTCAGGAGTTCGAGACCAGCCTGAGCAAGAGTAAGACCCTGTGTCTACTAAAAATAGAAAAATTAGCTAGGTGCAGCAGTACGCATCTGCAGTCCTAGCTACTCAAGAGGCCGAGGAAGGAGGATCACTTGAGACCAGGAGTTTTGAGATTGCAGGGAGCTATGATGATGCCACTACACTCTAGCCAGGGTGACAGAATGAGACTGTCTCAAAAAAAAAAAAAAAAAAAAAGAATTTAAGTCCCCAAAGGGCTTCTAACTACCATCTCAAAAGGAAATCAGGGACTGAAGACCAGAGACCACAATCATAAAACCTTTGAAAGAGTCCAGTGGTGGCAGAGATTACCATGGGGTGAGGAAAGCAGGCTAATTTGGTGGCACTAAGGCTAAGAAAAAAATAGGAGCTGATTTGGGCCTGAGAAGGTTCTGTGGGGCTGGCAGTAGGGAGAGCACATTGGGAGTTCTCCAGCCCCTTCCATTTTCCCAGTCTTGTTCTGCTACTTCCAGACTCTTTTCTTTTCCTATTTTATTTCACTGGCACCTCTCTGATTCTCAGACTGTACCCCTCTTCCCAACTCCCCAGGCAGTTCCTCTTTGTGGTTGCCTTCACTACCTTCCTGGTCAGCTGTGTGGACTACGACATCCTATTTGCCAACAAGATGGTGAACCACAGTCTTCACCCCACTGAACCTGTCAAGGTCACTCTGCCAGACGCCTTTCTGCCTGCCCCAGTCTGTAGTGCCAGGTAAGGGCTGCAGGTCAGAGGACACCAGAGCATGTAGTTCTGCTAGCGGGTGTGGAATGGAATAGTGTATGAGGCAGCAACTCATACCCAAGAACACAGACTCAGGCTCAGCCTAGTGGAATCCTTCTGGACAGTAGAATGTCTGCCAAGACTCCTTCATCAAGGGTTACCACCTCCTCCCCTTCTTTTTCCCCCACCAGGATTCAGGAAAATGGTTCCCTTATCACCATCCTAGTCATTGCTGGTGTCTTTTGGATCCACCGGCTTATCAAGTTCATCTATAATATTTGCTGCTACTGGGAGATCCACTCCTTCTACCTGCATGCTCTGCGCATCCCCATGGTAAGACCGGGAAGTTGGGTGGTTAGCCCACAGTCTAAGATACTATAGGAGGGACAGGTGTATTCTTGGACATCAGGTGTCCTTACGTCCTTGGCAAGTCAAGGAGCATCTGCTTAAAGGTTCCACTCAGCTAAGCACACAACCCCTGAGCCTCACATCTCATGCAGGGCAAGGTGTCAAGGCAATAACCCCACTTTCCATACCTTGTCTCTTCCTTCCCCACCCTGCAGTCTGCTCTTCCATATTGTACATGGCAGGAAGTGCAGGCCCGGATTGTGCAGACCCAGAAAGAGCACCAGATCTGCATCCACAAACGTGAGCTGACAGAGCTGGACATCTACCACCGCATCCTCCGTTTCCAGAACTACATGGTAGCCCTGGTTAACAAATCCCTTCTGCCTCTGCGCTTCCGCCTGCCTGGCCTTGGGGAGGCCGTCTTCTTCACCCGTGGCCTCAAGTACAACTTCGAGCTGATCCTCTTCTGGGGACCTGGCTCTCTGTTTCTCAATGAATGGAGCCTCAAGGCTGAGTACAAACGTGGAGGGCAACGGCTAGAGCTGGCCCAGCGCCTCAGCAACCGCATCCTGTGGATTGGCATCGCTAACTTCCTGTTATGCCCCCTCATCCTCATCTGGCAAATCCTCTACGCCTTCTTCAGCTATGCCGAGGTGCTGAAACGGGAGCCAGGAGCCCTGGGAGCACGCTGCTGGTCACTCTATGGCCGCTGCTACCTCCGCCACTTCAATGAGCTAGAGCATGAGCTGCAGTCTCGTCTCAACCGTGGCTACAAGCCTGCCTCCAAGTACATGAATTGTTTCTTATCACCTCTGTTGACACTGCTGGCCAAGAATGGAGCCTTCTTCGCTGGCTCCATCCTGGCTGTGCTTATTGCCCTCACCATCTACGACGAAGATGTGTTGGCTGTGGAACATGTCCTCACCACCGTCACACTCCTGGGGGTCACTGTGACCGTGTGCAGGTAGGCCAAGGCAGCAGATGGGAGCAAGCAGACTAGCATTCCTGGGAAAAGCTTCCATCTCACCATGATCCTGATCCCACTAGGTCCTTTATCCCAGACCAGCATATGGTGTTCTGCCCTGAGCAGCTGCTCCGCGTGATCCTCGCTCATATCCACTACATGCCTGACCACTGGCAGGGTAATGCCCACCGCTCGCAGACCCGGGACGAGTTTGCCCAGCTCTTCCAGTACAAGGCAGTGAGTGGAGTTGGAGTTAGGGCCTGCTAGAGACTGGCTGGTAGCTCGGTGGTGAGGGCTGGTCTCCCTCCTGCTCTTTTGTGACCTTGGTCCCCTCCCTTTTAGGTATTCATCTTGGAGGAGTTGCTGAGCCCCATTGTCACACCACTTATCCTCATCTTCTGCCTGCGCCCACGGGCCCTGGAGATTATAGACTTCTTCCGCAATTTTACTGTGGAGGTTGTTGGAGTTGGAGATACCTGCTCCTTTGCTCAAATGGATGTTCGCCAGCATGGTCATCCCCAGGTACTGGCAGAGGGGCAGGGCAAGTGGCCAGGGATAATGCTGGCACATACAGTGTCTTTGGGTAAACTGCAAAAAGGCATCCCTTCTTAGCCAACAAGTCACAAAACAAGTCACAGTCTTGTACCAGAGATACACTGCTTGGGAGCCTGAGCTGGATTTCAGCTTTAATTTGTACACTTGGCTAAGCTTCCTTGAGAAAGGCAACTGGCCAGCATGTGGCCACTCCTGGAGTAGGCACTGGGGCCCCTGGACAAGATACAACAAGTCTCTGTCCTCTAGGGGCAAGGCCTCCCCTATAACATGAAAGGTATAGGAAAGGTTCCTGTAAGAGGACAGTCCTGTTTACTGTGGTCTCCCTTTTGCAGTGGCTATCCGGTGGGCAGACAGAGGCCTCAGTGTACCAGCAAGCTGAGGATGGGAAGACAGAGTTGTCACTCATGCACTTTGCCATCACCAACCCTGGCTGGCAGCCACCTCGTGAGAGCACAGCCTTCCTAGGCTTCCTCAAGGAACAGGTTCAGCGGGATGGAGCAGCTGCTGGCGTTGCCCAAGGGGGTTTGCTCCCTGAAAATGCCCTCTTTACATCCATCCAGTCCTTACAGTCTGAGTCTGAGGTGTGTTCCCGGGGACTGGGACATGATGGGCAGGAGCTGGGAGTTGAGGATGGGCATGGGGTGGAAGGTTTTCCTTCTGTCTTTTCAGTATGTGCCATTGGGTCCTAAGATTGAGAATACTAAGGGACCTGGAGGCCAGTCTCCTGCCCTGATAATTTTACCCACCCCTTTCTTTCATAGCCACTGAGCCTTATTGCAAATGTGGTAGCGGGCTCATCCTGCCGGGGCCCCCCACTGCCCAGAGACCTGCAGGGCTCCAGGCACAGGGCTGAAGTTGCCTCTGCCCTGCGCTCCTTCTCCCCTCTGCAGCCTGGGCAGGCACCCCCAGGCCGGGCTCCCAGCACCATGACAGGCTCTGGGTGAGTAAAGGTGGGCCAAGATGGGAGGGCATGACAGTAGCCTCCAGCAACTTGTATGGGTCTCAGAAATGTTGACACCTACTGTCTGTCTGTGCTGGGAGGGACAGGGTGGATGCCAGGACAGCCAGCTCCGGGAGCAGTGTGTGGGAAGGACAGCTGCAGAGCCTGGTGCTGTCGGAATACGCATCCACCGAGATGAGCCTGCACGCTCTCTATATGCATCAGGTGAGTAGGCAGCTAACAAATAGGTCAGATGCAGAGAACCAAGTCCAGGGTTCCAGTCACTTCTCTGCCATCTCCATTTTCATATATGTCTTCTTAATATCCTTTTTAGCCAAGCGTATCCCAGGCTTTCACACATGTGTAGTTTCCTCTGCCTAGAATCCACTTCCCTGAGATATGCAGATGGCTCCTTCCTTTTTTGGGTCTCTGTAATTACCTTTTCCCTGAGACTTTCTCTGACCACTCTCAGTAAAAGCTTCCATTGCCCCTCCTCCCGATTCTTTGTGTTCCATTTTTCCCCATAGCATTTAGCACCATCTGACATTGTTCTTTTTAAAAATGTATTTGTTTAATAAACACCCCTACCAGCATATAAGCCCCACAAGAGCTGGCATTTTTGTCTGTTTTGTTTACTGCTGTATCCCCAGCACCTAAAAGAGTGCCTGGCACTTACACGCTCAATCAGTTTGTTCTTAAATCAAATGAATAGGTAAAATGAGAGCCATTACAACCTATGAAGCACAGGCTATTTCCAGGGATCGGCTGAGAATGTAACCTATAAAGCATGAGATATATGTTACGCACATTTTAACACGACAGGTGCTCTGGGTCAAGGATTCTAGGTGAGGGGGTATAAGTGGGAACTGGCTGATATCATGGTGGAGGGCAGCTGTTTCAGACAGATATCTTTCTGTCCCTCACTAACAACTCCTCCTACTTCTCCAGCTCCACAAGCAGCAGGCCCAGGCTGAGCCTGAGCGGCATGTGTGGCACCGCCGGGAGAGTGATGAGAGTGGGGAGAGTGCCCCTGAAGAGGGGGCAGAGGGTGCCCGGGCCCCCCAACCTATACCCCGCTCTGCCAGCTATCCCTGTGCAGCACCCCGACCTGGAGCTCCTGAGACCACCGCCCTGCACGGGGGCTTCCAGAGGCGCTATGGGGGTATTACAGGTATCCAGTGGGGGCACAGGAGGAAATAGAGCCTGCAGGGAAGGGCGGTTCTTCTGGGGCCTCTGTAGGGGAGGAAAGAGGTCAGAGGAACCGGGCCCAAAGACTAACACCTGAGCATCCCCCAACTCTTTTCCTCATGGCTATTTGTGTTCCTTCTAAGAGTATTCTTACTTGTCTCTCTAGATCCTGGCACAGTGCCCCGGGCTCCCTCTCACTTCTCTCGGCTGCCTCTTGGAGGGTGGGCTGAAGATGGGCAGTCAGCATCAAGGCACCCTGAGCCCGTGCCCGAGGAGGGCTCAGAGGACGAGCTTCCCCCTCAGGTGCACAAGGTAAGGGCTCCGGGGCTCTTCTGGATAAGAATAACTGCTGGAAATAGAAACTTCCAGACTGAGGTAACAGCTTTTCATGTGAAGGAAGGTATGCCCTCTCCCCGACACTGCCCGTAGCACAGAGATACTGCACCCTCCCCTCCAAAATACACTCCACCTGCAGAGACAGTTTATGATGGAAAAAAAAGCCAAAATTTTCTTTCTTTCTTCAACTGACTTTCTTCCCTTCAACTGCCTTTCTTCCCTCAACTGCTCTGAAGTCCACGGCTTGATTTTTCCTTCACTTACCTCTCCCCAAGAATCAAGATTTCCTTTCCCTTTATTTCCAGGCTTCTGTGGGCAAGCAGATAGCTGAAGACTATCTCCATTACCAACCATTTTTCCTCCACAGGTATAGACAAGGCTGAGGAGGGTCCCTATGCCCCAGGATGGAGGCCACTGCTGCCCTGCCATCCCATATGCCTGCCATAGGAGGGCTCCTCTGAGTGTTGCCTGGCTCCACGTGTGTGGCGTTTGTGTGTCCGTGCCTGGCCAACGGAGGTGCCAACAGTGGGCTTGCCACAGCCCCAGGAGAGGAATTTGGGGCCTAGGAACCAGGGGCACACAGGATTTTAGCCTCATCCCCAGGACCCCCTTGGCTCAGAGTGTGGTGCTAGAAACTGGTCCCCAGCCCAGCCCCAGTACTGCCACCTTTGCACCCATCCCTGCAAGTCTCCAGAGGGCTGCCCACTGCAGAAGCTGCCAAGCAGGGAGAACCTGTGCCAACTGTGGAATGGGGAGATTGGGCCTAGACCCTCAACTCCTGCAGTCTACCCCCCACCCTAAATAGACAACGAGCAGCTCAGGCTGTGGCCCTTACCTCACCCCCAGTTCTCGCCCAGTTCTGCAGCCAGCTCACCTCTTCCTGCACATCACTGGCATGTGTGTGCTGCTTGCTCCCATTCTGTTTCCTTGCTCCCCCCTTCCGTTTGGCTTTTGCTTTACGTTGGGGTGGAGGCCTTCGCTCCCAGCTCCCTCTTTTGACACTAAGAAAGAAGGTCATCCTGCAAGAGCAGAATGGAAAGTCTTTGCTGCCCTCTTCAACTTTTAGGATGGGCCCCAGGAAGACAGGCTTTCCTGGGCCCCCATTGCTGCTTACTGTACCCCTCAACACCTGCACATGGGACGGACAGGGCTGGAGTGACCTCTGCTGTCTGCATCCCAGCAAGAGCGCTGTAGCCCGTACCTAGCATCTCGCTGTTCCCTGGAGGGCTATGGAAGGGCCATGGGCGTGCCCTAGGCTTTGTGCTGCCGCAATGCATGCTGGGACTCGGCTCCTACTCTGCCCCACCCGTCACCCGACTCCAGTCCGCTTTGGGAGAGTGAACTACGCTGCCCCAACTCACAGCGGAGCTGGGTGGGGACTGTGTACAGCTTGATAACCCTCAATAAAGAAGGGACTTTGACCAGGTCGCGGCTTCTTGACTCGCGCGGCTAGGATCCTGGGAACAAGAGGAGTGATTCCCCAGGTGCCTGGGGACGACTGGGTAGGGATCTGGAAGAAAATAGGTCTATTTTTGTCGCTCGGCTATAACGTGTTAGCTGGCTGACGGAAGGGCCATTTCCGACACACCGTTCGGTGGAGGTCAAGGTCTCCAGCCCAACGCGCTGTCAGATTTCCCGCCCTGGCCACGTGACCAAGCCGGCTCTGCCCCTCTAATTTGCCCTCTTCGCGTGCACCATTGCCCCGCCCCTTCGGAGACATCTGACCAATGGACACCCTGGTTAGGGGGTGGGGGCGGTCTAGTGGGCGGGGCTGCAGCCGGAGAGAGAGGCGCTGATCCGCGCCGTGCATTCCTGTGGGCCTGGAGTTGGCAAGAGGGTCCCCAGCTGCTATCCGGGAGGGACGGGCGGAGACGGCGTACGTGCTCTGCGTGAGTGCGTGGCGGTGCGCGTGCGCGAGGCGAGTGGGCGGTGAGGCCGGGTCCACGTGCGTCCCACCCGCGACCCCCGCGGGTTAGCGCCCAGCGGCTCCATGACCCTAGACAGCCCGGCACCCGCACCCCTCCCCGAGCTGCCCGTCCGATTCTCCGGTCCCACAGTGCCCGCAGCCTCGGCCGGCGTCCACGCATTGCCATGGTGACTGTGGGCAACTACTGCGAGGCCGAAGGGCCGGTGGGTCCGGCCTGGACGCAGCATGGCCTGAGTCCCTGCTTCTTCTTCACGCTGGTGCCCTCTGCGCTGATGGCCGTAGGGGCTCTGGCCTTGGTGCTGGCTCTTCTCTGCAAGCGTCGGGAGCAGCTCGCCGATCCGCTGCCTTTGGGGGCCGGCCCTCGTGTGGCTCCCTACGTGCTGCAGCTGCTTTTGGCCGCACTTCAGGTGTTGCTGCCCCTAGCCGGGCTGGCTGGCCGGATGGGCACTGCCCAGGGGGCCCGGCTGCCAAGCTACCTACTGCTGGCCTCCATACTGGAGAGTCTGGCCAGCGCCTGTGGTCTGTGGCTGCTCGTGGTGGAACGGAGCCAGGCACGGCAGAGACTGGCAATGGGCATCTGGATCAAGTTGAGGCACAGCCCGGGTCTCCTGCTCCTCTGGACTGTGGCGTTTGCAGCCGAGAACTTGGCTCTGGTGTCTTGGAACAGCCCGCAGTGGTGGTGGGCAAGGGCAGACTTGGGCCAGCAGGTGAGGGACCTTGTGGGGAGAGGGGAAGCATTTGATGGCAGGGATGGGAAGAAGTACTGCACGTCTGGTTATACTGGCTCCATGCTTTGGGATACCTCTAAGAAAAAGAAAGGGAGAAGTCAATGCAGGCTGGGAGCTGATAGCCAGCTGGTGGGGTGTGTCTGTGCTGAGTCACTGTGGGTTTTTTTTTGTGTGTGTGGTGTTTTTTTTAAGGCTTTAAGTGCTCAAAGGCTCCTCCTCCTGAGGAGCTGGGTGTGTTCCCTACACCAGTCCCCAGCCCTGTTATTAGTAGTAATACAATGGATTTTGGCCCTTGGTGATACTCTCTTGGTCCCCCATTGCTGCTTATTGTATCCCTATATATGTTTCATTCTAGGTTCAGTTTAGCCTGTGGGTGCTGCGATATGTCGTCTCTGGAGGGCTATTTGTCCTGGGTCTGTGGGCCCCTGGGCTTCGTCCCCAGTCCTACACCTTGCAGGTTTATGAAGAGGACCGAGATGCAGAAAGGAGCCCGGTATACCTCACTTTCTGAATCCTGGGTCTATCTTAGTTTCATTCCCTGTCATCATTCCTTCCCCCTATGATGAATTACTACTTTTCCAAATCTTAGTTTGTGACATATTAACTTTTCTGACACCATCAGGGATCACTTTTGTATGGGTCTAAGATACCTTGGAACTGTAACCCAATACTTTTCCCTAGAGGGTTTCTGGCTAGTGTGCTTTTTGATTTCTGAGCTCCCCTCCCCTGTGTGTTTCACCATCCTAGGTTCACTCAACAGACCAAGGGTCTACCTGGCGAGACCTTGGCAGGAAGCTCCGCCTACTGAGTGGCTACCTGTGGCCTCGGGGAAATCCAGCTCTGCAGCTGGTTGTGCTGATCTGCCTGGGGCTCATGGGGTCGGAACGGGCACTCAACGTGTTGGTGCCCATCTTCTACAGGGACATTGGTGAGGGGAAGAAGGAGTGCCAGCTCAGTATATGCAGGTCCTTCAATGGGCTGGTGCTGTGGTCCCCAACCCTTGGGCTGCAGATTGGTAACAGTCTGGCTTGTTAGGAACTGGGCCGCACAGCAGGAGGTGAGCGGTGGGTGAGCAAGCTTCATCTGCATTTATAGCTGCTCCCTATCCCCTCCCCCCCCCAGCTGTGGAATAATTGTCTTTCATGAAATCAGTCCATTGGGGACCGCTGGCATGGTGTCTGGGGTGGTCCTTACCTGAGGAGGTGGGACAGAGTTGGGAACTGGGTGATCAGAAAGAGTCTGGGGCAGTTTTGCCTGAAGACAGTCCTGGGTGCTGTAAGTCGGCTCTGACTCATTTTCTCTACAGTGAACTTACTGACCCAGAAGGCACCTTGGAGCTCCCTGGCCTGGACTGTTACCATCTATGTCTTTCTCAAGTTCCTCCAGGGAGGTGGCACTGGCAGCACAGGTATGAGAGACTCTGCACTGACCCTGCTTGGTGTCGGCCCCTCCCACAGGCATCCCCTACCATCAGGCCTCTTGGAGCATTCCTCTCCCAGGCCCCTTTGTGCTCTCAGGTAGTTCACAGCTTGGTGCTGGGCTGATGTCCCTCAGCCCTCAAGCCCTACTGAGGCCTCCCCTGGCTTCCCCCAGGCTTCGTGAGCAACCTGCGAACATTCCTGTGGATCCGGGTGCAGCAGTTCACGTCGCGGCGGGTGGAGCTGCGCCTCTTCTCCCACCTGCACGAGCTCTCACTGCGCTGGCACCTGGGGCGCCGCACAGGGGAGGTGCTTCGGATCGTGGACCGGGGCACATCCAGTGTCACAGGGCTGCTAAGGTGCCACCCCATGGGAAAGGCCCTTGGGAGGGTGGGGCTGGAGAGTCAGGGATGGCAGGAGGAGAATAGACCGATCCTGAGGAGCTGCCCCTCCAACACTGGTGTTTTTCTAATTATGGGATTATCGTACACATGCCCTCACAATGAACCAAATAACACAGAGAGCAAATCTCTTTTGAACTTCACTCACTTCTCCAGACCTTCCCACTCTGTTTAGTATGTTGAGTTCTACTTTTTTGTATGTTTGCATGTATACTATATGTGTGGTATTGAGGTTTTTCCTAAAACAGATGGTATAATGACATGGGCATCATTCTCAGTATTGCTTTATTAACAAAACAATATGGAGATATATTTTCACCCATGCATGAAGATCTCCTCATTCCTTATAATCAATACAGAGAACTCTGTAGTTGGGCATGCTACGGTTGATTTAGTTATCCCCCTCTTAAGGGTAGAATTAGTTTAGATTGGTTCTAGTCTGTTGTTGAAAACAAAACACTACACTGAAACTTGTAGAGCAGGCGTCCTCAAACTATGGCCCATGGGCCACATGTGGCCCACCAAGGACATTTAGCAGCTGACTTGTCCTGGGCCCATAGTGCACATGTGTGGAATGTATACCACACTCTCCAATGGCCCTCCAACGTTCTGAGGGACAGTGAACTGGCCCCCCGTTTAAAAAGTTGAGGACCCCTGTCCTAGAGCCAAGGTTGCTGGGTCTGAGCCCCTGAACCTTTCTGTCGCTTAACTCCGTAGCTACCTGGTGTTCAACATCATCCCCACTTTGGCCGACATCATCATTGGCATCATCTACTTCAGCATGTTCTTCAATGCCTGGTTTGGCCTCATTGTGTTCCTGTGCATGAGTCTTTACCTCTGTGAGTAACATCACTGGGTGATGCCAGCTCCCTGAACTGTCATCCCTTGGGCAAGAACTCTGCTCCTAATCAGGTGACCCACTTTTGGAAAGCTATAGGTCGGTGCACTTGAATGGGCTCCTACTGCTCCTGATGTGATGGTGGGTCTCTTCCTCTGTCAAGTTGAATTTTAACCTAGGTGGAGGGCTGGGGAAGGGCATCTTTGTCACATTAGGTCCCCACTGTGGATGCAGGTCAAGGAGGAACCTCATTTATGTGACAAGATGTAGCTTGTCCTCATGTGTTCACCAAAAGCATTTTCTGCCCATGAGGCTTTGTGCAGGCTGCAAAGATGTCATGGATGCAGCTCCTTCCCTTAGCAAGCTCAAGGCTCTCTCCCTTGGAATCTGGGTCCCTGGGCTCTAGTGTAGGTTCACTGTATGCCTGGCAGGTAGTGGACATTTCACATTTGGTTTCTGCTGTTGGGATGATGTCCTCTTCTCCCTTACCCTCCTCCTGTCACTCTCCAGTCCTGACCATTGTGGTCACTGAGTGGAGAGCCAAGTTTCGCCGGGCTATGAACACACAGGAGAACGCTACCCGGGCACGAGCCGTGGACTCTCTGCTAAACTTCGAGACGGTAACAGGCCCTGGTGGTGGTGGTATGAGGCATGGAGATGTAGAGGAGTGTGGCTGGGACCCCTGGGGCTAAGGAGAAGCTGGGGCATGTGATATATGTGTGTGGTGTTTGAAATCAGGAAGGAGGGATTGGGGATCTGGAGGGAGTGATCTGAGTGCCACGTGTGGTGCCCATACCCAACAGTGGTTTTGAATTCATCAGGTGAAGTATTACAATGCTGAGGGTTATGAAGTGGAACGCTATCGAGAGGCTATCATCAAATATCAGGTGAGGATGCTAGTTTGAGGGCTCCTGAGAGCACTGAGCTGGCTGGGGGGAGTTGCCAGGGCCAGGAGCAGAATTCGGGTGGTGAGGTTGAAGGTGCCTGCCAAGGTGTGGGTGTGGTGGTGGTCAGTATGTATGGGACATTCCTCTCTCCTGTGTTACTGCCCTCAGGGTTTGGAGTGGAAGTCAAGCGCTTCACTGGTTGTACTAAATCAGACTCAGAACTTAGTGATTGGACTCGGGCTCCTCTCTGGCTCCCTGCTTTGTGCATACTTTGTCACTGAGCAGAAGCTACAGGTGAGGCAGGATCATGAACAAGAGAGTGGGGGACAGGGAAGAGGGGCCTGTGGCCTATGTTTGAGCCATCAGGCTCTTGGGTGGGAAGTGGGCAGGGTGACAGGAAGAGTAGCCTACAGGCTCCCTATGATGTGGTCATCTTCCCTGGATTTCCACAGGTCGGAGACTTTGTGCTCTTTGGCACCTACATCATCCAGCTGTACATGCCCCTCAACTGGTTTGGCACCTACTACAGGTAACCTGACCCCTGGCTCTCACCTGTTGGGGGTGCATTGCTATTTCATGGCTACTCAGAGGAGCCCCAACCAGCACCCTTCTTACAGGATGATCCAGACCAACTTCATTGACATGGAGAACATGTTTGACCTGCTGAAAGAGGAGACAGAAGTGAGTGAAGAGAGAGGAGTGGGGTCTAGGGGCAGGGAGCTGTGGGTATTTCTTGTGCCTGGAGAATGCTAGGCCAATAATGGCAACACACATGGGTGGCACTCTTCTAGGTGAAGGACCTTCCTGGAGCAGGGCCCCTTCACTTTCAGAAGGGCCAGATTGAGTTTGAAAATGTGCACTTCAGTTACACCGATGGGTGAGCCTTCCCCCTTTGCCTTCTTTCCTCTCCTGTGATCTGTTTGCATACTGCCCTTCTGCCCCTCATCTGCTGAGTCCCTGCTCCTTAGCCCACCAAGCCTAGGACAAGAGCTTGGGCAGGGGAGGGGCAGGGCCCCATAGCAGCTCTGGTGATGTAAGGGGCCTGCTGACTATGCCATGCTTCCTTGCAGACGGGAGACCCTGCAGGATGTGTCCTTCACTGTGATGCCTGGTCAGACGCTGGCCCTGGTGAGAAGAGACCTAGCCACTTGGCTCAGGTTCCTCAAGCTTCCCTCATTCAGTGCCCATGGTGGCTCTTGATCCAGGGCTGTGGAGTCAGAGAGCCTTGTCATCATGGGCAACAGGACTGAATGTTGCAGTTTCCGTGGACATTGGTGGCCTCTTGGAAAGGGAGCCTTAAAAGCCAGTGGGCCTGAGAACATCCCTTTCTGTTTCATGCAACAGGTGGGCCCATCTGGGGCAGGGAAGAGCACAATTTTACGCCTGCTATTTCGCTTCTATGACATCAACTCGGGCTGTATCCGAATAGATGGGCAGGACATTTCACAGGTAAGGTTGCTTGGGAGAAGATTGTTATTTAGGGGTCTGTATGTAGAAGAACGGTAAGGGCTGGGTGTCCAGAGAGAGTAGAAGAACATGTCAACCCTGCAAAAAGCTGGGGCCTTTCTAGTACCATATAACCTATAGTCACACAAATAAAGCAGTCGTGTGAATGATTTGTATGGTGCTGTACAAAGTACAAAGATCTTCTGCAGCAATCTGGTGAAGCAGGTAGAGAAAGCACATATATCTTTTCTATAGATGGAGAAACAGAGAGGTTGAGTCGTTTGCCCACACATTAGGATTTGGGGTGGTGATGGTGGGATTCTTACCCAGGGTCTCTTATCCCATGGGCTTCCTGCCAGCCCATCCTCCCAGGCCTGGGGGGCATATTTTACAGGGCAAGGTGTGTGGTCTTTCCACCCCAGGTGACCCAGATCTCTCTCCGGTCTCATATCGGAGTCGTGCCCCAGGACACCGTCCTCTTCAATGACACCATCGCCAACAATATTCGCTACGGCCGTGTCACAGCTGGGAACCATGAGGTCGAGGCTGCTGCTCAAGCTGCAGGCATCCATGACACCATTATGGCTTTCCCTGAAGGTGAGGTTCCTCTGCAGAGTCCCCTCCCCTGTCCAGTATCGTCCTGTTAATCCCTCTGACCCCTGTTCCATCCCTTCCTTGTCCATCTATCTGGTCACAGAAACCATGTCTCTGGTGTGTGACTTGAGGGCGGTGGGCAATACCCACAGGGTACGAGACGCAGGTGGGCGAGCGGGGACTGAAGCTGAGTGGCGGGGAGAAACAGCGTGTCGCCATCGCCCGCACCATTCTCAAGGCTCCGGACATTATTCTGCTGGATGAAGTGAGTCCAGGGCAATGTTCTCCCCTCCTTCCTCCTGTGCGTGCCCAAGCCATTCCTGCTGGGCACTATTTCCCCCCAGGACAGATACCACAAATCCATGTTTCGCAGAACAGCTTGACAGTTCTTAAGCCCAATTCTTGTGTATTCCTGAGGCCTCAGCTAGTAGCCTGCATCCTCCTTCGGTTGGGGGTTTTGAGTGGCAGAAGCAGTTTTACCCAGACCCTCTCTGTAGGCAACATCAGCGCTGGATACATCTAATGAGAGGGCCATCCAGGCTTCTCTGGCCAAAGTCTGCGCCAACCGCACCACCATCATAGTTGCACACAGGTACAGGACTACAGGCCCGGGGCAGCTGGCAGCATGGGCTCACTTTGGTGGGGTAGTACATAACCGATCTCACCTTTCAGGCTCTCAACTGTGGTCCACGCTGACCAGATCCTCGTCATCAAGGACGGCTGCATTGTGGAGAGAGGACAGTAAGAGACAGGCGGGATGAGTGGGGCCAGGGCTTCTGGAGAGATCTCTCCTTCCCCTCCCCTCTATGCTCTCTGTGGGCTGGAGGCAAGGACCCTTGGAGTAAAAGTGATGGTTGGAGCTTATACTTTCCTCCTTGCCCCAGGCACGAGGCTCTGTTGTCCCGAGGAGGGGTGTATGCTGACATGTGGCAGCTGCAGCAACGGGGACAGGAAGGAGTCTCTGAAGACACTAAGCCCCAGAAAATGGCACGGTGACAAAAGTTGTGGCCACATCCTTCTCAAAGGCTAATTCAGAGGGAAATAAGATATATCCCTTTTCCCTGGCTTATTTCACCTTGGTCTTGGGGTTTGGTGTTAGGTATAGTGAGGGAAAGGGACCTTTCAGAAAAGCCCATTTTGAGGAAATAAAAGCATGGCCTGGATGAGGATCACTGTGGCTTTGTGGCGTAGGGTATCGCAGTGGGCCTGTATCCTTAAGTCAGGTGAGCATTCTTGACAAGGCTTTTCTGTTTTGGGTTGGAGAAGAGAAAGAAACACACCACTTACATGTCTTATTGACTGCTAAGATCCTTTATTTTTTTCTAGGCCCCTCCCTGCCCCCTACATGCGGGGGCAGCCCCAGCATTAGGGGGATGACATGATGAAGGGGTTTGAGGGTGGGGCCTGGCCATATCCACCGAGGGCCCTACCAGGGACGGGTGCTAGCCGCTCTTTCCCATGCAGCTGGAACGCTAGCAGGACCTTCCACAGCTCCCTGGAGGCCACCTCCGTATATTACTCCTGCTTGTCTCTGCTGCTCCGGGCCTTCTCTCCCTGTGTACCCTAGAGGTGTGAGGGCCACAGTCCTCCTCAGCTGAGCCTCCCTCCCCAGCCCAGGGCCCTAGCACAGGCTGCAGTTGGACGGCTTCAAGCTGCGGCTCTGGGCCTGGAGCAAGGAGAGGGGAAGGAGGGGAAGACAGGGTACAACGTCAAGGAAATGAGGGATTGGCCCTCATTTCAGAGCTCAGCTCAGCATGGGCTGGAGTCACACTGAAAACAAAAGGATACCCACCATTCCAAAGCTCTCCACCACTTATAAGAAACTCCAGCCCCAGAATCCCCACCCCCAACTTCTTACTGCCTCTCAGCACAGAACCCCATCTTTACGCCATCCTCATACCTGCTGCCGTTGGTATTCTGCCTCACTGGCTGACAGAGCTTGTGCTAAAGCTAGGTCCTCTTCCTCCTGAGAACTGGGGGTGGGGGGGATTGGATGGGAGGAAGAGGGGAACAGCTTAAGTCGGATGAGAGTAATATCTAAAATGTGACCATCTGGTCAGTGTGTATTAGGCATCACGATGCTGGGCATTATCTCAATCTTCATACCAACCCTGCAAGATGGGTATTACTATTGTCCCCATTTTACAGAGGAAATGAAGGCCCTATGGGTTAAAGAACTTGTCAAGTGTCATATAGTTCATCTTAATTTTTGAGCCCAAGTTGCCAATGATTATTTTGCATTGGGTCAGAGTAGTCCCACCTCCCTCCAAACTGAGCCCTTGCCCACAGCCTACCCTCTCTCTTTCACCAGAGAGTAGGTACCTTGGAACCTGGGGTTTGGTCTCTGCCAGGGACATTTCCAGAGCTCGTTGCAGAGCCTCATCCTCACTCTGCAAAGGGAAAAAGAAGAACAGTTTCCTTGGACTTTACTCTCTCTTGTGTTTGCTTCTGTCCATTCAACCTCTGCCCAACTCACCAGGCCATTCTGCAAAGCAATCACTGGAGGGGCTGTCCGGGGTGGAGATTGGGTTGTGGCTCTATGGCAGACATTTAAGAGGTTGAGGTCAGAGAGCTGAAGGGACAAAAGGGAGGAGAGGACAAACAGGCAGGCCTACCTGCTGGGAGAGGTGCAGGAAGGCGAGGTCCGACTTGGGCTGGGCATGGTGCTTGTAGAAACCAGACCTTGTGCTCTGGAGATGGCAGCAAGTCTGTAGGGGAGAGACACTCTTGGCATGCCTCCAACAACAAACTACCCTGGAAGTCGGGGTGAGGGAGGGGACAGAGTTCCTCCAAACAGTCTGGAAAAACATGCACTTGAAAAGGATGCCAAAAGACTCTCCTAGCCAGCAGGGATAGAGTTGAAGCTTCCCAACTTGTAATTATAGGGGCTGAGTCAGTTCCCAAAGGATAGGATGATCCCAAAGGCAAGTAGAGGACTCGGTGCAGTTACCCTGCCCGGCTGGTTGGGTGTCCCTCCCCGGAGCAATCATGGTCCAGTGGGTGACGGTGCTTGATGCAGAAGTTTCGGCCACAGCGTTCACAGGTCAGTTTCATCATTTCCCGCTGTCGGCAGCCAGAGCGCTCACACTTATTGGTGAAGATCTGAGATGAAGTGGGAAGATTTGTTTCTACCAAGACTCTGACTGCCTTTTCCAGCCCCATCATAGGAATTAGCTGTTTAGATTTCCTGGCATCCGTAGCCCCAGCTGGTTCACGGCTGACCCCTACAATGCTTACCTTACGTTTTTGCTGAGCTGGATCCGAGCGGCAGTCTCTGTCAATGTGCTCCCCCACAGCGCGGTCAGGGGGCTCCCCTCTGGCCACAGGCACAGGCACATTACAGAGGGGGCATACAGGTACCTGGATATCCTACAGTCAAGAGGTGAGGTTAGTCTGTAGCTCACTCCCAGTCCAACAAATCTCTGGTCCTGAAAGAACTTGGATACCCCACAAACATCCAAGAAAACAATGTTCCCCGGTACTGACTGAGCCTCAGAAAGACAATAACGGACAGGAAATGTGAGGCAGCCAGATTTTGGGGATTCTGCATGCATCCTCCTTCCGCCTGCTTCTACTCTCAGGACCCGCTTTTACTCTCAGGACCGCCCACTCACCTTTTGGTAAGCAGATCCACAGTGATGCTGGGCGTAGGCCACATGGTCTGCGCAGAAGATGCCAGAGCAGGCATCGCACTTGAGCGGCAGAAAATCTGCAGGGAGTTGGTCAAATTGCAGGTCCACCGGGACCTTTCACTCAGGGGAAGGAAAACAGCCCTGTCTGCAACACACTGTGTCCCTGCCCTAGTCCAGTATCTCCTTAGCCACGCCCCTCAGCCACCGCCCCCAACTTCGAGCCCCGCCCTTCTGTGGCATTTCCAGCCCCGGAGCCCCCTCCTCGCCCCACCTGCGGTTCCAAGTCCCTTTCCGCTCGGCCCCGCCCCCCGCGTGCTCCGCCCCTCACCCAAGCGCTGACAGCTCGGCTCCGAACAGTGAGCCCCGAGGTCCGGAAACTCCATCGCCAGACCGGGCGGGGCCTGCGGGGAGAAGAAGCGAGTGCTGAGCGTCTCCAGGGCTCCCGCTCTGGGTCCGGACCGCGACCCGGCACTCTGAGGGGCTCCCCGCCCCGCCCCTTCCTCTCCCCCGCCCAGCCCGGGTTACCGGAGCCGCAGCGCCAGCCGGGCCACGGCTCCCACTCCTCCCTCGGCGCGCGCGGGCGCGCTGACGTCATCACGCAGGGCGGGCGCGTCCCGCGCAGTCGCCGGGCAGCTGGAGGGGCCGTCCCGGCGGAGCCGAGCCCCGCCCTTCCCCGCTCGGGGCGGCGGGGAGCTGAATGGCTGTCCCGAGGCGAGTGGGTGGCCTTGCGCGGCTCCGCGATTCTGGGCGCGGACATAGCTCTACCAAGGGTCTCTCTGAGGCCTCGGGGATGAGCAAGAGGGTCAGTGAAAGCGAGGACGGATATCTTGGGGATGGAGGGCTGGAGTGGTTTGGGGTCTGTCACAGTTCCGTCCTTCTCACTCTACACCCTTCCCCTGGCCGTTTCTTTCATGGCCACCGCTGCACTTACTCTCCGCGAGCTGGCAACTCCTATATTTCTCCGCCATATAGATTTCTCTCCACTGCTGCAGATGCTTCCTCCAGATTTCAGCTTTGATGCCCTCCTCGGAGTGAGCTAGGCGCACCTGCTGCTATGTGAGCTCCCTGATTGTTTTAGCACTGTATCACCTCATTGTAATAAGCTGGGAATATGCTGGGACGTTAGGGACCACGTCTACTTTGTTCTGTGTTAGAGCCCAGCACCTAAGAGTGCCTAGAGCAGTGTTTCTCAGATTTGAATGTGAATCGGAATCACCTGCAGAGCTAGTTTAAAATGCAGATTCCTGGGCCCTGGAGCTTCTAATTCAGTAGGAAGCAACTGAAGAATTTCTGACACAGAATGCCCATGTTGCATACTTTGAAAAGCATTAATCTAAAATATTCCCAGTGCTTATGAAGTATTTCTTGAATGAAGCATGGAAGGCATTAGATTGATGTCTTCCTTTTTACTTTAAGGAGCTCCAGGTTGAGACCTTCCAGCTTCATCACGTTTTGCTTTTCACATGCCTTTGGCCCCTCATGAGTGGAGTTGGTTGCACTCTCATCGTCCTGTAATTCTGGGCATGGAACAAGTAAACAGGAGAAATAAACTCAGAGTTGATGAAATAAGCTCAGAGTTGAGCTTATTTCCTCCTTATTTCCTTTATCCTCAAATGGAGAGAGAAGCCAGGCTGCAATTGGAAATGAAGAGTCGGTCTTTCCCTCTCTCTCAATTTTCTCCTTTATCTCCAACTTTTGGCTTTGTTTCCCGGTGTCTGCCATTCCATCCTCACAATACTAAGGCCAGAGGAAATTAAAATTGTCTTTCCTGGTTCCTCAAGCAGAGCTCTAATCTCAACTCTGACTGTATCAAATTGCCTTGACTTGAGTCATCTGTCAAGCCCTGCACTATGTCCTCCCATGTGCCTGTCACACTTGTGTGTGAGTTGATTGAACTACAGTGGCTTTAGGAAAAGCCCTAAGACAGAAATTCCAAGGCTTGGCTTTGAGATAGATGCCATCAGGGCTCACAGGAGCTGTCCACTACAGCAGTAGCCAAAGTCAAAGATGGGCCCAGCAGATATGGCCACAGAGCATCAGGAGCATCTACTACATTTGGCCAATCAGATTGTTTCCTGGGAATTTGGAATTGAGGCCAAGAGAATCAGTGCTCATGATACAATTAGGCCTGTAACATAAAATTTCTGGGATGGCCACCTACCACATTGTCATACTGTCATACTGACCAAGGGACAGAAAAATAAATTATCTGCAGTACTCTGGACCAGGCATCCTCAAACTACAACCCATGGGCCACATGCGGATGTTTTTGCCCATTTGTTTTTTTACTTCAAAATAAGATATGTGCAGTGTGCATAGGAATTTGTTCATAGTTTTTTTTAAACTGTAGTTCGGCCCTCCAGTGGTCTGAGGAACAGTGAACTGGCCGCCTGTTTAAAAAGTTTAAGGACCCCTGCTCTGGACAGTGAACTCCATAAAAAGAGGTTGATCCTGTAGTTCACACTAACGGGTTTAAGTCATATCATTTTCTGAGTCTTTTGTCTCCTCCCAAAGCCTTCAACAGAACTATAGTTAATTCCCACTACTTCACTTTTGTCTCTTTTAAGATAGTTACAAGTCATCCCGTTAGATTCAGCATATAGCTCAAGGCTTTGTCTGAATCTCTGGACACAACGTGAAGCAGGCTATTGACGTGCAAGAGACTGTCAATCCAGGTGTGCACCTAAGAGTCCTCTGCAGTGGGGATTCATCTTTTGGCATAGGCCCTTTAGAAAGGACAATTATTGAAAAGCTCACCATTTTTGAATTCTAAGACTCCAACATCTATGAAATCCAACATCAATTATGCAATTGAAATATATGGAATTGCTAATATTTGACCATTTTTTTACTTACAAAAACAATTTTATATGGTCTAATTTAAGCAGCATGTGTCATTAGCAAGAAATTTTTTTTTTTACTTTCTATCTGATTCTCAGCCTACTGGGTTTTGGAGCCTAGATGCAAAGGCACTCAATCACTGTCAGGGAGCATAGTTTAAAGTCCATACACCTTAAAATTAGATGCACCAAATGTCTATGTATTGGCCAGGCGTGGTGGCTCACGCCTGTAATCCTAGCACTCTGGGAGGCCAAGGCGGGCGGATTGCTTGAGGTCAGGAGTTCGAAACCAGCCTGAGCAAGAGCGAGACCCTGTCTCTACTATAAATAGAAAGAAATTAATTGGCCAACTAATATATATAGAAAAAATTAGCCGGGCATGGTGGCGGATGCCCATAGTCCCAGCTACTTGGGAGGCTGAAGCAGGAGGATTGCTTGAGCCCAAGAATTTGAGGTTGCTGTGAGCTAGGCTGATGCCAGGGCACCCACTCTAGCCTGGGCAACAAAGCAAGACTCAGTTTCAAAAAAAAAAAAAAAACTGTCTATGTATCTTAGTCCAAACTTACACCATTTTCTACTATTAGTAATAAGGTAGAATAAGAAGGTATTAGGTAGGATATGGGTTAAACTACTGTAATAGGGATTCAAAATAATAGTGGCATAAACAAGTAAGAAGTTTAATATCTTTTTTTTTTTCTTTTAAGGGGAGTTAATACAGTTGTAAGAAGTTTAATATCTTGTTGTGTGATAATCCAGGGCTGATATGACAGTATCTGTGAGGGACCTTGGCTGCATCCTCTTTTGTTGCTTCATCATTACTAAGGTGTTGCTTTTACCCACGTGGTCCCAGATTAGTCCTTTTTCCAAGCAGCAGAATGGAAGGAAAGAAAAGGAATGCATTAAGATTGAGACTGAATTTGCATTCATGACTTTTTTTTTTTTTTTTTTGAGACAGTCCCACTTTGTTGCCCAGGCTAGAGTGAGTGCCATGGCATCAGCCTAGCTCACAGCAACCTCAAACTCCTGGACTCAAGCAATCCTCCTGCCTCAGCCTTCCGAGTAGCTAGGACTACAGGCATGCACCACCATGCCCGGCTAATTTTTTCTCTATATATTAGCTGGCCAATTAATTTCTTTCTATTTATAGTAGAGACGGAGTCTCACTCTTGCTCAGGCTGGTTTCAAACTCCTGACCTCAAGCAATCCACCCGCCTCGGCCTCCCAGAGTGCTAGGATTACAGGTGTGAGCCACCACGCCCAGCTGCATTTATGACTGAATGTGCACTTCTGCGTACATTGCACTGGCTGGCACTTAGTCACATGATAATGTAATCATGATCTCCTAGCTCCATGGAAGCTGGGAAATGTAGTCTTTAACTGAGTGACTATATGCCCAGATAACTTTTCAGTTATTATGTCAGTAAAGAGAACAGATATTTGGGAGATAACTAATATCACAAAGGGAAATAAAGGATGGCTTTTATGATATTTGGACCATTCCTAGGCTTAAAGTAATGAAACAGGTGTTGAGTCATTTAAAGTCACACAACAGTAAAGATTGTGTAAGGCAAGGGTGGGTAACCTGTGGCCTTCTAGATCCTTAAGTGCAGCCTTTTGACTGAATCCAAATTTTACACAACAGATCCTTTTATCTCTATTAATACTTTTTTGTTCATCTTTTATAATTTTATTTTTAAAATGAACATATTTAAAATACCAAAGCATAAAATCAGTTTCAATGAAATAATCCTCCCAGATTGACCTCCTCTAATTGTACAATTAGAACATTAGTAAACCATAAGGGCTACAATGACCCCTGCTATGCTCATGATTTAGTTCTAACTTCCCCTGCCTGACTGGTGCCACTACCTCATGAGGCTGGTTGGCGAGAGCTTATGGGGGTCAAGTACTCCAGTCTGTTAACAGTGTTATCAGCTTTTGACAATGGTGCACTGTGTTTCTGTTTGAAGTGGAATTTGGGAATAGTTACACAGCTGAGCAATATTTTTTTAATTCTGTCTGCTTAACAGCTCATCATGTAAAAAAAAAAAAACACTGAAAGAAGAAAGCAGATTTTTAAAATGAGGATTGGGAATTGCAATATCTCGTTTCTATTAAAGATAAGATGATTTGCTTGCTTTGTGATCAACATTAAAGAAATTCAATGCTCAGTAGCATTATAACAGTCATAAAGACCACAAATACTTAAATTAGAGGGAGAGGCATGAAAGGTTGTATTGCAGAAATTAAAAGATGAAAAGCAAAAACTAGGACAATTCTTTTGAGCAGCAATAAGACCTGGAAATAATGCCACTAAAGCAACTTATAAAGTATCTTATATACTCGGGGGAAAAAAAGGGAAGCCATTCAGCAATGTAGAAATTGTGAAAGAATGCATTGTCGAAGTTGTAGGCTGCTTAGCCCCTGATAACAAAGTACAAAGGTACAAAACAACTGCCTCTTTCAAGGAGAACCATACCTGATGGGCAGCATGAATTAACCTTCAACTTAACAGAACAGCATCATGCAATACTTCAAAAGGAAAATATATATTATCATGACTTTGGATGAATCCTTGGCACAGATTTTATACTTCATTTGGGTTGTGACAGAAGATTTTCTTTGCTATGAAGAGTTACTTGCTTTGGCCACTCTTGCAAACAGAACATGGGAAATAAATATATTAAATGACTTTCAAGAGAAATGTCATGAAGTTGGACAGAATTTGGTACATTTAGTGGGTGTATGTACACACAGTGCACCTTCTGTGATAGGAAACCGTGAAGGGTTTATTGCACAGGTAAGAAAAGTATTAACAGATCCAGATGCTCTCATTTCTTTTCAGTCTCACTCTCTTGCCTGGGCTAGGGTGCTGGGGCGTCAGCCTAGCTCACAGCAACCTCAAACTCCTGGGCTCAAGCAATCCTCCTTCTTCAGCCTTCCAGTAGCTGGGACCAGCTAATTGTTCCGTTTCTATTTTTAGTTGCCTGGCCAATTTTTTCTGTTTTTAGTAGAGACAGGGTCTAGCTCTTGCTCAGGCTGGTCTCAAACTCCTAAGCTCAAGCAATCCTCCTGCCTCAGCCTCCCAGAGTGCTAAGATTACAGGCACAAGCCACCGCACTGGCCTCTCATTTTTCATTGTATCTTGCATCAGCAAAATCTCTGTGCTAAAGCTACTATATGAAGTGACATTTTGCAACAAGTTATAAGTATTGTTAACTATATTCTTGCAAATGCAACACAGCATCATCTCTTTTTTTTTTTTTTTTTTTTTTTTGAGACAGAGTCTCACTTTGTTGCCCAGGATAGAGTGAGTACCAGCATCAGCCTAGCTCACAGCAACCTCAAACTCCTAGGCTCAAGCAATCCTCCTGCCTCAGCCTCCCGAGTAGCTGCGACTACAGGCATCCGCCACCATGCCCGGCTAATTTTTTCTATATATATTAGTTGGCCAATTAATGTCTTTCTATTTATAGTAGACGGGGGGGGGGTCTCACTCTTGCTCAGGCTGGTTTCGAACTCCTGACCTCGAGCAATCCACCCGCCTCGGCCTCCCAGAGTGTTAGGATTACAGGTGTGAGCCACCGTGCCTGGCCAAGAGTGAAGGGTTTTAAAGAGATAACTCTTCAATCATATTGCCGTTTTTCATACCCTTACTTCTGTTACATGGATAACATATCTGGACTCTTTGTTAGCAATGTTTTCTATATTTTGCAACCCAAAGCTTCTTTTCAGATATAGCTATTGTTGTAACTTATCTTAATAAAAATGGGCGTTTGATTCACTCAGTTGGAAGTTGTTGCTGGTTTATTGTCTACATATGGTAGTGACTATGGAGGTAGCAGGGCAATAATCACTGAGCTCCCCAGTCAACCTTGGAGACCCTCCCTTCAGAGCTCTGGAAACATTCCTGATATGGTGATATTATACTGCATTAATATTCTTGTTTCTTGTTTTTGTTTTAAATTACTCCCAGGACCTTATAAATGCTTTTATTTCATTTCAACATATAACTATCCAGATTTTAAATAATTCTTTTCAAGTCACACTATAATCATTTGGTTACAAGAAGTTTATTTATTCATATTTTTCTCTGTCTACATTCATCAGTGGCTTTAGAATTATATGCTTCCAGTCTAAGGAACCTTGTATGGTGCAGACTAAACAAAGACAAATACTGCCTCTCTCCCCACTCCCACTCTTTGAATGCTCAGATAACCAACGCCTTGGAGAACTCAAAATATAAAATCTTAGAAACTCTCTCTTGAACATGAGCCAGAATGTTTTAACTGTCAGAACAGACTTACTTCAGAAACCCCAGTGACCACAAGAGAGAGTGAAGCTCTCACAGTATCTCTTTTCTCAGGCAAAACATTTCCCAACTGATAGGTTATAGTCCAGACTAAGCTACCCATGCTGATTAACGGCCCAGGGGCTTTCTTTCCCACTGAGCAGGAGGTACTGTCTTCCCAAGATATAAAAAGAGTGATGCCTAAACCAGTCACCATTCCCCAATGCATAGTTTGGATGTAGCTTCCTTGCTTCCTGAATAAAGGAGAAGACTGGTTCTCTACACTTACAGCACTTCCCAGGAGAAAAATATAAAGTAAAAAAATAAAAAAGAAAAAAATAATAAAAAGCAAATATAAAAGAAAGAAGAAAAAAGGAAAAGACTGAGAGAAATCCAATAACAGTTTGCAACTTGAATAAGCTGTTTCTGATGATATCAATTAACAATTGAGCATTGCGTAAGTCTCTTTTATTGTAGACCAACAAAGCATATTCAGACCTGCCAAGCGGCTTTGTGCTTCAGCTGTGGGTCACTCTGAGCTGCAGCCTCTCATTGGAACAACAGACATTGGCTCCTCTGCAAATTAGCAGGTGTAGGCATTACCAGACACCTCTTATTTCAGCTTCAGCAGGTCTAAAGTAGACAAGATCAAAGTGAAGATGGCCAGCAACACCCCAATTCTTGGCCCCAATTCTACCTGAATATTAGTTTAATAGCGTCTGTCTCGGTGGTTTTCCTCCTCCACAACTGATTCTTAGGAAACAGTGTATAAAAAAAGGGAAAGAAAAACAAACGCTTGTTAAGTGTCACGTCCCACTCTTACTCATGTGTTAGCTTATTTAATCCACAAAAACCTTTTGAAGTCCAAGTGTCCCCATTTTTCAGATAAGAAAATTGAGTTTGAGAGAGATTAGGTTTTGGGCTTATGGAGACAAAATCTAGACCCAAATTTTTGTATTGCTGTGAGTCCTACAGTCTTTCCATTATAAATCACCTCCCAAAAACCTGCTCTATAGCCTCCTTAACAACTGAAAAGAGGAATTTTAATAGTGATGTTTTTCCCAGAATGTTTGTGGAAAATCCAAAATCTCTCAAATAACCCAATAACCCAAAATGGGTTATCAATAGTCAAATACTTTATCAGTGCAAGGTATTTGAATATCTAAGCAAGATAACCAGGATGGGAAAGCTCTTTAATTGGAACTGGTTTCAGATCCCAGGAGATTAGTAGGCAAACATGGCTCTGCCTTCCCAGAGGTCTGCCTTGCTCTTGCAGGTATATGATATATAATCTTTGTGACAATACTCAGCCACTTGTCCTCAGATGCCCTAGCTCTCCTGTGAACTAATTTTAGACTCCTAGTTTAGACAAATAGTTCAAATTCATATGACTTTACAGGTTACACTGTGATTTCATATAGATTCAATTCAATCCATTAAATATTAACTGTATCTATCAGATCTTATTCTAGGCCTACAAGCCTGGACATAGAGAAGGTGGACATAGGGACAGTGAATAAGGCATAGAGCAGGTGATTAACTCATGGTCCCCCCCACCAAAGTTGTTCAATGTCTAGTAGTAAAGACACATAAACAATTAATTCAAAGTGAGAGGCCAGGAGCAGTGGCTCACACCTGTAATACCAGCACTTTTGGGGGACAAGGTGGGAGGATTGCTTGAGGCCAGGAGTTCAAGACCAGCCTGGCAACATAGTGAGACTGTCTCTACAAAAATTTTAAAAAATTAACTGGGCATGGTGGTGCATGCCTGTCATGACAGCTACTAAGGAGGCTGAGGTAGGAGGAGAATCACATGAGGCCAGAAGTTTGAGGTTATAATGAACTATGATCTTGCCACTGCACTCCAGCCTGGGTAACAGAGCAAGACCTTGTCTCAAAAAAACAAAAAAACCACAAAGAAGTACATCTTACAGCTCCTCCCAATATATATAAATATAACATAAATGTTTAAAGTCTACTAAATTATTTCATGGCCCACTAATTTCATGTCTCCCCCTACTCAGGTTGAAAACCAAGCTCTAATGGGTGTACAGAAGGCCATGGGACACAGAAATGGGAGCCAGTGATGCCCAGGAGTGAGCCTGGGGAGGGACAGTGAGAGTTCAATAGGCAGACAAGACGCCAAAGGCACTCCGGCCAGAAGCGGGGTGGGGGAGAGCATTGCCAAGGTTGCGGATTACCTTCACAATTGGAGCATGGAGGAGATGGAGCACACAGAGGTCAGGAAGGTGGAAGAGGCACTTTCTGCTAAATGTGGTAAATTAAATGTGCACATTTCATGTTTGCTCCCTTCCCAAACCCCACGAACGTAACAGTAAGACAATAAGGAGAACAGAAGTGAAACGATACATGGAGATATGACAAAAACATTTGGAGGCTAGAAAGCTAACGGAAGAGGGGTAAAGGACTTGGGGGATCCCAGGAAGCTGAAACCTAAATGCACACCACAGGGAGCAGCCCCGTGGGGACTGCAGGGCTGCAGAAGTGCCCAGGACTGGCAGTGTCCTGCGCCTGTGAAGGTGGGGGCGGAAGGAGGGGATAGAAACAGAAGAGTGAGTTTAAATTTAAAATCTATACAAGGAACAGTTAGATCCCAGGTTCCTTCCTCTAGCCTGGGCAGCTAGTGATTGCCTGTCTCCTGCCCCCACAAAGGGCAGGAGGGGCAGAGAGTGAGGCAGAGGGACTCTGGGCTTCAGGTCTTCGGACACCACTGAGTGGGTAAAGAAGGAACCTCAGGCTCCTTTTGCCTGGCTTCTAGGGGCTTGGCAGCCAGTCTCACGCCCCCCTGGCTGGAGATTGCAGGTGCTTCTCTGGGGGAACCAGGCAGCCTGAATGTTCCACAGATACTGGCATTGGGGGTTCCCAAGAGAATGATTGTCTCTGCCACGTCACCCTGCGAGGAAAATGCCAACCAACGAGTCTTAGCATTCAGTTGGCCTTTAAGAGCCTCTGCTCAAATATGAAGGAGCAAACCAGGGTTTGAGGAAAGTCTCGTCCATGAAAGACGGAGACCAAAATAAAGACACAAACGGGAGTGGAGGTGAAAACAGGCGCAATGCAAGGAACATAAAAATGTAATTGATATTACATAGTGGATATGTAACATATTAATAATAATTAATACACTATCTTCAGAGAGCATACTTTTTGTCTAACACACAAGAGCAAGAAACTATAAAAAGGGATATTCTGAAAATTAAAAAAGCTCTTAGAAATAAAAGATACATAATCACATAAATATATATTCCAAAGTAGGCTGCAACATGAAGTTGAGAAAATATTTTAGGAAGTGGAACAAAAAATATAAAGGAATGGAAAAATCGGCATTGGGGGAGATAAGAAAACCAAATTATTAGCCCAGGAGTTTCAAGATTTTAGGAACAGGAGTGTCTGAAAAAGAAAATGGATGGGAGGAAATGATTCAAAGAAAAAGTAGAGGCTAGAAAGCCACAAGAGGGGGCTATTATCAGGAGATGGAGTCCAGCAGTGAGAGGCATCTGAAGATTTTTATGTTCTGTGACTTGAAATTTGAATATCTGAGTATTGCCACCCTCCTGTACCCCTCCCCCATCTTCCAAGGAGAGGCCTGTGTTTCTGGGGGGAGTCCTGAGCCTTTTTGTGTTGATGGGGGTGATGGATTGATCTGGCAACCTGAGAAAGCCAGAACTATACTGATCTAAGTCAGAAAAGACTGAGAGTTAAACACCAGAGTACAGAACTGATTTTGGAGAGGGAGGAGGGAGATGTTTGTAGGGAAAGGAGCTGACTTGGAGAGGGAGCACAGAAGAGGTGGAATCTGGAGAGTTCGGGGAGTGGGACAAAAAATGGAGGGGCAGTGTGTGTTGCCATGTTGCACTGGGAGAAAAACAAGGAAGAGAATGGTAAGAAGTACTGTGTTATTAGGTATGTTTGTCTCCTATTGCTGTCATTTTGAATGATTTTGTTGAAGCTTCACAGGGCTTTTCAATGCTTCCGGGACATCAGACTGGTAGGGCCAGGCTGAGACTGGCTGTGAGGGAGCTGCCTTTGTGCAGGTTGCAGGGGAGTAGGGGGTGTGGCTGGTCCTTGATGGCTCCCTCTTTTCCACTGGGTGAAAATGAGGGGTGCAGTCGCTGACTCAAACCCTTAACTGCCTGGTTACAGGATGGAGGCTGCCGGCACCCTCTCCCCAACCTACCCCCTATCATTTGTTGGGAATCTGTCTTCAAGGAACCCAAGCCTTACTTGTGTCCTGTCTCTCCAACCCTGCTTTCACGTGTCAGATGTGAGTGCCATTCCTCAATCTTACTTCCTGAGAAACTTCCTGTTTGCTTTCATTTTCCCTCCGCCAGAATTAGCCTCATCCTCAGGAAAGTTGATGTGGTCCCTTGACATTGAGTCCAAGGCACTAGTGGCTTTAATCTATCTCTACCTCTCCTGCCTTGGAGGTAGCCACCTCCACCTTTCAGGGGCCAGCTTGCCTGACCTTAGTCTTGAAGAGTGAGCCAGAGATGGCCTGGTGAAAAGCACAGAAACATATTCCCAATGAGATGCAAATGCAAAGGAGAGAGACATGAGAACGGAGATCCCAGATACTTGCTGCCCTGTGGTTGGAATTTCCAGTTAGAGAGGAAATGGGGAGAGAGGTGCAGCTGAACAGCCAGGCAGCCAGGTGATGCTTGCCTTGTTTTCAAATGAAGGCCTGTAAACATCTATATGCAGGTGGTGAAACTAAGATTCAAACTCACCTCTTGCTTCCAAGTTTGGTATTCTTTCCATATATACACAGGGCTGTAAAGTTTAGATCAGTGATTCTCCATGGGAGGCAATTTTGCCTCTAGGGGACATTTGGCAATGTCTGGAGACACTTTGGTTGTCACAGGGCTGGCCAGGCAGGGGTGGGGCAGGAGGGTCGGGTAGGGTGGAGGGTGCTGTTGGAATCTAATGGGTGACAAGCAGCCAAGGATGCTGCTAAACATTTTACAATTAATAGGACCTCCCCCACCAAACAATTACCTGGTGCTAGTGGGGGTTGGTAATTCATCTAAATTGGTTTTTAACAACAGTACTATATTTAAAGCTGGAACTGTTCTAAGTTCAAATCCCAGTGCCAATAATAACTACTTGCTAGAGATTGAAAGATCCAAGCATAATGATTTCACTGGTATTTCAGTATTTGTTTTATATAAAACAGTAATTTATTTTTAAAGCAAAATGCTTTAAAAAGAAGTAAAATTGCTTAATATCTTTGAAAGACAAACATATATGTATATATCTTTATATATATAAAACCAAATGTAAAAATGTAGGTTTAAAATATGAATGTTAAATATACATTATTTTAATATAAACATTAGCATATTAAAGTAATAAAATATTATTTTAAAGTAAAAAACTAAATACCAATAAAAATTAAAAACACAATAATAAATAATTAAAAAATAATATCATTTGCTCTTCATAAAAATAGTGACTTCTTTAAGAAAATATATAAAGGTGTAAACTGTTAAGTTGCAAATATATTTTTTGTGGAAATTTTTCTAGCTGCTAAAAAGCGCTTTCTGGTGTTATACTACCGGGGAGGATGGTGAGGGAATGGTTGTGATCTAACTTCACATATAGTTATTTGATTCTTTCCTGTTCAAATAATCTCACCTCTTGTTTGATATCTTTGAGGAGATCTTTTTTAACAAATGTTTTTTGTTTCTCTGCATGGTTGTGATTTATTTTTTTCTTAATTTCTGGTGAGCTCAAGGTTTTTGCTTCAAAAGGAACATCGCTGATCTATATACATCTTCTTTAATTTCATTGAATATAGATTGAGATTCTGATGCAGAGAACCCATGCTAATTTTATATGTCCTGTACCTACATCTACTTGTTTAGAGAGTCTTTGAAATAGAATAATTATTCTCGCAATAGAAACTTATTTTGTCTATTGACATTTTTCCTCCTCTTGAAGTCTGTGAAATGCAACAATGCTTTTAAACAAATAACCCTTTGTGTGTTCAAAATTTTAATGCAGCTGTACCTCATTTATAAATGATCCAGAATTCAGATTTCTTTTTTTAATGCTGACAGATTTTACCGCAACTAAAATTCTATTTTGGTACTTTAAAATATGAGAATATGTAGGAATACCAGAATACTGAAAAACAGTACTGTAATCATAACCATCTGTGTGACTTTGGCAAGTCATTTTACTTGACTAAGCCTCAATTTCCTCATCTGTAAAATGAGGAAAAAATTAGTTCCTACATCAACATTCAGTGGTGAAGATTAAATAAAATGACACATGTAAGTCACTTAATTTAGGACTGATAGGACTGTTACATACTAAATAATTAACAAATGAACAAATGTATATTATTAGTTGTTTATTTCTTTAGTTATTACTACATTTTTTCATTCCCATGTGTTGATAAATTATCTTTATTATTTTTTTTTAATATGCAGATTGTCAGCCCACATCCTTTAACATCATTTCTGAGCAAACTTGATGTGGTGGTTTTAAAATGTCCACAAATCCTTCAATTTTTCTCCATCCAAGAGGTGGATCTTAATTCCTCTGCCCTTGAGTATGAGCTAGACTTAGTGAATGTGGTAAAAGTGATGGAGTGTGACTTCTGACACTAGGTAATAAAAAGCATTGTGTGACTTTCTTCTTGCTTTTTCTGTTGGATTGCTTGCTCTGAGGAAGGTAGCTATTATGTGTAAAGACACTCAAACAGCCAAGGAGGGGTTAGTATGATGAGGAACTGAGGCCTTCTGCCAACAGCAAGTTAGGAATTGAGGCTTCTAGCCAACTGCCACATGAGTGAGCCTTCTTAGAATCAGATCCTCCAGCCCCAGTCAAGCCTTCAGATGACTGCAGCAACCCCAGGTGACATCTTCACTGCAACTTCATGGGAGGCCTTGAGCCCAAACCACCCATTAAGCTACTCCCAGATTCCTGATCTTCAGAAATAGGAGGAGATAATGTTTTTTTCTTTCAGGCTTCTAAGTTTTGGAGTAAATTTGTTATGCAAAAATAAATAATCAATATACTTTGGTATTGACACTTTTTATTGAAGTATTTTCTTAGTCCTTTTGGGCTTCTAGAACAAATACCTGAGACCAGGTAATTTATAAACAATCAGAATTTATTGCTTACAGTTCTGGAGACTGGGAAGTCCAAGATCAAGTCACCAGCAGATTTGCTGTTGTCTGATGAGGGCTCATCTTGTAGATGGCGCCTTCTCTGTGTCCTCATATGGTAGAAGAGGCAAACAGGCTTCCTCAAGCCTATTTATTTATTTATGTATTACTCTGTTACCCTGGCTAGAGTACAGTGGCATCCTCATAGCTCATGGCAACCACCAACTCCTGGTCTCAGCCTCCCAAGTAGCTGGGACTATAGGCACATGCCACTACACCTGGCTAGTTTTTCTATTTTTTGTAGAAACAGGGTCTCGCTCTTGCTCAGGCTGGTCTCAAACACCTGAGCTCAAGCAATCCTCCTGTCTTGGCCTCCCAGAGTACTGGGATTTTAGGTATAAGCTGCTATGTCCAATTTTTTTTTTTTTTGAGACAGAGTCTAACTTTGTTGCCCCGGCTAGAGTGCCATGGTATCAGCCTAGCTCACAGCAACCTGAAACTCCTGGGCTCAATTGATCCTCCTGCTTCAGCCTCCCAAGTAGCTGGGATTACAGGCATGCACCACCATTCCTGGCTAATTTTTTCTATATGTTTATAGTTGGCCAATTAATTTGTTTCTATTTTTAGTAGAGACGGGGTCTCGCTCTTGCTCAGGCTGGTTTTGAACTTCTGACCTTGCGGGATCCTCCCACCTCAGCCTCTGAAAGTGCTGGGGCTACAGGTGTGAGCCACTGTGTCCAGCTCTAAGTTGGCATCTAATGGTATAAAATACTTTATATAAATGGAATCATACATTATACATTTTTTGTCTAGTTTCTTTTGCTCAGTATTTTGTTTATGCAATTAATCCATATTTTTGTGTCTAATTATGGTTTGCTCATTCTATTTAGTTGTCTAAATATACCAGTTGTATATATTTAGTTGTCTAAATATATTTATCCATTGAATAGTAAACTTTTTCTTTTCTTTTCTTTTTTTTTTTTTTTTTTTTTGAGACAGTGTCTCACTCTGTTGCCTGGGCTGGAGTACTGTGGTGTCAGCCTAGCTCACAGCAACCTCCAACTCCTGGGCTCAATTGATCCTCCTGCCTCAGCCTCCTAAGTAGCTGGGACTACAGGTATGCGCCACCAAACCTGGCTAATTTTTTGTATTTTTAGCAGGGATGGGATCTCACTCTTGCTCAGGCTGGTCTCGAACTGCTGACCTCAAGTGATCCTCCTGCCTCGGCTTCCTAGAGTGCTAGGATTACAGAAGTGAGCCACCACGCCCGGCCTGAACAGTAAACTTCTATGTCTTATATTTATCTATGCGTTTCTTCACAACTTGTTGCTACATTTGCTTTATCATTTTCTCTCATTTTCCCTCCCCATATACATACACATTTCCTAAAAATAAGGATATTCTCTTACATAACTACAGTGCGATTATCAAATTCAAGAAGTTTGACCTTTTTTTTTTTATTGAGACAGAATCTCATTCTGTTGCCCAGGCAAGAGTGCTGTAGCACTCCTATCAGCCTAGCTCACAGCAACCTCAAACTCCTGGGCTCAAGCAATCCTCCTGCCTCAGCCTCCCAAGTAGCTGGGATGGGACTACAGGCATGCCTTACCATGCCCGGCTAATTTTTTCTATATATTTTTAGTTGTCCAGCTAATTTCTTTCTATTTTTTTAGTAGAGATGGGGTCTTGCTCTTGCTCAGGCTGGTCTTGAACTCCCCAGCTCAAACAATCCACCTGCCTTGGGCTCCCAGAGTGCTAGGATTACAGGCTTGAGCCACCGCACCTGGCCAAGAAGTTTGACCTTGATACAATCTTTTATCTAGTGTGTAATATTCATATTCAAATTTTAACAATTGTCGCCATAGTGTCCATACAGCAACTTTTTTTCTCACCCAGAATCCAATCCAAGATCACACCTTGCATTTATGTCATGTTTCTTTAGTCTCCTTTCTAATCTTGAAGAATTGCTTAGCTTTTCATTATCTTTTATGAAGTGAATATTTTTAAAGTGGAGTCAACTCACTTTTTACACCTAAAAAACAAACCCAGACTTCTTTATCTATTTCTGTAGAGAAACAGATCATTTTTTAAGTAAGCACTACTACATGTAATTGGATTTTTTTTTTTTTTTTTTTTTTTGAGACAGAGTCTCGCTTTGTTGCCCAGGCTAGAGTGAGTGCCATGGCGTCAGCCTAGCTCACAGCAACCTCAAACTCCTGGGCTTGAGTGATCCTTCTGCCTCAGCCTCCCGGGTAGCTGGGACTACAGGCATGCGCCACCATGCCCGGCTAATTTTTATATATATATATATCAGTTGGCCAATTAATTTCTTTCTATTTATAGTAGAGACGGGGTCTCGCTCTTGCTCAGGCTGGTTTTGAACTCCTGACCTTGAGCAATCCACCCGCCTCGGCCTCCCAAGAGCTAGGATTACAGGCGTGAGCCACAGCGCCCGGCCTGTAATTGGATTTTTGATCAAAATATTTAGTTAAGAGTCTAAATAGTTTTGTCACAACTGTTTTCCAAATAATATGATAATCTGATGCATCACAGAAGATCAAGTTAGTTGGGCAACCTTAAACTCAGAAAAACTTTAGCTCCAAAACCAGCAAATTTGAACCTCCAGATATAAATTGTTTGCATTGCCTTTAACCTAGACCAGGAAAAAAGAACTCACAAATCGATCTGTGGATTATTTTAATTTAGCTACTATTCACTCTAGAACAATAATGAACAAAGGCAATATATTTACCATAATCAAACATGTACCAATCACCAAACTCTATTTACACTGACTGCTTCAAAAGTTAAAACTGATTACTCTAGTACACTAGTTCATTTTAGGCCAACATACATTTATTGAGCACCTACTATGTGCCAGGCACTGTGCTAGGTTTGGGGGATATTCAGACTAATAAGACAGAGTCCCTGCCCTCAAGAATAAGCAGTATAGGCCAGGCGCGGTGGCTCACGCCTGTAATCCTGGCACTCTGGGAGGCCAAGGCGGGCGGATTGCTCGAGGTCAGGAGTTTGAAACCAGCCTGAGCAAGAGTGAGACCCCATCTCTACTATAAATAGAAAGAAATTAATTGGCCAACTAATATATAGAGGAAAAAATTTGCCGGGCATGGTGGCGCATGCCTGTAGTCCCAGCTACTGAGGAGGCTGAGGCAGGAGGATCGCTTGAGCCTAGGAGTTTGAGGTTGCAGTGAGCCAGGCTGACGCCACAGCACTCACTCTAGCCTGGACAACAAAGCGAGACTCTGTCTCAAAAAAAAAAAAAAAAGAATAAGCAGTATAGTGGAGGCTATACATATACATATATACCTATGTACCCCATATCCACATAATTTTGGAGAGAGTATGAAGATTCTCTGTGAAACAGAAGTATGCCCAAGATACTGTGGGAGCACGAGGAGATCAGGACTGATATGGGGGTGGGATATTTGAAATATTACGGAGGTTTGTAGAAGAGGTATGGCCTGAAGTACATCTTAAAAGATGTGAGGCTTTTGTGAGGTCAACGTGCTAACACTACACTACAGAAATTAAGTGAGGCTTTTGTTAAGCGGAGTGATAGGTGTGTGTGTCAAGCAGGGGTAGGGAAGGGCAGCACCGCTGAGCAGCAGGAAGGACAAGCTGTCTGGAGTTTGCTTTTGCTGTAAAGAGCAAGACAGGGCAGGATTGGATCTCAAACTTCTTAACCACATGGGGATCTTGAATTTCTATCTTGTTAAGAGGAGAGATTTTGGTTAATATTAAATAGCAGAAGAGTCATCAGAGTTGTATTTTAAGATAATCTCGGCACTTCACTGGGCATACATTTTGGGTGGGAGACAACTTGGGCAGGGAAACTACTGCAGTGTGCCAGATGAGAGATGAGGAGAGTGTGAGTCAGGGCTGTGACGGTGGTGACAGAGTCAAGAAATCATTAGGGTACCAAATTGGCAGCAACTGGTGACCAACTGGGTATAGGATGAGGAAGAAGAAGGCCTTCATGATTGGTGGTGCAACAGGATGGAAAATACAGAAAAAACCTTGTGTTTGGGGGAGGAGGTTACATAATAGCACAAAGAGTGGAAAGAAGATGTGTTCAGGTTTTGATATGTTGAGCAGAAGGCACCTGTCTTAGTCTGTTAGCTGTGTTTATAACAGAATACTCGAAACTGGGTAATTTATAAAGAAAAGTAGTTTATTTCTTACAGTTATGGAGACTGGGGAGTCCAAGGTTGAGGGGCTGCATCTGGTGGGGGCCTTCATGCTTGTAGGGACTCTCTACAGAGTCCTCAGGTGGCATAGGACATCACATGGTGAGGGGGTTGAGTGTGCCAGTTCAGGTCTCACTTCCTATTCTTATAAAGCCACCAGTCCCATTTCCATGATAACCCACCAATCTATTAACCCATTAATCCATTCATGAGGGCAGTCCTCCTGAACCAATCACCTCTTAAAGACCCCACCTCTCACAGTTTAGGGATTAAATTTCAACATGAGTTTTGGGTGGAACAAATATTCAAACCATAGCAGTACCCATGGGGCATTCAAGTGGAGATGCCTACTTGGAAGTTCTGGGAAAGGAATGGAACTAAGATTTAGAAGTTGTCAGCATAGGAGTGTGTGAATGTGTGAAACAGCCCAGGATGAGTGAGCACAGTCCAAAGCAAAGTGAGCTAGTGACACCTGACAAAATACCTAGCTGGAGGAAGAGACGCCCAAGCAGACTTTAGTTGGACACTAAAAGCAGAACATGGTGATATATTATCCATTTATAATGGAATTACTCTTAGAATCACTGCTCTTGATGGTTGTACTTGTGAAGATCATTTAAATCTGTTTTGCAATATCCCTTGACCAGAAAACTAAATCCTATCTAGCAATATTATCAAACTCAACTCAAAGATTAAATTTCTGCCCTCTGAAGTCCTACAAACCAACCATTGAAGTTTGAATGACAGCTGACATAACCCAACTCAGCTCTCTTCTTGGATTAGAGTGCCAATTCCTTTTTGATAATTTGCTGTATGACAGTTTTTAGTTTTCATCTCTAGCATTTCTCTCCTGGACACCCTGCAATTTGTCAATTTCTCTGCAGCATAGCAAGCTATCCTCTGGCAATATTCTAATTTGTGCACAGTACACTAGGAAGTATTGCTTTGTTTTTGAGACATTTCTATTAACACACCTAAAATTAAGTTTATGAGCAGTCATGTTACCCTATTAGCTGTTTGACTACACAGTTAAGTATGCTAGCCCCTCCCCCAACACAGACCTGTAGCCAATCCTTCTTCCCCTAGCCTGTACTTTTATGATTAATTTTGTTTAGCCTAATTGCAGGTTTTACATTTCTGGTTATTTTTCTTTCACTCAACATGCAAACTTCCTTCTTGTCCCTTTCATCATAGGGCATGAAATAGCCTGGACACCTGTGTAGCAACTGTCAAACCATTTGTTGATTAGAACTATTTTTCTTTATTCCTTTGTGAATATTTAACAAAATGTTTTTCCATTCTCCTCTGAAATTTCTAGATGATTAAAAGTTCATATTCTGGCCGGGCGCTGTGGCTCACGCCTGTAATCCTAGCTCTTGGGAGGCCGAGGCGGGCGGATTGCTCAAGGTCAGGAGTTCAAAACCAGCCTGAGCAAGAGTGAGACCCCGTCTCTACTATAAATACAAAGAAATTAATTGGCCAACTGATATATATATAAAAAAAAATTAGCCGGGCATGGTGGCGCATGCCTGTAGTCCCAGCTACCCGGGAGGCTGAGGCAGAAGGATCACTCGAGCCCAGGAGTTTGAGGTTGCTGTGAGCTAGGCTGACGCCACGGCACTCACTCTAGCCTGGGCAACAAAGTGAGACTCTGTCTCAAAAGAAAAAAAAAAAAAAAAAAAGTTCATATTCTTTCAATTTCAATGGCACAGGACAGAGCCTCAGCCGACAAATATTCTCAGGCAAATGTGAAACAAATGGAAAAATTCTCACACTTAAGATCTTGACATGGCATGGAAGTTGACTTCAAAAAGACAACTAGCATTGCCATATAATAGCTCCAGCCGAAGGCTGAGGACATGAACTCATAAAGGGGGCTATCTGCTCAGTTCTGGGCTTTTCTTCCGCAGAGGAAGGATTGCCAAGAGTCCACTGTTTGTTTTTTTTAGACTTGTCAAGTGACAAGGGGGGAAAGTAGTAGAACAAGGAGTTCAACCTGTGATTGTGAACAATCATGTGAGGTAACTCACTACCTTCGGACCGGGCAAGAGTCCACTCTATGAAGTGAAGATACTAGATTGGTTTTCTGAGTTTCCACCTCCTTGAGCATCTTCCCATTTGTGCCCTATTAATGGACAGGGGTTTACTGCCCCATGTGTTTGCTGGAGCCAAACAGCTTGGGTTTGGATTCTGACTACACCATTTACCAGGACTTGTGCCTTCAGGAAAGTCCTGTCTGTAAAATGGAGTTAGTAACAGTGTATCTCAGATATATCTCAGAGTTGCGAGGAAAAAACACGTTAATACATATAAATCTCTTAGAACAGTGCCAAGCACCTATTTATGCATTCAATGTTAGATACTACTTTTAGCGTTACTTGCCCCCAAATCAGTTCTAGTACAGGTACAGGGCCTCTAGTGCCTGTATAGATAAATCAGGACTGAGTGAGTTAATTATTAACATGTAGCTAGGTGTCTAAAGAAAACAGTATTAAGGTTGTAAGCAACATGGTAGAAAACAGTTGTTATGGTCCCAAGTTTCTATTGATTGGGAAGACAAGGCAATTTCCTCCTGCATACACTTTATTCACACATGCTAAATCTCACTAAACATATCACACTGTCAGGGAAGATGGCTAAGGGAAAGTTAGGGTTGTCGGGTAATCCTTGCTTCTGGCCTTGTTTTGCACCAAGGTAAATAAACAGCCGAGAACACAATTGGGGTGAAGAGGGTAAGGGTGAGGAGGGGACAAAGCGAAGTGTGGGAGGCAGCTCACGGTGAGGCAGGCAGGCAGGCAGGCAGGCAATAGTTCTAGCCAATCAACACTTTATTTTTCCAGTTGACACCTGTATAGATGTTACTGTCTGCTTCCTAACCCCTCTGGGGGTCCTACCACATTTGGACCATCCATAGCCCAGAGGAACAGGTTTCCTTTTCTCCCTAGGACATTAAGGATGCCCCCATCTCAACAAAATAGAGAACATGCTCACCAATCCAGGGCTGGTGCATGTGCTGTCCCTGCTCTCCTCCTGCCTCTTGGAAGGCTGGGCTGAACTGGGTAAGGGTGGAGGTTACGCAGACTACCGTGACCTAAGCGTGTAACTACTGGCCTGACCCACCACCCCAGGTTTACTCTTCACCTCCTGGACCAGGAACCTCCCTAAAGCTTAGCCAGTGCCCGATAGAAAGGAGGAGCTGGTAAAGGGTGGGGGTTGAGCTGCTATGGACAGGATACAGCAGGGAAATATGAAGCAAAGGAACACGGGACAGGAGAGAAAAAGTATAAAGTGCCTGAACTAAACAACCAAATGGGACACGAGGGCAGAGCAGCACAGGTCCCTGAGGATAGGAGGAAAAAGAAAGGGCTAGACCACCAGAGCTTGGGGCATAGTGGAATGAGAATAGAGATGAGGCAGGGAGGCAAGAGCAGGCTGCAGGAAGAACTTCCCTAGCCCTGTTCACATCCACTAACCCAAATGCAAAATTATTTACAAACTTAAAACCAATCCCAGGCGCAGGTACTGCACCATGCTGGGACAGCAGGCAGGCAGGCAGAGGGTGGACTGGCTACTATCTGACAGCCAGCTTGCCCACACATTGCCCCTCCCTGGAGTAGTAGGGAAAGGAGGAAACACCCCCAACCAGGAAGCCCTACTATGCCTGCAGCTCCTTCCCCCAAGGCTCATGGCTCTGCCATGGCCTGAGCCTCTCGGTCTGACTGTACCAGAGAATGGGTGTCGGGACCCAGGGGTGGAGCATCAGGGGGCTCTGGGGGTGTCTCTGGCCCCAAGCCCAGCTCTGCATTCAGCTGCTCCAGCTCCCCCTGATCCAGCAACTCAAAGTCCTCAGTGGTGAGTGCCTCTTCTTCCTCAGGGGCAGGCAGGGGCTGCGGTGAGTCCTGGGGAAGAGGTGAGAACACGGAAGAGGAGGGGACTGGGTCACTGTCAGCAAAGCAAAGTGGGGGTGTCAGGGTGCTGGGTGGAGCACTGAGGTCACCACTCACGGCCTCTGGGCTCAGTGTTTCCACTGGTCCTCCAGGGGAGCACTTCACTCCATCTGGGGAGGACCCTGCCCCGTTGAAGTGCGTGTTCACAAAATGAAGGGGGGATGAGAGCCGAAGCAAGGTTTCCTTAGCTGCCACATCTTCCTCTTCCTCTGAGTCCAGGGCTTGCCTTGACAGGGTCTGAGGGGGTCCCAGTAGGTCTTCGGGAGGCACTAGCTCTGCCTCCTCTCCCTCTCCCAGCTCCCGGCTCAGGGCCTCCTCCGGCTCACTTGGCAGGCTCTGTTGGTCCAAATCTGTGGAGTAAACACAGGGTTAGGAATCAGCCTGCTGCTCTAACTTGCCACAACAGCCAATCAGTTCAAGGACGAGAACTCAAGACACAGAATGCTGGGCCAAACCTAGGGGTCAGGATCTTTCAGGAGCTTAAGGCAGAATGAGAGGATCAGTTCCCCAAAGAAAACATTCACAGGGGCCAGAAAACAGAACCAGCTACCCCACAGCAGGGAACAGGAAGATGAGGAGGGGCAAGGGGCACCCCATACCCTCAGAGACATCAGTCAATTGTGGAGTTGTGGCCCGGGATACAGAGAAGCCACCACTCTCCAAGATAGAAGCCTCCTCATCCGACAGCTCTGAGTCTGTAATGGCCAATGCCAGTGCTGTTTTCTTCACATCCACCTGCAGAAGAACCAGGAGGAACACAAGTGATAAGAGAACTGATTTTTCAGGGGCACACTCTCCCCTAAAACCTCTGGCTCCCACCCCCTCGAGGGGTGGCAACTCTAAAGCACACAGATTCTCCCCCAGCCTTCTATTTCACACCCCCATCTTCCCTGGACCTCACCACTGCTGAGAAGCCAGCCAGCTCTGCCTCGCTCTCACTCTCTGTCTCTGCCAGTGGTTCCTCACCTCCTGGAGGTATGTTCTTTCCTTGCCGCTCTAGAGAAGCAAGAGCAGTAGGACAGTGACCAAGCATGAACAATGGTAGAGTACAAACATGGTCAAGAAACTGGAGAGCTCAATTCCAAGGCATCTCACAAGCCATAAACCAAAGCCCTCCCCTACTTTCACCCTCCTGGGTTAAGGGAGCCCTCTTACTCCTCTTGTCATGTTTGTGATGCAGGGCATCAGCTTCCGCCTTCATGCTGTAGTCCAGCTGCATGAGCAGGGGCTCGAGGCGAGTGTACATCCTTTGGATTAGCTCATGATAAACCACCAGGGGCCACAGCAGGATACTCAGCACTATGGATTAGAAAGTCTCCTCAGAGCTCCTTATGCCAACTTCCTAAGGGCCCTCATTCACCGAGTCCCTAAACAGGAAGGGCTGAAGGAAGATAAGGTCCCTTCCCAAGGCTGTGCAACCTCTTCCCTCCACACCCACTGCCCTCCTCCTCAGATGACTCTCTGTCACCAATACTACAACATCCCCGAGACCTCCACAAATTGATAACTGAGCAGACGGAGCACAGTCCTCCCTCTGGGTCACACCAGGGAAGAAGAAAGGAGAGGGCTTTGAGAAGGGTAGGACTAGACCCTACTCACAGACAATGTAGGAAATCATAATTCCTGGAACATAGTGTCCCAGCACAGCCAGCACAGCACAGCCAGAGCAGACTCGAGCACAGAACTGCAGAGAAGAGCACAGGGT
This sequence comes from Microcebus murinus, assembly GCF_040939455.1. Taxonomy (NCBI): domain Eukaryota; kingdom Metazoa; phylum Chordata; class Mammalia; order Primates; family Cheirogaleidae; genus Microcebus; species Microcebus murinus. The sequence goes on along the minus strand of NC_134111.1, from coordinate 89,533,684 downwards.
CTGAGTAAGAAACTGCTGTTCAGCTAGTGGAAGGATGGTTATGTCTTCAAGGAATGTGGTGATCCGATCTAGTCAAGAGATTCAAGACCACCAATTCAGAAGTTTGCAACAGACACTGTCAAAGACCTATAAGTCACACTAATCTGCCTTGGCAGGACAAAGAGGCTATCAGAAGCTTATTCCTTGAGGCATACCTGCCTCCTGTACCGGGAGTAGCTACCAATGTTGCCTCAAGGCCTTTTCCTTCAGGGTCTCCAACAAGGGAGTTAACATCATACCTCCCCCATCTCCCACCTCTATTCCCTCTTGGGACAGGGAACTGTTATATGATGTAGGAGAGGTTACCTGAGCTGGATTCTGCCTCTTGTACTGGAGCAGCTCCTGCAGGTGAATCTGGAAGGTGAGCCAGCTCTCAGCCAGGTATCTGCACAACTCGGGCACACTCAGCAGGTGCGGCCGGGCTCCTGACCCCGCACCCTCACTGGGGAGACATGACATGACCCCTGGAGGCCTCAGACACCAGCTTCCTAGACACTCAAATCCCTCTGAGAATGGCAATGAGATCTTCAGTCTATAAAGGCAGACAACCCACCTCCCAAAAAACAGCTATCCTGGTCTTGGGAAGCAAAGACCACAGGACCCAACCCCCTGCTCCAAAAGGAGCAGGCACACAAACACCTGGGTCCTAAGAGACCAGGACCAAGAAAACTCCATGGCTTATTACTAGTCTATTCACTATGCTGGGGCCTGTGCCTGCAGAAAATGCAGCACTGCCCTGCTCCATGGTGCCATCAGCACCAGCAAGCAAGACAGGATTTGGGCATCTGTCTTCAAGAGGTGGCCTGCACTCACCTGTCAGAGTGTGGCTCCTCTGGGGAAGATGCTATAGAGAGAGGAGGGGGACAGATTATTGAGTGGTAGGGGCCCTAGGAGACACTCCCCAAGGCAGAAATAGTCGTCCCTCCTCTGCAATCCCAGAGCACTTTCTTCAGATGCCAATCACAGGAGGCATTACATGTTATTGTTGTTTGTCTGTCTCCTTTAGACTTCACCCTTTTCAAATATAGGAACCATATTTTATTCATGTTTATAGCCCAAGCAATTCACGTACAGCGCGGCACCTGGTTGCTCCAAAATGGCTATTAAGTAAATATGCAGATAGTACAAAAAACAATAACTTCATATTTATGCAGTTTCTATTGTGTGTGAAGTGCGACCATAACATGTAACACATATTAACTCATTTAATCTTCACTTCCCTATGAAGTAAGTTCTATCGCCCACGTTTTATACATAAGAAAATTGAGGCAAACAGATTGAGTGACGTTAACAAGGTCACACATGGTAAGTGGCAGAGCAGGGAATGGAACCCAAGCAATGTGGTGCAGACTCCACAACCTTAACCAATGCACTCACAGCAAAATTAATTTTGGGAAAGGGGAAATTCTCGTTTTAGGTAATTTCTTGAAACGGGAGGAGGGATGGGGGTATGCCAGGGAGGCAGGTGGCCTGGTAGACATTACCCTCGCCATTCAATCCAACCCAGCGGGATCAAGGCACCAAGCAAGTACCTAAAGGGTGATTACTAAATGAATGAAGAAACACTCACCTGAAACATCAGGGAAAAAGCGAGGCTGCCATAGATCCAGCAGAAAATAGGCCAAAAGTGAGATGCTGAGTAGGAAGAAGGGCCGGAGGGACGACGAAGACAGCAACCTTAGGGAGAGACAGGCACCTCAGCGGCGAGTGGGTGAGAAGATCCTGTGTCCATTTCCAAAGGCGGAAAGGCGCCCATAGATGGGGGAATGCCACCTCTAGGCCTAACTCATGACCCAGAGAGAGGGAGGAATGGGGCAACCTAGGCGGACATCAGCCTTCAAAAACTGGGAGATGAGTCATTCCCACAGGCTAAGTGACAACCCAGAACGGGGAATGGTACTCCCGGGCCTCCCGCCCCCGCTCAGCCCGGCCCCGCCCCCTCCTCCGCGGCCGTTACCAGAAGAGGCCGTTGAGCGCGGCCGCCGTGACCAGGCTGTGCAGCGGCTTCTCCCATACCAGCAGCCGCTGCGCCGCCGCCAGCACCGCCTCCCAGCCGCGGAGCCGCAGCCACAGCGTCGTGGCCAGACGTCCCACCGCCTCGGCCGTGGCCGCCTCCTCCTCCGCCTCGCTGGTGGCCTCACCCATGCCTAGGCCCAGGCCCAGGCCCAGGCCGAGGCTCAGGCCCATCCCCGGGCTCCCACCCGCGCCGGTGTTTCCACCCCCACCGCCGCTCGCCATAGCCCCGCTGCAGCCGCCGCCCGAGCCCGCGAGGAGCCAGGGCTGCGCGGCCGCCGCCGGGGGCGCGTCAGGCGGAAGGGGGCGCAAGCCGAGGAAAGCAGAGGCGGCGGACGAAGGTCACGTGACGGCTGAGCGACGAGCGCATCACATGACGCGGCCTAACTGCCGGGATGGGGCTGTCCGCGCGTGCGCGCAGGTGGCTGCTGGTGACCCTGCGCCTACGCAGGTGTCTGTACTGGCTGTTGAAGTTGTGACTCCAGGTCCGGGTCCAGATCCCGGCAGATTGGCCCATTTTCTTCTTGAAGAGTGGGTAAGGCGGCTAGGAAGTCTAGTGCTGGCCCCCTATCCCCGACTGGAGGGGCAGAAATCGGGCTTCCAGAAGCCGGGTATCCCGGGTAGGATCTGCTGCTGTTAGGGAAGGGCGGCGGCCGTCCCATTACTCAACCCTCTAAGCACTGGACCTCCTTGTTCCCTCCCCTCGACGGGTAAACACGCCAGCGTGTGACTCAACAGACTCGAAAACAGCTTCACCTACTCAGAAAAGTTACCCATCTCTTTCCGTAAACATCTTTCCAGTCTCCGCGTGTCAGAGTGCCTTCCTCCCCACTCCTTAAACGTGAGATTGAGGGCGGGAGGTGAGTTTTAAAATAAAACCTTGTTTAGATGTTGTTTATTTGGGGAGGGGACATGTTTACCCTTTTTGACACTTTTTTGTTTACTTGTGACTGCATCTTTGCAGTAATCCCACAAAGTATGCAACGAGATTTAAAATTTCAAACTACTAAAAGGTATGGCAGAAAGTAAGTTTCTCTTCCATATTGTGTACAATTCAGCCACTGGTAATTTTCTTGTGTATCCTTTCAGATGGTTTTTATGTACATTGCTAAGTGTGTGCATATCTTCCCTTTTAAAAAACAATTGGGATCAATTCGTTCTGCGTCTCGTTTTATTCACTTTTATGTCTACATGGGTACGAAAACATCTGCCTGGCTCGTTCATCCTCAGTGTAGTGCGGTCCCCTAGCAACTGTCCCCATTTCTCAGACAAGGGCGCCTGGGACACCGCTCGTTGACTTAGCCAGGCTCAGTGAGACCAGGAATTCGGGTCCGGCTCCTTCCAGGCGGGAGCCGTAGGCTGGACCGAGCGGGCGGCAGGAAGTGCCAGGCGCTGACTCGCGGGCTACACCCGCGTGGCTTGTGAACGCGGGGCAGACGCGGCACAGGCAGAGTTTGCGCCTCGCAGCCTGGGCTCCTCTCTACTGCGCGAGGTGAGCGCCACACGAAGCCGCCTTCCCCAGGCCTCCGGCCCAGCGCCGCGCCTGGGGCGGAACAGGAAGAAGCACCCGCCTGCCGGGGCTCCGCCTGCCGCCGCCAGCGCGAGGGGAGGGGGCTACGCGGGCAAGGGCGGCGGCCCGTCCCGGGGAGGCAGGCGAGCAGGTGGACAGGCGGGCAAGGACGGCTCTGCGGCTTTCTTACAACTCGTTCCCGTTCCTTCACCTTCTCAGGGCGGCGGCTGGCGGCGCGATGGACGTGGCTGGGCTCCTACTGGACGAAGAAGTCACCTTCTCCCTCACCGGCTTCCAGGACTTCACGGTGAGCGTGCGGGCCCGCCTCCTCCCCAGTCTCCCGGCACTTGGAGCCTGGACCCCGGAAGCTCACCTCCGGGCCCGAGTGGGGCCGCGGGCTCGCCTGACTGCCGTGCTCAGGACTGGGCGGCAGCCGCTCCCTAGCAGTGCCTACTGGAGGCCCCGGCCGCTTAGGCCCTGGGGGAGAGCCGCTGGGTATAGGAATGGGGTAGAGGTGGCCAGACCGGAGGTCCATCTCAGGGAATCTCTCCCTGTTAGCTCTTGGTGGGGTTGGGGGTATTCCTCTCCTTTGGGACCAGCTGCCATTGGCAAACAATCCAGAGAGAGGGGTTGGGTGAGGCGGGCTTGCCTCCCCACAGCTCCTTCCAGCCTGGAGGCAGGATCTCCATCGTACTCTTTCTGCCCTTCACCGCCCGGCTGCCTTGTTTCAGTTCCTCCCAGGACACCAGAAGCTGAGCGCCCGGATCCGAAGGAGACTTTACTATGGCTGGGATTGGGAAGCTGACTGTAGCCTGGAGGAGCTCTCCAGCCCAGTGGCAGGTCAGGGTCAGGCAGTGTTGTGTGCCTGGGCAAGCAAGAAGAGCATGAAAATGGGGTAGTCAGCAGACACCAAAATGACTGGAGGTTTACCCACGAGTGGCACTGTTTTTTCATAGTTAGCTTATTGGTACTCGGTTCAAGAACACAGTTTATGTTCATTCTTTTAGTCCAAGTGAGTAAAAAACATTGCTTTCTCACAAATCTATATCACTATTGATTTACATACCAGAAACTTTTAATTTTTTAAGGATTTCTATTACGTGTACCCCCAGGTAAACAGGCACATTTATTTCTCAGATGAACAACAGTGAAAGACAAATCCGGGTAATTTCAGGTAGCAGGGAAATAAGCTTTCCTGCTAGGATGAGCTGAAATTCTGTCTTGGAATGGGCTTTTTGTCTCAGTGTGGGAGAATTTTATCTCTATTTTGTTACTATGGTCCTGTCCCCAAGGCATAACAAAATATAGATCTGGGTCTTCTACTGAGAGCAGTGAGGACTGGTGTGTGGGAGCTGTGCGTTCACTCTGCCTTCTTTCTGTCCTGTGCAGACATTGCTGTGGAACTGCTCCAGAAGGCAGCCCCCAGCCCTATTCGCCGACTCCAGAAGAAATATGTAGCTCATGTGTCCCGGTGAGCCTGGAATTAAGGAGGATAGGATGAGAATGGGCCCTAGAGAGAGTAGGGTGGTTATCTCTAAAGAGAAGATGTAAAGACGAAATGAGCATGAGTTGCAAGTACTGAAGGACCCTGGGGTTTAATTACTGGTCCTTTCCACCCAGGGAAGCATGCATCTCCCCCTGTGCTATGATGCTAGCTCTGGTGTACATTGAGCGGCTCCGGCACCGAAACCCAGACTACCTGCAGCATGTGTCATCCTCAGACTTGTTTCTGATCTCCATGGTAAGGCACCCCCTCCCCTTCCCCTCCCTAGTGAGCAAGGAGCCTGGTGTGAGCTCTGCTGACACCACTTCTGGCTCCTGTGCAGATGGTGGCCAGTAAGTACCTCTATGATGAAGGGGAGGAGGAGGAAGTCTTCAATGATGAATGGGGAGCTGCTGGGGGAATGGCTGTGCCTACTCTCAATGCCTTGGAGAGGGGCTTCCTGAGTGCCATGGTGAGTAGCTAGCTGTTCTCTTTTTCCATTTCCCTGGCCCATCTTTACCTTCTTTTCATCCTTTGTTCTCTCTTGGCCTTCTGTTGTTTCTTCATTTCTTTCTCTGCCTGTCCTCCTTGTACCTTTCTGTTAGTATCTTCCCTTCCTACCCTTTCAGAACTAAGCACAACTTTTGGGGGTTCCTGGAGCAGTAAGGCCAACATTGGAACATTTCCTCCCCTCCTCTATTTCTCCAGGGCCCCACAGGGTACACTCTGAGTCAGAGCTTATCCTACTGGGCTTTGAGTATTTGCTTCCAGACTTTTTTTGCCTTTAGATTGTGAGTTCTGTATGGGCATGGGCTATTCTCAGGGTCATTTTCTTGTCTTCCTTAATTGAGAGTATACTGTGAAACCAGGTAGATGGTGTTTAATGAATTAATACATAAAAGCTGTTGGGTCAGTATCCAGCATATGTAAGTGCCAAATAAGCATTAGCCATAGTTCTGGTTGTAGTTCTGCTATGGCTCTTGTTATTAAATAATTGTGGCTCGTATCTGAGTCTGGGTTGTGTTCTCTCTTCTTACCCATAGGATTGGCGTCTCTACACTGACCCTCGGGAGATCTTTGAGGTGCTCAGCTGGCTGGAGAGCTGGTAGGTTCTAGAAGTTGGGAAGAGGGGCTCAGGGGATTTGGGGAATGAGGCCTAAGCTATAGGAGGTAGAGAGAAGGGTCTGTGTAATGGGGGAGGGAGGAGACAAGAAAGAGAATTGCCATGGTAGTGGTTCCCAAACCTATCTGTCTTCTTCATAATCACCTTTGGGAAGGTGGGAGTGGCTTATTGAAAATACAGGTCTTAGTCTCACCTTCATTTTTGGATCAGCAGATAGCCTAGCAGTCTGTATGTTTAGCAAGCTCCCAGTGCTTTCTAGTGGGCCCTGAGGGGTATGAGTGTGCCACTGGTCTGGCTGCAGGAGAGTTGTCACTATCTCTGTTATTGTTCCCTTTCCACCAGTGTGGCTGAGCAGCAGGGACGGCGGCGGGGCTGGTATACCTACACAGACCTGTGTGTGCTGTTGGAACAACCAACCTGGCAGTTGGCCCTGAGCTTGCTCTGCCAGAGGCTAGTAAAGGTGAGGAGGGGCTGGGAAGGCTGGGGAACTTGCGTGGGCTGGTGTGTAGGGTGTCAGGCAATTGCTGTGTGCTGGTGCCAAGCAATTGGTGAAAAGCTCAGGAGATGAGGATTGGGAGTAGATGGGCAGAGTGGGGTGTAAATGGCTATAGAGAGTTCCAACTTGAAAATCTCTAGAGACAAGGGATTAGTGTGTTAAAGACAGTCAGAATTCTGTTTCTTTCTTATTTCCTCTTCTGCAGCTGTCTTGCCTGTTAGCCGTGGCATATGTGAGCAGTGTGGCCCTGGCTGTGGCATCAGTGGCTGTAATACATCATCAGTCCTTGGGGCTGTCCTGCAGCCCTCCACCTGGCCCCCCTGATCTTGGAGTGACCTCCCGGTGCCTCTTGGAGCCCTGCATACCTTCTGTACCACAGTGCCTGCCATCTCCTGCTAATGTCTCCAGCTGCCCAAAAGGCCACATAGGGCTGCGTTCACTCTGGGGCAGTCTTCTGGCCTCACTGACTCCCCCTCCGTTGCCTCCCCCAGAACCCCCTGCCCCTCCCACTCTTCTTCATAACTGCCCCCTTTGCCAGAAGCTCCAGAGAGACTCTCCAACCTGCCGTGCCTGCCATCACCCCAATCATACTGTCCCCACCGGACCTCCCAGCCCCTGGTACCACACCCATGGCATGGCTCCACCCTGGCCCTGGAGCTCTGTGCCCCCACCCCTACCCCAGCCCCAGCAGTGTTCCCTTTTTAGTGTCATGGAGCTGGCCCGCCTCAAGTCTTTCATTTTCCCGGGCTAGGCAGGGCTCCGAGGAATGCATTAAGAGGATTTGGGAGTCCCTGAGAACCTGGAGGAGCAAAGCTTGATTTAGATGCTCTCTGCCTCTCTGGGTCCTTGGAGGGTCCCCTGTCCTTCTGGGTAGGAGCTTAAGGGGTGGTGTTGCAGAGGACTGAAGGTCTTTCACTCTCCTAGACCTCAGTGGCTGGCTGTTTGGCCAGGACAGTGATGGTGCCAGGAAAGGCTTCTGCTCAGTGACCCAGGGGTGTATCATGATGGACATAGGAGAAGCCCCTGTCTCTGTCTCTTTTGGGCTCTTCTAGACTTTTGCTTTTGAGTTCCCTAGGATGGAAGGGTAAAGATAGGAGTTGGGGAAAGTGAGGTGAAGGGAGGAAGGAAACATTGACATGGCCTGTGTGATGTCCCTGAGGCAGGAGAGCCAGGGACTGATGGGATCAAGGAGGGAGCTACTGAGGGAAGGCCAAGTGAGGTGGGAAAACTTGTTTGCTCCCATTCCTTGAATGTACTCTAATGGAGCAAAACTGCTGGGGCCTTCAACCTTTACCTTTTGTCTTCCAACCTTTTCTTCTTAGTGCCCTGCTCCTAGGCTTCTCTCTCTTCTGGTTCCTCTCCTCTTCCCAGGCCTCTGGCCTCTGCTTTGTATCTGGGTTTTTCACGCTTTTGTAGAACTGAGATTTCAATAAACAGTTTCAGTTGCATGGCCTGGACTTTTCCTTCTGCGGCAGCCCTTAAAGATCTCTTCTCCCTGTATCTGCCTTCCAAGCCTCCCTACTTCCTGATCCTGTCATCTTGCGAACTGTTTTCTCTGAGCCCCATTTCAGAACTTCCCTATTGTTTTATATAGTCAAAGGTGCTTATTTCCAACTCCCCCTCATCCCTTCTCCCAACACCACAGAGCCCTAATGCTGTTCAACTTGGGGTGCTGTGGGACACAAATAGTGACTCCCATGCCTGGGTTGGCCCTATCTGTCATGTGTTCTGGGTGAGCACCATCCTGTGGATCCTGAAGCATGTATCAGGCAAAGGCTCCCAAGAGTGCCTTGAGGGCGATCTCCTTGAGGGCAAGCCCCGAGGACACTTTTTATCCTGATGTCATCAGTCTGACACGTGGTGGTAGTCATATGGTGTTTGTTTAACAACTTAACTCCAAGCCTGGGTCATCACTGGAAGAATGAAAACATTCTGGGCAGCTCAACAGAAGGTATATGGGACCACTGAAGATCACTCACAGGAGGGGTGGTACTGCCTCCTAGGGGACATTTTAGAAATTTATGGGCCGTTTTTTGGTTGTCAAAAGGTTCTGAGGGCATGTTATAGAAGGTGTTTTAGTTATCCTGGGTAGGATGCTAGACTTCCTAAAATGCTCAGGACTTCCATACTGTGAAGAATTCCCAAGACAGTTTGAATGACTGGCTGGTGATCATCATGTCTATGAAAATTCTGTTTATATTTATCTAAGCCTAGGACTATTACATGTAAACATGAAATAGTTTTGCACATTTTGGAAAAAGACTCAGCTTGCCTGGAATGTATCTCCATGTCAATTAGAACAAATTCATTTTGCTCAGCACTTTACCAAGAGTTTGTTCGCCATTTTGGAAAGTCAGGTTACCAACGTTAGCACTGCTTGTGGTCTCTGAGTCAAAAATAAAGCACCAGTATCAGTTGGCCTTGTAGCTGTCGCATCCACAGCGATTCTACATATGGATGTGGGAATCGGACTACTTCATTGTCTTCTGGTTTAGTTGTGCCAAGCTTTCATATAATGAAATGCATGTTATTGTAAATTTCATTTCTACATCACAGTGAGGACATCATATGGAGTAGTGGCTGTTGTCATGTGTGATGTAGGGTATGTCATTCACAAGTTTCATTTTTAGGTAGTCCAGGGGGCCTGGTCCTAAAAGGGTTGAGAACTATGGATCTAGTGGTGACGGTTTTGAATGTTGGTGCTGGGAGAGAGGAAATACAGTCTGCAAAATCTCCCCAGGTTATTTTGGTGGGTCTTCTCCCCACCCCTCCTCTCCTACTTTCCAGAACCTGGTCTAGCAGTGGGGGATCTGGGTGAAGATTCTTGGGGGAGGGGGTCCAGAACTTGGCTTTCCAGTTAATGGCTGATGGAATTTGCACAAGAGCTGGGCAAAGGTGAAAGGGCTTTGTCCTGCCCCAAATTCCTCATCCCTTTGCTCCGCTTCATTGACACCCCCACCCCTCCCCAGCCCCTCCCTAACTTCACCCAAACTCTGACCTCTGACTCTCTATTTAACTCTGGCCCAGGGCTGCCCAAACAAGACAAAAGGCAGGGCAGCATGAGCGGATCACACCCCCATTCTATCCAACTCCGATCGGTGGGTTCCCAGGATGTCCTGGCTCCCCTGCCACCACCTGCTCCCCAGAATCACTCCTCCCACTCCTGGGCCTCTCTGTGTGGGCCTCCGCCCTGGGGCCTCAGCTGTCTTCTGGCTCTGCAGGTAGGAGACAAAAGGCATAGGAGTTGGTGCTGGCTGAAGGAGGTGTTTGGGGGAGGAGGTGTGGCATGAGAAGGCCTCTGGAAATAGGTATTTCCTTCTCTTCGTCTCCCCCTTCCTCCACCTGCAGCATATCTTGGTCATGGCATCTCTGCTTTGTGCCTCCCACCTGCTCCTGCTTCGCAGTCTTGCCCCAGGAGGACTCTCTTACTCCCCTTCTCAGCTCCTGGCCTCCAGCTTCTTTTCATGTGGTGTGTCTACTGTCCTGCAAACTTGGATGGGCAGCAGGTGAGGGGAACTTTTCTGGGGGAGAGGTGTGGGGCACTGAGGTGAGGGGTAGGAGAGGCTCGGGGGAGTCCTATTGGCTGCCACATGTTTTCAGACTTGCTGGGGCTGCTGTTCCTACAGGCTGCCTCTTGTCCAGGCTCCATCCTTAGAGTTCCTTATCCCTGCCCTGGTGCTGACCAGCCAAAAGCTACCTCTGGCCATGGAGACACCTGGAAACTGTGAGCACAGAGCAAGGGCAGGGGGTAAGGGTGGGATTGGGTGGTCATCTGAGTATAGAGGTGTCGGTGGGTGCAGGATTGAGTCTGGGCAGTGGTGGGACTGCTAGGCTCTGGAGGGGTCTTGCAGCTGTGCCAGGCACCAGCTAGGACTATAGAGCAATGGGTCTCCATCCCATGTACCTTTCTCCTCTCCATGCCCCAAACTTCTCCCAGCCTCCCTCTTGCTGCACCTGTGTAGGGGGCCTGGCTGCCATGGCCTGGAGCTCTGGAACACTTCTCTCCAAGAGGTGAGCCCATGGGGATGGGAAGCAGGAGGGATAAGAGTGGCCAGGCCTGGGGAGGGTTTTGTTTCCATTATGAAGGAATTAAGATGCTCTGGGGAAGGAGTCTGGGGAGGAACCCATACCTGAATTAGTTAGCAAGTCCAGGCTGAGGTCAGTTTGATTGAGCAGAATGTTTCTCTCCATCCTCTCCTCTCCCAGGTGTCCGGGGCAGTGGTGGTGTCTGGGCTGCTGCAGGGCGCACTGGGGCTGCTGGGGAGTCCTGGCCACTTGTTCCCCCACTGTGGGCCCCTGGTGCTGGCCCCCAGCCTGGTTGTGGCAGGGCTTTCTGCCCACAGGGAGGTGGCCCAGTTTTGCTCTACTCACTGGGGCCTGGCCCTGCTGTACGTGAGTCCTGAGATGCATGGGATGGTGCCTGGTGGGGTGTGGACTGAGGGAGGGCAGAGCTGCTGGCCCTATCAGAGTCAGCAGCGACCCAAGCAGGAGCAACACTCTTTGTATTTGGAATCCTTGATTCACCTGGTCTCCCTGACTTTCACACTATCTTCTGCTGTCTCCCAAGGAACCTTCCTCCCCTTCTATGAGGTTTCTGGGACCCCCTTTTATGGTATTCTGCCCACTCCCACCTCTTTTACCACCCCTCAGGATGTCTGTTGCCTCTCACTCCTAAAGCTCCTTCTCTCTCCTAGGGTTATCCTGCTCATGGTGGTCTGTTCTCAGCACCTGGGCTCCTGTCACATACCTGCATTCCCCTGGAGGCCAGCTTCACCCTCTTCAACTCACACTCACCTCCCTGCCTTCCGGCTGCTCTCGGTACATGGGGGTCTGGGCAGGGACAGTGGAGGTCAGAAGGGCTGTCATGGAATGCTCACTCCACCCCTTAGGTTTTGGCTTCTGTCTACCCCTCTTGAGGCAGGCTTAGAAGGTTCTGGGGGAGGAGTTCTTCCCAATCTCAGTCTTGCCCCTTAGGTGCTGATCCCTGTAGCCTGTGTGTGGATCACCTCTGCCTTTCTGGGTGTCAGCATTGTCCCCCAGGAGCTGTCTGCTCCCCCAAAGGCACCATGGTTTTGGCTGCCTCACCCAGGTAGGTTTTCTCCTAGTCCTCCATGCTCTTGCTCAAATAAAGATACCCATTTCTTTGAACTCAAGACTTAATGGATTTCATTCCTGAGTCAAATCCTGTGTTTTTTCAAAATGCACAGACAGAAACTGCCAATGTGAGGGGCAATCCAGCCCCTTACCAAAGGTGTTTTATTAGGGGCAGTGCTGGGAGACAGACGTCTATAGTTAATGCATACCCCACCATGCACTACTGCTACTAACCCCATTGACACACTTATGGTACCATCCCCATGTGCATTTGAGTTGGCAACTTATGTGGAAAGATTGCTTTTGAGGCACTGTATGTGAAATTTGCTCATTCATCAAATTAAGGCTCCTTGAGTGATGATTATTTGCTAGGCACATGGCAGGGTAGGTCGTAATGAGCATGACGAACACAGTACTTGCCTTCACAGAACTTATAGGCTATTGGGGAATACAGATACTAATTAGTCACCCAAGTAAATGTAAAATTGCCATCATGATAAGTGTAACCAACAAGAAATACATTGTGTGATGAGGGCTTACAATGGGGAATTTGACTTTATCAGGGAGGTCAGGAAAGGTATTTTTGAGGAAGTGTGATTATTGAGCTGAGATGTGAAAGATGAGAAGGAGCTAAATGCACAAAGGCAGGGCAGAAGAGTATTCTGGTAGAGAGAACAACATATGCAAAGGCCCTGTGGTGGCAGGGAGCACAGCAAGTACAAGGGCCTAAAACAAGGCCAGTGTGTCTTGGTGAAGGAAGTGAGGTGGAGCGTGGTAGGAGATGAGGCCAGAGAGAAAGGGAAGGGTCAGATCAAAGAGGACACTGTAGAGCATGGGGAAGGAATGGGTCTCTCTTCTTAAAGTTCAGTGGTTTTGTTCTAAGACATCATCTTCGAACATGTTGTGGCATTCTTGTGGCACAGGCCACTGGAGGCAGGGGGATGCTCCTGACTTGAGTCTGGCCCCAAGGTGGCTCCTTCTCCCTCTCCAGGTGAGTGGGACTGGCCTTTGCTGACACCCAGGGCTTTGGCTGCAGGCATCTCCATGGCCTTGGCAGCCTCCACCAGCTCCCTGGGCTGCTACGCCCTGTGTGGCCGGCTGCTGCACTTGCCTCCACCTCCTCCGCATGCCTGCAGTCGAGGGCTGAGCCTGGAGGGGCTGGGCAGTGTGCTGGCTGGGTTGCTGGGCAGCCCCATGGGCACTGCATCCAGCTTTCCCAATGTGGGCACAGTGAGTCTTATCCAGGTAGGTGGACCCAGGATGGGGGTGGGGGTGGGAGCTGGGGGTGTAGAAGAAGTAAGAAATTCACACTGATCCATCACCAGCTGTGCCCAGCACTCCTCAGGCACTTTACATCATTATCACACTTAGGGAGGTGCCTAGAAGTGGTAAGGGGCTAAGAGCATGGGGACATGAGCAAATCACTACTGAACTCCTGTGCATCAGGCACTGCACCAGGCTGGGCTAAAGAACAAGTCACATAAAGTCCTGTTCTCTCGGGGACTTCAGAGAGGGAGAGGCAGTCTATTGAAGAGAAAGTAAAGAAAATTTCAGTGAGTGAAAGTGCTACCAAGAAAAATCAGGCTAGTGAGTAAATGAGGCACATTTAGATAGAGTGGTCAAGGATGCTTCTTGGAAGGGTAACATTTGAGTTGGGATCCAAATGATGAGAAGGAGCTGGCCAGGCAAAGACCTGGAACAGCTCAAGGAAGTGGCTGTTTCTAGTGTCTCTTCTTCACATAGGCTGGATCTCGGCGAGTGGCCCACTTAGTGGGGCTGCTTTGTGTGGGGCTTGGGCTCTCCCCGAGGCTGGCTCAGCTCCTCACCACCATCCCGCTGCCTGTGCTCGGTGAGTGATGTAGCAAGAGGACTGGTATTGAACCAGTACTGCCCAGTGTGGCCTGACCAGTTGCACAGGCTGGCACCCTTTCTTTCTAGTCTTCCTGGATGGATGGGTAGATGGACATGCGCATGTGTCAGCTGTCCTCAATTTCTCAGCCCAACATCTTGGCATCTTGACTGGGCTTCTGGGCTTCTTGCAGAATCAGAAATGCGCCTCTTGGTTCTCCCTCCCCATGACCTGCCCACTCTGCAATGCCCTGTGCTGCACGACCCCTCTCCAAATCCCCTTGATTTCTTCTGTACGAGACAGGTGGGGTGCTGGGGGTGACGCAGGCGGTGGTTCTGTCCACTGGATTCTCCAGCTTCCACTTGGCTGACATTGACTCTGGGCGGAATGTCTTCATTGTGGGCTTCTCCATCTTCATGGCCCTGCTGCTGCCAAGATGGTTTCGGGAAGCCCCAGTCCTACTCAGCACAGGTGCGTGGAGTGGGGAGGGGAAGAGGAGTTGCTCAGTAGTGGGAAAGCAAGGGGCTGATGCTTCGGGCTCTCTGGACTCTGGCCCTACACCCTTCTCTCGGCTTTGGTGTAAGTAGTTCAGCCATTTGCTTAACAAATATTTATTAAGCACCACGCTAGCCACGTGGGATACAAAGGTCCCTCCAGGAGTTACAGTCTCGTAAAAGAGATGAGATGTGTGGGAAAATGACAAGAAAGGTTTAAATAAAGAGCTGCGGTGCTCAGAAGCAAGAGAGATGGTTTCTGTTTGAGGTGATTCAGTAACATGGAGCTGGTCTTGAAGGATGGCAAGTTTTAAACATATTTGGTGAAAACAAGGTTATTCCTGATGGAGAAACCATTGTAAACAAATACATAGATGTAGGAAGTCATGGAATATGTCCCAAGAGCAACAAATAGCTCAGTGTATCTAGAGTAGTGGTTCTCAACTGAGGGTGATTTTGCTCCGCAGGAACATTTGGCAATGTCTGTAGACATTTTTGGCTGTTACAGATGGGAGAAGGGGGGATTGTTACTAGTGTTTAGAGTGCATAGAGAGATGCACAGTGCATAGAGAGATGCTGCTAAACATCCTATAATGCACAGACTGCCCCTGCCCCAAACAAAGAATTATTTTGTCCAAATGTCAGTAATGTCCAAAATGTCAGTAATATAGAAGTTGAGAAACCCAGGAGAGAGCACAGAAGGTAAGAAGTGGGAGATAAGGTTGGGGTTTTTAATACCAAACTTTCCAGAGAAAGGGAGCTTAGAACAGTCACAGCACACCTAGAGGGTGAGTGAGCAGGGATACTTGGGAAGGGCCTGGGTGTGGGCAATGGAGAGTAGAGGGATAAAGGGTGAGGAGGATGAAATGATAATCAGAAAGACCTGTCTTTAGTCCAAGACTTAAGTTTAGGTCTGGAAAGATATGCCTTCCTGGCCTTGGGTACAGTATCAGAGTTCCCTTCCTGCCTGGCCCCAATCCCCTGTAGGCTGGAGCCCCTTGGATGTGTTACTGCACTCACTGCTGACAGAGCCCATCTTCCTGGCTGGACTCTTGGGCTTCCTCCTAGAGAACACCATTCCTGGTAAGTTGAGGGCAAGCCATAGCAGACTGGGGAATGGCCTGAAGTCACACTCCCTGGGTTGGGCAATGGCCTGATTAACTTCTCTTTTGCAGGCACACGGCTTGAGCGAGGCCTAGGTCAAGGGCTGCCATCTTCCTTCGCTGGCCAAGAGGCTCAGCTGCTGCAGAAGTCCAGGGAGAAGGCTGCTCAAGAGTATGGGCTTCCTTTCCCTACCCAAAACCTGTGTCCTTGCATCCCCAAGCGTCTCTGTTGCCTCTGCCCACTGCCTGAAGACCCTGGGGATGTGGAAGGGGGGTCCTCTGAGCCAGGAGAGATGTCAGACTTGCTGCCTGGCTCTAGGGAACCATGCCCTCCATCTAGCAGAGAAGGGCTTAGGTCCCAGTAATTACCAAGACTCCTCCTTCTAACCTGGTTAGTTTAGTCCTAACTCCCAGCTTACTGGAGAGTCATCTCCAGGCTCTACTTTCTCATAGGGAGAGGATATGTATGTGTATGTGTACGTATGTATGTCTAACATGGGCCCGTCTAGAATGCCCATTTCCCAATAGGGTGGGTTGCCTTTCCTTCTCTTAATTAGGTCTAACTGTTCCAGAGAGAGGCCATAGTTTAGTGGGCCATGAATGAATGAGATTTTGCCTGTGAACTACTCAATGCCACTTGAACTCCAGCATTCACTTTAACAAAGACTTATTGGGCCCCTCCCATGTGCAAGGTCCTGGAACTATAGGTATGGAAAAGACAGGTCCCTGCCCTCTCAAGGCATTTACAGTTTTAAAAAAACCTATGTAATTGCTAATTAAAATGCAAAGCAGAAGGCAGTCTGTAATAAAGATTAAAATAATGCTATGGGAGCAAAGAGGAAGGAACAATTAATTCTGATTGTGGATAGTGGGAAAGGCTTTATGAAAGAAACAGTGAGGTGGCCTTGCCAAGTGAGGATTTTTAATTTTTCAAGTTCGGGGATCCAGCTTGAGCAGAACCAGAAGTCGTACCAAATACAAGATGAGTTGAGGGGTTTCAAGTTTCTCAGTGGTTGACGAAGCATAACTGGGGGCTGGTGTGGTCAGAGAAGAGGTAAAGGATGCGGTCAGACTATGAAGTTTATGCCTGGGAAATGCCTCTTATGGACTCTAATGCCACTGAGGAATTAAAACAAAACAAAACTAGACGGGTAGGGGACGGAAGAGAAGTAACTTGAGTTCGACAAAAACAAAACTTGGCTCCCCTCCCCTGTACCTTCTTCTGGTATTCTTTCTACTCCGCCAGCGCCAGGCCAAGAAGCGCCACTACCCTCAATCTCTCTACTGGTGGGCCACCGGGTCTCCCTAGTTCCCCCGGCCTCTGTGGCCTTCGGCTCTGGGAGCTTCCTTAATCCGCTCTCTGAGCCCCGCCCACACCAGGTCTGGGCTCCGCCCCCGTGCCCCCAAACCCCGCCTCCAGTGTGGCAGGGGAACCTGCCTCTACTCTAGGCCTTTCGATTTGCGCGGGCGGGCGTGCCTGCCGGGAGGAGGGAGGGAGGGAGCTCTCGCGGCAGCCGACGGTAGGTGGGAATTGAGCTCGAGTCGGGGCCTGAGCCCGGCGGCGACGGGCTGCTCACACCCCGCCGGTCTAGACTGGCGCGGGCACCTTCTCCCAGGAGGGACCGCGCGCCGCCAGGGATCTGGGGCAGGCCTCCGGGAGTGGGGCGGGGCCGCACGGGCCGCGCGTGCGCAGTCCGCCTCTGTAGTCACGGCGGGTATTGTGGGGTATCGGCGAGGCTGCTGCTTTGCCGGCTGCTTGATGAGACCAAGCTGCAGCTGGTTGGCTTTGTTAACCCTTAAAGGGCCCCGAGCCGCGCCTTAGTGCAGCCGGTGCGGCAGACGGGCGGCAGAGCCTCTTCTAGCCAGGGGAATGTTAGCTGGACGCCAGGCGGGGCTCCTGGGTGGGGCTGTGGTACTGGGACTGAGGGTTCGCCCTTTCCCGGGGGAACAGGCCGCGGCCCAGCCTGGTGGTCTCTGGGGCCTTGCCGCCCTCTGCAGAGTGTCCGAGGAACTGTCCTAAGAGAGGGGCTCTCGGCTGAGGAGCCGAACTTGGTGCGGATAACCATTCTCCGGGGACTTGACCCCCGCTATTGCCCCCCCCAGCCTCTTCCTCTTCACTCAAGAGTACTAAACGAGTGAATGGGCTAACGTGAATATTAAAGGCAGCCTTGAAGGAAGAAAGAAAAGGGGAAATTTAGAGGCTTCAGACACAGAACGAGAGGCTCAGTGGTGGAAGCAGCCAGACCGGGTGTGGTGCCGAATGTGTCAGCCCTTTTTAAAGGGCCGGTTGCTCCTGGTCATATTTTTAACAACCCTCCACCCCCCAACCCCCGACAAAAATCCCGTCCATTTGAGGATTCTGAGCTTCCAGGCTTTCTGAAGGAATGGACTAGAATAATAAACCCAATTTTGGTGACTCTTAAAGTGTACACTAGGGAGTGCCTATAAGGGACAAAAAGGGTTTGGCGACTTTAATTTGCGTTTGTGACCTTTGGCAATGTGGAACTCTTATCCAGTGAAGACTAGCCTAATCATTCTAAGACCATTTTTGCCTTGTAGGAACAGCAGATGGGAAATGTGGGGAGAATACCATCTTCCAAACAAGGTTTTGAGGCTGCTAGAGATTCTGTATTCTGTACCCCCACCCCTCAGCGCTTCTCTTCATTGTGTATTTGTAGATGGGAATAATGAAGGAGATTTAGTAACCCTTCCCCAGCCCAGGAAAAATAACCAAACTCTGTCAAGCAGCCATATCTACTGGGTTAAGGCTACTACTTTAGTTATTGAGGTAGAAAAGTTAGTTTCTGGCTGGGCACGGTGGTGGTTCACGCCTGGTGGTGGCTCACGCCTGTAATCCTAGCACTCTGGGAGGCTGAGGTGGGAGGATCGCTCAAGGTCAGGAGTTCAAAACCAGCTCTGAGCAAGAGCGAGACCTGTCTCTACTAAAAATAGAAAGAAATTAACTGGCCAACTAAAAATATATAGAAAAAATTAGCAGGACATGGTGATGCATGCCTGTAGTCCCAGCTACTTGGGAGGCTGAGGCAGAAGGATTGCTTGAGCCCAAGAGTTTGAGGTTGCTGTGAGCTAGGCTGACGCCACAGCACTGTAGCCCAGGCAACAGAGTGAGACTCTGTCGCAAATAAATAAATAAAAAGAAAATTTAGTTTCTAGGAATTCCAGGATGTGCAACAGGGCATGATACAATTGGTGGCAGTGCCCTAGGTGGGATATGGAACTTAATTCAGTGTCTCTACCTCTGTGATATGCTGTGCCTTGTAATCATTCCTAATCATTCAGGCCCTTGTTGAAATGGGACTTGGGTCTTTTCTGTTGCTCCTGGTCACAGAGCTTCTTAGCTTTTTTGTGTATGTCATTGATCCCTTTGAGAATTTGCTAATAGCTGTGGATCTCTTCTTCCCACCCCATGTGTATATGCATGTACACACAAAATTTTCATAGGATTCACATAGGATTAGTTACATAGGATTAGTTCCATAGGATTCACATGCATTGACTCTGGATTAAGAACCTCTGTTTTTTCAACACTTGTGAGAATAAAATTAAAAAAAAAAAAAAGAAGAATCTCTGTTTTAGGGTTTTTTTTTTTTAATCCTCAGAGCTTCCAAATCTTTGTTTTTAGATAATGATCAAATAATTTGAATTTCCTGGCCATGACACTTATAACTTATGATGTTTTATGACACAAGATCTATTTCTTTTTTTATAGTTCTGGGAAAGGGTAGCATTGACTATTTATTAAGAATATAAGACCAGGCATGGTGGCTCACGCCTTTAATCCTAACACTCTAGGAGGCTGAGGCAGGAGGATTGCTTGAGCTTAGGAGTTCGAGACCAGCCTGAGTAAGAGCGAGACTCCATCTATACTAAAAATAGAAAAAAGCTGGGTGTGATGGGACGCACCTGTAGTCCCAGCTACTTGGGAGGCTGAGGCAGGAGCATTGCTTGAGCCCAGAAGCTTGAGGTTCTTGTGAGCTAGGCTGATGCCACGGCACTCTAGACCAGGCAACAGAGTAAGATTCTGTTTAAAAAAAAAAATGTGGTAAAGATGCAACAAGTGTGGTTTAGGTTTCCACATTGTTATATTTATTAGAAAGCAGAAATACTAACAGCAATATACTGAGGTTTAAACATTATGGAAGTTCATGGAGAACCTTTGTCATTTTACTGGAAAATAAATAAATAAACATTATGGAAGAAAGATTTTTCTACCCTCTAGGAACTTAATGTAGGAAAAAAAACCTCCTTAATATTCTAAATATTAATTTATTTTTAGTAGCCAAGAGGTAGTAAGGTGAGTGGTCAACTGGTTATATACTTGGAGAACATAAATTCATGCCTTCTGTTTTATTGGGGAGGATTTTCAGGAGATTTTTAGTTGATATAGAGCTGTTTGAGTGGTGCCCTCTCTAGACCTACATGCCCCTGGAGGCACTTTGCTAAATTAGAACTTTCCTGCAGATGGAGGAACTGGAGCAGGGCCTGTTGATGCAGCCATGGGCATGGCTACAGCTTGCCGAGAACTCCCTCTTGGCCAAGGCTTTTATCACCAAGCAGGGATATGCCTTGCTGGTTTCGGATCTTCAACAGGTGTGGCATGAACAGGTGGACACTAGTGTGGTCAGCCAGCGAGCCAAGGTAAGTATAAAGAGAAGTGCTGCTGTGGAGTGGTGCGGGTGATACCATTCTTTCCTAGTGAAGGTCAGGGGATATTAACATCAACCAGCTTGCTGGCCCATAGGTGGCCAAGCAAAGTTGAACTGGGTTGAGACAATTCCAATTAACACCCTGCACTTCTGCCTGTAGCCCTGGGATCCTTTTCCTCTGTGTGGGCAGGCATGTGCTGATGAGAAAGAGTTAGTTTCTGTACTGTAGGGATGATAATACATAATGTGATCTATATTACCTGATCTATATAGGCCTTCTGTAAATTTGTCTTGCCCAGGGCAGAATTGTGAAGTAGGTCAGTTAATCTTTGTGACTCTTTTTGTTTTCTTCTTTCCCATTCTGATGTTTTTATCTTCCCTTCCCTTCCTTGCATGCCTGTTGTCTTCATGTTAACCAGGGCTTTCCTTTACTATTAGTTATGAAGGAGCCAGTTTCCTTTTATCACCCTTACTCTGTACGGTTGCTCTCTCTCTCTAGGAGCTGAACAAGCGGCTGACTGCTCCCCCTGCAGCTTTTCTCTGTCATTTGGATAATCTGCTTCGCCCATTGTTGAAGGACACTGCTCACCCTAGTGAAGCTACCTTCTCCTGTGAATGTGGGGCAGAGGAACTGATTTTACGGGTGCGGAGTGAGCTGTCTGGTCTCCCCTTCTATTGGAATTTCCACTGCATCCTAGCTAGTCCTTCCCTGGTAAGTGCAATTAGAATATATGGGTTTGGGCCAGGCGCGGTGGCCCACGCCTGTAATCCTAGTTCTCTGGGAGGCCCACGAAGGAGGATTGCTCAAGGTCAGGAGTTCAAGACCAGCCTAAGCAAGAACAAGACCCAGTCTCTACTACGAATAGAAAGAAATTAATTGGCCAACCAAAAGTATATAGAAAAAATTAGCCAGGCATGGTGGCACATGCCTGTAGTCCCAGCTACTTGGGAGGCTGAGGCAGGAGGATCGCTTGGGCCCAGGAGTTTGAGGTTGCTGTGAGCAAAGCTGATGCCATGGCACTCACTCTAGCCTGGGCAACCACACCTGGCCTATTCTTTGATATTTTAAATATGTTCATTTTATTTTCTTTTTAAAATTTTTTTCTCCTTTTTCACTTCTCTGAACACCATTGAGTATAAATACATTCATTTAAAAAATAATAATGTAAAAGACAAACAAAAATGTATTAATAAAAATAACAGGATTTGGGGCCGGGCGTGGTGGCTCATGCCTGTAATCCTAGCACTCTGGGAGGCTGAGGCAGGAGGATCACTCAAGGTCAGAAGTTCGAAAGCAGCCTAAGCAAGAGTGAGACCCCCATCTCTACTAAAAATAGAAAGAAATTAATTGGCCAACTGAAAATATATAGAAAAAATTAGCCAGGCATGGAGGTACATGCCTGTAGTCCCAGCTACTCAGGAGGCTGAGGCAGGAGAATTGCTTGAGCCCAGGAATTTGAGGTTGCTGTGAGATAGGCTGATGCCACGGCACTCTAGCCTGGGCAACAGAATGAGACTCTGTCTCAAAAATAAATAAATAAATAAAAGGATTTATTGTATAAAATTTGGATTCAGATGAAAGGCCACATGTGTCCTTAAGGCCACAGGTTCCCCACCCCTGAGCTAGAATTTGAACCCTAGATTGGTCTGGCCTGGAAGCCCATTTTCAAGGACTAGGAGGAGTATGTCCTGTCGCTCATAGCTTTATGTGTTCCAGGAGATTTTATGAGAAATTTAGAGTGGACATTAAGAACTAGCTTGCTGGTATAACAAACAGGGCTTCAGTGAGTAGTACTTAGAGGACAGGGTCTTCTGTGGGAGGCCTAAGGGTCTTCTGTGGGAGGCCTATATAGATTTATCAGCAGAGGGATCTGAAGACAAATGAACATCATTTCCTATCTCCCTTCTTTATTTTATTTATTTATTTATTGAGACAGCATCTTGCTCTGGTGCCCAGGTTGGAGTGCCATGACACATCATGTTGACTGTAGCCTCAAACTCCTGGGCTGGGCTCAAGTGATCCTCTTGCCACAGCCTGCCTGGCAAGTTGGGACTATAGGCCCATGTCACCATACCTGGCTGATTTTTCTATTTTTTGTAGAGACAGGGTCTCCTTGTGCTGCTCAGGCTAGTCTCAAACTCTTGGCCTCAAGTAATCCTCCCACCTTGGCTTTCCAAAGTACTGTACTATCTCTCCTCTTTAGTCTCCCTTAGGTGCTGTGACACCTCGGCATCGATAGATGACTGGATGGGAAGACTTCTTGAGAAATTGTTCACTGATATTTACTTTTGATCTGGAAGCCAATAAAGCCAGTCTTTTTTTTTTTTTTTTTTTTTTGAGACAGAGTCTCACTTTGTTGCCCAGGCTAGAGTGAGTGCCGTGGTGTCAGCTTTGCTCACAGCAGCCTCAAACTCCTGGGCTTAAGCAATCTTACTGCCTCAGCCTCCCAAGTAGTGGGATTACAGGCATGTGCCACCATGCCTAGCTAATTTTTTCTATATATATTAGTTGACCAATTAATTTCTTTCTATTTATAGTAGAGACGGGGTCTCACTCTTGCTCAGGCTGGTTTTGAACTCCTGACCTCGAGCAATCTGCCCACCTCGGCCTCCCACAGTGCTAGTATTACAGGTGTGAGCCACCGAGCCGGCCTAAAGCCAGTCTTTTTTTTTTTTTTTTTTTTTTTTTTTTCTTTTTTTTTTTTTTTTTAAGCAGATTCTGACTTGTATCTAAAGCCAGTCTTGAATGTTGGGAGAACTATTTCTCATTCATCTCTAAATTTCTAAGGCCTATCAACAGTGCTTAGCATATAGTAGTCACTCACATTTGTTGATTTTAATTGAATTTCTTGTGAAATTTTCCATCTGCTTTAGAAAATTTACCTGTTTCCTTTAGAACCCCTGTAACTTTCTAAGTGACACCAGAGGGCAGTGTTCCCTCAATAATGCTTGTTCTGGGACCAATACATTTGGGCAGCCTTTGGAAATCCCAAACAGTAGCTAGTCTCATTTTGCATTATGTGGACCCAGAAATTCAGAATACGTAGGTGATTGCAGAGGCAGTTCTGCTTGGCTGATGGGATCCAATAGTTTATTCTTTCAAAAGAATGCAGTAAGGAACACTTGTGTAGTGATATTACAATTGAAAAAATATATAAAGAAAAACTGGCTATTCTAGGCAAATTCCTCTAATTGAGAAGCTATAATAAGGAAAGAGACAACAGTGTTTAGAGACAGATGAGTATTGGTTGGCCATGGGGAGAAGTTAGCTTTGAACAGTTGATTAACAGTTGTGCTTTAAGTTAAAATACTTACTATTAAAAGAAGAATTCACAGCGGGGAAACCCCTGAACCTGAGGGAGCTTTACAGAGAAAAAACTAGAGCTAGTTGACATTGGCAAGGATGTAGGTGGATACTATCTCCGTCTCATGTGTGTGTCTGTGAGGTCACACAGTCATAATTTTTGTTTGTTACTCATTCTTGTTTTTAATTCTTTTGAATGGATAATTCATGCAAAAGGCAAACATTCCAAACAGCATTTAAGTATATACGGTGAAAAAATGTCTCCTTTCTTCCCTTTTCTCCAGTCCTTTGTTTTCCTTCTCTGAAGCAACTACTGATATCAGTGTCTTGTGGATTCCTTATTTTTTTTTTTTGAGACGGAGTCTCACTTTGTTGCCTGGGCTAGAGTGGTCTTGTGGATTCTTAAAGAAAGCTATATATCTCTATGTATATGTGTGTGTGTGTATATAGATACTGTATGTATATCGTACAATCAAACACATATCTGTGTATATATATATATTTTTACAAATGGTATCATGTTGTACATACTTCTCAGTACCTTGCTTTTTTACTTATAGAATGCAGAGCTCATTTATATCAATGCATTTAGAAGACCTGCCTTTATGTATATATATCTAAATATATATGTATATATATATTTTTTATTTTTATCTTTTTAGAGCCAGTGTCTCACTCTGTTACCCAGGCTGGACTGCAGTGATGCAGTCATATCTTACTGCAGCCTTGAATTCCTGGGCTCAAGCAAGCATCTCACCTCAGCCTGCCTAGTAGCTGGGACTACTGGCATGTGTTACAACAGCTGGATAATTTTTATTTATTTTTTATTATTTTTTTTGAGGCAGAGTCTTGCTTTGTTGCCCAGGCTAGAGTGAGTGCCGTGGCATCAGCCTAGCTCACAGCAACCTCAAACTCCTGTGCTTAAGCAATTCTGCTGCCTCAGCCTCCTGAGTAGCTGGGACTACAGGCATGTGCCACCATGCCTGGCTAATTTTTTCTATATATATCTTAGTTGGCCAATTAATTTCTTTCTATTTATAGTAGGGATGGGGTCTCACTCTTGCTCAGGCTGGTTTCGAACTCCTGACCTCGAGCCATCTGTCCGCCTTGGCCTCCCAGAGCGCTAATATTACAGGCGTGAGCCACTGCACCTGGCCCTGGCTAATTTTTAAATGTTTTGTAGAGATGGGATCTTGCTATGTTGCCCAGGCTGGTCTTGAACTCCTGGGCTCAAGTGATCCTCTTGTCTTGGCCTCCCAAAGTGCTGGGATTACAGGTGTGAGCCACCACGCCCATCCCTACCTTAAAATTTTTAATGGCAACATAGCATTTTATCTAATGAATGTATTAACATATATTTGATCTGCAATTCATAGATACCTAAGTATTTTGTTGTTATTCACAGTGAATATTCTTATATTTACTTTTTCTGCATGTAAACGTGTGAGTAAATTCCTATAAGTGGAATAGCTGGGTCAAGGAATATATGTATCTTTTAGTCTTGTTAACATAATGCCAAATTGTCTTCCAGAGACATTATGCAGCTTCTCTCCTACTAGCCATACAGAAGAGTAGGAGAGTACCTGTTTCCCCACACCCTCTACAATATAATGTATTCACATTATTGTTAATAAGGTAATGGTTTATAAATCTCTGTAGAATGTTATGGAATATATAGGGCTTCAGGTCTATGATTTCTAAAACTGAGACCATTCCACTTATGGGAAACTTCATCTTTTCCTTCTTCCAGTTATCTATTTTTTCTAGTATCTAATAGTATCTGATACAATTTTTTTTTTTAGGTAGAGTCTCACTCTGTTGCCCAGGCTAGAGTGCCATAGCATCAGCCTAGCTCAGTGCAACGTCAAACTTCCAGATTCAAGTAATCTTTCTGCGTCAGCCTCCCTAGTAGCTGGGACTATAGGTGTGCACCATCACATCTGGCTAATCTTTTTTATTTTTAGTGGTGATGGGATTTTGCTCTTGTTCAGGCTGATCTGGAACTACTGGCCTCAAGCGATCCTCCTGCCTTGATCTCCCAGAGTGCTAGGATTATAGGCATGAGCCACTGATCCCAGCCTAATATAATTCTTAATATTCCATATTGTGACTTTTATATTTGTCACCTCTTTGGTCATTTTATGATTCCTAGGAGTCACATCCAAAGGTTTCTTAGTGGCTGGAAAAACACAGGCTTTGAAACCAGCAGACTTGAATTTGTAACTCAAGTCCACCACTTTCAGATTACTTGTATTAGCTTGGATAAGTACTGAATTTTTATGATTCAGTTTTTCATCTGTAAAATGGAGAAACTATGGTGTTGTGAGGATTAAGTAAGAGAACATATGTAATATTCTCTTCAGAATTATAGTGGGTCTGTGACAGCAAATATTCCAACTACAAAATTTATTTTTAAAAAGACAAAGATTGATTGTCCTTAAGATTTGTCAAAAAAATAAAAATAAAAAAGACAAAGACCATGAAAATAGTTGAGATTCAGTCATTTTCATATCTAGGTGCTGTCAGAGTCAGAACTAGCATCCAGGTCTCTTAGTTCCCATTCTATTACCCTTTTCACTATATCACCCATCATGATTCATGTTGAGATTGAAAGCTGTCATTTTGCTCTCCTGCCTATGACTTGTGAACATTCCTATGGGAAATCTGAAGACTTTGGGAGAAAATTATAAATAGCTTTTCCTCTGTGAAGGATTGGCAACTCCTCCTTCTATATCCACCACACTTCCTGACTTCCTTTATTGTGTGAACTCTTTGAGAGCACATATTAGGCACCCAGTAGGTACCTAATTGTTGAATTGATTGATGAACTGTATTTTTTCATATATTGCTGTCTTTAAGTGAAGGGAAGTTGCCCTTATCTCCTAAAGTACTTCAAGATTGTTTCTTATAGTATCTGTGGATTTGCTTTGATCTATTTACACATTTTAACCAGTTTTTCTTATGACCATTAACATATATTGTCAAGATTTCTACTCAGCCTTAATTCAAGTCTGATAACAGAGCAAGGCTATCTGATCTGAGGGAAATCATTTTAGTGTTCATGTAGCTTTGAGATGAATTATACCTGAATAATTCAGAGTGATATAACCTAATCCTATAAAATTATTTTAGCATTTTAAAATATTTACTGCTAAAAAATTTATTTATTTATTTACTATATAGACATTGGGGTCTGATAATTTCAGTTGCCTAGTATGGCATTACCATATTTAATTAGACATGGCATTAATTAAAAACTGGTCCTCATCATGTTTCAAGATGTTATATTTATCATGACTCAAAGAAATTGCTATTAAGGTACTCCTCCCTCTCCATTCCCCAATCCCCTTCCCCGAGAAAAGCTGGTTATTAACTTTAGGAATTTGTTATTTGAATGCTGCCATCAAATGGATGGTGTTGCTCCTTGCTTAGCAATGGCATTTATGTTTAGTTCAACCAACCAGTCATTCATTGGCTGTTATAGTATTTGCCTAATTTTCTTCCTGATCTTCCTTGAATAGGACCCAACTTAAAACAATGTCTAGGAAAGAATATTGGGTCTAGAGCAAATAAATTTT
Source organism: Microcebus murinus (assembly GCF_040939455.1). NCBI lineage: Eukaryota > Metazoa > Chordata > Mammalia > Primates > Cheirogaleidae > Microcebus > Microcebus murinus. The sequence goes on along the minus strand of NC_134111.1, from coordinate 89,506,931 downwards.
TCCAAAGCTGAACTTCTGCCACATTCTGAACAGTATTTCCTGGAGGCTTAAGTTTTTACTAAGGACTGGAGCTGGGAGATGGTACCAGGTTGAAATGTGCCTTGTGATGGAAAGAAGCGTCTGGTATTTATAGCTAGACTTGATTTCTGGCCTTCCACTCTGTACCAGAACCCCTGCATTTCCTGTGTCTTGTTGCTGATACAAAAGCTGTTGCTACTAACCTCCCCTCCCCCCACTTCCCCACATTCAGTCTTTTCTAATCTGTCCTTAAAGAAATGTGGAAAAAAGCCTTTTCCTCTTAATTTGAGCCACAACATAATTAGAGTTTTTAGTAGTAACTTTTACCTAGAAAATTAATGGAAAATGAAAACACAAAAGTCTGGAGTCCAAACGCCTGATCCTGATCCAGATGAGACTGGCTTGTACATTTTATGGGGACACTCTAGTTCATTTTCCTTACTTCAGGCCTGTGTGGGGTATCTCGTCTAAAGTACTCCTTTTTAGATCTAGGGCAGGGGTTGGCATACTATGGCCATGAGCCAAATCTGGCTTGCTGCCTGTTTGTAAAGTTATATTGGAATATAGCCACCTCATTTGTTTACATATTGTCTGTGGCCGCTTTCATGCTACAATAGCAAAGTTGAGTGGTTGCAACAGAGACTGTATGGACCACAAAGCCAAAAATATTGACTCTTTGGCCCTTTACAGAAAAAAATTGCTGACCTCTGATTTAGGGCATTTCTTCTTTTTAATGCTTCCTTTGGTTCATCTCCTTAGGGGAAGGGAAATGGACTCTAATAACATCCCCTACCCACAAATAGGTTATTGTTAATAATTTTAGGGTTTTTCTTGGATCAGCTAATGGACACCTTGTATAGGTGAATTAAATGGTTATTCTCTATAGCTCTATGTTAATAAAGTTGTTAACCTAGTTGTACTGCAGTATGGCTGTGCTCACATTCTTCTTGCCTCTTGTTAAAAGCAAGATGTATGTAGTGTCCCGACCCGAGGGACCTTCTGTTACTCGTGGGGTCAAGGGGGACCGTGCCTGAAAGAGATGGGCGAGAGAAAGGAACGAGACCAAGAAAAGGGTTGTCAAGGTCTACTTTACTTGGATTCTTAGTAGGTTTTATAAGCATACAGAAACAAGGAAGTAGAAACAGAAAAATAGAGTGGGGTGACGATGAGGCTTGGGTCTGGGGCAATCAGCCCCAATCAGCGTCTTATCGGTATCGAAGCTGTTTGTAACTGATTACTCAACCCCAACCTGGCAGGTGGTCGGGAACAATTGTAGTCAGCACTCCCTGGAGCATCCCATGGGCAGCATGTCATGGAATGCATTCTTCTCGGAGCTATAGCTGGAATTTTCCAGGGCGAAGCCCGTGCGTAGGACGAGTCATAGGGGAGTTGAGGGTCTTTGAGGGTCCTTGCCTCTAACATCTCCCCCTCTCTTTATTAATATGAGGGAGATTTATATAGGTGGATGGAGAGCCTGTCTTAGGCTACACGATGGGCTTCCACGACCAGCAGCCCAAATATAAGATTGGGCGATTAATGTGAAGGTGAGGCCTCTGTCTTAGGCTATGTAGGTGGCATCCAGCTCCGGCACTTCTGATTATGAAGTGTGCCCCCGGGCATGGACCTACAATATTCCCGTCATGGAGTCACCTCACCGTCGGCGGGGTGTGCATCTGGTACACGGCATCGCAATAATCCCGTCATGGGCGTCTCCACAGCCTTTGGAACCAATTGCGTTCCATGTCTGAGGCAAGGTTTGAGAAATTTAGACCTTCAATGGGTGTATTGGGAGACTCTTCATGGAGGTCTTCTCTGGAGCCTCTTTGTTCTAGCCCTTCACGGAGGTCTTCTCTGGAGCCTCTTTGTTCTAGCCGTTGGTAAAACACGGAGACCGATTTTTGTGTGGCTGCATCTACCTGTGACTTGACAAAATCAGTTAGTTTTTTGAATGCCCAAGGCCCAAAGGTGAGGAGCAACAGAAAACCTACAAGTGGCCCTAAGACGCTGGGAAGCAATGTGGATAGCCAGGGGGATGTGGAAAACCAATTTTGATACTACGCTTCACTCTGTTCTCTCCGTTTTTTTCTATCTTCTAGGCTCTGTCTAACCCTTTCAATGCTATCTTCTATGAGACCTGTTTTGTCTGAGTAAAAGCAACATTCTTCTTTAAGTGCTGCGCACAAACCTCCCTCTTGGAGGAACACTAAGTCTAGGCCTCTTCTATTTTGTAACACTACCTCAGAAAGTGAAGCGAAGGATTCTTTGAGATATTTTAGGCCCTGCTGTAGCTCTCAGAGATCATTATCGATGGCAGCAGAGAGCTGCAGGTACTGCTGGTTGGAGGTGACTAGAGAGGCTATGCCTGTTCCAGCCCCTGTGGCACCAAGGCCTAGAACAACTGCGAGTGTTATGGCCGTGATGGGCTCTCTCTTTTCTCGGGGCATTGTGGTGCTGTGCTCCCAAAATTTGAGCAATTCGTCAGCAGGACGTATAGTGAGTCTGGGGAAAAGCATGACTAGCACACAATATTCTCTATGCTCAAGAAACATTGCAGTGACTACATACGGGGTAAGGCTGGAAGAACAAGCAAAATAAGAGGTGTTAGATGCCTGAATATACTGAAAGGTGGAGTCGACAGTAATTGACTGATTGCATATTTTCTTTAAGGGTGCGGGGGGGAGCATTTTTGGGCTAAGAAGGCAAAGGCCTAGGCCTGTGACTTGGCTGAGTGTCAGGCCATCATGGGTCTCTAGGCCCCATCTGAATTTGCTGGTGTCGTTAGTAAATAATGGTTTACCAAATGTAGCGACACCTTCATAGAAGGGAGGCCGGGGGGAGTAGCATACCCAACACTCTTGATATTCTGAATTGTTGGCCTCTCGGATGGTCCTGACAGAGGTGTTGACTAGGGTGAGAATTAGTTCTGCAGAGGAGGGGGGCCCCTTTGGGCAGGGTAGGTTGGTATAGGGAGGTGCTAAACGGAAAAGGGGACACAGCTGGGGAGGAGGGTAGGGAGGACAATGAAGTACAAGGGGGAGTCGGGGGAGAAATAGCCAATGGCCTGGGCATTTATGGCCTGCTCGACCAAATTAAGCGCTTGCTGCCCTTCTTTAGTTAGGGAGCATGGAGAGGTTGGATTGGCATCTCCCTGCAGGATGTCAAATAGGGGTTTTAACTGTCCTGTGGTGAGTTTTAAATATGGGCGAAGCCAATTAATGTCGCCTAGAAGGCGCTGAAAATCATTAAGGCATTGAAGAGAGTCTTTTCTGATTTGCACCTTTTGGGAGAGGACCTTATTGGGGAACAATTCAAAGCCTAGGAACAGATGAGGGGGGCAGACCTGAATTTTTTCAGGGGACAGGCGGAGGCCTCGAGCTTGTAAGGCCGAGACAACCTGCATGGTAACTTGATGTAAGGTTGCCTCGTTGGCCCCCGCAAGAAGAATGTCATCCATATAATGAATTATATATAGCTGAGGATGTTGAATTCTAAAAGAATCAATTGTCTGAGCTACATATTTTTGGCAAAGGGTAGGGCTGTTGGCCATGCCTTGAGGCAATACTCACCATTGGAAGTGCGGAGAGGGTCCTATATAGTTTACTACCGGGAGACTGAAAGCAAAGCGTTTGCAGTCATCTGGGTGCAATGGTATGGAGAAAAAGCAATCTTTTAGGTCAATGACTATTTTATAGTAGCCTCTGGGGATAGCTACGGGCGAAGGCAAACCAGGCTGGAGTGCCCCCATGGGAACCATTGTTTGGTTAACAGCCCGTAAGTCTTGTAGCAGCCGCCACTTGCCAGTCTTTTTTTGAATGACGAAAATGGGGGTGTTTCATGGTGAAGTAGAGGGCTCTATGTGTCCGGCAGCTAATTGTTCCTGCACCAACACTGTAGCTGCGGCTAGCTTGTTAGATGGGAGGGGCCACTGATCGATCCAGACAGGTGAGTCACTCTTCCAAGTGATTTTATCTGCCCGAAGTGCAGGGGGATCAATGGCCCTTACGAAAAATGGTCTTTGAACCCTAGTCCTGATCTGTCTGACTTAGGGAGGGTGGTTAAGGGTGCTCTTAGTCCCTGACCCTCTTTGCCTAAACCCTGTCCTGGGAGGAATCCCTGTTTAAGCATTTGGCTGGCTACAACTTCATTGGGGCTGCACATAATGACATTCATTTGTGCAAGGATATCACGCCCCCATAAGTTAACAGGTAGGCTCGGGACTACAAAGGGTTGAGTAGTACCTCTGTTTCCCTCAGAGTCTTCCCATGTCAAAATTTTTGAGCTCTGGAGAGTATCTCTAGACTGTCCTATACCTTGTAAGTGCGTAAGGGAGGGCTGCAGTGGCCATGAATCGGGCCAGGCGTCTTGGGCAATAACCGTGGAATCGGCGCCTGAATCAAAGAAGGCCTTCAAAAAGTTTACCATCTAATTTTAGCCACAGGGTGGGCCGTTCTTTGGTGATAGCTTGGACCCAATAGAGATCAGAAGAGCCAGGGCAAGAAGCACCTCGGTTGGCGGCGATGGCTGGGAAGGATGTATTAAGGGGCAAGGGTAATGCCTGAGCTAAGCACTGTCCCTTAGAGACATACACAGGGCCTGTAAGCGCACTGGCTAAGATGTTAATTTCCCCGGTAAAGTCACTATCTACTATGGAGGGGTGGACTATGAGCCCTGCAAGAGTGGAGGAGGCTCGGCCCCGAATAAAAAAGAACATATTAGCCCGGGGGGGGGGGGTGGTGGTCCAAAGGAGCCAGTGGGCAAAATTTGAACACCATCCTCAGGTCTTAATATTGTGTCGGAGGAGGCACACAAGTCCACTCCTGCGCTCCCTGTGGTTGCTCGGAGGAGTCTAAAGTTTGGGGGCTCTCTTATCAGCTGTTCCCCGAGGCCGACTGAAATTGAATAGGACGGGGGCCCAGGGCTGGCCCCTCAGGCCGTTTCCCGAAAGGGGGGGCAAGGGGTTTCCAAAGACATCAGTCTTGGAGCGGCATTGATTGGCCCAATGCTTTCCCCTCTTACAGCGAGGACAGAGGGAGGAGGGCTGGGCTGGCCTGCCTGGCGGCTCACTGAGGTTAGGGGTAGCAGAGGAGACGGCTAGGGGGCACTGCCTCGCAAAGTGCCCTGGTTGACCGCATTTAAAGCAGTCCCTCTGTGCCGCGGTCCCTTGGATGGCGGCCCCAACCGCAAGCTGTACGGCCTGCGATACCTTATGGGCGAAGGGCTCAACATCATTACACATTCTAATCATGTCATTAAGGTCTTTATTTTTGAGTTTACCCCTGAGGATGGCCCTGCAAGTGCTGTTGGCATTTTCATAGGCCAATTGTTTAATAAGCCTATTATTCTCATCTTCGTGTCCGAGGGTTCGTTCAGCAGACTCTAAAAGCCTGCCCACAAATTCACTAACACCCTCTTGAGCTTCCTGGGTGATTTTTGTCAGGGGAGTAAGAACAGATCCCGTAGAGGGAAGTGTACGCCAAGCGCCGAAGGCGGCCGTGGCGGTCTGAGACAAAAGTCCAATTGGGAGTCCCCTTTGGCGCTGTTCAGTAGCAAATCTCCCCTGTCCGCTAAGCTTTTCAAGGGTCCAAGATGCAGAATTGGGGTTTTTTAAATTATTAGCAGCCGTGGTCTGACAGCGGTCGAGAAAGTCGGCCTTCCAAGAGAGGAACTTCCCGAGAGAAGAGACCGCCTGTACTAGTCTGATCCATTCTCCGGGGAGCAGGTAGCCGCCCCTGAGGCTGCCTCTAGGAGGGAATAGGTAAAGGGTGCATTGGGCCCATACGCCCTAACAGCAGAATTCAGTTCTTTTAAGGTTTTAAATTTTAGTCTGCGAAATTCAGTGGGCTCTGCAGTGGGCCCCGGGACTGTCTCCTCCGGGGGGTCATCACTTTCACTTTCCCTTTCTTTCTCTTCTGTATTCTTGTCATCTGAATCTTGGGGCCGGGACTGGGTAGAAGAAGGGGCGACAAGTTCTTCTTGCCTATTAGACCTGGTAACTACCGGGAATGCTAGGGCTTTATGGGAGGACTTTAAGGATTTTTTATTTAAGGTGGCGTATGACTGGGCAGTCTCATGACGTGGGTGGCTAATGAAAACAGAATCTTTAAGCGTATCTTGGAGGGAGGACAAGTCTTTGGAAAGCTGGGCAAACTCTTTTTGAAGTTGTAAGACATCCTTTAATTGCCTAACCCTTTGACTTAAGTTTTTTTTGGCACGCAAAAGTAAGGGCATTGTAAGGGGAGGCATTAACGAAGGTGCGCAAATCTGGGGCAGGTAAGGAGGAGGCCATTCGGGATCGTGATATTGGGCCGCTTTCTCTCCTAGGGTTGCCTCTTCTGCGGGTCGAGGGACTCTTGGAGGGGTTGTTTCTTGAATACCGAGTAATTGAATGCATGAGGGGCTGTACCCTCGGGTAAGGGAGGATAGAGGGTCTTGATGTCTGGCCTACTAATCGGGGGCTCGTCCCTAGATGTCTGGAGCTCAGCCGAGGGGTCCTGAGGGGGCATATTAATACAAACTGAGGGGGAAGGGGAGGGGCATGTTGGTCTCTCAGGATCATTAGGGGAAGTTGGCCCTCCGGTCGCCTCTAAAGACGTTCTTGAAGCGGACCGCGACACGGGTCGGAGGCAGAATTCTACTATTGAGAGCAGCTGCTTTTTATTGGGGTCTGAATCTGCTCCCTCAACAATATCTCTGATTAGTCCCCAGTACAAGAAAATGGATACAGGGACGGCATCTGGGCCCTGATTTAGAAGTAAATTGTTTAGATCTCTGCCTACCTTTTGCCACTTGCGTGGGTGAATCTCAGGTCCACCAACAATGAACCAAGGACAAGCATGATCAATGAACACAAAAAACTTTACTAGGTCCTTTTTCTTAACTCTAATTCCTCTCTCTCTGAGCGAGGCCTTGAGATCCTTGATAAAAACGGCCTCTTTAGACAAAGAATGGCCCATCTTGATGGGATGACAATGTAAAAAATCTACTCACCAGACCGTCGATTCTGTGAGCGGCAGAAAGGAGATCTCTTCAGGGATTCTCCGGAGAACTGTCTGTAACCGTGTGCATCCGACAAAAGTCAGTACCTCGAGCCCCACGTTGGGCGCCACTTGTCCCAACCCGAGGGACCTTCTGTTACTCGTGGGGTCAAGGGGGACCGTGCCTGAAAGAGATGGGCGAGAGAAAGGAACGAGACCAAGAAAAGGGTTGTCAAGGTCTACTTTACTTGGATTCTTAGTAGGTTTTATAAGCATACAGAAACAAGGAAGTAGAAACAGAAAAATAGAGTGGGGTGATGATGAGGCTTGGGTCTGGGGCAATCAGCCCCAATCAGCGTCTTATCGGTATCGAAGCTGTTTGTGACTGATTACTCAACCCCAACCTGGCAGGTGGTCGGGAACAATTGTAGTCAGCACTCCCTGGAGCATCCCATGGTCAGCACGTCATGGAATGCATTCTTTTTTTTGTTTGTTTGTTTTTTTTTTTTTTTTTTGAGACAGAGTCTCACTTTGTTGTCCAGGCTAGAGTGAGTGCCGTGGCGTCAGCCTAGCTCACAGCAACCTCAAACTCCTGGGATCAAGCGATCCTCCTGCCTCAGCCTCCCGAGTAGCTGGGACTACAGGCATGCGCCACCATGCCCGGCTAATTTTTTATATATATATCAGTTGGCCAATTAATTTCTTTCTATTTATAGTAGAGACGGAGTCTCGCTCTTGCTCAGGCTGGTTTTGAACTCCTGACCTTGAGCAATCCGCCCGCCTCGGCCTCCCAAGAGCTAGGATTACAGGCGTGAGCCACAGCGCCCGGCCGGAATGCATTCTTCTCGGAGCTATAGCTGGAATTTTCCAGGGCGAAGCCCGTGCGTAGGACGAGTCATAGGGGAGTTGAGGGTCTTTGAGGGTCCTTGCCTCTAGCAATGTAGAGGAGGTTATTTTATACCTTTCTAGGCTAGTCTCCTGATGGCTTCTATTACAACAATAACCTTAGACTCTGCTGCATTTGTGGAAACAAAACTCTGAGCTCATTCTGAGCTATCATTAGCCTTGAAATGGCTCTTATTTAGTGTCTAAATCTAAGTTGACCTCCAAAGCTCTCTATTTTTTATTGATTTTTATCTTCTGTTATACTCGAGCTAGCATACTCTGTTTTCACCATACCTGCTCTCTTGAGGGCTACTTGGATCTTCTGCTTTTATCTCTCAGCCTTTGCTGAGAGTTGAGTCAACACTTTCCTCTTGTCGACTGTATAACATCCTTCTCTTTAAATTACATTATCTTTTCATAGGTGCTCTCCTTTGTTTTTCCTATACTTTATCTGAGCCACAAAGAAAATCCGTGAACCTCTTTAATATACTCATTTATTTCTTTGAGATAATGTTTCACTCTTTTACCCTGGGTAGAATGCAGTGGTGTCATTGTAGCTTACTGCAACCTCAAACTCCTAGGCTCAAGTGATCCTCCTGCCTCAGCTTCTGAGTAGCTGGGACTGCAGGAGCATGCTACTACACCTGGTTAATTTTTTCTGTTTCTGGTAGAGACAGGATCTTGCTTTCATTTAGGCTGGTCTTGAACTCCTGACCTTAAGTGATCCTCCTGCCTGGGCCTCCCAGAGTGCTAGGATTACAGGCTGAGCCACCACGCCTGGCATCCTTATTTATTTGTGTTTATATTTATGTAAATGAATTGCTTGCCTATGAAACTGTAAGTTTCTGTGAAAATGCTTATTCTTCAATATTCTTTGTAGTACCTAATATAGTATTAGGGAGTACTTTGTAAGAATCTATTGGCTAATTGATATCTCTTCCATCAAAGGTCTCCCAACATTTGATTCGTCCTCTGATGGGCATGAGTCTGGCATTGCAGTGCCAAGTGAGGGAGCTAGCAACATTGCTTCGTATGAAAGATCTAGAGATCCAGGACTACCAGGAGAGTGGGGCTACACTGAGCCGAGGTGAGAAGACATTCTTGAAAGAGTTGGGTGGGGAGTGGTTTAGATAGTCAAAGGGTGGAAGAAAGGAGGAGATTCATTTGCATTAGAGAGGTGCTTCTCCCAGGGTGGGTGCTGGATACTGACCAGGAACTGGAGACTTAATACTAGGCAACACTTTTTTCTGCCTTGAGTATCTGGTTATGACCAAAAAAGACATAACTGAGTCCATATATGCCCTAGGCAATGGCAAGGAAAGACTTTTGTAAAGGGGCCAGTAGCTGTACAAAATTGTGTTAGAGCAACATGAACTTGGGAATTTAGGAAGTTGCATGGCTCCCACTTCAGAATAAAAATTCACTTTGATCTTTGTCTTTATGGCAAGAAAAACTCCTAGAGCAGATGCTGCCAATGAACCTGCCACTTGTTGCTACTTGCCCTCTCCTTCCCCTGTTTGCCCACATACTCTCAACCCCTCTCCACTGGACTAGAATCTGGATGTTGCGTCTTTCTCCTCTTTCCCAAGAAGTCCTGGGTTCTGTTCCGTTTCCATCTCATAGGTAAGAAGCTCATCCTAAGACTCCTATTTCTTTTCTGTATTCCTTTTCATTACAGATCGATTGAAGACGGAGCCATTTGAAGAAAATTCCTTCTTGGAACAATTTATGGTAGAGGTAGGGTATTTGTTACTTCCTTGTACAACTTTGCTTTACTTTGTCTTTCCAGGTGCCTGAGTGGCAACTTGTACTTTGGGTGTTAGTTGGCTTCTGTGGTTGGAAAGCCCTTTGTCTAAAACAGTTGCCTATACAGAAAGTCTGACAGAGCTTGAGATGTACATAGGGAAGACGGGGGAGAAGAGGGGAAGAATGTAAGAGGTGAGAGTGGACTGATTAATACTTAAAAAAACCATCTCTGTTAAAGTACCTAGGGATTTCATTTAGAATTCTCTAACCTTGGAAAGCTTGGTTGACCAGTTGTCAGATTTTTGCTTGTTGAAATCTGGTCACAAGGTGTGGACTCTAGAGCAGAAGGGTAGTCCTTATTACTTGTCCAGGCCCTTTCAGCATCCAACAGTAGAGGAAGGTTAGACTCAGGCTACCATTTGGGGACTGTCTTGTGGGCACAGTAGGCTGTGGAAAATCACAGTGTTTATACAAGGGGACTGGCAGAGGAGTGAACGGGGAGTAGATAATTGTGGCCTGTCAGAAGCTCCTGCCTAGGTTTCCCTTCTAAGGATTGAGCTTGGCCAAAAGAAACATCTATTAAATGCCCAAACAGGGGGCATATTAATAATAGTGACCTTTGATAATACCAGTCAATATTGATTTTCTCCTTCCCTAACTCTTTTGGGACTTATTGGTCGTACAGTAGTACCTTAGTATTATTGCCCCACTTTTCTATTAATAATTATATATGTTACCCAAGTTGGTACTTTATTATATAAGTAAATAATGCTATTATAATATATGTAGATAGATTATTCATATTTATGTCTTGTCTTCTAGGCTAATTTATAAGCTCCTTGTGGACAGGGTCTGTGTTTCATACTTCTTCTGAACCCTACATTAGTACTTTTCACAGGGCTACACATAAAGCAGGTGTTCTTGATTTGGAACCTTCTGTTCTGCCTCTGTACATTGAGCAGGAAGGCTTGAGGTCTGAATGCTAAGAACAGAAAGTGTGAGGTGGGTGCTCAGCCACGTACTGAAGCAATTGTATTAATAACTTTGAAGAAGGAGAACATAGATTGCTAAATTGTGAATCAGAATAGGTGTCAGGTCTTTACGGGGAAGGAGAGACCATTAAGCCTAAATTTGTGACTGAGAAAGAGTTCCTAAGCCATTTTTCTTTCAGACAGCTTCCCCTTTCTATAAGTTTGGGCATTAAGGAGTTACCTTAGGCTGGGGATGAGTACTAGTTCCCTGCCTCATGCCCTTAGTTAAACAATGCATGGCTTATTCTTAGCTGAGCAGAGAGGTCTCTTCTTGATGGAGTGTCTACATACCTATCCAACTTGATTTCTTGACGTTTTTGCTATGTGCTTTATGCTTCATCCATATGGAATGACTTTTAATTTCCCCAAGTGTTGTTTTCTCTTGCCTTTATATACACATTCTTCTCTTTATCTAGATTGCTCAATTTTCTGGCCTTATCTACCTTGTAAACTTGTATTACTTTTTTAAATGTCAGCTTCAGCTTTTTGAGAGACCTTTCTGGACTCCTGATAAAGATAATCCTTCTTCCCTGCTACTATGGTACTTTGATTTATATCTCTATTTTACCACTTATAATATTGTTTTTAATATTATTGTCTGTCTACAAGACTATGGCTTTCTCCTCCACTGATCTGTGGACTCTATGAGGCAAGGACCATGCTGAATGCATCTCTAATAGCCCCAGTACTGAGCATCATTCCTAGAAGTAAGTAGTAGATTCTCAGTAAGTTTGTAGATGAATATTTTGGTAAATATATGCTACGGGGATTTTATGTCAATTACAGCAGTGTGGCCTGTGGATATGGTGTTGCTTGTTAGACCTGTATTTGGGGTCTTCAGTTATTCTTATGGTTTATTTTGCAGCTTTGGATAAATCACTTCTCTCAGAGCTACTGTTTTCTCATTTGTAAAATTGGAGGCTCATCTCTTTCATACTATTGGTGTGAGATGGAGCTCTGCAGAATTGAATGAGAAAGCATATATTAATAGAATCCAGGCATTAGCACAGGAAGGGTTTTTTTTGGAGCCAACTACTTCAAGAGTACTGGTCCTCTAGGTTCTGGTTGAGGCAACATCATAGACTTGTAGAATTTTATTATATCTGGAAAGGATCTGAGAGATAGTTATAGCTTTTCATTTTATAGATGAAGAAATTGAGCCTCAAAGAGGTTAAGTGAATTGCCTAAGGTCATGTAGCTATAGCTGTATGTTTAGGACTTCCCACCTTTCTTGACTCACAGTCTAGGATCATACCTGTTTTGTTTCATTGCTTTAACTGGTGGTACACAACAGTTAGGCGAGACATAAGGGCTAGTGTAACATGGAATTCTTGTGACCTCTGTGGTCACTGCACTGTCCTCGGTATGTCCTGCATAGCTGCTAGAGCTGACAGGTTTCCTATGGGGGCTGTAGAACTTCTTATGATAACTGTATCTTTTCAGTTACTCAGCTTGCCTGGGGTCCTACAAACAGGACACAGAAGGGTCATGGGGTCACCCAGGACTGAACTGAAAGGATGTGCCATCAAAATAAGCAACACAGAATAGGAAGATAAACAAACCAGGGAGAGAGCTCGGGATGAAGGTGCAGGGGGGCCAGGGCTGATGTCAGAGGGCCATGCGGTCATTGCTTGGGGTCACTTTTTAAAAATTCTCATTGGGATTATTGCTAGGGAAGAGGTTGTAGACATAGGGCACAGGGGGCAGTAGGACTGACAGACAGATTTCTAGGATAATAAGGTTAGGAAAAATAAGAATTGAACAGGGGTTACTTCCTTACATTTGGTCCTTTTGTTTTTCCCCTGTCCCCAAGAGTCTCTGATTTCTCACTTCCAAGGAACTCAAGGGGGCCAATAAATCATGACCTAACTATATGGAGAATACTGGCAATATCAGTTCAAATCAGGGTTGGGTGAGGTGGCTGTTGGCATGATCCTTATATAGGGCAACATCCCCATATAGAGCACTTCCTAGGACTAGGGGTTGAGAGGCATCTTTAGGAGTGGAAGAAGAGTCAGGGCACTGGGGACTGTTCTTGTATGGCAGTAGGAACTGTATTAAAGAGGAAGTTTAGGATGAATGGGCTGGCATAGCCCATTCTCAGTCTAGTCCACTGGAGGGAGTTCCTTCCCCTGGCCCTGCCCCTGCTTTGCTTTCTCCATCTGGTTGCCATCAGGCTGTGTGGCTGCTGGCGGGCTCTTTATTTATTTATCCCAGTGTAATGGGGTGAGGAGGGAGCTGGCCTAAGGCTGGCATTCCGAGGCTGTGCCACTGAGCCACAGGCGGTTTGCATGGGTGTGTGAGTCACTGGGGCTGCATGCTGCTCAAACCAGACTCGGCCAGGCTCAGGGACAGGAGGCAACCCAAAATAGAGCCCCGCCCTCTACAGCTGGCAACCCTTGGCTAGAAATCAGCCCTTGACGCCAAAACCTGGGCAGTTGCGTGAAGTTGGTTTCCTTTGGGAGGGGCTCCTTAGCAGAGAGAGCTAGATTTTGCAATTCTCTCCTTCTCTCTTCATAGGAGAGTATTCAGCATAGCAATCATCCCTACTGCTGCCTTCTGAATGCCTTATAAGACTTAAATAATCTGTTCAGTATAATATCTTAGCCAAGAAATTTGGGGGCTATAGTTAACGTTGATTTGACTCAGCATCCTAAATGTAGCCATGGTTGTTATATCCTGTCTAGTTTTAGTTACTGTCTTCATCCCCTGTCTGGTTGCAGCTTGATTCTGGAGCGGATACTTGAAGCTATGAACATATTCATTGCTGCTCTTACAAAGCTAGAGATTACATCAAAGACACCTGGGGAAGATGGGCAGCCCTTTAACCTGAAAATTCCCATCCTGTTAAGGTCATTCACAGATTGTTCTGCTTGCTTTCCTTGGCTGGCTCTCCATTCTTTATCTGTGCCATAAATGTCAGTATTACCCAAGCTTGTGTCCTTTGTCCTGTCACCCTTCACCTTCCTTCTTTCTGGGTTGTCTCATCCAGACCCCAGTGTCAACTATCATTACACCACTGAGTACCAATTTTATATCTCCACTCTGTTTCAGGCCGATATTTCTATCTGCACATTTGACATTTCCATCTGCATATCATATATATATATATATATACACACACACACATACACCACATCCTAAACATGTCCAATATGAGTTATCTACTCCCCAAACCTATTTCCCTCATCCCTTATATTCCTTACATTGGGGAACTGCACTGTATTCATTCAGTTCTTCCCTCCCCTCCCCTCCTCTCCTCTCTCTCTTTTCTCTTTCTTTTTCTTCTTTCTTTCTCTTTCTTTCTTTCCTTCCTTCCTTCCTTCCTTCCTTCCTTCCTTCCTTCCTTCCTTCCTTCCTTCCTTCCTTCCTTCCTTCCTTCCTTCCCCTTTCTTTTCTTTCCCTCCCTTTCCTTTCCTTTCCTTTCCTTTCCTTTTTCCTTTCCTTTCCTTTCCTTTCCTTTCCTTTCCTTTCCTTTCCTTTCCTTTCCTTTCCTTTCCTTTCCTTTCCTTTCCTTTCCTTTCCTTTCCTTTCCTTTTTCCTTTCCTTTCCTTTTTCCTTTCCTTTCCTTTTCTTTCTTTTCTTCTTTCCACAGGAAGTCTGACTGTGTCTCCTAGGCTGTAGTGCAGTGTGTGATCATAGGTCACTACAGCCTTAAACTCCTGGGCTTAAGCTATCCTCTGGCTAATTAAAAATAATTTATTGTAGAGATGAGGGTCTCGCTATGTTCCTCAGGCTGGTCTCAAACTCCTGGTCTCAAGAGATCCTCCCACCTCAGCTTCCAAAGTGCTGGGATTATACATGTGAGCCACCATTCAGTTTTTTAAATTTAGTTTTATTTTCATAGGCACCTGTCCTGTGACATCCATTCAGTTTTCTAAGCTAGAAACTTGGGAGTCACCCACTTTCCACTCTGTCCCTACTTCCAAAGCCTAACGTATCACCTGTCTTTTGAATCTGCCCTTTTTGTCTATTCCAGCTTCTGTTGCTTTAGTTTAGCTATTCCTCCCTCCCTTTTTTGGCTTGACCATGTAACAGCCTCCTAATTTGTCTCCCTGACAGTCCTCATTCTCCTCCAGTTGAATCTGCAGTTATGTCAGAGTGATCTCTTCGAAACAGGAACTTGATTATGTTGCTCCTTGCTTAAAGTTCTTTAGTAGTTCCTAGTTGCCTGCAGGATACATTTCAAGCTCCTTGCATGCCACACAAGATCATTTGTGATTTGGTCCTACTGACCTCTTCAGCCTGATCCTCTGTCATTCCACTGTAGCACCCTGCACTTTTCTCATACTGAAGCACTGACAGCTTCCTGCTTGTACATATCTTTATCCATTTGCCTGGTATTCTCTTCTCTTGTTTTCATAGCAAACTCCTGTTCAACGTGCCAAATCTGTATGGTATGGGCTTTGTCCCTTTTATGAGTCTTATGTGACAATCTTTGCATTCCTTAGTCTGCTCTTCTTCCTCTGCACTATCCTGCTATTCCCACAGCCCTCTATACATACCTCTACCTTAGAATTTGTCATAAGGGAAGATACATATGTGAAAAGGAAGAGTAGGAAGGCAGGGGACAGTTGAGTTGGCTGATACCTTTCCCATCTAGGTTTTTCTATTACAATGTGTGTCAATCCCTGCTCCTCAATATGCTTTCTTAACATAGCATCCACACCACAACATTCTTCTGTTTTTCTTCCTGCTTCATTTGTTATTCTTTCTTTGAATCTATTGCTGTGTTTTTTTTTTCCCTTACCTCTTAATGTTGGAGTGTCCCAGGACTCAGTCCTTGGTACCCTATCTTTCCCCCCCTCACTCCTTTATTGATCTGAACTAGTGCCATGGCTTTAAATACCATCTGTTGATGAATTTTCTAAGTCCAGCTCACACTTAAGCGTAGGGTAATTAAGGTCCATCTCTTAAGGGGAGGTGGGTCAAGAGAATTTGAGAGAACATATGTCATTGTCAAGAGAACATATCTACATAGACTACAGTAACGTCTGTTCAAATGTCACCTTCCCAATGGGGCTTACCTGGACTATTTACTGTATTTAAAGTTGTAAGCCATATCCCTGCCCTTCTGCACCTGGCATTCCCATTTCATTTTACCATGCTTTACTTTTTATTTTTTCCATAGCACCTATTTTCCAACATATTACCATAAAATTTACTTATTTTATTATACTTATTGTTGATGGTCTGTCTGGCCCTGCTAGAATGTAAGCTGAATAAGGACAAAGATGTATGTTTTGTGCCCTGGTCTATATCCTGAGTACCCAGAACAGTGCCTCTACACATAATGGGCACTCAATAACATTTGTTGAATGGATGGAGGAATCATATTTTCCCACTCTTCTTTATTTTCCCCATCTTATGAATGGACTATCAAATGATCACCTGTGGGTAGACTAGGGAGAAGCCCTACATGTAAATAGAGGAATAGCCTAGGGAGAAGCTACTGTATCACCATTCAATTACCTGCCTTGTTTCTTTGACACTTGTGTTTTTTGAGAGGTAATCCCAACTTTGGGATGAAGTATAAACCTTGAATCATATGTTACTGAGAGATCCCAGAACTCCCTTTTTAAGAGCCAGTTTTAATAGATTAATGCCTCAAAAGACAAAGGAATAAATACCTAATAAAATTCTGGAAAGAAAATTAGTCATAGAGCCATAAGGGCTCTACTTCTACAGTTAGAAAGACTGCCCCTTTACCATGTACCTGATATTTTATTATCTAGTGGAAGGCATAGGATTCAGAGTGTGTGTTTTTAGTATCCTTTGTGAGCATCATAAAGAAGCATAACTCACAGCTCATGCCTGTGATCCTAGCTAGCACTTTGGGAGGCCGAGGTGGGAAAATCGCTTGAGGTCAGGAGTTTGAGAGCAGCCTGAGCAAGAGCAAGACCCTGTCTCTACTAAAAATGGAAAAATTAACTGGATGTGGTGACATGTGCCTATAATCCCAGCTACTCTGGAGGCTGAGGCAGGAGAATCACTTGAGCCCAGGAGTTTGAGATTGTAGTGAGCTATGATGATACCATTGCACTCTAGCAGGGATGACAGAGCAAGATTCTGTCTCAAAAAAAAAAAAGAAGGATAAGTCTAGATGCATGAGAATATATTCCCTGCCATTGTGTGCTTCAGTTCTCTGACCGAGAGAAACTTGCAGTTAATTCATTCTTTCAGTATTCATTAAGTGCACATATGCAATACCAGGTTCTATGAGCATACAAAGTATGATAGTATTGTCATCAAAGAGCTCATAGTGATTAATGAATGATAATAAGGGCCATGGTAGTGAAGTGATTAGAACAATTCCTGTAAAAGGCAGGACTTGGATGGGACTTGAACATTTGGTTTAGGCTCTGAGAGGGAACTAGATGGAAGGCATTTTAGGTGGGAAGCACATGGGCAAAGGATGCAAAATAAGAATGAGAGTGGGTAAGGATTAGGAGAAAATAAGGTTAGCAAGATAGTAACTCGAGGCTAAGTTGTAGGGCCCTTAAATGCTTAACTGGAGGGTCAGTATTTTATTCTGAAAGTATTTCTCAGCTTTTTCTTCCTATAACATTTACTTGCCCATTTCAGGACAGTTATTAACATCTGTCATTATGTGTAGTGATTCTCACACAGGAACACATTTCCTAGGAAGGAGATGGGGCACTTCCTCCTTGTAGTTATTAATTACTATTGTTGTTAGTGGAAGCCATTGAAAATTTTGACTGAAGAATTGACATATGAAAGTGATCCTTTAGGAAGATCGTGCTGTCAGTAGTATGCCTATGTGATCCAAAGAATAGTGATGCCATTGACAGAATAGGAAAATCATGAGCAGGGTGCAATTAAATCTAATCATGGGCATATAAAGAAATGGTTTTCCTTGCTTAAAATACAAATCCACCATTATTTGAGCTCTGGAATGAAATTCTCCAGAGAGGAAGGGATGGCTGCACGTGTTTCTCAACTATATTTTTTCCAAATTTTGCCTTTTTTGGGGTTTTCTCACTGTGATTGCTGTAGTAAACACTGAGCCCTGTTACCAGGGTTACCAATTCTTTTCTTTTTGGCCCCCAAATGGCTCAAAAGTCCTCTTTCTTTATTTTCTTTTTACAAAGCTTCATAAGGGCTTATACTTTCAAAAGAAAATTTATTAAAATTTTGAGGGAAGACAAAAAAGAAATCAATATAGAAAATACAAATGAGCTAAAATTGCCCATTACCAAGGGATGGGTTTCTTTTCTTTTTTTTTTTTTTTTTTGAGACAGAGTCTCACTCTGTTACCCAGGGTAGAGTGAATGCCATGGAGTCAGCCTAGCTCACAGCAACCTCAAACTCCTGGGCTCAAGCAATCCTTTTGCCTCAGCCTCCCGAGTAGCTGGGACTACAGGCATGTACCACCATGCTCAGCTAATTTTTTCTATATATTTTTAGTTGACCAATTAATTTCTTTCTATTTTTAGTAGAGACGGAGTCTCGCTGTTGCTCAGGCTGGTTTTGAACTCCTGATCTTGAGTGATCCTCCCGTCTCAGCCTCCCAGAATGCTAGGATTACAGGCGTGAGCCACTGCGCCCGGCCCTGGGATGGGTTTCTGATTCTAAGAACCATAATAGTGAAGGACTTTCTCATATTTCAGGTTCAGCTATTGCAAATTCAGATTCCTATGGGGACCAGGCATATAAAATAAATATGTATATTGGGCCAGATATAAGACAATAGAGAGTTATAGGGGCCTGTGAAAAATGAAATCATGCATGCCCCTGTATCTAGACCCAGATATCTAACACAGTTTAACAGACTCTGCTCCAAGGGTTGTGTATCTTACTTCATCCAAAGGAAGTTACCAACTCTTCTAAAATGAAAACTATTTTTTTCTCTGTTTTGCTCCACAACATCTATTAGTCTTTCATTTGGTTTCAATCTGCATCTGATAAATTTATTTGGTTCAGATTTGATTTATGAGGTAGCGATGACTGATGTCTTATTTCTGGTAAATATCTAGATTTTTCAGGCCTAACCTGTAAGCTTCATGTATCTCTGGAGCATTTTGAGATTATTCACACAGTTGAGTCTCCTTCTTCTTTTCCCTAGGAGAGGAAGGGTTTCATGCAAGTCCATTCAGTGTAGTATGGCCATTTAACAATGCTGTAGCTCAATGGCTTATTTATAATTAGAATTAATTTAAAAACATAAGTGAAGATCTTTTTCACATACATGTTGAATTTAAATTGATTATAGGATATACAAGTGGAAATGCTCAGGAAAGAGTTGAAAGAGTAGGTTGAAGCTTGGGTTGAAAAAGGACCTATAGAAATAGATTTGGGAATCTTCTACACAGGGGCACTATTTGGAGCTGTGAGAATGGATGCAGCTTTTGCTGGACAGAGCATGGAGAAAAAAGTAAAGGCCCAATGACTGGGATTTGAGGAACAAACATAACAGGAGCCAGTGATGGAAATATGAAACAAGAGGAGATTAGCCAAGAAAGGGGAACTAACAAACATAAAGTCCATACTGTACGTGTGCTAGACACAGTCCTAGGTGCTTTATCTAAGTTATAACTTTTAATCCTTCCAACAAATCTGTGAGCAAAGTGATATTATCTTCATTTTAAAGATAAAGAACCAAAAGCTCAGGGGTGAAGTAATTTAATTTGCTTAAAGCCATTCACCATTGTCCATATTTATCTTGACTCAAATCCCATGCTATTTCCATCACCGGGGAGGGCTATCCACAGTGCCACAGGCTGGAGAGACACCAAAGAAAATGGATGGTTGACTGGCAGAGAAAAGATCCAGGCAATTCATGATCTTGGGCACCAAGGCAGATTGCATCTCAATTAACTTTGATAGTTAAAGAAGGATCAATTGATAACGCAACAGACAATGAATGTAGAAGTCTGACCAGAGAAGTTTCACAATGAAAAGGAAATGAGAGATAGCTGGAAGTGGCTTCAGCAAAACAAGATGGAAAAACACATGTCTTAGAAGGCAAGGAGAAGCCAGTGGAAAAGGAGAAATTTATACTGGTGAAGGGAAACAGATAGTGACAATGAGGGTCTGTGGAGTCGAGCAAAGTGGAAGGGTTAGTCCTTCCTCTGGGATTGTGGATGGCATGAAGCGAAGGGCCATACTTTGAAGATAGATGAGTAGATTACCACATGCTTTCAGCCTCTTTCCCCAGGAGATGTATGTAGCCTTTTCATCCAAGAATTTTGAAGTCCCTACCAAGGGCATTCTATCCCCCTTAAAAAGAGGGTCAGATGATTACATGACCTTTCTGTTATGACAGAAATAGTGAAATGGACAGAATTGAAAGTATAAGCTATATTCTTTTCCTCTTCTGAACTCCCACAAGGCCTTGTATCTTTCTTGTGTCACTTATCACTTTTGCCTTGTATAATATTAATAAAAATGTACTTATCTCCCCTGTGAGCTTATAGAGTCCTTAAGGTAGAACTGTCTTGCTTGTTTTGTTTCCTCTTCTAAAGCTACCCCCACTGCCTTGTAGAGAGGGGGTACACAATCAGTGGTTGTAGCTTAAAGGTCTTGGCATTTGAGGAGTCTCTCACATTGGTACATGTCTCTGGTTATAGAAATTAAGAGAGAAAACAAAAGTATCAAACAACTTACCTTTAAGTTTTACCTGGTCTGTGGGCTTCATAATTTTAACTTTACACATAAAGTGTTCTCTTATGGCTAATATTTCTTTTGCGTAGTGAGCCACATTGAAAAGCAAGAATTCTATTGAGACTGTGTCTTATAGGTTGGCAGCTGAGCTGTTCAGTGTTTAGGAAATGAGACTGCAGGATTCCTGAGCATCCTTGGTCTCTCTCATAAGGGAACTGTTAAGGGAGAAATTGTCAGAAGGTCTCAGGAAGAGTATTTTTCATTCAGGGTGAGAGATCTCTGGTCTATTTGTTTTTCTCTTTATAAGCTTAAACTCCATGTGGGCAGTACTTCTTAAGCAACATTGAAAATAATAAACATAGTAGAGTTGTACTTAAAAGTTAAAACAGGCCGGGCACGGTGGCTCAAGCCTGTAATCCTAGCACTCTGGGAGGCCGAGGCAGGCGGATTGCTCGAGGTCAGGATTTTGAGACCAGCCTGAGCAAGAGTGAGACCCCGTTTCTATTATAAATAGAAAGAAATTAATTGGGCAACTAATATATATAGAAAAAATTAGCCGGGCATGGTGGCACATGCCTGTAGTCCCAGCTACTCGGGAGGCTGAGGCAGAAGGATGGCTTGAGCCCAGGAGTTTGAGGTTGCTGTGAGCTAGGCTGACGCCACGGCATTCACTCTAGCCTGGGCAACAAAGTGAGACTCTGTCTCAAAAAAAAAAAAAAAAAAAAAAGTTAAAACATGCTTTCTGCCCTTGAAAGATGCACTTTTGAGGGATATTAGGCCACTGGAATTTATAAATCTACACAAATATTCATATAATTGTAAAATATATGTATTACCTGAGAGGAGGAAGATGGGATCTGGGATAGCAGGATAGTTTGGGAAAGATATTTCTGGAAGAGGTCAGTCGTGAGCTCAGAGTTCAGAAGGATATTGTGTGGTGAATACCTGCTGAAAGAAAAGACACAACTAGGTGTTTTATTCAGTTACACAATCTGAGGGGCTTTCCTGAAGTGTGGTGGTTTGAGGGAATCCTTCTAAAGCTCTTTAGCTTCTGTTAATCGCATGCTTGAAGCCAGAGCAATTCTAATGCTATATGTTGCCCTCTTGGAATCTTTTACTTCAAAGAACCCACTCCAATTTGGTGTAAGTAAAGCAAGCAATGAGGAGGAACTTTGAGAGGGGATGATAATACTACTTGGTTGAAAGAAGTAATAGTGGATGGAAATTGCATTCTGCTTTCTGCAGCCCCCAGGAGCTGGGGGAAGAGCAGAGTGAAATAGCTGAATTTAGTGAGTAAGTAGGAGATGCAAGTCTCGAGCAGAGTGTTCCCCCTAAATTTGGGGTAACCTCTCATGCTGAGATAAAGAATAATCAATATAAAATGATTAGCTAACTACAGAAGTGACCCATCCAACAGTTTGTAAACATCTTGCTTGTAGGACTAGGTTATAGTCTCAAGGGCCTGGGCTAGTACCTCAAAGAAGGAAATTACAGAATCTCAAATAGAAGATTAGAGCCATAGAATTTATGAGTTTGAAGGGATTTTATCAATTTAAAGGTATAAGAAGCCCACTTTATTTCACTTATGAGGAAATTAGGGTCCACAAGGACTAAAGAAGTCTTATATAGACAAACAGTTGTAGAATTTGGCACCAGGGCTCAGGACTCTGACCTTCTAGTCTAGTATTCTTCCATCATGTCCCATTGCCTCACCTCATGTTACACAGCCACGCTTGGAACTTTCTGTGGGCAGTAGGCAAGATTGAGACCAATTTGTGAACAGTATAGAGATCCAACTTAAAAGATAGGAAAGTGAGTCAAGGCTAGAGAACTCTGGCTCCTCTCTCATTCCACATCGCTTTCTTGTAACTCTTGGTCTTGTACACCTCTAGGCTCTTATAAGCAATTATAGAAAAGCTGTTATGTAATTAATTCATGATGGTTGAGGAGATATACTAACAGAGGAAGAGAGTTGTATAGAATCCAAAAAAAGAAAAACCAAGGAATAACTATTAATTAATTTAATTAGCACAATGCCAAAGCAATGATATAGTAGAACAACGTGAATGTCTAGTTTGTGCAAAGTATATGAACTATCTATCCTCTAAAGCTATGTGCTGATTTTTGCCTTTTTTTCTGTTTAATAAGTAGCACTCAATATTTATTCAGCTTCCCAGGAAAAAGCAGCTGAGGATATTTCGGGAATAGACTTCACCTTGTAAACTAATAAACTGGCATTTTAACTTTGAAATTAGTTTGTTATGATTTTTAGTTAGTATCATTCAATCCTCTAGAGTCTGGTCATCCCTAAATGAACTAATGAAAACCAAGCTAAAGACTCTGGACCTTTGATGATCCCTGCTATGTGTAGACTCCCCAAGGGGTGCTGCCTGAATAGCCATGCAGGGTCTTTCAAACCATGTACCTGTCTATTTCCCTCTCCCAATGTGTCTTATGAAAAACACTGAATACTGAGGACTCCTCTGGCACCATCTTAGAGTCTCAAGCTGTGTTTAAAAGCATCACAAACAAGTTTTTGGAGAGTACTTACTGGCTGCTGTGCCTTTTGTTCAGTGTAATAAGTAGACTTGACCATGCAACCCAATTCATTGAACCTAATATGTATAGAAAGAACTCTTCCCTTCAATTCTGGGGCTTTGCCGGGCTGGAGAAGCCCTTTGGATGGTGTGTGGGAGGTCTGGAAGTTCTAACTTGGAAGCGATCTCTTTAAGCACTCTCTAAACTCGAACTTTCCCTTCTTTAACTTCAGCAGCCAGCGAAGGAGGGAAATATTGGTGCCCTTTTGCTTCTCTTTGTTTTCTTACAGCCATTATAGAAAATTTAG
This sequence comes from Microcebus murinus, assembly GCF_040939455.1. Classification (NCBI taxonomy): domain Eukaryota; kingdom Metazoa; phylum Chordata; class Mammalia; order Primates; family Cheirogaleidae; genus Microcebus; species Microcebus murinus. Next base: position 89,483,808 of record NC_134111.1, on the reverse strand, counting down.
CATCAGAGGACTTCCTAGAGTGTCATTCCTCTGATCTAGAGAACCCTAATACATCAGAGTTTAAGAACAAGTTATAGCTGTACTGACCCAGTCAGAACCACCTGGGTGGACCAGCAGAGGTATACAGATCAGTAGCCCCTCTCCCCTGAAACTGCTTCTGAGTCCTCAAAGCCTGAATCAAATGGCCATTGTACTGGCTTCATATTGGGGCTCAGAATGTCAGTTTTCAGCCTGTCCTCATATATAAGTATAGGTCTCTCTAGATATAAAAAGTGAGAGTCTGTAAGTTGCTTTTTTTTTTTTTCTATACTGCCTTTCATAGAACACGCTAATGAGATGCGTATCATTAAAGGCCTGATGTTTTGTGGGACGGAGGCTTTTAAACTGGATGTGCCTGGCTTATCCAGTTATGGCAAATATTTACCAAAAAAAAAAAAAAGGGACATACCATATAAAATTAGAGTTCTGAAAATAGTACTGAGAGAGGGAGAAAGAAAAAAAAAAAAAAAAACAGGACAGAAAATACAGGCCAGCCTGTTTGGGGAAAAGGGAAAAAGAGATAAAATGAGAGAAACCTCGGCAGTAAAAACAGCATCTTGGTAAACAGACTATAAAAAAAATTGTGACCTGCTTTCTGGCAGCCCTGGCGGCTGTCGAGCGGGTAAAGGTGGCGGAGCTGGCGTCTGTGTGGACACACGGTGCCCGGGGCGCACGACTCCCCTGGCTGCGCAGGGCGTTAAATTTAGCCACATAATGATGGGCCTGAGCAGCAGCCTCTTGTTGACCACACCATAATTACTGCTTCACTTTATGAATTTTATTTTGCTTATTCTGTTTCCTCCTCCTTTGGCATGAAGGAGGCCTGGAGTGGGGGGAGTCCCGCCTCCACATCCCTCTCCTTACAAGACAAATTAGTCTTCATAGAAACTTGGGCCGTCAGGGTAAAGACTAAGCTCTTTGATTAATCAGAAAGGGAGAAAGGTTTGCTGGTCCCCAAGGCTCTTGATTTATCATAGTAAAGTCATAAGTGGGACTTGCTGGCCCTACTTCTCAGAGTTCTTAGAAAAAGTGTCCTGAAGTTTTTGGTTCTAGATGGCACTTTCATGTTAGTCTGAGAGGTTGAGACTCTTACTCTGTTTATACCTCAAAGGGCTAGGCTCCTAGGTGGTGTTGGATTTTTTGGTCTTTGGTCCTAAGCCTCCTAGCTAACTCCTTGGAAGTTTAGTTTTGACATTCTGCATCATGAATAGCGGCATTGTTTTATATATTTTAGTCTTGGTGATAACTGGGCTCTTGAAGCTGAGGATCTAGTGTAATCAAGTGATCTGTTCAGATAACATAAAAATAGTTGTTCAGAATAGTTGAGGTTGTTGAAACCTCAAATATTATTCTTCTTAGGCACTTGGCTAGATGCTGATCTTCTTGGGTTTAGTTTGCTAGAGCATTCCATGACCTTCGTTGGAGTGGTATTCTGAGGCTTAACTTTATCTACAACTCTAGGAAAGGGGCCAGAAGCCCTTGCTTTCAGACCAAACCATAGAGAAAGTAGGCTGTAGAAAGGGCATTAGAAGAGTTGTATGGACTAGGTACTGGGTCATGGGGGGTGAAGTTCTTGAAGGGTGACCTAGGTTGGCAGCTACCTATGGCCCCACAGTGGCCCTCGAACTGAGGAAGCGGTGGAAAAGGAAAAGCAAACAGGGGTTGTGGTCAGGGTACTGGCTTGTTGATCATTGGCCAGGACTGTCCTATTTGTGTGTCAGGGGTGGTTGGGCTCCTCCCGAGGCCAGGCAAGAACGTGTCAAGGAGAGGCTTCTTGCAGCTCTTGTTTTCCCAAAACAAAGGAAACTCCTTGCATTGCTGGAAGTCGCGTGCTTGGATGCTGAGTTTGTTATTGCCTGATAACCTGGCCACCAACTTCTGCCCTCCTCTTCACCCCATACAGTCAGTGGCTTAGTGGGAGTAGCTTCCTGTTCCTCATCCTAGGCAGCAGATTCACTCTCTATTGTATCCAGAAGAAGTAAAAAAGAAGAGAACGAGCTCTCCTACCCCCAGACCTATCCTCTTCTCTTCCCTTCTAGAAACCTAGAACAGTGCTTTTCAAAGCAATCCAACACATCTTGTGTGCATAACTAATTTGCAGCATGTGCGATCTGTGACTGATGATACAGGTTCAACAGTGCTCAAACTGTTTTATACCCTGTTCGTTGAGATAAGCTCTCCGAACATGTGTTTGGATGTCCTGGCAATGTCAAATTGCTATAAAAGTTTTTATATGCTTACAGTTTCTATACTTACTTTAACATGGGCTAATTATAAAGAGTTCACGGACCAGCACCAGTTTGTGGATCATACTTGGCATGGCATTGTTCTAGAACCTTAAGACTTAGTGAGCTGAGCTATTTCCCTATTGGTTGTAGAGGTCTTACTCTAAACCGTTTCAGTGGGGATGAGTAGAAAAAGGAATTCTTAAGGAAATTTCAGGCAGTAAGAAGTAATTTGATCTCAATTGCCAAGTCACGCCGAGGAGTTCTGGCACTAAAGTGGAAGGTTGGGCTAAAGGTTTCTTCCCCAGTGCCAAAGTTCTTTAATTTTTATTTATTATTTTTTTATATGAAACGGGGGGGGGGTTATGAGGATAGGGGTTCTAGATGAGTCTCTGCTGCCCTGGGTAGAGTGCATTGGTGTCATCATAGCTCACCGCAGCCACAAACTCCTGGCCTCAAATAATCCTTCTGCCTCAGCATCCTGAATAGCTGGGACTACAGGCATATACCACCGTGCCCAGCTAATTTTTCTATTTTTTGTAGAGATGGGGTCTCGCTCTTGCTCAGACTGGTTTCAAACTCCTGAGCTCAAGCAGTCTTCCAACCTTGTCCTCCCAGAGTGTTAGGATCACAGGCATGAGCCACCGAAGTGCCTGGCTAAGATTCTTTAATTTTAAGGTTAGTTAAATGGTAAGGCCAAGAGATAAAGTTAATGACCATGATGATTTTCCTGTAGGGTATTGATTCTAGACCTTAAACTGTAGCTCTAGAGGGCTTTATGAGATAAGGAAGAAAGAAAAGGAATGGATGTTTTCATAGAATACATTTGCTAGTCTGTCATTATCATCTAGATATAAAGTCTTTCTCATGCAGATTGATCACCTGTTTGGTCAGCATTATCTTAGTCTTAGTTAGGATGCCACCATATTGTTTCTAGAGATTGAGAGATCTTGGATCAAGGGGAAGAGTAAATATTGGGAGAGTTGGTGGAATTCAAGAAAGAGATAAGAAATGGGCCTTGGATTAGAAATGTGGATTATCGTTAGGGTTACTTGACAGCCCTATTTGGAGGAGGCTGGTGAGGGGTGATATTAAAGAAAGGAGACAAAACCCCAAGTCAATAGGACAGCCAGTTGGAAAGGACTTGCCACACACTCAAAGGCTTTTCTTTGCTAGAGAGAGAGAGGAATAAGGGGACTGAGAGGGAAGATTGTTTGGAAAATAAGCCAAGAATTTAAAGGACTGGAGAGTTCCGTGAGGAAGGGACTGGGATCTGCTGGGTTCCATGGAAAGAAAGGAAGTAGGCCCAGTCTGAACCTCTGCTTCTTTTCCCTTTTTCATACCTCACTAACCCTACAATCAAGAAAAGAAAACCAGATGAAAGCTACTGATCAAAGTAAATCTGGTCATGTGTCCCTATTTAAAACTGTTCAGTAGCTTCCTATTGGTAAAGTCCAAATTTCTTAATAAAACCATTATGGCCCTTTATGATCTGGCCACTACTTCCATCTCCATCTTCATCCTCTGCTCTTTAGTTAGGCCACAGTCATCCTCCTACTTCTACCCACACTCTTTACCTTCCTTCCCCAAATCCACACTTGGTCACAGTGAACTGCTGTCAGTTCCTAGAGCCCATCCTTGGAAACCGCCTGCCACATTTTCCCTTGGGTAACTTCTGTTCATTGTTTGGATTCCAGTGAAGATATTACTTCCTCAAGGGAGTTTTCTTGGGCCCTTGCATTCAGTTTAGTTGCCCTTATGTGCTGCTCTGTTTGCTCTATCGTAGGCCATATCAACACTGATGGTTTTTCTGGCTCCCCTCACTAGATTCATTGAGTAAGATTCAATACAAATTGAATATTGATTACCTACTCAGATAAAAAGAAGACTAAATTGACATAGTTATTGTTTTGAGGTTTTTTTCAAAAGCACACTTAAGGCTACTTAAGGATGAGGAGTTATGATGGGTTGGCTCAGAAAAATTGAGTGATCCCAAGTCCCACAAGTAATTGCAGTAGAAATGGGAACCTCTTCCTTTGACTTTCTAGTACAGCATTTTCCCCCACTATCCCACATGATCTCAGAGGCACTGTTCTAATGAAATATATTTGAGAAGGGAGAAAACTCAGAGAATAAACAGCATTCCTGTAACTCATCTTAAATCTGCCCATTGAAACACAGGTTCTGAAATTAGATAAAAATGGCAGATCCCCGAAGTGGAGTATCATCACATAGAAGGTCAAAGAAAAATGTCAAGACTATGAGACATGGAAATGAGCTGAGGCTAAATTGGAGGGAATCCTCTATCTTGGAAAGGGATCTGAGAAACAGTGACATTTTCAGCTGCCAAAATGTTTTCCTTGGGGCTACCCTCAAAACAGAATAGCCAAATGGAATGAGAACAGAGCTGGTGGGGGGGATAATTGCTGCCCCTCTTCCAACCCTAGTAATTCCCAGCCACTGGACAAGTAAGGCAGAGGAGCTAGAACCTTGAGGGCTGTTTCTCAGCCCTTTTTATCCTTTAGCTTTTGGGAGCTGGAGTGAATTGGTATCACCCAAATCAGTGGACACCTAGTCTGTAGGCAGGGCTGGCCACTATGCCAAGTTCAAAATTATTCCTGTGCTCTGCCTTTGGGCGGAGAAGAGCATAGCCCAGGTTCCCTCACCAGCAGGGATCAGTAAATTCTAGCCATACAGGACCCAGACACTCTTTGTCCAGCTCTGTTTTCCCAGTGTCTCCTGGGGAGCAGTTCAAGGCCAAGGTGATGGTGGGTTTGGAGCCCAGATGAAAGGATCGCAAGGACCACAAGACAAGATCCCTTGTGTGGTGGCCGGCTGGAAAGAGGAGGGAGGGAGTGAGTGTGTGTGGAGGTCAGTGACGCAATTCCCTTGGCTCGCAGGGATGGAGGAGGAGAAGGCTCGCGGTGTGTCTCCGTATAAAGAGGCCCTTACCACATGAAGCAGGGGGTGAAGGTGATCCCACTGTGAGTCACCCAAGAAGGGACACCGTGTGCCCAGAGCCCAGAAGAGAGGACTTGTGGATTTCCCACTCTTTCCTTCTATGATTTTATGCGTAATATGGGTTGCTTTAGTCACTTAAGCTGCGCTGCTTCTCTTTCTGCCCTCTAATCCATTCTTACCTTTAGTCTGCACCATCCCTGGTGTGTGTGTGTGTTTTAAATATATCAATTTGTTCCTGATTTTTCTAGGGTTTTTTTTTTTTTTTTTTTTTTACTTTCTTTAGTTTGGAATCTATTGATTTCAAGAAACCCAAACCATATGATTGTGTTTGCCCATAAGAAGATGGCCTGGTGGCTCTTTGCCAAGCATGGTTGTTCTTAGATTGTGTTTGCTTTCCTCCTTATCTCCAACCAAGGCAGATATCACATCCTGGACTGGAATCTGAAGGGATTCAGTGGGGCCCCTGGTTCCAATTGCCCCTCCGCTGAAGGCAGCTCTAGTCTGGCCTTTATTGAGGTCTGGGACGGCAGAGCGCCCTGGGGAGTGTCCCTGTAATCAGCTAGCCACCAACCCCACACTGCCTTATAATAAAGCAGCACTATATTTGTTCTGTTTATAGTCTTCTCTGTAATAATGTCACAGCCCTCACTTCTCTCTGTCTTTGGGGAGATTTTCTGGGTAATAGAAAAGTTTGAAATGTTAAAGAGGGTTGTAGACTCAGAAAATGTTTTTATCTAGGATGTGTCTTAAGTTGGGAAGATGCCCAGGAAATTCAGGCAGCCTGTGGCCTTGGGAAGGAGCGTGTTGTGGTGAACGTGTGTGTATGTGTGTGTGTGCGCACTGTGGCTGTGAGGCCCATGTTGGGGTGGCAGTGTGGGAGAAGCTGTGGGTGTGTGCTGTGTGGTTGGAGTAGGTGTGGGGTGTGCTGCTCTCGTGGTGGTGGTGAGTGCAGAGTGTGGTTGGAGTGGGGAGTGTGAGAGGTGTGCAGAAGGGGCCAGCACAATGATGGAAAACCCTGTTTTGGCAAATTTTGAAGCTGTCAGGTAAATTGGATGTTGAGAACTACAAGTTTGGGTCCAGAATGGAACCTTTTAAAGCATGCATTCCACTCACTCTTTCAACTGATGCCACTCTCTTCTGCTCCAACCTTTTCAGGCCTACTCCACACAGTTTTGCTAATATGCCTTGTTCCTCCTGCCTATTCCTCCCAGTTCCTCTTTCTTTGTTAACCAGGAAGAAGTCAGAGACATTCTGTTATGGAGCGGGAGCGGACAGCCAGCCACCTTGATCTAGGTTAGCGAGAACTGGCCTGGTGTCCTGGCCCTAGGCTTTGAAGTTTACTGAACATGGTGAATACTAGGGATTGTTGTTGCCAGGGCTAACAATTCCGATTCCTCTTATTTCCCTCCCCCCACCTCCGTCTCCCCCTACCCCCCGGATTCTATAAATACTTTATTATATGGCACTAATAAAACTTCAAGTATTTCTTTTTATTAGAGCTACATAATATGGTAATTGTGTGACAGAACACAGCTCCCGTGAGCAGCCCCCACCCTCTTCCTAGGTGTGGCCTCTCACCACTCCAGCTTGGGCTAGGCCCACAGGCCTCTCTGTTCTTTCTGAGGGGCATGCAGGGGGCTGGGTCAGCTTTTCAGGCAGAGCTAAGGGGTCAAGGCCTTTGAGTGGATCAGGTTAGAGTAGTAAAGAGGTGCTTTAGTAGTAGTAAGCATAGTCTTTCCTGGTATATGAGTATGGGAGGAATCTTATTAGCATTAATTCTAACCACTGCATAGGGCCACTTAACCTGCTTTTCCTTTTAATAGTTCTGTCTTGTGGGATAGAAGTAGGTTTTGAACTTAGATCCAGGGCAGGGTTCCATGGATTTGTTTGGTTAATTCTGATTCACAATACTTCTTGTTGGTTTGGTTTTTTTGTTTGTTTTTAATAATAGTCATCATTCTTTCTAATGTCCCCTGGATTCAGAATCTGTAGGTACGGGAAGAACCTGACCTCTCTGTCTCTTACTGCTTCAATCCTAGAATAGCTTTCCTCTTAAACTTGAGTCATTGTTCTCTGTGTCTGCTAGTGTCATGGAGCGTATGGGGCTGGAAACTCCACAATCTGTAGCTCTTTCAGTACTGTTAATGTGTCACCTATAAAATATGTCTTTGTTGCCTAATTAAGCATTATGATTTGATTCTGGTTTTTGTCCAGTGTGATCTGATTTTTAACTTTCCCTACCTATTGGCTTTAGCTATTGAACTAGGTTGGTGTCCCTATCAGTGTTTTTCTGAATTGAATATGATTTAGTTTCTACATCCTAACTCCTGCAAAGCTTGAGGATTGGGATTCCTGCCTGGGTAGCAGCTAAAAGAGTCCCAAGTGCCAGGGTTCTAGGGCACAATGTTTAGTCTTTTCCTAACTGCCTGTGTGCCCAGCGTTTGCATAGGGACTGACCCTCAATCTAGACTGCTGTCCACTCTTTACTCCCCATGGGGCTATATGGACATACGCTCTTCCCACCTTTTGGGCCTAGCCAAGGTTAATATTAGACCTTCTAGCTGGGCTGCTATTCCCGAAAGCCACAGGGTGTTGTTAATATTCATGTGACCGCAGAAGCTCATCAATATGCATGAAGTATCTGCAGTCTTCCTTCAGGCCCTTAGCTTGAAGAAAACAGGAATGATTAGAGTTTCTAGAACTTAAAACTAACCTTATTTCCTGGAGTCTGTTGAGGAGTAGGCAAACCTTAAGAGTCAATGTCTGGGCCAGGAGAAAAAGGAGTTTTCATGCCAGTATCCTAAACTGGTCTGACCACTTAGTGGAGTTGTGCTGGATGGCTGTTATTAATGTTATCATCCTTATCCGGCATTTATTGAATACCACTGGGCTTACGTTCTTGACCTCATACTACAGGGTATAGGAAACTAGCATTTGAAAGTCCTTACTCTGCTAGGGGTGCAAAGATGACTGACATGATTCCTGCCCCAAGAAGCCTATGGCTCAGAAGGGGAGACAGAGAGGTGCACACATACTTACCTTACCAAGGTAAAAGTGCTGTAACAGAGATAAACACCAAGTGCTGAATGAGGACAGATGAGGAAGTCATTCTCTGTGGGCAAATTAGTGAAGGATTCCCACAGAGCTCTTGAAAGGTAGGTGGATCTAAGGCAAGGAAAGTAAAATTTTCTGTGACTTCTTTAATAACCATCAAACAAGGCATAAAGCCCCTGTGAACACCTTCCTGGGCTCCCTGCTTACCATCCCTTTTTGCTGCTCCCTTTTGTCAGATGTTTTAGTTCTGGACTACTATCTTGTTTAATAGAACTTCTTTCCTGTAAAATAGTCTTCTACTCCTTCGATGGGACATTTAGCACTGCCCCCCCCCTTCCCTGGAAGATTTAACTAGTAAGTGCTGCCAATTGTGATATAGTTCTTGGTATAGTTTGGGTATTTAAAGAGATGAATGTAATTCCAGACTGTAATTAAAAGAATAACATGAGAATGCCAGGCCATGCTGCCATTGTATTTGGCATTAGCTGGCCTCTTAGGATTTTGGTGTTGTGTTTGAAAGATACATGGGAGCCTTAGTGCCCATAGGGAACTCAGGACAATAGTAAAAGAGATGGACATAGTATAAAAAGGAAAAATCTAAGGACAGTGGAATTATTTAATTCAGAGAGCAGATTGATTGGTAGCTCTTTCTTTTAAATATGAGTAATTAGCACAGGTAGGATGGTAAATAGCTTTCCCACATTTCATTCAGGATAGCACAAGAAGGGATAAACTTAAATTGCAGCAATAAGGATATAGTTGAAGTGAGAGAAGAATGTTTTACCTGACTAGAATATATTATTAGGGAAGCTTTGGAAGCTTCTTTCCTAGAATTCTTTAAGATTCTTTCCCTAATGATTGGTATAGTGCTTGGGAACAAACTGGGACAATATTAGGAGAGGGTGTGGCTGGCCCTGAGATTCTATGGCAGACTCTCTATTTCCCTTGATTTACTCAGTCATTTGAGGGCTTGTCAGAAACTTGTCTCTCTTTTGCAAGATGACAGTACATTTGGTGGAGCCCCACATATTTCCTGAGTTCGTATTTGGGAAAATGCTTATGTATAATTTATTAATACTAGGTATTGAATAAAATATCACCTCTCCTCCTTCTTTCTACTATAGACTTGTAAATTTTGAGGTTTGAGGAAGCTGACCTTGGAAGTTGGCACGCAGTTCCTAGTGTTAGGTCCAGGAATGGGTTTTAGGGAAAAAACTTCGCTAGAAAGAATAATATTAATAATTCCTTTTATATACCCATTCACTGCCCCCTACTCTATCTTTTATATATTTCATTTTGTCTTTTTACAAAGTCTGTTTATATATATGTGTGTGTGTATTTTTTTTTTTTAAAGAGACAGGGTCTCCTTGTCACCCAGGCTGGAGGGTAGTGGCCTGATTGTAGCTCACTGTAGCCTCAAACTTCTGGGTTGAAGTGATCCTCCTGCCTCAGACTCCCAAGCAGCTGAGACTACAGGTGCTTATCACCATGCCTAGCTGATTGTTAAATTTTTGAATAAAGACCAGGTTTCACTATTATTGCCCAGGCTGATCATGAACTCCTGGCCTCAAGTGATCCTCCTGCCTCAGCCTCCCAAAGTGCTAAGAATATAGGCATGAGTCACCACACCTGGCCTTTATTTTTGTCTTGATCTTTGCTGTTCACACAGTATGCTTTAAGATAAGTAAGAAATTGCTACACTACCTTCATGAGTCAGATAAATGTTGCTAGAATATAGCCTCCATGAGGCTATGAACCTTGTATGTCTTATTCACCACTGTACCCCCAGTTCATGCCTGATACATGGTAGGTACTACAGAAATATTTGATAAATGAATGAACAAATGTCTGTATTTGTGAGATGAACTGAATTCTCAAAGAGCTTATTACATATTAGAGCATTTGCCCAGAATGAGGACCATAGGAATGGTAGAGCAGTATAAAATATCTAAGTCACTGCTTGTTGGGTGAAACTGCTTTCATTATAGTGTTTGATGACAAACACTAGATCACGTTATCTAGGTGCAAAATGAGAATTTCTACCTAAAACTAAGAAAACTAAAACAATGTGATACAGAAATAATTAAAAAATATGTAGTGGCTCCCACCTGTAGTCCCAGTGTTTTAGGAGGCTGAGGCAGAAGGATTGCTTGAGGCCAGGAGTTTAGGACCAGTTTGAGCAACATAGTCAGACCCTGTCTCTAAAAAGAAAAAAAAATTAGCTAGGCATGGTGGTGCACACCTGTAGTCCTAGCTACTTTGGAGGCTGAGGTGGGAGGATCACTTGAGCCTAGGAGTTCAGTGCTGCAGTGGGCTATGATCATACCGCTGCACTCCAGCCTGGGTGACAGAGCAAGACCCTCTCTCTAATATGTATAAATGTTTGTGGGCTCCAATAAGTAGAGAAAAGCCTTATTCAGTGTTCACCTTTCTCAAATCATCAAGACTCTTAGAAAAGGAACTTCACTGACCAATGGCTGTAAGACTAGAAATAAAAACCTCATGAGAAGGTTCTGGGTAACTGGAGTTCCTATGACATCTGTCCCAGAAAACAGGAGAACCCAGGCACCAGATTTCTCGAGTGTGCACCATAGGAATATCCTATTTGGTAGAAATTATGGTTTCTGTTTTCTTGGATTAAATTATTTGAGAGTTTCTGATGAAATAAAGAAGATAAACTTGAGGTCCATCCATTTCGAGTATCTACTCAGCTATAAGAAAAGGACAGCAGGTGGCGCCAAAACATTGTCATACTTGTGCTGGCTGGGGTAAAGAATAGGGATTGTGGGAGGGAGATTCTTTTTTGAATTGGGGATGGGGAATGTGGGGAGATGGTTACCCTGGCTGTTGCTCAGGTAAGAAATTCTTGTGGGCTTAGTGTCTTCTAGATCACCATCACCCCACATCTGTACCTCTAACATCCTATTTTGGCAAGAAGATTGGTGGGGAGAGGGTGATCCCAGCAAATTGGAGTGGAAGAAAAGCCAGTTCAGTTTCTATCCCTGGCAAGACCATCTCCTTTACGGCTGATTCTGCCAGATGCCAAGGTTTCTAAGGCTATTGTCTCATTCTGTAAGCATCTTTTTCCTTTCTGTGAATTTCTTTCCATCTTTTGACAGATTTCCATCTTTCAGGATGCTTCTCTATGGATAGATTTCTTTTTTTCATTTGCCCCCATCTCCAGTTTTTCTGGGAAGCTGGGAGTGGGATTAAGGGAGTGAGGAATGGAGAACCTCAACCCCTGGATGATGTTAAACTGGAGGTGCCAGTTGGGACAACAGAGGAAGACAGAGAGCTGGTTTATTGGAGGCTCATGGGTTCTGAGAAGGAAGCAGAGTGCTGTCAAGACTGTGGGACACCAAAGTAGACTACTGTAAGTCACCTTAGGATCTGCAGACACTGGGAGTCTGACTCTTCAGCATCCATGTGCTAGAGCAGGCCCAGGCTCCCCCGGCCCTCACTGATTCTCACAGCTTGGTCGTTAGCTCTCTCCTAGCATTGTCCCTGACGCCCCTAATTTCCCCACTCCCTTAGTAAACCCGCCGGGCTGTCTCCAACCTTCATTCCTTGAGCTTGTTCCTTGGGCCTCCCCCCTTCCCTGGGGCGGGTTTAAGGGCTGGGCGGAGCTGTCCGCCTGAATCCCCTGTGGCCCCTTTGGTTCCTGGTTCTATATATATCCCTGTCCTTCTCTGCACAGGGTTTGATACGGCTTTATGGGCATTTCCATCCGCTTTACAGACACAGCCATCACAGAGGCGTGTTTCACCCGAGAAACCTCAGCGGAGCCTGGCCTGTAGCGGACTCAGTCTGGCCCCTGAATCAAGGCTCTCTTCTCTTCCTTCCCTCCCCCTCCACCTCCCTACCACCTACCCCCAAGTGAATAACAGAGCTCTGGGGAGTAGTCAGTCTCGTTGGCAGAGTATTTTGGACCTCCAGAGACTTGTGGAGAATTCCTTAGTGTCCATTTCCACTAAATTAGTTGGGGAAGGTATGAACCCTGACTTCTGGCTTAGACTCTGTTGTAATGGGGCAGTCCAGCATTTCATGAAAACAGTGGAATCTAGTGGGTACTGGCAGTTTCTCTTGAGGCATATGAAGAGAAAGAGGAATATTCTTTGTAAACTGAGGCTGGAGAAGCGTATGGGTGCCTTGTGAATAAGACCAGGAACAGAATTAGGTTATATGAGTTCTTTTTTTTTTTTTTTTTTTTTTTTGGAGACAGAGTCTCACTCTGTTGCCTGGGCTAGAGTGCTGTGGCATCAGCCTAGCTCACAGCAACCTCAAACTCCTGGGCTCAAGTGATGCATCTGCCTCAGCCTCCCAGAGTGTTAGGATTACAGGCGTGAGCCCGGCCATATATGAGTTCTAAGTTATGAAGGGACAAGGTTACTCAACACAGTGGGCAAGAAAGAATACTCCCTGGGGAAGTTCCTTTGGCTTATTCTCAACAATGGGATCTGGTTTAGAAAGAGAAAATGTACATGGATTAGAGGGGAAATCTATTAAAAAGACGAAATTTGCATGGGGAAGGAATAGGTCCTCCCCCCAGCACCCAATTTTAGGATGTCTAACATCTTAAATAATCCTAATAGCTATCATTTTTTCTACCTATTATGTGCCAGGCAATCTGGCTGTAAATCTTATTAATCTTCAAAACCTTTTTACAAGTTGATATTCCTTTGTGGTACAGATTTCTAAATCTAAAATAGATTTAGAAAATATAAGTTGCCCAAAGTCACACAGCTAATAAATAAATGCTGAAGCCAGCTTTTAGACCCAGTCAGCTGAATCCAAAGCCCATGCTCTTTCCACGCATCATGCTACCTCCCTATGCAGCCTATAAGAAGGTGGCAGAGTTGATTCTTATTTTGTGATTTGAATAATCTTTAGTCTCTTTCCATTATTTGAAATTTCACATTTCCACATGGTTCTCTAAACCTGACACCTGTGTTTATTTGTGAGTTGCCCTGGCATTCTGGTTGATTCTTTGAGTCTGGGAATTCCCAGGGTACCAGGATGCTTGGCCGTGCCCCATAAAGGATTGGCATATCTGTGTGTGCATCTCTTTGTTATTGTCCAGGTGACTCTAGGCAAGAAGGTAGCTCACTGTTGCCTAGAGGCCTTCATCCCTGGCTTAGAGACATCAGTCCATTTGTGACTCTGCTGTCCAGAGTAGCCTGGCTAGGTATTTTCTTTCCCCTGTGATGTTTACTGTTCTTTCGTGGGATTTCACATTTCCATGATGGCGGAAGGCTTGTAAAATGAAGGAGTGGAGAAGGGTTACCGTGGCAGGATCCCGGGCCAGGCCAGGTCGAGCCAGCAGCACAGACAGCTTTTATAATGGTGTGCAGGGCTGGGAGGCTTATAAAGGCGATGCAGGCAGATAGGGGGATAAATCATGCAAGCAGTGGGCAGGGTGGTGAAGCCGAGGTTAGGAATTAACTTTGTGTTGGATGGAGCCCAGGTTGTGGGATGGGAAGAGAGGCCTCTCCTCTTTTCCTCTCCTCTCAGCTCTGTTCTTTGCCTCTCCTTTCTGTTGGCCCTATTCACTGCAGGCTGTGACATGTTTGCTGTAGCCCTTCCTGTCCCTCCTCCAAGTTGCCTGAACTAAATCAACAAGGCAAAGGGTACCCCAGAGCAAGGGGGAGAAAGTATTCCATGCCTCCACCAGTCAAACTGCTTTGTTTATTGCAAATGTGGAATGGAACCAGCTGATCCCGTCCTTCCTATAGCCATATATAAGGGTGCCCATCCCTAGTTCCTTACAGCTTGTTCTTATGTATTATGGGCTTTACATAGAAAATGGACCTGTGTCCTGTGGAATCATAATGAAAGCAGAAAATGCCCTTCCAGCTATTCTGAGATTCTGTCTTGATGTGGTGTCTCAGCCTGCCTGAGCCAGGGTATGCCTCAACTGGCTTCTTTTGAGGCTGAAGCAAATCCAAATTGCTTCATTCAGGAATTATATTTGATTGATAGCATTTTTTTTCTCTTGGGGTCTACGTGTGTCATACAAAGAAATGAGTAGGGATGGGAGAAATGCAGAGAAAGACCACATGAGTGGTCAGAGTGGACTTTGCATAGAAAAAGAAGTCAGGATTAAATTTTCTCTGAAGACTTGTGCATATGTATTAATATATAGTGGCTGAGTGTTAAGAAAGACTATGTTTATAAGCCTATTCAGGTCAGATTTGTGTCTGTTGTGATCTTTATTTCCTCTCCCTGCCCTTTGTGTGATGCTTTGCACGTTGTGGCTGATCAATACATATTTCTGGTGATCTGCTCTGGCCCTTGACTTGCATGATCAGGCAGCCCCCAGGCTCTCTTCTTCTGTTCTTCCCTTTGCCTCCACCATCTCTCACCATAAATTGTCCCTCTAATCATCACAGCTTTCAAGTGGATGGCTCAGCCCAAACTAAAGTCATTGACTGCATTTCTTCCTCCACAGATCTATAATAGCACTGCCACTTTTCTTTCTAATTAGGCCCTAATTGAAAACTGGTTGCATTTGGACTTTTCTCCTTCTTTTTTGCTTTTTAGTTCCAGTGGTGAAAAAACATTAAGCTGAGGTTTGGGTTTTTCTTTTCTCCCCCCGCCCCCCTTTTCTTCTCCTTTTTCTTTTTCTTTTTTTTCTTAAATATGGTGGGATTCTTTTGGAAAAGCTGTCCCCAGCCTGTTGGAGCCCCACTCACAAACCCCAGCCTTCTGCTAGAAGACCGGGTCTTTTCAAGTGGTTTGCGTTGAACACGTCGGAGGCCCCCAATGCCTGTGACAGTTTCTGTTAATTATAGAGGCTCTTTCCCCCTCTCACATTAGTCAAAGGAGTTTTGTGTGTTTTAACAGCGTTTTCCCTTGGCTTGAATAAGACTCTGTTCAGACATTTCCTAGGCTTGCTAAGTCGGCAGCACTCACTGGTACCCGGTAGCAGTGTTTCCTTATTTGCTTCTCTAGGGGCTTCAGAGACTACAGTGGAGGGATGCTTCCCAGTATGCTTGAAATTTAGTTGTTTCTAGATTACAGACATAGTTCTTATAAAATCAGAAACTTCTGCAGTGTCTGGGCCTCAGGAATAAAATACATGGGCACTGTGTGTGGAGATGTTCTCCAGGCCTGGGAGTTGCTGCTCTGTGCTTGCACCCTGTTCTCGGCCTTGTCCGTTCCTGTGTAAGAGTCCCCTGCTTGTCCTCACGGGTGGGCTACATCAGAGTATTTTCCAGGGATCCTGGCTTCCATTTTCTGTTTCCTACGCCTGTGTAAGCATTACCTCTTGTATGCATGTGGAGTACTTATGTTGCTGTCATCTTCGATATTAGAGTGCCCTTCTGTCTTAAAGTCCCCAAGAATGACATTTTGCTTGCTTAGGCCAAGATGTTATAAACAGAAATCGGCCCTGGCACATGATCTGCTTTGGGACCTGCTGAGAGACCAATCTACCAGTCTGGCTAAGGCAGAGCAGGTCATATTGAAACAATAGTATTTAACTAGAAATCCCATGAGGGATTGCATTTTGCTGAATTATGTTGAACTTCAGCAGCTTGAAATTAGTCTGGGAGGGGATTATTGGGATCTCATGGATGGAGCTCAGAGTTGAGTCAAGAGACTCCTCATAGGCAAAGTGTCCTTGGACATGTCACATCTAATTGTTAGATGATAATTGCTTGTTCCATTGTGGGGTTTTTTGGGTTTTTTTGAGATTTAGTTTGCTTGCTCAAAGCCCTGAATTTCTCCTTAAGAATATTTTGCTTTTGAAGGTACTCATTTTCAGCCCCTGCTCCAATTTCCTAGCCCAGAAACTTCCCTGTCTGTGCCATTGATTTTATTTGCCTGAAAACATTGTGGGAGGAGCATCTTGAAGAGTGAGACAAGTTCTGTTCTTGGCTTTATTGGTGCTGAAAATGAGAGGGATGAACTTTTCTTGGAGTATTAAATAGGTGACAGTCTTACTTATGGTAACTGTCCTTTTTCTAGAAATATGGAATATCTTGAAAATAATATCAGTTCTAGTAGAGCGTAATAGGTTTGGCAAGGAATCTTAGGATCATACAGGTAAGGACAGTTAGCTCTGCTTCTCCATGGTTTATAGAGGATAGCACTAAGATCTATGGAGGGGGAGTCATTTGCTCATGAGAAAGATGGGGGTAGAGTATAGAAAGGATTCTTTTCTGTGTTAGCGTACAAAGGCCTCAGGGGCTCTGAGTGGCTGAACCTGGAGGCTTATCACTTATCTGGAGCCCCTGAAGAAGGAAAAACCCAGAGAAAGAGGGTTATGGAAATTAATAATGATTACATTTTAAGATAAGTTCTTGGATCAGAATTCAAGGAAGCTGGTTCCCCACCCTGGAGTATGATTTTCCCATATTCCTCCCTTTTCTATTCGTGTCCATCTCTCCCTCCTCAGTTTGGTTTGAGTTTGTGCTTCAGCACGTATTTGGTGCACCAGATGCAAAACATCTTTCTGTCCTGTGACCACAGAGACTGCAGCGTTGGAAATTCTTCCTGAATTGCTGACCTGGTTCTGCTGTACATTGTTTATATTTTATGGCACACGTTTAACAATATAAACTGTAATATATTAAGGTAAAACATTTAACAAGTGAAGCAGAGTCAAAAGATACTAGTGACATGTGTTTAGTTAGTGCTGAGGAGGACTTTAACTTAGTCATTGTCTTTTTCATATGCCATAAATGATAGTCGCTTGTTTACCCTCTGATTTTAAGATGTATAGTACAAACAATGTACCACATAAAGGCATGGGGGCTTTCTGTAAAACTGGACAACTAATTTTGGCAAAATCTTTTCATGTATTTTTAACTGAAATACTTTCAGAATTATGATTCCTGGTGGCATTGTGTATATATGAGAGAGAGAGAGAGATTTCCTACTGTATGGAGATGGATCCAGACTTTTTGTGCTCATTATTATTCATCATGGAAGTCATGAATATAAAGGGGGCATAAAAAAGAGTGAAGGTGTCAGAGTTTTGGAACAGAACTAAGTTGTCCAGCATCTGTGATGTTTGTTCCTGAAAAACTTTGGGTTTCCAGAGATCAGCTTTCAGGGAAATAGAAGTGACAAATCCTTTCACCTCCTTCATATCTGGACCTTTTGCAAACTGAGTATGGCTTTTGGGGCCTATCTCAGCAGGCTGGCCTCCCTGTTATCCAGCAACAAGGAAGGGTTTTGGTGTGTGCCCTTAGGACATTTCTAACATGTTTGAGACAAGCTCAAGCTCTCCTTTCTAAGAAGCCCCTGACTTAGCTCCTAGGGAGATTGAAGTTTCTTGACCAATTTGGAGTGTAAAGGTGCATAGTTAGTTAGCTGGAATAAAATTAATAATAATAATGATTATATCTGTGTGGTGTATGTGGTCGGTTCTGGTCTTTGTGAATTAGCACAATGTTTTTGTATTATTATCCGTATATAACTGGAAGTCCCTGAATTTCCCAAGGTAACATAGCAAGTAAGCAGCAGAGCCAAGACTTAAATAAGGTCAGTTTAGATTGTTCCACTAGGTTCCTTAAATTGGTCACCTGCTCTTCTACCTTATGACTGTTGATTTGACCAAGGGCCAGGGTTCAAAAGGATAAGCTCCCCAGTATTCTCTCTGTTCAGTTTCAATCTCTGTTATATTTTTCCTTCTTTTTAGCAATTTTTTTCTTTCTGAAACTTTCTTTTTCCTCACTATTCCTATTTTTCTGACCCCCACTTTCAGAGACTGCCTTATTTGCTTTCCTAGAAATTCCTCTTTTAAGGCTTTTGGGAACTTTGACCTACCAGTAGTAACTACATTTAAGAGAGTGTTTAAAATGTCTCCTGCCCCTCTCATTCATCCCCCACCCCCAAAGCGTGGCCTCGCCCCATCCTGCCATCATGCTGGCCAAGCGCGTGGGGCAGCTGTGGTCAGTCCCATTTATAAAGCTGGTAAATATGGGACCGGTTTCTGTCCCCTCCAAAGGTCAATATTTGTACAGAGTTTAATTTTAACTTAACAAGCAGTTGTTTTCTGCAGCTGCCCTGGTGTGTTGTGTTGTGTGTGCTTTCCTTTCCCCTTCCTTCCCACTGACTGTATGCATCTGTGTGTGTGTGTGTGTGTGTGTGTGTGTGTGTGTGTGTGTCTATATTCACACTACAGACTTAGTTCTGGTCTTCAGAACCTGCAGCCCACTGGCTTGGCCACACTCTGTCTCACGAAGGACATTTGGGGCTGAAGGGATCTAGATAAAGGGCAGTGGGCCTAGTATGTGGGGTTAGACTTTTTCTAGGGATTAGGGGACAGAGAGAACACTGTTTAGTCTTCTGTAATCCTCATGTTATCACCATATCTTCCCCTTGCAGGAGAGTTTCTAGAATACAGGATTTCAGAGAACTGGTTCCCTCTTTTAAAAATCCAGCTCTTTTGAGAGAGCTGGTCCCCTCAATTTGCTTTTTAAGGAGTGTTAACTCCTTATCCAAGAAACCTAGGTTCTAATTTTGGCAGCTGCTTCTTGGGTAAGATGAGGGGAATGGATAAGGTAATCTGTCTTCTAGCTTTTAATATTCTATGCTTTTATGAATAATAGAGCATTGGACTGGGTATCAAGAGTAAGTTCTATTCTAGTTATAGCTTTAAAATCATTTTTAAAATGATTTTTCCCCCTCTGGTCCTTAGTTAAGGGATATGATTTTTGTTCCTTACAAGGATTTTGTGGGGATGGTTGAGATTTTATTTAAAGGAACTTTGAGCTGTCTCAATAAAGAAAAATACTAAGCTCATCTTACCTACCCCTGTCCCCTTTCACTACGCTATTAAGTTCTTTCTGCTTATGACCATGTCCCTGGCCTGGATAATTTAGTCCAAAAGGCAGTCAGCCCAGACTCCTCTGAGCCATGGGACTGAAACAGAGGAGGAGCTCTGTGATGAATAGTGGCACAATGGGCTCCAGCCCCAGTGGCCACCTCCTTACTGTTCCTTGAACATACTAGATGTGTGCCCCACCTTAGGACCATTGCACTTCTTGTTCCCTCTGCTGAGACTGCTCTTTCCCTAGATATCTGTGTGGCTCATTGCTTCTCTTCCTTTGGGTCTTTTTTCAGATGCTACCTTCTAATTGAGGACTTTCTGGCCACCCTACCTAAAATTTCAGCCCCACCTCCAGCCCCACCCCACCACACTTTCTATCTCCTTTCCTGGTCTGTTTTTCCCCCTAGCACTTATCACGACCCAGTATACCCCAGATTCTACCTTTTTTATTATGCTGTTTTTCTCCCCTGTGAAGGCATAGATTCACAATCAGGGCAGGGATTTTTGTCTGTGTGCTCATTGCTGTCTCCTCAGTGCCCCTAGAACAATGCCTGGCACATGTTAGCTCTCAAAATGCATTAGTTGAATACATGGAAGGAAGGAAGGGAGGGAAGGAGAAGTAAGCTCCCTAAACTCATGATTCTTCATAGAGGGTACATACCCAATGGGGAGGTAGGGAGAATGATGTGGAGGCCTTTTCAAACTATTCATACCCTTACTAAAAAGAAATCTGATATGTGCCTTCTGTTGTACCCCAGGATAGTTAAGAAGCATTGTGAGATGTACCATAGTCACTGATGAGAATCTTTGGCATGCCAGTGCTTGTGTGTTAGGTGGAAAAACGTTGAGAACCACTGTCTGAGGCAGTCTGACAGGGCCTGTGAATTGCAGGCAGTCCTCATGGCTAGGAGGAGATTTGCTGTTTTTCTCCCCTTCCTCACCTTTCCTTACCTCATATCTGTCCCAACCCTCCACTCCTTGCCCCTCCCCTTTCCTTTATTCTCTGCCAGACAGCCACCCCCCCTCCAGCACACAAAGGCTGCCTACATTGTGAATGGTTGTAGTTGGGACACAGAGAGCCCTTGATGGCAGCAAGCGCTTCTTGTGACATCAGCTCTGTGGCTTTAGAGGGAAGGCTGTGGCTCCGGGTCCCCAAGAGAGGGGGCTGTTTTTCTCTTCTTGATCGTTCACGTTGGTGCCCGTCTGACTTATAAACTTTAATGGCCAGTTTTAAAGGTTACTGCCATGGGGCACCTTTGTTGCCAGTTTTAGTTTTTTAATTTGGAAACTTTTTTCCCTTTGTGGTCTTGGGAGGAAAGACTTGGGACCATTTGGGGCCAGGAATTGGTATTTGTGGGTGATGATGAGATAGCACAGCAGCATTCTGGTTCTGGCTCCAATAACCAGGATCCCTGGCATATTATCCAGTGGCCCAAATGAACCCCAAAATAAGAAGGAGAAGACTGACATTGGGATGTATAGTCCTGGGGCAGCACCAGTTAAGCATATAGAGGGTTGGGAGCTTGTTGGACAGTCTGAGAAGAATGGTGACCATAGTTTGGATGCTGGGGCACTGGGAAAAGAAGGAGCTATCTCATTCTTATTTTAAGCCCCTTAACTCTTCCTTCATCTCTAGTCCCAGTGTTTCGTTCTGAATAGGGACATCATTGACAATGGTCCAGTTTAATTAGCATGGCAATAAGGGCTCAGATACAGCATTCACAAGGGAGAATGTGGTCCAGTGGTGGTTGCCCCAGTGTAGCACGGGGGACAGAACTAACAGAGAAAGCTTCACTAAGTCTTTTTGCCATTAACTCTTGTGCCTTATAAAACACTTTTCTCCATTCAGGATAGTTTCAGAAAGACTCAGATGCCAAAAAAACCCCGTTACTGCCCATCATGGTAATCTCTATCTCTAGGCGGAAAACAGAATAATACACAAATAATGGCAACTTGGACTCAGAAGGGATTTTTTTAAATCACACTCTCATAAAACTATCACATTTATGGCCTATATCTGAAACTAAGAATGTGGGGGATTTAAGATGTATTTGGTAGATGTTAGAAAAATAATTTTTAGAAGTTTAGTTGTGAGCATGCCTCCTTCCTGGGTACTTTTCTTGTTGTGGATGACTGGAGTAGTAATACAAATAAATGTGTAGATAATCTAACAAATAGAGCACAAGAAGAGGCAAACATACCAGTCCATGGATGTTTAGACGCTTACTCAAGGAAATATGCTCTTTACTGAGCTATTGGCTGGGTGTCCTTGATAGCCATAACTTGTATCTCCCCTCTCTAGTATGTGAATGGGTTAGATTGAGCACAGGATTCAGATTTAGGGAATTCAGGAAAGGAGCCTGCTATAGAAGGAGGAGATAGCTCAGCTCTCCAAGATATGTAGTATGAGGGCAGACCCATCTGGACAGTCTGAAACCTTACACAGGACATATAATATAGGGTCTTGGATTCAGATCTCCTGGCTGTTCTTCCTGGGCTGGACAAAGCTGGATTTGCTTCTTGTTCCCTGTGTTACGGGCGGGGGAGGAGGTGTGGGGGTTGGCTCTGGGCTGGGCCACAATTAGTGACCTGGAAGCTGGGTTGGGCACCCAGAGGCTATAAATAGCAGTCATGGAGCAGTCGCTGAGCAGAACTCAAGCCCAGCCAGACTAGCCGCGTTTCAAGTGGTCTGGGTGGGATTTTTTTTTCTCTGTTAACCATTTGTACATCTGGTTTCCTCAGTGTTGGTGGGGGCAAAGGAGGAGGGTGGGGCTTTGAGCAGAACAAGAAGTTCATATGTGGAGTGACTTCTTGGTTAGATTTGCCATATGTGTATCTTGGTGTTTCTAGGGCCCTCAGAACCAGCAGGGCATCTGGGAGTGAGAGTCTGGGCCTTAGAGGATGAGGTCCCAGGGTGGGGCATGTGGTGGGGGAGACACAGACAGGGGCCTGTAGGGTCCCTGCCGCTGATTTAAAGTATGGCAGGTGTTCCTCAAGAGAGATTATTTAGGGGTAGATTGGGATATCTTATGTCTCATTACTCTATGAGACAGTCCCTCTGTCCCAGCCAAGCCAATCTGCTCACCTTCTTTCTTGTAGACATTGCTATTTCTTGCTTCTCTGCACTTGTTCTTGTCATCTGCCCTGGATCTTGAGATCAGAGTACTTTGATTTGAATTCTAGTTCTTCTACTTTTTTGATTTGTCACCTGGACATATTTAAGCTCTCTGAGCTTCTGTTTAATTCTGCTGTCAGCTGAGCAGTTTTGATAGAATACACCCTGAGGTTCCTTATAGCTTTTATAAACTATAAACTGATTTCAATCAATCAATTTCTATTTTTCCTTCTTAGGAAGAAAATTCACCTCTTCTGGGAAGCCCTCCCTGAATTACCAGTTCAATCTTATCTTCCCCTTACTTCACAAATCATTTGCGGTTATATAAATAGTCTATAGTGTTTTCTTTTGCATATGTCATATGATTTTTTTGCAATTATTTTCTTGCTGTTTTCACATACTTATATTTTGTCTGTTCAAGTAGATTATAAGTTCTTTGAAGTGAGACACCATATCTTCTATATCTCTATCACTCACTGCGCTCACTGTTAGTTGCAGCCACTAAAACTTACTAGTAGGCAGGCAGGCAGACTTGGAGTGGAATGGGAAATAGGAAGAAGTGAAAAGTTGTTTGGCAAACTCCAGTTTGAGAGGTGTTTTTGGTAGAGTAAATCTGAAAACAGCAAATGAGAACAGAGCTAGGAGAGCTCATGTGTTTTACCGAACCGTGGGATTCCAGTTCCACTGCTTTGCTGATTCTTTCTCTCTACTTTTTCTTCTCTCATCTTCTCTTAAAGGTGCTTTTACTTATGGGTGCAGTCTGAATCAGTGGGGTTTTTTTTGGATACTGCTTTAATAACATTGGGTATGGGGCTATATTTTGCATAATGGTAAAAGAACTTTCTGTTCCAAGCATAGGCTCTTTGTATTAGGTTTCAATAATCCATCTGTTTGTAGACTTCCTTCATGCTTGAAGATGAGGATAATAACACTTGTTGATATCTGTGAAAATGTATATGACATTGTTTTCTCTAAGTCCAAGGAGAGCAGTGTCTCTTTTGGTTGGCTTTCCTGTCACAGGGCTTTGATCTTCTGCCCCTTGTTTCATCCTTTCTTCTACTTTGAGCTCAATGGACCAGGCTAAACAATTCCTCCCCTCTTTGGTGTTTACACTCTCCCAGTGTTAGCAGAAGGTTATCGTGTCTAGTCTCAGACGTCACTTAGGCCATCTGCCTAGCCTGAGCCCCTAATCGCTCCTTTTTCATCCTTTCCTCCCCCACCCAAGTCAATTATGTTACTCTCCCTTAACCTCCTTCAAACTTATGTCTACAGTTTTGGTGCCATAGTGCCTGACGCTTGGCACAGGAACCATGCAAGGTCTCCTTAGAACCAAGAGGAGGAGACCATTTCTCCATTTTCAAGGCACAATGCCTCCCAGCCATGGGATTTGAAGGAACTAAGTTTTGTTGGTAGTATCTTTCTTTGAGTTCATTCATGTAATAAACATTTATTGAGCACTTAGTATATGCTGGTATCTTATTAGATACCAAGAATGTAGTTCTATTTGAAATAATTACTATTTGCAGTGCATTAAGTTAGAAGATGGGGGTTCAAAGATAACAGAAACCAAATCCTTGCCCTCAAGAAGCTTATAACCCAGTGGAAAAGTCAGACATGTAAATAATGAATTATAATACAATATAGAATGAAATGAGAGCAAAATATAGGTCCAAGTGACATGCTATGGGACAAAGAATAAAGAACATTTAATTCTGGCTTTATGAAGGAGGTAGTGTTGCAGGCAGAAGAAAGGGATAGGGGAAGACTTTGAGGAAGAGAAAAAAATTTGAACTGAATCTTGAAGGATGAGCATTTCCCTAGTTAATAAATGGGTAAAAGAGTAAACAGCATTCATTCTTTCAAGAAATATTTTTAAGAGAATGGAGAAAGAGCATATTAAATAGAACAGCACTTATTTATTCTTTAAATAAATATTTTTGAATGCCTATATGCCAGGCACCGTTCTTGAGGCAGTGATATAGCAATGACCAAAACAAAGTCCTTGCTCTTGTAGAGTTTGCAATCTAGCGAGTTGTCAAATGAATGTGGCTTTTCCCCCCTCTGTCCCATTGCTATTATAATTTATCATGCTTCTTACTGTACTAAATCCTTTAAACTAAGAAAAAAAGTCTCTTTCCTGTTTGGACATTACTCTCTTCTAACTTGGTGCCATCTATGTCTTTCTAGACATTTCTTCTTAGCCAGATCTTTGACAAGTTAGTAACTGAAACCAGATACTGCACAAACCTTAGACAATAGTGACAATTGATACTTTTGATGAACACCCTATGTTATTGGAAAACTATGAGGTATCTTACATTTTAGTGTCATTTTAATTTTGTAACATACTGTCTAATTATTTGAAAAGTGGTATAAGAAACAAATGGTAAATATTAAACTAGAAGATGTGATTAACCAGAATACACGCTGGCTGAATCATCTCCATTTCCTTCAGTTACTGTGTTGATTCTGAGTGCCTGTCTTCTGCCCCAGCTGATGTGTGTTTCTGTTTTACCCATGGTCTCTTCATGGCTTTAGGCCATTTTAATTTGGTCAACTTAAGCCTTTCTTCCCAAGTCTGCAATTGCCTTTGCCTCAATTCTAAGAGAGGCTGACAGTAGGAATGAATCCAAGATTCCATTCATTTTATATTCACCACATCTGGGTTTCTTTTAGCATCATTTTCCCTCTTGAGAATATATTCAAGGTTTTCCTAATTTTCTAGTGGGTTTTTTTTTGGGGGGGGGGTGCTTTTGAGAAGATTACTGAGAAGTTTCCAGGACTGATTATCTAGTCTTGAGTCTATTTATGTATATTTTCCCCCTTCACTACAACCTTCTCTCATATAGTAAAAATTGTTTTCCTGTCCTCTGTTTATTTACTGTGTAGGCATCTTATTCTTGAGACCTGAGTTATGGGTGATACTTACCCTCTATCCCTCTTGTTTCCTAAGGAATCATTGGTTCTCCAAAGAGTAGCCTTGATAGATCTTGCACCTTTTTGTAAGAGAACATGCTGGGTAGAGAGAGCAGCAATTAAAATTTTCATGTCTTCTGATCTCACTTCAGCAACTATCCTAATTCTGTTAGTTCTCTCAGGGATCTCTTGCTGAACTTTGGCAATTGTCAATACTGTTCTCATCCACTAGGGGACACTCAGTTTCCCTTGGCTCTTTTGGTCTGGTTGCTGGCAGAAATCTCCCTTCTTTAGTCAATCTGTATCTGGTCTTGGGGCGCCACGTTTGGCCCTGCAGATTGTGTTCTGCACAACTCCAGTTCCATTTTCATAAACTAGGATGCTCCTGGAGTCATGCAGTGCAGTGGCTCTGCCTTTAGTTCAACCAAGGCAATGTCTGTATATTTTTTTAAAACCTTAGACAGAACAGAACCAACAAATACCAAAAGCAGAACCCAAAAAATGTTTGGATAGGAATAAATTTTTTTCAACACTATCATTACATTATTCATGCAAATAATATAAATTCTATTAAACAAACAAACACCTTACATATGTGTGTTCTAGATCAGTGATGCCCTACCTTTTTGGCACGAGGGACCAGTTTCATGGAAGACAGTTTTCCCATGGACTGGGCAGGGGGACAGGGGATGGTTTCAGGATGATTCAAGTGCATCACATTATTGTGCACTTTATACTTTATTTCTATTATTATTACATTGTAGTATATAATGAAATAATTATACAACTCACCATAATGCAGAATCACTGGGAGCCCTGAATGGCTGTAAATGTAGACGAAGCTCTGCTCACTTACTCACTGCTCACCTCCTGCTGTGTGGCTTGGTTTCTGACAGGCCACGGACCAGTACTGGTCCATGGCCTGGGGGCTGGGGACCACAGCTTTAGACTTAGGCAGACCTGAGTTTGAATTCTGACTGTTCTTGCTGGCTATTCAATTTTGGTTGAGCAGACTTGGCCTAAATGGGGGCCCTAGAGTTAGCTGGTCTGAGTTTAAAACATGGCTCTACTCAATTACTAGCCATGTGACTTTGAGAATGTTATTTAATCTATCTGGCTTCAATTTCTTTTTGTGTAAAATGAGGATAATGCTCTCTATAAAATTGTGAGAACTCAGTGAGATAATATACTTGGGTACTTTTCATAGTGTCTGGCATATTATAAACATTCAAAAGTAGTAGTTATGTGTATAATATTGTTATTCTCAGGTTTCTTTCCATTTAACAATCAGTCTGTTTAATAAGTCTGGTATCCTCTTGGTTCAATGTTTATACATGTAAATGAATTCAAAAACAGTTTTCAAGTTGAGCGTGGTGGCTCCTGCCTGTAATCCCAGGTACTTGGGAAGCTAAGATGGGAGGATCACTTGAGCTCAGGAGTTTAAGACCAGCATGGGCATCATAGCAAGACCCTGTCTTATTTTTTAAAAAAGAAAATAAAAAACAGTTTTCATTATTCTTAAACTGACATATCCTCCCACCAAAATAAACAAAACCAAAAAAGTTCATGTTGAAAAACAATGAGATCCTCTTCTCTTATTGGTTGGGAAAAATTAAGATTATTAAAGCTTTTATAAGAGTATAGGGAATTGAGCACTTTATACAATTTTGGCAGAAAAATAAATTGATACATTTTTGGAGGACAGTTTTTTGACAATATCAGATATATTCTTTAATCCAACTGGTAGATATGTAATCTATAGAATTATTACTTAAAAAAATTTTACCCATTTTTTTGTAGCAATGGGGTCTTGTTATTTTACCCAAGCGGAGCTTGAACTCCTGGCCTCAAACAGTCCTCCCACCTCGGCCTTCCAAAGCTCTGGGCTTATAGGTATGAGCCACTGTACCCAGCCTAATCTATAGAATTATTAACATGCACAGACATCTGCATAAGCATATTCAAAGCAGCACTGTCTATAGTAGGAAAAAATGGAAACTGTTTATCCCTTTGCACTCAGATGTTGAGTGTGACTTGACACGGTTAGCAAAAATTATAGAAACTAAAATTACTCTTTGAATGTATCAATAATTTGAAATATAAAAAAATCCAAATAAATAAGTTCGTATGAAAAGAAACTCCAGTTTTTTATTCTACTGCCGTGCTTTGTAAAATCTGGGGTATTTAAAAAATTAAATCTCGAGTAGAATAAAGTAATTGAGAAAAAAGCAAGTGAGTACAAGGACTAAATGTCCATTGTTATGGAAATATGAATAAATTATGGTTTATCCATACAATGTAATATAAGGAAGCCATTTAAAAGAATGAGATAGACCTGTGTGTGTGTGTGCATATATATATATATATATATATATATATATATATATATATATATTTTTTTTTTTTTTTTCTTTCAGAGACAGGGTTTTGCTCTGTCACCCAGGCTAGAATACAGAGGAGTGATCATAGCTCATTGCAGCCTTGAACTCCTGGGTTCAAGCAGTCCTCCCACTTCAGCCTCCCAAGTAGCTGGGACTGCAGGTAGGCACCACCATGCCCTGGCTAACTTTTTTTATGTTTTATAGAGATGGGGTCTTGCTATGTTGCTCAGGCTGGTCTCAAACTCCTGGCCTCAAGAGATCCTCCCACCCTGGCCTCCCAAAGTGCTGGGATTGCAGGCATGAGCCACTGTGCCTGGTTCAGACCTGTATATACCTTGAAAAGATGGCCATGATATACTTAAGCAAATAAAGCAAGATACATAAGAATATATGTAATATGATCCTATTTGGGGGAAAAATTACCTCCATGTATGTATGCTTATATGTGAATAGAAAAAATGTCTGTGAGGATACATATCAAATTGTTCACAGTGGTTTCCTCTGAGGTGTGGGTTGGAGGTAAAGAGGGGAGATTTTTTTTTTTTTGAGACAAAGTCTCACTCTGTTGCCCACAGGCTAGAGTGCAGTGGCGCCAGCTTAGCTCACAGTAACCTCAAACTCCTGGGCTCAAGCGATCCTCCTGCCTCAGCCTCCCAAATAGCTGGGACTATAGGCATGTGCCACCATGCCCAGCTAATTTTTTCTATATATTTTTAGCTATCCAAGTAATTTCTTTCTATTATTAATAGAGATGGGGTCTCGCTCTTGCTCAGGTGGCTGGTCTTGAAATCCTGAGCTCAAATGATCCTCCACCTCGGCCTCCCAGGGTGCTAGGATTATAGGCAAGAGCCACTGTGCCCAGCTGAGATCTTTTATTTATATACTTTTATAGTGTTTAAGTTTGTTGGCTTTTTTTTTTTTTTTTTGTAATCTTCTGAAATGCCCATAAAGGAAGTGGATGAATTTACTCAGCCACAATTCCTTATCTTGGTATAGTTCTTTGCCATTCCTTAAGCCAATTGGTTTGACTTCCTGGGCCTGCGCTAGTCCAGATTTCTTTCCTCAACTCTTTCTGGCTTGGTGGGATTCTCAGTCCCTCTGGGAATCCACATTCTAATTCTTTTCTTGAGTATGTAAGCACTAGATCAGATTTTCTGGATTCTTGGCCATATCTCATTGCTTCTTTAGAGCTACTCTGCTAGATCAGATCTAGATCATTCTAATTTCTGATCCTCTAACAAGAAAGGCAGTTTCCTAACTGGCCCCAATGATTCTATTTAGGGCTTTAGGCCTACCTGCACTAACCTCACACAAGCTTGACCCTTCTTAATGGTTTCCGTAGCTCCTGGGCCCTTGAAAATCCTATTCTCACCTCCTGATTTGTATCTGTTTGGTTGACTTTCTCATATTAAAGCTGGTAATGCTTAGAGAACTATCCTTTTGTTCTAGACTAGTTCTGGTATAAAGTTGGTAATTATAGTGTGTGATTCCTGATTGCAGTGTGAATATGGCATGTGCCATATTCCCGACAGATTCTTATGTTCACCTTCCTTCTCCTGTTTTAAAGATCTGCCTCCACTATACAACCCTTCTCCTAGTGGACCTCTCTCTGGGTTCAACCTTCAGGTTTGAGAAATACATCTTGGACTTCCCCATTCGGTCCTCTTTTCCTACCCTTCACCAATTCCTGAGCCCTTCCACTGTGCCTTCTAGAATTCAGAGTTCATTATCAGAAAATGTTATCTTTACTTTGTTCTCTGAGCATTATTTTCTCCTTCTTGGTCAGAAACCTGCCTTTCCCCTGAAGACTCTTCACAAGCTTCTCTTCTGCACTCTCAAATGGTGGCTGTTTCTTCTCTCCTAGTCCTCTTACCACTGAGTATGGAGCTGGGATACATGTCTTCCTTGTTTCTAATTGCTGCTTTCTGACCATTCTCCCTCCTTCCTCCCTGAAAGCCCCAGCTTTGAATCTCATGTCATCAGAATATATTATCTGGTACCCTTCATTGTTGTTGTAATGCACTGACTCTGAGTCATTCCCACTCATTTCTTAAGGACTTTAGCTTCTGACTCACTGCCACTTTCACCAGTACTTCTCTAATTATCTGGACTCCTGCTCTGTCTCTTTCACTGACTTCTTCGAGTATACTCTAGAGCATTGCTTCTCAACAGGGGAGATTTTGTCCCCAGGGAACCTTTGGCAATGTCCAGAGACATTTTTGGATGTCATAACTTGAGAGATACTGCTGGCATCTAGTGTAGTGGGAGGAGTCCAGGGACATTGCTCAACATTTTATAGTACACAAGACAGCTCCCACCACAAAAAATTGGCCAGCCTGAAATGTCAGTAGTGCCACTGTTGAGAAACCCTGCTCTAGAGTCTACTCTAGACCTTGCTGTCACCAATAATTGGAACTCCTCCATAATCTCAATTTTATACATCCTACTTTCTGACCATGTCCACCTCCTATCTTTTCAGCTCTTTTCTTCAACCTCAACTCAGTATTCTTTTAATCTCACAGAGAGCTCCAGTCTATCATTCTTACCTTCCTTTTCATTGTCTTGACTCCTTTGATTGATGTCCTGCCTCCCTTTCTTACCCAGCTTCTGTGGTCAATCATTATAATCACTCCTGATTCTGTTGCCCATCTCTTGTGCTGTGTACAGTTAAACTCAACTTTTCTACCTCCTCCATACCTGCATATGCAACCAAATGTAGTCAGAAAACCAAATAAAACACACAATCAGACTGACTAATTTCAATTTAAATTCTTGACTGTGCCTCTCAAATATGTCCTTAATGCTACTAGGCAATCATATTATATTTTCCTTAAAAAGAAGAATCAGGGCCGGACGCGGTGGCTCATGCCTGTAATCCTAGCACTCTAGGAGGCCAAAGCGGGCGGATTGCTCAAGGTCAGGAGTTCAAAACCAGCCTGAGCAAGAGCGAGATCCAGTCTCTACTAAAAATAGAAAGAAATTAATTGGACAATTAAAAATATATAGAAAAAAAAATTAGCCGGTCATGGTGGTGCGTGCCTGTAGTCCCAGCTACTCAGGAGGCTGAGGCAGTAAGATCACTTGAGCCCAGGAGTTTAAGGTTGCTGTGAGCTAGGTTGATGCCATGGCACTCTAGCCCGGGCAGCAGAATCAGCTAGAAATTAACGTTTGCAGACTTAAACCAGTACTTCAACTTCCTGATAACACATGCACCCTTAGACACTGCTTTTCTGCCTGTTTGCATAGATAAATTAGCCATGGCCCTGTCTAAAAGTTGTCCCTCCATTTGTGCATTAGATGTCATCTCTCCTGTCAAGGAAATTGCTCTAGTAATTCTCCTGTCCCTGTTTTTTGTTTTCTATAGGTTTGTCATATTAACATACAAATACACTATTATTTTTCCATCTTAAAAATCCTCCTCCTGGCCAGACATGGTAGCTCATGCCAATAAGTCCAGCAGTTTGGGAGACGGAGGTGGAAGGATCACTTAAGGCCAGGAGTTTGAGACCAGCCTAAGCAACATAGTAAGACACCATCTCTATACTCATACACATAAATACTCCCCTTGACCCCCCAATTTTCCCAGTAAGTTATCACCCTACTTCTTTGCTCCCCTTTTCTGCAAAACTCATTATAAGAGTTGTCTATTTTTGTTGTGTTCTCCCTCAGTTCTCTCTCAAAACTATTTCAGTGGGGTCTGGGTCCTGTCACTCAGTGAAATTATTCTTGAAAAGGTCACTAATGACTTTTCATTATAAAATCCAATAAATAATTCTTATTTCTCATCTTATTATGTCTATAAGCAGCATTTGGTACACTTTTTTTTCATTTGGCTTCTAGAGTAATACATTTTCTTGACTTTATTTTCTACTTCATCAGTTATTTCTTCATGAACTTCTTTGTGGGTACTTTCTCTGCTGCACTACCTCCAGGGCCCAGTCCTTGGCCCTCTTCTATTCTGTACCTACATTTGCTTTGTTAGTGATCACATTCAGTCTCATGGCTTTAAACATCATCTTTATGCCTATTTCTCCAGCCCAGCTTTTCCTTTGAAACCCCAGACTTGTGTATCCAAGTGCTTGTTCAATATTTCCATTTGGAAGTCTTCATAGATATATCAGACTCAACATATTCAAATTAAACTTCTGATTTCTTCCCCCTTTCTCCCCACCCCCAACCCCTTTGCTCCTCTTATAACCTTCTCCTCAGTTGATGGCAATTCCATCTTTCTACTTGCTCAGGTTAAAAATCTTGGAGTCATGTTTGATTCTTGTCTTTCTCTTATGCCCCACATCCAATCCATCAGGAAATTCTGTTGTCTCTTCTTTCAAAATGAATACGAGGCCGGGCGCGGTGGCTCACGCCTGTAATCCTAGCTCTCTGGGAGGCCGAGGCGGGCGGATTGCTCAAGGTCAGGAGTTCGAAACCAGCCTGAGCAAGAGCGAGACCCCATCTCTACTATAAAAAAATAGAAAGAAATTAATTGGCCAACTAATATATATACAAAAAATTAGCCGGGCATGGTGGCGAATGCCTGTAGTCCCAGCTACTCGGGAGGCTGAGGCAGGAGGATTGCTTGAGCCAGGAGTTTGAGGTTGCTATGAGCTAGGCTGATGCCATGGCACTCACTCTAGCCTGGGCAACAAAGCGAGACTCTGTCTCAAAAAAAAAAAAAAATGAATACGAATCTGTCTGCCTCTGCTTCTACTACCTTGATCTGAGCCACCATCATTTCTTGCTTAGATGACTACAATTGTCTCTGGGCTTCCACTCTACCTGGTCTTTGGGCTTCTACATTTGTTCTCTTCACATGCTTCTTGACTTATGATGGGGTTATATCTTGATAAAATCCATCATAAGTTTAAAATATCATAAGTTGCAAGTGTATTTAATACACCTAGCCTACTGAACATCATAGCTTAGCTTAGCCTACTTTAAATGTGCTCAGAGCACTTATATTGGCCTACACTTGGACAAAATTATCTAATACAAGACTATTTTATAATGAAGTGTTGAGTATCTCATGCAATTTATTGACTACTAAAATATGATTTCTACTGAATGTGTATTACTTTTGCGCCATTGTGAAGTGGAAAAATCGTAAGTCAGGAACCATCTGTAATCTCTTCTCAACCTGGAAGCTGGAGTGATTCTTTAAAGTTCTAAGTCAGTTCATGCCTCTGCTTTGCTCAAAACCCTGCAGTGGATTCCATTTTACTCTAAGTAATAGAAGTCCTCACAATGGCTTAAAACCCCTGTATTTTCTGATCCCCATAACCTCTCTGACCTCATTTCCTCCAGTCTTTGTCTCACTCATTTCACTCTGTCCTCACTGGCCATCTTATTATTCTTTTAACACACTGGCCACACTCCTTCCTTAAGCCTTTGCACTAGCTGGTCCCTCTGCTGCCAACACTTGTCCACCAGATATCCATGGGCTGACTCCTTTATCTCCTTCAAATCTTTGCTCAAACATCATCTCATCAAAGCCCACCCTGCCCACCCTATTTAAAATTTCAACCCACCCTTCCATCCCTACATTCCCAATCTTTTACCCTACTGTTTTGTTTTCTTTTTTTCCATAGCATTTAACGTCACCTGACATACTATTTAATTTTTTTCAGCATCTATAAAGTTTTATTGAAACATAGTCATGCCCATTTTTTTACATAGTTTTTTACTTATTTTCTTTTTTTAAATTTCAGAATATTATAAGGGTACAAACATTTCAGTTACATATATTGCCTTTGCATTGCCCAAGCCAGAGCTACAAGTGTGTCCATCTCCCAACATACTATTTAATACTGATGGTCATCCACCACTAAAATGTAAGCTCCACAAAGGCAGGGATTTTTTGTATGTTTTGTTTACTTTTGTGTCTCAGTAGCCAACAGTACTTGGAACACAGTAGACCCTCAATAAATATCTATTGAATTAATACTTATGTAGTTGTTGGCATGATTTCAGAGCACAGATGACTGAAAATTTGAGTCCATTGAGTGGCAATTTCATATATCTCTCCAGTACCTTCTATTTTCAGAATCTTTCCCAGGTCATTACCAACTATTTTTCTTCTGCTTCCTCAGATAGTCTCCTGGGGGATTCGTTTTACAAACTTCTATCAACATTATATAATAAATATTTCAAATAGTTAAAAAAGACATAAATAGCAAGAGGTAGGTCCTCTTATTTTCTTCCTGCCCTGAATTATTTTGAAAGAAGGAACTCTTAGGACTCCGCATTTCCTTCTTTCTCCCAGTAGCCTTTACTAAGTTTGATTCCTTGATTTCTGGGCTTTGGTGTTCAGTTTTAGGAAATGTTTCTGGATGAGGCAGAATACTTTGTACTCAGGAACCCCTTAATAAGTGAGTCTCTACCTCTCTCCTGTAATCTAAAGTTTGGTTTATTGAACCTCTTACTTGTTCCCAGTTTTTAAAAGCTTCCCTGCCTGAGCCCAACTCAGATGTAGTCTAGTTGATACATTTATTGCTTCTCCCAGCTTTTATCTGGTTTTATGTCTTTGGTCCTCCTCATTAAATCATTGAAATGTTTTGTACTTCCTGTCTACCTTGAAACCTGCCCCTTAGCTCTCTGATTGCATTTATAATAGTGCCTATACTCCTCCTCCCTGAACTAGATCCCAAGCTATTAAGAATTTGATCAAGAAACTAATCCCTGCTGTGGTTGGTGCTATCCCCTTGGCCATTAGCGCTCATCCCTGTGGTAAGGGCTCTCTTGAACCAGATTGGGCCTGGGCACAAGGAATTGGCAGAGGCTAAGGAGTCTTAATAAACTAGGGTTTAGATTGTATGGGTGATATTGTGGAGAGAGGACAGCTATGAAGTGACCATTAGGTGTAAAGTGTTGTACTGTATCACTCAGAAATACATACTAAGAACTCATGGTGACATCTTTTAACAGTCAGGACTACTGGTCCAAATAATTGATCATTTCTCAGTAAAAGATATATACCTCAAAACTGGAGACCTGGCATCTGGGGCTAGAACTCTACACATCATATTGGTCTCTTTTTATCATGGTAGGCTTTTATTTCCATTCTCTTCCATACTTTATTCTCCCACACATCTTACAAAAGCCACCTCAGCAGTTAATGCTCAATGGAAGTGGGAAAGGATGAAAGTTGATTTGGCCAAATTTTTCCTTAATCTTTCTCCCTATCCACTGCCCATCTTCTCTTTCTAGGATGGGACCTGTACAGTCTTTCACATCCCTTTGTCAGTCTTTTCTTTAGGTCTTCCCTTAGGTGCTCTTCTACCCTGGCTAGTGGCCTTTGGGGTGGAGTGAGGGTTGTTATTCTCTGGGGTAGAAATCAGAGGGAATAAAATTCCTCTCCCACCCTCTTCCTCTGTTTTGGTGGGTTGGAGGGCCAAGGCCTTGACAGATAATGTTTTATTATCAGCAGGTGTCCAAGATGCCCTGTAACCAGAGCCTAGATTTGGTCCTTCCTTCATCCCCTCACCTGGAGATGAACCCTGGAGTAGCTGTTCTCTTGCCTAGGGTCAGCCCAGTGTCAGAGCTGCCTGTTCTTGCCTCCTAAGCAAGTCTGAGGATAGGAGGTTAGCAAAAAATCAGTGGGAATCTTACACTCACAAATTTATAGCGTCCTGCGGAAAAGTAGAGAGTTTATCAGTTAGAAAATGCTAAATTAAGTCACCAGGGCACTCTCCTGCTTAATGAAACCTAGATCCAAAAGAATGTGAGTTGTACTCTACTTGGAAATGATCTGGGCATTTCAGAGTACTTGGACTGTAGCCAGGAGTGAGGAGAAGGGGGTGCAGAAATTCCGAACCAAGGAACTAGAAAGTAGCTCTTCGTCTCAAGCTTGATCTCATCCATTTAGGAAAATTGCCTCCAAATCAGGCCTATCTTGACGCTCTGCAGATTCACACTCTGTCTTTCTCCAGGCCCTTCTCCTAGCACCTACACCCTGCTCCCACATGGTACCACTAGACTTCTGTTTTGAGTCAAGGTCTGAATTGAAGTTTGTCTTCTCACCTCTATTTTTTTTCTCACTATATTCCATCTTTTTCTGGGATCTTCTTAATGCCTAGCCAGACTTGCTTAATTTTCCCTAGGTACTGGATTTTAGGGTCATCACTGAACAATTTTAGGTCAGGTCCCTTCATCACCATTCCAGCCATGGGTTAGGCAAGTACCCTGCTGAGAATGAATATTTTGAGTTAAACTGATGGCACATAACTCAGGCCTGTAGCAATTGTCACTTCAACTTCTGTCACTTCAACTTCCTAACCTTGAAACCTGCCAGTGTTCTTGATTTCCTTGGAAGTGACTGTATATCTGGAATTTATTCATTTTTCTCTAAAACCTCTCCTCAGAACCCTTGCCCATCTTCAAACTTGGAGTCCAGTGGCAGCAGGCACTAGCACAAGTCTGGAGAGTATGGTTCTTAGCAGAGTGTCCATGCTTGGACATTGATAGTTACCACTGATGTTGTGTTAAATGATTTTCATTTTTCATTTAGATGTTTGGTTTTATTTGGTTTCACTATGTCTTTTAAAACATTTTTACTATAAAATATTTAATATATACAAAAGAACATATATGACATACGGAAGGTATAAAGAATAATAAATATCCAACACTCACTACATTTTAAAACATTTAATTAACAGTAATATTCAGTCCCTTGTCCCCTCACTTCTCCTTTTCTGTTTGCCCTTGGTGGAATGAAAAATAGTGGGAAGGGCCACTGGAGAAGCCTTGAGGGTCATTCTATTCCCTTCTCCACAAGAGTGGCCCTAGGTGTCTACATCTGTCTTGTGGGAGTTAGGCATTGACCATCATCCTGCGTTACTCTTGTGAGAAGAAAGCTCTTCAGGGCACAGTGTATCCCCTTCAGTTTATTCCCCTGCCAATAAAATAGAGAATGTACTTAAGACGCATCTTCCAAAAGGACACCTAACAGCTTTAGTTTTTTCTTCTGACCATTTGTATCTCCCTCTTGCCCTTTCCTTCCCTAAACCTAAAGATCTATAATGTTTCAGATAGTACCATGACTTCTTTATTGACTGTTCATCCTCTTCCATTTCATCTGGCTCCTGTGAGCTCACTGTCTATCCAGCTATTGATAAATCACTCTGCCTGCCAGGTGTAGCCACGTAGGCAGAGGACAGGCAGCTTTCCCTCCTCCCTGAGGTATTTGACATTAGCAGTACCTTCTATAGCAGGTTCATGGAAATCAGCAGCTATGGGCTTTACAGAATTGAGGGTATATATGCCCTGAAATATGAAGGAATTTATAATCTGGTAGAATGTTAATATATACAAATATACTAGTATATTATAAACATGTTTCAATGAACACATTGTTTAAAGTATTATCTGACAAATTAATTGTAAGGAAGCAAATCTCCTTAATTAGCTGAAGTAGAAAGGAGATTTACTGAAAAGGTATGGGGAGATCTCTCAGTACCTAATTTCATATGCCTACCCATGCCTCACAGAAACTGGACAGGTAGCTCCTTTCTCTGGGATCTCAAGATCTCTTGTCTTTGCCCCTCATAGCCAATTTGTTTCTACTCCTACAAACCATTGACTGGTATGTGGCTTTGACTCCCCTTGTTGCTAACTCTTCCTGGCTCCACATGGTCTTTCTAAATAAGTATCCAAGCTGAGTGTGGTGGCTCATGCCTGTAATCCTAGCACTCTGGGAGGCTGAGGCGGGCGGATTGCTTGAGGTCAGGAGTTCGAAACCAGCCTGAGCCCGTCTCTACTAAAAATAGAAAGAAATTAATTGACCAACTAAAAATATATATACAAAAAATTAGCTAGGCATGGTGGTGCATGCCTGTAGTCCCAGCTACTCAGGAGGCTGAGGCAGCAGGATTGCTTGAGCCCAGGAGTTTGAGCCCAGCTGTGAGCTAGGCTGACACCATGGCACTCACTCTAGCCTGGGCAACAAAGTGAGACTCTGTCTCAAAATAAATAAATAAATAAATATCCACTGTTACCCAATGAGTCTTTGTGGTAGGGGTTTTTACCCTGGGATCTGCAGATCCCTTGGGAATCTGTGCTTAGAGTTCGGGGTTTCGTGAATCAAATAGGGGGAAAGTTGCATCTTTATTTTCATTAACCTGTAATGGATTTACCATTTCCTTTGATTATAAATGTGAGTAAAAAGCTACCATGTATTAGCAGAATCTATGACTTTGTCACCAGTGGAAATTATAGATATTTTCATGTCATTTTATACTTGCTGCAGAGATCTTGAAATACAGTTTGTGCTCATTACTACTTGAAATGTTGGTAGTTATTAGACCCACTATTAGATCTTGCTATTTAATGTGTTAATAAAGAAAAGCATATGTTATAATATTATAAATTTATTTTTTACTATTTGGATAACAGCATTTTATTTATTTATTTATTTTTTAGACAGAGTCTCACTCTGTTGCCCCAGCTAGAGTGCCGTGGGGTCAGCCTAGCTCACAGCAACCTCAAACTACTGGGCTCAAGCCATCTTCCTGCCTCAGCCTCCCAAGTAGCTGGGACTACAGGCATGTGCCACCATGCCCGGCTAATTTTTTCTATATATTTTTAGCTGTCCAAGTAATTTCTTTATATTTTTCATAGAGACAGGGTCTCACTCCTGCTCAGGCTGTTCTTGAACTCCTGCCCTTGAGCAATCCTCCCACCTCGGCCTCCCAGAGTGCTAGGATTATAGGTGTGAGCCACCGCGCGCGCGCCCAGCCTGCAGCATTTTAATTAATTGGTTTTCTTCCTAATCCTATGAGTTCTGTTTTATGCATTTAAAAAGGATCCCTGGCCTTTGCCAGACTTCCAGGAGAATTCATGGCACAAAAAAAGGCTTAGCATCCATGGTCTATGGCTTTTGGATCACATGCTTGATGGAGAGAACCTGATTGGTCTTGGGATTGAGTTCTCTTGGGTCAGAAGTCCACCCTTGATCTAACTAGCTGGGACCAGGAAGTCAGTGTCACATAGTACAGATTTGTTCCCCCTTGTCTTGCCCTTTCAAGGACTTATTCACCCGCAAGAAGATAATCCTCTTGTGGCACACGTTCTCCCATTAAGGGAGCATAACTGAGCTGACCACCTTAGTTTACTTTGTAGTCATTTGTATTTTAGATAGAGGACAGTTTCCTTCCATAGTCATATTGTATTATCTCTCTAGAAAATATGTGCTATTGGTCATCAGAGGAACCAAGTAATATAGTGTGGATAGATCAATATGATTCCAGAAAGAGCTCTACTATGTGTGGTAAGAAAACACATTAAGGGATTGGAATAGCAAAGTTTTGATATTGAACGAAAAAATGTATTCTCCCCCCACCCCCAGGATCACTGGATTCTGAGAGAGCTGCTACTCTTCTACACTCATTTTCTTCAAATTATAGATTGTTCCATTGTAAACCTGTCGGGGATGGGCTCAGTATATTTACAGA
Source organism: Microcebus murinus (assembly GCF_040939455.1). Taxonomy (NCBI): domain Eukaryota; kingdom Metazoa; phylum Chordata; class Mammalia; order Primates; family Cheirogaleidae; genus Microcebus; species Microcebus murinus. The sequence goes on along the minus strand of NC_134111.1, from coordinate 89,444,890 downwards.
ATACGCAAAGTCCTTATACTAGGAGAACAATGTGATACTTACCTGCTCAAAGAGGAACAAAGATGCTTAATGCTGAGGTCAGACATTCTTCTAACCTAGGGCTGAGTTAGTAATTTAAGTGCAGAGATTTCTAGGGAATCTCATTTTCCTGGGACATTCAGATTTAGTTGCAAAACATCATTTCCTGCATAATTCTGTTTCTCTTTGCCATTTTTCCTACAGTCACATCATTAATTCTGATAGATCATTGGCAGCAATGATTTGGCCCAGGGCTAATGGTTGGCTTGTTCCTGTGGATTTCCTTCCTATATTCAATTGAATGTGTTATTCAGATTTTATAGACATACCTTTACCCCAGCCCTACCCTCCAGATACACCCCAATGGCATTGCTTCTAATACACGTTAAGAGCAGGGAGTTAGTTAGGGGCTGGGGCTAGAAAATCTCTGACAGAGGTAAAAAAAATTCTGTCTGCTTTCTGCTCTTCCCTCAAAGCAGACTATATCAATACGTATATCATAGAAATGAACATGTTTTGCTAAACCCACATTCATTCATTTATTTTTTTTTGTACCTAGAATAAGCTAGCTCAGAGAAGGTACCAAGTGATTCTAGAATGAATAAATGTATCTGTTTCTGTGGCTTGAAGGTTTGTTCCTGATTCTGCTTTCAGGACATTATCTCCTGCTATCAAGCAAGGATTTATTCATTAATTTTATATATATACACATACATACATACACCCTTGTTTGATTAATAAAAAAATTTGAAGCAGCTTTTTCAGTAACCCTTTGAATTTTATTATCTCCCATTTCTGGAAAACGGTGTTACTTTGGCCTTTCCTCAGAGAGTTTGTGTAGAATATATTTCCTAGAGTCGAATTCAGCATCTCTAAACCTCAGACTGGTTTAGCAGGAAACAGCTTTTAGGATGAAGTCAGACTCAATGATAGAGAAGCTCAGACTATGGGAAGAAACCATCAAATTCAGGGCATTGAATTTGAAAGGTACCAAGGGCTCAGCACTTTCAGGTTCAGTCATTTCATCTCTACAGGACTTAGGGAGACTCTTGCCACCCAAACTCTGTCCCCTACCTGGCCCTATACCCCAGCCAGTATATAGCTTTCCAGATACTGATTATTCTTGCCCTTAGAATGCTGATTTGAATAGCTTTATAAGGAAAGAACTTGTAGAAATGGCCCTGAGGTTGTGGTGTTTGCTGTAGCTCAATCTCCAATGGGCTGTGAGCACAGAAATCCAGGGCTGCAGAAGAAAGAACTGAGAAGTCCCCAAAGTTCCAAATTCTTGCTTTTTGGACTCAGTGAGAGATTAGCACCCAAGAGCTCATATCTAACTGGGCTAGTCAGAAGAAGGTCCTCAACCAGGACTAGGATAAACTTTCATCCCAAAACTTTTCCACAAATACAGACCGACCATACGCTCCATGAGGGCCATGGCCCTGTCTCTACCTGCAAACTGAATTCCAAGCCCGTATTTCAGTGCCTGGTCTCTAGTAGACACGCAGCATGTATCTGCTGGATGAGTGGTCCCTGAACTCTAGAGGATCACACCCCAGTGGGGGAGATAGGAAACAAGTAAACAAATAATTGAAACTTATAGTTAATTGAGGAAATAGAATAGAGTGCTTCAGATGATTGGTCAGTGGACCAGAAGAAGTGATGTTTAAACTGAAACCTGAAAGATGAGAAGGAACCAACCACTCGAGTTGGGGGACGTAGATATGTAGGAGACGCCTGTAAGCCCCTGGCCAGTTAGCAGTAGTGCTGAGGAGGAAGTCTGCATGCCTATTGATCTAGATTTTTGTAGGCTATTTGTGGAAAAAGAAGGGCCTACTGTTGATTCATGGTTAGTCTGTTCACTGCTGCCCCCACCCCACACTGTTCCTTACATATCCAGCTTTGTTTTGCAAGGCCTCAGACCTAGTGCTGTTGACTGGGAATCAAAGGCTCCAGTGTGTGGCTGGCCACGAAGAACAATTATTTGTTTATGTGTCTGACTCCCCAGCCAGACTATGAGCTCCTTGAGGGCAGTGAACCCTGTCTTATCCTTAGGATACAGTCCGCTATTTGGTATATTCGACGATTTTGTGTAATGATTGAATTATTAATAATAGTTAATATTTATTGAGTACTTCTTATGTGCCAGGCTCTATATTGAGCATTTTCATGCATTATCTCATTTAATCCTCATAATAACGCTATAATGCAGGTGAAATTATCATTATTTTTTAAGAGACAGAGTCTTACTCTGTTACCCAGGCTGGAGTGTGGTGGACTCCATCATAGTGGAGGCTCCAACATAGCTCACTGACACTTCAACTCCTGAGTTCAAGTGATCCTTCTACTCAGCCTCCCTAGTTGCTGGGACTATAGGCATATACCACCACACCTGGCTAATTTTTGTTTTTATAGAGATGGGGTCTCACTGTGTTGCCCAGGCTGATCCCAAACTCCTGGCCTCAAGTGATTCCCCTGCCTTGGCCTCCCAAAGTATTGGGATTACAGGTGTGAGCCACCATGCTCAGCTTGTAGTTAGTATTACTATTCCCAATAAACAGAGAAACTAAGGCACTTAGGGAGATGAAGTAATGGACCTGTGATTTGAGTATAAGCAATTTAATTCCAGAACCCACACTATTTCTGCTGAAATAAAGTGATCTTCCTGGTTGCCTTCAAGTAGCTGAGATTGTGTAGAATTCTCAAGAGAACAGAATATGTTACACCATTATCCCATGTTAACAATCCTTGTGACAACCCTCATTGATAGGAATTACTTTACTCATTTTATAGTGAGAAAATTGAGGTTCAAAGAAATTAAGTCACTTGGCCAAGATTATAAAACCAATATGTAAGTGGTGGACTTATTTTCAAAATTAGCTGTCTAGATTCTGTGGTCTTTCACCATTCCATGCTAACCCTAGCTGCTCAGTCACTAGGCAGGTATCTGTTCTGCTGACTGTGTTAAAGGTCCTTTTAAAGTTGTCCAGGCCTGTTGGGAGCCTGAGAGTCTATTCCTAAGAGAGGAAACAGAGTGGAGAACAGGCAAAAGAAAGTGGGAGAGAAAGATTTTATGTTTTTTTTATCCTTTAAAAAAATTAAGCTATAATCCACATATCATGAAATTTTATTTTTTATTTATTTAATTTTTGGAGACAGAATCTCACTTTGTTGCCCAGGCTAGCGTGAGTGCTGTGGCATCAGCCTAGCTCACACCAACCTCAAACTCCTGGACTCAAGCGATCCTTCTGCTTCAGCCTCCTGAGTAGCTGGGACTACAGGCATGCGCAACCATGCCCGGCTAATTTTTTCTATATATATTAGTTGGCCAATTAATTTCTTTCTATTTATAGTAGATAAGGGTTCTTGCTCTTGCTCAGGCTGGTTTGGAACTCCTGACCTTGAGCAATCTGCCCGCCTCAGCCTCCCAGAGTGCTAGGATTACAGGCGTGAGCCACCGCGCCCGGCCCACATATCATGAAATTTACTGAAAAGTATACACCAAGAATATATAACTCAGTAGTTTCAGTATATTCACAAGGTTATGCAACCATAACTACTGTCTGATTCCAGAACATTTTCATCACCCCAGTTCTCTTGGGTATAAACCTAGGAGTAGAATTGCTGGGCCACGTAGTAACTCTTTATTTAAATTTTTGAGTAACTGCCTGTTTTCCATAGTGATTTATCTTTTATTAATAACCTTTTAAAATTGAAATATAAGATGCATATAGAAAAGTGCCCATAAGTGTATAGCTTTCAGAATTATTACAAAATAAACATAGCTGTATAACCAGCACCCAAATCACAAACTAGAAAATTTCCAGGCCGGGCGTGGTGGCTCATACCTGTAATCCTAGCACTCTGGGAGGCTGAGGCAGATGGATCGTTCAAGGTCAGGAGTTCAAGACCAGCTTGAGCAAGAGCGAGACCCCGTGTCTACTAAAAATAGAAAGAAATTAATAGGCCAACTAAAAATATATATAGAAAAAATTAGCCCGGCATGGTGGTACATGCCTGTAGTCCCAGTTATTTGGGAGACTGAGGCAGAAGGATCACTTGAGCCCAGGAGTTTGAGGTTGCTGTGAGCTAGGCTGATGCCATGACACTCTAGCCTGGGCAACAGAGTGAGACTCTGTTTCAAAAAAAAAGAAAAAAGACAACTCAATAGAAAATTGGCAAAAGGCTTAGTCATATCTAAATGACCAATAATTACATGAAAATGTACATAACTACATTGGGGAAATTAAAACCACAATAAGATATCACTACATATTCACCATAATGGCTATAAGGAAGAAGGCAGATAATATCAAGTGTCAGCAAAGATGTGGTACAACCAGAACTTTCACATACTGTTTGTGTGAGTATAAATTGATATAGTCATTTTGGATAATGATTTGGCAGTATCTACTAAATCTAAACATATACATATCTATGACTCGGCCATTTCATTCCACTGTATATACCCAACACAAGTGGATAAATAGCTGTGGTTAGTCTTACAATGAAATATTATACAGCAATGAAAATTTAAATAATACTATTACATTCAGCAACATGAATGAATTTCATTAATATGTTGTTGAGTGAAAGAAGTCAGACACAAAAGAGTTTCTCACCTGACTTGTTTTTTTTCTTAGAGTTTTTCATTTATTTTGAAAATGAGTCCTTTGTTGATTATATGTATTGCAAATATTTTCTCCCACTCTATAGATTGCTTTTTTGCTCTCTTAAGTGTGTCTTTTGATGAACAGAAGTTCCTAATTTTAATCTAATCCAATGTACCAATCTTTTCCTTTATGGTTTGTGTCCTGTTAAGAAATCTTTACCTGCCCAAGGTAATGAAGATCAAGACCTTGTGGGAAGAGAGAGAGAGAGAGAAAAAGAGAGAGAGAGAGAGAGTGTGTGTGTGTCTGTATGGGGAGGTGGTGCATCACCCCATAAAGTAACATTTCTCAGGGCACTGTCACCCTACAGAAAGGCAGGCAGCAGGCAAGGTGGGGGCAGGGAGTTTACGAGAACGCAGCCGTCATGGGCTGTGTTCCCAGCTGTCAAGCGTGTAATCTGGTTTGAAAGAGAATCCCTTTGGTGGTGTAGGTCCTATAGAGAATACTGCAGGGTCCTCTAAATCACCTGTGCCTTACAGACCCAGCTGACTGTCCTTGTCCTCTCTTCTCCACTAAACAGGAAAAAAAATGAAATCTGCACTCCCGCACAGTGCTAGCGGCACAGGGCAGGGATCAAGAGCTTTCAGAGCCAGAATGCCTGCCTTACAGCTGTGGTTTTCTTTCTGTTATTAAACCTGATGCCTTTTTCTTTCCGATCTCTACCACATTGTTTCGTTTCCATTTGGGAAAAGGTTGAGCTGGCTGAACTGAGAGAGGTGCTAAACTAAAGTTCAGACTGGTTGTCCCCCTGCTAGGCTGGTCAGACCCCCTCCCTGAGCCAGAGCTGACAGAGCTGTTTGTTCTTCTTGGAGAAGGAGTGGGAGTAGAGAAAAGAAGGAATGAGAGTTGCTACTGCCCTTTCTGAGGGGCTGTGAGGATCCGTCCCCCCCAGGAAACCACTTTCGTCCCCTGAGCCCCTTTGCTGCTCGTTAGTTGCTCTCCAGACTAGAAAGCCATGGTTTGTGCTGGGGCTGGGTGGGGCTCCAGGGACAGTTTAGGCTCTGGCCCTCCAAAGGGGAGGGGGTGGTTATGGAGTGAGCAGAGGGTCACAGCTCAGTCTGTACCATTTGCTTGTCACCTTGAGAAGTTCCACCTTGTCTAGCAAAACCTCCTTTCAGAGGCAGCCACCACAAAGGGCTCTTATGAGAGCAGCTGCCCCCGCCCCCACCTCCACTTCCACTCCCTTTACCATTATTTTTCTTTTGGGGCAGAGCTGAGGGGCCTTCCTGCTATGACTCTGAGGGGCTGTACTTGTTTTAAAAGGAGATTCAGAGTCTAGAGCCTCCCCATACGAGAGATTGATTTCTCTCATTTTCCTGTACCCTTGGAGGATACTCAAGGGGTGAAGTAAGGCTTTCCTTCTCTAGAGAGCGTTTTGTCTTTCTCTCTCTCAGCCTGTTGAGCTATCTGGAGATTTAAGAAAGTTGGTGAGAGCTAGCTTCTAGTACTACTAGACCTTGGAACAAGAACCAACTTCCTTACAGGGGTCAGGGGTGGGATGGAGAAATGGATGTCTCATTGGGTGATTCTAAGAGGCATTTTGGTGTAATGGTTCAAGTGTAGGTTCTAGAGTTCAACTTTAAGGGTCTTCTACTTCCCCATTCTGCTGTTATCTTGGTCAAGTTACTTAACATCTTTGAGCCTTTGTTTTCTTGTATACAAAGTGGGAATGCTTTTAGTGTCTAACTGATAGGGTTATTGTGAAGGTTAATTGAGATGATGTATTAAAATTTGTAGCCTAGCACCTAGCACATAGAACGCATTTAAAAAGTGAGTTAATCTCACTAATATTATTCAAGCCTTCTGTTTAGACTTCTCTTTCTGGTCTTTCTTCCCATCCCCCCCTCTTTCGCCTGTGCAGTCTAGGGAGCTAGCAAGGCCTCAGGCTGAAGCAGAAAAATCTGAATAGTGTAAGTAGGACCTGGACTTTATCTCAAATTGTTATGAACTCTGCATCTTATCTTGCTCCATTGTATTTCCAGCCTTGAGAGAGAGAATGAAGCAGCAAGACGGTCCCAATTTGAAAGGAGGCCACAAAGAAAATGATTTATTAGTAGTGACTTGACTAGATTGTATACATGTATGCACCCATTCTCCCACCTTGTTTTAAAATGGGGGAGGGGCAAGATGCAGTATAATTTCATTAATTTTCAAGGTCCCTAAACATAAGACCAAGTTCAGGCTTTTCTGTCTTCTTTTCCCTTTTAGCCCAGCACTCAGGGGCTGGGGGCTAGTCACAGAGCATGGCAAGACCAGCAGCGGTGGGCAGAATGGTCAGAGAAGGCCTTCTTGGGGCACAGACCCAAACAAAGCTGAATCAGACCAAACACAGGAGTGGGGTCAGCTGTCTCCTTGATTTCACAGACAGACCTTCAAGGGCAGTGTGCCTTGTGTACTTAGGCTACTGTGTTCTCTCCCCAGTCACAAAGCTGTCTATCTGTAAACTGATAGAGTGGTATTCTGTGAGGGACAAAGAGCAGGCCCCCTCAGGGTTGGATCTTGCTCAGAGACAGAGTCAGCCACATGAAAATTTAAATGAGGAAATGAGGAGAAAGGAGAGTGAAATGGTTGTCTTTTAAAAATCTGGAAATCACTCACAGATTTTTCTCTGTCCTATTAATGTGTTTTCTCTCAAACTCTGAGGAAACTGTGAGATTAATCCCATCAAAAATCATTTGTCTATTAACTTTTTGTATGATGTATCTCCCGGTCATGTTTTTCTGTTTTTCAAATAGCCCATACTGAGTGTGTATTATTTAAAAATGGAAATGACATAGCTGAGCATTTTGTGCAAGTCACAGTAGGAAGCAGGAAATGGTGGTGAAGAGTTCCTGGCTGAAGCATTGTTAGAAAAGTTGGGCTATGTGGAATACTTTTGCTAAAATTCTGTGGGAAGCAATCTGCTTGTGCTTTGTGTGCCTGTGGAGAGAGAAGTAAGTAGCTTTACTCTCCACTGTTATACCTGCCCCCCAAAAGAGAGTGAGAGAATGAAGGTGAAACCTTGGCCTCTTAGATAGATCCTGAAGAATTGGGAGAATAACAGATCTTTGAGAAGCAACAAAAGCTGTTTCGAGTGGGTAAGGAGACATAATACATACTGAGCATGCTCCCTTTGCAAATCTCATCTCCTATAAGCCTTCTATCAGTCTCATAAAAGCAGGTGTTAGTCTCCTCATTTTTCTGGTGAGGGAACATAGGAAAAAGAGGTTAGTAACAGCTGATAACTGGCAAAGCCAGGATTTAAACCCAGGGCCTTTTGCTACAAAAACCATGATGCCTTGGTCTTTACTAGAGACTGAGGAGTAGCCTAGTGTGGTGATGCTGGACAGTGCACTACCTACAGGTTACTAGCTAGATTTCCATGACTCTGGCTCCCTGATCTGGGCCCTGATCACTCACTGGATTGTTAGAAGATCATTTGCTTTGGGATGCCAGTGGAGAAAAGTTAACACAGATGCTCCTCAACTTACAATGGGGTTATGTCCCAATAAACTCATCCTAAGCTGAAAATATTCTAAGTCGACAGTGCATTTTTGACTTAGGACATTTTAATTTTCAATGGATTTATCCAGAGGTACTCCAATTGTAAGTTGAGAGAATTGCTTTCACATCATCAGTAAAGTAGAAAAATTAAGTCAGGGACCATCTGTAATTGGATCAGATCCTGATTTCTCTATGTACTTTGCCATTGGGTATTTATTGAGCCTTCTTCGTTCAGTGTGCCTTGCAAAGGGAAGGAACAAACATTTCTTGGGGACTTACTCTATTCTCTCATTTAATCCTTTCACAAACTCTGTTATGTCCCTGTTGTTAAGTCTCAGGCCTTCTTCCCTCAACTCCCAATAGCTCTCTTTCCCTGCTTTCCCTTCTCTCTCTCAAAATAAGACATTAAGTATAATAACTTGCCCAAAGAGTCACAGCTCACAGATAAAAACCACCTTAGGTACAAATCCAAGTCTATGAGACTCTAAAGTCAGAACTTTAGTACACTTTTACTTCTCCCTTTTTTCCCCCCTAAGAATTTCTTTCCTAATTTCTGGATAGTCTTGCTTCTTCCTATTTGAGTTAGAAGCCACTTTCAACTTTCTTTTTTTACACACTGATGCTTTCCTTATGCATTGGGTTCACATTTCCTTCTGACTCTCACCCTTTTATAAGCTAGATCTGTGTTATGGATCCAGAGGCCATTTCAGGTTATCTTTAATTTAGAGGTTTCATTTTAGATGTCTGGATCATTCCTTTGTAGCATCTACTTTATTCCCTAGAGTGGAGTCATCCTTGACTCCTTTCACATCCTACACCTGGTCTATCACCTTGAAGGTATGTTGGCCATACCTGCAAATATATACAAAATCTTGTCTCTTCTTACCTCCCCCACTGCTCCCACCCTGGTCCAAGCTACCCTCATCTCTCACGTGATTATTATAGCAGCTTCCCAACTGGTCTGCCTACTTCTTCTCTTGCCTTTTTACACTCAGACTGATCCTTTTAAAATGTAAATCAGATCATTTCTCTCTTATGCTTATAAGCTCTAATGGTTTCTCATCTTACAGAATAAAAGATAATGTGCTTGGCCTGTGTGGTGGCTCACTCCTGTAATCCTAGCACTCTGGGAGGCTGAGGGGGGCGGATCGCTCAAGGTCAGGAGTTAGAAATCAGCCTGAGCAAGAGCAAGACCCCGTATCTACTAAAAAAAATAGAAATAAATTAATTGGCCAACTAAAAATATATAGAAAAAATTAGCTAGACATGGTGGCCCATGCCTCTAGTCCCAGCTATTTGGGAGGCTAAGGCAGGATGATCTCTTGAGCCCAGGAGTGTGAGGTTGCTGTGAGCTAGGCTGATGCCACGGCACTCTAGCCTAAGCAACAGAATGAGACTCTGTCTCTAAATAAATAAATAATGTTCTGCATTACTTCATGATTTCAAATAAACACAGACACATATCCACATGCCTACCCTGCTTTTCCTCTGATATAGGGTAAGCATCTGATTTATTGTTCAAATTAAGACATTCATAAGAGAGAAAGGGAGCTCTATTAGTAATTAAAGGGACAATAAACGTAAACTGGGACTTTCTCAGGCAAATTGGGAATCCGGTCACTTGACCCAAGTAACCACATGGATCAGTCTCTTATTTGGGTCTTTTTGTAATGTCACCCTCTTCGTGAGGCCTTCCTTCACCTCCGTTTAAAATTATAACATTACTGCCCTCAGTCCATATGCATTTGCTAATTTATTTTTCTCCATGGTACTATCACTATCTGACGGAGTGTAAGTTTTAATTAGCTATATATTAATATTTGTTGTTGATCTCCCCTCTAGAATGTAAACTTCAAGAGGGCAGGATTTTTATCTCTTTTGTTCACTACACTATATTCCCAGCATCTAAATAGTCCTGAACACCATAGTAGATGGTCAGTAAATATTTGTAAAATATGAATGGATTGGCAGAGGAGGAGTTGTGTTTCTTGAAGAGTCTTTCTCACTAGCCTCCTCTTCCTCAGTCATTTTGTTGTTCCTTTCTCTTTATGTTGGCAAATCTTCTGGCAATTTGAGACCTTAGAAGAGTTTTCTAATGTGCTCTTATCCCTAAGAAATGCTAATGATAAACATTACCACGATTTCCTAAACTGAGACTTGGGCTCCCTTGGGAAGGAAGTTTGTATCCAGACCAGCAGTGTTTGCCACATTACGAGAGGAATTTTTGCCCTTAGGGAAGTCACGTGTTGGGGGCCCTGCCCTGGCGGTTGTGATATTGTGACGGTCAGTGCCAGGCCCTTGGGGCTGTGCCAGTTTCTGGGGCTGGTGCCAGAATCACAGACCTGTTCAAAGGCTGATGCTGGAGAGCTCCAGTTAGTTTGTTTTCCTTTTTTCTTCTGTCTGTTAAATCTGTATCCTCAGACTATGAGCCCTTATTTATAGGGTAAGCAGTAGTATACCAGGGTCTAGCCTTTCTTACCCAGGATTCTAAAAGTTTCTCTTCTTTTTTTTTCTTTTTGAGGCAGGGTGCCTCTGTCACCCAGACTGGAGCGCAGTGGCCTGATCATAGCTCACTGCAGTGTTCAACTCCTGGGCTTGAGTGATCCTCCCGCCTCAGCCTGAGTAGATAGGACTAAAGGCACATACCACCACACCCAGCTAATTTTTTTTTTTTTTTTTTTGAGACAAGGTCTCGCTATGTTGCCCAGGCTGGTGTCCAACTCCTGGCCTTAAGCAATTCTCTTGCCTTAGCCTCCCAAATTGCTGGGATTACAAGCATGAGCCACCACACAGGTCTAAAAGTTTCTTTTCTGAAACGGTCTCAGAGGAAAGGAGGGGTGAAAGTGGAAGGCGAGGCAAACCACTTAATTCTAGTTGCAAGTAACAGGTGGGATCTCTCCAACAAATCCTGAGGGAGTCTTAGAATTTCTGGACCACTGGGAAAGAGTTTCAGGCTTGATGAAGATGAGAGTTATGGGAAGTTTAGGCCCTAGGAACCAAGATGGGCTGCAGTAGGGACATGAAGGGGAAGTAAAATGCCCTATAGGATTTCTGTAACTTTGGTTTTCCTAAAGTTTCTGATATTGCTGTATAGCAGGAACTAAATTCTTAGTGAATTGGAGATGGGAGAGTAAAATAGCTCTTGTGGCTTTGTACTAGAAGTAAGTAGTCAAGAAGTACTCAAAGAGTTTAAGTCAGTGTAACAGAAAGAGCCTGAAAACGGAAACCTAAAGGAAGCTTCTGATTCATCATCATTGTATCAATATTAGTTTGGAGCTAGGGAAGCTTTGGCAAACAGTTATATAGTAGAGAAAGCCACTTTATGAAACAAAAGGAAATTCCCAGGGGTGCAGCCTTAATTCAGAAAATGAAGTCTTTTGCAATCCATCCAGTGAATGTGAACTTAGCTGTCTAGTCTCATTTCCCATGAGATATATCCATATATCCTATCTTTTCACAAGCTCACAAGCTTCCAGCACCCTCGGAATCTAACTTTGCAAGGCTTACCTTGATATCACCACCTCTGCAGCTTTTTGCAGGACTCTTAGTCAAAATTTATCCCTTTCTTCTTCTCTGGGTTCCTGTTACCCTTTGTTTATCACTCTGCTTTAGCAAGTCACAGAAAACAGAACAAAAACAAGACAACATGTATCTACCTATTTCCCACATGCAGATATGAACTCTGAGGTAGGGACGCTTGACTTGTTTATCTTTGTGTTAACTCAGACCTATTGTGAGGAGGGAAGGATTGATGCACCTGTTTGCCCTGCCCCTGGTCCTGCGGTGCTTGGCGTACAGTAGAATGTCAGTAACCTTTTTGCTGACTAGAATTGGTTCTGGCTTAATCAGATGAACACGTTATATGAATAGGCTGACCTAACTCTTCTTTCCCGCCCCACTCTGGGCAGTGACCCGCTTTGTGGCTGGTACACCGTGCTCCTGGCTCAATCGTACTTATAGCAGGGGTACTGTTTGCTTTGCTTAGTCCTGACTCCAGCATTCTCCCTTTGATCTCTGCCGCCTGGCCCAGCCAGCCCCTGCCATTGTCCTGCCCAGGGAGCTAATGTTTCTGCTTCCCAGGCTCAGGCTTCTCTACCTCTCTTCCCTAGCTAGCATATTCTGAGATGCCCAAGGGATCCACGATGGTAAGAAACAGCTAGAATGGGATTAAGGGTATGGCCTCTCAGCCCCTAAGGTTACCAGCCCAGACCACCTGCCTCCTTTTTTATTGTCACCTTGGGGAGTTTGTTCCTTAGCTGGATGGCAGAGGATTTGGGATATGAGGGATTGTAGGCTGTGATACTGGGAGAGGCTGGACTGCCCTTTTGACTAAAATTCTGTTGTTCAGAGAAGTAAATAGAGTTGTTATTATATTTGTAAGCCCTGAAGTCAGACTGCCTGGATTCTAATCCTGCTCTATCACTTACTAGCTTTGACTAAGTACTTTAGCCAGATGGGGTCAGCTAGTGACTACCATGTTCATCATTCCCAAGTAGTTATTAAGCCCTTATCGTGGGCTAGGGGATGTTCTAGTGTTAAGGCAAGTGTACAGCTCTTGACCGAGGAAAGAACTGAGCGGCATATGGAGAGTCAGAGAACAGTCATTATTCTTCCACAGCAGGCTCAGCACAGCTAGTGTTGCAGCTCTCCTCCCATCTTCTGATCTTCTGCCCTCCTTCCTTGTTCTCCTCCTGCTTTTATACCCTTGGTAGGGCTCAAAAAGCGTCCAATCAACTACAAACTTTAACATCCAATCAGCAACAAGCTTTAACATCCAATCAGTAACAGTGGGATTCAAAAATTACCCAATCAGGATCACGCGAGCAGCCTGACTGGGGGACAGGAGCAGGTAGCCCAGCTTTAAGCGATGGCCCTGACAGTGGACTTCGGCATGGGGGCCCAGACACATTGACGCGAGAGCCGGGACAGCAGGCATACGGGAGGCCTGGCCCCAGCAGTGCACACCCACAGAGGCCTCCAGCCAACCCTGCACAGCACCGTCCTGCGGGGATGCAGAGCGGTGGCGAGGCAGCAAGCGGCCGTCCCAGCGCCTGACGCTTTCCGCGTCACTAGAGGCCAGGGAAATAGTAGTAAATAAGACAAAAACAGGTTAATACATTTAAAGTTCTTAGGGCAGTGCCTAGCACATAGTACTGGGCAAATATAGCAATATTCTGTTTCTAGTACTTTCTTGAGAATAGGTACCCTGTGGGATATCTTTGCCAGCAACCGAAGGACCAGATCTCTCTGAGAAGGGGAAGGATAGAGAAAGGGCAGCACTGGCTTTAATAGCCACACACTTCGGTGCTTCATTTTGAGGTGAAATACACAAGCTGGGTAAAGACGACCCTGGGAATTTATGTATCTGTTTAGTTCCATAGACCAGGAAAATGACCCTAGACTGCCTCATTCTGCCTAACCCATCTGAAAAGACAGCACACTGCCTACCAAGCTGTGTATGAGTGACCCTAAGGGAGGCTACATTTCTTGGCAATATGAAGGGAGAGCCTAGAGGCTCAAGATACAAGGAAAGAGAACAGCTGTTTCCCTCTCCACTAGCAGGGCTCTCTGGCTACAGATGGGAAGACCTTCTTATGGAGGAGGTGGCTTGGGGGTTAGAGAGCTGAGCCTAGGAAGAAGAGTGAGGCAGAGTGGAGGTGGCGTGGGCCTGACAGTTGCCTTCCCCGTTTCAGTATGTTCCTCAGAGGGAGCTCTGCACTCCTGAGCGATAACTGCTGGAGGCAAGTTTGGACTCAAGGCTCCTGGTCTGTTGTCTGTAGTTTCCAGTGACAGTCTAAGCCTGGTACAGTCGTTATGGGGGCAGGGTTGAAGTAGAAAGCTATGTTATGTTTCCTGGGGATCAACAAGCATTTCAGCCACCTTCACACTCGAGGAAAGATAACTGCATAAAGCCAACTGTGGTTCCGCACCTGCGTCCCTGCCCCTCATACTTTCTCTTTCGTTCTTCTTCCACAGAGGGTTTTCAGAAATGAATGCCCTTGCAGCACAAAAAAGGTGCCCTTGACATGAGATACAGGACAATCCAAGATTCTTGGGTGGGTTCCCACGTGAGCTGCCAACGTGGCTGCTCTTGGGGACTGGCTAACTGGGCTGGCAACCATGATGATTTGCATGCACAGGGACAGGTGACATCGTTCTGGGCTCTTTCCAAGATTCTAAAGTGCAGACGGGTTTGGGATCGTAGGACACCATACTCTTTCATCTCATTTTTATTGTACTTTGTTCAGTCTTCAGCTATTACTTCAACTCAGTTCAGCCAAGTATATGAAACTACAACTTGACAAAGCATTTTTCTATGGATATAAATCCACAGTTCATTCCATGGTGAAAGAAACATAAATATAATGTAATTGTAGCAGTGTTTCTCACTCCTTTTCTCATTGTCACTTCCCTAAGAAACATTTTAAGATTTTTTCCCCCCCAATCACCCCCTCTCAGAAAATTTTAATGCCACAGATATACCAAAAATCTGTTTATGTACCACGTGTATATCTGTGTTTTATATTTTAAAACAGTATGTTTTTTTACACTCAAAAAGCAGTTTTCACTCCTTTGGGAGAAATATCACCCCTGTTGAGAGTGTGGGTTCTAGTAAAGCACAATGGGATTGCAATGGGGAATATAAAATGGCGGGTGAGCCTCAAAATCTCTGTTGACTTTATTTCTCCCAGCACCTCTGACTGAACAACACAACTCCATGATTTTTTCTTATCTGTCAGTCTGTCATTCCCATTTTGCTCTCTCTCCCCTGTCCTGGATTTTATCCTTTTTCTCTCTCTAGTGTGGAAGTTTAGGAATCTGTACGACTCAGGGACAATGTAGGGAAGGTGATTTCCTAAAACTGTCCTCTGAGAAGTCATCCCTTTGGAAAAAAGAGCCTAGAGACCTATGGGATATTCATGGAAAAACATGGTAGACCAAGTAAGGATTGGGGGAAATGTTTGGAGTTGCCCTTCAAAGGAGAAGCCCTCCCAAGAAGTCTTTATATTGGTCCCAACAGGCTTGGATATGGACGCCCCCTATTGGATATAACTGCTTTATATAAATTTGTTTGGGGGTGATGCCATTTCTGCCAGTGAGATCAGATCTCTTTTCTCTGGCTATGTACAGTGTAACCAGTGACAGCATCTTCTTTCCTCTACAGAAACTACCAGCGGCATGCAGCATTGGTGATGGAAGGCCCTTTGTCCTGAATCTGCAGAGTCTCTATGTGGCAGTCACCAAACAAGAGGTCCAAGTGGGACAGAAGCATCAAGACACTGGTGAGTACCCAAAGGTGCCTGGTCTGCCTGAGGTTAGAGTTAGGGTCTAGCTTCATGCTGTCCAACATGATTCTGTAGCCATGTGAAACTATTTAAATTTAAATGAATAAAAATTTTAAAAATTAAAAAATTATTTCCTCATTTGTACTAGCCATACTCAGGGTAGCCACATGAGGCTAGTAGTCACCAAGTTGGACAGTGCAGATACAGAACATTTCCATCATTGTGAAAGTTCTGTTAGATGGCACTGGTGTAGGTGGTCAGGAGGGTTAGTGAGAGAACCAGGAGAAAGATTAATCTCCCTACCTGAGGCGTCTCAGGGAATATGTAGAAAAACAGTTGGCTATTGTGAGTCAAGGAAACTCTTATCCTGCCTGCTGAAAGTGGGCTTGAGGAATCTTCAGTGTCTAATAGAAACAGGGCTTTCTGAAAGGGAGCTGGAAATCCAGTACCAAACCCTGGCCTTTATCAGAATGCTTGATAAATGCTAATGTCCACCTCGTAAGAAGAAGGAATTTATCACTAACTTCTTCTTTTTTTTTGAGAGAGAGAGTCTCTGTTACCTGGGCCATCATGCCTGGTCTATCACTATCTTCTATTGATCATTCTGATTTCAGGAGATCCTCAGACCTCAAGCAGTACCTTCCTTCAAGGAACTGATAGCCAGTTGCTGAACCAGCCAGAACAACCGGTCTCCTCAGCACCAGCCCTCTCAGCGCCACAGAAAGAGCCCACAGTGAGTCATGAGCAGCTTCCTGGGTGGCGTTCCGAGAGTTGGAGGAGTTGACATCTATAGCCCCTGAGCCAGTGCTTCCTGTAATTGCCACTTAGTTGACACTGCCTCAACAATACTGAGGGATATTTGTGACCAGGCATCCAAATAGTGTATGTCTAGATGGAGAGTCATGGTCTGTCATATCTTTCCTTGCTGTCTCCTCTCTGCAGTTCTAGTACTAAATGATGAGCCTCGACTCCCTTTTCACTTTTTCCCACTCCCAGTGGTGGTGGTCTGTGAGTTGGTTCGTTGGGGGAGAAGGGACATATGCATCCCCTGCTCAGAGTCTTATATCACAATTACTGACTGACATAGACTTCGAAACACCCATGTCAGATACTTCCAGAAGGTCTTGTTCTAACTAGGAGCCATAAGAAGAAGAAAGTTCCATTCCTAAATTAAGTGAAACTGCTTCAAAACCCCTATTAACTTGGGTTCCTTTTTTTCTAGGGTACTTCAGGCCCTATTCAGAGACCTCAGCTGTCAAAGCTCAAGAGGAAGAAGCCAAGGGGTCTCTTCAGTTAACCTGGTGTTGTCTCAGCTGCTGAGGACGGCCTTGGAGAATAATAGCTTCTAAGCTTCTCCTTCAAAGGAGCTCACATGACAGAAACATCTCTAAAACAGGGTTATACAGTCAGAATCCACTATAAGGGCAAGAGAACTGAAGTTCATGTTGACAGGCTGCCTGAATGAGGACTGTTAACCAAGGGAAGCTTGGCTCCAACCCGCTGGGCATTGGCCTTCCCTATTCAAGTGGAAGCCAGTCTCTGAGAATCTCATGCCCTCCTCTCTTTTGGTGGAGGTTCTCTAGACCCAGGACCCTGTCATAGAATTTAGGCAGGTCAGCAAAAAGGCACGACATGCTCAGGAAGCTGTGGCTATCTTTCTTAAGAGTCTCTAGCCAGTCCCAGATGCTCCTCAGAGACCCACTTCTCTCTTTAGTGTGGAATAAAAAGCACTCACACTCCCCTGCTTTTGAGATCACTTATTCTGTGAAACTCATAACCCACCTCACTTCACTGGGCTTCACCTCATTGTTATCTCTGGATGAGTCTGTGCCCTCAGTCCAGGACTTCAGATTATTCTTCTTTGCTAAAGCCTAAGCTAAGCCTCCATTCAGAAACTTTGGTCTCAAGAACTCTCTTCATGGTGGGCACCAGACAGACAAATGACTGCTGCTCTCCTATGCCAAAGTTGGATATGTTTTTCTCTTTGTTTCCAAGGCGTAGACAACAGGTTAAACCACAGTGTGGGATGAAATTACAAAGAACTTCAAGCACTAGGGCTGAAGTAGGTTCCCACTGGAGTGGAAGAAAAAGGAATTTTTACTTTCTTGTTCTCCACTCCACTTCAAATAACATGTAACTAGAAGAACTAGGAAAGATAGGAAAAGATGACAGGAACAGGAAATGACCATAGGAGTTCCCAGGGACAACAGAACGGGCCTCTAGAACTAATAGTGCCTAGTAGGAAAAAATGTACAGGCTGCAAGAGATAGACAGGGTCTTAGGAGAGTCAACTCTTCAGCACCCCAGGATTAGCAGAATCCCTTGACCTTCTCTGCTGGGTTTTCCTCTGTAGGTAAGACCATCTGAAACTTTACCCTGGAGAGACAGGAACAAAAGTAGAACTCGTTCAAAAGAACTGTTAGGTAGAGGAAGGGGTAGGAGCATAATACAGAGGCCCTCTCTGGTTTATTTATTTTGATGGTCAAATACCTCCGCATTCATATGTCCTCTCTAGCTGGGATTGGTGTTTCTGTCCTGATGTCAAGTCATGGGGAGAGGATGATCAAACAATAATAAAATAATTATTATAATATGAACAATAATAATAAACAACTAATATACACCTAACATTGAATCCTCACTACCTCATATCAGGAAGACACTGCTAACCCACTAGGAAATGGAGTCTTGAAGTGATTAAGTGACATATTAAAGGTAATAAGGGAAAGCCAGAATTTGAACCCAGATAGCATTATTATATACATTAATGAAAGCATTTCCCAAAAGGATATCAGGTCTTTCTTTCCAGTCTTCTACTGGAACCACCATTATCCTATGTTACTGCCTCCTTTTACTAGGATGCTGTACTCCCTGTGGGCTCTTCAAGGCAGGTGCCCTTGAAGACTCCAGGACTTACTCCCAGGCCTTTTCCTGGTAGTAGAGTCTAAAAGCTCCACCAGCTCATTCCCAGTTACTGTTGATAACTTTTCCTTACCACTAGACCACAGTCCCCCGGGGTGTGCCCTGTGGCCCTGATGGTCATCAAAGTGAATTGGGAACTGTGTAAAAACAGTGTGTCAGCTGGCTCAGTTTCTGCTTTAGTTTCTTTTCAGCACAATTTAAATAGCCAGATTTCAGTGTCTATGGGATGTAAGACCATATAGAAAATGGAAAGGCCTCCCCAGCAAGCTTGGAGAGAATATGGGTTCTTCACCCTGGATACTCCCTGTGCTCTCAGAACACAGTCTCAAGAGCAGGCATTTTTAATCATAGGGGACCCAGAGGCCTGTGAGTCCCCAAAAATTGTAGGTAAAATCCTAAACGCATAACTTTGTTCATGTTCTCAAAAGAATGTGTGACTTTTTAAAAAGGTTAGAGTACGCCTAGGTACCTTCCCTCCACTGCCTCCTTTATTCCCAAGGGTCGCTGCCTCCACCAGGGTATTGCTTAAATAGGTTGTCAGAGAAACATTGCTGCCAGAGGCCCTGACTCAGGCATTCTTGCCCTGAAGCCCTTACCCCTCAAAGCTAGGGGTGGTGGTTGAGAATCATTCATCCCAAGGCAACTCCAGGGAAATCCCTGCTTTGACAAATTGGCCTAGCCAGGCTGTATTCCAGCCCTGCCCCCTGGTTTGGGCCCCTCCCTGAGGCCCCCAGCCTGGCCCAACCCCCACTCCAATGCACATAAAAGGGTCGAATTCTCGTGGCTGCTCCATAAATTTTATTCCGTAAATATTAGTTTTCCCTGTGTTTAATAAAGCAGTGGCCCACCTCCCCGCCTACCCGCCCGCTCCCCGGGGCCGGGGCTGGGGCCAGGGGCTGGCTGGTGGGAGAAGGGACTCTTTCAATTGCTTTGGAGTATTTTTAGAAAAAAAAATAATATAAGGTGGTTTACACGAGCAAGCCAGCAAACCAGGAGCAGGACTTGGGACCTCGAGGAAGTTCCTGCAGGAATTTGACCTAAAAAGTAGAGAAATAGCGCCACCTAGGTTGCAAGGCCTACTTGGCCTTGCTGGCTGGTCCCCCCACAGTCAGCTAGGACAGTCATTCTTTGCTGGGAGAGAAAGTCTCATCCCTTTGCACTTTACCAGAGTAGCACCTCCTTTTCTCATGCCTCACTGAGGGCTTTCCCAGCAACACTTAAATGCAGAGCTCAAGCTGCGTCCTAGAAAATCCCACCAGGGTCATTCTCTTCTCCTGTCACCAGGCAGCCAGTCTCCCAGATCAAGGAGTGTTTCCAAAGGATAGTACAGTCATCGAGAAGGGAGGAAGAAACTCTCTAGTCTCCATCTTCCCCTGAGTTCCCAGGAGCTAGCCCTAGAATTCCTGGTGTATTCGGAGGCCAAGAGTGAGACCTGTGGTCTTGCGCTCTGGGCTGGGAAAGCGTCCCCTGGCTCCTACTAGGATCCTGGGCCGTGAGCCTCCAGTCAGCAATGAGGGGAGGGGAGATGCTTGCATCTCCTGAGTACTCAGCCCTACTGCTACTCGTTTTTATCCTGTGGTACGTTTGGACTCCCTTTTCTTTCCTTCCTGTTCACTTAAACCTCCCATTTCCCAAGCCTTTACTACCTGCTCCTTAGACCAGGTTTGGTGGGAGATAAGCAGGAGCCCCTGTCTCCCCTCTGCACAGAGACGGCGGGAGGAGTGGGGAATGGAAAAGGCTGTGCCTCTCCTCCTGGTTCTGGGTTTGGTCTCATTCCTCACATTGTCACCAGAGACACTTCTCTCCACTTACTCTGTTCCTCATTTTCTCCTACTTGCAAAACTAGGAAGATTTGCTTCAGAGAATATAGGGGCAACCTAAATGCTCTCGATGACCCTTCCTTGTCATATGGTAAGCTCATTTGATCTGTTCTGCTTTCCCCTCACTATTTGTGCTATTAATGTAGTCTGTGCTGATAGACACATTGCCTTTGTGTTTTTTTTGCTTTTCATCCTTTCATTAGATTATACTCTTTGAGAACATGATCAGTTTCTAATCCTAAATCAGAAAATATCACTGTGGTGGTATACTATTAAAGGATACAACTTTGTTAACTGGTTTTGATACAATCAGGATATATTTCTCTAAGCTCTGCTCTGAAGTCATTCCTATCTTCTAATTTTCCTGAAGAAGAAACTTCAGGAGTAAGTGACATACTGCAAGGAAGCCACCATACTCAGAGCTCAAGAACCTGGTTCCTAGTCCCTGTTACTAACATCCGTAGGTGTGTGAGCTGGCAAAATTGTAACAGACTTGCTAGATCCTTAAGCACGGAGGGGAAGGCAGGAAGAGAAGGGAGCCCACACTTTAGAAGGAAGGGGGTTCCCTAGTTGCTGTGACTGCCCTGGAAGCTGCCACAGGATACTCTAGCCCTGGGCTCCTTTTGCTCTGTTTCTTCCTTGTTCTCTTGGCCAGGCCCTCAGAAGATCTCACCATGAGGGGACACATCTAGTGAGGGGAGGGTATGAGGTAGCTTGTCTGTGTGTGAGGTGAAAGGACCCCTCTTATCTGAGGAACTAGAAGTCCATCTTTCCTCTTTTTCATCCCAGAACCTTTGGAGGAATACTTTCCTGTCTTTTGAGACTTTCTGTACAGTGCTCTTTTGTGTAGCCCCTCAGTTCTGGGGTCTCATTTCTCCACCCTGGCGCATGGGAAGTCATTGGGTAACACCAAAGTATTCTAGCAAAGGCCTAGTCGCCCTTTTGAGTTATTAAGTCCCACCCTCACTCAGTTTCTCTATCTGGAGCCCAACAGATTTTGCTCTCCTTCCACCCCCGCCCCCTAGGCCCCTTTGAATGAGTGCTAGCCTCCCAGCACCCAACTCTCATGGGTTCTGGAGAATCTGGGCTAGCCTACCAGGGGAACCCGGAAGAGACATTGGAAGAACTCCAGGGTGTGGGGAGCACACAGTCATTGACTCACCTGGGAAGATTGTGCCAGGATTACTTGTCCTGCTGGGCCAAGGGCCAGTAGTTAAGGGAGCGTGCAGTGCCATACTCTTCCTCCCTCCCCCCATTTTGGGGCCCAAAACAGTAGTGGGGTGCAAATTAGGAAGTAGAGTTTGGGGGCTGCTGAGAGTCCCTTCTGAAATCTGGGTGTATATTTACTTTTTCATATTGGCAGCTAGAAGGGGAAGCCCATCCCAGCTCAGCATTGTTGTCTAACATGGTTAATCAGATCCTATAATCCTGCTGTGGAAATATTGGGCCTCACTCAGAACAATAGAGACCAAGAATATTGTGGTTAAATTTCAACCAACTGCCTCCCTTGCCTGTTTGCCTAACCCCTACCCCCCTCTCCAGGGCCAGAGTCCTCCTAGCTTTATGGACCCCTGATAGGATCGAGGGCCAGTCAGAAATCGGTGACAGGAGAGGGGGGAATGGAGTAGGGGAAGGGTAATCCTCTTGACTAGCACTCCATCCTGCCTTTCCCTCCCACCTCAGGCCTTGAAGGGTGAGCAGGGGATGGTGAGAAGGGTTAAAACAAGTAGGGAAGCCCTGCAGGGTGTGGGTCTAGCTCAGGGGTCAAGAGCAGGACTGCTGGGAATCCTGGGTGGTAAGGAGCTTCCTTACTCAAGACAGAAGCAGCCTAACGCCACGTAAGAAGGAGAGACTGCCAGTTTCATTATTATTGCCACCTGGTGCTCCCAGGGCACAATTGGTCCTATGTCACATATGGGAGGAGTGGGAAGGTACTAGCTGGCTGGTAATAAAGATTTTATGTTTCTTTAGTAACCTAACAGCAATATCAATAATAACAGTGCGATGATATATGAGGGTGATATTGATGACCCAACTTGAGTGGTTTTATGGTGGTGGTAATGTCCCATTGTGTTGCTCTCTGTAATAGGTATGAATTAAATGTGGCAGGATAATTTGCATAATTAGAATAGCTGGTCAAAGGGAACAGATCATTTAAGGGGAAAGCTGTACAATGGTATTTTGAATTTAAAACATGCAGTGTCTGGATTGTGCTAAAGAGAAACTTTAACGCAGTGATATGTTTGGCAAAAGGCAGAGCAGGCTCCTCTTGCTAGGGCACTCTGCTTGTGAAGTGGCTGACTTTGAGCTTGTATTATAATTGGCTGTCATGCACCCAGGGTGCGCTGGGCACAAGGTGCAGCCACACTGCTTTTGGAGGTGTCACCAGTCAATGAGGTGAAGTGCAGTGAGGCCCCAGTACCAGCACTGTGGACTATTGAACGGTCAAAGTGTATGTGCATTTTTAGGATCTGAAGAATGAAAATAGCAGAACGGTGCCAAACGAAACTATTTACTTAATCTGTTCATATAGGGTGGGGGTGGAGCAACAGCAGAGAACACTCGAGGATGTTTCTCACCTAGGGTGCTGCGTGATGATTCAGGGACTAGCATGGCTCCTGTGGGTCACTCATCAAAGCTATTCTGAAGCAGGGACTGCTTGGTGGGAGCTAAGCTTCGCACCAGAAGACATCTGGGAAGCAGTTCCTGGGAGTGAGAATCTAAGATATGAGGCGTGCATGCTTCTGGATGGGAATCTCAAAAATAACGTAATGGCAGTCATCAAATGGAATTGAAGCAGGTAGAGAAACTGGTATCAAAATGATCTAAAGATGATGGGAAACATTTCAACAGTTAGGCACCCTGGATAATTAATGGGAAGAACTCCACAGGAAGACAGAGACTCACTGGAAGCTCCAGAGAATGGGCCATTTACTGAGGAGGAAGGTGGATCTAGGAAGCCACTTGGTTGGTTAAACCTCACGTTGTTCATAGACTTGAATTGCAAATAGGAAAATCCAATTGGAAAACATTCTAGATCAGTACAAAGGAATGGCATAGGCTTGTTGAGAATGAGATAGAGAAACTCATATTCAACAAGAAACAGGAAGCATTAAACAGGCATTAACTCAAGTCTTGTATTTACTGAGTACTTATTCACTAGCATCCCCCCAACAGGGGCTTTATGCTTGCTGGATGGCTGCAAAGGCATACTCCCTGTTTTCAATAAGCCTACAATCCAAAGTTGATATTTAAAGGATAGAGTTTCCCTCCATTTTTTTCCAGGTGTATGAGGTAGGGCTATGACAATGTGTCTCTCTTTGTTTTTTAAGTTTAAAGAATCCTATGTATAAATACTGTTTTGTTATCTATTTTTACTTAACTGTATTGGGGTCTGTATTCACATGTCAATACACAGATCTCTTTAAAGGGTAAAGTTCTTCACTCTGAGCTGTATAAAAAGTTTGAAAACACCCCACGATCAGGACGTAGAAAGTCAAGCTCACTCATTCCATCACCCTGCCACACACCCCACCTCAGCCCCCAGCTTTATCTTCTTCAGTCACCATGGTCTCCTTGCTGTTTCTCTGACATGCCAAGCCTTTGCTCTACACAGTTCTGTCTGCCTAGAATGCTCTTCCCCTAGGTACCCACTTGGTTGAAACCTTCACCTCTCTCAAGTCTTTGCTGAGATGGCACCTTCTCAGTGAGACCTATACTGACCATTCTACTTAATGGAGCAACCTGCCTTCTGACCTTGTGTCCTCCTCCCCCAACAAGCTGGCTGCACCCCCAATTCTTTCACCCTATTTTATGTGTTTTGCTCATAGTCCTTCCTTATTACCTTCTGACACATCATTATTATTACAGATGGTCCCTAACGTATGATGGTTTGACTTGATTTTTTGACTTTACGGTGATGAGAAAGCGATACTCATTCAGTAGAAACGGTGTCTTGAGAACCCATACAGCCATTCTGCTTTTCACTTTCAATACAGTATTCAGTAAATTACATGAGATAGTTAACACTTTATCATAAAATAGGCTTTGTGGTAGATGATTTCCCCAACTGTAGGCTAATGTAAGTGTTCTGAACACATTTAAAGAAGGGTAGGCTAAGCTATGATGTTTAGTAGGTTAGGTGTGTTAAGTGCATTTTCAACTTACTTACAATGTGTTTATCAGGACATAGCCCCATTGTAAATTGAAGAGCATCTGTATATCTTGCTTTTTAATTATCTAGCTCCCCAACTCCTTACTACTAGATAAAGCTCCATGAGGGCAGGGATCCTTTTTGTTTTGTTTTATTTTTGTTCTCTCACATTCCAAGCACCTAGAACAATGTCTGGCACTTAGTAGGTTCTCAAAATTTTTTTTGTGTGTAGTGAATAAATGAAGAAAGATTATTATACACACACACCCCTGTTCACATCAGTAGTATCTTGGGGTGGTTTTAGAAATTTGTGGCTATAAAATAATAGTCTTGGTTATTTGGGGCAACCTGTTGTAGGGTGGGAGTGAGGGTTAAATACCATTTTGTTAGCTAACCATAATGGAATGAATTTGTCATTTTGTAGAAACTAAGAATACAAATTATTAAAAAGCAAGTGACTACTTTCTTGCTTTCTTTGGCTACAAATCCTCAGCATCCCTAGGGTGCCCTCTGTACCAGGAGGGATGAGTGAGTGTGGGTGGACTAGTAGTTAAGGGGTGGCACGTCAGCAGAGTCACTTGATATAAAAGAGTGGTACCCACCCTTACTGAACAGTCACTGAACTAGCATTTTCCAAGGTTTTCTGTTAAGGAACTAATTTCTTCCCAAATAGAGACACTAGGGTAGAAATAAAGCTTACTAGTTAGTAAATATGTTATAATTTTATGTACAGAAATACATTTATATGTATGTCTTTCTATCCACAAATGCCTTTCTGTAAGATGAGAGTTTCCCACAATCTTTAGTCCCTGACTCGAGGGGAAAACAGTCATTGTAACTAATTCTGCTGCCTTTTCCTAACTTTTCAAAGTCATCAAAGCAAGGTTTTTAGTGCCTGGCTCTCTCTGAAGTACCTTGTAATGAGCTTATTGTTTGGCAAAGGCAAGTTGACATCCCCATTTCTAATCAATAGCTAGCTTTCAAAGCATTGTTAATTTTGAGTGGCTCTAATTGGATCTCCAGTTGTGTTCTGGACTGACCAGAGGCTTGAAAAACAGGCATGCTTTCATTTCTGCATATGGGCCAAATTTGGAGTTGCTAACCTCTTCAAAAAATCAACAATAGAAGTCTGAGTGATCCCAACCAGTTGGGGAAATGGTCAGTCAAAGAAAGAATGAGGTCTTAAAAGCCGAAGAAGAAGGTAAGAACTCTTGAAAGAGGAAAAACAGTTCCTTAGATTTAGAAGAGAAAATTGTTGACTTGAACAGAGGTCAACAACCCAGCTTGCCTGCCCTAGGAGTCACTCACTGAGAAACTGTGTTATTATGAAGTCAAACAGGCTTGGATTCCAACTCCAACTCCCTTGCATGCAAGCTCTGAACCTCAGTTTCCTCACTGATAAAATTAAGATAATGGTATCAACTTCATGAGGTTTTGGTAACAGTTCTGTGAGATGATATCAGGGTTTTCTCCCTTGCCTAGATCATCTAACTTGGCTCCTCATCATTACTAGAGCCACCATCTTGCTTGTACCAGTCCCCTTTCCTGACTATCCTCTTCATTCCTTTTAGTCATTCCCTCCCTTCCTTCAGAACTGATTTTGTCCAAGAGCTCTAACCCCAGGCTAATTGTTTCTTAATTCTATATTCTCCTAGACCAAATTCATCTTATCTGTTGACCTATCTAGTTTATAATGCATTATTCTGTACTCATTTATGTGTGGCATTTGTGGCTTGTAATTGCCATTTACTTTTGTGATTTATCTTTAAGGTTAAATAGTAAATTCCTTGAGGACAACAACTATATCTTCTACTTTTCTGTTTGCATTCTGTATCCCATGTGCCTATACACTGCCGTGTCCAGGTAGATGCTCCCTAATGGAAAGATGTAGGGCCTTCTAATCACCACTGCTATCTTGGGGCACACACACATAGGAGCATCTTGCTGTATTCTCCCTGGACAAGTAATAGGAATCAAAGAACTGCTGCTACCCCTAAGCAAACCCAGCAGAGGTTAAAAGTGAATTATACTAACATTTGTACTTTACAGCTTGTATTTTTTAACCCTCTCTAACAACCCTATGAGGTAGGCGATATTATTCTCATTTTATAGATGAGAAAACTGAAGTTGAGAGAATTACCAAGTGACTTGCCCAAAGTCATACAGGTAGAAGGTAGCAAAGACAGTATTCAGGCACGAGTCTGCCACCTCCAGGTCTAGTAGTGTTCTTTCTACTGAGCCAGGGCTGCTTGCACTGAGTCACTGGAGGACATTTGACTAACTGCATTCCTGAAACTTGTCTGGTTGTGGGTCAGCACCCTTGGATTTAGAGCTGGATTGATCTGGTCAAGTGGCAGGATTAGGGGGAAAAAGACTAGTTGACTAATGGATCTAGGCAGTATTATGTATGTGTGAATATATATGTGCTATATATTTTTATATATTCACATATAGATGAATATACACTTATATACTGTAAGTTTTCTATATTTGTACTATAGTGTTAAATTAAGATGTATTAAAAATATTAACATGGTAGTCTACTAAGCAGATGTTTAAATTATCAGGTTCTATGGTATATTTTTCTCTGTTTCTAATATATTTTTCTAACTTTCACTTTTCTAAACAAAAATTAATCATATTATCCACAGCAATAAATTTGCTCTCTTCAAAATAGAGCCGGCTTAGAAGGCAGAAGAAGAAATATAAAGGGGAGAGAAGAAAGTGATTTTTATCAATAGACCCTGGACTTGGATTTGAAGAGCCCTGGTGAGGCTTTGTCACTGCAACTTGCTCCTAATGATGGGGTCAAGAGATGGCCCAGGCCATTGAGGCCTCCAGAATGGCACACAGCCACTCTCGAGTTTTACTGCTGGCAGAGCCTGTCAATGACCAGAAAAAGAGCCAGGCTTTGTTTAATAGGTCTGTTTAATAGGACTGGCCCAATTCAAAAGTCACTCTATATCTACTGAACAGCTAAGAACAAAGGCAGCCAAGAAATGACCAAGGCACTTAGGCCCTGCTTGGATTCAAAGTCTCCAGGTCACTGCTGTAGAAACCATGGTGCTTCTAATCTCCACCCTCTTCTGCCCCTTCCTCCACTGAAGATTGGACTGATGCCAATGTAAGTTTGAGATTCAGATCTCGAAGCACCATTGTGTCCTGAGAAAAGAGTATATAGTTTTGGAGTAGAGAAGCTCTGGATTCAAATTTTAGCTGTGGAACTGGCTGTGGGACCGCAGGCAACTTACTTTACTTTTGGAGCTTGGAGTTGTAGATTTGTACAATGAGAATAATGATTGCAGTGCACAGAGGGTTATTGTGGAGATTTTAATTACTGTGTAAAGCATCTGGCACAGAGAAAAGGCTTGATAGATGCTACTCTCCATCTGCCTCTTCCAGTACACACTGCTCCAAAGTTATCCTGGCAGCGGAGGGTCTAGTCTTGATGAAGCCCAATGTCAGCCAAGGAGGCAGCCGTGCAGAGGCACACCTGATGCCAAGCTAGAGCGGCACTTGCAGCACATGCACTGCCTGTCTCATGGCCGTCAGGTCTTTACCACATTTGTATCCAATAGGAAAAGAGTCACAGTTCAGAGAGGAGCAATGAGAGGATGAATGGCAAAACTAATAAAATGGTTATAAATTAAAACCTCTGAGAGAACTTGTCTTTCACTTGGAGAAAAGAAAATTCAAAGTGAATTTAACAACTCTTCAAGACCATACCCATGGTTTAATAAGCAGAATAATAGCCCTAATCACTAAGGCCAGAAAATGAGGAAAGTGGTTGAATTTACATTAGAGAGAGAGGGAGAAAGATTGAACTTAAGACAAAACTTCTCTAGAAGATAATTATTAAACACTGGGAAGGGTGACCTCGGAAGTCTATAGGATTTTCTTTTTTGGAGCTCTGTAATAACAGAGAGCCCTGTTTGTCTGGTCTGGAAAAGGTATTGACCCTGCCCCAGAAATCTGAGGTAGGGGGAACAGCAGGGAAAGAGGATGGAGAATATTGCAGGGATAGTTCTTGAGCCCTGGAAAGTACACGTTAAAGCACTTGGAAAGCTTTCAAGAAAAAGAAGCAACATTAATCTATGACTAAGAAACAAGAGTCTCAATGCTAATGTAAGAAAGAACATGGGGGGTGGGGAGGAAGTGCAGGCAAAGGGGAGAAAAGGAGGAAATCCCTGTGTTTCCAAGTCACAGGTGCCACTCCACTCCTGGTGGACCCATCCTAAATTTCCTTCTGTGGACCTCAGTTTCCTTTTCTGTACTATCAAGTGCTTGGATTAAACACTCTCTTTGAGTCCCTTCCAATCCTGAATTTATATTCACAAAACTGATCCAGAGAGTGTAAGTAAATCTGTGAAAAGCTCCCCCAGCCCCAGACACAAGTTGTGCTGATGGGTGAGTCCTGCACAGAGAGACGGGCTGATGCATCAGCACTGGTGAAGCCTGAGGCTGGGTCAGCCCCATGGCCTTCAATCACTGCTTCTTGGCCATGGCCAAGTTGCTTATCTTCTCTGAACTTCAGTATTTTCATTTGTAAAATGTGGGTAATAATAGCTCATTTGGCCATTGAGTTTATTTATTTATTTATTTATTTATTTATTTATTTATTTATTTATTTATTTTTTTTGAGACAGAGTCTCACTCTGTTGCCCGGGCTAGAGTGCCGTGGCGTCAGCCTAGCTCACAGCAACCTCAAACTCCTGGGCTCAAGTGATCGTTCTGCCTCAGCCTCCCAAGTAGCCGGGACTACAGGCATGTGCCACCATGCCCGGCTAATTTTTTGTATATATACTAGTTGGCCAATTAATTTATTTCTATTTATAGTAGAGATGGGTCTCGCTCTTGCTCAGGCTGGTTTCGAACTCCTGACCTTGAGCAATCCGCCGCCTTCATCCTCCCAGAGTGCTAGGATTACAGGCATGAGCCATCGCGCCTGCCTGGCCATTGAGTTTAAATTAGATAATGCAAGTAGAACACTTAGTAAGAAAACATCCAATAGCTCCCATGTATCAGGTACATAAGTACCAATAAAATGGTACCTACTGTATTAACATTATTGCAATAATGAGAATCTTTAAGACTTTTATTTTCCCATCATTTTATTTCTACCCTTATTGACTTTGTAGAATATATTGGAACCAAATCATATAGTCTGGTGTTGTGGTGGTGATGTTTTCTGTTTTTAATACATTTGCCTTTTCTTGTTTTAGCAGAATGGATCCTAAAATCATTCAGCTTTCCTGAATGTCACGTTAAAATACATAACCCATGTTCACTTCTCTGACTACCTCTACATATTCTCTGCCCTTTTAAATTTGTAATGTAAATCTCAGAGAGTAATCATGCAGCAGTGCAGGTGGCTATGAATTGTTTGGGCATTCTTTGCAAGCTCCTGTTGTTGAGATCTTTGCTGCCCCTTTTCGACATGGCCAGTCGGGGGTCCTCTGTGTTCTGTAGATGTTACCATTTTAGCTGCTCTTCGCTGTGTCTTGGCCTATCCCTTTGCCACTTCATGTTGCTTGTTTTAACAGTGTTTCCAATTCAAACCCCCTTCAAAGGGCTGCACTCCCCACCCCCAGTTTCACACCCAGCAGGCTCAGGCCGTGGGATGTGCACCGGGTTGGTACAGAACCCAGCTCCACCAGGCGGAGAGGGCGCGCTGCCTGGGCTAGGGTCCGGCGCCAGGTTATGAGCAGCCTTTTGGGTTTGCTTCCTCGCAGGGGACACCGTAGGCGGCTGTGCGGTCCGGCCACTACCCCCCGCCCCTCGCGTCCGGCCGCGCCGTGGGTTGCGGTCTCCGTGGGGGTGGCAGCTCCTGTCCGGGAGGTTTGCGCCTGGCGGGGCACCCCGGAGCCGCGAGGAGCCGGTAGGCGAGGCCAGGGCGGGGTGGGGCGCGTCCGGGCGGGGAGGGCAAACTCAGGCAGTGCAGGGGGCGCAGAGGGCAGCGGGCGGGCGGACGCGCGGCTGAGGAGCGAGCGGGACGAGGGCTGGCTAGTGCCGGGGCCGCCCGCCCGAGGGGGAGGAGGCTGTGCTGCCCTTGCTGCAGGTTCGCTGTCGAGCGCACAGGAGGCAGGGACATGGGTAGGGTGCGGTCTGCGCGGGGCCCGAGCCCGGATCTCTTCCATTTCCCCTCTCACTCGGCCCCGGGCTGCGCCGCAGACGGCAGCAGCTCCCGCTCCGCCCGAGCCGCCTGACCGCCGGGCCGGGGTGCTAACCGCGGAGCCCTGCAGCCCGCCGGCCCGGCCAGCCCAGCCCAGCCCGGCGGCCCGCAGCCCCGCCGCCCGCAGCCCCGCCGCCGCCGCGTTGCCAAAACAAACGGGCCGGCCTATTTATTGGCGGCCGGCGAGCTCGTCAGCTCAGAGTCGAGGCGCCGAGGGGGACAGCGCGCCGCCACCAGCCAGGGCCCCAGGCCCCCGCCCCGCACCTGAGTCCCGCTGGCCCTGCGCCGCGCCGCGCCGCCCATGGCGCCCCCGCCTGGAGCCCCCCAGAGCCACCCAGACGCCTGATTCCCTGCAGCGCTCCCGTCGACCCGCCTACCCATCAGCCCACCAGGCGCCCTCGCCCGCCGCTTTCCCGGGCTCCCTGGCCATGTCTCCCGCCCGGCTCCGGCCCCGACTGCGGTTCTGTCTGCTCCTGCTGCTGCTGGTGGTGCCGGCGGCACGGGGTTGCGGGCCGGGCCGGGTGGTGGGCAGCCGCCGGCGGCCGCCGCGCAAACTCGTGCCGCTCGCCTACAAGCAGTTCAGCCCCAACGTGCCCGAGAAGACCCTGGGCGCCAGCGGGCGCTATGAAGGCAAGATCGCGCGCAGCTCCGAGCGCTTCAAGGAACTCACCCCCAACTACAATCCTGACATCATCTTCAAAGACGAGGAGAACACAGGCGCCGACCGCCTCATGACCCAGGTGAGCGCGATCCGCTCTCCCAGCGCGCTGCCGCCGAAGCACCGCCACCTGCCCGGCCCTACCCGCCCCCCAGCACCTTTACTGGACTGCCTGGCACGCCCCCTGGCACCTGCCCCTCTCGCCAAGCCCGGCTGTCTCCTGCCCAAGATGGGCCGGCTAGGGGTCCCGGCGGCAGTGTCGGCATCCCGAGCCCTCCGGAGATTTAGAGAAGAGCTTCCCGCTGCCAAGCCACAGCCCAGCAGGTTGGCGGCGGCCCCTCTGCCCCAGAGTGTTGGCAGCTCAGGCCAAACACGGCACCGGAGGTACCTCGATCCGGCTGCCTCCTTTGCCTTCGGGACCCACGCAGTCCCTCCTGGCATAAACTGCACAGCTGTGCCCCCTTCATTTTGAAGCCATTCTGCGTCCCTGAGGCGAAGAAGCTCTGGGAGCTGCGCGCCCCACGGCTTTTCCTACCCCGCTGCGCTCCTGGTTCCATGCGCTGCCCTCTCTTGGAGCAGTGTCCCAGCTGGGTCTGGGGTTAAGGAACGGCAAGGAAGAGCTAAGTAGGGAGGCGGAGGTGGGAAAGGGAACCCGCGGAGCGAGCCCACACGTCTGTCCAGAGAGCTGAGCGGCGCGGCTGCGGTTAAAGGGTGGGGTACCGGGTCCTTCGGGCTCTAGGGCTGAGCTTAGGGGATCCCTGGACTTAGTGGAGGGACAGGAAGGAGTGGAAAGGAGGGGCTGGGATGCCCGAGGAAGGCAGGGAACAGGGCTGAAGCTAGTCTCTGCAGGCTTGGAGCAATACCCGCGCACTCCGCCCAAGGGTAGGGGCGCAAACTTCCTTCCCTGCAGCCGGGTCTTCGAGAGACCTACGCCCCCTTCCACTGGGGTCTCCCGAGGCTTCCCCGCGCAAGCAGGCATCTGGCTTTCTAGATCCTTGAGGAAGAGCAGCTAGACCACGGCCCTCAGCATGCGCCCTGGCGCCGGGGCTGGCCGGCTGGTGTCGGGGCCGAAGGTTGGCTGGTGGCCGGGCCGGGCCGGGCGCCGAGGAATGCAGATAAGGATCCGGGCCACGGGCTGGGCAATCATTGACAGCGCACGCCCGGGCTCTGGACCCGAAGGGGGGGCGGTGTGGGAGAGAGGGGCGGGGAGCCGGGCCCGCGGGGCGGACTTAGGTGGGGGGCTAGAAGCCTGGCGGCATGGGCCAGGAAGGAGCAGGCGGAGCTCCCTCCCCGCGCAGTGAGCGCCCCCAGCCATGCTGCGCCGGGAAGGACCGGCCCGGCTTTGAGTTGTAGCCGCTTTTGGCTCCTGGGAGGCCGAGTCCAAGGGTCTGTGGGGCCCGGGCTCCGCAAGTGGGGGTAGCTTGAGACATCGGCTGCCCACATTTGGCGGCGCCTAGCACCTCAGAGTCAAGGACTGGTGGTAGGGCGCCTCCATTGCAGGCCAAGGCCCCGGCCCCTGCTTCCCCTTCCCCCAGTCAGCTGCGTGATCCCCTGGGCTCTCAGGACCCAGACACACCGGGAGGCAGCAATCATGGATGGTCCCCTTTTGACCTTCCCCCAGGGCGCGGTTCTACCCCACCTCCAAGTGAGGAGGATCCTGGAGTTGGCTCCCAGAGATCAGAAGCTCAGTTTCTCCTGTCCCTTCCAGTACAGGGGCGGCCCACTGGCGCGGAGGTGCTGAGGGCTCTGGGATTGTCAACCAACAGCGTGTCTTGCGTCGCCCCCCATCGGGCGGGCCTGAGCACTAGCCTACTAGTTCCTGGGCTGCGTTATCTAGGGTGCGGGTGGGGTTGCGTGCTGGTTTGGGATCATCAGAAGGACCCAGCAGAAACGCTCTGTGGCGCTAGAGGGATCCAAGCAGGCCTGGGATTCCCCTCCAACACACCACACCCCTCCTCCTGACGCTGCTGGGGCGCTCTGCACCTGCCGCGCCTCCAGAGCCGGTCGTTCCAGGCCTCAGCCCTGAGGCTGCGGTGACACCTACTGGGCACCTCGAGCCTTGCACGCCTAGCAGGCCAACCGTAGGCGGTCGGCTCCCCGACCACCTCCTGCCTCCGGGCTTTGGCGAGACAGAGGGACGGGGCAC
This sequence comes from Microcebus murinus, assembly GCF_040939455.1. Taxonomy (NCBI): domain Eukaryota; kingdom Metazoa; phylum Chordata; class Mammalia; order Primates; family Cheirogaleidae; genus Microcebus; species Microcebus murinus. Next base: position 89,411,565 of record NC_134111.1, on the reverse strand, counting down.
TCAAAAGGGGTAGCAAAAGGCAGAGCCCTATGAGTGTGGGGACCGATACCCAGAGCTGGGAAGAGAGAACACAGGAGAGAAGGGGATCACCTATCAGAGAAGGGCAGGCACCCCGAGGGTGCGCGCCTGCATGCGCCCTCCAGATTTCTGGCGCCACCATGCGGTCCCCATCCCTGGGAGCCGCTGGATGCTAGAATGGGAGGGAGCTCTTTAGGGCCCTCTGTTCCTAAGGGAAAGGGACAGAGCATCCTCCCCGGTTTTCCAACTCCAGTGGGTGCGGTGGGACAGTTCATGGGGAGGCAGCGTCTGCACCTGCACGGGAGCCGGCTCCTCCCCCTAATTTCACGCACATTCCTCTCACAGCGTTGCAAGGACCGCCTGAACTCTCTGGCCATCTCGGTGATGAACCAGTGGCCTGGTGTGAAGCTGCGGGTGACTGAGGGCTGGGATGAGGACGGCCACCACTCGGAGGAGTCCCTGCACTATGAGGGCCGCGCTGTGGACATCACCACGTCGGACCGCGACCGCAATAAATATGGACTGCTGGCACGCTTGGCAGTGGAGGCCGGCTTCGACTGGGTGTATTACGAGTCGAAGGCCCACGTGCATTGCTCCGTCAAGTCCGGTGAGCCGCCGCCAGGGGGCTGGGCCCGGGGCCGGGGCCGCAGGGCATGGGCAGGCGGCACAGTGCCCCCTGGGGCCAAGAAGGTGAAGAGGCCCGCCCAGGGATGGAGGCAGGGACCCCGGGGAAGAGGACGTCGGTGGAATTCCCCGGGGCTGCTCATGACTGCCTGCTCATCCCACCCCCGGTAGTGCCATGGGGGAGCCTAGGGAGATAGAGCCCTGTCCCAGTGCGGCTGGGTGCTGACCTGGCCGTCCACAGTCCAGACCTGCCACAGGAGGTGCAAGACAGAGCAAGCTGGACAGATGGAGGAAGCCAGGCTGACAGACATGCCTCCCCACCCAGCCTGGTGCAGAACAAGGAGGGTGGTGGGACAGGGGCCAGGGTGTGTCCAGACACCAGCAGGACTGATCAGGAGCCCAGAGGTTCAGAACCCACCACCCAGCTGCAGGTCAGGCTTCCCTGGGGCGCAGGCGTCCCCATCCTCTCCCCCCAGAGCCATGAAGCTGGACATTTTGGGCCAAAGCCGACCACGAGAGCCAGAATAAACAAAGTGGACTCAATAAAGTGGATTTTCCCAGATCGGCCGCCTTGTTGATCAGAAGTGGCAGGCACTGGGGCCTCGCCCCTCCCTCAAGTCTTGTCAGTGTCCCTGTTACCTACACTGAACCCAGCCATGGGTACTTCGAATGCTTCCTGTGTGGATCCCAGCATGGCCCCACCTGGCTGCGGGCTGAGCCCTCCACACTGGCACCGTGTAGTTGTCCCATGCACAGACCCAGCACACTGAGCCCAGGCCCACATTTTGGTATTCTTGATCCTGGCTGGGCTCCAGAGGTGATCCCACCCTGACCCACAGCCACAGCCTGACCCCTCCACTTAGCACGTCCCCTGCCAAATGTGTCCACCTCAAGTCCCATCCACCCTGATTCTGCGAATACTGGCCCAGGGCTGGCTCCCGGGGTGGCCATTCCATTCTTTGGTCCTAACCCCTAAACACTGTTCCCCATCCTCCCTGCTGATGCCACTGTGTGCTGTCCCTGCACAAGAACCCAGCACATGAAGTGAAGATGATGACTGTGTCCTCCCCCCAATCCAACCCTGACCCGACTGCTCACTCGAAGGCTGCCCCAGGAGTCTGTATTCGCCCCATGGACTGGCTCTCCTCTCACTTCCATGGACTCAAAGGGCCAGCTCTGGCACAGAACTTGGGGTGTCAGTCTGAGAGGGCCATGTTTTAGAAGCCTCTGAGCAAGGGGCGAGGACAAATACAGGACATCTAGACCCCAGAGGAGCTAAGCAGCTTCCCCTGTCCACGAGACTGCAGCGTTCCTGGTGTCACATCACAGCCGACCACCGCCTGGCTCAGCTGAGCCCTGGCCTCTCACTTTTCCACAGCATTGTCAGGGTGTGAACAGATGAGGGGCATCCGCTGGGCTTCGGGAGGGTCCTTTTTCTCTCCCCCACTGGCTCTTAGAACACCAGTGTGCTCCCATCATTGGCACAGGATTGGGCTGGGGAGAAGGGGGCAGGAGATCACATGGGCTTGGGGGCGGGCTCAAGCCTGCATGGGAGGTGGAAGCCGGGCCAGGATGTGGTGATGGGGGCCTCTCTGGGAGCAACAGGAGCTCTGGCTGGGCTGGCTGGCCAGGGGAGGGACGCTGTGGCTAGAGGTGTCAGCTCTGCTGTAGTAACACCTTCATGTCCCTTCTTCCCACAGAGCACTCGGCCGCAGCCAAGACAGGTGGCTGCTTCCCTGCTGGAGCCCAGGTGCGCCTGGAGAGTGGGGCACGTGTGGCCTTGTCAGCCGTGCGGCCAGGAGACCGGGTGCTGGCCATGGGGGAGGACGGGAACCCCACCTTCAGTGACGTGCTCATTTTCCTGGACCGCGAGCCCAACAAGCTGAGGGCCTTCCAGGTCATCGAGACGCAGGACCCCCCTCGTCGCCTGGCACTCACACCCGCCCACCTGCTCTTTACGGCTGACAATCACACAGAGCCAGCAGCCCGCTTCCGGGCCACATTTGCCAGCCACGTGCAGCCTGGCCAGTATGTGCTGGTGGCCGGGGTGCCAGGCCTTCAGCCTGCTCGAGTGGCAGCTGTCTCCACGCACGTGGCCCTGGGGGCGTATGCCCCACTCACGAGGCACGGAACTCTGGTGGTAGAGGACGTGGTGGCTTCCTGCTTTGCAGCCGTGGCTGACCACCAGCTGGCTCAGTTGGTCTTCTGGCCCCTGCGACTGTTTCACAACTTGGCATGGGGCAGCTGGACCCCAGGTGAGGGGGTGCACTGGTACCCCCAGCTGCTCTACCGCCTGGGGCGTCTCTTGCTAGAAGAGGGCAGCTTCCACCCGCTGGGCATGTCTGGGGCAGGGAGCTGAAAGGACCCCACCACTGCCCTCCCGGAACTGCCATACTTGGCCCAGAGGCCTGCCAGCCAGGAGGGTGCTGGGCCTGGAAGGGACCTGAGCTGTGGGCACTGGTTCCTGCCATCTCCTCCGCCATGGAGATATGCCATTGACACTTGACTGGGCAACACCAGTGTCCCGCACCCCATCTTGGTGTAGTGATAGAGCTACAGGCTGAGCTGGTGAGGGGTAGTGATCTGTCCTTCTGTCCTAGAGACCGTGAGGCTGGCATGGAGGCTCCCAACCCAGCCAGCTCTCGCCACAGTTTTCACATGCTGCCTCCCCTGACGGAGAGGCCATGCCACCTGCATTAGGCCCCCGTTAGGTGGGCTCGCACCTCAGACGATGCTGCTAGATTCCCTGGGAGCCAGTGGGGAGCTGGCTGGACTCAACGTTGCCCACAACCAAGAAGGCCACAGGGTGGGGCAGCGTCCTGGCCATCCTGAGGTATGACCGTCCTCCCCAGCCACACTCCTCAAGACATGCATTCAGAGACTGTTGCTGTCAGCAGACAGAGCTCTGTGTTCTGGCCAATGTGACCCTGGGGCCTGGGACTGGGTGTTCTTGTCCCCTCCACCCAGGCTAAGCTCCCTTTTCTGCTGAACCATGACCCCCGCCTCCTCCTCCGGTCAGTCTCCCCCACCTTATTTATTGGCACGGAGGGGGAATCCCATGGGAGAATTTGGGAGGTATTTTGGTCTTTTCTTCTTTTGTAATAAAAATTATTTAAGTTGTTAGAGCCACAGAGTCTGGGATGCTGAATGGGGCAATGCACATATTTGGGAGCACAGATGTATCTGTGTGGGGATTTGCTCCTCCTTAATGAGGTGCAGCTCACCTTCCTCCAACGGGGAAACCTGCAGAGCTCCCACTCTCTCTGCACCCAGGAGCTCTGCAAAGTCCCCACAGAGAGCTGTGCTCTGCGCTGGGCAGGGCCTTTGCATACTGACCACAAAGTTTGCCCTAAACATGGCTGGACCAGAGAGAAAACTGACGTAACTAGTCCATGGTCACTTTCCTCATCTAGAACCATCTCAGTGTGCCCTTAGGCCGGGTTTCTAACTCTTCACTATTGGTAATGGACTGCAGCATGCAGAGATTCTGCAGAACTTACATTTGTCTGTGGCCTATTCTGACTTCTTGGACTGGTTAGATATCCCCTAACCTAGCACTTCTCAAACCTCATGATCACCTGAGCAATTTATTTAAAGATCATTCCTGGCCCCCCTTCTGGGATTCTTTCATAGATCCAGCGAGGCCCGGGAACTTATTTTTACCAACACCCTAAACATGGCAAATGGCCTATGAACTGCACTTTGGGGAACACCGCTGAGTCGAGAGAAGGCCCATTTTCTTGCCAAGACAGGATGACCCCCTTCTCCACTTTCTCTCAGTCCCTCTATTCCAAGGCAAGTTTTCCTGTGCTCACTACAGATCAGCTGAGATTCCAGGTCCAGTGGTACAACTGTTCAATTTTCAGGAATTTTGTGATCCAGTTGAAATAGGCATGGAGGCTATGGACACCGTGGACATTGGCAGATGCTACAAATTAGGGCTTCCCCCACTGCGGGGACCCCGTTGCTAAAGCATGCCGTCTTCTCGTAGAGTGCGGGGCATGGCTGCTCAGACTCTTACCTTACCCACCCCGCCCATGCAAGGAAGCTCCAGGAAAAACTTCATTACTCTGGGGTCTGTGTCATCTGGAGAAATAGGCCCCATAGGTTATAATGACAATTACTGCCATTTAATGAAGACTAACTTGTGCTAGCTTTATTCTAAGACCTTTACACTTGGCAGCCTATTTAATCCTTGTAACAACCCTATATGGTGTGTACTTTAATATCATTTTCTGATTAGAACACAAAACCATGAGGAAGTTAAATAACTTGCCCGAGGTTACACAGAAAGTGACAGAAGCAGGATTTGAATCCTTCCAGACTGGCTCTCAGGCCCATTATTTCACCACCGAGCTTTTCCCTGGGCAACTTGGGTCATCTCCGGAAAGTCATGCTCAGCACGTCAGGTCTGGAAATATGCTTTGTCAGCACATCCGCAGTGGCCCCACCTCTCTGTGGCAGACTCGCTGACCAGGCCCACAGGGACCAAAATGCCCATGAACTCAACTACAGTGAGAAATATAACGTCAAGGTCAAGATGCTCTTGTCCATTCATTCACACATGCCTTCCCTATGGACATTCTACCAGGGAGATCTGATGATGATGACAGCTGTTGGTAAGGGTGGATGCACGAAGTAGGTGACTCTCCAGGTAACAGAAGAAGGGGAGAGAGAGAAGGTGCCTCTCCTGCTGAGCCTGAGTGCACTTGGTACAGCAGACAGAGCCATTTGGTGTCTCCAGACCATTCTCTTCCAGATAGGCCTCCTCAGGGAACACATCTCTATTCTTTAGATAAACTTTCAAAAAACAAAGACTCAGTAAAAAAACTTTGTCCCAATTCAGGCCCTCAAAAGTCCAACCTTGGCTGGGTGCGATGGCTCACGCCTGTAATCCTGGCACACTGGAGGCCGAGGCGGGAGGATCGCTTGAGGTTAGGAGTTAAAGGCCAGCCTGAGCGAAAGAGAGACCCCATCTCTACTAAAAGTAGAAAGAAATTAGCTGGACAACTAAAAATATATAGAAAATGTTAGCTGGGCATGGTGGTGCATGCCTGTAGTTCTAGCTACTCAGAAGGCTGAGGCAGGAGGAATGCTTGAGTCCAGGAGTTTGAGGTTGCTGTGAGCTAGGCTGATGCCATGGCACTCTAGCCTGGGCAACAGAGTATGACTCTGTCTTAAAAAAAAAAAAAAAAAAAGTCCAACCTTAGGGCATGAGTGGGGCCCTACAGCTTTTCTGGGAATCCTGGACTCAGATCTGAAGAGACAGGGGAATGAGGAGACAAGAGAGATGGCCTATCATCTTTCTGCTCTGTGGTTTGATGGCCCCAATCTCTGGTGTGCTGTGTGCAGTGCTGGGGCCCAGGCAGTTGCAGATTCAGTGCCTGCCTCTCCACTTGGGCCGGGGCTCAGCCCCCAGGGCTGCTGCATCCATAGCCGTGATCTTCACTCACAGCAGATGTTCACTGGATGCCTCTGTGTCAGGCACTGTGCTCGATGGGTGAGGGTCTAGGGAGGGAGGGAGAATGGTGGGAGATAGGGACATCCACGCTGTGCCCTAAGTGCTGTGACTGACATCCTCACAGGGGTTACGGGAACAGCAGGGAGCAGCTGGTAACTAGGAAACTTCCTGAAGGTGAGAATGCGACAACTAGGCAAGAAGGAATTTGACCCGCAGGGAAGAGGAATAAGGTATCAAAGGCTTGGGGGCTTGAGTGAGCCTGAATGCTTAGAGGAACCACTGTGAGGCCAGCAATGCAAAACTGTGCACACACGTGGGCTTGGCAAGTACCGAGGTGGGCAGGAGTCACATGACACAGAGCCCGTGTTCCATGCATCTGGACTCCATCTTGGGGGCTGGGGAGCACCTAGAGGGTTTGAAGCAGGGGAGGCTCATGACCAGATTACTTCTGAAAGCTCACCTGTCTACAGGGTGGAGGATAGACTAGGGGGCAATAGTAGAAGCAGGGAGTCCATTTACTAGGGAGAGAAGTTGGTGACCGGGACTGGGGAGATGGCAGTAGGGCCAGAGAGAAGTTGAGGGATTGCAGATGTTTAGGCAATAGAATGGCCAGGATTGAAGCCAAGGTTGGATGAGCCATCAGGGGGAGGAAACAGCCCAAGCCAACTTTGCGTTTTTTAAGCAGGCAATCTGGCTTCCCCATCCCCAGCATCCTTGACCTTGGCCGTTCTTTGGCCTTAGTGGCTTCACCTGTAAGGGTGATGTCTAGGGCTTTCCCATTAGGCATCGTCTCTCCTTGTTGCCTAAAGGCCTACCAGGGTTCAAGGGACCCTCCAGGCTCCTGTTCTCTCTGCCTGCTCCCCCTCAACCTTGGAAGTGCATCTGGGAGAAACTCGCTGTACCCCCCGATAGGCTAGTCCAGGAGAGGTGCAGGGACTATGCCTAAATCCACAGGTCCTGGAGATAGTGAGACCCAGAGCAGATAATGAGGCCTCTGGAGCCGCCTGTGCCCATTGCCTTCAGCACAACAGCTCACTGTGCCTTGGCTCTCCTACCTGGCTGTCCTCTTCCCCAAGCTGGCTTTGCAGCCACCTCACTCTTGTTTGGAAAGCCCCAGTAAGTGCAGGGCATGGTTCTTTGGAAGCCCTGTGGGCCTGCATTCGCCCCTCTCCCCCGACACACATGGGGCTTAGGGTGCTGCCTGCGGAATGGCTTCTGACAGTGAGTGGCCCCGTGTTGGAAAGGGCTGAACTCAAAGCTACAGTCCTTTATTTTTTTATTTTTATTTTAGCATATTATGGGGGTACAAGTGTTAAGGTTACATTTATTGCCCATGCCCCCCGCCCCCCTCGAGTATGAGCTTCAAGCATGTCCATCCCCCAAACGTTGCACATCTTACTCGTTGTGGTTGTATATATCCATCCCCTCCTCCCCCCTTCCACCCTCCCGACACCCGATAAATGTTACTCCTATATGTCCACTTAGGTGTTGATCCATTAATACCAATTTGCTGGTGAGTACATGTGGTGCTGGTTTTTCCATTCTTGAGATACTTCACTTAGTAGAATGGGTTCCAGCTCTATCCAGGAATATACAAGAGGTGCTATATCACCATTGTTTCTTAAAGCTGAGTAGTATTCCATGGTATACATATACCACATTTTATTAATCCACTTATGAATTGATGGGCACTTGGGTTGTTTCCACAGCTTTGCAATTGTGAATTGTGCTGCTATAAACATTCGAGTACAGGTGTCTTTTTCATAAAGTGACTTTTGATCTTTTGGGTGGATGCCCAGTAGTGGAATTGCTGGATCAAATCGTAGATGTACTTGTATCACTTTGAGTTATCTCCATATTGCTTTCCACAAAGCTACAGTCCTTTAGGCAGCAGGCCTGCTGCTAGCACCTATGGCCCCTGCATGGCAACTGAAAATAGGCGTCTTCCATTGAAAAATAGCAAAAAGCTACCCCTTGGGGACAACCAACTAGAAAAGGCAACTCTTTTGGTCTGGTGCCAGGAGGAGGAAGTCCATTTAGAAGATAGCCTAGGCCGGGTACGGTGGCTCACACCTGTAATCCTAGCACTCTGGGAGGCCGGGGCAGGCAGATTGCTTGAGGTCAGGAGTTCGAGGTCAGGAGTTCGAAACCAGCCTGAGCAAGAGTGAGACCCTCATCTCTACTATAAATAGAAAGAAATTAATTGCCCAACTAATATATATAGAAAAAATTAGCCGGGCATGGTGGCGCATGCTTGTAGTCCCAGCTAATCGGGAGGCTGAGGCAGGAGGATTGCTTGAGCCCAGGAGTTTGAGGTTGGTTCATGCTAGGCTGCAGCACATCTGGATTTCAGCCCCCCTTCCTTGCCTGCTCAGCCTAGAGCCCTTGTACAGTGCACAACTTGTACAACTGTAAACTCTGGTCCTGACAGGCCTGGGCTTCTGCTAGGCTCAGCCGATTCCACCAGGGATAAAGATTTGGAAAGAAGCTCCATACAGTGTGACATCAGAGGAAGAGCAAAGCCATCCTCTGGGTGGATCCAGAAGCATGATTCCTGGAGACTCCCTGGAGGTGGCTTTGGCCTGGGCCTTCAGGGGCATGAGTGACTTGGGCAGGGTGGGCAGATGGATCTTCAGGAGCAGATGTACAGAAGGGAAGTTCAGAGCACCCTCAGGGACTGGGAGCCAGTGTAGTTGGTACTAGAAGTGCCAGGAAGGGAGACTGCAGAATAGGAGTTGGAGAGAAGTACTGCGCCCCACAGCAAGGGCTGAGCTGAGGGCCATGGGGAAGTGCTCAAGTGGGAAGCGCCCCAAACAAGGTCGGAATCCAGCAATGGAGGCCTTTGAGCAAGAGTACAGGCCCAGCTTCCCACCTGGGAGGGTGCCCCATCTGGGGAGATCTCTCTGGCAGGCTTGGCAGTGACAGCTCCCCCTCCCAGGCCCCCTGGGCCCTGGGCGGCTGCACCTCCTGGGGCTCAGCCCCAAGTCCCACACCCTAGCCTGGTTTTTAAAGCCTCTTTGTTTCATGAGGCCCAGCTGTGGCCAGCACGGATCTGATAAGACCTAGTTGGGTAGATAGCAGCCCTGCCCTGCCTCCCAGCTCTGGGTCACACCTGGCTGCCTGGCACGCACGTCGCATCCACCCTAGCTGGGCATAGACAAAGGGGCCTTCTCGCCCAGGTGGGGCCACGGTTTGACCCTTGGGCTGGCCCTCCCTGCAGCCCTTTTAAGAATTCTCTCATTTGCATGGTGAAGCAGGATAGGGGAATTATTATCCCCATTTCAGAGAGAACTAAACTAATGCTTCAGGAAGGAAAATGACTTGCCCACAGTCATTTCTTTCACAATCAGGAGCACCTACGATGAGTGAAGTGTGCTAGGTGTGCTATTTACATTATCTTGTCTCATCCTAACAGCCTATGAAGTAAGGTTGTTCCTAATTCCTGCTTTGCAGATGAAGAAACAGAGGCCCAGAAAGGTGAAGTCATTTTCTTAAAATCACACAGTAGCAGAGTTCAGATCAGATCCCAGACCCCTGCAGCTGCAAACCAAGGGAGGCGGGGTCCGGTGAGTCTCCATCCTAGGGGAATGGGAGGAAGGCACTCCGAGCCTCAGCCAGAAGGATATGATGGGCTGGGCCTGGCCAGAACCCTGTCAGAAAAGGTGGTCCTGGAGGAATAATATTATAGGTGCTGTGAAGAGGGTGTAGGGGTGCTTAAAATATGTCCACTGATTCTTTGACACTGCTTCTATGGAGAGGCAGGGTCTACCTGGAATCTGGTCCGAGGCTAGGTCAGAAAAGGCCTTGCGGTTTCTGCCCATTTCTATCCTAAGACTGCCATGCTGGAGAGTTCGTGTACTCAGCCTATAGAAGGTGTTCCAGTCCGTGGCCCAGCCCAACTCCCAGCTGACAGCCAGCATCACCTGTCAGTCACGGGAGTGCGCCATCTTGAACACTCAGCCCACTCGGGCCTTGGGATGGCTGCAGCTCTGGCCAACATCTGAATTCAACTGCATGAGAGACCCCAGGTTAGAACTGCCTGACCAAGCCCTTTCTGGATTACTGACCCACAAAACCATATGCAAAATAAAATGGTATTTGAACCTTGACATTTTGGAGTAACTTCTTACATGGCAATAGTAACCAAAGCACAAAGAGGGAATGAGACTGATGAGGTCATCTCCTGAGGCTTTCAGAGGACTTTACACAATCAGACACAGGAGCTTTTAAAAACAGATCCCGTGTGAGCCTGGAGGAAGTGCCATGGCCCTGCATCATCTGAAGGAGCAGCAGGAGAAGACTCTGGAATGGGATAAACTTGGGGCAGATGGAGGTGGAGACAATGGGGAGGGTGGGATGAGCACATCTCTCCACACACAATTGGTTGGAAAAATGCTGTGTAACTGCTCTTCTGGCAGGACCTCTGATGACAGCGAACTCTTGAGGGACTAAGGAGCCCTGCGGTGGTTCTGGAAGGAGGGAAGCTCATGGATATGGGCTTGTGCGTAGCAAGGAGTTGTATATGGCCAAGTGGAAAGAAACGCAATTAGAGATTTTAAAATCCCAAATGTTAAATGTTGAAGGAAGTACTCAAGGGTTGGGACCAGACCTGGAAAAGGGGTTGGACATTCTTGTGGACAATTGCTGGCCACATTTGCCCAGTGTGCCACTGTAAATGGAAAATGCACAACCTCGGCAAGAAGGTGCATGAAGCTGAACCAGAGAGCAGCTGCAGGTGTGTCTGCATCTGCCTTCTGCACACATTTCCAAATGCCAGACCCAGGAAAACTCATAGGAAAGGGACCTGGTAGATAATAGGGAATGGGTGTGGCTGGGGGAGCAGTTAGGCATGTGGGGGTGGAAAGATTAGTGTGAGGACAGGCTTCTTCGTTTCAATCTCTTAATCCTAGAGAAACAAAAGATGGGAATGATCAAAATCTTATAAAGAGGGGTAAATAGCAACTTTACAATAGAGAATCCTGGAAGATCCCAGTTTAGCCAAGTGATCAAGGTTAACATCACCAGTAATACATAGTGACACTATGTACCCCTGATATGATACTCTGAGAATGGAATATCACCTCTGTGTTATCCTTACTGTAATCAGGAGAAACTGCAAGACAAATCCAGATTGAGGAACATTCTATGAAACAACTGACTATACTCTTCAAAAGAGTCAAGTTATGAAAAGCCAGGAAGACTCAAGAAATGCCCCAGGGTGGAGAACACAAAGGAGGCATAACAACTAAATGCCAGGTGGAATCCTGGATTGGATACTGGAACAGAAAAAGGACATTGACAAACTGGTGAAATCTAAATTCTGTCCTTTTATTAACCATGTTAATGTACCAAGGTTAGCTTCTTGGTTTTGATAAATGGTCTATGGTCATCTATGGTCAATGTTAGCCTCGGGGGAAGATGGGACAAGGTTTATAAAAACTCTGTACTATTTTTGTGACTCTTCCATACATCTAAAACTAACTCAAAATTTTAAAAATGCAAAAAATGATGAATAAAGACAGAATCTCATTTACTGGTCAAATGTAGGCTTCCTTACCCTACCCGAGTCCAAACCAACTTCCCAATCCAAAGGAGGCCAGCTGTACTGAGGCAGTGGTCATGGTATGGCATCTTCACTTGAAAGAGTGTTCTGATCACAAATTGATTAGAAAAGGGTTTGAGGAATTATGTAGCGTGGGAAAGTCACAGAAAATAGTGTTCTTCATTTATTCAGAACCTGTAATGAACCAGGCACTAAGCTAAGTTCTTTAAAGCTTTTATCTTGGCCGGGTGCCATGGCTCACGCCTGTAATCCTAGCACTCTGGGAGGCCAAGGTGGGAGGATTGCTTGAGCTCAGGAGTTCGAGACCAGCCTGAACAAGAGCTAGATCCTGTCTCTACTATAAATAGAAAGAAATTAATTGGACAACTAAAATATATAGAAAAATGGTGGTGCATGCCTGTAGTCCCAGCTACTCGGGAGGCTGAGGCAGCAAGATTGCTTGAGCCCAGGAGTTTGAAGTTGCTGTGAGCTAGGCTGATGCCACGGCACTCTAGCCTGGGCAACACAGCGAGATTGTGTCTCAAAAAACAAAAAGCTTTTATCTTACCAAAACCTCACAACCTTTGAGGTATCTGATAAAGCTCCCCCTGTTTACAGGTAGGAGACTGGGTCTTACAGAAGTGAAGGAACAAGGCCATACAGCTGTGTAGCTCATGGGGTTAGCGTTCCAATCCAGTCTGTTTGGCTCCAGAGCTCTTTCCTGGCCAGCCCACTGTGCTGTCTCCTCAGGGATGACCTCATTCAGCTCAGACCTCAGGGTTTCTGGGCCGGAGTGGGTGGAGGAAGAGGAGATAGAAGGCTGGAGGAGGGAGGAGGGGGATGGCCTCCATGGGCTGATCAGCTGGAGCTGTCCGTGGTGCTGCTCAGAGAACCCACGGCAGACAGTGTGGGTGAAGACTGTGCGGGAAGTGGGGGAGCTGCCACTGAGAAGGAGCACTGCTCAGACTAAAAGGAAATGAGAAGTTGGATGTGCTAACAATTCCTCCCCCAATGAGGATGAGTCAAGAGGGGTGCAACTTCAAGTTGCAATAAATAACTGTGTCTACAGTAGCTGGTGAGGTAGAGATTTTTCCTCAGATCTGACTTGCAGCCAGCAGAGTATAACTATCCTGATTGCTTATATCTGGAAATACTTTGATGCCAGTTGATAAATAGTCACTGACTGAGCCCTCTACTGCCTTGGCTGCCCTCCCAGGCCCCTCTGTGCACCACCCAGGCTTCCCCATGACCCCTGGCACCATGTGGGCTTCCAAGAGTCTACTGTGGCTCTAAAGCCAGCTGGTGTCCATTCTCAAAGGCCAATGCCCACACCTTATCAATCACTAAGTATTTTGACTACTTCCCCTTGTTTCTTCCCATTTTACAGATGAGGAAAGTGCGGTTTAGGCAGGTTTAACAATTTGCCTGACATTGCTCAGCTATTAGAAGCTGAAACCAGGACTTGAACTCTAGTCTTCTGAAATCAAACTTTACGTCCTTTTCTCTCCATTTCTCTACTGTTGGTCTGTGTGTATTTCCACCCAGGGGTGGGGACAATAGAGAAAGTTATGTAGGGGACCTGAGTTTGCATAGGAGAGTTAGAAAACCCCAGGGGCTCTCAGGCAGAATGGAATCCTTTCCTTTGAATTCTCTTGCCATTTGGCAGTCTGTCCCCAAACCCTTGCCAGTTTTGTGCCCTGGCAGCACTTTCAGCCTGGAGGTGCCACCAGTTTCATGACACCCTCCACCCAGCAGCTACAGGGGACCATGAGACTGTCATACAGACAGTGTCCCCTGTCTGCTCCTAGATCCGGCCCTGAACTACCACAGTGAGTCTCTTAGCTGCAACCCTCTCTTACTCTTCACCCTCAGGCTCTGCTGAGAAGACTCCCCCTACTCATTTCCGAGGTCAGAAGCTTCTGTGGGAGGCTCCACAGAAAGCTCCACAGAAGGTGAGTAGGCTCCTACTCACCTCACTCCCACATCTTGGATGCAGACCTGATTCCAGAGCCAACACTCAAAATGGAGTCAGCATCTCCAGGTAAAGGAAGGCAGGAGACAGCTTCCTAATGCCTGACTTGCCATCGGACAGAACAGCACCCTGGCATCTCCTCTTGTCTTTCTCCACCCCAGAGCAAGGAAGCAAACCCATCTTGGAGACACAAGGGAGGAGGATGCAGAGAGGACAAAAGCTTCCCACTTCTCCAGCATGTAGCAGAGAAGCTAGATGCTGGTAGGAGGGGAAGGTGCACAGAAGGTTGAGTGGCTTATTTATGGGGACCTTCCATTTAGTAAGTGACCTTCCTCTGTGTGTGTGAGTGTAATTTTGTTGATTGCCCACCATGTGTCAAGTACTTTACACATACCTTATCACTCCATCTTCACATCTGCTTTTTGAAAATTATCTTCAAGTAACAGATGAGGGAAACTGAAGTTCAGAGAAGTCATATGACTTGCCAAGGTCACACAGCCAGTAAGTAATAGTCAAGATTAATCCCAGGTCTGTCTGATTTCCCAGCCCAGAGTCTTCTCTTTCCCATGGGAGCAGGGAGAGTATGAAGAACATGGGAAGATACCTGAAAGAAGTGCTTAGAAAATATATTTTTGTGTGTGCTGAAGTCCAAATCACTGGGTGTGCTTTATCTTTATTAAATCCCACCTCTAGCTTCCAGGCCAGGAGGATCTGAAGCTGTCTCACCCCTATTCTTCCTCCCTTCTCCCTATCCTGGTCCCCCTCAATTTCCCCCTGTATCATCACCCACCGTTGTTCACAGCCTTGAACCAAACAGCACCCCCACTGTGGTCTTTTTTGGGTCTGGGGAGGATATGAACACCAGGACCCAGCACCCACTATCTCCCAGGGGTACTGGGCTCTTGGAAAGGGGGACTTCTAAAGCAAACCCAGCTGCTTCCTCCAACTAACTGGGCTCAAGCCCTTGTGAAGTCTCTTTCCGTGTATTTGCCTCCCTGGGCAAAGTCCAGCAGGCAGGTCTGTGTCTGGGAGTCTGCAATGTTAGTCAAGGTCACCTGCCAGCAGAGCTTCTAGGAGGCAGCTAGAATCCCACAGAAGCAGAGCCCACAGGGGCCCTGCTAAGAGGAGGAACCATCTTTCATTGTCTCAAATCCAAAATCCACCAAGGTTTGAGCAGACAAGAGCAGGGAGACTCCTTGGTGAAGAGACATGAGGATGCATGGCTCCTAGCATGAGCTTTTCCTTCTCCTCGGGGTTTTCTCACCAGGCTTCCTGAGGCTGCTATCAAACCCTGCCCCCAGAGTCACTGCTCTCTATTTCTTTTTAGTCTAAGAATGGGCAAGTCCTTTTCCTTGTCCCTAAGGTCCAGCTGAGTCATGCTGACCATTAAAAAAAACTTAGGGGAAAACAAAAAGGAAATCATTATAGAAACTACAAACAGCATAAAAGTCATTATGTCCAAAGTGCAGGCTTCAGATTCTTAGAATCCTGTTAAAACCAGTGAAAAGCTCACTGAGTTTCACATTCTTTGATTCCAAGAAAATTCCAGGACTAATCATGCTGGCACAACTTGCCAGGGCCCCTGGCCTGCCCCTTCCCTCCAGTCCTGCCAGTCTCTGGCCATGTGATCTCCCAGGCCAATTCAGGTTACTTTGTCATCTCAGACCACCTTTCATCTTTCACAAGTCAACTCCAACTCTCCCAAAATGGTAGTTTATTTTCTGGGTCTACCCTAGATTCACTAAGCTCTCTCCCCATAACCATATACTCCCTCCCATCTGAGGAAACCTGGTCACTGTCTTAGTCAGTGAAACACCCTTAATTGCCCATGAATGAACTTTGAGACTTTCAGCTTTTCCTACCTAAGAAGTCTTCACAAAATAAGACCCTTCCCCCAGTGCAGACACTGACAAATGAACAAATAGGCCTCCAAAACTCCACATTACGTATACTAATCCCATCTTCATACATTAACCTTTGGATCCCTTCGAAAGAGTTATATTTCTTGGCACTAGGTAGGCAGAATGCGGGGAGAAAATGGCAAGGACACATTCTCTCCCACCAGCAAGAGGAATCCATTTGCAAAGCAATATGCAAATAAGAAATAATTATGTAAACAACTGGAACCTCATTATCAGTGTTATATTCTATAAAAAAGACATCTGCACTGGAATGTTTATAGCAGCACAATTCACAATTGCAGGGATGTGGAAACAAGCCAACTGCCCACCAATACATGAGTGGATTAATAAAATGTGGTATATGTATACCATGGAGTTCTACTCAGCCACAAAAACAATGGTGATCTAGCACCTCTTGTATTATCCTGGAGAGAGCTGGAGCCCACTCTACTAAATGAAGTATCCCAAGAATGGAAAAACAAGCACCACATATACTCACCATCAAATTGGTATTAACTGATCAACCCTTATGTGCACATATAGTAGTAACATTCATCGGGTTTGGAGAGGGTGGGAGCAGGGAGGAGGAGATGCATATATTCACACCTAATGGGCGCGGTATGCACCATCTGGGGGACGGACACGCTTGAAGCTCTGACCCGGGTGGGGCAAAGGCAATATATGTAACCTAAACATCTGTAGCCCCGTAATATGCTGAAATAAAAAAACTAATAATGTATTAGATGAAAAAGAAAAAAATAATTACAAACTGCTTTTAAGTTAACAATTGCAATCACAGGGATGAATTTCTGAGCCTATGTCACCAATACGTGTCGGCAAAGAACAGGAATAACACCCATTCTGGTGCCGAGTCCACCGAGTAGCTTCCTATGAATTTGGTCGTCAACCAAAGTCAAGATTGCTGGAACGTTACAACCAGGAGACTATACATACCCACAGTTACTACTAACAGGGAAGGGCATGGAATCAAAGCCAGGAGAAGGAGCAAACTTGGGCGGCGCATTCGCCTTCTCCTATTCTTGACTCATTCGGGCTGCTGTCGTTGCCCCGGGATACCAGGAGACGCCGTGTCCTGCGTCCTGCGCGTCCCGTATCTATGGAGACGACAATATGGCGGCGGCGTGCGTGCTGAGCGTTGGTCCCAGGGTCCCAGGGGGCGGCGCGCGCGTGGCCGGGGAAGGTATCTGCCCCGGGAGACCGCCTCCTCCGGGCAGTGGTGGCCGTGGGGTCCCCTCCAAGCCCTTCAGAGAGCGTCGTGGGACTGAGATTGGGGCGAGATCAATCAGACTAAGGATCCCGAAGAGAAAGGAAGAACAACTTAAGTATATTTTGTCCCCCTTCACTTTACCTATTAATTCCTCCCTCGATTCTACACAACGATCATTTTTTTCCACTTGGGAAAAATTATCATCATGGGAATTTTTAGGTCAGAAATTAGGCGAATAAAGGAAGCTGATGATATATATATTTTAAAGTCTTCGAGGTTAGAAAATTCGATTTAAAACAAAACAAAACAAAAAAACCTCGCTTGCCCAAGTCTCTTCACAATGATTGCAGATGTGTGAGTCTTTTGGAAGAGTAGTGCAAGCTGGTGTGGAAATTTTGATTGTTAATTATAGTTTGTTACTGTTAATTGTTAACTATAAGATTGTTAATTATAGGTTTGTTTGGTGCTTTTTCCAATCCCCTATTTCATTCAAGCTTCATATCAACTTTGTGAAGTAGTTAGGATAACTCCTCGTTCTACAGGCAAGGGGACCGAGTCCCTGGGAGAAGGAGAAACTTGTTTCCCCAGAGCGAGTCAGAGGAGAGATGCTGGCACCCAGCTTCCTGTGCCCTGGGCCCAGTGCTCATGCCCTTAAGCCCTTTGACCTGGGCTGGAGCAGTTTCCTACACATTATCCCAGAGAGTACATAGAAGAGACGAGAGATAGTTTCATGTGTTGAGTGGAGACTTTTTCAAAGCCCTGAGGCAGGAGCTGTCTATAAAATCCCCTGAGGTCAGAGACATTAATGAGTCAGGCAGGACTTCGAGGCCTTCCAGTGGCCGAAACATAATGGGCTCTCCTCCTTGTCTCCCCAGCTTGTGATTCTTAGATTCCATCTGAATGTACACTTCAAAACTGAAGGTAGGAGCCTTGCCTGACTTGTCCGGTGCCTAGAACAGTACTTGATACATACATGGTAGGCACTCAGTACATGCTTTGTGAATGAATGAATGAGTGAATCTAGATAGTTCCAGAGGGTTTGGAGACATTGCCAACCAGGGAAAATGGAATCAACAGAATCTTTCATGTCAGATGGATGGGAGGAGATGAGAGAGTCTGCTGCAAGTGTATAAATATTTAAAGGGTGATCACAAAATGTTTTACTAAATCTGAATATGCTATATTAAGGACCTGAGCCACAAACTTGAAAAGAGAAAACTTTAAGGCCAAATAAAAGGCAAATCACATGTAATCATAAACTATTGTATAGATTACAATATCTGTAAAGTCCTTACAATGCTGCTTGGCCTAAGTTCTCAGTAAACGTCGGTAGACGTTATTATTTTTGAGATTGTTGTATTCAAAGAACTGGGGAAGGATACTGAGTAATCTGAAAATATACATATATTCAAAAAAGGTATTAGAATGATGCTATCCAATGTGGTAGCCACTAGCATATGTAGCTGTTGAGCACTTGAAATATGGGTGGTCCAAATTGAGATGTTCTATAAGTATAAAATGCACACAAGATTTGAAAGACTTTGTACAAAAAAAGGTAAAAAACATTAATAATTTGCATGTTAAATTATAGCATTTTTGGTATAATTTCACCTTTTTATGCTAGAAAAAATTTTTTTTTCAGAGGCAAGGTCTCATTATGCCACCAGGCTGGAGTATAGTAGTACAATCATAGCTCACTGTAGCCTCAAACTCCTGGGCTCAAGCAGTCCTTCCATCTCAGCCTCCCTAGTAGCTGGGACTACAGGCCCAACCCACCATGCCCAGCTAATTTTTCAAAAATTTTTTGTAGAGATAGGATCTCATTGTGTTGCCCATGCTGGTCTTAAACCAAGCAATTTTTGTACCCCAGCCTTCCAAAGTGCTGGGATTACAGGTGTGAGCCACTGTGGTTGGTGGAAAATTTAAAATTTTTAAATTATTATGTGGCTTGCATTATGTTTTGGGGGGTAGTGCCATGGTCAGTGATCTTATGAATGATAGCTGCGTATCCAATGTAAAGGGAAATTATAGCTGAACCTTTCAAAATCAATCATCGTAGAATCTTCTACATGTGCCTGAGCAGGGCTGACCTTAGTTTTGGTGTATTGAGTGTAAAGATTGCTATCGTCTTATGTAGGTTACAAAGTCACACTTGGGTGTGTGCGCTAAAGGATCCAGCTGAAGGAAGAGCGGATTTGAAGGGATGAAGCCAGAGCCAGTCTGAGACACTTTGTGTATCTTAGAGCAAAGCCAAGCACCCTTTTGAGCCTTTTTAAAATATATATATTTTTTAATGTGAAGGGGTGGGAGATTGTGAGGCAGGGTGCTCAGTTTCCTTATTTTTTACTGTTGAAAGAGTCTCACTCTGTCACTCTGAGTAGAGTGCAGTAGCATCATTGAAGCTCACAGCAACCTCCAACTCCTGGGCTCAAGGGATCCTCCTGCCTCAGCCTCTCAGGTATCTGGGGCTATAGGCATGCACCACCATGCCCAGTGGAGTTTTTTTTCTTTTTGGTAGAGACGGCGTCTCACTCTTGAGCTCACTCCTGAGCTCAAGCAGTCCTGCCGCCTTGGCCACACAGAGTGCTAGGATTACTGGCGTGAACCACTGCACCCAGCGCCTTTTGAGCCTTTGGTGAAAACTGTGGATGCTATTCCTGGAAAACAGATGTGTACATATATATGACACCTTGCATATAATTTGCACATAATATTTGCATATGCACCACTTGTATTTGCATGTAATTTGAGGGGCATTTCATCTGGGGATCCCTCTGCTCTAGACTGATTCATTTATCCTTTGATTGATCTGTTATTTCAGTGAATGTTTACCTTGACCCTGGGCTGCAGGTTGTGCACTGGTAGAGGAAACACAGGAGACCAAGAAGCAGCCAGGCTCCTTTGCCTCTCCTATCCCCCTCACTCCTCCTCTCACAGGAGGCAAGGCACGTTCAGAGGAAGTGAGTGCAGAGCGAAAGGCAGATAAAGGTAAGTATGTGCCTCCGTGACACGCACTGGGAACTTGCTGAGAAATGCCAAGTGTGGCTATGGAGGGGCTTGGCTGGGTGGACCTTATCCCCAAGTCCCTCTTTCAAGTGTCTTTCCTGAATGGTGAGTCCCCGGATCTTGTGTCTGTTCTCATTCCTCATGATGCTGCCTCACACCTGTTGCTAGATCTGGGAAGCAGGTCTCCTTCATGACAGTGACAGCCACAGTGTGTCTCCTCCATAGGCCTCTCTTTCTCACGTTCCTCCTGTCTCCCCTCTTCTCTCTCCACAGATCCAGACTCACACCTGGACCTGGAAGGAACTCCTGGTTCAGCAAGTGTGCTCCCTGGAGCACCATCAGGTTTCCAATGCTCACCCAGGCCCCAAGCCCCGTCATTCGGCACACGGACAGTGTGGACTACACCGTGAACTCTGGTGGATCCCACCTGAGTACCAGCACAGTGGCCATGGTCACCGTCAACAGCAGCAGTGCAGCCAGGAGTGCCTGCAGCAGCACCAGTGCTCGGGTGGGGACACAGCTAGGGTGCACGGAGCATGGTGTGGCAGAATAGTGGGGTGAAAGCGTCAGCAGAGGCCCTGAGTCTGCCCTGTACACCCCAGCACTATCCCCTGTGTGGACAGGACAGCAACGCACTGGAGTGCTGGGAGCAGTGGGTGCAGTGGGAGGCCGTGGGCAGGAGGGCTCCGGGGAAGAGCGAGTTCTCTCTTCCCTCACAAAGCTCTTCTGGCCTTGCCCCCTAGGACTTTGTGTGTGACTGATGTATGGGTGTTGTTCACTTCTGGCAACTTTTGTGGTTCTCCTTGTGGTACAGCCGTCCAGGGGTGGGGCTATGGGGTATGACTTTGTGTTCCACGCAGCGCATGTCTGTGTTGTGGGTAGGTGGTGCGCGTCTCCTGAGATGTGATGGTGGTTGTCCTTGCCTCCATGTGGCCTGAGGGTCGTGTGTTGGAAGACATCTTGCCCCTCCATTCTAGGCCTGTTTGCTCTCAGATTCACTCACATCCCTTCCCTGCTCTGCTCTGCGCTGACGGGAGATTGGAAGATGGGAGGAAGGGGGAGCCAGGGCACTTTTCTTCCCCTCTCTCTGCTTTTGACAGTGGCTCTGTCCACAGCTGCATCTCCCCTGTGGCTCCAGTTCCCACCAGACATGCTGCGGGCTCTAATAAGCCCACCACGTCCCCTAACCTAGGTGTGGTGGCAGCTTCGTGATATTCTAACTCCTGGGTTCCTTCACTGTCCCTGATTGTGCATTGAATTCCCTGTTTTATGACCCAGAGTGGCTTCTGTTTTCCTGATTGGACCCTGACTGATCCCCAACTGGTATTTATAGTAAATCCCCCACCCCCCACGTCACCGTCCTCCATGAGCACCTTGGGAAAGAAAATACCATGCTGGCCACCCACGTGCTGTGTAATGTTGAAAATGAGAACATAAGATCTAAGGGAGAAGGGGTTTGTCAGCTTTGTTCACCATTGTAGCCCCAGCCCCTAGCACAGTGTTTGGTGCATAATAGGAGTTAACAAGTGTTTGTTGAATGGGTGACTACATCCTTCCTCATGCTATGCAGCAATATAAAGGCCATACTTGATCAAAGATAAATGAAAATGCCAATGAGTTGAGCATTCATAGTAGTGACTGTGGTAGGAAGAGAGCCAGGTCATTCTTCCTCCACCTTATCTCCCCCGGGGGCGGGGGGGTCTCAGTTCCCCTTCCTTCCCACATAGCTGGGGTTATGGATCAGCTGATGGAAGGACTGTCCACTATAGACAAGGAGACACTGGCACACAGCATCGCTGGCATCACCAGGAGCATCCTTTGGAGAGGCCCCAGCAGGCAGGGCGTGGGTGGAGGTTGATTGCAGGCACATTGGCTCCTTCCTTTGCTCCACCAGCCAGTTGAGGGATGGGACAGGGGATGGCGGAGTGTCCCTGTGGTCTGCAAAAGTGTCTGGGATAGACCGCTCCAGCTAAGAGAGTCCTCTGTAGTAAGGGCAGGATGAGGAGGGGGAGGGTGTGAGGGAGGTATAAGAGCGTACTCTGAGGAACAGAGCAGACAGCCACCACCACGTTTATGTGCGGGGTGCAATGGCTGGGTGGGTGTCCAGGGAAGGCTTTAAGGGCTGGGGCTGTAGTTGGAAAGTTGTCCTAGCAACCTCACTTTCCCTCTCCAGGCCATTTTCAGGGGTGGGGGTGGTTTCATTTATTGCCTCCTGGAGATAGGGAGATCTTTGCCTGTCCTCTGGGTCTTTGCATCCGACCCCACTAATGTCTTTTCTTCTTCCCCTTCCCTCTGCCACCTGAGCAGCCAGCCAGCTCCACAGACATGCAAATATGCTTCCAAAAGAAGCAGGACACAGTGAAGAAAAGGGTCATCTGGGGCATTGAGGTGACCGAGGAGCTGCATTGGAAAGGCTGGGAGCTAGGAAAGGAGACCACAAGGAACCTGGTTCTGAAAAATCTATCCTTGAAAATCCAGAAGATGACATACAGGTACCAGTATGAGGACCAGGGACCCAGCCCCCAAACCCCCAACCCCCCAAAGCAGGCTCTCTTTAAAAAAATCCTTTAGGCCAGGTGCGGTGGCTCATGCCTATAATCCCAGCACTTTGGGAGGTAAGACAATCACTTGAGGCCAGGAGTTCAAGGCAAGTCTGGGCAACATAGTGAGACCCCAGCTCTACAAAAAATTTAAAAATAATAAAAAATAAAAAAACCTTTTAGTATGCCATATAAAAGCACATGAGTGTTCAAAACATGTGCAGTTTGAAGAATTCTAGAAAGTAGAACCCATGTAACCAGATTAAATCATGGAATAATGATGGTGTCTGATGCTCACCTTCTCCCATTGTGTGTCTCTCCCCTATGAGAACCCCCTCCCTACCCAGGAAGCTAACCACTATCCTGAATTTTATGGTAATGATTTTCTTGCTTTTCTAAAATGGATTTACCACCTGTGTTTGCATCCCTAAATGACATACTTTACCTTCTTATGAACTTTATATAAATGGAAGAATATGGTATGCTTTTGTAACTCTTACATTTTGCTCGATTATGTTTTTAAGACTCATTCGTGTGCAGCTATAGTTTTACCCTTTTTCATTGTGGAATAGTGTTCCAGTGTATGCCTATAGCATAATGCATTATCCATTCTTCTGTTGAGGGATGTTTGGGTTGTTTCCAGTTTGGGACTGTTACCAACATTCATGTATACATCTCCAGTTGCACAAGTACAAGAGTTTTTCGGGGGTATATATGTGGGAGAAGAATTGCTGAGGCTTCGGACGTGTACGTGTTCACTTTTTGTAGACAAAGCCAAACTATTTTCCAAAGGACATGCATCTGTTTAGATGCCTGCCAGCCGCATTAGAGAGCTCTTCTTTCACATCCTTACCAATAATTGTGATTGTCAGGATTTAAAATTTTTGCCAATAATGGTAACTTGTTGTGGTTTTAATTTGCATTTTCCTGATTACTGATTAATGAGGGTGAGTATCTTTTCCTAGGTTATTGACCATTTGCAGTTTTTCACTTGTGAAATTTATGTTGATGTGTGTGCCCATTTTTCTATTGGAATGTCTTTTCTTTCTTTTTGTTTTTTTTTTTGTTTTTTTTTTTTTGTTTTGAGACAGAGTCTCACTTTGTTGCCCAGGCTAGAGTGAGTGCCGTGGCGTCAGCCTAGCTTACAGCAACCTCAATCTCCGGGGCTCAGCGATCCTACTGCCTCAGCCTCCCGAGTAGCTGGGACTACAGGCATGCGCCACCATGCCCGGCTAATTTTTTTTGTATATATATTTTTAGTTGGTCAATTAATTTATTTCTATTTTTGGTAGAGACGGGGTCTCGCTCAGGCTGGTTTCGAACTCCTGACCTTGAGCAATCTACCCGCCTCGGCCTCCCAAAGTGCTAGGATTACAGGCGTGAGCCACCACGCCCGGCCTCTTTCTTTTTTTGGTATAAGTTCTTATCCTGAGTATTAATCCTTTGTTGGTTATGTGTTGTGGATATCTTCTCTCACCTTATGACTTGTCTTTTCCTCTCTTTCTTGTATCTTTTGAAGAATAGAGGTTCTTAATTTTAAAGGAATCAAATTTATCAATTTTTTTGATTTTGATTTTTGATTTTTCAAATTTATCAATTTTTTCTTTAATGGGTAGTGCTTTATTTGTGCCTTGCCTAAGAAGTCCTTCTCTACCCCTAGGTCATGAAGATATTCTCCTATAATATCCTCTAAAGACTTTATAGTTTTGGCCTTTCATATCTGTCTTTTATCTATATGGAACTGATTTTTGTGAATGATTTAAGCTAGGGATCTGATGACATGTTTTTCGTCAGTGAAATGTCCAATTGTCTCAACATCATTTATTGACAAGTGTATACTTTCTCTGATGGTCTCCCACACCACTGACATATATCAAGTGTTCCTATGTATACAGGTCCATTTCTGAAGTCTGTTTTATTCCCTTGATCTACTTGTCTATCCCTGGACCAATACACTAGCCTGAATTCATTATTAGAACTTATAGTAAATCTTGATATCTAATAGTGTTGTAAGTCCTTCAACTTCACTCTTCTTTAAACTGTTTTGGCTATCTTGGTGGCCCTTTGAACTTTTATATAAATATCCAGATCAGCTTATCATACATACACATACACATACACTTTTTAATATGTTGATTGGAATTTAATTGAATCTATAGATCAATTTGGGGAGAATTGACATCATTACGATATTGATTCTTTTGATCCATGAACATGGTGTATCTCTTTATTTCTACATTTATTAGGTCTTTTTTCATGTCTCTCAATAAAGTTTAAAGTTTTCTCCATAGACATACTGCATATCTTTAGTTAGATTTATTCCTAAGCATTTTATATTTTTGTAGATTTTATATATGATGTATTTTAAAGTTGTTTTTATTTCTGTTTGTTGATAATTTTTGAATGTCATTTATTTTTATATGGGTATAATCTGGATGTATGGGTATAAAAATTATGTCTAGAGACCTCAGTAATCCTTTTATTAATTCTAATAATTTATTTCATAACCCTTTTGTTTTTTTCCATGCACACATTTATATTTTATATGGCAAATGGCATTTTTCCCCTTCCTAATGCTTTTTTTTTTTTTTTTTTGGAGACAGAGTCTCACTCTGTTGCCCTGGGTAGAGAACATCAAAGCTCACTGCAACCTCAAACTCCTAGGTTCAAGCAATCCTGCCTCAGCCTCCCAAGTAGCTGGGAATACAGGCGTGCATTAGCATGCCTGGATAATTTTTCCATTTTTAGTAAAGATGGGGTCTCATTCTTGCTCAGGCTGGTCTTGAACTCCTGACCTCAAGTGATCCTTCTGCCTTGGCTTCCTAGAGTGCTATGATTACAGGTGTGAGCCACCACACCTGCCATATCTAATATTTTTCTATATTGAGATAATCATTTGATTTTTTTCCTCTCTTAATTTATTAATATGGTGGATTATATTAATTGATTTTCTGTGTTAAGCCAACCATGTATTCCTGGAATGAATGCAACTGGTAATGACTGAGTATTCTTTCTAATATATTGCTAAATTCTTTTTGCTAATATTTTGTTTATGAGTAAGATTGGCCTGTCATTTTTCTTTATTCTCCTGCCTCTGCCAGGTTTTTTTTCTTTATTTTTTTGAGACAGAGTCTCGCTTTGTTGCCCAGGCTAGAGTGAGTGCCATGGCATCAGCCTAGCTCACAGCAGCCTCATACTCCTGGGCTCAAGCAATCCTTCTGCCTCAGCCTCCCAAGTAGCTGGGGCTACAGGCATGTACCACCATGCCTGGCTAATTTTTTCTATATATATTAGTTGGCCAATTAATTTCTTTCTATTTATAGTAGAGACAGGGTCTCACTCTTGCTCAGGCTGGTCTCAAACTCCTGACCTTAAGCAATCCGTCCGCCTTGGCCTCCCAGAGTGCTAGGATTACAGGCATGAGCCACCGCGCCCAGCCTCTCTGTCAGGTTTTCATAACAACATTATGATGGCTTCGTAGACTGTGTTGATGAGTGTTTTCCTCATTTTCTATTAACTGGAAGACTTGAAGGCCAGAATTATTTTTCCTCACATGCTTGGTAGGACTTGCCGTGAAGCCATCGGGCCTAGTGTTTTCTTTGTAGGAAGAGTTTTGACTACCTATTCTGTTTCTTTGACGATTTTAGGTAGGATGGCCATAAAATTTATTGTATAATTCTTGAGTCAGTTTTGGCAAGGTATATTTTCCCTAGGAATGCATATATTGCATCTAAACTTAAACATTTATTGCTATAGAGTTGTTGTCATCATCTTATTAGTATTTTAAAAGCCTGCAGCATCTATAGTTTTAACCCACGCTGGAGGCTACAGCCCTGCCCAGGCTTCTGTTTGGAAAAGCATCCCTGGCAACTCCCTTCCCAGCCTTCCCCCAGCTGAGGGCTCAGGGGCTCTGTTAAGTCAGGGTGTCCTTCCTACACCCCAGCCATGCTCACCACAGCTACGAATGCCGCCTCCCTTTCGTTCAGAGTGAAGGGCTGTGACAATAGGAGGAAGAGGAGGAGGGAGACAGGTCCTCTTCTGACCAAACCCTCGTGTGTCCTCCTCCACACACTCACCCCCACGTCTCTTTCTCTGTGGCCCCAAGGACTTAAGCCCTTCAGCTTCAAGGTCTCCCCAGTCTTCCTGCCTCTTCGAGTCGTTCTGAGCCCCGATCTGAAGTGTCCACCCCCTCTCTCTTGCAGGCCCCCCAAGACCAAGTTCTTCTTCACAGTCATCCCTCAGCCCATCTTCCTGAGCCCGGGCATAACCCTCACCCTCCCCATCATCTTCCGGCCTCTAGAGCAGGTAAGCTCTGTCACAGAGAGTGAGGGGTGCGGGCAAGGAGTCCGGGAACAGGGACCTCAGAGCAGCAGCGGGCAGAGCAGGAAGGTGCTCCGCCACCACGTGCGCGTCCTGCCAGCTATAGCACAAGCCCAAAAGGGTTCAGACCCTAATCGTATCAGGCAGAGGCATGTTCCCCACTGGCCACTGGGAGGGGCAGAGATGGGGACGCTGTATTAGCCATCAGAAAGCCCTAGGTTCCCTGGCCTTTTCCCGATCCCTCCAAATTTCCTCAAATTATTTTCCCCACAAAAGAGGCCCTAATCTCTGAGACCAAGACGACGTAGGGGCACGGGCAGCCAACCCACTCCTCTGAGTCTGCTGTGGCTGGGTTGGGGTGCTGAGGGAGGGTGGGCTATCTGGTCCCTGAGCGCCACCTAGGTGCCGCTGACAATGACTGCCTCTGCCGCCGCCCCCACGCTGCAGAAGGAGTACGTGGACCAAGTGTGGTTTGAGAAGGCAGAGGGGATGTTCTGTGTGGACCTGCGAGCCACACTGCCTTACCATGAGCTGAACTGCCCACCGTTGCTGCAGCTGCCCATGTGTGCCGTCGGGGACACAGCTGAAGCCTGGTTCTGCCTGGACAATATGGGGTGAGGGCAGAGGCTGAGGTACAGAGGTGGGGAGAGCAAGAGCTGCGAGGAGAGTACCTGGGAGCAGGAGAGTCCAGCGTATCTTGGTGGAGGAGTTAAGAGGGTGGCCCCATGCCTCTGCCTTGCTAAAGAAGGGACAGTGGTCAGAAGGGGCCCTGTGGCCCTAACCTGCCTCCTATCCCCCAGGGACCTGCCGACCTTCTTCAGCTGGGAGGTCCCCAGCCCATTCCAGATCCTGCCCACCACAGGGCTACTGGAGCCGGGCCTAGCCTGTCGGATCAAGGTGACCTTTCAGCCCATTACAGCTGTCATCCACGAAGTTCAGGCCACATGTTGGTACGGGGAGGGCAACCAGCAGAAGAGCACCATCCAGCTGCAGGCTGTGGGTGAGGCCTGGCCCCCACCTGTCCCCAGGCGCCCAGCTGCTGCACCTCCCCGGGGCTCAAGGCCTCGTGTGGCCCCCACCTCTTGCCCTGCCCATGGGGCCTCCACCAGCCTCCTGCACTCCCCCGCCCCCCCAGGCTTTGCCTTTTCTTTGCCCTCTGTGATGTTGCAGACTGATTTTTACCGGGGACACCTCCTTCCTTTGAGTAGCTGTTCAGCTGGGGCCGCAGAGGCCCTGGTGGCTTCTCCCTGAGACTCCCCTATCTTTCCCCAGCCAAATGCGCCCAGCTGCTGGTGAGCATAAAGCGTAAGCGACCAGAGGACCAGGATGCAGACGGCTTCCAGAAAGTGTTGCACTT
This sequence comes from Microcebus murinus, assembly GCF_040939455.1. NCBI lineage: Eukaryota > Metazoa > Chordata > Mammalia > Primates > Cheirogaleidae > Microcebus > Microcebus murinus. The sequence continues at coordinate 89,383,596 of NC_134111.1, read as the reverse complement.
TGGCACTGTTGCTGTGGGCTGCACTGCCGAGAGGCAGATCAAGCTATATAACCCGTCAGTGGTACGCATGGGGCGGGGAGGGGAAGAGGCAGGACCGTAGGACTGGGTTTTCCTAAAATGTGTTCCCTTTATAGAATGTCCTCCTTTCTCTCCACACATTTGGCCCCAAGCTTCACATAACCCATGTCTGTTGATACACATATGTATCAACAGCTATCAATAGGAGTACCCCTCTGCTCTCAGCTGGGGGCTGTGCTGGGCTACACCCTGACCCCCCAGTGCAATCCAAGGAGCATCCCTGAGACTGTCCTGACCCCAGGCCCACAGGTAGCTGTGATGGCACCTTTGGGAGAAGAAAAAGGTGCCCTCTTTGGGTAGGCCCAGTTCAGGGCACATGGCTTGGCCCCTTCCTTCCTCCTGCTGGTAGCCTTGCCCCATGCCCACAGCTGGCCAGCGGGCACAGCTTGGGTGCCAGCTGCCCCATCCCCTCGGCTGGGCACCTCAGTACAAGGCACACGTTGCTCTTGACCCCTCATCCGCAACCTGGCCCCACAGGTGAAAGCCCCCTTCAGGATTGAAGTCTCCGCAGACCTGCTGGCTAAAGACCATGCCTTCTCATGCCCCACGGCTCATGGCATCGTGTCCCCAGGAGAGAAGAAATGCGTTTCGGTGTTCTTCCACCCTGAGACTTTGGACACCAGAACTATGGACTACTTCTCCATCATGCCTTCTGGCTGTGGCTCGCAAACCCAGCTCAAGGTCGTTGGTTTCTGTAGAGGTACTGGTGACCCCTGGATACTGCGCTTCTCTTGGGGACAGGAGCAACCCAGAGGATTCTGAAGAGCTCCTTCCTGGCCTAAGAGCTGGGGCCACCTCGCCCCTCAGCCTGGTGTCTGCTGCCCCCTGGTGGCCCACTGGGTAATTTGTAGACACCTGGAGGTAGCAGTCCCACCAGCACCCCAGGGTGCTGGAGTCTACTCAGCTTGCCAGGGCTCTGGGCCTTTCTAGGCTGGCCTCTGTCTCCAGGCGGCACCACGTCCCATCAGTAGGACCATTTCTTTTCTTTTCTTTCTTTTTTTTTTTGACACAGTTTCGCTTTGTTGCCCAGGCTAGAGTGAGTGCCGTGGCATTAGCCTAGCTCACAGCAACCTCAAACTCCTGGGCTCAAGCAATCCTTCTGCCTCAGCCTCCCAAGTAGCTGGGACTACAGGCATGCGCCACCATGCCCGGCTAATTTTTTCTCTATATATTAGTTGGCCAATTAATTTCTTTCTATTTATAGTAGAGACGGGGTCTCACTCTTGCTCAGGCTGGTTTTGAACTCCTAACCTTGAACAATCCACCTGCCTCAGCCTCCCAGAGTGCTAGGATTACAGGCGTGAGCCACCGCGCCCAGCCAGTAGGACCATTTCTGAGACATCATTGAGGAGGCCCTACCAGGGGGCAGGACCCACTCACAGGGACTCCCTGTCTATGCCCAGGTCCTGCTGTGTCCCTGGAGTACTACTGTGTCGACTTCGGCTGGGTGCAACTTGGGGAGCGCTCCTTGGTGCAGTCCCTGTGGATTGAGAACAAGTCGGACTGCACGGCCCGCTTCCAGTTTGCCATCGACTGCCAGGAGAGCGTCTTCAGCATCAGGCCTGCCTACGGGACTCTGGTGGGCAAGTCACGCATGACCCTGCACTGCGCCTTCCAGCCCACTCACCCCATCATCTTCTTTCGGCGCGTGGCCTGCCTCATCCACCACCAGGTGAGCAGTGGGGAAGGACCGAGACTGAGGGGAATAGGGGCTCCTCTGGGGCTGATCCAGGGCCCATCTGAGGCCCAGTGATGAAGGCAAGGCCTGGTGGGCACCTCCCTTGTATTCTGGAACTTCTGGGGCTGTCTGCCAGGGTCATGTCCTCCTCCAAGGCCCCTGCTTTTAGAGCATGGCCAGGACACGGGAGGGCTCCGGCTGAAGCATGTCCAGAGGGTTAGGGGGCCAGAGTGTCAGGGCACATGAGGGCTCAGTCTGTGTCCATCCTGCCCTGACTGCTGCCAGGGGCATGTGTAGGGCAGAGAGCTTTGACATTAGACCTTGACCCCAAGCCCCTGGATGTCATACCATTGTGCGCTGACCAGCGGGTGCCTGGCCAATGTGGCAAGTAGGGGCTGAAATCTAGCCTAGGATCCTCCTCTCCCCCAAGCTGGTGCCCAGGCTCTGGGTGTATCTGTCTGCCTTGTGCAGGTACAGGATGGGCGAGGGGAGGCCTTGGGGAGGGGGAAGAACAGGAGCACAGAGGGAGGTCTGATGAGGCCATTTCTATATTCTCCTCCCCTAGAGAGGGCCTGAATTCTGGTCTTGCAGACCTCTTGGGTGGCAGTAGGATGGGCAGTAGAATGCCCAGGGCTATGGCAGAGGGGAAAGAGAAGGGTGGGCAATGGCTGAGCATCCTAGGGGCTGGAGTGCTCTAGTCCTGACCTTCCCTGGATCCCCACTGTTCTCATCTGCTGTGGGGTACCCACCCCACCTGCCACCCTGAAGCTCACATCCCACCACCTCTGTCATCCTGCCTGTCCAGCTTCTGTCCTCAGTTCAGCCCCCAGCACCCTCCTTGCCCCATCACCCCTCCCATGCACTGTTGCAAATGAACTAATGGCGCAGGACCCGCTCTTCCTGGACTTGATTGGGACGTGCCACTCAGACAGCACCAAGCCCGCCATCCTGAAGCCTCACCACCTTGCCTGGTACCGCACACATCTGGCCCGGGGGCTGACACTCTACCCTCCTGACATCCTGGGAGCTATGCTGAAGGAGAAGAAGCTGCAGCGGGACAAGGATGGGGCCCTCATGATTCCCATAGAGGTAAGTGAACCCCTATGGGCCCAGATGCTGCAGCCCTGCCCAGGGCAGGCTGCCTCCTTCTCTAGTGATTCTTGGGCCAAAAGCCGTCCTGTGCCCCTAGAGCCCTTTGGATGACCCGGGTGGAGCTCTTGCAACCTTTTCCAGATAGGAGTGCATAAGACAGCCAGCGGCAAGAGGAATAGCAGGCGGTCCCTGTCCACCTGTCTTTTCCCATGCAGGACCTGGGGACCATGCCAGCCCCACAGTATCCCTACATCCCCCCAGTGACTGAATACTTCTTCGACGGCACCAGGGACATGGCCATCTTCCCCCCACCCGTCAGTATAGAGCCTGTTGAGGTGGATTTTGGTGCCTGCCCCGGGCCTGAGGCCCCCAACCCTGTCCCCCTGTGCCTGATGAACAACACCAAGGGCAAGATCACCGTGGTCTGGACGCACAGATCTGACTGCCCCTTCTGGGTAACCCCCGAAACCTGCGATGTGCCCCCGCTGAAGTCCACAGCCATGCGCCTGCACTTCCAGCCGACTTACCCCAACTGCCTCTACGCAGTGGAGCTTGAAGCCTTCGCTATCTATAAGGTGTGTGTACACGGATGACAGGGGCAAGGAGGGGTCTTTGCTGGAGCCTGAACTGGGTCACAGAGGGCTCCATCCTCTTAGTGCCAAGCTTCCCCTCTCTCCTTGGCAGGACAGCGTCCCCTACTGGCTTGTCTCCTCCCAGGCTCACATCTGACTTGGCTCATCTGACTCTGCTTATTCATACCTGGCCCCCTCCTCCCCCTTGCTCTCCTGGGCAGAATTCAGCTAGGATCAAGCTCTTTGGGAAAATTTGGTTCACAAGGAGTGGCTCCCTGGGGCTCAGCTACAGGCCTTCCTAGCTTCTCTACTGGTCTGTGAAGTAGGAAATGGTCCCTCTGAAGGGTCTGTGGCCAGCAGGAACCAGGGCCTGGGGACAGCATCAGGAGTGCTGGATAATTAACTGTGTCCGAGAAGGGGCTTCTAGCACAGCTTCCCTTGGTTGGGGAACTCAGAGCCCAGGCTGTCCCCAGCCCCGATGCTCCAGCCAGGGCCTGTCAGTCCGGGACACATGGCACTCCCTCCTTAGCTGGCTAGTCCTGCCTTTCCCTGTGTCCCAGCAAGGGTGCTGGGGCCCAGAGTAGAGCTGTGCAGTTAAGATCAGAGTCACTTACCAGCTACATGACCTTGGGCAAGTTCCTCAATGTCTCTGAGCCCTGGTCTTTTCATTTCCCAACTTGGGGCCACGTCCAAACTTTTGAGGAAGCCTGCCAAGGTGGGGTCTTTCATTGCCTTTGTTCTAATGTCTTGGCAGTGGGGGAAAGTGGATGTCTGTAGGAATGAGGCTGTGGACGCCTAGCCCTGCTGAGGCTCGGCATGGCAGATTTTGAGGTTACAGGCTCTAGACTTGCACTGTCCAAAAAGGCCACCGCCAGCCACACGTGGCTATTGAGCACTTGAAATGTGGCTGGTCCAAACTGAGATGTGCTGTGAGTATCAAATACACGCCGGATATCAAAGACAGTATGAAAAGAATGTACAATATCTCATTAATAGTTTTATATTGGTTATATGTTGAAGTGATAAGATTTTGGATCTATTGACCTAAATAAAACGTATTATTGAAATTAATTTCATGTGTTTCACTTTTTTAATGTGGCTACTGGAACATTTACTATTACATTTGTGGCTGGCATTTGTGGCTCACGTGATATTTCTATTGGCCAGCACTTCCCTAGGCTGGTTCCTGCAGAATGAATGCTGCTTTCATGTCCCGCCCCGCCCGCCTCCGGCCCTGCAAGCGCTAAGGAGCGTGTTTGCCAGTGCTCCGTCCAGCGCTGGGCTCCCGGCGGGAGGGGCTGGGTTGTGACTCAAGTTCTCTGCACTGTCTTCCTCCTGTGCCCACCAAGGGCTCCAGCAGCACAGGGCCAGGGAGGGGGCAAAGTGGGGCGCCCCACTGGCACACAGGACTCTGAGCTCTTCCATGGGTCCTGCCCCCTGCAGGTCCTGCGGAGCTACAACAACATCGAGGAGGACTGCACCATGTGCCCGTCCTGGTGCTTGACGGTGCGGGCGCAAGGCCACAGCTATTATGCTGCCTTTGAGCACCACATCCCCCAATATTGCCTGGATGTCCCCAAGGTGAGCGTGACCCCAACAGCAGTGGGAGGGAGATAGGAGATCCCGGGCTTCAGCTTTGGCCTGCAGGTCCCTCTTTTCCTCTTTGGTGGCCTCAGAAACACATCCCTGTGCCTTCTATGACCAGGGCTCTCCTAGGCCACGGCACTCTGACTGGGCCTGGAGAGGGTCTGGGAGTTGGACATGTGGCCTTTCCCTGCTCCAACTGAAATAGTCCCCTCGTCCTCTCACCCTCAGGTTGAAGACTGCCCAGCTCCTTCATTTGTTTGTGCCCTATTTACCAAGCTCCTGCTGTGCCAAGTCCTGGGCCAGTCCCTAGGGATACGATAGCCCTGGGGGGCACCCAGCCCTGTGGGGGAGGCAAAGCCAGCCCCTTGCCCAAGGGGTCACAATTCCCAGGTCTCCCCCAGGGCCCTTGGTGAGCTGCTGACTTGAGGGTCAGGACAACACAGGGCTGGAAAGCACGGAGCCTGGGGCCAGACCTCCTGCTTCCAGCCCTGGTCCCACCACTGAGGCCTCCTCCGGTTTCCACTGCCATCCTCAGCTTTTACATTAGTCTTCTTGTTGCTGGAAAGGTGTCCCTTTGGGACAATGTGCTCTGGGGTGATCCTGTTTCCCCACCGGTTACACTTCTGCCTTTCAGTCATAAACCTATACCACCCCAAGATTCAGCTCAGAGGCCACCCCTTCCTGAAGCCTTCCCTGACTCACACGTTCTCCTCCTGGCCACCTCCCAGCCTGGCCCCCTTCCCCTGGCCGGTTCCTCCCAGTGGTCTGGCCTGTGCTGCGGCCCCGAAGATTCCCGGCTGCGTCATTCCCTCGCTGGCTCCCACAGGTGCCCCTTGGCCCCAGCTGCACGGGTTGCTTTGGTCGGGGAGTGTGTGTCTTGTGTTTTGTAGCCTGCTCAGCTCTTAGCTGGTGCTGGCCACACCCCAGATGCCTAAGGAGTGTTTGGGAGCTGGGATTACTCAGGTTGGCTCCCCTCAGCCACCTGCATGAGAATCATCTAGAAGGGGCTGCTCACTGCAGAGCATCTGGACAGGGCTCTCTGAAAATGGGTTCTCCAAAGGGTGATTCGAGGGCACCCTGAAATGAAACAATTTTTACTTTAACCTTGAGGAGAGGACTTGGAGGCCTGAATTTCTCAGGGGCCTATGGCCACCCTGCTAGGAGGTTTCTGCAGAACAAAAGCATTATTTGGTGCCAGGTGGGGGCCTCCCTTAATTCTCTGTTCCCAGGGTGTCTAATGGGCTGCATGGTGGCATCTTGGATCTCCTAGAGACAGTCCCTCCCAAGCCCACCTCTATGTCCCTGGGTGTCTTGGGAGTGGAGCTCAGAGCAGGGGTCCCTCTTTTCTTCCTTTCTCCCCAACCCCAGCTGTTTCCTGCGGTGCCTTCCTGTGAGCCGGCCTACCGCAGCCTGCTCCTGATCAACCAAGGCTCCATGCTGCTGACCTTCAGCCTGGCCCCCCACAGCAGCTCAGACATCACCCTGCGGCCCCCTTCAGGCCTCGTGGCACCTGGGGCCCACCAGATCTTCCTCATCTCTACCTACCCCAAGGGCAATTCCTGGAAGCAGCACATTTTCTACCTAAAGTTCAACTTTTGCCCCTATTATCTCAAGGTAGGAGGCAGGACTAGGGACCTGGGTCCTTGGGAATGAGCCGTAGCCTGGAGCTTCCCTTTTCAAAGCCACATTCTGGGGTTGGCCCCTAAGCCTCCTCCAGGAAGTAGCATAGCAGGGAGGGAACTCCTTGGCTACATCTATGAACAACTGGCCCACCCCTCAGGGCCCTGCCTGGCCACTTCTTGGAGTCTGGGACCAAGAAAGAGGGCACAGAGAATTCAGAGGAAGGATCTAGGGGCAAGAAAGGATTCACATCTGCAGATAGTAGAGGGATATTTGGGGTTAGAACAGGGATAGGGTCAGGGGTGGTGGACCTATGCCTGGCCCCATGAAATGGTCTATATCTCCTCTCGGTCCCTGAGTTACTTTCAAGAATCATCTCCTGGCTCAGTCACCATCAACTCTGCATTCAACAGAAACTGCCTGTGCCCAGGCTGGCAGAGGGGCTTTCACTGCCATCTCCAAGGGGGAAGGCTGAACTCATGGCTTCCTGAACATGGGCGGGAGCCAGGACTTCGGGTGAGGTCAGGGCGCTCCCTCCTTCCTCTGGCCCCAGGAGGTGATCATGCACAGCCGTGAGGAGCCACTGCAGCTGAAGCTGGACTCCTCCAAGAACCTCTACTTCAAGCCCACCTTGGTGGGCTGCTCCTCCACCAGCCCCTTCACCTTCCGCAACCCCTCGCGTCTGCCCCTGCAGTTTGAGTGGAGGGTCTCCCAGCAGTACCAGAAGATGCTGGCTGTCCAGCCCTCCAGGGGACTCATCCAGCCCAATGAGAGCCTTGTGAGTGGCCTTGACATTGCCTTGGCTGGGACCCAAAATACCAGACGCCTGTCCCTAGTCTAGGGCCCTCCAGACTAGTTGGGGAGGCCCATCTTGGAACAAGAATAACCAACATAGGTGTCTGTAAGAGCCCAGGGGCAGTCACCAGGAAGCTGAGAGCTCACACAGACTCTGGAGCTGGCCAGAGTGCTCACAGCCCACCTCCCACCCTCACTAGCTGTCTGTCCTTGGGCAAGTGACCTCCCTTCTCTGAGCCTCTAGTTTCTCATCAGAAAACAAAGCACAAAAATAATACCACTGACCTTGTAGGGATGTAGGATTGAGGGGCCTAGGAAGATGACATACTATATGCCCTGTAGAGTGCCTGGCACAGGGGAAATACTCAGAAAGGGTTGCCATAGCTTGACACCCAGCGATGGGACCTCAGACAGCCAGGAGCCCAGGGGAGGGGGTTCCCAAGGCTCCTATGCAGCCATCATCTCTGTGACCCCAGACGCTGATGTGGACCTTCAGCCCTATGGAGGAGACCAAGTACCTGTTCCGAGTGGGGATGTGGGTCTGGGAACCCAGCCTGCCCCTACGTGTCAATCCGCCCCCCAACACCCAGTACATGCTGCGGCTGGTGGGTGTGGGTGTCACCAGCAGCCTCTCTGTGAGTGGCAGAGCCCTGGGGGGCCAGGGTGGGAGGGAAGGTCCCTGGGAACCCAGTTCCGAGAGGGCAGGGGTAGGAACCCACACCCCTGGGCCTGCCCTTGCTTGGGGGATCCTCTGAGGATGGGGATTGGAGAGCAAGGCTGAGGGCCTAGGGGAGCCCCTGCCCCCAGCTGGCTAACTGTGGCCCTCAGGCAAAGGAGAAGGAGCTGGACTTTGGGAATGTGCTTGTGAACAGCGAGCAGTCCAGGTCTCTGCTCCTCCTGAACGAGGGCAACTGCACCCTCTTCTACCGCCTGCACCTGGAGCAGTGCAGCCCCGAGGTCACCGACGACCAACCCCTCGGTACTCGGACCTGGGCTGGGACTGGGGCTGGGGGAGGTGGGGTTACTGGTTCAGACTGGTTAGCCACACCTGGTTTGGGTCAGGCAGAGCGGTGCTTAAAACCTGGCACTTCCACTTTATAGCTATGCGGCGGTGGGTGGATGACTGTCCTCTCTGAGCCTCCGCACATCCTCATCTGTAAAACAGGGCTACAGGGGCACCACCTCACAGGGCTGCTAGGTGGGGAAGGTGCTTATCAGGTGCCGATGACACAAAGATGTGTAGTCCCCTCTGTCCTAGGCTGGGAGGAGGGGCTCTGCTCTGTGTTTCCTGACTCAGAGCCTGCTCTCCAGCCAGTGCTCTGCTGGCCCAGGGAAGAGTATCTGAGAAAAAGCAAGAGAGGAAGCCAGGCCTCCTGTGCCCACTGACCCCACCTGTGTGTCCCTGAGCAGCTCTGCAGCTGGATCGAACAGAGAGGAGCATCCCGCCCCGCTCCCAGGACACTGTCTGCCTGACTGGCTGTCCCAAACACCGGGCCCAGTACTCCTGGATCATCAGCTACTCTCTCCTCTCCCACAGAGGTACCTGGCCCCCTGGCAAGGAGAGGCAGGGCAGGAGGAAGTACGGAGCTGTGTGACACAGGGCTGGGGGCGGGGGTGCTAAGGGTGAAGGCAGAGCTAGCAGAGCGAGTGGGGCATGCCAGAGCATAATTTTGGGTGTCTGGGGGGTGAATGCTGCATGCCAGCCTCATCTATCTGTGGGCATCTGTGTGTGTGTACCTGAGCCCTGGAAGACTCAGTATGAAGAGTTAGGAGCTGTGTTGAGTCATTGTGGAATCTTAGACAAATCCTCAGCCTCCCTGGGCCTCAGCTTCAGCCTCTGTAAGGTGGGGCTGTTACTAGCCGGTCCCTGGCAGGCCGGCAGAGCTGTTAGAGTGTGGGCTGGAGCCAGACTGTCTGGGGCTGGATCTGGGCCCCAGTACTTGTTAGCCTTAGAATCTTAGCAACTTGTTTCACCTCTCTGTGCCTCAGTTTCCTCTTCTCTAAAATGGGGATAAGAATGGCGCACGGGCTGGAAAGGGGAATGAAGTGCTGATACCACTACATGCATGCACCTTGAAAACATGCTAAATGAAATAAGCCATCACAAAGGCCACATATAGAACGATTCCATTTATATGAACTGTCCGGGATAGACAGAGAGATACAGAAAGCAGATCAGTGGTTCCTAGGGGAGGACGACAGGTGAACAGGGAGTGACGGCTAATTGGTATTGGGTTTCTTTTGGGGGTGATGAAAATTTTCTAAAATTAGATAGTGGTGATGATTATACAACTCTGTGAATGTACAAAATCACTGAATTGTTAAGAGGGTGAATTTTGTGGCATATAAATTATGTAGCAATAAAGCTGTTATTAAAAATTCATTTGAAAACAGGTAACAATGCACATTAAATGCAAGTGTGTAAAGCACCTAGGACAGTGCCAGGTACACAGAAATCATCAGACAAGGGTTGCTGCTGTTGGAAATGTCCCAGAGCCCAAGGGCCGTCCACTGCTCCTGACGAGGGTGCTGGGCCGGCTGTCCTGAGCCTGCACACCCTGTCCCAGGGGAGCTGTGGGGCGAGCCTGTTCCTCTCTTCCCCTCCCCCAGATAACAAGGCTGGGGAAAAGCAGGAGCTGTGTCACGTCTCCCTGGTGGCCGTGTTCCCCTTACTCTCCATCTTGGACGTCAGCTCCATGGGCAGCACCGAGGGCATCACGCGGAAGCACCTGTGGCGCCTCTTCTCCCTGGACCTGCTCAACAGTTACTTGGAGCGCGACCCCACCCCCGGAGAGCTCACCTACAAGGTGCCCACACGGCACAGGTGAGCTGGGCTGAGAATGGGGGCAGGGCCTATCTAGGGATGTTTGTGGCCCTTTCTGTCTACATCCCAGACAGCCTCCCTGTCCAAGAAACTGCTCCCCATCCCTTTGTGAAAGGGGCCCTGAATTCTTGCCTGTCCCTGGAGGGGCTTGGAGAAGGCAGGGATTGGCTTGAGGTTTGAAGAGCTCACCCACCCCTGCCCCTGAATCCCAGATTCTACAATTCCCACCTGGAGGGAGAGAAGTAGCCCAGCCAGCCACGCCAGGAAGAGCCCTGCCCTGTCCCCAACCCATGTCTGAGCCTCTTTCTCTGCTCCACACAGCACAAGCCAGATCCCCCCTGTCTTCACCCCCCTGAAGCTTGACTTCAATTTTGGGGCAGCACCATTCAACGCCCCACCCTCAGTGGTGCTCCTGGTGTTGAAGAACAGCGGAGTGGTGGCCCTGGACTGGTATGACTGGCTTGAGGGGGCCACAGGGAGGCAGGAGACAGGTGCCTGGAGGCTGGAAGGGGGCGGACCAGGCTGCCTGGCGTCTGTGAAGAGCGGGCCTGCCATTGGTGGATGCAGAGGCCAGGGTGGCTGGGGTCGCCGTGCAGGACTCAGGACCTGTTGCTGGCTGAGACATGGCAGCAGGCTCAGAGTGGTGGAAGTGCCTGGTGGAGACTGGGCGCCGTGGCCTCATGGCTTAATGAATGAGAAGCAGCCCTTGAGCGTCTTCCGCGAGCCCGGCCCTGTGTGTCACAGCCTTTTCTCCTCTAACCCTCACACCAACCCTGTGAGAAAGTCCTCCTTTCACAGCTCTCACAGCCAGGGAGCCGAGAGTCAGCCAGGGTAAGGACTCGGCCAAGGCCACTCAGCTGTCAATGGACAGAGCCAGGTTCAAAGCCAGGTTTGTCCAACTCCAGAGCCCCTGCCTGCGCCGGTTAGTCCGCAAGACGGCTTCAAGTGGCTTCTGCATGCCAGGCACTGTCCAGCCGCTGGGGCCTGCCTGGCAGAGCCCCAGTTCAGTGACAGCTGGGCCTGAATGAGGGGAGCTGAGGGTCCCCGGTGGGGAAGGACAGGGAGCTGCTGCCCCGGGTGGATCTGCCTCTGAGGAGCGTGGCCGCGGGAGGGCCAGGGGAGAGCGGAGGCACCTCTCAGTCACCCGGGACCCAGGCCAGGAGACCTGAGCCCGCCAAGCTTGGCCTTTCCTGTGCTAGACTTTCCTCATCCCATCAGGGCGCAGAACCTGTTCCCAGCAAACATCCTGTGCCCGTGCCAGGGCTCTTTGTTGTTCTCCCTCCCTGCCTCCACCGTGTGCCTTGACTTCCTGGTAAACTTCCTTTTGATGACTTCCAACTTGGCTTGACTAAAGAGAGATGAAAAACAAGTGTCCCCATCTGGGTCAGGCGTGGGAGAGGGACCTGGGGGCCCAGCGGGGCATGGCGGGGTGAATGAGAATGAAGATAGGCAGGAGCCTGCCGAGCTGGCAGAGAGAGTCTTGGGGTGCGTGGGGTGACGGGGGCAGGTGGCATCGTCAGGTGTGTGATGGCAGCCCCTCTGTGGCGGAGCGAGATGGGGAAGCTGGCTCTTTAGGTGGGTCCTGTCTGAGAAGGGTGGGACCATGAGAACCGCGCCCGCCCCGAGTGACAGGGAGGCTTGGCAGGGCCGCTGGCTCGGTCTGGAAGGCCCGGGGCCTGCCTTGAGCCCCAGATCTGCTGCTCACTGGGCTCTTTGGCCCAGGAGCCAGGGCTGGGCGGTGGAGGTGGGGGAAGAGAAAGCGGCGTTGGCGCGTGTCCTGGAGTGGAGCAGGGTATTTTGGTGGACCCCGCGCGAGTGTTTGTGCAGGAGCAACCCAGTCCAAACTCTCTGTGGAGACAGTCCAGGCTGCTGGAAGCTGAGGCGGGAGAGACGCGGGCGGAGTGCCCGCCGCACGGGGCCCATCGTCGGGAGATCATTTGAGGTGCAGGAAGGCCGACCGTGCTTCCTCCAGGATTAGCAGCTTGACTCCCCTATGCTTTTGGTGTCGTTACGTTTCCTTTTTAATTTCTTAGAAGGCTATTTTTGGAAATGCTAGCCCGTCTCTGCTGAGCTCATAAAGAACAGACAGAGGGTTTCATTCCTGCCATGCCAGTCAGAAAGGCCCAGGAGGCAGCGGCATAGGACAGAGTGAGAACCCCACGTGGGAGGGGAGCTCGGGCCAGGTGGGGAGCCATACAGCTGTCCCTCCCTCCAAGCCTCCTCCGCCTGGCACCTCTGCTTTGCTTGGCCCTGGGGTTTGTAGGGTCTTGCATTTAAAGGGTGATCCCTTGCACATGTCAAATATGCTGGTTAATGTCGTTTGTTCACTCATCTGCTCCCTAATCATTGGCCAAAACTTTACTGGGTGCTTCCTAGGCACAGGCTCTGGGCTGGTCTCAGGATAGAAATGTGGGTGAGTCCAGTCCCTGCCCCACAGTGCTGCAGGGGCCCATGCAGGCCAGCCTCCTGGTTCAGGGCCACGTGTGTGCCATGAGGGAGGGATGTGCAGCACTTCAGGAAGGCTCCCTGGGAGAAAGCTACAACTAAGCTAGATGTGCAGCCTGGCAGGAAGAGACAGAGACAGAGAGGCTGCAGAGAGACAGAGGGCTTGGCAAGGACACGGTGTGGCTGAACAGTGAGCAGGGAGCGTCTCCAATGAGGATGGGGAGGCGGGTGGGGGCCAGGGTGGGCAGAGCCTTGGAGTCCTCCTTCGGAGTCTGAACTTTTTCTGATGGCATCGAGGGGGTGTACACTGAGCATGGAAGCCCAGACGTGGTCAGCTTTCGAGACCAGTCACCGTGGTCTCTGGGGGAGAAGGAGCCAGCACCTTGAGAAGAGGAAGGCTGTGGCAGTCGTCCAGATTGGGGGGTGGGAGGAAGCTCACACTAGAGGACTGGCAGGGCAAGGGGTTGGAATTATTTAGGAGGGCACCTGGATGAGGGCATTGAGGGCTGGGGAGAGGCTCAAACCACCCACAGGACCCTGAAATAGCAAGATCTCCACTTTTCTGCTGCTCAATATCCCCCAAATAAAATGACAACAGCAGTTTACTGACTTGTAGCTAGTCAGATGATACCGGGGTGACAGAAGAAAAGTAGGAAATTCTCTAGCTCCCTCTCCAAGCCCACTGTTCTGGGGAGACAATGGTCTGGAGCAAGCTTTCGACTCTCAGCCTTTGTATGACACATGGACACATTCACTCATTTACAGAGTCATTCTCTTACTCTTTTTACAGTGATGACACAATCATATTGTACGTATTACTTCATGAAAAATATTTTTTCACTCAGCATTGTATTAGTAATATTTCCTTCAGATCAATACATATTGATCTAACATGTTCTTTTTAATAGTTGCATAATATTCCATCATGCGGATGGACCTTAAGTCACTAAACCACTCCTTTATTGGAAACTTTAATTGTTCCCAGCTACTTTTTTTCTGTCACTACAAAGAAAGTTGTAATAGACACCGTGTATGTGTGTGTGTGTATGTGTGTGCTTTTATCCCTGAAGGCTAACTCCCCAAAATGAGATTTCTGGGTCAAAAGGCATATGCATTTTTTATTCTAATAGGGGTTGCCAAAATTCTTTCTAAATGGTTGCAGCAGTTCCCTTCTCTCCCTACCTGTTTGATGGTGTCTTTTATAAACTTACTGGTACTGGATGTAACTTCCCTTCTCATTTCAGATGTAAGAAAATTTCAGACTGATTCCTTGTGGGGGTTTTGATTTGCTTTTCCCTGACTCCCACGGAGGCTTTGCAGAGGTGGCGGCATGCTTTCTCTTCCCTCTCGGGATGCTTCCTGTTGGTATCCTCTGCCTGGTTTGCTGCTGGGGCCAGTTCTGCACAATCTCTCTGAAGGGTTTCTCCTTTCCGACTGTGACCTTGGGAACCCTTTGCCACTAGTTTTGTCAGCTATTTAGAGTGCAGTGTGTGTTTTACTATAGCTCAAAGACATTAACTCCACACACAGACCTGCTTCTGTTTCAAGAGTGCCAGCTCTGCTCGGGCATCTGTTCTCCTCCCTGGCCTGGACACCCTCCATCGCAGGGGCCCCTAGTTGGTGCTGCCAGAATTCCTGGGAGCCCCAAATGGCCCTTTGCTGGAAGCTTTGTCACAGAAGGGCCAGCCCAAAGTGCCCCCTATGTACAAGCAACCCTCTCGGCCCCTGACATCTACAATGGGAGCCCCAATCTTCACTTCTCCTTTAGTCCCCATGGTCCTGCCTCTGCTCCTGAATTTGGGGGCCATTATGAAATGAGAAACCACAAGAGCCTCACTTGCTCAGCCACACGTGGGACAGACAGTTTGCCAAATGGAGGCATGAGGAGGCCTCCATCTGTCCCTCGGGGGCTCAGAGCTCTTTCCTCTCTGTTCTGCCTGACGGATCCTTTGTATGGCTTCGCACCGCTCTTCCAGGGCTTTCCTCTTTCCAAGTGACCAGCAGATCGACATGGAGCTGTGGGCAGAGCAAGCAGAGTTTAACTGCACTGAGCTCCACCATATGCGTGTGCAGGACAACTGCATCTTCTCCATCAGCCCCAAGGCTGGGAGCCTGAGTCCCGGGCAGGAGCAGATGGTGGAGTTCAAATACAGGTGCTCCCTTACCCTCCACCCACCCTGCACTTCTGGTCCTGGAGATCCCTTCCTTTGGCCCATCACTATGAGACTCCAGGGCATCTCAGATGGCCATCCTCCGGGGAGGGCTTCCCACCTGCTGGGGAGGTCTAATTTCCTTCTTACCCCATCCCAACTTGGCAGTGAGCTCAAGGTCAGGAGTTCGAAACGAAACCAACTTGGCAGTGAATTGCTCCCAGGGGTTAGCTGGCTCAAAGCCACAGGTGTGCCATGTCCACAGGTTCTCCCACCTGTATCAGGGCTCAAGAACTCACTCCCCAACTTGTCTCCCCCTTTCTAGCCACCTGTTCGTCGGCACTGATCGCCTCCCAGTGCTCTTCAAGGTGTCCCATGGCCGGGAGATCCTGGTGAGGCCCCAGGACCCTGGCCCTGCCCTGGGTTCCAGGCTGGAGGAGGGGCTCACTGGACAACCAAGAAAGGAGCAGGGAACAATGACCCCCTGGGGAGCTTGGGCTGAGATCTCTCTGCCAGGCATGTCGGTTCCTCCCAGGGAAGGATGCTACCTAGGGGCCTTTTATTTCCAGCTAAACTTCGTAGGCGTGACAGTGAAGCTGGAGCAGAAGTATGTGCACTTTACCTCCACCAGCCACCAGTTCGTCCCTGTCCCCATCGGTGATACGCTGCCCCCACGGCAGGTCAGTGGTCCACGTTGTTCTGTTGACCAAGAGTCCTAAGCATTGACCTCTGCATATCTGTGTCAGCCCCTGACGGGGTGACAAAAATGCTGCCCTCCAGGAGCACCTAAGAGGTGGGGCCAACAGGTTGAACCCCCAGCCTGGGTGACTAGGGGAGATTCGAGGCAAGAGGCTTCAGTTTGCTAGTACTAAGCACTTTCCCAGGCCCGGTTCCCATGTAAAAGTAGGGAGTTATTTTTCTTTAGTGCAAGATTCTTTGAACTTCTCTGAACATGAACCACACTAATATATTTTACATTATATATGCTTAGACCCCTGCATATACATACACACAACCAAAATAAAAGTATCACAAATCTATACTAATGCTACTACACTTAAAGTATGCTGATATTTTCTTTTTTATTTTATTCTATTCCATTTTTTAAATGCTGGACATGACCCACTAAATTAGTTTAGACCTGCTCACTAATAGGTCCCAGCCACAGTTTGAAAATCACTGTTCCAAGAAGGAAATTTTTCTGGAGCATGCAGAACTGGACTGGGAATCCTCCAGAAACTGTAGAATTTTCTTTCGGTATTGATTGCAGGGAATCCAGTTCCTTTGCTCTGGAAATGTACATTGGAAATCTCCAGGTGGGGGACATAATATTTTCCCAAACATTTCACAGCTGTGAAATTTCTGACCATTTAGAAGAAGCCCTTGTGTTTCTGGGCAAGGGTGTCCAGCCTAAAGGCCAAAGAAGGGGCTTCCAGGACCTGAGGGGCGTACCTCAGCCCTGAGGTTCACTTCCCTACACGGCCCTGCACCCTCGCCTTCCCAGCAGCCCCCTTGGCCTGTAACAGTGGCGCTGGTTTGAGCTCCTGGTGCTAGGAGTGCCATTTGCTGAAAGGAAATAAACTCGGGAAGGAATAGGCTTTAGTGGAGTTTGGTTTTGGCCAAGTTTGAGATGCTTATGAGAGAACCAAGAGGCTTATCAGGTAGAAGTTGGATACCAGGTATTGTAGTCCATTCTGGCTACTAAAACAAGCTACCCTAGACTGGGTGGCTTATAAAGAACAGAAATTAGCTTGGGCAACATATTGAGACTGTATCTCTACAAAAAAATAAAATAAAAATATTAGCCAGGTGTTTGGGCAGGTCCCTGTAGTCCTAGCTACTTGGGAGGCTGAGGCAGGAGGATCACTGGAACCCAGGAGTGGGAGGTTGCAGTGAGCTATGATCATACCACTGCATTCCAGCCTGGGAGACACGGTAAGACCTGTCTCATAAAGAAAAACCAGGTTGGGGCAGTGGCTCATGCCTGTAATCCTAGAATTTTGGGAAACTGAGGCAGGAAGATCAGTTGAGGCCAGGAGTTCAAGACCAGCCTGGGCATAATAGCAAGATCCCATCTCTACAAAAAATAGGAAAAAAAATAAATAACCGAGCATGGTAGCCCACACCTGTAGTCCCAGCTATTTAGGCAGCTGAGGCAGGAGGATTGCTTGAGCCTAAGAGTTTGAGGTTGCAGAGAGCTATGATGACTATACTCTATCCCAGGCAAAAGGATGAGAACTTGTCTCCAAAAACAAAGACACAAATTCCAAAACAAAACAAAATGAACAGAAATTTCTATTAGTTATAAAGGCTTGGAAGTCCAAGATCTAGGCATGGGCAGATTCAGTGTCTAGTGAAGACCCCTTCCTGGTTCATAGACATTGTCTTCTGCGTCTTCACAGGGTGGAAGGGTGGAATGGGTGAACAGGTTCCCTCAGGTGTCTTTGATAAGGTCACTAATCCCATCCCTGTAGGCTCCATCCTCATGACCTAATCATCTCCTGAAGACCCCACCTCTTAGTACTATGGTTTTGGGGATTAGGTTTCAACATAAGGATCTTGGGGCAACACAAATGTTCAGCCCATAGCACAAGGTCTGGAGCCCAGAGGGGTGGTCCAGGCTGGAGAAGTAAAGCCAGTATGCTCAGGAGCAAGTGCCAAGAAAAATGAGAAAGGCCCAGGATGAAAGGCAGGTGAATCCTCTTTATTCTGCAGTATTCAGTTTTCTCATTATTAAAAAAAAGGATTGGGGCCAGGCGAGGTGGCTCATGCCTGTAATCCTAGCACTCTGGGAGGCCGAGGCGGGAGGATGGCTCAAGGTCATGAGTTCGAAACCAGCCTGAGCAAGAGTGAGACCCGTGTCTCTTCTAAAAATAGAAAGAAATTAATTGGCCAACTAAAAATATGTAGAAAAAAATTAGTCGGGCATGGTGGCGCATGCCTGTACTCCCAGCTACTCGGGAGGCTGAAGCAGAAGGATTGCTTGTTCCCGGGAGTTTGAGGTTGCTGTGAGCTAGGCTGAGGCCATGACACTCACTCTAGCCTGGGCAACAAAGTGAGACTCTGTATAAATAAATAAATAAATAGAAGGATTGGACCAGAAGATTCTGGTTTCTTCCAGGACATTCATGATTCCCTACCTTTGAGGTGAGTCTTGAGTACTTCAGACCTTTCTGCCCCCATACCTGCCTTGAATTGGAGCTGCCTCTAATGGCAGACAGGGGAAGTGGCCCCCAGATGATTAGGATGAGCACTTTTAAAATGATGAGCGGTCTGGCTGGTGCACCCACAGACATTTGCCTAAATCCCAACAGCAGGGACGCTAGCTTGAGGGTCCCCTTACAACTTGGCAAAGGTCAATTGAGGGCAAATAAACTAAGCTGCTCCTTTACAAATAGGATTACATAGTATCCTAAATGTCACAAGCTGAAAATGCATGTTTTTTGGGTGATCCAGCCATGTGGGAAATCAGAGGGATTTAGGGAAGCTCTGGGACTCTAAGGGTGACATCCTGGAGATCAATCTGCCCTCCCACAACCGACACAGAGTCCTAGGCTCTCTGGTTTGCAGTCCTGGCCTGGCGTGGTGATTTTCTGTTCTTGCCCCCTGCAGATTTATGAGCTGTATAATGGTGGCTCGGTGCCAGTGACATATGAGGTCCAGACCAACATCCTGTCAGAAGTTCAGGAAAAAAATTTCGATCACCCCATCTTCCGCTGCCTCAACCCCAAAGGGGAGATCCAGCCAGGCACCACTGCTCGGGTCTTGTGGATCTTCTCACCCATCGAGGCCAAGACCTACACGGTGAGCAGCGGCCCGGGATGATACTGGGTGGGGGTTGAGCTGCTTCCTTGGCAGGCCTCCCTCTGACCAGCGCCTGCCCCCACCCTCCTGACTTCCCAGGTGGACGTGCCCATCCACATCCTGGGATGGAACTCAGCCCTCATCCACTTCCAGGGAGTGGGCTATGACCCCCATGTCATGGGGAACACGGCCCCCTTCCACAACATCTCTTCGTGGGACAACAGCTACAGACACTCTAGGCTGATGGTTCCTGGACAGGTGGGAGAAAGGGAGCTGGGAAGGCCTGAGGCCTTGGAGGAGAGCCTTGGAGCCCTGGGGGGCAGCCCAGAGGGATGGGGAGGCAGGAGGGAAATGAGATGGCCTTGAGGAGGGACGGATGCAGAGGTGGAGCCTGGAACCAGCCCTCCTCCAGATTTCAACAGGCAACACCAGCTCTAGGAGAGGCTTATCCTGCCACCTAGCGCCCGAAGGTGTTCCTGCTCCAGCCGCTCCACCTGCTGCATGGCCCTTTGTCCCACCCTTTTCTCCGGGCATAGGGATGGGGTGTTTGAAGGTGTAAAAAACATTCTAGATATTATCTTCCATTCTACGCCTTAATTATCTTCATGCAGAACCATCCCCTGGACCTTGCCTAGGTGGATTTTCCTGAAAATATCTAGGGTCAATAACACTATCTTTAGTTCATACACTCCTTATTGTTGGGAAGTCTGACCCATCCACCCATCTACTCATTCAGGCATTCATTCATCTACCCATTGACCCACCAACCCATTTACTCATCTATATATCCATCCATTCGTCCATCCATCCATCCATCCATCCATCCCCCCATTCATATACCCATCCATCCAATCACTATCCACCCATATATCCCGTCCACCTTTCCACTCAGACCCTCTTTGGACTCCTACTCCAGGATGGGCACTGTGGAGGTCCGGAGGACACAGAAGAGCCAGACAAAGTCCTTCCCTGGAAGCACTCAGGGCCTGGACAAAGAATAAGTGCCCCTTCGGTGTGGTGTCAGTCTTTCCCGGAACCCTACAACACAGCTCCTATTCTGTGCCCAGCGAAGATGCCGACAGCTGATCACCCATTCATTTACAACTGTCCATCAGAGGCCAATTGGCATCAGTTCTGCTTCTCTAAGCTGACCCGGTTCAATGCCTCCAAACCTATTTTAATGGTTGAAATCATAGGCTTTAGAGTATAACTGTCTGGGTTTATCCCAGCTAGATGTGTGAGAGATTGTTGGAAAAATCATTTCTACTGTCTGAGCCTTAGCAGCACACCTGTAAAACAGGGACAGTAGCGGTACCGATGTCATAGTTGTGAGGATCAAATGCATGTGAGGCACCTACACAGCACCTGACTTGTTGAAAGTCCTCAGTAACTGGTAGTGGTTGTATGGTTATTATTTCTTCACCTCCTAAAGTTGCTGTTATGTTGTCTGCACCAACAGAAGGTCTTTCTGTCCCAGTCTCATATCTCCCTGGGAAACATCCCTGTGCAGAGCAAGTGCAGCCGCCTGCTCTTCCTCAACAACATCTCCAAGAATGAGGCAATTGTCTTCTCCTGGCACCCAAGGCCTCTAGACTTTGGGGAGGTGAGAGTGCCCTGTGCCCACAGAATTAGAACCTCCAGCAGGGCTCCAGACTCGTCCCATCCCATCTTGTCCCATCACATCCCATCTTGTCCCATCCTGTCCCGTCTTATCCCATCCCATCCCATTCTCCCATCCCATCCCATCCTACCTCATCCCATCCCATCCTATTCTATCAAATCCCATTCCTGTGAAACTCCAGAGATTCCTTCCATAAATCAACAGGTATCTGTGAGTCCCATGGTAGGGGAGGTGGCTCCTGAAGAGATGGTCCCAATTATGGTGACCCTGACAGCCTCAGTGAATGCCAGCTTCTACAGTATAGACCTGGTATGCAAGGTAGGAACCAGCCCCAGGGATAAGGTGGGATGGAGGCACAGTTCCCAGTCCTGGGGGTGGGGTGGGCTCTGAGATCTCACAGAGAGGCAGGAGCCAGCCCTTGGGAGTGTGGGGGCCCACAGCACAGGTCCAGAGCAAGTGCTGGCCACAGTCCCTCTAGCCTCTGGCCTCTCTCTCCTTGTCCTGGCCATAGGTGTACCCACAGGAACTCATGAGGCAGTACCACAAGAAGCTGCAGGAGTGGAAGGACGAGAAGGTGCGGCAGGAAGTGGAGTTCACCATCACAGACAGGATAGTGAAGGTGAGGAGGACTGAGCTGGCTTCAGACACCCAGATATTTCTGACAGGCCTCACCAGAGGGGACAAAGGTGATGAGCCAAGGTGGCCCTCCATGTGGAACTGGCCAGCCTGCCCTAAGAGATTAGATTCCATTCACTGGACTCAGCATAGCATCCTCACAACTATCCCAAGAGACTCTCTGGGTAGAGCAGGCTGGCTGGCCACTCCCTGCTTCATGGAGCCAGTGTTTAATGAGTGCCTACTGTGTGCTGGGCACCAGGGACACAGGGAAACAAGACAGAGCTCACCTTCTGAAGGCGTCAGGCTCAGGCTCTGGAAACAGATCCCCGGGTCTGTTTCCTGGCCCTGATGATTTCTAGCTCTGTGATCCTGGTTAAGTTATTTAATCTCTCAGTTCCCTCAACTGTGAAAGGGGGGAAATATGACACCCGGGATCTGCTTCAAGATAATCCAGAGGTGGGGTATAGATGAGACCAGACATAACTGCTGGGTCGGGGTTACAGTGACAGGCAGTCGAGGATTCTTTGTAGCTTTCTCTCCCCTGTTGTATATGTTCGGGGTTTTCCATATTAGAAAAGTTAAAAATGAAAGTTTTTAAAAATACTTTTAGTGCCAGTAAAATATCTGCTTGGTAGCGTTGTTGTGAGGATTAAATGAGTTAATATAGGCAAAGGGCCTAGAACGATGCCTGGCCCCCCAGTAAGTGTTCACTGATCTGAGCTGTTAGTAAGTAGGGGCTAGGAGACCTACAAGTGAGCCCCAGAGACACTTCCGTCCTGGTCCCCCCCTGCCTCACAGCCCCCCATGCTGGTTTTCTCACTCCTCAATCACCTCTGTGTCCACCACACTGAACCTCCAGGGAGGCATGCTGCCCTCTGAAGCTTTGGCCCCACTGTGAATACAAATGACTTCTTGGGGGCTTGGGAGAAGGGATTTCTGAATTAGGTCTTCATAAGGAAGGCTGTTTCCCCGTCTCACTGAACCACAAGCTCCAGGGCACATAGCAACCTGCACATGAAGGATGGTATCTCCTTCTCTTTTCTTCATTTGGGTACCAGATTTTCCTTGTCTGCAGGTAGCACTTCCCTTGGGAAGGTTCTGGGAGAGAGTGTGACTGGGAGTTGGGCAGGACCAAAAGGGTGGCAGAGCCTGGCATTGGTTCCAGGCCCTCTGTGGGTCAGCGAGAGGTCAGAGGTCAGAGGCAGAGACTCTCTCTAGGCCTCTTGCATCTTAAGCAAAGTTCTCTCTGCTTCCACAGAAAAGAACATGTGATACAACCTGTGTACCTGTGAGGAAGTACAAGGTAAGGCCACAAGCCCATGCACATCTTCTCGGGATAACTTGAAAAGGTCCTTGCTTGCTTCAAACCCTGGTCCAGCCTCCCAGAAGAGAGGGATGAAAGTGCCAGAGGGTGGCCCATATTCCTATGTGGCCCAAAAGGCCTGGTTAGGGTAGAGAGCTAGGGACCCATTTGTGATGGGAGAGGGATCCTCAAACATCTTCCCCTTTCCAGACACTGCCCCCCATCAAGAAACAGCAGTCTCTCCACGAGCCTGTCAGCTGGAAACTGCAGATCCCACAGGAGCAGCCGTTATGGCCCTGCCCGCAGCCGCCGCCGCCAGGCATGCTCTGCCTGGGCCTTACCGCCCGAGCCCACGCCACCGACTACTTCCTGGCCAACTTCTTCTCCGACTTTTCCAGCCACTTCTTGCACTGGTGAACTCTCAGGGAGGCGGGTGTCTCCTTCCTCTTCTCTTTGTCCCCAATCCCACTCCAGGGCAGGGGCTGCCCAGACCCAAACCTGGTGAGGGGCTGGAGTATGTGCAATGGCAGTGGGACTGACTGGGCACCGCTGGGCACAGGATGCCCAGTTACTGCTTAGGCTATTATGAGGAGGGGGACAGAGCAGCCAGAGCCCCTTGGGGAGCCCACCTAGGCCTCCCCACCTCTCCTCACCCTTCTTGTTCCTTCCTTCCCCACCTTAGGCCTCTCTCACTCTTGCACTGACCCTGAGGTTGGGCTGGTTCCCAAAATGCAGTGGTGCTATTGGGTTAAGGCTGGGGGGAGCCTCAAATTCATCTATGTCCTCATGACTGGGCAGCTACCACCATTGCTTGTGCCCCCAACCCCAGCAAGGTGGCTTGCCCCAGCCACTCAGAATGTCATGGCCTGCCCCAGGGAGCTGCCAAAAAGGAAGGCCCCCATAGAAGAGCCAGAGACTTCTGAGGAAGAGTCCCCCAACAAGTGGGGCCCTGTCTCTAAGCAGAAGAAGCAGCTGCTAGTCGATTGTCTCACTACCATCATCAGGTACTGGCCCACACCGGCGGCCCCCACACCCTGGGCCCTCACCCCACCTTCCTATCCCTCCAGCTCATTCAGCCAAAGCCCCCTAAGTTCTAGTACTTTCCTTCCTGACAAACAACTTCCTTGCAAAATCTCTCCACTGATGGTCCCAGGCCCTCCAACCCCAGGACAGTGCAGCTCAAATGGAACTGGCTGGAGGGATCCTCAGGGCTGAGTCCTGAGTTGTGCCCTGATCCATGGCCAGTAGGTGAGGTCTGGAGCCAGCACACTGTCTCTCCAGGGCTCCTGCCCTTCATCTCTGTAATTCTGACCTGCTGGCTCTGCCTGCACCATATCACGTTCACCTCTAAGACTCCATGGGGCCCAAAGAAGCCTTCCTTAAAAGAAGGGATGGGAAGGGCAACTAACCAAGGGCTCCTTTCCTCCACCTAGCACACCCCCCAACCTAGCACCTAGCCTTGAAGCCAGGGCTCCCCAGGGGGCTGCAGGGCCTCTTGGGAATGGTCTTCTCCTCCTCCCTGCCACCCAGGGGCCTCCTAGAGGACAAGAACTTCCATGAGTCTGTGAACCAAAGCCTGGTGGAGCAGGTGCCATACTTCTGCCAGTTCTGGAGTGAGCAGTCAGCCAGGTTCATGTCCCAGAAGAACAGTCTGCATGTAATGCCAATCCTGTCTTCATCCACCAGCAGCTGGGATGAAGAGAAAGACAAGCAGCAGGAGGAGGACACACCAGAGGAGGAGAGATCGAGGCTGGGGAAGAAGGAGGGGGAGGAAGAGGAAGAGAAGGGTGAGGAGGAAGAAGAGGAGTTAGAGGAAGAAGAGGAGGAAGAGGAGGAGATAGAAGAGAAGGTGGAGTTGGGCAAGAAGGAGATAGAGCAGGAGGAGTGGGAGGAGAAGGAAGAGAAGGTGATTTTTATGGAGACTGAGCCCACGCTGCCGCCGGAGTCCTCAGAGTCATCCCAGCAATGGCAATGGCAGCAGCAGCTGAAAGACATGCTCAAGGAGGAGGAAGAACAGGATGAGAAGGAGGCCATCAGCAGGTGAGCAGCCAGGCCCAGGTGCCAAGGTCAGAAGGGGGAGTGTGCAGAAGGTTCCTAGGAGGCAAGGGTATGCTGAGGCTGGCCACTGTCGACTATGCATCGCCTTTGAACTCAGCGTTCACTGACATCTTGTTTGGTGGCTTAAGGCCTCTGTGGGAGAATTGGTAGAACAGCAACCCTGAGCTTTTTTTTTTTTTTTTTCTCAAAGAGCTAGGTTGTGACATTTATCAGCAACCTGCTACCAGGAAAGTGGTTCTAGTCTTCAAAGGCTCTTAAATGGGTTTCTAGAGCCAGAAGAGAAGCACCATCTCTTCTTGTGCCACCTCCCCCTGGGCTGCTCTGAGAGCACTTTGTGGCCTTGTTGGGATCCCTAGGCCACACGCAATCCCTTCTGCACTCTCTCATATCTCACTGCCTTTCTCCACACCCGGCCCTGGGGTGCTGACTACACTGCCTGGGTTCCAATCCCACTTCTACCAGCAGCATGACATTTAGCAACTTACTCTCTTTTAGCCATGCGTTGAGCATCTGTAAAATTGAAACAAGGATGCCGGTGTCCTTGGTGTCCGTGTACTTGTGCTTGTGTGTGTGTGTGTGTGTGTGTGTGTGTGTGTGTGTGTAAGGAGGCGACAGTTAAATGAGAATCTACTAGACCACGTGGCACACTGGACCGCACAGAGAAGATGAGCAGAGACCCCACGCGGAGTCTTGGCCGCGCTAACGCCTGCGCCCTGGTCCCCCTCGCAGGCTCCCAGCCTTCGCCAACCTGCGGGAGGCGCTGCTGGAGAACATGATCCAGAACATCCTGGTGGAGGCGAGCCACGGGGAGGTGGTGCTCACCTCCCGGCCGCGCGTCATCGCTCTGCCGCCGCTTAGCATACCCAGGTGGGGGCCCCAGGGTCACCTGCCCCTCGGACGGCGCGGGAGGTACTGCAGGCAAGCCTCGCGCGCACTCCTACCTGGGGCTTTCTGTCTTCCAGGATTCTGACCCCAGACATGCTGCTTTCGACGCAGTGAGTGGAGGTACTTGACCCAGTGATGCCACCTCCTACCGACCCTTTGCAGATGAACATGCCCAGCACCTCCGACATGCCGCCCTAGGCTTCCCCCGGCCCCCTCTCCACTGCCCCGACAGTAAAGCATCTAGCTTTCTTTCTGTATCTAGCTTGACTTTATTTCCTCGACGAGGAAGAAAACGGGAGCGCGCTCTGAGAGGGACAGATGGTGGGGGCGGCTGGAATGGACCGCAGCCACACGGCAGGGACTGAGGGCCGGGGAGGATGCACCCTTCCACTGCACACCGCAGCCGCAGCCCAGCCGGGCCAGAGTGCGCGCCCCGCTCGCTGCCAGGCGCGGATCCCGGTCTGGCCAGCGGAGGGCGCTCGGGGCGGGGTCTGGCTGGCCTTTGCCCAGCGTAGCTTGGTGGACGGGAACCGGGCGCCAGGCCTGGTTAGAGAAGCAAGTGGCCACGGGGTGGGGTGGCTACCCCTCCCTTTTACCCGATGCGTTTGCTCCTAGGCTCGGCAACCCGAGGGCCAGCCTTTTAGCGTTTGCCTGCCTCCTGGAGCTCTGCTAAGAGGTTGGGAAGCAAGAAGAACTGAGGCACGCCGCCGAGGGCCAGGAACTACGCGTTGTGGAGTGGTGGAGGTCACCGCTAGACAGCGGGCCACAGACCCTACTAAGCGCCCCGTATTGTGCCTCAACCCCCAGATTAGGGGATGTCCTGCCTTCCCTGGGATACCCACCTCTCTATTCCCTCTACTACCCCCCCACCCCCGCTGGATCCTCTGTCCTCTGCCCCTGGCTCCTCCCTCCCAGAAGCAGGTGGGTGGAAAAGTGACATCTGGTGTTGTTCCAGAGGCGCCCAGGTCCCCGGCACCCTCCCCTTCACCCCCTCCGCCAAGGCCTCCGAGGAGCTCCGGTCTCAGAGCCCAGGGCAGGGGACGGGAGGGGGGGGGCGCTCCGCCTCCATGAGTCAATATTTGCCCCGAGCAAACGGGCGCCGGGACAGGTGTGAGTGTGAGTGTGTGTGAGTTGTGTGTGTGTGTGTGTGTGTGTGTGTGTCTAGGGGCGGGGACTGAACAGGAGGTATAAGAGCACACTGACCCAGGCTCGGGCACAAGCTCCAGGGCGTGGGCTGGGGACGAAGCCAAGCGGGGCAGGGCAGGGCGCAGGGGCTGGGAGAGCCGGGTGGAGGGCGGCTGGGAAGGGAGGGGCAGGCCAGGTGTGCACCTGTGGTGGCCGCCGCGACCGCCGACGTGTCAGCAGCAGATGCGCTCAGGAGAGGGAAGTGGCTAGCCGAGCGCCGTGCGGCCGCTGAGCTCGCGGAAGACCAGAACCAGATCTCCGAGGGCCACCGCCAGGCCCCGGGCCCTCCGCTCCCGCCCCGCGACGAGCCCCTCGCACAAACCGGACCTGAGCGTTTTGTTCGTTCGGCTCGCGTGAGGCAGGGGCGGCCACTCAGCATCCGCCCGTGGGCCCGGCCCGATCGCCACGCAGACACCTGCCGCCGCCGCCGCCGCCGCCACCATACGGGTCGGGAGGCCGTGCGCCGCTCCAGTGGAGATCCGGCTCCCATCCGGCCCCGCCCGCCCTGCCTTGCCCTGCCCGCAGCTTCTGGGCTGCCGGGCTCCGTTCCGGGTAGTACGGGCTGAGCAGGCTCCACCGGGTGGCAGAGGGGGCTGTGGCCCAGAACGGAAGCCCTTCTGGAGGTAGAAACCAGGATTCTAGTCCGGCTCCGTCCCGGCGACTTCCGTGGCCTTGGGCAAGTCATTTCCCTGGCCTTTTGGTTTTCTCATTTGCACAATGAAAGGGCTGGTCTGGTCTCTCACAGGGGGTGGCCTTTGCCCACCTCACCTCTGTATCCCGGCTCCTGGGCTCATAGCCACACTTTTGAACCCCTTGACCCGAAGGATGGAGGCCCTCAAGGGGGTGGCCCTGCAGCTGAAGCTGTGAGGTGTGGAAAATCTGGGTGAGGGGAGCTGAGAGCCACATGGAGACTCGGATCCACTCCTCAGATTTCTTTGGTGCTGCTGACATCCTGAGATTTCACTCTCTGCCACCTCTCTGGTCTCTCTTCCAGTCTCACCACGTCTGAGACAGACTGATTGAAAGGACAGTCTGGCAGGCCTTGCCTGACAGGGTCCCAGGCGGGGCAGGGTCACCTTTCCCAAACTTCATAATCCTATGTCCTCAGTCCTATGTTTCAGTCCACTGGGGTTGGTGGGTCTAAGTGGCCCTCCGCTCAGACAGAAGCAACCCCCAGGGAGATGGGGACCAGGGTTAGAGTCACTCCAAATTGGATGTCCTTGAAGGTGCTGGCTTGTCCCCTCTACCACCACCTATTCCACTCCCAACTACCCCCCTCACCCAACTACCCCCCTCACCCAACTACCCCCCTCACCCAACTACCCCCCTCACCCAACTACCCCCCTCACCCAACTACCCCCCTCACCCAACTACCCAGAGGCCCCGCAGGATCTGCTGCGTCCTTGGCACTGAGAGAGGAGGGGGGAGGGGATGAGATGGCTTTGACAGATCCCAGGCAGGTCTGGGGAGAGGGTGGCCTGCAGGTGGGCTCTGTGTGGAGCAGCCCCAGGGCAGGGGGAAGGTGCTTGTGTCCCAGGCCTGGGTGTGTGCAGCCCCCATCTTGGCCTCCTTGACCAGGCTTCTGTCCTGGGCCCAGCCCTTTGCTCCTTGCCTGACAGTGAACGAGTTACCTGTCAGAGGCCTGGCATGGCACTGGCATACCTTCCCTGAGTCTTTGAAGACTTCCTCTCCCCTCCCCTAATAATGGCAGTGGGCTAGAGCTCCCCTCTAGCTGGGACTCCAGATCCTGGGATGCACAACAAAGGGATCTCTCCCTAGAGTGACACCCCCCCCAAAAGCACATACTCAGAGGGGTCCTTAGGGAGAGAGTGGTGAGAAGAATAAGGCCACTCAGTGGGCTGGGATCTGTGCCATTGACTGAGAGCCCCTGCCCTTCCCCCAAGGCCTAATTTCCCCAGACCTCCACCCCCACCCATCGGGAAGACCCGAATTTCCCGGCCATTACCAGGGATGAGGCCTCTCAGCCAGGTCCCTCCTCCCCTGGCAGGCTGGGGGCGGAGTCCCCAGGCGCCTGGCAGGCCTGCAGGTGCTGCTGCAAGGGGGGGTTGCTCAGCAGCTGGTGTGCGAGGCAGGCCCTTCCCCCTCCTGCTAGAAGCTGGAGCCTGCTTCCTGTCGTCCCTGTCACCACCCTGTGGGGGAGGGAACAGGTAGTGGGGGGAGTGGAAAAGGGCCTGAACAGTTGGAGAGCTGCAGTGGTGGGACTAGGAAACAGCCTGAGAGAAATGGGAGGAGAATGATGAGAAAGAGACCAGAGGACATAGGTGGAAGGACAGAGGGTGCCGCCCAGAGCAGTATGAGAACCATTGAGACCTAGGGTGCTGTAGATGCCCCTGACAGCAATACAGTGAGAGCGAGACCAGAGGCAGAGACAATCAGAGAGAAACCAGAGAAGAGGAACAGAGAGCGAGACAGAGGCGGTGTGAGATAACAAGAGATGTACACTGCAGAGATGGAGGATTGGTAGACCTGGGTTAGAGGTGGGGTAGCCAAAGGTAGAAGGCACAGCGTATATAGAGGAAAGGTGAAGCTGTGAAGACAGCACCCACCCCACCTCACATTGGAGTGGGGAAAGTACCCCCAACAGATGGTAAAGCGGTAGTTTCCAGGTGGGCTGCAAATGGCCACAGCAAGGGCTAGGGGCAGGGGACAGGGGGATGCCTCTATCTCTGGAACCCATTTCCTTCCATTCAAGGCCAGAGGTGAGGAGGGGCAAGACTCAGGCCTTGGCTGGACACTGGTGGCCGTGAGCAGTGAGAGGCATAGCTCTGACTCCATCTCTCCCATTTCCCTCTTGGCCACAGCTGGATAAGCCAGCAGCTGTGGCAGCTGCCCTGCCCCCACCCACCCTGCTGATTCTGCCTCAGCCTTGGAACTTCTGGGCTTGGAGGCCACCCAGGGTCTTTGTGAGCCTGGTAGGACCTGGGAGTACAAGCACTGGGGACGGGGGCTCACACCCAGGTGCTAATCCCCATCCGGCCAAGGCAGTACCAGAGCCTCGCTGACCTTCTTGGAGATTAGTCCCCATGGAGACCGCAGCAGCTGCCCCCTCACTCTGGCCAGGCCAGGTGGGTGGGTGGGTGGGGCAGGCAGAGGCTGGTTGGGGAGGAGAGGGAACCTTCCTGAAGCATCACAGGATCACTGTAGTCAGGGCTGGGAGGCCCCTCCAGAATCAGCAGCCTGCTTAGTTTACAAGTAAAAAAAACTGAGGACCCACAATGGGGCAGTGACTGGCCAAAAGCCACAGATGGAGCCAGGAAGAGCGCAGAGACCAGGAGCCAGGTTCTGGGTTTTACTCCCAAGTGTTCTTTCCTGGAGAGCAGGGGCCTGAGCAACCTTCCCAAACTGAGGTCATGAACTGAGTAGCTCAAATGGGATGAGCCAGGAAGGCGCCTTAAGTACTGGGCTGGCTTCCACGGGGCCAGGGTGGGACGGGGAATTCAGATCCCAGAGCCATGCTTGCTGACCACTGCCCCCTACCCAGCCGGGCCTCAGAGGTGGTGGGGAGAACCATCCTACACAGTCAGAACCACAACCACAACAGCTAACATTTATTGTGTGCATACTGCAGGCCAGTTCTGCGTGTACATGCATTTAAATATTTACAACAGTCTTAAAGAAAATTATTCCCACTTACAGAAAGGAAAAACTGAGAAGTAAGGTACAAGTTCATCCAACTTATAAGCAAATCCAAGTGGAGCTTGGACTTGAACCTAGGCAACAGCAGTGACTACAGAACCCACTCTCTTAACCCTTCAGTGTCTGTATGATCGTGGGTGGGTGGCTGAGATGATGCCTCTCTGGGTGGCCGTGGAGTGGGTATGTACACACGTGAAAGTGCACAAGGGTGTGTATTCATGTGTGAGTCCAACACCCAGCATAGTCCCTGGACACAGTATATCTTATTAAATATTTGAGGAATAAGTGAGTGAGCAAGTGTCTGCCTGTAAGTGAGTATGACACTGAGGTGTCATTGAATCCTAGAACAACAGGGTTCTTGTGTAAAGCTCATGGGATCACATCCATGTGCCAGTAACTGTGGATGGCTCTGTCTCCATCTGACAAACATGTGCAAGTGTGTGCCTTCTCCCTGCCACACTGTGCGAGCCCTGTGGCTTTGTGTCTCCGTGAGTGAGTGGTGCTGAAAGCTACCTCCCATGTCCCTGGATGGTGGCCAGTTCTCCAACCCCACAGAGGGCCAGAGAGGGGCTCTGTTTCCAGTGGGATGGGACAATGGGTCCGTGTGGGTGGGGCTCCTGCCCCTGCCTGAGCTGAGCTGGTCTCTGGGTTGCACCGTTATCTCTGTCTCCCAGGAGACCAGCCCTGCGCAGCCCCAGGGAAGGTGCTCTGCCCCTGGGCCTGCAGACCTGGGGTAGGGGTGGGACTGGGGCAGCAGGGCTGGAAAGGAGAGGCTGCTGGTGATGGTAGCTGGTGGAGGAGGGCACCATTCACAGAATTTGCATCTTTAGCCACCGAAGCCCTGGATGATTTCCCAGTGAAATGAGGGGTGAGGGCTGGGAGCAGGCCGACTTGAGGAGAGGACATTGGCCACCAGCCCCGCTGGGCTGCGCAGCAGTACTGAGAAGTCAGGCTGTTTGTGGGATGGCCTCTATGTGAGGGAGGTGCCACTTCTCTGGCGATTCTCAGGGCCTTTACCTGAGATGGAGACCTGGGTGGGAGCTCAGCATTGGGGTTGAGGGTTTCTTTGCAGGACCTATGTGTCTCCACATGGAATGGGGGTCTGGCTAGGATCTGAGGGCCTCACTGAGGGGACCCTGGCTTGAGTCTGAGGATTTCTCCATGAGTTCTTATGCGTCCATATAGGATGGGTGTTTGGGTAGAATTGGGGGCAGGAGATGGGAGAAAGGGTGAGGGTGGGGATGAGGTCCTGAGGATTTCCCTGTGGGATCCAAAGGTCCCTATATGAGATAAGAACTAGATGTGGTCAGGGTTGGGGTGCCCCCTGGGTGATGAGATCCCTATGAAATCTTGAGGACTCTGAGATACAGACTGGGGACGCTGGGTCTTTGTCTACCTAACTCTCTGTGCCCAAAGGCCAGGCTGTGCATGTGGAGGGGGTAGGGGTGACCACACCAAGCTGGCAAACAAAGCCACCTGGGCATCCATCCTTCAGGAAGCTCTGAGTGCAGCTGATCTGGGAAAACAAACAGGAACAGCTGCTGGGGGGGGAGGGAGGTGACCAGAGGGGAAAGCTGGGGTGGGAGAGCTGGACCAGCCTGGTGGGGAAAGGAGGGGACCAGGAGGGAGAGGGTTGATAGTACAGAAGAGGGACAGTGATCCCACTGTCTCATTCTGGCACACCAGGCAGGGTGCCTGAGAGCCCCTCCCCCTCAGTGGCTCTTTCTTCAGTTTCTTGGTGACTATGAGGCCGAAAACCAGGGAGGGGTCTGGGGGGATGTGGGCCCCGCCCCCCCAGAAGCCTAGAGATCTTCTCGGCCAGTGGCATTGGTGGTGGTGGTGGCTGTGCCCATTTCTGAGACAGCTGGTGACAGATAGCTAGAACTAAAAACTGTGGGTCTGGCTGG
This sequence comes from Microcebus murinus, assembly GCF_040939455.1. Lineage (NCBI taxonomy): Eukaryota > Metazoa > Chordata > Mammalia > Primates > Cheirogaleidae > Microcebus > Microcebus murinus. The sequence continues at coordinate 89,351,717 of NC_134111.1, read as the reverse complement.
TGGGACCCACATACCATTTTCCTGATGAGGAAACCAAGGTACACAGAAGGAATAGGCTGGCTGATGCCAAGTTTAGAACTGCTGGCTGGAAGAGGATTGGAGGCCCTTGTCACATAGAGGGTCTCCACCCCAAATCACAGCGACACTCTTAATTCTAACCTGGATCTCAGCTGTACAACCACTCCCTCCCTGCCCAAAGCCTGGAAAACTCACACTAGTGCACCCCTCCTAGGGAATACTGTCATCTGACCAACACGTGGAGCCTGTCCCAGGCAACATGCCCAGACCCCAGCTTCAGCCCCGTGCACACACAGCATCCAGTCTCTGACAGACACCTCGGCACCCTCCGGACTAACACAGGCGCCCGCGTCAGGGACAGCGCAGACGCACAGCCTGACGCACTCGCCACCCGCAGCCCCTCCCGACCTCAACCTCCCCTTCCTCCCCGCCCAGCCGCTCCAGCTTTCGGGACAGCGCGGCCTGCCCCGCCCCCTCGTGGCCGAATCCAGAATTGTCAGATGGAGATGGGGGAGCGCGGGAAGGCTGGACCTGATTCCTCACCCCTCACCCCTGCCACAGCCTCACAGATGAAACCGAGAGCAAAGGCCAGGACACCAAGGGCCCCAGAATGGCTCTTGCCCTACTCTGTAGTTTCGATCCCCCCTTGTGGTTTTGGGGGATTATACCCTATTTGTGTTTGTTCAAACTCCCTCTAGGCTAGGGAATCAGGGGACTGGGCATGGTTCCGACACCTCCCCCAACCAAACCTGGCTGCCCTTGTCCCATCTCTGACTCATATCCTAACTTGGACTCTAGGGCCCAGTTCCAGGGCCCTGTACTTTTGACGTTCACCTTCATGCACACTGTGAGCCCAACAGCAGCTCCTCACCAGGGAAAAGAGAGGTCCAGGGGAGGCTCTGCCTGTCCCCAGCACCTGCTCTCAGCAGCCCAGAACTTCAGGGATGGGAATGGCAAACCGTCGCCTCCCACCCCCGCTGGAGAAATTCCCCTACACTCCTTTCCCCATGGACGATTGACCCACACCCAACCACCTGTTCACTCACTAGTTCAAGAAGTTTTATTGAGTGCCTACTATGTACCCAGCACTGTGCTAGGTTTGAGGATAACGGCTGAGAACAAGACAGACACAGTCCCTGCCCCTTTAAATGGAGCTGACACTCTAGTAAGGGGGACATTGGTACACCCATATACACGAGATGAAAAAGGTGACTTTACAGAGTGATAAATGCTATAAAGAAAATAAGCTGATGTGATGGATGGAAGAGTGCCTGCCACCAAGGAGGTGACACAAGAGCCAGCCATACCATGATCTCGTGACTAAGACACTCCAGGCAACTGGAACAGCAAATGCAAAGTTCCTGAGGTGGGAAGCGCACAGCACGGTGGGAAGGAGGGAGGCTAGAAGGCCAGTGTGGCTGGGCTTCGAGGAGCTGGGGTGGCCACAGCTGGCCTGGGAGCCCCTTTTGGCACAGGAGCTTGGATGGGTAGTGTAGAGCACTGGCTTTGGATCCCAAAGGTCTGAGCTCTATTCTTGCTCCAAAACTGGCTAGTTCTGAGTCTGGACAAGACCTGCCCCTCTTTGAGCCTGCTTCCACATCTGTACACACAAGCCTAACCCACTGGGCTGTTGTGAAAGCCCATGAAGGGAAGCATTTGGCTCATGGGAGCAACAAAATATTGGTTCCCTTCTCACTCGCCCCTCACACTTCTGCTGGAATAACCACCCTGCCCCCATTAAAACTCGCCATTTTGCAAGAAGCCTTTGTGTCTCATTGACATCTACCATGATTAGGAAATTCTGCTACAAGAGGTGAAGAAATTTCCTCCCTGGAGCTACCCTCTTGGGGCTCCAAGCTTTTCCCCCTCTGCTCCCCATCTCCCCCCCCCCAACCACCACAGGTAGCACTGGGATTGTGGGGGGAAGAGACTAGGACCATGAACAGAAGGCCAGGTTCACATCTCAGCTGGGCTGGCTTCTCAGCTGTGACGCTGCTGGGACCACCAACTGCAACCCTCTGGGCCTCCGCTTCTTCATCTGGGAAATGCAAGACAATAACAGCGCCTACCTCACCAGGTCGGTGTTAGAATAAGTTGAGATCATGCTTGTGAAATGAAAGCCTGAGCAGAGAGCCCAGCCTGAACTAAGCGCTTCATCCTCAGTGGCTCAGACGTCCGGACCGAGGCCCTAGCCTCTGGAGCTCTGTGGGGGACTCAGCCGCGTCACTGGTCCCTCCGAACTAAGGTGGAAACGTTCTTGCCACCTACCTTGGTCACTATTATTCCTAAACGCTTTGTAATCCCGCGCGCTCCTTCGGGCGTTCTTGTTGGCAGCTCCCAGTGCCGCCTCGTGGCGAGTCCTGGTCACCGCCCGTGGGCCGGAGAAAACTCGGGGAGCGCGGCGCAGGATCTGGAAACGCAAGCTTGTGAGGAAAGGGGCGCGATGGACCGATCCTCGAGGGGAAAGAGAACTGAGGGGCTTGAGGAGAGTCGTTTGCGAAGAGCCTTCTCTACCTCCGCCCTAAAGTCTCCCAAAAGATCTAGAGCTGAAGAAGAGATGCAGTTCAGACTTTGGGAACATCTGCGCCTCAAGTCAGGAACGCGCAGCCCTAGCCGGAGGCCTCAGGGAAGCCTGGTACCTCCGTCCCGGAGAGTCCGGGCCAGGGAGGGCGCGTTCTGCCCGGAGGCCGGGTGCACCCTGCCTGGCCCAGGCTCGAAAGAAAGAAAGCGCGGAGTCAGCCGGGCCTGCGGCTGGCGCGGGCTGTGCGCCTCAGCACTTTCTCTTGTAATCCCCGCGGGCTGGGGCCAGATCGCCGGCTGTGGGAAAGGCCTCAGCTCCCTAGGGAGACCAGAGCCGGCTGCAGCCTGCCTGCTGACTCAGCTCCCCCACCCCTGCTGGAGAGGGTGCGGGGTGGGGGGCGAGGCCTGGGTATAAAGCCCCGCACGCCAGGCCCGCGCGCAGCCTCTCCGTTTTCCTTGCGTGCCACGCTCACCCACCTGGTGAGTACCCGGTGCCGGGCGGGGGAGGGCGAGCTGAGGGGCAGCCCCTGGCAGCCAGGCCGGGTCCAGCTCCCGGGTCCTTCACCCCCTACCCGGGTTGGGCAGGCCTTGGCTAGAAAGGGGGCTCTCGAGACGCTAAGCATGTGGTCGCGACCTTCCTGTCCCCAGCGGAATGAGTAGCGCCCCCGCGCCGGGCCCAGCGCCCGCCAGCCTCACGCTCTGGGACGAGGAGGACTTCCAGGGCCGTCGCTGTCGGCTGCTGAGTGATTGTGCGAACGTCTGCGAGCGCGGAGGCCTGCGCAGGGTGCGCTCGGTCAAGGTGGAAAACGGCGTGTGAGTGGTCTCCTGGCCGCGGCTGGGCTGGCTCCAGCGACATTGGGCTTGCCCACCCCAAGTTTAGAGCCTGGGACCTCAGCTCCCATCCCTGTGAGCCCTGAGAGAGAAACGCCAAAATGGGAAACCCCTAGGCCTCCCCTAAACTCCCCACCCCTTGCAAAGACCAATGATGGGAAAGAATGTCTCCTCCAGAGCTAAGGAGACAAAGGCGAGAAGAGATCCCTGCAGTCCCAATGGGACCCCTAAAGGGATTTCCAGCGTAGTTAAGTCCTTCCCAAAGTTTTTTCTGTGTGAAGTTAGATGGCTCTACAATTTGCTAAACAAAAAAAGCCAAACCCCACCCACTGGCCCCACCCTGGTGTCCTAGAGCCCAGCCTGTGGCCCTGAGGAGACCTGAGGTCCCCACAGCTGCCATAGCAGGCAGGAGTCCCAGATGCTTCCCTTTGCAGGCTCCTAAATCCTTGAGGTAGGGGTACTTGTTAGGTGATCTTCTTCGAGTGGTCTTTGTAACCTGGAAAATTCTTTCCAAGTTAGGGCCCCGAGCAGAAAGCCTGAGCTCCTCAGACCCAGGATAGCAGTAGAGTTGGGGTATTTAGCCACTAGAAGGGTTGGATTGCCATGCAATGAGTGTGTCAAGAAGGGCCTGGGGTTGGAGAAAAAGATTGGGTTTCTCAGTCTTTTCAAACACAGCAAGCAAAGAGGGAGGAAAAGGGAGTGAACCTGGGGCAGATAGATACCTCCCAGCTTTCTCCTTTTCCAGCTGGGTGGCCTTTGAGTATCCCGACTTCCAGGGACAGCAGTTCATTCTAGAGAAGGGGGACTATCCTCGCTGGAGCGCCTGGAGTGGCAGCTGTGGCCACCACAGCAACCAGCTGCTGTCCTTCCGGCCAGTGCTCTGCGCGGTGAGCCGCCTACTCCTCCTCCTCCTCTGCCTCCTAGCTCCAGGCCCTGGCCCCACCATTGTGCCTTGGAAAGGCCCCCCAACCACTGCATGTGGGTCAGTAACAAACTCCTAGGAGGGTGGTAGTGGCATTACCTCCCAGAAGCAGGGGATCTCCGAAAGTTGGGATTGTGGGCATAGGGCAGGAGCCCAGGAACCAGCACCACGGACAGCGCCCACACTATGCCAGTCCTGCGTGCCCACCGGCCACTCAGATCCAGTCGTCCACATGTGTGAGTGAGCACCTCTGTCATCACACAGCCCTGTGAGGTCAGGGCAACTGCTAACAGCCCCGTAAGCAGATGTTATAAAGGGCTTCAGAGGGATACAGTGGCTTGTCTGGGGTCACAAGGGTTAACATGGAGATGAGACTAGAACTCAGTCCGGGGAGCAAGGCTGAGAAAGGGTCAGTCTCAGTGTGTTTGTGTGTTATGTGGGGGGAGTTGGTAATGAATCAAATACACTGGAGGGGAGGATCTCATTTTCCATTTGTGCTGACTTAGATACTTGGGCTGGGGGTTGGAGGGCAAAGCAGCCAGGCCGGCCCAGCTTCTCCATTCCAAGAGGCTGGGGAAGGCTTTAGGAGGAAGTCTCTGGGGCTAGGGAAGACAAGATGCAATCAATACTGATGCCCTGACATGTCTGTTCTGATTCTGCCATCCAGTACCCCTTAGCTGGGTCCCACCCTGTGAGAGGCGGTGCCCAGGGTACTGGACAGGGGATTGGGTAGTCACTGAGGCACTTAGGGAAACCATCTTGGTTAATGGGCCAGATTTCTCTAAGGACCTCTAATTTTCCTCCTGCAAATCAGGCCCATGTAAAAAGATACCCTCTAGCCCTGTCCTGAAAAGGTGACTGCAATCCCTGCACCCTCAGTCTCACCACCTCAGCCCAAAGCCATGGGAGGGCTTGAGTAGGGGAGACTTTGAGCATTTCAGCTTCCCAGACTGCCAGGGAATTGATGGGATGATTCTGGAAGTGCTTGTGGGGCCTCAGTGGCTGTACAGCCTGTGTTGGGCAGTGGGACAGTGAAGTGAGGCTGAGTGTGTATCCATTAACACCCCTTTGGAGTGCCTGACCCCTCCACCCTCACCTTCCTGTGCCTCAGAACCACAGTGACAGCCGTGTAACACTGTTTGAGGGTGACAACTTCCAGGGATGCAAATTTGAACTCAGTGATGACTACCCTTCCCTGCCTTCCATGGGCTGGGCCAGCAAGGATGTGGGTTCCCTCAAAGTCAGCTCTGGAGCGTGAGTCCTGGGACTGGAACAGGGGTGATGAGAAGAGCAGGGGAAGTAGTGGGGACCAAGGAGGAGGGTGGAGAGAAGTGATGGAGGGGTGCTAAGGGACATGATGAAGAGAGATACTGGGGACATGGAGGCAAGGGGAAGTGAGATGACAGAGACAGACTGGGAGGGAGAAAGTGATAGAATGGGAGGCAGGGGAACAATTTGGGGATAGAGGAAAGAATTGAAAACGTGGGCAAGGGGGCAATGAAGGGTGGGAATAGGAGACAAGATAAGGAAGGTGACAGGAAGATTAGGAGCAGTAGGCAAGGCCGACACCCACAGAGGGGAAGTTGAAGTAATGGTTTTGGAGCTGGAGCTGGGTGCTGAGAAAGGGGCTACTAATGAGGACATAGGTGCGGGTGGGGGCAGGGCCTGCTCATCACCCCTGTGCCCTTGCTGGCCTAGGTGGGTGGCCTACCAGTACCCGGGCTACCGAGGCTACCAGTACGTGTTGGAGCGGGACCGGCACAGCGGGGAGTTCCGCACCTACAATGAGTTTGGCACGCAGGCCCACACAGGACAGCTGCAGTCCATTCGGAGAGTCCAGCACTAGGCTCCATGGCCCCAGACACCTCCCCTGAGGGCCCTCAATAAAGGCTCCTGAACCTGCCTGCCCTTCTTGCCTCCTTGGTGTCTTGCTTTGTGATCTCCGTCCTCATTCTTCTGAGCGTCCCTCCCTGCTAGCCTGACCCTCTCCGCAGGCTCCAGGATCCTTGACTATCGAGCATAAACTGGCTTAGGATATATGTGGGTGGGTTCTGGCGGGGCTGGGAAGAAACTGCTGGTAAGAATCTTGGGTGTCCTGGAGGCAGGCGTGGTGGCTCATGACCATAGCCCCAGTGGTGGCTCATGACCATAGCCCCAGTGACTCAGGTAGTCCTAGTGACTCAAGAGGCAGAGGAGGCAGGAGGATCACGTGAGCACAAGAATTCAAGGTCACAGAGAGCTACGATCATGCCACTGTACTCCAGCCTGGGTGACAGAGTGAGACCCTGAAAAATCTTGCGCATCCTGTTAAATACCACCAGTCCCACACTTCTCCTGGGTAAAGGCCCACCAACATGGGCCAGAGGTACTGCTAGCCCTGATGGCACCTTTGCCATCCTCTAGGTGGGGTGGACACGCCCCCACAGCAGGGCTCATATCTGGATTTCAATCTCCACATACCCTCTGGACCAGATACCATTATGCAGGGCAAAACTTTTTTTGTAAAGCCAGTCAAATTTAGCAGTGGGATTGTATACCAGCTTTAGTGACATTAATGTTAATAAGTTCTGATACCCTACCACCATCAGACCAGCCAAAACTTCTTTAACCATAGGCAGAAGCTTTGTTGGGTTCCTCTCTAACTCCCAGAGCATTTTCAGCATCTATCTTCACCCTGGTTCTCTCCCAGCCAGGGAAGCTGTGAGCCTCTTTCAATAGGCCCCTTTCCTCCATTCCCAGGAGGGACATTGGTCGGAAGTCCCACTGCCTGCCAGGGCCTTCCAAGGGGAAGACTTTTTCTCTGAGCCCAGTTCCCAGCCCCTTTGCCTGAATAATAATTCCTTGAGTGGTGTTGAGTGGTGTACAAAGCATTTTCATACCCCTACTCCCTGCTGCTCCAAACACACCCCTCTCCACTCTTCCTCCCTCTCCCTACCTTTCAGAGGACTGGTGAGCCATAGAAGCCACCTCTCAGCCACTGACAGAGTGAGCCTGGATTCTGAGGCAGGTGGCAGAGGCCCACGGCCGTGATGGGGCTGAGGATGGTAGCAGTGATGAGAGCCCCTGGCACTTGCATAGTTTTTCCCAGTTTCCTATTTGGCCTAGTTACTGATACCCCCACCTTCATACAGGTGGATCCTCCCAAGACCCTTGGGACCCCCCACACTGTCTGTCCTTCAGGGGTTCCTGTGTTTTCAAGCCCCTAGTGGACATATAAGTGTGGAAGGGTGGCCCGGATTATTGCCCTAGCCCAGTGAGGCAGGGCAACAGTCAGACTTGGACCTGGGCAGTCCCCAGTGGTCCAGCGGTGCAAAGCCAGGCAGCTGTTCCTTTGGGAAGAGCCCTGGACCATACATCAGAATACCTAGGACCTAATCACAGGATCCCTGAGCCTCAATTTTCTCACCTGTAGACTGAGGCTATTGATCCCTGCCTTCTCTGTCTCACAGGGTTGTTGGGAAGATTCAGTAAGAAACCCCTGAAAATGTTTGTGGTGCTATGGAAAAGTATTGGGACAGTCAATGCAGGGTCCTCCTTCTCCTCTCTCCTCCCTGCCTTCCCCTTCCCAACCCCCCCCCCCCCCCCCCCCGTGCCTTAGGGTTGGGTCAGGGAACTAATGGATGGAACTCTAGGTAGGGTATGAATTCTGCTTCTCACTTAAATGAGCTCTAGAGCCCATGGCACCTGTTGCATTTGATCCCAATACCCTCAGATTTTCATCTATTTTACAAATGAACAAACTGGGGCTCTGAGGAGAAGCCTTGATGAGGTCACCCACTTAATTGTTGACAAAGCCAGGATTTGTTTTTTTTTTTTGTTTTTTTTTTTGAGATAGAGTCTCGCTTTGTTACCCAGGCTAGAGTGAGTGCTGTGGCTGCAGCCTAGCTCACAGCAACCTCAAACTCCTGGGCTCAAGTGATCCTCTTGCCTCAGCCTCCTGAGTAGCTGAGACTACAGGCATGCGCCACCATGCCCGGCTAATTTTTTCTATATATATATATTAGTTGGCCAATTAATTTCTTTCTATTTATAGTAGAGACGGGGTCTCGCTCTTGCTCAGGCTGGTTTTGAACTCCTGACCTTGAGCAATCCACCCGCCTCGGCCTCCCAGAGTGCTAGGATTACAGGTGTGAGCCACCACGCCTGGCCCAAAGCCAGGATTTGAATCCAGGGCTCCTGGCCCCAAAGCCAGGCCAAGTAGAGGCTGGCCAGAGCTGTGGCTAAAAGCCTCAAGCCTCAGCAGAGCCTTCTGTGGGCCCCAGAGGTTATGTAACTTCCCTCAAAGTCACACAACTAGGAAGCGGGGAGCAAGGAATTGAACCCAGAACCAAGACAAACTGCCTTCAGAGCCCACAGCCCATCTCCCCACCGTGTGCTTTGGAGAGCAGGCAAGGGACAATGGGAGATCTGCTGTCTGCCCTTGGCTGAGCTGTCCTCCCTCCAGGAGGATCTATGGCCACTGGGAAGAGTCAGCAAGATGGCTTTAGGAACTGGAAATGTGACCTTGACAAAGGCATAGGTGTCTGGGTCTCAGTTTCCTCATCCGTACAATGAAGGAGTTGAGGACAGTCATTGTCAGCATGGACCTTTTAGGTTTCCCTAGACCCAGGAGCCAGGCTCTGCCCCCACACCCATCTGCAGCTAGGGAGTGGGTGTCACCAGCCAGTCTGGGCCTGAATGATTTCACCTTCCCCTCCTTCCATTCTGGGCAGGCTGGTTGCAGAACCCCATGGGACCAGCACCCAGCTGGGTAGGAGGGAGATGAAGGGGAAACTGCCAAGGACTCTCCCACTGGCCTTCCTGGCAGCAGGAGGGGATGGAGAAGGTCAAGACCCAGGTGGAGGCCGGGCGAGGTGGCTCACGCCTGTAATCCTAGCTCTCTGGGAGGCCGAGGCGGGTGGATTGCTCGAGGTCGGGAGTTCGAAACCAGCCTGAGCAAGAGCGAGACCCCGTCTCTACTATAAATAGAAAGAAACTAATTGGCCAACTAATATATATAGAAAAAATTAGCCGGGCATGGTGGCTCATGCCTGTAGTCCCAGCTACTCGGGAGGCTGAGGCAGCAGAATCGCTTGAGCCCAGGAGTTTGAGGTTGCTGTGAGCTAGGCTGACGCCATGGCACTCACTCTAGCCTAGGCAACAAAGCGAGACTCTGTCTCAAAAAAAAAAAAAAAAAGACCCAGGTGGGGTGGAGGACTCCCCTGACACACAAACATTCCCTGGTGCCCCATCCCTTCAGCAGCTGAGTCCTCCGTAAGGCTGGGGCACAAAGCCTGTGCTGTCCATCCTTGGCCAGCTCAGAGCTGGGATGTCTGGGTACAGCCCCTCTCTGAGTATCTGTCCCTTCTGCCTCAGCCTCCCGCTGAGAGCATTAATTGGGTGAACTTCAATGCCTCCCAGCTCTCCCAGCTCTTACCTCCTGCTCCTTGCTTTCTGTTGATAGCAGCTTGGGGAAGCAGGAAGAGGGAATGAGGAGGATTGGGATTTGACCCCACCCTTAAGGCCTCCCCTCCTGCAGAGCCCTGAATTTGGTCTCCAGGGAACATCCCAATCTCTTATCTTTGCTCCCACCAAGTTCCATGTCCACATCCTGAAGCCCCCATCTGTGTCCCTCTAGCATCCTCTGGGGAATGCCTGTCTTCCCCCCTCCCTGAACTCTGCCTCCCACATTCCTCCCTGGCTCCTTTGCACCCTCCACCAGCAAAGATGAACACTCCAGCAGTTACCCCAAATGAGGGTGGACAGGGCCCTGCAGATCCCCAGGAGTAGGATTTTCCAGCCATCCTCCATCAGGTACCCCAGGATCAGAGACCCTGCAGGAGACCTGCCCCCTCCCAGGCCTCCTCAACTCCTGGGCTCAAGCAGCAAGAGAGAGGACTTGAGAATACCAGTCCTGATAGTAGCCACCAGGTGCTGCATAGCTGCAGAAGGTGGGCTCCTGGCCCAGGGCCTCATTTTCAGCTAGCATCCCTCCTTAGCCTTCCTCTCCAGAGCCAGGAAGTCTCATGGGTATCCAAAGACTCCAGGCCACCTGGGGACATCAACATCTTTGCACAAGTTAGAAAAAGGTGCACTTTTCTTGGAGTGGATTTCAGCCTTGTATGGTACACAAGCCTGCCTTAACCCTTCTACCTGGCTCCGGGAGAGCCAGGATAGGAGTGCTTGTGAGGGTGGGTGGCAGACTGGGATGACAGGGGATGGGGAAGGACTGGGAGGATAGTCGGAGGGGAAGTGGAAGGGGCCCACCAGGAATAGCCAGGATAGACTCTCAATGTCCTCAGAGCATGGCAGCTGTCCTGGCCACTACTAATGTGTTGGGACTGAGTGAGTGACAAAAGGAGTGAAAGGAGAGGGAGAAGGAGAGAGGAGGCTGGTGGGGAGAGATGTGGCAGTAGGAGAGAAAAGAGGCTGAGACTAGGCATAAGGCGAGACCTAGAAAGGGGTGGGGAGGCCAGATGAGGGGGCCACCCTAGAAAAGTTGCCAGGGATGAAGCCCCAGCACCCCGCCTGAGGCTTGGGGGCTGTAGAAAGGCAGGAAGCAGGAGATTCGGGTCTCTAGGGAAGAGTAGAGAGTGGGAGAAGGGGAGGAGGGAGAAGGCGCGATGGGGGGTGGGGGTGGGCAGAGATAAAGGGAGCAACGGCTGCAGGGCCCGGAGCGCAGCGACAGGAGAGAGGGAGGGAAGCGGAAATTTAAAAGTGAAGATGCAGATAACGCAGCCTAGAGACGGCAACCCGGGTGGAGGTTGGGGTGGGGGGAAGAATGGGAGGAGAGTGAGCGGCAAGGGGAGCCGAAGCAGACGGAAAGGCCTCTAGGGAGGAGGCTGGGGCCGCTGGGGTCCGGGTACACCCGCCCAGTCACTGTTTGCGGAGAGTCAGGGAGGCGGAAAAGAAACATGCTCGGGCCCCCATCAGAGCGCGCGGCCGGGGCCCATCCCCCGCGCGTCTCCCCGGCTGCGGGGCGCGGGGGGCTGCTGGGTGCGCTTGGCTGTGGCGCGGCGCGTTGGAGACTTTATTGCGATGGGACGATAAGAGGGGCGGAGGCGGGGTCCCGGGGGCCGAGGCGGCCGCGCTTTAATTAAAACGGAAATTGCGGCCCCTGCCCGCGCCGGGGCCGGAGGGTTCCAAGCGGCCCCGTAGCTGGGAGCGTTGCTCCAGGACCCCCCTCTATCCCCCGCCACGCCCGGGCTGCCCCCTCCCGCCAGGCCCTGCCGACCGGGCGCCGTCTTCTCCTCCCTGCCACCCGCGGTCCTCTCGGGTGGGGACCGGTGCCCCGGAGCGCAAAGCCTGACGCGCCCCCCTCCCGGTCCCCCCCAACTCCCACCGCCCAGTCCCCGGCGGCGATGAGACAGAGCGGCGCCTCCCAGCCCCTGCTGATCAACATGTACCTGCCAGGTACCAGGGACCAGCCGGGGGCTGGAGGCACCAGGACCTGGGGCGGGAAGTCTGGCTCCGGCATGGAAAGGGGGTTCTCGGGTCCAAAGGAAGGGGAAGCGGTCCAAAGATTTGGATTGCCGGGAAAACTGATGGCAATTTAGGGGGAACTTAACGGCAGAGAGAGCTCTGGGTTTCAGAGTGGGGTCTAAGGGACTCGAAGTGAGCAGATTGGGGGCCTGGGAGGCAAAGGGCGGGGGTTCAGGGGCCTGAAAGAGCCTGGTAGGGGAAGCAGTGGTCTTAGGCGTGGTAGGGGACTCGGTGCTCGAGCCGTGCGGGGAGGCTGTGGTCCGCCGGGCGTCGCCCCTGCGCTCTCGCCGCCCCTCACCTTCGTTCACCGAGCATTCGCATCCGCCCGGCCCTCCAGGAGCCCTCCTCTTCCCTCCGATGGGCTCTGCACGCTCCGGTTCGGCTGGCGCAATCCCCGCTCGGCTTTATAAGGCTCCAGCCGGCCCCTTCGGAAAGCGGATTTCCTTTTTCCTGGACGCGTTTCCTGACTTGGGCGCTACCGAGGGGCTCCGCGAGGCGCGCGCCGGGGCCGGACTCCGGGAGGAGGAGCCGGGTGGCCCGGGCCCCCAGCCTCGCGCCTGAGGACCCCCGCACCCCCTCGAGCCTTGGCCTGGGCCCTTTCGGTCAAATCCATAACTCCGCTTGGGTGTTCCTGACTGTTTTCTTCTGCTGCCGCAGATCCTGTCGGAGACAGTCTCTTCAAGGAAGGGAAGAGCCCGGGCTGGGGGCCGCTGAGCCCTGCGGTGCAGAAAGGTGAGCAGGCGGTCGCACTGGGCAGGCGGAGGCGAGGGCAGTGGATGGGGTGGGGAGCACAGGTCCCAATAGGACGGGCACTACCACCACCTGGGTAGAAAGCCAGAGTGATGTGCAGCCCGGGTTCTGGGAATCGTAGGGTCCTGGCCTGACTGTGGGGAGGCCCTGGGGAGACATTCGCTTGGCTTTGGGCTACTGCATCTCCCGAGTCCCAGGGCTGAACTTTCAGTCCAGGACAGACGGAGAGGATCCCATCCCTTTTTGTGCAAGCGTGTGGTTTTGCAGGCTTTGTGGCCAAGGCTGAGGTGCTTGGCGTCCTTTCCCTGCGGGCAGCAGGAACGCAAGTACGTACCACCCGGCAAGGGGACCCAGAGAATTACTCCCTGGCCACGCAGGGTTGCCCAACTACTAGACCAGAGCCAGTGCCTTCTGCTGCACCCTCCCGCCCTGGCCAATTCTGCGGGCCAAGTCTGCACAACGATTATAGTTGATTCCCAGGTTCACCACCGGTGCTCGTGCTCGAGGGTCGCTAAATTACTCTCTTGGAGGTTGGCCCTCCAGGCAACGCCTCCTCAAGCCCCACCAGTGAGTACCCTAGATCTTACCAAGTTATAGTTGTCACACACACACACAAAAAAAAAAAAACCGAGGTCAGCAACTGCTTTATCCAGACTGAAACAACGAGGCCCAGCAGGAACAGGTTTCTCAGCCTCTGATGTAGCATCCTCATTGGTGCCAGGTGCACATTTGTACCCAAATTTTCCCTCGCTTCTGACCCAACTGAACGACTGGTGACCTGGAGCTGTGCAGCTCCTCGCTGGGCTGGCTTGGAAACATTGGGATTAAAATTATTGGGGAGGGTAGCTAGTGTCTGGGTTCTAAGATAGTGGTTGAAAAAGGGAGCAGGAATTCATCAGACTCGATTTGAGGCAGTAACCAGACAACTTCCATGAAAACCTGTTTTAATCTGAAAGGGAGTGGGGTACTTGTATCAAGATGTTTATCTGCCTGTCTGCTTCAGGCTCCAAGACAGGGGAGCAGGAATTCTGGGGACCCCACTCTCTCACCATCCACATATCTGAGAAAAACCTCCTTGCTGCCTCCAGCAACCCCAAAATCCAGAGGGATATGAGCCAAGGCCAGGAGGAGGCTGGGAGCTGAGCACAACGGTTTCTCAGTCCTGTCTTCCCTCCCAGCATGAGCCAAATCGTGGCACCTTTGCATACAGGGAATCCCGCCTATTCCGAAAAAAGAGACCGAGCAGGAGCAGAGCCGGCGGCGCAGAGCTCTGCGCACCTGAAGGCGGCTACGATGGGGAGCCCCTGGGAGCCTGCCCCACTTTTCACGTACAGGGTGTCACTGTCCCTATTCCTGTCCGATGTGGTATCCCAAGGAAGTCGGCTGCCAGGCCATCTGAGGCGGGGCCTGTCCAACTGTATGCATTTGGGGACTGGGAACTCGTGGGCCTTGTCCTGGAGTGGCCGGGGTTGTCGTGTTGTAGGACAGCCCCTTCCCATCCGGACCTCTGGGCGTGGTCCAGCGGTTGTGCAGGCTCTCTCCTGAATAAGGGTGCCCCGCTGAGGTGGCAGTAGTGGCTGATACCTGGCCCCTGATCACCTTGGATAGCCGAATGCCTAAGTGCATCCAGGTGGAGGAAGAAATGCTTCTTCCTCCTCTCCCCCTAGTTTTCACAAAACCATGTGTCCAGGGGCTGCGTCCTACTAAGTGGAAGCCGCGCTTCCATTGTGCAAGAGCGCAGTAGTGGCTAGGAATGCTCTGCTGATCGGCCACTCCCTGGCCGGCCGCTCCAGCTGGACGAACCCTTTCCCTGCCCGACGCTGGTTCACCCCTACCCTAGTTCCAGCCTCCCCTTCCCGCCTGTGGCTGACCGCTCCCTCCCCACAGGCAGCGGGCAGATCCAACTGTGGCAGTTTCTGCTGGAGCTGCTGGCGGACCGCGCGAACGCCGGCTGCATCGCGTGGGAGGGCGGCCACGGCGAGTTCAAGCTCACCGACCCGGACGAGGTGGCGCGGCGCTGGGGCGAGCGCAAGAGCAAGCCCAACATGAACTACGACAAGCTGAGCCGCGCACTTCGCTACTACTACGACAAAAACATCATGAGCAAGGTGCACGGCAAGCGCTATGCCTACCGCTTCGACTTCCAGGGCCTGGCACAGGCCTGCCAGCCGCCGCCCGCGCACGCCCACGCCGCGGCTGCCGCCGCCGCCGCTGCAGCTGCCGCCCAGGACGGCGCGCTCTACAAGCTGCCCGCCGGCCTCGCCCCGCTGCCCTTCCCCGGCCTCTCCAAACTCAACCTCATGGCCGCCTCGGCCGGCGTAGCGCCCGCCGGCTTCTCCTACTGGCCGGGCCCGGGCCCCGCCGCCACCGCCGCCGCCGCCACCACCGCCGCGCTCTACCCCAGCCCGGGCTTGCAGCCCCCGCCCGGGCCCTTCGGCGCAGTGGCCGCCGCCTCGCACTTGGGGGGGCATTACCACTAGACGGGGCGGCCGGGAGCCTCCCGCAAGCCCAGAGCCCCGCCCAGCCCGGGCCACAGTCCCAGGAGGGGGCCTGGCGCCCCCCCAACCTTCCTTTAACCCAGATTTTACTCCACCTGCAGCACCTAGCCCCGGGGGAAGGGACCGGAAGCCCCCCAATCCCCCTCTAATACTGTATTTGTCCCCACCTCACCCCCTAATCCCTGGAGGAGGGCGATTGTCCCCACCCCTTGACTTTTACATTCTTCTAGGTCTCCAGATCCTGGAAAGGGGTTCCAGGACCTCCTCTTCCTTTCCTCTCCTCCCCTCACACCTTGTTCTGGCTCCTAAAGCCCCATCACTGTGACCCTTCTGTTTTGAGTTCCAAATCTTTTCTCACCTTTTCTCTCCTCCCCGGATCTGCCCCCAACCCAGCACGTGAAGGCCTCTCACAGTCCTTTCCAGGACCTGAGCGGCTTTGGTAAGGGCCACTGGCCCTCAGACACACGGTCCCCTTCCCCCAGTCCTCGCACTTGGGTAGGAGGGCCAATGTGTTCTACTCCCTTCTCGCCCCATTAAAGCTCCGAGCTCCCCGCCGCCTCAGCTCTGTTCTTTGCTGCACCAGAACCTGTCTTGGGGGAAAGGAGGGAGAGGCTCAGGCCAGGCCGGAGCAGAAAGACCTGCGGAGGAAGAGCCTCAGAGGAGGGCAAAGCGGGCTCGGGTGCTGCTGGCCGGCAGCCAGGCGCCCTGGCGGGTGGGCGCAGCCTACGAGGGGGACGTCCTGCTGCACCCCCCTCAGTCGACCACTGCGCCTCACCCCTCCTTCACCCCCACCCTACCGCACCCCATCCCAACTTCCTTCCCAGCAAGCTCCCACATCGCACTCTCCCCATCTCACTTGCCCCCACCTCATCCCAACCTCCACCCCACCTCGGCTCATCTTCAGCCCATCCTAGCCTTCCCTCATCCCCTCCCCACCCCCATCCCCTCCCCACCCCATCCCCTCCCCACCCCATCCCCTCCCCACCTCCATCCCCTCCCCACCCCATCCCCTCCCCACCTCCATCCCCTTGCCACCGCCCCTCTCCCTCCCGCTCTCACTTCCACTTTCTCTCCCACCCACAAACTGCCCCCTGCCCCCAGTATCTGTCGCTATCTTTTCTGTGGATCTGCTGCCTTGTTTTTAGAAGGGATCTCCCGCCCGCCCGCCTTCCTCGCCGGCGGCTCCCAGCCAGGCCAGTGGGGCACCCTCCTTCTCGCGGGTGCTGCGCGCCCTCTGCTGGTCGGAGGAGGCTAAGCCAGACCAGGTTTTGCACCTAAGCCACGTAGGGCTTTGTGTGTCGCGTGATGGCAATTCAGGTGCCTCACGACGCTGAGGACGCGAGGGCGTAGTTGCCTCCAGGCCTTCTTTGGCCTTCAGAGAGGAGGGTGCAAAGGGGAACTCTGGCCCTGCATCCTAGGTCTGGCCTGGGGAAGTCTGGGAAGGGGGTGGAGTGGATCATTCTCCTGGCTGGGCCCTTTCCCTCACCACCTAAAGGCCCTTCTGAATACTGTGCCCACCAGGGCCACGGGCCCAGTGTTCGCTTCCCACCTTTTCCAAACCACGTTGGCAGGAAAACTGCCTTAAACGCCTTCCCTTAGAGGGAAACAAAGCTAGTGAAGGTACCTAAAGTGGCAGCTGAGTTTTCAAGGCCAGCTCCTGCTCTCCTCCCCAGGGTCAGGGGTTTCTTTCCCTGAGGAAGGAAGTGATCTCTTTCTGGATCCAGGATCCTCCCAGCAGGCGAGAGAATGCCCTGGGCTCTCACAAGACAGCTCTGGAGAGTTCCCTGTGCCCTGTGGGCTGGAAGCCTGGACAATTAGGTACCCCTTCCCAAAGAGTGCTGATGAATTCATCCAGGTCCACCTAGGGAAAGAGTCTTTATTTATTTTCATTTTACTTGTCACTTTATTTTTTCTGGTTTTCCAAATAACATACTCAGTGTAGAACTTTGGAAAACACACACACAAGGCCTCTGTTAAATACTGGCTTGGTGAGGAGTGGAGATAGGTACAGAGAAATCCCCTGTAGTCCCATCACACAGAGGGCTCTATCGATAACTTTGTCATGATCTCCTTCCTTTTCTTTATGCCTTTGAAAACTTAATGATACCCTACTTTAGCCATCTATTGTCGGGGCATAGCACATTCCACATCATTGTGCACCACAGGCCTCGTGAGGAGGGAGTAGGCTCCTATATTCATCAAGTCAATGAGCCAGGGCAGGAGTCCAGACTGGTGAGGGCCTCAGTGACGTGCATGGGGAGGCAGAGAGCCTCTTTACAGCCCTGTTTGCAGGGGGCAGGAAGCCAAGAAGAAACACCCTGGAGAGACAGAGCCAGGATCCACAAAGATCTGGCCTGCTAAGCATTGTGGGCTGAGTGTAACATAGTAAAATTTCTTAGCAAGGAGTGCAAGGCCCTGTTCTTGGATCTTTAAATGATCTAAGAGGATCATTTAAACAACAGAATCATTTAAACAACAGGAGGCCAGAGTATGAGCCTTGGTAAGGGTGTGGCTCAGTAGAGTCTGTGTGTAAATTAGTGATGTGTTAGTCAATGCAACATTAAATGGGAGCCTGTAGCATGAAATGCAGGAAAATCCTTGAGATCTGAGGAGGCATAGATGAAGTTATGGCACCTGGGATGAAGGAATAGATCCACTTCCCAGAATTACTGTGCAGTATTAGGTAATACTTTCAGGAGAAGACCAAATGGAGGACACATTGTGTAGTGGACCCAGCAAGTAACAAGGAAGAACATTGGAAAACCAACAACAATGTGAGATGTAGTCTGGAAAATCAACTGGGGAAAGGGGGTTGTCCTCATTTATTCAAAGAACTGTCCTGAGAGAGAGGACCTAGATGCATGTGACTAAGGACAATACTGGGACACGTGGTTAGAGGCTCCAGTAAGACAAGTCACCTTGATCTAATGAAGAGCCTCTGCCATGGCACATGCCAGGTGAGTTCTCTGTCACCAGAGTGCTCAGCAGACCCTGCATGAGAAGTAGAGAGGGAGGTGGACCAGGTGACTTCTCTAACCTTGAGACTGTGAGTCAGTAAAGGAGAGGATTTCAGTCATTGCTGGGCAGCTGGAGGAGATGTTAGATTAAGGGATCTTCCTACCTATGAAATCACATCCTGAAAGCTCTCCTGCCCGTCTGTTCTTTCTTGTACACATAGCCAGTTTGGGAAGCTAAGATATAGGGCTGGGAACCAGAAAAGCTGAGTTCCAGTTGCAGCTTGGCAACGACTTGCTATGTGACCTTCAGGAAATCACATCTCTTTTCTGGGATTCCATTCCCATCCCATTAAAATAATGAGGCTGAACCAGGGATTTGCTAACTCTGCTCTGTGGAACCTTAGGGGTCACCTAGGTTCTCTCTGTTCCAAAAAAAGAAGAGCTGGGAAAACGTCTGTCAAAGACGACTGATAAGGTCAAATCCATCTTAAGAATCCTATAGATGGATATCATCTTCTCCAGTCTGTCTCAGCCCTGGGAGCTACCTTGCCTTTGTGATGTCCCCAAGCCCTGGGTTACTGTGGTGCTTGGAGGACTCTACTCCACCCAAGCCTGGAAAAAGCCACAATCTTTTTTTTTTTTTTTTTTGAGACAGAGTCTCGCTTTGTTGCCCAGGCTAGAGTTAGTGCTGTGGTGTCAGCCTAGCTCACGGCAACCTCAAACTCCTGGGCTCAAGCAATCCTGCTGCCTCAGCCTCCCAAGTAGCTGGGACTACAGGCATGCGCCACCATGCCTAATTTTTTCTATATATATTAGTTAGCCAATTAATTTCTTTCTATTTATACTAGAGACAGTCTTGCTCTTGCTCAGGCTGATTTCGAACTCCTGACCTCCAGCAGTCTGCCCGCTTCAGCGCCTCAGCCTCCCAGAGTGCTAGGATTACAGGCGTGAGCCACCCCGCCTGGCCAAAGCCACAATCTTAACACATTCAGTTTCCTGATGATCCAGTCCTGTCCTCATTGACCTTTAACCCCTTGATCCTTGGCCCTCTAAGGTATCAAGTCCACCATTGCTTCCCTCTCCCAATCCAGGGTCCAGCCCCTCTTGCATTCCCTGAAGTTCTGAGCCTTTTTCCTATCCCCTCACTCAAGTTACTGGTGAAAACATGGCTCATTCCCTTCCCCCTCTTCATATGCTTGCACTACAGAGTTTACAAAATGCTTTCACTTTCATTGTTTTATTGATCCTCTCCAAGGTTAGGGAGAAAGACAGGCAGGCATTGTTTTATCTGCTTGGCGGATAAATAAGCCAAGGCTCAAGATGTTAAATAACTTGGTTTGAAATATCAGGGCTTGTTCTAGGACCTGTGTCTTCTGGTTCCTCTGCCAGGCCTTTCCCCACTGCTCTGAGTGACTTCTCTACAGTCCTGAGTGGCCCTTGATCACCTTGTTTTTAGGATCACTCCCTCGCAGAATTACACAGACCCATGTCTCTCCTCCGGTAATGTGTGCTCTGTGTGACTAAGCTCCGCCTGCCATCACTTGCAGATGGACACGAGGACATCCGTGTCCACACTGCTGAGACCTGCACGGTCACAGAGCAATGATGCTACATTGGGCCTCGAGGCTCACAGAGCCTTTTCATATGCCGGGCTCACGTGACCATACACAAGCATCGCAATGGGCTGCTGTGATGTACTTTTTCCAGAGCCTTCTGCTCTTCTGCCCTTCACCTTTCCTTCAGTGTGTCTTCAAAATCTACCAAAATGCATTTAACTTGTTCCTTGAGCTATTTATAATCCGTGTCAAGTGGATCTGCTGATAATAAAAATATGCTTTATCATTCATTGAACCTGACTCTGTGCCAGGTTGTGCCCTATGCTAATGCTTTACAGGTGGTGTTTCCTTTGACCTGGCCATGACCTTGCCAGCTGGGGATGGTTATCTCTACTTTCAGATGAGGAAACTGAGGCTTGGGGAAGTGAAGAGTCTACCCTAGCCTGACTCCCATCCCTCCAGACCCCTTCTTCCTGGGCCTTCCTGGTAGCTTCCTCCTCCTGTAACCCTGACCCACTGCTTCCCCGTGGCAGGTGTTCACCACCTACAATGGGTTATGGAGAACAAACTGACAGCTTATGAGTGTCTTTTGTTGGGCCCCCACCTGATAAGGAAGCACCTTTGCTCCTGATAAGGAACAGAAACTGTTTTGCTACCCTAATGCCTTTTGTACCCTTCACTTTCCCAACTGTGGCCCCGCAAGCTTGGAGTAGATCCCTGTACTCTGGGGTCGGTGGGGGTCTGACTGTACCCTGACTTGAGTGGCATTTCCTACTTTGGTTTGGCCAGCAGGATTTCCCTGTGCCTCTTCTCTGTCCTGGGATGGTGCAGCTCACGTCTAGAGGCAAGTGGCTCAATGTCTCACTAACAGAGAATTTTTCTATGTCTGAGAACTCTCTCTCACTGGATCTTGTTTGCTGTTTCCTTTATTCCTAGCATAATTTTCTTTGTAAACAAAAGGCAACATAGCTTGGTGGTTAATAGCAGGGGCTCTGGGCTGGACTTCCTGGGTTTGAGTGCTGGCTTTGTCACTTACAAGCTGTGTGACCTCAAGCAAGTTACTCTTTTTTGGCCTCAATTACCTTATGTGTAAAATGGATATGATAACAATGGAACCTACCTCATAGCCTTGCTATAAAGATTAAATTATTCTATAAGTATATATCAGTGCATTCTATTAAACAAACAAACATGACCCAAACCCAAGCAAGCACCTGCCTCCTCCTCATCCTCCCTAATCCTAATCAGATAGCCTCCACGTGCCCTGGGAAAGAACTTGAGTGGCCACGCTTACTTTTCCATGCCAGTCTAGACTTTGTCCTGGGCCCATGTGGTGAACTTCACCAAGAACCAGCTTCTTGACTGATTATGGATCTACAACCACCACCGCAAGGGTTGGCCTCCTATGCCTAGGACAGCCTCCACTTCTTTGTGGAGTGACAAGAGAATGTATTGAATTTACCATTATAAGATCTCAGCTAGGTGCTAGCCATGTGACTTTGGGAATATGCCTATACTATTCTGAGATACAGTTTTCTCATATGTTGATAATAGTAATACTTACTTCCCATGGTTATTGTGTGGACTACTATATGAAATTTGGAGATGAGAAGTTTTCTTATTACAGCAACTAACATTACCTTAACTAATACCCAAATTGCATTTGCTTTTATTTTTATTTTATTTTTTAGAGGCAGGGTCTTGCTCTGTCACCTAAGCTGGAGTGCAGTGGCACGATCTTAGCTCACTGCAGCCGCCAACTCCTTGGCTCAAGCAATCCTCCCAACTCAGCCTCTAGAGTAGTGCACCTGGCTCCAAATTGAATCTGATCTCTACAACAGCCTTCAGAAGTAGATATTATTATTTTCCCCATTTTAGAGATGAGAAAACTGATCCACAGAGAGGTTAAGCACCTTCTCTAAAGTCAAACAGAAAGGGCAGTATAGGATTGGAGCTCAGTCTGATTTAAGAGGCATTGAGTTCTCTTAACCACTAAGGATGGGAAAGAAATTAATATGCTAAATTATTACCTCCTAGAAGTAATAATAATAAGGGCTAATACTTACTGAACATTTATGTGCAGGGCACTATTCAAATAGCCTTACATTCATTTACTCCTTACAACCCTCTGGAGTTGGTTCTAGTATTATTCCCAGTCTATAGATGAGGAAAACTGAGCACAAAATGTTAAATAACTTGCTTGGGATCACAGAGCTAGCATGTGTTAGAGATGCAATTCACACCCTGTTAGCCCAGTTTGCACTCTCTCTTTCTGCCCACTATTTCTTCATTCTCACTAACAGACTCTGGCATTCTGAGAAGCCCAGGAAGTGTCAGGACTATATGTCCAAACTCTAGCCCACACCCAGAACACGTTCTCAATTCCAGCACTTACCATGGGTTTTAGATGAAACAAAGTGAGAAATGCATTTCAGAAGTCTCATGGCCAACTATGACCCTTGCACTTATCTCAAACAATATGGTGGAGTAGAAGGAACCCAGATGGATGTGGCTTCAAACCCAACCTCAGTATGTTCCCTGTGGGATTGTGAAGACTGCTTACTCTCTCCAGGCCTTAGTGATCTCATCGTAAAATGGAGATTATACCTACCATTGTGCTTTGGTGCAAGGATGGAACATGTGCCTAAAGTGTCCAGCACAGAGGGCTGCTTCATTACTATCATCCCCCTCAGCGCCGATTTCCCAGAAACAAAGACCTGCCTTGCAAGCTGATACCATTTCCCATCAGTCTGATCTTCCAATTCTATACCCCAGCTCTTCCTCCCTGAGTCAGAGAAGCTCCTTTCTTGAGTTTCCATCCTTTTTGAGGCTGCAGGAAAAGGAAGTAGCTAAAGGAGGCTGGAAGGCCGGGATCTGAGCATTGGGTTCCTTTTTCTGGAAGAGGAGGCCAAGTTGCTTAGCAACACATCAGATGCTTGTCAAGGAGGCTCCAGGCAGCACTGTCCATTTTGTTCTGCAGGGTGGAGAGATCTGGGGCACTGCTAGGTGGTGCAATGAATGGGAAAGGTGGGGAGTGGTCCTGTTATCATCTTCCCAATACCCTAACCCTTCCCCTTGGTTTTCTACCTTTAACACACAGTTCTAGGGTCTGTCTTGCATATACAACTGTGCAACGGCCAGTTGACACACACCTGAGGGCCGAAATCGGGACTATTTTTTATTTATTCTATGCTTTACAGCTTATAGATCACATACACAGACACGATTTCACCTAATACTTCCAACAGCCTCTTTATTTTTATTTTTTTTTTGAGACAGAGTCTCGCTTTCTTGCCTAGGCTAGAGTGAGTGTCATGGCGTCAGCCTAGCTCACAGCAACCTCAAACTCCTGGGCTCAAGCGATCCTCCTGCCTCACCCTCCCGAGTAGCTGGGACTACAGGCACGAGCCACCATGCCCGGCTGATTTTTATATTATATATATTAGTTGGCCAATTAATTTCTTTCTATTTTTATGGTAGAGACGGGGTCTCGCTCAGGCTGGTTTTGAACTCCTGACCTTGAGCAATCCGCCCGCCTCGGCCTCCCAGAGTGCTAGGATTACAGGCGTGAGCCACCGCGCCCGGCCTAGCCTCTTTAAAAGTAGTAAAGTTTTTATAATTCCTACGTATCAGACGAGGGAAACAAAGTCACAAGATTCTACAGTGAGAAAATAGCAGAGCCCAGATTTGCTGTGAATCTCAGGATATGTCCACTACATCCTGTAGCATGGATGTTAGTACAGGCATTAGCATACACATGTGTGTGTGCTATTCTTAGGGCCGAGTGTCCAAGATGCCCCAAGATGCATCTGTCCTCACCCCTGATCACAAAGTAGGTGAGTTGTAGGTGCAGCCCTCTCAGCTGTTCTTCCTTTCCTGTTGGCCCAAACCAGTGGAGGGATCCCTGGAGTGGAGTCCCAGGAGGGACTCAGGAATGCTGCTGTGCTAGGCCAGGCTGGTACAAGCACCTACACACCGGCAACTGAAGCAAGTCCTCTGACTGGCATTCCAGAGAGAGGCACGTGCATCCCATTGGGACCAAGACTTGGCAGCAAAGAATAAACACAGTCACCAGGCCACAGGATAGCTCATGGGAGATCTGGTCCTCAGGGCTCCCCACTGCCTCCAGGCCAGCAGAGCTGGTCAGAGCATCCCAGGGCCCCATTCTGGACTTTCTATCTCTGTCCCTTAATCTCTTGTCAATATTTATTAATAGTGCTGACTACCATAGTCATAGTTGTTTACCCCAACAACAGTAATATTGTCCTTCCTATCATAGACATTTGATAGATACAATAAACCTGAGATATTTGTTTCCATCTGATAGATAAGAAAACTGAAATTCAGAGAAGTTAAATAACTGTCTTAGATCAGCAGCTAGTACATGGTAGAGGAGAGACTCAAATCTCTGAATCATAGTCTTTTTTTCGGCACATTGTATCACACAGTCTTTAAATATCAAGTAAGGAGAAAGTCCCATGGAGGGCATTCAGCCACCCCCTCCTATGTCCCCAGATTGCACACACCCAGGACCATGTACTCCAACATGGCTAAATTGGTGCTCCACACAGGACAGGCAATTTGAGTAATTATTTTGGTTAAAGTTTTATCAACTTCCTAAAAATTGAGATGACTTACTATACAGCAATGTACACAAAACAGAACATTCAAATGAAAAAGCAGTTGGTGAAACATGAGAAGCATTCCCATAAAAGTTAGGGACAAGGCAAGGATGTCTTTTTATCTCTTTTAACCTTGTCATCACTGCTACCACCAAACATTGCACTGGAGATCCTAGTCAATGCAATAAGACAGGAAAAGATAATATGCTATGTGTACATACTGGAAAAGAAGATATTAAAATGTTCTTGTTTGCAGACAATATGATTGCTTACCTAGAAAATCCAAGACAGCCAACTGCAAAACAATTAGAACTAATGAAATGCCAATAAGGTATAATATCAACATACAAAAAAATCTACAGTTTTCCTATAACCCTGTAAAAAGAAGGAAAAGAATTGGGAATAACAGGTTTACAACAGCAATGAAAATATGCTCCCAGATCAACCAAATGAAAACATGGGAAACACCTAAGTGAAGAACTATAATTCTTCACTAACGAACATAAAAGAAGCCTGAATAAATGGAGAGACTGAGCATATTCCCGAGTGTAATGACTCAGTCTTGCAAAATTGTCAAATCTCTCCAAATTGATTTGTAAAAGTGGTGCAGTCTCAATCCAAATCCCAGAGGAATTTTATGAAACTTGACGGGCTTGATTCTAAAGTTTTTCTGGCCTATGTTTAAGAATAGACAAGGTAATTTTAGCAAAAGTACAATGAACATACCGAAAAACTAGTTACTAAAGGTGTGGTTTGCCACAGCAATAGTTAAGTAGACCAATGGAACAGAATAGAACCTTGGAACAGATTCACGTATGTGTGGGAATTTCATAAATAATAAGATGGCATTCACTGGGGCCAAAGCAAGACTGTTAAAAGGTTGGTACAATTTGCTATTCATTTGGGAAAAATAGTTATATCTTTATTTCTCACCACATACAAAATCAAATTCCAAAATAGATTAAAAAATGAAATAAAAATTCTATAAAAGTATCAGAATAAAATTCAAAGAAGTTTTAATATGCAAATTAAAAACCAACTAAAAAACCCAGCATAGGCTGGGTGCAGTGGTTCACGCCTGTCATCCCAGCACTTTGGGAGGTGAGAGGGGAGATTCACTTGATGCCAGGAGTTCAAGATCTTGCCATGGGCAACATAGCAAGACCCCCATTTCTACTAAAAATAAAAATAGCTGGGCATGGTGGCGTATGCTACTTGGGAGGCTGAGGAAGGAGGATTGCTTGAGAGTTCAAGGTTGCAGTGAGTTGTGATCATGCCACTGCACTCTAGCCTGGGTGATCCTGCAGGACCTTATCTTTATTAAAAAGAAAAAAACAAAACAAGTCAACATAAACCAAGAACAACTGAAAAGAGAAGAAAAATGTAGAACATCTGGGAGGAGTTATTTACCACAGTTGTGTTCTAAAGACATATATTTAGTCCTACACTTATTAGCAATCAAACACAAACATGGGAACTGTTACCTTTTTAGTTCATTTATTTATTGTCCAAAGGGGATAAATGGGAAAAGGCCTGACACATGAATGCTTATCATAACATCATTTATTGTATTAAAAAATTGGATACCACTTGAATGAACGTCAGCTCTTATTCATTGAGAGCCGACTGCATGCCAGATGTTGTGCCAGTTCTCATTGTTTAAAGGATATGAACAAGTGAATGTAAAGAGAAAAACTTCCCCTAGCTTTGTTATTTGAATGAAGGACAGTGAGTCTTCTATGGAACTTATGAAAAAGATAGACCAGTGTTCTTTAAATGATCTTGAATGGAACCTTGTAAGAGTATGTACATATGTGTGCTCTGCGTGCATGTATGCACCATATATGTGCTGTGTGTGTAGACACACATGCTTGCTGGGCTAGATAGGTGCCTAACCCGTTTATTCAGCAAGGGACATTAGCAAACTGTGGAGATCTGAAAACAGCTTCAGAGGTAGGCAGCAAAGGGACTTTAGAGATGTGTGACAGAGAAGGTGGACAAGGCTGTACACATGTTTCACCTTTGCCAGATACTATCAGCCTTACTTTTCCCCTCTTCCCTCCTCCTCTCTCCCTTCCTCCCACCCTCCCTCCTTCCCTTCCTCTCTTTCTCCATTTCTTCCTTCCTTCCTTCCTTCTCTCTCTCTCTCTCTGTTATCTTTTCTTTCTCTCTTTACAGCTTTTCTTCTTTTTAGGTAATAATAATATATTTTCAGATGGGGACAAATCCTATGAAAAAAATAAATCATGGGTATGTGATGGAGGGTGACAGTGGGACAGGCTGAGATTAATTTGGGAGATGATAATAGGAAGGAGTGGCCATTATCGAGCTCTAAATGACAAGAAGGGGACAGATGTTTAAAGGTCTCTCTTCTCTCTCTCTCTCTCACAGAAATGGGACCAATTATAATTTTGTAATCTGTTATTTTCACTTTGTTATGGTCTTCTTTATGTCAATAACTACATATTGATGTATAATTTTTAATGATCCATAGTATTGCAATGAATATTAACTTATCACAATTTACATAATCTCCTGAGGTTCACTTAGGTAGTATCCAATTTTTTAATTATGATAAACAATGTTATAATAAGCATTCATGTATCAGGTCTTTACCTACTTATCTCCTTAGGGCAAGTTTCTGGAAATGTGGTAGCTGGATCAGAGAGTGTGCTGCCTTTCACATTTTCCCCCAAAGACTGAATTATCATGTTCATTTCCCCATGCTTTTCCCATGGTTGTAATTTTCCATTTTTATAATATTTGTAAGTATAGGAGATGCGATATCCTATTACTGATTTGATTTGAATTTCTTTGGTCAATAATAAAATATATTTGTGTTTATCAATTGTTTACATTCCTTTTTGTGAATTACCTCTTCACAGTTTGAAATATTTTTCTATTGAAAATTATATTGTGTTGCAAATACATTCTCTGTTGGTCACTGGTCTTTCAATCTTGTTTTTCTTGGGAGGATACAAAATAAATCAGGTGGGGACAAATGCTGTGAAGAAAATAAGTCAGGGGTATTGTGACGATTTTTTTCTTTTTGCTTCTTTCTCTACTTCTTGACATTCAAAAGCCTAAATGGAGTCAGATGAATCAATCTTTTCCATTAAGATCTCTCTACCCCTAAAAAGATGTTCTCCAGGCCGGGCGCTGTGGCTCACGCCCGTAATCCTAGCTCTTGGGAGGCCGAGGCGGGCGGATTGCTCAAGGTCAGGAGTTCAAAACCAGCCTGAGCAAGAGCGAGACCCCGTCTCTACTATAAATAGAAAGAAATTAATTGGCCAACTGATATATATATAAAAAATTAGCCGGGCATGGTGGCGCATGCCTGTAGTCCCAGCTACCCGGGAGGCTGAGGCAGAAGGATCACTCGAGCCCAGGAGTTTGAGGTTGCTGTGAGCGAGGCTGACGCCACGGCACTCACTCTAGCCTAGGCAAGAAAGCGAGACTCTGTCTCAAAAAAAAAAAAAAAAAAAAAAAAGATGTTCTCCAACTATCCCAAGATGCAACAATAACAACAACAATAAATAACCCATATTTTCCCAAGTATTTTCTATTTAACTATTGTCATATAGTAATTACTGTTTTCTAATTATACAAACAATATACTAATATATTTTACTGGAAAAAATTAAACTCCACAGATAAAGTGAAAGTCCTTTAGACAACTTCAATTACAATCCCTTCCCAGAAGTCACTTAAGAGTGATGTGATATATCTCTTTCTCAAGCTTCTGTTAGCCATACACACACACACAGAAAAATTATAGTTTAGTTTTGCATAAATGATATTGTATAATATATATTTTTATGCACATTTAATTTAGCTCCATATTTTGGAGATCTTTCATGTCAATACCCTCATTCTTTTTAACTAAATACTATAGTATTCAGTAATTTGGATGTATCAAAGTTTATTTAACCCCTAAGCTACCAAAGGATATTTAAGTTGATTCCAACTTTTCTCTGTCCAAACAAGAATACAATTTTTAAAATTCTTGTCACTTCTCTTTGTAAAAATATTCAAGTATTTCTCTGGCATCAATACTATAAGTTGGAATTCCTGAGTAGAAAGGTATGTACATCTAAAATGTTAATTGATACTTTCAAATTTTCCCTCTTCTAAGGCTTTTTATAATTTTTTTAGAAAAATTAAATCTTTGACCAATTTGAAATTTATTTGGGGGTAAAGAATGAGGCAGTATTGATCTTTTTCTTCATAAAAATGACTACCCAGTTGTATCAAAACCATTTACTGACTAGCACATTTTTCTCCCAATGAATTTGAAATGGTACCTTTATCATATATTAAATTTCCATGTATGCCAGAGTTTAGCTTTGGATTATCTATTCTGTTCTACTGATCTGTCTATTCCTGTACCAGTGCCATATATTTCAGCTACCTTAGCTGTATAACACATTTTAATACCTGATAGGGCAAGCTCTTCATTGGTACTATTCTTTTAGAGTTTTCCTCATTTTCAGTGTTTTCTGGGATGATATGTAAATTATTTTTTTAAAGGAATAACATGTAGAAATGTTGTGATGTAAAGAAATATCTATTTCTCTATATTGTTTATTATGGCTCCTCCTTCCTTTTAGGTTGTCATATATGAAAATACAGAGAGACTAATTTTATGATTTATGGGCTTGAAGCTAAATATTAATCACAGAAGACAATGATTAAGGGGTGTAAAGAAAAGGGGGAAAAATCTAAGTGAGGAGAGTAATTATTTTGGGCAATATCTCTAAGCAGGAAGAGAATTTGAGAGAAGCCAATTGCTAAAAGGACAGTGGGAAGAATCTAGGGGAAAAAACCCAAAAAACCATGAAGCCTCTAACTGGATCAGGATGATTTTAAACCAGAAACTAAGAGATTAAGCCTGAATACCGAGGAAAAAAGGGCTGGGGTGAGAAGTCAGCCAACCAGCCTGCAATTGCAACAGAGGCCTGCCTCTAAAAACTTCGTTGATATATTAAACTAAGGAACTAAGGTCAAAAGAACTTGAATTCCAACATTATGTCCTGTGGTTTATCTATATTATACCCAATCTTCCATCACAGTGACCTAAACAATTTTTCTACCCTCATCTGCACTCCTAACCTATAGATGATCTTTTTGTACGGTATGTGGCAAGAAGCTGAGAGTGAAAGTCATGGTCATAAATAAAGGTCTTTGAAGTGTTAATCTTGCTGTTTTGAGACTACTCACAGCAAACATTGTGATATACAAAGAGGTCAGAAGTGCCACTTAAAGTGCAGTACATGAAGAAGGTCGGGTCCCTATACCAGGCTTCCAACTATCCCTGTCATAATGACATAACCAAAGGGGCTGCTTTGGCAGCCTCCATTGTAGAAGCCTTCCAGAGGTGCCCATCTGGGTGCTTGAAGCAAGATCCTAGTGGGTAGAGGCCATAGGATGTTCTCTTGGATACTGCCAGATGCTCTGGTTGCAGGGCACCCTCCTGGCAGGCAAAGCAGTTACCATGACAACCCCCCCCCCAATCTGTGATTTTTTTTTTTTTTTGTATTTTTCCTTTTCCAATAAATACCAAGGTATTTCAGGGACAGGCAACCATGACTCTCAGGACAGAATGTCCTCTACTCCAGGAAAGGGAGGCAGGGATGGAGGGAGTGGAGATGTGTATATGTTATGACTGATGAGCTATCATCAGTATAAATGCATTTGTGCCCCCATCTGGGTTAAAATGTGTGCCTTGGGTTATGTGTCCCTGCATGTAATAGCACGTATCATGCAAAGGGGTGGATCACCTGTTACCTGCCATTTGCTTTCCTGCTCCCCTCTCCCAGGCCCCTGTGCTGGAGAATCACTCTAGCACTTTGCTGAGGGAAAATGCTGAGTCATGGCTCCAGCTGGATTTCTGTCTTCTATCCTCCGTCGCCATTTTTTCCTCAGTCTACCCCTCTCCCCTGCTGGGCTCTCTCTAAAACTCTGGGCCTTCTTTAAACCTCATCATCAGCTTGGACTCACTTTTCCCACGATTACTCCTGAGCAGTAAAGAAGGCGCCTTACTCTGTTTCTGCACTTACTCCCTTCTCCCCTCGCCTCCTCAGGAGACTGTTCTGGGCCCTTTACAACTGCCCCCTCCTTGAGAAAACAGGACTCTGATCAAGTTTGACCCAGGAGGCTAATTCTTCCACGTATTCATGTTGATCCTTCTACAGTCCCTCCCCTCCTAATCGGATTATGGCAGTGTCTCATGCCCTGGGGCATGGCAAAGAAAGTGGGATTTAACTGGCTACTACTCACTGCGGCTTTTTTCTCACTCTAGGTCTCCAAGTGTCAGACCACAAGTTCCTGGACGGGCGTGTGTGTGCAGTAAAGGGAGGATGCTGTGTCCCCGCTTTCAGGGGCAGTATCTAGAGGCCTCCCAAGGACAGGAGGATGTTTGCGGGTGTCTGTAGGCTCTCAGGTCTCTTTCCCGTCCCCTTTAGGTTCCTCTAACTCAGAAATTCCAATCTAGAAGCTAGTCTCCCTAACTAGCTCCAAATA
This sequence comes from Microcebus murinus, assembly GCF_040939455.1. Classification (NCBI taxonomy): domain Eukaryota; kingdom Metazoa; phylum Chordata; class Mammalia; order Primates; family Cheirogaleidae; genus Microcebus; species Microcebus murinus. The sequence continues at coordinate 89,321,060 of NC_134111.1, read as the reverse complement.
AGGCGGACCAGGATTTTTTTTTTTTCACCAGCCAGAGGTAGAAGAGTGGAGAGGCTGCCCCGCCCGCTCAGTCTGGTTACTATGGCGACAGCCGCGGGGTGACCCAAGTGATCCTCCCTCCCTCCTCCCAAACCAAAAGAGATGACGGCATCGCGCTGACTGCGCCAAATTCCAGCCAATGGGCGGCTGCTCCCGCCTCCCCTTCCGCCAGCTCTCCCCCTTCCCCCACCCCGGGAACTCGATTCACAAATCTGGACTCGGGATTTCCGGCTCCAGGCCGGGTAGAAGGGCGCTGGGATGAGGCCAGGGGAGAGTCGAGTCCTGTCCTCCCAGGAGGGCAAGTGGAAGCCGACATCCTTGGGTTCTCGGGCTAGACTTCTGTGACTCGCCGCCAGAATAGATCACACCCTATTCCCAAATTATCCGGAAGACCTAGTTGAGGCCGAGTCCGCAACTCTTCGTGCCCCCACAGGCCGCCCCCATGCCCCGCCCGAGCGCGCCCGTCAGCACCACGGACAGCGACCCTGGGCCTTGTCTTTGCCTGCCCCACTAGGTTCTCTCCCTCAGGATCCTCGTGGCGCGGGCGGCCACCAGGGTCCGAGTCGCGAGCGCTTTGCTGAAGTCAGGCTTCCTTTGGCCATGAAACTGAACAGGGCGCTTAGCCATGTGGCTAAGAAGGCAACGGGGACTGGGCAAGGATCTCAGGCTACATAGCGCATTTTTCTCTTCTTTCAATCCTGGAGAATGGTTTCCATCTCCCCAGCAGCCTGGGTCCGCACCTCCTTGGTGATGAAAGGCTAGGCTCTGAGTATCCAGGAGGAATGGGCCTCCCAAGACTGCCCTATGTGGGCGTGAGACTGAAGCAGCTTGGAAGCGACCCATTGTGAGGGAACCAAGTGTGGTAGTCGGGCCCCACTTGAGAATGGTGAACACAGACTTAGGCCTGGCTTGACTCTTGACCACACAGACACGGTGGAGAGAGATTGGGGAGGAAGAGAAAAGCAGCAAAAACGACTAGCTAGTTCTGCCTCAACGGGTCACATCATAGAAGGGGAATAACTGCTGTCCTCATCACGCAGTCCCTATGTGGCCCAGGCATTAATGGGGAGCTAGGTTAGACAAGTGGGAGGTGGGAATGGGGCGACGGATTCAGCTTTATCACTAGGCCTCAATCCTTAGCTAACTCACTTCACTCTTTACCCTCTGTAAGATGTAAACTAATGGTGGGGATGGGGAGGAGTAGCAGTTGTCAGGGACTCTATCTCCCCCACTAGACCCCTTTTCTTGCCCTCTTGCCCTTCTCATGACCAGTCCACTCCCACTCCCGCTCCCGCTCCCTCCCTCTTGGGGCCCAAAGAAAGGCCGGCGCAAAACCATCTGCAGGCGCTTCCAGCGCTTTATAGTTCTTTCCGGGGCAGACGGACAGACAGACAGTGTGGCCCGCGCCGTCGGCCCGCATCATTGGCACCGTGGACATGGCCCCAGGCCCAATCCAGTCCCTGGTACTCCCCTGGAGGATTCCGGTCCGCCCCAGCTCAGCACCTCGGACAGTTCCAGGCCCAATCTTCCCCCCTCCCCCCTCCCTCTGAAAACAACCAAATAAATTAAAAGGCGGGGGGGGGGGCATGAAACCTAAGAATGAGAAGAATAAGGAAGAGGGGCACCCCTCTTCCAGGGTAAGAAGAGTTTTCTTTCTCCTCCCACCAGTCCGTGAGGCGCCGCTGCTGGGGTGGTCTCCCAGGTTGATTAAGCCTCCAAACCTCAGCCTCCTGAACGAAGCCAGCAGCCCCTTCCCCGCCCCCCGGCTCCCAGCATGCAACACGTTGGAAAAGGTGGGGAGAGGCGGTGGGGGTTGAGCGAGGGACCATCCCGGTGCTTGTCTGGGCGCCTGGGGCTGCAGTGTCTCGCCGCACCTCAGTCCATTCAAATTAAAACTAACGTTCCCTTCGCTCTGGAGAGGGGGGTATGGGGACTCAGTCAAGGGAAGAAATGCAGGTTGACACAAATGGAGGGGGAAGGTAGACAGGAGAGAAGATGGTGACACATGATAGGAGCAAGAGAAAAAGACGAGGAGGTAGGGACACAGGTGCAGGAGAAACGGGGCAGTAGGGTACAGTCAGGCAAGGAGTAAGACGGAGATGGAAACGCACACACCCAAGGAACTGAAAATGGAAAAGGCGGAGTGGGGAGGAGGAGACTGGGATGCAGACAGGAGGAAAGATGAAGACAGAAACGAGGTGAGGAAATGGACAAAAGCAAAAGGAGATGGACTTACAGACACGCACAGCACAGAGCAGAGACGGGGAAGACCCAGGCAGAAATGGAGAGATGGGGTGCAGACACACGGAAAGGGTGAGGTTGGGGATGCCCTCCCGCTCTCATCCCCCCTCCCCACTCCACGCCCAGCAAATCCAGGCCCCTCGGCCTCTGGTGTCCCAGCCTCCACCTTCCCCTGCGGGGCAGGAGCGGCTCTTCCTCGGCCAGGCTGTGTCGCCTAGCGGCGGTAACAGCAGCGGTGGCTTGATGGTCCCGGGGGCGTCCGAGTGTGTGTCGGGGACTGGGGCGGGGGTCAGGCGCGGCCCCTGGGTATCCCTAGCGGTCCAGGTTCATAGTCCAGTGCTTGGCTCCGGCCGCGCAGCTGTCCCTGGCGGCCGAGGGGGCGGCGGGCGCGCCCCCGCTCGGTGGACCCCCGGCGCTGGCGGCGGCCTCGCCCTCATTCTTGAGGTCTTGAAAGACCTGCGTGAAGAAGTGGGGGTCGGCGTTGAGCCGCAGCATCTGCGGGCTGAGCCGCTGGATGAGGCGCAGGCAGCGCTGCCAGAAGCGCTCCTTGTCGGGCTCCACGAGGAAGGGCTTGAGTGGGTAGGAGATCTCGTTGCCCATGTAGGAGTAGGCGAGGTAGAGGCAGGTGAGGAAGGCGGCCTGCAGCTCGGCGGCCGACGCCAACTCGTCCCCACGCAGCGACTCGCGACACAGCAGGTACACGAACACCAGGTTGGCGGGCGTAATGAAGGCCTGGTCTTGCCAGCCCTGCAGCAGCAGCGAGCGGTCCACGCCGCGGAACCAGCCGACCAGCTCGCCGGGGCTCAGCTCCTTGAGGCGGTAGCAGCGTCGGCACACGAAGTCGCCCAGACAGCGCAGCAGCTCGCCGGTGGACGCCTGCACTATGACCCGTCGCGGCGAGCCACCAGGCACTGGCGGCGCCGCCTGCGGGGCTGGGGGAGGCGGCGGCGGAGGCTTTCCCCCACCCGAGCCCGGCGGCTGGGCGGCAGCGCTGGCCCCCGACGGTGGCTCGCAGGTGGCGGCGGCTGCGGGCACGGTGGGCACTGGCACAGCCAGGGGCTTGGCGGCACCGCCGCCGTCCGGGGGGTCCCGGCCCTTGCGGAGAAGGTTCTCGCGGTTGCGTTGCTGGACCAGGGGGTCGGGGCCCGTGGATGCCGGCTTGGGTGTCACCTTTTTGCTGCCTTTCTTCTTCTTGGCGGACGCGGCCACCAGGCGCTTCCAGGTGAGCGCCGAGATGAGCACTGACGGCCGCTTAAGCCGGCTCTCGCCTTTGCCGCCCTTGCCCACTGGCGGCGCCCCGTAGCCCCCCAGCGCCTCGTCCCCCGCGGGCGGCGCCTTCTTTTTCTCCTCGGGCAGCCCGCCGGGCCTCCGGCCTTTGCCCGAGGAGGCAGGGGAAAGAGACAGCACCGTGCCCATCCTGCAGAGCGGGACCGGCGCCCGGGCTCCGGTGGGAACCGCGGGCGGCGCCGCTGCTGCTGCAGCCCCGGGGGACCCGGCGGTGGGGGGCCTAGCCCCGGCCCCGGCGCGCGGACTGGCGGGGGAAGGTGGCTGCTCGGCTGCTCGGCGGCGGCTGCTCAGAGTCTGAGCTGCGCCAGCTGCAGCGTCAGCCCCACCCCTTGGGCCCCTTCTTTCGCGGCGCCGCGCCCCGCCTCACGCAGCCAATCGTTGCCCGAGCTGCCCTCGTGACCGGCAGCTCCTCTGACCAATAGGATATTGCATGCCAATCTCAAGTCCCGCCTTACCTCCACCCTCCAGCGCAGGTCCTTTCCCTTCAACTGAAGGGGGAAAGAGGGAGGAGGTGGTTGGTGGTCGTGATTGCTAGAGGCCCCTTTAGGCTCAGAGCTGAGGAGGGGGAGTGGCTGCGCCCACCTTCTCCTCCAGGTCTTAGGGCTTGGGTCAGCTTGTTTTGATGCACTGGATTGTGGTGGCAGAGAAACCGTGGGAACAGCCTTCTGTCCACGCACCTTTGAGTATGTGTAGGGGGTCCCAGCTAGGTCGCGCTGCACTGTCTCCTCCAATCTGGTCGGTTTCAAGCCGCTCCTCCCGCCCCCCAGGTCACTACAGAGGGCTGCAGGCTGGCACATTTTTTTTGCTCTGCTTGTGAGGGGTGCTGGCATGGTGGCCTTCTCAGAGGTCACAGCCCCTCTTCCTTGGAGGTCTTTGCTTGGGGAGGAGGAAGAAGAGGGAGCAAAAAGACCCTCAGATGTGTCCCTGAGGCCTGTTTTCCAGCCTGATTCTCTGCAGCTGAGCCCGTGGGGCAGGCCCTGGGGTGTGGTCCCTGGGAAGCTCTTCTTGGTTGGTTGTTCCCACAACACACACTGATCTCACACTTGAGTGGGTGATGGATGGTTGGTCCCTGCGGAAATACTGGAAATTGGATTAGTTGGTCTCCCCAGTCTTGGACAGTGGATGGGCCTCCTGTGTAGAGGGAGACTGGCAGTGTTGGACTAACCTCCAGCCCAGACCTGGGCCCTGGTTAAGGTGGGTTTTCCTCATTAAATGCACCCTGCAGGTAAGGTCCCAGCTTTCTCTACCCCCACGCTCAAGCTGTCAGGCTGGGTCCTGCCCACTTCTCTCCGGGTCTGTCTGTTCTGTTCTCAGTGCCCCCAGGCCCTTTGCTCTGGGTTTTGGGCTTTCTGGGTCTTACCTGAAGGTCCTGAGCCCAGCCTCTTCGGGACCTGTTCTATCTGCCTTGTAGGACCGCGTCTACCCTTCTCAGAGCCTGCTCTCTGTGGCTGCCTCAGTATAAGAGTCTTCCAGCTTCTTAAGTGGGCCTTGGAGGTGGATGTGGGTTTGATGGTGAGAGAAGGCCCTGCCTATAAATACAGTATAATCCTTAGAATTGTCCCTGGAGTCACCTCCATGCTCCTCACAGACCACCAACACAGCTCCAGAGAACCACTGCTGTCAATGTCGGTATGGGCAGGTGTGTGTGACTCTAGACAGACTGTTCCAGAATCCCCTTAGCCTACAGTTCCAGCCCCGAGAGGCATCAGCATTTCTCAGCCATCGCACAGCCCCCACTCATTCACACCCACCTGGAGGCCTGCAGTCTGCCTGTCTTGATTCCCCTCCTTTCACCACCACAGCCACACAGACTTGTCCATCCCTGACTCAGCCTCTACGTGGTATGGCACTTTCTTAACAGGGTACCTCCTGCTCCCTTGGATCTGACTTTTCTTTTCTTGGAGCCCAAGCTGACCTGCCCAACCTCTCATTCTCCCCATAGTTGTAGAAATTGTTCCCTCTTTTCAGCTCCTGTAATTGGCTCCACTTCACCCTAAAAGGTTTTCTGAGTCAGCTCTATCTGACACCGTTGGAACCAAGGAACCGTTGGCTCACCAGTAGTTAAGGACAGGCCCCATAGAGACCAAGTTGTGCTGGCAGAACACTTGGCACATGGGTCGGAATGGCACACGGGTCCTCCCAGCTCGGCTCCCAGGAGTCCCTCATCGACATAGGCCTATTGCTGGAGTCATTTAGGACAAGGTGTTCTATGCAGCACCCATGACGTCACCACTGTGAACCATCCCTCTAGGCCCAGGGTCTGACCTCCTATTGTCCTCAGATGAGAACCAAGAATTTACTCCTTTGCTTCAGGGATCCCAAACCAGGGGCTTCAGAGGTTCCCATTCCCATTCCTCACTCTCACCTTGCCTTACCTCAGACCCACATACTCCCCTACTCCTGCTCTGGTTATCCTGCCTGAACCTCTGAGCTCCTAGCACCCAGCAAGAATCCTCCCTTGGACAAGCAACCTGCCTTCTGTCCAACTCTTGAAATCCCACCTCCTCCGGGAAGCTTTCTTGGACAGATTGGCAGGGACCTAATGCTTTTTCTGACATTGGCCTTTCTGATTTCTTCTCAGCAGCAGCTGCTGCCTAATAATTTGGCTAAGGGCTGGGCTCTGGGTTCTCAGCCCAAGATGCACAAGATGGATATGAATGAAATTTTAAAGGACAAGAAGACAAACTAGGAGATCCATAAAGAGTAACAGCATTGCTGTTATATATAAGCTGGAGGCATTAAAGGACATGAAGGAAGGACATTATGTTTCTACTGGGTGGAGGCCAAGGGGGATAAATGTAGTGAAACCAGGATGACTTCATGGAGGAGATGGGCTTCACAGAAGGGTGGTGGCTTCTCCACCACATCTGCCAGTGTACTTTTCTGGTTGGGTTATGTTTAGGGCCTGTATTCTATGGTTTATGTATCTATATTAGTGTCTGCACGTTGCTTCTGTCTGTCCAGTTCCCATATATACCTTTGGAGCAGGGCTGGCAGTATCAGACTCCCTTAGATGGCAAAGCCCCTGAGGCCAAGGTCCTTGTCTGTCTCTATTTCTCATAGGTTACCTAGAGGAGTGCCTGTTCAGATAATTGCTTATACCTGAAGGCTCTTTAAGGCAAGTACTGCAAGCCTAGACTGAGGTTTTAGTCCAGGTAGGACCATGGCCTTATTAATGATGATCACACCAATTTCACCTCACTCACCCCCTTGGGCAGGTGGGCCCCATCATTCAGGGAATGTTGCAGGCAGTGCTCCTCATACTCCTCCTCCCTTTCACTGTTCTATCTCCCTTCTTTTTTTTTTTTTTTTTTTTTTTTTTTTGAGACAGAGTCTCACTCTGTTGCCCAGGCTAGAGTGCCATGGCATGGCATCAGCCTAACTCACAGCAACCTCAAACTCCTGGGCTCAAGCGATCCTTCTGCCTCAGCCTCCCGAGTAGTTGGGACAACAGGCATGCACCACCATGCCTGGCTAATTTTTTCTATATATATTAGTTGGCCAATTAGTTTCTTTCTATTTATAGTAGAAATGGGGTCTCACTCTTGCTCAGGCTGGTTTTGAACTCCTGACCTTGAGCGATCCTCCTGCCTCGGCCTCCCAGAGTGCTAGGATTACAGGCGTGAGCCACTGCGCCCGGCCCTAAAAGAGGATTCTTAAAACCTCTTTCAATTCCACAGCTCTGATTCTAAATAAAATCTGTCCCACGAATGTTTCACTCTCCAGCTCCAGCCCTGTCTGGTTCTCCCTAATCTGCTCTGTCTGATGGGCTCAGTCTTTGTGTGCACAGCATCCTGTGAGACCTGCACCTCTGCAGTTCAGCCCAGGAGACCAAGGGGAGAGGAGCGCAGGCTCTCAGTAATGTAAATCTCCCTGGGTCCCTCCAAGCCTTAGATGGACCACTGAAAGGTGGGAAGGTAAAGGAGAGGAGGACAAGTGGCTGGGGCTCTGGGTATCCCCAGTAAACACCAAGGCTGGAGGTCCCAGAACCCAAAGTCATTGCACCCTCATGTCTCCTAGGAATCCCTACAAAGAGACTAAGGGATTGTACAGGTTCTTAAAACAGCCAGGATAAAGGCCCACCTGAATGCCTACATCCTGCTGTGTCCCCAGCTTCCTCACTCATCCAATACCCCCACCCCAGGGTCTCAGCTCCTGAGGGGTGCAAAGAGGGAGGGTATATGTCAGCCCACCCTTCCCTCCCTCTCCTGCAGCCCTTACCCCAGGGAGGAGAGGGTGGGAGGAGTAAGGCCCTGGGAAGGCAGAGGAGGGGAGCAGAACCCCTCTCCAGGTAACTGGCAGAGTGGAGAGAGGGGATGAGCAAAGAGATGAGGTGAAACTGACAAAGAAAGTGCTGCTAGCTTCAAAGGGGGGACCCCAAATTATCTTGTCTTTCTCTTTCCAGCAGGCACTTTGCTAAAGGACTTAATCAAGGAGCCCCGATATAGGTTTTTTCAACAAAGAATAGGGTTGGGAACATAGGTGAGGAATGTGATGCCCTGGGGTGGGGGGAGAAAGGACCAATGCTGAGATGCTAGAGCACTGAGGATGAAGGGGACAGAGAGGACATGGGTAAGCTGGAGCCTCCTTTGCCCTGCCATAAACTCTGCTTCCTTCCTTGATGGGAGGGGAGTCATTTCTCCCATCTAGGTTAACGATGCCAGCCCTCTCCCATCCTCGTTCCTGGTCTTCTCTCCCCAGCTCCCTGGCTTCTGCCTTCCCTTCTCTCTGCTGTCCCCTGAGAATAGTTCTCTCTGCCCATTCCTGCCAGCCTTCTCTAGAAGCTTTATTTCTCAGTTCACCTTCTCCTGCCTCCACCAAGCCCCTTTTTTGCCTCCTCCCACTCCGTCTCCTCCCTGGCTCGCTGGCGCCCAGCATAGCGCTACAGATGTAGGAGCAGATCAAGAAGGGCGGGGGTGGTAGCTGTTGCTTTTCTGGGATATTCTTAGCTTGTCTGGGGGCTGGAGCTGGAATCAGCGTTTCCATCTCAACCAGGCAGGTGGCTGCCAGAAGCTGCCGCTGTGGCTTGGTCTTCATCTAGTTCCATGTCCCTTACCCTGTCCCTGTCTTGATTCCACTCTGTGGGCACAGACCCTTCAAGAGTCTTGCCTTCCGGCCGGGCGTGGTAGCTCACGCCTGTAATCCTAGCACTCTGGGAGGCCGAGGCAGGAGGATAGCTCAAGGTCAGGAGTTCAAAACCAGCCTGAGCGAGAGTGAGACCCCGTCTCTACTAAAAATGAAAAGAAATTAATTGGCCAACTAAAAATAAATAGAAAAAATTATCCGGGCATGGTGGCGCATGCCTGTAGTCCCAGCTACTCAGGAGACTGAGGCAGAAGGATCGCTTGAGCCCAGGAAATTGAGGTTGCTGCGAGCTAGGCTGATGCCATGGCACTCTAGTCAGGGCAACAGAGTGAGAATCTGACTGGAAAAAAACAAAGAGTCTTGCCTTCCTACCCTTGTGCCCTGGGGCAGGAGGTTTCCTCTGCCGATCAGATCTAGCCCCAGTGAGGGGTTCAAACCCAACTCCTAGAGACTCTTGGGGAAAGAGAAGAGGCTTGAGGAACTTTAGCTCAGATGCTCCCTAGAGCTGCACATGTTCATCTGCCCCGACAATCTCTGCATGGTACTCAGTCCCAGATTCTAGCCACCACCATGAGAGCCTGTCTTATCTTGATTTACAGGAATCACTCAGGGGCCCTAGAGTTCTGGGAGCTGCCTCTTGAGAGAGGCTGAGCCCTGGGGGTCCAGTCCTCCTTTGGAACTGAACAAGGGGCTCACTGGCCCAGATCCCTTCATTAGCAAAGAGAGGGGCCAAGAAGAAATCTGACTGAGTTCACAAATAGAACAGAAAAAGGTCAAAGAGACATACAGTGCAGGAGTTCCTACACGGGTTCTGGAGTCACTCAGGTCTAGGTTCAAATCCAGCTGCTCCACTTACGAGCTGGAGGCCTTGGGGCAAGTTCTTAATTCCTCTGAAGTCTATAAAGTGGACCACCATCCTAGGGTAGTTGTAAGATTTTATTTAATCTTGCAATGCTCAACAATGCTTGCATATTACATGTGCATGGTGCCTGATGTTCAGAAAATGTTAATTATTACAAATTATATTGTCATTATTTTTACAGAGCAGGAAAGGTTTGCTTGACCTGTACCACTAGCATGTTGTTGTTTTTTCTTATTAAACTATTCTTTATTAAAGGGCCAGGATGGTACTATCATTTCTTTTTGTTTGGTTTCTGAGACCCAGATTTACAGCTGTTCTTTTTTCTCAGCTGCTGTGCTGACACCCACTGCCGCTCAGACTGTTCCTGGGGATTGTTTGATTTGCTTCCTGAGGTCATGAAGACGAGTGCTGGTCTCCTCTTGTCCTACTGCAGGCTGCATTAATTTTGTGCCTCTCTGTGCAAGGCAACATGGTGGCCTCACGTCCTGACTGTACTTTTCAGGAGTGTACTCTGGCTACTCATTCCACACTCTCCCATCTCCCCAAAGCCGCAGAAGCTCCGTGGATAGTCGGTTCTATTTTTCAAGGGCCTTGAGAAAAATGTTCTGCAAAATTATAAAATCCATGTGGGCAGATACTATTTAAGAAACTGTAGCCTACAAGGTACTTGGCTAGGTGCTGGGAATAGAAAAAGATATGAGGTAAGGTTCTGGCCTTCAAAGAATGTACAACATAAGTGACAGAGATATGAAAAATAATAAATAGTAGAAAAAACAATCAGTGTCTTATGATCAGTGACAGAGAATGGGATTTGACGACTTGGCTAATCCTGCCCATCCCCCTCCACCTTCCAACATTGCAGCTAATCCGTCTCCAGCTTGTCCTAAATTCTCACACACAGGGAGTTAGAATGGATGTTTAACTGAGATCCAGTTCCTCCACCTGGTACTGTAATCTCTCCTGTGCATGGCCTTTCTTGTCTGGCCCTAAACTGTGACGGTGGGCATCAAAGTAGAGCCAGGCCTCAGCAACTCCCTGCTATGGTGACAAAGATTCCTACCCCTGTGCATACTGAGAGTTAATGAGTGACTCCTAGCATGAAGACCTCTGGTGGGCCTGCTGACTGCTCCAGCGTCTTGGACAGGAGACATTTCAGCCAACCTCCTGTTTGTCTAGGATTGGGGTAGGGGTGGGGGATGGGCTTTGAAGTAGATTCATTAATTTACATTTGCCTTTCTCTGGTTCCAAAATATAAAGACAGTACTTGCCTGTGCAGTGGCTCACGCCAGTAATCCTAGCACTCTGGGAGGCTGAGGCAGGAGGATAGCTTGAGCTCAGGAGTTTGAGACCAGCCTGAGCAAGAGTGAGACCCTATCTCTATTAAAAATAGAAAAATGAGCTGGGCATTGTGGAATGTGCCTGTAGTCCCAACTACTTGGGGGGCTGAGGTAAGAGGATTGCTTGAGCCCAGGAGTTTGAGGTTGCAATGAGCTGTGATGACATCACTATACTCTAACCAGGGTGACAGAGTGAGACTCTGTTAAAAAAAAAAAAAAAAAAATATATATATATATATATATACACACACACACATTAAAGAGAGTTATTTATGTTGACATCCTTTGAGTAAAAAGGCATTTCTCATTTTATAAGCCAGAGCCCCACATATATTTATTTTTGATTTTGAGAAGGGAGCAGAGAGCAGTTAAGATTGTCCACTAGATTAATGGTTCCTCAACTCCTCTGCCCAGCAGAACCACCTGGGGTCATTTTGTAAACATATCATTTCTGGGCTCTACCTCAGACCTCTGGAATCACAATTTCTTCAGGTAGGCTCAAGATGAAATCACTCTAAGAAAAAATTAAAAGGGAGAAGACAACAACTATGGGAGATGGCTGGATCCACGTGTTCTTTCTGGAGAGCACCACTGTTGTCACTGCTGGCCAAACCCCCAGTGGCCCCCGCATGCCACACCCCAAAAACATACGCACACTAATATCCTAATTTGCCCTTGGGAAACCATTTCTCCCATACTTTCAATCCATGTGGTTTACATGGGGTTAACCCCTCCCTAAACCCCAAAGATAGGTTCAAGACATGGACATGGCAGCTCCCAGCCTAGTCACAATAGTCGGGGGATGGGCTGGTAACCCAAATCAGTCCGATGAGACTCAACTCTTGGAGTTTTACTAGAACTATTGGGAAAGAGATGCTTTCCTTCCTTGGAGGTTGCTGAGCTGATGGGATGAAAGCCTTGAGCTGCTGACGCCTCTCTTGCACCCACATGGAGAGAGATCACCTGAAATAATGCACAGGAAAGCAGAGCCAACAGATGGAGGGCAGATTCCTGACATAATTTTAGCCCCTGGATCCAACTGGACCTGATACAGTTTTTTTTGTTGTTGTTGTTTTTGTTTTTTTAACACAAAGCTTTACAACAATGATACAGTTTTTTGTTTGTTTGTTTGTTTTGCGGGGGGTTGAGACAGAGTCTCACTGTTGCCCGGGCTAGAGTGCCGTGGCATCAGCCTAGCTCACAACAACCTCAAACTCCTGGGCTCAAGCAATCCTCCTGCCTCAGCCTCTCGAGTAGCTGGGACTACAGGCATGCCAGCATGCCTGGCTAATCATATATATATATATATATTTTTTTTTTTTTTAGTTGTCTAGCTAATTTCTTTCTATTTTTTTTAGTAGAGACATGGTCTCGCTCTTGCTCGCTCTTGATCAGCTCAGGCTGCCATAACAAAATATCATAGATTGAATGGCTGAAAAAACAGAAATTTATTTTCTCACAGTTGTGGAGGCTGGAATCATGAGATCAGAGTGCCAGGATGGTTGGCTTCCGGTGAGGGCCCTTTTCTTGGCTTATAGATGGCCACCATCTCCCTATGTGTTTACATGGCAGAGAGTGTGGGGGTGGAGAGAGAGAGAGAGAGAGAGAGAGAGAGAGAGAGAGAGAGAGAATGCGAAATCTCTCTGATGTCTCTCCCTCTTTCTCTCTCTTTTTATTTTATTTTATTTTATTTTATTTTATTTTATTTTATTTTATTTTATTTTATTTTATTTTATTTTATTTTACCAGCCTCTTGCTCAGGCTGGTCTCAAACTCTTGAGCTCAAACGATCCGGCCGCCTCAGGCTCACAGAGTGCTAGGATTACAGGCGTGAGCCACCATGTCTGGCCCCTGATATAGTTTATGACCTAATAAATCCACCTGCAACCCTGACTTTTTTTCTAATCTTAAGGTAATTTGAATTGCAAATCTAGTACTTCTAAAAAAATATCCTAATAAAACTTCCTGCCTAGAAATTTTCCTTCTAGAAATTTGTCTGTAACTTCAGAGAAGTATGTGTTTGGTCTTAATGACTGAGAAGGGTTGTCCCTGATAGTTGTCAGTGAAGGACTGAATCTGGTGCAGGCACTGTGGACCACGGCCTGGGTTCTGATGGCCTGTTTCTTGCTGGATTCTCAAACCTCCCTGTCCAAACCACAGCTGGTGTTTGGAGTTCATCGGGTTCAAGTGACCCTTCCTTAAAGTAAAAGCCTTGGGACAGAAAGGCCATTTCCCTATACCCCGCACAATTGTCAAGTCTTCTTTCTGGGCTGCTGCCAGGTTGCATTCCTTAGGTATCAGCTTCCTGCTCAAATAAGAAATTTGATGCTTAATTCTCCATCATGCTTCTAAATCACATTTGCCTCCAGCGAATGTAAGAGGCAGCTGTGGCCACACAGAAAAATTTGTTATCATCAGGGCTATTAGGACAGTGTCTCTGAGGGGCTGGGGGCAGGGTAGGTTTGAGCTTTAAGCCGCCCCAGTGTGGTTCTTGTTGGCCTCCAGAACTCCTTGCCTGGCCTGCCTTAGGGGAGCTTTCTTAGGGGAGAGGCTGGGGCGGCTATCCAACCACAATTACCTGGTTACAACCTGGTCCTCACCTGTCTTTTTTTCTTTTTCTTAAAACTCCAAGGTTGTTTACTTTCAAGTAGTTTGTGAATTATTCTGCAGTGGGATAATACTTTCCTACCCTACTAAATGGGATTCTATGAGTAGTTGGGCATCCACTACATTCATCTTTTCATTTTCCCCATTCATTCATTTGCACCATACAAATTCGAGTGTGCAAAAAATTTTCTTTTAACTTTTTTTTTTTTAGTTAAATTAAATCTTATTTCTGGATTGATCCTATTGAGATGTAAGGATATTCAGTTTTAGTTGTTTATGGAGATTCTGTCCTCCTCCCCAAGGTTACACAATATTTCAGAAAATGGATATTTCTAGAAAATTCCCTATTTTAAAGTCAAATAATTGGTAACTTTAATTACAAATGCAACAATCCCTTTTGCCATATAATGTAACAATCATGTAAATAGCATGGGTGAGGGGCACCGTGGAGACCATCTTAGAGTTTTGTCTATCACTGTATCTTTCTATCTATGTATCTATCTACGTATCTATCTTTAACTATATATCTGTCTCTGTTTATGTATATCAATCAAGAGAAAGTTGTTCATATTTTAACTTTATATAAGTGAGACCCTACTATATTCATCTGAAACTTACTTTTTTATTTTTGCTTTATATTAAGTTTGTAAGATTTTTTCTGATTGATTGCCCTGTTGATGTTGTTTTTCCTGCTACATAACATTCCATTGTATGAGTAGAGTAAGTTTTATTTATTTGTTCTCTTGGTGACTGATATTTAGGTTATTTTCAATCTTTTATTATTATAAACAATGGGGTTATAAATATTATTGTATACATCTCTGGTGCACATGTGTAATCATTTCTCTGGGAATATGCTCAGTAGTGGAATTGCTGGGTCATTGGGCATGCACATTTTCACTTTACTAGGTATTGCTAAATTGTTCTCCTAAGGAGTTGTACCAATTCACACCCCTCACTCGCAGTGTATGCAAGTTTCCATTGCTCCATATCTCCACCAACTTGTGTTATTGTCAGAGTTTAAATTTTGATCACGCTGATATATGTGTAATAACTCAGTGTAGTAATATATAAATTTTACTTATTCGACAAATGAATATTTATCAAGTGCCACTACATGCCAGGCAGTAAACAAAATTGACAAAATCCCTGTTCTATAGAGTTGGAAAGACCAAAAAGTATATGTATTTTATATGTTGATATGACTAATATATAGAGTATGGCTTTTCCACCAGCTTAAGACCTCTCATAATCTTCCCTCTGCCCTTACCTCATTAGCCTCAGCCCTTACTCTGTCCCCACCACACTGACCTCCCATTTTGGACTTGCACTGGATTTTTTTTTTTTTCCTTAGAACACTATCCCAGTCACAGGCCAGGTTTACTTCCTTGTCTCCTTCAAATCTTTGTTCAAAAGCCATTGTCCTGGCCGGGCGCGGTGGCTCACGCCTGTAATCCTAGCTCTCTGGGAGGCCGAGCCGGGCGGATCGTTTGAGTTCAGGAGTTCGAAACCAACCTGAGCAAGAGTGAGACCCCGTCTCTACTATAAATAGAAAGAAATTAATTGGCCAACTAATATATACAGAAAAAATTAAAAAAAAAAAAAAAAGCCATTGTCTTAATAAGGTCTACCTTAACCAGCCTGCTATGGACTGAATTGTATCCCTCAGATTCATATGTTGAAGTCTAGCCCCTAAAGTGATGGTATTTGGAGATGGGGCCTTTGGGAGGTAATTAGGTTTAGATAAGGTCCTGAGGGTGGGGCCCTCTTGTTGGGATTAGTGTACTTATAAGAAGAGACACCAGGCTGGGGGCAAGGTGGCTCACGCCTATAATCTTAGCCTTATGGGAGGCTGAGGGGGGAGGACAGCTAGAGGTCAGAGTTCGAGACCAGCCTGAGCAAGAGCAAGACCCCCCCCATCTCTACAAAAAATAGAAAAATTAGCTGAGTGTGGTGGCGCACACCTGTAGTCCTAGCTACTTACAAGCCTGAGGATGGAGAATTGCTTGAGCCCAGGAATTTGAGGTTGCAGTGGGATATGAAGATGCCACTGTACTCTAGCCTGGGTGACAGAATGAGACCCTGTCTCAAAAATAAAATAAAATAAAATAAAATAAAATAAAATAAAATAAAATGAGAGAGAAAGAGGGAGAGACATCAGAGAGATTTCGCATTCTCTCTCTCTCTCTCTCCACCCCCACACTCTCTGCCATGTAAACACATAGGGAGATGGTGGCCATCTATCTATAAGCCAAGAAAAGGGCCCTCACCGGAAGCCAACCATCCTGGCACTCTGATCTCATGATTCCAGCCTCCACAACTGTGAGAAAATAAATTTCTGTTTTTTCAGCCATCCAATCTATGATATTTTGTTATGGCAGCCTGAGCTGATCAAAACACAGACCATTTAAAATCTGCCCCTGGTCCCCGCTAGTCTCTATTCCTGATCTCCCTTCCTCTGCTCTATTTTTTCCTCTGGGATTTGTGATCTGTTAATCTACTGGATAATTTTATTTATTTATTATGTTTGTTATTTAACCACACCCATACTAGAACATAAGATCCCGGATTTTGGTCTTTTTGTTCACTAATATATTCCAGGTGCCTAGAATTCAGCAAATACTTGTTGAGTAAATAAATTGCTGTGGAGGAGGTAGTGTTCTATTTTATATAGTATCTGGGAAGGCCTCTTTGATAAGGTAGACATTCCCCAATTATTACTGGTGTTGAGCATGTTTTTGTGTTTTTCTTCTTTTCTTCTTGACCTTTTGGGTTTCCTCTGCTGAGAATTACGTACTCATCTCTCTTGCTTATTTTCTATTGCTTGGTTTATCTTCTCTTTTTATATGTAGAATTTATTTTGTCAATTCTGGAAACCAATCTCTTGTTAATTATATATGGTTTATATCTTCTCCCAGGCTACATGTTGACTTGACTTTTTAAAAAATGGTATCTTTTTTTTTTTTTTTTTTTTATTGAGACAGAGTCTCGCTCTATTGCCTGGGCTAGAGTGCCATGGCATCAGTCTAGCTCATAGCAACCTCAAAATCCTGTGCTCAAGCAATCCTTCTGCTTCAGCCTCCCAAGTAGCTGGGACTACAGGCATGTGCCACCATGCCTGGCTAATTTTTTCTATATATTTTTAGTTGTCCAGATAAATTTCTATTTTTAGTAGAGATGAGGTCTCGCTCTTGCTCAGGCTGGTTTTAAACTCCTGACCTTGAGTGATCCTCTTGCCTTAGCCTCCCAGAATGCTAGGATTTCAGGTGTGAACCACTGAGCCTGGCCTAAAAAATGGTATCTTTTGAAGAATGGAAATTTTTTTATGTATTATCTATCTTTTCTTTTATAGTCTGTGCATCTAATTTTAGAAGTCTTTTCCTCACTTGATATTGATATTCTAAACCTAAAACTTTAAAAGATTTTTAAAAGTTTTAAGGTTTTTCTGTTCATGTTTATATCTTAAAGCCATCTATTTTTATATTGGGTGTGAGGTAGGGATTATTTTTTTTTTTTTGAAACAGTGAAAAACATCATTTCTCAACACCATTTATGGATTAATCTTTTTCCCCACTGATCTTCAGTGCTACCTCTATCATGAATAAACTTTTCATTTTCCATATTTGTGTGGGTCTGTTTCTGAGCTCTTTTCTCTTACTCTGCTCTAATTATCTAGTCAATATGGAAATTTTTACTAAGGCTGGAAATCCCAGTGGATAAAGTCTGGCCTGGCTAAGGTTCTATGTGTAACCTTCTTTTCAGGACAGAGCCACTCTCCTGATCCTCATTAAGGAGCAGGACTCTGGCCCCTCCTAGGCTTGGTGACATTACCTCCTTACCTGGTTCAGCTCCTGCCTCTCTCTCCTTAAAACTCCACAGCTTTCACTTGTCTAGCATGATCTACTTAATGAGTTTAGGCTTTCACAAAATACCAGAAGAGAGGTGACCTGGAGGTGACATCTGAAACATCAACTTTTTCCAAGACCAGGGATATCAAAGAGGATTGGCAGAAAGAAAAGAGGGAGTCAGAGGCTCCAGGCTCATCCCTTGGACTTCTCTCTTCACATTCACTCTCGAGGTGAAATTCACCCACAGCTGATAACATCCAAATTTGCATCTCTATTCTGGATCTCCCCCTTAAACACAAGACCTACCCAAGATCTTCATTTGTCTGTATTGTACATCTCAACATGTCCAAACCCAACTCCTACACTCACTCCCTAACTGTTCCTGCTGCTATTCCCATCTCTGTTAACAGCAATTCTGGTATTCTCACTGCTCAGAAGAATGCTTTGGAGTTATCCTTATCCTTGACTCCTGTTTTTATTTCACACTGTATTGAATCCATCAACAAATCCTGATGGTTGCACCTTCAAAATATACCTAGAATTCAACCATTTCTTGCCACCCCCTCTGCCCTCACCCTGGCTCAAGCCACCATCATCTCTTGCTTGGTTTATTGCAATAGCTCCCTAACTGGTCTTCCTAATTCTTCCCACCCTGCAGTCTATTCTCAAAATGGCAGATAGAGGAGGCAAAAAAAAAAAAAAAAAAAAAAAAAAAAATGGCAGATAGAGTGGTCCTGTTAAAGTAGAAGCCATATCATGTCACTCCTCTGCTTAAAGCCCTCCGATGGCTCTCATCTCAGTCAGATTAAAGCCAAAGTCCTTACTATGACCTACAAGGGTTTATATGCTAGATTAAAGATAGTCACAAATTCTTTGACACTCCTCCCATTGAAAGGGGTATTGATGCCTCTCGTCTCTGAATCTGGGGTAGGGGGCGCTCCATGACTGCTTTGACAGATAGAATATGGCAGAAGTGCCACTGTGTCCTTTTCTGGGCCCAGGTCTTGGAAGACTGGCAGCTTCTATGTCCTATCTCTGGAAACTCTTGCTCTTGAAAGTTTAAGATGTCATTTAAGAAATCCAAGGCCGGGCGCGGTGGCTCACGCCTGTAATCCTAGCACTTTGGGAGGCCGAGGCGGGTGGATTGCTCAAGGTCAGGAGTTCGAAACCAGCCTGAGCGAGACCCCGTCTCTACCAAAAATAGAAAGATATTAATTGACCAACTAAAAATATATATACAAAAAAAAAAAAATTGGCCGGGCATGGTGGCACATGCCTGTAGTCCCAGCTACTCGGGAGGCTGAGGCAGGAGGATCGCTTGAGCCCAGGAGATTGAGGTTGCTGTGAGCGAGGCTGACGCCATGGCACTCAATCTAGCCTGGGCAACAAAGTGAGACTCTGTCTCAAAAAAAAAAAAAAAAAAAAAAGAAATCCAGGCTGGGCGAGGTGGCTCACGCCTGTAATCCTAGCACTCTGGGAGGCCGAGGCAGGCGGATTGCTCAAGGTCAGGAGTTTGAAACCAGCCTGAGCAAGAGCAAGACCCTGTCTCTACTATAAATAGAAAGAAATTAATTGGCTAACTAATATATAGAGAAAAAATTAGCCGGGCATGGTGGCGTGTGCCTGTAGTCCCAGCTACTCGGGAGGCTGAGGCAGCAGGATTGCTTGAGCCCAGGAGTTTGAGGTTGCTATGAGCTAGGCTGAGGCCACAGCACTCACTCTAGCCTGGGCAACAAAGCAAGACTCTGTCTCAAATAAATAAATAAAGTGATAAAAAAAAAAAAAGAAAAGAAAGAAAGAAAGAAAGAAAGAAAGAAAGAAAGAAAGAAAGAAAGAAAGAAAGAAAGAAAGAAAGAAAGAAAGAAATCCAACTACCTGGCCGGGCGTGGTGGCTCACACCTGTAATCCTAGCACTCTGGGAGGCCGAGGTGGGCGGATTGCCCGAGGTCAGGGGTTCGAAACCAGCCTGAGCGAGACCCCGTCTCTACCAAAAATAGAAAGAAATGAATCGACCAACTAAAAATATATATAGAAAAAATTAGCCGGCCATGGTGGCGCATGCCTGTAGTCCCAGCTACTCAGGAGGCTGAGGCAGTAGGATCACTTGAGCCCAGGAGTTTGAGGTTGCTGTGAGCTAGGCTGACGACACGGCACTCACTCTAGCCTGGGCAACAAAGTGAGACTCTGTCTCAAAAAAAGAAAAAGAAATCCAACTACCCTGATGGAGATACCACGTGGAGCAGCCCTGAAACTACACGAGGAAGAAGAGGGGCCCAGCTGAGCCCAGACTTCCAGTCATCCCCACCAAGGCACCAGACATGAGACTGAAACCATGTTGGTTCCTACAGACCAACCCATCTGCCAACGGAACACCACAGAGTAACCTCGATGTTAGTAGAGCAGAAAAATTTCCCAGTTGAGTCCTGTCCAAACTCCTAACCCACAAGCTGTGACATGTAAAAGAGTGGTTGTGTTTTAAGCCATTAAATTTGAGATAATTTCTTGTGCAAAAATAGATAACCCAAAGAGCTTACCTAACCTTATCCCCTCCCTTATCTCTTTGAGCTCATTTATCACCTGTCTCCTCCCTCACTCCTCTCTAGTTGCAGTTGCCCCCCTGCAGCTCCTCAAATTCTCCAGATAAGCTTCTGCCTAGACCTTTGCTACCAAATCATTTTTAATGAATGTATAGTGTTCAATTGTGTAGATATTTGTTTTAGCAACATTTCATTATGAAAATTTTTCTTTTTATTTAATTTTTAATTTTTTAATTGATTCATTCTTTTCTCCTTTTTTTTTTACTTTTTTTTCTAGTCTTATTGGCCTAATTTCAGCAGAAGAAAATTTTCTGATATACAGAAAAATTGAGAGATGTATACAGTGAAAACACATATATTTGCCACCTCACATCTATAATCAACCTTCTACTCTATTTCCTTTATCATTATCATCTACCTATCTATCCAACTTATTTTTTTAAATACATTTCAAAATAAGCAAGGTCAAGGCCTTTTGATATATTTGTTCATCACAGTCTCTCTGGTGCCTGGAATAGTGTCTGGCAAGTAGTAGGCATTCAATAAATATTAGAACCAATGAATGAATTTAAAAAACATGAAAATTAATAGCTCAATAAATAATTCTGTCATATAAACGTATTAAGACACAACTCAGATGTTACCTTCTCTACATTCCTTGGTTGACTCCCATTCCCCGCCAACCTAGGTTGAGGTCCTTCTCTGTGTTCCCATAATATCTGCACACTTAGCATCCACCTCTTGCACTTAAAATATTATAATCATTTAATACATCTGTTTTCCCCCACAGATGATGAGCTTCTTGGAGGCAAAGACCATTTCTCATTGATCTTTGTACCCTAATGCCTAGTACAACGACTTGCTGAGTAAAGTATAAAATAGGAAAATGGACGTTGGGCGTGTAGCACGGGGCATGTGCTGTTCTCTGTGTGTTACATGTTCTGTGTGCTTTATATATATTATGTTAATTAATTGGGTCAATGACCCTATAAGGCAGATATTGCTATTATCATTTATATTTTACAGAGAGAGAAATTGGGGCACAGAAAGGCTAAGTAACTTGTCTGAAGTCAACAGCTAGGTAGTGGTGAGACTGGGATTTGAACTGAGGTGGTCTGGCTCCAGAGCTTGTCTTCATAACACTACCCTGCCTCCCACACAGAGGAAGCTCTTCTGTAAAACGTACTAAACATAAGCTTCAGGGACTTTCAGATGGCCGGGCTCCTTCGAAGGTCCTGGAAGGGGCCCTAGTGTTGTGTTCAGAGGGTTGTGCTTTTTCTAAAGTTTTAAAAAAGCAATATTTTAGCCCACACTGGTTAAGACTGCTCTGTCTTTCCACTCCGGCCTTCCCTCTGTCACCATTCCCTTATGCTAAAGGCTGTTGGAATGCTACAGCTGTTTCTGGGATCGAGCACAAATTGGAATAATATTTAATTTGGGTTTAGTAGGTGATGAGTTTCCTAGGGCTGCCATAACAAATTACCACAAACTTGGTGGCTTAAAACAACTGAAATTTCTCTCTCACAGTCCAGGATCACAGTGCTAGCAGGGTGGGTTCTTTCTGGAGGCTCTGAGGGAGAGGTCTGCTCCACACCTCTCGCCTAGATGCTGGAGGCTGCCAGCAATCCTGGGCCTATAGATGCATCACTGCAGCCTCTGCTGTCTTCACATCACCTTCCCCTCTGAGTCTCGCAAATCTCTCTCTACATTTTCTTTCTTCCTTTCTTTCTTTCTTTCTTTCTTTCTTTCTTTCTTTCTTTCTTTCTTTCTTTCTTTCTTTCTTTCTAGACAGAGTCTCGCTCTGTCACCCTGGCTAGAGTACAGTGGGGTCATCATAGCTCACTGTAACCTCAAACTCCTGGGTTCAAACAATCCTGCTGCCTCAGCCTCCCGAGTAGCTGGGACTACAGACGTACGCCACCACATTTGGCTAACTTTTCTATTTTTGGTAGAGATGGGGTCTCGCTCTTGCTCAGACTAGTCTCCAACTCCTGAGCTCAAGCAATCCTCCCAACTCGGCCTCCCAGAGTGCTAGGATTACACCCCCACCCAGGCCTACCTTTTTCTTAAAGAGATACCTGTCATTGGATTTAGCGCACACCCTAAATCCAGGATGTCTTACCTTAAGATACTTGATTTAATTATATCTGCAAAAACCCTTTTACCAAATAAGGTCACATTTGCAGGTTCCATAGGTTAGGACATGAATATATCTTTTTTGGGGGGCCACTATTCCACCCATACAGTCAGCTATAGGTGTGTACTTTGCAGATGTTTCTATGTATAGTTAATTATTGCTTGCCAGCTGGCCCAGCATCATGAAGCAATGTGAGCTCAGAGGTCACACTGCAAAATGCAGATGTCCAGGTCAGGCATGGTGGCTCATGCTTATAGCCCCAGCTACTTGGGAGGATGACGTGGGAGGATCACTGGATCCCAGGAGTTCAAGGTTGCAGTGAGCTGTATCAGACCACTGCATTCCAGCCTGGTCAACAGAGCAAGACCCAATCTCTAAACAAACAAACAAACAAAAAAACCACAGACATGTCCTACAGCACCTAGTATAAGAGTAAGGAAGGGCCGGGCGCGGTGGCTCATGCCTGTAATCCTAGCACTCTGGGAGGCTGAGGCAGGCGGATTGCTTGAGGTCAGGAGTTCAAAACTAGCCTGAGCAAGACCCCGTCTCTACTAAAAATAGAAAGACATTAATTCAACAACTAAAAATATATATAGAAAAAATTAGCCAGGCATGGTGGCACATGCCTGTAGTCCCAGCTACTCGGGAGGCTGAGGCAGAAGGATTGCTTGAGCCCAGGAGTTTGAGGTTGCTGTGAGCTAGGCTGACGCCATGGCACTCACTCTAGCCTGGGCAACAAAGTGAGATCTGTCTCAAAAAAAAAAAAAAAAAAAAAGAGTAAGGAAGGCAAACAAGGTTTGAAATCTGTGCAACTAGAAGCTTGTCTGTGGAAGAGTCTTTTAATCATTGGGCATGTAAAATTACAAGTGGAGAATTCAGTTCTCATAGACACAAAAATGGAACTTTTCTCCTGTCAGGAATATATTCAGTTATGTCCTGAAATCATACAACTCATATATGAAAGAAACTTGACAGTGGTTTTCCCAAACTATAATAGATAACAATCTTAAACATTTACAAGATGTTGTCAATGAGTTTTGAAGCCAAAACAAACTTTTTGAAGCTATGAATAATTTAAAAAGATTTTGACCAAAAGATTTTGATCACCTATGCTAAAGACTGAATTATCTTTCTATTCTTTCTTAGACACTGATACTGCAAAATTGTCATATGAAGATGTAATCAGAGTATGCAGCCAAGAAATGCAGTAAAAAAGTGTTACAGAGGGATATAGCAAGCAGTTACCTAAAAAAGAGAATTGTTTTATTTTTTCCAGATTTTGAGAAGTTTGCAATGTTTCTCAGCTTTATAGAACTTATAATGTGTCATAATTTCTTTTCTCATTCTAAATAAACACTCATTTTCCTGCCTAATATTATATTCACAATTTCTTAATCTCTTTCTTAAGAAGGGCCCTGAAGATTGTGTAACCCTCGGGCCCCACAAAATCTGCTCTTACCCCTTTAAGTAAGACACAGGCCCTGTCCTTAAGGAATTCACAGTTGGAGCTGCACAGATTGCAATAAAGGCCTCATTTTGGGTAAAACTTCCTTCCTCCTGGAAGTGGTGTTGCCCTCCTTGCTTCACATACTAACACTTCAGATAAGTACTCTCCCAAGTCCAGAATAATTATAGCTTGCTTTTCTTTTAACAGTACAAAGAACCTTTTAGTTTGACTTGTTTGAGGATAAGTTGCCAATATGATGCCTCCTCACCCATGAGTACTTTATAGTGTGTTTTTCCTACCACAAAGACTTAGTCTGTTCAGGCTGCAAAATATCATAAACTAGGTGACTTATAATCAACAGAAATTTATTTCTCACAGTTCTAGAGGCTGGGAAGTCCAAGATTGAGGTACCAGCAGAGGTACCAGCAGATTCCTTGTCTGATGAAGGCCCAGCTCTTCAGGGACAACCTGCTTCTCACTGTAGCCTCACTTGGTGGAAGGGCAAGGGAGCTCTATAAGGCCTTTTTGATAAGGGCACTACTCCTTACCTGACCTAATGACCTTCCAAAGGCAACACCTCCTAACATCATCACCTTGGGGGTTAGGATTTCAATATATGAATTTAGGGGCTGGAGGACATAAACATTCAGTCCATTACAAGGACTGTCTCCTAACCCCAACACAACCATCAAAATCAGGAAATCAGCATTGATACATTACTATTAAATAATCTATAATACATATCTTATTCAAATTTCACCAATTGCCTACTAATGCCCCTTTTCAGTTCCGTGAACCAATCCAGGATCCCACATTGCACTCAGCTGTTGTGTCTCTCCACTGGTGAGTTTAACCTTGATCATTTGATGAGGATAAAATTATTCTTTATCCTTTGGCAAAGTTCTCCACGGTAAAGTTATTCTTTATCCCTTGGCAAGATGTTTTGAGACTATGTAAATATCCCATTCCTTATAAAATGTTGAATTAATTAATTTATTTTTATCAGATGGATTCGTGGATTCCTATTTTATTTAATGTGTTATAATCTGTTACTATCTTTATTTCGATCCATGTTCAAATTGTCCCAGATTTGGCCAATGGGAGCTCCTTTAAGTTAGTTTCTATGTCTCTTTGACAAAATGGATATTCTTCATCTTCTTGTTCTTTTATTTTTTAGGAGATGTGGTCTCACTTCACCCAGGCTGGAGTGCAGTGGTGTGATCACAGCTCACCACAACCTCAAACTACTGGGCTCAAGCAATCCGCCTATCTCACTCAGCCTCCCAAATAGCTGGGACTACAGTGGCATG
This sequence comes from Microcebus murinus, assembly GCF_040939455.1. Lineage (NCBI taxonomy): Eukaryota > Metazoa > Chordata > Mammalia > Primates > Cheirogaleidae > Microcebus > Microcebus murinus. The sequence continues at coordinate 89,296,323 of NC_134111.1, read as the reverse complement.
CCACCATGCCCAGCTAATATTTTTCATTTTTTGTGCAGATAGGATCTCTATGTGTTGCCCAGGCTGTTCCTGAAGTCCTGGCCTCAAGTAATCCTCCCACCTCAGCCTCCCTAAGTGCTGGGACTACAGACGACCCACCACATCTAGCCCAATATTATTCTTTGAGCATTTCTTTATTTTCTAGCACAAGGTAATCTAGGCTTATCTTGTGTTTTTCCTGCCTCATGCCTGGAACCAACCATTTCTCCAAGGAGCACTGGTTCCTGTTAGGGAAAAAGCATTGAGAAATTAAGATCTGGGTGCTAGATATGCTCACTGCTGTTGGGGTGTTGCCACTCCTGGCCCCTTTGGGTGGATAACTAGAAATATACCCATGTACACATGTACACATACACACACATTTCTATGTATATTGAAAGGTTGAAGTTCACACGAATACCTCAAGTTCTAATTCAGCATTCACTCAAGTTTTATCTCTTTCCATATGTGTAACTTCTTTCTGCACCAGTGAGAAAACTGGCTCCCATTTTCCTCAATTTATTTCCTTACTGTATCAATCCCTTTGTATAGTGCCAATATCCTGTCACTCCCACCTTCCTTCCTTCTCAACCCATCCATAAATGTTCTTCTAATACCACTTGGGTTCTGACACCTGTGCCAGGTCACCTCTGATGTCAGAGTTCTTCTCACTCCTCTTGGGGTCTGACCCTTTGTGCCATGTATGAACATTTTCCTCCTATGTTGGGGTACAAATATACCACCTAACATGGAGAAACCCTCCTCTATCTACCTGGGCTCTGACACCTTGTACTGGACCACCTTTCCATGGGGATGCCCTCCTCACCCCATTCAAGCTCCTGTACCCTGGGCCAGGTCCCCTTCCTATGCAGATGCCCTCCTCACCCCCACTCAGGCCTGCACACCTGTGTAGGGCCACCTCCACATCAAGCATCATAGTAGTAGTGAAATATTATGAGATTTCCTTCTGTTAATAGGACCAAGACAAGAATGTCACTATCATTACTTTATTTAACATTATATTGGAGATCTGAGCTTAAAAGAAATAAAAGGTATAAGGATGGAAAAGAGAAAATAAAATTGTTCATTATTCAGAGACTGCATAATTCTGCATGAAGAAAACAAAAAAGACTGGAAAGAATGAACAAATTAGTTTAGCAGGGTCACTAGACCCAAGAGTCAGTTTTTTGTTCGTTTGTTTTGTTTTGTTTGAGACAGTCTCGCTTTGTTGCTCAGGCTAGAGTGAGTGCTGTGGCATTAGCGTAGCTCACAGTAACCTCAAACTCCTGGGCTCAAGCAATTCTGCTGCCTCAGCCTCCCGAGTAGCTGGGACTACAGGCATGCGCCACCATGCCCGGAAGGGAGACGGGGTCTCCCTCTTGCTCAGGATGGTTTCGAATTCCTGACCTCGAGCAGTCCACCCGCCTCGGCCTCCCAGAGTGCTAGGATTATAGGCATGAGCCAGCATGCCTGGCCCCAAGAGTCAGTTTTTAAAGAATTAATTGTATTTCTATATACAGGCAATAACAACTGGAATTGAACTTTTTAAATGATATTACTCTTATAGCATCAAACAATCAAATACCCAGGAATAAATCTAGTGAAAGATAGCTAAGATTCCACAAACAAAACTAGCAAATATTGCTGAAAAAAATTAAAGAAAATCTAAATAGCTAAAGAAAAAAAAAAAAATCTAAATAAATGGAGGGAAAAAATCATGTCAATGGGTTGTAAAACTCAAGAGTGTTAATTTAATTTATCAATAGGTTAAATGCAATCCCAACTGAAATCCTAGTAGATGTTTCAATGGAAATTGACAGGCTGATTCTAAAATTCGTATGGAAATCAAAGAGCCAAAATTGAAGTAAAAGAAGTTGGGAGGCTCATTTACTTGATATCAAGACTTATTATAAATCTATAATAATTAAACCAGTGTGGTGTTGGTGTACGGATAGACAAATGCAGCAGAATAGACAGTCTATGAACAGATCCCCAAATTTATGGCCACTTGATTTATGATAAAGGTATTATTCCAGGCCCTTGGAAAAGGGTGATTTTTTTTTTTTTTTTTTTTGCAGTAAATGGTGCTGGAGCAATTGTATAATATATTTTAATACCCACCCCACACCATACACAAAAAGCAATGCTATGTGGATTGTAGACTGAATAAAGCTTTTTGAAGATAACATAGGAAAATATTTTTATGACTTGAAGTGGGCAAATATTTCTTAAATAGGACATAAAATCACTAAACAAAGGAAAAATGATCTGTAAATTGGACTACACTAAAATTAAGAACTTCCGTTTATCAAAAGCCACAACTGAGAGAGTAAGAGGAAACTCAGAGGGTGAGAGGAGAAATATATATCTGCTAAAGGACTGGCTCCAGTATGTAAAAGGAATTGTAGAATTATAAAAAAGAATAAATCAATCAGAAAAAGGCAACTCAATTTTAAAAATCAGTAAAAGACTTGAACAGATATTTTATAAATGGGGATGTCTAAATGGTCATTGAGCTTTTGAAAAGGCCCTAAACCTCACTGGACACCAGGAAAAGTGTAAATTAAAACCACAGTGAAGGCCGGGGGAGGTGGCTCACGCCTGTAATCCTAGCACTCTGGGAGGCTGAGGCAGGTGGATTGCTCAAGGTCAGGAGTTCGAAACCAGCCTGAGCAAGAGCGAGACGCCGTCTCTACTATAAATAGAAAGAAATTAATTGGACAACTAAAATATATAGAAAAAAAATTAGCCGGGCATGGTGGTGCATGCCTGTAGTCCCAGCTACTCGGGAGGCTGAGGCAGCAGGATTGCTTGAGCCCAGGAGTTTGAGGTTGCTGTGAGCTAGGCTGATGCTGTGGCACTGACTGTAGCCTGGGCAACAAAACGAGACTCTATCTCAAAACAGAAAAAAAAAAGAAAGAAAGAAAAAGAAAACCACAGTGAGATTCCACTACAGCCTATCAAAAGGCCTAAAATGAAAAAGACAGAAAATATCAAGTGTTGGTGAGATTATGAGCAACAAGAACCGCTGGTGAAGGTGTGAATCGATACAAGCCCTGGAGAAAACTCTTTTGTGGTATCTACTAAAGTGGAATACGTGTATATGCTGTGATCCAGCATTCTTACTCCTAGGTTTATACCCAACAGAAATGCACACATATCCACCATAAGACATACAAGGGCTGTCCGGAAAGTATCAGCCATTGTTAAGACAACGAGAACGGTTGCATGGCTGGTTACTTCCCGCATAGCCCTCATACAGTAGGGTGTGTTTAGCAGGGATATTTGAAATAGCCTCACAGTGGAAATTTCCCTAATGCCAATTGAATTATTTATCCATTGCTGCATAAAAAAATCTCCCCAAAGCTTAGTGGCTTAAAATGATAAACATTTAGTATCTGACAGCCTCTGAGATCAGGAATTTGGGAGGTTACAGCTAAGGGATTGCAGTCATTTGAAGACCTGGTGGACCCACAAGCAGGCTCATTTGTGCCACACTGTTGGCAGAAGGCCTCAGTTCCCTCCTGATGGTTGGTCTGAGGACTCAGGGCCTCACCACGTGGGCCTCCCCACAGTATCCATTCTGTTCCCTTGCTTGGATTTTCTCCCTCAGGGATTTCTATTAATATTTTCTGTGTGCTGGGTCTTACTTGCCTATTTTCAATATTTGTAATTTTCTCTCTTGCTTTGAATCCCCTTTCATCTCGTTTAAAATTTCCTTTCAATTTTTCATAGTTTCCTCCTTTTCATCCTCTATTTCTCTTAGGGCATTATCTGCCGTGTTAACTCACTCTGCGTTCTTTCAATTTAGTCTTCCCTTTTGAAATTATTTTTTCTTTCATTTCTAATTCTTTTCTGATTTCTGTCAACCACGTTTCAGAGTTTTTCTAACTCTGATTTATGTTGTTCTTTCATGTCTTGTATTATTCTTAATGTCTTTTATCTTCTTTTTAAATAGTTACGGTCCCAGTTTTTACCTGTTCCAGGGGCATGTCTTTGTAGCATGCTGTCTGTGCCTGTGTTACTGCTCTTCGTATCCCCTTATAATAACTGTACATGTGATTGGGCCTCGGTGCTTCTGTGTTGCTTATTTTTGCATGAAATGAGTTTTCCAGAACTTTTAGTGGGAGGGTGGCTCTTCTAACTTGACAGAGTTCCCTCTTCCGTTATCTTCACGTAGTAATAAAAATATGACCACGTGCTGCCTGAGATGTCTTGGCTCAGCTCCCCTCCCCATTTTATCTGGGCCTCGTCTTTTCTGACTCTCTGCTATCCCTACCCTGCTCAATTTTGAGTCTTCTCCTAGCACTTTCTTCTCAGCCTGGGATTGTGTCCCAGAAGGGAGCCCTGAGGGTTGGCGTGGAGGGTTCACAAGGGCAGGAGCATCTCATTTCTTGTATTTGTATCCCAAATTTGTATCCCATTTCTTGTATTTGTATTCCAAATACTCTGATCTTGCCGCAGGCTGCCTGGGCTCACCACTATTGAATTAGGCAAAACCCTCCCAGCCTGCGTGCTTGGCCTGAACACCTACTGGTCACACCAACATATAGCTCCTCTCTCCTGGTCTAGGATGGCTCCTCAGCCCCCATCTTCATGTCTGCATTGCAGCCGGTGAGAAGAGGACAGGAGGAAATGGGAGCCTGCCCTTACTGCTGCTCACAGCCCATTGGCCAGAACTCAGTCACATGGGCAAGCCTGCAAAGGTGTCTGGGAAATGGTTTTTCTCTGGATAGCCATGTGCTGAGCCAAAATTCAGGGGTGCCAATAGTAAAGGAATAAATGGGGGAAATGGATATTGGGCTACAACCAACACTGTACCACAAATGATTTTCTGTTGTTCTCATAATAATACTTCATGTCGCCTCTGTGGCTTTGCTTTGCCTGGCCCTCCTTGCTGCTCCTGCCTCCCCACCCAGCACACTCCCCCACTCTCTGCCCTCCAACCACACTGGCCTTTCAGTTCCTCGGGTGTTCCATGCTCCCCCCACCCCAGGGCCTTCGCTCCAAACTTTCCTTGTGCCTTGAATGCTTTTCCCCCACATCACCTAGTTAACTCCCACTCAGTCTTCAGATGTCAGTCTTCAGATGTCTTGACTGTCATTTCCTCAGGTAGGCCTTTTCTGATCCCCATTCTAATGTAGATTTTTTTCAAGCCACTCTTATCTACCGTGAGACTTTCCTCTATAATAGCAGCTCAGCTGTAATCGTGTACCTATTCAATAACTATTTAATCGCCACCTCCTCCTCTGGACTGTAAGTTAGCAAAGGTAAGACCATTTCAGTTTTGCCACTGTTGTATTCCCAGCACCTAGCAGTGCGCAGGGGACAAATATTTGTTTTTCTTGAATGAACAGACAAGTGAGTCCCTAAAATTGTCTAGATGATAGTGACAGGACAGTTTCAGCTATGTGGATAAGGCCTCAGACCATATGGCTTGATCTAGAGAGTAATGTAGTCACTACAGCAATCCTGGACTATCTCGGTCCTCCTGTGGGCAGAGTGGTTTGTAGAAGTTCCACCTTAGAAGGCTAGATTTTAGCATTCATTGCATTGCCCTCTTGCTCCCTGACTGCAAATACATTCTGTCAGCCTTTTAGCTTGTTGCTCTGATGAGCTTGTATTAAAAAAAGAATCCAGGCAGGTTGAATCCTGCCAAATTGCATCTCTACACAGAAACCCCCACGGCTGCATCGTGTGAGTGACTGGCTGCTCTGCGGTTCAGGGCTCAGAATACCTGGGTGGGGGAGGAAGCATTGGGAGTGCCCACTAGAGTTAATATTGGAGAATTTCTGCAAGTCAGAGTTACTTCCCACTTTCTGCATTATTTTGGGTCCAAATACAAAGCTCTCCCCAGACCTTAGAGTTATACATCTAGATGCTTTGGACTATAAGTCACAGAGAACTCCTTCTCAGCTGGCTTAAACACTAAGGAGTTCCTTGTCTCACATCGCAAGGAGTCTGGAGGTAGGGCAGCCCAGAGTTTAAAAATTCTGCAGTTGGAACACTCCACAGAGGACTTGAATTCTTTCTGTCTTCATTTTATATGAGGGGTTCTGCCCTTGCTTTTGTTATTTGACAGTATATCCTGGCAATCATTTCTAACAAGAGAAAAAGAGCTACCTTATTCTTTGTTTTCTTTTTAGACTCAATAGTATTCCATTCTTAAGAGAAATCATAATGTATTTATCCACTTTCCTCTCGATGAACACTTAGTTTGTTTCTGATCTTTTGCTAATACAAACAATGATGTGGTGAATACTTACTTCCCAGGTGAGTGAGTGCATCTGAGGATAAATTCCTAGAAGAAGTGAAATTGCTGGGTCATGTGCTATATGCATTTGTAATTTTGATAGATGTTGCCTTTCATAGGGGTTGTACCAATTTACACCCCCCTCTCCAAAAGTATAGACCAGTGCTTTAAGCCCTTTTGACACCTTAACTTAAACATAGACTGGAAAAAATATGGTGGGTGTCAGGAGAGAGGGGTTGCTTACATAATCAGTCATTTCCACTGGTACCAACACAAGATTCAATCCTCTTTTAAAATAAATGTTTAGTCCCTGTGGACTCCCCTACCCTCACCATTGTCTAAGGGTACTAGGTTGTCCACACGCAGTCTGTATTTCAGAACTTAGCATCTGCAACGCGGTCATTCGGACCACAAACTTCTCCTCCCTAAATGTCTTTTCTCCCCATCTCCACCTGGCAATCGCCTACTTCTCCCTCAGACCCATCGACATGCCCCCTCCTTCATTAAACATTCTCTGACTCCCCCAGGCAGAATTAGTCACTCTTCTCTGCTCCCGTGGAATTTTGTTCACACTTCAATCATAGCACGAATCACCTGTAATATAATTATCTACTTACCTGTCCATCTCCCACGCTGCATGTCTTAAGGATAGAGACTTCATCTTCTCCCTCTTTGAGCCAGCGCCTCTGCACATGGTGCCTGGCACATGAACAGTTCGCAGTAAAGCTTGCTGACATGGACTTAGGCAAGGGCACAGTTTGGTAGTACTGATAGCAAAATCAAACCGTATCTATCTTTTTCCTTTTCTGGTGGTGTTGATGAGAAAGTCAAAAATATGATCCTTCTGAATATGTCTTTATTTCTTTCTGTGTTTCTGTACTTCTCCTGAAATCTGTCCTGTTCTCTGCTGTGTCCTCAGTTCCTAGAACAGTACCTGGTAGAAAACAGGCATTTCATAAATGACTTTTGAATGAATGGATATCTGTGATCAGAGGGAACTTCTAAATGCAACTGGGATTTTTTTTTTTTTTTTTTTTTTTTTTTTTTTTTTTTTGCCTGCTTGATGTGTCCAGAGAGTATTTTTAGATCTTTCCAAAAGCCTCAAGCTTGGTCCCTCATTTGCCAGTTTTGTGTATTTGTGTTTTATTTCACCTCAAGTTAATGCATGTAAAAGTGCTTAGAACAGTGCCAGGCACTTAATAAGCATTCAGTAAGTGCTGGCTATTGCTTCTATTATTATTCCCACTTGACCAAACATGCTCCAATCAGTTCACCCCCTGCACTGGGGGAGGTTGTTTCCATGGAGGAAGGAGAACTGTGGAAATGATGAGACCATTATATTATTCATTTCTCTATCTGAGTCGTGGTATATGGATGCTCATTGGTCTATTAATCTTTAAACTATACATATACATTTAATACACTGACATGTGCATGATGCATTTCATAATTTTGTAAAAAGAAAAACATTGTGAGGCCGGGCGCTGTGGCTCACGCCTGTAATCCTAGCTCTTGGGAGGCCGAGGCGGGCGGATTGCTCAAGGTCAGGAGTTCAAAACCAGCCTGAGCAAGAGCGAGACCCTGTCTCTACTATAAATAGAAAAGAAATTAATTGGCCAACTGATATATATATAAAAAATTAGCCGGGCATGGTGGCGCATGCCTGTAGTCCCAGCTACCCGGGAGGCTGAGGCAGAAGGATCACTCGAGCCCAGGAGTTTGAGGTTGCTGTGAGCTAGGCTGACGCCATGGCACTCACTCTAGCCTGGGCAACAAAGCGAGACTCTGTCTCAAAAAAAAAAAAAAAACAAAAACATTGTGAAAGAGAAAAGAAGGAAGGAAAAGAAAGAACAAAAAAGAAGGAGAAAGAGAGAAAGAAAGAAGAAATAAGAAAGAAAAAGAAAAGAAAGAAGAAAGAGAGAGAGAAAGAAAGAAAGAAAGAAACTAGATTTAACAGGAAGGACTATATCAATGTCAAATCACCTTTGGCTGACATTGTTCAGCATCGAGAAGGATAATCTCAACAATTCCTCAGTGGATACGCTTATTTAATTTATGGACTGTGCAGTGAATTCATGCTCAAAACCAAACATTGTAAGCTTCTTTCTATGAATATCTTCCAGGCCAAGATTATCCATCTCGTGGTTTCAGAGAACAGAATTTTCTGGGGACTCTTAGCCCTCTTGTAGGTGCTTCTGTAGTAAAGGGGGGAGAGAATACAAGTCAGTTCTTTAGTTTTCATCTTAATATTAACTCTGTCCAAAAAAAAAAGAAAAAATAAAAATTAACTCTATCACCTTCAGGACTTATATGTCAAGTAAGAGACATTCTTATTGACCAGTAACACAAAATGTCACACCCTCAGCACCAGGAATCTCAATTTTGAATTATTTTCAACCATTTCTGTCAAAAGCCTGGGTAATATAGTGAGAGAGACCTTATCTCTTTAAAAAAAAAAAAAAAGCTGGGTATGGTGGCTCATGCCTGTAATCCTAGCATTCTAGGAGCCAAAGAGGGAGGATTGCTTGAGGTCAGAAGTTTGAGACCAGCAAGAGCAAGACTGTCTCCATCACAAATAGAAAAAAATCAGCCAGGCCCAGGCGTGAGAAAGAAAGGAAGGAAGGAAGGGTCTCGCTCTGTCTCCTGGTCTAGAGTACAGTGTGTCATAGCTCACTGCAACCTCAAATTCCTGGACTCAAATGATCCTCCTGTCTCAGGCTCCTGAGCAGCTAGGACTGCAGGCTCGCACCACCATGCTCAGCTAATTTTTTCTATTTTTTTTGTGGAGCTAGGGTATCACTCTTGCTCAGTCTGGTCTTTGAACTCCTGGGTTCAAGTGATCCTCCTGCCTTGGCCTCCCAAAGTGCTAGGATTACAGGCATGAGCCACTGTACTCAACCTAAAATAGGGAATTTAAAAAATTCAGAATAGATGCCATAGAATTAAAATAGATTGAATCAATTCTAAATTCAATAGAAAAATATTAAAAAGCAATAGAGAAATCCAGTGAAACTAAATGTTTCTTTAAGAAAGATCAATAAAATTGATAAACATCTAGCTAGACTGATCAGGTGAAAAAGAGGAAAGGCACAAATTACCAATATCAGGAATAAAACAGGTGACACGACAACAGATTCTGAGATACTAAAAATTTAAAAAGTAATTTTATGAACAACTTTATGCTAATAAATTTGACAATTTAAATGAAATGGACACATTCCTTGAAACACAACTACCAAGCTCTCTTTAGAAGAAACAGAAAATCAGAGTAGCCCTATAACTATTAAAAAAATGGAATGCGTAACTAAAAACCTTTCCACAAAGGAAACTCTAGGCCTAGATGGCTTCCCTGGTGAATTCTACCAAACATTTGTCAACAGAAAAGAAGCCAAACTCTGTAAAATAATGTAAAAAGTTTTATTCTGAGCCAAATTTGAGGATCATGGCCCGGAGCCACACAAAGAGGCCTTGAGCAAGTGAACTCACCGTGATTGGGTTACAGTTTGGTTTTATACATTTCGGGGAGACAGGAATTATAGGTAAAGTCATAAATCAATACATGGAAGGCATACATTGGTTTGGCCTGAAAAGGCGGGACATCTTGAAGCAGGCCTTATAGGTTGTGGATGGATTTAAAGATTCCTTGATTTGTGATTGGCTAAAGAAATGAAACTTTGTCTAAAGCCTTAGAATGTTTTAAGTTAAGATAAGGAAGTCTGTTAATCAGAGGCAAGCCACTGAACTTACACTCAGACTCAAGTGATTTGCTACGTAAATTGAGGACTTGTTGGTTTGTCTTGTATGGCCTTAGGCCTGTTAATGAGTTATAAAGAATATCTACACAAAGTGAGTGGGGCATGAAGTGATGACCTTCCTTCTCATGGCCAGCAACTCAGCTTTAGGGTATTTCCAGGGTCCCCTTGGCCAAGAGAGGGTCCGTTTAGTCAGCTGGGGGCAGCTTAAGATTTTATTTTAGTTCACACATTTAAGGAAGAAATATTACTAATTCTATACCAACTTTTCCAGACAATTGGAGAGAAGGCAGGGCAAGCTCCAGGTGTCTGCCTGTGGGACCCAGTACCTCCATGGGACTGGGCCTAAAATCACACTCTTGCTTGGCTTTTCCCCCATTTTCTGTCTGACTTTCTCTGGATCCTTCCTGCTCTTCCCTGGGAGCACCTCCCTGATAAATCACTTGCACACTAATCTTCATCTTAGAGCCTCTTTCTGGGAAACCTAATCTAAGACAGGTGAGACCCATACTTATAGGATGGGTAAAGGAACAGGAACCAGCAGACACACTGAAGAGAAGCCAGAGAAGTAGGATGAGAAGCAGGAGAGGGGGTGTTCTTAAGGCCACACGAAGAGGTTTCTCAGAGTGAATGGTCCAGAGTCAAGTTAACACTTATTCATTCAACAACTCTGAGCACCTGCTACATAGCAGGCACTGTGTTGGGAGCTAGAGACACAGTAGGAAGGAAGAAAAGCAAACTCCACTTGGACCCCACTCTTCTGGGGTTTACACTCCAAAGGGGAGGACAACCAAATAAATCTCACCAAAATATTCATAATCACAAAGATGGTTTTGCGAGAATATCTATCAAAGGAATGCAATTTTCCCCGAGGAAGTGACATTTGAGCTAGACCCAGACTAAAGGGAACCAGATACAACAACAAATGCACAAGCAACAGAAGGAAAATAATAGGTAAGTTGGACTTCATCAAAATTAGAAACTTTTGTGCTTCAAAGGACAGCATCAAGAAAGTGAAAAGACATCTGAGCAGAGGGGAAAATATTTGCAAAACATATGTCTGATGAGGGACTTTTATCTAGACTATACCAAGAACTCCAAAAATTCAATAATAAAAAGACAAATAACCAGTTTTGTAAATGAGCAAAGGATTTGAATAGACATTTATCCAAAGAAGATATACAAATGACTAATAAGCACATGAAAGGATGCTCAACATCATTTGCGTTAGGGAAGTGCAAATCTAAATCAACTGTGATACCACTTTACACTCAGTAGGATGGTTATAATAATTTTAAAAATGGAAAATAACAAGTGTCAGAAAGTGTCTTAGTTTGCTAAAGCTGACATAACAAAGTGCCACAAACTGAGTGGCTGAAACCATAGAAATTTATTGTCTTACAGTTCTGGACGCTGGAAGAACAAGATCAAGGTATCAGCAGGGCCATGCTCCCTCCGAAGGCACTTGGAAGGATCTGTTCCAAGCCCCTCTCCTAGCTTCTGGCAGTTTCTCAGCTTGTGGCCATATAATTCCAGTCTTCACACAGCATTCTCCCTGTGTACATGTCTATGCCCAAGTTTCCTCTTTTTATAAAGGACACCAGTCATATTGGATTAAGGACCCAACCTATACCAATACGACCTCATTTTTAACTTTACTAATTATATCTACAATGGCCCTATTTCCAAATAAGTTCACATTATGAAGTACTGTGGGTTAGGACCTCAACATATGAATTTTGTGGAGACACAATTCAACCTCTAACAGCAAGGATGTGGAGGAATTAGAACCCTCATATATTGCTGGTGGGAATGTAAAATGGTGCAGCCACTTTGAATAACAGTCTGGCAGTTTCTCAAAATGTTACCCCTTATGAATCAGCAATTCCACTCCTAGATATATACTCAAGAAAATGAAAATATATGTTCATACAAAAAATTATACATGCACATTCACAGGAGCATTATTCATAATAGCCAAAAAGTGGAAACAACCCAAATATCCTTCAACTGATGAATGCATAAACAAAATGTGCTATATATCATCCAATGGAATATTATTTGGCAATAAAACGAAGTACTGATACATGCTACAGTGTGATAGCATGGATGAACCTTGAAAACATTATGGTAAAATGAAAAAAGCCAGTGGATGAAAGACCACGTAATATATGATTCCATTTACATGAAATGGATAGAACTGGCAAATCCACAGAGGCAGAAATTAGATTGGTTGCCTGGGCTGGGGGAATTGGGGGAAGTGACTGCTAATGGGTATAAGATTTCTGTCTGGGGTGACAAAAATGTCCTAAAATTGATTGTAGTGATTGTTGCCCAATTCCGAATATTCTCAATTGAACTGTACATTTTAAATGAGTGAATTTTATGAATTTTAAGGTACGTGAATTACATCTAAATACAACTATTGTTGAAAAATAAATAAATAAATATATCCCAAACTCCCTACTATGAAAAAACAAAGAAAACAAAACAAAACAAAAATTAAAAAAGAAAGGGGAAGAACATTCCAGCAAAAAACAACCATTAGAAGGTAAACTCTAGAATGGCAGGAATTTTTGCCTGCTTTGTTTGCTGTTGTATCCCCAACACTAAAACAATGTCTGGCAAACAGTAGGTATAAGAAAACCATATATATGGATATATAGGTGAAGGAACACGTACAAAAGCTTTGTATCAGGAGAGAGCACGGCCCATTGGAGAAACGAAAAATCAATTTGTGATTGTGGGCGACACTGGAAGTGACTGGGTTCAACTGTTTGAGTCTTAATCCTGAAAGCAGTAACTAGCCACTGAGGATTTTAAGTGGAGGTGGATCAGATTTACATTTGAGAAGACCACCCAAAGCAGGGGAAAGTTGGTTAAGATCAGGGCTGAAAAGTTGGATTTAGCAACAAAGAAGTTGTTAGTGACCTTGGAAAAATCAGTCCAAATGGAGAGATGGGGTGACTAATTTGGGGAATTGGAAAGGAAGTGGAGCTGGCAAAATTATACTACACTTGGTAAGGCCTCTCCCTATTCCCCCTAAGTCTCCAGGGAAACAGACCAAAAATACACTTGGCTGGAGAAATAACAAAGACATGTTCCCATGCATATTCACACACAGCCGGTTCACCATTGGATCCTGTTTCTGTTCAAGGATTCCATACTTCTCACCCTGACACAGAAGGGAGGCTTGAGGACACCTGGAGAGAGCTTGCTGGAGCAGGACATTTTATTATTTGGGAAATGACATGGTTTTAAATGTGTCACTGAGCAGCAAAGAGCAGCGTCAGGAGTGTGTGGGCGCGGTGGGGGCTGGGGGAGAGACTGTGGCACCGCCCGTGTGGATGCTCTCCTTGGCCCTAAGGGCGGAGTGAGGACAACCACACAACCACGTTAGGTGGCTGGCTGCGAGGCGTGGCCTTCGGGGGAAGCATCTGCCAGGGGACCGCTCTGTGGTCGAGTATCTATACCCCTTGTTCCAGGAAAGCTCATCCATGTGACAGCCTCGTGCACTCAGCCGCCAGCTTGGCCACCCGTGCGCATATTTTGTGCAGCATCTTTATTTTTTTTTTTGAGACAGAGTCTCACTTTGTTGCCCAGGCTAGAGTGAGTGTTGTGGCGTCAGCCTAGCTCACAGCAACCTCAAACTCCTGGGCTCAAGCGATCCTCCTGCCTCAGCCTCCCGAGTAGCTGGGACTACAGGCATGCACCACCATGCCCGGCTAATTTTTTCTATATATATTAGTTGGCCAATTAGTTTCTTTCTATTTATAGTAGAGACGGGGTCTCGCTCTTGCTCAGGCTGGTTTCAAACTCCTGACCTCGAGCAATCCTCCCGCCTCGGCCTCCCAGAGTGCTAGGATTACAGGCGTGAGCCACCGCGCCCGGCCTTGTGGAGCATCTTTAGAGGGAACAAGACTCACCTTGAGTCTGGTTTGTGGTTCAGGCTGTTGTCATGGGAGAAAATGAAAGCCAGTAAGTGTTCCACTGTGTAAATCTTCTGTAACTTTAACTGCTAAAAGTCCCTTCCAGCTGTATGGGGTAGGATTGTGGGAACAAATTAGAAGGTTCCCTTCTTTTGCTCAATGAGTTACTTTCAGCTCTTCTTCTGGGTGGACAGCATTTGAAGAAAACCAGAGAGAAGGCATATTTCTACAGTTTAAAATGGGGCTGGACATGATGGGGTCGCCCCGGAGCTACTCAATGCCATTCTGCGGCAGGGCAGAAGGATTATTACCTGCCTGAACCTACAGATGAGAGGAGTCCTGCTGCTCTGTGTCTGCGCTTGGCTCCAAGTGCGTGGATGTGCCGGGAAAGGTGGTGTCCCGGGGGCGCCCCGCTGACACAGGTGGGGGAGACGCGGAGCCTCCTTCTGCACTCTGGCTGTGGTCACGCGCTGCCCGTGGGAGTGGTAAGGTAGGCACCGTCGCTTGGCCTCTCGACACAGGCTGCTTTGAGATTAACGATGAAATGGGGTGAACCAATGCAACGAAGAGCTGCTCCAGTCCTCGATGGGAAAGCCCGGAAGGTGGGGGCTCTGCCGGAGCTGCTATTCCTGCATTTCCCCGTGTGGGTGTGGAGCACGGTGCACGCACACGTCTATTGCCCTGGCAGGTTTTGTGTGTGTGTGTGTTTTTTGGGAGGAATTTAAGCAAATGTTGTGCCTGTCATAAGCCAGGAATCTAGAGGTGGAAGTGAATTTATGAACGTGTTCATCAATTCCGATGACGGAAGGCAGGACATGGCTGTTCTGGGTGAGCCACCGAGAGTGCTGATGTCGACACCAGCAAGGCGTTAGTTTCCTGTCGCTGCCATAACAAACACTGTGGCCCAGGAGGCTTAAACCACAGAAACTCACTGCCTCATGGTCCTGGAGCCTCCAAGTGTGAAACCAAGCTGTTAGCCAGGTCGGTTCCTTCTGAGCTGAGAGGAAGAATCTGTTCTAGGCTCGGTTCCTGGCTCTGGTGGCTCTGGCGCTCCTTGGCTTGCGGATGGTCTCTCCCTGCATCTTCGCGCTGCCTCTCTGCTGCACAGGTCTGTCTTTGTACTCAAATCAACCCCTTTTGTAAGGGCACAGTTATGTTGGATTAGGGCCACCCCCATGACCTCCTCTTAACTAATTACCTCTAGATTAGGCCCTATTTCCAAGCAGGGTTGCATAAACAGGAGCTGGGGCTTAGGCCTTCGACATATTTTGGGGACCAAGTTCAATATGTAACAGCCAACAGCGATGTTGTCCCCTTCCCTGAAGGCATTAGCAGATGGTGCCCTCGTCCTGGCTTGCGGGCAGGTTGCACCAAGATGTACATGCTTCTTGTCTAGATCACGGACTACTCCCCACAGAGGAAAATGTAATACCTGCAAACTCTCTGTCTCCAAGCCTCTTTGTTTAAAAGAAATTTTGCTGCTTCACTTTCTGCATTTCTGTTCCAAAACAGAGAGAGGCTTGCTCCCAGAGTCCCAAATGAGGTAGGAGAGTTGCAGTTGCGTGTTATGAGGGGCCTCTGACTTCTGCCTCTGGGAATGTTGCAAAAGAGGTCGGAATACATGTCCCTGGGGGCTCCAACGGTGTGGCTGAGAGTGGGAGAAAAGGCCCAGTGGCTGCTTTCCTGCCCGATTCAGGGCCGGGCTCTCTGCACGAGCAGAGGCTCCCCTGCCAAGGGCCAGGGGCAGGGCCGGCAACTCAGAGTTGCTCTTCCCATCCCATGGTCATTATGGGATTTCCAGTGTGGCCTAGTTCTGACAGCCTGCAGGGCAGTCGTCAGCACCTGAGAGTTTCCTGTAAATGGTTTTAATCAGTCAGAGAAGACAGGGTCTGTCCTGGGGCCCTGGGGCAAGGCTCCTAGAGAAAGTGACCTTTGCCATGCACAATGGCAGGGGCTGCCTGAGATGTTCCAGTTTGGGTATTTAAGCCATAAGACTGCAAGCACTTTTCAAACCACTGCATGTCTGGTTAATTGTTTTGTAAGAATTCAAAGCAATGCTCTCCCTACCATCCCTCCACTCCATGCACCCATCGGGAGAACCCGGGCTGTGGAGCTGCAGTCTTGAGCTGGGTGGTGCAGAACACCCACAGTACGTCATGGACCCAGTGAAGCACCTTCCCCTGACTAACAACCCTTTCAATTTCAGGCTTGACCTGATGTCCAAGCTCTTGGCGATGCCCCAAGGAGTTTGGGGGATCCAGGAGTTGCCCTTGTCATCAGACCATGACAACACACGGACTGGTGACTCTTGAGTCAACCAAGCTTAGAGAGCTCCCCAAGCAAGAGCACAAGACAGGAGAAGAGGATTTGAGCAGCGTGTGGGTGTTTCTCTTCCTATTACGTAATCCACACGTGTGTTCAAGGGGCAACTTCAGCAACGCTCCTGCCTCAATGGGCCTGGCAAGCCTGTCCCAACACAGCAACTGGCCATCCGGGGCAGAGAGCCGGAGGACGAAGCCTGCTAACACACAGAGTCGTTCTCTGGCCACTCTGAGGATGGAGGATATGGCATGTGTTTGAACAGTCTCCTAATTAACCTTGAGAACATGGTCACAGACACACACAAATGATTGGCACTGAAAGCACTTCTAATGTGAAACAGGACGGGGCCAGTTAAACTGTAACGGCTGGACTGTGTCCCACTAAAAGGATAAGTTGAGGTTCCAATCCCCAGTACTTCAGAATGTGACGTTATTTGGAAATAGGGTCATTGCAGATGCAACTTGTTAAGATGAGGTTCTACTGGAGTAGGGTAGTGTCCTCATAAGAAGAAAAGAGACCCAGGGACAGATCCACAAGGACAAGGACAGGTGACCACAGAGGCAGAGACTGGAGTGATGTGTCCACAAGCCCAAGGACACTAAGGACAACTGGCAACCCCCAGGTGCCAGGAAGAAGACAGGAAAGATTTCCCCCAGAATCAGAGGAAGCACGACCCCCCACACACACACCTTAATTTTGGACTTCTGGCCTCCAGAACTTAGAGAATAAATTTCTGCTGTTTAAAGCTGCCCTGTGTCGAACTTAGTTCCTGTAGCCCTAGGAAGCCAACAACTGCAACACTTTCACAACTGACTATACTCACCCATTAAAAAGTAACGCCCTGCAAATGATGCTTGGTGACATAGGAAAATGCTCATGCTGCAGTAAATTAAAAAAAAAAAAATTGAATTGCAAACAGCATGCACTGTATAATTGCATTTTTGAAAAGCAAAATATGTACGTTTATTCACAGGGAGAAATGATTGGGAAAACATGCTGAAATGTTAACCAGGATGTTCTTGCTTATAATTAAGATTGTGGGTGATTTTCATTTGCTTTTGCTTTAGCTTAGTTTGTTGAAGTATGTCCATGCACTGAACATTGACGTACAAGAAAGAATGCTGGATTTCTTTTAGCAAAGGCAAATGGCAAGAGCAAAACTATGTGTACGGATCTGGGAGATAAAGTCCCGAAAGTGTGTGACCAGGAAGGGAGGCAGCAGGACCAGGGCTGGCTTCTCAGGCACAAGAGGAACAGAAGAACCATCAACCACCTGGGAAGCCCAAATGATTCACTGTGTGAGAAATGCAAAGGAGATCGCTGATTTCTGGTGAAATGTGAGGTAAGCAACAGCCTCAGAAGCTGGGTGGGGTGGGAGGCCTGGGACCCTGCCCCTGTAGGTGGGCAGGGCTGCAAAAGTTCTCCAGGTGGCCCTTTGGGGAGAGGCCTCAGGGAGCTGTGGGATGGTTGTCAGCCCAGGTGGCCAGTCCTGGAGTCTTTCTTGAGAAAATAATTCTAGATGTGAAAGATATTTCCATAAAATGATCACTGTCCAGACAGATCTGGAACCGTATAAATTTATGAGAGAGACACGGTAAACCTGCTCTGGTGCATGCACATGAGAAGGTGGCGTGTCCCGTTTGTAACAAGTGGGGAACATTTTCAACATACGATTCACCCGAGAAAGGCTTGATTCGACGTGACCCAGTGCATGGCAAATGATTGGGTGATCGCTAACATCGCCCCTTCCCATCCATTACCTTGTCTAAAGGGGCTGGAGCAGCCGAGGTTCATGAGTGAGGCCACATGGGACTCAGTCATGTGGACGCTGAGGGCTGTCGCCTCCGAGTGTGAGCCACAGCCGCTGCCTGCGAGTGACTCACCTGTTGGCGCCTCAGCTTCTCTTTCCGTGAAGTGGAAGTGGCATACTCAGGTTGCTGAGAAACGCTGATACATACGCAAGAGTTCATCAAAACAACAACAACAACAACAAAACCCAGATGGAAATAAAAAATCGTCAGTATTTACATCTGGATGAGATTGCAAGGTCATTTTCTCTTCTCTGTTTTCCAAAATGTTGATGAGCCTACAATATTCTTTTACAACAGTAGAGAATCCCAGTTGGGCGTGGTGGCTCACACCTGTAATCCTAGCACTCTGGGAGGCAGAGGTGGGTGGATTGCTCAAGGTCAGGAGTTCGAAACCAGCCTGAGCAAGAGCGAGATCCCATCTCTACTATAAGTAGAAAGAAATTAATTGGCCAACTAATATATACAGAAAAAATTAGCCGGGCATGGTGGCACATGCCTGTAGTCCCAGTTACTCGGGAGGCTGAGGCAGAAGGATTGCTTGAGCCCAGGAGTTTGAGGTTGCTGTGAGCTAGGCTGACGCCACGGCACTCACTTTAGCCTGGGCAACAAAGTGAGACTCTGTCTAAAAAAAAATAAAAAGAATCCCAGCCTCTGAATTTGTGCCTGTCCTATATAACAGAGGTCTGAGGAGGCTATTCTGGGTGTGGCCACACCAAGTCATGGGAGTGTGCTCTGGGAGGCACAGGGAAGCCGTCAGCTCTCTGTGCCTTGGGGGAGTCACCATCCTCGCGCCCCAGGGAGCCAAGTGTCAGCCTAGGCCCAGCACTGCTGCAGGTCTCAGGGGCCCGGGAGGCGTCTGCAGGGTGCAGGAGAAAGGCAGTGTCACCAAACATGAGTTTGGTGTTTCAGCCTGGAGATTTCTTCTCTGAGAACCTCAAAGTTCACACAAAAATGGATCAAAGACGACTTTGTGGCAATAGCAATTATGTCTGTGATACGTTTATTTTGGTGCTAATATGTTAAATGGCTTTAAAAACACAACAGAATATATGGCATGAAAATATATAGCAAACTCTGAGGCTCATGCAAACACAGAGTATACATTAACAACAAAAGAGGCCGGGCGCAGTGGCTCACACCTGTAATCCTAGAACTCTGGGAGGCTGAGGCAGGTGGATCGTTTGAGCTCAGGAGTTCGAGACCAGCCTGGGCAAGAGCGAGACCCCCTCTCTACTAAAAATAAAAAAAAATAAAAAAATAATTGGCCAACTAAAAATAGAAAAAAAATAAAGAAAAAAAAACAGCAAAAGAGACAAAATTGCAGAATATGACAACGCAGTGATACTGGTCAGTAAACAGCACACAGGAATATATTCTAGCCGGAAGTCAGAGGTGAGGTATAGTCAGAGAAACTAAGTATGTGAACAAGAAGATAAATTTAGGTTATGAAGAAAATGATCTTAAAAGCCAATCTGCATTTTTTCCCAGATGCCCTTAAATGCACGTATAAATGAGGCGGCAGCTCATGGTCCAGTCTCAGCGGTCCTCCAGGTTGGTTAATTTCTGTGCATACGGTAACAGCTTCTTGCATGTGCCTGTACGTTGAGTAGTCTACAATTTGCCAGCGTTACCACTTCTCCTGGCCAGGGTCACCTGCCTGAACTCCTGTGCAGACAGTGAGAGTCCTGCTGCCGGGAAGTGTGGCGAGGTGAGCGTTCAGAGGAGACCCGAGCTCTGTCACCAGCCTTAGGTTAGGGAATCTGAAAGGCTATTACAGTTAAATGACAAATTTCAATTCTAATGTTGCCTATTGGCTCAAACGTTTCTGTGCCTCTGTTTCCCTACCTGTCTGGTAGGGGCATTGTGATCTCTATCCTCACCTCATGGCGTACACCCAAAATGCAAAGACAGTACCTCCCTGCACTCTGCCCTTAGGGAGCAAGCACTGATGGCTTGTAGCAGGCGTTTTGTATCAATTACCTCGTAATTAGCTCTTTCACCGAGGGCCGACTTCTCCAAATGTCTTGAGTGGCACATCTCAGATTTTAGAAACATCAAAGGAAGCTTTCCCAGTGGATCCGGGAGGCACAGTGTCCCAAATCCACAGAGCTGCAGGCCAGCCAGAGGGACCCATGGGCAATGGCATCCGGAAAGGGCAGCTTAGCTCATCCCCAGAAAGGGCTGTGAGACATGACACATAATTCTTCTTGAATAAAAGTTTTGCTTTCTGAGTCTTGCCGAGATACCACTTTGAAATAAAAGTGATGTGTCTGAAACTCAGCAGTCATCTGACACCTCCTTTGCACGTCTGCTGTGGGCTGGGTCCCTCAGCGTCATTACCATTCATATTCTGACCACAGTGCGACCTTCTCCACCAAAGACTGAAGCTGCTTCCCGAGCAGGGGACACTGAGGCTGGGCAGCACTGGGCATTGCACCTGCACCTTTTTCTAGACGCCTCCGCCCTGAAGGAATAGCAAAGACGCTCCTTCAGCAGCGCAAACAGGAGCCTCTGCTTTATTTGGAGACACAGACAGGATTCTGTGTGTCTTTGGAGTGGCATGTGCCGTGGAAATCAGGTGCATGGACAATGTTTGGGGGGCAGAGGAGACAGAAGCTCAGGGGTGCTACAAAAATTTATGGCCAAATTTGGAATGAAGGCGAGAAGAGTGTGTGGAGAGTGTTGAAGCCACTGGCCTGACAGCTCATGCTGAATTCACTGGCCTAGAATTTCACAGCTGAGTGAAAGGACACCAGCCACTGTCCGTCCACCTCTGGCTCTGAACTGAGTTCCAAGGTCAGTGGAGAAGGGTAGGGCTTGGGCTGTGCTGACCCGAGGGGTGCTCTGGCCTTGGGGAGAACTGAGCAGGGCTGGGACTGGAGCCCCGCTCAGCGGTGGAGTCAGTCCACTGCTTGAGGCCCTGAAGGGCCACACTCGGGGGTGTCACCTCCCAAGGCCGGGTTAGACCCACATGCAGAAGCTCCCTGTTCTTGTCTCTCCAGAGCACTGCCGCCCCCCTGGCTCCTGCCACAGTGCGGCAGTTCCCACTGCCCTTGTGGGCTCCACCCCACCATCGAGGGCCTCTCTGTGTGTGGGTTAGGACCACAGCTCTTGCAGACACACATTTGTCGCAGGTCAGGTCGTGGGGAGACGCTGGGCCCGACCTGCAGCTGGCTTCATCACAGGCTGCTCAGAGGACGCAGGCAGAGGCACCTCGGGGGAGCCCATGGTCCTGGGCTTTCCTGGGTCCCTCTGATGGCGTGGGTGCTCTCCTGTGGCTGCGGCCTAAGGGGCTCCCTGATCCCTGGGCTGTGCATACAGGGCGGGGGACTCGGCTGCTGTCATCTCCATACAGCGGCAGTGGTGCTCAGGAGGGCTTGGGGCAAAGGGAGCAGGCAGAGGACAGGGGCCGCTGAGACGTCCACTTGGAAACAATATGCAGGAAACACTTTCTGTTCACTTTATCCCAGACTCTGTATTTCCTGTCAAAGGAGTTTGATTCTCTAGGCTGCTTTCATGGCAGAGGTTGTGTCCTTGTCCATGGTATAACACAGACTGCAAAAATAATACCAAAACTTATGCTGGAAATCAGCAACACAGCCCCAAAGTGCTTTCAATATATTATCTTAAAAAAAGAACAAAATATGCACACGTGCGGTTGTCCCTGGAGCTGCAAGAGTCACACACTTCATGGGCTCGCACCTGGATATGCAGGTCGCTGGGAGCCTGCTTCTTTCTGCAGAGGATATTTAGGAAACGTCACCAATTGAGGCAATTATGGAAATAATGTACCAGAATTTCTGGTGTGTAAAGGCACTCGGCTTTATAAAGCAAAAATATTTCTTTCATGAGCCATTTAGCAAACAGGACTGTCAGGCAATATCCTCTGGCTGGAAGTTGATAGAGAGGGGCGTGGGAGAAAGAGAGAGAGAGTGAGGGAGAGGGAGAGGGAGGGAGAGGGAGAGAGGTGTCCACATTGGGTGTGCATGAGAGGCTGTGTGCATGCGTGTGTGCATGCGTGTGTGCATGTGTGTGTGTGTGTGTGTGTGTATCTGTGTGTGGCAGCTGCCCTGGCCCTTAGGGACGAGGTGCTGAGCCGTCCAAGGGCACTGCACCCTGGCGAGCCCTCCCACCCTGCACCCCAGCCTCCTTACCTTCACCTGAACTTGCAGCCTCCTTCCTATAATACTTCTGGTTGTTCAAAGTTCACTCCCTTGTCTGTGCCTCAAAACTGAATGACATTTATTATTTTCCTGATTCTAAAGTTAGGCATGCTCATTCTAGAGAATTTCCAAACACAGAAGTATAACCCTCTGCCCTGCTGTGTCTGCTGGCAACGTTCTGTGGACGGATTGTCCCGTCCTCTCCAGACAGCAGTTGTGGATACCCAGCTGTGGGCAGGTGGAGAGAGCGTGCTCCATGTGCCGCCTGTTTTTTATAAAGTGACACATGTAACACATACTCTTGGTCCTCCCCGCCATGGTGCCCTCTGGCCTCTACCCTCTGCCTTTTCCCACTGCTAGGTCTCAGCACCCTCCTGGAAGCCTGAGTGACTTCATCCTTGCAAGCCTCAGGGCCTCGTGACCTCCTGCCATCCTGGCCCTGCCACATTGTTCAGTCTTAACTAGCCGGCAGCTCCTGCCCTGGCGCTCCCTCAAAGGCCAGGAGACTCCTCCTCTCGCTCCTGCAGGGTGTTCTCACGTCTCTGCTCTGCCACCTGGCTCCAAGGCTGTGGTCTCCGGAAGCCCTGGCTCCACTGCTATGGTCTCCCAACATCCTGGGTCCATGGCTGTGGTCTCTGGAAGCCCTGACGCCATGGCTGTGGTCGTTTGAAGTGATAGGTCCATGGCTGTGGTCTCCGGAAGTCCTGGCTCTATGGCTGTGATATGTTGAAGTCCTGCCCCAAAGCTATGCTCTCCGGAAGTCCTGCCTCCACTGCTATGGTCTCCGGAAGCCCTGGCTCAACTGCTATGGTCTCCCAAAATCCTGGCTCCACTGCTGTGGTGTCTGGAAGTCACGGCTACATGGCTAGGGCTCCAGACATTTTTGCTCCATGGCCATGGTCTGTTGAAGTCCTGGCTCCACTGCTATGGTCTATGGAAGTCCTGGCTCTATGGCTGTGGACTGTGGAATTTCTGGTTCCATGGTTGTGGTCTCCAGAAGTTCTTGCTCCATGGCTGTGGTCTGTTGAAGTCTTGCCCCCACTGCTATGCTCTCTGGACTCCTGGCTCCACTGCTATGGTCTCTGGAAGTCCTAGCTCTACTGCTCTGGTCTCCAGAAGGCCTGGCTCCATGGCTGTGGTCTGTGGAATTCTTGGCTCCATGACTGTGGTCTCCAGAAGTTCTGGCTCCACTGCTAAGGTCTTCAGAAGTCCTGGATACACTGCTATGGTCTCCAGACAGCCTGGCTGATTGGCTGTAGTCTGTTGACATCCTGGCTCCACTGCCATGGTCTCCAGACATCCTAACTCCATGGCTGTGGTCTCCGGAAGTTCTGGCTCCATAGCTAAGGTCTCTGAAAGTCCTGGATACACTGCTGTGGTCTTCAGACATCCTGGCTCAATGGCTGTGGTCTGTTGAAGTCCTGGCTCCACTGCTATAGTCTCTGGAAGACCTGGCTCTACTGCTGTGGTGTCCAGAAGTCCTGGCTCTACTGCTGTGGTCTACGGAAGTCCTGGCTCCATGGCTGTCGTCTGTTGACATCCTAGCTCCATGGCAGTGGTCTCTGAAAGTCTTGGCTCTAAGGCTGTGGACCCTGGAAGTCCTGGCTAAACTGCCATGGTCTCTGGACATCCTGGCTCCACAGGTGTTGTCTTCAGAAGTCCTGGCTCCACAGCTAAAGTCTCCGGAAGTTCTAGATACACTGCTATAGTCTCCAGACATCCTGGCTCCACAGCTGTGATCTGTTGAAATGCTGGCTCCACTACTATTTTTAGTAGAGATGGGTCTTGCTCTTGCTCAGGCTGGTCTTTTTGAACTCTTGAGCTCAAGCGATCCTCCTGCCTCAGCCTCCCAGATGCTAGGATTACAGGTGTGAGCCACCACACCCGGCCTCATGGCCTCTTTAACAACAATTTTATAACATTTTCTATGTAAAGAATAGGAAAATAATTCAGTCTTTCCTCTTTCGTGGTAGATTGAATCTTGTTCTTTATCATTGTTAGTTTGGAAAAGATTCGTTCCGTTTCTCAACTCCTTATTTTATGATGGTTGTCAAATTTGGGGAAATCTCTTATTAAGGTTCTTTCCCTATGAGCTATAAAAGATCAAGGAATTTCACATTGCCTTGTATAGTGACATATCTTTTCTATCAACTTTGCTGAAACCAGACATCCTAGGATCAAAGGACCTCTAGCACTTTCAGGTCACTACACTTGTAATTCAGTATATTGGGAGCTAAGGGTATTCCTAGAAGCCATTCCTACACTGGGAACGCTAGCAATAACTTAAGCATACACGCTAAATGTAAATATATCCCACTGAACTCAAATTCAGAGTATTCTCTATTCCAAAATGCTTAAAAATGCCCACGGCCACTTCAATGCCTCCAGATAGGGAAAGTCGCAGTGGAAAGAGTCCGTGATCTTAACAGACTTGACTTAAAACATCTTAGTTTTGTTAACTTTATTTTTAAAAACACGATCGTGTGAACACGTTGCTAAGACTTCTTCCTCAGCCATAGAAGTGGCCTGGGCAAGTGACAGCCCAGAAGATGAAGCTTCCTTAGCGTCAGGGCACGTCACATTTGTGGCCATCGAGGCCCTTTAAAAGGCGGAACAAAAGGGAGGTCGTGTTAATTCAGTTTGGAGGGAGGCTCGGGCGGAGCTCAGCCAGGTTTCTCCAGCCAGGGAGCTCTATGGAGGCCAGTCTGGCTCATGGCGTGTGGCCGGCCCACAGCAGCCCATGAATGAAGCTGTGGCTGCTCCTAGCCACACCCATGCAGAGGTCTTAGCTAACCCAACCCCGCCCTTCTGCAGCCGCAGCCCGATTCCCAGGGGGAAGGCGGCCTCCGAGGCACTCTTGCCCTTTGCAGGCATCCGTGTCAGGTTTCAAAAGGAGCGCGCTCCTCTGGGCCCGCCCCTCACTTCCGGCCTGGAAATCTTGGGTTCCCGTCAAATCTCGCGATAGCGCATGCTTTAGACCGCCGGTGCTGACCACAACTGCTTTGGGGCCGGGGTACTTCGCCTGCCCAGTCATGCAGCAGCGTGGACAGGGCTATAAAGGTCTACTGGCTCATTTAAGTGTACCCGGCCCTAAAGGTTCCTTCCGATCGGGAAGCGAGGGACGGGGAACCGCCTTCAACGCAGTGTCCATGCTTGACCGCGGCCCTGGGCGGGTTCTCATGCATACAGGTGACAAGGACTCAGAAATGATGACTGCCTGTTCTGAGCTCTCACTGGGTGCCGGACACCGGGCTCTACACACGTCGTCTCATTTAATCCCAACAATAACCCCGAGAGAAAGACGTGGTTTTTTACCCTCGTTCTACAGATGAGAAAACTGAGTTTCAGAAGAATGAAGGAATCTGAGAGTCACAGAAAATCGTGCAGTCAAAACTCTAACTCTTGCAGTCTGACTCCAGCTCTTAAGGTCTCATTACTGTGGTAGAGCAATTTGTCAACAGATCCTTCCGTCCCTAGGTTCCTAGGAGATGCTGTAGCTCAGTGAAAAGTACCCAGGGTTTGGGTCCATATAGATTCCGGTGCATTTGAAAATCCAGACACTTTGCTGTGTGACCTTGAGCAACTCGCTTAGCCTTCTTGAGACTCACATTCTTCAACTGATAGATGGAGATAATAATAAAACTTAAGATTATTGTGAGGGTTAAAATGTATGTTCAGTGCCAACTCCATAGTAAGCTCTCAATAAATGGAAACTACTGCCATTAATAATCTTTTTGTTCCCTGTGTATTGTGCAGTGTTCAATGTGTAGGAACTGCTTAGTAAACCATGAGTAAATGAATGGAGAAAGAAATGAAATAAGTCTGGCCAGACACCAGGTGGTCCTTGCCTCCAACCCACTAATCTCTTACCCACTTCTCTATGCGGTGCCACCTCTAAGGGCTTGAACTGGGTAATGACTGTTCTTCCTCCTTTTCCCAAAGCAGACGGTGTGTGTGTGTAACCTGTTATTGAAGTAACAGAGAAAAGTGCACGGATCTTAAGCACACTTGTTTCTGCCAAATGAACACAGTGTTGTAGTCATTCTCCTGAGGAATAAACAAAACATCACCAGCCTCCAGAATCCCCCCTTTGTTTCCATCACCTGAAAGGGTAACCACAGGCTGGTGCGGTGGCTCATGCCTGTAATCCTAGCACTCTGGGAGGCTGAGGCGGGAAGATTGCTCAAGGTCAGGAGTTCAAAACCAGCCTGAGCAAGAGTGAGACCCCTTCTCTACTATAAATAGAAATAAATTAATTGGCCAATTAAAAATATTAGAGAAAAAATTAGCCAGGCATGGTGGCGCATGCCTGTAGTCCTAGCTACTCAGGAGGCTGAGGCAGAAGAATTACTTGAGCCCAGGAGTTTGAGGTTGCTGTGAGCTAGGCTGATGCCAGGGCACTCTAGCCCAGGTGACAGAGTGAGACTCTGTGTCTCAAAAAAAAAAAAAGGGGGGGGGTGGTAACCACAATTCTGCCTTCTAACAGGATATATTAGTTTTGCCCTGGATGCAACTGGAATCATACAGCATATACTCTTCTGAAACTTCCAAGAACTCTGTGTGTCCTAACCCTCAATGGGAATCAGAGAAGAAGCCCCATGGAGTTGCCTCCCATGTGGTCAGCGCTACTGCCCAATGCTACCAAATCTTCTGCTGCCTCATAAAAGTTCCCACAACAGAGATGCCTGCCCCTGGTAACCCTGTCCTTGCCATATAACCCAGATCTTTCCTTCTCCACCAGGAAGGCCCTGAAAGAGTGGGGGATAGAGCAAACTGAGCCAGAAGATGGTCATACCCAGCCTCACAACATTCCAAACATAGTACTCTTCCCTCTGTTCTTTTCCATGTCCCCCTTCCCCTCCAGCAAAGCTTCTTTTTCACACAGGATGATGAACTGATGAGCTCTCTGGCCTCTGCTGCTCCTCCCTGTAGTCTGGCATCCACCAACCATGTCTGTTCATGCTGGAACCCCAATTGCAGCCATGATTTACTTCCTCTTTCAAAGGATTCCCAATGCCATGACAGTTAAAAGGACATGGCTCAAGGGTGTGGGCATTATGGGGTCAATATTGCCTAGCACCACTAGACAGCTCACCCAAGAAGCCCATGCTGTGCTCAGTGGCTTGAGCCTGTAGTCCCAGCTACTCTGAGGCTGAGATGTAAGGATTGCTTGAACCCAGGAGTTCAAGGCTGCAGTGAGCTATGATCATGCCACTGCACTCTAGCCTAGGAGACAGAGTGAGATCTCTTCTCAAAAGAAAAAAATAGCCCCATTATACACATATTGCCATCAAACCTATGTTGTATAAGAGGAAGGTAAGGCTCAGAGACATTTGAGGGATTTGTTCTAAACCATACAGTTCATAAATGATGAGAATTAGACTATGGGAGTGCCGTCTAATGCAGGTCTAGAAGGCTGGGTGTCTACTGAAGGCCACCATTCAATGAGACTAAAATGGGCCAGATGTATAGCTACTTTACATGTATTACATCTGCTCCTCAAAACAACTCCAAGAGACAGGTGTTTTTATTTCCATATAGCAGATGCAGAAACTGAGGTCCAGAGAAATTAATTAATTATTTTGCTTAAGGTCACAGGGATAGTGAGAGACTAAACTAAGATTCAGCCCCACTCCCACCCCACAGGCTGACCCCAAATCTGACTCTTACCTCTGCAGTATGCCACACTCATTGAAGGGATTTTGACAAATGCAGATGTGAGTGGACATGTGGCTAGGACAGGACAGTGGGGGAACATTCCAGGGAGAGTGAAACATGTACCACAGAGGGGCTGTTTCAGTTCCTTATTACTGAGTAACAAACCACTCCCAAATGTAGTGGCTAAAAATAACAATTTACTATTATTTTTCACAGTCCTATGGGTTGATTTCACTCAGCCAGGAAGATCACACTTGGGGTCTCTCAAGTAGTTGCAGTCAGATAGATAGTTTCTGGGGCCAGAGTCATCTGAAGGCTCAACTCGGCTGGAAGTCCAAGACGGCTTTTTAAATCTCATGTCTGGCACCTCGTCTGAATTGGCTGGAACAGATGGGGCCTGGCCAGGCACTGCTCTCTCCACACAGCCTTCCCATGTGACTTGCTCAAGTTTCCTCACAGCATGATGGTCTCAGGATAGACAGATTTCATATGGTGGCTGGCTTGCTCAGAAGTGAAAATTCCAAGAAATTGAGGCAGAAACGGCAAAGCTTCTTATGACTTCTCCTCAGCAGTCGTGCAGCATCGCTTCCCCAGCATGCTTTCAGTGAAAATGAATCACAGCACCAGCCCAGATTCAAGGGGAGGGGACAATATGTAGGTGTGAAGCATGGTTCAATGGGGACCATCTTTGGAGACCAGCTGTTACAGGCACCGAGGCAGGAAGGGGCAGCTCAGGGAACTGCATGCAGTCATGCTTCAGTGAAACATGTACGAGAGAGAAAAACTGGAGATTACAGTTTGTGGCAGATGGTGGGGGGCTTCAATGACATGCTGGGGACCTGCATGTAGTTATGCACTGGGTATTTAGTGGCCCAGCATCTGAGCCCCCTGCCTATGCTAGTGGAGCCTCCTTAGTGCAAATCTTAGTGAAAAGCCAGATACTTGTTCCCCTGACCCTTAGGAGAAAGGTCACAACCAAATCAATGCTCCCAGTTAGCAGTGGATCTTCAGTAAGTGACCCAAAGAGGCAGAGGATTATTTATAATTCATCCCAGAGGCAGCAGTAGCCAGTGCTCAAGGAGGTGGTAGCTGTGTGAGAGACAACTCTCAGAGCCCAGAGACTATAGCTCCTTAATCAGGCTGCTCTTGGGACAGGTCTTGACTGCCTAGCTTCTCTTGGCTCCTTCCTGCTTCCTGAGCCTGATTTTTGAGGCTTCCTCTCAATTCTGGGAGCTGCTTGATGTCATCCCTCTTCTACTTAAGTGAACCAGAGTCCATTTCTGTTGTATACAATTAAGAACCCTAATTGGTACAAAGACCCATTGAAAGCTGCAGTCAGAGGAAATGACATGATCAGAGCACTTTATGGGAGAGAAAAATAGAAAAATACAATGGAGATAGATTGAAGAGGGAGAAAGAGGAAAGAGAGAGGCCATTGGGAGGCTGTTGTGACGTTTGAAGTATGTGGTAAACTAGATATTGATCTAGGATATGGTCTGAATGGAGTGGAAAAATGGGCAGATTTTGGACACTGATTGAACATGGAAAAGAGAAGAGAGAGGGAGAGTCCACACTGGCAGCAGCTTTGAGACTCAGTGACTAGGAAACTGATTATGTTAAAAAGAGAAATAAGTCAGGGAAAACTCGTTTGGAGAGAAAAGTCATTCATTCATTTATTCAACAAATATCAAATAACCATTCTATGCCAGGCACCATGCTAGGCATTGAGAATATGGCAATGAACAAAACAGTCTCAGTCTTTAAATTAACAAATACATACATAAGATAATAAATCTGCATTAATAAAGCTTTAGTCTGGTTCCCACACACAGCAAAACATCTTCACCTGGCAATAGCACTTCAAAAAGATTCTAGGAAAGAAGGCTGGGCCTGAAGACAGAGACTGGTAGTCATTCCTATGGACATTCATTTATTTATTCATTCATTCACTTATATTTATTGAATGTATACTATGTACTCAATACCATTCTTCAAATTAGAAATACAGCAAAAAACAAGGCAGTCTCAGCTCTCATGGAGTTTCTAGTATAGAGTTGGGAGGCAGACAGTAAACAAATACACAAACACGTTAAATATGTGACACATACTAGGAAGAAAAATAAGGCAAGGTAAAAGCAAGAGGAAGTTTGCTATTTTATATAAGCTGTTCTGCCAAGGCCCCTCCTATAAGGAGATATTTAAGTGAAGTTCTGAATGAAGAGAGGCAACATCCATGTGGTTATCTGGAGAAACTTATTTCAGGCAGAGGGAATAAATGCAAAGGCCTTGAGGCAGAACAGTGTTTGGTTTGTTCAAAGAATTTCCAGGATGCCAATGTGGCTGAAACAAAATACAAGAGAGAGTAGTAGGAGATGAGATGAAGGAGGTAGCAGGGGGTCCATCCTGTAAGGACATATAAGACATTGTAAGTACTTTGGCTCTAGATCTGAGTGAGATAGAAGACTTTGGAGAATATCAAGCATAGGGGTCACACTACATGACAGACATTCTAAAGGGACCACTCAGGCTGCTGTGCATAGAATAGACTGGGGAGGGAGGTGAGGGCAGAAGCAGGGAGACCAGCTGGGAGGCAATTGTAGTCAATCAAGGCAAGAGGTAATGGTGGCCTGGACCAGGATGGCAATGATGGAGGAGGCGGTATGCGACCTGACTCTAGATATAAACTGATACACACCAACCAGATCTGCTGATGAATTGGACGTGAGTTATCAGAAAAATAAAGAATGACTCCAAGGTTTGGAGTGGGAATAGTTGAAAGAGCAGTTGTCATTTACTGAATAGGGAGGATTGAGAAGTATATCTAAAGCTCCAAAAGTGAGTGAAACTGTTTCCAGCCTGCCTGCCTGCTTTCTTTTTGAATAATTTCACTCAAAAGCCATGATGTGGGGGCCAAGCAAAATGAAGCATGCATGCAGGGGCAGAAGAGACACTGGGGCTGGCATTGGTTGCCAGAGCCAAGATGGAAGACGATGTCTGCAAGGGGCATGGA
Source organism: Microcebus murinus (assembly GCF_040939455.1). Lineage (NCBI taxonomy): Eukaryota > Metazoa > Chordata > Mammalia > Primates > Cheirogaleidae > Microcebus > Microcebus murinus. The sequence continues at coordinate 89,265,407 of NC_134111.1, read as the reverse complement.
GAGAGTAGTAGGGGTGAGGAGAACCTGTTACTTACAAAGAGATTACTCCAATAAGAAAAGAGAAGGGGCCAGGCTCGGTGGCTCACGCCTGTAAGCCTAACACTCTGGGAGGCCAAGGCAGGTGGATTGCTCAAGGTCAGGAGTTCGAAACCAGCCTGAGCAAGAGCAAGATCCTGTCTCTACTACATATAGAAAGAAATTAATTGGCCAACTAATGCATATAGAAAAAATCAGCCGGGCATGGTGGTGTGTGCCTGTAGTCCCAGCTACTCGGGAGGCAGAAGGATTGCTTGAGCCCGGGAGTTTGAGGTTGCACTGAGCTAGGCTGACGCCACGGCACTCAATCTAGCCTGGGAAATAAAGCGAGGCTCTGTCTCAAAAAAAAAAAAAAAAAAAAGAAAAGAGAAGGAAGTTACAAAATGTAAAAAGAGAAAAATAAACCCTGTGGTATTGGATTGGAGTTGAAGATGAATTCATGTTTTCTACATAGGGAGATCAGTAGAAGATAGATAAATGATAGATAGATGTAAATATAGACATAGATATATATGTGTACATAATAATACATATATTTCTTGGCATTCTCCAGAGAGCAATGACACCCCAAGAACAATAAGCACATCTAGCACCCAGATCTTGGCTTCTACATATCATTCTTCATTAAAAGAAACGAGGGTCCCTTGGAGAAATGACTCATTCCAGGAATGGGCAGAGAAAGTACAAGATGAGCCCGGAATATCTTGCTGTGCCAGAAAGTAGAGAGGTACTCAAAGAATTATGGTGATAGAAGCCAGCTTGGCAGCTGGACCAAATCTGAGAAATTTTGAGCATCAAAATAAATGATGAGGCAATAAGGAAGACACTTAACATCTGTAATATTGCTGCCAAAGATGCATAACCCAAACCTAATCATGAGGACACAACAGATAAACCCAAATTGAGGCATTCTGCAATATAACTAGTCTGTGGTCTTCTAAATTGTCCTGGTCATGAAAGCAAAGGAAAGGCTTAGAATCATCTCAGAAGGAAGGAGACTGGAAAGACATGGCAACTAAATGCAATGAGCAATTATGGACTGCATCCTTTTGTTATAAAGAACACCATTAGGCCAACTGATGAAAGTTCAGTAAGGTCTGGGAGTTAGATAGTACTAATGTACCAATGTTAATTTCCTGATTGTGCCCACTGTATTAGGTTATGATGGAGAATGTCCTTATTTGTAGGAAATGCATACCAAAGTATTAGGGAGTAATGGGCCATCATGTAGGAAACTTATAAGTGGTTCAGGGAAGGGGGAAGTTCTTTGTACTCTCATTGTAAATTTTCTTTGCCTTTGAAATTATTTCAAAGAAAAAAGACCAGGAAAGAGTGAGTAGAATCCCTGAGGCAGTGGAGAGAGAGAAGAGGACCAAGCAATGCAACATCAGCCACTGACCATGAAGGGTTGCATATGTCTAAGGAGAGGGCAGTGAATGATTTGCAGTGTTGCAAAAAGACCGTAGAGAATGAAGAATGAGAAAAGGCTTTTGAACTATTTACAAATTTTTCGTGTCATTAATCATGGCAGCATCTTCAGTTATTTCATTCACAGACAACACTGGTTGTGCATATGAGGGAAACAACTAACAACTTCTAACAACTTCATGGCTTCCCTGAGCCCTGAGATGCAGAGGTTGGAAACCTGTTCTTACTACAAACCATTACACTTTTAAAAAGAAAATCCCAATGACATAATCATATTAGCTCTTTTCAAGAGGCCAGATTCCTAGTTTTAAAAGGGTTCTTTTTGAAATTTAATGTATTCTAGTATATAATTTGATGCTCACATTTTGAGTCAAAATATTCTGTATATGGAATTATTACTGTGCACAAGTAATACATGTTCATTACGGACAAATGAAAAATGCAGAGGACAAATTTTAAACCACCTATACTCCCACTATCCAAAAACAATTTGTTAACATTTTGATGACTATTTTAGACTTTTAAAATGCAAATCACATCTATAAATTTTCATTGCAGTAAAAAAGGAACCCTGCCCTGTGCTATTTTGTATCTTGCATATACCCTCCTCCCCCAATGTAGAGCAAACACTCAGTCTCAGTAACTAAATATACTTCAATTGCCTCATTTTTAAGGACGCGGTGAGGAATTCCATTGAGCACATGGGCGGTGACTTATGTAACCATGTTCCTATTTTAGGACTTTTACGTTGGGCGTGGTTGAGATTGTGCCGCAGAACCTGCGGACAACACTCAGACTACTAGAGAGACGGGAGGTCAGGGGACGGCTAGATCGCTGGGCACGGTTTTAAGCACACAGGGGGAGAGGAATGAGGTTCAGCAAGGCCGTGGCCAGCAGAGAACAAAGAGCCTGTGGAGTCGTATTTGGGACCCACGCCAAGCAGAGGGCGGGTAGTATCCAAGGGCAAGGGGCACCGGACGGGTAGAACCCGAGATCCACCCAGCTGGAGCGAGACCCCAGGCCTGAGGCAGCAGCGCGCAGTCCAGGCACCGGAGCTGGTGCGCCACCGCTTAGCACCAACAGAGGGCGCTGTGTCCTCAGCAGTTCGCGGTGGGCGGTTCACAGCTGCAGGCCAGATGTGGACAGCTGGACCGCGGGAGGCGCGAAGCTCTATCGAACCGCTGCAGACCGGCAGGCGGGTGGGGGAGAGGAAAAAAGGACGGCAGGGGGCAGGGTGGTGGCAAAACACTCCACCGTCGCTACTCTGCAGACTCCCGATTGCATCCCTTGTGGGGCAGAAAGGGGGAGCCTCCCACCCAGAGGGGGCGCCGTTTTCTGATTCCCAGAAAAGTGCAATATGGCCTGGCAGAGGCCCTGGGGCTGGCTCAGCAGGACAGAGAAGGGTCCACAGGGCGGGTGTGGGGCTCGGGGCCAGGAGAGACCCATTCGGCAGTCTGCGGTGGGAAAGTGAGCCGGCCTTTAGGACCTTGAACTTTTTTAGTACCCAGACCTTGACTCCAGGCGCTCCAGCACGTACGCACACACACACACACACACACACACACACACACACACACACGCACACACACACGCACGCACTCAGAGATCCTCCGGGTGCAGTGTGCGTTTAGGAGTGAGAAACTGAGGCACAGCAGGATAGAGCACTGAGTAGACTCCTTCTCCCCATATTGTCTGGAGCAGAGAAGTTGGGCTAGAAGGCCACAGTCCAAAGCTCCAATTAAGGACCCTGGGGCCAGGGACAACCTCAGGGCCCCCGCCCCCTTGACCTGCCTGCTGTCCCCCCACCCTCCAGCAGCTTCCCAGGCTCCGGCTCGGGCGTAATCAGCTGCTGCGCGCTGCTGTAATTGGCAGCCCAGACCAGGCCTGGCGGGGGACTCGCGGGCGGCGCAGGGGCGGGCGAGGGGCTTAATTGCAGGGCTTTGACCCACAGTCTGGCCTGCAGCTCCACTGGGGGGAAGGGACGGGCCTCTTAGCTCGGTAGACCCAGCTTTGGAGGAAGCCAAAAGGTCTTTGAGTTGGTAGTTGGGGATCCCTTCCCCGGAAACCAGTTTGGGGGAAGGTTGAACCCCAGCAAGAAGGCGGTGAGCGGGATGCCTCTGGAGAGCTCAGGGTGGTGGGGGGCAGATTCCAAACTCCCCACCCACACCCCAGAATCCCCGGTTCGTCTGGTCTGAGACTCCTCCCTCGTTCTGACCGCCCCCCCCTTCCCTTTTCTGCCGCCCCCGTCACTCCCCTTCTTGTATCCCCAGGTCGCTCCCACCCTGGGGAAGAATGTGCCCTCCTAGCGCACCCTTGCCATGGTAACGGCACACCCCCACCCCCGCGCACCGCAGCGGCCCGGCCGGCCCCGCGGGCGGCTAGAAAAGGGGGGCGGGCGCCTCCCAGGCCCGAGGACACACCTCGGCTGCCCTGGTTGCCACAGCAACCAGAGGCATTTCGAAGTGCGCAGCCGCGAAGTGGCAAAGGGCTCTCCTCAAGGTCCTTTACCCCTCTAACCAGCCCTGAGAGTCTCCAGGGAGAGAACCCTCCGCCCCGCCTCAACTTCAAGGACAGGTCCAGAGAGGAACCAGGGAGTGCCCCAGCTTCCGTGCACGGCGATACTAGGAAGCAATGGCAGCTGGACGGCCCCAGAGAACCCAGAGCCTGAAAAGAGATCCCCCTGTCGCCAGCCTGTCACCCTCCCCTAGCAGAGCCTGAGGAGGGCGCTGGCAGCAGGAAGCCGGGGAAGGGCCGGGAGGCGCTCAGGCCCCACAGCAGAGCGGTGATTACAGGGACCTGTCCCTCCCGCCCCCGGCTCCCACTCTCATTAAGTCATTTTTTCCCCTGTTGGAAAGTCCCCGTGCCTTGAGCGCAGGAGCTGGGGCGACCGCAGGCAGCTGCCGGCAACCACATTAGAAAGGGGGGTGCTAGGGGAGGAGGAAGCCACGACTAGGGCCTGGCCACGCTCCAACGCGGAAGGCCCCCTGCCAGGGGCTAGCTGGGGGCGCATAATTCGGGGAAAGATGGGGAGCTCCCCGATGGCCCTGACCTTGTCTCTCACCCGCCGGGACACTCTTACAACTCCAAGTCTGCCTTTGAAAGCCTCTCTCGTCCTCTCTTTCTGATCCTGGGACCTTGGGCAAGGATGCCTGTATTCTGATCCCACCTCAAACAGGCAGCTTCTCCCTGACCCTTAACCCCACCACTGCTTTCTGATCTGTCCACCACTCTCATTCTCTGTTAGTTCCCTCCCTCTTCCTACTTCTTCCTGCTGCAAGGATGTAACCTAGTGTCCATCAGATGAACGGTGTTGGAGATGGGGGAGGTCCTCCCGTCCCCTGAATGATCTCTGGCTATCTTCTGTTCCCATTTCCAAATCTCACCCTTGGTCCTTCCCAAGGTATTGGCAAGTTCTTCCTCCCATCTAAACTCCACCCCCTCCCCCCCGGCTTTATTTCAGCCCATATCCCCTATTTCCTTTTTTTTTTTCCTTTTGCAAGTCTTGCTTATATATCCCCTATTTCCAATGAGCATGATGATGCCTGCCTCACCCTTCAGCCCAGTACCTCTTTCGCCCCATTTTCCCACTCCTCATCACCTCCATGTCTCCCTAACTTAGGGCCTTCACCCAGTCCCACACACCCCTCTGCAATTATGGGGTCCAGCTTTGGTCCCATGACTCTAGTCAGCTTCTAGCCCAGAGAGAGGATGGGATGAGCAACACCCTATTTGCTCCTTGCCCAACTTTTCCTCCCCTCCTTTACAGGTCAGACTAGGATATAGCAGATCACCATGACTTGACTCACTAGAACATGTCCCCTCCCCTACAACTCAGTGTCCAGCCCCCTGCTCCTCCCTACCACCCACCCCTCCCTCTAGTGGCAACACGCTCTACAGTTGCTGCTCCTACCTTATTATCCCAACCCTGATCCTCTATCTCTCATCTTCATTCTTCCCTCCCCCAGCTCTGTCCTCCTTAAGCCTGGAAGGCAGAGGAGGGTGAGGCAAAGGCTGATGCTGCAGTGGACCCACTGCTGGGTGTGTGAGCACCCCCAACCAGGCCTCCAGTTCCCCCACTGCTCCTCTCCTTCTCCCTGAAAAGGGAGGGAGGAATGGGTGGAAAACCCAGCCCCCACAGCTCTCTCCTGGGTGAACAAGAGGAAAGGAATGAGGCAGGTGTGTCTGGCTGCTCCTGCCTACCCCTCCTCCTGGGGGACTCTCACCCGCCTGCCTGTGGGGCTGCCTTTTGGGGGATGGGGAGAGAAACCCTGTCCTCTGCAGAGGCAGCAGAGCTGAGCATTTGCAGGGGTCTGCTGTCTCAGACATGTCTGGGAGCTGTGGGATTTAAGCAACTGGAGAGGAGGGAGCTGAAGGCAAGCTAGTGGGGGCAAATCTCCCAGCTGGTGGGCTTATAGGGGTGTGTCACCATGAGAGCCTCCTTTCCTCCTCACCCCTACCCAGGGATAAGGAGACATGTGACAGGGGTATGGAAATATGAAGGGGGGGGCGATATGCAGGCCAGCATTTGGGGAAAGGAACAAGTCTTTGTCCTTGTCTGGTCATCAAGAGGGGTGTCATTTGGCCATAAACTGAGAGAGCCAGCAGGATCCCTAGGTGTGAGCTGCAGGAGGCTTAGAGGAAGCAGGTGAATTGTTCTTTCCCTGACACCCTGATCTCATGTCCCTCTCCACCACCCTTCTCCTTGAGGGTCTGTTCCAGAAAAACATCACATCTGAGAGTCAAGGAGAATACAATATTGGACCCAAACTGCCAACTCAGCAATGTCCTTATGAGGACATGAGGGTGGGGAGGGACTATTGGCCTGCCAAGGGGCACCCTGATATGGGGATCTGGGGCCACAAGAGGCCTAGGGAAGGATGTGTCTCCCCCGCCCCCAGACTGACTTACATACCCTGCCTCTCCTGCCTGTACTCAGAGAGACCAGAATCCAGACAGTGAGTCTCCGGGCCCTCCCCCGCCACCCTCTTCCCAGCCGCACCTCCTGGCCCCACCTGCTCCCTGGGGCGCTGGGCTGGGTTGAGCTGGGTCTTGCCCAGGATTACTCCTCTCAGAGTGCCTCCTGTCTCTGCCGACAGTTGCTGCTGGGCATGGCCACTCGTCCTGGCTTGTGGCAGAGGGCTCAGCCACAAGGTGGGCGGTTAGTGCTCTGGTACCAAGAGCTCCAGATCCAGCCCACTCTTGACATCCCTACTGCCTCCATCCAGTCCAGGCCCCATCTCTGGTTTGGAAGGTGGCTGTAGCCTCCTCAGTGGCCTTCCAGCTGTCACCTTGTCTCCTTCTTCAGCCAGTTCCCCATACAGCAATCCAGGTGGGAATCAGACCATGACACACCCTTGCTTACAACTCTCTTTACAAAAAAGTTCCCATTTTTTGTAAATAAAACCCCAACCCCTTACCTTGGCCTAAAAAGACATGTGGTGTGAACTTTGCCCTCCCTCTGAGCTCCTCTTCTGCTGATCTGCCCCTTGATTTCTTCACTCCAATCACAATGACCTCTTTGCTGTTCCTCCAACTGGCAGAGATCTTTCTCACTGCAGAGCTTTTGCATTCAAATGGCTTCTGCCTAGAAAGCCCTCACCCTCAATCTGCATGGCTCTCCTTCCCACAATGCAGGTCTCACCCTGAGTACAACTCAGAGGCCTTCCCTGACCAGTGGCTTTATCTGAGGGGCCCCACTCCCCACAAATCACTGTGCACCCAGCAGCCTGCTTTATTTTCTTCATAGCACATAGCATTGTCTGTGTCTGAAAGGACATTGTTTTTGCATTGACTTGTTTATTGTCCATCCCCCCTCCCCCAGCAAGAATGTAATCTCCAAGAGGGCAGGTGTTGTGTCTCTCTTATTCACATCTGTATCCCCAGTGCCTCTTCTCCCCCCAGAGTGCCACAAAGAGTGCAAAATAAATATTTGTTAAATGAATGATGAGGGACATGATAAGGGTAGAAGCCAGTAGGAGGGTGTCCAGGCCTTTATGGAATCACTTCAGCTCAATTATGTCCATTTCTTCCTTTAATCCTCCTCCTCCTCCTGCCCATCAGCTTCCATTCATTCCCCTCTCCACTCCAGGGGAAGGGAGAAAGGATGAAGGAGACAAGCTAAGGGGCTGCCTGGCTGACACTTGTCCCAAGGTGTGGGGCAATCCCCAGCCCACTGAGCCGTCTGCGCTGGGAGAAGGGAGGGGGAAGGCCACTAAGTCCTAGAGCCCACAGAGGTGAGCGGTAGAGCTCAGAAAGGCCTGGACTGTTCTGTGATTGCAGACCCTCGGAGCCAGGAGGGTCCTGTAAGATCCTGTGGTCCAACCTCCTCTCCCAGGAGCCAAGGTAATGCTACCTGGCCAAGATTTTCAGCCGCAGAGGGCCAGGCTCAAGGAGGGGAACCTTGCTCAGGGCCCAGGGGACCCCGAGCCGCTCACTTGCAGACGCTGACCCACTCGGTGATGCGGCACTCTTCGCAGACCACGAAGCAGCACCAGTGGAAGCGGCAGTGGCAGCGTTCGCTGCGCGTCTGGCGCAGGATGTTGTGGCCGCGGCCGCAGCACATGCTGCCGCAGCCATCCGGGCCCGCGCTGCTCTTGTTGCACAGGCGGCCTACGGTGCCTGCCGAGTCCAGGCGCGGCTCACGCTCGCAAAAGTCGGGCGACTTCTCGAAGTAGACCAGGTCCGCGGGGCTGGCCCGGCGGCGCGGCCCGGGAGCGCCCGGGGCGGGCGAGGGTGCCCCCGCGGGGCCGGGCTCCAGCTGGCCGCCGTTGCGGTTGTGCGGCCGGATGAGCGTGGCGCGCTGGAAGCGGCTGCGCAGCAGCGCCCCCACGGCGCGGAACTCGGGCGTCACCTGCCAGCACGTCTTGAGCTGGCAGCTCCCTGAAGTGCCATGGCACTTGCACTTCCGCCGCATGTTCTCCATCACCGCCTGCGGAGGGAGGCACCGTAAGGGGTGACGCCCGGGGCCAGCTTGCTGCCCTTCTCCCAACGCTGAGCCTGGCCTGCGAGAATGTCAGAGGCTTTTGAAACCTACTCCCATCGCGAAGCAGGGCACCCAGAGCCAGGCAGTCAGAACTCCTCCGCCTGCTCTGCTGTGGCTCCCACCCGCCTCCTACCGGGCCAGGCCCCGGGGTGGGGGGCTGGGGGGGAATTCCCTCCTTCTGGCTCCCCTCCTCCCCTGCCCCCCTTTCCAGCAGCTGCAGGGGGCCCTTGGAGCCGGAGCTCTTGCTTCCTGAGGGGGGATCCCAGATCATCAGGGAAATTCCCTCTCCTTCTATCGCTGGGGTAGGGTCCAGGAGCAGGTGGGTGCTGGCCCACCACATCCCAGCCCCAAAGTCTCTGGCCTCATTCCCGGCTGTCAGCGGGATTTGCAGAGAGTCTGAGAAAGCCCCTTTCTACGCACCCCCACCCGCCACCCAGCCCCTGGCCCTGCTGGCCTTTGTAGGGAGTCAAAGGAGAGGGGACAGGAGAGGGGACAGGAGCTGAAGGGACTGCCCCCCTCATAATGCCAGCTGGTGCTTAATTCTGCCCTGTGCTGGATGCCAGGGTTCCTCCTAGGAAGTGAGCACCACCAGGAGCCAAAGCTCTACCTGAATACAGCATGGGACCCAGAGAGAGCCAGGCTCTCTCAACCCGGTGACAGTGGACAAAATTCCCAGGCCTCCAAGGGAGGTGGTTATGGCAACACAGCTACCCACCACCCACCCAGCCTGAAACTTGCTCCTCCCAAAGAACCCCTTGGCATTATCCTCACCAGAGACCCCAGAAGAAGTTGGCCACATCCTCCTTTCCCTGACTCCACTGCAAAAACACACCCTGGGACAGGGAGAACAATGATCCAGGGCCCTTAAACCTGGGCAGTAGGACCCTAAGAGAGGGACCCTGCCCCTCCAGGTCTGCAGCTTGTATGTGCAGCCTGTGGTGTCAGCACCACGTGGGAACCAGCCCAATGCCTCCACAGGCCAACAGCTCCAGAACATCTGCTTCCCACAGGCAGCAGCCATTAATTAGCCAGTTTAACGAGGAGGAGAAGGAGGAGGAGGCACAGTTGGTACGGGCTGGGATGGCAGCAAAGCTTGGGAACAGAGCTGCATGGATACAGCAGGCTGGGTGGGAGCGGGACACCACCTGAGAGTGAGTGTGCCTCAGTTTACCCCACCTCCAAGTCAAGATCGGAATTGCTGAATCAGCGTAGAGACTTTGTGGAGGATGATGATGAAACAGGCATAGGCTCAGAGGCCAAGAAAAAGGGGAGTGAGATGGAGAAGGTGCCAGCCAGAGTGAGAGGAAGCCAGGAACAAGGCCTGAGCAGGCTGGGCAGGGTCAAGAGAAGGAATGAGGATGGATGCCCAGGAAAGGAGGGTGCTGAGCTACCATGAGGGCTAGCATCAAAGAGGAGACTGACTCAGTGGAACAAAAAAGAGCGAGCATAGGCTCAGAGCTCAAATGCCCGAGAATGAATCTTGCCTCTACCACTTTCTCACTAATTGTATCACCTTGGGCAAGCTTCTTGGTGGATCTGTGCCTCAGTTTCCGTATCTGAACATAAGGTTAATAATAGTGCCCACCTCATAGGTAGTTGTAAGGATTAAATGGACTAATATGTAGGAAACTGCTCAGGACACTGCCTAACACATAGCAAGCACTCAATAAATGCAGGCTATTATTGCTTTCCTTTCTTCTTCTCCTGTTTATTTATTTAACTTATTTTTAATGAATGACCTTTGAGGTAGTATAAGCATTTGAGGGCAGGGGAGAAAGAAGGCAAGGGTAACCATGTACACAGTGGCCCCTAGGAACCTCACTTAGCCCCCTCACTGCAGGGATCCTTCATTCTAGACTGCACTGAAGGGCTGGGAGAGATCACCCAGTCATGGAACATTAGAGTTGGGAATGCGTGATCAAGTTCAACCTTCTCGCTCTACAGAGGAGACAGGTGGCAGCACCAGGCCTAGAGTCCTGAGGTGCTGACTGCCACTTTCTTTGAGATCACCCTCTTACCAAAGGAAGTGGGAGGAGCAGGTTGCTCAGCAGGGGGTGTGCTCATCCTGGGCTGCAGGGACTGTTTCATCCCTTCCCCAGGCCTACCCCAGTACCTGGCACACAGTAGGTACTCATGAATGTTTGTTGACTAAATTAGGAGGGGCAGTAAGAAGGCTGCAGAGATGGAGGAACCGTCCCCAGAAGAGAGGTAGGCCTGGGGGAGGGCAAGCCCTAGGTACAGGGATTTTTGAGCCGCCCAGGGGGCGGGGCTCTTACCTGCCTCCCGACTCGGTTGTTGTGCAGCCTCATGCGCGCGTGGATGTCTCTGTGAGGCTCCCGGGAGTCCAGAAAGTCCTTAGAGAAGCGCTCCCCAAAGCCCACGTCGGGGCTGCAGCCGCCCCACTCCCAGGAGTCCTGCAGACCGGGGCTGGCTGGGGGCAGGGCTGGGTGTTCTGGGACCCCGTGGCTCAGGCCTTTACCACGCTGCAGCGCGTCCAGCTGCAGGCGGTGCAGCTTCCGACGGAAGGCCTCCTCGTCTCCACGCCTGGACGCATCGCAGCCGCAGGCCTGCAGTTTGCCCAGGGCGCAGGCGTTGGACACTGCGTGCACCACGCCGGCTGCCGCGATGGCGTAGGCGAAAGCGCTCTCTCGGAAACCTGCCGTCAGAAGCCCAGAAAACACGGACTCTGTAGGAGGCACCACATACCACTTCCCTGCCCACCCCGCCCAACCTTCTTTTCATACCAGGGAGAAACTGAGACCCAGTGTGGGGGAGGGTCTGGTACAAGGGTCCAGAGTCAAAGAAGGGCAGAAATCACACCGGAAGCGGCTGTTCTGCACACAGGGTCTGGGGAGGCGGGTCTCCCTGATAGCCCTCTTCCTTTTGCACTGCCCTCTCCTTTGCATTAGTGTCACCTTTAAAATTTGTGTTTTACACCTCAGAATTTGTGTTTACATCTCTCCTGTAGGGCAGAAAGTACCTGGTAAACATATTCTTTTTAAGATCTGGGACTTCATCTACTACCTCTCATGGTGATATCTGCAATTTTAAAATAAGCCTGCAGAAAGAAGGCAGAATTTAACCCAAAGAATAAATTGCCAGTGATGGAATGCTAGAACTTAGGCGATGTCGATGAGCAGAAGAGAAAGGAAGAAGAGACAGCTGGCTGCTAATGCTCCCTGCCCCAAGATTGTCTGTCTGGTGTGTGCCCACATTAGGCCCAGCACAGAACCCCAACCCCAATGGCCAGAGAAATGAATCCGCAGAGCTCCCCCTTCCTTGTCCACAGGACATCCCTGAAAGCCGCTCAAAAATGGACACCACCTGGCCACCATGCCTGTGTCTGTGTAGGCCAGCTAAAGGGGTTGTTTGAGGGATGCTAGAGGTAAGTCCAGGGTCCTACCCCGGGGCCAGCATACAGACGTGTTGGACATTGAGAGGCAAGGGCAAGCTGAGGCAGACACCTCCCACTAGATGCCCAGGAGGCACAAAGGCTGTCCCTAACCAAGCCACTCTCAGGGGCCATGGCTGAGCTGGCCTGGCCACTAACTTATCCACACTGCCTTCCTGCTTGGTGCTCCAGCTGGCCTTCTGGGAATGACCTGACTTGTCCACACTGCCTTCCTGCTTGGTGCTCCAGCTGGCCTTCTGAGAATGACCTGACTTGTCCACACTGCCTTCCTGCTTGGTGCTCCAGCTGGCCTTCTGGGAATGACCTGACTAGTCCACACTGACTTCCTGCTTGGTGCTCCAGCTGGCCTTCTGGGAATGACCTGGAACCGTGCCCGGGGGAAGCCTACTTACAGAGGAGGATCCAGTTTGGACCTTGGACCTTGCTTATTCTGTGTCTGAGAAGGGATCAGTTAGAAGCAAATTCTGGTACAAGTCTCTGACCAGCCTCTGGACACCAGAGACAGGACAGGCAGTGAAAAAAGCTGGTAGCAAGAATAGCCCCCACACAGAGAAAAGAATCCACGTGTGTTGTGGGCCCCTGTGAGAGAAGCCCAGAACCTGGCCAGGAGGCTGATGGCCTTGGAGAAATCTAGAGATTCAGAGGAAACAATAACTCTGTGTCCTTACACCATCAAAGACAGGGAAGACAAGTTCTCAGAGGCCTCACAGACCCCAGAGAGTCAACCAGGAATGGACAGAGGCCCTAGCCCTAATCCTTAACAGCCATCACCCCAGCATCATGGATCCCTGTCCTGCCCTCCCTGCCTAAGCCAAAAATAAAAGAAAAAGCTGCTTAGCAGCTAAGAATTGTATCATTGAAGCCAGATTGCCTAGGTTCAAATTTTGGCTCTTCCACTTACTAGCTGTTAATAGGTATGTGAACTTGGCCACATGACTTAAATTCCCTGTGCCTCAGTTTCCTCATCTGTAAAACAAGGTGGTTATCACCCCTGCCTCATTGTTCCAAGAATTAAATAAGTTAGTAAAAAATGTTTTTGAGACAGGGTCTCACTCTGTTGCCTGGGCTAGAGTGCAGTGGCATCATCATAGCTCACTGCAACCTCAAACTCCTGGGCTCACATGATCCTCCTTTCTCAGCCTTCCCAGTAGTTGGGACTATGGACATGTGCCACTACTCTTGGCTAATTTTTTTTTTCATAGACAGGGTCTTGCTACTTTCCCCAGGTTGGTCACTAACTCCTCACCTCAAGCAAACCTCCTTCCCCACATCCCAAAGTGCTAGGATTAGAGGCATCAGCCACTGTGCCCGACCAAGTTAGTAAATTCAAAGTGCTTAGAAGAATGCCTTACTCATAGTAAGTACTACATGAACATTAGCTATTATTACGTTCTTCCTGCTGTCTGACTTCACTCACTCCTGCTATGTTTCAGGCCATTGTTTTTTGTTTCACCCTGATCAGAGACAGAGCTCAGAAGCTTGTGACCCTAGAGTAGATCTAGAGTAGATCACCTGGGCCACCAGAAGCCCGTAACAGCAGACTCTTCCTCTCTTACTTCCCTTTCCAGCTCATGGTATCTCAGTCCCTTTTTTCCATAGGGAATCCAGCTATGAACAGACAGGAGGAGAAAGGGATTGGGCTGGAGCCTTCAGGGGGGATACTGGGAATTGGCAAGAGCTGCAGAAGAGTAGAAACTGCTCTGGGGAAGTGGGGCCTAAGGGACATGAGGGTGGACCTAAGTCCCTGGGAAGTATACCCTATAAATGTCCTTTGCCTTTTATCTGTGGAACTCTAAGCACTTCTCTTACTGCTGGGGGAATCTTCAGCCTCCTGGGACACATGGCAATACTCAGACCACCTGAGGCAGCCCAGGCCTCAGAAATCACTCCCCCCACACACACACACACCACCACCACCACTGCCACCACCACCAAACACACACACATTACGCAAAAGGGAAAAGCCCAAGGTCACAGGGATTATGAAGCTGGACCCAGACCTAACTCTCTCAGCTCCCAGGCATGGCAAGTTTTTGCTGAAGGACATTTGGCTCTAAGGCAGTTGTACTGCTGAGAAAGAAATGCAGGTAGCCCAGTCTCTAGTTCCCATGGCCTTGTCTGCACATGGCACTAGGAAGGAATGAGAGTCTGGTTCAGAGGGGTTGTGCAGGGCCAGCAACCATCCATCTCCCAGGCTCTGCCATGCTCAAGGCTAGGCCTGGAGGAATCTGGAGAAATGCAGCCCACAGCCTGCAGAGAACACTGCTACCCCATGCAGCTAAGGACATATTCCCCTACCCCGTGGCCTCTGACAGCTGTCACCGCCACGTGTAGAGGTGACCAGGCAGAGCCTGTGTGGCCAGTCTTTGCTCCAAGCATCCAGGCCTCAGACAGGTCCAGCCCACTGGGTCTGCCCCCAGTTCCCGTTCAGGGCCCCAGTTTCGGTCCTGGCCCCGACTGTCTGGGGCAGACGCAGGCACTGTGCCATCTGGCCAGCTGGAGGGGGAGAAGGGTGGGGCCATGGCCAGCTGGGCTGCCCGGAGCAGAAGGGGGGGTCGTTAAGACGCACAATTAGCCGCCCTGCCTTTGATCTAGGACAGGGACTGCCAGCATCTAAGTGGAGTCAGCTGCTGCTACAGGCCTCATCCAAACGGCCAGGAAGGGGCTAGAGGAGGAGGTTTGGAGGGCAGGGGACTGTGGAGGAGAGAGGCTATGGGAGCCAGTGGGAAGTAGGAGGGGTTAGAGAAGCTTGAGCCCTGCCCATTCAAGTCAAAGAGGGAGACAAGGGGAGAGGTCTGGTCTCCATTCCCTCCATGCAAATAATCCGTGCATGCATGCTGTGCCCCTGAATGGAGAGAGAGAGACCAGTGTGCATGTGGAAGCACTTAGGTGTGACACTGAATCAAGCCACACATTTGCAAAAACAGGGGTAGTGGTGTGTGTGTGTGTGTGTGTGTGTGTGTGTGTGCATGGCAGTATCATTTCTTGGTGCAATCCTCTATTGCAGCAGCCCACCTCTCTGGGCACACGGTGAGAGTTCGTATTGGCCTTACAGCTTGAGAAAGTATAGCAGGGGACTGGGTACAAGCTCTAAAGCAGGGGACTGGGTGCAAGCTCTAAAGCCTGCATTTGAATCCTGACTCTAGGGCTCACTTTTAAGCTGTGTGACTAATGGCTAAGTACCCAACCTCTCTTAGCTTCATTTCTAAAATAAGGATAATAATAGGACCTAGTGAATGGGTACTGTTTAAGGATCCTAAAGCATAGATGAAGTGCTATAGAACAGTAACCAACACACGGCAAGTGCTTAATACATTTTGGCTAATTTATTGGATGCCATTAAAATAATAGGACTTTATGTGATCCTGGGATATGAGTGCCTATGCCTCAATTTCCCCATCTGATCACCACTCCAATCCCCAAAGGTGAATGTAAAAGGTAGGTGGAAGAAGAATGAGTGAGGGCCTTGGAGAGCAGATCCTAGATACTCAGACTGCTGACTTCTCCAGAGCTGGGAGCCCAGCTGCAGGCTGTCGGGCCTCACACCCACTTTTTCCATCCATTCCCAATGGGTCTGGGCCTTAGGGAGGCAGTACCTAAACTATGTGGGAGCTCCTCGGGTCTGCTTTTTGCATCTACCGCACTCCCCTCCATCAAGCCTCTCCCTGACCTCTCATCCCTCTTTCACTGCTCTGAGCCCAGCCCCCAGTAGCCCCTCCTCAAATTTCCCTCCTGTCCCCACATCCTTAGAGAGATGGAGAGGTTCTCTGTTCCTCACAATGATGTTCTGCCCAGCACCTAACCGGGTACCAACCACCTGGGTCCTCAGTACAAAAAGCTGGGGATAGCAGTGCTGTTGGGACGTTGGTCATTGCTGCCCCTGGGCTAGGTGAAGCAGCTAGCATGGGCTTGGGGCCCTCCCACAGCTTCTTCTGACCCTCTGGAGGCCCCTATCCCTGCCCCCATCCCAGCACCCCTCTCCTTGGCTACATAAAGCCCCATTATCTACCTCCCATTCCCAGGCTTATTCACCCCAGGTGCTCAAGAGCTCTTCCCCTACCTCCTTTATCAGAACAGCATCCCTCCAGCCCAACCCATCTCTGGGAAGGTGGCAGGACAATTAGATGACAGTAAAAGCATTAAGGAAGACTACCTCCCCCATTCCCAGTAGTCTCTGAAATTTAAACATGGCATACATGTTTAAGAGAACTCCATTGGTAACCTGGGTCAGACATGAGGTCAGCACCCCGATATTCCACTTGAGGGAAACAGAGGCCACCTGCCCCCACAAGGGACAATCCATAGTTTGAAAAGAAGGGAGACTCCTCCTGCAAGGAACTAGACCAGGGGCTGCCTGCCACCAGGAGTAGCCTCATGGGATTCAGATTTAGCTAGGTCTCCAGGAGATAGGCCAAGATGGAGGGGTGCAGTGGTAGCCATGAAGGGGAGTGGCAATTTCTTTCCAGAAGCCCAGAGTCCCCTCTGAGGAGGATAGGTAGAAATAAGGTGTGAGGTGTTGGAGTCGGGAAGGGGGGACCGGGGCGGGGAGCAGAAGCCACAGAAGTAGGGGGGTGTTCCAAGGCCCAAGGAAGGAGCCCAGCCCGCTGCCAGAGCCCAGGAGCTGCTGTCCCAACCCTTCCAGCGCCAGGTGCCTCCCCGCCCTGGCTAGCCCCGGCAAGTCTCCCCCCTCCACCCCTAACCTCTCCCCCCACTCGTCCCCCCAGCTCACCTCCCGCTTATTAAACTGCAGGTGAACCCGAGAACGCCTGGCGCTCAGCCAACCCCGCGCGGTTGCACCGCTCCGAACTCGCCCCCAAGTTTCAAAGACCCCAGGTCCTTCAGCAAGCTGCACAGGTCTGACCTGGCCAGCCACTCGGGACGCCTGGGTTCACTCAGTCCAGAGGGAACAGGAGGACCACAGGGGACGCCCGAGGAGAGGGATAAAGCGCTTGCCTTGCCTTGCCTAACCCCAAGCGGCAAGGGTGAGAACCTCAGCGACTACCCAAGTCCCCAGTGAGCGGAAACCCAAGCAAGGGGTTGGGTCCTCTCCGGGAGTCCTCTCTGGGACCCGAGGGCCTCAGAGGGATATAGGGCTGCGGGGAGCGCGGGTGACCTAGAAACTCGAGGCTGGGAGCGGGCACGCAGCGGCGGTGAGCGCCGGCCCGGCCCGGCCGGAACATGAATGATGCAGAGGCCTGTCACTTCGTGTCAGCTCGCGCGGGCGGCGGGACGAGGAGGGGCGCGTGGTCCGAGCTGGGCCGGCGGGCGGGCGGCTAGCCCGGCCGGGCAGCAGCTCCTAGATGGCTGGAGGGGCGCGGGCTGCAGCGGGGCGAGCGGGGCGGGAGCGCGGGGCAGGGTGGGGGCGCAATCTCCGAGAGCCGCGCGGCTGGGGCCAGGAGCCGTCTGCCGCGGCCCGCGGGGATTAGTTCGCGGCTGCATGCCGCCACACGCGTCGGGCTGGGCTCGGCCGGGGTAGAAACAGCGCCCCAGGCGCGCGGGGGAGGGAGGAAGGAGCGCGCGGGGGCGGGGCGGGCGGCCTGCGGCTGGGCTGGGGGAGGCTGGGGTGGCCCCTGACTTGGGGGCCCACGGGATGCAAGCAGGGTCCTGGTGAAAAGGGAAAGGCTCTGGCTTTCTGAGTTCTTTCAGAAGTTGGGGCACATTGGAGCCTGACTCCTCCAGAAGCCTCAGGACCCAAGGCTACAAGATATGGGTACCCCTCCTTCTCAACTGTCAACTGAGAATTGGACAAGTCCCAAGAAACGAAGGCTACAAGGTCACCGTCCCACCCAAGCAGCTGAGAGGAGGATGGATAGGTACACAGCTAGGGCCATCCAAGAGGCAGGGCCCCATCTTCCCAGAAGACCTGAGTCAAGGCCTAAGATACCAACCAGGCCGGGAGGTGGATGTGAGCAGAAGTGAGTAACAAAACCTCCTGCCCTCTCCAGCCCAAGCCACTCTAGGAATTATCAAGGTGGGCCCTGGGTCACCCAGAAGTTGGGGAGGGAGGACAGGGAGTAGGCTGTGGCTTCTCTGAGCCGTGAGGGGAAGAGGGGTTACAGGGCTGTCAGGCCTGCTGGGCAGGAGCCACCGCACAACCGCACACAGGCACACACACCCAGGGCCTGTGGTTCAGAGAGCGTGTCTTCCGGGGCAGCAGAGGATGACACACAGGCTAGTGGTGTACCCCACCAGGAAGAGCTTCTGCAGAAGCACAGACATTTCACCTGCCCAGGCTTCCCCACCCGCACCATTTGGCAGAATGCCCCCAAACCCTCCTGGTGATGATTCTGGGTTCTTTCTCACAGGCTCTCCATCCTAAATGTGGTTTACTACGTAGAGAGTAAATAGAGGTAGGTGACAGATATGGTTATTTCCTGGGCCTGAGATATGTGGTGTCAGTGATGGGGCAGGGTGACTCAGGAGTCCGGTTCTCAGACATGGTATCTGCCACCCTCGGCCCACACAGCCCAGCCTGGAGCCACATCTGCCCCATTTGTATGCTCCCACGGCCTTTCTGAGATCATAAAGCGGCAGGAGAGCAGCATGGCTGCAGATGGGCACATGGGATGGGGTGCAGCCTGCTTGAGGGAGTGGGTGAGGGATGGCTGAGAATGGATTCTGGGGTGGAGGTGCTGGATGGGGCAGGCAGGGGACCAGGGCGCAGGGGTGAGGGGCAGCTACCTCTGCTGAAGATGGGACTCTCGTAGGGGATCTTATTTCGAGTCTCAAGACTAGAGCAGTTCCAGCGCTGGTCCCGGAACTGGTGTTGGCACTCATGGATGGCGATCTGGATGCCCTGGATGGCTGAGGCGGCCACGTCAGGGTGACGCACACACACCTCCATCTGCCGCCGGCTCAGGCCTGGCAATGTCAGGCACACTGTGTTGGCGTTGAGCACAGGCTCCGGGAGGCGGAGGCCCAGGATGTCGTTGGGTGCTGACCTGCAGGCATGTGGGGTGGGGTGGGTAACTGTTCTGGGGGGCCAGGAAGGTCCCACCTAACAACACACTCTGCCCCAAAGACCATAATCACTCTGTTCCTTCTTCTGCTTCTGAAGATTGGGCCCATCAGTATACTCCTAAACATTGTTCTTTCCTTGCCCTCCTTACTATTATCCCCTCCAAAACAACCTACCCAGCTGCACACCCACACAGGTAAACATGCAAATGCCCACACATCCGCTATGCCTGAGTACATAGTATTTCGTAAGTACATCCCCTGGCATAGATGCCCATGTACACAAGGTCCCCTAGCAGCCCAGTTCCAAGTGCATGTTTCGATAGTCACATTCACGCTGACACACATCTGCACACATTGTGGTGGACACGCAGGCCCAGGGTCGCTTACACACACGCACACTGCATCAGACATTGTTACAGTCACGCTCAAAGACACATTTGCACATGTTAATCTTAACATACATTGATCCATGAGATCTCACAGTCACACATGTGCACACATATAAACTGCTGTTTACTGACACAGCTTACTGGGATCATGGGCTCACTTGATTTTATACACACACACACACACACACACACACACACACATACACACACACACACACACACACACACACACGGCTCTTCCAGCTGTAGTTTCTCACTGACCCCACCTGGGCTACGCCCTTCAAGCCCTCCCCTCCCCCCCTCCTGCCAGTGGGTGATCTACAAGGTAGAGTGAGGCAGCTTGAGCTGACTCCTGGGGGGTGCATTCCCCCAACATGGCAAGGGCTCCAGGTTGGCACTTGCTCTCCCCACATACAGCTCCTCTCCTAGTTGCCATCACTCTCCTGGGCACTGCCCTGACTCCCTGGACTGCTCACACCCTGTCACCTGTCCAGCTCCCTCCTGTGAGGGTGCTCATGGTCTTTCCTTTGGCCCCAGCACTTTCCTGTGATCCTGTCCCTCCCTCTTTCTAGCGTCTTTTGCCCCAGGAGGAGCACCACAGCCCCTGCGGCGCCCCCCGGGGTCCCAGCTCTCCAGGAGGCGGAGCATGAGGTGAGGGCTCACCTGGGCACGGCAGCAGCCAGCAGCAGTAGGAAGAACAGGAGCGCCCAGAGCTCGGGCCGCGGCTGGGGCCGGGGTGGGAGCCGCAGCCAGGGGCGAGGGTGGGCGCTGCCCATGGCGCGCGGGCCGTGACGGGCTGGAAGTGGGGGGCTCACAGCCCGCTGGGACTGGCGAGCCAGGGGCGGCGGCGCATGATCGACGGGGGTCGGGGCGGCTGCGACACACGGCTCCGACTCGGGTCAGGGCTCCGGGAGTAGACGGCGCCCGCCTCCCCGCTCCATGGGGCAGCGCCCCCGGGCACCGCCCTCGGGGGGGTGGGGTGGGGGGAGGGTGAAGAGCGGGCAAACCGGGCACCTCCTGGCACAGGGGTCCGGGGAATTTCCCGAGGCCCCCCTTCGACAACTCCCGGTGCCTCTCGAGGATAAGGGGGGTCCGGAGGCGCAACAGGCTGGGGACTCGAGGCCGGGGTGCTGAGGAGCCCCCCACCGCTGCGACGGGAGCCTGCGCTTCCAAGGGCGTGAGAGGAGGGCTGGGGGACGCAGCGCTGTCTGTGCCCGGCCCCACCGCCCGGAGAGTGAGTGACTGTCCCGCTCGGGGAGCTCTGCCGCCTCCTCCCCCCCCCAACTGGTGTCTCAGGGCTCTACCCCACGTGACGTCACGACTGCGGGGTGGAGGCGTGTACTCGTCCTGAGGCCACTGCGTCTGTCCGCTTGGGACTGGGGGTGGGAGCGGCTGTGCCAAGGGCGGGGACGGAGAGGTGTTGGGGTCTGTGCGGGTGTGCTTGTGTGCGGGGCGCTGGCTTGTGTGAGGAAGGTGTGTGTTACCCTGAGGTGTGTGTGCCTGGCGGAGAGGCAGCTGCTGAGGAGCGTCCCCGCCCACCCCACCCCAACACACACACCTGCAGGGGCTGCAGGGGAGGGGCTGGCCCCTCGGTTTCGCCGTGCTCACTTGAGGAGGGACTTCCCCCCAGGCCTGCAGTGCGTGAGGCAGGTGTGGGGTCCTGTAAAGGGGTTTGGCAGCCTTTGGCCCTTTCTCTCCTTTGCTGTGTGACCTTAAACAGGTGTCTCTTGCTCACTGAAACACCTTCTGCCCTTTTGTGAAATGAGGTTAATAAAGCCCACTTAATCTAGTCAGTGAGCCAATGAAGGCGAAAGTGTCAGGTCAGGCCTCCAGCAAATGCTTATTTGGCAGAGCACCCTGGAGTGGCACACCCTGGGAGGGGGGATTAGAGAGCCTTTTAATCCTGGAAGAGGTTATCTTATTTAGCCCCCTTTTATTTCACAAGAAAATACTGAGGCTCAGAGAGGGTCATGTCTTACTTAAGGTCACACAGCAAATTAGTGGAAGAGCTGGAATTGAATTCAGTTCTCCTGCTCCCAATGCAGCCAGTGCTGCTTGCTTGTGCCTGAGGATGCTCCGAGTCTTGCCTTGGCCTTGCCCTGGCCCCATCTGCACATGGACCCCTAGGAGTGCCCCAGTACCAGCCTCCTGGCTTAGTCCTACTCCTCTCTGGGATCCCTTCCTGTCCCCTGACCCCAGCTAGATACTGGGCCCCTCCTCAACATGGAGCAAATGTGCTAGGCCCAGGCAAAGGCCTGAGAGCCAGAAGGAGAAATGTTCTGGCTTCTGTTTCTGGTTCTAACCTGGGCCTGATAGTGAATCCTGCTCTTGCTATGGCCTCAGCATCCTCCTCTGTAAAATGGGCACAAGCCGCCCACTCTATACACACACATCCCTCCCACCCCAGTGCCCCTCTCTCTGCAGAGAGCCCCTCCTGGCTTAGGGACAGAACTCTAACAGAGCCTCTGGGCTCAGAGACAAAAGGGGCCCGTTCCTGGAATTGCCTATCCCTAGGGAATTGGAGGAGAGGGGTGGGGCCTTCCCTGTCCCCAGACTGTCAGGTGGTGGGGGCAGCCTGAACAACAGCAGGCTGACGGCATACTTCCCCCTCCTTTCCCCCATCTCTGCCGGCAGCCACCGCAGCTGTCAGGAATTAAGGGCTTGAGGCTGCTGGGGGTGGGGGTGGGGCAGTTGGGGGGAGCAGTCTGGCTGGACAGCAGGAAAACAGCCGGGGGCAGGAAGCAGACTGCGTCAGCCAGAGCCTTATTTGACCCCAGCTGCCCCCTGCCCTCCCCACTCTCCCACCATGCTACAGGGACAGGGACAGCTTGGGACTAGAGTTTGGGAAGGGAATGGGGAGGGACAAGGTAGGACCAGACTCAGCACAGGAAGGAGGCAAGAACCCAGGATGGGAGAGGGCAGCAGCAGGCTGTTCTCATTGGCTGTTGAGGAAACTGAGGCCCAGAAAAGATTAGGAACAGGCCCAACATGACACAGAGAAGGGGTTCTGCGACATAATCCAGTCGCAGACCTCCTTGCTCCCTATCCAGTGCTCACATTAGCATTTCCCACGCTTGAAGCATCGTATGTATTCCCTGGGGGAGGTCATTGTGGGAAATACCGATTCGAGGCCCCACGCAGTTGAATCAGCCTTTCAAGGGAGAAGGCCTGGGGTTCTGCATTTCTAACCAGTATCCCAAGTGATTTCGGTGGGGCCCACCTTTGAGGTTAGC
This sequence comes from Microcebus murinus, assembly GCF_040939455.1. Classification (NCBI taxonomy): domain Eukaryota; kingdom Metazoa; phylum Chordata; class Mammalia; order Primates; family Cheirogaleidae; genus Microcebus; species Microcebus murinus. Next base: position 89,242,967 of record NC_134111.1, on the reverse strand, counting down.
CTGCTTACCTAGCTGAACAGCTGATTTTTCCCTGTGGCCTCTCTCTCACGAGGGAGGGTCTCTTTGCTCCCCCACCTCCACTTTGCATAAAACAGAGGTGCAATGGAGACAGAAAAGACCTTTTCTTTGAAAAACCCAGAAGGCAAATAATGATCCCCAAGGTTTGCATTCAGGCGTAGTTCTGGCCTGACGTCACAAGGGCCTAGACGTGCCCAAGTCTGGAGCATTTCTCAGGCCAGGGAGCAGAGGGTATACATAGGTGCAGAGCCTTGGCATGTATGTAGATGTGGCCCAGAGAGTGTCTGTAGCTAGGGCCCCAACCCCAGATGACCCACGCTGTGGCCAAGCCCCTATCAGCAGCCTCTAGTCCCCACCCCAGCCCTGTCCCTGCCCTGGCTCTCAGCCCAGCCCCAGCCCCCGCAGCCGCCGCCCTAGACCACAATTACAGAGGCTACTGGGGTGGGGGAGCACCGGGGATGAAAGGCAGCTTGGAGAATGGTTCCAGCTGTGGCAGCTCTGGAGGAGGTCGCAGGGAAGGAGGGCCAGGGGGAGGCACCAGGGTGGGAACAGGTGAGACCCTCACAGCCCTAGCCTAGCCCAGTCCAGCCCTGGCTCAGTCCCAATGCTCAGCTGAAGTTTGTCTTGGTGAAGAAGAGAGGGAGGGAGCCCCAGACTAATAGGGGTCTCTGTCCCATTGTCCAGGGACCCCCTCCCCAGCAAGGTAAGGGGGAATAGCTTGCTGCTTCAGTCTCCCAAACTCCTAATATGTTTGGTCATTGAAGGGAAGGGAAGATGTCTCCTGAGCCCTTGGTCTCAGACTGATCCTAGCCTTCCACCCAGCCTCCTCACCCATCTGCCTGCATTCCTCCTGTTCCTGATGTGGTCACGCACACATCTGGGGTGCCTCTGTGCTCTTTCCCCCATCTCCCCAGTTCCACATGTTCCCCACTACCCAGCCAGCAGGGGACCTTGATGGCTCAGACTGTGCCTGGGGCTGAGTAGCTGGGTGAGCAAGGGGGGGCGGTGATGGGGCTGAGCTCTGCCTCCAACCCCTTCCCAGGCAGCAGCATGAGAGCACAGGGCCATCTCTGAGCTCAAAGAGGACCAGGCTAATGGGGCCAATGGGGCCTGCTCTCATCCTTCATAGAAGGTAGTTCCCAGACTCCTCTGGGCTTGATCACAGAAGATGGACCATGAACATGTGGCTAGCAGTTTAAAAACTGAAATGCACTGTCACAAGGTACTAGGATCAGGCATCCCTATTTCATGACAGGAAGGCTGAGGCTCAGACAGGCTCAGACTTGGCTGAAGTCAAGCTAGCAAACTAGGCCTTTTTCACAGTACCATACTACTTCCTCTGAACTCCTTTTAACCTCTTAGGGTGGTGTTAGTTCATGCCACTGCCCCAGTTTACCTCTGTGGCATCATGGAAAAAGATATCCAGCATCACCCACCCCATCTTACCCTAAAGTACCTGACAGTGGCAGAGACTGGGAGGCTGGAGTCCCAGCCCTTTGCCCGGGCCAGCCCAGAGGTCCCAGACAGTCTGGGACCCTGGCCACTTGATCCAAGTGATCCACAGGTCTCCTTGCTTCCTTCCAGTCCAGCCATCTCCTACCCACCACTCTCTGAGTTCTCCAGATGTCCTGCAGGTCCTGTCACTCCCTGTTAATAGGGAAGCTGGGCTGTGCGTGCCCCCTGGTGGTCTCTGAGAGAAATGCAGGATTTTTTTTTTCAAAGGTCAGCACAGAGCTTTGGGGAAGGCAGACCGGTGATTATAAATAAATCCTGCCCTCAAGGAACTTCATTTCTCTCTGTGTGGTCCACAATGTAGTTCCATTCTCCACTGTACACCTTGATAAGATAACAGAGTCTCCTTTGGTCAAGAGGTTCTGAGTCCAAATCCTTCATGACTTCCCCAAGGCCCAGGCATCTGATCTGAGGGAGCCAGGAGGAGGCAGGAAGGAAAGCCCAGATGCCCCATCCATCCCACTGCAGCCTGACATTGTGGGGCATTGCGGGTGGGGTGAAGGACAGATGTACTGGACAACATGGTTAAGCTCATCCAGGATGAGTTCCGCTTCCTTCTATTTGAAGAACTTTGCTTTCCTTCCTGAGCCCCACCGCCCGCCCCATTCTAGGAGGCTGCCAATCCCAAACATGGTAGTACATCTCCCTGCACGCCATTATTGGTTCAGGGTTAGGCAAATGACCAAGCAGAATGAATCAGGGTCTTCTTTGGGCCTTCTGCTGGAGATAATTGGGAAGGTCAGTCTTCTTTTTTTTTTTTTTTTTTTTTTGAGACAGAGTCTCACTTTGTTGCCCAGGCTAGAGTGAGTGCCATGGCGTCAGCCTAGCTCACAGCAACCTCAAACTCCTGGGCTCAAGCAATCCTGCTGCCTCAGCCTCCCGACTAGCTGGGACTACAGGCATGCGCCACCATGCCCGGCTAATTTTTTTCTATATATATATTAGTTGGCCAATTAATTTCTTTCTATTTATGGTAGAGACAGGGTCTTGCTCTTGCTCAGGCTGGTTTCGAACTCCTGACCTTGAGCAATCCGCCCGCCTCGGCCTCCCAGAGTGCTAGGATTACAGGCGTGAGCCACCGCGCCCGGCCCAGTCTTCTTTTTTTGAATCAACAGCTCTAAGAACATAGGCATAGAGCTGTCACATGGCAAAGTCTGCTGAGGAGAGAATGAGGACAATATGCAAGGAGAGGCAGAGATACACAGAAACAGCAGACACGAGAGCAATGAGGCAAGGAGATGAGAGAGACCTAGGACATCATTTGAGCCCCTGATTTCAGCTGTACCTGAATTCAGATTTATCCCTGGACTTCCCAGGTATGAGAGCCATTCATTAATTCCCTTTGGACTCAGCTAAAAGTTGAGTATCTTCATTTGCAATCAGGGCCTGCTCAATACCTGCAAAGCATCACCTCTCTATACTCATTCTCACAGTAACTACCACTTATTAAAGATAAATTTGACATAAATTATCATGTGTCAAGTGCTATGTTAAGTGCTTGCATATCTCAAAAAAAAAATCCTTCCAACAATCCTATAAGGATGTAGGGTGGATTATAATGGATGCAAGTTCTTTGCCGCTCCTTCCATGGAGTGCTGTTAGCTATTTCCCCTCCTGTTGAATTTTGGCTGGCTCTGTGGCTTGTGTCAACCAATAGAGAATGGCAGTGATGCTATGGAACTTCCAACACTGGGCCTTACAAAGAGGTTCTGCCTTCAAGCTTGGTACACTCTCTTTTAAAAGTCAATGTTATGTAAGAATTTCTATTATCCTAAGGCCACGATGCTGTGAGGAAGCCCAAACTAGACACATGGAGAGGACCAAGATCACTGGAGAGCTCTTAGGCCCAAGACAAACTCACTTCCTCTCCCTGTAAGAATGATTAGAATGCTGTTCTGGGCAGTCTCTGCAATGTTAATAGGGGTGAAGCTAGTTCTGACAGTGACAAAATCTGGCGTTGTTAATAACATATTTCCATCACATTATACAGTTTATAAAGTGCTTTAATCCTATGGGCTTGCATGGCCTTAAAACTCTACCCTTGAATTCCCCAGGGGTCACAGAAACAGACACAATCCCCTAAATATTAAGACAAGGGCTCGTCCCAGAGCTGAGCACATCACCAGAGGCTTCTGGTCCCCTTTCCTAGACCGTCCCTTTCACTCTGTCCCTTTAATAAAGAGGAATTGCTGTTTCTTCCCCAACTTGCAGCTCCAGGCCCCAGATGTGTGACGTGTGACGAGTGAACAAGAAGAATGCCAAGGGAGGGTTTCCAGAACTCAGCCCCGTTGGAGAGGGATGGGACAGGGACCAGTAAAATGACCCGGAGACCCTAGTTCCATCAAAACCACCTCCCTTTACACGCTGGTTCCGGAGCCTGGCCTTCTGACAGCCCACAGGAGACCAGCCTCCTCCCAGACTGTGGGTCCAGTCCTATTGGTTTAAATATGTTTATTGATACTAAATTCACCTGCCCATCCCATGGCCTGCAGTTCTGAGGAGCCTCACATCCAGAGGCCTACAGACTGGCTTTTTGGGTTCCACCTGGGGACCAAGGGCAGGAAGGCCGGTATAGTCTCCCTCAGAAACTCCCCGAGCGCCTTTGGGGGGCTGCCAGGCGCCGGTGGCCTTCGCGGGCAGCCGGGCAGCCGTACTTCTCAAGCCCCGCGCCGCTTCCAGAGGCCTGGGAGATGGCCTTCGCGAGGGAGAGGCCGGGCCGGGCAGCGCCCCCTGCTGGAGCCCTGAGGTCCCGCAGGTGCGAGAGGCGGCTCTGCGCAGTGAGTTTAGAGGCCCGGCGGCGGGTCAGAGGCAAAGGCTGAGCTCCTTGCGCACGCGGCAGCGGTGGCACTGCACCACGCAGCACCAGTGGAAGCGGCACAGGCAGTTCTCCTCGAGCTGCACGCTCTCCTGGCGGTGCCCGCGGCCGCAGCACAACAGGTCGCAGCCGCTGAGGTCCGGGGCGCTGCTATTGCAGGCGCGGCCGCGCGTGCCCGGCGAGCCAGTGCGCCGGTTGGGGGCGCAGAAGTCCGGCGAGTCCGCCGCGTAGAGGAGGTCGGCGCGGCCCGGCGGCTTGAGCGTGCGGACGGCGGGCAGCAGGGCCTTGCCGTCGTTGGTGCCCATGACGCGCGAGGCGCCGTGGAAGCGCTCCAGCAGCCGCGCGCCCACCTCGCGGAACGGGGGCAGCTTCTGCCAGCAGGTGCGCAGCGCGCACGAGCCGGACAGTCCGTGACACTTGCACTCGGTGCGCGTATGGCTCCGCACGGCCTGCAGGGAGCAGAGGGACGGGCGGATGAGGACACAGAAGGGACAGAAAATAAGATTGGGGGTGGCAGGTGAACAGAAGAAAGGAAAATGCAGACCAAAAAAAAAAAAAGAGCGCAAGGTGAGCAGCAGGAAATCAAGGAAGCGACAGTTCAGAAAGGAGGAGGAGGAAAAATAAGGATGGGGGAGGGTAAGAGAAGTGGGGAGTGGGAGGACAGTATGTAGTGCAGAGATTCCAGGATCCAAAGACAGAGGATGGGAGAGAAAGCAGAATGGACGGCAGGGGTGAGATTCTAGAGGAGGGGGAGAGGTGGCAGCTGTCGAAGCCTAGCCCTCCTGCCAGCCAGGCCCCCTCATTCCTGCCCTTCTGGGCCCCAGGCAGGGCTGAGCAGAGACGCAGAGCCAGCCGCCTGGGCGTCTGTCTCCGCCAGCCCTCCCTAACTCTCCCCAACAGGTATGTGGGCCTGTCTGGACATTCCTCTCTGGGCCCCTTTCCCCCAACCCCCCATCGAAAGCCTCAGGCCCCAAACCCTAGAGGACACAGGGTGTGTGTGGTGGTGTCCCTAGAGGACCCTAGACCTGAGATATAGGGTGCAGGAGGGCCCACTGGGAATGCACTACAGAGCATGGAACCTAGAAGCCCTCCCCGTTATTTGCTGTTGGTATCGCAAGCTGGGGTCTTAGATCACAGCCCTATTAGAGATTTATGGGTTGGATGATCCAGGAAAATCATCTCTGGAAGCTCAGAGTTGAGGGCCAACTTGACCTACAGACATGAGCCCCCTGCCCTCTACATCTCTCCTGGCTCCCTCCTTGGAACCATCTCACCCAGTCAGGCTTCTTGCCCCTAAACAAGAGCTCCTGGGGTCCTCCTCATGGCAGAGGAGAGGGGAGAGGCTGCCATGGCTCTGGGCAGGTGAGACCTGGTCTGGCGTTGCTGGGCAGCCAGTTGGCAAGTGCCCAGCATCAGTTATGGCTGTCCTGGCCTCTGCCTGACCCCAGGATTGGCTTCTTGTCCTTCACTTCTTTCCAAGCTCATTGCCCCTCAGCCTGTTCTAACCCTTTCTAGGCCTCCCTCACTCTCCTGTCTTCCCTATCTCCAGGCCCCAGACCTTTGTTCCAGCTTCTCTCCTATCTTTCATCCCCAGCCTTGCCTCCCTCTTCCCCTCTCCTGCCCCTCATCCCTCATCCCTCCCCAGCCCTGCCCTGGCACCCCAAGCTTTGCTTCACCTGTCCTGTCTCAGAGCTGTCGCCTCCCTTCCTTGGATACCTACAGGCCCTCAGCGGTATTCCCTGAGTGTCCTCTCCCCACTCTGCCCACTGTACCACCCAGCATCAAGCCTTCCCAGACCCCCAAGTTACCCCTTTTCTATGCGGGCACCTCACCCCGCCCCCTCCGCGACATGCTCATCCATGCTCCCAGCCAATCCAACGCGTGCCCCTCAGCCCATGCTCACTCCCACACACATGAACACACCCCTCCACCTACACACCCACACTCACGCCCACACTTCCACAGACACGCCCCTACACACACCACTCTCTCCCCCCCCACACACACTTCCACTTTCCTGCCCGTACGCACCAGCCGGCCCGCCTCGTTGTTGTGCAGTTGCACCAACGCGCGGATGTCTCCGCGTCCCCGCTTGTGCTGCGCGTCCATAAAGAGCCTGGACTTCTCATCTCCGAAGTCCACGTCGTCGCCACAGCCTCCCCATTCCCACGCCGCGCTGCCTTCCTGGGAGCCCGCGGGGCCGGGGGGTCCTGGGGTGCCGGGCAGGCCAGAGGGCCGGGGCGGGGCCCGCCCGCGAGGCGCCTGGCAGCCACACTGCAGCAGCTCGCCCATGGAACAGGCCTGCGTGACCGCGTGGCTGGCGCCCGCTGCGGTGATCGCAAACACGAAGGCTGTCTCCCGAATGTCTGCGGGTGCAGGGAAAAGAAGTCAGTGCGCAGGACCGCAGCTCAGGCCCAGGGCCTGCGTTGGGCGGGACAGTGTGGTGGCCTCAGGAAAGGCCTGGAAGACAAGGTCCAGCAGGGTGTCTAGACCCCAGCGGGCAACGGGGGCTCTGGCAACCTCCCCATCCCAGCTTCCATCTCTTGTGGTCCCCCAGCTAGAAGAAAGCAGCCCCACTCCCCCCCCACCCTCCCCTAAACACACTGACCCTGCTGCAGGATGCGGCCAAAGGCCTTGCTGTGGCTAGAGCAGTTCCAGCGGCGGAAGCGAAACTGGAACTGACACTCTCGAACCCCGAGCCGGGCGCCCCGGGCTAGCTCTGCCACCACTTCCGGCTCAGCCTGGCACAACTCGGCCTGCCGCCCGGCCAGCCGCCTTGCCTTCCTGCAGATGCTGGTAGGGTCCATGACCAAGGGACTGCCCACGGCCCTGGGGAGCAGAGAACATCAGGTTAGGGGTGTAACCCAATAAAAGGGCTTGGGTTGGAGGGGAGGAAGACCAGCCCCACTCAGCCCACAGCCAGGAACTGTGACATGCCTCCCCACCCTACCCCCAACTGAGCTTGAGATTCCTTCCTGCTTCTGTTACCATTCCATGTCTGTGTCCCCTCTTAGCAAGATTCTAGACTGAAAATTGCTATAGAGCAAGTAGTCAGTCTTATCCTTCTGTGTACATCTTCATTAATAAATCCTTATAAGAATTTGACTCAAGGTGAAGGCAGCTGGCCAGGTAGGCCAAGGTTAAAATTCAACAGGCCTAGCCCAAAAGGGAGACAAGGAAAAAATTAGCAGACAAAAGATCAAGAAGGCTGTGGAGGGAGAGAAAGCGTGTGTCATAAGGAGACACCAAAGAAAAGTAGGCAGTGTCCGGGAAGAATCTGGTCCTAGTGGCCCACAAACTGGACATGTGTCAGCTGAATTGATCTAATGAAAGGCAGGGCCAATTCCAGGGAGATAGAATGCCATGAGCTATTAGCATGGTTAAAGAATGGAACCTCTGAGGAAAGTCACACACACCCCTCTAGCCCAAGTTTCTCCTGTAAAACGGGAGGGCTGGGCTTTGATCTCTAAGGTGGGCTCTCCCACCCTGATGTCCTCTGCTTCCCTTAACAGGGGAGCAGGAGGAAGGAGCTGGGGCCCAAGTCTCTGAAGCATTATTGGAAAGTAGGGGACACTGACCCTTCTCCTGTTCCAGGATCTGTGGGCTTCCCAGAGCAGGATGGCAGGGAGCCAAGCCCTGCACACTGGGGTGACCTAACTGATTTGGGAAGGGGGACAATGTTTGGCTTGGTGGATGATGACCTCATGGGAAGTTCCACATACAAGACAGCTGCCGTATACCAGACCCCTGAAGGTTAAGTCAAGTAGGGATTCATACCTGGGGGAATTGCTGTAATCAGATTGCTTCTATTTGAACACTTAGCTGGGATCCCTGTCTTAGAGAATAAGTGAGCGGAGTACATGGGAACCAGGAGTAATTTAAGACCACCCAAAAACCTTTCTGCAGAGGGCAGAAAAAGGACCCTGGGTGGGGAGAGGAGGCACCAGGAGATAGAAATTGTAGAGGAGAATGGTGGTAGTAAATAGTGCCAAAGGTCAAGGTGGCCTACTTTTTGGTTTTGCTTTAGTGCATATCCGCCCCACTGTCCCCATTTGCTCCACAAGCACAGGCTGCCCAGACATGTTCTGGCCCCACAACAATGAGATGTAATGGTCTTAAATAGCAGCAAGAGGAATTTAGGTCTTAAGGTAGAACTCTCAACACTGAGGAGTGAGATGCTTAAAGAGGTGATTGTAGAAAGACGTGTAAGCTCAGTCCTTTAAGGTCTACTACTCCCCCCAACCCCGTCACACACCCCTCCACACACACACACACATGATCAGGTTGCCATCATCATCCCTACCCAAGTAGTTCAGGAACCAGACATCTCTACTCAGGGGACAGACTTACAGCTCAGACCTTCCCTTCCCTCCATATACTTAGGACCTGCTCAGCACCAGCCCCCACCCTCCCCCAACCTAGAGAAGTACCAACGGAGGGAGCAGTGGAGTGTGGGGCTGGGGTAGGTTCCCAAAGACCCAGTGACTTTGAGAGTTGATCCGTCTCTCTGGATCTATCCATCTATCTATCCCAACTAATTATAAAAAGGATTTGAGGCAGCTTCCAGCATGGTTGTCCAGCGTCAGTAGACAAGACTAGGAGCTCCTTGAGTGTAAAGTCTGTCTTATTATCCTTTGTCTCCCCTGGCAGATTTTGAGGTTCTTAATTCATACTTTCCCCTAATTCTTATTATTAAAATTTGCCTATTATGAATTCTATGTTATATATGAATAATATTAATATATATCATATATTATACTACAATGAACACCATTTAGTACACATCTTTGAATGAATGAATGAGCCATCTGGGGAGAAGGTCCTCACTTGAGCTCAAGCCTTTGTCCACATGTTATTTCATGACTTCTAATTCATTTCCTCAGACATTTATTCTCCCCCATTGGGAATTTGAGGCAGGGAATAAGTCCTCTCTGCACTTGTCCAGCTCATCCCCTGGACTTGTATGTGTAGGACTCCACCTGGGAGTCTAGGACTCTGCAAACTCATCCTCCCCACCCCTACTGCCCCTGCTGCTCTGTTCCTCAGTCCCTCTCCTCACCCCTGCCCTCTTCTAACTCCCTGCTTTCCCAAGGTTGACTGGCCTTATCTTCCCAAGGTTACTCTGCCCCATCCCTCTCCTCTCCCTCCTCCTCTTCCCCTAGGAAAGCAAGAGGGAGTGGGGACAAGCAAGAGAGAAGGTGAAAATCTCCTGACCTCGTCTGCTTCCCAGGGGCTAGAGATAGGAGAGGAATCATGAGGAGTAGGAAGAGCAGGGCCTGTCAGGAGGTGGGGCTGGGTTTGAGGGGCTGCCCAGAGCCAGTTTCTGGTCTGGGTCTGGCTCCCCAGGCTGGCTGGCTGCCTGGGAACTAGACTTGTTTACGAGCTGACCAGGAGGAGGATGGGCAGTAGTAGCAGCTAGAATCCCAAGGGACCAGCTCATTCCCTGCCCTCCTGTCCTCGCTCCCATCCTAAATACATAGGAAATGAAACTCCAGAAGGGCCATGGCAGGGGACACTGGGCAAAACACCAAGCCTTGCTTCTGAACCCTGGTTTCCATCAGCTCTGTATGACCTGAGCCACTCTGGGCAAGTCAGTTCCCTTTATGGGCTTCAGAAAAATGAGAAGTTAGCATGAGAGGCTCACATAGCCCCTTTAACATTACATTAAATCTAACTTTAACATTAGATTCCACATCAAGAAATAACTCCTCCACCTCCCCTCTCCTTTTACCTTCCTTCCCTCCTTCTTTCTGCTTCCTTAGAGAATGAACTCTGCGTTTTTGCACTTCTGGGTCTGCATTGGCCTGGGATCAGCCTGGAGAAGATGTGCCCCTTGGGAGCTTGGAGCACAGCGGTGGTAGGCAATGCACAATATATAGGACCTAAGCAAGCAGCCGTTCCTGGGCATAGAAAAGCTGAGGCCAGATCTAAAAGAAATCAGTGTGTGGACCAGAAGGGACAAGCCTAAGATTGGTCATCCTAACTGCCTTGGCCTGTGCCAAGACCCCTCCCAAGGACCACGGCTGGTAGGATCAGTGGCAACAGGGGCCAGCTAGTTCCTACTGGCAACATCTGTAGACCTAAGCCCTGGAGGTCCCAGGGCACTGGCCTAACCTTACCTTTCTGCCACTGGATTCAGAGGGCCAAAGAGAAAACCAGAGATCATCCAGTCCAGCCCCACCCACCCCACTCTTGTTATACAAATGAACGAATATGAAAGGAGAGGTGACAGAGGCTGGCCACTTGGTGGAAGGATCTCCACTGTAAGAAAATTTAGGTGAATATTTAAAACACCAAACAGGGCTGGAGGGAAAATGGCAGGCGGCCTGCTACACCATCCCCCACATAGCCCCTTACTCCTAGCAGGGATGCCTAACTGAATCTATCCCACATCACACCACAAAGTTTCTGCACTCAGATCTACCTGCTGTGCACCCCTAAGTCATCAAATCTCAGCCAGCATCTCTCCAAACTCCCCTCTGATCCCACTTGCCCTAAGGAGCCTCCCCAGGGCCCCAGCCTGTGCCAACACCCCTATGGCTCCAGGTGTCACTCATCTGGCCGGTGCTTGTTATCCTGCCAGTGGCATAATTAACTTTTCATGTTCGCTTGTCTTCTCTCTCCAATTAGGTAGAAAATTCATTAAAGTCAAAAATCTCACAAGTGGGCATGATGTCATTAGCAGAGTACACTCAGGGCTTTGGGGATCCACCAGACTTGGGCTCGGATCTGGACTCTGCCATTTGATTGTTCTGTGATGCTGAATGAGTCCCTAGCATGTGGAGTTAGCACTTAGCATTTGTTGGCTAGATTATGAGACTTAACTTCCTGAGCCTCAGTTCTCTCAACTGTAAAATGGTAATAATACCTGCCTATTTCCAGGGTACATACGTAAAAGACCTGTCCAGAGGGTGGCCTTCGACAACTATTTTTTTGTCTTCTCATTCACACTTTTACATATCTCTTAGGCCTGCACAGTGCAGGACAAACAGGTGCAGGCAGCATTGGTGGATTGCTGAGAACATCCATTGCCCCAACTTTTCCTCCTTCTCCATCCGGCCCTGCTCAGAGACCAGATGCACCCAGAGGACTCTCTACCCTTTCCCAGCAGGCACTCCTGGTGGATTATTGAGGCCGAAGGGGTCACACAGGCCCTCTTGTTACTCAGCCTTCTCTGGTATGGTCTCATAGCTGTCCTCCCTCTATTTCCCCACCCCCACTCCCAAAGTCCCTAGACTGACCCCACCTCCCAGAAGCCAGCAGAGGGAGCCCTGAGCCCTGGGGCTGTGGGTGGGAGTTGCACGGGGGTGGGGGAGGTGGGTGGTGGAGAAGGGGCAGAAAAATGTTGCCTGACGGCTGCTGAGGCGGCTGGGCCCGGGCCTGTGCCCGCCAGCCTGTCCTGTCCTGCTCTGTCTAACTCGGTAATTACTGCTCCCCCTCCCCCAGTCCCTACCCCCACCCCAACCACCACATCAAAGCCAGTGATGCCCCAGCCCCATTAACCCCTGCCTCCCCACTGCCCACCAGCTGCCCCCACACTGCCCCTCCTCACCCCTGGCCCAACTTGGTTCTGTGTGTCCTTCTTATACTTCTCATCACTCTTGGGAGAGGCAGGGGCTTCCCTTCCTGGACAGACATCACTGTGCACAGGGGCTTCCTATTGACCAGGGCGGGGGGAGCAAAAGGATGGGCTGATGGGCCTCCGCTGGATGCCGTGAGCAGAGTCTGTCCTTAGCCCTCTGCTCTCTGCTCTCCCAGGTCCGGGTGCGGGCACCCACCTGAGGGTGGGATGGGAGAGCAGGAGGGGCCTGTGGAAGGCTCCATACCCTTTTTCTGATCCCCCATCCCACTGCACTGCACACAGGGATGAGCGCAGATTCAGCCTCAGCTCTCAGCTTCCAACATTCTGGGTGGCCCTGGGCAAGTCACCTCCTGTCCCTGGCCTTTGCTGCCCTCACTAAGTAGGTGAGAATATTAGACCAGGTGATCTCTAAGTCCTTGCTAGATCTAACTTCTGAATTAAACACAGGGCTCAGAGCTGGAGGAACTAGCCAAAGAGGCCAGGATGGAGAGGGGGAGAGGCCTCCCAGAGACCTTTGGCTCAGCTCCTCCTCAGGCAGTTCTGGGGAAGCCCCAGGTGGCACCCTGCCCAGGCAGGAAGGAGGGGGCAGGCTAGGGGGCGCTCCCCACCCGTCCTCTGAGGACAGGCGCCTGTGGTCCCGAGTGCCTCCTGCTCTGGCTGGCGGCGCCCTGCTGCCAGCCTGCCCGTGGCCTGGCCGCCTGCCCTGCCCTCTTCTCATCCCCTCCACAGCTGTGTTTCTCCATCAAAGTGCACACTCTGGGCCTGGTGATCAAGCCTCCCACTGACCTCCCTCCACCAACTCCTGGCATCCGATGAGAACGAAGAAGGAGGGGGCTGCACCCCCCAGGAAATGTCACAGTGCCAGGACTCTGGTGGGCTCAGGGCATGCTCTGGCTCGGATTGGGACAGCCTCCTTTTGCCCCTGCCCTTTTCTGCTCACAGCCTCATTGTCTCTCTCCAGGGGAAGCTGCCAAGGCGGGAGGCCTGGAGGGGGGAATGGATGGCCACCCCACCCCACCCTAGAGCTTGGCAGGGGCCAGCAACAGGACTGCCCATGAAGAGTCAGGAGCCCCCAATGAAGACAGGATGGGAAAGGGTGGCCAGGCCCAGCCTGGGGTGGGAGAGGTGGCTGGAAAACCTGGGTGTCAAGAAGAAGCCTGGGACCTTTCCCTGCCTCCCTGTGGAGCCAGAGATGAGGCTGTCTTAGGCTGCTGGCTCCTGTTTCCATAAGTGAAGAGGGAGGAGGGTGAAAGGCAAGATGGGATGGGGAAAGGGAGTGAGACTGGGTGGTGTTTTCCCTAGTGGAACAAGGGGAGGGCTAGTTTCTTTCATAAAAATATAAAACAGAAAGAGGAAGAGAGAGAAGGGAGATTGATTTGGCTATTCTATGAAAGTGAGCTATTTTCTACAGCCACTGATTGAAGGTATAAATAAAGATGGATCAGACATTGTAAAGAACTTCCTGGGGGCAGCGAGCAAAAGGAGAGCAGGGAGCAGAGTGTGTGTGGCGGGGAAAGCTGGTGACCAGGAAGCCATGGTGTCTCCCTCTCTGCCTCACTCCCAAGACAGGGTTTGTCAGGGCCAGAGCATAGGCCGGATGGCTGGGAGGCAGTAGGCTAGACAACATGACCTCAAGAGCACCTGGCCAATGTCCTAGAATCTGTGATTCTGTGATTCACAAAGATATGGATACAGATGGAAAAGAGACAGACAGAGAGGCTGGAGGCAGAGTTCAGAAAGCATGCATTGCATTGCGGGAAGGCAGGGGAGTGTGAAAGAAGGTGGAAGGGAAACTTTTCAAAAACTTGAAGCCAGGTCCTGGAGCCAACTCCAGGATCCCCCTGTCCTGACCAGGAGAGTTGAGTCACTCAGAGGTCCTGGAGTCCTCTCTGCTTCCAGCCTGGCTGCTGCTAGAATGTCACAGTGGGCTACAGTAGGCTGCTGCAGGTCCAGGGGTTTTCCTGGCCACAGCTGGGGCTCTGACTGGCCAGGATTCCCTAAGAAGCAGAGAAAAGAGGGCCAGCAAGCAGGTGCTAGACATCAAGGAACAGCATGGAAGCCCCTGGCCCAAAAGGTCCCAGCTGAAGTGATACTGAGGGGTATGGGGAGAGTGGCAGGAGGCTCAAGCCACCAGGAATGCTTGGTCCAACCCATCAGCCTAAACCTGACCTTGGAGGGAAGTAGTGGGGTGGCCTGGGGACAGGAGTGTAGAGTAGAAGATTCTGGGAATGGGAGTCTGAGCTCAGACCAAAGAGATGAAATGTCAGAAATAGACAGAGGAGAGTGAGGGAGCCCAGGCAGACATGAGAGGCACGTTCTGTCTGAGACACATCTGAGTGAGGCAGCCGCCGGACACCTTATCACCGGGGCCTCTCACTCTTCACCCTGCTCTCCCTGCAGCTGTGGCCATGAAGGCCTCTGTGTTCTCCCACACCTGCCCTCCTCTCCTCCTCCCCCACTCCCTGCTTCCCAGCTTCAGGGTCAGTCTCCAAGGGACCAGGCCTCTCTCCCTTGGCTTGGCTCCCATCCAGCAGTCCCTCCTGAACAAAGGAACCCCCACAGATACAAACCCCAGAAAGGGGAGTCAACCAGTTCAATAACACTCCACAAACCTCCAGCACCTATGCTGTCCTGGGCCTGGAGGGTCCTAACGACAAAGGCTCTGCCCTCCAGGAGCAGGGAACAGACTCAACAGGAGATGGTTGTCAGGACAAAGCAGTCACTAGCACAGTTGCCCAACGTAAGAGGTACAGTGGCAGCACAGAGAAGGCAACTGGAGGCAGGACAAAGTGACAGCTTCATGGAGGAAGTGGTATTTTAATTGTAAGAATAATTATTTTTAGGCCAGGCACAGTGGCTCATGCCTGTAATCCTAGCACTCTGGGAGGCCGAGGTGGGTGGATCCTTTGAGCTCAGGAGTTCAAGACCAGCCTGAGCAAGAGCAAGACCCCATCTCCACTAAAAAGAGAAAGAAATTAGCTGGACAATTAAAACTATATAGAAACAATTAGCCTGGCATGGTGGCACATGCCTGTAGTCCCAGCTATTTGGAAGGCTGAAGCAGGAGGATTGCTTGAGCCCAGGTGTTTGAGGTTGCTGTGAGCTAGGCTGACACCACGGCACTCTAGCCCCAGCAAGAGAGTGAGACTCTGTTTCAAAAAAATAAATAAATAACGATTTGGACAGATAAGGAGGGAGGGAAGGGAACACAATGGCCATCAGGGAATGACCCTGTCCCCACACCTTGAAAAAGGGCAAAAGTAGGAAAGGTGTGGATGGTGGTGGCAGGAGAGAGATCTCTTTACAAAGTTTTGCTTGGGAGCCTGAATTTTAAATTTAAATGAATCGCCCTTTTCACTCCTGGGGACCCCTAGCGACGGGAAGCTGGGTTCTGAAGAGGCACTACATCTACTGAGTACCTCCTAACGTCAGATCCTTTTGTAGGTCTTCCCACCTAAACTTCCCAGCAAGCCTTCCAGGTAGAGAGGCTGTCATCCCTTCTTTACAGTTGAGACTGGGAGGCAGGGAGAGGATGTGACTTGCCCAGGGTCACAGACATAAGTTAGATCTCATGCCTGTCTATTTCAAAACTACCACTACTGCATGATACTAAGCCAGGATCAAGGATGTATGTTCCCTAGCTGGGACCTGGGTCCTCCTCGATTTGCCCCCTCACTGACACCGGTGAGAGACGTCTCTCCGCATCACGGAGGAGGGAGGGATCGTGGCCCGCCGCTCCCTGTGAGGGCATCCTCCCTATCTCTCCAGAACAGAGGGATCTGTCTCTTCCAAATCCCGGCAGTGGGGGAGGAGTGGAGGATAAGAATCCAGCCAATCACGTGGCTATATGCAAATTGACAAGACCCTTTCTTCTTGGGATTGGCTGATCCGTCAGCGCTATTGTCCAAGTCCCTCCTCTGTGAACACTGAGCTATTCCAGGCGAGTGTTTGCGGCTCTGGACACTAAGGAGGGAAAAAAGTCTTCAGGATCTGGATCCCCAGGCTGTCCCCGGCCGCACACCCACATACCCTGCCCTGCCCCTGCCCCACTCCCCAAGGCTGGAGCTCCCGCAACCTTCGCTGCCTAGCTAGGGCCAGGTCCAGGGGCCAGATCTGGCAAGACGCCCCCATCCCTTGGCTGGCCAGCCCTTCTCCCTTTCACCAGGACTCTCCCCGGTTCCCAGAGCTCAGCCGCTGCACACTTTTTTCATTCGTGACCCTCACGTCTGGAAGGGTCTGGCGCCTGGGTGCCTTTCCTGCCTTTCCTCCACTTCCTTGCTCCAGGAGGAGGAGGTGGAGAAGCCAGGGTCCTGACTCAGTTTCCCCTTTACCACTCAGTTTCCCTTTCTCGCCACTACCACTCACTCTGAAGAAGCCCGGAGAGAAGCCGGTGGGTCGCTAGGCAAAGCGGGGCGGGGAAGAGACAGCTGTTTGACCCTCTCTGTCTTGTGGCTCCCCAACTTGTCCTCTCTTTTCCCCAAATCCAGACCCCTACTCTAAATCCAGGGACCTCCTCACACGTTCTTTTCTTCCGCTATCTGCCTCCCCAGTAGGTCTTCCCTACCCACACGCCAATACCTTGGTAACCTGGATTGAGCACATGACCTGGGGGGGTAGGGGACAACACGGGGGGGGGGGGAGGGAGGAAACACAGCAGAATGTGCCCGGGGTTAAGAACGTCTAAGTAGCAGTTCAGAAGTGCCCCAGGCGGAGGTCGGGAGGAGAGCCGCACGCGCCTGGTCCGCGTGCCCCGCGCCACTGCCCTGCGGCTGGGCTCCATGAACAGGTAGAGCCCGGAGGCGGCGGGAGCGTGGTGCGGAACTCGCCGGCGGTCTCCAGGTCCCCACCCTGGAGCGTCCAGAGCCGCGCCGGGACAGCAGGACGCGGAACTCACCACCACAGTCCGCCGACGTGCGCCGGACACAAGAGCAGCAGCAGCAGCAGCCTGAGGCGGGAGGGCGCGGGCGGCAGCATCGTGACCGCTCTACGGCCGGCGGGAGTGGGCGGCGCGCGAGGCTGCGGGGCGAACCGGCGTGCGCGAGGGCCCGGGCTTCAGGGCAAGCGCGACGGCGGCGGCGGCGGCGGCGGCCGGGAGGCGATGGCTCCGGCGGCGGCGGGGGGGCCCATCCCCTGCGAGGAGGGCGCGGCGGAGGCGGAGAGCGGACGGGGCAGCCAGCGCCTGTGTCTCCTGCGGAGCTCGCTCGGGAGAAGAAATCAGAGCCGGGGGCGGGGGTGGGAGGGGAGCGGGGCCGGGGCGGGGGCGGGGGGCAAGGGGGTGGCAGTTGCGACAGTCAGGCGGCGGGACTCTCGGGAGCGAGCCGTGCGCCCCGGGGCTGCGGGCGCGGAGCGCAGCGGAGGGCGGGAGCCGGGTGCCGGGGCGGGGCCCGAGGGCTCGTGGCTGTGGGACCCGCCCGCCTCGCCCCTCGCCTCGCCCCCTCACCCCTTGCCTCTCCCGGACTGCGAACCCCCGCCACCCCCGGCCTCCCGGAGTCCGGTGCTAGGAAGGGCGGGGAAGAGAAGTGGAGAAGGGTAAGGGGGGGAGGAAGAGAAGCTGAGGAATGGGGGACGGGCTGGAAGGGAGACGTTTGACAGGTTTGTTGACTGTAAAGAGAGAAAACTTCCCAGGAATGAGGGAGTTGGGGGGGGGTGCGGAGGGAGATGCTGGCGCGGGGGCCGGGAGAGGAAGTTGGCCTGGGGCGCAGGGTGCTCCGGTGAGGGGTGTCAAACTCCACCGCCCAACTGGCGGACCGTGGAGTACCTAGTCAGTAACCTCTTACCGCGTCCCACCTCGGTGCCGCACGCCTTCCTCATCGAGGCTGAGGAAGGGAGGAAGCCCTAGGCCTCTGTTCTCTCTCCCCAGCCGTCCCTCCTCTTCAAGCCCACGTTCGGGGGCGGGGAGGGGGGAGATTAGACAGCAAGAGGAGCCTCTCATGAGCCTGCGCTCTAGCGCTGCTCGCACGTGCCAGTGAGCGGGACTGCGGAGGTTGCAAACTTGCAAGAGATTGAGGGGTCAGAACTCACTGCAGTTGCCTTGCGTGTCCATGAGTCCCTGCCTCGAATTCCTCCCCCAACTCGCCCCGGTAGAAGGGGTGGGAGAGCCAGCTGCAGGTGAGATGGCTTTATCTGATTTTCTAATGCCACAAAAATGTCTTTGATGCCTCTGGCCCCCTCCCCACGGGGGTGGGGGGGAGATCAAAGGCCCCGTGGGGAGGAGGGACAGCTCCATTCATCACGCCAAGCGTGATGGCAGCGGGCAGCAGCCCCTGCTCCTCCCACCGGGGCAGAGGCCTCGACGACGACGTGCCCCAGGGGTCCTGAGGGACAGGTGGTGTGGGACATGCTGAAGCTAGGGCCAGTCTCCCTACCACCACCATCTAGAGCTTACATCAACCTTTAAGGATGTCCTGGAGTGGGGAGGACAGAGCCGGAACCTGAAGTCTATGTGGCAGAAACTTCAGGCTCCTAGAAGAAAGCTCCTGGTCCTTTGAGGGTGCGGGAACACCTGAACGTGGGGACCAATGTCACTGCCAAGAGAGACAAACACCCCCGGCGAGCAGAGACAAGACTAAATCCTGACTCCTCCAGGAAGTGGGGACAAGTGGATCAAGATGAGGCTGGGGCCAGGTGCAGGCGACCCCAGGGGAAGAAGCCAATCTGGGGAAGGAAGGATGAGCCATCAGAGAACAGAGTACTAGGGAAGAGTTGGCCTGGGCGCATGAGAAAGCCCCTGGATTTTCTGGGAGCCCCAACTCAGGGCCCTGGTGTCCAGGCTGTTTCAGTTCAATCCCTTGTTCTGGGTACAGAGAGTTCCGGTGAAGGGCCTGGGGCACCCTAGGGAAGAGGAGGGGGTGCTGTGGCTGAGAGAGAGAGTGAGGGGGCCTGTTCCAAGTGCTGTCCTCTCCCACTTTAGCCTTTAACAGTGTCCAAATGCCATGCACAGCCCTGCACCTAGTAATTTTGTACACAGTTGGTATTTCTGCAGGACAGTGCCAACTTTGGACACTGCACATTCAAAGACATACCCAGGTTGGGCATGCACTCCTGCCATATGGTGCCAAATGGGCAGCAGGAGGGCTCTGGAGGTGCCTGGAGGCTGCAGGTGGCCAATGACCAGCCTCGTGGGGGCCACTGCCTGGGTTCTGGACCCCCTGCCCACCCCTGCCCCACCCCGCTACTGTTATTGCAGATTATGAAATGCTCTCCCTATCCTGCATTCTTCTCCGAGGCAAGAATTTTAATGTATTTGTCTTTGTCATCAGGGGACCTGGGCTCTGGGACAGCCCTGCCTCTGCCTGAGGAGGGAGCGCCCCAAATGTCGTCCCTGTTGCCTCTAAACCCCAACCTCTCTCTATTACCACCCCTCCCCCATGCCCTAGCCCTGCCCCTGGCCTCCCCCTCCTAAGACACTGTCTCTCTGTGGGGTGGATAAAAATGATGTTATTGAAACAACAGAATTGGGAGCAGTGGCAGGGAGCAGGGATCAGCTCAGGAAACTGGGGCGTTTGCCAAGAAGCCTTCTCCCCCGCAGGCGGCCTTTCTGCCCCCACCCCCACCTTTCCTACAAACACACACAGCTCACCCCACCCCTCCTGCAGCACTCGCTCTGGCCAGATCTTGTAGAATCTTTTGCCATCCCTGGACTCCTCAAGCCTTAATTCTTCCCCTACAGAGTCTCATTCCACAATCAGTTGGCCCAGTAGTGTCTGCAGAACACGAGGGCAGGGGAGGGTGGGCTAGAGCCTGTGGTGGGCAGACCTCCTGAAGCCCCAATTCCCAGCGCTTGGGTTCCAAGGGCAACTTGCTTCTGCCCACTCCCCTTGGTCCTCTCTGCATCCTCAACTAAGGGTTGGCTGGCTTCTCGGTAGAGCCAGAACAAGGACTCCTGTCCTTATGCCCCCTAAAATTTCCAAGAGTTGTGCTCAGATGTTCCTAAGGCTTCAACCCACTACTATCACCTTAGAAGACTTACTGAAGAGCAGGCCTGGGGACCCAGGAGATACAGACCACGGCACACAAAGAGAGATCAAGATGTGTGCAGACACATGCACACTCACACACACCAACAGCTGGACTCAGGCTTCCAGTTAACCCCACAGAAAACACGGAACACCCTGGTCTTGCCTGGACGATGCTGGGAAACTTTCACCCACAGGTATGGACAGACACACAGATGGCTGGCTCAGCCTGAGAACACATGACTGCCTCCCTGGAAATCACACACATGTGTATGCACACACACACACAACCTCTGCACTGACATGTATGCAGAGGAACATTCACTAGAGACTGGAGAGGGAAGACAGTGGCCCAGCATGAATTGGGGGTGCAAATCTGACCCCACTCTCTGCCCTCTGGGTGCAAATCTGACCCCACTCTCCACCCCTTCCTGCATCACTCCGCCTTAAGTCCTGGGAACCCGCAAACACCACTTCTAGGCCCTGGTGCAAAACAGAGACGGAGAGACATGGGTGTCTGGCCGTGGCGCTGAGGAGGAAGGAGGGGCAGAGGTGGGGACTGAGGAGGGGAGAGGCAGCTGGAGAGAGATAACATCAGAAATGCTCTGGGCGAGAGCAGAGCCCTCTGTCTTTGCCGGATTCTCTCTTGCTGTCTTTCTGTGTCTTTTCACGTCTCCCTCATGTCCATAATTCGGTCTCTATTTGTCTGTCTCTAAATCACTTTCTCTGTTTTTTTGTTTCTCAGAATGACTGAAGCTGCAGGAGCCCAGGAATTTGGGCCTGTGACCCTTCCCCTCCCAATAACCTCCCTCTCTCCTCCCTCCCTACTCTCCTTTCTCCCTCCCTCTGTCCCTAGCAATGGGACCTAACTCCTATCCCTTCAGGGAGGGGACAGGCCTTGAGAATTCCTAAGAGCCCTGGGTTTCTGGGTCCCAGGAGAACAGAGAGAGGAAAGGCCAAGCCCATAGAGGGATGGAGGGAAGGGAAAGAGAGAGAGAGAGAGGAGAGAGGAGGGAGGCTCATTTTGCTCTGCCTTCCATGCCCCAGACAGCTCTGCTCCAGCTCTCCCCAGCCCACCTGAAGTCAGGAGGATGTGCCTTTCCAGCCAGAAGGTTCCCAGCTTTAGCCAGAGTCTTATCCCTGCCTTGCAGGCTGGCGCTGAGTTCCTTAAGACGTCCTCTGGGCCTCTGTCCAAGGGAATCCCCCATTCCAAGCCCCAGTTCCCCACAGAGCCCACCTGCCTCAGGTCTTCCACATCTTTCAACCCTGCCCATGCCCCCAGTCATCCCATCAGTCCTGGGAGAAAGAAAAGGGGGGCGGGGGAGAGGGTGAACGAGGGGGCGGGGAACAAGTGCTGAGGAGGGAGGGGCTGCTGCTCGCCCACCACGACTGGGCTGGGGGAAAGCCAGGGAACATTTGTTTCCACTTAGCTCAGCCCCAGTGGGCCCGAGTGGGAGTGGTTGGCCCCAGGAGCCTCTACAGCCAGCAGGACCCAGGCTGGCTCCTGCCCTAATCACCGTGGGGTGGGCAGAGGGCCCTGGCATGCTCTCAGGTGTTCTGGGGAGGAGCCTCTGCCCTATTCGCGCCTCACTGCTCCATTCTTCTCCAGCGACACCACCAACCCCCACCGTTCAGCTCTGCCTCTGAGCGAAGCAGGGCTCCTAAATCCAGGTCTCCAGACCCAGCCTCTCTCCTGATTGTGTTGCATGTGCTGGCGCTCTCTCCCGGGCAGCAGTCAGCAAATCCATAATTGAACACCTACTGTATACCAGGCACCCAGCTGGATAGCAGGGGAGCAACGGTGAGCAGAAGCAGACGTTACCCTACCCTCATGGAGCCGGCAGTCTTTAATCACATGTCTCAAACAGAAGGAAAGCCACAACCTTGCTCATGCTGGGGAAGAGAAGGGAGGGTTCTGGGGGACGATAGGGGGGATTGACAAGGTCAGGGAGGGTGGGGAGGCATTCTCTGAGGAGGGAACACTACAACTGAGATATAAAAAATTAGTTGGGACTAACTGGGAGACACAGGGAGCACTTCAAGCAGAGGGCACAGCCTTTGTGAAAGTCCTGCAGGGAGAATGGAGGGCAGGGGTGAGGGGAGGGGGGCGCAGGAGGGAAGAATGGGGAGCAAAAGGAGGTTGGAAGGAGGTTGAAAAGACAGTGAAAAGGGAAGCCTGGTGAGAGATTAGGCGGAAGGAATTTGGCAGAATCAGACCAAGTAAGGCCTTACAGGCATGGAAGGGGATTTATTTTTCTTTTAAAAGCAATGAGAAAACTCTGTAAGACAAATCCACTGCAAGAGGGAAGGAAAAGAGATGGAAGGAGATCTCCACATTAAAGAAGATCTAACAGACATATAAATCAAAAACCAAAACAGGCAAGGCTGAGCTATAGCATTTAGGGATGCATGTTTGGATGACACCGATAAAGAAGTGGATGCTCACCAATAAAGTGGGATAGTTGCTCTGGGGGTGGGGAAGGAGGAAGTTCTATTTTGAAGGACATGTGTAGAGGGATGGCTGGCAAGGTTCCATCTCTTTTCGTGGCAGTTCATTTCAAGGTGTTCAATTGTACATTTGTTTTATGCTCTTTTCTGTTTTCGTTATTTTAACAATAAAAGGTTAAAAAAAAAAGCAATGGGAAGCCACTGTGGAAATGTCACTGAGGTAGTGGGTGACATGGTTAGTTCTATACACTGAAGAGGTGGCTCTGGCCATGGGTGACGACAGGATTGGAGAGGAAGAGGGTGGAAGCAGGAAGACCACTTAGGAGGCTCTGTGGTGGTCCTGGTGAAATGTAGTGTGGCTTTGACCTGGGTGAATGAAATGGCAGAGAAGACGGCTCTGGCCAGTGTCAAAGAAGTAGGGTCCAAGGGACTTGGTGATGGGCTGGAAGAGGGGGTGAGGATGCTGGTGTTGTCCTCCCAGCAAGGAACACCGGAAGAGGACCAGCATTAGGCAAGGTGGGGTGGCGAGTTTGGGACATGAATTAAAGATGCTTCCGAAACATTCAAGAGGATCTGTCATGTAGACAGTTGGATATATGGGTCTGGAGCTCAGAGGGGAGACCTGGGCTGAGTCATCTCCTGTAGGCTGTAATTAAGCTGAGATGGCCCAGGGCAGAGTATAGGTGGAGAGGGGCTTTGGGAAATATAGGCTTTAATGGGTGCATGAAGAGGAAGAGGCTGCAAAGGAGACAAAGAAGGGAACACAGAGGCAGGAGGGGAAGAACACTGTGGCTTCATGGAAGCCAAGGAAAGAAAGCACTTCAGGAAGAGGGAAGTGGGCAGCCATATCCACCACTAATTAGCTGAACCTCGGGCTGATTTTTCCAAAGCACAGACATGATCTGCCATTTTCTTGCTGTAAAATTTGCATTGGCACACCTTTGTTTGCAAAATAAAGTCCATACTCCCCAGCATCGAGGTCCCTCCACAGTTTGGTCCTTGCTTGTCTTCCATTTGGTCTCCAGGGGAGCTCCAGGCTCACAGTGGCTCTTGGTCGAACCCCAGAGCCTGGCCCTCGCGGCTTCCTCCCCTACACATTCTGTGCCCACTCCACTCCCCAGCCAGCCCAGCCAAGCCCCTACTTCCTATGAGATCTCAGATACCTGTAGCTAGAGGCAACCCCTCCAATTCCCAATAACTCATAGCACTTCAAACCCATTTTATAGGAAGTACAGCATCTACAGTGGATTTTGTTTGGGTTTTTTTCCCTCCGTTTGCTTGTAAGTGTTTTGGAGGACACCAACTATGTCTGGCCTGAGGTGGACACTTCATAGGCTTGATTTCTGTTAAAAGATACGTTGCAGGGCAGGGTAGGGCCTCCCCACCAAAACCAGGTCTTCTGAACTCAGGTGGGAAACTGGGGCTACAGGGGAGCCCACAGGATTTCTTGGCATCCCCTCTCCTGGTGCACACCACCCCACCACCACTAAACTAAGCCTGCTTACGGAACCTACGCACAGAGTCACAGCGCCATCTCCTGGCACCTCCTGGGACACTGTTCCTCAAGAGAAAACACTTTCTGAAAGGCCCTTTCCAAAGACAGAGAACTGCAAATTAAAAACCAGAATCAGAAAGAACATCAACCTGTTAAACTGACAACATTTTGCAAGCTGTAAAACTCAAAACTGGAGGAAGTGTGGAGAAATATGCCTGTGTATTTCAGGTGAAGCTATAAATTTGATCAGGCTTTCTGGAGAGCGTGCCAACAAAACTGATCACATATAATATTTTGCAAGATTTCACTTCTGGATGGATACCCAAAAGAAGTTATTCAAAAGAAAAAAAACACCTTGCACTATACATGAAAATAAATATAATTATAAACACATTTGTAATGTAGTAGGGACGAGCTGGAAGCATCTGCCATGCCTAGCTGGCAGTATGGTATGGTTAAACCAAGTATGACTTGACTGTAAACGGAATATTATGCAGGCATCAAAATGACAAATATGGGCCATGAGTGGTGGCGCACGCCTGTAATCCTAGCACCCTGGGAGGCCGAGGTGGGAGGATCGCTCAAGGTCAGGAGTTCGAGACCAGCCTGAGCAAGAGTGAGACCCCCATCTCTACTAAAAATAGAAAGAAATTAATTGGCCAGCTAAAAATATATAGAAAAAATTAGCTTGGCATGGTAGCACATGCCTGTAGTCCCAGCTACTCGGGAAGCTGAGGCAGAAGGATCGTTTGAGCCCAGGAGTTTGAGGTTGCTGTGAGCTAGGCTGATGCCACGGCATTCTAGCCTGGGCAACAGAGTGAGACTCTGTCTTAAAAAAAAAAAATGACAAATATGTTCATTGTATTGAAACAAGAAACAGTTTCTATAAAATAATACCAAGTGACAAAAAGAGTATCTAAAATGTCATTTTTATAATAAATACTATGAGGTAAACGCTGTGTACAATAATAAGGACAGGATTAAAAATCTGATAGTCGGGGGCGGGTATATACATACATAATGAGTGAGATGTGCACCATCTAGGGGATGGTCATGATGGAGACTCAGACTTTTGGGGGGAGGGGGGGAAATGGGCATTTATTGAAACCTTAAAATCTGTACCCCCATAATATGCCGAAATAAAAAAAAAATCTCATAGTTGATGTTATTAAATGGTGAAGAAGCACGTTGAGTTTTTTGCTTATTTATTTACACTTTGATTGATGCCTGTTTTTTTTTTGTTTTTTTTTTTGAGACAGAATCTCGCTTGTTGCCCAGGCTAGAGTGAGTGCCGTGGCGTCAGCCTAGCTCACAGCAACCTCAAACTCCTGGGCTCAAGTAATCCTGCTGCCTCAGCCTCCCGAGTAGCTGGGACTACAGGCATGTGCCACCATGCCCAGCTAATTTTTTTTTTATATATATATTAGTTGGCCAATTAATTTCTTTCTATTTATAGTAGAGACGGGGTCTCGCTCTTGCTCAGGCTGGTTTCGAACTCCTGACCTTGAGCAATCCGCCCGCCTCAGCCTCCCAGAGTGCTAGGATTACAGGCGTGAGCCACCGCGCCCGGCTGATGCCTGTTTTTATTATAGAAATATTAGTTATTCAGTGAAAAGAAATCAGATGAGGAAGGAACTGATTAGGAAAATATCCAAAGCTCATGGAGCTGGGGTCTGTCTGCTGGGGATGCTCATGGTCAGAGACCTCCCTAAGGTGTTTCCCCAAAGCACCTTCTACCTCCTAACACAAAACCTGGCCCATATGTTCTCAGTCAATGTCTATGGAGCCACTAAATGAAAACAATGCAGTGCCTGCAATATCTGCTCATTGCCATTCTGCTCTCAAAAAGCCCTCCTTTACTGCCCCTCAGTCTGTGTCTTTAAGTTATTTGCCCTGGTTCTGTGAAGGCCAGATAATGCAGGGAGGCTGTCGCTGGACCCCACAGACTGACCATCCTAGCTACCTACATGCAGTGCCTCCCCTCCACCAAAAATGAATCTAGAGCTGGCCAGAAGGTATGCAGCAAGAGAACTCTCACATTTTGGATTCATATCCAGAACTGTTTAATCAAAACTGGTTGCATGCCTCTTATGTCCTGGGCATGTAAAATGGATATGTCACAGGCTGCAGAAGCATATGTCCAGAAGCAGATGCCGAGTTGGAGTTTGGTGTGCAATAGGCTTATTTAACACCTGTTGACTGGAAGGGGAAGGAAGCAGGATTGGGCAGAGGAGCCTCTGCCAACCCAGGGGCCTTGAGCTCTGGAGGGAGTTTTGCCCGCCAGTGTCCCTTGCTGGGTTGAAATGGCCAGGCCTTTGCATCACTCAGTCCTCAGCTATGTGGGCATCCTCTGCAGAGAAGGGTGTGTTCCCTAAAGGAGCTGACAGCTGGAGAACATCTATCACTGCAGCTGGTCACTCCCCCTGCAGCTGGTCAGCACATCCTTCCTTGAAGGGGAACCTGGGAAGTACTCCAAGTTTCCTATGGGACTTTGGCAGATGAGGAAACTGAGGCCAAGATCATTATCATTGAGTGATATTACCATCCAGCTTGTGTTCTTCTTGTACCCTTCTCCTCCCCAGCCCACCCTCCCTGCCTATCCCACAGTGGCCCAGCACCAAGAAGGACTCCTGTGTAGAGGATGTTACTGCTGGCCTGTAAGTGATCAAAGAGAGGCCCAGGGTACCTAGCAGGGTCAATAGCATCAAAGGCAGGCCCCAGACTCCTCCTTCTTACCCGCTCCCCCCACATCTCCAGCACTTATGGCCCACACGGTTCCTGAACCTCCGTATGGCTGGGTACGGCACCTTGCCCATGCCTCCATCACAGCACGGGCCACCCCACTGTACTCACTTGTCCACTGTCTGCCTCCCCGCTGCACAGTGTGTCCCTCCACAGTACAGACGCTGCCTCCATCATGATTTGTTAACTATAGCTTTGCATCATTTTACTTTTAATTTCAGAAGGCCAGCAAGATCATATCAGTTGGCTTTGGAAATGGAGCATGATCAAATTCAGCTCGACCAGTCTTGGGCAAGTAACTAGCCTGGCTGTGCCTCAATTTCCCATGAGGATAAGAATGCCTACTCCATAGAGCTGCAGTGAGGATTGCAGAGTATCGTGAAGGCATAGAGCAAGGTCAGTACTGAAAGATACCAGTACGGAAAAGATACTCTTTTATGAATAATGGTTATTTTTTAAATGAAGAATTAAGAGTGAAGATCAAGTCTTTTCACACTAGATGAGAACGCTGAGGACTCAAAGACAGTTCCCAGGAACCCAGAGGCATCTATGGACCAACACCCAGGGGGAGGATGATGCATTTCCTTGGAACTTTAGGTTTAAAATGAGATAATTGGCAGGGCGAGGTGGCTCATGCCTGTAATCCTAGCATTTGGGGAGGCTGAGGCTGGCGAATCACTTGAGGTCAGGAGTTCAAGACCAGCCTGAGCAAGAGCGAGACCCTGTCTCTACTAAAAATAGAAACAAATGAGCTGGACAACTAAAAATATATATAGAAAAAACTAGCTGGGCATGGTGGTGCATGCCATAATGGTGCATCCCAGCTATTCAGGAGGCTGAGGAAGAAGGATTGCTTGAGCCCAGGAGTTTGGGGTTGCTGTGATCTAGGCTGACACCACGGCACTCTAGCCCAGGCAACAGAGTGAGACTCTGTCCCCCTCCCCCCAAAAAAGAGAGAGACAATTTAAGGAAAAATACTAAGTAAACAGTCATCCAGGTGGTCCGTGGATATGGCCAAACACACGAAGGGGCCTGACAATAGTGGCATTCAGGGACGTGTGGCCTATGTCTAGTGCATTATTAAACTCATCCATGCTCGGAGGGGAGAAATGGAGCATCCCAGAGAGGGCAGCAGGGCCTACTGCCCCTGAGTGAAGCACAGCACAAGTTCAGCTGAACATTCTCCCCTTCCAATCCAGGGGCCCCCTGCCTGACTAGGGGTTCCTGAGAGCTCCTGGAATGCACTGGAAGACATACTCCCCCAGCTGGGTGTCTGGTCTGGGGTCTTTGGTGCCTTCTCCATTCTTTCCAACAATGGTGTGCAGGAAACAGTGCTGGAAGAGGGTCATAAGGGCCAAGTTCTTGTCCCAGGAGATGATTTGCTTTGTGTTCTTGAGCAAATCACTTCCCCATTTGCTGCCTCAGTTTCCCCATATGACAGTGAGGACTGCAAATGGATGAGTAGGCCCAACTGTCCTTTAAAGATTGTAGTGAACCCCGAAGCCAGCAGACGGCGCCAGACCCTAAGGAGCAGATTTGAGTCACTCGAAATCCTGCAGAGGGGGGTGGAAAAAAGCCACAATGAGACAGGAAAAGTGGCTTTAAGCGTCAGCCTGAGATCCCCCCCCCCCAGGCTGACTGGCGGGAGGGAACTGCTCAAGAGAAGAGTTCTACTTAAGAATGGGGCGAGAGTGTGGGGTCCCAGGCCTGGTTCAGGGCAAGGCATTTTTTCTCTCTGGGCTAATTAATAGCAGTTAGAGACCAACCCCTCGGTATTCAAAAGCAACGTTCTGTTCCAGCAACCCCTTCCCTTGGGGACCTCTGTGGTGGGGGTGAAGGGGTGGGAGGTTGTTGGGTGGGATTTGAAGATGAGACTTCCTTTCTTCCACTCTGCTTACAAAAAGTTTTTAAATGCCCCATGAGAAAAAGAAATCTAGCATCATGAAAAACTTAATTCTACACAAGATGCAAATGCATAATTTTTACCTCTAAGTTCAAAATGAATTTGTAATTTCAAGATGTTTAAACAAGACTGTTTTGGGGGGCATTATTAGTAATAGCAAAACAAACAAAAAAATCCCCCCAAACTGGAAATGACCTAAATGTCCATCAATAGAGAAATAATTACACATATTATAGCAAATACCATTAACTGGTATGTATACTGATGGGGTCAAGACATCCTGTT
Source organism: Microcebus murinus (assembly GCF_040939455.1). NCBI lineage: Eukaryota > Metazoa > Chordata > Mammalia > Primates > Cheirogaleidae > Microcebus > Microcebus murinus. The sequence goes on along the minus strand of NC_134111.1, from coordinate 89,214,212 downwards.
CATAAAGAAAACAAGAACAGCACATCCAGGAAAAATCCTATAAATGGGTAAATTTCAGGGAAACAAAACACAAGAAACTTTCAGAGGTTACCTTGGGACTAAGGGAAAAGGGAGATTCACTTGTCAATTTTATACTTCTCTGCATTGCAATGGACTTTCCTAACAATGTACTATTATTTTTGAAGTGTCAACAGGGATTACTTGGTGGGCAGATTATGGGCCATTTTTTCTTTGTGCTTTGAAAAATTTATTAAACAAAAATATTTTGTTATTTTGAATAAGTAGTAGATTATCAGACTTAAAAAATTAAGTCAATATAACCAAGTGTACATTAAGAAATCTCACTCCCACCTGTCCCCATGCATTATACTCTCTTCCCACCCCCCACCCCCCACCCCCAGCCCACCTCCTGCCAGGTCCTATGAGTAACCACTGTTTTTGTTTCCTGTATCCCTTCAGCGTTTCTTTGTGCAGGATCAAGCCAATATAAATGTATATTCTAGCCCCTTTTTCTCCTACAAAAGGTAGTATTACAAGTACACCTCTCTGCACTTTGCTTTTTTCACCTATCAGTAGGTTCTGAATATCTTTCTATATTGCTAAAGAGAATTTCCTGAAGAAGGTCAAACTGGAGGAGGGAAGCAAGGAGGGTGGGCAATAGAAAGAGAAAAAGAGAGAGAATTGGAGAGGAAGAAGAAGGAGGGACCCTTGAGGCAAAGTCACCATGCATGAAAGCCCCACGTAGAAGGGGCTGTACTGGGCAGCAGAGCTGGGATGTTGGAGGATGCTGGAAATCCAGGTGGGAAGTAAGACTGTGCTGGACTCTCACTGTAACCTCGCCCTACCCCAGCCCCACCTCACCTGCGCATGTGCATGCACACACACACACACACACACACATACACACACGCACATGCACGCGCACATGCCCTGAACTCTGGGAAGGAGAGAGCTGTGATACAAGGGAATAAAGGGGATTACTAAGACCAGCAGCTCAGCCATGGGAACCCTTTTTGAAATAGTTGATCTGAAGAAGGAGATAGAAAGTGTCTGTTGGCATAAGAGGGAGACAGAAGCCAGAGGTCTGCATGATTAACGTATCAAAATCTACAGTTAATCAAAATCTTTTCCTCTTCTTAGATAACACTAGGATTTTCGAATACTTTCACTCCATTTCCCCCTGCCTCTAATTTATATGTTACAGTTGGCCATATTTTAATTCTTTAACTCCACAGGACATAATAATAATTATTATTATTATTATTATTTTGTATGTAGTATTCATTTAGATCTATCTACATTTTTACCACTTGTCTTGCTCTTTCATTCTTCTTAGGTCTTCGGATCTACTATGGAAGATCATCTTTCTTCTTTCTCAAGCATGTACTCTAGAATTTCCTTCATTGCAGTGATAGACTCCGTTTTTGTCATAAAATATATATTTTTTAATCTTCTTTGTAAATTTTCTCTTGGTTTAAAATTATAAGTTGAATGTTACTTTCAGCAACTGAAGATATTCTGTTTCCTGGCTTCCATTAGTCCAATAGCTGAGAAGTCAGCTATTGGACTGCCATTTCTTCTAAAGTAATCTGTCTTTTTTTTTCCCAGGCTGCTTTCAAATGTCTCCTCTGTCTTTGGTTTCTGCAGTTTTCACTGTGATGTTTCTATGTGTGGGTTTCTTCTCATTTATCCCCCCAGAGATTCATAGGCTTCTTGAATCTAGACATTGTTATTTTCATTTCATTGTTATTTTCAGTTTCAGAAAACCTCATAGTACTCTCTTCCGATAGGACTTCTACCCCATTCTCTCTCTACTCTTCTTCTGGGACTCTGTTTAAATATGTTTTAGGATTTTCCTATTCTAACCTCTATGCATATTATTCTCTTTCACATGTCTTATATATTTTTTAATTCTTTGTATTACACTCTAGGTAACTTCTTCTAACTTAATGTTCAGTTTTCTTTTAAGCTGTGTCTAATCTGTCATTAAATTCATCTTTCACTTCTGTATTTTCATTTCTAGAGGTTCTATTTACTTCTTTTTCTAATCTGTTATGCTGCTTTTTTGTGGTTTCCTATTCATTGGCTAAATCTGAGTCAGAGGTGTACTTCCTGGAGCCCACTGTTGAGCCCCTCTGAAAATCATGTGCTCTGAGATTGGAAGAATTATGGTTCCCTGAAGAAAACCTACAGATCTGACGAAAGAGAAGTAAATAGATACTAGGTGGATGAAAGCAACATTTGTCTACTATTATGCAATCCAAACAGCTCATAGGAAAAGGCAAATAATAGGGCCTGTAGGACAGATTAAATTGCATTAGATTAAATTGCATTAACAAGGTACAGGTTCAGTCCAGATCCTTGGGACTTTGGCACAGATACTGCTCTGTCCAGCCACACACAGACAAGATGGGAGCCATCGTATCTGGGTGACTGACACAGGGGCTACTGTTCCAGCTTCCCAACTGCTCGGGCATAGAGGATCCCGTTTGTGATTTATCAGTAATGGGTCTCATCTGGGCTACTCTCTTAGCCTCCTCAAGCTGTTTTGCTCCCTCTGATATAAAAATAACACTTCAACAGGATCCCCGACCCCACGTCCTAGACAAATCAGCTCTCCAGAGATAGCAGCCAAATTCACCCTAAGGTTAGGGTGCAGGGTCCTTATTATACACCCAGTCTGCAAGTGAGCCAAGAAGTAGGGTTTCAGGAAATAGGATACCATGGCCAGAGGCTACAATCAATCACCCAAGGAGTATTTATTACCCAACTAAAGCCAGTACCTTCTGCTGATTCACCCTGCCAAGAGCATGGGTGGGGGCTGGGCTGGCAGCAAGAGCAGAGGTGGTAGCTCTGAGAGGCAAAGGACAGGTGCAGGGCAGGTGCAGGGCAGGGCTCTCCTGTAAATCTGGAAACTCACCGTGGTTCCCGTGTTGAGCAGCATTGGTGTCTGCCCCAGCTGGAGTCCTCCTCCACTCCAGCTTTGACAGTGGCTTGCGACGGCTGCCAAGCATGGGAGCTCCCCCGTGCCTGCCTACTTGCCTGTAGAGCGCTGGGAGCAGGTGGCAAGGTAATACTAATGGTAACCAGTTACCGAGTGTGTATTACATGCCGGGCCTGTGCTTTCCATAACACTTAATGGTTAAGAACGTGGGCACTGGAGTCCAGAAACCCTGGATTTGATTCTTGGCTCCATCCCGCTAGCTTTGAGATTTTGATCAAATTACCTAATCTATTTATGCCTCTGTTTTCTCATCGGTAAAACTGTAATAATAAAAGTCTTTATGTCATAGGGTTGCTAGGGATTATGTGGACACTGCGTGTGATGTGCTGAGCACCATGTCTGGTAGATGGTAAGCACAGACTTGAAGGGCTTTTGTCTACGTGTCTACGTGTGTAATTCCCAATCCCGCCCTAATCCTGCAATGTAGATGTAGTCATCAGAGAGAAGCTTGGCTGCTATAACAAAGGTTCCATTTGTCAGTGGCTTAAACAAGACAGAAATTTATTTTTCCCTAACATAACAGTCCAGAGGTAGGCAGACCAGGACGGGGGGGGGGGGGGGGGGGAGGTTCTGTCATTTTCAAATTGCATTCCCCAGCCCGGGTGTGGTGGCTCACACCTGTAATTCTAGCACTCTGGGAGGCCAAGGTGGGCGAATTGTTTGAGCTCAGGAGTTGGAAACCAGCCTGAGCAAGAGCAAGACCTCGTCTCTACTAAAAAAAATAGAAAGAAATTAGATGGACAACTAATATATATATATATATATATATATATATTAGTCGGGCACGGTGGCACATGCCTGTAGTCCCAGCTACTCAGGAGGCTGAGGCAGGAGGATCGCTTGAGCCTAGAAGTTTGAGGTTGCTGTGAGCTAAGCTGATGCAATGGCACTCTAGCCTGGCAACAGAGTGAGACTCTGTCTCAAAAAACCAAAAAAACCAAATTGCATTTCCCACTGTTGGGATCAAATGGCTGCTGCAGCTCCCACCATCATATCATAATTCTAGTCTGTAGAAAGGGGTCCCCTTTCCTTCTAAGGGCACCCTTATAAGTTGCATATAATATTGCTGCTCAAATCTCATCAGCCAAACTTAGTCACATGGCCATACCATCTGCAAAGGAAGCTGGAAAATATAATCTTGCACTCAGTTAAAATTGTGGGGATTTATCAGTAGAAGAAGAAGGGGAGACCAGATACTGCTCTTCTAGAGCCCACCCATCTGGCCACCCCACACAAAGAACATATTTACCACCCCTCAAACAGAGGCATGTCAGAGCTCCAACTGGGCACAGCGCCCAGCTCAGTGTCCAGGATATCTGGGGCATGGGCAGTCCCTCCTTCCAGGTAGATGGGCTCCTCATGGTCTGGTGACCTGTAAACTAAAAGTCAGATCATCTGCCCCTTCCACACCCTATAGATGGCAGTGGAAGATGAACAGGATAAAGTCAATTATACATCCACTTGCAACAGAAAGGATGGAAAACACCAAGGCAGTCACTTAGCAATGACTAAGTGCAGTTGGGCAGGAGTGGCTAAGTCCTGGCAGTGGAGTAAGTTATGGTCAGCACATCTGGCCACTCCTGGTTCTACTCTCTGGGAAGATCTCCCCCTGTCCACCCTCCTATATGGCCTCTGGCTTTGCCTCCTGGGAAGTTATTCCTTCTCCAGTGTCCTCTGTGGCCACAATGGCCAGCACATGCTTCTTGCACACCTTGTAGCCTTCACAACCCTCTTCCTGTTGGCGCAGATTTGGGGGGCTGGGTATAACGGCAGTGGGGAGGGGTGTCAAACCAGGTTTTGCTAATCCCGTTTATGGCTTCTTTGCTAACATAGCATGCTCAAAGCCTTACAAGGCTTCTGATCGGTTCCTTGTGTAACCACAGTCAATGGTCTCATATAGACTTTATTTTTATGCTTGAATATTCTGAACTTGGTGTTCTTCCTATTCCCCTCTCTCAAACTGGTAGTGGCTATCTTGAGGCTAACTGAAAAAATATGCTTGGCTGTGAAGGGAATTCTCTTATTCTGCCCACTGAGCCAGCTCCCACTGTACTTGAGAAAGGCTGGGGACCACAGATGCAGCCCTTGCTGGGGCCACCCTCCCCATAGGCGGCGTAGGCACTGTGGGGGTTGATGGGAAATATGTTCAACAAATTCCTCAAGAAATCCAGCTGTCCATTACTGAGCGTCCATTCCAGGGCCAGGGGCTGGGATGAAAGAGGCTGGAAGGAGGAGAGGAAGGGAGGGTCAGGGTGAGGAGAGCTGAGTCCGCTGGGTCAGCACTCCCGATTTGGACATTGACTCACGCCCCAGGAATGCCAAGGAAGGGGGTGGGCAGCCACCAGAGCCAGGCTGGGATCCTGTTGGCACTAGGGGAGGTAGGCACAGCACACACTGAAGGATCGAGGGCTGGGATGTAGGGCTGGGATGGGGGGCTGGGGCCCCTACACACCCAGGCATGTCTCCCAAGCACAGGTAGAAACAGGTATTTCCCTCTGTGGACAAGTGCAGGCCCTGAGCACTCCCCACACCTTCCAGGTGATCCTCACAGTACCCCCCTGCCGGAACTACTCACTCCACCTCCCCCACCGAGAGAGGGACAGACTCCGAGACTCAGATGTGGACATCTGGACATACATTGGCTGCTCTCCCGGGACTGCCCGCAAACCCCTTGCCTTATTCCCAGCCTCTGAGCTGGCTGCAACCTGTCCTTTCCAACCCCAGCACCGCCTTCTGCTGAAACTGGAACAAGGAAGAAAGTTAAGCTCAAACCTCCACCCCCTCATCTTCCTTTCTTTGGTACCTGACAAAGATGAGAGAGGCCCTCGGACTAGTGAGCCTGGGACTCTCAGAGCCCAACTCCTCCTGCCTCCCATTTCCCGCAAGGCTCGAAGCCACCTTCTCCCACCACAGGACCCTTCCAGCTTGTCATCAGAACCCAGGAGGGCCAGGCGTCAAGACTCCCAGGTGCGCCCCCTACCTCCCCGGCAGCCCCCAGGCTGCTGGCCTGCGCAGCTGAGCAGGCGGCCCCTCCCTCCGCCGCCTGACACCCAATCAGAGAGAAACCGATCCGGCGGGGCAGGGCGCCAGGGGCCGGGCCCAGAATAGTGCTGCCCCGCCACAGTGTCGCACACTCGCTCTCCGTTGGGCCAGGACTGGCCACATGGAGCCCGAGCTGGAACGCGCACTGTGCAGGGTACGGGGTCCCAGGGGACTGGAGCTGGGCGGCTGAGGCCCGAGGATTGTGAGCACACCGCGTGATCATGTGTGTGTGTGTGTGTGTTTCTCTGTAAATAGGAGCATGGGGGTGTCTGGGTGTGTATGTTGTGACTGTGTGCAGCTCTACGTGTGTCTGAGGTGGGTGGATATGTGTGTTTGTGTGTGTGTCTGAGTGTGTGTGCGGCGCAGTGAGAAGGGGGACCTGTGGTGTGGGAACAGAAGGCGTTTTCCCCACCCCTTCAGACATTCTTCTCCCCACAGACGCCCTCCTGGAGCAGCCTTGGGGGGCCTGAGCATCAAGGTATGTAGACTGCCCCTCCCTGTGGCCTGGTCTCTTCTCCCACTTCATTTGTCCCCCACTTTTCTGGGACCCCCTCCTCCCCGCAAGCCCTCCCAGCCTGGCTTTGTCTTCTCTCCTTTTCCTTCTTTCTTCTTCATTGTTTCTTCTTCCTCTTTTTCTGTTGTGTTTCCTTCACCTCCTCTTTTCTCTTTTCAGAAGGAAGGGGGAGTCTGGAGTCTGAGCGTGGACCCCAGTCCTGACCTTACCACTTACTAGCTGTGTGATTTGGCACAAATTGCTTAACTTCTCTGAATTTCTGGTCTCTCCCTAGTGAAACGGGGATTATGAAAATACCTCCCTTATGAGGCTGCTATGAGTTTTGAATGAGAAATACGTTGGAGAAAAGCCCATTGGAAGCTTGAAAGATGAATTATTATTAATAACATTTTCATCGATTTTGTTGTATTACTCCCTATTAACCAAACAGGCCCCATTCCTCCTTCCAGAGATGAGCTTCCTAGAGCAAGGGGACAGCAGTTCATGGCCATCACCAGCTGTGACCACCAGCTCAGAAAGAATCCGTGGGAAACGGAGGGCCAAGGCCTCAAGATGGACAAGGCAGGAGGCCATAGAGGAAGGGGAGCCGCCGGGTCTCGGGGAAGGTGAGGCCAAGGCCAGTTTTGGGGAGGTGAAGGGCAGGGCAGTGGGAAGTCCCAGAGCCTGGGGCCAGGCTCTGCCTTGGCTTCCTCCAAATCACAGAATTGGACTCAACCTTCATCTGGTGGCCTCAGTCTCCCCACATGGGAGAGAACAGCTGTACCACTGTCTACAGCGACTCTCTGAGACTTGGCTTCCCCCTGCAAAATGGGGCCACAGCATCCTGGCTTTCCAAGGCAGCTGTGCAATCAACTGAGATAGCAGATGAAAAAGTGCTTTGGAAGATGGGGTTACTGTCCTTTCCCCTCCTCCTCCCAACAGGTTCCTGGGCCAGGCCAGCTGCTGAGTCCACTGGGCTGGAGGCCACATTCCCCAAGGCCACACCCTTGGCCCAAGCTGCTGCCTTGGTCAGAGTGGGCACCCCACCAACAGGGGACTTCCTCCCTTCTGACTGTGCAGCCTCAGCAGCGGGTTCCAGCACAGATGATGCAGAGCTGGCCTCAGAGTTCCCGGCCGCAGAGGCCTGGGGGTATGAGCTGGAAGGCCTGGTAGAAGAGAGGCCGGCCCCATGCCCGTCTCCACAGGTCCCGTTACCCAAGCTGGGCTGGGACGACGAGCTACAGAAGCCCGGGGCGCAGGTCTACATGCGCTTCATGCAGGAGCACACCTGCTACGACGCCATGGCAACCAGCTCCAAGCTGGTCATCTTTGACACCACGCTGGAGGTGAGGCCACAGTGCTGTCCCACCTAAGCTCAGTGTCCACCCGCATAGCACTGCAGCCACCACTCGCACCCTCCGAGATGCCCTGCCAGGCCATGTCCCTCTGCAAATCCCCTTCAAGGACTCCCTCTTAGCACATGGAGACCAGCGGGGGGAGGGAGGACTTCTGCTCTCTGTGGGCATCCCTCTGTCATCGCAGCTCTGCCACTTAGTATCTGTAGGACCTCAGGTCCATCACTTCACCCCTCTCATCTCGAAGAATGAGATCACCCTACATGGTTTGGGGGATTCTTGAGACAATTCAGCAGAAAGTGGGGATGCTTTACAAAGTATGAAGTGTGTGTAAGACACTGCAGGGTCACTTAGGACAAAGAGTAGGGGGCTCTTTTGGTAACAGAAAAATAGGATGAGCTCTGGTACCTGCTCTTCCATTAGGCTAAGCTACAAAATGTCTATGATTCTGCTCTTATCACCATTATGTAGAGCAGTGTTTCCCAAAGCATGGGATACGTCTATCTTCCATAGTACATATTTTGATCCTAGTGGTTCATGAACAAATAAGTTTATTTCAGTAGCTTTGTATTTATTTAATGTGTGTTAGAAAAATATAATCAGCATATATAGCTAGTACTGTTGAGGATGAGGCATGTATAGATAGCTAGTTAAGGACAAGGCTCAAAATGAGTCAATAGAAATTTTATTTAGAGAAAAATTATATAAATTATATAAACATGCAAATGGTATATAAGTAATTATACCTCTAGCACTTAGATCAGCAAAAACTCTATTGTGTCTGTGCACACATGACTCCCAAGTGGAAACACAAAGTTAGAGTTTCTCACACCCTGAAGTACTTGGTGAGGGTGTCCTCAGTGCCTTTGGCCACAAGCAGCCTGATCTATGTGGCAAATGTGCCCAAGACGGATCAAGTCTACTGCGTGCCATGACATGAGGAAGGCAAGCTTGTGAGGAGGAGGACTGGGAGAAGGTCCCACAGAAGGGCCCTGGCTGGGACAGCAGAGGGGATGGCAGGCAGGGGGGTGGGTGCCCACTGGGGGCAGTGGGAGAGCAGGGTACAGACCTCTTGGGACTCACCCTTGACAGTTCTCTGCTGCCCCTCAGATCAAGAAGGCCTTCTTTGCCTTGGTGGCCAATGGCGTGCGGGCAGCCCCTCTGTGGGACAGCAAGAAGCAGAGCTTTGTGGGTGAGGAGAGGCTGGGGAGGTGGCGGTGAGTGGAGAATGGGAAGGGGAGACCTTGTACGGTGGTTCTGGTGCTGAACTCTGACATGCCACAAGCTTGAGGGACCCTCGGGCTGAGCCGAGTCAGGGCCAGCGTGGGGGCAAGTCCACTCCTGGGTCTTGGGGTGGCTGGCTGGGGGACCTGGGCACAGTCTCCTCACCTATGAAATGGCCATGGCTGGCTGACCCCTTCCAATTCTGCTGCCTTATGGTGCCATGTAGCAAACACTGGGATGCTGGGTAGCAAAGGAGGAAGGAAGAGGAAGAAATAAAGGGAATAGGAAGAGGAGGGGGAAGAAGAGAGAAATTGAGGGGAACGTAAGAGGGAGAGCCCATCTTACGGGAGGGTCCTCATCCCATAGTCCCCACTGCCTCAGGGCACACACACTGGCAGGGCAGGGAGAGAGTCTGAGCCCTCCACCCGCCTCCCCCAAGGGCCCCAGGCTGACCCTCCTCCCGCCCCGCAGGGATGCTGACCATCACGGACTTCATCCTGGTGCTGCATCGCTACTACAGGTCCCCGCTGGTGAGGAGCGGGCTGCGAGGCCTGTGGGCGCCCAGGCGGGCTGGGGCGGAGGGGAGGCTTCATGGAGCCTGGTGCCCAAGGGGCCCACGTGTGACTCCTGGAGTGCTGTCTATGTCCCTAGGTCCAGATCCATGAGATTGAAGAACATAAGATCGAGACCTGGCGGGGTAAGCAGGGAGAGGGTACGAGAAAGGGGCTGTGTGGGTGAGGGTGGGCCAAGGGCCTGAGGCAGAGGATGGGCAGTGGTGGCTTCCTGGAGGGAGCAGGGGAGGAACAATAGGGAGCCTGAGGGTGCCCAAGGGGAGGGAAGTAGTCTGGGGTGCCGGGTGAGGCTGGGTGGCCAGCTCCCTTGGCCTGACCAACTCTGGCTTTTCTGCAGAGATCTACCTGCAAGGCTGCTTCAAGCCTCTGGTCTCCATCTCTCCCAATGACAAGTAAGCGTCCCCACCCGCCCACCGGGACCTCTTTCTCCCACTGTCCCCTTCCCTAGTCCCAGTCAGCGCCAAACTCGCCCCTCCACCCCATGCAACACACAGACAAGGCAGCCTTGGGGCCCTGTCCTCCTTTTTAGGGGACCAGGATGGAGGGTGTCTCTCCCAGGCTGCCTCCAGGCTCAGTGCTCTCACCCCCACAGCCTGTTTGAAGCTGTCTACACCCTCATCAAGAACCGGATCCATCGCCTGCCCATCCTGGACCCGGTCTCAGGCGATGTACTCCACATCCTCACACACAAGCGCCTGCTCAAGTTCCTGCACATCTTTGTGAGCCTGGGCCCCGGGGGGAGGAAGGGGGAGGTGACCAGAGGGGCTGGGAAGTCTTCAACCCTAGGAGTGGGGAGGGAGGGGCTGGGAGTCCTCTGGGGGCTGCTGGAGCCCTGATCGCCACCATCCCCACCCCAACCAGGGCGCCCTGCTGCCCCGGCCCTCCTTCCTCTACCGCACCATCCAAGATCTGGGCATCGGCTCATTCCGGGACTTGGCGGTGGTGCAGGAGACAGCGCCCGTCCTCACCGCCCTGGACATCTTTGTGGACCGGCGTGTGTCTGCGCTGCCCGTGGTCAACGAATGTGGTACCTGCACCCAGGACGAGAGGCTCTGGCCGGGCTGGGGCAGGGGAGCACTTTGCGGGGAGGACATGGGGCGGGCAGGAGTCTGTGTGGTATCTGCTGGGGGCCCAAGAAGGAGTGGGGGTTAGAGGCCTCTGCCTGCTCTGAGACTTGGGCCAGTTACTCAGCCTCTCTGTGCCTCAGTTTCCTCACTTGTGAAATGAGAATCTTAACACCCATCCTTCTGACTTCACAGGAGGATTTAAAAGATGACGCACAATAAAATGGACATAGTGAGAGGAAGCAGCAGAAGGGGACCTTGGGTCCCCAGCCAGACTTCAATTTCCTGCTCTAAAAAAGGGTTAGAGGGACTATGTGATTATTTCTTGGCCAGTGGCTGTAAAATATTTCAAACCTAAAATCACCACAATTAAGCTAGATATCAAGAAGTGTTCTTAATTTATTTTTTGATTATGAAAAACTTCAAATATGGGTTGAAATTCACCTGCTATGTTTGAAAAAAAGAGAAAATTAAATTTCTTTATTAAATATTATATATATATAAAAAAGAAAAACTTCAAATATATGAAAATGGTACAAAAATTGTATAATGAATCACATATATCCATTGCTTGGATTAACTATTTTTAACGTATTGCATAATCAGTTCATCTTTTTTCTGAAGTAATCCAAAGTAAATTATAGATATCATATCATTTTACTCCAAACACTTCAGTCTGCATCTTTTAAAATCAATTTTTTTCTATGCCAACTAACAAAGCTATGAATAATGTATAAATGTTGTCTAATATCCAATCCTTATTCTGATTTTGCCATTTCCTCAAGAATATGTATTTTTTACGTTGATTTGTCCAAAATAGGATGCAATTGAAGTAAGTCCATATTTTGCATTTGTGTCTTTTGTCCCTTAAGTCTCTTTAAATCTAGAACAGTTCTAGTCCCCCTTAATTTTCATGGTTCCGATGAGTTGAAAAGCCTGAGCGAGTTGTCCTGTAGGGTTCTCCACCTCCAGGTTTGTCTGTTTGCTCTCTAGAGCTGGCCTTTACCTCGATTCTCTACTCTTGTTTCCTGTAAACTGGAAATCAGATCTAAAGGCTTGATGAGATTCAGGCTGTACATTTTAGGCTAGAATGTTTCGTAGGTGATGCCCAGTCACTCACAATGCATCTCCACAGGAGGCATGACGTGAGGTTGTCTCACTCTCTGTGATGCTAAATTTGATCCTCGGGTTAAGGTAGTGGCAGCTTGGTGCCTCGTGTAAAGCCAGCAGCCCAGGGTCCTCTGCACAGCACCCTGGTTCTGATCCGAGCCTCTTCCCTGTCTGTCTCTCCCTGCCCCCTACCTGCCACCCTCTGCAGGTCAGGTCGTGGGCCTCTACTCCCGCTTCGATGTGATTGTAAGTGTCTGCTGGGAGCCGGGGGCGCTGCAGGGTATGGGGACTGAGGGTGAGGGTATGGGGACCGGTGGAGGGTATCTGTGGATCGGGGGACCATGGCAAGTGTGTAGGGGTGATATCTGTGGGGTTGGTGCCTAGGCGAGGGTGTGAACTAAGAGTCGTCCTTCTCTCCCTGTCCCAGCACCTGGCTGCCCAGCAAACCTACAACGACCTAGACATGAGTGTGGGAGAAGCCCTGAGGCAGAGGACGGTGTGTCTGGAGGGAGTCCTTTCCTGCCAGCCCCACGAGAGCCTGGGGGAGGTGATCGACAGGATTGCTCGGGAGCAGGTACCCGGTGCCCTCCAGGCATGACCCCAGCACACATGGCCCAGGCTTTCTGCCCGGCTCCAGCCATCTCCGTACATCAGGCACCTGGGCTGCCCTCCCATTTCATGACCAACTCCTGGCATCCACACTGGTCTGGTCTGCACCTGGTCCTGTCCATGGGTCCCTTGTGCCAATGGCCACAGCCAGTTGATCCCTAGAGCGGTCACAGCCATCCCTAACTGGTTCCTAGGAAACACTCTCCTTCTCCCCTACCATGTCAGGGTGTTTCCTGGATTCTTGGTACCAACCATCATCAGCTGCCCTAGCCCCACGGCTCTGCCCCCTCACTGAACGCTGTGGCCCCACAGGTACACCGGCTGGTGCTAGTGGACGAGACCCAGCATCTCCTGGGTGTGGTCTCCCTTTCCGACATCCTTCAGGCGATCGTGCTCAGCCCTGCTGGCATCGATGCCCTCAGTGCCTGAGGATGTCTGGGTCCTCACTCCCAAGCCACCTCCATACCCGGAAGCCAATGAAGGGAGCCGGGGGATCGGCCTTCATCTTCCCTTTCCCCGTTTGCTGGTGCCGCTCTGGTTCAGGTAGGCTCTGCCCTGGGCTAATCTAATCAGCCCCAGTCTTTCTGGGCTCCCAGATCTCAGTTTGGGACACCCTGAGAATGGGAACAGGCCCATTTTATAACTGAGCAGCCCCAAGAAAATAAGGATAAGACTTATAGGCCAGCACTTTGTCCCATTCTCAGCTGAGGTGACAAAAGCCCTCCTAGGAGGGCTGGACAGAGGCTGGCCTAAAAGCTAGGGCAGCAGTGTGACTTCAAGTTGTACGGGAAGGTTCACCTGTTCCCTCATGATTCAATTCTCACTTGCTGGGACTGCCATTAGAAGGAAGCAAGCTGTATAAACCTTTGCCATGTGGATTTCCATTCTCGGGAAGAATGAAGGCTTAAAGGGGGAGCGTCTACCTAAGTGCTCATCTCAGTAAATGTGACATGACCTCAGACTTCTTTCTGGTAGCATGTTTGCTAGGGGCTCGCAGAAGGTTGGGGCACAAAGTCCACCTGCTCGGCAGTGGGTGGTAAGACTCCCCTGCTGGAAAGGCACCGTCCCCTCCCTGTTTGGTCACTGTCTTCCCATCTCTTCGACACAGGCTTCTCCAGCCCTCCCTAACTGCCCTGCCTTGCCCGTGCTCCCGGAAGCCCTCGGGTATGCCAATGCACCGTGCGATGATGACAATAAGGAGAACAGCTGAGTCCACCCTGGAGGTCTCTGAACCAGAGGCACTGGGATTGCCCGTGTGCTCCGTACCCACGTGTACCCTTTCCCCCACCTGGGTCATGACTGGCCCCAGTGAGGCAGGGAGCTCACAGCCCACAGGCTTAATCAGCGGTTCCGGAGTCCCCCTCGAGCCACCAGCTTTCTGGGAGTCCCAGCTGTTCTCCCCAAGTTGTGAGGAACTTTACTGATTCCCCACAACTTTGCCACTGCCCTCCTACTCTCCCTGCAGTGTTATCGCTGCAGGGCTGCGGATCACCACGGAGCAGCAGTTGTTTACAGAACTGCCTGTTGGAGTGAGGCCCGCCTTCTGTTCTTGTCCAGAAAACTCCTTAGCATTCACCAGTGCCTCGTGTCCTCAGTCTCCAGCAATGGACAGCCTTGTACAAACCAAAAAGAACAATCCATGAACTTGGACTTTGTAGGTTTCACTCAAACAAAGATATGGTCATTTAACCTGAACTTGTGGCAAGATCCCTGTGCTTCCTGAATTCAAAGACACGAAGGAAATTTGACAAAGGCTGCAAATGGCATTTCTTTTGTGCATAGAGTGTTGCTCTACCAAAATATTTTTATCTTTTATTTACAACAAAACCATAAAGAAAATATTAATTACTTATGTAGTAGGTACAACTCAGTCTATAAATTCTAATCTGCAAGAAACATAACTTTATTTTGCTAACACTGATTGTAATTTCTATTAGGAACCCCATTTCGCCAGCTGATTAGAAATTAATATCAGTCACTTTGGGGGTCTCCCTTCACCTTTCCCTGGGGTTAAGCTCTGTGGAAAGGGGAGGCTTTTTTTTTTTTTATCTCTTTACCCAGAGCCACGCCCAAGAAGCCTCTAGCAAGTGGACTCTGAAAGGGGAGGTTTTAAGTAGTGTAAGACTTTGTTCCTCAGCCGTCATCATTCCTCCATGCCAGCACCTGCTAAAACATCCCCGTCCCCATCTGCTCATCAGCTGGTCTAGCTCCTTCATTACGACAAAGCCTCTCCGGGTCTGCCTGTGCTTGGGGCATGTGGGACGTTCTAGCCCCTAGCCCTGCACCCCCCTGGGCTTCAGGCAGCTCCACCAGGCTGCTCTGGGCCCATCTGCTGAGATGTACAGCCAGTGGCCTGCTCTGCTCCACGCTGGCTGTGTTCCTAGGCTCTAGCCAGGAAACGTGGGGCCCGGGGCTTTTCTATAATCTCCAAACCTATATGGAGTACTTGTCATACTCCCCTCTCTCTTCAGATGCAGCCACCTTTCTCAGGTCTCTTTTCTCAAGGACCCCAGAAATCCCTACAGTCTCTTTGCCCCTCAACCCCCACCAGCCTATAGAATCTTCAGTGGGAAAAAGAGGGGTCCTTTGTTCTCTAACCCATCATATATTCTTCCAAATCCGTTGTATCTGTCCTGAGTTCTTGCCACCCACCTTGAGGATGAGGCTTTTGAAATCCCAAAGCCAAGACTCGCTTCTGCTACGTCACTCTTTTCCGTGGCCATGGGCACCGCAGGTCCAGCTGTCCAGCGGGGGAGGGGGAGGTCAGCATCTCTAAAATGCGATCCTACCCCCTTTACTTCACAGAGCTACAGAGTGGAGACATTTGTACTTGATTGGTCAGGCAGTAAATGAAGGTATTTTCTCAGTAGGCGTTTTACCAAAACCTGAGGATCAGTGCTGGTCCTGCACTGGTCCTACTCAGGAAGGTCCAGAGGCTAGGGCCCAAGGGGGAAGATGAGATGGGAGTGGTCATGGGGTCTAGGCCAAGGGAGGATCTCTCCAGTGACAGTGCCCTTGGGGAGCCTGGGGCAGGTGACTCCAGTCTCAGCCAGCTCTGGGCAAGTGTAACAGGCCAGTCCTTTGAGGCTGTGCCTCTGGGTGGCTCCATGTGATATAGACCTTCAGTGGGAGAAGCAAAGGCTGCGGCCAGCAGCTGGAGGCAGGCACTCCTGCTCCCCTGGGATCTTCCTGAGAGCAGGTGCGTCTCTGCCTGTTTGCGTACCACCCTGGGGACCTGGTAGTTTTCCCCCTTGGGCCCTTCTGTGAGGGACCATCCCACCCTCACTGCCTCAGACCCTCCTCTGGTCACAGCTTGGCCCTCTGCCCCTAGCCCAGCCCTTCCAGCCATCCAGTGGTGGCTGGACAAGGGGCCCAGAGCTGCCACGGGGGCAGCGACTGCCTCCACTCCAGCTCTGCATTCTAGAAGCTCCCTGTGTGCACCTGCCCTGCTGTCCCCTCTGTTCCTGCCTTTGCCCCC
Organism: Microcebus murinus; assembly: GCF_040939455.1. NCBI lineage: Eukaryota > Metazoa > Chordata > Mammalia > Primates > Cheirogaleidae > Microcebus > Microcebus murinus. The sequence goes on along the minus strand of NC_134111.1, from coordinate 89,198,261 downwards.
CACCCCTCCTCAAACTTCCGTGGCCTCTCTGAGGTGCCGTGGCCCCCTTCGCCTTCTTGTCTCTCTCCTCACCGTCTCTCAGCAGTTCTCAGCTCTGGATGTGCATCAGGATCACCAGGGAAGCTTTGTAAAGTGCAAGTTCCAGGGCCCCATTCCTAGAGATGCTGATTTCCTGATTTGGGCGTGGGACCTGGGCAACTGTATTTATTTTCTATAAAAACTACAGACATGGTTAATAATACATGATGAGCATGTAACCGTGCTGAGAAATAAGGATGCCTCATTCTCATAGTTAGTAAAATCATTCATCACATTAGTGGGCCTGTCTATTACTTATTCATGACTGAGGGTTGCAACAAGCACTGGCTAAGAGTAGCCGCACAGCATGGAAGGTGTCCAGTCCATTACCATTCCCACTGCTCTTCTCCCAAACGGCCTTAAATACAAACGTACTCAGTACAATGTCATGTATGTCTCTTCCACTACAGCAATTGTTAAAGTTTCCATTTGACATGCATATTAAACCTGGAGTCATAAATAGTGACCTGGAAATAGACTCCTATTACCAAGACAAAATGCCTTCAGAGCTAAAACTTCCATAGAACATGAATGTGTTAGACAGGCAACATTGGGTACCCTGTCTATTCTTTTTTTACTCACAAGAGGGCCACCTCATTGTTTAGGAAGACAAAGTGCTTTCTTAAAGTCTTACCCCAAAATATGGATCCTAATTTGGCCAACAAATTCAAACTAGCTGTCATAGGAGTAACCAGATGTGTCATTCTTCTCAGCCGAAGGTACGTCTGCTGTGCTGAATCAATGATCCTAAATCCACTATTATTCTTCTTTCCCCTATAGAGGCAGGTCAGGGTGGGCTAACAGGACCCTCACTGTGATTCTCGGGAACCCTGAGCCCCTGAGACTTTCAGACTCTGGAAGACACTGGTGGGCTTTGTGCCAACCTCACCAGGGCTGGTGCTTTGCAGCCTCAAGAGAGAAAGCTGCAAGGGAAGGAGCCCAGGCTATGGCACGTCCCTCCCCGTGCTAGTATGTGTTTGAATGAATCACTGTCAAAGAAAGTAACTTTTTCTTTTTTAATCAAGGGCATACTAACTAGAAATTTTTTTCTTTTTGTCTTCTTTTTTTTGACTTTTTCATTTACATTAAGTAAGTTTTGCCCAGGCATTGTGGTGGAATATAAACAGAGAAAAGTCATTTTCAACTCCAAGATTAAGCAAAAGACTTTCATGTACACTTATGGCAGATGCATTTCTCTATAAGTATAGCATATAGCAATAGAAATCTTTTAAAAATAATAATAAAAAAAAAGTATAAGGAGAAGCTCTCTCTGGCCATGCTGTATTTTGTTTTTCTCTGCTCTGGGTGGGAGTCTTTGATTCTCTTCTTCCAATTCTGTATCTGTGGGCTTTCCGGCAATGGCTCCTATGAGCAAGTTAACATTTGTGTTAATGACAGTTAAGCTCTTACATCTTGTGCTCTATCACTGATGGCAAAACTTTTCTGGGGGGAGCCTCTGAAGCCGTGCCTACACCTCATCAAAGTGTGAGGAAATACAGCCTGCTCTTTCATTCACCCTAGCGAGGACTTCATTGCTTCACTAATCTGCTTAGCTCATTTCCCCTCTGCATTTATAACTTCCTATTTGAAGTTGGATTTTAGGCCCTGGAGATGCACAGCAGGGCAGCGCTGCCTCCCAGTTCTGAAGCATCAGGAACCCTCAGGAATCTTCTGGATTTCTTGATTACATTGGCAGCTATTTCTACAATAATCTTACTAAACTGATCCACATGGTTTTTTTTTTCACTTGAGATATAATTTACATACCACAAAATTTACCCTTTCAAAATGTACAGTTCAGTGATATTTGTTTGGTATATTTACAAAGTTAGGTACTATTTAATTCCAGAATGTATTCATCACCCCAAAAAGAAATCCAGGGGGGCCCATTAACAGTCACATCCCCTTTTCCCTTCCCTCACCCTCAGCAATTAGTAATTTATTTTCTGTCTGTATAGATTATTTGCCGATTCAGGACATTTTGTGTGCGTGGGATCATACAATATGTGGGTTTTTTTGTTTTTGTTTTTGTTTTTTTGAGACAGAGTCTCGATTTGTTGCCCAGGCTAGAGTGAGTGCCGTGGCGTCAGCCTAGCTCACAGCAACCTCAAACTCCTGGGCTCAAGCGATCCTCCTGCCTCAGCCTCCCGAGTAGCTGGGACTATAGACATGCGCCACCATGCCCGGCTAATTTTTTATATATATTTTTTAGTTGGCCAATTAATTTCTTTCCATTTATAGTAGAGACGGGGTCTTGCTCTTGCTCAGGCTGGTTTCGAACTCCTGAACTTGAGCATCCGCCTGCCTCGGCCTCCCAGAGTGCTAGGACTACAGGTGTGAGCCACTGCACCCGGACGGTTTTTTGTTTTTTGTTTTTTTGGCTTCTTCACCTCAGCATAATGTTTTCAAGGTTCATCCATAAGGCAGCGTGAATCAGTACTTCATTCCTTTTTTAGGGATGAATAATATCACACAGCGTGGATAGACAAGATCTTCAAAGATTTTGATGTGAGATTAGCCTGTAAGTTCGTTAACTGAGCTGCAGACCATGAACGCCGACACGCTCTTGCTACGCAACCCCAGTCCAAGTCACATCATACACACCTCCCCACACCCAAGTGCCAGCACTCCGGGCTTCACGTGGCTTCGGCAGCTCATCCCAGCCAGTTTGAAGGGGCAGAACACAGGGGAAGACAGAAGTCCACGCTGGTTGACTTTGTGACAGAGATCTTGGCACTCTCTGAGCCCAGCCCCCATCCTCTGTATTTCATAGGCAGCTCTCACTGGTGAACCCACTGCCAGGTGGGGCTGAGAGCCTGCCCTGCTGATCAGGAGTTCCTCCCAGTCCCCTCCAGGTTCCCCTTCTCAACGCAAAAAGCTCTGTGTCCTCCCCTCTTCTCTCCCTCCTATTCCAGTCTCGTTTGGCAGACATTTATTAAGCACCTCCTAGGGACTAGACACAGTTAGACACTGGGATCCAAAATTAGAGGAGCTTGATTTGTGCCCTCCAGGGGGGTCACAGCAGGTCAGGGAGACAGTGGGTCAGCAACAAGGTGGACGTGCTGAGCGCTCGGTTCTCTAATGGGGGAGGGGTAAGGAGGACACAAGGATTGCTCAGAGAGGTCAGGGAGGGCTTTGCAGAGGCGGCGACATTTGAGCTGAATCCTAAGGAAGAGCAAGCTCTCTGGATGACATGACAGTTGGGGGAAGAGGGTGTTCCAAGAGTGGGGACAGTGAGTACCAAGTATTGAGGCTGGAAAGGGCATAATGTGCTCAGGGAGATGCAAGGAACTCAGGTTCAGCTGTGGAAACGTGTCCACAGTCAGGGAGGGTGCCAGAGCACAGTGAATCCTACAAGCCGCAGTAAGGACTTTGGACTTGGCCTGAGGGCTAAGGGCAGCCTCTGAAGGATTTTAAACAGGGCATTGACACTATTTTTAAAATGGGTTAAAACTCTGATTCCCATAGGCGTAAGAATGTGAACCTTATTTTTTTTTTCTATGACTCAGCTGAAATGTACACCTGGGACGGGGACTCACTGGGTTTCCACTCGTTTGGTACGGTGCACTGGATCTCAGTGCAACCCACTTTCCTTCTAGTGGGCTCCCTGTCCTAAAGAGACCAGAAAGCTAACAACGGCAATGCCCAGACTCCCTTGCAGCTAGTGTTCCAGGTGGGACTTAGGTTCCACCTCCCAGATGTACATGAGAGATTTGGAAGGTGGAAGTGAGGCAGAGGCTTCTGCTTTCCCGGCTGTCAGGGCGGTCGGGGGCATTAGCAGAAGTCCCAGCCCAGTTACTACTGGCCACATGGGTATTGAGGGCAGGATGGGGGTCATCATTTTTTTTGCCAGCACAGACATAGTTGATATGAAGTCCCTCCAGAGCCAGTAGTTACGGTGATAATGTCTTGATTCTCATCCTCCTGATTGTAGTCACGGTGGTGCTCCCCAAGGTGGTTGATGCCTGCTAGAGGTCAACTCTAGCCTGGTCTAGCTAGAGCTCTTCCAACAGTTTTGTAGCACCCTATGTAGCATGCCCATGTTCTGTTCAAATAGGGTGCTTTCTATTATCTACAACTGCGACTTGACTGACACAGGGCCACTCTCAGGTGCTCAGGAGTCACTCTGCAGCTCCTCCTCTGGCATGGCCTCAGCCGGTGCCACGTGAAGGTAAGGCCTCTCTGTGAGGTCTGGGGAAGCCCAGGGTGTTCTCAGCTCTGAGAAGGGAGGCAGCTGTGTCTCCTGCCATGGTTCAGTGGAGAAAAAGCATTCCCCAAACCCAGAAAGGAGTTCGAAGGCTGGGTAGTCAAAAAGAATAAGTTCTCCAATAATTAATAAAAGTTCCTTTATTTTATACTGTGCCCAAGGACAAGCAATGTGATAAGAGGGTGGCCTTTTGTGTGAGAGGGAGTTGCTCGAAAAAATAAATGTGGCAAAAGCTCAGGGTTCTGGGCAAGTACACTGAGTTCATCCAGCCTCTTGAATCTGGCAACCTCTTTCTCTCCCTCTTTGAGACATGGCAGTGGCCAGGAACTACTGTGCCAGGGCTGGAGCCTCTGGGACAAGCCCCACAATGCAGGGGCCCAGCTCAGCACTGTCTCTTCAGGAAACGCAGGCCCACCTTCTTATTGGGAACCAAGACGATGCGGGCCACACTCTTCACCTCCCCTGTCTCCGGGGCCAGGACCACCTCGTAGTGCTGGATGAGCTGGGAAGTCAAGAGCATGCGGGGCAGTTAGAGTCCCCCATCCACTGCCCCTGTGCACACTCCTACTCTGCGCCTCCCTTTCTCGCCTCCCCAGGTCTCCTTCACCCCTCCCCGGCCCACACACCCCTCCAGCCCCTCCGGCTCACCCTTGCCAGCAGTAGCTGCATCTCCAGCTCTGCAATCCTGCGGCCCAGGCAAGCCCGGACCCCATAGCCGAAGGGCACAGAGCCAAAGGGGTGCTGGGCCTTGGAGCTATCATGCTGGCTGTTCCTCAGCCAGCGGTGGGGCTGGAAGCTCTCAGGCTCAGAGAAGGTGCTGGGGTCCCGGCACACCACGTAGTGGCAGAACACAAACTGGGTCTATAAAGGAAGAATGGGCAGCATGAATCCATCAGCTCGGGGCTGCAGGGCACCCCTGGGCACTCGGGTTCTCTAGCCCCACTCACGTTCTTGGGGAATAGGAAGCCACCAACTTCAACTTCCTTCTCCATGATGACCCGGGAGTTTGTGGGGACCACAGGGTAGAGGCTGCAGGAGAAAAAAAGTCTAGGGCCTGCCTGTGGATGCAAGGAGGGCAGCATGCCCAAGCCTTCCCCACCTCTCCCAGCGCACCCTGTCCCTGTCCCTCGCCCCAGCCTGCCGGGTCCCCTCCCATTCCCACCTCTGACTCCTCCCACACATAGACACCATGCTCCTGCGAACAGCATCCTACCGCAGAGTCTCCTTAAGCACAGCTTTGAGCAAGGGCATGTGGGCAAAGTCCTTGTGCTGGGGCACCTGCCCAGCTGGCACCACGCCCACCACTTCCTCATGCAAGGCCGCCTGGATCTCTGGGTTCTTTGAGAGGTGGTACAGGGCCCATGTCAGCGTGTTGGATGTCTAGGAGGTAGAGCGGGAGATGAAGTGAGCAGGGATTTCTAGGAAACAGGCCAGTAGTGGGAGGGTGTATGAGTGGATGTGTGCAAAATGTGGGAGAGAATCAATTTGCCACAAGTATGGCAAGAAAAGGCATGAAGGTTCGTGGGGACCTCCGTGCCAAACAGGAATCCACAGTGGGATGAGGACCAACATGACGGAGGATAGCGTCTTAGCAACAGCAGGGGACTGCAGCAAAGAGAAACCCAAGGGAACAAAAGCACTAGAAATAGGTCCCATAGAGAAAGAAGGTGCTTGTGGACAAGCTTCCAACTCTCCACTTAAATTCCAGCAAGAGAGAGTCAGATTAGATTAGATGTGGGATGAGACTTCCCAGCTGTCAGAGACAGTGAGGAGGCTCCAGGTGACCAAATCCCCCTTACAAGGGGACCATTCCCCGCCCACCTCAGCGGGGCTGGATGAGCCCTCTCTCTTCCTGCTAGTGCTGCATCCTCGAAAAAGATGCAAGTATTTCGAGGGATTAAGGTCAGCACCAGGTGGGGGATGATGGGAATTGGTTCAGGATGGGAGGTGGGAGCCCTGGTCTCCTCACTGGCCCCCTCACACACCGTGTCCACTCCAGCAAGGAGCAGCTCAGGCAGGCTGCCCAAGGCATCACGAGAACTGAGCTTCCCGCTGGTCAGCAGGGAGTGCAGGTAGCCAGACACCTGGACCCCATCTGGCCCCGCTGTCTGTAGCTGGGCCTCCAGCTCCTTGAGTTTCTGATCAATCAGCTTCTTCCCTGTGAGGGCAATGGAGAACAGGAAAGGACAAAGTCAAAAGTCATGATCTTCAGGAACCAACAGCCACTCCAACAGCTGGTAGCATGAGGGAGAAGGTCCTGGGAGAGACTGCTAACGCACAGACCTGGGAGCCACCTCCATCCTTCTTCCCTGGCCCCCAGTCCTCCTCACCAAAGGAGAAGATGGTGTTCCAACCATCCAGGTACCACTTCCAGAAGGGCAGCAGGGGACGGGTCCACTTGGGAAGGAAGGTGGCATAGACCGAGTTCTGGAACATGAGCCCAACAGATCTGACGAAGGTGGCGGTGTCCTCAGGGATCGACTGCTCCAGGCAGCCCACACGTTTCTCAAACAGGATGTAGCAAATAGCTGGGTAGTGCACAGAGGCCGTCACAGGAGGCAGAGACAGGGCACACAGAACCCAGGGGGACTTGCGGAGGGGGACGACCTCTGACCCATTCCCACATCCAGCCCCTCTCCCAGCAAGGGTACCTTCCAAGGCAAAGTAGTAGAAGGAGTGAGCCATGTCGGGCACATGGTCTCCCGAAGCGCTCTGTGCTCGAGTCTGGTCCAGTCGAATCATAAAGTCATCAATCACCTCATTGAGAGCATCCGTATAGAGCATAGCCTCAGTTGGCTTCAGCAACCGCTGGTTCAGAGCCTGGCGCAGCTTGTACCAATCATGTCCCTCCCTGCAGGGACACAGAGGAGCGGCACACACGCAAACCTCTGATGGGGGTTCAGCTAAATGAGGCCTTTCCACCCTGAGACCCCCACAGAGCCAAAGGAATACTCTTAGCATTCAGAATTACAGAATTACCAAAATCTCAAACAACAGTGGAAGCAGGTAAAATGGACATCTAGAACCAGACTGCCTAGGGTCAAATCACAGGGCTGACCATTACTGGCTGATGACTTAATTCCTATATGCCTCAGTTTCCCCATCTATAAAATGAAGATAATAAGAGTTCCCTTTTTTTTTTTTTTTTTTTTTTTTTTTTTTTTCTTTTTTTTTTATTTTTTATTTTTCCTGGATCTTAATGCACAGAAAGAGTTCCCTTATTAATAAGCCCTATCTTAGTAGGAACTGTTCAGGTCATTAAAGTGCTTAGCTCAGTGCCTGGCACATGGTGAATGCTTAATGAATGCTGACTGTGATGGTCTTAAAATTATATAATATGACTCTGGAATCGTCCATGTGTGAAATAATGGGGAGCCGCAGTGGTCCCAGTTCCTCTGTGTGGAGGCTGAGGAATAAAGGAGGAGCAAGTTAAGGCTCCTGGGGTGCTCAGGGTCTGGGCCTTTGTGCTCTGCTGGGTTCAGTGGGTCAAGGGCACTCGAGGCCCACCAGGCAGATGCCCCAGACCCTCTTCCCACAGCCATGGGGTAGATGGTCAGGCGCCCACCCTGGGTAGGCAGAGATGCTCGCCTGGGTGTGAACATGCTTCCCATAGAGGGGCTGAATGTTCAGGGCTGCCACCCTCAGCTGTCCCTCAAACCTATTACCATTCCTAAGCAAGCTGAGTGCTAGTCCATTTTTTTTAAAGCTAGTTGCAGAGCAATAAGTACAATGTGGTCCAATATTAAGAGGAGGAGTGGCCGGGAGTGGTGGGTCACGCCTGTAATCCTAGCACTCTGGGAGGCCAAGGCAGGCGGATTGCTCGAGGTCAGGAGTTCGAAACCAGCCTGAGTGAGACCCCGTCTCTACTAAAAAATAGAAAGAAATTAATTGACCAACTAAAATATATATATACAAAAAATTAGCCTGGCATGGTGGCGCATGCCTGTAGTCCCAGCTACTCGGGAGGCTGAGGCAGTAGGATCGCTTGAGCCCAGGAGTTTGAGGTTGCTGTTAGCAAGGCTGATGCCACTGCACTCACTCTAGCCTGGGCAACAAAGCGAGACTCTGTCTCAAAAAAAAAAAAAAAAAAAAGAGAGAAGGAGAGAAAATCCTACATACCCAAATTATACTTGCATGCTTCTAGATAAAGCAGGGGTGGGAGTAAGGGGGACGGGAGATAATATTTTATTATTGGAATTGTTACAATAAGTATTAAGATAGAATTTTAAAAACCAATAAAGTTTTAAAAAGAAAAATTGTATTTTTATTATTAAAAAGTATTTATTTAAATGAACTTCAGCACTCCCGGGAATTCTCTTTATTATGTTGGGGAAAAGCTGCAAAAAGATAAACTAGGTTGGGCGCCATGGCTCACGCTTATAATCCTAGCACTCTGGGAGGCCAAGGTGGATTGCTTGAGGTCAAGAGTTTGAGACCAGCTTGAGCAAGAGTGAGATCTCATGTTTACTAAAAATGAAAAATTAGCTGGGTGTCAAAGCAGCAGCCTATAGTTCCAGCTATTTGGGAGGCTGAGGCAGGAGGATCACTTGAGCCCAGGAGTTTGAGGTTGCTGTGAGTTATGATGAGGCCACTGCACTCTACCCGGGCGGACAGAGTGAGACCCTGTCTCGCACACACAAAAAATATAAACTAAAAGCATTGCTGAAAAAGAAAGAAAACTAAAATAGACCCATTTATTGGAACATCAGGTTGTAGGTGTTGCTCCAAGAGTAAAACTCTCCCAACAGGAGAAATCAGATTTGCAGAACTTAAATGAGAGCATTTCTGTGGATGCTATCTTAGGGAAACAATGCCTCAAAAATGAGATTTTAAAATATATGTTAAAACAAAACAAAAAACCCACCAAACTTATCATGGGTTAGCAAAATAGCTTTTAAACACACACATATGATATATTCAGGAAATTGGCTTTAGAGTAAAAAAAAAAAAACTTATTAGATCACAAAGAGGTCTACATAATGTTCCGCTCCAATTATCAATCTGAGCTGTCAAGTCAGAGGTGTCCTGGCCCAGTGAAATTCTAGCACCTAAACTTTGCCCTCGGGACCAGATGTCAAGTTAAAATTGTCTTGAAGAACAGATATTCTGTACCCTGTTCTCAGAACTTTGAATAAAAGAATTATTATTTTAGTTCTGAAACTGTCTACCTGGAAAGGAACCAGGAAAAAGAAAGAAAAACATGCAATGGGAGAATGAATGTACGGGCAGCAAAGACAGGTAAAATGAACCCTCCAAACAGTTCACTTTCTTTCCAAAAGTATCAAGTATGAAACCCTATCTCAAACAAAAATAAAAATAAAAAAATAATACCAATGTGTCAAGGTCATAAGTTTTTAAGTTCCGAATGAGAGAGATCTATTCCACCATTTGCTGGTTGTGTCATTCTTGACACTGATGAAAAACCTCTCTGGCCCTCGATTTCTTCATCTATAAAACAGGGATAACAATACTGTCGAGTTCACGGGCTTGTAGTGAGGATGGGATGAAATAGTAAATATGAAGAGAGTAGCCTGACGCCTGGCATGTCATACACGCGTAGTGATGATCATTGTGGTGGCCGCCACCGCCACCAGCACCAGAATCAATTTTATTCCCTTAAGAAGTGACTAAACCATAGATGTCGAGCAACTGGGAAGCCTGGGGAGCCATTTACTGTTTTTACAGTTCTGTTAACATCCTAGAGCAAAAATAAGGCTGTGACACACCCAGTTTACACCCTATGGCATTGGGAGTAGTGGTTTATTGCCAATGATTCCCAATTATCTACTGCTATTAGCACATGAGTAAATAATATACTCAGTTCGTCTTTCAATTTGCTGCTGCCAATATAGTCTTAACTTTTCTAGGCATAACTTCAAGGCTGACACCTCCATCTGTCTCTGTGTGCGGACAGCCTACATGAAAGTCACCACCAACACAAGTGTACAGTACATAACTTGGGACACTTTTTAAAAAATTAAATTGAGCCTTCCCAACTAATATAGTCATGATGTTTTTTCAACTATAAGCAGGTATGTTCCATTATGATTGGAGTTAACATATTTTCAACCATAATGCAGAAAAATGGAGCTAGAAAGGCCCTAGGGACACTTTGGAAATACCCTAGTTCAAACCTCCTGTTGTACAGATGAGTAACTTAAGGCCGAGGAAGGGGAAATCATTCATTTGTCTAAAGTCACACAATAGATGAGGGGAAAAGCCGATGAATGCTCCCCGGGCTTCAGCTCATCCCAGTGACTGCTCTCTAGACTGTCAGGCTCAGAGGATGCCAGGAGATCCCACTGTGCCCATTACCCAGATGCCTGCCCTGTGCCCACTGTCTTTTGACCTGGCCCTCTGGGGCCCTGTTCCAGTCCCTTCCGGCCCCAGCTCACGTGGTAAAGGGTCCGTAGGCCAGACCGTGCAGGTCCCGGTGCTCCTTCCATAGCTCCATGTCGTTCCGTATTGGGTACTTGCCCTCTTGCCGCATCACTTGCTCCATGAGTGGGGCACTGGCCAGGTTCACAAACGTCCGAGGCCCTATGCTGGACATCCAAATGGGACCATACTTGGCCTTGTTCAGCATCTGCAGGGTTCAACCAAAGCTGAATAACTGGGCCCAGCCGGGCAGACACTTCTGGGCGAGGAAAGAGGATGGGGCGGGGTGGTCTGATAGCTGTACTAGAACGAGTGGGCCAGGTAATGTACATTGTGTAACAGGTAGGCACTGGGATGGCCTGTGGTTCCAGGGGAAGAGCACTAAAAAAATGGGCACACAAGGAGCTAGAATATTGGGAGCAATGAGTTATCTGGTGGAACTGGGGGAATTGAGGTCCTTGGAGGAAGGAGTGTTTGGGAAAATGGCATATGTGGCACGCTGAGGTATGTTGAGGTTTGGGGTCCAGCATTTTAGGGAAACTGAGCCCTTTAGTGAAGTGTGGTATAAAGACTATGGCTTCTTCTTCATGCTATTTAAATCTATGGCAGCTTGCTGTCAATGAGAAGAAGGTAAATGTCTGTGTAACCGATAAGAAAAAATAAATACAAGTAGAAACTACAGAAAAAACAAAAAGCTAGAAGACAAAGTCAGGGTACAAATATGAAGTAAGCAATGTGGTATGAAGTTTTTTTTTTTTTTTGAAAAATAAAAAAACTTATTGGTTGTGTTAAGTAATGTAATTCTCAAATATTTTATTTAGACTAAAGCATTTGACAATTCATAGCATCTATGAAATTGATATTGCTACAATGTTTTTGAAGCTGCTGAAAATGAGGGAGAAAAGAAATACATGTTGATTTTGGTGGGGTAAAATGTAAAAAGAAGCCGCAAATCCTGAGACTAAATATACTGTCTAAATTTACACCTACAAACAGAAAGAAAATAGAACATAGTGGTTTCCCAGGTACTTCATCTTTCATGATTTGTTAGTGAAGAGATTTTAAGAGGATCAGAATTTGCCCTAGCATAGAAATTAGGCCAAAGAGCTTCTGTAAAAGAGACATGAAAATTATTACACAGAAGAGGGCAATCATTCAAATTATAGAAAGAAACCTCACCCAACCCATAGTCCAGAAAATGCCAACCTTACTGGATGTTACTATTGGCATTACAAATTGGATTCTCCTAGGACCAATGCACCCTAACTGCCCCCCATATATCACCCAGTTGCCCAGACGCCACCCTGAACTAATGGCTATCTAAATAAGAATATGTAATATTTGTATTTCTAGAGAAATATTGCATGGGCAGATATGGAACTAATTACAGTGATTACTATGGGAGGGTCGGGGCACAGCAATGGGAAACTGCTTAACGTATATCATATGTTATATTGTTTTGAGTTTTAACTATGATAATGTATTACCTGTTCAAAAGGTTTAAAATACCTGTTTAAAAAGTATTACCTGTACCTTCTAAGATCTAAAGGGAAAAAAAGAAATAATATTTTCTGAAAGAGTAAGTCACCTGCCACTGATCAGATAATTCCAGAAGGCAGGAAAACTTCACTGAACCTCTGAATTCATACAAACGCTCTTTAGATTTATAAGTGGGCCCTACACATATTCGTTTTCCTTTGAATGAGTTTTGCTGGTTTTTCTTAAAGTTTCCTTTTAAAAAAATATTTACATACAGGTCTATTTTTCTTTATTAAATTCCTTAGGAGATGTATCCTGAAAGTAGGCTTAATTTGTGCTTCTAGTTTAGTTTAAGACATTAATAATAATAATGCACATATTTAACAGGTGCATAAAAAATAAAATTGCACATATTCCCACAGGGCTGATCATAAACCAGACACTGTTCTAAGCACTTTACTTACATTAGTTCATTCGATGTTTGGAGTAGGTTTAACATTACCATGATTTTGCAGATGAGGAAACTGAGGCCCAAAGAAAGTGCTCAAGGTCACTTTACCAGTAAGTGGCAGAGGCAGAATTCAAACTCAGACCACCTGGCTGGAGGCCATGCTTTTGACCACTTACCCCACGCATCCCTGAGAAAATGACTATGCCCTTGTAACTGGGCACAAACTTAAGGCCCTTTAAAAATATGTGCTGTTTTAAAACCACAATAACTATGCAATAACCCAGGGCTCCTCGACTGTGGCACTGTTAACATTCGGGGCTGGCTAATTCTATGTTGTGCAGACTGTCATGTGCATGCAGGATGTCCAGCAGCATTCCGGGCCTCTATCTACCAGTACTCTGCCCCCTCTGAACTGTGACAACCAAAAATGTTTCCAGACTGTGCCAAAATGTCCTCTGGGGCGGGGGGGTGGGGTGGGTGGGGGGGGTGGCAGGCAAAATCACCCCAGGTTGAGAACCACTGCAATAAATCCACCCTCTTAATATGTCTCTTAATTCTTTAATTTTAGAGGACTCTTCTTAAGAAATAATATATCATTTTGAAGAAATATTTATCTAAAGTTTGGTTTCTTTTCATTCCATTAAGTTCAAGTAAAATTACATTTAATATATTAATAAAAATGTGAACAGTGGTTACCTCAGTGGTGGTAAACAACACTTTACAGAAAAACTTATTCTTCTTTTTACTGTGATTTGCTTTTCAAATTTTCCACCATGATCTTGGAATCAGAAAAAAAAAACCAGACTAGATAAATAACCATGTGCTCGGGGACCAGCTTCTTCCCTGGAACGCAGAGCGTCTGCGACCATTTCCGGGCTGTCAGTGCGGAGGTTTCTGGGGCATTTCTCTCTTCGCCTAGGCCAGCCTTCCTCCTTCATACTCCTCTTCTCTGTTAGTTTACTTGGTGGAACTTAACAAGGATCTACTTATGTAAGAGGTTATTTTAGAAAGACACCAGGCCACTTGCTGAGAGACGTGTGCTGTGTCTGTGAGCCTACCATTAGGTCGTAACCCGAGCCAGTTGGAGAGTTCCAGCATTCTCAGATGGGTCTTGTCTAAGAGCCACTTCGCAGAACAGAGATCATCTTTCAGGATAAATGGGAGGGCTAGCCCCCAGTTTGCAAAACTCCAAAGCCGGAGAGTGTTGAATCCAGTCGACATTCATTTATTAAGCTCATAACCTGTTCTTCTTATACTGTTCTAGGGGCTATGGCTAGCAGTAAGCACAGCATAAAAGACCTACCCTTAGAGAATTTACTTCTTAGTGCATGAGCCAGACAGATGAGAATGTGATTACATATGCTCCTAAATTATCCTCTAATTAGTTTGTGGATGTCTTGTCCCTTTAACTAGATTGAAAATCCTTGAGAGCAGAAACCATGTCATACTTCTTTATGATCTCCCATATTGCTTGACACACTGCTAAGCACATTACAGACACACAATAAATATTGAACAGTTGTCAATGAATCAAGCAGAAAAAAATAAGTTGCAGACAATGAAAAGAATATGAGAAAGACAGAGACAGACACAGAAAAGAGGGAGGGAAGAGGACATACAGGAAACTGGCAACAATGGCTCCTCTAGGGGTGGGCATTATTTTTAAGAACCAGGAAGAACAAGCTGAAATGGAAATTAAGAAAGTAAGTCCATTTACAATAATCTCTGTTATGGACTGAATGTTTATGTCCCCTCCAAATACATATGTTGAATCCATAACCCCAAGTGTGGTTGTATTTGAAGATGGGGCCTCTAAGGAAGAAATTAAGGTTAAATAAGATCATAAGGATAGAGCCCCGATCTGCTAGGATTAGTGTCCTTATAATAGGAGACACTAGAGAGCTTGTTCTCTCTCTACGGGCAAGCACCGAGGCAAGTCCATGTGAGGACAGAGGGAGAAGGCAGGCGTCTACAAGCCAGGAAGAGAGCCCTCACCAGAAACCAACCATGCTGGCACCCTGATCTCTGACTTCTAGCTTCCAGATCTGTGAGAAAATAAATTTCTTCAATAAATTGTTATTTAAACAATCTAATCTGTGGTATATGGCTACCCAAGCAAACTAATACATACCATCCAAAAGAATAAAATACCTAGGAATTAATTTAACTAAGGAAGTGAAATAATTGCATACTGAAAACTGTAAAACAATGTGAAAGGAAAAAAAAAATTTTTTTGAGACAGAGTCTTACTGTGTTCCCCAGGCTACAGTGTCATGGCAACAGTGTAGCTCACAGCAACCTCAAACTCCTGGGCTCAAGTGATCCTCCTGCCTCAGACTCCCCAGTAGCTGGGATCACAGGCAGGCACCACCAAGCCTGCCTAATATTTTCTATTTTTAGTAGAGATGGGTCTTGCTCTTGCTCAGGCTGGTCTCAAACTCCTGAACCTCAAGTGATCCTCCCACCTTAGCCTCCCAGAGTGCTAGGATTACAGGCCTGAGCCACCACACCCAGCCTGCTAAAGGAAATTAAAGACCTAAGCAAGTAGAAAGACATCCATGTTAATGTATTGGGAGACTTAATATTATTAAGATGGCAGTACTCCCAAAACAATCTACAAATGCAATGTAATTTCCATAAAAATTCTAATGGGCTTTCTGCAGAAATGGAAATGCTAATCTTCAAATTCATATGGAACTACAAGGTATCCTGAATAGCCAAAACAATATTGAAAAAGAAAAAAAAGTTAGAATATTCTCATTTTCTGATTTCCAAATTCACTACAAAGCTACAGCAATCAAAGCAGTATGATACTGGCATAAAGACAGACATATAGGCCGGGCATGGTGGCTCACGCCTGTAATCCCAGCACTCTGGGAGGCCGAGGTGGGCGGATTGCTCTAAGTCAGGAGTTCGAAACCAGCCTGGGCAAGACCCCATCTCTACTAAAAATAGAAAGAAATTAATTGACCAACTAAAAATATATATATACAAAAAATTAGCCGGGCATGGTTAATGCCTGTAGTCCCAGCTACTTGGGAGGCTGAGGCAGGAGGATCACTTGAGCCAGGAGATTGAGGTTGCTGTGAGCTAGGCTGATGCCACGGCACTCACTCTAGCCTGGGCAACAAAGTGAGACTCTGTCTCAAAAAAAAAAAAAAAAAAAAAAAGACAGACATATAGACTAATGGAATGCAACTGGGAGTCCAGAAGTAAAACTGAACATCTACGTCAATTGATTTTTGACAAGGGTGCCCAGACCATTCAGTGGGGAAGGAAAAGTCTCTTCAAAAGATGATGCTGGGACAATTGAATAACCAAATGCAAAAGAATGAAGTTGGACCCCTCCCTCACTCCATATATAAAAGTTAACTCAAAATGGATCAACAACCTAAATATAAGAGCTAAAACTGTAAAACTTTTGAATAAAACATAGGGGCAAATATTCATTACCTTGGACTTGGCAATGAATTCTTAGATTCGATACCAAAGGCAGGAGCAATAAAAAAAAATAGATAAATAGGACTTCATAAAAATTAAAAACTTTTGTGTATCAATGGACATTAGTAAGAATGTGAAAAGACGGCTGGGCGTGGTGGCTCACGTCTGTAATCCTAGCACTCTAGGAGGCTGAGGTGGGTGGATTGCTCAAGGTCAGGAGTTCAAAACCAACCTGAGCAAGAGCGAGACCCCGTCTCTACTATAAATAGAAAGAAATTAATTGGCCAACTGATATATATATAAAAAATTAGCCGGGCATGGTGGCGCATGCCTGTAGTCCCAGCTACCCGGGAGGCTGAGGCAGAAGGATTGCTCGAGCCCAGGAGTTTGAGGTTGCTGTGAGCTAGGCTGACGCCACGGCACTCACTCTAGCCTGGACAACAAAGCGAGACTCTGTCTCAAAAAAAAAAAAAAAAGAAAAAGAAAAACAGAAAATAAAAAGTGTTGGTGAGGATGTGGAAATTGGAACCCTGGTCATTGCTGGCAGGAATATAAAGAGGATGCAGCTGCTGTGGAAATGTGTGGCAGTTTCTGGAAGAGCTGAGCATAGATGGAATTACCACATGATGCAGCAATTCCACTCCTACGTATATAACCAAGAGAAGTGAAAACACGTTCAAACAGAGACTTGTATGTGAATGTTTATAGCAGCCTTACTTATACCAGCCAGAAGGTAGAAACAACTCAAATGACCATCAGTGAATGAAACAATAAATTGTGTATATACATACAATGGAATATTATTCAGCTATAAAAAGGAACAAACTACTGATTTATGCTACAACTTGGATGAACCTTGAAAACATTTGCTAGGTGAAAGAAGCCAGACACAAAAGATCACAGATTGTGTAGTTGTTTTTATATGATTTTTCTTAATAGGCAAATCTATTGAGACAAAAAGTAGATGAAAGTTTACCAGCAGGTGGTGGGAGAGGGCAATGAGGAGTGATTAAGTAATGGGCATGGGGTGTTTTTCTGGAGTAGTGAAAAATTATTGCTTTTTTTTTGTTGTTATTTCAAAGTATTATGGGTGTACAAATGATTTTGGTTACAAGGATTGTTTTGCAATGCTTGAGTCAGGGTTATAAGTATGCTCGTCACTCAGATAGTGTTCATTGTACCTGTTAGGTAGATTTTCGCACATCCCCTCCTCCCCCATCCCTCCTGAATGATTTCCATTGAGTTATACTTTTCTTTATGCACATGTGTGATCACTGGTTAGTTCCAATTTATAGTGAGTACACGTGGTGTTTGTTTTTCCATTCTTTAGATACTTCACTTAGGAGAATTGTCTCCAGTTCCATTCAAATTGTTGCAGAAGGCATTAAGTCATCCTTCTTCATGGCTGGGTAGTATTCCATGGTATATATACACTACATTTTGTTAATCCACTCATGAATTGATGGGCATTTGGGTTGATTCCACATCTTTGCAATTATGAATTGTGCTGCAATAAACATTCAAGTGCAGATGTCTTTTTGATAAAATCACTTCTTTTCCTTTGGGTAAATACCCAGTGGTGGGATTGCTGGATTGAATGGTAGGTCTACTTTTAGTTCTTTGAGAAATCTCCATACTGTTTCCCATAGAGGTTGTACTAATTTGCAGTCCCATCAACACAGCAGAGTTCCTGTCTCTCTGCATCGACTCCAGCATCTGTTGTTTTTGGACTTTTTAATAAAAGCCATTCTAACTGGGGTAAGGTGATATCTCATTGTGGTTTTAATTTGCATTTCCCTGACGATTAGTGACGCTGAACATTTTTCATATGTTTATTAGCCATTTGTCTGTCTTCTTTTGAAAAGCTTCTGTTCATGTCTTTTGCCCACTTTTTTATGGGTTGTTTGATTTTTTTCTTGCTGATTTGCTTGAGTTCTGCGTAGATTCTGGTTATTAGCCCTTTATCAGATGTATAGCTTGTGAATATTTTCTCTCATTCTGTAGGCTGGTTATCTATTTGCTCTGTTGATTGTTTCTTTGGCTGTGCAGAAGTTTTTTAATTTGATCAGGCCCCATTTATTTATCTTTGTTGTTGCTGTGATTGCCATTGGGGTCTTCTTCATAAATTCTTTTGTCTAGGCTGATATCTAGAAGAGTTCTTCCAACATTTTCTTCTAGAATTCTTCTGGCTTCATGTGTTACATTTAGGTATTTTATTCATCTTGAATTAATTTTTGTGAGTGGTGAGAGATATGGATCCTGTTTGATTGTTCTGCATGTGGCTATCCAGTCGTCTCAGCACCATTTATTGAACAGGGATTCTTTCCCCCAGTGTATATTTTCTGCTTTGTCAAAGATCAATTGGCTTTATGTGAAAAGTTTTGAAACTCCAGAGAGGTGGTGGTTGCACAACATTGAGAATACACTAAATGCTGTTGAATCATATACTTTAACATGGTTAATTGTATGTGATGTGAGTTTCACCTCAAAAAAATTTCCTGTTTAAGCTTAGAAGAAATTTGTGGTATTTTAAAACCTCCAGAGCCTCAGCAAGAACTCTGCCATGGGCAAAAGATTGTCCCCAGAAAAGAGAGAACAGAAAGGGACTGAGGAACCATCCTTGGTTCCAAGGTTTCTTCTCACGAAGATCAAGGAGAAAAGATGACCAAACTGGCCTTGCCTGTCCCGCATCAGGTCCCAGGCCTAGATTGAAAAGCAGGCTTGGAGGGGTCTTGGTTCACTTGTTTATCTGCTCTATGAAGAACGCACTGGCAGAGTGTCTCTTTTCTATAGGAACTGGAGTAGTATTTTCTCCCAGCAACAAGCTGGTAGTGGGCAGCCTTCTGGAAGAGTGAACAGAAACATGAAGGCTTCCTCGCCTTTGACAAGCTGCCAGGAGGTGGTTGCAAAAAGCAGCAGGAATCTGTGTATCCTGAGAATCAGTTCAAGCATCTACGAATGAGCAAGAAAAAGCTTCACAAAAAGTAAATGATGAATAATCGGCAGATAGAGGGAGCAAGGGTCACAGAACGAAAGTAGTTTCTTGACATCTTAGACTAGTTTTAAATAAAAGGGAACAGACAGGCCGGGTGCAGTGGCTCACGCCTGTAATCCTAGCTGTCTGGGGGGCCAAGGTGAGAGGATCGTTCAAGGTCAGGAGTTCGAAACCAGCCTGAGCAAGAGCCAGACCCTGTTTCTACCAAAAATAGAAAGAAATTTACTAGACAACTAAAAATATATATACAAAAAATTAGCCGGGCATGGTGGCACATGCCTATAGTCCCAACTACTCAAGAGGCTGAGGCAGGAGGGTTGCTTGAGCTCAGGAGTTTGAGGTTATTGTGAGCTAGGCTGATACCACAGCACTCTAGCCCAGTCAACAGAGTGAGACTCTGTCTCAAAAGAAAAAAAAAAAAAGAGGGAACACACACAAATCAACAAATGTCATTAAAGCAGCTAGTTGATTATTTGGGGGAGAATATATAATAGTGACAACTCACATGCATGTTCATTGCTGGCCTAAAGAGTGCTGTAAGTAGGAATTAGAAAGAAGTGCTCACTCTGGGTGTGTGCAGCTGCAGCCCAGCCCCGGGCAAGCCCAGTGCTCCGTTCCTGCTCCTCACATGACCCCTTCGTTGGGCCCCTGTGCATGGGCCTCCCATCATGCACAGAAATTAATCCCAGATGGAATAAATATTTTAAAAGAAACTACAAAAAGACAAGAAGAAAGTATGGATGAATACCCTATTTAAAACCCATTAGAATAATAGACACAAGGACAAAAATAGGGAATTTATGAAAGAAGAAATAAAAATAGTAAATCTATGTGAAAAATACATTCAATCTCACAAATAAGGACAAGCAGAATATATGTCACAAAGACATACCATTTTCAACTGTGGTATTTGCAGAGTGTTTTGTTTGTTTGTTTGTTTGTTTTTTAACGGGAATGCCCTTTGTCATGCAAAACTACTGCCTTTGCAACTTTTCTGGAGGAGGACAATTCAGCAGTCAATGCACATCAAAGCCCTGATCAAAAATACTTTATCACAACAATTCCAGTTTAGGATTTTTATTCTAAGGAAATAATTGAGGATATACACAAGTATTTAGTGGTAGATATATTTATCAAAGCTTTATATAATACATTAAAAAATCTAAGTGTATAACAATAGGGTCTAGTTCCAGCTCAACACTACCAGGCTGCGTGACTTGGCCATAGCACCCTTAACCCGTATCCATATACACAAGGGCTTGGGACCAGCCTTCCCTGAGCCCTGACCATGGATTGCCTTGAGATCTTCCCAGAACATGGAAGAATGAGAGGCCTATGAGGAGCTGCTATGAGGCCATCTCCCACTTCCTACTCTCCAGCCTGTCCCCATGGGGCTGGGAGGTGTCATGAGACTTCTCATCACCTCCCAGGTTCTGGGCTTTCTGCCCTGCCCCCCTCAGGAAAGGGCTGCAGAACATAAAACCCCTTAGCTACAGTCCCAGCAAGGGGGGTACCCTGCAATTTGCATTGCAGTCATCTGTCCCCTTGTGTTTTGCTGCTGTCCTTTTGGGTGTGTGGGACAAAGATCTTGGAGAACTGGCACTTTTGGCTGCTTCTTTTCACTGTGGAAGTGATAAACTGTCTAAATCTAAAAGTGACTCCTTGTATCTTTAGTAGACAAATCTGCCAGGCCTAGGCCTTGCCTTGTCTACTATGTGTGAATTTGACATATTTGGTTCCCTACGTGACACTGGTAAAGTTACAATGCCCTTTCTGAGGACATGGGGCCACAAGAGACAGGTTAGGAGATAACATAGATTCCAGGGAGCTGGCAGCATGTGTTCTGGCTTAAGTGGGTGGGCAGTGGGGTGGGCGGGCCCTCCCACTAGGGGATTGTGCAAGCCAGGGTAGGCGGCTTAAGGCTCCTAAAGTCTCAAGAGGCAGAAGAATAGGAGTTTTCCCACGGTCCTATCTACTCTATTTATATTAATAAACCTTTGAAGATCAAGCAGCTACAGGCATCACGGAAAGCAGCCTCTTGACTGCGTTAAGTTGCTAAACAGGTGTTTGCTGAAGGCGAGTGAACGTATGTGCAGAGCTGTGCTTGCTGGTGGAGCTGCTCCCACCCCTCTGCCCCGCATTCCCTGAGCTTTCAGTTACTGTATAACTCCTGGAATGCCTGTGTTAAAACCTTACGGTCTTTGTTTCTGTAAAATGCCATTACTAGTTGGAGGAAAGAATTTGCAGTGAAGTGGGAACAAATGCAAAACTGAGAGGCCCATGAGCCAATCCCTCCTGTGCACTGTTGCGAAATGCGCTGATCAGTATCGAAATACGTTCAGAAGTGTTAGGAAAATGCCTCTGATGTGTAGCTTTCATTGTGTGCTGATATCTTGTTGCTTGGCAAGTTCAAAGTCTCAGCAGGAGTGATTAGTAAAGCCGCAAAGCAAAGGACTGGGGCTGGGGTGCTGCTTGATGAGTAAACTAGCCCCAAACAATGTAGGTGGAGTCATAATACTGAACCCCTTTGACAAAGAGAAACCGCTGTGGTTCACCAGACAAAAACACAAAAGTTGTACCTGCAAAACAGGCCACACCACGGGGGTTTTTGCCACACCTGCTCCTGACAGATTGACTACGTGGGGTTTTTAACCCCTTCCTCCCCGTGGCTGATAAGGTCACAACACCCTTTTGGAAAAAAGACAGCGAGACCCGTGAGGCTGACTAGCAAGGTATGGGACAGGATCCCCACGGGCAGGGACAGACCCGGCTGCTGGTGTGTTTAGTGACAAGAGGGACGGGGGTTCTTTGACCATTGATGAGTTGTGCTGGTGTCTAGAGTTGAAGGGGGAGCAATTCTCCTACCACAGCCTCCCAAAGTTCTAGGATTACAGGCATGAGCCGCCATTCTCAGCGTTGTATGTTGAAGTCGTAAGCCCCAGTACATCAGAATATGACCTTTTTTGAAGATAGGGTCTTTATAGACATAATCGAGATAAATTTGGTCATTAGGGTGGGTCCTAATCTGATATGACTGGTGGCCTCATGAAAGGGGGAAATTCAGAGGCAGACACACATTCATGCAGAGACAATGCCATGTGAACGTGAAGACAGCCACCCACATCCAAGAAGAGAGGCCTGAAATAGATCCTCCCCTCACAGCCCTCAGGAAAAACCCACCCAGCCAACACTTTGACTTTGAACTTTCAGGCTCCAGAACTGTGAGACACTAAATTTCTGCTGTTTAAGCCACTCTGTTTGTGGTACGGCAGTCACGGTTCTCTTCAGTCAACCTTGGTCCTAAGATATTAAGTGGAAAATTCCAGAAACAAAAAGTGCGTAAGTTTTAAAGTGAGTGCTGTTCTGAGCAATGTCAATTCTAAATTAAGACTGCTGAGGGGGTCGGGGGGAGGAATGGCAGGGGCAATATATGTAACCCTAACAATATTTCCACCCCCGTAATATGATAAAATGAAAGTTAAAAAAAAAAAAAAAAAGACTGCTGAGGCAGAAATAATTTGATAAACGTTCATTGGAAGCCAAATGTGAGGATCAACCTAGGAAGACGCACCAACAAAGTTGGGAGTATTCTGGAGCCTGTTACAAGTTGGAAGCTTTTACAGGAAGGTTTAGAAGGAAGGGGGACTCCTAATACCGAGTGTGCCCTTCTTCAGTGGTGGGTACAATGCAGCGCTTACAATCACTGGACACAGATCTCAACACACAGGCGCTAAAATGTCTACACACAAGACAATCAGGCCAGGCGTGGTGGCTCACGCTGTAATCTTAGCACTCTGGGAAGCCCAGGCAGGAGGATGCTTGGGGTCAGGAGTTCCAGACCAGCCTGAGCAAGAGCAAGACCCTGTCTCTACTAAAAATAGAAAACTTAGCTGGGCATTGTGCCTCAGGAACTGAGGCAGGAGGATCTCTTGAGCCCAGGAGTTGTAGGTTGCAGTGAGCTATGATGACTGAAACTCTGTCTCCCCCTCCCCCAAAAAAGACAATCAGTAAAACTTCATAATTCAGAAATATATCAGCATTCTTTTCAACGTCAGTGGGTCATATATTAATCAGTATATCAACAATTTGAGGAATTCACAGTAAGATTCTTTATTAGGGAGAGGGCAGGATGTCACCATGAATCACAAGACTTCCTTAAGACTGGTTAATTTGGAAGCGTGTACTTTTCAAGTAAACAGCCAAATGTAACCTGTAGGTTATCAGTAAATGTGATAAAATCTCACACCATCTTGCCCCATCTTGCCCAGAATGTGAGTCCCCTGTGTTTCCCGGGACAAAGGTCATCTTTTCAATGTTTCCATGCTGTAAAATCTACTCTCCTGTCACTTAGTGACCATCTCAGTTATCAGATTCACTGTCACAGTACCACAGTGACAGTCTCTTGCCTTCTAGTAACCTTTATTTTACTTAATAATATCCCCAAAGCGCAAGAGCAGTGATTCTGGCAATGCTGATATCCCGTAGACATCTCAATGAGATATCTAAAAAGAGATGTCATAAAGTGCTCCTTTAAGTGAAAAGGTAGAAGTTCTCAACTTAACAAGGAAAGAAAGGCTGGGCACGGTGACTCACACCTGTAATCCCAGCTTTGGGAGGCTGAGGCAAGTGCATCATTTGAACACAAGAGGTCGAGGCTGTAGTGAGCTATGATTGTGCCACTGCACTGCTGCCGGGGTGACAAATGGAAAAGGCATTTAATTTGTGGGTGGAACACATGACCAGAAATGTCTTCAGATTGATGGCAACATGTTGCACCAGAAAGCATTGAGCTACAAAAACTTCAGCAAGGAATCCCGTTAAATAGTGACACCAAGCCATTTATAGAAAGTAAAGGATGGTGACACAGATTCAGGAATGCAGGTCAATAATAGCCTAATAAGTCAGAATGCCCACTTCATTCACCCCACTTCATCACAAGAAAAAGGGCAAGCACAGTAAAGTAAGATTTTTTTTTTTTTTAAAGAGACAGAGTCTTGCTCTGTCACCCATGCTGGAGAGTAGAGGCATGATCATAGCTCACTGCTGCCTCGAACTCCTCTGCTCCAGTGCTCTCCTGCCTCAGCCTCCCAAGTAGCTGGGACTACAGGTGTCACCACCACACATAGCTACAAGAAATTATTTTGAAAGAAGGAGAGAGGGAGAGAGAGAGAGAAGGGGACACCATGTTCACATAACTCTTATTACAGTATATTGTTATAAATGCTCTATTTTATTATTAGTTGTTAATCTCTTATTGTGCCTAATTTACAAATTAAACTTTATCATAGGTATGTATGTATAGGAAAAAACAGCGTATATAGGGTTCGGTACTATCTGTGGTTTAAGGCACCCGCTGGGGGTCTTGGAATGTCTGACCTGTGGATAAGGGGGGACTTCTGTACTTTGTTATGGCAGCCTGAGCAAATTAATATACAGAGAATAGGAGACCAACTGATGGTCCAGACTTGTCTCAGTCTGTTTGAGCTGCTATAACAAAATACCATAGACTGGGTGGCTTATAAATAACAAATATTTATTTCTCACAGTTCTGGAGACTGGGAAGTCCAAGATCAAGGTGCCAGCAGATTCAGTGTATAATATGGGCCCACTTCCTGGTTCATAGATGGTGACTTCTGGCTGTGTCTTCACATGGCAGAAGGGGCAAGGGAGCTCTCGTGGGGCCTCTTTAATAAGGGCATTGATCCCATTCATAAGGGCTCAGCTCTCATAAACTAATTACCTCCCAAAGGCTCCACTTCATTATACCATCATATTGAGGATTAAATTTCACCATATGGGCCCAGGCGTGGTGGCTCACGCCTGTAATCCTAGCACTTGGGGAGGCCCAGGCTGGAGGATCGCTCAAGGTCAGAAATTCGAAACCAGCCTGAGCAAGAGTGAGACCCCGTCTCTACTAAAAATCGAAAGAAATTAATTGGCCAACTAAAAAATACATAGAAAAAAATCAGCCAGGCATGGTGGCACATGCCTATAGTCCCAGCTACTCAGGAGGCTGAGGCAGGAGGATTGCTCGAGCCCAGGAGTTTGAGGTTGCTGTGAGCTAGGCTGACTCCACCACACTCTAGCCCGGGCAACAAAGTGAGACTCTGTCTCAAAAATAAATAAATAAATAAATAAATATATTTCTTTGGTTGTGGTGGCAAAAAGAAAAAAAAATAAATAAATTTCAACATATGAATTGGGGAGGGGGACATAAACATTCAGTATATAGTAAGACTATAGGACCATATGGACCTGGCGATTATAGCCAGGGGGCCCCAAAAGAGGAGATTGATGGTTTGTCCAGGAGGGAAATTCTCTTTTGCTATCAAGCCATGACAGGGACAAAAAATTTAAAGCTCCAATTTGTAGCAACGTCAATCCCCAGTGAGGTCTGGCATTTACTGTGGACAGCAGGGAGAGGACCAAGAGGACCTGGACCCCATGCTGAGATCTGTGCTATTGGGACGGGTGTTGATCAGCGCCTCCCACCAACTCTCTACCCAGATCTTACCCCCTTCAAGATGACCAGGACTAAGAAAGAGGCCCAGAGGCCTTATGCACTGGCTAAGGAGTGATGGGGACTCAATGGCAACCAAGGTTGTCAAATCTTTGCAGCCTTTTTGGACACTGGGCCACAAGTCACTGAGGTACCAATAAATTACCCATGGGGATGGTCAAAAAATTACTTTAAAAGTCACTCTCAGATTGGGCAATGGACTGATGTGGTTTTGTAGGGCATTCATCAGTCTTCTCCAGAGAAACAGAAACTAGAGGATGTATGTATAAATAGAGATTTAGTTTACATAATTGGCTCATGTGATTGTGGGGGCCAGCAAGTCTAAGATCTGCCAGAAAAGCCAGCAGGCTGGAAGCTCCAGCAGAAGTCAGTGTTGCAATCTTGAGTCTGAAGGCAGTCGGGAGGCAGAATTCCTTCCTCTTCTGGGGACTTCAGTCTTTTCCCTTAAGACCTTCAACTGGTTGGATAAGGCCCACCCACATTATGGAGGATAAACTACTTTACTCAAAATCTACTCATTTAAATGTTAATCACATCTAAAAATTATCTTCACAGCAACATCTAGACTGGTGTTTGACCAAACAAGTGGGTGCCATCGCCTAGCTAAGTTGACATAAAATAAATGATCACAGCAGATGACCCTTCTCGGTCAATACAATGTATTGTGGAAATAGATGTGTTAAGTCCATGTAATACTTCTCTTGATTGTAAGGGGTGTTCCTAATGGGGAAGTGCCACAATTAGAACAGTGGTAGGGGGTCAAGTGGGCCACCAGGAGCCCACCCAGTTCTCTCAGCTCAGGCCTGCAATATCAGTAAAGCAGTACAGGATGCCAAGGAAAGAGGTGGGTGGGAGAAAAGATCACTGCCTTGATCCAAGAACTGCTAGAGACACACGCTTAAGGAAACTAGCCAGCAAGCTGTACAGACTGCCCTTCCACAAGGGCCAGTAAGCCCTAACGAGCATCTTGCGCTACACGTGTCAGTAACTAGCAATTATGCAGAATGGGGCCTGTGGCAAAAGATGTCACCACTAGGCAACTGCCATCTAGGGTGCTGAACATGGAGCTTGCCTGACATCACCACCCAGAATACCCCTCTGGGAGACAATTAACGGCTTGTTATTGAGCACTGGTGGACACTGAGAGGCTGACAAAGCAAAGTGTTGTTATGCCCTGACGTCCTTATCATGGGATGGGCAGAGATGAGAACACCAGCAAAATGGGTATTGCTTAACAAGCACCCCTCACTAAGTGCAAGTGGTATGTCCAGGAAAGAAGTAAAATAGTCCCCTCCAAATGTGCTGACTCAGATTCAGGGGCTATGCCTGCACCTTGGGTTTCGGGGGACTTCGGTGCACTGAGGTTCTCGACGACGCCTGGGCTTGGTTCATGGCTGGATCAGCTAAGCTAAAGACCTATGGGGGGATACTGGGCTGCTGCTGTGCGTCCCCAGCAAAAACTACCGGAAACTTGTGTGGGAACTGTTCAATGGACAGAGTTGGGAGTTGCAGCACCAGCCCTAGAAAAGACCGCCCCAAAATGCCCTTTGTTACATTTTCACTGATTGATGGTGGTGTGGGCTGGTGCCTGGCAGTGGGACAACTGAATGAGCAAGTCTCAGCATCTTCAGGGACAAACATCACAGAAGATCACACAAGATCCACGCCCCTGTTTGTGATCCAAGGGGATGCCTGCGGAAAAAGTCTCCTTAAGATAAACAGCGATGAAATCAATAAGCTGGTCAGACGATAGCCACATAGATACACCATTGCACAGGGCATGGTAATCCATGTGCAATTAAAGACTGGGCCCCAAAACAAGGCCTAGTGATTCCAGTGCATGAGGCAAACAAAGCCTGTCAAACATGCCCAGACTACCAGCTACATAGGCCAGTGTAAGGGAAACACTGGGGCACACAGTGAAGGATCCTGGATCTGATATAACCTGCCAAATAGCTTACATAGGTCCTCTACCATCCTCTCAAGGGTATCGCTGGGCATTGCCTGCAGTAGATACCTTTTAAAGGTATGGCACTGCCATCTCCATCCACAGAGCAGCTTGGGGACACACTATTCAAGAACCCTTAGATGACTATGCTACACACTAAGATTCCCTAAAACCATCCAGTCAGACAATGGTGCCACCTTTATAGCAAAAAGTACCCAGCAATTGGCAGCTACCCATGTTGGCTGGATTTTTCATGCCCCATACCATCCCCAAGCCGCAGGTACCAGGGACAGATGGAACAGAGGAATTGAAGAAGGTAACTGGACAATCAAGGCTTAGCTCCCATTGGTCACGTGCTTAAGAAAGTCAGTTTGGACTGTAAATATGGCAATTCAGCCGGGTGCGGTGGCTCACGCCTGTAATCCTAGCACTCTGGGAGGCCAAGGTGGGCGGATTGCTTGAGGTCAGGAGTTCGAAACCAGCCTGAGCAAGAGTGAGACCCCCATCTCTACTATAAATAGAAAGAAATTAATTGGCCAACTAATATATATAGAAAAAATGAGCTAGGCATGGTGGCGCATGCCTGTAGTCCCAGCTACTCAGGAAGCTGAGGCAGCAAAATTGCTTGAGCCCAGGAGACTGAGGTTGCTGTGAGCTAGGCTGATGCCACGGCACTCACTCTAGCCTGGGCAACAAAGCGAGACTTTGTCTCAAAAAAAAAAAAAAAATGGCAATTCACCAGAAGGGTAGCTCTCTTTTTTTTGTTGTTTGTTTTTAGATATTGTCTCATTCTGTTGTCTAGGCTAGAGTGCCAAGGCATCAGCCTTGCTCACAGCAACCTCAAACTCCTATGCTCAAGCAATCCTGTTGCCTCAGCCTCCTGAGTAGCTGGGACTACAGACGCCACCATGCCCGGCTAATTTTTTCTATATACTTTTAGCTGTCCAGCTAATTTCTTTCTATTTTTTTAAAAATAGAGATGGAGTCTTGCTCTTGCTCAGGCTGGTCTCAAACCCCTGAGCTCAAACCATCTGCCCGCCTCGGCCTCCCAGAGTGCTAGGATTACAGGTGTGAGCCACCACGCTGGCCTGGCAAGCTCCCTTTAAACTCAGTTTTTAATTATGACATTGAGGAGGTGAGAAGAGGCCCTGATTGGCTGTAAGAGACCCAACCACATAATGAATTCTTCTTCTACTATTTTTCTTTTCATGCCTACTTCTTGGGAAACCAGGCTACTGGAATTTCCAAGTAGCAAGAGTCAGGAAGTGAATGACCCTAACTTGGTGCTTCTTTTGCCACCAGCTATGCTTGCTGATCTTGGGCAATCATGGATCGTGATGATAATAATTATATATATATATATATATATACACATATACACATAGTTACAACATCTAAGATGGTCTCCATGTGGCCCATACATCTGGGGGTGGGAGATGTTCTAGGATGGTACAAGGTATACAAGGAAGAAACTACTGAGCCACCTGGGGACAAAGCAGAGCACATGTGTGGGTAGGACATGAGGAGGACTGAGGAAAAGGGTGAAGTGACAGCTGTAGGGACCGGTCATGCTAATTACATGGCTGTGGAAGGAGAACAACACTGTGGCTTGCAGGACCCTGGGGCCAACCCCAGGGGGTCAGGGGTGGAGGAAGGGACTATTGCTCTCTCTCTCAGCTCTCATCTATAGGACATCTAACCCAGACTGCTGCCACCACCCTCAACTTGACCACTGGCCAACAAGGAATCTGAATCTAAGAGCTCTTAGAAACTTTCCAACTGCCACAGACTTTGAAAAGGATCAGCTTCCACTAAAAACAACAGAACACGATTAACTTTCTGGACATTGATTTGGTCTCTTTGGTCTCATCCTGTTATTGTCAGCCTCTTTTGTACATTTGTCACAGATTGCTCCAAACTTCAGCACAGGTGGTAGTAGACAATGGTATTGCCCTGAACTTCCCATGGGCCAACTGCGGGGGTATGTGCAGCTGCCAACAGCTCTAGTTACCCTCCAGATGGGAAGCCTGGCAGCGGTCTGTCTTCTAGGTAGGCCTTATTAACCTACAGGGGTCATAACTGTATACAGTTGTGTCTGTTATTGCCTAAGACAAAAGATTTGGTGCAAGCCTCTATCAGTAAAGTTAATTAAAGTATCTGGGGAAGAGAGGAGGGGTAAAAACCTACCTAACAGGTACAACGAACACTATTTGGGTGATGGGCACACTTACAGCCCTGACTAAAGCATTATAAAAGCTATCCATGTAACAAAAATGTTTGTGGCCAGACATGGTAGCTTGTACCTGTAATCCTAGCACTCTGGGAGGCTGAGGCAAGAGAATCACTTGAGCTCAGGAGTTCGAGACCAGCCTGAGCAAAAGCAAGACCCCATCTATACTGAAAAAAAATTATCCAGGACTGGTGGCGTGCACCTGTAGTCCAGCTACTTGGGAGGCTGAGGCAGAAGGATTGCTTGAGCTCAGAAAGTTTGACATTGCAGTAAGCTATGATGATGCCACTGCACTCTACCCTGGGCAACAGAGTGAGCCCCTGTCTCCAAATAAATAAATAAATAAAACCCAAAAAATTTGTACCCCCTAATATTTCAAACTAAAAAAAATTAGAGTATCTGATAGGGGTAGCCTATGCTCCTGAGAATTGGTGGAGCTGTAATGGAATGGCCCCAATCTGGCAACCTTGCACGTGGCCATGCATACAAAGACTTGAACCACAGCCAATAAGTTCTGGCAGAACACTATGATCCTCCTGGAACAGGAATGGATGGCTGTTATGAAGCCACTTCCCACTCACCTTTCTAAGTCACCTGGGAGGCAGTCATGAGATAATGTTTCATTGGGCTCCCTCCTGGGTTCTGATGAAAGACAAGCTTTCTGCCCCACCCCCCTCAGAAGAGCTGCAGAATATATAACCCCTCAGCAGCATCTTTCATTGCAATCATCTGTCCCCTTGTATTTTGATGTTGTCCTTTTTGTCATATGGGACAAGGATCTTGGGAAGCTGGCACCTTTCGCTTGTTCTTCTTTTCACTGTCTATGTAATTAATAAACTGTCTAGGCCGGGCACGGTGGCTCAAGCCTGTTATCCTAGCACTCTGGGAGGCCGAGGCGGGCGGATTGCTCGAGGTCCGGAGTTCGAAACCAGCCTGATCGAGACCCCGTCTCTACTAAAAATAGAAAGAAATTAATTGACTAACTAAAATATATATATATATATATATATATATATATACAAAAAATTTGCCGGGCATGGTGGTGCATGCCTGTAGTCCCAGCTACTTGGGAGGCTGAGGCAGGAGGATCGCTTGAGCCCAGGAGATTGAGGTTGCTGTGAGCTAGACTGATGCCACGGCACTCACTCTAGCCAGGGCAACAAAAGTGAGACTCTGTCTCAAAACAAAACAAAACAAAACAAAACAAAACAAGGCCAGGCGCAGTGGCTCACGCCTGTAATCCTAGCTCCTGGGAGGCCGAAGTGGGCGGATTGCTCAAGGTCAGGAGTTCAAAACCAGCCTGAGCAAGAGCGAGACCCCGTCTCTACTATAAATAGAAAGAAATTAATTGGCCAACTGATATATATATATATAAAAAATTAGCCGGGCATGGTGGCGCATGCCTGTAGTCCCAGCTACTCGGGAGGCTGAGGCAGAAGGATCGCTCGAGCCCAGGAGTTTGAGGTTGCTGTGAGCTAGGCTGACGCCACGGCACTCACTCTAGCCTGGGCAACAAAGCGAGACTCTGTCTCAAAAAAAAAAAACAAACAAACAAACAAACAAAAAAAAAACTGTCTAAATCTAAAAGTGGCTATTTTACCTTTACTAGTTGAATCTGTCAGGCCTTGGCTTTATCTTGCATGTGTGAGTTTACATTTACTTCCTCTACAATCAGGTGTCCTCAAACTATGGCCCGCAGGCAACATGCGGCCCGAGGACATTTACCCCGCCTGCGAGGTGTTTTTGCAGCTGCTGCCTGTCCTGTTTGGCAGCCAACTCACCCCGGCCCACAGTGCGCATGTGTGGAACGTGCGCTGTGCTCTCCAATAGCCCTCCAACGGTCTGAGGGACAGTGAACTGGCCCCCTGTTTAAAAAGTTTGAGGACCCCTGCGAGTCTACATCAAAAGTCCTGACATTTTAAATTAAAAAAATTTATTTCCTCATTGGTTAAGAAATGAATTATATTACTATTAATATTTCATCACAAAGGTGCACAGTGGCTAGCCCAAATGTTAAGGGTGGATAACCCAAGGTAGCTCCAGCAGCCATTAAGTGGATTATAGGTATGGTGCCTGGAAGGCGCTAATCCACATCAAGGCAAGGAGTCATGAACTGGGGTGTGCACAGGCTGGAAGTCAGGGAGGGGAGCTGAAATCCTATGCAATAGGATAGGATTGGGACATAAACTCAATTTTTGCTGCAGAGAAGTGCCACAGCCTTCAGATTTTCAGAGTTGGGAACTCAAACAAATTTAGGAAAGTCAGCTCCTAGTCGAGGACACCTTGAAAACTCAAAAAATTACACCAAGCCAAAAAGTGGAAACAAGCCAAATACCATCCATCAATGGATGAATGAATACAGAGATTGTAGTATATCTCTACAGCAGACTATCATTCAGCCATAAAAGGGAATGAGATACCAATACATGCTACAACATTAAGGCTGAGCACAGAGGCTCACGCCTGTAATCCTAGCACTCTGGGGGGCTGAGGCAGGAGGATCGCTTAAGCTCAGGAGTTCGAGACCAGCCTGAGCAAGAGTGAGACCTGTCTCTACAAAAAATAGAGAAATTAGCCGAGCGTGGTGGCACACACCTGTAGTCCCAGCTATTCAGGAGGCCGAGGCAAGAGGATTGCTTGAGCCCAGAAGTTGGAGATTCCAGTGAGCTATGACAATGCCACTGCACTCTTGCCTGGGTGACAGAGAGATGATGTCCAAAAAACAAAACAAAACATGCTACGGCATTGAGGAACCTTACAAACATTATGCTAAGTGAAAGAAGCCTGTCACAAAGACCACATATTGAATGATTCCATTCGTATGCAATGTCCATAATAGGCAAATCCACAGAGATAGAAAGTAGATTAATGATCACCAGAGGCCAGGGGAGATGAGGGAATGAAGGTGACTGCTAAAGGATACCAGGTTTCTTTCTAGAGTGATGGTTGTGTAACTCTACAAATATACCAAAAGCCATTTAATTGTTAAATGGGAGAATTGTATAGTATACGACTAGATCTCCATAAAGTTGTTACTAAAAAAAGCAACAACAGGCCGGGCGCTGTGGCTCACGCCTGTAATCCTAGCTCTTGGGAGGCCGAGGCGGGCGGATTGCTCAAGGTCAGGAGTTCAAAACCAGCCTGAGCAAAGAGCGAGACCCCGTCTCTACTATAAATAGAAAGAAATTAATTGGCCAACTGATATATATATAAAAAATTAGCCGGGCATGGTGGCGCATGCCTGTAGTCCCAGCTACTCTGGAGGCTGAGGCAGGAGGATCACTCGAGCCCAGGAGTTTGAGGTTGCTGTGAGCTAGGCTGACGCCACGGCACTCACTCTAGCCTGGACAACAAAGTGAGACTCTGTCTCAAAAAAAAAAAAAAAAAAAAAAAAAAAAAGCAACAACAAAAAAAAACAGAACATTAAAATCACCTGACATCCACCCCCGCCCCATATGATACTGCATTTTGATATTCTATTCTCCTATTTAGAGGCCTATTAAGTTTACCAACCAGTAGTGCAAAAACAGCAAGCTAATCGCCCTGAGGACAAAAGTGAATTCACAAACACCAAGCACTGTTTTTGCCAGCCCTAAAAGCAGACAGCCTTCAGCTGGATAAACAGCAGAGACTAACTTCAGGCACAAGCCATTCTTTTATCTGTGCTGACAGATCTCAGATAGAAGGGTCAAAGGTGGAGAGAAACCCAGCTATAGCCCTGTGCAGCCAAAGTGTCATCTGGAGTCAACCCAACCCCCTCACACAAGTGACAGGAAGTACTAAATAATTAGCAGCATTCCCAGGTTCTCCTTGTTTGGCACCTTGTCTTTAATGATCTCCTCAAGATCTTACCAAGCCAGGGGCACCATTTGGCCTCAGGTGAGCAGAAGTACTTTTATTTTTTATGATAAGTACTTTTATTTTTTATGATGAATATTTTGATGTTGAAAATTCAAAAAAATAACATCACAAACATCCATGTACCCCACTCTTCAGAATTAAGAAATGTTCATATGTCATATTTGCTTCAAAGATTTTTTAAATGAAAAATGTCAGATACAAACTCCCATTCTTAACCTTCCCCAGTCCCTCGCCCTCCCTCTGCTAAGCAACCACTACCCTGAAATTGAAGCAAAGCCTTCTTTAATGTTCTTTTTTTTTTTTTTTTTTTGTTGGAAAGTGGACTTCTTTAATGTTATACATAATTTTAATACACACATACAAATGTAGGCATGTATCCCATGGTAACCTATAGTATTTTTGTGTGGTTTCTAATTTATAAAAATGACATCATATGAATCATATCATACATATCATTCTATGCTCAACTCTGCTTTTGAGTTATCCATATTGATCCACCATAAACGGCTTGCGCGTTCATGATGACTGTTGTAAGTATTTCATTACATGAATATATCATGATTTCTTTACCCTGTGATGGACATTTAACATGCTTCTGAATTTTTGATTTTACAAACAAAGCTGCAAAGGACATTTTTGTGAATGTGTGCAGCCATTACTTTAATAATCAGAAAGATGTCTGTTTTAATGCAACCTAGAGAAACAATAGGATGAGGGTAGAGGAAGATCCTAGAGTGATCCCACAGAAAACTTTCCCTGGGATGCCCTCAGGAAACCACAAGCACCCTCATCCCTCACTCCCAACTCCCGTAACATCCAGAGGCAAACCTCAGGGAGCTGAGCGTACCTTTGTCTACAAGTCAGTAGCGGGTTATCAGCTAGGGACCCAGTGCTGAGAGAGGAAGTAGAGGCGGATATCAAAAGTGAGGACCCGGCCGGGCGCGGTGGCTCACGCCTGTAATCCTAGCACTCTGGGAGGCCGAGGCGGGCGGATTGCTCAAGGTCAGGAGTTCAAAACCAACCTGAGCGAGACCCCGTCTCTACCATAAAAACAGAAAGAAATTAATTGGCCAACTAATATATATATATATAAAAATCAGCCGGGCATGGTGGCTTGTGCCTGTAGTCCCAGCTACTCGGGAGGCTGAGGCAGCAGGATCACTTGAGCCCAGGAGTTTGAGGTTGCTGTGAGCTAGGCTGACGCCACGGCACTCACTCTAGCCTAGGCAAGAAAGCGAGACTGTCTCAAAAAAAAAAAAAAAAAAAAAAAAAAAGTGAGGACCCAAGGCCGGGCGCGGTGGCTCACGCCTGTAATCCTAGCACTCTGGGAGGCCGAGGCGGGCGGATTGCTCAAGGTCAGGAGTTCAAAACCAGCCTGAGCGAGACCTCGTCTCTACCATAAAAATAGAAATTAATTGGCCAACTAATATATATAATATAAAAATCAGCTGGGCATGGTGGCTCGTGCCTGTAGTCCCAGCTACTCGGGAGGCTGAGGCAGCAGGATCACTTGAGCCCAGGAGTTTGAGGTTGCTGTGAGCTAGGCTGACGCCACGGCACTCACTCTAGCCTAGGCAAGAAAGCGAGACTCTGTCTCAAAAAAAAAAAAAAAAAAGTGAGGACCCAGAGCCAAAGAGGGGTACAAAATAGGAAGGGGTATTAAAAGACCCCAAAATATTATGTTGGACAGGATGCATTTGGCAAGCCATCCTTTTATCTTCTGCTCGTGATTCTCTTGCTGTTGTTGTTTTTTAAAATTGTAAAATGTAATAAATACATGCACACTGTTAAAATTCAGAGTTCCAAAGGGTATGCAATGAAAAGTAAGTCTTCCTCCTAACTCTCACCTCCAGAGCCCAAAACCCCTTCAGAAGCAGCTATTGTCGCCAATTTTTTGTGTGTCCTCCCAGATATTTTATGAATATACCAACATATATATAGATGCATACATACCCTACACTCTTTCTTTTAAAAAAATTTTTAATCTTTTTCTTTTTTTTGAGATGGAATCTTGTTGTGTCACTCAGACTAGAGTGCAGTGGTGGCATCATAGCTCATTGCAACCTCAAACTCCTGGGCTGGAGCAATCTTCCTGCCTTAGCTTCCCAAGTAGCTAGGACTACAGGCATGAGCTAATTTTTTCTATTTTTTGTAGTGATGGGGTTCTTGCTTTTGCTCTTGCTAGTCTGGAACTCCTGGGCTCAAGCGATCTTGACCTCACAAAGTGCTTAGGATTACAGGCATGAGCCACTGTGCCCGGCCCCATAGTCTTTCTTTATCCATAAAATGATGGCATATTACATAGTTTTACATCTTACTTTCTTCCCATCTCTTAGCAAGCAATTCATATTAATACAATATATCTATCCCTAATATTTTTAATGGTTGCATAAAAATACATCATATGAATGTACCATTATTTAATTAGTCCACTACTAGGTGATATTTAAGTCATTCTAATCTTCCCCAACCACAAATGATGCTATCTTCAATATTTCTGAAAATTTCTTTGACCACAGGAATTTATCTGTAAGATAAAACTCAGGCAGTGAAATTGCTAAATTGGTATCACATACATTTTTGGCCTTAATACATAGTTCCAAATTTTCTACCCCTGAGGATTCAGGGCAATGCACCCAGTTCTGCCACAGCCTCAATGACATCCTACAGATGTCTGCTAGATGACACCAGAAAACACTCAAGCCCAGTCACAGTAACTAAAAGATTATCT
Organism: Microcebus murinus; assembly: GCF_040939455.1. Taxonomy (NCBI): domain Eukaryota; kingdom Metazoa; phylum Chordata; class Mammalia; order Primates; family Cheirogaleidae; genus Microcebus; species Microcebus murinus. Next base: position 89,161,942 of record NC_134111.1, on the reverse strand, counting down.
CTGGAAGGCTTGATGACAACATGAGTGCTGGGGAAGAAATCTATCTAATCAAAGGTGTTAGCCAAACTGAAGAAAGAATGTGTTAACAGAATGAGATGGTCTCACACGTAGAAGACTGAAACAGGATCCACACCTTTCACCTCTCACAAAAATCAACTCATGTTGGATAACAGATTTAAACCTAAGGCATGAAACTACAAGAATTCTAGAGTAAAACACTGGAAATACTGTTCTAGACAGTGGCCTAGGCAAAGAATTTATGAAAAACACCCCAAAGGCAATCACAGCAGCAACAAAAATAAATAAATAGGACAAGATCAAATTAAAAAGCTTCTGCACAGCCAAAGAAACTATCACAAGAGCAAACAGACAACCTACAGAATGGAAGAAAATATTTGCATGGTACACATCCGATAAAGGGCTGATAACTAGAATCTATTTAGAACTCAGGAAAATCAGCAAGAAAAAATCAAACAACCTTATCAAAAAATGGGCAAAGGACATGAACAGAAACTTCTCAAAAGAAGACAGAATAATGGCCAACAAACATATGAAAAAATGTTCAACATTTCTAATCATCAGGGAAATGCACATCAAAACCACAATGAGATATCACTTATCTCCAGTGAGAATGGCCTTTATGAAAAAGTCCCAAAACAATAAATGCTGGTATAGATGCGGAGAGATAGGAACACTCATACACTGCTGGTGGGACTGCCAACTAGTACAACCTCTGTGGAAAGCAATATGGAGATACCTTAAAGAGATACAAGTAGAGCTACCATTTGATCCAGCAATCCCATTACTGGGCATCTACCCAAAAGAACAAAAGACATTCTTTAAAAAAAGACATCTGCACTAGAATGTTCATAGCAGCACAAAACTACCCAAGTGCCCATCAATACATGAGTGGATTAATAAAATGTGGTGTATGTATACCATGGAGTACTATTCAGCTATAAGAAACAATGGTGATATAGCACTTCTTGTATTTTCCTGGATAGAGCTGGAACCCATTCTATTAAGTGAAGTGTCCCATGACACTTCACTTAAGCACCACATGTACTCACCAGAAAATCTGTTTTACTGATCAACACCTAAGTGGACATACAGGAATAACATTTATTGGGCCTCGGGCAGATGGGAGGGAGGAGGAGGAGGAGGCAGGTACACACATACATAACGAGTGTGATGTGCACCGTCTGGGGATGGACACGCTTGAAGCTCTGACTCGGGTTGGGGGTATGGGGGGGCAAGAGCAATATATGTAACCTAAACATTTGTACTCCAATAATATGCTGAAATAAAAAAAAAAAAAGAATGATGTGGTCTCTACAAAATCTATAAGAGGGGAGACAAACAGCAAGAAACTACCCAAAGGAGAGAGATACTTAACCTAATGGAGAGGCACCAGAGAAGCACATTCAATCAGGTTTCTCCAAGGCCTAGACAGAATTTCCTTCCATAAAATTCTACTCCTCGGTTCTGGGTCCTGGCACACCAAGCAGTCCAATAATGTAATTACTAATTTCTCTCCCTAAACACCTGAATCCCAGGAAACGGGTTTAGTGGATTAAAGATGGCCACAGATTCTTTGACATGCCTCCCATTAAGAGGTGAGGTCTATGTCTTCTGTAGAATCTCTGTGGCTCTCTAACTGCTTTGATGAGTGGAATACAGTGGACATGATGCTGGGCCAGTTTCCAGGCCCAGGCCTTAAAAAAAAGGCAACTTTCACTTTCTGTTTCTAAGAACATTCAATCTGGGGGAAGCCAGCACCAGGTAAGAAGTTGGACTTATCCTACAACTATCGTGCTGTAAGGAAGCCCAAGCAGCCACATAAAGAGAGAAGAGAATATCAGCTGTTCTGGCCAAACCCAGCCCAGGCACCAAATATGCCATCGAAGAAGCTATCTTGGCCATTCCAGCCCCAGCAGATGTGACAAGCCAGCCAAAACCAGATTTGAGGCCCAGGCATATGGTCCCACGTGAGCAATCCTAGCCATCTTCAGCCATTCAAGCTGAAGCCCTATGCCATTGTGGGGCAGAAATAAGCCATTTCCACTGTGTCCTGCCCAAATTCCTGACTGTCAAAATTATGAATAGAACAAAATGTTCGTTGTTTTAATCCACCATGATTTGGGTTAGTTTGTTATGCAGCAACAGATAACTAACTGTGTGATGGAGTATTATGATCCTTGGGAGGTTTGATCTCTGGTCTTAGTTTGTTTTATGCTGCTATAACAGAATACCTAAGGCTGGGCAATGTATAAAGGACAGAGACTTATTTCTTATAGTTCTGGAAGTCCAAGGTCAAGAAATTCGTATCTGGAGAGAGCCTTTTTGCTGCATCCTCCCATGGTGGAAGGCAGAAAGGCAAGAAAACATGTGGTGGGTGGGTGTGGGGCTGAACCCATCCTTTTATCAGGAACCTACATCCTCAATAACTAACCCACTCCAGCTATACCACGCGCAGCTCCTCCCCTGTGGCTAAGACTGTGCCTGACATGGGGTGGGGGTGCAGCGGGGGACAGAGGTGGGAAAAACATAGGCAGCCCTCAGAGCTTCACAGCACAATCTCCAAGCCTTATAAACAGATGATGACAAGAAACATGACACATGAAATGACAAATATGTGCACAGGGCATTGGGGGGCACAGGAAGGCCCACCAATTCAGGTAGTCCACAATAAGAGCTACACAGTAGATATCACATCATTCTCAGGATCACCATCCTTGAAAGATGCAAAGTTAATATAAATTTATGTATCAATTTAACATGTTCATATTTCATTTTTCTAGTACTCTTGACATTATTTTCATTAGGAAGGAGAAAGTCACTGCATTTATGGAGTAGTACAACTTTTACATGTTTCTGTTTCTACCCCATTAACCTAAGCTGATTTTATTGCTTTTATGTGTGCTAATGTAGTTTTTGACAAGTGAGAGTAGAGGGGACATTGTAGTTGGCTGCCTCTACACCCATTCCTCCTCCCCTTTGTGTGGTAGCCACCTGATTTGGGTGGGAGGGACCCCCAACCCCAACTTTAGGAGTGAGCCTGCATGTAGCTAAGCTGATTAGGGTATGTCCATCTCCTGCTGGCCACTATGATGGGTTCAGGGATAGGCAGTTTACCCAGGCCAAGCCAGGCAACCAACTTCTACAAGAAGGAGGGCCCAGAGAGCTGCAGAAAAACAAAGATGTTGCTTTGATAACTTCATAAATCTCTAAAGCAAATTACATCTAAAGGATACTCAACTATGGGAGTTTTCCTTTCTATAAGATAATAAAGCTGGCTGCTTTATAGTTTCAGCCAGTCTAAGTGGCCACCAAACAAATTCTAACTGATACAAAGTGAGTGGGTCACTGAAACACACTCTTACCCTCAATAAGGCTATTAACTGTGTTTTATAGATGTACAACACTCACTCTTTATTAACTCATATCGGCCACATGTAGTGGGGAGGACTAATAATGTTTTTTCCATGGGACAATCCAAGTTCATGTGATCTAAGATGTTTGGGATACAAGGACTGAAACCTATCTTAAATCTCAGCCCTAGGCTCTCCTTTCAAAGGCCATACATTCCTAGTTTTCTCCTGCTTCCTCTTCCTCCTCTAAGGCCATCTAGAATTTCTCTGATAATTGCTACTATAGAGATAATCCTGAGCAAATCTCCCCCCTGAAAAATTCTGGTCCTCACCCTTGGGGCAGTCACTGGGCCCCTTACATTTGTAAAGGTTAAATCAAGCATGGAAAGTTAACAAGATTCTGGTTTCTTGGCTAGAGTAGCTAGGGCCACAGGGAGTGATTTTTAAACCATCTCTCAAGATGTACCTGCCCCTCCAGAATCATGAACCCAACAGGCAAGGTCCCAGGAGACCCTGTCCCACCTGGGCAGGTACAGAGGATGCAGCCCTGCTTGTGGTCAGTTTTGCCCTTCACACCCTCATAGTCATTTTCCCCTCATCCTCAGCTTCCAGTCTGGCTTTCTGTGGAACATGGCTCCAATCTTCTCCATCCTACATGCTGCCACGCCGAGCACCCATCACCTGAGACCCTCTGCGCCTCTCCTACCACTTATGCCACAACCTGGACAGTGGTTCTCACAGGCATCTTCATTACCCCCTGACTGCTCAAGAGCCCACCTCTGCCCCTCTGAGGAACCTGGGCCCTTAGCCTGGTCTTGAAGGCTTTTCTCAAGGGCCTGCCCTGTCCCCAGTCCCCACAGTTCCTCTACAGCACAGACATGAGCCCTAAAGACAGTTGGCCAATCCAACCCAAGACCTGCCTCCTCCTCCTATCAGTCACTGAGAGGACAGCCAAATGTCCCTGCAGAGAGCACCAATGGATCAAAAGCCCCATCCTTTCCCCAACCTTAGAGCAGCTTCTTTCCCCAGAGTCCTCTGTCCAAAGTTAACTGTTTATTGATCTATTCACTTCTTTGCTCTCCATCTTCCTCAAAGGAGCATATAAGCCCCATGAGGGCAGGGGTAGGAGCCTCATCTCATGGAATCCCAGCACTTGGAACCATGCCCAGGACATAGTAGGTGCATTCATATTTGTTGAGCATCATTAGAAAGACAGAGGCCACATGAATCCCTTTGGTTCATTTCCTAAAACCTCTCCAACTTAACAAACATTGGTCAACATTGGGTTTCTTCCAGCCTCTGTCAGCTGGCAGTGGGCTATCCCTGGCCCATCTCTGTGTTCCACTGGGTAAATCCTTCCGATTGGACATTGATGCCTTCATAACAGAAATGCACCCTCTCCTTACTACCTATGATTTTGCTTTCACTCCCTGAGAAGCAATACTGGGGTTCCCCCTCACTGCTCCCAGGGGAAAACCTTGCAAATTTTTAAGAGGCCTCTGTACTCCTCCCAAAGTTATTTCCTCCAGAAGTAGTTTGTGGTCGCTAATACCGCCACACAATTAAAGAGCGATTCTGTAACGTCTGCCATTCTCTTCCCAAGACAGCGCCCTCCTCTCCCAACGTCTCTCCACTTTTAAGTCCAGCCTCCAAGTCACCTTGTTGCCGGTGTCCTCCTGATTCATACCGCTCACTGGCCTGCTCATTTGGGCCCAAGGGTTCTGTCTGCACTTTGCACATTGTCCCTACAGATATCCAATTTGTAGCCATAGACTCAGTGAGTCCCCAGTTCAGTTCCCGTATCCTTCACTTTTTGTCCAACACCCCCTCCACCTCCAGCCTCTCCGTCCCCGTGCCCAGCCCCATCTCCAGGTCGCAAGGCTCACGCTGGGTTACCTGGAGCCGGTGCAGGCGCAGAGCGTAGCCTTGCACAAACAGCTGAAACAAGAAGCGCAGCTGCCCAACACTTGGAAGCTCCTCTGGGCTTCGGAGTCGCCGCCTGCCGCCAGGCCTGGCTACGGGAGCCTCGGCTGCCTGATCTGCGGGCAGGGCGGCAGGGATAGCGGCCTTGGTTCTGGCCCTGCGCGGGCAGAGGCCACGGCCGGCCGCCCGCATCCCCAGCAGCGCCCACCTCAGCCTGGCGCAGGCCAGCGCAGCCATGGGTCGCACTCGCCTCTGGTCGGAGCGCGGAGCTCCTGGACCAGCGCGGGAGCTCAGCAGGGCAGGGGCGGGTTTAAAGGCCGGGGTGGCTCGGGGCGGGTCCAGAGGAGCCTCTTCCTGGTCACTTTTCTACGCGGCCCTCACCCTCTCCAAAGCAGGGTCTAAAGAACACACAGGAGCCACCTGCTCCAGCTGGAAGCCCCCGGCGCGGGGGAGGGCCGGAGATGGACAGGGTGACTTCGGGAGACCCACAGCGCTCCGACCATGGCCGCCGCCGACGCCCCAGCCCGCGCTCCCGCGGACTAGCAAGAACTTTTTTTGTCTGAACTCTGGGGGGCGGGAATGCAGCGAAGTTCTTGGAAGCCCAGACGGTTTCCAAGACGCGGAGGCCTCACCCAGGGAGCCGCCGGCCGGCCTGCCGGATCGCCACCCGAGAGAGAGCGCCACAGCCCCCGCCCGGTGGCTCTCGCGTCCCTGCGGCGGAGGCCGAACTGCCCGCTGGCTTTTCCTGATAGCCTCCGGGCTGATCCCGGCGTCCGAGGGCTGAGCGAGGCCACAGGCATCTGATTCCTGGAAAGGTGAAGCTGAACAAACAGACTTAAGGATTAGTGGTTTGGGGGTTTTGCTTTGTTTTTTTTCCGGCATATTATGGGGGTACAGATTTTAAGGTTTCAATAAATGCCCATTTCCCCCCCTCCCCCCTGCTTTGTTTTTCTAAATGCAATTCTCCCCCACACGCCCTTTCCTGCCCAGTCTGCTAAGGCAGGGTGTTTAAACTGCAGGTGGAGACCAGATTTAGTGGGTTGTGACCAGAGTTATTTTTAATAAAATGAAAATAATAAAATAGTACAGAAAACTTATTGCAAGAAGAAATGGCATTGTCTCATGAATCCTCTGTTTCACGTATATACAAAGTATAGTTTTCAAAAAGTTAAATACATGACTCATGCAAATATAAAATAAACACAGCTTCAGAGATTATCCAATGCATGAATGAAGGACCCAGCTGGATGGTAAATCTGGTTTTAAGAGCATTGGAAGAATGGGTTATCTGTAGGCAGCCAGAGGGGAAAAGAGCACCTTAAATTCAAACTTGACTGACTCCTAAGCGGCTGGGTGTGGATTTCTTTTTATTTATCCTAGGGTTGCTAATTTCTTGAATCTGTGGCTGAATGTCTTTCATCAGTTTGGAGAGTTTTTTTTGCCATTATCTGTTCAAACATTACTTCTCCCCATTCTTTCTCTTATCCTAGGACTTCTAGGATTTGGGTCCCTTTCAAATAGCTAGTTTACAGGTAGCTTAATACCTTGAACAGTGTTTCACTATGTTGCTTGGGCTGGTCTTGAACTCCTGGCCTCCAGGGATCCTCCCACCTTGGCCTTCCAAGGTGCTGGGATTACAGGTATGAGGCACCAAAGGCCTGATTTTATCTCTGACAGTTGCCTGAAGACACTAGCAATCCAGGAGCACCTTAGTGCAATTTCAGGAGTGAGATGTGAGATGCTTTGAAGCTGAGCTGCAATTCATTGGAGGGCTAGTGTATTTCCCATCCTTAATCCTTTTAGGTTCCAACCCCAAGTTCAGACATGAGAGATCATGGACTCCAGCTTTTCTTCTCCCAGCCACGTGAGGGTCTATCAGCTTTTCAGCTTCCTCTTCTGAAAATGGGAAATGGAAATGTCATTAATAAGAAAGTGTTCCCAAATGATTAATTTACCTCTAGATTTCTGCCTTCCAGTTTTTGCGAGGTATAACTCAAAACAACACACTCTAATCTTGCAATGACGAAGCCCCGAGGTATGTTGAAAGTTGTTGTATATCAACATGTATAGAGCTGTATCATTCTTTTTGAAAGCCACAAATGGGCTGGGCATGGTGGCTCATGCCTGTAATCCTAGCACTCTGGGAGGCTGAAGAGGGAGAATCATTTAAGCTCAAGAGTTCAAGACCAGCCTGAGCAAGAGCGAGACCCCATCTCTACTAAAAATAAAAAGAAATTATCCAGACAAGAAAAAATTAGCCGGGCATGGTGATGCACACCCCAATTACCCAGGAGGCTGAGGCAGAAGGATCGCTTGAGCCCAGGAGTTTGAGGTTGCTGTGAACTAGGCTGACACCATGTCTGTCACTCTAGCCCGGGCAACAGAGCGAAACTCTGTCTCAAAAAACAAACAAACAAAAAGCTAAACACACATTATTCCAGTGCATGGATTAACCATAATTTATTTCATCAGTATCCTACTGATTTACATTTATGTTGTTTCCAACATTTTCTTTATCTATATAAATGATGCTGCAATAAATATCTTTCTATATTTGTAATTTTGCACATGTGCAAATATGTGTGTGCGATAAATCTCTAATAGTAGAATTGCTGGTTCAAAAGACAGGTACATCTAAAAGTACCTGCCCTTGAACCATGTTTGAGAGTTTGTTTCCCTATACTCTCCACTACATAATGGTATCAAACTTTTGATCTTTGTCAATCTTATAGGTAAGAATTTTTTTTTTTTATTTTATTTTTATTTTATTTTATTTTTTTAATTTTTTTAATTTTTTTAAGACTAGTCAAGTGCAGTAGTGAGGAGGGGGGAAAGTAGTAGAACAAGGAGTTCAATCTGTAACTGACTGTGAACAATCACGTGAGATAACTCACTACCTTCGGACCAGCCAGAATTTTTTTTTTAATTAATTAATTTTTTTTGACACAGAGTCTCGCTTTGTTGCCCAGGCTAGAGTGAGTGCCATGGCGTCAGCCTCACTCACAGCAACCTCAAACTCCTGGGCTCAAGCGATCCTCCTGCTTCAGCCTCCCAAGTAGCTGGGACTACAGGCATGCGCCACCATGCCCGGCTAGTTTTTTCTATATATATTAGTTGGCTAATTAATTTCTTTCTATTTATAGTAGAGACGGGGTCTTGCTCTTGCTCAGGCTGGTCAGAAATTTTTTTTAATGTAGTTTTGATTTGCCTTCATCTTATATGTAAATTTGAACATTTTTGTATATGTTTAAGAGCCATTTTAATTTCTCTTCTATGAATTCCATCATGTTTTCATTTTATTTTATTCACTTATTTTTAAAGTTTTCTTCAAATTATAAAAACAATTTTTGCTTCTTGTTGGGTAAAATAAAAAACCAGCTACATGGTATTCTGAGAGACACTTTGAAGTCAAAATATCTTAGAATGACTGAAAATACGGGAATGACTAAAGATATACCAAACAAATGCAATAAAAATAAAATAGGAGGCATGCACAGTAGCTTGCACCTATAATCCCAGTTCTTTGGGAGGCTGAGGCCAGGAGTTCAAGATCACCCTAAGCAACATAGTGAGACCCCCATCTCCACAAAAAAATTAAAAATTAGCCGGGTGTGGTGGGGTGTGCCTAATGTACTCTTAGCTACTGGGGAGGCTGAGGCAGGAGGATTGCCTGAGCCTAGAAGTTTGAGGTTGCAGTGAGCTGTGATGACGCCACTGCACTCTAACCTGGGCAACAGAGCGAGACCCTATTTCCAAAATAAATAAATTAATTAATAAGATAAAATAGAAGTGAAATATTAAAATCAAACTAAATCCAAGGCAATTAAATATTTCAAATTTACAAAAGGTACCATCCATCAAGAATATATAATAGTCATGAATCTTTATGTACCTAACAACAGATCCTCAAAATATAAAACAGAAGTTGTTAGAAATACAAGAAAATTTGAAAAATCCATGAATCTATAATACTTTTGGGATACTTGAATGTGCTTGTCTCAGAATTTAACAAATCAAGTAGATAAAAATAATTAAGGCTATAGAGAATTTTAAAACAAAATTAATAAATTAATAAACAGAGACTAAATATTTTTCAAAAATACACATGGAACATTCAGAAAAATAAACAAGTATTAGATCATCAAAAATATTTCAATAATTCTAAAAGGTAGAATATACACACTCTCACCACAATGTAATAACGTTATAATTATATAATTATAATTTAACAACAAAAGAATGACTCCTTTCAAAACACAAAAATACCCAACTTTTTTTTTTTTGAGACAAAGTCTTGTTCTGTTGCCCAGGCTAGAGTGCTGTGGCATCAGTCTAGCTCACAGCAACCTCAAACTCCTGGGTTCAAGTGGTCCTCCTGCCTCAACCTCCCAAGTAGCTGCAACTACAGGTGCAGGACACCATGCCCGCTAATTTTTTGTTTCTATTTTAAGTTGGCCAGCTAATTTTTTCTATTTTTAGTAGAGATGGGGTCTCACTCTTGCTCAGGCTGATGTCAAACTCCTGACCAAACTTCAAGTGATCCTCCCTCCTGAGCCTCCCAGAGTGCTAGGATTACAGTCATGAGCCACTGACCCTGGCCCCAACTATTTACATGTAAATAAAAACACCTTTCTATATGACTTTTAGGTCAAAAAGGAAATCAAAATGGAAATTATAAACAGTTTGGAAATGAACAACAACAACAGAAACAATGTATTGAATCTTGTTGGGAATGGGCAAAATATTATCAGGTAAAAATGTGTAGATTGAGTGTATTTATTAGGAAACAAGAAAGCTTCGTTAAGCAGCCAGTTTTTTAAAAAAGGTTAAAAAATATACAATACCAAGAAAATGAACCCAGAGAGGGGGGAAAAAGCATTTCCTTTTCTCACAAAAGGATTCCAAAGGAAAGCAAGCTGCTGGCATTTGTCCCTTAGGCCAGTCTCCTTACAATTCCACAAACACGTGAGAAAGAAATAGCCCTCAAACAGTGAAAACTGTCCTGTCATTATCAGTTTATCAGTTAGGCCTTAGTGTCACCAGGAGCTGGTCTGGCACTCCCAGCTTGGCTTTGGTGTTCTCCTGTTCAACATAACTCATTTCACAGTACACCAACATCAGACAGGAACACTGTGCTAGTCAGCTTGAGCTGCTATAACAAAACACCATAAACTAAGGTGGCTTAAGTGAAATGTGATAAACAAAATGGTGTCACTCTGGTTCAGAGCACTAAAATGGAGTCGGGAAGCCATTCTAAGGACTGCCTGCACGACCTGCAACCTTGCACAACAGGGACTTGCCTGGAATTTTTAAGCTGGCCCAAACCTCCATGACTACAACATCTTGGAAAACAGTTGAATTTGGCCAGCAACGCAACTCTTTTTTTTTTTTTTTTTTTTTGAGACAGAGTCTCGCTTTGTTGCCCAGGCTAGAGTGAGTGCCGTGGTGTCAGCCTAGCTCACAGCAACCTCAAACTCCTGGGCTGGAGTGATCCTTCTGCCTCAGCCTCCCAGGTAGCTGGGACTACAGGCATGCGCCACCATGCCCGGCTAATTTTTTTATATATATATCAGTTGGCCAATTAATCTCTTTCTATTTATAGTAGAGACGGGGTCTCGCTCTTGCTCAGGCTGGTTTTGAACTCCTGACCTTGAGCAATCCGCCCGCCTCGGCCTCCCAAGAGCTAGGATTACAGGCGTGAGCCACAGCGCCCGGCCTAGCAACGCAACTCTTAAACTGCGAAAAGCAGTGAACCATGGACTCATATTAGGCCAGTTTTCTCCACCAGTGATAATTCTTTCAAAAACACTTATGTAATCACCCTCAGTGTCCTTTTAAAAATCCCTATTTCCCTTTCCTTTCTCAAAACACAATTTGGCTTCTAGCCAAATCTGTGTCTCCCAAATTGCAATTCCTAAGACTCCAATAATCACTTTTTCTTACAAAAAAAAAGAAAAAGAAAATCATCCATGATCTTGCAAAATGTATATAAAGCAACAAAGTGAAATACTCCATTGTATCTTTTCCACTTACATCCCTCAAAATGAAGTACTGTTCATAGTTCAGGGCATATTCTTCCACTTCCATATTATTCCATGTTTATATAAACCTTTTTCCACCTACAGTTAAAAAAAATCATGTTGATACTCTAATGTGAATCCTTTTAAATACAAAGGCTGATGGTTTTTAAAAATATGCTTATTGACCATTTCTATTTCTTCTATGAATTCTTTAGTCATACCCTTTGATTTATTTTTCAGTTGGATCATTTGTCTTTTCTAATTGTTTTGCTGGTATTCTTTTTCTATTTAAAGATTCACCTTTGTTTGTTATATGTATTACAAATATTTTCTCCTGGTAGTTTGTCCCCTATCTCCCCACTATATTTAGGGTGACTTTTGTTAATTTTTCTGTGCTCCAATCTGGCATTTTTTTTTTATGGTTTCTGGGTTTCATATCTTGCTTAGGACTATCCCAAGATTATTATGGGGAAAATCTCCTATATTTCACTTTATCTTTGAAAGTTTCATTTTTCATATGCTACATTTTTTTCACAGTTAGCAATTCAATCCATCTGGACTTTATTTTTGTTTTTGGTGTGACCTAGAGTCTTCTCTTAGCCAAATCACATCTAATTATTACACCACCATTTATTAAATAATGGCTCAGGAGTTCGCTGGATTGGTGTCCCCAACTCCTATCTTAGGAGGAGCATTCTTTAAATTACGGGACTTAGCAGGAGATCCATTTCACTCCAGAACATTCTTTTGGTGCCATGTTGCTCTCAGCATCTGGCTCTGGGTCATCCTCTGATGCTGAATGACTGCCTGGAGCTCCTGGAGCTCAGGTTCTCAAGTCCTCCCGAGGTCACCCTCCATCTTCACTGGAGGCCAGGAGGAAATGGGAAGGAACAGACCCTTCTGCCCCCTTGCCACTCCACCTCTTTAGTGTTCCCAAGACCCACACACCAGACAGCACACGTCCCTTTACCAAAAGGTTAGGACACTATCAGAAGCAATCACTGGGAGGAGCAAACATGTTAACTCTCACTCTCCCTTCAGGTTGCACAAGGGTAGCAGCTGGTGGCCTTGACCTTCAGGACCCTGTGCTTCAGATGCTTCCCTGGAAGCTTTTCTAGCCAGGTTCTCTAGCACTTTGGTTTGCTCTGTGTCCCCCTTGCATCCTCCTCAAGTGTCTAGATGGAGAAACTCCACCTCCCTTGTTCAGGAAAACTCTGCTTCTTCCCCACCAAAGGAGCCTTCAAATGAGGTTCTGAGTCAGTGCGACAGCTTCGCTGGACCGTGAGTTTCAAGCCAACAGTCCCATGGCACCGAAGGCATCTGACTCCTGGGAGATGCAGATGAGGAACCTCAGGTTCTTGTTTAATTTCTAATATCCCCGCCTGAAAGCCTGGCTGCACGGCTGCTGCGAAGGCTCTCTACTGACTGACATGTAAAGTAAGTGTCTCACACTAGATAAATTACTTTTCTTCCTCTTAAAGCCTGTGCAGTCTAAACCCACATCAAAGGAAAAATATTTCCTCCCAAAATTAACAGAATCACTGAGTATCAATTAGTTTGCTAAAGAGCAAACAAAGCAGCTGCCTTCTTTCCTGCTTTTCTTGGGGCATGTGGGAGACCTGCTGGCATAACATTAGGTCTAGACTAGCTCTTAACAGATGCACTCTGATGCCAGGGAAAGGTCCCTGTCTCTGCTCAACAATTGTCCTCTGATGGGGGGTGGGATGGCAAGGCCAGTTCTTCCACACAATGTTTCGTAATGTCTAAAACTTTTCTGCAATTCTAATATGTATTTGGATCTATTTCTGTAATCTTCATCCCAAGGATCAAAAATCCAATAGCTTTTTTTATTATTATTATTTTCTTAAAGTCTCCCTTGGTTGCCTAGGCTGGAGTACTGTGGCATCATCATAGCTCACTGCAACCTCAAACTCCTGGGCTAGAGCGATCCTCTTGCCTCAGCTTCCCAAGTAGTTGGGACTACAGATGTGCACAGCCACACCCAGCTAATTTTTCCATTTTGGGGGTCTCGTTCTTACTCAGGCTGGTCTGAAACTCCTGGCCTCAAGTGATCCTCCTGCCACCTCCCAGTGGTAGGTTTACAGGCATGAACCACTGTGCCCACCTGGTCAAAAAACCCAAATAGCTTTAAGTGCAGCAGATGTTCCACAGTGGGCAGATCTATGTAAACCTACCCCCAAAGTCTGAGGAAGCTGAGAGGCCAAAGAAAGAGGCTGAAGTATCCAGTTTCTCAGAAAGAAATATTTAACAGAACACAAGCCATGTCCCAACGGCCATAACAAGGTTGGACCATACTGCCCTGCCCCCAGCCTCCCAGGCTTATATGACACAGGGAAGGAGTGTGTAAGACAATTGAAGTCGACCCCTCAGGGAGAGGCAAGAATGCTGTGTGAATCTGCCTAAGGGCAGGATTTATAATAACAGTAAAGTAGAAATCTAGAGGCATTCTGAGAACCGGGATTATTAATCAGAAGTCAAATGGTGGATCCAAGATGGAGTTGCTTTAGCCTCCACAGCTGACCTGGCCAGAGACCAGAATAGGAGAGTGGAGAGGGAAAGCCCTAGGGTGGCTGGCAGCCAGCTCTAGCCGACTGTGCCTTATGGGAATGCAGGTCTGGTGGCACCGGAGCTCCAGATTTTCAAAGAGAAGCCAGACATCAGAATTTTTATGAGAAAATATCTGATAATCTTCTAAAAAATTTTAATCAGCTCAAACACAACCTGTGTGTGCACCAGTTTTTACCCTCTGTTTTATGATGTTCCACTTTTCTCTCTGCCTATTCTTGTGCCAGGGCAATACTTGTTTGAAATACTGCCCCGTTATAAAAAGACTTCTTTTTCACATTAATCTGAATTTATCCGAATATTGCAGTCTCTCTGAATAGGTCATTACTCTCCTCCAGATAAGGAAAATGAAGTTCAGAGAAGTAAATGGCAGAGCCAGATTTTGAACCCAGATCTCCAGGTACGGGTTGCAATGTTCTTGCTACTAGATTTGAAGTGAGAGGGGAAGAAGGAGACAATAGGAACATTTCTACTGCAGAAATGGGAAGTTGAGAGAAGCCCACTATTACCCTGATAACCAGGGGCTGGGTCACAGCCGGTAAGAAGGTAGAACCCATTGCCTGAGACTGTATCACGGTGTGTGCCTGGAGCCAAACAGTGTTCTCCAACCTGTGACCTCAGCATCTCTGGAGGTGGCAGCTCATTGTTATCCCAACCAGGGCTACCGTGCCTTCTCCCTAGAAATGACCTCAACAGTATGTGCTGTCGACTGGAATCTGGCAGATTCTTATTTGGAATTCCATTTTATATCAGAAAGTTATTCTTGGTAAAGTTAGGGATACTCTCTATGTAGCTATATAATAGAGATTTGTCTGTTCTTTGTTCTGGATTCCTGAAATGGAGCTTCTAGACCCTTGGAATTTCCTCACTGATAGGAGTGTCTTTGTTACTCATGGTGGGCCCCAAGAGAGTTTCAGAACATAAGGGCTGGCCCTGCTAGAAAGACAAGTCACATGATTAGAGGATTGGGGCTTCAAGCTGGGTGATACCGGCTCAACCCCTGGGAAGGGAGGGGGTTGGAGACTGGGTTCAAATGCATAGCCAATTATTCTACCAATCATGCCTACATAATGAAATTCCAATAAAAACTGGGGACACCAAAGCTCAGTTGAGCTTCCAGGTTGGTGAACACGTGGGTGTGGATTTTGCATGTGAGAAAGCTCCCGTGGAAGGAATTCCTGTCCTGCCCCAGAGCAAGTTCTGTTACCAAAAGTTCGGCACTTGTCCCTGAGGCTGCACCAGAAGAATGGGAACAAGTGGTTTGAGGAGAAGGAAAGAGAAGTTTTATTAATTTGCCAGCAAATGAGGAGGATTGCAGACTCTCACCTTAGAAAAAAAACATCGTCCTAACCATGAGCAGAAATACAGAGCTTTTAAGGGGTGGGGGAGTTCAGCTTCAGGGCATTGTTGTTTAACTATAGTTGATAGTCCTAATGGACCCCATGTCCAACGAAGACAATCTTGTGACCTCTGCTGCCTCTGCTCGGACAATTCCCTTGAGCCATGTCCTGTGGACACTCCCCTGGCCCACTGATTACTGGCGTAGGGCAGGGATGTAACTTATAATTCCCAAAGAGTGTGTCAGAGGGCCAGCATTTAAAGAGACAGATTGTAAAACATTTTACCCTCTTTTCAGGCTGTTCCCTCTATTACAGCACCCTTGTAAATAACCTCTCATAAACTCATCTAACACATCAAGCTGGACTTGTGTGAATCTTTGGTCTCTCAGTTCCCTCCCAGTTTGGGGCAGTTTTTCTATGCTGTCCTGGGACTTTGCTGAAACACTGGGCGAGAGGGAACCTCTGGGGCTTCTCTTCCGGGGAGCAGGTAGAGGGCCTTTCTGTTCTCAGAGTCTCAAAGTCATCAGGGGAGTAGACGCGCAGGACACAGGCCCCTGTCTCAAGGACACACATCAGCCTAGAAGGAGGAGGAAGAATAGAGGAAGAAGGGAAAGGGAGGAGAAGGGAGAACTAACATTTGAGGGCTTACTGTGTGCCAGCCATGTTCTGAGCACGTTCCTAACATTAATTCATTTGCTTCCTGCAATACCTCTAAAAGTTAATAACATTATTATCTTAACATTTTAGAATAAAAAGCGGAAGGGCAGAGATTAAAAGTAATTTGTTCCCTTTCCCAAAAATAATTTGCCCAAGTCTTATAGGTAGGAAGGTCAGAGCCAGCCAGAAACTAGGAGTCCCAGTGATTATGAATGTTCTATGCTGACTTTCTTTTAGTAGACCGCTGCTCTATTGCCTCCCCTTTCACTACCTAGGGGACTTTTTACTCTTAAAAGCAGGGAAAGCTGGCTCTTGGTAATCAAATATTTTTTTTTCTAAATATTTCAACACACATCTGAACACCAACTTTTACAATGCAAATATTTGACTGTCTTTGAACCCTGCTAGGTCATCCTTTCCCTAAAGCGAATGAGACGAAACATTCCAACCACTGCTTCCTTAATGGGGGTGGGCCACTTGATTAAAGGGGAATACTTGGAGGTGTTGCTATACTCTGAATACTTGAGTGGGGCACCCTATCTTGAAACAAAAGAATTCACTGAAACAAGAGGCAGCATGATATCCTGAAAAAGAGTATGTGTTTTATTAAAATGCTCACAATGTTTTATTAAGAAGAAACAAAAACAAGTTACAAAACCATTTCAACAGTTGATCTCTTTCTCTCTCTCTCTCTCTCTCTCTCTCTCTCTCTCTCTCTCTCTCACACACACACACACACACACTCACTCACACACACAATTGGAAAGATACATACCAGAATTAATAATGATGATACATTACAGGTAACTTTTATTTTCTTCTCTATATTTTTTGGCATGTTGTCCTAATTTGTTAGAATAAAATCCACAAATTTCTTTATAATAAGAAAAAAATGTTCACAACAGAAAAGAACGTAGGCTTTATGGACATGGAGCCATATGACATAGGTTCTAATCCTGGCTTTGCTACTTACTTGCTGTGAAACTTTGGGCAATAAGAATAATACACACTGGTTGGTCTGAGTGCCGTGGTGTTTATAATTAATTGATCACAACCAGTTACAGATTCCTTTGTTCCTTCTCCACCCCCACTGCTTCACTTGACCAGCCTTAAAATAATAATAATAATAATAATAATACATACCAACTTTACAGGGCTGTGGTGAGAATGAAAGATAATATAAGTAAAGTTCTTCACTTAATAAGGTTATTTCTATAATGCACCGGGTGTCTTGTTTAATCTATAACCAGTACTTTGGTTTTACTGCTTTTAAGAAATGTATATAAAGTATTGATTCAGGAGGGTATGGCCTGAAATTCTGCATTTCTAACAAGCTCCTAGGTAAACGACAAGACATCTGGCCCACAGATCACATTTTGATGAGCAAGAGTCTGGAAGATCCAAGACAATGGCAAGAAAGAACTTACAGCTGACTGCTATAGGTATTTTCATGGTGGGAGCATTAGGAAATTCTGAGAATAGGCAAGAGGTGGAAAGTCTAGGCTTTACTGTCAAGGAGAGCTACTCAAGAGGACAGAAGAATGATAAAAGATTTTCACAGAAATATGAGGGAACTCCAGCTATAAGGCAGTTTTCCTCTCAGGACATTTGTCAAATTCTGGTGTTGCACAGAATGAAAAACTGACAATCTCAGAAGAAAAGCCTCCAAAAAGCAGAGTGAAGCTTTCTGCAGTCTTGTTATATATATAGAATGAAAATGTAAGGTCCAGTGTGGTGCTCATGCCTGTAATCCTAGCACTGTGGGAGGTCAAGGCAGGAAGATCACTTGAGGTCAGGAGTTCGAAACCAGCCTGAGCAAGAGCAAGAATCCATCTCTACTGAAAACAGAATGAAAAAAAAATTAGCTAGTCAACTAAAAATAGAAACAAAAATCAGCCAGGCATTGTGGCTCGCACCTATAGTCCCAGCTACTCGGGAGGCTGAGGCAGGAGGATCACTTGAGCCCAGGAGTTGGAGGTTGCTGTGAGCTAAGCTGATTCCATGGCACTCACTTTAGCCCAGGCAACAAAGCAAGACTGTCTCAAAACAAATCAAAAACAACAACAACAACAAAAAAAGCAACTACAAAAATTCCTGAAAATAAAGGATGTTGGCAAGGATGTGAAGAACTTGCAACCCTCATACATTGCTGGTAGGAGTAAATGCAAAATGGTACAGCCACTATAGAAAGTTTGACAGCTCCTCAAAAAGTTAAAGAATTACTGTGTGCTATGTGCTGTGGTTTGAATTTTCGTCCTTTCCAAAACTCCTGTTGACATTTAGTTACCTTTAAGAGAAAGGACTAATGCTATAACTAGGAGTGTGTTTACTCTCTCTGGCCCTCTCTTGGCCCTTCTGCCATGTGATCCCTTCTGCCAAGTTATGACACAGCAAGAAGTCCCTTGTCAGATGCCAGCACCTTGATATTGGATTTCCCAGCTTCTAGGACTGTGAGGCAATACATTTCTGTTTATTATAAATTATCCATGCTGGCGTGGATGCGGAGAGAGAGGAATACTCCTACACTGCTGGTGGGACTGCAAACTAGTTCAACCTCTGTGGAAAGCAATATGGAGATACCTTAAAGCGATACAAGTGGATCTACCATTTGATCCAGCAATCCCATTATTGGGCATCTATCCAAAAGATCCAATGACACTCTACAAAAAAGACACCTGCACTCGAATGTTTATAGCAGCACAATTCATAATTGCAAGGCTGTGGAAACAGCCCAAGTGCCCATCAATCCAAGAATGGATTAATAAAATGTGGTATATGTATACCATGGAGTACTATTCAGCTCTAAGAAACAACGGTGATATAGCACATCTTATATTTTCTTGGTTAGAGCTGGAACCCATACTACTAAGTGAAGTATCATAAGAATGGAAAAACAAGCA
The DNA here is from genome assembly GCF_040939455.1 of Microcebus murinus. Taxonomy (NCBI): domain Eukaryota; kingdom Metazoa; phylum Chordata; class Mammalia; order Primates; family Cheirogaleidae; genus Microcebus; species Microcebus murinus. The sequence continues at coordinate 89,143,145 of NC_134111.1, read as the reverse complement.
CCACATATACTCACCAGCAAACTGGTATTAACTGAGCAGCACCTAAGTGGACACATAGGTACTACAGTAATAGGGTATTGAGCAGGGGGGAGGGGGCAGGGGGAGGGTATATACATACATAATGAGTGAGATGTGCACCATCTGGGGGATGGTCATGCTGGAGACTCAGACTTGTGGGGGGAGGGGGGGAAGGACATTTATTGAAACCTTAAAATCTGTACCCCCATAATATGCCGAAATAAAAATAAAATAAAATAAAATAAAAATAAATTATCCAGTTCCAGGTATTCTGGTGTAGCAGCACAAAACAGACTAAGACACAATGTGACCCAACACTTCCAATCCTAGATATATAATGAGATCTGTCTGGAAAGTATTGTAACAGAGTAGTTGCCCCTCCTCCCATAGATATGGAAGTGTAAAATTGAGAGTGGGGTATATGCAACAGAGAGAATGGCCTGGAAAAAAACGGAAAAAATATTTAATGTCTCTGTAAAACTTCCCCCACTCTTTTTGGGAACTGAGGCCTGACCTGCATCCCTGCCTTGGGCAGGGAGAAGGTCTTTTGTTCTTTGTTACAGGAGCTAGCTCAGCCATCCCAGGCCAGCACCAGCCTCCCAGGTGAGCCCAGGTGGTCCCAGGTGGGCAGAGGTCACAGGCTTTGTCTTTGCCAGAAATGGGACAATTAGAATCATTAACACAGTAGCCTATAACTGGGGTCCTCCCTTTGAAGCTCCGTATTTCTGCTTATGTGCAGGAAATTTGGATTTCGAGATGATAGAGTCTATCATTTTTCCTCCTTTGTCGGCAAAGTCATAAACTTCTCTTTCCTTCTCATCAAAGCATTTGTCCTCATTCTTCTGATGCAACCTCATAGATAAGTGCTGAGCTTTCAGTAATAGTGTCCAGTCATGGAATATGTAAAATAAAGACATTTATCAAAGAAGATATAAGATACAAGAAACGTTGTACATAGGACAATGACACCTCAGTCCCCTTCAAAGTAGGCACTTTGGGACCTCACATAGGACCTCCCACAGTTCTCCCAGTGTCTCTTAACGTAACCTGTACATGTACAACATCCTCAGGTGTTCTGCTTGTCACAGGCCTTCCAGAACTCGGATCACTTTCAACAGCCTCTCAATTATTTGTGAAGTGATCGTGCCACACTTTCATTTCTGCTGCTCATCCCTGAAAGCCTTCTGAATCAATCAAATAGTTTCCACAGAGGAATGTTCAAGCTCAATACAAAGTGTGATGCAGATTCATTGCTCTACTTGCTCAGTCATTATAAATGGGATGGCCACATAATACAGATGCTCACTCAATAGCATCTAGTACCCCACTGTGAGGGCGTCATTGTTCATGCATGTGCATTCTAATCCACTCTCCTTGGCTGCCAGGTTACACTGATGTCATGCAAACTGTTCTTGTTATATTAACAATGGCTGGTTCCTTCCAGCGGGACCTCACCATATACCCAAAAGTATATGCAATTCAGAAGAGGGGCTCAAACAGATACTTGAGTGCCAATGTTCATAGCAGTATTATTCATAATAGCCCAAAGGTGGAAACTACCTAAGTGTCTGTCAATAAAGAATGGATAAACGAGACAGGTAAACAATAATACAATGAACCTGTAATCCTAGCACTCTGGGAGGCTGAGGCAGGAAGATCGCTCAGGGTTAGGAGTTCGAGACCAGCCTGAGCAAGAGCAAGACCCCATCTCTACTAAAAATAGAAAGAAATCATCTGGACAACTAAAAAAATATATATAGAAAAAATTAGCCGGGCATGGTGACACATGCCTGTAGTCCCAGCTACTCAGGAGGCTGAGGCAGAAGGATCGTTTGAGCCCAGGAGTTTGAGGTTGCTGTGAGCTAGGCAGATGCCACGGCACTCTAGCCAGGGGAACAGAGCAAGACTCTGTCTCAAAATAATAATAATAATACAATGAAATACTATTTGGCCATTAAAAGGAATGATGTTTTGGCTTGGCACGGTGGCTCCGGCCTGTAATCCTAGCACTCTGGGAAGCCGAGGCGGGTGGATTGCTTGAGGTCAGGAGTTCAAAACCAGCCTGAGCAAGAGCGAGACCTCGTCTCTACTTTAAATAGAAAGAAATTAATTGGCCAACTAGTATATATATATATAAAATTAGCCGGGCATGGTGGCACATGCCTGTAGTTCCAGCTACTCAGGAGGCTGAGGCAGAAGGATTGCTTGAGCCCAGGAGTTTGAGGTTGCTGTGAGCTAGGCTGACGCCACGGCACTCACTCTAGCCTGGGCAACAAAGCGAGACTCAGCCTCAAAAAAAAAAGGAATGATGTTTTGATACATGCTACAACATGGATGAACCTTGAAATAAGCTTGTTAAGTGAAATAAGCCAGACATAAAAGGACAAATATTGTATGATTTCATTTATATGAAATATCTAGAATAGGCAGTTAGAGAGAAAGAAAGTAGATTAGAGGTTACCAAGTGCTGGCAGCCGCTCGATAAGGAGTTACTGCTTAATGGGTAGAGTTTCTGTGTGGAGTGATGAAAAATTTGAAAGTAGATAGTGGTGATGGTTGTGTAACATTGTCAATGTACTTAATGTCACTGAATTGTACATTTAAAATGGTCAAAATGGCAAATATTACATCATTATACATATTTTACTATAATAAAATATATAGCAAAAGAAAGAAAGAGAGAGAAAAAGACCAAGACTGGCCCAGGGCTGAAGTAGATAGGAGTTAGTGGGAAATGGAGTTAGATGTCAGGCGTGGCATGTCATCGAACAAAGCTGCATTCTGTGTCCGTGCTCCTAACTTTGCATACAGTTTGTACCCCCAAGATTCCTCACTCTAGAAGTTTGTTGCATGGTAGAGGGTTGGCTGGAACCCATGGTGAACTGTACTCACTAGAGCAAATGACAGGCTAATAATAAAAATTCATCATTCCCAGTGAAGGAAAATGTATAAGAAATACATTTTATGGGAAAAACATTTATAAATTATTTATTACTTTATAATCACAAGTTATGAAGTTGAACTGTTATGAACTGTCAGGGTGCCCTTGACCACTTGGTTAATTCATTGTTACATTATTCAATCTCTTAGTATTCTTGCCTCTTTTCTTAAGGCTTCACATCTCATCCTTCCTTTAGCCGAGGCTTTACCACTGATTTCTGAAGCCAGCAACTTCTAGAGTGTACTAGGAAATAGGGTGGTATATGTATCTGTTAATTTCTTAAGTAATCTTGGACAAGTCATTTAACCCCTTTGAACCTCATTTTTTATCTGAAAATAGGGATGATAATAATAATACCAATATCGAAAGAATTTTTTAAAATAATGTGTGAGAATGGTGCCTGAATCATAATAGAAACTCCATTATTTGTTTTGCTCCATCATCCACTATAGAGAATTGCACTTATATTAATAAAATGTACATAATAGCTCTTCTAGAGAATACAATTTCTCTTCTGAAATATATCATAATGAGATTCTTTTTTTTTTTTAAGAGACAGAGTCTTGCTCTATTGCCCTAAGGGTGGAATGCAGTGGCACTGCAGCCTCAAACTTCTGGGATCCAGCGATCCTCCTGTCTCACCTCCCAAGTAGCTGGGACTACAGGCATGCTGTACCATGCCCGGCTAATTTTCCTTATTTTTTTGTAGAGATGGGTTTTCACTATGTTGCCGAGGCTGGTCTTGAACTCCTGGCCTTAAACGACATGATGAGATTATTAATGCCAAAGATCCTGATCTGTTACTATCACAGCTCATTAGAAAAGTTATTTGTCTAGAGTAGAGACAGGCTATAGAAAAAAGTTCTTTTATCTCCAGGGATGTGGGCCTTTTCTCTTCTGGTAGAGGCAAGATGGAGAGGGAAGATATGGGCAAGAGGAACTTGCAAGGTTTATCTCAGGTATGACTGTGAGATATCCGGCACTTACCAAGCCCATGGATCCTGATTTTGAGTCGGTTTCTCTACAAGAATAATGTATCTTAAAATTTATTTCCCTCTGCCAAAGAGCATCCAGATTTGGGATGTCAAACAGATTTTCAAATTCTAAATACATCATGTATGTGGATGGCTATCAGATTATTCCAGAGAGCAGCACGCCAAGACTGATAATGGCATTGCCACAGAATTATTAGTAGCTGATCTGACTTGCAAACTCCACTCCAAGATATATGTCTGTGGTGGGTTGTGTTGCGTGTCTACACCCCATCTCCCACAAATTCATATGTTGAAGAGCTGACCTCCAGTACCTCAGAATTTGACTTTACATGGGAATAAAGTCACTGCAGATGTAATTAGGTAAGATGAAGTCATACTAGTAGAGTAGGCTCCTAATCCAATATGACTAGTACCCTTAAGAAAAACAGAAAATCTGCACAGAGACATGCACATAGGTTGAATTCTACATGAACATGAAGGCAGAGATTGGGGTGATGCTTGCACAAGCCAAGGAATGCAAAGATTGCCTGGAAACCACCTGAAGCTTGAAGAGAGCCATGGTACAGACTCTCACAGCCCGCAGAAGGAACCAACCCTGCTGACACCTTGATTTGGAACCTTGAGCTTCCAGAACTGAGACACAATAAATTTCCATTGTTCTAAGCCATTCAATTGTGGTAACTTATAATGGCAGCCTCAGTAAACTAATACAATACCCAAAAGAATCAACCACATGTACTTAAATACATGTATACACATGTTCACAATAGCATTATTCACAATAGCCAGAAAGCGGAAACTGCCCAAATGCCCATCAATGGAGGAATAAACAAATTGTGCTATATACATGCAATGGAATATTATTCCATTGTAATATATGTTACAAAGTGAATGAACCTCAAAGGTTCATTCACATGCTCACATTCACATGCTCAAAGGCCAGACACAAATGGTCATGTATCATTCCATTTATATGAAATATCCAGAATAGGTAAATCTGCAGAAACAGAAAGCAGATTCGTAGTTGCTAGGGATGGGAGAGAGGGAGTAGGGAGCAACTGCTTAATGGGCACAGGTTTCCTTTTAGGTTGATGAAAATGTTTTGGAACTAGATAGAGCTGGCAGTTGCACAACATGGTGAGTTTAATAAATACCACTGAATTGTTCACTTTAAACTATTAATAATTTTATGTCAACTTCACTTCAATTTTTTAAATGCTATCCTTAAATTGCACAGGTCTTAAATGTACAATTTGAGTATTAACAAGTGCATCACCCATGTAACACCCAAACCAAGAATTAGAGCGCTGTCATCACCTCAGAAAGTTTGTGAGTCTTTTCTTACTATAGTATTAACCCCTACAGGTTACATTTAATTATACGGTATGCACTCTGCCTTCTTTCACTCAACGCTTTTGAGATTCATCCATCCATGTTGTTGATAAACCAGTAGCTTGTTTCTTTTAATTACTGAGCAGTATTCCATGATTCCATGCCACAGTTTATCTATCTCTGTTGAGAGGCATTTGGGTTGTTCCCAATTTTTTGTTATTATGAAGAAAGCTACAATAAACATTCTGGTGGACATGTGATTTTGTGTTTTTTTTCTTTTCCTTTTCTTTGGAGAATACCATGGAATAGAATTGCTGAGTCATAGGTAGATATATGTTACCTTTTTAAGAAACTGTTAGCGTTCTATAGTGGTTGCACTAGTCATGTATGAAAGCCCCAATTGCTGTACATTCTCTCCAACATTTAGATGTGGCTGCCTTTTAAAGTTTAAGTATTCTAGTGTTATCTCATTGTGGTTTTAATTTGCATATGACTCATGAAATGGTATCTCCCTGTGCTTTAAAAAAATCAGTTTTATTTACTTACACACACTACTACTCTCCCATTTAAGTGTACAATTTGATGAGTTTCAACAATTATATACACTCATGTAACCAGCACCACAATCAAGATACAGAATCTTAAGCCTATGCCCCCTTGTAGTCAACCCCCTCATTATGGTTGTCCTTAGCACCCATAATCTGCTTTCTGTGACCATAGTTTGCCTTTTCTAGAATATTATGGAATCATAAAGTATGTAGTTTTTTGTTTCTCATTTTCACTTAGTATTATGCTAAGATTCATCCACGTTGTTGCATAAATCAGTTTGTTCCTTAATATCCAAGTTGTATTCCATCACATATATCACAATTTGTTTATTCATTGTTGGATAAATGGTTGTTTCCAAGTTTTTGGAACTATGAACCAAGCTGCTATGAACATTTGCCTATAGGAGCGGAACTGCTAGGTCATGTGTTAAGGGTATGTTTCACTTTATGAGGAACTACCAAGCTAGTTTCCAATGTGCCATTTTGCATTCCCACCAGTAACATGTGGATTCCAGTTGCTCCAGTCTCACTGATTCTTGATCTTTTATCTTTTAAACTTGAGCAATTTCAGCAAGTTGTATATCACTGTAGTTTAAATTATTCTTCTCTAATAGGGCCTCTAACATATCTAAGCTAATTATCTCAAATCCTGTTTTAAACTTCTGTGAATAGAATGAAAGCATATTTTTACCATAGTTTTATAATATTAACATGCTATTGTAATAGTATTGTAGTATCATTGTGTACTATAGTGTATCATTGTGTATCTATGTAGTATCATTGTGTACTATATCATTATTTTAAGGAAGAATTATTTTTGGTGGTAGTTTTTGATCTGTTTTAGAATCTACTATATTAAATCTGTACCATATATATATATATGTATCAGGCACTTTGCTAGGTACTTGACTTTTTCTTTATTTAATCCTCATAACTATTCTATAAGGTAGGCTTTGGTATCTCCAGTTTACTAATTGAAACTTAGATTAAGTATCTTTTCAAAATTCTGTTAGCTTTTCCTATGGCAGTCCCTGCCATTCCAAGCGTCTCAGTCTATTATAATAAAGGCACAAATAGGTTTTAGAAACTATCCTGCTATTGATCCTTCTTGTGTTCTTTCACCTATGTGAAAAATCTTAAGAGCAACGTAAGACTGCTTGCAGCTTCACTGGTCCAAAGCTGGTTAAGAGGCAAGTCAAATGAGCCTGTGTGACCCCTGGATATTAATGAGTGTGCAAACTCAGCCACCAGGGAAATCTAAAAGGCAAAGGATTGTCTGAGAAGCTCAATCAGAATCTCAAAGGGCATAAAATGGAGCTCTCTTAGCCACACATCTCTGAAAATCATCCATGTTTCCAAGTCTCAAAGCAGGGGATTTGAGTAGTAGTGAGAGGTGAACCTTAGAGAACAAATCAAGAAGCCAGGAGGGGAGATCCCCTGGCTGTCTTCGGTGATCACCTTGTCTTCGGTAACTCAACTGAGGAGGTGGAAAGGTCTTTGTGTCCAGATGACCTACCTCTTCCATTGGCCCTTACCAGTGTTTTGGGTTGTCCCACAGGCCATCAGGTATCCTTTGGCTCAGGTGACAGGAGGAATAGTCACCCTTAGGCAAATAGCCTGACGCTTATGAGAATGTGCCTGTAACCTGTTCTTTGGCTCCTGCTCCAACCAAGGTCTCTATTTTCTGTACCATGCATCTCTCCTTTCTAGCTACCTGACCCCCACTGCTCCCTTGCTTTCCCTTTCTTATCAAAGCCTCTCTTGAAGTAACTTACTAATCTCATTCAATTCACATACTCTTGATACCTAATGTGCTTTCTTCCCCAGGGAATTTGCATTCTGACTGTGGAATATTTAACCAAAGAAATAAATCGCCAAACCAGTGATAACGTAACAAGAGAATAAATCATCATGATGATGTTTCTGTATGCACTGGGGTGAAAGGTGAGAGTGCTGAAATATCTAGACCCTGTTCTGGCCCATTCACTTCTAAAATATCTTTATAGTTGCTCCACTTCCCTTGAAGAAAGGGTTTTACATTTCTTGCCTGCCTATCCCTACCCAAGGCACAGAGTTTGGACAGCAAGTGGAGAAAGGAGTGACCGTGCATAAGTGTCCTCAGCACTTACTTTTACTATGCTTGGCTTAAATTTCCACAACCCTGGAATGTAGGTATTATATTCATATTATAAACAAATGGAGACTTAAAAAGTTAAATGACATACCCAAGGTCACACGGTAAATGGCAGACCTGGGGCTTTAAACCCAAGGTCAGCCTCTGAAGTTCTCAATCTTTTCCTGACACAATGCCACCTCTGTGTTAGTATTTATTCCAAGAAACTGAGTTTCCCATCAATCCTGAGTGGATTTGAAATAAGCAGGAATAGTGACCACCCTGTCCACCCCACATCCTTATTGTACTACTCTAGAAATAGCCTGAACTTCACTCCTTGTCTCAGGAACACTTGTTTCTCTTCCTCCAAACAGACTGGGTAAGTTATCGACTTAGAAAAACAACTGACATAGTCTGAAAAATATTTATTTCACTATCCTCCCAAACTTAAACTTTTACAAAAAAAATCCCATTACTTCTCAAAAATCCCTATTCAGCTGAATACCTTATATTGTGGTATTTGGTGCTGAAGTACATATGCTGAATCCTTAATACACAATTTAATTTTCTCTCAAGAGTGAAAGGTAAATGTGATACATAAGTCTCATACCTTTCTCCCACCCAGAGAAACATCCACACCTATCAGATGCTCAAATGTGATGAAAACTTAAAATAGTGTATGTATAAACATGTTTTAAACTACTAAGACCACTATATTCTCATCGCTCATTTCTTTTCCTAAGTCCTTCCCCTCTCACCCACTACCCTCCACTCAACCCTCACCGAGCTGCAATGCTGGTCCTTCTCCACCTGTGGCATGTAAACGGGGGAATCTCAGACCAAAGAACTGAAATTGGTTTTCAAGGAGTAAACCAACTCACACACGTCTCCACGCCTAAGTCCGTGCAGGGATGACCAACCACAACAAAGCTGCTAAGCAGGTATCTGGCTTTCTCTAAGGCAGGCCGCATACTCCCCTCATCTGCACTAGAATACTGTACCCAGGAGCATGAGAGGGAGTTTGCCTCAATTATATGGGAAAAGATTTAACAGGACTGTCAAGGACCTTTCCCACTATGGCTCAACTTTAAAGTCCTTATTATTGAGCAGTAGGTGCTGCCCTGGACTTTGTCACCAAGCTTTCTTTACAACTGTCAACATGGCCTTGGGATTGGCAGACAGCTACCTGCTCTGTGGCCTTGAACCCAGTCAGGCCTCTCAGCAATCTTTCCAGGGCTCCGCCCCATCTTGCCACAGAACTCCAGGAGCCATGAAGCAGGGGAGTCTCTTTCCAAAGCTCGAGGGAATGAGGGCAACCAGAGGGAAGCTGAGTAGCGGAGCTTCCTGCCTCATATGCAAAGGTAAAACCTGCGTATCAGAGACATGGGGTCAAATGGCTCCTTGTATGTGCCACTGCTAGGGGAACTAAGTCAAGGGACGGCAGGGGCTGGGGAAGAGGTAAGCAGCAAGTGCTGGGTTAGGAAGGAGCATGGTTCCAGTGAAAATACCTTTCAGATGAAACTCTCCCACCTTGTGCCTCCCCCAGGTAAGAAAGTAGAACTTCTGGTTCAAGTGCTCAGGTCCTTCAAGGTCTCTGTATGTACAGTTCACTCAGTCAACATTTATTCAACACTCACTGTTCACTGAGTCTAGAGGGAGGTAGATTCTGTTATGTACAAGACTTTAGGCAGAGGTCTGACTGGAAGAATGGAAGCCCATCCTACAATTATTGAGCAACATGGCCTTAGGATTGGCAGGTATCTACCTGTTCTGTGGCCTTGAACCCAGTCAGTCCTGTGTTCCCTTAGGAAAACTGGGTTCAGTGGTGACTGCTCCTGAAATCCAGCTGCCAAGCCGCCAGACCCTGCTTGCTGGAGGGCAGAACACTAGACTTCTGTGTTGTGGGGAAACCACATCTCCTTCCACCCTCCCCATGGAATGTGTCCTTTGATATATAGACATGATTAACAGCAACTGGGATTATCTGGCCTCCTTCACTAGGGCCATGGGAAATTCACAAAGTTCACAGGACCTCTCACACCTCAGAGAAAGTCAACAGCTAAAGAGGTGACATATATGAGAGATAAGTCTAGAAGGCTGAACAAACAGCAATGTGAGGTCAGAAAAGGAAGACCTGGGGCTACTGGCTGTGTGGGTTTATGAATGGAGGTAAAGTCCCCAGTTTTCAAGACCTGAATGACATGAAATGGGCTCAACATGTTGTGGCCTCTCCTGCCTGTGTACTGAGGAAGCCAAAGGTTTCTGAAAGTGGTTCTTCAGGACAGGGGTGGAGGAGAGGGGAGGAGCGACCTAAGGAAATGAGGACCTTCAGAGGCACCCCCTCAATGACAGGACAGAGGACTTCTGGCTCAATTATGTTCAGTATGTTTTCTCCTCTTTAGCTACAACTCAACAATTGCACCAAGGCCCAAAACAAACCACACGTGGCTCTCTGAAAGTAGAAACCAAACCCTGCTTTATAAGGCTGGGTGGCCATCACTGGCTTCTCTGCTGAGATACGAGGTGCCAGACAGGCGGACGGGTGACAGGGGGTGAACCTTCCTCACCTTCTCCCCATCACCACCATCCCTCCAGCCCTCCAAATACCCATCTCTACAATGCAACCACTTCAAAAAATACTCTGATGAGGGGCAAGGTGGAGGGCAAAGTCAGGCTGGTCAGCAGGCTGGTTCCCATGAGGTAGCTGACGCTGGTGCTCCTTGGCAGAGGCTTGTGGAGAGAGGCCAGTTATAGGCTCACAGCAGCCATGAGGGAGTCACTGGATGACTGTGAAGTAGAAGAAGCAGAAAGTCTTGAAGTCTGCCCAGAGTACTTGACTGCAGGTGACAGTGACATTTGGGTGGAGAGGCTGGGCTCTCTGCTGGAATCCTCACTGTCCTTGGAGGAACTGGGTTTCCGGGGAAAAGGGGGAAGGTCAGCCTGAGTCTTCTTAGGCTTGGGTGTGGTCCCGTGTTCAGACAGCAGTGGGCTTCCCTCGGAGGAGCTGTGTTTTCTGAAGGGAACATGTGGGGAAAGAAGTGGCTGACACTTTAACTTGGGATTTGCCTTCAGAGTCTGGACCAGGCATTCAGAACATTATGGTGCTGTAGACCATAATGATACGAATATATTAATAACCATAAAAATATTTTATTTACCTGAAGACTTGAGCGCTATGTACAAGTTTGAATGTGGGTGAGGACAGGAGGGCTAAGGACTTCTAAACCTAGCAGGCATGGCTGCAAGTGGCAGCTTCAGCAAATGCTTCTATGCTCTAGCTTAGTTCCACTGGGCATACCAAGAACCACCAGGAAGAGGACAAGGTGGCTGTATACTCTGATACTCCCAACTACCCCCAGTTGGATAATGCTAACTCACTGCCACAGTCTGGGAAGAAAACTCCTCAAACTCACAGCCAGCAGCCCTTCCCTTGCCCAGGCAGACTCACCCCAGCTTGCCAGTCTCCGATTTGCTGAAGGCATTGAGCGCTACGTCACCTTTTGGGACGGTCGGAAGTGATGTCGGGAGAGACCACTAAGAGCAAAGGAAGCAATGAGGCCAAAAGGGCTAGGCAGAGGCAAGGAAGGAGTCTGGGGAATTGGGACTCTTTTTTCCAGCTCTACCTGACTGATTAGGGGCTCTCCCCCCTTCCCTACCCTTCAGGCATTGGCCCATGTGGGAAAAAGTCTTGGTTCTTTCCTGAATCAGACAAGAAGTTAAAGCCTACAAAGCACTGTTTTTTTTTTTTTTTGAGACAGAGTCTCACTTTGTTGCCCAGGCTAGAGTGAGTGCCGTGGCATCAGCCTAGCTCACAGCAGCCTCAATCTCCTGGGCTCAAGTGATCCTCCTGCCTCAGCCTCCCAAGTAGCTGGGACTACAGGCATGCGCCACCATGCCTGGCTAATTTTTTCTATATATATTAGTTGGCCAATTAATTTCTTTCTATTTATAGTAGAGACGGGGTCTTGCTCTTGCTCAGGCTGGTTTTGAACTCCTGACCTTGAGCAATCCGCCCACCTCAGCCTCCCAGAGTGCTAGGATTACAGGCGTGAGCCACCACGCCCTGCCGGCACTTTTTGATCCTTGAAAGAAAGGCACCCAGGGAATCCTGGAGGTAATTATTCCCTTGAAAGGAAAGGGTGATGAGACTCAGAGGCTGGGCCTAGAAGAGAGGTGAGAGAGTCTGTATCTACAACCCAACTCCTGCTGCACTCTTTTTTTTTTTTTTTTTTGAGACAGAGTCTTGCTTTGTTGTCCAGGCTAGAGTGAGTGCCATGGCATCAGCCTAGCTCACAGCAACCTCAAACTCCTGGGCTCAAGCAATCCTCCTGCCTCAGCCTCCCGAGTAGCTGGGACTACAGGCATGCGCCACTATGCCCGGGTAATTTTTTATATATATATATATCAATTGGCCAATTAATTTCTTCCTATTTATAGTAGAGACGGAGTCTCGCTCTTGCTCAGGCTGGTTTTGAACTCCTGACCTCAAGCAATCCGCCTGCCTTGGCCTCCCAGAGAGCTAGGATTACAGGCGTGAGCCACCATGCCCGGCCTCCTGCTGCACTCTTAAGGCAAAGGAGGGGGAGCCTGAGAAGGAGCTGTCCCCCAACACTGGCAGCACTCACCACTGGAGCAGAGTCAGAGACAACTCCTGTGTGGAATCCTTTGTAGCACCAACTCCGAAGCAGATCTACTCCTAGAACAAGATTAGCAGGGGTTGGGAGACTTAAGAGGGTGGAATCAGTTGGCCAATTCTTCTTTCCAGAGATGCCCATTTCTTGGTCTACTGAAATTTAATCTCTCACTATACACGGCCTCCTGAGGGCACATCACCTTTGAGCTTGTTGCCATGGTATTTCTGTTCCCACTGGGTGGTGAGAATGTTGAAATATCGTGGCTGCTCAAAAAAGCGGAGATAGCGAGAAGAGATCCGAGAAGGAAAAACTCGTTCAAATTGACCACGGCGAGAAAACTCATCTTCCATCTCAACCAGAATCCGAACATCATCTGGAGTCAGGACATCCAGCACAGATGCGTAGAAGTCCTATGGTCCAAGGAACAGGGAGGGAGAGAGTGTGACAGACAGTGTAAGCCGGAGGCAGAGAATCAAGAAGTTGGGAGACGGGCAGTGTGGCACTGGGGTTCTACAGCTCCAGAACTTTCATGGGACCACTATAGCAGCCTGGTGGGCCAGCTCTGTACCTCATCTGTTCCTAAGTCTACTGAATATAGCTGATGGGGAAACATAACTCTTATTTGGGGTCAGGGGAGCCACTGGGGCTAAGAGGTTAAGTGGTTTGTTGGATAAAGGCAAGATGGCGATCCAGCAACTCAGACTTGGCACCAGCCTTGGACCCGCCACTCTTCTAGCTGGCTCCCTCATCTGCTCGGAGAAGGCCAAGCCTCCCAGGTCTCACTCTACCTCCTAGGGAAAGAGACTCTGCAGGTCAGACCCAAGAATGGGCCAAAGCAGCATTATGCTAAGAGCAGTGATTCTTGAAAACATGATAAAGACAATCAACTCTCTCCCAGAATACCATCCACGCTAACAAATCTCTGCAAACCAACGAGATCACAGACCTGGGTTAAAAAACCCTATTCTAGAGAGAGGAAAAACTGGTTGCCTTAGGGTCCCAAATGTCTGACCAGGGAATCTTTCTGCTGGCATTGAGGGGGAAGACCAATCTCCTACCTGATCAGGGATTTTCTCTGTCAGATAATAGGCTTTTTTCATCTTCTGTGCAGTGAAATGCTCTGGAGTCATTTGACATTTGTCCCTGGGGGAGCTGGGCAGGCTAAGGCAAGGGGCAAGAGGTGGAAAAAAAGCAAAGGGTAGGGTCAGCAGCTTCACATCCTGAGGAAATATGGAGAGAAGGTCCAGCCCAGAAAGACACCCTTCTTAAGAGAAGACAAAGACACAGGAACCGATGTTTGTTACTTGAATAGATCAAACTAAACGGCACTCCACTGAACTAACAAAGTACGAAGTACCCTCTTTAGGTTGAATCTGAATTATGAGTAGAGAGGACCCTGGAATAAGCTAATTATTGTATACTTCAATTCAGTTCAATTCAGAGAATACTTACTATGTACCCAACTCTGCCCTACCCACTGCATGACCCTGGGTAAGGGACTTAACTTCTTCACACCTCAGTTTCATCATCCATGTTACTACAATTACTGCGATCACTACTGAGAGAGATACAAAGACGACTGAAGCCACGTGGTGGCATGTACCTGTAGTCACAGCTTCTTGCAAAGCTGAGGCGGGAGCCTAGGAGTTCAAGGACAGACTGAGCAACATAGCAAGACCTTGCCTCTAAAAAAACCCTGTCTTTTTTTTTTTTTGAGACAGAGTCTCAACTTTATTGCCCAGGCTAGAGTGAGTGCCGTGGCATCAGCCTAGCTCACAGCAACCTCAAACTCCTGGGCTTGAGCAATCCTTCTGTCTCGGCCTCCCGAGTAGCTGGGACTACAGGCATGCGCCACCATGCCCGGCTAATTTTTTCTATATATTTTTAGTTGGCCAATAAATTTCTTTCTATTTTTAGTAGAGATGGGGTCTCATTCTTGCTTGGCTGGTTTCGAACTCCTGACCTCAAGCGATCCGCCTGTCTTGGCCTCCCAGGGTGCTAGGATTACAGGCGTGAGTCACCACGCCGGCCAAAACCCTGTCTTTTAAAAGGAACCCCTGCCTCCAAGGAGCTTATACTATGGCAGGTGGACCGAGTCAAATGATCAATTAACTACAGGACAGAGCCAAACTTGAGTCTACAGGGTACAGTGGGGAAAGCAAGTTTTGTTATCAGGCAAATCAGGCTTTGAATTCCAGTCCTACCACTCTCTAGCTGAATGATCTTGGATGGGTTATTCAATCCCAGTGATCTTCAGTTTTCTCATCTGTAAACTGCAGATACTAATACTAACCTTACAAGGTTGTTGGGGGCTGGGCGAGGTGGCTCACGCCTGTAATCCTAGCACACTCTGGGAGGCCGAGGTGGGCGGATTGCTCGAGGTCAGGAGTTTGAAACCAGCCTGAGCAAGAGCGAGACCCCGTCTCTACTTTAAATATAAAGAAATTAATTGGCCAACTAATATATATAGAAAAAACTAGACGGGCATAGTGGTGTATGCCTGTAGTCCCAGCTACTCGGGAGGCTGAGGCAGAAGGATTGCTTGAACCCAGGAGTTTGAGGTTGCTGTGAGCTAGGCTGACACCACGGCACTCACTCTAGCCTGGGCAACAAAGTGAGACTCTGTCTCAAAAAAAAAAAAAAAAAAAAAAAAAAAGGTTGTTAGGAGGGTAAGTTATAGGTTTTTCCTTATACATCTCAGATACTAACTAAATATTAGCTCCTTCCCCTCAAAAGTGGTTCCAAGTGCTTTGGGGGGATGGAGGAAAAAGCCCAAACTGAGCTGGCTTCATGAAAATGTCTCGAGGGAGGCTTTCATGGATAGGTGAGGTTACAAAAGGTAGGTCTGGTTGAGGGGCATTTCAGGAGGAAAAAACCCCGTGAGCAGAGGAAAGAATACTATAGGGGAACAGCAAGAGGCAATGAATGTTTGAGAGAAGAGACTGGACTCATTGATCCTTCAGGATTCTTCCACTCTTGAAGTTTTGTAAGTGATCATTTGTCAGAGTACAGGAGCAAGGAAAAGGAATAGAGATGTACCTCAAAAAAGGAGGCTGGAACCTCAAATGTCCAGGTAAGGAGTTTAACATCTTGCTATGTTTCCCAGGCTGGAGTGCAGTAGCTATTCACAGGCATGACCATTATAGCACACTAGGGCCTTGAACTCCTGGCCTCAAGCAACCCTCCCAGCCTTAGCCTCCCAAGTAGCTGGGACTATAGGCATACCTCCATGCACCTGGCTAAGGGGTTGAAATTTGATTTCCAGGCACCGTGATTCCTCAGCAGGGGAGCAGTAAAACCAAACATACTTTCAGACAGTGGTGTGTGGGTAGACTGTAGGAGACTAAGCAGCAAAGGCCCAAGCAAGAGGGAATGCCCAGAAGCCATTTCCTCCCAGAATCACACAGGGCTGTTCATGCTGCCAGTCAAGCCTCACGGAAGCAAAGAGGCTGACCTGGTGGTGGAGCTGCTAGAGCTGCTGAGGCTGGAAATGACTTCCTCTGTACTGGGCAGGACAAAACCTGCCAGGTTCAGAAGGTCACGGATCATCTGGCCTTTGATGCTGATGTCCAGTGGAGAGTTGGAGTGGAGGCTTGAGGGAAAAGATGCAAAAAGTGGTCAAAGCAGCATTCCAGAACAGTTTCTGGAATGCAAATCCTTAAGATAATGGCAAACAATGAGTAAATGCATAAACACACAGACCATGAAGGGAAAACACAAGTTTTCATGCCCAAGTCAGGCTAGCTCCCTTTACTCCCTTGGCTTCCCTAGGATGAAAGATGCTCAAACATTCAAACGCACGGTCATCCCTGTGAGGGTCTCTTGCTCCAAAGAGAGCGAATAACCTCACTCAGGGTAGTAGAGTTGTCCATGACTTTGGTCTGCTAGAGCAGCAGTCCCCAACCTTTTTGGCACAAGGGACTAGTTTCATGGGAAGATAATTTTCCCATGGATGGGGGGTAGTGAGGGACAGTAGAGCTGAGGTGGAGCTCAAGTGGTGATGCAAGTAATGGGAGAGTGGCTGTAAGTGCTCCCTGCTGCTCACCTCCTGCAGCGTGCCACCCCCTTCCCCTTCCTAAGTTTCATGTAAGACAATTTTCCCATGGTGGCCTGGTCCCTAACAGGCTGTGGATCAGTGGTCTGCTGCCCAGGGGGTTGTATACTACCCAGTGCTAGAGGAAAGCAAGTGGTAGGTATCAACTAGAAAAGAACAACATTTAACAACCTCTCTCCATTCTCAAAGATCCTTAAGATAATGGCAAACGATGAGTAAATGCATAAACACACAGACCATGAAGGGAAAACAACACAAATTCTATTGAAGGAAAGATCTTCCCAAAGACTAGAGTGGCAATGGGGATCATGAGAATACAGGAAGGACTGATTCTACTCTGAGTGTCCTGAGAATATCACCTACCTTGGGGAAATGTTGACTTCCAGGACCCAGGGCTTGAGGTTCTCGTCCAGCATGATGTCGAAACCAAAGAGCTCGTGGCAGCTATAGGGCTGCCGCACATACATCTTGAGCAGGTTAGTCACGTACGGCTCTGACCTAGTCATGCGGATGGGGAAGTATTCGGCTTAGTTCTTCTCAGGGGGCCCTACTCAGAGCTATCCTGCTAATCGAGTTGCCCACAGATAGGTGGCAGAAGCAACACAGGGAAGGTGGTTCTCAAGAGATGCCTCTGACCAGCTCCTGGGGATAAGTTTAGTAGATGAACAAAACTTAACTCCATCTACTTCCTCCTATTCCCTATCCTCAAAACTGAACCACAGGCCGGGCGCGGTGGCTCACGCCTGTAATCCTAGCACTCTGGGAGTCCGAGGCGGGAGGATCACTCGAGGTCAGGAGTTTGAAACCAGCCTGAGCAAGAGCGAGACCCTGTCTCTACTATAAATAGAAAGAAATTAATTGGCCAACTAAAAATATATAGAAAAAATTAGCTGGGCATGATGGTGCATGCCTATAGTCCCAGCTACTCAAGAGGCTGAGGCAGGAGGCTTGCTTGAGCCCAGGAGATTGAGGTTGCTGTGAGCTAGGCTGATGCCCCGGCACTCTAGACCGGGCAACAGAGTGAGACCCTGTCTCAAAAAAATAAAAAAAATAATAAAAAATAACTGAACTACAGCATGATCAAAACCTGGAGCAGAGCAACGTGGAGGCCAAAGAGAAAGGAGGGGTTCAGGGGCAGGTCCCATACTCAGAGTGGGAGTGTGACTCACGAGATGATGGTTTTGACAACAACATCTTTTATCTTCTCCCAGATGGCATCGCTATTGACTCCTTTCTGGTTCAGGTAGTTCCACAAAGCTTTCAGTGCCCTGCAGGGGGAATATTCGGGGTTATATTCTAGGAAAGAGTGATGAAGAAGAAAAAGAAAAAGGAACAAGAGGCCTAAAGGTATTTTCTTATCTTTTCCTTTGACATTTTTAATTGAGATGAACTTGGTTACAAACAGATCAATTCTGAACTGACAAGAGTTTATGTAATCCTTCACTCATCATCCCCTGAATCTGGGCCTAAGCCCCAGAACCCTATACTCCTTCCTCTAAGCCTTCACTGGACTGGGTCACTCTGCCCTCAGTACCATTTATGTCCCTGGCAGGCTGTTTCATCTCCGTTGGCCTGGTATTCAGCATTCTTTTTATTGACACTGTAGTTGGTCAGGTGCATGAACTTATTGCCAAGGCTCTTCATGGAAGGGGAATACCTGAAAGTGTAGAGAAGACAGGTAGAGGTAAGATGGTGAGAACACAGATGGAACACATCTGTGGAACACAGATGGAACCTGGGGCCTCAAGGCCTTTAAAAGGATTTGTTGTGTAAAATTTGGATTTGGTCGAGGGGCTGCACTCAAAGATCTGAAGAGCCACATGTGGCCCTGAAGCCACAGGTTCCCCAAATTCCCAGAAGGTAAAGGACATGTGCACAGATCTTCTCAGATCCACAAGGGCCTAAGAAGTATATCTGTTGGCAAAGTTCTAGAAAACCACATCTCAACTCATCTCTTATAACCATGTCAGTCCTGCAAGAAGACCCTCCCCAGACTCAGTGAAGTAGAGAACCTCCTTACTTCCTATTTCCTATTTTCCCCCTTGCCAACAAAAACTACCAAAATATTTATTATTTTTCTGTGTTGTGTCCTCTAGTTTCCCTCCCTCTGGGGAAAATAAATTCCCAATACTGTCAGGGTGACACCTCCCCACTATCACATACTTGCAACTGGCAAAGCGGACAAGTCCATCCGAAAAGAGGTAAATCCGTAGAGGATCGTAGGAAGTGACGTAAACATAGATCCGCAGATCAAACTTGCTGCCACTGATGAGGTAGGGTTTGTGCAGATACCTACATAGGGGAAAGGCCAGCTTCTCATCCAGCAGGATGACAGGGCTCAATGGGTAACTGAGTCAATGCAGAAGCCAGCTAACAACCCCTAAGATAAAGACCTAAAACAGTTGGCCAAGGAAGGTCTTTGGCTAGGAGGACAAAGGGCAGAAGAACATTGTAAGAAGGAAACCTTGAGGCCAAGGAGGCAGGAAGATGAGAAGAGACAGGCTCACCGCTGTACCAGGAGGGGCCTTCGCTTAGGGAGCTGACTCCACTTGTGAATGACCTGGATGCCAATGCCTCGAGCTGATGCTGGCTAGAAGGCAAGTGGAAAAGAGACAAGATTTGCTCTGAGCCCAAAACTCTGTTGTTTTCCTACTCTCAAGCCCATAGTCTCCTGCCCACTGTGATCCACTCACTGGCTTCACAATCCACTTTTGGCGGCTGCTGCTCTCCCAGGCTTTGCGCAGGAGCTTGGCATCCTGGGGCAGGATAAAGGACTGGGGGAAGAAACTGAACTCCTTCTTGCCAAAGCGGTTCTGCATTCGGGACAGATTCCGCCACAGCCGGTCCTTCCTCCCAATCTGGAATGAACCTGGGAAGTGGTTTAGCTATAGAAGGGACAAAGGATGAGAGCCGAGGGAGGGCAAAGGTGAGACCACGAGGAAGATGGTAAGACTCAGTACCATTCCAACTTTCTTAGCAACATTCCAAGCTCCTATTTCATCTTGTTGTCACCACCCTAATGGTCCTTAAGTACCCAACAGCTGAGCATGCACCAAAAGATGATTAAAACACAAACAAAACACAATAGTGATTGAAACAAACATGGTAATCATCTTAAGTGCAAAGAAAAAGCTGTTATATCTTTTCCCTTGACAACCTAAGGGTCAAGGACAGGAAAGCATCTGACCTTTAGTAGATGTAGGGACAAGAGACTAATTCATTCCAACATGAGACCAGAAGTCCTCTTACATCACATACTCAGCTTGTGGGAATGGAGACAATGTGTGTGGTTACAGGGGAAACAATAAACTGAAAACAGACAATGTATCCAGAACACACCAGAAGGAAAAATGTCCTTGAGAGGATGCAACTGCCCAAGACAGTGCAGCTGAAGTAGAGATGTTCATGATCTGCTAGAGTCTTACACTGCACTCTCCCCTCCTGTACTTTTTCCTCAATAAACTTCCCTGACTTTTCTATCATTTTCCTCTTCCTGGCCTAGTCCAAAGTCCAGGGGAACAGCTCCTCAAAAAGGGCCCCTACCTTCTGATGCTCTCGAATGGATCGGAAACAAGGAGACTTCATGTGGTGACCCCAGCAGCCCAGCCAGTCATCATTTCCTACAGAAGGCACAGCAGGGAGTCAGTCCCCAGGACAGAAAGAGGCCCAGAGGCCCCAGAAATACCACTGGCCCTGGGCACAGCTCCCAGACTGGGTTTTTGAAGAGTTGCCATGGAGCTGGGCATGGGGCCAGGGATAGAACAATGGCTTTCTGTCTCCCCATTTTGAGCAACAGGATAAACCCAGAGGACCTTCAGAGCTATGCCCTCCCCTATGAGGTTGGAAATTTCAGCACATGGTCCCCAGCTGCCCCCACATAGCAGGAAGTATCTAGGGCTCTCCTGCTACCCAAAGTCCATCTACTGGGGCAAAGAGGACAGGCTCCAAGTAAGGCAAGTGACTTACTCTTGCTAATTTTGAAGTGAGACCGCCCAATGGTCTGCTTGACAATGTTGGGGGTCACTGTGCTCATCTTCCACCGGAGGAGCTTTCTCTGCTCCCAGGGAAGTTTCTCCACTGGGGAGAGGTGGGAGATGGGGCATGGAGAAGAAGAGAGTCATGGTGAGGAGACAAAGCAGAAGGCACTGCTGCCCATCCTCCCTTAGGCTGGTTACGTCACCAACTATTGTTCCAGATCAGGTTTCACAGAAGCACACTTGGGGAAGAAAGGGAGCTATGCAGAAATGACTAACAAACAAAGGGGAGATTGAAAGGAGGAAAGTGACCAGGTTAGAGGGCATGAACCAAGCATGAGATCACAAGGCTGAGGAGGGTCAGTTGAAAGACAGATAAGAAAATGCTTACATTAGTGTTATAAGCAGGTGTGACAATAGCCACAACACCCATTCTGGAAACCCCTCCCACCTACTATCATCTCCTCCCAACTTAACTAGCATCCCTCTCCTGGGAGCTCTTCTGGGCTCTGACACTTGGCCAGGTTTACCTCTCTCATCCTGAGTGCCAAAATAGATGGTCGGGGGCACGTTGGGGAAGAGACTATAGGTAAGAGCTGGTCGGACAACTTTCTCATGATTGGAAAGGGGTTTGGTCAGACTTTCCACACAGCTCCTAAAATGAAAAACAAACATGCAGTAGAAAAAGGGAAAGCAACAGCCCTGAAGTGTTGCTACTGCTATATACAATTTCTTTCCAAGTGCTGTCTTTTACACTAAGATTCTAAAAAGATAATTGCTCAATAATTATGTTAGAAATACTAATCCATAAGGTGCTAGGGCTAACCTACACACAGCTGCACCATTAAATATCATCTAAAGACATGGTTTTCTAATACTTTATATCATAATATAGCTCTAATATTTCCTGTGACAAGCCACTGGCCAGGGAAATCCCTGAAAAGAGTGGTTCTGAGAGGGGGAAATGAGTTTGGGTGGATACCAAAAGAAGAATATGCTACACTAAGACTAAGAAATAAACGAAGAGAGAAAAAGAACGATGTGGATAATTATAAAGGAAGGGCACAAAAGATCTGAGAAGAGGTGTAAAGATTTTTAAAAAGAAAAGGGCCTACATTAAGAGATTGATGTTATTGGTTCCCTAGTTAGAGATGAACATCACTCAGACTCCACCAAGGGCAGTCAATAAAATAATCTGGATTAAAGCTAGAGAATTCCTTACATAATTTCTTATTACTAAAGTTAATGTCAGTCTTATTTCCCAATATAAAATTTACCTCATGAGGGAGAAAAAGAACATTTTAAAAAGATCCAATTAGTGGTATATCTAAGTCATAACTGATTCTGATATTAATAGTAGCACACATTTATAGTGCAAGGTGGCAATTACCCTAACGTAGATGGCCTAAAGGACTAACAATTTACCTCAAACAATGTTTCTTCATTAATTGGTTATTAATTTTTAAAATATTTCCTGAAATAATTTGCCTTTTACTTGACCAGTTTCTTGGAGCCTATGCACCCAAATTGCAGCCTAAGAAACAAGGTATTGCTTTTAAGTCTAACTGATGAGATACGTTTCTGGTCCCCCATGGCTATTCTAAATAGGGACTATTCTAGTCCCTATTCTAAAACTAAAGTAGCAAACATAAAAATTTGTTCAAAATACTTTAGGAGGCTGGGCGCAGTGGCTCACACCTGTAATCCCAGCACTCTAGGAGGCCAGGTGGGAAGATCGCTTGAGGTCAGGAATTTGAGACCAGCTTGAGCAAGAGTAAGACCCTGTCTCTACTAAAAATAGAAAGAAAATAGCTGGGCGTGGTGGCACACGCCTTTAGTCCCAGCCACCTGGGAGGCTGAGGCAGGAGGATCACTTGAGCCCAGGAGTTTAGGTTGCTGCTAGACTGATGCCATGGCACTCTAGCCTGGGCAACAGAGCAAGACTCTGTCTCAAAAAAAAAAAAAGAGAAAGAAAAGAAAATGCATTAGGGGTTCTCAGGGCATTAATGACTTGGGTAGTTAATCCCCTTATAATCTCAAAGAGACAGAAAATGGGCATTTACCAATGATCTACATAACCAACACTCACCGAGAGATCGCTGCCACCGACTCGCTGGGGGAGACAGCACTTAATGAGGAGCACTCTGAGTCTCCTGGGGGAGGAAGATCAGAGAAGTTCCAACTGGAAGAGGCTGCCACACAAACTCACCAAGACTAGTCAGCTGTTCCTTGAACATCCTGGGCTCAACCCTTCTTGTGGAGCCACAAGCACCACCCTGCTGCCTTGCTCTGCCTTCCTTGAACTCAACAGCAGCAGGGAGAAGGCAAGGCCAGAGGGACAGGATTAGAGATTAAAGTCCCTCACAAGTCACTACCCCCCTTAAGACCTCCCAAAGCAAATGATTAATATAGTTGGTAACGTGAGTCAAGGACCTGAAACACAATCATTAGCCCCTTCCCTAGCGGGCCATGACCAACCTCTAGTTGGAAGTGAAAAGGTTCCCTACTCACCCTCCTCTTCTTCATTCTCATCATTGCTACAGCAGTCTTCCAAACTATCTATTAGTTCTTCTTCTACATCTTCAGTCTCAGCCTGGTCTGACCGGAGGTCAGTAGTAGAACTAAAAGAAAGAAAGAATCATGGCCCCAGCCCAGCCAATTCTGTAAGAGGTCACAGTTAGATTCTCATTCTTTCATCATCATCTCTCAGTATTTGTCTCTTCCCCATTACCAATCTGCTATCTCTTGCCTGGACCTCACAACTCATTTGTCTTGCCCTCAAAGCTTAGTTCTAGCCATAGTTCCTCAATCTTACATCCTCCATTTTGCAAAAAAGTACTGTTTTCCACTTTCTTTGATGTCCCTCAGCATGTAAGTACAAAATCCTACATACAAAAAGCCATCAATGAATATCTGGTAATTGACTTCAAATGTCCCTAGGCCGCTCTCTGGCAACTCAGAACAAGGCCTTAGTATATCAAGTTTCCAGAAAAACAAGACACAAGAGAAGAAACCAACTATGTATATGCCCTAATTATGAATGTCATCATATCAAGAATGATTGGAAACCTGATCTGGCTTGGAAAAAGTAGGAAAGCCACAAGCCCCAATATTGGGTGTTTGTAATTCTTATTTCTCTCCTGGTTATAACTTAAAACAGGGGTCAGCAAACTTTTTCTCTAAAGGACCAAGTAGTAAATATTTTCAGTTTTACAATCTTTCACAACTAAACTCCACTGCCACAAGAAAGCAGCCATAGACAATAGTAAATGAATGGACAAAGCTGCATTTTAATAAAACATTATTTATAAAAGCAGGTGACAAGCAGGATTTGGCTTGCAAGTTATAGTTTCCTGACCTCTGCCCTAAAGTGAAAACCAAAACTTCTAGGGCAGCTAAATGATAAAACCAACCTTCAGGGGTACAAAGTAAGTGCCACCAAATTACAGTACATATATTCTACTGCTCTAAATGAACTAAAAACAACCTCCAACTTACCCAGTATCCCTAAGAGGTGGGTCCAGCTGCCTGGCTTCCTCAGACCCCTCCTGCCCAGACTGGCCCAGATGGATAGAAGAGAGGTGGGTGGCCACGTCGGCTACACCAAGGGGCTGAGGGGGAAAAGGAAGAAGTGGAGCTTTGTCTTCTCCAAGTGGTGAAGGGTCAATTACAGATCCACAGTCAGGGCTGTGGTTGAGCCCATTGGCATGTGAGGCAAGGAGGTGAATGCTGATACGTTTGGTACAGAAGACTGGACTGTCCAACCCCAAGGTGTCTGAGGCACCAGGAAGGATCCTACCGTCTGATCCAGCATCCTCCTGAGGAAACTGCTGGCCTACCCCAGGTTTCCACCACCTGTTCCTGTTGTGGAGGTTCCACTGGAAGCTGGGGTTCACAAAACAAGACTGTTCAAGCTGGTAGCCTTGCCTTGGCATCTTCTCAAAGCCTTTTGAAGTCAACTTCCTCACAGCCTCAGTGAACCGAATCTCTTTAGTTGGAGCCTGGGAATCAGAGCTGTCCTTCAGGCCACAGGGATGTGACTCTGCCCTTGTAGCTAAGTTTTTCCGGCTGTACCGGGAAGAGGCAACACTGGTGGTGGATGTGCTGAGGGAGCTAGGGGTAGACAAGGTGATATGAGTAGTGGCATCATCTAGGACAGTGCCAGTGCTCTTGGGCACCTTATGGTCAACAGGCTGGGGTACACAGTCTCCAGTACCCCCTGAATGATGCCAGGAAACCCGCTGGATCTTGGGGGAGGATGCTGGCTTCAGGCTCTCTGTGGCCTGTAATAAAGGCACTTTAGTGCTAGTGCTGTTTGGCCGCATGAAGGAATTGTTATTCAGCATGGGCTTGTAGGAGGAGGACAGTGGAGACGAGATCTTCCCTGAGAAGGCAGAGGCCACGCTCTTCCCTGAAGGGTTTTCGCCAGCTGCTGCCAAGGAGAGGTATGGTTCTGTGGATGGGGATGCCATGGGCTGGGCCGTGGGGAAGACCATGGAAGAAGTGGCCTTACTGGCAGTGAGGTTGAGAGGGAGGCTCTTTTGAGGGAGAGAAAAAGGTCTTTTTTCCAATGAACTTGAACGCAAGCAGAACGACTCCAGCTGCTGGTATGGCTTGTGTCTATAGTTGGAACGGCGGTACAGCACGGTATTGCTGAAGAAGTCTGGAAGAGAGTGCAGGTAACAGGAACTGCTGTGGCCTGCAATGACAGCTGTGGTCCCAGAACTACATAAAGTGCCAGGGCAAAAGAAATATGCTGGCTTGGGTGGGACACCCAAGAGGCCTGGGCTCGACCCTGCTGATAGCGTACCCACGTGCTTCTTTTCCAGCTTCCAGATTGGCTTCACCTGCTGATGGGCCTGAGACCAAACTTTGCCCCCAGAGAGTTTTTCAGGTGGTGGGGCAGGCACTGTGCCTGAGGGACCACTCTGCTTGAAGCTGTTTCCCCGGCAGAGGCCAATATTGTAGTGCTCTGTTCTTGCTGAGGCCATGAGGGGCCCACATCATAGCCACATGGCCTCACGGCCAGGCTCAGGTAAGGTGTCACGCACCTCCAGTAGTAGCAGCTGCATTCTTGAAGTCCATCAGTCTGAAGGGGAGAGAAATGATTGTGAACATTTAGTGCCAGGAGGACGGACATCACGCCACAGTGGTCCTCAAATAAGCAACAGTCCCACTTCAGCATTTCTTGGGCAACCAAGTCTTGGTTATCATTTGGTGCCCTGGGGGAAGAACACTAGATTTCCAGAGAGTTTCAGTGGTCTTCTCAGTGCCATCACATGATCAAAGTGGGCTTCATCAAAGACCAAGATTTAAAGGTGCCACCGTCCTGAGGCTGGTCATATGTCCTCCCTTTCTCACTCAGAAAATTTCCTCTCTCCAAAGAAGGGTATATCTTTCTGTCTCATCATCCATGACTTTACATGAGTGGCTATCTTCCCTCACCTCAAAACCAATGTGGCTAAGAATAAGGCAAGTTTGGAAGTGACAGAGAAACCTGCTGATGGCTTCCTCCTCACCACCAATTCTGAAAGACCAAAGATTATCTGAGAATACATTTTATATCTACTGCTACCTAAACCAACTCTCAGATGCCTCTGATCTGCTTGTCACAATTAAGCATGACAAGTTCAGACAGGAGCAGACAGTGTCCCTGCTAACCCTGGAGTTTATTCTGGAGCTAACACAGCAATTTCATCTCTTCAAGAGTCTTGCTAACTATACAGACTCAAATTCCATCCTGTGTGTTGGTGGGGGAAAAAAAGAAAGAAAACAGAACTAAATACCAATATTATTTTTACTTAAAATGACTTCATTTCCAGCAGCCACGAAGGGATAGCAGAGTTCAGGGAGCAGAAGACAGAGGCAAGACAAAGAGGAGAGCTTTCTTTACTCCAAAGCTTCAGTTTGGGCTGATCTCTCCTACGTCTTCTCATTCGATGTTTCCTTTAAGGCAAAACTTCTGAACAAGCCTTGTAGCTCTGGGACACAAACAGCTTATTCAGCATGGTCACTTACTTTCTAAATTGAATTCACAAAATATTCTCCAGTTTTTACAACTGCAGGGAAAGGTGGACCTGCTTTCATGGCAGCATCCAGGGGAAAATACCAAAACTGGTCTCTAAGAAGTCATTCATCAGGGATAATTCTGAATGGATTCCTGACACCTTCATCAGGTGTTTTCAGAGTAGCCAGGGAGAAGAAATTAACAGAGTGTTTTTTTTTTGAGACAGAGTCTCACTCTATTGCCCAGGCTAGAGTGAGTGTTGTGGTGTCAGCCTAGCTCACAGCAACCTCAATCTCCTGGGCTCAAGCGATCCTCCTGCATCAGCCTCTCAAGTAGCTGGAACTACAGGCATGTGCCACCATGCCTGGCTAATTTTTTGTATGTATATTTTTAGTTGGTCAATTAGTTTCTTTCTATTTTTTTAGTAGAGATGGGTCTCGCTCAGGCTAATTTTGAACTCCTGACCTTGAGCAATCCACCCGCCTCAGCCTCCCAGAGTGCTAAGATTACAGGTGTGAGCCACCGCGCCCGGCAACAGAGTGTTTTTTAGTCCAGTTACATTGAAAACACAAAACTAGGGAGAGGATCTTGTATTTTGATAAGAGAATAATGTCCAAGAAAGATCTAAGCTTGCCACCTACAGCTACAGGAATGGACAACACCAACAGAACAACTGCAGAAGCCTCATGAAATCATCCTCTTTTCCTGCAAAAGTTGACCTACTTTCTCAAAGAGAGCACAAAAAACTCACAATGCATCACTGCCAATATTCAAAATCACAGTGGGCTAAAAATAGCATATGCTGAAACTAGATTTTGAGGCCAGTAATCTCAAAATGAGGTGACAGAAAATGGACCTCCACATAAGTTCAAACCACAGAAATACCATGAGGGAACAATTATACTGTGCACTTATGGTAGAGAAGGATCCACAAAGGGAAGAGTCAACTCCTTCCCATGATTTTACGAGACTGTGTGAGTGTGAATGTGTGTGCTGTGTGCATTCAACAGATTCACAGTCCTGACTCACCTTAACCCTGTTTCAGGAATCTACAACTTGCCCCACAAATGCAACACAACAGACACACCAAAATGATGGAGGAAAATCGCTAAGGAAATGAAAGCTCCAGCTGGTATCCCCTTGAAAACAACCCTGCTAGTGACTCTCCATGTGCATCAAGCCATCTCAGACCTTCATGCCTTTATAATTGCTAGTTCTTGAAGAGCTTTCACTCTCTGTCACCTGACTTGAAAAAATCAGCTCAAACTTCACCTTCTCCAGGTAGTGTTTCCTGATGCCTCAGTTTGAATAAGGATTCCTCACTTCTGTGCATGCCACCATCATTGTTCACATCACATTAGCTTTAATAATGAACTAACTCATTTGACTAGGGGCAAAGAGCATGTTTCCCTCCCGCTGATGTCCCCAGTACAATGTCTGACCCACAGTAAGTGCTCAATATTCTGATGATTAAATAAACTTAGAAAAGTATGGTAAATGAAAGGGTAACAAACTAATGCTTATGAATGCTAGTTTGGGCAC
Organism: Microcebus murinus; assembly: GCF_040939455.1. Lineage (NCBI taxonomy): Eukaryota > Metazoa > Chordata > Mammalia > Primates > Cheirogaleidae > Microcebus > Microcebus murinus. The sequence goes on along the minus strand of NC_134111.1, from coordinate 89,114,987 downwards.
CTAATGAACGTCAGGTACCATGCTAAACATACATTGCCTATATTATCTTCATTTAATCCTAAAAAAACTCTTACATTCAGTTTATTGATGATGAAGCCAAACTCAGGAAAGTGAAGTAACTTTTCTATAATTTAACAACCAATGGGTAGTGGTGCCCAGATTAAAACTCAAGTTTATCTGACTCCACACTGTCTCTCAAACAGAATGAAACACATATTTAGACACTATCCCCTCCATTATCTCTAACCTTTGGGTCCAAGACAAAAGCCAGGTTCGAAACAGTCTTCCATTGTTTATACTAAGGCCCTTCATGGGTGAAGTGCCTAAGAACACACCGCTGCCTTCTCATCAACACTGCGGCCAATTCTACTCTCCCTTGTAGCCACAGGCACCCACTACACAGCACCTGCAGGCTGGAGAAGGGAACCCCTTCTCCTGCTCAATGTTTGCCTCACGGCATCCCACCATATGAATCCTCAGTGCCAAGAACACTGAACACAAGTGGCCCGACACTCAGTTGGCTTGACTTTTAATCCAAATGAGGAAGAGGGAAACTAAGGATACACACTCATGCTCCCCTGAAGCTGCAGGTGGTCTGCTCCTAGGCTGCATGAGAAGCGAGCCCCCTGGGCAAGCTCCAGGGTAGAGTAAATTCTCTTCTGACTAATGGGATTCCAGATCTCATGTCTCTGCAGGGGTCATTTCCCCCTTCTTGTCTCTTCTCAGAGTCCCCATGATGTACAGGATGGCAACCTGGAGAAGGGCCACCTGTCTTTCTAAAGAAATATGTCTGGACTCAAGGGCCAAGCAAGTGAGAGAATGTTTTTGTAATTCTCTTTCTGGGAAACAGCTCCATAGCTAGTAAGAGATACCCAGGCTTGTCTAAGATGGCTAAGGAAGTGCCAAGGAAAGACAAATTTGTCATGTCAAATACTCTGCAGAGAGTAGCTTCAGGAAAAAGTAGCCGGGTGTGGTGGCTCACACCTGTAATTCTAGCACTCTGGGAGGCCAAGATGGGTGGATAGCTCAAGTTTAGCTCAAGGTCAGGAATTCGAAACCATCCTGAGCAGGAGCAAGACCCCATTTCTACTATAAATAGAAACAAATTAATTGGCCAACTAAAAAATATATAAATAAAAAATTAGCCAGGCATGGTGGTGCATGCTTGCAGTCCCAGCTACTTTGGGAGGCTGAGGCAGAAGGATCATTCGAGCCCAGGAGTTTGAGGTTGCTGTGAGCTAGCCTGAGGCCACAGCACTCTAGAATGGACAACAGAGTGAGACTATGTCTCAAAAAAAAAGAACACGAAGTAAACAATATCACTCACAACAGTATCACATACAAATGTTCCAACCTGGTTTCAGTGTTTTGGGTTCAGAAGTAGTACCTAGTTCAGACATGAAAACAATGGTTGCTAAAAGCAACTTCCTTCTTTTTCCTTATAGAGATTCCTGATGAAATCAAAAACCTCATGTGATGGGGAAGTTCTTTTTTTGAGGCAGCTAAAACACTGAGGCAGCCCTGGTTCCAGGCCCCTTGACTGCTGTCACAAGTCATCTTTTCCTATATACTGCTCATTGTCCCACAGGAATACAAGTGACAAACTTAAAAAATCTTCAGAAGGTCCAAAATCTAAGAAGTAGGCCGGGCGCTGTGGCTCACGCCTGTAATCCTAGCTCTTGGGAGGCCGAGGCGGGCGGATTGCTCAAGGTCAGGAGTTCAAAACCAGCCTGAGCAAGAGCGAGACCCCGTCTCTACTATAAACAGAAAGAAATTAATTGGCCAACTGATATATATATATAAAAAATTAGCCGGGCATAGTGGCGCATGCCTGTAGTCCCAGCTACTCGGGAGGCTGAGGCAGAAGGATCACTCGAGCCCAGGAGTTTGAGGTTGCTGTGAGCTAGGCTGACGCCACGGCACTCACTCTAGCCTAGACAACAAAGTAAGACTCTGTCTCAAAAAAAAAAAAAAAAAAAAATCTAAGAAGTAGAGGAAATGAGAAATTGTTTCAAAAGCTAACACACTGAGAATAGTGAGTTCTGCCACAAGTCAAAGTCCGGAGAGGTAAATAACGTCAAGCACCAGACCCAATAGACAGCACACAGTCAAAGGACAGTTTTTGGCAAGGACACCAAACTATCCCCTGTGGTATAATCTAGACTCCTGAGACAATGTCTGGGAGATCTTTCTCCCAGCCTCACTTGAATTTCTAAGTGTACTGTAATGATACAAACTTTGTGCATATGTGTGTCTTTAGGATCTAAAAGACAGGCTTGCCCATCTCCCAGGAAATATTTTAGGATGAGATGTCAAAAAAAAAAAAAAAAAAAAAAAGAATAGGGAGAAAACATGTTTACATATGCAGAAGACCATGCACAGACCACTAATGGAAGCCTGCTTCAAAAACACCCAACTTAGGCCGGGCGCGGTGGCTCAAGCCTGTAATCCTAGCACTCTGGGAGGCTGAGCCGGGCGGATTGCTCGAGGTCAGGAGTTCGAAACCAGCCTGAGCAAGAGCAAGACCCCGTCTCTACTATAAATAGAAAGAAATTAATTGGACAACTAATATATATATATATAAAATTAGCCGGGCATGGTGGCGCATGCCTGCAGTCCCAGCTACTCGGGAGGCTGAGGCAGAAGGATTGCTTGAGCCCAGGAGTCTCAGGTTGCTGTGAGCTAGGCTGACGCCATGGCATTCACTCTAGCCTGTGCAACAAAGTGAGACTCTGTCTCAAAAAAAAAAAAAAAAAAAAAAACCCAACTTAAACAAATCGAAATTCATAAGGAATAATTGCTAATTATTAAATTATAAAAGATTCACCACAAGATCTATTATTTTCATTCATTTTATATACCTAGTTTAGCTACATATATATACTACTTAAAGACAGGCAAAAGCATTCATACTTACTCTCTGTGACTAAGTCCAAAGGATCCACCTTCAGCTGATCCTCCAATGAGCAGCTTGCAAGGAACGTTAGGAGCCAATAAATTGACCTCACCTGGAAAAATATTTTGAATAATCTAACATTTTACAGAGTGAATGATCTAACATGTTTCTTGTTCCCACATATGACCCTAGGGAACAGGAGGGCTTAAGGGGCAAATGGTACAAACACTAAGCTCTAGCCTGCAGAGTTCAAGTTTAGAAGAAAACAAGCCTGTTTCATAACTAAGTTCCTCAATCTAGGTCCAAAGAGGAAAATGCCCAGCTAAAAAGAAAGTAAAGGTTAGTTTAGAGCAGCTGAGGAGAGAGTTCCTGGGAAGAAAAGTCCCTCTGGACAGTTCTCAGGACATCTAAATATGTTTGTGCAAAAACAAAGGTCTAGAAGAATATACTCTCAACTTGTTAATGGTGGTTATCTTGGGGAAAGAGACTGGATAAAGGATTGGGCAGGGAAAGGAAGGGGATATTTTCCAGTTTACTTAAAGACATCTGTGTTGATTCTTAAAACAAAAGCACATATTACTTGTGTCACAGCCACACTGCATCAGCAGCTACAACCTCACGGTGACTCATGCCAAGCAGAGTGCTGATCAGTAGTGAATCACGTTCAATGCTAAAACCACACAACTGGAATATTCAGAGAAAGATAGGAGAGAAGTACCATAACCCCCACGAAGTAGTTGTGAGTGATCAAATCAGAAAATTCACATAAAGCATACAAAAAGCACAATGCCTGGCCCAGGGTAAACATTTGCAGCATGGTAGGTACCACTCTTTCTTTCTGGCATCAAATGATCTGATCTCCCTTTGGCTCTTTCACAAGCTGTGATGAAAGGGAAAAAAATACAAGGAGCAGGCAACAATTATTCCACCACAAAATTTCAACTAGGACAAGCAATGTTGTTTTATAAAGGATATAACTGTCTGGCTATTTAGGAGCTTTTGTGAAATCTACTATATAACCAGTAACTAGATTCTTTAGTTGCAGGTATGACTTGGCACTAAAAAGCAATTGAAAAGTGCTCTGGGACATTCCAGGAGAAGGAGGTATGTGGTAACCAAAACCTCTTTCTATTCCCTTGCTTCTGGATCTTATGGTTTTTATAACCAGATGGTTGGGATTTCTGAGAACACTGTGTAAAGAGAATTAAAAAGTGACTGTTACTCAGCTAGCGCCCAGATCCTGGCTTTTAAATACAATCTGTTAATAAAAGGAGCCAGAGTGCCTTGAATAGTAGCTAACTACAGGGCTGAAGCAGGGAAAACAGGAGATGGGCCTGGAACACCTTGTGCTGCCAAAAAGTAAAGAAGCGCTCAAAATGTGATAGGGACATGTCAAAAGATCATAGGAACAGCTAACATCACATTTAATAGGAAAACATTAGCTGCTTTTCCTATAAGACTTGGAATAAGGATGTCTACTCTCCCTCTTCCTCCTCCTCTTCTCTCCTTTCTTTTTTGAGACAGTCCAGCTGACAAGTCTAGCTGTCTTACTCTGTCGCCTGTGCAGTGGCATCATCATAGCCCACTGCAACCCCAAACTCATGGGCTCAAGCAATCCTCCCGCCTCAGCTTCCCTATAGTAGCTGGGACTATAGGCATGTGCCACCAGACCTGGCTAATTTTTTCTATTTTTTTTTGTAGAGATGGGGTCTTGCTTTCGCTCAGGCTGGTTTCAAACTCCCGGCCTCAAGCAATCCCTTTACCTTGGCCTCCCAGACTGCTAGGACTACAGGTGTGAGCCACCATGCTCAGCTGTTCTCTCCATTTCTATTAGATCCTATACTAGAAACACTAACCATAGCAACATGACAAGAAAAAGAAATCAAAGATGGAAAAAGAAGAAAAACTGTAATTATTTGTAGGACACATGAACTTGTACATAGAAAATCTCAAGAAAACTACCAAAAACTCCTACTAGAACTAATACGCAGGTTTAGTAAGGTTGTAGGATACAAAATCAATACACAAAAATCAATTTAATTTCTATATACTAGCAACAAACAAGTAAAAATGAAATAAAATAATTCTATTCACAATAGCATCAAAAAGAATAAAATACCTAGGAATGAGGACTTATAGTTCCAAAATGGTGGCAAAGAAGCAAGCTGGCTTCACTCCCTCCTACAGAAAACCAAAAAGAAATATACAGCACCAAGATTATCACTAGTACTATACCAGAACTCAAATACGAGAAGATAGTTCCTGAGGTCACAGAGAAGTGAAAAAGCTCCAACCAGATGGTAAGAGAATAAAATTTCCATATCCATGATACCCCTCCTTCCAATCTCTCCAGGACCAGGCACATAGAAAATTTTCTCCTGACTCACAATTTCTGCACTGGCAAAAGTGAGACTGAGGTAGACAACCAGCTTTCCCACCACCTTGGGTTCCCTGGCAGGAGATCTGTCCCTCCCTCAATCCACAGGAAGTACTGAGAGTACATGAAGGGAGAAATATTCCTGAGGATAGCCAGAAACAAAGGGAGGAGGAAGGACTACCATTTCCAGACCTGGAAACTCTGCTCCGTAACTCAGCCAAAGGACACACCAAATCAGAGTGACTGGTCAGCAGCACCATGCTGTAGGTGGTTTATTCCACAGGTCCCCTGGGCACAAACCCCTAGCCAGCCTTCCCATACTGCCAGGATAACCCCTTTGTGACCTCTCCCAATTGGGAAGGCCACTGCCCTGACTGTTTACTAAAGGCAGGGTAAACCTGGTCTTAAGGCACCATCAGTACCAAAAAGAAGGCAATGATCTAACAGGGGAGAAAAAAAGATATTCAACTGGTAAATTACAGAGAATCTCTAAGCAAACATATCTAATAATAATGAAAACAAATCAGACAGAGAAGGAATAAATAATCATTCAATGCAAAGACATAGACGTATATCCCCAAGAAACAACAGCAAACAGGGAACACTGACTTCTTCTAATGAACAGAACAAACAAATCAGTGACTGACCCTAATGAAACAGTTATACATGAGATCTCTGAACAGGCATTCAAAAACAGCATTTTTAGGAACTCAGTGATTTCTAAGATAATACAGAAAAGCAATTCAGAAATGTATCAGAGACATTGAAATAATAAAAAAATGAAACAGAAATCCTGGAACTGAGAAATACATTTCTTACACTGAAAAATTCAATAAAGCTCTCAAAGCAGAATGGATTAAGCAGAGGAAAGAATCAGTGAGCTTGAAGACAGGCTATTTGAAAGCAATGAAGATTACCTACAAGATACAGAAAATTACCTCAAAAGACCAAATCTAAAACTTACCAGTATTCAAGAGGGAACTGAATAACAGCAAGGGGTAGAAAGTTTATTCGGAGAAATAATAATAGAAAACTTTCTAAAACTTAAGAAAGATATAAATATCTAGGTATAGGAAGGCCAGAGAACCCTAAACAGATTCAACCAAAATAAGACTACCTTGAAGCATACAATAATCAAACTCTCAAAGATCAAGGACAAAGAGAAGACCCTAAAAGTACCAAGAAAAAAGAAGCAAATAACATATAAAGAAGCTCCAATTCATCTGGAAATAGACTTCTTAACAGAAACCATACAGGTCAGGAAAGAATGAGACAACATTTTCAAAGTGCTGAAAGATAGAAATTGCCATCCAAGAATGCTGTATTCAGAAAAACTATCCTTCAAATATGAAGAAGAAATAAAGTCTTTCCTGGGCAAACAGAAGCTGAAAGAATTCACCACCATCAGACCCATCCTACAAGTAATGCTAAAGGGAGTTATTCAATCTGAACAGAGAAAAAATCATTAACATGCAAAAAGAAAACATTTGAAGGTATAAAACCCACTGGGTAAAATTAAGTACGTGGACAATCTCAGGATACTGTAATACTCAACTGTGGTATGCAATCCATTCTTAACTCTGGTATGAAACCTAAAAGACAAATCTATCAAAAACAATAACAGCTATAGGAACCTGTTAAGAGATAGGCAATATAAAAGTATGTAAGTTGAGACAACAAAAAGTCAAAATATGGGGGAATGGGTTAAAGTATAGAGTTTAATTTTCATTTTTTCCCTATTCTTTTCTTTATGATCTAAGATAAGTTATCATCTCTTCAAAATAACTTGTTATAGGTATATGATGTTCTTTGTAAGTCTCCTGGTAACTATAATGCAAAACCTGTAATAGACCCATTAAAAATAAGAAACAATGAATTAAACCATACTACCAGAGAAAACCACTTAACCATAAAGGAAGACAGTAAAAAAGGAATAGGAGTTACAAAACAACCAGAAAACAAGCAACAAAATGGTGTAGTCTTTACTTATCAATTATAACATTCAGGCCAAGCATGGTAGCTCACACCTGTAATCCTAGCACTCTGGGAGGCTGAGGTGGGAGGATTGCTAAAGGTCAGGGGTTCGAGACCAGCCTGAGAAAGACCAAGACCCCATCTCCACTAAAAACAGAAAGAAATTAGTTGAACAACTAAACATATATAGAAAAATTAGCTGGGCATGGTGGCACATGCCTGTAGTCCCAGCTACTCAGGAGGCTGAGGCAGGAGGATTGCTTGAGCCCAGGAGTCTGAGGTTGCTGTGAGCTAGGCTGACGCCAGGCACTCACTCTAGCCTGGGCAACAAGGTGAGACTCTGTCTCAAAAAAAAAAAAAAAAAAAAAGAATGTGAAAAGATAACCTACAGAATGGGAGTTTGAGGTTACTGTGAGCTAGGCTGACACCATGGCACTCAAACCTGGGCAGCAGAGTGAGACCTTTGTCTTAAAAAAAATAAAATGAAATAAAATAATAACAGTAATAATACTGAATATAAATGGACTATGAATGGATAAAGAAAATGTGATATATATACATAAGAGACTATTATTCATCCATAAAATAAAATTATATCCTGTCTTTTGTAGCAACATAGATGGACTGGAGGTCATTATGTTAAATGAAATAAGCCGAGCACAGAAAGACAAATACTACATGTTCTCACTTGTATGTGGGAGCTAAAAAAGTGGATCTCATAAATATAGAGTAGACCGGTGGTTAGAGAAGCCAAGAAGGGATGGGGGGGGGGATGAAGAGAGGTTGATTAATAGATACATATATATAGTTAGATAGAAGAAATAAGACCTAGTGTTCAATAGATCATTAGGGTACCACAGTTAACAATAATCTATTATAGAAGCCTGGTGTGATGGTACATACCTGTAATCCCAGCTCAGAAGACTGAGGTGAGAGGATCACTTAAACCCAGGAGTTCAAGGCCAACCTGGGTAAAATAGCAAGTCCCTATCTCTAAAAACAATAATAATAGCCTATTATACATTTTAAAATAGCAAGAAGGGAATAATTAAAATATTTCTAGCACAAAGAAAAGACAATACTTAAGGTGATGGATATCCCAATTACCCTGATTTGATCTTTATCCATTTTATGAATGTATTAAATTATCACATGTACCCTGAAAATGTGTACCAATTATGTATCAATAAAAAACAAATTAAAAAACCTAGTAATAGGCTGGGCGCTGTGGCTCACGCCTGTAATCCTAGCTCTTGGGAGGCCGAGGCGGGCGGATTGCTCAAGGTCAGGAGTTCAAAACCAGCCTGAGCAAGAGCGAGACCCCGTCTCTACTATAAACAGAAAGAAATTAATTGGCCAACTGATATATATATAAAAAAAAAAATTAGCCGGGCATAGTGGCGCATGCCTGTAGTCCCAGCTACTCGGGAGGCTGAGGCAGAAGGATCACTCGAGCCCAGGAGTTTGAGGTTGCTGTGAGCTAGGCTGACGCCACGGCACTCACTCTAGCCTGGACAACAAAGTGAGACTCTGTCTCAAAAAAAAAACAAAAACAAAAGAAAACCTAGTAATAAATTTAACAAAAGGAGCATAAGACATGTACATCAAAAACTACAAAACGCTGTTGAGAGAAATTAAGGAAAATCTAAACAAATGAAGAGATATAACATGTTCAGAAATTGGAGGACACAATATTGTTAAGATGGCAATTCTTCCTAAATTGATTTACAGAGTAAGAGCAATGCCTGTCAAAATCCCAGCAGGCTTTTCTAAAGAAACTGACAAGCTGTTCCTAAAATCTGCATGGAAATGGAAAGGACCTAGAATGGACAAAATCATTATGAAAACAAACAACAAAAAATTTGGGGGGTCTTATACTACCTGATTTCATAACTTAGTATAAAGCTATGGTAATTAAGGTAATATGGCACTGACCTGGGCATAGTGGCTCACGCCTGTAATCCCAACACTTTGGGAGCCTAAGGCAGGCAGATTACTCGAGGCCTGGAGTTCGAGACCAGCCTGGGCAAAGTAGCAGGACTCCATTTCTACAAAAAACAACTTTTTAAAAATTAGACAGATATGGTGGGATATGCCTGTAATCCTAGCTACTCAGGAGGCTGAGGTGGGATGATAGCTTGAGCTCAGGAATTCAAGGCTAGAGTGAGCTATGAACATGCCACTGTACTCTAGCCTGGGTGACAGAATGAAACCCTCTCTCACCAAGAAAAAAAAGATAATATGGCACTGGCATAAGAATAGACATTATATTTTTAGGAAGTATTCAGATGTACAGAAGCATTATGTCTGTAACTTACTCTCAAACATTTCAAAAAACAGGTAATATAAGAGATAGAATATGAATGAATATTAAAACAAGTATGGTAAAATATTAACATTTGCTGAATCTGGCTAAAGGTTAAACAGGAAATATTTGCGCTATTTTTGTAAGCCTGAAATCATTTTAATATTAGAAAAAAAAATTTATTTTTTTTTTTGAGACAGAGTCTCACTCTGTTGCCTGAGTTAGAGTGCCATCGTATCAGGTTAGCTCACAGCAAACTCACACTCCTGGGCTCAAGCAATCCTTCTCTGCCTCAGCGTCCCGAGCAGCTGGGACTACAGGCATGCGCCACCATGCCCGGCTAATTTTCTCCACATATTTTTAGTTTTCCAGCTAATTTCTTTCTATTTTTAGTAGAGACAAGGTCTCACTCTTGCTCAGGCTGGTCTTGAACTCCTGACCTCAAGTGATCCTCTCGCCTTGGCCTCCCAGAGTGCTAGGACTACAGGCGTGAGCTACCGTGCCCAGCCTCAATATTAGAAAACATTTTTTTTAAAAGTCATTACTACTTAAAGGGAAGTTTGATTTCCCTCAGATCAGGTGGCAGGTAGCACACAATCAATTTAAACTTTTCTTTGAAATTACATGTCAGAAATGGATTTTATCAGGGAAGACTCAAGACAATAAATTTATTCCTTGTTCCATTACCCGAAACTGGCTTGCCGGGGAAATCCGCCTGTCATCCATAAGATGCAAGAACCAAGGTCACAGGCCTTATTCTACCTGCCAGTGAATTTGCAAACTATGGTTCAGGGCAAGTTCAAGGGAGAAACCAAACACTAAGCCTGGCAGATAAAGTTTAAGGGAAGCATTTTCTCTGGAATCCATCAAAACACACAGGGGTGTGTGTGTGTGGGGGGGGGGGAGGTCTCTAATACCTAGGGGGTAAATGCTGCTTGAACCTGATTCCACATAAAACCTCAAAACACAAAGTCTTTGCTGTGCCCTCAACTGAGAAAGCAGTTGTTGTCAGTATCTAGCTGAGAAACAGGAACAAATCTAGAGGCTAAGATAAGGACTTTAGGGCTAGAGACAAGGTAACAAGGGAGCGCTGTGGGAAGCTCAGGGTTTCTATAACCACCCTTGTTCAAGGGAGGAACACTTTATCTTTTAATCTCCTTGAAATTAGGCGGGAATGTGAAATTTTAGTAAAGTCATGCTATGGGAAGTGGGAGGAAGACTAATGAGACCTGGAAAGATCAATCACATTCCTCCCTTGCCCAATTACTCTTTTAGAGTCCCAGCAAGAAAAAAGCAATTACACAAAGAAGACTTCAATAAAAACTATCCAGGCAGAAGGAGCTCCGTCCCTGGGACAGGTATCCATGCAACAGAAATTCCTGACATACTTGTAATGATGATTTCAACTCAACCTCAGCTGATCTTTGCTCAATTTGGATTGCAGAACACATGGATGTACCTGAAGAGTGGCACTCCTGCAGAGGGCACTGAATCCATCAACAAGTTTTCCAGCTTCAAATATGTACTTGAATCTGTCTATGCTTCCCCATTTCCATTGCCATTACCTTAGTCAAGCCACCATCATCTCTAACCTGCTGATTTCCTTGCTTTTACTCCTTCTCATAAACCTATTTTCCAGACAGTGGCCGCGGTGCTCTTTTTAAAATATAGCTCCAAAGCCCATGTGATCTGACTCCTATCTCTCTGACCTTATCCAGAGCCAAGAGCCTCCCATCTCCACCAGGAGTGTTTCCTCTTGTGGGTCTTTGTGGTTCCCTCTGAAACACTCAGATCTCTGAATGGCTAGCTTAGTCTTTCACTCAGTATTCAGCTAAAAAGGCCTTCCCTGTCAACTCATTCTGTCTAATATTATCCCACCCCAGTCATTTTATTTTTTTGAAACAGAGTCTCACTCTGTTGCCCAGGCTAGAGCACCATGGCATCAGCCTGGCTCACAGCAACCTCAATCTCCTGGGCTCAAGCGATCCTCCTGCCTCAGCCTCCTGAGTAGCTGGGACTACAGGCATGTGCCACCATGCTCGGCTAATTTTTTCTATATATTTTAGTTAGCCAATTAATTCCTTTCTATTTTTATTAGAGATAGGGTCTCGCTCTTACTCAGGCTGGTCTCAAATTCCTGAGCTCAAACAATCCACCCACCTCGGCCTCCCAGAATGCTAGGATTACAGGCATGAGCCACTGTGCCCGGTCTTGCCCACTTTTTGATAGGGTTGTTTGGTTTTTCCTTGCTGATTTTCCTGAGTTCTAAATAGATTCTAGTTATCAGCCCTTTATTGGATGTGTAGCTTGCAAAAATTTTCTCCCATTCTGTAGGTTGTCTGCTCTCATGACAGTTTCTTTGGCTGTGAGGAAGCTTTTTAATTTGATCAGGTCCCATTACTTAATTTTGTTGCTGCTGTGATTGCCTTTGGGGCCTTCTTCATAAATTCCTTGCCTAGGACACTGTCTAGAAGAGTATTTCCAACGTTTTCCTCTAGAATTCTAATAGCTTCACATCTTAGGTTTAAGTCTGTTACCTGGCATGAGTTGATTTTTGCGAGAAGTGAAAGGTGTGGATCCTGTTTCAGTCTTCTACATGTGGCTATCCAGTATTCCCAGCACCATTTACTGAAAATTCTTTTCCCCAGTGTATGTTTTTGTCTGTTTTGTCAAACATTAGATGGCTATATGAGGAATTTTTTTATCTCTGGGTTCTAAGTTCTGTTCCACTGGTCAACGTCCTTGTTCTTGTGTCAGTACCAAGCTGTTTTAATTACTAAAGCCTTGTAGTATAGTTTGAAGTCTGGTAAATTGATACCTCCCATTTTGTTTTTATTGCCTAGGATTGCTTTTGCCATATGGGGTCTTCTCTGTTTCCATGTAAAGATTAAAATTATTTTTTTTTATCTGTGAAAAATGATGACGGTATTTTAATAGGGATTGTATTGACTCTCTGTAGATCACTTTGGGTAGTACAGACATTTTAACAATGTTGGTTCTGCCGACCCAAAAGCATGGTATGGTCTTCCACCTGTTTACGTCCTCTGCTATTTCCTTCCTCCTCATCATTCTTTATTACCTTGTTTTATTCCCTGTTTCAATCCTCTACTACCTAAAAATTATTATATATTAATATTTCCTTATATACTTGCCTAAAGAAACAATACAAGGATAAACAAAGAACTAATTTTTTTTTTTAAATTACCAATGAGGTTGGTAACAAACACAGATAAGATACATCTGTGTACACCTTTCTCTATAATTTTAATTTCTAAACTATATAAATCACCTAGAGAAAAAACAAATTTAGGCTGGGTGCAGTGGCTCATGCCTGTAGTTCCAGTAGTTTGAGAGGCTACAGCAGGAGAACTGCTTGAAGACAGGAGTTCAAGACCCTGTCTCTACAGAAAATAAAAATATTAGCCAGGCGTGGTGGTGCACGCCTGTAGTCCCAGCTACTCGGAAGGCTGAGGAAGGAGGATCGCTTGAGCCCAGGAGTTTGAGGTTGTACTGAGCTATGAGGACATCACTACACTCCAGCCCTGGCAACAGACAGTCCCTATCTTAAAAATATATATATATTTTAAAATAAAAATTTGAATTATTTATGCATTTCCTTGCTATCTGTCTATCTTCTCTTCCAGAATGAAAGCTCTCTGAGAACAGTGACCTTTTCCACATGGTTTATACCCAGCCCAAGAATTGTAATCAGGCTCATTACATATATGTTGAATAAATAAATGAATCTATAATAGCAATGACTAGCTAAAGAAAAAGAAAACTGTTTTTCTACTCTATTACAGTCACTTACAACACAGCACAGACTAATTCACCTCTGATCATCAAAATGTATGTGTGGGGTCATACATGAAAGAACTCTCCAGAGATCGGCAGCTGTATATCCTATAATTCAATTCAATTCTGACATAGTGTCAGATCCTACAGGTTAAGGGCTCAGTCCCACAAGACTGCTCCCACTTCAGATGCCAACTGCAAGCGCCAGGTTATGACCTGTGCTTCTGACTGATCCGCTATAAATTGGGGTTCCCACAACCCCTTCATCAGGTTCAAGTAATCCTCTACAGTGGCCCACAAAACTCAGGGAAACATTTATGAGCGTGAATGATTAGTAGCCTATGTTCGAAAATCTATTGCTGTTGTTTCAACCACTACTCCAGGGGCCAGGCCTAGACCAACTTGGACAAGGCATCTATTTCTACAGAAAGCAATTATTCACTGCCACTGATTAAATCAGTCTCCTGTATTGTATCAGAAAAGTGTAGCTCTTGGGATCTGTAGTTTCCATTTCCTCCTCCATCTAGCTGTTTCCCTTGGTCACCAGGAGAACTCAAGACATCAGAAATGGTTCAGTCTACAATCCACAAGATCTCTGATGAGATTAATTCAATTGCTTAATGGTTGTGTTAGAAAATACTGACTTACCTGGAACCAAAGAGAAAGGGAGGAGTGCAGGAATCAGACTCACTCTCTCTTATGAAATAAATGCCAAGCTATGTCTCCTTTAAAGAAAGCTGGAGGAACAATCAACTTCGTAAAGGCCTACTGAGAGAGGAAGATCAATACCCCAGCCCTAGTAAGAGGGGTTAGTACACAAGTAAAGGTCAGTGAAGTTATAGGCCGCTCATAGAACACAGCAAAACAAGTGAGCAAACTTAAGGAAAAGAGATAGATTACAGCAGCTACAGCTGAGGGAGATAAATCTACAAACTACTGCAAAGTGAAACCAGGTGAAGGATTTATGTAACTGGGTAACTCCTATTGCAGCCTTTATCAGCTTTAGAAAGAAACCTCTTTTCTCTTCCTCAGGTGATCTCTTGAGCAGCAGCCATCAAAGCATGGACCACAGACTCTGAAGGGACCTTGAGACCCTTTCAGGGGTTCTGCTATTTCAAAACTATTTTCATACCAGCCTGAATAAGAGCAAGACCCCATCTCTACGAAAAATAGAAAAATTATCTGGGTATGGTGGCATGTGCCTATAGTCCCAGCTACTTGAGAAGCTGAAGCAGAAGGATTGCTTGAGCCCACAAGTTTGAGGATGCAGTGAGCTATGATCATGCCACTACACTCCAGCCTGGGTGACAGAATGAGACCCCGTCTCAAAAACAAAACAAATTATTTTCATAACAAAACTACAAAGTTATGCCTTTTTTACCGTGCTGAACTTCCCACTGATGGTGCAAAGGTAATGGTGAGTAAAAGTGCTGGCACTCTGGCACAAATCAAGACAATGGCACCAAGTTAGATTCTTCACCACTACATACTTTTTCACTACACAGTGAAAGAATAAATGCCACATTTACCTGGGGCACAGTAAAAGTTTTATTAAATCTCGACCCTTTAGTATGCATCTTTTTAATATCCTGTGTGATAAAATGAGAAATACATATATAAGACACTTATGCCGCATACAGAAGATGATGGTTGTCTCTAAGTAAAGTGCTTATGTGATTGTTTGAATTGCAGGATTTTTCTGTGGAATACCGTGTTTACTTGAATGAATGACACATATGTGATAGTTATTCAGGTTTTGGTATTTGTCAAAGGTTCCAGAAAATGAAACAAAGTAACCCTGTCAGTTCAAGAAAAACAATGACGGTATTTGTTGCCAATGACAAGATTTGAGCTTCCAAGAGAAAATTAGAAATCTGGCCAAACTGTACCTGCCACCACAAGCTTGACAGCTTCCCAATACTTAATTGGTTTTCTGAAGAGACTGTAATAATATAAAGATTTTTTTAATATTACATAATAAATTGTGTTTATATAATAAACTCACACCTGTAATCCTAGCACTCTGGGAGGCTGAGGTGGGAGGATCATTTGAGCTCAGGAATTCGAGACCAGCCTGAGCAAGAGTGAGACCCTATCTCTACTAAAAAAATAGAAAGAAATTAGCTGGACAACTAAAATATATATATAAATGAAAAAAAATTAGCCAGGCATGGTGGCACATGCCTGTAGTCCCAGCTACTCAGGAGGCTGAGGCAGAAGGATTGCTTGAGCCCAGGAGTTTGAGGTTGCTGTGAGCTAGGCTGATGCCATGGCACTCTAGCCCGGGCAACAGAGTGAGATTCTGTCTCAAAATAATAATAATAATAATAATGATAATAAATAAACTGTGGCAACATGTGGGAGATCTGCATAGCTCAATGAAACAGTATTTTCCAAATACAGTCATATGAGCTACATAACAATGTTTCAGTCAATAACAGATGGACCACATATATACAGTGATCCCATAACATATGTTTACTGTATCTTTTCTATGTTTAAATATGTAAAGATACACAATACTGACCATTGTGTTACAACTGCATATGGTATTCAGTACAGTAACATACTGTATAGATTCATAGCCTGGGAGCAGTAGGCTAGACCATATAGTCTCGGTGTGTAGTAAGCTACACCATCTAGGTTTGTATAAGTACACTCTAGGATGTTCACACAATGACAAAATTACCCAATGCATTTCTCAGAACATGTCCCTATCATTAAGTGACTACATGACTGTATCACATATTACAGAAACCATGCAGTCAAAGCAAGACCAATGGATTTTAATGTAACTAAGTACGAAAAGTTCGTTGATATCATTTCAGATGCCACACTGCAACTAACCTTTACAAAAATCACTACTTGCTTTGTGGAGTACCAAAGAAGAATATCCACAATTATCTGAGAAGACTATTGAAATACTCTTCCCTTTTCCAGCTATTTACGTGAGGCTGGATTTTCTTCATTACTCAATCACAGCAACATATCACAATAGACTGAATGGAGAAACAGATATGAAATCCAGCTTTCTTCTATTAAACCAGATACTAAAAACATCTGCAAAAACAATGCGACTCTTCTCACTAATTTTGAAACAATAGCATTTTTCATGTAAAAAATGCTACTTATGTGAACTTACATTAACCATAACTTAGGTTAAAAATGTTACATTAGTAATAGGCCTATTATTTCTAAGTGAATTAATATTTTAGTTTCTAATATGATAAATATTGAGATATATATCCCACAGAGATTTTTGAAGTGCATAAAGGAGTCCTGAATCCAAAAAGTCTGAGCACTGCTGGTCTAGAGAAGCAGTGCCTGTCCAGGATATCCATGAGGGCTCCGAAGGGCAAGGTCCTTTGTATTTCACTGCCTAAGAGAAATCAGCACTCTCAGTATTTGTTCCCAGTTTTGCCAGAAGAGAGGGTGAGAAGTTCAGAGTATTAAAGAAAAACTTTTTCTCTGCAATTCACTGACAGTCCAAAGCACCTGATCTCAGGCTAAAATCCAGGAGAGAATGTGATCTGACAATTCCTAGGTCATAGAAAGAACCTAGTGGGAAAGCTAAACCCAACTCCAGAACATGAGTATCAGATCCTGAAGTTAAAGCTTCATCTAGATATAGTTTTTCAGCAAGTGACACATTTCCATTCACATAATCATTTTTGTATTTGGTAATGTAATCTTTGTCCCCTTCTCCCTTCCCTTTTCATCTACCCACCCTTTCAATGTTAGTGTTCCTCTGAGTTCAGTCTTCTCACTTTGCTTGGCACAGAATAAACGCTCAACTAGTGGCAGCTGCAGGTATGACCACACTGTCTCCCAGAGCAATCTCTTCCATCCCATGACTTCAACCACTTCCTACATTCTCAAACTCTTAGAGACCTCAGAAGCTCCAGACCTACAGAATGATCTCCTAGGCCTCTCTACCTGGATGTGCTGCTGCACTACCACTTATATGGTCACTAAAATCAGAAACCTAGGATCTTTCTACACTTTTCCTTGTCCCACTCTCCCACATCTACTCTGCCACCAGATTTTGTCAATTCTATCATCTTTAACATCTTTCTCCATTCCCACTACAGCAGCCATAATGCCTCATCATTTCTAGCCTGGACCTCTATAATTAGTTTTCTCATTGGCTCCTTGCCTCTCATTTAAAATCTTTTCTATTCAACCCACACTGATACCATAGTAATCTCAAACACAAATCTGATGTTATTTTCCTGCCAAGTATCTTTTTGTAGTTTTCCTGGAACATACTCTTCAAACAATTTTACTTCTGCATCCCCCAAAGAATACTCAAAGCCATGTATGTATTCCTTACACATATTAAAGTTGACATCTAAAGGTTTTCATTACAAGTTTAAAGAAGTTTACTTTTTTAAGAGGAAATAGAAAATATTAAACATATTATAAAAAGGAATAAGTTCAGGATTAACCAAAATATTTTGTGACCTGATTTTATAAAATCGGTTTTAACTATCTTATTGACTAATACACACTTAAAATGAAAAGAAATCTCTTAAAAACTTCTTTGCAAATCTTATCTAAAATAGCTTACAAGACCCATGTTCCCCCCAAACATTCCAGATACATTTAATTGTTGTGTACTTCTGAATTCAGAATAACGCAACATGCAACAAGCTTCCCTCTAACAGCACTGCATATTAGACAAGAAGCCTTCTGGGTTTGGGAGGTATCAAGTCACTAAAGGAGGCTTACCTGAAATTATTATTCCAAAATATTCCTCATTTGGCATCTAAGGAGATTTTTACACTTGGGTCATACACCATAATAAAATGTAGGAACTATGAGGGATCTGCATCACTCCCCCTCCTTTTTTTGTTAGGGTAGTTTTAGAAGAGTTCATTTGAAGCTGAGGACCTAGAAATTTATTCATCTAAAACTATATGTGTAGGTGTATCCCTTGGAAGAGTTGGTCCCTGATTCTCCCAGTTTGAAAACCACTGCTCTAGAGGATACAGTTCTAATTCAGCAAAACACTCAAGGCCCTTTGTGATCTAATTCCTATTAACTTCTCTCTTCCTATTTAGAGGGATGGCTCCCTCTAAATCCAGCTCAGGTCTGCCAAACTGTTTCCAGTTCTCTTTTCAGGCCTTGCTGCATCTTTTCTAAGGCCATTATTATCTGGAATGTCCTCCCACCTCTTTATTCCCAGAAAACACTTGACAATTTTTCCAAGACTGAGTTCAATTCAATCAATAAGTAGCTGGTAACTTTCTGGAAACCAAGGGGGTGCTTTTAATACAAACAGTCTCTCCTACTTACTACAAAGAATGGAAGGATGGGATGGAACACTATCCCAAAGGGTCCCGCAGAGGCTTGTTGATTGGCTAAATCAACATGTGCTGAAGTTGAGGACGATGTGATCTGGACTATCTGAGAAAGCAGGGATGATTCCATAAAGGAAGGATTAAAAGATTTCCCAGATCCAAAATGGGAATGTGAGGAGGAATGTCAGGAGGAATAGGGATAATGTAGTTTTCCAAGTAAGTCCGGGTTAAGTACCTCTTTTCTAGTCTATCAGAGCACAAACTACAGGATGGCAAATGCTTGTTTACTTGATTAAAATTTCCCCTAAACTGTAAACTCCATGAAAACATGCTTGTCTTATCGCCACTGTATCCCCTTAACGCCTTCCATAGTACCCTGGCCTTTTAAATATCTGCCGATATTTATTAAAAGTCCTTTAGTGAATGATTAAATGAAGGAATGGACGGATGGGTACATGAACAGTTAAATTCCACAGGATCTAAGATCCTGTTTGAAAGTATTTCTCTATAGATACTTCGGGTGGGGAAGTGAAAAAGTAGGTATCCATGCTAAATTCGTCTCTGAAGCCAGGGAGGAGCTTGGGCTCACAGCCCGGCGACAATTTAAACCGCAGCACGGCGGGTCAGAGGAAGCATGGAGGCCAGGGCGAGAGGATGCTGCAGGGCTCGGGCACCGAGAGGCGAAGCCGACTAAGTTCACCGGGCGTGACCGAAGGGGAAAAGGGTTCCAAGAAGGCCGAAGTCTCGGCCGGGGGGAGGCCGTGGCCCGCTAGCCCCCCGAGGGACGGAGAGGTGGCGGGCCGGAAGCGGGGCTGGGGGAGGAGTGGCCGGGCGGCTGAGGACCCGCGCGAAAGGACCGGAGCAGAGGGAGGGGCGAACGCGTCGGGCCGGCGGAGGGCCCTGGGTCGGTTCCGGGGATCCGCAGCCACACTCACCTAGGGGACCCAGCTTCGCCCCGGCTCGGCGCCGGCGCCGCGCGGCTTCCTCCCTCGGCCTGCTGGGCGAGCGGGCGACCTCAGGTGCCCCTAGCAACCACGCACCGCCACGCGCCCCGCGCGCTCAGCCACAGTCACCGCTGCCGCCTGCCACTCACTGCGCGCGCCCCCAGCCGACAGCTCAGGGCCTGGAAGGGGTGGGAGGGACGGGAGAGAGGTAAGGGCGCGGAATCTCAGGGGTTATGGGGCCTGGGAGGGCGGGCCGTCACCTGCGTCGCGCACGCGCAGTCCCTTCCGTACGGTGGAACCCGCGAGCGGAATTCTGGGAGACGTAGTAGTCCTGAGATTAAAGCCCTGAAAGGCTCCATTCTGGGAATCCAGGACTCTCCTTTCCTACCCTGGTTTCACCTAACCTCTGTGGACTCTTTTTTTAGCCGTGCGTCAGTTCGCTGTTCTGAAATCAGAGGGCCTAAGCTCTATTAAAGAGTTTCCAGTAAAAGCCTCTGAGTTTGACCCATGGAAAGTGGAGAGCGCCCTGATCCATTAACAACTCTAACCCCAGCCCACCCCGCAGGACTAAATTACAACTGCTTGCTTTAAGGGCTTCAAATGTGAACTTTAGGAAATTCTGGCTCAATTATTTATATCATTATTTCCCCAGGCGAGACAGATAGTGCTTTTGTCTCAAATGTCCCTGGATTTGGAAATCTAAAGGGAGCTGGAGGGTGAAAGGATCTTTTCTAAACAATTGGCTACAGAAATAAAGGAAGAGGAGATGAAACTAATATGATGAAAGCAATCTGGACTAAAGCAAGCATCTCAGTAAATTGATTTAGGCAACAGTCGTTGATGGATGCTAAAACAACTAGAGGACTGATGGGGAAATTTTACACGGGAAGGATGTGTCATCACCCATATGTACTAATCAATCTTAGATCATGAAACAGGACAGCTAAGCATTGTGTCTCCTGATGTGATACAATTTGAATTACAAAATATTTATGAAGTATAGTGTATTTTGCAAAAAAAAATTTTTAAGTGAATTTAATCAAGTTTTGGCTGCAACTTCCAGTTTACAGGAAATAAAGAGAAACAATTGAATAACACTATAAGAAAGCAATCAGACAAATCCAGAATGTGGGCCAATGTACAGCAAGAACAATCTTCAACAATTTCAGGGTATAAAAATGGGGAAAGATGTTGTAGATTATAAGAGATTCAAGAGATAATCAAATGCAATAAGCACATCAGTTTTTTTCTTCTTTTTTTTTGAGACAGTCTCACTCTGTTGCCCAGGCTACAGTGCCGTGGCCTCAGCCTAGCTCACAGCAACCTCAAACTCCTGGGCTCAAGCAATCCTTCTACCTCAGCTGGGACTACAGGCATGCGCCACCATGCCGGCTAATTCTTTTATATATATTTATGTATATATTTTTTTAGTTGTCCAACTAATTTCTATTTTTTTAGTAGAGACAGGGTCTCACTCTTGCTCAAGCTGGTGCAAGCTTTTTTGGATCCTGATTCAAACTGTAAAAAGATCTATGGAGAAATCTGAATTGGGAACATTTAGAACATAGACAATGTCAAGAAATCATTATTGGCCGGGCGCTGTGGCTCACGCCTGTAATCCTAGCTCTTGGGAGGCCGAGGCGGGTGGATTGCTCAAGGTCAGGAGTTCAAAACCAGCCTGAGCAAGAGCGAGACCCCGTCTCTACTATAAACAGAAAGAAATTAATTGGCCAACTGATATATATATATATAAAAAATTAGCCGGGCATAGTGGCGCATGCCTGTAGTCCCAGCTACTCGGGAGGCTGAGGCAGAAGGATCACTCGAGCCCAGGAGTTTGAGGTTGCTGTGAGCTAGGCTGACGCCATGGCACTCACTCTAGCCTGGACATCAAAGTGAGACTCTGTCTCAAAAAAAAAAAAAAAAAAAAAAAAAGAAATCATTATTAATTTTGTTAGCTATTGTAGGGAGCTGAATGGTGCCCCCCAAAAGATTTATCCATGCCCTAATTCCAGGAACCTGTAAATATTACCTCATATGGCTGAAGAAATTCAGGAAATGCCATCCCAAAATATGACACTTTAGTATGGTGATTACTTTGGACTGCAGACACCTGGGAAATGTTAGATACAGGCCAGGATTTTCTCTGAGCTCCTCTTATCTGCCTAAAGATGGATCCTCCAAACTCAATTGTCATTGTCATGAATCTCCTCCCAGAGAATCTTATCAACCAGGGAAAATTAACTCAGATCACAGGCAACTCGAGGTTGATACCATGCCCAATCACCTATTCTCCTGAGGGCTGCTCTGAGATAACTTTTATTTCCCAGAGATTTTTTTTTTTTGAGACAGGGTTTTGGTCTGTCACCAGGCTGGAATACAGGGGCCTGCAACCTCAAACTCCTGGGCTCAAGCGATCCTCCCACCTCAGCCTCCTAGAGTGCTGGGATTATAAGTATAAGCCACTGTGCCCCTGAGAGCCCCCTGAGAGGGGGCACAGTGGCTTACATCTTCAAAATATATTCAAAATCTGACTACTTTTTACCACTTCACTGCAGTCCTCATTCAGGATACCACCATCTCCTGGACAGATTATTACAAGACCCTCCTAACTGCTTGCCCTGCTTCCCACTCCCCACAGTCCATTTGCAAGAGCAGAATGAAGAGTGATCCTTTTAGAATGTAAGGTAGGTCACATCACTTCTCTGTTTAAAACCCTTCAATAGGTGCCTACTCCATTCAAAGTAAAACCCCAAGTCTTCACCAAGATTGACAAAGCCTACAACGCCCCCCACGCCCCATTACCTTTCTTTCCTTGCTCAGTCCAAACAGACTTCCACAGCTCCTCAGGCATACCAAGCATGCTTCTACCTCAGGGCCTTTGAAGTGATCAACCTCTGCCTAGGCTTTTCCCTCAGATGGCTGCACTGCTCACTCCCTCACCTCCTTCGAGTCTTGCTCAAATGTCACCTTCTAGTAAGGCCTACCCTCACCATACAACTCAGCACTCCTCATCCCCCTTTCTCTGTTTTATTTTTCCCCAGAGCTTTTATCACTGTCCTACATATTGCATATAATTTACTGTTTAAGTAAATTTACTATCTCCCCTATTAGAATGGAAACTCTATGACAGATAAGCACTGTTTTAATTCCAGTGCCTAGAATAGTAGGCACATGGAAAGGACTCAATAAATATATGTTGAATTGAACTGAAATAATCTAGATAGGAGTAAATTATGGTAGTTCCTACAAAAGCATTTTTGCTAAAGTGTAAACAGAGTGGCAATGAAGATGATGACTAAATAAAATTCCTTATAAAAATAAGGGCATCTGATCTTTCATTTTTAAAACAATTGGAATTTAAAGAAGGGTAGAAAGGAATCTCTTCCTTTTATGCATGGAGAAATCAAGGCCCTGGAAGCTTGTCATAAGCCATACATGAGCCAAGTTTAAGCTTTCCAATGTTTCCAGTTAGATTACAATTCTAATGGGTCTGCCTAACACCCCTTTCTGGTAAAT
The DNA here is from genome assembly GCF_040939455.1 of Microcebus murinus. Taxonomy (NCBI): domain Eukaryota; kingdom Metazoa; phylum Chordata; class Mammalia; order Primates; family Cheirogaleidae; genus Microcebus; species Microcebus murinus. Next base: position 89,091,874 of record NC_134111.1, on the reverse strand, counting down.
TGTAAAATCTCCATAAATAACTGCCCTTCTAAATCAGCTGGGATTCCCTATACATTAAAACTCTACTATATATTAAAGCTAGTCACTAGGCCTCAGATGTCAAGGCAACTACATTTATCTGTTTAATCCTACCCTTTCCTATTTCAGCTCCACTGGCCTTGGGTAACCACATGTACTTCATTTAAGATGGAGGAAGCTGGAAGGCAGGAAAACATATAAATAAGCCCCCAAACCAGGATATTGTATTAACAGGACACCAGTACTTCCAGCACCACACAAAAGCTAAAAGAGGGGCTGGGCCTCCCAACCCCTTGTCCTGGGAGCTTCAAGTATGGTGAGGCACAATTTTTATTAAAAGAGTTTACAAACAGAACTACCAAAAAAAAAAAAAAAAAAAAGAATATACTCTCCACCCCCACTCATGGATAAGAATGTTGGCTAAGGCTGGAGAACCCCTCAGTAACAGGGACTGATGACATTTATCCCCAAATCCTAGAGCTGAGAAAGGCTCTGTTTTCATCACTGTCCTGTGGTCAGCACTCCTAAAGCAGAAACCTGCTGGGAGGATTAAAGGAGCTCCAGAAAGGAAGAGATCTCTCAGGGAGAGGTTTTTCCCTAAGGTTGGGAGGCAGGTTCCTGGGGTCAAAGGCACATTATTGGAGAAAAGACCCCTGGATATAGAAAAGGAAGGAATCTTCTCTGGCACCAACAGTAATGAAGTTTACTGGTTGAAATCATCCTGAATCTGGGAAAAGGAAGGAGCGTTATGTATAAATCTCTTCTACTTTCTCGATCTTAGTTGAGTTGGCAGTTTTTCTCTCTTTTTTAGTCTCTTTAGCTCTCAGTCAGGTTGGTAGCTTCTGTGGTAGAATAAGGAAGTGTTGGCAATAGTGGGGCAATGAAGGTTGAAGGCTGGACCCCAGGAATCTGGGATCATGTGCTATGGGTTGGCCTCAGGAGGTGAATGAGTTTCCTGCAGTGTTTGGCAGAGGCAGGCCTGGGGCTGCTGTGTGGCAGTAACTGATTCCCCACAGACAGCAAGGCTAATTTCTCACTGGCACCCAGAGACACCAGCACCTGTAGGATAGAGACCAGATGATAGAACAAACATGAGGCTCAGAGAAATGGTGATATCTGGGGCTGGTACAGAGGACTCTCATTGAAGCCTAGCAAGTCCCACTCCAGGAAAAAAGGATATGGTCTCTTGGGGACACAGAATAGACTGAATGGGAGAAGAGAAAGCTTGGAGACAGGAATCATCAGGACCAGAGGTTTACTTCCATTCTCTTTGGTTAGAAACTATAAAACCAAGACACCAAAAGACTCATAACTTGTCCCCAAGAAGAGGTAATTAATGCCCCCATGATTGACAGTGAGGGGCAAGGGGGAGGATGTTAAATGGAAAATTCATCTGCAAGACAATGTCCCTGAGTTTCCTACACCCAGGGAGGAACACAGGCTGGGTTTCTGGATGTCCCAGTTCCTTACAGACTACCTCAGAGAAATGCTGTGATCATCATGGTTCATAAGCCCCCTGGGGTATACCTGATGGATGCAGGGCTCCTGTTGGAGGCTCCGGAGGGCAATGAGGGCAGCCTCCTTCACGTTTGGCTGGGGGTCTCCACACGCCATCTCTAAGAGCCGCTGGGGTACTTGGCACTGTAACAGTTCCTCCCCTAATCCTTCAGGTCCCAAGTTGCCCAGAGCTGATGCAGCATTGCGCCGGATACCAGCCTGAGGATCTCCAAGCAGCTGGGTCATACTGGGCACTGCAGCTGTGAGAGCAGGTCCCAGAGGACCAGCCTGGTAGGCTGCATTGCCCACAGCAAAGCTGGCACTGCGCCGCACAACAGGATCCTTGTCTCCAAGCCCCAGCAGCAGAAGGTTGAGCAGTCCAGACTGGCTCTGCAGTGCCCCACGCAGGGCCATGCTGTGTTGGAGCAAGTGTCCCAGGAGCCCATATATGCGGGCCCGCACGGAATTCTCTGGGTGGCCCAGGAGGCTGCGAAGGGGCCGATAGGATTCATCCGAGCCAGCCAGGAGCTCCTGGATAAAGGACAAGTGGCTGGGAGACAGTACCCGGGCTGTGTGGGCCAGCAAGGAGAGAAGGTCAGAGGTCAGCATTGGCTGGTCACTCAGGAGGGCAACTGAGAGAAACGAGATGATAGATCTAGGGGAGGCAACCACTGTGTTCACAAACTGCTTGAGAGAGGTGGGATCCATGAGGGCCAGGTGTGCAAGGAGGCTGATGGGCAGTTCGACTTGTGGCAATGGAAGGTGGTAGCAGCAGACCTGGGAGAATGGGGGTGGCAGGTAAAAGGAGTCAGGGAGAGGGAGAGTACACTGCAGCTAGGTAGATGCAGCCCAAAAGCTGGGAGACAGAAAAGCCCAGCTACGGTGAGAAATGTCACAGAGAGCTGGAAGTCCCGCCCCACAGCACTATGCATGAGACACAATGTGGAGCCTGAAACAGCAGGTTCTTTCCAAATTCTTTCCTTGCTCTGCAAAGGCTCAGTCTCTCTACAAAGACTCACTACATAATGCCAAGAATTGCCAGAAATCTGATTCTTAGCCAAGGAACTCAGTCTCTAGTGTCTAGACTAGGATATTCTTCCCACTGAGCTCCAACAGAACATGGTGAGGAACTGACAGAGAGAAGGAGGCACCAACTCAGCTCCAAAAACACGCCTCTATTCAGGCCTGAGTACTGTCTCCACTCTAACTCTTAGGTCAAGCCAGATGCTCCACTCTTACAGGGGCCTGGAGCCATGAGGAAGTGAATTAGAGGACACAATGTTGGCTATCTTCCTCTCCCACCTCCCAACTTTGTGCCCGGGTAGCTTCTAAGTACCTGCAGCAGGTGGGCTGTGACTTCTGAGTCTCTAAGGTCAGCCAAGATACCCGCAAGGAGGTCAGCATCCACATCCAGGGCAAAGGGGAAACAGAGGAGCTGACAGACAGACAGCACCACAACAGGGAGAAACTCAGACCCGTGAGGCCTAAGAAGGGGGGTGTAGAAGAGGAGACTTGGTTTCGCTCAGTTGCCCTTTATAATTCTTCTCTCCCTTTTATCAAGTTTCCTTCCCTGGTTCCCTTCTCCAATCTCAGTGACTCCTTAAGATTCTAGCTTAGTCCTTATCCCATTTCTTGCCTCATAGCTCAATCTGTCAGTGACTTCTCTCCTGCCTTCTCCTCCCGCCCTCCCTCCTCATTGCCAGCTCTCTGGATCTTCCATTCTCCTTCCTCTAGCTCAAACTCACGCCTGGTCAAGTTGATGCAGGAAGCTAGGGCAAAGCAGATGCTTCAGGATGGACATGAGGATGCTTCCACGCTGGGACAGGTAGCTCAGGCATAACTGGGGCTCCTGGGTGAAGGTGGCCATGGCTAGGCTCAACAGGGCTGCCATACCTGGAAACATGAAGAATGGAGACCCAGTGCGGCAGGCAAGAGGCCTAAATCCCCTTGCTTCCTCATAGCTCCCAGGGCTACCATCTATTCAGCCCCTTCCCCATCCTTAAGCAGCTCCACTGCAGACTTTGCCATGCTCTCTCCAGACAGCAGCAGAAGAAATCTCTGTGGGTTAGCCCAGTTCTGGGGTGCCTCCTCTTGAAGAGCGATCAGTACACTTCCACAAAGGAGGCCATGCTGATCTGACAGAAAGATACCTTGGGGTGAGATCAAAGTCCAATCTGGCTCTGAGCTTGGTGTACTGGAAAGCAATAGCTCCTCTTCCTGTGCAGATACCTCCTTGGGTAGCCTCAAGGCCATGGAGAAGCGGTGCCACAGAATGGTCCACATTTCTGAGTTAGCCACATCCCTGATCAGGTTAGATTTCCCCTGCTGGAGACAAAAGTGAAAGAGGGTGGATGGGGAGGCAGAAGTCAGGAGTTCAAATGCCTTTTTTCATTCCTGTCCCTGACCTATATGGAAGAGAGTCCCAGAAATAATTCCTTCTGTTTTCCCACCTTGTATTTACCTGTTGTCTTATTCCTCTTTTATGTCACACCTTAACCCCCTGAACTTCTCAACACAAGTGTAAGCCTGCTGAAAACCAGAGATTTCTCCCCACTGAATCCCAAGGGATGCAGCTGAAAGGTTTCCTTCAAAGGGCCCATACTGAGGGCAGGTGGGGCAATTATAAGGCTAGTTTGAGTAGTTTGAGAGGAGAGGCAAGTGTGGGTTGCTTCTTTATTCCTATTGTCCGGTGCCTCCCCCAAAATGCCCAGTTGCTCTCTCCATACATCTCATCCATCACAGGATGCAACTGTACCTGGGTGAGGAGCTGCAGCAGAAGGATGAGGAGGCCATCATAGAATCCACAACTACCTGGTGGAGTCAGCCGGACCTGTCCAAGAGAGGCAAGAAGAATGAAGATCCCTGAGAGGGATGGGGTGGCCTCTACACTAAGGCAGGTCAGTGATGGTGCCATGGAGGGAATAGATTTGACAGTCAACTGGAAGGCAGAATATATGGGTATATATTCCTGCAGGTAGCTTCCTGCTACCTGCAGGAAGCATCTGGATGGGGGAATAACAGGGAAGAGTCTCTGATGACTCCCAGAGTTCTGACTTAGCACTAACATTCATCCAGGAGCCTATCACTAGTGATACAACCTCTCTGAAGGTTAACTTCGTCTGGAAAAAGCAGATAAGAATTATTACATTTGATGTGTCTATCTTTCAAATGCACTGTGGGATAACTTGTGTGACAAGTGCTTTATAAGCTACAAAGAATTCTTCATATATAAGAGGTGACAATTCAATTATGAAGTCTACCCTTCTTTTTATAAAATGAGGGAAATATAAGTTTCAAAAGATCTAAAAAGGAAAGGGGGCAAAGGTCTAGAGACAGAGAAAGCAGAAAGGAAGCTACATAATGGACTGAGTTCCTGAAGAATTCACAGGATGTCAGCCACCTTTTCCATCTCAGTTAAGGAGAGTAGAAACTGCAGTTGAGGGGAAGAAACCACACATTAGGAAGGACTTTGACAACCACAGCATGAGCCTCTGGAGGAGGGGGCTGCAGTAGGCAGGGGCATCTTATTCCTCAGAAAACTTAGATGGGCTCCCTTCCTCCTTTCTTCCCCTCCTCCCTCTCCAGAAATCTGAAGCCCTGACCAGTCTGAGCTCAAGGGACCGATTATCTGGGGTGGAAGCCTAGGAAAGGACGGACTTCCTTTTCCATTCCTCAGTTTACTCTGGGCTTACTGGCGTTTCAATCTGTTCCCTCTAAATGCAGTTGAGTATCTGACTCAGAGAAAACATGTCTGTGCCTTCCCTGGGAGGCCTCACCTCTGCAGGGGCAGACAAGGCATGTGTGGCCGCAGCAATCCATTCCATGGGCTGGAGCTCAAAGGTCACCCCTTGCTGACCAAGCTGTCCCAAAAGACAGGCAGCTGCATTCTGTGGGAGAGGTAGAGAACAGGAATGTCCAAATCTGAATGGTATTTAGGATAGGCAGAGAGGATTTATGTCTCTGTCCTGGTCAAAAGAATGCCTCCAGAAACAGCTGCAAATGGGACAGTGACTCTTCTGCTCCCAGAAGAGTTGAATGAGAGGGTGAAAAGGGAAGGAAGATGAAGGGTGACAACTTACCACAAGAGAGACGACGTGTGAATGGGTAAAGAGAGTAGCAACTTCACTGCCTAGCTTCTCCATTCTGGAATAAGGAGACACATCAAGGGATGCAGCAGTAATAAAGGAGGTAGGTTAAGTGGCCTTCCCTTTCGCTTAGATGGTGCCCTTCACCTAGGCTGTATGTCCACAAACAAAGCACAAAGTTGATGGGGATCTAGGTCTATTCTTTGTAGAGAAAGCTTCACTCTCTCTGTCCCAATCGCTCCTAAGGATAGCTTGTAGGGTGCTATTCCCCATATTGTGTGTTAGGATTAGCTATGTGGGTAGATTTCAGTGAAGAGAGTCTACTTTATGACTCACCCAGAAGGTAGATCTTGGAGCCGAAAGATAAGAAGGGAGAGGAGATAGAGTGTCACTTCAGCAGACTCTTCCCAGTCCACTACTTTTACCTACAAAGGAAACCTAAGATATCAGAACCATCTCTGGTTGAGATGGTGGGGCCACTGTGAGACACCTACCTGTGTTGCTGGCCTACCTTGCCCTGGACCAACATCAACAGTGACTCCAAGGCGAGGGACTCTTGCCCTAGAAGACAGCACAGGCGCTCACTGACATGGCAGCAGGAGTAAAGAACCTAAGGGGGAGGGAAAGAGTCTTTCAGTGAGGCGGAGCAGCCCTGGGGTCTGAAATTGGAAGGCTCAGCTGAAAAGCAGGCCAGCAACAGATTGGGTATCCACACTTGGGAGGGTGAGAGAACTTCTGCCTCTTGCTGTGAGACAGTGAGATAGGAACACGTCTCAGTTCTGGTGAAGGCTGGCTAAGAGTGGGGTCATCTCAGCTGAACAGATTTAAAAGCAGAAAGGAGTCCTACAAGGGGATCTCTTGATCAGTCTCTCTCCGTCTTTCTCCATCTCTTTCTCTCAGTCCCCCTCTCTTGGTCTCTTCTCTCTCAGTCCCTGTGTCTGTCTGTCTGTCTCTGACCTAGGAGTTAAAAATAAAATCTGAGGAGCCAGGAGTTAGAAGCAAGTACCTTGAGAAGGTGTAGGCACAGGATGGGATGCTGCAGGCCAGAGATAAGGGATGGCCTCAGTTGGCTGCTATCTTCAGTCAGCTGATTTGCCAAGTGCCAACAGACCTATGGAGACATACCTGAAACTCAATCCTATCCCATTACAATCTATTCCTCACATATCTCCAATTGATCAGGATTCTCAATCCCTTGTTAGTCACTCTTCCCAGGTTCCTCAGAAGCCTCAGACCCCATTCTAATCCTACCTTCATGCCCAAAGGAGAACCAAAAGTCATGGCCTAGTTTGACCCCAGTATATGCAGAGGTACAGAGGAAAGTGTTACTGGCCAACAGGGAGCAACAAAGCTGAGTCCTGAGGCCTTGAAAAAGCATCACCAGTGACTTCTGATCAGCTGCCCTCCCACCTGGACAGTTTGTTACTGAGCTTTCTCCCCTCCCAGCTGGCCACAGGCTCTGGGATTCTGGCTATTTCATATTCTACAAGTGGCCCAGACCCAGGGTAGGAGCATCTGTTTCTGGAAATGGTGAATAAGGAGAGGCATAAAAGCTTGTTTTTCTGCCTTTCTAGGAAACTGGGACAAGCCTCCCCAACTCCTCTGGCAGTAGGGATGAGAGGAACAAGCAATTGAAGCTCAGACCTGCTCCTTGGCCTCCCAGCAGCCAGGCAGTCCCACAGGAGCAGTGCATATAGCTGCCAGAGCAGAGGAAATGGCTCCAGGTAGATCCTCACTCTGCTCCCGCAGTGGGTGGCTCACTTGTGGGGCTCCTGTGGAGAAAGGCAAAGAATGCTGTGTGAGGTCTGATTGTTTCTCTCAGATCCCCTTCATTATTTCAGGTCATAGTTATTTACTGAGCACCCACTAAATGCCAGGCACTATTCTAGGTGATGATAATAGACAGAGAAGAGCCTGACCTACACAACAATTAAGTCAAGAGAACCTCCCCTCCCCACGCTGGTTACCTGGAGGGGTGTGGAAAGGGAGCTGTGGAACTGTCAAGCCATGAAGAAGCCCATCCAACACAACCCGCTGTGTAGTCAGCAGGCTGGAGTAAAAGGCTTTGGAGATGGCCAGGCTGTTCCCATCCATGGCTTCACACAGGACAGTAAAGCACTAAAGGAAACAAATACAGAGGTAGCATCAGGGCATCAGAAAGCTGACTGGGCTTAGTGTAAAAACCAAGAATATCATGAGAACCTGAGTAAAGAGGATAAAAGCCTAGGACAACAGCTGTCTAATTCTAAGCATTCCTCACACAGATATTACATGATAATTGCCTTCATTCATGCTTCGAGGATAAGAATTTTAGGTGTCAATCCTATTCTCTGATCAGCTGCTCCCTAGATGATGTTTCTCAAAGTGTTATCTGTGGATCATGAGTGTAATAGTTCCTAGAGATTCCTTGGGTTCCTCCCAACTCAGTCCTGCTAATTCAGAATTTCAAGATGTGGGATAATGATTCCAAACTCCCCATGATACTCATTACAAATGACATAAGAAGTGCTGCCCAATAACATGAGTCACTGCTGGCTGAAATTTAGGTGAGACATTAAAAGCTTCCAGACTTGAAAGGGTGAGGGATATTAAAATAGGAAATCAGAGTAGGAAATTTTCAATGGACTGCTAAGTGAAGACGAGAACGTAGCCCAGATCTGTGTTTCCAATTACCCATTTCATCAATGACCAAGCAATTGTTTACTTCCTTGCATGTATGTCTTTCTCTCTAATTATTTCCTCTGAGATCAGTCACAACTCAGCTATTGTCTCATTCAATCCTCCATTCTCCTGCCCTTCACCTCCAAGGAATAATGACAAGAAATGCATAGTTTACTAGTCCTTAGGACAAACAAGTATGGAAAATACTAGATGATCTACAAGTCTCTTCAAGAAGAAATATTAGTACTTCTATTTGTGGTGGCCTGAAATATGCCAAACTACTTAATGCCTCTGGGCCTTTATATATGTTGCTCTTTCTGTTTGGAATGTCTTCCCTACTTTCCTGCCTCATCCACCTGGCAAACTGCTATGTATTCTTCAAATCCTAGCATAGGTGATTGCCTTCTTCAAGATTTCTTCTATGACCCTTCAAATAGTGTCAACTGCATCTTCTTCAGTGGTGTTCCTGTATTTTATGCAAAGTTATAATGTAATTTTCACTGTTGTCCTTAATCACTTTTCCTCTCCCCTACCAGACTATCCCTAGTCCCTTGAAGACTGGACTTTCTCTTATTCACATGGCATATGGGCGCACAGTGGGAAATTAACAAATATTTGTTGTATAACTTGATCTGACCCTGTATAGTCATAACAAAGGAGAAACATGGAGAATGACAGAAAAGACAGAAATCTGGAAGTGAAATCAGATTACCATAAGGCTGTCCCTCCGCAAAGTCTGTTCATAGTCATCTGGTTGGGCCAGTAATTTCCCCAAGAGGTCCAGAAACAGGCTGGCAGCCTCCTGAAACACCTGTAGGCTGGGAAAAAAACGAGCCCATGGTTTCTTTTCATCTCTCTACTAAAAGCCCAGATACAGTGAATGGGTTAGTTCTGGGTAACATAGGTAGCAGAACCTCTGAAAAGGGATGCATCAGAATGCTCCTCCCTTCTGCCCTGCTAAGCATGTGCACACCACACATACCACACACACATACACAGTCTCAACATTTACATCCTTCAAGACCCTTCTTTGACATTTTCTCTAGGTTATTCACATCTTGACCCTTCCATTTAGGATCATGGTGACTGCTGACTCTTGGAATCTGAAAGTCTTAGCGCAAAGTTAGAGGTATCTTAGGGTCCTTAAGAAGACCAGCTGGGTTCTGAGGGGTCACTCAGCTAATCCCTAAACCCATGACAAATCATAGCTTCTCACTTGGCCTCTTTCTAGTAAGGAGGGGAATTAATGGGGTAGAAACTGAAGCTAAACTGGCTTAATGGTACAAAAGTGCCTTTTATCCCACCTGTCACCTGTCTGGCTCCTCTCCAGATTGAAGGTGCAGGCAAAGTAGGCCTGAATCACAGCCATCAGGTCCCGTAAGAAGGTTCCATACCAAGATTGCTATCAAGGAAGTGGAGAGAAATAAAAAGGGCAATGTGGAGGATGGAGACGAAGAATAGAAAAAGCAGGAAAAAAGATGCACAGAGATCCAGTCAAGTAGACTAATCAGAAAGGAACAGGGGAAAGAGAAATATAGGCAGAGAAAGAAGATCTAGAGGTAACAAAGTGTCAGCCAATGGGCTGCAAACAGCCTGGAAATATCTGTCTTATTTAGCCTGAAAAGTATTTTGGAGTACAGGAGATTCTATTTTATAAAAACATAGAATTTTTTAAATAAATTTCTTAAAATCACCCAAGATTAATACTCATTAGCTTTCCAACTGCCTCAGCCTAGGCCCTGTTAAACATTTATTCTGACCCTGGAAGGGTTCTCCATCCTCTCCTCCCAACTGTAGCAGGACACAGCATGGAGAAGTAGAGGTCTGGTCCCAAACACACCGAGTCTCAATTCTAGCTCTTCTACTTATTATCTCTGCAACTATTTAAAAGTTAGTGACTGTGTATGAGTTAGTTAATCTCTGTACATCAATACCCTGCTCTATAAGATCAGGTCAATAAAGCCTACGATCAAATAAATTTAAAGCATAATATTCTAAATATTGGGAATTTATGCAGAAAAATCTGAATTTCTACCTTCTCTCAGAAAACTGGAAGATCTGGCAATACTGGGTCCATATTTCCACATGGCAACAGTGGGCTAGAGCTGAGGAGAGGATGCCTCATTTAGAGGGGGCATGTGATCTCCAGTTTATCATATTCCCCACTACTCGTATGGTCACACACATAGCCTGCTTCATTGACTGAGATTATCTGCCTGGCCCAGAAGACACTAGTTTGCAATTGATGAGGTCTACTAATTAGAAAGAGGAGGAAAGAAAGTAAAAGTCGGGCCAAATAGAGATGGCAGTCTGAAGGAGAGAAATACAAGGAAAAGAACCTTCTATCAGTCTTCAGAGGCCCCTGGCATGGTGCTTACCTGCTGGATACTGTTGCTCTCCTGACTGTGCCTGAGTAGACTGAGCAGCAACCCAGGCAGCCCTGCCTCCCGGCAGAAGGAATACAAGGGGACAGAGTCACTGCAGCTGCACAGAAGACTGCTCAGAACCCGGAGAGCAGGGAGGATGTGGGAAGCACCCTCTAGGATGCCTTTCAGGATCTGGGTGACAGGAGAGAAAGAGGCAGCCATTGATATTATTGGAGGTAAAAGAAGGAGAGCCACAGATAACACGTAAGAGTTGGCAAAGCAGATCAAATGTTTGCATTCCTTTCTTTGGGAGTCTAAAACCCAGAGAAGGAGAGCAGGGAAACAGGGAAACTATACCAAGGGAGAGAATTATAGATACTCAAGGCACCCGATACAGAACACCAGTGACCAAGATGCAGGGGACCTCCCCCCAGGATCTGTCTGTCATACCCATTGCCATTCCTATTTGCTCTCTCCCTTCTCCAGCCCTTCACCTTAAAAAAGTACACACATGCTTCCAAAAATTAAAAACAATGGACACAAAACAATGTTATTCAACTCTATATAAGGGGTTAACAAACTATGGCCCACAAGCCAAATCCAGCCCAATGCTTATTTGCATATAGCCTGCAAACTAAGGACAGTATTATGTTTTTAAATGGTTTTTCTTCAAAAATAGAATAATATTTACATCAAATATTTTACAGCACGCCACTCACTTTACCTATACTAAATCTTGGTATTTATTTGTTCATTTAATCTTTAATATAACATTGTGAAGTAAACACAATTACTCATTTATAGATGTGGAAACTGAAGCGTCTAGAGAGGTTAAGTAGACAAAGATCTACTTTGTCTAGGTTAGCTAGACAAAGATCTAGCTAATGAGTAGTTCAGCTGGAACTCCAACTCTGGGAGTCATATCTCTAAAGGCAGAGCTTTTCCACATTAAAAGTTATCCAACACTAGGAGGATGATGTGTTAGTGCAAAAAGACAAATGCAAGGTAACAAGGCGATTCAATGAGGGAATGAGTTTTTTCAACACATGGTACTAGGACAACTGTATATCCACATGCAAAAAGATGAACTTAGACCCTTCTCTCACATTATATTAAAAAACTCAACTCAAAATGGGTCGGAGACCTAAATGTAAGAGCTAAAACTAAAAATAATTTTAGAAAAAAACATAAGACATAATCCTTAAGACCTCGGGTTTGGAAAGATTTCTTATATATAACACCAAAAGCATAATACACAAAGGGAAAAAGTGGTTACTGGACTTCATCAAAATTTAAAATCTTTGTGCTTCAAAAGACACTCTTATATAATAAGAATGAAAAGACAAACCATAGACTGGCAGAAAATATTTGTATATCATCTATATGATAAAGGTCTTGTATTGAGAATGAATATAGAGATGAATAAAGAGCTCCAACAACTCTATAAGACAAACTCAATAAAAAATGAGCAAAAGAGGCCAGGCGAGGTGGCTCATGCCTGTAATCCTAGCACTCTGGGAGGCCGAGGTGGGCGGATTGCTCAAGGTCAGGAGATCAAAACCAGCCTGAGCGAGACCCCGTCTCTACCATAAAAATAGAAAGAAATTAATTGGCCAACTAATATATATAATATAAAAATCAGCCGGGCATGGTGGCTCGTGCCTGTAGTCCCAGCTACTCGGGAGGCTGAGGCAGGAGGATCGCTTGAGCCCAGGAGTTTGAGGTTGCTGTGAGCTAGGCTGACGCCACAGCACTCACTCTAGCCTAGGCAAGAAAGTGAGACTCTGTCTCAAAAAAAAAAAAAAAAAAAATGAGCAAAAGATTTGAATAGATATTTCACCAAAGAAGATATACAAATGGCTAATATGCACATGAAAAGATGCTCCACATGCATATTAGTGAAATACAAATTAAAACGAGATACTATTTCATGCTTACTAGAATAGCTACAACAAAAAGCCAGACAATAATAAATATTGACAAGGAGGTGGAGAAACAGGGACCCTCACATGTTGCTGGTGGGAATGTAAAATGGTACACCACTTTGGAAAATAGTTCAGTAGTTTCTTAAAATGTTAAATATAAATTTAACCCAGAAATTCCATTCCTAGGTATCTACCCAAGGGAAATGAAAATGTATGTCTATACATAGACTTGCTTGTGAATGGCCATAGCAGCATTATTCATAAAAGCCAAAAACTGGAAACAACCAATGTCCACCAACTGGTGAGTGGATAACCAAAATGTGATATATTCATACAATGCAATACTAATCAGCAATAAAAAGAAATGAAATACTGATACATGTTACATCATGAATAAAGCTCAAAGACATCATGCTAAGTGAAAGATGCCAGTCACAAATGATGATATATTATATAATTCCAATTATATGAAATGTCCAGAAAAGGCAAATCTATGAAATAGAGAGTATATTAGTGGTTACCTAGGACTGAGAATGATGACTGACTATAAATGGGTATCAGGGATCTCACTGGTGTGATGAAAATGTTCTAAAACTGTACTATGGTGATAGTTTCACAACTTGGCAAATTTACTAAAATTAATTGATTGTACATCAAAAATGAATACATTTTATGATACATAAACTATATCTCAATAAAGTTGTTTAAAAAACAGTTAAAGAAAAGAGAGGGAAAGTGACACAAGCAACACAGTTTGCTGAGTTCCCAGGAAGGAAGAAGGTACTGTGTTTCAGAGAAGCAAAGAAAGGCTTTGTAGGAGGAAACACTAACTTTGAATGCTAACTGAGCAAAATATTATCCCTCCAAATAGGATCTTACTCTTCTTACTACTACACCTGTAGTACAAAATATTGTATACTCAATTGTTACATTTACATTTTTAATTTTATCAATACAATTTTTTTGGAAATGTGTTTTCCCTCATTGTATAAGTACTTACATAATATCCTCCATTTTTGCCTCTTTGGCCCAAAATATTTACCATCAGAAAAAGTTTGTTGACTCCTGCTCTATATAGATATTTTTTCCTTCAGCAAGAGAAACCTGAGGCCTGCTCTTCCTATGTTACTAAAGGAGGTGAGCAAACATCCTCAAACTAAGCAGATAGTCTGAAAGAATTAGAAACGGACAAACTTTCCCTTTCTCCTTATGTCAATGTATTTTAATGCTTCGTCTGTGTAAATAATCTCAAATCCCTTCCACAGGGTCCTCCTGTCCGTCACCTGCCCTCCAGATTCATGCAGCTGACTCTGGATGCGCTGGCAGAAGTCAGGATTACACAGCAGGGTGAGAGGGGCCTTCAGTTGAATGGATACAGGCTCGGTGGTCTCTAACAGGTGTTGCCACTCATCATCACTGTCTGGCTCCTGAGGCAGAGGGGGATGAGAAGGGTCAGAAGCCTGTAAATCTAAAGGTAGTAGCTCCCACCCTGGGGTTACAAACCCTGGGAAATCATGAAGTAACGCAAGAATCCATTGAATCATTTAGCACAGATGTATTTTCTCAGGCATCAGTATAACACATTGACTGCCATGTCAGTGGTATTTAACTCAGGCTAGTTTTGTGCCTGGGGCCTCGTGAAGCAAAACCCTGCAGTTGGTTCGTGAAAATCTTAATTTGTTGGTGTTCTTATTGTTACAATTAATATTGACAATTTAATTCTAAAAACCTGGATTGCGTTGCATAACTCACAAACCAGAAACAATAAAAAATAACAAATTAAAAAGGGTCATTTTGTTTTGACAAAACACCAGGGACCCGTGGAAAAAATTTTTTTTCTAGTGTGGCATTCTATGTGTTAAAAAGGTATAGGCCGGGCAAGGTGGTTCATGTCTGTAATCCTAGCACTCTGGGAGGCTGAGGCGGGTGGATTACTCGAGGTCAGGAGTTCGAAACCAGCCTGAGCAAGAGCGAGACACCGTCTCTACTATAAATAGAAAGAAATTTATTGGCCAGCTAAAAATATATATAGAAAAAAAACTAACCGGGCATGGTGGCACATGCCTGTAGTCCCAGCTACTTGGAAGGCCAACGCAGTAGGATTGCTTGAGCCCAGAAGTTTGAGGTTGCTGTGAGCTAGGCTGACGCCATGACACTCACTCTAGCCTGGGCAACAAAGTGAGACTCTGTCTCAAAAAAAAAAGGTATATGAAAGGGGTCTTGAAAAGTCTCTTGGAAAGTCTCTGGTATGTATGCATAAAGAGATACCTAGAAAGATGTCCATTGCAACATGGTTTATAACAAGTCTAAAAGGAAACATCATAAAGTCAGTCACTAGGGAAATAAAAAACATGAATACATCCATATTAAAAAACACTACAAGGTTATCAAAAAGATTGTGGTGCTGAGAATTATCATTTATGTAGTATCCCTACCAAAAATGTATAACCCGAATCTAATCATGAGAATATATCAATTTGTAGAACATCCTACAAAATAACTATGTACCTCCAAACTGTCAGTCACAAAAGACAAAAAAAGACTAGGAACTGTTCCAGATCAAAGGAGACTAATGAGGCATAACAACAAAATGCAATGTGTGATACTTGATTGGACTGTGGACCAGGAAAGAAAAAAATTATTTATAAAGGACATTACTGCAGCAATTGGCAAAATTTTAATATGGGCTAAAGGTTATTAATCTATTTACTATAACGGTATTATATCAATGTTAAATTTATGACTATTACAATTGTACTGTGGTAGTGTAAGTGAACAATGCACTAACGTATTTAAGGGTAAAGAGGCATGTTTGCAACTTACCCTAAAATGATTCAGAAAGAAAATATGTCCACATAGAGAGAGAATCATAAAGAAAATGTGACAAAACTTTAACAACTAGTCAATCTGGGTAAAAGGATTGCTATGGTTTCAATGCTTTCGTCCTCTCCAAAACTTGTGTGTTAGAAACTTAATTCCCTATGCAACAGCTGGGAGGTGAGGCCTACTGGGAGGTGGTTAGGTCATCAGGGCTCTGCCCTCATCAGTGGACTGATGTTATAAAAAGGGCTTGTGGGAGTGGGCTCACTCTTCCTCTGCAATGTGAGGACATAGCATTCCTTCCTTCTGAAGGACTCAGCACTCAAGGTGCCATCTTGAAGACAAGGCTCTAACCTGTGGGCACATTGATCTTGGACTTCCCAGTCTCCAGAACTGTAAGAAATAAATTTCTGTTTTTTATAAATTACGCCGTCTCAGGTATTCTGTTATAACAGCACAAAACAGACTAAGGCAAGGGTATACAGGAATTCTTTATGGTATTCTCACAATTATTCTTTAAGTTTGAATTTATTTTAAAATGAAAAGTTAAATCCCTAGAAAAAACCACCAAAAATTGAGGTAGAACTATATGCTCTTATTCTCTAGTGTAGAAAGATCCCTAAAACAGATTATATGGTAAAAGAGGTATGATGCAAATTAATACAGATAGTATGAACTCAGTAATGTAGAAAACAGCTAAACTATATATATTGCTCTGTGTGCATATACATGTATGTGAAAATACAGAAAGTCTGGAAGGGAACAGAATAAGTTAATGACTGGTCACCTCTGGGACTAAGGTCAGGCTCAAGAAGGACTTTCATTTTTAACTATGTATTCCAATTTTTTATTTTTTATTTTTTTTTGAGATAGGTCTTGCTCTGTCACTTGGGCTTCTTTCTGCCTCAGCCTTCCAAGTAGCTGGGATTACAGGCACACACAACCACACTGGGCTAATTTTTCTATTTTTTGTAGAGACAGCCTCTCACCCTTCTCAGGCTGGTCTCAAACTCCTGGCCTCAAGCAATCCTCCTGCCTCAGCCTCCCAAAGTGCTAGGATTATAAGCATGAGCCACCGTGCCCAGACCCATTTTTTTAAAATGACATGTTCAGATACTGTGCAATTAAAATCTATAAATTAACAATGCAGCAATTTTTAACATAAAGGGAGCTCATACCTAGAGGGTTAGGAATCATTGTTCTACAAAAATATCTACCTAGACCCGACAACCCATGGCAGGGACAAGGCCAAGAAGAGCCCCTAGGGCTCACCTCGTGTTCTAGGTCCACTGTGTCAATGTTTCGCTGGCTCACCATCTCTGGCCTCAGCTCTGGGAATGCTTGTTCACAATCTGAAGTGATCCGGTTTTCCCTGCCAGAGGAAGCCAGGGAGTAGGATGAGTTCCACACCTGTAAGTCTTAGGGTTCATTAACTTGACCCTCCCTGTAGGACTGGGATAAGAATGAGAAATAAACCATATAGGATTAGATAGAGGAGACTTCTTTCTGGGATATGGAATATGACCAGTACAGGATATGTTGACCACTACACAAGTATCTTTGTCCTTCCACTTTAGGTCTCATAGTCAAGCCTACTTTGCAGTTTTCACCTCTGGCTCTCAACTCAAACAATCTTCCCTTTTGGATAGAAACAATCCTTTCCCTTTCAGTCTATGTACAACTGAGGCATAAAGATGATAAAGTCCCCAGGTTTCCTGATGAATTGAGAAAGTATCTGTAATTAGAATCCAAGAATGCAGGACTCAGACTCCTCGGGCCATATTTAGGCAGTGGCTAGTGACAGGAATCATTTCATATTTGGTTTGAGTAGAGTCAAAGATTTGCCCTACAAATCTCTAGTGATACTGTCCTCACCAAGGTGCAGGGGGGGCCTCTCCAGTCCCCCACTCAGCCCAGCTGCTCTTCATTTCTGAGGCCAAGATCCCAGCCAGGAGGCTTGATTCCTGAGGAGTGGCTCTTAGTCTGGGTAGAGGGCCTATTCCAGGAGCTACCTTGCTGGTCCCATCCTCTTGCTCAAGGGCAGATCCTGTGTTCTGGTGTTTCTGTGGGGTATGGGTAGGAGACACTGATCAGAAATATTTGGTTGCCATTGGGCAGCCTATTCATGGCCCCTTCCCAACCCTAGGAAGTCACTCTCCTTCTCCAACTCCCCCAGTCACTAGTCTGGTCATGTTACATATCTTCCTCTGCTCCACACACCTTCTGCTTGGCCTCCTCAGCCATGCGTTTACAGGCCCGGCGCAAGATGCAAGACTGATTGCCCTTGGGGGCCAGTCGATGAGCCTGTTCCTCCTTTAAGACCTGAAGTTCTGGGGGTAGGCGACTGGTGAATGGGGTGCCCAAATCTGGGCCTGCTGGCTCAGTTATTACTGTAGGGAAGGAAGGGAGAAGACATAGCCACCATGTCCACTTGGCAAGGGACAACTTCAATGTCTCCAGGCTTCTGTGGAAAAAGATCCTTTTGACAAAATGACAAAGAGAGAATGGGGTTGCTAGGAAAATAGCAAAGGGGGGTAGACTGAGGAAAGTACTGGGAAGTGAAAGAGCCCTAGGAACCCTGATGACTCACTGGTGACACGACCAGCAATAAAGGGGTGATGTAAGAGGTCTGGCCAGGACAGACGCTGCCGGGGGTCTTTGGTGAGCAGTCCCTGCAGGAAGTTCTGTGGAGAGAAAAAAATGCACCATCAGCCCTTCTTTCACTTCCTTTGAGGCTCTCTACCTTATCAGCAGAACTGGCAAAATAAGACTCCCACATCCATTCTCACAGCAGACTAGCTGCTCTTGATCACTCCCTCTATAACCCTTGCCTTAGGCCCCATTTTCCTGGGTGAAATCATGGACAGACCACTGCCTCACCTCGTAGGGAGTCCCAATCCCTGTTGATGGACATTCTGTATCCCCAGAAATAAAAACAGAGATCTCAATGTCACCAACTTTGTGAAGGAGAAAAAACTGGGAGAAAAAGGGGATGTCACCTTCACAATCATCTTCAGAAAGCAAACATTCAAAAGAGTTCCAAACTGCTCACTTTGCCTTCCCTTCCTTTTTAAAAATTTTAGATGGGATCTTGCTACATCATTGCTCAGACTGGTCTCGAACTCCTGGGCTCAAGTGATCCTCCCATTTCAGCCTCCCAGGTAGCTGGGACTACAGGTGCACACTACCATGTCCAGCCTGCCCTCCTTTTGATTATGGTTTATTTGTGGCTGTGTAGGAACAGATGCATTTATGGTTAAAAACACACTCACACGTATAATTAACTGTGTAAAGATGTGTTTGGGAGCAGTCAAAAACAAATCTTTCGGCAAATCTTCAGAGGTGGAGGGGTAGGGAGACTTTTTCTGAAAAGGGTACATCTATTATCAGGTGTCCTTGGAAAATCCTCAATTGGGCCTGAAACAATAATAGAAGGTACTAATTGATTATGACCACTGTTCTACAGTTAAACAGACCACCACTTATACAAGGGGATCTGTATAACTATGGCTCTTGCTGAAGATACCTGCATATCTGTCCTAAGGGAAAATGAATATCCTACAGACACCTCCCCCAATTGAGTTTCCTTTGTTAGATTCTTTTTGATGATTATTTGGGCCTCCCCAACTAACTAGGTTGGGTAGAAACTTGTCCCTTTTCATCTTAGATAAAGCAAAGGAAAGTTGTAATGAGACTTTATTCTGGGAGAGGATGACATTTGAATTCCATTGACAGCCCATAATCTTGACCTAGATAAGAAATAAAAAGGGTCCTACTCCTCTCTGTCCTGTATTCCCTCCTTAAGCCTGCTGAGACTTAGCTATAGTGAGCAACCACCACCTCTACCATCTTCCCCTAATCACCGAGTCAGTCCCACCAGCTCTGGCCATGCTGATGGCTGAAAAGGACTGAAAGCTGTGTGGGCAATATCTGTGTGGACATTGCATCTGATAGGAAATAAAGAGAATAGAGGGTATGTAAAAGGACCTGGCACTTAGCACTTAGCAAGGCACCAGATCTGCCTCCAATGTCTTGAATTTACCTTGTGATAAAGCATAGCCTGGCTACAAAGGCTACCATTCCCAAATTTGGCAGACCCCAGAACACCTTCCCAGAATAAGCCACTGCAGTAGAAAAACAAGACTGCTTGGCCCAGCTCCTGCATTTATTCAGTAACTGCAAAGTCCTGTCCAGCTCTGGAAAAGGATTTTGGGAAAGGGAACAGAGGTAGCGGGAGATAGGTTTCCAATGTAAAGTAATCTCCTTTTCAGTATTCATTACCTTAAAGCAGGGACTGATGGTAGAAGGCCAGCGCACAGGGTCTTTGAGAATAAGGCTAACCAGCTGAAAGATGCTCGTGGTATAGAAGGGAGGGGTGCCTACAGCCAGCTCATACAGTATGCAGCCCACAGACCAGAGGTCTGCTGTGTGGTCGTATGGCCGCTCCTCCACCAGCTCTGGAGACATATAGAGTGGTGTGCCTTTGATAGATGTCAGCACCATCGTGTTGGTGCTCATAGCCCGGGCAAATCTGCAGAAGATGATGGGAAATGGAAAGGGAAAAGATATTCTACATCTGGTCACTACTACCTATCACAGTATGAGATATCCCAAACTGGAACAGAGTGAGCACCTTTAATTAAGTTCCAAAAGACTCAGCAGGAGACCCAGTCTCCATCTCAGGTTTTAAAATGAGATCCAAGTAGGCCAAACATATGGTCTAAGACTCTGCAAAACTGGAAGCACAGATGGAAGCTCAGAATCCTTACCCAAAGTCACAGAGCTTGATGCCACCACCCTTGGCAAGGAGAATGTTCTGGGGCTTCATGTCTCGGTGCAGGATGCGGTGGGAATGCAGATAGTACAGGGCTGATACCAACTGGGCAGCAATGGCCTGAACCTAAGAGTCAAACAAGCAGGAGAAACAAAGAAAAGGTCCAAAAAAGGAGCTGGCTGACAAGCCCAAATATTTCTCTTAATATCATTGCTGTGTGATCTTTTCTTCCTTCCCTTTCTTCCAGAGCTTCACACTACAACTTCCTTAGTTCTTGCTCACCTTAATTCATTCTTTTATTTGTTCATTCAATCATTCATTCAAGGAAAATTTGTTGAATCTCACTTACTAGCTGCATGACCACGAGCAATCTATTTTGTGCTTTTCAAATTCATCTATGAGGTGACAACATATTTAATGATACCACCTGTCTTGTAGGATTATTATGAGGATTACATGAGTTTAAGTATGTAAAGTGATGCTCAGAATGGTGCCTGGCACTTAGCAAACATTCAATATACATTACTTAATTAAATTACTTGATTAAATAAAACAAAGTCACTTTCCTTAAGAGTAGTCAAACAAGACAGATAAAATGAATAAGATGATTACTTACAACTAGTGATGAGTGCTCAGAAGGAAATGGAGTGATGTAATAAGGAACTCTGAGGGGGCCTACTTGCTAGGGTACAGAGAAACCCCTAGAATAAATGTGGGTGGAGAATGTGTTCAACCAAATCCCACTGCTAATCACTATGTCCTGGTGGCAAATTCTGCCTGACCACAACCTTTATCCTTACTGCCTTTATGGTAGTACCACACTGGCCCTTCTTCCCTAAAGGTACCTAATAACAACAACATTAATAATAGCTAACTATTTAAACAATGTACATGAACTAACTCATTAATCTACACAATAGCCTTATGAGGCAGACTTTATCAATTCCATTTTACAAACGAGGAAACCAAGTGCAAAGAGATTAAAGTAACTTGTCTAAGGGGACCCAGGTAGTAAGGAGCAGAGACAAACTTCCTACTCAGATATTTTGGCTCCAGTGTTCACATACTTTACTCTCACCACACTGTCTCTGTACATACTTAGATTCTTATATTCTTCTCAGGAATCTTTAAAATGTAGACTTTCAGTGCCCTCAGCTTGCCCTACCAGTCCTTAAACCGGAGAGAGGTAAGGGATGGGGAGAAGTTTAAGGCAGGAAGCATACCTGGTCTTCGGGAAGTTTTCCGTCATCTTCCAGGATCTGGAAGAGCTCTCCCTCAGCATAGTCTGTCACCACCACCACCTGCAGGGAGAAGGAAGTGGCACCAATGGCTTCAGATTCATGCCTTCTGAGATTGGGAAGTTCCTCGGACCCTTCTGCTCAGGGAGAGGTGACCCAAGACCATCAAAGCATACCTCTTTGTCAGTCTCAAAGCTGTCAAGCATATGCACAATGTTGGGATGCCGCAGACCCCGCATGATTTCAATCTCTCGTTGCAGATTCTTCAGTTCCTTCTCTGAGCGCCCCAATTTTGGGATGAACTTCAGGGCCACGACCTGTCAGTGATGAGGAGAAGACTTAGTGCCTAACTACACTATTAAAAAGAGATATAATTTCAACTTTAACCTCAGAGCTCCAGAACTAAGATTTTAGACTGTTTGAGTAACTTTTATCATTTCTGTTAGTCTTCCACCTCCACTTTCCCTATGATACCCTGCCCTTAACAAGGCTTCCTCCACCCCTCACCCCAAGAGGAAACAGCCTCTGCCAAACAGATCTCTTTGGTGGAATCTAGGAGAGGTACTCTCATCTGGCCAAGATAAGATTTAAAGGAAGGGAAGGAAGAAAAAAATGAAGAGGGAAGAATAATTTCAGGTGGTTTACCTCTTCCTGCATGGTATGCTAGAGACTAATATATTTATGTTATTCATTAGGTGCCAGGCACTGTACTAAGTGATTTAGTGTGTCATCATATTTAATCCTCAAACCCCATCAATCACATACTGTTTTTGTCCCCATTCTTTAGACAAGGAATTTGAGACACAGGGAGGTTAAGTAACTTTTCCATAATTCCTTTTTTTTTTTTTTTTTTTTTTTTGAGACAGAGTCTCACTCTGTTGTCTGCACTAGAGTGCCTTGGTGTCAGCCTAGCTCACAGCAACCTCAAACTCCTGGGCTCAAGTGATCCTTCTGCCTCAGCCTCCGGAATAGCTGGGACTACAGGCACGCGCCACCATGCCTGGCTAATTTTTTTTACATATTTTTAGTTGGTCAATTCATTTCTATTTTTAGTAGAGATGGGGGTCTTGCTCTTGCTCAGGCTGGTCTCGAACTCCTGACCTTGAACAATACGCCTGCCTCAGCCTCCCAGAATGCTGGGATTACAGGCGTGAGCCACCGTGTCCAGCCTCCGTAATTCTTTTTTTTTTTTAATTGTTAATGTTATTTATTTTTTTAGAGAGAGGGTTTCACTCTGTCACCCAGGCTGGAGTGCAGTTGCATGATCATAGCTCACTATGTAATGGCTCCATAAGCAAGAAAACATTTTTAATAGGGTTTTTTGTTGTTGTTGTTATAGTTCTCTTACGCTTCAAGTTCCCAGATCAGTAAGATTTGCTGACCAAAAATCTGTAACTTTCTGTTGCACTAATGCATTCTCTTCTGAGTTTCTTTCCCAGAAACAGCAGGGCCTCCTTGGGCCTCCACCACAAAATAACTACAAAGCCTTATACCACCTGTCTGACTGGAGAAGACAACATAAGTGACATCCTATAACAGATTGTGCCTAAGGACCTGCTGAGCAACCTACTCCCCACATCCTGCCTGTATACGAGGCTGAAAGAATGACCAATATTAAACTCTAGCTCATTATACTACTAAAATCCCCACCCTGGGAGGGGGACCTATCCACCATTTTTGATCATGGGATGTATGTAATAGCATGATTTTTCACTGCACTTGTGTGCCCTGCACTCCGCCCCAAACATGTAATGATGTTACTCCCCTCATACATTATTCATTTCACCTCCAGAAAAAACCCTGGCCCTGTTAGTGGTAGAGATGGATTTAAGGCAGTCTATACTTCCCACCTCCCACTTAACATGTTTCCAACAATAAATCCTTTCTTCTTTGACAATCCTCATTGTCTCAGTAATTGGCTTTCTTCGCGGTGAGCAACAGTGAATCCCCCTTTTGGGTTGGTTAACAACTACAGCCTTGAACTCCTGGACTCAAGTGATACTCATGCTTCAGCCTCCTGAGCAGCTGGCACTACAGGTGTGTTCTACCACACCTGGCTAATTAAAAAAACTTTTTTTAGGGATAGGGTCTTGCTATATTGGCCAGGCTGGCCTTGAACTCCTGGCCTCAAGTGATCCTCCCACCTTGGCCTCCCAAAGTGCTGAGATTACAGGCACCACACCTAGCCAACTTGTCCATAATTCTAAGGCTCAAAAGTGGTGGAGCTGGAATTTGGACCTGAGTAATCCAACTTCAGAACTCATACTCCATAAGAAGTATGAAAAAGTCAGTGCCTTAGTAATACAAGTTGGTATAAACACATCCCTTTTAGGCCCATTTTCCACTGGAGTAGGGCGTACCAGATCTTACCCAAAAGATATCCCACCTGAGCACTGTATTTTCTTCGACCCTTGTACACCCTCCCAAAAGAGCCTTCTCCAATCATCTCCAACACGTGGTACTTTTCCATTTCAGAGGTTTCAGGATCTCCCAGACGGAAGAAGGTAGAGATGGTAGTGAAGAGCTATAGATCTAGGGACAGTTCCACACATCTGGGAGGCCTGATTTGGGTACAGGAGACAGTAAACATTAGCGGTCTTGCCTTTTCCTTTTCCACAACAATCATGAAACCAGGCCCCAGAAACACGGTAGGGTGGAATGGATGGAAATACGATGAGATCTTGAACAAACATAGCACCTCCTTGGGGTTTCTCCCCGTTCTTCAGTCCCCTCCTGTCCCCCAATCCAGCCCCAGCCGACCTGACACGAAGTTCCCCTTCCCACTCCACTCAGCCTCCCCCAAGTTCCTGCCACTCCCAACCCCCTCAGCACCTACTCCCGGAACCCTGTCCTGTGCTTTGCTAGCCAGGGCCCCCTCTCACCCCCAGCCTAGAAGTTCCAAGCTCCTCCGGGCAGAGGGACGCCGGCCCTGGCCTTCAGGGCCCCATCCCTTCTGGCTGCCTGCGTACTTTGCCTGACTTATACTTTTTCTCCAGCCCCCACTGCTGGTCTCTTTAGGCTCCCATTCTTACCAATTTTACTCGTTAGAACTGGTCAGAAGTCCAGAGGACAAAGGAGCTCAGAGATGTGAAAGGGACGGTGGACAGCCCATGGGCACTTCCTGGGGCACTTACGAACTGTCTGTTGACCATCAGGCCCCACTAAAGGACTGGAGTCTGCGGTTGCCTAGAAACGGCGCAAGCCGCCTTCACTCAGTTTTCCGCCTCCGACTTCCCCAAGGGCATTTCCGGTTCCGGCTGCGGGCCGGAGAAGATATGGCGGCGTCTGCGTCGGCAGCAGCAGGGGAGGAGGACTGGTAACTTTGGGGATATGGGCTTTGGCTGACCGCCTGGATCTGGTCCGGGAGCCTAGCGGCGGCCACAAACAATCCTTCCGGCGGACGTATGGGGTGGAGCGAGGGGTGAGGGATGGCAGAGATGCTGACATCCCTAGGAGAGCTTCTGGATTGGGAAACGGGAGGGCGGAGGGGCACGGATCTGAGTGAGAGAAGACCCAGTCTGCGCGGGCCAGGCCAGTTCGGGCCGCGCGCCTTAACCCGGTTCGGTTTCCTCTCCTCCAGCCCCACACCATCCCATTCTCTCCTGAAGTGAATTTTCTCAGGGGCTAGGAGGATGCCTACTCATGAGACTTCCTCACCTCCCTTTCACCTCCCAGAACCGATGTCCTCCAGCTCCTGTGTCCCCTTCCCCTTCCCCTTGGATCAGCCTTTTTCTGCTTACGCTTTCCTCAACCTTCTCTCTCCCGGCAGCACTAATGAGGATTATTGTCTGATAAGCCTTACACCTCACAAAAAGCCCTCCTAGTCCTTCTTTCAAGCATCCTTAACAAGATACCAGAACCTGGAAGGACTCTGGGGTTTGGAAGTAGCATAAATGTGGGTGCACTCCCCATTTTATTGGCTGTGTGATGCTGATTAGGCCACCTAGCTTCTGTCAGTGTCCTCAGCTGTAGAGAAGTGGGTGTGGCGTATACCTCATAGAATAGTTGAAAGGATCAGAATAGATTGTAACAAACATAAGCCTCTTTTTTATTAATAACTGAGGTATGGGCACCTGAGGAGACTAGATGATCACAAAGAAGTAAAATGATTTGCCAAAAGGAACAAAGTTACGACTAGGAATCCAGGTCTGTGTAACCCCAAATCTTATATTCTTAGTACTAGGACATTCCACAATGCCCCCCCCTTTTGTCACTACCTTACCACCATCCCATCTTGTACCTCACATCCAGGACCCACACAGCTAGGGTGAATGAAGTATTGAAAGGCCATTGACTGAGACTGCACCTCAGTGTTACGTTGTTTCAGAGAGCCCAGTTAGTGCTGGCTTTTATTAAGACCATCTAGACTAGTAGTTTTCAAACTGTTCAGGTGAACTTTTAAGATTCAGAGGAGACACTTTGAGCCATGGAGAGGGCAGCAATGAGTGTAGGAACTAGCCTGTGGTGCTCTGAGACTTCCACTCCTATATCAACCAGAATTTTTCCAGTGTTATCTGTGAGGTGTAAAGCTGTATTTTTTTATATTTTGAGGTTTCTGCCTAAGACTTAAAAAAATAAAAGTAAAAAAAAAAACACTGATAAAGGTCATGCTGGGTCAGCCCTGCTCTTGGTGAAGAAGGAATAATGTAACTATAAGAAAGCAAAGCATGCGTTTTTCTATGTATCACCTAGGTAGAGCTGTGAACTCAACTAGTGACTCGTTTTCAGTGTCATCCCACCTGCTATTTCTATGCTTAAACATGTGTGTCCTCTGATTTACAATAGGACCATGAATCCTAATGTGGACTGGCTGATCTAGCTCAACTAGATGGCCAAAGTCATAAATACATCCAGAGTACTCTACTATCTCTTTCCCTTTTTTCTTTTATGGGAGAAGGTGATATACACAATAGGAAAAAAAGAGGACATACACTAACTATTATGGTCCAGATACTATTAAGTACTTTATACAAACTAATGACCTTTAATCTTCACATTAATCCTAGAGAGGAGGTGGTATTAACTATATGTGGTAGACAGGGTAACTCAGGCTTACAGATATAACTACCCAGATCACATACCTGGTAAGTGATTGGTACCTTGATACCCCAAGGCTGATGGCTCTTCTATTACAGCACAGCCTTTATACCATCAAGACCTGTTGTGTTGAGGTTGATACTTCCTTTGAGAAGGCTTGGGGTGACTGGTGCTAGACAGTAGCCAGGGCATGTGGATTCACACTGAACACTGATGTAGGGAAAGGCAGGAGTAATATTGGTAACCGTGATGCTAATGAATGGATTCTGTATTTCTGGATCAGAGATGGCCACTAAGGAATAAACAATAGTGGAATGAAACTTAAGGAGTCAGGAAACCTGGCTCTGGTCCCAGTTCTGTCTATGTTACATAGCCTTGGCTAGTCATTTCGCCTCTCTGAGAATCCACTTCTTTATTTGCAGAAATGATCACTAAAATTCTGATTTCTATGCTTCCTACCTGACCACTTGACAACCTAAGGAAATATTTCCCTCATTGTTAAGGAGTTTAATAAAT
Organism: Microcebus murinus; assembly: GCF_040939455.1. Lineage (NCBI taxonomy): Eukaryota > Metazoa > Chordata > Mammalia > Primates > Cheirogaleidae > Microcebus > Microcebus murinus. The sequence goes on along the minus strand of NC_134111.1, from coordinate 89,064,937 downwards.
ACATTCAGGCAGATTGCCACTTTTCTAAAAAGCCACCCTTTATCAACCTTAGCAGGCTTCAGCTGGGAAAGCTGTAACAAGTGAGTCTGTCTATCCCTGTCTCTCTAGGGTCCTCCCCTCTGAAGTCGAAGTATTAGAGTCTATCTATCTGGATGAACTACAGGTGATTAAAGGAAATGGCAGGTATGTATTCAACTAGGGGAGGGCAGGAGCCCCCTAGTAATGAGGAGAGGGTTCTATGTGGAGTCTGGTCTTAAGACTTCGTGAGCCTTGACTGAGAGGTTTTTCTTATGTAGACAAAGGCTATTCCTTTAATCTTTCCAAAAGAAAGAGCCCAATGCTCACTTCCTCTGCCCACTTTACTGTCTCACCCCCATTCTCCCCAGCCCTCAAGCCCCTGCCCAGTCACATCCTGGGTCTCCACTTTATCCACTTGCAGGTCTTCACCATGGGAGATCTACATAACTTTGCACCCTGCCACTGCAGAGGACCAGGATTCACAGTATGTCTGCTTTACTCTGGTGCTTCAGGTCCCAGCAGAGGTGAGGCCCCTACTCTGTGGCAGCAAAGGGAGGAAGGGGAGAGTCCCAGGGGTGGATTGCTTTAGCAGTAACTTATTATTTCCCCCCATTAGTATCCCCATGAGGTGCCACAAATCTCTATCCGTAATCCCCGAGGACTCTCAGATGAACAGATCCACACGTAAGTTGGGCTGGTCAGAGCAGGGGAAACTCAGGATATACCTCTGCCTGGTGAGGGAAGGGGGCAGGCCTAATACTTGGTTTGCCTTCTTCCTCCAGGATCTCACAGGCGCTGGGCCACGTGGCCAAGGCTGGGTTGGGCACTGCCATGCTCTATGAACTCATTGAGGTAAGAGGTGCTAGCCTGGAAAAATGTCCTTTCTTTCAAGCTAGAGCAGTTTCGCTCAAAGGAAACCATGGGCCTAAAATCTTAAATGCATATAGAGTCATTATGTGAGGCCTAAATTAGTCCAGAAAGATGAGAATCTTTTATTTAAAAAATTTCCCAAAAGACACTACTATGGTTTCCCCAAATTGCCTGTTCCGGCATCCTGACAGAAAATTACTTTTCCTCTTCAACTTGCATATTTCTTGATTCATTTTCAGTGCATTTCTTATTATTCTCTTGGCACTGACAACTAAATGTTGTGAAAGATACAAATCTTTTCTGGGGTGGGGTTGGGGAGGTCTTAGCCATACGTGAACATTTGAAGGCTAGCCTGCCACTGGAGCAGACTAGAAAAAGTCATGGTTCCTTTATTCAAAGACTTTATACCCTGGTAAGGAAATAAGCCACATGAAGCAACCCCTACAGCTACAAGTAAATATACATAGATAACTTGTCTGAGATTTAAAACATACAATTAAGTACAGTCTTATTTTCCTTTAATTTTTTTTTTTTTTTTTTTTTTTAAACAAAGTCTTACTCTCTTGCCTGGGCTAGAGTGCTGTACTCAAACTCCTGGGCTCAAGCGATCTTCCTGCCTCAGCGTCCTGGGTAGCTGGGACTACAGGCATGCGCCACCATGCCCGGCTAATTTTTTCTATATATATATTAGTTGTCCAATTAATTTCTTTCTATTTTTAGTAGAGACAGGGTCTCGCTCTTGCTCAGGCTGGTCTCGAACTCCTGAGCTCAAGCAATCCTCTCGCCTCAGCCTCCCAGAGTGCTAGGAGTACAGGCGTGAGTTACCATGCCCAGCCTTTACTTTAAAATTTTAAGAAAAATGTTCAGAATAGAATGAAGGTGGGTGGCCTAGAGTCAAAGAGAGTGGGCATAATAGACCACGATAGCACTCCTAGATCAGGCCTCCACAATGCAGCCTTGAACTTTGTGGAATTCCAGAGTACAGTAAATATCAATGCAAAGGCATATTTCACAGCCCAACTTCATGGCTTTTGAGTTCTCTGTCCATTTGGGTTGTTCATGTCTTGGCTTTCTTTCTGAAAGCCAACTCCAGAACAAACTCATTGGGGAGTGATACACAAGATAGCTTAATCAAAAAGTGCCTCCCAGAACATGAGTATCAATTGAACTTTTTTTTCTCTCCAAGGTATATTTTAATCTCCAAGATATATTAAAAGTGACTTAATGAGAGGAAAAATTATTAATTTAGATTTTGAAGCTAGGAGGATCAAATGTGAGGGGAGAGGCAGGGAGGTGGAGAAGAACTGATTACAAGCAGAGGGAGTATCACCAAGACAAATGCATAAACACAAGGTAACAAACTGGCTTGGTGAGAGTCGAGTCCAGCCAGTTACTCTTTTTTTTTTTTTTGAGACAGAGTCTCGCTTTGTTGCCCAGGCTAGAGTGAGTGCCATGGCATCAGCCCAGCTCACAGCAACCTCAAATTCCTGGGCTCAAGCAATCCTGCTGCCTCAGCCTCCTGGCATGCGCCACCATGCCCGGCTAATTTTTTCTATATATATTAGTTGTCCAATTAATTTCTTTCTATTTTTAGTAGAGAGGGGGTCTTGTTCTTGCTCAGGCTGGTTTCGAACTCCTGACCTTGAGCAATCAGCCCACCTCGGCCTCCCAGAGTGCTAGGATTACAGGCGTGAGCCACCGCACCGGCCCAGCCAGTTACTCTTGGGAGTAGTAGATAGGCTTTGCTCACAGTACTTGCCCCTGCCGCCCTGTTTGAGCACTGTCTTCTCTCCTCTCAGAAAGGGAAGGAAATTCTCACAGATAACAACATCCCCCACGGACAGTGTGTCATCTGCCTCTATGGTTTCCAGGTAAGTTTTTTTCTTGGGACCTGGGATCTGCTTGGGACAGGCACATGAGGGCTCATGAGACAGCTCTGACTTAGTGCCCTACATCTGTCCTTCCTCTAGGAGAAGGAGGCCTTTACTAAAACGCCCTGTTACCACTACTTCCATTGCCATTGCCTTGCTCGGTACATCCAGCACATGGAGCAAGAGCTGAAGGCACAAGGACAGGAACAAGAACAGGAACGGCAACATGCTGCAACCAAACAGGTACACCTCACCAGCCCTTGCTCTCTCACCTGACACCCTCAGGCACTGACTTCACAACTTTTTCCATCCCTCCACTCCAGTGGCTCTTAACCATTTTAGGGTCATAGATACCTTTGAGGTTAATGAAATTAATCTCCAAAAAAAAGGCATCCTTGTATCTACTTACATATTGCATCCAGTTCCAGGGAATTCCTAGACCTGTACTTAGGCAACCCTTGCTCATTCCCACCTCACTGATAAACAGGTATGCCTGTGCCCGTCAGTCCCAGACTCCTGTGGATAAAGCTAGCTGATGGGTCAGCACCTGGGGGACACCCTGGGCTGTGAAACGGGTATGATTTTTTTCTTTTTAAAATTTTATTTTTATTTTTTTGATTTCCAAAATTTAAAAATTTTATTTATTTATAAATATTTATTTATTTTTAGAGATAAGGTGTTACTCTGTTGCTCAGGCTGGACAGTGGCATGATCATAGCTCACTGTAACCTTGATCTCCTGGGTTCAAGCGATCCTCTCATCTCAGCTGCCCAAGTACAGGTGTGCACCACCATGCTTAGCTAATTTTTAAGTTTTTTTGTAGAGATGGGAGCTTGCTATGTTGGCTAGGCTGGACTTGAACTCCTGGCTTCAGGCATCCTCCCACCTTGGCCTCCTGAAGTGCTGAGATTACAGATGTAAGCCACCCCAGCCAGCCCTATTTTTATTTTTTTACTGATGCATAACAGATACATATAGTTTCAGGGTATGTAATTTGTAAAGATCGAATCAGTGTACTTGGAATATCCATCACCTTAAATATTTGTCTTTTCTTTATGCTAGAACCATTCCAATTCTTTTCTTCTAGCTATTGTGCATTATATGATAGATTATTGTAAACTATAGTCACACTACTGATAATCCTCTATTTTTAGAAGGCAGTCGGTGTGCAGTGTCCAGTGTGCAGAGAGCCCCTCGTGTACGACCTTGCCTCACTGAAAGCAGCCCCTGAACCCCAACAGCCCATGGTAAGGGGATTCCCTTCTAATTTGAGCTAGGAATACTGGGCGTTCTCTAAGAAGGGAGAATAGCATCTTGTCTGTGTCTAATAGAATCTCTGGAATTGGGCTTGACCTGCCTAGAACCTCTTTGCAAAGCCACAGCCCCCACTGGGAGCCAAAGGCTTCAGGAGCCCAAATCTGAGGAACAAAATCAAGAACTTGTACAGATCTCCTGAGGCAGACCTGGAAGAGTAGGGGTTCAAGTCTGCCTATTTCTCCTGTTTATTCTTTCTTCCCTGCGGGTTCTTTTTCCTTCCCTGCAGGAGCTATACCAGCCCAATGCAGAGAGCTTGCGCCAGCAAGAAGAGCGCAAGCGGCTCTACCAGAGGCAACAGGAGCGGGGAGGCATCATTGACCTTGAGGCTGAGCGAAACCGGTACTTCATCAGCCTTCAGCAGGTGAGGGAAGGGTTTCCCACTTGTCCCACAGTGCCACCAACCTTCCTACAAACCCCACTATGGCATGGCTGTAGGATCAGCTTTGTTCTAACCAGGGAGGTTATAGGTTGATGGTGGTCAAGTCAGATAGTAGGAGAGGGGCCTATAGTTCCCTGCTTTGAGGAACATTTCCCTCACCGCATCTCTTCACTTCTTTCTAGCCTCCTGCCCCTTTGGAACCTGAGTCAGCTATAGATGTCTCCACAGGATCCCACCCACCCAGTGCCCTTGCTGCAGAACTGTCCACCTCAACAACTGCCCAGTCTACCCTGCCAACTCCTCTGCCTGTGGCCACTCAGTACATGTGTGAGAAGACTCAAGGGGCTGGGCCACCTCAGAGGTTGGGCGAGACCCAGAAAGCTATGCTAGATACCCCCCAGCCCACTCGAGGCCCCTGGCGACAGCCCGAACGGAGGCACCTGAAGGGAGGGCAATGCTGTGCCCCCAAAGGTACCAGTAACACCCAGGAACTGCCACCTCCTGAGAGGCCCCTCAAAGAGTCCATGGACCTAAAGCTAGGACCCCATAACCAAGGGGTTGAAGGTCCTCCCCAAGAGAAGGGGCCCAGCAGCTGGCAGGGTCCCCCACCCCGCAGGACTCGGGACTGTGCTCGCTGGGAGCGCTCCAAAGGCCGGACACCAGGTTCTTCCTACCCCCGCCTTCCTCGGGGCCAGGGAGCATACCGGCCTGGTACTCGGAGGGAGCCCCTGGGCCTGGAATCTGAGGATGGTTCCTAGCAGTACTGTGGGGGGACAGGGAGTTGGGGATGGGAGGGGGGCAATAAAGATATTTGGCCTTGTTTGGCTTTCTTCATTCAGCAGTGCCAAGCCTGAGATATGGCTCTTTCTCTAAATTCTTAGTAAAATTGGTGTGTGGCAGAGCAGCTCCCAACTTTGCTTGGAAATCTGTTCTTCCAAGAGATCTGGGTAAAGAGAGTTTGACATCTCATCAGTTAGTACAATGGATTTCAGGGAATATTAGTGCGATGTGTACATTTGAGCAGATTCCTCAGGAATTACTATTACACATAACCTGTTGTATATATACTCATATATATATTTTTAAATTTGAATGCCTTTAGGTGGAAGAATTTAATTTCTTGTTTGCTCTGGCGTCTCTTCCTTCCTAAGACAAAGGTCTTAGGCTATGCCCCACAATTTATGGCTGCCTGACGTCTGTAGGCATCTGTGATTGCAGCCCCTGCTTTTTACTCAAGCACCAATACAGTGACTGAGGGAGGGAGTCAGAGACCTGAGTAGTGTGGCAGGTGTTTATTGATTTCCTGGGGGGGATAAATAAGCACAGCCTGGCTGATTACTTCTTCAGCAACTCAGTATTGTGACTTGCCCCTGCCGGATCGTTTTTATACAGCATGAAGTAACCCTGCACCTGGGCAGGACTGATCTGGGTTGTAGCTTTAAGGACATTTTCTGCAAAGTCCTCAGCCAAGGAAGGTGCTTGCCCTGGATAGAACCTCTGGAACATCTGGGTCAGTTGCCAGTGTGAGCAATAGCCCACATACTCCTTCAGGTCTACTCGCCCTGGGCGTATCAGGGCAGGGTCCAGTCTAAAGGGAGACAGGGAAAACAGAGTCACAGGCAGTGGTCATACTGGCAACCAAAAAGAAGATGGTCCCCTCAACCTCCCGATCCTCCAAAGGCACTGAGTGTGTAGTCTTGCTTCTCAGTCTCAGAGTACCTCACCCTTCTTACCTGTCAACATGGTTAGTGGTCATGAACACAATGCGGGCTTCAGTAGAAGCCACACCATCCAAGGCATTGAGCAGTCCACTGAACGTTAGACGGCCTAGACCTTGGTACTTTACTGGGTCTAGAGGAAAGCACAGTATAAGAAGCATGGGTGGGTCACAGTCCTACTTAAAGTTAACACCCCACTTCCCACCATGTTCCCCTACTTATGGTGCCTCTGTAAGCTCTTGTGGCTAACCCAGGCATCTTCCATCAGCCCTCTGGACTTTTACTTACCCACTGTTCCTCATTTACTTCTATACCTTATTTGCCCTTAATTAGAACCACTCCCCATCCCCTAGTGCCTCCACTTACTTTCTGCAGCCAAATCTCGACTGAGAAAAGCAGCATCCACATCCTCCAGGAGCACCAGGCTCTGCTGTGGGGCCACACTCAGCAGGTGGTTGAGCCGGTCATCGGAGAGGCTGGAGTCTGTGAGACTCAGCAGGCAGATGCTGTGCTCCAGTTGCCCAGCCAGGGCTGTGCTGTGGAGAATGGGATGGCAAGAGGCAGTAGGCAACCTGGGAACCCTTATCTGGGCCCAAATGCTCTTTCTTCAGTCCTGGGAAGCATGTCCAAGAGGCCTAACTTCTACCACCAACACTAATGTTCCACGTGTCTCATGTTTATCTTTGTCCCTGTTCCCCAGATTCATTTCTCTTTCCAACCCATCAGTCCAGCTTTTCCACAAAGGCTGTGTTTTGCAAAGTTAAGAGAAATTTTGACTCACATAAAACTGCTCTTTCCGCAACCAGGGGGCCCATAAAGCAGGTAGCCACGTCTGTAGGGAATCCCTAGGGATAGAGCCAGGATGATTGAGACCTAAAATGAATCATGTACTTTGTCCCAAATATTCATTCCCAACCCTGCCTTCTGGAGGCCTAAAGACCTTGAGAAATCATCCTCAGAGGCAATTTTTCTTTCCTGTTTATATCTGGGAACTGGGCAAGAGCTTTGTATTGCCCCATCTGGCCAGAGACCAGCCTGTCTCCTCCTCCTCTGAAATGTCATAAACAGCCCAGCCAGGATCCCAGCTGCTTCTCACCTCTGTCAGTGTACCACTTGGGGTTATCGATGAATTCCCGGATATCTCTGACAATTCGGTCGGCCAGACCCTGTTGTAGAACCACAGAATTCAGTGGTCGCCGGCGGCGGGGATAGCCAAAGGGGCGCCATTCAGAGCCCACAGCTGTGTACATCACCGTTTTCCCTTCCTCCTGTTGCAAGGCTAGCTCTCTAGCTGGGAGGGGAAAGATGAGATAAGGCCAATAGTTTTCTTCATCATGGCTGATTCTCTAACTAGTTAGAACTGTGCCAAACAGCTTCCTTCTGGCCCCCTGCTCCCATGGGCTCATATCCTATTTTTTTTGAGACAAGAGTCTTGCTTTGTTACCCAGGCTAGAGTACAATGGCCTGGTTCACAGCAACCTCAAACTTCTGGGCTCAAGCAATCCTCCTGCCTCAGCCTCCTGAGTAGCTGGGACTACAGGTGCACACCACCAAACCTGGTTAATTTTTTCTATTTTTAGTAGACACTGGGTCTTCCTGTTGCTCAGGCTGGTCTCAAACTCCTGAGCTCAAGCAATCCTCTCACCTTAGCCTCCCAGAGTGCTAGGATTATCGGTGTGAGCCACGCACCCAGCCCATATCCTCTTATTCCTCTTCTCCAAACTTCTCCGTTTCTGGTGTCAAAGGTCCCCACCTGAGCAACCCACCCCCTAGAGTGCCTGCCTGTGTCATCCCACACCTTCCTCCAGGATGTTGAAGAAAACCTTTCGGTCAGTGCCCAGGGCCGTGAAGGTGACAGATTCCCAAGGAGTCCCTGTCTGCAAGTCTATCATCTGCATCTCTCGACTTCGTTCTACCCGTATCCATTTCCCCTGATACCTGAATAAGAACAAAGTAGAGTGAGTGAATGGATCAAACCCTGCTCCCTTCATTCTCTTTTTCTACTCTCCCAGCCCCCCTTGGCTCCCAACCTTACCAGATAAAGTGGTTTCCAGGGCTGGGGACAAATTCAAACTTGGTGGAAATGCGGCCACTCTCGTGCTGAAGGTACGAAGTCTCAACACTGAGGTGCTGAGTACGGGTACTGTGACGGGTAAGCCAGCTAAGCAACCAGGCATAGCTCCTGTCTCGAGCAGGGACTTCCAGTGTGATCATGTAATGGCGCCGGAATGCCACCAGGCCCAGTTGGGCACCCTTCCGGGCCAGGGCCAGGGCTGTGCCCACACCCACCAGCCCAAATCCAGCTCCAAAGTAGGGATTGTCCTTCAGGGCCAGAATAAAGTCTGAAAGTGGCATCTTGAAAGGGAAACACCAACCCTTACAGGCTCTGGAGCATTATCAAAACCTAGGGGTGGGAAGCAGTGGAGATGGGGCAAATCACAAGATTACTTTAGAAACTGGACTCCATGATACCACCCAGCCCCACCTCACTCTTTCCTGCAGAAGCAGAAAGGAAAGGTCAGCATGACTGTGTGCTTCAATATCCTCCTTTTTATGGGGTAAGGGTGATGTTAGAATGCAAGGGCCAAGACTCCAGACCCTTCATCCTATTTTGCCTTTCATCATACCTCAGTTTCCTGCCAGAGGACCATGTCTGGAGATTCCTTAAACTGGAGAGAACAATGTAACTGGCTTCATATCAGGATAATGGATGGACAGAATTTTTGTGGTCCCTGGGACCAGCTGAGATAGAAAGGGGCCCACTGGCTGGAGTCAGCAGGGGTGACTCTTCCATTGACTTGTCTGTAACTGCATGCCTTGTTACTATGAGTAATGTCCTTTGAATATCCTAACCCTCACATGTCCAATTCCTAATGACATTTATTACCTCCCACCTAAACTGTCTCTTTAAAATCAAATTTTAGTTATTGAAATGGGATTTTAATGGGTCTCCACCTCCTACCCCACCAAACAACTACACAGGGGTCCAGATCTTTCTTCGTAAGAATCAGCTCCAATTGTATCACTTTCCCTGCTCTAGCACCTTCAATGTCTGGTTCCCAACAGACTCCTGAATTGGGTATAAACTCAGCCTAGTACTCAAGGCCCTCCACAACACAGCACTTTTCATGGCTTAGCTTCTAATACTCCCTGTTCGACGAATATGCAAACAACTTCCCACCTCCTTACTCATGCAGTTCTCTTGGTTCGGAAGGTCCGTTCTTTATTCTCTCAACTCTCTCCAACTGAAATCCTGCCCATCTGTTACTTCCTCCACATAACCTTTCCCGAATTCCGCCCCCACAAAAATGTTACTGGGCCTAATTGTAGACAATCAGATCCCGAGGGATGGGGCAAAATTGCTCCTAGTACTCCTCTCCTCTGACCCCCATACTCCAACCCACCTCCACCACTTTGCTCTGAGCCTGGAACGCAGAGTAGTGAATTGACAGCAGTGACCTCGGCTGAGGCTCAGAGCTGGGCTCCAGCATTCCAAAACACCTATGCATGGAGGGCCACAAAGGTCTCTCGCCCCTAGTCCTTGCGGGACACCCAGAAACCCCCTTCCGAACCTCCTGCACAGGCCAGCTGGCGCCTCCAGCAACGTGGTTTGGAATAACTCATCACTCCACCCCCTTACCGCCATGACTCTCTGGCCCTCCATCTCGATGGTATCACTCTGCAGTCGGGGGAAGCGGGTGTCGGCCCCGCCCCCGAGTTCTTTCATCTACTTCCCACCACACCCACTGAGACGCCCATGCCACTCTGCCCTGCAACTCTCGATGGTACTCTATAGGCTTCAGAGTTGCGGGGGAGGGGCGGGAAAAGCGACACAGGGGAAAAACCATAGAGTCTTGGCAGCCGATAAGAGGAAGAGAGAGTGGCCTCCATATGCCCGATGTCCTAGAGGCGGCTGGGCCAGAGGTGGTCGCACAAAGGGATCCCCGGGAGGCCTCTCCAGCCTCTGTCGACCATAGAGATGCGGCTCCCGCCTGCCCTGGGCTGGGTGGTGAGTGAGCTGCTGCAGGGCGATAGCTGGGAGGGAGTGCGGGTGGAGCGAGCTGGAGGCAGAAGTTTCTCGAGCCCTGGGATGAGAGTGGGCCTGGGCTGTGGGAACTCTCGGGAAGAGTACTGAAGGGAGCACGCTGAGGAGCCGGGCCCCGGCGCCTCCGCAACGTCACGGCTCTGTGGGGTACCCGCTACTTCTCAGGACCATAATCATGACGAGGCTCCATTCCAAGCTTTATTGATTACAAAACGCCTTTCCCATTCTCTGGCTCTTGTGATTCAGCTCCTACCTGACGTTGTGGACGCTGTCATTGCCTCCATTTTACAGATAGGAAAGCTGAGGCCCAGAGAAGCGAGGCAACTGTATCTCTCCAAGTCATCGCGGTAAGTCAGAGCCCAGGGGCAGGTGGGAACCCTTGTAGTTAGGCCGGGGCTCTTTGTTTCCCCAGGCCTTCTCTGCCTCAATCTGTCCTTTCTCTGCCTCATTGCTCCTGCCCCAAAGATAAACACATTTCTTCTCTAGTGCCCACCTGTCTCCTACCTTACCCCGCCTTCCCGCAGGTGAAGGTTCTCAATCTCGATGGCGCCACGTCCTCCTTGGCCTTCCTCCAGAGGCTGTCAGGAAGATTCTCCAGAGCAGCGATAATACTCATTAAGTGGCAGCTGCGGTTACCAGAGAATCCCTCTGACCGCTTCCCCGCCACCTTCTCAATCCCTGTGATCCAATGCTTTGAGTCGTGGGATTCTGGAGAATAGAGACCATCAGATTGCAGGACCTAGGTTTCTTTTTCCTTTTACATCTTCTCACCTGCAGCCTGCCCTTTACTCCATCTCAGAGACTCAATTTCATGAAGTGAATACTGTCATTCTTACTAATTACTAGTAATTCAGCTTAAACTCATTTTAGCTGTGGATACGAGAATATGCAATGTAATTGTGATTCATTTCTCAGTTATGTTCCCGTTTTCAGTTGGAGGCCATAGTCAATTAATGAGTTTGAAATGTCTCTACATGTGTCACTTTATTGTGAGGAACCACTGGTTTGGTATCTTGGTACAAGATACCTCACTTTACTGATTCAGCTCCATGTCTACAGATCTTCACTAGAATCTTATTTGTCTGATTTCCATAGATTGTTGGTGATTTGTGTTTGTTGAAATGATAATGTCAATAAACTACTGAAAAAGCTGTACATGTAGAGAGGGAGACTGATAGGTAAACAATAGTGCAGCGTGACACAGTTTCTGACAGGGCTATGTGCAAAGTGCCATTAGGACCCCAGGAGAGAGAAAGTAAGTTAAGCATGTCAGGAACCCTTCATAGTGGAAGTGACTTTTGTGGAGCTTCTTAAAGGATTGTTAGGAGTTGGTTAGCTAGATGATAGAGAGAGGAAGAGGGAGATTGAGAAGGGGAAGAGGCGCATATAAAGCCAAGAAAGAGACAAAAGGCCGTGAGGATGCGGAAGCAAAAGAGAATGTGGTGAGTCTAGAGAATGGCACATCATCTGGTTCAGAGATCTGTTGAGAGGAGAGATGGAAGATGAGTCTGGAGAGGTCATCAGGAGCCAGATCATGAAGGAAGGGCCTTATACCTATACTGAGGAATATGACATTATCAAATATTCAGAGGGAAAGGGACCTCTGAGATCCTTTGGCCTCACCTAATTTTGTTGCAGATAAGAAAACTAAGGCCCAGATTGTTTAATGATTTGACCAAGGGCACTTAGGTAGCAAGAAACATAACCTGCAATCATTAATATGCTGTCCAAAACTTGTTAGCTCTCTCCTGATATTGACTCTTATTATTTGTATACTTTTTGGTCTGAACATTGTTGTAAAAAGAAAGACTCTATTTAGGTTAATAAGGTGTGGCATGCTGCCGTGCAAGGCAGTGACTAAGTGGGTGGGCACTGGGCTGTGTACCAACACCAACCTGGAAGAAAGCAAGAGCTCTAACAGTATTTTTGTTTTTCTTCTGTTTGGCTTCTTAGCATTTAAGAGGCCAAAACACGCAAGTTGCTGGTGATGACAGACCCTGTGTTGGACTCACAGCCAACCAACAGCACTGGGGAGATGGATGGACTGTGCCCTGAGATATTGCTGATCCCTCCACCTCTCTCTAACCGTGGAATCTTGGAGCCCATTCAGAGCCCCTGTCCTTCTGGGGACACCACACCTTTGCCTACTGATCCAGGCTGCCTGCTGGTAGAGGCCACAGCAACTGAAGAGGACCCAGGGAACATGGAGATCATTGTGGAAACAGTAGCTGGAACCTTGTCCCCAGGTGCTCCTGGAGAGACCCCAGGTACAAACACAGTTGCAAGCAGGCCAGTGGGACAAGCAGCCCTGAGGTTCTGTCTGTGCTATTTTTGGTTCTTCTGTATAAATATGATGAGAACATAAGGAAGCATCCTATTTTTATACTTGGAGATGTTGTAATTTGGTTTGCAGTTGGTGCATGTTGATTGAAGGCTGGTGAAGTGGTGCACAACCTTGTACCAAGCTTTTGGCAGAGTCATGTCCCTTCATGTCTGCTAGGCACTAATCCAGAAAGGGAGACCTTTCTGATCCCTCTGCCCAATCCTGGCTTGTCCTTTCTGTTAGAGTCCTTGAGGATTCTTTCCTCCATATTGACCCTTCCACCAAGGAACTACGGCTAGGGATTAGGCAAAAGGCCTAGCATGTCTCTCCCACCCTGGGCTTGGCAGGGCTTTCCAGAGGTAATCTGGTATTTCTCTGCCCTAGTTTCTCACATATAACATATTTTACTCATCCAAGGCTTGCTGTTAAGAGTAGGAGGCTTGGTGCAGTGGTGTGCACCTGTAGTCCCAACTACTAGGGAGGCCGAGATGGGAAGGTCACTTGAGCCTAGGAGTTTGAGACTATAATATACTATGCCTGTAAATAGCCACTGTACTCCAGCCTGGGCAACATAGTGAGACCCCATCTCTTAAAAAAAAATAGAGTAGGAGTTGAGCATTTGCATTTGTCCTAGGAGGAAGACTCTCCCTTTGTTCATACCATATTTATAACCTCTTATTTTTAGGAAACTTCTCTGTTTTTTAACTGCCATCCTCCAGCTATAGTTGTCAGTACTTCTCTTGGCAGTGTAGTATAGTGATAAAGAATACTAGGAAAGATTAGCTAATTTGACTATGTAATATTTCTAAATTTGTGTGTGGTAAAAGGAATTTTTTTCTAAAAAGCCTGGGAAAAACACTTGCAATATATAAGAAAGAGTTAATAAGATGAAAAAGAAACAGCTTTATTTAAATGGGAAAAAGAAAGCTACATGCCTTTCACTAAAGAAGAAATAAAAATGGTTAATGACCATATGGAAGGATGCTTAATCTCACTAACAAACAAATTTCAATTAAAAATAACTATGAGGTGCTGTTTTCATTTCTCAACTTTGGCAAAATTAAACATTTTTTTATAATGCCTAGTTTTGGTGAGGCTATAGGAAAACACTGTCTTACAACTTATGAAAAATTAATATAATCTACATTTAGCTATGTAACAAATTTTACAATATGCACACTCTGACCCAGTAATTCCACTGTAGGAAACAGTCCTGTAGAAAGACTCACACACATACACAAAGATACAGAGATAAGGATGTATAGGGCAGCTTTATTTGCAATGGTTGGAAACAGCCCAAATGTCTATCAGTAAGGGCAGAATTTTTTTTTTTTCATGACAGCCTACCATTGAAACAGAATTTCATTTTGATTTATCCATGTTCTAAACTACCATGAACTGGAAAAAAAAATATGAAATAGATTTAAATGTACTCATAGATAAAAATATCTTTAATATATAGTAAGTGGGGAAAAAAAGGCCTAAAAGGATACACACCAAGCTATATGTGTGAGAGTGGGAATGGTTATTCTTTCTTTGTATACTTCTGTATCATTTGAATTGTTGCATTGAACTTTTCTTTTAAACAAAAAAATGATAAAAAGGACCAGCAGAATAAATGTAAGAAAGATAAATGTGGGCTTAAGTCATGGCTCTACCACTAATAAACATGGTGGCCTTAACTGCATAGAATGCTATGTGCCTCTTATAGGGCTGTTGTAGGACCAAATAAGAGCATTTCTTAAGCTTTTCTTTATCAAGGTTCTGCCCATTACTTTAAAAATTGCAGCAATTATTATGGAGGTGATTTGGCTGCTCTCAAAAAGTATGTTCTCCATTTTATGAATTCCTTTACAGAATTTGAAAGTAACACTTTGTCAGTTATATTGCAGATATTATCCCTAGTTTGTCATTTACTTCCTTTGGAAGTTTCTAAATTTTATTTGGGCAAAACATGTTGCCTTTTCCTAATGCTTTCTGGATTTGATTAATGTTTGTTTATTCATTTAAAAAATACTTACTAAACACCTATCTTGTGCCAAGTATTATGCTTGGTGGATACTAGGGTTAGACTGTCCCTGACCTTATGGGGCTTACATTGCAGGTGTAGAACCAGACTTAACAGTCCATCTGTACTCCATGAATATTAAAAGATTCACCTACATTTTCTGCTAGTAACTAACTCCTGTGAATCTTGTTCCATCTGATTCTATGCCTTTCTCTGTCGGTCCTCTGCCTGCAGGTGTCCTGGTAAAAGTGGTGGAGGTGTACTTCTGTGAGCGCTGTGAACAGAGCTTCGCAGAGCCCACTCTGCTGGCCCTGCACCAGTGCAGTGAGACCCATATACAACCAGTGCAGGGCCTCTCTAGCCCCTCGTGCTCTGTAGAGCTGCCCCCTAGCAACCTTAACCTCCCTGGCTCTCTGCAGGGCCAGAGCCCGCTAGATAGCCCCTTGCCATGCCCTGTATGTAGACAGGAGTTTGCCCAACCCCAGGCCCTGAAGAGCCACTTCAAGATTCACCGGGGCACTCCTGACACCTTCTCCTGCCCAGAATCTGGCTGTGTGTTCTCTGCTGAAGATCGCAAGGGTCTGCAGCATCACCTGAGGCAGACCCACAGAGCAGTTCCTGTGCCCTGTTCTTTCCGCGGCTGCCCTTTGCTTTTCGGTAGCCAGCAGGGCATGGAGCTGCACCGGCAGGGCCATTACCCTTTCCACTGCAGCCATTGCAGCTTCATGGGCTCCAACGTCAAACTCTTCCGGCAGCATCAGTGGAGCCATGGGGCCGGGACACAGGAACAACATTCTGCCGTTCAGGGCCTTTCATCTCAGGAGCTGCTGCCAGGTATGAGGCCAGGGGCCCAGCAGTCCCCCTCTTGGAGATCAGCCACAGTTGATCTTATGAGATAGGCAGTTGTTTCCAGTGCCATAGGTGTGCATGAATACAAGGAAATCTAGATAATGGCTCAGTAGGGTGACATGGGGAGGCATCTAGAAACCTTGAACCATTCAGAATATATGGCCAAAAGAGGAAGTCTTTGTCCCTGATGATGAGTGAAATTTGGCTTAGGCTACATATAGCCTGAAGTTAATCAATATTAACTGATCTATTTCAGAACTTTCTGAGGGCAAAAGCAAAAATGCCCATCATTGGTTATAGCCACTGGTAGAATGCCTGTAGATTCCCTTTTAGAGTAGCTGGGATTAGGAGATTGGGCAGGAAAAGTTGGGGTTATTTTAAAAAGGAAACTTCAATGGAGATGGTGTTTTACTGATTCTTACTCCTCTTGGTCTCAAAAAAACATTTTAAAAAAGTTTATGGAGGTGAATAGAGGAGCAGAAGGAAACAGCAAAAACAGGCCAGAAGAAACCAGGATTCTGATGAGATAAGTTGGCTTGCTAATACTCACTTGTGCTTTGTTGCCTGAAGAGAAGACCTTTTTCCTGGAAACTAGTCATATGTCTTTGCATTACTCAGGTAGCTGCCTCTGTTAGAGGATAGAAGGGATGGATTTGGGTCGGGAGGGCACTAGAACACTTTAGAAATCAGGGTATGTTCACACTCAGTGAGCCACCAGCCATTATCCCTGGGTACCTTATCCATGGAATTATGGTCTACCCATTGTCTACTCTCAGCTCCCTACCCCTACCCTAATGACCTCAAAGCTCTTACAATCAAGGGTTCTGAAGTTGGTGCTGAGGTTTGATTTACTTTAGATTGGAGTATTGCTGATAGATTACATTCTGATCTTCCTATCCATGCCTTGAGTGAGAATAAATTTATTTATTTAAACCTCAAGATTTAAACCTCACGCTAAAAGTAGAGGAGGGTGATTCTTTCAGCCAGTAAGTGGAGAAGGACAAGCATTCATTGCTGTCATTGGCTTCTGAAGACTTTATCAAGTTTTATATGTCTCCAGCTCCCAAACTGCCTCCAGGAGAGGGAGAACCTTCAGAGGAAGCAGGTACAACCTTGCCTGGGCAGGAGTCAGCTGAAGAGGAGGACGTAGAAGAAGAGGAGAAGAGTGAGACCCAGAAGGACTCCCAGAAGGCCTTGGACAAAGGCCAAGGGGCTCAGCATTTAGAAGGTAATGTTAGTAGGCTTGAAGCTCTTGGTGAGGAGGAGTGGATTGTGAAGAGCCTGGCATTGAGGCTGTTGGGTTTGTTTTCTGAGCTTTGGTTCAGATCCTTCCATTCTTCCCATTTTACCTTGACCCAGAAGTCAGGATCTACTGGGAAAATGATAAATGGGTAAGTGGTAAAGACGCTAGTAACAAAGGGTAGGGATAACTAGAGTTTGCTTTTCTGGGCTGATTTTCCTCAGACAGAAAACTCTTTTGCAGAGGTTGATGTTCATAGTGTAGAGATACCAGAAGAAATTGATGATTAGCAGCCTGTTTTATTTGGTATTGAGCCCCCAAGATTTTTCTCTGAATCCTTGCTTCCCATTTTTCAACTCAGTAGAACACTTGAAACATATCCCACAGGGGACAAATTTATTGTCAGGTGAATTAGAAAGATCTGATTGTATTATTACCAACTCTTTATTTTATTTATTTATTTTTTAATTTAATTTAATTTTTAGAGATGAGGTCTCGTTCTTTTGCCCCAACTGGAGTGCAGTGGCATGATCATAGCTCACTGCAGCCTCAAACTCCTGATTGTCCTGCCTCAACCTCCCAAGTAGCTAGGACTACAGGTGCACATCACTGTGCTCAGCTATTACCAACTCATTACCTAGCACCAATGAGCCAGTGTTTGGAAATAAGAATACTTTACCTTCTTTCCTTCTGCTCACTCCTTTCGGGGCAACTTTACTTATAACTTTATAACTTGCTGATTTTTCCTCCTGCTCCAGTAGAACAAGGGCAGGAAGAATAATAATGCTCCATCCTGATTGTTCTTTTGAGCAGCTGTAAACAAAGACTCAAGAATAGCTGGTGGCTAGGTGAAACACTTCAAACAGGCTACACCAAGGTCTGAGAAGTTCTTATAATGTTGCTTCTCTTAGAGACTACAGTGTTTGAGACCCTATTACTTATTTTCCTGGAGAGAAAGGCCACATTGTTTGTATCTAGGCAAATTGTGGTTCTTCCATTATCTGGCTAGCACTGACTTGTTGAAGAATCTCACTCTCAACCCTCTCTCTATTCCTTCTCCTAGGGGATGTTGCTTCAGGTACTGAGTCCCTCTTCAAGACCCACATGTGTCCAGAGTGCAAACGCTGCTTTAAGAAGCGGACCCATCTGATGGAGCACCTGCATCTCCACTTCCCAGACCCCAGCCTCCAGTGCCCCAACTGCCAGAAGTTCTTTACCAGTAAGAGCAAGCTCAAGACCCATCTACTGCGAGAGCTGGGTGAGAAGGCCCACCACTGCCCACTGTGCCACTACAGTGCAGTGGAAAGGAATGCACTCAACCGCCACATGGCCAGCATGCATGAGGATATTTCCAACTTCTACTCAGACACCTATGCCTGTCCTGTCTGCCGTGAGGAATTCCGCCTCAGCCAGGCCCTCAAGGAGCACCTCAAGAGCCACACAGCAGCAGCTGCAGCAGAACCATTACCCCTTCGCTGCTTTGAAGAGGGCTGCAACTATGCAGCACCCGACCGCAAAGCCTTTGTAAAGCACCTGAAGGAGACCCACGGAATGCGGGCTGTGGAGTGCCGCCATCACTCATGTCCCATGCTGTTTGCCACAGCCGAAGCCATGGAGGCCCACCACAAGAGCCACTATGCCTTCCACTGCCCCCACTGTGACTTCGCCTGTTCCAATAAGCATCTGTTCCGTAAACACAAAAAGCAGGGCCACCCTGGCAGTGAAGAGCTGCGCTGTACCTTCTGCCCCTTTGCCACCTTCAACCCTGTGGCCTATCAGGACCATGTAGGCAAGATGCATGCTCATGAAAAGATCCACCAGTGCCCTGAGTGCAACTTTGCCACTGCCCACAAGAGGGTGCTCATCCGACACATGCTGCTTCATACCGGTGAGATGGCTTCCTTCCATCTTTACAATAATGTAGAAGTAATGATGGTGATGATAATGGCTAATATGACCTTTAACCGTATACCAGATACCACATGAAGGGCCTTGTATACATTGTCACATTTGACCAAGAATTCCTAGAGATAGATTCTAAGTTTACAAATGATCCTTGAGGGCTGGGCACAATAGCTCACGCCTGTAATCCTAGCACTCTGGGAAGCTGAAGTGAGAGGATAGCTTGAGCTTAGGAATTTGACACTAGCCTGAGCAAGAGTGAGACCCCATCTCCACCAAAAAGAAGAAAAAAAAAATTTTTTTTTAAAAACCATCCTTGAGTGTGTCGTTCAGCTAATAAAGTAGAGCTGGGATTTGAATCTAGGTGGTTTGATTCCAGAGTCTGTGCTCTAACTACTATGCTGTTGTGTCTTGCCCTTAATCCCCTGTCCAGTTCTGCTACCCTTAGTCCGGCTTGGGTGGGTCAACACCAAGCCTATTAGAGTGAAGAAACCGAGACCAGGACAAATACCTTCATTTGTAATTTAAGTTTTGGGATGTGCTGTGAGAGAGCACAGGGACTGAGCCATCTATACACATCATGACCTTCCATAGCTTGACATTCATGACACTGGAACAAGATCATCTCCAGTGACCCAGAAGTTGCACGTTTCAACTCCAGCTCGTAATTGTTTAGCAGTATTACTGATGCTTTAGGTGACAGCCAAATCAAGCTTCCTGCTATAGCATCATCCCATTTATGATCTCTATATAAACATCAATGGATTATTAGGACATTAAAAAAATTTCATCAAAGACTCTGGTTTGGGAGAACAATTTTTAGGCAGCTTGGGGCAAAGCCATTGTTGTTCCCATTAAACAGTTCGTTTTTATATAATACATGCTTTAGTCACAAAAATCTCATGTTTCTGAGGCCTTTCCTAAAGCCTATATCTGTGTAGTGCTTTATAGTTTACAGAGTTTTTTCATATGTGTTATCCCATATAGTCTGTAATAACAATATTGTAAGCAAGCCAGGTAAAGATGAGAAAGGGGACAAACTCTGAGAAGTTAAATTTAGACCTACTTTAAGATCACACAGCTAGTGTTAGAACCAGAACCAGAATACCATGTTGCTTGCCTTTCACCACAGGGAAGGAGACTGGATGAGTGGGCAGGGAACCAGGGAGGGGTCCTAAAGGAAACATAGCCTCCAGCCTCTCACAGCCAGGGCTTGACTATCTACATGGACAGCTCAGTTTTGAGTTTTCACTGGGCACCACTGACAACTTTGGGACATATCATTTAATCTTCATACCAGTCATGTGAGGTTAATATTTTTGTTGCCCTCTTTTTGGAGACAAGGAATCTGAGACTGCCCAAAGCCACATGAGTAGTAAGCTGGGATTTAAATCACTGCTTAATACCTCTGATTTCTCTGCCTCAGTGTCCTCATCAGTAAAATGGAGGAGATAATAGCATCTGTCCCATAGAGATTCAGTGAGAGGAGGTATTTTATAAAATGCCTGGCACATAGTAAGCACTTTGTAAATGTTGACTGTTAATATTTTTATTACTTTGTTGGACTTCAGAGTCAGAGTTCTTAACCACTGTGTTCTATAGTCTAATTTATTTTTCCTTCTGTTCCAGAATATGAAAGGAATTGGACTAAGTGGAGCAGTTGGCTATTATTGCCAACAAGTTGTAAAACAAATCGGGGATTTTAAAGGCAGTTTTGAAAAGCTCAGTCTTTACTTTCCTCCCATCTTCATTGGTGTAGGATTTGGGGAGTAGTTGTCTGAGAGGGTTGTGAAGCAGCCTTGATTATTGTAAAGTCTTCAACGTCTCAGGTAGCACATGAAGCTTTTGCTCCTGCTTGGCATCAGGGTAAGCTTGCTGGAAGAAATGGTCTGTCCACTCAGTTGATCTGTGTCTGACCTGTGTTCTCTCCTCTCTCATCCTCACCCCTCATATAAGGTGAGAAACCTCATAAGTGTGAGCTGTGTGACTTCACATGCCGAGATGTGAGCTATCTATCCAAGCACATGCTGACCCACTCTAACACCAAAGATTACATGTGCACTGAATGTGGCTATGTCACCAAATGGAAGCACTACCTCCGTGTGCACATGCGAAAACACACAGGGGACCTCAGGTATGAGCACACATGTGCCTCCATCCCTATCCCAAGGACCTTATGCCAAGTTAGCCTCCTCTTGGATCCATCCTCTGGCCCCGTTGCTTTTTCCAGTCCCTGGAAGTGTCTCCTCCTGACATCTTTCTCTGCTCCCACCATCTCAGCTATTGCCTAAGTCCTCAGAGTTTGGCCCTGGGAAATTGGATAGATTTTACGCTTATAGCCACTTCCAAATCCAGGCATGTTCTCTGACCTGTGGGCACAGCTGGCTCTTGGGGGTTTCTCTGTAGCTTTCAAACCTCTGTGGGAGATTGGGAACAAGGCACAGAAACCTGCCCTATGGGGCTGTAGTCATATAAGCTCCTTAAAGTCCATGGTGGGTTGTGCTGATTCAGAATAACTTTGTTTTAGGAAGCAGTATACAGTAAGGCTAGAACACAGGTCTGATGCTAAGCTGTCTCCACCCCTCACTTCCTTTGTAACTAACCTCAAGCAAGTTATTAACTTCTGTTACTTAGTTTCCTCACTTGTAATCCTCACTTGTAAAATAGATACCTGTTTCACAGGGCAGTGATCCCCAACCTTTTGACACCAGGGACTAGTCTGGAAGACAATTTTTCCATGGATGAGGGACGGGGGATGGTTTCAGGTTGATTCAAGTACAGTAAAACCTCTCTGCTAATGATAATCTGTATTTGCAGCTGCTCCCCAGTGCTAGCATCACCGCCTCAGATCATCAGGCATTAGATTGCCTAAGGAGTGCACAACCTAGATCCCTTGCATGCGGAGTTTACAGTAAGGCTCTTGCTCCTATGAGAATCTAATGCCACCGCTGCTGATCTGACAGGAGGCAGAGCTTGTGTGGTGATGTGAGTGATGGGAAGTGGCTGTAAATAGAGATGAAGCTTTGCCCACTGCTCACTCATGTCCTGCTGTACGGCCTAGTTCCTAACAGTCCATGGACCAGGGATTGGGGACCACTGTCATAGGGTAGTGGTAAAGGAGGGTGAAATGAGATGATGCGTGTATAATACTGGGTGCAGAGCCTGGCCCATAGTATTTATTTAGTGACCCTGAGTTGTTATGACTTTTTTTTTATTGTGATTGCCTCTCCCTTTTGCTCCTTGCCAGATACCAGTGCAACCAGTGCTCCTATCGCTGCCACCGGGCTGATCAGCTGAGCAGCCACAAGCTGCGGCACCAGGGCAAGTCTCTGATGTGTGAGGTGTGTGCCTTCGCCTGCAAGCGAAAGTATGAGCTGCAGAAGCACATGGCTTCCCAGCACCACCCTGGCACACCAACCCCAATTTACCCCTGCCACTACTGCAGCTATCAGAGCCGCCACAAGCAAGCCCTGTTGAGCCATGAGAACTGCAAGCATACCCGCCTCCGTGAGTTCCATTGTGCCCTCTGTGACTATCGCACCTTCAGCAATACCACCCTCTTATTCCACAAGCGCAAGGCCCATGGCTATGTACCTGGGGACCAGCTCTGGCAGCTACGCTATGCCAGCCAGGAGCCAGAGGGGACCAGGCAGTGCCCAACACCCCCACCGGACTCAGAGCCCTCAAGCCAGCTGTCTGCCCAACCTGAGGGGCCAGGCCATGATCCTGGGTCTGTAATAGACTCCAGCGTGGACCAGTCCCTGCCAGAGACAACTGAGGAGGTCAACACTGAGAATCAGGATGGCAGTGAACCTCCCCATGGGGATGACCTGGTTGGCAACCCCAGCCCAGCGGAGGTAGAGGAGGGTGAGGGCAGCTGCACACTACACCTAGAGGCCCTGGGAGTAGAGCTGGAACCTATGGCTGAGCCACCTCTTGAGGAAATCACTGAAACAGCCCCTGTAGAATTCAGGCCCCTGGATTCCTCAGGGCCTCTGGGATTGGAAGGACCAGAGCTGTCCAGCTTTGAAGGTGTTAGGACTTCAAGCTTGGGTGCTGAAGAAAATCCCATTCTGGAGAAGCCAGTCTCTGAGCCCCCTAGAAATCCTCCATCCTCAGAGGAGGCCTCTAATAGCTGGGTGGGAACATTCAAGGCAACTCCACCTGCTGAGACAGCACCCTTGCCCCCATTCCCTGAGTCAGAATCATTACTCAAGGCCCTAAGGAGGCAGGACAAAGAACAAGCAGAGGCACTGGTACTGGAGGGGCGGGTGCAGATGGTAGTGATCCAGGGGGAGGGACGAGCTTTCCGTTGCCCACATTGCCCTTTTATCACTCGCCGGGAGAAGGCCCTGAATTTGCACTCCAGGACTGGGTGTCAGGTCCGCCGAGAGCCCCTGCTGTGTCCTGAGTGTGGGGCTCGCTTCAAGCAACAACGTGGCCTCAGCACCCATCTGCTAAAGAAGTGCCCTGTTCTGCTCAGAAAGAGCAAAGGCTTGCTCAGACCAGATTCTCCCATCCCACTGCATCCTCTGCTCCCAGGTGCCCAGGCCTCAGAGGACACAGAAAGCGGGAAGCCCCCACCTATACCACTGGAAGTAGAGCTACTGCTTCCAAAAGATGCTCCTTTGGAGCTTCCCAGGGAGCCAGAAGAAATAGAGAAGCCTCTTGTCACACTCTCTAGCTCCCCAGTCCCTCCTACAGGAAACTCCTCACCCACAGAGACCCCTGAGAAGTACCACTTTGAGCAGGGCAAGTTTCACTGCAACTCATGCACGTTCCTTTGTTCTCGGCTCTCCTCTATTACCTCCCATGTAGCTGAAGGCTGCCGTAGGGGGCATGGTGGGGGAGGAAAGCGAGGGGCCTCCCAGACCCAACCTGTTCTGTCCCCCTTGAGCAATAGAGACTCCACTCCCCTGAGCAATGGGAGTACAGAGTCCAGCCCCAGTGATGGGGACACAGCTGTAGTTCAAAAGCAGAAGGGAGC
Organism: Microcebus murinus; assembly: GCF_040939455.1. Taxonomy (NCBI): domain Eukaryota; kingdom Metazoa; phylum Chordata; class Mammalia; order Primates; family Cheirogaleidae; genus Microcebus; species Microcebus murinus. Next base: position 89,041,410 of record NC_134111.1, on the reverse strand, counting down.
TCGCTTCTCCTGCCCCACATGTCCCTTTAGCTGCCAGCAGGAACGGGCTCTGAGGACTCACCAGACCCGGGGCTGCCCCCTTGAGGATTCTGGAGAGCTGCACTGTGGCCTCTGCCCGTTCACTGCTCCTGCTGCTGCTGCCCTGAGACTCCACCAGAAGCGGAAGCACCCCACTGCAGCCTCAGCCCGCGGCCCCCGACCCCCTCTGCAGTGTGAGGACTGTGGCTTCACCTGTAAACAGAGCCGTTGTATGCAGCAGCACCGGCGGCTCAAGCATGAGGGGGTGAAGCCACATCAGTGTCCTTTCTGTGACTTTTCCACTACCAGACGGTACCGGTTAGAAGCCCACCAATCCCGACACACAGGTGTTGGCCGCATCCCCTGCAGCTCTTGCCCCCAGACATTTGGTACCAACTCAAAACTACGCTTGCACCGGCTAAGGGTACATGACAAAACACCCACTCACTTCTGTCCACTTTGTGACTATAGTGGCTATCTTCGCCATGACATCACTCGCCATGTCAACAGCTGCCACCAAGGTACCCCAGCTTTTGCCTGCTCCCAGTGTGAGGCCCAGTTCAGCTCAGAGACAGCACTTAAGCAGCATGCTCTGCGCCGACACCCCGAGCCTACACACCCTGCCCCTGGCTCTCCTGCAGAGGCCACTGAGGGACCCCTGCACTGCTCCCACTGTGGGTTGCTATGCCCCAGCCCTGCTAGCCTGCGAGGACACACCCGTAAACAGCACCCACGGCTTGAGTGTGGGGCCTGTCAGGAGACCTTCCCTAGCCGACCAGCACTGGATGAGCACCGGAGGCAGCAACATTTCAGCCACCGCTGCCAGCTCTGTGACTTTGCAGCCCGGGAGCGGGTGGGCCTAGTGAAGCACTACCTGGAGCAGCATGAGGAGACTTCAGCAGTGGCAGCAACCTCAGATGGGGATGGAGATGCTAGCCAGCCCCTTCTGCGCTGCCCCTTTTGTGACTTTGCCTGCCGCCATCAGCTAGTGCTAGATCACCATGTGAAAGGGCATGGGGGTACCCGTCTCTATAAGTGTACTGACTGTGCCTACAGCACCAAGAACCGGCAGAAGATCACCTGGCACAGCCGTATCCACACTGGGGAAAAGCCTTACCATTGTCACCTCTGTCCCTATGCCTGTGCTGATCCCTCTCGCCTCAAGGTAAGGTCAGAGGATGTGGAGCAGGGAGTAGAAGGAGTGAACTTTCCAAATATTAGCTCTGTGATTTTGGGCAAGATCTTCAACTTTTCCAAGCCTCAGATTACTCATCTATAAAAGGGAGATAATATTTCCCAACTGCATAGGGCTGTTGTAAAAATAAAATTCCATAAGAAGTACTCATTATGTGATAAAGGCATATATCATCCATATATCTGGATGATAATGGGGATAATCTGGATGATAATAATAGTTAACATTTATAGAGTACTTATTATATGCCCAACACTATAATTCTAATCCTTTCAGAAATATGACATATGGATACTTTTATTATTCCCTGTTTTACAGATTAGTAGACTGAGAATTAGGGGTTAGATCACCCAGAGACACAGCTAGTAAGTGACAGAGTCGAGATAGGGAAGACCTAGGGAGAAGCAAAATGGGTTAGGCTGGTATCAAAACTGACCAGACTGGGGGACATGGTTGGTAAGCAGAGTATGGATAGGATGGGAGCAGAGAACAGTTATCTGTCAATAGGTTCTGTCTCATCCCTATTGCCACATCCAGTGAACACCAAAGAGTGCACATTTTCTGCTTTTTGCTTTTCCCTCTTCTAGTACCACATGCGGATCCACAAGGAGGAACGGAAGTACTTGTGCCCTGAGTGTGGCTACAAGTGCAAGTGGGTTAACCAGCTCAAGTACCACATGACCAAACACACAGGTGAGTCTGCATGGTTTTGACAGACTTTTAGGGTTCCCCCATTCCCTGGCAAATCTAACCTCACGGAGGTGGTGTTTATCTTGCTCAGATTCAGGGCTGACATTGATTTTCACCTAAGGAGTAGGCTGGGGGCTATGTATCAGAATGGCTTCCCAGCCTACTGAAGACCTATCAGAATCAGAAGAGGATAAACCTGAGAGCCTGGGCATAATACTTTGCAAAAGCTTCCCAGGTGATTGTGGTACAAGGTCATGTATCCCCTGTTGGAAACCTCCTACTCAACCTTGAGTGACTAAGGGCAGGTATACCTGGTTCCTACACAGACGTGATGGAACTACCATAAGTAAGAAGGAGAAAGTGGAGGATTCTCCTGTTCCAAATTGTCCTTTTCTTCTGGGTATGGAATCAAACCATGGGTTCTCCAAAAACTACATAGTTGTGTGCCTGTGATTATTATATATTGTCCCCATATGTGTAGAAATTGATCAAATACATTTCAAGACCTTTTGCTTCTATGAGTATGCTTCCCTCTTAGGCATTTCTTTTACTTTCTGAGTTGAATAAGCAGCTATGGCTCTCCCTCCCCCCACCCATATTCACCCTTTCCTCCCCCTCTGAATATTAACAACCAAAAAAAAAAAAAAAAAACAAGCAGTTATGTTTAAATGGATTCTCAAATTCCATGAGTATCATGTGACCAAAGTGGGCTAAATTTCTCTTTGGAAACACTACCATATTTGAGTATTCATTACTAGGTGGCTAATTGGCTAGAGGTCCAGTTAGTCATCAGCATCCATTGGGCACCACATACACAAGAAGTTATGTTGGCAGAAGGGTTCAGAAATGTCAGACAGGATTCGAACATTACAAAGGTAGAGTCATTAGCTTGCTGCTTGTGGTTTGTTTGTTTTTTTTTTTTTTTGAGACAGAGTCTCACTTTGTTGCCTGGGCTAGAGTGCCTGCTTGTGTTCTTTATATCCCAGGATCACGGTGACTCTTATGGCCCACTGAAACTTGTTCCACCCCCTTTCAATGATGATTTGTCCTCTGTCCCATAGGATTGAAGCCATATCAGTGTCCTGAGTGTGAGTACTGCACCAACCGGGCTGACGCACTGCGTGTGCACCAAGAGACACGGCACCGGGAAGCACGGGCCTTCATGTGTGAGCAGTGTGGCAAGGCCTTCAAGACGCGCTTCCTGCTGCGTACCCATCTTCGCAAGCACAGTGAGGCCAAACCCTATGTGTGCAACGTGTGCCACCGTGCTTTCCGCTGGGCTGCGGGCCTGCGCCATCATGCCCTCACCCACACCGACCGCCACCCCTTCTTTTGCCGCCTTTGCAGTTACAAGGCCAAGCAGAAATTCCAGGTGGTCAAGCATGTGCGCAGGCACCACCCTGACCAAGCTGACCCAAATCAGGGTGTGGGCAAAGACCCTACCACCCCTACAGTGCACCTGCATGATGTGCAGCTGGAGGATCCTAGCCCTCCTGTTCCTGCCGCTCTACCCACTGGACCTGAGGGCTGAGCGCCTACCTCACCTCCTGGACAGCAAGAGGATGTGGTCCAAGATGTGTAAACTGGGACCAGAGCTGGCCTGAGGAGCTCAGGGCCTACGAAAGGACTGGCTTTGGGGTATCAGGGTGACTGGAAACCTCCTGGAACTCTAGCTATAGTACTTTGAAATTAACGGCTATATAAGAGAGAGACATGGATCACAACATTGATTTCTTGTTGAGGCATACTGTGTTTAAACCTGTGAGTTCCCAGTTTCTTCACCATCACTCCATCATAGTCCCTGGCTATAAGAACTTGGTTTTACCCACTCTGTCTTCTCTTCCCTTCTTATTGTGTCAAGTACTATTTTCTTTTAGCATCTTCAAAACAGCTGTATCTAACTGCATGTGCTATTGTGCCTAATGCTCTATAAAGCATGTTAAACAGAGAATGATTACTAGCTTATAGAATCATCCAAATCCCTGTCTTAACATTTCCAACCTGTCATCTTGATCTGGTCTGTCCCCTCTTAGACCTCTGCCTTCTCTTTGTCTCCATCCATCTTTACTCAGTGATTCTAAAACAGGCCGAAGTCTGTCTTTCTGTCCTTGAGCCCATCCTGGTCTTTGCCTTCCTCCGTACTTCTAAGCCCCTTTGTCTCCCTACAGAGGAGGGATTGCCACCCAGTAAGCCTCCTTCTGGAGGCAATCTTAATTCAACATAAATCCTCACACTGGCTTATCAGCTGTGCTAAGGTGTTAAAACACAAGGATACTGTGAAAGGCAAATGATTAGGGAGGTAAATCTCCAATTCAGAATTATATAAGTACCTCACAGTATAATTCTATAGTGCCTCACTATATAGTTGATCATCTAAGCTGGGACACACTGAGAAAATTAAAGGGGGTACTATTAATATTCTGGGACAATGGACATAAACCAGGATGATTCTAGGCAAGTTCTTCAGGAGAGCTGGGATCACATAACCCTTTGTCTCTTCCTTTTGCCCTGCTTCTTAAAAGTTGTGTGTCCTTCCTATGTAGCACATGCAGGAGGTTCCCTGGAAACCTTTCTCCACTTTTTCCCTGTCCCGCCCAACTACCCAAGTGTCCACCCAACCCTTGTACCTCCCCTTCATGCCCAACAGTAACAGACCTTACTCAAGCCAAATTGGAGAGAGAAGCTGCATTTATACCAGTGGGGCTAAGATGGAGCAGTCCAGTGGGGACTCTGAGCACTGCACAGTGTTCTCCTGAGAAGTCAGTACAGTTCTGCAGTAGGTCTCCTTTCCCAATCTTTGCCTAGGAAACCTTGAAATTTGATTTATCCTTCTCTTGGCTCTGGGCTTTGAGGAAGTCAAGCATGGAGGGGATAATGCATCCTTAAGTTTCTCTGCTCCACACACCTCACTGGATTTCTAGTTGCAATCAGCTTTTGCACCAGAGTTGATGGGAAAGATTAGCTGTAGATCTGGGTATGGGGTTGAGCCTACAGCAAGAGGAAGGAGAGAACTCCAGTATAGAATGTAGAATCCACAAAGGGAAAGGGCAGGAAAGATAACAACAGGCTTGTGGAACAAAGGAAGGGAAGAGAAAGAAGGTGAAAAATCAGATCCCAGATTTGTTAGGATGAGGTAATTTTATGCCTAGGAATACACAATCCATAGCTTGGTTTTCATCACCTTCAACTGCTCTCTCTGGAACATCCTTCCAGGTTTTTCTCACCATCTAAAGCCAGCACATTCACCCTTCTCATGAAGTGCCTACCTCAGGATTCATCCTCCATGTCTCCCCGTATGCAGATATACACAAAGATGGAAGCTGGGTGGAGGCTGGTGCCATCCTTAGAGAGCAGGTGTATATGGCGGTAACCTGGCAAGAGACAGAATAGCATCAGGAAGGCAGCCAGAGCTGGAGTGTTGGTCAGGGGTCAAAGAGCTGGCTCACCTTGTTGTATGCATGTCCATGGCAGGGTATACTGACCAATAAAGTCATTTCGGGATTTCCAGTCATAATCCTTTACCACAAAACGCACCATGGCAAGTTCAGGCACCAGGACCCGGAAGCATAGTGTCTGCCCCCAGTGTGGATTAAATCCTGAAGTTGGGGGTAGGGGGAAATGAAGGCACAGATATTATTGACTATCCTTAGGCCTACGCTGGGTTGCTTTCCCTGTGTTCTCAGCATTTTACAGGCAAGGAAACTGAGGCTCAGAGTGGTTAAGCAATTTTCTCAGGTCACTGGAGCTTTTAAGTAAAGGGCCAGTATTCTTTGTACTGTTTCACACTGCCTCCCATGGTGGGGAGGAGTGGGGGGACATGCGGTAACATAGACTCTACTTAATGGAGGGCAAGATAGAAGGAAAACTGGCCATGCTCCCAACACCTCCCCTGCCAGCATGCCAGTCTCTCACCGTTGTTCTGCACATAGTTGGTCTCTTGCCGGGTTGTGTCTGGACGGACACCAAAGATCTGCACTCTCACCAGTGGATCCACAATGGACCCCTCTTTGGTCTTGTTCACTTTGGGGAGTTGCTGACCACTGATCACCTGTAACCAGGGCTCTGGAACTTCATGAGTTCTGGCTCAGCCCAGCACCCCCCTCCAGCTTTCATACACCCCAGGGGAGAAGACAAAAGACCTTGCACTATTGCTATTGGTTTGCAAAAATAATCCTCCAAGGCTAATGTATTTTCTTTTCTTTTTTTTTTTTGAGACAGAGTCTCACTTTGTTGCCCAGGCTAGAGTGAGTGCCATGGTGTCAGCCTAGCTCACAGCAACCTCAAACTTCTGGGCTCAAGCAATCCTCCTGCCTCATCCTCCTGAGTAGCTGGGACTACAGGCATGCGCCACCATGCCCGGCTAATTTTTTCTATATATATTAGTTGGCCACTTAATTTCTTTGTATTTATAGTAGAGATGGGGTCTCGCTCTTGCTCAGGCTGGTTTTGAACTCCTGACCTCGAGCAATCCACCCGCCTGGGCTTCCCAGAGTGCTAGGATTACAGGCGTGAGCCACCACGCCTGGCCTGTATTTTCTTCTAATATTCTATCTGCAATTAAAAATGCATCCAAGTAGAAATGAAAGTAGGCATGCTAATGGCAGCCTCTCTTACAGCACTTACTGTGTACCAGGATTTGTTGTAAGCAGTTTATATTAACTGCTGTAATCCTTACAACCCTGTGAGATAGGTGGAAGTATTACCCCCATTTTGCAGATGAGCAGACTAAGGTACAGAGAGGTTAAGGAGCTTGCCCAATGTTACACACCCAGGAAGTGGGTTTGAAGCTATGAAGTTGCTATGAAGCTATGAAGTTGGCTCCAAATACTAAAGCTAGACACCGTTAATCAGGCTACCCCGTCTCTAAAGGAACTTTCAGTCAATTACTCCTATCAGGCCTACCCACCTCTTCCTCTACTTCTACCCCAGCTATCCCACTTTTTTCCCAACAGTTTCTCTTCCCATCATACCTGGATTAAGAGGGTTTGGGCCTTGAAAGGGCTAATGGGCCTCTCTGGGTTGAAGGAACTCTGAGCATCACACAGGAAGTCTGGCTTCAACACATAGCCACAGCCACCATTCTGGCGGAAGAGCCCATCATAGATGTCCATTTCAAGCCCTGCAGTCTGCATATTCATAGCCACTGAGGGACCCAGGAGAAAAGAAGGGAAAGATTCACCTTGGGAGCCTTTCAGCCCCTCTTTTAAAGAATTAAGAAGACAGATATTGGATGCAAGAATGCCTCCTGGGAATACCTCCACAGATAATATCTTTCTCAGTCTGGTAATCTTTATGAAACATTCCCCAGCCCTACTGCCACTTGAGAATTTACTTCCCACCTGCTACTCCTCCTCTTCCTCCTCCCAGTCCCTGCTGCTGCCTCACCCATCTGGCAGCCTGCATTCCACAGTTCTTGGGGGTTGTAGTTGGAAGAGTCTGTCCTCAGGCCACTAGGGTACACACGACATAATTGCCAGGTATTGTGCTGCACAAATTCATTGCCTATAAAAGAGGGTAGGGAAGGAGATGGAAGTGGGCTTCCCTGGTCCCAACAAACCCTGCCTGCTCATTTCACTCTTTTCCCCAACATCTCCTGAGGCTAGCTCCAGAAAGCGTCAATGTGCCTCTCTATTCTGTGTTTGGTTTTTTTTTTTTTTTTTTTTTGAGAAACCTCAAACTCCTGGGCTCAAGCAATCCTATTGCCTCAGCCTCCCAAGTAGCTGGGACTACAGGCATGTGCCACCATGCCCGGCTAATTTTTTCTATATATTTTTAGTTGTCCAGCTTATTTCTTTCTAGTTTTTTAGTAGAGACAGGGTGTCGCTCTAACTCAGGCTGGTCTTGAACTCCTGAGTTCAAATGAGCTGCCTGCCTCGGCCTCCTAGAGTGCTAGTCTATTCTGTTTTATGTAGACCATCTTCCCCCAGCTTGCTTTCTCTAGAGCCTCGAGCCCACTACTCGTAACTCCTCTCCTCCTTACCTGTTCTAAGGAGTTTCTGAGCTCCTTCATCTCTTCTTAGCTCCCTGTCCTCTTTCTTGGGACTTACCTGCCTGCCCACAGGCCTGAATCTACCCATCCCACTTCCCTCCCTGTTTTTCCATTTTGGTCCTGACCAGCCTCCTTGACCAGGCCCCTGGCCTTAGTTTCGGAGAAGGACGATATCTCATAGCAGTGGTAGTGCTCCCTTGAATGAGCGAAGCTGTGGAATGAGACAGTCTTCAAGTAGACAACCAGGTCCGAGAGGGCTGGACACAAGATGATCTTGGACTTCTGGGGAAGCAAAGTGGAGAGGAAGATGGAATTGAACCCTCAGCAGTCTGAGAGGAAGGAAGCTAATGGCCATCCAACCTAAGCCTCTGCCCACTGCCTCCCCACTGCATTTTCCCTCCTGCCTCACCTGCCGGGACAAGAGAAGGGACTCAGGCTTGGAAATAGAAGCCTGGGTTGTAGTCTGACAACAGATAGGCAGACAAAACGACGGACACGTCACAACCTGGGGGTGGGAATGGGAATAAAGGCAGTCTGCATATACTGCTGGGATCAGTTTTAGCCTCTGGGCTTGGAGGGTCTGCTCTGTGTTACATCCTGGGTAACAGGTTTTTAATTTATTATTATTATTATTATTTTTAACCAATGAGTTGCCATCCTCCCTACCTCTCTTCTGTTAAATGAACAATAATCTTTGGTCAAGATGTACATAAATCAGACAGTTATATCAAGGTATGCAAATGGTCATGGAAGTCACAGCTGAAAAGACATGAGAGTCCCAGAGTAATATCTTTGGATTTGTCTCCTGAATTCCCATTTCCATCCCTGGACATGGCAGTAGGTTAGACACCACAGCCCCAGACAGAACAGGATAAGCTAGAATTAGTCAGCTTAGTGAACCAGACAAGTGCACAAGAGAGAAATGCAGACTTCAAAGAGGGATCTTGGAGGTCCCACCAATGGTACCCACCCCTCTACCTCCTTTCCCCATAGGGAGATGGACCACTCTGACACAATCTTATCAGAGCCTTCACCCTCCCCACTACAAAGCTCTCCCCTTCCTGCTACTCTTTAGCTGTTTCTGGCCCTTCCTCAAACTCACCCTTTCCAAGAATCTTTCTCTAAGTCTTTCTTAATTGAAGTCACAACAATCATTCAACTAACCCCGCTTACCCAATATAATGATGCTACACATGTACACACACTCCCATCAGTGGTTTTCAAACTGGTCTTTAAGAAGACTGAGAAGTACAAAGATGTCTCAGGAGCAACCTGGGAGACCCAGGAGAGAGCCAAATGGGTGTTTCAAGTAGGATGGCTCTGCATTTATCTATTTTGTATACTGAGCTTCCATGTAAGATTTTATTTAAAAAAAGAAAAAGATTTCATGGCCCAGAGAAGTTGGAAAACCACTGCAATATATAGTGATGCCATGTATGCATTCTTATGCCTCTTCCATTGGGAAGGAAGTATCATTTTGCATCTTGGCTTTCCACTTTGCCTGGCTCTAGTCTCTTCACAAATAGGCCTTCAGCTTGTGGTGCAGGCTGACCAAATGCCACAGCAGAAAGACCACTCCTGGCCTACCTTCTGCTTTTTGTCCTTACTCAAAGGTCTCAGCTTCTGGAGCTCAGGCTTGGGCTCTGTCTCACACTGGGACTCTAGCACCGATTCTGACTCTGGCTGTCGTTCCAGCTCAGACTCTGGCTCCTCTTCCTCCTCTTCCTCCTCCTTAAGATCCTCCTCAAGCGCATCTAATTTCTTCCCCTTCACCAAGATCTTCCTCCGAAGCTCCTAGGGAACAAAAATTAAGAGGCCTGACTATGTCTGCTCTGGGGCCCTCCAGTGGATCATTCAGTTTCCATTGTTCTCAAAAACAGAGGAAGTGAGTGGGTAGTCAGAAGTTCCCACAGGAAGAGATCAGCATCTTGATACATACAGTAGGAATTCTCTTATTGTTAAGCAAACTTGTAACATTTCTATCCATATGGGGAAAAAATGTGGACCCCTACCTCACATTTGACACACTAAAAGCTCCTCATAAAGATTTTCATGTAAATATAAAGAATGTAAAAATGGGAAAAGAAAATAGAGAATCTTTCTGAATAATCTTATGGGGAGAACACCTTTATAAACATGATACGAAAACTCAATTGGGCACAGCAGCTCACACCTGTAATCCTAACACTTTTGGAAGCTGAGGTGGGAAAATCACTTGAGACGAGGCTGAGCAACAAAGCAAGACCCTGTCTCTACAAAAAATAGAAAAATTAGCCAGGCATGGTGGTGCATGCCTATAGTCCCAGCTACTGGGGAGGTTCAGGAAGGAGGATCAGTTGAGCCCAGGAATTTGAGGTTGCAGTGAGCTATGATGATACCACTGCACTCTAGCCCAGGTGATGGAGTGAGACCCTGTCTCAAAAAAAAAAAAAAAACAAAACAAAACAAAACCTCAGAAAACATTAAAAATAATTGACACTACCAATCACCCCTCCACCAGCCGACCTTGGCCTATAACTACACCCCTTCCAAGCAGGAAGTAGTCAGAAAGAGCAGCGCGCATCATAACCAAAAGGCCAGAATGTAAGGCTGGTGGTGGGCCCCCTCCCTTCCCTAGATCAAAAAAGAAAAGGCTCATGAGACCAGACTCGCCAAGGACAAAACTGCCAGGCCCCTCTGAGAGGAACCACATCCAGATGTCCACCTGGATAAGAATGTTTTGGCTCTTGGATTCCACAAATACCTCCAGCCCCTCCTAAAATCCCCAGCTCTTCCCGCCAAAAGTCCCTGCCCCGCCCAAAGGGTATAAAAGGGCTCAGCCCCTTCAAACAGTGGCGACTTCTGGGACCCCCCTCTCTTGGGGCCCCAGAACCTCATCCATGAGTGTATAATAAAGCCATGTGGTTTGCTCCCCCCCAAAAAAATAATAATAATAGACAGATTTGACTACATAAGGCTTAAAAACTTCAGTAAGGTGAAAGATGCTAAAAAGACAAAAGAAAAGATAGGCTGCAAAAATATTTTCCAAAGATTAATATTTTTAACATTTAAAGAATTATTAGTATATATCAATAAAAATTATAAACTCTAATGTGAGTAAAAATTATCAAATAATTCAAAAGAAGAAAACATGGACTTTTAAAAAAATGTAACCTTGGCCGGGCGTGGTGGCTCACGCCTGTAATCCTAGCACTCTGGGAGGCCGAGGTGGGCGGATTGCTCATGGTCAGGAGTTCGAAACCAGCCTGAGCAAGAGTGAGACCCCGTCTCTACTATAAATAGAAAGAAAATTAATTGGCCAACTAATATATATAGAAAAAAAAATTAGGCCGGGCACGGTGGCTCACGCCTGTAATCCTAGCACTCTGGGAGGCCGAGGCGGGCGGATTGCTCAAGGTCAGGAGTTCGAAACCACCCTGAGCAAGAGCGAGACCCCGTCTCTACTATAAATAGAAAGAAATTAATTGGCCAACTAATATATATAGAAAAAATTAGCCGGGCATGGTGGCGCATGCCTGTAGTCCTAGCTACTTGGGAGACTGAGGCAGGAGGATTGCTTGAGCCCAGGAGTTTGAGGTTGCTGTGAGCTAGGCTGACGCCATGGCACTCACTCTAGCCTGGGCAACAAAGCAAGACTCTGTCTCAAAAAAAAAAAAAAAAAAAAAAAAATTAGCCGGGCATAGTGGCGGATGCCTGTAGTCCCAGCTACTTGGGAGGCTGAGGCAGCAGGATCGCTTGAACCCAGGAGTTTGAGGTTGCTGTGAGCCAGGCTGACGCCACGGCACTCACTCTAGCCTGGGCAACAAAGTGAGACTCTGTCTCAAAAAAAAAAAAAATGTAACCTTATTTTTTTCAATGTTTGCCATCATAAATTATCTCACTCCTGGAATTATTTGTGGTCATTCTCTTCTATCGATTGAAGTGTAATTTGATATTTTTTCCAGAGGGCAAGTTGACAACAAAAACCAAAATTATCAGAATGTAAACTCTTCAACCCAGCAATTTTGCTTCTAGAATTTCGTTTCAAAGATAGTAAATGGACAAAGCTATATGTACAGATGAAACAACCCAAATGTCTATCATAGACTCTGATTAACTAACATAAAATGGAATACTATAGAACTGTTAAAAAGGAAAATATTATATATGAAAAGACATTCATGATATATATGTAAGACACAAAAAGATATAGAGGGTGATATCATTCATGCTTTTTAAAAATGTGACTATACACAAATAGATGTTTATATAAGCATTAAAAGATCTATTTTGTTTTTTAGGCTGGTCAAATGAAAAGATCTATTGATAGCTGTCTATCATTAAGGGAGAGGCTGGGATTATAATGGGGGGTGTTTCCCTTTATATTGTTTGTATAGTCTACAAAAATTATGAACTATTAGGAAAAAATTAAGATAGTTTCATTGAAAATAGAAATATAAGGTAAATAATTGATTTGAAACTTAGAAAACTATAAATAGGATTCTGTGTTCAATTAGATTTTTTAAAAATTAAAGTTGTCTCCAAGGATGTTAAAGAGCAAGATGGTCCATCTGAGGATAAAAAGAAGGAAACAAGAGGAGTATGGAGGAAGGGGCCAAGGTGAGGGAACATGGAAGCCATGGTAGAGTCTGAGATGTGGGAATAGGGTCCCTACCTTAGGCGAGGGCAGCTGAGTGGGCAGCAGCCCATCCAAGGTGGTGCTCAGCAGTTGCTCCCCGAGGATCTCAATCAGATGGCGTGCCATGGTCTCCTGCTGTTCCCAGCTACAGTGGTTCTCCAAAGACAAGATGACTGGGTAGTCTGATGTCTGGTGGTGAGGGGAGGGGACACTGGATCCAGAGTTCTAAAGCCCTGTCACCTCCTCCAAACACCTGCTTCCTAGGCCCTCCTATTTACTCATTCAAATGGATACCCTAATTGCTAAACTCTTCCAACCCCATTACAGGGTTCAATGAGAGTTTGCTGGGTCTGAAGCCCACCCAGGGACACTATCTACATCTAAAGGGATATCTACATCTTAGGATACCTAATCTCTTGCCTGTGTCAAGTCCAACCCAGGTCCCTCTGGGACCTTTGAGCATTCCGGTTTATGTGTTCACGTTACACTCCTATTACCCTTCAGCCCTACTCACCACTGTCTATTTCCTGTCTACAGTCTTCTAGATGGGTGATAGAGCTTAGAAATAATAGTTACTAATAATTTATAATTACCTCTATGACTACTAATTACTAGTAACATATCCAACACTTATTCATAATGATCCTTTAATATTTGCCTGATGCTTTTCCGTTAAGACTTCTTTTACACATATAATCCTATTTGATGCAAGCCACCACCAGCCCCCACCCCCCTGCACTGGGCCCCTCTACCCTCCTGAGACCCAGAGCCAGTCACTCTTCCCTCAGACCTTCTTGCCTCACCAATGTTCCATCCTGGGGCTACTACCTGGAAGGCATACTGTGCTATTGTGGCCACAACATCTTTGAATAGGATTCGGGAGGTCAGGGTGTGTCCATGGTAAACGATGGGTTCCCCACTAGGTCCATCCCATACATCCACCTCTACACAGCGGCACCCCTGCTTCAGGGCCCTGCAAGAAACCCAATCCCCAGAGACCAGAGAGGTTAAGATCTGATCTTTCACTTAAGGACCCTCTCCCCACTCTGGAGAGACCTTACCCACTTATCCATCCAGACCCCTTCAACCTACATCTCCATGGAGCCTTCTCTGTCCACTGGGACACTGCTGCAGCTCACACTGATCTCTACACTATCTCACCCCACCCAACTCAAAAATCTTTCCATTATAACCCACCACACATTGGCTCATGAAACTTCTGGTGTTCTGGTTTTATATCCCTATATAACACCTGGATTATTCAAATTCTCAGTAAATGTATACCTTATTTTCTCAACTAGACTCCCTAAGGTAGACACTGTATGTTCCACTCATCTCTATATCCCTTAAAGCTACTAGTTCAGTGCTGGCACTACAAAGCTATCTTGACTATTCAATTGAATCCATCATTAATCATAATAAAAGGAGCTACCACTTATTAGCTATTGACACATGGATTATCTCATTGCATCTTTACAACAACCCCAGATGCTGTTATCATCCCTATTTCATAGATGGGAAAACTGAGACATACAGAAGTTAAATATTTAGCCCCAGAGTACCAAGTGAGGGAACTAAAATTTGACCTCAGATGGTTTTACTCCAGAACCTATGTTTTTAATTCCTATGCTCTACTGCCTTCCATTTAACATTCACTTTACTTGTTCATTATAAATCTTTCAGGGCCTCTGAGTTCTAAGAGAGTTTCATAGCTTACAAAAGAGAGAGAAGTTCCATTTACCCATAGAGTTTCATTGCCATTTTCCTATCAGTATTCAATGTCTCCTCCAAGTGCCTCAGGTGTTCAGAGACCCTCAGCCACTACCCACCCCTCCACACAACACCTTCTCAATCTGTTACACACTGACAGCGCCCTTCAGATTCCCACAGATGACCTCTGTCATGATCGGGACCCATCTCTCCCACCAATGCACCATATATATCCCTCGACGCTGCTCTGGCCACAAAGCTGATTTCTCATTAGGTAGGTGTTGTGCGAGGAGTTGATGAAGTAGTGGCTCAAGGGTTGAGTCATATCCTGGTAGATGGGGAGGCAGGCTGGGTTGAAGATGTCTCCATCCTTTGAGCAGAGGTAGCTGAGGAAGCCATCCACACTCAGCACATGCCGCAGTTTGCCTAGGGTGTGGAGTGGGGAACACTAAAGTGAGAAGCTCTGAGTAGGAACATCCTGGTACAGCTACAACCCATCTTCCACCACACCCCCTCCAGGGTCCTGCCTTTCCATTCCTAGCCTTCAGTAGCCAAACTTGCTCCACCCAGTGTTTATCAACTGAATCATTCCCACCCTCAGAGAATATTGAAGAGAATCATTAAGATAATTCAATTTGGAAGCCACTGGGAACCAAAAAAAAAGGTCACTGGAACTTTCTATGATATTCTATTCTGCAGTGTCAGATATAGTAGCCTCAGTTTCATGTGGCTATTGAGCACCCTAAATGTGGCTTGTTATGACTGAGGAACTGAATTTTAAATTTTATTTTAGTTAATTTAAATTTAAATAGCCACAATGGAATTCACAGTTACCATAATGGACATTACAGTATCCAAAGGGCTAATTTTATGGATGGGGAAACTGTTTAAAACTTGTAAGTGACACAACCAAGGTACCTATGTTTTCTTCATTGGGCCGTGTAGCTGCCACTATGACCTGAGGTTTTTTCCACCCATATAGCTCCCATGTGAAGTTTTGAGGAGCATTTGTCAATATTAGACTACACTCTCTTTGGGGGAAGGGCCCTGCTACTTCTTCCGTAGCTCTCACCCATCTCAGCCTGAGTTTTATATAATAACAACAATGATGACTAACAGTAATTGAACGTTTACTCTATGCCAAGGACATTACATGAAGCATCTCACTAATGCTGTCACTAACATGATGAGGTAAATATAATCTGCCATGAGAGGTTAGGTAACTTGCCCCAGGTCACACAACTAGAAATTGGAGAAGCTGGGATTTGAACCTACGGAGCCAGCTGTCAGAGCCATGCCCTGCACCATTGGACTGTGCAATCTCACTGAGAGTTATGTTGTCGCAGGGAGGCTTGAGTGGGGGAACAACTTGACTTTCATGAGCCCAGCTTCCTAGCTCCAGGTTTCACAAGGCCTGGAGATGGTGAAGAATGACAGGAAGTTGGGCCAGAAGTTTCATTCTTGACGGTTATAATTCAAACTGCTCAGGGAAATTCACAGTTGCCAGGTACTTTTTATGTGCATTATTTCATTTGATCACTAATTATTTAGATATGAGACAATTGAATCACAGAGAAGTTAAGTGACTTTCCCAAGGTTACTCAGTCAATAAGAAACAGAGTGGGGACTTGAGCCCAGATTTTTTGACTGATACTACATTCTGCAGTCAGAGTGTAGTATTTGATTGTTAAGTGCAAGGGGAGGGAAAACCAAGATGAGTGGGGATAGAATAAATGCAACTGATATATAACTGGCTCCTGCACTAAGAACAGAAGATCCTATGCCTTCACCCTCTTCAATTTCATTTTCTGAAATGATTGCCTTACAGACTCCATTATTCTCTGAACACCCACACAAATCTGGAATCACTAATTCTATACTTTCTCTTTGACTCTAAGTTCATGAGGGCAGTGTCCTTGTCTGACCTAGGCACTGCTGTATCTCTGGTGCCTAACATAGGGCCTGATATATTAGGTAGTACTCAATAAGCCTTAGCTGAAGTAGTAAATGAATGAATGAGTGGGAGTTGAGGCCCAGGAAACCAGGATCGCTTGCCCAGCTCTCAATCATCCCATCTCTTACCCTCATTCTCAAGGGAGGCAACAGGTAAGAATCAGATGACCTGGATTTGAATCCTAATTCCTCTTTCATTAGCTATTGGCTTTGAACAAGACATTTAATCTTTCTAAACCTCAGGTTTCCTCTTTTATACAACTAACTTAAGAACAGAAGCCATTTCAACAGGACACTGGATTCGAAAAGGCATGTAGAGATATTAGTGCATTATGGGATACTTAGCACAGGTCCAATAAAGATTATTGCTGTTGATTTACAAGGTTTTAGTGAAGATTAAATGAAGTGAGAAATGTGAAAATGGCTTGTATTGTAAATCATTTATTATTAATGTAAATTCCTCACACTCTGAAGAGAATGGAGGGCAAGAAATGAGCTTATAGAAAGGGCAAAGGGAGGAAGGTTTGAGGACCAAGAGGGCATATTTTAGCTGCACTTGTTAAAACCTAAGTAATTGGCCTCTTCGTCAGCCCCCCCCCCCCCCAGCCAGGGGATGACTAGCTTTTGGCTCAGGTCTTTAGAGACTTAAAAACAACTTGGAGAATTTGAAGAAAGCCCAGGAAAGAGTAGAGAGCCTGCATTTAAAGGGACAGCAAACAGGAGCCATGAAGAAGAACCAGAGGAAAAGGGATCAGTTGCACTAAAGAAGAGGCCAAAGCAAGAAGAACAAGAGTTTTCCATTTCCATTGAGGATGAGGTTGATATCAGGAAGAACTTCCTGAAAGTAAAGGATATGAAACATAAGCATGGCAGAGGAAAGGAAACCTATGGAAACTTCTTCTTCCTGATAGATCTAGCATTACAGAGGAGACCTCTGTCTTGTCCAGGCAGGCAATGGCTGTTCTCTTTCAGAATGAGTGGCTAAATGAGATAACTGGGCAAGGGGCCAGGGTAGGGTGGCCTCAGCTTCCCCCAACACCCATGTCTGATGCCTCTCCATCTGGTTGCTCTTACCGCTGTCTGAAGGTTCATAGCGGTCAATAAGTTCCAGAGCAAGCTCAGGGGCACAGTCTCGTTGTTTCTGCTCCTCTTGGAGGAAATCCAAAAATTCCAGCAAGGTCAGCTTCTGCCCATCAGCTGAAAAGCTTTCAAACAGTTCTTGCACCTCATCACGCTTAGTCAATGCCTTATAGAACTGTACAAATTCTTCTCCCTCTAGAGTCCCAGACTGGGAAGTATCTGCTGTCTGTAAGAGAGGGTTTAGGGAGAGTGGATGAACCCTTTAATGGGAAATTTTATGACCTGCACTTGCCCTGTGAGGATAATCTTACTGACAGACATACTTCCATAAAACATGCTTCTATAAAATATGCTTCCATAAAACTCCCATAGAACTCCTGCCATTTAGTGTTAATAGAAGAAATCAATTCAGTAAGTAAAAAGTAAAATTTTAGCATACCATTTGCTACTAGAGAAAAATTTCAACTAGAGTTAAATTTCCCAAAGGTCCCAAAGGTCAAAAAATTCCTCCTCCTATTTGCTCTCATCCCAACTGGGGCTTTCCATTGCTCTATGTACCTGCAAAATTATGGCCATGGACAGAGAGATCCTTGAGGCACAATATAACATATTGTTATTTACCTTTCATAGAATTATGACTCACCTTTCCAACAAGACTGAAGGGCAAGAATCATGTCCTATACTTGCCACTGAGCCTGGGATGGTGCTAGGGCACATAGCAGAGATTCAACAACTGAGTGTAGCTTATTAGGGTCAGAGGACTTATAGCCAAGGGAAAATGTGGCCTGGCTGGCCCCTGCAAATCTTTCCCCAGTAGACTTACCTGGAAAAGATTGAAGGCATATTCTTGGTCCATTTCCACATTCATCAAGTGCAGTAACCGCTGAACTTCTTGGAAAGTCATCCGACCATCCTGGTTTTTGTCTCCACGCTGGAACCAGTCACTTAGCCATCCAGGTCTGAGTTAAGGCAAAAAGCACCATATGTGTGTGTTTGTGTATGCATGTTAATCCACTGACATCTCTCCCTTGTCTTTGCTGCCAGTTTCTCCCTAGTGCAAATCCATTTTCCATATAGCTTCTAGAATAATCTCTCCAGAGTACCAATCTATCTTGTCACTGCATGGCTCAGGTGCCTGCAGATACCTCCCTGTGGCCTGCAGAAAGAAATCCATATTCCTTAACATAGAAGTTAAGATCATGCCATTGGGCCTGGCACAGTGGCTCACACCTGTACTCTGGGAGGCCAAGGCAGGAGGATCACTTGAGCTCAGGAATTCAAGACCAGCGTGAGCAACAGTGAGACCCCCACCTGTACTAAAAATAGAAAAATTAACTGAGTATTGTGAGGCACGCCTGTGGTCTTAAGCTACCCAAGCTAAGGCAGAAAGATCACTTGAGCACAGGAGTTTGAGGTTGCTGTAAGTTGTGATGACACCACTGCACTCTAGCCCAGGCGACAAAAGTGAGACTCTGTCTCAAAAAAAAAAAATTAAGACTTCTTTGTCCTTGTGATCTGGGCCCAACCCAACCTCTCAATACATCTCTGTCCTCCTTGCACTTTAGCCAGACTCAGCAACTCCCTGTTCTCTGATGTCCCACTCTCTCTTTCTCTCTTCTCCTCAGTTGCTTTCTGGGCCTTTACTCATTCTGTTCCCTTAGACTGGAGTGCCTTTCCCTCCTCGTCTCTTCATGCTTGTATTCTACTCATTTTCAAGGCCCAGCTCACATCCTATTTCTTTCCTGAAGCTTTTTTAGAATGCTCTCAGGTAGAATTAAATATCTTTCCTTTAAATACTCACAAATCATATAAGTACTTTACCACTTCTATGGCACTTATTTATACAATTCCATCGTTTCTACTAACTGAAGCAATATCGGAGTCTCATTAATCTTTGTATTCCTATAGCTTGGCATAGTGCCTGATACATTCTGCTTAATAGATGGTAAATGAATGAATAAATGAACAAACTGGCATATAATCCAGCAAACTTGAAGTGAATCTATGCCCCAAGCTGTCAAAGGGGTTGCTTCCTAGCCCTATGGTAGTTAATGACACTGATATCTGTTCAGCTCTCAGCAGCTTACTGGCTCTTCTTTCAATCCTGGATGTCCTGACTCATGCCCAAACTCTGCCTCGCTATGTCTTTACCACCCCTAGCATCCATTCCTCCCTCAGTATCTTCAGCCTCACATTGGCCTGAGCTGTCCTTACCCTTGCTGGCATATGGACCCTTGGGCCTCTCTAACCCCACACCCCTTACCACCTTCCCTAGACCTGCAGCATCTGGCTCCTTCAGTGTCCCTCACCCCCCCAACCCCTACTCTGACTCCATCCTGCTGATACTGGTCCAGCTGTTCCTGTTGGTCCATGCTGGTGACAAGGTCCACCAACAGCTGGAGCCCTTGCATCCAGATCTGAGCCTCCTTAACACTGTTGGCCACCAGGTCCAGGTTGGTGCGGCGGCCATGGAAGACAACGGTGAAGCCCTGCTCCAGCGGGAACTCCTCTGCCAGGCTGCGCAGCAACTCAGAATCGTGGCCCTTACGCACTGTCTCCACATCAGAGATTGAAACTGCCAGAGAAGAAGCAGGTGGAAGCACTAAGGAAAGGAGTCCAACAAATTATAGGGGCTAAGAGTTAAGGGCCAGCACCCTCTTCTCCATGAAGCCACAGAAAGGAGGAACCCCAGCCTCTGCAGGCTGAATCCCAAAAAGCATTAGTACAGAGAGACATAGACCCCTGGAATTCATGAGTCCATGCAAGTCATTGATGTTTGCATGGGCAGCATGGCAAGGAGCCTGTGCTGGAAACGCAAGACCTGGCTTCCAGCCACCAGCTGGCAGTGTGACACAAACCAAAACAACTTAACCCCTCACTGTCCTCATCATAAATAATGGATGGTCCCCTTCTGTGGCCAGTCCTGATGGTGATCACAGGAGGACTGGTGGGAATGACAAATGGAAACATATTTGAAGGGTAGAAGCAATTACAACAAAGCATTATATGCCCTAGTTCAGTTCTTCCATTCCAGGTTTGAGGGCTTCCTCTTTCTAGATGTCTAAGAGGGAGCCAGAGAAATTCTTCCACCCCCTTACCTCAGCTGGGGGTGGTGTGGATCATGAGCTTTGATTATGTCTCTAAAGCAGACTCTCTTAGATGTGTCCTGTGATCAAATTTTTATAGGTATCATAAAGAGTTTGGCCTATAGGATGCACACTGTTATGGTATATATTTGTTATTTAAAAATATTTGTCATAATGGCTAACATTTATTAAATGCATCCTGGTTTCAGATCTCATGTTAAGTGCTTTACATGTTAATTCATTGAGTCCCTGTAACCTAATAGGCAGGTACTATTTAATCCCCATTTTACAGATGACGAAACTGAAGCTTAGTTTAATTACTTGACTTGTCTGAAACCACCTAGCTAGAAATTGGCAGAGCCAGGGCTTTAATTCAGCCAGGCTGATGCCTGAGATCATGTTCTTATAATAATAATAAGATATAAACTTATGATTTATTGAATCTTACTATGTTCTAGGTCTCTTATGAGCTCTATATATGCAACAAGTAATTTAATCCTCATAATACCTTATAAGGCAAGTGCCGTTATAACCTCCTTTTACAGGCTCAGACATAGCCACAGTGGGACAGCACAAGGACACACTATTGTAGGACCCTGGTCCCTCCCCTTCCCTCAGGCTGCAGGGCCCTATCCACCCATGTGCCCAACCCTAGCTATCCAGGTCACTCACAGCTGGGCTTGGCCTTGCCCCAGGTCTGCCGCTCTTGCCAGACTGTCATGCCATCATTCTGGAGTCTGAAGTATCTTAGCTTCTTCCAGGTTTTGGACTTCACCTTGTACATCAGCATGCCTTCCTGCATCAGCAGCAGGTCCTGATGAGTGGTCAGCTCTGAGCCAGGAAAAGCAGGTGCTAGGTAGCCAGCAGGGATGGTAGAAGGCCCAGGAGGAGCTCCAGAACAGAGGTCCAGACTCCTCCCCTTCCCTGGGCTGTCCACCAAGCCCTCTTCCCCTGCAAGGGTACTCACTGTCTTGCAGCAGGGATGCCATCACCCACTGCTCCACCAGTTGGCGCCAGAGTCACCTAAAGGAGCAAGGAGGAACAAAGGGCTTTGGGCGAATCTTGAGATCAAGGGAGTAAGAAAAGGAAACTAGTGTTTCCTGGGTGCCCACTATGTGTCAGGCACTTCATCTACATAGTCTGTAGCTATTTTTACTTCTAATTTGAGTGTGGTGACTCTGGGGCTTAGATAGACTAAGGAACCTGCCTCAAATGACATGGGATCTGAATTTAACCCCAGATATAGTTGATCTCAGAGCCTCTGTTGTTTTCCATGGCTATCTCTGGAGAGGGCTAAACCAGGGCAGCTGTCAAACACCTTCCTCCTACCTAATACTTCACAATCTACTAGGTAATCTTGTGCCACTCTTTGAATACTCCCCATCTTTTCATTATTAGGAACCACCATCTTGCTGGCTGTCCCCTTTCAGAACCTGGAGTCTCTCCATACCCTAGCCTTCTCTCTTCTAGGTGGAATCATCCCAGCTTCCCTATTCTTGGAGCCCTTGCCATACTCCCATGTAGACTGTCTATCTCCTGAAGGGCTAGAACAGAGTATTTCTTTTGTCTCTTCTATAACACTTAGTTGTCTTTCACCTTCACATGGTATAAAGCATATTTTATACTCTTTTTCATAGCAGTTATTCTCATAGTTATAATGGACCAAACAAGTTACACAAGTCTTAGAACTGCATTTTCAAATTTTCTCTGTCTACTAAAAAAGGGTACCTCCTTTAAGATATATGCTGTCCAATTTAGGATCTAGTTAAGTTGTCCTAGTAGCTAATAACAAACTTCCCTTGAAAAGAGCTAGAAATTTGATATGTGGCCACAGTGATTCTAGCTCTGCCTTTGTAGAAATATTCAACTCTTGACTAGATCAAACTGACAAAACTCATGAAACATAAAGCCCTATGCTGTGTGTGTGTGTGTGTGTGTGTGTGTGTGTGTGTGTGTGTTTTGAGACAGCGTCTTGCTCTGTCACCCAAGCTGGTGTATAGAGGTGTGATCACACTGCAATCTTTAGCTTCTAACCTAAGTTCAAGTGATCCTCCTGGTTTAGCCTCCCAAGTAGCTAAGACTACAGGTATATGCCACCACACTTAGCTAATTTTTTTCTTTTTCTTTTCTTTTCCTTTTTTTTGGTAGAGACAGGGTTTCCCTTTGTTGCCAGACTGGTCTTGAACTCCTGGCCTTTAAGTGATCCTGTCACCTCTTCCTCCCAAAGTGCTGGGATCACAGGTGTGAGCCACTGCACCTGAGCAAGCTCTGTTCTTCTGTATAAGCACAGAACCTACACTCAAATAGAAATATGTTGTATTTTTTAATTTAAAAGTTTAAAATTTGACAGTGGTGAACATCTAAAACAACTAAAAAAATCCATAAAGCAATTATTCAGCTAATATTCCATTAATAAATACAACATGCAGTTCAACTCCCTATATTTTACAGATGAAAAACCAGAAGTCCAGAAATATGATGTGACTTGTCTGAGACCACATAGTATATTAGTGTCCTATCTCTCTTTAGTGGGAAGACCCTATAAAGTTATCTAAGAAAGACTGAGATTCAAGGAGAATGTGCGGGTCACTGAAAATGTAGCTTCCCTGAATACAGGACCTAGAGAAGGCTTTCTAAAGGGGTAGCAGTGTGCAGGTACTCAGAATGAGAGGGGAATTTTGGGAAGCAGTCTCTCAGGAGAGAAATAGTTCAAGGAGGAAAAGAATATTTCTGCCTGGGAGAGACCAGAAGAAAGCTCTGGATGGAGGAAGGTACCTAAAGTGCTTTCTGAGAAACAGAGTCTCTTATGAGGTTTACAGAAGCTTTATGACTAAAGTAGAAAGTAATAGGTCTCTCTTAAATTTCTTAGCTCCTCAAACTATAGGGGAGTGAAGTTGGCATGGGGCTGAAGGCTAATCTCCCTTGCCAACACCCTGTCTTATCTCCTCTCTAAATTTCAGCTCCTATCTCTGGGGCATAGGGACTCTGGGTTAGGGTGAGCTATGGGCCTGCAAGAACATGGAATTACCTTCCCTGACCTCTGTGTTTCTCACAATGATGTCCTGAAACATGGGAAACCTGATAACAGAGCCCAAGTACCTGAACACCCCTATTTTGGAGACTCTCTCCTCTAAAACCAGTCTTAGAAAATTATTTTTTCCTCCTTGGTGCAAGTCTTCCAATCCCAGCCATGGCTATGTTTTTCTACTTTTGCTCTCATTCAGAAATCACTATTTAAAACCAGTATCCAGGCCAGGTGCAGTGGCTCACGCCTGTAATCCTAATATTCTGGGAGGCCAAGGCGGGAGGATCTCTTGAGTTCAGGAGTTCAAGACCAGCCTGAGCAAGAGTGAGACCCTGTCTCTACTAAAAATAAAAAAATTATCCGGGTGTGGTGGCACACACCTGTAGTCCCAGTGACTTGGGAAGCTGAGGCAGGAGGATCGCTTGAGCCCAGGAGTTCCAGGTTGCTGTGAGCTAGGCTGATACCATGGCACTCTAGCCCGGGCAACAGAGTGAGAGACCCTGTCTCCAAAAGAAAAAAGGAAAAGAGAAAAAACAAACAAACTCGGTATCCAGGTGACATGTGGCCACCATAAGAGTGCCAGTTTCAACTCAGGGAGCCACAGAATATCAGAGCTGGACTTCATTTTACAGAGAAGGAACCTGAGGACTAGAAAGATTAGGTGAACTGCCAAAGTCACTTAATAAGTGACAGAACTAGAATTAGAACCCAGGTCTCCATACAACCATCTTAGGGATCTTACCAAGACTTTGCCCTTAGAAAGAGTCTGAAGCAGGTTGAAGCAAGGCTAAAAATCAATGAGCGACACTGACATTTTGTCTCACTCCTCCATCATTTTTTGTTCCCTCTGTATTCTACTGAGTAGCCTTTCTTTTCTTTCTTCCCATTTTCTTTCCTTTCCTCAACCCATGCCTGGCTCAGTCCTTTTCTTTTCTCCCCAGCTCACTCTTCCCTCTTTTGATTCTCTCTCTGTTTTCCTATTTACTCACTTAAGTCAGCCTCTCCTCATCCTTCTCATCCCTTCTCCCCATCACCTCTTCCTGTAGGTTCCCTTTTTTGTCTCCACTAATTCCCAATAGCTCTGATTCTCATCCCCTTTGAGGATTTTGAGACTGTGGTCCAAGAGGAGGACATTTGGGTTCAGATACTCATTAGCATGTCCCTCTGCTGTATCCTAGGAGATTGACCAAAAAAACTGCCCAGAGAATGTAAGCTAGAACATAGATATTCTGGGTCTTGGTGTTTCCTCTGGTGTCTGAAGGTAGGTTGGGAAGGATGGTCACAGCTGATGTAGATGTAGTGAACAGGGAAGGAACAAAGGGTTTGGAGGGGGCAGGTACCATCAAGGGCACAGAGGATGATGTCTGAGAGTAAGAGAGCTTAGATCTTAAATATGAACTCCTAGACACGTATATGGAGATCTTCAAGGATACAGATAATTACTTCTCTCATATAGGTGGGAAAACAGAGACACAAAATAAGGTGGGAAGTAGCCCCGGGCTGCAGATTTGGTCCTCAGCTTCTGAGTGGCTTCACATCACCTAGAGATGGACTTTGGCAGAGTCGCCAACGGCACCAATGAGCTTACAGTGGGATTCACGATGTCTTAGGACTCTCTGAGGGGCAGGAAGAAAGAGAATCATTTTGTCTATTCCTTTGCTTCAGAGAAGGATGATGCCTAACCTGGTTCATATAAAGAAGATGGAATGCTCTGGTTGAGGTCATAGCCCTCGGAATGTTAGAGCTGGAAAGTTCTATTATAACACATCTAATCCAGAGGTTCCCAACTATATCAACATCCCCTGGAGAATGCCTTAAAATGTGAATTCTTTAGCTTTACCCCAAATCTACTAGATCAGAATTTCTAAGGATAGGCTTCACGAATATATTTAATAAGCACATCTGGTACATGGGAAAGTCTGAGAAACCCTAAACTCTCTATCACATATCAGGAAGTTGTGGTTCAAAAGTCCCATAGCTAGCTAATGGCAGAGGCAGGACTAGAAGCAAGTGTTCTTTCCAGCATAGCGCTCTGTGGACCAAGAAATTGCTCTGGCCCATTGAGCAGGCAAAGAATGAGGCATAAAACTCAAACCCTGACTATTTCCAAGGAAGTCTCATAATTTTTTCTCTATTACCAAGGGTTTCTGACTCCCCATGGGTTTTGGCCAACCCTCATTTTGCAAGCCTCAACAATCTGTTAATGAATCTAGGCTAAAGCTTGGCTACTTCAATTCTTTCTCTTCTCTTACTGGAGGTGGTTCTCACCTCTGAGGTGTGGCAGGATCACTGCTGGCTCTGCACAGCTAAGAGGTTCCTCATATATAGGGGTAACTGATACAGCCAGGAGTAAAACTGTAAGAATCAAAGAGGATAAACTGGAGAGAACCAGTTCAGATCCCTGTAGAGCTGTTGGGGTAGGTAAAGGAGTCTAGGAAACAATTTAATCAGGATGGATTAATATCTGGAGGGCAGAATTAGAGACTCAGGCAAGACAGAGTTTAGAGCAGAGGCTGGTCAGAGCGTCCAGGCCCTTACCGTGGGCAGGATAGCAGAATTGCAGTCCTGTGTCTGTGAGCTATGCCTCCTGAGCTCTGCAATGGTCTCCACTTGGATGAGGAAGCTCAGCCTGGCTTTTCTCCTTTGCTCCTCTTGCACTCGCTTGCTTCCTCTCCTCTTCCACTGCAGTTTGCTGCTGTGATTGGCAGAGTTAGAGCCAGAGGGAAGGAGTGGGGTGAACAGAGGTATGAGCTCTCTCCTTAGTCCAGCCCATCCAACTCTTAAAGGCCCAGGACACTGGTCAATGTGAGGGAGTAGTGGGGGTGGGGTGAGGAGACAAGAATTAAGGGAACCAGGGAGGTGGAGCCTGGCTGTCCATCTTTATGCCAGCCCTCATTGACCTCAATCCCTCAGTAGCTCTCAAAGTGAAACCTAAGGAGTATCTCAGTTGCAGTGCTCTGTGAATCATGGCTTTTCATTCTGGTCTGTCTCTACGTATAATGCAGCTGTCTTTGACCTTATTTCATCTGGCTCCTTTCCATAGTGTCTGTTTCCATCAGCCTGCTCCTGTGTCTCTGCATCCTGCTTTGCGGAGCACTGTCTAGCTCTGTCACACAGGAAAAGGAAGAAATAGGATGGGAAAGGAGGAAGATGAGAAAGGGAGGAGAAGAATAATCTTAGAGGGTAGAGGGACAGGTTGGTTAGTATCTATGCATATTTTAGGCACTTGCTAAATATTGAAAGAATGCAAGAAGCAATTAATTTCTTTTCTTACATTCATTCATTCCTTCTGCAAACATTTGTTCTGCACATCCAGTGTGCCAGGACATACATGCATGTTTATAAAGTGTGTGCAGAGATGAAGTAGACTCATGACATGTAAGCATCCAGAGCAGAGAGAGGAGCACAAGACTGGAAAGACAATCACTAGGAAAGGAAGGTAATGAGCTCCTTAAAAGGATGAATGTATAAGCACCTGAAACAGGAACCAAGCCTGAGGAAAGAGGTTCATATTATGAGAGGAATAGGGGATGGTAAAGGGCTTTGTTATGACCCCATACTTCACAGTGAGAAACCAAGGCCAAGGGAGGTTTAGGCAATGTCTTGGACTTACATGTGTCAGCAGCAGAGACAACCAGCCCCTTGTACACTCCCAAGCACTACAATCTGGGATATACTTTTGCTCTGCTTTGGGAAGACTGTGGGGTATGACTCTTTCTGGATCAGTGGATGGCAGTTAAGGCAGTTGAGGGCATAGGACACAGCCTTGTACCTGGATTTCTGTGGGATCATTTTCCAGTGAGGTGTATCTTATTTATTTATTTATTTATTTGAGACAGAGTCTTGCTCTGTTGTCTGGGCTAGAGTGTCATGGCCTAGCTCACAGCAACCTCAAACTCCTGGGCTCAAGCAATCTTACTGCCTCAGCCTCCTGAGTAGCTGGGACTACAGGCATGTGCCACCATGCCTGGCTACTTTTTTCTATATATTTTTAGTTGGCCAATTAATTTCTTTCTATTTTTGGTAAAGATGGGGTCTCGCTCTTGCTCAGGCTGGTCTCTGAACTCCTGAGCTCAAACGATCCGCCTGCCTTGGCCTCCCAGAGTGCTAGGATTACAGGTGTGAGCCACTGTGCCTGGCCACTTTTCCAGTGAGGTGTATCTTAATGATAGGCAGAGAAGGAACTGTGTGATACGATGTGATTTAAAGTGTGCTGAGATCTAGCTGCCTCTCATGGTTCCTCCAAACACTCCTCAACTGCCTAATATTGTATCATTAGTGATTATTTATAGCTAAACCCTTTTAGTCCCATTAAAGTAAAATCCTCCTAAGTGATTAAAAGTCCAGTTAGTGGTTACTTTGGGAAGGGGGGAGGAATTGTGATAAGATGGGACACACAGCTGGTTTCTAGAATAGCTGGCCAGATTCTCTTTCTAGTCCTGAGTGCTAACAAGGGTTTTCATTTTATAATTTCTTAAGCTATATATTTTCTTTATGTAGTTTTCTATATCTGTTATATTTTACAATAGAAGAGTTTTAAATTTTTGCAACTGGTAATTTTTGAAGGCTTAATAGTTCTAAATAATTTATACCTAGGTTGAGTTGACCATACTCTGTACTGAGAGCAGGTTTTGACAGAGGAAGAGTATGAAGAGAGGGGAGGCATTAAGAGCAAGATCTTTCATGGGGAATAGGAAGCCCAAGGGACATCATAATTCAAACTGTGCTGATTTCAGATTTGACTTAATAGAAGTCCTGTTTCCCATGCTTGTCTTGTGCCCCCATTTCTACACCCCTGACATCATTGTCTCCTCATTTTTCCAGGTTTCACCTTTGCATTTCTCATTCCTCTTCTACACCCCAGGATTATATATCATCTTTTTCAGTAGTTATTTGCTTCAGTTCAATGCTGCCCAACCTCCTTTCCTGCTGGGTGATATGTGAGGGGTGCTATTACTTATCTTCTTGCTTCTGGGATAGTTCAGGTCTCAAATATTCTGTTTCAACCTTCTCATAAATGCACTAGTACTCCCCAGCCCACGTATTCTAGTTTTGGGGATTTGGAGACTTTCACAAAGTTAGTATGGCTCCAAAGAGTGCCTAGAAGGTATGCCTACTGCAAGACACTCATTAGGTAGAGGAGGGAGCAGACAGACAGGGCCTCATGCACTACCCAGCTGGTTTGGTTATTCCTATTTCTGAAATGTTCTTGGCCCTTCCCTCATGTTGTCTGTTATTAACAGGTCTAGAAACCTGATCAGGGCAGCAGCAGCAGCAGAGGGACTTTCTGGGAACCATGCCCAGGAAAGGCCTAGAAATCCTAAATTGCAATGAAGCAGCAGCTGGCGAAGAGGAAGCCCTAAACGGTATTCTCACCCTGTCATCCAGGCCTGCTCAGACCCTCTTCCTGACATCCAAGACAGATGCCACTGCACCTAAACATCTCTGCTTCTCAGGACATTCAGGCTGGAAAATCCAAGACCAGTTCCCCAGACTATCCAGCCAGACTAATTATACTTCTGAAAAAATGCCCATCTTCTTGATAGTCAAAAAGGCAGCTCAAAATAGTAAATTCTATTAAAAAATAATCAATATGAGATCACCTGTAGAATTAAAAGCCAGGACATATAACTTCAAAAGACCAGAGAATATAGAACCACTTCTCCATTCCAGCAAAATTAAAAAAGTTTGGTCACTTCACTTATTAAGTGGGATTGGGGATGGGCAACAAAGAGGTATTAAAAAAACCCCAAGAACAAGATGATAGAAGTAAAATAAAAAATACAAATGGCATTTCATACCAACAGACAAAACTTTCAGAAAAGGTCATGAAATAAAATGTAAGTAGGTGCTATTTATAAAAGACACATCTACAGTAAGCTGTTATACTAAAAGGTTGAAAAGTTAAAGGAAGATATTTGGGAGTGGAAGGACTTCAATTTTGTTCTTATTCAAGATTGCCTTGGCTGTTTTTGCAAAATTTTAGAACTAGCTTGTCAATTTTCATAAAAATAAACCTGCTGGGACTTTACTTCGAATTGAGTTTAACCAGCAGATCAATTTCATAGAATTGGCATTCTTATAATATTGTTTTCCAATCCATGGAGATGATATATCCCTTGATTAACACAGCTCTTTAATTTTTCTCAAGATTGTGTCACTGTTTTCAATGTAGAGTCTGCACATCTTTTGATATATCTATTTCTAGCTACTTGATTTCTTATGCTTTATATTTTTGAAATTTCATTTTCTATTTGTTATACGTAGAAACATGTAGTTGATTTTTTTTTTTTTTTTACTATACTGATCTTGTATTCTGTGACCCTGCTAAATTCACTTAATCACTTTGTAGATATTTTTGGATTACCTATGTACACAATCATGTTGTCAGCAAATACTGAAAGTTTCCTCCCTTTCCCCCTTAAAGTCCTCTTTTCTTACTGGCTGGGATAATTGCTAAATGGAGGTGTGATAGTGGACATCCTTGTTTCATTCCTCATCTCATGGAGAATAATTTCAGTATTTCATTAAGAGGTCTACACTCTTCAGCAGATTAAACTAGATTAAGGATGTGCCTCTCTATTCTTTGTAGAGGTTGTAATATGGCCTATCTTCATTATCATTTAATAAAAAACATTTTCTAATTTCCTTTGTGTTTTTTTTTTTTTTTGAGACAGAGTCTCGCTTGTTGCCCAGGCTAGAGTGAGTGCCGTGGCGTCAGCCTAGCTCACAGCAACCTCAAACTCCCGGGATCAAGCAATCCTGCTGCCTCAGCCTCCCGAGTAGCTGGGACTACAGGCATGCGCCACTATGCCCGGCTAATTTTTATATATATATATATTAGTTGGCGAATTAATTTCTTTCTATTTATAGTAGAGACGGGGTCTTGCTCTTGCTCAGGCTGGTTTCGAACTCCTGACCTTGAGCAATCCGCCCGCCTCAGCCTCCCAAAGTGCTAGGATTACAGGCGTGAGCCACCGCGCCCGGCTTGTGCTTTCTTTTTTGACCATGGGTTATTTTTTTACAGCCATTATTAATGACCCATGGGTTATTACTGGTTTTCAAGTTTTTTTTTTTTGAAATCATGAATAGGTATTGAATTTTGGTAGTGCTTTTTCCTGCACCTATGTAGATGATTTGTGTGATTCTTTTCCTTTTATGTGAATTGCACTGATTGGTTTTCAAGTATTGATACAATCTTGTATTTTGTGAAAAACTCAGATTTAATACATTATCATTTTTATGTATTGCTATATTCGATTTGTTTATTTTGTTCTGGAATGTTACATCTGCATTTATAGAAGGTTGACTCCTGGTTTTCCTTTCTGTGATGTTCTCAACTGGTTTTGGTGGCTGGGTTACGCTGCATCAAAAGTGAATTGAGGGCCGGGCGCTGTGGCTCACGCCTGTAATCCTAGCTCTTGGGAGGCCGAGGCGGGCGGATTGCTCAAGGTCAGGAGTTCAAAACCAGCCTGAGCAAGAGCGAGACCCCGTCTCTACTATAAATAGAAAGAAATTAATTGGCCAACTGATATATATATATAAAATTAGCCGGGCATAGTGGCGCATGCCTGTAGTCCCAGCTACTCGGGAGGCTGAGGCAGAAGGATCACTCGAGCCCAGGAGTTTGAGGTTGCTGTGAGCTAGGCTGACGCCATGGCACTCACTCTAGCCTGGACAACAAAGCGAGACTCTGTCTCAAAAAAAAAAAAAAAAAAAAAGTGAATTGAGGGCCGGGCGCGGTGGCTCACGCCTGTAATCCTAGCACTATGGGAGGCCGAGGTGGGCGGATTGCTGGAGGTCAGGAGTTCGAAACCAGCCTGAGCAAGAGCAAGACCCCGTCTCTACTATAAATAGAAAGAAATTAATTGGCCAACTAATATATATAGAAAAAATTAGCCGGGCATGGTGGCGCATGCCTGTAGTCCCAGCTACTTGGGAGGCTGAGGCAAGAGGATTGCTTGAGCCCAGGAGTTTGAGGTTGCTGTGAGCTAGGCTGACGCCACGGCACTCACTCTAGCCTGGGCAACAAAGCGAGACTCTGTCTCCAAAAAAAAAAAAAAAAAAAAGGTGAATTGAGGCCGGCGCGGTGGCTCACGCCTGTAATCCTAGCACTCTGGGAGGACAAGGCGGGCGGATTGCTCAAGGTCAGGAGTTCAAAACCACCCTGAGCAAGACCCCGTCTCTACCATAAAAATAGAAAGAAATTAATTGGCCAACTAATATATATATATATATATATAATCAGCTGAGCATGGTGGCTCGTGCCTGTAGCCCCAGCTACTTGGGAGGCTGAGGCAGGAGGATCGCTTGAGCCCAGGAGTTTGAGGTTGCTGTGAGCTAGGCTGCCACCACGGCACTCACTCTAGTCTAGGCAAGAAAGCGAGACTCTGTCTCAAAAAAAAAAAAAAAAAAAAGTGAATTGAGGCTGGTGCAGTGGCTCATGCCTGTAATCCTAGCATTCTGGGAGGCCAAGGCGGGTGGATTGCTCAAGGTCAGGAGGTTGAGACCAGCTTGAGCAAGAGCAAGACCCCATCTCTACTAAAAATAGAAATTATCTGGACAACTAAAAATATATATATAGAAAAAATTAGCAGGACATGGTGGCGCATGCCTGTAGTCCTAGCTACTCAGGAGGCTGAGGCAGTAGGATCGCTTTGAGCCCAGGAGTATAAGGTTACTGTGAGCTAGGTTGACGCCATGGCACTCTAGTGCCATGGCACTCTAGTCTGGCAACAGAGCCAGACTCTGCTCCCCCCCTGAAAAAAAAAGTGAATTGAGGAAAAAAAATAAAGTGAATTGATGGCCAGGCACAGTGGCTCAGCCTGTGAGACCCCCATTTCTAAGAAAAATTAAAAAAATTATCCAGGTGAGGTAGCATGCACCTGTAGTCCTAGGTACTCGGGAGGCTGAGGTGGGATCACATGAGCCTGGAAGTTGAAGGTTGCTGTGAGCTATGATGGTGCCAATGCACTCCAGCCTGGGTGAGAAAGTAAATTGAGTTCTATTCTATGGAAGTTTACTGAAGTTTATGAGTGATGTACATTTTTCCATTTCTAATGTTATGTGTTTTTTTTTTCAGATCAGCCTGCTAGGGGCTTATCAATTTTACTTATGTTTTCAAGGGACTGACTTTTTCCTTTGTTATTGTACATTTGTTTTTGATTTCACTTTTACTTTTTTTGGTATTTGGTTTTTCATTTGTATATATTCATGGGATACAAGTATAATTTTGCTAATTTGATATATTGCATTAAGGTGAACTCAGGGCTTCTACTGTTTGAATTTGCTATTCTTTTCCACTTCCTTGATGTGAAAACTTAGATTGCTTTCAGCCCTTCTTTTGTAATGTGTGAATTTAAGGTTACATATTTCTTTTTAAAGCACTATTTTAAGCTATATATCACAGGTTATAATATGGCATATCTTCATCATTTAATTCAAAATATTTTCTAATTTCCTCTATGCTTTCTTTTTTGACCAGGGGGTTATTTAGAACTGTACTGCCTAAGTTTTAAATAGCCAGGAACTTTCCAGGTCTTTGTCCTTATTCCCACTGTAGTTGGATAACATTCTTTTAATGTTTTTGAGGCTTGATGGTCCAGCTATGAACAATTCTGGGAGGTACTTCAGGTGCATTTAAAAATAATATGTATACTGTTGGTTAAGAGTGTAGTGTCCTATATGTGTAAATTAAATTGTGTTCACTAATAGTGTCATTCAAATTTTGTCTATCTGAGTTTGAAATAAACGTATTAAAACATATTTGCCCTGGCTAGAGTGCTGTGGTGTCTGCCTAGCTCACAGCAACCTCAAACTGCTGGGCTCAAGCAATCCTCCTGAGTAGCTGGGACTACAGGTATGTGCCACCACACCTGGCTAATTTTTTCTCTTTTTAGTAGAGACCAGGTCTCGCTCTTGACTCAAAACAATCCTCCCGCTGCAGCCTCCCAGAGTGTAGGTGTGAGCCACCATGCCAGCCTATTTCCAAAAATTAAATCCCACAATGTATCAGGAAAGAAATCTCATTTCATTCTAGTTTCCTATTCCAAATTTTTGTCTTGGGTTTTTGATAGCAACAACTTTGTATATCCCCTTTTTCTTAGCCTCTAAGCTGCAGGAATAGTGAGCAGGGCAATCATATGTAGATAGTAAGGAAGGTACATTCTGAAGGCTACCAGTGCGTCTCTCGCCCTGCTCCACCATGGAAACAGTCATAGGCCTTCTAAAGCCCTTGAAAAAAGCAGCTAGAAGCAGGAGTTGGCTATGTCCCACTGTCAGGCATAGAAACAACTATGAAGATGTGTTCCAAGTCCTGAACTCCAGAGGAGATGAAAATTAAAAGTTCATGATAAAACGTTTCAAGTATTACCTCTTCATTTATGGAAGTTTCTCCGACACTGGCACTAAGCTCTGACCACTATAGCTAGGAGTGAGGTTCCATCCAAGCAAGAGACACTTTATCAAGCAAGGGGCACCATCCCAGCCTCCTGAACAGCTTCTGTACACCAGCTGGATTTTCTCAAAAAACATGTCCATGAAAGTGCCACAACCATCCTTCTGGCAGGGTAGTGTGTGTAAGTGGACAGAGGGTAGAGGCAGGCATAGAAAGGATCACTTGACCAAAGTGCCTAGTTAGCCCTACATTGACAGAATAAATCTCCAGTTTAAAGTAAAATTATTTTTACAAAAACAGAAGCATGTTTTATTTTAATCCTGTTGGAGGGAAGGAAAACACAAAATTAGGGGAGGGGTCTCTTTATGTAATACACACATCAGGATCAACTACAAGGAATAATACCCATTCCATCCCTCCCCCACCAGCTCCTATGTGGGTTCCAAGGCCAGCTGAGAATAGATGAGACAAGAATTAAGACACTATTGGCACAGTAACATGGCCAATGCACCAAAAGATGGAAAGAAGAGAATTACCCAGGGAGCAAGGCCCTGGGCCTCAGCTGCTTCCCCAGGGGAGGGGGAATGAGAAAACTTTGGCTCAGCAGGAAGGCGGTTGTCAAAAGTCAGGGTTACCCTAGCTGGACTCTCCAGATAATAGACTATGGGCTGAAGGGAGTTAAGACATCTATCCAGTCCATGCTGTTCTCTGCTTTCTCCAAGACCTCTCCTCTTCAGGCTTGACATTACCAAGAAGCTGGCCTGGTTCTCTTCATCTTAGAAGGCAGAGGAATAAGTGCTTATCCTACCCTTCCTACATCTAGGCTACTCAATACTACTTTCTTGGCTTTAAAGAGACAGAAGCCAACTGACAAGGCCGGCTCTCTTTGTGAAAGTCGGCTTGGAAGAGCCCTTGTGTTGGCAAAACTGCCTCTGCAAAGGTTTCTGAGCCTGCCCCTTACAGACCCTCCCCAAATTGTTCAGATATACCTCAAATGTGTGAGATGTGGACAGAAAAGACTCGGTCCCTCTCTAGAGGTGGATTACCAAGCCCATCTTTGACTGGAGGTGGGGATGAGAGAAAGGGAATAGGTGGTAGCAGGGAAGAATTGGGGGAAAGCAAGGCAGTTTATACTAGGTTACAGATTCAAGCCTGTGGATTGTGAACAGAACCATCTAGAGCTCCTGAGAAGGGGAAGTCTCTGACACAACATGAACAAGTGAAAAATATTTTACTGGCAACCCTGTAATAATTCCTATAGACCAAAAGAAAATTTGTCAAAAACAAAACAAAAAACAACAAAGAACCCCCCCAAAACAAAAAACAACAAAAGACTGAGTGAGCAGAGTCCAGCCCTCCATCTTAAATCTGAATAAAATTAACTCATTCAGCTAATACTGCTTCAAGTACAATCATGAAGACAGATGGAGCTGCTGAAATTCACACTAAAAAAAGGATTGGATCAAGTAGCCTGTCACCTTAATCCCAGGCACCCCCCTTTCAAAGAGTCATCCAGAGGTATCTTTGAAGACATGGACTGAAGGTGAGGTCCACCATTGCCCCTCACCCCCCAATACCCTTTCAGTATAGTTTGATGAATTAAGACGTCTGTTTTAAGTTTAATAGGAGAAAAGTAAAAGAAAGGGAAAGTACGGAGATTTGGAAAAGCTAGCAGCTAAAGCCAGAAACAAGGTTAAGGTCCTTGTGGCATTCAGGACTGAGAGTAGAAGAATGGGAGAGGAGAATGGAGAAGGAAGGGAAACAGGCGGTGGGTGTCCTTTGGCTTTACATCTTTCCCCTGCCTCCCATTCCTCCCAACAGCTCGATGTAGCTATTGGCCTGCCAGAGGGGATGTAATGCCCAGACCAACTTTTTATTGAGCTTATGCAGCTAACAGACCTGTAAACAGTGCCAATTGACAAAGTTTTGCTGAACATTACAGCTTGTGCCCACTAAACACACCTCTCTCTGAGATTAAAAACCAAAAAGCAAAGTAAACAAATACTGAGAGAGAGAATGAAGAGACACATTTTGAGTCTTCCAGGAAGGCAAAATAAAAAAATGCCACAAGGCTTGGTCCCAGGCGTTCACCATGCCTAGAGTGCTGCTGCTATCACCACTGTCTCCCCTCTCTGCCAGTGGCTACGTAGAGGTGGGGGAGAAGGGTCATCTTGGGCATGCTGCAAATACAGCATTTGCTGGTGTTGACACCCTCCTGGGGCTGTGGTGGCAGATTGCTG
Organism: Microcebus murinus; assembly: GCF_040939455.1. NCBI lineage: Eukaryota > Metazoa > Chordata > Mammalia > Primates > Cheirogaleidae > Microcebus > Microcebus murinus. Next base: position 89,005,410 of record NC_134111.1, on the reverse strand, counting down.
TGACAGAGGCCCATTTCCTGGGAGTAGCAGAGGGAGCCCAGGTCCTCAGGCAGCCTGAGATGGCAGCCCATACACCTCAGCAGGGGTACCTTGCCCCTTTCTCCAGCGCAGTTCGGCATTGAGGTTGTCTATTCCATCGGCGATGAAACCTGAGCTGTTTTTCCTCAGAGGTTCCTCCTCCCTTCCCCAACTATGGGGAGCAATGGGAGGGGTAGGGGAAGATCACTGAGGGGGCAGAGGGATACCCCGGGGATCGGTGACCTGGCCCTCTTGCAGGTTCTTCACCAGTTGTGCAAGCCAGCGCTTCGTGGTGGTGTCATCTTTTAGCACCTGGGCGAAGGTTGTATCCTTCAGCTGGTCAGGGAGGCACTGCCTGAGTGCTTCACGTGCCCTACATCAGAAACAAACAAACAAACCAGGGAGACCAACAAATAAACTCACATTCTGTGGACAGGGAAGGGCCCCTTTCTTAGATATAAATATACAGAATGCTAGGAATCTATGGCTCTGTCAATTTACATTAGGAAGCTATTAAAGTCCTCTAAAGCTTATGTTAGGCACAGGCTCAGAGATCTTCAGAAGCTACAGTCTGCAAACATTTTCAGAATGATGACCCACTGCAGAATTTCATGAAAAAGCAAACTGGAATAGAATGGCATGGCAGTTTAACTTCAAACTGCTTTTACAGTAAATGCTGTCAAAATACTCATGTTAGAAATATATGAATTAATAATATTTTAAAAACCAGTATATTAATGGGATATGACTCCATTTATAATATGATAAATTCATGAATTTTAATTCTATACTAACTTATCAGTTTGTACCTTTACAGAAATTGCTTTAGTTTTGTAGTTAGAAACCTTAATAAGAGATGAGGGGTAAAAGCAAAAGTATGGTAACAGCATTATCAGATGAAATTTTTTTTTTTTTAGTAAAACGGGGTCTTGCTCTTGCTCAGGCTGGTCTTGAACTCCTGAGCTCAAAGGATCTGCCCGCCTCAGCCTCCCAGAGTGCTAGGATTACAGGCCTAGCCTTATATGAACTTTTAAATGTTTCATTTTCTTTTAAAAGATGACCAGTAGAAAGTCAAATCTGAAAACCTACAAAAGGTAAATGTTAACTATTTATAGGATTATTTACACGACTATATTAAACAAAGTTATAGCTTTTATACTCAGACTAGTTTACTTTGTACAAGTAGAATTTTAAATAAACACAATTTTAATCTTTGGTGAAAACAGGAACCACTGAAGAACAGGACAGAATGGTCAAAGAAATAGATACGGCTTGAATAAACTCAGTGGCAGAAGACTGAGTTCACATTATATCAAATTATCCTCATTCCTAAGAACACAGAAATCACTCCATTATGTGGTTTAGCAGAATCTAAGCAAGTGGCTTTCGGTATGAATTATGGATTTATAAAGCAAAAGGTCAAACATTTCTAAAATGCATCATATCTACAATGTATGATTTCTGACAGAAAAATTGTGAACATAGGGAGATAAAATAATTAGCTCAAGAACCTTACAGGAATCAAGGAGAGAAATGGAAATATAATTCAAGAGCCCTCTGGGCTGTGTTCTTTCTAAGAGATCTTTGAAAGTATACTTCTCTTTCTGACCACTTCGTAGTAGCAACAGAAAGCTCAAACCACAGGAGTAATGTATCATAAGGCTCCCCTTGGAATTGTGCAGACTCTTTGGAATTTCAGACTAGGATAAAGAGTTATAGTGCAAAGATACAACTCTGATGGATTTTTAAATTCAGGACTTCAGATTTTAAAAGAAATTTACGTTCTGTCTTAGACGAACTAAATATAGTCCCTGTGATATAGGAGCTATGCCACAAGATGGGGAAGCTATTTGGAAGAGTATTTCCCTAAAGTCCTACAAATCCTGTAAATGTTTACCTGGGATTATCTGAAAGTCGAAGGTAACATCTCACTACATGCTTCAGCAGACGGGCAGAAGGCTCTTTGGATAGCTGCAGGACCATCTTACCCTGTTTCCCCCCAAACAGGGGGAGGGGTTAGAAAAAACACACGAAACACAAAATAATTCTAATTGACACCAGAGCAGATTGTCCAAGAATCATTATACAAGGTTCAAAAATTATTACTTCTAGTTAGAAGACTGAAGTTGCTCAGTGCCAACTGCAAAGGGACTAAATTGTATGATCAGAAGTATTGCAAAGAGGGTAGATGAAGGAACTTACCAAGATCATGGCAACATGGGAGAAACGCTCATATGTCTGACATATATAAGCCAAACCAGTATCATCTAAGAGGATCTTCTGAAGGATGAATGTTGCAACCTGCAGTAAAACAAAACTAAGGAGTTCAAAAAGTTGCTCAGGCTCGTTTTCCAATTGCCTACTCATTTGCCCTGGCATGACTTTTAATCAGAAAATTGAGCAAGCAGAGATCCTTGTGTATTATACACAACTTACTCTACCATATAAACATAGTATAAAAAAATTACCATACTGAACATTACTATGTGCCAGAATTTTTCCTAAAGGCTTCACATGCTTCATCTTATTTTTACAATAAATCTGAGGTAGGTACCATTATTATTCTCATTTTACATAAAAGAGTAAGTTCTGGGTTAATTATCAAATTCTTAAAAACTCAGAGGTTTTCTTAGTTATTGGACATCTACTACATGCTAAGTATAACTGCTGATCCCATGCATTTGCTTTAATATTTCCAAAATGAGATATATTGTTTCCTTTCTTCACTGTTGAAATGTAAGCAAGGAAATAGTTGGAGGAAAACATAATCTCCTGGTATGGGATATGAAATATGACCTAGTAGGTAAGATATTTGGACGAGAACAATGAAGTCTTACAGTATCTTGTTACAAACTCACTGTAAGAGCCAGAATAAGCTAAAACATTTGAATTACCATCTATATAGCAGTATTTACGAAAATGGTGATTTCCCTAGGAAAGACTCAGAACATAAGTAGCGTTTTTAAGTCCCTTATTATTCCAGAGAGAGCAGAGACAGATGGTAGGAGGAAGAGATTCCTGAATTTGTGTTGTTGAGTAGCATGTAGAATATGCTATTTTCTTCTAAATTTTTTTCCTAAATAATATATAAAAATACTAATACTTATATAGGTATTCTTGTTAGCATGGTGGATCAGAGCATAGTTAGATAGATTGTTTGGGTTCAAATCTCAGCTCCATCATTTCTATGTGACTTTGGGCAAACTACTTAAACACTCTAAGCCTTCATTTCCTCATCCGTACTACGGAGATGACAATTGTGAGAAACTGATGGAATAATGCACATACAGTGTTTAAAATATTAATAATAACTGGCACATAATAGGCACTTAGTAAATGCTGCTGATTATGCAGTAATCAGAATTTATGAAATAGGAATATCATGCCTGAGAATACCAAGATCCCTTTTTACAATCTACACAGAATCAGGGGCATTACTTACTAAATAACATATATTGCCTATTGTCTATTCAATCATCACAGATCTAAATCATAGATTACCTTACCAATATACTGTGATGTTATTGGAATTTTGAACACTTATTATAAAAAAAATTGCTTATAGCAATTTGAGAGATCTTTCTTTTTACAGACATGGTCTCACTCTGTTGCCCAGGCTAGAGTGCAGCGATGTAACCATAGCTCACTGCAGCCTTGAACTCCTGGGCTCTAACAATACTCCCTCAGCCTCCTGAGTAGCCAGGACTACAGGCACATGCCACCATGCCCAGCTAATGTGTTAAACTATTTTTTGTAGAGATGGGGTCTTGCTATGCTGCCCAGGTTGGTCTTGAACTCCTTGCCTTAGCAATCAATCCTCCTGCCTCGGCCTCCCAAAGTGCTCAGATTACAGGTATGAGCCAACGTGCCCAGCTAAGACCCCTTTTTAAAAAAATATACCTTATATTTCAGTCTTCTGCTGGTACTCAGGCAATGCATAACTTAAAGAATAAAATAAAATAATTATGGCACATGCTTTCCTAACAGAAGAATTTTGTCTTTATTAAAGAGATATCACCAGAGTAGAAAAAGGTCTTTTTCTGCTGCAGCTATAAGAAGCCAACTTAAAAAACTATCCAAAGGCATCTACTAATGAAAGATAACAGAGTACAGTTATATGCATTCCAATGTCCCTGAAATCCACTGAAATTAACAAAAGGAACTAAAATTAAGGAAGAAATGGGAAAATAAAAGCGTAAACATAGATCCGCATTATCCTTTATGTATATAAGTAGAAAACTGAGGACAGAGGTACATTGCCCCGTCCTGCCCCAGCCTCGACTGGTAGACTAGATGGAAAAGTATTTGAAAATATAGTAACTTGATTTTAAAGCTCAGGTCATATCACCTCTCTTTATATCCAAGAGCAAATAGCAATCCTCAATAGAAATGTTCCACAAGGAAATTCTGTGAAGACATACCTCAAGAAGTAACAAGTAATAATTATCTACACCTTCAAAGAAATTGAAGAGAACATATACTTTTAAAAACATTAAAAAAAAAGAATTCCAAAGGACAATATTCAAAGAATAGCTGAAAAGACATGAGATGTGAGAAGGCAGAGACTAAGAAAAAAATTTGAGTATAAAATCAAACTGCTATATATATAGAATATTTCTGGAAGGATGCAAGTAAGTGGTAATAGGGGTTATTACTGAGGAGAATAATTGAGAGGCTGAGGTAGGAGATTTACTTTTATTTGTATACTTGTTTATACTATTTGAATTTTTTAACTTCATGCATGTACTGTATATCTAAAATAAAAATTTCAAAAATAGCCAGGTGGGATGGCACATGCCTTTATCCCAGCCACATGGGAGGTTGAGTTGGGAGGATGGCTTGAGCACAGAAGTTTTAGGATATAGTGTGCTACAAACATGCCTGTGAATACCACTGTACCCCAGCCTAGACAACACAGTAAGCTCCTGTCTCTTAAAAAAAAAAAAAAAAAAAAAGAAATCCTAAACCTTGAGGAGGCCGAGACAGGAGGATCCCTTGAGCTCACGAGTTAAAGACCTGCCTGAGCAAGAGTGAGACCCCATCTCTACTAAAAATAGAAAATCACCTGGGTGTCACACCATGTACCTGTAGTCCTCGCTATTCAGGAGGTTGAGGCAGGAGGATAGCTTGAGCCCAGGAATCTGAAGTTGCAGTGAACTATGATGATCCCACTGCACTCTACTCAGGGTGACAGAGTAAGACTCTGTCTCCAAAAAAAAAAAGCCAACACAACGTATAATCTAAGTATCTAAGTTAAAAGGCACATACCGTTTTAGAAAGTTCACTTCCAGATTCCATAATGCGCAAACATAAAGGGATAATTTCTGTTGTCAATAAAAAGTTGATTACCTCTTGCTCATCTGTTTTCACCAGGGCCCCTAAAGAAAATATGGACAAACAAAATTATTTTAGTCAGGGTTTCCAGTTAAAATTAACTTTGCATTGTTTCTCCAGTGAGTTGTGAAATTTAAATAACATAGAACACAAACTGATTTGTATGCAAAGGGAATCAGAATCCATTCTTTATCATTAACTATGATCTTAGCTGTAGGGTTATCAGGTTGAGAAAGTTCTCTATTCCTAGTTTTCTGAGAGTTTTTAACATGAATGATGCTGAATTCTGTCAAAGACTTTTTAAGAATTCATCTACAGGAATGACCATATCATTTTTCTTCTTTAGTCTATTGATGTGGTCAATCTCATTGACAGATTGTTGAAGCTGACCCGGACTTATATTCCTGGGATAAACCCTACTTGGTTACGATGATTCTTTTTATATAATATTGCTGGATTTGATTTGTTAGCACTTTGTCAAGGATTTCTGCATCGATGTTCATGAGGGATACTAGCCTATGGTTTTCTTTTCTTGTAAAGTCTTTGTTTTTTTGTTTTATTTTTTAAGCAGAGAAAGCTATTTGAAGGTTTTTGGTTTTATTATCAGAGTAATACTGGCCTCACAGAGTTGAGAAGTATTCCCTTTTTTCCATGTTCTAGAAAAGATTTATAGAATTGTATTTCTTCCTTAAATTTCTGATAGAATTCACTAGTTAAGGGAGAATAGCTTAGAAGAAAAATAAACAAAAGAGACGGTGCCGTGTGTATATAATCCCAGTTACCCAGCTACTCAAGAGTCTGAGGTGGGAGGATTTCTTGAGCCCAGGAGTTCAAGATGAGCTTGCACACCATAGCGAGACCTCATCTCTTGAAAAAAAGAAAAGAAATTCCAAATTCTAACTCTTTTTTTTGAGACAGTGTTGCTCTGTTGCCTGGGCTAGAGTGCCATGGAGTCAGCCTAGCTAACAGCAACCTCAAATTCCTGGGCTCAAGCAATTCTACTGCCTCAGCCTCTTGAGTAGCTGGCACTACAGGCATGTGCCACCATGCCCAGCTAATTTTTTCTATATATTTTTACTTGTTCAGCTACTTTCTATTTTTAGTAGAGACGGGGTCTTACTCTTGCTCAGGCTGGTCTCGAACTCCTGAGCTCAAACAATCTACCTGCCTAGGTCTCCTAGAGTACTAAGATTACAGGTGTAAGCCATTGTGCCCGGCCAAATTCTAACTCTTCCTATAATAATACTCTTTGAATCAAGTTCTTATTCTTCACTCTCCTTATAATTCCAGTAAATGTTACTCTATATATGCTGAATTTAATCCTAAATGTAGGATCTCATGGCCTTATTAATGGTGCTTGATAAGTGTCATCATGTTCCTGATACTCATTTTTTTTTTTTTTTTTTGAGACAGAGTCTCACTTTGTTGCCTAGGCTAGAGTGAGTGCCGTGGCGTCAGCCTAGCTCACAGCAACCTCAGACTCCTGGGCTCAAGCGATCCTTCTGTCTCAGCCTCCCAAGTAGCTGGGACTACAGGCATGCGCCACCATGCCCGGCTAATTTTTTTTTGTATATATTAGTTGGCCAATTAGTTTCTTTCTATTTATAGTAGAGACGGGGTTTCGCTCTTGCTCAGGCTGGTTTTGAACTCCCGACCTCGAGCAATCCGCCCGCCTCGGCCTCCCAGAGAGCTAGGATTACAGGCGTGAGCCACCGCGCCCGGCCCCTGATACTCATTTATTACTGAGTGAGACAACTTCAAAGACAAAAATGAAGGCCGGGCGTAATCCTAGCACTCTGGGAGGCCGAGGCGGGTGGATTGCTCAAGGTCGGGAGTTCGAAACCAACCTGAGCGAGATCCCATCTCTACTAAAAATAGAAAGAAATTAACTGACCAACTAAAAATATATATAGGTAAAATGGCCGGGTGTGGTGGCTCACGCCTGTAATCCTAGCACTCTGGGAGGCTGAGGTGGGTGGATCGTTTGAGCTCAGGAGTTCGAAACCAGCCTGAACAAGAGCAAGTCCCCGTCTCTACTATAAATAGAAAGAAATTAATTGGCCAACTAATATATATAGAAAAAAATTAGCCGGGCATGGTGGCGCATGCCTGTAGTCCCAGATACTCGGGAGGCTGAAGCAGGAGGATTGCTTGAGCCCAGGAATTTGAGGTTGCTGTGAGCTAGGCTGACGCTGACGCCACAGCACTCACTCTAGCCTGGGCAATAAGGTGAGACTCTGTCTCAAAAAAAAAAAATTAGCTGGGCATGGTGGCGCATGCCTGTAGTCCCAGCTACTTGGGAGGCTGAGGCAGTAAGAATCGCTTGAGCCCAGGAGATTGAGGTTGCTGTGAGCTAGGCTGACGCCACAGCACTCACTCTAGCCTGGGCAACAAAGTGAGACTCTGTCTCCAAAAAAAAAAAAAAGACAAAAATGAACACTGGTGAACAAAAGCTACAAGAGGCAAGACAAAACACCCAACTTAGACTATTATTATGAATGAGGATTCCAAGCTTGCAAAACAATCCTAATAACTTACCAATAACTCCAAGGCTGGTGAGCCGAAGATACTCAAAGGGACGTGTTTTGCTGACAGTGTGCAAAAAGGGGTACAAAAAAAGTGGGATGTGTGCTGCGAGAAATGCTGACCTGGAAGAAAAAGGTAATCACATTCAGAGCTCAGAGCTGATTTCTAAGGATCTTGAATGTTCAAATTTCCAGGTGGTTAATTCCATAAGGACTATAACATTATCAAAGCAAGGAATCTTTAGGAAAGAATGTTATCGGTCACAGGTCTTGATCAATCATTCTCAAATGGGGTGATTCCCTCCCCAAGTGACATGTAGCAATGTCTGGAGATATTTTTGGTTGTCACGACTGAGGGTTATTGAGTGCAACTGGCATCCAGTGGGCTGAAGCCAGAGATGCCATTAAATATCCTACAATGCACAAGACAGTCCCCTCCCACCTTCCTCTTCCCACTACAAAGACTTATCTAGCCCAAAATTTCAATGGTGCCAAGGTTAGAAACCCTAGTCTATGTCAAGGTGGTTAAGAAAACACATGATTTTTCCTGCAACCAGCACTGAGTACCTTAAAAATTGATTATCTTAAAATACCCAATGGTGAATTAAAAAAAAATAGATCATAAAATCCTATTACATGCCCAAGAGATTTCCTAGATTACCTCTTTCACCTAATTTATGACTGAACAATAATTTTCACAGGTGCATTCGAATAAAACCTTACGAAGGAAGACAACAAAATAAAGCAGCCATTATCAGGTTTATCTGCTATGTGTAAATGCACATTTTACTTTTTTATTGGAACATTTCAGATACTGTAAACATTCTGAAAACAGTACAATCTGCAGCTACTCTATCAGACAATTAATATAGAAATTAGTCTATTACTTTATATTATTTATAGTTATACCTTGTAGGAGAGCTTTTTAACACTCAAAGTACTCTTACATTTTTGTTGAGTGCTTGAAAATAATTTTCTTAGTAACTTCTCTAAAGCTCTGTAAGATCAGTGTCAACCTAGCACTCGTATTTCATAAGGAAACTTGACAAATAGAGGAAAGGCTTTAATAAAATGACTAGTAAGTGTTTTCAGGGCTATAAGAGCCACAAAACAGATTTCTGAACAGGATTTCCCTTTTCTTAATTTTTCAGATAAGGCAGGATGGCAAAAAAGTTTTAAGTCACATGCTAATTCCCATTTGTTACAGAGGCTGTCCAGAATGCTATGTTAAGAATTCTGAATTTATAAGTCCTGCGTTTGCTTGCAAATAAGAAAAAAAAAAAAAAAAAAAAAAAAAAAAAAAAAAAAAAAAAGAATTCTGAATTTAAATCTGGGTTCGGGGGAAAGAGTACTGCAAAACTATTTACTGAACTCCTATTATATGCCATATACTATGCCTCACACACGACATAGTGCCTACTATAGATTTGGGAAGGAGAAGTGGCTGTATGCCTGACACCTTTGCTGTGATGTGAACACTGCTCCTTTAAAGTTCATTGGGTAAAAAGTAAATAAGAGTCCTGAAGATAGATACACACATACACACCACACACAGCATGCCTTATTACATGCCCTTCCTCTTATTATTTGGCAAAAGTTTAGGACCATATTCGATAAAAACCTCCCCACTAACCCAAAGCACTTACCTGGTTTCTGGATGTGATGCCACACATTGTAGTAATGCCAGAGCATTGCAAACTCTGTTAGACTGGTGTGCTGTCAAGGTGGGTGGGTTGATAGATGGATAAATATTTACAATTTCCTAAAAAATGGAAACCGGTACCAGATGTATAATAATGTATAACTAATGTATAATAATTGATGTAGAATAATAGATAACTAATCATAAAATGAATCTCTATGGTACTAAACCAAAAAAAAAAAAGCCAGAAACCTTTTAATCCCACATATCTTGCAAGAAATGAATCAAAGAGAGAGAAATAAACAATGCTCCTAATCCTTTCATCACAAACATACTTGACTGAGATCAACTAGCTAAGACATTTCTACATTTGTCTCTAGGAAGATTTTTTATGGAGGCTATTGGTGTCACCTCTTCTATCCTGTAGCTATTGATGCTTTCTCCAAAGGGACCCTTATATTTTTATAATCCTTCCCTTTGTCAGAATCTTGCTTTAAGTTATAGTTATGAAATCGCTAGCCAGAAAGTGTTAATATGTCAACCGTAGTGACTCATAAAGAAGTTTGAGTTTGGTTAGGTAGCAACTACAAAATGGGGACAGTAAGAACATGGGTCTATGAGTGGAGATATGTATAAACAACAGTGGCTATACGTACTCTCTGTCAAAAGGTGACAATTTGTCAAAAATAATTCTATTTAATTGTAGAACTTTTACAGAGAAAAATGTTCTTATAACAAAATCAGTTTCTTGGCTATACACAGTAGAGATGGAATGTGAATTTCTTTAGCTTTGAAAAGGTAATCTTATTATTAGGAATTGTGGGCAATACCTTAAAGGATGATCATTCTACTATCTTGGTATTTGGGGATTGTACCATATCAGTTTTGTTCCCACCAATGACCATTCTGGTTTGAACCAAATTTCAGTTATTTCTTCTTTTGAGATAAGGTCTCATTTTGTTGCCTAGTCTACAGTACAATGGTACCATCATAGTGCACTGCAACCCCAAACTCCAGGGCTCAAGTGATCCTTGCACCTCAGCCTTCTGAGTAGCTGAGACTATAGGTGCACAATACCATGCCCAGCTAATTTTTCTATGTTTTTTGGAGAGATGGGTGTCTTGCTATGTTACTCAGGCTGGTCTTGAACTCCTGGCCTCAAATGATCCTCCTGCCTTGGCCTCATCTAAAGTGCTAAGATTATAGGTGTGAGCCACCATGCCCAACCTATTTATTCTTTAATCTTACAGCTGTTATACCTTAAACATTTTCTTTCCCCAAAATATACCTTGCAGTCCTTATAGCTTACTTTCTACCTTCTTTCCCCATCATGTAGATTATCTTGTAGTATTCCTAAAGCTGTATTTCTCAAAGCGTAGTTCTTACACTATCTGCACCAGCATCACCTGGGGGTGGGGAAAGTGCTTGCCAAAATACAGATTTATAGGGCTCACCTCAGACTGACTTAATTGAATCTCTTGGGTAGGATCTAGGAATCTGCATTTCAATAAACACCTTGAACTTTTCTAAAACAGATTCTTTTGAATGCTAATGTTTAAAGAATCATCCACCTAAAGTTTTCAAATCTTTTGGGCAAAGGTAAAGAGATACTAAGTGTGATGAACAGGACTGAACTGCCACTCATGGATATATACATACCTGTAAAAGTGCTGCAATAGTACCGAATGAGTGCCACAGCATGGGTGCAAGGTCAGGAACAGATTCTCGCTTCTTACTTAGCTCCAACAAAGCATTTTCCCTTGTTTCAGGACTGGAGAGCTCGTTGATCCACTGATAGATCTTTTCTCTATCCACTTGAGCCAGTGCAGTAGGCACAGGCTTCAGGTGAAAACAAGACAGAAAACATGAGTTTATTAGAGTCAAACCAAGTCTTACTCTGGTAAAAGGGCTTTAGAGGGAACAAATTTTTCATAAATACCAAGGGAGCTTTTCTAAATACATACATTTGATGTAAACTAACTCAACCTCTTTGGCAGTCATTGATGAAAATCTAAAATGCACACATACCCTTTGATAACTCCATGTTTAGAAATTTATCCTGTAGGTATGCTTGGGCAGTACTGAAGATATACCAGGATGTTTACTGTTGCAGTTTTAAAGGCAGAAAACTAACAAATATCTATCGATAAGGGACTGGTTAAATATGTATTGGCACATCTTTATAATGGAATACTATGTAGTCCATGAGACTGATGTGCTACCTACTGTACTAAGGAGGCATCTCGCAATCCTTTAAAAAAGGTAACTCTCTATATAATAATACTAAATAAAAAAACAACAAAGAGGTACAGAACAGTACATATAACATATAATTTGCTTCCATTAATATTCTTATATATTTACATATGACATTTTTGGAAGGACAGATAAGGAACTGTTAACTGTAGTTACCTCTAAAGTTGGGGATCTATGTGGGAGACTTACTTTTCATTGCATGCATGCACTAAAACCTTCAGCATAAACTTTTTTTTTTTTTTTTTACCACATCTATAATAGTTTTTAAGGGAGAAAAAAAGTTACATGTTCCCCATTCATTAATGGTCCCTCCCCTGTAATTCTGACATCCCCTTTGATGGAGTAGAAAACCTGTATAATTTGGAAAAGCTAATGATTCCTCCTAACGATTCTAATATATACTCTACATACTTCTCTTTGAGAACAATTCATTACTTACTCATGTAGGAATTATATAAATTTATAGAACATGCGTTTATGATCATGGTAAAGAATCATAATGTTCCCCTCCAAATTTGAGCATTTCTATTATTCTCCATAATCATCAAATAGCTTTGTGACCTTTGTTAAGTACCTTAATTATTCTTACATGGAAAATAGGAGAGCAGACTAGAAAAATGATTATAATTGCTACCTGTAAGCTCTCAACTTCTAACAAATTCATGACAATTTCTACCGCTATGCCCAATATTTTTTTTCAGGTAATTCCCCCCAAGCCATGAGGAATAAAACAGTGAACAGAAAAAGAGGTACATATACTTGTAAACGAGACCACTAATGCTCACAGGAATTAATTTGCTTAATTCACCTAGGTATGAAGTTGCATATTCCAGCGCTTTTTTGAACTACATTACACAGCTTCTCACAGTACTTAGAAGTTCCCACTACACTTTAGTGTGACAGAATGATGACCTACCCATTGCACAGATAGAAAGACAAGGAACAAAAAGAACTGCCTTTGTTGAAGAACAGAATGAAGTACAAGATGGACTTTGAGGTGGACTTAAATTTACTCTACCCAACTTGAATAATGGCCCTTTAAAAATAGAAGCTTGATTATATGCTTTTAGTTTGATATTTATGATTTCACTTGCCCGACAATGAACCACAAGGTGTTCTGCTAAATGGACTGCAATACAAGGCAGCATAAGCCTTAAGTGCCTTACATTAATCTGCTAAAAGCTGTTCTGTTACTCCCACCAGTGATGTACCTCAAAGAATCATAGGCTCCTAAAGCAACAGTGTGATACAAGGAATAGGGTAGCTTCCAACTCCCATCCCCACCAAAAAAGCAAAAGCAGTATTGTTCAAGCACTTGCCCTTTTTATGTTGCTACAGACAGGCCCTCATCTTAGAAACTATTTTTGGAAATATAATTCCTACCTGAAGATAGGGTATGTGTTTATTTAGAATATTATATCATCTTAAAAGCTGAGTGGAAATACAGGCTAAGATTTTTAGCTTTAAGTTTCCTGCCTATATACAGTCTCTTGGATGATCCCACAATCCAGTCACTAAAGGAGGCCTCACAGACACTGCTCTAGCAATACAGTACCTATCCTGATTGGCTGACCTTCTCCAAAATCTTGTCATACATACACCACCATCAACTAGAGCCAGTATATGACTTGTATACAGCACCCTCATACTCAATCCTGTCCTGGTAAGCCACCATCTAGCATACCATGACTCCTAAACACTAGGTTTATTCCCCATATAGTCCCTTTCTGTGGTTGGCCTAATGCCAGCAAAGGAGATGGTGCCCCTGGCAGTGGTGCAAGCACTCTAGACGGCCAATACCTGCTGTCTACTTGGGTTCCTAAGGCCATGGTTTTTGCCTTGTGAAGCTACTTATGGGAAATGCAGCTTCCATTGGACTTCGGTTCGTTTTCTTTTTGAGACAGGGTCTTGCTCTGTTGCACAGGCTTGAGTGCAGTAGATCATAGCTCACTGCAGCCTCCAACTCCTGGGCTCAAGCAATCCTTCTGCCTCAGCTGGGACTACAGGTGCATGCCGCTATAGCTGGCCAATTTTTTTTTTTTTTTTTTTTGAGACAGTCTTGCTTTGTTGCCCAGGCTAGAGTGAGTGCCGTGGTGTCAGCCTAGCTCACAGCAACCTCAAACCCCTGGGCTCAAGCAATCCTTCTGCCTCAGCCTCCCGAGTAGCCGGGACTATAGGCATGTGCCACCATGCCCGGCTAATTTTTTCTATATATATTAGTTGGCCAATTAATTTCTTTCTCTTTATAGTAGAGACGGGGTCTCGCTCTTGCTCAGGCTGGTTTCGAACTCCTGACCTCGAGCAATCCGCCCACCTCGGCCTCCCAGAGTGCTAGGATTACAGGCGTGAGCCACTGCGCCCGGCCCGGTGGTTAATTTTTAAAATTTTTTTGTAGAAACAGGGGTCTTGCTTTTGCCCAGGCTGGTCTTGAAGTCCTGGGCTCAAGTGATTCTCCTGTCTCAGCCTTCCAAAGTGCTAGGATTACAGATGTGAGCCACTGTGCCCTGCCTGGACTTTGGTTCTAAGGGAGCTAGAAGCATGTCCAGTGGGTGGTAATGTGGCCCTCTCAGGTACTAGCTTGATGCTATGGGTTCTGCAGCCATTCTAGCAATAGGAGGGCAGTTTGGTGTCAGGAAATAAATATCTGGGCTAGAGATCCTCCTTTTCATCATCCTTGTTGAAGTTCACCACCAATTTAACAGCAGTAGTTAGTTACACCAGCTGAAGATCTGCCATGAGATGAATACAATTATTTTATTTTATTTTATTTATTTTTTTGAGACAGAGTCTCACTTTGTTGTCTAGGCTAGAGTGAGTGCCATGGCATCAGCCTAGCTCACAGCAACCTCAATCTCCTGGGCTTAAGCGATCCTCCTGTCTCAGCCTCCTGAGTAGCTGGGACTACAGACATGTGCCACCATGCCCGGCTAATTTTTTGTATATGTATTTTTAGTTGATCAATTAATTTCTTTCTATTTTTGGTAGAGACGGGGTCTCGCTCGGGCTGCTTTCGAACTCCTGACCTCGAGCAATCCGCCCGCCTCGGCCTCCCAGAGTGCTAGGATTACAGGCGTGAGCCACCACGTCCGGCCTATAATTATTTCTTAAATAAAAACGGGAGCTAAAAACATAGTGCTTACTCTGCCATGCACTGTCCTAAATATCTCTTTTTATAGATGAGTAAACTAATGCAAAGAGAAGTTATTTAAAACTTAAATGGCAAGCCAGGATTTGAACCCAGGCAGTCTGGCAACAGAGCCCACACTTTTAACTGCTTTGCTAATACTGCTTCTCATCTGCCTGAAAGATTAGATCTGATCTAAAATGACTTTCTAATAAACTATTTTCTTTGATCTTAGACAATATAGTAAATATATAAAAATCTCAGACAAAAATTAAAATGTTATTGCTCTGAGTTCAACAGAATCTGAAAGAATATTCAGCACCATGAACATTATCATTGATGTTAAGAGAAATCTACTATCTATTGAGATTACAAAGTACTTAACAAGGATCACTTTGAACAAGTAAATTCAAGTACTGAATTTAATGGGAAAATCAGTAAAATAGTTTGACATATTTCCCAATGTCACATTATGGTTCAGATAGGGGCATAATTTAGCTAGTAAGAGCCATCAATATACTCTCACACACAAATGCACATACAACAAACAATTTTATAACACACATATAGGAATTTGTTGTAGAGAAGAAAAGGGAAAATTTTTTACACTTTCAGTTGTATATTTATATATTAACTTACATTGCCAAATTATTTTGGACATCCCCCTAAATAAAAGACCACAGTATAACTCTAGTATCTCACTAGATCTTGATGGTAATAAAAACTCTAAATGTATCTTACTCTCTTTTTGATTCCCCAAGGGTTATGTTGGCACACTTTCCAGAAAAACAGAAGAATTTGAAAATTAAAGTCTTCCTAAAAGGAGGTGGGGTGGGAAGCAAAAGAAGGGTAAGGTGGGTGAGAGAAGAGAAGGAACTGTGTTGTATTTTTTTTAAAAACTGATTTCATTTAATGATCACAAGTGGTTATTAGCCTCATTTTCTCTTCATCCCACTCCCTAAAGATCACCTTTAAATCTTGCAGTTCAGATGCTACAACTCTTAACTTTTAATTTACCACCATATTTCTGAGGCTGTGGCTGATCTGGAACTCAATCTAATAGTACATATTGCTCAGTGGCAGATAAGCAAACTCACCTGTGACTTTCCAATTGGAGATTGCCTAATTTAAAAACATTAACAATAATAGTAGGATACTAATCATGATAGGAGAGATTAATATTTTTTGAGGCCCAGATCCTTTCAGAATCAAATGAAAACTATGGATCTTTTCTTCTGAAAAACACACAATTGCAAAAACACAAAAATTTACATATTTTTAGGGAATTCATAGACTCCCTGCAGTGTGTCCATGGACCCAGGATTAGGAAAGTGGTTTATAAAACTGAATAGGAAAGACCTCAATTTGCAAGTAAATATATAAATGGCATGCACACTGCATTGGGGGCCCCAAGTGGCTTCAAAATCTAATTTTCCCATTTTTAGAATTATATGACCTAGGACAAGTTATTTAATTTTCCAAGCCTCCATTTTATCATTGTTTAAAGAGAGGAAACAATACTAAATAATTACCAATCTTAACTCTAAAATCTTAAAAACTATTTAGTTTTTAGCTTTTCAGTGAGAAAATAGTCTAAGAAGCTCTCTAAAAAAATCAATTTTATTGAGGTATAGTTTGCATATAATAAACATACACCTATTTTAAGTGTACATTTCAATGAATTTTGACAAATTTATATACTCATGTAACCACCACCAAAACAAGATACAGATCACTTCCATTACCCACCAAAAGTTCTCTAATACCCCTTTCAGCAAACCCCACATTCAGACCTAGGTAACAATGTATGTTTTCTGCTATTAGATTAGGACTGCCTTTTCTAGAAATTATTAAAAGGAGGTAACATTTATTGAGTATACTATGTGCCAGGCACTGTGAATTACCTTATTCTCTAAATTCTAAGAGGAAACAGGTTAATGGAGGTGTAGCATGTTCAAGGTCACACAGTGACCTTCTAAATTGAAGAAATTATTTCTTAAGTATCTAACAACTTTCTTAAGTTTAATATTCCCTCATAACTCATTAGCAACTAGATTTGGGTAAAGAGTTAGTTCAATTACATATCTGGACATATAAAATCATTATGAAAAGTCTGATTTAGATTATTAATCATCCTCAACAATTATTTCCAAGATTAGGAAAAAAAGCTCTATTATACATTACTATATATTATTAATTGTAACTTGCTAAAGTCATCAGTCTTTTACTTTTAACAGATGTGTTTAAAAAATGTTTATATTATCAAAATTTAGGAATTGTTCCCCTTCTCTGTTTAATGGCTTGTATATATGGACAATGTATTTCAAGGAACACTTTTTTTTTTTCTTTCAAGAAAGCTTAAAACAGGCAAGACATTTAGCAAAGTTAGTTACCAATGGTTAACCCCCAAGTGTCACAAACACAGAGTCCTGACAGTTGGGTCTTCTATCACTGAAAGATCTTAACACTTAACGTAAAAAGTCGAAAGACATTTAGACATTATTTTAATTAAAACACATCCACATTTATCCATAAATGGCAAAAAAAAAAAAAGATTTCTCCCTCTTTGAGTACATTACAAAATTGATGTTGATGGTTTCACTATCAATATAACTTAAACATAAAGGGCCTAAAACATAAAGGCCCAGAATAGCGGTTTGTTTTCCTACCAATATGTGATAATGAATAAAGAAAAGAATGTGATGAGATTGAAATGGAGATTATTTTCCTAAGTCTGGAGGAGGCTCAACACCTGGCTTTGGATGTCAATATGATGATATTCCAAGAAAATGCACTTTCTAAATAGTGCTGACAATATTTAATTAGGTGAATTACCTTTATAACTTTGTAAAATAAGTGACAGAATTTTTTTTCTAAGTAACTTTTTAAAAATGGAAGTGAACAAGCAAAGAGAAGTTAAGCAATTTGCCCAAAGCTTCAACAGGAGACTTGGGAAGAGACACTGAGTTAGATCCTTTAGAATACAGTGTTCTTTCTACTTGCCAAAGAGGAAGGCTTCTGGGAGTCCATCACAACTTCAATAAAAAGATATAAAATGATTAATGATGCTGCTGGTTAGGTGGAAAGTTAGTGAAAGACAAGAGTTTAGGGATGCTTGAATTGCCAGTGAATATTAGTGGGAAATATTTAAAAAATTCATCTTCCAAAGGCTCATCTTTTTTTTTTTTTTGAGACAGAGTCTTGCTTTGTTGCCCAGGCTAGAGTGAGTGCCATGGCGTCAGCCTAGCTCACAGCAACCTCAAACTCCTGGGCTCAAGCAATCCTTCTGCCTCAGCCTCCCGAGTAGCTGGGACTACAGGCATGCGCCACCACGCCCAGCTAATTTTTTGTATATATATTAGTTGGACAATTAATTTCTTTCTCTTTATAGTAGAGACAGGGTCTCGCTCTTGCTCAGGCTGGTTTCAAACTCCTGACTTCAAGCGATCCTCCTTTCTCGGCCTCCCAGAGTGCTAGGATTACAGGCGTGAGCCACTGTGCACAGCCAAAGGCTCATCTTTGATTGTTTCACTAGCATAACATCCATTACAGAAAATTTACAGCATGTGAAGATCTGTAGTTCTATTAATTTGAAGCAACATCCAAGGTCCACACAAAGTAATTTGTTACTTTATTGAGGCGGAAATTCCAGGGGTCATCAAACTATGGCCCTCAGGCCACAGCACACCAAGGACATTTATCTGGCCCGCTGGGTGTTTTTGCCACCGCTGCCTGTCCTGCTTAGCAGCCGACTCGTCCAGGCCCACAGTGCGCATGTGTGGAATGTGTGCCACACTCTCCAACGGCCCTCCAATGGTCTGAAGGACAGTGA
The DNA here is from genome assembly GCF_040939455.1 of Microcebus murinus. Classification (NCBI taxonomy): domain Eukaryota; kingdom Metazoa; phylum Chordata; class Mammalia; order Primates; family Cheirogaleidae; genus Microcebus; species Microcebus murinus. The sequence goes on along the minus strand of NC_134111.1, from coordinate 88,986,679 downwards.
ACTGGCCCCCTGTTTAAAAAGTTTGAGGACCCCTGAATTAGACTTTCAAGGCTGAAGTCTGGGAACAAATCATTTAACTAGTGAGTGAACCTAGCCAACCACTGAACATTTTGTTATTCTTATTTAATCTTTAGAATAATCCTGTATATTATTTCTGTCCCTATTTAAAGGAGAAAAAGATGGAAATTATTAATATATCCTATGTTGGCAGTAATGAAGATGTTAGGATGTATTCTATCAAGAATGACAAGAGCTGGCCTGGCGCGGTGGCTTATGCCTGTAATCCTAGCACTCTGTGAGGCCGAGGCAGGAGGATCCTTTGAGCTCAGGAGTTTGAGACCAGCCTGAGCAAGAGCAAGACCCTGTCTCTACTAAAAAAAATACAAAGAAATTAGCTGGACATGGTGGTGCATGCCTGTAGTCCCAGCTACTTGGGAGGCTGAGGCAGGAGGATTGCTTGAGCCCAGGAGGCTGAGGTTGCTGTGAGCTAGGCTGATGCCATGGCATTCTAGCCGGGGCAACAGAGTTAGACTCTGTCTCAAAACAACAACAAAAAAAGACAACAGCTTACGATACATATTTCTATTATGATAAAATACTACTAAAGAGCCAAAATTTAAGATATTTCCCAAACTATCTCAATTTCTCCCTGTAATGAATAACATCCTGCATTCACCTGTGATCACATTCTTTTTTTTTTTTAAGAGACAAGGTCTAGCTATGTTGGCTATGCTGCCTAGGCTGAAGTGCAATGGCTATTCACATGGGCAATCATAGTACACTGTAGCCCAGAACTCCTGGCCTCAAGATATCCTCCTACCTCAGCCTCCTGAGTTGCTCGGACTACAGGCATAGGCTACCATGCCCAGTTTACATTCTCTTTTGATAGTACTTTCTTTTTCTTTCTTTTTTTTGAGACAGAGTTTCACTCTGTTGCCCAAGCTAGAGTGCTGTGGTGTCAGCCTAGCTCACAGCAACCTCAAACTCCTGGGCTCAAGCAATCCTCCAGCCTCAGCCTCCCGAGTAGCTGGGATTACAGGCATGTGCCACCATGCCCGGCTAATTTTTTCTATATTTTTAGTTGGCCAATTAATTTCTTTCTTTTTTTTTAGTAGAGATAGGGTCTCGCTCTTGCTCGGGCTGCTTTCAACTCCTGACCTTGAGCGATCCTCCTGCCTCAGTCTCCCAGAGTGCTAGGATTACAGGCGTGAGCCACCGCGCCTAGCCTGATAGTACTTTCTATCTCCCTAGCTGAAGTGATGATTTACTTACAATTTTAAAAAAGGACAATGGCACATATCCACATTATCATTATTCAGCAGAAAGTAAGCATCTTCTCAAGATGGCCACATCTTCTCAAGTGGCTTTAATTATTGTGGACACTGTTATATGCATTAACTCTGATTCTCAATTTATAGTGAGTGATATACATCATAACTTTCCCTTTACCTAGATCAGAATAATAAAGTCAGTTTGAGAGGAGTGGATGATGGGAGGTTGCTTGGTGGGTACAACATGTTTTGTTTCAGTGATATATGCACTGAAGACTCTGACTTCACCACAATGCAATATAGCAAAGTAGCGAAACTGCACTGGTACCCTATGATTATATATAAATAAAAAATGGGGAAAAGAAAGAAAACAAAACAGGCTCATGCCTATCTATAATCCTAGTACTCTGGGAGGCAGAGGTGGGGGAATTGCTGGAGCTCAGTAGTTTAAGACTAGCCTGAGCAAGAGTGAGACCCATGTCTATCAAAAAAAAAAGGGAAAAAAACCCAGCCGGGCATTGCAGCAGGCCCCTGTAGGTCCCAGCTACCTGGGAGGCTGAGGTAGAAGGATAACTGTAGCCCAGGAGTTGGATGTTGCAATGAGCTACAATGATGCCACTGCACTCTACCCAGGACAACAGAGGGAGACTCTGTCTCAACAAAAACAAACAAGGCAAATGAATACCCCTCCCCACAACCTCCCACTCCTATAAAAAAAAAAAGAAAACAAAACAAAACAATAAAAAATATAGGCAGTTTGGTCCAATGGAGGACATGAAGGATTGAGAAAGAGGAGGTTCAATTTTTTGATTCAGTCTCCTCACTAGATGAGTATCATAATGACTGAGTGGTACAAAGTGACTTGTCAGAGCCGCTGTGTGGTCCAAATAGCCTAACAAGTGAAAGTGCATCTAAAAGTTCAAAAATTTAAATGAATGCAATGCATTGTAAATTTAATTGAAGAAAAACATGCACTGAATACTTATTGTAAGCAATGTACCATAGCTTTAATGGTTGTTCAAAAGATGCATTAGGGAGAAAATGAAAATAAAAGGAATAGGTATGTTCTTTGGGAAGGCACAGGGAAAAGAGTGGCTTTGTATTAAAGGTACAAATCCTACAGAAGATGACAATGAGATTTTGAGAGATGGACAAGTCACTCTTAGAAGAATTTCTCTTATTTAACCTGCCTCCCCTTCTAACAGCAACCTCATCTTCCAACTTGCTTCTTCCCAAATTACAAGGGAAAAGAAACAAAAAACTAGGGGAATTACCATCACCTAATTGAGAGATATAAAAGGTACCTCTCCACTTTGAATAGTTACAAACACTTAGAAACACAGTGACAGAGATACCACTAGCCTGGGAAATGACAGTAACAGGATAGAGATAAAATCTAAAAAAGCAGTTTTCTATAGCTTAGTCACACTTGGTTCAATTTTTCACATTCTATATTTAAAGTTAAGGCAATTTTTTAATACTCTATTTAGTAATTATGGCATTTTGCCTGATAATGAAACTTCAGCACATTAATTTCCTTAAATCACTTCCTCTTGGTGAAACAGAAAAAGTAGAACTGGCCTTCAGACAAGTTTGCTCAAATCAAATGGATCCCCTTTTTCCATTATGGCTATGTGCTGTCAGTGGTCACCTCCCTCATCTATATTCATTCATTCAGCAAAGTATTTGAATACTTACCTTGTACCACGAACTGTCCTGACAATAGGGAAACCATGTAAAAAAGGACCCTCATGATCCCTGCCCCCATCCCTGCCCTCAAGGAGACAGACAATAAACAAGTAAATGAATACAATAATTACACATCGGAGTCAGGGCAGTAAAGGGGGTACTCTAACAAAATTAGAAGTTACAGAACTACTTTGAATAGGTGGTCAGGAAAGGCCACTATGAGGCAGATTTAGGTATAGACCTGAAGAAAGGTTGATCTGGATAAACAGTAAGTTCAAGGAGGTACCAGTTACACTCATATGCTATGTGTGTACCTGTGTGTAAGGAGGGTGGGGGAAGGGTAAGAAGAGCATTCATTCCAGGCATAGAGACCAGAAAGTGCACCTTGGAGGAGAAGAGAGAGTATAGGGTTAGACAGGCGGCCAGAGTAGCTGAAGCTTAAGGAGCAAAAGACATAAAATGAGGTTGTAAAGGTGGGTAAGGACCACATCATACAGGGCCTTGCAGGCCATGGCAAGGAGTCTAGACTTTATCTAAATGCAGTGGAAAGCTATAGAATTACTTCAGACAGGTGAATCACATGAACCATCTTTCTTGTTAAAAGATCACACTGGTAAAAAGATATGTACAACAAAGGTTTTAAACGCAGAGAACCGTAAGTCAGATGTAATAATTATGCACTTCTCCAAGTCTCAGGTTTTCCATACGTAAAGCAAGAGGTTTGAGCTAAAAAGCCATTTCCTTCCTGCTGCGATGTGCCTAGGCGGTGAGTTCCGAGAGCAGGAACCGCACCAGATTGACCACGGAATTCCCCTCATCCCCGCCGGCGCCCAGCACACAACTGGCGCCCTCAAACTATCGGTCAGCGCAACGAATCAATGAATGGCTGCCCCGGCCGCAAGGAAGGCGCTCCGGGCGCAGGATCAGGCCCCAGCCATGAAAAGAACGCGATGTGTGGTGCGGGAGGCCGCGAGCAGGGTCCGGCGAGAAAAGTGGGGGCCGACTCGACCACAGCCAAGGCGTGCCGAGGAGAGGAGCCGGGACCTCGCAGGTTGAGGGCAGAAAGAGCCGGACTCGGGGCCCGACACAGGGAACTAGGAGGAAAGGCCGAAATGCGAGGCTGAGGAGAGGTTCTGGGTCTAGGCCGGGCGGCCCGGCCACTCACCGCAGCCGTTGCCAGGCTGTGCATGTTGGGAGCCGCCGGCGCTCTCCTTCCTCCGCCGGACGACCGACCCGCGTCCCCGCTTCAGCGCCTCTGCCGCCAAAGATGTTGAGCCGCCACAGCCGCCATCCGCCTCCAGCTCGCTCCGCCCCCTTCACAGCCCTCTGACCTTTCAACCCTGACCCCTCCCACACAACCTCTTCCCGCCTCCTGGTTCTGGGCCTAGTTAACAGTACCAGGGTATGCCCTTTGCCCCCTAAGATTCAGTACCGGAAGGACGTCCGCGACCTACTAGCTTCCCTCAACGCCCGGCAGCGATCAGGTAGCCCCAGAGAGGGGCGTGAACTCTGACCCTTTTCCGGAGGCCAGTGAAGGGCGGGAAAAGACAGGGGGTCCCTGGAGGACACGTATTGCGCATGCCCGACTGGGCTGAGTAGGAGGGAAACGGTGGGAGGTCGAAATTGGGTGAAGTGAAAAGTGCGCGTGCGTACTAAGTCACGGTTGGGGAGGGGCTGTCCGGGCAAGGCAACGCTAGGTACTGGGCGGAGCGAGGGCAAACGTGGGGCGGAGTTTGCAGGCTTGCGCGCACGCGCCTGTTCTGGTCGCGTCGAGTGTGCGTGCGTGCGTGCGTGCGTGTTTGCGTGTGGTCACAGTTCCCGCCATCAGCCGCTCTCCCTGACTGGGGGAGCGAGCGGTGTCGCTTCTTCAGGCTCGGCGTCCCTTCTTTTTTATCCCCAGTTCCTCCCCCTTTGCTCGGGCTCTGTGCTTTCGGCAGGCCTGTCCGGGGGTTCCGGACCCTCAGGCTCAGGTAAGGCGGGCCAGGGTAGCTTCTCAATTGAGTCGTTTTCCCCACCTACTCCTCCATGCGATCCGCCCACTCGGCGTTCACTCTAGTGGAGTTCGCCCCGCTGCTGCTCAGCTTGCCCCCAACCCCTCGACGCTTCCCCGGCCTCACAGGTACTCTACTTGGGTGTTACCCCCCCTCTGGCTTTCCCTCTCCTTTCACCTGGTCTTTGCTGTCACTCGCTCTCTCCGAAACCTGAACCTGGCGCCTCTTCTTTGGGACTGTCGTCCGTCACTTGCCCCATAACAAGGCCTTCTGTCTCTTCATGTGAATTTCGTTGCCGCACATCTCTCAGGCCTTGGACACGATACACATTCACTCTCTTGAGTGTCTTTCACTTTCTTTCTCTTAACCATCCCCCACTAAAAGGCATGGATTATATTTTTGTCGTGCATTTTGTTCCTCATTTCTAGCCATCAGGTCAGGTTGTCAGATTTATCTAGTTTAAGCCATGATCCAAGAGAGAAAATGATAATTGATTACAAAAGTCCTGTCTTCTGGAGAATTTTCTTATGGGTGGTTTTGTGGTAGTCCTCTTAAAATCTCGGCTCTGTAAACGCCTTTATTGGGGTGAAAATGCCTGGCAAGTCTAACTGGAAGAGATATCTGAGAGGGGGTGTCAAGTAGAATAGACTGGGTTGGAGAGCCAAGCAGAGTTCTGGATGGATACATAGATACATATATATGGTATGTATGTCATCTGCCATATTGATAATCATCGAAGCTATGAATGTAGATGAAATTGCCTAAAGAGAGTGTAGTGCTAGAAAGAAGGCAGCCTCAGATGGAGCATTGAAGGTTCTTCACGTTTAATAACTGAATAAAGAAGGATGAGTCTTGCAAGAAATAGAAGTCATCGGTAGTGTTGCACTCTGCTGACAGGTAAAATTGAAGGAGGCTGGAAAACCCAGCGACATAAAAGTAATCAGTTGTCTTAGAGATGTTTGATGCCCCATAAAATGAACATTTGGGTTCATTGCTAGGTCTTTTTACTCTTCTGTTCCTCCTTAAGATTTATTTATTTATTTATTTTGTTTTTGAAACAGAGTCTCACTCTGTTGCCTGGGCTAGAGTGCTGTGGTGTCAGCCTAGCGCACAGCAACCTCAAACTCCTGGGCTCAAGCAATCCTACTGCCTCAGCCTCCCGAGTAGCTGGGACTACAGGTGTGCGCCACCATGCCCGGCTAATTTTTTCATATATATATTTTTAGTTGTCCAGCTAATTTCTTTCTATTTTTTTTTTTAGTAGAGACGGGGGTCTCGCTCTTGCTCAGGCTGGTCTCGAACTCCTGAGGTCAAACGATCTGCCCGCCTCAGCCTCCCAGAGTGCTAGGATGACGTGTCAGCCACTGTGCCTGGCCCTCCCTAAGATTTAAATTCCACCTATAGATTGATGACTAAAGAATTTTTATTTGTAGCCTGTTCCCTTTGGTTTCAGCCCCTTATCTAAATAGCCAACTGTCTGCTGAACAGCTCAACGTGATTTTGTTCTCATGAATTTCAAATATAATATATCTAATTCTGAAGTTTGGTCTTTCTGTCCATACTCAAATTCCTTCTCCTCTAGTGTTCCATTTCATTAAGTGGCATATTCGTTTATCTAGTTACACAGGCTAGATACTGGAGAGACATTCTTGATTCCTCTCTCATCCCATGTATCCACACCGTTTCCGAGTTCTATCTATGCTACTTCCAATATATGTCTTGAATCTATTTCTGTACATCTTCACTATCATTTTTCTTGTTCAAGCTACAGTCCCTTTTCACCTAGACTTGATCACTCTGGCTCCTAGTATTCTCATTTGTGAAATGGGAATACTAAGAATTTCCACCTCATTGGATTGTTATGAGGATTAAATGAGATAACCATTGTAAGCACATGGCATACATTAAGTGGTCAGTAAGCATTAATTATTATAATTGTTATAAGCTGAACAATGTCAGTACTCTTCTATCTGGTTGCCCTATTTTCTTACATTCTTGTTCTTTTTCACTGTCCTCCTCAAACCCAAACTAAGTCACTTCTCCATTCAGCTGTAACATATTTCTTTGCTTGAAACCCTTCATTGGATTTCCTGTTGCTAAGTGCTTATTACATTTAGGATAAAAATCAAAATCCTTACTGTGGTTCACAAGGCTCTGTACAGCATGCTTCTTGTCATTAGCTTCATTTTGTACCCTCCTCCTCTCCCTCACTAAACTTCATCCACACTGCTTTTAATTTCCTTAGTCATGCCGAGTTATTTTCCACTTCAGGGACTTTGCACATGCTATTTGCCTGGATTGTTCCAGTGCCACTATCCACCAATCAACTCATGCTGCAATTTTCGGCTTAACTGGTACTTTCTCAGAGAAGCCTTCTCTTGATGTTCTCTACCCTATACTCCAAAGTCTTAAATTTTGTGTCATCATGCCCTGTATCTTACTTTATATTATTTTTCAGAACTTGTAATTATACACTTATTTGTGTGATTATTAAAGTCTGTCTGCTACTAGAATATAAGCTAGTATCTATTTCATTTTTATTTTTTGAGAATTTTTTTAATGACTAGGTAAACTGGAACTTGCTGTAAGAAACATCGTGTCTTTTGGAAGCACCAGCTTACTGATATTCTTGTCATCTTATGACAAATACATTCTGCAGAAAAATTAAGGGATACGTAAGAAAAAAACAGTTTTCCAGATTTGGATACTTTTACTCATTCTTATGTCATAAAACCGGTTATTCAGATTTTTGACTGAATTGGTTATAAACTTTAGGTCAACTTCCCTCTTTCAGTCACAACACTAATTTTATCTCGTTTGTACATTTGTTTTATGGATCTTTTTTTAAAGAAAGGCTTTGAAATTCAGAATAGTGGTTCGTATATTTTAACAGTAGGTTAAACTCTGAAACTAGTGATGATTCCATGTTTAAGTGAGTTGTTGGAGGATGGGGAAGAAAATATTAGAAATTTAATAGGTTTTTTGTGTGTAAAGTAGGATTTGTGTTGAAAAACAAAGAATATAATAGGAAGTGTATGAATGCCAACACAAGCATTTGAATTTATTTTCTAGCTAGAGGAGAATTAGCATCAATAGCAAGTATTTAGCTCTTAATAAGTGCTTGTTATTTTGTTCGAGTACACAAGTTCTATATCATGTATATTGTGCCCCTTTCTGCCCCACTTCAGGGAGAAAGTTAAGGAGACAACTAGTGCGTACTTTATTTGGTAAGAGATAAAAAGAATAGTTCTTTAGAAAGAATATTGTAGTATAAAGGATTCATTGGTGGCAAAATCCTGAGAGAATGAAGGCTAGAAAGGGATTGCTGCAATTCATTGATGAGCATGAACTGTGGTATTAGTTAAGAATGTAGATTCTAGCATTTGACATAGCTTTATCTCTTACTGATTCTGTATGCATAAGTTAATCTCCCAAACCTCAATTTCCTCATCTATGAAATAAGGGATAATAAAAATCCCTTAGGATTATCGTGAAAATTAAATGAAATTATGCATTTATGGCACTTAGCACTGTGCTTAGTAAATGTTGTGTAATAAATATTGGGTGAGGTGATGGCAAAGTGATAAATTGTTGAATTAGGGTAGTAGCTCTGGAAAAACTGGGATATGGATAGATGAGATGAAGTTTAAGCTGATGCTAAGATTTCTTGCCTGAATGATGACAGAAGGACAAAAGTAGGGAAGGCTAGGAGCCCTTTAATGAGGAAAGGATTGTATCATCTTCACATTTATACTCCTACCATAGTGCCTTCAAACTGGAGTAGCTCAACAGATGATTTTTTATTAAATGAACAAATGAGTTTAAAGTTGATGTTGTAGCATTCATGTAGGCAGTAAAGGGATGTTTGGGTAGAACTTCAGGGATCAGGCCTAGAGAAGCCTAAATTTGTGAAACAAACCCATGAAGTTAGTTTTGAAAGAAAAGTGAAAGCACCAAGTTTACCTAACTTTTGAAATTTTTATCAGCACATGGAATTGGTGTTTTAAGACGTAAGACATCAATTATGTAACAATGTGTATAAAGTCAACAAGCGATGTACTCTTTCACTGACTTCTTAGTTTCAAAATGTAGCAAGAATAAGTAAACCAAGACTGCAAGTTGATCAAGGTGCAGGCTCTTCATTTTGCACAACAGATAAATTCCTAAAGTTCTGATGATCTTGTGTGCGTGTGTGTGTTGCACATCATATTTTAACTATTTTCATTAAGCTAATCAGTGGTTTATAATAGTTATAAACTATTTTATAATAGTGTTTAACTATTTTCATTAAGCTAATCAGTGGTTTATAAATAAGGGGTTAATCTTTGTTGCATAAATGATCACTTTCTTTTAAGTTTTAATTTCCTATATTGGATTCTTTTAAAGGTATATTTATATTTTCTTTAGCTAAATTGATGGCTTCCAGAGAACTGGCATAATTGCAGAATATGAGTAGTGCCCCAAGAAGAGTGCTTTGCCTTTGGGACAAGGATCAGAATAAAGGTGAATTGTTATTACGTAGGGTTTTTCATTAAAAGTCACTGAAAAGTAAGTAATATTTCTGTTTTAGATATCAGTTAACAAGAGTATGCAAACTGGCAAGAATTGAGTTTTCTGTGTTTATTTTGTAATAATAGTTTTATGCTTTAGCATTCTTTCTTTATACCCTCTGGATAGGAATGTTTTCAAAGCAGTACCTAAAATGTGAGCATTTAGATTAATGTACAGGGTGTAGAAGCATTTTTGTCAATATTGTTAATTATTGATTACTTTTTCATGGAATGCTCAACGTTGAACAGTAACTTTAATAATTATGAAGAAATTTGGGGAAAGGGAAATTTCTTTGCACATACTTAAAGAATAATTCATTTTAATTATCCTTTGTCTTCCCAATTTTGCTTTGGTAAGAGAATTAGTATTACAGAGTTTAGGGAAACCTATTGTCTTTGTCTTAGGTTCATAGAAAGTTTAACTGTTACTGGATCATGCTTTGTACTGCAAAAGATACTTAGTTTTTTTTTTTCTTTTAACCAAGAAGGGCAAGCCCTGATAATTTAATGAACGAACAACAGTAGATATCATTACTTCATTTAGTACAAAAGCAGGTAATGGACTAAATTGAGGCATCAAGAAAAAGATTTATTATCTATCAATTTTATTTCTTCATCTTTTAGGCTTTTTCTTAGAAGAAAGAAAGGTTGCTAATAGAAATGGTTAAGAAAATGTTCAATATCTGAACTAAAATTTTATATAGTTAACCAAAGCTCTGCATCAGAATGTTTGAAATGCATCGAGAATTAGATAAAAACAAACAGAAGTAACCAATAACAATTTTTATCTCTCATATACTTTAAACTTTAAAATCTTGATTGCTATATTTTATTAACCAGTGTCATTTTGTAATAATATGTTTTGTTGGAGTAATTTAAGGTCAATAGCTTTTACTTTTGGTATATAAGGTAGATACTAAGATAATGGGGTTTTGTATTCCCTTTTATTTTGGTACCCTGACCAATAATAACATTTAAAGAAAGATGAGGGAATTTGACAAGAGATATGACTCTTATTGTGGAGTTTCTTTATTAAGCAATCAATAACATGAATCCCAGTTTGGGCATTAATTTTTTTAATAATGCATTTTGTAACTGCATATTGTTATTCATAAATGATTTTTCTTAACAAGCTATAACAGCATTTAGTGGAGAAGTTCATTTGCATATAGAATAAGCCTAAATGTGTCTTCAAAAGATGAGTTATGTATAATACAGTGCATAGCAATACTCTGTAAAAGAGCTTAGTAAATATAACCTTATACTGGCCAAATAAAAGAGATTTATGATTCTAGTATCTGCTGTTGTGTATTTTAACAGCAAATTGAATAAAATTGGTAGTGCTGATTTGTTTATTATTCTTAACAATGAGTTTCTGTTTCTTGTGTGTCAGATACTGGCTCAGTGGAGATGCAGAGCTTAAAGAACATATTTCTTGTATTCAAATAGCAAGGTCTAGATAGAGACAAAGAGGTAAACAAACAGTTTATGATAGTGTGATAAATAGCACAGAGTGCAACAGGAGGGTAGAGAAGGATTTAATTAGTCTCACTATGGCTATGGGGAGAGAACAACTGAAAGGAAGTTAGGAAAGGCTTCTTAAAGAGGGTAACATTTAAGGTGAGCTTTGATTTTAGAGCTAGAAGAATTTAAGGAGGGTTGGGGCTGGGGAGAACACATAAACATCCTTTAGAAATGACCACAATGTGTGCGATGGTATAGTGGCATGAAAACATGACTTTTTTGGGGGAAACTATTAATATAAGTAGCTCTAGGGGCTGGATTTGGGGAGCTTATTGGGAATAAAGAGGTAAGCAGGGCCTAGATCCTGAAGGGCGTTTTTGTCATTTTAATGTATTTAGATTTTACTGTGAGGACAGTGGAGAGCCACTGAATGACATTAAGAAGGAAAGTGATATGATTTGATCTGCAGTTTGTCATAAAGCTGTCTGAAATGTATGTGGAGGTAGAATTAACAGGACTCCTCTCACCTTCCACATCCAATCCAGTACCAATAATCATAAAGAAAGAAGTCAGGCCGGGAGTGGTGGCCTCACGCCTTTAATCCTAGCACTCTGGGAGGCCGAGATGGGCGGATTGTTTGAGCTCAGGAGTTCGAGACCAGCCTGAGCAAGAAGGAGACCATCTCTACTAAAAAAAGAATAGAAATTAGCTGACAACTAACAATATATATAAAAAAATTAGCCAGACATGATGGCACATGCCTGTAGTCCCAGCTACTTGGGAGGCTGAGGCAGCAGGATTGCTTGAGCCCAGGAGTTTGAGGTTGCTGTGAGCTAGGCTGATGCCATGGCACTCTAGCCTGGGTAACAGAGTGAGACTCTGTCTCAAAAAAAAGAAAGAAAGAAGTCAAAGACAACTCTCATGTTTTTGGCCTGGGAAACTAGGTTAGGAGAAGAACCATGTATTCTTGTAGTGCTGAGAGACAGAGTAGAAAAAAATCTCAAGGACATATCCAAACAATGAAGCCACAAATAATTATTTCCAAAAAAAGTTTTACAAATATACAGTGCTGCCCCAAATTTCTGTAGAGTTACTAGTTTGAGGGAAATGTCATATTAACAGATAGTTCCATAAGCAGTAATGGACTCTTTTGATGGATTCATATACCCAGCAAATTATACTAATATCTAAATCCAGGCCAGGCAGGGTGGCTCACGCCTATAATCCTAGCACTTTTGGAGGCCAAGGCAGGAGAATCTCTTGAGGCCAGGAGTTGCAGTCCAGCCTGAGCAACGTAGTAAACCCCATCTCTACAAAATATAAAATAGTTAGCTGGACATGGTGGTGCATGTCTGTAGCTACTTGGGAGGCTGAGGCAGGAGGATTGCTTGAGCCAAGAAGTTTGAGGTTGCAGTGAGCTATGATGACACCATTATACCCTAGCCCTGTCTCAAAAACAAAACAAAACAAAACAAAACAAAAACTGGCCAGAGACACTCAAAAAATTTAATGAGGTGAGTGAATAACTATAGAGAACTTACAGTGCATAACATCTTTCAACTCTTGAAAGTATTTTCACATCTCTTTTATTTTATCCTCAGTTACTTGCTTTATGGTAACCAGAGGCCTCAAACTAGGGGCCCCCAAGCTGTATCCTGCCTGCAGATGGGTTTTGTTTGATTTGTGGCTTTTAAAAATAAATTTGGATTCATTGCCTGCCATTAAAAATGGGCAGTTTTACCTAAAAGTTTGGCTGTCTTTATTTTCTTGAAAAATTAGATGGTCTATGCCAGGCCCACTATTTCTACATGGTAATAATTGACTAGATTGGGTAGCAGTTGTTCATATTTTGCCTGCCTAATTCATTTCTTTTTTTTTTTTTTTTTTTTTTTTTTTTTTTTTTTTGAGACAGAGTCTCACTTGTTGCCCAGGCTAGAGTGAGTGCCGTGGCGTCAGCCTAGCTCACAGCAACCTCAAACTCCTGGGCTCAAGCAATCCTCCTGCCTCAGCCTCCCCAGTAGCTGGGACTACAGGCATGCGCCACCATGCCCGGCTAATTTTTTCTATATATATTAGTTGGCCAATTAATTTCTATTTATAGTAGAGACGAGGTCTCGCTCTTGCTCAGGCTGGTTTCGAACTCCTGACCTCGAGCAATCCGCCCGTCTCGGCCTCCCAGAGAGCTAGGATTACAGGCGTGAGCCACCGCGCCCGGCCCCCTAATTCATTTCTGTTACTTGCCTGGCCTCTATAGGCAGCTGAGTTGGTAATCTCTGTTAACGTCGTATTTGTTGAGGTCTTTGGAGAAAGGGGTGTTGTAGATAAGGAATAAATATGTTACCTCATTTTATTCTGCAACACTAAGCATTTGCTATTCCTATTTTATGGTTGGGAAAATTTGTGGTTGGAGAAGATAAGTTATAAATTAATAAGTGGCAGAGTTGGCTCCTTGTTTCTAGACCTAGGATCCTTTAACATTATATACTCCCTTTTCTAGCTTTTCTAGTTGAGCCATTTAGGCAGAGGCAATGTTTAATGATTTCTAATTTATTAAATTATAAGCAAGAATCCATTTTGGAGGCAATGTTTTTAGAGGCTTGGAAGTAGTATAAATAAAATTTGGTTTATACATTTTAGATGATTGCATATTTATGTATATATAACACATTATTTGATAATATCTGCTGCTAACTTGCTGACTTTTGGTAAAGCTAGTTTGAAGAGTCTTAGACATTTATCATTACTGTTTTCCATTTTTAAGTATTAAAAGTTCATTCAGGAAACCTGTGTATTTGTCAAAGATAAAATTAGTAAAGTTTCTTTCTTGGAATGGTAATGTTATAAATAGTAGGTGGTTCTTAGGAAGAGAGATTTTTTGTGTTTATTTGTTTTCCTCAGAGATTAACTGATTTTCTCAAATATTATAATTCCGAAGGTTGAACTATTTTAACTATTCTTAAATTTTTTATATATTTAATGTCATCTATACAGAAGGATATGCTTAGACTGCTGACTGTTAGAAGGAATCATCTGATGATATACTTTGATGTTTTGGGAAGAACTCTATTCTAAGAAGTAGAGTCAGATAACTGAAAATATTTTTTTTACTTATATTTTAAATGTAAGACCCATTACCATTCATGAAGGAAGAATCAACACTTTAATGGTAAATGCAGTCAAATCAAGAATGGAATCTTTCTTATTCCTAATTGGCATGTCTTTAGTGACAGCAGTGTGGTTGTGAATGGTACAAAATGTAGAATTTAGGTACTAATAGATGTACTGTGTTTCCCGAAAATAAGACCTACCCATAAAATAAGCCCTAGCAGGATTTCTAAGCATTTGCGCAATATAAGCCCTACCCCAAAAATAAGACCTAGTAATGGGCATGGTATGTAGCGTATCTGCACAACCCAAGCATTTCGTCACGGAGTGGTAAAGAAGACGAGCAGCCCTTCTCATCTGCCCCATCATGACAGCTACTATCCTAGAGGTGACAGGAAAGTTGTGGGCAGCCCCACCAACAAGGTCGGCTTCCCCTGTCAGGTCCCAACCATCCTGTGCATGCTGCAAGCTTAGGCTTTGAGGGGAAAATAACACATCCCCTGAAAATAAGCCCTAGGGTGTCTTCTTGAGGAAAAATAAATATAAGACCCTGTCTTATTTTGGGGGAAACATGGTAGGTACTGGACACATGGCAAAGAAGGGAAGATGTACAGAAGAAATTAAAGGTGGTTAGAAATGATTTTAATAACTAGAAAATTGTAATTTGCTATTTTATTTTTCTTCCTTAGAACCTATCAAGTGAAGGTGTATTTTTGCTTTTTAATTTGGCTAGAAGCAATTTATTTTTAAAGAAAATATGTCTCCTCTGAAGATACATGGTCCTATCAGAATTCGAAGTATGCAGACTGGGATTACAAAGTGGAAAGAAGGATCCTTTGAAATTGCAGAAAAAGAGAATAAAATCAGCCTAATAGTTCACTACAATACTGGAGGAATTCCAAGGATATTTCAGGTATTACCAAACTTCAATTTGGAAGAGATCTTAAATAAGATCCTTTAGTAAATAGGTGTTCTGTACTATAGTAAACATCTCAATAGCCCTCCTAGATTAATACTAATATTTTTTGCTTCTTATTTCCAGGACACTAATACTTTTGTGTACACATTTTATGAATTATTCAGCAGCATTGTTACTGGCTTATAATAAAGAGTAGGAAGTAGTCACCATAATTATAAAGAAAACTGGTGGGAGGAAGCTGAGAAGAGTTTGGACACACTATATCTAAGCTATTTTAAAAACCACACTTGGATAACTTTAGTTATTCCTTTTTACCTTAACATATATGATAGCTTCATCATTATTTAGTGTTAGCTTTTTTTTTTTTTTTTTTTTGAGACGGAGTCTCACTCTGTTGCCCTGGCTAAAGTGCCGTGGCATCAGCCTAGCTCCCAGCAACCTCAAAATCCTGTGCTCAAGCGATCCTTCTTGCCTCAGCCTCCCAAGTAGCTGGGACTATAGGCATGTGCCACCATGCCTGGCTGAATTTTTCTATTTTTGGTAGAGATGGGGGTCTTGCTCTTACTCAGGCTGGTCTCGAACTCCTGAGCTCAAACGATCCGCCTGCTTCAGCCATATCAAGTTATCTTGAATTGTTAGGCATTCAGAAAGTAAACAAGACTGAAGAAGCCCCCTCACAGAGATCTGGACTTAAGATACAGAAAGAGTTGGAAATCTTTACCATATGGGTACTTACTGAAATTATGGGGCTAGATGGGCTTTTCAGTTGTTGTAGTAATCAAGGTCAAGATTATTCTCATCTTGTGTGTTAAAGAACAAACTTTCTTTCTTATATTTAGCTTTAATATTTAAAAAGTGGCAAATTGACTGAAATAATGCCTTTATGTTATCTGTTTTCCATTTGCATGCTAAACTGCTTATTTAAATATTTTGGAGTTAAAACATCTAAAACTAGTTATTGTGTTTTCCTAAAAAATTTCTACTCGAGGACATTTTTTTTTTTTTTTTTTCTTTTTTGAGACAGAGTCTCACTTTGTTGCCCAGGCCAGAGTGAGTGCCGTGGCGTCAGCCTAGCTCACAGCAACCTCAAACTCCTGGGCTCAAGCAATCCTCCTGCCTCAGCCTCCCGAGTGACTGGGACTACAGGCATGCGCCACCATGCCCAGCTAATTTTTTCTATATATACTAGTTATCCAATTAATTTCTTTCTATTTAGAGTAGAGATTGGGTCTCACTCTTGTTCAGGCTGGTTTCGAACTCGTGACCCCGAGTGATCCTCCTGCCTCAGCCTCCCAGAGTGCTAGGATTACAGGCATGAGCCACCGAGCCCGGCCAGAAGGATGTTATTTTAAGACCTAATTTGAAGCTAATAAGCTTCACCTCCCAAACATAATTTAAAATTTGAATATAAACTGTTAAAATTGTTTTTCATGCTTATCTAAAAATTATGAAAATATTACTTTGTGCTGTTTGGAGGATATGTCTTCAGCAAAAGGCAGCTTTAGAAACCTTTATATATGCCTGCTGAGGGAGAACATTAGAGATTAGGCTGCTTGACTTTGGGAATTATTTAGATAGTAAACTGTAAGATTTATTAATTTAGCCTTGGAAAAATTTCATTTAAGCGAAAATTAAAATTACTGCTCCATAGCACATTTCCAACATCTGGGAGAGCCTGCTCTAAGATGAATGGTTGAATCAGTTCTGGGGAGGAGTATTAGTAAGCTAAGAGAATTCCAGGGTGCACAGGATCTTTTGATTGAATTACAGTTAAATGAGTCTGCTTAGACAGTTAAAGAAAAAATGATGTGTTCTTATATTGGTAAAGGCTTATTTTTTATGTGTTTTTGAGAGTTTGGAATTCTCTTCAGGATTGTAGCTTGGATTACTATATACTTTTACATTGCAGCTACTAAACAATTTGCCAAATATCATATATGTTTTTGTTTAAAAAGAAAGAAAAAGACTCTAATCCAATTGTGTTTTCTAAACTGGTAATGATATGCCTATTTAGGCTCTGAAAATTAGTGTTTACTCACTAATTTTTATCCTCTACAACTGTATTTGAAAATGTGAGATTCCCTAATAAGATCAAAAATGTGAAGATTACTCTGTAAGGTGAATTTTATTAATAATAGTAGAATAAGTCTTCACTTAACATCATTGATAGGTTCTTAAAAACTGTGACTACGTGAAATTGTGGATAATGAAACCAGTTTTTTTCCTTATCAATGTTATAATGAAATGACATTGAAGGAAATTATGTTATTTGAGGACCTGCTATATGTCCTTTTGCTTAAACTTGCAATTTCTAAGAACCAATTGATGACATTACGTGAAGACTCAGTGGATGTGTTTGCATCTCCTAAAAGTTAAATCTTTGATTAAATGTATCAAGAAATGGGAACTCCTTTTGGTTGTAAAAAATTAAATTACTATGGGTAAGAGTGAAAAATTTAACTTGGAAAGTATAAAGTTTAGTATTCATTATACAAATGATACTTTATCATATACTTTTGATGATAAGATAATTTCCCTTTTGTCTTGATCAGCTAAGTCATAACATTAAAAATGTGGTGCTTCGACCCAGTGGAACAAAACAAAGCCGCCTGATGTTAACTCTACAAGATAACAGTTTCTTGTCTATTGACAAAGTACCAAGTAAGGATGCAGAGGAAATGAGGCTGTTTCTAGATGCAGTCCATCAAAACAGACTTCATGCAGGTGAGCACTATTTGTCCTAGGGTCTAACATCAATTTTAAAAGAATATGACTAGGTGGCTCACGGCTGTAATCCTAGCACTTTAGGAGGCTGAGGTGGGAGGATTGCTTGAGGCCAGGAGTTCGAGACCAGCCTGAGCAAGAGTGAGATCCCATCTGTATAAAAAATAGGAAAACTAGCAGGGCATGGTGATGCATGCCTCTAGTCACAACTACTCAGGAGGCAGAGGCAGGACTAATTGCTTGAGCCCAGGAGTTTGAGATTGTAGTGAGCTATGATGATACTACTGCACTCTAGCCTGGGTGACAGAGCAAGACCCTGTTTCAAAAAAAAAAAAAGAATATGACTGGACTACAGACCAATATTCCTCATGAATACCGTATTCATGTAAAAGTCCTCAACAAAATACTAGTGAATTCAACAACACATTAAAAGGATTATATACCATATGCAAGTGGGATTTATTTCTAGAATGCAAGGATGGTTCGTCATATGAAAATTAATATGTGTTAGAAAACCAAGGTGTAGCGGTGCCACCTTGGTTGTGTTTAGTTAATTTCTCTATTTGACATGCTATTCTCCTTGTAAAATAAAACCTTTTTGTGGCTGTTTGCTATTTAGTACCTACTCAAGTGTTCATGCCACTAAATCTGAGCTATGTCAATTTGTGAAACTATTGAATTTTATTACTGTTTTGGTTTTTTTCCTTAAACCTGGCTTAAAGTATAAAGAATTTTAGAATACAGAAATTGAGTACTATTTAAAATTCTTAGACTATATCGGGGATTGTGTCTATATTGCTGTTTTTGTTTTATCCCATTATATCCATAATAGTAATTGAGTCACTGTCTTAAGAATTGAAAAGGCACGGGCAATGTAAGTAACCTTAACACTTGTACCCCCATAATATGCTAAAATTAAAAAAAATAAAAAAATAATTGAAAAGGGCTGGGCACAATGGCTCATGCCTATAATCCTAGCACTCTGGGAGGCTGAGGCGGGCGGATCGCTCAAGATCAGGAGTTCGAAACCAGACTGAGAAAGAGTGAGACCCCGTCTCTACTAAAACTAGAAAGAAATTAATTGGCCTACTAAAAATATATAGAAAAAATTAGCCAGGCATGATGGCATATGCCTGTTGTCCCAGCTACTCGGGAGGCTGAGGCAGGAGGATCGCCTGAGCCCAGGAGTTTGAGGTGCTACGAGCTAGGCTGATGCCACGGCACTCTAGCCCAGGCAACAAAGTGAGACTCTGTCTCAAAAAAAAAAAAAAGAATTGAAAAGGATGTCTTTAAATACATCTGAAGTGGAAAGCACAGAATACTGTCTGGGGACCCAAGTTTGAACAACATGGCATCATGGAAAAATACAGGCTGTAGACCTAAACAGATTTGCTTTGAAATTCCAGCTCTGCTTATAATTTCCTATGTGGTTTTAGGCAAATCACTTAACAGTTTTAGTTTCCTTGTCTCTAAAATGAAGGTTATGTCACCTTAATTTCAGGGCTTTTTAAAGAATGAGAGCCCGTAAATGTAAAGCATTACTTCCACATGCTAGGCACTCAGTAAATCATGGCTGTTATTAGAGTAGCTAGTTGTGGGCTTAATTCTGACTCATTTTATAATCTTGGACAAGCCATTTTAATCTTGGGTTTAGTTGCCTTAGTTGCCCAAAGATGATATCATATACTTTGAAGAGACCAGAGTAAGGTAATGAGTATAAAAATACTTTGAAAAATATAAAACATTTAATATATGGTAAGTATGACATTCCAAATCAGTGGAAAAAAGACTAATATTTGACAGTGTTATCCAAAAATAGGACAGCTAACCAACCATTTAAGAAGATGGTAAAGCTGGATCTTTATTTTCTTTCATCTAATTAAATTTCACATTGATCCCAGAGATTTGAATGTAAAAACATAAAATATGATTAAAATGCATGCGAAAGTGATAGAAATATTATTAAAAGAGGAGAGTGGATTTTAACATAATCTCTGAATGGAAAAGACCTTTCTTGGTATTACATAAAAATTACAATAAATAGAGGAACAGATTGATAACTTAGACTTTGTAAAAAATTTAGATAATCTCTGCAGCAAGGAAAAAAAGACAAAGGAAGAAAATATCGGCCAGAGTGATGAAGTTAACACTGTGAATATAAAAAGACCTATTTTGCAAATTTGTAAGAAGAAAGAAAACTGAGGAAAGACATGGATAAAAAACTGCAAATAGGGAATTCAGGAGAAAAATTTATGGCCATTAAAATGAAAAATTCTCAACTTTACTAATAATTAAACTCAGTTTCTTACCATCACATTGGCAACAACAGTATGAGGAGAGGTGATATACTCTCATATACTTAGTAGGAGCTTAAAGAATTTTTTTTGAGGAGTATGTGGTAATGTCAGTTTAGTTTAAAATTGTATGTCCTTTAACTCAGCAATTATTATTCAAAGTAGTTTATCCCCCCCAAAATAATTCCATTAGTACTAGAAGATATATGAAAAGATATTAAGCATTATTTGCAATTTTGAAAAGTTAAAACATTCCAAATGATTGTCAATGGGAAATTGGCTAACCAAATTAAAGTGTAAAATATTTTTAAAGCATACAAATTCATATTTATACAGTGCCTTGAATGTTGTTTAAACCAACAGTAATTTCTTTGCAGTAGAAGCCGTTTATTCTGCTTTATAACCTTTTACTTGTAGAGAATACTTTGGAGTATATGTTATTAGTAATATATACCTGTCACTGTTTCTGACATGTTCCCTTGGCATCCAGTGGTAGTGTACATGCCATCGATACACAGTGACAAACTTTTCCATAGTGTTAATTACTAAGTATTTCATACTAAAGAGAAATCACATGTATTTGGGAAAGGCTCTTGTCCATGCCTCACCACTTACTACACATCAAAATGTACATCTTGAATGAAACCATGCAAATGAAATGTTTATGGTGAAGCTAATACTAATACTCACAGATCATTACTTTAGAACATCAAGGATTTATACAAGAAATAATCCATGATACTACCTGCTGGGGAATAATTACAAGTCAAAATGTGTTTCCTCTTATAACATGATGTATGTCAAAGGTGAAAGGACATGTGGAAATGGTCTGTTGTATTTAGCTTATACAATATTTAATTATTTCAGGTTCTTTCAAAAGGCTGCTTTACTCCTTAAGACTTTTAACCTGAACTTTCAAATCTCTTCCTATGCTTTCCTTACCGAGATTTCATTGTGGTGTCTGGGGGTCTGAATTGATTACTGAGGATCATTTGTATCCTGTTTCCTGGAAGAAAAAGGACACTGTCTTTTGAGATAAATGCAAGGTCTGTCTGGAAAGTATCCAGCCATGCAATATGTTCTTGTTATATTAATAATGGCTGTCCTAGCATACTGGTTCTAAGAAAAAAAAAAAAAATAATAATGGCTGGGTACTTTCCGACAGTCCTTTCATATACATATATGTTTTGTTTGGGTTTTTTTGTTGTTGTTGTTTTTTAATTTTTTTTTTTTTTGAGACAGAGTCTCACTCTGTTGCCCAGACTAGAGTGTCGTGGCATCAGCCTTGCTGACAGTAACCTCAAACTCCTGGGCTCACTCATTCCTTCTGCCTCAGCCTCCCAAGTAGCTGGGACTACAGACATGCGCCACTATGCTTGATTATTTTTTTTCTATATATTTTTAGTTGGCCAATTAATTTCTTTCTATTTTTAGTAGAGACGGAGTCTCGCTCTTGCTCAGACTGATCTTGAACTCCTGACCTCGAGCGATCTTCCTGCCTCAGCCTCCCAGAGTGCTAGGATTACCGGCATGAACCACCGCGCCGGCCATGTGTTTTTTTTTAAATGGGGATAGTGTTTTGTTCTGTTGCCCAGGGAGTGCAGTGATATGATCATAGCTCATTGCACACTCAAAGGCTGAAGCTGTCTTTCTGTCTTTCTTGAGGATAGCTGGCACAACAAGTGCACAGTACCTGGTACAGCTAATTTTTAAAATTTTTTTAGAGATGAGGTTGCAATATGTTTGCCAGGCTAGTTTTGAACTTTGGACTCAAGCAGTTCTCCCAACTCTGTTTCCCATAGTGCTAGAATATTGATATGAGCTACCATATCTTCTCCTTTGAGATTAACTATTTACTGATATAGAGAGGATGACAGTGGGCAGAGAAAAACAAAACTATGATATCAATCATCATTCTTAACACATTCAGCTCACGTTTCTCCTGAAAGAAGAGCATAGTGGGTTACAGGAAAGAAATGTCCTACTGATTCACTGAAATAGATCGGGATACAATTTAGAGACACTGGAATTTTTATGGGAAGTGAGTAATAGGTTATTAGGGACTGTGGTAGGAATAATGCATGGGAAATGACAGTCACTTTCTTTTTTCAATGGCAGTAGCAGTTATTTAGCAAGGATTGATGAAAAATTAGTCTTGTTTTTGAAGTTAAAGAGAGAAAAGTTAAAGAGTTTAATGAAAACTACCACTATAGACTATTCTTCCACACGATTCACATTTATCTATTAGCATTGTAATGTTCTAGTGTTTTATTCAGAATATATCATAGTTCTCAATTTTAACTAATAAAATGTAATGGTTTTTCGTAACAAAAAAATTGCTAAGTATTTATAGAGGAGAATTTCTGGCATTTTCTTTTTTTTCTGAATGTACTTTTAGACAGACATTTTGTTTTTGCTTTGTGAATTTTATCCATCTATTAAATTTTTTTTCAGATTTTTGTGTTATTTAATTATTTTCTTGAGATTCTAGCTCTGAATTTTAGTTACTATATATCAGATATACATTTTATCAGAAAAATTGGTTAATAAGCACTTTGATTTATTTTATCTTTTTCCTGCTATTCTATTTCTTCAATATTATATAAAATAATAATGATAAATCTTTTTATTACAGTGAGTGATTTGGGATTTTTTTTATTTTTTATTATCAGCCATGAAACCTTCTCAGGGGTCTGGTAGTTTTGGAGTCATTCTGGGCAGTAGGACCTCACAGAAGGAAACCAATAGGCAGCTTTCTTATTCGGACAATCAGGTATGTTCATTTGAATCTTTTTGGCTTTTTAAAAAAAATGATAATCATAGGTAGACATCATATAAGGTAGTTGCAGAAAGAATTTAGACTGTAATGCCTAATATTTTTGGCATTGTCACAAGGGTATTTTCCATATATCTGAAATTTATTGGTTTAGCTATCTCAATCTGTTCAATTATTTTTATGAAAATCTTTCTAAGATTGGTCACATTCTTCCCTTTTTACATATAGTTTTACTAAACACAACTTAACCTTTGCTTGATACCTCATGGTCAACATTGTGAACCACAGTATTGTTTTTAAAAGCATAGCTTTGGAGTTAGATGTGGGTTCAAGACTTGGTGCTGCCACTTAGCTATGGGTCATTGGGAAAGTTCCTCAAGTTATCCGGAGCCTCAGTACCCATCTGTAAAATTGAAACAGCAATAATATTTCAAGGGTTGTTAAGAGATAATGGAGGTAAAAGTGTTTAGCCCACTGTATATATAGACTGTATACTAACAGCTCTATAAATGCTTGTTGGTATGATTTCTTTAATGCCCTTTGGGTCTATCCTAAATTATGAACTTTGCCTTTACACTACATGATAACAGACTGTTTTGTTGAGGTCTTCTGTTTGCTTTTTAAATAGTTTTTCTTTTATAAATCTTATGCAGCCAGCTGTGAGACTTGCTCTGCACCAGTAAATAATCTTATCACAATTTAACAGTCCTTATGTCTCTCTTAATTTGTTTTGCAAAGGGAAACAAGGCATAAAATAAGAGAAACTCTGAAGCCCTTTTGTAAGTAAATTTATGAGTTCCCTTTGGCTGTGCAAAGAGGTTATTACTTTGTGCATTTACCAGATAAAGCAATGAATAAGATTTCATTTTTGTTAGGTCCTTTTTTTTTTTTTTTTTTTTGAGACAGAGTCTCACTTTGTTGCCCAGGCTAGAGTGAGTGCCGTGGCATCAGCCTTGCTCACAGCAACCTCAAACTCCTGGGCTCAAACAATCCTCCTGCCTCAGGAGGGACTACAGGCATGCGCCACCATGCCCAGCTAATTTTTTCTCTCTATATATATTAGTTGGCCAATTAATTTCTTTCTATTTATAGTAGAGACGGGTCTCGCTCTTGCTCAGGCTGGTTTCAAACTCCTGACCTCGAGCAATCTGCCCGCCTTGGCCTCCCAGAGTGCTAGGATTATAGGCGTGAGCCACTGCTCCCGGCCTTGTTAGGTCCTTTTTATAGGTTAGATTTTTGGGGAGACATTTTTATTAAGTATAATTGATGCACAGTAAAATGTACATATTTAAATATATTTGATATTTTTGGCTTATGTGTACACCTTTAAAGTCATCATCATAGTCAACATGATGAACATAGCCATAAACTTTTTTTTTTTTTTTTTTTTTTTTTGAGACAGAGTCTCACTTTGTTGCCCAGGCTAGAGTGAGTGCCGTGGCATCAGCCTGGCTCACAGCAACCTCAATCTCCTGGGCTCAGCGATCCTACTGCCTCAGCCTCCCGAGTAGCTGGGACTACAGGCATGCGCCACTATGCCCGGCTAATTTTTTGTATATATATTTTTAGTTGGTCAATTAATTTCTTTCTATTTTTGGTAGAGATGGGGTCTCGCTCAGGCTGGTTTCGAACTCCTGACCTTGAGCGATCCGCCCGCCTCGGCCTCCCAAAGTGCTAGGATTACAGGCGTGAGCCACCGCGCCCGGCCAGCCATAAACTTTTAAAATGTCTTTATCCTCCTTTGTAATCCTTCTCTCTGGTCCCTATTTCAAAGCAATCACTGATTTGCTTTCTGTCACTATAAATCATGTTGTATTTTCTGGAGTTTCATATAGATGGAATCAGTGTGTAATTTTTGGAGGGGAGAGGAGTCTGGTTTCCTTCACTTAGCATATTAGAGGGCATTATACACACTAAGGATATATACTGATTTCTGAAATGTTTATTTTGATATTAAATGTATATATAATAGATTTTGATGTGAAATATTTCTTACTGTGGGGCAATGGTCACAATTTTGAAAAGATGCAAAACCGTATAGTATGTTATTTATGTAACAAAAAGAATAAAATATTGATTTGTATTTACATGGCAAAACAAGGGAAGAATACTTACAAGGAGTGGGAGAATGGGAAGTGGAAGAACTGGATGGATGGGGAGGAGGGATAGTGAGACTTCTCACTGTGTATGGCTTTTAAAATTTGATTTGTGAACCTTGAGAATTTATCACCCATTTGAAAATAAATTTAACTTTTTAAACCATTCATCCAGATGATATTAGAAGTTTTTATATTTCCTAAGATTATAATTCTGTAAAAGAAAGTAATTTGCATGTATTTTCCATAGAGAAACCATATAGCTCTTAATATAGAGATATAAAACTTTACTGGGTCGGGCGCTGTGGCTCACGCCTGTAATCCTAGCTCTTGGGAGGCCGAGGCGGGCGGATTGCTCAAGGTCAGGAGTTCAAAACCAGCCTGAGCAAGAGCGAGACCCCGTCTCTACTATAAATAGAAAGAAATTAATTGGCCAACTGATATATATAAAAAAAAAAAAAATTAGCTAGGCATGGTGGCGCATGCCTGTAGTCCCAGCTACCCGGGAGGCTGAGGCAGAAGGATCACTCGAGCCCAGGAGTTTGAGGTTGCTGTGAGCTAGGCTGACGCCATGGCACTCACTCTAGCCTGGGCAACAAAGCGAGACTCTGTCTCAAAAAAAAAAAAAAAAAAAACTTTACTGGCAGAATGTTTGTGTAAAGCACTGTTTCCTAACGTGTACATTGCTGTATTCTCTCTGAATGTTCTTGCTGTGTCTTTAGGGTAGATTCTTTGATTCATCTTTTGTCAGTGGACTCTCTCTCACCTTCCTTCTTCCCTTCGTTGCATATATTTATTTTATTCCTCCAGACTAGAACCCCCTCAAGAGTCATACGACTATTTAGTTGATTACACAGGACTTGGTATTTAAATTGTGACAAGCAAATGTTACTTTCTCTGCTTCTTAACTTAAAATCATAATTGGGGCCGGGCGCTGTGGCTCACGCCTGTAATCCTAGCTCTTGGGAGGCCGAGGCGGGCGGATTGCTCAAGGTCAGGAGTTCAAAACCAGCCTGAGCAAGAGCGAGACCCCGTCTCTACTATAAATAGAAAGAAATTAATTGGCCAACTGATATATATATAAAAAAAAAAAATTAGCCGGGCATGGTGGCGCATGCCTGTAGTCCCAGCTACTCGGGAGGCTGAGGCAGAAGGATCACTGGAGCCCAGGAGTTTGAGGTTGCTGTGAGCTAGGCTGACGCCACGGCACTCACTCTAGCCTGGACAACAAAGTGAGACTCTGTCTCAAAAAAAAAAAAAAAAAAAAAAAAAAAAAAATCATAATTGGATATTTTTTCCTCCAAAGATTAGTTCTCATGCTAGTCACTAGAACCCTGTCTTTCTGTGTCTTTTTTTAAATTAGTAATTCAGAGCAGGGTTCTTGTCTTCTGCCTCCAGGTGTGCTGTAGAATTTTAAGTTTACAAGAATGCTATAGGAAAATAAGTGTCAAGCACAATTTCTCACACTGACTATATATTAGAATCACCTGGAATGCTTTAAAAAAAACAAACAAACCAAAAAACAGTACTGGTGAGTGAGCCTCACCCCAGACCAGTTAGGTTAGAATCTCAGAGATGTGTCTCCATTTGTATTTTTTTTTTTTTTTTTTTTTTTGAGACAGAGTCTCGCTTTGTTGCCCAGGCTAGAGTGAGTGCCGTGGCGTCAGCCTAGCTCACAGCAACCTCAAACTCCTGGGCTCGAGCGATCCTTCTGTCTCAGCCTCCCGAGTAGCTGGGACTACAGGCATGCGCCACCATGCCCGGCTAATTTTTTATATATATATCAGTTGGCCAATTAGTTTCTTTCTATTTATAGTAGAGACGGGGTCTCGCTCTTGCTCAGGCTGGTTTTGAACTCCTGACCTTGAGCAATCCGCCCGCCTCGGCCTCCCAGAGAGCTAGGATTACAGGCGTGAGCCACCGCGCCCGGCTCCATTTGTATTTTTAAAGCTTCTCATGTGAGAGTCACTGGTCTAGATGTATTCCAATTAATCTGAAGATTTAACTATCTCAAACTTTATTCTTACAGACCTCTTCAAAAAGAGGAAGTTTGGAAACTAAAGATGATATGCCATTGCGAAAAGTTCTTGGTAATCCAGGTAGAGGATCGATTAAAACTGTAGCAGGAAATGGAATAGCTGTTACCCGGACGGTTCCTTCTTTGACAGCTACATCAACACCTCTAAGATCAGGATTACTAGAAAATCGGTAGGAAAGACTTTTCTTTTCCTTATTCATTAGCTTTACCTGTTTATAAATGTCTTTTAGGCCTTTTAGAAAGATCAGTAATTTGAAGAGAAAGAAGTATAGAGCACATTTTTGGTAGATGATTATAAATATTTGTCATATATAGTTTATGTCAGTGATGTGGATTGAGCATGCATATATACAGTATATTTAACACATAAACTACCATGTGAGTTGTATTGAACTCATGCTAGTTTTGATCCTGGGGTCTGGGATGCATAGGTAACTCACATGTCTCTTCACCTTGGGAGCAGCGAGAACTATTTTTCAAGTTGCATATAACTCACACACAGAAAATAATAAAAAATAATTTTTTCATTAAATTAGAAAGGATCATTTTGTTTTTGAAGTTTTATTCTATTTCTGTAATAAAACACCATGGCCCCAAGGAAAAAAAAAATTATTTTTATTTATTTATTTTTTTTGAGACAAATCTCACTTTGTTGCCCAGGCTAGATTGAGTGCCGTGGCGTCAGCCTAGCTCGCAGCAACCTCAAACTCCTGGGCTTAAGCAATCTTCCTGCCTCAGCCTCCTAAGTAGCTGGGACTACAGGCATGCACCACCATGCCCAGCTAATTTTTTCTATATATATTAGTTGGCCAATTAATTTATTTCTATTTATAGTAGAGATGGGGGTCTCACTCTTGCTCAGGCTGATCTCGAACTCCTGACCTCGAGCAATCCGCCCACCTAGGCCTCCCAGAGTGCTAGGATTACAGGCATGAGCCACCATGCCCGGCCAAAAAAATCTTTTTCTAGTGTGGCAGTAGGTGTGTTAAATATGGTGTAGAGAATTAGATAACAGTAGTCATAGTGCCTGTCCTTGGGTGTGTTGGTTTATAATTTTTAATAGTATGAATTATGACTTTTTAAAATAACCTTTTTTTCCTTCTACTCTCTATAGGACTGAAAAGAGGAAAAGAATGCTATCATCTGGCTCAGAGTTGAGTGAGGATTACCCTAAGGAAAATGATTCATCATCGTAAGTTGCTTTAAGAGCCTTTATGACACTAGATCAGTGTTTCTTATACTGATAATTATAACCACTGGGGAATACTGGGGGAGTGGTGTTTAATTTATGAGACTTCCAAAGATAGGAGAGCAGGATTTAAAGTGTTTGATGACCGTAAACTGTAGGCTCAACAGAGAGGGTATTTGGCCACTGCTATTGCTTTGGTCATTTCATCGCATTTCCCCTAGCCTGCCTTTTTAAATCTGCAATAATTAGGGGAAGAATAGAACGGAAGAACTCTAACCAGGTGTTTCTTGCAGGCTGCTGTTTTTAGTGTGAACCCTTTCCTTCTTTCTTCCCTTTATGCTTAATTTTAAAATTTTTATTCTTTCTTGCTTTATTCATATAAAAAGTCAACCTAGGGGTAAAAGGTTGTGAACCTACATGGATTCTAAGCAAGGAGCATTAATATTTCAGAGATGTTTTCTTGGTTGAACAAAAGGGAATAGTTCTGTAGCAGGACCGTCACCAGCTCATAATCCTCTTCCTCCTCGTGTGAGGATTATTATTATTATTATTTTTTGGTTGGAGAGAAAACTTATTACATAGTTAATACCTCAGATAATATCTTAACAGAAATCAGTTGATAGTCATTTAACTGGTATTTGAGGTAAAGGGCTCACCAGAAAGGAGTTGGAAAAAAGCCAAAGAAACTTTGTATTAATTGGTTTACTGCTGTAACAGGTATAAAAGTCTGGGTAGGGAATAGGACTGGTATCTAAAACTATAGTCACCCTGGACTCAGATTCCTTCTATCTTATTGATCTACCATCCTTAACAAGTAGCTTTCATTTTGTGGACATTCTCCACTCTCATGTTTCTATTCCTACTAGTGGAAAGGAGCAAAAGGAGGGCATACTGCTTTTGCTGGAAATTGTACACACTGCTTTTGTGCGTGTCACAATGGCCAAAACTTAGTCACATGATTATATCAAGTTATGAGAAATATGCTTAGCCAAAATTTAACTATTATGGCACAAGGGTACAATGTTTATTTGGGGACAACTATCTGCTTACCCCTCTGGCCACTGAAATACCCCATTCACCATTCTTCCTGTACGTAGAACACTCTTACCCCCATACTAATGGAGACAGGTTCCAAGTCTCATGTGAACATCATATCCAGCTCAGAGTCTAGGATCTCTGGGTGATCTTTCTCTCAGGATGTAGTCTTCTTTATAAGACTTATTTATAAGGTCCAAATGTGCCTTGAACCATGTCCCTCATGGTCTCATGTCTAAAAACTAAAAGGCAAGTAAATCGATATTGCCCACTCCCAAGCACATGCACCTGTTATTATACATAGCCAGAATAGTAACAGGATAACCACAATAAAAATGTCTGTCAAAAGAGTTAATAAAAGGAAATTGGAGGAGTCTCTGGTCTATAGCAGTGTTAAAATCTTGCTGGTTAGAAATTGTGAGAACAGTGAAGACAGTGGAATAGGTTCCTAGTTAGCTCATCAGGCAGTCTGGTTCTGTTTTCTTGGAGAAATGCCCTTCCTCACTGTACTCCATAGATCCCTGGCTTTGTTCTCTGATAGGTTTTCCTTGTCTGTTTTCTTTGAAGCCCGTCACCAAAGTAGATTTTGAAGACTGTCTTCTTCCTTAGGGCCACATAGCTTTTGTAGCTTACTTATGAAAGTTTGGAAGTGTCCAGAGGTCTGAAAGATTCTTTAAAGGTAAAACAACCATGCTTTTATAGGCTTGAGAAAGCATTGGGGCCAGTATTTTTAATTTCGTTTTTTTGTTGTTGTTTTGTTTTATTTCAATACACTTTTTTATTTTGGAATAATTTTAGATTTTTAAAAAAGTTGGAAAGATAATATAGACTGTCCTTGTAGGCCCCTTACCCAGTTTCCCCTAGTACTAATATCAGAGTTGTTTTTTGACAAAACTGCCTCTGTAGTTAACTCTTATCATTGCCTCAGTTTCTGAATCAGAAACAGTTGGATTTTTTTGACCCTATATGGTCTCAGATTATCATCAGGTAATTTTGATTCTAGGCTGTTGACACAAAGAGCTGTGTTTCTTTTCATCCATGATTACAAGCTGACTAGTCTAGCTTGAATTTATCTGTCTTGAATAGGACCATTCTGAAAGCAATAAGAAACAATAACACAGGCCGGTGTCCTTAATTGTCTTAATCTTTTCTCTTAGAGCTATAGGTTCAGTGAGTATGAGGTCTGCTTTTCAAGACATTACAGATGACAGTTTTTTTTTTTTTTCTTTTAACTTGGACATTGACTTGGAACAGATGACAGTTTTTATCAAATATTTTGCTGAGGCATAATAATGATCACCAGCTTTCCAGTTTGTAATATCTATGTCCTTATCCTCTACCCTTCTACTAAACCAGTGCCACATATTTTAAGTTTGTTATGACAGCACCCCACTTTTAGTAACAAATTTATATATTCAACAGCTAGTTGTAGGGAACAAAATTCATAGCCAAATTATGCACAAAGGTATTTGCACACAATGAGTATTAAATGGCTTACAGAATCATTAGGAGAGCTGAAAAGATACTCTATATTAGAGCTCTATATTAAGTTTTCAGGAATGATTTTGAGAGCCATGCCCCAGAGCAGGTCTCCAAAGATGTTTCTGGCTATTCTGTCATGAAGCCAACATCTGAATTGGATTCAAATCTTGGCCACTGCCAAGATTTGAAATCCTGTACAGAAAAACCAAGATGATATTTAACATTAGAAATAGCAGAACAGTAAGCCCTCTACCTTACACTTTCCAGATGTTACATGTAATAGCTTTATTTTAAATGTCATCCAGAACATAAACTAGGAAATGTAGGGTTTTGTTTTGTTTTTTAAAGCATTTTTGTTTCTATACAACATGGAGGTACACTAGAAGGTGGCTGTAGTGGGCTGGTTGCATGCCAGTCCACCACATTCAGCACACTTGAGAAGTCCCAGTTGCACTTGGAATTTTATCTAATGGGCGCTATGTTACTCATTCTTGTTCTGGGCCAGTAATACTTTTTACAGCATCCCATTTAGATTTTTTGAAGTTTGGGCTCCCTAGAAACAGACCCAAATATACTTTTACAAGTGGCTTATAAGAAAGTGCTCACTGGAGAGACGAATACCACCAGAATGGGGGAAGCAGGTCAGGGAAGGGGGAGGAAGACAAGCAAGAGTGTGATCTCAAGTGAAGGGCTTACAGAGACGAGGCTGCATCTTAATCCAGCCAGGGAACTCTGGGGTTATACCAACTTGAGGCAAGGAAGCTAGGCTTTCCTATTCACTGGTAGACAGTCTTTGGTTACCAGCTGCCCTGGTGGGTTTTGGCTTTGTCCAGTGAGCAAAATGTTTTAAGTAGCTCAGATATAGTCCTCTGAAGATCTATAGGTGCTTGACTGTTGAAATACGTTGAAAACACAGAGTCTGGGGGTGTGAAAAGAATAAAAAATGATCTTAAGGACTTGGATGGAGCATCACCATTGTCCACTCATAGAGATGGTACTATAGTTCTCCCTCCCTCCTGCTTATATCATTTAGATCCACTCACATCTTATGTTCATTCTATCTTGTCACAGATTCTTTTTTTTTTTTTTTTTTTAAGACAGAGTCTCACTCTGTTGCCCAGGCTAGAGTGCTGTGGCATCAGCCTAGCTCACAGCAACCTCAAACTCCTGGGCTCAAGCGATCCTTCTGCCTCAGCCTCCTGAGTAGCTGGGACTACAGACATGCGCCACCATGCCCGGATAATTTTTTCTATATATATTTTTAGTTGTCCAGCTAATTTCTTTCTATTTTTAGTAGAGACAGGGTCTCACTCTTGTTCAGGCTGGTCTTGAACTACTGAGCTCAAGCAATCCTCCCACGTGGGCCTCCCAGAGTGCTAGGATTACAGGCATGAGCCATCGTGCCCAGCCTTGTCACAGATTCTTCACACTGATGTTTCCCAGTTCTAGGGGAGAATATTACAAAAGGAGTCTTTTAGTGGGATAAGATACAGTGTGTTCCTGCAAATGGCCTTGAGGCTGTAACTGATATTGTTATGTCCTCCTTTTACTATCCATTCTAGATTTCTTGCATCCTCTACTAGCACTTCTACTGGTCTTGATAGTTTGTCTGTTGGCGTGACTGAGATCTTCATCTTTGAGGGATCTGAGCCTCTGGCCACCCTATACTTGTCAGGCTGTGGTTGCTATAATTGCCCATTACAATTATATGAGAACCATGCTATCACTGAGCATGAGTACACTAAGAGGTATCCAAGTAAGTCCCCTCTATTCCAGATATATTCCTCTAAAGTCATTACCACTGTCCGTATGGTAACTCCTTTTTTGCCTGTTGAACTGCCTGCATAAGGATCTCGAAATGACTAGGTAGCAGCTGTAACTTTAGGTTTAATTGTTCTCTTACTGTGCCTCTTGGTGAAAAAGTTCCCTCCCATGGGAATCAGGACCTGCAAAACCTAAATTGAAGAGATGGGAAACACAAAATGTCCAGGTGAATTATTGAAAATAATAGTGTTAGTCAGATGCAGTAGTATGTGCTTGTAATCTCAGCTATTCAGGAGGCTGAGGCAGCAAGAGTTTGAGACCATTCTGGGTGATATATTGAGATCCCATCTCATTAAAAATATAATAATTTTTTAAAAGATAATAATAGTGAGTGGGGCCACTCCTACCTACTTCTTGATTCTGGACCCATATATTCTCTCTCCTTTTTTTTTTTTCTGTTTTTTTTTTTTTCTTTTTGTTTACAGAGAGTATTGCTATATGATCTTTTCTTGATTTAAGGTATATATTATAGCTTGAAGGGCATCTTATTCCTAATGAGATTTTTTTTTTTTTTTTTTGAGACAAGGTCTCATTCTGTTGCCCAGGCTAGAGTGCAGTGGGGTCATCATAGCTCACTACAGCCTCAAACTCCTGGGCTCAAGCAATCTTCCCACCTTGGCCTCCCAAATTGCTAGGATTTCTGGTGTGAGCCACTGGGCCTGGCCAAGATCATCTTTAAACTGCACTTCTATTTTTTTTTTTTTCAGGGTCAAAAAATATACATTTATTTTATTCTTAGGGTTTAGAGTACAAAGTTTGACAGTTATTGGATTATTGATTGTGTCATTACTATTAATAGGATTTTAAGCTATACTTTTAAAGGGTATTGCAGTGAATTATCAGGCCAGCAGCTTTGGGGTAATACTGTCTGTATGTGGCAAGACCAGTGGATCCTGTGGTCATGTGCCCTTATTGTACCTCCTTTTCTGCAGAGTGGACTCCTTGTTCTAAGATAATAATATATGAGTTTTCATTTCAGTGAATGAGATACTTTTCATGAGTCCTTGGATAGTAATGCTGGTCAAAATACTAGGAGCAGGAAAAGCATGATTTTACCATTATCCATGGTTTTACTTTCTGTGGTTTCAGTTACTTGAGTTCAGCCTTGGTCCAAAAATAGTAAATGGAAAATTCCAGAAATAAACAATTCATACATTTTAAATTGCATGCTATTCTAAGAAGTATGAAATCTTCAGCTATCTCACTTCATGCCTTTGTTGCTGTATATGCCACCCACTCGTTAGTCATTTAGTAGCTGTCTCAGTTATCGTATTGACTATGGTGGTATCACAGTGCTTGTGTTCAAGTAACCCTTATTTTATTTAATGATGCCCCCAAAGCACAAGAGTCGTGATGCTGGAAATTCATATGTGCCAAGGAGAAGCTGTAAAGTGCCTCCTTTAAGTGAAAAGGTGAAAGTTCTCGACTTAATAAGGAAAGGAAAAAAATCGATGCTAAGGTTGATAATGTACAGTAAGAACAAATCTGTCCATGAAATTGTGAAGAAGAAAAAAGAAATTCATGCTACTTTTGCTGTAGCATCTCCAACTGCAAAAGTTATGGCCACGTATGTGATAAGTGCTTAGAAAAATTGGAAAAGGTATCAGATTTGTGCATGGAAGACATGAGCAGAAGGGTGTTCCAATTGATGGCAATTGAGTTGAGTACCATCCATGGTTTCAGGCATTCACTGTGGATCTTGAAACTAAGAGGATCTGCTGTGACCTAGAATGTGGGGCAGTCCTAGTAAGTATTAATTGCTGTCTTTTCTAGGGTGGATGTAATTAATTTGCCACCAAATCACTGATTGCTTTCCTCAAGGGATATTGGATCATAGGCTCAGCATCATTGCTGCTAACCAACTGGACATTCAGCAGCAGCAGTAGCTAACCCTTGGTGAAGCAGAGACCTATGCTTAGCTTCCATCTCTGCCATCTTGGCTGTTTTATTATTCATTGGCCCACTGTGGAATTATTGGAATGGCTAATGATAGATTGTGACTGATATCCAGTGGACAGTTTGTCTTTCTGATTGTTTAGTGTCCCTTTAGTGTTGTTTTCTGGTGAGCATTAACATGTGAAATAGATCTTCACTTTTCATAAACACTCTGATATGTCTGTTCATATACCTTTTCATGAATTTCTCTGTGATCTTCCAGGCATGCTCCTTCCAGGTCTCTGACCAACTAGACCATTTGCCACCACCCAGTAGCCCATGACCTCCTTCTCTTTCCACACAAAGTAGATGATGATGTGTACCTCTTAAAGCTCTGTACAGTGCAAGATTTCCTCTCACCACTGTCTTTCTAGGCAGTCTCTTAGTAGGGCTACAGTGCAGCAGTTGTTCATTTTCAGTTTTTTATCATTGGATAAAGGTGACCCATCCATGAATCAGGCCCACATTTATTCCTCTTCTTTCAACTTGTAGGGGAATGTCCATAAAGCCTGTTCTTGTTATCTATTCCTACTTACTTGGGCCCAATCCCAGTATACTTGCTTGTATTTTATGATGGATTGCTGCTGTACTCTTTTGATTTTATGACTTCATGGATATGACAGCACCCAGCTCATGATGGTTAGCTCTGGTTGTATAGTCCTTTGATGATGAATAGTCAGATGCTCACTCTCTTCCAGGGCCTAATATGTAAGAATAGTATGCTATACTTTATGGATGAGGTGTAATTTTCTGCTATAAACGGCATGGTCTTGCTCTAGAAAACTAAGGTTCTGGAATGCAACTCTCCCATGGGTGAGTGACTCTACACAATGTCTTTTTCCTTAAGTTGGTAATTGACTTAATTGAGCCTGTCATCATCTCTCTTGAGCAGATCAGTACTTGTAACAACAACCAACCTGTTCTATGGTCTTTATGATTATTATTTAATCCATATCACTTGTATCAGTTATCTATTGTTGTATTAACAAGCTGCTCCAAAATTTAGTGGCTTCAAATAGTAACTATTATTTTGTATGGCTTTATGGTCACCCAGTTGATTCTGTTTACCTGGGCCCAGTGTGACTGATTGTGCCTGGATACTCTCATTTTCTCATGCATCTCTGGTCAGTAGATGAGTTTACTAGGGTTTGGCTGGTCTAAGATGTCCTCATCCATGACTGGGCATTGGCTGGTTATCATTTGGGGTGATGAGAGTGATTGGGCCATGTATCTTTCACCATCTAGCACACAAGCCTGAAATTATTCACATAGCAGTGGCAGGGTTTCAAGAGAGTGAGTGGAAAACCTGTAAGGCACCTTTAGGTTTAGGATCAGAACTCATACAGTTACTTCTCTCACATTCTTTTGGTAAAGGAAATCGCAAGACCAGTTCCATTAAGAGATGGAGAAATAGACTGTACTTCTTGAAGGGAGGCTTGGATATAGGGAGTAAAATAATTTGGGAGATTTTTAAGACAACTTTATTGAGGTACAATATACATACCATAATATTCACCTATTTTAAGTGTATAATTCTATGATTTTTAGTAAATTTACTGAGTTGTGTTACATAACCATAATCCAGTGTTTTTTTGTTGTTTTTTTTTGAGACAGAGTCTCACTTTGTTGCCCAGGCTAGAGTGAGTGCCGTGGCGTCAGCCTAGCTCACAGCAACCTCAAACTCCTGTGCTCAAGCAATCCTGCTGCCTCAGCCTCCCGAGTAGCTGGGACTACAGGCATGTGCCACCATGCCCAGCTAATTTTTTCTGTATATATTAGTTGGCCAATTAATTTATTTCTATTTATAGTAGAGACGGGGTCTCACTCTTGCTCAGGCTGGTTTTGAACTCCTGACCTCGAGCAATCCGCCTGCCTCGGCCTCCCAGAGTGCTAGGATTATAGGCGTGAGCCACCGCGCCCGGCCATAATCCAGTTTTAGAATGTTTCCATCACCCCATTAAGATTCATTGTATAGTCATTTTACTCTGTTTCTAAAATGTTAGAGATATTGTCTGAGCCATAGCCTCTTCTATCCCATCCTAATTCACCCCAGATGAAAATCTTAGCAGTTGGAACACTACTGGATACCAGAGGTATTACCACCAGCAGTAGGATTTCTGTTGCCATTGCTGAAAAGTGGTCCAATTCCAGAATCCTATTCTTAAAGTCCTTCCTAGGACTACTGCTAGTACCAGCTGTTGTTGAGAACATTCTCCAGAAGCAGTCTGAAATGGAGATTCATGTGCAAGTGAATTATTAAGGAGGTACTCCCAGGGGAGACCAAGAAGGGAGTGAGGTAGGCAGGATAGTGAAGGGCAGGAAATGAAGCATGGGTGTGATGTGACACAGAAGTCACCAAGGTCATGAAGGGTAGACTTCATCCTGATCCTAGAGGAGAAATCTATTTCTTCCACCATAAAGTTGTTATAATTCAAATCCAGGAAGCTGGGCTTCTGTACTTTTAGCACACCTGGCTTTACTCTGAGATTATAGGTAAAGTATCTCTAATAACTTGAGAGGAGTCCTCTGAAGAGCCCTAGGAACTGGCTATCAAAAACACACATAAGTTGCTGAGAGGGTGTGATAGGGAGGACACAAAAATGGAATCTGAGGGAATCTGGGTGGAGGACCTGAGCTCTCTGCTATGGGCTTAATTCATGATGATTCTCCTAAATTAGCACTTTTAACCAAAGAATGAATATGTATTTGAATGGCCACTCTACATGTGTGGTTTCAGGTGTTTGAGAATAATATGGTGGGGGGCGGTGGGAATGAGGCTTATTTAAGAAATTTTAATCTTGTGTTTATGAACTTAAAATATTTTAATCACTATAAACTGAAATAATGTTGACATTTAGTAAATACTATTTCAAATCATATAGAATATAAGAACACTTTGATTTTAATTCATTTTACATTTTAAACCTGTAAACTACCAAGCTTTAATAGTTTACTTTTTAATCAATTCTCTTGGTGTTAGTAGTTGAATCATTTCATCTGGTTTTGCTTTTGGCCAAGAAAATCTATATGATCTTGCTATCTCTGATTTGACTTTTGTATAAAGAAAATGCTTCTTTATTTTTGTTTAATTACCAGAGTCATCAATTGGATTAGCACTTGACTTGGTAGTGAAATGTTATCTTCATAATTCTCTCTCCTTTTTCTTCTCTCTTAAAAGATGGAATTTTGCTCTGTCTCCCACGCTATAGTGCAGTGGTGTGATCACAGCTCACTGCAACCTTGAACTCCTGGGCTCAAGCGATCTTCTCGCCTCAGCCTCTTGAATAACTAGTACTAGAGGCAAACACCACCACTCTTGGCTAATTTTTCTAACTTTTTTGTAGATTTGAGGTCTCACTATCATAATTCTCATTTGTTTAAGTCATCAACCTCTTGAGGCTTTAACAACTTTGTCGCCTGACTTTCAAGTATATCAATGGATTTAGCACTTGAAATGTAAATTTTTTAATGACAACTATAAAATTTGGAACAATATGTTTATATACCTATACTAATATTGTTTTAAACTTATTCACTGTAGGAACAACAAAGCTATGACAGATCCCTCAAGAAAGTATTTAACCAGCAGTAGAGAAAAGCAGCTGAGTTTGAAACAGTCAGAAGAAAATCGGACATCAGGTAAGTGTTTGTTCTTATGATAAATGAGATTCTCTTTATATGATGTATTGTATTAGATTAGAAATAAAAACCTAAACCGGGACATATATATCTTCATTATTCAGGAATACTGTGTAATCTGGTACTAGTTTTTGGACACCAATTTTTACCAAGGACTTGGCTAAAATATTTTACATTATTAGAAATATAAGGGAACTTATATTTGGTTTAATAAGAATCCAGTCTTTACCTTCTTTTCTCATTTGAATGCCTAGAATTATGCTCTTTCGTTGTCAGAGTACCTGAAACAGAATGAATCAGAGCAGTAAGGTGATTGAAATTAAAGTTCATCAGTGTTGTTTCTTATTAGAAGCTTCAGAAGATCTTGAAATTATTGCCTAAATATAGTAGCAGTTAAGCTTATCTTGTACCCTGTTTTTACAAAAACTAAAAGTTAGACTTTCTGTGAATTTTTGTCTCATGTTTCCCACACTTACATATCTGTCTGATCCTCTAAAATGTTTAGAGATTAAACTGAAGCAAGCTAAAATATGGCATGATTTTGATAAATTGGTAGTTTAAGAGAATCCGGTTGATCAGGACTCTAAGAATATTCTCTTTTTAGTGGTTTGGGTTTGTGACAATGACTCCTACAGAAAGAAGCATCTCAAATATGTCTTAACCCCTGAAACAATAACACTTACTTAGAAGATATAAACTTCACTTGTTGGTATTCAGCTTTATTGGTATTCAACTTGTATTGAAAAAACAGAAAACTTAAAGATGTTGTAAGTCTTAACAATGTTGAAGTTAAGACATTTATTGCAAAAGTGGAAAGAAGTGGGTGGTCAAGTAATAAGATTGATGTGGAAAGAAGTGGATGGTCAAGTAGTAAGATTCATGGAACAAAATGTAGAAATTTTAAGTGTATTGAAGTTATAGAGTTAATCAGTAGAAGAACTAAAGTAATACAACTAATAATTGGTTGGAAAGAGGAGAACAAGAGTAGGGATAATGTAAATGAGAAACTTCTAATTTTCCATAATAAGGACTCAACTAATATTGTTTAAGATGAATAAATCAAGAAAAAGTAGAGTGCACCCTCCCCCCCCCCCAGCGCTGCTGGGCCTGCAAGTCAGTGTGGAGCCATGAAAGCGGGTCTCTGTTCGGCAGGATAGGGTTTGTTAAAGTTGTCAAGAATAGGCCTACTTAAGAGATACCAAGTGAAATTCAGAAGACGACAAGAGGGTAAAACTGATTACTATGTTCAGAAACGTTTGGTGATACAGGATAAAAATAAGTGCAACACACCCAAATACAGAATGATAGTTCGTGTAACAGAGACATCGTTTGTCAGATTGCTTATGCCTGTATAGAAGGGGATATGATAGTCTGCGCAGCTTATGCACACGAACTACCAAAATATGGTGTGAAGGTTGGCCTGACAAATTATGCTGCAACATATTGTACTGGCCTGCTACTGGCCCACAGGCTTCTCAGTAGGTTTGGCATGGATAAGATCTATGAAGGCCAAGTGGAAGTGACAGGAGATGAATACAATGTGGAAAGCATTGACGGGCAGCCTGGTGCTTTTACATGCTATTTGGATGCAGGCTTTGCCAGAACTACGACTGGCAATAAAGTTTTTGGGGCCCTGAAGGGAGCTGTGGATGGAGGCTTGTCTATTCTTCACAGTACCAAACGATTCCCTGGTTATGATTCTGAAAGCAAGGAATTTAATGTTGGAAGCACATCATGGGTCAGGATGTTGCAGATTATATGCGTTATCTAATGGAATAAGATGAAGATGCTTACAAAAAATAGTTTTCTCAATACATAAAGAACAATGTTACTCCAGACATGATGGAGGAGATGTATAAGAAAGCCCATGCTTTCTTACGAGATAATCCAGTCTATGAGAGATAATCCAGTCTATGAGAAGAAGCATAAGAAAGAAGTTAAGAAGAAGAGATGGAACCGTCCCAAAATGTCCCTTGCCCAGAAGAAAGATCGGGTAGCTCAAAAGAAGGCAAGCTTCCTCAGAGCTCAGGAGTGGGCTGCTGAAAGCTAAACCAAACTGCAACTTTTTTATGAGGATTTTTGAGAAACGTCAGACAATAAACTTGTTGAATAAGCAAAAAAACATTAGAAACATTATCTAGCACTGGAAGAAATCAGAAAAAGTTTTAAAAAATGGTTAGAGCCGGGCACAGTGGCTCACGCTTGTAATCCTAACACTCTGGGAGGCTGAGGTGGGTGGATCGCTCGAGGTCAGGAGTTTGAAACCAGCCTGAGCAAGAGCGAGATCCTGTCTCTACTATAAATAGAAAGAAATTAATTGGCCAACTAATGTATAGAGAAAAAAATAGCCGGGCATGGTGGCGCATGCCTGTAGTCCCAGCTACTTGGGAGGCTGAGGCAGTAGGATTGCTTGAGC
Source organism: Microcebus murinus (assembly GCF_040939455.1). Taxonomy (NCBI): domain Eukaryota; kingdom Metazoa; phylum Chordata; class Mammalia; order Primates; family Cheirogaleidae; genus Microcebus; species Microcebus murinus. The sequence continues at coordinate 88,946,242 of NC_134111.1, read as the reverse complement.
CCAGGAGTTTGAGGTTGCTGTGAGCTAGGCTGACGCTACAGCACTTACTCTAGCCTGGGCAACAAAGCGAGACTCTGTCTCAAAAAAAAAAAAAGAAAAAATGGTTAGAAATTAAAAGCAAAATGTGTAGACCTTTGGGACAGGGAAGTATTGCTTTGTTATTAGAACTTTTTCCACAGTATTTGATCTTTTATACATGCATATATACAGGCATACCTTGCAGATATTATGGATTTGGTTCCAGACTACCAAAAGCTAATATTACAATAAAGCAAGTCACACAAATTTTTTGGTTTCCCAGTGTGTATAAAATTATATTTATTTATACTTTAGTCTGCTAAGTGTCCAATAGCATTATGTAGGAAAAAACAATGTGCATACATTTAAAAATACTTAATTTAAAAATACTAAATTGCTAAAAAATGCTAATAATCACCTGAGCCTTTAGCAAGTCATAATCTTTTCATTTGTGGAGGCTCTTGCCTTGATACTGATGGCTACTCACTAATCAGGGTAGTGGTTACTAAAGGTTGGGATGTCTGTGGCGATTGCTTAAAATAAGACAACAATGAAGTTTGCTGCATAAGTTGATTCTTCCTTTCACAAAAGATCTCTCTGTAGCGGGTGATACCCTTTGATAGCATTTTATCCACAGTAGAATTTCTTTCAAAATTGGAGTCAGTACTTTCAAACCCTACCGATGCTTTTTCAACTAAGTTTATGTAAGATTCTGAATCCTTTGTTGTCATTTCAACAATGTTCACAGCATCTTCACTAGGAGTAGATTCCATCTCAAGAAACTGCTTTCTTTGCTCAGCCAACTTCTCATCTATTTTATAAAGAGATTGCCGCAATTCAGTCATGTCTTCAGGCTCCACTTCTATTAATAGTTTTCTTGCTGTTTCTACCACATCTACAGTTTGCTTCCTCCACTGAATCTTGAACCCCCTCAAAAGTCATCCATGAGGGCTGATATCAACTTCTTACAAACTTCTGTTAAGTTTGCTATTTTAACCTCCATGAATGTTCTTAATGACGTCTTGAATACAGTGAATCCTTTGCAGAAGGTTTTCAATTGACTTTGCCCAGATCCATTAAAGGAATCTTCTCTATGGCAGCTATAGCCTTATGAAATTTATTTTTTAAATTATAAGACTTGAAAGTTGAAATAACTCCTTGATCCATGTACTGAGGAATGCATGTTGTGTTAGCAGGCATGAAAACAACATTAATCTCCTTGTACGTCTCTTAGCAGAGCTCTTGGGTGACTAGGTGCCTTTTCTTTCTTTCTTTCTTTTCTTTTTTTTTTGACAAAGTCTCACTCTGTTGCCCCGGGTAGAGTGCAGTGGCATCATCATAGCTCACTGCAACCTTAAACTCCTGAGCTAAAGCCATCCTCTTGTCTCAGCCTCCCGAGTAGCTGGGACTGCAGGTGCATGCCACTGTACCTGGCTAATTTTTCTATTTTTAGTAGAGACAGAGTCTTGCTCTTGCTAAGGATGGTGACCTCCTGACCTCAAGAGATCCTCCCACTTTGGCATCCTAGAGTACTGGGATTACAGGCGTGAGCCACTTTGCTTGGGCCTGATTAGGTGCATTTTCAATGAGCAGTAGCATTTTGAAAGGAATCTTTTTTTGTGTGAGCACTAGGTCTCAGCAATAGGCTTAAAATATTCAGTAAATCTGTAAATGCTGTAAACAGATGTGCTATCAATCAGGCCTAGTTGTTCCATTTATAGAGCATAGATAGGCAGAGTAGACTTAACATAATTCTTAAGGGCCCTGGGATTTTCACTATGGTAAGTGAGCATTGTCTTCAACTTCAACATTGAAATCACCAGCTGCATTAGCCCCTAATAAGAGTCAGCCTGTCCTTTGAAATTTTGAAGCCAGGCATTGACTTCTCTGTAGCTATGAAAGTCCTGCATGGCATCTTCTTCCACTATAAGGCTGCTTTCTCTACATTGAAAATCTGTTGTTTAAAGTAACCCCCTTCAGTAATTATCTTAGCTAGATGTTCTGGGTAATTTGCTATAGCTTCTATATCAGCACTTGCTGCTTCAACTTGCACTTTCATGTATGGAGATGGCTTCTTTCCTTAATTCTCATGAACCAGCCTCTGGTATCTTCCAATTTTTCTTCTGTAGTTTCCTTACTTCTCTTAGCCTTCATTGCATTCAAGAGAGTTAGGTCCTTGTTTTGGATTGAGCTTTGCTTTAAGGGAATGTTGTGGCTACCTTGATCTTCTACCTAGATGACTAAAACTTTCTCCACATCAGCAGTAAGACTGTTTTGCTCTATCATTCGTGTGTTCAGTGCAATAGCACTTTTAATTTCCTTCAAGAACTTTACCTTTGCATTCATAACTTGGTTAACTGTTTGGCAGAAGAGGGCTAGCTTTGGCGTAAAGTGAGAGATGTATAACTCTTTCTTTCACTTGAATACTCAGAAGTCATTGTAGGGTTATTAATTATTCTAATTTCAGTATTGTGACTCAGGAAATAGGGAGGCTCAAGAAGATAGAGAGAGACAGGAATGGCCAGTGGTGCAGTCAGAACACACAACATTTATCAATTAAGTTTGCCATCTTGCATGGGTATGGTTTGTGGTGCCCCAGAACAATTAACAAAGTAACACCAAAATCATTGACCACAGATCACCATAACAGATGAATTACCAAAATGCGACACAGAGACATGAAGTGAGCATATACTGTTGTAAAAATGGCTGGGCACAGTAGCATGTACCTATGGTCCCAGCTACTTGGGAACCTAAAGCGGGAGGATTGCTTGAGCCCAAGGAGTCCTAGCTTGTAGTACACTATGCTGATTGGGTGTCCCCACTAAGTTCGGTATCAATATGGTGACTTCCAGGGAGCTAGAAACCACCAGGTTGCCTAAAGAGAGGTGAACCAGCCCAGGTCAGAAACGGAGCAGGTCAAAACTCCCAGGATGATCAGTAGTGGGGTCATGCCTGTGAATAGTCACTGTACTCCAGCCTGGGCAACATAGCGAGACCCCATCTCAAGAAAAAGAAAAAATGGCACGGATTAACTTGCTCAAACTACTAGCATCACAAACCTTCAATTTGTAAAACAACGCAATATCTGCAATGCTCAATAAAGCAAAATGGAACAAAACAAGGTATGCTTGTATTACTCTGATTAAAAAAAGGAAAAAAAAGAAATATAAAGAGGCCCAGTGTGTAATTTATTATTAAGTGAGCTTGAATGGCTGATTGAGGAATTAAATTTTTCCTTTTTTCATTTGTTTTATAGGGCTTTTGCCTTTGCAGTCATCTTCCTTTTATGGTAGCAGAGCTGGATCCAAGGACTACTCTTCTGGTGTCACTAACCTAGACAGGTATGCATTGGTTATATGCCTTGTGAAAAACTTGAAGAGCTCTCATTTTCAGAATATTGAATCATGTAATAGCATAGGCTATGCATTATGCTCTATGTGAATATCCCAATTTAAAATAACAATGATGGAGAATCATAGAATCATGACATTTTAGTTAGGAAGTACTCTAGAAATGTTTTAGTTTGATCTCTTTTTAAAATTTTTCAACAAATGAATAAACTAAGGTCTAAGAAGATTTGTAATGAGGTTGTGACTGTCAGTGTTATTAGATTCTAGACCGGTATATTTTCCATTATTCCAAGTGATGAACATACTAAGATCTCTTCACTGAGACGTTTTTATGTTGCCTTTGTTGCCTATGCATTTGTTAAGCTACCATCCAAAAATTAAGGAGTTTTCTTTAAAAATCAGAAGTTTCATATCAGTATCTTGTATTGGAAAAGGCTAGTCAGAAATTTAATTGCTAATTCTATAGATATAGCTAAAATTTTTGTTAGATTTATTGGATATAAATATATAAGACAATGTATAAGCACTTGTTAAGAAGGTATCATCATGGAATGCAGCACAGATGTGTGATGGTTTTAAATGTAAAAAGGTTAAGGCTGGGCATCGTGGCTCAAATCTGTAATCCTAGCACTTTGGGAGACCAAGGCAGGAGGATTGCTTGAGGTCAGGAGTTGGAAACCAGCCTGAGAAAGAGTAAGACCCTGTGTCCACAAAAAATAGAAAAGTTAGCTGGGTGCAGTGGTGTGTGCCTGTAGTCCCAGCTACTCAGGGAGGCTGAGGCAGGAGGATCACTTGAGCCCAAGAGTTTGAGATTGCAGTGAGCTAAGATCACACCACTGCACTCTAGCCTGGGCAACAGATCAAGACCTTGTATCAAAAAACAAACAAAAAAAGTGGGGTTAATGGGGTCTGTAATATATATGCTATATGATGCCTATTAAGTCATATTTTGTTCATATTTTGTAGTAAAATTTAATTCAAAGTGGTATAAAAAAACAACTTGGTTATTTATATAAAATGATTAAGGTGAAGTAAAGAATTTGATATTTTATATTTAGGTGTATTCAGCCTTGGTTAGTAGCTCTCAAGCATTTATGGACTATGGAGATAATTAAGTTATTTGAATTTAAGAGAGAGGAAGCTTGACATTTCTGCTTGCTAGAAAAATCTTAAACCTAAGTAAAAAAAACTACCTAAATTTGGTTTTCAAATAATTTATTATAAATTATAAATTTCTTCCCAAAATAATAAAGTGAGCATATTCATCTCATGTAGGAATGATTAAGGAAAAAATTTTTTTTAATGCTAGCTTGCACTAAAGGTGAAAATTTTCATATCAGTGAGAAAACTAATACTGAGCAAACGCTGTGGCCATAAGACACAGACTAGAGTCAAGTTTGAGAGCTGGGACTTCAAAACTGACACAAGATTGGGAACTCAATGTAACTCCACCCAGAATTTGGATTTTTATGTGAAGCTACATGAAGCTGGGTATCTAGTAGAACAGCTCTCTGAGAGGTAGTTAGCAGGGCAAAACACTTCCATATAACTACCTGGAGTTGAAACCATAAATATGTACTGGTTGTGTGATGCTCCCTGAAGAGAGAACAAAGATGTGAAAATGGAATTTGCAATCATTGGCATCTGCTTTAGTGTTACTTGCATAGTGGCAAGAATTATGAACCACTGACATAAAGTCCTGCACAGGATAGAGGACCAGGCAGAGGAAACTGTTGTCAAGAAGGGGTGATCATTGAATGCAGCACAGAGGAAATGGTAAATATAAATGAAATTAAGAGACTTGTTTTGGGTTTGTCAGTTTACCTTCCATGTCTTAAGGGCAACAGAGTGAGAGTCTATCTCAAAAAAAATTATACACACACACACAATGTTTCAGTTAAAGAGATATACTGGATTTAAAGGAAGAAAAAATACATATGCTATGTAAAAGAGAAATAATTACAATATAAAGATGCAGAAATGTTAAAGGTGAAAAGATGGAAACATGCATTGTCCAAACTACAATATTTAGGGGTTGATAGTAAGGGATAAAACTAATAGCTAATGTTAACTTTTAGGGTAGAGGAATGTGGGATTGTGACTGGAGGGGGTCCTTGGGGGGTTTTGAACACGAATGTTTGTTTACATAAGTGATTGCTTTACAAAAATTTGTTAAGCTACACATTTGATTTGCATATACTTTTTCCACATGAGTATTCTATTTCACAGTATTTTTTTTTAGGTAAAAAACCAAATAGTGGGTAATACATGGTCTAACCAGACAATAAGTAATTTGGGAGCAATTATAGAAAAGTAAATCAGGCTGAGCACGGTGGCTCACGCCTGTAATCGTAGCACTCTGGGAGGCCGAGGCAGGCAGATTACTCAAGATCAGGGGTTCGAAGCCAGCCTGAGCAAGAGCGAGACCTTGTCTCTACTATAAATAGAAAGAAATTAATTGGCCAACTAATATATACAGAAAAAATTAGCTGGGCATGGTGGCGCATGCCTGTAGTCCCAGCTACTTGGGAGGCTGAGGCAGCAGGATTGCTTAAGCCCAGGAGTTTGAGGTTGCTGTGAGCTAGGCTGATGCCACGGCACTCACTCTAGCTTGGGCAACAAAGCGAGACTCTGTCTCAAAAAAAAAAAAAAAAAAAAGTAAATCATATTCCTGTCTCACAGCATAAAGAAAAGTAAACTTCCAAGTGGATTAAAGACTTGAATATGGGGGAAATAAAATTGAAAACGTTTAAGAGAAAATAAGAAAACATTTCTATGACCTTATAACAGAAGATGATTTCTTAAACAAGATGCAAAAACCGAAACAAGGAAATATTGATGAATTTAAGTACATTAAAAATATAAAACTTTGCCGGGCGCGGTGGCTCACGCCTGTAATCCTAGCTCTCTGGGAGGCTGAGGCGGGCGGATTGCTCGAGGTCAGGAGTTCGAAACCAGCCTGAGCAAGAGCAAGACCCCCGTCTCTACTATAAATAGAAAGAAATTAATTGGCCAAATAATATATATAGAAAAAATTAGCCGGGCATGGTGGCACATGCCTGTAGTCCCAGCCACTTGGGAGGCTGAGGCAGAAGGATTGCTTGAGCCCAGGAGTTTGAGGTTGCTGTGAGCTAGGCTGACGCCACGGCACTCATTCTAGCCTAGGCAACAAAGCGAGACTCTGTCTCAAAAAAAAAAAAAAAATATATATATATATATAAAACTTAGAATGTGTAATAGATAAAGAATTAACATGTAGAATATATTATATAAAGAATTACAAATCATTAAGAACCTAGTGTAAAACTAAGTGTAGAAAAGCAATTGAGAGAAAACAATGTTCAACTTTAGTAGTGATCAGGATAATGCAAAATAAAATAACAATGAGATCAAGTGTCACTATACTGGTAAAAGTTAAAACTTCTGGTACAAATTAGAAATGTAAACACATGAGGAAATGGAAATTCATTATTGATGGACATATAAATTGGTACAGCCTTTTGGGAAAACAAACATATATCTAGAAAAATTAAAAATGAAAATACACCTAACATTTCCACTTCCAAGCATATAAACCAAAGGAATTTCTCAAGAAGATTAGGGAAGAATGTTTGTTGTATTATTTGTAACAGTGGAAAAATGACTATAAATCTGTTTAAGATTAGGTAAACTAATGTAATATCCACAAAGTAGATAAAGGTGAATAAAGTGAAACTATATAGTTTTTCTGAAGCCACTAACTTGGATTATTCGATTGTAGGTCAAAGATGTACAGTATTATATACCTCTTCAGCTCTCTATGAACAACTTGGTAATTTGTATTTGTGGGGATTTCTCCCCAACTGATCATTATTACTGATATTTTCCAAAGTTTAAGATTTTTTTTCCTAGGCATTGACGTCATTGAATCTATGGGGGGGGGGGAATAGCATTCAAAAGTTTATTTTGCTTCTTCGTTATTTGTTCTTTTTTATAGGACTAATGTTTCAAGCCAAACTCCTTCTGCCAAAAGAAGTTTGGGATTTCTTCCTCAGCCGGCTCCTCTTTCTGTTAAAAAACTGAGGTGTAACCAGGATTACACTGGCTGGAACAAACCAAGAGTGCCCCTTTCCTCTCACCAACAGCAACAACTGCAGGGGTAGGTCAATTCTTTTACTTTCTTTTTGATGAAGTGATCCAACTGAAGTATGCTTTGTTGGTGTAAAAAATAATGAAAGGAGTCACATTAATTATAGTTCTAAAATAGTTAGAAATTAGATAACTTATTAAAGATTATTACATCTGTGAGTAATTTTAAGCCCATTATCTGGTCTCCAATTTTTTAACTTTTAAATATGTAATATTCATTTTAAAACAGAAAATGTGTATTCTCCAACCCATATACTTCATCCTACTTCTGAGATACGTATATATATATATATATATATATATATATATATATATCCTCAGCAGTACATTTATGGTTATATATTTTTTTCTTTTGAGACAGGGTCTCACTTTGTTGCCCAGGCTAGAGTGAGTGCCGTGGCGTCAGCCTAGCTCACAGCAACCTCAAACTCCTGGGCTCAAGCAATCCTCCTGCCTCAGCCTCCCAAGTAGCTGGGACTGACTATAGGCATGTGCCACCGTGGCCGGCTAATTTTTTCTATATATATTAGTTGGCCAGTTAATTTCTTTCTATTTATAGTAGAGACGGAGTCTCGCTCTTGGTCAAGCTGGTTTTGAACTCCTGACCTCGAGCAATCCGCCCACCTCAGCCTCCCAGAGAGCTAGGATTACAGGCGTGAGACACCGCGTCCGGCCGAGACCCTGTTTTAAAAAAAAAAACAAAACAAAGCTGAAATAATTTATAAGGCAAGAGAAATAGACTGGCATCAGATTTCTCAAAATCATTATGCAAGCCAAGATAACAGTGAACGTCATTTTCAGGAAACTTGATGAAAGATAGGTAAACAAAAATTTTTTACCAACCCAAGCTGTCAAAAATGCAGGCCAGAGAAAAGAAGTCTGGAAGTTTATGAACTTGGAGTGCTGTACATACTTGCTCTTCCTAAGGACTCTACAGAGAATTAGCTTCTTTGATCCAAGAGATGACTAGAATAACATTGAGAAAAGGTAGAGGTAAACATTTCATATGTTCAGTTGTAGACCTCAGATAAACAATGGTGGGGGTACATACAGAAGGTGTATAAACATCATGTCTTCTAATGAAGTAGTAAGATTGTACCTAAAAGAAAATGGGAGAAGAGAGAAAGGAAAATGTAGAGTAATGTAATTGATTGTTTCATAGTAATAGGTGTGAGTCAAAGGATGCTATTTAAAATGGACAGACTAGATGGTAAAAAAAAAAGGTTTAAGGGCTAGGCACAGTGGCTCAGGCCTGTCTGTAATCCTTAGCACTGTGGGAGGCCGAGGCGGGAGGACCACTTTAGCTTAGGAGTTCAAGACCAGCCTGAGCAAGAGTAAGACCCCATCTCTACTAAAAATGGAAAAAATTAACTGGGCATGGTGGTGAGCACCTGTAGTCCAGCTGCTTGGGAGGCTGAGGCAGAAGGATCACTTGAGCCGGGAAGTTTGAGATTGCTGTGAGCTAGGCTGATGCCATGGCACTCTAGCAGGGGCCAACAGAATGAGACTCTGTCTCAAAAAAAAAAAAAAAAAAAAAAGAAAAAGCAGTTACAGCAATATAAAAAGTCTAAATACAGATGTAGCCATTAAAACAAAAATTATAAGCTTCCTTAAAACCAAAGGAAACATTCCTAAAAGATAGAGAAATTAAAAAAAACAAAAACATAGCATGACAGAATTGAGACCAAACATATCAGTGACATCAATAAATGTGAGTGGGCTTAACCCATCTATTAAAAGAAAAATATTTTAAAGTTGTCTTATAAAGCAAAACCCAACTCTGCATAATAGGGATACAGCTAGAGCAGTAATTCAGTAGGGTAATGGAAATAATAAGAAAGCAGGGGCTGCAGTCCTAATACCCAATAAAGCAGAACTTAGGCCAGAAACTTGTGTATTAGGTCAGAAGTTTGTGTATTTTTCCTTCCAGCTCTGTCAGTTTTCACTTTTATTTTTCAATTTCAGTTTACATATATATTTTTTATTAGAGACAAGGTCTCTCTCTGTTGCACAGGCTCAAGTACAGTGGTGCAATCATAGCTCACTGCATACTCAAACTCCTGGGCTCAAGCAATCCTCCTGCCTCAGCCTCCCAAGTAGCTGGGCCTACCGATGTCACCATGCTTGGCTAATTTTTTTTTTTCTTTTTTTAAAGACAGTCTCCCTATGTTGCCCAGGTAGTGTGTAACTCTTGGCCTCAAGTGATTCTCCTGCTTCAACCTCCCAAATTGTTGGGATTACAGGTGTAAGCCACCCCACTCAGCCAATTATATGTTTTGTTTCCTTAGTTCTTACATATCCAAAACCTATTCTGTAGCTTGGATACTTGAAAGATAGATACAATCCTTGGGTCATACTTTCTTCCTCAGGTTTCTTGAAATGCTACTTTATTGTTATTTTGCTTTTTGTTTATTTGTTTTTGAGAAGTCTGATGACAGTCTAATTCATTTGCTCTTGTAAGTGATTTTATCTTTTTGCTTGAAGGCTCTGAAGCAGTTTTACTCTGGCTGCTTTTTAAGGTTTTTTTTATTTTAAGATTTTTTCAGCAGTTTTTTAATGATGTGCTTCATTTTGATTTGTGTTTCTCCTCAGGATTTGTTAAGCTTCTTGAATCTGTGAGTTTCTAGTTCTTATCAGATTTTGAATATTTTTAGTTATTAATTTTTCAGATTTTTTCTGACCCTTCCTTCTGGATTCCAGTTATTTATGATAGTTCATTTGATACTGTCCCACAGGTCACTGATGATCTGTTCTGTTGCTGTGACATTTCCTTCTGCAATATCTAATATGTTATTAATCCCATCCAGTGAGATTTTTATTTCAAATATTATGTTCTTCATCTCTAGAAGTATATCTTCCATTTTTATGCTTTTTATGTTCATGTTTTCATTTGATTCTTGATCATATAGATCATATTTTAAATACTTGTTTTAACATCTTTGTAGTTGTGTTTGTTTTGATACTTGTGTTTAAGTTCCTTCCTTCCTTCCTTCCTTCCTTCCTTCCTTCCTTCCTTCCTTCCTTCCTTCCTTCCTTCCTTCCTTCCTTCCTTCCTTCCTTCCTTCCTTCCTTCCTTCTTTCCTTCCTTCTCATCCATGTGATGTATTTAAGTTCTTTTGGGTTGAATCTAGATATTCTTTACTCTAAAGCTAATTTGCTTCCTTTCCTAAATCATGGCCCCTTTGAGGTATCTGTTAATACTCCATGAATTCATCTTGGTCTCTCCATTCTGACTGGTGGAAATTCAAACAATTTTAGGCCCTGCATGAGCTCTGGGAATTATTTGGCTAACAGCTCCCGAGTAATCATTCTTTTCCTTGAAATTCTTCTTGACTGGTGTTTCACCCTATGCAGGCATAGGTTGATTTTAGCCAAATATTCAAGCAGACTCCTATGTAGATTTCTGGAACTCTTCCTTTGTGTAGCTCCCTCGACTCAAGTACTCTGTCCTAAAAATCTTAGCAGTCTCAGCCTCCTGAACTTCGGTTTCTTTCAGCTCAACTCAGGGAGATTTCTGGACTCTGTAGGTCCTCCCTGGACTTCAGTTCACAAATTGGTCCCTGACAGAAAACCTGGGTTATGGTAGGGCTCACATCATTGGTTTTCCTTCTATTAGGGATCACAGTTTTGCACTGCCTATTGTCCAGGATCTGAAAATAGTTATTTCCTATATTTTTTCCAGTTTCCTCATTGTTTAAAGTGGGAGGGTTATTCCAAACTCTGATACCAACTTATAGTCAGAAGCAGAAGTTCTCTCAGATATTTGAAATTGACATCACCAGTGAACAGCACAAGAATATTATACATGTCTGGATGTGATGCCCTCAGGAAGACACAGTGTCACTATGTACTCTTCCAGCTTGGGCTGAATCTCATTGTGAGGATATAGCAAATCCAATAAGAGGAATATTGCATTAAAAACCAGGGTTAGGAGCTAGGCATGGTGGCTCACGTCTATAATCCCCAGCACTTTAGGAGGCCAGGGCAGGAGGATTGCTTGAGGCCAGGAGTTCAACACTAGCTTGGGCAGCATAGTGAGACCCTGTCTCTACCAAAAAAAAAAAAAATTAGCTGGGTGTGTTGGTGCATGCCTGTAGTCCCAGCTACTGGAGAGGCTGAGATGAGAGGATCACTTGAACCCAGAAGTTTAAGGCTATAATGAGTTATGATCACACCACTGCACTCTAGCCTGGGTGACAGAGCAAGAATCTCTCTCTTTTGAAAAAACCAAAACCAAACAAAAAAAATAGGACCGTATTCTTCAAAAATGTCAGTGTCATGAAAAGAAAGCTGAAGAATTATTCCAGATTAAAGGAAACTACAGAGATGTGAAAACATTGTGTGATCCTGGACTGAATCTTGTACTTACGGGAGAAATAGCAAAAGCTATAAAATATATTCTTGGGTAAATTGATAAAATTAGATTAAAAAGTATATTATATAAGAATATTGTGTCAGTGTTAAATTTACTGATGCTAATAACTGTTCTCTGGTTATTTATGACAATATTCTTATGAAATACACTCCGAAGTAGTTAGAATTAAAGGCATGTGATATATGCAACTTATTCTCAAATGGTTCAGGAAAAATATGTATAGAGAGGAGTATTAAATATAAAATGATGAAAGTACATGGTGCAAAAGATTAACAGTTGGTGAATCTGGATAAAGAATATTATTATTACAACTTTTCTTTTTTTTTTTTTTTCTTTTGAGACAGAGTTTCACTGTCTTGCCTGGGCTTAAGTGCCCTGGAGTCAGCCTAGCTTACAGCAACCTCAAACTCCTGGGCTCAAGTGATTCTCCTGCCTCAGCCTCCTGGGTAGCTGGGACTACAGGCACACACCACCGTGCCCAGCTAATTTTTCTATTTTTAGTTGTTTGGCTAATTTCTTTTTATTTATAGTAGAGACAGGGCCTCGCTCTTGCTCAGCCTGGTCTTGAACTCCTGAGCTCAGGCAATCCTCCCACCTCAGCCTCCCAGAATGCTGGTTTATTACAGCTTTTCTGAATGCTTAAAAATATTTCCAAATAAAAGGTTTAAAAATATATATGTACTTAGGAAAAGTGTTTGGCATTACCCATTAAAGCCAAACACATATAATTCTATGACCCAGTATTTTCCTTTTCTGAGGATATATTTAAGACAAATGAGTAAGTTATACTCAGTGAAAAACTTAAAATTATAAGAATGAATAGCTCTTTGAGTAAGCCTCCAGTCATGTTTAGCATTCATTTGAAATGTGTAATTTTCCATTAGATTAAACTAAGTTGTTATAATGTTATATCATAGTGGTTCTCAAAGTGTAATCCCTGTCAGCATGATCTGATAACTTGTTAGAAATGCACGTTTTTGCACCCTCTCTCTCCAGACCTACTGAATCAGAAACTTAGGTTGAGGTCGAGCAATATGTAGTTTAACAAGCACTCCAGGTGATTCTGATACATGCTAAGTGGAGAACCCCTACTACACTGAATATACTTCAGGAATTATTGTTGCCTTCTAAAGTACTATTTCTTTCATTTTCAGCTTCTCTAACTTGGGAAATACCTGCTATATGAATGCTATTTTACAATCTCTATTTTCACTCCAATCATTTGCAAATGACTTGCTTAAGCAAGGTATCCCATGGAAGAAAATTCCACTGAATGCACTTATAAGGTAATCGTTATATAATTTACTGAGTACCTTTTTATCTCATTAGTTATAGAATAATGGGATTTTAGACACTTAAAATTTTATGTGCCATTGTTAGTAATTAGTCTTTAAAATACCGTGCCGTCCAGTGTTGTATAAACATTTTGCTTTACCAGATGCTTGTCTCTTTTGTTTTACCAGACGCTTTGCACACTTGCTTGTTAAAAAAGATATCTGTAATTCAGAGACCAAAAAAGATTTACTCAAGAAAGTTAAAAATGCAATTTCAGCTACAGCGGAGAGATTTTCTGGTTATATGCAGAATGTGAGTACAAGTTGTTTTTAAACGTTTTAGAGATAGGGAAAATTGAAATGATATTAGTGTGTTTCTTGATTTTTATTTTAAAACAAGATTTATGTATATGTGTTCATCATAGGTTAAAATACCTGGGGAGTTATGGTAAGGTTCAGTGTGACTCTTCTATTGTGTTATATTTTAATATGCAAATGTAGTTGTCCAGTGCAAGAACTTCGGCTTTGTTAGCTACAAAGCCTATTTTAGAAAAGTTAACTGGTTTTTTTGTGTGTGTGTGTGTATTTTTTTCAGTAAAGTGAAGATTCATTCATTCATGCTAATGCAACTGATAGTTAAGAAAATAAAGTTAAGAATGTAAAATATGTCATTTGTTTTTATTCATAAAATATGCACCCCCAAATCCTTATTAAAATAAACCTGACCTTGCTGACATATGTCATTGACTTCCAAGTGCTTTAGTTGTATCACTCACAGTGTAAATAAACTATTATGACAAGAAATGTTTGATCTTATTAAGAATATTATTGTCTTCTTAGGATGCTCATGAATTTTTAAGTCAGTGCTTAGACCAGCTGAAAGAGGATATGGAAAAATTAAATAAAACTTGGAAGTCTGAACCTTTTCCTGGAGAAGAAATTTCACCAGATATTTCTGCTACCAGAGTATACACTTGCCCTGTTATTACTAATTTGGAGTTTGAGGTTCAGCATTCCATCATTTGTAAAGCGTAAGTAATCTTTAAGCAAAAAGTTTTCCCCTTTTAATTCTTCATTCCACGTGATTAAAACTTTCCTGTGACATACCAAATGCTATGAATTCTTATCTTCCTTCCTATGTTGTGGGGAAAACATCAACCCACAGATTACACCAAACCTCTTTTTTCAGAGTCTTAATCTTTCTATAAAAATGCTTGTTGGAGTGAGAACTGAGGATAATTTAAATACTTTGTTATATGCTTTAGTATTAACTAAGCAGTTCATTTTGATCTGTAGGGTTTTTTATTCTTTACATCGCTGTGTGGTATAGCGAGTTATTTGGGAATACTTGTTTTTCTTATCTTTTTCACTGGGAAAAAGCCCTGCTTGTTACTTGCCTTTTTTTTTTAACTAAATTTACCAAATAATTTTTCCTAAAAATGTTTTTTTGACAAAATAGGTCAAAATTTGAATTCTTGGCCGGGCGCTGTGGCTCACGCCTGTAATCCTAGCTCTTGGGAGGCCGAGGCGGGCGGATTGCTCAAGGTCAGGAGTTCAAAACCAGCCTGAGCAAGAGCAAGACCCCGTCTCTACTATAAATAGAAAGAAATTAATTGGCCAACTGATATATATATAAAAAATTAGCCGGGCATGGTGGCGCATGCCTGTAGTCCCAGCTACTCGGGAGGCTGAGGCAGAAGGATCACTTGAGCCCAGGAGTTTGAGGTTGCTGTGAGCTAGGCTGACGCCACGGCACTCACTCTAGCCTGGACAACAAAGTGAGACTCTGTCTCAAAAAAAAAAAAAAAAAAATTTGAATTCTTTTTAACTTTTGCTTTCCAGCCATATTTACAGTAATTATTTAGATTTACTTTCTACATTTAATTAATTTCCATGCTCATCATCATGACTTCTATACCATACAGTTTACTTCAAAAGATTTTATTTTGATTAATCTTCCAGTCATGTTTAACCACTTCGGTACAAGCGTCGACTATAGTCGATAGCCACAGATGAACCAAACGTCGACTTTAGCCAACAGCCGTGATATGACTTTTCTAATTTTTCATTTATCAAAATAAAATTGTAAACATTTAAAAATAATGTAATAAAAACATATATGTATATGTTACCTATTCTGATTTACATTACAAGTAAAGCTGCCTGTAAAGTAAAACAAGCTTTCAGTGCTTTATTTTTTTTTTAGTTTTTTTCTTCATTCATTTAAATTTTTTTTTTCTTTGTTTATTTTTTTATAACAAAAACACATAAGCCTGCTATAGCTTTCAGTGCTTTAAAGCTTTCCTCATCATATAAGAGCAAAACGGATTCGTCATTAATGCACAGCACAAACTATCGTGTGGACTGTGAGTGCCGTACTGAAGTGGTTAATATAGCTCTGAATAAATATTTCTTACAATGAAATTCTTCAGAATCCCTATATAAGTGAGAATTATCTTTGTGGCTTTTGCACATGACTTAATACAGAATTATTGAGTCACACAGTGTTTACCTCTTAATGTATTATATATACTGCCCCATCATATCCTATTACTCTGTGACACTGATAAGGAACCTGACTTTGGAGATTTTTTTGTTTTTCTTGAAAATCTGTGGTATTCTTTATTTTTGAAATCCACAATTTCACTAGTTTACATCTAATTATTCACACTTTTTATTAATTTTGTCTTTAACATGATAGAGCCTTTTCATGCTAAGATTTGAGTTTTTCTTCAGCTCAAGAAAATTATTCTCTAAATGCTACCTCTTCCATTTAATTCTTTTTTTTTTTTTTTTTTTTTTTTTTTTTGAGACAGAGTCTCGCTTTGTTGCCCAGGCTAGAGTGAGTGCCATGGCATCAGCCTACCTCATAGCAACCTCAAACTCCTGGGCTCAAGCAATCCTGCTGCCTCAGCCTCCCAAGTAGCTGGAACTATAGGCATGTGCCACCATGCCAGGCTAATTTTTTCTATATATATTAGTTGGCCAACTAATTTCTTTTTATTTATAGTAGAGACGGGGTCTCTCTCTCTTGCTCAGGCTGGTTTCGAACTCCTGACCTCGAGCAATCCACCCGCCTCAGCCTCCCAGAGTGCTAGGATTATAGGCGTGAGCCACTGGACCTGGCCTCCATTTATTCTAGAATTTTCCTCAGAGATATTTAAATCTATATATTGCTTCTCCGATTCTGTCTTCCATATTTATTTTTCTTAGGCTGCTCAAAAGAATAATGTAGGCTGGGCGCAGTGGCTCACGCCTGTAATCACTCTGGGAGGCCGAGGCGGGCAGATTGCTCGAGGTCGGGAGTTCGAAACCAGCCTGAGTGAGACCCCGTCTCTACTAAAAATAGAAAGAAATTAATTGACCAACTAAAAGTATATATACAAAAAATTAGCCGGGCATGGTGATGCATGCCTGTAGTCCCAGCTACTCGGGAGGCTGAGGCAGGAGGATCGCTTGAGCCCAGAAGTTTGAGGTTGCTGTGAGCTAGGCTGACGCCACGGCACTCACTCTAGCCTGGGCAACAAAAATGAGACTCTGTCTCAAAAAAAAAAAAAAAGAAGAATGTACACTGACATCTTTTCCAGCTATAACATTTTTTACTAGAATTTTAATAATGATAGTTTTGTATCACTAGTTTGTGACATTTCTTGCCTTCTTTCATGATTTCTTCAGTTTCTTTCCTCCAATAGATAAATGATTTTCTAAAGTGCATGTTTTCTTTTCTTTCTTTCTTTCTTTCTTTCTTTCTTTTTTTTTTTTTTAAACAGAGTCTTACTCTGTTGCCTGGGCTAGAGTTCCGTGGCATCAGCCTAGCTCACAGCAACCTCAAACTCCTGGGCTCAAGCAGTCCTCCTGCCTCAGCCTCCAGGGTAGCTGGGACTACAGGCACGTGCCACTGAGCCCGGCTAATTTTTCTAATTTTAGTTGTTTGCCTAATTTCTTTCTATTTATAGTAGAAATGGGGTCTTTCTCTTGCTCAGCTTGGTCTTGAACTCCTGAGCTCAAGCAATCCTCCCACCTCAGCCTCCCAGAGTGTTAGGAATACAGGCGTGAGCCACTGCACCCAGCCCTAAAGTACGTGTTTTCTCCCTCCCTCCCTCCTTCTCTGTCTCTCTCTCTCTTTTTCTCTCTTTAATAGACTCTCTGTTGCCTGGGATGACCTTTCTAAGGGCAGGGGGAGGATCAAATGGCCTTACTTTCCAGATCCAAGAATTATTCTGTGCTCAAGGACAGAGTGCTTTCCCCCAAGGAATCTGTTTCCCTTGCTCATCGTGCCATCCTTCAACCAGAGCATTTTCTACCCCATAGTCATCTTATTACTGGCATCCCTGGCCTTGAAACCTCTCACACCTGGGTCTCCATCCCATTCTGTTGTCTGTGTCATTGCTGTCTCTAGAAATGGCATGATCCTTTTTGTTATCATCACTGAGTCAAGTCTGTATGAACCTGTGTACTATTTCCTCTCCATGCTATCCTTCATGTCTTAGCTCTGTGTCTTTCTACATTGGTCATCATACTGGATATTTTCTGGTTCAGTGTGTGAGGAATCAGCTCTGATGCCTGCACTGGCCAGTCAATCTATAAAAACATTTGAATCTTCCAAGTATAATTTATCTCCTTATAAAAGTTGGCAAGCCCAACAGCAGTTAATAATGTGATAAACAGCCATTTATCTGTTCCTTCTAATGTACTTTCTAGACAAAATTTGTGCAAGTCAGAAAAAGAAGTAAATTTTTTCCATTGTTATTATTTCATTGAATTGTGGGGGTACCATTCAGATATTTTTTTTCTTTTTCTTGTGTTTTTTTGAGACAGAGTCTCACTCTATTGCCCAGGCTAGAGTGCCGTGGCATCAGCCTAACTCACAACAATGTCAAACTCCTGGGCTCAAGCGATCCTCCCGAGTAGCTGGGTCTACAGACATGCGCCACCATACCCAGCTAATTTTTTCTATATATTTTTAGCTATTCAAATAATTTCTTTCTATTTTTAGTAGAGACAGGGTCTCACTCTTGCTCAGGCTGGTCTCAAACTCCTCCGCCTCAGCCTCCCAAAGTGCTAGGATTACAGGCGTGAGCCACTGTGCCTGGCCTCAGATTTGTTTTGATAGCAACATTTCAGTAGTCTGTATTAGAAATGGTTATTGACAGCCCACCATCTCCCTTAGTCATGTCTGGCGAATTTGGCAATGGGATCATTCAGGCAGCACAGGAAGGCAAAAGGCTGTCTCAAAAGCAGTAGCTGCTGTACTGTGTCAACAGCATTAGGCATTCTAATTGTGTAGCACCCAGATATTGGGTGTGCAGTTGAGGTGTGTCTACCACTGCAGTAAATGGCATGGCTCATGGAATATAGGCACACTAGGTGGCCAACCTAGGCAATGGCACAGGGGGATAGTGTTCTGCGGGGCCACGGTAGCAGCAATATACCTACGCCCTTGAAGACCTTGCCTTAATTGCTTTGTTGGTAAATTTCTTTAGGACAGTTCTCTAAATATGAAATAGTTTGTCTGAACAAAGATTCCACACACTTTATCCTTTGAATTGTAATTTTGCATGTTTATCCTCCGTCCCATCTGGCTGTAGTCTTCCCTATTGGTAATGCCACTTCCATACTTTAAATGATCAGTCTAAAAATAGTAGTGTATTTCTTTCTCTCAGCCTACTTCTCATATGTCAGCAAATCCTTTCAGCTCTATCTTCAAAATATATCCAGAATCTAACCTTTTTACCACCTCAACTGCCACCACCCTGGTCCAAACCACTGTCATCCCCTGCCTGAATTGTTGCAGCATCTTTTATACTGGCATATAGGAGGCTTCTACCCATGTCTCTCTGCATTCTATTTCAAACACATGAGCTAAAGTGATACTTTTAAAATGGAAGGTAGTTCATGTCAGCCCTCTGTTCATAAAATTAAAAAGCTATGACCTGTGTAACCTCATATAATCTGCCTCTGGGCATTCCTCCTACTTCCAGTTAACTTCTCTGACTTGGTCTTCTGTCACTCCTTCCCCTTGCTTATTCCATTTCAACCAATTAACTTCCTTGCTTTTGTTCAGAAATGCCAGGATCATGGTGCTTTACAGCCTTTGCACTTACTGCTTCCTCTATCTTGAATTCTTTCCCCATATTCTCACATAGCTAGTGCTGTCACTCCTCCAGGTCTTTACATAAGAGCCATTTGCTCAGTGACACATTTTCTTGCCTCCCTATCTGGAATTCCATCTATCTACTTTGATCCTTCACTATTCTATTCCTTACTGTGCTTTTTCCCTCTCAGCATGAATCACTAACATAGTGGTCCCCGACCATTTTAGTGGAGCTCAGATGGTTATGCAGGCAATGGGGAGCAGTTGTATAGATGAAGTTTCGCTCACTCACCTGCCACTCATCTCCTGCTGTGTGCCCCTACCACTACCACTAGAGTCCCCTGGTTCCTAAGTTTCATGGAAGACAGTTTTTCCATGGACTGGATAGGGAGCAGAGCTCTACAGCCCAGTCCCTAACAGGCCACAGACCAGTACTGGTACACAGCCCAGGGGTTGGGGACTGCAGATCTAATATACTATTAATATGTTTTACTTATGTGTTTCATTCATTGTCTTTGTTCTCCAGTACAAGGAAACCGTATGAAGGGAGGTATTTTTGTCTTGGTTTATTCACTGCTATAACGCCAAAGCCTAGAACATTTTCTCATACATAGGAGGCTGTATTAGTTTTTCAGAGCTGCGTAACAAATTGCTTCAAACCTACTAGCTTAAAATAACATAGCTTATAAGTCAAAAATCTGGATGTGGTGTGGCTGAGTTCTCTGCTTAGAGTATCACGAGGCTAACATAAAGGTATTACTGCCTGTGTTCTCATCTGGACCCCAGGATCCTCTTCTATCTCATTGAAGTTGTTGGCAGAATTCAGATTCTTGTGGTTGTGGGATTGAGGTGGCCATTTTCTTGCTAGCTGTCAGGTGGGACCACTCATTTCCAAAAGGCTGCCCGTTCTCCACAAACGTTACGTCTAAAAAAAAAAAAAAAAAAAAAAAAAAAACAAAAGGCTGCCTGTATTTCCTTGCCAAAGGCCTCCATAGACAGTTCACGTCAGTGCTGTTTTCTTTTTGCAGGCTAAGAGGAGGAATCTTTCTCACATCTGGTCCCAGAATTCTTCTGTTTCTGTCCTCTAGACCTAGATTTAAAGGACTCATGTGATTGGATCTGACTCACCTTGATAATCCCCTTTTTGATTAACTCAAAATTGAGATTAGTAACCTTAAATTATATCTGTAAAATTCCTTTTTCCAGGTAAAGTATTAATATCATCATCATAGTTGTGATAGCTCATCGTTGTTACAGGTTCTACTCAAAGGGAACAGAATTGTACAAAGGCAAGGGTCATCTTAGAATTTTGCCTATCAGAGAGGTACTCAATAATGTTTGTTGAATAAAGAACAAATACATTCTTACGCTCTTCAGTCTTCAACTGTGGCAGTAGGGATCTGGGGTGGAAAATTTAATATTACTAAAAATGCTAATAAGACAAAATGAAAAGCAGTCAGCTAAAATTATTTAAAAGAAGTAAATGTGCTTCCAGGTAAATTGAGCATGTTGTTTTGGTCTCTGACCCCACTTTTTAAAATTCTATAAAAATATATTCAATAACCAAATGGTTTGACTACCTAACAGAAGTGTCTATACATGTGGATCATAGAATTTTCAATGCAGCATTGTTCATATAGCCAAAAACTGGAAACTGTGGAATAATCTTACGTCTAGCAGGTTGCATCTTACAATCGTGTTGAACAAAAGGAGGTTATTTAAAAGAAAACATGCTATGTGATTCCATTTATATAAGGTTCAAAAACAGGCAAAACTCAACTACAGTGTTGGAAGTCAGAATCATAGTTATCTTTTGGGAGAAGGATGAGGTTAGTAATTGGGAAGGGATATGTGAGGGGGCCTTCTAGGGACTTCATAGTGTTCTATTTTTTGATTTGAGTGGTGATTACATGGATGTGTTAACCGGTAATTTCTCAAGCTATACAAATGTGACTGGTTCACTTTTCTATAATTTATGTTATACTTTAATTTTTTTAAGTTTAAGATTTTTTGCAAATGTAAAATTTAAAGATTTAGCATTTTAAGAAAGTACTTGCAGTTGAGTTTTTCTGTATTAATAAGAGTTAAAGGAAGCATGAGAAAAGTCTTAAATGTGTAGTTCTTATGCCTAGTCATAGTATGTCGGTACCATAAGTTCTATGGAAGAACAGTGTTTCTCAAGTATGTTTGTATGTCTGTAAATGGTTACATCTGCCTCCTTTTATTCTTACAGATGTGGAGAGATTATTCCCAAAAGAGAACAGTTTAATGACCTTTCTATTGACCTTCCTCGTAGGAAAAAGCCACTCCCTCCTCGTTCAATTCAAGATTCTCTTGATCTTTTCTTTAGGGTAAGTAATATCTTTGGTATTTTCATATATCTAAATTTTATGTATCATAGATAATGTATTTGAAATTGGTTTCTTTAAGGCACAAATTCAACAAAATTATTTGTGGGGATAACAAATGAGAAGTATTTATAAATAATATTTTTTAAAAGCTTGGTAAATCTAATTGTAACTCATTGAAAAACTGATTGCTCAGATTATTTTACTCAATAGCAGGTATTTTTTAGAGAACCTTAGAAACAGTTTGTTATTTGTAAACAAATATTAATTTAAAGTATTTGAAGTTACGTATGCTACAATTTAGTAATGTGAATTAAAACTGTGGATACCATGTAAGTTGGTATACTAAGATCTGAGGTATGAAAAAATACTCTGCGTTTCCTTAGGTTGTATATACCTGTTAGAAACAGAAAGGAAGAATCATGTTTATCCAAAGCTATAGATAAATATTTGTGTCCATAATATACTGTTACAGATATTGAGAAAGTTTCTGGGACATGATTAGACCTCTGGTATAGCAGTCCTTATAACTGGTGGAAATTTGCCAGGATCCCCTTTCATCTGTATCGTAGTGGTCCTTGTTTATAGCAAATTGGCAGGGTTGTCTTCCTAAGGTTTAAAAAAACAATCTGTTCTTTGAATGATACACATTCAGCTCCATCTGATGATGAATATTCTACTTTTCTTTTTATTTTAGTCTTTTTTTTTTTTTGGTATTCCCATTATCATAGACTTTGAAGATTGTCTTATACATTTTTCTTTTCTTTTTTTTTTTTTTTTGAGACAAAGTCTCATCCTGTTGCCCAGGCTAGAGTGAGTGCCATGGCATCAGCCTAGCTCGCAGCAACCTCAAATTCCTGGGCTCAAGCAATCCTGCTGCCTCAGCCTCCTGAGTAGCTGGGACTACAGGCATGTGCCACCATGCCCGGCTAGTTTTTTTTCTATATATATTTTTAGCTGGCCATTAATTTCTTTCTATTTATAGTAGAGACAGGTCTCACTCTTGCTCAGGCTGGTTTTGAACTCCTGACCTCAAGCAATCCGCCCGCCTCGGCCTCCCAGAGTGCTAGGATTACAGGTGTGAACCACCACACCCGGCCTGTCTTATACACCTTGACCCCCATTTTTTAAGGATTTCTTCTTTCAGTTTCTCCAGGTAATAACATCCACCCCAAACTTTGGTCCTTTTAGAGCATTTGTTCTTAGTGGGCTATCACCGAAAGATTGAGTTCCATTATAAAAAAGGGGTAGCGTTACACCTAACAGACCAGGAACTCCACCTAACCTGAAGGTGATCTTATCTCTGCTGTGACCAAATGTTAAAACCTGGATGTACTCCTGGCATCAGTTCACATGTATCCATGGGGAAAAGATTGGGAATCTGCTACTTTAGGGTCCAATTACTATCATAATTTAGGTATTTCCTTGGTAAAAAGGAAAATTAGGAATTCTGAATCAGGGCATAATATTATAAGATAAGTATACTTTCAAGATTATAAGATAAGTATACTTTGAAGATTAGGTCTTAATTTGGTAAGGCTTATGGTTCTAGATACAAAGTTTAAACTGGTTCATTCCACCAAACTAATAAAACTAGAAAAGATTATTTGCATTTAATGCTGATTCAGTTCAACTTCATGCTTCTTTATGTTTTCCTCTTATCTTTTGATAGGCAGAAGAACTTGAGTATTCCTGTGAGAAGTGTGGTGGGAAGTGTGCTCTTGTCAGGCACAAATTTAATAGGCTTCCCAGGTAAATTTAATTGCTCTTCAAACAAGTACATACAAATATTACAGAGTCAGTAAAGTTTGCCAGAATGGATTAGTAAAGGAGATCACCAAAGCTGAAATGTGAAGAGTATAAAGGGTAGAGAGCTAGAATACTCTTCCATAAAGGAAATGGGTTTGGAATGTTGAAGAGAAAAAGAATTTTAAGAGTCCTGAGAAGGTGGCAAGAAGAAGATGCAGCTGAGAGACTTTGGAATAATGATAGGGACTAGCTAGTACATTTTTTTTTTTTTTTTTTTTTTGAGACAGAGTCTCACTTGTTGCCCAGGCTAGAGTGAGTGCCGTGGCGTCAGCCTAGCTCACAGCAACCTCAAACTCCTGGGCTCAAGCAATCCTGCTGCCTCAGCCTCCCGAGTAGCTGGGACTACAGGCATGCGCCACCATGCCCGGCTAATTTTATATATATATTAGTTGGCCAATTAATTTCTTTCTATTTATAGTAGAGACGGGGTCTCGCTCTTGCTCAGGCTGGTTTCAAACTCCTGACCTCGAGCAATCCGCCCGCCTCAGCCTCCCAGAGTGCTAGGATTACAGGCGTGAGCCACCGCGCCCGGCTTTAGCTAGTACATTTTTAAATTCAGTAATATGTAACATTCAGGTTTTTTTGTTTGCTTGTTTTGAGACAGAGTCTCACTCTGTTGCCCGGGCTAGAGTGCTGTGGCATCAGCCTAGCTCACAGCAACTTCAAACTCCTGGGCTCAAGCAATCCTCCTGCCTCAGCCTCCCAAGTAGCTGGGACTACAGGCATGCACCACCATGCCCAGCTAACTTTTTTTCTATGTATTTTTAGTTGGCCAATTAATTTCTTTCTATTTTTAGTAGAGACGGGGTCTCGCTTTTGCTCAGGCTAGTTTTGAACTTCTGGCCTTGAGCGATCCACCCACCTCGGCCTCCCAGAGTGCTAGGATTACAGGAGTGAGCCACTAGCCACTGCGCCCGGCCAACATTCAGTTTTAATATGTTATGCTGTGTTGTGCTGTCTTCTCCCTCTAAACCTTTAGTAAAAATCTGCTATAGACAAATAGACATTTGTATGAAAATAAAATAAGAGTAAATTTTTGCAGTTTGTGCATTTCTTTTTTTCAGATGCTCTTATAATAGTAAGTTTTCTGTAATCATAAGGTAAATTTTCTGACTTAGGAATGAAATTAACTTGTATTAGCTCTGTATAAACAAACATGAAACAAAGCTAGTTACAAAAAATAATGATGTGGTTACAGGACAGCTTTTTTAGTTCTGTCCAAAATCAATCTCAAACACAAGCAAGGGTATTATTAACATTAAATATTTATGTGGCACTTTGCCTGTAGAGTGCTTTACTTTTCTTACCTTCAGTGTTCTATTAGCAAGTGTAGAATTTCTGGAATCTTGCCCCTAAGAGACTAGTTTTTTTACATTCTATAATCTACTCCTTTCTAGAAAATGAGTTGATTTTAAAGAAATAACTTTATCAATCACAACAGTATTATTATATTGACCGTATACTTTTTACTTAAGAAACTTTATTTTTTCCTATTTTTGAATGTTTTGAGGTAGGAGGAAGAAAGCTTAAGGCAAAAGATTAGTTATTACCAGCTGTCACTAACTAAGGAAACCAGTGTACAATTTAAAAAAAACTAGTTTGACCTTGCAAGCTGGATATCTCTTCCCTTTCCCATTCTCTAGCTGTTTGGTCTTTCAAGTGGGGGGAAAAAAACACTGAGAGGAATTTTTCTCCATGTATTTTTTTTCTGGTAGAAAGGTTAGTTTATTCTTTTTTTTTTTTTTTTTTTTTTTTTTAGTCTGTCACTGGGAGACAATAGTTTATTCTTAAACTTACATGAAAATAGAAGCCTCTGTGTCTTAAATCCTAATGATTAGTCTTGTTGTATTTTTGTTCATTTTAATATTCAAAGCCACTCTACTTTTATTCTTGGGGAGGGTCTGATATCTTTGTCAAATTTATTCACTTTTAGTTGTCCTTATCTTTGAAAATCAATGATTTTGACTATCATCTTCCTGTTTCATATTACCTTTAATTTTGATTTAGGGTTATTTGAAGTTTTATTTAAAATATTTGATTTTTGATAGTTTTTAGTCACTTCATATCTGTTGGGTCCTTGTGTTCTCTTAAGTTATGAATTTAAAGGTCATGAATTCTAGCATGCTTTTTTAAAGAGAAGTACAATCAGTAACTTCAGTTTGCAAATTTTTGAGTTTGTGGCTTCTGTGATGAATATGTATATGGTAAGAAAGGAAACAGTTTTTCATAGATAAGACTTTTTTATAGCTAGACCTGAAGTTTATTCCCATAAAATTTTTGAAATTCAATTTTTAAAGTGTTCTTGTGGGCTTAGAAATATATTTAATCCATCAGGTGGAGGTTATGTTCTGTAAGAGAAGCAAAAAGGTTACCATAATAGTAACCAAAAAGAATTCACTGCTTTCTAAAGAGCTAAAAGCCTTTTTATACCCACAAACCAGAGTTGGCATGCAAATTTCTGTACAACTTTTTTCTAGGTTGGGAAAATTTTTCTATTTCTTTCTTACCTTTCTTAGAGAAAGTACTTCTGAAATAAAAGAATAAATTTTATTTTTTTTTTGAGACAGAGTCTCGCTTTGTTGCCCAGGCTGGAGTGAATACCGTGGCGTCAGCCTAGCTCACAGCAACCTCAAACTCCTGGGCTCAAGCAATCCTGCTGCCTCAGCCTCAGGTAGCTGGGGCTACAGGCATGCACCACCATGTCTGGCTCATTTTTTCTATATATATTAGTTGGCCAATTAATTTCTTTCTATTTATAGTAGAGACAGGGTCTTGTTCTTGCTCAGGCTGGTTTAGAACTCCTGACCTCGAGCAGTCCGCCCGCCTCGGCCTCCCAGAGTGCTAGGATTACAGGTGTGAGCCACCGTGCCTGGCCAAAAGAATAATTTTCATCAGAAATCATCTTGAAATAATTAATGTTTACCATAGAACATAAGGGCTGTCACATTTTTATTTAATGGACATTGTTTTACCATTAGTGGTTATGTAACACCTATTTCTTTCTTTTTGTTTTGTTTTTGCTTTTTTTGAGACAGGGTCTCGCTCTGTTGCCCAGGCTAAAGTGCAGTGAAGTCATCACAGCTCACTGCATCCTCAAACTCCTGGGCTCAAGTTATCCTCTTGCCTCAGTCTCCCGAGTATCTGGGACTATAAGCACACACCACCATGCCCAGCTAATTTTTATGTTTTTTGTAGAGGATCTCAAGATGTTGCTCAGGCTGGTCTCTGAACTCTTAGCCTCAAGCAGTCCTCCCACTTCAGCCTCCCAAAGTGGTAGGATTACAGGCACGAGCCACTCTGTCCCCCAAGCATATTTGTTTTTAGATTTTGTAACAGTAAAGTATTAAATATTTAAGGATTTAACCCAATATCAATAATAAATTTAAAAATTTAGTATTCTTCTTCCCTCCCTCCCTCCCTCCCTCCCTCCCTCCCTCCCTCCCTCCCTCCCTCCCTCAAAAAAAAAAAAAAAAAAAAATTTAGTATTCTTGTTTGCTGTGTTTCATTTATTGGTGTTTTTTCCTGGGAAAATCATAAGTACTTTACCCAAACCACATTAATCCACCAGTGTCCCTGTTTTGTTTTTATTTGTATGCTTAGTACCTAGCCCAATGCCTTGGCACACGGCAGATATTCAGTCAATGCTCTTTGATTATCTAGTCAGCCAAATGTATTTTTTAAATCAAAAGTTGTCTAACATTGTTAATTAGAGTGATTTCTTTTAGTGAATGAGAGAGCTATCTCTATTATATATGAATTAGTAAGGTCATCATCTCCTGTTTTTCAGGGTCCTCATTCTTCATTTGAAACGATATAGCTTTAATGTGGCTCTCTCACTTAACAACAAGATTGGGCAGCAAGTCATCATTCCAAGATACCTGACCCTATCATCTCATTGCACTGAAAATACAAAACCACCTTTTACCCTCGGTTGGAATGCACATATGGCAATGTAAGTCCATAAGAGAGAATGTCTTTTCATTCCCTTTTGAAGTAGAAAGACTTTAGTATCCAATCAAAAGACTAAATAAACTAGGTAATACTCCCAGGTAGAATCACATCAGATTTTAATTTTGCTTTACTTTGGAATTTAGTGTTAAATTACTGCCTGATTGAAGTAATTGAAGAAAGGGCTTAAACAAAATTCTTCCAAGTTCATTAGCTGCCTTTCATAACGAGGTGCTTTTTTAGAAAGTGCTCTTACTCTTTTAGACCACTAGAAGATAGTTTGATACACTTTGGGAATATAAATCAAATTTGGGTGATCATGAGAGTCACCTGGACACTAAAAATACTGATTTCTATGTTTTTCCCTAGAGCAGGCATCCTCAAACTACGGCCCATGGGCCACATGCGATGTTTTTGCCCGTTTGTTTTTTTACTTCAAAATAAGATATGTACAGTGTGCATAGGAATTTGTTCATAGTTTTTGTTAAACTATAGTCCGGCCCTCCAACAGTCTGAGGGACAGTGAACTGGCCCCCTGTTTAAAAAGTTTGAGGACCCCTGCCCTAGAGATTCTGTTTCAGTAGATCTCTGATAGGGTGTGGGAATCTATTTTGAATAAATGGTGCTCACTTTGGCAGCACATATACTAAAATTGGAATGATACAGAGAAGTTTAGCATGGCCCCTGCACAGGATGACACATAAATTCATGAAGCTTTCCATATTTAAAAAAAAAAAAAGGAAAAATGTCTCAGCTTACTATTTAGGACATGAAGATTTGAGAAACAGTATACTGAATGTTTTGCTGGATCCCCAAAAATAGATTATACCTTCATAAGTATCGTAGCATCAATGTGCAGAACTTAAATCATTCCAATAAATTTTTCAAGAACAAGTTACCTTTTCTATAGGTTTTGCTTCATCATGTATGCTGGGAAAACCTTAGAACTTTTTTGAATATTTCTCTTTTTTCTGCATACTTGGATTACTTTGGAGCCATATTATATACTGAGTCATTATTTACTGTACTTGAACACTGGTTTGGTAGAGTCATAAAGTTCTAGAATTTTAGAGGTAAAAGAGATTTTAGTTATTTTGTCCAAATCCTTAATTTTACAGAAGAGATATGAGGAAATTAAATGATTTTCCTAAGGTCATGCATATAGTTAGTAACCAAAAGAGCCATATCTCTTAGGTAAAATGAAATAATAGACATTTCAGAAAGTGAATGAACATTTGCCAACATGATTTGATGCAGTTTTATAAAATGTCCTTTGGATTTATAATTGAAATATATACTACATCATATAACTTTACATTAAAGTCCTCAAGAGTCTACTAAAAAAAGCATGTGCCCAGAGAGTTTTAGTGTTTCTGTTTTTTTTCTTACTATAGCTTTTCTTTGAAATAAATGTTTTTGCTTGGTGCAAACTGCCCTCTGCTGGTAGAGCTATTACTCTTTCTCCAGTAGTACTATATGATACCATGGGTATAGGATCTTTAAGATTACAGACCTTAAACCAGGTTATCTGATGCTACAGTTTAATAGCTTTAAGACCTTGGACAAATTTCTTGATTTGTCTGTAGGGCAGGTAATAGGGAAGTTGTGAACATTAAATGAGCTAATACGTAGAGTTCTTACAGTACCTGATGTCTAATAAGTCCTCAATAAATGAGAGCTATTATTATTTATTGCTAAAAGTAAGAATATTTTAAAACAAGGTACTTTTTGGCCGGGCGAGGTGACTCATGCCTGTGATCTTAGCACCCTGGGAAGCCGAGGCAAGAGGATTGCTTGAGGTCGGGAGTTCAAGACCAGCCTAAGCAAGAGTGAGACCTGCCTCTACTAAAAATAGAAAAAATTAGCTGGGCATGGTGGTGAGCACCTATGGTACCAACTGTTTGGTAGGCTGAGGCAGAAGGATTGCTTGAGCCCAGGAGTTTGAGGTTGCTGTGAGCTAGGCTGATGCCATGGCAGTCTAACCCAGGCAACAGAGTAAGACTCTGTTTAAAAAAAAAAAAACACAACAAAATAACAAAAAATAAAATAAAAAGTAAAACAAGATACTTTTCCCAAAGTTGTTCTTTTCATATGCATTACCCCCTTGACTTAATTTCTAATGCTGTTTAGATTGTGGATCAAGTAAAGCCTAGAAATGATATTTCATTTTCTCATTGGCCTCTATTACTAGTAATTTAAACTGATAAGAACAGATACTACACTTGATCTTAGCCCAAAGGGCTGAGAACGATTGCTAGTAATTTAAAAAATGTTAGAATTGTTTGTTTTTTCAAGAGGACATATAAGGGATTATAGTACAAAATATTATGTAAGTTAAATATTAGATAACATCTTTAATAATGCATTTGTATACATTATATATTTTCTAATTTTCTGATAGTTCTAGACCATTGAAAGCCTCTCAAATGGTGAATTCCTGCATCACCAGTCCTTCTACACCTTCAAAGTGAGTTACATTTCTTTGTACCCAAAATCTGTATTTTTAAGGATTTGGCTTACCCTAAATCTCCAAGATTGCCCCCTTCCTTTTTCTTTATAGTTTCTCCTTTTGCATGATAATTGCTCTGTATTACCCATACTTGGATTTTACTGAATCTGATTAAGAGTATAGCCAAAGGTGTAACAAATTTTTAAATAGTGACATGAGTTTAACTGATTTTCTATTGTTTTGTCTTAAATTGTTTTCTTAAAACTTACTTGTTAAAATATAATATTTTCACCCTAAAACTCTAAAAATTGACTGATGACAAGGGATTCTAGGGATCAAAGGGATAAAATAACCCCAGTTAGTCTGAGGCATCCTTCCTCAAAGATAGGCATGGGATGCCAAAGCATCTTTTTACCTCTTGTTAGCCAGTCTGGGATTTCTTGTCTTCAACACTGAATAGGAGATATTCTGAAAGGAGACAAGACAAACAGGCATTGCAATGCAGCTATTCTACAAATGCCTTATGTTTTTTCTTCAGAACAAAAGTTTATCCAAGGAGGGAAGCAAATTCTTTTTTAAAAAATATATCTCTTTTAAGATTTTACTAGAGTAGTTCCTAATTTGACAATTCCAATTGATTTGTTTTCATTTGACTTTGAAATTCATTTTTCTAAAAATTTAATGGCCCAAAGTGCTTTTAGAGAAGAGACACTTTTGTTGTTTAAGAACTTTTGGGGGGCTTATATAACCATAAAATGACATTTGGGAACTGCTATTTTCTTTTCCTCCTGTTAATTATTTTTCAGTGCAATTAAAACCAGATGACTAACATGACTAGAAATGTGAAATGGTACCGATATGAATACTCTTGCCCGTTCTCAAGATACAAATGAGCAGTACCACTTGGCTGCTTAGAAAGTGAGCAAGTGATGCATTTACAGGATGAATATTTTTCATTGCTACAGGCAAGCTGCCTTCTGTAAATATAGTAATTATTAATGAAATGCACTCTTTATGTACCATATCACTATAATTACAAGAGAGGGACGGTTTCATTGGGCATCATTGTACCTTGACATAGTCATCTGTTCTCCAGGGTCTACTGGTATGAGAATTTGAAAATTAAACAATAAAGGATGATTAGGCCTTAGAAGACCTGTCATGTGGATCAAACTTAAAAGAGGCCGAGTTACGAACCAGAATACCATTGGTTCTTCTACAATGACCTTTTGTTACATTTGACACTGGTATGATAGTAGCACCAGGTGTCACCCTCCTTCAGCAAAGTATTTACCTGGATAAACAAATTAATATGTTCAAGTTTGCTTGGTGAGCATGAAATCAGAAATGAGGAATTAACATGGCTAATTGGCTACTTCTAAGTTATACTAAAAACCGTTTTGAACATACAATGGGAGGCTATTCAAGTGTTTAGGCTGGAGTGCAGTGATATCCTAGTTGCTCTCAGCCATAGGCTTTGCTTGGGCTTATCACTGACCACTTGCCTCTTTTCTTTGATCTACATTGCTACACAATCCTCCTGATTTCCATTGTGGTCTCTTATTTCTTGGTGCCATTAATTCTATATGTTTATTTAGTTTTTACATTTAGGTTAATGACGTTTTTCCAATTTTCATTTTACTTTTTTTTAGTATAACATATGAATTTATGTTACCCTCCATCAAAGGAAGTACTTGTTCTTTGTTACCACTTTTTCCTTTATTTTCAGCTCACCTAGAATACAAACACAGTAACACCTTATTTATCTCTAGTATCAATCATTTTGGATGAAAATTTTTCTAAAATATGTTATATTATTGGTTATTCTTAAATAAAACACACTGAAGATAATTTAAGTATATCTTAATGACCAAGAATTAACAACATTATATAAGTATCACTGTGTTTTAAAATGATACTGCCGGCCGGGACGGTGGCTCACGCCTGTAATCCTAGCACTCTGGGAGGCCGAGGCAGGCAGATTGCTCAAGGTCAGGAGTTCAAAACCAGCCTGAGCAAGAGCAAGACCCGTCTGTACTATAAATAGAAAGAAATTAATTGGCTAACTAATGTATATAGAAAAAATTAGCCAGGCATGGTGGCACATGCCTGTAGTCCCAGCTACTTGGGAGGCTGAGGCAGCAGGATTGCTTGAGCCCAGGAGTTTGAGGTTGCTGTGAGCTAGACTGATGCCACAGCACTCATTCTAGCCTGGGCAACAAAGTGAGACTCTATCTCAAAAAAAAATAATAACAATAATAATAAAATGATACTGCCCTGAAAGGCTCTTAATTATTACAAGACAATTTACTTATTTTACATTAAAAACTTTATAGTTCTTTTTTGCCCTTTTTGTGGTATTCTCTTTCATTTCTTAGCTCTCATTTCTTAATGAACTTGCTACACTATTTTATACATCATTTCCTGGGAAAGGAAGGGTCCCTCTAAGTGCAGGGGCTTTGGAATGGCCTTCCTCAGAAGCCTTTTTTCTTACTTTGGAATCCTTGTGTTCTGGAAGGTAGAGGTTATCAGAAGTCTGACCTACAGATAAGTGGATAAGTGGAATGTCATTGTTATCTTAAAAGTGCATGGATCATAATTTAAAAGATCAAAACTTGTCCTCATGCACTTTGTTGTCAGAAACATCTATTTATTGCCATGCTTGCATGAATTCAGTAGAGACTGACTTTATAAAGACAAAAAGCAAACTTCGCCTGGGCATGGTGGCTCACGCCTGTAATCTTAGCACTCTGCGAGGCTGAGGCGGGCAGATTGCTCGAGGTCAGGAGTTCGAAACCAGCCTGAGCAAGAGCAAGACCCGTCTCTACTATAAATAGAAAGAAATTAATTGGACAACTAATATATATATAGAAAAAATTAGCCGGCCATGGTGGCGCATGCCTGTAGTCCCAGCTACTCAGGAGGCTGAGGCAGGAGGATCGCTTATAGCCAGGAGTTTGAGGTTGCTGTGAGCTAGGCTGATGCCACGGCACTCACTCTAGCCTGGGCAACAAAGTGAGACTCTGTCTCAAAAAAAAAATAAATAAATAAAAAATAGAATGAAATTAGCTGGACAACTAAAAATATATAGAAAAAATTAGCTGGACATGGTGGTGTATGCCTATAGTCCCAGCTACTTGGGAGGCTGAGGCAGAAGGATTGCTTGATCCCAGGAGTTTGAAGTTGCTGTGAGCTAGGCTGACACCATGGCACTCTAGCCGGGGAAACAAAGTAAGACTGTCTCAAAAAAAAAAAAAAAAGCAAACTTCAAGGGGGTTGATCATTTAAAAGAAAAAAGGCACAAAGGGATTGGTTTACTGATGGTATATAATAGCATAGGAGTTGTCCAGATTTCAAAGCAGGCTCTTTTGGAGTGGGGCAGAGGTAATACTTAAATATACCTCTTTTGATATATCTTTTTTCTCTGTGAAATAATTTTTCATAATGGAAAAGCGTTTCGTTTTGGTATTTATACATCAAAAGAATAACAAAGACAAATGTTTATCAGACTTATATGGGTTTTTTTCTTAATTTACAGGAAATTTACCTTCAAATCTAAGAGCTCCTTGGCTTTATGCCTTGATTCAGACAGTGAGGATGAGCTGAAACGCTCTGTGGCCCTCAGCCAGAGACTTTGTGACATGTCATGCAATGAACAACAGCAGGAAGTCCTGGAAAAAGTAAGTAATTTTTCATCAAAACATCTGACAAAGATTTGTGTAGCTCTTATTGTCCAAACAAATGCCTTTTATAACCATGATCATCAAACTTCCTAAAGATACAAGATAAATCATAAACTCCATGGCTTTGTTCAAACACTAATTTTAAAGAGATACTTTAACTACAAAAACCAATCTGTTTACTGATGGATCAAGACTTTTAAGAAAGAAAAGTTTATATCAACAGAGCAACTAAGTAATCTACCTGTTTAAATTATGAATGTATAAATACTGGTATATCAAGATACTTCTATATCATTTTCTATCTTGACATTTACTGAGAGTTAATACTTTGAAGATCTAAGCTCTTCTAGGTGTTTGCATCGTCTTATGCTATTGTGTTTTATTTAAACTTCCTTTTTGTTAAATAATAGAATTATTTTAGTGGTTATTTTTTGTTGTGAGTTGTTTCCTTTCTCACTTTAAAGCTAAAGGTAATTTGTGTTTGCTCACCTTGAATGAGAAATGAAAGAAAGTTAGAAATTATCCCAGAAATGGAATTTATTCAGAAAATAATTTCTGAATATTTTTATAAACTTGATGTAGTTTTTATTTTTCTCATTTGTTTTTATTTTATTTTTTTTAATTATTTTACTTTTTTTTTTTGAGACAGAGTCTCGCTCTGTTGGCTGGGCTAGAGTGCCATGGCATCAGCCTAACTCACAGCAACCTCAAACTCCTGGGCTCAAGCAATCCTGCCTCAGCCTCCCGAGTAGCTGGGACTATAGGCATGCGCCACCATGCCCGGCTAATTTTTTCTATATATTTTTAGTTAGCCAATTAATTTCTTATTATTTTTTTAGTAGAGACGGGGTCTCGCTCTTGCTCAGGCTGGTTTTGAACTCCTGACCTTGAGCAATCTACCCGCCTCGGCCTCCCAGAGTGCTAGATTTATAGGCATAAGCCACCAGTAATCTATTTTGAGTGAATTTATTTTATTATTTTTATGTGGTTTGCAAATTTTTACAAAATTCGCACTTTTTTTTTGTGACAGAGTCTTGCTCTGTCACACCGAGTAGAGTGCAGTGGTGTCATCATAGCTCAGACTCTGATCTCAAGCAATCCTTCTGCCTCAGCCTCCTGAGTAGCCAGGACTATAACACATGCCACTATGCCTGGACGCCTGGCTAATTTTTCTATTTTTAATAGAAACAGGGTCTTGCTCTTGCTAAGGTTGGTCAGGAAACTTTTTAGAAATAAAATGAAGTCGTCACTTTAGGTTTCTAATTAAGCTTGCTATGTTTGGCTGGATGCAGTGGTTCATACCTGTATAGTAGAGCGAGACCCCGTCTCTACTATAAATAGGAAGAAATTAATTGGACAACTAATATACATAGAAAAAATTAGCCTGGCATGGTGGCGCGTGCCTGTAGTCCCAGCTACTTGGGAGGCTGAGGCAGCAGGATTGCTTGAGTCCAGGAGTTTGAGGTTGCTGTGAGCTAGGCTGACGCCACAGCACTCACTCTAGCCTGGGCAACAAAGCGAGACTCTGTCTCAAAAAAAAAAAAAAAGAAAAAAGATTGCTATGTTTGTTGGTATTCCAGTTTCCTCTAAAAGGTAACTCTCTTCTTCAGGATTCAAAATTATGCCGAATAGAGCCTGATAAGTCTGAATTGGAAAACTCAGGATTTGACAGAATGAGTGAAGAAGAGCTTCTAGCAGCTGTCTTAGAGATAAGTAAGACAGAAACTTCACCATCTCTGAGTCATGAAGATGATGAAAAACCAACCAGCAGCCCAGATACCGGATTTGCAGAAGATGATATTCAAGAAATGCCTGAAAATCCAGACACTATGGAATCTGAGAAGCCCAAAACAGTCACAGAGCCAGGTAGGCTTAATGAAGATAAACATCTGTTAAAACATAGCTGTTCCAAAACCTTATAGTGACCGTTGGCTTCTAAATAATGGGAGGTGAAGTGAATCGATATAACAGCTGACAATATTTTATGCTTTATTATAAAAAGATTTAAAAAATGAGAAGTAAATATTGTGACTAGTATACAGATGCTTGGTAAAGTATACCATTTCCCTTGAGATGTACATCAGGAGTAAAGTTAGCATTCTTATGTACATTTAATGTTTTTGTCAGTTTTGGGATACTTTTCTCACCACTGTTATCTTAGAAATTCATATAATTCATTATTTTTCTATATCTGAAATTTTATCAGGTTTTAGTAAATAATTCATGTTCTCCATCCTCTGCACAATGCATTACCTTTTCTATGTTTAGATATACAACTACTTACCATCGTGTTACAATTGCCTACAATACAGGTTTACAGCCTAGGAGCGGTAAATGATACCATATAGCGGGGGTGCACAGTAAGCTATAGTATCTAGGTTTGTAGAAGTGTACTCTATGATGTTCACACAATGAAATCGCCTAATAACGCATTTCTCAAAACCTATCCCCATCATCAGGTGACACATGATCATACATATGATGTAAAGTGCTATACACATATAAAATTATTTTTGTTACCAGAATCATGTCAGGAAAAATAAAAAAAAATAAAAAAATTATTTTTGGTAATTTTTATTCTATTTTTGTTATTTCTTAAGCTATCAATGGGAACAATAGAGCTGAGCCTCCTTGCCTTTCCTGTGGGTATTTTGAGATTTTTATTTTATTTTTCTTAGACAGACACTCTGTTGCCCAGGCTAGAGTGCCATGGCATGAGCCTGGCTAACAGCAACCTCAAACTCCTGGGCTCAAGCAATCCTCCTCCCTCAGCCTCCCAAATAGCTGGGACTATAGGCATACACCACCATACCCGGCTAATTTTTTCTATATATATTTTTAGTTTGCCAATTAATTTTGTTCTATTTTAGTAGAGATGAGGTCTTGCTCTTGGCTCAGGCTGGTTTCGAACTCCTGACCTTGAGCAATCCGCCCGCCTCGGCCTCCCAGAGTGCTAGGATTACAGGCGTGAGCCACCACGCCTGGCCTATTTTGAGATTTTTAGGTAGAGTATTTTTACTATCTCTTCCTGTGACCAATTCTAAGTTTTCTGTCTTGAAAGCTCCAAGATCTAAAAAAAATACTACTAATGTGTTTCAGGTACACTAGGCCTAGGATTTTAGAAATGAAGAGAATAGAAGACTATCACAAAATTATTTTCTATATCCTCATAGTCAAAACCTCTTCAAATTTGAATTCTTTTATGTGCAAATAAAATAAAAATTATTAGGTCATTAAATATGAAATGTCCATTTATTATATCTCAAACAAGAAGCAGAATAATTAAAGCATGTATCTAAACTCGTCACAGTTTTCCCATCTTAATAGTAGCTTGCTTATGTTAGCAGTGACGACGAAGCCCAGAGAACAAGCGGCAATGAAATGGTAAAAGGTGTTTTCCATAGCTTGTTGAAAATTCAATATTTTTCCTTACAAGAAGTCCAGGCCAGGTCCGGTGGCTCACACCTGTAATCCTAGCACTCTGTGAGGCCGAGGCAGGCGGATCGCTCGAGGTCAGGAGTTCTAAACCAGCCTGAGCAAGAGCGAGACCCCATCTCTACTAAAAGGAGAAAGAAATTAATTGGCCAACTGAAAATATATAGAAAAAATTAGCCGGGCATGGTGGCACATGCCTGTAGTCCCAGCTACTCGGGAGGCTGAGGCAGGAGGATCGCTTGAGGCCAGGAGTTTGAGGTTGCTGTGAGCTAGGCTGATGCCACAGCACTCTAGCCCAGGCAACAGAGTGAGACTCTGTGTCAAAAATAAATAAATAAATAAAAGAAGTGGTCCAAAGCCTGGAAGAAGTGGTAGTCCAGTTGGTGCAAGGTCTGGTGAATATGGTAGGTGACAGAGAGTTTCCAAGTCCAGCTTCTGTAGTTTGAACAGTGTTGTATTTTGTCAGACGTGGTCTTGCAAGAGAGTTGGCCTGTCTCTGTTGACCAATCTCAGCTGCTTAATCACAACCATCTTCATTTCATTCAATCAGTTGCAGTAGACATCCACTTGTAATGAATTGAATAGGTTTCATGAAGCTGTAGTGGATAAGACCAGTGCTAGACCACCAAACAGACACCATTAGCTTCTTTGATAGATATTGAGTTTTGGACTATTGTTTCAGCACTTCATCTTTATCCAACCATTGTGCTGAGCACTTGCAATTGTCAAAAAGAATCCATTTTTCAGCACATATAACAATATGGTGTAGAAATGGTTCATCTTTATGTCATTACAGCAAAGAAAGTCAAGCTTCAAAATAATGTCTCTGCTGATGTGGTTTAATTGATGCAGTACCCATCTATTCAGTTTCATCTTACCAATTTGTTTCAAATGGTCCAATATTGTTAGAATAGTAATGTCAAACCTTGCTGCTAATTTATGCATTGGTTGAATGCATTTACTTTCACTACAGCTTTCAGTTCATCATTGTCTCAGGTCACTCACATGGCTCATTTTCAAGATTAAAATCACCAGAATGGAACTTCTCAAACCATCAACACACTGTTTATTAGCCACATCCTTCCCAAACACTTCATTGATATTTCGAGCTATCTGTGCTGCATTGGTTCCACGTCAGAACTCATATTCAAAAATAACACAAAATTTTGACTTACCATGGTTTCACAAAAGTTGCTCTAAAAATTTGAAAGATAATCACAAGCCAAATCATGCATTTGAAAAAATGAGAATGTGCCTTCACAATAGGAAAAAAAAACAAGAAGTGTCGAAGTGAAATGTCCGCAATATCAAGTGTTAAACTTAGTACTTAAGAATATTGGATCGTTTGAGTTCAGGAGTTCGAAACCAACCTGAGCAAGGGCGAGACCCCGTCTCTACTATAAAGAGAAAGAAATTAATTGGCCAACTAATATATATACAAAAAAAAAAAAAATTAGCTGGGCATGGTGGTGCATGCCTGTAGTCCCAGCTACTCGGGAGGCTGAGGCAGCAGGATCGCTTGAGCCCAGGAGTTTGAGGTTGCTGTGAGCTAGGCTGACGCCACGGCACTCACTCTAGCCTGGGCAACAAAGTGAGACTCTGTCTCAAAAAAAAAAAAAAAAGAATATTGGACATTCCTTACTTAATAACCTAATAATATATCATTTAACTGGAAACAAAAAGCTGATGGTTTTTGTATACATACATTACTCTTTTCCCTTTTATTAAATTTATAATCACTGCCTTTAGATATTACTGGTAAATATTAGTGCTTTTATCCCTTCCTGATTTGCATCCTGCTTTCTGTTCTTTCTTTCAATTCTTTGCTCAGTCCTATAGCTCCGTAAAAGTAACAAGGAAAGTTACACTTATATACAGTTAATTCTAGATTATCTATCCCACTGGAAAGCATGGAGGTTATCAAAATCATTAATAATCCTAGTTGAGGCTGGGTACAGTCGCTCATTCCTATAATCCTAACACTTTGGGAGACTGAGGTGGGAGGATAGCTTGAGGCTGGAAGTTTGAGACCAGCTTGGGCAGCATAGCAAGACCTCCATCTCTACAAAATTTGTTTTAAAATTAGCCAGCTGTGGTGGTGTGAACCTGTAGTTCCAGCTACTTTGGAGACTGGGGCAAGAGGATTGCTTGACCCGAGGAGTTTGAGGTTACAGTGAGCTGTGATGGCACCACTGTACTCTAACCCCAGGAGACAGAGTGAGACTCTGTCTCAAAAAAAATTGTGAGTTTTGCACCTAATAAATGCTAAGGTGTTTTTTTTCTCTTTTAATAAATATTCAGAGTTTATTTTAGTGATAAAATATTTCCTCAGCAATACAACTCAAAATGATAACTAGTTGCTGATTTAGAATCTAAAAGCCAAGATGCTATGAGCTTCAGAGTTATCTGTGTTATAGAAAAGTATCCATTTAAAATGCAGTGCTAGCCAGATGTGGTGGCTCACACCTATAATCCTAGCACTCTGGGAGGCCGAGGCGGGAGGATCACTCAAGGTCAGGAGTTCAAGACCAGCCTGAGCAAGAGTGAGACCCTGTCTCTACTAAAAATAGAAAGAAATTAGCTGGACAAGTAAAAATATATAGAAAAATTTAGCCAGGTGTGGTGGCGCATGCCTGTAGTCCCAGCTACTCAGGAGGCTGAGGCAGGGAGCCTAGGAGTTTGAGGTTGCTGTGAGCTAGGCTGATGCCAGGGCACTCTAGCCCAGGCAACAGAGGAAGACTCTGTTTGAAAAAAAACAACAGCGCTGACCGGGTATGGTGGCTCACACCTGTAATCCCAGCCAAGGTGGGAGGATTGCTTGAGGCCAGGAGTTCAAGATCAGCCTGGGCAATATAGTGAGACCTCCTTCTCTACAAAAATTTTTTTAAAAATTATCTGGGCATGTTGGTGTGTGTCTGTGGTCCTACCTACTCTGGAGACTGAGGTAGGAGGATCACTTGAGCCAGAAGTTCAAGGATACAGTAAGCTATGATTGCATCATTGCACTCCAGCTTGGGCAGCAGAATAAGACCCTGTCTCAAAAATAAAGTAAAATGCAGTATTATGGCAGGTAAAGAGCATATACCAGCTGGGTGCAGTGACTCACACCTGTAAATCTCAACACTTTGGGAGGCCAAGGCAGGAGGATTGTTTGAGGATAGGAGTTCAACACCAGCCTGGGCAACATAGTAAGACTTCATCACTACAAAAAATAAAAAGATAAAAATTAGCCAGCCATGGTGATTTTTGCTTGTTTGTCCTAGCTACTTGGGAGGATGAGCTAGGAGGATTGCTTGAGCCCAGGAGTTTGAGGCTCCAGCGAGCTATGATCATGCTGCTACACTCCAGCCTGGGCAACAGTGCAAAACCCTGTCTCAAAATAACCAAAAAAGAGCATATGGTAACTTAAAAACAATCTGTATATCATGAATGTATAAAGCTCCAGTGAGCTATGATCATGCTACTACACTCCAGCCTGGGCAACAGTGTAAAACCCTGTCTCAAAATAACCAAAAAAGAGCATATGGTAACTTAAAAAGAGCATATGGTAACTTAAAAACAATCTGTATACCATGAATGTATAAAGATAATACTCATTGACCAGTATTTTCTTACCTTGTTAAGATGAGACTTTTTACTTTGGTAAAGTGTTTGATATAATTTTAAAAAGAAGGATCCTCTTCTCCCTACTCTTACCAGTATTAAAAATTATAATGAGGCTGGGTGAGGTGGCTCACGCCTGTAATCCTAGCACTCTGGGAGGTGGATTACTCAAGCTCAGGAGTTCGAAACCAGCCTGAGCAAGAGTGAAACCCCGTCTCTACTATAAATAGAAATAAATTAATTGGCCAACTAATATATATAGAAAAAATCAGCCAGGCATAGTGGCACATGCCTGTAGTCCCAGCTACTTGGGAGGCTGAGGCAGCAGGATTGCTTGAACCCAGGAGTTTGAAGTTGCTGTGAGCTAGGCTGACGCCATGGCACTCACTCTAGCCTGGGCAATAGAGTGAAACTCTGT
The DNA here is from genome assembly GCF_040939455.1 of Microcebus murinus. Taxonomy (NCBI): domain Eukaryota; kingdom Metazoa; phylum Chordata; class Mammalia; order Primates; family Cheirogaleidae; genus Microcebus; species Microcebus murinus. The sequence goes on along the minus strand of NC_134111.1, from coordinate 88,905,307 downwards.
CTCAAAAAAAAAAAAAAAATTATAATGAAATGTTGTTGCTCTAAATTTAAATAACCAGAACAAAATTATGACTATCTTATTTATCCTAGCTAGCCATAATTCATTGAGAAGGAACAAAAAGGATAGAAATGAAAGATTAATTTTTTTTTTTTTTTTTTTTTTTTTTGAGACAGAGTCTCACTTGTTGCCCAGGCTAGAGTGAGTGCCGTGGCGTCAGCCTGGCTCACAGCAACCTCAATCTCCGGGGCTCAGCGATCCTACTGCCTCAGCCTCCCGAGTAGCTGGGACTACAGGCATGCGCCACCATGCCCGGCTAATTTTTTGTATATATATTTTTAGTTGGTCAATTAATTTCTTTCTATTTTTGGTAGAGACGGGGTCTCGCTCAGGCTGGTTTCGAACTCCTGACCTTGAGCGATCCGCCCGCCTCGGCCTCCCAAAGTGCTAGGATTACAGGCGTGAGCCACCGCGCCCGGCTGAAAGATTAATTTTTTTTACCTCCCAGAATGAATGTTTTAAACATATACTATATATTGCCATAGACTATACAGTACTTATTACTTTCCCCTTAGCTCTTTTGATTTAGAGTATATATAATGCTTGATTATTAATATGAAAACATTTTCAGTTAATGTACAATATAATAAATGGGAAGATCTTAATATTAACTTAGTAATTTTATGCCTGATTCTTATTTCATTTACTCGTAAACAATATTTCTAGTGCTTGGTCATATGACACTATGATCTATGAATATGGCTATTTGTTCTTCTCCATCATTAACCATAGTGTGTTTCTAGTGATTGGTTAAGTTTCAGAACCATTGCTGAAGTTGTTAATTCTCAACCAAGGACAGTTTTGTCCTCCAGGGAACCTGTAGCAATGTCTATCATTTTGGTTATCACAACTATAGAAGATGAGTGCTATAGCATCTAGTAGGTGGAGGCCAGGGTTGCTGTTAAACATTCTACAATGCATAGGACAGACTCTACTCCACTACTCCCAACCAAAACTTGTCCCACCCAAAATGTCAGTAGTACTGAGGTTGAGAAATCCAGATGTAGATATAGTAAGATGAAACTGTATGTCCCAAGCAAATTATAGATGAGGTTAGAATAAATTCCTTTCTGAACAGTAGATGTCACTCTAGTCCAGGAATTTCAGTTTATTAGAGACAAAGTCCCAAAATAATGTTATATATTCTGCTTCCTCAGATCCTGCCAGTTTTACTGAGATAGCTAAAGACTGTGATGAAAATAAAGAAAACAAAACTCCAGAAGTTTCTCAAGAAGTTGATTGGCTCCAGCAGTATGATATGGACCGTGAAAGGGAAGAACAAGAGCTTCAGCAGGCATTGGCTCAGAGCCTTCAAGAGCAGGTAAGTAAGAGATATTTATATTGCTACTTTCTCTCTTTTGTTAAATTTTTTTATTTTTTTGAGACATAGTCTCACTCTGTTGCTCAAGCTAGAGTGCCGTGGTGTCAGCCTAGCTCACAGCAACCTTAAACTCCTGGGGTCAAATAATCCTGCTGCCTCAGCCTCCCGAGTAGCTAGGACTACAGGCATGCGCCACCATGCCCACCTCATTTTTTCTATATATATTAGTTGGCCAATTTCTTTCTATTTATATTAGAGACAGGGTCTCACTCTTGCTCAGGCTGGTTTTGAACTTCTGACCTTGAGCGATCCACCCGCCTCAACCTCCTAGAGTGCTTGGATTACAGGCGTGAGCCACTGTGCCTGGCCGCTTCTTTCTCTTTACCTTTCTCAAGAAATAGAATAATGACAATAACTAACACTTGTTGAACACTTATATGTCGGGCATTGTTCCAGGTGATTTTTTTTTCATTTTTTTATTATCTTGTTTTTTCTTTTTTTTTCCCTCAGCATCTATGTTCCAGGTGATTTACAAAATATAATAAATAATTGATCCACCAAGAAAAAAAAACTTTGAGGGTTGCCTTGGGTTTCAAACACGTACATAGATAGTTTTGTCCTTTTTTTTTTTTTTTTTTTTTTTTTTATATTTTTTTTCGCCCTCTCAACCCAGCTTTTCCCGACTCCGGGAAGAACCGGGAAGAGAAGGCCTGTTTTGTCCTTTTTTTGAAAATCCAAATTTAACAAAATGTATTCTTGCTTACTTTCTGTAACTATAGTTCATTGTGTACTAAAATAAGATGGGATATTAGAGATTATTCCCAGTCCAACTTTATTTTGCAAGGTATGGAAACAGTCAGTATACCACGATTTTATCATTAATATTTTAAGGCAATGTATTCATTTTGGTCATTTTCTCACAATATAAATCCTTTCTTATGAATTATTTGAACATAAAATTCTCATAAATATTATATAAAATCTAACTTTCAAGCCAGGTATAGTAGCTCTCACCTATAATCCCAGCTACCCAGGAGACTGAAGTGGGAGCATCACTGAGTCCAGGAGTATAAGACCATCCTGGGCGATATAGCAAGACCCTGTCTCAAAATAACATAAAATCAAATTTTCAGATTTTAGTAATAGAACATTTATCTGTTCTTTTCTTTATGCAGGAATCTATTCTTCAATTTTTACTTTAGGCTGGTTGATTTGCATTGTTGCAGTTACCTGAGATATCAGACTTAGAGGTAGTGTTTCCATGGTTATCTAATCCTGTGGAATCCAGGTCGTGTTAGTGAAAATTTACCAGGACTCTTTATAATGAATGGGTAGTTTTAGTGCTTGCAGATCATCACATTAAGAAATCTGCTCGTGCCTGTAACCCAGCTGCTTGAGAGACAGAGGCTCAATTTTTAAAAGCTTCTCCTATATAACTTACTGTATTTTCTAAAAAACAGAATAGAACAATAAGCTTCTCCTAGTGATTCTAATGGGCAGCCAAGATTGAGAACTGCTTTAAAACCATTTCAGAACCAGCTGTTCTATATATCCTTTTATTTATAAGGAGTACTATTCCAGTTATCTTGTCTTCAATATATCTATATATGTCAAACTATTTCACAAATAATATATGGTAGCCATTTGTTTTAGAAAACTGTTAATATAAATGACCAAGGTCTGGCTTCTCAGCAATATTTCTTTATAGTACAGGAAAAAAAATCAGCACCCCTCTTTTTCATGTGTAAAAGACATATATGCTATTTCATGTCAGCTGACCAAGTTAAAACTATACTGTTTTTCTCCTATGTGAGGGTAGGGTGATAAGACGTGGTGTCTTTAGTTTGGTATACTTGCATCATTCTATTAATAGCTGAAAAGGAATCTTTTTACCATTTGGTTTCAAAATAGACTTATTCTGAAAAAAGTATAAAATAAAATTTTAAAAGTATAAAATAAATGGTTAAATTATATCTTTTATTCGTATATGATTTGTGAATTATTTTTTCTCTGCTGATGAAGAGGGAAATTTTTTTGTTACAGTCAACATTTTTATGTTTTTATGATTAAAATAGTCATCTAGTTTGAGACTTTTTTTTTTTTTTTTTTTTTTTTTGAGACAGAGTCTCGCTTTGTTGTCCAGGCTAGAGTGAGTGCCGTGGCGTCAGGCTAGCTCACAGCAACCTCAAACTCCTGGGCTCGAGCGATCCTTCTGCCTCAGCCTCCCGAGTAGCTGGGACTACAGGCATGCATCACCATGCCCGGCTAATTTTTTATATACATATCAGTTGGCCAATTAATTTCTTTCTATTTATAGTAGAGACGGGGTCTCGCTCTTGCTCAGGCTGGTTTTGAACTCCTGACCTTGAGCAATCCACCCGCCTCGGCCTCCCAGAGAGCTAGGATTACAGGCGTGAGCCACCACGCCCGGCCTAGTTTGAGACATTTTAAGGAGATTTAGAGGTACTGTTTTTTTCTAAGAGAACCTCAAATATATCATCAGGTAAGTGACCATTAATAACATTCATTTAGTATGTACCAAGCATCTACTATGTGTTTTGGTTTCTTTAGCAAGAAGAGAAATAGAAACCTATGAATTATATCTTGTAGAAACGTTCATCTTGCTGTCACAGACTTAGGGCAAGACTTGGCTCACCATTAGCTCAGGAGAGCTGAGTGAGTGTATACCCCTCTTCCCAGCCCTGCATTCAGTGTCATGTGGGTTGTTTGAAATTGACCATGGTGGGAGTATTTATGCCTTGGAAATTGGCAAATGCTATAATCAGGGGAAAGCAAAGACAGCAATTTGCTAACTAACTATTACGTGCCAGACATTTTATATATATAAGAAGAAAGGGAATTATATCAGAATGTCACATTGAATGGTTTTCGGTTGGCAAGCCAAATGTCACTGACAAGAGAAAATAGCACTTACGCCTTTTTAACTTCCAGGATTGTGTTTTAAGAGGACAGTGTTAAAATAACAAGTAAAGAACTTCTCCACATCCCTCAAAAAGTCATATTTCAGACATCCATAAGGTTGTGAAAAGCATTATTAGCAAATGCTTCCATAGAAGTTACTTTTATCTTCGTTAAATAAGTGTAATTAATACCTCTTTAAATACCTTAGTTTTTGTTCTTGTCCCTTTAGGAGGCTTGGGAACAGAAAGAAGATGATGACCTTAAAAGAGCTACGGAGTTAAGTCTTCAAGGTTTGGAGATCATTTTAATTACATTTTTTTAATGGTGAAATGTATCACACAGGCTGTGCATGGTGGCTCGTGCCTGTAATTCTAGCACCCTGGAAGACCAAGGTGAGAGCATCCCTTGAGGTTAGGAGTTTGAAACCAGCCTGAGCAAAAGCAAGACCCTGGCTCTACTAAAAATAGAAAAAATTAGCCAGGCATGGTAGTGCCTGCCTATAGGCCCAGCTGAGACAAGAGAATGGCTTGAGCCTATGAATTTAAGGCTACAGTGAGCTATGATCATGTCACTGCATTCTAGTCAGGTCAATAGAGCAAAACTGTCTCAAAAAAAAAAAACACATGTTAAAATTAAAATTTTTAATAACGAGAAATTTGAACACCTCCCAGGTAAAAAAAGTAGAACCTTAGACGTTTCCTATGTATCTTCTTTCCCCCTGCTTCCCAGAGGAAACCACTATTCTAACATTTTTATTTATCTTTAGCTTGCTTTTTTTTTTTTTTATTTCGGCATATTATGGGGGTACAGATTTTAAGGTTTCAATAAATGCCCATTTCCCCCCTCCCCCCAAAAGTCTGAGTCTCCATCATGATCATCTCCCAGATGGTGCACATCTTACTCATTATGTATGTATATACCTGCCCCCCTCCCACCTGCCCAATACCCTATTACTGTAGTACCTATGTGTCCACTTAGGTGCTACTCAGTTAATACCAGTTTGCTGGAGAATATATCTGGTGTTTGTTTTTCCATTCTTGGGATACTTCACTTAGTAGTATGGGTTCCAGCTCTAACCAGGAAAATATAAGATGTGCTATATCACCATTGTTTCTTAGAGCTGAATAGTACTCCATGGTATACATATACCACATTTTATTAATCCATTCTTGGATTGATGGGCACTTGAGCTGTTTCCACAGCCTTGCAATTATGAATTGTGCTGCTATAAACATTCAAGTGCAGGTGTCTTTTTTGTAGAGTGTCATTGGATCTTTTGGGTAGATGCCCAGCAATGGGATTGCTGGATCAAATGGTAGATTCACTTGTATCTCTTTAAGGTATCTCCATGTTGCTTTCCACAGAGGTTGAACTAGTTTGCAGTCCCACCAGCAGTGTAGGAGTGTTCCTCTCTCTCCGCAACCACGCCAGCATTTATTGTTTGGAGATTTTTTGATAAAGGCCATTCTCACTGGGGTTAAGTGATATCTCATTGTGGTTTTGATTTGCATTTCCCTGATGATTAGAGATGTTGAGCATTTTTTCATATGTTTGTTGGCCATTCTTCTGTCTTCTTTAGAAAAATTTCTGTTCAAGTCTTTTGCCCACTTTATAATGGGCAAAATGGGGTTATTTGATTTTTTCTTCCTGATTTTCGTGAGTTCTAAGTATATTCTAGTTATCAGTCCCTTATCGGATGCATAGGATGCAAAAATTTTCTCCCATTCTGTAGGTTGTCTGTTTACTTTCATGACTATTTCTTTGGCTGTGCAGAAGCTTTGTAGTTTGATCATGTCCCATTTATTTATTTTTGTTGCTGCTGTGATTGCCTTTGGGGACTTCTTCATGAACTCTTTGCCCAGGCCGATGTCTAGGAGAGTGTTTCCAACTTCTTCCTCTAGAGTTCTAATAGTTTCATACCTTAGGTTTAAGTCTGTTATCCAGCGTGAGTTGGTTTTTGTGAGAGGTGAAAGGTGTGGGTCCTGTTTTAGCCTTCTACAGGTGGCTATCCAGTTTTCCCAGCATCATTTATTGAAAAGGGATTCTTTTCCCCAGCGTATGTTTTTGTCTGCTTTGTCAAAGATTAGATGGCTATATGAGGATGGTTTTATATCAGGATTCTCACATCTGTTCCACTGGTCAATATTCCTATTTTTGTGCCAATACCATATTGATTTAATTACTACAGCTTTGTAGTATAGTTTGATATCTGGCATATTAATGCCTCCCATTTTGTTTTTGTTGCCTAGAATTGCTCTTGATATTTGGGGTCTTCTTTGGTTCCATACGAAGCGTAAAATTATTTTTTCTATATCTGTGCAGAATGCTGATGGGATTTTAATAGGTATTGCATTGAATCTGTAGATCAGTTTGGGTAGTATAGACATTTTGATGATATTGAGTCTGCCGATCCACGTTTAGCTTGCTTTTTAAAATGATTTTATCTATATCCTTAACAATATATTTTTAATTTTGAAAAATTAAACAAGAAAAGTCTATCTGTTTAATAAAAGAGTAATATTACCACTGTTAAAACTCCTAGGAGAACATAATGTGGCTTTAGTTTCCCCATGAATTTTCAAGAGCTCACTCTGGGGAAGTCTGTGGTCAAAATCATGAGTGTGTATTAAGTACATAAAGTTCACACAGTCAAGGCATTTGTCAGAACTAATGTGTAAACTAGATACTGGAAGTCCATAGAGATAGGAAGTTGGAAGAAGTGGATGTAGGAGTCATGTGTTATGTCTTTTGGATATTGAGTGATGTTAATTGGATGGGTTCTCAACTTTTCCATTGCTGGCTTAGGATATAGCTTTGAGTTTCTTAGGTCTACTGAGTCAGCCACCCATGTATTTCCAGTTTCCAGAATTTTAATGCAATAATTAGTCTCTTACTTTTCTTTCCATTCATAGATATTCATGTCTTTTAAACACCACTATACTATGATTTTAGTGGAGCTAATTATCTTTTAAAACAAATAGCTATTTATTTACAAATGCTCCTGGGATTCTTTATTTTAAATCATTAGTAAAGATGGATTCTTCCAATGGAAACACATTATTTAAGAAAAGATAGATCTTGGATTTGTTTGTTTAGTGTATATTAGGTTAAATTTAAGAGTTAAAGTTTGAGTTTCCTTTATTTTTTGTTATATTTCAAGAAATGATTTAATAATAAAGAAAACAAAAGAATACTAATCTTTTTATGGTCTCTTTTCTGTGAGGATAATTTATATTTACTAGTGGAACCTATAATAGGTACCAAATACTTTTTTTTTTTTTTTTTGAGACAGAGTGTTACTTTGTTGCCCAGGCTACAGTGAATGTTGTGGCATCAGCCTAGCTCACAGCAACCTCAGACTCCTGGGCTCAAGTGATCCTACTGCCTCAGCCTCCCGAGTAGCTGGGATTACAGGCATACACCACCATGCCCAGCTAATTTTTTTATATATATTAGTTGTCTAATTAATTTATTTCTATTTATAGTAGAGACAGGGTCTCGCTCTTGCCCAGGCTGGTTTCGAACTCCTGACCTCAAGCAATCTGCCTGTCTCAGCCTCCCTGAGTGCTAGGATTACAGGCATGAGCCACCGTGCTCGCCCCCCTCCTTTTTTTTTTTTTGAGACAGTCTCACTGTTGACCAGGCTAGAGTGTCATGACATCAGCCTAGCTCACAGCAACCTCAAACTCCTGGGCTCAAGCAATCCTGCTGCCTCAGCCTCCCAAGTAGCTGGGACTACAGGCATGCGCCACCATGCCCTGCTAATATTTTATATGTATTTTTAGTTGGCCAATTAATTTCTTTCTATTTTTAGTAGAGATGGGGTCTCACTCTTGCTCAGGCAGGTCTCGAATTCCTGAGCTCAAACGATCCACCCACCTCAGCCTCCCAGAGTGCTAGGATTACAGGTGTGAGCCACCTCGTCTGGCATGCACCAAATACTTTAAATCTATCACATAGTTTATGTGATACAGAACTTAGTGCAATTAGATTATTAGATTTTATTATTATAAAATTATATATTTTCTCAATTTTATTCCTTATAAGGCTTAGATCCCCTTATATATTTAAAAGAAAAAGGAACATTTATTTTACAGATACATATGTCTACAGTGTTATTCCCCAGAGTAGGCTGAACACATTGGAAACATAATAATAATACATTTTGTGTTTTCTTAGGCTGATAAAATATGTACCTCAAGCTATTTTATCTTACTAATTATATCTCTTATGTCTATTCCAAGAACTTTTATAAGATTTTGTCATTGTGTTTTCAGAGTTTAACAACTCTTTTGTGGATGCACTGGGTTCTGATGAGGACTCTGGAAATGAGGATGTTTTTGATATGGAATACACAGAAGCTGAGGCTGAAGAACTGAAAAGAAACGCTGAGGTAATTTTTTACCCCTGGGTAGAATCAGTCAGATTATCAGTGGTACTCCTCCTGCTCTTTATCTTTAAAGGCCCCACTTTCAATGTCCATTGCAGGTTCATTTCTGCCTGTTTGGCAGCCATTAAATGGTCTTCATTTTCTCTTGTTATTTTCTCTTCATTTCTTACATATAAGATTCAAAACAAAACAGGAGCCAGGCACAGTGGCTCATGCCTGTAATCCCAAAAGTTTAGGAGGCTGAGACTAGGGGATTGTTTGAGGCCAGGAGTCGAGACCAACCTGGGCAACATAGTGAGACCTTATCTCTAAACAAAATTTTTTTTAATTAGCCAGCTGTTGTGGTACATGCCTATAGTCCCAACTACTCCTAGCTACTTGGGAGACTGAGAAAGGAGTTTTGCTGGAGCTGCAGTGAGGTATGATGAGATGCCACTGCTACTCTAGCCAGGGTAATAGTGTGAACTCCATCTCAAAGAAAAGGTGGAGGAGGGCTTTATCCCCCACTCCAACTACCTGGAGTAAAAAATGAAAAAATTTTTTAAAAATAGAACAAAACAAAATAAAAACAGAAATGCATCCTGTCATGTTGTATACATGTTAGATAAGAATTGTATAAAGGCATGTGTATATTAAATTACCTTTAGTTCCACTAAGTAACTATATTATCTTTATACTTAAATACCAAAACCAGTTGTTTGTTGCTCAGTGAGAACTGTTGAATTAATGTAAACTAGGGCACATTGGAATTTTTTAAACCTTTTTTTCCTTAAATAATTGCTTTCCCCCCACCCAAATTTTAATTATCCAGGATCCTATACTTACTGTTAGCATTTTGACTTATTTTGTCATACTCATCTCCTCATATGCTTTAAAAAAGTCATAATATAAGTACAATTTTTACCCTATTTGGGTTTTTTTTTTTCTTTGGGGGGTTTTTATTTTGTTTTATTTTTAGAGTTGGGTGTCTCACCATGTTGCCCAGGCTGAACTTGAAGTCCTGGGCTCAAGGATCCTCTCACCTCAGCCTTTCAAGTAGCTGGGACCACAGATGCATGCCACCACATCCAGCTTATCCTGATGGTTAAAGACTAATTATTTAGGTCGGGTGCTGTGGCTCACGCCTATAACCCTGGCACTCTGGGAGGCCAAGGCAGCTAGATCGTTTCAGCTCAAGAGTTCAGGACCAGCCTGAGGAAGAGCAAGACCCCGTCTCTACTAAAAATAGAAAGAAATTAACTGGACAACTAAAAATATATAGAAAAAATTATCCAGGCATGGTGGGGCATGCCTGTAGTCCCAGCTACAGGCTGAGGCAGAAGGATAGCTTGAGCCAAGGAGTTTGAGTTTGCTGTGAGCTAGGCTGATGCCATGGCACTCTAGGCCAGGCAACAGAGTGAGACTCTGTCTAAAAAAAAAAAAAAACGATTATTTATAGGCATATTTTTTTTTCTTTTATCTGTAACATCAGAGATAAAGGTGTTATCTTTTTCTTTTTTTTTTTTTTTTGAGATAGAGTCCCACTTTGTTGCCCAGGCTAGAGTGAGTGCCGGGGCATCAGGCTAGCTCACAGCAACCTCAAACTCCTGGGCTCAAGCAATCCTCCTGCCTCAGCCTCCCAGGTAGCTGGGACTACAGGCATGCACCACCATGCCCAGCTAATTTTTTCTATATATATATTAGTTGGCCAATTAATTTCTTTCTATTTATAGTAGAGACGGGGTCTCGCTCTTGCTCAGGTTGGTTTTGAACTCCTGAGCTCAAAGGATCCGCCTGCCTCGGCCTCACAGAGAGCTATGATTACAGGCGTGAGCCACCGTGCCCGGCCAGAATGTTATTTTTAATGGCTATACTATCATTTCCTCAAATGAACATCCAACTTACTTAATTTTTTTTTTTTTTTTTTTTTTTGAGACAGAGTGTCACTTTGTTGCCCAGGCTAGAGTGAGTACCGTGGCATCAGCCTAGCACACAGCAACCTCAAACTCCTGGGCTCAAGCAATCCTCCTGCCTCAGCCTCCCAAGTAGCTGGGACAACAGGCATGCGCCATGATGCCCGGCTCAATTTTTCTATATATATTAGTTGGCCAATTAATTTCTTTCTATTTTTAGTAGAGACAGGGTCTGGCTCTTGCTCAGGCTGGTTTCGAACTCCTACCTCGAGCAATCCGCCTGCCTCGGCTTCCCAGAGTGCTAGAATTATAGGCATGAGCCACTGCGCTCGGCCCCTTAATTTTTAACTAACATTGAACATTTTTTTAAGTTGTTTCTATTTTTTCAATAATAAATAATACATTGAGAAACTGTGTATGATTATACTATTTTCCATATTTTGGGTTTTCTCCTTTAGATAAATAGCCAGAAGTAGATAATGCTTCAAAAGTTTATGAACATTTTAATAGTTTCTGGTTTACATATAGCTATATTCCTTTCCAAAATTTTACTTTATAGTGCTGCCTACATTTTATGAATATCACTTTTCAGTTTTTTTTTTTTACTAACAATATTTTAGTGGCATTTTAAAAGTTCATTTGTAAGCAACACAGCAACTCTTTTTCATTCTATTGTCCAATACTTAACTGTTAACTATTTTTACAAAGCTATAGTTATTATGTGCATTCTTGTGTGTTTGAAAATCAAGTTAATATGTTGCTGATCCACATCAATTTCTTTAATATAATAATTGAATGATATTGCATTGAACTGATATACCACTAACCAGACAATTATTACTGGGTATATTGTTCTGACTTTTCAGTAGATAATGCTATAGTCTATAATTTGATACATACGCTGGTTTTTTTCCTTTGAATTATTTTCTTAGGGTAAATTCTTAGTTGGGGTGGAAGTCTTAGGTCAGAGGGTATCGACATTACAACCACTAGATTTTTTTTTTAATTAATTGAGTATGCCTACACCATACACTGGAGCTTACTATGTCAGCTTTGATAATAAATTTAAATTCAGTGTTCTGCTTTTATTCAAATGAAGAGTTATGTCCACTTCTGTTTTCCAGACAGGAAATCTTCCTCATTCCTATCGGCTCATCAGTGTTGTCAGTCACATTGGTAGCACTTCTTCTTCAGGTAAATGGACATCATGATTTCAGCATTTTATAAATGAAGTAGCCAGCATTTGCTCCTTATTATATTGCTCTTTGACTGACTTTAGGAGGTATAAGATGAATATGTCAAGAAAAAAACTTTTAAATCTCTTTTTGATCACATTCAATTTGCATTGTGGGGAGGAGGGGGACAGACATGCTTGAAGCTCTGACTTAGGTAGGGCAAGGGCAATATATGTAACCTAAACATTTGTACCCCCATAATATGCTGAAACAAAAAAGAAAAAAAATATGAATTGTGTAAATAGATATAACTGTTTTTATTTCTCTATTCATAAATGACCTAAATTCCCCGAGTGAAATATATTTATCAAAAATGGTGTCCATCCGGGCTCTGTGGTTCATGCCTGTAATCCTAGCACTCTGGGAGGCTGAGGTGGGCGGATCGTTTGAGCTCAGGAGTTTGAGACCACCCTGAGCAATTAGCTGGACAACTTAAAATATATAGAAAAATTCCGCCAGGCACAATGGCTCATGCCTGTAATCCAAACACTCTCGGAGGCCGAGGCAGGCAGATTACTGGAGGTTAGGAGTTCGAAACTAGCCTGAGCAAGAGCAAGACCCTGTCTCTACTATAAATAGAAATAAATTAATTGGACAACTAATACATATAGAAAAAATGAGCCAGGCATGGTGGCACATGCCTGTAGTCCAGCTACTTGGGAGGCCTAAACCCTGGAGTTTGAGGTTGCTGTGAACTAGGCTGAAGCCATGGCACTCTAGCCCAGGCAACAGAGTGAGACTCTGTCTCAAAAGAAAAAGAAAAAAAAAGCGGTGTCCCAGTATAGTATATTCCTCCCTAATTCTCTGTGTGTGTTTTTAGAAACATTGTTGGGGGTAAGATGGATGTGGTAGCTGTTTCTCTTTCTCAGATTTCTTGTACCTGAGAAAAATTCAGTATGTTTTTAAAAACCTCCAGTTTTAAAATTTTGTTACAGGTCATTACATTAGTGATGTGTATGACATTAAGAAACAGGCATGGTTTACTTATAATGATCTGGAGGTATCTAAAATCCAAGAGGCTGCTGTGCAGAGTGACCGGGATCGGAGTGGTTACATCTTCTTTTATATGCACAAGTAAGAAACTTTGCCAGATTCAAAATAATGGGTGAAAAATCACCTGAACTCTTTCTTTTTCCTTTGAGGGTAAAATGTTCCAAGTCCAGAATATTTTTTCTCTTAACTCAGCATTAGTAACTCATCACACACTAGTATCTAAGTATGGAACTTAAGACAGTTTGTTTTATGATAGAAGCTGTGCTGTCACAACCTTTTTTTTCCAATTTTATTAGCTAGAAGATCTGATTTATACGGATGGGAACTACATAGCATTTTCATTAAAGCTAACTATTGCCAGTTCCCCGCTATTCTCAAAAATCAGCACCCAAGGGGTTAAGATGGTGATCAGATGAATGAGCTGTTAATTTAATAAAATGTAGGCACCAAATAGGATTATGCAGGCTTTATCAGCATCTATTTTGTGTTGCTTTTTATCCTGTTTATCCTTTGGTTCTGCTCACTAAATTTCCTGGGGGTCTTTTTGTTTTATTTTAAGAGAGATCTTTGATGAGCTGCTGGAAACAGAAAAGAACTCTCAGGCACTTAGCATCGAAGCAGGGAAGACTACCCGTCAGGCCTCGTGAGGAACAAACTCCTGGGATGGCAATTGTGCACTGCGTATTCTCTCTTACTGCCGCCCACACCTTTCCTCTGCCCAAGGAGAATTTGGAATTCTACTTGATGCGGGAGCAACAAACAGCTCAGGGCCAAACCAGAAGACTAAAATTGGAGTTATACAGAATGCTCCATGCTATTTTATGGATACTTGGGTCTCACATTTGTAGCTGATTATTCTCTTTTTCGCCTACAAGAGTGGCACTTCCTTTTGTCTTATGAATACATGTTGTAAATATATAAATATATATGTACATACACACACACAGGATGAATGGAGCCTTAAAGAGTTAGGATGAGCCACAAGAGTATGCCTGCTCCTAATTTATAGCACAGCAGTTTGGAGAAAAAGAAAAGGTGTTAAAGAGTCCATTCACCTGAGAAATGTGTGAAGATATACCCATCAGTTGGCTTTTAGCTTTATGTTTCTTGCATAGTTTCCTCAAGTCTGCAACCTTTCATGTGTGTTTCTTATTAGTAAAGTTCACTGGAAAGCAGCTCTCCATGTTACACTAATGACAGTTTGTTCTCCTTGCAAGAGGAGGGGTATTACTGTCACCTGACTTGATGAGCTTTTTTTTTTTTTTAATTTCATGCATTTGTAATATCTTTTACTGTTTACATGTAGTCCCAAGAAATGGATTGTTGGTGCTTTGGAATGTATGTGGTCCCACATTTAATATTCATTGTACATTTTGTGTTTTCTCTAAAGAAATTTCTTCACACAGTATGTTCATTATATATCATTTATATTATTACGGAGATGAAGATAGAATCTTTTATTTTTTTCTGTATCATTCTTCCATGGAGCAGCATTACCCTAATGGATTGCACCCAAAACTTTAAGAGGGAGAAAAATAATCTCTCCAATTGGGACTCCCCAGCAGGAATACTTAGGGATAAAGAAGAATGCTAGCATCTCTGTCTCTCAAACATAGGACAAGAGAAGCATTCTTCTGTTAAAGCTAAAATTCTGGACCACTAAAGCTAAAAGCCCTACCACAAGTGTGAAAATTAAAGTAAGGTGGGAATTAAAATGTGATTGGTTTAGGGTATCCCAAGAACTAAGAAATAACAAAGGTGCATAATATATTTATCTTACTTTTTAGGTGCTCAGAGTTGAGGTTAAATGGGGATGCAACATCAAGTGCTACATTAGTCACTTAGCTGACATAACCAGCTTGGTTAAGCAGCTTATGAAACCATATAAAGAATGAGTCTAAGGGTGGAATTCTGTCCACAAAATAATTTTGTGGGCCTGGGTATCATTTGGATCGTACAGAGTTAAGTATAGCAAAATGAAACCTTCATTATTTTTTCTCATGTTTTTTCTTTTATTATAAATGAGGGGATTATTCTTCAGTTCTGAGGGAGGGACAAAAACCATATCAGATTTTCAGGAAGAAAAAGTAATTTAAAACCTATCATCACAGAAGATAGAACATCTTTTCTAGAAGATTGCCTTAAGAGAACTCCAGCCTCACTCTTGGAACTTGGATGTGTTCTGACATAGTAATTATTCTAAAATTTTGAATCTTTGAATTATAAATGGACTCAGCACTTTTGCTTAACTACTGACAAGTGCTTTGCTTCCTGTCACCTGCCTACGTACATTATCGTAGTGAATGTTCCAAAGTGGAGTAGTAGGATATGTAGGAGTAGTTTAGTGCAGAGGGAAATATTTGTTTTCTTTTTTTTTTTTTTTATTTTTTTTTTTTGTGTTTTTTTTTTAATTTGCATCCCAAGGAGAAAAATATTTGTTTTCAAAACTGGCTTTTAAAGTTTTGTTTCATTTCTACCAGGAGCCTCATTTGGTTTTGTTTTGCTTGAAAATAACTGGTTTTATCATAAATGAGTGAAATGGTGATCAAATTTTTTGGCTAGTTATTACTTCTCTTACCTATCTGTATAGTTGAGAGCTTTGAGGGGCACTGTTAAAAATTACTGGAAACTATTTGAAGTGAGGGCTGCATTAAGACATAGAGAAATATAGAAATAGTGCCCTAAGCCTAGACTGCCTCATGAAGTGGCCTCATTTGAATTGCTTTCATAGCTTGCTACGTGTGTATGATTTAGAAGTACACTTGGCTTAGAAACATGGTTTGATCTTCATGTCTTGAGCAGTACTTATTAGTTGAAGATAGGTTACTAGAGTTATCTCACTGCTCATGTACTTACAAGTTTGGGACTTGAATTTCACTTGATGTCTGTCCATCATTGTGGCCTTGTCAGCCTTATTCCTTCACTCTTTTACTACTTTGACTACAAATGGAGATTTCAGCTGGACAATGTTGATGGGGTTTATTCGGGTTTTTTTGAGCTGGTTATATATATTTAAAAATTATAAATAGATAATATATTATTTTTTTGCACAGTGTGATCAGTTTGCCCAGAATCGGGGGATGGAGCAGTTAGCCTGTTGGGGCCAGGAAGGGACAAGTGAGATTGGGAGACAGAGTGCTTCAGTTCCAAGCAGTCTGTACAGTACTTAATTAACCTTCCTATTGAGAATACCAAATGTATGGTTACATTACTTTAAATGATAATTGAATTGGAACTTGATATTAATTAGTTCTGGTTACAGCCTTTTGATCTTAGTTGGAATTTTTTAGAAGGCAAAAATAAAACTAAATTTCAAACTCATTGATTGTTATCCCCTAGTATTATGCAGAGTCCAGAAGTTGCATGTGGCTGGATGCTATTATTCCCTTAGAAGCCATGACTATAATTTAGCCCTATGAGAAGATAGACTCTGTTTCATAGGAATATATTTATATGTGTGTGTGCACACTCAGAAGTTTTGTTTCAGCAAGATAGAATAAGAAGCAAGTTCATGAATTGGTCTTCTATTTATATTTTGATTCCAAAAGCTATTTGTTTACTTGCTATGGTCTGTTAATTCCAGGCCTAACTTAAAAGGCTCAGTAACAAATATAACAAATGTAAACGTGTTTACATTTTAAGTATGCAGTGGTACTTACAGATCAGTTAATTAACTCTGGAAGGCAAATATTAGACTACACATTTCTTTTTTTCTCTCTTTGATCAAATGTAAAGAGTCTTCTGAAAGAGAGGCTTTAAAATGCAAAACCTCAGCAAAATAATCCATGAATTTACTTATTCTTGCACACTGCAGTTACCATTATGTAACTACATGTACAGCTACAGATATAGTTGTATAATGAATATTATCTGGAAACACCTAAATTAAAGAGAAAAACAGGTAGTTTGTAAACTCTTGATCTCCTGAAAAGAGGTTATATTAAAACAAATAAAAATATTATCCTTCTCCCTCTTTCTTCTCTGTCTTCTGAAATGATTACAATGGGTACTCTTAGCTATCCAACTTTGGGGGGGAGGGGCTGTGTCTTATTGAATTGACCCCCCTAAAGTCTTTTGCTTTAAATTAGGGAAACAGAGCTAGATCTCCAAGTACATGTGGCTCTTGTATATATAGGGAGATTTTTTAGAAAACTCATCAATCTGGTACTAGACGCAAGTCACATAGAAGTGTCCCAGTAAAATGGATATGTCCTTTTCCTCCCCATTTTGCTCTTCACTGAGCAAGTGTGTACAAAAACTAAACAGATTTCTGCCCTCTAACACCTTTCTATTACATTACTTCAGAATTCTAATTTTGTCTCTATTGATATGTCTTATTAACATCTGGAAAAATATATATATTTTATTGGAAAACTATAGTTTGTTAAGCCTTGAGAGTTTTGTGGCAGAATTATTTGGCTGTGTTTCATCAGTCATTGACTACCTTATGGCATGCTTTGATTACTAGACTTCAGGCAGTCTCTTTTGTTGTATCATATTTATACACAATTAGTAAATTGTTTCCTTTCCATGCCTGTTATATGTCTGAGGTTTTGCAGTTTTTATTAAAAAGTATGCCAGTCTAAGCATTTGATTTGAGTAACATTAGACTTAAAAGTACAGAGGTTCAAAGTATAGGTATGTCCACTGGTATAAGAATAGAGTGAAAGAGGAGGGTCTGATCAGGATCCAAGTTTGTCAGGTCGGTTACCAGAGCAAAGAGCAATCAGCTGAACTGGTTTACTTCAAAAACAGAGTGGGCCTGTGCAAAGAGTGAGACCACATGTGGGTGTGCACACTTCTTTTCCCCAGGTTTCCCTCCCTCTGAGCTTTTTCCTTCCCTCACTTCTCTGGCCTATTGTCAGTGTTGTTTCTTTATGCTTAGGGAGAGGAAAACAGAAGTGAGTTTCCTACACTTTGCCTAACTGAGCCACTACCAGGTTTGCTGGCAGCTGTGGCCACATTATTTGTGAGGTGATTTTTTTTGTTTGTGTTCAGAGTGACTTTTGATTCTGATTCTTTATGTTGTTTTATATGGAGTGGCACTTTTATCTGTGTTTTAGCAGAATTGTTCCTCTGTATCCTTTACGATTTTTCCTTTCGTTTCCTTTTTAAATTATGCATAGAGTTTTTTTGTGTGTGTGAAATTAAAGCCTTTATTAACCTTATGTTGGTTTGACTGTTATTTTTGAGAAGAACACATTTTTGCAGACACTTTTAACAACCAGTTTCAAGTTGTGGAAATCACCTTCTTTTGCTTTTCTGACTTGGGCTTCATTGCAGTACTGTTACATCTTAAAGGAGATGGAATGTCGAACCAGTGTTTGGCCATAGTCACCACTGGTTCCTGTTATTTTCATCTGAGGAGCCTGGGAAGCTTTGCAGAGGCTTCTGTATAACAGTTTGTAAACCCAGCATTGGTCTTCACTCTTCCTTTGCTTTATTAAGAGTGGGGGTGAAGGGTGAAATAGCATTTGCATTTCATACTTGCCTTTAGCTTAGACACAGTGGATGTGCTGCTCTCACTGGGTACTACTTAGTGAGTATTGTGAAACCTAAGCAAGAGGACAGTCTCCTAGGGCTTCAACTCTCCTTCAACCCTTTAACTTACCACCTGAGTAAGGCAGTGAAGAAAGTATATGTGAAAAGGAAAAGCCTTTACTCTGGGAAAGATGTAAACCTGCAAAATGTTTCAGCCCTCTTGCCATAGATGAAAATGAGTCATGGTAGAGGAAAACCTGGCCTGGCGCCTCAACTCTTACGTTCCATGAAGTGTTTGGCTGCTCTTCTAAGAAGGGAAAACTCTAGAACAGGATGATTAAAAATGATGAAACACCTCAAGATAGAAACAATCCAGCCACCTTTTTGAGAGCTGAAATTGGGACCACAGGCTCCTTGTGGAGGTATCATCTTTCTGAAGGAATAGGTAGATTATTAAAAGTCGCATTGCCAGAGACAGCTGTTCACAGGCACAACTAAAATTTCACTTCAATTGGCATAGGTCTAATACCAGTTATAAAACAGAATGCCACAAGCCAGGAGGGGTAGAGTGCTGCTTTACAACCACAGCTACTCTTCCTTCTCAAAATAGTCCTTTTTCTTTCTTGAGGTTTTGTTGTTTCCATCGAGGCAGGGCAGAGAAGGCAGCTGGAGTCATCCCAAGGGCCTTTGTGAAATCTTCAACGGACAGATGCTCCTAGAAGAGGAGAGGGACCAGAGGGCAAAGGTCATGTTTTTTTTCAGGGTTTGCTCTGATGAGTCATACAGGTGTGGCATACAGTCAATGAAATGAAGAGTAAAAACTAGCAATGTCAGGAGAGCCAGGAAAGGGATTAGGGATGGGGAAGAGGGGGGTGTGGCATTTTGTGATTCCAGAGGTTTGATCCCTGAATTTGTAACATGATTAAAAAGGATGGTAACATGGTAAATTGAGTTTTGTTTTTGTTTTGAGACAGAGTCTCACTTTGTTGCCCAGGCTACAGTGAGTGCCGTGGAGTCAGCCTAGCTCACAGCAACCTCAAACTCCTGGGCTCAAGCGATCCTGCTGCCTCAGCCTCCCAAGTATCTGGGACTACTGGCATGCGCCACCATGCCCGGCTAATTTTTTCTATATATATTAGTTGTCCAATTAATTTCTTTCTATTTATAGTAGAGACGGGGTCTCGCTCTTGCTCAGGTTGGTTTCAAACTCCTGAACTCAAACAATCCGCCCACCTCTGCCTCCCAGAGTGCTAGGATTACAGGCGTGAGCCACCGCGCCTGGCCTAAATTGAGTTTTTCTTCCTACCAAGGTCAAGTTCACATTAGCCCTAAAATAAGAATTAGGTCATTTGACTTAGCTTATCAAGGTGTTGCTTCTCTTTGTAACCCTTAGTTTTGTTTTGTTTTGTTTTGTTTGAGACAGAGTCTCGCTTTGTTTTCCCAGGCTAGAGTGAGTGCCGTGGTATCAGCCTAGCTCACAGCAACCTCAAACTCCTGGGCTCAAGCAATCCTCCTGCCTCAGCCTCCCAAGTAGCTGGGACTACAGGCATGGGCCATCATGCCCGGCTAAGTTTTTCTATATATATTAGTTGGCCAATTAATTTCTTTCTGTTTATAGTTGAGACGGGGTCTCACTCTTGCTCAGGCTGGTTTCGAACTCCTGACCTCGAGCAATCCACCCACCTCAGCCTCCCAGAGTGCTAGGATTACAGGCGAAAGCCACCGCGCCCAGCTTAACCCTTAGTTTTCCTCTCTATAAAATGGAAAACATTTCTGTTTCCAATTTTTTTTGCTTTTATGAGTATGAAAATAATACTACATATGAAGGATATTGGAAACAAGGTACATTGTTCACCTCATACTATTTAAGGCAAACTACATACCCTCAAGGCCCCCTCATAAGTGCCCCAGATTAAAGCTGCCAATAAAACAACATCTCCCAGCCTTCATCTGCTTCCCCAAGCACCAAGAAGTGGGGACAGCAGAGGTGAAAGCAGTAGGTTTTTTTTAACAGCCGCTCTACTAAAGTATTTGCCCTGGGGAACGTTTTATTGACTCCCACAGAAAGCCCTGAATTGAACAGCTTCTTGGGAAACAGCTGTAGGTGGGTTTCAAGCTCAGAGGGGTCTGATGCTCCAGTTTTCTCTAAGGTGTCATTAGATTTTCCTCCCACCCCAGGCATTCTCTGCTCAAGCCTCCTGGGAGCTGGATGCTGGGAACGTTCCAGGCAGGGCAGTGGAAGGCCTTGTTTTGGAAGAAGAGAGTAAATATGAATGGTTTGGGCATCAGTGGGTGGGGAAGAACTGCCATACTCCAAGTGTGTTGCACCCTACCCCCAGGTTCATTACAGCTGTGGCTGCTGTGTCCTGTGTCTCTTCAGGTGGCTCCAGGTGCCCTCTCTGGTCCAGCCAGGCTGGCTCCTCAACTTTGTCAAGACTGATGGACTCTGCCCCTCATGCTAGATAGCAGGGACTGCCCATCCCAGTGGACTTACATCTTTGCATTGGTCCTGTTCTTAAACCCTGTCATCCTGCCAGCTGATTACCAGCCTCACCCATGCCCGCATCCGCCTCCGTGTGGTTTACTCCCCAGTACTCAAACACTTAGATTACCCTCCTGCTGCTGCCTGCAGCCAGACCCACCGCTCCACTGTTGTCACTGGCTCACCTTCCAAGTTTGGAGCAGCCAGAGAGGCCTGAAAACCTCCTCTACCTTCCCCCCTTGGCACTGAATTCTCAGCTCTCCCAGAAGAATGTATGCTACTCTCAAGATAAAAAATCAGCAGCAGACAACTGATTTTTTAAAAAGAATCTAAGCCTTCTTTGACTTTTTCTACCATGGTGGGGCTGCCTTGTCACCGAGTCTGTCTGTTCCATTCAAAATTAACAATCCATTTCAGCCTCCTGTTCAACAGCATTGGCTGCCCTTTGCTTTAGAAATAACTTCCTTTATGCCACATGACATGATGGTAACAGTGGGACTCAGAAGAGCTGGTTCTCGCTCTGGCTTTGCAACTAACTAGTTATGTGACATTAGGCAAGGACCTGTTTTCTCAGGTGTAGAACAGGCGATGATAGTAACAGCTTTCATTTGCAGAGTACCCTCTGTGTACCAGGAGCTGGGCTAAGCTCATCACTCATGCTGGGATCATCCCAATGTTAAAATGAAAACACAGGTGTCTCCCAACCTTTCAGCCACCCCACAGTTGGAGGATCCAGGAGAGAATACATGCATGTGGTCTCCAAGGTAAAAGGCAAGATTGAAATGTTCTGAGAACAATACACTTATACACAGAGCCCAAACCCTTACAGACTTTGATGTTCTAGAATAAACTATATATCTCTCTTCTGCAGATTCCTTAGTGCATTTGTAAGACTTCTTTATGACTATACAATTTAAGAGTAAATTTTCTCTCCTCTCAACATCCCTAAGCTAGACTTGAAGTCTATTTTGGATCTTCACAAAGTGAGAATGAATATTAGAAAGTCCTTTTAACAAGTTCTTCCTGCTGTGCTGTCTCCCCATGTGATCCGCACAGGCCTTACACTGCAGTTACCAGATGGATTCATGTCTCTGCCCCGGTGTTCCTCTGAATTGCCACCCACCAAACATGTGTCTCAACCTGGATGTCTTCCAGGTGCCTCAAAGAAAGGATGTAGCTACTACTAAATTCATGATTGCCCCATCCCCAAGCTCAGTCTGACCCAGGGCTTTCTGTGTTGGACGATGACACTATTTTCCTCTCTCTCTCTCTTACACTCTTGATTCAGTAATTAACACGTGTCATTGATTTCACTTCCTATTTCCCTAAGCCATCTCCTTCTCTCCACCCTCTCCATCATGACCAAGTCTAGGTTCCCACCTGTCTCTCAGCCTGACAGCAGTAACACTTTCCTAACTGGTCTCCCTATGGCTGCTCTTGCCGCCTCCTAGTCTACCCTACAATGAGCAGCTCTAGTGATATTTTAAAATGTAAATCTGACTGTCAGTCCCCTGCTTCAACCATAATGCTACCCTTCGCTTTCAGGATAGACAGCAGGATCCTTTGCACGGGGTAGAAGGTACTGCCCAGCTCAGCCCTGCCTCCCTCCCAGCTTTCAATGCCGTGGCCACTCTGGCCACCTTACGGCTTCGCTCTACTGTGCTTATTCCCTGCCTCTGGCTTCACGTTTGCTGTCCCTTCTCCAGGAATAACTCACTTTGCCTCAGTAATCCCTATTTCCCTTTCAGAAGGAAATCTCTGACTAAATCAGGCTCTTCTCTGTAATATTCTTCTTGGCCCCTGTACTTCACCTCTCTGGCATTTATCAGCCCTGAAATTAAATGATAGTGTGATCAGGCTTCTCTGATCTCTCTCCCCAGGAATGTAAGCTGGCATGAAGGCGGGACCCAGTCTGTCTTGTTCACCAGGGAATCCTCAGCGCCTAATCACCTTCAGGGCCCAATCTGGGGGTCAACTAGGGTTGACCAACAAATGGACAAGCCACTCTTCTTTGTCCTCTTTCAACAGTCTGACCCACCTCCTTCCTGCTGGGGTCCACACCCTCAGGGAGCTCCTCCACAGGCTTGTTCACCAGCTGCTCCAGGGGGAAGATGGGCAGAGGCCCAGAATTGAGGTTGCTGTTGGCATTGAACACATCCAATTTGGGGCTTGTGACCTCCTAGAGAAGAAAAGGAAACCACTGGTCACTTTAGTTGGTATGTGGCTACCTCCCAGGCTGCCTTCCTCTCTGAAGTCAACATTGGTTCTCGGGCAACACCTTCAAGAAGCCTCCCATGACCCATCCCACCCCTCCACACACACCCACCCATAAGAACACAACGCACTGGGCGGGGGGACCCATAAGCTAATAGCTCAGTAATCTGTATCAGACCAAAGGCAGTTGGTGCAAAATGACTATTTTGTCAATGACTAATTGACTTCTTCATGGCTTCCCCCAGAGTTTGAGATCTAGCATGGATATTTATGATCCTCTCTCTTATCTGTTATGAAATTGTCATCCATAAATTCTCTTAGCCTTGACCTATCTATACTTGCCGATCTGCACTATCAGTCAGGGTTTATTGAGTGCCACTGGGTTCTAAACCATCTGTTGATTACCCCAATGTGTTGGTGAAACTGCTCTCAGGTTCTAGGTACATTTCTGCACAGTTAGCTTTGTCTTGTTTCCCCTGTAAACCTGTGAACTTCTCAAAGGAAAGGCTTTGATTTCATATTCCCATATCCCAGGCCTACAGGCCAAATACATTTCTGTTAACTCACTGCAAGATCGAAGGAGTTGTAATTATTCTCCCAAGGGTGACAGCATATAGAGAAATCATTATTTCTCAAATAAGTGTAGTCCATGGACTAACTATATCAAATTACCTGGACCTTTTATCTAAAACATGGAGATTCATCTACGGCCATACCACCCTGAACGTGCCCGATCTCGTCTGATCTTGGAAGCTAAGCAGGGTCGGGCCTGGTTAGTACTTGGATGGGAGACAAACATGCAGATTCCTGGGTGCTAACCCAAAGTCTGCAAACCAGAATCTTTGGGAATGGGGCCTTGGAATCTGCATTTCAATATGCTCCCCCCATCACCCAGACTTGTATGCATGATAAAATTTCATGCATACAAGGGAAATAGAGGGAACACAACTGCTAGAGCCAATGGAGTTAAACAGCAAGAAGAGCTTCCATGAGAAGTAGGCAGAAATGGGGAGGAAAGCACAGGACACTGGCGTCCTCTCTAGAGCATTCTGGCCACCCTGGCCCAGACTCACAGCGCTGATCTCGCTCCAGTCCGGAGAGTTGTTCAGCTCTGCCTTCAGGTCCTCATATGATTTGGTGTTCTGCGTATAAAGTAAATAACAGATTAAACCTAGGTCTCAGCAGAGGGGACAAAGGGCCATTTCCCCTCAGGAGTGGAAAGAAGGCTGCTCTGGAGCCTGGTGGTGAGAAGGAAAGAGGCAGCTCAGGCTGAGGCTGGAGGGGTTCCCTGAAAACAGAAGTCGGATGGTGAGGATGGGGACCCAAGGGACTGCTGGATCGGAAGGGGCAGGGCAGGCTGTTTATTGGTCCCTGCTCAGCCTGGCATGGGGACCCGGTGGTCTCCTCCCTGAGCCTGGAGGGACCCCTGCTGCAGAGGAGTGAAGGGACCATGGCTCCCTGAGAAGCCCCATCTCCGTATTCCCAGGGCCCCCAGGGTCGGCACCGGGTGTGGCACACCAGGACTTCCGTTATGCTGAATGAATGAAGGAGGCTGAGACAGAAGCCAGTGCAGACTTGAGGCGAGGAAGGGGCTGCCAGGGTTACTGACTGGGGTGCTGAAGCGGGCTGGGGAAGATCTGGCATCTAGATTTGCTGCCTTGACACTTGTTGGACTCCACCAGCCCATCAACCAAAGAATTAAAAAAAACAAACAAACTCAGCTGTTGCGCCAATTCAGAGCACCTGGGACATCAGGACAGGCTCTGTCAACCTCAGCATTTCTCCTTCCTGCAGAAAACCTTTCCTGCAGCTCATTTTAAGGACCCGCCCTCCGCTTCCCTCCATGTTCGGGAAACATCTGTGGAAACCTGACTCATGGTCTCTCAGGTAAGGACTGCACATACGACCCATTTTGGTTAGAATTTAGTGCCTGGAAGCCATTTGTCCTTTAGAATGGACGTATTTCCTTTCAGCTGGCGAGAGCCACTGGCACGGTCTCACAGGAGGTTGCTGCAGGGATGAAAACATCCCCCACCTGCGCTGTCCAACACAGTGGCCACAGCCCACGTGTGGCTGCAGAGCACTTACATTTTGGCTAGTGAGGAACTGAATTTCCATTTTGTTTAATTTTCAATAGTCAGTACAGCTCTAACTGTCAATACCCAGCAGTTTGGAGGTAAGTATACACACAAACACTGCAGTTAAGCCTTGGGGTTTTTTTTTCTGTTTTTTTTTTTTTTTTCTTTTTAGACAGAGTCTCCCTCTGTTGCCCGGACTAGAGTGCCGTGGCGTCAGCCTAGCTCACAGCAACCTCAGACTCCTGGGCTCAAGCGATCCTTCTGCCTCCGCCTCCCAAGTAGCTGGGACTACAGGCATGCGCCACCATGCCCGCCTAATTTTTTCTATATATGTTTAGTTGGCCAACTAATTTCTTTCTATTTTTTTAGTAGAGTCTCACTCTTGCTCAGGCTGGTTTCAAACTCCTGACCTTGAGCGATCTGTTGGCCTCGGCCTCCCAGAGTGCTAGGATTACAGGCGGGCATGAGCCACCTGCCCGGCCTAGCCTTGGTTTTTGATAGACTTCTTCCCTCTCTCTCAACAGAGGGCGTCATGGTCTTACTGCAGCCTTTTTATTCTGAGCCCCCTGGTAACCCGTTTATAAATAAGCAAGTCAGATATCACAAAGGGATAAGAAAGGCCTGTGGGAGTCAGCCCTGCCTCCAGGAGTGTGCCACAGAGAAGCCACCAGGAGAAAGACATGCTGGGCTGGGACTACTCACACTCCACTTGAAGGGATCCCAAGCTAGGAACCAGCCCGTGAAGGTGGGGGGCTCATGGCCCTGTTTCACCACAATGATGGGGGTCTCAGGGTCACGGCCACCAGGGTGCATCTTGATGTATTCCTGCACAGTGGTGGCTGCGGCCTTCTTCTCCTCCTCATTGGCATGCTTCCCGATCCAGAAGAAAATCTGTCACATATCCCAGAAGCTCAGTCAGTCCTTCCTGTGCTCCCCGGCCCACAGACCTCTGCCTCAGTTCATCCCAAATGTCCAACAGTGGAGCCCTGACCCTGCCACTACCCAATCAAATGACCCAGGACAGGCCCCAATGGCCTTGATTTTTGCAGCTGGGAAATGAAGAGGTTGGACAGATGCCCTCTACTTGGATATTCTACAAATATGTGTGACTTCTAGTGTCTCCAGAGCCCAAGATTCTCTCTTTTTTTTAGAGACGGGCTCTCACTCTTGCTCAGGCTGGTCTTGAACTCCTGACCTCAAGTGATCCTCCCACCTCAGCCTCCCAGAGTCCTCGGATTACAGGCATGAACTACCATGCCCGGTGCAGAGCCCAAAATTCTCAAAATCACTCCTGCTGCCACATGAAATACATAGGACTTTCGGAGAGAAAAGTTCTGCCTGCCCCGTGGCTCCTCTGAGCACATTCCTCCCTACCTTCCTTCTTTTCCTTAGGTTTCCAGTGTTCATACCATTCCCAGGGAGACAGTACATGAAGGCCAAGAAAATGCTGACACTTACCTAACCCTAAAGCCACTCTTCCTTGGCCCTGGGGATTGAAGTGTATGAGGAGGAGTTCCCCAGGCCCTGCATCCTACCTGGTCCCAGACATCGAGCAGGAACACATCGTCCTCTTCCAAGTCATCCTGATTGAAGTCGGAGATCTCTGTGGCCAGGAAGCGCCCGGTCTGGTTGGAACATTCAAAGAGCCGGGGGGTGATGACCAGGTTTTCTTCCTGCAGTCTGCAAGATGGAGAGAAGATGGTGTCGGCAGGAGAAAGGTGAGGAGAGAGGAGAATTAAGACCATAGAACTCTGAGCAGGAGATTCTGGCATAGAAAGGCCATCTCCTAGCAAATGCTTTGTCTTATGATTGACCAAAGGGTCCCCTTTTGTCCCAAGAGTGCTCTAAGGGAGAAATTCCCACTGCTTTTCTAGACATGCATTCCAGTTGCACTTCCATAGCTCTGTTAGGAAGTTCTTCCTGATATCTTTCCTCTATCCCTCTTGCTGCTACTGTAGCACTTACCCTTTTGCTTTTGAACTGGGGAATAGTGAATCATGGATATTCTTTAGAAAAATCATTTGAGGCCGGGCGCAGTGGCTCACGCCTGTAATCCTAGTACTCTGGGAGACTGAGGCGGGAGGATGGCTTGAGCTCAGGAGTTCGAGACCAGCCAGAGCAAGAGCGAGACCCTGTCTCTACTAAAAATAAAAAAACTTAGCCAGGCATGGTGGCACACGCCTGTAGTCCCAGCTACTCGGGAGGCTGAGGTAAGAGGATTGCTTGAGTCCAGGAGCTGTAGGTTGCTGTGAGCTGGGCTGATGCCACAGCACTCTAGCCGGGGCAACAGAGTGAGACTCTGTCTCAAAAAAAAAAAAGGAAAATCATTTGAAAGAGGTGGCTGGTGCTCCTCAGCAGTCCAAGTCTGTGTCAACACCTAAATACAGGGACTGAGCTCTGGCACAGTCTTCCTGAAGAGCAAACCTATAGCCCTGTCCCTCTCTTTGAGCTGCCTCCTGTGGCTATGAACTCCCTTGCCAAGCAAATACCCCTCCAGGCCCTGGTATACCATGGTGAGCAGTACAGACACAACTCCTGTGCCAAGCAACGTTAAGGGCATGGGCTGCCTCTTGTTCATCTTGTAGCCAGCCCTGGGGACCTGGCACAGTGCTTGACACACAGAGTCCTCAATCCGTGCCTTCTGCAGGCTCTAGGTATGGAGGTGAAGATGCTGCAGCCTCTGAGGGGAGCTGGAGGCAGGGGGACCCGAGAGTTACCTCTTGGTGTTGGCATAGGGGGCCTTGCCGCCCAGGGCCATCCAGAAGTTGGCTGGCTCCTGCCCTTCCACCACCACTTGCTTCTCCGTCCGGGAAATGATGTCAGCAACCATCTTGGCCATCTCTCGCTCATCCCCACTACAGCCCTGGAAAAAAGGGGGGTCTGCCAAGCTGGGGGAGACCATTTCTGGTGCCATCCCACCCTCAGTCTTCTGCCACATTCGCTGCCCAAAGTTCCAGGGTCTGCAAGGACTCTCCTGGATCAGGACCCTGAGTACACAGCCAATGCAGGGACAGTTTTCCCGTCCTCTCCTGTCCTTGACACTCCAAAGAATAGCAGAGGAGACAAGGGAATCTGCACTACTCTTGGAGAGTGGGAGAAGGACTCCAAGAGGCTGTGAGTCCTCCTTACAGAGACAAAGGGAGAGGCAGTAACAGGCACAAGGTAGTGAGAGAAAGAAAGCCCAAGACATAAAGACAGACCAACCCTGGGGCAGACAGGGGTGGCCAGAGACACACAGAACAACAGAGATGATTCAGACATGGCGGCAGAGAATCTGAGGATGGTCAGAGCTGGGGCAGAGAGGCAGCCCCAGAGCTGTGGGGCAGCTGGGGATGGAGCAGGCAGGACTCAGTCAGCCAGCTCTGAGACTGCGCGGTTCCGGGACCCACGTGGGGATGGGGAGGTCTCTGGGCCCTGCACACACCTTCCCACACCATAGGTAGC
Source organism: Microcebus murinus (assembly GCF_040939455.1). Classification (NCBI taxonomy): domain Eukaryota; kingdom Metazoa; phylum Chordata; class Mammalia; order Primates; family Cheirogaleidae; genus Microcebus; species Microcebus murinus. The sequence continues at coordinate 88,876,798 of NC_134111.1, read as the reverse complement.
AGCAGGACGGGGTCTTGAGGATAAAGACATCATTGGAGTTGAGGGAAGCGGCCCGGGCTGGGACCTCAAAGGCCTTGGTGTTGTTGGCACTGGTTCCCCGGACCTGGAAGAGCCGTGTGGAGGGCACAGGCTCCAAGTTGTTGGCTCGGGAGGTGCCTCCCTGCAAGGGTGGGGAGAAGGCAGGGAGAGAGGACAGGAGTAACTTAGTCCAGCAGAAGACGATGGGGCAGCAGTGGGGCACAAAGAGAACCAGAGGAGGAGAGGTTGGGTGGAGTCTGTCTGCCCCTCCAGGTCTTCTGATGCACCATCACCAGGCTAAGTCCCTTTCCCCCAGGACCTCCACGGCCAATCCCAGGTGACTGTATTCACGCTCCCCTCTCGACTCAACTTCTATTTCTAGCATTTAACCACACGGTGCCTCAGACTGTTACTTCACTGCCTGGGCACAATGACGTGCCATCTTCTCCTCGCTGGACGAATTGCAAAGGACTATGTGCTTAGCAGATGCTCAAGAAGTAGATTATTGCTTAAATGACTGCATGAGATGTCTATTTCATTTTGTTGGAAAGCACCAATGCAGTTTGCTTCATTTAGGCAAATCCAGCCAAAATAACTTCCTTTTGCAGGCAGGAAATTCAAGGAGTTGGGGGGTGGAGGGCAGACGTATTTGCATGTGGCAAGGGCTCATTCCACGTATTTCTAAAGTAACCAAATGGTTGGTCCTGTTACTAATTGCACATAGGTGATGGAACCTTTGATGGCCCTCCTGAAGAGCAAACCTATAGCCCTGTCTCTCTCTTTGAGCTGCCTCCTGTGGCTATGAACTCCCTTTGCCAAGGAAATACTCCTCCAGGCTATGAAGAATGGACTTCCCCCCCAGCCTCAGCCCCAGCCCCACCGCAGTCCCCTTCCCCATCTCCTGGATGCCCACCCCGCCTCAGTGGGTACTGCCAGGTGCCTCAGTCCAGCAGCCACACCTGGTAGACCACCATTTGTCCCTTGAAGATGGACATGAGATGGGGCGGCTCTTTGCCCATTGGGACCCGGATCTGGACCGGTTCATCGTTATACTTCTGGTCCAGGATGACGGCTTGATAGGCCGAGGCGGCGATTTCATCCTGGCTGGCCTGGCTGCCCTGGGATGAGCAGGAGGGAAGGCAGGGGATGGGTCAGCCCCAATCATGACCCCATCCTTGGCCTCAGCAACAACTTCAACCCCAGTTCTGACCCAGCCCCAAACTCAACTCTTTCCCCCACCAAACCCAACTCTGGCTGGACACAGCCAAAATCCCAGCCTGACCCAGACCTCAATTTTGACCCCAGCTCCAGCCCAGCCCTGACCCACCTGCTGCCCCAGCCTTGACCCCAAACCTCCTCTCCTCCTTTCTGCTCCTTCCTCAGGGAAGCACCCATCTCTCTGCTCCCTCACATCTAGACACGGAAACCCAAAGGCAGAGCAGGCAAACAGAGCGTGCAGAAGGAATGGAGATTGGGAAGGAGACTCAGGAATCAAAAGGAAAAGGATGGTACTTGGCAGGGTCTCACAGCCAAAGCAGTCCCAAGATAGAATGGGCTGCCTCTTGAGGGGGTGAGTTCCCCATCCCCAGAGGTATTCAACCCAAGGATGATGGCCACTTGTCAGGAATAGGTGGAAGGGGAAGCTGAGTTGGCTGTGCTCTGGGTGGGACAGGGTGGGGCCTGACCTGCCAAATGTAGAGCAGGTAGTGCTTCTTCTCGCCGATGAGGTAGGTGTAGAGCAGCAGGTAGCAGTCGCCCCCAAAGAAGTGGCCTAGCCACTTGGAGTCCACAGGCACCAGCTCTAGGTCTTCGATGCGCCATACCTGGGGCCAGTGTCAGGTCGCTATGAGGTCCAGGACGGGCTCCACCAGCCCTGTTCCACCCAGCACGGCCTCCCTCCCCTCACATACCTGCACCTCCCCACTCCCATCGTCTACCATCTTCTGCTGGGCAGCCACCTGAGGCTGGACATGCATGGACGTGGCATCAAACTTCACCTGCTCCACCTTGGCTGGGGTGGGGGGAATCAGGACAGCAACTGTCAGCAGCTGAGGTCCTCCAGGTCCTCACAACAGCCCTGAGTGGTGGCTACAATCCTCAGACCCACTTTACAGACAAGGAAACCAAGGCTAGAAAGATTCAGCAGGCTCCCCAAGGTTGCACAGAGAGAGAGTGGCAGAGCTACAGCACAGAACCATATCTCCCTGGCCCTTAGGGTGCTGCTTCATCAGTGCCTCCTGGCGAAGACAGGAGAGGGACAGAACAAGGATTTAGCTTTGTCCAAACCCCTGTGGCATTCAGACTTCAAGCTCAACAGCGAGCTCTACAACAACGATGAGGGTGCACATTCTCCTCTTATCCTCCCCCAGGCGCCTGGCATGGGGGCTGCCCTCCGCAAACATTGCTGAGAAACTGAAGCCATTCCCTTCCCAGGGAGGCCTGACCCCATCCCAAATGAAAGGCAGGTCATTTTCAGCTCCCTTTTTGTGAACAACTCGAGTTTGTCCATGTCCCCACCCCACCAGGAGAAGCCCAGAGCCAGGGTACGAGTGCATGGAGGAGGCACGTCAGGGAAGGCGGGTGGAGGCCAAGTTGCTCTCCCGGCCCAGCCCCTGGATCCCACCTCCCCCTCTGCTGAGGCCCTGGCCTCACCCACGGAGCCCACAGTGTGGGCTCTGCCCAGGCCTGAGGTCCGGCCGGGCACGGTCCACTTCTGGAAGAGCTGCTGAAAGACGGCTGACTCCGCCCCATCGTTCTGCACCTCTATCTGCGTGCTTTCTGGGTACTGCTTGGCTTTGATGAAGTTCTGGGAAGAGAAGGGAGTTCCTGGAGGCCATGTCCCTCCCCCAGCCCTCACCTCCAGGGTAGCCCAAAGCCTGGCTCTAACCCCAACCAGACCCACCATCAAACCTACCTCTGGTCCCAAACCTGAACCCAACCCCAATCCCAATGCTGACCCCAAACCTAACTCTACTCCGACCCAAACCTTAAGGTCAAAACAGACACCACCTCAAACCTAACACTGACCTCAAGCCTTATTCTGGCCTCAACCTTGAATCTGACAAGAGGCTGACCCCAAACCTAACTCTGATCCCAATCCCAAGGTGAAATCTGGCCCCCAGCCTGACCCCACCTCAGTGCTAACTGTAATACCCAGCCCTCAACTGTAACCCTGAGCCCACGCCCCAACCCAACACCACCCCGAGCTGGTTAGGGTTACTAACTCCAGCCCCAGCAATGACCCCACACTCTGACTTGGCCCAGGTCTCCAGCTGACCCAATCCCCTTTTGTAGAAAGGCCAGCCTCCATTTCTCTCTCCCCTCTCTAAACCCAGCTCAAATGCAGAGCCCCCATCCCCCTGAGGCGGCCCCAGGGTTGCCTGGTGGTTGGCTCCCTGGGATGCAGAGAAGCCCCAAAATGGCTACAGAATGGCCTCTCCCAGTCCTCCCTGGCCTCTACCCGGCACTGTGCTCTGGCTTGAGCCTGCCCTGCCCTGCTGCTGCCAGCTTCCCCTCCTCCCATGGCTCTGGCCCTCGTCCCGGCCCCATCCCTACCAGCGCCTGGCTCATGGCTCCTTTCTTCTCCTGGTCGTTGGCGTTCTTCCCCCTCCACACGAAGATCTTCAGGCCCCCCTGGTCTAGGATGTAACAGTCCTAGAGTCGGAGGGAAAGACCCAGCTGAGAGTCAGGCACTGGGGTGGCCGCTGTGGCAGCCTCAGCTGCAAAAAAAAGCCTCTTTCGGAGGTGCGGTGGCTCACCCCTGTAATCCTAGCACTCTGGGAGGCTGAGGCGGGGGATTGCTCAAGGTCAGGAGTTCGAAACCAGCCCGAGCAAGAGCGAGACCCCATCTCTACTATAAATATAAAGAAATTAACTGGCCAACTAATATATATAGAAAAAATTAGCCGGGAATGGTGGCGCATGCCTGTAGTCCCAGCTACTTGGGAGGCTGAGGCAGCAGGATTGCTTGGGCCCAGGAGTTTGAGGTTGCTGTGAGCTAGGCAGATGCCACGGCACTCACTCCAGCCTGGGCAACAAAGTGAGACTCTGTCTCAAAAAAAAGAAAAGAAAAGAAAAAGCCTCTTTCCCTTCCAGCACCCTGGAATCTCTCCTGCTTGGGGAGAGGTGGCTGCCATGGGCTGGGGGCCTCGAGACCCTCTCACCTCGTGATTGAGCAGGTCCTGTGTGAGTGGCCGTGTGGCGATTTCCCGGACCACCAGTTTCCCCTCAGAGTCTGACACACTGCAGGACAAAGGCAAGGCATAGGCGGGAGCGGCCCACCCCCTCAGCCAGGCCCCTGCCCCCAGGAAGACCCTGCCCTCACTCACTGGTACAACTTGAGGGCAGCCTTGAGTGCTGGCTCCACCACAGTGTCGGGAATGGCTGCCTTCAGCTCCCTGCGCTGGCCCAGCACGTGCTTCATCACCTCCATCAGCTTGGGGGATGCAGATTCGTTCTCCCCGTCCACCACGCCCACGTACGTGCGGCCACCCCGCTCCTGGTCTCGGATCTCCTTGGCCAGCGTCATGCCCTGGAGGAAGGCCCCAGGTGGCCCATGAAGGCTGGCAGGGGACAAGGCAACGCCTGCCACCCTACGCCTGCTAGACAAGCCCCAGCTCACCCACAGCAGCCACAAGGGCCGAGGCACCTGCCCAGCTTTCCCCTTCACAGGGGCCGAGCTTGAGGAAACCCAGGGAAAGGCAGCAGGACAGCAGCTTTGACAGTGTCTGACGTTTGTGATTTGCCTTCACAGTTTTGGACAAGAGCAGAGGCCGGGGACCACAGTACTCAGTCTCATTGCTCCAAAGCATGCTTGCACGGGCACAGTGCAACACGGCCCCACGTGTGCCCACACACGTGCACACGCATGCTCACTCACACACCAGGGCTCACCCTCCTCATCCTGACTAATGTCCAAGTCCCTGCCTTTGAATCCCAGGTAGCCTCTCTCTCCACTCCCCTAGGCTGTCTCTCTGAGGCCAGGGCCTCTGGAGATTGTACATGCCCATATTTCTGTCTCAGCCCAGCTCTCTCCCAACCTGTGTGTCCAACTTCCAGGAAGACAGCCTCATTTTAAGGTGACCACAATGGAACGCTCTGTTTTCCCCCCCAAGTCTGTGGCTTCCTGATCTTTCTCACCTCAGGAAATGGGGCTCTGTCCGTCTTTCCCCCCGCCCCCCGTTTGAGTTTGGCCTCCCTCCTCTCTCCCTTCCCCCTCTTCCAACACACAAGTACTTCTGGTGGGTTCCACCTCCCAAGGCTTGGCCTGGGCACCACCCCCTTCCCCTGGATGGCTGCAGGGGCTCCCTGCTTCCCTGGCCTCTCCCCAGCCCCAGCCCCACTCAGAATCACAAAGACCTTCAATGGCCCCCCTGGCACTGAGAATAAACCCCAACCTGCTTGCACAGCCTTCTGGCCACACAGCCTGCCCCTGTGAGACCCACCCGACTTGCTCTGCTGCTCCTGCTGCACTGGGAGACGGGCCAGCCACCCTCTTTCCTGACATAGGGCCCGCTCCCCCCACTGCCCCTCTCCTGAGCCCCCAGCTCGCCGTCCCTCTCGCATCACTTCTCCAGTTGTTCCCTTTACGTCTGTCTCCCCACCCTCGCCCCAGACAGCCTGCTGGAGGCCAGAGCAAGGGCAGGGCTCTGCCCATTTCATTCATCCCCGCGTCCCCAGCGCTTGGCATGGGGTCTGCCGCACTGCGGGACTCTCCATCTCAGTGGATCAGCCGCAAGCACACACACGCAAACTCCAACACGCGTGCCTTCCCCATACACGTGGAGACAGCTCCACCTTCAAACACACCGTCGCCACAGTCAGGGGCCAGGGCTGGGGCCGGTCTGGGCAGGAGCGGGCGGGGGCAGGCTGGGATTTGAGGAGCAGGTGTGGCGCACAGGCGGTTTACCCTCAGTCTCTCCATGCGGTTGCTCTCCGGCCCGTTCCACTGGATGATAAGCTTCCCGAGGTCCAGGAGGAAAACATCTCCTCGGTTGAAACTACTCCAGGACACTTCCACCTGGGGGGCCACAAGGGAGGAGGCCCAGCCCCCACTCAGAGCCCACTCGGCATGCATCATCCTGCCCCTCATCCCTCCTCAGCCCCTGCCCTCTGTCCTTAGTGGGGCCTGGGAGCCCCAGCCACTGCCCTGGTGAGGCCTGCCCACCTCTCCGGCCACCACGTTCCTCTTGCCCTTGACGTGCAGCAGCCGCTGAACCTCGTAGGAGTTGGTCTCCACATGCTTCATGCCGGAAGCTACGCCCCCTTTCTGGATCCTGAGAGAAGAGGTGAGCTGACCCAAGGGAGGGGGCTGGGAGGTGTGCCGGACCCCTGCCCTCCCAGGTCCTGGGCTGCCCGGCTGCCAGTGGGGCCATCTGACAGTCAGGCGGGCACTAGGCGCAGTGGAGGAGGCACTTAGGGTGCAGATCTTAAGGAGGCACTCGGTGTCAGGGTCCTGCAAGTGCAAGGTCGGCCTGTGCATGCCTTTGCGAGACCCTGACAGTGACAGCCTCCCAAGAGTCTGCCCCTAGATGCTCACTCGCCACACCCTAGTCCCTGCCCTGCGGAGGGCCCTGCAAAGATGGAGTGGTGGCACGCAGACAGTGGGCAACTTGGATAGGGATGGGGCCCTGAGGACAGGGGAATGAAGTGGAACAAAAGAAGGGAGAGGTGCCACTCAAATGCCCACAGGAGTGGACTGCTGCTGTAATGTGGGAGCGGGGAGCAAGACAAAAGCGGGGGGCTATGGCTAACTGTCGCACAGGGCAGGAGCAACTCAGCTCCAGAGCGTGTGTTTCTGGGGAAAAATCAGGGGGCTGGGACTTCAACTTGTGCAGAAGAGCCAGCAGCCTGGGCTTTGCTGTGCTAGCCCTGCTTTAGAGAAGCTGGGGCAGCCACCTGCCTGTCGGCCAGAGGAGGGTTGCTTGGTACTGAGCTCTCTAGGGCACTCCAATAGGAGCCGATTCACGAAAGTTATAGGATTTCAGAACAGCGTCTGGACCAAGGACAAAGCAGTGGCAGAAATAAGGGTGGGGGGTGGAAAAGGAAAGAAAAATCACCAAAATCCCAAGAGGGTCCCCTTTGCAGCTCCCCACACAGCCACAGGCTCCCTTCCCGGGCCCAGGTCCCCTCCACGGCCCAGGTCTTCTCCCGGCCCCGGGTCAAGCCTCAGCACCCCCACCCCACCGCTGATCCTCATCGCCCCGGCTGCAGCGCCCCTCCCTACACTATGCCCTGCTTGAAGTAGCCTCGGAAGGTGTCACTCTCGTTGCCCTGGACCTCGCGGTGCTGGACAGCCCGGCCCTTCAGGTAGTCGTCCATCTGCGTGGTGTAGATGGCAGCTGCCCCCTGCTCGTCCTGCGACGAGGCCAGGCCGATCCAGTAGTGGATGTCATAGGACAGGGTGCTGCCCGTCTTGTGGATCTAGGGAGAGGGAATCCAGTGTTCCCGGGGCCCTGGGCTCCCGCAGCCCCTCCCACTCCCTGTGACCGCCCGCACGCGTGCCATCCGGGACCACAGGTGAGCCCAGCACAGGGGAGCTGCACTGGGCCGGCGGTAGGGCGCCCCGAGTTGGGGCCCAGCCCTGCCACTGCCACTCTGAGACGTGGGGCAAGTGCTTCCCCCACTCTGGGCCTCACTCATCTCCTCTTGGAAATAGCTCGCTTGGACTAAAGCAGCTTTTCCCAAAGTGAAGCGAGTGGACCAGCAGAGGTCCGAGAGGTGGTGTACGAACAAATGTAGTATACGAAATGTTTGTGTATTTTATAGCTACTTTCTGGTTGTGATGCAAGACACTGCCTTCCATTTATAGCAATGCGCAGAGCCATATTGTTAAATAAATATATTTAAAATTTAAAAGTGAGTCAACATAAAGAAAAAGAAAAATACAAATGCCTTAATAGTACCAGTGGTACCAGGGTGTGGTGAAAATCAAGGTGACATAAAGATTACTATGGATTTTGGACATATGGACTCAGGTTAGGGCAACATGGCACCAGCTCAGAAGGTCCCCTAAGACTGAATCCACAGAAGGTCGCCTCAGCTGGGAGATCAGCAGCTCAAGGGCAGGGAGAGCCTCTGACCCCTGTAGAGCTACCACAAGGCGGGGCGCCTGGGCACACCCAGTAAATCCTGCCTTTGGGAGAAGCCAGGCCAGCCCTCCCCTGCTCTCCCCAGGCTGCGTCTCCTCAGGGGGCTGTGCTCTCTGCTCTGCCCCTGCCCGGCCGGCGCCCACTCACAGCCAGGACAACGTAGCAGTCACCATCGAAGAAGCTCCCAAAGGTGCTGGAAGAAACAGGCACCATCTTCATGGCCTAAGCAGAGAAAGGAGGTCAGAGGGGGCTGCCCCGGACCACCCAGAACCCCCGAGGCCCGGGAGGAGGAGGGTGACCAGGGGAATGGGTGTGAGGAGGGTGCAAAGAAAAAGAGCAGGGCCCAGGAAGGAAAGGAGAGAAAAGGAAGAAGTAAGAAGGAACATGTGTGTAAGGGGCAGAAGAGAAACAGAAGGAGGGAAAGGAAGAGGCAAGTGAGGAGGAGGATGGAGGTCGTGCGGAGGAAGGATGAAAGACAGATGACAGAGGGACAGAGGGAAAGGAAAGGCAGGGCAGGGGGTGTGGATGACGCGGGAGGTGAGGGCAGCAGGCAGGACTGCAGGAAAACGAGAGCAAGCCCAGGACTCTGCCTTCCCGCCCAGGTCTGCGAGCCCCCCACGCCCAGGCAGGGCCTCACCTCGATCCTCCATATCTGCAGCCCCGGGGTGGTGGTGTTGAGAGAGCCTTTGACTTGGGCATTCAGTTTGGTCATGGTGAGCGAGCCTAGGGGAGAGGGCACGTGGGAGCAGGGCGGAGGGGCTGGAAGCACCCTGGTTCCAGGTGCTGCCCGTCCAGCAGGGCGGCGCTGGAGAGCTCCCAACAGTGCTGGGAGCTGGCAGCCTCAGGGGTTGGGGGGAGAAGGGCAGTTGGCTCCCCAGTCTAGCCTGATCCCCGAGGGCCCAGCCTCCAGCCTTCTCACCTAGCTCTGAACTTGACACTGTTGCTCAAGAGTCTGCTGGGGCTCCCTGCAGCTGCCCACTGAAGGCCCCGCTCCTCAGCCTGGCACTCAAGGCCCTTCTTTATCTAGCCCCCAATAAATTCTCTTTTTGAAAATCTTTTATCAAGGCTAGCTTGATTAAAAGAATTATACAGATTTAAAAAGAAAAGAAAAGAAAAGACTAAATAAAGGCTTAATGATGTATACACCCGAAAGAAGTGAAAACAGGTATTCCAACAAAAACTTGTACTAGAAATGCATAGCAGCTAGATTCAAAATAGTCAAAAGGTGGAAATAACACAAATGTCCACCGACAGATGACCGGATAAACAAAACGCAGTGTAGACGAAGTGCTGACACCTGCTACAACACGGATGGGCCTCGAAAACATTATATGACATGAAAGAAGCCAGTCACAGAAGGGCACCTATTGTACAGCCCCATTCATATGCCATGACCAGAACAGGCAAATCCTTAGAGACAGAAGCAGGCGAGTGTGGCCTGGAGCTGGACAGCGGGGCCATGGTGAACGACTGCTGCTGGGTACTGAGTTTCCCTCTGGGATGATGAAAAAGTTCTGGAACTAGATAGTGGTGATGGTGATGGTGGTGGTTGCACAACACTGTGAATGTACTGAATGCCTCTGAATTGTGTGCCTTAAAATGGATAAAATGGGGATGGGGAAGGCAAGGGCATTATACGTAACCTTAAAATTTGTACCTCCATAATATGCTGAAATAAAAAGGAGGAGGAAAAAAAAAGAATCATGGACACTCTTCCCAAAGCAAATACGTTGTTATATACAGCCTGTATTTTGTGAACATAATTATAAATTTCCAGGTACAAAAAACAATAGATCACAAATGTGAAAAAAAATGGATAAAATGGTAAATCGTATGTGTATTTTACCACAATAAAAAAAGTATATGCAACAATTTCCTGTTCCTCCTGAGCTACCCCTATGCACCCCTCAGTCACTGTTCTGGTGGCCCACAAGACGTAGACCCGGCCGGGCACGGTGGCTCACGCCTGTAATCCTAGCACTCTGGGAGGCCGAGGCGGGTGGATTGCTCAAGGTCAGGAGTTCAAAACCAGCCTGAGCGAGACCCCGTCTCTACCATAAAAATAGAAAGAAATTAATTGGCCAACTAATATATATAATATAAAAATCAGCCGGGCATGGTGGCTCGTGCCTGTAGTCCCAGCTACTCGGGAGGCTGAGGCAGAAGGATTGCTTGAGCCCAGGAGTTTGAGGTTGCTGTGAGCTAGGCTGATGCCACGGCACTCACTCTAGCCTAGGCAAGAAAGCGAGATTCTGTCTCAAAAAAAAAAAAAAAAAAAAAAAGACGTAGACCCCACAAGGGCAGGGACAATTTCTACCTGTTCAGTACTGAATCCCCAGCATCTAGCACGGTGCCAGCACTTTGCCGGTGAATGAATGGATGAAGGAGGGGAGGGAGAGGAAGGATGAATGAATGAATGACAGAGTGAACCCTCCTGCTGTGAACCTCTCCACCCACTGAACTGGAGGACATCTCTCCTCCCCAGGCTACTCTTATCACATCTGCCCTTTCTTTTTTGACCTGTAGCTGTGTTCTTCATCCCAGCTGCTCATCAAGATCACCTGGAAGTTTTCTAAAAATACTGATGCTCCTGGCCGGAGTGCAGTGGCTCACGCCTGTAATCCTAGCACTCTAGGAGGCTGAGGCAGGAGGATCACTTGAGGTCAGGAGTTCGAGACCAGCCTCAGCAAAAGCGAGACCCCCATCTCTACTAAGACTAGAAAGAAATTAGCTGCTGATCAGAGACTGGGCAGGGCCTTGCCCCAAACTCCAGAATGCCAGGGGGAGAGGTCACCCCTCAGGGTTCAGCACAGGGAGTGTCCAAGAAGTAAAAGGTCAGGTCATTAATTACTCCAAGAGGTGACTCAGAGTCAAGGTGCAAGGAGAGATTAGATAGAGAGATTGGAGGCTATCAGTGTGTGGAGACTTGATTCCTGGGGGCCATATGACCTTGCATTGATTATTCATCAGTTCAAGGAGCATTTATGCAGGGCAGCCCATGCCAGGGGGGTGGTAGGCTCCGTGGAGAATGGGGTGGGCTCCAGCCTGGTGAGGATTGGCCTCAAAACCAAGGAGGAAGATAACTGTGAACAAATGGTTCTCTGCCCTGGCTCCTATCAGAATCTCTGGGGAGTTTTAAATGCACCCATGCCCCGCCTCCCAAAAGACAGAAAATAAGTACCCATACCTGGCCCCCTACCACGGCCTAATGACATCGGAGTTCCTGGGGACTTGGCCTTAGCATAGGAGCATCAGTATTTTTACTTCTTTTTCATATTTTCTTTCCTTTTCTGTTTTCTCTTTTTTTTTTTTGAGACAGAGTCTCATTCTGTTACCCAAGCTACAGTGCCATGGTGTCAGCCTAGTTCACAGCAACCTCAAACTCCTGGGCTCAAGCGATCCTCCTGCCTCAACCTCCTAAGTAGCTGAGACTACAGTCGTGCGCCACCACACCTAGCTCATTTCTTTTAATTTTTGTAGTGATGGGCATCTCAATATTTTGCCCAGGCTGGTCTCGAACTCCCAAAATTAAGGGATCCTCCTGCCTCGGCCTCCCAGAGTGCTAGGATTACAGGTGTGAGCCACCGCTCCTGGCCTCATCAGCTATTTTTCAACCCACGGAGTCCCCAGGGCTCCCAGGACTCCTGGTTCAGCAGAACCAATTTGAGTACAAAGGAGGAGAACGTTTTCTGTTTTTCAATCAGCACCTTTTTCTCCATCCTTGTTTTTCCAAGGCAGACTCTTTAGCAATACAGGGGTGGGTCCCGATCTTCATCTGTGAGCCCAGGGGGTCAACTAAACAGATGATTTCTGAAGTCCCGCCCAGGGATGCGCTCTGATTCTAGGAGTGAACTGGCCGCAAAGGAATAGGAGGAGGGTAGACATGAGGAGGCACCTCTTGTCCCTCGAGAGGGGCTTCGAGAGGGGAGCGGGGGCCTGAAAAGGCAGTGCTCCCCCTCCCTGGAGAGAAATCAGGACTGGGGGCCTGCAGCAGCTGGCCTCCTTAGGGCCAAGGGTGAACAGGGGACTCGGGAGGGGTGGCTCTGAGGTGGCCTCACGCCATGGAGACCCCTCCAGCTGCTCCTGCCCCACACCCAAATTGGTCAGAGCAGCCATGTCTCCCCAGCCCTCAGTGGGGCCTCCTCACCTCTCCTGTCTCCCCCGAACTGCTGGGAGGGCTGTGGGCCCCTCACTGCCCGCCGCCCCGCCGGCCCGGGCCCTGGTTTGGATACGGGTTGTCTTCTCCCTCAGCTGGAACTCACGGGCTCGCCCTCACTGCTGTCACTCCTCTCTCTTCCATGTCCCCAGACCCCAAAGTCAGCCAGCTGTGCAACATCCTGGACTCCTCTCCTCCCCTGCCTAAACTCCCTCCTCGCACACCCCTGCCCTCTCTGCTGGCGCTCTGCCTTCTAGAGATGCCGGCCAGCTGCGGCCCTGGCAGCCACGCTGCCTCCCACTCGTGCCTGCTCACGCTGTCTTCCCACCCAAGGTCTCCCTCTATGCTCAGTTGAGGTCTCCTTTCTTCCAAGAGACCTTCCCAGAGTCCTCAGGCTGAACGAGGGGCCCCTCCTTGGCGTCCTGGACTTATCCCTCTCTTGGCCCCCTGACCACACAATGAAGAAACAACCTGTTTATGAGTCTGAGGTCCCCGCACTCCAAGACCTATAAATGTTTGTCTTTGCGGCCCCCAGCTCCTAGCACACAGCAGGTGCTCAACAAATATGCACGATGCTGAAAGACTGAACTGTGGGACAGGAGGACCCTCTCGGGGCCCTGGAGTGGTGGGGAGCTCTCTGCAGGTCCCACTTGCCTTTCTTTCTACTTCCTGTTACACTTGGGTACAGCTTGGACAGCCCTGGGGACCTGCCACGGCTCCTAGTTCCCAGTTGTGCAGTCCTGAGCTCAACAGGGATGTAGTGAGGCAGGGGGGTGAGGTCCCCTCAGACAAGGGACATCCTCCTGCAGTGGACACTCCCCACCCCTCAGGCCTGCAGGCTCGGCCCCTAATGACCTAGGGGATGCCAGAGCATATGGTTTCCTGAGAAGACGGTGCCAACGTGTCCTGAGACCCTAGTCCGGACCTGGCTCCCACCCCCATTTCAGCTGAAGGGGGCCTCCGTGGCTGGGGGGCCAAGGGCACAGTTCCTGGTGCAGGGGAGATGGGGCAGAGGCGCATGCTAGGGCGGACCTAAGGCCCTGCTGCCTCCAGCCCGTGCCTCTGCCCTTGTCTCTATCTTTGCCCATCGATTCCTGGTGGCTGTTATTCACACCCTGGGACCCAGGAGGGAGGGTCCTGAGGTCCCGGGAGTGTCAGGGGAATGGCAACACAAAGAGAGAAACCATTTCAGATGAGAAAGAAATGGACAAAGAGATGAGCTGTGGTGGGAGGTAAGGAGTGAGGTCAGGGTGACCAACTCATCCAGGTTTGCCCAGGACTGTCCTGGCTTTACCTCTAGAAGTTCTGGGGCAATAGGGGATGGCTGATACTCAAAGTAGGGTGGGGGACACAGGTGAGGGGACCGGAAGAGCAGGTGTCTGAGGCAAGGCCTGCAGAATTCTCTTGCTGGAGGTGCACTGCAGACACACCAGCCTTCTGGCTCTTCCCACTCTCCAGAGGGCTGAGCCTCTTCCTCAGGCCTGCACCCAGCTGCTGCGGGACACCCCAGGCTGCCGGCACATGCAGGGGACCCTGTCTCCTCCCACCACCTATGGTCCCCGAGTTTCCCCACCAGGTTGCCTTACCTGTCTGGGGGAGGCAGCTGCCACCTGGGAGATCTCAGGGAATTGTGGCAAGCTGGCTGCAGGAGAGCGACCTTTGTCCCCACCCCCCCTTCTCTAGGAACTGCCTTCACCATATAAGGGAAGATAGGGCCCCAGAGAGAGAAAGAATGGGTGAGGGGGTGGGGAGGCAGGTGCCAGCCAGGTCCCTGGGTGCTCGGAGCCCAGCGACAGCATGACAGCCAGAGGTGATGTGCCCCACCCTTGGCTCCTAAGCAAGCACGAGGCATGGGCTGGTCTTCTGCCTGGCGGCCAGGCCCGCCTCACTGCAGGCAGCCACACCGTCCAGGGGGGGTCAGGAGCACCTGGACCCTTCATCTTACCCACCAAGAGAAGGAGGCTCAGCTGTCCTCCCTCCTTCCCTGGGGGAATGGTTCATGGGGGAGGAGGGGCAGGACTCCTGCGTTCTAGAAGCCCCAGACCCAGGGCTGTAGGGCCAGCACTTCACACTTGGGCCCCCTCCAGGACAGATGGGACACTGGCACTCTAGAGTCTCTTCAGCAGGACCCTCGCTTAGAGAGGGCCCCAGCGGGCACAAGTGCTCTTTCTGTACACGCCTCTCAGGATCAGTAGCTCCACCTGCAGATTTTATGAGTTGTCATAAACCAGTGCCTTTGGACTTTGCTCTGCCACCCTGTCCCAGAAGCCAAGGCTTCCATTTCCGACCCCTGACTCTAGGGGACTCATGGCCTTCAGGATGGAAAGGAGTGCAGCCCTCTCTGGCGTGGGTCTGGCTGACAGACCGGCTTCCCACACAGACTCAGCAGCTGGGGCAGCCACCCCCCAACCTGCACAAATTCTCCCGTCCCCTCTGAACCCTGGTCCTTAGGAGGGTGAATGAAGTGGGCTGGGTGAGGGCAGACCCTCCTCCTCCTGACCACGGCTCCCAAGAGTTCTGGAGATCAAATGTACAGTAGTCTGCCCTTATCTGAGGCGGATACATTCCAAGATCCCCAGTGGATGCCTTGAAACCATGAATAGGACCAAGTTCGATTGCCGGACGCTGTGGCTATAACTTTTGCAGTTTGAGCTGCAACAGCAAAACTGGCAAGAATGGATAGACCCACCTGCTGCACATGAGAGCCTGTTTCTCCATCTCTCTCCCACACTGGGCTCCGGCCTTGAAGAGAATCCCAGTCTGATTGTCAAAAAAGAAAAGAGTTGTGTTGATTTGTGTTTCTTTGACTACCTGTGAAAGAGACCATTTTAAAATACATTTATTGGCCAGGTGCAGTGGCTCACGCCTGTAATCCTAGCACTCTGGGAGGCCGAGGCGGGCGGATAGCTCGAGGTCAGGAGTTTGAAACCAGCCTGGGCAAGAGTGAGACCCCGTCTCTACTATAAATAGAAAGAAATTAATTGGACAACTAATATATATAGAAAAAATTAGCCGGGCATGATGGCCCATGCCTGTAGTCTCAGCTACTCAGGAGGCTGAGGCAGGAGGATCGCTTGAGCCCATGAGTTTGAGGTTGCTGTGAGCTAGGCTGACGCCATGGCACTCACTCTAGCCCGGGCAACAAAGCAAGACTCTGTCTCAAAAAAAAAAATACATTTATTGGCTATGTCTTTTGTGAGTTTTTAATTAACTTGTTGGAATTGTTTACATATTTAGTGTTTTAAGGCTGGTAACTTGCCTGTCATTTATGTTGTACTTTTCTCTAGTTTGTTGGTTACCTTTTTTTTTATATAACTTTTTATTATTTCATAATTTATATTTCTTCCTTTTTTTTTTGTTTTTTTACAACACTGTGACTTGGGATGTTGGTTACCTTTTAATTTAACCCAAAACACATACATGTTTTTAAGAAGTTATTTCCAATTTCCTTGATTTTCTATGATAAATGCCAAATATATAGAAAAGTAGGAATAATAGTATACAGATTCAAGACTTAACATTTGCCGTTGTGTGTATATATATTTGAAAGTAAGTTAAGGACATCATACTTCAGCCAAAATATTTAATTTTTCACACATCTAAGAATGAGGACATGCTCCTTCATAACTGTAATATAACTTTCACACCTGAAAATATGAACAATCTTTTCTAGTATATCTAATATCATCTTTCCAGTTCACAGTCAATTTTCTCCAATTATTTTCACAAGGACTTTAACAGCTGGTTTTATTGATATAGGAGCAAATCAAGATCATGCATGTCCTTTGATTGCTCTATCTCTTCAGTACTTTTTGTTTTGTTCAGCATTTTTTAATCTAGAAGAGTCCTTTCCCTTTTTTTTCTGACATTAACTTACCTGAGTCAAAGACAGTTGTCTTGTAGAATGTTCACACTGGCGAGCTCTCTCCTTATGGTATTATTGAATTGGTTCCTCTTCCTCTTGTACCTCCCACAAGCCGGAAGTGCATCCAGTAGGTTCTGGTTTAACACTGTATTTGAGAATACTTTATGGGCCTGTGCTTCTCAAACTGTAATAGCATAAAGAATCACTTGGGAATCTTGTAAAGTATAGAACTTGATCAAATAGGTCTGGGGAGGAGCCAGAAATTCTGCATCACTAGCAAGCTCCCAGGTGATGATGCCATGCTGGGCCTTGGACCACACTTGCAGTAACATGGTCAAAAGTGGCGACATTGCATTGCTCAGGAAGTATTCAATGTCAAGTTATCCCTGCAGGAGCAATGCAAATTTTGAACCTTTAGTTACCTCGGTGTCTGCCAGATATCCCACTGCAAAGACACAATCCTCCCTCTTGCAGTCAGAAGTCATCTGGGGTGACCAATTGGTACTGGCAGCACAAAAGTTGTTGACTTTTTATTTATCACTTTCTACTTCTCCTTTAGCAATATTCGTTTTGTAATTACTTTTTTAATGTCTGTCCCTCTCCCCCATGTTTTGCTCACTGCTGCACCAAAGAAGCTGGTGCATAGCAGGCATGCAAGGAATGTTTGAAGGAAAGAAATGGAATTTATGATGTCTACTTTCAATATTGTATTGAGGAAGCTGAGTGCATGGTTTTTAATTTCAAACTTATTTTATTTCAAAAAATTAATAAATGTACCCGGTGAAATAATCCAAAATGCAAACAGATATATTCTAAAACGTGTCCCTTATATCTTAGATGAATCTCAGTCCTCCAGCCCTACTCCTCAGGATTGGCCACAAGTATCTTACCAGAGTGTACAAAAGTATACACCTATATTTGTGTCTATTTTTATATTTCACCTGAGTGGGAATACACCATCACCATTGTTATGAATCTTACTTTGTTTCATTTACCGGTATGTCTTGGACACCATTCTCTATTAGTTTATACTGTTCTACCTCATTGTTTTTCATGACTACAGGGTATTCTCTGGTATAGATATAACAAGGTGTATTAATATTTAACCAGGCCCTTATTGGTGGACATTAGGTTATTTCAAGTGTTCTGTTACTACAATGACACAATGCATACTCTTAAACATACAAGGTTACATATACATATGTTTTGTCTACAGGGTAAATTCCTACACTTGGAAATGCTGAATCAAAAGGTGTCTGCAGGCTACGCGAGGTGGCTCACGCCTGTAATCCTAGCTCTCTGGGAGGCCGAGGCGGGCGGATCATTTGAGCTCAGGAGTTCGAAACCAACTTGAGCAAGAGCGAGACCCCGTCTCTACTATAAATAGAAAGAAATTAATTGGACAACTAATATATATAGAAAAAATGAGCTGGGCATGGTGGCGCATGCCTGTAGTCCCAGCTACTCGGGAGGCTGAGGCAGGAGGATTGCTTGAGCCCAGGAGTTTGAGGTTGCTGTGAGCTAGGCTGACGCCATGGCACTCACTCTAGCCTGGGCAACAGAGTGAGACTCTGTCTCAAAAAAAAAAAAAAAAAAGGTGTCTGCATTTAAAAAATGTTTTTGATGGATAATTGTCAAATCACTCTCCAAAGAGGTCATACCAGTTCACACTTCTGCCAACAGCGTTGTTATCATGGCCTGTTTCCCTGCATCCTCTGGAGTGTGCGTGTGTGCGCGCTTGCGCTTGTTCTGTTACCAGGCTTGGCTAGAGACATTTTCACCTCTGACATCTCCAAAGCCAGAAGTTAGGTCACCTTCCTCCTTCTCCTTCCCTCCTGCCCCCCAGAGCCAACCAGCCAATCTCCTCCTGCCAAGTCCATCTCTTACCTCTCATTCATCCTCCTTCCTTCTCTCTTTGTTCTGCTTCTGCCTCAGTTTAGGCCTTCATTCTCCACCTTTGGGACCATGGCTGTGGTCTCCTAATAGAATCTCGTGTCTGTACCCCTGATGTGGCTTGCAACGTGCAGCTGGCAGGTTTGAGCACACTCTTCTCTTGCTCAGCGTCCCTCAGGGTCCTTCAAGGGTGCCCACTGCCTGCAAGAAAAAGGCCACTCCCTTCATCTGCATTACCTGCCCCCTCCTGCATTCCACAGCCTCATTTCCTATTCTCCCCCCTTGTGTGCCATTCCAAAATTTTGGTCACTTCCTACACTCCCTGCTGTGGTTGGCCACTGAGGCTTTCTTTTCTCACTTCCTCTCCCTGTGCACCCTCCTTGCTCAGGCCACCTTCACCTGACTCCTCCTTTCCAAACTCCTCTGAGCCTCACTCCTGCAGGGAATGTCTTCCAACATGCCCAGGGCCGCCCAGGTGGGGCTACATATCCCTGGCCCTCTCCTGCCTGCCATGCGCTGTCCCCACTGCATTTGCACACTGCGGTGTTTAGAGCATCTGTTTCTCTTTGCACACGAGGCTGTGAGTTCTGTGAGAACAGAGGCATAGCCTGGTCCTGGCACCGTGCCTGGCACACAGTAAGCACCTGATACATGTGGTTGGGTTGAACTCTATGTGGGTGGAGGGTGTGTAGGTGGTGGTGGTGGGGGAAGCCTCACTGTGGTCTCTTTCAAAGTCAGGAGTTCTGGTGGCCTCTGGGATGCAAATCTGGGGCATGGGGGGAGGGGTGCAGTTTGCATGGAGAGCAGGAAATAGAGCTGGACGGGAGGGCTGGGTACATATCTAGCCAACTTTGGCTCTTGTGGCTGAGGTGAGGATGCTGCGGCAGCCTTCTCCAGGTGGGTGCTTCCAGTCTCTTTTCTAACTGGGAATAGTAGTGGCGGCGAGGGGATAAGGGCCTGTTTCACACACCGCCGGACTTGGGTGCTGAGCAGCACCCGGGGCGCCAGGAGACGGGCTTGGAGCTGGATTCAGGAGGTAAGGTGACGAGTGGGAGGGACTGGGGAGGTGGACCGGGACCAGCATTCGGGAGGCACATCCCTCTTCCCCCACAGATGGGGATGTGCCTCTCAAATGGACTCTCGGGGCTCCCCACCCCGCAGAAGGGTGAATGAGGCGACCCCCGAGGTTCCAATCTCCGGACGAGGGAGGGGCAGGGTGTGTGCCCGGGGGCTGGGGGAGGGCGGGCCCCGGCGTCCGCGAGGACCGGGTGGCCTCTAGCGGCCAGCGTGAGCAGCAGCCGAGGGCGGGCCTGGGAGGGGCGCGAGGGCACTTCCTGCCAGGGCCTGGGGCTGCCCAGTTTCGCAAAGGAAGTGCTGCCAGGGCCGCAGGGGCGGGGGCAGGAAGTGGGGCGGAGGCTCGCGCCGGGGCGCGGCCAATGGGGGCTCAGAGGCCGCGGTGGACCGGCCCGGCCCCACCCAGTCTGCGCGACAGAGCCTCCAGTGCCCGAGCCTGTGCCCCTGTGCGGCCAGGGCTGGCCGCCAATCTCGCAGGCTGGCCCGTGTCAGTCCGGCGAGAAGTCCTTGTTCTCCGCGGAACCTGGCCTCTCGGGTTCCCCTTCTCTAGCCTCTGCCCTCGGGGCCTCACCAGTCCCGCCCCTGTCCCCTGCTCCGGGGCACAGGCCCCGCCCCCACGCATTCCAGGGGCCGTCCCTACCGAGGCATTTTAGTTTTGCTTTTCAGCTAATAATACCGAGTGGTCTGTGTGCAGGGATTTAATCAGCTCTGCATAGAGGTCATATCTCCATTTTGCAGATTACATCACTGAGGCTAAGAGAGAGTAATTAGAGTACAGCCTGGAAGCACACCCTGATCCAATTCAGAGCTACGCCTGAACCCCGCCTCACTCACATTCCCCTGGGCCCCTCCAAACCGCTTGCAGAAGTCACACTGCTTGCAGAAGTCACACTGCAGTCACGGGCGTAAGACACCACACACCCCACTTCAAGCCCCTCCCCACCATAATAACCACAGACGCAGGATGGGGGGGTCTGGCTTTTTCTTTAGTTCTCATCACACTGTGAGGCTCTCAGAGAAGGCACTTAGATGGGAAGGTCACCCAATTCAGGCCAACCATATCCCTCCCCCACCCAGCTGGAGCAGGGAGGGCTACATCTCCACTTGACATCCCCCTTGGCACTGATATGTGGGTCCCCTTAACCGTTAGATCCTGGGGAGAGCCCAAGGCCTTGACCTCCAGACTCAAATGTATGAGGGTTTCAGAGTTGAGGACAGGATGTCCTGGGAGCTACCCCCAGCCAGCAGGGGGCAAGGCAGGGGGCTACAGGGGGTGAGTTGGCACAGGGGGAGGGGGACAGTTTGGCCAGTCTTCCTGGAGACCCCCAAACCCCACAGGAAGGTCCCACCTCCTGCAGATCCCTCAAAGGCACCGGTGAAGTTGGGTGGGTGGGAAGGCACCAATTAGGTGGTGTAGAGACCCTCACACACTTAGCTGGTGGACCTAGCAAAGTGCTGGGCACAGAAGGTGCTCAATAAATGCTTTTTGAATGAACAGAGCAGAGAGGGTGTGAAGGACAGGACAAGGCCCCTTGGCCCAGCTCATTCCATTCAGAAAACAGCACTTTAAAAAATGTAAAAATCCTATCCCTCCCTCCCCCCAATTTCTGGGCCTAGGAAAGGGTCAAGGGAGGGGTGTCTTCCCCTACCCTTCCCCTAAAAATCTATATACACATATACATATTTATATGGCACCACAAGGGGTCCTGCCTATGCCCCCACACTCAGAGCCTGGGGAGTGAAGCCCCAGGCCTCGGGGTGGTTAAGGCAGAAGTAAGGGGCTAGGGCTTGGCTGACATGGAGGGCAGCCCTCACCCTGGAAAAGATGGACTGTGGGGCCTGAGGGGCAGACCCCAGCTCCCTTCACCAGTGGTAACAGGCCTCTCTCCCCTCCAAAGGCAGAGGCAGAGATTGGTGGGGGCTCCCACATCTCAAGGGAGGAGGTGGAGAGGGGACTGTTTCTCCCCCAGCAGCCTAGAGCTGACCCAGATGTGCCCCTGGGAAAGCTGGGCAGGGAAGAGGGGGCTCTATGCAAGGCACTTGGTGTCCACCATTCCCAGGCTGGAGGTCCAAGGTAGGGGGCAGGAGAAACACTGCCCCCCCCTCACCCCCTGCTCCAAAGCAGAACTGGAAGGGGCCAAGGGGCCCAATTTGGCAGCAGAGAAACATGGCAGCACAGAGAGAGGAGACAGAAAGGGGGAGTGGCAGGTTGGGCCTCCCAAACTCCCTGAGAAGCAGGGAGAAGAATCAAAGGCACTGACACAGGGGCTCATCGTCCTCGGTGCAGCCTGGTGAGGCTGGTGGGGGAGACGCCTGCTTCCCCGTGGCACTCAGCGTGGCAGTGGCCCGTGGGTTTTCTTAATGAAGAACACGCCTGTGCAGAGCCAGTGTGGGAGGAGGTGTGGGCGTCAGTCAGGGGCAGGTCCTGGCCCCATTGCCCTCACTAGCTCCCAGGACGAGGTTGCCTGAGCACTGAGTACACGTCGTCCACACGGCTGAGTTGCTCGAAGAAGGGGAGGAGGTCGTGGAGCTCTGTGTCACTCATGTTGTCAAACCACGAGGCCACTGGTACCTAGGGAGATGGGTGTAGAGAGGTGAGGGGGGCAGGTGGCCACAGCACCCACTCTTAGGTCATGTAGCTTCTAAAAACCCCTTTGAACCCCAGGGTTCAAACTATTTTGATAGCAACCCCCAGTGAAACACATCTGTGTATGTAACAAAGCAAAGTTTCATGAAACAATTCTTAACTTTACTGTTTTCTATTCTATTTCATTTTGTTAAAATCCCAATCAGGACCCACTAAATTAATTCCATGGGTCGTTAGTAGGTCACAACAGGCAGTCTGCGAAGTTGAAACTGCTCCACTGCCCAGCGGGGCCGCTCGCCCATGGCAGGCGGTCTGTGCACAAGCGGAATGGGCTGAGTGGCTGCAGCGACAGGGCGGGGGGTGGGGGTGGGGGGGGACACAAGTGGGTGGTGGGCACAGGCAACTGAGCAAAGAAAAATGAACTAGGAGGGCACCAGCCCCCATACACCACCCGACTTGGCCAAGGTGGCCTGAACAGACTAACCCCATTCCTGCGTCTCAGCCCCATCCCGCCCGGCCTGCACTCACGGCGTTGTCCGGATGGAAGACGTAGGAGGCAGGCGAGTTGTCCAGGATGAGCACCCGCCGCAAGTCACGGCCCAGTCGGCTCAGGTCCTTCACGTAGTTCCCCCGGTGGAAGACGCAGGACTCTCGAAACAGCCGGGCCCGGAAGGCCCCCCACTTATCCAGCAGGTCAGCTACTGGGTCTGCGTACTGGGGGTGGGAGGTGGGTCATCCTGGGGCCGAGGGTGGCCCAGAGGTCCATCCGGCTGCACGTTGGAGGCGATGGGAAGGCAGGGTTGCCCCAGGCTCCCTGGGGGGCTCACCTTGGCCAGGCTGGCAGTGAAGAGCACGCACTCAAAGAGCTCGCCCATCCGCTGCAGGAACTCATCCACGTGAGGCCGCTTCAGCACGTAGACCTGGGGGGTGGGCCAGTGAGGGGACTGCTGGCCCACAGGCCCGGTGGGGTGGGGTGGGGGTGGCTGAGGGCTGGCAGAGCGTGGGTGGAGAGGGCAGAGGAGGACCGGAGAGGGGTTGGGCCTGCAGGCTCCGCTTGGCCCACTGCCCCAACCGCTGTTGGGGAAGCCACCCACCCTCCCAGGAGAGGATCAAAAGGAATTTCCAACTCCACTGGCTTCAGATCCCACCTCATGGGCAGTCACTAATCCCCAGTCCCTTACCCCTCAGACTCAGCCAAGTGCAGGATCCTGGGGGCAGCCCCTCACCCCAAGGTTGCAGGGCACCGGTCCCCGAGCCAAGTAATGGAGAACAGGCTGGACAGCACACAACCTATCCTGAATTACTTGAACTGGGTCCCGGGCAGAGTGGGGCAAGAGGGCATGGCATGGGGTCCCAGAGGAGGGACCCATTCTCTGTGGGCCTGGAGCTGTGCCAAGTCCCTGAGGTTCTTTGTGACCCTGAGTAAGTCTCACACCTTCTCCAGGTCTCTAACATCCCACATCAACCAAATTCCCATCTGGGGCTCTCCGCATTGGTGGGAAGAGCCTGGGGTCTGGAAGGCAGATGCCAAGCCCGCCACCACCTCCTCCTGCCCCTCACCTGGTGGACCACCCCATCAATCTCCACAGGGATGATGAAGTCAGCGTTGTTCACTGGCTGTGGGGGGAAAAGAGCCGCTGGAGCTGGAGCGGTGAGCCCCCAGGGGCAGGGCCCAGCAGGACCTCCCTCCCAGGTCTGGGCAGGCCCCTCTTAGACCCAGGCGGAGGGCTGCTGGGCAGGGCCCACCTTAAAGGAGCTGTGCACCAGGGTCTCATCAAGGTCAATGACCACGCAGATCTTGTCTGAGTCCTGGGCCTTGGCCTCCGGGAGCAGGTACTGGACCGGGCTCTGCTGCAGGGAAGGACAGAACCCAGTCACATCTCCTACCCAGCTGTTCCTCCCCCAGGCCCCTACCCAAGGAGCCACTGGAACAGTGGGGAGACACCACCCTCTTCCCAGCTTTGCCCCTGCCAACTCAGGCCACCTGGCTCTCTGGGCCTCATTTCCCCACCTAGAGAACCAAAGTAGAGAAAAGCTTCTACTTATGAGTGGGAAATTTAGGATTCCCTTAGCTTGGTGGCAATTTTGGGGCAGACAGAGTCAGTGGTTAGGACCTGGCAGGGAAGATTACCACCCTCCTCTGTACCTTCCAGGGTCTATAGGCAGGTCATGAAAAGCTTGGTCAGGAGCTCCTTCCCCTAAACCCCCTCCAGGCTAAGCCCGGGTGCCCCTACAGTCCCCACTTGGCCACCACATACCTTGGGGATGGCACCATTCTCCTCCACGAGTAGGGGTGCCCCACTGTGGGTGGGCAGGGCCTCCCCATCATCACGGCAGATGCAGCAGAAGAGTGAGTGGAGGATGCCCCGGCTTCGGGGCTTCTGGGCGGCTGCTGACTTGTGGTCACCTGAAACAGGGAGGCCCAAGTTGGGGGCGGTGTGCACACCAGCCTACAGCAACGTGGCTATGTGCCCAGGTGCAAACCCTGAGCTGCCCCCTTCATCAAGGGAGACACACTGATGGCTCCTGGCTTTCCCTAAAATGCCCCTTCCAGGGGCCCCAAAGGTCCTTTGCTCCAATTCCCCTGCAGTCCCCCCTCCCAAGTAGGCCCAGTGTGGGTATAGAAGCACACATCTTAGGAGGTGGGTTGCCTGGACAACTGGGTGCTTGGGGTGCACTTACTCTATTTCTCACTGCCCCATGACTGCTGATGGGTCAGCCCCACTGGGGCACCTCCTGTCCCCACCTTACCTGTGCAGCCCCTGTCAGGAGAGCCAGGGCCTGGGGGCCAGGCACTGTTCCTGCCCTCCAGCTATGCTTTCCACCCCCGTGGGTCCAAAGTCCTCAACTGAGGCCAGCCCCGTGGCAGGGGGTGCAGTCGCTG
The DNA here is from genome assembly GCF_040939455.1 of Microcebus murinus. Taxonomy (NCBI): domain Eukaryota; kingdom Metazoa; phylum Chordata; class Mammalia; order Primates; family Cheirogaleidae; genus Microcebus; species Microcebus murinus. The sequence continues at coordinate 88,852,231 of NC_134111.1, read as the reverse complement.
GCCTGGGGCTAGTTGTCCAGCGGCCATCTGTCAGCCCTCACTGCTACGTCCCACCCCGCCCACCCCGCCCACGCCTACGACCTGGAGCCCCGGGAGCAATGGACTGATTGACGGGCCCACCCTCCATTTGCCTTCCCACCTCTGCCCTCTTTGGGTTGGGGGGAGCAAGGCCCTGGTGGGAGGTGGGCAGACCTGGGGGGAACTTCCAGGCCCTGAGGTCCACACAGGGGAGGGGAGGGGCAGACCCCCACCGCCAGGCCGCCCGGGCGCAGCCTCTGCAGGGCGGCGCGACTTCGCGGGTCGGTGCGTGTGTACCCAAGCCCGGGCGCGCAGGCGACTCTTGTTAGTGCCGGCCCTTCTCTCTTTGCCTCTGAAGGGCCCCGCGCCTCCACGCCCGACGCGGAAGTTTGTGGGAACGTGGCTGTGTGTTGGCGGGAGATCCCTCCGAGCCTCCCCAGCCCGCTGTCACTCGGCGCCCCCTCCCAAGACCCTACCGACCGCAGTCCATAGGTGGGGGCGGAGTCTCAGCGAGCGGCCTCCAGGCGCCGTCCTCACCGCCCCCCCAACTCCTGGCCCCATTGGCGCCAATCGGGGGGGAGGGGGAGACGCCCAAGCACCGTGCACTGCCAGCCCCGGAGCCCGCGAAGGGGTCCCCTCTCTCCACCCCTACCTCAGTTTCCCTGCCTAGAGCGGACTGGAGCGCCCTAGAGGCGCCAGGCCTCGCCCCGTGCCTCGGAGCCTCCTTCGAGTTCAAACTCTCTCCCCACTCCCTCTCGGGCGGGCGGGGAGCTTCGGGCCCCGCGTGGCGGGCGCCCCGGGCGGCCAAAGTGGCTGCCCCGGGACAGATCCCGGCCCCCTCCCGCACTCCTCCCTCGGCGCCCGGGCTGCCGCAGCCCCTGTACCTTTGCCCCGCAGCGGGCCCCGAGCCTCCTCCTTGCTGATCTGAGTAATGACGGCCGAGCTGTCCATGGGGCCGGGCGCGCTCCGCTCCGGCCGGACTCTGGCCCGGGCGCCCGGCCTCCCCCCCGGCTCAGGCCGGAATCGGGGCGCGGGGGGGAGGGGAGGGGTGGGAGGGAGGGATCCCCGCAAGCTTCGGAGGGGAGGGGAGCCAGGTTCTGGGGGGAGGGGGAGGGAGGGGGCGCGGAGGAAACTTTGTTACAACATGGAGTTTCCTCCCCGCGAGGCGGATGCAAACATGGAACCCAGGCGCCGTTTCAAGGCTCCCCCTTAAAAGGGCAACGGCTTCGGCGTGACCTGGACTCGGCCGCGGCTTTCATCACTTCTGGGGCCGGCGCGGCTAGGAGGACTGGGAGGCGGGCCGGGTTCCTGCCGCGCTCCAGGGGGCGTCGCCTCCCTTCCTGCCGCCCGCCGGCGGGGCAGAGCCTCTGCGGCTGCGTGGCAGGCCCTGCGCCCGGCCCGCGGTTCCAGGCCGCGGAGCTCCTGGGGCCAAGGTCCGCCCTCCCGCCCACGCGGGGGAGCGCCCGAGGGTGGCACGGCTCCACCTCTGCGCATTCCGAGGGCTTGGGACTAGCGGCTTCTCGCTTTCTTCACGGGGGAAACGGAGCTAACGCTACCTCATCTGCAAAATGGGTGTTCTGTCTCGTGTGTTGGTCGCAGGGGCCACCTCGCAGGGACTTCGTGAGTGAGCGAAGGTTGTTTGCTAGCTCCAGACAGCTGTGCAAATCCACAGAAGTATGCTTTTTTTTTTTTTTTGAAACAGAGTCGCTCTGTCACTTGGGCTAAAATGCCCTGGCGTCAGCCTAGCTCACAGCAACCTCAAACTCCTGGGCTCAAGCGATCCTCCTGCCTCAGCCTCCCGAGTAGCTGGGACTAGTGGCATACACCGCATTGCCTGGCTAATTTTCCTATTTTTAGTAGAGACGGAGTCTCGCCGTCGCTCAGGCTGGTCTCGAACTCCTGAGCTCAAGCCATCCTCCCGCTAGGATAACAGGCTTGAGCCAACGCTCTGGCATGAAGTAGGTTCTTGATTGTGACGTCACCACCACCGCGGTCTCCGAGCGAGATGCCTGGAATCTGTAAGGCGTGAAAATTCGAACTCCCCACTCCGGGCACCGCCCGCTGACCTCTCCCAGCTGGCCCACCGCGCCCGCCACCTAGCGTTCCCGCCCAGGGGGCCCGTGCACCTCCGGACTCGGGGCTGTCGTAAGCGCTGTTCCCTCCGTCTGGAAGGCGCTGTTCCCATCGCGGAGCCAAATCCCGCCGGCCTCAAAGAAATGCCCCCTTCCCCAGAGGCCTTCCCAGAGCCCCTCCTCTACCCCGCACGCCGGCCGCTCCGGCTCTGGCCCTAAGGGTGGGGTTACTGGGATTTGGCTGTGCAACCGAGTGCCCGGCACGCGCCCGCACACAGTGGGCCCGGAGCCCGACCGTGGGGCCTGAGACGACAGCCGTTTAGAGGGCTTTAGCATGCCTCCACCCGGGACCGTGCAGACACGCCCCGGCCGGCGCGGGCCCGCGTGTTCTTCCCGGGGGCAGCCGTGCGCCGTGCGCGCCGTGGGGTCTGCGGGCTGCGATCTTCCTATCATTCGTCGTTACTATTTTGTGTTCGCAGTTTAAAAATTAATACTGACGCCAAGCCTCGACAAACACGCCTCGCCACTTCCTCCCCGCCCCGGGCCTCCCGGGCGGGGCGGGGCGGGCGCGTCCTGTCCCGTCCGGCCGCCGGGAGCGGGCGAGCGCGGCGCACGTCCGCCGGGCCCGCCTGGGGAGCCGGGCGGGGAGGGCCGGGCGCCGGGGAGGGAGGCGCTGCGCCTGCTCGGGAGCGCGCGGCTTCGTGCCCAGAGCCTGGGAGCGGCGGCGGGCGGGCCCGACCGCCCCGGGCTGGACCCCACGGCGCCCTCAGGGCTGCCGGACTGCGCGTCGTCTTAGTCGCCTGCGCGCCGCCCGCGCCCGCGCCCGTCTGGGGCCCGCCCTGGCCGCAAGCCCAGTCTCATTCACTCCGCCGGACGGCCCCCTTCTTGTCCCATTCTGCAGATAAGAATCCGCTCCACCAGTGAGGCGGCGTGCCCAGCCCTCCACGGAGGGCAGAGGCGGAGCGTCCCCCCTTCGGCCCGGCCTCGGGGTGGGGCCTCGGCTTTATCGCCGGACGCCCGGCCCGCACTGACCCCAAAAGGAAATGTGTGGCGAGGGACTGAGTGCAGCACTGGCCTGGGCAGGGCGGCTCGCCTCCCTCGTACTCCGCTTCTTGGTCTGGGAAGGGCTGGAACCTGGCCGGCGTGGCCCCCTGACGGTCAGAGGAGCTGACTCGGGGACGGGGCACTGGCAGGGCCGGGCTGCTCTCCCCCACTCCCCCATTTCCAGGCGGGCCATCGTGAGCTCACAGGATTCCTCGGGGATCCCTCCCCGTCCCAACTGCCCCTCTAGCCTTTGCGGGAGCAGGTCTCTTCCCCGGAAACCTTTCCCCCTCTCGGGCGCCAAGGCAGCTGCGCTGGGCGCACCTTCCGCCGGGACCCCCTAAGTTCTCTCCCGAAGCCGCAGGGAGGCCGGTAGGGTTGGGGGCGGGAGTTCTTTGGGTTTCCTCCCTGGAGATGGGGGGAGGTTGTCCACACTCGCTGCTCCCCTTTCTACCCCAGCAGCTGTGGGTCGCTTTACCCACACAGTTTATTTTTATCTGTTCCATCGGTTTGCACCCCCAGGAAGAATGAAGTCATGGCGGCGGGGCAATGGGGTGGGGGAGAAAGGGGACTCGGCAGAGTCCTGTCTGGCAACTGTGAACAAATACTTGTGTTTTCCATCCAGCACCCCAGCTTCCCCATCTGCCAAATGGGGCCGGGAAAGCCCGCCCCAGGGGGTACCTCAGCGGGGACTCCCACCCGGGGCTGCGGTGGAGCGGCCCATCCTGGGTCAAGTTCGAGCTGAGCCTGTGGAGCTGAGAGGCCCAGAGCTGCTTATGGGGCTGGAGGGCTCTAAGCAGGGGCCTACCTGTCCTAAAATGCCTGACCTTGACCTGATCTCATCACCAAGCCCTCCCCCAGGTCCAGGGTAGCTCCTTCGCTGGCACTCAGGTGTCTTCTTTGTCCCCAAGTTCACAGGACCAGCCTGCCCATCTCAGGGATCCCCTAGTCCTGCCTCACAAAATCCAAGAACTCCCCCGAAACCCGTTTCATGTTTCCGAGCTTATGCACGCACAAGTCCCCCACTCCTGGCACATTCATTTCGCCTGGACTGCCCCCCACTCCCCTTCAGCTTTCACAGTCCCGTGCAGGAGTTGTCACCTCTGGCCCAGGCCTCACTGGCAGCGCCCTTCACCACATCTTGCTACTCAGTGACTTAGCCATCTCCCCGCTCTGCTCCTGGACAGCTGACATCTTTAATTCAGGACTTTGCCTCCCTCCCCCACCTGTAGCACCGGGCCTGGCACGGGACGGGGACCCAATTAATGCCAAGGGAATTGACCAGAGGGGTGGGCAGAGGACACAGCTGGGGCCACTTTTGGGAGCTGGAGGATCTGCAAGATGCCTTTCTTCACTACCCGCCCCCCATCTGTCCGCTCCTTCAGCTCTCATGGGCCCCTTCTTCTCCATTGCTAATCCGGAGGAGGGCGGGCAGCCCTCCTGCCCGGGTGCCTTCTGCGGCAGTTGCCCTGGTTGCTCCAGACCTGTCCCATTCCTTCTCTTTTTGCGGGCCCCACTCGCATCGTTGCCCTTTTAAGAAAGAGGAAATTCTTCTCATAAACAATCGCCCAGACCTGCGCGTCGCCTGCTATGCTGGGTCCCCGGGAAATTGGGGGTACTCCCAGGTACAGCACTCGCTCCTGGCTTAACTCCAGGGAAAGGCCCAGGATGCCCCTTCTCCTGGCTGCGGCTGTCCGCAGCTCCCGGGCTGGGGTCCGAGGAACTGGAGGAGGGACTTGGGGGAGCCTAGAAACAGCCTAGGGAACGTCGATAAAGTGCAGCCCCTGAACAGGGCGAAGGGGTGTCCGGCCGCTCCCTGCGGCAGAGGGGGTTCCCCGCCCACACAGTTCCTCCCCACCTCCTCGCTCGGGAGGATTCCGGGGGTGGGGGGCCGGGTTTGAGACCCGACCGCGGGCCTCTCCCAGTTGTTACACTTGGCCGGGAGGGGTGAGGCCAAGGCGGGAGTGCCGGCGCTCGGGACCGTCCCTGCCCCTAGGGGGAGCTGGGACTCAGCTGAGAGGGAGTGTTAACTGCGCGGCGTGGGAGTCCCGGCCGCCCAGCCCCCTGGGGAGATGGCAGAGGAATTGGGCCTGGGAGGCACGGACTCTTGGGTTCCTTACGACCTGGTCCCTGAAGAAGAGGGAACCGCGCCTCCGTTTTAGTGGCTGGAAAATGGGTTGCAGGCGTAACTGAAAGGCTGCGGGCAATAGGAGGGAATCAGACTTTGGGGTGGGGAACCTGCGGCCTTGGGGCCACATGCGGCCTTTTGGGTCCTTGAGTGCGGCCTTTTGGCTGAATCCAAATTTTACAAAACAAATCTTTTTAAAGGGATTTGTCCTGTGAAGTTTGGATTCAGCCGTGGGGCCGCCGTTGGGGATCTGGAGGGCCACCTGTAACCTTGAGGCCACAGGTTCCAGAAGAGAAGTGAACAAGTATTTATTTGGCATTTATTAGACTCTATTTTATGTGCCAGTTTGGAGCCTTCATCCGGCCTCACCCCAGCCCCACCGTTGGTCTTGTCAGGTCACTCCTATAGGTGCTCAATAAATATTTTTTGAATGCTTTTTTTTTTTTTAGGTCCCAAGTGCCAGGCACTGTGTTAAAGTGCTTAGCGTCCATTGCAAGGTTGGTGTTGTCCCATTCTACAGATGAGGACACAGACCCAGAGGTTAATCTCTTGTCTGAGCTAGGAAACAGTAGGTCCCCAAGGGCCCCACGTGGGCCTGCCTCCAAAACTCTCCCACTCTGTGCTGCTGCCTTCAAGCCCTGTCCTGCCCAGCAGGTCAGCTGCCCCACCCGTTCCGCCTTCCAGCCAGGCCCTGGGTGGGGGCTCATCCAGAGGTCTCCCCCTCCTTCTCCTCGTCGGGGAGCCCATACAGGAAGTGTTGGTGGGAGCTGTGGGCCAGAAAGGTGGCTCCATGGGCAATGCAACAGGTCCAGATCTGGGGGAGAGGAGGCCAAGAGTTGGGGAGAGGCCAAGACCTCTGGGGAAGTCCCCCCCATGCCCTCCCCATCTGTGGCCTCCTTGCTCTGCCTCCCCCATCCCCAAGGCACCGCCTGGCCCCACAGTACCAGGTAGATAGTGAGGCCCAGGTAGGCTGCAGCCACCAGGGCCACAAGGCCGAAGTAGGCGGGGTGGGGGAGGCCGGGCAGGAAGCTGACCACGAAGTAGAGGTTGATGGCGCAGACCAGTGCCATGATGGAGGAGGTGATGGCTTTGCTCAGCCTGGAGGACACAAGAGAGGCTCAGGACTGGCTGGACACAGCTGACCACCTGTATCTTCTCCTCTTCCTTCTCCCTTTCCTCCTCCTCCCCTAGAGCCCACAGCTGACGGTGGGGTGGATACACAGAGCCTGCTCTCAGCTTCTCTGGGCTGTGGGACTTGGAGCAGATAGGACACCCCCCCCCCCCAGCCCACCTCCTGCCTTCTAGGCTTTCCAGGATGCAAAGGGGCAAGATTTAGGGCCGGGCGCTGTGGCTCACGCCTGTAATCCTAGCTCTTGGGAGGCCGAGGCGGGCGGATTGCTCAAGGTCAGGAGTTCAAAACCAGCCTGAGCAAGAGCGAGACCCCGTCTCTACTATAAATAGAAAGAAATTAATTGGCCAACTGATATATATATATAAAAAAAAAATTAGCCGGGCATGGTGGCGCATGCCTGTAGTCCCAGCTACCCGGGAGGCTGAGGCAGAAGGATCACTCGAGCCCAGGAGTTTGAGGTTGCTGTGAGCTAGGCTGACGCCACGGCACTCACTCTAGCCTGGGCAACAAAAGCGAGACTCTGTCTCAAAAAAAAAAAAAAAAAAAAAAAAAGGGGCAAGATTTAGCTAGAGCAGATTATGGGGTGAGAGTGAGGGCCTCAGGCTGTAGATATAGCCCTCACCCCTGGATTCCAGTCCTGGCTCTGCCACTTTCTAGCTATGTGACTCTGGGTAAGTGTATTAACCTCTCTGAGCCTCAGTTGCTTCATCTGGCTAATAGGGATAATAGTACCTCCTACCTCTGGGGGGTTGTGAGGATCAAATGGGGTCATGCATGTCCAGTGCTTGGGATGGGGAGTACTTACAGGCCATTGGCGAACTCCTGCATGAGGGCGGGCAAGCTGGTGAATGTAAGGATGGGCAGCACAGCGAACGGGAGCTGGGGAGTGCAGGGGGAGGCAGAGGCTGAAGCTGAGGCTAAGGGACCCTGCCCTCAGAATACAGCAGGGGAGGAAAGGGTGCAACTTGTCATCCTCTGCCTGGCTGTGTGCCCTTGGGCAAGTCCCCTAAACCACTCTGAGCCTCTTTCCCTCTCTCTATGCTTTCCAAGGTCATGGGGCTCCAAAGCAGGAGGAGGTGTTTTGGGGGCTGGTTGATTTTGAATCCTAGCTCTGCCACTAGTCACTAGTCACGTGCATCAGTTTTCCCGCCTGTAAAATGGGGATAAAATGGTGATTCCTGGAATTATGTGAGCCTTGTAGGCAAAGTGTGTTTAGGATAGGGCCTGGCTGGGGAGGGGGGCGCTCAGCGGGAGGGACTGCTGTGGCTCCTGTTTAGCTCTGCAGCTGGCAGGGGTGCCAGAGACTGTGCGTCTTACCAGCAGGCTCTGTAGCACGTTGAGCAGGTCGTTGAGGCCTGACAGGTCCTTCAGGTCCCGGAAGACAGCCACCAACACGGTGGGCAGGATGGCACAGGAGCGGGTGAGAAGGACTCGGGCAAAGCGTGACCACCGCAGCCTCAGGAAGCCCTGGGAGGTACGGGGTGAGCACCTTGGTGGGGGGGTGGGCAGGACTAGAGATTCCAGAGGAGGGACCCTCTGTCCTCCCTCAGCCCACCCCATGCCCGGGGGATGCTCTGTGTTTCCATTATTCTGTCAGAGTGGCAGAGAAGGGATAGGTGGGGAGAAATGGGGGGCGGAGGGTGTTCTCCTCCCATAGCTGGTTGCTGAAGACTAAACGGTTTTTGGGAAAAGGCTCCTGTTAGTCCTGGGTCTGCAGCTTCCTCGGGTCGCCTCATCTCTCTGAATCTCAGTTTTCTCATTTGTAAAGTGAGGCTTAATAGTGGCGCTCTCTGGGTTACTTTAAGGATCAACAAAGCCGGGTGTCCAAGCCCCTAGCAGTGCGCCTGTTGTCCTAGGACCTCAGGGCTGCCCCACCTCCATCACGAACTGTCCCGCGTAGGTGCCTGTCATGGTGGAGCTCTGCCCGGCCGCCAGGAGACCTATGGCCCAGATGTAGAGGGCTGCGGGGCCGAAAAGGCAGCCCAGGATCACGCCCTGGAGGGATGGGGCGTGGTCAGACCAATGGCCACGCCTCTCTCCGCGCAGGCTCCGCCCCTGAGGTGGGCGAGGCGAGGAGCCCCGACGGGTCCCGCCCTCCCCCGTCCTCCGGTGCTGCGCGCTTACTCCTTGGTAAATGTCCACGGCCACCGTCTGGTTGTTCATGGGGAAGATCTTGGCGTAGTCGTGGAGGCTGCTGTTGGCACAGACGTTGAACTGCGAGCACCGGGGCAGGGGGAGGAAGATGTGAAGCGCACATTCAGTCTTGGAAAACCAGACTGCCGGCCTTGATCAGGGTTCAGAAATTGGTGGCCCGCGGGCCGAATCCGGTTGCACATACTTTGTTTGGCTAACAAACTTGGGGTTTTTTTTCTCTTTAATGTGAATTTGTTGCCAACATTTAAACTAGAGAAGACGTCTCACGAGAACCTGGCCTCCAGCTTCTCTTGGATTTGTAAGAGCTGGCATGACCACAGAGAGACAATTGGCTGGCATGCCCCCACGCCCCTTCCTAACACCCGCTCACCTCCCACAGCTGTGCGGCCGCCTGGTCTTGCAGGGTTTGCAATCCCCTATTTAGACCTCTTTTCCTTGTGCCAAGGAACAGAGTGAGACCCAGGGAGGGGCATGACCTCCCAAGGTCACATAGCAAGGCAGTGGTGGTGCCCAGGTCTCCAGAGGGGACCCACACACGGTGTTCAGCATTCAGTAAGTGCCCGCCACTGGCTAGCAGTTGTTACAGCCTCATGACAGAGACCCACTCAGAAAGAGAGACAGACACAGGTCCCAAATCCCAGAGTCAGGAGCTGACCAGCTCCTTTTTCAGTGTGAGCACAAATGTCTCCTCTTCCAGGAAGCTTGTCCTGACCACATGGGTTAATGTAACTCCCCACCCCACACCCCCAGTTATGCTGCATGGCCCCCTTTATTTCTTTCATGGTGTTGTCATTGTTCACACTCTCTACCTCCTGTGGGTATTCATTCGTTGACCTGTTTCCTGTGTGCTCATCTTCCTCTCTATTTAAGCTACAAGCAGGCAGGGTCTTTGCATCATTGACTGCCGTATCCTCAGGGTCTTAGGGCACTGCCTGGTATATAACGACACTGACACTCACTAATTAATTATTTGCTGAATGAACTATGGTTTATCTATCAACAGTGAAGATTATCAGGAGACAGGACCCCAGTGGCTGCAGTCCAGGGCAGAGTCTGCATCGCCCGGGTCCTCAGCAGAGCTTGCAGGGCATGTGTGTAGGGCATGGCCACAGGTGCACGGGGCGGGGGAGTGTGTCTCACCGCAGCCTGGTTGGTTTGCTGGTAGAAGGCCTGTCCAAAGACAGCCATGACAAAGAGGTTGATGATGAAGGAGACAGACAGGGCGATGGTGGCCTCAATCAGGAAGTACATGTTGGCTTCTCGGATATCCACTCGGCGGGTCCGGTCTATCTCTCGAGACTATGAAGGTTAAAGGGGGAAGGGCCAAAATCCTTTAGGGCCACCACAATTTCCCCCACTCTCACACTTCTGCCTATGGTCTGCCACACCCCAGTACCTTCTAAAGTACCCTCTGTGGCAGTCTGGTGCAGGCCCTGGTCAGCTGACCCTATCCTACATCTCTGCTCTTTTTTTTTTTTTTTTTTTGAACATCTTTGCTTTTGCCACAGAGACCTGATCCTAGCTCACTGCAACCTCCAACTCCTGGGCTCAAGTGATGCTCTGCCCCAGCCTCCTGAGTAGCTGGAACTACATGCCCATGCCACTGCGTCCAGCTATTTATTCAGTTAGTAAGGAATGTTACCCAGCACAGTTACTTGAGTCTGTAGTCCTAGCTAGTTGGGAGGCTGAGGTGGGAGGATTGCTTGAACCCAGGAATTTGAGGCCAGCCTGGGCAATATAGCAAGATCCCATCTCTAACAAAAAAAAATATTATTTTTTAATAGAGACAGGATCTCACTCTGTCACCCTGGCAGGAGTGCAGTGGTGCAATCATAGCTCACTGCAGTGATGAACTCCTGGGCTGCGGCAATCCTCCTGCCTCAAGCCTCCGAGAAGCTGGGACTACAGGTGTATGCAACCATCCTGGCTAAATTTTTAATTTTTTGTAGAGACAGAGTCTCAATATATTGGTTAGGCTGGTCTCTAACTCCTGGTCTCAAGTGATCCTTTTGTCTCCCATAGTGCTAACAGGTGTGAGCCACCACCCCACACTTCTAATAAAAAAATATTATTAAGAAAATTTTAGGCCGGGTGTGGTGGCTCACGCCTGTAATCCTAGCACTCTGGGAGGCTGAGGCGGGTGGATTGCTCGAGGTCAGGAGTTCGAAACCAGCCTGAGCAAGAGCGAGACCCCGTCTCTACTATAAATAGAAAGAAATTAATTGGCCAACTAATATATATACAAAAAAAAACTTAGCCGGGCATGGTGGCGCATGCCTGTAGTCCCAGCTACTCGGGAGGCTGAGGCAGGAGGATGGCTTGAGCCCAGGAGTTTGAGGTTGCCGTGAGCTAGGCTGCCGCCAGGGCACTCACTCTAGCCTGGGCAACAAAGTGAGATCTGTCTCAAAAAAAAAAAAGAAAGAAAATTTTAAAAAGAGATAATGATTCTCCTAGAGGAAGGTGCTAGGGGGGCGGGGCTCCAGGCATGGAGGCGGGGCCTGAGTGGCTCTAGGGCAGGGGCGTTTCCCTCACCCTCCTCCGCCCCGCCCCATTGCTCACCTTGACCAGGGCCGAGTGCAGATAAATGTTGTGGGGCATGATGATGGCGCCCACGATGCCCACGGCCTGCAGCAGCTCAGGCTGGCCGCAGCCGGGGCACGAGGGCAGGAACAGGCCCCGAAGAAGCGCTCCCTGCGCGGGACGTGCCACCACATACTGTAGGGAGGAGTCTGGTCATGACACGTCCCGCCCCTTCACAGCCTCTGCCACCTTTACCGATTCTTCACGCCCTCCACTCAGCCCTGGTTTGGGGGAAGGGAGAGGAATGACCTTGGGGCCACAGGGAGTTGCAGCTCTGGCTTCCCACCTCATAGCCGAAGGTCAAGGCCATAATGGTGATAAGGAATCCGAAAAAAGCTTCCAGCTTCCGCAAACCTAGGGGCAGGGCAAAGGGGCCGAACAAACAGACAAACCAAAAAAATCTGTAAGGTAAACAATTGTTAATGCCTAATGTTCAGAGCACTTCCAGGCACTGAGCCAAGTGCTTAAGATATATTACCGCACTGAACCTTCACGACAACCTAGGATGTCTGTGCTATTATTTTCCCCATTTTACAAAAGAAACCCAAGTCTATGTCACTGGCCACACAGCTAGGGTGAGGGAGCTCCCACTTGCCGCCAGGCAATGTCAGAGCCCCTCCCCCAGCACGGCATCCTCACACCAGCGTTGCCCTGGGAGGTGCACACCTACCGTAGTTATCAAGGAAGAGGAAGAAGAAGGTGTCCACTATGGTGATGAGGACGCCGCCCCAGAGTGGGATTCTGAAAACCAGAGGGGCCTGGGTCAGTCCAGATTGGCCCAGGGGTCTTGCTCTGGGCTGGAAACTGTGGAGTCTGGCCTCCTGGGAGCCGGAATCCAAGAGCCCTCAGACAGCTAGGGTGAGGGGAGTGAGAGTGTGCTGGAAATGGAAAAATAGCACAGAACACTCTAGAAAGGGCAAAGCTAGATGGGAGATTAGGCCTGGCAGGGAGCTTGGGGCTGCAGTTCTGAAGTCTGCAGAACTCACATCGGTATGACTTTATTTATTTATTTATTATTGAGACAAGAGTCTCGCTTTGTTGCCCAGGCTAGAGTGAGTGCCATGGCATCAGCCTAGCTCACAGCAACCTCAAACTCCTGGGCTCAAACAATCCTCCAGCCTCAGCCTCCCAAGTAGTTGGGACTACAGGCATGCGCCACCATGCCCGGCTAATTTTTTCTATATATATTAGTTGGCCAATGAATTTCTTTCTATTTATAGTAGAGATGGGGTTTCGCTCTTGCTCAGGCTGGTTTCGAACTCCTGACCTCCAGCAATCCGCCCGCCTCAGCCCCCCAGAGAGCTAGGATTACAGGCGTGAGCCACTGCGCCAGGCCTCGGCATGACTTTAGACAAGTCATTTTTCATTTCTGGGAAGTAGGGCAACAGCCCTGCGTCAGAGGAGACAGCAGGATGAAATGGACTCAGGGAAGCACGAGGCTTAGGGAAGAAGTAGAAACTGGTCCCAGCCCTGGCCTGACAAGCTGGGACACACTGGGGCGGTACCGTCCAGCTGAGAGCAAATTGAACGCGATAGCCGTGCCGATGACCTCCTGCATGTCCGAGCCCACGATGGCTAGCTCAATGGTCAGCCAGAGGAGGGTGCGGGGCACCTATGGGGAGGAAGCAAGCCTTCATTAAGGGTGGACCAGTTATTTGTCTGTTGTCTCAGCACGACACTCACCTTCCCATGCTCTGCACTGTGCTGCTGGGCTAGAAGCCTGCAAACTGCATTTGCAAGACAGCCTTGCTGGCTGGCTTCCCCATGGGTTGTGTAGGAAATGCTTTCAGGAAATTGAAAGGGAAAGAGAAGCCATTTTCCCCATGTTTCTGGTGGTTTCTGGCAGTGGCACCAGCAAGGACACTAGGCAACCTGGGAACCGGCAGCACTGGTGACTGGCTATTTCATTAGTATCAGCAATGCTTCCGGAAGCTCAGCACCGTGATGGTTCTTGGGCTGGTGCCAGGGGTGTAGCAGCTTTCTGATTTTGGGGTAACACCCTCTTCCCTTGCTCCTCCAGCCCTCCCAGACTCTTAAATCGCTGCATTAAATACTTTGAAATGTTTAGTGGTACAATTTGTTTTCCTTACTGGACACTCACAACCGCCAAGTTGCCGGGATCCACCCCAGCCAGTGACCATCCCTGAGTTGATACTTCCCTATTTTTTGGCTTGGTCACTTTCTCAGATTTCAATTTCCCCTTCTGGAAAATGAGTGACGCATCTCTGATGTGCCTCTCAGATTGCGCGCTCAGTTTGGCCTCAGTCTTTTCATCTATCAAATGGACTTGGGATGCCCCAGGTGAGATGATGTGTTTATTTGATCATGAAAGCTGTAAATAGCTGTTTGGGATTTGGGACCAGTGTGTGCTTTCTGCCCAGGTCCCCAGGCTCACCTTCGGGTAGTAGAGATGGCAGATCTCGCCCAAATCCTTGCCTGTCACCACGCCTAGGCGGGCAGCCAGTCGCTGGCAGAGCAGGCCCAGCACCGTGGCCCAGAGCAGCACCCAAAGCAGCTGTGAGAAGGCAGGGAGAGGACTTCAGCCAGAGGGGCCAGTCTCAGAAAGCCCCGGGGTTGGTGGCACCCTCTAACCAAGAATACTCCTTGGGGAGAGTGTGGGAGAGATATAGCAAAAATACCAACCCCCTCCCCCAAACACCCCACATTCTGGCAGGGCTGTACTGGGGACCCTTTCCTGGCACATTTGACTTTGGCACCTGCTCCCAGGAGCACCGTTCATGCAGGCCGCCCTGGGAAAACATGGCAAGCGGGGACCTCCGCCCACTTAACCTGCTCACCTCCCTTCCCACCGGAATCCCCCAACTTCCCCCAGCCCTGACTCAGTCACTTTGAATCCAGCCGCAGCTCCAGCCTGGAGATCTGACTCGATGTTTCCCGGGTCCAGGAAAGCGATGCTCATGAGGAAGCCAGGCCCCGTGAAGGCCCACAGCTTCCGCAGGCTGAACGTGCCCTAGGGGTGGGAGCAGGCTGGTGGGGTCCTGGGTGTGTGGGTGATAGCAGCTGGCCTTGGCCAGCCCCCAGCTAAGCCCCACAGCCCCCTGAGCCCAGGCGGGTCAGCTTGCCCCCTGGTCCCCATGCCTGGAGCTGCCGTTTGGGGAAGGGGCACGGGTAGAGGAAGCAGCAGGATTTGCTGAATCACAGAGGATCTGCTTTTTGGAGCCAGAACATTCTCCGTGGCATGGCCGGCCTGTACCTGCCCCGCCTGCCTCTCGCAGGCTCTGACTCAGCAGGTTCTCAGAGCCCTGAGAGGGGGATTTCTGGGGTTAAGGCTCCCTGGTCCAGCTCCTCCCTCCCCAGCCCCTTCTCAGACCACAAGTCCTCCTCTCTGGGGTCCACCGAGGCTCTGATCTCCCCAGCCCATTCCAGGGCTTGGCACATGAGCTTAGGAATCTGCTAAAGATTCTGGAAACGCAGATGACAGCATCCTAGACCCCAGCCTGCAGCCTCCTCCATGTCTCCCTATGCCCCGTCCTGATCTTCTCCTTAAATACTAAAACACAACCTCCAGCCTCCAACCCCAGGTCACCCCAGCCTCCTTTTCCTTCATAGGAAAGCTGAGACTCGTTCAGAAAGCAATTTGATAATTTTCACACAAATACTGAGCACCCTAGCTGAGTGCTGGGTGCTGGGAATAGAGACAGTTGACACTGTCTGCCACCGATGCTCAGAGCTGGAAGGGACTTGCCATGGTCCCAAGAAGACCCACCTCCCCCAGCCTGTAAGGTCCCACTGGATCCTGTCGATCCCCAAAGCCCCTTGGAAGTTCCCAGCATTCCCACCGATTTCGTGCCCGGGATGCGGATCTTCTCACTCAGGTAGGTCTCTCTGGGAGGTGCTTGCTGTGGCCCTGGGCCAGGTGGGCTGGAGAGGGAGCCGTAGCTGGGCCTGCTCAGCCTTTGGGGGTCCCTGTCACCTGTGAGGGACCCCGTGAGGCAGGGTGAGTATCCTTTCTCTTTCTGGTGGCCCAGGGTTAAAGCCACCTGCCCCCTCTCCCACCTCCTCCAGGCAGCGTGGGGAAATTAAGGTCTGGTCCCCATCTTGGGTCCATCACCTCCACCCCTCGACAAAACATTCCAGAAGATACAGGTGTGGGATGTGGATGCTTCAGAATTGCTTTCCTCCCACGTGAGCACAGAGATCCCTCAATCCAGATCTTCTGCCACAGAGGATGGGAGGGAGACACTGGACTCTGAGAGAGGCAAGCTGAGTCCACATGTCTGCCCCTGGCCTGTCCCTGCCTCCCCAGCAGCTGGGGACACCCCAGGGGCTCCAATCCATGGAGACCAGACAAGAACAAGTGAGGCATTAGGGCCGTGAAGGGCCCAGCCCCAGTGGGTCCGGTGTCCAGACCTGTGGTCTAGACCAGGACTCCAGCAGTGGTCGGGGGTGGGGGAGACAGGACTTCTCTCGCCTTCTTCATTTTGTTTTTTCTTTTTAAAGGAAACCACTCAGACTGCGTCCTCTCCCTCTTACTCTCCCCAAAAAGGAGAGAACGATTGTCAGTGGCAAGTGGCGGTAGCAGCACCAAGAGCCGGCTTCACACTCAGGGGAGGATGCTGTGCCTCCTCCTCGTGGTTTCCGGTGCTCTACGCGTTCAGAGAAACTCTCTGGTAATGAACTATAGAAATGATCCCTGAAAGTGTAGTCCTTTCTCTTGCCTTCTCAAGTCTCTTCCAGCCTAGTCTCCTCTTCGGTCCCCCCACCCTAACCAGGCTATGTCCTTGGAGGCCACTACTCACCTGCCATGAGGACGCAGGCTTCAGGTACTCGCCGGGTGTAAGCGACGTGCTGGGCAGCTGTTCACCCTGCACCCCTCTCTGGGTGCTGGTGCGAGTGAGTGTGCGAGCCCACACCCTCTTACCCATCCCGGCTGGGCTCCCGCCTCTTACATCACCGCTCGCCTCCCGTCCGCACATTCACACATGCAGCACACACACGGGGCGTTGTGAAACATTTTCCAAAGGCAGAAGTGGTCAGCTCTGGCGGAAGGATCTGGTCACCCCCAGCATTAACCTTTGTTCCCCTCCCTGGCTGCCCTGTTCCCACAACACGTCTGTTCCCCTTCCAGGGACCCGGTATTCTGTGCCTCCAAAGGAGCTCTGATTTGAAGCACTTCCTGCAACTTGGGCATTCATGTCCAGACCCCATGATCCAAACCCACCTCTGCCACACACGCACAAGCAGGCAGGCCCTTCTTCTCCTCTTTAATCTGGGGTCCCAAGGCCACTGGTTGGCCTAAGGGGAGGGAGTCCTCATGGATTCTGAGACCTCTGTTTCCCTTTGAGGGCCTCAGGGGGAAAGACTTTCCAGGCGCTGCTACAAGGACATGCATTAAAGAATCAGGTCATGGATGTCCTCAGAAGGTGGGGCACTGGGATCTGGTCCTGGTTCTTCCACTGATTCACTAGCAATTGTCACCAGGTCATGTCCCTTCTTGGCGCTTGTTTGTTCTGTTAAATGACGGGCTCAGACTAGCTAAGAGGTCAAAAACTTAGGTCCAAAGGGGCCAAGCATGTAACTATGCTTGGCCTCCTTTCTTAATCCCAACTATTAGGTTGGGAGTAAGAAAAACAGCTGCAGCTCAGTGTTGAATGACAAATGATGGTGAGCCTCAGCAGTGAAGGGCAATAGGGAGTGATGGAGACTGTAGCAAATCAAAGGTCATACATGCTGTCTGACAGCACAATGCCTTCAGAATTCCAGCCAATTGCTGTCATGTGGGAATGTGAGCATGCTATCCCATAGCTTCTGATTTGTCAAGCATGCGGGAGAATTTGAAATTTTATGTAATATATGTTTTTGAATATTAGGCTTAAAAAATCTAAAAGACTGTGTAATCCAAGAAAAGTACATCTCTGTGCTTGGTTCCACTTGGGGTTGTCAGTCTGTAACTTCTGGATGAATGATGGCTAGACCCTTCCAGCTCACACTGTCTTCTCCTTGCCAGCTCCTGTACCCCAACTTCCACCCTCACATCCTCCCACACTTCCTGTCCTGTAGCCATCCCAGAGAAAATGGGGGAGTGTGACATAATAAGGAATATATATTTGGTCTCTGCCCCTGGTTCTTAATACCCTTTTTTTTTTTTTCAACAGAGTCTCACTATGTTGCCCGGGCTAGAGTACCATGGCATTTGCCTAGCTGATAGCAATCTCAAACTCCTGGGTTCAGGCGATCTTCCTGCCTCAGCCTCCCGAGTAGCTGGGACTACAAGCATATGCCACCATGTCCAGCTAATTTTTTCTATATATTTTTAGTTGGCCAATTAATTTCTTTCTATTTTTAGTAGAGACGGGGCCTCACTATTGCTCAGGCTGGTTTCGAACTCCTGACCTTGAACGATCAGTCTGCCTCAGCCTCCCAGAGTGCTAGGGTTTCAGATGAGTCACCGTACCTGGCCTCTGAGTCATATCCTTTATAATAAACGAGTAATAGTAAGTAAAGTGTTTCCCTGAGTTCTTTGGGCCTCAAATTATTGAACTTGAAGGTTGTGAGAACCTCCAACTTGTAGCCAAGTTTGACAGCAATATGGGAAACCTGGGAACCACTACTTGCGATTGGCATCTGAAGTGAGGGGCAGTCTTGTGTGGCTGAGCCCTTAACCTGTGGGGCCTGTGTTAACTCCAGGTAGTTAGTGTCTAGATTGAGTTAATTGTAGGAACCCTGGTTGCTGTGTGTAGAGAGTTGGAGAATTACTTGGGGTGGAAAATCAACACATTTGATGTCCTTAGTGTTGAAAGTAAGCTGGGCATGGTGGCTCACACCTGTAATCCTAGCACTTTGGGAGGCCGAGGCAGGAGGATCACTTGAGGCCAGAAGTTCGAGACTAGCCTGAACAACATAGTGAGACACTATCTCTACAAAAAATAGAAAAATTAGCTGAGTGTGGTGATGCAAGCCTGTAGTCCAGCTACTTGGGAGGCTGAGGCAGGAGTGAAAGGATGGCATTGCTAGTAAACTTCCTAGCAGAGAAAAATTATCTAATAGAAAAAAAGAGACAAAGATCACAGCACACAACTGCCCTTTGATTAACTGCCTGTGGCTCAACTCGCTGTCTTTAGGATTAACCACTTGTGGCTTAATTTGTGGTCTTTAAGAGTTTGTTTTTACAACACTTGAAAATAACTGGGTAGATAGAAGGAGCATGACCCTCCTCCAGTTCCTCCAGAACACATTCCAAGGAGACTGATAAGCCAGCCTCACAGAGAAGAAGGAAAGAGAAAGGAAAAACAAGTGCAGCCTCTTGTTACCAGCTTACAGCAATAACTTTTTTACCCTTTATAACCCCCAATAAAAAGCCAAAAACCTTCACCCTTGGGGCTAGCACTTCTTTCTTTTGCTTTTATGCCATGCCCTTTCCTCTTAGAAAGCAAAATAAACTTTTTCTTTAAACCTGTCCTAATCTTTGTGTCAAGAATTCTTTCTCATGCCATGCTGCAAGTTCTCACCTTAACATTTGGTGGCCCGTACAAGGAGTCACTTGTCTGTCTCCATACGGGGAACTCACTTTTCCGCCTCTGTCTTGAGACTGCTGACTCCTCTGCTGTGCCATTCCTGGGACATCCTTCTCAGCGCCCTCAATGCCATTCGGAACCTGGCAAGTCGCTAGGACTTTGGAGATGGTCATATGCTCTAGAAAGAGTGGCAGCTTCGTGGTTATGGAAACCCCCGTGCCGGTCTGCCACTCTTGGAGGGGTCCCTTCTAACCACCCTCTCTGGATTTTGCCTAGACCCAAGGATGCCTGGCTTTGCAGAAGCTTTCTAGGTTCCATTTCAGTCTCTGTCGGAACTCAGGGACACCTGCTTTCTGCTAGGTCTTTAGGTTTCAGTCTGACTCAGAGCTGGGGATGACTGATATCTGCTCAGCACCCTGAAGGGTGTCTAGTGGGGAAAACCCTTCTCAGACTCTTGGCGTTTCAGTGTATGACTGTCTGTAAAGTCCTTCCCTTTTTCTTTCGCCTAGTTATCACCATGAGCAATGTTCAGTTGCTCACCCAAAGACTCCCCATAAGGATGTCTTCTCAAAATTTTGACAACTTTGGGACCTATTGACCTCCAGCCCAAACATTTAGTCTTCCATTGCAATATAGGTTGGCCACTATATAAATTAGATTACCAGGAGATTTGGCCTGAGAGTGGATCTCTTAATCATAGCACCATTCTACAACTTGACCTTTACTGCCGCCAGCTCAACAAGTGGTCTGAAGTCCCGTATGTGTGTGCAGGCTTTCTATGAACTCGCTTGGCACCCTGATTTTTGCTCCACCTGCCAGATGTTACTTCTTACCTTTACATCTCTTCCCTCATCCTCCTCTGACTGGGATGATATTTCCCTTTTGGCTCCTCCTGCTTTCCCTCCATATCACATTCCTCCTTTGGTGCTACTGTCTAATGGAATTGAGTGACAAGGGTGACATCCACTGTTTTCACTTCCACCCATTTCTCCCCCTCCTTCTTCCTCTTCTGCGTCTCCACCCCTCTTGCCCAGCCGCACTTTCTCCCAACCCCTTCCTCCCCATATACCAACTCCCCCTTCGAGAGATGGCCGGGTCAGAAGGCATTATCTGAGTTCATGTTCCTTTTTCTATGTCTGATCTGTCTCTAATAGAAACCAAACTGGGAAGCCAGGCGCGGTGAATCACAGCTGTAATCCTAGCACTCTGGGAGGCTGAGGTGGGAGGCTGAGGTGGGAGGATCGCTTGAGCCCAGGAGTTTGAGGTTGCTGTGAGCTAGACTGACACCACAGCACTCTAGCCAGGGAAACAGACTGAGGCTCTGTCTCAAAAAGAAAAAGAAAAAAGAAAAGAAACCAAATTGGGCAGCTTCTCAGCTGATCCTTCCTGGTTCTCCAAAGAATTCAAATATCTCACCCTTTCCTATGCCCTGCCATGGAGAGCTATCCATATACTTTTCTCCACTTGTACTGCTTCTGGGGGAACGGGCCGTATTTGGTCAGGCTAGGGAGTATACAGACGATCTCAGCTGAAGACAACCTGATACACTGCTGGCCCCACGGTGGTCCCAGAACAGGACCTGAATTGGGATTCCCAACAGGGATCGCCTCACAGGAGCCAGTGAGACCACATGCTTTCCTGTCTCATAGAAGGGATGAAAAGGGCCACTGCTAAGCTCATTGATCATAATAAAGTTAAAAATATTACTTAAAGCCAGGATGAAAATCCAGCCCCTTTTCTTTCATGACCATCTGAAGCCATTTGCTTTTTTACTAACTTAGATCCTGACACCAAAGAGAGACAAATCAGCTCAACAATACACTTTATCTCCCCCTGATATTCAGCATAAACTCCAAAAACCTGACAAGCGGCCTCAAACTCTATAAGCGGAACTTTTAGACCTGGCCTTCAAGGTCTTTAATAACCAAGATGAGGAGAAGAGAGAGAAAAGGAGGGAACGGGACAGCCAGAGGACCCAAGAGCAGAAGGAGGTTTTCCAAATGGCGGCTCCCGCTATAGGAGGAGCTTTTCAGAGACAGGGTTACCCTGAAGGACCAGGCAAGAAGACACCAGGACCATGCTTCTCTCCAGGAGCTGAACCCTGCTTGAACTACACCGGCTGGGTCACTGGACTAAGACATGCCCCAGCAGGGCTCTGCTGGGACCCTGCCTTCACTGCAAAAGGGAGGGACGCTGGAAGCCGGATTGCCCTCTCCTTGAGACAGGGGGCTGCTCTTGCATTCCGGAACCAGAGGGCCCCTAGCAGGACATCCTCAATAACCACGGATCTTCTGGGACTACTTCAGCCTGACTGACAGACCCCGGCATCAAAACCAGCTCCATTTCACACTATCGAGATGGCCAAGCCTCGGGTAACTCTCTGTTACAGTAAGCAGGTTGATTTTCTGATTGACACCACAACCACTTATACTGCTCTTCCTGAATTTTCAAGACATCCACTTCCCTCTTCTATCTCCATAATCAGTGTAAAAGGTAAAACACAAAAACCCCTGGGTACTCCACAGCTCCTCTGCTCACTTGGAAATCAGATCTTTACTCAGTCCTTTTAGTGCTTCCCAATTGCTCTACCCCTCACTAAAAAAAGATCTTATGGTGACGTTAGACACCCAACTCCTTTTAATACTGCTGGCTTCCTTTTTCGGGCTCATGGGAAAGGCTTAACTGAAACTTTACATCCAATCTATTTTCTCTTGGTATAAACAAATGCTGGTACAATATTTAGGCCTAAAGTCCTAGCTCTATACTTTCAAAATATAAATTTTCCACCTTATTTCACCTAAAAGTATCTGCTTCTGTCTGTGTGTCTTTGTGTCTATATATGTCATGTGTATGTGATATTTCACTACCAAAATATGTAAAAGAGCTCTAATTAATTGGCTTAAAAAAGTAAGCACTTAAATCAAATATGTTATCAAGAAAACAAGAAAAACTCAAATGCCTTTTAGTTCATTGACTAAGTTCATTGACCAAGTTTGTGACTTGGACAACTTTCATAAGACTAGTTTTTTTTTTTTTTTTTATCTTTCTTATCAGTGTATGTCTACATGTAATAAGACTAGTTTTTAAATTGTTATTAAAGTTGAGATGTACTAAGGACTGCTCTATTTGTTGACAAGTCAGCCTTCAGGAACACCTTAAACCTCCTGCCCTATACTCTTTTCAGACTCCACATCTCCCCTAGGGTGGCTTTACTTCCTAACCCTTTTGAACTTATATATGGACATTTTGTTCTCCTTGTTTTTCACCTCAATTTCCCCACCCCTACTTGACACTTACTCGCCAACAGTCAGACTCACTGGACAACTCTTTTGAAAATATACAGATACCCACCTTCCTCGACTCCTTAATTTAAAGGGACCGCAACATTTCCAGCCTGGAGACTGAGTTTTACTTAAGGATATCCCAGGACAAGCTGGCTCCCTCCAACCTTTATGAAAAAGTCCTTTTCAAATAATTATCACCATTCCCACTACAGCTAAACTTTTGGGAATTCCATCCTGGATTCATCTCTCCCGGCTCAAACTCACTGATCCTCTAGAGGAAACTACTTCCACCTACCACAAACTCCCCAGAAATCCACCAGCCTACACCTGCCAGTCCATCACTAATACCAGGCTTGGATTCACTCAACAGATGCCCTCAAACTGTGAGCTTCAATAGTATGCTGTGGTATATACAGAATCTTGTTGTCCTTGTCCTCATTATACTTCTTCCCAACCTATGTACCAGGCTTGTCCTCCTTTTGCCCATGTTGGGAACTCTAATAATAATCCTACTTTCCATATTCCCCACCTTGGGTGTTCTACAACATTTGCCTACAGTCCAAGAGGCTCTCCAGCTTCTCAAAACCACAGACTCTTCTCGAGCCTACACAAATTGTTGGATATGTGCCAATATTTCTCCACAAAAGGGGCTTGTCTGTATCCCGACTCTCAAATGGAATCAAAATCTTATGTAATTCCCTCATACTCTGATCACCTTGGGTGGGCTGTAAACCCAACAGTTCTATCCAAAATAGGCCACCTCCTCTGAAGCCCTCTTTATAAGAAAGCTGACCTTGCCGGGCGCGGTGGCTCACGCCTGTAATCCTAGCACTCTGGGAGGCTGAGGCGGGCGGATTGCTCGAGGTCAGGAGTTCGAAACCAGCCTGAGCAAGAGCAAGACCCCGTCTCTACTATAAATAGAAACAAATTAATTGGCCAACTAATATATATATAAAAAAAAAATTAGCCGGGCATGGTGGCGCATGCCTGTAGTCCCAGCTACTTGGGAGGCTGAGGCAGGAGGATTGCTTGAGCCCAGGAGTTTGAGGTTGCTGTGAGCTAGGCTGACGCCACGGCACTCACTGTAGCCTGGGCAACAAGCGAGACTCTGTCTCAAAAAAAAAAAAAAAAAAAAGAAAGCTGACCTTAATCTCCAAGGAACTATATTCATTTCAGTTTTACTGGCCCAACAAACTTCCCTGTGCCTGATAAGTCCATCCTGCCCAGGCCCTTTCATGTGAAAATTTTTATTTATTTTATTTTATTTTTATTTATTTATTTATTTAGAGACAGAATCTCACTCCGTTGCCCAGGCTACAGTGCCGTGGCATCAGCCTAGCTCACAGCAACTTCAAATTCCTGGGCTCAAGCAATCCTCCTGCCTCAGCCTCCTGAGTATTAGGGACTACAAGCATGCACCACCATGCCCGGCTAATTTTTCCTATATATTTTTAGTTGGTCAATTAATTTCTTTCTTTTTTTAGTAGAGACGGGGGTCTCACTCTTGCTCAGGCTGGTCTCGAACTCCTGACCTCGAGCAATCCACCCGCCTCGGCCTCCCAGAGTGCTAGGACTACAGGCATGAGCCACCACACCCAGCCAATATGTGAACATTTTTAAATCACTTCCTGGCTTACAACCACACTTTCCATCTACCTACTAATCGCATTTGGATCACACTACCCACCCGAGTCTCTTTCCATAGCATATCCTTTCCTAAACCCCACAGTCACTACTAATTGGACTCAAACAAGCTACTTGTGAACCAGCATTTGTCCCCCACCCCTTCAATCACGCCCCTTCAAGGTTCCAACCTAGTAATATCAACTTCTGGTTCCAACCTAGTAATATCTGCTGCAGGGGAAGTCAAAAACTAAGCACCCTGGCTGGGTGTGGTGGCTCACGCCTATAATCCTAGCACTCTGGGAGGCAGAGGCGGGTGGATTGCTCAAGGTCAGGAGTTCAAAACCAACCTGAGCAAGAGCAAGACCCGGCTCTACTCTAAATAGAAAGAAATTAATTGGCCAAAAATATATATATAAAAAATTAGCCGGGCATGGTGGCACATGCCTGTAGTCCCAGCTACTCGGGAGGCTGAGGCAGAAGGATTGCTTGAGCCCAGGAGTTTGAGGTTGCTGTGAGCTAGGCTGATGCCATGGCACTCTAGCCCGGGCAACAGAGTGTGACTCTGTCTCAAAAAAAAAAAAAAGTAAAAAGAAGATTGTTTCTTTGTCAATCAGAGAATATATAGAAACTAACCTTCAAGATATTTCAAAATAGGCCGGGCGTGGTGGCTCACGCCTGTAATCCTAGCACTCTAGGAGGCCGAGGCGGGCGGATTGCTCGAGGTCAGGAGTTTGAAACCAGCCTGAGCAAGAGCGAGACCCCCGTCTCTACTATAAATAGAAAGAAATTAATTGGCCAACTAATAAATATATATAAAAATTAGCTGGGCATGGTGGCACATGCCTGTAGTCCCAGCTACTCGGGAGGCTGAGGCAGAAGGATTACTTGAGCCCAGGAGTTTGAGGTTGCTGGGAGCTAGGCTGATGCCACGGCACTCACTATAGCCTGGGCAACAAGAGAGACTCTGTCTCAAAAAAAAAAAAAAAAAAAGATATTTCAAAATGGACTTATACATTTCACAAACAGGGAACTTCTAATGGATTTGACTGATGGGATTTCAAACTCTGTATGGTCATGGTTCTCTTGGTTAACATTTCTCTTAGGACCCCTAAGGGCTCTGCTTTGAACGCTCCTTTTCAGACCCTACATTCTCTGCTATTTAATAGCATTCATAAGCTCTTGCTGTTTCCCTCCAGCGAAACCCCAATCCTGCCTCTCTTCTAGCTTATAAGACTGTCTGATTGCAGCTACTTCACAGCCGCCTTCTGCTATTAGCTTACAGGAACAACTTTTTTATCCTTTATACCCAATAAAAGCCAAAAACCTTCACCCTCAGGACTAGTACTTCTTCTTTCTGCCGCTTTTGTGTGGGGCCCTTTCCTCTTAGAAAGTAAAATAAATTTTTTCTTTAAACCTGTCCTAATCTTTGTGTCAAGAATTCTTTCTCATCCTGTGCTGCAAGTTCCCATCCTAACAAGGAAGATCACTTGAATTAAGAAGTTTTGAGGTTGCAGTGAGTAATAAGGATGCCACTGCATGCTGGCCTCAAAAAAAAAAAAAAAAAGTGTTGAAAGAGAATCTGAGCTTTTCTTTTTAGAGAGGTTCTCAGGTCCAGACTTAATCTGGGATATGATTTTTCTCCCCAGGTTCAGTCTAAAACATGAGGCTTGGAAGCCTAAGATTGGGGAGATAGTCAATTTTCTGGCTCCTCATAGATGAGGAGTCTGGAGAAACTGGAGAGGTGGGGGTACAAGAAGAGGGATGAATGACGAGTCCAGAGAGGAGACAGCAGCATCATGGTTTGTCGCTGTGCAATGCTATTATTGCTCAAGGTACTGTCACCACCCCCAGCCACTGAAGTTTGCACACATTTCCCAATCACTGTCTTGGGCTCATGTGGGGATGACTGGGGCTGAGGTTGGGATGTCCCCCTGTTTTGCATCTTTTATGGGGTCTTTTAGGAACTCAGTAAGTGTAACTGATTAACCATTGGTCAATATCCTGCACAATCCCTAACTTACAGAAGAGGCAGTAAAGTATAACGGTGAAGAGCAGAGATCCTAGGCAGAGTGTTAGAGAGCAGGGGCTACCTGGGAAGAGCTCTAGAAATCTGTGTGGACGTCTCCTCGGATCTGGATCTGTGCTGAATACTAAACCCTGCATGGGTGGGCTGAAATTTCATGACTCCTGATTCACTCAAGCTGGATCACAGATTTCAATATAAATATGAAGCTATCAGAAAAAATGTAGAAGAAAATCTTTAGGACCTAATGCTAGACAAAGATTTCTCAGACATGATATGAAAAATATGAGCCATAAGGGGAAAAATTTATAAACTGGACATCATCAAAATGAAAAACTTTTGCTTTATGAAAGACCCTATCAAAAGAATGAAAAGACAATGCTTTATCAGTTCTCTAGGTTAAAAAAAAAAAGATAAATTAAAAGAAAATACATTTTTTAAACATTTTATTATTATTTATTTTATTTTTTTTTTGAGACAGAGTCTTGCTTTGTTGCCCAGGCTAGAGTGAGTGCCATGGCATCAGCCTAGCTCACAGCAACCTCAAACTCCTGGCTCAAGCAATCCTCCTGCCTCAGCCTCCCAAGTAGCTGGGACTACAGGCATTTGCCACCATGCCCGGCTAATTTTTTGTATATATTAGTTGGCCAATTAATTTCTTTCTATTTATAGTAGAGATGGGGTCTTGCTCAGGCTGGTTTCGAACTCCTGACCTCGAGCAATCCGCCCGCCTCGGCCTCCTAGAGTGCTAGGATTACAGGCGTGAGCCACCGCGACCGGCCTAAACATTTTAAATTAAAAACTTTAAAGAGGCCGGGCATGGTGGCTCACGCCTATAATCCCAGCACTCTGGGAGGCCAAGGCAGGTGTATTGCTCAAGATCAGGAGTTCGAAACCAGCCTGAGCAAGAGCGAGACCCTGTCTCTACTATAAATAGAAAGAAATTAATTGGCCAACTAATATATATAGAAAAAATTAGCTGGGCATGGTGGCGCATGCCTGTAGTCCCAGCTACTCGGGAGGCTGAGGCAGTAGGATTGTTTGAGCCCAGGAGTTTGAGGTTGCTGTGAGCTAGGCTGATGCCATGGCACTCACTCTAGCCTGGGCAACAAAGCGAAACTCTGTCTCAAAAAAAAAAAAAAAAAAAACTTTAAAGAAGAGGGTGAAAAGACAAGAAATTGCCAGGTACAGTGGCTCACACCTGTAATTCTAGGACTCTGGGAGGCCAAGGTGGGAGGATTCCTTGAGGTCAGGAGTTTGAGACCAGACTGAGTAAGAGCGGAGACTCCATCTCTACTAAAATTAGAAAAATTAGCGGGGCGCTGTGGTGTGTGCCTTGTAGTCCCAGCTACTCAGGAGGCTGAGGCAGTAGCATCTCTTGAGCCCAGGAATCTGAGGTTGCAGTGAGCTATGATGACACCACTGCACTCTAGCTAGAACGACAGAGTGAGTCTCTGTCTCAAAAAAAAAAGAAAAAGAAATGGACTTGAGAAAATATTTGCAAATCACATCTGACAAAGAACTAGCATCTAGAAATATAAAAATCTCTTAAAACTCAACAGTAAAAAAAACAAAATACAACTAGAAATGGGCAAAAATCATGAATGGTCATCTCGCCAAAGAGGAAATACAGATGACAAACACATGAAAAGATGTTCAACATTGTTAGCCATTAAAGAAATGTAAATAAATCATAATGAGATTTTGCTATAGACCTATTAGAATGGCTAAGAATAAAAAGCAGTGAAAACACCAAATGTTGGCAAGAATGTGGAGAAACTAGAACACTCCTATGCTTCTGTTGGGAATGAAAAATGGTGCAGCAACTCTGGAAAACAGTTGGCAAATTTCTTGAAAAACTAAACATAGGAGGTCTAGGCGGGCAGATCGCTTGAGGTCAGGAGTTCAAAACCAGCCTGAGCAAGAGCGAGACACCATCTCTACTAAAAATAGAAAGAAATCAATTGACCAACTAAAAATATATAGAAAAAAAATTAGCTGAGCATGGTGGCGCATGCCTGTAGTCCCAGCTACTTGGGAGGCTGAGGCAGAAGGATTGCTTGAGCCCAGGAGTTTGAGGTTGCTGTGAGCTAGGCTGACGCCACGGCACTGTAGCTCGGGCAACAGAGTGAGACTCTGTCTCAAAACAACAACAACAACAACTAAACTAAACATGCAAAATGATCCAGCAACTGCACTCCTGTGCAAATGTCCCTGAGAAATGATAATTTATGTTCACCCAAAAATCTATACACAGATTTTTATATCAACTTTGTTCATAATGGCCAAAACAGGAAACAACCCACACATCCTTCAACAGATAAATGGTTAACCAAACTATGGTACATCTATGCCACAGAATACCCTCCTGGGCATTTATCCCAGAGAAATTAAAGCTATGTTCACATAAAAACCTACACACGAATGTTTATAGCAGCTTTATTTGTAATAGCACCAAACTGGAATTATCCCAGATGTCCTTCAACGGGTGAGCGGCTAAACAAACCGCAGTACAAACATACCATGGATTACTACCAGCAATAAAAAGAACAAAGTATTGATATATACACAATAACTTGGATGACTCTTCAGGAAATTATGCTGAGTGGAAAAAAAAAAAAAAGAAGCCAATCTCAAAAGGTTACATACTGTTTTATTCCATTTATATAAGATTTTTGCAATAACAACATTTTAGAAATGAAGATGAGATTAGTGTTTGCTGGGGTTAGAGATGAGTGAGGTGAGGGGTGTGTGGGTATGCGGTGACTTGAGGGAGCCTTGTGGTGGGACTTGTTCAGCATCTTGATCCTAGTGGTGGAGACACAAACCACAGCCACAAATTGTGCAGAACCGTACAGGCTTGGTGGTGTTGGGAAAAAGAAGAAGAAGAAAAAAAAAAAAACAGAGAAGACAAACTGTACAGAACTGAATGCACCCACGTGCGCACACACACAAACGCGCACACACACACTTGAGTACAAGAAAAAGTGGGAAATCTGAAAAAGATCAATGGCGTTGAGTCCATGTCAATATCCTGGTTGTATTTAAAGCAGCGATGCAAACAAACATTTGTACACCGATGTTCATAGCAACATTATTCACAATAGCCGCAAAGGTGGAAACTACTTAAATGTCCATCAATGGACCAATAAATAAAATGTGGTACATACATGGAATGGTGTATCATTTAACCTTAAAACGGAACGAGATTCCAATATATGCTACAATATGAATGAACCTTGAAAACATTATGCTGAGTAAAGCAAGCCAGAGGACAAATGTATTGTTCCATTTATATGAGGTCCCCAGAACAGGCAAATTTACAGATGGAAAGTAGAATGATAGTTGCTAGGGAACAGTGGAATGGGGAGGTATTGTTTAATGACCACAGAGTTTGTTTTTGTTTTTTTTTTTAAAACTCATGTTTATTTTCCATCAACCTTATTTCCATTTTTAAGAGTTTGTAGAAGAACTTAAGACCACTCAGTGGTTGTTCCCACCCATTCAGTGGCCTGAGCAGTGGGAGCTGCAGACCAGTCTTCCGTGGCATGGGTGCTCCAGTCTTCAGTGGGGACCTGCTGAGTAGGCACAGAGGCACCTGCACGCCTTCAGACCAGGCTGCAACCTCGGGCTGAGAAGAGTAAACTCAGGAGCTGGAGCTGTCCATTCACCCTGAAACTCCTCTTTGGTCACAGCTTTCTCGGCGGCAGCTTGCTCTTCCTTTTCAATCTCTTCAGGATCTCTGTAGAAGTAGAGATCAGGCATGACCTCCCACGGGTGTTCACGGGAGATGGTGCCACGCATGGGGAGGACTTCCCGGGCCAGCATCCACCACATCAGACCCACAGAGTGAGCCCCCTTGTTGTTGCATGGGATGGCAATGTCCACGTAACGCAGAGAAGAATCTGTGTTACACAGAGCAATGGTGGGCAGGCTAACATAAGATGCCTCTGCGAGGGGCTGGTGGTCAGCCCTGGGGTCAGTAACCACCAGAAGACGCGGCTCCCGGAACGCTGCCTGGATCTGGATCTGGTCAGTGAAGGTGCCAGGAGTGAAGCGGCCAGCAATAGGAGTGGCTCCAGTGGCAGCAGCAAACTTCAGCACAGCTCCCTGGCCAGTGTTCCTGGAGGATGTGACACTGACATCAGCAGGGTTTTCAATGGCAACAATGGCACGAGCTGCCAACAGAAGCTTCTCCCAGGTCCTCTTCAGATTTATGATGTAGATGCCATCAGTTTTCCTTTTGTAGATGTACTGTTCCATTTGGAAGTCAAGGTTGGTGACACCTAAGTGGGTTCCTGCTGCAAGGAATTTGAGGACATCCTCCTCCTTCATTTGCAGGACATCAAGGGCTCCGGACATCGTGAAAGTTTCCCTTTAGGTTACGACTGGAATCCAGAACAACGCCATATGGACCCCTTCCGCGGGTAGCGTGGAAAAGCGACCACAGAGTTTTTATTTGAGATGATAAAATGTTCTAGAAATGAACAGTAGTGATAGCTGCACAACATGTATATATACTTAATGCTACTAAACTATACAACTAAAAATAGTTAAAAGGGTAAATTGGGCCGGGCGCGGTGGCTCACGGCTGTAATCCTAGCACTCTGGGAGGCCAAGGTGGGCGGATTGCTCGAGGTCAGGAGTTCAAAACCAGCCTGAGCAAGAGTGAGATCCTGTCTCTACTATAAATAGAAAGAAATTAATTGGCCAACTAATATATATAGAAAGAATTAGCCGGGCATGGTGGCGCATGCCTGTAGTCCCAGCTACTCGGGAGGCTGAGGCAGAAGGATTGCTTGAGCGCCGGAGTCTGAGGTTGCTGTGAGCTAGGCTGACACTGTGGTACTCACTGTAGCCTGGGCAACAAAGTGAGACTCTGTCTCAAAAAAAAAAAAGAAAAAAAAAGGGTAAATTGTATGTATATCTTGCCACGAAAAAGAGTGAAAAAATCCTCATTATGACAATGCATTACAGTTTTGCTAAATGTTACCACTGGGGGAAACCAGGCAACAAGTACAAGGGATCTCTAAATTATTTATTACAACTACATATGAATCTAAAATTATGTCAATTTTTTTCTTTTTAGAAAGAGGGTCTCCCTGTGTTGCCAGGCTGGAGTGCGGTGGCTATTCACAGGCCCAATAGTAGTGAATCACAGCCTCAACCCCCTGAGCTCAAGTGATCCTCCCTTAGCCTCTGCAGTAGCTGGGACTACAGGTGACATCCACCAAGCCTGACTTTTTTATTAAAGTTTTTTACAATTATGTCAGTTTTTAAAATGAGAAAGGATACATTTTATTAAATTAATATTGTATCTTTTTAAAAAAATGGTTTTTATTTTATTTTATTTTAGAGACAGAGTCTTATTCTGTTGCCCAGGCTGGCGTGCAGTGGCACCATCATAGCTCCTCACACTCCTGGGTTCAAGTGGTCCTCCCACCTCAGCCTCCCAAGTAGCTGGAACTACAGCTGTGCATCACCACAGCTGACTAATTTTTTAAATTTTTTGTAGAGATGGGGTTGCCCAGGCTGGTCTCAGACTTCTGGGCTCAAGTGATCTTCTTGCCTCAGCCTCCCAAAGTGCTGGGATTATAGGCATAAACCACTTCGCTCTGCCATAAGACATTTTATTACAACAGCCAGAATGGATTGAGACACTTACCAAAGCCTTTTGATGCAGTATATCATTTTTTTTTTTTTATGAGACAGAGTCTCACTCTGTTGCCCCAGGTAGAGTGCCATGGTGTCAGCCTAGCTCACAGCAATCTCAAACTCCTGGGCTCTAGCAAAACTTTTGCCTCAACCTCCGGAGTAGCTGGGACTATAGGCATGTGCCACCATGCCTGGCTAATTTTTTCTATATATATATATATTAATTGGCCAATTAATTTCTTTTTATTTTTAGTAGAGACGGGGTCTCGCTCTTGCTCAGGCTGGTTTCAAACTCCTGACCTTGAGTGATCCACCTGCCTCAGCTTCCCAGAGTGCTAGGATTACAGGCGTGAGCCACCGTGCCTAGGCAATGCAGTATATCTTACATGTGGGATATTTGTGATGATTTAATAGTAGAGAACTCTTCGGATGCAATACAGACATGTCATTGTATTACAATTGCAGCATTCAGTACAGTAACACGCTGTACAGGTTTGTAGCCTAGAAGCAGCAGGTTTATAGCCCAGGGGTATAGCAGGCTGTATACACCCTCTAGGTTTGTGTAAGTTCGCATAACAACGAAGCCACCTAATGATGCATTTCCCTGAATGTATACCTGTCACTAACCAGTGAATAACTATGTATCATAAAATAAGAGGGGAAACCTCGGAACAAGAACAGAAAACCAAACTGAACAAGAATGGATACTATCATGCTGGTGTTGGGGGAACAGCAGATTTAACCAAAGGATTTTTTTTTTTTTTTGAGACAGAGTCTCGCTTTGTTGCCCAGGCTAGAGTGAGTGCCATGGCGTTAGCCTAGCTCACAGCAACCTCAAACTCCTGGGCTCAAGCAATCCTTCTGCCTCAGCCTCCTATGTGGCTGGGACTACAGGCATGCACCACTATGCCCAGCTAATTTTTTCTATATATATTAGTTGTCCAATTAATTTCTTTCTATTTATAGTAGAGACGGGGTCTCGCTCTTGCTTAGGCTGGTTTTGAACTCCTGACCTCGAGCAATCCGCCCGCCTCGGCCTCCCAGAGTGCTAGGATTACAGGTGTGAGCCACCGCGCCTGGCCTAACCAAAGGATTATTAAAGGGAAGAGCCCCACAGGGATTCAGAAGGCCAGGCCTGTCCCTTCCAAGGGCATTACCAGCCTTGGTTTTTTATTTTGTCTAGTTGAATTTCAAAATGTTAGATTCTTTTTATAGGGCTCCATCTGTAGCATTGCTCTCAGTTTTTCTGCTCTCATTAAGGCTTCTTGTGGGAGGGGGAAGAAAACTGCAGAAACAGGTGGGCATGTGGGCATTTACCTACCCCAGTTCCAGGGTCTCTCAGTCTCTGGGACAGCAGGCAATGCTTCAGTTGGGCTGCCACCCTCTTCACCACATTGTCCCGAGTCCCTTGTGATAGCTCAGACCTTAAGTGCTCCCTGACTCTCACCTCCAGGCCTTTGCTTAGGCTGGCTTACTCCTGAAACAGCCTGGGCCTGGTGAATGACTTCTTCAGTTCTGGCGGGACCTCCTCCAGGAAGCCTTCCTTGATCTCTGTGGCTCCCTCTGCACAGTGCCTCCCCTCTACGCAGGCCAGGCAGGTCACCGCAGTAAGGTTGCTGGCGGTGATGACGCACCAGGCCACGGGGTTGTCTCTGGGTACCAGGGAAGGAAGTAGACAGTGTATGTCAAGCTTACTCTGGATGGATCAAAGCAGGAAGGAGCCTCTTCTCTGTTCTGAGATGTGCCCAGAGAGCCACATTTGATCTGTTTACTGGAGAGGATTAGCACACGGACTCTGGAGCCAGACTTCCTGCGTTTCAATCCTGGCTCTGCCACTAACCAGTGTGTTGCCTTGGGCCTTAACCTTTTCATCATCTGTAAAATGGGTATGATAATAGAACCCATCTCATAGGGGTGTTGTGAGAATCACATGATTTACAGGCTTGCTCTTCCTATTATTACTATTTATTTCCCTCTGCCTCCCTAGAATCCCAGACTAGGTCAAGTCCACCTTCAACACTCTGCTTCATATTGCAAGAGTACGTTCCCTTTTTTTTTTTTTTTTTTTTTTTGAGACAGAGTCTTACTCTGTTTCCTGGGCTAGAGTGCCATGGTGTCAGCCTAGCTCACAGCAACCTCAAACTCCTGGGCTCAAGCAATCCTCCTGCCTCAGCCTCCCGAGTAGCTGGGACTACAGGCATGCCCCACCATGCCCGGCTAATTTTTTCTACATCTTTTTAATTGGCCAATTAATTTCTTTCTATTTTTAGTAGAGACAGGGGTCTCACTCTTGCTCAGGCTGGTTTTGAACTCCTGACCTTGAGCAATCCTCCCGCCTCGGCCTCCCAGAGTGCTAGGATTACAGGCGTGAGCCACCATGCCCGGCCAGTACGTTCCCTTCTTAGCCCTTTCCACTGTCTATACTTACACATTCACAGAGTTACTGACTGCTGTCTCTTCCTCACTAGGTTGACCGAGTGCCCTGTGGGGTAAGGGGGGACGTGCAGAGGGCAGGGGGCGCTGGCCTGTTTGTGCACCACAGCAGCCCCCGATCTTAGTCCAGTGCCCAGCACCTCAAAAGTGCTCAAATGCTTTTTCTTTGTTCCAAGAAATGTATCTCTTAGTATTATGGAGCAGGAGGACGGAGTCACAGAAGTTCTGGGAACAAATGAGAAGACTTAAAAATAAACCAGTTTTGAAATGGATGTCACAGAGGAGACAGGGAAGTGGCTAGACTCCTCCTTCCTGCATTGCCTGATGCAAGAGGACTCAGCAGAGGAAGAACTTCGGTGGGTTGGATGTTGCCACCGTCCCTTCTCCCCTGCTGGGCCTGCAGGGTATCTGGGACCGAAGGGGGCTCTTGGGATCTCTCTGGGAACCCATCAGGTTGTGTCAACCTCAGTTTTGGTTCTCTGTGGATGAAGAGAACTTGCCAGGGCCTGGAAGACCCTGTGGGATCCAGGCCTGCCCACCTCACAATGACCAGGCGTGCTCAGCCTCCCACCTCTGCTGCCCTATTGTGCTCCAGCCTCACTGGCCTTCTGTTCCCCAACATGCCACGCTCAGAGCCTTTGCACGTGCTGTTCCATCTGCCTAGAATGCTTTTCCCTCAGCTGTCCCTAGGTCCAGCCCCTTATCATTTAGGTCCCAGCTCAACTGAGAACTTAGAGAGGTCTGCCCTAAAGTCCATGCCCTCAACCCTTTGACCTTGAGTCATTTTCTACTTATGATTTGGCTTTACTTCTTTCCATAAGTGTCTGAGATATCATATATTAAATGACCTTTTGTGTTTATTGTCCACCCCCCCCCACCTGTAAGTTCCATGAGGACAGGGACTTTGTCTTGTCATTGCTGATATCCCAGAATAATCCTGACACATAGAAAAAGCCCAGTATTTGTTGGGCTGACTGCCTGATTGAATGAAAGGAGTATCCCCTAGAGCTGTACTGCCCAATGTGGTAGCCACATGTGGCTATTTAAATTTAGATTAATATGAAAGTAAAACTTCAGTTTCTTGGTCATATTAACCCATTTCAAGTGCTCAGTGGCCACATATGGCTGGTGGCTATCATAGTGGACACCGCAGATGTAGAACATTTCCATCATTGCAGAAAGTTCTATTGGACGCCACTGTGTTGGACCACAAACACGCATTACACTTTCCTGCTTCTGCCCTTGGCTCATGTCACATGCTCTACCTGCCCCTTGACAAAAATCCTTCCCATGTAGAATTTGGCACTATGTTAAAATGAACAAAAGC
The DNA here is from genome assembly GCF_040939455.1 of Microcebus murinus. NCBI lineage: Eukaryota > Metazoa > Chordata > Mammalia > Primates > Cheirogaleidae > Microcebus > Microcebus murinus. Next base: position 88,817,283 of record NC_134111.1, on the reverse strand, counting down.
CTTAAATGCAATTCAACAATTCAACTTGCCAGTAAATAATTGTTGACATATGCAAAGATTTAGCTTCAAGGATGGTCAGTGCAGCACTGTTTATCATAGGGGGGAAAAGGAGAGATTGGTTAAATTATGGTACAGCCATCAAAAATAGAAGACTGTGTAATGACATGGAAATATTTTCAAAATATACTGTTAGATGAAACAAAGTCAGTTACAACACATGAAAAAAGTTACAAAATACAGTGAGATTGGAATGAAACTCTAGGGAGACTTAACTTGATCTGCAACTTTGAAAATTGTCAATAATGTAATTAAGTATGTGATTTCCCATTAATGAGCATGCATTACTATATGATTTTATTTTTTTAAGTCCCTTGGAGTTGTAAAGACCAGATCAAACAATCTGTAGAAAAGTGCTGGACAGAGTAAACACTCAAGAAACACCTGCTGCTTTTATGCATAGAAAAGTGGAGAGAGGGTATTTGCCAAAGTGTTAGGAGTGGCTGCCTCTAGGTAAAGAGATGGAGATGATTTCATTTTCTTCTTTTGGTTTATCTCCCTTTTCTAAGTGTTCTCTAATGAACATGTATTTATTTTGAAATAAGGGAAGGGGACAATAAAAGATATTTTTAAAAATTCTTCAGGGCTTAACTCAGGCGCTAGCCCTCCATGAAGCCCTTTTTCCTTGATTCCTTGGTCACTGACTCCCCCCACACTCCCGACAGACACACACACACACACACACACACACACACACACACACACACACACACACACACACACACCCTCCACCCAACCTTGCCGGTCGGCTCATCTCGTGCTCTAGAGAGCACAGCTTCTCTGGAGGCTCTCAGCAGCAGGTCGTATGAATGAACAGAAGGAAGGATGGAGTCGGCACCCCAATACCAGCTGCTTCAGGGGCCCTTGCCTACTGTTTGCTACGGAGCCCGCATCCGGCATCCGGCAGAAGCAAGCCACTGGCCAGACTGACGTGATGCAAGGAGCCTAGAGGAGGTGAGATCACCTGCCCTTTTCTTTTACTCCGGAAGCCGGAAGCCGGTGACTGGGGACCTCCCCCACGCAGTCTGGGAGTTCCTGTGTCAGTGGGAAAGAGCGCTGGCTACGTTTTGGGAAGCTAGGGAGGAGTCGAGCAAGGCCACCTCCTCCCTCCCCCACCCACCATCCTGTGTTGCTTCTTTGGGGGTGGGTGGCTAGGAGAGTCATGGTCAGAGGTGTCCGTAGAGGTTCTGAGTGGCGAGGAGCCATGCCCTCCGTTCCGCTAACCCAATGGGTAAGAGTGTGGCCTTTCCAGTCCAACGTCCAGGTTTGAATTCTGCTTCCCCACATGACAACTCTGAGTTACTTAACCTTTCTGTGCCTCTATTTTCTTATCTGTAAAATGGGGATAATGAGTAAAATAGCATCTAGGAAGAAAGGCTGAATGAAATTCGCTAGATGAACGATCTCAGCGGTTCCCACTTTTAGCCCCAGACACAAGACGCTGGCCAGGGAAGGTCCTGGCTGACAATGCAGAGCTGTAGGGCTGCCCCGTTTATTCCCACAACAGCCGCAGCCCGAAAGCGAAAGCGCGCCCGCCCCAGGCCCAGCCCGAGGCCACCGCTTCCCGCCGTGTCCCGCCGCAGGGCCCCGCCTAGTCGGCCCCGGGGCACGAGCCGCGCCCCCGCTCCAGCGAGCGGAAAGGGCTGGGCCGGTGGGAAGAGCGCAAGGCGGGGGTCGGCGGGCAGCGCGCTGCGAAGGGGCCGAAGTACTCGGCAGCGAAAGTGACCACGTCTTCGGGCTGGCGCAGCAGCAGGAAGAGCAGGAAGTCGGACATGAGCGCCTGGGCTTCGGGGTGCTTCCGCAGATAGCTGGTGTGGCCGAGTCGGAGCTCCTCCTGGAGGGGGACGGGCAGCCCTGAGCCTGAGCCTGCGGGGCGAGGGCGCTCCAAGAAGGGCTAAGGGCCACCGCAGCCTTGCAGGCCTAGGGATGTGCATTTCAGTCAGGCTCAAATAGAGATCGGGATGAGTGGATTTATGCCCCGCCAAGCTGTCTGTAGCCTCTCCTCACCTTCCTCTCCAGGAACTTGGAGAGGAGCTCCAAGTCCTCCTCCCACACCAGGGGCTTCTTCTCAAACACTGGGCGAGGCTCAATCTCATCTGGGTGGGCAGGAAGGAAAGCTGCGTCTCCCACCCCAGAACCTTTCTTGGATCCACAGAGGGATCCCAGCAACACCCAAACAGAAGGCTCAAGAGAAATCCCAGGATTCTGCCCACATGCGCAGAGTTGCAGGAAGGGGCTGAGGTCAAAACTCTGTCTGACTCCAGGCTCCTGTCCCATTCATAGCACCTCAGTCCGGCCCTGCATCCTGGAAGGGCTGAGGCCCTCCCACCTCCCCTTCACTCTCCCACTTGATGCTACACGGCTTCACTCACCTTCCTCCCTCATTACGGGCATCTTGGTGATGATGCAGCACCCTGGGGAGCCCACCTGGATTCTCTTGGCCAGGTGCCTGGAGTGCAACACAGAAGGTGTAAGCATAAGTTTTCCTAGACCACCTGCTATGGGCTGAATTGTGCCTTGCCACTGTAACCCCCAAAGTGATGGCATTTGGAGATAAGGCCTTTAGGGAGGTAATTAAGGTTAAATGTGGGCCTGGCGTGGTGGCTCACGCCTGTAATCCTAGCACTCTGGGAGGCCGAGGAGGGCAGATTGCTCGAGGTCAGGAGTTCAAAACCAGCCTGAGCAAGAGTAAGACCCGGTCTCTACTAAAAATAGAAAGAAATTAAGTGGCCAACTAATATATAGAGAAAAAATTAGCCGGGCATGGTGGCACATGCCTGTAGTCCCAGCTACTCGGGAGGCTGAGGCAGGAGGATTGCTTGAGCCCAGGAGTTTGAGGTTGCTGTGAGCTAGGCTGAGGCCACGGCACTCACTCTAGCCTGGGCAACAAAGCGAGACTCTGTCTCAAAAAAAAAAAGGTTAAATGTGGTCATGATGGTGGGGTCCTAATCAAATAGAAGGAGATGGCAGAGAGCTCTCTCTGTCCACTCGCACACAGAAGAAAGGCCAGGTGAGGACATAGTAGAAAGGGCGGCTGTCTACAAGCCAAGAGAGAGCCCTCACCAGAAACCAACCCTGAGGGCACTAAGATCTTGGACTTCAGCTTCCAGAACTGTGAGAAAATACATTTCTGTGTTGAAGCCACCCAGCCAGTACTCTTTTGTTAGGGCAGCCTGAGAAGGCTGATACACGACAGCGCCCCCTTCAGAGACCTGTCCTGGAGACCTCAGTTTACTTTTGCCTCCTGCTCTTGGTTTTTGAGTTCTTGGGTGGTGTTCATTTCTGTATTACCAGATAATACACAGGGCTTGGTAAGCATAAGGCCCCTGCTTGGTGGGGGCGGGGGGAGGACTGAGACCTTTAGAGATAAAATCATGGAGCCTTCTGCTATGGGACACTCAAAATAGAAACATACTAAGTTATGAAATAAGAAAAGACAACAGTCTGATTACTTTTTTTCCCAAGGTAGTGACTATGCAAATACCTACTGTGTTTCCCTGAAAATAAGACCTACCCATATAATAAGCCCTAGCAGGATTTCTAAGCATTTGCACAATATAAGCCCTACCCTGAAAATAAGTCCTAGTGATGGGCATGGCTAGGCAGTGTATCTGCGCAACCCATGCATTTTGTCGCGGAGCGGTAAAGAAAATGAGCAGCCCTTCTCATCTGCCCCCTGGTGACAGCTACTATCCCAGAGGTGACAGGAAAGGTGCGGGCAGCCCCACCAACAAGGTCGGCTCCCCCTGTCAGGTCCCGGCCATCCTGTGAGTGCTGCAGGCTGAGGCTTTGAGGGGAAAATAACACATCCCCTGAAAATAAGCCCTAGGGTGACTTCTTGAGGAAAAATAAATATAAGACCCTGTCTTATTTTCAGGGAAACATGGTATTCTGAAATTTCAAGAAACAAATTCTTCTCCCCCACCCGAATTATCTTGTGATTTGGAGCCAGAGCTTTGCTGGTGGCAGCTTGGTAGCATGCCAGGGGCACTTCTCCCAGCACATGGGTTTGATCAAGTGTCCAGTCATTCAAACCCTGGTGTGTTTCATGATTACCCGTAACACCGTGGCAGCTGCTTTAGCTCTGCCTCGGGCCTGTGGAGGGGCATTAGCTTCCTCAGCCATTCTAGGTTCTTTGGTGAGGAGGTCTTGGGGGCTCTGTGACAATTAGGAGAACAAGTGAGTAGATGAAGAACGGGTGAATGATGTGGCTAAAGCAGGGGGATGATCAGCTGGATCTCAGTGGCAACTCTTCCTGCGGGTATCCAGAAACAGCTGGTCTCCCCTTTGTCCTATCCCCCACCCCATCGCTGAGCACCCATGCTCACCCATCGGGCAGCAGGTAGTACTGGCAGGACATGGGGATGCCCTCCTCCGAGTGTACGGTCTGCTCCACGATGAACACTTCAGCCTGCTGACGGCCCACCTGGATCGTCTGGAAGCCCAGGGCTTGCTGGTAACCGGCGAAATGGGGGCGAGGTGAGGCGGATGTCCACCAACGTCTCCCCGCTGTCTCACTCTGGCCTTGCCTCCATCTCACATCTTCATTCCTCGTTTGCTGCTGATTACCAGCCCTTGGCTGTCCAGACCCTCAGGTGCCACAGATTTGAGTTGCACCCCCCCCCAAGCTAAATTGGGGACCCCTTCTTAGAGAGCCAGCTCCAGGTTGTCCCTGCCCCAGACCCTCTCATGCTACCTTGATGACCAAGTGCTTCTAGTTGGCAGATTCTGTTACAGGGATGAGGAGCAGTGAGGGCGTGGGTGGGAGATGGGGTGGGCTACTACAGGGGCCAGTGAGGGGAGGTGGTGGAGTAAGGCTCTGAGGAGTGAGACCAGGCTGAGATTGGTGGCCACCTCAAGCCCTTTCTGCTGCTGGCAAGTTGTCCCTGTTGTAATTAAATCTTAAACCCCTGTTATGGCTGGAGTTGTGGAGAGAAAAGTACTAATGTTTCAAAGACAGTGGGAGACATAGTGTGTGCTCATTCGTTCGTGTCAAACACGTTGCTGCTTGCTGTGTTTGTGATGCACAAGCCTAGAATGTAATTTATAAAGTTGGTCCAGGAAAGACAAATCAGCCGTCAAAGTGTCTTGAAATCTCTTGTGTTCAAAGGCATAGCTTTTGTTTTTTTTTTTAAAGATGGGATCTCACTCCGTTGCCCAGGCTGGAGTGCTGTGGCATGATCATAGCTCACTGCAGCCTCAAACTCAAGCAATTCTCCTGTCTCAGCCTCCCGAGTAGCTATGACTACAGGCACACACCACCATGCCCAGCTATAAAGGGGTGCCTTTAAAATCACCTTATTACAGGAAGTCCCAGGTGGTATGTTGATTATGAAATTTTAGCCAAAATAAAGAAGAAAAAGCCAGATATGGTGACTCACACCTATAATTCCAGTGACTGGGAGGCTGAGGTGGGAGGATCGCTTGAGTCCAGGAGCTCAAGACCAGCCTGGACAAAATAGTGAGACCCGGCCAGGCGCGGTGGCTCACGCCTGTAATCCTAGCACTCTGGGAGGCCGAGGTGGGCGGATTGCTGGAGGTCAGGAGTTCGAAACCAGCCTGAGCAAGAGCGAGACTCCCGTCTCTACTATAAATAGAAAGAAATTAATTGGCCAACTAATATATACAGAAAAAATTAGCCGGGCATGGTGGCGCATGCCTGTAGTCCCAGCTACTTGGGAGGCTGAGGCTGGAGGATTGCTTGAGCCCGGGAGTTTGAGATTGCTATGAGTGAGGCTGACGACAAGGCACTCCAGCCTGGGCAACAAAGTGAGACTCTGTCTCAAAAAAAAAACAGCAACAAAGTATCGAGACCCTGTCTCCACAAAAAAATAAAAAGGAACACCCTTCAGGGTTGAGAAATCATAAAAGAATATTTAAGTGCAGTTGAAGATACTGAAGTTTATAAACGATGTATCTTTAAAAGCATCCCTACACTAGGTTTATTTTTCCTATACTGATTTTTGTGCAAAAAGGCTTGCTTCCCCGAACTGTTCCCACCTCTCACTCACTCCACCTGCCCCACACTGAACCACTGACAACTGTAGTTCTTGCTTTCTCTTGCCCTTGGAAGCCCCACTCCCACTCCTGCAGTTCTATTCCACCCCGGCTTCCTCTTCCACTCCAAGCTATCTTCTCCCCCATCTCAGTGCCCTCCAGTCCCCTTCTAGTTTGTCCCCAAAGCAAGTCCCCTGCCCAAGAAGCCCCCTCACGTAGGTGGAATGGCAGAGCTTGCCCTCGGTGTCCAAGGCCAGGAAGCGGGCATTGCTGGGCACCATCCGCCGCCAGGCCATCACCCTCAGCAGTACCAGGTTGGTAGCTTTGGAGATGAAGCCCTTAACTGAGCTCCAGGGGAAAACAATCACTCCAGTCTTCACTGCCTGTTCAGGACAGACCTAGGTCAGAGACCTGGAGCCAGAAAGCAGCGGGGTGGGGGGGTGGGCAAGCCAGTGTTGGGCAAAGGGCATATGGTTCTTAATGCGTCCAGGCTCCTGGCCTGATGCACCCTGTCCCTGCTCACAGTTCTGAAGTGATGTGGAGTGCAGCTGCCAGCGGGCTCTCATCCTCACCTCACCCTCCTTGATACTTCTGGTCAAGACCAGCTGGTCATCCTGCTTCAGCAAAGTTGCCTTCCGCTCCAGGGGGAGGATGGGGAACTAAAGGCCAGAGCATGCAGGGGAGATTGGGGGACTCCCTGGACTGCCCAGAGGTCACCTGTACATTCTCCATTGTAATGTTTTTAATTTAAAGAACAACAACAACACAACAAATCAAAGAGCCCCTTTGTTTACAGTAAAGCTCAAGAATAGCAGTCACATTATGGTGCAATACAAAGTTAAAAAGCAATGTTAAAATGCAAAGTTAAAAAGCAATGCATCACTCTACCTCAGGCAACAGAGCAAGACTCTGTCTCAAAAAAAAAATGCACTTCAGAATCGTGGTTTTAAAAGATGGGGAGAGTTTCTGTGGGAAGGTTCTTAGGCACCAGTAGTTTCCAATGTGTAAACAGGTCACAGTCACATTCCAGAAGTTAGTGACGTGGTAGAGGGGGCTGAGGGTGTGGGGCACAGAGCTAAAGGACTTGGAGGCCAGGTGGCCAAGGGCCCCAGAGAAAGGCAGGCTCTGGGAAAGGCCAGCCCCCAGGCCCCCCAGGGAGAAGGTGGTCTCTCGGTCTTGGGGAGGCTGGTGTGGGCGGGGTTCAGAGCTTATGTATCAGCAGAACTCAACAGCAGCAAACCGCTGCTTACCTCCAGCATCCTGGATAGATTGGTTTCTGAGTTGTGGGGGTTGCAGGGTAACCAGGGAGAGAGTCGGGAGACACTCCACTGGGGCCCCTCCCTCCCTCCCAGCATTTCTATTCTCTCACCCTGGATCAGGATCAAAGCTTCAGCCCTAGGAAGTACCTTGATGAACTCGTGACCATGTAGTTCTCTGACCTCCAAACGCCATGAAAGATAGCCTGGGATGTGGGGAGGCAAACACTGATGTCACAGGAGACATGGGTTGGAGATCGAAGGAAGGGAGGGTGGTGGCCCAGACTGGAAGACTAGGTGTAATGTGGTCACAGAAGAACTACTGGCAGGTCAGTGTTGCTCTTGTCCTGAGTCTGAGGCTGTGAATAACCTCCTTGCACCACCCGCCCGCCCTTGCCTAGTCCTGGTCCCAAGGCAAAGGCAAAGTCAGGGGAGTTGGTCCTGAATAAAGATTCTGGGAGTGGTTGGGGGGTACGGTGGAGAGGGAGAGGGGTGACAGGCTCAGACAGCAGGAACTCTACCCAGTAGGGAGTTTCCACAGAGCATTTTGTCCAAGAAGCCACGGCTAAAGGCATGCACGAAGATGCAGTCTGACATGACGCCCGATTCGTCCTTGTGTTTCCCTCTCTTCACCTCAATGCTCAGCTCCCCCTGAGGCTCCCCTGCCTCTGAGATCATGTCCAGGGTCTCGGAGAAGAACAGCATCTGCAGCTCCTCCCGCTCTGGGGGCGAGGGGCCGGTGGGGACAGATAAAGTCCTTGCTCCTGAGTCTCAATCCTCTAATCCCTGACCACCAGTGTCCCCTGCAGTACCCACCTACCCCTCCTTACCCCACACGCCTCCCCGCTGGCCCTTGCCTGGGCTCCAGTGGCATCTATAGGAGCCAGCAGGTGAAGACCCCCTCCCCCACGTCCCTGGAGTCTTCCCTTAAAGAGTGTCAGCAAATAGCAGTCCTCAAGCCTTTTCTGAATCCCAGGAGAATCAAGGCTGAGATTGTGGGGGGCCGGTCTGAGCCTGCCCCCTCTATCCTCCCCAGACTCGCACCCGGGTCCCACACCCCTACTGCGCCACCGCGCCACCGTCTGGGCTCACTGAGGGAGCTGAGGAAGTCGATGGCTTCAGCATTGGCCTCTGGGAGTGGCAGGTGCTCGGGACTTGCGGTCGGGGGGTCCTTCCCTTTGTGGACTGCAGGGGGAGGACGTGTTAAGACGGCGGCCCTGGGGAGAGGGCGGGGAGGGACAGGCGTACCCCGTCCCAGCCCCGCTTCCCCCAGGAGCAGAATCCTCCCAGACTAAGCCTAGGAGGGAGAGTGAGGGAGAAGAGGTCCCCCAATTTCCAGCCCCAGCAGCCCTCTTCCCACCTATGGAGTAAGCTCTGGAGGACATGCTGCTTGCCGCTGCCCGGTCTGTGTTCAGCTATCTCCATGGCAACCGGGAGCTACACCCCCCCCCCCTTAAAGGGCCATCAACCCACTTCGCTACACTCAGACCTTGGAGGAAATTGACATTGCAGGGTCTGGAGCTCGGCTCATGCATGAGATGTTGTCCAGCAGAGGGAGCATTTGACATTATTAAGAAACAGGGGTAAGAAATGGGTCATTAGAATGACCTTAGAAACCCAAAGTCAGACGTAGCTTCACATGCAAAGAATCCAATTAGATGACACGTAAATACCTCTGCAAGTTGTGTCCTAATACATGTAACAATAATGATGACAACAACAATCATAGCAACCCCTTAACCATGCTTACTTTTGGCCAGGCACTATTCTAAAGGGCCTTACATATGTTATGTCAATCTACAGACTAACCCTGTGAAGTAGGTACTTTTATTACCTCCACTTTTATGAACAAGAAAACTGAGGCACAGAGAAGTTAAAACACTTTCTCAAGGCCACACAGCTAATAATTGGCAGAACCAGGACTCAACCCAAGGCAGTCAGGCTCCAGAGTCTGAGAGAAATCAGAGGATAAGGAATCAGAAAATAGATGATACACTGAATGCAAACAAGTAGGGCAACGATATGGAGAGTGATTAGAGATATAGCCTTGAAAACTGAATGATGCTATCACTCAAACCCCAGGCTGTGGGCCATTTGATCTCCATCCTGTACATATAAAAAGGGGCTCAGCCTGATAGTGGGGATCACAGGAAAAATCTTGGTCCAAAACATCCTCAGTTACCTGAGGAACTGGCCACCACTTCCAGGCCAGATCACTTGGGAAGGTAATCCTCAAATGGCTCTTTATTGGTTAGTCATCTTTCAACTTCAGGAAGATTTAGGATTCCACATAGAAATGCTTATGAGAATCAAACTAGCAGTATTATTTGTGCGTATACATGTGTCATAAAACGTTGTACATATTTCAAATTCTCAATATGTTTAAAATAATTCGGCATATTGAAGTGCATAAAAGACAAGCCTGAGGATTCTAATTTAAATTGAGCAGTTGAATAATTTAGACTTGTCATTTTAAGTTAAAGTCTGTAAGTAGAACTAGCACATTAAAAATAAAAAAAACTTGGCTGGGTGAGGTGGCTCACGCCTGTAATCCTTGCACTCTGGGAGGCCGAGGCGGGCGGATTGCTTGAGGTCCGGAGTTCAAAACCAGCCTGAGCAAGAGCAAGACCCCGTCTCTATTATAAATATAAAGAAATTAATTAGCCAACTAATATATATAGAAAAAATGAGCGGGGCATGGTGGTACATGCCTGTAGTCCCAGATACATAGGAGGTTGAGGCAGCAGGATTGCTTGAGCCCAGGAGTCTGAGGTTGCTGTGAGCTAGGCTGACACCTCGGCACTCACTCTAGCCTGGGCAACAAAGTGAGACTCTGTCTCAAACAAATAAAAAAATAAAAATAAAAAAACTTGGAATTTACTATATTTGAGGTATGATGAGGTGGCCATGCCTGTAATCCCAGCACTTTGGAAGGCTGAGTTAGGAGGATTGCTTGAGGCCAGGACTTCGAGACCAGCCTGGGTAACAGTGTGAGAATCTACATCTATGAAAAATTTAAAAAAAATTTTTTTTGGCCGGGCGCTGTGGCTCACACCTGTAATCTTACCACTCTGGGAGGGTGACGCAGGTGGATTGCTTGAGGTCAGGAGTTCAAGACCAGCCTGAGCAAGAGTGAGACTCTGTCTCTACTAAAAATAGAAAGAAATTAATTGGCCAACTAAAAATATATAGAGAAAAAATTAGCTGGGCATAGTGGCACGTGCCTGTAGTCCCAGCTACTCGGGAGGCTGAGGCAGGAGGATCGCTTGAGCCCAGGAGTTTGAGGTTGCTGTGAGCTAGGCTGACGCCACAACACTCACTCTAGCCTGGGCAACAAAATGAGACTCTGTCTCAAAAAAAAAAAAAAAAAAAAATTAAAAAAAATTTTTTAAATTTATAGACCTGATACAGTGGCTCACACCTATAATCCTAGCACTCTGGGAGGCTGAAGTGGGCAGATCGTTTGAGGTCAGGAGTTTGAGACCAGCCTGAGCAAGAGCAAGACCCCATCTCTACTAAAAATAGAAAGCAATTAATTGGCCAGCTAATATATAGAGAAAAAATTAGCCAGGCATGGTGGCGCATGCCTGTAGCCCCAGCTACTTGGGAGGCTGAGGCAGTAGGATTGCTTGAGCCCAGGAGTTTGAGGTTGCTGTGAGCTAGGCTGATGCCACGGCATTCACTCTAGCCTGGGCAACAAAGCGAGACTCTGTCTCAAAAAAGAACTGATACGTGCTACAGCATGGATAAACTTTGAAAACATGTCGAGCAAAAGAAGCCGGTCACAAAAGACCACATATTGTATGATTCCATTTATATGAAATGTGCAGAACAGGCTAATCTATGGAGACCGAAAGTAGATTTGTGGTTGCCTAGTGTTGGCTGGGTGAGGCCATGGAGGAAGGGAATGATGTCAAATGGGCACATGGTTTCTTTTTGGGATGATGAAATGTTCTAAAATTAGATTGTGGTCATGGTCACAAAACCGACGAAAAATCACTGAACTGTATGCTTTAAAAGGGTGAATTTTGTGCTATGTGAATTATATCTCAATAAAGCTGTTTATAAGATATAGAAGATTCATATAAAAGCTAAAGAAACAAGCAAACCCTATTGCTTTCATAATGTGAATTACACAAAGTTAGATAAAATTATTTGGATTATTAGGACAAAGTTTAAAAAAGAAAGAAGCAAATTATGGTCTAGATGTTCTACCAGAGGCACCCACATAGTTCTCTGCCTATGCCCTCCCTGCTCCGCTGCTGTCCAGATCCCCTGGCCTGAGGGAAGATTGGCTTCCCATGTGCTCTTCCCTCCAGAGCTCTCTCCCAACACCCCTCTCTGCAGCCGCCCCTACTGCATGGGGGTCCTGCCTTCCTGTCCTCATAGGCTCCCCACTTCCTGAGGGCTCTTGTCAACTCTCTCACCTCTCCCACCAAAATTCCATCCCCCTTTTGCCAGCTCTTTCCTACTGGCTGCTAGAGGGGAAAACAGTTGGGAAAAGCAGCTTGCAGAAGGACTAGCACCCAGTTTGTTGTCTTTTTTAAATTTTTTTGCTTTTTAAATTTTTTTTTTAATTTTAATTTTTTTTTTTTTGAGACAGAGTCTTACTCTGTTACTCGGGCTAGAGTGCCATGGCATCAGCCTAGCTCACAGGAACCTCAAACTCCTGGGCTCAAGCAATCCTGCTGCCTCAGCCTCCCAAGTAGCTGGAACTACAGGCATGTGCCACCATGCCCGGCTAATTTTTTCTATATATTTTGAGTTGGCCAATTAATTTCTTTCTATTTATAGTAGAGACGGGGGTCTCGCTCTTGCTAAGGCTGGTCTCAAACTCCTGACCTTGAGTGATCTGCCCACCTTGGCCTCCCAGAGTGCTAGGATTACAGGTGTGAGCCACTGGGCCCGGCCTTTTATTTTGCTTTTTTGAAACAAGATCTCACTGTGTTACCCAAACTAGAGTGCAGTGGCATCATCCCAGCTGACTGCAACCTTAAACTCCTGGATTCAAGCGATCCTCCTGCCTCAGCCTCCTGAATAGCAGGGACTACAGGCATGTGTCACCATGCCCAGCTAATTTTTCTATTTTTTATAGATATGGGGTTTCACTGTGTTGCCCACACTGGTCTCGAACTCCTGAGCTCAAGTGATTCTCCTTCCTTGGCCTCCCAAAGTGCTAGGATTATAGGTGTGACCCACCACATCTGACCTGTTATCTATTTTTTAACCCTCTGGAAGAGATCTATGAAAAAATTATTGTTTTGCTCCTTAAGCCAGTGTAAGAACACCTTGGAGCAGGTTGACATACCAGCTGTGTGGCCCTGGGTAGGGCGGCGCCTCTGAGCCTGAGATGGACAGCCACCCGAGTGCCCAGGTAGGCATCCACTGAACAACAGCTAACCTAGAGGGGCTCACTATGCGCTGAAGGTATTAACTCATTCAATCCTCACAATAAGCTGCTAAGGTAGGTACTATCATCCCCATTTGACAGATGAGAAACTGAGGTACAGAAAGGTTAAGTAACCATCACCAGTTAAGATATGGGAATTAGGGACTCCAACTCAGATGGCTGGCTCCAGATTCTACATTCTTTTTTTTTTTTTTTTTTAGAGACAGGGTCTTACTCTGTCACCCAGGCTGGAGAGCAGTGGTATAATGATAGCTCACTGTAACCCAAAATTTGTGGGCTCAAGTGATCCTTCCACCTCAGCCTCCCAAGTAGCTGGGACCACAAGTATGCATTACCATGCCTGGCTAAATTTTAAATTTTTGTAGAGATGGGGATCTCGGTATGTTGTTCAGGCTGGTCTCAAACTCCTGGCCTCACCAATTAATTTCTTTCTATTTATAGTAGAGATGGGGTCTCGCTCTTGCTCAGGCTGGTTTTGAATTCCTGACCTCAAGCAATCTGCCCGCCTCGGCCTCCCAGAGTGCTAGAGTCTGCATTGTTCTAATGCTCCTAACGGACTTACCCTAAGTTCAGTAATAACAGTAACAGGGGGGGCTGCTGTTAACTGAGCACTGTGTGTGTCATTCAGTTTCTCCACCCATCCTAGAATGAGGCTCAGTGATACCAAAACACTTGTCCAGTCTTACATGTAGCCAGTCAGAGCAGAACCTAAATTTGTATCCTGATGAATCCAACTTGAAGTGCTCTCTATTTATACCACCCTGTCCAGCATTTGGCCTGAGCCTGGTGTATTTACATACTCTTGGTGTTGAGTTCCCACCTGCCTTCAAAGGCTCCGTGTGTGGGCAGGGTTTGGAGGACCAAGGCCAGCCCCAACACGCCCACACACACCTGCTCTCCAGGGCTTGCACTTTCCTTTCTACAACTCCCCCCTGATCTGTTCTTCCCTGGACTGAGGAAGGCTGCCCACTTAGCCCCCCTCCCTTTCTTCTTTTCTTCCCCCAAAGAGAGACAGCCTGGGACCCAGGAAAAATATGAAACAAACCCAAACTATTTGCTGGTTATTTTAAAAACTACATATTATTTGAATACCTTTGAGGCCATTTGTCCATCTCCATTTCCTCTATATAATTAATCATTGTGCCAGAAATCTGATGTAGCATTTTTCTTTTTCTTTTTGAGACAGAGTCTCACTTTGTTGTCCAGGCTAAAGTGAGTGCCATGGCGTCAGCCTAGCTCACAGCAACCTCAAACTCCTGGGCTCAAGGGATCCTCCTGCCTCAGCCTCCCGAGTAGCTGGGACTACAGGCATGTGCCACCATGCCCGGCTAATTTTTTCTATATGTATTAGTTGGCCAATTAATTTCTTTCTATTTATAGTAGAGACAGGGTCTCGCTATTGCTCAGGCTGGTTTCGAACTCCTGACCTCGAGCAATCCACCCGCCTCGGCCTCCCAGAGTGCTAGGATTACAGGCGTGAGCCACCGCGCCCGGCCTGATGTAGCATTTTTCAATGTGACTTCATATGCCTTTTCTCATCTGACCCTCCTAATAGCCTTCAATAAGTGGAGTTGCTGGTGAAGGTTTATGATTTTGCTGTCTTGTATCATTTCTGATATCAGGCACCCTATGCATTTGAGGACACCCCTCCCTACACTCAGCCCAAAGTAGTTCAGTTGGGTCTAACACTCCCCTTCTATCAGAGAAGCCCATTTCCCTGACTCCCATGATTATGACCCCATGTGCTCCTATGGGCACATGACCCAAGCTGGACTAATGAAATTCAAGCCCTGGAACCACTGGAGGTAGTTTGATGAACTAGTTAGTATACTGCCTGCAAGGCTGGGACTTCAAGGGACCATCTTTCCACTGCAGGGAGAAAGCCTGGCTGAGAATGATAATACAAAAGAAAGCAGAGCTGAATGAAGATTCATTCCCTTTGAACCCTTGGATTCAGCCATGCCTGGAGCCACCATGACACAATTCCACTCAATTCAACTCAATTTCATGAGTTGATAAATTCTCCTTTTGTTTTAAGCTGCTTTATGTTGAGTATTTGTCATTTCCATCTAAAAGGGTTCTAACTCATCTATGGTTGTGGCCATTGCGGCCAGTGGTTGTCTTCTCCATTGGAAGGTGAAGAAACTGAAGTCAGGGAGATGACTTGCCCTAGGTCACTTGGATGCGGAATGACAGAGCTGGGACTGGAACCAGGGTCTCTAAGGCCAGTGACATCTGCTGTCCTGCAAGCAAAATTCATGTGGTCTGATTGTTACTGGTCAGTGCCAGCCCCAGGAGACTCATGTGCTCATCATTTGGGACAGATGGCCCAGTGGGAGGATCACATAAGGCTCTGGGAAAATGCTCCAGAGAACCATCACCAAGTGCTCCTCGAAACTGGGCATACCCAGAGTGAACTGCATAGTCCAGGGCTTAGTCTTGGGGCTCGGATGCCCAAGATAACAGTGACCCCAGCACATCCCAGAGCACACAGAACTGCCCTTCTGGAAGGTGAAGACCACAGTCCAGGCTGGGAGCAGTGGCTCACGCCTGTAATCCTAGCACTCTGGGAGGCCAAGGCAGGCGGATTGCTCAGGGTCAGGAGTTTGAAACCAGCCTGAGCAAGAGCGAGACCCCGTCTCTACTAAAAATACAAAGAAATTAATTGGTCAACTAAAAATATATAGAAAAAATTAGCTGGGCATGGTGGCACATGCCTGTAGACCCAGCTACTTGGGAGGCTGAGGCAGCAGGATTGCTTGAACCTAGGACTTTGAGGTTGCTGTGAGCCAGGCTGATGCTACGGCACTCACTCTAGCCAGGGCAACAGAGTGAGACTGTCTCAAAAAAAAAAAAAAACCACGCCCCATTCCTCCAACCCCAGCCCAGGTACAGCAGTGATCAAGGACAATGTCAAGGTCCCCAGCCTGGGGAGAGGAGCGCCTAAGAGGGGAGGCTGAACTGTGGCCAGGGGTGGGAAAACTGTGTCCTGCGTTGGCCCCAAGGAAGTATGGCGTTGAGCCAGTGCTTCCTGGTCTTCAGCCGCACCAGGGACACTTTCAAGAGTTTTGCCATAGCCAAATGGCACCTTTACTTTGTATTTTCCTATTTCAATAAATATCTCTAAGTACTTTCATAAACTGAAAACCAGTGTCCCCTGTCAAAAATAAATATTGACCCCAGAGAAAAATACAATGAAAACAAAACTATGTTGTTAAAGTTTAACTAGAGATAGTTGCCAACTAAGGTGTGGGCCTGGAGCCTGGCTCTTTCTTTTTAGAGAGGCATTAAAGACAGCTAGCGCCATGGCCTTGAAGTGCTCTGACTTCACAGGACTTTAAGGGCACATGCTGTGATCACATATAATCGCCCTCCTGTGGCCAGTGGTACACTTGTGCATCTCAAGCTTTGGACAACACCGAGATAAGCAAATTGCAAACCCTGAATGCATGGGCAGTGGAAATAATATACTTAGGGCATCGTTCCTGACCAGAGCTCTTGAAGTTCAGTAACTCCAAGTTAGAGGGCCTAGAACCAAGACGGGAAAATAGCAAGAAGTTTCTCTACTATTTTCACACACGCAGCAGTAAAGACAAGGTGTTGAGTGATCGAGCCTTGGTTAAATCATTCATTCATTCAACATTTATTGAGCGCCTACTATGTGCCAGGCACCGTGCTAGGCGCAGAAATACAGAGATGCATAAGATACAGTCCATGCCCTTAAGGATTCACAGTCTAGAAGGGGAGACAAACATGTAAACAAGTAAAATACAGTGTATTAAGTGCCACATGAGAAGCATTCACAAAGTGCAGAGGTAGCACTTCGAGGGGAGGGACAGGAGGGTTGCCTTCCTGGAGGAGGGGGCCTTTGAGGGCATTCTGAGAGATGAACAGGTATTTGCCAGGCAGACAAGGCAGGAGGAGCAGGGGAAGGCATTCCAGATAAAGAAACAGCATGAGTGAAGGCACAGAGGCATGAAACTGCAAGTCTTTGGCGGGGGGACTCTACTAGTCTGGCGGTATTGCTACAGTGTACCAGAGGCCATGGCTGGAGAGGGTGGCAGAGGCAAGATGACGAGGGAAACTGAGGCAGGGGGTATCTCGGAGGGAACCAGAGGCAAGCAGAGCCCGAGGGAATGCTGCTTCCACACGAGAAGAGAAGGCTCCTGGCTGAGCCATGGTGCGCCTGCTTGAGGACCATAGGGTTCCTCACTGTGGCCCCCAAGGGAGCTGGACTCAAGACCAGAGGAGAAGTAGAGCTGGAGGCAGGGCGAGCAGAGGGGAAGGGCCCAGGCCTGGAGCCGCAGAGCAGCCACGTGCGAGCTGTCTGCAGGCAGACCGCTGATCTCTGCACTCCGCTGCCCGGAGCCCCTCCTCCCAGCCAGGATGGGGCCGAGGACCAAATGGGAAATCACATGGGAATGTTCGTGGCAAACTGCAAAGGGCCACATGAGTGTCAGGGTTACAACATATTATAAATCTTGCTAACTCAAAGAAGAAAGAGGTATAGAATAAAGCAGAAGAGAGTAAGCTGTAGAGAAGAATGCAGGCAGAAGGGCTGAGAAAAACGGCCAAAGTGAGAAAACTGCGGCGGCCAGGGCAGACCGTGGCAGACCATGGCTCTCTCTCCCCTGGGAGGGGGCGGCCCTGTGGGCCCAGGACAGGGGCAGAGGCCTACGGGCAGGACCAGGCCAGATGTGCAGGGAGGGCATGTGACCTGCAAGACTGTTGGGCTCCACATCCCCGCTCTGGTGTCTCCTCAGCCTGGGGCAGAGATTTCCTTGGCAACCAGGACCCTCCTCTTCCAGGCTGGGGTGGGCACTGAGACAGAGATTGGCCAGACAGCCAGACTTCCAGCCCTTTCAGTGTTCTTAGGAATGGCTCTATCTGAAAAATGCCTTTGCAGGGGTGTGGAGGGGTGGAGGCAGGGAGGCACGGGGAGGAGGGCAGAGTCTCAGGAAAGCAGTCTGGTCGCCCTTCTGAGAGCCCACTTTTCCAAGGCACCACACCTTAGGCCACTCTGAGGGGCCGAGTTTCTTCCCCAATCCTGGATGGGGGAGGGGGAGAGTGGTCTCAACCTGGGCATGGCTCCTGCTGCCCTGAGGGCTCCGGGCTACAGCGGGATGAGGCGTCCCGAAGGAGCTAATAGCAGCCTCCATGTCCTGCCGGACCCTCCGGTCAGTAGGCTGTGGAGATGTCCCCAGGCCCCTCCTTTCCTTGCACCCTTCATGGCTCAGCCTCACCCTGTGGGGTCTCCAAGTCTCCGACCAGCTCTTTCCTCTCTGTCTCGAGGTCTCATCGCCTTGTCCCTCCCCTCCGCCTGACCAGTGTGGAGGAATGATGCCCACTGCGGGCGCCGATGGAGGTGGTGGAGCTAGCATGAGAAGGACGGTGAGGAGCGGGCGATGGGTGGCCTCCCCACCGCGGGGGTGGGCTGGGCGGGGGCATCACTTGCTCTTGTGCATGTCCTTCAGCCGGCGGAGCTCTTCCAGGAGCTGGGCCCGGGAGCAGCCATCGTCCCCGGTGGGGTCTGGGCCTGGCCCCAGAGCCTCCTGCAGTGCCAGGCAGTGGGTCCTCAGGAACGGGTTGTAGGAGCGCTCCTCTCCCAGGGTGGACGGGCACTGTGGAGCGAGAGGCACCCGGTTTGGTGGAGAGAAGATGGCAAATGAGCCCAAGACATGGAAGCCCAGCCCCCGCCCAGTCCTGGGGTTCAAGAGTTGACTTGAAGGCCCCTGTCCCGGTCAGAGCTCTGGGAAGGGGCCCACAGGCCCAGGCTCAGCTGAGATGGGTTCCCGCTGGGGCTGAGTGCCCGCACGGCCCTTCTGGGCCCCGGGTCCACACCGTGCTTTTGCGCTCCATCCGCTGCCTCTGCACCCACTGCATCTTCCTCTCCCGGGCCAGGTTCTCCGGCTCCACCACGCCTGCGAAGCCCAGGTTCTCCTCCGCGTACTCGTGACCTAACAGTGGCCGTGGGGGCCGAGACCCAGAGCAGAGAGAGATTGGTGGTGTGGTCAGAACGAGTCCTGCCAAACCCCGGCCCAGGCCCACGAGTACCCGACAGCCAGGGAGGAGGGCGGCGCTTCCAGGAAAACCCCAACCACCCGAGCTGCTTCTCTAAGTGCGGGCACGAGTCAGCCGTGAGGGAAGAGGTAGCAGTGGTTTGGGGGAAAACCTACTGGACTTGGGGCCAGGGGGCCTGCATGCCAACCCTGACTCTGCCACTGCTCAGTGTGTGACCTCAGTCTAGTCGCCACACCTCCCTGAGCCATAATTTTCCCATTTGGCAAATGGAGAAAACAATAATGCCACTGGACACAGATGTCACTGCTGCGTTCCCGATTCCTAGAAGAGACCCTGGCATACGTTAGATGCACATAATGTATTTGTTGAGTGAATGAATGAACGAGTTTTCTGAGGATTAACTGAGATACTGGTGAATGTTTCTATAAACTACAAGGCGATGGTTACGTGCAGAGTGGATTTACTGGCTTCTCCCCAGATAAGCAAAGGCTGTTTTCTGTTCCAGGCTCTGGCAATGAACAACTGGACATCTCTCTGGGACGCTCTGGGGCATGTAGGGCTCCCAAGAGGCCAAAGGCTAGCTGGCAGGGGTCAGTGGCCCGAGAAGCAGAGGCATTAATGAGCCAGCACTCTAGAGAGAAGGGAGGCTGGAACTCTGCCCCCCATCCCTAGAGGTGGCTCCCAGGAGCCGCCAGAGGTGGATCTGTGTCACCTCTGGGCCAGGAACTGGGTTGGTCTGGGCTCTAGGGGAGTGAGAGGCTGGGGGAGCCCCTGTCTCAGGTCAAGCATGGGGCTGGGGGGGGGAGAGAAGTGGGGAGGGGGTGCCTCACCAGGCCACAGCAGGGTGTCATCCTCCAGCCCCAGCACAGTGTCCAGCGAGCTTAGCATTGTCTCTGCGGTGCCCTCAAAGGTCCGTCCTGGGTGGGTCAAGGGAGTATGTCACAAGGGGCAAGGATAATGCGCTTGGTGTAAGGCACATGGAGAGGGGTGGGGGACAGCTTGTGCACGCCCCTCAGCCATGGCCCTGCCAGGCCCACCCCTCCTTCTGAATGGGAGCTGGGCCTAACTGGTCACCCCCGACCAAGCCCATCTGAAGCCTCCACTGCACACAGTGACATCTGAGTGGAGAGGGCTGCAGAACCTTGAGGCCGAGCTCTCGTGGCCCCACGCCCTGTAGATGTCAGGCTGCCCTTTCCACAGGGCGCTTCTCTGGGACTCCATGCAGCCTGGGACATGATCCTCACCCACCCATGGGATCACCTGGCCATGTAGGGGTGCTCAACTTTTCGTAACCATGTCCTGCCAGTCACTGTGTCAGAGAACCAGGCTCCACCCAGTGGAAACAAATGCCCTGCGAGGTCTTTTTTTTTTTTTTTTTTTTTTTTGAGACAGAGTCTCGCTTTCTTGCCTAGGCTAGAGTGAGTGCCATGGCGTCAGCCTAGCTCACAGCAACCTCAAACTCCTGGGCTCAAGCGATCCTCCTGCCTCAGCCTCCCGAGTAGCTGGGACTACAGGCACGAGCCACCATGCCCGGCTGATTTTTTTTATATTATATATATTAGTTGGCCAATTAATTTCTTTCTATTTTTATGGTAGAGACGGGGTCTTGCTCAGGCTGGTTTTGAACTCCTGACCTTGAGCAATCCGCCCGCCTCGGCCTCCCAGAGTGCTAGGATTACAGGCGTGAGCCACCGCGCCCGGCCTCCTGCGAGGTCTTTACTCAGCCGGAGGCATAGTGTCCTGCCCATCCCCACTGGGAAATCTTAAGGATATAGAACAAGGTCCAGGTAACACAGATGGAGTAACTGCCAAGGCAGCGTCTGTGCTGGAACCAGTGCTCCAGGGCGTTCCATGGGACTGTGGCTGCCTGGGCCTCTGTCCATCCCTCCCCTCTGCTCGCCACTCTTCCCTCTTTCGTGGGAACTCACCACAGCCAGAGAGGAAGAGCAGGTCCCCTGAAAAGAGGCAGGAGGGACCCTTGTAAGGCTCCCCGTCCAGTAGGTAGACCAGATGGCCTTGTGTGTGGCCAGGGGTGGCCAGAGCCCGGATCTGAAGCCGTCCCACGCTGACCACATCTTGATGACACAGGGGACTGGGGACAAGGCAGTAGGGGAGAGAAGGTACTAGAACCTGCTCCACGCTGATCCTTGCCCACATCCCAGGCCCATGCTGCCACACCAGAGAGAAGGCATCCTGGTGCCAAGGTCTCAGATCCAGGCCCATCCCATCCTCTTCTGGGGAGGATGGCTGGATCAGGCACGGGGCCCAATGCCAGTCTCCAAATGGGCTGGGATCTGCTCTCTAAGGGCCAGGAAGGGCGCCAGCAAAGATACACCCGCTGACACCCCTGCAACATGTCACTGAAGGTTGGGGGTGAGGGCAAGGGTCACAGGCCCCCCGTGCCAGGGTCAGGGACTTACTGGGTGAGGTAGGGGATGCCGTCCTGAGGACTCCCATACACCCGACAGTCCCGGTGCCGCCGGCTGAGGTCGCGGTTCCCTCCACTGTGGTCCCTGCAGGACAGCAGACAGGTAGGAGACTTCGAGGGCAACTGGCCTGAGCCTCCCTCTTCCCCACAGCATCTCTAGGCTTTGAAGTCCTGGGCTGTGGCTTCTAGAGTAAGCCAAGCTGTCAACCCCTTAGGCCTTTGTTCAAGCCTACAATGTCACCACCCCCAATAACCTCAACCTGGCCAATGCCAACCAATCTTTTTGGATTCTCTCAGCTCAGGGTCATCATCCTCTAATTCACCCAAGTGGATCTGATCATACCCGCCTGGTGCCCCTCACCCCCTATACTCTGTGCCAACTGCCACCTAAATATTTCTAATTTTTATATACTCCTACACAGGGCTGTCTCCCCTAGTGGAACTATAATTTCCTCCATAGAAAAGATCCTAATGAGTTTTGCCCTTGTCCAGTGCACAGTAGGTGTTTAATATCTGCCATAAAATGAAAAAAAATGACTGCCTGCCCTCCTCTGGGGCTTCAGATGCCTGATAAGTGGAGTGGTGAGAGGCGGGTGGCAGGAGACCACCCCTTCCTCTCTGCCTCTGCTGGTGCCAGGTGACATCATGAGGAGGGTGGGTGCTCGCCCATCCAGTCTTCCAGACCCCCAGCCCTACAAGCCCAGCTGGGACATGGTTGGGCCAGTGTAGAATGCACCCAGTCCCCCCCAGCCCCTTACCAGTGCTTGTGGGTGCAGAGAATGGCAACCAAGTTGACGCCCTCCTTTTCAATGGAAGCCTAGGGAAGAGAGGAAGTCTGAGCCCAGGGGGCAGGATGCAGGGGGAGGTGTGGAGCAGAAAGAGCCAGGACATGGGTGCTGGTGGAGAGGGGAGGAGAACAGGGAGAGAAGGCAGTGGGGGGCAAGGGATGGAGCTAGAGAGGAGAGAGCTGGGAAGGGGCTGGGGGCAGCAGCTGAGACCCCGAGCAAGGGACACGTGGAGGCAGGGGGAAGTGGGAGAGGGAGGGCAGAGGGAGACTCGCAGAGGGCGTGGACATAGAGCAATAAGGAATGGCAGGGAAAGACAAGAGATCCAGACACCAACGGGTCAGAAAGAGGCCTAAAGGAGTGACAGCCAGCCAGAGACCCTAGACCCACATTCCCCAGCCAGCGCTCCAGCCCTCTGGCTCTCCCAGCCTCCCGCCTTGGTCAGCCGTTCCCTCCCCTAGGCTGAGTATATGCAGGTGTGAACATGGAGGGGGCACGTCCCACAGGCAGAGGGACCAGGGCCAGCCCCTCTCTAGGAAGAAGCTTCCAGTTCCTAGGGGTAACCCCAGGCATCCCCCCAACCCCTGTCCCCATGCTCCCCTCACCTGCACAGCCCGAGGGTCTGAAGGGTCCACAGCCACAGCCAGCCGGGCCTGGGTGTCGATGATGAGGTAGCTGTAGTTGTCCGAGAGGACGGGGATGGGAAGCACCTTCACTCCTGGGGGGCAGAGACAGCTGTGGGTGGGTGACAGGCAGGGAGCCCAGGAATCAGGGGCACATGAAGGGAGCAGGTGGGGGCACAGTGTGGGGCGTGCCGGCCAGGGCAGCCCGAGCTCACCATTGAAGAGGCGGGGCTGGGCTTTGGAGTGGCCTTTGGGGAAGCGATTCCGAGCCCTTCGCAGCTGCTGCCGGTAGAAGAGGTACCCGAGCCAGGTGCGGGTATACAGGCTGTACCTACAGGGGATGGTCCACGGTCAGCCCCCCAGCTCTCCTGGAGCCCTTCGTGGTGCCTGCAGGCCACATCTCTACTCCCGTGGCCACCCCTGAGTGAATGCAATTCCACCCTTGCTTAGTGCCTGCCTTCCGTTTGCCCTGCTCAGTACTCAGGACAAGACGGAGAATAAGACAGACATGCTCAGAACCTGTCAGGGGAGAGATGTGGACTGCCGAATTCACAGAAGAGACTCGGAGAGGGAGGGGTTCAATCTAGCCCAGGGCTGAGCCCCGATGATGAAGTGACATTTACAGGGAAGGGGGAGTAGGAGATAGGAGGCTGAAATGAGGTAGAGAAGATATTAATATATCAAGAAGAGTCAAACTTTAGCATGCATCCCAGTGATCCACGGGGACTGTTAAGGACCACATTCCTGGGCCCTCTCCCATGTCTGGGGTGGGGCCTGGGAATTTGCATTTCCAATAACTCCAGGTGATGCTGCTGCTGCTGCTGGTGGTCCAGGGGCTGCACCTTTGAGAACCACTGGGGTAGATGAAACAACAGGCTGAAGCAGAACAGCAGGACTTGTTTAAGGAAACTAGAAAGTTCTGTTTGGCTGCTTAGTAGAGGAAGCAGTGAGAGGTGAGACTGGATGGGCTGACCAGCCACCCTGCCCCCGGCCATCATTCCAGGCCATGCCAGGCTACATGGTGAAAAGGGGGCACAGAGAACAGAGGAGACCTGTGAGTGACAGAGTCCTCCAAATACAGAATGCTAGTATGCAGAGCCAACTGCACAGGTGTGCGGCCCTCGCAGTCACATAGGGCCACTCGCTCAGAAGGGCCCCACAATTGGTTTAATGCCCTGCTGTCACCACCTTGTAATTATTATTATTATTATTTTTTGAGACAGAGTCTGACTGTATTGCCCGAGCTAGAGTACCGCGGCATCAGCCTAGCTCACAGCAACCTCAAACTCGATCCTCATGCCTCAGCCTCCCGAGTAGCTGGGACTACAGGCATGTGCCACCATGCCCAGCTAATTTTTTCTATATATGTTTTAGTTGGCCAATTAATTTCTCTCTATTTTTAGTAGAGACAGGGTCTCGCTCTTGCTCATCCTGTTTTTGAACTCCTGAGCTTGAGTGATCCTCCCGCCTCGGCCTCCCAGAGAGCTAGGATTACAGGCGTGAGCCACCGCGCCCGGCCACCACCTTGTAATTCTTCATGCTTTATCTTTGACTTTGTGTCTTGTAAGTGGAGACTGCTAGGACAGTGGAACATGCATGTGAGCAGGAGATACACAAAATATGCGTGTGCTCCGTTCCTTGCCTCCCATACAGCGTTTGCAATGCCCCGTGAGCACAGAGCTCCGGGGACTAACTAAGTGTGAAAGTTCAACAAGACTCCAAGTGAGTACAAAATAAGTGTACATCTCTGACCGACCCGGGAGGCTAAGCTTTCAGTTTGCCTTCTTAAGGCAAACTAGAATTTGCCTTAAGAAGACACATCCTGGACATGCTTGAAGCTCTTACTCGAGGGGGGAGAGGGGCATGGGCAATATAAGTAACCTTAACACTTGTACCCCATAATATGCTAAAATTAAAAATAAAAAAAGACACATCCTGGCACATCCATTCTACGGGAGTGGGGGACTTGAGGAGGCTGTGAGTCTTCCCTGAAGGTCTATCATAAAGAAGACAGGAGTGTTCTAAGAAACACAATGACCCAGGAGTGCTGCAGCATCCTTTTTCACTCTTGTCACCACTCCCCCACCCCCATGTTATCCACCCATTTATGCTACAGTGCACACCACCACACTCAGCTAATTTTCAAAAATTTTTTGTGGAGATGGGGTCTCACTATGTTGCCCAGGCTGGTCTCAAACTCCTGATCTCAAGGGATCCCTCCTGCCTTAGCCTCCCAAAGTGCTGGGATTACAAGCATGAGCCTCTGTGCCCAGCCCATAGACCCTTTTTTAGAGAAAAAAAATAAAAGGAAAAGAGAAGAGTAGAGAGGAGAAGAAAAAGAAAAGTAAACAAAAAGAAAATATTTGTCAACATTTACATGGAAAAGACACTGAGTTTTTGAGAGTGGTTCTCAGGGGTGAAAATACCAGTAATCCTTAAATAGTTATTTTGCTTATCTGTATTTTCTGATTATTAGGTAATGTTTTTGAGTCCATGTAATGCTTCTGTACTCAAAGAAAGAGAGGTTGGGAGGGAGGAGGAAAGAAACCAAAAGAAAGAAACTGTAAAGGAATCTTGTGGTTCAGCAATAAGATTATTTCCCCTCACGACCACAACTACACACACACAAATCCCCTATTGTTGGATACTTAGGTTGCTTTTATTTCTTCTTCTTCTTTTTTTTAACATCTACAGACATAAACATTGTTGGTTAAAAAGGAAATGCAAATGCAAAAAAAAAAAAAAAAGGCAGAAAGTGATTTTAAAAATAAATGAAAACTAGACATATATGCTTAAAGATATATTAAGGGTTACAAAACTGCCTCACAGCACACCTGAGGTGTCCATTTGCTCATGTGAGACTATTCTCGGAGAGAGGGGAGACTATAGCAGACTGGGGTGGGGTGGCAGGTGCCACACAAAAGGGGAATTTCCACCGTCTTGAGGAGAGCATCACTTTCTTCCTTGTCCATTCCTTCACAAGTATTTCTTGAGGCCTGACAGCATGTAGGTGCAGGAGGTATGGTGACTCAAGCAGACCAGGTCACTGCCCTCCTGGCACATCCATTCTAGGGGAGCTTGAGGAGGTCGTGAGTCTTTCCCGAAGGTCCCTCAGCAAAGACCCCCCCTTCTGCCTGGGTGGAGGAAGCGGCCGGGCTCAGGTGAGCCATGTGTTGGCCGCCTGATACCACGCCGCTGTGGTTCTGAGACTGAGACGGTGCAGAGCGCGTAGGTCGGGACCCTGGGGGATCTGGAGCAATGGTGGCAGCACACCGGGGGTCCAAGCATCCCTGCCCCAGTGCCATGTCCTGGGCAGGCCCCTTACCTGGAATATTCTTCCCTCTGCTCCTCCAGATTCTGCCCCTGGTCCAAGCCTCGTGCTCCAAGAAGCCTGCCCTGAACATCTTAGCTCCCCTTCTCTCAGCCTGGTCCGAACACACAAATAACACTGGGAGTACCTACCGCACAAGAGCACAGTCTAACACCTGGATGCCCCGGTTAAATCACCCAAGTATGATGAGAAAGAGGACATTTGCATAGTCTCAAAGTAGCTCCTTAACAAGATAGCCACTAATTACAGAGGAAGTGGAGAAACCTGGCCCAACTCTACCTTCAGCCAACGATCAAATTAAACCTTCACAGTAATGACATAAATAACACATCATTTGCCTCTTTTTTTTTCTTGTGAGACAGAATCTTACTCCGTTGCCTTCACTAGAGTGCCGTGGCATCAGCCTAGCTCACAGCAACCTCAAAATCCTGGGCCTGGCCGGGCTTGGTGGCCTGTAATCCTAGCTCACTGGAAGGCTGAGGCAGGAGGATCCTTTGAGCTCAGGAGTTCGAGACCAACCTGAGCAAGAGCTAGACCCCATCTCTACTAAAAATAGAAAGAAATTAATTGGCCAACTAAAAATATACATAGAAAAAATTAGCCGGGCAGGGTGGCACGTAACTGTAGGCCCAGCTACTCGGGAGGCTGAGGGAAAAAGATTGCTTAAGCCCAGGAGTTTGAGGTTGCTGTGAGCTAGGCTGACGCCATGGCACTCTAGCCAGAGCAACAGAGTGAGACTGTGTCTCAAAAAAAACAAAAAAACAAAACTTCTAGGCCGGGCGCGGTGGCTCACGCCTGTAATCCTAGCTCTCTGGGAGGCCGAGGCGGGCGGATTGCTCGAGGTCAGGAGTTCAAAACCAGCCTGAGCAAGAGCGAGACCCTGTCTCTACTATAAATAGAAAGAAATTAATTGGCCAACTAATATATACAAAAAATTAGCCGGGCATGGTGGCACATACCTGTAGTCCCAGCTACTTGGGAGGCTGAGGCAGGAGGATTGCTTGAGCCAGGAGTTTGAGGTTGCTGTGAGCTAGGCTGACGCCACGGCACTCACTCTAGCCTGGGCAACAAAGTGAGACTCTGTCTCAAAAAAAAAACCAAAAAAACAAAACTTCTGGGCTCATGCGATCCTCCTGCCTTAGCTTCCCGAGTAGCTGGGACTACAGGCAACCGCCACCACACCTGGCTAATTTCTTGTTTCTATTTGTAGTTGCTCAGCTAATTTTTCTATTTTAGTAGAGACAGGGTCTCACTCTTGCTCAGGCTGATCACGAACTCCTGAACTCAAGTGATCCTTCCACCTCGGCCTCCCAGAGTCCTAGGATTATAGGCGTAGGCCACCATGCCCAGTGTCTCTTTTTTTTTGTTAATGAAAAAAATTTTTTGAGACAGCATCTCTCTCACTCTATCTCCCAGATTCACTCCGTTGCCTCATGTTTACAGTGAGATGGAAACTCACTGTAACCTCAAACTTCTGGGCTCAAGGAGCCCCCCTGCCTCAACCTCTCAAGTAGCGGGGACTACAGGTACGGGCCACTAAGCCCAGCTATTTTTTTTTTTTTTCAGACAGTCTCACTTTGTTGCCCAGGCTAGAGTGAATGCCGTGGCGTCAGCCTAGCTCACAGCAACCTCAAACTCCTGGGCTCAAGCAATCCTGCTGCCTCAGCCTCCCAAGTAGCTGGGACTACAGGCATGCGTCACCATGCCTGGTTAATTTTTTCTCTATATATATTAGTTGGCCAATTAATTTATTTCTATTTATAGTAGAGACAGGGTCTTGCTCTTGCTCAGGCTGGTTTGGAACTCCTGACCTCGAGCCACCTGCCCGCCTCGGCCTCCCAGAGTGCTAGGATTACAGGCGTGAGCAACCGCGCCCGGCCCCAGCTAATTTTTAAAATTTTTTGTTGAGATGAGGTTCCCCAGGCTGATCTCAGCTTCTGGCCTCAAGCAATTCTCCCTCCTCAGCCTCCCAAAGCGCTGGGACTATCCCACCACACCTGGCCCATTTGCCTCTGGATGTGATGCACTGAGGAGGGCGCTACACCACTGTGGTATTGGTGCCCAAAATGTGTCACCATAATTTATTTGTGAGAAAACCTCGGACAAACCCAGACTGAGGGACATTCTGTAGAATGTCTGGCCAATACTCTTCAAACGTGCCACCAACATGAGCACTCTGAGAAACCATCCCAAACTGGAAGAGACCAGAAGATTAAATGCAATGCAGGATCCTCTGTCGGATTCTAGACCGGAAAAAGGGCAATAGTGGGGAAACTGGTGAATGTAAGGTCTTAGAGTAGTTTATAGAATGGTGTGGATGTGAACCTTTTGCTTTTGATGACTATACTGTGGTTATAAGAGATGTTAACATTTGAGGGAGCTGGGTGAGAGGTATATGGGAATTCCATTTTTTTTTTTTTTTTGGACAGGGCCTCTTTCTGTTGCTTGGGCTACAGTGCAGTGGCCTCATCATAGTTCACTGCAACCTTGAACTCCTGGGCTCAAGTGATCCTCCCACCTCAGCCTCCGGAGTAGCTGGGACTATAGGCATGTGGCACCACCATGCCCAGCCCATTTTTCTATTTTTTTGTAGAGATGAGGTCTCGCTCTTGCTTAGGCAGGTGTCAAACTCCTGACCTCAAGTAAACCTCCCGCCTCTGCCGGTATATGGGAATTCTTTGTACTATTTTGGAAAGTCTGAAATTATTTCAAAATGAAAAGTTAAAAAAATAAAATTACCTAGCACTCTGGGAGGCCAAAGTGGGCAGTTTGCTCCAGGTCAGGAGTTCGAAACCAGCCTGAGCAAGAGTGAGACCCCCATCTATACTATAAATAGAAAGAAATTAATTGGCCAACTAATATATATAGAAAAAATTAGCTGGGCATGGTGGCGCATGCCTGTAGTCCCAGCTACTTGGGAGGCTGAGGCAGCAGGATTGCTTGAGCCCAGGAGTTTGAGGTTGCTGTGAGCTAGGCTGACACCACGGCACTCACTCTAGCCTGGGCAACAAAGTGAGACTGTCTCAAAAAAAAAAAAAAAAAAAATTAAATAAAATCACCCTTTCCTCTCTGCCCAGCACCACCTTGCACCCCTGCCTGAGTCTCGATCCTGTCTTTATTTCTTCCTACAAGGGCTTATGGAAGGAGCAGAGGCTCTGTCAATGGAAAGATTGGGGCTCTTATCACAGCCCCTCCCAGCTCTGTGACCTCGGGCAAGTCATGGGTCTTATAGATAAGGTTCCTCATTTATAACATGGCAATGCCAAGATGTACCCCTCAGGACTGTGCAATGATTAAGTGACATAAGATAACTAATATAAAGCACTCGGGCAAAAGCCTGGCAGGTGGAAGCTATTTAGCAACTGTGGTTTCCTTCCCAAATTCAGCTGGTTGCCCCTACAGCTGCTAGAACATGGTCGTCCACCCTGGGGAGGGACTGTTCCCTGCCTTCCCTCTCTGTATGCTTACTATATGTGCTTTGGTTTTGTCCCCTAACGAAGGGCAAGCTCAGTAAGGGTGGGGCTATACACCAAGAAGCCATAGTAAACAAGGACCCTCTCTTTCGCTCACTTTATTTGGCCAGTATTTCCCGTACGTGCCAGCCACAGTGGAGACAGCAGAGATCAAGACAGATGGGGCCCTGCCCTTCGGGAGCTCATACTGTGGTGAAAGGGAGGCCAGCGGCTTAACCAGAAAACAGGCTGGGCCTGGTGGCTCACGCCTGTAATCCTAGCACTCTGGGAGGCCGAGGCGGGCAGATCGCTCAAGGGCAGGAGTTCAAAACCAGTGAGATCCCGTCTTGCTGAGCAACAGCAAGATCCTGTCTCTACTAAAAATAGAAATTATCTGGACAACTAAAAATATATATATAAAAAATTAGCCGGGCATGGTGGTGTGTGCAAGTGGTCCCAGCTACTCGGGAGGCTGAGGCAGGATTGAGGAGGATTGCTTGAGCCCAGGAGTTTGAGGTTGCTGTGAGCTAGGCCGGGCAACAGAGACTCTGACTCAAAAAAAAAAAAAAAAAACCAGATAAGTCAGCAAACTGCCAGTTAACTGAGCTGGGGATGGAAAAGAGTGGCCGGAAGAGGCCCTCCTATAGGCAGTGTGCCCAGGGAAGGCGTCTTATCTCGGAGGGTGACATTTGAGGTGGAAACTGAGAGATGGGGCTAGCAGTGTGGGCTGTTCTGGGTGGTATGGCACCAGAGCCCAGGCAGGCAGGAGCATGGCGTGTTTTAGGAGCTGCCTTAGGGTCTCCAGGCAGGGCTGGAGAGGCAGAGAGTGCCAGAGAAGGGGTCGGCGAGGTGGGCAGGGGCCAGGCCTTGGAGAGAGGAGTGGAAAATTGCTGGCAGGCCTTGGGGCAGGGGCATAGCATCTGATGCCTTCTCTGAGAGCTCGCTGGGCTGCTGGGTGGCGGATGCAGTGAAGGGTGGCCAGAGGGACCGAGTTATCCAGGTGGGGAGAGGATGGGGACCTGGGCTAGAGAGGGTGCTGGGGGTGGAGACGGTGGGTACAGCAAGACTGAGCTCTGTGCCCAGTTTGGATCTGGGGGAGGCAGGAGTCTGAGGACTTAGTGACGCCGGACACGTGCCCCAGGCCTGTGTCCTCCCTGACAATGACTTCCACTCGGCTCTCCAAGTTGCTAAGCTCTGGCTCCTCCTTCATCTGCCTGCACGGTTGGCTGAGTCATAGTCACCAGGGTCAGCTCTTCCTCCTGCCCCTCTTTCTGGGACAGGCCCTCACATCCTTATAATTAGCCTTCTCTCTGGCACATGCCGCCAAAACAGGATCTGTCTCAATTCTGCCTTTCACCACCCATCACAAAGGCTCACCCATGGGAATAGGCCCTGGAAGCTCTGACTGAGGCCCTTATAAGAGCCGAGCCTCCTCCTCCAGCTCTCTGCCTCCAACCCAAACTGCAAAGCATGGCAAAAGTCTAAGTTCCTAAAGCACTGCATTGGACGGAGGCCTGCTTCTGCTCCAAAGTCTCAGTGGCTCCCCACTGCTTATGAGCAAGCGTCTGACTCCCAGGCAGGCCTCCTGTCAACTGAGACCAAAGAGTCTCTGCCTCTTCCCCTCCTATAGGACCCAAGGAAAATCCTGTGCTCCCAAGAGCGAAAGAACAGAAACCCCCTAAATGACTGTCATCAGAAAAATGTATAAATAAGTCCCGATATACTCTGGCCATGGAAAACTACACAGTCAGGAAAACAAACATCGAGAGCAATGCGTTTCACTGTGCACAATGTTCAAGCACATACTGAAGAGAAAACAATCTGACAGTATTTATTAAAAATACAAAGGCATGCAAAACTGGCATGCACATTGCTTAGGGAGAGAGACCTATTAGTAAAAGAATAAAAGCAGCTGAAGGATGATCACCATCCACCCAGGGCAGGGTAGATGCGGGTCTTCCACACCAGCCACGATGTTTTATTTCTCAAGCTGGGGGATGGCGTGAGAAGATTGCTACATCATCTCTCCTTTTCTGAATTTGGGAAATAATTCATTAAAATGTCAAAATTGCCATCCTTCTCCCGTCTCTTCTTTGGCAGGTCACTATCTCTGGAGTACCCTTCTCTCTGACTTCCGGGCTTCCCCACTTACTGGAAGACAGCCATCTTCTAGGGCTCAGCTCAAACCCGTCTCCTCCGAGACATGGGCCCTGGTGATGCCAACAGAAAGCCTCAGCCTCCCCAGCGCTCCCCAGGGGCTGGCCCCTCAGCGGCAGAGGCATGCGACTTAACTGCGTCTCGCCAGGCACCCTGTCAGTGAGAGCCTGGCCCAGGCGGGCACACTCCCGTATGCGTCTTTGCCAACACCCTTGGAGCTCCCAGCAGCCACACAGCACAGCAAGTGGCACTCAAGAAATGCCAGTTTGTGGCCGGGTGCGGTGGCTCACGCCTGTAATCCTAGCACTCTGGGAGGCCGAGGCGGGAGGATGGCTCAAGTTCCGGAGTTCGAAACCAGCCTGAGGAAGAGCGAGACCCCATCTCTACTAAAAATAGAAAGAAATTAATTGGCCAACTAATATATATAGAAAAAATTAGCCGGGCATGGTGGCGCATGCCTGTAGTCCCAGCTACTCGGGAGGCTGAGGCAAGAGGATTGCTTGAGCCCAGGAGTTTGAGGTTGCTGCGAGCTAGGCTGATGCCACGGCACTCACTCTAGCCTGGGCAACAAAGTGAGAGTCTGTCTCAAAAAAAAAAAAGAGAAATGCCAGTTTGGTGTTTAGGAAAGACTGGGGGTGGGGGTGGGCGTGGGGGCAGGCACAGCACACAGGTGGTAAGTGAATCCCATACTACGCCAGGACTGTGTGCCCTGTGACACCCACTGGGCGTGTCTTGCCCAATTTACAGCCTCCTCCACCCCTGCTCTCCCCTCCCCTCCTCACCCACCTGCATCCTAGGCCCCTCCCCTCTCCCTGCAGTAGACCCAGCCAAGCAGGGTGCTCTGCCAAGCAGGTCACAGACACCCAAGAGTATGGGGTGGGGCTGTGTCACTCACTAGGGCACAGGACTTCTCCTGCCCTGGGCACTGGAGCCAGGGCCCAGAGCTAGGAAGGGGAGAGGGGGGCTGGGAGTGGGAGGACGTAGAAAGAGCACTGGACAGGTGTCTAAGACCCGGTGTCCAGTCCCTGCTCTGCCTGCACAGGTCGAAGCACCTCTGGAGCTCAACTGCCTCATCTTTAAGAACAGTAGCCACTACCTCAGCTCTTCTTCCCCTGTGAGCGATGACCTCAGGTCCTGGGGGGCTGGGGGCGCTTGCTTGGGATCGAGGAGAAGCCAGTGGTGGGGCAGAGATTCACCCCTGGCAGGCAGCCTGAGCCAGAAGCCCACCCTCTTAGCCACAAGAATCCTCCCCAAACCCCAAATGAAGGACTAGGAAGAGACTACTGGCCCTGAACTATTTTGGGGCTGACCTAACTCCTTTGAGGGCCTTTTCTGAGAAAAATAACACAGCAGGATGGTTACACTGACCCAGGCACACAGCCCAGAATCTGGACTCCGGGACCTCCCAGAGCACTGGCCTTAGGCATTGAGGAGGGGTCACAGGCCCCTCTGAGATGCTGCCAACTGCTTGGAATGCTCTCTCTGGACATTACACGGGCAGCACTCTGCAGGCAACTGCAGAGGGCCAGAGACCTCACGGCAGGTCCTATTAAGACCCCTGGCCAGGAGAGGTGGCTCACACCTGTAATCCTAGCTCTCTGGGAGGCCGAGGCGGTCGGATTGCTCAAGGTCAGGAGTTCAAAACCAGCCTGAGCAAGAGCGAGACCCCGTTTCTACTAAAAATAGAAATTAGTTGGCCAACTAAAAATGTATAGAAAAAATTAGGCTGGGCGAGGTGGCTCACGCCTATAATCCTAGCTCTCTGGGAGGCCGAGGCGGTCGGATTGCTCAAGGTCAGGAGTTCAAAACCAGCCTGAGCAAGAGCGAGACCCCGTTTCTACTAAAAATAGAAATTAGTTGGCCAACTAAAAATGTATAGAAAAAAATAGGCTGGGCGAGGTGGCTCACACCTGTAATCCTAGCTCTCTGGGAGGCCGAGGCGGTCGGATTGCTCAAGGTCAGGAGTTCAAAACCAGCCTGAGCAAGAGCGAGACCCCGTTTCTACTAAAAATAGAAATTAGTTGGCCAACTAAAAATGTATAGAAAAAATTAGGCTGGGCGAGGTGGCTCACGCCTGTAATCCTAGCTCTCTGGGAGGCCGAGGCGGTCGGATTGCTCAAGGTCAGGAGTTCAAAACCAGCCTGAGCAAGAGCGAGACCCTGTCTCTACTATAAATAGAAAGAAATTAATTGGCCAACTAATATATATAGAAGAAATTGGCTGGGCATGGTGACGCATGCCTGTAGTCCCAGCTACTTGGGAGGCTGAGGCAGGAGGATCCCTTGAGCCCAGGAGTTTGAGGTTGCTGTGAGCTAGGCTGATGCCATGGCACTCACTCTAGCCTGGGCAACAAAGCGAGACTCTGTCTCATAAAAAAAAAAGAAAAAAGAAAAAATTAGCCCGGCATGGTGGCGCATACCAGTAGTCCCAGCTACTTGGGAGGCTGAGACAGGAGGATCTCTTGAGCCCAGGAGTTTGAGGTTGCTGTGAGCTAGGCTGACACCACAGCACTCAAGCCAGGGCAACAGAGTGAGACTCTGTCTCAAACAATAAAAAAATAATAATTAAAAAAATATAATAATAAAAAAATAAAGACCCCTGAACCAGAGAATCATGAGGATCTCTTTCAAATCCAGGTTCTGAGGTCTGCCAGCCTGGACTGATGGCAGGGTGGATGGTTCCGTGGCTCCTGCTGTGAGCCAGATGGAGAACCTGCGTTCCTCTATCTCCAAGCCCAACTCCACCCAGCTGGGATGTCACTGCCCCTTGTAAGGGCCCCTGGTTTCTTGAGCCATTACCAGAGATACAGCTTCTTTTCTTTTGTTGCCAGAGGCCGAAGCAGGAACTCCGTGCCCATGTCCCAGTTTCCCTTTCTATAAAACTGAGTGCTCCCCCTCTCTAAAAGAGCAGTTGGGCCCAGAGAGTTCACATGACTCACAAGGTGACACAGGGTTCACACTCTGCCGTGGAGTTCCCAGGCATGGCCAGCAAGCTGGGGTCTAGGACCAGGCTTCTCAAAGATGGGCCTTGGCCTGCCTGCATCAGAATGATCTGGGGGTAATGGCTAAACAGGAAGATTCTGATCTCTTTCTCCCTCCCTTCCTGGATTCTGATTCAGCAGTTCTGGGGCCCGGAACTACCCACCATCACCCACCAAAAAGAAAATAAAGTTTCCTAATTCCTAGGCTCCCAGGTGGGAGCCGGAGAAGCCGCTCCGCAGGGTGGGGCTGGGGCACTTTGCAGCCAGCCGGGGGTGAGCTGCAGCTTCCCTGAGGGACCCTCCCTGCGGGCTTGCAGCTGGGGACACGGCACCAGCACCCCAGTGTGGGGTCACAGTGCACCTCCCACTCCGTGCCTCAGAGAGCCAGAGGGAGGCTTCTCTGGCATCTGAGTCTGAGCCTCGGGCCCCATGGGAGGCCATGAGGGACAGCTGGGGACAGTGAGACACTGCCCTCGCATACACCCCTCCCTCTGGCACACAGTAGAAAACACACAATGAAGCTTTTCTTCTTCCCCTCCTCCCGCGGGCAGTTCCACCAGTCCCGGGAGAAGCCTAAGGGCTTTCAAGTGTCTGTCCCAGCTGGGCCCAGGGGCCCGGCCTCAAGCCAGCTGGGGCAGGAGGGGAGCTGCATCAGGCTCTGCATCTGACAGAACCACTGGGAAAGACCTATCGCCAGGGCCACCTGTCTTGACCCCTCCCTCTGGTACTCCCTAAATGGCCCCCAACCCGACCCAGCAGGGCCCCAGACTCCACTGCGACCCAAAAGGCACGCCTGGTCACTGAGGCCTCTGTTCAGGGGGTGCTCGCGCTTCTCCTCCTGTGCCCCCGGACCCAGCCTGCATCTGACCAGTGACAGGGCACTCTTAATGAAACCCAAACCGAAACCACTGTCTGAGGGCCAAGAGGCCTGGAGGGCCACCAGAACACAGGGTTCTGCTGGAGCTGAGGTCTGGCCCGAGGCGCCGTAGGAACAAAGAGAGCAGCTCCATGTTTCATGATTTCTCAAAACTGAGGAAACTAAAGATAATGAGACAGCTAAAAGAGCTCTAGAGGGTGAGGGTTTCCTGCAACTGCCAGCGTGGGGGTGAGGGTGGGGAACTTCCCCATGCCCAGGACAGGGCAGTGCTGCACGTGGTCAAAACACAGGCCTATCCCGGAGATCACGGGGCCAGCGTCTGCTGTCTCCCTGCCCATCCGGGGACCGGCTCTTCCCCAGATGTCGCAGCACTCTCCAGAAGACGCCCATCTGTCACAGCAGGAGGGGAGTGGCTGCTGGGGGCTCTTGGGTAGGACCAGAGGCACAGTAAGACTGGTGGCCTCTCCACGTTGTCTCAGTCCCAGCTGGGAGGCCTGGGCTGGTTCTATGTCCTCGCTTGTTAATCCCTGCCCAGTCAAGGCCCCTGCATTCGTCTGGTTTGAGTTTGTTTCTTTTAGCTCTCCCCTTCTCTCCCTCCTCCCAATCCCAGGCCCCCTTAATTCAATCGTGCTCCCAGGGCCAGGCCTGTGGAGTCCAGCCCAGAGTCAGACCTGTGAATGCCTAGTTTGAACAAGCGGGAACATGCACCAACAGCTCTAAGAGGGAGGACATTGCCAGGGGTCATTCTGGAGGCAGACATTAATTTTCACTGAGGAGGCTGGGCTGGCTTCACTGAGGAGAGGGCAGCTAGGCTAAGCTTTCCATCCATTCATTCACTCAAAAACTTTTGTTTTTAATTTTGACACAGGGTCTCGCTCTGTTGTCCAGGCTGGAGTGCAGAGGGGTGATCATAGCACACCATAACCTCCAGTCCTGGGCTCGAGCAACCCTCCTGCCTGAGCCTCCCAAGTAGCTGGGATTACAAGCATGAGCCACCCCACCCCATCTCTACAAAAAATAGAAAAATTAGTTGGGTGTGGTGGTGCACCCCTATAGTTCAAGCTACTCGGTAGGCTGAGGCAGGGTGATCACTCGAGCCCAAGAACTTGAGGCTGCAGTGAGCTATGATCGCCCGACTGCACTCCAGCCTGGGCGACAGAGTGAGACCCCGGTCTCTGAATTAAAAAAATCAAAACAGCATTTAATAAGGGCCACCTATGTGCCAGGCACTGTTCTGCAAGCTGGAATACAATCATAAACAAAGTTTCTTCCCCTGAGTGGCCACAGTCTGGTTGAGGGAGAAAAACGAAAAGCAAATAGACAAGTGAATATACAGCAGTCACAGGGTGACAGAACCAGGGAGAATAACAAAGCAGGGGAGGGGGGCAGAGAGCGCAGGGTGGGCTGTGGCTCTGTCTAGGAGGGGTAGTCAGGCCAAGACTATCCAACACGGTGAAATTTGAGCAGAGGCTGAAGGAAGCGAGACAGTGAGCCCTGTGGCCATCCAAGGTGACAGGGTTCTAGTGAGAGCTGCAGAAAGGCCAAGAGATGGGCCTGTCTTGGAGTGTTTGAGGAATAGCAATGGCCCCTGCGACAAGGCGGAATGAGCAAGGTGAAGGTGGTAAAGGATGAGCTGGGGACGGGCAGACACACAGGGCCCTGTCACCATTCATGGAGAGATGGGAAAGCCCTGGAGGGGTCTGAGCAGAGAAGTGACTCGTTTCTGCTCTAGATCTGCAGTTTCATTCAGGTTGCTGTGCTGAGAACGCTTTGGGGGTACAGAGGCAGAGGGGAGCAGTCGATTCAGGAGGCTGGGTGAGAGGGGACCTGGTTGGCCCAGGGTGGTGGTGGAGGGGAGAAGAGTTCAGGTTTTGGATATATTTGGAAGGGGAGCTTTGAAGATGCCACAGAATTTGATGCGTAGAGATGGAAGGAGGAAGGCAAAGCCTGACAGGTCAGACAGACGGTCAGAAAGAGTTCAGGGCTTGGGGTTGGGGGGTGAAACCGGACAGGGCAGGTCTGCAGGAGTGTGGGAGGGCCGCAAAGGCCCTGGGTGGGGGGTGTGGATGCCATTCTGTAGGCAGTGTGGTTTGGGAGAAGGGGACACCTGCTCAGAGCAACACCTTGGAGACCACCAGGCAGAAGAGAAAAAGCTGGGTCAGTGGGGAGGGCAGGCTGTTCTGAACACTCAGGCTGCAGCTCTCCAAAGTCATGGAGGCCTGCAGAAAGGAAAGGACCCTGTGTGCCTCCTGCCAGGCTGCGTAGTGGATGGCCCAGCTCACTGACTCTACGCAGCCTTCATTCAGGCCACGGGAAGAGGGGCACTCATTCAAGGACCCTGGTCAGCCCCTGCACCCTTGACATCAAGCCAGTGGATCTCACTCGCCCAGGTAAGGGGTTTTCCTCCTGCAAAAGTAAGCAAGGTCTGTCCCAGGACAGCTGCTTTTACTGGGCTTGGGGGCCAAGAAAGATCGTCTGGGCCTAACAGTGGAGGGAGCTCAGTCCGGCAAGGAGGGCTGTGGCATCTAGGACTGTCCACCCTCCCGGGAGGGCCGCTATCCCCCTCTCAGCTCTGTAAGACACGTCCAGTCACCTCTCCTGTGCAGACAGTCTTCCCTCAAGGCCTGTTCTGCAAAACCCCACAACTACCACTGAGAAGGCAAAGGACAACTGAGGCATGAGGCAGGGGCACATGTGGGAGCACCCCATATTCCTGATCCCAGACTCTCAGGCTTACTCTGCCCCTCCCCAGGAGCTTGCATGCCCCGCCCCCTGCCCCAGCTTGGGGCCCTGTTAAATAGATTTAAAATCTGTTCACACTCGCCTTTCCCCTTCTCCTGGAGAACAGTGACCAGATCCTGCTCATATCTGTGACCCCACAGTCCCCAGCCAGGGCAGCTAGGTGCTCACTGGATGAAGGAAGAGATGTGGGGTTTCCTGCTGGGAGGCGGGTGGGACAGACCTAGGGGGCAGGAGTGGAAGGACACACGGAAGCTCCAGGAGTCTGGCCAGCGCCATAGACCCACCCTCTGGCCCATCCCAGGCTACAGAAGGAGCGATTGCTAACATTTCCTGAGCACCCACTGTGAGCCAGGCCCCATGCACTTTATGTGCCATTTCATTCGATCCTCACAGGAGCCCTGTGAAGTAGGCACTATCACCATCTCCATTTTACAGATGCAAACAACCAAGGCACAGAGGGGTTATTTGTCCAAGGTCACACGGCTACTAAGCAACAAAGCTAGGATTCAGAAGCAGCTTTGTCCGACCCCACGTACTACGTCCTTAGCTACTACACCCACTGTCTCCCGGGCCCCTCAGAGCCCCAAGTGCACGTGTCTAATGTCAGGTTAGCCCAGGGCCACTCTCCATTGGGCTCAGTGATCCCAATCCTAGGACAATTATAGTCATGTTTGAGGAAAGAATTGTTAAACACCAGTGATGATTATTATTGATGATAACACCAGGAAGAACCCCTCTCCCAGCCATTGCTTAATGTTTCCACCATCTGCTTTTCAGCCCCCAGACAGAAGCCTCTATTTATGGTCCTCCTAGCTACACCTCCAAGTTGGAAGTGCACATGTGCTCTCCCCTCCCATCATGCCCGATCCCACCCGGTGCCCCTCCCTCTCCATCCTTCCTGGAGGCACCCGAGTGCATCAATACCTGCCCATTTCCCCCTCCGGTTTCCTGCTAATATCCCCTCTCCCTTCCAGAAGCCAGCAGCCTCTCCCACAAGGGACCGGACTGATTGTTCCCAGACCATGGAGGGGCAGGGTCTGGAATTCTGATTCCAGACACACCCCTCTGCTCTGCAAATTTGGGGAGTTGATTCCAAGGCTACCCTGAAATCCAGACATAGGCAAGCCCATAGCAATACTGAATTCTGAAGAAGCTCTCTGAGTATTCCAATTTCAGAGTTTTGGAAACTCCCAAATCTCAAGTTCTAGGAATCCCCAAACCCTCAAGTTTCTTTGATAGTGATCTTGGGTATTCTGAACTCAGGAATTCTGATTCCAGTTCCTTATGGAAACTTCCATCTTCTATGTCCCCGGGCTGTCTGTATTCCTTTAAACTTGTCAATTTTGAAAGCTAGAAGTAGATTTAAAAATCCTTCCCCAGTCAGGGATATGAAGTTCCCAGAAATGTTGTGGGTAGAAATGTTTTGTTGTTTTTTTTAAAAAATCCCAGGCCGGGCGTGGTGGCTCACGCCTATAATCCTAGCACTCTGGGAGGCCTAGGCGGACGGATTGCTCGAGGTCAAGAATTCGAAGCCAGCCTGAGCAAGACCCTTTCTCTAGTAAGAATAGAAAGAAATTAATTGACCAACCAAAAATATATACACACAAAAAAATTAACCGGGCATGGTGGCTCATGCCTGTAGTCCCAGCTACTTGGGAGGCTGAGGCAGAAGGATTGGTTGAGCCGAGGAGATTGAGGTTGCTGTGAGCTAGGCTGATGCCATGGCACTCACTCTAGCCTAGGCAACAAAGTAAGACTCTGTCTCAAAAAAAAAAAAATCCTACATATGAAAATATTAAATCTCATTATTTTAATACTATTAATATTTTCAGAGCAATGGTAACTTGGAGGAGTA
Source organism: Microcebus murinus (assembly GCF_040939455.1). Classification (NCBI taxonomy): domain Eukaryota; kingdom Metazoa; phylum Chordata; class Mammalia; order Primates; family Cheirogaleidae; genus Microcebus; species Microcebus murinus. Next base: position 88,777,312 of record NC_134111.1, on the reverse strand, counting down.
TTATCTACAATGTGACCAACATTTGGGACAGTAAAGATGTGAATACCCCAAAAGGCACAAGCACAAAGATGCCCCCCCCCATGTTTTTTTAGTTTTTCTGCCCACTTGGCCTTTATATCTCCATTTCTTAGACTGAGTGTGAGTGGGATCCTGGGCCTGAAGCTTCTGGAAGTATCTGGGGAGGTCTGGGGAGGAGGGGGTGAATTGCACAATGTCTTCTCCAGAAGCTCAGGAAATTCCCAGGCTTACGCCTTCCCTACAACCTGGCCTGTAGCCAGGGCTCCCACAGTTCCCATCCCCAACATCGCTGTCCCTGAACTGGGGCTTGAGGTCCTGCCCCAAGGCCCCCCTGCTAGTCGAGGAAGGGGACAGGAGCCCTGGGAGCCCGTCCTCTCCTGGTGCCTTCCTTGCCTCCCAGTGGCTCTGTGGCAGAACAGTGCAGGTTACCAGCCTGGCCTGGGCCCAGGAAGGAAGGGGCAGAGGGAGGTGGAAAGGAAGAGTGAGGAGGGGGAGGGACTGATGGGGACAAGTCCTCGGAGGTCCAGCAGAGTCACTCTGGTCAGATTTCACAGCCTGGGGCTTCCACACGGGCCAGGGTGGGAGTTAGAAGGAAAGGGACAGACTGAACTACAGGGTTGGGACTCCTGCTTGGGACGGAAGAACTGACAGAGTAGTGGGACGCTGGGTGAGGGGGAGAGGGACGGGGACACGTGGGAGGAGTTGGCGGTTTCAAACGCCAGTTAGATGACCGGAGGCACTCCTTCTCTCCTGCACTAACCCACCGGGCCGACCTCAGCCCCTGACCGGGACCGCCTTGCCAGCCCGGGTTCCTGCACTACGGCCCCCTTTTCCAGCTGGTCTCCAGCGGCTCTCTGGCGCTTTTCCCCAGAGGCAGTCTCACACCCGCTGCCCCGGCCAGCCCGGCCCGCCTCCGCCTCCCCTAATCCTCCTTCCCCAGCACATCTCAATACTCCTGCCTCCCAACTCCCCCAGTGCCCCAACTCCCCCAGTGCCCCAACTCCCCCAGTGCCCCCAACTCCCCCAGTGCCCCCAACTCCCCCAGTGCCCCAACTCCCCCAGTGCCCCCAACTCCCCCAGTGCCCCCAACTCCCCCAGTGCCCCAACTCCCCCAGTGCCCCAACTCCCCCAGTGCCCCCAACTCCCCCAGTGCCCCCAACTCCCCCAGTGCCCCAACTCCCCCAGTGCCCCAACTCCCCCAGTGCCCCCAACTCCCCCAGTGCCCCCAACTCAGTGGCTTCTCTAGCCCGTCTCCCCGATCCCTGTCCTCTGGCCCTGGACCCCTCAACCCAAACCGGGTCCTAACCTTATGCCTTCTCCCAGCCCCGCTTCCCAGCGCGCCCGCCTTCCCGAGCCCGCATCCCGCCAGCCGGCACTAACCCGATTCGGAAGAGCAGCCGCTGGCTGCGCGCCATGAGCAGGCGGCGGGGGGCCCGCAGCGCTCGGGAGCCGCGGGGGCTCAATAGCAGGACGAGGACGAGCAGCAGCAGCCAGGAGCCTGCGACCCACAGCCACCCCGACCAGTCCTGCCAAGCCATGCTGGGGGCAGCGCCCGCGGCCTGCCGGGGGCGGGGCGGTCGTTGCTAGGCGACGGCCCGCCCCCAGCGGGAACCTACCATAGGGCTGGGCCGCGAGGCTGCCAGGCTGGGGGCTTGCGGGCGTTCCGGCCCCGCCCCCGCCCCGCCCATTGGCTCGCCCTTGGACTCACCTCTTCGCCTCCCCCTGTGGGGCGCAAGGCCAGAATGCCACCGGGCTGGGGGCGGCCTGGCTCCGCCCCGGCCTGCCGGCCAGGAGGCGGGGCTGCAGCGGCCTCGGACCTGCGCTAATCCGGTTACACAGTCGCCTGAGTCCTGGGAAGGGACAGAATCTGGCAGCCCGCCCTGCCCCCTTCACCCTCCAGGGGACTCGGGAGAAGCCCTATGGTGGTCTTTCTGGCAGGAACCTTAGACCCATAAACTTTTTCATTGGGAAAGACCGTTAAGAGATCTTCTGGGTCAGCTGCCATTCGTATATTTATTCATTCACTGAATTACTTTTCTAGCTTCTTCTCTGTGCCCGGCTGCGCTCTGCCAGGCTCTGAGGATGCAAGGGTCAAAGACACACGGACAGCAAGAAAGACTTTTTTAAAAGACACACAGTCTGCATTCCTGGAGTCTACAGTCTAGAATCTGTTGGGGAGACAAATCAAATAAGCATACACACTTGTATGTATGTGTGATGGCAAATTGCGGTGCTATAAAGGAAGCAAAGAGAGCAGGCAATGGTATGGTGCACAGAGAGCCCAGCCTAGATGGAGGAGGTGACCTGCCCCAGCAGGTGACATGTAAGCTGTGCCCTGAAGGACAAGAAGAGGCCTCAGAGACTCGGGGGTGACTTGACCAAGGTTGTGCAGCAGTGGGTGGCAGAGACAGGTCTAGAGCCAAGGCACTCTGACTCCCAAGCCCAGTGTGATTTCCACATCACCACCAGCCCTGTCGTGCTGCCTTCCTGATGGGTTCCAGAATCTGCTAAGATCAGTGGCATGGAAGTAGATGTGAGGGTAGGTGTGAAATCTACAAATTTGGGCACACAGGAGCCAGGGCTGGGCTCCTTCTGGCTCCAGCCCTAGCCCTGGCCGGGTACAGGAAGGGGAGGAAGTGCTGCAAACAGGCTTGCTGTGCTCCTGCTGGGAGATGATTGGGGTTGGTGGGGTTGGAAGCTGGTAAGGCAATGCTCTTTTTTTCTTCCCTGCTTCCTGCACTCTGGCCTGAAAAAGGCTAGATATCCTGACCCTCAGTCACACCTTTTCTCCCTGTCTCTGAGGCACGTGGATTAGATATTTGGATGTAAAGGCTGAGTCTCTAGTGTGGAGAGTGTATAACTATAGGATCATTACGCACAGTGCATTGAAGGCTTCATCCTCTCCTGTCTTGCTTACCCACTCCAAAAAAGCCAGAGGATGTGTTAAATTATTCCCAAACGGAATTCTAGTTCCAACATCTAATTCTGGGTTTAATCCAGAAAACACAGGCAGACATAGAGTTTCTCTTATTTGGGAACATCTTGATGGATGGAGCCTGTGGCCTGCTCCTGCCCTGTCTCCTTGCCTGTAAGTCAGCTCCTTCTGAGAAAACTGATCAGCTAATAATTTGCAGAAGGCCCTTTGGAACGCAAATGTTTGTGTCTCTGTGTCTATACATGCAAAGCAAAGAATTATGGAGCATCATCAAAAGTCACTGTGAACACACCTTCTGCAGGTAAGGCTGTGTCAAGCATTATATCAAGAAATTAAAACGCAGTCCCTGTAATCTGAAACAGGAAATGCAGGCCCAGGCACAAGCCTGTAGAGAACAGAGAAGACTGAACCCTAAGCCGCAAGCCATACACAAACGGTAACAAGGCTATAGATAATAAATCCAAAATGCATGTTATGAAATGTATGGAGTCAAGGCAGGACTGGAGATGAGGTGAGAGGGTGGGTGTTTTAGGGGATTTGCACAGGCTCAGAGAGTGATACCCTTCTCTCCTGGAGTGTTCTGGAAGACTGCTTCAAATCTGCTTTAGTTTCACCTTCTCTGCCATAAGAATCTTCTGTCCTAGCCAGACTGAGGCCTCATTCTTCATCCCTCTCCTGCACTTTATATTCAATTACACCTAACTACTTGTAGTTACCTGAGCCCACCATACAGTTTCACACCCCCGTGCCTTTGCACATGCTGTGCCCGCTGCCTGGAGTGCCATTCATCCTCTGTTTCCTCAAGACTTAGATTGAGTGTGCTCTCTTCAAGAAAACTTTTCTTGAAGCCTCCCACATGCTGTATGGGCTTAAGCATGTCCCCTTTGTGCCAATGCTGGTCTTACACATGCTTTCATCATTCAATGCAATACCCATGCCTTATTTTTCCATTCACATGTCTAACTCAGAGTCTACAGTCTTGAAGACTTTACTGACCTCCTTAAGAGTAGGGACTTTGGAGTGTAGTGGCTCACACCTGTAAGCCCAGCGTTTTGGGAGGCCAAGGCACAAGGATTGCTTGAGGCCAGGAGTTTGAGGCTGCAGTGAGCTATAATGATGGCACTGCACGCTAGCCTGGGTGACAGATTGAGACCCTGTCTCAAAGAGTGAGGGAAAGGTGGGGTGGGGAGAGATGGGGGTTAGCCACAGGTTGGTTAATGGATACAAAAGTACAGCTAGCTGGGAGGAATAAGCTCTAGTGTCCTATAGCACTGTAGGGTGACTATAATTAACAATGTATTGCATCTTTTCAAATAGCTAGAGGAGTGGATTTTGAATGTTTCCAACACAAAGAAATGATAAATGTTTGAGGTGATGGATATGCTAATCACTCTGATTTGATCATTATGCATTGTATAGATGTATCAAAATATCACACTGTACCCCATGTATAAGTATAATTATCTCCTGTTAATTAAAAATAATAAAAGCAAAAAAAGAGTAGGACAATGATTTAATTTATTCATCTTCAACTCTTCAGTGTCTGGCATGGTGCCAGATACATATTAGATACTCACAAATATCCTTTGAAATGTCAAATTCCTAACCATAGCCCACAAGGCCCCTGCTTGCTAGGGCCGAGCCTGTCTCTTCAACCTCCTCCCTCTTGTCCCCAGGGACCAGCCACACTGCTCCTCAAAGCCAACCTCATTCCCACCTCAGGGCCTTTGCTCATGCTCCTTCCACTTGGAACACTCTTCCCTCAATTCTTTGAACAGGTAGAAGCTTCTCGTCTGTTGGGCCTCACATGCCAACCCCTCCATGCTGAAAATAATCTGTATCTTGAACTGAGTGGTGATTTCATAGCATATACCAGTGGCTCTCAACAGGAGTGATTCTGTCTCCCAGGAGACATTTGGCGATGTCTGAGACATTTTTGACTGTCACAACTGAGTAGGGAGGGGTGCTACTGGCATTTAGTGGGTAGAGGATAGAGATGCTGCTGAACAGTGCACAGGACAGGCCCCTACAACAAAGAATTATTGTGTCCCAAATGTCCACAGTACAGAGATTGGGAAACTCTGGCCTTCGCAAATGTAAGAACTCACCAAGTTGTACACGAGGATTTGTGCACTTTACCATGTGTAAGTTATACATCAAATTAAAGACAAAATGGGCCGGGCGCGGTGGCTCATGCCTGTAATCCTAGCTCTCTGGGAGGCCGAGGCGGGTGGATTGCTCAAGGTCAGGAGTTCAAAACCAGCCTGAGCGAGAGCGAGACCCCGTCTCTACTATAAATAGAAAGAAATTAATTGGCCAACTGATATATATATAAAAAATTAGCTGAAAAAAAAAAAAAGACAAAATGTTACCCCCTTTGAGAGGCCTTCCCTGACTACCTCTCTATTATTTAATATATTACTTACATTACTCTACCTACTTCCTCTTAACACTTTTCACAATCCGCCATTATCTTGTGGGTCTTGACTGTCACCTCCACTGGAATGTAAGCCCCATGGAGTCAGGGAGGGACCCGAGTTTGCATCGGTGTGTTCCCAGTGGGGTGTTAAAAGCCTGGCCCAGAGCAGTTAAGCATTTGCTGAGTAAGACCTGAATGACACAAACAAAGAATGGATGAATGACACTTTATCTCTTGCCACTGAGCACTGTGACTGTGGGAAGACTGGAACCCTCCTGTTCTGACCAGTGGGTTCGTTCCCTGCAGGAGAGTTGTGCGGACCAAACCCCACTCAGGAGGCCGATCCGAACAGGAGTTAGCACAGGTCCGGGGGGTGGGGGGGGCAGCCTCATAGAATCAAGGACAGCTACAGGAGAGCCATGTTTGAGGAATCTGCACACTCCAGGTCTTTGGCTCCTCCCCTGAGCAGCTTGGGGGAACTGCTGAGGCCAAGGTTTGCCTCTTCGACTCTCTTAGGAGAGACCCATTAATAACCCCAGTCAGGTGACTGCCAGTCATGTAGGTCTGGCCTGTGGCATGGTGGTTTTAGAGCTTCGCTCACAAAGGGCAAGCTCCCTTCCAGGTTCCCAGGGTGGGGTTGGGGTTCTCTTGTCTGCCTTTTGTTGCACCTGCCAGCCTGGGCTGCCTATCCCTGGTGTCTGAATCTTGCCTTCCCTACTGGCCTGGGAGATTCCCTTAGAATGGAGAGGCTGCCTTCATCTCTGCATCATGGCTCAAGCTTGATGACTGGTGCTTGGCTGGCATTCAGGAAATCATTGGTGATGATGATGGTGAGGATGATGATGGCAACGACGTCGATGACGACACAGTCATGAAGGAGCTGAGATGGTTGGAGCTGTTTGAATGTTAGAGAAAAGAGACATCTTGTTGGACCAGGGTGGAGAAATTAGTTCAGTCTAGAAAAGTTAACCCAATGCAGAAGTGGTGGCTGGGATAATCTGGCCTGTGCTCAGCCTGGCCCCATTCACGTCAGTCCGCACCCTCATCTGTTGCCCCGACCCGAGGCTCAGCATCCTGTCATTGCGGACTCCCCTCCGAGCCATTGTGCTGTACGCTCTGTAACCCTGGTTTGGTTGGAAATAAATTCCCCCTACATCCTCTGCCTTCTCAGAGAGCTCCCACCCTGCCCTGGATTAACTGAATATAAACCCCAGCTTCTATTCCCTCTCTACCTCTGCCACTGTCCTGCCTCGCACAGGGGAAAGCTTCAGCCTCCTACGCTGCCACAGCTCCAGGTTGGAAAGGAATGTGCTAGTTCTAGTCCAGGCCAAGACCATTGCTTTTCCTGCCTCATGTAAAAACTTCTGTCCACCTCTCCTCATCAGTCCCACGCACTGACTGAGCCCAGAGTATCTGAAGAGTTGGACACTTGTTTTGCGTTTTCCTGCTTGATTTGTGCCATCGGGTAATTCCAACAAGCATGGGCTATTCAACATCTTAGCTCAGCAGTTTTCAACCTTAGGGAGCCGAACAACCACTGAAGGAGCTTGTGAAAATGCAGAATCCTGGGTCCTCCTCCAGAGATTCAGACTCAGTAGGTTCAGCATTTTGCATAGGGGATATTGAACTCTGCCTTGTCCTCAGTTCCTGACCTCAATGCCAAGGTCTTCAATGTAATTCAGCAGCTCACATGGTCATGCCTTAGATTCACCTGAAACTTCTCTGCCTCTGAAAACCTAAACTCTGATGTTCTTTTACCTGACCCTCATCCCCAGTACACATGGTCCTCCATCTCCAGCCCCTCAAACCATTTGTTTTCTGCCAGCCCTTCAGCCCCTCTTGCCCATATTTGGACTTGGGTTCAATCCCTTGAACCACTCACTAGCTGTAGCTTCTTCACCCCCATTTGCTCCAACCTTAGCCTCCCAACCTCCACACTTGCCTGTACCAACCTGACAATCACCACTTCTGCTCCCCAGTCATGGGCAGGGTTGGAGACAGCTACTATCCCGTGTGACTCAGGACCACTACCATTCAGGCCTTACTGGGGCCCCAACACCAATGCTGAGTAGTACTTGCATTTTGCTGAGGTCTCTTCTCATCATCCGTAGTTGTCATTCCAAACCACAGGCCCTAACTTCATTTCCTTCACTTTCAGCTAATACCCTTCTTACAGAAAACAATTTCTATGCCCATTCACCTCTCTATGAATTTTGCTACTTACATATGAATTTTTAGAGGAAGTGCTATCAGCCCCTCTTGCTCATATCTTTAAGCAGTGTTTCTCCTGGCCACCACTTTTCCTCACCCTATGAGCTACCTCGAGTATCTCCCTGCCTTAAAACTTCCCTTGACTTTGGTCCCCTTTCTAGTCCCTGTTCTGCTTTTATCTTAACACGACCTAGTTTCCTGAAAGGCTGTCTCCATGGGTGTGGTAAATTGTGTTTGGCTTCTCAGTTCTTCATCTCTCCCTATAAACACACCCTTCACTGCGTGACTATGCACCATTTCAATGGAGCCAGATGTATTTCCCCACACCATTGACGTCGCTGATCTAAGGAAGAGGATAGGCACGTGTAGCTGACCTGGATCCCACCCACCGTGGAAGCCAACCCAGCCAGGCAGAGCCCAGCCTAGATCACCTGCCCACACATGCATGAGTGACAAATACATGCTTATTGCTGTGTGCTTCTCAGCTTTGGATTGGCTTGTTACACAGCATTATTGCAACAATAGCTGACAGAGACAGTGGGAAGAATATTAATGGTGCTGGAAGGCATGGTGCACGGAGGACTGACTACTTACAAAAATGCAATTTAGACCTGAATCTACCAAAACAAATACCAGTTGAATTAGAGCGTTAAGGATATAAAATTAAACCATACAAAATTAGAAGGAAATGAAATACATGTTCAATCTCTGGATAGCAGAGGACTTTCTGAGGCAATAAAAGTGTTAGTCTAATTTTCTTTAATATGCATATGCATATTAAAGAAATGCATATGCATTTATATGCATATGCATATAAAGAGCATATTTCTTTAATATGCTCTTTTTGGGTTTTTTTGAGACAGAGTCTTGCTTTGTTGCCCAGGGGAGAGTGAGTGCAGTGGCATCAGCCTAGCTCACAGCAACCTCAAACTCCTGGGCTCAAGGAATCTTCCTGCCTCAGCTTCCCGAGTAGCTGGGACTACAGGCATGGGCCACCATGCCCAGCTAATTTTTTCTATATATATATTAGTTGGCCAACTGATTTCTTTCTATTTATAGTAGAGACGGGGTCTTGCTCTTGCTCTTGTTCAGGCTAGTTTTGAACTCCTGACCTCAAGCAATCCGCCCGCCTCGGCCTCCCAGACTGCTAGGATTACAGGCGTGAGCCACCATGCCTGGCCTATATTACTCTTTTTTTAAATTTTTTTATTTTAGCGTATTATGGGGGTACAAGTGTTAAGGTTACATATATTGCCCATGTCCCCCTCCCCCCCATATTACTCTTAAACTCAGTAAAAAGGCAACTGAAGACCTAACAAAGGAAAGAATTACTCTTTTAGCTACTTTAAAACTTCAAACCTCTATATGCTAAAAAAAAAAAAATGAACAAAAGAAAAAGCCAAAAATAATATGGAAAATATTTGCTCAAATTTGTCAAAGACTTAATCTACTTAATATAAAAAGACCTTAAATAAATGAGAAAACATAATCACCCCAATTAACAAAGGGATAAATGACTAATAAATATGAAAAAATGTTAAAACTCAAAAGAATCAAGAAAATTCAAGTAAAACAATGAGATTTGATTTTCACCTAGCCAAATAGCAAAGATTAAACACAAGAATAAAATTTTGAACGTTTAAGAATATAGGAAGATGAATATTGATAACATTGTTTGTTGGGGCATCAATTCCTACAGTTTTCTTAGAAAGCAATTACCAATACATAGCAAGACCTTAAAAATGTTCATTTCCCCCCAGGCATGGTGGCTCATGCCTGTAATTCTAGAACTCTGGGAGGCCGAGGTAGGCGGATCACTAAAGGTCAGGAGTTCGAAACTAGCCTGAGCAAGAGCAAGATCCCATCTCTACTAAAAATACAAAGAAATTAATTGGCCAACTAAAAATATAGAGAAAAAATTAGCCAGGCATGGTGGTGCCTGCCTGTAGTCCCGCTACTTGGGAGGCTGAGGCAAGAGGATTGCTTGAGTCCAGGAGTTTGAGGTTGCTGTGAGCTAGGCTGACATCACGGCACTCTAGCCAGGGCAACAGAGTGAGACTCTGTCTCAAAAAAAACAAAAACAAAAAAAATGTTCATTTCCTTTGACTCAGTAATTCTGTTTTAGGGATCTGCCCAAAAGGTAAAATTTGAAATGCACACAAAACTTTAAGGCCACAGAGGTTCAGCCCAGGGTTACTGGTAATGGTAAGACTCTATAAAACAACCTAGAGGTCCTGCAACAAGAGTTAGGTTCTCTGGACCTCTGTGTTGCTTTAGAATGGTGTTTAAAATTAGAATCCAGGCCGGGCGCGGTGGCTCACGCCTGTAATCCTAGCTCTCTGGGAGGCCGAGGCGGGTGGATTGCTCAAGGTCAGGAGTTCAAAACCAGCCTGAGCAAGAGCGAGACCCCGTCTCTACTATAAATAGAAAGAAATTAATTGGCCAACTGATATATATATGAAAAATTAGCCGGGCATGGTGGCGCATGCCTGTAGTCCCAGCTACTCGGGAGGCTGAGGCAGAAGGATCGCTCGAGCCCAGGAGTTTGAGGTTGCTATGAGCTAGGCTGACGCCACGGCACTCACTGCCTGGACAACAAAGCGAGACTCTGTCTCAAAAAATAAATAAATAAATAAAATAAAATTAGAATCCAATGCAACGTGTGATCCTGAATTGGATCCTGCACCAGAGAAAAGGACAATAGGGAATGACTGTCAAAATCAATAAAGACTATGGAGAGGTTATTAGAATCGTATCAATGTTAATCTCCTGATTTTGGTTCTAATACTGTAGTTAAGTAAGATATGAGGATTGAGGAAGCCAGGTGGCAGGTATGGGATCTCTTTGTACTTTTTTGCAAATATTTTAGAAATCAAAAATTACTTCAAAATTTAAAATTAAAAAAAAAATAGAACACACAAAATAGAATTCTGTTCACATGTTGGTAAAGTTTTTTTTTTTTTTAAACAACATGGGGTCTGGGTGCAGTGGCTCACACCTGTAATCCTAGTGCTCTGGGAGGCCAAGACAGGAAGACCACTTGAGCTCAGGAGTTTGAGTCCAGCTTGATTAAGAGTGAGACCCTGTCTCTACTAAAACAAAAAAAAAAAAAAAAAATAGAAAGAAATTATCCGGACAACTTAAAATATATAGAAAAAATTAGCCAGGCATGATGGTGCATGCCTGTAGTCTCAGCTACTCAGGAGGCTGAGGCAGGAGGATCGCCTGAGCCCAGAAGTTTGAGGTTGCTGTGAGCTAGGCTGATGCCACGGCACTCTAGCCCAGGCGACAGAGTGAGACTCTGTTTAAAAAAAAAAAAAAGTCAATAAAAGAACATGGGGTGGCAGGCCCTGTTTGCTAATACCCATTCTCCACCCTCCTTTTTTCCTTGTTAACCCCTATTTTGCCCACTCTTCTCTGAATAGTCACAGCCTTCAAGTGAGTCCCTTCCAGCACTAGTGGGTGGATCTTGATTGATTCAAGCCAACTGGTACACTCATTGCCCAGCCAATCTTTTGGTTGGACCAGGAAGGTGATGCAATTCTTGCTATCAGATAATAACAGCAAATATTTATACAGCACAAATCATGTGCCAGGCACCGTTTGTAGATTCACAGTGCTTTACATAGATTAGCCCTCAGATTTCACAACTCTATGAATCAAATATGATTACAACTCCCATTACACAGATACAGACATTGAGGCACAAAGAAATCAAAGCTCATTGCTCCAGGTCACACAGATGCTAAGATATGGAGGGAAATAGGATGGAGTCTTCCCAGGAAGGTTTTTCTTGTCTTTAGGAAGGGAAATACAGTGATGTGTCACATAATGCAGACATATTCCGAGATGTGTCATTAGGAAATTTTGTAGTTGTGTGAACATCAGGGAGTGTACTTACACAAACCTAGATGGTGTAGCCTGCTACACACCTAGCCTGTATGGTCTAGCCTATTGCTCCCAGGCTACAAACCTGCAGGCGTGTTACTGTTCTGAATACTGCAGGCAACTGAACACAATGGTAAGTGTTTGTGTATCTAAACATGTCTAAACATAGAAAAGGTTCTGTAAAAATACGGTATTATAATCTTATGGGGGCCGGGCGCTGTGGCTCACGCCTGTAATCCTAGCTCTTGGGAGGCCGAGGCGGGCGGATTGCTCAAGGTCAGGAGTTCAAAACCAGCCTGAGCAAGAACGAGACCCCGTCTCTACTATAAACACAAAGAAATTAATTGGCCAACTGATATATATATAAAAAAAAATTAGCCGGGCATGGTGGCGCATGCCTGTAGTCCCAGCTACTCGGGAGGCTGAGGCAGAAGGATCACTCAAGCCCAGGAGTCTGAGGTTGCTGTGAGCTAGGCTGACGCCACGGCACTCACTCTAGCCTGGACAACAAAGTGAGACTCTGTCTCAAAAAAAAAAAAAAAAATAATAATAATAATAATCTTATGGGACAACCACGTATGCGCCCTGTCATGTATCCAGGTCTGTCAGTGATCGAAACTTCGTTTTGCGGCACATGACTGTAATAGGGCTGTGGTCTTTTCTTGCTACAGGGTGCTGTCACCTGCCTGAGGTGCTTGACACTCCAGCAGTCATCCCGGGACTCTTAGGGAGCAGTTTAAGAAGCTATTCCACCATGCTGAAGATGGCGGAGTAGAAATGAGGAGGGAGCCCACGCCCTTCAGAACATAACTGAGCCCCTGAATTCCCCCATCCTGGAATGACCCTGCTCTGGGCTTCTCATTATGTGAGATAATAATTGTCCTTATAATTTAAGCCACTATTAGTTGGATTTTCTGATACATTCAGCCAGAAGCACCCAAACTAGTATTACAGGTAAATTTTACATTTTATTACAAAGTGGAAGACAAAAGCAGGATACAAAACTGGGTAAATTTTGAATAATTGAACCTTTGTAAACAAAAATGCATAGAAAAAAATCCAAAATGTTACCAGTCATAATCTTTGATTGGTGGGCTCATGGGGTATCACCTGCATTTTTTTGTTGTTGTTTTATACTTTTAAAATATTTTCTTGGCCGGGCGTGGTGGCTCACGCCTGTAATCCTAGCACTCTGGGAGGCCGAGGCGGGCGGATCGCTCAAGGGCAGGAGTTTGAAACCAGCCTGAGCGAGACCCGGCTCTACTAAAAATAGAAAGAAATTAATTGACCAACTAAAAATATATATACAAAAAATTAGCCGGGCATCATGGTGGTGCATGCCTGTAGTTCCAGCTACTGAGGAGGCTGAGGCAGAAGGATCGCTTGAGCCCAGGAGTTTGAGGTTGCTGTGAGCTAGGCTGACACCACGGCACTCTAGCTTGGGCAACAGAGTGAGACTCTGTCTCAAAAAATAAATAAAAATAAAATAAAATAAAATATTTTCTGACCTTCTGTAATGAGAATGTGTTACTATTTTACTTTATTAAAACAAAGACAGCAACCCTCCTTGCTGTCTCTACTTTTCACTTTGCATCTAGTCTCAGGCCACTCACCCAGGCTCCCACCTCCACTACCCCGTCCCCATCTTGCTCTGTCCCCTTGAGGGTCAAGCCCATTTGCCACTGTTCAGCCCTTATCCCTGAGCCTCTGGGTGGCAGCTGTGACAGTGCACCATGTCTTCTTCTTCCTTTGCCTTCCCTGCCACAGTCTCTCTGGCTCCTCTCACATCCCAGAGTTCATTCCTTGGCCCTTTTCTCTTGCTCTACGGTTTCACCCTTCCCCTGACTCCACCTACATGTTAATTCAAATGAGAACTGTCCACAGGGGCCTCCCTTTGAGCTGCAAATCTCAATGCCCATTCCCTCTCTGATCAGCTCTGCTTGGACGTCCCAGTCTCTTCTGCTTGATTTGTCCAAAGCTGACCTCTTCATATTCATGTCACCCCCATCTACTCCGAAGTGCCCCCCATCTTGGCAAAGGGTGCCTCCCCCCTGTTTGTCCCATAAAGGGGATTTATAAGAGCACACAATTTGAACTCCTGGCTCCAAAACGCAGCTCTGCTTCTTACTAAGCTGTGTGACCTTGGGCAAGTTACTTAACCTCACTGATCCCCCGTTTCTTCATCTGTATGTCAAGATGAGGAGAGGATCGACTTGCTAGGGTTTTGTGAGGATCACACGAGATAATGCATGCTTGGCTAGCTCTGCACAATGCGCGGCATATAGATGGTCAAGAAATGTTGCCTTAAAAATAAACTGACATCTTCCTTTTCCCACACAGCCAGTTGGTTGTTCTCCTGCTGATCCCACAACCTTCCTACTTCCTGAATTGGTCTCCCCTTCCCACCTCTGTTGCTCCTGGCTTTGCTTTTCATAGCTCTCAGCCCCCTTCACATGGACTCTGGCCACAGGCTTCCCTAATCCAGTGGGGCCCCTCCAACGCTCCCTCTCCTCTAGCTTTCCAGCAGGATTTTTCTGCAATGTTAATCTGAGCACCTCTCTCCCGTGTAAGGTGCTTCCGTGGCTCCTTGCTATCTGTGGAGTACCGTCCCTACTTAGGCAAACCTAGAATCCGCAGCCCCTGAAGCTCTAGCCCTTGCCTACCTCTTTCATCCCCGTCAGGGAGCCCCGCTCGCTCCCGGCCATCTGCTCCAGCAGCACTGACCCTTAGGATGCCGGTTCTCACCGCCCGCCTTGCACCTGCGGCTGCCTCTCTCTGGAAGCTGCTCCCCCCACCCCTAGGTCCCCAGCAAACTCCAACCTCAACACTTACTAATCCTGGGACCATGAGTGAGTCTTTCATAACTTCTCTGGGCCTCAGTTTCCCCATCCATGAAATGGGGTGATAATAGTACCTGTCTCACAGAGTTGTTGTGAGGAAATTAATCATACAAAGCTCTGAGAACACGCCAGGCACGCAGAAAGAACTCAACACTTGTAAGAGATTACTCTGTCCACGCCATCATGAGCTCCATAAGGGCAGGGATTGTACCTATTTTACTCCCAGCTGTATTTGCAGTCCCTGAAACAGTGCCTGGCACATATTAGTCCTTTGAAACGTACAGATGAGCCCTGACTTACAACGGTTTGTCATGTGATTTCTCAACTTTACCATGGCGTGAAATCGATGTGCATTCAGAAGAACCTGTACTTCAAATTTTGAATTTTGATCTTTTCCTGGGCTAGGGATATGCAGTAGGACACTCTCTTGTGATAGTGGGCGGCAGCAGCGAGCCACAGCTCCCGGTCAGCCACCCCGTCACCACCGGGGAAACGACTGATACTCCACGGTGCACTGTGTTGCCTGACGATTTGCCCACGGTGGGCGGTGTAGGTGTTCTGAGCACATGTAAGGTCGGCCAGGCTAAGCTGCCATGTTTGGTAGGTTAGGTGTATTAATGCATTTTCGACTCACGATATTTTCAATTTAGGATGGCTTTGTTTTATTATTTATTTATTTATTTATTGAGACAGTCTCGCTCTGTCACCCAAGTTACAGTGCAGTGGTGTCATCATAGCTCACTGCAACGTCGAACTCCTGGGCTAAAGGGATCCTCACAACCACACCTGGCTAATTTTTCTATTTTTTGTGGAGATGGGGTCTCACTCTTGCTCAGGCTGGTCTCGAATCCTGACCTCAAGCCATCCTCTTGCCTCCACCTCCCAGAGTGCTAGGATTACAAGCGTGAGCCACCACACCCAGCCTTATTGGGCTTTCTTGGGATGCAACCCCATCATAAATTGAGGAGCATCTGTATTTGTCAAATGACCAAATGGACCAACCCTCAGACCTAGCTCCTGGGGGAGGCCTTCTCAAGCCACCCCCTCAGGCTCCAGTAATGACTTCCGCTGCGTGACTCACACGTTCTGTCACTGTGCTCAGGCTGTGTGACTGTTCCTGGTGCTGCCCCTGCAGCAATGTGAGCTCCTCCTGGGTAGGAAGGAGGGCAGTGGGGGGGGGAGTGGGTCGGAGGGTGTGTGCTGGACTTGGAATGACTGGCTTAGAATCCCGCTGCAGTATGAGCTCTGAGCCTTGGGGCAATGTTCTTAACCTACTTAAGCCTCATTCTCTTTCTGTGCACTGGGGCTGGTAACTCACATGGAGCTACTTTGAGGATTAACTGTGATTACCCGAGGAAAGGCCGCAGTGCCTGGGCCATCTCAGGTACTCCTGACATGTGACTTGCTGCTATTGTACCTTGTCTCATTCTTGCAATATCAGCATCTGGTCCTGGGGGGGTGCTCATATTTGTTTAAAATGTTTATTAACATTTTATTTATTTATTTATTTTTTGGAAACAGAGTTTCACTCTGCTGCTCAGGCTAGAGTACCGTGGCGTCAGCCTAGCTCACAGCAACCTCAAACTCCTGGGCTCAAGCGATCCTCCTGCCTCAGCCTCCCAAGTAGCTGGGACTACAGGCATGTGCCACCATGCCTGGCTAATTTTTTCTATATATATTAGTTGGGCAATTAATTTTCTTTGTATTTTTAGTAGAGATGTGGGGGTCTCACTCTTGCTCAGGCTGGTTTTGAACTCCTGACCTTGAGCGATCCGCCTGCCTCTGCCTCCCAGAGTGCTAGGATTACAGGCGTGAGCCACTGCTCCTGGCCTTTATTAACATTTTATAAGTGAAGGCTGAGAGTGTGATCCTTCCCTTTCATTTCCCACTGCCATCACCCCGGAACCGGCCCTTGCGTCCTCAACGCCTGGCCCGTTGCAGGCACCTGCAGCCACAGGCACCTGCAGCCCCAGCCACTGTACGTGGTCATCAGATGAAGCCTTTGGCAGCCCAGCTCCGAAGAGGGGCTCCGCCTGCTGAAAGCCAGCGTCTATACAAATTTGCATCACTTGGTTTAGCAATACGGTCTCAGTCGAATTCTCTAGTGTGCCGTGCTCCAGCCGCTCCCCTGCGCCAGCCTGCACTGCTTGCTGTCCTGCAGTTCCTGCCCCCGCCCCACCTGCAGAATTCCTTTAAGGCAGCCTTCTCAAGACGCCAGGTACCTTCTGGCCCCAACACATCCAAGGGATATAATACGCTCCCAGGAGCGAGTCACTAATTAAGGCCCAATTCTCAATCTGGGGAGTCTAGCAGGCTCTCTGAGGGGGAGGAGGAGAGGAGAGTGAGTCAGTCCCCTAGGAAGCTGATATGCCCTTCCTTTGGGGACAGCTCCTTTAAAGCTAAAAATACATTCAACCTTCTCTTTGAAGCCTTTTCTGATCACCACAATTATTTGCATTGCCTGGT
The DNA here is from genome assembly GCF_040939455.1 of Microcebus murinus. Taxonomy (NCBI): domain Eukaryota; kingdom Metazoa; phylum Chordata; class Mammalia; order Primates; family Cheirogaleidae; genus Microcebus; species Microcebus murinus. The sequence continues at coordinate 88,760,535 of NC_134111.1, read as the reverse complement.
CACTACGCTATCTCCAGATCCTGGAAAAAACGCCACATCACAAACAGAAAAGGATGGTTAGAAAAGTAGCTACTTTTCCACTCTGGACTAGGGAGGAGACACCTGGCCGCTGCACCTCCTTTGTGAGCCTGCGGCCTCCCTATAGGCAAAGTCAGTGGTGCGGTGCTTCCGGCTCTCCCTCCCCCCAGCACCTAGCACCGTGCCTGGCACTCGCCTGCAGTGAATGTGTGTTCAGTGTGGGGGGAGGGAGGAGAATAGATCAAATGACTACAGATCGCCTGCTGAGCACCAGGCCTGAGTGAACCCTTGCACGTGTCATCTAATCGTTCCTAACAGCACTATAAGGAAGGTTATGGTGTCCTCGTTTCACAGTTAACAAACTGAGGCTTGGAGAGGCTAAATGACTTATGCCATCACAGAGCTAACAGGGGACAGAGCCCGAATTCAATTCCGGTTTTATTTGACCCTAAAGTCCGTGCTCTTTCCACTGACACTATGTCGCCAGCCTGGGTAGGAGGCACATCAGTCAGTCTGTCTGGAAACAGATGACACACTCAAGCTGTAATCCAAGGCTGAGGACTGCTGCTTTTTTTTTTTTTTTTTTTGACAGAGTTTCGGTTTGTTGCCCAGGCTAGAGTGAGTGCCGTGGTGTCAGCCTAGCTCACAGCAACCTCAAACTCCTGTGCTCAAGCGATCCTCCTGCCTCAGCCTCCCAATTAGCTGGGACTACAGGCATGTGCCACCATGCCCAGCTAATTTTTTCTCTCTATATTTTTAGTTGGCCAATTAATTTACTTCTATTTTTAGTAGAGATGGGGTCTCGCTCTTGCTCAGGCTGGTTTTGAATTCCTGGCCTCGAGCAATCTACCTGCCTCGGCCTCCCAGAGTGCTAGGATTACAGGTGTGAGCCACCATGCCCAGCCTAAATGAACTTTTTATTTTTCGTAATTTAAAACAGCTGGCTGGGGGAGGTCAATCACACCTGGAATCCTAGCATTCTGGGAGGTGGAGGTGAGAGGATCACTTGAGGCCAGGAGTTGGAGACCAGCCTGAGCAAGAGTGAGACCCAGATACCCATTCTCTACAAAAAAATAGAAAAATTAGTTGGGTGTGGTGGCACATGCCTGTAGTCCAAGCCACTTGGGAGGCTGAGGCAGAAAGATAGCTTGAGCCAGGAGTTGGAGGTTGCTGTGAGCTATGATGACATCACTGTACTTTAGCCAAGGTGATAGAGTGAGACTCTGTCTCAAAAAAAAAATCTAAAAATGGGGAGAAAATGGTATACTGAGTTCTCATGTACCCATTACCTAGCTTCAACACTGTAGGTTTGTGTTTTTTTATCTGTAGATAAGAGAGTTTAGGGTGATTGTTAAACTTTTTGACCATGGACCTCACTAAGAAATACATTTTTATTTATTTATTTATTGAGACAGAGTCTCACTCTGTGGCCCGGGCTAGAGTGCCGTGGCATCAGCCTAGCTCACAGCAACCTCCAACTCCTGTCTCAGCCTCCCGAGTAGCTGGAACTACAGGCATGCGCCACCATGCCCAGCTAATTTTTTCTCTATATATATATTTTTAGTTAGCCAATCAATTTCTTTCTATTTATAGTAGAGATGGGTCTTGCTCTTAATCAGGCTGGTTTCGAACTCCGGACCTCGAGCAATCCTCCTGCCTCGGCCTCCCAGAGATCTAAGAAATACAATTTTAAAGTGAGACTCATGCACAATACATATATAAAAAACCTGAAACAAAGTTCCACGAAACAATAATCATGCTTATATTCTCCCTTGATCTAGTCTGCTTTATTTTTTTAAATGTTGTTTAAGATCCACTAGTTGACTTCACCAGTGGTGTAGAAAACACTGAGCTGAATCATTTCCCACCTGCGTCTATCCGGGAAAGGGTTAGGAGTCCCCTTGTCTTGCGAAGTAGAGCTAGCCAGATGCTGCCCCCTAGTGGTAATATCTGGGAAGTGATTCTGCCGTGTTCTGACCGGGCTCTTCTAAGACGTCAATTTTTGATTTGTTGGAAGTAAACTGAATTCAGTAAAGTCCTGAGTGCAGGCTCTGGGCTAGACATCTGGAGAGTTGAAGTCCAAGACGAATTACAGCCTAGACTCTAACCCCCATAGTTTCTCCTCAGTCGATGACCAGCACAGTGGCCACAGATTTGTATTGTTCCATATGGTAGCCACTAGCCACTTGTGACCACTGAGAACTTGAAATGTTCTGCAAAATTGAATTTTAAATTTTATTAATTTTAATGCATTTAAATTTAAATATAAGCACCAATAATTGTTCCAGGTATTGGAAAACACTCAAGTATTTTCATTTTATAAAAATTTTTTAGATTTAATCTAAATACAGATCAAATATTTTCCATGAAAATTAACATCCTAATTGAGATATGCTGTTAGTGTAACATACACTCAAGATTTTAAAGATCTATTATGAAAAAGTCTCATTAATCTTTCTTTCTTTCTTTCTTTCTTTCTTTCTTTCTTTCTTTCTTTCTTTCTTTCTTCCTTTCTTTCTGAGACAGAGTCTCATTCTGTCCCCTAGACTAGAGTGCTGTGGCATCAGCCTAGCTCACAGCAACCTCAAACTCCTGGGCTCAAGCAATCCTTCTGTCTCAGCCTCCCAAGTAGCTGGGACTACAGGCCTGTGCCACCATGTCCGGCTAATTTTTTTCTATTTTTTAGTAGAGATGGAGTCTCACTCTTGTTTAGACTGGTCTCAAACTCCTGAACTTGAGAGATTCTCCTGCCTCAGCCTCCCAGAATGCTAGGATTACAGGTGTGAGCCACCATGCCTGGCCTTTTCTTTTTTCTTTTTTTTTGGTCATGTGTGTTCACTGAATCTTTTTTCTTTTTGATACAGAGTTTTGCTCTATCACCCTAGGCCGGAGTGTAGTGGCACTATCATAGCTCACTGTAACTTCCAACTCCTGGGCTCAGGTGATCCGCCCACCTCAGCCTCCTGAGTAGCTGGGACTATAGCATGCACCACCATGCCCGGCTCATTTTCAAAACATTTTCTGTAAAGATGGTGTCCCGTTATGTTGCCCAGTCTGGTCTCATACTCCTGGCTTGAAGTAATCCTCCCTTTGTGGCCTCCCCAAGTTTCTGTGGTTACAGGCATGAGCCACAGCGCCTGGTCCTATTAATAATTCTTAACGATAATATTTTTAGATATATCAAAATAAATAAATATATTATTAAGATTAATTCACCTTTATGTTTTTGACTTTTAAAAATAAGTACTGGAAACTTTAAAATTCCACATGTGGCTCATGTCATATTTCTACGGGACAGCTCTGGCAAGGCTGGAGTTCCTTCTGATGTCCCTCCTTCCAGCCCCTCCTGTGCCACCTTGCCTCTTTGCGTCCCTGTTGGAGGTGGAGGAAGCTGCTAGAATCCTCATTCAGACTGGGGTGAGAGTGGGGCGTGGATTAGGAGTTAAAACTTGGAGGCTACTCAGAGTAGCAGCGACAGCATCACTTAGGGCTCATTAGAAATGCAGAACCTCAACCTACTGAAGCAAAATCTGTGCTTTAACAAGATTCCCAAGTGATCCGTTTGCACATCAAAGTTTGAGAAGTTACAGAAGCAGAACGGCGGGAGAAAAAAAAGAAAAAAGAAAGTTTGAGAAGTCACCTATTAGACATCCAAGTGGTGATATAGGTGGTGGTCCTCCAATTGCTTTTCTTTGCTCAGTGACTTTGGAAGCAAGGCCAAGGCTGAGAGCCAGGCTGCAGAAGAGAATTGGAGTTTGAAGGGACTGGAGAAAGTGTGGAGTAATTACTTAGGATGGGGATGTTAGTATGAACGGACAAGAAAAGCTGAAGTTCTCATGAACTTAAAGTAAGATCAGTAGCGCGCTGGCACGTCTTCCTCCTCTCTCTCGGCTGTGTGGGCACAGAGCTGAGCATTGCTGCTGAGAGCCACAAGGCAGAACTGAGGGTGTGCAAAGGGTAACTGTGCTATTGGAATCTAAGCTGCTCTACGAGGGAAGCGAACATGTGAGGGATGAGAAAGAGCTGGAAAGATTAATTGTTGATCTTGACATGGTCACGGAATTGTGGGAGTCAGGGTCACAGAGCTGGAGAGACGGGACATGGTGGTCAGAGTGTGGGGGGCTTGAAATTGGGATTATGCAGGGGTGCAGTTATTGATAAAGAGAGGTTCTCAGGCTGTTCCCTTGGGCTGGGAATAAGATACGAGGGAATAGCTGTTGGACTTTCTTGGGGAGTGGAGTTGTTTAGACAAAGGCCAGAAATATGAGGAAGAGCTTCCTGAGGGGGAGGCAGGAGAGTAGGAGGATGAAGCCTAAGACGGAGGAGGGGCTTCGGAAGCTGGGACTCCCCCAGTGGGTCTGGCGGGCAGAGGTGCCAAGGCCGGGGCTGGGGCGGGCAGGGCGTGAGGGCACCTCGGGAGCCCGGCCGGCTCAGCACCCGGCACATTCATCCCTCCAGGCCCTGTCTAGTCTGAAAGGAGGTTGTGTTCACCACCGAGCGAATCACTGGGCTTCTATCTCACAAACAACAATAACAATTGACAGTTTTAATTTACGTGACAATTGCTATATTTATTCATTATTATTATTTTTTTGAGACAGAGTCTCGCTCTGTTGCCTAAGCTAGAGTGCCATGGCGTCAGCCTAGCTCACAGCAACCTCAAACTCCTGGGCTCAAGCGATCCTTCTGCCTCCGCCTCCTGAGTAGCTGGGACTGCAGGCCTGTGCCACCATGACTGGCTACTTTTTTCTATTTTTAGTTGCCTGGCTAATTTCTTTCTATTTTTAGTAGAGATGGGTCTTGCTCTTGCTGAGGCTGGTCTCGAACTCCTGAGCTCAAGGAATCCTCCCGCCTCAGCCTCCCAGTGTGCTAGGATTACAGGCGTGAGCCACCTCGCCAAGCCAAAGTTTGTTTTTTTTTGATCTGGCAGGCGAGTTGTTACACACTCCTTAGCAGATTCCGACTTTCAGGGCCACTGTCCTGATAACCGCTATTTTTGATCCTTTACAACAACCCTGTATTATTACTTCCCTTTTTTACAGATGAAGGCACCAAGGCTCAGAGCAGTTAAGTAATATGCCCAAGGTCACACAGCCACTGAAGAGATCTGAACTGGGATTCAAACCCAGGTCTGCCGAGCACCAAAGCTGGGTCCACTTACTGGAAGGTCTACTCATACTGCTGTTACCTGGGCCTGGGAATAAGAGGAAATAGCTGTTGGCTGGTGCAAGGCTGGTGATTCAGCTGGGGGCGTTTGTTTACCCATCCCGTGAAGATTCTGATTCACAGGTCTAGGAAGAGGTATCCCCAGGGGAATCCGCCTGTTTTCAAAAGCACCTTGGGCGACCCTGATGGTCAGGGGAGATTGGAAGGCATTGCCCTGGCCGTGCCCACTGGGGCCAGGCTGGTTTTGTGACCTGGCTTCCTCACGGTGCAACCACTTCCAGTTCCGGCAGAGTCTGAGTCACTCTCTACAGTGACTATCAACCAGTGCCCTTTTCACTGCCTTTCACTTAGATGACGCCATCGGAGGCTTCAAAAGCCCCAGGAGGTAGAAGAAAGCAGTATGAGTAGACCCACTTGTAAGTAACCTGCCAAAGCTGAAACAAAAGTCTCGCTATCAGGACATCCAAATTCACCATTCTTCCCACTCCCTATCTCTTTAGGAAAGTGCTAAGTAATGTCCGTGAATAAGGAGGCCAATTTTAGGGGGCGGAGCTCCGCCCCAAAGCTCCACCCCCAGCTCCCCTAAGCACCCTCATTCCTGCCCCAGAGCGTCCTCCAGCCCACCTTGGGGCATCAGAGTTCCTTCAAGTCAGCTGTGCCCAGGCCTGGGGATGAATGAGACTTTGTCCCTGCCCTCCAGTGGGGAGAAAAAGGCATATTTATTTACCTTAGTAAATACAAAATCCTCAGACTAAAAGGCAACTTCTTTGAGGAGGTTAGCGATAAACACTTGGGTGGAGTAACCCATTAAATGCTAGGTAATCAGGCGGCCAGGGGAGGAATTCCTGGGCTGAAGGGCAAGTAGCAACTGAGAAAGTTCTCTGCTTCCACAGATCCAGTTTAGTTTCCCCTACCCACTCCCTTCAGGCTCCATCCCCAACCCAATCAGTCACTGAGCTTTAGTGACTCCAGTCCTGAAATAAACTCCGGCCTGATTCCTTTCTTTCCCCCACCCCTCTTCCTGCTACCAGGGATGTGACTTGACTTGATTCTCCTCCCAGGCACGGTTGCCAGAAAATGCAAGGTGCTCAGTTAAATTTGAATTTCAGGTAAACAATGAATACTTTTTGAGTATAAGTATTTCCGATATTGTATGGGACAATGGGACATACTTATATAAAAAAAAATTGCCTGTTTGTCTGAAATTCAAATTTAACTGATTGTCCTGCATCTTTGCTTGCTAAAATTGGAAGGCCTACCCCAGGGCCCCTGCCAAAGCCTCCCACGGCCTCCCAAACTTTCTCAAGATGGCTGCTTTCTGGCTCCCCATTGTCCACAGGGTAAAATCTCAATTCCTGGCCCCCTGCCTGCTTGGCCAGTCCTGTTTCTTACCCTTCCTACCTCACCGCACTTGTCCCCCGCCCCTCAATCCTAGCGTGCTGGGACAATGGGCCGTAAGCCCCTTGCTTCAGACACTGTTCTCTCTGCCGAGAACCTTCTCCCCTGCCCCTCTCTGGCTAGGCTAATTCCTAACACCCCAACACTCAACTCATGTGTCACCTCTTCAGAAGACCCTTCCTGAACCCTCACTCCACTCCCTACTCGGGTTAGGAGCTTCTTTCTCTCTGATCCCAAAGAACCAAGTGAATATTTCTTTTACCCAACACTGTCAAACTGTCAAAATTGTAATAGTGTGGTGTTTGCCAGCTCCCTTGGATTGTGACTTTCTGGAGAGCAGGGGCTGTGTTCTTCAGCTCTGTTATCTCTAGAACTGGAAAGTCCTGTCTGGTTGGCAAATAGCAGGGGTTTAATCGTAATTTTACAGATAAGGCCCTTGGTAAAGAGGAGACGTCATTTACTGAATGCCTCTCGCCAGCTAAGCACTGTTGCTCTGGGCCAGGGGCTTCAGGTTTTATTTTTGATCTCATGACCAGAAAACAGGTTCAGGAGACAGCAGGCAGCGAGGGGACTTGTCTGTGTGTGCTCTATATTCCAGTCCCCCACTCGGGCAGATGTGAGGCCTTGGTGATCCCTGGCTGGAAAATGAATCTCCTTGGGAACCATCCTGGCAGTCCTAGAAAGTGGAGGGTGCTTTCCAGAGAAGGGGCCTCTTATGGTTTGAATGTTGGTGCCCCCGACAAGACACATTCATTTGGTGAAACCTAATCCTGAGTTTGATAGTATTAAGAGGTGGAGCCCTGAGGAGGTAATTAGGTCATGAGGGTGAACCCTCAGGAATGGATTTTGCCCTTATAAAAGAGTCTGGATGTTGTCTATTCACTCTAATGATAGTTTCTTTGGCTATGCAGAAGCTTTTTAATTTGGTCAGGTCTCATTTATTTATTTTTGTGGATGCTGTGATTGCTTTTAGGTTGATGTTTAGAAGAGTTTTTCCTACATTCTCTTCTAGAATTCTTATAGTTTCCTGCCTTATGTTTAAGTCTGTTATCCATTAAGAGTTGATTTTTGGGAGTGGTGAGAGGGGGGATCCTGTTTCGGTCTTTTACATGTGGCTATCCAATTTTCTCAGCACCACTTATTGAAAAGGGATTCTTTCCCCCAGTGTATGTTCTTGTCTGCTTTGTCAAAGTGGATTAATAAAATGTGGTATATGTATACCACAGAGTACCACTCAGCTACAAAAAACAATGGTGATCCAGCACCTCTTGTATTATCCTGGATGGAGCTATAGCCCACTCTACTAAGTGAAGTATCCCAAGAATGGAAAAACAAGCACCACATGTATTCACCATCAAATTGGTACTAATTGATTAACACTTATGTGCACATATGGAAGTAACATTCATTGGGGATCAGGCAGGTGGGAGGGGGTGAGGGGATGGGTAAATTCACACCTAATGGGTGCAGTACTCATGGTCGGGAAGGGGCATGCTTGTAGCTCTGCCTTGGGTGATGCAAATGAAATAGATGTAACCCAAACGTTTGTATCACTGTGAAAAATTTGAAATTAAAAAAAAAAAAGAGGCTGGAGGAAAGGCTGTTTGTTTCTTCCTTTGGCCATGTGAGGACACCACTAGAAGATATCACTGTCTATGAAGCAGAGGGAGCCCTTGCCAGGCACCTAATCTGCTGGTGCCTTGATCTTGGATTTCTCAGCCTGCAGAACTAGAGCAATAAATTTCTATTATATATAAATTACCCAGTTTAAGGTATTTTTGTTTAGCAGCCAAAATGGACTAAGACAAGACCCAAAGTGTAGAGAGCATGGAAGGATGTCAGGATATCTGGTCAGATTCTGTAGGGCTGTGCAGTTCACCTACGGCTCTATTCCTTTAGCAAGGGGGACACAGAAATTGAACAGAGTTGTACTTGCTCTTATGAGCTCACATTTTGGGAGGAAACTTTCCTAAATTGAGGTTTGTGTCCCATAGGAACTGGAATTACACTGAAGGGTTGGGTAGCTGGGGGAGCTAGACTACCATAATGTCTACCACCCTCCTATGTAACTCCTACTTAAATATACAAATAAACATACATAGTGTATATGTGTTGGGGAGACACCTTTAAAACCATCTCCATCTTAACTGGTCTGAAATATATAATTTAAGCGGTAACTTCTTACTATGTTACTTCTTACTACAGTAGGCACATGCTGTCATTTATGCTTACTATGCAAATGAGTCTCCAGGTAAATCCAAGGGCCTCTTCTTCCTAAGGCTTGCTCTATGAAAGAGCTGGACTGGCTAGTATATAAAGTGCTGAGTGATGAGTTTGGTGTCAGGAGGTGCTCAGGTAGTCTCAGACTAGCTTTATTAATTTCTAGCTGTGTTTTGTCAAGTCAATCCCTGTCCATTATAAAAGGAAAGTGTCATAGCCCAAGATGAGTACTTTAAACATAGCTGCTCAACCACCTACAGCCTTGGCGTCATGGAAAGAACGTAGACTTTGGAACCACACAAACTTGGGCAAGCTGGAGTGATGTTTCAAAACTTCCTGAACCCCACTTCTTCATGGAACCACTATGGCATTCTTCAATGGGTGGCTATGAGGGTTGCAAAGCCCCCAGCTTACCCTGTCGGCCAACAGTAGTAATCTACATCTCAACGTAGGACTCCAGGAAAACACCAGCTTTCCTGGTTGAAGGAATTCCAAGCAGAGATTCTAAGTTCCATCTCCACATTTGCATGTTAGAAGTTTTAAACTTGAAAATTTCATTTAGCTTAAAAAGGCAGAATTGTCAAGGATATTCATCTCGGATTTGTTTATGATAATGTAAAACTGGGAAATAAATACCCTCCAGTAGGAAACTGATTTCATAAATTAGTCCAGCCACGTGATGAAATACTTTGCAGCATTAAAATTACGCTTTTGAAGACTACTTAGTGACAAGAGAAATGTCCATGTGGGGGATGGACAGGCTGGAAGCTCTGACTCCGGTGGGGCATTTGTACCCCTGTAATATGCTGAAATAAAAAAAAGAGGCCGGGCGCAGTGGCTCACGCCTGTAATCCTAGCTCTCTGGGAGGCTGAGGAGGGTGGATTGCTCGACGCCAGGAGTTCGAAACCAGCCTGAGCAAGAGCGAGACCCTGTCTCTACTATAAATAGAAAGAAATTAATTGGTCAACTAATATATATAGAAAAAATGAGCCGGGCATGGTGGCGCATGCCTGTAGTCCCAGCTATTCGGGAGGCTGAGGCAGGAGGATCACTTGAGCCCAGGAGTTTGAGGTTGCTGTGAGCCAGGCTGACTCCACGGCACTCACTCTAGCCTGGGCAACAAAGTGAGACTCTTTGTCTCAAAAAAAAAAAAAAAGAAAAAAGTCCATGATAAAATGTCAACTACAAAGAAAAGCAGCAAGCGAAACATCACACAATATGATCGCACTCTAAAAAACAAGTAAAATACATAAATAAATATAATAGGCAAAGAGTCACCAAACAGGGCTTTCCCCTGCGAGTTGGGAGGGGTGGAAAAAGTTATCTTCTTCCTGTGACTTTTCTAAGTTTCCATCAATAATCTCGTATTGCCTTTATGGGCGCGGCACGCTTCGCCTTCCCAGCAGAATTATATTGCCTTTAAATCCGAAAATAACCGCGGACTTTACTCGGAAGCCGTCGTCGTCGTCGGGGGCACCGAGGCGCGCGGCCCGGGGCGGACCCCTGCGCCCCCTGGCGGCGCCCGAAGGCCCCGCCCCACGGGGCAGGAGCGACGGGGCGGGGCGCGAGCCCAAGCCCAGCCCAGCCAGCCCTGCGCGGCCAGGATCCGCAACACCCGGAGGCCCGGAACGCTCCGTCGGGAACCGCGCAGGCAAGCCAGGGGACCGGGGCGGGAGGAACTGGGGACCGTGGGCCGGCGGGGACGGGGCCAGGGCCGCGGCGGTGCCAGGCTGGGGTCCTCAAACTTTCTCGGAGCGCGCGGGCGGCTGGGCCCGCTCCCGGGACTTAGCGTCGGGCCGGGGCCCAGCCCAAGGAACCCGCGCCAGAATGGGGATCTCTCGCCCTGACCGCTGGGGGTTTCGCTTTCCCTGTGCGCCCAGGGTAGAATGATGGGCGTGTGGCACCTGGTTGGCCTTGGGAGCTGAGCTGCGTGTTGTGGGCACCCAAGAGCGGGCCAGGGTCTGGGGGCGTCCTCATGTCCCCGGTTACCGGCACGCGTGGCCTGTCACAGAGCGTGTCCACCATGGCAGCCCCAGAGTGGCCAGCTGTGTGTGGGATGGGGACTTTCATGGCCCTCGCTGGTGGGAAGAGGGAAGGGAGACAGCCCAGGTCTTGGCACCGACCCCATGTTGCCCCTGCTCGCCCTGGCAACAGTCTTGGCGTAGACACGTGAATATTTAAGGGGTGGGGGAATGTGGGGTCCTAGCTTGGAGTTGCTGTGCAAGCCAATGAGCAGCCTAAGGAGCAGCAACCGTTGTCACCGTGACTTTGCCCTCAGCCAGTCCTGCTTCCAGCTGCTGCTCCCTGGGCTGGGTTCAGAAAGCTACAGGGAAGTGCCATCCTCCTGGTGACCTCTTTGGGTGAGAGTAAAAACAAAACATTGAAACGGGGAAAGGGAAAGCAAGTGGAGAAGATTGGGGCAGGAGCCAGGGAGCAGTGGGAGGAAGCAGAGGGAGGCTGTTGAGAGGCTTGGCCCTGACCTTGTGGGCTCTGCACCAGTTCTTGTCCCTATGGGGTCTCCATTTTCCTCACTCCACTGTGGCCTCCGTGCAGAACCCAGAGGCTTGGGGTTCTACCTGAGCACCCTGGATGTGGGATACATGGGGGCCTGGGAATGAGGGTCAGAGCCAGATGTCATGGAAGGGCGCTCAGGTGTCCAGTTCTCTGGGCTCTGAAATATTCATCTCACTGGTGAGCTTTGGTTTCAAAGCTGGTGCCTTTGGCCTGGCCAGTGGTGGCAGGGGAGCCGGGTGCTGTCTGGGGCAAAGAGAGAACCATATTTCTCATCTGCCTGCCTTCCCTGTTTCTCCAGTCATGAGCACCCAGAGAACTGGTTTATAGCTTAGAAAGAAGTGGCAGGACCACACAGTGTTAGGGCCCTGACTGCTTCCATCTTCTTGTGCTATGACCTCAGGGCCTCACTTGTAAAAAGGAGCAAGTCACAGAGGTAATGACGAGTTATACATTAAGTGACAGGAGAACCTCATGTCATGAGCTGGGGTAACAGCCATCTCGGCTCAGCCTCCTCCCCTGAGAATGGGGGCCTCAGCCAGAAACTCAACCTCTGAGCACCTCCAGCCACAAACTGCTCACCCTGGGCTCTTTACAAAGAACAGAAGACACAGAGAAGGGACACACATACCTGTGTGTTTTTAGAGGGCTGAACTGGGAGGACCAGAGTGGAAGCTCTTGTAACTTTCTGGGAGGAAGTTCTGCTAACAATATGGCTGACCATGATGGGGCCTTCTGGATGTATTCTGTTGGGAATGCTGTGGAAGGGTTGATGTTGACAGAATCTGCCAACCCTAAGATTTGGGGATTCTAGGCAAAAGCCTGAGACTTGTTTTGAAGTAGAAATAAAATCCTTTTTGTTCTAGTAGAGTAAGAAAAAAAAAAAAAATTCAGAAGTCCACAGGCCACAGTGGTGGGTACCTGGAGGGTTCTCAATACATTGGTCGGGGAGGAAGGTACTAAGGAGTCTTCACTCCTGTATAATGACTTGCACTTCTCCAGTTCACAGAGGTGAGGTTAGGGGGTACCAGTTTCCTGGTTCTGTGCTAGCTGGCATGTCCCCCAGCCCTTGGCAGTGAATCCCACCGTAGAGGTTATGATAGCAGCTGGCTGGAACGGGGGAGAGGGGAGGACAGTTGCAGAGGATTCTGGCACTGAGATGACTCCCTGAAAGAGGGCATGCCTGGCACTTAATGTGATGGCTCTGAGGGACAAACTTGGTGTAAGCACAGGGGTTTTAAGATATAAGGAAGTTGGGCATGAATTACTCTCAGGGTTGGGTCTATCTGTAACACAAGGAGGCCTGGATCAGCATCCCACAGGATGTTAACAGGTGCGCCTTGATAGAAGTGTTTCAGGCTTAAGGAAGTTTGAATGAACACCTGGTTAAACAAAGTTGGGCAGATTTGCTTGCTGCTGGACTTCTCTGAGGCAGAATGTGCTACTGTGCCTTGTGAATTTCCAGAAGGGGATATGGACTGTTTCTCAGACTCATCTGTTTCCTGAGCTTATCCATGTTAAGGTCTCCTGGGGTGTGACAGTCTGGGAAATTCCTGGCTAGGTGATTCTGTCTCTCTGCTTTCTGGTTCCAATAAACTAGTCCCTATTCCTCTGCCTCATGGGGGCTGATTTAGGGATAAAGGGAAGCCACAGGTCATTTGCTTGGATTCCCATAGCTAGTTAATGACCCCAGGTTTCTTGACTTCCTGCCTCAGACTCTTCCTTTTCTACAGTGTTATACTATTTCTCTGTAGGCTCTGGGGACACTGAGCACCCAGGAGGAGCTGGCCAGGGTCCAGAGGGCATTATGGGGGCAGTTTGGGAGGGAGTTACGGCCATCCCCATACCCAGAACATGCCATGCATTTCTGTCTCTGCAGATGTCCTCTGACCAGCTGCACATCAGTAGTGACCCCCAGTGCAGACTGGGAGGTGTGTCATTCTGCCCTGAAGCCTTCTGTTAGGCAGTTCATTCAGAATCAGAAACTGGCAGAGTTAGAGTGGCCTTTGATCTTTCTACTCAGTGTACTCATCTGAAAAACTGAGTCCAGAGATAGGAAGTGGTCTACCGTGACTCACGTCCATGATGGAGTCAGTACCAAAGCCGGGACAAGCATTGGTGGTACAGTGGTGAGCACAGCTGCCTTCCAAAGCAGGGACAAAAACTCAGGTCCCCTGCCTCCTAACACAGGCTCAGGTATCAAACTGAGCGACTTTCCGCAGGGAAAAGAAATTGGCCTCAGCAATACACTTGCTCAGCTCCCTTCTGCCGGTTTGATCTCTACTGCCTCACCCCTGCCCCAGCTGCTGCCTATTCACACAGGGACTGGCGGGGGTGACTCTGGGGCTTTTGCTCCAGCGGGTGTAAAGCAAAGGGCTGCACTTCAAATCAGACATCAGGTCTGGATTTAGACCTACCTATCTCTGCTGTTTGCTTGCTGTGGGACCTTAGATCTGTTTTTCTCTGAATCTCATTGACAAAGCGGGGGTAAGAATATCTACCTGACAGGGCTGTAGTGAGGATGAGATATGCCATAGTTACTACAGGTCGAGTATCCTTTATCTAAAATGCTTGAGACCAGAAGTGCTTTAGAGTTTGGATATTTTCAGATTTTGGAATATTTGCGTTATACTTAAGGGTTGAGCATCCCTCATGTGAAAATCTGATATCTAATGCTCATTGGAGCATTTCCTTTGAGTGTTACATTGGTGCTCAAAAAGTTTTAGATTTTGGAACATTTTGGATTAGGGATACACAACTTGTACTTACTTAGTTGCTTAGTAAGTACTTCTAGTATTTATTACTCTAAGTAGTTCTCTTCCCTGCCCATCCCCAGTTCTCCATTGTGGGTTGTTAATTATGTGTTGGGTTGTTAACTATCTGTTGAATTCCTCTGCCTCTCTTTCCTCCTGATCTTGAAGTTCAACTGAAAAGAAACACAAAGAAGGAGGTGGATAGGGCCTGCTTTTTGGGAGTGGCAACCGGCAGCCAGTTAATGGCTTCCTTTTCCTTATGCGTGCTCCCAGGCCAACTGACTCCTAACTTGGCTGTGGTCTCTGAGATTAACACCCTGATGACAGGATTCTGCCCCCAGAGACTAGGGTGATGGGGGAACTGTGGTGCCTGGGTCATCCTTGGAGCCCGGAGCTGCCCCTCTGTCTCCAGAGAGAGCCCGCCCTGTCTGGCTAGAGATGCGGCTGGAGGGTGGGGTGGAGCCGGAGGGGGGGACGGGAAGTCTTGGGCGGGCAGTCTTTATCTACTGAGCCAGGTCACTAGAGAACTGGCTTGTTCTGGCTCCTCCTCAGGGGGTGTGTGTGCTGTGTCTGTCACTGATGTCCCTGAGTTCTCAGACAGTGGGCAGGGCCGGGAAGGGAAGTTCCAAACACATGACCAAGGGGCCCTGGGGTGGAGCAGGCACTTTCTGGACTCTGGGGTTTCCTTGTCTGTCAAATGACCACATGATTCCCAAAGCCCATTCCAGCTCTGATATTTCAGTTTAAGTCCCTTCAGTTTTTTTTTTTTTTTGAGACAGAGTCTGGCTTTGTTGCCCAGGCTAGAGTGAGTGCCGTGGTGTTAGCCTAGCTCACAGCAACCTCAAACTCCTGGCTCAAGCAATCCTCCTGCCTCAGCCTCCCAAGTAGCTGGGACTACAGGCATTCGCCACCATGCCCGGCTAATTTTTTGTATATATTAGTTGGCCAATTAATTTCTTTCTATTTATAGTAGAGACAGGGTCTTGTTCTTGCTCAGGCTGGTTTTGAACTCCTGACCTTGAGCAATCTGCCCGCCTCGGCCTGTCCCTTCAGTTTTATCCTTTTGAGTTGGGTAGGTAAAGGCAAAGGGGGGGGGGAAGGAAACAGGAAATGCCCGAGAGATCTGAGCACCTCGCCAGGAGCACTGCGCTGCTGGGTGGGGTTTCCTGAGATGCACACTCTGAGCTATTCTTTCCATTCTGGCTCTGGGCGACCGTCCCTGGCAGGGAGGAGGGCAGGCTGCCTGGACAGTCAGCTGCTCCTTTCCATCCCTCCCTCCAACACACACCCCCTCTTGCTGTAACCGGGTAGCTCAGGCCTCCTCAGCAGATTCCAGAGCGTTAACCCTACTGATGCCCCCAGGGGAGGGGAGGCTTCTCGCTGTGCATCTGAAAACCTTGACACCCAGCAAGTCCTGCTGTTTGAGCCCACCCACTTCTGCTGCCACCATGGCTGAGTCTGGGCCCTACAGGAGAAAGCGGGGACTGCGGCCTTAGACACAGCTGGGAGAGTAAACCTGGCTGCTTCCCCCTTTCCAGCTACCTAGACGGACGGCAGCCCCAGACCTCATCCCTAGCCGAGGCCTTGGCGATGCGAGGTGGCGGGGCACTCACGTAGGTGGGAGCAGCCTGGGCCCCCATGGCTCCTGCGGTCGGACAGTGTCTTTGGCACTGCGCAGAGGCTGGTGTGGCTGAGTTTAGAAACTCCCCTGACGGGCACTAATGCCAGGGGTTTCCTCTCCTGCGCCCAGCTGTCTTTACACCAGAGAGCTAGCATGCCATCCTGGCCCCAGGGCCAGCTCTGTGACCAAGGATAGGTCACTCTGCCTCTCTGCACTGTGTCTGTCTGGTGGGTGAAGTGAGGCGAGGGCTTGGCTTGCCTTGGATGGGTGAGTTTCCTTTCAGCTCTGACCTTTATGAATCTATATCCCTGGACCACCCTCTCCTTGTGATATGGGACAGGTTTGAGCCCTGTGGCATTGTGGAGGCTCTTCCGTCGTCACAAGAGGGCCTCAGATGGGGAGCCCTGGCGGCAGTGATGAGAAGCTGGAAGGACAGGGTGCCCAAGGGAGGGACTAGGAACAGGGTCTGGGGAGTCAGTTTTGGGCCTTCTTCAGTCTAGACTTCATCCCACCCTAGCTAGGTAGCCTTGGCCAAGGGACTCCATTCTTCTAAGCCTTAATTTATTCATTTGTAAATGGGAATAGTAATAACAGTACTCACCCTGCTGGGCCATTGTAAGGAGTTAATGAAATAATAACTGAAAATAGCCAACATTTATCCCTGTTTACCAGGGGCTAGGCATCGTTCTGAGTGCTCTGTGTGTATTTTTTTATTTAACTTTTAGAAGAAGTCTGTGGGGGGGGGTACTATTATTAGTGGTGAACCCATTTTCCAGGTGAAGAAACTGAGGCATTGTGCAGTTCAGTGGTCAGTGGTAGTCTCTGGTGTAGACAGGCTAGTGGCCGAGGCCCCAGAGAACTGGAGTGGGACCTGTTGTGCTCCCAGCAGGCAGGCCTACTGGAGAATTCCTTGACACCAGAAGCGTGAAGGGGAGGGCCGGGGAGTGCAGGAGGGCGTCTCTGTGAGTCAGCAGCCTGCGGAGCTGGTCTAGAACCCCGGAGTCTTGGTGGCCCACCCCAGGCTGACCCTCCTGTCCCTGAGTCACCTCTCACCCTTTGTCTGGGAAGGGACCTATTTGCCCCGTGTGGCTTAGGGGCGGGAGGAAGGGGCAGATGTCTGGCCAGGCAGAGGGCAGGCCCTCTGTAGCCCAAGTCCCGGGACCAAAGTCTGTAGTCAGAGCTGGCAGTGGGCCCAGAGATCATCTGGCCTGCCCCACCTCATTTCACAGAGGTGCACCCCAAGGAGGTGAAGGGGTAGGTCACAGTGACATCATGGTTTGGTGGCCCTTCCTGCCAGTGCCTCTTGTGCCATGTTCACCCAGCCACCTGTGTACGGCCTCTCTGATGGTGGATGTCAGATGGGCCTGGGGTGCTGAGCTGATGGCAATAATGACAGATACACCTACTCCAAAGGTGACCTGCCCCACACCCCTTCCTCCAAACAGGACACCATTCTTTCTGTGGAGCCAAAAGTGTGTTTTCAAAGGGGCCAGGTAGAGGGTCCCAGGAAGGGGAGCCTTTTGCTACAGGGGAAGAGAGGGCCCGGCTTCTCTCTCTTTTATCTTTTATCCTATTAAGAGAATTCACATAGTACAACTACTTAAGAGTATTTTCCTGCCCTGACATAAACCAGGACATTTTCAAAAACAGTTCAAATCTCTGCGTGTTAAGCTCTGCGTGTTAACTCTCCCTGTTGCATTTCTTCGGGGTGTTCTGCCCACTGGGTGGCGTCTCCCCCACTGTCCCCTCCTGGTGCCTGGCTTGCCACCTCACACCCTCGCCATTGGGAGGGCCCTTCTTGTTTCTGACCTCACAGTCTCGCTCTGGCTCTCTCCCATCTACTCTGGGGAGATGGAGAGCAGCTTTCCTCAAAATAACCCACTTAGGGACCTGACCTGTCATTTGAGCTCCTTTCCCAGCCCCTGGTGCAACGTCCCCTCCGCCTCATCCCAGTTGTCATGAGAGAGAAGAGATAAGACAGTCCTCATCTGATTCCCGAGCTGCACAGGGTGTCCTAAAAAGAGAGGCGGGTCTCTCTTGCTTCTAGCAGGGGCTCTGACGGATTCTGACCTGGGTCCAGGGTATCCTCCTTGGGGGTCCTAAAGGTCTGGCCCCTGGGGGACGCACTAGGAGAGGTGGTGGCACTGTCAAGGGGCTCAGACTCTGCCAAGGCTTGTCATTACCAGGGACACAGGGGCCTTCCAGGGTCCTCCTCCTTAGCTTTTCCCACATCTCCAATCCTGCCACCTCAGAGGGTAATGCCAGGCCGGAGGATGTTTATTTGGCAGAGAAGGCATAAGAGCACAGCGTGACATAAAGGACGAGATCCAGGATCCTGAAGGCCTCGATTCTAGTTATGCCACTAACCTGCTAGTTCAGTGATCCTGGGCGTCACTTCACTATTCTGAGCCTTGAGTCTCTCATCTGAAATGAACGTTCCGGGCTGTACAACCTCTAGGTCCCTTCTAGCTCTGTTTCTGGGGTTCCTTGCCTCCCCTGCCCCCCTGCCCCCTGGCTGTGCGGCTCTTGCGGTCTTGTGACCTGACTCCCTGCTAGCCATTGCCTTGGGGGAAGGCAGGCAGAAATCATAGTGATTCCAGAGACCCTGGGATTGCAAATATGTGTCTCCCCCTCCGAGGGGGGTTCGGGGCCCTGCACTCAATATCTATTCCTTAGCAGGGCCAGCGAAGACAGCAGCCACAGTCACAGGCTGCCACATGCCTTTCTGACATGTCATAGCTGTTACTTGAAGGAACCAGAAAGTCCTGTCTCAGGCCTGCCCTTTCCTGCGGCTTCCCAGCCCCCACGGGAAGCTCCGTGCACCCTCCCGCCCAGCCTGTCTGCTCCCCTGACTCAGCCTGCCCTGGTCCACTGGTCCACTGGCCCCTTCCCCCCTGGGGCCTGACAGCTCTGGCACTGGGGCTGGCTTGTTTTCCTCCTCCTCCTCCTCTTCTTTGCTTTCTACTTTGAGCCTTGGCTGTGTCCCAGCTCTGGCTTTCAGGGCTGGTGTTCTTGGCAGCTGCCTTGGGGGTGTGGCTGACCCTTTCAAAGGGTCCCAGCTGGCCCTGTGAGTCACCAGGAGGCTTCTTCCCCGGTTCTGCTGTCAAGCCACCAACACTGGAAGGTTTTCTTTGTTTGTTTCTTTCTTTTTTGAGACAGGGTCATGCCCTGTCACCCAGGCTAGGGTGCAATGGTGTCACCATAGCTCACTGCAACCTCAGACTCCTAGGCTCAAGTGATCCTCCTGCCTCAGCCTCCCAAGTAGTTGGGACTATAGGCTCATGCCATGACACTGGCTAATTTTTGTGTTTTCAGTAGAGACAGAGTCTCACTCTTGCTCAACCTAGTTTCAAATTCCTGGCTTCAAGTGATCCTCCTGCCTTGGCCTCCCAGAGTGTTAGGATTACAGGCATGAGCCACTGCGCCTGCCCGGAAGGTTTTCTTAATTGAGAACAGGAGGGAGTCCTGGGCTGCCCTGTCCTTGCCTCTCCCAGCACCAAAGCTCAGCAGCTCCTTGGAGGTGCACAGTGAGGAGAGGCATGAGGAGCAGGGCCTTACTTAGCTGGTGGGGAAGTGGCCTGTGGACAGCGAATGACAGGTTGTGATCTAGAAGGGGGCCGGGTGGCCGGGGAGCTGCGGCTGGGCACTCATGACTATTGTCCTTGTCTCCCATTTCAGGTCTCAGCAGCTGGGGTTTCCCCTCAGCCCTTGAGCACCATGTCCAATCCCAGTGCCCCACCTCCGTATGAAGACCGCAACCCCCTGTACCCTGGCTCTCCGCCCCCTGGGGGCTATGGGCAGCCGTCCGTCATTCCGGGCGGGTACCCCGCCTACCCTGGCTACCCACAGCCTGGCTACGGTCACCCTGCTGGCTACCCGCAGCCCATGCCCCCCATCCACCCGATGCCCATGCACTACGGTGAGTGTCTGAAAGGCAGATGAGGCCACCTTTCGTCCCTGTCCCTTCCACTTCCTCTTTGATCCCCTTTCCCGGCGTCTCTGTTTAGAGCTCTCCTTCTGTTTGCTGTGGTCGCTGCCCCCCTCAGCACTTGTCCCCCAGCCACTTCATTTAGCAAGGACACCGAGTCTGTGAGACTCGTACCAGAACCCATACCCCAGGGGAGACAGTGTGGTTGGGTGAAGCAATGACTTCCGAGCATTACCCCAGGAGACCGTTTCTGTTTCCCAACGCGGCGCCTGCCACCCACCCAGACTCGATGTCTTCCTTAGCAACCGCCTTTGGAGCCCAAAGCACTTTTTAAAAAAAAAAAATTAATATTAATATCCTTGGTGCTGACAGATCCTCATCCTTTAAGGTAAAATCTGATTTTTGCAAATGTCCAGAAGTTATTTGGAACCAAATTTGGTAAACATCATGGCAGGTAAATGCTATATTTGGTCAGAAATGAGGTGAGATTAGAAGGCAGTGAGACTCCTTTCCTGGGTGGCTCGCATGCGGATTTTGAAAGCACTTCCCAAAAAGGCATTCAAGGAATGTCTGGAGCCCCTGCAATAGCCCTGGAATCCTGGAGTGAGTGTCCTGCCAACTTTCCTCTGGACGTGTGTGGTGTGTGCTGGTGTGCATCTCAGAGCGTCACTCACAGTTTATAGTCACGCATATTTGTGACGCGTCTGTTCTGTGAGGCCAGGTGCAGACCCTGTGTCCCCCACCCAACACATGCCCCGCACTTTGCTACCCTCCTTTCCTCTGACCCTCCATCCCTGCATGCCCTGCTCTACCCCAGCCAGCTGTGCCCACTGAGGCTCCACGGCCTGCTCCTCCTTCGCTGTGACCCTGCCGCCTGCCCTCGGTGGCGCGGCTGGGTACAGATGTATGCTGATGCAACGGCTCACACCTAAGCCCTCTCATGACAGGCCAGCTCTGGGTGGCTCTGAGGGCATCTAGAGGTCCCTGCTTGGGTGAGGAGTTCCTTCGTTAACACTTGTCTTTTGGTTGGAGATACTTGAGACCTTGTTTGAGACAGTGTCAGGGAGGCTTTGGGATTGAGGCCATATGTCCCAGGTCCCCAGTTGGTTATGTGTGATCTGTCCCTAGGCCCGAGCTATGATGGCGAGGAGAGAGCAGTGAGTGACAACTTCGGGCCTGGAGAATGGGATGACCGGAAAGTCCGACACACCTTCATCCGAAAGGTGAGATGTGGGGTGGGAGGCAGGTGTGCCTGGGGCCCCGCAGGTTGTGGGGCTCAGTCCCCTGGAACATGCTGGCTGTCTGCCTTCTCTGGCCCTGTGGCCTCCTCAGAGGGGTCCTCAGCTCCTCTAACCCCAGTGTTCCCCCTCCTTTTGCTCTTCTCTTCTTGACCTTGTTTTGGGAGAGCAGATTCAATCTGGGAGAACTTCCTGGGTGGCTCTGCCAAAGTGTTCCGCCTTCCCCAGACATCTTTCTCCCGTTAGACTGTACGCAACTCGGAGTGAGGAATGGCCAGCTTGCTCGTAACCCACCCTCCCCGGCTCGCAGCTGCACAACATGTGCAGACTGGACGCTGGAAGTGCAGCGGCCGCACAGCTAGAGCCCTGGCGGTGAGGCAGGGCAAGTCAATAGTGACTGAGGCAGGTGCTGGATAGGAGGAGGAAGCCAGGGAGCCTGACTGTGGGCAGGGAAGAAGTGATAGAACAGCTGAGCCAGGTGCCCCATGGGGTCGCCTCTGGGCCAGGCTGCAGCTGGGGAGGGCTCCAGAGTGGGAACAAGGTAAGAGCAGATCCTGCCGCATTAACAAGCGGCCCCTCCCACCACTAACAGGACAGGGAGCAGCAGGGGTCCAGTGGGCTTTGGGTTCCTTGGTCTTGGGGAATGGCGGCTTCCTGGGAGAAGCCAGGGGTACAGGATGGTGACCCCGCCCCACCTGGGCTGCCTGTGTTCCAGGTTTACTCCATCATCTCCGTCCAGCTGCTGCTCACAGTGGCCATCATCGCCATCTTCACCTTCGTGTGAGTCTCTCACTGCCTCTAGGGGGTCGGGGCGCCTGCTGGGAACTGGGTTGTGTGGGGCCCATTCTCAGAGTGACTGTGGGTGATGAGAGAAGATAGAGCCCTGGGCTGCCTGGAAGGCTTGGTGGCATCACACAAGCCACGGCGTGACTCCTCTGGTCCTCCCCCGCCCCACAGGGAACCGGTCAGCGCCTTCGTGAGGAGAAACACAGCTGTGTACTACGTGTCCTAGTGAGTGGGGCTCCTCCCTGCCTGGGGCCGGGGGAGGCGGGCGGCAGCCCCTGTTGCTGGCTGGCCAGTTTTGCTGAGGGCAGGATCAAATGCTGTCCGAGAGGGGCCCCCAGGTTGCTGGTGCCAGTTTTTCATGTTGGGGAGTGCAGAATCCTGGAACTCACGGGAGCGGGGGCGGGGCACTCTGGTGGCCACATGCACACTGCACAGCAGTCCCCACCACCTCAGCTTCTCTTAGCCTGCCTGCTGGGGCCTCCCTGAACCTTCCTGGCCCACACCTGGTGTTTCAGAGCTTCTCAGTGCCCCTGGCTGGGGCAGTCTCATCCTTGCTTCCTGCTGAGCAGCTGCCCTCAGACCTCCAGCTTTTGGGCCTGCAACCCATCGGCCTGGGGCTGTGGCCAGGCAGGGCTGGGAGAGGGCCAGGCAGTTTGGGCCTGTGGACTACTCCCTCATTTCTTTCTCCCCAGTGCTGTCTTCATCGTCACCTACCTGACCCTTGCCTGTTGCCAAGGACCCAGGTGAGTCCCACCTTAGACAACGAGAAGGGATGGCAGGGGGTGGGACAAGGGCCAAGGAGTTTGGGAAGAAAATAGATTCCTGTAACAGTTGAATGGAGACTTACAAGAAATGATGATGATAATGATGATGGCAGCTACTGTTCCAGCATGTGAAAGGACCCTGTATGTGCGGGATGTAGCTATCCAGCTATCATTCTTATGGCAACCCTGCAAATATGTGGTGTCTTGGCCATTTAACAAATAGGAAGATGGCTGAGCACCATGGCTCATGCTGTAATCCTAGCACTTTGGAAGGCTGAGGCAGGAGGATGGCTCGAGGTCAGGAGTTAAGACCAGTCTGAGCAACTTAGCAAAAAAATCTCTACAAAAAAATAGATGCCTGTAGTCTCAGCCACTCAGGAGGCTGGGGCAGGAGAAATGAGCCCAGGAATTTGAGATTGCAGTGAGCTATGATGACGCCACTGCCCTCATGCCAGGGCAACAAAGTGAGACCCTGTCTCAAAAAAAACGCCCCAAAACAAAACAAAGCAAAAACAGAAACAAACAAAAAACAAACAGGAAGAACCCATGGCTCAAGGAGGCTGAGGATCTTTCTCAGTCATGCAGGCAATGTAAGAGCTGCAAATGAATCCAGGTCTTTCCACACTGCATGTCTGTCCCACTGCCCCATATTGTCCCTGCATAGAACACCTGAGCAGGTGCCAAAGGCCATGCCAGCCCCCTCTCCCTGGAGTCAAGGCTTAGTCCTCCAGGCACAGGAGCCAAGCGCTTCCTTCTGCTGCAGAAGCTGCTACTACCTGACCAGCCAAGTCATTTAATCTGGGTTTCTCTTTTGCTTCAGACGCCGTTTCCCATGGAACATCATCCTGTTGACCCTCTTTGTGAGTTTTGAAGGGTGGCAGGAGGGTGTGGAGATGGTTTGAGGGAGGGGTGGTCCCAGGGAAGGGATGGAGACATCCTTGCAGAAGGATGTCCCTGGTTGTCCCCTCACCTTATCCTGACTGCTCTCAGTCTCCTCTGTGGCTGCCTCTCTCCAGGTTGGTCACATTTACCACCAGCTCTGGGAGGCCACCATGACCATTTCCCCAGGGCCCTACCTTTCTTTTTAAGTGTTTTTCACTCTTATTTCTCTCTTTCCCTTAGACTTTTGCCATGGGCTTCATGACGGGCACCATTTCCAGGTATGTTCAGGGAGGGACAAACTGCTACACTCTTGGGAAGCGTGCACTACATGGAGTGGGGTGTTCCTGGGCTGGAAAGAGCCTTCTGGAAGTGGTGATTTTGAAGTCATTTGTACGTGGCTCATGCCTCTAGCCTCTCTTAACACTTTCTTTCCCCCCAGTATGTATCAAACCAAAGCTGTCATCATTGCAATGATCATCACTGCTGTGGTGGCCATTTCAGTCACCATCTTCTGCTTTCAGACCAAGGTGAGGACATGGGGGCCCTTCCCTGCCACCCACCCCCTTTCTTATCAGACCTGGCCCTTTGGGCCTGGAACGTGAACAGGCCTAGGTGGGCCCAGAGCTCAGTGCACCAGGGATTTCCCTTAGAGACCTGATCTCTTTCCCCTCATCTATACCTATAAAACTGCTTCCTGTGTCTGTCCTTAGAATGTCATGGTCACTCTCATGCCATCTAGGAGGCTGCACTGGAACTCCCCGGCAGGGGCAGCAAGGCCAGTCTGGCTGGGCTGCTGTTTGTGGTAGTCATCTGACAGGTACCCTCTTCTCCCTTCCTGGCAGGTGGACTTCACCTCGTGTACAGGCCTCTTCTGTGTCCTGGGAATTGTGCTCATGGTGACTGGGATTGTTACTGGCATTGTACTGTACTTCAAATACGTGAGTGTCCCAGGAGAGCTGGGGTCAGTGAGCCCAGTGCTCAGAGCAGACTTCCTTTATAGCATGGTATAGCGGGCCCCCTTGTGGGTCCCCAAGGCCTCTGGGCAAGCTCTGACCTCTAGATCCTGGCTAGCAAGGGCACTAAAATGGAAGCACCACCCTTTGGGTGAGGGTGTAATCTCTGTTTGGCCCTGGGAGCCACAGCACCTGAAGCTGGGGACAGGATCACTGAGTTCTACGGGAAGGGGTGGATTAGATCCATCTGACAGCTGATACCCGGTCCCACGAGGCAGACTGGGAGAGGAACCCAGAGGACCAAGAAGGCGGGCTTGGGTGGGAGGGAACTTAGGGATCTCTAGATTCAATTCCATCTTTTACCCCAGCCAGCTAGGGGGGAGGGTATGAGCCCCTAGGCTGAGAGAGAACAGCACTGAAGGGGCAGGATGTGAACACCAGGGCTGCCTGCCCACTTCACCATGCCAGCCCTGCCCTCTGTGGACAGGCACCCGTGTCACACAGGCTGCCCTGTGGGTGCCCCCTGATTTTAACACTCCCCAGAGTAGCTGGGGAGCCTCCTTTCCAGAACCCCTTCTTTAGTTTGTCCCTCCCAGGCTGGGCCGCAGGAACCACTCTACTAAATGCTGACTGACAGGGTCTGCCCTGTCCAGAGTTACAACTCAGCCGCTGCCTTTTCTCCAGAAGTATAGTGGACACCTCAGTACCTTGATTAACTTTGGAGATTGGTTTGGCTAAAAGATGCCGTGATTGGTTTTATTTTTAATTTTTTTTATGAGACAGAGTCTCGCTTTGTTGCCCAGGCTACAGTGAGTGCCGTGGTGTCAGCCTGGCTCACGGCAACCTCAAACTCCTGGGCTCAAGCAATCCTGCTGCCTCAGCCTCCCGAGTAGCTGGGACTACAGGCATGCGCCACCATGCCCGGCTAATTTTTTCTATATATATTAGTTGGCCAATCATTTTCTTTCTATTTATAGTAGAGACAGGGTCTCACTCTTGCTTAGGCTGGTTTCGAATTCCTGACCTCGAGCAATCCACCCGCCTTGGCCTCCCAGAGTGCTAGGATTACAGGCGTGAGCCACCTTACCCAGCCTTTAATTTTTTTTTACATTTACCTTTATAAAAAATTGGTACAAATGTTTTCAGTACTGTGATTGGTTTTATATGGCCATTGTAGGGTGGCCACTGCTTTCTCTGTCAACTGTATCACCATTTTTAATATCTTCCAGGATCTAGACAGGCAGTAGTCTTTCTAGTTGTCTAGTAGGAAAGCTAGCTTCCTAGCTCTACCCACTCTCTTGCTAGAATCCCAGGGAGAAGCTGGGGCTGAGGGCCTGCCTTGGTCTGTGCTTTGCTAAGGTTTCTAATGCCACCCCTGTCCTCCCTTCCCAGGTTTACTGGCTCCACATGGTCTATGCCGCTCTAGGGGCCATTTGTTTCACCCTGGTGAGTAGTCCCTGTCCCACTCTAGGAAGGGGAGCTGAAGGGATGGAGCATGAATTTAGGCTGCTTGGGAGGCAGGGAGTGGGGTATAGGTGGCCTTTCCTCTCCCCACTGTCAAGAGGTTCCATTGATTTTTCTGGGCATTCCCACCATCTCTTGTTCACATTTCCTGCTGTTGGATCACTCGGTAGGCCATTATTATAGACGACAGTGTGTCTCTTTCCTTTTCTATACTGTGATATGCTTGAGGGTATAACTCACGTGTTATGCTGTTCATTAATGTGTCCCCTAAGCACACTGCATGGCACATAGGCTCCTAGGACAAATCTGCTGACCAGAAAAGAGCTTTGGACCCTGAGCTCTGGGTTCTCACTTCTGGCTTCCCTATCCTTGCAGTTCCTGGCTTACGACACACAGCTGGTCCTGGGGAACCGGAAACACACCATCAGCCCAGAGGACTACATCACTGGTGCCCTGCAGATTTACACAGACATCGTCTACATCTTCACCTTTGTGCTGCAGCTGCTGGGGGATCGCAATTAAGGAGCACCCCCCTGTTTCACCCCACCCTGGACCTTCCCTTCCCTAGAGGGCTGTGCCCTGTGACTGCTGGGGCCTCAGACCCCTCTTCTTCCCCTCCAGTAGTATGCCCAGTTTCCTTTCTGTCCTGGAGATGGAGGTCTTGGTCTCTCTGGCTCTGGATGGAGAAGCACCTGGTGGGGATGGAGGAGCTGGGGACTAACTGTTGTCCTTGGTGAGCTTGGCAGGGACTAGGCTGAAGATGTGTCTTCTCCCCTCCACCCAATGCCTGGCACCAAATTCTTTTTAACAGCTGGGGTTAGGAGGAAGATGAAAAGAGCCTATTCTATAGCAAAAAGGGAATATGAAAGGTAGAAGTGACTTCAAAGTAATGAGGGTCCCCTACCACCTCTGCCAAAGGCTTCTAGGCTAGGCAGCTGGAGCTGTTTCCTCTCCCACCCTCAACAAAGCCAGCGAGCTTTGTCCCCAGCCTCCTGGACACGTAGACCCATTATCCTATACTCCTTTGGCTTGGCACCTTTTAGCTCAGAAAGGAGAAGAAATCTGTGCCCATGAGTCTCCTCGCTTCAGCCCCTCCTTGTTTCAGTGACATGTATATATTGTTTATCTGGGTATCCCAGGGATGGGTGGGGGGAAGAAGAGAGTGAGCAAAGTGAAGCCCCAGGGGCCAAAATGGAGCAGCATCTACCCAGGGCTGCCTCATGACGGTGGTAGAGAGAGCAAGCTGGCTGCAGCCAACTGGTCCCTATTCTCCAAAGCTGCTTGGGGCCTCCCTAGGTGCTTTTGAGATCTCTGGTCAGAGTGACCTCTTGCTTTCTGTGCTCAGGCAGCTCAGAGGAAGTGAGGGGCAAAGGTCAGGAAATGGGGTGGTTTAAGGATCATGAGTGAGGTCAGGAATTAACCAGGGTGAAAAGAGACTGGGAGGGACAAGGAAAATGCTTTGGGGTCCCCCACTTGGCCTGAGACATACCGCAGCCTACTGTGTTGCCCAAGACGACTTCTGTGTTCTTTCCTTCTGCTAACCCAAGGAGGGCCCTGAGGGGAAGGTGACTTCCTCTCTGTTTGTTCTTAAGTTGCACTGGGAGATTTTTGACTTAAGCCCTATCTCTCCAGCCAGCCACCGATTTCTTTGTAATATCAAAGTGCCTCAAGCTGGAATGGGGAAGGGGGATGAGGGTCAGTTGCTTGGGTGGGGGTGGAAACTGAATCAGCCCAAGGATATACTTGGGATTTCTCTATTAAGTACTTGATCCTAAATGTATCACGCAAAGGGACGCAACTAGAAATGTAATAAAGTTTTATGTGTAGATGTTATAACCCTGTACGGCTCTGGTTTTCTTTACTTGAAAGTTCACTCTGGGAGCATCTGTCTGGCTCTGCCCAAAGCATCCACTTACTACCGCTGCATTCTGGCTTGGTCTCTCCCACCTTTTCCAGGGTAACTAAATACTCCGCAACTCTTCCTGGGGGTGGATGCGATGGGCTGATGATGGGAGCTCAACCCTGCAACACTGGGTCTGGAAGGGACCTCTCAACTGGAGTGCTGACCCCTTCTGTGCCATGGACCCTTTCCAGAAGCTCACGAGAGCTATTAACTCTCTTCCCCACAAAGCTGTATGTGCACATACAATTTTGCAGATGGGGGAGGGGATGGCCTGCAGGTTTAGGTTCAGAACTCCATCTTAAAGATCACTAGTCCCATCTCTTACAGGTGAGGAAACTGAGGCCCAGAGATATTGAGTCATTTGGACTCAGCCAAGAGTAGTGCTTTTTTGCCTCCACACCCTGGATGCCTTCTTTGATTCTCTTTATTTGTTTCAAAGCTGAGCAGAGCCCCACCCTCCCTGCCAGCATCTCTGAGGGCTTGGTCCCCAGAGCCTGAGCCTAGGCTTGTTGCACTTAAGTCTCTGTGGTTGCCCCACCATCCAGCCGGGAACACTGAGCTCTTCTGTGAGAGGGAGAACACATGAGTAACCAACCCCACCCTCTGCCCCTCCCATCCCAAGGGACTCACAAACCCAGACCTGGTTCCTTTTCACTCCAACACTCAGTAACTTTATTTGCCTTTGGCTGGCTCCTTGGTGTGGGAGGGGCGGTGGCTGGCAGCAGACTGGGCTTCGCGCGCCCTCTGGTGGAACTCAGAGGTAAGGGCTAGAATCCCGGCCAAACCCGAGGACTTCACAGTCATTATGATACAGTCTAGATACAGTCTAGCGAAGGGTTGCAGCGCTCCTCAGGCCTGCACCCCGGGCCCAGCTTCAGGGGACCGGGCATGTTGGGAGGAGACCCTGAACCTCTGGCTCTCATACTCGCCCGTGTTGGACGCCCGCATGTTCTGCCGAGCCTTCATCTGCTTCAAACGGTCCTTGTCCACTTCCCGCTTGGTGAGGATGAAGAGGAGGATACCACAGGGGAAGCCGATGGCCCTAGGGGTGGGGAGATGTGCACCGGGTTTGGGGAGGGGCCAAGCCTGAGCCAGAGGCGCTGGGGGGAATCATTCCAACTTTATCAACTGCATGAATTTTGCAATGCCTCTTGTGTCTAATTCGTCCTCCATGCTGGCTGCTGGAGGGACCCACACAAATCAGATCCTAAGCTGCCCTGCTTAAAACCTGGTAACAGCTCTCCATTACTTTCTGGCCAAGTTTAAACTCCTAAGCATGGCACAAAAGGCCCACTGTGCTTGGGTCTCTGCCTACCTCTTCACTCCTTTTCCATAGAGCCCCACACTCCTCAGCAGGAGCTGCATTCCTGCCACAGCGCCTGTGTGTGATTCTCCAGGCCATCCAGCCTCTTTCCCCTAGTCTTGGCAAAGGCCCCATCTGCCTAAATTGCACCACATCCCCTCCCAGACTCCCCTTCTTAATCTGAGTAACTGCTACTTGGAAGGCAGCTTGGTATGGGGGAAAGAGCACAGAGTCACAACACCTAGTGAAAATCTAGCTTTGAGCCTCAGTTCTCTCCTCTGTGAAATGGGGATGTAATATTAATCTCAGAAAAGTAAAACATTACACGGTAAAGTACTGGCACACCCCAGGTGCTGAAAAAAATGTTAATTTCATCCTCCTTTCCCTTTAATTTTGATCAATAATATGTATTAAGGTCAGAGTTGGATCCAAATAACAACGTTTGTAACACCTTCTAGGCACTGCTACCCAACTAATATAATCTCACATGACCTCAATTAACTAATTACTGAAACTTGGGTCTCACCCAAGCTCTCAAAAGGGAGGATGAGGCCAGGAACCCAAGTGTGAATCAGATCAGCTCCGCTTAATCCACAAGAAACCCACTCTCTCCCCAGTTCCACATACTTTCCCACCACCACCCCTGCCCCACTCCTGAGATTCAGATCTTCGAACCCAGCAAATCTGTTCCCACAGATGGTGGATTCAACTCACTGTGACCTGAAACTTGGAGAAGTTTCTGAGTCCTGCCCTCCCCTCCATGCCAATCCCCATTAGTGGGCAACTTAAACTCACTTAAAACTCACCAGGCTAGTCCCACTGCTTTCATGGGATTCTTGCCCCTCTTTCTGGGAAGGTATTCCAGCTCAGGCGATAGGGGCTCAGGTTCCTCCTTGCACTCTGGGGAGCTGTGGCTCTGCAGTGCCCGGGTCCGGTTGTGGGAAGCCTTGTTAGCCGTAGCTCCTGAGAGAATCCCTGTGGATGTAGGTAAGGAAGGTCAGTAAGAGGGGATGAGGAGAAAGAAAAAGGGGAGGAGTGGTTGAGATCTGAGGAAGGGGAGTGACTGCAGTCTGAAGTAACAGTGCCAGGGAGAATCCAAAGGGAAATGGGAAAATCGCCATCGAGGTGGCACTTTTGGAAGCAACTTCCACGTCACTGCGGGCTCATCACCCTGGTGCCAGGAGGGCGAGATTCGCTGTTCTTGATCTCAGAAGACAGGACGGAAGGACTGCAGTGGGACTCACATGAGACGTATGAAAGAGATCCGGGAAAAGGTTTTAAAACTACAGAATGTTAGCACTAGAAGGGAGCTTAAAGATAGTCTACTCCATCCCCTCGTTTTATAGAAGAGGAAACTGAAGCCCTGAGAGACGAACTACTTCTCCCAAGGTCAAACTGCTAATTACCCGGGGCTAGAACCCAAGCCTCCAGAAGCCCGGGGCTCTTCCTCTGCACTGCGGTGAGTGTGAAACACCTGGAGCGCGGGAGTCTAAAAGGCTTCCTTGGGTCTCCCTCTTGCAGCAAGACCCCAGAGGTGTCTTGTAGCCCGAAGTCAGGGGGATGGGCTGGGTGACCTCCAGAGAGCATCTTTTCACCCCCAGATTCTTTAAGATCCTGCAGAGGAGTATGGGCAGGAATAGACAGCCCTGACCCCTGCTATCGCTGGTAGAGATGTGAAAGAAAAGGGATTTCCTGCAGTCCTGCCCTCCCCGGGGTCCCTCTCCTTACCCCGTAGGACGCGGGCATTTCTCGCCCCCCGGCCCTTCAGCGCCGTAGCAGCTACCACCGCCGCCATGTTCAGATCCCACCCCCCTGCGCCGCGCTCCCCGCTGGGAATTGTAGTTTGCGTAAGGGGCCTCCCCCGCTCCTTCCGTCCTGCCTACAGGCCAGAAACTACAACTCCCAGAAGCCCGCGGAGCGGACCCGAGAGAACTACTCTTCCCAGGAGACCCCGGAGGCGCGCACGCTCGCTTGTTTCCCTCCTGTTGTGGGCGGAGTCAGGTGGGGCGGAGTTTGGGTTCTCCCCGCCACGCCCCGACCCGGTCTTCCAACTCTGCCCTGTGATTGGTGGCTCAGTCAGCCAACACCTATCGCTAGTGGCCAAAAGGCCGTCGCTCTTCCTGCGGGGGAGTCGCCTACGCCTACTTCCTCCCGGGAGGAGGGGCTCGAGTTCCGCGTCGTCGCGCAGAGCTGACTCTGGGAGGCGTTTGGGCCCGGAGAAGTGGATCGGCCGCTTGCGCCGCATGGAGTCCGAATCGGAAAGCGGGGCTGCCGCTGACACCCCCCCACTGGAGACCCTAAGCTTCCATGGTGATGAAGAGATTATCGAGGTGGTAGAACTGGATCCCGGTCCACCGGACCCGGGTGAGAACTGCCGTTCCTCAGGCCATGGGGCAGGCAGGAGGCGCTCACCCCTGGCCTCTGACCCCTGCTGCTACCCTCTCTCCTCCACACCCCACCGGTCATTCCTACCAACATCCTTCTCCCTCCTCCTCCCCAACCCCCACACTTAGTTCTCAGGCCTGGCGGGGTGGGGGTTCCCTGACGCCTCCTCTGGCCCTTCCCCTCACACACCCCCTTCCCATCATCCCCTAGGCCCTCCCTTCCTGCACTGTCGCTGGCCAGCTGCAGGTCCTCAGACCTGGCCTCTGGTCCTCCGTCCCACACGCCCCCTCCTCCCGGCCGCTTCTCGCCTTTGCTTCACCCTGTGTGTCTGACTCCACCTTACCCTCTGGCCACATGACCCAGCCTCAGGCCTGCTGACGCTTCTCCCCATCCCTCTTACCGCCTCCTGAGCCCCATCTTTTAACCCTCTCCTCAAAGCAGATGATCTGGCCCAGGAGATGGAAGATGTGGACTTTGAGGAAGAGGAAGAAGAGGAAGAGGGCAACGAGGAGGGCTGGGTTCTGGAACCCCAGGAAGGGGTGGTTGGGAGCATGGAGGGCCCCGATGATAGCGAGGTCACCTTTGCATTGCACTCAGGTAGGTCTCCGATGAGATCCACCTTAAATCAGTCCAAGTGGGGATGTATTAGACATCTGTTGTGGACAGAGCACTATGAGGGACCCAGAAATGGGAAAGATACTGGCCTTGCCCTGGAGGGGCTCACAGGTAGGGTGCATTATGGTGGGATGGGTGAGAGCTTGGGTTTGGAGTCTGTTGAGACACCTATGATCAAATCTTACCTCTCTTACCCACTAGCTGTAATTAACTTCTCTGAGTCTTAGTTTTCTTTTAAAAAGTTATCTTCGATAAGACATAATGAAAGTAAGCTGAGTGTAAATTAGAGATACCTTTATGAGCATATTTTAATAACCTTCTCAAATACTATTTCTTAGTGAGAAACCCACCAGCCTGGTGGTACCCCATACTGAGAACTGTAACTCCTCATCTAGGGCATCAGTGTGGGTGGTGAGGGGAGCAGCACATAGGAGGCATCTGCCCTGGAGAAGGACTTGAGTTTGACAAGTTTGGGGGAAAGCTTTCTCTGACAGCCTGATTCTTGAATCTTAAAAGGACTTGGATTCTTTTCCAGAAGGAAAGTCAAGTTGCTTTGGGTGAAAAGGGGTGGGGCTGCCTGAAGGTTCTGAAGGACAGAACCCTCAGTAGGAGCTCTGTCCCCTTACCCATGGACCGTCTCTTGGAACAGCATCTGTGTTTTGTGTGAGCCTGGATCCCAAGACCAACACCTTGGCGGTGACAGGGGGTGAAGACGACAAAGCCTTTGTGTGGAGGCTCAGCGATGGGGAGCTGCTCTTTGAGTGTGCAGGTGAGGGGCCAGGGTAGAGGCTTTGGGGGTCATGTTCCTTTGGAGATCTTAGGGGGCTGGCCTGCAGTGGGGCATCCAACAGCCTCTGTTTTGTGACATCTGTTTTGTACCAGCTCTTTGCTGGCCCCAGGGCCACAAAGGAGGAGTATATAATAGTCTTTTGTAGGCTCAGGAGCCGGAGGCACTAATTGGCCAAGGGAGTCTAGGAACGGGGAGGTGACACTGGTGTAGGAGTAGTTGGGTGGAGGAGGGATGTGGGTTTTAAGGAGAGGTGTAGAGTGAACAGAAGTGATAAGATAGGCGGCCTGAGATATGCTTGGGTGAAGGGGGCCAGCAGTGTCTCTCCTGGAGATTCCTGGGGCTCTTGTTTCTTGGACCAGCTGTGAATTCCGTCACCTGAACCCAAGTGGCTGGGACTACAGGCATGTGCCAGCACGCCGTGTCCCTTTTATTCCTCGCTAGTCCTTTCAGGGGGCCAGATACTGGGATCATGTGCCCCCAGCAGTCGGTATCCTATTGTTATGTTTCTCTTTCTGCCCACTTTTCTTTGCAGGCCATAAAGATTCTGTGACTTGTGCTGGTTTCAGCCATGACTCTACCCTAGTGGCCACGGGGGACATGAGTGGCCTCTTGAAAGTGTGGCAGGTAGACACCAAGGAGGAGGTCTGGTCCTTTGAAGCAGGAGACCTGGAGGTGAGATCATCAGAGTGGGATCCAACTCTGTGAGGCCTTGGGTTGGGGGCTGAGAGCTTGGAGGCCGGTCCTACCTTTGTGGGAGCAAGCCAGCTCCAAGCCAGCGTATCACAAGGTGCAGCAAGAATGTCCGTACTTGTTACCTGGAAAGTCCCTGCTGACCCCAGAAGCAGGGAAACCTTGGGTGGGGCACGTGGGGCAGGCGTCTAGGTGGGATGGGGTGATGGGCCTCCCTGCTGCCTCTTTTCCCTGCCCAGTGGATGGAGTGGCACCCTCGGGCACCTGTCCTACTGGCGGGCACGGCTGATGGCAACACCTGGATGTGGAAAGTTCCGAATGGTGACTGCAAGACCTTCCAGGGCCCCAACTGCCCAGCCACCTGTGGCCGAGTCCTCCCGGATGGTGAGAGCAGCTCCCTTGAGTGTCCTTTCCTGGGTATAGAGGTTGGCACTGGGGTTAGGCACCTCCTTCAGCTCCCTCCTGGGCCACAGCTGGCAAACTCTGAGGCCTGCTCCTGGGAGTGCTGACCTCCCAGGCCCAAAGCTGACAGCACCTTCTTCCTGCCCTGAACTGGTCTCATCTGTGTTCCCTGGGCAGCATCTGCGCCCTTGTTCTCTTCCTGCCTCTCCCCTTCCCCCAGTCCCTTGCTTGTTGTGTCTGAGTGTGCTCTCTGTCTTCTTTTCACCTGGGCCTCTGGCCCTTTAGGGAAGAGAGCTGTGGTCGGCTATGAAGATGGCACTATCAGGATTTGGGACCTGAAGCAGGGGAACCCCATCCACGTACTGAAAGGTATCAGAGCTGGGGGAAGTGTTAACCTGGGCCTTTAGGGAGGGGCTGAGAACCCAGGGCAGGTCTTAGAGGGGAGATAGGATGAAACCTGTCTTGTCCCTCTGCTCCACCTTAGGGACTGAGGGTCACCAGGGCCCTCTCACCTGCGTTGCCACCAATCAGGATGGCAGCCTGATCCTGACTGGCTCTGTGGACTGCCAGGCCAAGCTGGTCAGTGCCACCACTGGCAAGGTGAGTGGACCTGGAGCCTGGCTGGGCCTTCTGCTCTCCAGTATCCTCTCTCCTTTCTTTCTCATTCTTCACTGTGCCTCCCCTCCCCTGTCTTTCTCTTTATCAGAAGACTGAGATTCCAGGCCCCCTCTGATCCTCTCTCACTTATAGGTGGTGGGCGTTTTCAGACCCGAGACGGTGGCCTCCCAGCCCAACCTGGGAGAAGGGGAGGAGAGTGAGTCCAACTCGGTGGAGTCGTTGGGCTTCTGCAGTGTGTGAGTGTGAGCCAGGGCCTTGGCCCAGAGACGGGCAGAGTGGAGGAGGAGGGGGCTTGTTGAGGGGGCCTGGGCTGGGGCCCCAGGGAGAGGCAGGTGCCCCTGGGTAGGGGCAGGGCATGTGCGTTCTCACAGTGTTCTCCTCGGCGCAGGATGCCTCTGGCAGCTGTTGGTTACCTAGATGGGACCTTGGCCATATATGACCTGTCTACGCAGACCCTTAGGCATCAGTGTCAGCACCAGGTATGGACAGCTGGAGCTAGTTTCCCCACGGGCTGTGGCCATAGGGAAGCCCAGGCCTCTGGGGGCATCTGCCCCTGACCTGGCTCCTGTTTGCTCCCTCTCTATGGCTCTCCCTCGGTGAGGGTTGGGAGCAGATGGCTCTCCACTCTCCCAACCCTGACTTCCACCCTGTGTCTTTCACACCCGGGGCAGTCGGGCATCGTGCAGCTGCTGTGGGAGGCAGGCACCGCCGTGGTTTACACCTGCAGCCTGGATGGCATCGTGCGCCTCTGGGACGCCCGGACCGGCCGCCTGCTCACTGACTACCGGGGCCATACAGCCGAGATCCTGGACTTCGCCCTCAGCAAGTAAGCGCATGGGGCGAGGGCTGGGTTCTCGGTATTTGGAAGGGTCCTTGGGTGTGGGAGGGGATCGCTGAGGGAAGCTGGGCCTGGTTACACCTTGAGAGGCAGGAATACTGGGAAGCTTGAGGGTTAACAGGGAGTTGTCACTGCTGATCCAGCCCCCACCCCGGTGGGTGACAGTGACCTACCCAGAGTCTCGCATCCCAGTCATAGGGTAGGAGACTGAGATCCATTTCCCCTGACCAAGTCCAAGTCCAAGCTCCGCGCTTCTCCATGCTGGGCTTTCCTTCCATCCCCTTGCTGGCCACGTGGAGGTGTCAGCACAGTGTTAGGCACTGGGGTCTAGCGTTGAGGATGAGCTGGAGGAGGCCCTAGGGTGGCCTTGGGCTGGTCCTCGGGTCATCCCGTCTCTTCACCCACATGCTTTCTGTTTACAGAGATGCCTCCCTGGTGGTGACCACGTCAGGAGACCATAAAGCGAAAGTATTTTGTGTCCAGAGACCTGACCGTTAATGGCTGCAGCCTCTGCCTCTGTGTGTGGTGTTGAGGGGGATGAAGGGAGTCCCCCCACCAGCAGAGGCGGTAGGGTACAGAGGGAAGAGGAGGGGAGGGGGCCTTGGACTACTTTCCAACCCCTTCAGCTGACTTGCCCCCTCTCTGTCCTTTTCTTCTCTTTAGAGACCCAGCCCCGGGCCCCCTCCCCTTCCCCTCGCCCAGGCCCGGTGAGCCCTTCCGAGGCTGTTCAGGCCTCTGTCTCTTTCACTTTCACTTGCTGGTGTGAGCCATGGGGGTGTGTGTTTGTATGTGGGGAGTAGGTATTTGAGGTTCCCGTTCTTTCCCTTCCCAGGTCTCTGGGGGTGGAAAGGAGGAAGAGATACTAGTTACAGATTTTAAAAATGTAAATAAAATATACTTCCCAGAGACAGTGTCTGTGTGGATTTTGTGGTGGCTGGGAGCAAGGAGGGGCTAGTGAGGGCCATGTCAGGGTGACGCTCCCCTCCAGATCTGCTCCATTTCAAGATGTCAGCTCACCTTCTCTCAGGAGT
The DNA here is from genome assembly GCF_040939455.1 of Microcebus murinus. NCBI lineage: Eukaryota > Metazoa > Chordata > Mammalia > Primates > Cheirogaleidae > Microcebus > Microcebus murinus. The sequence continues at coordinate 88,724,257 of NC_134111.1, read as the reverse complement.
GGTCTGTTGGCACCAACAATTAACTGCCTGTCTGGGCCAGAATCTCCCTTGCTCCACATGTCTGTCTTTTTTTTTTTATTTATTTATTTTTATTTTTTTATTTTTTTAGAGACGGGGTCTCGCTATGTTGCCCAGGCTGGAGTGCAGTGGCTATTCACAGGCGCGATCCCACTACTGATCAGCACGGGAGTTTTCGGAGCTTACTCCGTTTCAGACCTGGGCCGGTTCACCCCTCCTTAGGCAACCTGGTGGTCCCCCGCTCCCGGGAGGTCACCATATTGATGCCGAACTTAGTGCGGACACCCGATCGGCATAGCGCACTACAGCCCAGAACTCCTGGGCTCAAGCGATCCTCCCGTCTCAGCCTCCCGAGTAGCTGGGACTACAGGCGCGCGCCACCGCGTCCGGCCACATGTCTGTCTTTAAGGTTCTTTCCATAGTGGGGTCTACCTGCCTCTCCCTTTCTGAGATAATGGAGTGAAGTAACCATAAACGGCCTTTATTTGGTCAGGGAGGGGTCAGATGGGGCAGGGTCTCTGACCCAGAGAAATGTGGACCAGACAGGCTTGGCTGAGTTGGATGGATGCTCTTGTAGGGTCAGCAGAGGCCCTTCCCCTAGTTCAAGTCCAGGTCGACACTGCTGGTGTGGTAGGCAGTGTTGGGGCCCGGCCTGCCCTGGGAGGCCCTTCCCTGTAGCCTCTGCAGGCACCTTCGTGCAGCCACCCTCCAGGGGGCTGTGTAGCGCTGATCACCCAGCCCCATGGCCACAGGCACGGCTGCTGCACTGGCACTGCCCAGTGAGAGGAGGGACAACAGCGTTCCAGGCCCCAGCGGTGGGCGTTGCTCGTAGGCCAGGACCGAGAGGAGCAGGGTAGCCACGTAGGGCCCCCAGCACAGCACGAAGAGCAGCGTGGCTCCTGCCTGTGCCCTTGCCTGCCTCCAGGTGAGGGCCCGGGCCAGGGCTGAAGGCACGTCACGGTTCACTGCCCGCTCCAGCCGGCGGATGTCCTGCAGCTGGCGGTGGGCGGCGACCAGCACGCAGGCAGAGAGGAGGGCAGCAGCACCCACGGCGGGCAGCAGGAGCCCATAGGTTTCCAGGTAGAGGTAGGGGGCTGGGAAGACAGCCTGGGAGCTGCAGTTGGTGCCAGGCGTCCAGTGGTTCCACCCTAGAGCAGGCAGGCTGGCAAAGGACAGGGGGCTGGCCCAGGTGAGGAGCAGGGCCAGCCGTGTGCTCCCAGGGGGCCGGAGTGGCCACAGCACTGCCATGTAGCGCTCCCCGTGTACCAGCAGAAGGTTGGCGAGCAGGGAGAGGAAGGAAAAGTTGGGAGCCAAGTAGAGGAAGAGGCAGGACCAGTAACCCCGGCGGCTCTGGCTCCACAGTGCTGGCAGCATGGGCAGCGCCAGCCCTGTGAGCAGCCCAGCCAGCAGCAGGCTCAGGAAGAAGCAGCCAGCAGGTGGGCTGCGCAGACGGTGGTCACAGGCGATGCCCAGGGCCAGGAGCAGGTTGGCAGCAACGATGAGGCTTGCCAGGGCTAGGGAGAGCCCCAGAGCCCCCTTGGAAACAGGGTTGGGCCATTCCTCAGTGCTGTTGGCTGTCATCTTGGGCCTGGGGATGGAGCGGGCCTGGTGCAGCAGCCAGCATGCCTGCGTGGAGGATGGGGCGCCAGAGTTAGGATGGGGTGCAGGTTGCTGTCCTGGTGGGGACTGCACGTGAATCCAGAGGGTGCAGATCCAGAGGGTGCAGATCCAGAGGGTGCAGATCCACGGGCTGGGGGCCATATCCTATTTGCTGATATACATATTTTTCAATTAATTGCCAATTAAAAATTTATATAAAATTCATATTTTTGGTTTCTCTTGAAAAATCAGGTCTGGTAACACGCCTGTAAGGTAGCAGCCAGCAGAGCTTACTGGTGGTTGCCCTCAAAACAGTCCCCACCAGGCCAGCGCCACCCATTTCTGCTCTCTGTCTGGCCTCCCCGGGCAGTGCGTTTCTGCCTCTGTTTAGACTGCAAGGCAGCGCGGCCGGCCCCCGGCGTGCAGCAGAGAGGAGCGTGCATCCCGGCCTCCACCTGGGTGGCCTCTACAGGAACCAAAAGAGAGGACAAGTCTGGCCAGCGTGCAGTGGTCTTCTAGCCAGTCATCAGGGGAGAGGCTCCTTTGGGCCAGGTCTGGGGCACAACTGGGGTGCCCTGTCCCCTGCACTCCTCCCCCCATCTGTCCTTGTGGCCCATTACGGTTCAGTGAGCAGCCTCCGGGTAGGACTTCCAGCCCATAAACTTGACTCGTCTGCTCCACACTAGCAACAGGGCCCTTCCTGGGAACTGGAGGGAGGAGAGGAGGGGAAGGGACGCTTGGCAGTGACTGTGGAGATGCCAGCAGCAAGGAGATGACCCTCAACACCCCCAGAGCCTGAAGCTGAGCCCAGAGACAGGGAGGAGGAGCCAGGGGGCAAGGCCTCGCCTCTGTGGCTCTGATCTGTTCCTGTGCTCCCCTTCCCTTCACTCCTTGGTCTCAGTCCTCCAGTGCCATGGCCCTGCAGCCCCATCCTGGGGACAGGGGGAGGGGTCCTGGGTCCTGTGGGAGCTCCTGCTTCTGTCAGCAGGGGAGCAGCTGCTGTTGCTAGGATTAAAGTCAATAAGGAAAGGATTCCTACTCCTCACCCTCTCCGGGTCAGAGGACCAGGGCCCCACGGCCACTCTGAGTAGAGAGGAAGATGCTTCCCTCCATTCTCAAGTTCCTCAGTGTGCTAACCCCAACCTCTGAGTCCCTGTACCCCTGGGTCCCTTTCTCCTGACCTCAGCCCCTGGTTCCTCTTCCTCAATGTCCCCTGTGCTGTCCACCTGGGACATCTTTCCTTTTCCAGAGGCCCTCAGTTTCTGTTCCTCTTCCTCCTTGCACCACAATCTTTCTTAAACCCCATGAGATTCAGGGTCTGTTCCCCCAAACCTGGCACGGGCCGGAGCTCCTAGCTCTAGCCTGGCGTGGTTGTCTCCACCCCACCTCCACCAGGGCGGTGAGAAGGCAGGGAGCAGCCTGCTGGTGTGACTTCTCAGAGGGATGCTGGCTTTGTCACCCTCACACCCCCAGGGGCTGGTGGCTTGGACTGGGTGCAGTGGCCTCTCCAGGATCTGGGGCTGAGGTCTTGAGGGGTAGCCCAGCAGGATGGGGAGTAGCTACTCACATGGCTGTTGGGGACAGGTGTTGCCTGCCTAGCTTCCAGCCTGGGCTTTCCTCAGTGGCCAGGAGTTGCTGCAGCCATCCCTGCAGGGCTTCACACCGTGTCTGGTGTCCTGGCTGGCCAGCAAACGGTGCCTCTGCTCTGTGGGAACAGCCGTCTGGACCGGGCTCGCCTGCCCAGGTTCTGCCGCCTGCCTGGGTTCCCGGAGGGATGGAGTAGCGGCAGCCAGGGCTGGGTGCTGGCCCCGCCTCTGGGGGTGGGACCTGGCACATCCTGAGCTGCAGCAACCCCTTGCCCCACAAATCCTTCTGTGAGTGCCTCCTCCTCCGACCCCTAGCCAACTGGACACACCTTGCCACCTAGGTGGTGGCTTCCCTACTTCAGCTTGGAGCCCTCTCACCGCTAGTGCCCAGCGAATCTGACAAACGCATTCTAGTTCATGAATAATAATGACTTAGTCTACCCTTCCCCACTTCCTGCTTCAGTTAATACATTTACATTTATAAGCTTTAAACCGCAGAGCTACAGCAGCTACAGGTGGTGTGCGCGATGACAGCAGGGGGGAGGGTTTGGGGGCCTGAGGGTCTTCACTGGCCCCGTCCCATCACCTGATGGGCCAGCCCTGCCTTCCCGAATCTGGCCATTCCACACTTTCCGTAACTATTACTTTCTAGGTTCCGGGCTATGAGGTACCAAGGGCTCTGGGGATGTGACCTTGGGCAAGCTACTGCTGGCCCTCAGTTTCCCCTACATAAAACAGGAACAAGAAAAACCACCTCTAGAGGTTGTTGTCGGGAATGCCATGGGATAACATGTAACCGCGTACACCGCGTGCTTGACACTTCGATGGGGGGGTTGTCTCTCCTTCCCTTCCACGATGATTAAGAGGCATGAGCCAGTGTTGGATTCAGAGCTGTCCAGGATCTTTTTTTTTTTTTTTTTAGCTGCGTGAACTTAGGCAAATTACTGAAGTTCTCTTGCCTTAGTTTCCTCATCTGTAAAATGGGACTCATAATTGTCCTTACCTATTGTGAGACCAAACAAGGTTAATGTACGACAAGGACCTGGCGCGCAGCACTTGGCACACAGGCACGCAATGACAGGTAGCTATTATTAACAGTATTAGGATTTCTGCCTTTTTCTGCACCTGTCGCCTCTAAGAAATACCTTTGTTGAGGAAGGCAGATAGGGAGCCTATCAAAAGCAAGAGGAATGACAGTTTTGCTCCAGCGGGAAACCGAGAAAAGTAGGTGCAGTGAAAGGGAAGGGCAAGTTCAAGGATAGGAAGCCAGGAGGTGTGGGGCTCTGATTTCCACTTTGTATCAACTGCAGCTTTGGGGAGAGGGGGAGAGAAGCCTGGCCACACTCCTTTAAGGCCAGAAAATGGGAGGGAACAGCCAGACACTGTAGCAAGAAAGCTGGAGGTGAGGCATTAGGAAAAACTTCCCGGCTGAAGAGCAACAGATGACAGAGCCAGGGGACTTCAGTACTCCCTGGGGAGACCAGGGCCTGAAGGAATGCAGGCCTTAGGAGTCTGGCTCTGCCAGCCCTGCACAGCCAGTCAGGGGGCCTGGAGAGGCAAGACTCCCACTAAGGCAAAAAATGGGAAGAGGAAAGCGTGTAACCCTCAGACCCAGCCTGCAGGGAGCCGGTGGGCAGGATGCCGCGGGGTTCCAGCACCGGGCCCAGGACTCGCACTGCCTGCTTGGGCAGAAGTCAGAAGCTCTGGGAGAGTTCAGCCTGGGGTACAGACACACATGGGTGTGGGCTCCTTGGATATGGGACTGCCAGGAATAAACAGACCTTCTCGTTCCCAGCCCTGGCCTCCTCCCCGCAGGACCCAGGATGTCTGTGTTTCTTCTTCGCTGCTCTGTCTAAACATTGTGTGCGGAATGACGTGTGGGGGGGCAACTTAGGCGGAGGGCAGCTGGGGAGCCTGGGTTCTGTTCCCCGTTCAGCCCCATTTCCGCCTTACTGGATCATCTAGCTCCTCTCCGCGCCTTTGTCAAAGCCTTGGGGCTGGCTGACTCATCCCCTGGCTTCTCCCCTTCACCCACGGAGATGCAGTTTTCAGATGCTCTGTCCAGCTAACTCTGCAGCCTGGGCCCAGTTCTTTCTGAGGTAGAGTCTGTTTCAGGGCAGCCAATCAATCCAACTGGCGCAGGATCCGCCTGGGCCTCCTCTGTCCACTTCCGTGCTCACAGGTATTTGAATTTCTCTCTGCTGACCCGTGATGTTTGGGGCTGGGCGGGTGTGATACTCAACGGCTCCTAGCCCTGGACTGGTGGAGGCAGGGCCTTCTGGACCCTGGCTGGCCTCCCCGCACCACTGTGCGGTATTCTCCATTCCCACAGGCAAGAGCAGATGAACCCTGTAGAGCCTCTGAAGGGCTCTGGACACAAACCTGGTTTTGGGAAGCTCTGAGTCATTTGTAGGGGCAGAAGAAACCCTGTTTTCCTGTTACGTCTAAACCATCAGATTCTTAAGGTCTGGGTCAGATACTGACCCTAGGAGCCAAGGAAATCGCAGTGCTTTTTAGCAATCCCCAGAGGGGGCAGCACTGCTTGAACCCCAAATCACCACCATAGTAGTAGATCCAGGCTCTTGGCTTAGGCCTCAGGAGCTGTGGGGCCAAGGGCCCAGCAGCACTGCTCCCAAGGAGAATGCAGGACCGTAATGGCAACTCTAGCAACTCCCGTGAGAAGGCTGATGCGGCAGCTAGGGCCATTTCCTTTCCTTGGTTTCAACCCCCAACTGACCCAGTTCTTCCACTTCCTGCCAGCCAAAGCTCCCTGTTCTTAGCTTGCCGGGGTCCCAGTTTATCCAGACAAGGAGACTCCCACTGCCTGACCCCTGCAGTAAGGGTCATCCAAGTAGGGCAAAATACAAAATACCAACCATCTTAGGGAAGGCCTGGGAAACCCCAAGAACAAAATGAGGCTTGGCTTATGTTGGACTTTGCTTCTGCAGTAGCCCCGTCACTTCTGATCCTCTTGAGTGTATAAAGGGAACAAGGATTTATTAAATGGCATTATAAATAATTATAGGCATTTTAATACATATGATGTGACAGGCATCCATCTACTCTTTTCCTTTTAAAAACCTTGTGAGGGCCGGGCCCGGTGGCTCACGCCTGTAATCCTAGCACTCTGGGAGGCTGAGGCGGGTGGATTGCTCGAGGTCAGGAGTTCGAAACCAGCCTGAGCAAGAGCGAGACCCCGTCTCTACTAAAAATAGAAAGAAATTAGCTGGACAACTAAAAATATATAGAGAAAATTAGCCGGGCATGGTGGCACATGCCTGTAGTCCCAGCTACTCGGGAGGCTGAGGCAGGAGGATCGCTTGAGCCCAGGAGTTTGAGGTTGCTGTGAGCTAGGCTGACACCCTGGTACTATAGCCAGGGCAACAGAGTGAGACTCTGCCTCAAAAACCCCCCCCCCCCCCCCAAAAAAAGCTAGAGGAAATGTGGCCAGTTAGTTTGCATCATATTCACATCTAAATACTCACCAATGGAAAAAAAAAAATACTCACCAATGTCCTGTAGAACCACACATATGGAGGTATACATTTTGGGAAAAGCTATACATCATTCACAATAAAGGAATAAATCAGAAAACACTTTAATTTGCCTGTCATTGGGAAGCTTCCTGGCCACTCAAGAGCAGCCAGGCAGTTTCAGGGACCAAGCTTTATAGGAAGCATGTTCAAGTTTATTTATAGCTCACTGGCCAGTCATTCTCTCCTCTAGGGGGTAAGGATCTAGGTCTGATACGCTCCTGAACCGAAGGCTAGTTTCTAGCTCAGGTTTGCAGGTCCAAGGGCAATGCAAGTGTATTGTTCTTCCCCTCTTCTGTCTTTTTTGGATTCATAGTCCAGAAACCCAGCAAATTCTCATGTAAGATAGAAAGATTTTCTTTATTAATGACCCCAACCGTATTTCTTTAGATATAGGAGTTTTGAACTCAAATACTTAGGAGAAAACAAGTTAAGACTGCATTATCCTGCAACTCATTACCAGTAACATATTGCAAAGCGAAACAGCCTGGAAAAGAGGGTGGGAGGGAAGGGGAGTGAGGGAAGGAAGATAAAGAAAAGGAATTAAGTTGATCAAGTGGAATTCTTTTTTTTTTTTTTTTTAATTCTTGGGAACTATGAAGTCCTTGCAAGCACAGCTCGTTTCTGCAGATTATTTTCCAAACGTGTACAAAATGGAACCAAAATGGAGAATCCCTTAAGAACCTGAAGAGGTGCAACATTAAAAGCTACGATTATCCAGTAGCAAGTGTTCCAGCCTTCAGTTGCCAGCTGCTTCCTCCTCTTATTCCCAGGAGTTAGCGGGATGAAAACGTCTTCCCCCTTCGAAAGGAGAGAGAAATGTGAAGGTCAGTTTCCAGCTGCCCTTTCCTCCCACCCCATACTCCTGGACTAGATGGTATCCCAAAGAAACACCAAGAGGTGGAAAGTACTAGATTCCTTAGGCAAAGGTGCTGGAACCACAGGGCACGCACGGGCTAAGATCCAGTTTTCAGAGAATGGTTTCATCATCTCTTCCCTCCTATCGAATACTTTGGGGTACCAGGGAATATCTGTGTTAAGCACATAGAGACAATAAATGAACCATGTTAAATAGGAGAATCACCCATCTACAATTTCTGGATGGCCTAGATGTACCTGAATTTCATACTGGACTCAACTGTCTACCTTTCAGGGGTCCCACATGGCACTTCCTTAGCTTTCGCCATGGGGACAAGAGGTTCAAAGGAATCCTCAAAATCTCCAAGGTTAAAGGCATTTTTGTCACCATGTGCTGACTACAGTCTGGCTTATAGAACACATATTGTCTGGTTCTAGACTCCTGAGTCAAGGCGTCCTGTTCTACCCAGATTTCTCCAGAAGGGCCAGCTGGTTCCCAAAGACAGCCTGTAAACTGGTACCCAAGGATATGTGGTAAAACAGCCTGGAAGCTTGAGTTGAGAACTATAGGAAATCAGGGCAAAAACAAAACAAAAAAACAAACAAACAAGGGCACTACATCTTTACTGCCCTGAATATCTCACCCACCCACTGTAAAATGAAGGTACAATTTATTACCCTTCCCCTCAAATGAAAAGCTCCTGTTTAATTCTGGGCAGCACACTGAGGGGTGCTGACTCTGATGGTCAGCTGTTGATCCAGGGCCCTGTTTCTCAGGGTGGGCCCACCACCCTATTACACCCTGTCCACGCTTCTGCAGACTCCTCCTGCTCTGTCGTGTGGAGGTCCCAGCTTCTCCTGCTCACAGCTGAGCCACTTAACTCCTACCCGCCATTAGTAACACAATCTGGGTTTCAGGGTGGATGCAGTTGTCTGCATCCCGCTTCTCCTTTCTGGGGCCCAATTCTGCCAAAGAGAGGTCACAGAACAGATGAAGGCAGAGCTGGTCTTTTAAGTCCCAGGTTTATGGATGATTTATGGTTTATGGTGGTTTATGGATGATTTGTTCATTTCATGGATTCATTCTTTCCCCAGGTCAGGCAGCCACCCTTGTCCACCATTCAACTGCATTCACTTGGCAGCGACCCCCAAGACCAGGCGTCCTTAAACTACGGCTCGTGGGCCACAATGCAGGTGTGTTTGCCTGTTTGTTTTTTTACTTCAAAATAAGATATATGCAGTCTGCATAGGAATTTGTTCACAGTTTTTTTTAAACTATAGTCCGGCCCTCCAATGGTTTGAGGGACAGTGAACTGGCCCCGTTTAAAAAGTTTGAGGACCCCTGCCCAAGACTGTCAGCTGGCGGTGGAATAAGGCAGTGGCCGCTTAGTGGGCCTTCCTTCTGATTGGATAAGCAGTTACCGGGGCTGAAGGGTGACACAGGCAGCCTTGGGACTATTCCGATACACAGCCTTCCAGTCTGGTTGTGACAGGCCACCCAACTCACCTCCTGGCATCTACTAAACTGCTTCTCTCTATGGGTGAAAGCAGTATGAAATTGGCTGCCTCACACCTGAAGTCATTAAAGTGGTACCTGGTGAGAAAAGCACCCCATGAAGGGCAAGCAGGGAAAGGGAAATTGCAGATGCCAGGAAGAAGACCAGGTGCTGGGGGGCAGCGAGAGTACATGTGTTCCAGGGCACACCCCTTCACCTGCCCAATCCACCTGGTTGGTCTCTTTGCCCAGCTTAGGATCTGCCAAGAAGCTGCAGAATAGAAGAAATAATGCTGCCATTTCATTGCATGGCATTGGGGCACCTGTCTCTGAGCAGAGAATCTGTCTAGACTGAAGACCATTGCTTCGGCTCTCGGTGGCAGACACAGCAGATACAAGAAAGCCTCTGCCTAAAGAAGTCAGGGGTGACTTAACTTTCTTTGTGTAAGTGTTTGACGTTTCTGGGACAGAAAAAGCCTCACCTATTGCTCAGGTACCCACATCCTTTCAAATGGCAGCAGAAACTAACTTGGTGGAAGCTGCGTCACAGGCCAGGTGAGGGAGCTTCGAAGCCCATGCATACCAGCCTACACCAATGTTTGCCCCAGGAGTACTGGGTGTTGGCAAATACAATGGCTAGGCGAGGAGACTTAGTTTACCTCAAGACCTTTAGTTCAAAGGGCACAAACGACAGCACACGAGCACATATGACCTTATCTTGTGAACAGGATTGCCTAAATCTCATAAGATGGATGGGGAACCAAGAACTAGCACCTTGCACAAAGACACAACTCTCTCGGCTCCAGACCATGCTGGCCTCTCTGCCACTCAGAGCCATAGACCGTTTAGAATTCTACTCATCATTTCCACCCCTGATAAAGATCTTCCTCTTCATGCAAACTTTCTGCTGAGAAGATGACCAGGAAGAAGAACACTTGAAAGGTGGTTCCAGGCTTATTTACTCAACTAAATATCCTAAAGCAACTTGCTCAATTTCTCCAGGAAGACCACAAGAAGGGCAAGAACAACCTCTCAACTCAGGCCCAAAGAGCCTATGAATTCTTGGTAAAAAGGTCCCTTGCTTTTTTCCTAGCCCATTCAGGAGTGAAAAACATGTTACTCCCATCTTCAGTCTATCCGCCCAGACCTGCTGGCCTCACATGTAGCTGCTGTCCAGACATCAGGAGGGCCAGGCCACCAACACCCACTACTTTCTTCTTGGTGAGCTCAGGAGGGGTAGGTGGCCCTGCTATAGTACTGCCCTACTTACGTGATTGTTTTCATTTCTTTTTTCTCGGCATCTGGACGTGCACGGTTAAGCACCTTGAGGAAGTCAGATGTTTTTGCCCGCATACGTGTGTGAATATAGGCCTGGAAACAAACACAACAGGTGGTGAAGCAGAGTCACGTTCTAGAAAGACAGCTTTGCTCTCATTAGGAGATGTGATCAGGAAAGTTTGGGTACACCCTGGGCCTGACCAAGGCCATGCAGGGAAGCAGGAAGGTGAACAATTTGGAGATGTGTTCATCTCTCTGCTATGGGGAGGCATGGGAGAAAGTGGCTTGGTGAACAAAGACCATGGTTTCTTGAAGCCCCTGAAATTACCTATGTAATCAGATCCACAGCCTGAACTATATTTAGGAACAACTTTTGTTAGGGGCTCTGAACTCTTTTGGGAAGACAGACTTAGAGCACAGGAGGTGAGATACGGGCCCCCTCACCTTAGAGCACTTGATGTGGTAGTGCAGGTAGTCCCGGAACGTGTGGATCAGGTTGATGGTGTTGTCTCTAGCACTGGCATTGGTGTGGCGAGGGAACAGCACTGAGGGTGGGGTCACAAACAAGGTGTCAGGGTGTAACACAAATGCCAAAAGACTGGGAAAAATAGCAGCCTATAGTGAACCTCACTCTCTCCATGCTTAAGTACAATACACTTGTTCCAGCATGCTTGGGCTCTGTTAGGGTTTTACTGACACAAGGAAAGGATAAACAGCATAACCAGGGGATGTGCCCATGAGCACAAAGGGAAGAACCCGTGATGGAAAAACCAGGGTTTGACCCTGGCCACTCATCCCAGGCCCCAATTCTGGGGCTGTGCATGCTGAAACCAATCCCCTGTCTGCCACACGCCTACTGGCTTCTGTCTCTGCAGCTCAGCAAACACACGGTGACATGCTCTGGCTATCTGGGAAAGTTTACCTAAGAAATCAGATTAGGAAATAAGGCTGTCTATCCTGGGTCCTTGGTGCTAAAACATAAAGTAATAAGTCTTCACAGAAACAAGATGCCAGAGAATATCCCATATTCTTGCTGTGAAAACCAAACAGTAAGGCGTAAGGACCTGAACCCTTTGGCAGGCCAGGCAGGAGGAGCTCCTCTGGCTGGGGCCGAGCAAAGTCCATCGTGTGGCCCAGCCACCTGAAGACCTGTGCAGTCGCTGCTCAGTTCTGTGCACTGGAGCACACCAGCCCCTTCTCCCCCTGGTGCTTTGGAATCCTCTTTATCTGCCGCACTCCCTCTACTCATTGCTCCCACTAACCACAAAATCCCCTGAGGCATCTCAAGCTTTCCCGAAATGAAAAGGAATGCCTCCTAAGAAAGGCTGGGGCTCCTGGGTCAGTTTGCCCTGGCCTGAAAAGAAATGAACACCAAGTAGTTGATAACTGCATTTCAAAGCATCTAAGGTGTTTATGACTGTAAGTCTGTTAGAATGTACAGCTTAGATTGAATGAAATATGGTGAATCAACTCATTCATCACCAAAAAACAGGTACACATTCAGCACTGAGGTGAATTACATAACATTTCACAAAAGGAGACCCTCCAGTGGCATCAGGTGCAGAGCGTGGACGAGCTGCTCTTCCACATTGTCAGCTACACTGATCGGGCAGCTCATGAGGCCGGAGCAAGCGAAGGCAGACTCGAGTTCTCCAGCGTATAACTGGAATACGCCAATCATGGCTGGAGCTCAGGCTTAATAAGCAAAAAAATCAAGAAATGCTGAATGACAGAGAACTCCCGTCCAGCTGTGTGGCAATGCTTACGTGGCTCTATGCTTAACTACTGACATCACAGTTCAGTCCTAAGACTTTTCCTTAAGATTTAAGAAAAAATGGGGAAAAAAAATGAAATGATTACTATACAAAAATAGCACACAGCCTGCTCTGTAATTAATGCTCTGTGACACCCTTCCTACAATTATAGCAATGGCAACAGGAACAATTTAGTATGCCTGCTTCTGCCCATCTTAAAATGTTAACCAAGATTCTGTGCAGATTCAGGCATTCTGCAGTGTGAACTCCATAAAGCAGCACAAAAGTGGCAAAGGCACCCTGCTCACCAAAGGTGATGTAGCCAATGTTGTCACCCACGGCGGCATCTGTGTCTTTCAGCTCCAGAGGAGGTTCCCTGTGGCTAAAAAGGACCTGTGGGGCTGTGTGGCTGGCTCTGCGTCCTTCTTTGAACTCCTGCCAAGACAAAGCAAAAACAACCAGAAGAGAAGCGGGTGTAAGATCAACGGCAACTTATGCTATGGGGTTTGCCCTGTGCAGTGTGACCTTTGTAGCCCTCTGAACCAGATGGTTAAAAATGAAACTACACCAAACCTGGAATATTACAAGTGCCAGCTGCTATCAGTGCACTTCAGATTCAAAACAGAGAGACTACGAAATACTTATAAGTCAGATCTTCAAAATGTGATGAAAAAAGTTAATAATCCTTTTCTCTTTCTCTCTCTGTTTTTTCATGAGACAGGTTCTCATTCTGTCACCCAGATGGGAGTGCAGTGGCATTATCATAGTTCACAGCAACCTCAAACTCCTGGGCTTAAGTGATTCTCCTGCCTTAGCCTCCCAAGTAGCTGGACTACAGGTGCACACCACCAACACCTGGCTAATTAAAAAATTTTTTTTGCACAGATGGTGTCTCACTATGTTGCCCAGGCTGGCCTCAAGTGATCCTCCTGCTTCAGCCCACAAAGTGCTGGGATTACAGGTGTGAGTCACTGTGCCCAGCTCTCTCTCTCTTAAAATAGGTGATAACATTATTTATACAGCTGAGATTGTATTAATTGTAAAAAACTGGCTAAATTTAAGTGCTGTTATCTTTAACTGAAGTCTTAACTCCTACCTATGTCCCTTACGAGTTAATCAATTTTTCATCGTTCACCTCCAGCCCCTTCTTCCAGTTTCATGAATATCACACTTGCTTTGGGCTCTGGGCCTTTACATGAGTCTTGTTTCACTGAGGAATCTTAGAGATCCTGTTAAGAGCTCATCAAAAATATAGCTATTTTCAAAGTACAGAAAAATGACTGAGGGTGTACAAACCAGGCCATTCTTTCCATGTTCCAATTTCTAAACTTCAGGCTTTTACAGTTCATGCATTCCTATGTAAACAGGTAAGTGACAAGGCTTCCCTCTCTAACTCTCTCAATCCCATTTGCAAGAACAGAACTAGACTTTCTAGCAATGCCAGTAACACTGGATGATTCAAACCTCATCCACTGAGTGGGCCTTCCAAGATGATGGTTACAGGATGGCCAAAGGATGGCTTTGCAAGGACTCTGTCCTACAAGACAGAACTGTGTGGTCTGCAGCGCTCTTCCACTGCTGCTCAAATATTACCTACTCCATAAAACCATCTCCAACAGCCAGGGCAGGTGGCTACTCTCTTGCTGGAGTTGCCATGTCTTGTCTACAAACCTCTACTATGACACTGTCCTATTCATTAAGGCATCTGGCTTCCCTAGCTTTAGTTAAGAGTTCCTCATGGCCCAAATCCTGCTTTATTCTATTCATCTTTCTGTCTATTCCTCTGTCCTTCAAGGAGACTGTCTATCACATGGCTTGCTAAGTGGAAGAAAGCACTTCTATCCTAGCTGATTTAGTAAAGAAGGAACAGGGGCTGTTTTCAGTGGCAGGCAGGAAAAATATATGCTCACCAGCAAGCCCCCAGCAATTAGTGGCAAAGGAAAAGATAACACCTGAGAAGTCCCAGTGCTCAGTCTGGGACTTCACCTATTTTGCATACTGCCTATCAAGCAAGCACTACTTGGCTTCTAATGGTTGGTGGAAAATAAATGATCATAAACTGGGTTATGTTAGCTCTTTTTTGAACACATTTTGTTCCCCAATAGCTGGGGAGGAAAGGAAGGAGTCAAGATCATACCAAATGGGAATCCCCAAAGCAAAGCTTTTGAAATTGCCCTTCTCTAGAAAACATCTTTTATTCTACAAAGGGATTAGGAAGGTTTCTAACTTTTATTGGTTTTATTCTTCAGCCTCAGATGATCAAACAGAACAGATAAATAACTACCTGCATATTTTTTTTGTTTATTAATTGTCTTTATGGCTCTAATTCACAGGTACATGTGTTTACGACAAAATGGGGGTTGTTTGTAAACTGTGGTGACTTACTAGCATTTTATCAGTTCTGCATATGGAAACATGGACTTTTACATAATTGCTACCAGAAGCTCAGTGCTTCCAGTGCAGGAAAACATCCTATGGATACAAACATGCAAACAGATATAAAGGGCCCTCAAAATAACATCTTCATAACTGCCTAAGAGGCAGATTGCATAAATCTTGATCCTGAACATATAGAAACTAGTGGTTTCCATTTAACTTTTCTAAGTTACTTAGTTATTAGCTTGACTTTAGGACCTTATGATATGAAAAGAATTCTGGTTCATTATAAGCTGATCTCCAAAAGTGTAACTGCTGGACCTATTGCTTTTCATGGACTGAGTGCTAACATGATGCCATCTACCAGACTTTCTCCAGCAGTCAGTTGGCATGCCTACAGTCATAATACACCAACCCTAGCAGGAGGACACCGATGTGCGTGAGGAATAAACTCCCTTTCTCCTAAAGGTAGTAACTTAAGTATCCCTCAGAGCCCGCCTGCCAAATGACCAGGGCAGGACATGTACGCTGATCAGGGGATGTGCATGCTGGCAGGGGAAGTCCACAAAGGCCCACAGCAAGCACATTAGTAACCATGAGGAACTTCAATGTTCCTAGGGTATGACTTTCTCTGCCAGGCATCCACCAGTCTCCTTTCTCCTAGAAATTTAAAATTCTAGGCCCAGGACAAAACAATTTACTTTGGGGAAAAACCCCAGCAAAGGTCTAGTTTTCTAAAGTAGTCCAGCCTCCAAATTTAGAAAGGGTGGCAGGGCAGAAGACTTTCTGAGCACAGCCTTTTCATGTTCCTAGACACCATCTGGCACGCACTGTACTCTGGTTAGGAGAGTCGCTAACCAGAAACACTGTTAATGCAAAAATGGAAAAGAGGCTTTGTTTTCACTTTTAGATTAAGTGTCCAACCACAGGTACCTTGAGGGAGGAGTTTAAATTCATATGCAAAAGCCAGGCACAGTGGTGCATGCCTGTAAACCTAGCACTTTGGAGGCGGAGGAGGGAGGATCACTTGAGGTTAGGAGTCTGAGGCCAGCCTGAGTAAAAGTGAGACCTCATCTCTACAAACAAATAGAAAAATTAGCCAGACACAGTGGTGCTCACTTGTAGTCTCAGCTACTCAGGAGGCTGAGGCAGGAGGATCACTTGAGGCCAGGACTGTGAGGTTGCAGTGAGCTATGATGCCCGCACTGCACTCTGGCTCAGGCAACAAAGTGAGACCCTGTCTCAACCCACCCACTCAAAAATTCTCCTAAGGAACAAATCTCCAGTAAATTCCCTAAGATAAGATCTGTTTAAAGTATAAAAATAACTTGTTTCCTGGAATAAAATGGAAGACTGGTAAAAAACCAGCCAAATCTAAATATGCACTTCATAGCTTTTAAAATTAGTCTGTCAGTCTGGATTTCACCCAATTTCTGAGCTACTGCAGTTATCCCTTGTCAATTTTTTTTTTTTTTTTTTTTTTTGAGACAGAGTCTCACTTTGCTGTCCAGGCTAGAGTGAGTGCCGTGGCGTCAGCCTAGCTCACAGCAACCTCAAACTCCTGGGCTCAAGAGATCCTACTGCCTCAGCCTCCCGAGTAGCTGGGACTACAGGCATGTGCCACCATGCCCGGCTAATTTTTTACATATATATATCAGTTGGCCAATTAATTTCTTTCTATTTATAGTAGAGACGGGGTCTTGCTCTTGCTCAGGCTGGTTTTGAACTCCTGACCTCAAGCAATCCGCCCGCCTCGGCCTCCCAGAGAGCTAGGATTACAGGCGTGAGCCACCGCGCCCGGCCTTTTTTTTTTTTTTTTTTGAGACAGTCTCATTTTGTTGCCCTGGCTAGAGTGAGTGCCGTGGCGTCAGCCTAGCTCACAGCAATCTCATATCCTGGGCTCAAGCAATCCTCCTGCCTCAGCCTCCCAAGTAGCTGGGACTACAGGCATACACCACCATGCCCAGCTAATTTTTTGTATATATATTTTAGTTGGTCAATTAATTTCTTTCTATTTTTAGTGGAGACGGGGTCTGGCTCAGGCTGGTTTCAAACTCCCAACCTCGAGCAATCCGCCCGCCTCGGCCTCTCAGAGTGCTAGGATTATAGGCGTGAGCCACCACACCCAGCCATCCCTTGTCAATTCTGCATAAAAACACATGAAGTGCCTGTCTAGAGGCTTACTTTTAGGATTCAAGAGATATGTATCTATATATGTATATTTTTTCATCAAGTTCAGTACCTGCAAATGCTAAGGTGTCAATATTCCAATTTTTCTGTATAGGGACTCCTAAACTAGAGTTTCTGATTAATTAGCCACAACACAAAAAGCCACTGGAGATGGGTCAAATTGAGGATATCTCATTTTTGAAGATCTCCCTAGCCACTTAGAAGGCTACACATAAAGTATCCTCACTGTTAAGCACAGCTGTCTTTCAACCCTACTTTGCAAAAGAAATTCTGTCTCAGAGTTTAAAAATCTTCATCACTCTGCCAAGAACAGAATAAAGGATTAAAGTTTTTGAAGAATTTAATCACTGTACTAGATTTTGAATGCTGAGCCATCTCAAAAGAAACCAGCCTGGATACCATCCCAACCAACAAACTCTCTTATATCCTAGAGCCAGCAACCAATTGGCTAGCAGACGGCATGACAAAAAGCCACAATGGGTGTCTGATGACCTGAGTGCAACTGCACCAAAAACACAGTTACAAAATGTCCTGTTAACGCCCATTATTCTTAGAAGATGAGCTGCTTCTGAGCGAAGCACTCTATGGTGACTCATCCCAACTCATGCCCAGTCTCTCCTCTGGTTAGGTCAACAATTCCACCCAATAACACATTATCTACTACCTAAGAATTTGCTATAGACTCCACTCTGGAAAGACCTTACGACTAAACCAAGGCAAGAGTAGACCTTACTAGAAATCTGAGGAAATACAAAAGGGTAGGAATCTCAACCAAGCTTTAGATCAAAGACCCCATGGTAGGAGGATACTTGATACTCAGTCATAGGTAGTATGTATAATACTCAATTCTTCTAGTCCTGTCCTGCAAAAGACTAGAACCACTATGAAAAAATGTAACATTCAGTGAATTCTGTGGCGGTTGTTTATTTAAATCTTCATCAAGTTCCTGCATCAATAGAGCTGCTAGTTCTCTTTTCTATAATTATGGTGTGTTTTGGTGCAAAGGTATAAATCACCATGCCCTGGTTTCCCTCCAACATGCTACTCCATACCTGCATAAACACCTTTCCAATGACCACATCGTCGTCATCCTTAAACACTGTGCTGAAGACTACCGTGACTCTGTCCTTTTTGGACTCAACATACCTGAGGGGAACAAAACCCATGAGAGTAAGTACAGCATCAGAATGGGGTTTTGACAATAACTTGATCAAATGAAGTAGAAGACTAAAGTCATAAATCTCTTAATTCATAAACAAAGGTATGCCAATTGAGACTAGTATTTATGTCCACAAAGTCAATGTAAAAAATGCATGTCCTGGCCGGGTGCGGTGGCTCACGCCTGTAATCCTAGCATTCTGGGAGGCCGAGGTGGGCGGATTGCTCAAGGTCAGGAGTTCAAAACCAGCCTGAGCGAGACCCCGTCTCTACCAAAAAAATAGAAAGAAATTAATTGACCAACTAAAAATATATATACAAAAAATTAGCCGGGCATGGTGGCACATGCCTGTAGTCCCAGCTACTCCAGAGGCTGAGGCAGTAGGATTGCTTGAGCCCAGGAGATTGAGGTTGCTGTGAGCTAGGCTGATGCCACGGCACTCACTCTAGCCTGGGAAACAAAGTGAGACTCTGTCTCAAAAAAAAAAAAAAAAAAAAAAAAGCATGTCCTAAGAGAGAGGCAGGAGATGGAAATTATCAAAAGTAGATTTTATTAACTTGTGTATATATAGTATGACATGGAAAAGAGTGATTCCCAGAACTCCACTTTTTAAAATTTTCTTTATATACTATGAGACTCATAGTATGTAGATAATCTAAGAGTTGCAATAACACAGAACCTAAGGTCAACCGTCTGCCTCCTGATCCAGGCTATACTCTTAAAGAGGACTTAGAATAGTGAGTGGTGCCTTAAAGCTGCAGTTCCCAACCCCCTGTGGCCTGTAAGGGACTGAGACGCAGAGCTCCTCCCACACCCCCATCCATGGAAAAATTGTCTTCCACGAAACTGGTCCCTGATATCAAAAAGGTTGGGGACAGATGACTTTTTTTTTTTTTTTTGAGACAGAGTCTCACTCTGTTGCCCTGGCTAGAGTGCTGTGGTGTCAGCCTAGCTCACAGCGACCTCAAACTCCTGGGCTCAGGCGATCCCACTGCCTCAGCCTCCCGAGTAGCTGGGACTATAGACATGCGCCACCATGCCCAGCTAATTTTTTTCTATATATTTTTAGTTGGTCAATTAATTTTCTTTCTATTTTTAGTAGAGACGGGGTCTTACTCTTGCTCAGGCTGGTTTTGAATTCCTGGCCTTGAGCAATCCAACCGGCCTCGGCCTCCCAGAGTGCTAGGATTACAGGCGTGAGCCATTGCACCCAGCCGACAGGTGCCTTAATAGAAAGCATTAGATTCTCTTTTCATCTTTTGTTAACTCTCAGTATCTGGAGACTAGGAAAAATGGCCAATTTTCCCCCTTATCATATACATCTTGGCTTAAGGGATTTTATGAGAAAACACTTCAAGGGGGTTCACACAACAGAACTTAAGGTTTGACTGAGCCATATTTCTTTCAGTAAGTGCCATTCTGGTGTGACAGCCACACATGTGCTGCAGGACCAAATGCTATACTCACATGGTCTCATCATCCCTATAATGGATAACTGCCCTGTTCTCTCCTTCCTTGCCTTCCTCTTGGAATTGGAAATATTTCTCAAAGACAGAGGCAAAACAATTTCGCTTCAACATGCCAGCCTGATGTACAATGGAATCCTTGGATGCAGGCAGATTTTCAAGGTCGTATAGCAAAGAGACATTGTATCCTGTGGGGGAGAAAACATCCAGCATTTATATTTCAAAAATCAAAACAAAACAAAAAAACCAAAAAAAAAAGCTCTGGTTTTACTTCTTGCCCAAGTGAACAGAGATTAGAGGCAATTAAAAAAACTAACATTCTAATAACATCTGTCTCAGTGTCTATACATCTAACCCAGGTAGAATGTTTTCTATTTCCATCTAACTCATAGTACAAAATGAAGTTCTTAAAAAAAAAAAAAGTCTATAAATATATATAGCTAATTAACAAATGTTAAGCAAAAATTTGAATAAATATTAGATGACTGATTACAAGTATGAAATGGAAGGGAGTCATAATCTCGAAATTTGATTAGAAATTCAGTGTTCCACAGACAGTTGTGAAGGGGATTATTGAATCACTTATTTTTCTCTGATAGCTTTACATGTCAAATGTCAACATGGTTAGCAGCTGGAGAGCTTTCTCACAAAACATACCCATTATATGCCATTGCAAACCCTCTGTGAGAGGAGGTAGTATAGAAAAAACCAAATATCTGCTCATATATACACCTCCAAATAGATTTTATTTGAATATACTGTAAAATTTTCAAAGTTTTTTTTTTTTTTTTTTTACTATTTTACTTCATTGGATCTCCATAACAATTCTCTAAAGTAGGCAGGGCAGAAAAGGTTATTCTCATTTTACAGAGCAAAAAAGAGATTTAAAGAGGCAAAGTGACTTGTTAAATGCAGCATGATATACAAGTGTAGGGCCACTCTATTCTGAGCTGAACAGAACGGGGTCCAAATCCTGACCTCGGTACTTAATGACTTTGAAAAATTGCCCAACCTCTACAACTTCCTCATCTGGTAAAAAAAAAAGGGGGGGGGGAGGTGGTAAGGAGATAAGGGAGATCATTGTGAGCATTAAAAGAATGTACAGTGTTTAAAGTTTGTGGAACACAGTGGGTCCTCAATACAGGAGCTGAAATCCAAGTCTGCTGACCACAATACCATTCTGCCTCTTTATGGCACGTCCACTATGAATTCCAGGAAATAGGGCTAGAACATTTGATTAAATAATCAAATGATTAATAAGCACTAAAAAGCCTATAGATGTTTTTACAAGAATATTTGTATATTATTGAAGATCATTTCATATTGTGATCTGGACAACTGATGGGGATACCTCCACCAGAACTATATGAATCTCACACTTCCAAATATCATAAACCTTTATATTGCATTACTATTTTTTCCCCAAGAGCATTCCTGAGGTCTGGTTTTTTTTGTGGATACTCTTTGAGAGCATGGGCTATCTAAATATTTGTTCTGATAATGCTTAGCACATTTTTGGCACCCCAATATTAAATAATATCAATCATCATTCCATTTTGGGTATATGAAAACCAGATAAGCAGAGTACAAGATGATTTGATTAAAAAGAAATTATCTACAGCTGCTGTTTGCTAGTTTTAGGAAGTCAAATAAACCCAATAAAACTATAGCTAAGCTAAAGCTTGTCTTTAAGTAAGGTTTCTGATATGATGAGTAGATCATATTGATGATGAAGAGAAGTAAAAAATCTAGTAAAGCCTGCTGAATTTTCCAAACTTGCTGAGACAGACTTATTAAAAAACAAGAGAGATGCTACTTTCACACACTTTTATGCTTTGCATTTGTATGAACACAGGGCCTGCAATCTGGCAATGCCTGTGCTATAGTAAGAAATGGAAGCAAAGGCCCAGGAACAGAAACATAAACTCTCCATGTTAGGATCTCAGCTGTGACAAGTATGCCCAAGACTCCCAATGTGATCTTTCTGTTCTAGATCTGTTTGTTTCTTTCTTAAATTTCTTGATTCCTCTCAGGGCCTTCGGTGTTATTTATCCTGGTTTTTATTTCTGTGATACATTTATTTCATTAATTTGGAGATTAACATATTTCAGTATTTTTTATGGACTACTGTCAAAGGTCCAATCCACAAATACTCAGTAACAAGTTGCATTCCAAAGGTACTTTTCTTTATTAGAGACTTTGTTTCCAGAAGACACAAAGGTATTCTAATGAGGGTAATTAAGGTGATGTCATGCTGTAAAATGTCAAAAGGTGAGGTGAGGAAATAGGTAGCGTAAGTGCAAACGATCATACTACGTGGTTCTCACATTGGGACTCTACTAAATGCCTCAGAATTTGAGACATACCACTGAATCACTGGGGTGAAAATGCTGTTTGCTTTTCCCACTTTAAATCTCCTTTGAAGCAGTATAACACAGCTGTTCTACTCAAAGATGACATGGTACTTTCAATTCCTCTGGCCATGAATGCAGAGATCATCTCCTATTACAAGACTGGATTAAAGAGGGGACTGGCATTTTTTGTTAATTGAAAATATGAGAATAGTGTTGTGACTGTCCCTCTTCCTTTTCCAAATATGCAATGTGCAGAAAAAGGTGTTATTGGGAGCTGAGGGTGGGAATCAATGTTTGCTCAGTCTTCTCAAAGGCATTTTAATCACCATGAGCAAACAAAGGTGGCCTTTTGGCTGGAAGATTAAGGAAGAGTCACTTGGCCCCATGAAGTAAATGTTAAAAATGCCATACATCAATTCTGTACATCCCACTGGGTACCACATAGGACAATTTTTATGGAGGGAGTGGGAACTGGGCTTATGCAGAAATATTTGTAAAATGAGTAATATATAAACAAAATCTTTTGGCTAAAAAAAGCATAATACAAGCAGGACACATATCTTCCCATGTCATTCCATAGTTGCTCATGTAACTACATACCTGATTCTGGATTTACCAAGAAACTCCCGTAAACCCTCTTTAATAACTAGGAGGAAAAAAAAAAAAAACCAAACATTAATCAAAAGGCCATGATAATTTCATTATTTTTAAATCACTGTACTTGCTAAGCTCTTCCTAAGCCAGCATTCTTCCTGTCATTTGGTAGATGGGAAACTAGAGACAAAGGAGAAGCAGATTTATCTAAGTCACCAAACAGGCCACTCATAGAATTGCGATTAGAATCCAAAAGGTTACTTTAGGATCTTTCAATGAAAGCTCTCCCTTTACTCTTTTAGGACCCAACCACACCCTTTATATGTTCTCTGTTCTCCAGATTCTACATTATACTTTATCATCTTTTGTTTTCAAGAGAGCAGAAGGATGCCAAATGCAAGGGAGAGAACGGATTATGTTAGTTATTGACTAAGCACAGGATAAGCCACTAACCCAGGCGAATGAAGAGATAAAAATGGGAATATTGGGAACTGATTTCTGTGAGCCTACTAATCTTGCATGCTTTAAAATTATTTAGTGCATAAATAGCTTTTAAGGCAAAAGACAATGGATCACGAGATCTTAGCCAGCTAATTTTGGTGGATCCACAGAAGGCTTTACAAGGCTGTACACTCTACATGTCTTTTTCCCCAAACCAATACTTACTGCTGGCTACTTTCCAGCTTTTTAAAATAAGTGAAAAAACAAGAGACCCCTTTATACCTTCTGTCATGGTTTGAATGTCCCCCCAAAACTCATGTTGAAATTTTAATTGCCATTGTGACAGTAAAAGGTGATTAGGCCATGAGGACTCCACTCTCATGATTAAGGATTAACTCTCCTTATTGGGGTAATGTGTTTGTTACTATAACAATGACTTGTTAAAAAAGAGTTTGGCCCTCTCTTGCCCTTCCATTCTCTGCCATGGGATGGATGACACAGCACGAAGGTGCTTGCCAGATGCTGGCACCATACTCTTGGACTTCCCAGCCTCCAGAACCGTGAGCCAAATAAGCTTGTTTTCTTTATAAATTATCTAGTCTGTGGCATTCTGTTATAGCCAACACAAAATAGACTAAGATACCTTCCTATTTTTCCTCTGCCAGCATGACTGTTTCACCTGGTAAAAACTGCTCCTAGACTGACATGGTTTAAGAAACAAACTTTTTTTGGGGGGGGGAGGCAAGGGCAATATACATAACCTTAACATTTGTACCCCCATAATATGCTGAGGAAAAAAAAAAAAGAAACAAACCTTTTATTTTAAAAGGAATACTTTCGACTTAAATATTGTGTGGAACACATTAGGCTATTTAGATAGAAAGGCAGCTATTTATGACAGGCAGCTATTAGGATAGAAAGAAAATAAATATTAAGGTCACTAACAATCTAACAAGCTTTTTGGTACATAGTATTTTTTCTACCAAAAAATAAGGTTTTTGGTACACAGTATTTGGTACAAATACTATTTGGTACATAGTATTTGGTACATAGTATCTTTATATCTTTAAGAGACAAAACATAGACATGGGTTATTAATAACCCTCATTATAAACTCATAATTAGGCTGGGTGCAGTGACTCACATCTGTGATCCTAGCACTCTGAGAAGCTGAGGTGGCGGATAGCTTGAGGTCAGGAGTTCGAAACCAGCCTGAGCAAGAGCGAGACCCTGTCTCTACCATAAATAGAAAGAAATTAATTGGCCAACTAATACATAGAGAAAAAATAAGCCGGGCATGGTGGCGCATGCTTGTAGTACCAGCTACTTGGGAGCCTGAGGCAGCAAGCAGGATTGCTTGAGCCCAGGAGTTTGAGGTTACTGTGAGCTAGGTTGATGCCACGGCACTCACTCTAGCCTGGGCAACAAAGCGAGACTCTGTCTCAAAAAAACTAAAACAAAACCTCATAATTAGAGAGGGAAGGTGTCATCACTATTCCGTAAGTTAAACCTGAGATCTTAATACTAAAAATTCAGCAGTACAACAAGCTGCAGAATTTTGTCTATAAGCATCCACTCAATTCCTAACACTACTGAACCATAAATACTTACAATCCTTTAGTATTTTCTGAGATACCAAATAGAGGGGGAGAGTATTTAATCCATTAATATAGTAAGTTACCAAATTAAAAATGTGGCCAGGTGCGGTGGCTCATGCCTGTAATCCTAGCACTCTGGGAGGCCGAGGCGGGAGGATGGCTTAAGGGCAGGAGTTCAAAACCCAGCCTGAGCAAGAGTGAGACCCCGTCTCTAATAAAAATATAGAAAGAAATTAATTGGCCAACTAAAAATATATAGAAAAAATAAATTAGCCAGGCATGGTGGCGCATGCCTGTAGTCCCAGCTACTCAGGAGGCTGAGGCAGGAGGACTGCTTGAGCCCAGGAGTTTGAGGTTGCTGTGAGCTAGGCTGACGCCATGGCACTCACTCTAGCCTGGGCAACAAACAAAGCAAGACTCTGTCTCAAAAAGGAAAAAAAAGAACAAAAGCGCACACACACACACACATATATGTTATATATGCTTGTTTTAAAGAATTTCATTAGCCAGAGAAAAGCACTGTGAACACAGGTAGCAGCAGAGTTGAAATCCACGTGAATAGGACCTGTGTTAGTCACTGCTGTGTTCTCAGTGCCCAGAGCAATACCTGCACACAGGAACATGCAATAAATATCTGAAGAAATATCAATGTTTTTCTTTCCCATTTTATTTTCATGGTACTCTCTACATAGTATTAAAAAGAAAAGAAACAAATCATCTACTTTATATCCCATTTGAAAAAATTATCCCTCTTAAATATTCTTTAGGAGTAAGCAATGCCCTGCAAATAGTTCATCGAACAATAATTTCTTAGTATTTCACATATTTATTTAACCATTTTCCTATAGTTGGGAGGAATTCCCACTGGCAAAACTTGGATTAATAGAGTAGAGCTCAAAGCATGAATCAATGATTACTTGCTTATACAAAGGCAAAAGGTAAGTAATGCCATGGGTAGTTCCTATTTGGTGATCACACAGTCACTGTGAAGTATCTCTTTACAGAAGAGGAACTGAAGGGAGGGGTTCAAGGTCACAGAGTTTGTTGGTGGCACAGAAAGAGGTGATCTTCAGGTGTCCCACATACCACTTCTCCTAAGGAGTTTGGGGGGGGGGGAAGGTGACATGCATATCCCACAAGAATTTTAACCAGCATGCTACCTCTGAGCTACAATTCTGTGTTGCATGTACTACTGGTACTAGGAAGAAGGGGAAATAAGATGTAGGGGAAATAAGATGTAGGAGAAACCACAGCCCCTAAGATTTAGTTTAATTCCAAGCTTACTTATTTAGTATTCTGAAATCTAAGAGGAACTTAGTTCCAAATTTGTACCATGCTCAAATCCCTTGCTCCCTTCCTTTGGCAAAACCAGCAAACACTTCCTTGTTCATTTGCAATTATAACTATGATTCACTTTTAAATTTGTGTCCCCTCTCCCAATCTGACACCAGGAGATGGGTGGAGGCAACCTACACTCATCACCGTTAGACCTTCAAAGCCCAGCAGCAGAGGTGCTCTGCTTTTAAAAAGGGCCTCTGACAAAGTAACAAGCTTCCTGTGGTTATTACAGGCTGGTCACTGTTTAACCAACCCAAGGAGCCATTTACTGTGCACTCTGCTCCAACACTGTGAATGTCACTTACTCCACTTGAGAGGGTGGAGTTGGTTCTTTGACCCTTGAGATAGCTACAAGAACAACACTGTGTTCTGGAGTTCCATTGTAAGAAAAGCACAGAATAGAAAGATTTAAAAAAATCTAGCTTAATGCTTCCTTTCCCTTCCAGGACTATTATCACTGTACCTAGATCTTTTTTTTTTTTTTTTTAAATAAAGAGGAAACTGAGACAGTCTTGCTGTGTCACCCAGGCTGGACTCAAACTCCTGAGCACAGGCAACCCTCTCGCCTTAGCCTCTCAAGCAGCCAGGATGACAGGTGTGCACTGCACCACCAGGTCTGGCTTGCATCTAAATCTTTAGAGAGAGAGGACTGTCCAGGAAAATGATTATACAGTTTAAAATTTGTATTTTTAAGTCTTCTTTTAGGTTAGTTATCGCCACTTGTTGCTTCTTACTCTTTATCTGGTAAAAAGAAGAATTAGCCACTATCTTTTACATAATATTCCTTTGTAAACTTTATAAAGGACTAGGTCTTTCTCCTGAAACTTTTCTTTTTCCAGTAAAATAACCCGGAATCCAAATTCTCTAAATGTTTCTTCTTTCCTTCAACTTATGGGGCAAATCAACTGCATCTGAATAACTAAGGGAAGCAAATACCTATGGCTTTGGGTATTCTGTTTAGTTCAGACCAATTTTAGTTTTACAAAAAAAAAAAAATTGTTAAGTTTTTGATCATATTCCTTTACAAACAGCATTTTATTACATAAATTTTAAATAATTAAAAAACTACTACTCTTTTCAGAAAGAAAACAGAAATGGCTGTATCTTCATTCAACAGATTAAATAGAACCTAGTTTGTTAAAACTAAGATATTTGAAAACTGATTCAGGAACTGAGTCATACTTCCTGCTTTGAGACCCAACCACAACGTGCACACGCTGGTGTAATAGCATTTTCTTTCTTCCATAAATGGCTCTCCCCAGAGCAAATATAGTTCAACAGGAACCAAACCTGCTACTTTAGCTATTGAAAGAAACCAGTGAAAAAGGCACAACCATCAAGAGTTTCATGATGTCTGGACATCCTTTCTTATTTCCCCTAAAGTAGTTATAATGAAGAAGAGACATTTTGAGAGGCCAGCTCTAAAAAACTCTAAAAAGCTCTAATTTCAAATAAAAAATTAAAAGGAAAGTTATTTGTACTTAAACTTCTAGAATGAGAAACTAAGATTACAGACTTTAAACAAGCCAGAAGTTATATATCTGCCTTGATAGATAATGTCACAAAAATAGAACAGAACCTGTGTCATTCTTGCAATAGCTATTTTTGTACGGGTCAAGGAAAAGTATTCTTTGCTATGTTTTTGGAGAACTAAAGCTGTTTTTGTTTCCACTGTTTTATAAAATCCTGGTAGCAAGTATAATTTGAAAAATGGCAAATCCTTTTAAGATTTTGATAAAGTTATTAAGCTTTCTTTAGAGAATGTCTTTATTCTTCAAGATAAAAAGCAAGCAGGCAAAGAGCCAAAACCTTTTCTGGGAAACACACATCTTCATTATGGGAGTCAAGAGCCCCTAGTCAGGCGAGCAAGGTGTCCAGAGTGGCCTCTGCCAGAGGGTCATTTAGTGCCATGGATCTCCTATGAGTGGCAAGCTGCCAATATAAGGTGAGGAGGAAATAAGAGTTCTAAGGAAAATGATGTGGAACTTACCTCATCAGCACCATGTGCCTGAAGTTCCTTGTAGAATTTCAAAGAAATACTGACCATCACTTTAGTCTTGTCTCCATTAGGATTTGAAATATGATAGAGGACCCCATCAAAATCTGTAAGGAAAGCAAATAAGACTGCTGAACTTGGCAATGGGAATGATATTGCAAAGCACCTACCTTGCCGGAGGCCATAAGAAAAACCCGTTATAAGACAGCATATAAATGGCCAGGCGCGGTGTAAGCATGCCTGTAATCCTAGCATTCTGGGAGGCTGAGGCGGGCGGAGCGCTCAAGGTCAGGAGTTGGAAACCAGCCTGAGCAAGACTGAGACCCTGTCTCTACTAAAAATAGAAAGAAATTAATTGGCAAACTAAAAAATACATATATAGAAAAAATTAGCCGGGGATGGTGGCGAATGCCTGTAGTCCCAGCTACTAGGAAGGCTGAGGCAGAAGGATTGCTTGAGTCCAGGAGTTTGAGGTTGCTGTGAGTTAGGCTGACGCCACGGTACTCTAGCCAGGCAACAAAGTGAGACTCTGTCTCAAAAAAAAAAAAGACAGCATATAAGTAAAATGGCATGTACTTTCAATCCATGTGGGAAGTCAGCAGAAGTACTGAGACAGAATTGCTGAGTACCCATCTCTTTTCTCTTTATTAAAATTATAAATCTATGTTTTGTTTTTTAGTCTAGTCAAGTGAAGCAGTGGGAGTAGAGAAGAAACAAAGAAATCTGTAACTGGTTGGGATTAATTAACTGTAAACACCACTGTACTCAGACCAGCCTACAAAGCTATACTTAATCACAGCTTAGTGCTGAAAGAATTAAAAAAAAAAATTTTTATTTGGGATGCATTTTAAATATGCATATAAGCAGAAAGAACAGTATAATGAACTCCCATCTTGCAGCTTCAAGAATTATCAATGCAGGGCTAATTCTTGTTTCATTTAGACATTCCCCTTGATAATTTATTTTGAAGCAAATCCCAGACATCACATCATTTCATTCATAAATATTTCAGAATGCATCTTTGGAACACAAGGTTATGTTTTAAAAAAACATAACCACAATACTAATCCCATGCCTAATGCTGCATAGAAAGCAGCAACGTGTCCCTCTGACTTCAGGATGAACAGGTCTTTAGCATGTTCCTGTTTCCCTACTACTTGAGTACTAGGTAAACTAAGATTGATGACTACTTAAAGATAATATAGTATTTCTAAGTTTTTAAAAAGCCTTAGTTATATTATAAATTAAACTCAAACTTCTAAAATATCAGCAGGTAACTTAGTCATCAATGGATTAAATAGATGAGATGGTCATCTGTAACAAAGAGCCCAGAAAGACTTGACAAGGGATGGTACCCAAAATGTCAAAGCTTATTTTAGGAACAATTTTATTATATTACACCTTTCTTAATAAGGTTGAGAAAAAGACACTTACCTGCAAATGTTACTTCTACTGCTTCTGGTTTGTTTCTGTAAAACAAAACAAAAGGGCCCTTAGTTAAGATAACTGTGTTGATGCTTGCATTCAAGGGGAACTGGAAAGTCTCCTGAGCTTTACTTAAGATCGGACTACTCTGTACAAATCTTAGGTTACTGCCATTGAGAGCACACAATTCATTTTTTCATGTACCTGGACCTTTGGACTTGTTTAAAATAGAAGATAAAGAAAAGAGAGGTATAGCTTCCGTTTTTGACCTGCTATTGGATTTCTTGCCATTACTGGTGCTCACTTTCAATTCTGAATTCCCTAAGAACATCATAAATACATGTCTGTACATGTGAACCATAAAATGCCATCTTTTGGTCAATGCCTCCCCCATAGAACATGGTGATATGAGTAACATATTCAGCAGGAAAATGGCTAATATTATACAAAGTAGAATGGTTGTAATTTGCTTAAAGTGAAATGATGACTTTGGGCTGTAAAACAAAACAGCAAGTTCTATTCCATTTCAAAAACCATCTGTAAGTCTTTCTACTAATCTTTCCCTCTTCCTTTATCACCAAAATACTCACCACTCACCTTCATGAAGCCCTCTAGTTCTATCCTGGTTTTGTTTTTAAATTCCAGCTCTGCACTTACACAGAAAAGTGTTGTACAAAATAACATTGTGAAATCATTGAAAATAGTCAAGACATCTGTTTTTACAACTTTAGCTTTCTCGGGCTCATGTTTTGAGACACACTAACACCGTGAATGCCTTTGTTTTCTCACCTCTCATCAATAAAATGAAAGAATACAAATGAACCTATTTACCTCATGGAACTACTACAGATAAAACAAGAGACCAGACCTGAAATAAAGTATCCTGGAAGGCAATGACTATCTAATATCTTCTGTGCGATTCGCAGCTTAGCCTGGTACATGACCTACATTCTACCTATAAGCAATGGTCAACTAACCCTTGGTGAAAAGTTACTTTATGTTATTCCCCCTTCCCCTCAAAGCTAATAACAGGAAACAAATGAAGATTCTACTGATTGTTGCCTATAATGCAATGATTCCACTTTGCTTTATGCGCTAGCAGACAAGATGTACACATTTCAACATTTATTTTTGCCTAACTTGCTAAAGACCTCTTAATCAAGTACATATCTTACGCTATCTCTGCTTCCTCACCTGTGAAAGGAACCAAGACTGAGTTGCCCTCCAGGATTACTGGGAAATAATGGAATATATAACATGGTTTATGACTGTTAAAAAGCTGATACAGAGGTCAAACAATACTTTTCAAGGAAACTGGCTTCTATTAAGCATATACTAGCCCTTCTGAAAATTAGCCTATATGAATCATATACAAAGTTCCACCTGCTTCTCAAAGTCATCCATATGTGACTTAGGAAAAGCATGTTGGGTGTCTCTAAGAACGGAAGGATCAAGGGGGTTTATGAAGAAGCAATGAGTCCCGAATAAAAGAACTAGATGAAAATTTAAATTGCTTCTGAGCTTTCATTTTGGAACTGTAGCCAGGAAACAAAGGCAATGAATGGCCAAAAGCCATTTCTCACCTCTAGAAAAGCAAAGCAAAGGACAAAGAAGTGGAAACGTTCATCATGGCCCATCTGAATGAAATATCAAGAGGATGAGCAATGGAAGGAAGCACTGAAGCATATTTTCCTGGGGAAGGCTGGCTGTGGCAGAGTCAGGAGTTTATAAAAGCTCATAAATTCCATCACTTAGTAGGTGCTTTAACTCAGTGAAGGAGGGATGAGTTCTTCACTCTCCCACTTCTTCACCAGATCTGAGAAAAATGAACTATTAATAAACCTTAGGGTTTCAAGGCATAAACATTTTGACTCTCTGAAATTTTGAATTTCTCTAGGCATAAAGTACCTTCTTCCCAGTGGGAGAAGTCACAAGATCGATCCTAAGTGGTTTGCTGCCTGACTCAGGAATATCTGTCAAATCACTGCCATATTTTAGTTTACTATTTATGGTTGCACAAAAGGTTGTAGAGGAGAAAGGCTGCTGAAGAGAGCATTAGGCCTGAGGAGACATCACGAGAAGTCACCTGGGAGTTAGAGAACGCCATGCCCCAACAAGGAGACTGAGTGTGAAATATCCTGTCTAACAGGATTGATTGTTTCTCCAGGTGCCTGTTATTTTACTTTTGTAGTTTAAAATCATGGAGACATAGGAGTAGACTGGCCTGGAGGAAAGTGTACCATTGAACAGGCCAAAACGACAAATGGTTAAGTTATTAACCATAAAGTTTCAGATGCTGGGAATGAGCTTACAGAAAAAATAAGTCCTTCAGAGTTCAATTAAGTTGTCACTTGCTGGTTATGTGACCACGGGCAATATACCTAAAGTGTCACTGAGCCTCAGGTTCCTCTTCTATAAAATGGGGCCAAAAGACCTACCTCACAAGGTTGCTGTGAAGACTGAGATGACATATGTACAGTAGTCCTCTCTTGTCTGTGAGGGATACATTCCAAGACCCTCAGTGGAAGACCAAAATTGCAGATAGCACCGAACCCTAGCTGAGAAATACCAACGTCACCTTTTCACCTAAAGAAAGCACTTTACAGCTTCTCTTTGGCATATCCAAAGAAAAATTGGATCCAGATTGCCAGCATCACTACTCTCATTTTGGACCATTATTAAGTACAAGGGTTACTTGAACACAGTACCGCAATGTTGCAATAGCTGATCTCTGATAATTGAAACAGCTACTAAACAGAGGGTAGTGTATACAGTGTGGATATGCTGGACAAAGGAAAGATTTATGTCCAGAGTGGGACGGTGCAAAATTTTATTACACTACTCAGAACAGCGCACAATTTAAAACTTACAAATTATTTATTTCTGGGATTTTCCATTGAATATTTTTGGACTATGGTTGACTGCAGGTAACTGAAACTGCAGAAAGTGAAACCATGGATAATGGGGGACTACTATACAAAGTTTCCCAACCAGTGTCTCCTGTTTAAGTTACAGATATGCTCAGATAATGATCCCATAGCCCTTAGGGCAGCCAGTGGCAGGATCTTTAGGCTAGATCATTTACTCAAAAGTGCCATACAAATACAATCATGTTCTATGTGTGTCACATGATAAAGGAGGTCAAGGATCACAGTGAAGGATACCTAGCAGTGCTTGATACATAGCAGTTACCCAAGGCCTACCCTCCCCAACCCCCAAGAGACCTAGTTTTCTCCACTGTAAATGGGATCTACTCTCTTGTCACAAAAGATGCATATTTTGAAGTTAATGAAACTGTCTTAAAGCATATAGCACAATGCCTGGTTCATAGAAGGTGATAAATTGGTTTTCCTTCTAGGTGGAGTCAGAGGAGACCAACTGTGGTTGGGAGAGGTTTTAGGATTGTGGTAACTCCCTGAATCAGGAATTGCTTAGCAGTACAAGGAGAAACAGGACTCCTACTAGTGCCAGTCTGTTGTAATGTCTGGAATCCTAGAACAAGCCGGCTGGATAAGTTCTCAGAGTTACTGAATGGACAGCCCAAGACACTAAAACACATTTAGTCCATTCAGATGGGTTTCAAGAGCTATTCTTAAAATCCTTTAGAAAAAAATTTCTTCCAACCTTTTTCTAAGGAAGCTTCTGGAATGTCAAGCATCAGTCAAAAATGGATAGCATTAGGTCAGAGGTGGTCCTATTCTTTGCTAAGCCGTATCTCAAAAAATATAGAGAAAAAGAGACCTAAAAGCTGATTCACACAATGTCAGAAAAGTGATAGCTCCTAGGAAACCAAGCATTGTTCTATCTGGCTTCATTCATTCCTTCAAGAAACATTTACTGAGCTGACTCTATATACAATGAGGTTGCTGGCAAAACAAAAATGACTAACATTTTAGACCCAGCCCTTAAGGAGTCATCAGTTTGGCGGAGTGCGTCTCTGGGGCTATGCCCAAAGTGGTTCCAAGGAGGCCAAAGGACAGGCATAGTGTGTAACTAGAATGACTTGTAAAAATACCAACCAGATCTTCTTAGCAAGTCATACACTACATTCCATTTCCTCTAAATGTTAAACAATGTCCTAATTCCAAATCATTTCAAATCAGCCTGTCTCTCTGAGGACATATGCAGCATATTTGGGAATGAGAACAAGGTATCAGCAAGATTTAATTTATTCCTTTCTCAAATCTCTCTTCCCACAATCCTCGCCCACCCCAACTGGCACTGCTTGCTTACTGAGTTTCACTCCCCCACACTGAACCACAGCTCCCCACAATGTGCACAGGCCGTGGCAAGGAGCCAGCATACACTTAAAATCAACAGCAATTTGCATCTGACAGCATTTCCTCAATTTTGGACTCCAGACTCTAGCTAAGTTGACAAGCCTAGCTTCTGAGGCTGAAAAGGTTCTTGGTGTGCATACTAACAAAAGAATTAAATTAATTTGCCAGATTACTTCTGCTTTAATCAGGGGTTTGAGTAAGAATTCCTAAATGAAAAGGCAATGCTGTTGATTAGACTTGTGCGTGAGGTTATTTGCAGTGTTCGGGTATAGCTTTTTAACCACTCACATTCTCTCAGTTTGGAGGCTGTTGGGAAAACAATTTACCTATAATTATCACTTTGTGAGGATATATGGATCATTTCAATAAGCCACCCCCAGGAGTGTGATAGGAAAAAGCAGAAAGCAATTTGTTTAGAACAAACTGTAGACTTGTTGAACTGCCTCCAAATTAAAAGGTTATCATAACCAAATGTATTCTTGAACAGTTTAGATGACAGAACTGCTTTTTTCAGAAGGAAATTTAGCTTTAGTAGGATGTCACAGGCAAGAAGATTCAGCAGGATGATCTAAGAGGAATCATTAAAAAAAGATCAACCTCAAAAGGAAAATTAATGCAATGCACTTTGAAGTATGTGCCACAGAACTATTTTTAAGACTATCGCATGCTTTCATTTTTCAGTAGCTGGAACAGTGCTGTCCAATAGAACTTTGTGCAATAATGGAAATGTTCCACATCTGTGATAAGCACCGCAGCTTACTAGCCACACGTGGCAACTGAGCACTAGAAATGTGGCTCGTGATGGAGGAACTCAATTTTAAATTTATTTCACCTTAATTATTTTTTACTTAAATTTAGCCAGCCACATGTATAGCTATCTTACTGGACAACCCAGAGGGGGAAGATACATTTTGGAAAGGCTGCTCTGAATCGTACTTTCCCCAAATGGTTTATTCTGAGAAGTGTAAAATGCAGGGTGGAGCTGACATTTCCCAGCAGGTTCCCACACTGGCAGTTCCCACACTGGCAAAGCCTTTGGAATCTCTTAGGTTTCTCCTCCAAGCTACTCCCTTTCTTTAATGTCTTGCTCTGACCTCCACTCCAACACCTCTCACTCCTTAGCTCCTCTGTAACTTAGCTAACAGGCTCTCAGAAAGTCTCTCTTTTTCTGTTGCTGCTTGGTGCTGAGTGCTGGTAGAATCCCATAAATGTTTATGATGATCACACCAGGCAAGGCTTTGTTGGAAGTTCTGGTGTAGGCATGAGCCTTGATAAATATTTAACTGCTTCGCTCCTGCCTCATATCACTGAGATCCCTGAAAACCTACACTTGTTTTAGGCTTCTGCTAGGTGTTAAAACTGTAACACTAGGAAAGCCCTATCTACTAAGCACAATATCATAGTATCTTTTCAAAGATTTTCAGCAGAATATTTTGAGCTCACTTATTGAAAGTCACATCTCAAAGGAGAGATGGGCCAGAATAAAGGCTGAAACTTACCTGCCCGGCCCACATTCAACTTTGCTACAATGCACACCTTTGTAAAAAATGTCTTGGAAATTGTAATTTATGCCTTCCAGACTTGAGGGCCTGCGTTAATCCTCTGAAATGGTTAGCTGTTATTTTTAAGAATAATCTTCTAAAAGAAAAGAGCTGAATAATAGACCACATTTTGGAATCACAAGTTATTAATACACAAATAGATATGTGAACATACTCCTTCAGTAAAAGGCATGCCTCTACTTGAAAATACATAGCCATTTATCTTGTAGATCAGCTTATAACCACCCAGGTCTCATTCTTTGCTAGTCTGGACCTGAGGATGTATTAAGATCAGTTGTGAAAATGCAGAAGTTAATTCAACTTCCTCTTGTGTGCTACACTACTCAAAAAAAGTATATAGCAATCACCCAAAATAAGACCTGGCTGATTCACTTGAATATTTAAAATGCAAAGCAACTGGTAAAAGGGGCTGAAGATAAGAAAGAAGCAAGTCAGCTTAAAATATAAGCAACTGCAGCTCCTGGCAGGAAACAGTACTGCTCCCTGCACACATTACTTCAAGGAAAGTCGTGCTTTGCTTCACAGACAAAAATCTGCGGCATGAAAGGGACAGGACACACAACATACTCAATTTAAGCGGTGAGTTAGTACTCTTTTTTAATAATGCCTTTTAAGCCACAAGTGCATTATGATCACTTAGAATTTCCCTTCCACCAGTCCTCTCTCATCCGTGGATCTTCAAGTACTTTCCTATTACTAGTTTCCAGTTCACCAGAAACAGTGTGCACTTATTTCCTCAATTGTGAAACCAAGATGTGAAGCTCCATCCTCCCAGATGGGGAAATGAGGCAAAGGGACTGGCCACAGGCCACCAAATATTAGAAGCTAAAACCCTCGGCTCATGTTTTAAATATATAAGAAAAGCAAAGCAGCTTTAGGGGAGGAGGTTGTTTGTCTTCTACTGATTCTTGTGTTTGACAGAGAAGGCTGTGTTGGTAATATGCTCTAAGCTTATCTTTAAAAAAGACCAATCATAAGAAAGATCATCTCAGAACTTGGCCGGGCGCTGTGGCTCACGCCTGTAATCCTAGCTCTTGGGAGGCCGAGGCGGGCGGATTGCTCAAGGTCAGGAGTTCGAAACCAGCCTGAGCAAGAGCGAGACCCCGTCTCTACTATAAATAGAAAGAAATTAATTGGCCAACTGATATATATATAAAAAATTAGCCGGGCATGGTGGCACATGCCTGTAGTCCCAGCTACCCGGGAGGCTGAGGCAGAAGGATCACTCGAGCCCAGGAGTTTGAGGTTGCTGTGAGCTAGGCTGACGCCACGGCACTCACTCTAGCCTGGGCAACAAAGCGAGACTCTGTCTCAAAAAAAAAAAAAAAAAAAAACAAAAAACAAAAAGAAAGATCATCTCAGAACTTTATAGATTCTGGAGGTTTTGACGTGTGTTAACTGGGCCAGGCTTACCACAGAAGAAATCAAAGACCAAGGGTCTCCAGTAAGAATTGAAAAGATAACCAGATAAAGGATAGTGGGTGGGGAAAGAGCATTACAAGCTCAAAAGAAAGATAAGGAAGGGGTGTGGATCTTAGCTTTGCTTGAGAAATATGTAACAAAATGGCCAGTGTCTCTCACAGTAGGGTTCAGGGAAGGGAAACTAGAGAGATCGCGTTTTTCCGGCTGCAAGACTGGGTCGGCTTTCAGTCTTCCCTAATGCTCCTTTTAGAGAACACGGGTGTAGGGAACTAGAACGCTGGTGGCGATCTGGGCCTGCATCTTCCCTCCTCCAGTCCTGGGAATTCCTGAAAACTCCTTCCAACCCAATTCCAAACGGGCTCTCTCTGGGTTCAGAACAATGTCGGGGAATACGGAGGGAAGGGTCCCCTTCTCGCCCCAGAGGGCAGTAGGCTCCTCCAGCGCAAGAGTTCCAGCCCAAGCTGCCCTCACGTCCTACAGGTCTCCAACCCTTTGGCATGCACTCTCCTGTCTGCTCGCTGCTTCCGCATCCCTCCTCCGAGCCTCTCCCCACGCATCTCTGCCCCTCACCCCGCCGCGCCCAATAGCCTCCCACGTCTTCCCCGCCAGGGCAGCCCCTGCACCCTGCCAGGCCCCCCATCTCGCCCCTCCAGGGCTGGGGGGGCTGGACGACCCCACTGGGGATTTGCTGGGGTCAACTCTGCCTGCCCCGCCACCCCCGGCCGCGCGCTCACCCTGCGGCCGCGTTCTCGAACTTGAGCGCGAGCGTCTCCTCGATGATGCGGTTGTTCACCTCCAGCAGGATCATGGCGGCGGCTGCCCCGAGCAGGGGAAGGAGAAACAAGGGTGGGTGAGGATGGGTTAGGGAAGGAAGGATTGAGGGAGCGGCCCCGCTGCCCCCTGAGGAGGGGGGCTGGGTGGGGTAGGAGGTTAAGGGAAAAGGGGAATGGGATCGGGGTGGAGGGAGGGGGAAGACGCACGCGCTGGCCCACGCACGCACTGACTGTGGAGATACCCACCCACCCAACAGACCTGGCCCCAGAAGCCTCAACCCGCCTGCCGAGCCGCCGCCGCCGCTGCTGCAGCCTCACCGAGAAGCCCGGTCCCCGCCCAGCCCCCGGCTCTAGCCGGCCACTTCCGCTCTCACACCCACTTCCGCTCGCCGCCGGGACGCGCGGCCCTGCGGCACCATTTCCGCTCCGACCCCTCGTGCACGCGCGCGCCGGGGCGCCGGGAGGGGGTTAGGAGGAGACTGATCGTGCGCATGCGTGATACCATCGTCCCGCCCCTACTTTCCCACAGACGTCTCCTCACATCCACCCCCTACCACCCACCGAGCTGTCATTCCCCAGTGCTTGTCTCACTGCCCGTCTTCCTCACGCTTTTTCCTGGAGGTCCAATTCCACCCTTCTGGTCTTCTCATTTCAGAGACCCCCGCAAGAAGCTCGCCCTTGTCATCTCCCAGCGGGACTCTTTGCTCTCAGCTTGTGGG
Source organism: Microcebus murinus (assembly GCF_040939455.1). Lineage (NCBI taxonomy): Eukaryota > Metazoa > Chordata > Mammalia > Primates > Cheirogaleidae > Microcebus > Microcebus murinus. The sequence continues at coordinate 88,686,443 of NC_134111.1, read as the reverse complement.
TGCCCCTTTTTCATTCCAGGTTAATGGCTCCTCACGCATGCATTTCTCCAACAAGTAAATACTTAGTGGGCTCCTGCTCTGCGCTGGGGATACAGCGCGGTAAATGAAACAGACGAGGTCCTGCTCTCGTGAAACTTACAGTCTGCAGAAGGAAACAGGCAATAAACAAATTCTTAATTATGTAACTACACGTTGTTAAAAGGATACTGATGCAAAGGAAAGAGAAGTCACCTGGATGAATAGGCAACTCAGATGGACCCCTCTGGGTTCCTTTCATACCTTCATTTCTATGCCTGGGGAGCTCCCGAACGCGATTTTTTTCTGCCTTTGAAGCTCTCACCTTCCAGTACCTCTGCCACAGGCATACCTTGCTACTCACCTGCGTTCAGAATTTGAACTCATCTTTGTGCCAAATCTGCACCTTCTGCCTGTGTGCCTTGCTTTGTATTCTCCCTCTTCTAGGAAGAATATAACAAACTTAATTGAGTCCTTTCTACATGCCAAAAAAATTATTTTCCGTTAAGTCTTGGCGGGGGAGGGGGCCAAAAAATGAACAAAAACTAGCCCCTATCATTAAGGCCCCTAACAACCCTTAAAAAGCAGTTTGCTTAAGAGCTTCAGGACATTGCAGATCCTCCCAAACTATATTCTAACGCTTTAACATTAACGTGTATGGAGTAAAAATAATGCATATGAATAGTTTAAAACATGTATACATATAATACTAAAAAGCTTGTAACGAAATTACTCTTCCTACTCTTCAGAGGCAATATCCTCAACACTTCACATATTTATTCATCCTGATATTTACCGTCATATTTCTAAATAAATGCTTATACTGCTATTTCTTGATTTTTTTTTTTTGAGATAATCTCACTCAATTACCCCAGGTAGAGTATAGTGGCATTATCATAAACTCATTGCCACCTCAAATTCCTGGGCTCAAAGAGAGCCACCTAATTTTTTTTATTTTGGGTAGAGACAGGGTCTTGCTCTTACTCAGGCTGGTCTCAAACTCTTGACCTCAAGGTATCCTCCCACCTCAGCTTCCTAGAGTGCTAGAATTACAGGTGTGAGCCACCTCATTACCTGGCTTTGATTTGTTAATTTTTGGCATTATCTATTGACTTCCTACCATGGCAGATAAGAATTTAACCCTATCACTTCTGCTCCCCACCACATAGTTTGTAACAATTTCTGGTTAAACTAATAATCTGTATAAAGTTATTATGTATGCAAATATTGTTTACTGATGAGCTAAGAAATGCACTATAATCATGCCTTCCAGCTTATATAGCCCTTCATTTTTGTTAGGGTTAATTATTTATTGCCTTTTTTCTGTCATTTGTCTGATTTTCTATATATAATATTTACAATTCGCTTGTCCCCTCAAGTGCTCTAAGACTCTCTCAGAAAGTTTAGAAATAATATTTTCCATATGGTTAAATATATAAGTTCCACTTTTTCTCGGGAATCTCTGTCTCAGAGCCAGCCTTCCTGTTCTTTCCATCTGGATTGATTGCCCTGCAGACTGGCTGTACAGTTGTCATTCTGGGATTTTCCTTTATTACTATTCTAGGCTGGTTTTGTCCATTTTCTGGATCCCATGTCTTCCTCTTTATTGGTTTACTTCCTTGTTTTGCTAAAGCACCTCCTCTAGTAACTTTCTAAGAAAGGAAGATAGGAACTATGTTGTTAAAGCCTTTGCATATTTGAAAATGTCTTACTTCTATGCTAATGCTTGATTTGTTGTTGGGATGGATATTCAAGTTTGAAAATAATTTTCCCTTATCACTTTAAAGGAATTACTCCATTTTCTTATATCTTCCAGGGTTGCTATTAAAAAATGTGATTCCTGTTCATATTCCTGATCTTTTGTATGTTATTAATATTGCTGCCTCATTACTGCAAGACTTAGGATTTTCTCTTTAACCTAATGGCTGGAAATTTTATAATGATATGTCTGGCTTTGCCACTTTCTTATTTTTTTGTATTCAATACTCATTCAAAATGGAAACTCATGTGCTTTAGTCCTGGAAGAAATTTTCTTTTATCATTTCCTTGACAATATCCTCTCTTCCGTTTTCTTTTTCTTTCTTTCTTTTTTTGGAGACAGAGTCTCTGTCACCCTCGGTAGGGTGCAGTGCCATCATCATATCTTATTGCAACCTCAAATTCCTGGACTCAAGTGATCCTCTTGCCTCAGCCTCCCAAGTATCTGGGAATACAAGCATTCCACAACACCTGACTAATTTTTCTATTTTTAGTAGAGGGACATTGTCTGACTCTTGCTCAGGCTGATCTGGAATTCCTGAGCTCAAGTGATCCTCCCACCTTGGCCTCCCAGAGTGCTAGGATCACAAGCATGAGCCACCACTTCTTCCCTATTGTTTGTTCTCTTTCTGAAATACCTGTTATTTGGAAGTTAGACTTTCTGGATTGATCCTTTAATTTTATATTTTCTATCTCTTTCGGTTTTTTGTGTTTTTTTTTTGAGACATAGTCTCACTTTGTTGCCCAGGCTAGAGTGAGTGCCATGGCATCAGCCTAGCTCACAGCAACCTCAAACTCCTGGACTCAAGCAATCCTGCTGCCTCAGCCACCCAAGTAGCTGGGACTACAGGCATGTGCCACCATGCCTGGCTAATTTTTTCTATATATATATATTAGTTGTCCAATTAATTTCTTTCTATTTATAGTAGAGACGGGTCTCGCTCTCGCTCAGGCTGGTTTCGAACTCCCGACCTTGAGCAATCCGCCCGCCTCGGCCTCCCAGAGTGCTAGGATTACAGGCGTGAGCCACCGCGCGCCGGCCTCTTTCGGTTTTTTTGTCTATTTGATTTTTATTTTTAATTGTGCTCAAATATACATAACATAAAATGTATCATCTTAATCATTTTTAAATGTACGTTTCAGTAGTGTTGTAGATTTACATTGTTAAACAATGTAAAAAGAACTCAAGAACTCTTTTCATCTTGCAGAACTGAATCTTTAAACCTACTGTTTGCTTATCGTTGTTCTATTTTTTTTGGAATATTTCCTTGCATTATCTTCAAGCATTTTAAATTTCAGTTTTCTTATTTTTAATTCCCATGACCTTTTTTTTCCTGTTGACTTTCTTCTTTCCATATTATTCCATCCTGGTTTTATGGAGAGGAATATCTTCTTCTGTCTCTCTGAAGATATTAGAGTGTCTTGTCTCTGTTTTGGGGGGTCCTGTTATAAAAATGCTGATTTGTTTTGGTTTCTCTCATGTTAGTGGCCATCCTCAAAAGTCTGTCTTCTTTAGCAGTCTGTTCATACTTAAGGATGAGACACTGAAAAGCTGAGTAGAGACCCAGTATTTGGGCAAGATGAGTTGACTAGCTCCTTGCTACTCAAAAAGGACCAGCAGTATTTGGCATCACCTGGGAGCTTATTAGAAATGCAGAATCTCAGGCCCCACTATAACCTACAGATTTAGAGTCTGCATTTTAACAAGATCACCAGGTGATTCAAATGCACATTACGTTTTGAGAGCACTAGATTAGTGGGCTCCACTATAAGGTGCACAGATGATGTGCCATATGTCAAATGTCAATATTGGGAGGTCTCTCCAGAGAAGGATTCTCTAGTTGTGTTTGAAAAGTGACTATTCTAAGAGAGCCAGAAATTTGATGCATTCTGTCTTTTTTTTTGAGACAGGATCTTGCTCTGTCATCTGAAACTAGAATGCAGTGGCATCATCATAGCTCTCTGCAATCTCAAAGTCCTGGCCTCAAGCAACCCTCCTGCCTCAGCCTCCCAAAGTGCTTGCTAGGATTACAGGTGTAAGCCACTGCACCTAGCCTGCATTCAGTCTCAGATAGAAGCTAGAAAGAGTTTTGGGATGGGGAGAGCTACCTGGATATTCTCCATTTAGTCCTCCAGATCCACTTTTCATCCTTCTTCACTCCCACATCAACTGGCCCCCCTTGTATTCAGGTGTTTGGTTGGCCAATAAAGAGCCCCAGCAGGGGAAGAGGGAGTAGAAGTAGGAAGAGGAGGAGGAGGAGAGAGGATGATATCAGGATATTTAATCCCCTGCTTCCTTCTTTTTGTGAGGTTGCCTCAGGCTGGCTGTGTCCATCAACCAAATGTCACTGCTCCTTTCAAGGTGGCTACCTCACCTTTCTTCCTGGTCCTGGTTCTTTTCCTCACCCCTTTGGGCTTAGGAGTAGCATCAGCTGGGCTGCTGTTCATCTTGGGTCACTGCATTCTTTTTTGTGATTCTCCTACATCTACACTTTTGTAAATAGTCCTTTGTAAATACACTCTCCTCAAATTATCCTATCTTGAGGGTGCCATCTGTTTCTTGTGGGATCAAGACTAATATGGTGGGGGAAGAGTGATATTATAGAAGGTGGCAGAGGTGGAGGCTCCAGGAACCGACTGTTTCACTAAAACAACTATTGAACTGGCAAGAAGTGTCAGAACCAACTATTTGGAACTCTAGGCTGTAGTGGAAACTTGAAGCATCCAGGGGAATGCTTGACAAAGAAAGCTGGTGGTGAGTTTTGGTGAATTCACACCAGTAGCGGGCAGCCACAGGGATGGTAGTCCATATCCCTGATATAGCTTACTGATGTGAGGGTGGGCAAGAGCGACCTTGTCCTCCAAAAATGAGGGTTGTGTGTTTTGATCTGCCTTGTCATTTGCTAAGGGATCATTATGGAGGCTGGCCACTGTTTCAACCCCTATTGGCTAGGCTGATGTGGTTTCCTCATTGGTGGAGGGTATTTTTTTTTCAAATGGGGTCTCACTATGTTGCCCAGGCTGGACTCAAACTTCTGGACTCAAGCAATCTTATAGCTTCAGCCTCCCAAGTGGTGGAAGGTATTTAAAGAGACAAAACAACACTTCTCTTTCCTTTTCCTTCATTTTGAATCCAGGTATTTAAGGAAATCTCTTTCAGGACACTAGATGACTGCAGAGACAATAAAAGAGAGACTTCACCAATTATACACGACAATGAATACAGTCTTTGCAAAAAATAGTTTGGAAAAGGTGCTAAATAAATGGATAACTACAGCCTTCATCAAGCAACAGCAATAATCCATGGACAGGGACAGAGGGAGAGAATCTAATTTCCAGAGTTATAATTTTAACATTTAAGATGTCCAATTCTCATCAAATTGATAAAGCATACAAAGAAAAGGAAAGTATGACTCATCCAAGTAAGAAAAAAAAAAAGAAAGAAAACATTGATAAAAAACATCCCTCAAGGCCAGGCATGGTGGCTCACACGTGTAATCCTAGCACTCTGGGAGGCCAAGGTGGATGGATTGCTTGAGGTCAGGAGTTCGAAACCAGCCTGAGCAAGAGTGAGACCCTGTCTCTACTACAAATAGAAAGAAATTAATTGTCCAACTAATATATATATATAAAATTAGCCAGTCATGGTGGCACATGCCTGTAGTCCCAGCTACTTGGGAGGCTGAGGCAGTAGGATCGCTGAGCCCAGAATGAAGTTGCCGTGAGCCAGGCTGATGCCACGGCACTCACTCTAGCCTGGGCAAGAAAGTAAGGCTCTGTCTCAAAAAAAAAAAAAAAAAAAAGAAAGAAAGAAAAGAAAAGAAAAGAAAACATCCCTCAGGAAGCCCAGACATTGGACTTACAGAAAAAGACTTAAATTAACTGTCTTAAATGTGCTGAAGGAGAAAAGAAGAGCTAATGGAGACCATGAAAAACAGCTAAGGAAAATTAGGAGAATGATGTATGAGGAAGCATAGAATATCAATAAAGAGATGGAAATGCTAGAAAGGAACTCATTGACATTTTGGAACTGAGAAGTACAGTAGCTAAAGTAAAAAAATTCACTAGAGGGAATTAGCAGCAGATTTGAGCAGGCAGAAGAAAGAATCTGTGAACTGAAGATAGGGCAATTAAACATACCCAGTTTGAGGAGCAAAAAGAAAAAAAATGAAGAAATATGAACAGAACATATTTCACATGTGGGACACCATTAGATAGACCAAAACAAACATTATGGGATTTATGGAGAGACAAAGGGACAAAAGGCTGGGTTCAGTGGCTCACACCTGTAATCCTAGCACTCTGGGAGGCTGAGGTGGGTGGATCACTCAAGGTCAGGAGTTCAAAACCAGCCTGAGCAAGAGCGAGACCCCGTCTCTACTAAAAAAATAGAAAGAACTTGGCTGGACAGCTAAAAAATATATATATAGAAAAAATTAGCCGGGCATGGTGGCACATGTCTGTAGTCCTAGCTACTCAGGAGGCTGAGGCAGGAGGATCGCCTGAGCCCAGGAGTTTGAGGTTGCTGTGAGCTAGGCTGATGCCATGGCACTCTAGCCTGGACAACAGAGTGAGACTCTGTCTCAAAAACAAAACAATATTTAAAAAAGTAATGCTCATAAACTTCCCAAATTTGGTGAAAAACGTGAATCTACACATCCAGTAAGCTCAACAAACTTAAAGCAGGATAAACTAAGAGAGTCACACTGAGATACATCATAATTAAACTGTTGAAAGACAAAGACAAAGAGAAAATCTTGAAAGTCGAGAGAGAGAAGTGACTCATCATGTACAAGGGATTTTCAGTTTCACAATAGAAACCATGGAGACCAGAAGGCAACGGAATGACATCTTTAACACAGTAACTGCCATGAGAGTTGTATTTAACTCACTCTAGTTTTGACCCTGGGGCCATATGCAGCATACATAAAATCTTACCTGTTGATATTGTTACATTTAATATTGACAATTTAATTCTCAAAATGTGGATTAAATGAATAGAAGTCAATACATTTTATTTTTCTATTTATGTTTACCTTTAAATTACACTCAGTTTTTGTTCTATTTTCATAATAAAACACTGTGGCCCCAAGGAAATTTTTCTGATGTGTTAAAGTGCTGAAGAAAACAAACAAACAAAAACAACTCTGTCAACTGGGAATACTATACTCAGCAAAACTATGGTTCAAAAATGAAGGAAAAATTAAGACATTCTCAAATAAACAAAAGTTAAGGTAGTTCATTGCTAGTAGATCTGTCCTACAAGAAATGCTGATAGGAAACCTTTAGGCTAAAACAAAAGGACACTAGATGGTAACTTGAAGCCATACAAATAAATAAAGATCACTGGTAAAGGTAACCACATAGTTAAACATAAAACTTAGTATTATTCTATCTTTAATGTACTTCCTCTTATTTTCTATGTGATTTAAAAGCCAAATGCATAAAACAATAATTATAAATATGTGATAATGGGCAAATAAGGTATAATATAAATATGTCATTTGTGATAATAAAACCAGCAAGGGGGAATGGAGCTGTATAGGTTCAGAGTTAATGTATGTTACTGAAATAAGTTGGTATCAATTCAAACTAGATTTTTATAAATTTAGGTTGTCAATTGTAATCCCCATGCCAATGACAAAAAATAACTAAAAAAATATAGAGAATGAAATGAATCAAAATCATACATTAAGAAAGTCAATCAGGCCAGGCACGGTGGCTCTCATGCCTGTAATCCTAGCACTCTGGGAGGCCGAGGCGGGCAGATCATTTGACCTCAGGAGTTTGAGACCAGCCTGAGCAAGAGTGAGATCTTGTCTATACTAAAAATAGAAAGAAATTAGCCAAACAACTAAAAATAGAAAAAAATTTAACTGGGCATGGTGGTGCATGCCCGTAGTCTCAGCTACCCAGGAGGCTGAGGCAGGAGGATCGCTGGAGCCCAGGAGTTTGAGGTTGATGTGAGCTAGGCTGACACCATAGCACTCTAACGTGGGCAAGGGAGTGAGATTCTGTCTCAAAAAAAAAAAAAAAAAAGTCAATCAAACACAAAAGGAGGTAGTATAGGAAGGAATGAAGAACAGAAGATAAGTTACATATAGAAAACAAATAGCACAATAGTAGAAGTTCTTCATTATCATTAATCATTTTAAATGTAAGTGGATTAAACTCAATTAAAAGACAAAGATTGGCATAATAAAGTAAAAAGCAGGATCCAATTATATGATCTCCTAAGAGACTCACTTTAGATCCAAAGACACAAATAGGTTGAATGTAAAAGGATGGAAAAAGATATTTCATGCAAATAGTAACAAAAAGAGAGCTGGGGTGGCTATACTGGTATCAGAAAAAATATATTTTAAGTCAAAAATTGTTACAAGAAGCAGAGAACATTGTATATTGATATAAGGGTCAATCCATCAGGAAAACATAATAATTATAAGCCCCTACACACTAAACAATGGAGTCCCCAGATATATGAAGCAAATATTGACAGAATTGAAGGAAAAAATATTCTGGTTCTGTCTCAATGGGAGTATTAAATACAAAGACATACCTCATGGAGGTAAGGAGGTGTCCCTTTGGAGTATGCCTCCCACAGGTAGGATAAGAGAAAGTGAAGCTATCATGTTCATATTTCTGGCTTGAGCCGGTGGGTGGAAATTGTGCCATTTACTGAGACAGAGAACATGGAGGAGCAAGTTGGGTGAGAGCAGATCTTGAGCTCAGTTGTTGACATGTTGAGTTAACCTGCTCTGGAGCATGAACCATGCCTGTTTTATTCTTTACTCTATATCCAGTGCCTAGTGTACTGCCTGACACATAGTAGGTGCTTGATAGAACGAGTGAATGAATGAGATCTGTGGGACATTCAAGTGGAGATATTGATGAGGCCAATATCTCCTGGAGGCCACTTGTGAGGTCTTGTCTGATCATACGTTTCAGAAGTCATTGGATGACTTGGATGCAGTGACGAACATACTGGCTGGATGAGATGGTCTGGGAAGGAGGGTACAGGGAGGAGAGCAGCTCTCAGGACTGACTGCTAGGAAACACTGGAAAGTTAGGCTGGACAGGAAACACCTGCAAAGGATACCAAGAAAGGATAGACACAAGAGTATGGTGCCTAACGCTGCTGAGAAGTTGAGACAGGACTGAGAGCTGTCCGTGGGAAGAACTGGCTTTGGTCGAGAGGGAGGGCTCAGCAGCCTACTTGGTGGGTTGAGGAGTGGATAGGAGGTGAGGAAATGGAGGGTAAGCAGACAGTTCTTTCTAAAAGTCTGGCTGTAGGCCAGGAGGGACTGAGTGATAGCTGGAGAAAGGCTAGTCATCCACAGTCGAGAGCATCCAGGTTCTAACATCAAGAGAGTGCATCCTGAGGCAGGCGCTGGGCATGCAGGACTGGGTCCGCCCTCTTGGTCAGAGGGAGGGAGAGAGCCCTTTCTCTAACTAGCTCACAGTCTTGCCTGTGTGCTGCATTCTGTGCCACGTTCTTGTAACACTCCAGCTAACATTTCTTTTTTTTTTTTTTTTTTTTTGAGACAGAGTCTTGCTTTGTTGCCCAGGCTAGAGTGAGTGCAGTGGCGTCAGCCTAGCTCACAGCAACCTCAAACTCCTGGGCTCAAGCAATCCTACTGCCTCAGCCTCCCGAGTAGCTGGGACTACAGGCATGTGCCACCATGCCCGGCTAATTTTATATATATATATATATATATATATATATATATATATATATATATATATATATCAGTTGGCCAATTAATTTCTTTCTATTTATAGTAGAGACGGGGTCTCGCTCTTGCTCAGGCTGGTTTCAAACTCCTGACCTCGAGCAGTCCGCCCTCCTCGGTCTCCCAGAGAGCTAGGATTACAGGTGTGAGCCACCGCGCCCGGCCACATTTCTTTAAGAATGTTGAAAAGTTGCCATTTCTGGAGAATATGCTCTGATGCCTCTTTCCTCTCCCCTTCTCCCCTCCTCTCCTCTTCATTTTCTTTCCCCTCCCCATATTCTGTCCAGAATTTCCTTCCTTCCTGCCCCTTCCCTCCCTCCCTCCCTCCCTTCCTTCTTTCCTTCCCTTTCTTCCTTTCATTTTGTATGGAAGAGACTGGAGCAGGTTTCATTGCTAACAAGGAGGCTGCAAGAGAGTGGGAGAGGTTAGAGATAAAGTAAGAATGCTAATAATAGTGTAAGGCTTCTGTGAAAATGGTGGGGAGACAGACTCTAGGGTGCAGGTGCAGGGACTGGCTTTGGGATGGCCAAGAGGTAGCAAGTCCTTTGTGGCAGGAGTAAAAAAGGAGTGTGCATGTGAGTGTGTGTGTGAATGTGTGTTCAGTGAGGATATTGGTTTGATGTCAGAAAGTAGAGAGAGGTTCCCAGAGCTTAGGTCTGACTGTCTTTTGTGCCCAACCCAACACTTGAGGCACCACCTTCCACATGATAAACTTAATATTTATTGAATGAAAGAACAGGTGACTAAATTCTTTAAAGGACAGCATAAATACCATATTTCTTACTTAAGTTTTCAAAATGAAATCTTTATTGACTTTTATTATCATACAAATAATACATGCTCCTTGTAAAAAGTTTAAATAATAGAGAAAATTTCCTTTGAAATTCTACCCCATAGGGTAGCAACTGTTAATAGTGTGTGCCTCACCAGTAGGTTATGTACTAGACAAAAGAGGATCACCATGTACATGCAATTATGTTTTTCTCACGTTAACATCGTATGTTTTGTGTCAATATGTACAGATGTTCCTTATCTTTCACAACTCCTGCCTCGTCTCCATAACACCTCCAAGTCTCATAAGTTTATTTAACCAAAACCCTATTGATGGGCATTTAAGCTGTTTCTAACTTTTCAGTACAATGATCATTCTTGTTCACACAACTTTGTACCCCTGTGTCATTATTTTCTTAAAATAAATTCCTAGAGGAGGGAAACATGCATGTTCATTTCAAATTTTGGCACCTGTCTTCCAAATTGTCCTCCCAAAGGCAGTGCCAATTTAGGCTTCCATCTGCAGAATGCAGGAGCACCTGTTTTCCCCAACCCTTGCCAGCAAGGGGCGATTAGAAAAACTTCTAAATCCTCTTCATCTAAGTGAAAAATGATGTCTTATTTTGGTTTGCTTTTCTGTAATTATTAGTGAAGTTGAACATCTTGAATATAAATTTTGGCCATTTACATGTCTTCTTTTATAGAGTGTGTCTTCATGCTTTTTCATGAGCAAAACTCATTTTTCTACTGGGCTTGTAATTTTCTTATTATTTTAAATAATCCATAGTTTAATAATATTACTCTTTTTTCATTATGTTGCAAATATTTTTTCCGTTTTGTTATTTGTCTTTTAACTCTGCTATCAGTTTGCTTTTCCATGTAGAGAATTTACATTTTCATGTTATATTTGTCAATCTTTTCCTTTTCTTTGGTCTTTGTCATTGGCATAGTGCTAAGAAAGCTCATTGCCACATGGAGATTATAAAACATTCTTCCATGTTTTCTCTATTACTTTGTGGTTTAACTTTTTTTCATTAAAATTTTATTATTTTTTGCTTATTTTTAACTATATGGGCAATATATGCTTACATCCTACTTTCTTGGAAATAATCACTTTATCTCCCCTCCCCCTGTCCCCATACACACTTCACAAACAGAAAGGAGGAAAGGAGGGATGATGAGAAAGGCTTTTTTTCTGTGAACTTGAATAGAACAACTGATCTTATGCAACTGATAATTAAGTAATTCTGCATTTCCATTTGAAAAAAGTAGGTTACTATTATTTGATTATGGTTTGTTCTTTGAGACTCTTTAAATGCATTTACATTCATATGTTCAAATTAGATGCATACAAACATTTAACATAAATGGTATCATTCTATATATGTAATTTATAACCTACATTACACATTAAACACTTACTTGTCAGTGTGTATATATATATATATATATATCTCGACTTCTTCCTTTTCTAAATGCTACAGAATAGCCTATTATATGAATGTAGCATAAATTATGTTTGAATTTTTTTCTATTTCAGTCTTTGATCCATCTGAATTTTTTTTGTGTGTGTGTGTAAATGGAGTGAGGTAGGGATATAACAATTTTTCCTGATAGTTTCCCAACTATCCTAACACCAGGTGTTGAATAACCCACCTTTCCGACACTGAGCTGGACTGTTGCTTTTATAACCGAATGAACAGCAAATGGACTATGCTGGGAGGCAAACACAGCAAAGTGCTCAGGAACACCTGAAGAGGCTTCTTGCTTCTGCTGGTCCAGCAGTGCCAGCTGGCCTGGGTATTCCCATTTCCCCCCCAGTCATGCAGCATAGCACGCTCTGCACAGGCATGAAAAAGGAATGACCAATATCCTCTAATTTGTTTCTAGGGACACAGATACCCTAGTTTTGAAACAAGACCGTTTACTACCACTAATCCTGCGTAGGCTTATTACTCAGCAGACCTGCCGATCATCCCCACCTCCCTAGAGTGCCTTGAGATTTGTGGTTCCCTAGTGCCATGTGACTCAGGGGAAGATCTTGTTCAAGAACCTTCCCTCTTGAAAATTGGAACACAGGTACCAGGGACAGAGACAGAGCTGAGTTTGGTTTTTCAAAGTGCTCCCTTGGAAACAATGAGATGATTCTGGGTGGTACTAAGTGGATCTGTCTTACTTTTAATCATTACATGTTGATTTTAAGGTGTATTAGAAAAAGACAAAAGTCACACATGAAAGCCACAAGGCTAAAGAAGGTATTTAAGTTAACACAAGTGAATCAATTCACAGGTGAATATTGTACTTGAACAGACATGGCAAAAATGCTGAAGGTGGCTTGAGGATGACTGAAGTTTGGAAGACCCCAAATAATCTGATGGTATCGTCAGTTAAGAGTGCTCTCAGCTACAAGTAACAACAACCTTGCGCCCAGCGCGGTGGCTCACACCTATAATCCTAGCACTCTGGGAGGTCAAGGTGTTGGATCGCTCAAGGTCAGGAGTTCAAAACCAGCCTGAGAAAGAGCGAGACCCCATCTCTACTAAAAATAGAAAGAACTTGGCTGGACAGCTAAAAAATATATATATAGAAAAAATTAGCCGGGCATGGTGGCACATGTCTGTAGTCCTAGCTACTCAGGAGGCTGAGGCAGGAGAATCACCTGAGCCCAGGAGTTTGAGGTTGCTGTGAGCTAGGCTGATGCCATGACACTCTAGGCTGGGCAACAGAGTGAGACTCTGTCTCAAAACAAACAAACAAAAAACAACAACAGCAACCTCATTCATAGTGGCTTAAAAGCATGGGGTGAGGTCTTTTGTTTGTTTTGTTATTTTACACATATCATTTGCTAATGTTGGTTGGGGGCTCAGTAACGTCCAGGGCTGACTGACCTCTTCCAATTCTTTTGCCCTTTTCCTCAGGGTCCCAAGATGGTTGCTGCAGCTCTGGCAATCACCACCAAAAGGAAGAAGGAAGAGATGGTGCTGGGCAGTGCAGTTCCCTTTATTAATATTATTGTTGTTATTTAAAAAAAATTTTTTTTGACACAGGGTCTCACTCTGTCACCCTGGCTAGAGTGCAGTCAGTAGCTCAATCATAGCTCACTATATCCTTGAATTTCTGGGACTCAAGCAATCCTCCTGCCTCAGCCTCTCAAGTAGCTAATTTTTAATTTTTTTATATAGACAGGATCTTGCTATGTTGCCCAGGCTGGTCTCTAACATCTGGCCTCAAGTGATCCTCCAGCCTTGGACTCCCAAAGTGCCACTGTGCCCAGCTCTGTTGTTCCCTTTTGTTAGCAAAGGCAAGGGCTTCCCCAGAGCTCCCAACAGTGTTCTCCTTAAGCCTCATTGCACAGAGTCATGTCCATGGCCACGGCTAGGTGTAAAAAAGGCTGGAAAGTGGGCAATGGATTGTCTCCTGGCTGAGACCATCCACAGCCACGTGAAGTCCTGTTGGTGAGAGAGGAAGGGAACGAATAGCGGATAGCTACCTGCTGCCGTGTGGGAGTGTGTGGCCCTGCAGAGAGAAGCAGAGATGGAGACCATACACTGCTGGAAGCAATGGCAGGCTTCCAGCTCGGTCCCTGAGTGATAAGCTGTCTTATGTGGCCTGTCCTTGCAAGTTGGAGAGATTGCCTTTTGTATCATTCCCATCAACTCTCCTTCTACTTGAACTCGACTTGAACTCATGGGAGTGGATTTCTGGTCTTCGTAGCCCTGAGCAGAGTTTTAGATGCATTTTTTTTTTTTTTTTGATACAGAGAGTCTCGCTTTGTTGCCCAGGCTAGAGTGAGTGCCGTGGCGTCAGCCTAGCTCACAGCAACCTCAAACTCCTGGGCTTGAGCAATCCTGCTGCCTCAGCCTCCCAAGTAGCTGGGACTACAGGCATGTGCCACCATGCCCGGCTAATTTTTTTTGGTATATATATTTTTAGTTGGTCAATTAATTTCTATCTATTTTTGGTAGAGATGGGGGCTTGCTCAGGCTGGTTTCGAACTCCTGACCTTGAGCGCGATGCACCCACCTCGGCCTCCCAGAGTGCTAGGATTATAGGCGTGAGCCACCACGCCTGGCCTCTCATTTGTTCTTTACAGCAGTTATTATTATCCTTATTTTACAAAGAGGAGAAAGACGCTCTGAGAGGTCAAGTTGCCCAACTGCCTGGGACTCTAACCCTGGTTTTCTGACAACTCGCATATTCTTCATGTGGTCTCTCTATTTTCAAGATCATTTTTAAGGGGAAGTGTTTGTTCTTTAAATAGCATCAAGAGGACAAAGGGAATATTTGAGAGATTGGCTTTCCTCTGGGGCCTGTCAAAGTCACCCATTGGCTCTGTCCCTGCATTAAGTCAAAAGGCAGGAAGCAGCTTGTCTCTGTCGTGCACTGGGTTTTGGAGACCTAGGGAATGTTTAGTTTTTTGCTTGTCTATTTCCAAATTTTATGCATGTAATTTATTGTCCTGATTACAACTTAACATGGTTGGAAGATGTGAGACATTCAAGTCACAGATTTGTGTGTGAAGCACAAGAAAAAAATCAGTGCACTTGGGAGCTGTGGCCTGACCTTCCTCTCTCTCATGCCGTGGTCTCTCCTTGGGTCACCTCAGCCACCATGGTTTTCATCAGCACCAAGACAGTGCTGGCTCGCAACACTCTGAGATCCAATGTTTTGATGAGTTCTTGGTCAAGCAGAAATCACTATCTCCTCTCCCCACATTTGTCTCCTACATTCCATAACTTGGTAAATGGTGCAACCATCTATGCAGTCTTGCCAGGAAGTCTTCCCTGTGGCATGCAGGCCTTTGCCACATTGTGCAGATTCCTTCTGCTAAATCACGGGGTAACTAACGCAGCCGTCTCCCTTTCCTGAGTGCCTCGGTTCGGGCCTTGATTCCCTTTCAGAGGGTGGTGACTGTGATTTCCTGTATACAGTGTTTTCTTGGTTGCTGGGAAACCTGGCATCTTGTTAATCATGTAAATTCCCAGGCCCTTCCCCTAGACTCAGTAGGTCTGGGGCAGGACCCTGTTATCTGCATGCTTAACAAGTGTCCCGGCAACTCTTCTGAGCAGTGGACAGCACTGGCACCTGGCTGGCCTTCCTGCTTCAGGCCTCTCCCTTGTCAATATGGCCTCACTCTGTTGTGTTAACAGAAGTATCTTCCTAAGATGTGCCACTGGCTCTTTATCTGCAGCATCAAACCCGAAACTCTGTAGCATGGCCAACGGGGTGGGATTTGGTCCCTACCTCCCAATCCAGCCTCATCTGCTTCCCTGGGTGATAATAATTCAAACTATCTGTTAACTCTGAAGATCCCATTGTTCTTTCATTGCTCATTGCTCTGCCTGGACAGCATTCCTTCTCCAGTTCTAACTGGAAAACTTCTATCCATCCTGCAAGGTCCAACTCAAGTATTCCCTCTTCCTGGAAGCTTTCCTTGCCACTACTATAGCTTGAACGTGCGTTGGTTACTGCAGTTACCCTCTTGGCTCCTCTATGCCAGAGGCTGTGCTTAGCCCACAAGCATACCTAGTACATATAACAGTTGCTGCTCATTATACACATCAAATAAAGATAGTGTCTCCTCTGTGAGAGGAAATTTAGTGACAGTAAATAGGGCGATTTCCAGGAAAACAGTATTCCCACCCTTTTCCCTGTTAGTCTAAACTCTCGAGAGTTTCTCACTGTGAAAGTCAGTCATTACTTTATCTGTGTACATTTACAAAGTCAATATATTAATCTGTGTAATGATAGTCAGCATTTATCTGGTGCTGGAAACTTTAAATTCACCATCTCACTTCATCCAACAGATGAAGAAATTGATGCTCAGAGGTTAATTAATTTGTCTTTGTTTTTTTTTCCTGTCCTGAAATAATACAAGCATAATTAATTTGCCTGAGATAAAAAACTGATGTAAGTTAGTGGTATTGGTAAAATGTCATCCTTCCTCTTTCAGAGAGTTAGTTAACAACGATTAAGATATGCAGTGTATGTCTAGGATGAAATATCCCCGTACCAAGGGGTACAGATAATGCAAACAAGTGAAACAATCTGGACCTTAGGCAACAAGAAGGGTAGGGAGTGTGGCATACTGGAGGGTATACACCCTGTTTAATGAGTCCACCAAGACTGAATGCCAGCCTATCCTCCCCAACATTTTATTGTGAATAATTTTACACATAAAGGAAAGTTGAAAGATTTTACAGTGTATGTCTGTATAACTACTAGCTCCATTCTTCCATTAACATCTTAACTGCTTTATCTCACATCTACCCATTTATCCATCCCTATAGCTAGTAATCCATTTCTTTGGGATATTTTTCAAAGTAAATTGCAAATAGCAGTACAGTTCTCCCTAAATACATCAGCACATACATCATTAGAGATCAATATTTGTTTATAGTTTTTCTTTATCTATATTTTCTATAACTGTTGTAAATTTATATTCAATGAAGTGCACAAATCTTAAGTATATGTCCACTAAGTTTTTTTTTTTGAGACAGAGTCTCACTCTGTTGCCCAGGCTAGAGTGCCGTGGCGTCAGCCTAGCTCACAGCAACCTCAAACTCCTGGGCTCAAACAATCCTTCTTCCTCAGCCTCCTGAATAGCTGAGACTATAGGCACACGCCACCATGCCCAGCTAATTTTTTCTATATATGTTTTTAGTTGGCCAATTAATTTCTTTCTATTTTTAGTAGAGATGGTGTCTCGCTCTTGCTCAGTCTGGTTTCAAACTCCTGACCTTGATTGATCCACTTGCCTTGGCCTCCCAGAGTGCTAGAATTACAGGTGTGAGTCACCATGCCAGGCCTATATCCACTAAGTTTTGACAAGTAAGTGCTGCTGAGTAATCTCAACCCCCATCAATATACAAAACATTCCCACCATCTCTAAAAATCTCCACATGTCCCCTGCCCTGGGTTTGTCTCTGGCTCCATACTTCCAGAGGAAACTACTGCTCTGATTATTGTCCATCATAGATTAGTTTTGCCTGTTCTAGAACTTCATAAAAGCAGAAGTCTTTTTTCATTGAACATAATGGCTTTAAAGTACATCATGTTGCTGTGTGGATCAGTCGTTCATTCCTTTTTATTGATGGAAAGTGTTCTCTTGTATGAATGTTCTATTGTATGAATGTACCACAGTTTGTTTATCTAGCCTCCTACTGGTGGACACCTGAATTGTTTCTAGTTTTTGGCTGTTATGAATAAAGCTATTAGTATTCTTATGAACATATATTTTCATCTCTCTTGGGTATATTCCTGGGAGTAGAATTTCTGGGTCACAGAATAGGAGTATGTTTAGTTTTGTAAGAAATTGCCAGGCCTTTTCCCAAAGTGGTTGCACCATTTTACCTTCCCATCAACAAAGTGTGAGAATTTCAGTTGCTTCACATCCTTACCAGCACTTGAGATTATCATTCTTTTGTATTTTTAGTCATTCTGCTGATTGTGTGATGGCATTTTCATTGTGGTTTTAATTAGCATTTTCTTGGTGACCAGTGATACTTAGTTCTTTTTCACGTATATCTTCACCATTTGTATACCTTCTTTTGTGAAGTGTCTGTTCAAATCTTTTGCCCATTTTGGGGGATTGTTTGTCTTTTATTGTTTTTTTTTTTTACAAGGTCTTATTCTGTTGCCTGAGTTAGAGTGCAGTGGCACCATCATAGCTCACTGCACCCTCAAACACCTGGGCTCAAAAGATCCTCCTGTCTCAGCCTCCTGAATAGCTGGGACTATACATATATACTACCATGCCTAACTAATTTTTAAATTTTTGTAGAGACAGGGTCTCACTATTGCCCAGGCTGGTCTCAAACTCTTGGCCTCAAGTGATCCTCCCTTCTTGGACTCCTAAAAGTGCTAGGATTACAGGCATGAGCCACTATGCCCAGCCTATTATTTTTATTATTATTAGAGTTCTTATATATCCTGAATGCCAGTTCTTTGTCAGATAGATGTTTTGTAATTATTTTCTTCCAGGTGGTGACTTTTCTTTTCCTTTTCTTAATGGAGTTTTTTTGATGAGCAGAAATTCGAAATTTTGATGAAGTCTAATTTATCAGTTTTTTTCTTTTCTGGTCATTGCATTCTTTGACTTATCTAAGAAAGTTTTACTTGCCTTTGAGTCAAAAAGATAGTCCTCGTTTTCCTTTGAAAGCTTTATAATTTTACCTTGTATGTTTAGGTGTATGATCTATCTCAAAATAATGTTCGTGTATGATGTAGGGGTCAAGGTTTATATTTTCCCATATCTAGCTATTCCAGCACTGTATTGTTGGTAAAAAACTGAGATAAAAAAAACTTCCTTTGCCCACTGGATTGCTTTGGAACTTTTGTTGACAATGAAGTGATGGTGTGAGTGTGGCTCTATTTCTAGGAGCTCCTTTTCATACCAGGTTTAGCTGATTTTTGCCATGGGCTCAGTGTTGCTAGGTCTTCCAAATTTTAAAGGAGAGCATATAAATCCAGATTTATTAAATGTGAAAATTTCTCAATATTTGGAAGATTTAAACAAACACAGAAACCAATCCTGTGCAGCCAAAGAAACTCATGTGCAGGCTGCATCAGGCCTGTGTGTGGCACTGGGATCGGAAGAGGTCATTTCATCAGGAAGCTGGGTAGATGTATATTAAATTATAAATCAAGGGTCTAGTCCTTTTTTAATTGGAAAATAATGGGAATGTTTTCAGGGCAAGTAGGTGGGTTCCAAAAGACAATGTTAATCGATGAGAAGTCACTGCCAGGGTGAAATTAAAACCTACAGGTTGCAGTTGCTTTAGTGCACAGGAGCTGTTTGGAATTGCATTTAGAAACCATAAGGTTAGAAAGGCCAAGTGGGAGGTACAGAGAGGCCAGGGTGCCCTAATTGGTGGTGGAGGCCCTGAGTGCTGACAATTGACAGATCAGTGACATGAAACAGACAAAGACCAAGAGAGCCCATAGTAAGCTGATTTGGAGAGTCTGGAGCAGATGGAACAAAGAGAACCGCAGGTCTCTAAGCCCAGGGCCCAGAAAGAGGCTCCCTGGAATTGGCTGGAGGCCTCTTTGGCTCTCTGGGTGGACGCTGAGATGGAGCAGACAGAGGACACACAAGTGCAGACACCAGAGCTGCGCTTAGACCAGGTACTTCGGCTGCACCACAGGCTTCCCAGCACCATGGTTATTGCTTTTCAACATTTTCAAATTATCTTTTACATTTAAAATGTGTACTGGGAATTGTGTCACATGCTTCAGAAATTAAAATAATTAAAAGCTAGTCATGAAAAGTCATCTTCCCCACCTGTCTCCCATCTGCCCAGTTCCCATCTCCAACTCCCTGTTAACCATTTGTGCAGGTTATTTTTACTGCATCCAAGGATACTACTTTGGCAGCACAGTCTAGCAGCAGAAAGTTGACTATGCTGGTGGGGTCACATCGGGTAGAGCTGGGTACAAGTGGCTGAATGTAAGAGAAAAGAAGCAAGGATGCATCAAAGACAGACAAAAGGTTGTTAGAACTTGCTAGAGCCTGGCCGCATGAACATGTAAGAGAGCTCTATCAGGGAAGGAAATCATTGCAGTCAAACTGGGACATGGTGCTTGTTGTGGACTCAATGTTTGTGTCCCCCCAAATTCATATGTTGAATTCCTAATCCCCAGTGTCATGATATTTGGAGGCGGGGCCTTTGGGGAGGTGACTGGCTTCCAGTGAGGTCTGAGGGGATTAGTGTCCTCCTAAGAAGAAGAAGAGACCAGAGTGCTCGTGCTCTTTCTCTTTCTCCTTGCCATGTGAGGACACATCAAGAAGGTGGCCGTCTGCAAGCCAGGAAGTTGTCCTCACCAGAACCGGACCACATCGGCGCCCTAGTCTAGGACTTCGAGTTTCCAGAACGGTGAGAAAAACATTTCTGTCATTTAAATCACCCAGTGCATGGTATTTTGTTATGGCAGTCCAAGCTTGACTGACAAAATGTGAGTTGTAAGAAAACTGAAAATATTTCCAGTTCTCTGGGACTTGCTTTCTGAATACCTTATATCTGTGTGGCCAAGTGTGTCCAAATGTGCTGTATTTGAAAGTGTGGGTAAAGTCAAAGAGGCTGAAGAATCTTCTGGAGGAAGCATCTGTGGGCTGGAAAAGAAGGTTGACCACAAGGACAGGACTGTCAAGTGCTTGAATCTTGTGACAAGTTGAGTAACATGTGACCACATGGGTGATACAGTTCAATTGCTCAGTTCAGACTCCACTTATGCTCTGGCAATGGCTAAACTCTCTCCCGGGAGGACTTTATACGAAAGGGTCTGCAAACCTTAAAGGGTGGGGTGGGGTTCTAGATGTGGGCTGTTCAACCCAACTTACAGTTGCGCACTTCCATGCGGCACAGACGGATTTTGAAGTGGATCACTTTACCTTTGAAGTGGATCACTTTACCTGATCCAGTTATTTGGTTTGATTTGAAGGTAATGCTGCCCTCTCCTGGACAAGTCTTACAACTACAGCTGCTAGATTCTTTTCTTCCGTTTGTCTTGGTCTCAGGTGTTGCCAGAAGCAGCTAGTGGTCTTGTGCTTTGCTCAGTCAGTTGTTTCTTACAGCCACGGTGGACTTAACTTTCCCACCAGTGCTATTTCTCGGAGTCTGGAGGCAAGAGAAACATAAAGCAAATCACTGGAGGGTCTCCCAGTCCCTAGAAATAGAATCCATCTTTCATCCTTTTCTTTCTTTAACAACTGTTTATTGCACCTTTTTATGTGTCTTATTGTGCCTGAAGCAGTCTCTTAGGCACGTGGGGTACAGCGGTTAGAGTAGATGGGGACCCCTGCCCTCGTGAAGCTTACGTGCTCCAGAGGAGAGGGACAGCCAGCAACTGACAGTATGACACAAAGACAAATGTCCAGTATGTCAGGAAGGGAGGGGTGCAGGGCGAAAGGACCGTGTTATGTAGAGCAGGGCCATGGCCATCAGGAAGGCTGGGGAGGTGCAGTGGCACGTGGGGGGCAGAGTGAGCAAACTCCTGGAGTGGCATCTGAGGATGAACTTTCCCAGGGAGTGAACAGCCAGTCACTGCCCTAAGGCAGGGGGGTCAGCAGGTATTCTGGGTGAACGATGTCCCCACCCTCCAAATTAATATGCTAAAGTCCTAACCCCCAGTACATGAGAAGGTGACCTTATTTGGAATTAGGGTCATCACAGATGTAATTAGCTAAGGTGAGATCATTAGATGTGGTCCAATCCAATGTGACTCATGTCTCCTCATGACTCATGACTCCTTAAAGAAAGGGGAATTTGGATGCGGACACATGCACAGAGGGTGAATGCTATGCTCTACGGCCTAAACTGACAAAGATTACCAGCAAACCACCAGGAGCTGCGGAGAGGCTTGGAACAGATTAGATTCCCTCTCATAGCCCTTGGAAGGAAGCAACCTTGACAACACCTAGATCTCAGACTTCCAGCCTCCAGAACTGTGAGACAATGCATTTCTGTTGTTCAAGCCACTCCACAGTGGTACTTAGTTATGGCAGCCTTAGCACACAAACACAGAAGGCTGACGGGGTGGGATGGGGGTAGGGCGTGGGGAGAGACAGAGGAAGGCCTTGAAGGCCATTTGAGGACTTTTGCCTTTATCAAATCCACTTTTTTTCCTGAGTAAGTGAGATTTATTCCAAAAATTCAAGCATTATTCACCATTAGAAAACCATTAATGTGATTCACATACTAATATATCTGAGAAGAAAAAAAGTCAGAAGACTATCTTCATAAACTTTTGACAAAATTCAAAACCTTTTTCAGATTTGAAAAATAAACTCAGTAAAATAAAACACAGATGGTTCCCTACTTATGATGGCTCGACTTATGATTTCCAACTTCATAATGGGTTTATCCAGATATAATCCCATGGTAAGTTGAGGGGCATCTGTAGGTAACAACTTTAAAAGGAACTATTATTCAAAGCAACTATTATCTAAACTCCAGATTTTATTTGAATTTGGCCCGTTATTCTATCATCTCCTCTTTCTGTGCCAGGATCCAATTCAGGGTACCAGTTGTCATCTCCCCAGTCTCCTGTATTCTGGCAGTTTTGCTCAGTCTTTCCTTGTTTTTTTATGACCTTGACAGTCTTTAGAAATTCTGGCCAGTGTCCTGTAGAGAGTCCCCAATCTGAGTTTATCTCATATTTTTCTTATGATGACTCAGCTTGTGGGTTTTAGAGAGTGTACCCCAGAGATGGGGGACCTCCTCACATTGATTGGGGGATCCTGAGATCCACACAGCATCGCTGGTGATGGGAACCTTCCTCATTTGGGTAAGGTGGTATGTGTCAGGTTTTGCTGCAGTAACATTACTGAAAATACACTGAAAACATTTTAGAAGCAGTAGAATTTGTACTCTGCAGACATTTCAGGGCAGTAATAAGGAGGGACATGATCTGACTCGCAAGGCAAAAGGATCACTCGGGTGGTGAAATGAGAATAGACCTTAGAACACAGACAGCAGGAGCAGGGACCGCTGGGTGTGTTTCAACGATCCAGGTGACAAGGACGGTAGCAGGAGCCAGGGCAGTCACAGCAGAGCTGCCGAGAAGACAGGAGTTGGAATTTATTTTGGCAGATCCAGCAGCAATTTCTGGTGGGTTGAATGTTGGATGTAAAAGATAGACGTTCGTGATGAGTCCATGAATTTTGGTGACTGGAAGGGTAGAGTTGTCTGCTGAGCTAAGATGAGAATTCCATCCCACTGATTGCTCCTCTCACTCCTGCGATATTTCATCCATCTGACAAATACTTACCTGCTTCAGGGCTGGCTGCATAATTTGTGGACCTAGTGCAAAATGAAAACGTGAGCCCCTTGTTCAAAAAGCTGTGAAAAAAGCTTTCTTCCTTTCTTCCATGATATTTCTCTTAAGTGGACAGAGTGGTTTTTTGCTATTTAATGTTGTGCTCCCTGGGGCATGAGGATACTGATGGGAAGTGCACACCATCATGGGTGCCGCAGCCCTGACACTGGTTGTCCCCATGCCTGCACCAAGGCCACCTCTGGAGGGCTGAGGACCACAGTGTTCCTGGGGTGGGGAGTGGGGCGCTGAGAACTTGTCCCTCGGGCCACACAGATGGGCCAGCACGTGAGCTGAGGCTCCAAGTCCCTGTGCATGACCCTTGGGCCAGTAGACCTCACTTACAAAACACACATTCCAAGATAAAATTATTAAGAGTTGTAAGACTGGAACTGCAGAATGTCAAACCCCAAGGGCAGGCTTTTCTGAGCCCGGGGCCCTGGGTGGCTGCGTGGGCCACGTGCCTTCTCCTGGTGTCACACACTGTGCAGGGCACTGAGGATGCAGACTAGAATCCTTTACAGCTCCTGCTGGCAGGAGGGCCTGGGAGGCAAGGCAGGGATGCTTTATGAACCACGGCCAGGAGTCCGCGCCAGAGTCCTGCCTACTCCCAGTCCAGGGGGGAGAGAAAGATCCTGAAAATAAGCGCAACCCTGTCCAAAGAAACAGCAACGGTGGAGAACCGAGTGGTGGGGAAGCCAGAGCCGGAGGAGGCTACAGGGGTTTCAGGGTCTAGGAGGGAGGAGCCCCGTGGGGCGGAGCTCAGAGTCCTGGGCGACTGCTCACAGACTGAGCTGCGCTGGGAAATGACCCTCACGGGGTTATTTATTATTTAATGGAAATAGCTACATATGTATTATATTTTTCTCATTGCAAAAGTCAGGCTCATTAAAAAAAATTGGACCATGTTAAAAGACATAAACAAGAAAGCAAATATCTGTAATCCCACTCCCCAAAGATAACCCCGTTCAGATTTTGACTATCTTTCCAGTGTTCCCCTGTGCACGTGATACATACATTTACTACAAAAGGTTATGCTGTACACTCTGTTTGTTAATCTTTAGTTCCACTTAGCATTCTATTATGGATACTTTCCATTAATAGCATTCACTATGGTGGTATATTATGTTTTTATAGAGGCATAGTGTTCCTTTTTGTAGATCAGTATAATTTGTATAAAAGTTTTTCTAAGGACATTGAAATTATCACCTAGCTGTATTATTATAAACAACCCTGTGATAAACTTTGTCCCCTCCCTCCCTTCCTTCCTTGCCTCACTAGATGGAATCGCAGAGCCTGCATTTTCTAGTGTGTGTGATACAAAGTTCCCCAACAGGACTGGGGGGGGTCATGTACGAAGACAGGCAAAAGTGACTGGAGTGCAAAATGCTCTTTCCTGCTGCACAGTGAAAGGTTCTTGTCACCTGGTGTCCTCCAGGTCCACCTCCCTTGGGGACCTCAGCAGCGGCTCTTGCCACCACCAGGCCCTTCCAGAGGGGCCGCTTGCCCTTCACACCTCGGGCTTGAGGGTAGACCCGGCCCTTCCCTGGCCCCTCAGTGGCGTGTGGAATCAGACTGGAGTGGTGATTGCCCTTGACGGAGGGCTCGGGAAAAGCAGAAGGGACCTACACACCCAGAGGAACTTGCCTCTTGGCCCTGGCCTTTCTCAGCAGTTGCTCGCCCGGCTTCCCCGTCCAGTGACTGCTGGCCCCTTGTGGCCGAAACGACATTTCCCCATCCGCTCTGCTTGCTCTTGAGTACATGTCTAGGCCCTGGACGGCCTCTTGTCTTCTGTGTCCCCAGTGACTATTTCTTTTCTTTTTTTTTTTTTTTTTTTTTGAGACAGAGTCTCACTCTGTTGCCCAGGCTAGAGTGCTGTGGCTTCAGCCTAACTCACAGCAACCTCAAACTCTTGGGCTCAGGCGATTCTCCTGCCTCAGCCTCCCAAGTAGCTGGTACTACAGGTATGCGCCACCATGCCTGGCTAATTTTTTCTATACATTTTTAGTTGGCCAATTAATTTCTTTCTATTTATAGTAGAGACGGGGTCTCGCTCTTGCTCAGGCTGGTTTCCAACTCCTGACCTTGAGCGATCTGCCCGCCTCAGCCTCCCAGAGTGCTAGGATTACAGGTGTGAGCCACCGCGCCCAGACCCCAGTGACTATTTTTTGCCCCTGGAGCTACCTCTTCCCTAGATGATTGATAGTGAGGACGGCTCCTCCCTTCCAGGACTGCCCCATCTTCAAGTCCCTTCTAGTCTAAGGCAGCAGAGCACAGCTGTCCAACATCAGGAAAGCAAAGGTTGAGTCTCCTTGCACTTCCCGTCACTGTGTATGAACGATAAGACAACCCAGGAGGAAAACACTACTTAGCTGACAAACGGGCTTGCCAGTGGCAGAACTGTAGGCACGAGTGGCATGGTAAAATTTGGCATTTGTGGCAGGGCAGGGTCTATCCTTGCACGGATTGGCACTAACTCCAAATGCTAGAGGATGGATGGGGAGGCGCCATGCCAGGCAGACCAGCCTGGCTGTGTGGAAGAGAAGCTTCCAGACATAGCTGTGGTATGAGTGTGTGGCCAAAAGCAATAGACTCTCTGAATCTTGGTGAGCCATGATCCGTGAATCATGCGAGACATGTCTACCATCATGTATTCTACACCAGTGGCTGAGAGGTCTACATTCCCTGGCAGAGCTGACTCAGAGAGGTCCTTGCTGTCTTGTGGCTCACAGTGTGGGGAAGGCCTGACTTGTGAAGACTTCATTGCAGTACAGGAGGGATCACGTTATCATGGAAGTGATGAAGGTGCCGGAGGAGTCGAGCCAGGGGACAGTCATTACCTGCTGGGGGCAGCTAAGGCAGGTTCCCAGAGAAGCCATTTGTCATTCCTGAGGGGGGCAGCAGTGACCTTGACCCCAACTCTTCCATTCCCTGATCACCCCAGCTCTTATGGAGTCTCTGTAATCCAGGCAGACTTCAGGGGAGGCCCATGCTCCCAGTCATTGGCTGTGGTTGTGCAAAAGGGTAGCTAGCGGTGGAGGGGGGTCAGTTCCCCCCCCTCCCAAATCTCTATCAGGCCACTCCAAAGAAGCCTACAATGTATGTAAAGATTGTGTGCTTACTGTCCAAATGTGGCGTAAGTGCAGTTGTTCACCTCCTTCCCACCAGATTGCCCCAGAGTCCCTCCTACGGTGGACTCCTTCTGAAGTCTCTACTATAAAAAGTCAAATCCTTCCCCTTTTATTCATGTCAGGCAAGTTGGAAGCTCTCAAAATGGATCTACTAGGGAATTTAGCAATAAACAACTGGAAATAAATTCAAGAAAAGGAAGAGAATAAAAGTGATAGTCTATAGAATAGAGAACTCAGATACTGGACCCTCAACCCCAGCTTCAGGCTGGTACCCCCTGGGACATATGGACCCCTGGAGTTTCTGTTTCCTGGGGTGCCCTGACCTCATCTTCTCTTCTGCAAATGCAGCCATGGGTGGGGCTCAGAAGGGGTGTGGCCTCATGTCATTTCCCTGTTTCCCTTTATTCATCAAGATCCCTCTAACTGTTAAGTCACTCTGGTCTCTGAGCTGCAGGCTCTTACAGTCGGACACACCTGGCTGGTGCCTCAGGTAGGAAACCACTTCTGCTTGCCAGAACTTTCTTTGGGGAAGGGAGGCTTTGTTTGTCTTCATTTTAGAAAATGCATTCATTTCCTAGGCACCTGAGGATTTCTTTTCCTTGTTTTTTTTTGTTTGTTTGTTTGTTTTTAAGGCAAGCACGGGAATGAGATTTATTAAGGAGAAAAAGATAGTATTATAGAGCAAGAGCAAGATATAGGTTTATAGAGCATGGCACATACGCCACAAATGACAACTGGACCCATTGTCACAGCAAAGGGAGATCAAAAAAGGGGGACCTGAGGATTTCTGCTTGACTGGCTGCCTTCCTCCTCCCTTGTGACAATGTACTCAACTCTGACCTTGTACATGGCCACAGTTGTTGACAAGAGGGCCACAGCCTCTTCATCCTCTCCTGTAAGGCCTCCCCTCCCTTTTGGGGTCAGAGGCTGACAACTCCCCAATTTGATGTTTATTGCTTTGCCCAGAGACTTTGTCTTCTGTGCAAATGTAAATACTGTCAGGGAGAAAACATACTAAAATGTGTGGATCTGAATGAGCTTCCCATAGAACCTCAGACCTGGAAGCAAAGTAAGGTTCCCTCTTCTGTCTTTCTCTGTTTGCAGATGAGAAGGCTGAAACCCATAGAGCTAAAAGGCCCCATTCAAGATCACACAGCCTATTTGTGATAGAATCAGGGTAGACTCAGGCCTGGGTGCTAGATATGCTCATTCCTATTCTGGGTGACTTTCCAGAAGTTTTCAGTCTGCTCTCCAGAGCACTGGAAGCTTCGATGGGCCTCTTAGGGACGGTGTGGGTAGACAGAACAGCCCACGTCTCCCACAAAGACTCAGCTTTTATCTGTTTCACATATTGGACTCCTAGGAAGATTTTGTTCCAACAAAGTGTCCTTCAAGAAAATAAAATTTTGACAACTGCTGAACAATTCTACAGATGTCCAGTAGGGGATTCAGGAGCCAAGATTGGGATTTTATCCTCTGAAATTCTTAAAAATCCTTTAGAAAGAGGATCAAAGTGTTTATTGCTCTTTTGAAGACAAGGTTTAAAATACAGTTTGATGTCCTTGGTTGCTATCACTTCCTTTCCCCGGTAGATCTTAAGAAGGATAAACAAGAATCAGGGAGCACATAGGAGGGGAAGTACAATAGGAAGGGACACCTGGGAACAGGTTTGCCTCCTTCCCTTTTCCTTACTGCTGGCCCTTCCCTGAATGTCAAAGACCAGCCTGGTCCTCCCATCTGAGCGTAGACATGGCTGAGGATGGAGCAGGCTGAAGCGGAAACAGAGGCAGAGTTGCAGGTAGAGCTGGGACAGGTTTGCAGGCCAACCAAGAACATATTCCATCTTACCCCACACTGAGGCTGGGCCTCTGCTTTGTGGAAGGTGGATACTAAGGGGAAGCCAACCTCTTAAGAAGCCCAGGTTGGCGGCAAAGGGGGAGGATCTCTGGCTGCCAAACCAACAGAGAAGCCAAAGGTGCCCCAGTAACTGTTCTCCCATCCTTGATGAGAGTGCCTTGATCTGAGCTACTCAATCACATTTCTTTCCTTCCAACCTTTCAGCTAGATCAAACCATGGCTGAAACCGAGGACACCGTTACTGACGTGTGGGATTGGTTTTCTGAGTTTTCAAATTTCTCTGACATGCCATCTGTAGAAAAAGACCACATCCCCTGTAGTAGGCTAGAGACTGAGAAACTCAACAAGCATGCTGTCGTCGTCATCTATGCCCTGGTGTTCCTGCTGAGCCTGCTGGGAAACTCCCTGGTGATGCTGGTCATCTTGTGCGGCCGCGTCGGCCGCTCTGTCACCGACGTCTACCTGCTGAACCTGGCCATGGCCGACCTGCTCTTCGCCCTGACCTTGCCCATCTGGGCCGCCTCCAAGGTGATTGACTGGATTTTTGGCACAGCCCTGTGCAAGCTGGTGTCGCTCCTGAAGGAAGTCAACTTCTACAGTGGAATTCTCCTGCTGGCCTGCATCAGCATGGACCGCTACCTGGCCATTGTCCACGCCACACGCGCTCTCACCCAGAAGCGCCACCTGGTCAAGTTCGTATGTCTGGGCATCTGGGGACTGTCTCTGATTCTGTCCCTGCCTTTCTTCCTCTTCCGCCAGGCCTATAAACCAGAGGATTCGGGCCTAGTCTGCTATGAGGTCCTAGGAAATGACACAGCAAAGTGGCGGATGGTGCTGCGGATCCTGCCCCACACCTTCGGCTTTGTCCTGCCCCTGCTGGTCATGCTGTTCTGCTACGGATTCACCCTGCGCACGCTGCTTAAGGCCCACATGGGGCAGAAGCACCGGGCCATGCGGGTCATCTTTGCTGTGGTCCTCGTCTTCCTGCTCTGCTGGCTGCCCTACCACCTGGTCCTGCTCGCAGACACCCTCATGAGGACCCAGGTGATCTCGGAGACCTGTGAGCGCCGCAGCGACATTGACAGGGCCCTGCATGCCACCGAGATTCTGGGCTTCTTCCACAGCTGCCTCAATCCTTTCATCTACGCCTTCATTGGTCAAAATTTTCGCTATGGATTCCTCAAGATCCTGGCCATGCGTGGCCTGGTCAGCAAGGAGTTCTTGGCACGTCATCGCGTTACCTCTTACACTTCTTCCTCTATCAATGTCTCTTCTAACCTCTGAAAACCATCCACGAAAGAATGTCTGTCCTCATAAGGAAAGAGTGTCACCCCGAGGCTGTGCGGAGAGAGGGGTCTGGCTCTGGACAGATGCTATCTGGGTTTGGGAGGGAGGCGCTAGCATGCCGGGAAGTTAGGGACTGGGGTCTGCCGGGGCCGAGCCAACCTTCCGAGCAGCTGCTGAGGCACCACCCAGGACCGGCCTTCACACCTCCATGGACAGGAAGCGTCGTCATTCCTGTGGAACACTCGTATCTCTGGCCCACTAATTAGCACAGACACATCCACAGCCTGAATCTGACGTTAGATCAAAGAGCTGGGGCTGAAGCTGTTTGCTCACATGGGCTGGTCTCTCTTGTGGATGCTCTCAGGACCGTCACCTCAATCACCGAGCACACTCCAACCTTCGTACCTCTGTGTCCTCTGATCTGAGCACGTGGAACTGTTTTCTTATCTTCCATATGTTGTAGTGTCTGCTGGGGACATCGAGGCAGGTGCTACCAAAAAATCATCAAAGCACCACGTGGCCTTGGGATGGAGCTGGAAATATTTCCCTTGGGTGTGGTGGGTGGACAGAGAGGGAGGGGGTGTGCAGGCAGCCTGACTGCATAAGGACCCCTCCCTCCCGTGGGGGCAGCCTGTGCCTGCACACAGCAAGCCACGCAGGGAGCAGGATGAGTTCTGCCGTTGTGGAGCCTCCAAGCTGACACCAGCAACCCCAGAAAGCCATATATCCTCATCGGTCAGCTGTGCAGCCAGATGTTTCTAATCAAGTTTCTGTTCCAGGTTGTCCCTGGGGCAGTGTTTTGGGTGTGACACAGGGTCAGA
Organism: Microcebus murinus; assembly: GCF_040939455.1. Taxonomy (NCBI): domain Eukaryota; kingdom Metazoa; phylum Chordata; class Mammalia; order Primates; family Cheirogaleidae; genus Microcebus; species Microcebus murinus. Next base: position 88,656,257 of record NC_134111.1, on the reverse strand, counting down.
TGTGTGTGCTGGCTGTTCCTGCGGTGGAATGGGAGCAGCACCCCCAAAAGGCGTCTCTCTGGGTTGAAGGGTGACATTCCCTGGGGCTCGAACTCCTGCTAGAACAGTCTCTTGAGGGACAAAAACTCCCACTCATGCTCATACCCCAGGCTGCGGAGCCTCCCTTTGTCCTTACGTAAAAAGAGCTGTTCCTCCAGAGAGTCTCAGCCTCACTTAACTTGACCTTCATCTTCTGGCTGAGACCCTGCCTGGCTCCCTCAACGATATCAGCTCACTCCACCCCCCCCCACATGCCCACCCTGAATTTCAGTGATTGTCTATTTGCCCCGCTTGGGGCAGGAATCCTGTCCATTTTGTTCACTCCATAGCCCGTGTCTGTCACACTGCCTGCAGCCTATCAAATGCTCGGCAAACATTTACTGAATGAATGGGTGGACGCTGGAAGGACCCCAGTCCATGCGTTCACCCTCTGCTCAGAGCTCCTCCCGTCTGGACCCCGGTCGGCCCCCTGCTGTCCTCGGCTGCATGTTAAGTTTGCCTTCATGCCTTATCCCGTTAGATTTTTATCTCTGCAGAAATGTCCCAAGTGAGTACCGGAGATGTCAGGGCTCTTTGGATTGCAAATAATAGAAACTGAACTCAAAGCAGCTTAAGCAAAGCTTAGAATGTGTGGGTTTAGGTGGGATGGGGAAAGAGCAGGGATGGTTTGAATTTGGGAATGGGATGAAGCTCAGAGATGGGATTTATTATTTTTTTTTAATTTTTAATTTTTATGGGTACATAATAGTTGTACATATGTATGGGGTACATGTGGTAGTTTGATACAAATGTGTAATGTGTAATGATCACATCAGGGTAATTGGGGTATTTATCACCTCAAGAAATTATCATTTCTTTGTGTTAGGAGCACTCCAGTTCCACTCTTTTAGTTATTTTGAAATATACAATAAAATGTTGTTAACTATAGTCACCCTGTTGCGTGTGCTACCAAATACTAGATCACATTCCTTCTATCTGACTGTACTGTTGCACCCATTAGCCATCCTCTCTTATCCCCCCTCCCTACCACCCTTTCCGGCCTCTGGTGATGTCATTCTATCTGTGCTCTAAGAGGTAGGATTTAGATTAAGGTTGTGACTGGGATCAGCGATTGAGGTTCCAGTTAGAGACTGGGGGGCAGGCATGGGGCAGCAGCTTGGGATAAGGTTAGATGAGGATGAATGGCAGGAGTGGGGAGAGATCTAGAAACAAGGGATGCTGGGGATGGGGTGAGTGAGATTCAGGGGTGCAGTGAGGCATCGGGGACAGGGAGATTCGGGATGGGGCTGAGACCAGGTGCAGAGGAAGGCTTAGGGATGGGATCAGTGAAGAGTGTAGTGAGTCTTAGGGAGGGGGCATCAGGCAGGGAATGACTGTCAAGGATGTGTTGGTGGCTACAAGGTCGCAGCAAAAAGAATTTCTGGCAGAGTCACCATCCTCTCTGGAGCAGGGTCTAAGATGCTCTTTCGGGGGAAGAAGACGAGCCTCTCCAGACAGGGTGAGGGGCAAGTGTTTGGTGCTCAAGCCCTAAGACAGATCTGATTCAGGAGAGGAGATAGAAGAAGGAAGAGATAATCCAGGTGAGTAGGGCTGAGAACTGGGGTCTCCTTCTCCTCTTTCTTCCTCCTCCAATCCGCGTACCTCTCCCACTGTTTCCTTAACGTCCACCTTTCTGTTGTTACCATGTGCCATCCCAGCGACAACCCTATCGGGGCTGCAGCAGGTAAACAGGATCCGTACTGGGTCTGGGGGAAATATGAACGACTAATAAACATGTGGAAAGATGGTCAGCCTCACCAGTAACTTGGGAAATGGGACCTAGTCAGCAATAAAATAACTTGAAGTGTTTTAAACAGGGGAGAGATGTAGCCAGACTCTTTTCAATCAAGTGCAACATAGTTTGATTAGATATTTTAACGAGGCATGTAATTCTCTGGATATGGCTCAAGACATAAATGATTTGGATTTCAAAATTTTTACAAATGCTAGTATTCAGGTACTTAATTAACATAATGCATAATAATTTCAAAAACTGGTGCTTCAATCACTAGATACGGTAAGGATTAGATCTCTGGTCAAGGCCTTGACCAGATGGTTCACCTCAGGGAGGGAGCCCCTGTTCAGGGTGGGGCTGGGACCAGGGACGGGGTGAATCTTAGGAGAGGATGGGGGTCAGAGTTTGAAGGGGTCAGGGAGGGGCTTGTGTCAGGGAGGGGGTGCACATCAGAGATAAGTTTGGGGACAGGGATTGGGATGTGAATGGGTGTTCTATACCATGCTTGCTGATGTTAAAGTTTGAAAATTTGTGTTATAGGCTTGGTCACAGTGTTCCAGCCTCCAATAAATTATGTCAAAATCTACTGTTTCCCCTAAACTACTTCCCTTTTGATAAACCACGGTCCCTCACCTTCCCTTGCCCCCATCCTGTGGCCCAGTTTTCTTAGTTGCAGCAAAAAGTGCTAATTGATAATCCAGGTTTTACGTCCTAGGGGTTAAAATTGCCCCTTTCCCATAAACTTGCATTTTAATATGTGTCTTTCAGAGGCTGAAAAATCTTACAGATGCAAATGAAATAAAATGACTGTTTCCCCTTTGGCCTAAGGGTCTTCCCAGCGAGTGTCTTTCCAGAGATGACCCCTAATCAAGCGGTGGTGGAGCCCAGCCTTTAGCTGTTTCCAGGCAGAGGTTGGAGGGGCCACTCTGGGCTCCATCCAAAAAGCCACCGGGCTGACAGCTGAACTCTGACCACCAATGATTTTATCCAGCCTGGTATTTTGTTTTTAAATTCAAGATCTTTCTTTCAACCTTGAGGGTACAAATGAATCAAAGACATAAACAAATAAAGAATATATAGAATATGTCCACTCGGACTTCTTAATTTTCTTTTTTTAATTTAAGTATTTTATGCACATTATTGAAAAAGTGAAATGGCTTTATAAAGCTTATAATGAAAACCAACGGCCTTCCAGTCCCAAACCCTGCAGGCAAAGCCAACAGCTGTCAGCTCTTACAGCTGTTTCATCTAGTAGTGGTCTACATGCTTCTAAATATCAAACTTACTGTGCTAGTTCTTGACCCCCACTTCTGTTTTAGGGGTCATTGACTTTTTGTTTTGGCTTTTGAGAATTTACTGCTCTTTCAACAGCTCTCCGGCTTTCATCCCCATGCAAGCAAACACAAATACGCCCTCTCCCGTCTCCTAGGATACAGATGCCACACTTCTTGGATAAGTCAACATTCAGTGTTTTTGTTGCAAGGACTATATAAAATAATTATCCACAGTTGGGTACAATGTTTACATTTCCTTCCTTTGTACAGTTTTGTTTTCCCTGGAATTGATGATAGGATGTTCCATGGACTTACCATGACATCAGTCCCAAAGTCTCCCTTAATACGTTCACATTTGTTGGATCAGCTGTCGATTTCTCTTTCCTGGAGACCACTTTCCTGGAGTTCTTCATCGTCTTCTTCCCACCTAGACAGGTGACTCCCCAGGCCTGTTCCTCTTTCCTAAATTGCCTTGATTAACTTTCTAGATAAAATTTTAGAATCCGCTTGTCAATTTCTATAAAATATTCAACCATGATTTTTTTCTTTTTGAGACAGAGTCTCACTCTGTTGCCCAGGCTAGAGTGCCGTGGCGTCAGCCTAGCTCACAGCAACCTCAAACTCTTGGTCTCAAGCAATTCTTCTGCCTCAGCCTCCCGAGTAGCTGGGACTACAAGCTGTGCCACCTTGCCTGGCTAATTTTTTCTATATAGTTTTAGTTGGCCAATTAATTTCTTTCTATTTTTAGTAGAGATGGGGTCTTGCTATTGCTCAGGCTGGTTTCAAACTCCCGACCTTGAGCGAACGTCCCTCCTCGGCCTCCCAGAGTGCTGGGATTACAGGCATGAGCCACTCCACCCAGCCCCAACCATGATTTTGATCTGTATTATGTCGAACCCATAGATCAATTTCAAGAAAATTGACATCTTAGCAATATTAAGTCTTCAGTCCATGATCAGGGTATCTTTCTCCATTTATTTAGGTCTTCTTTAATTTTTCACAAAGCATTTGATAGTTTTTGGCACACAGATCTTGTACATATTTCATTATATTTATCCCCAAGTATTTTATGGGTGTTTTGGATACTATTATAAATGAAATTTAAAAACAATTTCATTCTCCAGTTTTTTGTTACTAGTTTATAGAAGTATAAATGTGTTACATGTATTGATTTTGTAATCTGGAACCTAAGTGAATTTAGATATTAGTTTTAGTAGTTTTTTTTTTAAGAATCTTTTGAATTTTAACTGTATGGAGTCATTTAAACATTTTAATTTTCTCTCTATCTTTAGTTTTAAAATGCTTGGTGATATGCCTTGGTGGAGGTCTTTTTTCATTTATTGTGCGGGGCACCTGGTAAATCCTCTTAATCTGGAAATATAGGTTATGTGAATTTTTTTTTTGTATTATTTCTTTGATACTTTTCCACCCTTCATTTAATCTATTCTTTTTTTTTTCTAGGATTCCTTTTATTTGGATGTTGAATCTCCAAGATTAATTCTCTAATATTCTTATCACTTTTTACCTATTTTTCAATATCTTCATCTTTCCACTTTCCAAGAAGTTACCCTTAACTTTATCTCCCAGCTTTTCCCTGGGATTTAAAATTTCTGCCATCATATTTTAAATTTCCAATAGATATTATTCTATTTCTCAATGTTCCCTTTTATAGTATCTCATTCTTGTCTCATGAATACAATATTTCCTCCTATCTTTTTGAGGCTATTAAAGTTTTGTAAAGATTTCTTTAGCTCCCTTCACTGTCTCTGTATCTTTTCTTCTTATCTAATAATTCAGTTCCCACTTGTCCATCTACTCTCTGACTTCCACTTAAAAGAAAATTTGTTATCTTCTGTTATTTTCCCTCACTTTCTGTTCGTTCTTGTATCTCATGGGGGCAATGCCTTTAAAAAAATCCCTTTAATATCATTTTTAGTGGATTTTTGAGAGGGAGCAGATGTAAATGCATTCATCCAAGTCTCCATTTGATATAAAATGCCTCTAGATTTTAAAAATGTGCTTATTTAATTTATTTAACCTTTTTTTCTCACATAAAGACACAGTCTCGCTGTGTTGCCCAGGCTGGTCTCGAACTCCTGGCCTCAAGTGATCCCTTGGCCTCCTACAGTGCTGGGATTACAGGTGTGAGCCTCAGTGCCCAGCCAAAACATGCTTATTTTAAATTCATGGTTAGAGTGCTCCGTTACCCTTAGTTCCTCAGGTGTGAATTCTCCCTTTCATCAGGTCAGCTGACCGTTGATTGCAGCAGCTGTTAGTGCTTTGTAATATTTGATTCTGAATTCACCTTTTGAAGACATTTTTTTTGCACAGGAGACTTGCATGAGCTCTGCATTCATTATGGAGAAGTCTACGCAGGGGCAGTTTCATGGCCATACTTGCTGGGGCCCTATTGGGTCATATGGTTCAAAGCATTTTTTGTGGTTGCTATTTCTTGGTCCTGAATTTCCACACCATTCCAAATGGCCATTTTGGGTCCTCATTACTTCCTCCCCAGGATTGGGAATCTGGAATGGCCCTCAAATGGCCCTCTTTCTCTCGTGGCCTAGGACAGACATCTCACTTGGGGGTCATGTCTCAGAATTGCCATGTGTTTTTCTATCCCCAAACAAATGCAGGACAGTTCTTTGCTGGTTCCTGACTTTTGGTGGGAATCTAGTTGCAGTTCCCTGTTGTACATGGGGCCTGCAGGCTCCCTGGTGTCACCATTCCCATGTTGACCTTGCATGACCAATTCTAGTATCTTTCTGGGTTCCTGTGGCTTCCATCCTACTTCCCGATAAGTCTGCACATCTCCAAGCTCCTTCTTCATCTCTGGCCCTTAGAGATCTCACTCTCCCTCTTTTTGCTTTTGACTTTAGATATTTATTTAAAAATAAAAAAGGTTACCTAGTATTTTTATGATGTATGTGCATACTCGTGTGTTGGCATGTTGTTCCCATGCCTCTTTAGTCTACTATCATGATCAGAAATCAGTAAAAATAAAAATAGCACTTAAAATGAAAAACAAAACTTCCTTTCTTGTTCTTTATCTCCTTTCCTTAAAGACAAACATTCTTAAAACCCTCTCCCAGTGAATGCTAAATGTCAACCAGGAGGATACATAGACCAGCTTTCTAGATAATCCACAGTATGTACATTGCATATGCATGTGAGCATATGTCCACGTGTGTTAGGAGTGAATGGCCCCACCGTTATCCCAGAACTATCACCTCTTTCTTTTAGCCAGGCTCAAATTAGGGGGATGGAAGGAGTAAGATCTCGAAGGTAAGTGGGTAGGGGCCTCTGAAGAAATCTAGTCACTTCCGACTTGGGAAGGAATGGTGTTGCCCAAGAGAAGCCTAAGAGGCCACATCCGTAGCCCTTCCTCTGTTTCCGTACTGTAAACAGCACGGCCGTCTTCCTGAAAGAGCTGGCTTTGCTCCAACCTTGAAGGTCTTGAGGGCGTGGGGAGACTAAGCAGGTACAGGCGTCAGGGCCACGTGGTGCAGGGTGCTCTCACCTTGCCAGCGTCCTTCAACTGTCCTCCTAGCTGGGATCCTGCAGTGCTCAGCGTGTGCGGTCCCCTGTGCGCAGTCCCACATGGTCATAAACAAGAATCAAATAACCCGTTCCTGATTATATAACAAATGCCTATTTGCACCAACTTTGCACTAGGCCCTGAAAACAAAGTCTATACTATAGAAATGAAATTTAGGAGACAAAGGAAACTTGTGAATGGAGGATATGTGAAGAGTTACGAAACTTCCTGTAGTTTCATGAACTGGAACAAAAAAAACTACTTGAGGGTCCTAGTGCACCACAAGCTGAACCTGAAGATTTTGAAAAATGATCCTAATGAAATAAAAGGAAAATAAAAGGAAGACTTGGTAGCAGTGTGACTTGAATATTCACTTAAACTTTCTGAATTTCTGTTTTCCTTTCCATCAAGTGAGGTTTGGTTAGGTAAGTTCCCTTCCAGTTCTCAGAAGAGGAGATGCTCTAAATCTGAGAGTCTGCTGAGATGTACAGATAGGATATAGGTCTGGTGAACTTGTTATGAAATGTCTATCTTTGTTCAGGTCGTGATTATTAGTAGTTAGGTGCTCCAGAGAAGACCAGTTCCTAGCACGTCTATCCAGGCAGCTGCTGACCATGCCTGGGAAGCCCCCCTCCGTCCCCCTCCTTCCTCCTCTCTTCCGCCTCCCGTCCAATACCTCCCTCCCTGGTCTGCCAGCCACTCTTCCTCTAGGGTAGGCAGGTCCCTTAGAAAAAGAGCAAATGCCCCTGGATTGGGGAAATGCCTTTCTTTTAGTCATTAAGCCTGGAACGAGAATGGGTTTTTGAAATCGTTCCCTCACACAGAAGATCATCTTTTTGTGAGCCTTCATGGTCATGAGCAAACTGGCACGCCACAGTCCAACACACCAGCTTAGCCCCTCACTAACAGACACTAAGAAACACGTCTGTGCTCACTTACCTGGCTGTCCTTTGGATTTAGAAGCTGTCTCTTCGAATCCAGCATTAATCTGTTAGAGAGTTTGCAAGGAGAGAGAAAGCAGCAACCTGGGATTCCCGAGGGCTTCCTGCAAGGGGAGAACAAGGTGTTGAAAGGGCCCGAAGATAAGCTGTTTCTGCCCCCATTTCGTGGACTTGTTACTTTGATCCCTGAGTTCTGTTTTAAAATTTGCAACATAAGGAGACCCCCTCATCTAAGTCCTTCTGTGTGTAGTGTGTTCCCCATGATATTACTCAGCCGATATTAATAATTATTATCTGCTGATCACTGATGACTTACTATGTGCCAAGCACTGCAAAAAGCACTTTTTACATGAATTGTTTCACTTGATGCTCATCATGCTAGGAATTATTATTCTTATTTTACAGAAGAAGAAAATAAGTCCCAAAGAGAATAACTACCTCACTCAAGGTAGCACAGCAGAAAGTAAGTGGCAAAACTGGAGTTATTAAAAATTTTTAAAAATGATGGGTATATAATAGTTATATATATTTATAGGGTACATGTGATGTTTTGACACAGGCATACAATGTGTAATAATCAAATCAGAATAACTGGAGTATCCATCACCTACCTCAAGCATTTATCATTTCTCTGTGCTAAGAACATTCCAATTCTACCCTTTTAGTTTAAGTCTAACATAACTCATTGTTGATTATAGTCACTGTGTTGTGCTATCAAATATTGTTCATTCTATCCAACTATCTTACTATATTTTTGCACCAGTTAACCATTCCCACTTTATCCTCCCCCCTGCTCCCAAAACCCCTGGCGTTGAAGTTGAGGGCTAGCTGCCCTCAGAGTCTGGGCTCTCAGCTGCTCCGTGACGGGTGGAAAGAAACACGGGGTGGCTTCGAGGCAGGCAGGGGCTTGGGTGATCCTGACTTGTGTGATCTTGAGCAAGTAATTTAACTTCTCTGGGCCTCTGTTTCCTTAAGGGATGGCAGCAGTAGGAGCTAGGTGCCAAGGTTTAAGGGAATGTGCCGTAGGCTCTTGGGATAGACTGGGGTCTCTGTAAATGGCAAGTGTTATTTATTCCAGTAGACATATCTGGCAAAGGTGAGTCAGTTGAGGAACTCCATGTGACACTGAATCTTCTAGCTGTAATGGCAGTGCCTCTTGCATGATGTCAGAGGGCAGGGTCTACTAGGAGAATTGGGACACACCACTTTCCAAGGCACTGGGCTGCTTGAGATGAAAGGACAAGGCTTGGCAAGGGGATAAATGTTCCTGCGACATCTGTTTTATTCTCTTCCAGACTATTCCCAGCAGCACAGTGCTGCTGCAAGAGCTCCCCCTTTATAAGAACCTTCCCTTGCCCCACCTCCTGCCAGCCACAGTCCTATATCTCTGCTCCACTTTGCAGCTACAGTCTGAGTCCCACTGTTCCAGGGACACTTCTGGCCCATAAAGGCAGATTAGTGACATTTAGTAGAGTCTCGGTTTGAACCTAACTGGACCCACCCTGGGATTCACATATGTCTGGGCACAGCTTAGAGTCTCGTGAGTTCATTTACTATAAGGCCATTTTCATGTCACTATCATATTTAGCTTTTCCCTGGCTGTGTTATTCCTCCCACTTAGTAATTTTCTCTGACTTTCTTCTGGACTCTTCTTATTTCTGTCACTTTCCTCTCTAGTGTCTGATCCCAGGACTGGGCCCTGTCTCTCTTTTTCTCTCTCAGCTGGTTCTCCTGCCTCCCACCTATCTAAGAGAACCAGAGTTGTTGGGCAGGAGGCTCCTCAGCAATTTGACCCCTCACCAGCCTCGGCACCTCTCCCCTGTCCCCACTGCCCCTCCTCTGGTGTCCACAGAAGGGTGGCATCTATTCATTCTACTTCGGTGGTGGAATCCCCGGCAGGGCCCGATCCACCCTCACCACTCAGTAGTGCTGAACTCACTCTGCTTTCAGTCTCTCTGATCCCATTGTCGTGTCACCCTCCCCCAGGCTTCAGCTCCTTCCCTGAAGTCTCTGCATATGGTATTTCTAGACAACACTTCCTCTCTGTGGCATTTGACACATTCATATCATCGTCCATCGATTAAAAAAAAATTATGAGGCCGGCTGCAGTGGCTCATGCCTGTAATCCCAGCTTTTTAGGAGGCCGAGTCAGGAGCATCGCTTGGGGCCAGGAGTTCGAGACCACAGTAGGAAATATGGTGAGACCCTGTCTCTCTGCACACACACACACACACACACACACACACACACACACACACACACACAATTGTGGAGCAACTTCCGTGTGCTAGCCCTTCTGCTATGCCCAAGGAATTACGGGAGCAAAGTGCTCCCAAATCTTTGCCCTATGAGAACGTAAATCCACACTTCTTACTTGATTTTTTAAAAACCAAAATGACAAGATTTATTGTATAAAAATTAGAACATTTATTGCATAAAATATTATCTTGTATAAAAGTTAGAAAATTCAGAAAAGCTAAAGAAGACAATAAATACCTAGTCACCCACTTGGAGATAACCACTGTCAACGATTAGTTATATATCCTTCCATAGCTCAATCTATGCATATATCATGTTTTTTACAAAACAGGAGGAAAATATGGTATTTCGCAGCCTTATTTGTTTTTCTCTCAATACAATCTGTTTTGCTACAACACCATATGGCATTCCTAAGAAATTTTGCCATAGCCAATTGTCTTAAAGGGGAGAAAAAAGGTTAAAATCAAGAGAGATCAAGTTCATAATAACAGCATTGCCCTTAGGAATGTCTGTAACGATAATGTTTGAAGATAGTTAAGTCTATGACTATAAAACCTAAATACCACTGAGTGAATCCAGAGTCACAAAAAGAATGTCTTTCTCTTATAACTCCTGCAACACAGAGTCCTGGCACTTCCCCTACCCATTGTGCTGGAGAGTGACCATATTGGGAGGGCAACACTTTTACCTCCCGGAGCCCGAGGACACCAGTCCCCTGCTTTGACTGTGAAAATTAGCAGCAGTTCTCGAAACTGTGCACGCACGTTTCTTATGTCCAGTTCATTCTGGAGCAGAAACTTCTGCTTATTGTGAAATCTTTTTCATGTTCATAAATACTCACCTACAGACTCATTTCCGGCATCGCAAGGTTTCACTGTCAGGAAGGACCATATGTCATCTAACCAATGTACTCTCGGAAACAATGCTGCAGTGAACATCCTTGTACCTCAAACTTTGCGGGTAACATAATCATTTTATTAGAACAAATACTTAGAAGTAGAATCTGGGTGAAATAGCTCTGGATACATATGGCCACATTATTCATTTAACAAACACTTAATGACCACTATTTTCCTGGTCCTGAGGTAGGTGCTGGGGATACAGCAGTGGTCCAACCGGGTGTGGGGCAAGCTTACATTCTGCTGGGCACATAACAGCAAACAAATGGGAATAACTGTAATGTCAGGCAGCGATTAGTGCTTTGAATAAAGCAGGGCAAGGCGGTAGGGAGTGAGCGGGGCCATCTGGATGGGGTGGTGGGGGGAAATCTTCCTTGGTAAGGCGAGATTTGAGCAGAGACCTGAAGGAACTGAAATATCTGGAGTAAGCTCATTCTAGGCAGAGGGAACAGCAAGTGCAAAGGCCCTGAGGCAGGACTCTTCTTGGCATGTTCCAGAGCGAGAAGGAGGCGGGCGTGGCTGGAGTGCGGTGTTGGGGGAGCACTGCAGGAGATGACGTTAGAGAGGCAGCCACAGGGCACAACGTGTCAGGACACAGGGACCAAGCGTGAGGACTGTGAGCAGGGTCTTCATCAACCTGGCTGTCAGGTGGAGGGGCAGGAAAGGGTGGAGGCAGGGAGAGCAGCTAGGAGGCTGGAGGTCATTCTGGAAGGGAGCCGATGGTGGGTCCTGGACGAGGGTGACAGTGGAGGAGACGGAGTAAAACAGTCACATTTCCACTCCCCTGGTCGGGTATGAGAGTGTTATTTTCTCACATGTCACACTTCCTCCTTCTTCAACTTCTACTTCCCTGGGCTCCTGTTTTCCTCCGGCGTCTTTGGCTTCTTTCGCAGTCTCCTTTGAAGGCCCGTCTTCCTCTTTTAGTTCCTTTAATGCTGGCGGTCCCCAAGATTCTCTTCTCTCTTATTTTCTGTCCTTTCTTGAATCTCCAGTTTCCCTGGGTGATGTCCGCTACTCTTGTGGTTTTAATGATCTGCCATCCTTTGTGAGAACAATCTCCAAAAACGCGTGTCCAGGCTAGCCAATTTTCCCTGGGCTCCCAGAGCTGGATGTTCCAATGCACGTTGACACGTCTACTTGTACCCTCACCATGAGTCCAAAACTGGAGCCAGCATCTTCCCCCAAAACCTGCCCCTTCGAGCCATTCATCCAAGCTGTGGGCTGAAGCATCCTGCGCGACATCCTGTCTTTCTCACTGCCCCATCCCCATCCAGTTGACAGCCAAGTCCTGTTGGTTTTCCCTTAAAGATCTCTTAGTCTCGTCCCCTGACCTCCATTCCCAGTGTCACGACTGTGCAGACCTGCACTGTTTCCGCTGGGCCCCTGCCCCTTTCACTGCCTTCACACACAAGCCAGGGGAGCAACCAGACTGCATTATTCATCTGCTTAAAGCTCTCCCAGGGCTCCCATTGCCTGTGGGATAAGGTTGCAGTGGTTTAGCACACAAGCCCTCTGTGGCTTGGCCTTGCCTGCAGGGCCTGGCTCTTGTCCTTTCTACCCCATCCCACATCTGCTATGGCTCTTGCTTTGGCCATTCTGGATGCGTAAGTTTCCCCTAACATATCATCATGCTGTCTGCCTTAATCCAGATTTCTGTGGTTGTGAGTGACAGAAACCTGCTTTAAAGAGGTTAAAGCTAAACAGAATTTAGTGGAAGGATCCAAGGGTATCAGATGGACCCCAGGGTTATGAAATTGCAAGAGAGACCAGAGCCAGGAGCAGCAAAAGGGCTCCTTTCTCAGGCTCTCTCTCTTTGAGCTACTGGATCATCTCTACTCCATTTAGCTAGTCTATTTCAGTTCTCTTTCTGGGCACCCCAGCTTTCTCTACTTCTTTTAGCCCATAGACACTCCTGAATTTACATTACTCCAGATCAATGGAAAAGTCCAGGTAGCATCCCAGTTTCCCATTTCCAGGAAAGCAAGGCCCAGCCACAGCCATGGAAGCAGCATCAGGTAAAGCAAACACAGCTTGAAGAAGGGAGGCTTGTATGACAGCCCCAAAGAGGTCTCTAAATTTTCCATGCTGAACTTTTTTTTTTTTTTTTGAGACAGAGTCTTGCTTTGTTGCCCAGGCTAGAGTGAGTGCCGTGGTGTCAGCCTAGCTCACAGCAACCTCAAACTCCTGGGCTCAAGCAATCCTCCTGCCTCAGCCTCCCAAGTAGCTGGGACTACAGGCATTCGCCACCATGCCTGGCTAATTTTTTGTATATATTAGTTGGCCAATTAATTTCTTTCTATTTATAGTAGAGACAGGGTCTCGCTCTTGCTCAGGCTGGTTTCGAACTCCTGACCTCGAGCAATCCGCCCGCCTCGGCCTCACAGAAAGCTAGGATTACAGGCGTGAGCCACCGCGCCCGGCCCATGCTGAACTTTTGCATATACTGTTCCCCGTCACTGGATACCCTTCCTTGCACTTCATCTGGCCAAATTCTATGCATCCCTCAAGAGTTAGCTCAAGGGTTAGACCTACCTGAAAGCCTCCTTAGGCTCAGAGTCCCTCCATGTGTTCCTGTAAAACAGTAACACACCTTGATTCTGACACATCACATTTGGGTTGTGTTCATTGATGTCTTGTCTGTCTCTCCATTAGGCCATGAGATCCTTGGGAGTAGTCACAGAACCTGTTCCTCTCTTTTTGTCTAGAGTCAGGGGAACATCCATGTCTAAAACAGGGACAGATTCAACTTTTAAATGAAGGAACCGAGCAGCTCGTTAATCTCCATCCACCCTATGCAGGTGATTCTTGGGGCAAGATTTGGGCATGTGATGGGAAAAGAGAGACTGCTACAGCCGGCTCATTGCCTTGGCTACATGTTTCTCACTGTTCTTTCCATGGGTATCGGCCCTCAGGAAGCTGCATCATGTAGCTTTCATTTTCTGGAAGTTGACAGAGTTATCTATGGGTTTCCAGATAAAAACTTTCTAATCTGACTTATTAGGTGGTGTAAATAAATGAATGGCTAAGAGTAGAATAGGTCAGTTTTAGAACTGATTTTAAAAATGACTTTATTGACCTTTATTGACAGGTAGTTGATGATGGCTATGCACATTTTCATTAACAGTATAGCTGGGAATTAGTGTGAACTTTATATCAAAATTTCTATGCATAAAGTTCAGCCCAAATTACTATATCTGTGAAATTGAAAAAAAATAAAATATTTAAATACATATTAATAGCTAACATTTATTGAGAGCTTACCATGTTCTAGGTCTTGGACTAAGTGATTTATATGTATTACTATTTTAATGAGTATGGGTCTAGAATTAGCCCCTTTTACCCAGCAGGAAACTGAGGCACAAGCATTTAAGTACCTAGAGTTGGGATGTGCATGTGGAGATCTAGCCCCACTTTGGTGGCTTTCTTCCAGTACTTATCTGTTAATGGTTGATATTTTAGTAATGCCTTGTTTAAGAACTCATAATCTAATAGAAGTTTTCTTTTAACACATCCTTTATGTTTATGTTTTTGGGTAAGAATCAGCATCTCTCTGTGTGGGTGCAAGGCATCTTGGCATTAAAAGTTCTTGCAAGAGGCCCTCATCTTGCCAATGTTTCCCACTAAACCAGCTTCTAATGGATGGAAATAAATGAGTAGGTGAAGGAATAGCTTTAGGACTACCTTTTGCATCTTTATTCCTGGGTTTTCTTTAACCCTGAATTTTTATATAAAGATACTAGAAGAAAACGGTTATGTGCACAATCTTCTGAATCCATAAGAATTGGGTTCCCCAGTGACTTCAGTGGAGGCTTCCTGGAAGTGAAGATGGTAATAAATCAGGAAACTGGAGACCAGGGTCCAGTATTGCTTGTATCACTTGAGTTCAAGACTGTTGGCAAGTGTCCAATTGCTCTGGGCTTCCAGTAGTTCACCTGTCAAAAGAGGAGGTCAGTTTCATAAGTGGACCTTTAAGTTCCTTTCCACCAGACATTCTAGATTTAGGGCCACCACTCACATAAGTGGTGAGTGAAGAGTGGAAAGTACAATGTGAATAACATACTTATGTGTATATGTCCTAAGATGAGTTAGAATCTTCCCATAAACAGAGGGTTTTTGTGCACCCCAACCTTGGTGCCTGGGAGCTACTAAGGTATGTGTATATATATATATATATATATTTTTTTTTTTTTTGACCATAAGACCTAATTTATTTATTTATTTTATTTTATTTTATTTTTTTCCAGCATATTGTGGGGGTACAAATGTTAAGGTTATGTATATTGCCCTTGCTCCCCTCCACCCTCGAGTCAGAGCTTCAAGCGTGTCCATCCCCCAGTTGGTACGCATTGCATTCATTATGTATGTATATACCCATTCCCTTCCCCCCACCTGCCTGACACCCAGTAAATGTTATTCCTATATGTCCACTTAGGTGTTGATCAGTTAATATCAATTTGCTGGTGAGTACATGTGGTGCTTATTGTTCCATTCTTGGGATACTTCACTTAATAAAATGGGTTCCAGCTCTATCCAGGAAAATACAAGAGGTGCTATATCACCATTGTTTCTTATAGCTGAATGGTACTCCATGATATACATATACTGCATTATATTAATCCACTCATGTGTTGATGGGCATTTTGGTTGTTTCCACATCTTTGCAATTGTGAATTGTGCTGCTATAAACATTCGAGTGCAGGTGTCTTTTTCATAGAGTGACTTTTGTTCTTTTGGGTAGATGCCCAGTAATGGGATTGCTGGATCAAACGGTAGATTGACTTGTATCGCTGTAAGGTATCTCCATATTGCTTTCCACAGAGGCTGAACTAGTTTGCAGTCCCAGCTACTACGGTATTGAGGTTCTTGAGCCTTGCAGAAGCTTCCTGGCAGCACTGCTTATGCATTTTGGGCAATTGGGTTAGACCCTTGGGCAAGCATGGAGTTGGGCAGGTGGCAGCAGATGTATTCAAAGTGCCATAGCCAGGCGTGCAGTCTGGCATAGCAAATTCCTTAGTGTAGTGCCGGACATCTGAGGAAGTCCTCTGTAAATGATAGCTGGAATTATCACTGTAGTAGAATAGAGAAAAGAACCAGGAAAGACCATATCATGAGAACCAAGACACTAGCCCTGCCTCTGGGTCTGCTTGGCGCAGAGCCAGCGTTGATGGGAAGCTGGCCCTGCTGTTTATGGCCAGGGGAACGTGTCTGACATCAGACTTTGCAAGACCCTGTTGAGAAATCGGTGACATGTTTGTCTTCTCCGGGAAGGTGACTTCTGCATGTCACTGAAGCTGCACGGGGTGGGACACTTGAGTTGGGGCCATGCCCTCTGCACCTCCCCATTTCCCCTCGCCACTCCCACAGCTGCTCCACCTTGGGCAGAAGGAATGGTCACGAAGAAACTTCAATGAAAGGCCACCTTCCTTGTGGGTAGGGGTCAGCAGGTTTGAGGATGTCTTGGGGACTGGCAGTGTACATGGAGAGAGAGAGGAAGTAGGGTACGTACACGTAAGGGAAAGAATCACCCTCACAAATGATTCTAATTCCAAGAGGGCATTTCTCATCTCCAGTTTGGCTACCCAGCTCTGCCACCATTACTTCCGGATCAGTGAATTTTAATCTCTATCTGAGTCGTCTGGGGCTCCAGATTCCCATGTCCATTCTTAGCTATTCGTATTTAGTAGAACTGGGACCATTACCCTTAGCCTTAAGCTGGGTAGTGAGTTGAATATCTGTTTTTCTCCAGATCCACTCTCTGCCTTTTTCTACTGTGATCTGTGCCCTGGGTTACTGATCTATATGGACTGCCTCAGTGGACTCCTGTGTCCTCTGGTTTCTGAGCCCAGCCAGTGAGAATCCTGGTAGGAAGTCAGAATGGGCTCAGTCAATGGGAATCCTGGTAGGAGATTGGGTTGAGCTCAACTGAGGGGACCCAAGTAGGAGACTGGACTGGGTTCAGTCCAGGGGAACCCTGATAGGCGAAGCTTTAAGAACCCCGAGCAAGAGAAGTGTCAAGCTAGGGCATGTCCTCCATCAGGCCTGTCCCTGCTGGTTGCTGGGATTGGCACCTGACAGGCAGCCCTGGTCACACAGCTCTGTCGCTGGGTTCCTGTGATGGCTCCTCACCTTAGGGCCCCTAGATCTAGGGATAGTGACTGCTCCCCACTGCTACTGGCCTTGGGTACTGCACCATTCCTCATTACTTGCCCCAAACCCTTCCGTGAACTTTTGTTTAGATCCCTTTATTGAAATCTCTCCTGGCCTAGTTCAAGTTTGCCATCTGGTTCCTCCCAGGACCCCGCTCTACCCAGGGATTGTTCATAAATCTACATTTTAAACAAGAAGCCCATTTTAAACATGGATCACTTTTAGAGATGCTGCTCCATAACCATCAATGCTGCCTAGTTCTTTTTTGGTCTAATATCAATTAGACCTCCATATTGCTTAACTCTTTGAGACTAAGGTGATGTTTCTCAAAAAGCAACTTTACAAGGAAATTAAGTTAAAAAAAGAGGACTCTACTGTCCAATGAGAGAATTATAAGACATAGAAATGAGCATGTCCACAAAGTCCAGCTTCCTTGTCTACAAGGAGGGCTGTACCCATGCTGGCCTGGCAGCCCCCAGCCACTGTCAGCCTTAGATCCCTCATTTTGGGAAAAATTCAGCCCCAACAAAATAAACTGAAACAATGTGAAACTGTACAAACCAACATGAATATAACTACACCCTCCAATTCTCTGCAGCAATAACCCCTATTAACAGCTTGGCGTACATCTTCTTGACATTTTTCTGAACGTTTATAAACCCACCTATGTTATAGTGTTGTTTTACACAAATGAGTAGCCATTTACTGTGCATGGTGTTCTATCTTCCTGTTTCTTTTCTCCTTTTTGTTGAAATTTTAAAAAAGTTGAGTAAACATCAATTCATGAATCATCTGCCTTCCTTTTTCATTCAACATTATTTCTTGAAGACCTTTCCATGTCCATTCATATATTAATCACTACTTCCTTGTTTTTAAAGATTCACTTTAAAAAACAGCTTTATTGAGGTATCATTTACCTACTGTGAGATTCACAATCTGTATTAAGTATGCAATCCAATGATTTTTAGTAAATTTATGGGGTTGTGCAACCATTGCCATAATGCAGATTTAGAATATTTTTATTACCCCAAATAACCCTTGTGTCTTTTGCAGTCAGTCCTGGTTCCCACCCCCAGCCCCAGGCAACCACTCATTTGCTTTCTGTCTCTATGGATTTGTGCTTTTCTAGAAATGTTTTATGACAATGGAATCATACAAGATGTAGTCTTCTTTGCTGGCTTCTTCTACATAGCATAATATTTTTAACATTATTTTGAAACCACTGCATTCAATGCATTTTGTAGTGTGGATATACTTTCATAATATATTCACCAATTCCCTATTGTCGAAGATTTAGGTTGTTTCTAAGCTTTGACTTTTATACATAATGCTATGATGAATATCCTGTGTACACTTTCTGCCGAGGTGGGCATTTCTGTAGGGTAGCTTTGTAAAAGGGGAGTGCTGGATTAGAGGTGGTGTGCATTGCAGTAGACAGCACCAAACGCTTGTCTAGAGGCTGTGCCTATTTGCTCTCCTCCCAGCAGTGGGTGATACCATCTTCTTTTAATATGGCGAGTTGTTACCCTAAACTATAGGGTCACAATTAGACTTCCTGAAGTGGTGCCTCAGAATGACCCGAGTTGTCCCTTTGTCCTTCTGATCAGTTTCTCTTTAATTTTTCCCCTATATTTTAGCGGTTAAAAATGTTTTCATTTCAAATAGCATACATGGTATATGCTACAGAAAACCTCCGTTTATAGCCTAATGAAGAGTAATACAGTGACTCCCAGTCATCCATCATGTAGGTTAAGAAAGAGGACATTTTCATGCCCTCAAAAACCACAGTGTGCTCCTCCCTGACTGAGTGCAGCTCCCTTCCTGCCCCCACTGTTCAACAAAGACCATCCGAACCTTGGCGGAAACCAGTCCTTTTTCTTAAAGTTTGCACCCATGTTTGTGTGGAGGATTTGTATTGAGTCACCTTAGCTAAGATGGAACTATGTTTCTCCAAATTCTCTTCCTGTCACATTTCCAGGTCAGTGTGGGCCAGAAGGGCCGGTTCACATGGACCTGGCGGGTGGAAGAGGAGCAGCACCGGGGTCTGTCCGAGGCTGGCAGGGAGCACAGGCACCACCCAGCCCGCTGTGGCTCATCTGCGGCTCCTCTCGCTGGCGTGGGCAGGGGCCGGCCCGCAGCCCCTCAGGGTGGGCCCACCTGGTGAACGTGGTCCACACATTGGACTTGAACCAGCGCAGGTGTCCGTCTGTCCTGTAGGTTCCAGCTTGTCCTCACTGTTCCTCACTTCCCGTCTGTGTTTTCTTCCTGGCCGTCTGTCCTGCCAGCTTCAGATCCCAGTCGCAGAAGCAAAGCCACAGCCCGACACAGACGGTGTCACCCACCCTGTCCCCCAGCTGTGTAGGGTCCCGTCCCCGTCACACACTCCCCTCCCAGTGGCTCTGCTGCAGATGGAGCCCTGCCTGACACAGCAGGAGGCCTCTATAGAGGGGCTGGATGTGCCTGACTTTGCATTTTGTGTTGGGCTGTGACTGTCCCTTTAACTGTCCCACCTGCCAGCTCAGAAGAGGGGAACCCAGTGAGCCACACCTGTGCCCTGAGCCCCAGCTGGGCCTCGCCTCTGCCAGCGTGACCGGGACTCCAGCGACCCCAGCTCCAGGCACAGATGTGTCCAGGTGCAGAGAAAGCAGACGGGGCCTATCGTGTGAATGCAGCCCTCTGTGAGGGTCGCATGTATAATTTCCCATCTATCAGTCACATGCCTGAAAAGTCACCATTCGAAAAGCAAAATATATGGCAAAGAATGAACTGAAGTAGAATTTTTGACTCTTTTTTTTTCTTTTTTTGAGACAGAGTCTCACTCTGTTGCCCGGGCTAGAGTGCCATGGCGTCAGCCTAGCTCACAGCAACCTCAAACTCCTGGGCTCAAGCGATCCTGCTGCCTCAGCCTCCTGAGTAGTTGGGACTACAGGCATGCGCCACCATGCCCGGGCTAATTTTTTCTATTTTTAGTTATTTGGCTAATTTATTTCTATTTATAGTAGATAAGGTCTGGCTTTTGCTCAGGCTGGTCTCCAACTCCAGAGCTCAAGCAATCCTCCTGCCTCGGCCTCCCAAAGTGATAGGATTACAGGCGTGAGCCACCGCGCCTGGCCGAATTTTTAATTCTTGCTCTACTCCTGTCCCGCCATGAGACTGCGGCCAGGTTGCTTTCCTCATGGCCTCGGCGTCCTCGCGTGTGTCTTGCAGAGTTGTCCTGGGAGCTTTAGGCCTCTTGGCCTCTGCTATTACCTGGCAGTGCGGTTGTCCCTGGGTCACACACAGTGATGTGAATGTGACATGTAGACTGGGGGAACTCCGTAGTGTCACCCAAACTAGACTGGAGGCCACCTCGATTACAGGAATAAGGAAGCCCATCCTGCAAAGACTGGGGATGGTGGTGGAGAAAAATGTCACCAATTCAGGGGGACAGATTGCGAAGTGGACAGGTGGCTGTAGCATGAGCGAGGAATGCAGCTCTGGGAGCAAGAAAGGCCGGGGCAGGCGGGGCAGCAGATCCCGGGAGGGCGCTGCTGGACCCTGAGACTCAGGCCAGGAAACAGCAGAGGACAGACATCAGCCTCTCAAAGGCAGGCCCTGGATTTCCTTTCCTAGTGATGGCTTGGCTGGGAAATTGCTTTTGCCAAGACTGTTCTTAAGATAGCAAGGGAGAGAGAGAGAGAGAGACAGACAGAGAGAGAGAGAGAGACAAAACACAGGGATGAATATTAAGAGTTCCCATCAGCGCAATTCAACTGTGCCTCATTTCTTCTTGGCTTTCTGTCCACGTCCTCCTATTTTTCTTGGAGAACCATGTGTCCTCCAGCCCTTGAAGGAGGAGGAAAGAGCAGAGACCTGAACCAAAGGGAGGCTCAGGCCTCCTCCCTCTGGGCGTGACCTCAGGGAGGCATGTGGCTCATCCGCCCTGGGCGTGCAGGACACCGCGGTCCTCCAGCAACTCGGGCGTTCGCTAAACACACCTTCCCCTGCATGTCCCTCCTGCTGACTCACAAGCTGTTCCGAAGGCCCGGCCAGAGCAGCTGAGTCACACGTGATCCCGACTTCAGCACAGTGCCCAGCACGGAGTGGGCAGGACACAGGGCATGTGGGTGCTGGATAGATCCTGTCTGCTGATGTGACAGGAAATGCACTCTCTGGCCTAGGAGTGACGTTCCCTGTCCTCGGGCCCTCACAGCAGCTTTGCTCTTGCCTCCCTGCTAGGGCTAGATCTAGTGGCAGGCGATTGTCAGCCTGAAGGGGACGTTTGGTGGCTGTGGAAGCTCAGTGACTCTCGCTTTCTTCCTCTGCAGGTTGCTCAGAGCCCCTCCGGACAGAGCCCCTGCAGGACAAGCCCTGGGCAGGTGAGCTCCTGTCTGTTGCGGTGGCTGCTACATCCCAACCCCCGTAACAGTTGGCAGGCAATAAATGTTGTTGTAGGCATAATCCTAATCCTATGTTTGTTGCAGGCATAATCCTAATCCTATGTTTTCTCAGAATGACAGACTATAAACCATGTCCCCACCTGCACTTGGGCGCTCTCATCCAACCCTGAATGGAGGGGGAGTGTGTGCTTGGGTGGGGGAGGAGAGAGGGAGGAAGACCATGGTGGGAGTTGCTGAGTCTGGAGAGCTCTCTGCCCTCCTGCTGCCTTATCAGGCTGACTTGGTGGATTCACTGAATGCTCTGCGCCTTCTGTGTCCCACCCTTGACACTGCTGACAACTATCTCACCCACAGACACGAAAGGATCCCAGAACACATCTCTGCATGACAGCTGGTCCACAGCAGGAGGCGTGGGCTGGGGCTGGGGTGGGCAGGCTGGTCCCCATCTCTGTTCCAACCCTTCTCTATGGACACAGCACATAGCAGAGGGGCTACTTCCTGCAAAGCCCCTCACCCGGGCCCTCTGCTCCCCCTTCCCCACTTCTCTGTAGCAGATTGGATGCTTTTGGTTGGAAGTATTTAATATTAAAATAAACACCCAACTAAATGTGGCTTATATAAAAAATGGTATTTAATGATCTCACTTAACATGAAATTATAGGTAGTTGGTTTTTTTTTTTTTTTTTTTTTTTTTTTTTTGAGACAGAGTCTCGCTTTGTTGCCCAGGCTAGAGTGAGTGCCGTGGCGTCAGCCTAGCTCACAGCAACCTCAAACTCCTGGCTCAAGCAATCCTCCTGCCTCAGCCTCCCAAGTAGCTGGGACTACAGGCATTCACCACCATGCCCGGCTAATTTTTTTTTTTTTATATATATTAGTTGGCCAATTAATTTCTTTCTATTTATAGTAGAGACGGGGTCTCACTCTTGCTCAGGCTGGTTTCGAACTCCTGACCTCGAGCAATCCGCCCGCCTCGGCCTCCCAGAGTGCTAGGATTACAGGCGTGAGCCACCGCGCCCGGCCTAGGTAGTTGGTTTTTGCATTGCTTCAGTGGTTAAAGTCCCTTTTGAGGCCCAGGTTTTTTTTTAATTGAGGTAAAAAATCCATATTACAAACTTTACCAAGTTAATGATTTTTAATTGTATGGTTTAGGACCACTAAGTACTTTTACCATGTTGTATAGCTATCACAACTGTTCATATGCAGAACATTTTCATCATCCAAAACATAAACTCTGTACCCTTTTAACAATAATTCCCCATTCTCCACTGACCCCAACCCTGGGAAACACAATTCCACTTTCTGTCTCTGTGAATTTGACTGTTCTAAGTACTTCTTATGAGCAGAATCATACAACATTTTTCCATTTATGTCTGGTTCATTTCACTTAGAATAATATTTTGAAGGTTCATCCACGTTGTAACATGCATCAGTAATTCATTCCTTTTTAAGAGAGAGAGATGGAAAGATGGAGATTAGAAGAGATAGGGATAAATATAACAGAGTTCCCAGAAGTGCAACTCAATCTCTGCCTCAATCTTCTGGGCATATTGTTCATATCCTCATTTTTCTTGAATGATATTTCATTGTGTGTATATATCATATTTTGTTTATCCATTCATTCATTGATGAACATTTGAGTTATCTGCACCTTTTGGCTCTTGTAAATAATAGTGCTATGAACATGGGTATACAAACATCTGTTCCAGTCCTTGCTTTAAATTCTTGTGGGTATAGTCCCAGTGGAATTGCTGAATCATGTGGTAATTCTACAATAAATGTTTTGAGGAAAGTTGCCATACTGTTTCCCACAGTGACTGCATCATTTTACATTCCTACTAGCTATGGACAAGAGTTTCATTTCTCTACACTTGCTATTTCATGTTTTTTTTTTCTCTTTTGATAAGAGCCATCCTAATGAATGTGATGTGGCTTCTCACTGTGGCTTTGATGGGCACTTCTTAGAAAGCAGAGTGCTGTGGCCAGTGGCAGGATGGACAGAGCTCTAGCACTGGCCCAGTGATAATGGCAAGAAGTGGGCACCAGGGCAGACTTCCCAAACCACAGAGTAGGGGCCTGGCAAGGACGTGGCCTCTGCCCCTTCCTGTAACCACAATAGGGGCTGCAGTGACACTCACACCATGAATAGCCTGTGGATTTGGGGCTTGGAATGGGACACTGAGGGGGAGGGCGGAACCCCGAGGGGCCGCACTGAGGCAGGTTGTCAGAGGGTAGTGGACGTGTTCCCTGAGGAAGAGCCAGCAAAGGAAGGCCTGCTGTCCTTGGGCAAGAGCTCCTTGCTGATCAGGCCATGGGTGGCCAGGATCTTGAGGAGTCCATGGCGAAACTTTTGGCCAATGAAAGCGTAGATGACGGGGTTGAGGCAGCTGTGGAAGAAGCCCAGAATCTCGGTGGCATCCAGGGCCCGGTCAATGTCGTGGCGGCGCTCACAGGTCTCCGAGATCACCTGGGTCCTCATGAGGGTGTCTGCCAGCAGGACCAGGTGGTAGGGCAGCCAGCAGAGCAGGAAGACGAGGACCACAGCAAAGATGACCCGCATGGCCCGGTGCTTCTGCCCCATGTGGGCCTTAAGCAGCGTGCGCAGCGTGAATCCGTAGCAGAACAGCATGACCAGCAGGGGCAGGACAAAGCCGAAGGTCTGGGGCAGGATCCGAAGCACCATCCGCCACGTGGCTGTGCTGTTGCCCATGTCCTCATAGCAGACTGGGCCGGAGGTGGGCGGGTACATGGCCTTTCGGAAAATTATGACGGGGAGGGATAAGCACAGGGACAGGGCCCACATGCCCAGACATATGAACTTGACCAAGTGGCGCTTCTGGGTGAGAGCACGTGTGGCGTGGACAATGGCCATGTAGCGGTCCACGCTGATGCAGGCCAGCAGGAGGATTCCACTGTAGAAGTTGACTTCCTTCAGGAGCGACACCAGCTTGCACGGGGCTGTGCCAAAAATCCAGCCGTTCACCTTGGAGGCGGCCCAGATGGGCAAGGTCAGGGCGAAGAGCAGGTCGGCCATGGCCAGGTTCAGCAGGTAGACGTCGGTGACAGAGCGGCCGACGCGGCTGTACAAGATGACCAGCATCACCAGGGAGTTTCCCAGCAGGCTCAGCAGGAACACCAGGACATAGATGACGACGACAGCATGCTTGTTGATTTCCAGGGATTCTGGCCGGCATGGGGTAGAATCTGGTAGAATATTGGGCAGGTCAGTGCTGTAACTGTAATTACTAAACTCTCCATCGAAGAAATCTTCAAAGTTGAAGTCCTCCCAGTTAACATCTTCCATTGTTGAGACAAATTTAAATCCTGGCCTAGAGAAGAGAGATGAGAGTGATTGCACAATAAATCCTGCCCAGGATCTTTCCCGTCCACCCAAGAAACTGGGATAGGGTAACTTGTGTTGGTTTGTGTATTACATAGAAGTAACTTTCACTTCAAATGTATAAGTGGTACGGGCACTAATGTTATGAGAAAAGTTTAGTGATAAAAGGTAAACTTTATGACAATACTGTAGTTGTTTTCAATATCGGAAAGAGGTTCATAGCATTTTGTGTGACACGGCCATCACCCAAGACTTTGTAGAAAGTTCCCTTTGGGTAATCCCTACCGGACACGGGGTCCTGCTTGCATCGCTCAGGAACCACTGCACAGCCACCAGGCTGTGCATACTGAAAACACAATGGACAATAACAACATTGATGAAGATGTGAAGAAATCGGAACCCTAATACACTGCTGGTGGGAATGCAAAATGGTGTAGCTGTTGTGGAAAATAGTTTGGCAATTGCTTAAAACATTTAAACACAGAGGTACTATATGACCCTGCAATTCCTATCCTAGGTGTATACCCAACAGGAGTGAAAATGTATGTCCACACAAAAACTTGTACATGAATGCTCATAGCAGCATTCTTCATAATATGATGACCGTTTCCACTTTTTAGAAAGTAGAAACAACCCAAATGTGTATCCACTGATGAATGGATCAACAAATTGAGGCACAGTCATGTGCAGCATAATGAGGTTTTGGTCAATGATAGACTGAATATATGACAGTGGTCTTATAGGATTATAATGCTGTATTTTTACTCTACCTTTTATTTTATTTTTATTTTAGATCCCCAGAATTTATTCATCTTATACTGAAAGTTTGTCCTACTACTTTTTTTTTTTGAGACAGAGTCTCACTTTGTTGCCCAGGCTAGAGTGAGTGCCGTGGCGTCAGCCTGGCTTACAGCAATCTCAATCTCCAGGGCTCAGCGATCCTCCTGCCTCAGCCTCCCGAGTAGCTGGGACTACAGGCATGCGCCACCATGCCCGGCTAATTTTTTGTATATATATTTTTAGTTGGTCAATTAATTTATTTCTATTTTTGGTAGAGACGGGGTCTTGCTCAGGCTGGTTTTGAACTCCTGACCTTGAGTAATCCGCCCGCCTCGGCCTCCCAAAGTGCTAGGATTACAGGCGTGAGCCACCACGCCCGGCCCTGTCCTACTACTTTTAAATGCTACTTTATCGTATACTGAATTCCCCTTGATACAGAATCCTTTTTGAAGTCTTCTGTGACACTGATCCATTTGCCTTGTCCTATGCCAGCACAACACTATCTCACTGTTTACTCTACCTTTTATACGAGTAGATATGTTTAGATACATGAATACTTACCATCATGTTACAGTTGCCTGCGGTATTCAGGACAGCAACATGCTGTTCAGGTTTGTAGCCTAGGAGCAATAGGCCATACCGTACAGCCTAGGTGTGTGGTAGGCTATCCATCTAGGTTCTAAGTATGTTCTACGATGCTTGCACAACAAGAACATTGCTTAACGACACATTTATTGGATGCATCCCCATTGTTAAGCAACACATGACTGTGTTTACATAGAATGGAATATTATTCAGCCCTAAGAAAGAATGAGGTACTGATACACAATATCACATGGGTGGGCCTTGAAAACGTTATTCTAAGTGAAAAAGCTGGACACAATAGCCTTCATCCTACATGGTTCCATGTATGTGAAATGACCAGAATAGGTAAATTGGTAGAGACAGAAAGTAGGTTAGTGGTTACCAGGGGCTGGAGAGAGGGAGGAAGGTTAATAAGCCCAGAGTTTCTCTTTGAGTTGATGAAAGTGTTCTGGAATTAGTGGCTATGGTTGTACAGTATACTAAAACCCACTGAAGGCCGGGCGCGGTGGCTCACGCCTGTAATCCTAGCACTCTGGGAGGCCGAGGCGGGCAGATTGCTCGAGGTCAGGAGTTCGAAACCAGCCTGAGCAAGGGCGAGACCCCCATCTCTACTATAAATAGAAAGAAATTAATTGGCCAACTAATATATATAGAAAAAATTAGCCGGGCATAGTGGCGCATGTCTGTAGTCCCAGCTACTCGGGAGGCTGAGGCAGCAGGATTGCTTGAGTGTAGGAGTTTGAGGTTGCTGTGAGCTAGGCTGACGCCACAGCATTCGGCACTCACTCTAGCATGGACAACAAAGCAAGACTCTGTCTCAAAAACAAAACAAAACAAAAAAAACCCACTGAATTACACACTTTCAATGAGTAGCTTTTGTGGTGTGGGACTTATGTCGTAATTAAAAAAAAAAGATTAACCAAAGGATGCACAGCCTTGCAAAGCAAATACAAATATTAAAACAACAACAAAAGTCCAATGAAGATTTTCTCTTTAGCAGAAGGCAGTCTCTGTTATTGTCAATCATATCTAGCAAAGAACAAAGCTGAATAGGATTAAGAGAAATTGGGAAAATAATGCCCCTTTCCTCCAAGAGTGATAGAATTCTTAGCCTTCACCTTCCTGAGAAGGTACTACTTTCTCCCCAAAGTGATTGGGGCCAGATAAATAACTCTCCCACCATGCCAAGAATACAGGTAGAGAAGATTAGATCAGTCGGTGAACCTAGAGGGATATGGTGATGAGGGTGGGGCCCTGCCTGGCCAGGAGCCCGGGAGGTAGTGTGAGAGCCAGGTGGAACAGCCAGCCTGGCCAGTGTGGTTGGTAAGACCTGAAAGAAGTCGCTGGCTCTGCAGTCCCAAGTTCAAGATCAAGTTTGCTCAGAAAGGCCTGGGGTTTACGTCCAGTGAAGTCATGAGATCAAGGGTGGGCCACCTCTGAGAGCCGATGCTCTTAAGGAACAAATGACCTGAGAGAAGACCCACCTTTGAGAGCAGATGCAGGGCCTCGTGCGGGCAGAGAGCCTGTGCCCTTAGAGAGCAGAACTTGGCATATATGAGCATCGGTGGGGGCGGCCGTTTCACGGGAAAATCCTCATTCTGGATAACCCCCTGCTTAGCTGGCTGGGCTGGAGGTGTCTGGGTGAGCTCACGCCCCCAGGCATCGGGGGCAGCTGGAAGTTCCAGAGGGAGAACATGCCCGTCAGGACAGAAGGTAGAGAAACAATAGAGAACGAGGACAGACCAATGACCCCCAGTCCTTGGGGCAGGCGTAGGGATGTTCCTTGTTGATGTTTGTTCATTTTTCTTTTCTTGAGACAGAGTCTCACTCTGTTGCCCAGGTTAGAGTGAGTGCCGTGGCGTCAGCCTGGCTTACAGCAACCTCAAACTCCTGGGCCCAAGCAATCCTCCTGCCTCAGCCTCCCAAGCAGCCACCACATCCAGCTAAGTTTTTCTATTTTTAGTAGAGACAGGGCTCTCGCTCTTGCTGAGGCTGGTCTCAAACTCCTGAGCTCAAGCCATCGTCTTTCCTTGACCTCCCAGAGTGCTAGGATTACAGGCTTGAGCCACTGTGCCTGGCCTTATTTTTAAAATGTATCAATTTACAGAGAGGACAGACTAAGACGGGAAGGGAGATGACACATCTGAGGTCCACTCTGTGCCTCACAGCTACATGATCTCCCTCGCTCATTACAAATAGACATGATCAGCCCTGTTTAGCGGCCAGTCTGTGATTACAGGGCCAATATGTGGTCAGGATTCCAACTAGCTGTAAAGGGCTCCACTTGTATTATTTTCAGTTCATAGCCCTACTTCTTTTTTTTTTTTTTGAGACAGAATCTCACTCTGTTGCCCGGGCTAGAGTGCTGTAGCATCAGCCTAGCTCACAGCAACCTCAAACTCCTGGGCTCAAGCAATCCTCCTGCCTCAGCCTCCGGAGTAGCTGGGACTACAGGCACGTGCCACCATGCCTAGCTAATTTTTTCTATATATTTTACGTTGTCCAGCTAATTTATTTCTATTTTTAGTAGAGACAGGGGTCTCGCTCTTGCTCAGGCTGGTCTCGAACTCCTGAGCTTAAACGATCTGCCCTGCCTCGGCCTCCCAGAATGCTAGGATTACAGGAGTGAGCCACCATGCCCACATAGCCCTACTTCTTAAAAAAAAACCAAAAACAAAAACCAAACAAGCCACATTTCATATATTAAACATAATTTTAAACTAAGTTCTTGAGCTATCAAGTCAGCTTGTATATAGTGCACTCACGTTCGAAGCTCTGTGCAGTGTTTTCTTTTGCTGCCTGAGGCCCAGGATGAAAGAAATGGCTCTTGCAGGAAGGATAAACCGATCACCTTTGAACTGGCTCCTACTGCCCACCCAGCCATGTAGTCAGTCATGAGACCCAGTGGGAGCTTCCTTGATGCGGGAAAAATGCCAGCCCCTGAGTGACTCACGGTAGCTCAGAAATTCCATGAGTGGGATGAATTCTATCTTATTACATGAAAATGCTATATAGAGAGGGGCATTTACAAGATCCCAAACATTTAAGGCAATCTTTTTAACAACAACAATTTCAAACAGTCACTTTAATACAATCCCAGTATCCCTTCTCTTTATACATACAATCCCCAAATATTTGCATTTAGCATAGGGAGTGGGGAGTCAACAGTGTGTGGCTCCTCTTCAGGCCCCATTCCAGCCCAAGCAAGGAGGGCTGGCTGAGTCTGGGGGGCTGGCTGAGTCAGGGGGCCTGGCTGAGTCTGGGGGCCTGGCTGAGTCTGGGGGCATGGCTGAGTCAGGGGGCCTGGCTGAGTCTGGGGGGCTGTCTGAGTCTGGGGGCCTGGCTGAGTCTGGGGCCTGGCTGAGTCAGGGGGCCTGGCTGAGTCTGGGGGCCTGGCTGAGTCTGGGGGCCTGGCTGAGTCTGGGGGGCCTGGCTGAGTCTGGGGGGCTGTCTGAGTCTGGGGGCCTGGCTGAGTCTGGGGGGCTGGCTGAGTCAGGGGGCCTGGCTGAGTCCGGGGGCCTGGCTGAGTCAGGGGGCCTGGCTGAGTCTGGGGGGCTGTCTGAGTCTGGGGGCCTGGCTGATTCTGGGGGCCTGGCTGAGTCAGGGGGCCTGGCTGAGTCAGGGGGCCTGTCTGAGTCTGGGGGGCTGTCTGAGTCTGGGGGCCTGGCTGAGTCAGGGGGCCTGGCTGAGTCTGGGGGGCTGTCTGAGTCTGGGGGCCTGGCTGAGTCTGGGGGCCTGGCTGAGTCAGGGGGCCTGGCGGAGTCTGGGGGCCTGGCTGAGTCTGGGGGCCTGGCTGAGTCCAGGGGGCTGGCTGAGTCTGGGGGGCTGTCTGAGTCTGGGGGCCTGGCTGAGTCTGGGGGGCTGGCTGAGTCTGGGGGCTGTCTGAGTCTGGGGGCCTGGCTGAGTCTGGGGGGCTGTCTGAGTCTGGGGGGCTGTCTGAGTCTGGGGGCCTGGCTGAGTCTGGGGGCTGTCTGAGTCTGGGGGCCTGGCTGAGTCTGGGGGGCTGTCTGAGTCTGGGGGCCTGGCTGAGTCTGGGGGCCTGTCTGAGTCTGGGGGCTGGCTGAATCTGGGGCCTGTCTGAGTCTGGGGGCCTGGCTGAGTCTGGGGGGCTGTCTGAGTCTGGGGCCTGGCTGAGTCTGGGGAGCTGGGTGAGTCTGGGGGCCTGGCTGAGTCTGGGGGGCTGGCTGAATCTGAGGCCTGTCTGAGTCTGGGGAGCTGGGTGAGTCTGGGGGGCTGTCTGAATCTGTGGGCCTGGCTGAGTCTGGGGGCCTGGCTGAGTCTGGGGGCATGGCTGAGTCTGGGGGGCTGTCTGAGTCTGGGGGCTGTCTGAGTCTGGGGGCCTGGCTGAGTCTGGGGAGGCCACAGGGCCAAGGGAAGCTGCCCTGAGTGGTTGTTGCAGAAGGCCGTGGGGAGGAGGGGCAGAGGCTCCCCCTTTGGGGACAGGGAAGCCTAAAGCAAGAGAATGAAGAGACTGGGGGTGAGGGTGGAGGTGAGGGGCCCACCGAGGGTGGAGACAGCTGCCTGGGATAAGTGCAGGCTGGGTGCCCAGGGGAACAGACAACAGACACAGACTAGGTGGTGGGAAGGGTCAGTGTTCCAAGACTTACCAGGGTGCTGGGTTTTTCACCTGCACGACACCTTCAGGAGGGCAGCTGTGACCAATGGAAGGGAGTGGTGGTGAGAACACAGTGGAGGAAGTGAGTGGTGGATTAGGTTACTCAATTCAGGGGTGGAGTTCCTTAGGGTGCAGGATGCTTTTGATGGCTTTGAATAATTAATTCCCAGGTCAGCTCTTGGATGCGTACTCATTTTATAGATTCCTAGAGTTTATATTGGGAAGGGACCTGTGGGGTTTTCTAGCCAGTCTTTCCATTTTACAGGTGAAGAAACTGAGGCCCTAAGGAAGTGGATTGCCACACGGATTCCTCTCATCTTTGCTGTGACCTCACAGCCCCTGGCACCTTCGGCCACCCTGAGTCTCGCCACGCTGCAGCTGCCTCAGGCTTCCCTGCCCTACTGTTCCGCAGCACTGAGGGTCCTGAATGGCTTTCATGTGGCCAGGTAGCAGCTCACTGCGACAAAAGACCTGGAGCTTACGCTGCTGGTGGTCTGGTGGCTTTCTTCCCTGGTCCTAATGCCTCTCATCTCTAGCCTCCCTGTCCCACAAGCCATTCCTACCTTTCTCGTCTTCCACCTCACTCCCCGACCATCTGCTTTGAGCACAAGCCCATCTTAGGGCCTTGCTGTTCTTTCTTGGCTTATACACTTGGCATTGGGTGTGAGGACCCCACCGCTGTGGCAGCTACCACCCATGGAGCCAAGACCCTCTAATTTAGCAAGAAAAACTTTTGAAAAAAGTGGAGATCCCACCCAAGTCCAAACACATTTTTAAAAACAGTATTGAGTGACCTTAAAAGTGTCACATTTGCTCTTGATTACAAATGAGAGGATTAATAGAGGTAGAGCCACAAACACTAATTCAGCTCCTTCCCAAGCCCCCACCCCAGTGATCAATGCCTCAGTCTCCTCCACCACTTACACTATCTCTTGCTAGAGGCATCCCAGGGCCTGAGAGCACTCCGAAACCTGCCTCACTTAACCTGCCTCCCTACCCCAAGGACAGAACCTTTGAGTCCAACTGTTCCTCAGTATTTGTCACCTCTCTTTCACATGTTGGGGAAGAATGCAAGGCCACCTGGCCAGTGGATGCTAAAACCAGACAGAGGGTCATTACACACACAGGCAGGTGAGAGCAGAGCTGGTTGAGCAACTCCAGGCAAGGACTTTTCCTTTCTGAGTTTCAGTTTACTCGTCTGTAAAATGGGGCCAATAACAGAATCCAACTCACTGGTTTGTGGTTAGGACGAAATGAGGAATTACCTGTAAAGTGCTTAGGATACACGTAGAGCACAATGCTAGCTTTTATTGTTGTGATCATTATTATTAGAATAGTTTATCGCCCAATGACGCTGTATCTCCCACTGCGCCCACAGTCGAGGGAAAGCAGTCAGTGTGCTCTCAAGACTGACTTGGATGTACATCCTACTTCACTTCGACCCGGATAGCAATCGTCATACCAGCTGCAGTGTTGAGGGCTTACTAGCTTCTCGTTTCTGGGCAAAGTGCTTTTCGGAATTTGTGTCAATTAATCCTCACATCGACCTCATGAAGTATGCACTTTCTGGATGAGGAAACGAGGTCTCTTGAGAGGTTAAGCAACTTACCTACGGTGACACAGCTGAACTAAGTTTTAAGAAGTTTAAAAACTTTTAGAAAAATCTGCTCTCAAAATTCTACCTTCTGTCCACCATGACAAGGAGCTGGATCTCAGCCTCAGGTTTCAGAGCTCTGTTAGGCACCTGTCTGTCCCTGACAGCCAGAGACAAAGGCTGCAGAGAGGGGGACCCAGGTTTGACATTTCCCAGTGGGCCCAATCCTTGATGTTTATTACGTTTATTTAATTTCCACTGAACCCATCGCATGCATGCGTGTGGTGGAGGGAATACACAACTGGCTTCCAGGCTGGGTGGGGTGGCTCACGCCTGTAATCTAGCACTCTGGGAGGTCAAGTAGAGAGGATCACTTAAACTCAGGAGTTCGAGACCAGCCTGAGGAAGATCGAGACCCCATCTCTACTAAAAAAATAGAAAAATTAGCTGGGCGTGGTTGTGCGAGCCTGTAATCCCAGCTACTTGGGAGGCTGAGGCAAGAGGATTGCTTGAGCCCAGGAGTTTGAGGTTCCTGTGAGCTAGGCTAGTGCCACAGCACTCTAGCCTGGGTGACAGAGTGAGACAACAAAAATAACAAACAAAAAAACAAAAACATCAAAACTAGCTTCCAATTCTGGCTCTGCTGTTGATGGTCAGGGTGAGCTTGAACAAACCATTTCTCTCTGGGCCTTGGTGTGCTCCTTTGGAAAACGAGGAGATTGTTCTAAGTCTGTCCTGTTCAGAATGGTAGCCACTAGCCACAAGTAGCTATTTACATTTAAATTAATTAAAATAAAATAAGGGAGGAGGGGGGCAAGGGCAATATACACAACCTTAACATTTGTACCCCCATAATATGCTGAAAAAAATAAAATAAGAATTCAATTCTTCAGTTGCACCAGCCACATTTCAAGTGCTCAGGAGCTACCTGTGAGTAGTGGTTACCATATCGGACAGTCAGATCTGGAACATTTCCATCATTGCAGAGAGTTCTTTTGTACAGCACCGTCTAGGTGAAAACGTAGTTGCCTTCAGCTCTAAGGCTCTGCAATTTATCACCCCCGTTCTCAGAAGCCTCAGAGGAGGCTGAAGTTTCCAGATCCCTTCCATCAGGAATATGACTCCAGCCTTTCAGACTGGACAGCTCACCTGCCTGCTGTCGCTGCGACAGCTGCTGCTGTGATTAGAGTGGCCGCTGCTGTCCACGCTGTGTGTGACCCAAGGCTTGGTGGCGGTCAGGGCTCTCCGGCAGGAAAAAAGTGAAGCAGACGTGTCGAAACTTCTACCCGGGCTGAGAGGGAAATCCAGGGGGAGGTGTCCCCTCGGAGGAACAACTAGGTCTGTCCTGCGACTCTGACCCCAAGCCGAGGTCCCACCTGATGACGCGGGCTTGAGCTCTGGGGTTTTCACGCCTTTCTGTCTAATGGCTTCTGGAGGAGCCTGCTAGTCTGAAGGTGGAGGTTTGCCTGTCCACCTTCCGACTCAGCGTTTTGAACCCGCACCTCTTTTATTAACAAGGAAGAAGCAGGCATCCTAGCCCCCTGCCGCCGAGAGACTTGCCTGCACTTGCACGCACAGTTTCTTCCTTCCTTCCAGGGTCAGGATGAGAAGCATCCCTCCTTCTGTTTCCGGTGCATCCCCCCCACCCCCCCAACCCGGCTGTGCGACCCGCTGCCTCTCTGGTCCTAGAGGATCCTGCCTTCTGTCTCCTCTGTCCCTCAATGGGCTCTTTCCCCTCCGCCCGACCTTGCTATGTCGTTATCACCCTCCCTCTCTGTCCTAAGACCCTTCAGCCTCTACTCTGCCGTGTTCTCCTTTTGCAGGCAAACTTATTAAAAGGGGAGTTAGCGGTTGCTCTCTCCACTTCCTCACCTCCCTGCGCTGTTCAGCAAAGACCCTGCAACTGGCTTCCTTCCTACGCGCCACTGAGGCTGCACCAAGGTTCCCAACGACCTCTGGGTTGCTAAACCCAGTACGCACTTTTCTTAAATAAAACCGCTTTAATATTAGACAAAGCACAGATGTTTGTTTAATATTAAACAAAGCACAGATATTGTAAAAAATGCAAGCAGTGCAAAACATGTGAAGTAAAACTTGAAAGTCTCCCTTCCTTTCCTGTCTTCACCCAGATCCTTCCCCAAGGTAAGGCTCTTCCCCATGCAAATGCAAACACACTTTCCTTCCTTCTTTCCTTAATAAAAAAGCTGTTTTTACTAGTTATATTGTCCTGCACCCTAACAATGCATGGCAGACCTTTTCTACATGAGTACATGCAGATCCATCTTCTTCTTTTCAGTGACTGTGTAATAGTCCATGGTGTGGATGTATCATGGTTTATTTGATAATTACCTTAGAGATGAAGGTATGAACATCTTTGGATATAGGTATTTGGGAATTTGTATGAGTGTTTCTGCAGCTTAAGTGTAATTTTGGGGGGGTAATGTCTGTGTGTATCTAAATTTTCATAAATACTACTAAATTGCCCTTCAAAAAGACTGTGCCAATTTACTTTCCTATCATGAGTTTATGAAAGGCCTGTTACTCTGTGTGTTCACTACAAACACTGTATATGATCAATTTCTTTCCCAGTCAGATACTAGGAAATGATGTCCCATTGTTTAATTTGTATTTTCTTGATTGCTGGTCAGGGTGAGTATCTTTGACTATAGCTATTTGTATTTTTCTCTTGTAAATTACTAATTCTCACCTGTTTCCCTTTTGCATTGGATTGTCATTTTGTCATTGATTTGTAGGAGCTCTTTATATAATTTGGGAGTATTACATTTTTAAATAATTGTCAATGATGTTAAAATATTTTCTCCCAGCCTGCTGTATGCTTTTTAACTTTATGCACGTGAAACGGCTGCCATTCAGGTCTCATCTTGCTTGATTTCTGCCTTATTGAATCCCGCTGATGCATTTTCTTCTTATTTCCCCCCATTTCTCTTGGTCTCTTTGTTGCTTTATTTCTCAATTCATTCCTCAAGTATGAATGTTCCTCAGGGTTTTATCTTGGTCCTCTGCTCTTCTCACTCTACCTGCTCTCCCCAGGGAAGTCCACCTGCTTCCGTGGCATCAGCTGTCCCCCAACATGCACCGGGGTCTCCCACACCTCTTGTTCCCAGCCAGATCTGACATGCAGTTACCTGCTGCATCTCCCCCGGGGCCCACAGGTGCTGCAAACTCAACATGTCGAAAGCCCATCTCTTTGCTTTCCTGACGCATGTCCTTCTCCTGCTGAGGGCTTCCTCGTGCACTCCTCTGCCAAGCTGGAGGTGTGCCCACCCCTCACATGGCCTCGCTCTTGCTCTCCTCAGCACGGCTCCGGACTGTCTCCTCCCCCCCATCTTGCACGGCATTAGGCAACACTTCATTCCCTTGTGCCGCGACGACAATAATATAGTCATGCATTAGTTGTGGGTTCTGGAGCTGGGCTTCTGAGTTAGGATCCATTTACTCGTCTCAGACTTTGGGCAAGTGATTTACTCTCACTGGGTCTCAATTTCTTCATCTGTAAAATGGAGATAATGGGAGCACCTACTGCACAAGGTTGTTATGTGGATTAAAGGAGTCTGTATTTATAAAGCACTTAGAATGAGGCTTGGCACTGTTAGCTGCTCCTCCTCCTCCTCCTCCTCTGTCTCTTCCTCCTCTTCTTCCTCCTCAACCCCTCCTCCTCCTCCTCCTCTCCTAAATGATTTCTGTCTCAAGTCTTTCCCCCTTCAATCCCCTCTCCACTCTGCCACCAGAACAACCTTTCTAAAATGTGAATTTGATCACCTGTTTATATACATAAACATATATGTGTGTTTGTCTCTATGGCCCCAAACCCATCAGTGTTCATCATATCAAAGATACTTAATAGGTTTTTGTCGAGCACTGAATGAATTGACAAGTAGGAGAAACTGATGTATGTTGGGGCATCCCAGTGACATTTAATTTAAAGTAATAATTATGTTGCCCCAATTTCCCAGGGCACCCTCAGCCTGTGAGCACAAGTGAAATCACATCAGTAGCAACAACTGAGGTTGCACTGGCTCAGACCCCATTGCTCATGCAGGACTTCAGCCCTGCACAGTGCTCCTTGGGAATTTGGGGGGAGTCTGTTGGGGACGTCTCCCCTGTGCATCTCTGGGATCCGCTGTTGCTGACAGGTGCCCTGGAGTCACTGCTGAAGGACAGGTGCCCTTGCAGTGCCAGGCCCTGCATTGTCTATGGTGACCTTTGCAGATCTCTCTGCTAGACGGTTCCCCAAATCTAACTTTTCTGGTTTCTTTGTAGAGCGTTTTTGCTCTTCATTGAACTTGGTGGGGACTCTCTGGGGACAATGTTGAACTAGAGGCTGGTCCTCAGAATTGCCCATCCTTTCTCTGGACAGCAGGAAGAAGTCAAGCTCCCTCATTCCTGGCCATGGATTCCCTTCCGATGAGTGCTCTTCTAGGAGCACCCTACTTCCTCTTTGAAAATAGGCTTCTGTTGTGCCCTCCCCACTCAGTTCATCAGGAAAGTCTGAAGTCCATGCTGGAATTCCTGCTAGAATAGAATATGCGCTCTTCTGCTGTAATGAGAACCCTACCCTCATTAAAGTACATGGGTAGGTCTGATCGCCAGGGAGGGACTCCTGTCCTTTAGGGTAGGGGAGACTCTTTTGCCCCGATTACTCCTGGAGCCCCTCATTCCTTCCCTCAACTTTGTTACTGTATTTGCTAAGGAGAAATTCTCACCAGCTCTCCAGGGCAGAAACTGCTGTTGCAAAACTCTTCGTCCACGCAAAGGCAATGGGATGCAACTCTGTGTGGCCTTGACCCCAAGAGGCCGTCCACGGGCTCTGGTTGGAGCCACAGGGTTGCCCAATCGCTGCAGGGGCTCTGGCAGAGCAGATGGGGACAGTGTGAATGCCTGTCTGGGGCCACAAATCGTGCCCTGGAGCCTGGGCAGAGCAGCTAATTGTCTGTAGTAGAGTGGAGTGCACACTTCTTCTGAAACAGTATTCTCAGAAGCACCACAATTAGGTGTCCAGTGAATGACATGCAACTTGTGTAACCCTTCTTGGATGGATGAGGGGACATGCTCTTACACCCCCTGCACTCCGTAGTAGTTCTCATAAACTGTTTTCATCAAAGTCTGGCTGATAGAGCACTGCACAGAGAGTCTCCTGAACTCAGCCCCTCTCTCCAGGCACTCAAAACCTAGGACAAGTCACCACAGTGGTTGGTAGGAGAGGACAGAGAGGCCCAAGTCCCCTCCCTGTGCCTCCTGCCCTGCCCACCAAACCCAGACACCCTGGGAGCAACCGGAACTCTCCCAGACTGCTGGTGGGAAGGTACAACATATAACCTCTCTGGGAAAGAGGTCAGTAGTTTCTTACACGTTAAACATGTAGCTGTCACAAGACCCAGCCATTTCATCTCTAGATATTTACCCAAGAGACATAAGTGTATGTCTACACAAAGGTTTGTTCACAGATGGTCACAAGAACCTTATTTGTGTATAGCCCCAAACTGGAAACAATCCAAATGCCCAACAACAGGTGAATGTATAAAAAGAAATTGGCATAACCATACAGTGGAATTCTACTCAATAATAAAATATTGTTGGCTGGGCGCAGAGGCTCACACCTGTAATCCTAGCACTCTGGGAGGCCGAGGTGGAGGAGTTCGAGATCAGCCTGAGTAAGAGCGATATTCTGTCTCTACTAAAAATAGAAAGAAATTAGCTGGACACCTAAAAATATATATAAATAATTAGCCGGGCATGGTGGCACATGCCTGTAGTCCCAGCTACCCGGGAGGCTGAGGCAGGAGGATCGCTTGAGCCCAGGAGTTTGAGGTTGCTGTGAGCTAGGCTGATGCCATGGCACTCTAGCCCGGCAACATAGCGAGACTCTGTCTCAAATAAAATGAAATAAAATAAAATAAAATATATTGTTGACATATATAATATGACAACATGGGTGAATCTCAAAATAATTATGCTGAGCGAAAGAAGGCGGGCAGTAACGAGTGCATACCATATGATTCCATTTACATAAAATTCTAGAAAATGCATATTAGTCGATGGTTCCTGGAAAGACACCAGTGGTTGCCTGGGTGTGGAGGGAGGGGCAGGAGGAAACTTTGTGGCTGATGAATGTTCATTATTGTGAGTATGGAGAGGGTTTCACGGGTGTATGTTAAGTTAAACTCATCCAATTGTATACTTTATTGGTGTTTATTATGTCAATAGTCCCTCGATAATATTGTTAAAAATAAAGCAAAACAGCCCAGGCGCAAGGTGACTCACGCCTGTAATCCTAGCCCTCTGGGATGCTGAAGTGGGAGGATCATTTGAGGCCAGGAGTTAGAGACCAGCCTGAGAAAGAGGAAGACCCCATCTCTACAAAAAAATAGAAAAATCAGCCAAGCATGGTGGCCTATGCCTGTAACATTCCCAGCTACTCGGGAGACGGAGGCAGGAGGATCTCTTGAGCCCAAGAATTTGAGTTGGCAGTGAGCTATGATGACGCCACTGCTCTCTAGCTGGGATGACAGAACAAGACTCTGTTTCCAAAAGAGAAGAAAAAAAAAAAAAAAACCACCAAAATAAAACAACACAAATACAGCCTTCTGAAGCAGACTCCAGACAGGAAGCTACTGAAGAACCCAAGACCCAGCAGGCTTCGCCCCTCACGTATCGGGAAGGGTGGGAGCCGCAGCTGAGTGAGGGGGTGCAGAGGAGAGAGGCTGGAGCTGCCGGGGTCTTGCTCACAGCATGTGTGTGCTGTGCTCAAAGTCCCTCAAAGGGACTTTAGAGAGGATGGAGCCCGACTTTGTTAAGATAGAGACAGAGAAAAAGCCTCTAGAGCCGAGGGCTGTGCCACGTCACCCGGCTCATCAGGGTAGACGCAGGGCTGGGACCCGTCTCCTGCCTGCCAGTCTGGCTCTTCCCTCTCTGCACACTACTGTCTGCCTGCACGAGGGCTTTGCTTTGGACCGCCAGCTTCTAGAAGGCAGGACTGGACAGAATAGAGGGCCGGGGAGAGCCGAGGGCAGGAGTGGATTGGGTGGGGTGGGCTGCTGTGGTCAGGTGACCCGGGCAGCCACTCCCTGGGCGCAGGGTGGGCAGCAGCACTCTCTCTTCTTGGAACCCGCAGAGCAGGCGTGGCAGAGCAGGTCTCCGCAGAGCCTGTGGAGCAGAGACAAGGAAGACAGAGGCCTCTGCAGCTGGGGTCATGGAATTCCAGCACCTTCATGTCTCCCTCAGGTGCCAGTTTCTCATGTCCCAGCAGAATGGCCCTTGGTCTGTGTCAGGGGGTCTCCCCTCTCCCGAAGGGTCTCCTGATGTCCGACCCCCGCAGAGCCTCCACCTTCAAATGTCAGCTTCTCCCAGGGGGTCCCTTTCCTCTCCCGCTGCTTGTCCTGCCCCCATGATCACAGAGGAAGGCGGGGAGCAGCTTCTCCTGCGCGGGACCTCTCTTCCCAGACGAGGGGCCCGTTCATCAGTTTGTTCCTTGAAGAGGAGCACCGTCCGCCCTGCAGAGCCCACTCCTCCTCTGACCCCCTTCCGCTGTTCTCGTTCGTGACTCTGGTTAGTGTTGGAAGCCAGACGCGGTAAACTGAGTGGCCCGCTTTCAGTGGCGTCTCATGAACCCCCAGTTACCGTGTCCCCCCGTCCCTAGGTGGGAAGGGGACCGTGAGCTGGTGGAAAGCGGGACGTGCCAGAGCAGGGATTCTGGGCTCTCCTCATTACCTGCATGGATACCGCCGAGACAGCCGGCCGAAGATCTTGCCGCAGCCCACGCAGCACCCAGCGGCCACGGAGGAGAGATGCTGGAGCCTCTGCCACTGGCGGTCCTTCTCCCTGGTGGGAGGACGGAGGGCGAGACACACACAGACGGGCAGGGAGAAAGATGGAATCGACCCAGAGAGACACAGAGGGACAGCAGCAGAAACACAGAGATGACAAGAGGAAGAGACAGAGAGTGGCGAGGGAGTCACCCACAGACACACCGAGAGACAAAAAGAGACAGAGAGACAGACAAACAAGGACAGGGAGGCAGAAAGACAGAGAGACAGCAATGGAGAGGGACTCCAAGAGGGACAGAGAAAGACAGTCACTCAGAGAGAGAAAGAAAGCCAGGGAGTTGGCAAGGGTGACAGGGAAAGGAGAAGGAGAAAGAACCATGTAGAGGGAGAGAGACACACAGAGACAGAGAAGACAGAGACGGAGAGAGACAAATGCAGAGACAGTGAGAAACACACACAAGAGGTCAGGATGGTGACATTCAAGTTCACTTTGCCCAATGTAACCTTGACTCCCATTCTGAAATGCAATGATGCCAGCATCCCTTCCCTTCAACTCTCCTTCCTCCACCTCCTAACTTGGCATCTATTCCCACAGCATCCAACATGGTAGCCACTAGCCACATGTGGCTTTTTAAACTTAAATTAATTGAAATTAAAGAAAACGAAACTTCAGTTCCTCAGTCACACCAGCTTCATCTCTACATGTGACTAGTAGCTACCACACAGGACAGCACAAGTGTGGAACATTTTCATCTTCATGGAACATATCCATCTTCATAGAACATTCTATTGGATTCCATACTATACTTAATATTGTTTATGAGGTAACATCATGTTCTGCAATTACAATTGCCTTCTGTCATTGAAAAAAACCAGTGAATAGTATTTACATTATTAGATAATATATATACATTGCCCAGAGGGCCAAAATGTATTCTAAACATTTCCCTTCTTGGAAGGCTTTTGTTTTTCTAGGGGTTCCTAGTGTCCTTCATTTGTTACTTGCATTACTTGCTTTTAATATATTACTTTCCCCCAAATTCTTCGTCGTGTTAGGCATTCTGGTGATTCGCCTTCTCCCAGAGACCTTCCTCCTTGGCCCTGGGTATTAATACTTCTGCTTCAGTCTAGGTTGCCTGCCCCGGGGCTTGCTGCCCACTTGTCATTTTAGGAATTCCCTTTTCTTCTCTCCTAGGCTAGAGCTATTGTTTCCTGAATTCCACATCTTCTCCTTTCTTGGGTTACTTCCCTGTTTTTCTGGAGCACATCCTCAACTAACTTCTTAAGAAAGGTTGTGTGGGAGATGAATTTTCAGAAACCTGTCTGAAAATGTCTTTACCCCATCACATTCCCCACTTAATTCATGGTTTGGACGTGGAATTCTATGGCAAAAGTCAGCTTTTCTCAGAACTTAAAAAGTATTGCACCATGGACTCTTGGCATGAGT
Organism: Microcebus murinus; assembly: GCF_040939455.1. NCBI lineage: Eukaryota > Metazoa > Chordata > Mammalia > Primates > Cheirogaleidae > Microcebus > Microcebus murinus. The sequence goes on along the minus strand of NC_134111.1, from coordinate 88,614,865 downwards.
TGGATTTGGCTTCTTTTATAGATGACTTGTCTTTTCCTACAGATAATTTTAGGCTATTCTTGTTATCTTTACTCAAGTTTCACAGTGATGTATCTAGGTCTGGGTTTTGATTGTTTTGGTTTTTATTTTTTGTGCTGGTCATTCAGTGAAATCTTTATATCTGAAGATCAGTGTCCATAAGAGCTAGGAAATTCTCCGACTTTTCTATGTTATATTTTATCTGATAAGCTCCTCAATTTTATTTTCTTTCTATGGAACTTCTTTCACTTGGAGAGGAACTCCTAGACTGATTCTTTTTTTTTTTTTTTTTTTTTTTGAGACAGAGTCTCACTTTGTTGTCCAGGCTAGAGTGAGTGCCGTGGCGTCAGCCTAGCTCACAGCAACCTCAAACTCCTGGGCTCGAGTGATCCTTCTGCCTCAGCCTCCCGAGTAGCTGGGACTACAGGCATGCGCCACCATGCCCAGCTAATTTTTTATATATATATCAGTTGGCCAATTAATTTCTTTCTATTTATAGTAGAGACGGGGTCTCGCTCTTGCTCAGGCTGGTTTTGAACTCCTGACCTTGAGCAATCCGCCCGCCTCGGCCTCCCAAGAGCTAGGATTACAGGCGTGAGCCACAGCGCCCGGCCTAGACTGATTCTTTGTCTCCAATTTTTTCTCTCATGACTCCCATCTCTGCTTTGTATTCTACTTCCTGAGAGACTGCCTCATCTTCCTCTTCCAACCCTTGTAGTGAATTAAAAAAAATCAGTGATCATATTTTTAATTTCCAAGAACGTTTCTCATCTTTTGATAGTTATTTTTCACAGCATCTTATTTCATGGAAGACAGATATTTTTGTTTCTTTGTTTATCTTAATCTACCTCTTTTGTGTTTTAGACTCCCTCAAATGTCTGGGGATCCTGGGTTGCCATTTCATGTTTAAAAAAGAGGCAATAAAAGCTGATTGGAGCTCTGAGTAGTGGAAGAATATGGTTGATTAGCGGCTTCCCTTTAGGGGGAAGTGGTCAGGGAGCTGCCTGCTACATTAGACTTTCAAATGTCAGGACAAACTGGTCTTTTATTTGGGACATCAACTAAATTGCTTTAGAGAAAGACCTTTCTTGGGAGATAGGCCCCTGACTGCTGGATATCCTGTAGGCCCCTATGCAATTTGTATGCTGTGTGTCCTTGGGGACCAAGTCAGCCTCTTTGACCCTCGGTTTCCTCATCTGTAAAAATTGGGGATGCCAGCAGAGGTCAGCTAAAAGAAGCAGATGAGTTAAAATATATAAAAGGTCTAGAAGCCTGCTTGAGAGTTGCTAGTGGCATGGAATTTTCACGCCCTGCCCTCTACATCCCTTCCCATCCCCCCTTCTGCTCCCCACCCCACTGTCCCCATCCTTACTCAATCAGTTCCAAGACCCGCCTCTTCATGGCCTGGACCAGGTCCCGCTGGCCTCCCAGCTCCTCCTGGTACATGGCGTCCCTCCTCTTAGCCTCCTGCTGCTTCTGCTCCAGCTGTGCCTGCAGCTGGGCTCTCTCCCCCTGACACCTGGGCACAGTAGGAAGAGCAAGCCACGAGGCGGGGAGCTCAGCACTTGAGACTGAGCTAGGCTGGGCCTCTGCCTGGCAGGGGTCCCCCAGGGCGGGGAGCTGGTGGTGCCCCCTGCAGCTCAAGTCCACACACACACAGCACAGAACACACACATAGCATAACACACACCTAACACAGGCAACTGACACACAACCCAGCACACGGCACAACACATACACGCAACACAACACACATAAGACAACACATAAGACACATATAACACAACACTCACAAGATGCAACATACACATAAGGCATACACAGAACACAACACACACATACAATATAACGCAACATGCGTACAATGCACCCACGTGTACACACACACAATGCACACGCCGCACACCAAACTGAGCACTGTGTGAGGTCTCACACCTACACGCTGACTCCTCACCAACCATTCAGAGACATGAAAAATGAAAACAGGGCCATCTCGAGTGCCCCTTTAGAGGGGACGAGCCAAGGTTTCCACTTTTCTCTTTGTTTTTCTTCTAAAAAATATTTCCATTTTAAAATGTGATTTTCGTTGCAGGTGTGCTCCTGATCACGGCAGCTCTCAGGAGGGAAGGAGGCTGCCGGCAACCCAGGCTGGACAGGCTCGCCCGGCTGGGAACAACTGTGTGTGCAGAGGGAGCAGCGTAGGATTAGGGGGATTTTTTGCTTTGAAATATTTTAAAAAGTTATGTTACATTGTCTCTTCAATTAAAGAAAGTAATATTAAAAATATGGCTTTCTTAAAATTTTATTTTAGTTTTGGCCTTGGAACCTCCTCAGCTCTATTTTTATCTTTCCTTTTTGCCTTTAGTGGTTTTCGAGAAGGTTCCAAGAAGCCTACTAGACAGGACATAAAGAGGTCCCAGCCTCTTACACCACGGCTGGGTGGGGAGGGCGCTGTGATGGCGTCCGGCACCGCAGTGGGGGTCCCTGCGCTCTGGGCGTGTGCACGTGTGTGTGCGCGTGTGTGCACGTGTGTGCGCGTGTGTGCGTGCAAGTGCCCTTGGGCATGAACGTGTTTGAGGGGAGGAGGCTTGCGACGGGCTTGACAATGAATCAAGCAATTGGTTTTGAAAACACTGCCATTTAGCGTGCTGTAGGGAAGAAAGCTGGGGGGCTCCTGAAAGGGAACTGGCAGCAGTAGCCACTGACCTTCCAAAGAGGCCAGTCACTGCGGCCTTGAGAGCCTGCTGGCGCTCAGGCGCGGATCAGGGCCATGCTTTGACTTTTAATGAACGTTCTAGTCTTCAGCCTCCTCATTTCTTAGCTGCTGACTTTAATTTTCCCGAGCCAGTTTACTTGCCCATTGATCCCGGGTCCTTTTGTGACTGCTAGGGTGCACGTGTGTGTCTTTGGGGTGGGGGGGCAGCACTTACTTAGCACCTACTGTGTGCCAGTGGCTGTCTGGGTGCCAGGAATAGAGCAGTGCCCATGACTCCTGTGGACGTTGCAGCGAGTTTGGGGCAGTGGTCAAAGCAAGTGACAGACCAATAAAATAATTAAACTCAGGGTTATGACAGTGACAAAGGAGGGCTGGAGACAGAGACCAGAGAAGGTGTGCAGGGAAGGCTTCTCAGACAAGGTGACGTGGACGCAGACCTGAAAGACGAGAAGTCAGCCACGTGGAGCCAGGCAGGGCACATACAGAAGTCTGCCAGTTGGAAAGAACTGGGCTGGTTTGAGGAACTGAAAGAAGACTAGAGATCTGGAAGGCCATGCAGGGCCGCGGGGAGTGGGGAAGGCAAGAGAGGAGCGGGGAGGTGGCAGGGCTGCGGGGAGTGGGGAAGGCAAGAGAGGAGCGGGGAGGTGGCAGGGCCTGCTCTGTCCTCCGGTGGCAATGGAAGAGTGCATTTTAATCTCGGTGCGATGGGAAGACACTGGAGTGTTGAAGCAGGGGGTGACAGAGGCTCCTAGTGCAGGAGAGGACATGGAAGGAATTGGTGTTTTGTGGCCTTGTTCCTATAGTTTTCACAATGTTATGAGACAGGTAATATAATCCTCATTTTCCAAGAGAGAAAAGTAGAGCCTCAGAGAGGGAGTGACACTTGCCCAAGGTCACACAGTTTGATCAGTGGAAGAAGCAGAAATCTGGACTCAGGCTTGTTCAGCTTTTAACTTCTGCTTCCCCACGTCTCCATCCACACAGGGCCCTGATCGCCAGCGATCTCTGGCACCAGGGCCAAGTGGGCAGCAGGTGGGAGAGAATGATGGGTCCCCATAGCCCCTGCGGGCCTCGGAGGAGCTCCGCGCTGCCGTCCAGGGGGTGGGGAGATGTGGTGTTGCCTAGTTCCCCATCCTGAGGGCCTCTTTGGTTTGTGTCAGTCCTAATCTCCTTTGCTTGGCAGTCTTACCCGGGGCAGAGGAAACCCCCTGCTTGGACAGATGGCCCGCAGAGCATCTGTGCTGGGAGGGGGAACCTTAGCGATCACATCATCTGCTTCCACTCACTGGAGACCTGAGGCCCAGATAGGGGAGGCCACTGTCTCAGGGGCCTGCAGCCAGAGAGCCATGAAATGGGTGTTGGAACCATGTCTCAGTCCAAGTCCGTTTTCATAGCCCTGCAGGTCTGCCCTGGGGCTTCCTCCTGCAGGTCAGCTGCCCCTTGCCTCTGCTTTTAGCCTGGGCCCTGTTTGGGGGCCTTCATGGTCCCCCCTCAGTTTGTCCTCCAAACTGCGGCCTGAGTGAGCCTTTTGAACACCAATGTCAGACTGAGAGACTCACCTGCTGCAACCCTGACCTAGCCTCCTGTGGCATGGAGAAGAATCCCAGAGTCTCACTTGGCCTTCAGGGCCCCTGGCTACTGCTCGGTCCCTCTCTCCCCTGCTCAGACATTCCCGAAGCCTCTGGCCTGCTTGTCCCCAAGCCGACATCTTTTGGGCCTTTGTCTTTGCCGTTCCCCTGGCCAGCAGTGCCCCTCTCTAGATATTCATGCATGGTCCCATGTCTTGCATGGTTGGGACTTCTGCTCAAATGTCACCTCCTTGGAGATGCCTTCCTAGACCTCAAGTCTGAATGACTATCCTGCCTTTATGCCCTTCCCCAGCTGTATTTTTCTCCAGAGCACCTACTACTACCTGACATGTATTTCCAGTTTATCTATCGTCTGTCTCCCAGGGCACGTAGGGCAGACTGTGCCTGCTTTATTCATGGTTGTACACGCCCCGCCCATCACCCTACTCACGGCCATAGTAGAGGCACAATAGGTATTGCTGAAGAATGAATGGGCTCTGCGGCACTCGAGATGCCTGTCACCAGCTGGAAACCCAGGGTCCCTTTTCCTGGGAGTGAGTGTTGTCCTTAGCTCCCTGGATCCTAGGAGTGAGGGGAGCATGTTCTCTTCCCAGCCTCAGGGGCAGCTATATTCACATTCTGACACTTCCCAAATCCGTCTCCCACTAGTACTTCCTTCCTGAACCCCACACCCAACTGCTCACCCCGCAGCCCCACTCGGGTGTCTAACAGGTGCCTTGAACTTGACACGTTCAAATCTAAGCTCTGAACTTTCCCCATAAACCTGCCCTCACACTGCCTCCCCACTTGGGTTAATAGTGACTCAGCTTTCCACTGGATCACATAGAAAATTCGGGTCATTCTTGACTTCTGTCTTTCTCTCAGACCCACATCCAATCCCTGAGGAAGCCCCACTCTGGAATTTATCCAGCATCCAGCAGCTTCTCCTTCCTCCATTGCCTCCAGCCCAGTCAGGCCCCTTCGACCTCCCCCAATGGTGGCCGCAGCCTCCTCCCTGGGCTCCTGCACCTGGCTTGCCCGCCTGCAGGCTAGCTCCACAGGGCCTTTGAAAACATAAGTCAGTCTGGAACAGACCAATCTATAGAGACAGAAAGTGAACTGGTGGCTGCCTATGGCTGGGTAGGGGTCGGGGCTTGGAGATGGTGACTGCTAATGGGTACAGGATTCTCTCTGGGTTGATGAAAATGTTCTGAAATTGATTGTAGTGATGGATGCATAGTACTCTGAATATGCTAAAGACCTTGAATGGTTAAAAATTTTAAAAAGCATATATACATATATGTGCCATTAAAAAAACCTCAGATCTTGTCCCTCCTCTGCTCAGAACTTTCAATAGCTCCTATCTTACTCTGAGTCAAAGCCAAGGTCCCTTCAATGACCCACCAAGCTCTCCCTAACCTGGCCTCCATTGCCTGACCTTTTCCTACATCCTCTCCCTCCTTTACTCCACTGGGGCCAGAATTGCCTCCCTGTTTCTAGAACTTGCCATGCCCATTCCCACCTCATGGCTTTTGCTCTTGCTGTTCTCTCTGCCTGGAACATCTTCAAATGTCTCACTCCTCACTCAGTAAAGATTCAGGGTTTACTTAAACAACATCTTTTTGGGGAGGCCTTCCCCGGCCATGCCACCTTATTTAAAATAACACCCCTGAGATCAATTCAGCAAGAGGATATAACAATTGTGAATATGTATGCAGCTGATATCAGGGAACCCGGATATATAAAGCAAATATTATTAGAGGTAAAGAGAGAAAGACTCTAATACCATGATAGTTGGCTTCAACATTCCACTTCTAGTGCTAGACAGATGATGTAGACAGAAAATCAACAAAGAAACATCAGACTTAAACCACCTTATAGACCAAATGGACCAGACAGACATCTACATAGCATTTTATCCAACAGCTATAGAATATACATTCTTCTCATCAGCACATGGAACATTCTCCAGGATGGACAACATGTAAGGCCACAAAACAAGTCTCAACAAATTTAAGAAAATTGAAATTGTACCAAGTATCTTCTCAGAGCACAATGGAATAAAACTAGAAATCAGATACAAGAAGAGCTCTGAAAACTGTACAATGACATAAATTAAACAATATGCTCCTGAACACCAAATGATTCTATGAAGAAATTATTATAAAAAGGAATTCCAATAATTTTGTGAAACAAATGAAAATGGGAACATAATATACCAAAACCCATGGCATACAGCAAAAGCAGTAGTAAGAGGGAAGCTTATAGCAATAAACACCCCCACCAGAAAAGCAGGAAGATTTAAAATAAACAATCTAATCTTGCACCTCAAGGAACTAGAAAAGTAGGAACAAACCAAACCCAAAATTAGTAGAAGGAAATAAATAATAAAAATCAGAACAGAACTAAACAAAATAGAGACCAAAAAAATATACAAGAATCATTAGAGATTATTATGAATAGTTATATACTAATGAATTGGAAAAACTAGAAGAAATTGATAAATTTCTGAATGCATATAACTTACCAAGATTAAACCTAGAAGAAATAGGAAACCTGAAGAGACAAACAATGAGTAATTAGAATGAATCAGTAATAAAAAGCCTCCTAACAAACAAACAAACAAAGCCCAGGACTACATGGCTTTAATTCCTAATTCTACCAAACTTTTAAAGAATGAACACCAATTCTTCTCAAACTATTACAAAAAATTGAAGTGCATGGAATTGTCCCTAATTCATTCTATGAGGCCAGCATTACCGTAATGCCAACCCCAGATAAAGACACAACAGAAAAAAATTTTACAGGACAATATTCCTGATGAATATAGTTGCAAAAATCCTCAAATAAATATTAGCAAACTGAATTCAGCAACACATTAAAAAGATAATGCATCATGATCAAGTAGGATTTATCCCAGAAATGCAAGGATGGTTCAATAAATGCAAATGAATAAATGCGATACATCTCACCATGAGAATGAAGGACAAAAACCATATGATCATTTCAATAGATGTAGACAAAGCATTTAACAAAATTCAATATCCCTTCGTGATAAAAACTCTTAACAAATTAGGCAAACCCACAGTTAACATCATACCAGACAGGGTAAAGCTGAAAGCCTTTTTTCTACGAACTGGAACAAGATAAGAATGCTCATTTTCACCACTATTATTCAATATAGTACTGAGAGTCCTACCCAAATTAATTAAACAAGGAAAGAAATAAAAGGAGGTCAGAATTTTCCTCTTTGTAGACAATTTGATCTTTTAAATAGAAAAACCTGAAAGCTCTATCAAAAATCTCTTAACAAATTCAATAATGTAGCAAGGCACAACATGAACACACAAAACTCAGTAGCATTTCTACTATATTTCTCACAAAGAAATTGAGAAAGCAATCCCATTTATAAGAGATAAAAATTAAAATATTTCAGAATAAATTTAATGAAGGAGGCGAAAGATCTCTACAATGAAAACTCAAAATGCTGATGAAAGAAATGAAAGAGGACACAAAAAAGGAAAAAAATATCCCATACTCATGGATTGGAAGAATTAATATTGTTAAAATGACCATGCTGCCCAAAGAAATCTCCAGATTCACTGCAATCTCTATCAAAATACCAGTGATATTCTTTACAACAATAGAAAACATAATCCTAAAATTCACATGGAGACAGAAAAGACCCTGAATGGCTAAAACAATACTGAGTAAAAAGAACAAAGCTGGACATACCACACTACCTGACTTTAAAATATACCACAAAGCTGTAGTAACTCAAATAGCATAGTATTGGTATAAAAACAGACACATAGATCAGTGGAACAAAATAGAGAACCCAGAAGTATATGCATTTATTTAAAGCCAATTGATTTTCAACAAAGGCACCAAGAACACACATTGGGAAAAGAATAATCTCTTTAATAAATTGTGATGGGAAAATTAGCTATCCATAGGCAGAAGAATGAAACTAGACTCCTATCTCTTGCCATATACAAAAATCAAATCAAAATGGATTAAAGATTTAAATGTAAGACTTGAAACTATGTAAGTACTAAAAGAAAATAAGGGAAATGCTTTATTTTTTTTTCTTTTTTTTCTTTCATTTTTTTTCATTTTTTTCATTTTTTTTCAACTCCATGTTCCCCCATTCACAATACAGACCAGGCACAGGGCCTGGGCTGGGGTGTACATGGGGTAGCTTTACTCTGCCTCCTCTTTCTATACAGGCAGCGTAAGAACACAGCCTGTGGTAAGAACTGGGAGGCCTGGGGAAATGCTTTAGTACATTGGTCTAAGCAAAGATTTTATAGGTAATACTTCAAACAGGCAGCAAAACCAAAAATAGACAATTAAGGGGGCCAAGATGGCAGACTAGAAGTAGCCTACACAATGCTACTCTTATGGAAAGAATCAAAAGTGGTGAATAGGCTGGGCATGATGGCTCACACCTGTAATCCTAGCACTCTGGGAGGCTAAGGCCGGAGGATTGTTTGAGCTCAGGAGTTCGAGACCAGCCTGAGCAAGAGCAAGACCCTGTCTCTACTAAAAATAGAAACAAATTAGCCAAACAACTAAAAATAGAAAAAATTAGCCAGACATGGTGGCATGTATGTAGTCCCAGCTACTTGGGAGGCTGAGGCAGGAGGATAGCTTGAGCCCAGGAGTCTGAGGTTGCTGTGAGCTAGGCTGACATCATGGCACTCTAGCACAGGCAAGAGAGTAAGACTCTGTCTCAAAAAAAAAAGTGGTGGATAGATATTCACTTTTGGATTGACCATCTAAGAGAGAGCACTGGGTATCAACACAGAGGTGGCAAGAGTGAAGTGAAGAAAAGATAAGTGGGACGACTTGCTCAGCAGCATTGGGAGGTACTTGGGGAAGATGTCCACACATGGGGAAAGGACAGAGGAGAGAACCTTGGGGCTCCACACTTGCCCTGAAACACTACAACTAGACCTGTGGGAGGGCCCCTCCAACACAGCAGGCCTGTGGACTGATACAGAGGCCTGGAGGCTGTAGGGTGGTATTGCTCTTGAGAGAAGGCACAACTGGCATGCAAGCCCTGTGTGCTGCTGCTGGTGCCATTGTGACATCCCAGCCCCAGAGCACTATGTCTACTCAAGGGTGAGACCCATAGCTGCTACCTGCCCTTTGCCTCTAGTGGGTGGGGAGGAAGTGAGGCATCCTGGTGCTTATGCATTCCCCATGGGCATCTGCTATTTGCACCCACCACTGCCTCTGAGGAGTAGGAGACTATGGAACCAGTGCCCACTGCTGTGGCCTGGGTGACCTTGCTCAGTCACATCTTCTGTGGGACCTACATTGAGCAGGTGCTTGTAGCTCCACCTCATCCTGCACATGCACCTCATTCTGCAGGCTCACCCTGCTCAGCACATGTGCCTTGCCCCATAGTCCTGCCCTGCCACAGTGGCCCTGTGACAACCACATGGGATTGGAGGAGACACAGCAGAGCAGCAGGTTTAAAGGCTTACAATGCATCTGCCCCTCTCCTTCATGTTCAAGCTTCTTGAGTAGGATTCAAACATGTCATCCAGGGGCCCATGCCCATCTTTTCCAAGCAACAGAGGTCCCAAAAGAGGAGAACAAGTGTTTCATAAAACTATCTGTTTTGTGCTGAGAGAAGAAGCTTAAGACAAGAAGGAACCAACACCAGAACTCTGGCAGCATGAAATAACAGGCTGTCTTGACACCCCTAAAGGATCAAAAGAGCTCTCCAGTAATGAACTCCAACCAAAAAAAAAAAAATCAATATGACAGATATGGAATTCAGATTATAAATGGCAAGTAAAATAAATGGAATTGAGAAGAAGGTAGAAAACCAACACAAGGAAACTTAAAAAATTATTCAGGACAGGAATGAAATATTCACTGAAGAGATAGGTAACATAAGAAAAGATATAACTGAACTTAAAGAAATGGAAGTGTTATTTAGGGAATTTCAAAATACATCAGAAAGTTTAAGCAACAGACTAGACCAAGCAGAAGAAAGAATTTCAGAGCTTGAAGACAAGGACTTTGAATTAACCCAGTCAGTCAAAAATGTAGAAAGAATAAAGAAGAATGAACAATCACTGAGAGAAACATGAGACTATGTAAAGCAAGCTAATATAAGAATCACAGGTATCCCTGAGGGAGAAGAAGAAAAAGCAAAAAGCATGGACAACCTATTTGAGGGAATAATTGAGGAAAACTTCCCTGGTATTGCTGGAGATTTAGATATCCAGATACAAGAGCATCATCAAACACCTGGAAGATTCATAGCAAATGGGATATTACCAAGGCACATAGTCATTATTCTATCCAATGTCAATATGAAGGAGAAAATCCTACAAGCTGTGAGACAAAAGCAACAAGTTACTTTCAAAATAAACCCATCAGACTAACAGCAAACTTCTCAGCAGAGACCTTACAAGTCAGAAGGGATTGGGGTCTCATTTTCAGTCTTCTTAAACAGAATAACTGCTGGAAAAGGATTTTGTATCCTGCAAAGGTAAGTTTCATAAATGAAGGAGAAATAAAGTATTTCCCAGACAAGTACACACTACAGCAATTTGTCACTAGTAGACATGACCTACAGGAAATACTTAAAAGTGCTCTATACATGAAACAGAACAATTGATCCCCACCAATGTAAAAACATTTGAAAGTTAAAGCTCATAACTCTTAAAAAAAAAGTAACATAAGGGAGAAAACATGGCAACTAGGTATCACTGAACATGACAAACAGAATGGTATCTCCATATCAATACTAACATTGAACATAAACGGTCTTAACGCTCCACTTAAAAAATATAGGCTGGCTGAATGGATGAAAAAACACAACCCAAATGTATGCTGTCTCCAAAAACCCATCTAACTTGCAAGGATTCTCATAGACTCAAGGTAAAGGGACGGAAAAAAATATTCCACACAATGGAAGCTGACAGTGAGCAGAAGTAGCAAAGACAAAGAGTGTCATTATACAATGTTAAAGGGAGAAATTCAGCAAAAAGATATATCATGTGTGTGTGTGTATATGCACCTGGTGCTGAATGATCCTTGTGTCAATGATGACATTAAGATGGAAATCAAATAAAAAATTTTTTTGGATTGAAACAACATAGATGATGCAAGCTTTGTAAATCTATGAGATACAGAAAAAGCAGTGCTAAGGAGGAAGTTCATAGCCTTATATGCTTCCATCTGTCATTTTATAGAAGGACCACAAATTAATGATCTAATCTTACCTTAAGGAACTAGAAAAAGAAGAACAAACCAAACCCAAAGCTAGCAGAAGACAGGAAATAACAAAGCTCAGAGCAGAACTAAATGAAATGGAGACCAAATAACAATACAAAGAATCAAGAAAACAAAAATTTGGTTCTTTGAAAAGATTAACAAAATTGATAGACCACTAGCTAGATTAACCAGAAATGGAAGAGAAAGAACTAGAGTAAGGTCAATCAGAAATGAAAAAGAAGACATTCCAACTGATACAATAGAAATACAAAATATCATCCATGACTGCTATCAAAATCTTTCTGCACACAAACTGGAATATCTAGAGGAAATGTATAAATTTGTGGACACACACAACCTCCCAAGCTTGAATCAGGAAGAAATAGAAATCCTAATAGACTAATAATAAGTAGCAAGATTGAACAAGTAATAAAAAGTATCCTCTGCCCTCACTCCCAAAAGCCTCAGACCAGATGGATTCATAGCTGAATTCTACCAGACATGCAAGGAGGAACCAGCACCTATTCTACTGAAACTGTTCTATAACATCAAGAAGGAGGGAATCTTCCCTAACTCATTTTACAAAGCCAGTGTCAACCTGGTACCAAAGCCAGGAAAAAACACAATACATAATAAAAACTATAAACCAATATCCCGCATGAACACACATGCAAAAATCCTCAACAAAATATCAGCAAACCAAATCCAATAGCACATCAAAAAGATAATTCACATGATCAAGTGGGTTTCATCCCCAGGAATGCAAGGATGATTCAACATATGCAAATCAATAAATGTGACTCATCACATAAGTAGAAGCAAAAACAAAGACTACACAATCATCTCTGTAGATGCAGAAATAGCATTTGATAAAAAACAGCACATCTTCATACAAAAATCCCTCAACAAACTGGGCATAGAAAGACCATACCTCAAAATAATAAAAGCCAGATATGATAGACCCACAGCCAACATTATACTGAATAGGGAAAAGTTGAAAGCATTCTCCCTAAGATCTGGAACAAGACAAGGATGCCCATTGTCACCACTTGTATTTGACATAGTACTGGAAGTCATAGCCAGAGCAATCAGGCAAGAGAAAGAAATAAAGGCATCCAACTCATGAAAGAGGAGGTCAAACTATCCTTGTCTGCCAATGATATGAGCTTATATCTAGAAAACCCTAAAGATTCCACCAAAAGACTCCTAGAACTGATAAATAAGTTGAGAAAAGTCTCAGGATACAAAATCAATGTACACAAATCAGTAGCATTTCTATATACTGTCATCATATTCTATATAATAATGGTCAAGCTGAAAGTTAAATTGAGAACTCGATATCATTTACAATAGCTACAAAGAAAATAATATGCCTAGTAATATACTTAACCAAGGTGGAAAAAGATCTCTACGAGGACAACTACAAAATACTAATGAAAAAAATCACAGATGACACAAACAGATGGAAAACATCCCACACTTGGGGTTTGAAAGACTAAACATTGTTAAAATGTCCATACTACACAAAATGATTTACAGAGTCAATGTAATTTCCATCAAAATACCAACAGCATTTTTCACAGGTCTAGAAAAAATAATCCTGAACTTCATATGGAACCAAAAAATAGGCCGAATAGCCAAAGAAATCCTAAGCAAAAAGAACAAATCTAGGGGCATCACATTACCTGACTTCAATTATACTACAAGACTATAGTAATTATAACAGCATATTACTGATATAAAGAGAGACACATATACCAATGGAACAGAACAAAGAACCCAGAAATAAAACCATATAGCTATGACCAACTCATTTTCTACAAAGAAGACAAAAACACTGGGGAAAAACACCCTATTCTATAAATGGTGCTGGGAAAACTGGATAGCCACATGCAGAAGAATGATACTGTATCTCTATCTCTCACCATATATAAAAATTAACTCCAGATGATTAAAGACTTAAAAGTAAGACCTGAAACCATAAAAATTCTAGAAGAAAACATAGGAAAAACTCTTCTAGACATTGGCCTAGGCAAAGAATTTATGAGTAAAATCCCAAAAGCAAATGTAGCAGCAGCAACAACAACAACAACAAAATGGGACTTAATTAAATTTAAAAGTTTCTATACAACAAAGGAAGTAATAAACAGAGTAAACAGACAACTTACAGAATAGGAAAAAATATTTGGAAACTATATCTGACAAAGGGCTAATACCCACAATCTACAAAGAACTCAGACAAATCAATAAGAAAAAAACAAATAACACTATCTAAAAGTGGGCAAAAGCATGACCAGAGTTTTCTCAAAAGAAAATCATATGACAAAATGCACAACATCACTAATTTTCAGGGAAATGCAAATTAAAACCACAAGGAGATACCACCTTACTCCTGTCAGAATGGCCATTATTATTATTATTATTATTATTATTTGAGATGGGATCTTGCTCTGTCTCCCTGGCTATAGTGTAGTGGCATCATCATAGTTCACTGCAGCCTCAAACTCCTGGGCTCAAGCGATCCTCTTGCCTAAGCCTCCTGGGTAGCTGGGACTGCAGGTGTGTACCACCATGTCTGGCTAATTTTTCTATTTTTGATTGAGATGGCAAATCACTCTTGCTTAGGCTGGTCTTGAACTCCTGGCCTCAAGTAATCCTCCTACCTTGGCCTCCCAAAGTGCTAGAATTAAAGTGCAAACCACTGTGCCCAGCCCAGAATGGCTATTATTATGAAGTAAGAAAGCAATAGATGTTGGTGTAGATTTGGTGAAAAGGGAATGCTTATACACTGTTGGTGGGAATGTAAACTAATAAAACTGCTTTGGAAAACAGTATGGAGATTCTTCAAAGAACTAAAAGTAGACCTACTGTTCATTCCCACAATCCCACTACTGGGTATCTATGCAAAATAAAAGAAGTCATTTGTAATAAAGACACCTGCACCTGAATGTTTATGGCAGCACAATTCACAATTGCAAAGCTATGGAACCAACTTAAGTGTCCAAAAACTGATGTGTGGATAAAGAAAATGTGGAATATATATACCATGGAGTACTACTCAGACATAAAGAGGAATGAAATAATGTCTTTTCAGCAACTTGAATGGAACTGGAGACCATTATCCAAAGTGAAGTATCTCTGGAATGGAAAAGCAAATACCACATGTTCTTACTCATAAGTGGAAGCTAAAGGATGGGTACACATGTTCATAACATGTTGTAATGGACATTGACAACTAAGAAATTGTGAGGGTAGGAGGGGGTGAGGGATAAAAAAATCTACCCATAAATTACAATGTATACTATTCTGATGATGGGTATACTTAAAGTTCTGACTTCAGCATGATATTATTCATCCATGTAACAAAAAACACTGATATCCCCTAATTTTTTTGGAAAAAAATAGACAAATGGACCTATATAAAACTAAAAAGTTTCTGCACAGCAAAGAAAACAA
Organism: Microcebus murinus; assembly: GCF_040939455.1. NCBI lineage: Eukaryota > Metazoa > Chordata > Mammalia > Primates > Cheirogaleidae > Microcebus > Microcebus murinus. Next base: position 88,599,865 of record NC_134111.1, on the reverse strand, counting down.
TCAAAATAGTGAAGTGACAACCTGTAGAATAGGAGAAAATACCTGCAAACTATACATCCAACAAGGGATTAATATCCAGAATATACAGAGAGCTCAACCCAACAGCAAAAATCCTAATAATCTCATTAAGAAATGAACAAAAGATCTGAATAGACATTTCTCCAAAAAAAGACATACAAATGGCTAACAAGTACATGAAAAAAGTGCTCAAAGTCACTAACCATCAGAGAAACGCAGATCAAAACTACAATAACATATCTGCTCACCCCAGGTAGCAGGGCTACTATCGAAAAGACAAAGAATTACACATGCTAGCGGGAGTGCAGATAAAAAAAGTACATGTGTTGTCAGTAGGAATGTAAATTAGAACATCTATTATGCAAAAGAGTATAGAGGTTTCTCAAAAAACTAAAAGTATAAGTTACCATATGATCCATATGATCATATGATCCAGCAATCCTACTACTGGACATTTATCCAAAGGAATGGATTTCAGTACATCGAAGAGACATCTGCACCCCCAAGTTTACTGCAGCACCATTCACAATAGCCAAGATATGGAATTAGCTTAAATGTCCATACATCAACAGATGAATGAATTTTTAAAATGTGGTGTGCATACACAATGGAATAAAAAAGAATGAAATCCTGTCATTCATAGCAACATAGATGAGCCTGGAGGATATTATGTTAAGTGAAACAGGTCAGGCACAGAAAGATAAATACTGCATGTTCTCACTTCATATGTGGTAGGTAAAAAAAAGTTGAGCTCCTAGAAGCAGGGAGCGGGAATTGTGGCTGTGAGAGGCTGGCAGTGGTTGACGGGGCGGAGGGTAGGGGGAGGTTGGTTAATGGGTACAAAATCACAGCTAGATAGGAGAGTAAGTTGCGCGTTCTATAGCACCGTAGGGTGACTATAGTCAAAAATAACTTAATGTATATTTGCAAGAAGCTGGGAGACTTTGAATGTTTCCAACACAAAGAAATGATAAATCTTCGAGGTGATGAATACGCTAATTACCCTGATTTGATCATTACACATTATATATGTGTATTGGAACATCACTCTGTGTAATTGTTACTCATCGACTAAAAATAAAAGAAAAAAAAATCGCTTCCGAAACACCCATTCCCCTTCCTTACTTTGTTTTGTCCGTAGAACTTATCCCAGTGTGTATTTCACAGTCTGTGTATTTCACTCACTTACCATAGTTATTGGCTGCCTCCTGCATAAGAATGTAAGCTTCCCGAGGGCAGGAATTTTTGTTGGTTTTCTCCATGAGAGTATTTCTTGTACTAGAACAGGCCCAGCTCAGAGTGGGTGTTTGGAGTGTTTGTGGAATGATTGACGAGTGACAGGTGGCAGGACGACAGCAATGAGACAAGGGCCCAGTGGAGGGAGCAGAGGGGCCGGGCTCCGTCTGTGAAGCCTCTAGCTGCTCCCTCTAGCACGTCAGGATCCCATAGAAGGTTCCTGAGTGGGCAAAGCCCCCATGATCCCCCATGGCATGAATCATCGCAATATTTGCCGAATACACTCAGCTGAGTGTAGGATAGGAGGAGCCCCTGGGCCTTTTTGAGTTGGTTTCTGGGCTCCTGGGCCTTGCTTACCCTGGTGAGCAGTCAACAGATTTCCCAGTGATTCAGGCTGAATCACAGCTTCTCAGGCTCTGTGGGAGTCGGACTGGTTCCTCCCTGGCCCTGGGCAGGTGTCAATCAGAAGAGAGAGAGAGAGAGAGAGAGCGAGAGAGAGAGAGAGGCAGGTGGGTAGATCGAGGCACCCAGAGACCAAGGCAGAGACCACAGAGAGGTTGAGTCAGGCCAAGGAAGATGTTTGCATGGAGGAGATACTCTATCAAATAAATGATGAAAGAGAAACTGAGAGACAGGTAGAAAGGTAGGGATAGACAATGCTCTCGCTCTGGGTCCTTGAGGTCAGTGTGATCATGGCAAATGCAGATGCTGGAGGGTGAGAGACGCTGAAGGAGAGAGACAGAGAGACTGAAATATAGGGACTCAAAATACTAGCTGAGCGGTAGTGTCTGGGGCCCTGGTTCTGGAGTCAGCTGCAGGGATCGAATCTCAGCTCCTCAGCCAGCTGACATTTGGTGAATTGGGTAGCATCTTTGAGCCTCGGCCTCCTTATCTATAAAGTGGGGGTTCTTATAGAACCTGTCTCAAGAGGTTGCTGTGCAGAAGCATCTACAACAGTGCCGGGGACACAGCAAGTGCTCAGTAAGTGGTAGCTGTGGTTAGGATCATCAGGAGGGTGGGAAGCTGTGTAATTGGCAACAAGCGAAGGAGAGACAAACAAACCCAGTGAAAGAAGCAGACAGAAAGTGATAAGGGACGAGTGTGGTGGGCCAGGGGGCAGAGCAGGTTGAAAAGAGAGAGAAGGGCCCAGAGGAGGCAGTAGAGGGAGGCAGGGGTGAGTAGGGAGGGCAGGAGGTGGGGCCTTCCCTGGGGCCACTGGGGCAGAAGCAGGGAGGAAGGGACTGGCAAAGGAGAGGGCTAGTGGAGCCCTGTGACCAGGGTCAAGGCTCTGGCCACCTCAGCACCCAGAGTTTTGTCCAGCGGCCTGGTGCGGGAGGGGCTCTGAAGACTCCGTGGGCTTGACCTTGACTGAGAGCAGGAGCCAGGGAGCACCTCTGCACCCACCTCTAGCAGTTGCCAGGGTTACCTGCGGAGCTGCTCCTGAAGTGCCTGCAGCTCCCCTTCCTGTCCCCTCAGCAGCTGCTCCTGGCGCTGGGCCAGCTCCTTGGCCTTCTGCAGTTCATGCTTGAGGCTCTGGAGGTGAAGGAGGGAGAACAGGGGCTGAGGGAGGAGGGCAGAGGTCCCAGGCCTCGGGCTGACCTGACTGACATCCCCATGAGACCCCAGGCCAGGCTCTGGGTGGAGGTCAGGACTCCTCGCTGGGGCTGGAATGCCTGGCTCTGTCCTGGCATTCCAGCCTGGGGGACCCTGGGGGAGCCTGGGGCCACCCTTTCTTCCTTCATTGGATGGAGTTACAAAGCCCCAGGACCTAGAAGCCTGGCTAGGGAGGAGGCCAAAGGAAGGCTCGGTAACAATCTTGGGGAACCTGGATAAGCATCTGCAGCAAGAGCAGCTTAGGTGGGGTCTGCAACTGTGAGCTTAGTTTTTGGGAAGAGACCTGCCACAAAGAGAAATACGGACCCTGAGAACACATGACTGCCCTGAAGAACTGTTGGGAACAGATCCTAAACTCAAATGCCTGCAAGGGCTGGGCAGGACTGACCAGTAAAGCGGGTCCAGTGTGAGGCAATAGGCAAAGGTGGGGACTGAAGAATTCATGGCTTTCAAAAGTCATCCTCAAGTAATAATCCTTGTAAGTCAATAAAAATTAATCTGCGGGCTGGAATGGCCCCTGGGCTACCACTGGAGACCCCTATGTGTGGGCCAGGTCAGAGGTGGGGATTAGACAGGTAAGGAGCTCAACTGCTCTCACCTTGACCACGTCCTGCAGGGCCACCTCAGCTTGCTCCTCCCTCCTGGCCACACCGGACACTCCTGTGTGCTCCTGTAGCTTCTCTGTGGTACAGCCTTCCTTTGTTCCCAGGGCCTGGAGGACCCAGGACTCCCCCAGAGTGCTCGGCTCCTCCTGCTCCTGCTTGCTCCCTGGCGTTGTTTCTTCTGTCACTCCTCTGGGGCTGGGGCCCAGCAGCCTCTGGGCATGACCCCACTCTGCTTCCCCTTCAGGAGTCCCCTCTGTGGTTCCCTGACCCTCTGCACCTGGCAGAAGCCCTCTGCGCTCAGCCTCCATCCCTCTCACCTCGCTCTGAGCCCCCTTGGCTCCCTGCGCCTGTCCCTGGGTGCTGGGTGTAGAGCTCTCCAGGAAGATTTCAATCCACGGGGCTCCCTCCTCCTGGTCCAGCTGAAGTTCCTCCCCCTCTGGTTCCCACATGCTCTGGGAGGGTCCAAGGCTCCTGGAATCTTCTCTCTTCTTTTCCAAAACGTGGGGAACATGCCTTTGTTGCTGGGACCCAGGGAGTCTCACCAACTGGTGTCCCCCAGGTGCATCTTGCAGACAGCCGACTTGACTGGCGTGTGGCTCGTCCAGCTGGACTCCTGTGGGACCTTCATATGCAGCTGGGATCTAGAGAGAAGCCCCCAGACCTGTCATCCCTCTTAGCACCAATTCGCTGACCTGGTGCATGGGAGAGAGGGCACAGCCTTAACCCAACAGGCTTGCTGCGTATGTGGATCCCACGCCCTCTCACTGGAAATTTTGATTTATCAAACCAGAAATCTGAATTTTAACAACACTCCAGGTGATCTGAGACCTAAGCTTTGATCTGGTGAGGCACAGCAGTCTGTCTCAATGTCCTTTCCTCCACTGCCCCCGGCCCGCGTCCTTCTCTCTCCTGCTCCTGGGTCTTCTGCATTGATTTGGTTTCCCCTAAGTTCCTCACTCCTCTCCTTTAATCCTTCCTCCTGAATTTGATTTTGTGTTTAAGTTTTCTCACTCACAAAATGGGAATAATAATACCTAGTTTGTAGGGTTGCGATGAAAGCTGAGATGGACTGGCACTCAGCTAAGAGTGACCTCTGTCAAGAGGCCTTCTCTGTGCCCCTATGTTCCTCTGTCCACGTCTGTGTCACTGCACTCAACATGTATTGCAATGTGTTTCTTTAGGGTCTGTCTCCACAAACAGACCTTGAACTCCTGCAAGCCAGAGTCCCAACAGTATCTGTACCTGGTGCCTAGAAGCTGATGGGTGCAAACTGTGCTTATGGAAAGATGATAACAACAATGATGGTGACCACAGCCTGCCTCGTAGTGAGTGTGTAGCCAGGAGCCTAGCTGTGTACAGCACGTGAGTTGTCTCAATTTACCCTAACAGTCATGCTATGAGGCAGGACAAGCAACTTGCCCAAGGACCAAGGTTAGCAAAAAGGGAAGATGAGTTTTGAACCAGGCAATCTGGCCCTTGAGTCTCTCCCTGGACTGAACTAGACATTTGCCGGTTGTCCTGTGCAGGGGACTCAGCAGGTGATCTCCCTCATCTGTTTTCTGCAACCTTCCAGTGACCCACCCCAGCCCCTCCTCTTCTCCTGGGCCCAGTGGCTCCTGCTAGTATTCCCTTTCTCCCCGGATATTCTATTCCCACCACCCTAGGAATAGGAGCCCTTTCCTCCTCTGCGGCAGGCCCCTGGTCCACACACTGGCCTCAGGCTCTATCTGTCCAGTTGGGTGAGGGCTCTCTGTATATTCAAAGGGGGAGACCCAGTTACTGCTCAACCTGGGGGTCCCAAAAAAAGGGGAAGAGGCAACTTAGAGTGATGGTGGGCAGAAGCACCTCCTTTGGGGCATCTTTGGTTTTCCTGGGTCTTCTTCCCTGGGTCTGGCTGGAATTGGAACAGCGTGATCTGAAAGTAGAACAGGCAGGGGCACTCTGGGCCTCTCTTCAGAGATGGGCTTGGTCCTTAGATGGAAGGTGTCCCATTTTTCCACCCCCACATCCATCCCAGCACCTTTCCTGCCTTGCTGCTGCCCACCAGCCCTCATGCATCCCATCCTCCATCCATGCATACATCCCATCCCAACATCTTACCCTCCATTCATGCATACATCCCACCTCAACATCCCACCCTCCATTCATGCATACATCGCATCCCAACATTCCACTCTCCATTCATGCATACATCCCATCCCAACATCCCACACTCCATTCATGCATACATCCCATCCCAACATCCCACCCTCCATTCATGCATACATCGCATCCCAATATTCCACTCTCCATTCATGCATACATCCCATTCCAACATCCCACACTCCATTCATGTATACATCCCACCCCAACATTCCACTCTCCATTCATGCATACATCCCATCCCAACATCCTACCCTCCATTCATGCATACATCCCATCCCAACATCCCACCCTCCATTCATGCATATATCCCATCCCAACACCCTATCCTCAATTCATGCATACATCCCACCCCAACATTCCACTCTCCATTCATGCATACATCCCATCCCAACATCCTACCCTCCATTCATGCACACATTGCATCCCAAGATTCCACTCTCCATTCATGCATACATCCCATCCCAACATCCCACACTCCATTCATGTATACATCCCACCCCAACATCTCACCCTCCATTCATGCATATATCCCATCCCAACACCCTATCCTCAATTCATGCATACATCGCATCCCAACATCCTACTCTCTATTCATGCATACATCCCACCCTCCATTCATGCATACATTGCATTCCAACATTCCACTCTCCATTCATGCATATATCCCATCCCAACATCCTACCCTCCATTCATGCATACATCACATCCCAACATCTTACCCTCCATTCATGCATACATCACATCCCAACATCTTACCCTCCATTCATGCATACATTCCATCCTAGTATCCTACCCTCCATTCATGCATACATCACATCCCAACATCCTACCCTCCATTCATGCATACATTCCATCCTAGTATCCTACCCTCCATTCATGCATACATTCCATCCTAATATCCTACCCTCCATTCATGCATACATTCCATCCTAATATCCTACCCTCCATTCATGCATACATCTTATCCCAACATCCTACCCTCTATTCATGCATACATCCTATCTCAACGTTCCACTCTCCATTCAGGCATACATTCTGTCTGACCTTACACCCTCCATTCATCCTTCCAGCCCTCCTCCCCAACCCCACCAGGTATTTAGTGAGTGCATATACTAGGCAGCATCATGGGATAGCATGAAATCACAATGGGAGCTTGCAAGCTAGGGAGATGGAGGATCAAGGAGCAAGAAGGGAGGCAGAGATGGATGGGGCTGGAGGCTGGGAGCTTTGCCCTTGCCTGGGACATGTGGTGGTAAGGGGAACAGGTGTTGAAAAGAGGCTTTTCTCCTCGTTACATCCACTCACTCTGAGAACATGGGCCAGGCCCCATCCAGATCTGGGCGCTGCAGGTCCAAGTCGAAGGCCACACCACTGAGAGCGTAGAGAGAGTCCAGGATATCTTCCCAGAGTTCTGGGCACAGCAGAGGGCTCCGGGGGCCATACCATTCCCTGTGTTAACAGTGATCAGCACCCTTGCCCTTTGACCCTGGTGCTATTGCCACCTCCAATCTCACAGAATCAGCCCACTGCACACCATAATGGGACTATTCCCCAAGCAGGATTGTGGCCCTTTGAGAGTAGGAGGCCCAAGCACCATGATGCCCACCAGGACTCTTGGGTTCTGACCTCCCCACTGTCCTTTCTTCCTTGTCTTTTCCTTCATGACTTTCACTTTAATTGTCCAGGACATGAAACCACCCATCTAGGGTAAAGAAGGGCTCTTCCATGAAGCAGGGAAAGTGGGCTCAGAAGGTCTCTGTGGGAGGGCGTCCCAGCAGCCCCACCTGGTGAGCTCTGGGTTCAGGAGACAGAGCTGCAGAGCCTCGGCCAGCTGTCCGTGGACCAGGCAGAAGCGGATGAAGGCACGGCCTTTTCCCAGAGGGGTCTTCAACTGCAGAGCGCACGGGGCAAAGCAGGGGCGGTATTAGCACGGGAGGAGCTCCGTCAGCACGGAGTGGGAGGAGACGGGCACTGGCGGCTGGTGAGAACGGGCGCAGCGGGACCCGAAGGCCACAGGAGAAAAGGGGTGGCAGGAGGGGGCTGAGGGCAGTGCTCAGGAGAGATGGGGACCTGGTGAGGGGTTCCCGGTCAGTGGAGCAGGGATGGGTGGGCAAGGGGTTTCAGGCAGGCTTGCGTCCCCCTCCCAGACATTCTCATCCTGGTAGCGGGGCCCCTTCAGGCTTCTGAGGTCAGCCCTCCGCCACCTGTCCCTGGACACCTTGTCCTGTGAGCGGACGAAGCGGGCTGCCTCTGTGTCCCCTCGCTGCCGCCTCAAGGCAGTGCAGAGGAAGTCCCAGTAATCCTTCCGAGGCCCCAGGAAACTCTTCTGCTCTTTCTGGTCAAACTGGGATGAAAACAAAAGAAAGAAAAGTGTAGGCCGGGCGTGGTGGCTCACACCTGTAATCCTAGCACTCTGGGAAGCCGAGGCGGGAGGATTGCTTGAGGTCAGGAGTTCGAAACCAGCCTGAGCAAGAGTGAGACCCCGTCTCTACTATAAATAGAAAGAAATTAATTGGACAACTAAAAATATATAGGAAAAATGAGCCGGGCATGGTGGTGTGTGCCTGTAGTCCCAGCTACTAGGGAGGCTGAGGCAGCAGGATTGCTTGAGCCCAGGAGTTTGAGGTTGCTGTGAGCGAGGCTGACGCCATGGCACTCACTCTAGCCTGGGCAACAAAGTGAGACTCTGTTTCAAAAAAAAAAAAAAAAAGAAAGAAAAGAAAAGAAAGGTGTAGAAATGCTGCCTCTTAGACCCGCCTGGCATTCCAGCACGCTGGGTGGGCACGCGGTGGAGGGAAGGGCTCCTGCACAGCTGGTGCCAGGTGCTGGCCCTGTCCTTACTCGTTGTGTGACCAGGAGCAAGATGCTTGACCCCTCTGAGCCTCAGTTGTTCTCCTTCCTTCCTTCAGACACATTACTGAGCACTTACCATGTTCAAGGCCCTGATCTAAGCCCTGGGGATACAGCAGTGAACAAACTGACCTCCTGAAGCTCTCATCTTGGTAGGGGAAGACAATGATCAGATTAAATAAGCAAACTCTCTAGCATGTTAGATAGTGCTGACTGCTGGGCAGTCAAAATAAGGCAATGAAGGAGAATGGAAAGTGTGGTGTATGTATGTGTGTATGAGCGGTGTGTAGTGTGTGTTGAAGACTTAGATTAAGATGGCCAGAGGAAGCCTTCCAACTGGAAGGAAATAAAAAACTGTGTCATCCAAATTCTGTGCAGATTTCAAGGCAGAGGGACTAGCAAGTGCAAAGGCCCTGGGGCAGGAGCACAAGTGGTGTGCTCTAGGAAGATCACAGAGGCCAGGGCAGCTGGAGTGCAACAGGCCAGTGGCAGACTGGCAAGAGATGAAGTCAGAGAAGTAGGAAGGGGTGTGTGTGTGCGTGTGCATGTGTGTGTGTGTGTGTGTGTGTGTGAGGGGAAGGCGAGTCCACACCCAGAGGAGACAGTGAGGATTAAATGAGGAGGAGCACATAGAACCATAGTCGCACACACATTAGGTGCTCGGTAAAGGCTAGTGGAAGTTATGACTGGGACTCTAACTAGCCAAGGGAAAGGCCAGTCCTGGGACGTCCGCTCTGGAGCTGTCATGTGCAGAGCGCGGTGGCTGCCCCGGCCCCTGGTCCCACACTCCGCAGCTCTGCCCCACCTCACTGCCCAGGCTGCAATGGCGGCCTCCAAGAGTGAGGTTACACGTCAGGAAGGAGAGGGACACGAGACAGTGCAGTCACAGAGGGGGCAGAGGCTTTTGCCTCAGTCTCTGGGAAACCCTCCCAGTCGCCTGGGCCTGGGGAGCCGGTGGGGGAGGGGAGGAGAGGGTCCCACCTGCAGCAGCAGCTCCAGACAGCCGCAGAGTCTGTGCAGCTCAGCACTGGCGTCCGTCACTGGCCCCTGCCTGTCCCCGTAGCCCTGGAGGATGGCAGAGACAGCAGCTGCAGGGAGGAGGGTGGACATCAGACATCTGGTAGCAAGGCTGCTGAGGGACAGGCTCCCAAGTCCCCTCCTTCTCCTTCTCCTGTAGCTCAGTGCCAGAAAATCTTCAGGAAATACTCACCTTTCAGGTCGCTGGTGACCTTGAGGGTGGCCCTGTCTTCTGACATGGGTATTTTGAAATGATGCAATTCCTTGTTACATGGAAGAACAGCCCAGGAAGGAACCCTGGGCCCAGCTGTCCAACTCTTTCCTTATTCAAAGGAGGAATCAGAGCCTAGAGAGGGAACGTGACTTACCCAGAGTCACATGGAGAGGTAGCTAGTGGGGCGAACCAGCCCAGCTCTTCCTTCTAGGCCTGTGTGACAAGGACAGTATGGCTTCCACTTACCAAGCAGGCCCTGTGTGCCAGGCACCATGCTACTTGCTTCACATCCTGTCCCACTCAACCCCGACTATAACTCTGGGAGGTCATAACTCCATTTTATAGAGGGAAACTGGGCACAGAGAGGGTAAGTCTTTTATCTAAGATCACAGAGCTACACAGACTCCATCTCAGGTGTGTGTGCCCACAGGGCCTGTGCTCTGGGTCCCGTGAAAGCCTGTGCCATGTGGACACCAGGCTGAGGGAACGTCATCTCCAGTCCCCATGGAGAGCCCTCAGCCTTACTCCAGCCGTCATCCTCCTCGAGACCCCACTCATCCTTTCCTGGGCCCCTGCTGAGTGGAAACTGTGTGTTCTTTGAGGACAGGGAAGCAGAAGCACAGGAGGGCCTGGGCTGGCTCTGAGCCAGACACTGGCTGTGAGAGGGGGGAGGGGAACCTGCTTTCATCCTGCCACTGTCTCCCAGGGGACGCTCAGTCTGGTCTCCTCCTGGTGGGTCCAGGGCCCAGAGTGGGACATCGTGGCCCTGGGGGCTCTGGGCTTATTCCGAGATGCTGGAGTCAAGAGCAGGCGTGGGTGGGAAACCCAGGCGACCTGCCCCCCAGCCTGTGGTTGCTGGCGTTTGCAGGTACAGGTGGCTGCCCTGCAGCAGGGGACAACACAGGGAGGGCAGAAGGACATGAGGGTAAATGGGAGATGATGAGTGGGGTGGGGTTAGGGAGGACAGGGTAGGGAGTCAAGAGATCTGGGTCTCCATCCTGGCCTCATTACTCACACAGTGTGTAGCCTTGGGCAGGTCACTTTCCTCCCTTGGGCCTCAGTTTTCACATCTGTAGACCAATGGGTTGGGCTGACCAACTCTGCAGCCCCTTCTAGCCCAGATCCTCAATGGAATCCATGACCAGCTGGATGTACCTCCTCCTCTCCCTCACCCCTATCCGGGGCTCCTCTCCCCTGGCTCCTGGCGTCACTCCCTTTCCCAGCCACCCCTAGGACCCAGGGCTCTCCCTGCTACCCACCTGGGAGGGCCTGGCTGGCTGGGGCACGGAGAGCAGAGCTGTGCGGTCTGAGCCTGTCCCTGGTGACTGTGTCCCTGCAGAGCACATCCCAGGGTTTGCTGTCTGGGAAGTGACTCAGGCCCAGCCCCAGGAGGGGAACTTGGCTGAGAGGGGGAGGAGCAAAGGCTGCTGTCCAGGAGAAGTGGCAGAGGCAGGATCCAGGGCATTGGGGAGAATGGTGAGATGGGGGACAGATCTCCTCAGGGGGACCTGGGTTCAGGTCCCTTGGTGAAACAGGGCCTCATCCTTGGGGGCAGCTGCAGTTGCTGCTGCTCAAGTTTCCTTCCCCTTTCCATCCCTGAGCTGTGCTTCTTCCTCATGGCCAGCAGGGGGCAGAAGGAGGCTGCAGTGCTGCCCACCTGCTACTGCAGGGCTTGTCTCTTCTGTCACTTGTCTGGAGTGTGGTGCAGGTGGGAGGGGAGGATGAGGTTCCCACCACCTGCCTGCCTCCCACTTCCCCTCAGTCTTGTCCCCATGAGAGCTGGTCAGCAGTGCCAACGCCCCTGTCCTGGCTCCCATTCCCACAAGGATGGAAGTGAAAGCAGCCGTGAGACGCTGTGTCCTGCAAGGGGCCAGCAGGGCTGCCGGGGGCTGGGCCTCCCACCCCGCTGTGTCTGCCTCCTACAGGCTGGGTCTTTCTGCCCTGGCCCTGGTTTCTCTAGGCGGCGCTGCCCCTGGCGCTAGTTCTGGGGACAGAGAGGTGAGGGGCTGGGACCCGGGAGGACTGCTGGTTTCACAAGCCCCAGCGACCACATGTAGACACTGGCATAGCCATGCCCACGCCTGTGTGCCCTCGCCCCGCCCCTGCCCGTCTCCCCAGATCAAAGGCTCCATCTCTTATCTGTCCCCTTGTCTCTGTTTCTTCCTCTCTGAGTCTCCCTCTTTTTCTCCCGTTATCTGCTCCCCGCCCCTCCTGTGGAGCCCTTGGTCTCCTACTCCCCTCCCAGTTCAACCTCCCAGCCCTGTCCCCGGCCCCCTCCTCGCTCTACCACGCCCTGCACCCTCTCATTCCTCATCCCTCCTCTCTGGCTTTGACCAGGCTCATGTCACTGCCCCTCTCCAGGCCCTTCGCTGTCTTGCTCTTGGTGGCGGGAGCAGAGAAGAGTACTCCTAGCAGAGCCAGACTGCGGTGTCACCACTGCCTCCTGACGTCACAGGGGTCCTGGGCAGAATAGTCCTCAGGGCTGGAGGATGGCTGCCTCCCAGGGCTCACCCCTCTGTCCGCAGGGAACCAGGCCAGATGGGCTGCACCTTGAACTTGGTGTACTGAGAGGTGGTGGTGCCTGGGCCCTGCTGTGGCCCCAGTTTCCTGGGAGTCCCTGGCCCCTGGGCAGGCCCAGGGCTGGGAGTCCGGAAGTTTAGCCGGCATGGACAGGGGGAGGCTGCTGGTTCAGGTAGGGCACTGGGGGAGTGTGTGCGGGAGGACACCCCAGTGGGCAGAGAGTGGTTCCCACAGTCCACCCCACCTGAGACAGGTAAGGAGCCAAGAAAAGGAAGTGCCCCTCAGATAAGTGATGGGGAAGTGGACAGCAAGGCTGGCTGCCCAGGGAGGGGTAGGACTAGAACCAGGACCAAGTGCAGGGCAGCCAGTTTGGGCTGATGTCTCACCTGAATCTTTGTATGCTTGGGAGGAGGGTGATGTGGGAACTGACCCTTAGAAGGCAAATAGCCCAGCTGAGGTTAGGAGCCAGATGAGACAGGGAGTCATGGACTGCTGGGGCAGGCAGGTAAAGAGTTAAATTTCCCCAGAGCTGGAGCATGGGCCAGCTGTGATTGTTCCTTCACCAAGAAGCACTCTAGGTTAGGGGGAGGGGAACTTCTGAGCCAGGAGGGCCCCACCAGAGTAAGGACTGACCCGGTATGTGGGGACAGCAGGATCCTCACCCTGTTCTCTCTGTTCCGGGTAAGTGTTGGAGCCTTGCAAGTTGGGGGCTGAGCCGGGTGGGCACGGGCTGGAGCAGGAGGCAGGTGTTTCCCTGGATGGGTGTGTGTGTGGGAGGAACCAGGTGTGGCATAAGTTTGGGGGCTGGATCTCCCCCAGGGAGGGAATGGGTAGGACTTTGGGGACACCAGGAGATGGATGACTCCATGCCCTGCATAGTCCCAGCCCACCTCCTGGCTCCCTGTTGGGGGCTGGAAGGCAGCGGCCTCCCCTATTTGGTGCTGTGTTGTGGATTCACTGCTATCCCATGTTCCTCCACCTGAGCACAGAGGGATGAGGTGACTCAAATGCACCCTGTGGCCACATCCCAGCTCCCAGCTGACGGGCAGTCATTGAAGCCAGGGGTGTGTGTGTGTGTGTGTGTGTGCATGTGTGTGTGTGTGTGCCCAGGAGCCCCACTCCAGTAGGTGTCCCTGCAGGGCACAGGTGACGGCATATTGTGGGGATGGTGCACAGGGCCAGGCACAGGCTGGACACTGTAAACTGCATGCCCCCTCCTGCATAAGCTCTAGCCCCAGTTGTCACCCCAGGCACCACAGTGAGGCCAGGTTCAGTGCAGTGAAGTCTGGCCTGAGCCCTTGAAGTGGCTGGTGTCCCAGGTGTGACCCTGACATAGGCTGTGCCAAGGGTAGGCCCTGGGCTAGGCAGGGAAGCCCTCCCTGCCCTGAGCCCTCCCACACCAGGCCCCCTGCTGGGCACAACTCTGGGCGCTGAAGCGAGCAGGGCCTTGACCCTGGTCACAGGGCTCCACCTGTCCCGTTGCTTGGTGAGCCCCTCCCTTGACAGCCTCCCAGTGTCCCCAGGAGAGGCCACGTCCTCCTATTTTTCTTGGAGTCCTTGCTTTCAACTCCTGTGGGGATGTTCCTAGAAGTGGAATTGCTGGATCATGTGGTGATTCTCTGTTCACGGTTTTGATGAAAGCTGTCACAGTGTTTCCACGGTGACTGCCCCGTTTACATTTCTACCAGCACCGCACAAGGATTCCAGTTTCTCTACATGCTCCTCAACACTTACTGTTTCATGAGGTTTAGTGTGTGTGTGATAAGAGCCATCCTAGCGGGTGTGACGTGGCATCGCACTGTGGCTTTGATGGGCACTTCTTACAAAGCAGAGTGCCGTGGCCAGTGGCAGGATGGACAGAGCTCTAGCGCTGGCCTAGTGATGAGGGCAAGGGGTGGGCACCAGGGCAGACTTTCTAAACCACGCAGTGGGGGCCTGGTGAGGACAGAGCCTCTGCCCCTTCCTGCAACCACAATGGGGCTGCAGTGACACTCACACCATGAACAGCCAGTGGGTGTGGGGCTTGGAAGGGGATACTGACAGGAATGTAGGCAAACCCCAACTGGCTGCACTCAGGCAGGAGTGTCAGAGGGGAGTGGACGTGTTCCCTGAAGCAGAGCCAGCAAAGGAAAGCCTGCTGTCCTTGGGCAAGAGCTCCTTGCTGACCAGGCCACGGGTGGCCAGGATCTTGAGGAGTCCATGGCGAAACTTTTGGCCAATGAAGACGTAGATGATGGGGTTGAGGCAGCTGTGCAGAAAGCTCAGAATCCTGGTGGCTTCCAGGGCTTGGTCATTGACATTTCGGCGTTCACAGGTGGCTGCAATGACGTGTATCCTTATGAGAGTGTCTGCGAGCAGGACCAGGTGGTAGGGCAGCCAGCAGAGCAGGAAGACGAGGACCACAGCAAAGATGACTCCCATGCCCTGCTGCCTCTGCCACACGTGCACCTTAACCATTGTGCGCAGGGTGAATCCGTAGCAGAACAGCATGACCAGCAGGGGCAGGACAAAGCCGAAGGTCTGGGGCAGGATCCGCAGCACCATCCGCCACGTGGCCGTACACTTGTCCATGTCCTCGTAGCAGACTGGGTCGGAATTGTTTGGTTTATAGGCCTGATGGAAAAGGCAGAAGGGCAGGGACAGAATCAGAGACAGTCCCCAGATGCCCAGACATATGAACTTGACCAAGTGGCGCTTCTGGGTGAGAGCGCGTGTGGCGTGGACAATGGCCAGGTAGCGGTCCACGCTGATGCAGGCCAGCAGGAGGATTCCACTGTAGAAGTTGACTTCCTTCAGGAGCGACACCAGCTTGCACAGGGCTGTGCCAAAAATCCAGCCATTCACCTTGGAGGCGGCCCAGATGGGCAAGGTCAGGGCGAAGAGCAGGTCGGCCATGGCCAGGTTCAGCAGGTAGACGTCGGTGACGGAGCGGCCGACGCGGCCGCACATGATGACCAGCATCACCAGGGAGTTTCCCAGCAGGCTCAGCAGGAACACCAGGACAGAGATGATGACCAGGATACACTTGCTGATTTCCAGGGATTCTGGCCGGCATGGGGCAGAATCTGGTAGAATAGGGTGCAGGTCAGTGCCGTAACTGTAATTACTAAACTCTCCATGCAATAAATCTTCAAGGTTGAAGTCCTCCTTGTTAACATCTTCCATTGTGGAGGCAAATTTAAATCCTGGCCTAGAGAAGAGAGATGAGAGTGATTGCACAATAAATCCTGCCCCGGATCTTTCCCGTCCGCCCAAGAAACCAGGGTAACTTGTGTTGGTTTGTGTATTACATGGAAGCAACTTTCACTTCAGATGTGTAAGTGGTAGAGGCACTACTGTTATCAGACAAGTTTAGTGATAAATGGTAAACTTTATGACAATACTGTAGTTGTCTTCAATATCAGACAGAGATTCTTAGCAGTTCCTGACATGACCATCACACAAGACTTTCTAGAAAGGTCCCTTGGGATAATCCCTACAGCACACCAGTGCTGCTTGCATCCCTCTGTTGTGAGCATCTTTGCAGGTGTAGTGTGGATTTAGGGTTCAGAAATGTGAAATGCCATTCAGTTCTTACTTTGAGGACCAACCGTGCAATCCAAGTCACTGTACTCCATAGAGAAAGGTTGAGGTTTGCCTACAAAGCTCAGGGTTGAATCCATTTGTGCAACTTAATGAAAGTTATTAAAAGAAGTATTCTGGAAAAAGGTTTGAGCGATAGCAGCACGAGGGTTCTGAAGACTTGAGGTAGAAGCCTCTTTAGTCAGTGGTTCTCTTCTGGGAAGAAGGAGGCCTGATCTGGGAGTATTTGTGTCTTGTGAAGAACTGTAATAGAAATGACCAGCATGTTGCTGACTGATTCTCCAAATGGGTGGAAACACAGCAGATTAAATGTGCAGCTGTTGGCAGCCACGTTCTGTCATACAGGTTTAGCAGAGATACCCAGTCTGCTTCCCAAACAAGGGGAGGGGAGGCAGGAAGCAGAAAAGACAGAGGGACACACTACCCTTGTTTGGTGGCTTTCCAGTCCTGCTAGGGACCTTCGAGTCCTGCATGTGCCTGCGTCCATCCACCCCGACTCCCCTGTCCCCTCACACTTAGTCAGTGTCCACGGGCTCTGCTGTTGCTACAGGGACAGCAGAGATTGTGTTCAGCGCGTGCCTGGGTGTACAGGGCCGGCTGCAGCCACCACGAACATCATCCCAGTGTCTCCAAGATGAACTACAGTAACTCAGCTCCTGATTAGCTTCCTTTTGTGCCAAAAATACATCATCATCCTGCCATTTCTTAGAGCAAGGTACGACTTCCTATGGCCAGTCTCCAGTCTGTAACTTGCCAGAGTGGACCCCAGTGTCACTGCAGAGACGGGAAGAATCAGTCCCAGGAACAATGTCACACCCACCAGGCTGTGCACACTGACAACAGCACAGACACAACAATGTGGGCGAGGATGTGGAGAAACGGAACCCTTGTATGTCGCTGGTGGGAATGTAAAATGGTGCAGCTGCTTTGGGAACCAGTTTAACAGTCGCTCAGCAAGGTAACCATAGAGTTAGCACGTGACCCTGCATTTGCCAACTGAGGTTATGCCCAGGAGAATGGAAAATGTGTGTCCACGTCAAACCTGCACACGAATGTGCAAGGAGCAGGGGCAGGTCTGCTGCCGCCCTCCAGGGGTCGGCCCGCAGGGCAAGGTGCACAGTGGGCCAAGGAGAATTGCAGGAAGTCTCTCTGGGAAAATCTGGAGGGCTGTTGTGGGTTAGCCATGAGGGAGGGCCACAGTGCCCAAGACGAATGTCACAGTCTCAGTTCCCCAAGTCTGTCACGCAGAATGGGGACCCTGCAATTCCTATCTGTGCCAGGGCGAGAGGCTCACTACCTTACAAGGCGGCCCATTCTCCCGCTGCCCTGCCAGGGGCTTTAGGAAGCTCTGCCTTCAACTTAACCAAGCTTCACCGCTGGGGGCCCCTCCTGTAACCAACCAGAACCTCAGTAGAAACAGGAAGCTGAGGGTTCCCCACTGTAACACTGTGGCACAGCCCATCAGAGAAGAGAAGATGGTCACAAGACAATAATGTCGCCCCTGAACCATCGTGAACCCTAACCCAGCACCACTCCACCCGGCCACCTGCTTCTCTGCTTTATCCTTCCTGACCCCTCCACCCCATGGCAAGTTCTGCGCTGGGCTCTGGGGGAAGTGAACTAGCCGAAGTCGGAGATGGGGTAAGCAAGGAGAGCCAGAGGACTCAGCGCCAGGGGGCTGGGAGTAGAGAGTTCCTGGACTCCATCTCCATCACCCTAGAACTGAGTCGGGAGGGTGGTGGCCAGTGGTGGCAGCAAAAGCTGTGGCTGGCAAGAAGCTGTTTGTCCACAGGAAGTGGGTGAGCGAGCACTGTGTCCAGGCAGGAGGGGGTACAAGGAGCAGATCTGGTACCTGGGCCACTGCTGAGAGCAACTGAGCCGAGGGCTCTGCTACCCAGGCTCCCTCCCCAGCTGGCCCAGGGTGTGGTCCAGCCCTGCACTGTCGCCTTCCTCACTCAGCCAGCTGTGGACCCCTGAGTGTCCCCTGCAGCGCTGTGCTGGCTGTGCTCTTAGTACATCTGGCCAGGCCTAGGCAGGGCACAGGCAGCTGGGGCAGGAACTTTCCAGGAATTACGGACTGCCCCTCCTGTAGCCATGGGTGAGAGGGCTTCGGGGACAGGGGTGGGGAAGGTGGGAGAGGGGAGGCAGGACTCCAAGAGGGCCAGTACCCTCTGGAAACCACACAGCTACAGAGAAATGGCCAAAGGGCTGCAGGGTGGGGAAGGATGTTGGGTGAGATGAGGATGATAGTCATGATAATAATAATGACACAGCAGTGTCAGCTTTGGGAGACACTCTGCCTTATAGGATTTACAACTCATTTTCCATCCAGAAGCCAGGAATCTTAGTTCCTTTTTTTTTAAACTTTTTATTTTAAAATAATTTTGTGTTTACGGAAGACTTTCCATTATAGTACAGATATTGCAGTTCCCACATAGCATCTTCTACCAGCTTTCCTTAAAGTTAGCATGTTAATTTATCATGGTGTATTTCTCAAAACTAATTGTTTAACATTGTTGCAGTGCTGTTCACAGGACTGTAGACTTTATTCAGATTTCACCAGTTTTTCTACTAGTGTCTGTTTTCTGTTCCAAAATTCAATCCAGGATGTCACATTGCCTTTAGTTGTCACATCTTCATAGTGTCTTTCAAAGAGATTTTTTTCACCACATTTTCTCACCTTTGCCTTGTTTTTCACATCTCTTCTTCCACAGGCACCACACTGTCCTGCTACTATTGCTTCAATGGTAATTTCTAGACCTCCTGTCGGGAGTCTGTGGGGACACTGGTGTGTTCCCTCAGGGGATGTGAGTACACTTTCTGCAGCTGTGAGATACTTTAATGTGCTAACAGAGGGGAAGGCACGATGCCACCCGATGCCCGCAACCTTCTGCAGTGGAGAGGGGCTATTTTCACACACACACCCAGCCCTGACCGAGCTGCCACCTACACACAGCTCCTATGGGGGCTGGAGGGCAGCCGGCAGCAGCCAGAGATGCCTTTTAAACTCCTGTAGCAGCTCCCAACTCTCCTCCATCCCAGGACATGCAAGTACATGGCTCCCCCCACCTGGAACGCTTGTCACTGCTGCTCTCCCCTTAAATGGCACCTCCCCCATCAGCCCACTCCAATCCTTCCAGGATCATCGCCCCTTAGACCCTTTACTTCCCCGCCCCATAGCACTGCTTCCAGTAATGCCGTTCTCCGTGCAGTTACGAGTTCACAGTTTGTCCTAAATCTGCCACCCTATGTGACAACCCCCTGAGAGCGAAAACAGGGGCTCTCTGCTCCCAGCCCTGTCCCCAGCTCCAAGCTCCATGCCTGGCTTATACCAGGGGCTCAAAAATGCTGGAATCCATGTTGAATAAGTGAATGGCCAAGCCTACCTGCCTTTCTGGCAGTCTCTGGGAAAGGTAAAAGGTGTCTGGAGACAAAACTCACACGTGTCTGGGCCCAGGACACCTAAGACAGAGTCCCAGCTCTGCCACTCATTTGCTGTGTGACCTTGGGCAAGTCTCTCCCCCTGTCTGGGTTTCAGTGTGCTCATTTGTGAAAAGCAGGGGTGGATGGATCAGGACCATGGTGGGCTTGAAGGGGTGAGTGAGGTGAGTGAGTGTTCACAGTGGCCGAGGGTGTGTGTGAGCACGTGCGTGCACTTCTGCCCAGCCAGAGCCTGCAGAGCTTCCTTCTGATTCTCAAAGGAACCCTTGTCCCCAAAGGATCGGAACCGCTAACCAAGGTCCTTTCCAGCTCCGGGGTCTATGATTCCACATAACTAGGGAGAGAGGGAGAGGGAGTCATCCAACCCATAGGGAGGGAGTCAGATTAGACCCCAGAACTTCCCAAAGGGCTGCAAGACCCCACAACAGGGACTCAGGGGAGGCTCTGGAACCCGACCCCCTCAGTGGGCTCTGGGCTGGGAAGCAGCGCTCAGACGAGCTGACCCAGGGGCGGTCTGGGAGGGAAGAGGCAGCAGCAGCCCCGAGCCTCCTCCCCTCTTCTCCTGCCACCGTCCAACAAGCGCCCACCTGTCTGGGCTATGGCAGAGAGAAGACGGTGAGGCCGGCACCTGGAGATGCCCGCCAGGCCCCTTGGTGCCCAAGTCAGAGAAGGCGTGGCGGGAATGTGGAGGGAGGGGGCGGGCCAAGCCCCACCTCCTTTCTCTCTAGGTTGGCACGTGGGACCAAAGGAGGGTTTGGCGGACAGAGCAGGCATGGGACCAGACAGGCCACCTGGGAGGTACAGGGCTTGCTGCTGCAGAATCTGATAACCAGAGCCCGGCTCAGAGGCTTGGGGGCCAAGGTAGGCACGCTCCCCAAAGCCAGAGGAGGAGAGGGCCACAAATTCACACCAGGGGAGGAGAGAGGTGTGGGCACTGGGGACAGGGTAGGAAAGCAGCCAGGCAGAGAGGAGGACAGTCTGCTTAGGGGGCTGAGTGGGCAGCATGGCCCAGCCCATGGCACAGGGAGAGAAGTTGGGCTCGTGGAAGGGCCTGGGGCAGGAATGGGGCAGGACTGGCAGTAGCAGTGCCCTGGCTGGCAGCCCGGGTGCCCGGGGAGAGCTGAGCTCTGCTCCTGTGCGGTGAGAGCCCAAGAGATGTTTATTCACCCCAAGAACATGAGTATCACCCTCCTTGACTGAGGGCCCTGGTGGTGGGCCACCAGTTGCCCCTCCTTGGGCCACTGCAGTCTCCTGAGAGTTGCATTGTGAATGGGGACCCAGAGAGGAGAGAGAGCCACAGCAGGAGCATCCGGGGCTGGGGCCAGAGCCCCGGTGCTCTCACCTCACAGCATACCAAGCACACAGTGCAGCCCATCTGGCCTGGCATCTGGGGAACCCAGGGCGAGGACATTGGAACCCAGGGAGGTGGCCTGCCCCCAGCCCTGGTGATGGCTCAGCCAAGGGCAACGGTGAAGTCAATGTTGGGAGTGGGTGGCAACGCCCCAGCCTGACCTTGCCTGAAGTCCATGCCAGCTCAGCCCCCAACACCAGGAGCAGAGTAGTGAGATATGTGAGAGGGGCAGTGACATGGGACAGAGGCAATGAGTGACACAGACCAGTGGGCTCAGAAGGGGAGGAGCAGGAGCTGCTGTCCAGAAGTGACAGAGGCAGGATCCAGGACACCGGGGAGAATGGTGACATGGGGAACGGTTCTTCTCAGGGTGACCTGGGGTCAGGTCTCTTGTTGGTGGAACAGCACAGACTCACCCTGGTGGCAGCTGCTCAAGTTTCCTTACCCTTTGCATATCTTGCACTGTGCTTCTTCCTCATTGCCACGAGGTGACCCAAAGAGGCTGAGGTGCTGCCCACCTGGTACTGCAGGGCTTGTCTCTTCTGTCACTTGGTTGGGCCAGCTTGCTGCTTCTATGCTGTGTCCTGCAAGGGGCTGGCCCTCCCACCCCGCTGTGTCTGCCTCCTACAGGCTGGGTCTCTCCATGTCGGATCCTAATGTCTCTAGGCCCAGCTGCCCTGGTGCTAGTTTTGGGGGCGAGGTATAGAGAAGCAGGGACCTGGGACATCTGCTCTTTCCACAGTCCCCAGGGACCACATGTAAAGTAGTACATCTTTTATTCATCAATTATTTTAAAATTCCAGCAAGTCATTTTTGATATTGACCAAATGGTTCTAAAGTTAACATGGAAAGGGAAAAGACCAGAATAGACAGCACAATCCTGAGAAAGAGCAAAGTTAGAAGATTGATATTATCTGATGTTAAGACAAAGTATTAAAGCTGCAGTAATCAAAACAGTGTGGTATTTGTGAAAGAACAGACATGAAGAACAAGGAAACTGTGAAAATCTCTCACATTTGGAAATTCACTATGAGGAAATGACAACTAAAGGCAACGTGAGATCCTGGATTGGATTCTGGAACAGAAAAGAAACATTAGTAGAACACTGGTGAAATCTGAATAAAGTTTACAGTCACATGAATAGTATTGCAATAACGTTAATTAATTCAATTTGACAAACTTACCATGATAACAGTGACATTTATTATATGTCACTCAATTTGTTATATATCACTCAAGAATTCCTAAAAATGATCATGCATCTACCAGAAGTATGTGAATTCCACAAAGGTTCTATAGTTTCTCCAGCCTAGAAATAAAAAATCGAAAAGCTAGCCAGCTTCCTTTCCCCATTATTATATGAGGTCTCACTGTATCAGTAGAATATTTAAAATTGCAACCCCCCATTATCTAGAGAATGGGGGGGGAAGTAATTAATCAAGACAAATGTGCAAGGTGTTAACTGCAGGGAAAGCTGGTAGAAGGCTATGTAGGAACTGCACTATCTGTACTGTCAGTAATCTCTTTTGCAAACCCAAAATTATTTTAAGATAAAAGTTTAAAGATAAAAATAAAAAGTGACATTCCTGGCCTCTAGTCACAAAAGGAGTTGTAAAGAGCAGAACCTAGAGTGTTCTCCAACAGTTTAAGTTGCTATATTATTAATATTATGTCATCATCATCTCACTGCACATCCTTCCTCACCCTGCAGCCCTTTGGCCATTGGCCTGCAGCTGTGTCATTTCTAGGAGGTCCTAGCCCTTTTAGGGTCTTGATTTCTCCCTGCCTCCTTCCCCTCCCCTGTCCCCAAAGCCCTCTGCCTCAGTGGCTGATGGAGGGGCAGTCCGCACTTCCTGGCAAGCGCCTGCCCAGGTGCCTGTGCCCTTTCCAAGCCTGCCAGATCTACTAAGAGCACAGCCAGCACAACACTGCAGGGGTTAAAGGAGGCCCAGTGGTCCACAGCTGGCTGAGTGAGGAAGGAGACAGTGCAGGGCTGGACCACACCCTGGGCCAGCTGGGGAGGGAGCCTGGGTAGCAGAGCCCTCAGCTCAGTTGTTCCTAGCAGTGTCCCTGTGACAAACTCTGCTCCTTGGATCCCCTCCCTGCCTGGACACGAGGCTCACTCTCCCACTCTCCTGCGGACAACCAGCTTCTTGCCAGCCACAGCTTTTGCCCCCAACACTGGCCACCACTGGGTCCAGGTAGCACCCTGACACCCACCCCACTCAGTGGCTTCTCTGCAGGAAAGGTGAGTGTGTGTGTGTGTGAGTGTGAGTGTGTGTGTGTGTGTGTGTACCAGTGTGAGTGTGAGTGTGTGTGTGTGAGTGTGTGTGTGAGTGTGAGTGTGTGTGTGTGAGTGTGTGTAGGGGTGGAGCCGGCAGGGCTGCTGGGCGGTTGGTACTGACGCAGTGGAGACCACCCATCAGGGTGTAAATTCAGGGCAGGTGAGGTCAACCTGCCTGGTCCCTCGTCCCAGGGCTGGGCAAGCCCCTCAGGGGTCACCCTGTCAGTCTCACGTCTTCAGATGTTCCTGTGGTGCTGGCAGGGATGTCTGGGGTGGGGCTGTCCCTGTGCTGAGAGAGCCACCACTCAGAAGGAGTTGGTTTGCTGGGGAAGGTGCTGGTGTCAGTGGCTGCATGGGACCAAGGCCAGCTGGGGAGTGGGGACACAGGGACCAAGGGAGGGGGAAGATTGCAGGGTCTCCTGTGCCACCTGCCTGCCCATGGCAGGGGCCTGGGTATTGTCTCCTCTTCATTTCTTTCCCTGCCACCCACTGGCTCTGTTGTCAGGGTGTCTTTCCCCTCCTCGGGACTCTGTTTGCTCCCAGAGTACTGACCCGGGCTGCAGGGGGGCTGGTGGGCCTGGAAGGGTTGAGGTTCAGAGCCTTCTCCCCCACCCACTGCTCAGTGTGGGCACAGCCTGGCATGAGGGCCCTCTGCCCTCCCCAACCCCCAGCTCTTGCTCCTTCCTCACCCCTCTGGGCAGAAATGGCTAATCCAGGTGGTTAATGAACAGACACGGGCAGCTGCCTCCCCACCCCCTGCACCCTTGTCTCCTCCTCTGACTCTGGTGCCTCATTCTGCCCCTTCTACTCCTACTGCCAGCCCACCCCTCTGGGCTTCGAGTCCCTGCAGGGTGACCTCAGTGTCTGCCCCCACCCCCAATCCTGACCAGGCAGGACTGCCCACCCAGATGTCTTAGGCTGGCCGCTGCACTACAAGAGGAAACTGGGAGGGGTGGCTGAGGGGGTGAACAGTGAAGCTTGCTGTGCCCCAGACTCGGTTCCCCAAAGGGACTGGGGTGGCGTTGGGGACAGGGTGGTTGCTGCGTGGGCAGGAGCCAACTCAGAAGGGCAAGAAGGCAGGTGGCTGTGCTGGGAACAGGAGGGAGAACTATATACTAGGGTTCCAGCATCTTTGGGGACAGGGGCTTCTCTTGGAAAAGCCCCAGCTGTCCCTCAGTGTGGCAGAGCAGGAGAGTGGAGGTCTGAGGGTGGCACTCTCTCTTCCCTCCAGATATTGCCTGGGGGGGAGGGGACCACTGTAGCTCAGTCATGACCTATAATCCCACCTGCAAGCTGGCGGCTTTTCCTGTCTCCCCCACCCCAGCTCTCGCCCAGGACCTCAGAGCTCGCTGCAGGGGAGGCACCTGCCTGACACCTCTGGCCCAGGGGCTGGGAGGGAGGGGGAGGATCTGGATTGGGATGGAGAGTTGGGTGGGAGAGCCCTACATGGGACCATTGCTGGGGACCCAGCTTGGGGGTGGCCTGGCCCCTGCTGTCCAAGGAGAGCAGGGAGCCAGTGAAGAGTGTGCTAGGCCAGGCTGGAGGTCTCAGCCAGTTGAGTGGAGCCTACAGAGCTGCGAGCCAGCACCTGCATCTGGAGCTGAGAGTTTGTGGTGACGGAGGCACCATCCTGGGACCTTCTGCTCCCACCCCCTGTCCTGAGCCCTCCTGGCTCTCCTTGCTCTTCCCCTTCCCGCGCTACTGTTACTTCACTTCCCTCAGAGCCCGGTGCAGAACTTGCCATGGGATGGACACATCAGAAAAGGTAACCCAGAGAAGCTGGTGGCCGGGTGGAGTGGGCTGGGATAGGGTGCATGAAGGTACAGGGGAGACATTTCCGTCTTCTGAGCATCTTCTGCTCTCTGATGGGCTGTGCCAAGGCATCATAGCTTGGGAATGCTCAGCTTCCTGTTTCTACTGAGGTTTTTCTCCATAGGGTGGGGGCACTGGAGGTGGAAACTCAGCTAAGCTTTTTATTTTTTTTTCCCAAAATAGGTATTTATTTATTTATTTTTGTTCCTTTGTATTATGGGAGTACAAATATTGTTAGGGTTACATATCTTGCCCCTGCCCCCCCACTATGCCAGAGCATCTAGCGTGTCCAGCCTCCAGGTGGTGTGCACCGTCCCCACCGTGTAAGTGCATACCCTTCCCCCCTGCCCCCTTCCACCTGCCCACTTCCCGATTACAGAGTTTTTTTTTCCCAGACATTTTGGTTACAATGTATATCTTTATCTCTCCCTAAAAAGGGATAGAGGTAATTCCTTCCCCCACACAATGCTTGACAATTCCTTAAGATGTGGGTCTCTCCCCCCAATCCCTGTTGAACACTACCATTTTTTGAGCACCGTAGTTTTAGTCAATCAGTACCAATTTGATGGCGAGTAGATGTGTAGCCCCTTTCCCAGATCTTGTGACATCTCGCTTTGTATTATGGGCTTAAGCTTAATCCAGGATAGCATAAACGATGCTAGCTCACTGTCGTTCCTTAGGATTGAGTCATATTCCACTGTGAGCATATACCACATTTTAGTTATCCAGTCATGAATTGACAGGCACTTGGGTAGTTTCCATGACCGTGCAATAGTGGATTGTGCTGCCATAAACATTCGGGTGCAGCTGTCTTTATGATAGAGAGACTTACATTCTTTTGGGTAGATGCCCAACAATGCTATTGCTGGGTCGAATGGCATTTCTGTTTCTAGCTGTTTGAGGTATCTCCAAATTCTTTTCCGTAAAGGTTGCACCACCTTCCTAAGGCTGCTGGCCGGTCAGTGGGAGAGTGGGCTGCCTTGCAAGCCAGTGAGCTTGTCATGGCACAGATGAGACTCACAGAGTCCCCTCTTCCTTGCCAGTGTTTGGGGAACTGATAGCTTGACACCCTGTCTGGGCACTGTGTCCCCCCCTCACACCCAACCCACAGCAGCCCGGCAGATCTGCCCACAGCTGCTTCCTGCAAACGTCCTGAGGTTGCTCCAAACCTCTTGGTCCACTGTGCACCGTGCCCTGCTGGCCGACCCCTGACCCCTTGAGGGCCGCAGCAGACCTGCTCCTGTGCACATTTGTGTGTAGGTGTTACATGGACGCACATTTTCTTTCATTTATTTATTTATTTATTTATTTATTTATTTATTTATTTATTTTTATTTCAGCATATTATGGGGGTACAGATTTTAAGGTTTCAATAAATGCCCATTCACCCCCTCCCCCCACAAGTCTGAGTCTCCAGCATGACCATCCCCCAGATGGTGCACATCTCACTCATTATATATGTATATACCCAACCCCTACCCCCTCCCACCTGCCCAATACCCTATTACTGTAGTACCTAGACACACATTTTCTTTCCATTCTCCTGGGTATAACCTCGGTTGGCAAATGCAGGGTCACATGGTAACTCTATGGTTACCTTGCTGAGCAACTATTAAACTGGTTCTCAAAGAAGCTGCACCATTTTACATTCCCACCAGCAACGTACGAAGATCCTGTTTTCTTCACATCCTCGCCTACATTGTTGTGTCCGTGCTGTTGTCAGTGTGCACAGCCTGGTGGGTGTGACGTTGTTCCTGGGACTCATTCTTCCTGTCTCTGCGCTGACACGGGGGTCCACTCTGGCAGGTTACAGACTGGAGACTGGCCATAGGAAGTTCTATCTTGCCCTGAAGAAATGGCAGGATGGTGATCTATTTGTGGTTCAAAAGGAAGTTAATTCAGGAGCTGGTTTACTTTAGTTTAATCTTTGAGACACAGGGAAGATCTTTCCTGGTGGCTGCAGCCGGCCCTGTACACCCAGGCACGCGCTGAACACAATCTCTGCTGTCCCTGTAGCAACGGCAGAGCCCATGGACACAGACTAAGTCAGAGGAGACAGGGGAGTCGAGGTGGATGAAGGCAGGCACATGCAGGACAGGAGGGTCTCCAGCAGGACTGGAAAGCCACTCAAAAAGGGTACTATGTCCCTGTCTTCTCTGCTTCCTGCCTCCCCTCCCCTTGTTTCGGGAGCAGACTGGGTGTCTCTGGTCACCACACATGGCAGAACGTGGCTTCCCACAGCTGCCCATATGATCTGCTATGTTCCCACCCATTTGGAGAATCAGTCAGCCACATGCTTGTCATTTGTATTATGGTTCTTGACAGGATAGAAATACTCTCAGATCAGGGCTCCTTCTTCCCCAAAGAGAACCACTGGGCCTTGTTAACTGACTAAAGAGGCTTCTACCTCGAGTCTTCAGAAACCCCATGCTGCTATCGCTCAAACCTTTTTCCAGAATACTTCCTTTAATAACTTTGAGAAAGTTGCACAAAGAAATTCAATCCCTCAGCTTTGTACACAATCCTTGATGTTTCCCACAATGCACAGGCACAACACGATTGGATTTGGGGCTTAACCCACAGAGTAAGAACTGATGGCATCTCTCCTTTCTGGGCATTAAATGCAGCCACGACAGCCAAAGATGCTCATAATGGAGGGTTGCAAGCAGGACCTCGTGTTCTGTAGGGATTATCCGAAGTGAACTTTCTACAAAGTCTTGGGTGATGACTATGTCACAGAAAATGCTGTGAACCTCTCTTTGATATTGAAGACAACTACAGTATTGTCATAAAGTTTACCATTTATCATTAACTTGTCTGATAACAGTAGTGCCCGTACCACTTACACATCTGAAGTGAAAGTTGCTTCCATGTAATACACAAACCACACAAGTTACCCTATCCTGGTTTCTTGGGCGGACGGGAAAGATCCTCGGCAGGATTTATTGTGCAATCACTCTCATCTCTCTTCTCTGGGCCAGGATTTAAATTTGCCTCCACAATGGAAGATGTTAACTGGGAGGACTTCAACCTTGAAGATTTCTTCGATGGAGATTTCAGTAATTACAGTTACAGCACTGACCTGCACCCTATTCTACTAGATTCTGCCCCATGCCGGCCAGAATCCTTGGAAATCAACAAGCATGCTGTGGTCATCATCTCTGTCCTGGTGTTCCTGCTGAGCCTGCTGGGAAACTCCCTGGTGATGCTGGTCATCTTGTGCGGCCGCGTCGGCCGCTCCGTCACCGACGTTTACCTGCTGAACCTGGCCATGGCCGACCTGCTCTTCGCCCTGACCCTGCCCATCTGGGCCGCCTCCAAGGTGAATGGCTGGATTTTTGGCACAGCCCTGTGCAAGCTGGTGTCGCTCCTGAAGGAAGTCAACTTCTACAGTGGAATTCTCCTGCTGGCCTGCATCAGCGTGGACCGCTACCTGGCCATTGTCCACGCCACACGTGCTCTCACCCAGAAGCGCCACCTGGTCAAGTTCATATGTCTGGGCATCTGGGTCCTGTCCCTGTGCCTGTCTCTCCCCATTGTAATTATCCGTAAGTCCATGTACCCACCCTCCTCCGGCCCAGTCTGCTATGAGGACATGGGCAAAAGCACAGCAAAGTGGCGGATGGTGCTGCGGATCCTGCCCCAGACCTTCGGCTTTGTCCTGCCCCTGCTGGTCATGCTGTTCTGCTACGGATTCACCCTGCGCACGCTGCTTAAGGCCCACATGGGGCAGAAGCACCGGGCCATGCGGGTCATCTTTGCTGTGGTCCTCGTCTTCCTGCTCTGCTGGCTGCCCTACCACCTGGTCCTGCTGGCAGACACCCTCATGAGGACCCAGGTGATCTCGGAGACCTGTAAGCGCCGCAACGACATTGACCGGGCCCTGGATGCCACGGAGATTCTGGGCTTCTTCCACAGCTGCCTCAACCCTCTCATCTATGCCTTCATTGGCCAAAAGTTTCGCCATGGACTCCTCAAGATCCTGGCCACCCATGGCCTGGTCAGCAAGCAGTTCTTGCCCAAGGACAGCAGGCCTTCCTTTGCTGGCTCTTCCTCAGGGAACACGTCCACTCCCCTCTGACACTCCTGCCTCAGTGCAGCCCCTCAGGGTTCCTTCATTCCCCTCAGTATCCCCTTCCAAGCCCCACACCCACTGGCTGTTCATGGTGTGAGTGTTGTTGCGGCCCCATTGTGGTTGCAGGAAGGGGCAGAGGCCACGTCCTTACCAGGACCCCACTACATGGTTTAGAAAACCTTCCCTGGTGCCCACCCCTTGCCATCATTGCTAGGCCAGCGCTAGAGCTCTGTCCATCCTCCCACTGGCCACAGCACTCTGCTTTGCAAGAAGTACTTATCAAAACCCCAATGAGATACTATAACAGAGTAGTCACCTTCCTTCCATATATATGGAATGATAATATTGATAGTGGACAACTTTTAACAGAGGGAATGGCCTGAAAAAAAAAATGGCAGAAATTTTTTTCTGCCTCTTTAAAATATCCCCCACTCCTTTTTGCAAAGTAAAACCTGCATCCCCGCTTCTGGCCACTTGTTGGGAGAGGCAGAGGAATGTCCTTCGTTCCTTGTGTTATAGGACATGGCTCAACTGAAATTCTCTAGATCTGGGCAGATGTCAGGAGATTGTCTTCCCCCTGGATGGGACTGATCAGCATCATCAAATGTAGCGAAACAACAATTGCCTAAAGCTGAATGGTCTCTCTTTAACAGCTCTGTATTTCCACTTCTGCATGGGGAATTTTACATTTTGAGACAGGAGTGTATAATTTTTCCCCTTTGCTGGCAAAGTAATAAACTGCTCTTTCCTTGTCCTCAGACCATTCATTGTTGTTCTTTGGATGTAGCCTCCAGAAGTTCTGAAGAATAGCCATCACACTCGTTAGGGTGGCGATTATCCAAAGGAAAAAAACCATGAAATGCAAATGTTGGTGAGGCTGTAGAGAATTGGAACTCCTGCACGTAGCTGGTGTGAATGTACAATGGTGCAGTCTCTGTGGAAAACAGCAGGACATCTTTCCTCAAAACATTAAGCATAGAATGACCACACTATCCAGCTATTTCTCTTCTAGGAACATATCCACAAGGATTCAAAGCAGGGGTCCACACAGACATTTGTACGCCCATGTTGATAGCAGCATTATTCATGAGAGCCAAAAGGTGGAGACACCCACGAGTTCAGCAGTGAATGAATGGATAAACAAAATGTGCTCTAAACCTACAACGAAGTGTCATTCAGCCTTACAAATGAGTGCAGTGTAAAGACATGTTACAACATGGGTGAACCTTGAACGCATCACGCTGAGTGAAATAAACCGGGCATAAGTGGACAAATATTATATGATGCTGCTTCTATGGGGAACCTAGAATAGTCAAATTCACATAGACAGAAAGGATCATAGTGGCTCTGTAGCTGAGGGAATGGCCTGAAGAAAAACCAGGAAACATATTTTTTTGTCTGCTTAAAATATCCTCCACTCTTTTTTGAGAGTGAAAACTTGCATCCCTACCTCAAGCCAGGGGTTGGGAGGAGCAGGTGAGTCTTTTGTTACAGGAGATGGTTCAGGCATCCCAGGTGGGCTTAGCTGAGCTCAGTTCACATGCTTTGTCTTTCACAGAGATGGAATGATTACAAGCATTAACACAATAGTCCAGATCTGAGGACTGCCCCCGACAAAATCTTTGTATTTCTGCTTACGTTGAGGAAATTTGGATTTTGAGCTGAGAAAGTCTATCATTTTTCCTCCTCTCCCAGAAAAGTAATAAACTTATCTTTCCTTTTTTTCTTCTCTTTTTTTTTTTTTTTGTTGAGACAGAGTCTCACTCTGTTGCCCGGACTAGAGTGCTGTGGCATCAGCCTAGCTCACAGCAACCTCAAACTCCTGGTCTTAAGTAATCAATCCTTCTGCCTCAGTCTCCCGAGTAACTGGGACTACAGGCATGCATATCCATGCTGGGCTAATTTTTCTATATATTTTTAGCTGGCCAATTAATTTCTTTCTATTTTTAGTAGAGACGGGGTCTCACTCTTGCTCAGGCTGGTTTTGAACTCCTGACCTTGAGCAATCCGCTGGCCTCGGCCTCCCAGAGTGCTAGGATTACAGGTGTGAGCCACCGCGCCCTGTCTCTTTCCTTTTTTTCAACCCACTTATTGCTGTTCTTCTGAGGCAACCTGGAGGACAAGCGTGGCATCCCAGAGAAAGAGAAGGGGGTGCCAGCAGGGAGGCCCAGTGGCTGGCTGATTTTAAAGAGGAGTTTGAGAAAAAATAGCGATGGCTGTCATTTGATTAAAAAAGCGTCAGCAGGTAGGGACAAAAACTGCAGGGATGTCAAAGTCCAAGACTTGGTTTCCTGCCTGTCCTTGGAGAAGGGATCATCACAGGAGCCGTGACTCTGTCCTTGAGGTATGGTTCAGGCCGTAGTTTCTTCTGCTGCTGTTTACTCAGGAAGTCTGTAAAAGGAGATTCTCAAAAAGCAATTTTGAAAGAGAGACATTTACATCTCTTTTCTGTCCATTCAGCTTTTCCCAGAAATTGTGCAAAACAGAACTCTTGCAGCGTACTTGTTAGTGAGAGAACCCAAAGGATTAATCTTTAATTATTACTGGGGAAATTGTAGGGTTAGGTGTTTTCCTGGTAATTTTGCAAGGCCGCCCCTTTCAGTTTCCTCCTGGGTAGCATGTGCTAGTTACAGAGCCAGCCTCATGGGGTAGTTTTAAGGATTACATTAGTTAGTAAATATATATGTAAAGCACTTACCGCAATATCCCGGACATAGTAACCTCTCACTAATTGTTAGCTATTAATGTGTATTTAAATCTCTAATTTTGTTCCTATTTCACTGATAGAGTGATTTTGTCTAAACATTTGTAGGAGGAGATAACCTTGGCTTGATGTTTTCTGCCAAAGGGTCAGGAAATAACACACATCCACATACCTTACTGTGCCTGACTAGCCCACCAACTCTAACTATTTACTACACAAAGAGCCCCTTACCTGCTCTTCCTTTGTGTCTTAGCAACACACCTTAGCCAGTCGGGTAACAAGGAGATTGTGCGGTGGAAACCCCAGTCAGTGGGATGCAACACAGCCCTAGGTCTGTGTTAGCTATAAAAGGTGGAACCCCCCCCGCAGCACACGTTGGCTGGCTGCTCTGGCTGCCCCTGGGCACCCTTCTGATCAGAAGTAAAGGTTTTGCCTTGCCCAGACAATTTGCAGTGTGTGACTATTTTCTGAACGGCACCACGGATCATTTCTAACATGGTATGCGTGGAAATTTTGATATAAACTCAAACTAGTTCCTAGCTATATCCTATTTGGACATCTCAGTAGATTCCTAGATTTAGAGCCTCTTCTCCTCTTAGAACTGAACACAGCTTACCTACAAAAACCTCATTTCAGGGAGGAGGAAACTGAGGGTCAGAAAGTTTAAGTGAGTTTTCAGGTGACACACCTAGTAAATCTTTCCTGTCTTTTTGTTTTATTTAATTAAAAATCATTTTTCCAAAACTATAGGTTCAGCTTGTGGTGCACTGGGACCCCAAGTAGATCTTCTTGCTCCAGTCAACCTACAGGAAGTTTCATGACTCCTCACATATCCTCCATTCACAAGATATTTTGTCCCCTAAATTTCATTTCTATAGTATGGACTTTGTTTTCAGGACGTAGCAGAAAGTTGGTGCAAGTAGCTGTTTGTTACATCATCAGAAACGGGTTATTTGATTCTTGCTTATGACCATGTGGACTGTGCACAGGGGACCGAGCACGTTCAGCACTGCAGGATCCAGTCGGGAGGAGGGCTCCAGGACATGGGCAAGGTGGGAGCCCTGCACCGCGTGGCCCTGACAACCGTACCGGCTTACTCTCCCCACGGCCTCAGCACCTTCAAGGTTGGAGCACAGCCAGCTCTTTCAGGATGGCGGCAGCCATGTCGTTTGCAGTATGGAAACTGAGGAAGGGCTACACAGGTGGCCTCTTAGGTTTCTGTTGGGCAACACCATTCCTTCCCGTGTTGGGAGTGACTAGATTTCTGCAAAGGCCCCTGTGAGGGTGGCCTTGCTGAAATAACAGGAAAATATCTAGTCCCGCAATTTTCTAATGACAGCTAAAAACCAGTCCTATGTGCTCTCTCTCTTTTTCTCTCCCTACTAGCCGGCACCTGCAGGGACCCCATCTGAAAAGAGCAGAAAGACAGAGGAAATGTAAACCTCTTTGTACTCACCAGCTGACAGCCTTTACCATCGGTTTCTGTGCCTCAAGGAGTTCCCGAGAAGCTCCTGGACGGACAGCAGGGGGCAGACTCCAGGTCTCAGTTTCCGGCCCCAAACCACATCTCAGGGGCAAAATCACATCCCCTGGGATAAGCCTGACTACATCTCAGACTTAATGAAGTCTCCAGGAACAGAGAAAAGACGAGAAAGACAGACAACTTGACAGCTGAAGTCTCCCAATTGCCTGCTAATTACTCCACAGCAATTACTATTTTTCCTCTTTTTCATTGTCTGCCTAGAAGCAGGAAGCCACTCCAACCAGGTGACAGAAGAGAGAAGTCCTGCAGTAGCAGGTGGGCAGCACCGCAGCCTCCTTCTGCCCCCTGCTGGCCATGAGGAAGAAGTACAGCGCAAGGGATGGAAAGGGGAAGGAAACTTGAGCAGCAGCAACTGCAGCTGCCACCAGGGATGAGACCCTGTTTCACCAAGGGACCTGATCCCAGGTCTGCCTGAGGGGATCCGTCCCCCATCTCACCATTCTCCCCAGTGCCCTGGATCCTGCCTCTGCCACCTGTGAACAGCAGCTTCTGCTCCTCCCCCTCTCAGCCAAGTTCCCCTCCAGGGGCTGGGCCTGAGTCACTTTCCAGACAGCAAACCCTGGGACGTGCTCTGCAGGGACACAGTCACCAGAGACAGGCTCAGACTGCACAGCCCTGCTCTCCATGCCCCAGCCAGCCAGTCCCTCCCAGGTTGGTAGCAGGGAGAGCCCTGGGTCCTAGGGGCGGCTGGGAAAGGGGAGTGAGGCCAGGAGCCAGGGTGAGGGAGAAGAGGAGGCACATCCAGCTGGTCCTGGATTCCACGGAGGATCTGGACTGGAAGGGGCTGCAGAGTCAGTCACTCTAACTCATTAGTCTACACATGGGGAAATTGAGTCCCAAAGCAGGTGATTGACCTGCCCAAGGCCACCCAGAGAGTGAGTAGTGAGACCAGGATGGAGACCCAGGTCTCTTGATTCCCGACCCTGTTCTCTCTCACCCTACCCTACTCGTCATTCCTCATTTACCCTCATGTCCTTCTGCCCTCCCCTCTGTGGTGTTCCCTTGGGGCTTGTGTATTACATGGAAGTAACTTTCACTTCAATTGTGTAAGTGGTAGGAGCACTAATGTTATCAGGCAAGTTTAGTGATCAAGGGTAAATTTTAGGCAATATTATAGTTGCCGTCAGTATCAGACAGAGGTTTATAGCATTTTCTGAACACGGCCATCATGCAGGACTTTGTAGAAAGTTCTCCTCAGATAAGTCCTATAGAACACAGCGTCCTGCTTGAATCGCTCAGTTGTGAGCATCTTTGGCTGTCGAGGCTGCATTTAATGCTCAGAAACATGAGATGCCATCAGCTCTTACTCTGTGGATTAAGCACCAAATCCAATCATGTTGCCCCCTACACTGTAGGAAACGTCAGGGATTCTGTACAAAGCCAAGGGATTGAATCCCTTTGTGCAACTTTCTGAAAATTATTTTAAAATCAGTATTCTGGAAAATGATTTAAGCAATAGCAGCACTAGGATTCTGGAGCATGAGCTAGAAGCATCTTTCGTCAGAAAACAAGGCCCAGCTTTCCTCTTCTGAGAAGAAGGAGCCCTGATCTGGGATCATCTGTGTCCTGAGAAAAACTGTATTAGAAACGACAAGCATGTGGCTGATTCCCCAAAGGGGTGGGACCATAGCAGATTATTTGGGCAGCTGAGGGCAGCCACGTCCTGCCATGTGGGGTGACCAGAGACAGCCAGTCTGCTCCCCAAACAAGGGGAGGGGAGGCAGGAAGCAGAGAAGACAGGGACACAGTACCCTTGTTCGGTGGCTTTCCAGCCCTGCTGGGGACCCTCCTGTCCTGCATATTCCTGCCATTACCCACCCCGACTCCCCTGTCCCCTCTGACTTAGTCTGTGTCCACGGGCTCTGCTGTTGCTATAGGGACAGCAGAGATTGTGTTCAGCGTGTGCCTGGGTGTACAGGGCCGGCTGCAGCCACCAGGAACATCATCCCAGTGCCTCGAAGATGAACTACAGTAAACCAGCTCCTGAATTAGTTTCCTTTCTTGTCAAACATAAATCATCATCCTGGTATTTCTTCAGAGCAAGATAGAACTTGCTATGGCCAGTTCCCAGTCTGTAACCTGCCAGAGTGGACCCCAGTGTCAGCGCAGATACAGGAAGAATCAGTCCCAGGAACAACGTCACACCCACCAGGCTGTGCACACTGACAACAGCACGGACACAACAATGTGGGCGAGGATGTGGAGAAACGGAACCCTTGTATGTCGCTGGTGGGAATGTAAAATGGTGCAGCTGCTTTGGGAACCAGTTTAACAGTCGCTCAGCAAGGTAACCATAGAGTTAGCACGTGACCCTGCATTTGCCAACTGAGGTTATGCCCAGGAGAATGGAAAATGTGTGTCCACGTCAAACCTGCACACGAATGTGCACAGGAGCAGGGGCAGGTCTGCTGCCGCCCTCCAGGGGTCAGCCCGCAGGGCAAGGTGCACAGTGGGCCAAGGAGAATTGCAGGAAGTCTCTCTGGGAAAATCTGGAAAATGAGTTGTAAATCCTATAAGGCAGAGTGTCTCCCAAAGCTGACACTGCTGTGTCATTATTATTATCATTACTATCATCCTCATCTCACCCAACATCCTTCCCCACCCTGCAGCCCTGGAAAATCTTGTGGGTTAGCCGTGAGGGAGGGCCACAGTGCCCAGGACCAATGTCAGGGTCTCAGTTCCCCAAGTCTGTCATGCAGAGTGGGGACCCTGCAAGTCCTATCTGTGCCAGGACAAGAGGCTCACTACCTTACAAGGCGGCCCATTCTCCCGCTGCCCTGCCAGGGGCTTTAGGAAGCTCTGCCTTCAACTTAACCCAGCTTTGCCGCTGGGGGCCCCTCCTGTAACCAACCAGAGCCTCAGTAGAAACAGGAAGCTGAGGGTTCCCCACTGTAACACTGTGGCACAGCCCATCAGAGAAGAGAAGATGGTCACAAGACAATAATGTCGCCCCTGAACCATCGTGAACCCTAACCCAGCACCACTCCACCCGGCCACCTGCTTCTCTGCTTTATCCTTCCTGACCCCTCCACCCCATGGCAAGTTCTGCACTGGGCTCTGGGGGAAGTGAACTAGCAAAAGTCCGAGACGGGGTGAGCAAGGAGAGCCAGAGGACTCAGCGCCAGGGGGCTGGGAGTAGAGAGTTCCTGGACACCATCTCCATCACCCTGAACTCTCCAACCCCCAGTCTTCCCCCTCCCTTGGTCCCTGTGTCCCCACTCCCCAGCTGGCCTTGGTCCCATGCAGCCACTGACACCAGCACCTTCCCCAGCAAACCAACTCCTTCTGAGTGGTGGCTCTCTCAGCACAGGGACAGCCCCACCCCAGACATCCCTGCCAGCACCACAGGAACTTCTGAGGACGGGGGACTGACAGGGTGACCCCTGAGGGGCTTGCCCAGCCCAGGGACAAGGCACCAGTCAGGCTGACCTCACCTGCCTCGAATTTACACCCTGATGGGTGGTCTCCACTGCGTCAGTACCAACCGCCCAGCAGCCCTGCCGGCTCCACCCCTACACACACTCACACACACACTCACACACACACTCACACACACACACACTCACACACACACTCACACACACACACACTCATTCATACACACTCACACACACATACACACACACTCACACACTCATTCATACACACTCACACACTCATTCATACACACTCACACACACATACACACACTCACACACTCATTCATACACACTCACACACACACACTCACACACACACACTCACACACACACTCACACACTCATTCATACACACTCACACACACATACACACACACTCACACACTCATTCATACACACTCACACACTCATTCATACACACTCACACACATACACACACTCACACACTCATTCATACACACACACACACACACACTCACACACTCACACACTCATTCATACACACTCACACACACACACTCACACACACACTCACACACTCATTCATACACACTCACACACACACACACACTCACACACTCATTCATACACACTCACACACACATACTCACACACACATGCACACACACACACTCACACACTCATTCATACACACTCACACACACATACTCACACACTCACACACACACTCTCACACACACACTCACACACTCATTCATACACACTCACACACACATACTCACACACACGCACACACACTCACACACACGCACACACACTCACACACACTCACTCACACTCACACAGACACCCACTGACACACACACTCACATACACACTCACAGAGACACACACACAGACACCCACTGACACACACTGACACACACATTCACACACACACTCACATACACACACAGTCACACACACTCACACACACAGTCACACACACTCATACATGCACACTCACACACACATATTCACACACACACTGACACACACACACTCACACACACACTCACACTCACACACACTCTTTCCTATCCTGCAGAGGAGCCACTGAGGAGGGTGGGACAAGGCACTCCCTGGAACTGAGTGGGGAGGGTGGTGGCCAGTGGTGGCAGCAAAAGCTGTGGCTGGCAAGAAGCTGTTTGTCCACAGGAAGTGGGTGAGCGAGCACTGTGTCCAGGCAGGAGGGGGTACAAGGAGCAGATCTGGTACCTGGGCCACTGCTGAGAGCAACTGAGCTGAGGGCTCTGCTACCCAGGCTCCCTCCCCAGCTGGCCCAGGGTGTGGTCCAGCCCTGCACTGTCTCCTTCCTCACTCAGCCAGCTGTGGACCCCTGAGTGTCCCCTGCAGCGCTGTGCTGGCTGTGCTCTTAGTACATCTGGCCCGGCCTAGGCAGGGCACAGGCAGCTGGGGCAGGAACTTTCCAGGAAGTGTGCACTGCCCCTCCTGCAGCCATGGGTGAGAGGGCTTCGGGGACAGGGGTGGGGAAGGTGGGAGAGGGGAGGCAGGACCCCAAGAGGGCCAGAACCCTCTGGAAACCACACAGCTACAGAGAAATGGCCAAAGGGCTGCAGGGTGGGGAAGGATGTTGGGTGAGATGAGGATGATAGTCATGATAATAATAATGACACAGCAGTGTCAGCTTTGGGAGACACTCTGCCTTATAGGATTTACAACTCATTTTCCATCTAGAAGCCAGGAATCTTAGTTCTTTTTTTTTTTAAACTTTTTATTTTAAAATAATTTTGTGTTTACAGAAGACTTTCCTTTATGGTACAGATAGTGCAGTTCGCACATAGCATCTTCTACCAGCTTTCCCTAAAGTTAGCATGTTAATTTATCATGGTGTATTTCTCAAAACTGTTTTTTTTTTTTTTTTTTTGAGACTGAGTCTCAGTTTGTTGCCCAGGCTAGAGTGAGTGCCGTGGCATCAGCCTGGCTCACAGCAACCTCAATCTCCTGGGCTCAAGCCATCCTGCTCTCCTCCATCCCAAGGCCATCAAGTATTCTGCTCTCCCCACCTGGAACGCTTGTCACTGCTGCCCCCCCTTAAATGGCACCTCCCCCATCACCCCACTCCAATCCATTCGGGGTCATCACCCCTTAGACCCTTCACTTTCCCGTAGCACCGCTTCCAGTAACGCCTTCCTCCGTGCAGTTGTGTGTTCACAGTCTGTCCGATCTGTCCCACGGCCTGACAACCCCCTGAGGGCAAGAACGGGGGCTCTCTGCTCCCAGCCCTATCCCAGCTGCCAGCTCCACGGCTGGCTTATAGCAGGGGCTCAGAAATGCTCGAAGCCACGCTGAATAAATAAATAAATGGCCTGGCTGTCTTGCCAGCAGTTTCAGGGGAAGGTAAAAGGAGCATCTGGTGACAAAACTCACACATCTCTGGGCCTAGTTCACCAGGAACAGGGTTCCAGCTCTGCCACTCACTTGCTATGTGACTTTGGGCAAGTCTCTCTCCCTGTCTGGGCCTCAGTGTGCTCATTTGTGAAAAGCAGGGGTGGATGGACCATGGTGGGCTTGAAGGAGTGAGTCAGGTGAGTGTGTGGTCACTTATCAGTGGAACAGCACAGACTTATCCCTGGAGGCAGCTGCAGTTGCTGCTGCTCAAGTTTCCTTCCCCTTTCCATCCCTTGCCCTGTGCTTCTTCCTCATGGCCAGCAGGGGGCAGAAGGAGGCTGCGGTGCTGCCCACCTGCTACTGCAGGTCTTGTCTCTTCTGTCACTTGGTTACAGTGTGGTGCAGGTGGAGAAAGGAGAAGGGTCTCACCTTGTGCCTGCCTCCCATGTCACCTCAGTCTGGTGAGGGTTCCCTGTGAGAGGTGGCCAGAGGTGCCCATGCCCCTGTCCTGGCTCCCATTCCCACAAGGATGGAAATGAAAGTAGGCGTGAGACGCTGTGTCCTGCAAGGGGCCAGCAGGGCTGTCGGGGGGCTGGGCCTCCCACCCCGCTGTGTCTGCCTCCTACAGGCTGGGTCTCTCCATGCGGGATCCTAATGTCTCTAGGCCCGGCTGCCCTGGTGCTAGTTTTGGGGGCGAGGTATAGAGAACCAGGGACCTGGGACAACTGCTCTTTCCACAGTCCCCAGGGACCACATGTAAAGTAGTACATCTTTTATTCATCAATTATTTTAAAATCTCAGCACGTTATTTTTGGTATTGACCAAATGGTTCTAAACTTAACATGGAAAGGCAAAAGACCAGAATAGACAACACAATATTGAGAAAGAGCAAAGTCAGAGAATTGATATCATCTGAGGTTAAGACATAGTATTAACGCTACAGTAATCAAAACAGTGTGGTATTTGTGAAAGAACAGACATGGACAACAAGGAAACTGTGAAAATATCTCTCACATTTAGAGATTCACTATAAGGAAATGACAGCTGAAGGCAACATGAGATCCTGGACTAGATTATGGAACAGAAAAGCAATGTTAGTAGAAAACTGATGAAATCTGAATAAAGTTTACCGTCACGTGAATAGTATTGCAGTAATGCTATCTAATTAATTTTGACAAACTTGCCATGATGATGTAAGGTGTTAACCGCAGAGAAAAACTGGTGGAAGGCTATGTGGGAACTGCACTATCTGTACTATCAGTGATCTCTTCTGTAAACCCAAAATTATTTTAAAATAAAAAGTTTAAAGATAAAAATAAGAAGTGAGATTCCTGGCTTCCAGTTACAAAAGGAGTTGGAAAGAGCAGAAAGCAGAGTGTTCTACAAAAGTTTGAGCTGCTATATTATTAATAATAACTCATCATCTCACCGCACATCTTTCCCCACCCTGCAGCCTTTTGGCCATTTCTCTGCAGCTGTGTCATTTCCAGGGGGTCCTAGCCCTTTTGGGGTCCTGATTTCTCCATGCTTCCTTACTGACCTCTGTCCCCAAAGCTTTCTGGCTCAGTGGCTGAAGGAGTACTTCGTGGCAAGCTCCTGCCCAGGTGCCTGTGCCCTGCCCAAGCCTGGCCAGAGCTGCTAGGAGCACCGCCAGCACAGCACTGCAGGGGTTAAAGGAGGCCCAGGGGTCAATAGCTGGCTGAGTGAGGAAGGAGACAGTGCAGGGCTGGATCACACCCTGGGCCAGCGCAGGAGGGAGCCTGGGTAGTAGAACCCTCAGCTCAGTTGCTCCCAGCAGTGTCACTGTGACAAGCTCTGCTCCTTGTGCCCCCTCCCTGCCTGGGCACGAGGCTCACTCACCCACTTCCTGTGGACAACCAGCTTCTTGCCAGCCACAGCTTTGCCTGCAACACTGGCCACTGCCCCTTCGAGGGAGTGCCTTGTCCCAGACACCCACCCCACTCGGTGGCTCCTCTGCAGGAAAGGTGAGTGTGTGAGAGTGTGAGTATGTGTGTGTGTGAGTATGTGTGTGTGTGAGTGTGTGTGTGTGTGTGTGTGTGTGAGTGTGTGTAAGGATGGAGCCGGCAGGGCTGCTGGGCGGTTGGTACTGATGCAGTGGAGACCACCCATCAGGGTGTAAATTCGGGGCAGGTGAGGTCAGCCTGCCTGGTCCCTTGTCCCTGGGCTGGGCAAGCCCCTCAGGGGTCACCATGTCAGTCCCCCATCCTCAGAAGTTCCTGTGGTGCTGGCAGGGATGTCTGGGGTGGGGCTGTCCCTGTGCTGAGAGAGCCACCACTCAGAAGGAGTTGGTTTGCTGGGGAAGGTGCTGGTGTCAGTGGCTGCATGGGACCAAGGCCAGCTGGGGAGTGGGGACACAGGGGCCAAGGGAGGGGGAAGATTGCAGGGTCTCCTGTGCCACCTGCCTGCCCATGGCAGGGGCCTGGGTATTGTCTCCCCTTCATTTCCTTCCCTGCCACCCACTGGCTCTGCTGTCAGGGCGTCAGGGCGCCTTTCTCCCCCTTGGGGCTCTCTTTGCTCCCAGAGTGCTGACCCGGGCTGCAGGGGAGCTGGCGGACCTGGAAGGGTTGAGGTTCAGAGCCTTCTCCCCCACCCACTGCTCAGTGCGGGCACAACCTGGCATGAGGGCCCCTCTGCCCTCCCCAACCCCCAGCTCTTGCTCCTTCCTCACTCCTCTGGGCAGAAATGGCTAATCTAGGTGGTTAATGAGCAGACACGGGCAGCTGCCTCCCCACCCCCTGCACCCTCGTCTCCTCCTCTGACCTGGTGTTCTCCTGTCTCCCCTTCCCAGGCTGGGAGTCCCTGCAGGTGATCTCAGTGT
The DNA here is from genome assembly GCF_040939455.1 of Microcebus murinus. Taxonomy (NCBI): domain Eukaryota; kingdom Metazoa; phylum Chordata; class Mammalia; order Primates; family Cheirogaleidae; genus Microcebus; species Microcebus murinus. Next base: position 88,558,244 of record NC_134111.1, on the reverse strand, counting down.
CTGCCCCCACCCCCAATTCCTGACCAGGCAGGACTGCCCGCCCAGGTGTCTTAGGCTGGCCACTGTGCTAGAAGAGGAAACTAGGAGGGGTGGCTGAGGGGGTGACCCAGGGAAGCCTGCCGTGCTCCCAGGCTGGGCTCCCCACAGGGGTCTTGGGGTTAGGGACAGGGTGGGTGCTGGGCAAGGAGAGACTGAGTCAGGAGGGCAGGAAGGCGGGTGGCTGTGGGTGGGAACAGGACAGAGAACTGCATACTAGGGTTCCAGCATCTTTGGGGACAGGAGCTTCTCTAACGGAAGCCCCAGCTGGCCTACAATGTGACAGAGCAGAAGCCTGTGGAGCTGTGTGAGGGGGACACTCTTTGTTCCCTCTGGAAACTGCGTGACAGGGTGGGGACCACTGTGGCTCAGACTTGGCCTTAATCCCACCTGCCAGCTGGCAGCTTCTCCTGTCTCCCCCACCCCAGCTCTCGCCCAGGACTTCAGAGCTCGCTGCAGGGCAGGCACCTGCCTGGCACCTCTGGCCCAGGGGCTGGGGGAGGATCTGGATTGGGATGGAGAGTTGGGCGGGAGAGCCCTATATGGAACCAGCTCTGGGGACCCAGTTGGGGGTGGCCTGGCCCCTGCTGGCTGTGGAGAACAGGGAGCTGGACACGAGTGGGCTGGGCCAGGCTGGGGGTCTCAGCCAGTTGAACGCGGCTGCCGGAGCTGGGAGCCAGCACCTGCATCTGGAGCTGAGAGTTTGTGGTGATGGAAGCGGGGTTCTGGGACCCTCTTCTCCCAACCATCGTCCCTGAGCCCTCCTGGCTCTCCTTGCCCTTCCCCCTCCTGTGCTTCTGCTACTTTACCTCCCTCAGAGCCCAGCACAGAGCTTGCCACGGGGTAGACGCATCAAGAAAGACAAATGCAGAGAAGCTGGTGGCTGAGTGGAGTGGGCTGGGATAGGGTGCATGAAGGTACAGAGGAGACATTACTGTCTTCTGAGCATCTTCTGCTCTCTGATGGGCTGTGCCAAGGCATCATAGTTTGGGAACCCTCAGCTTCCTGTTTCTACTGAGGTTTTTCTCCATAAGGTGGGGCACCAGAGGTGGAAGCTGAGTTACGCTTAAGGCCGACATTCCTAGGGCTGCTGGCTGGTCAGCGGGAGAGTGGGCTGCCTTGCAAGCCAGTGAGCTTCTTGTCCTGGCACAGATTGGCCTCACAGAGTCCCCTCTTCCTCACCAGCGTTTGGGGAACTGATAGCTTGACACCGTGTCCTAGCACTGTGGCTCTCCCTGCTACTCAATCCAGAATAGCCCACCAGCTCAGCTGCTTCCTGCAAAGGTCCTGAGGTTGCTCCAATCCCCTTGGCCCACTGTGCACCTTGCCCTGCGGGTTGACCCCTGGAGGGCGGCAGCAGACCTGCCCCTGCTCCTGTGCACATTGGTGTGCAGGTTTGACGTGGACACACATTTTCCATTCTCCTGGGCATAACCTCGGTTGGCAAATGCAGGGTCACGTGCTAACTCTATGGTTACCTTGCTGAGCGACTGTTAAACTGGTTCCCAAAGCAGCTGCACCATTTTACATTCCCACCAGCAACGTACGAGGGTTCTGTTTCTCCACATCCTCACCCACATTGTTGTGTCTGTGCTGTTGTCAGTGTGCACAGCCTGGAGGGTGTGACATTGTTCCTGGGACTGATTCTTCCTGTCTCTGCTGTGACACTGGGGTCCACTTTGGCAAGTTACAGACTGGAGACTGGCCATAGGAAGTCGTACCTTACTCTAAGAAATGGCAGGATGGTGATGTATTTTTGGCACAAAAGGAAGCTAATCAGGAGCTGGGTTACTGTAGTTCTTCTTTGAGGCACTGGGATGATGTTCCTGGTGGCTGCAGCTGGCCCTGTACACCCAGGCAGGCGCTGAACACAATCTCTGCTGTCCCTGTAGCAATGGCAGAGCCTGTGGACACTGACTAAGTCTGAGGGGACAGTGGAGTTGGGGAGGGTAACGGCAGGAACATGCAGGACAGGAGGGTTCCAACCACGACTGGAAAGCCACCGAACAAGGGTACTGTGTCCCTGCCTTCTCTGCTTCCTGCCTCCCCTCCCCTTGTTTGGGGAGCAGACTGGCTGTCTCTGGTCACCCCACATGGCAGGACGTGGCTGCTCACAGCTGCCCAAATAATCTGCTATGGTCCCACCCCTTTGGGGAATCAGTCAGCCACATGCTTGTCATTTCTAATACAGTTTTTCTCAGGACACAGATGATCCCAGATCAGGGATCCTTCTTCTCAGAAGAGAAAAACTGGGCCTTGTTTTCTGACGAAAGATGCTTCTAGCTAAAGCCTTCAGAATCCTAGTGCTGCTATTGCTTAAATCATTTTCCAGAATACTGATTTTAAAATAATTTTCAGAAAGTTGCACAAAGGGATTCAATCCCTCAGCTTTGTACAGAATCCTTGACGTTTCCTACAGTGCATGGCCATAACACGCTTGAAGTTGGTGCTTAATCCACAGAGTAAGAACTGATGGCATCTCTTCTTTCTGGGCATTAAATGCAGCCTCGACAGCCAAAGAAGATCATAACTGAGGGATGCAAGCAGGACCGGGTGTTCTGTAGGGATTATCAGAGGAGAACTTTCCACAAAGTCTTGGGTGATGGCCATGTCATAGAAAATGCTGTGAATCTCTGTCTGATATTGAAGACAACTACAGTATTGTCATAAAGTTTACCATTTATCACTAAACTTATCTGATAACAGTAATGCCCCTACCACTTACACATCTGAAGTGAAACTTGCTTCCATGTAATACACAAATCATACAAGTTATCCTATCCTGGTTTCTTGGGTGGACGGGAAAGATTCTGGGCAGGATTTATTGTGCAATCACTCTCATCTCTCTTCTCTAGGCCAGGATTTAAATTTGCCTCCACAATGGAAGATGTTAACTGGGAGGACTTCAACCTTGAAGATTTATTGGATGGAGATTTCAGTAATTACACTTACAGCACTGATCTGCACCCTATTCTACCAGATTCTGTCCCATGCCGGCCAGAATCCCTGGAAATCAACAAGTATGCTGTGGTCATCATCTCTGCCCTGGTGTTCCTGCTGAGCCTGCTGGGAAACTCCCTGGTGATGCTGGTCATCTTGTGCAGCTGCATCGGCCGCTCTATCACCGACGTCTACCTGCTGAACCTGGCCATGGCCGACCTGCTCTTCGCCCTGACCTTGCCCATCTGGGCCGCCTCCAAGGTGAACGGCTGGATTTTTGGCACAGCCCTGTGCAAGCTGGTGTCGCTCCTGAAGGAAGTCAACTTCTACAGTGGAATCCTCCTGCTGGCCTGCATCAGCGTGGACCGCTACCTGGCCATTGTCCACGCCACACGTGCTCTCACCCAGAAGCGCCACCTGGTCAAGTTCATATGTCTGGGCACATGGGCCCTGTCCCTGTGCCTGTCTCTCCCGGTCATAATTTTCCGTAAGGCCATCTACCAGCCCTCCTCCGGCCCAGTCTGCTATGAGGACATGGGCAACAGCACAGCAAAGTGGCGGATGGTGCTGCGGATCCTGCCCCAGACCTTCGGCTTTGTCCTGCCCCTGCTGGTCATGCTGTTCTGCTACGGATTCACGCTGCGCACGCTGCTTAAGGCCCACATGGGGCAGAAGCACCGGGCCATGCGGGTCATCTTTGCTGTGGTCCTCGTCTTCCTGCTCTGCTGGCTGCCCTACCACCTGGTCCTGCTCACAGACACCCTCAGGAGGACACAGGTGATCTCGGAGACCTGTGAGCGCAGCAATGACATTGACCGGGCCCTGGATGCCACCGAGATTCTGGGTTTCTTCCACAGCTGCCTCAATCCTTTCATCTACGCCTTCATTGGCCAAAAGTTTCGCCATGGACTCCTCAAGATCCTGGCCACCCGTGGCCTGATCAGCAAGCAGTTCTTGCCCAAGGACAGCAGGCCTTTCTTTGCTGGCTCTTCCTCAGGGAACAGGTCCACTCCCCTCTGACACTCCTGTCTCAGTGCAGCCCCTCAGGGTTCCTCCATTCCCCTCAGTGTCCCCTTCCAAGCCCCAAATCCACTGGCTGTTCATGGTGTGAGTGTCACTGTAGCCCCCACTGTCATTGCAGGAAGGAGCAGAGGCCACGTCCTTACCAGGCCCCCACTGCGTGGTTTAGAAAGTCTGCCCTGGTGCCCACCCCTTGCCCTCATCACTAGGCCAGCGCTAGAGCTCTGTCCATCCTGCCACTGGCCACAGCACTCTGCTTTGTAAGAAGAGCAAATCAAAACCCCAATGAGATACTGTAACAGAGTAGTCACCTTCCTCCCATATATGTGGAATGGTAGTATTGATAGTGGACAATATGAACAGAGGGAATAGTCTGGGGAAAAAATGCAGCAGGAATATATCTGCCTCTTTACAACACCTCCCACTTCTTTTTGAAAACTAAAACCTGCATCCCCGCTTCTGGCCACTTGGGAGAGACAGAGGAATGTCCTTCGTTCCTTGTGTTATAGGACATGGCTCAACTGAAATTCTCCAGGCAGAGGTTGGGGCAGATGTCAGGGGATTGTCTTCCCCCTGGATGGGACTGATCAGCATCATCAAATGTAGTGAAACAACAATTGCCTAAAGCTGAATGGTCTCTCTTTAACAGCTCTGTATTTCCACTTCTGTATGGGGAATTTTACATTTTGAGAGAGGAATGTATAATTTTTCCCCTTTGCTGGCAAAGTAATAAACTGCTCTTTCCATGTCCTCAGACTATTCATTGTTGTTCTTCTGATGTAGTCTCCAGAAGTTCTGATCTTTCGGTAAGAATACCACATCACACTCGTTAGGGTGGCAATTATCCAAAGGAAAAATACCCTATGAAATGCAAATGTTGGTGAGGCTGTAGAGAATTGGAACTCCTGCGCGTAGCTGGTGTGAATGTACAATGGTGCAGTCTCTGTGGAAAACAGCAGGACATCTTTCCTCAAAACATTAAGCATAGAATGACCACACTATCCAGCTATTCCTCTTCTAGAAACATATCCACAAGAATTCAAAGCAGGGGTCCAAACAGACATTTGTACGCCCATGTTGATAGCAGCATTATTCACGAGAGCCAAAAGGTGGAGACACCCACGAGTTCATCAGTGAATGAATGGATAAACAAAATGTGCTGTAAACCTACAACGAAGTGTCATTCAGCCTTACAAATGAGTGCAGTGTAAAGACATGTTACAACATGGGTGAACCTTGAACACATCACGCTGAGTGAAATAAACCGGGCATAAGTGGACAAATATTGTATGATGCTGCTTCTATGGGGAACCTAGAATAGTCAAATTCACAGAGACTGAAAGAGTAATAGTGGCTCTGTAACTGAGGAATGGCCTGAGGCCAAAAACAAACAAACAAACAAACAAACAAACAAACAAACAAACAAAACAAAACAAAACAAAACAGAGAAAATACTTTTTAAAAATACTTTCCGCTCCTTTTTGAGAACGAAAACCTGCATCCCTACCTCAAGCCAGTGGTTGGGAGGAGCGGGTGAGTCTGTGTTAGAGGAGCTAGCTCAGCCATCCCAGGCCCGAGCCAGCCCCCAGGTGGGCTGAGTTCACAGGCTTTGTCTTTGGCAGCAATGGGATAATTACAGTCATTAACACAGCAGCCTAGATCTGAGGACCCTCCCTTTAAAAGCTCTGGATTTCTTCTTATGTTGAGCCGATTTGGATTTTGAGCCAAGAAGGTTTATCATTTTTCTTTCTTTTCTGGCAATGCAGTAAACTTCTATTTCCTTTTCCTCAAACCATTTGTTCTCGTTCTTCTGATGCGGCCAAGAGGAACAGTGCCAAGCTTTTGGTAACAGATTTTGGTGTCTCTGGGTGGGCCTGATCAGCGGCATGGTGAAATGGCATCCTGGAATAGGGGAGCAGCCCTGGCCAAGCTGTGGGTCCTCAGTGGAACGTGCACCTTCTTTTTGGGGTGAAAGCATATGGGAAAATTCCAGCAACTGCCAGGGCAGTTAGTCTTTTGTAAAAAGGAAAGACATTAGAAAGAACATTGCCCAAAAGGTACAAGAGCCTCCAGGTAGTAAGAAGCCTCCAGGACAGAAGAAGTTTTCTTTTTCCTTTTTTTTTTCCTCTGAGACAGAGTTTCACTCTGTTGCCCAGGCTAGAGTGAGTGCCGTGGCGTCAGCCTGGCTCACAGCAACCTCAAACTCCTGGGCTCAAGCGATCCTTCTGCCTCAGCCTCCCGAGTAGCTGGGACTACAGGCATGCACCACCATGCCTGGCTAATTCTTTCTATATGTTTTTAGTTGGCCAATTAATTTCTTTCTACTTTTAGTAGAGATGGGGTCTCACGCTTGCTCAGGCTGGTTTCAAACTCCTGACCTTGAGCGATCCTCCCCCTTTGGCCTCCCAGAGTGCTAGGATTATGGGCGTCAGCCACCGTGCCTGGCCAAGCCTCAGAGTCTTAGTGTAAATGCTGGGAAACATCTCAGGCCAGGGGCTCAAAGCCTCTGAAAATATTGTGAGAAAATGACCTCCTTGATAAATTGTTATTAAAAGCTGTGTCTATTCTCAATCCTGCCACACTTTTGACTTTACGACATGGATATTTAGAGCAGGGGCCCCCAAACTACGGCACTCAGGCCACATGCGGCCCACCAAGGACATTTATCTGGCCTGATGAGTGGTTTTGCCACCGCTGCCTGTCCTGCTCAGCAGCCGACTCGTCCTGGGCCCACAGTGCGCATGTGTGGAATGTGCGCCGCACTCTCCAACGGCCCTCCAATGGTCTGAGAGACAGTGAACTGGCTCCCTGCTTAAAAAGTTTGAGGACCCCTGGCTTAGAGGCTCTGGAGACTGTATTCTAGCAGGATGGATGTGTGGGTTCAGCCGATGCCAGAATGAGATTGGGATCTTTTTCACCGAGGAACAGCTTTATGGACAATGAGGGACTGGATGTGCCGTGATCACGGCAGTGGGACTGCCACCTGGGACTTCAGCCCAGGAAGCTGAGTTGCAGTTATCAAGAGGAAAACGGTAAACATTTGTACAGACTCTAAATATGCTTTTATGATTATACATGCTCATAGTGCCATTTGAAAGAAAAGGTGTCTCCTGACAGCAGGAGATAAGAATATTCAGTATGACACTGAAATAATAGCCTTGACACTGGCTGTGGCTGAGCCTAGGCAGGTGGCCAGCATGGCAAAAGGAACTCAGGCCACTGGCAGAGCTGCTAAGAAGGCCCCTGGAGGTGATCTGTTCTCTGGGCCTTGATACCCCGGCTAGATTTAGATTCCCTTTGAAGCTAAGGGATGGGACCCTGCCATTGGGGGTGGCACACCTAAGTGGAGACAGAATTCTCATGGACTCATTCTCCTACCCAAACTTTTGGTTTGGCCTACTATGAGGCACCTACATGAATGCCTGAATGGGTTTGGGAACCTCATTTGGGGAAGATCCTGTTTGCAATGGACAGTGTGAGCTTGCTTTAATGGATATGGTGGGTTCTCATTTGGGAGGATCCTGTTTGCAACAAACTGTGTATGTGCTCGGGGTGGTCCAAGAACAGAAAGGCAACCTGCTGCACAAAGAGCCTAAACGTAGGGGTCCCAACCATTTCCATGATTGGCAGTTTCACTTGGTATTAGTGGCTATCTTTTCAGGCTGGGAATGGAGAGAGCACATAAAGCTCCAAGAGGATCTCCTACCAGGAGCTGCTGGCCCGGGATGGGGACTGTGCCGGGTTCCTGTGCATATATGCCAGCACGGAGCAGGAGCAAGCCTCGGAAGATGATGGGATGACAGGCATGAGCAGTCCAGGGAAAAAAGGCCAAACAGATAGAAAACGGCATGCTGATGAAGGACGCTGTGGACAGGCAGCTGCAGAGACAGCTGAGCGGCTCCTCCTCCTACAGTGAGGATGGCACCAAGCACCACAGCAGCATGGCCAAGCTGCAGAAATCTGAGGCCAGGAAGGAAGGGACCTGGAAACCAATGGAGGCAGACAAGGCTCGGACAACCCCGTTCTCGAATGGAACCAGGAGCCCAGGGAGCCCTGGGCATTTACAAGGCGACTACTCCACGGTGGTGCTGCTTCCTGTGATCTGCACCTGGATCTACTGTAAAAGGCCTGTGGTTGCCCATGAACTTCTTTGAGTGGAGGCTCAGTGGGAACCTGGTTAGCCCTTTTTCCAAGGAGCTGGACATGGTGGATTCAATGATCCTGCAGGTCATCAAGATGTTCATTGGCTCCCCTCCTCCATACAGAGTGACAATGGACCTCCTTTTAAATAGGAGGTAACCCAGCAAATAAGTAGAGTTCTACATCTAGAATGAAAATTACATACATTTTAGGACTGATGCAGAAAAGTAGAATAGGGTATTGCTGCTTGTCCTCCTCTGAATTAGGATAGTCCTTAGAAGCAGGCTTAAGTCAAGCCCCTAAGAAATAGTTTATGAGAGACCCTTCCTAGCACCTCAAGCTAAGCATGGTAATATAACCATGAGTAAAAAAGCAGAGGAAAGGAATATGCCAAATGAGCGGGTCAGGTACTAACCCTTATGAGTTTGCCTCTTTCAGGTCTCTGGTGCAATTGGAAACAAAGAAGTGGACGAGACCCTATGAAGTGCCTCTAGCAGCTCACAACCTAGTTGAAATTGTCAGAAATGAAAAAAAAAAACAAAAACCTTGGGTCCATCATACCAGAATAAAGAGGTGACCCATGGACAAAAAGGACCCAAGCCCCCAGTGGAGGGGAAAGTCTTTAGGTGATCTAAAGTAACCATTTAAGGAAGGAAAAAAATGAAAGTGTAGATATTTTTTGTTAACCTTCTTTAATTATTTGTTCTGTCTATAAGATGGAGAGACAGCTCCTTAGTGAGGATTTCCCGGGACTGTCGCCTCCGCTGTTGATCTGTCTTTTGTTCAGTGCTGTATATAATGTCTGAATTTGCAGGAGCTGGTCTCTGGGGTCACCTACAGGGTGAAACTAGTCACTCTGCACTCAGAGGTCACATGCTTCTTTCTAGCTCAGCCCTGTATTGGACACTGTGTACATTTTCACTTGCCAGTTCCCACTATTGTAGTTATTGCTTATGGTTTTTTTCTGCTATTGTAAATATACTACCAAAGCTCTGTGATGACATACATAAATATAAACCTTCCATCTAAAATTGTCCCGGCCCGCGGGACCTTCTGTTACTCGCGGGGGCGAGGGGGACCGTGCCTGAAAGAGATGAGCGAGAGAAAGAAACGAGACCAAGCAAATGGTTGTCAAGGTCTGCTTTACTTAGATTTTTAGTGGGTTTTATAAGCATACAAAAACAAGGAAGTCAAAACAAAACATAGAGTGGTGACGATGAGGCTTGGGTCTGGGTTGATTAGCCCTAATCAGTGTCTTATCAGTATCTTGTTTTTGACTGATTACTCATCTCCAACCGGAACATTTGCAGTCAACACATCCTGGAGCATTCCGTGGTCAGCACGTCATGGACTGCGTTCTTCTTGGAGCTATAGCTGGAATTTTCCAGGGCGAAGTTCGTGCGTAGGACAAGTCATAGGGGAGTTGAGGGTCTTTGAGGGTCCTTGCCTCTAACATAAAATGTCATCCCCATTTCAGCAGGAAGTAGCCCGATGATGTTGCCCCTCTTCCCATAGATACGGAAGGGGAAAATTGACGGGGGGGAATATTTAACTGAAGAGTCTCCCCTCCTCCCATAGATGTGGAAGCATAAAATCGAGAGTGGGGAATATGTAATGGAGGAAACGGCCTGAAAAAATGGCAAAAATAGTTTCTGTCTCTTTAAAACATCCTCCACTCCTTTGTGAGAACAAAGACCTGCATCCCTGCCTCTGGTTGGGCAGTGGTTGGGAGGAGTAAGGATGTGTTTTGTTATGGGAGATGGCTCAGCCATCCTGGGTGGGCCCAGGTGGGCTGAGTTCACAGGCTTTGTCTTTCCTAATTTTCCATAGGGCCATGTACCCGCCCTCCTCCGGCCCAGTCTGCTATGAGGACATGGGCAACAGCACAGCAAAGTGGCGGATGGTGCTACAGATCCTGCCCCAGACCTTCGGCTTTGTCCTGCCCCTGCTGGTCATGCTGTTCTGCTACGGATTCACCCTGCGCACGCTGCTTAAGGCCCACATGGGGCAGAAGCACCGGGCCATGCGGGTCATCTTTGCTGTGGTCCTCGTCTTCCTGCTCTGCTGGCTGCCCTACCACCTGGTCCTGCTCACAGACACCCTCATGAGAACCCATGTCATTGCAGACACCTGTAAGTGTCACAATGACGTTGACTGGGCCCTGGAAGTCACCATCATTCTGGGCTTCTTCCACAGCTGCCTCAACCCTCTCATCTATGCCTTCATTGGCCAAAAGTTTCGCAATGGACTCCTCAAGATCCTGGCCACCCGTGGCCTGGTCAGCAAGGAGCTCTTGCCCAAGGACAGCAGGCCTTCCTTTGCTGGCTCTGCTTCAGGGAACACGTCCACTCCCCTCTGACACTCCTGCCTCAGTGCAGCTCCTGGGGGTTCCTCCCTTCCCTCCGGCGTCCTATTCCAAGCCCTACGTCCACTGGCTGTTCATGGTGTGAGTGTCACTGCAGCCCCATTGTGGTTGCAGGAAGGGGCAAAGGCCCTGTCCTTACCAGGCCCCCACTGCGTGGTTTAGAAAGTCTGCCCTGGTGCCCCCCCCTTGCCCTCATCACTAGGCCAGCGCTAGAGCTCTGTCCATCCTGCCACTGGCCACGGCACTCTGCTTTGTAAGAATTGCCCATCAAAGCCACAGTGAGATGCCACGCCCGCTAGGATGGCTCTTATGACACACACACAAAACCTCATGAAACAGTAAGTGTTGGGGAGCATGTAGAGAAACTGGAATCCTTGTCTGTTGCTGCTAGAAATGTAAACGGGGCAGTCACTATGGAAACACTGTGACAGCTTTCATCAAAACCGTGAACAGAGAATCACCACGTGATCCAGCAATTCCACTTCTAGGGACACCCCCACCCGTGTTGAAAGGAGGGACTCAAACAAATATTTGGACTCCTGTGTTGATAGCAGCATTATTCACAAGAGCCAAAAGGTGGAGACACCCACATGTTCACCAGTGAATGAATGGCTAAACAAAATGTGGTGTGAACCTGCAGTGAAGTGACATTCAGCCGCACGGATGCAGGAAGTGTTGATGCACATTGCAACGTGGATGGACCTTGAAACATTATGCTGAGTCACACAAGCCAGACATAAATGGACAAAGAATGTACGATGCTGCTTCTATGAGGAACCTGGACTAGTCAAATTCACAGGGACAGAAAGCACAACAGTGGTGCCCAGGGCTGGGGACAGGAGAGAGGGGTGCTCTTATTTAAAGGGCGCAAAGTTTATGTTTTGGGTGAGGAGAAAGTTCTGAAGATGGACAGTGTGTACAACAAAGGAAATTAATAAACACCTTAATCTGCACATTTACAAAGTTATTAAAGTGGTAAAATTTGTAATAAATATTCTTCCTCTATGAAGGAAAGAAGCCATGGCCTCAAAAGGCACCTTAACCACTGAACCAGTATTGGAAACACATACCTATAATGTTTTTGTTTAATGAGTTCATTAAGTGTCTTTTCTGGTATAAACCACTTTTACTTGGGTGTTTATTTTACTACTTTCAACCAGAAGCATCCAATCTGCTACAGAGAGGTGGGGAGGGGTGAGCAGAGGGCCCGGGTGAAGGGCTTTGCAGGAAGTAGCCCCTCTGCTATGTGCTGTGTCCATAGAGAAGGGTTGGAACAGAGATGGGGACCAGCCTGCCCACCCCCAGCCCCAGCCCACGCCTCCTGCTGTGGACCAGCTGTCATGCAGAGAGATGTGTTCTGGGATCCTCTAGTGTGTGTCACATCTGTGGGTGAGACAGTCCTCAGGGGAGTCAGGGTGGGATTTAGAAGGCTCAGAACGTTGAGGAAATCCACCCGATCAGCCTGATGAGGGAGCAGGAGGGCAGAGAGCTCCCCTGAGCTCAACCAGCAGTTACTATGTTCAAGGCCCAGATCTAAGCCCAGGGGATACAGCAACGAAGGAACTGACACCATGAATCTCTCGTCTTGCTTGCGGAGTTAGACAAGGAACAGGGTAAATAAGTAAACAATATAGTATATTAGATGGTGCTGACCACAGTGGAGAAAAAATAAAGCCGGGAAGGAGAATAGAAAGTGTGTGAGTAGTGTGTGGTGGGCGTGGTGCACGTGTTCAAGAGTGAGATCAGCATGGGTGGAGAAAGCCTTCCGCCTGAAGAACTTGAGGAATTGTGCCATGCAAATTCTGAGAAGAGCATTCAAGGCAGTGGAGATGGGCTGGGCGCAGTTGCTCACGCCTATAATCCTAGCACTCTAGAAGGCCGAGGCAGGAGGATCACTTGAGGTCAGGAGTTTGAGGTTACAGTGAACTACAATGATGCCGCCACACTCTACCCAGGGCAACCAAGCAACACTCTGCCTCAAAACACACACACACACACACACACACACACACACACACACACAAATACAAACAACAAAAAAAGGGGCAGAGGGACTAGCAAGTGCAAAGGCCCTGGGGCAGGAGCACAAGTGGTGTGCTCTAGGAAGATCACAGAGGCCAGAGCAGCTGGAGTGCAACAGGCCAGTGGCAGACTGGCAAGAGATGAAGTCAGAGAAGTAGGAAGGGGTGTGTGTGTGTGTGTGTGTGTGTGTGTGTGTGTGTGTGTGTGTTTGTGTGTGAGGGGAAGGTGGTCCATACCCAGAGGAGACAGTGAGGATTAAATGAGGAGGAGCACATAGAACCATAGTCGCACACACATTAGGTGCTTGGTAAAGGCTAGTGACAGTTACGACTGGGACTCTAACTAGCCAAGGGAAAGGCCAGTCCTGGGACGTCCGCTCTGGAGCTGTCATGTGCAGAGCGCGGTGGCTGCCCCGGCCCCTGGTCCCACACTCCGCAGCTCTGCCCCACCTCACTGCCCAGGCTGCAATGGCGGCCTCCAAGAGTGAGGTTACACGTCAGGAAGGAGAGGGACACGAGACAGTGCAGTCACAGAGGGGGCAGAGGCTCTTGCCTCAGTCTCTGGGAAACCCTCCGAGTCGCCTGGGCCTGGGGAGCCGGTGGGGGAGGGGAGGAGAGGGTCCCACCTGCAGCAGCAGCTCCAGGCAGCCGCAGAGTCTGTGCAGCTCAGCACTGGCGTCCGTCACTGGCCCCTGCCTGTCCCCGTAGCCCTGGAGGATGGCAGAGACAGCAGCTGCAGGGAGGAGGGTGGACATCAGACATCTGGTAGCAAGGCTGCTGAGGGACAGGCTCCCAAGTCCCCTCACTTCTCCTGTAGCTCAGTGCCAGAAAATCTCTCAGGATATACTCACCTTTCAGGTCCCTGATGACCTTGAGGACGGCCCCATTTTCTGCCCTGGGGACTGGGAAATGATGTGATTCCTTGTGACTTGGAAGAGCAGACCAGGAAGGACCCTCTGGGCTCAGCTGTCCAACTCTCTCCTTATTCAAAGGAGCAATCAGAGCCTAAAGAGGGAACATGACTTACCAAGGGTCACACGGAGAGGTAGCTAGTGGGGCGAACCAGCCCAGCCCTTCCTGATAGGCCTGTGTGACAAGGTGGAGTGGCCTCCACCTACTGAGCAGGCCCTGTGTGCCAGGCACTGTGCTACTTGCTTCACATCCTGTCCCACTCAACCCCCATAATAACCCTGGGAGGCCATAACTCTACTAGAAACAAGGACGCTGGGCACAGAGAGGGTAAGACTTTATCCAACATCACAGAGCTATGCAGACTCATCTCAGGTGTCTGTGCCCACAGGACCTGTGCTCTGGGTCCCATGATTGCCTGTGTCACGTGGACACCAGGCTATGGGAAGATCATCTCCAGTCCCCATGGAGAGCCCTCAGCCTTGCCCAAGCCATCATCCTCCTCGAGACCCCACTCATCCTTTCCTGGGCCCCAGCTGAGTGGAAGCTGTGTGTTCTTTGAGGACAGGGAAGCAGAAGCACAGGAGGGCCTGGGCTGGCTCTGAGCAGACACTGGCTGTGAGAGGGGGGAGGGGCACCTGCTCTCATCCTGCCACTGTCTCCCAGGGGATGCTCAGCCTGGTCTCCTCCTGGTGGGTCCAGGGCCCAGAGAGGGACATCGTGGCCCTGGGGGCTCTGGGCTTATTCTGAGATGCTGGAGTCAAGAGCAGGCATGGGTGGGAAACCAGGTGACCTGCCCCCCAGCCTGTGGTTGCTGGCGTTTGCGGGTACAGGTGGCTGCACTGTTAGACAATGAACAGGGAAAATAGGTAAATGAAATGGTATATTAGATGGTGCTGACTGCCATGGAGAAAAATTAATCAGGGAAGGAGAATAGAAAGTGTCTGAGTGGTGTGTGGCATACATGTTCTAGAGTGAGATTAGCATGGGGACAACACGGGGGGGGGCAGAACGCCGTGAGGGTGAATGAGGGATGATGAGTGGGGTGGGGTTAGGGAGGACAAGGTCGGGAGTCAAGAGACCTGGGTCTCCATCCTGGCCTCATTACTCACTTCCTGTGTGGCCTTGGGCAGGTCACTCTCCTCCCTTGGGCCTCAGTTTCCACATCTGTAGACCAATGGGTTGGACTGACCAACTCTGCAGGACCTTCCAGCCCAGATCCTCGATGGAATCTATGACCAGCTGGATGTACCTCCTCCTCTCCCTCACCCCATCTGGGGCTCCTCTCTCCTGGCTCCTGGAGTCACTCCTCTTTGCCAGCTGCCCCTAGGACCCAGGGCTCTCCCTGCTACCCACCTGGGAGGGCCTGGCTGGCTGGGGCTTGGAGAGCAGGGCTGTGTGGTCTGAGCCTGTCCCTGAGGACTGTGGCCATGCAGAGCACATCTCAGGGCTTGCAGCCCACCTGCTACTGCAGGGCACATCTCTTCTGTCACTTGTCTGGAGTGTGGTGCAGGTGGGAGGGGATGATAAGGTTCCCACCACCTGCCTGCCTCCCACTTCCCCTCAGTCTTGTCTCCATGAGAGCTGGTCAGCAGTGCCAACGCCCCTGTCCTGGCTCCCATTCCCACAAGGATGGCAGTGAAAGCAGCCGTGAGACGCTGTGTCCTGCAAGGGGCCAGCAGGGCTGCCCGGGCGCTGGGCCTCCCACCCCGCTGTGTCTGCCTCCTGCAGGCTGGGTCTTTCTGCCCTGGCCCTGGTTTCTCTAGGCGGCGCTGCCCCTGGTGCTAGTTCTGGGGACGGAGAGGTGAGGAGCAGGGACCTGGGAGGACTGTTGTTTTCAGAAATCCCAGGGACCACATGTAGACACTGGCACAGCCATACCCATGCCTGTGTGCCCTCTGCCCCGCCCCTGCCTGTTTTCTGGATCAGATTCAGGCCCCATCTGTCTCTTTCGTCTCTGTCTCTCTGTCTCTGACTCTCCCTCTTCCTGTCCTTTATCTGCTCCCCACTCCTCCTGTTGTGTCCTGGTTCTCCTCCTCGCCATTCCAGCTGAGCTCCTGCTACCCATCCCTGAACCTGCTGTCCCCTCCAGACGCCCAGTCCCCTGTGCCCTCAGGTCTCCCTCTGTCAGTTTCTGGGTCTGTCCTGTGTCACTGCCCCTTGCCAGGCCCCCAACTGCCCTGCCTCTTGCAGTGAGGGCAGAGCAGGAGTCCAGGCAGGGCTGGGCTGGAGGCATTGCAGTCCCTGCAGACATGGCAGGTGCCCTGGGCTGAGCAGGGCCCAGGGCTGGGGGCAGGGCAGGGGGCAGACAGGCTTGGGTCTCCCCCATCCCTGCCTCTGGCTTGCAGGGTGCCGATAGGGTGGGCTGCTCTGTGAGCCCAGTGTGCTGCTGAGGTGCGGGTACCTGGATCCCCTTGCAGTCCCCAGGGCCCAGGGAACCCCCAGCCTGGTTGGGGCCCAAGTCTGGGAACCACTGGGACCAGCCCGTGTAGACAGGAGGTCGCTGTTGGGTCAGGTAGGGTGCTGGGGGAGTGGGCCCAGGAGGATGCCCCTTGTGGGGATAAGGTGTCTGGCAGAGCCCTGCTCACCTGAGACAGGTGAGGAGACAGGTAGGATAAGCAGGTCAGGCCAGTGAGTGGGAAGTAGACAGAAAGGTAGACTGTCCCAGGGAAGGGGGGTAGGACAGGGCAGGTGAAAGGGCCCCAGTTAGGCTGATGTCTCACTTGGGTCCTTGTATGCTTGGAAGGAGGGTGATGTGGGAACTGACCCTTAGAAGGCAAATAGCCCAGCTGAGATTAGGAGCCACATGAGACAGGGAGTCATGGACTCCTGGGGCAGGCAGGTAAAGGGTTAAATTTCCCCAGAGCTGGAGCATGGGCCAGCTGTGGCTGTCCCTTCACCAGGAAGGGCTCTGGGCCAGGGGGAGGGGGCCTTCTGAGCCAGGAGGGCCCCACCAGAGCAAGGAATGACCCAGGATGGTGGGGACAGCAGGGTCCTCACCTTGTACTCTCTGTTCTGGGTGAGTGTTGGAGCCTTGCAAGTAGGGAGTTGAGCCCGGTGGGCACGGGCTGGAGCAGGAGGCAGGTGTTTCCCTGGATGGGTGTGTGGGGGGAGGCACCAGGTGTGGTGTAGATGTGGGGGCTGGATCTCCCCCAGGGGGAGGATGGGGAGGTGTAGGGGACTGATACATATTTTCCTAGTTTAAGGATTAAAGTTAGTGAGTAATGTACGCGTTCTGCCCAGAGTGTTTGAAAGTAATCTGTTCTGGACAAGGTCCTTATGATAAACAAAGGTGTTGCCTAGAGGCATAACAAAGGACCTGAGCTACAACTAGCAAGAGCAGCCCCGCCCCACGGCACTGGGCGTCTGGAGGCCACACGATTAACACATTGTTCTTGTGATTGCTGCGTACACCCCATGAAATGGCTAGTTAGTCAATGACGGGTAAGACCCCTCAAGGGAGGGGCGACCTAAGCCAGGTACAGCCGCCAGGGTTCAGCCGAAGATCTTAGGGGGTCACCCTAAGAGAAGCTGGGGATGAGAAATGCCCCCTGTGGCTCACCTTGCCCATCCTTGCTAATCTCGGTCCTTTATCTATGCCTAGCGCCTAGAGCAACCACCTGGAAACCTTGAGCCAGGGGATATCTGCTTTCCTAAGGCTATGTATTCCGGAATTTATGGCCATTGCTGCAATGCCTGGGCAGTTACATACAAGGAACTAACTTTAATTTTTTAGAGTATAAAAATAAAACGGGCCCGGTGACTCAAGTCAACCTTCTGTATGTGTGTCTGTGTTTTTCTTTGTGTTCTGTTTGTGTTTTGCGTTCTGTGTTCATCCTCCATCCTGTAAATGGGGCATGACAGGGAGGACTTTGGGGTCACCAGGAAATGGATGACTCCATGCCCTACGTAGTCCCAGCCCACCTTCTGGCCTCCCTGTTGGGGGCTGGAAGGCAGCAGCCTTCCAGGTTTGGTGCTGTGTTGTGGATTTCACTGCTGTCCCATGTTCCTCAAACTGAGATGAAGTGACTCAAATGCACCCTGTGGCTGCATCCCAGCTCCCAGCTGACAGGCAGTCATTGAAGCCAGGTGTGTGCATGTGTGTGCCAGGAGCCCCACTCCACTAGGTGTCCCCTCAGGGCACAGGTGACGGCATATTGTGCGGATGGTGCACAGGGCCAGGCACAGGCTGGACACTGTAAACTGCATGCTCCCTCCTGCACAAGCTCCAGCCCCAGTTGTCACCCCGACACCATAATGAGGCCAGGATCAGTGCAGTGCAGTTGTGGCCTGAGCCCTCGAAGTGGCTGATGTCCCAGGTGTGATCCTGATGGAGGCTGAGCCCAATATAGGCCCTGGGCGAGGCGGGAAGCCCTCCCTGTCCTGAGCCCCTCCCACACCAGGCCCTGTGCTGGGCACAACTCTGGGTGCTGAGGCGAGCAGGGCCTTGACCCTGGTCACAGGGCTCCACCTGCCCTCTCCTTTGCCAGCCCCTCCCTCGCTGGCCCCCCAGTGTCCCCAGGAGAAGTCCTGCTGCCCTGCCTTCCCCACTCACCCCTGCCTCCCTCTGCGGCCTCCTCTGGGCCCTTTTCTCTCTTTTCAGCCTGCCCCACCCCTTGCCCCGCCAGGCTCCTCCCCCATATCTTCTTGTCTGTCTGTGTTACTAGGTTTGTCTTTCATTTACTTGTTCCCTGTTACACAACCTGTCGTTCTCCTGTTAATCTTAACTTTCACATTTCCAGGGCAGCGTGGGCCAGAAGGGCCTGTTCACGTGGACCCGGCGGGTGGAAGAGGAGCAGCACCGGGGTCTGTCCGAGGCTGGCAGGGAGTGCAGGCACCACCCAGCCTGCTGTGGCTCATCTGCGGCTCCTCTCGCTGGCGTGGGCAGGGGCCGGCCCGCAGCCCCTCAGGGTGGGCCCACCTGGTGAACGTGGTCCACACATTGAACTTGGACCAGCGCAGGTGTCCATCTGTCCTGTAGGTTCCAGCTTGTCCTCACTGTCCCTCACTTCCCGTCTGTGTTTTCTTCCTGGCCGTCTGTCCTGCCAGCTTCAGATCCCAGTCGCAGAAGCAAAGCCACAGCCCGACACAGACAGTGTCACCCACCCTGCCCCTCAGCTGTGTAGGGTCCCGTCCCCATCACACACTCCCCTCCCAGTGGCTCTGCTGCAGAGGGAGCCCTGCCTGGCACAGCAGGAGGCCTCGATAGAGGGGCTGGATGTGCCTGACTTTGCATTTTGTGTTGGGCTGTGACTGTCCCTTTAACTGTCCCACCTGCCAGCTCAGAAGAGGGGAACCCAGTGAGCCACACCTGTGCCCTGAGCCCCAGCTGGGCCTCGCCTCTGCCAGCGTGACCGGGACTCCAGCGACCCCAGCTCCAGGCACAGATGTGTCCAGGTGCAGAGAAAGCAGACGGGGCCTATCGTGTGAATGCAGCCCTCTGTGAGGGTCGCATGTATAATTTCCCATCTATCAGTCACATGCCTGAAAAGTCACCATTCGAAAAGCAAAATATATGGCAAAGAATGAACTGAACTAGAATTTTTGATTCTTGCTCTACTCCTGTCCCGCCATGAGACTGCGGCCAGGTTGCTTTCCTCATGGCCTCGGCGTCCTCGCGTGTGTCTTGCAGGGTTGTCCTGGGAGCTTTAGGCCTCTTGGCCTCTGCTGTTGCCTGGTAGTGCAGTTGTCCCTGGGTCGCACACAGGGATGTGAATGTGACATGTAGACTGGGGGAACTCCGTAGTGTCACCCAAACTAGACTAGAGGCCACCTCGATTTCAGGAACAAGGGAGTCCATCCTGCAGAGACTGGGGATGGTGGTGGAGAGAAACGTCACCAATTCAGGGGGACAGATTGCAAAGTGGACAGATGGCCTTAGCATGAGCGAGGAATGCAGCTCTGGGAGCAAGAAAGGCCGGGGCAGGCGGGGCAGCAGATCCCGGGAGGGCGCTGCTGGACCCTGAGACTCAGGCCAGGAAACAGCAGAGGACAGACATCAGCCTCTCAAAGGCAGGCCCTGGATTTCCTTTCCTAGTGATGGCTTGGCTGGGAAATTGCTTTTGCCAAGACTGTTCTTACGAGAGGAAGACAGAGAGCGAGAGTGAGAGTGAGAGAGAGAGAGAGAGAGAGAGAGAGAGAGAGAGAGAAAAGACAGGGATGAATATTGAAAGTTCACATCGGTGCAATTCATCTGTGCCTCATTTCTTCTCGGCTTTTTCCACGTCCTCCTATTTTTCTTGGAGAACCATGTGTCCTCCAGCCCTTGAAGGAGGAGGAAAGAGCAGAGACCTGAACCAAAGGGAGGCTCAGGCCTCCTCCCTCTGGGCGTGATCTCAGGGAGGCATGTGGCTCATCCGCCCTGGCCGTGCAGGACACCGCGGTCCTCCGGCAACTCGGCCGTTCGCTAAACACACCTTCCCCTGCATGTCCCTCCTGCTGACTCACAAGCTGTTCCGAAGGCCCGGCCAGAGCAGTTGAGTCACACGTGATCCCGTCTTCAGCACAGTGCCCGGCACGGAGTGGGCAGGACACACACAGAGTGGGCAGGATGTATGGGTGCTGGATCGATCCTGTCTGCTGATGTGACAGGAAATGCACTCTCTGGCCTAGGAGTGACGTTCCCTGTCCTCGGGCCCTCAGAGCAGCTTTGCTCCTGCCTCCCTGCTAGGGCTAGATCTAGTGGCAGGCGATTGTCAGCCTGAAGGGGGACGTTTGGTCGCTGTGGAAGCTCAGTGACTCTCGCTTTCTTCCTCTGCAGGTTGCTCAGAGCCCCTCCGGACAGAGCCCCTGCAGGACAAGCCCTGGGCAGGTGAGCTCCTGTCTGTTGCGGTGGCTGCTACATCAGGCAATAAATGTTGTTGAAGGGATAATTGCAATCCTTTGTTTTCTCAGAGTGACAGGTTATAAACCTTTCCCACCTGTACTTGGGAGCTCTCTTCAAACCCTGAGTGGAGGGACTGAGGGGTAGAGGGTGGGTGTCCTTTGGGTGGGGGAGGAGAGACGGAGGGAGACTACCTTGGGAGCTGCTGGTTGAGCTCAGGACAGCTCTCCACCTTCCTGCGCCCTGATCAGGCTGATCGGGTGGATTCCCTCATTGCTCTGTACCTCTAAGTCTCACCCTCGACACTCCGGAGGACTGTCTCACTCACAGTTGTGAGACACCCTAGAGCAGCAGTCCCCAAGCTTTTTGGCACCAGGGATGGGCTTCATGGAAGGCAATTTTTCATGGACCACAGTGCGTTGGGGGGGATGGTTTCTGGATGATTCAAGCACAGTGCATTTATCATGCAGTCAAACCTCGCTGCTAATGGAAATCCTTATTTGTAGCTGCTCCCCAGCGCTAGCATCACCGCCCCGCTCCACATCTGGTCATCTGGCATTAGATTCTCATAAGGAGCAACAACCTAGATCCCTCCTGTGCACAGATCGCTCTCCTACTAGAATCTAAGGCTTCAACTCATCGGACAGAATTCAGATCGCATGTGGTGATGTAAGCGACGGGGAGAGCTGCAAATGCAGACGAGCTTCCCTACCTCATCTGTCGCTCCCCTGCTGCTGTGTCCCAGTCCCTTACACTCCAGGGACCAATACCAGTATCAGCCCAGGAGTAGGGGACTGCAGCCCTAGAGGATCCCAGAACATGTCTCTCTGCATGACAGCTGGTCCACAGCAGGAGGCGTGGGATGGGGCTGGGGGTGGGCAGGCTGGTCCCCATCTCTGTTCCAGCCCTTCTCTATGGACACAGCACATAGCAGAGGGGCTACTTCCTGCAAGGCCCCTCCCACGGGCCCTCTGCTCCCCCTTCCCACCTCTCTGTAGCAGTTTGGATTCTTATGGTTGAAAGTAGTAAAAGAAACACCCAACTAAAAATGGTTTATGCTAGAAAAGACATTTAATGAACTCATTAAACAACAACAACAAAATTATAGATATATATTTTTCTAGCATTGGTTCAGTGGTTTAATTGCCTTTTGGGGCTTTGCCTTTTTTTCTTAATAGAGGTAAAATATTCATTAAAAATTTACCTTTTTAATGATTTCTAAGTGTGCAGATTAGTGCCATTAATTAATTTCACATTGTTGTACACACTATCACTACTGTCCGTCTTCAGAACTTTCTCCTCACCCAAAACATAAACTCTGTACCCTTTAAACAGTAACACCCCTCTCTCCTGCCCCCAGCCCTGGGCACCACTGTTGTGCTTTCTGTCCCTGTGAATTTGACTAGTCCAGGTTCCTCATAGAAGCAGCATCGTACATTCTTTGTCCATTTATGTCTGGCTTGTGTGACTCAGCATAATGTTTCAAGGTCCATCCACGTTGCAATGTGCATCAACACTTCCTGCATCCGTGCGGCTGAATGTCACTTCACTGCAGGTTCACACCACATTTTGTTTAGCCATTCATTCACTGGTGAACATGTGGGTGTCTCCACCTTTTGGCTCTTGTGAATAATGCTGCTATCAACACAGGAGTCCAAATATCTGTTTGAGTCCCTGCTTTCAACTCCTGTGGGGACATTCCTAGAAGTGGAATTGCTAGATCACGTGGTGATTCTCTGTTCACTGTTTTGACGAAAGCTGTCACAGTGTTTCCATAGTGACTGCCCCGTTTACATTTCTAGCAGCAACACACAAGGATTCCAGTTTCTCTACATGCTCCCCAACACTTACTGTTTCATGAGGTTTTGTGTGTGTGTGTGATAAGAGCCATCTTAGCGGGTGTAACGTGGCATCTCATTGTGGCTTTGATGGGCACTTCTTACAAAGCAGAGTGCCGTGGCCAGTGGCAGGATGGACAGAGCTCTAGCGCTGGCCTAGTGATGAGGGCAAGGGGGGGCACCAGGGCAGACTTTCTAAACTACGCAGTGGGGGCCTGGTAAGGACAGGGCCTCTGCCCCTTCCTGCAACCACAATGGGGCTGCAGTGACACTCACACCATGAGCAGCCAGTGGATTTGGGGCTTGGAAGGGGACGCTGGGGGGAGGGAGGAGCCCCAAGGGTCTGCTGTGTCAGAGGGGAGTGGACGTGTTCCCTGAAGCAGAGCTAGCAAAGGAAGGCCTGCTGTCCTTGGGCAAGAGCTCCTTGCTGACCAGGCCACGGGTGGCCAGGATCTTGAGGAGTCCATGGCGAAACTTTTGGCCAATGAAGGTGTAGATGATGGGGTTGAGGCAGCTGTGGAGGAAGCCCAGAATGATGGTGGCTTCCAGGGCCTGGTCAATGGCATTGCGGCGTTTACAGGTGTCTGCAATGACATGTGTCCTCATGAGGGTGTCTGTGAGCAGGACCAGGTGGTAGGGCAACCAGCAGAGCAGGAAGACGAGGACCACAGCAAAGATGACCCGCATGGCCCGGTGCTTCTGCCCCATGTGGGCCTTAAGCAGCGTGCGCAGCGTGAATCCGTAGCAGAACAGCATGACCAGCAGGGGCAGGACAAAGCCGAAGGTCTGGGGCAGGATCCGCAGCACCATCCGCCACTTTGCTGTGCTGTTGCCCATGTCCTCATAGCAGACTGGGCTAGAGGAGGGCGGGTAGATGGCCCTACGGAAAATTACGATGGGGAGAGACAGGCACAGGGACAGGGCCCATATGCCCAAACATACAAACTTGACCAGGTGGCGCTTCTGGGTGAGAGCACGTGTGGCGTGGACAATGGCCAGGTAGCGGTCCACGCTGATGCAGGCCAGCAGGAGGATTCCACTGTAGAAGTTGACTTCCTTCAGGAGCGACACCAGCTTGCACAGGGCTGTGCCAAAAATCCAGCCGTTCACCTTGGAGGCGGCCCAGATGGGCAAGGTCAGGGCGAAGAGCAGGTCGGCCATGGCCAGGTTCAGCACGTAGACGTCGGTGACAGAGCGGCCGACGCGGCTGTACAAGATGACCAGCATCACCAGGGAGTTTCCCAGCAGGCTCAGCAGGAACACCAGGGCATAGATGACGACCAGGATACACTTGCTGATTTCCAGGGATTCTGGCCGGCATGGGGCAGAATCTGGTAGAATATGGGGCAGGTCAGTGCCGTAACTGTAATTACTAAAGTCTCCATCGAAGAAATCTTCAATGCTGAAGTCCTCCCAGTTAACATCTTCCATTGTTGAGGCAAATTTAAATCCTGGCCTAGAGAAGAGAGATGAGAGTGATTGCACAATAAATCCTGCCCAGAATCTTGCCCTTCCACTCAAGAAACCGGAATAGGATAACTTGTGTTGGTTTGTGTATTACATGGAAGTAACTTTCACTTCAAATGTGTAAGTGGTAGGGGCACTACTGTTATGAGACAAGTTTAGTGATAAATGGTAAACTTTATGACAATACTGTAGTTGTCTTCAATATCAGACAGAGGTTCACAGCATTTTGTGTGGCATGGCCATCATGCAGGATTTTGTAGAAAGTTCCTTTTGGATAATCCCTACAGAAGACAAGGTCATGCTTGCATAGCTCAGATTTGAGCATCTTTGGCTGTTGAGGCTACATTTAATGTTCAGAACCGGGTGATGCCATTCGGTTCTTACTCTGGGGTCTAAGCATGCAATTTAACTGATTTGCATCCCTAGGGAAAGGTCAAGGTTTGACCTCAAAGCTCAGGGATGAATCTCTTTCTGCAACTTTCTGAAAGTAATTTTAAAAGAAGTGTTCTGGAAACCGGTTTGAGCGATAGCAGCATGGGGTTTCTGAAGGCTCGAGGTGGAAGTGTCTTAGGTCAGTTAACAAGGTCCAGTGTTTCTTTTTTGGGAAGAAGGAGGTCTGATCAGAGAGTATATGAGTCCTGAGAAAAACTGTATTAAACATAAGCAAGAGGTTGACTAATTCTCCAAATGGGTGGAAATGTAACTGATTATTTGGGTAGCTGTGGGCAGCCATATTCTGCCTTGCGGGGTGATCAGAACAGCCAGTCTGCTCCCCAAACAAGGGGAGAGGTGACAGGAAGCAGAGAAGACAGCGAGACACACTATCCTTATTTGGTGGCTTTCTAGTAGTCCTGCTGGGGACACTCCTGTCCTGCATGTGCCTGCCTTCACCCACCCGACTCCCCTGTCCCCTCAGACTTAGTCTACCTCCACGGGCTCTGCCGTTGCTACAGGGACAGCAGAGATTGTGTTCAGCGCGTGCCTGGGTGTACAGGGCCGGCTGCAGCCACCAGGAAAGATCTTCCCTGTGTCTCGAAGATTAAACTAAAGTAAACCAGCTCCTGAATTAACTTCCTTTTGAACCACAAAATAGATCACCATCCTGCCTTTTCTTGGAGAAGGTACGACTTCCTATGGCCAGGCCCAGTCTATACCCTGCCAGGGTGGACCCCAGTGTCACAGCAGAGACAGGAAGAATGAGTCCCAGGAACAACGTCACACCCACCAGGCTGTGCACACTGACAACAGCACGGACACAACAATGTGGGTGAGGATGTGGAGAAACAGAACCCTCATACATTGCTGGTGGGAATGTAAAATGGTGCAGCTGCTTTGGGAACCAGTTTAACAGTCGCTCAGCAAGGTAACCATAGAGTTAGCACGTGACCCCACATTTGCCTACCGAGGTTATGCCCAGGAGAATGGAAAATGTGTGTCCACGTCAAACCTGCACACGAATGTGCACAGGAGCAGGGGCAGGTCTGCTGCCGCCCTCCAGGGGTCGGCCCGCAGGGCAAGGTGCACAGTGGGCCAAGGGGATTGGAGCAACCTCAGGACCTTTGCAGGAAGCAGCTGCAGGAAGATCTGCTGGGCTGCTGTGGGTTGAGTGTGAGGGGGGACACAGTGCCAGGCAGAGTGGCAGATTCTCAGTTCCCCAACTTGTGGGGAGGAGGTGGAGCCTACATGTCCCAAGTGTTTCAGCACAATAATCTCACTGCCGTACATGGCAGCCCATTCTCCTGTTCACCTACCAGGGGACTCAGACAGCTCTGTCTTAATCTGAGCTGAGCTTTCGCCTCTGTGTCCCCTTCCTTGGACCCAAGGAAAGACCATTCTGCTCCCAGCACTTTTTGCCTGTACCTTGGTAGAAACAGGATGTCAAGGGTTCCCAAACTCCAATGCTTTGGCACAGCCCATCAGAGACCAGAAGATGGTCACAAGTCAGTAATGTCTCCCCTGAATCCCCATGTCTCCCACCCCAGCCCCACTCCACCCGGCCACCAGCTTTTCTGGGTTTACCCTTCCTGACCCCTTCATCCCGTGGCAAGTTCTGCGCTGGGCTCTGAGGGAAGCGAAGTAGCAGAAGCGTGGGAGGGGAAGGGCAAGGAGAGCCAGGAGGGCTCAGGGCCAGGGGGTAGGAGCAGAGGGACCCAGGATGGTGCCTCCATCACCACAAACTCTCAGCTCCAGATGCAGGTGCTGGCTCGCAGCTCTGGCAGCCACATTGGACTGGCTGAGAGCCCCAGCCTGGCCCAGCCCACTCCTCTCTGGCTCCCTGACCTCACTGGGCTGCAGGGGTCAAGCCAACCCCAAGCTGGTCCCAGCACTTCTCCCATGTTGGGATTTCCTGCCCAACTCTCCATCCCAATCCAGATCCTCCTCCTCCCTCCCAGCCCCTGGGCCAGAGGTGTCAGGCAGGTGCCTCCCCTGCAGCGAGCTCTGAGGTCCTGGGTGAGAGCTGGGGTGGGGGAGACAGGAGCAGCCACCAGTTGGCGGGTGGGATTTAAGGCCATGTCTGAACCACAGTGGGTTCCCCCCCCCCACAGGAAGTTTCTAGGGGGAAGAGAGAGTGCCCCCTCACAGTCCTCCTCTTGCTTCTGCTCTGCCACACAGGAACAGCTGGGGCTTCCACATGAGAAGTCTCTGTCCCCAAAGATGCTGGAACCCTAGTATGCAGTTCTCCCTCCTGTTCCCACCACAGCCACCTGCCTTCCTGCCCTCCTGAGTTGGCCCCTCCCTACTCAGCACCCTTCCTGTCCCCAACCCTCTCCCCCCAGTTTCCTGTGGGGAGCCCAGCCTGGGAGCACAGCAGGCTTCCCTGGGTCACCCCCTCAGCCACCCCTCCCAGTTTCCTCTTATAGCGCAGTGACCAGCCAAAGACACCTGGGTGGGCAGTCCTGCCTGGATCTGGATTGGGTGGGACAGACACTGAGGTCACTTTCCAGGGATACCAAGCCTGGCAAGGGTTGGCAGGATGCCAGAGGATCAGAGGAGGCTACAGAGGGTGGTGGAACGAGCAAGAGCTGGGGGTTGGGGAAGTCAGAGGGGCCCTCATGCCAGGCTGTGCCCAGGCTGGGCAGTGCATTGGGGGAGAGGGCTCTGAACCTCCTCCCTTCCATTCCTGCCAGCCCCCCTGCAGCCTGTTCAGCCCTCTGGGAACAAAGAGAGCCTCAACAAGGAGAAAGGTGTCTTTGGGGCACCAGCAGCAAGGCCACTGGGTGGCAGGGAAAGAAATGAAAAGGAAACAATACCCAAGCCCCTGCCAGGTGCAGGCAGCTGGTACAGGAGACCCCTGAATCTTCCCCCTCCCTTGGTCCCTGTGTCCCCACTCCCCAGCTGGCCTCGGTCCCAAGCAGCCACTGACACCAGCACCTTCCCCAGCAAACCAACTCCTTCTGAGTGGTGGCTCTCTCAGCACAGGGACAGCCCCACCCCAGACATCCCTGCCAGAACCACAAGAACTTCTGAGGACGTGAGACTGACATGGTGACCCCTGAGGGGCTTGCCCAGCCCCGGGATGAGGCACCAGGCAGGCTGACCTCACCTGCCCCGAATTTACACCCTGATGGGTGGTCTCCACTGCACCAGGCAGGCTGACCTCACCTGCCCCGAATTTACACCCTGATGGGTGGTCTCCACTGCGTCAGTACCAACCGCCCAGCAGCCCTGCCGGCTCCACACCCTACACACACTCACACACACACTCACACACTCACACACACACTCACACACACACTCACACACTCACACACACACTCACACACATACTCACACACTCACACACTCACACACACACACTCACACACACTCACACACACTCTCACACACTCTCACACTCACACACACTCTCACACGCACACTCACACACACTCACACACACACTCTCACACACACATTCACACACACTCACATGCACACTCACACACACTCACGCACATACTCTCACACACACTCACCTTTCCTGCAGAGGAGCCACTGAGTGGGGTGGGTGTCTGGGACAAGGCACTCCCTCGAAGGGGCAGTGGCCAGAGTTGCAGGCAAAGCTGTGGCTGGCAAGAAGCTGGCTGTCCACAGGAAGTGGGTGAGAGTGAGCCTCGTGTCCAGGCAGGAAGTCCCTGGGCCACTTTTTGGAGCAACTGAGTTGAGGACTCTGCTACCCGGGTTCCCTCCCCAGCTGGCCCAGGGTGTGGTCCAGCCCTGCACTGTCTCCTTCCTCACTCAGCCAGCTGTGGACTCCTGAGTGTCCTTTAACCCCTGCAGTGCTGTGCTGGCTGTGCTCTTAGTAGATCTGGCAGCCTTGGGCAGGGCACAGGCACCTGGGCAGGAGCTTGCCAGGAAGTGGGGACTGCCCCTCCTTCAGCCATTGGGCTAGAGGTTTTTGGAGACAGAGGTGGGGAAGGAGGCAGGGAGAAAACAGGACCCCAAAAGGGCCAGGACACCATGGGAGAGACAGGGCTGCAGAGAAATGGCCCTAGGGCTGCAGGGTGGGGAAGGATGTTCGGTGAGATGATGATGACATAATAATAATAATATAGCAACTCAAACTTTCGTAGGAAACTCTGGTTTCTGCTCTTTCCAACTTCTTTTGTGACTGGAAGCCAGGAATCTCACTTCTTATTTTTCTTTCTAAACTTTTTGTTTTAAAATAATTTTGGGTTTACAGAAGAGATTCAATGGTAGTACAAATATAATAGTTTCCACATATCCTTCCACCAGTTTTCCTTGTAGTTAACACCTTACATCATCATGGTAAGTTCATCAAAATTAGTTAATTAACATTACTACTATACTAGTTAATTAACATTACTGCTATACTATTCATGTGACTGTAGACTTTATTCAGATTTCTCCAGTTTTCTAACATTTCTTTTCTGTTCCAGAATCTAATCCAGGATCTCATGTTACATTTAGTTGTCATTTCTTCATAATGAATTTCCAAATGTGAGAAATTTTCACAGTTCCCTTGTTCTTTGAGTCTGTTCTTTCATAAATACCACACTGTTTTGATTATTGTAGCTTTAATACTTTGTCTTAAAGTGAAGTAGTGTCAGTCCTCTGACTTTGCTCTTTTTCAATGTTGTGTTGGCTATTCTGGTTTTTCCCTTTCTATGTTAAGTTTAGAATGATTTGGTTAATATAAAAAACAACATGCTGGGATTTTTTAAAAAATGATACATAATAGATGTGCATAGTTTTCAAGTACTTGTGATAAGTTAATACATGTAGATAATTTGTAAAAATGGAATCAGTGTACTTGTGATGTCCATCACCTTAAATATTTGTCTTTCCTTTATGTGAGAACCATTTGAATTCTTCTCTTCTAGCTATTTTGAAATATACAATAGATGATTATAAACTGTAGTCACCCACTGGTCTATATAAAACTAGGTTTTATTCCTTCCTGAAACTCTATATTTGTACCCATTAATCAACTTCTCTTCATGGTCCCCTCCTCTCTGCCCACCCAGCCCCTGCTACCACTGATCCACTCTCTCCATTTGCCCAGAACAATGTTCTGCAGCATTTCCTCGTGTTCCCTTCAGGTGGTTTCATAGTTTCAGGTCTTAGATTTGAGTCTTTAATCCATTTTGATTTGCTTTTTGTATATGGTGAGAGATAGGGGTGTAGTTTCATTCTTCTGCATTTAGTTACATAGCTTTGCCAGCACCATTTATTGATGAGACTGTCTTTACCCATTGCATGTTCTTGGCACCGTGCCCATAGTGAGTTAGCTGTAAATACATAGATTTATATCGCGGTTTTCTATTCTTTTCTGTTGGTCTATGTGTCTGTTTTTATGCCAGTACCATAGGCTGATTTGGTTACTATTGTTTTATAGCAAATTTTGAAGTCAGGTAGTGTGAGGCCTCTAGCTTTGTTCATTTTACCTATGATTGCTTTGGGTATTTGGGGTCTTTTGTGGTTTTATATACACAGTAGTGTTTTTATTCTATTACTGAGAAGAATATCGTTGGTATTTTGATAAGGATTTCATTGAATCTATAATTTGGTTTGGGTAGTATTGTCATTTTAACAATGTTAATTCTCCAATCTCTGAACGTGAAATATCTTTCCATTTTATGGTGTCTTCTTCAGTTGGTTTCATCAGTGTTTTAAATACTTCCTTGAAAGAAGGACTCCAAAGACCTTATGGTAGTTGACTTCATCTGCCCTGCACCCCTTCCTACCTGACCTACAGCCATGGCTGAGCTGGAACAGAAGGTCTCATCCCAGCTCCCATCCCCACACATGCATCCCCTGCTGGGTGCCCAAAGAGCTGAGGCCCAGGTGGTACTGCAGGTCCAGGCCTAGGGAGAGGTTAGGGGAGGGCAGGAGTGGGTCACACTTGCAGCAGCAGCTCCAGGCAGCCATAGAGTCTGCAGAACAGCACCAGAGTTGGTGCCTATCCCTTGCCTGTCACTGTAGCCCTGGAGGATGGCAGACAGCAACTGCAGGGAGGATGGTCAGACATCAGGCAGCAAGGCCTCTGAGGGACAGGATCCCAAGACCCCTCACTTCTCCTGCAGCTCAGTGCCACAAAATCTCTCAGGAAGCACTCACCTTTGAGGTCTCTGGTGACCTTGAGGACAGCTTCCTCTTCTGCCCTGGGGACTTGGAAATGATGCAATTCCTTGTGACTTGGAAGAGCAGACCAGGAAGGACCCTCTGGGCTCAGCTGTCCAACTCTCTCTTTATTCAAAGGAGGAATCAGAGCCTAGAGAGGGAACATGACTTACCCAGGGTCACACAGAGAGGTACCTAGTAGGGTGAGCCAGCCCAGCTCTTCCTTCCTGTCACACAGTCAGGCCTGTGTGACAAGGTGGTGTGGCCTCCACCTACTGAGCAGGCCCTGTGTGCCAGGCACTGTGCTACTTGCTTGACATCCTTATCCCACACAACCCCCGTAATAACCCTGGGAGGTTATAACTCCAAGTTAGACAAGGTGACTGGGCACAGAGAGGGTAAGTCTTTTATCCAACATCACAGAGCTATGCAGACTCCATCTCAGGTGTGTGTGCCCACAGGACCCGTGCTCTGGGCCCTGACTTGATGTGAGTGCCCATGCCACGTGGACACAAGGCTAAGGGAAGATCATCTCCTGTCCCCATGGAGAGCTCTCAGCCTGGCCTGAGCCGTCATCCTTCTAGAGACCCCCACTCATCCTTTCCTGGGCCCCTGCTGAGTGGAAACTGTGTGTTCTTTGAGGACAGGGAAGCAGAAGCACAGGAGGGCCTGGGCTGGCTCTGAGCCAGACACTGGCTGTGAGAGGGGGCGGGGCACCTGCTCTCATCCTGCCACTGTCTCCCAGGGGACGCTCAGCCTGGTCTCCTGCTGGCGGGTCCAGGGCCCAGAGAGGGACACTGTGGCCCTGGGGGCTCTGGGCTTATTCTGAGATGCTAGAGTCAAGAGCAGGCATGGGTGGGAAACCCAAGAGACCTGCCCCCCAGCCTGTGGTTGCTGGCGTTTGCAGGTACAGGTGGCTGCCCTGCAGCAGGGGACAACACAGGGAGGGCAGAAGGACATGAGGGAAAATGGGAGATGATGAGTGGGGTGGGGTTAGGGAGGACAGGGTGGGGAGTCAAGAGATCTGGGTCTCCATCCTGGCCTCATTACTCACTTCCTGTGTGGCTTTGGGCAGGTCACTCTCCTCCCTTGGGCCTCAGTTTCCACATCTGTAGACCAATGGGTTGGACTGACCAACTCTGCAGGACCTTCCAACCCAGATCCTCGATGGAATCTATGACCAGCTGGATGTACCTCCTCCTCTCCCTCACCCCATCCGGGGCTCCTCTCTCCTGGCTCCTGGAGTCACTCCTCTTTGCCAGCTGCCCCTAGGACCCAGGGCTCTCCCTGCTACCCACCTGGGAGGGCCTGGCTGGCTGGGGCATGGAGAGCAGGGCTGTGCGGTCTGAGCCTGTCCCTGGTGACAGTGGCCCTGCAGAGCAGGTCCCAGGGTTTGCTGTCTGGAAAGTGACTCAGGCTCAGCCTCTGGAGGGGAACTTGGCTCAGAAGGGGAGGAGCAGAAGCTTCTGTCCAGGAGAAGTGGCAGAGGCAAAATCCAGGGCACTGGGGAGAATGGTGAGATGGGGGACGTAGGATCAGGTCCCTTGGTGAAACAGGGCCTCATCCCTGGTGGCAGCTGCAGTTGCTGCTGCTCAAGTTTCCTTCCCCTTTCCATCCCTGAGCTGTGCTTCCTCCTCATGGCCAGCAGGGGGCAGAAGGAGGCTGCGGTGCTGCCCACCTGCTACTGCAGGTCTTGTCTCTTCTGTCACTTGTCTGGAGTGTGGTGCAGGTGGGAGGGGAGGATGAGGTTCCCACCACCTGCCTGCCTCCCACTTCCCCTCAGTCTTGTCCCCATGAGAGCTGGTCAGCAGTGCCAACGTCCCTGTCCTGGCTCCCATTCCCACAAGGATGGAAGTGAAAGCAGCCGTGAGACGCTGTGTCCTGCAAGGGGCCAGCAGGGCTGCCCGGGGGCTGGGCCTCCCACCCCGCTGTGTCTGCCTCCTGCAGGCTGGTCTTTCCGCCCTGGCCCTGGTTTCTCTAGGCGGCGCTGCCCCTGGTGCTAGTTCTGGGGACAGAGAGGTGAGGGGCTGGGACCCGGGAGGACTGCTGGTTTCACAAGCCCCAGCGACCACATGTAGACACTGGCACAAGGCATGCCCACGCCTGTGTGCCCTCGCCCCGCCCCTGCCTGTCTCCGCTTGGCAGAGGCTCAGTGCCCCATCTGTCCCCAGTGTCTCTGTCTCCCCATGTCTGACTCTGCCTGTTTCTCTCCATTTAATGACCCCAAGCCCCTTCCCTGTCGCCCTTGGTCTCCTACTCACTCTTCCACCTGCGCCCCCTGTCGCCCGCTGCCAGGTCCTGGGTCTGCACTCCTGAGCCCTGCGCCCTCGGGTCTCCCTCTATCACTTGCGGTATCCCTCTGGTGTCGCCGCCCATCGCCACTTGGCACTGCCCCGCGCTGCTCCTGCTCCGGCGGTGGGGGCCGAGCAGGCACGGACTACAGGCAGGGCGGGCTGGGGGTGTCACCATTCCCACCCGACGTTGCAGGCGTGCCGGGCCAAGGGGTCGCTGGGGTTGGGGGCGCGGTCTGCCTCCTGGGGCTCCCGCTTCCCCGCCCCTGGGCTGCCGGGCGCCAGGCCGGATGGGCTGCACCGTGAGCTTGGTGTGCTGTGAGGTGCTGGCGCCCTGGCCCCCCAGCGGCCACCAGCCCTTCCGGAGTCGCCCAGCCCAGTCGTGGGCCCAGGGCTTGGAGTCTGGGGGTTCAGCCTGGGCAGAGAGGAGCCAGCTGCTGCTTCAGGTAGGGCGCTGACGGAGTAGGAGCGGGAGGATGCCCCCAGTGGAAAGAGGGTGGCTGGCAGAGCACAGCCCACCTGAGACAGGTGAGGAGACAGACAGAATACGCAGGTAAGGTGGGTGATTGGGAAGTGGACAGCAAGGCTGGCTGCGCCAGGGAGGGGGTGGACCAGGGACAGGTAGGTAGGTGAAGGGTGGCCAGTTAGGCTGACATCTCACCTGGGTCTGTTGTGCTCTTGGGAAGAGGGTGATGTGGGACCTAACCTTAGAAGGACAAATAGCCCAGGTGAGATTAGGACCCACCTGAGATAGGGAGTCATGGACTCCTGGGGTAGGCAGGTAAAGGGTTAAATTTCCCCAGAGCTGGAGCATGGGCCAGCTGTGGCTGTCCCTTCACCAGGAAGGGCTCTGGGCCAGGGGGAGGGGGACTTCTGAGCCAGGAGAGCCCCACCAGAGCAAGGACTGACCCTGCATGTGGGGACAGCAGGATCCTCACCCTGTTCTCTCTGTTCTGGGTGAGTGTTGGAGCCTTGCAAGTGAGGAGCTGAGCCGGGTGGGCACGGGCTGGAGCAGGAGGCAGGTGTTTCCCTGGATGGGTGTCTGTTGGGGAGGAACCAGGTGTGGCATAGGTGGGGGCTGGATCTCCCCCAGGGAGGGGATGGGGAGGACTTTGGGGTCACCAGGAGATGGATGACTCCATGCCCTGCATAGTCCCAGCCCACCTCCTGGCCTCCCTGTTGGGGGCTGGAAGGCAGCGGCCTCCCCTATTTGGTGCTGTGTTGTGGATTCACTGCTGTCCCACATTCCTCCACCTGAGCACAGGGAGATGAGGTGACTCAAATGCACCCTGTGACCACATGGCCACATCCCAGCCTTCTGCTCATGGGCAGTCACTGAAGCCAGGTGTTAGGGGCGAGCGATGCACACGTGCACAAGTGTGCTGTGTGTGCCCAGGAGCCCTCTGCCCCACTCCACTAGGTGTCCCTGTAGGGCACAGGTCATGGCATACTGTGTGGATGGTGCTCAGGGCCAGGCACAGGATGGACACTGTAAACTGCGCGCCCCCTCCTGCACAAGCTCCAGCCCCGGGGGTACAGCTCGGTGGGGTACAGTTGTGTCCTGAGCCCTCACAGTGGCTGGTTCCCAGGTTTGACCCTGACAGAGGCTGAGCTGAGCATAGGGCGGGGTGGGGGGGGCATGGGATGAGGCCTGGGGATATGGATTGGGCACCCAGACTACTGCCTCTGGGTCCTGGCAAAGAGGTGAGGGTCCAGAGAATGGGGGTGACATCACAGAACTCCCAGAATGTAGGGTCCCCACAGGCCATCAGGACGCCTCCCAACCTCTGAGCCTCGTGAACTCTCCTCTGTCCTCCAAGGGTTGAGGGGAAGTGACATCAGACTCCCCCTGCCTTGTGTGTTTCTGTTTCAGATGCTTCTTGGCCAGAAAGTGCTTCCAATGTTAGTTTTTCCTCTGGGAGTTTGAGCTCAGCTCCTGATATTTGGCGATAGCGCAGAGAACGCCAGCAGGGGCACTGGATTCCAGCTGGAGCTCCTACCCCAGCGTGTTAGCGCTCCTGGGGTCATCTGGTTCCCAGTGTCCTCTCCCCTTCTCAGACTGGCCCCCAGGCTTCCTTTGCTCTCGAGTGTGAGATCTGGGCCTGTGACCTCAGGGCACTCTGTTGTGGACCTCCTTGATTCCCTGTGTCCCTCGTCCTCACCTACACGCAGCCAGCTTTGGTGCCTGTTTGGCTATGTCAGTGGGGCAGAAACAGGGACAGGGAGTTGGGGCTCAGATGGAGGAGGAACCAGGGATCCTGGAAGTGGGGATAAGAGAAGGAGGGGAGGGGGAGTGTGGGACAGTGTGTGACAGCAGCAAGGACAAGGATGGGGACGAGTGTGTGTCTGCATTCGGATGAACTGGTTTCTGAGCAGCCTCCTAAGAGTGCCTGGAACCTGCCCCTGACTCCCTCCCTCCTTTATCTGCAGGGACCGAGCTCCATGCCAGCCCACGTGCCCAGGCTCTGGCCCCAGCCCTGGATGCGTCTGCTGTGGCTCTCTCCCCTCCCTGGGCCCCCATTCACAATGCAACTCTCAGGAGACTGCAGTGTCCCAAGAAGGGGCAACTGGTGGCCCACCACCTGGGCCCTCAATCGAGGAGGGTGATACTCATGTTCTTGGGGTGAATAAACATCTCTTGGGTGCTCACCCCACAGGAGCCAGAGCTCAGCGCTCCCCGGGCACCCGGGCTGCCAGCCAGGGCACTGCCACTGCCTGTCCTGCTGTGGACACGCCCCATTCCTGCCCTGGGCCCTTCCACGGACCCAGCTTCTCTCCCTGTGCCATGGGCTGGGCCATGCTGCCTGCTCAGCCCCCTAAGCAGGCTGTTCTCCTCTCTGCCTGGCTGCTTTCCTACCCTATCCCCAGTGCCCACACCTCTCTCCTCCCCTGGTGTGAATTTGTGGCCCTCTCCTCCTCTGGCTTTGGGGAGCGTGCCCGCCTTGGTGTGAATTTGTGGCCCTCTCCTCCTCTTGGCTTTGGGGAGCGTGCCCATCTTGGCCCCCAAGCCTCTGAGCCGGGCTCTGGTTATCAGATTCTGCAGCAGCAAGCCCTGTACCTCCCAGGTGGCCTGTCTGGTCCCATGCCTGCTCTGTCCGCCAAACCCTCCTTTGGTCCCACGTGCCAGCCTCCGGAGAAAGGAGGGGGGGCTTGGCCCGCTCCCACCCTCCACATTCCCGCCATGCCTTCTCTGACCTGGGCACCAAGGGGCCTGGCGGGCATCTCCAGGTGCTGGCCTCGCCATCTTCTCTCTGCCATAGCCCAGACAGGTGGGCGCTTGTTGGACAGTGGCAGGAGAAGAGGGGAGGAGGCTCAGGGCTGCTGCTGCCTCCTCCCTCCCAGGCCGGCCCTGGGTCAGCTCATCTGAGCGCTGCTTCCCAGCCCAGAGCCCACTGAGGGGTCGGGTTCCAGAGCCTCCCCTGAGTCCCTGTTGTGGGGTCCTGCAGCCTTTTGGGAAGTTCTGGGGTCTAATCTGACTCCCTCCCTATGGGTTGGATGACTCCCTCTCCCTCTCTCCCTAGTTATGTGGAATCATAGACCCCGGAGCTAGAAAGGGCCTTGGTTAGCGGTTCCGATCCTTTGGGGACAAGGGTTCCTTTGAGAATCGGAAGGAAGCTCTGCAGGCTCTGGCTGGGCAGAAGTGCACGCACGTGCTCACACACACCCTCGGCCACTGTGAACACTCACTCACTCACCCCTTCAAGCCCACCATGGTCCTGACCCATCCACCCCTGCTTTTCACAAATGAGCACACTGAGGCCCAGAGAAGGGGAGAGACTTGCCCAAGGTCACACAGCAAATGAGTGGCAGAGCTGGGACTCTGTCTTAGGTGTCCTGGGCCCAGACACGTGTGAGTTTTGTCTCCAGACACCTTTTACCTTTCCCAGAGACTGCCAGAAAGGCAGGTAGGCTTGGCCATTCACTTATTCAACATGGATTCCAGCATTTTTGAGCCCCTGATATAAGCCAGGCATAGAGCTTGGAGCTGGGGACAGGGCTGGGAGCAGAGAGCCCCTGTTTTTGCTCTCAGGGGGTTGTCAGTAGGGTGGCACAAACTGTGAACAAACTGTGAACTCGTAACTGCACGGAGAACGGCATTACTGGAAGCAGTGCTGTGGGGCAGGGAAGTAAAGGGTCTAAGGGGCGATGATCCTGGAAGGATTGGAGTGGGCTGATGGGGGAGGTGCCATTTAAGGGGGGAGCAGCAGCGACATGCGTTCCAGGTGGGGGGAGCCATGTACTTGCATGTCCTGGGATGGAGGAGAGTTGGGAGCTGCTACAGGAGTTTAAAAGGCGACTCTGGCTGCTGCTGGCTGCCCTCAAGTCCCCCGTGTGTGCTGGGTGTAGGTGGGTTGTAAGGGCGAGAGGCACAGTAGGAGCCGGGGTGTGTGGCAGCCCTCTGGGTGGGGGTGGGGGTTGTTCGGGTTACAGAGGGGGTGGCCTTGCCAGAACTGGCTTGGGAGAGGGGTAGGTCGTGGAGGTGGGGGAGGAGGAGCGGGAGGGGTTTGTATGCTGGTGACTGTCCGCGTCTCACAGACCAGGTGGCATCGGGCCTTCCTCCAGGTCAGCGTAGAGAGGTATGTCCTAATTACAGAAAGGGTGCAAACGTCCCCTAACTGAACACTCCCACGCACCCATGTTCTCTGCACGCAGGGTCAGGAAAGGGGCCATTGCCAGCACCCAGAAGTCCCCTCCTGCCCCTCCAGTCATTAACTCCCCCTGAATGTGATTCATAGCCCCATCTTCTGCCCACATAGCTGCGTGCTTTAGTATGTCTCATAAGTGGAATGGTACTTCTCACGTGGAATGCATCATATGTGTTCTTTTGTGCCTGACTTCCTTTGCTCAACATAGTGGTTGTGAGTTTTATCCACATTCCTGCGTGTTGAGTAGATCCTTCCTTCTTGCTTGACAGTGTCCCGGTGTGTGAAGATACGCTATTGATTTACCCGTTCTGCTGTTAACAGGCATTTGGGTTGTCTGCAGCTTGGGGCTATTGCAAATAGCACTGCTGTGAGCGCTTTCGTGCACACCTTTTGGTGATCGTAGGTGCCAATTTCTGTTGGGTGTATTCATTCCTCCATTTTCATGGGGGACTCTGGAAGACCCAAGCGCCTCTGAATCAGAGGAGTCTTTGTACAAAGGGAGCACCTCAGGTGTCCTGACCAGGGGGATGAGAGAGATCCTGGGTCCGTGGAGGATCTCTCTGGCTCCCTAATACTCCCTTTGTTGTGATTCTTCTCATCCTCCCTCCCCCGCCCCCCAAAGTGGGACTCAGGAGGAAAAGGAGGAAGAAGCTCTGGGGACCTGCACTGGAGTGGATGGGTGGGTGTGTGGGTGAGCTGACCACCTCTCTTGGTCTCAGCCACTCTCTTGGGCAGGCCTGGGTCCCTGCTAAGGCAGGAGGACACAAGCCTGAGGATAGAGCCGCACCCTCTATTTCTTCCTTCTTTCCGGAAGGGCAAGAAACCAGTCACTGCCTTCTTGTTTGATGTATGAACTTGCCAAGGGCTCCTGGCACCCGCATAGAGCCTGGTGCCAAGGGCGGGCAAGCTAAGGCAGCCCCCAGAGGGGCAGCAGCCTGTGAATGGGAAGTAGACGCTGCCATTGCAGAGAGGCCGAGTGGTGGGGAGGAAAGGAACCCAGGCAATGCCTAGGGGCCAGGTCCCCTGCTGACTGTCCCAGCTCTGATCCCTAAATTGTTTTCCACTCCAGAGACCCAGCCCTAGTGCTCTGGCCAGTACCTCCCCTCCCAGCCTGAGCAGCCCTAGGGACCAGAGCAGGAAGCTGGCTCTCCACACCTGCCCCAGGGACAGGGAACGAAGCGGCTCCAGCTCTAGAGCTCCTTCCTGGCCAGGGCTATGAGCGCGTTGGGTGCTTCTGGTCATGTCTGTTCAATGTCTGCCCAGTAGGCCTGTGAGCCAGAGTTTGCAGGCCAGAGCAAGCTTTAGTGAACTCAGCATCCCAGACACCTAGCAAAGCACATGCTACATACAGATACTCAATAGGGTTTGCCCAAGAGAGGCAGGAATGAGTGGTGAGAGAGAACAGGGAGAGGTCCCACAGACAGGAGAGAGAACCCAGAGGGAAGCAAGTGCAAAAGGGCGGTAGTGACGGCAGGGCTGGCCTGCTGCACGGGGCACAGCCATTCTGTCTGGGAAACAGCGGTCCCCCTTGGAACCTGGGCTCCACCTGGGCCTGAGCTCCTTCCGGCACCCAGCGGGAGGGTGTAGATATGGGGATAGGAGCCAGGATGACACCATCAAGGTCCAGCTCAGGCATGGCTGGAGGCCAGGTAGGAACAGGGGCAGGGCTGGACGAAGTCAACTGACAGAAGGACTTTTCGAGGTTTGGAGAGTGTGAGAGCCTGGTGACCAGCTGGGGCTGGCTGCGGGTGGCAGTCACTAGGAGGCTGGAGGGGGTGTCTCCTGGTCTCGGCCCAACCCCTCCTGGCATTCCTGCCAGCGCCCCTTTCCAGAAACTTCTGGGTGTCCTCATTGTCTGCTGCGGCTGAAACTGAAAGGAGTCTAGGACGGGGGCCTGGTGGGTCTCCGGACACAGGCCTCAGGGTCTTCTGACCCAGCCAGCTGCCTGGCACTCGTGGATCCTGGTGCCTCTGGGTGGAAGCTGGCTCCGCACTGGGGGACGCACCTCAATTCTCATCAGCTGCTCATCTTTCGGACCCTCTGCCTTTCCAGCCCTCTCCTGCTCCACCTATCTGCCATCTCTCTTTGCCCATCCACCTTCATCCTTGAATCATGCCCCTTTCCCCTAGCCCACCGTCCACCCTGCTGCCTGCCCACCCTCTGCCAAGCCCCGTGTGCTCACGAGTGCGACCCTGTGTGACCGAGTGTGACCCAGGCACCCGAAGGCTGTCTGTACAAGCTGTCACCTGGTTATGGAGCAGGGACTGGCCTGTTCTGCCTGGGGCAGCCTGGAAAGACCTCCCAGAGGAGGCAACATTTTCAATGGGGTCCTGAAAGATGGGTGGAGTAGGCGACACAGGGAGAGGCAAGGCCATTGCAGTCAGCCCTGGAGGTGAGAAGGTGTGTGGGTGGCACCCTGGGGGGGCAGTGGAGTAGTTTAGGGGGTGGAGGGTAGCGAGGGAGGGAAGAGGCCAGATCTGAAGCTGGAAAATAGGTGAGTCTGCATGGGAAGGGCCCTGAACGCCAAGCTTGGGAGTTTGGATCTTAGACTTACCATGTGGGCTATAGAGAGCCCCTGGAAGGTTCCACCAGGGAGGGGTCAACATTTGAAACTATTCCTAGCTCAGGGTGGCTGGAGCTGGCTGGGCAAAATAGGGCTGAGTGTGTGTGTGTGTGTGTGTGTAGGGTGGGGCTACTGCGTCTGCCATGAAGCCCCCCTCCCTTTGTGGACTCCCTGAAAGCTGGTTCCCCTTCCTTGTCCCTGACAGCACCTCCTCCAGCCCCCTCACACCCAGCCAGCAGCCTGGACTGAGGCCGGGCAGGCCGGGCGTGGAGTGGAGAGCCCCCCCAGTGCACTGGCCTCCGCCTGTGCTTGCAGCTCCTTTTGCCTGCTGCCCAGCCCAGACGTCACCCACGGAGGTTGGGCGGGGGACAGGCCTGGCTTTGTTGGGGCCCTGAGACCCAGGCTAGGCCTGTGGGCCCTGCCCTGGAGGGGCGAGTGGGGAAGGGGATCCTGGGATCGGGAGCTGCGAGGAGCCAGGGTGCAGGGTTCCCTGGTGGAGACCCCCTGGCCCAGCCTCACCTTGTACCTGCAGGGGACGGAGGGGAGTGGGAAGTGGGGCGTGTTTGGCTAAGGATGGCACGAAGTCGTGGGTGTGAAAGTGCCCTTGGGCCACATTTTCCTTCCTCGTCTGCCCCTCTGCTCCAGTACCCCCACCTGTCCCTGCCCTGGGGAGGTGGCGGTGACTCCACGTGCAGGAGCAGGCTCTGCTCCTGGTGTCCTCTCACCCCATCTCTGTCTTCTTTCTCCCCTAAGTCCCTCGTGCCACAGCTCTGCTTCTTTCTGTGTGTCTCAGCCACACCTCGGGAGCCTCAACTCGCTTTCCCACCCTCTTTCTTCCTCCAAAGGTAGAAGTCAGGGATGCACGGCAATGCCATTGCACAGGAGGCAGGACAGGTCATTGTTGCCCAGCTGGCTTTTGGGGTCACACCGAGTTCAACTTGGGCTTGGCCACTTAAGGGCTGTGCCTTGATGAGCATCTCTTGTAACCTCTCTGTGCCTTGATTTCCCCCACTGCCTTGAAGGCATGTTGGAATGAAGGTACCCTGAAGGTACAGTGTTGGAATGGATGACACTTAAAAAGGACAGTTGCTGTTGGTGGTGGTGTTGTCATTGTCAGTGGTGGTTTAGATCTTACTGGGAAAATGTCCGATGGAAAGGAAGAAGCCGGGGAGGCTGGGAGAGCCGCAGAGCAGTGTTAAGTCTTACCGTGAGCGAAGGAGAGGGAGAGCGTGGGGGTGGGGGGTAGGGGGGTATATACGGGGGCAGCGCACTGGGCCTCCTGTGCTCAGAGGGGGTTTAGCAAAGCCTACAGGGAACCCCGTGGGGAAGTTGGTCTAGAAAGAAGTCCCATGTCTCCCCGGGAGGGGTCTGCCTTAGTTGCCCACTGCCTCCGCAAACACAGATGCAGATCTCAGAGCACACAGCTCTGAGATCTGGGCCCTGGCTTCTGCTCCCTGCAGCAGGAGGTGTTCGGGTGCATTCTTGTGGCCACAGCAGGGCCTTGAGACGTGGAGAGGGACAGGGCCTTTGGTCCAGGGGCTGTGAGACAGGTTGGGAGGGCTGGGGAGGGGTGACCCAAGCGTCTGGAAGGAGGCATCCGCCTGGGCCCCAGGCTGTGTGCTCCCTTCCTGGCCCGGCCTGCTCGGCCTGGCTGCCCGGCCTCCTGGCGCTGGCTGGGTCCTGGCTGTTGAGTCGATATCCTTTACCCTACCCTAGTTGTGTTAGGTGGTGTGATCCTGCTTGGAGCAGGGGCTGACTCCCCATGGCCTCTGGCATGTCACTCTGTTCCCCTGCCTATTTCTGCTTTCTGCCTGGACACATTAGCGCTGAGGGGGAAACTGAGGCATGGGTGCACTGGGCCTGTGAGAATCCTGGGTCCTCGTCTCCTCTTCCGCAGACAGAGCCCCACAGCACAGCTCCGGCTAGGGGAGGGTGGGCGGCCTCACATACCCCCTGATGCTAACCTTGGGTGTCCTCTGGGCTGGCCTGGGCTGGCCAGAGCGGGGAGCAGGTGCCAGGCGGCAGCACCATTAGGGGAATGAGGCTGCAGTGGGAGCGAGTATTTCTGGCACTGAGCACAGGCATCCGCGGGAGGTCAGACCAGGCCCAGCCCGGCCAGCCTGTCCCCTGCCTCCCTCTGCCCATCAGCTCCCCACCCCTGCAGCAGCGCAGACTGCAGTAGGTGCGTGAGGTGCCCAGAGGGCCTCTTGAACCCCGGCCACACAATATGCTGAGCAGGGCTGATCCGTTCCCTGCGTCTTAATGGGACTGCAGCAAAGCAAGCAGGGGAGAGGATGTTGGAGGTAGTGCTCTGGGGGGTGGGGGACAGTTTCTCTGGGCTTCTCCTGCACCCTTCCCAGAGCCTTTGGCCCCTGTGTGACTCAACACTGCCTCTGCATGGCTTCAGCTCAGAGAGGAAGCGGTGTGGTGAGGGGATAGGGACGTGGGGACGTGCAGGCTGGATGAGTGTTTTCTTACTACTTCCTAGGGGGGTGCCCTGGGCAAACTGCCTAGTGTCCCTCGCCTCAGCTTCCTCACCTGTGGCATGGGGAGGCTAGAGCCCACCTCACCCACCACGGTGCAGCGCCAGACTCAGAGCACAGAGTGTGTGCCAAGCTCCGGGGCACCGTGGGCAGGCAGCACTGTTGGTGCCCACACTCTGTCTTCGTGGGCATCATCTTTCCCTCTTTTGTCCCCCTCTGCAGTCTGGAGTCTGGAGTCCTGAGGTCAGCTGGGGCATGGGTGTGGGAGAGGAGGAGGATGTTCCGGGAGCTCCTCTCTGGGGCTCGGGCAGTGGGTGTGAGGGGCGGGACAGATGAGCTCACAGCATCGTGGCGACGAATGAGCAGGGTTGGTGGTGGAAAGCATGGGCCCAGGGTCACACTGGCCTAGTAGCAAGCCTCTGCCATTGACAAATGTTGTGAGCCTCAGTCTCCTCATCTGGAAAACGGAATGATAATGCCTACCTTGCAGGGTTAGCAAGGGGGGATTTAGGTGGCTAAGGTATGTAAAGTCCCCAGCACATAGTAGGTGCGCAGGAAATATCAGATTCCTTCTGTCCCTGGAAGGGGCCTGTGAAGCCGTCTGGTGGACCCCTTCACTTGTGTACTTGGCCAGGAACCTCGCCTCTAAGCCACTCTGGGAAAGTGGGTCTGGGAGTGGCGGAGAGCCCTGAGCTTGGGGCTGTGACACAGCGGCAGGTCAGAATGGGTCAGCAATGATGATAAAGAGCACATTTGCAGAGAGCCTCACCCGATGCTCTCAGCAGCCCTGAAAAGTGACCTGAGCAGGTGTGATTACCCTCTTCACAGATGGGGAGGCCGAGGCCCAGGGAGGTGGCTTGCCCATGTCTTCCCGCTGTTAGTGCAGGGCACATGAGGGTCGGGTCTTAGTGCTCCCAGCCCTCTGCATGCGGCCCCTCCCCGTCTCCCTCGTTCTCCTTCTGTTGAGCAGGACAGGCTCCTCGGCCTGCACCTTTTAGTGGGGGGGGTCTTTTTGTTCTCAGTGGCCCCTTGGGAGCCACAGGTCATTGTCTGGCCTGACTAGTCAGCAGCTCTTGTCCTGGGTCCCTTCTGTCCCTAGCCTGGCCTGCACCCCCGAAGGTACCAGCCCCTGCTCAGGAACGGGTGTCTGTGGCGGGCACCTCCTTTGGGGGTAGGGTGGGCAAGGAGGCCAAGCTCCCTCTCCCTCAGGAGCCTCCTGTGGGCTGGCACTTCTGACTGTCCCCCCAGGAGGCGACTTCTGGCCTCAGCTTTCTCCCCAGGCCCTGAGAGGAGTCCCAGCCCCCAGCCCCTCCCCCGCGCTGCCCTTCCTTCCAAGCTCTCGCCACCTCTGGGCTGTGAGAACAGCCCCCATCTTGCTTCCCAGACCCACTGACTGGGCATTTCCAGCTCTGGGGTCTCCCCCTGTGCCCCTCCCCCTCCCCCATTTATCTCCCCCTCTGTGAGCCAGAGGCCCTTTGTGAAGCTCTTTGTGTGGATTTGAGCTCCCAAGGCCGGGCAGTGGGACAAAGGGACACCCCTGTCCCCTCTCCATTGTCCCCTCTTCCCAGGAGGCCGTGTGTGCCTCTGTGTGTGTGTGTGTGTGTGTGTGTGTGTGTCCACATCCCAGCTTGGCATCTTTTATATGTAACTTGGGAGGCAAGGAGGGGTGTTGAAAAGGTTCAGGGATTCAGAGTGGTCTTGGGACCCCTGGGCCAGAGCTGAGTTGCCCCAGTGGGAGACAGGAGTCTGGGCTCCTTTGAGGAAGATGGTCAGGCCTGGGAGTGGTGGGGCAGGGGACCAAGTGACTGACCCTCCAGCCCCAGGCGTGAGTGCTGTCCTTCTCACCACTGCCACCTCTCTGATTCCCTCAGTCACTCTGTCTCTTCTCTCCCTCCCCTGCCCTTCTTGGCCCCCAACCCCAGCTCACTCTCTCCACACCTGTCCCTCCTCCTCACCCAGGCGGCTGCCTTCCTGGGCGCAGAGGAGAGGCCAGGCAAGCCCTCCCTGCGCTCCATGCCAGCTCCAGGTAGGCCCCTTCCCTCTCTGGCCCCCCATTCCAGGCTTCCCCAGGCTTCTGCCCCCACTCGGCCCCCCTGCCCTTCCCCCACTCTGCAGGGGCCTCCCCTGGGGTGCTGTCTCCTAGAGCCTCAGCCTCAGTCTCAGCCGGGCTCCCCTTCACCCTAGCTGGCCTGATGACCCCACAGTCTAGAATAGCACTGCGTGGCAGGCTGCCTGCTAGGGCCCGGCTAAAAATAGCCCATGCTCGGTGCGCTTTCGGGGCAGTCTGGGGTAGAGGCAGGGTCCAGCCCTTGAGGTTCTGTGGTCTTCTCAAGGATGCGTCTGCCGGGGCCCTGTGGCCTTCCCATCGCCGAGCTGCCCCCAGAAGCCTGGATGGAGGGTCCGGCCCCTGCGACTCCTGGGCGGGGACTTCTGGCCTGGTGGGTGACACATGAGCAAAGAGAGGCACGCCGAGTGCCAGGATCCACCCTGGAGTCCTAGC
Organism: Microcebus murinus; assembly: GCF_040939455.1. NCBI lineage: Eukaryota > Metazoa > Chordata > Mammalia > Primates > Cheirogaleidae > Microcebus > Microcebus murinus. The sequence continues at coordinate 88,513,638 of NC_134111.1, read as the reverse complement.
TGGTACGTGTGGAGGACAGGACTCGAACCCAAGTCCAGACCATGAGACTGGAGGCACAGACCCTCCAGGTCCCAGGCGTGGCCTTGCATGCAGGTTGAGTGGAGACTGCTCTGCTGGCTGTAGGCTCCATGTGTGGCCCCCGGGAGCGTCAGCTACCCTACCTGCAAGATGGGCGCTTTCTACCTGTGGGGGCTGCTGCTTGTCAGTCTCTGCTGGGTCCATGGGTGATGGTACCTTCCACCTGCTCTCCAGACTGGTGGCCCCATCCCTTCTGAGACCTCACCCCAGCCTCCCTGTCTCTTTCTTCCCGGTTGGTGGCCTGCCCTCCCCAAGTCTGGGCCTCCATTTCCCCTCTGGTCTCCAGCTTGCTGCCAAGCTCCCCATCAGGAGCTCCTGGGCCCTGGGGGCTGTGCGGAGCCCTGGGGACGAAAGCTGGCCTCCTGCTGGGGCGGTGATCGGTGGGGCACAGGGCAGGGCGAGCGGTGCCTGCTCAGGCTGCGCCGGGCTCTGCCAGGGGCTCGGGCTGTACCATTTTCAAGGCCTTTCTGCTCTCTGAATGTTCTATTTAGTAGCCTCCTGTTCTTGTTTCATGGATACACTGTCTCCTGTCTCTCTGAGGATGTTAGTAGCTATTTATCTTGCAGTTTCTTCTCCCTGCATCACACTTGCTTCCTCCAAGTCGCCTTTGCTGTCTTAGGCTTATCTCCTACGTCTTCCTCAGATGCCTGGGTTTTCAGCTCACTTTTAAGGGGGACAGTAAAGGGTGGATCAGTCACTCTCGGGTGTCTGGCTGGACCTCCCTGGGGAAACTCCTGTCGGTGTCTCTGGGTCCCTCCTCTCCAGTCTGTCTGATCCTCAGAGAAGTCCCTGCTTTTCTGCCTGGGGCAGGTACTGGCCTGGCGGTCAGTCACACTCAGTAGCAAACACTCATTTCCTGTCAGTCCCTGCACCCTCAGCTGTGCCCCCCCGTCCCCAGGCCAGGGCCCGCCTTTTACTCTCTCTGAGGAATGAACTTCCTGTCTTCTGTGGGGTCTGGGATGAGAGCTGGACGTGGAAGCTCTTTTCAATCTTCCTGTTTTAGGTTCACATTCACCCCCGTCCCCAGAGGTACCCGAGGCTTGGGGGCCTCTGTGCTGTGGCACCAGGTGCTCCTTGGCTGTTCCCTGGCCGTACACAGCGTTTGGCATTCTCAGGCTTAAGGTTCCACTCGCCCATTGCTCTCCAGCCCCTAGAATTTTGACACTGTTGTCAGGGTGATAATGAAATATTTAACCAGTGATTCCAGGGACTGGGCTGGGAGGCTGGGGGGATCCTCTCCTTGCTGAATGGGGACAGTCCTGGAGATCCAGGTGAGGGGCTGCACCTCCGGCTGGCGGGGGGCCCTGGATATTAACACACTGGAACGGAAGTACTTAGGACCCGACAACTGCCATGCTTGTGCTGTGCGTGCTGCAGGCGCTGCCCTCCCATTGTTTCCTCTCTTTTTTTCCCTCTTGGATTTCTTTCAATTAAAAAGAAAAAAAAAAGAGAACCATTTACTGCTGTTTTAGCGGGGTTCTGAGAGGGCGCTAAAGCAAGCACGTGTGTCCAATCGGCCCATTGCACCGGAGGGTCCACTCCGCTTCTCTGGGCTCAGTCCCTGGCCTGGGCCAGAGTAGGTGGCGGGAGGCTGCGGCGGGGAGGCAGGCTGGAGGATTGCTCCTGGCACGTCCACGTTCAGGGGCACAGATCTGAGGTCCCCTTCCACTGTCTTCTTTCCAGTTCAGTTGTCTTAGGTGTGGCCTCCAGGCCATCAATAGGATGGTCAGGTGTGAAGCCAGCTTGCAAACAGCAGGTGGGAGGGAGGGCAGACATCTGGAGGCTCTTCCCCTTCAGCCAGCCAGGCTGGGACACAGGAGCACAGGGGGCCCTGGGGACGCTTAGGGGCTTGAACCCAGGGAAAAGCAGGTGCCCAGAGCCCTGCTGCTTGACCTGACCTCGTGATTGTAACTGATTTCCCCTTTGCGAACTCCCTTCTTCTTTTCATCGACAGAAAGCATCTCTCCTTAAGAGGCAAGGCCCCCCTTCTGTGGGGCTAAGGGGCCAGCCCCCTGTGGAAGGAGGAAATTTAGGGTGGGAGGGGCAAAGGCATGAGGGGACCTGGGGGCCTAGAAAAAGACCCCAGGGTGGGGAGAGGCCCCATGAGACCCCCACCTTGACGCCCAAGGCTGGAGGGAGAGAGGGGCTTCCTCCAGGGAGGTGGGGGGCTCATGGGGCAGGATTAGGGGTGGTTCTTACCTCCAGGGAAGCCCCCAAACTGTCATCTCATTATAGGCAAGGTGACAGAGACAAAGAATTGCCTGCCAAGCAACCTCATTAGCATGTGCTTTTACACCAGGAGTGCATGTCAGCACAGTTATTTGAGGTACAAAAATGGCCAGAAAGTTCCTTTCCTACATAGTTTTCTCTTTCTAGGGGTACCCAGCTCTCCTCGCTTCCATTCTTCCCTGTCCCAGTCCCCCACTCCTCGTCTGTGGTCCCAGCCTGGCCCTTATCCTCTAGGACACCCACTTTTCCTGTGGGGGACACGTGCTTTAGGTGTGTCTGTGCACGTTGTATGACTCCACTGTTTCCAGGCCCCTGTTTGCTTCCTTCCTTTGGCCCCATAAACCAAATGTGTCTGTCCCTGTTCTATCCAAGTCCCAGCCCCTCCTTACAAACTCTGACCAACAGCAGTGGGGTCCAGCAGTCCTGAGAGGCTACTCCCTGTCTTCCAAGTTGCTTCACGGCCCCTGCCCACCCTCCCCCACCCACACACGCAGCCTGTGCACACTCGCTCTGCCTTCCAGAGACGGAAAACACAAGCAAGGGGACAGTCCGGTGTTTGGCAGAACCAGGTCTGAGTGGCCCAGGTGAGGCCTGGTTGGAGAAGGGGTTGGAGGGACGGGAGAAGATGTCTGCACCGGAGGTGGCTGTGTCCCCAGGGGTGGGGGCATGGGGTCTAAGATGGCCGTGGTTGGCAGGAATGGGTTTTGGTTTCTGTTAGAGAATTCATAATAGTGGGCTCCAGGCTGAGTGAGATTAGAAATGTGAGGAAACAGGGAGCAGGCCTGGCCTGTTTTCCTGCTAAAGTGAGCAGGGATGTTGGATACTAAAATTTTATGTGGAGTCGTGGAAAATTGAAGACTCAAACCTCAACTGGGGTTTAGAAAAGGAGAATGGGGAATAGTAGAGTGAAAACAGAGGCCTCTCTGGTAGTGAGGTGCCTCATTGGAAGTTCTGCCTGCTGTCTGACTTGGGTATTTTTTGTTTTAGTCCAGGCCCACTTCCTTCTGTCTGTCTTCAGTTGGGCTGGAGGCTCAGGAAATCATTGCTGTGCTTCCTCCTCTCTCTCTTCTCTGAGATGCATCCTCCAATTCCTCTCTCCTCTAGAGTTCCAGACTCTTCATGTGCTCCCATTCTAACTCTCCTCTGGCCTGATCCCAGCACCTCCTAACAATGCTGTCTTGGACTCATCCTTCTGGGACTCCTGGCTCCTCTTCCTCAGGCGTCCACTCCCTGGGCAGTGGTGTGAACTGCGTGTTCCAGACAGCGTGCTCCGGCCCAGGGTTCTGGCGAGAGCGTCTGTCTGGTGGGTGCGGGGTGGGCACAGTGCAGCTGGCAGACCCAGGAGAGCAGTGGGTGAACTTGTCCAGGTGCCCCTCCCTGCCCCAGGTTCTTGAGATATTTGTCCGATAGGTCCTGAGGGCACCTTGATGAGTCAGACCCAGGGCCAGGCATTTGTGCATTTCATTTCATCCTCACAGCTACCCTGTAAAGTTAAGCTCCTTGTCTCCATTTGACAGAAGAGGAAACAGAGGCTCAGAATAGGGAAATAATCTCCCCAAGGTCACACAGCCCATAAGTGCCAGGGCCGGGATTTGACCCTGGTCTCTTTGCTGGCTTTGTCCCTGGGTCCTTGTCTTTGGGAGGTGAGGGTGGGGGGCAGTGGAGGGAACGCTCTCAACTGCTCTGGGAGGTAAGAAAGGCAATCACAGTGGAGCCCATTTTGCAGATGAGGACACTGAGGCTCCAGAGGGGCTGTGCCCCAAGCTTACCCATCCACAGGGCTGGGCTTGGCTGGGATGCGGCCGGGCTGCCTAAGGGAGGCTGCATCAGAGACGTCCTACTCTCTGGTCTGCTTGGGGCTGGGCCTGGCCTGCTCTGTCCTGAAGCCACCAGACACAGTGAGCATAGAATGTGCCAGAAGCCAGGCTCGAGTGGATCACAGAGGAGCCTGGGGCCCTTTGGGTTGGGGGAAGGAGGAAGCTAACTTGTACCATTTGGTTCAGGGGGGAGAGTGGAAGTCTGCAGGCTCCAGGACAGCCTCCAGCCCGGACGTCAGGGCATGCGGGGATTTTGCCTATGTCGGATGCAGTGTCCGGCCAGGGCGCACTGAGGTGCCATCTCTCCTGGCTTCTGTGGAACAGTGCAGGACTCACATCTGGGTGGGCTCGAGGGCCCCAGCAACTTGTTCTGGACCTGAGCCAGCAGTGGCTTACTGGTAGTCAGGAATCACGTGCCGGGAGACCCTTGGCCCACGGGGGCTCTATCACAGGGGCTGCAGCTGGGCCCTTGAGGGTCTCTGCTCATACTTCCTCTGGGTTGTTCCCTTCCCTGGTCTGAGCCCAGGGAGGCAGGAGTCCCTGGAGCCCCCAGCCCTGCTTGCTTCTGGAGCCTGGGGATGGGGTCATGTCTACCTCGTTTTGTGCCTCTGTTTCCCTGGCTGGCTGGCTGGCTGCACCCTATGCACCCTCTTTATTTGATTCCCTTCCTCTCTCCCCCTCACCCAGGTGCTGGCCCTTTACTGCACTCCTGTTCTTTATAGGCTAGTGGGGAGCCCTTCATCTTCCTCCCCGCCTCCTCTTCCTCCCACTTGCCTGCTGCCCTCCCGCTTCGCCTGTCTCCTGCCCTGCACTCACGTTGGCTTTGGCCCATGCCTCCTCCAGTCCCTGACGCCTGTCCCAGCCCCGCTGCCTCACCCATCCTGACTGTCTCTCACAGGCCCCATTTCCTTCTTCCCGTTCTCATCGCAGCCTTGGGGGCCACCCGGGATCTGTGTGGATGACCCGGCTCCTCCTGGCCCTTGTTCCTTCTCACAGTTCCCAGGGTGTCTGCAGGACACAGGCCAAGGGCTGCATAGGGAGCAGGAGGGCCCTGGGGTCCTATGTCCGGGGCCCTCCTCACACTGCAGGCGTCATTGTCTGGGCGTGGGCTGGGAGATGAGCCCAATGAGATGACCCAGCTGGAGAGGGGTGAGGCAGCAGCGAGCTGGAGGGAGCGAGGTGCGGGGAGATGTACCTGAATTATCTGTCTGGATCTGCCCCCGTGTGCCTGTCTGTCTCTGCTGGTGTCTCTTGCTGTCTGCCAGTCACTGTCACTGTCTTTGCCTTTCTGTGTCATCTTGGTTCCTAGGACTGGGAGCTTTAACCCAGCTCCCCTCCGCAGTGCCTCCCAACCCAACCGCCTCCCGTCCAGTTCGGGGGGCAGACCAGCCAGTGGGCCGCCTTCCCAGGAAGGGGAGTGGGTGGGGGTGGGGCGGTGGCAGTTGTGTTAGCTACCGTTGATGCCACCAGGCTTCCCAGACTGGGCCCTCCCCATCCTCCGCCCTCCCCCTCCCCTCGCCCTCCTTCCTCCTGCTCTCTCCATTCATCTCACTCTCGCTCCCAGTTCCATCAGAATCAATTAGACAGTCCCTGCTTTAATCTCATTGTGGGAGCCTGGGCTCAGGCCCAGCAGCCCAGATCCTCCGGCTGCAGTCTCCATGCGGGGCCCTGCAAGGAGCTCCCCAGGGCAGAGGGAGGACCAGGATGACCTCGGGACCCTGCCCTTACTTCCCCACCCCCAGCCGCTCTGGTATGCCCAGGGAGGGCACCCGGCCCTCGGGCTCCCCATGGATCGATACCCACCGTCAATCTGAGCCTGTCCCCACCCCTCCCCCACCCCCGTTTATCATGTCAGCTGCTGGGTGGTGATGGAAGTCGTTTGGAAAGGGGCCCAGAGGACCTGGGATTCTCAGCCTGGAGAATAGAGAGGGGCAGGGGTGGGGTGGGGGCCTGAATAATGAGCCGCCAGGGTCTGAAGGCATTCATTGTGCAGAAGAGAGTGACCATGCTGTTCTTCCCCAGGCAAGACAGACTGAGAGGAAACGGTCTGGAATTTGAGAGGGGGAAGGAGGTTAGGTATCAAGAGGAACTTCCTGCCTGTCAGAGATCAGAGACCTAGGCTAGTGGTGAAGGGGAGAGAGAGAACTTAGGGACTGGACTCACCTCCTTGGGATTCTTTGTGGGAGGAGAAACACTCCCTCCTCTCCCTCCACCCCCTTCTCTCCCACCTTTCTGCTCTTCTGGCTGCAATGCTGTGCTACGGAAAAGCCATGACCCAGGAGTGGGGCCTCCATCCAGCCCTGGCACTGCCTCTCTCTAGCTGCGAGAGCCCTGGCAGGTCACTGTACCTCTCTGGGCTTCTGTGTTCTTGTGAAGACCAGGGGCATGGGAAGTGATGGGGTCTCCTTTGAGTGTAACTGGAATGGGTTCTGGATACCAGGGAGCTGTTGATATTAATGTATGGTTGGGCAGTTCACCCATGGGTGCAGCTGGTGAAATCCGCCCATCCTGCTGCAGGTGCTGAGGACCCTGGGAACCAGCCTAGGAGGTGGGACTCAAAGGAGAGCCCCCTGGGGGCCACAGGAGGAATCGCTGCGACTAGGAGGGCGTGAAACTCGACCTCTCTGGCTGGTGGAGGACAGGCGGGCCTGAGGTGCTATCCCCTTCTAGCCCGAGGTCCCAGGGGAGTGGTCTCTGTGCGTCTCTCCCTGGGTGTGAAAGCGCAGGCGGGAGCCTCCGATCAGACGCCCAGGTGGCTCTCCCCTAACAGGAGCCGCCTTTGTCCCCCTGCAGACAAAGCTGGCCAGGAGCGCTGTGGCCCTGGGGGCCTGGGACAGAGGAGGCTCTGTGCCTACCCCGACCTGCTCTCTTGTTTCCCTGACACCTGTGCTGGCGACCTCTGGGAAGTTCCCTGTTCTTTTCTTGCTTCTCTGGGGGAAGAGGAGGCCCCCTTGGCCCTGACCCAGGGAGAACTTGGGGAGGAGGGCCCAGAGCAGTCCCTCTCTGCAAATGTGGCCCCCACCCCACCTGGCTGGAGATTCTGGCATCTCCTCCCTGGCCTGCCCTCAGCATCCTGGTCCCCGGGCTGAGTGGACACAGGTGGGGCGTGGCGAAACCGTTCCACCTCCTCTGAGTTCTGGCTAGACCCCCAGCACAGCCCCCGGCCAGTCTGGGCTCTGCAGCCGAGGAGAAAAGGGGGGAGAGGACGAGCAGGTTGGCAGGGCTGAGAAGCAGGCCCAGGGTCCGTGGAACCTGGAGAGGGACATGTCACATGGGCAGGGGGCACAAAGTCCCCAGAGGATGAGTTAACTCAGGAGGATGCTGGGCAGCTCTGCAAACACTGTGCTGGGGAGGGAGCGGCGAAGAGCTGGGGGCTGCTGTCGGATATGTGCGTGGGGGCTTCATGGGGTCTGGCAGGGGCCCCTCAGACAGCCCGGAGCCTGCCAGGCTCCCCCATCCCTCCCTCACCCATACTTTAGCCTCTAATATGTGGTCGGAGCATTATGTCTTGGCCCCAAGGAGGAGCCTCGCATCCCTGTCCCTGATGCTCAGAGGCCTGAAGGAGAGACGAGAGGCAGGGAAGATGGACCGAGTGCCTACGAGGTGCTGGATGCAGTTTGGGGTGCTTTGAGTGCTTTCAAGGAGAAAAGAGATCGAGTTTGAGAGGAAGAGGGTTCCAAATTTTGAACCCCCCACTTCCCCACCCCCATACAAGAGTTTTGGTGAAAGAGGAAGCAAAGGTGGTCCTTGGTAGAGCCTTCTAGGAGGTTCTGGAGTGGCTTCAAGAGGGTTTGGGGAGCCTCAGCTGTTATCCCCCGAATTCTGACCTCCCCTGGTGATGACACCAGAACTGAGGACTTGGGGCAGGATGGCATTGACCTGCAGGTGTTGAGACCCCTGGCATGAGGCTACTGTGCCAAAGGCTGGGATGGGAAAGCTGGGGAGACTCTCCAGGCAGTGACAGGCCTGGCTTTGTGTCCCCGTAAGCCTTGGACTCTTCCCTCTCTCTTTGGAGGGTCATTGGCGTAAGGAACCTCCTTCTGGGCCCTTCTGAGTCCTTTTCATGAGGATCTACATGTTGGGAAGGGTTGGATCTAGTCATCCCTTTTTTCCCACCCTCTTTCTCTTCTTTTTTTTATGTTTTCTAAGAAGACTTTAAGAATTTTCTTAAGAAAAAGTCATCTTGTCCTCCTCCCTTAGTCTGGGCAGGGCCATTCTTCAGCCACTCCTGTCTGAAGAACTTCCTCCTATTTAAAAAGGTCCCTTTCTATTAAACTTCATTCCATTTGCTATAGATTAAACCCCATTTCCTCCTGTCTCATGCTTCATCTGTTTCCTCTGGGACCAGGGTGGGGTCGTTTGGGGATTGAAGGCCCCCAAAAGAGGAGGGCCCTGCAGGCTGGAACAGGATTCAGCAGGGCAGCACTTGGTGGGGGACGCTGGCCTGCTAGGGACGGGCTCGCTTTGGTGGGGGATCCCACGGCCTCTCCCCCTCCTTCCCTCCTGTTCCTCCAGCTTTCATCTAGAGCGGTTTTTGGGGGTGATGATAGCCCCTCTTTTTTTGGGGGTTGGGGGGCCCTCATGCCTTTCTTTCCCCCTCTCTCTGCTGTTCATCAGCAGGAACCTCCTTCTTTCTCACTGGCTGCCTCCCTGGGCTCCTGCCCGTCTCTCCCAAGGTCCTGGACCCTCCTGCTTTGTCTCTGGGTGGGAGCTGAGGGGGGGATGGGCAGGGCCCGGGAGGTCTTCAGGGGCGGGGGTGGGGTCGGTGGGGAGAGCTTGGGGGCGGGGGTGAACGAGCTGAGAATCTCCCAGGTCCTCGGCCTATATGTTGGCAGGGAGACCCTGGTTGGAGCAGGGAGGAAGGGGATGGGGAGGCAGCATCACCAGGAAAAATGGCCCTGAGATGGCGCTAGGGCAGCGCGGCCCCCTGAGTATAGCGCGGTGGGGTGGGGGAGGGGACTGGCGGGGCTCCAGCGGCTGTTGCAGGGAAGAGGCCCTGTTGCAGCTCCCGCTCCTCTTCTCTCTGGGGCTGGCTGCCTGCCTGCCTTCCCAGTTCCTCTGCAGCCACAGAACCAGGGGCACAGCTCCGGCTGGCCCTCCAGCTCTCCGTAGCCTGTCTGTCTGTGGGTCCCCGCCTGTCTCTGTCTGCCTGTGCCCCCGTCTGTTACTCTGCCCCTCTCTCTCCAGAGTCTAGCAGCTACGCGTCCTCTCTCTTTTATTCCCTCTCACTAGTTCCAGGGTCCCAGGATGGGGACCTCAAACCATACTCCTGGGAGGCTCCCATCCTCTGTTCACTTGGGCACAGCAGAGGCAGGACACCCACCAGGGGAGGCAATGGGACAGGGCAGAAGGTGGAGGCTGGGAAGGGAGGCCCCAAACCCAGAGCAGGAGGGTGTGTCCCTTGCCTGAGGCAGGGCCCCTTCCAACCTGTGGAGGCTCTTTGGACGCTTCAGTGCCCTGGTGCCCCGCGTTGGCTGGAGAGAGAGCCTGACCTAGGAGTCCGGGTGTGGCCAGGGTCAGAGGTTGGATGGGACAGGTGGTCCAGATTGTGCACAGTGTCCCCATGTCCTGGCCCTGCTGGGGGATGTTTCTGCTTGGGTCGTGGAAGCCTGCGGCCTCCGTTTAAGTTAATCACATTATGCCCTGGGGAGCAATATGGGAATTGGAGTGAGCTCTGGAGGGAATCCACACGCGCGCGCGCGCACACACCCTCCCACACTCACTGCAGCGGGGAGCACAATGCTGCGGCCGCGCCGGGCTCCGCGGCTGCTGCTCCTTGCTCGCAGGTGGACGCCCGCGCCGGGTCCCCTCCCGCCTCCCCGGCGCGGCTCCCCGAGCCTCAGAAGTTGCCGGGGTGCCTGCGCCCGCCCCACAGCGCGCCCGGGAAGCCGGCGGCGGAGGCTGTCACGCAGCCAGGGGAGGAGAGAGGCAGCCGCGGAGGAAGTCCTCGGGGGTGTCAGCGCCCTGCCGCCCGCGCCCCCCGCAGGTGGTTCCCGGGAGATGGAGCCACGTCGGGGCCGCACCACAAGCTCCCTGTCCCGCTCCTCCCGCTAGAGGGGGCAGGACGCTCGGGCCGCTGCTCCGGGGTTGAGGCTCCGGGAGCCCCCGGGGGCAGGGCGCTCGCCTTCCTCTCCCGCCCCCAACCCCGCGCCGCACAGCAGCGTCCTCCTCTCGCGGCTCTCCAGCCCCAGGCGCCCGCTCTGAGCGGCAACATGACTCGGCTGAGCTGGTGCTTTTCCTGCGTGATCCGATGGGGCAAGTACCTCTTCTCCTGCCTCCTGCCGCTGCGCTTCTGCCTCCGCAGCCAGGTAACCGCCCTCCGCCACACCTGCCCCCTTCGGATCTTCCTGCCCCCTACCTCCCCACAGGTACCCCCCTCTCTCAGGCTCCTGGGCAGGCGATTCGACTTATCACCTCCCACTCTCAGGGACACGTCTTCTTGGCGGTGGTCAGCTGGCTCTCTTAAGAGTTTGGGGAGTCGTGGGGAGCCCCCACCACTGCCGCACAGATCCAGGACAGAGACTACCTGTCCCTCCCTCGGGGCACACCCCCTGGGCGTCTTGGGTTTGGGTCAGAAGTCTGAGGATAGCACTGGAGTCTGTGGGTGGCCGGTGAATCGATTTGGGGGTACAGGGGAACGGTCCTGGGGTTTTAAGCATCCCTTTCAAATTTCTGCGGGCAGGGAAGGAAGATGGGTTCCTGGAAATAGCTCCCCCACCCCAGCCCCCAAAAGCTGTGGAGTTAAGGCATGGAGGGAACAAAGTGACATGCACACTGGGACTGGAGCAGCCGGAGGACAGTCAGGAGGTGTGTCCCACCACCCAGGGTCCGGATGGGGGGAGAATGGGAGCTCGGGCTACGGGGAGGCTGGGGTGCTGTGGGTGTGTGTCCTCCTAGCGCATCTTTCTCTCTGGGATCCCCAGAGAGGGTCCTTGACATTGCCTTCAGCCTATGTGTATGGTTGCAGGGCGGGGGTGGAGCATTGCCATGACAACAGAGCTGGGGGCATAGCCACAGAGTAGGGAACTGGGACAACTGAGCATAACCTTAAATTCTCCCCTGGAGGGACAGGGAGAACCCCAAAAGTGTGACCAGAGTCCCCAGGAGCCTCTAGTGAGGAGAATGATTCCAAGGACTGGACGTCCTGGCTTTCTGACCCACTCTTCACTCCCTTGGGAAGCAGGTGGACCCCTGTCACGCGGGGTGGTGTGCAGCCCACCGTTCTGGTTAACCGTGCCAGCTCTAGGGCCAGCCTGCCTGGCTTTGAATACTGGCTCTACCACTTACTAGCTGTGGACCTTGGGCAAGTTACAGAATCTGCCTATATCTTAGTTTTTTCACCTTTAAAATGGGGATAATAAAAATGTGTATGCCATTGAAGGGTTCTGATAATTAAACTTGTAATGCATTTAAAGTGTTTACCAAAGTGCCTACTCCGTAGCAGGTGTTTGATAAAAATTTGGGATATTATCATTATTGTTATCATTCCTTTCTAGCAGGGATCTTGCAGACTTTCAGGCAGGCCAGACCCAGGGTATGTGGGGATGGAGAGATTTCTCCCAGCATCCATTCTTCCCATCCAAATGGATGGGAAGGGTCCTCCCACTCCATTGGGTGCTTGAACTTTCAGGTCCTTCTCCCAGGTGCTGCCTCTGAGCCTCAGTTTCCCTCTCTGCTGTTCCGCAGTGGGGAAAGGTGCCAGCAGGCTCTCACTCCAGCCACCCAAGGTATGATTTGAAATCTTCCAGCAAATGCATCGTCCCCAGGGATTGGCTGGGAGGCAGGCACTGCGGCTTCGGACCACGGGGCTGGAGCCCTGTCCGCATTCCACTAGGCTCTGAGTTCAGATGCTGTGGAGTCCGGATTTCTAGATTTGGGGAAAGGCAGCCTGCAGTGACAAATGGCCAGCCAGGACCAGGTTAGTTGGACCCCAGGTTGCTTAACAATTCCCCCTCCTCATTTGCAGAGGTAGAGGATGGTGGAATAGCCTCACCCCACTCTCCCCTTCCTCCTGGGCCAGGTTTTGAGCTGGGTGCTGGGGGGAGGGGCTGGATGAGCAGCTGCAGCTGCCTCCCTCTAGCCTTTGAGGGGCCTGAGTCAGGCAGGAAATTGGAGCTGGGGAAGAGATCAAGATCACCAAGTCGAGCTCTGGGAAGGATCTTATTAAACATTGCTGGGATTGCGCCCAGACACTGTCCCCACCCCACCCGGGGTGCTGGTGGAGGGGAGGTGGAGGAAGGGGAGGGAGTGGTGCTTCTTCCCGTGTCAGCTGGGGAAACTGAGGCTCATACAGGGCCTTATTGGGACTCTGCTTTCCTTCTCATGGAGTACCCACATTTCCGGAGTGCAAGGGAGTGACCTCAATTTGGTACTGGAAGGGTGGTGGACATGGGGCAGGAGAAAGGGCCTTCCCTATCCCATGTGGTGCCTTGGTGGGCATTAGCATGAAGTGACCCATGGTCTGGGCTGATGCATTTTATGCCAGGGCTTGGTGCATGGGGCATCGATGGGACTTGAGCCACTACTCACGCCTTGGCTGCACCCTTGTGCAGTGAACATCCTGCACAGTGGTACATGGAGTCTCTGCTAGGGCTCTGAGCACTCCAGAACTCAAAGCCAAGTGTGTATAGGGGTGGGGGCAGGGTGTGCGAGCATGGCTTACCTGAAAGGGAGGTCCTAGCAGGGGCCAGACCCTTCCCATGCCCAGGTCTCTTCTTGTTGGCTCTTCTGGAGCAACTAGGGAGCCAGTGGGTCTCAATTGACCCATGTAGTAGCCCTGACCTTGGCTTCCCTCTATGTGTCTCCACTTCTCCCTACCAAGCTGCCACACTAGCTTGTAGATGAGGAGTGGACAGTTAACATGTCACCACAGCATGGGAACATAATCCCTAGTCCCTGAGTGACTGAATAGCTATAGGAAAAGCAGGAAAATTCTCGGTTCATGGGAGATGTGGAATCACTTCAGCTGTGTGACTCTGAGCCAGTTGCTGAACCTCTCTGTGCCTTGGTTTCTGCATCTGTTAAGTGAAGGCTAGTAGGAGGCTTCAAAGTGGTACCCCAAGCCAAGTGCCTGGTTAGTGGTATTGATCATTCCTGGGGCTAGGGTGGAGCATCAGAGTGTGAGGGTGCAAAAGTGTGCAGGTCCAGGAGCTGAGGGCTTTGGGGTAGATTCCTGTGTCTCGTGCTGTTGGTGTCTATAGCTGGATGCTGGTGAGGACCCCTTGGAGCCAGCTCTGCCCCCACCTATTGGATGTGATGCCCAGGACCAGCTTAGAAGAAGGCTGCGGGGTGTGTGAGAGGTGGCAGGCTGGGGGTTTAGGAAAAACTCCAGGGCCTGGGAGCCATGAGCCTGGGGCGCTGCTCCTGATGGGCTTTGTGACCTCGGCAACTGACACCACCTCCTTTGACCGCAGGGTGGTCATCTGTTAAACAAGGGGGGTGGATTAGGTGCAAGGTCCCCAAAGACTAACCTTTCTGGCAAACATGTTTCATTTGGTCCTCAGAGTGGTTTTTAAAAAAGCCAACGCTTTCAAATTTATATATTTTTTCAATTTTGTAAACAGATTTTATATAAAAACATAGAATTGGCAGATTGAAGGATCTGACCATGTAGGCTTGCTGCATGCTGCCACGGCTGGAGCCGAGCTGTGAGAGTCCCTGTCGGTGGGGGCCTGCCCTGGCCAGGCCACCATGGACCCCTGCATGCTCCCCTCCTTGAGCTCCCCTTCTGTTTGGCCCCTGAAGCTCTTACTGTGGCCCTTGGCAGCTGAGTTTGAGGGCCTTTCCAGCTCTCATGCTCTGTGACCTGCAGATGCTATGACCAATGGTGACAGAGGAAAGCCTCAAAGCCATAGTAGGAGAGGGGCCAGGCAGCAGGAAGAATATTTTGATGGACAAGAGTAAAGATAGGAAGAGTGGATTAGATAGGGCTGGGGCATTGGCCTGGGGAATTCATGGCATCGCAGAAGGGGTTGCTAGAAGGGGCTGTGCTTGGAGGCCACCAGCCTAGTTGTTCTGCAGGTGAGGAAACTGAGCCCAGGGAGGAGCTGCCAGGCTCAGGGTCCAAGGCCATTAGCTCATTCCTGCCCACATCCACCCTCCCCTCTGCCTTGGCCTGTCTCCGGCCCGCCAGCGCCAACGCCAGCGCCAGCGCCAGCGCCAGCGCCAGCAGTCCTGACTCTGTTTCTTCAGCTGGCTTCTGGGCAGGGGCCTGGAGGGAAGAGTGCAGGGAGGCTTCTGTGTGCAGACAGGAGCGTGGGAATTGAACACAAACCTGCCAAAGAAATGTCTCAGGGAGTGGGGGCGAAGGCGCAGGGTGGGGTCTGGGTTCCGAGGCTTCTGGATCCCAGGGTGGAGCGCAGCCAGCCCCCTCAGTGCGAACCTGATCTCTGCTGCCCGTGAGACACTGGTCTGGGCACTGGGTGGGATTCCAGGATGAGCAAAGCCATCCCGGCCTCCGGAGGGTCTGCAGCCTGCTAGATAGAGCTCCAAGGCGGGGTGCTGGCAGCAGGCAGGGACGGTGCTGCTGGGGGGGGTGGTACTGCAGGTGTGGACAAAGGTGTGTGGTTGGCCCGAGGCCCTTTCAAGGGGGTCAGAAGGGAGGTTTGGGAAGGGGGCAGTGGATGCTAAGAGTAGAAAATATGTTAGGATCCACTGATTGACTGATTGATCGAGTCATTCATTCTTCAACCATGTCTGGTGCCTGCTGTATGTCCTTGGCCATGTGTGGGTGGGGACAGAGACACCAGGCAGTGAAGGAGGAGTAAAGGCTCATGAGTCTGGAGCAGGGTCGGTCATTGCACAGAGTTAGAGACATTTCAGGTGGCAGAGTTTAATATTCAACAGGGAGGAGGATGGTGGTTAAGTAGCAGCAAGGATTTCCTGATGGTGGGGGGTTAAGATACAGGAGGAACCCCCCCCCCCAGCTTGGGGAAGAGGGTTGGGGCATTCTGGAGGCAGATTTCTCCAAGGGAACCTCCAGCACTGGGTCCTTCACCCCCATTTTCAGTCCCAGCTGAGGAGCCTGGGGAGGTGGCAGGGCCCCCTTGGGCTGTGTGGGAGGCTAGACAAGCTGCTGTAGCTGTGACTTGGTCTTTGGTCTGCTTTTCCAGCATTTCTGGGAAGCTCCAAGATGATTTCTCAGAATTCTGAAGATAGCTGCCGGGAGGCATGGCTTCGGTGACGCCAGCAGCTCAGGGCTGTGGGGCAGGCAAAGGGACCGGGGGCAGAGCTCAGGGCTGTGGGGCAGGCAAAGGGACCGGGGGGCAGAGCGCACCAGGATGTCAGGGCTTAGCTGGCTAGACCCTTGAACTCGTCAGGGGGGAAGGGGAGGCTGGCAGGGCTGGTGATGGTGCCGTATGGGGGTGGTGCTGGGGCTCCGGGTGAGGCCTCCTGAAGACTGACCCCATGCTCTGTGCTCCAGCCAGAGAGCCAGGGAGGAGACAGGGAGGGTTTGCAGGAGTGTCTGTCTGGACATCCCCAGGGGTGACTGCAGGGCCAGCTCCATGTGGAACACTGGTCTGTGTCAGTGTTGGCTCAAATGTCAGTTGAGCCCCAGCAGGCTGGGTAGGGGGACCGGAGGGGCATTGTGATTCTGGCAGGGATGCAGGCTAGTGGCAGAACCTTTTCCAGCCTCAGAACTCTGCAGAGGGACTTGGAGACGTATGGAGAGGTCACCTTGACTCCTCACCCTAAATCTTTTACCAGAACAAAGACTCTTAACTCAGATACCTGCTCTAGGAAGGACGAGAATCCGACACCTCACTTCAGTGTCCTCCCCTGACTTCACAGAATCGCCAAGCAATAGACGGTTAGTCCCTTGTGCAGTGCACAACCTGCATATCTGAACATGGCAGCCTTTTCTCAGACGAAGAGTGAGTGCTTCCCTCTCGCCTGGGGTCTCCCAGGTAGCTGTCCTGGCTAGACTGTGGCCTGGGAGTCAGCACACTTGGCACCTAAGGGGGAGGCCAGCCATAGGGGCAGAGCCCTAGGTTAGCACTGTGTGCGGTGCTAACAGGGTGACACGACAGGGTCTTGGGTGGGTGGGCAGAGAGGCAGGGGATCTGTGACTCTCTGTATGTGTGGCCCCAGGCGTGTATGGCACACTCGTGTGTGCGCGCAGGAGCCCAGGCAAGAGGACTTTCTTGCTAAGTTATTCAGTCCAGGAAAATGCGCTCCAAGTGCCTACTCTGGGAGGGGCCCTGTCCTCGTTCTGTGTGTTTATGTGAGTTGGACTGTGTGTCCTGGTGTGTGTGTGTGAGTGTGTGTGTGTGTGTCCACAGAAGGGTGTGGGGCTGAGCCGTCTCCCTCTCCCCTGGACAGCTCCAAAGAGCAGAGTGGGTGATTCACCAGCCCCCACACACCCTCGCTTGGTCTAGCCAAGGCCGGAGCTCAAAGAGGAAAGTTTTTTGGGGGGGAGGGCAGTGGATCCAGACAATGAGAGCCTGGGGTGGCTTTCCCTGGATTCCCTGTGGGGCTCCCTGGGAATACATCGGGATTCTGAACCCGGGCTCCTTCCCACCCTCTAGTCCCCAAACTCTTGCCCCTGGGCAGTCGTGGGGAGGAGGAGGGGAGGGCTGGTGGGCAGCGGCCACTGTGGGGGAGCAGCAGGCCTGTGGAACGGTGGGAGGGGAGAGCTGAGCCCAGGGAGGGGGAAAGGGAGGAGGAGGAGGAAGTGGGGAAATGCAAACCAAATGTTGGCCCAGGGTACAGTCAAGAAAAACAGACTCTCGCGGGAGCCTGGAGCGGGGCTCCTTTTCAGAAGGGCAGGAAGGGCTGGGACAGATGTTTGGAGGAAAGAAAGAAAGAAAGAGAGAAGGAAAAAAAAAGGAATAGGAAAAAAGTTGGAACGAAATCCACAGCCTGGGGGCAGGGCCATTCTTCCGCAGCTCCAGCCCGGGCTCTCCTGTGTTAAGGCCTGCCTTGGGCTCTGAGCTTGGCATGCGGGCACCGGGGTCTGTCCCAGCTGTGTGTGTGCAAATGTGTGTGTGTTCAGAGGCCGAGGCTGGGAGGGCAGGCGCGGCACTCGGACAGGGAGGAGGGGCCAGGAGCCCTGGGTGTGCAGACTGGCCAACCAGGGGTGGTCTGTTTGTCCATCGGTGGTCTGGAAGGTTCTTGGAGCCAAGGCCCCTGAACTGGTTTGCTGGGGGCGGGGGCCTGCAGTGAGGAGGGCAGACTCCAGGCCTGCCAGCACCAGATCAGGAGAAGGCGGAGGAACGCTGATGGCTCATGGGGGTGTGTGTGTCTTGGGGTGGGGGGTGGCTTCGGGGGGCCCTACCTCTGATAGATGTCCCTTTGCCCTGTCCTCTTCACACCCCCTGCAAAGCAGGGCTTCTGACCCCCAAGGCCACTGGTGGAGCCTGGGAGGAGGGAGGAGAGAGGAGGCTGGGACAAGGGGGTGGAGTGGGGGAGGAGGGGAGGAGGAGGGAGGGTGAGCTGGAGGCAGCAGGGCAAGAGGCCCGGCAGATGCTGGCGGAGCAGGAGCAGCAGCGACTCAGAGCAGACTCAGAGCACCCTTCTGCCGGCTCTGAGGGGGCTGTGAGCTGCGGGGGGCCCTTTGCAGGCCCTGCATGTGGCCCGAGGGACGGGACCCAGCCAAGATGACGTGGATCTGTCTGTCCTGCATGCTCTGGGTAGGTCTAGCTGCTTTAGCCGGGAGGTTGCCCTCCCAATCCTTCAGCGGAGAGCCTGGGGCGGGGGGCATTGGCGGTGAAGAGGGGACCTTTCTGCCTCTACAGGACAGGCTGTCTGGAGCAGCCCTCAGCCCGAAGACCCTGCCCATCAACAGGGCCCAGGCCCTGGGTCCATGGGTCAGTACATCCCGGCCCCCACCCCCAAGTGAGTCCCGGAGCTGGAGGTGGAGGAAACCGGTATTCAGCCTGATTCTTTTTGGAGCCTCCCCTCCACCCCGCACTGGAGGGAAAATTCTTCACCCTCCTCAGTTGCTCAGCCCAGGAGTTTGAGGAGGGCAGTCGTGGGGCCTGGGGAACAGGGGATAGCAACCAGAATGTCGAGTCTGGGAAAGCCAGTTGGGGGAGAATTCTCAGACCCCATCACTTTTATCCCTTCTGGACCCAATTCCAGCTTCCACCCACTGCCGTCCCATCCTCCGCAGCCCCCTCCCCTCCTTACCAAGACCTGCCCCCACCCTGGAGGAGGGAGCTGCGGCCTGCCCTTCCCCCTTTCTCTCTTGGCCCCAGATTCAGGAAGGTGGGTGTCAGGGAGGGGGTGCCTGAGGGGCAGAGAGGTCTGGGGGCCACATGGTGAGGGTTAAAAGTCTCGAGGCCAGTCTTGGGCAGAGGCTCCTGGGAAAGGGGGGATGGGACAGGGCTGGTTGCATGGGGATGGGGGCACAGGGGGGCGGGAAGGAGACCCCTTCCTCAGAGGGGCTCCTGCGGGCTGTCCAGGCCGGGCAAAGGCATGCACGGGGTCAGGAGGGCGGGAAGTCATCCCTGGCTGAGGTTACTGTCGGGCTCTGAGAGAGTGATGGCTGCTTTGGGGGAGGGGGCTTCAGGCCCGGGATCCAGATGTGGCCTTTCCTGCTGCTTTCTCTGTCCTGGACAGTCCTCAGGACGGTCCTCTCAGCCAGGCAAGTCCAGGCTGGGGACAGTTGTGGGAACTCAGACTTGGGCAGCCCAGTGTCCTCTGGGCAGAGAAGAGAAGGGTGGCGGTGGGGGCCTGGAATGGGGGCTTTGGGTGGCGTGTTGGGCCTGGGTGCAGGATGGTCTGAGTAATAGACCGAAGGTGCCTGGAGCATCCTGCACAGAGGATGCATCTGTGGTTCGTGGGCCTGATGTTGACATCTGTCACATGGGAGCCTTGCCAAGTTCATCTCTGTGCAGTAGTAGGGTGGGCAGCAAGGGAGCCCTGCAGCAGGAAGGATGGTGGTTAGACTTCCAGGGAGAGAGGGCTGCCGCCAAGGGATAGAGGGCTCTAAAGTTCCCTTCACTTGAGAGATCTTGGGAAAAGTGCCTCAGCCTGTGAGCCTCAGTTTCCCTGTGGGTGGAATGAGGGTTGCAGAGAGGTAGGCATGAGATTCTGTATCCAAGTGTCCGGGCAATGCCTGGCAGGTAGAGTGCCCTGTAGGGTCAGGCCCTCCCTGAGAGCAGGGAGAGGGGTCCCGTGGATGCTGCCTCCTGGGCTTCCTTAAGACCAGATGAGCCTGTGTCCCTCCCCTGGCTCCTTTGCCTCCTCTGTCCTAGTGCCCTAGGCCATGTCCCTTCCTGGCCGGCCAGGATGCCCATGGCCAGGGTGGGCTGGAGTATGAGGGGGTGTGGACTGGACAGAGGCAGCAGTCCTGGCAGCAGACAGGGCTAAACTCAATCCTAATTCCATTATTTATCATAATAATGGGTGGGTGGTCTTGGTAAAACAGTTCTCTTCTTGTGCCTCAGTTTCCTGATCTGTAAAGCAGGAAGGATAATATCCACCTTGTACGGCTGGGATAAGGAAAGAGACAATAGATGTCAAAAGACCAGGTACCCAGGCACACAGTAGGTGCTCAGTAAATGCTTATCCCTTCCCTACTCTGCAGCCTCCTACTTGGCTCTTGGGATCCCCTGTATCCCAGAGCTGATGTGGGGGGAGGATCACCCTGGGAAGAGTGTCGTGGGACAGGGCCCCACTCCCCCAGTGATGTCTCCTGATTGCCCAGGGGCTCTGCCCAGCTACTCTGGGGCCAAGAACTGGCTGGGTCTGTGGCTTCAGGGAGGTAAATTGAGGCATGGTCTGGAAGAGACAGGTCTGGTGCCCAGGATGAGTGCATGTGTGTATTTGTTCACATGTTCCTGAATGAGGAGAGCTGCAGATATTTCAGCCAAGAAGTAATATATCTGTAGCGCATAGTTGTAACAAGCCCTAGGAATAACAATCACTTTATTAGCAGAGCTATTTATTATGCATAACCTGATTTTCTCATCGAGCGCTCCCATTTGCTATTACATATTCAAGTATGGTTTATTTAGAAAATAATTACATGCCTAGTAATTGAGGCTGTTCGGT
Source organism: Microcebus murinus (assembly GCF_040939455.1). NCBI lineage: Eukaryota > Metazoa > Chordata > Mammalia > Primates > Cheirogaleidae > Microcebus > Microcebus murinus. Next base: position 88,493,515 of record NC_134111.1, on the reverse strand, counting down.
GCCGTGCGGGTGGCATGAGAGCTGGAGGCCCTTCCTTGCAGAGGGGCTGCTCTGTGCTCAGGGGGTGGGAAGGGGCTCGATGTTGGGCTCATGAGCCACGAGGTAGGGGTTGGAGCCAAGCGCAGTCCCAGCCCTGCCCTGAGCAAGCCAAGTGGCCTCGGGCCGGTCACTTGACTTTCCTGGCCCTCATAGCAACTTGGACACTATTCTCTAAGGCCACATCCAGCTGCAGACAGTGACGTGCTCTGCTTCCTGGGGCTGATGTCCAGCCCAGTGCTAAGCACACGTTCTCATCAGAAGGGTCCTCGTGAGCCCCCAGATTCCTCGTGTGCAGTTCCTGCTGCGGAGACCCCAATCTGACCCTTGAGTCCCAAACTTGCTCTCTCTAGTTTCGTTCACTTGTACGGGCTCCTGACTGAGGGTTCAGGAGCTGGGCTGGGCTGCACGAGACTGGCCAGGTCTGGAATAAAGCCCTCCTTTTGCAAAGATCTTCAAAATGCCGTGTGAGGCTGCTCTCTTTCTCTGCAGGGTTGAGAGCAAGCGTCACACGCTGGCCAGAGTGCAGTGCCCGGGGGGTGGATCCTGGCCCCTGTCACTTGGTAGCTGTGTGACTGTAGGCAAGTAGCCTCACATCTCTGTGCCTTGGTTTCCCCCACTTACCTTTAGGGCTGTTAGGTTTTAAATGAGCTAATTCATACATGCATTTAGAAAAGTAAATTCGCACAGTCAGAGCTCCATAAATGTTAGCCCTTCTGGTGGGATGGCATGTTTTCAAGGCTGCCCTGCAAGTCCCAGTGAGGCCTAGAACCTGAGGTGCTGCCTCCCCACCCAGGGCTCTCCATCCTGGGAGTACCTCGGGGCAGGGCGTGTGGCCTCAGTGTGAGTGGGGTGCCGAGAACGATGCGAGGGTCGCCTGTGGTGGTCAGAGCAGGCACCTGGACTCCAGCCCGCCTGGGAGCGAGCCCTGACCCTGCCACTGGCTCGCTGTGGGGTCCCGGCCTGTGACTCAGCCTCTCTGTGCCCAACCCAGTTACCTTCCCTTGACTTACTCACGTTCATCTGAACCTCCCTCCGTGTAATTCTGTGAGGTAGGAAGGGAAGAAGAGTCCTAGTTAGCAGCCAAGGAGAAAGGGACCCATGGAGGTGAAGTGGCCTGCCCAAGGCCACATGGCCGCTGGACTCAGTGCTCCAGAAAAGAGGAAGGGTATGGGCGGGTAGAGCATTAGAGCTCTGGGTTGGGGGGGTTTGTGGTGAGTAGCCCAGGGACGGACGGGGTGGTGTTGGCCGGGTGGTGTGATGAAGAAAGCATCCCGTCACGTGGCTCTCTGAGCCCCTCCAGGCACCCACCCACCGTCCCACGGGTGACCGTGGAGTGCCTGCGTTCGCCAAGCGGCTTGCAGATATTGGGCAGACGATTGCACATACGACGGGTGTTACCAAGAGGGAGCCTGTGGGAGCATTTAAGGGGGGACCTAACCTCGGTTGGGGAAGGGGAGGTGTCAGGAGGGCCCCCAAGGGAGGTGCGTTTCAAACTAGATCTAAAGATGAAGCTGTGAACTCAGAAATCCACGGGCAGGAAGTGAACACAATTGAAGATAGATAAGACCAAGGCAAAGGGCCAGTGCTTGGCCCTCGAGACTGAGGGGCTGGCCGTGGATGATGAACTGTCGGGCTCCCCCAGACTGACACACCTGTCAGAACCGGCCACTGCTGCAGTGGTTAGGGGCTGGGGACCCTGCCTCAGACAGAGCTGGATGGAATCTTTGCTCCATCCTGCCTCCCGGGGCCTTCCTCAGCAGCATCCCGGGATCCTGGGCTCTCGAGGCCTCAGCTCGCTCCTCTGTGGCCGGGAAGGAGCTCAGGACGTGTTGGTGTCTGCTCTCTTCCCTCCTGGGGAGATCCAGGGGGACTGGCGTCCAAGAACTTCTCCTTGGCCAGGTGATGCCAGCAGCTGGTGTCTGTGGCTGGTGACGAGACACGTTCTCTGTCTTCTGAGGGCAGGTCCGTGGGAATGGGGTGTAATTTCACTGCAGGGAACGGAGGGCAGGTGGCACCTCCACTCATTCGATCCTTCAGACTTGTGCTGGACACGGGGGACACGGAGCAGAAGTGTGTGCAGACACATCTGTCTGGTGGGTGGCCCAGTGCCCACAGCGATGACAACACGGATCCCAGCTCACCCGTGCTGAGTGCTTGCTGTGTGCCAGGCCCTGTTCCGCCTGCTTTCCTGGCATTATCTCCTGTCACCCTCACAACCACCCACCGATGGGTGGTCTCTATCTTTAGCCCATTTTACAGATTTGTAAAGTGAGGCAGAGAGCCGTTCAGTAACTTGCCCAGCTAGCAAGTGCAGGAGCAATTAGATTACACCAAGTACTGTGATGAGACACAAAGAGCCACCGAGGGAAGCAGAGGACACCAGGGCAATATTCTTCCCCTAAATGTTAGCCTCATGATTGAATCATGAGAACACAATTAGACAAATCCCAATCGAGGAACATTGCGCAAATCACCTGCCCTGAAATCTTTTAAACAACAATGTCAGAAAAGACACATAAAAGTTGAGTAACGCATGTAGATTAAAGGACGGAAGAGACTCAGCAACTAAAGGTGATGCGGGATCCTGACTCGACCCTGAATCCAAAACAAGAACGAAAACAGAGACCCAGCTGCAGTTCACCATTCCTGGGCAGCAGGGAGCTGGCGCACGAAGTGCACGTTAGACAGTAGGACCGCGTCGCGCCTTTGCCCGCCCTCCCTCGGGACTCCCGGTGTGATCGCTGCATTGGGCTGTGTGGAGGACAGAGAAAGCCGGAGAGGGCTGAAGTGACAATGCGTGGACATTTAGCGAGTCCGGGGGAAGGGCGTGTGCGTGTCCATCCTTTCCAAAGCTTTTATACTTTTCAAAATAAAAAACCAAGACAGCAGTTGGGGATATTGATTCTGACAGTGGTCGCCGGTATCTGGGATGATCTCTGGGAGGATGTGGTTTGAGTCAGGCGTTCGAGGACATCTGCCTAAAAGCTAGACAAGCAGGCAGGGGAGGAAGGGCGTTCTGGGCAGAGGGAACAGCCAGGCAGGGGCGCAGCGGTCCAGGGGGGTGGGCAGAGGCAGGTCGGGCTGGGTAGGGATGGAGGCTGCTTTCTCCGCCGGCTGGAGGAAGGGCAGGGTTTATGCTGGACAGGGGGGAAGTCGTGCAGCATTTGGGCTGAGTGGGTGTCACTGACCCAGAGCTGTAGCTGTGCTCCTCAGAGGCTGCGTGGGGGCTGTGGGCGGGGAGAGGCCTGGTGTTGGGGCCCAAGAGGCTGTTGCAACAGCCCTGGGCAGAAGTGACAAGGGCTCAAGTAGGGCAAAGGCAGTGAGATTAAAAAGCACAGGAGACAGAATTCATAGGCTCTGGCAACTGGTCGTGTGTGTGTGTGTTGGGGGGGCAGGGAGGAGCTGGGAGTGACTCAGAGTTTTCCACCTGGGGCGACCAAGAACACGGTCAGGCCATTAGCTGGCTGGGCGATGGGGCGGGAGCTTGTGTGTGTGAAGGTGAGGTGGGGGGAGAAGCTGGAATTCGAGGTGCCTGTGGGGCTCCCAGAAGTCAGCCTGCAGCTCCACTGGGGATCCTCATGTCCCCGCAGAGATGCTGGCCGCTGCCCACCAGGCTGAGGGCGACGGGACAAGGCTGGGGGGAGGGCCAGGAGGATGGAGCTGGTGGGACTGCCCACCTGGGGCTGCCCCAGGCCTGGCTGTGGTCCCTTTCCCAGGCTGTTTTGCTCCCCGGCTCACAGACTTCTGTCCTCTCCCCACATCCCCCCAGGCTGATGGGCCACAGGGAGCCTCGTGGTGGTAGCAGTGCTAGAGCAGTGTCCTGGGGAGGAGCTCAGGAGCAGGGGACCCCCTGGGACTGTCACCCCCTTTCATCACTACTCCACTCACTGCTGCTCTGCCCCCTGGGGCAGGGAGGAGCCACAAACAGCCTTTCCCACCCAGGGCCGAGGACCGCCGCCAAGGCTGTCCAAACCAGATGTGCCGCACCCCTTGGCTGGGCCGCCCTGGCAGGCTGGGCTGCATGGAGGGAGGGAAGGGAGAGGATGCCCAGGGGCCAGGAAAGCTCTCTGGTGCCGGGTGGCCTTGCTGTGGGGCTAGGGCCCTGCGCTTGGAGGGTGGGGAAGAAGGACTTCCATGCTGGACCCCTTGGCCTTGTCTGGGCTGTGGCTCTTGAGGGAGGTGGGCTTGGAGGGACCAGGACCAGCCATGCCTCCTTCTGCCTCCGAGTTTTCCCCAGGTCCCTTCAGGGCCAGCTAATTCAACAAGGGAAGGGCATGCACATTCCATGAGGCTCTCTGCCCCTTGTCAGGAAAAATGACCATCATTGTCATAACAAGAGGTTACCCCTGAACAGCACTTTGCACTTCATGGGGCTCGTTCACATCCTCTGCCTGGACCTGCAGAGCATCCCCTGGGGGGCAGGGTAGGTACCAGACACCCTGTTTTTCTTCTTAGCTCAGATTTTAACATCTGATTTTTGAGAAGTTCTTAGTGCTTGTCGAGTCTAATTATGCCTCTTTACAGCGTCTACTCACTGGTTTGTTTTGCCTTCCAAACTTCACAGATTGTGTCCGGTCCCTTCTTACAATGACAGCTGCTTCAGATAGTTGACGATGGGAGGCTGACCCACCCAGACTTTCTCCTCCAACATCCTAGGCAATGTCAAACCTGTGTGATGACTCTTTGACAGGATCACCCTGTGTTACAGCAGGGGAAGTCGAGGCCAGCAGAGCCTGGGGCCACTTGCCTGGAGGTGGCAAAGCTGGTCCCTCGTTCCCACCAGGGTGTCACAGTTTCTCCTCAGAGGGGTGATGTCTCCTCATTGATTCTGCTCTGTCATCATCGGCATGTCCTGGCCCAGCACCCGCAGTCCATTCCTCCCAAAGGGACCGTCCCATTGTTTCCCACTCTGTCTACACTCAGACTGTCTGGTCCAAACCCCTCGTTTTCATTTGGGGACTGTGAGGCCCAGAGAAGGCCACTGATGTTCTCAAGGCCACACAGCCTAGAGAGAAGGTCTCCAGACTCCCATCCCAGTGCTCCTTCTGCCAGCGCCAGGACCAGGTGGAGCGAGGGGAGAGAGTGTGCCCTGGTGTCGCCCCGGGGCTGCTTAGAGGGGCCTGAGCAGGCAGAGATGTGTCTGAAGCCCTGTCCCCGCCCTCCAGGCCCCCACGGGGAGAGATTCTGTAAACTCGATTTCATGAGGCTGGGCCGGCAGCCCTGGGCCCCTGGGAGAGGCAGGGGCGTTTACCGAGCTGTCTGGACGGCGGCACTTGCTGTCCGTCTATACATTGTGCAGCAAGGAGACTCTACTGCCTAACCGTGCTTTGGGGGAAGGGCTGGCTTTGGGGTGTGGGGAGGGACGTTTGGGGGATGGGTTGGGATGGGAAGCCCTGCCCGACTTAGTGGGGTGGGAGAGGCAGGCTTGAGGGGTGCCAGAGTAGGACCGGGAGAGTTGGCTAAAGGGTTTCCTGTCTGCCTCCTGGAGACAGACCATAAACGGAACCCCGAGTCCCCTCCCTGCTCCTCCCCGAACCCTAGGCCTGGCTGCTGCAGTTGACCTTAGCCTGGAGCCCCTCCCTGGAGTGTCTGTGACAGATTGACAGGAAGGCCCCAAGCCAGGGCCTGAGACAGGAAAACAGGGGAGGGGAGACACCCAAGGGGGGGGACTTCTCTGCCCCTCCTTGTGGGATGGGGGGACACCGAGTGGGGCTCTGAGCTGGGCACTGCCCTGCCCTATACTCCCCCACCCCCAGCTGAAGCTCCTAGAATCCAGCTCTCTGCAGTATTAAAACCGGGTGGCCCTACTGGGTTTGGCTGGCAGAGCTGGGCTGCCCTGCCTCGCCACCAGGGGGCACTGGTGGCCCCACTCCCCAACCCTCGCCCTCCCCACCTGTACCTGGGCTTTTGTCTCTGCTCCCTGCCCCCATCTCTGTCTGTCTGTCTTTTGGAATTTCGAACCAAACGCACACTTCAAAAAGGTTGAAAATACAATGCAAAAAACTTTTTCTCAGTGATTTGAGAGTAAGTAGCTGGTGCGCCCTACCCTTGCTAAATGCTTTCCTGACCTCCCACAAGGACTTCTACCCAAACTGGCCCGGCTGTCAAAATCAAGCAACGGACACGGAGACCTTGCTACCATCTAATCCAGACCCCGCGGGAGTGCTGCCAGTTGTCCCAGTGATGTCCTTTATGGTCATCAGCAGAGTCTGGCTCAGAACCAGCGCTGCTTTTGGTTGTCACGTCTCTCAGTTTCCTTCGGCCTGGAAACCTCTCCAGCCTTTCCATGACTTTCACGACCTTGTCACTTTTGAAGATTCCAGGCCATTTAATTTGTAGACTGTCCCTCCTGTTGGGTTGGCCCAGTGTTTCCTCATGATTAGATTCTGGTAGTGGCTTCTTGGCAGTAATGTCACAGAAGTGATGTCTGTTCTCAGTGCACCCGGTCTGTGGCGTGTGACTTCCACTCATCCCATTACTAGTGAGTTAGCTTCAACCCCTTGATTAAAGTGGAGTCTGCCAGCAAAAGTGACGTTTCCCCCTTTGCAATGTGTAAGTATGATGTGGGGGAGGAGCTCTGAGATGATGTAAATATCTCGTGCTTCATCAAACTCTCAGTTTATTCATTTACAGTCATGGGTCGCTTAACGACGGGACAGGGTGTGAGACACGCATCCTTAGGTGATCCTGTGGAGTGCACCACACAAACCTAGGTGGTAACGCCTACTACACACCTATTACTCCTAGGCTATGAACCTGCACAGCATGCCACTGTGCCGATTACCGTAGGCAACTGTAACACAGTGGTAAGCACTTGTGTATCTAAATAAGACACAGTAAACATACGGTATAATAATCTTAAGGGACCACCGCCCTGTATGTGGTCTGTTGTTGACCGAAATGTTGCTATGAGGCAATGACTGCATTTCTTATTGTCGGCATGAACTCATTTAAGCCACTCCTAACGTTGTGTATTTTCATGCTTGGATCTTCCTGAACTTGGCCTTGGGCACTCCTGTGTCCTATTGTCCTTCTGTCCCTCTTTGATTCTCTGGCCCCCTCGCCAGTGTCTGCACGTCTCTCATTCTCTGGGTGTGCTTGTCGGTCTTTGTCTCTGCCTTGATCTTGGTCTCTCTCCTCTCTGTCTCTCCACTGCTGTGTCTCTGTCTGTTTCCCCTGCTCCGACCCCTTGGACTTGGGCTCATTCTGTCCGTCTGTCTCTCTGTGCCTCTGTCAGCCAGCACTCCCTTCTGTGGGTCTCCAGACAGGCGTCCTGGACAGGCTGGGCTGTGGGGTGCTGCCACTCTTCCTCCTCTGAACTCACCATCATCCCCCCATCAATCTCAGAGCTGGGGGCAGAGGACAGACCGTCAGAGCTCAAGGGGTGTGGTGCCACCCAAAAGGGGAAACTGAGGCCTCTGGTAGTTGTGGAGTAGTGACTGGCCCAGGGCTTCAGTGCAAGCTAGATCCAGAGGGGGGCTTGAGCCACCAGCCTGCCTCCCCTCTCCTGTGTGAATGGGTATAGTTTAAAAGGATAGTCAACATATCCATAGTTTCATAACACAAAGAATGGAGAATAAACATAAAGATGGAAGAAGCCTTCTGGGCTGGGGTGGGGGCGGCGGTGAGGATAGAGGGGAGAATGGGGGAAATGGCATTCCGGGTCCCTGGGTCAGAGAAGTTAAGGCCCAGCAGAAACCGCTGTGTTTGTACGATGGGGTACACCGCGATGGCACAGGCCGAGCCACTGCCGGTGCAACCACAGGCTGAACCTCACAGATTAACGTTGCGTGGCAGAAGCCAGACGCAAGAGCACGCACTGGGGACTTCCATTTCTATGAAGTTTGGCCATCGGGCAACATGACTCTTTGGTGATGGAAGTCACAGTAGCATTGCCATGAGGGGTTGCGAGGGAGCCTCTGGTGCATGCTTCATGGGGAGGACATGCGTGAAGCTGTGTCGAGCACTGCTTGTAAAATCAGTGCACCCTACTGTGCGTAAGTCACGCCATAATGACAGCGTAAATAAAAAGAAAACAACGGTGGGAAGCTATGCCAGGGGCTGCGGTGCCTGGCGCCAGGCTCTTCCAGTTGGGGTTGGGACCCAGTCCACAGGTCCCAGCGAGTCTGGGAGTCTGGGATGAGTGTCCTGTCACCCCCAGACCTTTCTCTGTCCCTGGGCTCCTCTTCCCTCCTCTGGACCCTGAAGGGCTCCCGCCGTCCGTTTCCCAGTCACTGCCTACCTCTCCCCAGCCCCCCGACTCCTTCCCCAGGACCCCGGCCTGCTGCCAGCACTGACCCCTGTGCCTTCTGCCCACAGCCAGAGGATCTGGAGGCCCCCAAGACACACCACTTCAAGGTGAAGACCTTCAAGAAGGTGAAGCCCTGTGGAATCTGCCGCCAGGTCATCACCCGGGAGGGCTGCACCTGCAAAGGTGAGCAACTGGCCTGGCTGTGGGGGAGGGGAATGCCCCCAGGGATGAGATGGCCAGGCCCAGGCCAGGCTGGGACTCTGCTGTGCACATGTCCTCGGGGGCCTGGCCGGTGCCTTGTTCTCATCTGGAGGAGGATGCCCACCAAGCTCACAGGATGGCAGGCACGTGGGCTTGTGTGGTGGGCGTGGCAGGCGGTGGATAGTGTGGAAATGGCATGTAGCTTGTGTGTGGATGACAGTGTATGTGTGTGGATGGCATGAAGAAGGTGTATATGTGAATGGCATGTGGAAGGTACATGGCTAGTAGGTGGCGGCATGTGGATGGTGTGTGGATGGCATGTTGAGGGTGTGTGTTTGGTGTGTGGATGGCATGTGGTTGGCGTGTGGAGAGTTTGTGGAAGGTGCATGGAGGTCACATGGATGACATGCAGTTGAGGTGTATGGATGGGATGTGGGTGGCATGTGGGTGGCATGTGTCTGCCACAGCCCTCCCCCATGGCAGCGTAGGGGTGACTGTAAGAGGCCCTGAGTCAGAATTGGTGGAGGACCTGCTGGCTGCTGCGTCTTTTAGTCACTATTCTCACGCGCTCCTGGCACAGCCTGGTGTTTGGCTGAGACTGTTGCCAGAGAAGTCGGTGTCTTGTCCCAGATCACAAGTGACATCAGCAGGAGGCCCAGCACCCAATCTTGGTGACTGACACCATCACGTGCCCAGTTGCCTCACCAGACGCCCCCCGTCCTTCACCCCACATGCCAGCCATCGCCAGGGCCCCCCAAGGACAGCTGGAGTCACTGAGCTCGGCATCGTCCCCTCCTGGCTCAGCTGCTGTCATCGCTCACCTGGACGACTGACTCAGCCCTGCCTTCTCCTGCTTCCCGAGCTGCTCTCTGCCATCCCCCCCACCAGCTTCCAGCAGGGCTAGTTATGTCAGTTCTGGGGTTGAAGCTTTAGGGAGCCCCACGGCTTCAAGACAAAGCACAGACCCCTTCCCACGCTGCAGGGCCTGGCGGGGTTGGCCGCTGCTCCTGGCACAGTCCCTGACCACGCCGGCTTCGTCAAATCGCCCACTCGGGCCATGCTTTTCTTTGCCCTGGAGATTTTTCTCACTCAGCTCTCTCCGCCTGTCCTCTGTCCTCTTCTCCCCTCTCTCCATGCTGAAGTCCCAGGGCCCGGGTGGCCGGGCAGCAGAGCCGGTGAGCAACTTCTAAAGCACTTACTGAGCACCAAGTGCTCATAGGCATGACCTCATCTGATGCTCATGGCATCTGGAAGGCACTGGTGTCATCCTCATGTTACAGAGGAGGAAACTGAGGCTCAGAGTGGTCACGTCTATTGCCAAGGCACCCAGCTGGCTGGGTTGGAGTGGGTTTTTGAGGGTGTGAGCTCTTGGGGGAGGGAAGGCATTTCATCGGGGTGTTGGAGGTAGGAGTGGATGGCTGGAAGCCTGAGAGTGAGTGAGTATGCGTGGATGTGTGTGGCGGGCATTCCAGGCAAGGTCTGCCATGGGCAAAGCCAGAGGTGTATGGTCCTTAAGGACAGGGACACCCAGCATGAGTTTAGGGGGACCACCAGAAATTTTGCAATACCAAAATCAGCCAAGTGGTGTCATCCTCCTCCCAAGAGGTCTGGCTGGGACTGGCTGGTGGGTCAGGGCTGGCGTCAGGGAGACGTCACAGAGGAATTGCGGAGGGCAGGGTTTTGCATTTCGTGTGTGTAACAGGCCCCCACCCTGCCCTGCACTCTGAGGCTACCTGTCTGATTCTGGCTCTGCCCCACAGCTCTTTCCTTCCTGGGGTCTTCCCAGTACCCCAGGGAGCCTCAGTGCTGCTGTGATAGGAGGCAGCCCTGGGCTGGGGCAGAAGGAAGTCCTGGGGACATTCACAGTGTGACCTGGGGCACTTCTTGGGCTGCAATCTCCCATGGCCCCCATATTCCGTGGTTCTATGTCTCCCCATGGACTTGGCCCCTGGGCTGGGGTTGAGGAGGGTATTGGACTCCATGTGAAGGGAAGGCCCCCCCCCCAGGTGAGGGAGAGGTGGCCCACCCAGCTCCCAGCCTGACCTTGCTGTTGTGAGCCAGAGGGGAGGGTGGGTGGCCAGGCTGGTTTGGCAGCTCGGGCTGGGCCCCTGGTGGAGGGTGGGAAGTTGAGAAAGCCCGGCTACACTGCAGAGGCGCCACCAGGTGTCAGGACTGGGCCATGGAAGGTGGAGAGGCCAGGCCCAGCCAGGGAGGAAGGAAGAAGATTCCTGGCTCTACAGGCCACGTGTGCACCTCAGCAAGAGGACTGGGATCCCCAGGCTGGGGGCCGCTGACATCACTGTGGGATGCAGGAGTGCTTTGGAACCAGGAGGTCACGGTGGCATGAGATGGACAGACCAACTCATCCACCCACCCACCTATCCACCTACTCATCCACCCACCTGTCCTTCCAGGGCCACCAGGAGTGGTTGTTTCCTGGGCTGAGGGCACAAGTGTGGCCTAAACTCTGGCCCACGTCTATTCCCTAAGCCCGACTCAAAGGGTTTGCTCTGCTGTCTGGTTCCTCTCAGTCTCCGAGTCTGGGCCACAGCGTGGCGCGCCCTGGATCAGTGGCCGGGAGCGATGGTTGGGGTGGGGTGTATGGAATACCGGGGCCCTGGATTCGCAGTCTCCACGGGGCTTGCAGCATTGAACGAACCTCTGCTGGAGGCAGGCGGCAGTGAGGAAACTTTCCTAGACCCGCACACACTGGGCTATTTGTCCTGTCTGTCCCTGGCTGCCTGGCCCGATAGCTTGGGCCATTCTCCCGCTCCCTGCCCTCCCGCATTTCACGTTTGATGTGATATGGCAGAAGGGGGTGGGCGAGGGAGGCAAGGTCTGGTCCTGGTTCTGGGGGACTCAAAGACGAACAAGGCAGACACGGAGCCGAGGTGGGCGACACACGGGGGCAGTAGACATTCACGCGGAGGGTTCCTCGAGACCTCGGCAGGTCTTACTGTGCCGTGCCTGTCTCCTCCTGTGTACAACGGGGTTAAGAGTAACCCTGTCTTTGTCTCTGGGGGGAGGGGGGTTATTGCGAGAAACACTGAGGTTCTGCGTGTGACCCTGAGACTGTCGGGTCCTGATGCTAGGGACTAAAGCTCGGTGTGAGGGATGGCTGAGAAAATGGGAGAAGAGGCACAGGGACATTGTTAAGGCCTGCGCTCTATTTCTGGCCCTGCCACTCACAGCCTGTGTGAACTTGGGTAAGTTACTTCACGTCTGGGGCCTGGAAAATTCCCTGGTTGGAGCCTGTGAAGGCTGGATAACTCTCCCTGCATAGGCTGCTACTTCATCTGCATGTACCGTGCGTCCATCCGACAGCCATGGGCTGAGCCGTCCTCTGGGCTGGATGCCGGGCCAGGTGCTGGTGCCGAGAGCCCTTACCTGAGAAGGTAGACACACAGTCAGACAGTCGCGGACCACGTTGGCAAAGCTGACGCAGGTGTGCGTGCAGGGCTGTCTCTGATCCAGCAGGGGTGTGCTTCAGCAGGGAAGGCCTGTGCAGGTTGGGTCTTGAGGGATGTGTAGGAGTCCTCACTCCAGACAGTGGGTTATCTGCAGGCCCCTGGGGCAGTGCTCTCTGGGAGTCAGATGAGCAGTGGGGGCCTCCCACCAGGCCGAAAACCAAGACCCAAGGGAAGAGACCAGAATGCCAGCCCAGGAGCCCAAGGGCTGCCATCTGGGCCTGGTTGGGGGCCCAGACTTGGACCATTTCCCTTCTCAATGCCTTCTGCTCAACCCAGAAACAGGGGAAATAGTCATCGTAGTTTCCTTAGAGCAGGATGTATCTGGAAAGACAGCTCAGCTTCTAACAGCACAAACTACCCAGAAGCCCCTAATGGTTAGATTTGGGGAAACCTTGTTTCCAGGAACTCTTTTCCCCCTGTTACCTCTCTGGGGACCCCAGCTCTCACCCTTTGTCTGAAGACCTCCTTGGATCCATCAGAGGCTATCTGTAGGGTAGGAAGACCCTGGCTTGCCACTGCCTGACTGTGTGACGTTGGGTGAGACACTTAACCTCTCTGGGCCTGGCTTGCCCTGTTCTCTTGATGAGGGGGCTAGACTAGAAAAGAGGCTGTAAACTGTGTTTCAAAGGAGCTGTAAAGGTCTTGGTGGTGCTTCAGGGGGCCAAGAGGGTGGGAAAGAGATGAAGTCCAACGCAAGTCTTAGGTGCCAGAGCTCTGGAATCCCTGCCCACTTCAAGCAGAGCCGCTTTGGTTTGGGGAGTTAAATATATCAGGAGGGCAGATGATATGGTGGTCTGGCACTTGGTTCAGATGTCCTGGATTCAAATCCCAGCTCTGACTCTTTACTAGAGAGAACTTGGGCAGGTTGCTTCACCTCTCTGAGCCTCAGTTTCCTCACCTTTAAAATGGGACAAATAGCAATACCTCCCTCATTGGGTTACCCTGGGGATTAAATGAGATAATATGTATGTATGTGTTGGCTCAGAACAGAGCCTGGCACCTAGCAAGCATCCAATAAAACTGAACCAACACCACTGAGATTCGACACAAGAGCCCATCTGCATGAAGAGTTTGGCTGCAAAAGCAAAAGTTTGAAAAGCACCGGATGGGATGATCTAGACAAGGTTTCTTCTTGTTCCTACTTCAGAGCCAGGTCAGCCCCCGACCACCCTCTGAGACATTAGTCAGGGTTCTCCAGAGGAGCAGAACCAACAGGATGTGCGTAGAGATAGATAGGTAGAGATTTATTTCAAGGAATTTGCTCATGTGATTGTGGAGACTTGCGACATCCAAAATCTGCAGGGTCGGCTGTCGGGCTGGAGACCCAGGGAAGCACTGCATTCCAGTCCAGAGCGGAGTGCTGGCAGAATTCGTTCTTGCTTACGGAGGTCAGTCTTCCCTAGTAAGTCTTTCAACTGACTGGATGAGACCCACCCATGTTACGGAGGGTAATGTGCTTTACACAGAGTTTACTGGCTTAAATGCAAATCTCACATAAAAAAATACCTTCTCAGAAACATTTAGAATAATATTTGACCAAATATCTGGGTAGCATGGCCTGGACAAGTTGACTCATGAGATTGACCAGCACACGCCTCCAGCCCGGGCCCTGGAGGTGAGCAGGTGGGCAGGGTGGAGTGGCAGGAGGGCAGGGTGGAGTGGCGGGCGAGCAGGTGCGTGGCCAGGCCTGTGTCCCTGCCAGCCGGGGACGGAGCGGAGGCCGGACAGGGCATGTGAGTGGTCATGGCTGGGTCAGGTGCACACTGAGGCTATGTGCTCACTTTCCGACCCAAGTCCAGGAGGAAAAGGCCATTTAGATCCCAACAATGTTGGCTTCCTGTGTTCCCGAGAGGCAGGAAGCCACCGCAGGACAGAGTACCGCCAGCCCAGCTGAGGCACAACCGGGCCAAGGCCTGGGGCTGGGGCTGTTTTCCACCCGGGCAGGTAACCCAGGGGCCCCTCCTCACCATGGGGCTCTCTGCTCCTCTCAGCCCCCCGGGCCCTGTCGTGTGGGGCAGTGTTGACATCCATGGCGGAGATGGGCTCCTGGGTCTCCGTGGAGCTTTGGGTTGGCGGGTCACTCCCCCAGGGGGCAGGGTGCCGGCTCAGGAGGTGCTGTAGGTGGGTTTGTGACTTGGGGGCCTTCCGTGGGGGCTGGGAGGCCACGGTCTGCTCCGGTGAGATGTGTGTCGAGGACTCGGGCACCTGAGGGGTGACAGGAGTGGGGGAGGCTGGGGTTCTCCTGCCCGCCTCCACCCCCCAGGGAGAAGTGGACCTTGTGGAGTGAGCGTCCCTGTCACCCACAGACTGGCTGTTTCCCCAATAGCCTTTAGGACACCCTGAGGGTTGGAACCGGGTTTTCCTCCTTTCTCAGTTGGAGGAAGAGCGGGTGGTGATGGCGATGGACAGTCTTAGTCCGTCTGGGCTGCTACGACAGATACCTTACACCGGGTAATCGCACACAACAGAATTCATCGCTTACAGTTTCTGGAGGTTGGAGGCCCCAGATCAAGGCACCAACAGATTCGACGTCTGCTGAGGGCCTGGCTTCTGCTTCCAAGACGGCACTTGTCGCTGTATCCTTTGGAGGGGACAAATGGTGTGGCCTCACATGGCAAAAGGGACAGAGGGAGGGCAAAAGGGACACTCTCACTCCCTCAAGCCCTTTCACAGGGGCACTCACCCATCCACAAGGGCAGAGCCCTCATGGCCTAATCACTCCTCCAGGCCCCACCTTGTAACCCTATCACGCTGGGTGCAACATCCGCATTTGGGGGAGACGCACACGTTCCAACCACAGCAGACACTGGCCAGGTTGCGCACAGGCTCTCACAGCTGGAAGAGGCTTGGAGACCACGGGCTCCAGGGGCATAAATGGCAGGGCCTTCAGGGTTGAGGCAGGGGAATGAGTGTGGGACACAGGACATGGTAGAGATCCCAGCATCTGGGGAGGGCTGCTCTGCCCAGTGCATTCCAACTAAGCAAAAACGTCAAGGTGTTATTTATTTATTTATTTATTTTTTGAGACAGAGTCTCACTTTGTTGCCCAGGCTAGAGCGAGTGCCGTGGCGTCAGCCTGGCTCACAGCAACCTCAAACTTCTGGGCTCAAGTGATCCTCCTGCCTCAGCCTCCCGAGTAGCAGGGACTATAGGCATGTGCCACCATGCTTGGCTAATTTTATATATATATATATATATTTTTAGTTAGTCAATTAATTTCTTTCTATTTTTAGTAGAGACGGGGTCTCGCTCAGGCTGGTCTCGAACTCCCAACCTTGAGCAATCCGCTCGCCTCGGCCTCCCAGAGTGCTAGGATTACAGGCGTGGGCCACCACACCTGGCCAAGTCTAGGTGTTTTAAACACTTAGCCGTCTAATGAAGGCGAGGGTGCGGGCCCAATTCACCCCGGAAGCTGCCAGTCAGGAGCAGGAGTCTGAGCCCCAGAGATGGTAGTGACTTGCTTCAGGCCCACAGCTCTATGACAGCACTCAGGGCTGGAACCTAGGTCTCCTGTCTAGGAGATGGAGCCTCTTCTGTACAATGACAGTGAAGACAAAGTGATGAAGACACTGCTGATGGCAGTGTATACCCTTCTATAGGGCATACTCTGTGCTGAGCATAAATGCTACGGCTTGTTCAATCCTCACAGCAGCCTGCGAGGTAGATGCTATTATCCCTGCCATCTTACAGATGAGGAAGTGGAGGCTCAGAGTGGTTAAGTGAGCTGCCTCTGATCGCTCAGCAAGTGCATGATCTGCATTGGAGCTGAGAGCCACTCTGCAGGCCGCCAGGTGGTGAGTGTGTAGACAAATAGCAGGACCAGCGGATGGGCGAGTGAAGGGTTTGCTAACTCCCTCACCTGCCACCCTGCACCACCCACCTTACCTGGCTTGGTCACTGGCGTGCTAGCACCGAAGCAGCTTGGGAAGCACTGACTGACTCCCAGGGTCCCTGCCTGCTCTCTCCCAGCAGGGCTGGAGCCGAAGTGGAGCTCACCCACCGTCACTATTCCGTTGCCCCAGAGCGTTGCCCCTTGTCCTAGGGGTTTAGACTGGGGAGAATTCTTCTGTTGTGAAATTTCCTGCACATTTGTTGAGCCCCACCTGTATGGCCGGCCCTGCGCTAGGGAAGGGGCAGGAGACAGACTGCACTGTTGAACAGGACCTCCCTTTTTGCCCCAGAGAAGCAGCTGGATGTGGGGGTGGCGAGGAGGGCAATTCACAAAGGACTACTGAATCCTCCAAGGTGACCAGAGCTTTCCAAAGGCTGTGAGCTGGGGAATCTGGGAGCATAGGAAGGGAGGGACCATCTCCTTGAATGCCTGATCACCCAATAGGGAACATGGCTCCTTGCAGACTCAAGGGTCTGCGTGGGGAGTGTGACATGGCAGGAACAGAGGTCTCTTTCGCAGCATCGGCTGGAGGTGGAGGCTAGACCAGGCCTGCCACGCAGGGCTCTGACTGGTCAGTTTGCACTTGAGAGTGTCCACGGCTCTGTGGATGGGAGGTGGCAAGGTGGGAGGTGGGCCCAGGGAGGGGTAACCAGGCTGAGCTGGGCAGGGATGGGGAGCTGGGATTCGATAGCCTCTTTGGAGTTGCTTTCTGGGACACGACGACTAATTGCTTGGTAGGGTAAGGAAAGGGGAAAAGGAGTTAAAATATGAGTGTGCAGGCACCAAGGAACAAGGTAGGACCCAGGAGATGGCCTCTGGTCCCTGTTCCCAGCATCAGCTGCCTTTGGCCTCTCGCTACCTGAGTGGTTCTGTGCGCTGATTTCTGTATTACTGATCTAGTAATGCATAAAAAATTATCCCCAAACTTAGCAGTTTAAAACAAATACAAAATTATGATTCCCCATGGTTTCTGTGGGTCAGGAATTCAAGAATAACTTAGCTGGTGGTTCTGGCTCGAGGTGTCTCATGAGGTTGCAGTGAAGATGTCAGCCAGGGCTGTATTCATCTGAAGGACCAACCGGGGCTGGTCCACCTCCCACCTGGCTCACTCACACGCCAGCAAGTTGGAGCTGGCTGTCGGCAGGAGGCCTCAGCTCCTCGCCTCAGGGCCTTCTCCAGGGAGCTGCTTGAGTGTCCCTAGAGCAAGTGATCGTAGAGACCAAGGCTCAAGTCACAGCTAGCCTCAGAAGTCTTTTATAGCTTAGCCTCAGAAGCCACACCCTGTCATTTCTATACTATCTGCTTGATCACATAAATCAGTGCGAGAGGTGACCCCAGGAGGGTGTGAATTCCAGAGGCAAGAAACAAGGGCAGCCACCTGAGAGCCTGCTGCCATAGAAAGTTTCCCTTTCTGTAACACCTCCGACTGTCTCATTGACCTGGGACAGAGAGAACAGCAGAACAGCATGCCCACACTTCAAATTACAGCAGGAGGGATGCAAGTTAGAGAGCAGGCCACATTGCCCCATGGAAGAAGACCTGAGAAAGGTGACCAAGAATGTAAAGGAGGCGTCCCTCGGGGGCCTCAGCAAGAGGGCTGCCTTGGGGTTGGGGCAGGTGCTTCTGAAGGTGTCAAAATCCATTCCTGGGGGCTTGGCCATGCCTGTCCTGCTTGGCACCTGCCGCTTGCATTCAGTTTGCTGAGCTTTTGCCTTTGGGCTGGGAGCTGGGGGAGGTCTTCCCTTGGCCCCTAGTACAGAGCTGCACAGGAGGATTTCCCCCTGTGCCTTCCACTGGAGGGCATTTGCTGAGTGTCTGCCCACTGTGTGACAGGGACAGACATGCCCTGTACGGTCATGCATGCTTTGGTCATGTACTGCCAAGGGCGCCTACCGAGAGAGCACTGGAATCAGCCAATGCTTTGCTTACAAAGCCACGCACCCTGGCACCGGGCTGATCGCTGGAGAAAGGGCGCCTTCTCACCATTCCCACAAAGACACTGTGCTCTAGCCCAGCTGTGCGTCCCTGGGGCTGTCAGCCCGGAGGGTGGGCCTTTGCATTTGCACAAAGATGCTGTGTGGTCCTGTGGGCCTGAAGCAGATACTGTGCTAGTGGCTGGGGCGCAGTGTGAGCGAGACAGGCATGATCCCTGCCCTCGTGAGTGCAGTATGGGGAGACAGACTCTAGATAAGGTAGCAGGAAATCACCCATGATGACTTCAGATTGTGCACTGTGCTATAAAGGAAATAACCAGGTGCTGAGAAGGAATAATGGGGACCTACTCTAATTTGGGTGGTCAGAAAGGCCTCGTTGAGGGGACAGCTTTGAGTGGATTCCAGTAGAATAAGAGGGAGTTGGCCCGATGAGCAATGGGGTGCTGGGGTCAGGAAGAGTGTACCAGGGAGCTGGGACAGCACATACCAAGGCCCTGAGGTAGGAAAGCTTAGTGCATTCTGGGAACTGTCAGAAGTGTAGAGTATGCTGGAGGAAGGTGGAGTCCTGGGCCTCATCGTGCCCCTTGTGTCTAGACTGTGGCTGGAGGCCCGAGTGGACACTTAGGGATGCCTTTTTGGTTAAAAGTTAGATGTTGGGGTGGAGGAGGCCACAGCTCAGGAGAAGGCCGAGAGTGGGGCAGGGATGATTAAATGGGGGTGCATGTGAGCTCCAGGGGAGATCTTCAGCCAGGTCCAAGGCAACGGAAGCAACTGAACCCACACTATGGGAACTGAACCCACGCTGTAGGAACTGAAGTGGCGAAGGGGAAGGTCCCTCTGGATGCAGTGGCCCTCTGAGCGCCTTCCAAGGCAGGCCACGTGAGGCTTTCTCAATTCCACATTCTGTGGCCAGCCAAAGCCTGGGGGTGGGGCTGGGGGGCTGCTGGTGTCCCAGAGGGAACACTTTCTGCAAGGGAGGGAGCTGCCACCTGGGATGGTGGGGCCCCAGGGAAGAGGGAGAGGCAGAGAGCTGGGGGATGGGTTTGACTCTGTGGCCAGTGGGGGGAGTATGTTCTGGTGTGGCCGGGGTGGAGATGTCCCTGAACTGGGCTGGGCGGCTGGTGGGGTCAGGAAAGCCTTGCTCAGCATGGGCTGAGTCACAGGCCTGAGCTGGCCCAGGACGAGATCCTGAGAGAAGGTCCCATGGTAGGGCCAGTGGCCAAGGTCATATCCAGGCTCCACCCAGTCTGCCTCACAGCTTCTCCCCGAGCCCCACTCCCAGCCCACCCCCCCAGCTTCAGACCAACCAGAAGCCAGAGTGTGGGAACCCTAGAGCCTCTTTTGGCTGCTCTAGGCCCTAATCCGTGCCTCAGTCTCCCCTTCTGCGTTCTGCTGAGAACCAGGTTGGTTCAAAACTGGAAGAGGGTGGGATGCTCTAGATCCAAGAGAAGAGGGCAACTAGCTGCAGCCCTAGGCTGTGGCTGTTGAGGGTTTGGGGTCAGGGTGGCTCCCCACTTCTGCCTCCCTGGTTCTCTAACCAGGCCCCCTAACCCACTTGCCTCAGTAGGTCCTGGGCAACCAACAAGATCCCAGTAGGTACAAAAAACAGATCAGGAGACCCCTCACCCCACTGGTAGGACCTGCTGGGACCTCGTCACCCAATCCCTGGGGGGAGTCCCAGGGCCTGGGGTGGAGTGGCAAGACTGGGGACATTCCAGGCTTTGGGAACCTGATAGGAAATTTGATTCCTGGTAGTGGGAGGGGGATGCAAGTCTCCTGTGTGTGTGTGTGTGTGTGTGTGTGTGTGTGTGTGTGTGTGTGTTGTGTGTGTATGTTTCATCTCATGCACATGAAGTTTGTGTGAGCATCTGTCCACAGGCCCGAGTCAGGCTGGACTCTGAGGGTCTCCGAGGAAACTATGAGTGTGCGGGTGATCTGGGTCAGGGGGTCAGCATGGCATGCGCATGTGTGAGGCTGTGTATGTGTATGCGGCTGTGTCTATGGGTGGGAGTGGTTCCGGGGGAGTGTGTGTTTGGGCATAAGTGTGTACGTGTGTGCGCATGGGCCCTCTCCTGGACCCTGAATTGGGCCTGTGTCTGTCGGGGGTGGGGGGAGTACCGTGAGTGTGATCTGTTCGGGGGTGTTGTCTGCCTCTGTGGTGTGTGTGGCTGGCGTGGGTCCGGGCTACCTCTGCCCATGGCAGGGGTGCATTGGGGGAACAGCCCCCCCTCCCCCCACCCTGCCGCGCCCGGACAGGCTCTGGCGCTGGGGGCCGGTGCCTCCCCGCCTGCCCGCGGGTCCACAGTCGCGGGCGCTCCCGCCTCGCAGGCCCGGGGGAGCCGCTCCCCTCCGCCCCCTCCCTCCCTCCCTCCGTCCCTCCTTCCCTCCGTCCCTCCTTCCCTCCCAAGCGCGGATTGCGGGCGGGGGTGGGAGGAGATTTCGCGGAGTTTCCATTTCATACCTCGCGGCTAAAACTTTCTTTCTGTGTCTCGCCCTCTTGCAGTCTGCAGCTTCTCCTGTCATCGGAAATGCCAGGCCAAGGTAAGGGGCCGCGGGCTGGCGGGTCCCTGGAGGACTTGGGACGGGCCTGGTTTGGGATCCCAGAGTGGATGGGGGCGCCGGCGGGGCGGGGGCGGCGCCCGGGTCGTCCCTCCTCCTCTCTTTGTTTATGCAAAGCGCCGGGGCCTGGGAGCGGGCGCAGGTCAAGGTGAAGGCGAAGGCCCGGGGCGGGGGAGGGGCTGGGCGCGTTGGGGAGCGAGGGGGATGGGTGGGGGCGCTGCGCGCCGTCGGGGCGGCGAGATCCAGCTCCGAGGGGGGACTTTGAAGGTGTTTCTCCTAGTTCTCAAGGGAGAGTAAGGGGTATGGGTAGAGGCACACATTTCAATTACCCCGTGGGCCACGTACAACTCCAGCTGGTCCTGTTCCGCCAGCCTAGAGAAACTGTCCGCAGCTGCTGGAGTCTGAGGGCGGGAGAAGGGGTAAGTGCGGGCATGGAGTTGCGGTGAGGAATGAGGCCCGGGGTCAGGATCCCGATGGGTCTGGAATCCTCTGAGACACTGTCCCATCCTTCTTCATCGATCAGGTTCCCTTTTGGTCCTCAGTTTCCCCTTCCATGTTTCCTGCGTAGGCTTGGTGGGAGAGGGAAACTGAGGCACAAAGACTGAGGGATTGCAGGGTCCTGGTTGGCCAGGCTGGCTGGGCCCCTGCTGCATCCTCTCAAGCCTGGACCCAGAGTGATAGGTCAGCTTCTTGGAAAACTTGGGGTGACACCAGTGTGGATTATGAGTTTGGGAAGGAAATTTTTCTGTCTAGTGGACTCAGCTCTGCCTGGAGGTGGAAATGCCTTGCCTGTTCCTTGCAGCCAGTGTCTGCACCTTCTCCCATTTTTGCTGTTCCCTCCCTGCCCTTTCACCCTCTATTTTTGCTGTTCACCCTTGACCTTTCAGGAGGGAAGAATGGAAGGTGGAAGGGGGATGCTTCCAAAAGGCACATTCTCATGCTCCGCTCCTTAAGAGCTGGGTGGCCTTGGGCAAGCCATGCACCTCTCTGAGCCTCTGTTTCATCCTCAAGGAAATGGGACTAAGAAGCCTGCCTCGTAAGGTCAATGAGACAATGTGTGTGAGGTGCCCAGCCCAGTGCCTGGCACCTGCTATGTGCTCAAAAACGTCGTGATTGGTGGTTGTCAACTGGGAGCACCAAGGGCCAAGTGTCACTGGGGTTACAAGGGGTGCTGAAGGATCAGGCAGTTCTGGGCGGAATCGTCTTCCTCTTGGGAGACCTTACTTAAGCCTCGGGTCCCCACACTTTGCTGGAGGGCATCTCCCCACCTGTAGACTCCAGCTCGGAGTGTCACCTAGCAAAGGTGCAGAGGGTCTGGCTTGCCGTAGGTGCATCTGTGTGATGAGCTCTCAGCACCTTCTGCTGTCTTTTGCTTTCCTGGCTCCCTCGGCCTTTTCTTCCCTGGGTGGAGAGTGGACTTCTGCGTCTCCCTCCTTCTGTTTATTTGGAGAGTGGAGTTTTTCCACCTTAACCCCCAGAACCTTTCGGTTTTCTTGCTCCTTCTCAGTCTACCCCACTTCTGACTGCCCTTCCTGTGTCTGTTTCTCTTAATAGCAGTGAACATTCGAATATTTGTACAGCACTTTAGGCCTTAGAAAGCATTTTGTGTGCATTATCAGATTTTATTGTTTTAATTCCACAAGAGCATAAAGCATTGGCCAAAAGATCACTCTGTTGTACAGATGAGGAGATTGAGGCACCACAAGGTAGAGTGACGTCCCCAAGGTCTCTGGACTTTTATGCTGCCTTCTAATTGTCCCTCTCTGCCTCCTGGCAGACACTTCTTGATCCTCACCTGCCTTCCTCCTTTTGCTTCCCATCTCTTGGCAGCAGGGGATACATTTAGAGAGGATGGGGGGAGAAACATCCTGGAAGTGAAGGGTCTGAGTTGGGTGCCTGGGGGGCCCAGAGAGGGCCAGAGAGATGTGACAAAAGATGGCCCCTTGTTGTGCAGCAGCCTCCTGCGTGGAGACAGGGGGATGGCAAACATGACTTTGGGGGGATGTGGCCTGCTGGACAATTCTCACGTGTGCCGGGGCTCAGCATGCACCAGGACGCAGCAGTCCTGCTCTGGCCCACCACGGAGGCCAGCCAAGAGGGGAGAGGGTGGACTGGCAGGGCAGGGGCCAGACAGATGGGCTTTGTGTAGCATTTTCCTCTGTAGGAAACGGGACCCACTGGTGGTGAGCGCTCCACCCAGCTGGTGAGTCTGTCCCAGAAACCACAGCTCTTACTACCGCCCTGCCTTTTCCTCCTGCTGAGAAGGGCAACAGGAACCCCAGAGCTCTGTACTCCGGATCTTATAGCCAGATCAACTTGGAAGTCATCTTGTCCATCCCCTGCTTCTAGGCAGCGCTCATCAAATGAATGTGTATTAAGCCCTTTCCATGGGCCAGATGCTATTCTGAGTGAACAGGATGGAGAAGGCCTTTGTCCTCGTGGGGCTTACATTTTAAGAGGGAAGAGAGGCACACGGCAGGCAAACCGGTTATGAGAGAAATGAGTGGGAGTGCTGGGTTAGAGAGGGATTCAGCTAGCATAGCCCTGGGAGAGTCCTCGGAGGAAGTGTGAGAAGTGGGACCCAAAGGGTGTCAGATGGTAATGATGTAAGGGAGGGAAAGAGCATGTGCAAAGGCCCTGAGGTGACAGGAGCTTGTTCATGCTTGAAAGAAGGGCCATGTGACTGGAGTGAGCACCGGAGAGTTGGGCCTGAGAGACCTGATCAATTTCCACTTTGAGAAGGCCACTCTGGCCTTGAGCAGACACCAGAGTAGGAACCAAGACATGGGCCAAGAGGCTGCTGACGCTGCCCACATGAGAAAGGCTGGTGGCTTAGCCCACGGTGCTCGCAGGAAAGGAAGCGAGGAGGGGCCGGGTCTGGGATGCATTCTGTGCAGAGCCAAGCCTTGCTGATGGATCAGATGCTGGGCGTGAGGGAGAGAGAACGGGCTCAAGGATGCCTCCCAGGTTTTGGCCAGAGCAACCGGGTGCACGTGGTTTTACTTACCGAGATGGATGAAGTGTGTGAGAAATTTCTAGGAAACCCGGCTCCAGCACTAGTGTTGTGCTTGGTCTCTTTTCCACAGTGCTTCTCCCACACACTGGGGCTTTCTTGCTGATGTTAGTCCTCTGCAGTTCGGCCTGCTCTGCCCACCCCTCAATAAGTGGCTGGTTCTTAATGCCTTTACGTGCCACCTTCAGACTGGTCCTGCAGCAGGAAGCCTGCTGCCTTCCAGCTACATGAGCTGGGTTGTAGAGCAGCGGTCCCCAACATTTTTGGCGCCAGGAACTGCATTCATGGAAGATAATTTTTTTCCATCAACTGTAGGTGGGGGGATGGATGGTTTGGGGATGATTCAAGGGCATTCTATTTATTGTGCAGTCAAACCTCTCTGCTCATGATAATCTGTCTTTGCAACCGCTCCCCAGTGCTAGCATCACCACCTCAGCTCCACCTCAGATCACCAGGCATTAGAGTCTCATAAGGACCCTGCAACCTAGATCCCTCGCATGCGCAGTTACAGCAGGGCTTGGGCTCCTTTGTGAATCTAATGCCACCGCTGAACTGACAGGAGGCGGAACTGACTGAACTGACAGGAGGTGGAGCGTATGCAGTGATGAGAGCCATGAGGAGCGGCTGTAAATACAGAGGAAGCTTCGCACGCTTGCCCACCACCCACCTCCCCCTGTGCAGCCAGGTTCCTAACAGACCACAGAGCAGTACTGGTCCATGACCTGGGGTTGGGGACCACAGTTGTAGGGGATCAAATGCACTTGGGTATGTAGCAGGCACCTTTCTCCTTTCTTGGAGTGATAGGTGAAGCCTGAGGAGGAGGCTAGATGCCCTGTGCCCAGCTCTTTGCCACTTGCACCTGCCTGAGAGAAGGCCGTCCCTGCTGGTGGAGGAGGGGCTGCATGGTTGGTTACTTACGTGTTCATTGCATAAGGGAAAGCTGAGAGCAAGAGTGCACCCCAGCTTCCAGAATAGTGCCTGGCCCATAGTAGGGGTGCCAAGAAGGGAATAAAAGGGTGGAATAAAGGAATGTCAAGGAGCAAATGCTTCCTATGTAGGGAGAGGCTGAGGGAGTGGATGAGAGCAGGAAAGAAGCAGCAGCAAAATCGCTTTTTAATTCCCCTCCAAAAAGCCTTCCTAGCACCTGACACAGAGGGCACTCCAACCCAAATAATCCTAGTCGTATCGCTTTGTCTAATTGGGGTATAACTCACATACTGCCAAGTATACGAAACTCAAATGTACATCTTGATAAACTCGTACATATACATGATCCAGGTGAAGATCCAGAACATTCCCAGCAGCCCTTGTGCCACCCTTCAAGTCAATATTCCCCAAAGGTAATTGCTATCCTTCCTTGTATCATCAGAGATTAGTTTTGCCTGTTGTTGAAATTCATATAAATTGAATCACACAGTATGTTTGCTTTTGTGTCTGGCTTATTTCACTCAACATTATGTCTGGGAGGCTCATCCATGTTCTTGCGGGTTGCAGTGCCTCATTCTTTTTTATTGCTATGTTGTATTCCATTATGTGCAGTAACCACAATTCATTTATCTATTCCACCGTTGATTGCCATTTGGGCTCTTTCCAGCTTAGGAGCAGACCTGCTGTGAACACGTAATCACCGTTGTCTAACACAGAACTGTGTAATCCACAAGCATCTTCACTCGTCTTTGCAGTTCTGTGAGGTGGGCGAGGCACGTGGTGGCCCCGTGTTACAGCTCCAACTCTGAGGCCAGTGAGGGTAGCCAGCGTGGCTAGTGGCACCTTGGCACAGGGGCCTTCTGCGTGATCCTGGTGCTGCCCTGGGATAAATGCGTGGGGAGCAGGTGAAAAGGGAAGAGAGAACTAGCACGAGCGAGCGAGACGGCGCTAGAGAGGAGGGCCTGGTTTGGCACTGGAATCTTACCGAAGTTCATGGAAACCCCACGCTCCAGCTGTCCCCTACATCTCCTGGAGGAAGCAAGTTCGCAGCCTCTCTTGGCTCCCACCCTCACCCCTCATTGGGGTCCTTATCTGTCCCAGTTGTTTCTCTCCTGTTGAGGTTTGAAAATGAATGGCCCAGGATTTGTCTTCCGCTTCTGTCTTAGCACATGCGCCGTGTGTGTGTGTGTGTGTGTGTGTGTGTGCATGTTGTGCTCCTCTCCTTCGTCTCCACTATATGACTCTGCAACCTCCAGGTACATCTTACTTACATATTTATTACTTTAAGTAAACTTTTAATTTTAGAGTAGTTTCAGATGTACAGAAAAGTTGCAAAAATGGTACAGAGAGTTCCTGTGTGCAGGCACCCAGTTTCCCCTAATAACCGGATACATTTTTGAGAAATGCTGTCCTCACCCTTCATTTGCCCCCTCTTTTGAAATCGCACTTCCAGCTGACAGCAGCTCCTTCCAGTGAGATGTGCTGTGTCCAATCTGGGTTGGACAAGAGTGGAATGAAAGGCCAGGCAGCTGCTGGGCAGGCAGTTCAGCCTGGCCTCAGCCTGGGCGGCTCCTCCTCGCCCCCCGACTGCCTTCCCTAGCTCTCTCCTGCCTGCTTCCCAGGCGCTGGCACTTTTCGGTCGCAAGTACCAGCTGGGGTGGAGGGAGGAGGCAGCAGCGATGACTGGGTCTCCTCCCCTGTACCAAAAGTGCTTAAATCTCATCCTTTAAGCTTGAAAGGAAAGGAAATCCCATAATTAACCCCCACCTTTCAGTCACATGGCACGTCACCTTTCCAGCCTGTCTCTCGTAAACACACCTGCAGGCTTCCTTAACAGTTGGGTTGGAGGCTTGTGTTCTCCTGCTGCCAGGAATACCTGGGTGGGAGGAGGTTCATGGCCTCAGGACTTGTTGATGGCCCTGAGCCTAGTGGAGTGTTTATGCTCTTTGGCCACGGAAATCAGACTTTTGAGTTTAAATCCCAGCTGCATCAATAACTGGCTGTGTGACCTTGGGCAAGTTACTGAACCTCTCTGAGCCCCAGTTTCCTCATCTGTAACACAGTGATTCTAGTAGGACCTATCTGGTAGAGGTTGAATGAGCACTGGGAATGGTAACCTAATTAAAATGCTAAGCTCAATATTAAGTGGTCAAAAAGTTGCTATTACTCCTTTATTATTTTTTGTTCCTCCTGCCTTCTCCTACCTCATAAAAGATGGTGAGAGTCTTAGAGACCAGCAGAGTTTGCTGAGGGTGGTCGTGTCAAGACTAGATACTTGTATGTGTTTTCCCTTTTCTTCTCTCTTTCCACTATCAAGGAAAAGGGAAGGACTTATGTGGGCGAATATGGGATGTTTTTGTTGGTTTGCCTGTCTCATGGCACCTGTGGCCTCTCGCAGCAGTTTGAGAGTTTATCTGCAAATCAGAATCACCTGGGTGCTTTAAAAAGACTGATGCCTGGGTCCTTTTCTCTAGAGATCCTGATTTAATTAGTTTGGAGTATGGCCTGGGCATTGGGATTTTTAAAAGTGGTAACCAGTGGTGGGAACATAAAATAATATAACCACTCTGGAGACAGTTTGGCCATTTCTTATAAAGTCCAGCACACACTTGCCATACAGCCCAGCTGTTCCACTCCAAAGGTATTTGCCCAAGAGAAACAAAAGCGTGTCTACAAAAAGACTGTGCACATATATTCATAGCAGCTTTATTCACAATAGCTCCAAACTGGAAAGAACCCAAATGTGTAACAACAGGTGAATGGATAAAGAAATTTTGATGTCATAATACAGTGGGACACTACTCAGCAATACAAAGGAATGAACTACTGCCATGCACAACAGTGCGGGCGGGTCTCAGAAACACTGTTCCGAGTGAAAGAAGCCAGACATCAAAGAGCACGTGCTGGATGATTCCATTTTTATGAAAATCTGGAAAAGCTCAAACTGTAGTGACTAAGAGAAGATTAGTAGTTACCTGCAATTGGGGGTGGTGGGCGAGGGGGCGTACAGGAACTTTCTTGGGGGGACAGAAAGGGTCTCTGTCTTGCTTGCAGTTTTCCAGGTGCATGAACCTTGAGCTCTATTCTTAAAAGGTATGCATTTTATTGTATGTGCATTACATCTTACTAGAGTTTATGTACATAAAACTTCCCACATGCATGTCCTTTGCAGCCACATTTGAGAACCGCTGGTCTATAGCTTCTGGAGGTCGTTCTCTGTGCTTGTTCTTTTGGTCAGCACCGGGCACAATGCCAGGAACTTCAAGTCAAAGTGCTTTGTGGGGCTGAGGGCTTCCTTGACTTTTTTTTTTTTTTGGTAACAACTTTATTGGGGCGTAATTCACAAACTGTACAATACACCTATTTAAAGTGTACAATTCAACGATATTTTGTATATTCACAGTTGTGTGACCATCGCCACAGTCAATTTTAGAACATTTTCATCACCTTGGAAAGCAATCTTGTGCCCTTTAGCTAGCACCTCTCAACCCCTCTCTCTCTCTCTCTCGCCCCAGGCCCAAGCAAGCACTAATGTTCTGTCTTGATATATTTGCTGATTCTGAAAATTTTACATATATGGTCTTCATGACTGGCTTCTTTCACTTGGCATTATGTTTGCAAGGCACATCTGTATTGTAGTTTCATTCCTTTTGATGGTGAAATAATATTCCACTGTATGAGTGTAGCATATTTTCTTTATCCATTCATCAGTAGGGAGCCTTTGGGGTTGTTTCCCAAACTGATGCTGCCATGAGTATTCGTGTACAGGTTTTTATGTGGACCTGTGTTTTCACTTCTACTGAGTGTTTGTACTTAGGTGTGGAGTTATGGGGTCATATGGTAATTCTATGTTTAACTCTTTGAAGCACTGCTAGACTATTTTACAAAATAGCTTATATTAGTATTCTAGGGTTGCCCTAAGAAAGTACCATAAACTTGGTGGATTCAAACAACAGAACTTCATTGTCTCATGGTTCTGGAGGCTAGAAATCCAAAATCAAGGTGCCGGCAGGGCCATGCTCTCTACATACCAATAGGGGGTCCTTTCTTGCCGCTTCCTGGCTTTTAGTGGTTTACGGGCCATCTTCCCATCTTCGGTGTTTGTTGGCTCGTGGATGGATCACTCTGCTCCTCTGTCTGCAGATGGCGTTCCCCTGTGCCTTCATGTCATCTCCCTCTGTGTCTGTGTGTGTCTGTGTCCAGATTTTTATAAGGACGCATCACATTGGATTGAGGCCAGCCCTAATGACCTCATTTTAGCTTGATTACATCCTTAAAGTCCTTATTTCAAATAAGGTCACATTCTTAGGTACTGGGGGTGAGGACTTCACGTACGTTTTTGAGGGAAACAATTCAACCCATGACATAGCTGCAACATTTTACATTCTCATCAGCAACACACGAAGGTTCCGATTTCTCCACATCCTTGCCAACACTTGTTATTATCTGACTTTTTGATTACAGCCATCCCAGTGGCATCTCACTGTGGTTTTGATTTGATTTCCCGGATGACTAATGATGTTGAATGTCTGTTTCTGTGCTTATTGGTCATTTGTATATCTTCTTTGGAGAAATGTCTATTCAGATTCCTTTGCCCATTTGAAAAATTGGGTTGTCTTTTATTATTGAGTTGTAAAAATTCTTTATATGTTCAGGATCTAAGTCCCTTATTAAATATGTGATTTGAAATATTTTTTTTTCATCCTGTAGCTTGCCGTTTTGCTTTGAAGCACACAATTTCAAATTTTGATGAAGTCCAATTTATCTGTTTTTTCTTTATAGGCTTGTGCTTTTGGTGTCATATGTAAGAATTCATTGCCAAATCCAAGGTCATGAAGTTTTCTCCCCTGTGTTTTCTTCTGAGATTTTTATAGTTCTGGCTCTTACATTTAGGTCTTTCATCCATTTTGAATTTATTTTTATACATGGTGTAAGTAGTAAGGTAAATGTTGTCTTTTGTATGTGATCATCCAGTTGTTCCAGCACCATTTGTTGAAAAGACTATTCTTTCTCCACTGAATGATCTTGGTACCCTTGTCAAAAATCGGTTGACCATAGATATAAGGATTTATTTCAGACTCTTAATTCTATTCTGTGGATCGATATGTGTGTCCTTATACCAGTAGCACACTATTTTAATTACTGTTGTTTTGTATAAAGTTTCAAAATTGGGAAGTACAAGTCCCCCGACTTGGTTCTTTTTCAAGATTGTTTTGGCTTTTCTGGGTTCTATGAGGGAATTTTAGGACCAGCTTGTCAATTTCTCCAAAGAAGCCAGGTGGGATTCTGATAGGCCTTGTGTTGAATCTGTAGGTCAATTTGGGGAGTGTTTCCTTCTTAACAATACTGAGTCTTCTCATGAGCATTAGATTTCTTTCCATTTATTTATATTTCCTTTAATCTCTTTCAACAATATTTTGTAGTTTTCACAGTATATGCCTTGTGCTTTTTTTGTTAAATGTATCATCTTACATTTTGATGCTTTTTGATGCTATTTAAAATGGAAGTGTTTTCCTAACTTTATTTTCAGATTGTTCATTGCCAGTGTTTAGAAATATGATTGATTTTGGCATATTGATGATCTATCCTAAGACCTTGATGAACTCATTTGTTGGTTCTATAATAATAGTTTTTCAATAGATTCCATAGGATCTTCTACATACAAGATGATGTCATCTGTGAATATAGTTTTACTTCTTACTTTCCAACCTGGATGCTTTTTATCTCTTTTTTTTTTTTTTTTTTTTTTGCCTGATTGTCTGCCTAGAACCTCCAGTCAATGTTGGGTATAGGTGTCAAGAGGAGGAATCCCTGTCTCATTCCTGATCTTGGGGGAGGAGGGAACCATCCAACCTTTCACCACCATGGACGATGATGCCCTAGATCAGCGTGAGGAAGTTTTTTCTCTATTCCTAGCTTGTAGAGTGTTTTTTAAATCATGATAATGGTGTTGGTTTTTATCAAATTCTTTTAAAGATGACTGCGTGGTTTCTGTTTTTTATTCTATTGATAGAGTATATTACATTAGTTGATTTTCAGATATTATAACAACCTTGCATTCCTGTGATACATCCTATTTGATCATGGCGGATCATTGTTATTGTGTGTTTCTGAATTTTGTTTGCTAGTATTTTGTTGAGGATTTTCGCATTTATATTCATAAGAAATATTGGTCTGCAGTTTTCTTTTTCATGTAATGTCTTTTTCTGCTTTGGGCCTCATAGAATGAACTGGGAAGTGCTTATTTCTCTTCTACTTTTTTGCAGTGTTTTTGAAGAATTGATTTTGATTCTTCTTTAAGTGTTTGGTAGAATTCACCTGTGAAGCCATTTGGGCCTGGGCTTTTCTTTGTGGATAGCTTTTTGATTGCTAAGTCAAAGTCTTCATTTATTTTAGGTCTATTCAGATTTATTGTATTTTCTTGAGTCAGTTTTGGTAATTTATATCTTTCTGGGAATTTGTTCATTTGATCTTAGTTACCTAATTTAGTCATAGTATTACTTCCCAATTCTTTTTGTTTCTGTAAAACCAGTAGTAATGTCCCCTCTTTCATTTCTGATTATAGTAATTTGAGTCTTCTTTCTTTTTTCTTGGTCAGTCTAGCTAAAGGTTTGCCAATTTTTTGACTTTTTCAAAGAACTTACTTTTTCCTTCCTACTACAGGGTTTTTCATTGCAATAGCTCTGTTGATAGTAACTATTTATTGTGTCCTTTGCATGGCGGTTACTTGATGTTCATCTCATTTAACCCTTGAAACACCAAAGCAAATGTCGCTGGCGGCACTGTAGAATGAGGCCATGGAGGTGCAATGCCTTGCTCTAGCCACGTGGCCAGCGGGCAGTGGGGTGGGGTTCCAGCTCCGGTCTGAGTGTCTAGCTCCAAAGCCTGATGGATTTCACTATAGCAGGGACCTCTCCTGCTCCACTTTGGCCCCTGTGCTCCACAGCTGAGACCTCATCATCATTTTCTGACTTCATCATCACTAAGCAGAAGAGGGTCACTGTTCCCTTGCACTGTTCACTGTCAGCAGGTCTCAGCATCACCTAGTGAGCCTGATAAGCATACTCCTGCCCACTCAGGTTTGGCTCAGTGGGTTTGAGGTTGGACCTAAGAATCTGCATTACCTTCCAATATCCCCAGTGATTCTGATGCTGGGGTCCCCTGACAGCACCTCGGTAGCCTGTGTTTGCCCCTGGAAACTCCTGATTACCTCTGCGGGCCCCAGGCCCCAAGGATGTTGCTGCTTCCTCTGGTGCTCCTGGCTTTGGCTTTGCCTGGGGTGGGAGTCAAGGATGAGGTGGGTCTTGGGTGGGGAGCTATTTCTTCTCTGCTTTATAAAACTTATATGAAGTTGTAAAACCTCGCTCCCTCCCCCCCCATCTTCCTAAAGTTCTCTGTGCGGTCATAGAGTGCAGGACAAATGTTGGAGGGTTAATGAGTAGGCTTGGAGTGTGTCTGTCACACATACTCCCGCTGGCAGGGAGGGGCGGGGCTGGAGGAGAAAGTGACACTGAGCTGTGACTGGCTTCTCATTTTCCTGGAATGTGGTTCCCAAAAGTTCTCATATTTTTCAGCATTTCTGACTCGGGGGCTGTGTAAACATCACACAAGGGTTTGCTGCATTTGAGAGACTGCAGGAGCTTGAGAGGGGGAGGGTGGGAACCCAGAGCAGAGAGAAAGGCAAATGGAAGATGGAGAATTGAGAGGGAGGAAGCAGAGGAAAATCCTGGGGTCCTGGTGGAACAGGGCTTGTGGTAAAATATGCTGGAGGGAATGAAGACCAGGAGAGTCCCACGAAGCGTGTGAAGGGTCTAGGGAGGGCTGGGTCTGTGGTGGAGGCGGAGGGCACAGTGGCCAGTGCAGGTTAGGAGCCCTGTCGGTGGGGTGGGAGGGGACTCCTGGTCCATGCCAGCCTCCCTGGCTGCTTCTACCTTTGAGCTTGGAGTTCTGCTGTGCCCGTTGCAGCCAGCTAAACAGGGAGAATGAGGCCTTTGCTGGTGGGCCTCCCCCTCCCAGGGCAGGGTGAGCCTGGCAGTGGGGACTTGCAGCCCTGCCTGCTGGGGCACCAGCTTTGGCTGAGAGTGCTGGCTCGTGCAGAGGGAGGGCCCAAGATGCCGCTGTGAACCCAGCACTCTCTCCTGCTGGGCTTTCCTGGAGGCCAAGACTCAGCCTTTAGCCCTCTGAGCCCCCCAAGCCGGTGACCTAGCCCCACTTCCAGAGCCCGCACGACGTGAGAGGTGGCCTGCCGGAGCTGGAGCCGCTCTGGCCTCGGGCTCGGGTGCATCCCGACTCTGCCGTTGACCTGAGCTGTGTTACACCAGCAAGTCACTTGCCCTCCAAAATCGGGTCTCCCCGGCTGTGTAGAAATGGTGGCATTGATATCTTGCTGATATCATGCTGACCTTGCAAGGTTCGTGTGAGGATTAGGGAAAACGGAGGTAAAATCCTGGCATGTGATAGGCTCTTGCTCAATAGATAACTCTTGTTCTGTTATTCTGAGATCCTAGGATAATAAAGAGCTAAGTGCCCCAGAAATAACAAACAGCTAAGTGCCCCAGAAATCCTCCAGCTGGCAGGCCGGGCAGCTCTGCAGAATGACCAGGGCCCAGGCCCCCATGCCCTGTGCCCTTCGCTGCTCTGCCTGCGGCTACCTGCTGGCCCGGCGCCCTCCCCGGCAGTTCTTTCTCCCTGCTCTGCCCCACCCTGGACATGTGAGGCCCTTGATCCCTCCCTCTGGGGGTTCTGGCCCCTGGCTGATGAGTGACCTGGCCAACTGTCCCCCACAGTGGGCAGGCAGGGGGCATGTTAGCAGGGGGCCATTAGCAGGAGAGGGGTGTGTGTGTCCTGGGGTGCAGTGGGGTCAGAGCGAGTCACAGATTAACCCCTGGCCTGTTTTCCTCTGGCACTGGCCTGGGGCACCCAAGCGAGGGTGCCCGGAGGTGTCTGGGTTCAGACCAGGTTCTGTTCGAGGAAGCAGGGGAGGAAGGTCACTTGGGGGTCACATGTGGTTGGAGGAGCAGCAGGAGAGCTCCGGTGCCCGGTCCTGCGCGGGGAGCTCACGCTGGCTTGGAACCCACATCAGCGCGCAGCTTCCAACGCTCCTATATCCGCGCACACACAGGGTCTATTTCATCCGACCCTCCCGCAGCACGACCACGTGTGTAGTAATGTAATCGCTGGGGCGCAGCGGAGGAGGCAGGCCCAGACGGCAGAGCAGGGTGTTCACACAGGCCAGTGCGGGGTGGGACCAGGACCAGGGCCTTGAACCCACACTTGGGGAGAGGCTTGAGGAGAGAGTCTGAGCTGAGCCCCAAGTCTGACTTCTCCTCTTCAGCACTCGTTATCTGTCTCTGACATCGGGCGAGTTGCGTAGCTTGTTTGTGACTTGAATCCTTGATCTATTAAAGTCGTAAGCGTAGTCTCTGCCTCATGAGATGATTGTGAGAATTAAATGCATTAATGCGTACAAAGTGCTCAGAGCAAGAGATAAATACCAGCAATTATCATCATCACTCCCCTGCCAATGGAGTCTCAGGACAGAGGCTGCCGCTGGGTTGGGTGGAGGAAGTCAGAGCAGACTGGCTTGTCCTGTTCCGCTTTACTGAGGCCTCCTGAACCTCCAGGGAAGACAATTGGAACTGTCTCCACTGGACTGGGCTGTCTTGTGAGGTGGTGAGCTCACAGCAGCTGTCTTGTGCTGTGAGGAGGTAGGTTGGGCTGGAGGCAGTCGAGGTCTCCTTTGTTCTAAGATTTGGGGCTTTGGGAGTCAGAGCTGATTTGTTTCCTGCCCCCACCCCTCTTCCTCCCCTCCACTCCCTTATAGTTGAGTGGCCTTGGACCGTTTTCTGAAGTGCCCTGGTTCTCAGTTCCGTCATCTGTAACCTGGGGACTGCAGGGTGTGGCGAGGGGTCAGTGATCTAGGCATGGAGAGTGCTTTTCAGCTCCTGGTGCATGGGGGTCGGTGATCGGTGACAGCTGTGGTGGTGGTGGTGGCCTTGTGGTTTTTGTTGTCAGATGCTGAGTCTGCGTGTCTCCAGGTGATGAGCCAGAGCTGGAGTAACTGTGCCACTTCTCCCTGGGCCAGGGCGGTCTGCACTCTTCCTCCTCTGCCCTCTTGGTCGAGCATCCCTGCAGCATCTGGGCACCTCTCTAGGACCAACGCCTCTTCCTACCAAGGATCTAATTCTTTAACTGTCCTTGGGCTCCCCTTCTAACCTTGACCTGTGTCTCCTTAGGAACCCAAGTTTCTTTTTTTTTACTTTTTAATTTGAGATGACGAAACTTAAAGAAAATTTGCAAAAATAGTACAGAGAGTTTCCATATACCTTTCACCCAGGTCCTCGTGTTGACAGCTTACATGACCATGCACAGTTATGGAAACCAGGGCGTTCGCCTTGATCTAATGCTGTGAGCTAATCTGCAGGCTGTGGTAGAGTGTGGCCATTTCCCCGCTGCTGCCCTTCTCCTGACCTAGGGTCCAATCCCGGGGCCCCCATGGCATTCAGTCCCCAGGCTCCCGAGTCTCCTCCCATCCGGGGTGGTTTCTCCATCTTTCTTTGTTTCTCGTGACTTTGGCACTTTTGAAGAGTGCTGCTCAAGTTATTTTGAAGAATATCTCTCAGTCTGGGTCTGTTTGATTTTTCTGTTTCCATCATTCCTTCTACATTTATTAATTAGAATTTTACTATAAAGAACTGTCCCTTATCCCCATTCATTGATCCAATTATTTATTTACGTCAGTGTGGACACCTAGACCTTTGCTTCATTCTGTGGGTTAGGTAGAATCCAATGCTATCCTTTTTTCCTTTGGTCACATTAGCTTGGCGATGGCCAGTGGGAGCACCTTGCCTTGGTGGGACTGTGGTTCTTGACCTCTCCTGCCTGCTCTCTCTGGCAGTTGGGTCTCTTTGGAGAAACAGCCCACAGGAGATATATATTAACAGATTTATTGGAAGGACTTGGCTCTCAGGGGCCTGGCAAATGTTTCGTGCAGGCCAGCGGGCTGGGAACTCAGGTGGGAGTTGATGCTGCAGGTTCCTGAGGCCAGATTTCTTCTGCTTCAGGAAACCTGTCTGTGTTTTTGCTCAGAAGGCCTCCTTCATCTGGTTGGGTGATGCCCATCCACACTATGGAGGGTGACCGCCTTTGCTTGTCATTGACCGTGGATGTTAACCCCATCTACAGAATTCCTCCACCCAACACCTAGATTCGCGTTTGATTAAATCGCTGGGTGCTATAGCCTCGTCAGTTTGACACAGAGCCAACCATTACACCCACCAATAGTCGGTCTCTAGGAAGCATGAAAGTCATTTCCGGTGTCAGCAGGCTGGGGCGGGTGGAGAGTACAAGGGTTCTAGTAGGCTGATGTCCGGTGAGACTATGTGATTCTGGTCCAGACCTCTTTAGTTTTCAGGTTTGACCTTTGATTCCTGCCCTCTGTCAGAATTTGGGCAAATCCCTCCTTTGATTTGTAAAGTGGGAGAGTCTTTGTTCTTGGGTAGGGGGGTGGTGTTCAGAGGATTTTCAATGCCTGCCTTTGAAGCTATAGTGGAAATGTCACTCCGTAGGGCATGGCTTCAGGTCCCAGCCTGGAGTTTTCATTCCTTCTGGGGACCTGGGGTACCCTTCCATACCGGGAGAGGCTAAGGTGG
Source organism: Microcebus murinus (assembly GCF_040939455.1). Lineage (NCBI taxonomy): Eukaryota > Metazoa > Chordata > Mammalia > Primates > Cheirogaleidae > Microcebus > Microcebus murinus. The sequence goes on along the minus strand of NC_134111.1, from coordinate 88,457,578 downwards.
TGTTGGCCACAGCAGTTCCCCTTTCTAGTCTGATCAGTTTGGAAAAGGGTAATCAGAGAGACCAAAGTGGGTTAACCACAGAGCCCAGGCAGGAATTGCGGCTGCAGAGCGTGTGTGTGTGTGTGTGTGTGTGTGTTTGTGTGTGTGTGTGTGTGTGTGTGTGTGTGTGTGTGTGTGTGAGAGAGAGAGAGAGAGAGAGAGAGAGAGAGAGAGAGAGAGAGAGAGACATATCCTGAGATGGCGGTGGGCAATAATATTAGAGATACAGGGAGATCTTCTGGGACTTGAACCAGTAAGGCAGCCAAAGCCATGGAGCAAGGCCCGCAACTGGGCAGAACTCCCTGTCGTTCTGTAAGCTCCTGGGGAAAAGGACTGGGAGAGGCCTGGCTTTCCTAGGATTTGGGAAGGGGATGTGGAAGCTGGGGAGAAAGAGGCCTTCATGCAAGAGACAAACCCTAAATGTATCCTAACGTCCTGTCTTGCTGAGGGGCCTGGGCGTCCTCCCACCTCCCTGTGTGTCAGCTGTCCTTGGTCTTTCCATGGGGGGAACCGAGGTCTAGGTTGGATTGAGCTTCAGTAGAGGAGCTGGTAGCAGACAACCAGTAAGGTGAACCAGGTGATTTTCTTGGTCTTCCCAGAGGACAGCCTGGGAGGAAACAGGTTGAAACCACAGCTACAGGGAGCTGCGTTTGTCGCAAGGAGGTGCCTCTTGGTGGCGGTGAGCCAGGAAGGGCCCAGGGCCTGAAGGAGCAGCTGGGCCCCCCTCACTGGGATCTCAAGGATAGAAAGGATTGTGTCGGGCAGGGGAGGGCTGTGTCTGGGGGGACAGATGGGGAGTGGAGTGGGCTGGCCCTGGAGTCGAGTCCTGGAGTCCTGCCTGCCCTGCTCTGACCTGGGGAACAGCGAGGGCTACCCGTGCCCCTTAAGACCACGTCTGTTCTCACGCCCCGTCCCCCGCATCTACCCCTGGGAGCCCAGCTGGAATTTGACCAACTCACTATGGGAATGTAGGTTATTCACGCCTCCTGGGAGCTCTCATTAGTAGTCTGAATGTGTTTTATTGATAAAATGGGGAAATAAGAGTAATTTCTCAAAATGTGAGGTTCACGGGGGCATCAGTAATAAAAAGCTCCATTCACTGTTCATCAGAGCCTGAAACCAGGCTGAAAACAGAGGGGCTAGGCCAGTGCCTGGAAAGGCTGCCTGCTTCCCCCGCGGTGGGGACCAGGAGATGGGACTAGTGTCAGTGAGCATCCTTGGACAGCAAGCTGGACCAGCTCTGGCCTCAGTTTCCTGATCTGTAAGATGGGGAAGAATGAAAATAATACCCTGCTTGCTGGGTTGCTGTGAAGAGCTTTGCAAGTGGTGCATGTTGTGGGGTGGACACTCTGGTCCCGGCCGGGGTGATGAGTGGGGCGCCTTTGTGTGCTGCTGGCACTCCTCCTGCCCCGCCACTCACAAGGTGAGTTAGAGGAGGGACTGGGGTCTCCCGGGACCCTGGCGCAGGGCTGTGTGAGGGGCTGTGCAGCGGTGCCTTCCAGGCTGTTTGGGGTGGCTTCTCTGCCCCCCCTCCCCCGCCTTCCCACCTCCCTGTGCACGTGAGGACGATGATAAACACCCTGCCAGCTCTGAGCAGGGCCTGACCTCAGCGGCCAGGCATCTCCCCTCGCCCCCACCCGCCCGGCCTTGGGCCACATTCCTGGAGAGGCCAAGGCCCGGCTCCCATTGCCCCTCTTGGCTCCCAATTGCCCCTCTCACCTTCCACCCTTGGGGGCGTCCGGCTGCCCCTCGTGTCCCTTGGCTGCTACCCTGCCGCTTCCATCCATCCAGTCTGCTCAGAACCTTCAGTGCCGAAGGGCCTGAGTGCAGGTCTCGGATGGGGTAGTCCATATTAATAATAATGGGAGTAATAATAATCGTGGTTATCATTTATGGAGCAATTAGGCACCAGGTTCCATGCTAAGCACTTTACGAGGGTTGTGTCAACAAATTCTCAAAAAAGCCCCATGAAGAAGCTGCTATTACTGTAGTTACAGTTTAGCAGGAACAGAGAGGGTCAGGTGGGGAGGAGGGGGAAACTGAGGCTTGGAGAGGTCAAGCCGTGTGTCCTGTATCCACAGCTAAGGAATGGGTGAAGCCAGCCCCCCAGTGCTGCCCATGTCCCAGTGTCCCCTCCCCCCCAGCACAGCACTTGGTTCCCTGCAGCCGGTCTCAACCCAGGACACAGGACCCTGGTCCTGAGAGAAGATGCACTAATGGGAGGCGAGACTCATTTGGAGGCCTGGGGCTCGGAGCCTGCCAGGGAAGGTGGCGTGGGGTCTCCTGGGCGCTGAGGGCTTTGTAGAAGTTTTGCATCCCTCATCCTTCCGTGGGCAGTTTCCTAGAGGTTTGAAGCTGGAACCTGGGCGAGCAGGCAGCCTTTCCAGGGTGCTGGCCTAGCCCCTGGCCCCTAACCTGTTGCAGGCTCTGATGGACAATGAAGGGACCCTTTTATTACTGCTTCCTCTGTGCGCCTCACATTTTGAGAAATTACACTCATTTCCCCATTTTATCAAACACATTCAGAGTACTAATGAGAGCTCCCAGGAGGCGTGAATAACCAGCCCAAAACACAGAAGTGAGATGTTGTGAAATTTTGACTGAGGCTCACAGCCTTCCATTCCTACCTTCCGGTTCCTCTCCTGGTCTAACCTCCATTCGGCGTGCTGCTGTCTTCCCTTCCATCCTTGTTCTGTGTGATGGCTGTCCAGGTTCCTCAAACCTGGCTTGCAGCCTAGTCCGTCCCGCCTTTCTTTCCCTCCTTCGCCTCTCACTGGTCACATCATTCTTGCCTTCCTTTCCCATTCTTCCATCGCCTCAGCTGTCTGCGGGCCTCAGCCTCTGCTGGCCTGGCTGCCGGCCTGCAAGGTGCATCAGAGAGGTGTGGGCTCCCATTCTGGCTCTGCCTCCCACTGGCCTGGGGACCTTGAGAAAGTCCCTCGTCCTCTCTCAGTCACACTTTGCCCATTTGTAAAAAGGGCACACTGAGGTCTACCCCTGAGCACCGAGCGGGGACTGGAGAACGTGGAAGTAAAGAGCCAGGTCGGACCCTCCCTGGACAAGCGGCTGCTGTCGTTGTCACTGTTCCTTACCGTGGTCACCCTCCATCCTGGGCCCACCTCGGCAGCCTGGTCACCCTCTGTGTGTGTGGGGTCTCAGTTGGGACTTTGTCCCTGCATGTTCGAGACGCAGACGAGGGCTGGGCCGTGGGGGCGGGTGCTGGCTTTCCACGCACGCGGCGGGAGTCGGGGCTCACGCTCCCCTAGCTGCTGTGGCCAGGCACTGTCTCTGTTCCCGTCGGACCTCCTGTTGTCACTGTCCTATGCTACTGCTCTGTTTTTAAGAAAACAACCTGCTTTTTAAAAAACCTTTTATTCTAAGTGATATAATTTATGGGCTTGATCTACAACGATATGTTTTATATTTTTTCTAAATACATAAATATTAAAATTGTTGAGCCATGTTTCTAACTGAGATCATCTTGCATATCACACTTTAGGAAACGTGGATCAGATAAACTTCTCCTCCCTCTAAGTTTCGTGTGAGTGTATGAGTTCTTTATTACGGGAGATTTAAGAGCCATACAGGGGCAGCAAGAATAGTATATGAACTCCTGTGTACCCACCCCTGCTTCAACCACTGTCAGCTTTTGCTGTTTTTGTTTCTTCTGTTCCCCCCATTCCTCCCTCCCCCTCTTTTTTTTATTTGCTGGAGTGTTTTTAAAGCAAATCCCAGACATTATATCATTTCACTTTAAATACTTCGGTATGTATCATTAACAGATAAGGACTTTTTATTTTAACATTACCGTAATACCATTATCACAGTTAACATACTTAATAATAATTTCTTAGGTCAGCTACTAGCCAGTCCTGTGTTCAGTTTTCTCCGATTGTCTCCAACATGTCTTGTTATGGTTGGTTGGTTTGAACCAGGCAGATGAACTTGGAAACCAGGCTCTATCTAGCCTCTGTCTGTTTCTGTGGTAACCGTGTGTCGACATATAGCATCGCCTCTGTCTTTTCACCGATCAGCAGGTGATGCAGGCTCACTCTGTCTGATGGGTCCTCATGTCACAGTTTCTGTCCCTCTCTCCCCCTCTGCCTTCCCTCCAGGCTCCCAGCTGGTAAAATCGGGAGCCCAGTATCCGGCCCCCCCCCCATCCTCAGCCTTGGCCTGCTGGTCCACCTCCTTGTCCCCAGGAAGGAGCTGCCTGTGTGTGTGTGTGTGTGTGTCTGTGTGTGTGTGTGTGTGTGTGTGTATGTGTGTGTGTGTGTGTATGTGTGTGTGTGTGTGTGTGTCTGTGTGTGTGTATGTGTGTGTGTGTGTGTGTGTGTGTGTGTGGAGAGGGAGAGGCGGAGGAAGGAGGGTAGCACCTTGGGGTGAAGTTGCTCAGGGAGGGACAGCTCCCGGCTGCCTCCCGCTGCCCCATCCCATAAATTCCCCTGAGATGTCCTTGTAAGGCTGCCTGGCTTGCTTAGAAAGGGCTGGCCGTGGGGTCACTGGGTTCTGGGAAGCACAGCTGCCTTACTGGGCTGGGTGCAGGCCAGCCGGGGGGGGGTGGCCTCGTGGGAACACACCCCTCTTTCAGCTGCACTCCCCGCCACAGCCCTGCTGCCCGAGCCTCTGGCTGTGCTTTCATTGCCAGCCAAGGTCCTGCCCTCCCTGAGCCTGGTGGGCTGCTCCCGAGCTTGGGATGCTGCTCTGACCCTCCCTGATCCTGTCTCCTTGGGGCTGGGAAAGTCACGCCCCAGAGTCCCCGGGTCGCTTCCGTCCTCTCCTTCTTTTGCTTAGGAGGTCTCATGCCTCGGTTGTGCTGGGTGCTCTGATCGCTTTCTGAGGCAGTGGGGGTTCTTGGATCCTCTTCCCAGCATTCTCCCCGAGATCCAGGGGACCTTTTGGGATGGGCCATAGCGTTCTCCTTTGAGAAGTGCCCGGGTCAGCTCTAGACCTCAATGACTGAGTTGCCCAGAGGGACACTTAAGATTTAGGGGTGTGTGTGCAGCCCTAGGATATTGGTGGGCCCACAGCGGGTGGGGGAAAGAGACTAAACAGGGGGCTGCTCCCTGGGGTCTCCAGGATCCCATAGAACTTTCCAGCTCTCACGTCTCCATTCCCTCCCTGCCACCACATGTTTCAGATTCCCCTCCTTGTCTTAATATCTTTGTTCTTTCTCTCTCCTGTCTGACTTTTCTGTGTCCCTGTTACTCCCCCCACCCCAGGTCTGTGCCCCTCAGGACTCTGTGTGTCCGTGTCGCCCCAGGGGCTTGTCTTGCTCCCCAAGTCCCCGCCCCTTAATCTTTGCAGCTCCCGGGTCTCCTCCAGAGCCCTCCGTGACTCGGGCTTCGAGGGCTCACGTCCTTCTGTGCCCTGCCCCAGGGCCACCTCCCAGCTGCAGGTAGTTGCAGTGGCCCCAGAACGTTCCCCCAGTGCCTGACACACTGTAGGGTATCGCTTGTTTGTGTGTGTGTGCGTTACCAAGAGTCCCCGTCCCTGAGCCTGTAATGAACCCCAGCTTTGCCCCTGAGAGGGGCTCCGAGGATGTGTGACCCCAGGGCCGGGCGGGAGGGACGACGGTATGAGGCCATGGAAGGAGCCTTGGCTGAGGAGTTGGAAGGCCTGGCTTCACGTGCTGGGTCTCTTACTTCCAGGCCGTCCCGTCTCAGTGAGCCTCAGTCCCTCACCTGCCATATGGCTGCAACAACGATGTGATAAGGTGCTTGACACAGCCCAGTGACCTCCCACCACCCAGGGTCTGCCCAGGCCCTGAGAACCTGCTTGCCTGCAGCAGCTTGGGGGGATAGGCGGTGGGTGTGCATGGTGTCTCTGGGGGAAACTGAGGCACATTTGGCCCCGGGGGCCCTGGACAGGGGGAGGCAGAACAGAAGGGAGAGCGGCAGCCCCTGGCCAGGGCGCTCGTGTGGGCAGTGCCGGCCCCTGCGGGTCCTGCAGCGCGGTGCTGCGGGCGAGGAATCCACAGGGGTGAGACGCCGGGGCTGGAACGTGCCAGGATGCTCGAGGCCGCTTATCTCGGGCCAGGAATGTGCTGTGGTATTATTAGCCTTCGGAATACCACCCAGGGGGCATGGCGGACACCTGTCCAGCCCTGCCTGCCCAGACAGCCCATGGGCGCCTGTGCTCCACCGCCCATGGAGGGAGCTCACGCACGTGACTGTGTGTGTGCGTGCGTGCGTGGGAGTGTGTACATGGATCTGCGTGTGGCTGTGGGTCCTGTGTATGTGTGGGCACGTGCCCGTGTGGGGGCACCTGTCTGTCATTGTGGCGCTTTGGGGCCTTTATGCATAGGAGTACGTGTGCAAAGGGTTCCTTGCCTGTGTGTGTGCAGATGTGTGTGTGAGTTTGAGTAGCTGTGCGGTGTGTGGTGCGTGGGTACCTGTGCATGCATGCACAAGTATGTGTATATGGGTGTGTGAGCGTGCATGATGTGTGGCTGTGTCTCTGTGTGCCCCTGCCCTGGGTAGGAAGCCCCAGGGGGACTAGGGAGCAGGAGGGAAGCAAAGGACTGAGGGGAGGCTGATGACCCCATCCAGGTGAGAGGGGAGGCTAGGTGGCAGGAGGGGACAGCCGGCACAGATGTACAGTGAGGCAGGAGGTGCTGCTGGGGATCCTGGTAGTGGGCTGTGGGCTGCTGCCCTTGACCGGAGCCTCTCAGGTAATACGATAAAGAGCCCTGAGGTCAGATGGTCTGAGTCCAAGTTCTGCCTCTGTCACTCTTGAGCCTCGTAACCTTGGGCAAGTGACTAAACCTCTCCAAGGCTCAGTTTTCTATCTGTATCACAGTGATAATAAAAGTGCATGCCTAGGTAGAGTTATTGGGAGAAATAAGCAATATACAGTGCCTAGAATATTCCATAAATGGTAACGTATCTCATCATCGTTATCATAGCCATCACCATCATCATGATCATTGTGGACCCCTCCTGGCAGCCCCTTTCTTGCTGAGATGCCCTGGCAGGATGGGGGACCCCCAGCTCATTCTGTTTGTGGCACAGCAGTGGAGGCCCAGAGAGGGCATGAGTCAGGCTCAGAGTCACCAGGGAGCCAGGCAGAGCCACAAGAGCCCAGCCCCCTGGCTCCTGGTCACTCCTGCCATCATGCTGCACTGCCTTGCTCACATGTCTGGGGTGGCAGTGCCTTGCCAGGCTGGAGAGACAAGGAGAGTCTAGCAAGACCTTCCTATCCACTGTGCATCTTCTTTCAGGACCGATGTCCCCCTCCTGGCCCTAGCGGCTCTCTTGAGTCTTCTGCTCGGACCTCCCTTGATCTGACTGCAAGTCCTGACTTTTACATGGAAAACAGAGCAGAAGCCCAGGAGAGGGAGCCATGGGGGACAGGCCCAGTGTCCTGACTCCCTCACCCAGCCTGGGCCAGGAGGGGTGACTACCTCGCTCTTGACTTAGCCCTCATTCCCGGCCGGCCTAGGCTAACTGCACCTTCTGCTCCCGGTCCTGGCAGACAGGAGCGGAATTCCTAGGAAGCACTGGGCCTGTTGAGAGAGCTGGGCTCCCTCTGCCCCCGTCTGCCCTGCCGGCACATCCCACCTCCTCTCCCTCAGCCCTCCTAGGCCACCGTGTGCCTCCCCTAGGGCGGCAGACTCAGGTGTCACCAGGAGTGTGGAGGTGGGGTCCACACCACTTTGGCACCTGGGCTCGGAGGGGCGGGTGTGCATAGGCAGGTGGGGTCTGCCAGGATCCCCCCACCATGCAGGCTGCTGTTGCCCGGGACGCCGGCCGGAGGAGACTTGTTTTTCACAGCCGCTACCACGGACCCAGAAGAAAAAATCCAAAAAACCACCACCAACACAAACAGCAAGCAAATTTTTTTTTTTTAATCTGCAGTTAATGGCCGATTAGCTGTACATTATTAAACAGGCAGCTGGAGATTCGCCAGGGTAGACAGCTTGAGCCAAGACTCACAGCCTGAACACAATGTTCCAAGAAAACAGTCCCCTGTGGGGTCCCTGGTGAGGAGCACCCGGAGGGATGGGCCCCGCTGTGGCCCGGCACCCTCTCACCCTTCCCTCCCAGCCTCTGCCTGGGAACCACACACAGGGCAGGGCCGTGCCACCCCTAGAGCCCAGGCATCCTTCGACAGCCCTATGGGTCCGTCCCCACCCACGGCCCGAGCGGCTCTGTCCCTCCTAATGGACACTGGGGGCCAAGGTGGGGCTCCTGCTGACATCCCAGAAGGGTGGGGCTAGCTCCTCCTCTCCTGGGGCCGGAGTGATGCGGGGCCCTGAGCACCTGTCGGCCCCATTGAGTTCCTCTCTACGGTGACTCTGGGACTCCCTCCCTGTCCTCCCTGGGCCTCACTTTCCACAGCATTTCAAGGAGAGGATTGGACTGATGGACTCTGAATTCATTCTCATCAACGTTTTTGTGAGCCATGGTTGGTGGCCCTTGGGAGAGGCTGGGGTAATTGTTTCCCAGAGTTTGGGGACCTTCTTGCCCAACCCTGGTCCTATTGGTGAGACCAGGAGCTTGTCTCAAGCAAGCCCTCCTGGTTGGGGGTGGCCATCAGCCCCATTCACATTGTTTTGGACAGTCCCTCCAGCCACCTGGAGGGCCTCCAGGGTAAGGGCTGAATATCTGAAGGTGACATCCCAGTCATCCACATGGGAGAACAAGCCGAGAGTCTGGAGTCTGGGACTGCCCTCTTGTGAAGCCAATGCTGCGTTAGGGTAGGTGGACAGAAGCACAGCGTGCTGTCCGGGTCATTGCCAGGGTGGGCCACTGGCCATGCACTGGACAGGCTGCTCCTGGCGTGCGTGTGTATGCATGTGCGTGCTTGTGTGCGTGTGTACGTGTGTGTACGTGTGTGTGTGTGTGTACGCATGTGTACGTGTGTGTGTGGTCATTGGTTTGAGAACCGGGTCTTAATGAGCTTGCTCCGAACCTCCTAGGGAGAATATGGCACAGCCTTTGAGAGCACTGACTCAGGGACCCAGTCCTGTCACCACTGCTTATTTGCTGCCTTGCTATCATTGACTTTGGACAAGTGGCTTCACCTCTCATGTCTGAGCCCCTCAGCTGTGCAAAGCCAGGATAGAGCGACACCTACTCCCAGGTTGTGGGGGAGGAAACGGGCCGATGCAAGCAGCGGGTCCCTACCCGGGCTGGCACACTGAGTGCACAGCAGCTGCTGGGACCCAAGCAATCCCTCCCCTCTGGCCGTCGGGTCTTTCCCTTCAGATCATGCAACACTTTTCGTGCTGTGTATGTGTGTTTCTGTTTGTTTGTTTAGCGTCTCCGTCTTCTAGACCAAGTGCTCCTTGAGCGCGGGGCTCCGTCTGGCTCTGTGCACGTGCTGCCCGCAGGGCCGCGTGGGGCCTGACCCACTGCGGGGTCAGAGAGCACTTGTGGAATGAATGAGGGAACAGGGCCCACTGGGAAAGCATCAGAGCCCAAGAAACTACCACAGAGCACTGGCGTGTGGAAGGATCTAGATAGAGACTGAAAGAGCTGGGACGTCCAGCTTGGGAAGACACTACTGTGGGAGTCTGGGAGTGATTGTGTGTGTGGGAGAGAGATTGTTGAATAAAGCTTTGAGGGGATTTGTCCTCTGAAGCAGAGCCAAGGGTCCCAGGAAGAAGGTTTCGGCCAGCGGTGGGAGCCACCTCGGGTGTTGGAAATGAACTCCGAGGGCCTGGGCTGGGGAAGGAGAGCCCTGTTTTGTGCGGGGTGTGGTCTAGCCAGGTCCTGAGGTCCCTGCCCACTTGCTGCTGCTGCTTTAGTTAGAAGAGGAGCAGCAATAGTAGCTGATGCCTCTGAACTTCAGTTTTCTCATCTGTAAAATGGGTCAGCAGTGGTCAGTACCTGGTGGGTAGTAGGGAGGATTAAAATGAGTTCATACCCATGAAGTTCCAAAAACAGTGTCTGGCAACTGAAAGGCACTCAGTAAATTAGAGCATTTATTGAACAGGGCTGGGGAGATGCAGGGGAAGGAGAGAAGAATCATGCCTCTAGGATGGGAGTGGTGATGCTTATTGGAAGGAGGAGAATGCAGAGAACCTAACATTATGGAGGGCTGCTCCGTGCCAGACCCTGCACTCAGGGCTCAGAGCCATTAAGCAGGGTGCTCGAGGTCACGTGTCCAGTCAGTGGGGTGGCCAGACTTCAGATGTGGTCCGTGCAACTCCAAAGCCTGGGCCCTCCCACCCCTGCCCCACTCCTGGGCCTGGCATCTCTGATTCTCATGCCCGGAGGGATGGTGGGATAGGCTCCATTCCATCGTGGAGTGAAGTGATTATGATCTGTAGGGGCAGAACCGAAGTCCTCAAGAGGGAAATCTCCAGCTCTCGCCAACCCTGGAAATGTCCCACCATTAAACACTCTGGGGAGGCGCGGAGGGTTCTGCAAAGGGGGGTCCCCCACAGTTCATTGCCATGGAGCCCAGGGCACGGAGGTGGCCCTGATGGCCCTGAGCAGAACCCTGGGGTGTGAGGCTAGGTGGCAGGGAGGAGGCATGGCAAGCAGGGGAGACTGAGGACTAGGGGGAAGGGAGGCGGATGCACAGAAGAGTTGGGAGTCAGGGCCCTGCTGGTGATGAGAGGGGAGGGAGGGGGAGAGGAGAGGGAAGAGAAGAGGAGGAGAGGAACCCAAGGCTTGGACCTGGGCCGGTGGGCAGCTCTGGGCTTTGGGCAGGGGTGTCCAGCTGGAACCAGTCCCCATCGGGCTGCTGGGTAGTGATGAGAGGGAGGCCTAGAGGTGGGAGGCCAGCTGGCCAGCACCAGGGCCTGCTGGGGCAGCAGGTGTGAGCCAAACATTCAGCCACCAGCCAGCCCTCCTCTCCTCCCAGCCCAGCAGGCAGCTTGGCTAGAGGTCAGCTCCCCTGGGGTGGCCAGCACGCCCCCCACTGACCAGCGCCCACAGGCCTGGCCCTGCGGGGCGCTGTCCCATCCCTAGCGGCTGCTTCTGCTGTTTCTGCCTCTTGGCCATTCAGAGATGAATGGGAAATGGTCCCAGGCTTCAAGGAGTTCCCAGATGAAAGGGCAGGGAGACAAGGGAGGTGTCAGTGGGCAGAGGCATTTGCCCTGGCTCGCTTTCCCAAGTCTATTTTTCAAGCAGTTGATGATGCCTGTTGTGTCTTATCTCTATTATCTGAAATAAAAATTGGGCCAAATTTTGCTAACCTTTCCTCGTGCTTTTTATTTAAGTATTTGTTTAAATATACATATATATTTATTTCAAAAAATTTAGGGGGTATAAGTGGTTTTTTTGTTGTTGTTGTTACATGGATGAATTGTGCCGTGCTGCAGTCAGGGCTTTCAGTGTACCCATTAGCAAATGTTTCTTAAGTGTATATTGCTGTCTTTCTCTGGACTCTTTGGCTTACAAGGTACAGAAGAGAACCTGAAATTTCTGATGGTGTCTGGTGGAGTAGAGGGGAACTCTTCCCTCCTTTGGACCAGATTCTCTACCTCTACTCATGCAACCAAAAGTGTTTGGGCCTTTTGGGGACAGCCATATTGTACTGTCAGCTAAGTTGAATTCCTGATTTCACTAAATCTTAGACTTTTCTCTGCAAGAACTATTATGAATTCAGGTATTTTATGACTTTTAAACCCTGGTTCAGGACAGTACCCCAAGAGAAATATTCCCTTGCTAATTCTGGCCCATTTATAACGTCAGTTTTGCATGTCAGTTCAATTCAGCATCTTAGTTCTTCCCTCTGCTTCTCTTTTTGTTTTGTTTTGTTTTTGGTTTTTTTGTTACTTCTTTTGCTTGGTAAACCTCCCTTCTAAGTCTTTACCTAAGTTACTGATAAGTATGTGGAACAAGCCAGGGCAGAGGACAGAGCCCTTTGGCAAATGGAGAAGTTGACATTGATCTATTAATCAACACCCCTTCGCCTGCTGGTAAGGAATCCACTCAGCTTTCTGTCTTGCCTCTGAGAATTTCATCACGGATCCTGCCAACACCTTCCTGGGATCCAGATCGGCTCGGTCTGGGCCTTCCCCTGACGGTCCAGTCTAGGAGCCCGATGATAATGGGTTGGGGGTGCTGGATGTGGGGTATGAGGGGAGGGACGGTGGGCTCCTGAAAGGGTCAGGGTGGACCTGGTGGTCTTTCTGGGGTGGGCCCGAGGGAAATCCTGCCCTGGGGCACCAGCGTCCTTCCGGCTTTAAACTCGTGCTCCTCAGGGAAGACAAGGGATTTGTGTGCACTGAACTGGCATCAGCGGGGACTCTCTGCCAAGGACCAACATCTGCCTAGAAACATGTTCCCAGGAATCTCCAAGGGACCTTAAGGCCATCCGATGAGGAGATTGAAGCAAGGGGACTGAGACTTCCCTCTGGTCACCAAGGGCATTGGTGGTTGAGTTTGGTTAGAGTCCAACACCCTGACGCCCAGTCTGAGGCTCTTGGCTAGAAACTGAGGCAGGATTAGAGGAGGGAGGGGCTGCCAGTGTGTGCGCAGGGGATAAGCTGCTGGCAGCCCATTTCCCCACGACTCCCCGCCCTTTCGGTCCTCTGCGCTGGGACTGTGGGGCAAATCTGATAGGAAGCTGGAATGTGGAAGGGCCAGCACTTTTCCTCCCGGGGGGAGTGTGCGGCGAAGGGCCTGAGGTTGCGCCCACGTCTGCACGTTGAGAGATGGTGCCAGTGCAAGTGAGTGAGAAGAAACGGAGGCGGCAGGGGTGTGGAGGGCGCCCCTGCTCCTGCCTCCCTGTGGCCTGAGTGTTAAGGCCGATACAGGGAAGAGGAGCCGGCATCAGGAAGGAAGGATGAGGGCCACTGCAGGGCAGCAGTGTGGGGTGGCGTCTGGGGTCAGCTCTGGAAGGAGCCCGAGCATTCCAAGGTGTGACTCTGAGACAGAAGCGTCCTGGGGACAGCCTGCGCTCATCCTGGCTGCAGGTGGAGGGGTGTGGTGGGGAGGCGGTGCAACTCAAATGCCCAGACATTGACCGCCTAGGGTGGCCCCCAGGGCCTGGCTCCCACCAGCAGCAGACAAGGGTGGCCCTGGGTTGAGCCCCCCTTTCTGTCCCTGGCCACTGAGGGCCGTGGGTGGGGCCGGGGCTGAGAGGCCGGGTAGGGCTGGACCTGACACTCTTGCTCCATCTTTGTCTCTGACTTTGTCCTCGCCCTTTCTGCTCTGCTCCTCTGTTCGCTTTGTCTCCTTTCTGTCACGTCCCTTCGCTCCCAGTAGAAGTGCCTAACTCAGCACCTGGCCCCAACACACACAATTCATAGCTCCCTGCCCTCCTCAATGGCGGCTCTGTTGCTCTGGGGCGCTGTCCTCCACCCCCAGCTCCATCTCTTCCCTCCCTCTGGGTCTCTGTTTCTGACCCCCTCTTTGTCCCATTCTCTCTGCTCCTGGCTCCCCTGCCATCTGTTTCTGCAGCCTCTGTCTGCAGCTCACAGGCCTCCACTGGCGCCCACTCAGTGCCAGGCACTGCCCTTCTCCTTTCTGGGCTCTGTGTCTCCTCACCTCCGCTGCCATCTCCTCCCCTCCCCCCGCCTCCTGCCCCCTCCTCCAGCTCCACCGGGCTCCAAGGCTGGTATTATTCAGTTTTATGAGAAACCCCCAGGCCTACCCCTGAAGGGACCAACCACAACTGGAACCAGATGTGCAGTCCTGCACTTGGGATGGGAGGCAGGGAGGAGGAGGAGGGGAAGGGGCATGGGCTGGTTCAGGGGATGGGAGGGAGATGGAAGCCCTGGGGATCCTGGTCTTTGGGGCTAGGAGGGGAAGGAGAGGGGGGTGCATTAGGAGGAGGGGTAGGGAGGGGAAAGAAAGTGGGCTGGGCAATCTTCTTTAGAAGGCAGTTCTCACTGCATGTGTGTGTGTGCATGTATGTGTGTGTGTGTGCATGTACGAGCATGTGTGCATGCGTGCGTGCATCTGTGTGCCTGTGTGAGCATGTATATGCATGTATGTGCGTGTGTGCATGTGTGTGCGTGTGCATGTGTGTGAGAGAGAGAGATGGGGGACTGACACTGGGGAAAGCCGGGCATGGATGTGGGACATCCATGTGGAGAGCTCTTGGAAGTAAAGAGGAAGGAGGTTGTGTTTCTTTGAAGTCCTCTAGCTCCTTGACTTCCTCTCTCTATGGCTTCTAGGGACCCGCTGCATTCCTGGTTCTGCGACCAGGTGCTGGAGCAGGCAGCTGGAGAGAGGGGGTGATGTTGGGGTGGGGGTGGGCAGCGTAACCTCCAAAGCCTCCTGAGAGCAGGTGGAGGAGGTCGTTCAGAGTCTCTGAATCTGCCACAGACCTGGGGGTTGTGGGATGGGACGTCTCTGTGTCAGTTCAGTGGCTCCCCGGTCCTAGCACTGTGTTTCTGCCTGCAGTTACATAGCTTCAAAGATAGTCTGTGCACAATTGTCTCCAGACAGCCTTGCACAGTATTGAGGATTTTCAAATGCCCTTTTATTCAAGTGTTAGTCAATTATCCAGCCAGCCATCTCTCCATCGTTCATTTATTCGCTCCACATTTATTGAGAATCTGCTATGTGCAACCCTGTGCTAGGCACTGAACAAAGTAGGAAAGGGGAAGGGAAAGGATGAATAAATCTTTCACTGCTCAACAAATGGGAGACACAGAAGTGCACCCAACCGACTGTATGTCAGGGCAGTAGCGAATGCGCAGAGCCCCAGTGGTGGGGGCAGAGAGCCGTGCCCGCCCAGCGGTGCAGCTGGAGAAGGGGCCAGGGAGGATGTGGCTTCTGAGCTGAGGCCCGAATGCTGACAGGGAGAAGAGGGATTGGTGTGATGGGAAAGGCCTGGAAGTCGGGGTTGAGGGGTGGAGGGAGAGAAGGTGGGGAGGCGGGGGCTGGGATGTCCGGCTGCAGAGCTGGGACTGGACGCGGCAGGCAGTGGGGAGCGGGACCCTTTGCTGTCCGTCAGGATGATGTGGGTGTGGGCTGAGAGGAGAAGGGGTGGATGGTGAGTTCTGCTGTTCTGGGACCTATGAGTGGACGGGGCTTCCAGTTTTATAGTATACCCCCATCTACCTTTAGAGGAGACTGGAGACCTGGAACTGACCCAGAATCCTCTGACTTCCGTCCCCTGACCAGGGCTGACCTAAGCCCTGAGGGGCCCTTAGTCTGTGGTTGGGGGTGGGCGTAGGGGTTAGGCAGAATACAGCTATTTGTGGGGACACCTGGCCAGAATTGGTGCCAGTGAGTGGGAGACTTGGTTTGGGGCCGGCCTGGGGGCTGGAGACGACCGGGCCAGGTGTCCCCACAAGTCCGTTATTCTCTGCCGTCATTGCTATCACGGGGCCGCATCTGCACTCTTGTGGACTGAGGCTGCTGTCAAGGCTGGTGGGTTCTGAGATGCTGAAATTTGGGACTCCAGGAACCCAGACTCTCTTTCCCCTGGGGAGGGCATGCAGTCAGCTTGCTGTGGAGACAGGGTAGAATGAGGCCTCTAACTCTGCCTACCCATGTAAGGTCCTGAGAAGGAGCCCCTCACGCCCAAGGATTTTATTTTTCTTGACTGGGGGTAGGGCAGCCCTCCAAAGTGTTAACCATCTCCCTGTGTCTCTGGCCCTGGACACTCCAAAATCTTGTCCCTGCTCTGGGCCTCTCCTGTCATTGTGCTCCTGGGGAAGCTGAAGCCTGGGGAAGGGTTTGGCTGAATTAGTGAGTGTTAGGACTGGGGAAGTTCTTAAAGACCTTTGGATGCCAACTCAGCGTGCAGCAGAGCAAACTGAGGCTGAGAGATGCAGGTCACTGGCCCAGATGGGGAAAAGAAGGAAGGGCCTTTCAGCCTTTGGAAGTCTGAGTGGTGAGGAGTGTGGCTCTGGAGCCAGCATGCCTGGGTCTGAGGTCCCCTTCTCTGTGGTCCTGCATGGCCTTCCACAAGTCACCAACCTGCTCTGTGGCCAACTGTTCCAGCTATAATAACAAGGATGATTTGAGGATTAAATGAGACAGAATGATCTTTAGTAACTGGCATACAATAGGTTGCAGCAAATGACCATTCCTCTTCCATTCTGTTAACTAAAATGAAATTAACAAGGTTTATACTTTGGAAAAAGGAGCACTTTATTTCTCATAAAGGGTAGCAGCCTGTTGGGAGGCCATTCCAACAGGTTGGGAAACTGATTCTCTGCCAGACTGATTCTCAGGCAGAGAATGTGCTTGAAGAAAGACAAAAGGTAACAGGATTTTATATTGAGCAGGGTAGTCACAGATACATATTCAATAAGCTATAGGAGGGTTCATGAATATTTATGAAGGGAAATCATGCATATGAATTGTGCTTTATCTCTCCTATCCTATCATGGCTAGGAACTCAGTTTTAAGGTGTTTCTGGGGTCCCCTTGGCTGAGAGGGCCTGTTCAATTAGCAGAGGGCTTAGGATTTTATTTTTAGTGCGCAGTTCTAAATCATCCTATCTGCTTCTTCACTTTTATCATTTATTTGGTGCTCCAAATATTTCACATCTCTTTTCCCCCATTATTTTTAGTTATAAAAATTTTCATATGTATAGAAAAGTTGACACGATAAACTCCCTAAATTCCACCATGAACACTTTGGTATGTATGTCTGTTTCATCACATTTCCGTCTTATTTGTTGATGCATTTCAAAGAGAATTGAAGCATGTATTTCATTAACTAGAGCTTGGTTCAGATCACTTTGGAATACGCAGTCACAAATGTCCTGACTCAGCCCAGAGAAAATGCAGGGACTGTTATCCCACATTTGACAGCTGAAGAAAAAACAGGTTCAGAACTGAGATTCCTGGTCTCCAGTCACAAAATGAGTTGGAAATGGCAGAAAGCAGAGTGCTCTACAAAAGCTGAGAGTTGCTATATAATCATCATCCTCCACCTCCTCCTCATCTCACTGAACATCCTTGCCCACCCAGCGGCCCTTTGGCCATTTCTCTGCAAGTGTGTCTCTTCAATGGGGTCCTGGCTCTCAGGTCTTGACTCCTCCCTGCCCCGTTCCCCACCCCTGTCCTCCAAGCCTACTGGCCCTGCCCCTTGAGTCCTCAGGGAGGCTGCCGGGCCTTTGGCAGAAGGAGGGATAGGCCACACTTCCAGACAAGCCCCTGCCCAGGTGCCTGTGCCCTGCCCAAGCCTGGCCCCAGCTGGGTAAAGTGCAGCCCGCAGAGCGCGGCAGGGGTTAAAGGAGGCGGCTGCTGGCAGAGGGGGCCGACTGCTGGCTGACTCCGGGAAGGAGGCGGTGCACCGCCGGCCCGCCCCACAGCCGGCCACTGGTTGGAACCCAGCTAGCTGAGCCCGCAGCTCAGTTGCTCCCAGCAGTGGCCCTGGGACCAGCTCTGCTCCTTGCACCCGCTCCCTGCCTGGACACAGTGCTCACTCACTGCCTTCCTCTGGACAACCAGCTTCTTGCCAGCCACAGCTTTTGCCCCGAACACTGGCCACTGCCTGGTCCAGGGAGTCCTTTGGCACAGACACCCACCCCACTCAGCGGTGCCCCTGCAGGAAAGGTGAGTGTGTGTGTTTGTGTGTGTGTGAGTGTGTGTGAGTGTGTGTGTGAGTGTGAGTGTGTGTGTGTGAGTGTGCGTAGGGGTGGAGCCGGCAGGGCTGCTGGGCGGTCGGTACTGACGCAGTGGAGACCACCCATCAGGGTGTAAATTCGGGGCAGGTGAGGTCAGCCTGCCTGGTCCCTCGTCCCTGGGCTGGGCAAGCCCCTCAGGGGTCACCATGTCAGTCCCCCATCCTCAGATGTTCCTGTGGTTCTGGCAGGGATGTCTGGGGTGGGGCTGTCCCTGTGCTGAGAGAGCCACCAACAGGAGTTGGTTTGCTGGGGAAGGTGCTGGTGTCAGTGGCTGCTTGGGACCAAAGCCAGCTGGGGAGTGGGGACACAGGGGCCAAGGGAGGGGGAAGATTGCAGGGTCTCCTGTGCCACCTGTCTGTCCATGTCAGGGGCCTGAGTATTGTTTCCTTTTCATTTCCTTCCCTGCCACCCACTGGCTCTGCTGTCAGGGCGCCTTTCTCCCCCTTGGGGCTCTCTTTGCTCCCAGAGTGCTGACCCGGGCTGCAGGGGAGCTGGCGGACCTGGAAGGGTTGAGGTTCAGAGCCTTCTCCCCCACCCACTGCTCAGTGCGGGCACAGCCTGGCATGAGGGCCCCTCTGCCCTCCCCAACCCCCAGCTCTTGCTCCTTCCTCACCCCTCTGGGCAGAAATGGCTAATCCAGGTGGTTAATGAACAGACACGGGCAGCTGCCTCCCCACCCCCTGCACCCTCGTCTCCTCCTCTGACCTGGTGTTCTCCTGTCTCCCCTTCCCAGGCTAGGAGTCCCTGCAGGTGACCTCAGTGTCTGCCCCCACCCCCAATTCCTGACCAGGCAGGACTGCCCACCCAGGTGTCTTAGGCTGGCCACTGTGCTAGAAAAGGAAGCTGGGAGGGGTGGCTGAGGGGGTGACCCAGGGAAGCCTGCCGTGCTCCCAGGCTGGGCTCCCTGAAGGGGGCTGGGCTGGGGTTGGGGACAAGGTGGGGAGGGGCAGACTCAGGAGGGCAGAAAGGCAGGTGGCTGTGGTGGGAACAGGAGGGAGAACTGCATACTAGCGTTTCAGCATCTTTGGGGAGAGAGGCTTCTCTTGTGGAAGCCCCAGCTGTCCCTCAGTGTGCAGAGCAGAGGAGGGTGGAGGTCTGAGGGGGACACTTTCTCTTCCCTCCGGATACTGCCTGGGGAATAACCATTGTGGCTCAGTCATGACCTGTAATCCCACCTGGCAGCTGGAGGCTTCTCCTGTCTCCCCCACCCCAGCTCTCGCCCAGGACCTCAGAGCTCACTGCAGGGGAGGCACCTGCCTGACGCCTCTGGCCCAGGGGCTGGGAGGCAGGGGGAGGATCTGGATTGGGATGGAGAGTTGGGCGGGATAGCCCTATATGGGACCAGCTCTGGGTTCCCAGCTTGGGGGTGGCCTGGCCCCTGCTGCCGAATGAGGGCAGGGAGTGGAGAAGAGTGGGCTGGGCCAGGCTGGGGGTCTCAGCTAGTCCAATGGGGCTGCCAGAGCTGGGAGCCAGCACCTGCATCTGGCGCTGAGAGTTTGGGGTGATGGAGGTGGGGTCCTGGGACCTTCTGTTCCTACCCCCTGTCCCTTCCCCCTCCTGTGCTTCTGCTACTTCACTTCCCATGGAGCCCAGTGCAGAACTTCCCACGGGGTGGCCACATCAAGAAAGATAAACCCAGAGGAGCTGGTGGCAGGGTGGAGTGGGGCTGGGGTTGGGTTCGTGAAGGTTCAGGGGAGACGTTGCTGACTTGTGACCATCTTCTGGTCTCTGGCGGGCTGCGCCAAAGCATTAGAGTTTGGGAACCCTCAGCATCCTGTTTCTGCTGAGGTAGGGGCAGCAAGCAGAGTGGTAGGGGGCAGAATGGACTTTTGTTTGGTTGAAAGAGGGGGCCCCTGAGGTAGAAGGTTGGCTCAGTGAAGGCAAGAGCTTCCTAAAGCCCCTGGGCAGTCAGCGGGAGAATGGGCTGCCTTGTAAGGTAGTGAGCTCCTCGTCCTGGGGGGAGTTCTGACAGAAGCTGGAGAAGGGCTTGGAAGGGTTCCTGTGCTGGGATGTGGTTAGAGGCGATGACCTGGAAGGTCTCTTGGGACGCTGAGGGCCTGGGATTCTTGCAGCTGGGGAATTCTCTAGCATCAGAATGGGGGATCAGGAAGCTGTGGCGTCTGGCCTGGGGGTGGGCACAGAGAGGACTCACAGGGTCCCCTTCCTCCCTCCCACGTTTGGAGAACAGAGAGCTTGACGCTCAGGCCTGGCACTGTGGGCCACCCACCAGGTCTGCCCCAGCTGCTTCCTGCAGAGGTTCTGAGTTCTTCCTATTCCTCTGGGCCCACTCTGTGCCCGGCCCTGCCAGTTAACTCCTGAAGGCTTGGAGCACACGCGTGGGCTGTGTGGCACAGCGGAAGGGACATCCAGCACCACAGTCCCTGCCCCCGCTTGCAGCTGGAGCCCCTGCCCCGCCATGGGCTCCAGGGCCTGTGCATGTCTGGAGGGTTGGGCACCTTGAGCCTCTGCCGAGTTTGGCCTCCGCTACAGGGGCCCCCTAGCCAGCCAGCCTGGAGATGGTCGGCAGAGGACAGTGCCAGGATCCGAGGTGCAGAAAACCCTGGGGCGGGTCTCACCTGACCCTCAGTTTCCACATTTGTAAATAATGCAGGGTTGTCAGGGAGGCTTGAAGTGGTTTGTGTAACTAGTTCGGTGGGGGCGGGTACAGACCAAGGCAGTTGATCTCAAGGGCCTCTCAGGAGCTGGGAGCGGGTCACCTCTCCAAACCTGTTTTCCCTGTGGTGGGCAGTGAGAGGAGCGGAGGGTGGGGGCGGGGCCAGCGAGTTCCCAAACCCACATGCAGGCAGGTTTGGGCTTCCTGTGATGGAATGTTCTAGTGGGCTTCTGGGGTGGGCTTGCGACCCGCCCTGGCTCCATCCTTCCTACCTCCCTGCAGTCTCTCCTCTGCGGACACCCTGAGCAGAGATGGTAGAGTGGGGGGCGGAGGTCACCCCACTCAAACCCCCCCCCCCCAACTCCAGCCAGGGCAGCCTCTTTTGCAGTTCTGGCTTTGTCTGAGCTGGAGTCCTCTCTAATCCTTACTTCAGCCTCTCTCTCCAGTCCGGGACTAGATGAGGTGCTTAATTAGGGCACTCTGCCCTGGGGTTTGAAAGAGACTTGTGACGGAGGGTGCTATGAGCCTGGAGCAGCCAGGGTGGGAACTGGGTGGCTGGCTAAGCTCTTGGCTGCAAGTGGTTCTGGCTCGGGGCTTATTTCTGGGGCCATGAGTCTCTTTGGCCTCAGAAAGGAAACTGAGGCCCAGTGAGGGATAGGTTTGGGGGTGCAGGCTGTGTAGGAGATAGGCAGTAAAGCCATTCCAGGTACTGGACTCTGAAAACAGCTCATCAGAAGTGGGTGTGGCAGTGGGGGAGGGAGAGGGTGGTTTTTGGAGAATGGAGAGGACCGTCCCAGACTTTGTCCCCAGCACTGTTCCCTGATGGTGTCTGGCTTGGTGACTCCCTCGCTGGCTGGCTCTTAGCTGTCCAGGGCTATTAGGCATGCAGAGGTGTGGGCACAATTGAGCTGGAACAAGGGGTGGGGTGGCAGGGGGGCCTCCCTGAGTGCCCCCTCCATTATGCAAGGTCATGCCCGGCCCTCTTCCCTTTCCTTCTTTCCAGCCCCCCGAAGCACTTTCCCATCCCCGAGGAGGAGGCCGCAGGAGCCTCGAGACCCCCAGCGCAGCTGGGTCCCAGGCCTGCCTCTACCCAGGCTGCTGGCCTTGGCCGTCTTGCTACTTGCCCCCAGCTCACTGTCCTTCGAGGAGGGAGGCTAGTCTCTGTGGAGTGGGAGCCAGTATGGGAGGGGGGTAGGTGGGCCCAGGCCAGTCCCTGGCGCTGCCTCCTTCAGGGCTAGTCTGGGCTCTGTAATCCCTGCCTTTTTAGGGCTGAGCCTGCAACTCAGGCCTGGGTGTGGGAGGCAGGAGGGACTGGCCCAGAAGGGCGGGTTCCGGGGAGCTGGGTGGGGATGAGTGATCAGAGGAGTGCCTGGGTGGAATCCAGGCCCTTCTGCCACTATGGGGCTCCCAGTCCTGGGTCCAGTTCCCCCAGAGATCCTCCTCGGCTCTCTCCGGCAGAGATTGTGGCACCCCTTAGCTCTCTCTGATCCTTGCAAGTTTCCCATGGGCTCACCTATCTCCTAGCTGGATTACAAGCTTCTTGAGGACAGGCCTGCACCTTTTGCCTCCCTGGCGATCCTTGCTGTGCCTGGCAGAGTGCTGCTCAACACAGGTGACTGACTCCTGGGGGGCCCAAGGGCGAGGGATTTTGACAGGGCCTGGTGAGCATTTGTTAGACTCAGATACGAGGCCATGCTCACCGAGAGGTCCATGGCAAGGCAGAGAATGAGAGTCTGGAGCCAGACTGCTGCGATTCAGCTCATGATAACTCCTTTTATCAGCTGTGTGGTCTTGGCAAGTGACTGGATCTCTGTGAGCCTCAGTTTCCCCACTGTAAAATGAGATACTAGTATCTTCTTTGTGGCATGGTTGTGAGGATCAAATGAGTTCATTTGTTTAAAGCACTCTGAGCACGTGCTCAATTAAGGTTAGTAATTATCATTATTATTGGTGGTGTTGGTGGCCTTCTTCCATGACCCCAACTGTTGGTTGACTCTCTTGTCATGGTTGTCCCATCCCCCAGATGGGGAGAATTATGGGACCAGAGAGTGGAGGAGATCTTGGCATCATGTTCCCTTAAGGGTTCTAGCCTCAGATCCCAGAGAAGAGTCTTTCTTTCCCCCGTTGTCTTTTTTTCTCTGTGATTAGGGGGCAGGCAAGGAGCTAGAGGCCTTGTCTGCCCAGGGAGCTGATGCAGAGCTGTGTTTATGGAGGGCTCTGAGAAAGTTGCCATCACCATAAACAAGATGTGTTACTATAAACCAGCCCAAGCTCCCTTTCTTGGATCCCATCCCATCGTGGATGAGAGTCACATCATTGGAGACTCCCAGGCTTGGCAAGGACCTGGCCTGGCCTCCAGGCAGGCTACCCTGGACCTTGGCTATATCCATAGAGGAAGCACCTACATTTTAAAGTAGGATCCCCAAATAACTGCTCCAAATTATTGTCTTATACCCTCCAGGTCTCCCTGAAATCTAACTTGCATTCTTCTTACTGTAACTTTAGTTCAGTCCCTTGTTGGTAGGGGCTGGGGGAGAACCGTGTCCAGCCCTTCCTGCATGCCATATAAGCTGAGAGCTTTGAACCCGTGGTAGGGTAGGGCTCCTGGCCACACTCCCTCTCCATCCTAGGCCTTTGCCCTCTCTGGGGTCCTCCGTTTTCCAGTGCCCCTGACATTCCTCATTAGTAGGGGTCAGCCCACAAGGCCTGCCAAGCTGCACTCTCCACCCAGCCGGTTCCCACCCAGGGAGGCTGGGGCTGCTCTGGGTTGGGGGTGAGCTCCATTTCTGGATCCCTGGCCCGCCCAGTTGCAGCTGCAAAAGGCATTAAGCTTTTTTTTTTTTGGAGAAAGAATGGGCTTGGGTTGATGAAGATGACAGCTGGGGAGGTTCCTGAGCTCAGCCTGGCCCTATCTCGCTTCCCCTCCTTGGCCCTTGCTCACCTCTGCCCCATTTCTAGGCCATTGCTCTTCTAGAGGTGGGCCTCACCTTTGGCCCTTGACCTTGACCAGACCTGGGTAGTCATCTGGTCTACAACCACTTTATGGGAGCAGCCCAGGGGTTCAGTACTGGGCTCGGTGCTGGCATGGGAGTGGGAGCAGGGCCGAGGGCTTCAAGGGAGAGTAAGAGAGGGTCTCCGCCCTGGGGGTCCCTATTTTTGGCCAGTAGGAGAGTAGTGCCCCTCAAATGGACAGATTTGAGTCTGTCCCTGGCTCTGTCCCTTGACTCTGGATGAGTCCCTCCTGAGTCCCTTCCTTCACTGGGCCTTAGCGTCCTCACCTGTGAAGGGAAGGGCTGGAGGGGTGGAGGGTCTGTGAGTCCACCTCCCTCAGTCCTGCCCTGGTCCCAGGCTGCAGAACTTCACCTTGGATTGACCTTGCTTCCATCCCCGCCCCGCCCCCACCTCTGGCAGTTGCTGGCAGGAAGTCCTGCTGATTAGGGCCCTAATCACTGGCTGAGACTCCTAGGAACAGCAGAGCTGGTGGAGTGAGAGGGACCGCCACGCCAGGAAGGGGGGCTGGCATGGGAGAAGCCTCCACTCAGGGATGTGAGCTGGGGTGTCAGGCTGTGGCGGGGGACCCTTGATGCCTGCCTGTGACTGGGGTCCAGAGGTGGGCTGGCCCCAGGCCTCGGCTTCCTGGGGCGGCACCCATACGCCCACTGTGGAGGCTGTGAGGCAGTGGCCGTGTCCAGCTGGGCCCTGGGGCCTCCTGACTGCTCACTCTGGAAGCTTTTCAGGGCACCCACCCTGTGCCAGCCAGGCAAGGTGCCAGGTATGGAGCTGGAAAGGCCAGGGAGACACAGTCTAGTGAGAGACAAAGGGGAGTAGCCCGAGTGTTTCTGCAAAATGCAGCCGGAATGTCAAGCAGGAAGCTGGAGGAGTGGAGAAGGCTTCAGAGAAGAGGTGCCATTGAGATGTGTTTTAAAGGTTGAGAAGGAGTTTTGCAGGGGGGAAGGGGTGGCGGAGGAACAAAGAGTTCTTCAGGACAGAAGAAGGCACGCGCAGAGGCGCAGTGGTGTGCAGGTAAGCGTGGATAAAGTAATGGCTCCAGCCCTGCATTAGGGGCCGACAAGCTTGGGTCTCCCTCCCAGCTCCGCTGCCTGCCACCAGTGGGACATTGGTCTGAGCCTTAGTGTCTGCATCTATAAAATGGGGTTACTATTCCAATCCCGCGGTGCTATGGTAGAGATGAGACCCAACACTATTTGTGAAGTGCTGAGCACAGTGCCTGGCACAGAGCAAGCCCAGAGAATATATATAGTGGCTTGAAAATGGCATGTGTGGAAAAGGGGGCTTCAGGGACAGCCTGGGGGTGTTGCTTGGGGCCTGGGCCTGGGGGATTTTCTGGGCTAGGGTAAAGAGGGGAGCAGCGGGGTTTTAACATAGAAGAAACATGATTTAGGAAAGACATTAGGGAAGCTGTGAAGGCTGTACAGGCCACAACCTAGGACCTGGGTCCCTGGAGTCCTGTGTTCAAATTCCTCAGCCCTGGGCCTGAGAAATCCTCTCTCAAGTCACTTCATCTCTCTTATCTGTCTGGGCTTCCTGCCCACGTGCTGTCTTCCTTTCCTGGATCAGGTGGCCAAGGAGGCCCTGAACTCTCCTTCCCAGGAGATCTTTCACTCCAGGAGAGAGCCCTCCTTGGCAAGGCATCACACAGGAGACTGGGGCTGCAGCATGCAGGACCAAGGGTAGACTGCAGGCAGCTCATATTTCTAAGACCCCAATAGGCTCCTTTTGGGGGCCTCCTATATCATTTGGCCTGGCACACAGGAGGCCCTCACTGTTTGTTGAATGAATAAATGAACAGGGGTGTTCCATAGTCAGTGGGGAGGAGCCATCTGCTGACTGCAAGTGGCCTGGTGAGTGTGGAGACAGGGGAGGAATGTTGAGTATCTCTAAGGCCAGGCGCCTGGCATGTCGCAGGTGCTCAGGGACAGTGTGTTGATGAAGCAGCGGGGATTTCAGGAGCTCAGAGCAAGGGCCTACCATGAGGCAGTGCGGCCGGGGGGTCCCGTTCACAGACTCCGCAGCTGCACCAGCTAGGTTGGAATCCTGGCCCCGCTGTACAGGCCATGGAAGACTTGCCAAACCGCCCGGGCGCCCATTCCCTCATCTGCAAACGTGGACACAGATTGGGGTCTGGAGTGCAGGCTGAGCCGTGCAACCCTAGGTATCGCTGTTGCTGTCATTACTATGATGCGGGAGGGGAGAGAGTGGGGCCGGGGACAGGGACTTCTTGGCTGGAATGAGTGCAGCTGCCCAGAGGTGGCAGGGAGAGCTCAAGAGATAGCTGTGGCTCCTCTGGAGGCTTAGCAGGAATCTGTCAGTGGCTCACGAGCTGCCTCCGCCACCACGCATGTGGCTGCCGCTGCTGTGGCTGGCTGAGCAGGGCTGAACCGAGCGTGGGAGCGGAGGCAGTGGCCAGGCCTGGATTCCAGGCTGGAGCCCTGGGAGAGCTGGGGCGAGCCAGGGTGAGGGGTGGGGGCCGGGAGAGGAGAGGTGAGTGGAGAGGAGGCCAGGACTCTCCCAAGTCCCCAGCTGGGACCCCAGGAATTCCTCCCTTTGTTTCCTGCCAGAGCGCCTGGCCTTTCAGCTCCAGGGCCTCCGGAGGTCCCGGGATCCATCTCCCTGCCTCCTGGGCAGACTGTTCTGGGTCTGTGGCCAGGAGCCTGATGCCTCTTCCCTGTTAGAAAGCGATTCCTGCCCAGGAGCCACTGCCTGGCTACAACTCCTTCCTCCCTCCTCATCTTGCCTTCAGGTCTCCCATTTCTAGTGTTCCGGACAAGCAGCTGCTTTGCAGGAGGAGGGAGTGACAGTCAACTTCAGGGGCCTGCCCTGACATGGGGCAGAGGGAGGGGACTGTGTAGTGCAGTGGAAGGACCCATGGCAAGGGAGGTGGGTGGCCTGCTAGTCCGCCTCTGTGTGACTTCAGACAAATGACTTCCCCTTTCTGGGCTTCAGTTTCCTCCTTTATGAAATGAGACATTGGCGTTAGGAGGGTTCTCTCTTTCCAGCAGTGCTGAAGCTTTGCAAGTCTATGGATCTTTCTGAGCTGAGAGGCTCCCACTCTTGGGGCCTTTAGAAGAGCGGTCCAGCATGGAGGTGGGGGACCTGTAGGCTCTCCAGGCATCTGCTGGGATTCCAGCTGAGATTCTGGGAAGGTCCCTCTAGCCCTGGACTGGAACATTCTTTGCCCAGTGACCACTCTTCCAGGCAGCTTGGTTTCTTGGAACAGAGCAGAGGGCAACAGCTGTTAGGACTGAGCTGGCCAGAATCGCCCCACGTCTGTCCTAGTGACTCAGGTAGGGACGTGCTGGCAGTATTTGAGTTAGTGAAGCGAAGGAGGGGACCAGGCAGATCGGCTGGCTCTCCTCGGCCACCCTAGGGAACAAAGTGGGAGGAAGTGATGTGCTGGGGGCCGGGTGCAGAGGCAAAATGAGTAACAGTTGTGAGTAATGGCTCAGTGTCTACGCTGGGTAGGTGGCTCCGAGACGGTGCACAGCTGTTTGGGCTCCAGAAATGCTCCCTGGAGGCCCAGCCACTGAGTCACAGCAGCCTGAGCTCCCCTGTCCCTGTGCTGCCTAGAGGCTGGGGGTCCAGGCCAGCAGGGCCCCCCCGGCCTTTCTGCTGCCTCTGCAGCTGTCCTCCCACCATCTCTGCCCTCACAGTCTCGGGCCCATCGCCGCTCTGCCTTGTCCTCTAGCATCCCGGTGACTTGGCACGCCTGAAGGAGTGGAGAATTTGCAGTCTGGCTGTCCTGGGTTCGAGTCCCAGCTCAAGCACTCAGAGCTGTGTGAGCTGTTTGGCCAACTGCTTCTCCTCTCTAAGTTTCAGGAGCCTCATATGGAAAAAAAGGATGTTTTTGCTTCTTGTACCTGGTATTGAAAGGATTAAATGGGATTATGTGTCCCAAGTACACGTATGTTGTATGTGTTCATGTAATATGGTTGTCCCACAAGCCCTAAAGTCTATTCTGCCCCTTCTCACCCACCTCCACATCCGAAATTCCTGCTCCCCGTGCTTCTATGCCATAACATTCAGGGGGATCATTCTCCTCTCAGCGGCACACTGTCATTGTGCACCTGCCCCTGCGTTTCTGATGCCTCCTATCCAGCTCCTGCCAATGTGCCTTATCCTTCCTGCTGTCCCAGGAGGCTGGGGCGCTCAGGCGGGGCAGGCAATCCTAGGGGAATTCGCCCTTGCCCAGGCTGCAGTGGGTGCTTTGAAAGAAGCCCAGAGATCTGGGGGTGCTTCAGGAGCCTGGGGCTGCTCCTGCACCCCCACCTCTGCTGACCCCTGCTCCCTCCCCCAGTCCTTCCCCCATCTGGCTTCCCCCAGTCAGCTGTGCTCAGGGCCACACAGACCGCCCTGCCTGTGGGCGAGCTGCTGTGCTGGTGTGTTTCTGTCTGAGCTGCTTGGCTCCTCGGGGTAGGGCCAGAGCACCAGAGAGTGACTTTGCATCTGGGTCTGGCAGTGGTCTGGCCAGTGCGTGGTGTGTGCCTTGGGGTGTTCTGAGCTGTGACAACTGGGCTGCAGCGTCTGGGTCCCTGGGTCTCTCTCTGATGCGAGCTTTTTCATCTGTCCATTTGAAATCCGCCCGTGTTTTCTGAGGGTTTCCGCCGCCCCTCCCTTCGCCCTCCCCCACCCCCCCTTCGCCCTCCCCCACCCCCAGACCTGGTTTCGGATGCGTGCATCTCTGAGGTCTGCCAGGGAACAAGGAAACATCGCAGGGGGGTGGATATGCGTCAGATGGAGCTGAACAATGCCGGTGACAGCCAGGCCTCCTCTGGCCCGGAGTGCTGGCCCGGAGTCAAGTCTCTGCTGCCAGCTAATTGGGAGTGTGAGGGGGCTTCCTGCAACGTGGCCACAGATGGATTTCAAGGAGCAACAGGGAGCTGAGCTGCCCTGCCCTCCGGCCTCCTGCTTCCGGAGGCTCCTGCTGCAGCCTTGTCCGTGCAGCAGATGGGGTTCCAGGATACCAGCCCCCCGACGTGCGCTAATTGCGCAGGGCAGTTACACCAACTCCTCCTGTCGCTGCCTCTATGGCCAGCCGTGGCCAGGAGTTTTTCAGATCACTGAAACCTATGCTGTGGGAGGGTTGACAGCTCAGAAAAAAGGAGGATGTTTTTTGATGGGATTCACTTGCCTTGTACAGTGTCCCAAGCTTGCTTTGACTTACAGTAGATGGAATCTTAAAAATCACTTCCTTCCTCTCCTTCTGCTGTTTCTTCTTCTGTAAAATGGGGCTAGGAACTGAACCCCCTTCACAGGGTTGAGGTGAGGACTAACTGGGCTGAGATGCATAAAACGCTTGGAACGGAGCCATAGTAAACACTGTGCAAGTTACTGTACGCGGAGGCGCAGAGAGGCGCCGTGATTGTCTCTGGGCTGGAATAGAAGGGAACGGACGTTTACCAAGCATGTCCTGTGTTCCGGACATGTTTACTGCTGCTGTGTCATCAGCTTTGTGTAGTACTCCCAGCCACTTGCAGGGTAGGGCTCCTTACCCCCATTTTACAGATGAGGAAGCTGAGACTCAGGGAGGTTGAATAAGGTCTTGACAGCTGGTCTGTGGCAAAACTGGCGTTTGAGCCCACACCTGACTCAGTCCAGTGCATTTTCTCTCCCTCCTCTTGCCCTTTAGTGGGAAATTCATGGCCTCTTGGTGTGTTCAGGAATTTGGAAATGAGGAGCCGCAAACAGAAGGTGATAGATCTTACAGCGCTGGATCTGCGCCCAGCTACCAGGCTTTGGCTCGGTGCAAAGCTGTCTGGAGTCAGTGATGAGACAGAATGACCTTTGGCAGGGGGTCCAGGGAACATAAATGCCATAAATAGGCTTTGAGGATATGGAATTTCCTTCTGAGCAATTTGTAGTTGGGTTTACTGTCCATCTTGTTTCTTCTTTGGGCAAGCCTTAAATTCCTAAAAAGAGAGGTGGGTAGACATCAGGAAGGATTTCCTGACTGTGAGCCCCATAGGGCAATGATACAGACAGCTTAGGGAGCCTGAAGAGTCAACACAAATTTTAGGCATTTCTTCACATCTGAGATGTCTTTTTTTTTTTTTACATATTAATGTTTCTGAAATTGGAATGCACCTTATAGTTGAGATGTGTATAATTTTACTTTCAGAATATTTGGGGGGTACACACGTTTTGGTTACATATTTGCTTTTGTGCAGTTTGAGTCAAAGTTATCAGTGTGCCCTTCACCCAGATAGTGTGCACTGTACCCGTTGGGTGTGAATTTACCCTTCCCCCACTGCCTGTTGATTTCCGTTGAGTTTTACTTCCGTGTGTGCACACATGTGTGATTGATTAGTTCCAATTGAGTATTGAGTGCATGTGGTGTTTTCTATTCTTGCGATACTTCGCTTAGAAGAACGGCCTCCATTTCCATCCAAGTTGTTACAAAAGATCACCATTTTTTTTTTTTTATGGCTGAGTAGAACTCCATGGTATACATATACCACATTTTATTAATCCACTCATGGATTGACAGGCACTTGGGTTATTTCCACGAGATGTGTACAATTCAGGTAGCATTTTCTCTTCTCCAAAGCTGTTATCCAATTGACTGTGCCCCGCCCGTACGATCAGTGGCATCCTTGAAATTAGGAAACAGGGCAGGAGACACTTGCAGTTTGCAAAGAACCGTGCAGGTGTGGAAGG
Source organism: Microcebus murinus (assembly GCF_040939455.1). NCBI lineage: Eukaryota > Metazoa > Chordata > Mammalia > Primates > Cheirogaleidae > Microcebus > Microcebus murinus. Next base: position 88,427,751 of record NC_134111.1, on the reverse strand, counting down.
GAGCGAGGTCTGTGAGCTGCTGTCCTGGCTGGCAAGCTGACGGTGGCCGGGCTGATGTCTGTGCCGGCCTGTGATGTCTGTGGGGGTCTCTGATGTCTGTGTGGGTTTGAGTGTGGCCCCAGCCCCAGAACTCTCATCTTGGGCCTGGTTCTGCCTCCCTCCCGCCCCCAGCCTGCTGTCACGAGTCCCAGTGGCTGGCACAGTCCTCAGCAGTTCCTGAGACCTTTGGCTCCTTGGGTTTTCCCATTGCTCTTAGATTATTTTCCCACGCATCCTTCCTGTGTTACTGTGCTAGCACAGCTCAGGGTCAAAGACTTCTGTCCCTTCAAGTGCTCATTTAGGGACAGAAACCCTCAGTGGTGAGTGAGGGGTGGGGTGGGCAGCTTCCCCCTGGGTGTAATTTCTGGAAAAACACATGGACTTGAATCCCAGTAAAATCATAGCCCTCTTATACCTCCAGGATAGCAGCGGCTGGGCTGTTTTATAATTCTCTGTTTACATGCCTGTCTCCCCCACTGGGCCACAAATTTCCCTCCCGGGCAGGGGCCGTTCTCATGCCTCTCTGTCTTAGGAGGAGCTGGGAGCCTGGCTGTGAGGGGGCTCAGTGAATGCTCTGTCTCTCCTCCCTTGCCCCTCCCGCTGCCACCAGAACCTTGACCACAGACCACAGCCCTTTTTCCTTGACCAGCTTCTAGGAAGTTCCTAGAAGTTCTGTTCTCTGTGCCATCGGCACAAATGTCCCTTCTCCAGGCCGGGGAGAGGGGTGGGGTTTTCCTGCTCATTGCATCTCCGGAGAAGGCGACTCTGGGGCCTACATTCCAAACGGCCTGCTGCACACCTCCTTGTACAGAGGGGCGCCCGCCCAGGTCATCCAGGCCAGGTCTCGGCAGCATCCGACCCCCCACTCCCCCACGCCTCCCTCTCACTCCCTTGGCCTCTCTCTTCTGCTCCCTGCCTGGCTTCTTACTGCCCTGGCAACCGCCTCTTCCAGGCTGTACTCCTGGGCTGCAGCCCTGCCCCTCTTCCCTTCCTCTCCCTGGCTTTTGGACAATGAGGCCACAGCACAGCACGTCGTGGCACAAGTCACCCTCTGACCTGCTTTTTCCATTTGGCCATGGTGCCCTCTGCCTAGCCAACTGGTCTCCTTGCTGTTCTCCCACCCCCGGCATCTTCTGTTCCTACCCACCTCAGAGGCCATGCCCCCCACAAAACCCTTCCTGTGGCCTTCACCTGGGAAAGGTGGTGTGGTCTTGGGCAGGGCCAAGGCTTTCCGCACTGCCAGAGCAGAGCTTGGTTCAATTTGTATTATTTGCTGGTTGTATGACCTTAGGCTGAGAATATGACCTCTTGGTGCCTCATTTCCTCGTCTGTAAAATGGGCTGATAGCTCCTAGCTCTAAGTGTGTAGTATTGAGTGAAAGTACACCTGAACGTGGTTGTCTCTGGCTGGAGCATGGGCTTTGAGGTGAGAGGTGAGAAATGGGACTGGAGAGGGAAACACAGCCAGGTCCCCAAGGGCCGTGACAGCCATATTAGGGCATTTGGACTTTATCCCACAGAGCTGGGAGCCATGCAAGGCCTTGAGGCAGAGCAGCGACACTGCTGGGTGTGCATTTTAGAAATAGCTCCCTGGCTGCCAAGTAGAAAATAGGGTGGAGGGAGCAAGACTGAGGGCAAGGAGACCTGTTTTGGGAGGCTGTTGCAGTAATCGCTCTGATTTGGAGGACTGGGGCGGGGCTGGTGTGTGGCTAGGAGAGGTATTTAGAGAGAGGAGGGGTTGTCAGGCTTGGTGGAGGGAGGGAAAGAGCAGTGAATGAGGATGCCCAAGTTTCTGGCTTGAACAACTTTGGGTGGCCAGGGAGTGGGGGTAGGGAGATGGGTAGGGGAGGATGGAGGGGGTGGGGGTGGGGTTGGGGGAGTACGACAGGGGGCCAGGAGGTAGCCGAGTGGGGCACGACCATGAGTCCAGGATGCTGGTGGGGGTCGAGCCCTGGCCCAGCCATGCCCTCTGACCCCTCCAGTCCACCGTTGTCTTCTGGTTACTGTGCTGTCCCTGTCACTCTCTGGCTTGCTGTCTTGTGCTCCTGGGCTGGTGCACAGTAGTGCTCCTCGCAGGTTTGCTGAGCCCAGCACCCCTGACCCTCCTGCTCACCGGCATTTGCTCCTAACCAGCCTCACCTCTCCCAGCCTCGCTGAGCGTGGGTGTGGGTGAGTGCGGCCCCTGAGCTGGGCCCTTGGGGTCTCAGCTGGGGTTCCCCAGCGGCCAATCTGGGTGTCGCCATTTGCCGTTTTCCAGGCGGCTCTGAAGGGGACCACCTTCAGTAGGGAGGCCTGCTGGTCCCACAGCTGGGCCAGCTAGTCCCTCCTCCGCCCCACTGCTGTCAGGGCCTTCTGGGTCCCGCATTCCGCAGACTCCTGAAGGGTCAGGCACACCCGCGCTCCCCTACTCGTCAGGGTCGGATGCTTAGTGGCCCTTGTGTTGGGTCGACTGCTCTGTGTGTGGGCGTGGGTGTGGGTAGAGGTCAGGGGGCTGTTGCTTGGAGAGGAACCGCCCTGTCTGGAACGCCCATCTTGAGTGCTCTGTAGGACCTAGCACCGGGCAGTGGGCCGGGTGGCCAGTGAGTGGGACTGAGAAGAAGGTTCTGAGACACGAGGAGGAACTGGGAGAAGCAGAGGCTGCTTGAGCTTTGGGGGCAGGTTGGTTGGCTCAGTGGTCCAAGAGAACAGTGACCCAGGAAGATTTGGGGGAGCAGGTGGCAGCTAAGGCCTTGGGGACAGTGCCCAGAGTCAGCCCTCTGGGGCTCCCCTGTGTCCTCTCTGCCTCACGTTCTGAGCCTCAGCTTGTACTGGGTTTGGGGAACGGGCCAGGCTCTGGAGGGGGACTCGGCGCTGGGACATGAGCCCCCTGGCTCGAGGTGTCGCTAGGAACAGGCCCTTTCTTGCCTCCAGGAACTCGATGCACTTCCTTTCCTGGTCCTAGCAGAACTCTATATAAGGGAAGGAAACAGCCTGGCGGGCCGGGGAACCCGAGCCCAGAGTGGCTGGACGAGCCCTGGAGAGGGGAGTGCGGTGGGGAGGGCACAGGCCTGGGTGGCGATGGAGCCTGGGCAGTGGCCATGTCCTCCCCGGGACCCGTCCTGCCCAGGGCCTGGAGCTCAGCCTGGGAGGCTGGTGTCTTCGAGCCCTGCTGGGGTAGGCTTCGTCCTCAAGCCCTGCCCCGCAGCCTTGCCACTTTTGTGGCTCCCAGTGTGTTGAACACCCTCAGGCCTGGAGGATCCTGCCTCCTACCTGGCTTCCAGGACTGCTTTCCAGGACTGCTTTCCGCTCAGCAGTGCCTCGCAGGCAAGGATCCTAGCAACTACCGCGTCTGTGTCTACGACTACTACTGGCTGTTCCACTTTGGGAAAGTTGCTTAACTTCTCTGAGCCTATTTACCTCGAAAACTCGTCAATAAGATTAAATAAAATAATGGATATAAAAGCACCCAGCTCAGGGGCACACAGTGGGTGCTGCACAAACCCCAGTTTCCTTCCCTTCCATGTGCCTTTTGGTGTCATTCGAGGCGGGTGCCTGGAATTGCCGGGGCAGGGATGTGAGGTAGGTGTCAGCAGTAACTTCTCTGGAAACAACTTGCGTGTCCCTAGACGGATGAACGGATAAACACAAGGTGATGCGATCCAGTATTCAGCCTCAAAAAGGAAGGGCATTCCGATACAGCTACGACATCAGTGAGTCTTGAAAACATCACGCTAAGTGTGTTAGTCTGCTGGGGCTGCCATGACCAAATGCCACATGCTGGGTGGCTTAAACGACAGAAGTGTGTTTTCTTACAGTTCTGGAGGCTGGAAGTTTGCGATCAAGGTGTCAGCAGGGTTGGTTCTTCTGACACCAACCTGTCCTTGGCTTGGAGCTGGCTGTCTTGGCCTTGTGTCTTCACGTGGTCTTCCCTGTGTACCTTTCTGTGTCCTAATTTCTTCTTCCTGCAAGGACACCAGTCAGATGGGACCAGGGCCCTTAATGACCTCATTTTAACTTAACGGCCTCTTTAAAGACCCTATTTCCAAATACAGTCACATTCTGAGGTGCTAGGGGTTAGGGCTTCAACGTATGAATTTGAGGGAGAGACATAGTTCAGTCCATAACACTAAGTGACATAAGCCAGACACAAAAAACCAAATATTATGTGACTTCTTACATGAGGTATCTAGAGTAGGCAAACTCATGGAGACCAAGAGTAGATTAGAGGTTCCCAGGGCTTGCGGGGGTGGGAGGGAGGAGGGGAAATGGGGTATTATTATTTAATGGATGTGGGGTTTGTTTGGGATGATGAAAAAGTTCTAGAAATGGATAGTGGCGATGGTTGTATTATATTGTGAATATACTTATTGCCGCTGCATACACTTAGAAATGGTTAAAATGGTAAATTTTATGTTATGTACATTTTACCACAATTAAAAAAAAAGAGAGACTAGCAAGAAATAAGGAAAAAAACCCAACTTTCCCACTCAGTGTTGTATGAAATGCTGGACTCGCAGACGCACGAGGCACTCGTTTTGCTGGGGGCAGGGCTGCCGGTCCCGCCCGAGACCAGGTGGGCAGGGATGTGGGGGGCTCCCCTGGGGACCCGGGCAAGCTTAGCAGCTTGGGATTTTATGTAACTGAGGCTGAGACATAAGGTCTTCCTTGGAGCCCCAGGGACAGGAGTGTCACCCAGTTGGGGCCCAGGTCCTACCACCTGCAGCGCACAGAGGCGACAGGGGCCGTGGTAGGCAGGCGCCTGGGTTTTCTCTCGTTCTGCAAAGAGCAGTGCCGGAGCCCATAGCCCAGACTCCGCCTGCAGCTCCCCTCTTCCCAGCAGGAGCCGATTATAAACCCCAAAGACACAATCCTGAATGCCATGATCCCGAATATTGAAATCCTGAAAGGTCAAAATTCAGAAAATATAATTCTGGGGAAAATAATGAATAATTTCTTTAAAGATATTTATTTACATTTTAAAAAAGGGATTTAGTTTAGAAACATATAAAGATACGCCATAGGACTCAAGCCACTTCACACAATAAAATAAGCAATAAAACATACATAGTTTTGCAAGCATAATCACTCAGGTATACTGACAGCAGTCACACGAGTATAATGGCTATGAGCAAATGAGCCATGTCCATAAAGAAATAGGACAAAAAGGGAGCTGTGTAAGTGCATATCAGTCTGGTTGGTAATGCGTGCACCCAGCTTTAAACTGCAGTCATCAGAAATACTGTGATAGACAACGTAAGTCTTCTGTTCAGATTGATCAAAAAATGGTGATGAGTGAGCTCCATGTCACCAGCACACCAGTTGCCCAAAGAGCCAAGACCTCAAGAAATTTTATTTTTCACAAATGCAGAGGTTATGATCTAAACCCCTTCCCAGCTGCTAGACCCAGGGCAAGAGTCCTGGCCTCTTGGAGCAGTTTCTATTTTTTGATCTGTGAGATGAGAGCGATTTGCTGACTTGGCAGGCTTGGAGGGTCTCCGAAAGATCAGTCACATGACGGCATTAGCCCCAGTGCCTGGTGCATAGTAGGCGCTTAGCAAATGGCAGTGATTTTCACCAAGTGTCTCCTTTCCTCAGGCCTCGAGTCACTTCCATTCCTTCAACAGACATTTAGTGTGCACCTACTGTGTGCTGGCTCTGTGTTGGGACTAGTGTGATGAATAGGACATGCTTCCTGCCCTCAGGGCACTTGTTCTGTAGAGAGGGAAACGGTTATAGACAAGGAAGCACACACATGTGTACTTACAAATCGTAAATCGGTCTGTGAAGGCTGTGAGGGAAGAGAGATGGGGACAGGAGAGAGAATTGTGTGTGTATCTGTGTGTGTATGAGTGTGTGTGTGAGTGAGAGAGAGAGAAATCTAAGGGGTCAGGGCGGGCCTCTCTGGGGTGGTGGGATTTAGGCAAAGCCGGAAGGGCAGGAGGACACAGCTATGCAGACAGCTGGAAGAGGAGCGTTCCGGGCAGAGGGAACAGCCTGTGCAAAGGCCCTGAGGAAGAACAGAGCTAAGTGTCGGGCACTAGGTCCTGGCCAAGGGGGTCAGGCACAGAGTGAAGGCTGAGAGGAGGGCAGGGACTAGGTCACACAGGGACCTCCCTGCCAGGGTCACCTGCTGTCCAGCGCTGTTAGACCTGCTCATCTTGGGGGAGTGTCCACAGTGTGCCCTGCTGTTTGCATTGTGCCCAGGGACCTTCGAAGTTGAGACAATATTGATGAGGGTTGCTGACGAGTGCCAGGCATTGCCCGTGGTCTGGGTGGCTAACACTGCCACCTCCCTGCAGCACCCTCAAGTCACCATCTCATAGGCTTGCGAGCTAGATGCTCTACTGCGGTGCCAGGCACGTCTTTCCCCTTCCTGTGCCTTAGTCTCCTCATCTGTGAAATGGGGACAATAGCTCCCAAGGAGTCTGAGCAAAGGGCTTGGGACGTAGCTAAGCTTCGGTTAGTGTGAGCAAAGCGCCAAGTCCAGACGTGCGGCTCACTCAGGCCGTGAGCAGTCTGTCGCTGTCGCTGTCGCTGTCGCTGTCGCTGGCTCTGTGGAAGTCGTGCCGACGGGAGAGCCAGCGTGGCCCAGAGGGCGAGGGCCCGTCTCCGGAGCCGGACTGCGGGTGTGTCCCCCGTCTCCTCTCGGCCAGCTCATTGACCTCTACGCGCCTCCATCTCCTCATCCACAAAATGGGGACAATAATTACAACGTTCAGGGTTGTTCTGAGAATTAAATGACTTTATTCACACAAAGTGCTGACAACAGTGCCTGGTGCAGAGCAGATGCGATGGGAGTATTTGGGGCTGCAACGTTATTATTATTGTTATATTATTCAGAGTGGAAAGACTGAGCACAAAGCCCTCTTACTCCCAGTGTCTAGATGGTCACTGAGGTGTGCTGGGGAAAGGGGCTTGCCCACGGCTGCCTTTCTGGGCTCAGTCCTGCGCTACCAGCCCTGGATGTGAACCGACGGCAGGGCTGGCACCGAGAGCCCCTGCAGACCCCCAGCGTCTGCCCCTCTGTGGAGGGAAGCTTTCTTGCTTGGGCCCCCAGGGACAATGGGGGCGGTCCCTGCAGACACCAGGACTGCGGGGCCACAGGGCACGTGCCACAGGGTGGCAGGGGGCCCTGGTTCTCCCTGGCACATTCCAGGCTCCTGAGAGGGTGGCCAGGGGCCAGGGTGCCGGAGGGAAGAAGACAGCCTTTTAAGGAAACATTTCTCTGCTTAAAAAAAAAGAGAGACACAAGAAACACTGAAGCACACAACAAAGTCAGTGGGCCCGCGGCGGGCCTGGAATGCATAGCTGTGGGCGGAGGGGGCAGAGGCCGTGGGGGGCAGCAGCCCCGAGGGGCACCTGGGCCTCAGGCCCTCAGGTGGGGGCTAGGCAGCTCCCCAGCAGATCCAGGTTCTTAGGGGCTGCCTGGTCAGCACACCTGGTCCTCCCTCTTTCCACTGCCTTGGGCTGGGTCTGGGAGAGAGACCCTCCCATCTGTCTCAGAGGACACCTGTCTGTGCTGCCCTGCCTCGCTCTCACCTCCTGTAACTGAGTGCACGGGTGGAGGGGGCTGTGGCAGAGGCCCCTCCTCTTGCAGCTGGGCCCTGCGTTCGGGTTCCCTGCCCTGCCCGGCTCCAGCTCAGAAGAAATGAACACAGCAAGGCTCTGTCCTGGGCATGCTGCCCGCTCCCTGCCAGGACGTGAGGGTCCCATGTGATGGGGTGAGCTGGAAGAGGGCACCCGGGGGACCTGGCCCATGCCGTTGAAACCTAACACCCCCCAGAGTGGGGTTTGGGGCTATGCTGGGCAGGGACAGTCCCCTATGGCTGAGACCTTGACCCATGGGCAGGGCAGGCAGGGAGCCCTGCAGGCCACAGCCAGCTCTGGGCCCTGACCTTCCCTTCCCTCCCCATCTGCTTCCCTGACACTCTCCATCCCACCCTTGGGCCCTGTCCCTGCAGAGGCCTTTTCTAAAATAGTTGCTCATAGCCCTGTGCCTGTGTGTATCAAGAGCCCTGGGAGCGGTAGTCCCTATTTACCCATTATCCTGAGAGTTGGGCCATGAATGGTAAGGTCCCCTCCACATCCGGACTTGGGATTATACTGCCTGGATTCAAATCCCAGCCACTATCAGCTGTGTGACCTTGTGCCAGTTGTTTAACCTCTCTGTGCCCCCTGCACCTCAGCGGGGCATACAACAAGTAGTCCCCACCTTACTGGGTTGTTGAAAGGATTAAATGAGTCAGCACGGGTAAAGCATTTATAATAATACCTGTCATGGTGTACATATACGACAGGTGTTGGATGTTATTGTTGGGTTTTTTGGTCCCATGTGATTCTCCCAGCAGTCCTGGAATTCTGTTGAGTAAAGGGTGATAAATGCTAAGACTGCTTGGGCCTCTTTGCTGGAGAAAGAGTTGGGCAGGGAGCCTGTGCCATGAGTGGGTCTGGAACCCAGGGCCGCTAACTCCCAACTGCGTCACCCCAGAGCATGGGGCACTGTCACGTGGGCTGGGCGCCAGTGTCCTCCTCCAGGCTGGGGTGTCAAGCCCGGGGCGCCCTGGGGCTGTTGGGACAACAGCACGAGCAGGAGGAGATGAGGCTCAGCTGGGCTGACTGTGGGCTTGCGCCATCACCGGCTCCTCCCAGGTGGTGGGCAGGGAGGGGCTGCCCAGTGTCGGGGGGGGCCCCCCCTTTGGCCGTCCATGGCCTGTGCCCAGACACCCTCCTGCCCGAGGGAGAGCCTCCCTCCCTGTGCCCTGGGTGGGCTCCTTGCCTGGTGTTCAGGTCGGGGACTGGAGCCAGGGCTGAGGACTGAGCTCCAAGAAAAACGTGTCCCGGCTAGAAAAAAGGAGCACATTGAGTCTCTGATAAATGCCCCTGCTAATTGTCAGGGTAATGGCTTGGCTGCCAGGCCTGGCCAGGGGAATGTTATCTCAGGGAGGGGAGCGAGCGGTCCAGCCCTCCCTCCCTTCCTCTCCTCTCCTCTCTCCCTCGCCCCCAGCCCTGTCTGGAGGCCCAGGTTGCCATCTCCTCCTCCAGACCAAAGAGGGAGATGAAACCGACGAAGGTCATAGCACGCCCATAGCGGGCACTGCTGCCCCTCAGAGCCCTTTGCATATATGCGCGACGCTGCTGGCTTCCTTTGGAAGAGCTGGCAGGGGCCCCTCCGCCTGTTTCCTGCACGCTCCGGGAAGCGCTGCCAGGGCCGCTGGGGGCCTCTGCAGCTCCGACCTCTGGGTGAGAGCCCTTGGCATCCGGGAGAACGGAGGAGGCGACTTTCCTTGTTCTAGAGGTTTTCATCTCGGTTTTTAAAAATGTAAACCAAATTTTACCGTAGTGTAGAGAATTCAGAAAATTGAGCAAAAAATAAAAATCCTCTTTCTCGTTCGCTTGCCCCGCTAGTATTAAAGTGCTGGTGTCTGACCTCCAGCGCCCCGTGTCTGCGTACTGCTCAGGAACTGTGGTCGTGCCGCGAGTTTCACTTCTCCGTTCTGCGCCCCTCCCTTCCCAGGCGTCGTTGCCCGAGCGTGCCCCCTGTCCCCAGTCTTCTGCAGAACCCTCAAACTGGACAGTGTCAGCGTGCGCCACTGAGGGAGGGCGGGATATGGGGTGGCTTTGAGGAGAAATGCTCACCTGCCCTTTCTCTGTTCCTCCCACAGGTGGCCGCCCCCTGCGTTCCTCCATCCAGCCATGAGATGGTGGTGAGTGACAGCCCCCCTTACCCTGCCAGCTGCGCCCCCCTTTCCGCAGCCCCCCAGCTCCCCACTGGAGCTTTCTTTAGGCGGAGTATGGCGTTGGGCAATGAGGTGGGAGGAGGAGGGTCGACCTCCCTAGGCCGAAGCTGGACCGGGAGGAAATGAGTCATGAGGCCCCTTCTGATGAGATGCAGGGCCTGCTATTTCCAACCTTGAGACTTGAGTCCTTGGAAAAACCCATAAAAGGGCATCTCGTGTGTCTCCAGGCCTGGCCAGGTGCCTGCTGTCCCAGGGCTCAGAGGACCAGGGGCTGCTGTGGCATCTCCTTCCGCCCGCCAGTCCTGGGTCAGGCACCTTTCAGCTGGGGGCAGGGAGTGGATGGCATGACTCAGAGTCCCCCCACCTGGGCGGTTTCTCACACTCACGTGGCCTCTGTTCGGCCTTCAAGCTCCTTGGCTTGACCTGCTTTTCTGCTGTCCTTCCGTTTCCCCCACTCCTCTTCCCCATCAGCCTGGACGGGGCGGCCCCCTGTGAGTTGTGGAGAGGGCCCTGCTCCAGGCTGGGCTGGTTTGGGGTATTGGATGCTCCTCCTCGCCCCTCACCACCTCCCCTGTCAGAGGTCCTGCTGCTCCCTGCTGGAGGCGGGCAGGGCCCTGGGGCTGCAGAGGAAGGGGCTGCATGTGTACACGTGTGCGCGTGTGCACGTGTGTGTGCGTGTGTGGACGGGCATGTGGGATGTGTCACGGAAGGGCGCCATGTAGGTGCGATGGATGGTTTGGCGGGAGGTGCTTGTGGCGATACTGATGTGGGCAGGGTCTAGGGACGAGGGCTCTCCTGGAGCCCAGGCAGCACTGGGTGCGCATGCACCTATGTGGTGCCTTGCTCAGTCAGGCCACCTGGCCCCTTATTCTGCTCCAGCACCCACGTGCCCTGTGACAATGGGTCAGTCCCATCCTCTTGCTCTCTGGATCTCAGTTTCCCTTTCTGTCAAAGAGAGGGGCTGGACTAGGTGCTCCAAAGGTCCCCTCAGTGCTCATAAATATCCCCTGGCCCTCCCTCCCTGTTTGGTGTGGCGATGGAATGACATTAGCACACGGAAGTGCTCCGGGCTCTCGGTGTCACTGCTCCCTGCACTGGCTCAGGCCCTGCCGGGCTGTTTACCTTCTTTGCAGTGGCCCCTCTGCCCCTGGTCTCGCCAGGGTCAGACCCTCCTGGGCCTCAGTGCTGCTCCAGCTGTGGAGCGTTATTCTCAGAGAGCCCAGTCAAGGGTCATCTGACAGCAGCGGGTGTGGGGGGCGGGGTGCTGTGGGGAGAGGGGACAGAGAGCAGCCTGGCTTGGAACTGCCAGAGAAGAATCACTCTTGGCTTGCAGAGGGACGCCAGGGGAGCCTGAGGCGGGCGGGTGGGGAGGGGTGAATGCTATCTCTCATGGTCCCCGCTGAACTACCACCTTGTGGCTGAGGACAGAATGTCCTTGGCTGCCTTGGGAGGCTGGGGGCCCAGGGTTTAGGGACCACCACGCAGAAGCCAGATGTCTGGCTGCTGGGAGTCTCGTGAGCTTTGTTTACATGAGGAGGGGTCAGAGGTTGGGACAGAAGGGAATAGGTTGGCATTCCAGCGGGAGGGACGGCAGACGGAATCCACAAGGGACGCCTGCCTGAGAGGGGTTCGAGAGAGAATCTTCGAGAGTCTCTGTGATGTGCCCCATCTGTGCAGGGGCTCTGCCCTTTCGGGGAGGGCGGGTCAGCCACCTGGGTGTAGAGGGGCCTGGCGAGGCCAGGCTGTGCTCCCAGAGGCTCCCCTACCTGAGTCAGAACTTCCCCCACAGCAGAGAGCGGGGAGTTACACTGCCTCCCTCTGGGACCTGGCTCCCCAGCCCCGCTGTGTGGCCTTGCAGCATGGCTTAATCTCTCTGGACCGCAGGTTCCCTTCTTCAGAATGGGACTTAGTAATAGCACCTACCCTGCAAGGTTGTTCAAAGAATAAAATGAGCAAGTTAATTCATTTAATTTATCTGTTTTCAAAACCCCTGTTTCAAATGCCTGTCCCTCTTACTTAGAGCAAAAGCCCAGTTTCTCCCATTGGCCTACACAGCCCTACATGACAAGTTTCTTCTGTTACCTCATCTCCTTCTCCTCTACCTCTCTCTCATCATCTTTCTCTCTCCTCCATTCTCTCCCACCTCACTCACTCTGTCTCAGCCACCCGGCCTCTCGCTGTTCCTTGACCATACCCGGCACGATGCCTCTGGGCCTTTGCACTTGCTGTTCCCTCTGCCTGGAATGCTCTTCCCACAGGTACCAGCAAGGCTCGCTCCTGCCCCAGTCTTTGCTCAGGGGTCAGCGTTTCCCTTCCCCCAGCAACTCTGTCTCTTTTCCCTGCTGTCATTACCCCTTAGCACACGCCACCCTCTGACGCACGGTGCAGTTTGCTATTTATCCCGTCTGAGGGGCTTTGCCCAGGCCAGCATGCAGACTCTAGGAGGACAAGGGATTTTCCCTGTTGTGTTTGTTGCTGTATCTCCACCGTCTCGCACACAGTAGGTGCTCTATCCTCTTCCAGTTTATCGAGTGACTGGAAGCAAGCCATTCAGCCGGGAGTCTGGCACAGGGTCGGCCCAGTAAACAGGACTGGTTTGCCGATGGCATGGCAGTTGAGATCTGTGGGTGGGAGTCTATGGGGGGCGGCTGCCTTCAGCTGGAAGCTCTGTTGCTGTCCCCAGGGAGTGGGAAAGTGGCCCGGGGGGAAACCGGAGAAAGTTTGGCTTCCCCTGAGAGCGCTCAGCACCTGTTTCCTCACGGGCGGGCGAGGCGAGGGCTTTGAACAGGTTCACAAGAGGGAGGAAAGGGCGGGTTTGTATTTTTCCTTCCTTTTCCATTCTCTGCCTGCCCTTCAGCCTCTGCAGCGCTGGTCCCCAGCCTCCCTGCCCCTGCCTGTCCCTCCCACGGTGTGTCTGTCTGTCTGTCTGTCGTGTTTTCCCCATAGCTCCCTTTGGCTGCAGCTCTCCCTCCGGCCTTCCCACTGCTCTCGCTTGAATCCCAGCCCAGTGGTATTCAGACTCCTCGTCTTGGACCCAGACTTTCTGCCCAGCTTCGGGCCCTGCCGGCCAAACACATTTTCCAGCCTGTGCCTGGGCCAGCCAGGGCAGAGTGGCTTAATCTTCAACCCGTGTTTTTGTCTTACTCAACAGATGTTGCCCAAGGCCTTGGGTAGCAGGGTCTTGGGGTCACCGCCCTGCTGTGGGTGCACTGGCGGGGCGGGGTGGAGAGCGGAGAGGGCTTGCTTGCCATGGACACCCCTGATCCTTGCAAAGAGCTGAAGCAGCTTTTCTCAACTTCTGAAAAATGAGTCAAGGGAATTTCCTGAGGGTGACAGCCACATGGAGTGGCCGTCAAGGTCGGCCGGACGCAGGCCTTCTCCACACACAGCCCGGAGCCCTGGAGACCTGGGCTGGGGGAGAAACGGCGCGCACGCTGCTTCTCCTTGCACGGGCCGTCCCAGCCAGGGGCTCGGAATGTCCTCGCAGAGTGACTTGGAGGTCTGGAGGTCAGGTGGGGGGTCTGGAGGGAGGAGGTGAGGGGAGAAGGGGACCGCCAGGCTGCTTTCACCCATACCAGTAATAACAGCAACAGTGAGAGGGTCACCCTGTAATGGGACTTTGTATCTGCCAAGCTTTGTTTTGAAAGCTTCACGAAAGTACACTCATTTAATCCTGATGACAGCATAATGACAAGGTGCCATGAGCCTCCCCAATGTCACAGATGAGTAGCTGAGGCTGAAGGCCACAGAGCTACTGAAAGGGGGAGCTGGGATTCCGACACAGTGGTTTGGGACAACCACTAATAATGACAAACGTTGCTGTTACTTGCATAGCACATACAGTTTTCAAAGCCCTTTTCATGACACTGGGCCATCAGGGACCCGCAGTGGCTTTTGCAGGATCCTGGGCAGGCCCGAGTCTATTCTGGGTAGGCAAGAGGGGTAGATTATGTTGTGGAGCAAACTGGGGCTCAGAAAAGCTGGGTGGCCTGCTCACAGCCGTGTAGCCAGCAGCTGGCAGGCTGGGGCAGGAGCGGATTCCTAGTCTGCCTGCTCCCCGGGGTGCCCTGGGCACTTGATCCTGATGTGAGTCCCTGGCGTTTGCAGGTGGCAGGCTTCTCTTGGGCCCCTCTTTCTAAACAGCTGGCTTCTCTCTTTGCCGGTGGGCCTGGGATTTGTGGAGGGTCTGTCCATCCATCTCACCCTCTGGTCATGCCACCAGTAACTCTCTGCTGGGCGCCTGCTGTGTACCTACCCTACACGTTCTACGTGCTGGGGCTGCAGGTTCTTTTATTCCGGAGTCGTCAGGGTTTCCTGAAGGCAGGCGGGCATGGAGTACGCCTGGAGCCACAGGGCGGGGAGGACTTTAGATATCATCTGGCCCAATCCTGCTCTTTTGCAGATAAGGAAACAGGCCCTGAGATTTTAAAATGACTCTCCCAAGGTCTCCCAGTATCGGATATGGGGCTGGAAGGCACCGGCTGTGTCACGGACGCAGGGAAGGGTGTGATACGAACTGGTACCAGAGGAAGCACAGACTCAGCCCTGTCCTGCTGTCTTGCTCTCTGTCAAGCAGAGTGATGACTGGTCGCTGTAGCGACTTTGCACTCCAGCCTGATGCATCACTCAGCCCAGGGAACTGGGCAGGCCGCCGGTGGCCATCTTTGAGAAATCCTGAAAAATGGCTGATTTTCAACGGGGAGGGGCAAACTCTGGGCGGTGCATTCCCCAGAGGATGCCCAGCATGGGAGGGAGGTTGGAAATTGCAGCTTGTGCAACCCCTAGGGCTGCCTAGTCCAGAGAGGGAACATGTGAGATGGGCGCAGAATGGGAACGAGACTATGTTGACACGGGAGGTGGAGGTTGTCACAAAGAGGAGGGGACCTGGGTGTAAAGAAGCGCCTTCTAATACCTAAGACGGCTCGCTAGGGATGTTCTTTCATGGAACATCACGCACGCGCTGGCACCTCTCAGGGGCAAGGCACAGTGCTGATGGAAGACTCCCTCCTGGGGGAGCTGCCTGGGGGGCAGTCCTCAGAGCCCACCGAGGTCCTGCCCCTAGGCTGGGCTGTGAAGGCATAAGGTCTCTGAGGTCAAGGCATCCCTGAATGTGCTGAACACCTCCCTGTGGCCCCCACGGGGAGAGGCCCAAGTAGGGCGAAGGGCCCTGCCCTCCGGGACCCTGCTGTTTAGTGGCAAAGACAGAGAGAACTGTGCTATGGAAAGTAATTAGTGCCCGGCTCTGGGGTTCTGACCAGAGGTAGCCTTGGGGTCCAGGGGAGGAAGTGACCCGTTTGTGCCATGGTGGTTGGGGAAATCGGCCTGTTCCAAGTCCAGTTTAAGATCTGAGCAAATGGAAGAGAGGAGGGAAGAAGGAGAGAGGGCGTTCCAGAGGTGGCAGGGCTGAAACGGAGAGGGGCGGGGCCTTGGTACCAACTGCTGCTCTGACAGAGGCCCAGGGCAGTCTAGCGTAGATGTCTTGGGCTAGTTTGCTCCTGCTGGGGAGAAGAGGGGACAGAGCAATCTTGTGTTACCTGGGCTCGAACATACCCTCGGTGGCCCTGGCTGGGGCTGGTGGCAGGAGCGGCGAGAGTACGGGATGGAGGCTGGGATGAGCGTGGCATGTGTGGGCCCGAGCAGCTGTGGGCAGAGGCTGTGAGCCGGGCTGCAGAAGAGACGGCAAAGCAGCTGGGTGGGGGTGGGGGAGCCGAGGGGGAAGGACCAGATCATGGAGGAGTCTGGAGGCTGGATTGGGGAACTTGGACTTGATGCGCTAAGCACTGAGGCCATTCTGGGTCCCTGGGTGGAGGAGTGACCCAGAGCAGGGCGTTAGAACTGGGAGTCAGCTGCCAGCTGTGGGGTGGCTCGGCAGGGAGGGCTGCCAGAGGAGGGCAGGGCGATCCTGATGGGGCTGGAGGGGCTACGCAACCGCTGCTTATGAGAGGGGGCTGGGGGGGCGTGGAGGAAGGCCTCAGGAGCCCAGCCTTCCAGTGCCCTGGCGCAGGGGGGGAGGACAGCCACATCCAGTGGGGGCCACGGCAAGAGGGGGCGTGAAATATTCCAGCCTGGCCCGGGGCCAGGGCTGGTGAATGTGTGCAAGCCGGCCCTGGTGGGGGGTGTCCATGGTTGCCCAGCCTCAGCCAGGATTTGGGTGCTGGGCCCCTGGGGGTGAGTTGGGGGGAGGGGCTGAGGGCAGGAGTGAGCTTGCCAGTCCCCTCCCCTGGGGGGTGCAGGAAAAATCAGACATAACTTTCCACTTAATCACATCGGGCCTGTTCTTTTCCTCTGGTGGCCTCTGCCTGCCTGGGAGAGGATGTGGCCCCGGGAGCAACTGAGCCCATATGCTCGAGGTCCCAGGCTCCCGCTGCTGGCTTCCCCTGCCACGCCCCCTCCTGCCCCACCTGCTCAGCGCCCTCCCTCCAGCCCTGGCCCTGTGCTGCCACTTCCTCAGATGGAGGCTCAAGGTGCAGCTCACAGCCAGCTGGCCGCCCTCCCTGGAAACTAAGGCTCCTCATTTGCCAGGAGGGGTTCGAAGTGCTGCTTCTAGAGCCCTTGTGACAATTAAGCCAGGATGCCTTGGGAGGCGCAGAACATTAAGAAAGGGCCTCTCCGTTGTGTTTGTTATGATCTCTGTTGATACTTGGCCTTCAGGGGGCTGTGGGGATCATTAAAGGAGGCGCTATCACGAGCCATCTCCGCCAGCCACGCTCCCTCTAAGTGCCCCGTAAATGCCATTTCCCTGCCCTTCCCTCCTGCTCTCAGCCCCCTCCCTGCATCTGCGTATGGCCCTATTTTTGGAACAAGTGAGCCTGGAATAACTTTCTCCGGGTCCTGGGTCTGAGGCTCCCAGCTCCCTTTCTGTGGGCAGTGCTGCGGTGACCTCACGGTGCACTGCCATGGCGGTAGATGTGATGTCATGGGGTCTTTTTGGCCTAAAAAACTGCCTGGATTCCAGGCCTCCCAGGGGACTAGAGAGGGGAGAGCTGGGTGGAAGGGGGCAGGGTGTGAGGAATTTCTGGACGGAATGTTCCTCTGGAGGCTGAGGCTGCATTCTGCCCCCCCCCCCAGCCCTGAGCTCAGGCTTGGGCACCCCCCACTACCCTGCCATTTTCTTCCTCCAAACAGCAGCCTACAGAGACATTTTTCCCAGCCCACCCTCCTTGCAGGCCACCAACGTGTCCTACTGCATGAGCCTCTAGGCAGTCATCCCAGCCACCCCTCCCATCCTGGCCCCTCTTTGGGGCCGCACAATGGAGGAGGGTACAGGCTTGTGTAGAGGGGCCATGCTTGTCAGTTTTTGGAAAAAGAAAATTGAGGAAAGGATGTGCAGCTTCCCTGTCCACGCTGGGGCACACAACCCCTCAAATTCAGGCGGTTCTCTCTGTTGTCTGATCTTGGTCTCTCCTGCTGCAGCCCAGTTCCTGCTCTTCCTGTGGGAGTGCGGTGAGGAAGACTCTCCTGAGGCCTGGGGCACAGGGACCGCTATAGATAGCCGTCCCTTGTCAGAAAACTTGCTCCCGACAGGAGGGCAGTTGGTTCGGAGTGACAGGAGCTGATTAAAGGTCATTGCCAGGGAGAGGAGCCATAGCCTGGGGGCTGAGAGGAGCAAGGTTCAGACACCTGCTGACTGCCTGTGTAGCCTTGGGCAAGTCATTTAGTCTCTTGGGCCCTCAGTTTCCTCAACTGTAAAATGGGGTAATGCTCCCCCCAGCGTGGTTATGAGGATTGATGACAGGGAAAGCAAAGAGCCTGATGCTGTGTCCAGGGCCCTGCTAGCACCTAATGAGTAGTTGCTCTTGCACTCACTGTAGGAGGACGTGTCTCCAGGCCAGAGCAGGCACTGGAGTGGGGACAGTGAGGCTCCCGTGGTACAAGATCTGGGGGGGGGGGGCGCGTCGCTCTCGGGATTGTCAGGTGCACTCGCAGGGCCTGAGAGTGATGGCTGCTTACGTTTTGTGCCCAAAGTGCCGCACCCTGGTCCCTGCCTTGCCCCAGACACCCTAGTTTGGGACTCTAGGGCAGAGTGGCCCATGAAGAGCAGGGCTTGGCTCTTAGGAAGTGCTAGGTGGAAACCCTGCCACCTGCTCCCGAGCTGGAGTCTGAGTTGTCCTGCCCGGAGGGAAGGGGGATTCTGGAAGGATTGCAGAGTAGCTGCCCTCACTTTGGAAAGCCTGGGGACCATGCTCCAGGCCGGACGGAGGTGCTGTCCCTGTCTGGGCTCCACCTGCTCCCTCCTGCTGCTGCCAACTGAGGGGAAGGCCGAGAAGAGCCCACAGGAGGCGCCAGCTAACCCTGCCTGCGGGCCGGCTGCGGACCAAGGGCCTGGACAGTGGGCTCTACACACCTGGGAGCCAGCCCTTGTCTTGCCACACACCTTGCCATGAGGGGCTGAGCACGTCCATCAGACCTCTCTGTGCCTCAGTTTCCCACCTGTGAAACAAGTCCCTCAGAGCTGATGTTCTGGGGAATGGTGTGCAAGGATGTTGTGTTTGTGTGAATGTGTGTGTGTGTTGTGCGGGTGGGTGTAGAAAGGTCCTGACCAAACACTAAGCAAAGATGGTGGTCAGGGCTTTGGTTCCAGAGGGTCCCAGGGGTGCTGGCTGCATCATGTTGAGCATGGTGGGGCGTCGGGGAGACAGTGCGAGAGCTTGCTCGGTTACTCACTCGACAGGCATTTTTGGGGGGCCTACAGCGTGCCAGGCACTGTTCTGGGCTCTGAGGGGAAGATGGAACTTACATTTTGGTGGGAGAGACAGACTCAATGAGACAAGCAAGTGAATACATAGTGCGTTGGAGCATGGTGGGTTCTAAGGAGAAAAATAAGCCAGGGAAAGGGTAAAAGTGTGTGTGTGGGGGGGGGGGAGGATTTTGGGGCTGAAAGTACAGTGACAGTCAGGGCTGAGGGGGTCTGTGCCAGCCATCGGAGCTCTGGGGCTGCTGCCTCAGGTGGCCACAGCTCCCGGTGGCCCAGGGGGCTTCTCTATGGCCCCAGCCCAGCTGCCTCAAGGGACCCTGCCCTGATGTTACCAGTCCCTTGCCTTTTTCCTTCCAAGTATGCTGGCAGTGGTTGGGAGGCAGAGCAATAGGACTTCAGTCCCAGGAGAATGGGGGGCGGGGGAGGGCAGCATGCGTGCTGGGCTGTGTTTGCAAACTCCGCAGGATAACTCGGGTGTTTAGGTCAGGAGGGGTTTTGGAAATTTTTAGCTCCTCGGAAAGCATCTCAACCAGTAAGTTGAAGGCGTCTGATTGCTGGCAAGCATTGCCCTGTGGCAGGCCTCCAGCTGGCGCAGGGGAGGGCAGGGGCAAAGGGGATGGTGCTCAGATGATCGCTGGCAGGAAGAGAAAGTTTCTCTTACACTGCTGAGGCCTGTGGTTTCTAATATTGACTCCAGCTCCCTTGTCTGCACCCTGCCAGACCCAGGAGGGGTGGGGCAGGGTGGGCCAGAGGCGGCCCAGGCCTTGGGGACATGTGGGTGCCGCCCCAAGGGTGGAGCCAGTAAATAATAACGATCGCTCATATGCACTGAGAGCTTCCTGTGTACCAGGCACTGTCCTAAGTGCGTTATGTGCTTTATTTCATTTGATCCCCACCAAATAACCCTGTGCAGTCCCGTTGAGGAGCAGCAAGGACAGAGTGACCTGCTCAAGGTTGCACAGTAAGGTAGCAGCCGAGAGTCAGTGTGTGGACCTGCTGCCAAGGCCCGTTCGCTCAGCCCTGTGGCTCTCAGAGTGACCTGGGACCTGCATTACCTGGTAACCTGTAAGAAATGCACATTCTTGGGCCCCACCATAGGGTTCACTGACTTAGAACCTCTGGGGCAGGGCCAGGCACCGGCGTGGCAACAGTCCCCTGGTGGCTCTGATGCCCGAGCAAGCTTGAGACCACCTGGCTTTCTCTTTGCTGAGAGTGGAGGCCTGTTTGGAATCTTTACCTGGAGGAGGTGGAGGGGCTCTTTGGGGGCTGGAGCGAGCTTGGAGCAGGTACTTAGTCTCCAACACATCCATCCCACTCCATTTTGGTCCATTCATGGGAGGTTGGGTGGCCGACAGGTTGATTGTGAAGGCTTTGGGATTGGGAGATCTGGGTTTGCACCTCAGTTCTGCCAGGTAGGTGTTGTGCAGGAAGGCACCTGTGATCTGCTGCCACAGTCCCCTCCTCCCCCCAGGGGACCAGAGCTCTCAGAGGGCAGGCAGTGGGGCCATCCTGCCCAACCCAGGGTCTCCACCTGAGCCTGCCGGAGCCCTGGACAGGAAGAGACAGGCGGGGGATGGAGAGGGGTGGAGAGGGGCAGAGTGGGCTCACACTGCTGTAGAGCCCCCCCCTGCCAGGACGGGACCCTCCCAGCAGAGGGATGGGGGGGCTGGGTGGTTGTTGGAGGCTGAAGGGGGCTCCAAGAGCACAGGGCTCACTCCTCAGCCTGGGGCAGGGACCCCTGGGGATTTCCTGGTGGGCCATTTGCCCTCTGCCCAGTGGTCTGGGGCCTGGGAAGTGGGACTCCTGGAGACGAGTGGGTTAGGGGTCAGGATTGGGGCTGACTGGGGAGGGGGCAGAATGTGGATCTTTACTCCTCCTCCAGAGCCATCCTCGGGCTCCAGGTGGAGAGAGGAAGGTATACAGGGAGGGGGGAGTAGGAGGGGTGGGCCCATGTGCCTCCCCTACCCCCTTCTTTGGACTGGACCCCATCCCCAATCTACCATCCCAGGCTGCCTTGGCCCTGAACTGCTCCGGAAGTTCCATGCCCTGGAGGGAGGTCTGGCCTCAGCCTCCTGTCTTCCAGGCAGTCGGGTAGATGAGTCGGGCGTTTGCGGAGAGAGCACTGCTACCTTCGGCTCAGCCTGCGCTCCTCCTCCCTGTCCATCTTGGCCCACCTCTGCTCCCGGTGCCCAACCTTCCAGAGGTCATGGCGTCCACTCCCCTGTCTTCAGACACAAGCAGCTCATCCCTCAGGCTCGGGGCTGGGGCTGGGGGCAGACGCTGCGTGTTCTGAGACAAGACCCTAAGCCCTGTTTGTGCTCACCTGTGCAAAGGTTTGTTTCACCACCTTTCGTCGTGCTCACGTCCTTCTGCGCCACTCGAGGGCCCTGTGGCCACTTCGCTGAGTTGGAAGCGGAGCCCTGGAGACTGCTCCAGGGGCGGACCTGGGATAGGCAGTTTCTCCTCCTGTTAGGGGCCCGAGGAGCCCACCTTGCGAATACCTTTCCTGGGAAGCGCTTCTGGGGGTCTGGGCAGAGGAAGGACGGCCTCAGGGTGAGGCGCAGGATCCGTCAACAGTGGTTAATTGGTGCCCGCTGCACATAGACCACGGTCCCTGGAGAGGGAGTTTTCCAATGAGTTGATAAAAATGTTGCTTTGAATCTATTTTGGTTGAAGGTGGGACAGAAATCATAAGTAAAACAGTAGTTGGGGAAATAAGGTGTATATTCCCACAATGAGATGACACATACACCAAGGACCAGGTAAGTGGCAAAGACAGTGAAGCTGATTGGAGTTCAGAGAAGGGAGAGAGGTTCATCACTTGGCGGGGTGGTCAGGAAGGGCTTCGTGGAGGAGTAGACCCCTCCATTCAGGAGAAGGGGGGAAGCCATTCTGAAAGCCAGGGCGTGGATGTGGGAATAAGCTAGGAGGGCCTGGGGCCAGGTCTGATGGGGCCTTTGTGCCCTGATGCAGGGTGGCCTAAGGGCGGGCAGCCTGGAAAGCTGCTGGGTGCTAGGCTGCTCACCCCAAGGTGGTTTGGGGTCACTCATTTAACTTCTCCTTATCTGTAAACTGGGCTAAAAGGTTATAATGGTACCGACCTCCCTGGATACTTGTCGTGAACGAACAAGACAGTGTAAGTTGCTCCTTGTCACTTCTGGAGGGGTCTGAGGCTGAGTGAATTAACAAGAGGCACAGTGCCGGGCGCTGAGTGTGGGTCCTTGGGGGAAGCTTGCAGAACTGGATGGTTCTAGTGCTATTAAGATTGTTTTTCATTTTCCAAACTCTGTCGCCCATGAGGAGCCAGCTGGGTTATGTCTGAGTCTCGGGGGCATTCTGCCCATCACGGCCACCAGCCCTGGGGAGAGAGCCAGTCCCGGGGCTGTCTGCCCCGAGGCTCATGCTGTCTCTGCCTTTGTCCACAGCCCATCACCACGGAGACTGTACCAAAGAATGTAGTGGACACGGTGAGTGGTGGCGGGGGGGTGGGGTGGGGGGCGGGGCCGGGAACAGCCTGGGCAAGGAAGGAGGATGGAAAGTGGAGGCTGGATTTGGAGGAAAGTGAGCCTCTGTGGTTGGGGCATCCTTCTGGTAGAATTGGGGACCTTGTGGGGAAGCGGTAGTGCTAGTGACACCAGGCATCTGTCTCTGTGTGTTCAGGGATGGGTCGCTGAGGAGCTAGGCAGGGAGAGAGGAGGAGGCCAGTGGTTCGATGTGGGCTTTTTTATTAAATATGCAGAATGCGGGAAAGCTGGGCAGCTTTTTCCAAATATCTTTCTGACCTGCAGAGAGACGGACAGTTTTCTCAAGGCCGCATGGAAGAGGAGGGGAGTAAAGTGGTGGGTCCTGTAGGGGGGAAACTGAGGTTAGCCGCTGAGAGACGTCTCCTGGCAATGGCCAGCATGAAATCATGGGCTTGTAGTTGGAGGACCTGGGTTAAAATCCTAATTCTTTCTAGGTTCTAACTGTATAACTGTAGGCAAGACATGAGCCTGTCTGAGCCTCAGTTTTCTTATCTGCAAAATGGGAATAATAGTATCTCCCACAGGAATGGTCATGACATGCAAACAAGAGGGCTTGGCTACCTCTGAGGGGCTCTTAGTGGACAAAGAAATGTTAAACAGAAACCAGAGTTCCCTTCTAGGCCTTTCTGCCAACTTCTCCCTGCCCCTACCCCCCTTGACCAACCCGGCAGGTGGGAGGCCTGGGTGTCCTGTGATTATTTTCCTGACTCCCTCTTCTCTGTCCACAGGGAGAAGGAGCCTCTCGGGGTGGAAACACACGGAAAAGCCTGGAGGACGACGTAAGTTGGACGTTGGCGGGAGAAGGATGTGGCTGGCCCCTGGTGGCCAGGGGGAGCGGGTGGGAGGTGGGTTATGTCTCAGACCTGTCCAGTTCTGTGGGGCTCCCTTACCCCTCTCTAGTGGGCTGGGCAGGGTCGCTCGGCATGCGGGGCCGGATTGCAAGCAGGCCGTTGACTTAAGGGCTGGGCCTCGGTCTTGGCTTTGGCCTCCATCTGAGCTGGATCCAGAGCTCCTTCGTCCATGCCTTTGCCGGACCTCCATGCCCCCGGGTGGGGAGGGAGGAGAGAGGGCAGCTAGGAGCAGCTGCAGAAAGGGTAAGGAAGTGGGCGAAACCACAGCGAGAGGGACCAAGGGTGAGCCGGAGAAGGACCCCTGGGCTCTTAGGGGGTCATTAGACCCTGGGGAAGTTGCAGGGTCTGTTTCTCTGGAGACAGGAGTCTTTGGAAATGGCCAATGGCTCTGTGTGGCTTCCATGGCATTGGTTCAGGAAGAAGCTGGGAGGTGGGCTAGCCAGTCCCCCTGGCC
The DNA here is from genome assembly GCF_040939455.1 of Microcebus murinus. NCBI lineage: Eukaryota > Metazoa > Chordata > Mammalia > Primates > Cheirogaleidae > Microcebus > Microcebus murinus. Next base: position 88,404,473 of record NC_134111.1, on the reverse strand, counting down.
TCCTCCTGCCTGCATGTGGGGGCGGCAAATGGGCAACTTCCTTAAATATAAGGACCCCACAGAAGGTTACAGGGGCCTCTGCCAGGACCAGCGTTGAGCGTGCTTATGACTGGGCTCTTCTGCAAACCCCAGGGGCAGACCCCTGGCAAAGCGGCTTCCCCTTCTTCCCTGCTCTCTGCGACAGTGTGCCCTGGGCGGCCCCTCCATCCCCACCCGCCTGGTCCGCAGAGGAACAGGGAGTGGTTTTGGCGGTTGGCACAGGGGTGGGGGGAGCTGTTGAGGGCACGAGGCCCTATCATCTGACAGCTGCCTGACCCACGGCGGGCGGGGAGGGCCCTGGAGGGAGGTGCAGGGGGAGCGGAGGGGCAGCTCCTGCAGGCAGCCTCGCTCCTGTGGTGAGCCCACGGCCACTGTCGCGGCGCCCCGGGCAGCCCTGCACACCAGCCCTGCACAGTGGAGGCGTCCTGAGGGCCCCTCCAGGAGTGGCAGGGAGCATGCCTCTCAAAGTAGCGGGCAAGGCGCTGTTGAAGGTACGCCGGGGTTCCTGCGGGCACAGAGCACTCATGTCGGGGCGGGGGTCCTTGTCCGGGGTTGTGACATTTCTGGGGCTGGGGTACAGGGAAAACTGATTTTTTGCGTGCCTGCTACTGAGGATGAACTAGCTTAGGTCGCTCAAAGCACGTAATATGTGCTCAATAAATGTTAGCTATTCTTATTCCTGCTATTTTGACTAAGGGCCGGGGACTGGGCTGGGCATTTTTAGATCCTCATGGCACTCCTGTATGGCAGATGCTGTGACCCCATTGTATAGATGAGGAAACTGAGGCTTAGAGTTGCAGGATGACTCCAGGAATGCTGCTGCATCCTCTGGACCCGCTGCTTGGATCTGTTATCCAGGACTCCTAACCCTTGGCCGGGGGATAGTGATGGCGTGTGAACCAAGCCTTTCTAGCCAATGGTCTGAGCACACTTAGGAGTCAAGTTTTAGAGCTGCCTCCCCTGCTCCCTGCCTCATGTCCCCAGCCTGGGCCAGAAAGAACCCGTAAACTAGAGCCACAGCAAGAGAGAGTGAAGATAGACACCATGAAGAACTTTTGCCTGTAAGCGTGTGTATGACCTTGGTCGTAGGGAAGAAAGAGGTGGGTGTTTGGTTGTGACTGGAGGCTATTTGGTATTTTTAGAAGAAAGTTTTGGTGATCTGGGCTGAATGTGTCTGGGTGGCGAAGGGGGTGTCTTGTTTGGATATGGAAGGAGGGACGAGATGAGTTTTGGAAAGGTAAGCAGGTGAGCAGGTTCCACAATGGCCTGAGTACGGCAAAGGAAGGCTCCCGTCACCGGCCTCAGGTTGGGTGAGCCGGGTCACTGAGTCAGTCCCCTGCCCAGCCACTGGGCTGTTCTGCAGGCAACCCTAGTGAGGAGGACTTGTTTTCCAAGCAGCAGGGCTGCAGCCCTGGGCCTGCCGCTGCGGTAATGTGCCTGTTTGTCGAGCTGCTTTCCTGCCTCTGGCCCGCAGCCCAGGACTCACAGGCAGGAATGGCTGTTTTCCTTTGACAGGGTTGGCGTGTGGTGGAGTTTGTGCATGGTGTGCTGTGTCGCACTTTGTTTTGGAAAAATCCAGGCCGGTGGGCAGGAAGGAGAGAGGAAGGGGTGTGGCTGGAGGGGTTGGGATGGGGGGGGGGAGGTTGGCCGCAGCCCCCAGAGGAGATGTAGGAATGGGGCTGGGCCCCTGACGTAGGTTGGTCACCGGTCTCGGCTGCCTGACACGGCCCCTGGTGTTCTCTTACAGACCCTCCTCCCCACTGTGCCCCCCTGGGGACTTGGCCTCAGGAAACAGCTTTTCTTTTGGTCCAGAGCTGTTGTGTTTGGTCTGTGGACCTTAAAGGAAGGCAGGACTCTTCCCACAGAGGCTCGGCTCCAAACCAGCCGCACCCAAGGCCCGGCGGGGGTGGGGGTGGGGCGGGGCGCGAGGTGGCTGCTCCTTGTGGCATGGCGGTGAGGAAGGTGGCAAGTAACGGGACCTAGGGTCATAGACCCTGAGCCACCCAGGGATGTGTGAGTGATGATCCGTTCCTGCCTGCAGTGAGGACCAAGGCAAAAAGAGTTGGCTGAATCTGCAGCAGGAAGGATAAGGGCTAGATACCAGGAGGAACTTCCTGACAGTGAGAAAGTGAGACACTGTTTTTGGGGAGGCTGTGGACTCTCATTTCATGGTGTTCTTTCAGCAAAGGAGAGACTATGTTTTAGAGGTGAGGATAGGAGAGGGTTCGGTTTGATGTCTAGAGTGCTGAATTAAAAGTTCTATTACTGATCTTTCTTGGGAGGAGCTAGGAGGAAGTTCAAAGCCATGTTTCCTCTTGAATTCCCCAGAGAGGAAAAGAGTGGGATTAAGGCAGAGAGCTTATTTTTCTTTTTAAAATAAAGTTTGTAAAGTCTTGTAGTAGTTCTCACTAGGGGCTGTAAGTGGATTACGTAGGAAACCATTGAGCACTGTGCTCTATCCATTTTACAGATGGGTAAATGAGACTGAGCCTCTACTCCTCACAGGGCCTGTTGATGAGTATCATTGCCCATACAGTATAAGCTCTGTGAGGTTAGGGACTTCACCTCCTTGGTCCCCTGGTGCCTAGAACGTGACCAGGCACACAGCCGGCGGCACTTGGTGGATATTTGCCAAATGAGGGAATGAGCACAAAGACTGGAGGTCCAGGAATGACCAGATGCCTTGCCTCACTCCCACCCTCTTGTAAAAAGCCTGCGTGATTGGGCATGCTTCAAAAGGCGCCCGTCTCTAGCCTCGTGTGTGAGGTCACCTGTGTTTTTTGGAGCATGCGAGCTGTTTGCTCACATGCCACCCCTGCTCTAGCCCATTGGCTGTTCCCCGAGTTCTCCCCGTGGGCCTGTGTGCACCAACACTCAGCCGTGTCACCGTGCATGTCTGCTCTCTGCCAGCAAGGGTCACATGCCCCCAGACTGCAGAAAACAGGAAGCCCCGTCAGTTCGAGGGCAGCCCAGTGATTCATCAGGGGCTGACAGTCCAGCTGCTCGTCCCCCAGCCTCTGCAGTGGGGTCACTGTCCCGGGCAGCTTCCTCCCCCTGCCTCCCCTCCCTGGGCCCGCCCGGTGGAGCAGAGTGGGCTTGGACTTTGCCTTATCACCTCTGGAGGCAGCTTGGCCAGACTCTGTTTGGGCCAAGTTTTTATTTATCTTCCTCGGCTTTTTTGGGGTGGGGAGGCTGAGGAATGCGGAGTGTTGTAACGTTTGGAACAGGGCGGGGGAGAAACGGGAGCCAGGTCTCCTGTCCTGCTTGCCCTTCTTACCCCTGCACCCTCGCAGGCTCCCAGCTCCCCTCGCCCAGTTCCCTTGCGGAGCCCAGCCCGTCTCAATGTGTCCCATTGTCTCCCTCCAGCCCCCCGGGGTCTGGTCCCGTGCTCTGGCCACACCTCGCCTTGGCTATGCTTGTGGCTTCCAGTTGTTCTAAGCAGCTGTGGTGGCTTCCTCCAAAAGTGGCTGTGGATCAGCAACAGATGCAACCCCAGGGGCTATTTATAGCAGGGTGGCCCTGGGCCTGGAGCAGGGCCCTGGGCCTGGGGAGAGTCAGGGACTCCTCATCAGGGACCAGTGCGATGGAGATGGATGAAGTGTTGGGTTTCTGCGTTCCTCTGGGTCGGTAGTTTTGGAACGGCCTGGTTTTGGGCTTGAAAACAAACACAACCACCCCTTGGCCTCCCCCTATCCCGCCCCCCCTGACTCATGCAAACCCAAGTCCTGGGGCCAGAAGAGCTGTGGAGACCGAGAAACTTCCCGCCCCAACAGCCCCACTTGGCTCTTTCCTCTCTCCACTGACGCCGCCGCTGTGCTGGTCAGAGCGCGGGGCCGCGGAGACAGAGAGCACCGCAGCGCCTTCTCCTGGGTGGCTGGATGGAGCGTCCTCCTAGGGGAGCTGCCCTAACTTGGGGCTCCGCTGAGAGCCGAGCCTCAGAGCCCACCCGCCCTGCCTCATAGGTGCTGCCAGCCCAGGAAAGGCTTAAGGGGGGGAATCTTCTTCTTGGGGCTCCAGTGGTCAAGCCCCAGGTGAAGGTGTGAACCCTGCCTGGCATCAACTTCCCAGGGACCAGCGGTGAGTTACTCCATGCCTCAGTTTCTCCCCACTTTGGCAGATTGTGGCCCTGTCTCTTCCAAGAAGCAGCTGCAACTTGATGGCTGGGAAACGCTGGGTTCTGGGAGGCACATAGGTGTTTGCAAGGTGGGGATGGGTTCAGAGGCTCAGGCTGGGCCTGGGAATCTAGAAGCTGGGTGTCCTGATTCTGCCTCCTGTGAGGTGACTGGAAGGATAGGGCGGCTGCTGGTGGTAGAACAGATGCAGGGTTTTGATTTTCCATAGAGGTGAGTGTTTGGTTGTAACTGCCCTCTAAGTAACTACCCTTTTAATTGTACTTGATACCATAGCACCAAGAAACAATAGCTGTCATTTATTGAATGCCAGGTATATGCAAAGTGCCTTATATGCATAATTCCTTTGCATCCTGACTGCAAGCCTCTGAGGGTTGTCCTATTTTACATGTGACAGTATAAGAGGCTCAGAGGGCTTAAGTGACTGGCAGTTTTGCCCAGCGGGATGCTGGAATCCAGACTCTGGGGTCTGTGGGGTTCTGATCCTGTGTTTTCACCGCTGGATCATCCTGCTGCCCTGGGATGTTCTGGGCACCAGCTTGAGTCCATCTGCCTGTTTGTACAGGTCGACAGCTGTGGACGTGGAGTGGGCGAGACGGGGTCACGGACAGTGGCAGCGGGTCCCAGGAGCGTGGCTCACTGCCTTAGACCTCGTTTCGCTTCCTGCATGACACATCCAGCTGTTCCCATCTCAAAACCTGATTGAAGACTCCATGTTGCTGCTTTCACAGTGGGATGTGGGGTTGTAGTGGTCGGGGAAGACAGCTTCAGGGCTGGACTGAGGGTCACTGTCACTCTCATCTGCCAGTTCTTTCATGGTTGTAGTGTGTATCCTCCACTTGGGGTTACTGTTGCGACAGCCAGTGAATCCGGGTGACATGCGTTTTCATCGGTTCAGTAACCGCTGAGTGTGTTCTCAGTGCAGAGGGCACCACCAGGTGGGGCGCACGCCTCAGCATTTGGGATTTCTTCCCTCGTCGCTCTGGGGCAGGCAGGCATGCTCACGTGGAATTGGGGTTGTTGCTTTGGCTTCGGGTGGTTGCAGGGCAGGGCGAGTCATGTTTGGCCATGGCCTTCGCTGCTCCCGGGGACAGCTCCCTGCCGCTGCCCTGCCTGCCTCTGTGTAACGCTGCTTCTCCTCTCTGTCTCCCAGGGCTCCACCAGGGTCATCCCGAGCGTCCAGCCCCATCCCCTGCCCATCAGGTAGGCCTGGCCCACGCGGCAGGAGTGGGGGTGCAGGTGGTGGGGCCACTGTGGGTGTTACTGTCAAGTCTTGCCTCTGGGTCCCCCATGAAGCCACGGGCAGGGAGTGTGGGCAAATGTGAGGCTGCAGGAGAGGATGCAGGGGTGCACTTGACAATGGTCACGCTTTGAGCTCCAAGCCAGGCCTTGTGCTGGACTCTTTCTCTGTGTGAGCTCTTCTGGTTCTTGCAACAGCTCTGCAAGGTAAGGGTCTTATTCCCATTTGGCAGATGAAGAAACTGAGTTTCAGAGAAACGAGGTGACTTGTTAAAGATCACACAACCACAAAGAGGCAGTGCTTGCATTTGCATTCAGAACTGGTGGGCACCAGGCCTGCTCTGGGTCTCATTCCTCTCTGCAGACGGGGTTTTCTGATGATGCAGAGGAAGTTCTCTAGCTAGCTGGCTGGTGGGCAGGGGGTAGGGTGCACAGGGGACTTTGTGCCTTGCCCACCCAGGGTCTGTTGGCTCCCTCCCTCTCTGCCTCCCCTTCAGCCACTGAGGCTCCTGAGTCCAGCAGGAATGCCAGCCCTGGGATGCAGCTGAGGTCCCTGGCAGTTGTGGCCCAGCTGCCAGCTGCCCACGGATTGGAGGTGGCTCTCAGAGGACCTTCTCCTTCCCCTTCCCCACAGCTGAGAATAGCCTTGGTGTGGGTGGGAGCATAGCGCGATGCTGAGGCTGTCCAGCTGGGGGCCTGGTTCTGCCTTTGCATCCTTCCCGGAACCAGCCTGAGGACAGGGGCAGGCCAGGGCCCAGGATGGGCCACGTCTGACTCAAGGCCCTCACCACGTCCCTTCTCACTCCCGTGAGAGGCTGGAAGCATGGGAGCCCGGCTTGAAAATTTTTCTGGAACCATGGGAGCTCAGCTTGCAAGTATTTCTGACATTCTGGCTCTTTTTTGGAGCCAGGACAAAGAGGGACTTTGGAGAGGGGGAAGAGGGGCTGCTCCAAGTTAGCTGAGGTCCTCTCATGTCTGTTTTCTTGGGGCACATGTGTGTGGCTTCTTGTCCCAGGCTGAGCATCACCTGCAGAACTGTCCTTGGGCAGGCGGTGGCCCGAGGTAGGAGCCACACCCCAATGGCTGCAGCGAGAAGCTTACCATAGGGACGAGGGACTCAGAGTCAAACTCAGACCAGACTCCCTACCCCTAGCCCTGGTTCCCTCTCCTGCTCAGGCCCCTGTCCTCCCACCAGAGGCTGTATGTCACACTCGGCCATGCCCCCAAGCCCCCACGCCCCAAACCCCTATACAAGCTGGGCTAGGATTTAACCCTGATGGAGGTCTGGATTCTTCTAGGCTCCTTGGTGTCCTGGGGCTGGTACTCTAGTGCCTGAGAACTCCACCCCCTATCACTTTTAGATACCTTGGCAGTGTCCCCCCTCCTGTTCCCCTGCAATGTCAACCTTATCCTCCACAGGGAAGGGTTAGCAAAATGAATGTGAGGTTGCCCGCCGTGGTAGAGAGGGAAGGAGACACTGGGAGGTTGGTGAAGGGGTGAGAAGGGTGGGGGTGGGGAGGGTAGATGTGCTTCCAGGAGTGGCACGTGGGCTTCCCCACTGCATGTCCTGGACCCTTCCTGGGAGGAAAAGTCTGGAGAGATGTAAAGATGTGAGCCCCTCCCTCCCCTCCCCCAGTGCCCAGTAGAGGGCGAGCTGCCCAGTCCAGGGCTCCCGTCTCTCCCAGGAACAGAGATGGTGCTGGGGCCGCCTGCCACCCCGGCGGCAGAGACTCGGTGCCCTCGAGTTCCCTGAGCCCTTAGAAATCGGGAGGTGGTTGCCAGCAAGCAGTTCTGGCAGGCAGTGTGAGCAGCCAGACGTGGGGAGACAGCCAGGGAACAAAGGGCAGGAGGCTGCCTGCCTTGGGAGGGCTGGAATGCGTGCTGTGGTCTGGCTTACCTGGAACCCAGGTGAGCATGTCACCTGAGCTGCCCCCTTCCCCTGAGGGGCCTCTGGCCCACTGCACAGAGAGCCAGGGGAGGGCAGTGGAAGGCTCGGCTACCGGGTGCTGGAGAGCACCCAGGCTGGCTCTCCTTCCTCTTCCGGATCATTCCGGGGTCCTTCGGGAGACTTCTGCCTGGCCGGGCGGCTGCAGGGGCTGGGAGGCAGGGCTGGGCTCCTGGGTTCCTGGCCAGTCTGGCCCTGGCTCTGAGCGCTGGAGTCACAAAGGACTGACAGGAGCTCAGCGTTGATGTTGTCACGGTTTGGTTCTGAAACGGTCTGAGGTCCTTGCTGGCTCCTGCCCAGCTGGTTCTCTCTGGCGCTCCCGGGCCGGCAGCGCTGGCCTTGCCAGGGGAAGCCTCTGGCCTTGGCCCCGGACCACACATGGGCTCACGCATGGTGTGTAGGGCATGCAGATGTCTGGGGCGCGCCCTGGGGTGCTGGATTCTGATCTGGCCCCTCCACTGCCTGCTGTCTCCCTAGAAACATGAGTGTGAGCCGGACCATGGAGGACAGCTGTGAGCTGGACCTGGTGTATGTCACAGAGCGGATCATCGCCGTCTCCTTCCCCAGCACGGCCAACGAGGAGAACTTCCGCAGCAACCTCCGCGAGGTGGCCCAGATGCTCAAGTCCAAACATGGAGGCAACTACCTGGTGAGGATGGGGCCTCTCGCCCACTCGTGCAGCACCCCCGTCCCTCCCTCTGCTCATCTGCTCACCCCCCTTCACTGCAGGCGTCCCCATCACCCGCCTCTGCACCAGCTCATCCTCGTCCCTGAGCTCACCTGCCCTTCACCCTGCCCGTCCCTCATGGCTAAGTCTTCACTCACTCTCCAGCCCAGCTCTTTTCCAGAGTGTGTCTCAGCTGGAATGCTGGAACCGCGTGTGCGCATGTGCGTGTGTGCGTGTGTGATCGTGTGTGTGTGTTGACCAAGAGAAGAGAGTAACAACAGAAGTCCAGGTTACGGAGCACTTGCTATGAGACAGGCGTTGTTCTAACTGCTTTCTGTGTACTTAACCTTCACTGCAGCCCTAAATGCAGGTCTTGCTAGAGCACAGAGGTGTGGGGCTATTTGCCTAAGGTCACAGGGTCAGGAAGTGGCCAAGCTGGCTCAGTGTCGGTGCCTTTGAGGCATCTGAGGGCAGGGTTGTGGCAACATGCATCTTAAGGGACCTTATGTTGCTGGCACCTTGCTGGGCCCGGCCCAGAGGAGTCACCTAACACCTGTGGGAGAGGAGCCTTGGAGGTCTCCTCTAATGTAGAAAGGCTGACCTGCCCTTGGCCCCAGAGAAGGGCCCAGGTACACTTTTCAGGGAGGCACAGGTGGATTGGAACCACAGACTAGATCTGTGCAAGCTCAAGCGGCTGCCCCCAGGGCGTCTGAGTTGGGAGGGAGGGGCTGCGTTAGGTCCTCGGGGCTGCTGCACCAATCACAGTCAGCCTCAATATCCGCGGGTTTCACATCCCCGGCTTCACTCAACCACGGGTTGAAAATATTCAGGAAAAGAAACAATAAACAATAATATTAATATACTCAATGTGGTACAATTATTTACATAGCATTTACATTGTATTAGGTGCTATAAGTAACCAAGACATGATTTAAAGCAGGGGTCCTCAAACTTTTTAAACAGGGGGCCAGTTCACTGTCCCTCGGACCGTTGGAGAGTGCGCACTGTGGGCCCGGGAGGAGTCTGCTGCTAAGCAGGACGGGGCGGCAAAAACACCCAGAGGGCCAGATAAATGTGCTAGGCAGCCCACATGTGGCCCGCGGGCTGTAGTTTGAAGACGCCTGATTTAAAGTATATAGGAGGGTGTGCCTAGGTTAAATGCAAAAATGATGTGCCATTTTATATAAGGGACTTGAGCGTCCATGGATTTCAGTAACCTTTGGGGGTCCTGTAACCAAATGCCTCAGCATAGATACTGAGGGACAACTGTACCTCAAACCTGATGGCCCAAAATGACAGAAATGCATTCTCTCCCAGTTCTGGATGCTAGAGTCTGACCGCGAGGTGTTGGCAGGGCCATGTTCCCTCTGAGTCCTGCAGGGGAGAACCTTGCTTGCCTGGTGCTAGAGTTTGGTGGCTCCTGGAGTACTTGGAGCTCCTTGGCTGTGGCTGCATCACTCCAGTCTCTGCCTGCTGCGCCTCCACTGGCCTTCTTCCCTGGGTCTAGTCCGCTCCTGTCTTAGAAGGACATCAGTCATTGGGTTTACGGCCCATCCAGGATCCAGGTTGAGATCCTTAACCACTTACGTTGGCAAAGTTACTATTTCCAATTAAGGTCACATTCTGAAGCTCCGGGTGGACATGAATTTGGGGGAATACTCTTCAACCACCATCTGATCTCTCTGCTGTGTTGGGGCATGGTTAAGACCTGGCTTTAAATATCAGAAAGTCCTGGGCTCAAATTCTGGCTCTGCTCTTACTAACTCCGTGATCCTGGCCTTTTAGCCTCACTAAACCTTAGGTTCCCCATCTGTAAAATGGGCCTAGTAACACTATCTACCTCTTATGGTTGTCGAGAGAATTAAACCAGCTGTTAGATGCAAAGTCCTTAGCACGGGGCTGGCAGGTGGAGGACATTCACGGAGTGGCAGCCATTGTTAATATAATTGAGAGTGGTTTTTTATAGGGTGAAAGAGTGGACTAGAAGGCGCCATGAGCCTTCCTGATTTCAGGAGTCTGGGATTCTGGGGGGTCTCTGTGCTCTGTCACCTGTCTTTCCATCCTGCCCATTCTAGCCTGGGTTGTCCTCTTTTCTCCCGGGAGACAGTGTGGTGCTCTGTGAGTTTCCCAGGCGGAGGCGCGGAGGTGGGGAGTTCCGCACGCCCCTTCGGAGGCTGAGACAGGAATCCTGGAGAGGGGGGAGTCCATGGTGTGTAATGAGGCATTGCAGGGCATGAGCTGGGAGAAGCATGTCCGGGGTCTGAGCTGGCCACCCAGGATGGCTGGCACCCTCTGACGGGAGGTGTCCCATGGGGTTGTATCTTCATGGGATGAGATTCTAATGTCAACACCAGAAACCTGGTGGAAACCAGAGGTAGCCAACTACGTATCATTTCGCGCCGCTGGATTTTCCCTTGGTGTGTTCAGAGGCACGAGGGACCTGAGACTGGTTCCGTCCCCTCTGCCAGGACATCAGGACATCCACTCACGGAGGGGAGCGGCTGAGTGTCTGCGTGCCTCGCTCGCCCTCTCCTCCCCGAGAAGCTGCGGTTGGGTTCCTGTTGGTCTAGCGTGTTTGATGGGGCCCCACTGGGTGCAGTTTCTGTCGGGGAGAGAGCGAGAGAGAGCAAGGAGGTGCAGGGAGCTCGCGGCTGGCCTGGGGCAGGCCCTTGGCTCTGCCCGGCTGTGTGGTGGCTCTTTAGAGGAAGCCGGAGAGGACACCGCCGTCCCCACTGTGGCCATGGCGCTCTCTCCCCTCCCAGCCCTCCTCACCCCCGCCTCCTCATGGTCTCTTCCTTCTCTCCTTCTAGCTGTTCAACCTCTCGGAGCGGAGACCTGACATCACAAAGCTGCACGCCAAGGTGAGCCATGGCTGTTTCGGGGTCGGGGCTTCTCCCTGCCTGGCAGAGAATGAGAACAGACAGGCTCCCTTCCCCGCGGGTCTCATGTCAGAATCTCTGGAGAAAGTGCTGTGGTGGTTTGAAAAGCCTATTCGAAGTTTCGAGTGCCATCTTGTTATTTGGAAAATGGAAAATAATACATTTGTTGTTTCCATAATGCAAATTACAGAAAGCAAAGCTTGAGACGGTGATTTTTGACCTGGGGCTGCCCTCCCTGGGGAGCACGGGGGCTCCCTGGGGTGGGGCGGGAGTTGTGGGGTTTTAAGTTTGGGGATTTAAAACACTTGGGATCATTGCCTGAGACGTTCCTGCCGCCGGTGTTTCCCGCTTGCTCCGTGGGCTGTGTGTGGGGCTTGGCCGTGGGCGCCTGCTCCTGGCCCCTGATTCTGGTGTCCGTCGCTGTGTGACCCTGGTCAGGTGACAGACTTCCCTGGGCCTCAGTGTGTGCCCTGAAAGTGAACCGGCTGGATCAGGTGGGCTCTGTGGGCCTTTTCAAGGGGAAGTTCTCTTTTATTCCAAAGTTCTGTGAGCTTGGAAAGGTTTTGAGGAGCCTGAGGACCACTATTCAGATCTGCCCTCGGTGCCCCTCAGACTGTGCTTGCGGCCTGAGCCTCGGACGGTTTGCACATCAGGCCTGGAAAAGGGCCGCGGACATGGAGACGCCCCTGCGTCTCGGGCCTGGCCGTGGGAGGGGAGCTTGAGGCTGGTGCTCAGGGCCCTCAGTACATTGCTTGTTTGTTTTTTGAGACAGGATCTCTCTCTGTTACCCAGGCTAGAGTGCAGTGGCACATTCATAGCTCACAGCAACCTCAAACTCCTGGGCTCGAGCGAGCCTCACTCCTCAGCCTCTCGAGTAGCTGAGACTATAGGCATGCGCCACCACATCTGGCAATTTTTTTCTATTTTTAGTATAGATGGGGTCTTGCTCTTGCTCAGGCTGGTCTTGAACTCCTGACCTCAAGCAATCCTCCCAACTCGGCCTCCCGGAGTGCTAGGATTATAGGCATGAGCACCTGGTCCTCAGCATGTTTTGAGATCAGAGTTATGTGCTAGGGACTGTGGAGTCATCAGGTCCAGGCCTCTGTTACACACATGTGAGGAAACTGAGGCTGGGAGAGGGGACATGACCTGCCTGAGACTCCCGCAGGGTCTCCAGGCTTGAGCCAATGGCCTTTGCCCTCTTAAAGCCTGCTTCCCAGCTGGCTGATGGACAGGGAGGACCCCAGGCCCAGAAGGAACGAGTAGCTAGTGGCTGCTACCTGCCCAGGTATAAGCACGCAGCGTGCACTCCTCCCGCTGGCTTGCTGGGCTCTCCAGGGCTTCTGCCCTCCTCTCACTCACGGCTTGGGCTGCAGGTACTGGAGTTTGGCTGGCCCGACCTACACACCCCCGCCCTGGAGAAGATCTGCAGCATTTGCAAGGCCATGGACACGTGGCTCAACGCAGACCCCCACAATGTCGTCGTTTTGCACAATAAGGTCAGAGCAGGGGGCTCTGGGGTGTGTGTTTGTGCATGTGTGTGCATGCAGTGCACATGCCTGGGTGTGTCCTTAAATGAGTGTGTGCACCTGCCTGTACCTTTCGATTGTGTGAGCATGCAAGTCTATCTGTGTGCATTCTCCTTTCCAGGGGCTTACAGTTCTGTCCCTGAGGGACCCCCAACATGTGAGGGGCGGGGATCAGCTTGTGTCCCCAGCTGTGGATGACACTCAGCCCCTACCTCCCTTTTCCTCCTTCTGTCCTCCCTTAAAGCCACAGCCCTGTCTCCAGCTCCTGTCCCCTTTCCTCCAGGGCTTCTGGGTGGGCTCTGGGGCAGCAGAGCTGGCCTTAGCAATGAAGGCTTTTGTGTTTTGGGGCTCTTTCAGGGAAACCGAGGCAGGATAGGAGTAGTCATTGCGGCTTATATGCACTACAGCAACATTTCTGCCAGGTAAGAGGGGCCCGAGCCTCCCATCTTCTGAACAGTGTGACCCTCCCCCTCTTATCTCCCTTCCCTGGGGTGGGCAGGTAGGGACAGAGGAGATGAGAGTGATGAGGACGGGTGCAGGAGCCCCCAGAAGGGGAAAGGTGCCTGTCCACAACTACAATGCAGGACCCTGAGGACAGAGGGCAGGAGAGAGGAGAGCCTCTGTCTGGCGTCCTGCTGGGGCACTTGGCAGGCAGACCCAGTACCCCATGCAGCCAGCTTCCTGGGGCCACTTTTCCTTGCCAAACTTCCTTCTATTTGGCAAATCCCTGGGAGAGCATGGAAGGAATCAGAAAGAAACACTGGATCGGATCTGAGTTGGTGGAACCATCTGGAAGTTATCTTATCCATCCCCTTGCCTCCGGCCAGCAGAGCCCTCTTCCCACCTAGGTATTTGGAGCGAGAATAAGGAGCCACCGGTGTGAGAATCCCATTCTGACCCCGTTCTGCAGGGAGGCAGAGGGACTCATTCGTTCTTTGTTTAGTCACTCGGCAGTGATTACTGCACGGCCACCGTGCCAGGCACTGCTCTGGGTGCTGGGACACACAGAGGGCAAGGCCAGGCTGTGCCCCATGGACGTTAGATAAGTGAATGGACACGTCAGTGGCAGCAGGTGATAATTACTGTGACAGGATAAGGGACTAGAGAAAGGCAGTGGCAGGGGGTTGCACGGTTGGGAGCCCCTTGGCCAGGCGACCTGGAGCAGAGACCTGACTCTGGGGTGGGAAGGGCGAGGTCATGGGAGGTCTAGGGGTCCAGCCTGGTGGGCTGAGTGAAGCGGAAGGTTGACGTGAGGGGCTGGCGTGTGTGGAGCTGAGCGGGAGAGGGGAGAGGGGAGAGGAGGAGGGGGCGGCTGGCAGGCGTCGGGGCCGTGCCGCCTCATGGGCCTTGCTGAGGAGTTTGTAATTTACTATAAGAGCCTGGGGAGTCGCTGGAGGACCAAGAGCGGAGGAGCTGCGTGATCTGTCTTTGTATTTCAAAATGATCGCTCTGCGCTCTGTGAAGACGGGTAGGATATTCTGTGGAGGGCTTGCTAGTAGGACAGTAGTTTTGGGACTTTGAGCAACTCAGCCGACCTTCATCTTTGCTTAACGGTGAGCACTTCCTGCGCTCCGCTGTGTGCCCGCGGTGCCAGGCTCTTTGCAGATGCCACCTCACTTAGTCTCTGTCATAACCTCTGAGGAAGGTACAGTTGTCACCCTCATTTGACAGGTGAGGAAATGAGGCTCTGAAAGATTAAGGAACATGCCCGAGGCACAGGGCTATTAAGTGGCAGCCCTGGGGTGGCCCCCAGGCTGTCTGGCTCTAAAGCCTCCCCATGTAAGTGCTGCACCACCAGGATAGAGAGGTGCTGGAGCACACTTTTCCTGAAGCTTCTCAGCACAGGATGACTGGGGGAAGAGGCTTGTCCTCCCACCAGGACAAGGGCAGGCTGGAGGGCTCTGCAGGTCTGGGGGAGCAGGCGCAGGAGGACAAGGGGCCCTTGGACATGGGAGTTGGCTCCTCTGACCACCTGTCTCCCCACAGTGCGGATCAGGCTCTGGACCGGTTTGCAATGAAGCGATTCTACGAGGATAAGATTGTGCCCATTGGCCAGCCATCCCAAAGAAGGTGGGTCTCTGGGGCTCGTGGCCCAGTGCATACGTGTGTGCTTGCTGCTCACAGGGACTAGACTTGTGTACCCACAGAAGATAGGACAGCCATGCCTGGGTGGGAGTGTACCAAGTATGTATATTCAGATGCCAGCCTGGGGTGGTGTGAGCTCAGGGACACAGGAGGGCAGGTTGGCACGTGCTGGAAAGCAGTGGGGCCATCGTGGGGAAGCATGAGTCTAGGGTAAGAAGGTGCATGTACTATTCTTGGCCTGGGTGGCAGGATTGCTTTAGTTCTTGGATAAGTCTACAGACGCTGACATTACTTCCACCTGCCCTAGGGAGGACACAGAGACGATAAGGGCTACCTCTGGTTGGGAGAGTTTTAAAAATTTTATTAAGAGCTTTCTACCAGGTGGTCTCACTGGAGTCTCACAATAGCCCAGGCAGGAAGCGGGGCAAGGATGGATTCATTCATTCATTCAGCAAAATGTGGGTATGCTACTATAGCTGAGCACTGAGATGTCTAGGTGAACAGGACAAAGTTCTTCCGCTTAGTGAGCTGATGCTCTGTTGAGTGATATGGAGGCTAAACAAGTAACCACACAAACAAGACAATGTCTGATAGCGACTAGTGCTGGGGAAGAAGAATAGGGTACTGCAGAGAGGACAGCCGGTGGGGGGCCTGGGCCATTTTAATGGGGATGGCCTGGAAGCACCTCTCAGAGGCAAACTGGGCCCAAACTGGAATAATGTTGAGCTGCCGTGTGGCGATCGAGGGCACCCCCTTTTACAGATGAGAAACCTGAGCCTGGGGAGGGAGGGGACATGGCCAGGGGCTGTGTGGAGTTGCTGCAGACCTGGAGTGTACATGAAGGCTGAGTAACACAAGGGCCAGGGCAGTGGCCCTGGGACATGCCACCACTGTCTTGCAGATTCCGCTCTGCGGGCAACACGCTGTTCCGCGGTGTCTAATCTACAGGAAGGCACAGGGCAGTTTCAGGGCCATGTGGTCTTTGAGGAGGCTCCAGCCAAAATGGTGGGAAACCCAAACCCAAACTGGAAGCCTGGGGAATGGGACCCAGGCTTGGCCCCTTTTGTGGCCGGAGGTGTGGGCCCGCTGCCTGCCCGTGATGTGTCAATGCCGTTCTGTGCACTGGGCATGAGCTGCTGAGTCTGCCAGGCAAGGGCTCGTGGAGCTCAGCTCCTAGTGGATGACGTCCAAGGACACGAGCAATCAAGGTCATTTCAGGTGGTGACAAGTGCTGTGAAGACAAAACAAGTCTGGATGGCTAGAGAGGGATGGGGTGGGCAAGAGGGGCCGATTCTGATTGACAGGCCTTCTGGGATGGTAGCACGTGAGGTGGCATCTGAGTGGGGAGAAGAAGGCAGCAAGGGCAAGTCTGGGGTGAGGATCCAGGCAGAGTGAACAGCACCAGGTACAAAGACCTGAAAGCCACAGCATCCCATTTGCTTTTCTGGCCCCTGGGACACTGATTGGGCCAACAGGACCCCAGAGCTGCAGATTCTAGAGCTGTCTAGCCTCACCACGCTGACAAAACACACCCCATCAGCCCCACCTTGCTTGGCTACCTAGAAGTGTGCTGGCACAGCGAGGCTGTTTCTGCCATTGCAGTGGGAAGCCCAAGCAGACATGAGGGAGTCCTCAGGCAACCCAGCACTTCACGATTGGCACACAACAGCTGATAGCCAGCCTCTGGATCAGTGATCAGAAACTGGATGTCTTTATGTGCAGAAAATTCTGGCCAGGCCCCCAGACACAGCAGCTGAGGATCACTTAGAGTCTTCCCAGGGAGGAAAGAACTGTGGGTTAAGTACCGACGCCTTAGTCGCTGACTCACCACGTAAGGCTCTGGTCTTGGCCATGGTGTGGCGTGGCCCTAGACCCTGAGGGATAGGGTTAGCTCTAGAGAAGCACGCTGTTACGATGGCACAGTGCGGCTTGGAGAGAGTGGGCAGAGCAGTCACATCTCTGAAGCTGAGCAGTGAAGGCCTACAGACTCCGGGGTCTCTAGGGGATTCACTCTCGGGATTTCTATGGTGTTCAACACATGCTTACGCTGCATGCAGTTGGGGGTGTCTCTGTGTGTGGGCACATTATCTGGGCCCGCCGCCAGCTCATGTCTGCTGCTGCATCTGCTTGAGGGTGGGTCCCTGTCTGTGCCCAAATGTGAAAGTGCAGCTGTTGGGTTTACTAGGCCTTCATTGCCACTTTCCCGCCTTCTTGTCAGAGTCACTTGCAGGGAGTGGAGCAGTTGGAGGAGAGGAGGGCAGGGAGTGAGATGGGAGGGGCTTTGCCTGCAACTCCCCCATTCATTGTCACCCGCCCCTGGACTCATTGTCCCTAGCACACAGACACATCCTGTTGGCGCGATCAGGGGATCTGATAGGAACCCGCCATTCCGGGTTTCCGGTTTGAGTAATGGGGCTGGGGGCTGGGCAGGGGCCTGAATAGGACCTGGTGCTGCCCATCAGATTATCTTGCTCGGGTAGTCCGAGGCGGCCCCACCCAGGCTCAGGGATGGAGGCCCACAGGCCTGGAGGTGGGCCAAGGGGCCAGGAGACAGGAGGGTAGCGTTGTCACGGCCCTGCGGTTCCGGTCCCACCCGCTCGTGGAGAGCCTCCGGATGCATTCTGATTGGTCTAGCTCGGTGTGCTCTGGCCAATCAGAAAAGGAGGAAATGCCAACCAATCAACCGCGGAAGGACTGAGGTCTGGTGTAGGCAGATGTGTGGGAGTCCAGACTTCTTTCCTTCTCTGCCCCCTACTCCCAGCTGTGTGTGTTTGCTGCGTCTTTGGGACTCCAGTGACCCTTTCTGGACCTTACTGTCCCTCTCAGTCTAGAAGGAGAGGAGGTAGGCCAGTCCTTCCAGTCTTCCAACAGACTCTGTTAAAGAAGTGGGGGATGCTGACCCTAGAGATAGGAATGCCGGTGGGAAGCCAGTTATCTCAAATACCAATGAAACAATTGATACCGAGGAACTTCGTGCACTTCAGCTTGGTATAAAGAAAGTAAAGAACTGTCGTTACTAAGGTCTTGCTCACTATTTGCTGGACAGTCGTGGGCCTGGTGGGGCTGTGGGCACAGCTGGGGCTGTGAATGTAAGTGCAAGCTTGGTGGGCTCGGTGTGGGGGTGTGAGGGTGTCCGAGCTGTGTGATGGTTGCCACGTGCAGTAGTGGGCAGCTAAATGATGCCTGTCCCGGAGGAATTTCAGAATTCCTGGGCTGGCAGTGAAGCAGGAAAGACATGCTCATGTTGAGCACCAGGGGGCGCTGGAGAACGCCAAGTAGATGGATGTTCTGCTTGACCCAGGCGATCTGGTGGTACCTGCTTGCTCCTCCTTCCTGGGGCTCTGAGCAAGCAGTGAGGGAAGCCTGTCCTGGGATGGAGCCCACTGCTGCCTGGAGGCCTGGGCGGGCAGGGGGGCATGTTGTTGTGGGGGGAGTAGGTGGGCAGCCTAGGGCAATGTCCCTGGAGAAGAGAGGGCAGGGATGGCTGCACCAGCACAGGCCTGCCTCCTGAAGCTGCTCCTCCCCCTGCCGCAGGTACGTGCATTACTTCAGCGGCCTGCTCTCCGGCTCCATCAAAATGAACAACAAGCCCTTGTTTCTGCACCACGTGATCATGCATGGAATCCCCAACTTTGAGTCTAAAGGAGGTACCTGCCCCAAGCCTCTGGCCTCCCTCTCCCATCTTCTATCTCCTTCCCTTAAGAAGCAGCCTTGGGTGGTTAAACAAACAAACAAACAAACAAACAAACAGCACCAGAGCTGTAGTCCTAAGGCTTGGGTTGAAGTCTCAACTGTATCACTTCCCGAACTTTTCTGAGCCCCAGTCTATTCATTTGCAAAATGGATTTGGTACTTGCAATGCCTGCTGGACAGTGATGGTGGACATGGCGCTATCCTTATAAATTTAAACCGCCTTACTAGTGAAAGCTTAGTATTTCTTCCCCTTTCTGCTTCCTCTATTTCCCTTTCCTCTTTTCTCCCTCTTACCTCTCTTCCTCATTCCTTCCTTTCTCTCTTTCTTCCTTCACTCTCTCCTCTGCCTTTCCCCACCGCCAGGGTTTCCGCTGTCCTAGCTAACACCCCCCTCCCTTACAGGGTGCCGGCCGTTTCTCCGCATCTACCAGGCCATGCAACCTGTTTACACGTCTGGCATCTAGTGAGTATTCCGTGGGCACCAGAGGCCAGGGATGCCCAAGGCCCAAGGCTCAGGACCAGAGCAGGGCGTGGGGAGGCTGCCTAGAACCTCTTCTTCTCACGAAGGCTTAAGGCACCAAGTCAGTGAGGGCTCCTAGTAACCCTGTGGCAGAGAGGAGTGGGGAGAAAACATCCTTCCCCAGCGCCCTCTCTTTCTCTGCCCGTCTCTCTCCCTTAGCAACATCCCAGGGGACAGCCAGACCAGTGTCTGCATCACCATCGAGCCAGGGCTGCTCTTGAAGGGGGACATCTTGGTGAGTGCCTGACCCTCTCTTGTTTTTCTTCCTTCTTTTCTCTCCCTGCTCCCTCCTGCCTCTCAGGATGAGACAGCTGCTCCTTCCTGGTGGGGTGCTGGACTTGGAACCCTGGGCTTTCAGGGCTCCTGCAAGACTGTCCAGCCCAGGAAGTCCTTGTCCTCTCCCCTGGGCTTATCTTTTGTCCTGGACCATCCCCAGAAAATGGAACTCACTGTGAGTTCTTACCTTCTGGCTTCCTGTCGGTGACAAGGACTCCTTCAATTTTAACTTCAGTCCTTCCTGCTGCAGTTTAAATCCACTCTTACTTTCTCCATTCTGACTTGTATGCAGAAACTTCTTGGAAGCGTAGTTTTGTCCCCAAAGGTCAAGACTGGCCTCCCACTCTCTGCTATTCTAGAAGCTTCCCCACAGAGCTCTGAGATGCTGTTTGGTGTTGGTGATCTCTCCCTCCCTGGGTTTGGAGCGAGCCTTGGGGGTTCAGTCAGTGGGTCTGAAAAAGAGGCTCCCTGGGAGCTGATTTCCCATCCTCAGGCCCCTGACTGGCTTTGCCCCCGCCCCTCCCAGCTGAAGTGCTACCACAAGAAGTTCCGGAGCCCGGCCCGCGACGTCATCTTCCGTGTGCAGTTCCACACCTGTGCCATCCATGACTTGGGGGTTGTCTTTAGCAAGGAAGATCTTGATGATGCCTTCAAAGGTGGGCTCCTTGGGTGGGGCCGGGCGTGGGTGCTCCTGTGCTGGGAGAGGAGCTTCGAGGGGGTGCGGTGGACATGGGAACCATCTTCTCTGAGCCACATGCTCTAGCATGTCTCGGGGTATTCTTAGTGACAGCGGGAGAGAATTAGGAGAGAGGTGAGGCTGGAATGGTCTTAGAGGTAAATTGCTAGCAGAATAAAGATGGAGATGATTAGATGTGCTTACCTCAGGCAGGAAGGCTGGGAGTGGGGTGGGAAGATTTATTCATTGTACATATATAATTTCATGTGTATGTGTATAATTATATATGCATTGGTTATTATATTATTAACTATGGACACACATATTATGTAATTTTTTTCTAGAAGAAAACTTTTTATGGAGTCCTTTTTGGGAATTCATTGCCCATTTTTATTTTTCCTTCTCTTTTTTCAGATGATCGATTTCCAGAATATGGCAAAGTGGAATTTGTATTTTCTTATGGGCCGGAGAAAATTCATGGTATGAGCCAAGCTGGACTCCATTTCTCACCCCTTCCTTCCATCCTGACCTGTGCCCACCCTATCCCCATTATCTTCCCACTGGTCTGCCCTACAATTATCAACTTACCTGTGATTGAGAGGCAGGCTATCAGTAAAGGATCTGGATTTCAGAGTGGACCCCCAGCTAAACATGAACCAGTGACTTAATCTCTGTATTATAAAAATAAAAAAGCAGACAGATAGGCGCTGGGTTGGATAAACTGTTCTGGTCTTATTAGGTCATCAGCCTGTTATATTCAGAGACTGAGGGCCCTGGCAGATGGGGGCAGTGGCCAGGGGGGACACTCAAAGGTGCTGGATGGATGAGGAGTATTTCTGAGCACTGAGGTGATTCAACCTGAAGGCCAATTTAATAATAGCCTTTAAGCCTCTAGACTGGTTATATGTGGAGCCCAGTTGTTCTCCATCTTATTTGAGAACAAAATGGGAGGAGATGAAGTTGGGTTAAAGGCAGAGGGACTCTGTATAGACCAAGAAAGGACTGCCAGGCCAGGAAGGTGACTCGCCCTGAAAGGCCTGACTTGCAGCTGTGCTTGAGCTGTCCTTGAGCTGTCCTTGAGCTGTCCTTGAGCTGGGCTTTCCATGGGTGGGTAGGAGACTCTGCCTCTGCCCTGGGCTTTCTGTCTGGAGTGGAGGGCATGTTCAGAGAGGGGCAGGGGCATGCCTGGGATGACCTTTTAGAGGCTGTGTCTTCTCAATGTCAAGGCTGTGGTTTCCTCACTGCCCCTGACCCCATGCAGCCCGTTACATGCTTGTCCCACCCTCCCCTCCCCTGACTGCAGGGCAGACCCTCTGGCTTCTTGCCACTGCCCCAGGGGCCCCAGGGACACAGGAGAGAAACAGGCAGACACCCAGCCCGGGGGTCCTCCCCGCTTTCCGCTCGGGGGTCTTCATTCCCTGTCCTGGGTATGGTGCCCTGTCCTGATTTGCCCCTACGACCTGGTGTGAGCCTTTTCAAGAATGCAGGAAACCAGACTCCTGGGTTCTCCATCCAGCTGAAGCCACTGGGCCCGCCCCGCCGTGCTCAAGAACATGAGACGTCCCTCGGGGAGGTCCTGGGGGAGCTTGCTGGCTTCCTCTGTTTTTGCAGCTGCTGATCTCTTTTCCCTCCCCTCACTGTCCCCCCGCCTGCCCCCTCCCCCGCCCCACTCAGGCATGGAGCACTTGGAGAACGGGCCCAGCGTGTCCGTGGACTACAACACCTCTGACCCCCTGATCCGCTGGGACTCCTACGACAACTTCGGTGGGCATCGTGAGGACGGCATGGAGGGTAGGTGGGACCCAGTGGCTTCCAGCCCCTCTGCACCCCGCACAGGCCCTGCTCACGTGGCCTCGGTTCTCTTGGGCTGCTGTCCAGAGACTTGGGTTCAGAGGGGAGGCCGAGGAGGGGTCCGAGGCACCTCTGAGAGCTCTCAGTCCAGCGGGGGCAGATGAAGCAAATATGTGAAAGTGTTCAATAGTGATAAGGACAGACCCAGAGGACGCAGCACAACGGCCCAGGGGGTGTCTTGCGAGTGTGCTGTTGCTGCCAAATACGCATCCCAGATGGGCGTGGTCTGAGGCTGGTGGGGGTGGATTCTGTGGAGCTGGAGAGATCTCGGAGGGCTCCTTGGAGGAGGTGGCCTCGAGTGGAGCTTGAGATACCCCCTCTGTGCTGCAGACACAGCATTTCTAGTAAACCCGCTGCTGGGTTTCTTCAGGGTCGCTGCCTGAGTTCTCCGGGGTCAGAGTGCTGGGAACATAGACGCAAGATCTGGGGCCTACGAGCTTTCATCAACAGCCAACGAAAATGTTTTGAGCTGGAAACAAACCGATGGGCTCTGAAATTTGAAAAGAAAGCTGCAGTGTTGAAACTAATACGTGTTTAATTTAGCTACGAAACCCAACATTTTGTCGAACGGGCAGCCGCAGCTCAGGTCGCGGCGTGAGCGTGGCGTGTGACTTCCAGCCATTGCTGTGGTCCCTCTGAACGTGTGCGGGGCGCGTGGGGTGGGGCCGCTCCGGAAGTGCGCACGCCTCGCCTGCGAACCCCTGAGACGCCCTTTCTTGGGCTTGGCCGTGGGCTCGTTTTTCTGATTGGTCACGGGACCACAGAATGTTGGCGCTGGGAGGAACTCCGGACGGTCTGGCCCGTTCCCCATATTTTCAGCTGGGGTAACGGAGACCACTCCCCACACAGGAGCTCCCGATTCACCCCCACGACCCACAATGTACACTTTCAAGGGTGCCATCACCCAGCCTCTGGGGGTCCCCTCTCAGCCCAAGCCAGTCCAGGGTGGGCTGTGTGGTCCTGGGGCCCCGGGCCACTGGCAGAGCTGGGTTAGGGACAGCCAGCCCATGGCCCTCACTCGCCCCTTTCCCCCTGGACCACCTGTCTCCACTCCCTTCTCCGGGACTGGGCTTTGATGACTCCACTCTGGAAGTCTTTAGGCCTTTGCTCAGATAAAACATTCTCCCTCTGACCATGCGGACTCCAGAATGAGCCAGAGATTTCAGAGAGAGCTGGGAGGAGGGAGGAGGCGGGGCTGGAATTGAGGGCTCGCCATGAGTGAGCACGTCCTCCGTGTGCAGCATCGCGAGGTTCATGGTTTGTCCTCGTACCCCCCGAGCTCCCGCCCCTTCCGGGGGTGCTTCTCCCCCTCCCAGGGGCCCACCACTCTCAGACTGCCCCCCACCGGGCCCTCCCCACCTGCTGAGGCTCCCCCAGAGCACTCCTCTCCTCCCACACCCGTCCCCACACAGCGAGGGGCTGGGGAGAGAGCAGAGGGTGGGCCGAGTCCCTCCTGAGGCTCCACAGCTGCCAGCCTAATCGCCCCGTTGTGCTGGGGATGTTTGCATTTTTAACAAGAACACTTGGCAGTTTGAAGGAATTTTTACTGTCTCCCCGTCTCTCCCTGGTGCAGATTCAATGCGAGGATAAATGTAAAAACATTTAGCAAACTATAAAGTGCCATAAAGTGCCAGGCAAATAAAAGGTAAAGTAATTAAGGGCAAGAAGCAGGAGGTGTGGGAAGATCGGGCCTGGGACCCGGTCGGCTGTGGGGGAAGGGAGGGAAGCAGCTGGTCAGAGCAGCGGGGGCCTGGGACGGCAGGTGGGAGTGCAAGGGGACAGGGGCTGTCGAGGAGGGGCTCCCATGTTTCTCCTGCCCCCTGCCCTCCTCCTCTCCCCAGAGGGCCCTTTGGCCGGTTAAAGGTGAGCTTGGCCAGCAAGGACATGGAGCCCTTGTCTAGGGGCTGAGGTCTGGCCCTCTGCCCCGTTCCCTGGCCTGGCCTGACTGGGGCTGGTAGCCCTTCTGGAAGGCTCTAGATTCTGGGGCCAAAGGTAAAAGCATTTTCTTTTTACTAATGGTCAAGAGAGGGAAGTGGGAGGCCTACATCTGTCTCTGTAGTTGTGGGCAAGGCCCTGGGACTCAGTTTCCCTATGTGTTAGCTGGGGTAAGGGCGCCTAGCCCCCAGGAGGTCAGGGTGCTCAGAAGATGGCTCAAACTGGGCCTGGGAGGGAGGGGCTCGGCTGTTCCCAGGAGAGGCCCTGGCACCAGGGGTGATGGTCTCGGGGTGCTGTGGCGCCCACGGCGGCTTTGCCTTCTCTCTGCAGAGGTCCTGGGCCAGGCAAGGCAGTGACCACCAGGATGCGATGGGGGAGCGTGTGTGTTTTAGAGCTGGGCTGCCTGGATTCAAAGCCCAGATCTTCCCTTTGTAGCTGTATGGCCTTGGTCAAATTATTCTACCTTCCTGCTGTCTTAGTTTCCTCATCTACAAACCAGGAGCAGTACTGTTACCCATTGCACTAGGTTACAAAGCCTCATGAGAGACAGGTTAGTATAGTGGTGAGGAATGCAGCTTCTCGAGCCAAACTACTGGCTTCAAATCCATTGACAAGATGCCATCCTTTGGGGCCTCAGTCTTCCCTGCTATAAAATGGGGATTCGGTGAATCAATCATTTGGAGCGCCCGGGGTGGGGGGGAGGCAGCAAAACCTGAGGAGGGGCTGCCTATGTTGTGTCCTCAGGAGTCTCAGACATGTCGGTGGTGACTGTGGCCAGCGTCTCAGGGGTCTGCAGACACAGCTAAGGGAGAAGGCCTAGATCTGCCATGCACCGGCCACAGCACCAGCACAAAGGGGAGTGGCCTTTTCATCTGATGCTCAGAGCCACCTGTGGGCTGGGCCCTGTCACTATGCACAGACGGGTTAGCTGCAGGTTGCAGGAGTTACGTATCCTGCCCAAGGTTGCCAAGCCGGTCAAGGACAGACCAGAGTGTAAAGCTGCCTCGCTGGTCCCCAGGGCCTGCTCTGTGCATCTGGCTCTGTGGCGGTACCTGGGTGTCCACTGAGCTTGGGAGAAGGTCTTCTCCTTCTGACTCCCACCTCTCACCCCTGGACGGAGAAGGTCACCCCTGTCCTGACCCTGAGGAAGAGGGAGGGTTGGATGGGAGCGGTGCTGCATGGAGCACAGCACCCCAGAGACTGTGGGGCTCGCCTGCGGCAGGTGTTTGGCAGGACTTCAGTGCAGGGGACAGCTGAGCCTCCACCCCCCACCCCACAGAGGAGGGTGTGGGCCGCTCGCGCAGGAATGCCCCAGTGGGGCAGCCTCTCCACATCGGTGGAGGGCTAGGGTGTCCGCAGGGAGGCGGGGCTGTTTCTGGACGAGGTCCACTCTACCTCTTCTGTTTCAGGCCCCCTGGGTGGGGGGTGGGGAGGACAGCAGAGGCCAGGCCAGTCCCTCTGGAGCCCACCAGGTGACTCTGGGGGAGTGCGGGTGCACCAAGCCAGGCAGTCGGTAGCAGATACCATCTCTGGCCTGTATCCTCTTGAGCGACCTGTGTCCCCTGGCAGTGAGGGGCGGCCAGCACTGGGCTCAGAGCTCCTGAGACCCTGATTTAACCATCCTTTCAGGAACTGCTTTATGTTTAACCCCTTCCTTGCTGCCTGCAGCCTCCTGCCCCCCCCCCCCAGCTCCAAGTTCAAGTCCAGGATGTACCATATTTTGACACTGAGTCCTCTTCTACTCCCTAAGGATGTCCCTGGTCAATTTTGGTAGCAAGATGAAGGCAGAAAAGTCCATTTGGGGACTTCTGGCTCTCTGTAGGCAGCCCCCCCAGGCAGAGGCGCCCAGCCCTGTCAAAGCCTGTCCACGCTCTCCTGCCACAGGGAGAGCACTGAGGCCGCAGAGGGAAGGGACTTGCCAAGGGGTGGAGACCCCATGCCCGGAACTGCCTCGGCAGTAGCCCAGTTGAGGGTGTACCGACCCCATCTCCCGCCTCTGGCTCCCGGAAGTGTGCAGAGGCTATCGATCTCACTCGGGGCCACGACGTCAGCAGGGGAGTTGGTATTTGAATCCAAGTCTCTTTCCACCTCCCTTGGAGCTCAGTTCGTCAGCATCCTCCCTCCAACCCATACGCAGCTCCTTATTGTGCAACTCCTCACACCAGTGATGACAGGGAGCTCACTACCACACAGTGCGGCCTGTCTCCCTGTGGGATGGGGGAAGTAGCACCATGGGAAAGAGGGACAAAGCTCTGCCCCTGCGTAGTGAACTGCGGCTGTGGTGGCGACAGATGCTTGGGGGACCGGTGGCCCATCTGCGCTTAGGCCGGCAGGAGGGGGAGGTAACACAGGTGAAAGATAACGGGGAAGCTCAGTGTGAAGCACCTCTGACCAGACAAGGTCCTAGGGCAGGGGACAGTGGCCAGGGAGCACCTGC
Source organism: Microcebus murinus (assembly GCF_040939455.1). NCBI lineage: Eukaryota > Metazoa > Chordata > Mammalia > Primates > Cheirogaleidae > Microcebus > Microcebus murinus. The sequence goes on along the minus strand of NC_134111.1, from coordinate 88,378,572 downwards.
TGTCCCAGGGAGCAGTACCCTCTGCTGAACGCGGTGGCCGGGTGTGCTGGTGTCCGCGAGCAGCCGTAGCCAGACGCCACAGTCTGGGAGGCTTGTGCAGCACGACTGTGTTTTCTCACAGTTCTGGAGGCTGAAGTCTGGGAGCAAATAGCAGGGTCGTTTCTCCTGAGGCCCCCCTCCTTGGCTCTTGGATGCCGTCTTCTCCCCATGTGCGCGTGTGGCCTTGCCTCTGCGTGTGCCTGTGTTCTAGTGTTGTCTTACAAGGACGCCAGGCATGTTGCTGTAGGGCCCACCCTAGTGGCCTCATTTCACCTTAATGACCTCTTTAAAGGCCCTGCCTCCAAACACTCTGAGCTGCTGGGATTTCGGACTGCAGGATGGGAATGGGGTGGGGTTCAGCCCATCCCCCCGGGAAGGCTGTGCGGTGGGATGGTTGCGTGCAGTTGGAGGCCCCAGACCTCTGGTCCTGAGCGGGGAGGGAGGGAGGGTCTAGGGTGGGGTGGGGAGAGGTCAGGTCCCCCACCAGCCTCCCCCAGCAGGCTGTCTCTGTCTCCCTGCCTTGCCTGCGTCTGCCAGCTCAGCGCTCTGGCTGACACCAGGTTTAGCAGCCTCCAGAAGCGCCATTAGCTGCTTGGCCTGAGTTCCGAAGCCCCGTGCCCAGATCCCAGCTCCCCGTGGCCGGGAGCGGGGCTGTGTTTTTGTCTATGCTGCACAGAGCCGTCTCCAAATTCCTCCAGAGTGCTCCAGGGCAAGCCTTCTCGGAAGCAAGCACCAAGACCAAGGGACATGGGCTGCCTTCCACCTCTGAGGAGCTGGAAGGCTGGCCAGGCCGGGTTGCCTCACTGCCCACCCCCTGCTCCCACCCTTCCCTGATCTCCTGGGACATCGGTGGTTTGGAGTTTCTCATGACTTAAAAGAGAGGGTGGGGAACAGGGACTGGTGCGGGGCAGATGAGGGTGCAGAAGCAGATGGCTCGGGGCCAGGGATGGAGAAAACGGCAAGTCCCTGGCCTGGCTGGTGAGGACGAGGAACTGGTGTCCACCCTATGCCGGTTTCTCCTGCATGTACCCATCAGCCCATCCTTCGTGTCCGTGGGCAGGCCCACCAGGGTCAGGGGCTGGTGACGGGGGGTTTTGGTTTTGGGCCCAAGCTTCTCAGCCTTCGGGGAGAGCTTTCAGCTCTGCAGGATGCCCACCCCGTCCCGTCGCCAAGTGCTCTTGTCAGAGTTGGGGAAGGGTCTCCCTGCACGGAGCCAAGAAGCCCTGGTGTGTGGTGCTTCTTATGAGCTAGGCTTGTCCAAGGATTCATTGATATATGTTTTTTTTTTTTTTTGAGAGAGAGAGAGAAGAAAGACCGCAATCAGTGTTTCCTTTTGTGACTTATGAGGCGCTTAGATGGACCTTCTGAACTTCCCATTCGGACCTTCCCAACCCATGAACTCGGAGTGGGAAGGGGTGTGGCTTAGTGGCTGCGTCAGTCAGGAGAGGCTCAGTTGTGCTGTGATAACAAACAGCCCTATGATCTTAGTGGCTTAAGCCAACAAAAGCGTATTTTTTGCTCATGCTGTGTGTCCAGTGTGGGTTAGCAGGGGTCTTTAGGAAGAGGACACTATGACCTGCACATTGCTCCTGCCTAGATACCTCACTCTTCCCTTCTGCTCACATTTCACTGGCCAAAACGAGTCAGATGCCATGCCTAAATTCAAAGCGGAAGTCAGGGGTGGGGAAGTTGTGCATGGAAGATGAAAGGCGAGAAACAAGGTTGAACAGACTAATCTCTACTAGGGATTAAGGCTGTGGGGTCTAGAATCAGAATATCTGGTTCTAAGCTCTGTTGTTTATGGCTGTGTTCCTTCATCGAGTCACTTTGCCTTCTTCAACCCAGATGTCTTATTTGTAAAATGATACAATAAGGGTACCTTCCTTATAGGAGTGTTGTTTGAGATTCAGTGAAGAAATGTACATGAAATACATGTAGGGTGAAAAGTAGGGTGTTTGGTACATGCTATGCTGCCAATAATTTGTGTCTGTTATTATTATTGAAGTGCTGGAGGAGAGGTGATATAGATGTGATTTTGAATGAGCCTCTCCTCTTAAGTAAAAGTGCATGTTCTCCTTGTCCCTCCACTTTCTGGGAACCATCTGTAGCTGGGTCTGTTCTGGGAGGCCCAGTCTCGGGAGTCAGGAGACTTGCCTCTATGTCAACTTGCTGTGTGACCTTGGAAGAATTACTTCCCCTCTCTGATTCTTGGTTTCCCTGTCAGAGGGACTTCCAGCTCTTAAATGCACTGATAGTGAAGATGATGACAGTGACAATGCTGAGGTGATAGCATTGTGCACTTACCAGCTGCATCATTGCCTGAACATTCTCTTGGCCAGTCCTCCCCTACAGATGGGTGCTGTTTTGTGACTGCTAGTCTGAGCAAGCAGCACTTGTAGGATGTGATTATAAAGCCACTTTGGTTTTTTTGCCACTGCCCTTTAAATCTACACTATGCTTCCCTTGCCCCTGGATGACATTAGGGCAATTCTCATCCCTTTTCGGGCCACTCCCAGAAAGAGATCCTTGGTCAGTAATAAATATGCCCAGTGCCAGTGAACTTGCCACTTCATTCAGAGTTAGTTCTACCCTTTGTCAGCTCCTACCTGGCTGCCAGCCGTGTGTGTGTGTGTGTGTGTGTGTGTGTGTGTGTGTGTGTGTGTGTGTGTAGGGGGCTTAGTAGGTTTTTCTGTTTTCCTGACTTATGCACTCAAGGTTAAGAAGAGGGGAAAGGAGAAGCAGGAACATTCTGGAACATTCTCACCTGGCACCGTGGTGAGGGTGCGCAGGCATACTCTGTGTGGAGATAATTCAGGGCTAGGGTCCGAGGATCCCAGAGAGTGACGCACGTGCCCTTGCATCTGAGCAGAGGGTTTTAGAGGGCGAGTTTCTAAGTGTGAGTGCTGAGAGCCTGGCACTTGGCGCTGAGCTGATTTTCGTTGGGAAATGGTCACCTGGCTACTGGAAGAGACAGCCCTCTGCTTGTGCCTTCAAGGTGAGTGGGGAGAAGGGCAGGGGGGAGAAATTCAAAGCTGCTGCTGAAAGCTTCTGTCCTTGATCTATCGGCGGCAGAAGGGGTTTGAGTTAGCCACACGGTGGAGCCTCCCGACCTAGAGAGGGCGGATCACCCACGGCAGGGAGATTGGCCCCTTGGCCTCTTGGCGCCCGGGGGAAGATGTTGAGACACGGGGAGGTGGGTCTCGGCGTGGGCTGGTCTGACAGAGACGTGGATGAAACAACCTCTCGAGGAGGATTCCCAGTTCCCTGTCCTCTCCCAGGAGGGGAGTCCTCTCTCGAGTTACTGGCACAATCTCAGTACTGAGAATTCAAATACAAGGTCAGCCTGACTGTGGGTAAAGAAATGACACCACTGACCCAGCATTTGCCGGCCACCTGCCTGCACTGGCCCTTGTCTGGGTTTGTCCCAGTGCCCTCAGCCCCTAGCTGGCCCTGCTCTGCGAGGCAGCTGGCGGGAGTGGGGCGCAGCCCCTCTGCCATGGAACTTGCCGTAAACCAATACCCTCCTGGTGAATGTGCCTTTGGTCCTCCGTAATCTCTGCCATCGGGGGCAGGTTGCAAGGCCAGAGCCACGCTCAGAGCCACCCGGAGCTCTCGGCCAGCGGCGGGAGGGGCACAGTCTGCTCTCTTGTGCTCAAATATCCAGCTCGAGGCAGGGGAGCGGGGAGCGTGTACTCTTTCCCCCTCACGCACACCCCCTTTCTCCTCGCCTGCCAGACCTGTAGACGAGTGCACGTTTGCTGGACCCGTCAAGACCCCAGGCTTCCAACTCTAACCAGATCCAAGAAATTCAAGCTGCATTAATCAAATACTTTTTCATGCCACTGACAGCTGCTTCTCACTCATCACTCCCTCCCTCCCTCTTTCCCTCCTTTTCTCTCTCTTTTCTTTCCTCTCTTCTTTTGTTAAATACTTAACTGACCACCTACTAGGTTGTGGGCCCTGCACAAGTCCTGGGGTTGCCTGGAGACCGTGGGGGCCGGTGTCAGGCCAGCGTGGCAGGCACTCTGACCCACAGCCCGTGGGGTGGGGGCTCCGCCCAATGCCATGGCTTCTGGGGACGGTGGTGACCAGAGCGGCTGGCTTTGCAGATGGGCTGCGTTTGAACAAACCTGGGGGGACAGACAGCGTGGAAAGCAGAATTGCTTTTCAAATGTAAAAGTAGCATAAGGACGCTGCTCAAAGTCTGAAAAGTAGAGGGAAAGAGAGCAATTGAACCTGGCTGGCTTTCCCCACACAAGGGCTCTGGCCATCGTGGTGGGTGGGTGGGATTTAGGGGAATGCTGTGGGTGGGGGGGATCAAGGTGAACCGGGGGCCCAGAGACCATTTGTAGGAGGCCTGGGAGGTGAGAACAGATGTCGTGTGGGGCTGAGGGTGGGCCAGTGTTCCCTGGGGGTCCAGCTGCCCCCCACCTCCGTGCAGCACACCTGTGGAGACTCCAGGCTGCTTAGATGCCTGCCTCAGGTGGGGCGAGTTGCTGCCACCCCTGGCTATAGTGGGGTCTGTGTTTCCCACGTGGGCCTTCCTGTGCTCAGGCTGCCAGCCCTCTGTCCAGCCTACGTCAGCATCTAGCTCCTGGGGGAGAAGGTTCTCTTTCTGGAATATTCCAGGTTATTCCTTGTTGGACCTATTCGGGCCCTTGCTGCTCCTCCCCACCTTTGGAGGCCGTGCCCTGGCCCGTCTTTCTTCCCGTCCAGGGCAGTTTGCCCTGGCTTACACACAGGTGCTAGCTGAAGCTGGTTTGCTCTTTGGCAAAGTTTAGCTCCTTCGCTAATTGTCCTGGCCTGGCTCTGGGGCCAGTCTCTTTGTCAGCCTTTGAGAGGCAGCATCCTCCCTGGAGCCCGCCTGCATCTGGCCACCCCTCCCCTGACTGCTTCTTCCTGCAACAGAGCCCCTCCCTCTCGGTCCGTTCTCCATGTCCCTGCTCTCTGTCCGATGGACAGTTCTTGAGGCCGTTTATGGGAAAAGGTTCCAATGGCCTGGGGGCTGGTGATCAGTCCTTTTTCCCTTTGTGGTGCCCCCCTCTACGGCCCCAGCTGCTTATGGCTGATTCATCCCCTATAAATCTCTTTCTTCTCTGTGCCCCTCTCCCTGGCAAGAGACCTTCTAAACTCCTGCCAAAGCCACTGGGCTCACACAGCTCCAGTAGTAGGCTGCCTCCGTTAAAATTACGAAGGACAGTATCTCAGAGTGGGCTGGGAAGGGACGAAAGCCACATCCTGGGGGCTGTGGTCCTTAGGTGGGACGCTCCCTGGGAAGCCCTGTCGTGCTTGGGAGCATGGGCTTGGGACGCAGGCTGCCCTGGCTTTGTGTCTTGCCTTGTGGTGACCTTGGGCAAATCATTTAGTCTTTCTGAGCCTCTGTGTTCTCACTTGTAAAATGGGGTGAGGGTAGTACCTGTCTTAGAGGGTTGAGAAGTAAATGAGACAATCAGTGGGTGCTTACTTAGCTCAGTGCCTGTTACATGGTGCTTATACCACGACCAGACCTTTATAAAATGCTTCTCCCAAGTATAAGTCAGTCCGCCTTTCAGCCCTCCCTGTTCTTCAGCTGGACTTTGAACTAGGGCCTCCGGCTGCAAGCCCAGGATTCTTCCCACCACCCCGAGCTGGGGGTGTGTGCGAACCTTTTCCCTGTGGTCACCCAGACACCAGGCTCCGTTCTGATGTGTGACTCACTCCTTCTGCTCAGGGGTTGGGGGGTAACCTCCATGAGCCCTGCTCCCTGGCGCTGGGCACCGGTGACGGCCGGGCTGTGGGTTGTGGCCTCGTGCACTTGAGAAAACATCAGCATGCAGGAGAGTGAGGATGATGTGATTATAGGCATAACCTTGAATCCACTCAATTGAAGAAGAAGAGAAAAGAACAAAACCCAAATCATCTGTTTTCTTTAGTACATGGGCTGCCCTCTGTGATGTGCACTCGTTCATTCAACAAACATTACTGCCTGCCTCCCATGTGCCAGTCACTCACTGTCCTGGATACCAGGGACGTAACAGTGAGTGAAGCAAAGATCCCTGCCCTGGGGTGATTCTATTTTAATGGAGAAAGATGGACAATAAAAAGATTCTAAAAAGACATAATAAGCAAATGCCAGAGTCTATTAGAAGTTAATAAAGACTCCGGGAAGAAATTCAGTGCAGCGAGGGTGACTGGGAATGGGGGGAGTCAAGTGAGTTGACATTTTTAAAAAGGGTGGCCAGCCTGGGCCTCCCTGAGGAGGGGTGCGTGAGCAGAGACTTGAAGGAGAAGGGAGTGAGCCAAGTGAATGTCTGGAGAAGAGCGTTCCAGGCAGAGGGGGCAGCGAGTGCAAGGGTCCTGAGGCAGGGGCCCACCTGAGACGTCTGGGAAGAGCAAGGGGGGCCAGTGTGACCGAATGGAGGTTGTATTAGGAGATGAGATCAGAGGTCACGGGGACCAGATCTTGTAGGGTCTGGTAGCCATGTAAGGATTTGGAGCTTTTACTCTGAGTTTTTTCAACAAATGATATATTGGGAAGATCTTTCCATAATAGCACATAATCATCTCAGTTTTTTCAGCTGCATAATATTCTACTATTTAATAACTACTTCTTAAACTGTATTTAAGTAATATGGACAGTTAGGTTGTTTCCAATCTGTTGCTGTTTCCAAAAAAATGCTGCAGTGAATAACCTTACACATACACGATTTTCATCTGGGCGAGTCTATAGCACACATCTCTTCAAGTGGAATTGCTAGGTGGAAGAATATGTGCATGTGTAATTCTTACACACAGCGCTACGTTGGCCTTCGTAAGGGTTGTCCAAGTGACACCCCCAACCAGTGACTTGGCTGGGGACGAGGGAAATAATGTACCCTCCACCCGCTTTTGTGTACATGTGAGATACTGTCAGGTGCCCGTGATTTCTTTTACTCCTGTGCCCCTCCTGTGGGCTGAGTGGCCTTGTCCCTATTTCACAGATGAAGAAACAAGTACTGAGAGGTTCGATAACCTAGCAGCATTTACACAGCCAGGTGGGTGTACAGCGTGGATTCTGACACCCACTGCTTCTCACACTGGCATTCCTCCCCATGTCTTTGTGGGGGCAGGCATCCTCAGGAGCCCTGGCCCCTGCCCTGGCCCCTGGGCAGAGCAGCAGGTCCAGCTCTGCCCACTGCTGCACCTGTGTCCTGGAGACCCTTGCAGGCCAGTGGCAGGGTGGGGAGAGGCCAGCCTGAGGGGATGGGAACCACAGTGGCCAAGCTGGCCAGCCCTGGCCTGTCCCCTTGTCCCCTCCCACCACCAGCCCCAGTGGTGAGGCCTGGAGGCGGGGGGCTAGCTAATTCTGCTCTGGGTGGGGAGCGGCCCGCCGCCGTCTGCCGGGTCAGCTCGCTCCGTGGATTGAATTTCAGCATCTCACTGATGAAAATAAATCAGCCTCTTTATTGCCCTGCGTAGCCCTTGGAACCGCTGCAGCCTGGCGTGTGTCTACAGACTTCCTGTAAGTCACCGGTTCTGTCTTAGCCCCAGGGGTTCCATGGCTGCTACAGAAATAGCCTTGGATGAGTTTGGAGCCTGGAGCCACCCAGACAGGACCACGCAGGAGAGGAGAAGCGGTCCGCAGCGTGCAGGGGCTCTGGGAGTCAAACAATGCCTGGTTGAGCATCTTCTCTGAGCTGTATCTTTGAGGATTGAGATTCGAGCAGGACTTCAGGGATCACCTGGTTACACTCTCCCAGTACACAGAGGAGTAAACTGAGGCCCATCCAAGATCACCCCTTGGTATTCTGGCCCCTTGACTCCCAGTCTCCTGCTGTTGCTCCCAGACAGCGCTTTCTCTTGGTGTGTTTATTATACCGTGGCTGGTTAGGGATGTGGGCAGAGTTGCAGAGGTGGGTTTCAGCTACAGCTGGAGGGAGGGAGGTCTGACATTCAGGAGAACACTCTTGCATTCAGGGGGTATGAGAAAGAGGAGCAGGTGGCAGGATTAGGTTTTCTAGATTTTCTTGAAGTCAAGGGGAATCCTTCCACCCCACGCATCTGACTTTGTGGGACAAATGACCACGGCTTGTGGGTGTGGGAGAACAAGGCAACTTGTAGAGGGTTCTGACAAGGCCCTGGCACATTCTGTGCAGAGGGGATTCAGGAGTCTTGTCCCAAACTCCTTTTTCTCCTTCCCCTCTCTTTTCCTGCTCTGGCATTATTTGCACCCACAAGACTCTCCCCCAGGGGTTGGGGGCATCCTGCCTCAGATGCCAGACCTGCTGGACTACTCTCCGGCGCTCCTGGCTCCAGGGTGCTGGGCCAGGGCTGGTCAGCCCCAGGGAAGCTCTGGGAAGCAGCGGCAGAGCTGTCTGTGGGTCGGAGCCAGGGTCTTCTGGCTGCCCAGTCTTTACGTTGTTACAGCTAGTCAATGCCCTGGCGGCTCGTGTGAGACTTGAGCCTTGTGTTGCTTTGACTGCTTTAAAAAAACTGTTAATAGCAAAGTGTTCTTTGATGTGTGTTCTTCTCCTTCTCCAGGGGCAGTGAGATCAGATTTTGATATGAAAGCTCAAAGCATCTCAGATCTTTCCTTCTTCCCTCCCTCCCTCCGTCCCTCCCTGCCTCCCTCTGTCTGTATATTACTTGAGAACCTTCGAGAAGCAGGTGAGTGCTCCTCATGTGGTGCAGGGACGGAAAAGGTGCCTGGGCTCCTGTCTCCCATCCAGGCCTGTGCTCCATGGTGTTGTAGTCTCTGTGCATCAGTGAGAGTCACTTCTAGTCTGTCCCTAGGTGGACCTACTGGGGAAAGAAGGCAGCGACCTACCCCCATTCTCCACCCATCCCCATGCCCACTCATGCACAGAACTACACAGACCCCTCTCTGCACACAGCCACTCCTTGTGCATGGAACCACAACAACCCCATTGCATATAGTCACTACTCATACATGGAACCACAACAACCCCATTGCATACAGCCACTACTCATACATGGAACCACAACAACCCCATTGCATATAGTCACTACTCATGCATGGAACCACAGGGACCCCTCTGCACACAGCCACTACTCATGCATGGAACCACAACAACCCCATTGCATACAGCCACTACTCATACATGGAACCACAACAACCCCATTGCATACAGCCACTACTCATACATGGAACCACAACAACCCCATTGCATATAGCCACTACTCATACATGGAACCACAAGGACCCCTCTGCACACAGCCACTACCCATGCATGAAACCACAAGGACTCCTGTACATATAGCCACTACACATTCATAGAACCACATGGACCTCTCTGCACACAGCCACTACTCATACATGGGACCACATGGACCCCTCTGCACAAAGTCACTACTCATGCTTGGAACCACAAGGACCCCTCTGCATACAGTTACTACTCACGCATGGGACCACATGGCCCCCCTCTGCCTATAGCCACCTCTCATGCATGGAACCACATGGACCTCTCTACATATAGCCACTGTTCATACATGGAACCACATGGATTCCTCTTCACACAGCCACTACTCATAATACATGGAACCACATGAATCCCTCTGCACACAGCCACTACTCATACATGGAACCACATGGATCCCTCTTCACACAGTCACTACTCATACATGGAATCACATGGATCCCTCTGCACACAGCCACTACTCATACATGGAATCACATGGATCCTCTACACACAGCCACTACTCATACATGGAACCACATGGACCCCACTGCACACAGCCACCTCTCATATATGGAACCACCTGGACCTCTACCCCACCATACACCCCCCAACCATCAGTGTTGGGAGCTATAATTATAAAAGTGCACAGCCAGTTTGGTAACCAGTACTTATGTATGGGTGCTGAGACAATGAGTTAAGAGTGGGGATTGAACCCTCGGGGATTGAACAGGGATGGGTTCATTTGTATGAACTATAAGCCATCCCTGAGGCAGTGTTCTGTGTGTTTCCAGAAATGGTTTGAGCCCTGGAAGCATCTTTAGGATGAATGCATTAAATTCCCAGGGGACCATTATGCTGGGGACAGCACTCCCTTGGATGTTGGAGTTTGGGCAGGTTGTTCTAAACGAGCATTGTGATTTTAGTGTCACTCTTCACTCGTTTTTGCTTGTTGGACCCTCCAAGCCCTAACCCTTTGCCTCCTACATCTCCTTTCTTGTTCCTCCTTCCTCTCCGAGAAGCAGAGAGGGCATGAGCCTCAGAGTGGCAATGTAACCTTGAGCAAGCCACAGCCCTGAGCCTCAGTTTCTTTAGCAGGAAGGTGGGCATATCCACTTCGAAAGGCAGTTGTGGAACCGAACGAGAGAACACCATTAAGGTACAGGTGCATAGTCCGTAACCTGCCTGCCTCATTCCAATCTACTCTCTCCTTCCTCCTCGCTCCCCAGGCCCCATGGCCCCTCTCCCCATTCTCCTTCCATCCACCCCAAGCGAGGACTGCTTCCGACATGGTGTGCAAGCCCTGGGAGCTGTAAGGGTGGGGAGAGGCAGGAGGGCGGTGAGTCGATTTACCCCTGACCTCGTCCAACCCAGACATCTGCCTGGGAGTTGACAATTCCCTTCCTGAGTAATCCTCTGGCTATCGGCTCCTGTCCTGTTCTCAGGGAATATGCTCCTTAGCCTGGCCCTGTCGCTGCCTTCCTAGGATGGGGGCTGTGGAGAACCTGGAAGGCTGCGGCCCTGAGGGGGTGCTGGAGCCTGTCCTGCTCCTACTACCCTGAGCTTCCTGTCAGCACCCCCTTCTCCGTCCACCGGGCTGGGAGTCGGGGGAGCTCTGGGAGTCTGGGGACATGTTTTCATTGCACCTGTGGTGCTGTGCCCTTCCTCCCTCTATCCCCAGACCTGTGACACTTGACACCATGCCTCTCCTGGGGACCCCTCCTTTCCCTGCCCCCTGGCACCCTGTCTTCCACCATACCTTTCTCTTCCTTGCTGGCTCTCCTTAGAACCAGAAGTTTTAGAATTCACAGCTTATCTCCTTGTCCCCTCTGCATTGGAGACTGAGACCCAGGAAAAGGAAACAACTTGCCCAAGGCCAAGCAGTGAGTTAGCCCAGCTGGAACTGAAGTCCAAGACTCTTGAGTCTTAGCCCAGAGCTCTCTCTCTCACACCCCAGGCTCCCCCTCCCTCCATCTGGCTCCGGGCATCTCCCCTGGGCCACCGTTGGCATTTTGCGCTGGGTGATTGCTTGTTGTGGGGGCCAGTCCTGTGCATTGTGGGGTGTTTAGCAGCATCCTTGCCCTGTACCCCCTAGATGCCAGGAGCATTTCTACCTGACATGACATCCCCAAATATCTCCAGACATTGCCATGTGTCCCCTGAGGGGCACTGGCCACCCGGAGGTGCTGCTCTTCCGCCAGCCCCGCATGTCTGTGATCTTCCCTGTCCCATGTGTAACGTGTGAAGTAACCTTTCACTGGGGCCACTCTATTCTGCTTCCTGCTTTGCTCTAGGATCAGGCCACTTGGAAACCAAAACACTTAGCCGTTCTGTTCCTTAAGAAAAGCGCAGAGAGCCAGGCCTGGAAAGATGCTTCTACATCTGCCAATGAAAAGGAAGAACTTGACAGGAAGGGGCTAAGCTTCAAAGGGGGTGGCCGGGGAGGCTGGGCTCCCTCCCCCCTGGAGAGACCCCGCAGTGTGGCGAGGGGTGCCCGCTCGGCTGCGGGTCTGCTGGCCAGAGGCTGCCCTGGAGGGACAAAGCGTCTGTTCACCCTGTCCCGGGAAGTGCGCCTGCACTGGAGCCTCCGTGCTCCGCCTTCTCTGCACGGCGAGACCTGGAGATGTCCGTGGTTCTTAAATGCTGGGGGTTCACAGAACCCTTCTGAGCACCCAGCTCATGGCATTTGATCTGGCAGTGGGGACGACTTCCATCTGGGAGCCACGGGCCCTGGGGCTGTAGGAAGCTGTCTTCCCCTCCCTAAGTCAGGTGGAGGAAACTGGGTGGGTGGCTTGGGCCAGAGGAACTCATGGTGTCGTCTGGGTTGACCCTGCGTGATTCTAGGAAATGGCCTGGCTGGCTGCCCACCTCGAGTGTCGCATGGCAAATCTGGGGTCTCTGAGAATCCTTGGCACCTCAGGGGGCTTTAGAGGGTCTTCAGGTTCACCTCCCTGCTTCTAGAACTTGTGTTTCATGAAACTGCTCTGCTCAGGGCTGTCTCAGGGGATTCAGGGAACACTCACTGCCTCTGAAGACAGAAAAGTACCATCGTGTCTGAAGTTTAACCCATCCCCTATCAGGAAAGATTTTTGCCTCTGCTATTTTCTGTAGAGGCAGAAATACTCTTTTAAGAAAAAAAGAGTATTTTTCTTTATTTTTTTCAAACAGAAAATATGGTAAAACCAAGAGTACGCTTTTCCAAACCCGATCTGCTGTGTCCTGCCCTCTGCCCAATTCCCAAGGAGGTCCCTTCCTGTCTATGTGATGGCAGCTGAGGTCTTGTCTGTCCTTCTCCCCTCATGGTCCTTGGTGTTGAAGCTGTCTCTGCAGGTGGGAGTGACAGTTATGTTTTCAGGCATACTGTTGACAGTAACCAATGCCGGACAAGCCCCAGTGTTTGTTAATTGGATGACATCATATCCTTGGAGTCTGAGCTATTTCATGAGACGCTTCTCTTTGCAGGACTTTCTATGCTATGGTCTTTGAGCAGAGACAGGGCAAGGGAAATGTGTGTCCTGAAGCTTATGTCCTGGGTCTGAACGTGTTGGCCCAGTGAGATAGGGGCACAGAGGTGCCATTCAGGGTGGGACAGGGCTAGAGAAGGAAGATGGGGAAGTGAATGAATGTCCCAGTGGCGGTGGTCTGTGCTTCTGTGGCTGTCTCATTTGGAGCACCTTCTGTGTACAGTGTACTGTTCTGAGAGCTTTGTATGTGTTGTATCAGTCTTTGCAATACTTCCTGAGAACAACTGTTAAGATACCTACTTTACAGATAAGGAAAACTGAAGCTCAGGGTAATGAAGTCATTGGCCCAGGATTGCACCAAGCTAGTAAGTGGTAGTGTGTGTGCCATGTTCTTAGCCACTGTTCCTGGCAGATGCTGAAGTGACATGAGAAGGTCTAGGAAGAATCTCAGGCTACATTATCAAAAGCATGGTTTCCAGAAAGTGGGAGGAGATAGGCCTCTTGTGCCTCTCATAGGTCAGAGAGCCCACATGGGCTGTTTGTGGTTCCTTGCATCAAAGTGAGGAAGAACTACTGGACGCAAGTGCTTAGGTGGCAGAGAGCAGCAGGAGGGAATGTCAGGCTCGAGGGGAGACTCAGAGGATATGCACAGCACATTCAGTGCCTGGCAAGCTCGCCTGTGGGAGATATGGGCTTGTTCTGAGCTACCCCATAGGACACCATGAGGCCACTTAGTAGAAAAGACAGGGCACCAGGGTGCTTTTTCTTACATTGAGCTAAAATCCACCTGTTACAGCCACCTAAGTTTGAAATGTGCTTTTGCAGGGAAGGCAGTAAGCTCCTCATACCTGCAAGTATTTGAGTACAGTCAGGACCAGTTTTTGCCAAACCTGTCTGTCATGCTCCATAGGAGGTGCTTTAAAATTCAGACTCCCAGGGCCCATTCCTGACAGTTCTATCTCCATAGGTCTGGGTGAGGCCAGAGGATTGGGCTTTGTATGAGACTCCGCAGGAGCTTGTGCGATAGACAGTTTCTGGAGAAAGCAGAGAACTGTGGGATTGGGCTGGCACTGGCAGGAGCTGTTGTGTGCTGGTGTTTTCCAAAGGATGGTTTGTGGGCCAGACTGCTAATTATGTATGAGCTGATTTTAGGTGCATTTATTTTAATTAGGAAAAAAGTACATGTTTTGCAAATCTGTGATATTATGGTTATTGATGCTTAGAACTAGTTTACGTTAAAGTTTATTTTTGAAATTTACAAAATATAATAATATACATCACATTCAGATGGGCAAACAAACATGAAGGTTGTATGCAAATAAAATATAGGCTAACATTGTTGTGGGTGGGTCAGGGTGAGGACAAGTGGGTGGGCTGGGGTATCTTAACCCTCTTAAGACCTGGGGGGGGGGGAAAGAGCCTGGGGGTTGTTGGTAGTTCTAGAAGACTCTATGGAGATAGGAGGATAATTGCAATAATTTGTCCTAATTGTAGTCTTCCCCCGTTTGGAGCCTGAGGAAGAATTTCTCTCATGCCCTTCCTCTCCCCTCCCCATTCTTAATGGTTTCTTTGAAGTTCGAGACACTAAGCTGCCCCCGCACCCATCTCATCAGTGAAGATAGGACATTGGCCAAGGTACAGGACACTGGGTACTATTTTTGTTTTCCTCCTTGTTTTCTTTTTTTACTCTCAAAAAGAAGCAGCCAGAGAGTGATGCTGGCGGGGGCAGGGGTGGGGAGGCTGAGCTGTCTGATTTCCTTATGCTCACGTGAAGATGAGGGAGAAGTAGGTGGTCTTACCTGGCAGGGCTGCTGTGAAGGTCTGGGCACCGGTGGGGTGGCTGCAGCCCTGGCAAGCCTGTTTCTGCAGAAGCCCTTCGGGGCTGCAACGTAACCGCGGTCCTCTGCAAGGAGATGCCAGTCGCTGAAACTCCTGCTGTCCTGGCTGCAAAGTCCAGGCCACCTCCTGTCAACTCTGGGAATTGGGTTGGGAGACTAAATTAATATGCAAACAAATCACAAACAGCATGCAAATAAGAGTGGGGACTGGGTATCTGGCTATCAGAGACTTCTGGCACTTTTCAGGGCACACCAGGATGATGAGAGTGGTGCAGCTGTGTTTTGGCTGAACGGTCATCCTCAGACTTGGGTGGCTAGGGATAAAGGTTGCTGACACCGAAGAGTTACTGTCTCTGCCATTCATGGTTTCCACAGAGGGGAACAAGCAGAATCCCAATAGCCAGTCAATCAGAGGCGTCTCAGGTGGCCTAGAGGATCAATGTTCAAGGTCAGGCACCCGCTGGCCTTCCCAAAGTTAGGTATCAAAAAGCACAAAGGCTGCCAGGCCAGAGTCCTGAGCTTTGCACTGAGAGCTTCACTCTGGGACTCCTGTCACTTTTTCAGAGGCCTGGCCAGGGATGCCTCAGTTCCTCGGTCCCCTAAGTTCAGGTCCTGTGCTCACCGCTGGGAAGCACAGGGGCTGGTGGGGTTTTTCTTTTTCCCTTTCCCAAGCCAAGGAAGTGTCCTGGCTCCCAGACTCTGCCCTGTGGGGGAGGCGGGGGAGAGAGGGAAAAAAAGATTTCCACCTTATTGTTCAGCAGCCGGAAAATTGTTGTCATCTGTTCTGCCTTCCATTTGCTGAGAATGGAAAAAAAATGTGGAAAATTTGGGGAAATAAATCTCAGTACCCTCCTAGGAACTCTCTCCCTTCCTCTCTGGCTTTGCGTCCTGCCTGTCTGCTCCAGGCTCGGTCTCACTTTGCCCCCAGGTTTTCTCTGTCCACTTCTCTGGGCACTGAAGCTGCCATGGGTCTGGGACTCGGGCTGGGCTGGGCTGCTCTGGGAGCTGAGCGGGGCCGTGCCGAGCTGGGCCGCACTGGGCCAGGGCTGAACTGGGCTGGTGCTGGGCCGGTGCTGGGCCGGTGCTGGTCTGGCCCGGCCCTTGGGGAGCGGAGGGCTTGGGATGCCGCTGTGATGTCATGCAAGAATTGCATAGCTGCAGGATGATAAGTGAAGCCCTGGGGACTCAGCTGGCTGGAATTACAGACAGAGTTTTATCCCACTGGCTTCCTACAAGCCAGAGTGAGGCAGAGTGAGCGGAGGGGGAAAGAGGAGGGAGTGGTGTGTGCGCGTGCGTGTGTGTGTGTGTGTGTGTGTGTGTGTGTGTGCATGGGCAGGCAGGCGGCACTGGCTCCTCCCACCCTGACAGTCCGAGAGCCTGAGTAGGACACAGACAGTACTTGGAGCTGCAGCCGTGCAGGAATTATTGGAAACTCGAGGCAGCAGAATCAAATCAGAGCTGTTTTCCCCTCCTCTTTCTCCCTCTCGGTCCAGAGGGTAAGTGTCTACTGGGCAGTCGCTGTGCCTGTGTGTGTCCTTGTGTGGCTGTCCGCTCCATCTGGGGAGGAGGGCCAGGATCTGCCACGACCCAGCCGGGAGGCGTGAGGCTGAGCGGGGCTGTGGCCGCTGCGCCGTCTCTGGATGTGGAGGTGCCGGAGCTCACTGTCCTCCGCTGGAGTTGCTTCTGGGACGTGTGAGAGCCGCAGCTTCAGGTCTGAGGGGTAATGGGTTGGTAAGGGCTGTGTGTCTGAGTTGTTCTGTCATTTGGGGAGATGATTTATCTTGGGTGGGAATGGAGTGGGCAGAGGGGACGCGGTGGAGGCAGGGATAGCCCGAGTGAGACATTATTCCGGACGCCCCTTCCCGCTTTCTGTGGCCTGAGCTTTGGGCACCCCCCAGGGCCGCCCGCAGACTCCCATTCACGGCGTTCTCCCAGCTCTGCCAGGGCTCTCAGCGGTCAACTGTCCCCCGGGCCAGGCAGCTCTGAGTGCCCAGGCAGGCACTCTGGCCTGGCAGAGAAGGACTTCAGCTTGTTGTGGGCTTGGAGCTATTTTTACCGTCCCGAGTGTGTCTGTGATATCTGGTGCCCAGATAGGCTGCGGGCAGGGGTGGGGAGCGCCAGGCTCAGGTTCTAGCGCCTGGCATGGAGCGGCAGGCCAGGCCGGAGTCAGGAAGCTGGCCCTGAGAGTTCACATTCGTCCTGCAGGTGTGGGCTGTCGTGTGACCAGGGCAGGTCTCTTACCTTCCAGGGCCCTGGTCCCTTGGGTCTGAAATAAAGGTCATGATCAGGTTTTCTGCCCTTACTGCTTCTCTTTAGAGGCATGCATTCACATAAGATGGTATCTGGGAAAAATGCCACAGCTGCTTCCTAATAAGGATCGGGGGACACATCTGTCATCGTCATTTGACTGGAGTGCCATATATCATATAGTCCTGAGGTTCTTGGTCTGCAGCCATAGTTGGAGAGTCTTCCAACCGCCCCCGCCCCCGGCCCCCACAAGCCCCCAGCCATCCTCACCCTGATGCGAAGAACTTGGAGCCAGAGTCGGTTTTGTACCTCCTTGCTGGGTGACCTTGGGTGGTCCCTTGAGCCTGCAGAACTTCACTGTCAGCCTATAAAATGAGGGGTGGGCAGGGGATTAACTGATCCCCTAGGGCCCTTCAGCTCTAAAAGCCCCAAGGCTTTTAAGAAGCTCTCCTGGCATAGCCCACCTCCTGGGCCCTGAGAGCTCCTAGTTCTGTCCCCAGAGGGCCAGAGCCTCGGGTGGGAGGGGCTCCACCCTTCATTTCTATCCAAGCTGACTTCTCCGTCTTCAAGGCTCTCAGGCTGAAATTCAGGCTGAGCTCCATTTGGACATGGGCTTTTTAGGCCTTTCTCTTTCTTTCTTGACAGCAGAATTGGGGAGGTGGCCAGGAGAAGCCCACCTGGGCACCCTCTCTGGGTCCACAGAGGCAGGTTTGTGAGTGACACTGGTCATTAGTAGAGGAGACAGAGTCACCTGTAAAAAGATTGACAGCAGCCCTGAGAGGACTCTCGGTCATTTTTGTTCACTGTCTGAAAATGCAGGGGGTTCCTTCTGATGTGTGCTATCAAACAGGAAGAAAAGACAGGTGTCAATTTTGCCACACCTGGACTCATCTGTCCTTTGCCCACAGGGGTCAAGGCCCTTGTGCTTGTCCGTATTGCGTCAGCGGACATCTCCCTACCTGCACCTAAATTCCCGGGCTGCACTGGGCACCTGCCTGCTTTGCCATGTCAAAGGCTGTGTCTCCTTTGCGTGGTGCCCTTCAGAAGTTCAAGGACTTGTCTTTAACCCTTAATTCTGCAGATCTTCCCAGCCCCCAGGGAGCCCGTTCCCATTTAGAAAGTTCAGAGCTCTCTGCAGGCTGTACTGAACAAAGGGCTGCCTTAATCCCCAGCTGGCTGTGGATGGGAGGTTGGCATGGGTGGAGGCCAGGACATCTCAGCGTCCCCAGTTCTTACTGGAACCATGGCTGCGGTTCTCCATCACCCTCTCTGTACACAGCCTCTCCTCACAGTCTCCTCCCCAGGCAGGTAGAACCCAGCAGTGTGCTCTGAGCTGGGCCACTTCTCAGCTCCTCCAACTGTGGAGTTTCCGTTCCGTGTGTTCTGTTTCTCCTGGCTGCAGCCTGGCATTCTCCACGGAAGTTCTGGGTGACAGAGAGGGACTTCTAGAAGTAGCACCCTAATTTTTAGATGAGTATCTTAACTCGGGATCCACAGATGGACGTTGGAGTGTCCATCAACTCCTGGAATTACATGCAAAATTTGTGTACGTGAATTCTTTTTGGAACTTAGTCTAGAATTTCATCGGATATACCAAAGGGTCCGAGAAAGTTAATGACTGTTGGACTGTAGTGTGGGTGGGGAGGCCTGGGGGGGACACTGTGGACTCTGGCTCACCCAATTTACAGGAACCTCCAGTGTACCCAGTCTATGCTGCAGAATATGGGGAATACCCCTCTCTCATGTTATTTTGCCTGCAGTAAATCCCTTTCCCCTTATCTTTGGGAGAAGCTTGGGGTCCACCTAGAACCCCTGATTATTCACTGGGTGGCAGTGGAAGAAAAGTATCTCAGTGGTTGACACAACTATATAATGCTTTCTGTGCCACTTACTGTAATGCAGAAGCATTTATGGAATACCTGGTATGTGCTAGGCACTGTACTTTGTTGGCTCGTCCTGTACAGCCATCCAGGTTATGCATTGAACTTCAAGAGGCACCATTCGTGTAGACCATGTTGTGGATGGCACCGTCTGGGAGCCGGGCCCTAGGGACATAGAAAGAAAGAGAGAAATAAAGGCCATTCCTCAAGGAGTTCTTGGCTTAGTGGGGAATAAGCCAAGGACGTGGACATCAAGAATGATCATTCGGTGGGAGATTGGTGTCACAGTAGAGACATCTACAAGGGACAACAGGAACATGGTGAAGGTTTGCTGGAGTCTGGGGACAGTAGGAAAGGGGTTAGGTTAAGGCAGACTTTCCAGAAAAGTTCAAACTGAGGCTGACAGAGGAGGAAGAGACTTGCTAGGGAGATTGAGAGTTTCTCGGGCAGGGTGGGGAAGGGCATTTCAGGAGAGGGAACGGCATGTGCCGAGGCACAGAGTAGGAAAGAGCATATAAATAGTTGAGTAAGAATAGAGTGGAGGGTGTTTGGGGTATGGAGGACAGTGAAGGTTAGGCTTCCAAGGCAGGCAGGGGTCAGAGGATAAAAGGTCTAGCAAGCCCAACAAGGGGGTTGGGCTTTACTCTGTGGGTGCTGAGAGCTGTTGAGAAATGTCAAGCAGGGAACAGGGAGAGGAGAATACAGAGTGCTTGGACGTGCCAGCCTAGCTCACGCACTTAGCTGCTGAGTGCTGTCCCTCAGCAAAGCTGCAGGTACGCACTCAGATCCACACCCGACAGGCCTGGAGGCCCCGCTCGGATGGGTAAGTGGTTGACTTGGCCAATTAGGATGGGGACCATTTTCCTGAGTGCTGGTGTGTCTGGCTGCCGAGGCGGTGTGGGGAGGGCACAGTTCCCCTCCGTCTCCTCTCCAGCGCCACATCCCTTGTGGCCTGCCCTGGTCCCTGCCTCCCTCCAGGCTGGGGCAGGGTCTGGGGCTAAGGGGCCAACACGTCCAGAACTTGCCCTCCTGACGGCCTCCTGGCCAGGCCTCACTTCGTCAGAGCTCACCTAGTGCTGGGACGCACATGGCCTCGGATTCCCCACTCCTCCTTTTCAGGAGTTCTGCCCAGGCTGCCTCCAAACCGCCGGCGTCCAGGGTGGGCACGGTGCCTCTTCCTATTGGCACAGCATTGATTTTCCTCCGAGTTGGTTGGTCATCGCTGCTCTGGGTAATGTATTTTAATGAATTGATATTTGCTGGACGTGGACCCAAAGGACTTTTTATCATGAAGGGCCCCATCCTGAAAACCTTAATAAATCACTCACTCTTCACAACAGACCTGCTGGTTGGACAGGGTCTCCCACTGAGTCATTGCCAATGAAGGAGGCTTCTTTCCTATGGTCCGGCCGGCTGGCACCTTTTATTCTGCATGGCTGGACTGTCTGTCCTGACATCTTAAGAAGGAAAATCTTCCCGCTGCACATCAGGATGAGAAGTGGGGGCCTTGGCTTTGGAGCTTCTCAAGGTGCTGTCCACCCGCGTGTATGCCACCACGCCTGGCGAGCCGGCGAAAATGCCGATTCATGGCTCCACCCAGGCCTCCTCGTGAAAATCTTCGGGGCTAGGGCCCTGGGATCTACATTTTTAACAGCACCAGAGGAGGTTCTTCTGGCCATCAAAGTTAGGAAATAGCAGCCCCGAAGCCGTGTATCTTTAGCATGCCCTGTTTATTTCTGTCGTTCTTTTTAAAGTGTATTGACGGATGTGTCTCTCTTCCCTCCTGCACGCTGGCCCCTGCTGTCCTTCCAGTGCCACGCACACCTCTGTGCTATTTACTAGGGGGTTGTCTCAGGGACTGGGTCCACATCCAAGTCAGCTGGGGATTTTCCTCAGAGCTTTCCAGAAGCATGACTCGCTCATCTGGATTCCGGCCACCGTGGAGTAAGGGCCCCTTGGTGTGACGGGGGCAGCATCAGGGTGGATTCTGGGGCTTCCAGCAGCCGCTGGGAAGAGGAGGGAGATGTGCGGATGAAGCAAGGGGGGCCTTGGGGAGACGGTGGGCTCTGCAGCTTCCCTAGAGACGTGCACAGGGCACTGGGCTGCCCGGAGGCAGAAGGGAGGGAGGTGGCCCCTGAGAGAGGATGTCCAGGCTGGCCCGGGTGTGGTGCCTGGGAGCTCTGCACCTGGGGCTGCCTGCAGCTTGCGTTTCTGCTGCAGTCTGTCCTTCTACTCTGTTGTCACTGAGACCAGTCCCCAAGGTCCCCAGCCATGCGGATCCATCCCATGCCCCCTCCCGCTGGCTGTTCAACTTCCCTTCGTCTGAGATGAAGGCTGCTGGGACTGCCATGAGATGGCTCTGGTGGCCCCTCAGGTTATGAGCCTTAAAGCGACCTCCCCCAGTCCCCTTTAAGTCCCCTCTCCACCCTCCCACCTCATTTCACTCCTTGTCCGCTCTGCCCGCCTCTCTTTTGCCCTTCCTGCCTTGATAGATTGAAACCAACATCGTGTTCCGGCTTCTTGTGGTCCTGGCAAATAGCTCTTAATGTGGCTGTGGTGGACGGGGAGAAGGGAGTGACGGGTGTGTGCCGGTGTGGGGGCTGCGGGGACGTGCCCTCATCTCTGATGGGAGGAGGAGGGGAGCGTGCCCCACAGGTGATGCCCCATGCTAGGGTTTCAGCAGAGCCCCGAGAAGGGCTGCATGGGCCTGGGACAGGCCTGGGTGTCCTCAGAGTCCCCTTTGACACAGAGAGGCAGACAGCTCAGCAGGGAGCAGATGGCCTGGCCTTAGCAGTCCACCGGGCCAGCACAGCAGTCAGGAGCAACCGGCTCCTTCTTTGAGGGCAACAAGAGACATTTCCACTTGTAGTTAGCAAACAGGATTTAATTAAACAATTTATACCTCTTCGATTTTCTAACTGAGCCTTAGTGGCTTGGCTATTATCGTCCCTGATGTTGTTGCTGCAAATGGTCGCCCATGTGGGGATACATTACATGGCAGAATAAGTTTAATATTGACATTTGCAAAATCGATGCAGAGTGGGGCCTGGCCACAGGGGCAATGAAGGGCCAGGATATCAGGCAATGGAGTCTCCCCCTGCCTTGGGGACGCTTCCCTAGCTCTCATGCTGAAATTTCTTCTGTGAACCACTGTGAGTCAGGAGGGCAGCCATGCCCGGACCTCCATCTGAGCAGCCTTTGGGGGTCCAGGTGCAGGGCCAGGGTGGTGGAGATTCAGACAGTTCTCAGCCAAAACCCCTTTCCAGTTCAGACCAGCACCCAGCCCCGAGAGCCCCGGTCCTCTGCAACCCTCTGGCCCTGTGTCACTCCGAGCTGACTGCTGGCTGAAGTCCTGAAGCCTCAGGAAAAACTAGGGACAGAGAGGTGGTTCTGGAGGGTTCAGTGAATGGGTAGAGCACCCAGTGTGTGTGTGTCTGTGCATGTGTGTGCATGTGTGTGTCCGTGTGTGTAGGGGGATGCATGTACCTGGTGAGGCATCTCTGTGCGAGCTCTTGGTGACATAACTTGGCTGCCTGTGGTTCATGTGTGTGTTGATCAGGACATTCGTGTTTTGTGGTCGTCTGAGCACTTGTTTTTGGCGATGGGCTTCTGTGTGAGTGTTTATTTTTAGTGGCTGCCACTTCTGGCCTAAGGGCCGATCTTTGGGCATGGTAGGAACATTTGTATTCTCTGAAATGCTTGTGGCTTTAAGTTGAAGTATTTATTTTGGGGTATTCCTGCCTTTTATGTGTTTATTTAACTCTGTGTGTAAGTGTGTGGGATATGAGAGAAATGCAGTGTGATAAGAATTGCATAGTCTTTGAAATAAATGAGTTCTGATTTTAAATCCTGGCTTTACCAGGTGCTATGTGTTTATAAGTAAATAGTTCCCCTCTCAGAGCCTCAATTTCTCCATCTTTACAATAGGTATAATCCTGTCCGACTCACAGGGTGAGAAATCATGTGTGTGTGGGGTGCCCAGCGCAGTGTGGCATGCAGGAGGTGCTCACTGCGTGCTGGCCACTGTCATCACTGTGTGCGTGCACGTGCCCACGCCGTGCTTTCTGACCATGGTTCTTGGCGTTCTGTGGGCACGCAGGGAACGCACATGTCTGGGTGTTTCTGATTTGGGTTGGCGTGCGTGTCTGACCGTCTTTGTGTCTGGCCCTGTGTGTGACTGCTGGTGTCTGGGCTGGAGCTGGTGCAGCCTTTGGGAGGGGGCTTTTCTCTTGCCAACTGAGGGCCCGAATTGGAGGGACGGGAGGGAGGCGCGCGCGTGTGTGTGTGTGCATGCGTGTGTCGGGGCGGGAGGCCGGGCTGCCGACTGCACAGGGTGTGAGGTCACCGAGTTCCTCTGGGCGGGGAAGTTCTTCCCTCCTGAGTCAGCCCTTTGGCCCCGTGCCACCCAGCGCTCACTTTTTCCTTTCAGAGAAAGTGCAGCTCACGGGGGTCCCAGAGCTGTCTGCAGACAGAAGGACACCTCTCCCTGGCGAAGCCCTCTCGCTTTTGTGTTTTTGACCCCTAAGGTCCTTCCTCACCGCCCCGGTCCATGAACCCCCTGCATCAGCACCCAGTGGACCCCACGGCATAGGACTGCTGGTTTGCTGAACCCTGCCGTGCCCAGCACTTCAGGGGTCCTTGGCTGGCTGGGAGCAGCGGGGCTCCGAACTCCCCTTTCTGCAGGCCTGTGGCCATCCCACCTGCTTACCTGCCTGGCCAGGGCCCCTTTGCTGACGTTTGGGTGGTAGGGGCAGGGCCTATGAGGAGTGGGCAGTGCTGAGGGAGGAACTGGGAGAGGCCTCTGGAAATGTGGCAGTGGGTGGGGTGAATGGCATTGTATGTCTGAGCAGTTCTAGAAAATTCTTTGTGCTGAACCAGACAGACTCAGCTGTGGAGGCATGAGGGCAAGTTTGTCTTAGAGAGTCTTAGCCTATCCTCAGCCTGCCCCCACCTACCTTAGGCATGGTGGACCCTCATGGCACCCCTACTGCCCTCCCAGGCTCTCCTGTGCAGGGGCTGTTCCCAGGGAGGCTGGATCCCCACGCTTACACCCCCTGTGCACGCAGGGCAGTGGTTACCTCACCTGGCGTTCCGCCTCGAGCCAGGGCGGGAAGTCCAGGAATCGGAGCAGGGGTGAAACTTTCTGGGATGGAGCAACAGAGGGGACCCAGGATGCTTCAGAAATCACCATTTAGGAATTAATTATACTCACGATGGTGATGGTTATGGCTCCTTGCTGTTGACCTGTCACCATGTGGCAGGCACTGGTCTCAGCACACGTCGTGGGTCAACCCTTTTAAACTCAAAGCATTGTGTGTTTAGTGAATATTGGCAATTTCATATAGTTCAACCAGATTCTGTTATTTTCCACATTTTACAGATGAGGAAACTGAGGCCCAGGGTGTAACCCATGCCTCTGTGGTCGGGGAGGGAGATGTGGAGTGAGGCTTGGGCTGCTCGGTGTTGGGCTCCACTGCCCACCTCTGCAGCCAGGTGTGGGTGAGGGTCCCTGGTCCTTGTCCCTCTCCCTCACCTCTGGGTGGTGAGAGGAGGTTTTAGGATCCAGGAATGGGAGCTTTTAGCTCCTTCCCTTGGGAGCATAGATGCTGTCCCTGCTTCCCACTGATGTCTGCTGTCTCTGTCTCCCCTTTGGCTCTGTCCTTGCAGAGGTGGTGGGGCACACCCAGGGGCCGCTGGACGGAAGCCTGTATGCCAAGGTGAAGAAGAAGGACTCCCTGCACGGCAGCACTGGGGCCGTCAATGCCACACGCCCCATCCTGTCGGCCACCCCCAACCACGTGGAGCACACACTGTCTGTGAGCAGTGACTCGGGCAACTCCACGGCCTCCACCAAGACAGACAAGACCGATGAGCCTGTCCCCGGGCCCTCCAGCGTCCCTGCTGCCCTGAGTCCTGAAGAAAAGCAGGAGCTGGATCGCCTGCTGAGTGGCTTTGGCTTAGAGCGAGAGAAGCAAGCTGCCATGTACCACCCCCAGCACCTCAGGTCCCACCCGGCGGGGGGCCCGGCTGCGCCCTCCTCAGGCCGCCATGTTGTCCCAGCCCAGGTTCATGTCAACGGCAGGGCCTTGGCATCTGAACGGGAGACAGACATCCTGGACGATGAGCTGCCCAACCAGGATGGGCACAGCGTGGGCAGCATGGGCACGCTGTCCTCCCTGGACGGGGTCACCAACACCAGTGAGGCGGGCTACTCAGAGGCCCTGTCCCCACTTCCCAATGGTCTGGACAAGCCCTACCCCGTGGAGTCTATGGTCAATGGCGGGGGCTACTCCTACGAGCCCGCCAGCCGGGCAGTGCCTGCCCACGCCAGCCACACGGCCCCCATGCGGCCCTCCTACTCCGCACAGGAGGGTTTAGCTGGCTACCAGCGGGAGGGGCCCCACCCAGCCTGGACACAGCCAATGACCACCTCCCACTGTGGTCACGACCCCAGCGGTATGTTCCGATCTCAGTCCTTTTCGGAAGCTGAGCCCCAGCTGCCCCCAGCTCCAGCCCGTGGGGGAAGCAGCCGGGAGGCCGTGCAGAGGGGGCTGAATTCATGGCAGCAGCAGCAGCAGCAGCAGCCTCGCCCACCTCCTCGCCAGCAGGAAAGAGCCCCCTTGGAGAATCTTGTGACCAGCAGGCCCAGCCCCCAGCCATTGGCAGAGACCCCCATCCCCGGGCTCCCCGAGTTCCCAAGGGCAGCCTCCCGGCAGGAGATCGAGCAGTCCATCGAAGCACTCAACATGCTGATGCTGGATCTGGAGCCGGCCTCGGCCGCTGCCCCCCTGCACAAGTCCCAGAGTGTCCCAGGGGCCTGGCCAGGGGCTTCCCCACTCTCTTCCCAGCCCCTCTCCAGCTCCTCCCGCCAGTCCCACCCACTGACCCAGTCCAGATCTGGCTATATCCCCAGTGGGCATTCTCTGGGAACTCCTGAGTTGGCCCCACAGGCCGCCCTGGAGTCTGTCCCTCCAGGCAGGTCTTACTCACCTTACGATTACCAGCCGTGTCCAGCTGGGCCCAGCCAGGGTTTCCGTCCCAAGAGCCCAGCCTCCTCCTCCTTGCCTGCCTTCCTTCCAAACTCCCACACCCCTCCAGGGCCTCAGCAGCCCCCAGCCTCTCTCCCTGGCCTCACTGCTCAGCCACAGCTCCCCCCAAAGGAAGCGACTTCAGACCCCTCCCGAACTCCAGAGGAGGAGCCATTGAATCTGGAAGGGCTGGTGGCCCACAGGGTAGCAGGTAAGAGCTTCAGGGACCATCTGTCCTGGGGATTCCCTCCTAACCCCTTGTTTTGTCTTGCTCTGGGGAGGTGCAGGCAGAGCTGTGACCCCTCAGCAGGCATGGATTTGGCCCGGGGAAGAGGCTGTCAGGACCCATGTGCCATCTATCCCTTACTGCATTCATTGTCTATTAAGGCACCGCCAAGCCAGGCACTGGAATTCAAAGATCAGTGTCTATCAGTTTCTGCTCTCAAGGAGTTTACAGTCTAGTGAGGGGAAGGGTACCCAGACAGATCATTCTAACAGAGTGCAATGTGTGCCATGACAGAGGTAGGGACCCAAGACCTCAGAGCCTGAGAAAGCAAAGCTTACCACCTAGGGCAATCAGGAAAGGTTTCCTTGAGGAGGTGACTTTAGGTTGGTGTATATATTTTCTAGGCAGAGAGGAGATTCTGTTATTGTCTGCTGTGCTGTCGTCCTTAGACTTCATTTCCTTGGGGGAGGCATGGAGAAGACTGGAGGGAGGGCTTTGTACACTCAAATTTCCCCTTGTGCCCTCCCAGAGGCCATAATGAAGATTGGGCTCTAGCTGGGGGTTCAACCTGGTGGGTGGGGCCTTTTAGGGTATTGTCTTTGAGGGGAGGCCAGGGTCCGCGGTTGGCTTTGCTGTTAGTGCTCGCGTAGGACCAGCTGTGTATGGGAAGCAGGCCTAAGAGATGAAGCTCCTTTTCCTGTTAGAGAATGCGCTTCTCTTTCTGGAGAGAGGAGGGAGAGGGGACAATCAGAAGGATTTATTGGAAAGGACAACTGTGGGGCTTCCTTCCTTCTCACTGGCCTAAGCCTTTGAGCATTCCGGAGTTGGCCAAACTGGGCGGGAAATCCTGTGGGTTGATTTTATTGTGGAGGTGAAGCCCAGGCAGGGATGGACCAGGGACTGGGGTTAGGTGGGCCTGTGCCCAGCCACTCAGCTGACAGGGTGGTGGGGAGAAGAGCAGTGGGGAGAAGAGCAGCCTGGGCAGCTGACTCTGTCCTCCACCCTTTGTCCTAAATTTAGGGGAAGCTGAATCACCATGCCAGCTGCAGGGAGGGAGGGAGACACCCTCCCTGGGGATGGGCTGTGGGTTTGGGGAAGCAGCTCAGGGCAGGCCAGCTGGCTCAGGACCTGGGTGTGGGGACATACGCACCCTGCCCCTGTACATCAGAGCAGAGCGGAGTCCCCAGTTCCACTATTGCTATTGACATTGGTCATAGTGGGAGTGTTTACACCATGGAAATTGGCCACCAGGCCTTCTCCTTCCTGGGCCAGCTGGTCTAGCAGTACGTCATTGCTTTTACGTGGGCATCAAAACATAGGATGAGCAGCTCTCTAACCCTTGGGGCAAAATGCACCATGGGGTGGTCCACATGGAGCTTCAACTTCTGCTTTCTCCCACACCTGAGCTCCTGGGATAAGGACACACCCTAGTTTCTCTGTCAGCAGAGATCCTTTTCCTTTTGGTTTCACTGAGGGGAGAGGAATAGGGCTACTCAAATTCCCTGGGAATTTGATTCTCCTCCATTATTTTACAGATTTGGGGGTGGTAGTGGCCTGAAGACTAGTGACACTCTATTCTAAGGATGGGCAGGATCCGGGAGACTCCTGCTTGGGGAGCAGAATGAGTTTCCCCTCCTTTCTCCCTAGTGGAATCTTTCTATATGGCTCTCCTGGAGCTTACTCAAGAGGAAGGCATAGCCCTAGTGGCCCATCTTGTAGTGGACCTCCCTTCAGCCCTTCCTTTTCTACCAGCTTCTGAGGTCTTGACTGTCAGCTTCCATATTCTGCAGCCTCTCAGGCTTTGGCTGCCATGAAGTCATAGGGAGGGAAGGATACTGTTGGCACAGGGTCTGTATTCCTTAACCCTGTTACCCATCTCCTCCACCAACTATGAGTGACTCAGTCAGGAGACAGGGTGAGATTGTATAGAGGGCGCAGTTATATTTGGTTCCCAGGGCTATGAAGTTGCCTCTTTGGTCCAGGCTCTGTCATGAACAGAATTTCTTATGTCGGCAGGTCCTGCTTACATACTTCCTTAGTAGCTCTTTAGGACGTGTCTGCAGTGCTCGTGTAGATAAAAGCACACAGGCAGGATCAATGTGCAGAGTAGTTTGGGAGGCATGGAGGATAGAAGTCCAGTACCACCTCTCTCTGCTCATTTTGCATTCTGCTACAATAAGCTGGGACATAAGCTTTGACATGAGTATCCCAGGAAGCTCAGATCTGAGAGAGAACCTCTTCATGGCCATGGAATGGATCTGGTTTTTCCTGGCATTTCTCCCTCAGCTCTGCCCTTTCTTCCTTGGCTGTTCTCCGTACCTCAGTACTGTGTCCCTGGTTCATTTCACTTTGATCCAACCACCCCTCATGTCTGATTCCAGCATAAATCTTAGAGAATGTAGGGACAATTTTCTTAACTTGATAAAGGGTAGGTACCAGAAGCCTATAGCACACATCATACTCTCTTGTGAAACATTGGAAGCATTCCTGTTATAGCCAGGGACAAAATAAGGATGTGTCTTATCACCACTATCGTTTAACATTGTATTGGATGACCTAGCCAATGCAATAAGATAAGAAAAAGAAACAAGAGTCAGAGTTGGAGAGTCTGATCGGGTTATCTTATGTTCCTGATTCTGTGACTGGACTGATCTCAGATGTCTCTAGAGGTGGAGATTTCAATGCATGTTGGAAATCAGATATGGATCTTATCCTTAAGAAGTCTAGAATTTAGTAGAGGAGAAAGGAACTGGAATATTAAAATGAAGTCATTTGTAATAAGAGAGATATGGAGAAAGTTCTGTGGGAGAGAAGTGAAGAAATCACTATGAGCTAGATTGGGGAGGCTGTTTTGAGTTGGATTTTAAACTAAGCCTTGGACGATAGACAGGATTCTGAACATGGGTGGGTTCACCAGACAGAGAGGGTTCAGACTGAGGAAAGGAGAGCATAGGAAATGTTTGAAATTGTTTTGACAAGGGGATGTGGAATAAAAATTTTAAAAATAAATACAAAAAAGAAATGTTTAAAGAATAGTGAGTAGATTGAGAGCACATAGGTTGTGTAAGGGAGAGTCAGGAAAGGTAGCCTGGGGTCTATCTCAGGAGGGTCTTAAATACCAGGCTAAGGAGCTTGAATTCTACCTAGCAGCAACTCAAGAAGCCCTCACTGTGGATTAGTCAGGGGAATATGCCATGATCAGAGATGTAGTTTAGGAAGATGTGTCTGGTGGGCTTGGGAAGGAAGGTTGCTAAATGGGAGAGACTTAGAGCCAGGAGATGCTAGGAGCTTATTAGATAGGCTAAGTGACAGGTGGCTGGGTTAGGGCACTGTCTATGGGAATGACAAAGAGATGATGCTGTGGAAACTGGGAGTGGACCCAGTGTGCTTGTGTATTGATTGGCTGTAGTGGGTGAGGGAGAGGGAGATATGGAAAATGACTAGAAACAGAGTGGCAGTTCTGTTAACAAGCAGGGTGTTGGAGGAGTGGCTGGTTTGGTGAAAGACGCAGCACCGGTGTTGGGTATGTTGAGTTCATGTTGGCAGTGGAGCCTCTAGGGAGAGATGGGTGGGGAAGATGGCTGAACATCTGGAATTGGAGTTTGATGATTTGGGTATCATGCTCACAAAGGCGAAGGTTAAAACTTGGGGTGTGGTTGAGATCTCAATGTCAGAGGGCATGGAGAGAAAAGAACTGAGGATGGAACGGTCATCAGGGGAAGTGGAGGCTGCAAAGGGGACTGAGAGTGAATGGTCAGGTGGTGACAGGACACCAGGACAGTGTGTCATTGCAGAAGGCAAGATGGTAAAGGGTTTCAAGGGGCAGGGGCAGGGGTTAGCAATGTCAGTCTGGAGGGAGCATGAGGAGGAGGACTGAGGAAAATCCATGGGCTTGCCAATTAGGTGGCCCCTTTGAAAATCATCAAAGGCATATTTTCAGTGTGTGGTGGTGACAGAAACCAGACTGCAAGAGATTGAGGATGAGTGGGGAGGGAGTGCAGACAGCAAACTAACTATTCTTTTGAGTGATGTTGTGATAAAAGGGGAGAGAACGGTTGTTAAAGTGGGTAACAAGGGACTGGGAACTTTCTTTTGTAAATATAGTAATCATGAGGATGTTTTTAGGCAGAGGAGAAGGAGCGGGGAGGTTGAATATGGCAGGAGGAAGAAGAGAAAGATAGAAGAGAAAGCAAGAAATTGATGAAGGGCAGGTACCAGAAACCTATAGCACACATCACACTTTCTTGTGAGACATTAGAAGCATTCCTGTTACAGCCAGGGACAAAACAAGGGCAAGAATAAGATCTCTAAGGAAATAAGAGGGTATAGGCTTTGGAGCTCAGGGGGATAATTTAGGCTCAGCCAGGAAGTACGATACCTCTTCATGAAATAAGAATAAAGGATAAATAAAGATATGAGGAAATATTGGTGTCATGCTTTGGGAGCTTGAATTGAGAACCCATTTTTTACATTTTGTTATGGAAATAGGAGATGAGTTCCGGGCTCGCTCAATCATTCGTTCAATACAAGCTTCTAAGCTATGCTACTTGCTAGGCTAGGTTTTGGAAAAATGATGGCAGACAAAGCAGGTAAAGGTTCTTGCCCTTATGGCAGATAAGCAAATACATATGTGACATGTCAGGTGGGTGGTAAGTGCCATCAAGGGGAAACAGTGAGTGGTGGGGCGGATGGCTGCACTTTACATAGGATGGTCAGGGAAGGCTTCACCAGGCAGTGAGGGGTTGCGCCAGATGGCGCAGCAAGTGCAAAGGCCCTGAGGCAGGAATGTGCCTGGTGTGGCAGAAGCAGAGTGATCGAGGGGAGCCTACTGGGGAATGGGTTGGGGGCAGCTCGCAGAGGGTCTTGCAGGGCGTCATTAAAACTGTGGCTTTTACTCTGTGTGGCATGAGAGGCCTTAAGAAGGATTTGGGCCCCAGAGTGACATCATCTGACTTATTCTAAAACAAGTCAGGCCAGGATGGCAGGCCGGGGGCCAGTGAGGAGGCAGCTGCTGTTGGTCTGGGTGGTGGCTGTGGAGGTGGGGAGAGGTGCTCAGATGGTAGACAGGTCTTGGAGGTGGAACCAATGAGATTGATGGATAGACTAGGTATGGAGAAAACTCTCAAGTTGGGGCCTGAGCACCTGAGGAATGGAGTTGCCCTTTGTTGAGATGGGGAACGGCTGGGAAGGTTTTGCACACGCTAGGTTTGGGGTGCCCACGAAACATCTCAGATGGCTGCGTCCTGAGCCAGCAGTGTGAGGGGGAAATGCTGGAGCTTAGACATGTGGGAGCTGTCAGCATATGCGTGCCACATAGAGCGTGGGGCTGGCTGATCCCTCGGGTGGGTGGTGGTGGTGGTGAGGGTAGGTGAGGAGAGGGCCCAAGTACTGGGTCCTAGAGCCTTCTATGTTTTGAGGTTGCAGAAAGAAGGAGAAACCAGCAAAGGAACTGGCGTGCAGTGGCTTCTGAAGGAGAGAAAGGGTGAAAGGCCATGAGCCCTGGGAGCCAGAGCAGGGGCCGTGGTGGCCACTCATGGGCCCCTGTGGTGTCAGTGGGGGGACGAGAGGATGGCATAGCAGTCCTCCAGTGCAACCCCGAAGGCGCATCTAGGGGACTTTCTGGTGGTGCCTAGTGGCTTTGTGCGGAAGCAGAAAGGCACGAGGGGCTCCCCAGGAAAGAGGACCACTTGGGGTGGAGGGCCGAGGGCTGGGAGGCCAGGATGCTAGGGAGTGTGACCCTGGGGCACAGGCTGGGAGGGTCACCTGGGGCCAGGGAGAGGAGGGGAGGGCAGGGCTGGACCTGCTACCTGCGAGGGTCAGGCGAGGGGGGCACAGGGCCTGAAGTTGCCTGGCCCTAGGGCGACACCTCTTCCTCCACCCTGGGGCTAGAAAAAGAGGGGCATGCTACCCTGCTGGCCAGCAGGAGGCCCGCCTGCCCTTTGGAGAGGCAGGACCCTGGATCCCCCCTCTTCCTGTCTGGTACCTCCCCACCCCCTTGTCCCCCCAGTGTGTGGCCAGACCCTAGACTCAGAACACCAACTCATCTGGATCTTCTTTGTTTTTGTTTTGTTTTGTCTTGTTTAATGCCTCGTCCTCTGCGTTCCGTGTGTCCCCCATGTGCGTCTGTCCCCTGTGCCATTGTTGGGGTGCCTCCCTTGCCTGGTGTTGTCCCTTCCTGCCTGCCTCCCACGCCCTGCCGGCTCCCCTGGGGTGGGGTGTGTAGCCTACAATGCCAAACTGCAGGGCCTCGGGCACAGCGGCAGCTTCCGGCCCTCTCCTCTGCACCGGGCTTCCTCCCTCTCTGGTGGGTCGCCCTCCTGCCCGCTCCCTGTCACGCTCCTCCACCTGCTTTTGAACTCAGTTTCTCTCTCTTCCTCTCCTTTCTCCTGTGTTACTCCTTCCACACCCTTGCCCACCATCTTCCTTCTCTGCTCACTTTGCCATTGCTTTGTCTTTGCCCTTTCCTCTCTCTCTTCTTCTGTTCTCTTCTTTCCATCTCTGTCTCCTTCTCCTGCACCCCCTTCTCCCTCCACATCCCCTTCTCCCTCCTCCCTCTCTCCAAAGCCTCTCTGCCTCCTTTCTGCATGAGCCAGAGCTCCACGTCTGCATGCACACAGGCCTCATGCTAGCCTCGGCCTCGCCCGCTGGGCAACAGGGTCTGGAATAACTGGTCCAGCCTTCATGGTCCCCCGTGGAGACGCGGGCCTTGCAAAGAGGGTGCTCAGTGAGGGCTCTGGACAGCCCAGCACTCCAGCCACCCTGGTCAGACCGCCTGGGCTGCAGGGCCAGGTCTGAGCAGGGCCACAGGGCACACGACAGTGGCGTGGTGCCCCAGGCCCTGCCGTTCTGTCCACTCGTGAGCATGGTGCACCCTGGGGACAGTGTGCTGCCTCTGACTCCGCCCCTAATCTCGGCTCCTCGGACCCATGGCCGGGAGTCAGCAGCCCTGGGTTTTGGTCCTGGCCCTGCCTGTGACCACCTCTGGACCAAGTGAGGCCCAACCTGTGACCGTGGACAAGGCCCTTAACTATTTAGAGCTCGATTTCTGCATTTGAAAAATGGACAGATGATAGCTCTATCTTGCGTATTTTACTCAGTGGTTTGACATGTCCCAGACGCAGTGGTTGCTTCGTCAGGGTCATGTTACTTTGAGGACAATGTTGTCCACTATCATCTACCTTCTGCCTCTTGGACATGCAGGTGCACAGGCTTTGAGCCCTGGGAGGGACTCGCCCCATCCTTTCTCTGTTCCTCTGAGCCTGGCGTCCAGGTCAGGGAGGAGACAGACGGTGCTCAGGCTTGCCCCACACCATGGCCCAGCTGCTCCAGAAAGGGCTTAGGGTGATGGGAACTGTTGACACACAGTGGCAACATGTGACCCCTCTGCAGACCCTCCTCCCAATCGGTGGATGATCGGGAGAGGCTCCAGCAGACGCCCTTTCCCCTCTCCTCTTCCTTTGCCCTTTCCTTGGCCCAGTGGTGGGAGCGCAGTGTTCAGAGGGGCCTGGGGGTTCGGGGTAGGATCTCAGGTCGGGGGTGCACCCTGAGGGGAGCTGGCATGGCTTGCTGTAGGGCTGCTAGTGTGATCGCCGTGTGGCTTTCTGGTGCCCTGGCCCAGCAGGTGGCCTCCTGGATGCCCTCGCTTCTGGAGCCCAAGGCATGCCGTCGGACACCCAGCCCGCCACCTGGAGCTGAGGAATCCAGTCTTTTGGAAATCGGAAGGCTGGAAAGAAGAGTTGGGTCTGTGGGGGTAGCAGTGGCCAGTCTGGGGGGTGTAAGGGAGGCGCGTGATGAAGCCTGACACCAGGGTATTTGTCCCTGTGATCCAGGGACGGTGGGCAGCAATATTCTGCCAAAGTGCTCATACTGATCTGTGCTAGCGCTACAGCTCCCAGAATCGTAGGGCGTACGTGCGTGCGTACCTGCGTGCGTGCGTGTGTATCTGCGCATGCGTGCATGCGTCAGATGGGATGAATTGCCTCAGGTCCGCTCATGCCAGGCGAGCCTTGGAGAGAGCTGTCACTCCAGCGCAGCACCATCCTGGGCTCAGAGTGAGGAC
The DNA here is from genome assembly GCF_040939455.1 of Microcebus murinus. Taxonomy (NCBI): domain Eukaryota; kingdom Metazoa; phylum Chordata; class Mammalia; order Primates; family Cheirogaleidae; genus Microcebus; species Microcebus murinus. The sequence continues at coordinate 88,344,636 of NC_134111.1, read as the reverse complement.
TCCCTGGGAGTGAGGCTGTGCTGGTGCCCTGCTCCCCCCGTCTGGGGCCCATCCTTTGGGGTGGTGGGGAAGGCCCAGTGCCGGCCTTGTGTGAAGGAACCCCCTAGAGGGTGTGCTCTGGACGTAGGGTATTATGATCCTGAAGACACTGTCTTGCCCTGAGGGCACCCCACCCCTCCTCAGCCTCCCGGGGATGGAGTGCGGGACTCCCCAGCCCGGCTGGGAGGACCTTCCTGAGCCCCCTGCGCAGCTTCTCTTCCCTCCTTCCTTCATTGGCTGCTTCTGGCTGCAGGGTCTCCTGCTGCAGTGGGGGCTGCCATCGAGGCCATGAGGGCGACTCAGGGGCCCCACTAAGTACCCCCATCATCCCAGCATCCCAGTGCCCTTCCTGTCAGGCTGCGGCTGTTTGTGTGTGTGTGTGCGCGCGCGCGTGTGCGCATGCACGTGTGTGTGCACATGTGTGTTTGTGCAGGGCACCTGCCTCTGCTTGTGTGCACGTGGGAGACAGAGGCTCTGAGAGAGGAAATGAGGCCAAGAGACGGAGAAAGTCCTGGGTGCAGGGTTGTGGCGGAAAGGAAGGACATGGGGGAGAAGTCCTACTTTTATTATCCGTCAGTCTCCGGGACATGAGAGAGGGGTGTTCTCTCTTTGACACTGGCTGTCAGCTTGTATCCAGACATCCCGGCTTGGCTGAGGAACAATGGGGCTCTCTTCTCTGCCCTCTACCATGCCAGCCTTTCCTCCCATAGAGAAAGACGAGAGAGAGGGAGCATGGCTCTCCGGGCAGATCTGGGCTTGCCAAGGGGGACAACAGTAGGACACTGTGTTCAAAGAATGTGAGTGGCCCTGACTGGCCACTGGTGCCATGGGGCGCTCTGTGGGGGGAGGGACTGGCCCGTGGGAGTGGAATGAGGGGTCTTCTCCTCCTGCAGAGGGAGGCTCTGCCCTGCAGTGCCTTAGCTCATTGTAGGTCATTCTGTCCATCCCCCTGCCTCTAGTAGAATGCACTCCCACATGCCTATCTGTCGTGATGGAGAGGGGGATCGAGAAGGTGGGATGCACTCCTTCTGATGGCTGGCTGCCTCGTGCCAGGGGCTCACATCCTCCACTGCTGGCAAGCCCCTCCAGCACCCTGGGGTGCTGCTACCATCTGTGGCCCCTGACCATGGACGATGCTCTGGGCAGGTGGAGGAGAATGTTCTCTGTTCCTCCAGGAGATTCAGTGTCTCAAATGGAAACAGACCCATTTTTCAAGGGCAAACATCAGATGCCCAAAGAGGAAGCCGGCCTCCTCTTAGAAAGGCAAAGGGATCTGCCAGAGAGAGGCTGCTGGGGTGGGTGAGCCCGGAACTGAGACCAGCCCTAATGCATTTCTTTTAACCTTGGGGCTGAACGCAGTTCCAAACCCCAAGAGCCTTTCCCGAACGGGCCTCCTTTGTCACAATTATTATTAGAAAATCAATGGCTATGTCTGTTTCTCTCTAATGTTTTGCCAGGAATGAAACCGGCAGCAGCTCTGGTCCAAGCTGCCCAGGAGGCCTGAGTGGGGCAGGGGGCTCGGTGGCAGGAGCAGAGGCGTGGCCGAGGCCAGGGCACTGGCCAGTGTGGTGTGAGCTGCAGACTGCCTTTCTGTTAGATTCTGGGGTGCAGCTCACTCCTCTCAAAGGCACGCCCTTCTTCCCTCCAGGTGGACCCTCCTGGCAGCTCCAAGGTGGGCCTAAAGTGGCCCCTATTTTTCTATTCTGAGGATTAGAGCACTTCAAGGCACAGGGCTTATTTGCTTTAAGGGAAGCAGTTTGTGAATGGCAGGGTGAAGTCCGAGTCCCATTTACTGTTTCTATCTGGGGCTCTTTTTTTCAGCTAAGAGAGCAGCAAGGCTGTCTCTGAGTAATAAAGAGCCCAAAGTGGGGATGTGGAGCACCCCCACTTAATGTGCAAGTAGCCAGGCCTGCTACTCTCCCTACAGCCCCGCTGGAGCCCCGAGTGTGGGAGAGCATGAGGACGTGTCTCAGAGGGACAGTGCATGTGTGAGTGAGTGAATGTCCGCCCGGGCTTGGCAGACGGCAGCCTGCTGTCCATGACAAGTAGGAAGGCTTCCCAGTGGCGCTGTTCACAGTGGCCTTTGTGGCCGCGCCAGGCTGGGAGTGCTGGGGGCCGCCTGGGGCATGCAGTCTTCGCGGTGGACAGCAGAAGATGACTCAGTCTGAACGAGGGTGATTTCTGCCTGGCTGCACTGGCACCTCCCTAGGGGCTGGCAGTGTGTGTGTGTGTGTGTGTGTGTGTGTGTGTGTGCGCACGCATGCATGCATTCACACATGTGCCATGGGAGAGTGTTCCCAGATGTGTGTTCAGGGCCCCAGTCCCATGTGACTTGAGACCTCTGGGGAAGGCAGAGTGGAGAATCTCCTTCAGGAAGATATTTGGGACTCAGAGCTCACCCTTCTGGCTGGGTCTTAGCCTCTGGGACCTGGGCAGCAAGTATTCCAGGATTCTGAGAGGCGGCTCAATGAGGCAGTGGATTCCGAGCCTCAGCCCAGCTGTGAGAAGAGGGGGTGGGGAGGAAGGAGGGTGAGGTTAACAGCACCCCCAGGCCTGTGGAATGGGATTGAGATGGGAAGTACAGAAAAGCAGATGGAGCATGTGACTTCTTGCTTGCTCTTCAGCCGGGAGGGGCAGGGTGGGATCCTCAGCCATCTGTGGGGCAAGACAGAGGGGTGGGTAGCTAAGGGGTCAGTGTAAGGGGAGTAGGAAGAGGTTTCAAAGGTGCCCTGGATGAAGGTTGGGGAACCCTTAGAGAAGGCAAGAAATACCCCAGGGCCCGGCTGGGGCTGGGGACTCCATAACAAGACTTGGTCATTTCTTTGTTTCTCCTTGAGAGCACCATTTGCAAGATGATGCAATTTAGCTCTTTCCAAGAGCTCTTCCCCATGGGCTTGATGTTGCTGGTTGGTTGATGCAGTTGCCTTGGAGACTCTCTTCCCTTCCCCACCCTGCCTTGTCTGGAAGCTCTGGCCCTCCGCCTCCGGGGTTGGAAGGAGTTGACATCTGTTTCTTGTATCAGTCCTTTGTGCTCTTGGTCCCAGCCCTGTGTGGAGTAGATTCCTGTTGAAGGCTGAGCCAATCTAAGCAGATCTCCCACCCTACAGAGAAAACTGGGGGTATGAGCCACGTTGGGCACAGGAGGGCTGGGGAGGTGCTGGCAGGGGCTGGGGCGGCGACAGGCCAGCCCTGCTCAGCCCCTGAGCCAAGACGGGCTGCCTTTTCTGGGGGCATTGGGCTAGACTGGTCATTTCTTGCACAAATGCTCATTGCTCTCCATGCCCTGATTCCTCCCAGGGGTGCAGGCTCGGGAGAAACAGCCCGTAGAGCCCCCAGCCCCTCTCCGGAGACGGGCAGCCAGTGACGGACAGTATGAGAACCAGTCTCCGGAAGCCACATCCCCCCGTAGCCCCGGGGTTCGCTCTCCCGTCCAGTGCGTCTCCCCCGAGCTGGCTCTTACCATCGCCCTCAATCCGGGAGGGCGGCCCAAGGAGGTGAGTCTGTGAGCTGTGTCCTAGGGCCACAGAGGGTAGGGAGCCCACCTTACATCTCCAGGAACCTGATGGCCACCTTGGCACTGACCTATCAGGAAACTCAGTAATTCGTCCTCCCCTGCATCCTCACCCAAGGTCTCTTCTCCAGCGTGTGGACACTTCCTTCCTTAAATAGCTTCGTGCCCCCACTTCTTACATTAATACTGAGATCGAAGTTCCCTTCTTGATTCCTAAAGAGAGTGGGAAGGATCTGGGCTGATGTAGGTGACCACAGTCTTCAACCTCTAAACCAGATCATATAGACTGACAAATATGTTTTGTCAAACTCCTTTCCAAATATGAGTTTTCTTGAGAGGTTTCATTTTCATGCCAAATTGTTTGCATTTCTGAGACATTTCAGTACTGCGAGGCAGTGGGACTCAAACTTCAGTATGCATTAACAGCCCCAGGGAATTACTGAACCTGTAGATTCCCAAATCTACCTCCAGAGAGTCCAGCATGATAGATCTGGGACAAGACCCAGGAACCTGCATTTTAAATGTGCACCCTGGAAGATTCAGGTGCAAGTCACAGTCTATGAGATAGTGTACTGTCCTATAAAATCCAGGCTATAGAGTCATTCTGCGTATAGATGGCTTCTGGACATCTGTTCTCTCCTGCCTTTTGGCAGGACCCAAGTTCCCTGCCCCTAGACCCCCTTCTCTTTGGCCCTGTTCTGAAATATTGCCAAGGCAGATGCTCCTGAATGCTGCCCACGCTTGACCATGGCCTTGCAAACAGCCACTCCCTACTCTCTCAGCTGCAAGGAGTCGCTGAGGCTGTAAAGGGCTGGGATCTCCCTTTGACCTCGGCACTTACCTGAGCAGGTGGGGAGTCAGGCCGGAGAGGGGGTTTGTGGGCTGGTTAGCTCTCTGTCCTCCTGCCCCAAGTCTTCTCAAGGCCCCCCCTTTCCTCCTTTGTGTTCCCTGCAGCCCCATCTGCACAGCTACAAGGAAGCCTTCGAGGAGATGGAGGGAACCGCCCCCAGCAGCCCACCACCCAGCGGGGGTAAGACTCCCTGCTGGCTTCTCTTCCCCAGTGTCCCCCAGCCCCTCATCTCGGCCTTGCTGGGGAGCACCCAGGTTTGGGGGTGGAGGAGTGTGCCAGCAAAGTGGGGTGGGGCCGGGGTTTGCAGCTCCTCACCCCGTGGCTCATTCCACACCCTCTTGTCTTCCACTGCCTGTGGCCACCCTCTTCTCGGCCATCCACTCTCACACATCTGTGCGTGCCAGGTCTTGCGCTCCAGACTGATGGGCTATGGGACCCTGGGCTTGTTCAGGGTCTTTTTACCTTCTACGCTCAAAAGACCCCATCCTCGCGTGATTCTTTGTGATTTGACTTTGACCTTGTTTCTGACCCCCATTTCTGTCTGCATCCAGCCACCCCTTCTGTTCCAGGCAAGCTAGGGAAGAAAGACGGAGAGAAAGGCCCAGGACCCTGGGACTGCAGGGCCCCCATCTTGTCCATCCTTGGCCTCCAGGCAGGGGCATTTAGTCTGCAGCCCCCAGTACGCTCACTGGGGAGGCAAATCTGTAAAGGACAGAGATATGTCCCCCAAAAGACGAGACCTGGATGATCCTGGGAGTGGGGACAGCGTCCCTTTTAAAGGAGGAGAGATGAGAAGAGGAGCTAGAGGAAGGGGTGGTGGGGAACAAAGTGAGGGAGAAATACCAGGCGTGGGGGCTTGGGGTCCCCAGGGGAGGCCTGATCAACATGGAGGGAGAGACGGGCAGTGCTCAGGGCCATGCTGTCTGGGAGGCAAGGGTGGGTGAGGAGGGGAGAGCCACCCTCCTCATGCATCCCCCTGGGAGCTGGCTGTCCTGTACTGGAGAGGAGTGTGGCCATGCTACATGGCCCATGTGCCAGCAGAACTATTGTTGGTGCCACCTGGGGCACGAGCAGGCCGACCCCAGGACTGGTCGGCAGCCCCTGGAAGCAGCGGCTCTCCCTGCAGCAGCGCTGTCCAAAGGAAATGTCATCAGAGAGCATTCCTCATTTAAAATTCCCTAGTAGCCACATTAGAAAATATAACAGGAAACTGGTGAAATTAATTTTAATAATATTTCTCTTAAATCCAAAATATTCTCATTTCAGTGGGCAAACAAATCAACATAAAACTATTGAGCTATTTTATGATTTTTTAAAAATCTAGAAAGAGACTGGTGAGATTAATTTTAATGTTTTATTTAACTCCAGCCTAAAATGTTATCATTTCAGCATGGAATCAATGTAAACAGTGTTGAGCTACCCTGCATTCTTTTTCACACTGTTACGCAGACAGCGTGTCGCAGGTCTGCTGGCCGTGCTCCAAGCACGGCAGCGTGGCCGCCACGTCCGCGGCACAAACCTAGAGCAGCCTGCTCAGGAGCCGGCTCTGCGGCCTCTTGTGACTCGGTGGGACCTCTCTCCCAGGCCTTCCATCCTGACACCTGCTCCCACGCGCTGTCGGGGCCAAGCAGCCCAGGCTTGGACGTCCCTGGTCTGGGTTGGCAGCCGTCCACACTGTGTTAGAATCGAGTTTTGCCTTCTTCTCTTCCCTGCTTGGCCGGCCGTGGATGCGTCCCTGCGGGGAGGATAAGTTAGAGGTTTCATAAATACTCAGCGCTGGGGAGAGAAGACAGAAGGCGGAGAAATGCGAGGAATTTTTCTCTCAGGAAGCCAAAGGCTGGCTTGGCCTCAGTGCCGCCCACTTCTGTGCCTCAGCGGGGCCAGGCTGCCTGGGAACTGGGGCAGCCAGGACCTCGGGAGCTGGAGGTGGTGGGGGAGAGACCCCAGCCCTCTCTCGTCCTCTCGCCCCCTCCACCTCCTCGCACGGGCCCACCTGCGCCTCTGCTGCACCTGCTGGGTGGACGTGTGCACACTGCGGGCCGGGGCTGCTCGAGGTGGTCCCGTGAACAGTGGCTGCTGAGGCTGGGCACGTTCTTTTATAATTAATAATGTTCAACTCTGCATTCATCTGACAGACATTAACAAGTGCTTGATAGGTGTCCATGAGCAAGACACCGTGTTAGGAAACGGGGTGCGGAGGAAATGAGGGTGCGGAGGTGGTAGAAACTGAATCTGTGTGCATATGTGTTTGTGTATAAAGAGGGAGGACGGACAGACAGAAACGCAGGCCTACACCTACCCTGTACCTGCAGGTGTATATTTGTATGCGTTTGTCCTTATGCTGTACTGGGCCATTGGACAGCTATGGACAGAGAGAGGGTGGAGCGCAGGGTGGGGGGCCACCCATCTGGACCCTTGCGCTGTCTCCCTGCTCCCACCTGCATGTGGTCATGCACCTGCCCGTGCACAGGTACATTTTGTATGTTGCATTGAGAGAGTATTTTGTTGTCGTTGCTGGTTTCCTGTAGGTCTCACTTCTTTTGGGAAAAGCAGGAGTGGCCAGGGAGTGGTGTGGAGCTGCTGGGTGGTTCCTGGGTGTCTGAGGGCCACAGTTAGGCTATTGAGGCCCTTGGGAGGCAGGGAGTGTCCCCAGGGGCTTCGGCCTCTGCCGGCTCCGGAGATCACTGTCAGGAGACACAGAGCTCATTTTTGACTTCACCTTGGAAGAGTGTTGGGAGACGTGGCAGCTGCCACCGAGACAGCTCGTGACTAGGCATAACAGCCACCCTGTGGGTCAGCTCAGTGTCTGGCCAGGTGCTTGGCTGCTGGGAGAAAGCCTGAGAGCCCTTTCTGACCTTGTGTGTTATGTGACACTTGTAACCCAGATGGGCCGCCTGGGAGGAGCTGGGCTTTGCACAGGGAATGGGTGCTCCCGGCCAAGGACCGCGGGCCCCTCCTCCTTCCAGAGCACTGAGGTTTGGTGGGGACAGAGCCCCACACTGAGAAGTTCTCTCTTCCTGTGATTCATGAGGGACACACAGCTGAGGGCCGGCCCGGGTCTCAGGGTTGGCGTGGTCCGGCCTGCGATCTCCGTCTCTGCCTCTGCCCTTCACGGCGTGTGTCATCCTGAGCCTCCATTTTCTTTTGTTCTCCTCCGAGTCCATCCAGTGCAGGGTTTAAGGGGACTCTGGGCATGTGTGTGTTTGGGGCTTGGGGAAAGGGACAGGGGGAGGGAAGAGAGAATATGTCGGGGAAAGTCAGGGACGGTCCCAGAAACCTGTGCGTGCATCGTATGCTGTGGCAATGCAAAGGGATGGTAGGGACGGTCCCCAAGGCTCTGGGGTAGAAATGATTCTCTCAGGGCTGAGGCCAGGGTCAGGACAAGGGCGCCGTTGCCTCACTCTTCCCCTCTCTCCTGTAAACTGCTGAAATGCGGAGGCCCCTGGAGACAGGACAGGGGCAGCGGAGCCAAAGCGGCCTGGCACCACCTCCTGCTGCCCAGCCCTCGCCGACCCGTGCCCTCCTCGCATGGCGGGCCTGGCCCTCCTGCCCCCGCCTGCCTCTCACTCCATGTGTCTCCTCTATTCTTTCTGGCACAGTGCGATCCCCGCCGGGTCTGGCCAAAACACCCCTGTCTGCTCTGGGCCTGAAACCCCACAATCCAGCGGACATCCTGCTGCACCCCACGGGTGGTGAGTGACTGGCTGGGAGGGAGGTGGTCCTGGGCCAGGGCCTTGGGATCTGGTCAGCAGCTGGCTTTGTGCCCACAGGAGCTCCCGCCCGGGCGGGGGCTCTCTGTGCAAAGGTTGGGAGTGACAGCCTTTGCAGCCTTCCCCTCCTTTGACTGGTGGCGTCTGCGCCTCTCCCAGCCTCCTTTGACTCAGAGATGTGGAGGCCTGGCTCAGTGTCCTTAGAGTCGGTCAGGTCTCTGCTAGAAGCCTGGTGCCCCATGTCCCTGGTGCTCAGGCCCTTGTGTACACGCACATGTGTGCACATGCACACGTACGCATGTGTGCATCAGAGGCCAGGCCACTGGCATTTGGGAGTTCTCTGGTCTGCGTCTTCTGGCCCACAAAACACTGCCTGAGAAACCCTTGACCAGGCAGCAGCCACCACTGTCTGCACCTCCCGGCCCTCTTGCCTGTGGGAGGACCTGCCACTCTCCTCGCCTGTGCTCCTCCCCTGTCCTCCTCCCCTGTCCATTCACAGCAGCATCTTGCTCTGCCGCTGCGGACAGGAGCCCCAGCTCTGGGGGCTGAGGCAGGAGGAGGACTGGGGCATGGCTGCTCCTCAGCCTCCCTGAGGCCACACATGGTCCTGGTTGTAAAGTGGAAGGTGGGGCCCTGGTCCTGTCCCGGAGAAAGTCTCCTCCCAGTGGATACCACCCAGGCTCACAACTCCTACTCCTCCTTCCGATGAGGGGTCAGGGGGAGGCAGAGGGAGTCCCTGGGCCCTTAGCTGCAGGTTGGAGCTGGCTGAGCCCAGAAACTTACTCTCTAGGCTGGTTTAAGGGCTGCGTGGGGACTTTGGGGTCAATTTCACTATTTTTTTTTTAGTCACCAGAAGAGTGATCCAGCCAGGTAGGCAGGCAATGGCATGCACTGAGACCCACAGAGACACAGGGCGGGGCACAGCCTCCCACTGGAGTGTCAGCATGGCCGGGGACACTGAGTCACCGGGGAGCTGGCGGAAGGGGTTGGGGGCTGCTCGCACCAGCCAGCACACTCCTGCCTGAGGCTCGGCCCATGTGAGCCCCGGGCACAGGGCTGCGAGAGAGTCGGGCTCCGGGGAGCCAGGGTCTCGCCTGGGCGCTGGACCTCGGCCCTCCGCTCGGGCTCCTCTGTGGAGAGCCCCGCTCCACCCAGCCTCACCCCGGCTTTCCCGCCTCCCTTTTCTCAGCGAATTCTCTTTCTCAAGAATAATCCCTGTTAATCAACCTCTCTCTCTCTTTCCTCTGCTCTTCCTCTCCTCTTCAACACCTTCCTCTCTCCTGCCTCTCCTCTCCCACCTCTCTTCTCGCCTCCCCTCAGTGGAGGACGAGGGGGAGGTGGCGGTCCAGCTTCCCGAAGGTAAGTGCCGGCCGCCGTGTGCTGCTTGCTTCCGCGGTCCGGGTCAGGGCATGGCTTCACGTGGAGCTTGAGAAGGCTGGCGCGGCCACCCTCTTTCCTGACTGGGTCTCAGGTGACCAGGCACACAGCCTTCCTGTCCCCAGCCCCTGGCGATGAGATATCCCCCTGGGCACGGCCTGTGTCCCGAGCGGGGAGCCAGTAGCCGCTGGGCACAGGTTCAGGCACAGCCATCGTCCGGCACTGGTGCAGCGCTACCTTGTGGTCAAAAACACCCCTCCTGTGGCTTCCTCTCCCGGTGCCATCTGCTCCAGCCTGCCGGGGTGCCGCCACCCACAGAGGTAGACCGGGAGGGGGCTCCCATTCCCTTTCCCGGGGTGCGTGCCACAGGCATATCTCGGAGCAGGGATTCTCAACCTCCGCATTTTGGCCTGAGTAACTCTGTGTGCTGTAGGATGTCGCAGTGTCCCTGGCCTCTACCTGCTAGATGGCAGTTACACTCACCCAGTCGTGACAATAGAAAGTGCCGCCATCATTGCCAGTGCTCCTGGGGGGACAGTCGCCCCTGGTTCTGAGAGCTCCCATCTTAGAGCCACGATTTGTCCTCGTGAAGCCTCTACCTGGCTTCATATAATAGAGAAAGTACTGTGTCTGTCTTTCTGGGATTTGGGACACAAAGTGGGGATTTCAGGAAATCTGTGGACTCACTCCCTACAAAAATGCAACAGGACACCCATGCACATAATTTTGAAAAACAGTCGCAAAGAGTTGGCATGTCTGTGGATCCCAGCTTAACCCCTGGTTTAGATGGGCCAGCACTGAGCACCGGGAAGCAGAGGGCAGGTGTAATCGGGTGAAAGGCCTTAAATGCACGAGGAGCCGAACTCGATTGAGGACTCAGGGCAGCAGGTGAAACAGAGGGGTGCAGCCTGGGTGGGAGGCCAGTGTATGGCTCTGGGCACCAGTGTCCCCATCTCCTCCAGGAGGGGTGGGACGCAGTGGGAGCTGAGGTGTTCTGGGTTAGGTGTTCTGACCTCCCACCTGGGCCCTGGGCCCGTGTGGCTTGGTTTCTTTAAAGACTGGCTTTCTTAGGCCCATTTCCCAGTTTCCTTTGCACTTAGCACCTTGATCTTCCAACCGCCAAAGTGGGCACGGCCTGTGCCTCTCTAAATCTGACGTCACCCAGGTGAGATGGTTGGGCTTCCCAGAAGGCTTTGCCTGCTTCTACCCAGCCAGAGTTCGGGCAGCAACATTAGGCCGCTTGTGGGTTGGGGAGCGAGACAACTCCCAGCAGCAGACCCTGGATGGGTGGGCCGCAGCAGGCTCCCTCTGCTGGGAACGGCCCTCCCTGCTCCTCTGCAGCCTCCTGCCTGGGGAAAGGGCTTTCTCCCAGGCTGGAAGCCAACCGCTGGTTCCCGACCACCGGGCAGTGGGGCTGGGAGGGGGGTCTAGAAGAGATCAGAGACTGGGGCCACGTTCCCGTGCTTCCCACGCCAGAGCCCGCAGTAGGCTCTCAGCTCTCCTCCAGGCTGGCTGGCTTGAACAGCCTGGGGGGATCTCGAACACTGTCCAGCGGGAAGGTCCAAGGTCCCACAGGCTGATGTGCCCTGGTGATTGTCTCCCACTTTGGGGTGACTTCAGAGGTGCAGGCATTGATGGAACCGAGCTGAGATCTGCCAGTCCTGCCTCAGGAATGGCTCAGCTACAGGGCCCCAAGTCCTCCAGCTGGAGCCACCGAGTTTGGAGGGGAACTGAGGGGTTCCCCTCCAAAGAACTGAGGTTCTTAGGGATCAACTCAGCCACACTCATCTCTGTCGCAGATGTGGAGCTGAGGCCAGCCTTGTGGGTGGGGGAGGGGAGGGTCTGCCCAAGGTCACGGTTGGGAGGCAACAGAGCCAGACTGGAGTTACTGGGCTCCTGTCTCTTGGTCAAGTGGCTGTTTCAAAGCCCTTCTCCTGCCTCCAGGCACCATGCCCCGGGATTCCAGCGTGGGAGGCGGAATGGAGTCGGAATCGCTGCCGTGGCCTGGGGATGGGTCGGGGGTGGGCAGGGAGCGAGGCTGTGAGCGCCAGTTCCTTGTTTCCTGACTCATGTGCCCCTCCCGGGTCAGACTAAGCGAATTCTTTGCTGACCCTCCGAGGCTGTGCTCGACTTCCCTGCCGACGCTTTGAGGGGAAATGCAGAAAAAGGTCTGTGAGGACAAGTGACCAGAGACAGGGTTATTCAGCTGGGGGGAAAGAAAACCTGGGGGTGGGGGGAAGGCTGCTTGTCTAAGCCAGTGTGCCAAATACTTCACATTCATCCATTCTTTTACTCATTGCTTCACTGATTCGGGAAGCATTTCGTGCACCTACTGTGTGCCGGGCACTGTGCCAGACTCCGGGGATATACGCACGTGTGAGGCGGGTGGGGAGGAGGGAGAAGCCAGCAGACATTTCAGCGTTAGTTAGAAGCGCTGAGTGGGGCAGGAACAGGGTGTTGGAGGAGGGGCGAGTGGTCCAGTCTGAAGGTTTGAAATTCTGACTGTCGAGCTCCTGGATCTGGTATCCAGGGGTTTCTGTAGTGTGTCTCTTCTCCCCAGGCCACCCTTTTGCTTAGGGTGGGCAGGGCCCCTTCTCTGCAGGCCAAGAGCCTTTCCTGGGGGAGCAGAAAGGCCTTTCAGGGTGTGGATGAAGAGCTGACAGTGCACGGGCCTGCCGGAGCCAAGCCACCCTGGGCTGCAGCTGCTCTCAGCCGCCAAGAGCCACTTGGCCTGGGTTTGGGCTCCCGGAATGTTCTCCATGAAGCACCCTCCCTGACCCCACCCTCCTGCCCTTCCCAGCTCCCATTGCCTCTGGGTGCAGCTGCACCGGGATTGGAGGAGAGGACGAAAACAGCAGGAGAGAGGGTGCCAGCGAGGGTGGGGGGCAGGAATGGGCACAGCCGGAGCTGGCCAGCAACAGTGCGGCTGGTTCTCTACAGGGGCTGAGAATAGCAAGGATGAGTTATTAATAGGAGGAGCTTTCCCGTCTCTTCTCACTCGATCCTAGCTGGACAGGTGGGTCGTCTCATTCCCACTTTACAGATGAGAAAACTGAGTCCTAGAAAGGCTCTTGTGAGTGAGAGAAGGGAGAGGCGGCCTGCAAGTAGAAGTATATTGCCTTGAGGTGGAGAGGAGAGAAAAAGCCAAGGAGTAGACAGAAAAGGAAGCATTTTCAGTGTGCAAATCTGAGTCTGAGAACTTGGGAGCACTAATGTCTGGAGAGGAACTCAGGAAATCAAACAACGTCCCAAAGGTCCTGCCTGCTCTGGGTGCTGAGGAGCGGAGACTGCACAGAAGGACTTCCCTCATTTCTCACTGAGCTGGGGCTGCAGGGGCAGGCAGACCACCTGACCGAGGAAGAGGATGCAGTGGGAGGGGAGGAAGGAAGTGGGGGTCCAGGTGAGGGCAGGGCCAGGTGGGCTGGCTCTCTGAGTAGCCGTGGCTAGGCTGGCCACCCAGCACGCTAGGGCGCTTCCTGACATCGTGGGGGGAACACGTGCCGCTGCTTCTCTCTGGGTAAGCAGTCCTGTCCCCCAAGTGCAGACTCCCAGTCCTTTGAGAACTCTTCTGGTATTCTGTGGTTTAGGAGCTGAGGGGTGTCGGGAGGGGGCCAATGGGACTGCTGGCTTATGACCTTGGCTCTCCTATGGCCATCTCAGGGTTTCTCATATACTGTCCCCTCGAACTTCTGTGCAAACTTACGCTCAGGTGCCCAGGCTTCAGCTCAGGTCGCTGTATTTAGGCTGGAGCAGTTCGTGGCACCCAGCCTTGACTAATGGCAAGCAGGCCAGGTGGGATCAGGTCCCAGGCTTGGCTCTGTCCTGACTGTGGGATGGGGTGTTGTGGCCCACCTTGTCTCAGTTTTACTGGTGTTAGGAGGGGTGCTTTTTGTAAAGGGGTAGAGGATAGGGTAACACAAGTTGCTTACCCAATGTATGAGTCGGGGTTCTGCTGGAAAACTGATGGTTCATTCCAGTGGGGCAACCAAGGAGAGTGTAGTGGATTATTAAAAGGTCTAGACAGACCAGTGAGGGATGGTGACGCATCTGTGTGCTCTTGGCAGAGCGGGGGCCCTCCCACCTCCAGGCCTGAAGGAACCGGGAGAGAGCTGGAGGGGAGGGTGGCTATGGGAGCTGTGGCTAGGGGCACGTGGGTAGGTGAGCCCTGACCTTCTCTCCTCCCTCCCTCTCATCTCCTGCCGGTCCCAAAGGCAAAAGCCATCTGCAGCCACCGAGCAAGGGGTACTAGGTGACGCAGTAGGTAAAAGTTGGCCCTCGGGGATGTAGACCAGGGTAGAGAGTGCATCAGGAGGACGACAGTGGGTAGGAGAGGAGCACAGACCTTCAGTGTCAACTTGAGCTCCAGGGAATGAGAGGGATGGCTTGCCATGTCGTTTGCAAGTCTGTGCATGAGACAGCCTCTCATGGTCCGTTCTCACAAGCTGGGGTACCGCCCCAGGGCAAGGAGCCAGTCCCCCAAGACTGAAGTTCTCAGCTCCCTGATTCTCGTGGCCCAGATGATGGTCATCTGTGCAGTGGCCAAGGACAGGCGTGGGCCAGACTGCCTGGCTTCCTAGGCCTCCTCTGCCACTTGCTAGCTGTGGCTTGGGCAAGGTACTTGCAACCCCAAATCCTACTCTCCTTGTATAATTGTTTGCCCTTTTTATCATTACAAATAACCATATGGAGTTGGCTCTTCTTTGGCTGATGGGCTGGAGTGCCAGGTAGAGCCGGCTCTGGGTGTCCCATGCCGCTGTGGGCCTCCTCTAGGCCACCCAGAGCCAGCACGGTGAGTCTGGAGACTGTGGTACTGGTGTCCACAGCCATTGATTGCTGTGTGTGCTGGGGCACATTGCTCCATCTCTCTGGGCTGAGGAGACAGGTTAGATCAGGGGTGAGAAACTATGGCAGCTGGCCAAATCCCCACCACCACCTCTTTTTGTAAAGAAAGTTTTATTGCAACGAAGCCTCACCCATTGATTGACCTGTCGTCTATGTGTGCTTTCATGCCATAATGGCAGAGTTGCGTAATTGTGACAGAGACAGTCTGACCCACCAAGCCTAAGGTATTTACTATTAGGTCTTTATCAAACATGGTGCTGCCCTGGTCAGAGGATCTGCACGTCGTCTTCTAGTGCCAGCGGGTCCCTGTGCATGGATGGCGCAGAAGCCGTGCCTTTGTGGATTTGGCCTGGGGCTTCTGCGAGGTGGGTGGTGGCCTGGGCTGGTGGAAGGAGGCTTTTGAGAAGGCCTTGCGGACTCTTCCCATGTGGACTCCAGCTTTGGGTGCTGAGGTGGCTGGTTCTACATCACCCCGTCCCTGTAACAGACTGTCCCACACCTGCCCCTTTGCAGAAGTCCTGCCCCAACCCCATCCACTGTCGCTGCTGTTGGTTGGAGGCAGCTCTGCATGGAGGCCAAAGACAGGCTGGCGGGCTCTGGCTGGAGCTGTTCGCAGACCCCACCGCAGCCCCCGGGACCTGATCTTTAAAGGGCCCCGGGCTGAAGGACTGTCCTCTCCTGGCACCCAGGGTGGCCTCTGGACCTGGGTGTAGTGTGTCAGGCCTGGGGGCCACCTCAGAAGCCACACACGGGAGGCTGTGTTCCTATGCAGTGCGAGCCTATGACCAGGCACCTTCCAAATGAAGATTTTCTTTGGGGTAAGGGGAGGGAGGTTTCATTTTGGCTG
This sequence comes from Microcebus murinus, assembly GCF_040939455.1. Lineage (NCBI taxonomy): Eukaryota > Metazoa > Chordata > Mammalia > Primates > Cheirogaleidae > Microcebus > Microcebus murinus. The sequence continues at coordinate 88,329,460 of NC_134111.1, read as the reverse complement.
GCTAGACCCTGGGCCTCTCACCCCGAGGGGCTTGGACGAAGGGGCTCTTCTCCACCTCAGCGCCCCTCACAGTTCTGGCCTCTCCCCAGGGCTGCACAGACTCTGGGCACTGCTGGATGAGACAGGGAGGGACAGGTTTGGAGGTGGTGGGGATGTCATGTCATCTCTCTCCATTCAAGTGCCCTGCTCCTGCTTCCTGTTTACTATGGAGTTAGTTGGTTGTTTTTTTTTTGTTTTTTTTTTTTTTTTGAGTCAGAGTCTTACTCTGTTGCCTAGGTTAGAGTGCCATGGCGTCAGCCTAGCGCACAGCAACCTCAAACTCCTGGGCTCAAGCAATCCCTCTGCCTCAGCCTCGAGTAGCTGGGACTACAGGCATGCGCCACCATGCCCGGCTAATTTTTTCTATATATATTAGTTGTCCAATTAATTTCTTTCTATTTTTAGTAGAGACGGGGTCTTGCTGTTGCTCAGGCTGGTTTCGAACTCCTGACCTTGAGCGATCCGCCTGCCTCGGTCTCCCAGAGTGCTAGGATTACAGGCGTGAGCCACCGCGCCCGGCCTGGAGTTAGTTTGATCTGCCCTCAGAGGCCGTGGGGGAGTCAGGCACTGTAGATCCTGGGCAAGTCTCCAGGCCTCAGTGTCTTCATCTGTAAAATGGCCTTTCTGGCACTTGCCCCACCCCCCTAGGTGGTTCTGAACACCAGGTGGGGTGATGTGTGGAAAGATTGTCTGTAAACTGCCCGGTGCTATGGAAACGCCAGAGGTGGGTGATGGGATGCCTGGCTCTGTGTGGGGATGAGCTCCATGCCGTGGGTGTCCGGAGGAATGCGGAGTGTGTCTGGCAGAGGTGGGTGGGCGTGTCCTGGTGTTGAAGGGGCAGAGAGTGCGCGCGGCCCTGCCGGCGGTGACTCACCACACAGGCCTGTTGCCAGGTGCGCAAGCCCGTCTCTGACTTCTGGGCCCGTGTGAACCCCGGTGCCAGCCCGAGACAGGGGCGAGGTGGGGCTGGAGCGCTGGGCCCACTGTCAAGCCCCAGCCTTGAGCAGCGCCTGGGGAACCTAGAAGGGCCTGGGGGTTGGATAGTGTGGTCATTGAAGGAAGGGAACAGCTAAGGGGGATGCACCTCTGGACAGACGTCCTTGTTCTTGGAGGGAGGATTCCCCGATGGCCCTGGGGTCCGTTTTGGGGTGGCCCCTCTGAGCATGGCCCTGGTTACAGGTTGCTGCAGGGCACGGTGGGTACTGGAGGTGGGAGCCCCAGGACGGTGCTCTTTGCGTCCTCTGGGGCTGTCCCTGTGCTCCTTCCCTGGCTGGACTGTGTCCCCGGGCAGGTCGGGTGGCATCTCTCTGCACCTCTGTGCACCTGCGCTCAGAGTCTCCGTGCCCTTGCCCCTTCCAGAGCCCCGCAGCTATGTCGAGTCTGTGGCGCGCACAGCAGTGTCTGGACCCCGAGCTCAGGACCCTGAGCCCAAGAGCTTCAGCGCGCCAGCTGGCCAGGCCTATGGCCATGAGATGCCCATGAGGAATGGGACCCTGGGCGGCTCCTTCGTCCCCCCCAGCCCCCTCTCCACCAGCAGCCCCATCCTCAGCGCCGACAGGTAAGCCAGGAGCAGGCGGTGGGCAGGGGGTGAGAATCCAGGGCTGGGAAGGGGTGGGCGAGGCCCCTTGGCTCTGCTTAGGGTGTGGGTGGGCAGTAATCACACGCAGATGGCGGCACCTGCAAACCACTCCATCAAGGCACGTTGAGAGCACATCCTCTGAGTGCTGCATCCTGTGTGGGGAGCCAGGCTGAGTGAGCATAATTCCCAGGATGCTTTCAATTCCACCACCCAAAACTGTGCAGGAAGGAGTGAATGGTCCCAAGGTGAATGCGGCAGACTCTTCCCAAATTGAAAATCTACCGACCGTAATGACTAGTACTTAAGTGGGCACTTTTGGGGCGCCAGGCACTTTGCTAAGTGCTTCATACAGTCACTTAATCCTCTCAGTGTTCCTAGGAGAGCTGAGTGTCCCCAAGAACGCCCCTTCACCACATGCCATCTGATGTTCCACCTGCCCTCTCTCACTAGCACTTCAGTAGGGAGCTTCCCGTCCGGGGAGAGCAGCGACCAGGGTCCCCGGACACCTACCCAGCCTCTGTTGGAATCTGGCTTCCGTGCCGGCAGCCTGGGGCAGCCCAGCCCTTCAGCCCAGAGAAGCTACCAGAATTCTTCTCCCCTCCCGACGGTGGGCAGCAGCTACAGCAGCCCCGACTACTCACTGCAGCAATTCAGCTCCTCTCCGGAAAGCCAGGCCCGGTCTCAGTTCAGCGTGGCTGGCGTCCACGCAGTGCCTGGGAGCCCTCAGGCACGCCACAGGACAGTGGGCACCAACACTCCCCCGAGTCCCGGCTTTGGCCGGCGGGCCATCAACCCTAGCATGGCTGCCCCCAGCAGTCCCAGTTTGAGCCACCGCCAGGTGATGGGTCCGCCAGGCACTGGTTTCCATGGTAACGTGATCTCCAGCCCCCAGAGCAGCACAATGACCACTCCAGGGAGTCCCAGCCTAGGCCGGCACCCAGCGGGGGCCCACCAGGTTCCCAGCCTCCACAGCAGTGTGGCCACCACTCCAGGGAGTCCCAGCCTGGGCCGGCACCCTGGGGCCCACCAAGGCAACCTGGCCTCCGGTCTCCATGGCAACGCAATAGCCAGTCCTGGAAGCCCCAGCCTGGGCCGTCACCTGGGAGGGTCTGGATCTGTGGTTCCTGGCAGCCCCAGCTTGGACCGGCACATGGCTTACGGTGGCTACACCACCCCTGAGGACCGGAGACCCACAGTGTCCCGGCAGAGCAGTGCCTCCGGCTACCAGGCTCCTTCCACGCCCTCCTTCCCCGTCTCCCCGGCCTACTACCCCGGCCTGAGCAGCCCTGCCACCTCCCCGTCACCGGACTCAGCAGCCTTCCGACAAGGGAGCCCGACGCCGGCCTTGCCAGAGAAGCGGAGGATGTCCGTGGGAGACCGGGCCGGCAGCCTCCCCAACTACGCCACTATCAACGGGAAGGTGTCCTCGCCCGTCGCCAGTGGCATGTCCAGTCCCAGCGGCGGCAGCACTGTCTCCTTCTCCCACACTCTGCCGGACTTCTCCAAGTACTCCATGCCAGGTGGGCCTCTTCGCCTCCACTTCCACCTCTCCTGCTGACAGATCAAGGCCAGGGGTTAGGATATCTTTGCCGGTTCCCTGTTCTGACATTCCCTCAACAGACAACCTCGGGTGAATCACTGACTTCTGGCCTCAGTTTCCCTATCTGTATAACAGGAGCTGGAGATGTCCTCAGAATAAGTGTGCATGGTCATGGGTGCTATGATGAGGATGTGGATGCAGATAGGGGGGTGATGGTGGAAATAATAACACAGTGAACGGTATTACTGTCCTGACTATCACCCGCATTATAGCCACCGCCACTTATTGAGCACATGTTGTGTGCCAGGCTCTGAGCTAAGTACTATCTCATTTAACCCTCACAGCCACCTGGTAAAGTAAGTATTATTGTCCCCATTTGACAGAGTGAGGCTTACTGTCATTTGCTCAGTGGCATACAGTTAGTAAACGGCAGAGCCAGCCTCCGTACCTTTTGCCACCCCCATGGTCCCGCATCACTCGTAATAGACCTGGCGGCCAGGTGTGGCATGGCCAAGGCTGAGGGTTGAGTGTTCTCACTGGAGTCCAGTTTCTTTAGACCTGGCTTCACTGAGGCCTGTGCTGGTTTGTGCAGTGCGTTGTTGACCCATCACCCAAACTTGGCGTCTGTGCCTCTACTTAGAGAGCTCATCATCTGAACGCAAAGTCAAGGCTTCAGCCGGTCTGCAGCTTCTGTGGCAAACCTCACACGTGATCGTAAAGTGGCCCTGGGGCGCTCGTTGTTCGAGGTAGATTTAGACTGGTTCAGGCAGCTGGGATGGGTCCCAGCTACCCATATCCTCCCTGTGTCACTCCCAGTCCTGCCCTGAGCCTGCCAAGCCGGGACACCTAGAGTGACCCCGCACCCCCTGTTTCCTGCCGCCCACGGGGGACATCTGGTTCCCAGCCCTTCTCCTTGAAGGATGCAAAACTTCTAGTAGTTGGGACACTTCCTGTTTCCCACCATCTTCCCTGCTTAAAATAGCCTTTGGAGTCAACACAGGAAGGCACATAGGACTGCAGCCGCCTCTGACAGCTCATTAAACAGGCCCCAGCAGCAGCAGGGCCTGGGGCTTCCGAGCAGGGGGAGGCAGCTGCCGGCAGTTGCAGGGCCCAGCTGCCTAACCCAGAGGCCTTCTTCAGCGCACAGCTGCCAGCGAAGGAAGCCGACCTCTCCCTCAAGGTCCTGCAGACACAAAGCTCAGAAGCCTAAATGAGTGCAACTCACTAGCTGAAATTAACTAAGCTCCGGAGACCAGTCCGTGTCTCCCATCTGCTCCCTTAACTGTACAGTGTCTGTAGCACAGGCTTCTGTCTCTGAAGACAGGAAAGGAAAAATGTGGAATTAGAATATTCCTTTTTCCATCTTCTCTTCTTCTTCCCCCAGCCACCTTTCTTTTTGTTTTCTTTGGTGCCGAGAGATGAAGGAGGGGGGCAAGGGCTGCTCGTGCTGTGACTAGACAGGGAGATGGGGCATGGCTGGGGCTGAACTGGGGGCCAGAGCCTCTTACCTGAGAATGCTGCCCTGGTCACCATGCGTGACTTGGGCGAGCCACTTCCGCTCTCAGACCCTCTCCTCATTTGTCGAATCGAGCAGCTGGGCTCTGGCCTGTCCAAGCTCCATCTAGAACCTAACGTTCTCTGACAGATTCCAAGGTCTGTGCACTGGGGGTGGGGGACCTGTCTGCCCCAGAAGAGGGGTGCGTGGCACACAGCAGATGGCCTCTGGGTTCTGGGCCCGCCGCCTCCCCTGTGTCCCAGGTTGGGAGTGAGTTTTTGCCCTACGAGGTGCGGAACACAGGCTGTCCCTGTGGGAACTGAGGAGGGGGCCGGAGAGAAGGGAGCAGAAATGGATCTTTCTGCCTCACCTTCATGGTGGTTGTGCTAACGTTAGGAAACTGAGCCTATGGAGAAAATTCTAGAACAGGTGTCTTAGCCTGTGGGAGAGAAGCTGCAGGAAAGATTTAGTGGGAATCTTCTAGGGAAAGGGGGAGGTGGGGTGGTGGAAGGGCTCCCAGTGGGCTCCACGTCACCAGGACAGCGGGGTTAGCGAGGACACTGTGGATGGACAAGAAGGCCGCTCAGGGCTCCCGGCGCTTGTTCTTGTGGTGCTGGCGGGGACTGGCTTTCTGTGCCGGTTTCCTGGGGCTGCTGTAACAAAGGCCCACACGCTTGGTGGCTTAACATGACAGAAGTGTGTCCCTTCCCAGTTCTGGAGGCTGGCGGCCCCAAATCAAGGTGTTGGTGGGGGCGATTCCTTCCTGAGCCTCTCTCCTGGCTTCTCGTGGCGGCGGCCGTCCTTGGGGTCCCATGGCTTGTAGACGCGTCACCCAGTCTCTGCATCCTCACCTGGCTCTGTGCCGTGTGTCTCTGTTTCTTCTCCTCTTCTTCAAGGACACCAGTCATATTGGATTAGGGCTCACCTTCCTCCAGCGTGACCTCGTCCTAATTTGTTCACATCTATGAAGACCGTTTCCAAATAAAGCCACATTTTCAGGCATGGGGGGTTAGGACTTTAGCATATCATTTTTGGGGGACACATTTCAACCCATAACACTTTCTTTTCCTCTCCGTCTCATTTAGACAACAGCCCCGAGACACGGGCTAAAGTGAAATTTGTCCAGGACACTTCCAAGTATTGGTACAAGCCTGAGATCTCCAGGGAGCAGGGTGAGTGCTGGGCTCCGAGAGCCATCAGAGGCCACAGCTGGCTGCTGCCCTCCATGTCTGCCCTGGGCAGGGAGCTGAGGCAGACTCAGTCCTCTTTGCCGAAGGCCGTGGTCGCGGAGAGGGGCCAGGCCGGGAATCAGGCAGTGAGGAGCGCTTTCCATGGTGAAGCGTGGGCCGGCAGAAGCAGTGGTTGTAGATGCTTGTTGGAAGGGCCCTTAAAAACAGGAAAGCCTTGGTTTTCCTGGGCAAAGTAAAAGATCAGCCAAACTGAAACCTCGGCTCTCTATGCACGCGACGTGGGAGGTTTTTGCGTTGTACAGAGAAAAACAAAGCTGGGAGCGTGGGGCTGCAGACGAGGCTCACCCCAGGTTCCCACGGGAGGTGTGCGTGGGCGAGGGGCGGGCGCAGCGCAGTGGCCCGAGGCTCAGGTCTGGACACTGCCTGTGTTGTCCATGACGTCTCTTTGGAGCACGGCCGCACCTGCTGGCTTACATCCTGCCTGAGGCTGCTTTCGTGCCGCGGTGGCAGAGTAGGGTGGTTGGGACTGAGACTGGGGGGCCAGCAGGCCTGAAACATTTACTCTGGCCATCTACAGAGAAAAGCTGCCGGCCCTAGGGCAGGAGGTCCCTTAGGAGCGTTTGCATTCCAACTTTGAAGAATGTCGTCTCACCCAAGACAGAATGATGCTCCATAGCCTCGATGAGACGTAAGTGAAGCCCGAGACACCGATTTCTCATTTTCTCTCCTTACCCCGCCCCTCCCAATCCAGCTATCGCACTCCTCAAGGACCAGGAGCCAGGGGCCTTCATCATCCGTGACAGCCACTCCTTCCGCGGGGCCTATGGGCTGGCCATGAAGGTGTCTTCGCCCCCTCCGACCATCATGCAGCAGAATAAAAAAGGTAAGCTCACGTCCCAGCACAGAGCTGAGGACAGTGTCGAACCTGAGGTTTGGGGAGGCCCTGGGTGCTGAGCAGGATGCTATTGTCATGGGACTCTGGAAGAGCGTGCCTTGGGCTTGGTGACAGTTGGGGTCGGAGACCAGGGAGGCAGGACTGCTGGGCTGTGTTTCCTGAGTACTGAGAGAGGGGCAGGGGTCTCTCTATTCCACGGGGTTCAACCCTTTCTCCCTCCCTGGCCCTGCACATTGGAGAAGCTAAGAGGCAGTATTGGAGGTGGCGGGAGGAAGCCACGAGAAGTGACCGGGTCCTCATTTCCTTCTCTTCATCCCAGGAGACATGACCCATGAGCTGGTGAGGCATTTCCTGATAGAGACCGGACCCAGGGGAGTCAAGCTGAAGGGGTGCCCCAACGAGCCGAACTTCGGTGAGCTGCCTCCTGCCCCGCTCTGCCTCTGTTGCCTGGCCCAGTCTCTGCCCTGTCCTGGGTCCTCCGGGGTCTGACCCCAAGTTCCACCATGGGCTCTGCCTGTGCCCCTTGTCATAGACTCAGCAGAGAAAATAACAATGGCAGCTTTCCTTCCTCTGCACTGTGGCTCCTTAGCTCTGCCAAATTCCTTTTTGTATTTATTTGTCCTGTCCAAGGAGACTAAGACTTATTATAATTGGAGTAACAATTAGAACAACAGCTGCCTTTACTGACCACCTACCATGTGAAAGTCACCGTCTCAGTGCCTTACACTGCTCTGGTCTCACAACAAGCCTGTATGGTTGGTGCCATCGTCCCCATTTTACACATAAAAACCAAGGTTCTTCGAAGTCAGACTTTACCCAAGAACACATAGATAAGTGACTGAGCTGGGATTTGATCCCACGACTCTCTGATACGTCTAAGGCACTGCTCTGAGAGGGGCCCCAATAACTGGAGGGACTTAGGGGAGATGTTAGGAGGAACTTTCTGCAGAGGCAAGTTGTCAGGTAACCCTGTGACTGCTAGGTGAGCCTTTGGAATCTTTCCTCTTGAATCTTGCTAAAACAGAGTGGGTGAATTTTTTACTTTGTTGGTGGCTCAGGGGAGAGGTGGCTGTTACGTGTGGTGGGTGGGAGTGGGGTCCCCTCACTGCTTCCAGTCGCGCTCCCCTGACGCAGTCTCCCTCCTGCAGGCTCCCTGTCTTCCCTGGTCTACCAGCACTCCATCATCCCGCTGGCTCTGCCCTGCAAGCTGGTCATTCCCAACCGAGGTAGGGACGAGAGACTCCTGCTCACCAAACACACCTTGCACCGGCGTCCTTCGCGTCTCAGCCCTGCCCACTGCTCCGGAGCATGGACCAGGGTGGGAGGATGTGGGTTATTTTGCCAATCTGGGGAAACTCAAAACAACTCTCCTTTTTTTTTCCCATTAAAAAAAAAGAGGAAGAAAAAGTTCATTAAAAAGCTGAACTCCAGGAACATACATAAGTTGACTTGCCAGATTGTTCTGAAAAATCCTCTGCAGGCTTCAAGAAATTCATATTGAATCCTCAGGCTAAGCCTCACCCCATGGGAGGCATTAGAAGTCGGAGGCAGTCAGGAGAGGGCCGAGCCTGGAGGATGAGGCGGGCATCAGTGGGAAGAGGGAGGAGGATGCAGGTGCAGGTGATAAGGGTCGGTGTGGACAGAGAGGAGCGAGCTCCAGGGACCTTTCAGAGAAGGTGGCTGGGCTCCGCATGGCATGGGAGGGAAAGGGCAGGGCCCCTTTCCCTGGAATTTCTAGTCGGTGTGTCTGGGAGGTTGTGCTGTGACTTAGGGGACATGGGTGGAGCAAGTACTCTTTTGACTGTGGGAAGTTTGAACAGGACCCATGAGCATGAGGACACACAGGACAGAATTTGAGTGAGACAGCAGGGCCAGTGCGGGAGAGTTCAGCGTCCCTCATAGAGGTGTGCCGGCCCGGGAGGGTGGCAGATAATCACTCAGAACTCCCCCCAGCTCAGGCCTCTATCGCCCAGTCCCCAAGCATGCAGGCCACCCCTGGGGTCACGATGCCTGGCCCTAGTGCAAGGTGTAGGCACTGGGGGCTGGGCTGCTTCTCTGCGCCCGAGGGTCTGGCCCTGGGGCTGTCTCCAGTCTCTCTTGGAGCTCCTGGAGTTATGCCCACATGTGAAACCTCAGATACTATTTGACAATTTCTATTTATCAAGTTCCATTCATTCAATTATTAATGCTAATTGACTAATATTATTATTTTAAAAGTTCAAATACAACTTAAAGAGAATTGTTAGCCACACAGATTTAGATACTAATTGAATTATATTTCTATGGGATTTACCATAGTAGTTCAGCAATTAAAAAAACATTTGATATTTAAATTGTATAAATCAGTGGTTCTCAAAGTATGGTCCCCAGGCTAGCTGCTTCAGCATCCCCTGGGTACTTGTTAAAAGTGCAAATATTCTCAGGCTGACCCAATCAGAAACTCTGGATTGGGCTAGAAATCTGTATTTTACCAAGTCTGCACACCAAAGTCTGAGAAACACTGGTATAAACAATACTCAATTCTTATTTTTTTTCTGAATTTCTTTTTTTTAAAAATTAACATATAGTTGACAAAAATTATATCAGGTTTGGCATTCAATATGACGTTTCAATATATGTACATTGTGACATGGTAAAATCAAGCTATTATGACCATTGCTCAATTATTAATATTGAAAGTATAGTTATGTTGCATCAATGGTTTATTGAATTAGGGCACTTATTGATCTACACAAAGACATATCAATGCAAAATAGCAACAGCAACACCAATTGCCTCTTGAAGGCTTGCTTTTTGCTAAGCACTGGGCTAAAAACTCTCCTACATAGAGTGTCTCAAACACTCAGTGACATGGCTACCATTGTCATCATCTCTGTTTTATGGATACTTAGCAAGTGGTGGGGTGAGGGTTTGAGCTCAGCTCTGCTGGACTCCAGGGCTCTCAACCAGCGTGCTGGATACTTAATCGTTCGACATTCGTGCTGAGCCTGCCACAGGGCTGACGGCCAGGGCCTGCTATGAACAGCAGTGTCCCTTGCCCGAGCTATTTGCAGAGCTTGCCTTAGGCCCAGCCAAACCTGTGCTTCTTTCCAGCTCTAGGGTTTTAATTCCAGCTGAATTTTTGTCTCAGACCCCACAGATGAATCGAAAGATAGCTCTGGCCCTGCTAACTCAACCGCCGACCTGCTGAAGCAAGGGGCAGGTGAGTAGTCACCTGAGACTGGATCCCTGCCCGGGCCTTTCTTTCTGAACCCCTCCCACCCTGACCCCTCCTGCAGGTGCAGGCTGGATGTTTCTCTCAGAGCCAAACGTCTCTGGGCAGATCACATTTCTGTGTGCAGATGCCTTGGCCCAAGGCTGGCCTGAAATTCACCTGCTACCTTCTCCCTGAGGAATGGACCTGGGGTCTTGTCCCCGCCTACCCCAGCGATCATGACTCCTCCTTGGGTTGATTTCTTCCAGCCTGCAACGTGCTCTTTGTTAACTCTGTGGACATGGAGTCCCTCACTGGGCCCCAGGCCATCTCCAAAGCCACATCTGAGACATTGGCTGCTGACCCCACACCAGCTGCCACCATCGTTCACTTCAAGGTCTCTGCCCAGGGAATCACTCTGACTGACAACCAGAGAAAGTAAGACTCCTCTCCCTGTGTCTGTGTTGGGCTCTCCTTCATGTGACCCACTCACCCACCCATCTACCCACGGATCCATCCCTTGCACCCATCTACTCACCTACCCACCCATCCATCTATCTTGCATCCATCTTCTACCTACCTGTTACTCACCCATCCATCCATCCATCCACTTGCTCACCCTCTTGCCAGTTGATCCATCCATCCCTGCATCCATTCAACCCCCATCTACCCTCCCCACCCATCTGTCCCTTCATCCATCTGTGTCTCTACCCATGTATCCATCCACCCACCCATCCACCCTTTTACCAGGATCCACCTGCATCAGCTGTACAGCTGTAAACACAACAGTTACTAAGCCCCTGCTTCCTCGGAGCAGAGCCTTCCTCTTGGACTCTCTCCTAAGTGTCCCAGCCCCTTTCCTTCCTCCAGGGCCCCCTCCCCCATTTCTCATTCCTCAGTGCCAGTTTCTTCCTTCCTTTCCCAGCCTCAAGCATTTGGGACATGTCCCTATGGCACATCTGTCTGTGTCTGTCCCCAGTGAGCAGCTTAGGCCATCTTGCATAAGCGACAGGCTGCGTGACCCATGACAGCCACAGGTGGTAGAGAGGTGACCTGAGCTGTTGTGGAAGGAGGGGAGAGGCAGTCACTTGGGTGCTCATTCTCTGTTTCTCTGATCTTTGTACGGCAGGCTCTTCTTCAGACGACACTACCCCCTCAACACTGTCACCTTCTGTGACCTGGATCCACAGGAAAGAAAGTAAGTGCCTTGCCTCCCACCCAGCTCTGTAACACTGAAGTCTGTGTGCAGGTGTGAGTGTGTGGGTGCATGCGTGCATGTGTGTGCGGGTGCGTGCGTGCATGTGTGTACACGTGCATTCCTGGTTCAGCTGGAAGAACTGCCTGTGTGTGAGGAGTGGTGTGGGGTGTCTTTTGAGTCGTCCCACCTCAGATACGGAGACCCTCCTGGGGACTCAGTGCCCACTTCCACCCCTCTGCCTGTCTCCGACCCTGCATGTGCTTTGCTGCACGTTGGGGAGGGCACCTGGGAGGCCCCAGGGTTCTCTCCGCCTTGATGCCCCCACGTGATCTTGGGAGGCTCCTGTGCCCGGGAATGGGGCACTTCTGCCTCCTGCAGAAGGTGTGGCGGGGCAGGCTGGGCTCCCGGGGAGGGAATCGCGATTCACCTGTGATTTACCCTGCGCTGTCCTCTCCACAGGTGGATGAAAACAGAGGGAGGCGCCCCTGCTAAGTAAGTGTGGCTTCTTTACCCCGCCCGGCGGGCCTTGGTCCTCCCTGTAGAGGGGAGCAGGGGGCAGGTTTAGGATCCAGGGCCAGGCGGGTAGGGGGATGGCAAAGAAGACCTTTGTGTCGAGGTCACTCAGTTTTGGAGAAAAGCTTGACAAGGCAGCCAGGCCTTTAGCCACCTTCTCAGATCAGAACCAGCAGGGATCCTGGGAAGTGGATAGAAAACTGAGTTTTGTGAGAGGTGATGGCCTTTGGGAACAGTGTGTTTAAATGATCTTTTCTGCCCAAATCTTTGCTGCTTTTATTCCTGTTTTTGCTTTCCTGTTGGGCTTCTGTGTGTCTCGTGGCTGGGCTAGACGAGAATGTGGGCACCCATTTCTGAGTTCTGGGGGTGGCCCTGGGACGTGTGGGTGTCCTTCCATCTATTCAGCATATCCTACGTGCAGCTTAGGAGCTCAGAGCTGCCCAGGATCCCGACTCCACCCTCAGGAGGCCCACCGGCACAGCAGATAAGACAAGCGTATAGGCCAGGTGCGGTGGCTCACGCCTATAATCCTAGCATTCTGGGAGGCCAAGGTGGGCAGATTGCTGGAGGTCAGGAGTTCGAAATCAGCCTGAGCAAGAGCAAGACCCCATCTCTACTATAAATAGAAAGAAATTAATTGGCCAACTAATATATATAGAAAAAATTAGCCAGGCATGGTGATACATGCCTGTAGTCCCAGCTACTCGGGAGGCTGAGGCAGGAGTATTGCTTGAGCCCAGGAGTTTGAGGTTGCTGTGAGCTAAGCTGATACCTCAGCACTCACTCTAGCCTGGGCAACAAAGTGAGACTCTGTCTCAAAACAAAAAAAAAAAGACAAGTGTATAAACAGCACTAGATGTTTCTGTGGTTTCCAAACTGTGTTGCAAGGAACCCTGGGACCCTCGGGTTGCAGCTTAGCTGCTCAGACAGGAAGGAAAACCCTGTTACTATTATCACCAGGATTTTCTCAGTATCACAAACCCCAAACCCTAAAGTGGGTAAATATTGTGCTTTTGGATTGATACATTTGTAGCCATAAAATACTTCTTTCACCTTTATATATTTGGACTTCATACAAGATTGCTTTGGAAAAAGAAAACTTTCACTGTTATTTTAAAAAGAAAGCATTGCTGGGTGAGACGGGCAGGAAGTGCAGCTCCCTCTGGGCACCAGAGCAGGAAAGCATGTCCATCCACCAGGGAGAAGGTGGGAGAGGTTTGGGGAAAGAACAGATATTTTTAAGTGGATCTTAAAAGACAGGTACAATTTGGGACGGGTCAACACTCCCAAAATGAGTGTGGGAGGAGGAGAGAGACTGTTTTGGGGGGAGGGGCTCACAGCAAGCCCCCTGCAGGCAGGAGCATGTGTGGCTCCTGGGAGGCTGATACCTATCTGTTGGATGAAGAAATGAGAGGACAGAGGCTAGGTTGGGGAGAGTTAGGAGGAGGCTGCAGGGAGGCCACCTCAGCCAGAATGCATGGGACGGTACTAGCAGTCTGTCGCATGATCAGCCGTGGGGGTTTCAGAGGGGCCACGTGGGATGGAGGGGTCCTCAAGGACTCCAGTCCTGGCGTCTCCTTGTGTCCCTGCCGGCCAAGCGGGCAGCCAGAACTTCGTGTTTGAAGGTGCTCGGGCTCCCCTCTCCATGAGGGGGAGAGGTGTCAGCAACAGAAGGGAGCTGGGCCCCAGGCCTGGAAATCCCTCTTTTTCCCCTTCAGGAGCTGCTCTTGGGCTGAGCTTCCTGAGGGGGGGCCTAGATGGGTGGGGCAGAAGCTGCAGGGACAGGCTCAGGGGACAGAGGCCTTGAGTGTGGCCGGTGAGGGACTAGGGCGAGGCGAGTGTGGCATAAGCTCTCAGGCCTGCTCTCTGGCCTTGGCTCCCTTTCTTGCCCGGACCCGCCCCGCCCCCAGGCAGGTGACAGCGCTGGGTGACTGTTGGTCCAGGCCCTGGGAGCCTTGGAGCTCCAAGGAGATAAGCAGAAGGGAGAGCAGGTGTGCTCAGGGCCAGCGCAGCAGCTGGGAGGTGCCCGTCGCTCCTCCCGACCCCCCCAATGCCCCCTCCCCCAGTGCAGGGCCTGAGCCAGCCCAGGAAAGGAGGTGCTGGGGGTCGCTCTGTGGACCCCGCTTCTCCCACCCAGGCGTTTCCCCAGGCCTTTGGGCCTGTGTCCAGGGTCCCTGAAACAAAGCTGTGAGAGCAGAGCTGTAGGACATACAGGGCTTTGTGTGTGTGTGTGTGTGTGTGTGTATGTGTTTGGGGGAGTGCATGTGTGTATGGCATGTATAGTGTGCATATGTGTGTGGGATGTGTGCATGTGGTGGGTATGTATGTGTAGCATGTGTGTGCATAGTGTATGTGTTGTGTGTGTATATATGTGTGCATGTGCGTGGTGTGGTATGTGTTACGTGTGTGCTGTGTGTATGTGCTATGCGTGGTGTGTATATGTATGATATGTGTTTGGTATGTATGTATCACATGTGTGGTCTGTGTGTGGTATGTATGGTGTGCGTGATATGTATGTGCTGTATGTGTTGTGTATCAGTGTGGTGTGTATGTGTGAGGGGTGTGTAGTGTATATAGGTGTATGTGTGTGTTGTCATTGTGTGTGGTGTGTGTATATGTGTATTATGTGTGGCGTGGTATGTATGCGTGTGTTGTGTATGTGTGTGGTGTGTGCGTGCATGCAAAAAGACACAGCAGCCAGCAGAACCCAACCTTGCTAATTGTGGCTGCCAAGTTCCAGTCCTAGGGAGAGGGGTTTCCATCGGAATCTCCAGCTGTCCTGATTTCCCCATCTCACTGTAATTAGCAACACGGCGGCTGGGAGGGGACCTGGGCTCACATTCTGTTCTCTGCCCTCGTATTTTTAACTCTGTTTTGCAGAGGGAATGCTGGGTCACTCCAGTCGCGGTGCGGGTGGGGCACGAGTGTGGGGGATGGGTGTGGGGTCCACCTCCTTTCCTACTCTCTGGGATTCCAGGCCTCTCGAGCACAGGAAGAGTAAGTGTGCATGTGTGAGGGGTGACCCGCTTGTCCTTTTGTGTCCTTCTGACCTCGTGGTGTCTGGGGAGGCCAAGCCCTTTGCAGGCAGACGGCATTGCGCCGTGTGTAGGAACAGTCAGTACGGGTGGGGCTGGGGTGGGCAGGAGAGAAGCCTGTCCGGGAATGTTCCCGTTTTATTTTGGTCTCCTCCCCACCCTTCACTGTCCGGTCCTATCACTCATCTCCAGCTCCCCTCCCACCCCTCGAAGTGGGACTCTGTAGTCGGGCTGGAGAGGGGTGTCTCTCACGGTCTCTCTCACGCCCGCCCCTCCCGCCCCCACAGGCTCTTTGGCTTCGTGGCCCGGAAGCAGGGCAGCACCACGGACAACGCCTGCCACCTCTTCGCGGAGCTCGACCCCAACCAGCCAGCCTCTGCCATTGTCAACTTCGTCTCCAAGGTCATGCTGAGTGCCGGCCAGAAGAGATGAGCCCACCCCTTGCCCTGGGCCAGTGCAGTGGGGACGGGGCCCATGGGGAGGGGACCCAGGAATCCTGACCACCCTTGAATCCAGAAGGAGGACTTTGGGCCAAGTTTGGAGAAGGAGAGAAGAAAGTGCAACGTGGGGAGAGGGAAGTGAATTGCAGAGGGGAGGGGGGAAGAGAGGGAGACCGAAGGAGAAAGATGGCGGAGAAGAACTCAGATTCCCCTGGGTGATGGAAATTTCAAAAACCCAAAGCCTCCAAAACTAACCAGGTCCCCCTAATTCCCCCTTCCCCTTCCTAGAGGAGAAGGAACAAGCCTCCTTGGGGATCCATATGTTTGGGGGAATGGAAAAGCCCCGTCTTCCTAACCCAACTGCTTTGCAAGGAGAAATCAAGCTTTTTCTGGCCACCTAGGGTAGGTTGTCAAACCAAACAGAACCAGCGTGGGACATCAAGCGGGAGAACTTTCTGTTTTGAAAGTATCTCAGACCCAGGGCACCTCAGGTCTCTTCGCTGTGCCTCTGATGTATTGTGTGTGGGAGTGTGTCTGCACCCACACTTCACGTGCTGATTCATACTTGCCTCTGTCGGCTAGAATTATGAACGGCTGTCCTCGTCTGTGTCCCATGTGTTTGCAGACACAATGTCCAAAGAAGGTTAGGGTGTTAGGGGTGACAGGGCAGCAGGAAGGGACAGAAACCCTCTTTTGCAGGAGCACCCAAGCTGTGAGTGACAGGGGCTCTCTCTCCTGGTCCCTGCACCTGCACTCTTGTGGCCCTTGGTGCCACCAGCCTTTCTCCTCCACAAAGACCCCAGCGGGAGTGGGGGTGGCCGCCCCTGCAGCTTACCCCGTTCTGCCTTAACTGGGGGGTGGGAGCTTTGGCTTGAGGAGGTGAGGATATGTGTGTCCGTGGCCTTGGGGAAGAGCTCTGCCAGGAAGGACAGCTGCTGAGCTCGGACACCTGCCCTGAGGTGCGCAGCCAGTGGCAAGGACGGTGGGTCGCCCCCGCTGGTGCCCTGGACTTTGCCTTAGCCCCCACCTCGCAGCCCCGTTCTTGGGTGTCATGCCCCAGAACCAGCCTTATCTCAGACTTGCTTATCTGCATGATGCCTTTTTGGGGTCTGGAGAGCGAGCCTTCCTGCTCTGCCCTGCCCTATTCTGTCTGTCCTGCAGGGTCCCCCTGCTGGGGTTCATCCTGGGAACCTGTTTTCTGCTCAGCGAGGCCCAGGGGAGGAGCCTGTAGTCTTTTTCCTCCCCTCGGTACATGTTCTGGGGTCCGACTTCAGCAGGCCCCCCTCCGCTGGGCTGCCCAGGGTGACATCAGCAGAGGTCCTGGGGCTGCTACCTGTGTGCCACGTGGCCTACCTACAATGCCAAAGCCTCACTGTTCCCCCTGCTGCCTTGGTTTCCCCAGCTGAGCCACACTGCCCATGCAGAAGAGGGCAGAAGACATGCATTTGGGCCAAAGGGCCTAGGGCCGATTTGGGCAGTTGGGAAAAACCCTGACCACCACCCAAAGACACTAAGCCAGAATGGAAAATTCACCAGGACTCCATGCTTAAGCCTAGAGGGGTCCCCTAGAGAGAGGCATTGTACTGATATTATAAATATATATAATATATACATGAGACATACTGACAGAATCTGTAAGCTAATAAAATATAAGAAAAGGTAAAAAAAATAATAGGTAAATTGACAAGAAGTATTTATTGTTTTCCCATATTGCTTTACTGCCTTCCCTGGGCATAAACCAATTCTCATCCCTTTTTATATGTCTAAGGAAAGCCTGAAACATAGGGGGCCTTTATTCTTGGAGCAGCCAGGGGTCCCCTGGCCCTGGCCTTCCCTAGACTTTGTCTGGGCTCAGTGCTGGGGTGGGGGAGCTGCACATGTTCCACCTGTTTGGCCCCCTCATTTTCTGGCCGACCAGCGGCCGGGCGGTCAGCTCCCAGGACGTGAGTGTGTGTGCGTGTGGGACGTGACTGTGTGGCACGCAGGGCTGTGTGTGCATCTTTTGTGTTTTTTCTCCTCCAAGGAGCTGGATCAGAGTGGATATTCTGTTTCAGGGAGTTGGAAAGGACGGTGGGGAGAAGGCGGTGGGGAGCAGGGGCTGAGGCCCCACCGGCCGCTACTTCCCCAAGAGTGAAATCTCATGCCTGGTGACCGAGGTCCCTCCAAAGTGCTCTTCCTTCTGAGATATTCAAGCCCCAAACCTGGGTTTCCCCCTCTCCTCGTTCCCTTGCTAACCCCAGATCTCTTCCAAGATGGAAGGAGATGTATGTTACCCCTTCCTTTGTAAATATCTTCACCCCCCCACTGGACAGCCGGGGGGCCACCTCCTGGGTGGGAAGTTCTCTCCACACTTGCGGCTGGATGGGGCGACAGACCCCTCGGTAGCCAGACTCAGCCCGGGACTGAGTCTGGGATCAGCCTTCACACCCACGTCCTCCCACCACCGCCCCCACAGCCACCCCGCAGGCACGGCCGCCCCTCCACGCCAGGCCTGAGCCGCGTGTGACCCCGCGGGAGGACCCAGGTCAGTGCTGGAACCTGGTAACTCTCTCCCAGCATCCCTCTGGAAGGAGCCGGTTTCTGAGAGTTTGGCCGTGCCGGGAGAAAGACGGGAAGTGTCCCCAGTCTCACCAGAGCCCTCTTGTGTCTCACAGGTAGGCGTGCCCCCACGCACACACACCACTCAGCACTGCAGTATATTCTTGCCAAAGATTTCCTTTAAAAGAAAGCACTTTTACTAATTATTGTTATTATTTTATAAGTGTTTATCCTCTTTGTTCCTCTCCCTCCCTCCACCTGTTTTGCTGTTGTTTGTTGTTGAGTCTGTTTGTCAGCCAGGAGAGTGCTGTCTGGTCTTGAGTCCCACCTGGGGGGGGAGGGGCCGGGAGAAGCTGGCAGGAGAGAGCGGGAGAGGCGTGGCCATCCGAGATGCAGCAGTGCAGACCCCGCAGGCTCTGGCCCCAGCCCCAAGGCCCTTGCTGCCACTAGCTGTGCAGCCAGGTGTCTGCCGCAGGCCCCAGCAGGCTCCTGTGGGGTCTGGAGGCAAGAGAGAGAGCAGGAGAGGGACATCTCTAATTCAGCTAGAAGAGGGCCCAGTGAGCTCCATGTGGCTCTTTCCAGGGGGAGCAAGAGGGAAGACTTGGACATGGGAGCAATAGAGAGGCCCCCACCCCCCAACCGTCCATCACAGTGGACGTCCATCACAGTTTACTTCGCCAGGTGTTCAAGGGAGAGACACATCACACCCTAGGTTTGGGAGTGGCCTTTGACCCATCTTATCTGAGCCTCTCCCAGGCAGCTCTGAAAAGCCCGTGGATTCCTTCTCCCCTGGTTTCGAGGAATCCCTGGGTGTGTCAGAGACTGGCCAGGATAGGGGTGGTAGCATCTGGTGGCTTGTGACACAGCAAGAGAACAGCCTGCTGCACACGTGTGATCGTGCCATAAGGGGCTCTCAGGTAGTTGGGGAGTAGGGGAGCCTTTTGCCTCGTGCTGATGGGCCTGTGCAGAGGGGTCGGTGAGTGTGACAGCATCTGTCCTCACTCCGACACTTGTCCACCACCTCTGCCTCGTAGGTCCTCTCCCCCTTCCTAGTTTTTTCCCAGGTTCAGAACCTAGAGTTCAAGTGGGCCAGTGCCCCAGCCAAGGAGCAGCCCACCCCTACCGCCACACTCAGGGTCCTTGAGAAGGCTGGGGGCCTGGGGGCCAGACCCACCTTTTCACCTGGGTCTGGGCCCTAGCATCCTGAGACTCACGTTTCCTCGGCCAGTGGTAACATAGGACGTGTGTGTGTGTGTGTAAGTGTGGATGTACATGTGCACATAGTATTTTTTGCTCATCTCTTTAGGGAACTTGGGGGTGGGGGCTGGAGGTGGTGGGCAGTGGGTGTCACGTCCAAGATCACTCCCCAGCAAGGGGAATCAGGAGGGGAGGCCTGTAGGGCCACTGGTTGGTGCAGTCTCAGTGTTGGGGGCGTCGGGCCGCAGGGCTCAGGCACATCTGTTCCTTCTTGACTCCTCTGTCCTCCAGTGTCCAGAATGTCGGAGGACCTCTGTTTATATCCACACCTGGGCTCTTCCCAACAGCGAAGTTATTGTAGAGGGATGTCTCAAGTTTGTTTTCTAATCAGTGTTAAGCCGTTTGGAACTCTCCTGTGTGTCCGTGTTTGGTGTGTGCGTGTGAACGAGAGAGCACATCAGTGCGTGCATGCTGTGTGTCCCCGTCTCTCTCCTCCCTTCTGACCTGTCATTCAAAATAAATGCAAGGAATTCCTTACACCACCCTCCCTGCGTCCCAGGCCTTCTGCAGGAAAAACAGAATAACCCAGCATCCTCCCCGTGCCCTGGCTGTGTATTTATATAGATGGAAATATACTTTATATTTTGTATCATCCTGCCTATAACCTCCACCACCTTGTATAAACCCTGGTGTATGCTACTTGTCCTGGACATGAATGTATTGTACACTGATGCTGTCCCCCTCCTGTACAGCTGCTTTGTTTCTTTGCGATCCATTGTATGGCTTTATAAATGATAAAGTTAAAGAAAAATCTGTGCTGCTATCTAGCTGTGTTGTTGGACATGGGTATGGTGGGCAAAAAGGGGTCTCTTCCTGACACCAGGTGGGCTTCAATGATGCCTTTGGTGGGCAACTCTCTTCAAATCCTCCCAACAGCTTCTCCACCAGACAGGTCTTGGTAGAAGCAGGAATTTGTCCCCATTACTTGGTTCTGAGTCCACTTAATTCTCAGGCAAGCTGTACCCAAGAGGTGGTGCCACCAGATGCCCCAGGCTTTCATGCTACCAGCTCCAATAGAAGAGGGCTCTTTTATCCTGATGTTTTCAGCAAAAACCTGGGGCAAATCTTATTGGCTCTGATAGGCCCTGCTCAGCTCCTATCATTAACTTGGGACCAATCACTCTATCCAGATCTGGGTTACAAAACTGCCTCTGGAGCCTTCTGAGACCATGAGGACTGAGAATGGGGAGTGTTGGTCCCTGAGGAGCTGAGGTTTATCAGAAGAAAGGGGACAGAGGCTGTTGGGCAAAATCTACAGGTGCCCCTCAGGTGGTACGTGTGTAGCTCGTTCATACACCAGCCCGGTGGTCCTGGGCGAATTCTTTGGAATTCAGAAAGTTTGGGTGTGGTGTGCCATGCACAGCTCAGGGGGTTCTGGGAGACACAGAAACACACAAAGAACGTGGCTGCAGTTCTTCAGTGTGGCTGGGCGGGGGCTCCGATCAGCTGACGCGAGCAGGTGTGGGCTGAGCACCCCTCTGGCCAGCACGGCCCTGTACTGGGGGCAGCTTCTCGCGCGGTTGGGTCTCAGGACTCCCTTATGCTCTTGGGAATTAGGACCCCAAAGAGCATCTGTTTGGATGAGTTAAGTCTTTTGATCTTTGCCACAGTGTAAATATACATTAAAACTGAGAACATTTAAAACATACTGTTCAATTCACTTCCGTGAAAATAAATTCACTACCTGTTAGCATACATAGCATTTTAATGAAAAATAATGATATTTTCCTGAAACAAAAAGGACTGGGTGAGAAGGGTGACATTGCTTTGCATTTCTAAAGGCTTTTCATGTCCGGCCTAGCAGAAGACAGCTGGACCCTCCTCTCTGCTTCCCCAGCCCGTGTGCTGTGATGTCCCACGTCGCGGGCGGCGGGAGAACACTGCACACTTGCGAGAAAACGAGTGGAAAAGACAAACGATGGCTTCACATTATTGAGAAAACAGTTCTGACCTCACAGAACCCCTAAAGGGTCTCAGGAGCCCCCAGGAACCCCAGACCATGCTTTGAAACCTGCTGCTGTCAGGGACACAGGACACGGGAACCTCAGCCCCTGCCTTTGGTGGGGACTTGACATGGGTTACATCCTGCTCTCTGAGGGGCGTTGTCATGCCGAGTCTTCCCAACAGACCCATGAGGTAGGTATTGTTACACATAGGGACAAATCAGGAAACCAAGACTCTGAGAGGTCATGTAGCTTCTAACTGGCAAAGCTATTAGTAGTACTCAGTGTCGTCACTGCTGGTGACGGCTGGCACCCAGACAACATTTGCTAGGTGGCGGAGTCTGTGCTAAGCACGGAGGTGAGTTTTCTCAGGCGCATGCACCTGGGAGAGAAGGGTTATCCTTGTCCTCATTTTGCAGAGGAAGGAACTCAGGTGCAAAAGTTAAGACACTTGCTCAAAATCACACAGCTGGGTGGGTGGGAGGGCTGGGCTATGAACCCAGGCGAGCTGACTTCCCAACCATGCTCTTGCCAGCTCACACCTCTCTCTCTGCCCTCAGAGCCAGCTTTCGTGGGGACACACAGACTCTGGTGGGCGATGGGCAGGTGGGAGACCAAACGAACATGATCGGACAGACAGGTGCTCAGGGCAGGCTGTCAGGCTGGCTTCCCAGGGAGTGGACCAGGGCGCCTGGGTGTGTAAGGGGAGGCAGGGGGTCATCCCGATGCCACGCAGCTGTGGAAGGATGCGGGTCACCGGGCTGGGCCTGGCTCAGGGGAGGAGCATCGGATGAGAGGGACAGGCCCGGGCCTGTGGGCTGAGCTGGCACAGCCTGCCTTTGAGGGAACCCAACAGGGAGGGGGCGGCTGTGCTCCCTGTGCCCGGCCTGGGAGGAGATGGGCCGGGGCTGTGGCAGGAGGCTCCGGGTGAGCGAGGGCAGCTCTCTGACACCTTAGCATAGACGACCCAAAGGACCATTGTGTTTTCTACACCAAGTGTGGCCGGCGCGGTGTCAGCAGCAGCGTCACCTGGTGCGTGTCAGAAGGGCAGGGCCTCTCACCCACCCAGGCCTACAGAGCGGACCCACGTGGTGACTAGATCCCCAGAAATCTGTGTAGGCCGCCTGGCTGTGCGTGTCGTGCGGGACTAGAAGCCACGGCTCAGACGCTCAGCTCAGCATCTCCTCGGCACCCCTGAAACGTCAGGACCCGGAACTCTCTCTGGGTCTCTGCGGGAGACGGGCACCCCGCTGACAAGAGGCTGGTCTGTCTGCTGCCTGGGGCTGGCCTAGGCCAGACAGGGGCGAGTCCTGGCCCAAGTGAGCAGAAACTCTGGGTGTACTAGGTGTGCAGGGTGCGAACAGAGTTGGCCTGGAAAGAGGCAGGGACGACAGCCAAGGGAGGGCAGGAGGGGCAGAGGGATGGTGCTGGGGGGAGAGAGGGCCAGGAGTCTCTCACTTGTCCTCAAATTCAGCTGGAAAGTACGGAAGCCTGGGCCCCACCCCGGAGGTTCTGAGTGAATCAGTCTGGGGTCCAGCCTGGGCGCTGGGATGTTTTCATCACTCCCAGGTGATTCTGCGCACAGCCAGGGCCAAGAACTGCTGTGGGAAACTGCAGATTGGATCCTGCCATGGCGGGCGTGTGTGGGGCATGTCAGGGGAGTGCATTGGACAGGGTGGGGTGCTGAGCAGGTCGGGGAGAAGGTGGAGATGGGAGAAGTCCCCTCTGGACTGGCTTGGGCCCCCGCCTCTCCTTCTGGGGCTGGCAAAATGCTTTCCCCTCCCCTCATGATTGGAGCCTCCTGGTATTTTAATAAATTCCAGGCCTGGATGGGACCTCAAATGTCCCTCTTCCTGCATCCCATCCCGGGGTGTGGGGGGGAGGCTCTCTGAGAAAGGAGGGATGCAGCAGACTCTTCCAGAGACTCACCGCAGGGGGCATGAAGATGCCAGGTGGGGGTGGGGCAGAAGGCCTGGAAGAGGTTGTGTAGACTGGAGCGTTTCAACCCCAGGGGCTCTGCACTATCTCCTCGTGGGTACTGAAATCAAATTCTGCCTTCCTCTTTTAAGCAACTTGATTTTCTGGGATGTTCCCTGTTAGCTGGTAAAAAATGACTGTTTATTAGTGCTTAGCAGTTCACAAGCAGTTCAGAATACGGAGAGGATAGAGCCCATCCTAAAAGCGCTGACAGTAGGTGTGGGACCAGAGACGCGGGTCTGTGCATGTGTGTGCACCCACACACGCTCAGGTGCACACGACACACAGAGGCACACACAGACACACGGACACAAGAGACATGGGCCCTTGGGCTGCGCTGTGTCTCCGTGTAGGCACCTCCTGTTCTACCTCCTACTGCCCAAGCATCCTGGTGCCCAGCCATCTACCTGACACCCAACTGGCTGGTGGGTTTGCTTCAGCAGTTAGGGGGCCATCGCCGAGGCAGGGAGCTTCTCTCACCCTGAGCGACCCCCTGCAACACGGGCAGAGTGGCAGGATCACAGGAGGGGAGAGCTCTGCAGATCAGACCAGCCGAGGGGCCTGGTGCGCACTGGATGTGGGGCGTGGGCGAGCTGGAGTGGGGCGGGGGAGGGTCGGAGCCCCCGAGCACTTGACGTACCTGAGAGCTCTGCTTGCAGAAGACGAGGCCAAGGGAGGACGGGTGTCGGCCTCTGGTGTTTGACGGCCTCTGGGGACAGCAGCATCCTCTGGGCTCCAAATGTAACAGGTGAGAGCTGCGGGGGAGGCCAGAGGCGGGAGGAGCTGCTTGGGATGGAGAGGGGCGCGTTGAGAGGCGTGAGGTCCTGGCCCTGCAGCTGTTGGAGCTGGAGACTGCCACAGGCCCTTCCAGGCCCTGTCCTGGCGTGGCTGCAGGCACATGCTAGCAGAGCCTCCTCGCCCACCTTGAGCCGAGAGTGCAGATGTGGCCGGGCCCTGAGACCCATAGCAGAGCTGCTTGGAACATGACCTTCCTTGAAAGGCACTGGCCTCCGAAGCAGGCGCTCTGGCTCTGGCTCTGGCTTTGCTGGGACCTCAAGAATGTTTCTTCCCTCTTTGGGCCCCAGTTTCCTCATCTGTAAAATGGGATGACACCTACCCCAAGGGCTGGCATGAGCACTGAGACCCCTGGCCCCTAGCATGGCACTCAGCTGCCTGCTGGTCCTGCAGGCCTTTAGGAAGTCTGCACTTCCTTTCCTTTTCTGGTGCCTCTGGCCTCCTCCACACCATTTCCTTAGGCCTCTTGGGAAACTTGGCAGCAGAAAGGAGTTGGAGCAGAAAACCTCCTGAACGATATCGATCTGGCCGGCTCCGGCCTCCAGACCACAGCGCTTGGGGATGGTGGTACCGCCGCCTCCACGGCTCCAGCTTTCATGGGGTTCGAAAGATCATCTCTGGCCATCAAGACAGGATGTCCGGGTTCTGGGCCCCTCCTCTCCATCTCTGCTCCTTTCCCTGACTCCCAGACCGGCCCTGGGAAACCTCCATTCCGGGGAAACTAAGGGGTGCCCTTAAGGCCACCAGCTCTCTCCCAACCCTGGTCCTCCCCCAGCCCATATCCTGTGTTTGTGGAATCTGGCCTGGCCACACTGTCACCCCTCCCTCAGGGCACGAGGGCTGGTCTGGGGCGTCAGGGGCAGGGGCTGCATGGGGCGGGGCGGGAGACCATCAGGAAGGGACAGAAAGAACCTCAGAGCCACGAGCATTAGAGCTGTGGAGACCACAGGCCTACCTTGGGGTAAGCCAATCAATCAATTGCACACATATGTACGGGCACCTACTGTGTACAGGCACTGTGCTTGGCACTGAGCAACACGGGCATGTTTGTTTCTCTTCTGGCACTTTGGGTCTAACGGGAGTGGGGAGAACACGTAAAGAACCAACAGACACATAATCACGCTGTGAGCAGTGCGCTGGAGGAAAGGGATCTCATGCGGTGAGAGTATGGAAGTGGATCCAGGTGGCCGAGGCAGAGAAGAGAAGGTGTCCCTTAGGAAGTCACACATTGGAATGTTAGGGTCCAACGCGGCCAAGAGGGGAGAACAGGCGTTTCAGGCACAGGGAACAGCATGTGAGCTCAGGCCAGGCCCAGGGGCAGGAGGGTCTTGGCATGTCTGAACCCCACCAACACCCCCTTGGCAGCAGGTTTTACAGTTGTAATTTGACATTCATTTAACGGCAAGACAGAATAATGGCTAAATGCACAGGCTGTGGTGTCAGACCACCTGGGTTCAAGGTCTGGCTCCATCCCTACTAGCTGTGTGACCTTGGGCAAGTTGCTTGGCATTGCTGTGCTTCTGTCTCCACATCTGTAAATGCGGGATGATAACAGTAGTACCTAACTCGGAGGGTTGTAGGACTTGAGAGCTTAGACCTGTAAAAACAGCTTGGAACAGCCGCTGGCAGACAGTAAGTGCTCAATAAATGTTAGCTATGCTCATTATTTTTTTATTGAACTTCTTTTTCTTTCTCCCTCACTAGACCATAAAAGTCTAAGCAAGAACAGGGAGCCAGGTCTGCCTGTGCTGCCCCAGCACAGGGTCTGGCCGTGGTAGGCCCTCCTTCCATGTTTGGTGGGGTGGGGAGGTGAGTTCAGGGTCAGTTTGTCCAAAGAGAGCCAGGCGGAGGCTGGGGAGGGTGGGGCCAGAGAGGTTAGGCAGGGCTTGGTTGGTCACAAGAAGGGTTTGGTGTTTGTAGTAAGAGAGTGGAAATGTCTGAAGGTCCTGAATCAAGGGGATGTGGGACCAGGTTGGCATTTTGCAAAGATGACTGGGCTCTTGGTTTCAACATCTGTTGAACCCCAACTGTATGTCAGATGTTGTATTAGATGTCTTATTAAATGTTATCTCATTCATTTCATAAACTCATCCTGGAAAACAGGTACACAGGTAAGGAAACTGAAGCTTAGGAAGATTAAGTAGTTTGCCCAAGACCTCATAGCTGGAAAATGCTACAGAAATGGACTGAAGATCTCTTTAGCTCTGTATCAGTTCACTTTTTATATGAGAGATTTCAAAATCACCAAACGCTTAAATGTGAAAGTTTATTTCTCTCTCAAGTAAAGGCTCTCACTTATATCACAACTCTCCCAATGAAGTTGTTCAGGGACCCAGGGTCCTTCGGTTTTGTTGTTTTGCCATCTTCACTATGTGGTCCATTATGGTTGCTCAGCTCCGGTCATCACGACTGCATTCCAGTCAGAAGAAAGCAGGAAAAGAGGAAGGAAAGGGCATGCCCTTCTCTTTAAGGATATGGAACATTGTTTACATTGTACACATAATTTATGCTCAGATTACAATGGCTAAAACTGTCACATGGCCTCAACTAGCTGCGGGGAAACATCAATTTTGTGCTACGCAGCCACGAGTGCAGCCATACTCCCGTAGACTTATTAAAGGAGAAGAGGAGGGTGTGTACTGGGAAACACTGGGAATTTCTGATTCACAGTCCAACACATGTGAGAAAAAGAGCCCCCTGTCCTTCCAGAGGCAGGAGGTGGGTGTCTATGGGGTGCTTCTTTCTGGGGCCACATTCAAAGGCTGCCAAGGAGGTAGAATCGGAAATGCACAACCACTGCCTGAATAGCGGAGGGTGAAGGGAAGAGAATCACCGAGAACCACTACACGCTGATGACACACTGAGTCGAGAAATATTGATTCGGGCAGAAGGTGTCATGCCTGGAGCTGAACAGGTGGAGAGGAGTGGCTGCGGGAATTCCAGGTGGACACGTCCACTCGGCAACTGGGAATGAAGGCTCCAGGCCGGAGGGAAAGATTTGGAAGTTATACTACATGGCACTTGGGGTAGCCGCACAGCTTAATCGCCCTCCTCTTTCATGGGCGGGGCCCGACATGTGGGATGGCCCCAGGGCCGTGTCTGTGTCTGGGATAACCTGGCCACTTCCTCCAGTTACGCGGCAGACTGGTCCAGGGATGAGTGCAGGACTCAAGTTGGCTCAGTCCAAACTCCTCCTTGGACTAGAGAAAGGAGAACAGAAAGGGAATGGGGTTGGGACGGGTGTCTGCCTGGGCTTTTCGACATTATCTCCAGAGAGGTGCCCACCCTTACGCATGGCCTCTGCCCGTGTGCTTACTCTCTGAGTCTGCAAGGTGAATCCGTCCATGCCCCTGTATCTTAGGCACAGAGCACGAGGACTGGGGCTGCAGGGCAGAGCTTCCTGTGCGCCACGTGTGGCCCCCAAACTGCAGAGAGGGAAGCTTAACTCCCAGGGCCACACAGACCAGATGACGGACATCTGGGGTGACAAGAGGGCCAGATGGGCCTGACTTGAGGGCCAGATGGGCCTGTCTCAACGCCTTGGCACTACCTGAGCTCCAAGTATTAGATACAACTTAAAGTTTCTTGCTAGCTCAGTGGAGAGGGTTATGTGATGTAGAAAATAAGTTGAGTCACAAAAAGATTGTTGTGCCTTTGCAGGCTGCAATTCATCCTGACACAGGGGCACTGCAGAGAGAGGGGGACTGTGGATGGAAACAGGAGATGCTTATGTGTAAGGGACCGAGGAGGAGAGAGGAGAGGGTCTACGAAGAAGACAGAGACCTCACCAAAAAAAGGAGAACCTAGAAGGAATGCTGTCTTGGCAGATAAGTGGGGGATGTGAGAGAGAATTTCTAGAAAACAGTCCAGTAACCACTGTAGGATCCAGTTGAGTGAACCCTGGGAGAAGGTCCCTGAATTTGGCCATGCGGAGGTCATCCTTGTCCTTTCCTTTGGGAAAATAGCAACAGTGGCATGGAGGGGTGGAAGACTGAGGAAGTGGCTTAGCACAGGGCCATTCTCACAAAGTCTCCCGATATCGCCGAATTGGTGACTCTGATTGAATAGGAGGTAGAGAGAGACAGCGCGTGCAGACAGCGCTTTCAAAGACCTTGATCCCTGCCCACCCCAATAGCTTCTGTTCCTGAACTTTACTCTTGGCCTTGGTTGGTCACTTTGGCCTAGGGTGTCACCTGCGCAGAAGTGGGGATGGGGAGGGCAGAGACCAGGAAGGAAGAGGATTTGTTCTGGAAAGCTGAAGCCCCCCTGGGGCGGCCTTTCAGAAGGTTAGGTGATACCTAACCTGGATCTTTCCTGCTGCAGTATCAGCAGGTGTGAGCCGGGGAGGGAGAAGTTGTCTCTGAATGACCGTCCTTCAGAGACTAAAAGCAGCTGAACTCTATCCCAAGTGAAGATAACAGAGGTGAAAATCAGGTGAGAGCAGCCCAGGTGTAATTCAGAAGGGCAGTGTTAGCCTTTGTGTGCGCCTGGTGCTAGATTACAGCATCTAACCGCACTTCCTCCTCTCCGGTTCCTGCTCCAGGATCTCGCCCTCCCAGCCTCTAATAACCCCGATCCTGATCCTGGATCGGTATTTGGGAGACTGTGGCTGGGCCAGGTAAACGAGGCATGCTGGGAGCCACAGCAGACACCAGAGGGAGGGGGTGGGGCCCCCCTCTGGATGGATGTTTGGGATGCAGGAAGGGCCGGCTGGAGGTGGCTGAGTTAGATTTTCCATCCTCAGGGCTCCCCGCTGGGGTCCCCTCTCTCTCCTGTTTAGCTCCTCACCTCTCCCTTCCTGTGTGGGTCCCCCCTGTCCTGCCTCCTCTCTTCCCAGCTCGTCTGTCTTTTCTGTCTCCCCAGCGGTCCCCAGTCCCAGGCAGGGCTTTGGCTGCAGCTGCTGACAGTGGTCCTCCGCGGAGGATGGACGCCAGGGGACCCTCCCTTTCCAGGGGCCTCTGGGAATAGGAGAGGCCTAAGCTTGGGGTGTGGCGGCTCCGGGAGAGAGTCGGAGTGTCCAGACGGGGCGGATTCTGTGATCCCTTGGTTTTCTCTTCCACCCTGTCAAGTCTCCCGGGGAGGTGTTGCTGTCACGGGCGTACGGCTCCCCCCAGTGGCCGCCTGGGGAGCCGCGGCCGCACAGTGCGGGCTCCCAGAAGAGGTCACAGCGGGCTGCAGCCTGAGCCAGCTTTCCACCGGCCTGAGAGACGCGACTGATTTAGAGCTGGAGGCTGAGGGCAGTCCGGCACTTAGAACCTGGCTGTTTATTAAAAGCTCCAGGGGAGTGGTGAGGACAGAGACCCGGCGGCCTGTGCTGCCATCATCCATGTCCCCTCCCGGCGGACTGGAGCTGGCCCTGAGCTCCTATGACTAGGCCTGTGTGGGGGCCAGACTGAAGGCCACTCAGGGACAGTGGTGGCAGGAGCCAGTGAGGCCTTGGCCCCAGGCTGTGGCTCCGCGGAAGGGGCGCTGGACATACTGGGCCTGGACAAGTAATTCCCCTCTCAAACCCTCCGTGTCCTCTTCTCTAACAGGGGCCCAGGGGACCGCCGCTGTGTCCGGGTGTCTTCTCACAGCCCTGCGTGGTCTACACGTGTGCGCGCTCCCTGGGTCTTCAGGGCCGAGCTGCCATCCCCCGCAGGTGACCTGCTGTCCACCCTCTGCGTCCACCTGCGGGGCAGGCGAGCGTCTCTCCTGCGGCAAACCATGCAGCGCTCGGTTCCACCGGCCCGTTTAGATGCTCTGAAGTGCTGGAAGTTCAAGCACATTTCCGTGCCAGCCCGATGGAGATGGAAACGGCTACTGCTCCCCCTCCTCTGGGCTCTGTCTCTGAGCGCCTGGAATTCAGGCATCTTTTATGCCCCAGGCTTGGTTACTGGACCTCCCCACTTTTCAAAGTCAGTGGCCCCCACAGAGAGAGTGAGAATGACCATCAACCTTCCTCCCAAGAACTGCCAGGCCTCTGATCCCACCAAACTGCCCAAGTCTGCATGCAAGTGTCTATGAAGCAGAATCTGAAAACAAAAAGTAAAAAGTGAATAGGCCTCTTTTCCCTAAAAGGAGTGGTGGTGAATGCTTCTGCAGAGGCAGGATCAAAGCGCTGATAAGCCGATTGGAAAACAAAGACAGCAGAACACCCCCTTTAACCTGTGTGTGAAACGTGGAGGCAGAGTGCACAGGTGGAGGAGGATTAGCCAAGTGCATCTGGCTGGGGCCAGAGTTTCACCTCTGCTACATCCCCATTCATGTGATCCTGGGCAAGATCTTTGACCTCTCTGACCTCAGTTTCTTTGTCTATAAAATGGGACAGTAATAACGAGCTGACAAAGTTACATGACTATAAGCTAAGTTATGTGTATAGAATGTCTAGCCAAGTGCTTGCATGAAATAGTAGGAGGGAAGTCACATTTGCTGACTGTCTAGATGTGTCGGGTCCTGTAGGAGACGCACAGGATCTCGTTTACAAACAACTCAGAAAGGTGGCCATTATCGCCCCCATTTCATAGATAAGAAAACCAAGGCTCCGAGAAGGTTAAGTTACAGTTCTGTTAATAAGTGCCTCATAAGGATTTGAACCCATGTCTATTTGCCTCTAAAGACTTGAGGCTTATCCAGGAAGATGTGGACAGGGTGGAGGCAGGGGTGTGCTGAGGGGAGGGTCTGAGAAGGCAGAAGTCCTTAGGAGGTCAGAGAAGAGTGAGCAGGGGGGTGGGGGTGGGAAGGACAGGCCTCAGAGAGAGGAGACTCGGGCCTCAGGAGGTCCTGGTGACCATCTCACCTCACCGCAGCCTTTGCAGGTGAGGCATCGGGGAGCCTTGGCTGGTCCAAAGATCCAGGGGCAGAGAATTCCAGAACAGTCACCAAGAGGCCCATAGGGCTGGACCAGGTCTCTGAGATGCGTCTGGGAGGGCCCCGGGGCCGGCCGCGGGTTGCACAGGGCAGCAGGAGGGGGATGGTGGTGGTGGGCAGCGGAAGGCCAGTCAACGCGGGGCCTTCCTGCCAGCCCAGAGCAGGATGAGCCCCAGGAAGGCACGAAGGAGCGGAGGAGCAGGCAGCCCACTCGACTCTGGAGGGCCCAGGAAGAGAGGGCTCCAGGCGGCGCAGGCAGGAGCATAGGAGAACCCGGAGAGGCAGTCAGCCCGATGCCCAGCTGTGGCCCTCGGAATCACCGCCCTCAGCTGGAAGGGGGCGTGGGGAGTGACCTCGTTCCTGTGGGGCCATGCTGGTGGGGGCCAAAGGAGCCAGTTTTAAGCACGGAGGCTGCGGTGGCACTGGAAAGGGGACTGGAAAGGGGACTGGAAGGGGACTGGAAAGGGGACTGGAAAGGGACTGGGAAGGGGACTGGAAAGGGGACTGGAAAGGGCACTGGGAAGGGCACTGGGAAGGGCACTGGGAAGGGGACTGGAAAGGGCACTGGAAAGGGGACTGGAAAGGGGACTGGAAAGGGGACTGGAAAGGGCACTGGGAAGGGCACTGGGAAGGGGACTGGGAAGGGGACTGGGAAGGGGACTGGGAAGGGGACTTGGAAGGGCACTGGGAAGGGGACTGGGAAGGGGACTTGGAAGGGCACTGGGAAGGGGACTGGGAAGGGGACTGGGAAGGGGACTGGAAAGGGGACTGGGAAGGGCACTGGGAAGGGGACTGGGAAGGGCACTGGGAAGGGGACTGGAAAGGGCACTGGAAAGGGGACTGGAAAGGGGACTGGGAAGGGCACTGGAAAGGGGACTGGAAAGGGCACTGGAAAGGGGACTGGAAAGGGCACTGGGAAGGGGACTGGAAAGAGCACTGGAAAGGGCACTGGGAAGGGCACTGGGAAGGGCACTGGGAAGGGGACTGGGAAGGGCACTGGGAAGGGGACTGGAAAGGGCACTGGGAAGGGGACTGGGAAGGGCACTGGGAAGGGCACTGGGAAGGGGACTGGGAAGGGCACTGGGAAGGGGACTGGAAAGGGCACTGGGAAGGGGACTGGAAAGGGCACTGGAAAGGGGACTGGGAAGGGCACTGGGAAGGGGACTGGGAAGGGCACTGGGAAGGGCACTGGGAAGGGGACTGGGAAGGGCACTGGGAAGGGCACTGGGAAGGGACTGGAAAGGGCACTGAAAAGGGGACTGGAAAGGGGACTGGAAAGGGGACTGGAAAGGGCATGCCGCCCCCTTGTGGCGCCGTGGCCGCAGTGCCGCGATGCGAGGCGGGAGGTCCTGAGGACGTGTCTATGCAGCCATAGCTGCTCAGGTTGATGAAACACTTGCGAGTGCCTCCGATGCGCCAGGCTCCCTTTTGTGACTCTTTCCCCATTAGGTACAATGAAAATGTTAGCTGTAGGTGTCTTCTAAATTTTTTAAATCAAGTTGAGGAAGTTCCCCTCTATCCCTATTTTTTGAGAGTTTTAATATTTGTCATAAGTAGGTGTTGAATTTTGTCAAATCTTTTTTGTCCATTAATTGCTATTATTATGTGATTTTTCTTCTTTAGCTTGTTAATACAGTAGCCTCCATTAATTGATTTATAAATACGGAACCAGTCTTGTACTCTGGAGTAAGCTCTACGTGGTTTGCTGTGTATTTCTTTGAATATATTGCTGAATTCTATTTGCTCATGTTTTGTTAGGGATTTTTATGTGTATATTTATGAGGGATGTTTGTTGTCTTCTCGTGATATCTTTGTATGGTTTAGACATCAGAATAATACTGGCTTCATACAATGAATTGAAAAAGTGCTCCCTTCTCTTCTATTTTCTAGAAGAGATTGTGCAGAATTGGTGTTAATTATTCTTTAAACATTTGGCAGAATTCTCCAGTGAAATTATCTGGGCCTGGAGATTACTTTTTTGGGAAAAAAAATTACGAATTCAATTTCCTTAGTAGTTTTAGAGCTATTAAAATGATCTGTTTCGTATGGGATAAATTGTGGTAGTTTGTGTTATTCAAGGAATTGGCCCATTTCATCTAAGTTGTCAAATTTATATTTGTAGAGTTCTTAGTATTCTCTTACTATCCTTTTGATGTCTGCAGAGCCTGTGGTGACATCTGTTTCGTTTCTGATATTGGTAATTTGTGTTTTCTCTCTCTTTTTGTCAGCTCTATTAGGATTTTGATCTTTTCGAAGAACTGTATCTTTGTTTCATTGATTTTCTGTTTTTTTTTAATTGCTGTTTTTAGCTTCATTGCTTTCTGCTCTTATCTTTTATTTCTTTCCTTTTGGTTGCTTTCAGTTTATTTTGCTTTTGTTCTTCTGGGTTCTTGAGGTGGATGCGTAGATTATTATTTGAGACTTTCTCTCTTTTCTAATGTATGTATTTAATGTGCTGTAAGTTTCCCTCTCAGCACTGCTCTAGCTGTGTCCCACAAATCTTGACATGTTGTATTTTCATTTTAATTTGTTCAATGTATTTTTAAATTTTACTTTTTACTTTTTGTTTGACTCATTAGTTATTTAGAAGAGAGTTGTTTAGTTTTCAAGTATCTGGAGATTTTTCTGTGTCTTTAATTTATTTCTAGTTTGACTTCATTGTGGTTGGAGAACACACTCTGTATAATTTCAATTCTTTCAAAATTGTTGAGATTTTTTTAAATGGCCCAGGATATGATCTATCTTGGAATATGTTCTGTGAGTACTTCAAAAACATGAGTATTCTGCTGTTGTTAGGTCCAGTGTTCTATAATGTTAATTAGATCTTATTGGTGGATATTTAGTTGAATTCTTCTATATTCTTATTATTTTCTGCCCAATTTTTCTATGAATTGTAACAAGATGAGCATTACAATCTCCAGTTATAATTGTAGATTTTTCTGTTTGTCTTTTCAATTCAACCAGTTTTTGCTTTACATATTTTATAGGTCTGTTGTTTGGTGCATGTATACTTATGATTGGTATGTCTTTTTGGTGGATTGACTCTTTTATTATTATATAATGTCCCTCTCAGTCTCTGGTAATTTTCTTTGCTTTGGAGTCCACTTTATCTGATATTAATATAGCCACTCCTGCATTCTTCTGATGAATGCTTATATGTATGATATATATTTTTCCTGATTAATGTTTGTATGTATGATATATATTTTTCCATTCATTTACTTTTAATCTGACTATATCATTATATTTGAAGTATCTTTCAGCATATACTTGGATCATAACTTTTATTCTTCTTGCCAATCTCTCTTTCTCTCTCTCAATTGGTGTATTTAAACCATTCACATTTTATATAATTACTGATATGATAAGGCTTACATCTGCCAGTTTAGTTTTTTATTTGTTTTCTTCCCCCTCTGTTTTTCCCCCCACAAATAGGATTTTTTATTTGTCACTACTCAGAGTCTGATTTTTAAACAGACTTTTAGACAAGAGGTTCATATTCATCACCTCATTCAACTCTAGCACCTCTGTCATCCCCAGTAGCTTTTTCAGAACTACTTACCTTCACCATGAAGCTCCATGAGTTTTCCCAGTGCAAACTTGGGCTTCTTTAGCATTTTTACTTTTCTAACAGAGACATCATGGAAAAGATAAATAGATTGGCAAACCTTTTCCATGTCTTTTCCAATGCTATCCAGAATAAATTTATTGACCACTTCTTCTGAATTATTTGTCCACACACCTCTTGGATCATGATTTCCATCATCTTTTAGATTTGGTAGACTTGTTAGTGCTGAGTATAAGAAGCTCTCCTATCTGATGGTTGAATTTTTTAGTTAAATAAACACAGAACCAATGAAGCAAATAGCCATCAGTAGTCTTGATGTTAACATGAGCTTCAGTCATGGTCTGCTATTTTTGGATCATGGAATGCATTTTGTCATGAGTAAGATCCATGCCATGGAAGTTAGGCAGTTTTTTCCCTGAATATCTTCAGTATTCAGCTTGATTTTTCTAAATACAATGTCATCATTCTGCAGATAAGCAAGGCTCACTTCAAACACAACCCTTGAGGCCACTAAATGCAATTTTGGTTCTTGGTGATAGGTGTTTTCCCAGTATTTCTTATATTGAACATAGCAGGTATATTCACATCATACTAATCTTTCTTTGAAAATAGATCAACTACTTTCTTCTTGGCTCCTTTTTTGCTACCTTTTGTAAGGTGCTTATTCTTGCCAACTACCATGTGGCTCAGAGAACCCATACCCTTTTTTGTTCCTGTCTTCCTGTGGGTTACTCCAACAATTTTTAGAATTGCAATTTTATTTACATACAGTATTTTTGATTGCATCTATTTATATAGCTCTTTTAGTAATTACTCTAGTATTACTTTATAAATGTGTAACTTATCACAGTCGATTGTTGTCAACATTTTACTAGTCCAAGTGAAATGTAGAGAACTTTCATTTCTTTATGTCCTTTAGCTTCTCCCATTTAAAATATATCTGTTTTAAATGTTCCCTCTACATACAGTGAGGATCACATCAGAGAGAGATATAATTTTTGCCTCAACTATGGAAAACTCAAGAGGAGAAGGAAAGCCTGTTGTATTTGCGTAGATTTTCACTCTTTCTGTTATTTTTTCTTCCTTTTTTATGTTCTAAGACTCCTTCTCTTATCATACCCTTTCTGTCTAGACAAACTTCGTTAGCCATTCTTTTAGAGTAGATTTCCTGAGGCAAATTCTCCTTCCTCATCCCCTTCATTTGAAGATGTCTTATTTCCTCTTCATTGCTGAAGGAATTTTCCAGTGGATATAAGATTCAGGGTTGATGGTTTGTTTCTTTCAGAAAAAATGTGGTGCCACTTTCTTCTAGTCTGTACAGTTTCTGATAAGAAATCTGCTGTCATTCAAATATTAGGTCATTAAATACAAAATGTCTGATTTCGAAGCAAAAGTTTAGTTTATTCTATCTCACACAAGAAGCAATATAATTAATCAAAGTATGCACCTAAACTCTTGACACATTTTTGCTATCTTAATGGCAGCTTGTTTATGCCAGCATTGAAGCCTAGAGAATGAGTGGAAATGAAATGGCGAAAGGCAATTTCCACAGCTTGTTGAGAATTGAATATTTTTCCTTGCAAGAAGTGGTCCAAAGCCTGGAAGAAGTGATAGTCAGTTGGTACAAAGTCTGGTGAATACAGTGAATGACAGAGAGTCCAGCTTCTGTAGTTTGAGCAGCGTTGTTTGTGTGATTATGTGGTCCAGCATTGTCTTGCAAGAGGATTGACCTGTCTCTATTGATCAATCTCAGCAGCTTAATCACAAGCATCCTCATCATTTCATCCAATTGGTTGCAGTAGCCATCCACTGTAATCAACTGACCAGGTTTCATGAAGTTGTAGTGGATAATATCAGCACTGGATCACCAAACAGACATCATTAGGTGTTTCAAGGAATATTCAGTTTTGGACTGTGTTTCAGCCTTCCATCTTTATCCAGCCATTGTGCCAATTGCTTGTGATTGTCAAAAAGAACCCATTTGGCATCACATGTAACAATATGGTATAGAATATGTTCACCTTTATGTTGTGACAGGAAAGAAAGGCAAGCTTCAAGATGATGTCTCTTCTGATGCTCATTTAATTCATGAGGTACCCATCTATCCAGCTTCTTTACCTTGCCAATGTGTTTCAAACGGTCCAATATTGTTGAAGTAGTAATCTCAAACCTTGCTGCTAATTCATACATAAGTTGAATGGATTTGCTTCCACTACAGCTTTCAGTTCATCATCATCACCTTGGTCTCCAGTTGCCCATGGGGCTCATTTTCAAGATTACGATGACTAGAATGGAACTTCTCAAATGTTCATTAGCCACATCCTTCCCAAACACTTTGTTGATATTTTGAGCTGAATGTGCTGCATTAGTTCCACTCTGGAACTCATATTTGAAAATAATGCGAATTTTTGACTTATCTATGGGTTCACAAAAATTACTCTAAAATTGTTTTGAAAGATAGTCACAAGCCAAGCCATGCATTTGAAAGAATGAGGATGTACCTGCACAATAAAAATAAAACAAGAAGTGTCAAAGTGAGATGTCAGAGATATCAACTGTCAAACTTGGCACTTAAGGGAAATGCACATTTCATACTTTTTTTTTTTTCTTACAGTATTTTTCTTAGTCTTTAGTATTCAGAAATTTGACTATGATGTGTCTCAGGGTGGATACCTTTGAGTTTATTGTGTTTGAAGTTTTCTCAACTTCTTGAATCTGTAGGTTCATTTCTCTGTCAAATTTGGAAAATTGTCAGCCATTATTTCTTTGAGGACTTTTTTGGCCCCACCCATGTTCTCTCCTTTTGAAACTCTGTTGACATGAATGTTAGATCTTTTGTTATAGTCTCACAGATCCATGGAAGCTCAGTTCAGTTTTTTCAGTATATTTTCTCTCATGTTGTTCTTTACTATTGCTTCTCACACGGCTTTCACTGACGCTGTGGCGTGGAACTTGTTGAGGTGGGAGGAAAAGTCCCACCTCCTTGTTTGACCTTCTCTGACAAAGGGGAGTGGCTTGAGCCGGTGAGACTCCCCACTCAGCCCTTGCTGGTGTTTGGGGGGTGGGTATAGATTTACCTGCGGTATTTGGCTGGAGTAAAGCAGTTATTGTTTACAAGTCTTCTGTCTTTCTAGGCTACCCATTTTTTTGGTCTTTGGCTAGAGAAAGCGGATGCTTATTGGAGGTTTTTTTGTTTGTTTGTTTGTTTGTTTTTTGGCCTGTTGGAATTTCTAGGTTGCTGGCTTCTTAAGTTCCAAGTCTTGGAATACAAGGCAAAAAGAAAACCCAGGGACTTGACCACTATGTTATTCCTAGGGTTCTGAGTCCCTACCTGGTCTGCCTTCTTCTCTTCACCTTTCAGAGTATCTTGTGTGTATATATATTCAGCTCAGGGTTTGGGTTGTAGTTAATGGGGGGAATAGGGAAAAGTAAATCTGCTCCATTTTCCCAGAAGCAGAAGTGTCTAGCTTAATTTTTACTTTAAAAAATGTGTACATATATCTTCTAAAATTGTCAAAGTGACACAAGCACATGCTGGAAAAAGTGCTGTTATGAAAGCCAAAGAACCCTGAAGTGCAGGTGACATAATTTTCAGGTCCCAGTGCAAAACGAAAGTGCAGGGCCCCTTGTGCGAAATGCAGGGGGGAAAAGTGCTGCTAAAGGCACTAAAATATAAAGCTTTTTTCTTTTCTCCATAGTCTCTTCCCTACTTGCCATGGTGCCTTTTATTTGATATTCGATATCATTCTAAGTACAAATTTTAAGTTATTAGCACGAATGGTAACATTCATCTTTATATTGTGCAATGCCAGTTTTAAATGTAAATATAAGAATATTTGCCTCATAGGTAGAATCACTAAAGTTATACAATTCATATTTCATAGCTTATACATTCAGTGGAAATGCTGCCCCAAACTAATTCAATTGTTTTCATTTCACTTCTTGATATGCACACACTCTACCAACCTTCTCCGTGTTAGACTTACTGATGAGCAAGGAAGGACTGAAAGGAAAAGGAACAGTGGGTTTCTTTATTTCTCTCTGTCCTTCTATGTCATTGTTTTCAGCATAAATGGTTGGTTCGCACAGGAATATAACATGAATAAGAACAAATATGATAGGATTTCCTGGTCATTTGTTATTTTTGGAACAACATTGGCTTTTTCCTGAGTACAAAGCAAGCTCTGGTTCACATAGAAAGCTTGGCCTCCCAGTGCTGTCATGCCCTGCTCACCCAGTCCTGGATATCAGCATACGCTCATCCGTACTCACTTTCATTCTCATGCACCGAGTGGCACTGGGTTCCGTGCTGACGGGGCATTGCCAACAGCTCTGTGAGCATGGGGTGGCAAGGATTAGTGGACAAACCTATTTCGCTTATTTTCTCTGCTCATGGCCGTGCTCCCTTGCCCATTGGACCTCACTTGCAAAACACAGGTTCATAGACAAAGTTATTAAGAATTTCGTAATGTTGGTAGCAGAACATTAAGCCAAACGTGGGGCCCTTTGACTCCAGGTCCCTGCGCAGCTGCTCGGATCCCGTGACCACAAAGCTGATCTGGGGCGCTGCTCCACTCTCCTCATCCCAGGCCCATTTTCCAGACGGAATTTTAATTATTTTGTTTTTAAGTCTTGTTTTTTTGTGATTACCTCTCCCGTGATATAGTCCTCTTTCTTGATCATCAGTTTTAGAGAATAGCCAGCTATTTTCTGCTATGATAGATGAGAATGAACTCATTTTATCCCCTTCCTTCACCTTCCACTTTTGGAACTTTTTATAAAATGCATTTTTATTTTTTGGTACACAAACTGTAAAAGTATATATTGATTCCCCATTTTGTAAATTGGGGATATTCAGGCTCATTTCCTTCACCTATTTTCTCCCCTTTCACATTCATGTTTTTTCATGGGTGCCTTTTAGCCCCCTGGAAAGGGAAAAAAGCATAGATAAGAGTGCATGGGAAACTTTCATGGGCCAGGCTGGAAGTGGCATTTGTCACTTCACTCTCATTTCATTGGCTAGAACTGAGTCACATGGACACACTTTACTGCAAGGGAGTTTGGGAAATGTAGTACTTAAGTGCCCAGGAAGAAGAGGAAGACAATTTTAGTTAATATCAGTCTTTATCATTCTTACATTGTCAAGTTTCTAATCTTTATATTTTCTTTGTGATTTATTTACAGGGTGATTCTAAAAGCTGAAAATCAATATCCAGAATTTATAGGAACACAATTACATGGTCAGGATTTTGGTGCAGAACAAAACCACTATAGCTAGTTTGAGTAGGAAGGTGCTATGGTTTGAATGTTTGTGGCTCTCCAAAATTTGTGTGTTGAAATCTAAGCCTCAGGACAGGCGTGGTGGCTCACGCCTGTAATCCTAGCACTCTGGGAAGCCCAGGTGGGCGGATCGCTCAAGGTCAGGAGTTCGAAACCAGCCTAAGCCAGAGGGAGACCCTGTCCCTACTAAAAATAGAAAGAAATTAATTGGCCAACCAAAAATATATATAGAAAAATTAGCTGGGCATGGTGGCGCATGCCTGTAGTCCCAGCTACTCGGGAGGCTGAGGTAGGAGGATTGCTTGAGCCCAGGAGTTTGAGGTTGCTGTGAGCTAGGCTGACGCCACAACACTCTAGCCCAGGCAACAAAGTGAGACTCTGTCTCAAGAAAAAGAAAAAAAAAAAAGAAGAAGAAACCTAATCCCCAATGTGATGGTGTTAGAAGGTGGGGGGTTTGGGGAGTGACTAGATCGTGAGGACAGAACCCTCATTAATGGGGTTGGTGCCCTTATAAACGAGGCCCTAGAGAGCTGCTTTACCCTTTTGCCATGTGAGGACACAGGGAGAAGACATTATCTATGAACCAGGAAGTGGGCCCTCACTAGACATTGAATCTACTGGCACCTTGATCTTAAACTCCCCAGCCTCCAGAACTGTGAGAAATAAATTTCTGTTGTTGATAAGCTACCTGGTCCATGATATTTTGTTATAGCAACCCCAAAGGACTAAGACAAAATGAATTTACTAAATGATTTTCAACATTATCAGGAGGACTGCAAAAACAGACTCTAGGTTGAGATTTCAGGAAACACTACAGGAGCAGTCCCCAAGAAATCTGTGACTTTTCAATGGTCAGGGAGCTGCCATTTCCAGAACCACACTGGCCAATTCTGTGAACAGGAAGTTGTCTTGATGAGGAAGCCACCACTGCTGCTGGCTGTAGAATCAGGCAGAGCTGCTCTGAACTGACAAGTAGAATGGGTGCTCTAAGCCTTGCCTCAACGCTCCTGAAGCTTGTGGCTAGACACTTGGGGCTCTGATTATTTTTTTGGGGGGGAGGTACAAAGTCCCACTCTGTTGCCAGGGCTAGAGTGACAGGGCATCAGCCTAGCTCATAGCAACCTCAAATTCCTGGGCTCAAGAGCTCCTTCTGCTTCAGCCTCCCAAGTAACTGAGGCTACAGGTGAACACCACCATGCCCAGCTAATTTTTCTACTTTTTAGTAGAGGCAGGGTCTCACTTTTGCTCAGGCTGGTCTCAAACTCCTGAGCTCAAGCAATCCTCCCTCTTCAGCCTCCCAGAGTGCTAGAATTACAGGTGTGAGCCACCGTACCTGGCCTTTGGTCCTCTGTTAATGCAGCCACAGAAAAGCCAGCACCTCCATAGTCATGCATGCCTGCAGGAGACAGCACAAGCAATAGACACCCCACCTCTGCCTTTGTGTCACCTCAGACTTCAAAAACTTGAGTGCATCTGATTGACAAAATGCAAATCACATCTAAAACTCTAGCTGCAATGGAATCCAGAAAATCTAGCTCTTGGTTTTCTAGACCCTGCCATTCAGGAAAGCACTCTAGAAAGAAAGTGGGATGGAGATTAAGTGCCAACCTACTATAAATATCAAACTCTATCCCTTTGACTAAACATATTCTTTCATGAATAATTAAATTGACAAACAACATTGACAGCAACAAAACATTCTCCTTTTAAATATAACATAATCATCTCTTATAAAAACAAAGCACATTCACCATCTTGCACCAAATAGATGACACACCCACAGTCCCATCATTTATTATAACCAGCACTGGGTGGTGCACTCTCCCCCTTCAGTTTCATTACAATCCCATCTTGATATTTTATAGCCTGTGGATTAACATACAAAGCTATCCACCAAAACACATTCTATAAAAATAGTGGGGAAAAGTAAAAGAGACAAATAGAAAATTGGGTTTTTTGTTTTTTTTAATAACAAAGCAAGTGAGATAGTATAGGTAGCTATTATAGTCCTCATTTCTATAACCAGTCATGTGGTTGTAGTAATTGTCTGAATATTACCTGGTGAAGTGACCCCAAACTTTATTCCTAAGGGTTCTGAGTCTTGTCTCTATTGGGTCACTATAGTGTTCCATTCGTTTTGCCACTGACAGGGCCATATTTGGAGATGCTCCAAAGGATCCCTTGGTTTCTTGACATACTTTCCCCTGGTGCCATACAAGATACCTTATTTCCCCTTTGCTTCTGTCTGTTGATTTAGTGGCATAAAAATATCCAGATGGCTAGGAAATAGGTTCGTAGTCCTCTGTTTAGTGGAACCATTTTTGGTCACATAGGGGATGAATTCCTCCCTTGGGCATTTAAGTCTCTATGTCAGCTGGACCCAAGGAATGCAAAAAAAAAAAATGTTTGCCAGGGACCATTAGGTTCAATAGTGAGGGACGCTTCTCCTATTTCTATTCCTTAGTTACCGGGTACATGTATTTCTGGTTACAAGAGCAATAGCACTGTATTTTAGTCTCCATATATGAGCATATACTGCATCCTGCAAATTACACCCACATCTCATAAGATGTTGACTCCAAGTTGGAGCTGAATGAAACCTTCAAAGGTTAGTTCACTGTTCTATTACTCCAGCTGCTTTGGGGTTGTGAGATCCATCATAAGACCAGTGTATCCTGTAGGAAAAAAAACCCCACAAAACTATTATCCATTGCTTTAGAATTATTTTCCTGGATAAAAAAATGTTGAGAGAGATAGTGTAAGGGTAAGTCAAGTATTCAGAAAGTCCACAGATGATGCTACTGGCAGAAGTGCAAAGACAGAGAAAACAAATCCATATTCCAGGAAATGTCTGTTTCAGCAAGGGCAAGTTGCTTCCTCCTCCATGATGGAAGGTGTCTAACAGGGTGGCCAAATATCCCACTGGGTGCTTAGTAGTGGTTTTGTTATTGAGTGCTCAGCAATAGTGGAAGCCAGATCAAGGTTGCTGACTGGAAATCCAAGCCCTTGTATAACCTCCATCCCTGCCGTCATGGCCACTTTGTTCATGACCCCCTGGAGTAGCACTGGAGTGTCTGAGTAAGGAGGCCAATGAATGTCCATTGAATATGTCATCTTGCCTGCCTGATCATGAGGATCATCTGCATTTGGTAAGTGTTGCAGGCAGAATAATGGCCATCCCAAAGATGCTCATGTCCTAATCTTTGGAACCTGTGAATGTGTCACCTAACATGGCAAAAGGGACTTTGAAGGTGTGATTAAGTTAAGGATCTTGATATGGGGAGAGTGTCCTGGATTATCCAGGGAGCTCAAGATAGTCACAGGAGTCCTTGTAAGAGGGAGGCAGGAGAGTCAGAGTCAGAGAAGGAGATGTGGTGGCAGAGGCTGAGGTCGGAGTGATGCAATTGCTGGCTCTGAAGGTGGGAGAAGGCCACAAGCCAAGGAATGCAGACAGGCTCTAGAAGCCGAAAAAGGCAAGAATAGGAATTTTCTCCTAGAGCCTCCAGGAAGGAATGGAGTCTTGCAGGCACCTTGATTTTAGCTCTGTGTGACCTATTTAGACTTCTGACCTCCAGAACTGTTAAGGTAATAAATCTGAGTTGTGTTAAGCTCTTAAGTTTGTGGCAATTTCTTACAGCAGCAATAGGAAATGAATATAGTAATCAATCCTTGTCTTATTTTTGACTGAAGCATGCATATTTTCTGTGGTTCTCAATTTTGATCAAATGCTTTCCCAGAATCTATGGAGATAATCACATTTGATTTATTTTCTCTTACCATGATAAATTATATTAATGGTTATCCTGATATTCCCAGAATAGTCCCACTTGATCACTTTTTAAATTTTTTTGTGCTGACATGAAAAAAGTCATCTTTCAGGTATAAATAACACCTAATAAATTGAATCCACTTAAAAGTGTATATCATTTTGTCAGTTGTATATAGCCGTGAAAGTATGGTCATAATTAAAAGAATTTTTTCTATTGGACTCAAAAGATTCCTTATGCTCCTTTACAGTCTATCTCTCCCTCTACTCCCAGTCCCAGGCAACCACTGATTCTAACCCTATACATGGTTGAACTTTCTAGAATCTTATGTAAGTGGAATAATACTATATATCTCCATTTATATTCTACATTTGTATGTATACTACACACACATATATAGATCTTCTTTTGTTTCTGTCTTCTTTCACTCTACATATTGATTTTGAGATTCTTCCATGTTTTTGTGTTTATCAATAGTTTGTTCTGTTTTATTGCTGAGTATTATTTCTTTGTATAGATATACTGCATTTTTGCTTATCCATTCACTTAAATGGTGGATATTTAAGTTGTTTCCAGTTTTTTGGCTATTAAGAATAAAGCTGATATAAACATTTGTGTACAAATTGTATTGTGGACTTAAGTATGTATTAATATTTCTCTTAGGTCAATAACTAGGAGTGGGTTGGAGGGATCATATGGTAGGTGTATGTTTAACTTTTAAAGAAACTGCCAGTTTTTGGAAGTGGTTATATCATTTTACATTTCCACCAGTAATGCATGAAGGTTCTAGTTCTTCCATATCCTCACCAACATTTGTTATTGTCAGTCTTTTTAATTTTAAACATTCTAATGTGTGTGTTAGAAATCTTATCATGTGCTTTGGGGTTTTCTGCCTATCTTACTTTTATTTGTTTCTAATTTAATTGGTTGTAGTTAGAGAAATATCCTGTATGATTTCAATTCTTTTAAATTTATTAAGAGTCATTTTATTCTAAGAACATGGTCAATCTTGGTGAACACAGTGTGCGCTTGAAATGAAAGTGCCTTCTGTGGTTATTGAGTATACTGATCTATAACTATTAGGCCATCATGGTTGATACTATTATTCAGATCCTTGAATAATATCTTTACTTTTATAGATCTTTACTGATGGTTTTGCCTAGTTGCTCTATCATTTGCTGAAAGAGGAGCATTCAAATCTTCTGTTATGATTGTGGAATTGTCAATTGCTCCTTTTAATTCTGTCTATTTTTGCTTCATATATTCTGAGGCTCTGTTGATAAATATATACTTATATCTTCTTGGTAAATTGACCCTTTTGACCCGAAAATACCCCTCTTCATTTTTGGTAATATTTTATCTTGAAGCTACTCTAGCCCTCTTATGGTTTGCTTGGTATATCTTCTCCCATTCAACTTATTCCTATATTTATATTTAAGTGTGTTAGGTCATGCTTTTTGTTGTTGTTGTTAAAAAACAAAACATTTTTATAACCTCTGTCTTTCCATTTGAATGTTGAGGCCAT
Source organism: Microcebus murinus (assembly GCF_040939455.1). Classification (NCBI taxonomy): domain Eukaryota; kingdom Metazoa; phylum Chordata; class Mammalia; order Primates; family Cheirogaleidae; genus Microcebus; species Microcebus murinus. The sequence goes on along the minus strand of NC_134111.1, from coordinate 88,284,844 downwards.
TAATATTTAATATAATTATTGATATCTTTAGACTTAGGTCTGCCATTTTTTTATTTGTTTAGTGTTTGTCTCACCTATTTTTTGTTTCTCTCTGTTCATTTTTTCCTACTTTCTTCTGTATTGCTTAAGTATTTTCTGAATTCATTTTATTATCTATTGTTTCTTTTCTTTTTACCTATATTTCTTTGTTTTGCTTTGACATTGCTCTAAGGATTACAACTCATCCTTAACTTTTCTCAGTCTATTTAAAGTTACTTTTGTACCACTTCACATAAAATATAGGAAACTTGCAACTGTATAGATCAATTTATAGTCTCACCTACATTTATGTTATAGTTGTTGCATACATTATAAACTCCATAAGAGAATTTCATAATTTCTCCTTATTCACATATATTTGAAAGATATTAATAGAAAATTGGACTTTTATATTTATTCAGATATTCATAATTTATGATGCTTTGCATTTATTTCTAAAGATCTGGGTTTTCCTTTGCTATCATCTCTGATAAGCCAGAATTGACTTTAAGATTTCCTGTAGTGTAGGCTTTGACAACAAATTCAATTGCTTTTCTTTTATTGGAAAATATATTTTGCTTTTGAGTTTGAAGTTTATTTTAGCTGGATATAGAATTCTGAGTTGACATTTTTTAAAAAAAAATTCAGCACTTTGATAATATTGTTCCCCCATCTTCTGACCTCCTTGGTATCTGATAAGAAGTCTGTGGTCATTCCAATTGTTGTTCAAATGAAAATGTAATATTTCATTCTTCTCTGTCTGCTTTTAAGATTTTCTGTTTTTCCTTGAGTTCATCAGGCTGACTGTGATAGAATCAGGAGTGGTTTTATTTAAATATTTCCTGTTTGGTGTTTGCAGAACATCTTAAATTTGCACATTCACATCTTTTACCAAATTTGAGGAGTTTTCAGACATTTTTCTTTTAAGTAGGATCTCTGCTCCATTCTTTATCTCTTCTCCTTTTGAAATTGTTCTACAGAGGCCTTTGGATTATTCAAAGAGGTCTTTGAGGCTCTGCTTAACTTTTATTCTTTTTTCCCCATCTTTTTCCCCCTTTCTTCAGATTGATTGATTTCCTCAAGTTCATTATTTTCTCTGTTATCTCCATTCTGCAAATAAGCCCTTCCAGTGAATTTTTAAATTTCAGATATTAAATTTTTCAGATGACACTTTCTTTTTGGTTGATTTTATTTTTTTTATTAGTATTTCTCTGCTGAAATTTCTGATCTTTTCATTTATTTTGGGCAGATTCTATTTACCCAATTGAGCATATGTATAATGGCTACTTTAAAGTCCTTGTCTGATGATTCCAACATCTGGTTCTTCTCAGGGCTGGTTGTCTTTTTCCTTGAGAATGAGTCACATTTTTTCTGGTTCTTTGTGTGTTAATTAATTTGAATTATATCGCCGACATTTTGAATGCTGTGTTGTGGAGGCACTGGGTTTGTTATATTGTTCTAAATAGTGTTGATGTTTTGTTTTATCAAACAATTAACTTGAAAGAGTCAGACTTCAAACTCTGTCTTGCTTCTAGTGTGTAGCAATTCAGATCTCAGTTCAGACTGCCTCCAGTCTGCCCTGCACATCCATGTTTCAGAGGTGTCAGATTTGGGCAGAGTTTATAAACAGGAGGTTATAAGACTGTTTTTTAACAACAACAACAACAAAAAGCATGACCTAATACATTTTAAATATAAATATAGGGATAAGTTGAAATTAAATGAATGGGAAAAGAGATACCAAGCAAACCATAAGAGGGCTAGAGTAGTTATACGAATATCTGATAAAATAGACTTCAAGATAAAAAATTACCAAAAATGAAGAGGAATATTTTATAATGCCAAAAGGATATTTTTGGGGATTATTCCTCTTTAGTTTTCTCCTTTCTCAGGTATCCTTCTCACTCTTTGGTAGCTCTGACTTCCCCAGACTCCTTCCTTTGATTCCTTCAGCAAGAATAATAATATGCTTTTCTGTTGGAGTTTTTGCTACCCAGTGGCACCACGACAGCTGCTGCTACCCCTAGAGCAAAGCCACAAAACACGGAACTCACCCTCTGCCACTGCCTGCTGCCATTGATCACTCTTCAGAAACTGCAGATAGTTTTTTTTTTTTTTTTTTACTTTTAAAATTTGTTTCCAGAGTTTATAGTTGTCATTTATGGAAGGACTGATTTGTTAGGTACTTTACTCCTTCATACCAAAGGTAGAAATGATGATGTTTTATATTCAATGTGCTCAAGACTTTTGCTGATTTTTCACTCTAGATTTTGGTACATATATCCATAAATGAGATTGATATGGAATTTTCTTTTTTTTTTTTTTTTTTTTTTTTTTTTGAGACAGAGTCTCACTTTGTTGTCCAGGCTAGAGTGAGTGCCGTGGCGTCAGCCTAGCTCATAGCAACCTCAAACTCCTGGGCTCGAGTGATCCTTCTGCCTCAGCCTCCCGAGTAGCTGGGACTACAGGCATGCGCCACTATGCCCGGCTAATTTTTTTTTTTATATAGATATCAGTTGGCCAATTAATTTCTTTCTGTTTATAGTAGAGACGGGGTCTCGCTCTTGCTCAGGCTGGTTTTGAACTCCTGACCTTGAGCAATCCGCCCGCCTCGGCCTCCCAAGAGCTAGGATTACAGGCATGAGCCACAGCGCCCGGCCTGGAATTTTCTTTTTATATGTGTGTCATTCTTTTCAGGTTTTGATATTGATATAATACATGCTTCGTAAAAAGAATTTGAAGGTTTTCCTTCTTTCCCCAATGCTCTGTAACAGTTTAAATAATAGTGTGATCATCTACTCTTTAAAACTGAGATGTGATATGTCTGTAATTCTATCTAGGCTGTGATGTTTTATGGGGGGAAGAATTATATTACTACTTTATTTCTTTTTTGGAAATTGGTTTGACTTTCTATCACTTCTGAAGTTAATTATGATGGGTTATGAATTCTTCAAAAATTATTCATTGCTTCTAGGTTTGAAATCTGCTTACATAGAGTTTTACAGATAACTTCTTATATTAAAAATTATTTATGAAGTTCCCTCACATTTGTAATTTTCTGGACATGCAGGAGGCTTTCTGTGTGTGTGTGTAGGAAGAGTTTTAACTGCAAATTCAATTAGTTTGATAAATGTGTGGCTAGCAGTATAAATAATATTATTTATTTATTCTTAAGTGAGATTTGGTAGTCCATATCTTTCAAGTAATTTGTCCATTATTGTTATTTATTTATTTTTTCTAGATGAAGTCTCACTATGTTGACCAGGCTGGTCTTGAACTCCTGGCCTCAAGCATTTCTCCTGCCTTGGCCTCCTAAAGTGATGGGATTACAGGTGTGGGCCACTTGCCTGGCCCATTATATCTATATTGTTCAATTTATTGGCTTAAAATTATTCACAATATTCTCTTATTTTCCTTTTAATACTTGTAGAACCTGTCACTTCTCTTATTCCCGATATTGGTAATTTGTGTCATCTCTGCTTCTTTTTCCCTTATCAGTCTAGACAGAAATTTGTCAATTTTACTGATATTATCAAAGAACCAGCTTTTGGTCATACTTTTCTCTATTGTTTTTGTGATTTCTATTTCATTGCATTCTGCTGTATTCTTTTTTTTTTTTTTCCTTTCTCCTTTTGTATTTGTTTTTTTGGCTAAGCATACACAGTTTAGGTAGCTAAGTTAAACACAAGTAGGTTTGCTTTTACACATCAGGAAACACTGCTTGATTTGGGGAACTAAGGCTATGAAGATTGAAGAGAGCAGCAAAAGAATCTAGAGGAATGCAAAGAAACAGTTGTCCCAAAGGTACCAATATAAAGGACATGATTATAGCTTACAGTAATCTTAAACCAATACACCCTGACATATTCGTCATCATCTTCATCATTGCTAATGTTTACTAAAGGCTTACTACTTGCTAGGCACTGCACTATATTTATGATTTTCCTAGATCAATTCATCTAAACATCCCACAATAGGCCTACAAAGCAGGTATGATTATTAGTTTCAGTTTATAGATGAAGACACTAAGGCTCTGAGTAATTGGCCAAGATCACCCAATTAGCAAATGGAAGAATTGGAAATCTAACCTATTGACTTCAGAGTATGTAATCTTACCCCACTATGCGATACTGCCTGCCCTCAGCAGATAAATGATGATTTGTACTTGATAATTTCTGAGGAATCATTCAGTTCTAACATTCTATGATTTACTTCAATAAATCTATGATAAAACATTTACCTAGGCCTGATAATCTTTAATTGTGGAGAAAAAATAAGAAAGCTCAATAAAATCTATTTATATGACCTCAAAGTCAGAATTCAGGTTCCCTTGAGTTATCAAAATGGGTCTCTCCCCATATTAAACCCATTGAAAAAAGAAATGTTTTTCTTCTTTGTTAGTCAATGCCTTACATTTTTTCCTCATATGAAAGGTAGATGGCACAGAGAACATGAAAACACATTCCAGCAAGAAATAAAAGAAAAAATGTTTAATATAATCATAGCATAACCCTTAAACACAATTGGATTGAAGACAAATTTGGTAAATGCAGATTCTTGGGGGGGAGGGAGCAGGATCCTCTTTTAAAATGCCTAAATTTAGTGTAGATGAAATAAACTTATAAACTCTTGATATTAGCGTTGAATACTGGTGGTCATTTGAACATACTAAAGCTTTAAAAAGTCTCACAGAATGTAGGACCTATTTGTTCTTCATACAAAATAGTGATCACAGTCAAGTCAAAATATTCTCATTTAAATCATCGAGATTTCCTTGTATAAAAATGCTGAAGTGCCTAACTTACTTTTTTCTTATTTTTTTTTTATTTTTTTTATTTTTTATTTTTTTTTATTTTTTCCTAACTTACTTTTTATAAAAAGAAATATAGCTAACTTCACCAATGAATATACTATAAAAGGTGCTAGATACTCCTTAGCCTTCATAAATAGTATAAAGTATACATCATTAAAAAAAAGTATGGCACAAACCATTTCTCTTAGAGGGCCAAAGAAGGACAAAAAAATTTATTAAGTCTGTGAATCAAAGATGACTTGGTATAATTGTGGTTACATGCAGAATTTAATGGTTAGACATGAAATCTATTTGGTCTAGCCTAAGATTCTCATAGCAAATCAGTAGGCACAATCAGAGGAGGAGTAGTATCACTAAAAACCAGAATAAATCTCCAATTTGCTTGAGTTTATGAACCAGATAGATAACTGTATCACCAATATCTGCCCGTAGCCCATTTTCAGTGAGATGAATTTTCTTGCTCATGAGGTCCACATCGAAAACAGCATGCTCAGGAATAGGGGTCTTCTCAGTGTGCTCTTTTCCCAGGACAGGAACTCGTCGAGGTCCCAACAGTGGATCATCAAATCTCATCAGTTTCACTTTGGAAAGGTCTTTGATTCCTCGGTCCATCTTCATTAAACTCCTAATTATGGAATCACAGTTATCTCCTTGCCTGATTTCAATTTTGGTTGAGAAGTGGCCACTGGATGGCTGGGGATTCACTAGGGAAACTGACGCACCAGGTTCTGTTCTAAAAACATTAAGTGGTTTCCCAGGACAACAGTCTTCCCTGACTTTATCTTCTGCTTCAGAGGCAAACTTGACTTCTATGTGTTCTAGCTCAAGGGAATTAGTCAGGTAGACTATATTCTCCATAAGCACTGCCTGTTCATCAAATTCTAAATGCAAATCCAGAACATGAGGCCCCATCTTCTCCAGATTTTCCTTAATCATGGCAACAAATGGCATCACTTTTTTCATATATTTCTTCAATTCTGGCAAACTGCCTAGTTCACTAGCAATGACTTTGTTATCAGGCAATTTTCCACTGTTGGCCTCAAAGTGGTTGCGTAGAACTGATAGGGTGATATGTTGCCAAGGTGGATAGTTCTTCCCCACATAGATGGTGCAATGTGAGGGCTTCGGAGGTGGTTGTCAGTCTGCTTCCCTTTAGCTGGCGTCCTATAGTTCTTGAGTCGTAGTCTAAGGTCATGTGGTACCTCCATGACATACTGTGAGGAACATATCAAGGCTTCATCCACAGGACCTGCCACAGGCCATGAAGCATACATAATTGAATCAGGCTTTCCCAGGAGTGTCCAGACGTGCTCACACACATGTGGACAGAATGGAGCCAAGAGAAGTGTCTGGACTTCAATAAACCGGAACACAAGTTCTCTGTGCATCCCTTCTATGGCCAATTCATGGTACTTATCTTTCGCTGCCTGAAACTCAAAAAATACTGTTTCCAAAGTTTCTTTAAACATCATCTTTTCATAGTTTTGATCTGTTTTTATAATTCCTGCATTCATTTCACTGGCAAAAACTCTATCATTGAAAGCGTTGGCAAGACCATTTCTTAGGCTGTTCCAGTTGGCAAGCATTTCTTTCACCCATTCCACCCAGGTATACAGACGGAGAATACCTGCATCTGCCATGGTTTCCACAAAGTTGGCATCTTCAACAGTGTCACCAGCATCAGCTAGAGCCAAGCGCATTCCATCGGCTGAAAGTTTGTTAATAGCTTGGTTCAAAGTGAGGAAGTTGCCTGTGGATTCTGACATCTTCTCAGAGTTGAGGAGGAGATGTCCATTTGCTCTCACAGCTGTAGGCCATTTCTCACTTTGTTCCGGCCACATAGCCACATGATTATAAAGGTAATATGAAAGATGATTTGGAACAAGATCCTTGCCAGAGACTGGAAGATCCACAGGATACCAGAACTCAAACTCCTGCTTTAACCGATCTAGCTTTTCCTTTGGGATCTGAGTCTTAGGAAATGGAGCCTCCTTGAAGAAAACATAATCCCAAACTTCCTTGGTCATCTGTTGTGGTCTGATGCCCAGTGGAGACTCTGCCTTTCCACGCAAGTTACCCCCCTGCAACAGGTGTGCAACTGTGTAAAATGCCATGTAAATAGTGGAATCAGAAAGTGATTCAATCAGACTGCTCATCTCAAGGCTGGGGAGTGCCTAGACCATAAGTTCTTGAGCAAGCATGTTCTTGTAGCCAATCTAAGGTAGCTTCAAAATTCCTCCTGGTTTCCTCGCAGAATGTTTCTAAGTTCTTCAAGCACTGAGATGTCTGCTTTTTCCCGTTCTCTTCTCCATAATCCAAGTACCACTGGTCACAAAGAGCCATGACACATTAATCTGAAGACCTGAACATCCCTTGTTTCTCTGGTTCCATGTAAATAAGTGCATCTCCAATGTTGATCATCTTTTTCTGAATGGCCTTCTTTACATCTTGGACCTTCTGTCCTTTAAATCCATCCACCAACAGTATACCATCATAAAATCCTCTTAGATATTACTTCTCCTTTGGTTCTGCAAGTTTTTCTCGGTCATTCTGGCTCTGAATTTTCAACTCATCACAAACGGTTACAGCAGAAAGATTTCCAAAACCTGGGATTTCAATGACTGATACTGGCTCAAATGGCAGGACCATGCCATCTCTAATTCCATACTTTGCTTGTAACGCTTGCTTTTTCTTCAAGTCTCTGAGGGCAGCAAAATCATCAGGGGAGTCAGAAGAAACACTTGTGACAACACCAGTGCCTTTATCCTCCTTATGGTTAGCATTGGGAGAACGTAGATCACTTTATATGATGTTAAAGGTGCAGAAAGTGATGCACCAAGAATTTCCTCCCCCATTAATTCCTTAACAACAGGCACCACACCATTGTCTTTGGTAAAGCCCTGGTATGACATATTCCTGGCTGATATTTGGGTGCAGATGAATATATCCCCATTCATTGTCTCAAATCCAATGTACTTCATATCAGGATGCACCCAACAGTTTGTCCAAACGTGGTCTCAGGTCTGAGAGTAGCAGCTACCAAAAAAATATTCTTACCTTTCAGGCCACTTAATTTGAATGAGTAAGGCTCAAGCACTTTCAATTTGATTAAAGTATATTCCTGAGGTCCAACACCCTCTCCAGTTTGCCTGTCATGATCCATGCAAGGCTCTCCATCTTTTGGAGAATAAATGGTATACTGATTCCCAAATTTAATTTTGTTTCTTTCTCTTAATGTTAAAAACTGCCATCTAACAAAAGAATCATAGTAAGGATTAACATCAGTGGTAATGGGGAACGACACCAGTCTACCTTCAAACCCATTCTCTTTAGATCTTGAATAGCCAGTGGTGGAAAATAATCAAGCCAATGTTCTGCTTCAGAAAATTTTACTATCTCTTCTTCAGATAGGCCAAGGGATTTCATAATGCTCCACTGGTATTTAGAAGACCCAGCTTTAGCAGTAGCTTTACTCTTTTTTCCTTTAGCTTTATCCTTAATTACTATGTCTTCTGTTTTAACATTGATTTCTTCCTCTTCCTCTTCTTCATCTGGAAAATCAGGGGGGCAACCCTATAGCTCTATTTCTCTTTTCAACTTATCAGCACATGCCTTAATAGGCATTCCAGTACAGTGCAAGCCAAAGGGAAACAGACAACTTTTTCCTTTCAATCGCTGGTACCCTACTGCAAACTCACATTTGGATAAAGAAAATGTGTGTCCCAGATGAAGGCACCCATTCATATATGGATAAGGGAAGGTTACAAAGTACTTGCCCTTACTGGTCTGCTTCTCTAAATTAGATGCGTTGACTTCAAACACTTTCTCAGTATCCCATTTCTGTTGGATTTCTTTCTCAATTTTCTTCAAAAAGTCCACTTTAGCTGTTCCTTTTCTTTCTGCCATGGTACCACCCAGCCAACTCTACAAATCCACGACAGTGTCCCCGGCGACCCCCTCAAAGGAGTGGTTACAACCTTTCCCCTCCCTCTTGAAGAAGCCGGCCTCCTGCAACACGAAAGTGCATGCTTCACAACTGCTCCTGCTCTGTTCTTTATTATTGTCTTTATTCCTCTTACATTGGGTTGAATTTAATCTTCTTTTCTAGTTTCTTATTGTGGAATAGAAGGTCATTAATTTGAGGCTTGTCTTCTATACTAATACAGGCATTTAAAGCTATACATTTTTTCCCTAAGTACTGTTTTAGTAACATCCTACAGATTTTGCTATGTTGTGTTTTCATTATCATTCAATAAAAAATGCTTTAAAATTTCTCATTTGATTTATTCCTTGACCCACAGATTTTTTATATATGCTGTATTTAGTTTCCAAATATTTAGGGATTTTCTAGTATTTTTCTATTTTTGATTTCTACTGTGATTCTATTCTGATCAAAGAAAACGCTTTGTATTTCTTGAATCCTTTTAAATATATTGAAACATACTTTTGTGGCTCAGAATATAGTATATCTTGGTAAATTTTCTGTGCACAATTTGTTCCATTAGTGAGATAAATAAAAATCATGTCCCACCTATGAGATACAGCTCATTCTGGTGATATTCCAGCCAATGATGCATAACTAAATACCATGGAGAAACTTGACAAATCTGTATTGAGGGCTATGCTATGAAATAATTGTCCTAAAATCTTTGAAAGTCAAGATCATGAAATTCAAGGAAAGATAGAAATTATTATTGACTGAAGGAGACTACAGAGACATCATGAGTTTCTGGACTATAATGTTTTATAGTAGAGGACAGTATTGAGATAATTAACTTGAATCCATCTGAAAATGAGATGATAGTAATATAGTAGCATTAGTTTCCTGACTTTTATGGTTCCATTAGGTTACGTTGACAACTATCCTTGTGATAGGCAATACATACATACAAAAGTGATCAGTGGTCAAAGCGCATATTGTTAGAAATTGCCTTTCAAATAATTCAGAGAAAAAAAATATTTGGGGGCCAGAGCCAGCACTTTGGGAGGCTGAGGCAGGAGGATTGCTTGAAGGCAGGAGGACTGCTTGAAGCCAGGAGCTCGAGACCAGCCTGAGCAATATAGTGAGATCCTGTCTCTATAAAAAAATAGAAAACATTAGCTGGGTGTGGTAGTACACACTTGTAGTCCCAGCTACTCAGGAGTCTACGGCAGGAGGATCTCTTGAACCCAGGAGTTTGAGGTTGCAGTGAGCTATGATCATGCAACTGCATTCCAGCTGGGCAACAGACTGAAACCCTGTATCAAGAAAACAAACAAGCAAAAAAATTTTCTTCAGTTTCAACTTCCTTGAAAACTTGAGACTGTTCCAAAATTAAAAAAAATATACCATACATATGAAGAATCAGGAAAATATAACCTATAGTCAAGACAAAAAAATCAATCAGTATAAACAAATCCACAGACAACCTAGGGGTTGAAATTAGCAAACGAAGATTTTAAAATAACTTTGATAATTCCTCTTCCCACCAATTGTCTGAAATTGGTCAAGAACAGTTAACTGACAAATATAGAAAGCTCAGTGAATCTCAATCAAGATAAATACAGAGAAAACCACATCCAAATATTTGATAGTCAAACTTCTGAAAACTAAAACTAGAAAAATTTCTTTAAAGTAACCAAATAAAAATTCATATGTAAGAGAACAATGATAGCTGACTTCTTATCATAAAGATAGAAAGGCAGAGGACAATGGAATAATGTCTTTAGATTGCTGAAAGAAATATATTATCAATCTTGGATTAAATATCCAGTGAAGATGGCTTTCAGAAATGAAGGCAGATAAAGACATATTCAGTTAAATAAAACCAGAGAGAATTTTTGAACAGCATACTTACACTCCAAGAAATGCTAAAGGAAGTTCTTCAAGCTGAAGAGAGATGGTACTGGAAAGAATTTGGATCTATAGGAGGAATCGAAGAATGTGGCATACGGGAAACATGTGGATAAATACATTATATTTTAATTTTCTTAAATTATTTAAAAGTTAATGAACTTTTTAGCACGAAGTAGTAACATTGTATTGTTACTATTTATATAATTTATAATAGTATTACTTTTATAGTAACATTATAGTGTTACTATTTATATAATTTGTACAAAGTTTACAATTTATATAATATTAAATACAGTATATATATAGAAATATAGTATATGACAATGATAAAAAAGGTGGACTGTAGGTAAATGAGATTATACTATTTTAAGAATCCCAAATTATGTGTGAATACTATATTATTTCAAGATGAAGTATGATAAGTTAAGGATACATATTGTGACTCCTAAAGCAATTACTAAAACAAAAAGTATAAAGAGGTATAATTAAAAAACCAATAGAGTCCCTCGCGTAGGGCCCCACGGCGCCTGCGCGCTGCGCGGCCGGCCTAGGCGCCCGGGTGCTGGGTGTGTAGCCTCTTTGCCTCATTGTCCGCACCATGAAGATCTGGACTTCGGAGCATGTCTTTGACCACCTATGGGAAACTGTCACCACGGCTGCAATGCAGAAACACCCAAACCCTATTAACCCGAGTGTGGTGGGAGTTGATGTGTTGGACAGACATGTAGATCCCTCCGGAAAGTTGCACAGCCATAGACTTCTGAGCACAGAGTGGGGACTGCCTTCCATTGTGAAGTCTCTTATTGGTGCAGCAAGAACCAAAACATATGTGCAAGAACATTCTGTAGTTGATCCTGTAGAGAAAACAATGGAACTTAAATCTACTCATACTTCATTTACAAATATGGTTTCAGTAAATAAGAGACTTATGTACAAACCACATCCCCAGGACCCAGAAAAAACTATTTTGACTCAAGAAGCCATAATCACTGTGAAAGGAGTTAGCCTTAGCAGTTACCTTGAAGGACTGATGGCAAGTACCATATCTTCAAATGCTCATAAAGGCCGAGAAGCAATGGAATGGGTAATACGTAAATTAAATGCCGAGATTGAAGAACTGACAGCTTCAGCAAGAGGAAGCATAAGGACTCCAATGGCAGCAGCAGCATTTTTAGAAAAACGATAATACAAGTTGGTAGATAACGTTGGGTGCCCCAGGTCTCTCCAAGCTGGCAATATTTATTTGTTATTTAAAAAATACAACTATATTTTAGGTAGAATTTTTCTTTTTTTAATAAGCTGATTTAAGGCTATGCGACTTTTGATCAAAACAGAGTTACAGGGCTTCTAAATAAAAGGGATCATCTGAAATTAGTGTTGTTTGAAATGGCTAATTTTGAGGTTTCCAGTGTTTATATGAAAATTTAAGTTTTCTTAAATTTAAGTTTACTTTGAAATTGGTATTGACATTGACTCTCCTTAAGGTAGAATTTGAAAGCTTTTCATACATTGGAACTCTACCTGGCTTTGGACCAACCCCAGAACAAAGCAGAGCTTGCTCTCCTGCTGTAACTTCAACAGCTTGCATGAAAGAACTCACTTTAAAAGGAGAAATTATATACTTTTAAAAGATATTAATTTGTATAAAATAACTTGCTCTGCTATAAACCACCTTTAAAAACCAGTGTTTTGGTTTTGTACTTAAATATTTTTGGAGTGAAAATTACCTCTAAAGTAATATATGACTCCAACAAAAACAAAATTTTATTGTATCAAAGAAAAAAAAAACCAATAGAGAAAATGGAATACTAAAAAGTACTCAATTAATTTAAGACAGGAAAGGATGCACAAAAGAATGAAGAACAGAGGAAATGGACAGAAAACGAGTGGCAAGATGGTAGAATTAAAGCAAATTATATCAATAATTTTATTTAATAAATAGACTAAACACTCCAATTAAAATGCACTTTGTCAGGCTGAATAAAAAAGTAAGACACAGGTCAACACTGTTTACAAGAGATGTACTTAAAATATTAACACACTGACAGGGTAAAGGTAAAAGAATGGAAAAAGTTATTTATGCAAACACCAAAGATAAGAAAGCTGGTGTGGCTATGTTAATATCTGACACAGTAGAACAGAAGATAAAGATACTGGGTCACAGTGGTACAGATGATGTTATGGACTGAATTGTGTTCCCTCAAAATTCATATACTGAAGTCCTAACCGCCGATGTGACTGTACTTGGACACAGGGCCTTTGGGAAGGTGATCAAAGTTAAAAGTGTTCCCAAGGACGGGGCCGATAGGACTGGTTTCCTTATAAGAAGAGAAGGAGACAGCAGAGATCTCTCTCTCTGCACACAGGGAAGAAACGCCACATGAGGACTCAGCGGGAACATAAGCCGAGGAGAAAGCCCTTGCCCGGAGCCAACCCAGCTGGCACCTTGATCTTGGACTTTGCAGCCTCCAGATCTGTGAGAAAATGAGTTTCTGTTGTTTAAGCCCCCCAGTCTTTGGTATGCTGTTAAACCTCTTCCTGGTTTGCAGAAGATCATCTTCTTGTATCCTCACATGGCGGAGGGAGCAAGCTCTAGTCTCTTTCTCTTCTTATAAGATGCTAATCCATCATGGGGGCTCCACCCTAATGACCTCTTCTAAACCTAATTACCTTCCACAGGCTCCAGCTTTTAATATCATTCCGTTGGGGAGTTAGGGTTTCAACATATGAATTTTAGGGGGACACAAACATGCAGTCCAAAACATACACACATTCATATCGGCATTTTTTTTTAAATCTCTGTATATTGAAAATTGAGTTCACACCAATAGCTCTCATTCCACTGGGTTTACTCTTGTTTTCTTCCCCCCCTCGTATTGCTGACTCCCGTCTCCAATAGTAAGAAATGTGGCTCCCCTTGTCCTTAGCACATTGGTCCCTCAGCATCCATGGGGGAGCGGTTCCAGGACCCCTTTGGATACCCAAATCCATGATACTCAAGTGCCTTACACAAAATAGTGTAGTGTTTTCCTATAACCTATGTATATCCTCTCAGATTTTTAAAATCATCTCTTGATTGCTTATAATACCTAATACAATTTAAATAGTTGCACTGTATTGTTTAGGGAATGATGACAAGAAAAAAGTCTGTATATGTACAGACACAACCATCTATTTTTTCCAAATATTTTCAATCCACAGTTGGCTGAATCCATGGATGTGGAATGGACACACGGAGGGCGGACGGCACATTGTCTATTCATTCCCTCTCTCCGTATGTAAACAAATTCCACCACTGTAGCCCCCCAACTCCAGCCCCTTTTATATAAACACCCTCCTCACTTTGCATGGGGCATACTTATACTAAAAAGTCATGCACAGCTTATCTGATACTCAAATTTAATAGGGCATCCTGTACTTTATTTGCTAAATCTCTTAGCCCCGAAGAGCCACCCCAACTTCAGTGTTTCCAGGAGGATCAGCTGAGGCCTTCAGGTGACTGTGCTACAGCCTACGTTCTCCCTCTGCTCAACCTGCTTGCAGTCCCTTCTGGGAAACAGGTATTGATCTTTAGCAACAGGTGGAGATACTTTAGTAGAGGGCGCTCGCAGGGATGAGCGCTCCGGGCGCTGGGCCACCAGGGGGCAGTGTTGCCCCGCGCGCGAGCAGCACCGGCGGCCCCGGCCCGGGAGGGGGTGGGCGCGCCGCGCTGCGTACGTGCGGGCGGGCACGTGCGGGCCGTGCAGGGTGTGCGGGCGGAGCGCGAGCGTGCATGGCCGTGCGTGCGTGCACACGTGCGCGCGCGCAGGTGTGTACCCGGGTGCCTGACACTGGGCAAGTTGGGTGTGTCATCTAGACTTAAGTTTTCTCAGCTGTGGGGTGAAGGGGTCCTTCCTTCTCTGCCCGTCTGTGTCCCTTTGTCCAGCGCTGCTCAGCACGCCGGGTCCTAGAGAGAGCAATGCTTGTTTAACACAGTGAGGGAGTCAAGGCCATTGATTTGAGATGGGAGGAGGCAGTGGGGAATGGAGACATTTGTGTCTTCTGTTCTCCAAAGCAACACTCTTCCATTTGTTTGTAAACATTTACATTTTCATAAAAGTTTTATTTCACAATAATCGGAGTCTTTAAATCCTACACAAAGCCACCAGTGTCCCTGGTAGTGCTTCTTTACCGTTTGCAGGAATCTGGGCAGACCCCTCGTTCTCAGAACTCGGGACCTTCCAGCCAATTGCCCCTCATGCAGTGGCAGAAAAATGAGGGCCTGAAGAGTCAGGCCCCAGGCCCAGCCTTCCTGACCCTCACCGGTCACCCAGTTGCTGGGATTCAGCTTCTCCCTGTGAAATGGGAGTGGGAATAGCAACCTGAGTTATGGTGCCATTATTATTATTAAGTGTTGGCTGAGTGTTCTAGGCTCAGCTCTGTCCCGATGTGGCTCTGTGACCTTGGCCCTTCTGCTCGTGGGGCCTTTATTTCCCCCTCAATACCAAGGAATACCAGCACTCCTCTTGCATGGCTGTTGCAATGAACAGGTAGGATGTTTGTGAAACCTGTTGGTACCTAGTTGGTGCTAAATAAATTCCCATTTCCTTCCTTCCTTTTTCTTTTCTTTCTTTTTTGAGGCAGAGTCTTGCTTGATTAACCTGCGGTAGAGTACAGTGGCATCATCATAGCTCACTGCAACCTCAAACTCCTGGACTCAAGCAGTTCTCCTGCCTCGGCCTCCCGAGCAGCTGGGACTACAGGTGCATGCCACCACATCCACCTAATTGTTCTATTTTTTGTAGAGACAGGGTCTTCCTCTTGCTCAGCCTTGTCTTGAACTTCTGAGCTCAAGTGATCTTCCCACCTCAGCCTCCTAGAGTGCTAGGATTACAGGTGTGAGCCTCCACCCCATTTCTTTTTTAGTACTCTTCCCTTTTGTCCTGGCCTCAGTGAGGTGACAGTGATAAGTCAACTGATCCCTCTTGGCAGAGACCTCTCCAGGGCATCTACCCTTAGGGGAAAGCAAGGATGTAAGTGTTCAGGAAGCCCAGGGGGAGATTGGCTTGCTTCCTGGGGGGCTTCTTGTTACCCCTGAAATGTCAGCTTGCTGCTTCCTCTGCCTGTGGGTAAGGGGGTGGGGGTGGGGTGCGGATGTCTTGTCACGTGCCCCTGGAGGTCACCTCTTTGGAGGTGGGGCCATGTCACCCATCACTGTGAGATAGATCGTGTTCTGCCCGCCGGTTGTTAGGCCTCACTGCCCCCAGCTCCCATGTGCACAGCCTGCCCCCGGGGCAGCCCTGCAGCAGGATGGAGAGCAGGAACCGCTTTCTTTGGTGACTGTTGTATTTGCTTTTTGAAATAGGGTCTTGCTCTGTGGCTCAGGCTGCAGTGCCGCGGCACGATCACAGCTTGCTGCAACCTCGAACTCCTGGGCTCAAGGGATCCTCCCGCCTCAGCCTCTCACGTAGCTGGGACTATAGGCTCACTCCCCTTTTGTAACTTTTTTTTTCTTTCTGGGAGCCTAAGTTCTTTGAGAGGTGAGTGCCTTTGAAGGAAGAGTTCTGAAGGCCCAGTGCCCTCTTCCCTGGCAGTGCCCCAGTGGGCAGGACCTCAGAGTGGACCAACTGTGTGGCATGTCTGGGCCCGGCGTTCTCTGGCACCAGTTGGCAGGAAGCAGCAGAGCCACTGGGCCTCTAGGGACCGTGTGGCCTTGGATTGGGTGTCTAGCAGTAACCAATGTGGACAAGGGCCAGTGACCACACATGCACCCTTTCTTGTGATGCTGGTGAAAGAGAGGATGGGCAGGTGTCCCATTAATATCTGAGACTGAATTTCCTGTCTCCAGGTGGGACAGGGGATCAGAGACAGATTCAACTTGATTTAAAGAAATTTTATTAATAAAAAGTGACATTTCTCATACATTTGAAATTGTGGAGTTAAATTTATAATTGCTATTTCTGAATTTCCGATAGCACCCACATGGAGTATTGTATACAGCAAGCGCTCATGAAGCCCTTCTACTACCCTTCTACCCTGCCAGTCTACCTATTAAAGTCTCCCTGGTGCTTAAAGAAATGGGCCTGGAGTAGGAGATTCCAGAGCCAGGTTGCTAGGCTGCAGGTGCCTTGATAAGACGGGTGTCCCCAACAGCCCATCCTCAGACATCCGGCTCTGCTCGACAAAGGTTTGCTGGAATGAACAGCAGCCATAAGAGCCACCGTGTCTTATAATCTGCTGGGCATGGTTCCAAGCCCTTTGCATTAGTCCTCACAGCAGCCCTATGAGGTCAGTATTACATTGTCTTTGTTTTGCAGGTGAGAAAACTTTGGCTTGGAGAGGTGGCAGAGCCAGGCTGCTGACTCCAGGGCTCGGACTCCAGAGCTCCTCACTTTAAGCACTTTGGACAAGTGACTGACTGAATAAATAAGCGCAGAAATGATGAAATGGTCAAGTCGGGAAAAGGTTCGTCTGGATGAATTCATTTCCTGCCTTTGATATCGGTCTTCAGTGACCCTTTCCCTCCCTGCTCCTTTCGGGCCCCACCCGGTGATGCTGATTTCCAGCCCGTGGTGCGGGAGAGAGTGAAGGTCCCCTGACTGTCCCTGCTGGACCCTCTGGGGGCTCCTGGACCTGACTCCGGGCTGAGCAGCTGGAATCCGGTTGCCTTTTCTATTAATACCGAGGATGGACAGAGACATTCTTTTTTCATTTTCTTTCACGAAGGCCATTTTGTCAAAGCAGAAAATCATTGAGGAATGAAGTCACATTTTCCATGCCCCTGAAAGCTCCGGAGAGCCGATGAGTATTATTGTAACCAGAGGAGCCTGGGGACAAAGGAAGCTTATAATTTTGTAAACGGAGGCTTGGGAGAGCCTTGCCTGCAATGGCTTTCCAGGGGCAGAGGCAGAATTTGGAAAAACCCGAAGCCAGGGGCAGGGCAGGACCGGTCAGCCTTGAGCCTGGCACCCAGGCAGAGACCCTCCTGGGGGCTGGTGGGGGGGTCTGAGTCCTTCCTGCCCCTTTCTCCAGTTCCTGCTCCCCAGCCTTCCTTGGTGGTGTTTGCTGAACTCCAAGTTGGCTCGCAAAAGCAGCAAGATCACTGTGTTTGGAGTTAAGAGCCTGGATCCCTAGTTTTGGCACTTTTTCCTCAGTTTCCTCATCTGCAAAATGGGCTGGTGAAGGATCAGCCCCAGAGAGTCTCCCCTCAGCTTGGTGACGGGCCCAGGCTCCATTCTCACCTGCCCAGAGTTTCCACTGTTCATCACCGCCTTCCGGCCAGACGACAAAGCCTGGGGATGTCTGCTGACAGCTGCTGCCATTCTTGCTGGGGTCCCGAGAGGCCTCCTTTTGCCCCAGGTCTGAAGGATAATCACAGTTAATATTGGATGTTAGGTGCTAAGTGACTTCCTATGTATCATATTTAATGCTCACAACAAACTTTCAAGGTAGGTACTATGATTATCATTTTCATATCGCAATATTAAGAACAGAAAGGAGTAGAGATGGCCAGGGAGGAGCCCAGCCTGCACAGCCGTCCCCCTGCACAGCCATCCCCCTGCACAGCCGTCCCCCTCAACAACCATCCACCTGCACAGCCGTCCCCCTGCACAGCCATCCCCCTGCACAGCCGTCCCCCTGCACAGCCGCCCCCCTGCACAGCCATCCCCCTGCACAGCCACCCCCCTTGCACAGCCGTCCCCTTGCACAGCCGTCCCCCTGCACAGCCGTCCCCCTGCACAGCCACCCCCCTTGCACAGCCGTCCCCTTGCACAGCCGTCCCCCTGCACAGCCGTCCCCCTCAACAACCATCCACCTGCAGAGGCCACACATGCAGCCTCTGGGGGTTTCTGCTCCACTCCCGTTGGCCCAGAGTCTCCCAAACGTCATGTTTTAGTCTGGGACACTTGTCATGAAACACTGACTAATGTCCTGGAGCACAGCTTTAGAGCCCTGGACAAGAGGACGTCTGCGACTAATTGGATGTTACCTCACCATGAGACAGGCCCACCAAGCAAGAGAGAGGAAGGATGTTGGCGGGGAGAGAGATACCTAGGGAGACACTGACAGAGACACCCATAAAGAGAGACACACACAGAGATGCAGAGAGAGACAGAGAGAGACACTGAGAGGGAGAGATGCACAGAGAAGGGGTGCATTGCTCCTGAGGGGAGCCAGCTGAGTTTCCTGCACGCACCGGTGCTTTGGGAGGGAAGGTGCAGGTGACTTGAGTGAGGGCTCTGAGGCCCCGCTGGGCCAGCCAGACCCCCGCTTTGATTGTGTGTTTTGCTCCCAAGCTGAGGATGGCAGTGCCCTTGCCCGGGAGAGAGGAACCCTCCCAAAGGAAACAGGCAAACCCTCATCTCCCCCTTGCTTCCTGCGGGCAGCTTGGCCTGGGCAGGAGCAGCCCGAGCAGGAGCCTGGACGATCTCTGCCGCCGGCCTGGGGGACAAGCCTCAGGGCTCTGCGGCTAAGGAAAGGCAGCACAGCCAGGGATCTAGGGGGGGAGGGGGCCCGTGGTGCTCGTTGATAGATAGACCCAGACTGGGTATAAATTCACCCGTTCCCCTTCAACCAGCGTTTCCCCCAACCACTCACCTGCCTGCCCCTCTCAGCCCCAGGCTCCCAGCCCCATCTTGTACCAAAGACTTAAAATGTAGAAGCGGGTGAACTTGAAGTCCCCCATCATTGGATCTCTGTCCCCCTGTCCCCCTGTCCAGGGCATTTGTCTTCACAGGAGCCTTTCTCCATTTCCGTGCAACCCCAGCCACGGCCACATGTTGCACAGGAGGAACTTCATTTGAGAGGAGCTGAAACGGGCCTGCTGTTTCCAGACTTCCCTCCCGTGCAGACTGTCACAAAGCCTGGCCACCAGGAGCACGTCAGAGTTTGAGGAGACTTAAGTGCCTGACCTTCCAGCAGAAGCCTCGGTCCCTCCAGGCTGGGGCACAAAGTGCTAACCCAGGTGGCAGTGTGCTGGCCACATGTTTTCCACACGATTCAGCCTAAGCGCTGTGGGGTGGAGGCCTCAGTCCCCTGGAGAGGGGACTGCATGCAAATGACGGTCTGCAGGGCCTCCGACATGGTGCAGGGGGCTGGGAAAGTCCCGACGCCGGTGAGGCAGGCAGGGCAGGGCAGGTTGGCATGCACCATCCACTCACTTGGGAGCTGGTATCAGCTAATTGCTTAGGCCGTGAGCACGGACGACTCTCGTTTCGAGTGTATGTGAGGTGCAAAAGGAGGGGGCATGCTGTTTCTTATCGTCCGTGCCAGGGCCATGTGAACTGAGGGGTCAGGTCACACAGGAGACCCTCCTGTGTGGGAGGAAAGAGCCAGTGGAGCATGGCACCCATGATATGTGGCATTGCAGATCCCAGTCCCTGTCCCAACCTCAGAGCCCTCAGGAGTTCTTTAGCTGCCCTGTGACTCAGGGGTCCCCAAGGCCAATACCTTGGCCAGGGTGGATCTGCACCAGGTTCACGCGGGGACCGGAGCCACAGCGCTTGTGTCAGGCCCACTCCTGTGGGAAGGGCAGGGCCTGCCCCCTGGGGCCTGCAGCTGCAGGGCATACTCGGCCTGTTTACACCCCATACGTCCCTTCCAGAGCGGGTGCCAGCAACTTGCGGAGCCTGTGGGCTCTCACTGGAAAGCCAGGGTCGGGTCCAGGAAAGTTGATTTCCATCTCCCGAGACGCTTGCTCGGCCCCCGGCCAAGCGCTGCTGAGGGCTGGCGACCGACTGGGAAATGTTCGCTCCCCTGTCATTGTGGACTCCAGTGGCAGCCTCTGGGAGGAGGACATCTTCCTGGAGGGCAGCGCAGGCAGGCAGGCCGTGCTGACCAGACAAAACAGAGGGGGCGGGTTGCTGGAGAGGGGACCAGGGACAAAAGCGCTGACTAGCGAATCTGACCCAGGCAGAGGAGGCGGCGCAGGAAGTGGGAAGGAAACGCAGTGGGGACATTGGAGGAGCCGGAGGGGCACAGCTGTTCCTCCGCTCAGCGGAACCGTGGAGCGAGCTGGGCCGGGAGCTGGCCTGGAAAGGGGCAGTCCTGGGGCAGTGCCTCGGGTTTGGGGTGGGGGGCACAGGAGGGTGGACTCCACTTGGTAAGCGGACAGGCCTGTTTTGTTAGTTGCTTCAGTCTCACTGCGTAAAATGGAGACCAGCACAGACCAGATTCTAGAACAAAAACAAAAACAACACTTTTGTTCAATGATCATCTGGACACAAGGATATAACAAAAGGAACGTTATTATGTCTCAGGGCAAGAGCTAAAAAGTCCCTTCCACCTTAATTGTGGGCTGGATTTAGTAACTCCCTTCTAATACATGCAATATGGTGACAGTGATGGTGCATGACTTCCAAGTCAAGATCATGAGAGCATCATGGCTTCCATCTTGGTTCCTCTCCCTTGGATCACTCGCAATGGGGAAGCCAGCTGCCATGTCCCGAGAGGGCCCCAGGGCAAGGAACTGAGGCGTCTGCCAACAACCAGCACCCACTTGCCAGTGTGGGAGTGAAGTGGGTCCTCCAGCCCCAGTTGAGCCTTCAGATGATGCAGCCCCAGCTGACATCTTGACTGCCACCCCGGGAGAGAACCTGAGCCAGAACCACCCAGCTAAGCTGCTCTTAGATTTCTGACCCTCAGAAACTGTGTGAGATAGCAAATGCTTGCTGTTTTAAGCTGCTAAGTTTTGGGATGATTTGTTACACAGCAATGGATAACTAATACAACCAAGGGTAGGTGTTGAGCAGGCATCTATTGTGACTTGGAATTAAACTTTGGGAGTTGACAGTACTTCGATGGTGGTTGAGCGTGCAGGATGACATGAGCGACCCTGTGGGGAAGGATGCAGGCCCTAAAGGAGATGGGAAGTTTGGTGTTTTCAAGCTGTGTTCTGCACTGTCTTTGGTTGGATGGAGGGGCCTCAGGGGATGGGTGGAAATTTGAGGAGCAGCTCTGCCAGGCTTCTACTCTCGTTTGGGAATGGCCCTACTTTCTCTCTTTTCAGCTAGGGATTTAGAAAGATTCATATGGGGAAGGATCTGATTCTAAAATACTAGAAACTACTAAACTAGTACAGCCTCTATTGTTACAGGTGAGGAAACTATGACTTTCCCAAGGGCAGCTGGCCTTGGACACAGGTCTCCTGGGCCCCAGTCTACTGTTCTTACCACTGGGCCTCCTTGCCACCGGCACCTTCCAGTGGGCCCTGGGAGAAGAGAGATGGGGGTTGTGCAGAAGGTGAGATGGGGTTCCCACCCTGGCATTCTGCCCCCCAACCAGGCATACACTTGGGGACAGTGGCGCCCCTCCAGGTACCCAAGTGGTGCCTCCTCTGGGAAGGAGGCGGGACACATAAACTCATTCCTGCCTCTGCTAGACTTGTGGCTTACCAAGATAAACAGCTTCTCTTAGCCTCAGTTTCCTCAACTGTAAAGTGGGAATGAGGATTCATCCTTCCTCACCAGGCTGCTGTGAAGGTCAAATGAGGCCATTAGAGGGCAGAGGGCTTGTCACCAGTGAAGTGCTGTACAGACGTAGCAGGTAGGAGCAGGTAGGTCACTGCTGGCTGGGGAGCCCAAATTCTTCAGGCTATCCCCAGGCAGTCCCCTGTCCCTCAGGGCCCTGGAGACCCAGAAACCCCTACATGGTATGACTCTTCTGCTAGAGCAAATCCAGTCGAGCTGCTCTGAATGTTGGAGCTGCCAAATTTTCAATAACTCAGGACCCCTGCCAGCCAGGGTGCTCTCCCTGGGTCGGGTTTACAGTGCAAATTGACTCAGCGGCTCCAAATTCTCTTAGTTCTCAAGCATTCATCCTGCAGACCGCACCCCCCCCATTCTGCAAATCTGCACCCCCCTCCACCCAATTATGTCCCTGTCTAATTTGGACTTATAAAGAAGGGATGTTCGAAATCAAATCGTGTGTCCATTGTTTTACGGGGGAGACTGAGTGAGGCCCAGGAAAGTGAAGTGATTTGTTCACGATTGCCATTTTCTGTCCTGTACTATTTTCTCTTTCAGAGCTTCTTTGGAACGATGCTTGGGGTCTGCAGCTCCCCATTTCATTGTCCTTGCTGGGCCCCCCTGGATCCTCCCCAGCCTGTTCTTCCCCGGCCATCTGGTGTATGACATCAGGGCCACTGCTTCATTGTTACCTGCCCGCGCCACCATCGCTTGGCTAATTCATAAAATGCGCTTGCCCATCGAACCAGTACGAGCTTATGGCACGTGCTTCCGTGATTTCTCCCCCTCTAGTTGGCAGACCCCCTTGCGTGTGTGACATCCGAGTCCTCAGTCGCAGGGGGGCAGGCCAGGAGCTCTCAGAAGGGGAGGCAGCAGTCACCCGCCCGGCCCTCACCTGCCCGCCCGGCCCTCAAGCCTCCCGGCTGTTTCTGAGGTTTGGAACCAGCAGAGAGTTTTCCCCTGATGCTATATTTTCTTCTCCCACTTGTCTTTACTTGAACCCATTTGTAAGCAAAAAACCATTTTGGGTGTTGTGTTTATTTTTTCCTTGTTCCACGGGAAATTACTCAGAATGTATAAGTATGTGTTTTCCTTAGAAAACGGATTCCTTTACATTTTGGCTTTGCGGTTCCCAAGGCAAGTGGACCCACAGAAATGTAGACTGCCAAGAGGGCCCCCCCTCGGGAGCCCGCCTGGCTTGAGGATCGTGCTCTTTCTCCTCTCAGACCAGCCAGCCACCGCCTCCGGCCCCCTCAGCTTCTCCAGCCCCACAAGACTTCAGGCCACATGTTTCTCCATCAGATTCTCCCTGATTCTTCACTTCCCGTTCCTCAGTCTCTCTGCTTCGGGAGGATGTCCAGGAAGATCAGGGCATGAGAACATTTCCCCTCCTCCGCCCCATCTCTCTGCAGCGTAGACTTGAAGCCCTAAGTTCTAATCCTGGCTCTGCCTTTTGCTAGCTGGTGATGTGAGCAGACAACTTCACCTCTCTGTGCCTTGCTTTCCTCTCCTGTGAAATGGGGATGTTTGTAGTATTTGCACAGAAGCTATTGTGGGGGTTAAGAGAGTTAAAATGTGCAAGGTGCATGGGATGTCACCTAGCACGGTGTAAGCGTAGCCTCATGTTTTCTTTTGTTCCTGTGCTTGAGCACATGCTCACTTTAGTCCTAGCTATAGTTGTAGCCCACTCCAAAGGCAGTGGAGGCAGGAAGGGATAGGTGTGGCTTCTCATCACCCTCCCCTGAGGTGATGGATCTCAGGTCTACTTTCCTTCGCTTGGCCCTCTGACCCAGAGCTCCTTCCCTCCCCTTCAAAAATTGCCATTCTATTTGCTCCTGCACATTCATAGTAGCGCTATTCACAAGCGCCAAATGGTGGAAGCAACCCAAATGCTTTTCAACAGATGAATAGAGCACAAAACCTGGTGTTTTCATGCTAATGGAATATTACTCAGCCTTGCAAACGAAGGAAATTCTGACATGCCACAACATAGATGAACCTTGAACACATGATGCTAAATGAAGTAAAGGACAAATACCATATAATTCCATGTATGTGGGGTGTCTAGTCAAATTCAGAGACAAAGAGTAGAACTGATTCCCAGGGCCTGGGGGAGGCAGGGAGAATGGAAGATTGTTGTTTAATGGTTGGAGAGTTTTAGTTCGGGATGATGAAACTAATTCATGAGATGGACGGTGATGGTTGTACAACAACAATGTGAGTGTAGGGTGCTTAATGTCATCAAATTGTACATTTAAAAGTGGTTCAAATGGCAATTTTTTTTATCATATATATTTACCACAATAAAAAAGGCAGAAGCAAATAAAAATATATCAATGATTAAGAAAACCAATTTTCCTTTTGAGACACTTTGAGAGGGGCACTTGTAATAAAGTGTTTGTACCCTGTGGGGGCATGAAGGTGAATTAGTGCCCCTGGAGGGACTTGAGGGCAAGGAATAGATCCATGACCAGTAACTGTAGTGCAACACATTCAAGGCTCATTCTAGCCCTGAGGACTATTTCTCGGGGAGCCCAGGGGAAGCTAGCAAGTTTGCCTGGAGCAGGATGGTGACATTTGAGCCGGGCTTTGAAGGGTTAGTAAGAGTTTGCCAGCTCAGGCTGATGGGGCAGAACAAGGAAAGGCCTGGAGAGAATGGAGTTAGGTAGGGTTGGGGGACATTGGCTTACCCAGTGTGGCTGGCCTGTGGGAAGCTGGGTGAAGCCGGGAGATGAGACGGGAAAGGGGGAGTGGGTTGGATCGCCAGGCCTCTGGGGGCCACACCAGGGCAGCTGACACCTCTGAAGGTCTGTGGCAGTTGATGGTTGAAGTGCAAAGCTCATCTCTTTTTTCAGATCCAAGGACACTGCTGTCCTGGGCCTAAACGAATGCATTTTTTAAATGGCATAATTCCAGGTAGCAGGATGAGCTTGTGGGGTGATGTTTGGGGGACATTCAAGCTCTTGTTATCTCTCACCCTAAAAGTTGTCTTGGGCTCTCTAATCTTTGCCCAGACCTTCTGTGCCTCAGTTTCCTCCTATGTAAGATAGGAGGCACTTCTATGTCTCAGTTTTGTCCTAGGCACTTCTACGCCTCAGTTTCCTCCTATGTGAGCTGGGAGGCACTGTGTGTGCTAGTTGCACTGAAGACGACAGTCCCTGCCCACCGCATTGTGCTTTGTGCTTATCCAGCTGTTTCCTGGCCACTGAATGAGTGGTGTGTGGATGGGTATGGGAGAACTTACCCAATGGGGTATTTCTCAGTTTCCCCAAGTGCAAGCTGGGGTGGGGAATGCAAATCAGGGTGTGGCTGGGAGAAGAGTGCCTGACCTCAGTGTGGCTTCTGGAACTGGGCTTGCCAGTGAACTCCTAACTGTCCCATGTTATTGCTTTTGACTCTTGAGGGAAGCTCTTCCCCGCTCAGCCTCCGTGGGGGATCCCCAAATCACAGGGGCCACACCCTCCATGGGGAGCCGCCTCCGCATTACAGAGACGCATTATCTCCTACACCATCCCAGAGCTGAGGCCTGGCTGCTGGTGGTGTGTGCGGCCCTCCGGGTTCCCTAGCACTTCACTGCTCTCAATGCATAACTGCGTGCTCATCTAGTATTAAGTAGGCACCACTGTATGCCAAGTAGAGTGCCAGGCCCTGGGGACACAGAGTCAGATGGTGCCCTGCTTCAAGGAGCTTTTGTTCTAGTGGTCAAGGGTCAATTTTGAGCACCAGGCCCTGAGCCTTTATTTCATCTAACTCTGACAACAGCCTAGCAGGTGTTCTCACCCTTCTTTAGAAAGGATTCTCTTGATGGAGAAATACCTACGTCCATTTGGAGATGCAAATGGGAGGTCTGGCCATTCCAGTGATGGGAGATTTCTCTCCAGTCTCCATCATCCCCACTTGCCTAGAAGACCTTGAATCATTTGAGTGCCTCCTCTGTAGCTAGCCAGTGGTCCTGTAGACTCCTTGGTACCCTTTCCTGCAGCCCCCCAGGGGGAGATTAGATCCTAGGGAACACCCAGCCCAGAGCCCTCAGTGATATCTCTGAAAGAAGTGATGAGCTGTCTAGTCATAGGGGGCAACAGCCAGAGAGCCCTGTTGCCAAGGCCCTAGGGGTGGAAGAAAGTGGCCACCTGCCAGGGCACTGTGCTTATGTCCAGTGCTGTGGCAGCTGGGTGCCCCACCTGGGGGAAAATCGCAGGTTGGACCAGGCCTGGTGCTGGTCCTCGGTGGGATGGAAATGAAAAAGCTGTGATGCTTTTCTCATTCCTAATTCCGCCCTCTGTTTTCACTTGCTCTGCGTCCTGCTACATTCCCTTCCCAGGCTGAAAGTTTCCATCTCTGGGCTTGGCCCCAAAGTGAGAGTCTTTGGAAACTTTCAGCTGAGTTCACTTAGCTATTGTTGAGTGGGAGAAGGTGGGTGGGGGAGGAGATGATTTGGGTCCGGCTAACTTTTGAGACTTCAAAGGCAAGGACAGTGAGACCTAGAAGCTCCCCCTGGGCTGCTGGGGTCTCCAGTTGGGGTGAGGGGCAAGTGGTGTTATAGGGGGCAGTTTAAGGCTGGGGAGCGGGACCTCTCTGTTCCTAGTCCTGGCAAGGATGAGTCCTGCCCTGAAGCCCTGCTGGTCAAGTGGCTTTGTCTCTCCAGAACCTGTTTGGTAATTTCTAAAGTCAGGTATTTTGAAGAAATTATTTCTAAGCTTCTTTATGCACAGCCCTGATGCTTGCTGCTTGATGCCTTAATCTTATGATATGAATTTTGTTTGAAGTGAGTCCTGCCTCCCTCTGTGTGTGGGCAGCTGTTGGAAGGTTCTAGCTTCTGGAGATGCTTGTGCAGCTGTGTCAGCCTCCAAATTGCAATCAACCACGTGGCTGGGCCACAGAAGTCTCCGCTTGGCCCCGAAGGAATGAGCTTTGCTCTGCCCACCCTTCCTCTCCTGTTCATTTGGTTTTACTCGTGTTCTGGGTCAGGGATGAGCTGACTGGGAGAAGGTACAGAACTTAGAGCCTGGATCCACACATGTTGTTTGGTTTGGGAAATTAAAAACAAAACATTTGTTTGATTTTAGTCCAATAAAGTAATTTTTTAGAAAGACAGGTTTTATTGGTATGGATTTAGCTTATTATTTTTTTTCCACCCAACATAAAAAGGTTAAAAAATATCCAACAATTGAGAAAAAAAAAAAAAAAGGTTTGCCAAATGGCCTCTGTGAATTAGTTCTTGCTAAGAGGTCTTCTGTGGGTGGGAGCTCTAAGGTAAGTTAGATGAGCAGGCGGTGCCAGGAGAGCAAGGAGGCAGAGGCCAAAGTAGGCTTTTTAGATAACTAGAAAGTTCTGTGGCTCTGATGCCATTTCTGAAACATATATGTAGACTCCCTGCCTAGAGTGCAGGGAAAAAGGAAGGGGCTGGGAAGTCCTACTTCCTTAGAGATCCTAAAAGCAAGTAGGTCCTCTGTGTTTCTGGGAGTTTTCCGTAGTCTTGCTTGGAGGCAGAAGGATGAATGGAATAAGCTCTGGAGGGCACGTTAAGGCAAAGGGGAAGATGGACCACTCCATCCGACTGAGAACATAGGATACCAACCCCCTCCATCCTCTGGAGCGGAGACCTTTGCAAGTCGCCTCTCCCTGTGTGGTGGCCCAGATGTTTCCTTCTCTTCTCTTTCCTTTCCAACCCTCGATTAGGAATCCGTTGTTGAGATTATCCCAGAGCCCCTGCCCCGGAGCTGGATATGCCTCCTGGACCCCGAGCTGGTCGGCCTGCGGAGCTTCTGCTCTCATACCACTTCGCGCCAAGCTCACGGTCTTGCTTTGCCCGTGGCAGTCTTGTCTACGTGTCAGCAAACACTAGTTTAAATGGCAGATTTGAATCGATGGGGGACAGCACTGGGGAGGGGAGATGTCTTAGGATGGAAGGTGCCTCATTTACCCTGTGGGTACCTGCCTTTTGGCTGGTCCTGACATGGTCAGTATTTGTTGTTACTACTAATTGAGTAGCTACTATGTGTGGGGCTCTGTACCACCCTCTGAGAGTATCATCCACATTTGCCAGCTGAAAAACCCAAGGTTCTTGCCCAAAGTTACACCTTTGGCCTGGACCTGCCCACTCTGCGGCCACCTGACTTGGGGCCCAATCCCACTCCTCCAACCACGCAGCTCCACAGTTTGGGAAACCCAGGAATGCCCCTGCCCTCTTCCTCTGCTCCCTTCAGCTTCTCTCAAAACACTTCCAAGCCTTGCAGAGAACCAACACTTCAGAGAAAGTAACCTCTCCTGGCCCTTCTGAAGTCCCTATGGGCCCCTCTCCCTCCCCAGCACAAGCTCTTTGACTTTATCTTCTTCTCTTCCCCTTTTGGGAGCAGCTGACTTTTGGGAGCTGCAGTGACCTGTCAACTCACCCAGTTCCCAGGACAGTCTCACCTTCCTGTCTCAGAGGAAGGTTGGAGGCTGCTCTGGGACTGTGTGCTCCAGTCACACCCTCCCTCCCCGCAGACTGTGCACCCCACAGCAGTGGGCTCCCCAGGCCTCGATGCCCAGGGTGGGAGGAGAAATGGGGGTCCCTATGGTATATGGCTAAGTGTTCAAGACTTATGCCAAAAGCTGCAAACCTGTATGTTCTTTCCTTCTTCCTTGGCAAAATGCCCTTTATGATAACCTGGAAGATCAGTTTTTAACTTATAACTCCAGCCTCTTCAGATCCTGTGCCGGGATACACTAGAGCAAGGAGAACTGTCCCCGGCCCTGCTCACCGCTCTGCTCCTTCTACCCCCACTCACGAGCCAAACCTGGAGCTTCTGTGTGTCCATGTGGGGTGGTGCTAGCTCCTAAGCCCAGCTTGGCCACCCTTTAAGTTTGTGTGTTTGTGCTAGTGGGGTGGTTTGCTCCAATATTGGGAGGAGGAGCCCTGGGCAGAGGCCCAAACAGGAATCCAGAGTGGGTAAGAAGGAAGCACTGAGCTTGGGGCCGGTATCTTCCCTGGGCCCTGCAAAATCTTTGCCCTGTGGAGAGTCCAAGACCAGAGGAAGGCCAGGGTGGGGCCTCCAAGGAGTGGCCCAGGGCAGGATCCCGTGCCTGGCTCTGAGTGTCCTGTCATCCTCAGCTGTCGCTATCTGGCTACATATTTCGATTTGCTGACTCAGCTCATGAGGGGTTTGTTCATGTCTTAAAAAAAGTGAGTTGTTATTAAGGCATGTGGCAGTGGTGGCCCTTTGTTACACATGATTGACTCCTGAGTGTTGGAAAGGAATAGGATGCATTACTGAAACCATCCATGAATAAATTGTGGTCTTAAAAAGCAAGTGGAAAAAGAGGCAGACCCCTGAGTACAATAAGGTAGATTTCTCCCTAATACTGATGGCAGATGGAAAATGTCGATAATGTCATAACCAAAGCTTTATTAGGACATTTCTTATGATGTGTCCACTTAAGTGTGGCATTACAAGGGTACGAATAGTTCCCAAGTTTCATGCAAACACTTGTTACTCTCTGGATCGAGAAAAAGCACCATGATGCTGAGTGGTGAAAGTTGTTGCTTTTAAATCCTTACTGAATTACTTGAAACAGGGAAATCCCTCAGTTTGTCATCTAACACTGCCATCGTCATTCCAAAATCTAAGCCCCCCACGTCCTCTCCCCATATGGACGCAAAATGGAAAGAATACTAGACGTCACAATCAGCTTTTTTTCTCCTAAGGAATTACTTTCCAGTTACCTTACCCAATTAATCAAACCATAATTCCTGAATGTCTATCATGTGCCAGGCACCTGCATCAGACAGGTATGGTCCTTGTCCTGATGATGTTTATAAAACAGGACATCATTTTTAAAAGAGAGTAGGAAAATCCTCAACCTTCTGATAAACCACTCTCTTGCTTTGCATTTAAATGCGATGAAGCTGCTTTGTGAGTTTCACCTTAGCACCTTCCACTGATGTGGAAGTTTCTCACAGTCTGCGGTCCAAAAGGATAGGTGTCCCTAGGACAAAATCCTTTAAGCAATTGAGAGACCTAGAGGGTCTACAAATGCAGGCGCCAACTTGGCCACCAACTCACCCTGTCACTTGGAAAGATGTCATTTACTGTCTCTGAGACACAGTTTCCTAATCTGCACAGCAGGAGAGCTGACCATATGGTTCCCAAACTCCCCTTCCACCCTTACATTCTATGACAAACATTTTAAAAATAGGAAGTAAACAGTATTTGAAGTACAGGCCCTAGTGACTTCCTTGTGCTTACCTTGAACTGTTCTGCACGAGAGGTAGTTTGGCTTCTCCCTGTCAGCTGTCTCTGATCAAAATCTGTCATATTTGAACTGGTTTGGAGACCACAGGCAGGATGGCCCTCGCTGCTGATGGCCTGTGGTACTTCCCAGACGCCTCTGGCTGGAGAATCTAACCTGAGACTCTTATTCTTATGTCTGTGTCAGCCCTTGTCATGCCACAGTGAACAATCTGTCCCCCACTAGGTTAATCCAATCATTGCACAGATCTTTATGGACAGCCTGGTAGTGCCAGGGTTGTTCTAGCTACAGGTGGGACAATCACAGAGCCCCTTGCTGCATGGAGCTTGCATTCTAATGCGGAGGGAGAAGAGGCAGAAACAGACACACGCACGTGCAGTTTGATGTCATGAGTGAGAAGTGGTATGCGGAAACGATGAGAGTAGAGAGCTGTGGTCGGGCTTGAGACAGGGACGGAAGTGGGGAACACCTGAACAGGTCCACCAAGCACACCTCTGAGAGCTGCGCATGGCCCACCCTCGTCTGTCTGCCTTTGATGTGAACGTCCTATTAATACCTTGTATTGGTTGAGCCTTTGTGGTTCAGCCTGGTGGGCTGCTGTCCCTGTCCCTGAACCTATTGTTTTGTCTTTATGTGACCCCTTCCTTCTTGGAACAGTGCTGTCCTTCTTTTGAGACCTGCCCCTCCAGCCTCCACTGCCTTAAAGCCTGCATCTCTCAGGTTTGCGTGGCCTTTCCTCTCTCCCTGGACCTCGCTGCTGCCACAGCCACATGACTGCCAGCTGTCCCCTCCCATGGGATGAGCTCTGAGTTCCAGCATCACTTCTGCTGCCCCTGCCATGGGGGACCTGACCCCCTTGGCCCTCAGAGGCCCCACTCCTCCCCACTCTGTCTCTGCTGAGGTGCCAGGAGGCGTGCCTCACTGCTTCTGTGTGCTCTCGGGGGCTGCCCTGACATGCCCAGGGACGCACGCGCCCAGCAGCACGGGGAAGATAGTGCCCCGTGCAGACAGCGCTGACCTCGGGGAGCCAGGAGCCAAGAGGGATCCAGCAGACGTATTTTTTCCCACTTTTCTGTCTGATGGAATGTCTTCAGGCTCAGTGATTACCCAGGATGTGTGGGGCATCCTGTGTGGCTGGGGAAACTGGCTGTGTCCCTTCCAAAAGAAGGTGTGGACAACTTAGTAAGGTGTTACTGGTGTCTGCTGCTGTTTTCCCTTTCCTCCCTCTCTTTGCTGTGGGATTGCACTTCCCATTATCACTTAAGGGGTGCCTCCGGCACTGTCTTCTTAGACACTGCGCCAACCATGTGACTCTGGTAGGCTCTGTCAACCAGTTCCCTGGTGGCTTGGCCACAGAAGTGGGCACATATCCCAAGCTAGGTCAATAGAAGCCTTTACCTGGTGACTTTTAAATTGGAACTGAAGAAAAAGACAGTTGTTCCCTTCTGGTATTGAGCCTGGAGCCGAGAGTCTGAGAGCTGCAGGTTCCCGAGGCACTTGGAGGAAGGAAGCCCGCGGCAGAGAGAGGCTGAGAGAGCCCTGCAGAGAGCCCTGGATCCAATTGCTCCTGAGACCCAGCCGCTCCCCGCCCTTCCCACAATTTCCTTCTGCAAAGCAATAAATTCCTCCTCTTTCCTGGCTGGTTTGATTAGATTTCTGTCATTTGCTGTATTAGTCAGGGTCCAGATAGAAAACAGAAACCACTGAGTATGTTGCACAGAGAGAGTTGGACACCAGGAATTGGTTACGCAGAGATGGGGGAGCTGAGCAACTAAACAGGAATTAGTGACTCGGAAGCTTCCAACACCCCTACCTAGGGCTTGAGGGAGAAGGGGGAGGTGGCATTACTGGCAACCAGGACAGGGACACCTGCAGAAGCTGACACTGTGTGGCGGGATCCAGAGCCACAGAGCAGAGGCTGCCACTGCCTGAGATGCTGCCCAGGGCGGAGGGAGAGGGGCGGCCTTCTATCATGTCTCCCATTGGTCACGGCAATCCCGGACTCGGCGGGCAAGGGCGCCTGGGAAATGTAGTCTTCTGCGACGCAGGGCCAGGCAGCAGTGAGCTAGCATGGAGCTAACATGCAAATGAGCAACACTTGGTGGGCTAAGTGAGTCTCTTCCACGGTGTCTGCTTTTGACTGTAAACCCCGAGAGCCAAGACTGTCGGCCTGGGGCCTGTCTGCAGCCAGCATTGTGCCCAAGGTCTTCCCAGAGTTCCGACTACAGTTATGTTGACTGTCCCCAAGAAGTCCTGGTCCCTTGGAGGTATGAATTGATTCTCCCAGTACATGCTTTAATGCCTTTATGCTCACAAGGGCAACCCACAAGAAGCTGAGTTCATTATTTAGGGATTCGGGCGAGCCACAGAGAACCAGGCAGGTATAGCCTGAGAATTTCCACAGACAAGGATCTCCTGCCAGCCCGGCTACAGTGAGCGCCAGCCGAATTCCAGCTCGGAGGCCGATCAGAGCTGTCTCAGTGGCCACCACGGAGGCGCTAAGCTTGCCAAGCTGTGCCAAAGCTGTGCATTTGGAGTTTTCCCTAGTGTCCAATCTAAATTCCTTGCCCTGTGTTGTGTCAGGTCACCCTTGGGAGACCTAGGATAGGATCGCCCCCTGTTATCTAGAAGATAATGCAGGATTTTGAGAAAAGGAAAAAGTGATATTTTTGATTTGAATGGACATGGACTTAGTGAGTCCTGGTGATGTGGCAAGGGAGGGGGGCAGGGACAGGGTCCTGTGAGGGTTCTCAGGCTCCAGAGTGACCGATGACTAACTGGAGGCCGTCCAGGCAGTGGGGTTTGAGGTCCCGTAGTGCTCAGCAAAGAAGTTCCTGGGAACCTAATGGGGACAATTTGGGGTTTTGCAGATCATCTGCAACGAGCTTGTTTCCCATATGTTGGAGGGCGTGCGGCTCTCTATATGTCTGTATTTTAAAGTAAATAAAAGGCTCTCTGAGCAAACCACACGGTATTGGATGGACTCAGGCTCCAGTTCCGAAGCCTCTGCCTTCTGGCTTGATGGGAGCCTGCGGTGGCTGCCCTGGGCTGGAGTCCGGGCTGTGGGGTCAGCTTCTGGCTCCTGCTGGTGATTCATTGCCGTCCCAGTGGACAGGCAGTCTGTCACGCCTGGGCCTCAGTTGTACCTTTCTGTGAAACAGGAGGAAGACTGGGGCCCTTCGGTGTTGTGAGAACACATGGCCTTTTTGCTCAGTGTTATGGGTTGAATTGTGTCCACTTCGAATTCATATGTCAAAGTCCCAACCCCCAGTACGTTTCAGATCTTATTCAGAAATGGGGTGTTTACAGATGTGATCAAGTTAATGTGAGGTCACTAGGGTGGGCCCTGATCCAGTATGACTGGTGGGGACAGTTGGACACAGGAGCACACGTGGAAGGAAAACAACGTGAAAATGGCCACCTATAAGCCGAGGAGAGAGGCTTGAGGCAGATTTTTCTCCTGTGGCCCTCAGAAGGAACCAGCCCTGCAAAACCCTTGATTCTAGACTTGCAGCCTACAGGACTTCGAGACGATGAAGTCCCCGTCTGTGGCACTTTGCCGTGGCAGCCCAGGAACGCTAGCACTCTTGGTCTCCTGTATCCTCCCCACTGTGGGGCGTCAGGAGAATTCCTGCTCCTTTTCCCCTCACAACCACTCTATCCTCCTAACAAGCTCAGTTCCAGTGTCATTTCATCTAAAACGTTATCGTCACGTGCATGCCTGCAACTCTGCACAGCTCTGCCCCCTTGAATACAAAAGGAAAACAATTCTTCTTGTTATCAAGGATTAGTTAGGACAGAAAGTACAGGCTCCACAGTGGGGAGGGAGTTGAAAGAATGGGACCCACAGGAGAGGGGACAGTCACCACTTCTTCCCGGAAATCTTGGTGGCAGATGGGCATCGAATAAAGGGCAGTTTTACCTGAAGACAGAACTGACTGATGACATGACTCCCAAGGGCCGTGAGAACTAGTTCCTAAACTTGGGCACATCTGATTACCTGGGGAGCGTTAACATTTTTTCCACCTGCCTTTATGTTACTGTATTATGCAAAATACTGCAGCAAACACTCTTATCTCTACAGGTATTGCTTACATAAAACAGTGAAAAAATAGAATTAAAAGCCCCCAGATACTTCTCTCATTTTCATCTTGGGAACTTTAAAAACCATACACATTTCTTAGTCCTCCCATAGACTTACTAAAGCAGAATTGCCCAAGGCAGGGCCTGGGAACCTGCATTTCTCAAGTTTTCCGGATAATTCTCTGCAGCTAGAGGGGCAGGGCACACCTGTGCATGGGGCTCACATTCGGAAAGCCCCCAGACTCTCACCGGGCCCCAGCTCCACCAGGCACAGACCATCTGAAACTTGGGCTCCTCTTAATCTAAGGGAATGTGTCACATCGGTCCCTGGGGCTGGCCCGCAGAGATGAGGTGGGGCCATGGGGGCGATTGGGACGGAGGGGGTTCAGGAGTCTGGGACTGCTGGCGGCCAGAGCTGGGTGACCAAGTGTGGAGGAGATTGAGACCTGAGGTGGGGTGAGTCCAAGGCAGGAACCCCCCCCCCCCCGTGGGAAAAGCGTGGGGTACTCCCTTGTATCAGGATCTGGGGGGATGAGGCTCAGCCCTTCCTCACTCCCATGCCCAAGACAAAGTCCTCTTCTAGTTAGACAGTAGCTAATGTCTAACTTCCTTCCCCATCAGTTGTGTTTTTTAGCACTTTGTTTTTCTTGACTTACACGATCATGGGCAAACTACCTTGCACCTACTTTCTACCTCTGAAAAGTGCCCCTATTACTACTTTTCTTATTTTATTTGATAGCATGGTTATTAGAATCAGATTCACTGATGTTAATGCAAGTGCTTGGAAATTGTAAAGTGTGTTTAATCCTGCTGTCCTTCAACGTCAAGACTGAAAATCTCCCGTCACGAAATCCTGGATCCCACTCTTCTCTGTTGGTCCAGAAATAATCGCATTACACTTCCTCCTCTTCCTCTCAAGGGTCACATCTCAGTCTCCTTTAAATCACAATTATTTGCTTCCAGACTGGGAGCCCTGTACGGACAGGATAAACATTTCATTCAGGGCCGGGTCTCCAGTGTCTGCCACATCATGGACGATTGGCAAATGTGTTTCGCATTAACCAATGAAGACTTGAGGCAGAGCGTGGCACTAATCAGGCCCCAGCAGCCCGGGCTGCAGAGCTGTACCTGGAGTGGGTCCAGGCGTGAGTGGAGAAAGCACAACTGGGACTTCTACACCTGCGAGAGGCCCTGCTTCCAGCTCAGCTTCACCCGGCAGCACGGCCCCCTCCTACAGCCCCGTCCACTGTGACTCGAAGGCAGCGGGCTTGACTTGCGTGTCCGTTTCGGCAGGCAAACATGTAATTTCAGGTCACGTCCGGTGCCATTTGGAAGGAAGCTCAGGTTTCCCTAAGTGGAAACAGCATGCTCTGAAAGTAATTATGGGCCAAGAAGCATGTTCTGGAGCGAGACCCAGCATTTATAAGCAAAGGTTACCCTTCCTGCCTGGTGACAGGACAACCCAGAGAGGACATAATCAGTCCCAGTCACCCCCAGTGGTATCCCAGGAGGGCCTGTGTTGTGTCAGGAGTGGCAGGCCAAACTGGCACTGGGATGCCTGCCAGGATTCCAGTTGCCAGTTATTCTGGACGTTGGTTTCCAACAGACCTCCTGGGGTCACTGTTTTCCCTGCTAGGACCTTGGAAACGTGACGGGCCCCTTGTTAGAAGGGGTGGGACCTTGGACAGTCACTTCTCCGCTTGGTTTCTGAATCATGAGGAGGTTAAACTAGATGACCTCTGACCAATGAATTGCATGCTGGTAAAATTTCAACACCAGTTCTTCGGGGAAAATAAAAAGCCTGAATTTGTAGTGTGTGCTGATTTCTATGGTGTAAATACTTCCACTGTGGCCAGTTTCAAGCAACAGTGTAAAGTCGCTGAATGCAGACTTGGGAAGAGATGCACATACTCGACTGTTGAGAGCTGGCGTGAGCTGCAGGAGCCAGCCCCAGCCCACCATTGCTTCTAATCTGACGCCTGCAAATCCGGTATCCAGATGAGTGTTATCCAATATTTATCTGCTATGCTGCAGATGAAATATAGTATCTATATTACATGTATAAGTACTCATCTGTACCTGTACAAATGTACCCAGAGCTGGCTACATAATTTGCTGGCTCCAGTACAAAATGAAACTGCAGCTCCCTTGTTCAAACAGCCGGGGGAAAAAGTGCCACTCTAGGTACTAAAATGTAAAGCTTTTTATCTTTCTTCCACATTTCTTATTCTATTTAAAATTTTCTATTTAATGTCGTTCTAAGTAAATAAACATTTTAAAATTAAATCATTGCTATCAGTTTTACTGTTGTTTACATTGTGCAATGCTGGTTTTAGATGTGAATATAAGAGTGTTTAATTAGTGGAATCACTGAAATGATACAAGTGCATTTCATAGTTCATACATGACATAGTGGTAACACTCACAAAACTAACTCCACTGTTTATATTTCACTTCTTGATATGCACACATTCTGCCAACTCTCTTTCCCTTTTGCTCACTGATGAGAAAGGCAGGACTGGAAGGAAAATGACCTATGAATTTTCCTATCTTCCCCTTTCCTTCTATGGCATTGTTTTCAGCACACATAAATGGTTGGCTTGTACAGGGAATCAACACAAGAAAGAAAGGGTATGATAAGGTTTCTTGATTACGTTTCCTAAAAGTCATTTCCTTTCTTCTGTGTTCAAAGCAAGTTCTGGTTTGGATGGAACATGTAGCCTCTCGGGGCAGTAGCACCCTTGTCACTCAGTCACACACCCAACACGCTTACCTCGTACTTGCTTTGAGTCTAGCTGAGCTGCCGTAAATCATGAGTCCCTGGCATTCTGTGCTCCTGGGGCATTGCGAATGCTATATGAGCTGTGGGAGTGCATGCTCCCTTATCTCCCTGCTCGTGGGCATGCCCATGGCCCATTGGAGTTCATTTGCAAAACTCAAAGACGAAATTATTAAGAATTTTAAGACAGTGACAGTAGAGTATCAGATCAAATATGGGGACCTTGTGAGTTAGGGCCCTCGAGTGACTGCACAGGTCGCATGCCCAGGAAGCTGGCCTTAGGAGGACCATTGTTTATGTCTGGGGTCCATTCCGATTGGTCATGGTCAGTGCTGCACTACTTGTTAAATATTTTCAAAATTCAGCCTGGATATTTTTCTTTTTGGGGACCCAGAATATTTTAAGAAACACACTATCATTGATCTCTCTCTCAGTTTCTACTCCGGTGAACTGTGTCGGATTCAGCAGGAGGTATTGCTATTGTGTTCACCCCAAATTCGTATGTTGTCATCCTAACCTGCAAGGTGACGCTATTAGGACGCGGGGCCTTTGGGAGGTGAAATGAGCCCTCACCAGACACCGGATCTGCCGATGCCTTGATCTTGGACTTCCCAGCCTCCAGAACTGTGAAGAATAAATTTCCGTTGTTTATAAGCTGCCAGGCTTATGGTATTATTATTTCTTATAGCAGCCTAAACAGACCAAGACATTGTCCTGGGGGAGCAGATGAATGGGACCTGGCTCTGCCTGGCAGAAACACCAAGTTCTGTTG
Source organism: Microcebus murinus (assembly GCF_040939455.1). NCBI lineage: Eukaryota > Metazoa > Chordata > Mammalia > Primates > Cheirogaleidae > Microcebus > Microcebus murinus. The sequence goes on along the minus strand of NC_134111.1, from coordinate 88,246,867 downwards.
GGCTGTCCAAATCTTCTGTGGGAATGAGAACCAGTGAAAGGCAAAACCAGAAAGAGTTAAGTTGTGAGAAAACAGCTCCACGTCAGTGGTTCTCAGACTTAGAGCTTCATCAGATCCCTGAAGCACCGCCTGAAAACTCAGATTTCCTGGAGGGGCTCTGACCCACTTCGGGGTGTCAGTGAGATCCTTCTCCTGAAACCTGCCCCCATTATGTTTCTGTGGCAGAGGGTCAATGCACCTGGGCTGGAGAAGCCCTGCTGCAGAGAAAGTAAATTTGGAAAGAGGGAGAGACCACAGGCTTAGCAGAGAGCTGGGCTCAGTAAATATTTGTTCAATAAAGGAAGGAATGAAGGAAGTAAAGAAAGAAAGAGGATCTGAGAAGCCTGAGCTCTCCGGGGAGAGGTTTTAGGAAGTGGTGTCGTTTGAGCTTCACATCCAGGTGTGTTCTGTGCCCAGCACCTGTGCCAGGCTGGGGAGCAAGGCCTCGGTTCTTGCTTGTTGAATGGCTGAGGTAGAGAAAGGCCCCAGCGTCCAAAGTCTTGGAGGCTTGAGGGCACAGGAGGTGAGATCTCAGATCCCCATGCTGCCTTCGTGGGGTCGGAGCTCTCTCCCGGTTGTGCTGGCTCTGAGGTCACCTGCGGGTCCTGGGTGCATCCCTGTCTGCACGGAAGTCCAGCCAGGCTGTGCCAGGAGCTCTCAGGTTTTGGGAGGGTGGCCTGGGACATCTCAGCCTGAGGACGCGGCAGGTTTGGGTCCTGGGTGCATCCCTGTCTGCACGGAAGTCCAGCCAGGCTGTGCCAGGAGCTCTCAGGTTTTGGGAGGGTGGCCTGGGACATCTCAGCCTGAGGACGCGGCAGGTTTGAGGAGGACAGAGCATGCTTCAGTTCCGGCTCCCCTTCCAGGTCCTTGGGGAAGTGCTCCTTGCTGCTCCACACCTGTCCCTGCATCTCATCAGGGAAAGTTAGGACCTAAATCCCCATGGATTTAGCTGTCTGGGGCACAGAAAGGCCACTTGGGTCAAATGCCTGCTCCCTGCTCTCCAGCTGGAAGGCTCTACTCCCTTCTTGGAACTCCCGGAGCCTTTTCTCTGTGCCTCTGCCTCTAAGACACTTGTCGCAGCCAACCTTGTGACTTGGGTGGCTTGTTTTCTGCTGGTAAGTAGGGCCTGGGTGATTTATCTCTGCGCACCTTTCTCCACTCCAGCACTTATGTAGCACCGGGCTGCCCGGGCAGGTGTAGGTCTGTGTCCTGAACGCTCACCTCAGGCCGCGGGGTGGGCCGCCGGGCTTGGCAGGCTCTTCCTAAGACAGGGCTTCATTCATCAGGGCCTCGTGGTGCAGGCACCAACGCACGTCTGCAAGTGCCCCGGAGTGGAGGCCAGCAATGGCCTGGAGCAGGTCAGCTGTTTGCTGAGCTGTGCTGGAAGCGGGTTGTTGAAAGGCACATCCTGTCCCCACTGGATCTCCAGGTGGGAAAGGAGCCAGTCTGGACAAAGGGTAGAGCAGAGACCACAGGAACCGGGGCCCACAACGAAACCAGAGCTGCCGCAGGGTCCTGCCTTGCAACTAGCTGAGTCCCAATTTTGTCATCTGTCAAATGAGAACAATAATTAGAAAACAGAAGAAGGATATAGAGGATTTGGTGACCTCCCGTGTCTGCTTTTAGCACCCACCTGCTCCTGGCTGGTTTGCCTCAGGGCTTTGGGTACTTGTACCCCCTTCCTCCACAGGGACCCAAGCAGTCAAGCCCCCCCAGCACAGACTCTCCCCCTCCCTTCCTTCTGCCCCCAACCAGAACTACAGCAGTCACACTGTTTAGTGGGTACTTACTGTGCACACTGCACTTTACCAAGATCTTTGTATGTATGCATTCACTTAAGCCTCAGGGCAACCCAATGAGGTAGGCATTTCTATCATCCTCCCGAGCTAAATGAGGAATATCAGGCCCAGAGAGGTAAAGTGACTTGCCTGAGGGTGCACAGTTCCAGAGCTGAAGAGCTGGAACTGAAAGCAGGTTTGTCCCACACCAGGGTGTGACCTTAGCCACCACACCCACCAGCGTCCTGACTGACTTCCCCATCTTGAGTTCTGGAGCTGCAGATCCCTGCTGGTGTCCGGCTGGTCAATTTTAAACTGTGTGTAGATAAGGGTCTGGCACTTAATGTGCTGGCCTTTGGCATTTTAACTGACGACTTCGGGTTGTGGCCTTATGGCAGGGACAAGATCCTGGAGTGCTGGGCTATAAAGCCAGGGAAGAGGTTGCCAGGGTTTGTGCTATGAGATTAGCACCCCCCCCCCATTCTCTCTCTTTTCTCCTTGGGGCAGCCCCACCCCTCTCTGCCCCAGTCTCTGAGCCCCACCCCCACGCAGTGGGTCTTGTGGTGGTGGCATGTAGCAGGCATGCAGTTTTCCCTGACCTTGGGCTCCAGCACAGATGCCGTCTGAGACCTATTTAAGCTGCCTGTCGGCTCTGAGGGCAGAGCTGAATTGGACAAAAGGCGCTAACTCACCTTGGCTTCCGGACCCATGGATTCTTCTGGCCTCTTTGGTCATCAGATTCAGGCCCTCCCCCAGCTAAGTGAGTATAAAGGCCGGGGCCAGTGTCCCTGTTGTCACTGACAAGGCTGGGGACACTTGGGCCTTGGGGCTCCCACGGCTGACCTCCCCAGGAGCTGGGGAAGGCCGTGGCCTCTGGGAGGCAGGGCTGGGGACACCCGTCCTTCCACTGGCCTTGCGAGGAGGCCGTGGCCAGCCTGTAGCTCTGGCAGATGGCTGAGGACCCGCGTTTCCGCCTGCCGGCCTAGCTGCATGGTCCTGCGCAGATCTTGTCACTCCTCTGTGCCTGGGATTTCTCATCTGTGAGGCGGGATAATGAGCCTGCCCCAGTACTCCCGCAGGGCTGCCGTGAAAATGCTTGGGAGATAAGAAACACATGTTGATGAGTGGAAAATGCTTAAAACATAAATGAAGATAAATGAGGTGGCCCTCAGACACAGAGTCACGAATTAAACACTGAAGTGGTCATTGGAGGGTTTCTGCCTAAGGAATAAGGCGATTTAATAGAAATCTATGGAAAACTCGTGGTTTGGTTGTTAGTAAACACTGGTAAGACCATCATGCAGAGTGGGTGGGAACAAACAGCTCACTCACCGATCAGATTTGATCCAAGCACGTTTATACTTCTATCATAAAGGACAAGCACCATTTTTTTTTTTTTGCATAGCTTAAGTATGTCACAGCTTATTATGTCTCGATAGAAGGCATACTTTTATGTAGATTATCAAAATAAAGAGTTGATGGGGCTCTGGGGCCTGCTGGGAATCCGCACGCATTCTCATTTCCTCATGGATAGTAAGGAAATGTCCTTGGAGGGAATGCCCAGTCAGCGGGAGGGGGTGAGAAGGCACGTGGAGAGGGAGCGAGTGAACCCTGGGGCCACCGTGCCCTGTGGGCTGTGGCCCCCCAGTCCCATGTCCAGGTTAAGAACACTTCATCTTTTTTAGCCATTTATTTTCTTTTAAAAAAATTCGACAAATATGTATTGACTGACAGATCTGTGAAATAAAGCTCTTTTAAAAGCAGCTTTGTTGATGTACAGTTGGCATACAGTAAACCGCACATATTTAAGATGTAAAATTTGATGTTTTGACACAAGTGTGTACCATCACAGATGTATGAAACCATCACTGGACTCAAGGTAATGCACATGTCTATCGTCACAACGCATTTCTTGGGGGTCTTTCATAATCCCGCCCACCTGCTCCCCAGCATGCAACAACTGGTCTGCTTTATGTCTCTGCAGGTTAGTTTGAATTTCCTAAAATTTTATATAAATGGAACAATACATTGTGTAACACTATTTTGTTTGGATTCTTTCTCTCAGTGTACTTATTTTGGGATTCATCCAGATTGTAGTATGTATCAGTAGTTCATTCCTTTTGATTGCTGAGTAGTATTCCATCATGTGGGTATACCACAATCCCGTTTATCCAGTCATCTGTTAGAGGACATTTGGGTTATTTCAAGTGTTTGGCTATTACAAATAAAGCTGCTATGAAAATTCATATGCAAGTCTTTGTATGGACCTATGCTTTTATTTCTCTTGGATAAACATTCTAGAATGGAATGCCTGAATCATACGGTAAGTATATACTTGACTTCTTAAGGAACTGCCAAACTGCTTTCCAAAGTTCTTGTCTTATTTTACGATTCCACTAGCAGTGTTCCAGTTCCTCCACATCCTCACCAACACTTGATGTGGTCAGTTCTTTCAATTTTAGCTATGCAAACAGCTGTTCAATGGTAGGCCAATGTGGGTTTAATTTACATTTCACTAATGACTGATGACGTTGAATGTCTTTTCATGGGCTTATTTGCCATGCATGTGCCTTTGCCTGTTTTTTTTTTTTTTATGAGTTATTTTCTTATTATTGAGTTTTGACATCTCCCTTTACAAATCTGGATACCAGTCCTTTATCAGATACATGATTTGTATATACTTTCTCTTAGTTTTTGCCTTGTCTTTTCATTCTGATTTTGAAGAGCAGATGTTTTTCATTTTGGTGAAATCTATTTTGTCAATTTGTTTTATTATCAATTGTACTTTGTGCCTTGTATATAAGAAATCTTCAGAAATCACAAAGTTTTTTTTCCTGTATTTTCTACATATATAGTTTTATGTTTTACATTTAAGTCTATGATTCATTTTGAGTTAATTTTTTTATTTGGCACATGTTAGAGGCAAGGACCCTCAACACCCCTATGACTTGTCCTATGCATGGGCCTCGCCCTGGAAAATTCCTAGGACAAAAACAGCACCCCACCCTCCAGCTATAGCTCCGAGAAGAATACATTCCATGGTGTGCTGACCGCGAAATGCTCCAGGGTGTGCTAACTGCAATTGTTCCCGACCACCTGCCAGGTTGAGGTTGGATAATCAGTCACAAACAACCTCGATACCTATAAGATACTGATTGGGGCTGATTAGCCCAAACCCAAGACTCACTGTCACCCCACTGCATTTTTTGTTTATACTTCCTTGTTTCTGTATGCTTATAAAACCTACTAAGAATCTAAGTAAAGTAGACCTTGACAACCCTTTGCTTGGTCTCGTTCCTTTCTCTCGCCCATCTCTTTCAGGCACGGTCCCCCTTGGCCCCACGAGTAACAGAAGGTCCCACGGGCCCGGACAGGCACAAACTACTGTTTCTGGTCCTCTTCATTCCTGGTGTATATAATAGATTCATTTGTCCATGTGCTTAAAGGATTTTTTTTGCTTTGTTAACAAACCATTTCTTCTAGTGTGGGTCTGCTGGTGATAGATTCTTCTAGCGTTTAATGCCTGAAACATCTTTATTTAACTTTTTTTGGGGGAAAGATATTATCCCTAGGTATAGAATTCCAGTTGACAACTTTTCCTTTCAGTGCTTTAAAGCGGTTGCTCCATTGCCTTCTTACGTGTACTGTGTAAGACGAGCCATGTGCTAACTTTACTTTGGCTCCTTTGTTCATATTGTGCTTTCTCTTGTTGCTTTTATGGTTCTCTCTTTATCACTGGTTTTGAACAGTTTGATTATGTGGTGTGATAGTCCTCATATTTCTTTTGCATATAATTCATTGTGCTTCCTGGATTTGTGGGTGTACAGTTTTCATGAAATTTGGAAAAATTTTAGCCAGTATTTCTTAAAATTATTTTTCTGTCCCTTCCCCCATCCAAATTTGATGACTCCAATTACACATATATTAGGCTGCTTGAAGTTGATATGCAGCTCAATGGTGCTCTGCTCTTTTCTCTAAAATTATCATCCCTCTCTATGTGTCCTGTGGGTAGTTCTTATTGCTATGTCTTCAAGTTTCTTCTGCAATATCTGATCTCCTATTTAATCTAGGCAATGTATTTTTCATCTCAGACATTTTAGTTTTCATCTTTAGAATAAAGATACAGCTATAGTAACTATTTCAATTTCCTTATCTGCTAATTCTAACATCTGTTTCAGTTTCAAATTGGTTTTGATTGATTGATTTGTCTTATGATGGGTCACAGTTCTTCTTTTGAATACTTGCCAATTTTCGATTGGGTGCCATTGTGGCTGGACATGGAAATCACCTCCAATCATTTCTTCACTTGAATCTTTGGACCAACAGCTCAGAGTTTGGAATCTAGTAGTCAGAATGTCGAACCCAGTCTGTGGATATGTTTTACTTGGCCAGCACAGTGTTTTAAAAAAGATCTCAGATGTTTTTCACACTTAAAAATCCAGAGATATCATGGATTCTCTTAAACATTTTTTAAAAATCAGGAAATCTGGTTGCCACTCTTGCTGGGAGCAAATAGCTGGAGAGTGACCACTCTTTTTAGACACTGCTGGAGTTCAAATGTATTCCTCTTAGTTCATGTGTTGGAAACTTAATTTATAATGCAACAGTGTAGAGATTAAGAAGTGATTTTTAAGAGGTGATTAGGTCATGAAGGCTCTGCTCTCATGAGTGGATTAATGTTATCTTGGAAATGGGTTTCTTATAAAAGGATACATTAATCCTTTTCTCTCTCTCTTGTCCATGTGATGCCTTCCTTCTTATTATGACACAACAGTAAGGCCCTCACCAGATGCAGCCTCTTGATCTTGGACTTCCCAGTCTCTAGAACCATGAACCAAATAAATTTCTATTTGTTATACATTACCCAGTCTGTGGTATTCTATTATAGCAGTACAAAACTAAGACAGCTGGAGTATGAGCTTTCCACATCCCCTTCATATTTAGATCCCCTAATAGTCTCCTGTAGGCATTTGAGTTTGAGTACTCTATTGTCTAAGATCAGTTTTCCAGGGGCAGACTCTGAGACATGTATCAGTATGAAAGTGATTTTTTGACAAAGTGCTCCTGGGAGAAACTTGAAAGGGACTGGGACATGCAGGAAAGAGAAGGGGAAGGATTCCAGCAAGCATGGGATTCCGCTTAAAGACTCACGGAGGGCAAGTGTTGCCTCAATCCTGCAGAGGAATGGCGGAATGCAAGTTATGCCTCAGAGTCTGTCCCGATCAGGCACAAGGGAGCTGAACTTTCATACTTCCTCCCCGTCAGTCAGACAGTACCCCCTACACCTGGCAAGGTTGACAAAACAGGAAGGACAACAGGATTACTGTCTGCCTTGCTGGTTCTATTCTCTTCCGGCTGCACCTGGGCGGGCTGTGCAGGGACACCTGGGAGCCTCCCATGGTCCTGGCTGGGATGAAGGACTACTGATGTCACCTCCTGCATTCCCTAACTTTGAGGAGAGATTACCCAGATTTAGCATCATTTTCATCCCCAGGACTCTCTAGGGAAGGGAACCTCATAGGCTCGTAGTCATTCATTCATTCACTCACTCACGCACCATTCATTCACCCACCAGCATTCATTGAGCCAAGCGGCACTGTTTGATTGAGAATACTTTAAGTCATTTATACGCCAGTGTCTTATCACCATTTCCCACTTCTAGGCAGTCTGCCGTCCTTGCTCCGAATTCCCTCAAGTGCCGCAACCGGAGGATTCAGGCCTACGTCCTTCCAATCTGTGTCTGGGGGAGAGCAGTTTTGTGTCTTCATCTATGAAGGAGCCCTGTGCTCGGGCACCTTTCCTCTGACTTGCTGGGTCTCTGGGTCTTCAGTGTCCCCCTTGTGACCTGAGGCCACCAGGCAGGAGACAAGGGACTGAGCTCAGGTTATCAAGGGTGCCTGGGAGGCAGCAAGCATAGGGAAATAAAGACACAAAAAGCCCCTAGCTAGACCTCTCTGGCCTCCTCATAGCCTGGTGAGGAGCGTAAACAGCACATCTTCCCTGGGGACCCAGAGCTACAGAGGAACGGGCTGGATGGGGCCAAAGGGATCGGCTTGGCTGGGCGTGGGGCGGGGAGTGGTCGTGGTGACGCTCTGGGCCTGCTGTGAACCAGGGAACTGGAGGAGAAAACAAGTCAGAGGGGAGGAAGGGAGGAAGCAAGAAAGAGAGAGAGGGGGAAAGAGGAGGAGAGAGAAAAGCCATGGATGGGGGGAGAAAGAGACAGAGAGAAAGAAATCAGGAGAAAGAAAAGAGAAAGAGCAAAGGGGAAAGAGAGAGAAGAGAAAGAGGAAGTGTGTGTGTGTGTGTGTGTGTGTGTGTGTGTGTGTGTGTGTGTATGTGTATGTGTGTGTGTGTTGGGGGGATTGCTGCCCAGGGGTGCCCTGGTTTGGAAATTCTAGGGGGGTTGAAATTCTGGAGTGCGGTTAAATGGCCTCAGGGTCCCAAGAAGCTAACGGCAGGCCGGTGCCAGGCCATAATAACAGCCTCTCTGTGGCCATAACCCGCTCTGGCCTCTGGGCTCCCGGGAACACTCAATTCACACAAGCACAAACTGCAGCCCTGCTTCGGGCCTCGCAGCCTAATAGCTACCGTCGCGATTTCGCTGCACCCACAAGCATCACGGGCAATTAAGAAAGCCGTCCATTGCCATGTGGGCTGCCACTTACGGGTCGGTCGGAGCCTGGGGCTCCTCCAGGCCAGTCAGCCCTCTGATGAGACACAAATGATCGGGGGAGGAGTGTTGTTTCCCCCGGGAGGAGGACCCCTGCCATTAGCTGGCAGATCCCAAAGGGAGGCAAACAAAAGCTGCTGTGGGCAGCGGAGAGGGAGGAGGGCACGAGGGCAGGCGGGGGGCCCTGCTTGCACACGCACGCACACCCACACAACCCCACCTACCCAGACCACAGACACGTTGGAGCAAAACACGTGTGGAGTGTTCCTGCACTCACATGCACACACACGCACACGCACACACACACACACACACACACACACACACACACACACACACACACAGGCATGAGGACTTTATGCCTATGCCGGCTAACAGTGTGCACATTCATGGGCTCACACAGGCGCATGCACCAAGTGTGTGTATTATAGAGATAGTTATGTATGTAAACTCACTGGCTGCATTCTCACAAATGCAAATGTGTATACCCATGCACATGGATTAAAGCCCGGATACACCCAGGTGCAAACACACAGACACACACACAAACACACCCTTATCTTTTCATCCAAAATCCAAAAGCAAGGCAGTTCCAAAGACCTTTAAAACATGCATACTCTAGGCTTCAGACTTCTTCCAGAGCCACAAACAAGAATGGATTTGGGGACCGGGACTGATGAAGTTGTCCAGCAGAAGATAGAAAAGAGTTGGAAGAGAGCTGCCCTTTTTTTGTTCTGCTTTGAGCCGTGGCCAAGGCCATTTAGGTGGTTGAAAAATAATTGCTCGTGGACGGCATCATTCCAGGGCCCTGCCACCGGCCACTTGACCCTGTTCCTGTCCTAAGCTTATGATTTTTAGGCTCTCAGGAAAGGAAATTTCAAAATATTCCTGAAAATGTGCAAACAGCATTCACACTCCTCGTGTCCATGAAGCTCCTCCTGTTTGCTACCCCGCCGAGCAGCAGGGGACTGCATCGAATGGGTAGAGGGTTGTGTACTGCAACTTGATTTTCTCATTTTTGGAATTGAATTTAGAAGTGTTTTCATCCTTTTCTGAGGTTTGGGATTTTTCCTTTCTCACTGCCTCCCTCACCCCTATTTCCCGCACTGTTATTAGGGAGAGAAAATTGGAGAGCGAGTCCATCTTGAGCACATGTCCCAGAATAACTGTGCTGTGACACACGGGGTGTGAGAGCGAAAAACAGGAAGCCACGCTGCAAGGGCTCGTTCGAAACTGGCAAACTCTGCAGCAAAGTCTTCAGCCAGAAAATCCACAGATGGCAGCCATCTCCCACAACACCACTTCCCTCTGCGTCTGGCTCCCAACGGACGCTGCGATAGGTCCGATCTGCCTCCACGTGGCAAAGGCTGGGACCAGCAGCCTCTGACCACCTTCCACCACCGTGGCCCACGGGGCCCGGGCTCCACTTGGAGCCTGCCAGGGACATTTGTTTTGCAGGCTTTTTGGTAGTTTAGATTTGGGTCAGAAGTAGCTTCAAGCAGCCTGATTGACTTAAGCATTTTCATTGCACTTTTAGCACCCTCCTCACCTCGATCTTTCCACCTCTCTAAATTTTCAATAAAATGTGCTGGAAAGATTGCAGTACTGGAGCGCAGGCTGTAAGAGCGCAGTGGTGAGTGGACAAGATGTTACTGAAGGATGCTGACACCGTCTGCAAGGCTCCTGCAGCTCCTGGGCTGGCACTAAGAGTGGGAAAGAAATGGCAAAGGATGCCTTGGGGTGTGGCATCCTCTACACCCCAAGGGTGTGGCTCCTCTACGACAGGAGCTAGTCTGCGGGATTTCCCCAGGAACCATTCTGCTGCTTAGACGCAATGATAAGTATTTCAGTATTTAAAGGGCTGTCCTCACAGACAAGGAATCAGGATTATTCTGTATAGCTGTAGAGGGCTATTATGGGGTGCATTAGTTTATTTTCTCTGCATTAACAAAACAGTGAAAACTTAGTGACTTAAAACAGCAATCATTTATTTGGCTCATAAGGCTGAGAGTCAGCAATTTGGGCTGGGCTCAGCTGGATGGTTCTGCTCACCCAGGCCAGGCGTGGCTGATCTCTGCTGGGGCTCATTCATGAATCTGCCATCAGCTGGCAGCTTGGCTGTGGCCTCTCTGGTCTAGGAAGACCTGAGCTGGGATGACTCAGCTCTCCTCCGCATTTGTTCATCCTCCAGCAGATTATACTGATCTTGTTCTCATGCTGGTGACAGGGCTCAGAGAGAGAGATCCCTTGAAGCCTAGGCCCAGAAATGCATGGCATCACTGTTGGTCAAAGCAAGTCATAAGATCAGTCTTGCAAAATCCCATGTAAAGGGCGTGGATGCAAGGAGAAGTGAAGGAGGGTGGCCACTTTTACAATCTACCACATGGGGGGAAGATTTCAACCTAATATATGAAGCACTTTCTAATGAGTTGAGCTGCTCAGGTGTGGGACAGTCAGATTTGCCTGCCATAGGCCTGCTCTGGAGGAAGGACACCTGTCAGGTGATCAGAATGGGACCACCCGGACTTCAAAAGACCTTCCAACCCCGAGTGTTTATTTACTGGGAATTTATTTTCAACAATTCAGAGTTGAAGATTTTGATAATTAAAGAATTGGAAGAATTAGAATAATTTCCCAAAGCCTTGCTCACCCCAATCTTGGCCACATCCCCTCATCTCCCCCTCCTGCATGCTGACCAGGTTCCTCTCTTTCCCATTCCCCCACGCCCCCGTACTGCAACCCCAGGCCTGGCCTTGCCCACTTCTACCTGTAATCACATCCACCCACCTGTGCTCTGTGTTTGGTTGGGTTTGGGGAGCAGAAGACAAAGGATAGAGCACACCCCAAAAGACAAAGGCTGCTGGACTCCGAATTTATATTATAGTCTCTAAAGAATGATGTGTGTTGGAGAAGAAAAAGGAAACAGCATGAGCATACTTTTCAAAGAAACGCACACGTGCAGAGAGTGGAAAATAAAAGAAGCCAACAGCCCAAACTGAGGTTGGTTCTGAAGGAGGGAGATGTAAACTTGAGCCCCAGAGCTGGAGCCAAGACAGGAAGTGGGCTTGGCCCGCACGAGGTGCATATGCTGCCTGGAAAACCACCCCGAGCCCGGCTCCCTCTCTTCCTAATTCCCCTTGGCTTCCAGCCCCTTCTGACCCTGGGGACAATGCGGCTCTGTGCTGAGACTGTGCCTTTTGTGATGGCCGGAGAGAGGAAGAAAGCAGAAGCCGGTCTGGGCATCTGGGTGTGTGAATCACCGCGTCACATGGCCAGGCCGGCTGCAGCAGCTCCCCGGGTCTGCACAAGGGCACTCGGGGAGCGTGGCCCGAGCCCATGCCTGGAGGCTGGTCAGACAGCTGCAGGGTGCCCTGCTCTGAACCCCACAGCCAGGGACAGGATGCAGGAGGGGGAGAGTCTGGTACAGTGAGGGCCTTTGAGGACACTCTCATGGGGCAGCCTCTGGGGCCCTGACATCTCCCTCCTAATCCCAGATCAGTTGTGGATCTGAGTCTGATGCTCTGAAAAGTCAGAGTCCCGGTTCATCCCTGAGACCTGCAGGGCCCTGGCTCATCCCTTCACTCAGGCAGGGCACACTGCCCCAGCTTGGGGGCTTTCCCCAAGGACTAAAATATGTCCAGAGTGTGAAGAAATCACCTTATTCTGGAGCAGAGAGGATTCAGCAAGTCGGACACGAGCCAGAGCTGTTCTGTTTTCTAGAACCTTCTAAATCCTGGCTTCCGAGTGAGAAGTGAGAGACCTTAAGGCTGGCTCCTCAGAGGGCAGGTTGGAAAATGGCCGGCATCAGGATGGGAGGAAGATGAGGCCAGGCACCGAAGGAGCCCTGCATTGTTTGAAGACAGAACAGATTGCTGGGGGTGGGGCAGTCCTCGCCCCTGTTTCCACCTGGAGAGGGTGTGGCCTGCGTGGACGCAGGGGGATGGGTCCCATGACTCCGGCAGTCTGTAGCAGCCTGAGCCAGCCCGGCAGAGGTGCCTTCTCCCAGGAGTCCTGCAGAGGGCAGTGTGGGACTGCGGCCAGACTTTGCTGCCTCATCAACTTTTCTTCCCACTCCACCGCCCTAGTCCTAATCTTTGAAAACCAAAGCTGCTTAGACACAACCTGAGCACTGCTTGAATGACATGGATGTAGCCTGGTGCTCTGGGCCCCGTTTGCTGAGAGAACCCCCAGCCTTGGATCTGCTCAGGGAGCTTGCTGAACTCTACCTCTGCCGGCTCCCAGAGCTTTGGGGCAGAATTTGGTTGTACACAGGTAGAGCCTTACAGTTTTCAAAACACATTCGCATCTGCTCCTTTAAACTGTTCTGAGAGGTAGATGGGGTGCTCCTTTTATGAGAGAACTGAGACCTAGGGAGATGGGAAGTGCTAGCCTATGGGGGCCCAACTGGTGTGCAGCAGAGACTAGTGGGGGACCCAGGTCTTCTAACCCTCACTCCAGTGCTCACCCTTAGTGATGATCCTGAAATCCAGCCAGCGTCACTCCCCACCTCCTAACAGACCTCCCCTCTCTTCATAGTTCTGTTTTCCCCCACGTGAGAGGGGCGAAGGTGCCTCCACTCGTCTACCCCATCCTATGCTCCTTGCTCGTAAATTGCATAACCTTAGGTGAGTCGCTCCCCCTCTGTGGCATTTGCTTTTTCCAGGAGGAATGAGTGTGTTGGGTCAGATGGTCTCCAGGGTGGCTTGGAACCTTGGCCTTCCATGGGACTGTGTTTTTTGGGCTGTGTCCCCAGTCACAAGTTCCCTGATCACATTGAGGAATAAAACCTGTGGAAGGGTGGTAAGGTGCTGACCTGCGTGAATTCTGAGTCCGACGACATTCTTTACATTTCAACTGGTTGTTTTCATGTGGTAGATGCAGCCTTGCTCCTCAGGGTTTAGGAGAGTCAGATCAAGCGGGATGCCCTCATGTGGACAAATGACATGGACAGGGGCGTCAGTGAACACAAGTGACAACAACTGTGCCCAGCAGAGCTCCACACTGGGCAGCTCGCTGTCGGATGCTGGGGGTGACAGTACGTTCCTTCAGGGGTCTTGCTCGCTCCGCTCAGGCTCCAGAGGCCATTTATAGCCCCCGAGGTTTGGAGGTGGCACAAGCCCCGTGTCTGTGCTCAACACTCACCTCAGCATACCTGCTCTTCTCCAAGAGGAGGATGTAGGAGAAATGAAGAGGCAACCCCCCAAACACACCCACTGCCAAACTGCCAAACCTGCAAGATATACTTGGGGTGTCTGGGATGGGAGGAGTGGAAGGACAGAGCCCCACAGAGAGAGCCTTAATGTTAGAATTCCTTTTGAATGTCATCAGCCATCATTCACTGAGGACTACGTATGTGCCAGGCGTTATGTACCTCCAACCAAGTGAAACAACTAATATTCTCATTTTGCAGATGAAGAAATTGAGGCCCAGAGAATTTGTATAACTAGTCTAAGATCACACAGCTCAACAGAGCTAGAGTTGGGGCTGCAAAGCACACACCCTTGATCCCTCCTCTAAGCTGTGTCCATCCTCCTGGGATTGGATCGTCTTCCCTGTTCTTTGCCTAGGACATAGGACATGCCACCTTGTAAGTATGAGTGTATTAAGCAGAGCAGGGGGTGCTGGTGGTAAATTCCTAAGATGAGAGAGGTGAGGCCTGGAAAAAGTCAATGACTTGCTCAAGGCTCCACACCTCGTTGGTGACTAGCCTAGAACAGGAATCCAGGTCTCCTAACTCCTGGTTATGGTGGCCTGTTCACCATGCCAAGGCCTCCAGGAAGAGAGCCCAGAGTTGGCCAGAGGACCCAAGGACCCTGGCTTCCCAGCCATAGGGGTCTTGGCCTGTGGGTACTTTGAACTACTGGGGGTTCCATGCAAATCTTTGCTCAGGTGCCCTGCCCTGCTCTCTGCCAGGAATGGCCCGGGATCTCAGTTCTAATGCAGGGTCAGAGGGGAGATTCTGTGGGATTCATCCCAGGGACTTAGAGCCTGGTGTGGGGAGACAGGGACATCCCATAGAAAGCATAGCTGTGCACCGTGTCAGGGCTGAGAGTCTGGGGACAGAGCAAAGCTTTATGCTGCAAACAGAGCTGCCACCAAGCCATTGTTGAAGCCCTGCTGTCCCGGGGCAGCTGGAGACAAGGAGCCGCCATGGCAGGGAGCCTCTGGTGAGGGTTTAATGTCATTTGCATGGCTCTCATATCACACAGGCATGGAGTGGCTTAGATTTCTGAGAAACCATTCTACCCAGTCTGGATAGCTTAAGGGAAGCCTTTTCTGGAGGCAGGGATCCAGACATATGATTTTGAGAGAATTTCTTTCTATCTTAGTTTTTTTTCCTTGCTCTAGTTTTGCTTTTCTGTTTAAATGCCTGTAAGGTAAAACTTCAACTATTTACCTTGACAATAAGGCTACCTCTTAGCTCATCTCTGCTACTCCCTTCCTCTGGCCCTGTCCTTTCTCTTGTTTCTATTTCCTAACCCCATTGAACAGATGTGTCATCTTGAGCCAGTCTCTTGCATTAGAGGCTGTCATTGCTAGAGCATGAGCCACCAATAGACCTGAGTTCGAATCCCAGTGGGTAGGTTCCAGCTGGATGTGTGAGCTTGGGCAAATCATACAATCTTTCTGAACCTTGATTTCCTCCCTTGTGACATGGGGATGATGATATCTAACTCTCCTAGGTGTTGTGGGGATGTGTGAATGAGGGCCTGTAAGTTCTTAGAACAGTAGAGAGTCTCAGAATCTGCTGGAATGAGGCAGTTTGATGAGTGAGAAAAAGAGAAACTACTGCACGTGGAGAAGATGAGATTTCTGAGGTGGGTTTTAGTCGCAAAGGAGTTGAGTTCCTGCAACTTGACGTGTGAATCTATAGACTAGCAGAGATGGCCTTGGCACATCTGTGGTTAATGCCTGTCCTAGAATGGGAGTTTGAGTGCATGGTGACAATGGCAGTTGGTGTGACAATGTGGGGTAAAGGATGTGCCTGAGAAGTTTCCCCAGAGTGGAGGATTCGGTGCAATTCAAGCCCCCGAGGTGGCAGGAAGCTAGAAGACAAGATGGAGGTGGCATAAGAAAGGCCTGGTGGGCTGGAAGATGGAGCCGTGTGGCCTTTGACCCTGTGCGAGTAGAGCAGTGTTTAATGGTCTTTTAAAGGAACGTCAAGCAGGTGGAGGAGGCTGGGAGCTGCAGTGCGTGGAAGCTCCCTCCGGGGAAGGCTTTGGCTGAAGGGAGAGAGAGAATTCAGCAGCGTCCAGGGAGGGTGGGGTGGGCAAGGGCGTGCGGGATAACAGGATTCTACCAGCTTCTGCTTATGAGCGCTCCCCAACCTTGCAGAGCTTCTCCAAATGGCTTATTTGTTTAAGTTTTCATTGCTTTGATGTTTCAGACAGCAGCCCTGAAACCAGCATACCAGACCCTACTCGGCCTCCACAAACGCCGAGCGCCAGATGATTTGTGTCTGGATGCCACGCCCCCCGCCCCCACTTCCTGCTGCCAGGGCGGAAGGGTAACCGGAAACGCCGGAGGGTCCTCTCCGGAAGTGAGCACCGTGGGTGCGGCAGGGGCGGTGGGGGCTGTTGGCGACGCGTGCACCAGCTCCCCTGCGCCCAGCACATCTGGTGGCCATGACCTTCTCACAGCCTCCGGGCGTGGCTGCTATGGAGAGGAGGAGACGCAGTGACTGGTGTCTCGCGTTAGCATCCTGTGTCCCTGTGTGATCTTCGCCATTTCTAAGAACTCATACGAAGCCATGTGGGCCTGGGATGGGTTTGCCCAGGAAGATGAAGACTGGGCGTTATTCATTTAGGTTTGATTTATCTAGTGGGGATTGATTTCTTAACACCTCTCAGAAGTCCCGTAAGCATTGGAGTCCCGTTACCCTGTGAAGGAGGCACATGGAACCCTTCTCTTGTGCCTAGGACTCCAAGGAGACTTTGCGTGTTGTCATCCCACTACTGTTTTCTTCCTTATCTGGTAAAGCAGGGAGAGTTTGGCCACCTCTGGGCACTTGTCTGGGCCTCTGCTCAAACTGTAGTATTACTGCTTACTTCTACCTACCAGGTAGAACCCTACCAGGTAGCAGCCTTGTAAAGGTTGTGGTGGGATTGGAATTCCAGGATGTAGATTCAAGTGCTGGCTTTGCCACAGCGTTCAGCTCATTCATCCATCGAAGTAGGAAAAATAATAAAATCTACTTCGAAAGTTTGTTGTGAGAATTGAAAGAGATTATGCATGTGAAATGTAAAAGGAAGGAAACCAAGGGCACAGATGGAGCTCTTTGAAAAATGTGTCATTTTTTCCACCTGGGCCCCGTGGGTCTTCTGTATTTTGGGTTTGGAATCTCAATCTGAGAATCTCCCATGTTTTTCTTGGGTGGTTTTCTGCGGACCAAGCAAACACAACCCTGCTCATGTGTACACCACTCGTAAATTATACACACACATCACGTGAATTGGAAACATCCAACTTAAAAATGGGTGTTATAAGACTAACCAGTGGCACAGGTCCTTGTACCACTTTGGATCTCACTGAAAGAATTCCTGGTCCAAAGGCATCTGAAATTGACCCAAAGTCGGCTTCTAATGCCTCCTTTTCTTGCCTGGGGGATGGCAGGGAGGGAGATTTTTGGTATTTTTAGAAGATTACTTCTAATTCTTGTTTATTTACTGCGGTGGACTCTCTACTCTGCCTCCTTCCTACTCTTTTTTTCTATTAACTGACAATGATTAAGTTTTATCTTATCTCATAAATACAACCAAAAGAAAAGGAATTCTTATGTTACTGTTATCAAAGTCAATGAAAAAGATATCAAGTAAACAGGCACTCAGGGCTTGGTGAAAGTATAATTTGATCTAAACCTACTGAGAGGCAATTTGGCAGATATGTCAAAAAATTAGTAAATATTATATAGTAATTTCATATGTAGGAATATATCCTAAAGAAATGACCAGGCAAATTCACGTAGTTGTATATGCAAGATAGAGAGTATATTATGGTGTTGTTTGTAATACCAAATACTGGAAACAGTAAATATTCAATTACAGAGATTTGTTGAATAGGCGATGGTGTATCCATGTGAGGATATGCTATATTGCCATTTAAAGTAATAACCTAGATTAGATGTTATTGATATAATTGAAAGAAAAAAGTGTTACAAATATGTGTGATTCCATTTTTTATAAAAACAAAGCATTAATAAGTGCATGGAAAAAATCTGGATTATATGCACGTCATATGGGAGGGGGAATTGAGGGAAATTTTAAAAAAGCTTTTCCATTTAATTGAATTTTGATTTCTTTCCTACAACGAACAGATATTGCTTTGTTAACAAGGAAATCCCACATATTTTAAATAGAATCAAGACTGTTAACTTTGACTTAAGAAGTACTCAGAAGACATTTCCATCAGAATTTCAAAGTCTCTCTTACTCTCTCCCTTGTTAAATGGAATTTACTTCCCAAGATTCTAGAAATGTAAAAACCGAACAAACAATTATTTCTTAAGCAATATTATTAATTAACCCTGTGCTGAATTGCTAATGTTGCCAATGGTATTATTGTCTACTATTTTTTGTTGGCTGCATTTCTACTCCATTTGGGCCAAAGGGAAGTTGAAGAGGGCTTCTTAGTCCTGTTTTCATTTTTGTATGACTGTCCTCTCCAGCTGCAGCTTTGGAGAGGAAACAAATACTGAAACTCCATCAGGGAGGCAGCTGTATGTGTCCCGTTCAGTCTGGCTGGAAGGACTCGCTCTTGGAAACTGACCGAAGGGCAGAAGCTCATTTCCTGTCCCTTGGCGGCCTGCCAGCCTTGCCACCCTGTCTCCACTTCCTTGGCTCCCTCTGAGCCCTGTTCTTGGAGGCTTTTGGAATTGGGTTTGGGGCACCTGTAGCATAGCTCTCTCTCCCAAAGGGGGTTTAACTTGTCCCTGAGAAATGAGTCAGCACACAGAGCCTGGAGCTGTGAGACTCTTCCGTCCTGGGATCTGGAATCTTCTGGACAGCTCAGAAAGGCTTGTTTTGGTGAGTGAAGAAGGCACAAGGTGCAGGATGGGGCATTTCACTTTCCGGCTTGGTTAGGCATGTTTGCCAGAGCAGGCAGAGCTGTCTTGTTAAAAACAGGAAGATGCACTGGGGAGGAGTTTCCATGCTGGAATGAGAGTGTAGCCTGCTCTCCAGCTATCCTGGCCCACACCATTGTGTAAGTCCGTTATCTGAGCACTGTTGACACTCTGGGTTTCATCTGGGGCTTGTCTGTGCAGGAGGTGAGGAGGAGGATGGGGCAGTAAGCTGAGAGATTGGGGTGAGGAATTCGAACGATTAGGGCAAGCAAACACAGCATAAGATAAAACTGGAGATGGAGTGCAGTGGACCATACTCAGTTCTCCAAACTGCTAAAGATTGACTGAGACCCGGGGAAAGACTGCCGGTGGTGGGGAGGTTCCTAACCCTGGTTGTCCATCTGCTGAAGAGAGCAGAATAAGATGCCAAGAAGAAATCCCTGTCTCTAAAAGTCATGAGACTTTGCAATCAGTGTCTGATGGAATTCTATCTCTCAGGTTTTTTTTTTTTTAATTGGGAAGAGGAAAGATTCCCTCCTGGCAAGGCTAGTTTCTTTGTCACCCTGCAAAGAGGTAGAGGTTTAATGAAAAGACACAGGACAGAGAACACTAGTTGCCATGTTGGCTGCCTGTCATCCCAACCTCTTCTATCCTAGAAGAATCCACCACTGTTTGAGTCTAGGGGATGGAAAGCAGTCTCTCTCTCCCTTTCCTACAGAGGAAGCTCGAAGGTCAGACTCCTATTCTCCTGGAATCTTGGAGGTGAGGTTATAGCCATGTGACTCAAAACAGTTCTATCAAATGTCCCAACTAGAGGACTTTGAGTCTCAAGAAGTTTGACAGAAGGAATCTGGGGTAGTGTAGGACTCAAACTGCTGGTGGTAACACCCAGGATCCAGGGTCTGATGGTAGTGATGCAGATGCTGGTAGAGGTGGTGTCCCAGGTCAAGTGGCAGTGGGAGTGACACCCTAACCAGGTGGTTTCTGGGGCATGAAACCACCATGGCTGCTCTCCCTTAAGAGTGGGGTTTTCCATACTTCATATTGATTCTGTGAACTACCCAATGTTGTTCCATTAAATTCCTTTTCTGAACAAGAAATGAACAGAATGACCTTTAGTTGGTTTCTATTATTTGTAACCAGGCCCCCTACTAAGATGACCCTGAAAGTCTTAATCTGTTTGGGCACATAAACTTGACTTACCGAATGAAAATATATCTTAATGATTATTTGCTTTCCTTCTAGATGTCCTCCCGGGGAGAACTTATCATGGAAAGCTCTGATTCTACCCTGTCTTCCAGTGTGTACGGTAGGCTTTAGAGGCTAGATGTTAGGAATGTTTTAGTGGTGGAAGATGTCTTTATGTAATAGGAATGGGCTCATCTTAACTTGTTATCGTTACTGACCCCACTCCAAACAGGAATTCATAGAAATTGGCCATGTGCCAATCAGAGTCCCTGACTTCACCTAGCATGCAGCAAAAAGGTAATTCAACCAAAGAGATACATTAGCTTCCACTTTTTTTGGATAATAATATCTTATATTTGTGCAATGCCTTTGGCTTTAAAGACCTCTGTCTAGTCTAATCTCTCATCTGATCAGGGAGGGAGGTGAGAATGGACTAGTCGTTGTTATTAACCTCTCTGAGTCTCAGTTTCTTCATCTATATAATGGGACTGGGTGTGAGAGACCAGGTCTTGTATGTAAGCTCTGTTCTTTATCCTGCTTGGCCACAGTCAGTACGGGGCATACATATTCTGTATCTACCAAGCTAGAAATCCAAGGAAAATTACACTGGAAGAAATTGAATGGATGCACTTTCTCAGAAAGTGGTACGCTCAATTCTCCTGGCTGTAGGGAGGAGAAGACAACCAGAATTGATGCCACAGAGCATGGCTGTAGCTCCTGCTTTCTCCTGCCTTCTTCATCCCCTCCTTTAATCCAGTCTGTTCGCAAACCTGCTCCCTCTCAACTGTGTCCACTGCTGTCTTCCTCACCACTCTAGTCCCAACACCTAGAGCCATCCTTGGCACACTTTGTTATCGAACAAGATACTTAACCTTTCTTCTCCCTGCTCTTGCTAGAGTTGCTGATGAACTTGGCATTGGGAAAGAGGTGCATGGAGGGTATGGGGATGGAAGAAAGCATGTCTTTGGAGCAGACTGGCCTTGCTTAACAGCGCAGATGGACTTCTTTCTCAGTGTACCGGAGGCAAATGACTTAGGATATAGCTGGAGCTTTTGTGGTTTTAAGTGACAGAATCCCAGCTCAGAGGGGCTTAAGAACCAAAGGGAATTTGTTGGATCACGTGTCCAGGATTGATGAGGTAGAGCTCGCATTGAGCTTGTCTGATTCTGGGATATCAACACTCTCATTAGCCTGCTTTTTTCAGTTCTGTGGTTTTCGTTTTTGGTCAAAAGGTCATCCTCAATGGTCTGAGAGCTTGTCCACGCATGTGATTCTCACATCTGGGCCTTCTTTCAAGTGTTCCCTGCATTCTCCTATTGACTGGGACCTCTTTTCCATCTTGAGCCTATCAGGGGACTTCAGGGGACCAGGGTCTCTGAGAACCTGATCCTGGAGAGAGAGACATGGTGCTCCCTGAACTCTGCCTAACCTCTTTCCACCATCTGCAAAACATGCCATTTCACCTGTGTCAACTCCAAATAACCTGACAGAAGAGCAGAGCTTGACTTCTAACATGGTGATTGGAAACAGAGAAAGAGTTAGGGAAGAGGGAGGCAGCTGATTTGGGAGAAATCCCCAGCTTCCAGGCCAGCTTGTTGACCACGGTGGTATCTAAGGCTGGGATCTGGAGACAACACTCTCCTGTTCAGATTCCCTGAGCAGGAGCAAAGTGACCTGGGCCTTGTCTCCCCAAGCCCCCCACACAAGCGGTTTCCATCAAGTTTTGTAATGTGAGAGCCTCACTGGAGGCCAAGGTCTTCATGCCTGGCTGTAAGTTGTTGAGACGCCGTTTCCAATCTTTTTAGCAAATGGATTGGCTTCCAGATTGACAGCCTTGGAAACCGGACTCCTCTGTTTGTCCCACAAACAGGTATCGCCTGCGAGCTGCAAGCGGAGGCAGAACATGGTGTTCAAGGCCAACTCCTGATTCTCCACGGTTTGGGGTGGGCGTGGGAGGGTGAGGGAACATTTGGAGTGCCAGAGAAATGATGTCTATAAACAAATATTAATAATGAGTATGCAAAATCAGCCACCTGCGCTAATTTCCTCCTTAAAAGATGTTTCTAAAGTTAAGTAGCTGAAAAGTGACATTTGAATGATTTCAGTTCTAAAGCGTATGTCACTCTGAGGCTGCCCTCCAAGGATGGAGTTGATGAAGAGCAAAGAACCTGTTTACGCCCCTATTCAGACCATAGGAACAGAGAGGGGGAGCTCACTCTCATAACTCCAACCCTCACCCTTCTTCCCGGCCGTACATCTGAGAATCTGGTGAAGTGAGTGCTGGGATTTAATCCTTATGGAAAGAAGGAAGACAATAATAATAAAAGTAGCTACAGTTTATTAAGTGCCTACTATGTGTCAGATACTTTATATGTATAATTTTTAATTCCCAAAATAATCTTGTTAGGGAATGTTTCTACCCTCGTTTTATAGACAGAAGAGTCTGGACATGGAGTCTAGGAGAAGTGATCACTTGCCCAAGTTTCCATGACTTGGACATGCTGTGGCTGAGATCCGAGTCCAGTGTGCTTTCCATATGGTGCTCCAGGAAGACTCTTGCTCTCCCATCTGTCCCCAGGTCCAGCACAGGTCAGGGCCAGGGAGAAGACATGTCCTCTGCTCACTGAGCTCTTGGCTCCTTCATGGCACTGGCTAGATCCCATTGTCCTTGTCAGCTATATG
Organism: Microcebus murinus; assembly: GCF_040939455.1. Classification (NCBI taxonomy): domain Eukaryota; kingdom Metazoa; phylum Chordata; class Mammalia; order Primates; family Cheirogaleidae; genus Microcebus; species Microcebus murinus. The sequence goes on along the minus strand of NC_134111.1, from coordinate 88,224,451 downwards.
GCTGGACAGGGAGTAAGTTCATGTGTCCCCCAAACCTAGGAAGGGTGGGAGTGGCTGGGAAGAGGGCAGAGATGGGAGGTGGGAAATTAGCTGTGCTGGTTTAGAGATTGTTTACAGACATTTTGCAAAGTGACAGCACACCCACTTTGTCATCCATGTTCTCAGAGATGATGAAGCCCTGGTCCCAGGGAATTTCTTTAAAAACAGAATCCACAAGTATTAAAAGTTACTGATTTCTCTGGCAAAGACTGGGCAGCAGGGCCCAGTCCTGTCTACCCACTATCTCTGGGTTGTGAGAGAAAAGCACCTTGGAACTGCTTAGTTGTTCTTCTCAACACAGGTGGTACTGGTGTCCCTAAAGAAATCGGGGGACTCCCCTCCCAGGGGTCTGATATAGCTGAGAGGAAATAAGGTGCCCTAGAAGACACAGACATCTCAATCTTCTAGCCAGAAAGATGTCCTGGGCCTGGAGCTCAGCAGCGGCATTTGGAATGGTTCCTAATCTAGAATCTGGGGCTAGCTTTACCACCAGGTACAGTCTTCTCAGTGCTGGCTGCTGGGTGGCTTCCCCCAGGCACACCACGGCAGGCCCTCCCCATCCTGGTCTCTGCTCTGTGTCTAGTGCTACCAGCCAGCACTGGCCTGAGAGGACCCTGGTCTCCTGAGTAGTGAGGGGTGTAAGGCAGGGGGAGAGAGGGACCAAGCCTGTAATAGGCACCATGCAAGGTGCTTTACCTGCACGGACTCTAACCTTTTGCAGAGAATGCCCATTTTGCCAACGGTCAAAGAGATGAAGTGACTTGCTCAGGGTCACGCAGCTAGTAACAGAGTCAGAATCCAAATTCTGATCTGCCCAACTTCAGAACCCACTGCAAAGAGGGCAAAATCAAAGCTGCCTTTCAAGTTGCAATGGCCAGCTTCACTGTTGAGTTATTCCTATGCTTGGAGTACTCTGCAGCATTTTGAGGGCTGGGTGCTGTTATCCCCAGATGGGGCAGCTAAAGAAGAGAGCAGTTGAGTAAAACATTCACCACCCTAAACAGGTCAACAGGTGAACCTGAAACGGAATGTGGGTGGTCTGTTAATTTACTACCTCTTTGCAAAAACCGCCAAGAGATCCAATTGATTGCATGAAAATATCGACTCTGGGAAACACATCAGTCAAACTGATAAAGACGTCAAACACTGAGACACCCATTTGTCCAGTGAGCCAAGAGGTAAGAAGTGTGGGAGGCTGAGGTCTACAACACCAGCTAGGGTTCCTGCACATTTGTAGCATCACAGAGACCAGAGGTGGAAGAGATCTGGGAGGCCAAATCATCTATCCTTGATCACAGCCCTGACTAGCTGCCACGCAGCCCTTGCTTGGGTAGCTACAGGGACAGCAAACTCACTCTTTCCAGGGGCTTCCGATTTCATCTCTGGATGTTTCTGACCTCCTAGACATTAGAGCAATAGAAATAGAAATCATCTTCAGTGTCCTCAGATGGAGATCTGTGAGTGTAAATGAGGCCACTGTAATAGTGGGGACACCAAATGGACCTCTTTGGGATACAGTTTGGTAGTTTCTTATAAAGTTAAATGTATACTTACCATATGGTCTAGCAATATCACTCTTAGATATTTACCCAATAACAACATATGTCCCTACTGAAACCTATAGGCAGATACTTCATTCATCACCATCACAAACAAGAAACAACCCAAATGCCCATTAACTAGTGAATGGATAAACTGTGGTATATCTACACTGTGGAATACTACTCGTACAACAAGTGAAAGAACATATTACTGATACCTGCAATATCCTGGATAAACTTCAAATGTTTTATCTAAGAGAAAGAAACCATACTCAGAAGGTCAAAAGGCTACATATGATTTAATTTATACAATGTTCTGGAACAGGCAACAAATAATGTATGTGTATGTACACAGACACACACACACACACACACAGATTGGGGGTTGCCAGGGGCAGAGGATGAAGGGAGCTGTTGACTGCAAAGAGGTATAAAGGGATGTTTTGGGGTGATGGCAATGTGGGGTGAATTTACAACTGTGTGTGCTTGTGAGAATTATTCAACTGTACGTGTAAAAGGGTAAATTTTACTGTATGCAAATTATACCTCAATAAATGTGACCTTAGAAAAACATTAAAAATATGCAGACACAACATTTGATAGTTTGGTGACCTGCATCTGTGTGGCTTCAGGATTTTGGCCTATCTCACGGTAATGATGTTAAGGAGAAGACTCCTGCTTCCCTCCGCCCACCTCATGTGGGGGCCTGAATCTGCTCCACTGCCGTGGGAGCTCAGGCCTACCTGCCCCGGGCAACCGAAGATGCTCCCTGCAGCCCTGAGCTATTTGATGGTCATTTTCTCCAGCCAAGACAGAAATGGTTTCCTTTTCTCAGTGGGCTACTCTTCTGTGGTTCTCTTTGAAGAATTGCTTGAGTTCTCAGACAACCTGGCTCTTTTAATGTTTACACATTTCAATGGATGCACATGTCACCAAGGTGCCTGGGACTGGGGCAGGTTAAAGCAAGGCCACCACCTTGCTATGCCCAGAACCTGCACTCTTACTGTGGCCACCGATGCCCAGGCCCTGGGGCTGTGTGCTTTTCTGCCCTCATTGCAGATTCTTCTTTCCTTCTCCCTTTAGCATTTAGCTTCTCTGGGCATGTTCTACCCACAACCCCCAAATTCACCATGCTTGTCTCTATGTCTGAACCCCAAGTTTGAACATAGTTTAAGTCTTTTTCCCAGGACATTCTAATGCCCCATGCAAATCAGCACTATAAATAGATTTTGGGGGTGGGAAGCTAGGATAGCATGTAACCTCAGATTTTCAGAATAGCTCAATTCTAGCTTTGGTCTAAAACCCTCTGTTATGTAATAAAGATATTTTTGTCTTTTAGTAGCTTCTGTTATTCTCATTATTTTCCTATGGCACTGTGCTGAGTAAATCTAATACCTCTTTTATGTGACAGGCCTTCTTCAGCTATTTGAAGGCAATGATTTTTTTTTTCGGGAATCTTCTCTCTGGGCTACCCTAGTGAATGCCTATCTTCTGGGGAGACCACATTTGGAGTCATGAATTGTGACACAGACCCTGAATGTAAGAAGGACATGGGAAAAAGAGATGAAGAGCTACTGTCAGAGGGAAAAAGAGAGACTCCCACACCATGTTGCAGGAAGAACCAGTGTTGTCATTGGATCTGCTTTCTCCTCCTAGGTAGAAATATATAAAGAAAAAACTGGCATTGTCCCGTCACTATTGAGCAAAAAAACTTTCTTTTCATTGGAGAATCTGGACTGAAACGATCCAGTCTATGAAGGTTCTCCATGGAGTTATTGATATTTTTTTTGAATAAATTATTTCTATTTTTTGGCACGGAAGTAGATTTAGTGTCTCCTAGGAGCCTGAGCTTGGGCTGGATTCTGTGTGTAGGCCCAGAGGGAGGAAAAGTCCTGGTTTTAATGGAAGAAACATCCCAGACACATGGGGGAAAAACCCAAAAAAACAAAAACAGAGAAGCATAATGTACCCAGCCCTTTTCAAAGCACATGGGAGTTGGCACGGTGTGCAGTTCTGGTGCTCAATCAAGGTTGAAACATAACCCAAACATTGGCGAGTCCATCGGCCAACTCCCTACATTTCTGGAATGGTCTTGCTGAGAATTAGAAATACATTTCCTCCACCAGAATTCCCTTTATTCATTTCAAGGCTGCCTCTTCTACTTGGTGCTGGACAAGACCCATCCCATTGTGAACACAGCTATGCTATCTCAGCATAGACAGAGACCCCCAGCCTTTCCCTCCAGAAAGTTTTTTGGAAAGGCCCTGTATTTATTTTAAAAAAATATTTTGAGGGTAACACCCAAGGTTACACTGAAGTAATAAAAGATGCCTTCGGAATTGCTATGTGTGGGACAAAAAGGCCAATTTTTGTCACTCTTAGGAGTGGGGGGTTAGCAGGTGCATTTGGGCCAGGTCAGTTCATCTGGGCTAGAGGGAAAAGAAGAGGAGAGGACTAGCCAGGAGATAGAAGAGACCTTGGGGGTGATCCTGAATCCTGAGAGGCTTAATATATGATATTAAAATAACCAGATGGCTTAGGGGTGAGTGTGTCAGAGAAGGGGCTGTGTACTGTGCCTGCAGTAGAATGAGAGAGGCCAGAGCCTGCAGTCAGGCTGCGGGAACTGAGGGAGAAGAAGGTCTGAGCCTGGGTTACATGTATTTTCTTGTTTATTTCTCCCTTTGGACTTGAACTCCTTCCTTGTGTGTGTGTGGGGCGCTCTATCTTACTTGTCTTATGTATTTCCAGTGGCTAGCATACTGCCCAAGACATAGGAGGCCCTCAATGTTGTTCAAAGGAAAAAAGGATGGGAAGAAAGAACTTTGCAGCAGAATCTTCTAATTTTGCAAGTAGTAAGGGGTGAAAGATAACTGAGAATGCCCCAGAAACTGCAGACAAAGTCTCAGTATTGATTTCTTGTAGTCTTCTGATTTATTCCAAGGAAAATGGAATCAGTGAAGCTTTCTTTAAATGTTGTCTTCCTAGCCGGGCGCGGTGGCTCACGCCTGTAATCCTAGCACTCTGGGAGGCTGAGGTGGGCGGATTGCTCGAGGTCAGGAGTTCGAAACCAGCCTGAGCAAGAGCGAGACCCCGTCTCTACTATAAATAGAAAGAAATTAATTGGCCAACTAATATATATATAAAATTAGCCGGGCATGGTGGCGCAAGTCTGTAGTCCCAGCTACTCGGGAGGCTGAGGCAGCAGGATTGCTTGAGCCCAGGAGTTTGAGGTTGCTGTGAGCTAAGCTGACGCCACGGCACTCACTCTAGCCTGGGCAACAAGCGAGACTCTGTCTCAAAAAAAAAAAAAATGTTGTCTTCCTTATCTTTGCAAGTCTAGCGCAGATGAATTAGCCTGGCCCAAATGCACCTGCCCCTGGAAGCCTCTTCTGTGCTCCTAACTGGGCATTGTGGCACTTGATCTAGAATCATGGAAGATTGGAATGAGGAAGGGACATTAAATGTTCCTGGGAGATAATCTGAACCCTGGACCTTTCTTATGTAATTTAACACTTTGTGTCTTTGTTTTTTTGTTTGTTTCACAAAGTGTCTTTTACTTTAAAGCAAGGCCTCTCTGGGCCTGTCAACATAGATGTCTGTTCCACACAGGAATAAACCTAAGTCAAAGGCATGGAACATGATTGATATGAAATCAGGGCTGGAAAGCACTTTGAAAATGTTTTACAAGAAATAAATATTCCTACTTCAAACCACCATGGTTTTCTGGTAAATCGAAGATCCTTTCGTTGAGTGGAGCATCTGGAGTTAGGGTTTGCATAGTGCACTTGGAGCTCAGTCCTGGAGCAGGAGTTGGAGGAAGCCAAATTGGAGTTGTAGTTCTTATGGTGGGGGTGCAGGGCCACATGGGAGGGAGGACAGTAGGTGAGGTGGGGGGAGGTAATGGTGAGATGGCAAGAAGTTAGGATGAGAGTTAGGGTGGCCTGGGACACCTTGCCAAGGAAGAGTCTGAGAGTCAAAGTGATGGTTGCTCATGTTCTTATGATGGCACCCTGCCCCCACTTTCATCTCCAGCAAACTTTGAGCTGAAAATTTTAGCAAAATGACCAATTTCCCCATGAATTCATATAAATCTTGGGGAGGAAATTGGACCTTCAATAGGATGTAGAATGAAGGTTGGAGGAATGCTGTCTAGAGTGTAAAAAGCAGGGAGCCCCCAGAAGATATCTGGGTTACACAAGACTATTTAATTTCATGGAAACTTAGTACCGTATTTCCCTGAAAATAAGACCTACCCATAAAATAAGCATTTCTAAGCATTTGCGCAATATAAGCCCTACCCCGAAAATAAGACCTAGTGATAGGCGTGGCTACGCGGCATGTCTGCACAACTCATGCATTTCATCACGAAGTGGTAAAGAATAGGAGCAGCCCTTCTCATCTGCCCCATGAGAGCTCTATTGCTCGACATGAGAGATTGGAGCCAATGGTTCTAAAGGAAATAGAGTTGCAAGAAATTCAGGATGGAATTTGGGGTTTGGAGAGTTATGATGATGTTCCAGAAGAAGACAACTTAACTATATTTGAATAAATGTAGATTGTTGTACCGTACTTAAAAAAAATAACACATCCCCTGAAAATAAGCCCTAGGGTGCCTTCTTAAGGAGAAATAAATACAAGACCCTGTCTTATTTTTGGGGAAACATGGTACATACAAACACCATCACCTTGAAATTCATATATTTTAAAACAGGAGATGGAGATAGAGATCAAAGTCTTATATAAGTAGTCAAACCTCAGCTGTAAAGTACAGAACATTAATTTGAGTGCCTTTCATGCAGTTTTTGTCTTTCTCTGGAATGAATTTTGACAATGTCATTATTGCACAAGAGATCTTGCAGCTAGAGGCCAGAAGATGAAGATCATCACCAAAGTGAAGCTGGGGGACATGAGGAAAAAAATGGTCTTAGTGATACATTATCCCAGCAGCTTCCACAGTAGTGTCTGATGAAAATTTTTCATTTCCTTACACTCTCAAATAAGAATGGCATGTGGCACACCCACAAACCAACCCTGAGCATAGTGAAATTCAGGGCTTTGACACTTGCAGGGGGAGAGTATTAATGCTATGACAATCTGTAAGACAAGCTCTACTTAGGTGGCTTTATTTCTGAAAAGACCTTGCTAGAAGATGAAATTGCTTGGGTTTTTCTGATGATCAGTCATGCTTTTTGCTGGATCATAATGCCAACGAGGGTGGCTGTGTAGCCTTCCTATTTAGGTATTTCCCCTGGTACCGTGCCCATTCTTATTCATTGTTGTGTTCCTGGTCATTCACACTGTCCTATTCCCATCGGACCCAGAGGTTAGTGAGAGTGCTGGGTCTAAACACTTCCTGTCCATAAATGGTGACATACACAGCTAATGCTCCCAGGCCTTGTATGAAGACAAAGTGCAGACAGGAGTACAAGGCAAGTGGCTTGTTCACCAATCTGGCTTATAATGTCATTTTCAGATTTCTCATCAAATAAAGAAATGAGAGAATTTTGTCTGTGCTCATGCTGATGAACACAATGGTAATAGTGTCACTGGGCCGAGTGAGCCCAGCAATAATGTAGATCAAAACAGGGAAAAACTCAGCCATGTTCTTGGTCAGAGTGCAAGCAGTAATCTTCTTTGGGTTGTCAAAGATCAGGCAGCCTTCTTCCATCTTGTGACTAGAGGTGCAAAGTTGTCACATTGCCATTCATTAAGACTATGTGGCTTGCATTTTTAGCTACATCAGAACCTGCTATCCTCATGGCAATCCCATTATCTGCTTTCTTTAGAGCATTGACTCCACCTCTGTCACAGCATCCTGCCTCTGACAGCCCACCACAGTGATCGGCTTCTGTTGGGAGGTGTCTGAGCAGCGACGACTTCAGAGTGCAGGGTTCAGAGCTCATCCAGCTATTCCTGACCTGTGTCCTTCAGCTCCATCCTAGTTACCAGCAGCTTTAGCATCCCATAATTCCCAGCGACACTGAGGCATCCTGCGATGTCTTCACCATCTCACTATTGGCCGAAATGCTACCTGCACCTCTGGCAATAGCTTCGGCTATGAAGGGACAATCCTTTGTGACTGTAAAAACCTTGATCCTGGTGTTCTGATGTTCAGTAACTGCATCAGGCACAGTGAGCTGAGGGGGATTGATCATTGGCAAGAGCCCACAAAAAAGAACTTGGAGATGAGAAAGGTCATGGTGTCTGTGTCGAGTGAGTAGGTTTCAGGGAACTCGTCTATGACAGAAACCCAGGGCCTGCTCCCTGGGTCACTGAGGTCCACACACACTGTGCAGAAGGCCTTGGCCTTGCTTTTGTCCAGAGGCTGCTCCAGGCCATGGATGATGATGGTGCTGCACCTCTCTAAGATCTTCTCAGGGGCACCTTCATCACCAGGAAGAAGAATTTATTATTGGGATCGTCATCTCATGTATGAGAAGCTAAAATTTATTGGTAGAGGCAAAAGGGATTTCAGCCTGGCTACTTTGCCATTTCATCCTCTAATTTCCATCAATCACCCAAAATGGCCTCTGAGACTTTCCAAGGGCAGTTTCTGAGGCGTCTCCAACCACAGCTTTCTTGATGATGGGAAGACTTTCATCAACAGTGAAGGAAGCCTGTGAAGACGGTCACTCCTGCCACAATGCAGCAAAGTGCTTGACCTCATGGCAATGGGTGTCTTCTCATTTCCATCTTCTGAACGAGTTCTAGTGAGGCCACCTGCCCAATGATGGTGCCACTGCCTATGTTAGTGACCGTGCCACTTGCTGTACCCTCCAAACAGGCTGTGGAAGAGAAGCTAGTATCCTTTGTTTCCAGGCAATTGTCATGAGTAGAGTCACAAGAGCAGGACCTCCTAGTGATGGGTAAATTGTCTACCCTACTTCCCTGAGAAGTCAGCAAACTAATCTCCACAGGAATTTAGTGTCATCTTTTAATCTCCACTATGCCCTGACCACCCTTCTGCAGGGCTTGCATTCTTCTCTGTATCTCAGATGACAAGAGCTTCCTGAGGAATACATTTTGCTGAAGGTGACCATGCTGCTTTTTACCTCTTGATAATAAGCAAAGATCCCACAACCAGGGCAAGCACAGAACCCATGTGCACATTGTGTAGGGACGCAGCCTTGCCAGTGGAGCACAGAATGCTACACACAGCCCAGCATAGAAAAGCACTAGAGCAGGCGTCCTCAAACTACGGCCCGCGTGCCACATGCGGGTATTTTTGCCCATTTTTTTTTTTTACTTCAAAATAGGATATGTGCAGTGTGCAGAGGAATTTGTTCAAAGTTTTTTTAAAACTATAGTCTGGCCCTCCAATGGTCTGAGGGACAGTGAACTGGCCCCCTGTTTAAAAAGTTTGAGGACCCCTGCACTAGAGGATGAAGAACCCCGTGTCGAAACGTGACAATCTCTGATGTGTCCTTGAGAAGCCTGAGGGTGTCGGGACTGTCCCAAGCCAGGGGCTCTATAGCTCTCATGCTGGAGAGACCCAAATCACATTTGTAGCATATTTCTCTTCCAATTCCTTATCACTGAATTTGCGGTCATCCAGGTTAAGTTCTTTCTTAGGTTCTTCCGTCTGGTGATTCTTTTTGAGTTCCCAGCTGTTGTTCTTCAGACCCTGGTACTTTTTTTTTTTGCTCTTCTCTTTGGCTTTTTTCTCTACCTCTTTCATTCCACTGAGCTGCACAGAGTAAATTTTTGGTGTTGCCTTGGCCACAGTGTGGATGACATAGGTACCAATGGACTGAGGTTCAGTGCAGGGTCCTGGGCCACAGGAGGGCCCAGGGGCCCCGCTGGGGGAGCTCCGGGCAAGGGCAGCAAAGGCCAGTGTCAGACTCGACACTGTGCTGGCATCCCGTAGCCCCAGGTTTAGCATCCGCTACCTGTTTTCTGTCTTTCTTCTGTTATTTCTTATCTACCAGGTTGAAAGTCTTCCGAGGGCAGAACTTGTGTTTGTCTCATCACCGCATTCTTATCACACGGGAATTCAAAATAGATATTTGTTGAATGACTAAATGACTTCATAATTTAGGATCTGTGGGTTTGTGGCCACTACTGGGCAGAGAAATGTAGCCACTGACTGAAAGAGATAGAGCCTGAATGAGTGGATTGCATAAAGCAAGAGGCTTGAACCAGGTCAGCAGTTCTCAACTGGGCTCCTGGAAACCTTTGCAGGAAATAATGTGCACAAATCAGTCTAAGCCTCAGTTTGTGCGTCTGTAGGTCGTATTTACCTCATTATCCTGCATATCTAGCACAGTATCTGACACAAAGCTAAATACATGTTGTGAATAAATGGATGAAGGAATGAATAAATCCTATTCATAGAATGACGTTGGATATTGGTTTAAAAATCATCTAGAATCAGCGGTGACTTGATAGTGATAAAACTGAACCCAAAAGTTGCCTTAGAGACCTTTTCATGGCCTGAAGTTCCAATTATGTGTTGGCTCATCGTGTAATCAAAACCCCTCCCACCCCCGAAACCCGCTCCAGATTTGGATCTAGCAGTGGCCTCCACAGCAAGGGCAGCGCTAACCACCAGACCCATCATAATTAACGGTCATTCGATCTGGGCTTTGGGGGGACAGTCTGATGTAACTCTCATCAGCTCCATCAGCAACGCCACGATCAATTGTAAGAGTGGAGCTGATGTGGCTTATCAAGGGACTTTGGCCGCTATGACGCCATGGCCTGGCTTGATGCCCTCGGCCAAAGCCAAGTGTTGGGTGGGTAACTTGGCTCTCCCAAGAGCCTGCCTGGCCCACTCTGGTGGTATGTGTCAGGGCAGCAGGAATGCATTGCCTAAGCTGGGAATGTGGGCCGTCTCTGAGGGCTGGAGGAAGAGGGGAACGGAGAGAGGGAGCTCTGACTTTGATGATGGATCAGGAGAACGTGCTGTTCAGAGGAAATGTAAACAGTCCTTGGCTCCAGCATTCCTGCCGTGTCCACAGCTACTCACAGTCCATGTATCTTGGATATTGTTCTGGGGCAGAAAAAGGCTGGAGTCAGACCAGGAGCAGATGGGAGGGCATCTTCTGGACCCAACGTGCATAGGTGCAAAACCGGCATAGTATTAAGTGGGTGTGGCTGGGATGCCACGACCTTATGAGAGGCCCTTATGCCATCTCTTTGGCCACAGAGTTACTGTCAAAGCCCATCTTCTCAAAGAGACACATCTCCATTTGATGGTTGGAAAAGACAGTAGAAGTCCTGTCCTCTCCCCATCCTAACCTTTATCCATCCAGGCAAACAAGGACCAACAATAATCTCATTCTCATTCCTCTGCTTATTACTAATTAATTTTTAGCACATGAGATATTTTTAATATGAACAGGTTCATTTCACTGCATTGGAATTTGAGTTTGGAAGGCAGGGCCTTAGGGCTTTGAAATGTTTTCTAGGATAGGCAATGCTGTACGGGGGCTCTATTACCAAGCACCCTGCCCACCAGAGGGAACAAATCACATCACTAGAGTGATTCACCCCACAAGTGATAAAATAGCTGTGGCATAAGCCTCTGGCATTGTGGGCTCGAGAGTATGAGGAATGTGTTACTTTCTCTCTTTGCCGAGCTCTACTTGCCTCCTGACATCCATCCCTAGAATATAGTAGGCTTTTTCCTGCCTGGATCTTCACTTCTCTGATGTTAGCATCACTGGCTCACTTTTATTCTTTACATTCCTGCTCAAAGTCAGCTTCTTGGAGAAGATGTCGCTGACCACTCGCTGTCTAAAGTAGGTGCTCTGTCTCCACATGCCACATATGCTCGAGGGCAGCTGTCTGCTTCCTTCCTCAGGGGAAGGGACACCAGCTCTGGAATGTGCCCTGCCATCCTCAAACCCCAACTGATGTGTTTTCCACTTGTGCATTGCTTTTGAGTGTGGGCCCACGAGGGCAGGCCTGCCTGTGTCTGGTGTGTTTCGGGGCACGGGACAGACCTAGCACACTGAAAATGTGAGTCCCTACTGTGTGCACTTCAGTACTTGGGTAATGTCTGGGAATGAAAGTTAGACATGGTCTCTTAGAGGTTAACATCTAGTTGGAAAGATAGAAAATTTGTCGCCAACACTTATGATGAATACTTCGAGAGAGGAAGAATGAGTGGCATTGGAGGAACTGGAAACAGGTCTATAGGAGTCAGAGGGGGATTTTTCTGGAAAATCTAAGAGCTGAGACCTAAATCAAGAAGAAATTTGCCAAAGAAAAGGGGAACTAGTCTGGACAGAGGGATGGCATGTGTCAGGGCCTGGAGGTGGGAAAGATGAGGGCACTTTGGAAAGCTCTTGGTGAGCTACAAGAGGGTAGGTGGCCATAGACGAGATGGAGAGATGGCAGGGTCAGAGTACAGCATGCTGACATGGTGCTCAGTCTGGATTTTGTTCTGTAGGAAATGCAGAAATACTAGAGACTTTTAGTGGAGGCATGATAAGATGCTCACTTTTGAAGGCTCACTCTGTTTTATGGGGATCAAGGAGTCAGAGAGGACAAGACTAGAGGCAGGGTCACCACATAAAGGGTTATTGTGGTGGTCCAGGAAAGTCATGATGGTGGCCTACACTGGGGGTTGGTCTTGGGGGTGGACAACAGAATCACAGTTCTTTAGGATTTGGGGGGAGGAGGTTCTAAAGGTACATGATTGACCTCAGGGGAAAGGAGGTGGTCAGGAAGTGCTTAGTGATGGCGGGTACAGATGGGTGTCCCTTTGCCTTGGACATCTGTGTGGGTGGTGACACTGTTCACAGAGATGGGTAAGTGGGGGAGGAAGGGCACCAGGCACATCCTCCCTCTGAACCCTCCTGTGAACTCCAACAGCACCAGTAGCTGGACCACATCCTTTGCCACTTTTGTACATTGCTCTGCATTGGTTCGTCCAACTTAGTGTCATCTTTCCAACTAGGTTGTGTGCTTCTTGATAGCAGAATCATTTGTCCCAGCGACCTCTGCAGGGCTGAGTACACGGCAGGTGCCAGTGCTTGGGGACTGTATTAGTCAGGGCTCTCTAGAGAAGCAGAACCAACAGGATGTGTATTTACATATTGTTCCCAACTTAGGATGATTCGACTTAAGATTTTTTGACTTTACTATGGTGTGAAAGCTACACGCATTCAGTATGCTCCTTGTCTTAACAATGGAGTTACATCTGGATATACCCAAAAGTTGATATTATAAGTTAAAAACACACTTTTGACTTATAACATTTTCAACTTGCCATGGGTTATCTGGATGTAACCCTGTTATAAATTGAGGAGCATCTGGATATAAAACAAAATTTATTATGAGGAATTGGCTCATATGATTATGGAGGCTGGTGAGTCCAACATCTGCAGTGTGATCCAGCAGACTGAAGACCCAGGAAAGCCAGTGTGCAAATGAAGGCAGCATGCTGGAGACTTCCCCCTTGCTCAGGGAGGCCAGTCTTTTTGTTCTGTGCTGGTCTTCAACAGATTGAATGAGGCCCACCCACATTATGGAGGTAATCTGCTTTCCTCAACATCTATAGATTTACATGTTAACCTCATACAAAACACCCTCCAAGTTGACACATAAAATTAACCATCACAAGGACTGTATGGTGTTATGCAAATCATAATCATGCTCTTCAGTTAAGCAGGAAAGTCAGCTTGCATGGCTGTGACTTCTTGGATTCCACAGGCGCATATATTGAGGATGAAAAAGAAAATCTGGGCTCAGAGGGGTGAAGAGGTTTTCCCAAGGTTCCCTGGTCAGCTTGTGTCAGAGTCAGGAGCGGAACTCAGGTTTCTAGGCTCCCAGGTTTGTGTTTTTCCCACGACATCTCACAATGGACAACTAAAGTGTGTGTGAGTGTGTGCTTGTGTTTCCTGGCCAAGAGGCCAAGATGCTTGATTGGAGCCATGACCTCTAGTTTTTAACTTGGAGATTATAAAACACGAATAAAGGAGAAATTTTTCTCCAGTTGTGTGTACTTTGTCAGTGGGATTCTGAAGGCAGCAGTTTGAGGCAGGAGATAGGAAAGGGATGATGCAGCTGAGGCTGTCGTCAGACATAGCTAGTTCCTGGTCACCGAGCAGAGGTGGCTTCAGGCCCGGGAGCCCGGACAGCCTGGGTTTGTGTGGCCTATGAGTCTTGAGGGCAAGGAAGAAGCTTGTCAAGTACAAGAGTCAGGCAAAATGTGGGGTCCAACCTAGAAGGGTGGGGGTCACTCAAGGTCCGAGGTCTATGCCGGTCACCAGGCCTCACATGGGTCCAGAATCCAGAGTTCCAGCTCAGAATGAGTTTAAGATTTCTAGTTAAACATGAGGAAATTACACAGGCCATGAAATCGAGACTAAGATTCTTGGAATGCATTGTGGATCCGGGAATAGCACGTTAAACCCTTCTCTAGGGTAACTGGGGTATCATAATTATCCCAGGGCCTGAGTGCTTTGGGTCTAATCTCTCTGTTTCTCCATTCTGTCTTCTTTCTCTCTCTCATGGGCAGGAAAGAGCCTATTGGCACGTGCTGCTCTTGTAGTCATTAGAGGCCAGCTCATGAGGGTAAACAGCAGCCAGAACTGGCTTCTCAGAGTTCTCAGAGTCCTCACTTCTCAGGGTCCTCACTGATCAACAATTAGAATTCTAAGCAGGTGGCCTCTTTCACTAAACATTTGATGCAGCAAAATCCAGCATGATACACAGTCATGCACTGCATAGTGACAATTCAGTCAATGACAGCCTGCATATATGATGCTGGTTTCATAAAATTATAATGGAGCTAAAAAATTCCTATTGCATAAATACCATTCTGTTACTATTTCCTTACACCATGCAGTTCGGTGACATGCTGTAGAGGTTTGTAGCCTAGGAGCAATAGGCTAGCTAGACCATCCAGCTTAGTTGTATAGAGGGCTATACCATCTAGGTTTGTGTGGATACTCCATGATGTTTACACAACAGTGAAATTGCCTCATTGACTCATTTCTCAGAATGTATCCATGTTGTTGAGCAACACATGACTGTATATGGATTAAGCTTTGGGCGATGCTGTAGTGGGATTTGGTATGCATAGCTTCAGTATTTGTCAAGGTATTAGAATCAGATACCAGCTACACCCACAGGGTGCCAGCTATCCAGATGGAAAAGAAAGATTCATTTTTCTCTTTGGCCTACTGACATTCCAGACAGCAGAAATTCCCCAACTTACAGCATCTGACATGGTAGGTACTGGATTAATTGTGCTTGCTTTCCTCTAAAACTGCTGTATGACATGATTTAACTTTTTTAGCTAAAAAGATTTTGCATTTATCTTAGTAACAAAGAACTTGGACCCCTACAGGTGTTCTAAGTGAGGGTTGAGGAGTCTGTACAGTGGAGCCACCTTTTCAGACCCCCAGGCCACATTTCAGAGATCACCCAATGGATACATACATTCAGCACCAAGCCCTTGGGCTGGTGGTGAGCACAGAAACCTGGAGGTGTCATTAATATTTAAGAGTGTGGTAAATGTTTGGACATCTAACCCAAACATGCTCCTGGCTTCTGTATGTGCCAGAGCACCCACGGAAAACAGAACTAGGATCACCAAGGGGAAGGTGCAGAGGGCTGGGCAGGGAGCCAGGCAGGCCTGGCCGACAGAGCCGTGCTGCAGACAAACAGAGAAAAACCACATTGAAACACTGAAACCTGAACAAGGAAGGAGGGGTGGTGGAGGATGGGTTGGTCTTCTTTTCCGCTGTTCTTTTTCCATCCACAGAATTACTCAATATTGGATGAAAAGAATTCCATAAATATTATGGATTTGGAATCTTGGGGAAAAAATGTGATCGGAGTCCTTGTAAATTTCAACTGGAGATGGGAGCAGAGTATTTTGGGAGACACTACAGCCAGTTTCCTGCTGGAGATCTGGCAGGAAGGTCAGGGGAGGGGCGGTGGCAGCCCCTGATGCTGGTTGTCAATACTAGTGGGTGTTGTGGGGTGAGCTGGCTGGGTGTTCGCAGCCTGGGCCACTGAAAAGCAAATTGTCACCCCTGCCCAACCTCCTCTCCAAGCCACTTGTGGTTCCAGAATAGGAGGTGTTGGTGGATAGCAACAAAAAATTCGGGACAGAACATTCCAGATTTAGAGATCTTTTCTTGGGGGGAAGAGACAGGAACTTAAGTCCACATGGGATCGCACAAACAAATACATCTGTGAAACAGGAATACCAAATACAAATCTCTGAGCAGTAGGTAGAAACCTGGAAAAGATTAGCACTTAGAGAGACCTGGGGCAGAAGGGAGAACTGCAAATTTGTTCCGTGCTTGCCCTGTGACTTAGCACTGGCTGGGGGGGCTGAGGGATAAGGGCGGTGGGTGGGAGGTGGGGCAGGGAGGTGATTGCTTAGAAGGCGAAGCCAGCGATATGTAGGGCTGCAAATGAAGACAGCTGCAGGTCATGGGGAAGGGCAGAACTTAGACGCTTAAAAGCTCATGTCCCTGGCGTGATAGACTCTGGAGAAGGTTCACAGAGGAGCATGTCTGGAAGCCCAGTGTACGAGCAGTTTAGTATCACTACCCAGCTCTTTCTACTTTGCTAAGAGACAACCATTTTGGATTTGCTGGTGGTCTGCTCAGCATAAAATGGGAAAATTGCAGGAAAAAGCAAGGTTTTTCCTTGCTTTCCTTGCAACTAATGTTGCCAGAGTAGAGGATGAAGAAGAGAAAATTAGAAGGATTCTTAGAGCTGATCTTATCTACTTTCTCAATCTTCACACTCAGGTGATACAGAGGGTGAAGAGTGATTTTGGCCTCCTTAATGTTCTTGGGTTTGAAGAGACAGCATGAAATAGGGACAAGGTTTATATTAGCTTCAAGACCGTCCTCATTGCTTACATCACTAACTTAACCAACATCTCCTTTGGGGATGAGGCAGAGGTGAAAAGCTAGAAGCTGGATAAGTGTTGAATGGGAGCAAATATCAGAAGGCATGGTTTTGGAACCCTCTGGGGTGGGTCCCTGGAGAGACCCCTGTGATCTTTCATGATTCCATTTTTCACCTGTGTCCTCAGGAAGCCCACAGGTGTAATGACAGTTTGGGGAGGTTGGAGTGGGAGGAGAGGTGGTCTACTGAAAGGACCAGGGTGGGCTTATCTCCACCATGAATATATTTTAGGGTCTTGACTCCAGAAATGCTTTCTTTGAGATCTTTTTCTCTCTCTGGGCATACAGGTTTCCCTCACCTAGCTCTCATAGGCCCTGTGGGAGTATTGCTTTCAGAGAGATCTGGAGGCTGGTAGATGTTGTTCTGCTGGAAAATCCTGCTAACAACTCCAGCTGCGTCAGCCAGATTGTGAATCTTAAGTCCAGCACCTGCACCAGGGCTGAGCTGGGCTGGCAATCACCAGTGATGTGGTGAAAAGCACAGATTCTAGTGACAACCCTGAGGTCATGATACAGGAATTCGTAGGTGGGGCCTGAAAACAGTATTTTTAAAAAGCCTTCCTGGGCTGGGCATGGTGGCTCACGCCTGTAATGCTAGCACTCTGGGAGACCGAGGCAGGAGTATTGCTCAAGGTCAGGAGTTTGAAACCAACCTGAGCAAGAGTGAGACTCTATCTCTGCTAAAAATAGAAAGATATTAATTGGCCAACTAAAATTATATACAGAAAAAATTAGCCAGGCATGGTAGCACGTGCCTGTAGTCCCAGCTACTCAGGAGGCTGAGGCAGGAGGATCGCTTGAGTTCAGGAGTTTGAGGTTGCTATGAGCTAGGCTGACGCCATGGCACCCTAGCCCAGGCAACAGAGTGAGACTCTGTCTCAAAAAAAAAAAAAAAAAAAAAAAAAAAAGCCTTACTGGTGAATCTGATGTGCACTTAGAGTTGGAAACCTCTATGGCTGGTGTCACTGCTCAGAGTCAGGGTCCTAACCTCTAGAAGTTTTTGATGTAAAACAGATAGCATCAACTTAACATCTACAATACTCCCAGACAATTATAAATGATGGCAGTGAATTTTGAACAAATATGTGAAATATATATATATATATATATATATATATATATATATAGAGAGAGAGAGAGAGAGAGAGAGAGAGAAGAACTCAAAGAAAAATATATTTGTGTATTGGGATATCACAATCATTCTGGACAATGACAAAAGTACGGAGGTATTTAATTGAAACAAGCCTTCTCTTTTAGTCTGGACAAGGTAACCCCTTTCCGCACTGCCATCTTCTTGGTTGGCTCCATTTGCAAAGCAGATTCTTACAAAGCAGTTTCTATGGCACAGAGGCATAAGCCCTGTGCAGTGTATAAGGGCTTCTTGGGGGAAATAGGGCTGCAGAATCCTATCCTGTATGAATGGGTTTTGCAGGTTGTATGTGTGTACATGCACTGAATTGCTCTTACACTGAGCAAGTAGTACCAGGAACACAAGGCCAACACATGGGGCTGTTATCAACTTGTAGACAGAACTTAAAGGATCTAGTGATGCAATTAAATCGCCTACATGGGCAATGACAGTGAGGATGCCAGTGAAAGAAATGGCAAAGGGGGTCTCCTGTGCCATGTCCTTCATCTGGGGAGGGGATAGACTGGTTCATTCTAAAAAGCAAGGAGTGCGGTGCACCCAGGAGCCTCTGTCTTCTGTGGATCCCTACAGAGAAAGTTGACTTAGCTCCTCAAACAGGTTAGTAGTCAACGGAGCAGCTTCCCCAAGCTGGAGAGGTCTCAGCTGCATATCAGTTGTTTGCTTTTTAATCAGAACAAACTCCTGGAGGTGTTGAAAGAAAGAGGTATGGCCAATGCCTTGGACTAACAGCACTCTCAGAATAGCTGAGAAAACAAGGGCAAAAACTCTAAGCATCTCTTAGGTTTCGTTTACTCAAGTCGAAAGGAGTTGAGACTACAGGAATTAACTGAGTCTGATGAATAGATGTAGCTGATCTGGCAAATCTGGCCTGCAACCCCTCTGGCTTAGCAGTCGGCCGTGTAGTCAGTTACCTTCCCTCCCTGTCCCCCACCCCTGCCCTACACACACACACACACACACACACACACACACACACACACACACACACACTCACACATTCACACTCACACATGTGCTCATTCTTTTTCTTCCTGTGAAGACTTGATTTTACTTTCTTGTTTGATTTATTTGTCTTCCAGCTCAGGGAGCTATATACATTGATTTTTATTGTTACCCAAATATTTCATGTAGAAAATTTTATCTTTCTGAAGACTCTGTGCTGTATATTATGCTGCTGGTTCCTTTCTTTTTTTCCCCTTTTCCTTCCTTCCTTCCTTCCTTCCTTCCTTCCTTCCTTCCTTCCTTCCTTCCTTCCTTCCTTCCTTCCTTCCTTCCTTCCTTCAGTTGAACCTTTACTCATTGCTCCATTCACTCACTAAACTATCTCTGTCAAGCACTTACTGTGTGCCAATCACCAGGCAAAGCTCTGGAGTGTCGAGATGAAAGCCTTGCTTTTAGGTTATCCCAGCTCAGGTTCTAGACAATCAGATTATATATACACAGTTTGTTGAATGTCATTGAATCTCCAATGTTGACATTTACAACTTCAGAAATAGAAGGGAAGATGTTTGAAAGCAGATTTTAAAACTACCTAAAGTACCCACATGAAGGAGCCAGTGAAGCCTGGCTGAGGGGGTCTGCATGTCCCGTTCGGTTCTCTAACACATGCCTACAAGGCACCCAGCTCTCAGGAGGTCTGGTGTCCAGGGAGGCTGGGAGAGGGTCTCCTGCATGCCAGTGGAGGCTCAGACATGGGAACCCCAGAGTAGAGGCAATTGAGGCAAACATGGCCCCTCAGTTCTAGCCACTGGTGAGTCTTACTCTGCTGAAAGTTCTCTGCAACTCTCAGTGGGCTTGACATTCCTTCCAAATCAAGAGAACTGTTGATAGCCTACTTTCTGCTCAGATAGCCTACTTTCTCTGACCTTTAGGAATAATTTTCTCCTTCATGGTTTAGAAAAGAGGCAGAGTGAGGAAAAATCATCAAAAGAATCAGGGGAAATATAAGAACATATCAGCTTAACAGGCCCTCAATTGTGCGAATGAACAAAACCATCGGGGAGCACAGCATGATTAAGAGTGGGGACTGGGCCTTTGGAAAAGGTGGCTGTTCCCACGGAGCAAAGCCCTTGCTAAATGCAGGGAAGCTCAGACGGGCCTTGGTGCGAGTGAAAGTAGATCACTTTGGAGTAAATTGTTTAATTTGATCTGAGGATGGAATGTACCCTGTACACCTCCTTTCTCAAGGAACTGACATATTTACAGCTTGTGATTCGTTTACTTAAGATGAAGACAGAACAGATCTTGGCATTTGCACAAAGTCGAGAATAGCAAAATTCCCCATTCACCCCCACAATCACACGTGCACACACACACACACGTACACAGCCCATCGTCATTGAAACTGTGTCCCATGTAGGTGGGGAATCTCGCACCCAGCTCTAGCAATTTAGATTCTCATAGAGCCATTTGGCTGTTATTGCAAGAGGCCTGGTTGTGGGATGAATTTAGCTGGTTAAATCTTGTCTGAAAAAAATGGCAAAGGTGTCAAACACACAATACTCACACTTGGTGTGCTGTGAGTCCTGTCCTTCCCAGATAACAATATGTATTTTGTGGAACTGATTTTTTACACTCATCTCATGGTACAGGATCCTCTGTGCTCAGTGGATTTGAGGTTTTGAGGACTCAGAAACACATCAGACACAGCTGTGACTATTAAATGGAATTTGGGAGCCTTACCTCTCAAAATATAGGGAAACAAAGAAGTAATTTTAGGAGATTTGGCCTACAGACCTTTTGCAGGTTATGGACAATATAGTCTGAGGATTCTGTATGTCTTTCTAGACTGTGGACTATTTTTATATCAAGCATTTTGACGGGCTATTCTTTGTTTACTAGGGATCCCTCCCTCTTCCCTTAAAAGAGGAGTGGTCTTATGTGATAGCCTGAAGATTCAAATTAGAAACAAGGAACAATACTCTGAATCTATCCTTAAGAAAGGAATAAACGCACTAGATGACTCAGCTGGAAATCTATTCTTGGCCTGGTTGTCTTCCCATTTGTTCTATGCAGATTAAATTCTACCAGGTCATAATGTCTTCTGAAATTTTGTTGCATTGATATGTGCAATAAATTGGCCATCCCCTTGAACTTGAAAATCTGTTCCATAGACATCTGCATGCCTACGTGGTGCCAGGCACTGGAAGCAGGGATAGATAAGACCGCAGGTCTCCTAAGCTGATTCAAACTGATGACCTGCCAATAGAGGGCCCTGAGGCTAAAAGTGCTGTGCTGCCCTGTGTCCTGACATTTGGCAGTGGGCATGATCCAGAAAAGGCATGGGAATGTTTTCAGGGGTGAAGGGTGTCTGAGAGTGTTTCTCCTGAACTGCTGGATTAGGTTAATCATCCACAGCATCACGATCATGGTCACTACCACTTCAGTTTGTTTGTGCTTCAACTCGAGCCTTCCAAGAGGGCAACATGCTTTCTATGGGGAGGGAAATTTGGAAGGCCTCACCATTTCCAGGGAATTCAACTGAGTAAGCCAGTCCTACCACTTTTCATAAGGGTGAAAGGGGTTGTGAAGTCACTTGGGCAGCCTACTTAGTAGTAAGTCTATAAGACGTATGTCCCACCCCCAGGAAGCCATTGAAGTGAGCCAGGGAAAACACTCAGAAAAACATTATCACTTTCTCCCCTGGCCTCTACTGGCCTCTACTGCTTGGACTTTGTTGTTGTGGTAGGGCATGGTGTCGTCCGTGTGTGTGTGTGTGTGTGTGTGTGTGTGTGTGAATGAATGAATGAGGGAAAGAGAGAACATTAGTGCCATGCTTTATCTCTCAAAGACAACTATCTTTCTTAATGTAAATCCAGAAAGAATGGGATTGGGGGTTACTCCCCAAATATTCTAGTTTTGTGGGCCTGCCATTCCAGCATCTGCTTGAGCATTCTATACTACGGGCTTCCTAGGCATGCTGGGCAGTGCTTTCCTTGGCTTTTCTCAACTTCCTCTCTCTCCAGGGCAGAGGGACCTTTGGTGGCCACGTCTCGGCTTCCCCAGCCCAGATGAAGAGTGAGGATGTGAAGTGGGGGTGGGGGTGGGGTGGGAAGTGCTTAGCAGGGATGTCACTGGTGTTTCCAAGGTGCTGCCACTGGGGCACAGAGAAGGACTGCTGCTGGGGACTGGGGGGACACCTGTGGAGGTCCCCCCCCTTTCCTTGGGCCCCAGCCCCATGCCACAGAGCCTGCTTGGGAATCCTGTGCCAGCTTCCACTCTGAGAGCACAACTTGATATGAGGAAAAGTGGGTAACACTTTGCAGGCAAAGCATCCTTTTAGTGATCCCAGTGGGTTCCCTAATCTCTCAGTAAGACTTAGGGAACCAGAAAATGCCATCCAATATTCAAGGGGCCTTAGGGGTAATGATTAAAAGATATAGTAAACAGACAACTGAGGCTCAAGGAATGGAAGTGACTTATCTGGGTCACTCTGGTTGTAGTGGCTAAATCAGATGCCTGTACCCCAGCCTAGGACTTCTCCTGCACTGTGAGTCTTGGCCCTTCTGGAGAATCCTTTCTGGAGCTTTTGGGGTGGGGTCATGCTGGCTCCTGGTCTCAATCCTGACCCAGAGAACTTTTATGCTACTTTGCTCTTTGTCAGCAAGATCCTTGAACTCACTCTCCAGCCATCTGTTCACCCACCCTGAAACTCCGAAAAGAAGAAAGAAGACTTTGTGACCCATGGAAAATTTTATTGCAGACATAACCAGTCCCAACCCCTCCCTGCTTAGTTCTATCAGCAATCTTGAAATCAGTTTTCTCTGGCCTGTTGTCCATAGAATTTTCACAACTTTGGAGGTGCCCTGACCCTTCACAGTCCTGCTGGGTCGCCATGCCTCAGATTTTGAAATTTGCTACTGTTCCTTAAAATCATCGCTCTAGGAGTTCACTGTAGCAGCTTGCTTTATCTTGAGCTCAATCAGTTTTTGGCTCTGATTTTCTTTTTTTAATATTGGAATTTGATTTGGCTAACAGATCTGTTGGTTTAATCTATCACCAACTTGATATAAATTGGTTTTGGGTCTTAGGCAGGGCCTGGCCCCAGGTAAAATTGTGAAACTGTTGAAGTGAGTCTCTGGCACCCAACTATCTTCCCTTCTGGCTTTCTCTCTTCTCCTCTGGGTTCGCCTGTGCTTCTCTTGGAAAGTATTTCTCAATTATAAAATTTTATCTGAATAACCAATTACAGTTGTATAATAACATCATTTCTAAGACAATTTTAGGCATTTCCCCACCCATCCCCTGTTCAGTTTTTGCCAGAAGTTAGTGGTCTCCAATCTTGGCTGATCATAGAATATCTGGAGATTTTTGTTTCAAATACGGATCCCAGATCTCACCTCAAAACAAAAGTACAGAATCCTGGATTGGGGCCTGGGAATCGGTATTTTTTAACAAGATCTCCAGGCAATTCTAATAGCCATTGACCTTTAGTTGGAAGTTTCCTTCCAACCTTGAGATTCTGTGATTTTATCCTCATCACAGCTCTGGGAAGAATCCTCATCCTCCTCATCATAGTAACAGGAAACAGATTAAGCACTCACTAGATATTACATTCAGAGTTAAGCACTTTATATGAATTATCTCAGAGATGAGGCCATTCTTAATCCCTCTTCAACAATGGAGAAATTTAGGGTTCATATTGATCAAGGTCAGCTGGTAGGGAACTGATCAATATGTTTTAAAATTCCTGTAACTACCAGAAAGGAATACATTCTCCATTCTTGTCAGTGAAGGCTGACTCAGGTCACTGGACCTGAAACATAGCTGTGAAGTCCTTAAGGGCAGGGAATGTGTCTTCTCTGCCTCTCACCACCCCCCCCCCCAACACACACCAAGCATCATGACTGCAAAGAGAAGATCCTCAGTGAATGGTTTGTTGAGTTAGAATAATCTGTAACCCAAGTCTTCTAACTTCTAGCCCAGGGCATTTCTGTTATCTGGGACTCAATGAACTCCAGGACCCAAAGATACAAATTGGGAACAGGGCTTAATGTGTTATATCATGGATAGATATGTGGGATTTCAAAGACCCAAATCATACAAATTACAAAGACAGTGATCTCTAATGATGAAATTTCAGGCACCTGGATAGTTAGAACAGTTTTGGAAAGATGTAGATTGTAGACCCAAATATACACAGTCACTTGATTTTCAACAAAGGCACAAATGCAGTTCAATAGAGAAAGGAAGTTCTTTTTAATGAGTAGTATTGGAACAACTGATTATCTGTATGAGGGATAGAAAAAGAAACTCTTGGTCCCTACCTTGCACTATAATTTGAAATGGGTTGTAGGCTTAAATGTGGAAGCTAAAACAATAAAACTTCTACTAGAAAACACAGGAGAATCCCTTGTAAACTCAGGGTAGGCAAAGATTTCTTAGATCACAAAGTTATTAACTACAAAAAGAAAACTTGGATTTCATCAAAACTAAAAACAAGTGAAAATCAAGCTATAGTATGGGAGAAAATATTTGCCAAAGGACTAGTATCAAGAATATACAAAGAACTCTTACATGAGTATACACAAAATTATTGAGCTGCGTACTTAAAACTTGTGTCCTTCACAGCAAATTATACTGCAATTTAAAAAATCTGCAGAGTGCATAGCATTCTTTACTGTCCTTTCACGACAGCCCTATGAATCAGCAATTATTATCTCATTTTATAGGTATTTCATTTCACTTAATAACTTGGACAATATCAGAACCAGGTCTCAAACCCAAGTTTTTCTGACCTCAAAGTGTCTTCTCTTTCTACTCACATCATCTGACAGCAACAAAATAATTCATTCATTCATTCATTCATTCATTTCTCAACTAATATCTACAGAAAATCCATTGTATGTTGGGTACTGGGATAATAACTGGAATAAAGAGAAGAATAACAGATGGCCTTGCCTTCAAGGGGCTCATGGCCTATAGAAGAAGGCAGACCATGTGTGTAGATATGTATCTATATATCTATATCTATCTATTCTACAATGTGATTAGTATTATAGTACATGGAACATCTTTTCTGAACTCTCACATCAGGACCCCTGCTGGTACCCATGAGCAAAAAGGGACAGAATATTTGAAATCAGAACTTGTTCCAGGAAACATGGTCACAGTGTTCTAGCACCTTCCCAAAGCTCTAATGAGGCCCAGAAGGAGGGTGGAAGTGCTGCTTCAGGAGGAGGGATGGATCGTTGCTCAGGGGCGCCCAAGTGCCCAGCACTGTGCTTTACAATCCTTGTCTCTCCTGATCCTGACAACATCCTCCATTTGTAGTATGATAATATTATTTGCCTCATTTTACATTCAAGCAAACTGAAACTAGGCAAAATTAAGGAATATTCCTGGATCATGTTGCCAGTGGGTAGCAGAATGTGAATCTTATTCTAGATCTGTTTATTCTGGGGGAGGGCTGGAAAGGTCATTGACCCCCGGCTCTTTCTCTTGCCCTTTGCTGACCCCTTGGGGGCTGCATGTGGACTGTGCTCCTGCTTCTCTGTGTGCTGACCACCACCGGTATGCTGGGGTGGTTTGCACAGGTCTAGAAAGACTGATTTTTCAATATCTCCCCAACTTGGAGCTCAATGATAATTGTGTTGGTAGCTTAAAATCGGTTATGTTCGGAATGTTCACACCATGGAAGTCAGCAAATGTTACAAATTAGGATTTTTGGATTTTTTTGGTGGGGGAGAGTGAGATCCACTTTCCTAGCACACCACTGCTTTAGTTGCCCAAGAGCAGACCCCGAAGGTCTACACTTATCTACAAGCTTTTGACTGTCTATTTCGGAAATGTGCTTTATCTAGTTAAATTCTTGAATGTAAATTTAATTCGCTTAGATTTTTATTCTCTTAAAAAGCTTTTTCCCTTGTTGTTTTCTTTGGGGCTTTGGATTTGTTTTGATTTTATCCTTTAGTTTCCTTTCCCCTCTGCTTTTTGCCATTATATTAATATTTGCAATTGGGGTGACTTGATCCAGTTTGAGCTGCCACGATCTTCCCCTTTGACCTTGTTACTGGACTCCCCAGGTGAGCTGCTACTTCATCGTCCACCCAGTCTTGTGACCACACACAGCCGTCTGCACCGAGACCTCAGTCTCTGCGATTGCCTCCCATGATCCATCTTTCATGCTTTTTTTCCTTTTTGGCATTCACAGGCTGCTGGAGTTCAGCAAGCTTTGACTCACAGGTGTTGATGTGTTGATCTCTTGAAAACAGTCTATTTTTCTTTGTCAGCTCCCCCACGTATCTCACCATTGTCGCTGGCCAGCCTGAGATAGGAGAGCCTTAGCTGGAGACCATGAAGTGCTGGCTCCTTGGAAAGTGCTCGGGCTCCATCAATCAGCAGGGGGCTTGGAGGGCCGGCGGCAGGTCTGGCCTGGTTTACAGAGAGGCCGCTGGCCCAGCTGCTGGGGCCTGGGTGCACCCGGGATTATTTCTTCCAGGCATTGTGTGGGGGGCTGAATTTTCTGACTTTTCTGGTCACATGGAAGAATTGTCCGCATTTATCTTCTGCTCAGGCTCTCCCTGTACCTAAACAAAGATAACTGCGGGACGACGGAGAGCAAACCAGCTCATCTGTGGACCAACCTGAGATTTTGGTAGCCCGATCTCACCTGCCACCACATTTATTGAGTGTTTACTGAATACCAGGTGTTCTGCCAAGTGCTTTAACAGCACCGTCTCATTGAATTCTGATGGCAAGTCAGATGAGGAAGCTCGCTCTCAGAGAGATGAAATAACTTGTTCACGGTCACATAGCAATTAAGCGTGTGAGTCAGAACTTGAACTCAGGATTGCCTGTTTGCAGTCAATACAATCTCCTAACCTCTCCACTATGCTCTCCCAGCCCTCCAGGGGACAAAGCAGTTTGCCCCTCAGTGAATAACACCTATCCATGTGTACGTTCCCTTATAGTACAGGAAGGAACTGGGAGAGTGGGGAGAAGAGAGGCCGTCATTGGCTAGGGCACCTGGGCACTGAGGGACACTTTGAAATGCAAACTTGTCCTTTGACATCATTGTGAAGATTTCTTTTCAAAGAATTTTAGAGGAGTTGCAAAAATAGTGCAGAGAAGTCTTATATATCTTTTAGTCAGATTTCCCTAATTTCAATGTCTTAAACAATCATCGTACCATTATCAAAATAAATTAATACCAGGAGACCATGTACAATACTATCTATTAACTAAATGACAGACTGAAGCTAGTAACTAATGCCTAAGCCAGGAAGGAGGTGACTGGCCCTTCCAAAGCTAGAAGTAAGTTCTTGGAGTTTGGTATTTCCAGGCACTCAGGGGTGGCCCCTGCCAGTGACTCCACTGTCTTGGAAGCCAGAGGTGCAGGGGGGGTGGGGGCTAAGACATCCATCCAGAGGCCTGGTGTTAGCCCAGTAACTTCCTGATGTCCCCTTCAGCTCTCTGATTTCACCATTTATAATCTGATGAGAAAGAAAATGGTGTTCTCTAGGTCTTAGGTACATTTCATGGGAAGATCTTGGGGTCTAAGAATCAGGAGACTATGAATATTAGCTTATGTTAAATTTTGGAAGATTATATTAGACAATACAGGTGTTTGAAGAAGCCAAATGCTGTATGCACATGAACATACATGCACATTCTCATCTTTTTCTTCCTAATTCCCGTCTCTCTGCCTTGCTACCTGCTCATGAGTGAAGGGCACTGGCCTAGAGTCCGGCTGTCCTGGTCCTCTGCTCTGAGCTCAGTAACCCTGGGCGCTCGCCGGTCTCAGGCAAATCGATTCACCCTCTGGCCTCTTCCTGGCACTTGTGAGGGACTGATCCCTGTGATCTTTAAGGTTTCTCTCGCCTCTGACTTTTGCATTCTGCCTTCTTTGTTTGTGATTTTCATTCTACGGGATTCTTCATTCTCATGTTCCCATTTTTCCCTCTTTCGCTCTTATTTTTCTGTGTTTCTCAAACTTTCTTTTTCTCCTTCTCATTCCATTTCTTCACGTTCCGTGTGCTCCTCTGGCCCGAGCCATTCCTTTTTCTACCCTCCTTTCCCTCCTCTTCCTCTTGTTGCTTCATCTTTCTTCCTCTTCCTCCTTCCATCCGCTTTCCCCTCCCGCCGGTTCAGTACAATCGTCGTTATACTCTGGGGGCCTTTACTGCCCACCAAATGCTTGTGGCAATTATTTTAAATGAGAGGGAAAAAAGAGGGAATTAAATCATAGTATTGGCAGCTGGCAATTTGCTTCAATCACAGAAAAATGTCCCCGGCTTCCTCGAAAATTGAAACATTGATGAAGAACAGATTTTCTCTGGCAGCGTGAATTCCCCTCTGTCCCAGTCTGGCGGAGCGCCTGCCTCGCTTGATATTATTACAGGCGTTTTGATGCATTCCCTGTGTAGCAGAGTTGGAACACGTCTCAACCAACCCCTGTATTGATGTAAAACTGTTTTTATTTGTAATGAGGGTGTATTAAAATATATATCCATTTCCACTGATTTCTGGCTCTTGGGAGGCCAGGATCTGATGACGTCCAGGCAGGAAGGCCTGGGTTTTTCCACCCTCTCTCTGTGGGGAAAGTGCTGGAACTCCAACACTGCCTTCTTCCCCACCCCCTGTTAGGCTTCACTGATTTTAATAAACATTTTTTTTTCCCTTTGGTTTCCTCAGTGACACAGAATCAGATGGACGTCAGTTGGACGGGGTTTTCCAGAGGTCACCTTCTCTATCCCCTGAACACAGCGACAAGGGGCCCGAATTGGTCGGGGCCTGGTGAGGTTTCAGGGGTGATGCGAAGACAAGAGGAAAAGTCAAACACATGAAGAAACACACGGAGACAGAGATGCAGCTACTTCACTGTAATTCTGTCTGTGCGCAGGGGCGCAGGAGTGGGCAGGGGATGGGTGAGGAGACGCAGAGGCCAGCCCGAGAGGCTGGTGGGGGAGGCCAGGAAGGAGGCAGAGGAAATCTGGCAGAGAGGAAGGCCAGGAGCAGTGGCTGATGACAGAGAGCTTTGTCGTTTTGGAAAGACCTTTAGTGCCTTCTGTCTGGGTAGAGGCATCTTTTCTTGTCCATTAAGTTTGCTCCCTAAACCTCCCCACCTGCGCACTCCTGGAGTCAGTCTTTGGGTCAGAACCACAGCAGTTATGGTCCTAGATTCCAGAGTTGGCGAGACCTCAGAAGCCATCTAGTCCAGAGGTCTCCACCTGCAGCTCCTGAGAATTCTGAGCATGCCGTGAAACGAGCAATAAAACTGCCTATGTGCCCATTTCCCCAAGCATGACGGGAAGGCATAGCTTCCCTAAAGGACATGCCTAAGGACACCGTGATC
Source organism: Microcebus murinus (assembly GCF_040939455.1). Lineage (NCBI taxonomy): Eukaryota > Metazoa > Chordata > Mammalia > Primates > Cheirogaleidae > Microcebus > Microcebus murinus. The sequence goes on along the minus strand of NC_134111.1, from coordinate 88,195,540 downwards.
ACAAAAGTCTTCCAGCCACTGGTCTAGTTCGGTCTCCACGTGGAAGATCTGGGGGAACTGGGGACCAGCGAGGCGAAGTGGCTGAGCTGAGGCCTCACAGAGCGTTATTGTAACATTTACAGATGATGAAACAGGCCTGGGGAATTGAGTGACTCAGACAGCGAGCGGCAGAGCCAGGCTGGAGCTCAGAGGCTTCTTCTGTATGTCAGCGTGTTTCCAGCTGGGCCACTGCCGCCTGCTTATGTCTCCACATCCCAGTCAGACAGCAGCAACAACGGCTGTCTGCACAGACTCCCGGTACCTGCTACTGAAAATTGCTTTTCATGAGACTGGTGTTCACCGTGATCCTGTTTACAGGCAACATTCTAATCTGCAGTGCAATAGCTCAAATGTCTCTAGTTTAGGGACTTGATGAATGGCAACTTTAAGACTTGAGTTCAACGGTATCTCATGCAGCCCCTGTCGATCGGTACTTACTGCACCTATAACTCATACTCAATTTGCTCCAAAGTGCATTTAGACTCAACATGAGGTGAGGGGTGCATAGGGTCAGGAGGGCTTGGCAACAATTTGGTTTAGTCTTTCTGGCTTTGTCACTTCTCACTATGAACGCCAAGCTCCAGTTACTCGGATCACGTTCTGTTCTTTGAAATATATCATGCTGCTCCGTGCTTTCGGTGCACGCTGTTCCTTTGGCCCGGAATACCCTTCCCCTAGAGATGCCTTCTTATTCTTTAGACTTGCCTCATAAGTCGCTCCCTCTGTGAAGTCTTTTCTGACTCGTGGCAGAGTTGGGGCTCCCTGCTCCCTTTCCTTGGTTCAGAGTTTATCATGGGGTTGGGTGCGGATTGGTGTGGATGTCAGAGTCATCTGCACCGGGGGCTCCTGGAGTTCGGGGGCTGTGCAGCACACCGCAGGGCAGCGATTCTCACCGGGGGCTGTTTCGTCCCCCTGGGGTGGTGGCATGGTGGTGTTAATGGCATCTGGTGGGCAGTGCTCAGAGATGCTGCTAAACATCCTACAATGCACAGCATGGCCCCTCACAACAAAGAATTGTCAGGTCCCAGATGTCAACAGTGCCTCTGTTGAGAAACCTGCCGTGGGGAATCAATAATCCCTGGTTGAATTCCTCAAATAGCTGGCACAAGTGTGCGAGGGTTAGTGTGGTCTGAGAAGAACCCTATTCCCATTTCTTAGCAGACGAGACAGGGGGTGTGCCCTTTGAGTACAGTGGCACGAAACAACAACCACCACAACAACAATTTTCAGGATGTTTCAAACACTTGGTTTGTGCCCTAAGCACTTTTTGTGAATCTGACAGCCTCTGGAGAAGATGACATTGAAGGGTATTTATTTTTATTTTTATTTTTTTGTGTGTCAACCCTGGCATTCTAGACTTCAGTGCACATCAGACATGTCATGAGCAGGCAGGACTAAAGGCTACTGGCTCTTGACCTGGAGACCTCATTTGGGAAGATCTCATCTTTCTGAAACTCCTCCTGTGCTCTCAAAAGCACTAAAGTTCTCTAAATGGAAATTTTTCCCCCCACTTGAGAACTTGTTGCAAGATAAAAGATAGACTACAATTAGAATTTTGGGCATATTTTACCTAATCAGCCATATTCCGGTGTGTTTGTTTTGGAACAAATGCAGGCACAAGCTATCTTTAAATAGCATAAATACTAGGACATCTTCTTTAGTTCACCCCAAGTCATTGTTGGCAAAATGTGCTAGCTGAGAAGGCTCAGGCAGGAACCGTGCCAACATGTGGGTCCATTCAGAAGGAGGCTGGGGCTGGGATGCTGGGAAGGGGTGTGTGTGCACATTCATGGGAAGGAAGACAGAGAGAGGGAAGGAGCAATAAGAGGAGGTTGTTTGGTGGACCAGAAAGATGAGGGGAAGGAGTGGGGCAGGAGAACAGAGTGGGGTCCCATGGGAAGGCCGGCCTGGCGAGAATGGACCATGGGTTTTAGTGACATGGTCTTGGATGAATTGAGCCATTTGGAGTCAAGGGAGTCCAAGGCTACAGGGACATACTTCTACCTCTCTAAGAGTAGTGGTCCCCAAACCCAGAAGCTCATTGCAATCACCTAAGCACCTTTTAAAATATTTGGATTCCAGGGTCCCATCCCTGGAGGTTCTGATTTTGTAGGTCTGGGATGAGGCCCAGGAATCTTTAGTTCATAAAAGTTCCCTAGGTGATTCTGGTGCTCACTCGGGTCTGGGAGTCAGCACTCCAGACTAGAGAAAACGGAGAGGTGGCTGATGGCCATGGGGTTGTGAGGGAAAGGATCGCCAAACAATCGAACAGGTGCGGGACTGTGCTAGGGGATGGGAAAGACACGGAGGTGTCTGTCCTTAAGAAGCTGTAAGGTGGTTCAGAAAAGGCAGTGGGCACAAATTAAAAGAGAGTGACTATGCAAACAATACTTGAGCGCCTGGCGAGTGGTGAGTGATCACAGGGACTGAGGAGGACAGAGGACCTCAGGGCAGGGGGGTATATGTGAGCCCTGTCTGGAATGACAGGTACAATGTCACTGGGAGGGTCACTCAGAGAAAGGCTTCAGGCCTGGGAAGGCAGGGAGACAAAAGAAGGAGGTCACAGTTTGAAGTTGTGCAATAGCCAGAGTTTGGACAAAGGCTTTCGCTTTGGAATCAGGAAGGTCGGCTATAGTAAGGAACCTTTTAGGAAATGCAGTAAACGTGTGGTGAGGGGACCTCTCTTCCCTCCTAGTCTCAGGGCTGTGGTGTTATCTTTCACAGGGGCCTGCTATAGCCCAGGCTGCGTGGCTGCAACTCTTCAGAGACCTGGCAGGTACGCCTGTCATCGAGGAAAGTCCCTGGATGGGAGGGTGCAAGAGCCCCCTGAGGACACTGCTGGCATCCTGGCTGCAGTCAGTCCCCACCTCGGGCTGTGGTCGTGTCTGGCCCAAACCATCCCAGTTCTGTTCACAAGTCTTTCTCTTCCTCTCAAAATAAAACTGATTAGATGATTTTGCTCCTCAAGAATGGCCTTAAAAACAATAGCTTGTATTTATTGAGCACTTACTGTATACCAGATCAATAACAAAAGGGCTCAGTGACATCATCTTATTTAACCTTAATGTGAACTCTTGAGATAGGTACTAGGTTAGTCTCCAGAGAAACAGAACCAGTTAGGATTTGGCTCATGTGATGGGAAAGGCTGGCAAGATCTGCAGAGCTGATGTCCTAGTTCAAAGACTGGTAGGTAGGAGAATTTTCTCTTAGTCAGGGGAGAGTCAGGCTATTGTTCCACTCAGCCTTGAACTGACTGGGCAAGGCCCACCCACATTATAGAAGGCAATCTGCTTTACATAGTCTACTGATTTCAGTGTTAATCTATCTCCTCAAAAACACTCCTACAGAAACACTAGAATAATGTTTGACCAAATATCTGGACACCCTATAGCCCAGTCAAGGTGACACATAAAATCAACCATTGCAGATACTAACCATGAGGATCAATATCCTTATTTTGTAGAGGAGGAAGAGAGGCACATATAGATGAAGTCATGTGCCCAAGGCTACACAGCTGGTAGGTGGCAGAGCTGGAGTTTCAGCTTATGTAGCCTCTGCCTGGCCTTCCTGAGCTCTTGGGCTTTACCGTCTCCCGCATGGAAAGGGGACTAGGCAACTAAGTACTCCTGATGTGATTTACTGGACCAAGGTGGGTATCTCAGGCCTCTGAGTGTCTCTGCTCCAAATGCCTGGAGTTTCCCCAGGAAGGGAAGTCTTTTGGGGATACTGTGAAGCACTTTGCGTATGGCTCTTTGTTTTTTGGAGACAGAGGAATTGTGTATGTCTTCCCTCAGCTAGTCGATCAGCAAGGCTGTCTGTCTTATTTATCTAGGCACACTGCATCCTCACTGGGCTGAGGGATGGAGAGCTTGGTAAGGTAATTCAGCTGGAGTGAGCTTGGTCTGCTGTCTCAGGCTCAGTCTCCTGCGCCACTATGGGGTATCCCAAATAGCTCAAGAACAGCAAGGAGACACTGAACTCTTGGAGGAAGTAGCAGGCTTCAGGAAGGACTATTTCCTTAATATTTCCAGTGGGGGGAATCTCACTGCCTCACAAGGTAACTCACTCTATTTTTAAGAGAACTAAAGGAACTTTCTTCTCTTAGTGAAATCAGCTTCCTCTTATTCTGGAGTAACAGAATAAATTGTCTCTTTCTTATAGGTAAGAGCCTCAGATATTTGAAAACAAGGATCATTTTCCCATCAGACATTTTTTCTCCAGGCTAAATACTTTCAGTTCCTTCTAGCATTCTTTTTGTTATTTGGTTTGTAGACCTTTTCTTGGCCTTGTCTTCCTCTGGCTGTGTTCTGTGCCCTCCATTTAAAATCCCAGATGTTCTAGTTCTGGTCTGACTAATGCATTAGCAGAGTAGAAATATCACCGCCAAAGTCTTGAACATTAGGTATGTATTGATGCAACCAAGTTGCGTTAAATTTCTTAAAAGCAATTGTTTATTATTGTTTTATTTTGCACCCGCAGTCAACTTAAGTTGTCTCTCACTGTAGTTTGCTTCTGCACTTGTTTTGTCTTAAATTTAAAGTTCAGAATTTTATATTATTATAATTCCTATTAATATATATCTCTGTTAATTGTGATCCTTATTACAATCCTACTATGCCATCTGACATCTGTCTGTGGATCCGTGGCTAAGGGGAAAAAGGGAGAGGCATTAAAGACTGAAGTCCTCTTAATTCCTATCTTGATCTAGTGCCTTCTGCTGGGAGAGGAAGGAAGAACTGCAGAGCACTGGGCTATATTGGGGAGTGGGGAATGACAGTCTTTTTAAGGTGGGGTTAGGATCCAGGCCAACATGCCACAAGCGAGTTCATTTCTCAAATGGAAAAAGAACACTGTGTTGCATTTTCCATTTCCATTTTCGCTTGAGCCAGGGATCTGAGAACAAGGGAGAATCCTGTAGCTAAGAACACTGCGGTCACAATGGAAAGACCTAGTGCAAAGGATCTGGTTGCTACTCAAAATTTTGTTTGTACCCCTTATGTTTCCCCTGAGGCTCAATCTAATTTCTTTTAGACCCTGGGGCCCAGAAGCAATGGGAGATGTGGCCCTTGCCCTCAGAAAGAAGCTTGATTGGTTTGGGAAGAGGATCTGCATGTGTGAAACCACAGCAAGCAGTCTAGGAATGAAGATGAATCTGTGCTAAATGGCGAGGAGTTGCCACAGGCCACAAGGGGGTCTAGTAGGAGGATGGAGGAGAGGGACAACCCTTCCAGGGAGTGTCCCAGAGGAAGTGGGAATGGAGCTGGGTTCTGATGGATTTGGAAGGGGAAGAAAAAAAAGAAAGGCTTTTCAGGGTAGAGAAGGGTGTGAACACAGTGGGTGGTGGCGACAATGACTCTGCAGAGACCAAGGGCTGGAAAACAGACTGGCTCTTCTCCAGGAAATGGAAAAACTCGCTGGCGGGAAATACTTGGTGGCAAGGACCTTCCAAAGACCCAGTTCTCAAATCTGTCTTGGCTTCGTTATTTCTGTTACCACGAGCCAAATCCAGGCTCTCTTCTCCTTGTTTTCAGATTCTTTTTTCTTTGACTAAAACTTTAAAATTTATTTTAATGAACAAATACTGTGTATATTTACAGATGACAATGTGATGTTTTGATCTATGTATACCATGTAGGAAGATTCAATCATGCTAATTAACATATGCATCACCTTACCAACTTACCATTTTTTGGGGATGAGAACATTAAATATCTGTTCCTTTAGCATTTTTGAAATATATGATACATTATTATTAACTGTGGCATCAAGCGGTACAATTGATCACTAGGAAGAACTTGCTTCTTTGGTCTAACTGAAACTTTGGACCCTTTGACCAACATTTCCCCTTTCCCCAGCCCTCTTCCCCCTCCTGCCCCCAGCCTCTGGAACCCACCTTACTACTCTGTGTTTCTCCGAGATCAACTTTTTTAGATAGCACACATAAGTGAGGTCATGCGGCATTTGTCTTTCTGTGCTTGGCTTATTTCACTTAGCATAATGTCCTTTCGTTCCATGCATGTTGTTCATGCCTTCCTCGCTGGTCTTCTGGCCTCTGTCTTCCTAAATTCTCATCCAAGATACATGTTCATTTTTTTCAAACATGAGGATGAACAAGATCCAAAGACACACATTAATGTGGTCCCAATTTCAAATATTCTTTCCCATTTTCACTGTTGACTCATAATTGATAGATGTTGCATCTCAGTTTTCACTTGGAATGTGTAATAGTAATATTAATAATGAATTAATAGTGAAAACTTAATTCATATTCATGTAATGAGTAATAAGGAATAACAGTAGCTGACATCTATGGAGTGCTAACTAGACATGCTAGGTTTATGTGTGCTAACATGACAATCTTCCAAGGAGGTAGGTGTTACCCCCATGTTACAGATGAGAAAATCAAGGCACAAAAAGGTTAAGTACAGTGCCCAGAGACAGATAGATAGTAAGTGGCAGTGCTGGGACAAGGTCCTGCCCTGTTTGCTACACTCCACGCTTCATCACAGCAAGTGCAGAGTCATGGTGGGCAGCGGGCAGAAGTGTAGTGAGGGAAAGCTTTTTCTGACACCTCGTAAGTGCCACCCCTTGGGCTCAGGCGTTGCACATACATCAGCTGCATTCATCCCGACCCCACCCTGAAAGACAAGTATCACCACCGTCTTATAAGTGAAGGAAACAGATGCTAAGTGAAGTGGCTGGCAATAGTTAAGGGGTCGTCAGCTTTTAACTGAGCCTGTCTTTTCCTCGGAGTCCGTATTTCCATCACAAATGTGAACTGGTTCCCAAGCAGCTGGTAGAAAGAGGATGAGAACGGGCCACATGTGAGCAGAGACAGCATGAAAACTTCCCTGACCATTAAAAAGCACAGCGTTTCAGTCCGCGCAACACAGCTGGGCACAGCTGGAAGACAGCAGTTAGGGAGTCCGCAGCCAAGGTGCGGTTGATTCACGCGTGTGAGAACAGAGTCTGGCCTGGCTTCAAGCGTTTACGTGCGATAAATCTGAGAGAACAGCAGACATGGCCAACGCCAGCTACCGACGGCACCAGAAAGCATCTATCTCCTTTGTACAGGATGGCAAAGGGCCACCCTCCCTCACAGGGACCTCTCTAACCTACACTCCCACCTAGGTAGTAAATGCCATCTGCAGGGGCATCTCTGGATGACCAAGGTGGGCAAAAACCTAATTTCTGTGATTTTGGAAAATCTGGTTATTCTGTTTTCTTACCCATCTCCTTTTGAGACGGGAGAGGAAATAGGCAGGGAAAGCAGAGACCGAGAGATATTTCCATATAGGGCATAAAACTCTATTTTTTTTTTTTTTTTTTTTGAGACAGAGTCTCGCTCTGTTGCCCAGATTGGAGTGCAGTGGCATCATCATAGCTCACTGCAGCCTCAAACCCTGGGCTCAAGTGATCCTCCAGCCCCAGCCTCCCGAAATGCTGGGATTACAGGTGTGAGCCATAACTCTCGAGGTTCTAGAGCAGTGTTTCTCAAACTTTTCTGTTCAGCAGAATCATATGGAGGTGATGGTTAAAATTAAGTTGTTAAACTAAATTGCTAAAACTAAATCTTGTTAAAACTAAGATTACTGGACTCCACTCCCATAGTTTCTGATTCAGCAGGTCTGGGATGGGGCCCCCAAATTTGCATTTCTTTTTTTTGTTTTGTTTTGTTTTTTTTTTTTTCAAGATTCCATGTCTAAGCTTATAAATTTGCATTTCTAACAAGTTCACAGGTGGTGCTGATGCTGCTGGTTTGGGGACCACACTTTGAGAAGCCCTACACTAAGGCCATCTCCAGTGGGCATCTGTGATGGAAGCATCAGCCCAGGTATACTTCCAATTCCCTCCCGATCATGGTATGACCTTGTGGGGTTAACATCCCCCCTCCATTTTTAACCTTTGCACTTGCATTGAACATACCCAGGTAGACCAGGAAGGATCCTTGTAGGAAACAGCATTCATTCCAGATGGTTCAAATGAAAAGATTTAAATATTTGGGAGGCCGAGGTGGAGGATCATTTGAAAATAGATGTTTGAGACCAGCCTGGGTAATAGAGAGAGACTTCATCTCTACAAAAAAAAAATTATAAAAGAAAAAATTAGCTGGGTGTGGTCTCAGCTCACTCGGGAGGCTGAGGCAGGAAGATTTCTTGAGCCCAAGAGTTTGAGGTTGCAATGAGCTATGATGATGCCACTGCACTCCAGCCTGGGCAACAGAATGAGACCCTGTCTCAAATAAACAAAGAAACAAACAAACAAAAATAAACAAAAAACGTGTGAATAGGGTGAGCTCAGTGGCTCATACCTGTAATCCTAGCACTCTGGAAGGATGAGGTGGGAGGATCACTTGAGGCCAGCATTTCAAGACCAGCTTGAGACCCTATCTCTACAAAAAATAAGAAAAAATTAGCCGAGCGTGGTGGCACACACCTATAGTGTCAGCTACTCAGGAGGCTGAGGCTGGAGGATCACCGGAGCGCTAAGATCTCACCACTGCACTCCAGTCTGGGTAACAGAGGGACACATTGTTTCATTTTTTAAATGAAGAGGCTGCTTATGGAGGTGAGGGCAGGATGTTAAAGGAGCACACAGGGGAAGCTGAGGCACCAGAGAGGAGCAGCAGCAGGAAGATGTTACCGCCTCTTGGGCTGCAGAGGCAAGTGGAGGAAACGGTGTCCTGTAGGCTGTCCTCGAAGCTGCTGTTTTGGATGCACTTGGCGGCTGCCAGAAACACAGCACAACAAGGAGGAACCTCACTCTTCTTCCCCACACCAGTTGCCTCCCGGGGAGTCCCGTTGGCTAGAATCCAGCCAGGTGCCCGAAGGCAACGGAGGAAGTAGCTTCCAGGGATCAGCCTCCGGGGCACAGAACAGAGCAGAAAACGGATCTGGGGTGGGGTGGGGACAAATGGGAGTAACCAGATGTCAGCAAGACCCTGCTCTCTCTTTCTGGCTATGCCCCATCCCTCAACATATATTATACCTCTGCTTCCTCCAGAAGAGAGAAGAGAGCCGGCATAGTGCCTGCAGTCTCATTCCAGGGTTTGCCCTGCTCACCTACCCTCAGCCCCATCTCAGATAGGAAGGCTGTGTGTGCACGGGCCTTCTCTGGCTTCCAGATAGCCAGGGTGGGCCGCTTCTGCAGCGGCCTTCAGGGTTCTGCCAGGAGAAGTCTGAGGGGCTGGGGGTTCAGCGTGGGACGGTTGGAGGGGAGGGGACACAGTGTTTCAAGTAATTTCCAGACTGTAAAGAACACACAGTGCTTGGCGTTGGCTCAGAAAGACCTCCCTTTCCATCTACGGAACAATGAAAATGAAATCTTTTTTAATCCTTAGGAAAGAAAACAGAGAGGAGAGGGGGAAACAGAAGGAAGAGGAGAAGTGTTTACACTTGAGAACCGTCCCAGAGCTGACAGGCAAAGGGGTTGTGTTGCTGCTGGCCCCGCTGGCGTGAGTTTGGTGTCTCTATTTACCTTTTTGTGGCTGTCAGGATTTTTTTCTGAGCTATGCAGCAAGATCTGTGTGTCAGATAACCCCCTCCATGGTAAGATAATATCTGAGCATGTTTGGGGAAACTGTGGGCCGGCCAGCTGTTTTATAACCTGACGTGGAAGCCAGTAGGCGGCAGATAGTTTTGGAGGAAGCTCGCACACCCAGGGACCGGGAGGGCCAGCCTGCTCTGCGGGCTGGGGGGCTCTCATGGGTGGGTGCCAGGCTCGCAGGGGCAGCAGGGGCTCCTGGGCAGGTAGTGCACTGGCTAAGTGGCCTACGCCTTTCCCAGGTGGGCTAAAAAAAATCCTCTTTTCAGCTAAGCTTCCAGTTCTTTTTTTTCTTGACATTAAAAACAAACAACAAAACTGAAGTCATAGTCTGTCAAGGGATCCCCAAGCCTTGCAAAAGGGCCCTCTATGAATTAGGGCCAAAGAGATAGAGAAATAGAGTCCCCGTCATCGGATGGACCCCTTAGTGGTTATTCATTCTCCTAGAGCTCTGCATACAGACCTTGGCCTCACCGCCTCACTCCATGGCCCTAGCTCTGCCCTCGAACTCACCACCTGCCGTTTCGAGTGCCTTTCCCTCACACGCAGTCTTCTTCCTGCCTTCATCCACCTGGACAGCACAGGAACGACGGGGACGAACACAAGCTTGGGCTGTGTTCCTAGGATGCTGGTGATCGATCGGGAAGGGGACAGCGGTCCTCTCTGGCTGGGTCCCTGGGAACCGGTGACACTGAGTGGTAAAAGCCTGGCAACATTTGGGGGAGGCAGCGACTTAGCTCCTGAATCAGGGTGAGTGCTGGGCTTTATGCTGGTTTCCTGGGGCAGCCGTTTCTCCTGCCCCACAGCACCTCAGAGCTGGAAGTAGATCTAAGTAGTTCGTCTGGTCTGGGACACCTGGGATTGAGTTCACCTTGTGCCATGGTCCAACTTGGGGGACACCTTCCCGCTCTGGGTTGCTAATTCCTGAGGCCCTGACACAGAGGTTTGGCTAGGTGAACCCTGAGATCCTGTCCAGCATTGACAGTCTGTAATTTCAGGCCTGGAGATTGTCTCCACAGTGTTTTGTATACCCCGAGATCTCACCAGGATTTGCAGGTGGGCTTCAGTGAGGAAAATGGGGATTTGGGAACCCACCACATTTGGGAAGTGCATCTCCCTGACACCATGACGGCAATGACAGGGGTTGGGCCACAGGCACCACACCCTGTGATTTCCTCAAAAGATCTGCTATTAGATGAGTCGGGGCCCCTTCCTCATCCTTGAGCCCCCTGGGCTGTGGCTAAAGTTTCCATCCAGACGCCTCCTCTTCTTCTGGCATCCCCCTCCCTAGTCTCCCGCATGAGTCTGGCCCCAGCGCCAGGGCTTATCTCGAGCCTTCCGAGCTGGCTGCAGGAAGCTGTCTTCTCTGTATGCTCAGATCTAAGTGAGATGCTCAGATCGGTGGCAGAGCTGAAGGCATGTGGGGGACATGGGACCGGCCCAAGGATGGCAGAAGAGACTTAAAGCTGGTGGAGATACCGTGGAGCCCTGTCTTTGGGGTCTGACGGATTCAGGGCTTAATCTGGCAGCCACCGCTCATCAGCTCTGTGACTCCGAGTAATTCGTTCCATTTCCCTAGGTTACGTCCTCCCTGTGAGAAATGGTTCTAACCTTTTGGAGATAAAATTTCACCCACTTTGAGGGTGGCTAGGAGGATGAAATGAGAACATTCATGTAAGGCAGTTCCCTCATTTCTTAGCTCCAGTAAGACATTCAATTCATCCATCTCCTTTCCTCCTCTTTCTTTACAACGTCCAAGTGGTGACGTTTTGGGCACAAGGGACTGATGATGTGTCCTGGGGCAGGCTGGCACAGTGCACAGAGCCACAGCTTCCTGGCTCCCTTGGTCCCTGAAAGAAGAGAGCCTTTCTGCAGAAAAGAGGCCAAAGGATGATTGGGAAGTGACCTTGACATACAGGAAGTGTCTTGTGACCCAGATGTGTGCACATTGTGCCCTGAGGAAAACAGAGCAGCTGAAGGCCCTTCCAGGAGGAAAATAATTTCATGGAACCACAGACACACAGAGCCCAGGGTATGGAGGGGAGCCACAAAGATCCATCACCTGTGGAGTTGTCCTTCAGCCCACAGATGGTCAGTCTACCATGGGCGCCTGGGAGTTTCTCCTTGCACGTTTCTCCTTTTCTCTCCTTTTCCCACTCTGAGTCCTCCCCCTGCCTGTGTCCCTAGCCCTAATGGCCGTGGGAGTCCTCTGTGAGAGCAGGCTGTGCTAGTTCAGATTCCTCGGCGTGGACGCTGCCCACGTGCACAGACCTTCCCTTGCTGAAGTTGTGGCCTCACACATCAGCTCAAGAGTTAGTATGCCGATGGAGTCTCTTCTCGGACAGGCGAGGAGGGGAGTCCAAGGAGTGAGGGGACCACTGATCCTGCTCCATTATAAAAAGCCCCAGTAGCCATTTACGAGTCTCCAAAGGCTCATCTCATGAAGTAGCTGGAGGGATTTAGGCTAGACATGAAGAAGAACATTCTAATAATGAGAGTTAAAGCCCTCTATCAGGTGAACAAAACAAAGTTCACACCCCTTTCAACTCAGTGCATGTTCCTGAAGTAGAAAAGGGGACCCTTTTCAAAAGAAGCCCCCAAGGCCTTTTTTCCTCTAAGCTTCCATAAATCAGTTCAAATATGGCTGGGTCTAATGGGAGCCCAGGTAGGGGGCTGCTTGCACACTCAGGTGGGGATTTAGTTCCCTCTGAACCCCATCCTCGTGCTCCCCAACGCCCTCCCCACATGGACCCAGACCCAGATTCGCAGCATGGGTTCTCTCCTGCCTGTGTTCTGCAAAAACCTGCCTTTGTTCTGTTGCCCACTCTCGGCTTTCTCTGAGAACAAAGAGGAAGTCCAGCTACAAACTGTCCTCTTGCAAAGTAATTAAGCTCACGGCATGGGGGCCGGTGGTGGGAGGGTTAGAGTCCACAATAGGTCTGCCAGGAGGGACCTGCTGGTTCTCACGTCCCTCCTTCTGTCCCCAAGTGGAGGTGGTGCTCCCACACGTGGCTGTCCAAGTGTTGACGTTTTGGGCACAAGGGACTCATAATGTGTCCTGGGTCATGCTGGCACAGTGCACAGCGTCACGACTTCCTGGCTCCATTGGTCCCTGGGATACTGCAGACTCACCCACACGTGGCAGTAGCGAGTGCTTGAGGAAAGGCTCTTTTCACTCAGAATCTATGAATCAGCTCATAAAAGGGAAGGCTGGGTTGCCAAGGGCAGGCTGTGGGGGAGGAGGGAAAGAGAGGAATTAGTTATTCTTTATAGAGTGGACAGGGGCCAAAGAAGTTCTCTTTCTTCACTGAAGGAAGAGACAGAGAATAAAAAGTAAATTCAAGTTGCAGCTGAGAACTGGGATCTTTCAGCACTAGGAACAAAAACAGGAAAATGGGCCATGTGTCTTTTTTGCGGATAGTCTTCAGGATGGACCAGGGTAGATATCTGAGAATCCCAGCTAAAGGCAGGAAAGTGAACTGCCCGATGTGGGATGTGCAAGGTACTTGCCAGAAGTAACAGATCTGAAATGGTCTGAGGAGGGCCAGGGGGGCTGGGAGGACCGTGGCATCTTCTAGAATCTTTGTTATGAATTGGGAGTACTTTAATGATATCTTCTCCAAAGAGTATAACTAGAATCCAAAGAGGTTATCAGAAGGAAGGTTTAGGCTGACTAGAAGGAAGAACATTTTTAGTAGTAAAAGCTGTCTAACAGTGGAATGGGCTGTTTTATTAAGGTAATAAACTTCTGATTGCAGGATTTCTGATTTAAACCAAAGATTCAAATCTGGAATCCTTTGGAGGATTTTTTTCCTGTATTGGAAGGATGGAATTGATGCCCGTCTAGGCTCCTTTAGAGAGCTAAGATGCCACATTTCTTATTAATTTATTTTTCCTGAAGTTAATGTCCTTAGAGCTATAGAATTCTTTTTGGTGGAAAGTTTGCTTCATTAGGCTAAAGTTTGTTCTTTAATCTGTTTACTTGTCCTTTGAATGCCTACTAGATACCACTCCTGGAGACACAAAAATGAAAAATACATTGTGACTTTGTATTTGGGACATTCTTGGTATATGGGGAAGGCAGACAAGGAGGCAGATAAATTGCAGCTCTGCATGGCGAGGGCTCAGACAGCACCAAGAGCTGTGGACGCACAGGGGAGGGATCACACACAGCTCTCCCTGGGGGAAGAGGGTAAGGCTTCTCAGCTGGCAGCTCTCTCCCGATCTAAGTCCAGTCCAGTCCAGTCCATACTGCCTTACTGAATGTTTGTTGTGCGTACGGCAAAGAGAATGGATGCAAACATGTCCCCATCCCCTGGTGGCAGACCCCCTCCCCATCTGTGGAAAAATTGTCTTCCATGAAACTTAGGAATTGGGATGGGAGGCGAGGAGCACACAGCAGGAGGTGAGTGGCAGGTGAGCACGAAGCTTCATCTGTATTGACAGCCGCTCCCCATCACTGCATCACTGCCTGAGCTCTTCCTCCCCCCAACCCCGACCCCTTCCCCATCAGTGGAAAAGTTATCTTCCATGAAACCAGTCCCTGGTGCCAAAAAGGTTGGGGACCGTTGCTCTAAAGAGCTATTTGGACGTGAGCTCACATTTGTGCCTTCAAGAATTGATTGCTTGGATGGGGGACACAGACAAACAAAATTTGGTCTTTAAGGAGCTTCCAGTCTCACAGCAGCCCTTCTCTCCAGGCTGTGTGTCCCAGCTCTGGTGTGGAATCTGGGTCAGAGAGAGGGGCAAATAGAGTGGCCATTTGGAAACAGGGTGTTGAAGGGCGGCAGCAGGGAATGCTTTTCTGTGGCTCCCTTGCTCTGCTCTGACACATGTCTGTCCAAATGATGCCATGTGGGTCTGCTGGGTCCCCATTTCTCCAGTTTTCAGCCCTGGGTGAGGTCCACTGGATGCCAGCAGGAGGCAGGGGCCATGTTTTGTGCTCTAATTCTTCTCTGGGTGCGGCAAAAGGTAGGAAAGGAACAGGTGTGGGATGGAGAAAGATGAAGGTCCTCTCTTTAGCTCATTCTGCATTATTGGTACCATCGGGACCACTGAGGAACTGTAGGCTCAGAGTGTATTGGTGTATCCATCAGGGCCCAGGCAGGAGACAAACTAACTGGTGTGGTTTCTAACAGGGGTAATTTAACCTGCAGAATTGTTACCTAGGGACTGAATGTGGAAAGGGAACACCAAGGCATCACAGAGCAGGAAGCAGCCCATCCATAGGGCTGGGGGAACACAAGAAAGGGGTTGGAATTATTAAAACATAAAAACATAAGAGAAGGTGCTTGTCTCCCAGAGGAAGATAATGAGGCTAGTGCTTTGAGCGATGGAAAAATGGCTGCTACTGGGATGAGGCGCAGTTGCTGGGGCATGGGGTGCCAAGTATGGTGCAGTGACACAGCCAGGGACAGGAAGCAGGAAAGGGAACAGGAAAGCCAACAGGCGGGAGCAGACAGATACCTCGTTCCTTCTCCCAGCCTTGCCAGTCTCTCTCTAGTGTTCCCTGAGGCACAGCTTGGCAGCAGGCAAAGCAGAAATGTGGCTTACAGAGTTCCAGCCTAGGAATGCATAAAGCCAAGGACAGAAGGATGGGTTTGCCCCTGAAATCATTAGCTTAACAATTGGCTCAGTTGGGCTGCTAAGGAAGTGTCAGACCAAGAAATTTGCCAAAAGAAGTCAGGTTGGATTCTGAGTTCGTTGAGATAATACTAGCTACTGAAACAAACATGTGCTCGAAAATGTTTATAAGGCTCAAAGGCAGTATGACTATTTTTCTAGTTTGCAAAAAGCCCAGTAAGGGTGTTTCTGATTACTGGGGACTCTCTCTGCAGTGATTCAGGGATTCGAGTCAAATTTGCATGCTCATCTGTATCAAGACAGCAACACCGACAGACCGTAGAGTACATGAGGTTTTCACGTGTCAGGCTTAGAGTTAGCACCTGTGCCCACATTCCACTGGCTAAAACAGCTAACTGCAAAGAGAGGCTGGGAAATGGAGTCTAGCTGTGTGCCCAGGAAGACGAGGAAAAAGAAGGGATCATCAGGCAGTTATGCCACATGTTCAGAAGACCCTAAATGGCCTCTCAGGATCCTTTCCTATGAACACTGGCTGAGCTTAGCTCACGCCACAGGTGTCTGTGCAGAAGAGGAGCTGAAGGGTGTGGGAAAGATTGAGTTAGGAAATGCCCCAAGAAATCATAATTTGTTCTTTACTTCAATAAAACGCAGCCTTGTGTTCTCACGCTGTTTTGGTTTGGGACAGACTTCCCTTTTATTCCAATTCCATTCTTGGGAAGAAAAGAGGATAATAGAGAAGATTCTTTCCACCTTTTTTTGTTTTCAATTAGTGAAGTAATTCACACCCACTATCAAGAAGAAAAATTAAAAAAACCCAAAAGTCAAAGAATGCCTTATACGTATGTTCCATTTTTCCTTGTTTTTTGATTTTGTTTATGACATCTCCTGTATAAAATGTTTTATATTTTAATATGTTATAAACTTTATTAATTTTTTAATTCTGTCTTCCCCCTTTCCTATCCCAAAGTCATAAACATATTCTCCCATTATTTTCTTCCAATTCTTTTATGTGTATGCTGTTAAGGTTCTAATCCATCTGGACTTTATTTTTGTGAATCACATGGCATAGAAGTCTGATTTTGTTCAGCTTTTTAACCACATGACAAGCTAATTGTCTATCTTTTACTGAATATAATAGTTCTTCCCCAGTTATTTGAAATACTACTTTTATTACATCTTAATTCCTTCATATACATGATGTATTAATTTCCTATTGCTGTTGTAACCAGTTACACAGTTAGTGGCTTAAAATTACACAATGTTATTATCTCACAGTTCTGGAGGTGAGGGTCTGAAATGGCCTCAATCACCAGGCTAAAACCAAGGTGTTGGCAGGGCTGCATTCCTTCCAGGGGCTCTAGGGGGGAATCCTTTTCTTTGCCTTCTCTAGCTGTCCACATTCCTCTGCTCACGGCCACTTTCCTTCTTAAAGCCACTGAGTGTTGGCTGTCTTTCCCATGCTGTGTCACTCTGGAGCTTGTTCTCCTGACTCCCTCTGTCACTTATAGGAACCCCTGTGGTTACACTGGGCCTGCATGGATAGTCTGCGAGAATCTATGTTTTAGCCCATTTTCTGTTGTTTATAACAGAAGACTGGAAACTGGGTAATTTACAAAGAAAGGAAGTTTATTTCTTACAGTTGTGGAGGCTGAGAAGTCCAAGGTGAGGGGCTGCATCCACTGAGGGTCTTCCTGTTGGTGGGGAATCTCTGTGGAGTCTTGAAGTGGCGCATGGCATCACCTGGCGAAGTTGCTGATTGTGCTAGCTTGGGTCTCTCTTCTTCTTAAAAGCTGCCAGCCAGTTTTACTTCTGTGATAGCCCAGGATTCCATTAATGCATTAATTTATGAATGAGCCCTCAGGACCCAATCACCTCTTAAAGTCCCCACCTTTCAATACTGCCACATTGGGGACTAAGTTTCAACATGAGTTTTGGAGGGGACAAGCATTCAAACCGTAGAAACTTCCCTATCTTAATCCAGGTCAGTTGGTTAATTCCACCTGCAATCTTAATCCTCCCTTGCCTACGCATCCTAACTCCTGTGCTCTTCCCTTGGCCGCATGGAGCTTCCAGGCCAGCTTTCAGTAGAGCAACGATGTGATTCTCTCTTCTAGGTCAATGGTCATGTGCCCACCAGAGCAGCACTGGACCAGGCCTGAGGACAGGATGCCCTGGGGTTTGGGATGGTCAGGAGGTCACACAGGAGTCACTCCTACTTCAGAGATAAGCATCATGGGGTAGAGGAAGAGTATGGGATTTGGGGGAGCAAACAAGGGAGCATGTGTATAATCACTTATTTCTTAGTCCTGCTCATTAAGTAATATCATCAGGAAAGGAGTATGCACTCATAAAAAACGATAACAAATAGAGCTCTTGTTCACACCCCAGGGCTCTTCATTAGGATGACTAAAAAGATGGAGAATGATAAAAGAGAGACATCAGGTTAATTTGACCATGGAAGAAAATGTGTCTATGGCCCAGATCTCTGCAGATATCAAGGGCTGGGGCTGGGCATTGGGACTATATTTTTGGGACACTTCTAGCCATCCCAGCAAATTGAGCAATCTGGCCTATTTGTTGTGCTTCAGGTCTGAGACGGGTACGGTGTGTATAGACAAAAGGCTGGGAAAGATAGGGTCTATTGGGGAATAACCACTGAGGGTCAACATTAGGGACAGTGGGAAGAGAGACCCTCCTCCTCCATCTTCAATTAAACAGCCTCCTGCACAAGTCTCTGTGTTGGAGCCCTGTGGGGCACTTTGCTAGGGTCCCTCCTTCTAGAGGATTATGGCCAGGGGTAGGGAAGGAGCAGGAGATTTAGAGTCACACAGATCTGCTTACCAGCTGTGTGACCTGGGTCCCGCTCTCCCTGAGCTCTCTGAGCCTCAGTTTCTTCAACTGGAAAATGAGGATAATAATGTCACCTGACTTGGGATTATTGTGAGGCCTAAATACAATAATGTGTGTGAGAATTACTTTGTAGAATGTCAATCACTGTTTAAGGATTGGATATGAATAATAGCAAGAATTTTCCCCATGTAATTTCTATTGTCTTTGAATGCAAGCACGTTAAGCCCCTTCCCAAATCCTCTGCGCTGTCCCATCTGGACAGGCTAATGTCCAGGAGAGAAAGGATGACCTGGGCCCCTCATTATTTACAATGGGGGCTGTGTTCTCAGCCCATAATCCACAAGTGTATGGATAAGGCACCTGCCTTTCCAGGAATGCACACGTGTCCTGTTTCCAGACCTCATGACCTTCTATTGTTTTTGTAAATATAACTAATTGTGCTATCATGTCTCGTTGAACTTCTCATGTTATTTGTTTTTTTCTTTAAATCACATTCACAAAAGTGAAACACTAATTCCGAATGGTTGGAGTTAGAGATAGAGGGCGTGGAGACATGGTCCCAGGTTGAACCCTTTTTCAGAAGGAAAGCCTTGCCGCTAGTCAGGTTCTGGGACAGCCCTTCTCCTTTGCCCAGGGGAGAACCTGCCATTTGCTACCCATTGTCCTAGAGGGGCAGCATGGGGCCTCCACCAGGGCTGGGGCTGGGAGCCTGTCCCGCTGTCGAGAGCAGGGGTAGAAGGGCAGGGGAGGGTGAGCTCCAGGAAACGTTTTTCCTGGCATCAGGTCCTGCTTCTCGGGGAATGAAGGATGTGAAAACTTTCTGTTTAGTTTTAGTTTTCCTGTTTAGCAACTGATAATCTCCCTGTGTGTTGAAGGCATGGGTTCAGTTAATGCTGGGGCTTTTTGCCTGTTAAATTGTTAAAATGCAGAACGACAACCCCTTTGCTGGTGAAGGATATTTATTTCAAGTCCTAAATCAATTTCAGCCTCTCTCCCTCTCTCTTCCCCCCTTTCTCCTCCTAGTGCACCCCTCCCCTTTGGAACTTGGGAAAATCCAATTTCCTTCCTGCCTTAATCTCTCTCCAGTTTTGCACAGGCTCTGCTCTGCCCGCACCTGCTCCTTCCAGCTGTGAGATTCCTTTTGGTAAAATACTTTGTGTCCTGCCAAGTCGTCGATGGACAAGACCCCCATTGCTGCTTCCTGGCTCTCTTAATGAACACAGTTGTTCTGTTCCACCAGGTCCCCAGGAGCTCCCCCATTCAATCTATTAGCCAGCGGTGGTTTCCACAGCTAGAGAGAGACCCCTGCCCCGGGCCCCCAAGCGCCTGCTCTTGAATGAGGAAAGAATTTGAAATCCAGCACTCCCTGTGCTGGTACTAAGTGCTCTGAGCTTTACAGCCCCGACTCCTGTATCTCAGGAATGTCAGGCTGAGCGAGAGAGACTCCAGATCTGCCATCCCCTCAGCCTTGGGGCGAAAGCATCATTATTAATGACAGCAATCACCGCCCAGAACTCAAGTCATAAATAATAAGTGTCTTTCAGCAGTCACAGGAATGACTGCAGACGTTCATCATCCACACACCTCTCCAAATAGCCATGGGAATGAGCAGCAGAGCTGTTATGGCCAAATTCTACCTCTATTCCAATGCCAACAGCTTGGTTTTATTTAGAAAAGAAAATTCCAAAACAGCATGAACTTCAGATGATAGTAATAGATATTCCACAAGAAAGGGTCCTATGGCCAAGTAAGTTTGGGAAACCTTTGTTATAAAAAGAAGTTAAATATATTTCTTTATAGAAAGATTTCTCAGAGTCTTTAATATACTAATTGCATTGGGAATCTCCAAGAGAGGTAACTTATGTTTACCAAAAGTATTTGACCTTAACTTTTTCCCTCCCCTTTTGGCATAACATGTTATATCTTGCAAGACACTATTCAGTGGTATGTTGGAAATATTTAACAACTGGCTTTCTGGGTGGGGGTGAAACCCCAATTAGTAGTGTTTGTTGATTTCCAACTGTGGCCGATTTTAAACTACTGATGTGAAGTTATTGAACATGGAGTTGGGAAGATATGTGCACAATCAGATCTCCGAGCTGGTGGAAACTGGCTCTGGGTGGCCCAGTGCCCCGTGCACTGGGAATGGGAAAGAGAACAAAAGCCAAAGGATATGACTGTTGCTGGACTCCACAGTAAAGTAAGGCATTCCCAGTTTTTGGAATTTTTGTTCACTTCTCTAATCAGCGATTTGAGTGGACTTTCTCTGCCTGCCTGGAGTTTTCTGGCCCTGTGAACTAATAGTGAAAGCCACTCTAGGGCAGATGATCTTGACTTTGCTACACCTTTACTGGCCTCTTACCTATCTACGGGTAGACGCATTGGTGCCTGCCTGCTCTCTGGACGGCCCTGTGGCCTCCTACTCAGGTGGGGTCAGAACAACCTTTCCGATCAACTTCCCTGCTCACACTTGGGCAACTGACTCCCTTTCACCCCGACCGGTGCGTGTTGGATATCTGTATTCACACAGCTCATCTGGTTACACAGAGGCAAAACTGAGATTTATCTCTCAGGAGCATTTGGCATAGTGGACCACTTTCTTCTGTTTTCAGTCATTTTCTTTTTCTGGCCTCCAAGATAATACTCTCTCCTGATTTTCCTCCTGCCGCTTTGGCCAGTTCTGCCTTGCTGGCTTTTTCACTTGCTATCTAAAAATCGTTGCGTTCTTTAGACCTCGTTTCTTCTCCTCCCCGCCCCTCCCTTCTTTTCCCTCTCTCTAGATGATCTAATTTATCCCCATGGATTTAAACCCTATCATCATTTTGATGACTCCCAAATTTATAATTTGAAACCAGACATCTTATTTGAGCTGCAGACTTATATAACCCACGGTCTACTTGACATCTCTATCTGGACGTCTTACAAGTTTCTCAACTTCGACTTGTGTGAAAAGGAACTTGATGTTCCCTGTGTCTCCACTCTGTTTCTCCCTCAGACAGACTTCCTTATCTTAATAAATAGCGTTTTCTTCCAACCAGTTGCCTGAGCCCCAAATCTAGGCATCATTCCTGATTCAACTTTTGTTCTTATCTCCTACAATCTGTCAGTCTTGAATGAGTGGATTTCACTCTACTTTTTCCTTTTATCCCCTGAGGGTCATTATTTTATGACACTCAAGCTTTGCAACAGTCTATTGCGTTCATAACCTACTGTTTTGCTCTACCAAGAAGAAAGATCTAGGAGAGGAATTTCAGCTTAATTACTCTTAATTCAATTTTCTTCTGATGATTCTTTAGACCAATAGGCTCTCAAGGAACCCCAGTGTCCTTCCTGTTCTACAGATCTCAAACGGTGTCTCCTTATTCAGTGGACCCCAGTTAGCGGGGGTTTCCTTCATGTTTTCCTTATATTCAGTCATTGTCCTGTGGCTTTGACCTTCCATGAAAACCCCCACTAAGAGACACAGATAGGTGGTTCACAAGCCGCCTTGTGAAAATTCAGATACTTGAGGTAAATTCTTCAATAATTTGAAGGTAAAATTCTTCAATGATGGTTTATTCTTTCTTTTAGGACTTTAGGTTTGTAGGGTGCTTTTGGTTTCATGGTGATTTCCTGTATCCCAGTCTCACCTTTGGGAAGTAGGGAGTTTCAAGGAATTTTGTCCCATTTTAAGATAGAGAAACCGAGGCCCAGATTGTGACTATACAAACTCAAGACCATGCAGTCAGTGACATGGCCATGTGGTCCCTTTGGCCTCAAATTCTGTTAGGAATAGAGAGGGACCAAAGCTCAAGTGTTCCCAAGAGCTCTGCTGTGCTGAGGGATGGCATGAGGAAGGACATGCCCAGGTCCTGTGGGACCCTATACTCACACAAGAGTGGCCCTCATTAAGAAGAAGATGGAATTCTACCCAAAAGTGAAGATTTGAGTTCAAATGAGAAAAGAAATTACAATAATGCCAGATTAAAAAATACTTACAAAATCTCATGAGCATCACAGAATTCAGAGAATGACATTTATGTTTTTATTAATTAATGGATTACTCCTATGTTGCTTTTATCTACATTTTTGGCTGAGTACTTTTTTATATGTCAATACTTTGGTAGTATTTTCTCTAGTGAGAACAAAGATAACTAAGTCTTTCCTCTGTGAGGATTGAAATTTGCTTTTTCAAAAAAATTATTGATCACTTAGAATATATTTTCTGTCAGTTTTATAACTCGTTATCAGCAAAGTCATGAATGTTTAGGATTGTTAAATCCTAAATTCAGGAACACATCTATCACTTTTGTCTCATGTGAGCTGTAAGATTTAAGGCATTTCAAGTTTCAAGGGGTTTTCTTGAGATTTAAAAAATTTTAAGTGTGTAAAAATGCACATAATGTAAAATTTACCATCTTAACCATTTTTGCATATAGTTAAGTGGCATTAAGTACATTTACATTGTTGTGCAACCAATCACCATTACCTTCCTCTCTTATAAAACTGAAACTACAGCCATGAAACAGCTCCCATGTCCCCTGCCTGCAGCCCTGGGAGCCACCATTCTACTTTAGTCTCTACAGATTTAACTATCCTAGATATTTCATATGAGCGGAATCATAGAGTATTTGTCTTTTGTGACTGGCTTGTTTCATTTAGCATAATTTCCTCAGGTTCATCCATGTTGTAGCATGTGTAAGAATGCTCTTCCAATAATTCTGAGTAATATTCCATTGTCTGTATATACCACATACTTTGTGTACCCATTCTTCTGTTGATGCTACCACTTTTTCTATATGGTGAATAATGATGCCATGAACATGAGGGTACACCTACCTCTTTGAAATCCTTCTTTCAATCCTTTTTGGTATATTTCTAGAAGTGAAACAGCTGGATCATATGGCAATTCTATATATAATTTTTTGGAGAACCGCTACTGTACTGTTTTTCATAGAGGCTGCACCATTTTGCATTCCCAACAGTGCACAAGGGTTTCAGTTTCTCCACATCCTTGCCAACACTTGTTATTTTCTTCTTTCCTCCCTCTCTCCCTCTCTATCTTTCTCTTCCCTCTCTCCTTTCACTCCTTCCTTCCTTCCTTCCTTCCTTCCTTCCTTCCTTCCTTCCTTCCTTCCTTCCTTCCTTCCTTCCTTCCCTCCCTCCCTCCCTCCCCTCCCTCCCTCCCTCCCTCCCTCCCTCCCTCCCTCCCTCCCTCCCTCCTTCCTTCCTTCCTTCCTTCCTTCCTTCCTTCCTTCCTTCCTTCCTTCCTTCCTTCCTTCCTTCCTGTAGCCATTCCAATAAGTGTGAGGCAGTATTTTGTTGTCATTTTGACTTGCATTTCTCTAATGATTAGTGATGTTGAAGATCTTTTCATGCACTTATTAGCTATTTGTATCTTTTCTTTGAAGAAATGTCTAAGTCTTTTTCTCATATTTTAATCAAGTTGTTTGTTCTTTGTTGTTGATCAAGCTTTCTTGAGCAGTGACTAATTTTAATGCCCCTTGAATTGATCCCTCTTATTAGCCAGTTTGCCATTCCTGGCCCTACAGTGATATATTGTGGATGTGGTTGCTTTTCAGTGTTAGTACAATCACTGAAAGAGATTAAAATCTTTCTTCTCAATGCTTATATAGTTTTATTCCATTATAATATTGAACTATCAAACAATCCAAGAGTCTATTCATTACTTCTATTTAAAATGCATCTCTTTTAATGAATTGCTGCTTTTGGAGTGATCAAAAATTTTTGTTACAATTCCCTTGTTGATGTCAGAAATCTTTTGATTTCATGTAGAAGTCTATGAAAACTAATTTTATTGTGTAGCACATTTATAATTGTATACATTAACCCTTTGCACTCGCTTGCTTTTTTCTCATCACCCACTCGACATTATCCACACTCGACATCCAAGTGCAAAGGGTTAAGTTATGAAGTATACTGCGGGTAAGAGAGCACTTCCCTTTTGCCTAGGTATGATGAGAACTGACTCCTCCACTTACAATTGTATGCTTCTGAGACTGCACTGTTTTCCAGATACTAGTGTGTAGCTCCTTATATTTCAAAGCTTGGTTCTTCTACATTATGCAGATTCTTCCAGTCTGGTGCCATTGGATACATTTATGTCATAAATGTATGACACCTTTGGCTTGGCACCTTTATGCCAGACACCAGATGAGTCTGTAGAACGGGTAGTAGGACTATTTCTGGAAGTTACTCTTACAATGGGATAGCTAGGACTACAAACAGAAGAAATGGAACCATGTAAACATATCCCATTAAATCAAAACTAAATGTACTCTGGATTCAACTATTTTAGCTAAACTTTCCAAATACCGGCAATACTGACAATATGGGGCTGAGGGAGGTCAGAGTGGAATGGGACAGTGGTCTTAACTGGTTATGGTTAAAATATTCTTTCTTTTCCAAATTTTTCACAAAAAAAATCCCGCCAAAAACCCCCCAAACAATAACAACAATTCAGCAACCAAAGTCTACTGTGTAAAACATTGCTTGGACTTTTTCCAGGGTCTTGAAACTGGCCTTTGCAAGTGAGTGGCCCTGAGGGTCACACTCTTCAGCCTCAGCATAGATCACGTCTGGAAGCAGGGTGGGCCAGTGGAGTCCTGTTCTTCAGGAAGGGTGAGATGAGGAGTGTGGGGAAGGGTAAGAGTCTGGTCCATCCAGGGCCCGGGACGTTTTCAGGCCCTCCACTGTTTCTTCTGCGATCACATACCACATGCTCAGTATTCCTGGAATGGCCCGTCTTGGCTGGGGACAGTGTATTTCCTACTAAGATGACAGCAAGTTGTGATATTTTTATTTTGCTGTCCCACCATTCTTCACCTGCAACAAATGTCCCCTTAATAGCTTCAGCATGAACCCCAGCTGCCATTCCTTATTCCTCAGGGTCTCTCAGTCCCAACCTCACAGTAAACTCAAGACATCCAAATGGTGCTGCCAGACAAGGCAGCTGGACGCCAGACATCACGGCCGATTTGAGCAATTAGCTGTGCTCCCATCCTGGGCTGGCCTCATTAGGGTGTCCAGATGTCCACGGCTAGAGCTGCCTCCCACCCCGGGGGCAGGCTCTGTCCCCAGGTGAGGCCCAACTGGTGGGAGGCATGTTAAGGCTCAGAGAGCCCTTCCTAATTTTCAGGGCTGCTAATTGAAGTGGGGTGAGAATCGCAGAGGCACGGTCATGGCTGTCTGGTCCCTAAGGCTCCCCGGTTTCCCATGCATGATTGTCATCTGCACAGAGCTCTCCCCATCTGGGGCAAGCCCAGCTGCCACGGCTCAGTCCGCGGGGAAGGGCGCTCAGGCACAGTTGCGCTATTTGTCTGCTGCTCAGCTCCCACCATGACTAAATGGGAACATCTGGAAAAGGGCAGGGCAGGGCGAGGGCGAGGAGGAGAAGGGCAGGAGAGGATTAAATCTTCTCCGACTTTATGGGAAGATTTTTCTTCGATAATGTGGGCCTTTGCTTTCCTGCGTGGTGGGAGGTGGGGTAGGGAGAATTTCATCCTAGAACAAACCGACAGAGGGCCCAGCGGTAGACACCAGCTGTTATTAGGACCTGCAAGGATCTCTGCTAGGGAGGTTGTTCACATCTTAGTCTATGTGGACAGCACCCCTCGACTTTTGGGGTGCACGACATGTGTGGTCATAGTGCCAGTTAGACACAAACTAGAGCACAGTGCTGATCCTACTTTGGCTGTTCCAGACATGGACTCTGAGATAAGAAATTGAGCACAAGTAGTTTCCTTGGGAGACAATCCCAGGAAGCACCAGTGGGGAGTGGGAAAATGAGATGGTGAAGGGAAGGAAGAAATATGGCGTTTAGGATGAGCAAGCATCCCCGTTTGCTGGGGACCAAGAGGTTCCCTGGGACATGGGACTTCCAATGCTAAATGGGGTAAGTCCTGTGCAAACTGAGACAGGTGTGTCAGCCTTGTTAGAGTGACTAAGATTACTGCTGCAGGTAACTGGGCTCTATCAGTTCCTTTAGAATTGCCCCACTGAGGGGCTAAGAGGCCGGAGTATTTATCCACTGGCTCCAGTTTGTTGTTGGTGAGGGCTCCGCCCAAAGGTGTTAATTCTCTGCCAGTTCTGGTCTGCCCTGCCCTGAGGCAAGCATGCTCCAATGGCCAGAGAAAGGAAAGGAAGGGAATCCAGAAATGAATACAAAACAGACCCTGCCTTCAAGCAGCCTTTGGTCTGGGTGTGAGGAGGAGGCAATCTTAGAGGTGAAGAGGTCCCACCTGGAATGTAGGCCCCATGGACTTTTATTGCCTAAAGTTCTCAGTCCCCCACGAGTCTCCATTCAAGTGCAGTTCTAAGTTCTTCTGCCCATACCTCCCCACATCTTGCAAAGTCTGCCTTCAAAGGGAAGGAGGTAGCAGCAGGTGCGGTGGCAGGTAGCTGTGCCTTGTTGAGTTTGGTGGGCAGAAAAGTCAGGTTTGATCCCTGTGTAGGCTGCACATCGTGGTCACAATCCCAGTTGTTTCATAATCTGTGCACTTAAGTGAATTGATCCCTGGGGTTAGACAGAATTGGCCCACAGAAGTTGCCTAGGCCCTAATCCCTGAAGCCTGGGAATGTTAGGTACAGGCAAAGGGTTGCTAATAAGCGGACTCTAATATCCGAAGATTAACCTGGATGAGGGGACCCAGTATAATCACAGGGGGCCCTAAGTAGAAGAGAGATGAAAGCCAGAGGTGGAGGCATGCCCATGGAAGAACGGTCAGAGAGATGCGATGATGCTGGCTTTGGAGATGAAGAAAAGGGGCCCCTAGAAGCTAGAAAAGACAGGAAGTGGATCCTCCCCTATAGCATCCAGAAAGAAGCACAGCCCTGTTGACACCTAGATTTTAGCCCAAGGAGACCTGTGTCCGGCTTCTAACCTCTAGACATTAGTGGCTTGTTTTGAGCCACTTAGTTTGTGGGGATTTGTTATAGCAGCCAGGGGAAACTAATACAAGTTCTGGCTCTGTCAAACCAAACTTTGTTTCCCTCCTTTGTGTTTTCCAAGTAAGAATTCATTTACATTTGGAGTTCCAGGGCCGGAAATCTGAAAGCCAGCAGAGCAGGTCCATGCTGTCCCTGTCTTCTCAGAGTGCACAGTCCACGGGGGGAGATTGAGGATGCAGAAAGGCACCCTGCAGGGGGCTAGAGGAGGTTCTCTAGGAGCAGCACCCTACCCCTGATGGGAAGAACTAAGGCTTTCTGGAGTTTGGCCTAATCTTCAAGGTTTGAGCCTGGTTTGATGCAGGGGGATTACCCCATAGGGCCACACAGTAGGTCCCAGGAGCTGTTAATTCAATTGAACTGAGTTGAACTTGGAATGGGCTCTTAAATTCTGTTTCATTTTTTCCCTGTGGCCTGAAGAAGGCCTGGCCTGATTTCGTCTGAGAATTCTTTGTTAACAGTGCCGTGAGCACCCGAGACCTTTCTGAAGCAGTAGCATCTGCTTTGCTGCTGAGCTGGTTCTTCCCACACTTCAGTCACATAATCCCCAAGGCCCCATCCTGTGGTCAGAACACTTGGGTCCGAATTAGCTTATTTGTGGAGCACATGCATCATCTGTCCAGTGCCCTCTGCCCCAGCATGACAGCTCCATGTCCTCTAGAGCAATCCACATGCAATACTGGAGCTTGTGTTATTTTATCTGACTGTCCTGTTAGGCTATGGGCAGCTGGAAGGTCCAACCGTGTCTCATTCAATTTTGTAGAGTGACAGTTTTTAGCAAAGTGCTAGAGGCTTGGTATACTCTAATAGCTCGGTAAATGTTTGTGAATAAGTTAATGAATGAGCCTTTGCCCTCCAAGTTGCTCTCTAGGTTTGAGTTTTCTCCCATGCCAATGCAGAGATAGCAGTTGTTAATTCTGACTTAGAGTGGAATGCTTCATGGACCATGTGACAGTGGAGCTGGTCCTTTAGAAAGAAGTAGAGCAGATGTGTGTTGAGATGTAGAGGGTGAGGGGGTCAGCAGGGTCCAAGTGCAGAGTGTGCTTGGGGACTAATGACCAGACTGGTGTGGCTGTGGCACCACTTATACATGGATAAGGTATAATGGGAATTGAGTTTAGGACTGTGGATGGGGAACAGATCATGAAGGGCTTTCAATGAAGCAGTAGGAGCTTGGAATTAATTGCCTGACCAGTGGGTTGGGTGGGGGGCAAGGAAGAGCTTGGAAAATATGAGAAAGTGGGTTTGGGTAGCAGTTGTACGGGTTTAGTTTGGACATTTTGGAGGATTATCCCAAGGTCAGTGGGCCTGAGTTTTTAATCTTTTAGGCATTTCAAAATGACTATAAATAAGTTTCCTGGGATCTTATTTATAAGGTCAGGGGCCCCAGGAGAGAATCTATATAGTCTCTGAGTTGTGTCCAGCCCTAAGAACCTTGGGTTTGTGACTTTTCTTCTGAGGAGCACGCTTGTGCGGATGTGCTGTCTGCACAGGCTCTGGGGCCGGCGTCTCTACTGGAATCAGCCAGAAGTCTCCAGGCCCGCAGGGGATATTAGGTATCCATCCTCATGCAGCCTCTTGGGTCCAGGGGGTGATGAACTGCACCTGAGGCGTGTGCAGTAAGTACATCACCATTTGGCTCAGGGGTGCGAGCTCTGTGTCCTTCAAGATGTTACCCAAGAGTAATTCACAATATGTTCTAGAAGGAAGTTTGCTGAGCAACTTGTACGGTTTTGGATTATCTTTCTCCCAGTCACGGCTGTTTCCCGGACAAACATCTTAATCCCGGGAGCGTGGACCATAACCTCACATCCGATCCTCCTTTTCTTAGTTTCCTGGCCCAGGGCGGGATGATGACCCAGATATGGAGTCAAGCAGATGAGAAAGGGGCCTTATCCTTCTTCCAACTCTGGTTGACTCCCCTTTTCCATAGAGCAAATAAGGCCCAGGAGTTGTTGGTGATGGCTTGGTGGAGAGAGAAGAGTCTACTGGTTTATGGCCAGAGCGGAGCCCTAGAGAGCTCAGGCCAAGAGGAATTTGGGGGACATTAGCGACGAGGACTAAAGGTTGATGTCACCTGTATCTGCTTGCCAGAAGAAGGTGGGGCAGCACAGTGTGCCCGGCGTGGATGCTTCTAGGATTCCCAAACTTGTGCTACCTGCCTTAACCTTCCTTCTCTCAAAAAATTGCTGTGGGTTTGGACATCCCTGACCATCAGGCATTTGCCAAGGAGTTGGAGTGGTGCAGAAAGCCTTGTTCTTAGGGACTTTTCTTGGACCCAGGGCACAGGGGACCTAGTGGCACAGTATACCTGGTGGCGCTCAGTCATGGGAATTTGTCCACCAGCTTTTCAGAGCTCACATCTTCTGTATTAAAAAAAAGTATTTTATATAAGCGAGCTGTCTGGAAAGTATCCAGCCATAGTTAATATAAGAGGAATGGTTTGTGCCGCACTGATGTAACCTGGTAGCCAGGGCTAGGACTGGGATGCGCATGCGTGCACAATGACAACCCCACTGTACTAGTCAGTAGGGTGCGAGATGCTATCCAGTGAGCACCTGTACTGTGTGGCCATCACACTCAAAATGACTGAGTCAGTGAAGCAACGGATCTGCATCAATTTTTGCGTTAAGCTTGAACATTCCTCCGCAGAAACTATTCGGATCATTAAGAAGACTTTCAGGGATGATGCAATGAGAACAGCGCAAATAAAAGTGTGGAACAAATGCTTCAAGGATGGTTGAAAATCTGTTGAAAGTGACCCACGTTCTGGAAGGCCTGAAACAAGCAGAACACCTGAGAATGCTGCAGGTGTAAGAGTTAGGTTAAGAGACTCTAGGAGAACTGTGTGAGTTCCAAGGTGCCTACTTAGAAGGGGAATGAGGTGTCATTGTCCTGTGTACAATGTTTCTTGTATCTTCTTCAATAACCGTCTCTATTTTTCATATTACGTGACTGGATACTTTCTGGACAGCCCTGGGTATACCATGTAGCTTATTACTCCTAGGCTACAAGCCTATATAGCGTGTTACTGTACTGAATGCTGTAGGCAATTGTAACACATTGGTAAGTATTTGTGTATCTAAATAGAAAAGTATAGTAGAAGTTCTGTATTATAATTTTATTGGATCACTGTCATATATACAATTTGTGATCGACAAAAATGTCATTATGTGGCATATGACTCTATACACACACACATACACAAGCAGAGGGACTGTCTGGTAGACAGCATGCAGAAGTTTTTGTTGATGAAATGCTGTGGAGATATTGGTCCATGCTGTCTTTCCCCCCCCATAACATCATAGATAATAGAATCTCCAAAACATAGAGGTAGGAGGCACTTCAGATAGAGACCACCTGCTCTCCCCTGGCCAAACCATGTGAGGCCTTGAGCAGCTGTGCTTCCTTAAAGGGGCATTTGTGAGTGTCAGGCTGGGGACTGTGTTGAGAGGATGCTGGATTGGCAGAACACATTTTTTTTTCCTGGCTGTGTTTTCCCAAAAGCCTGAGAGGAGAGGTTCATCTGAATGCCAATCTTGCAGGGGGAAAGGAAATAAGAACTGACACCGGGAATGACTGTCCCCCGGAACCTCCTTTGCTGGGAGCTATCACTTACGTGGGCTGGGGAGCTCCCTCCACACTCGGCTTGTTCTCAGAACACGGCGTGCCGAGTCTGTGGGTCTGGGCTTGGAGGCCCTCCGAGGACAGGGCAGGCCATCCGGATTACTGCCATCTGAGGGCTCCCTTGGCCGCTGCTGTGCTTTCTCATCAGCTGAGATTTGGGTTACGCCCGTGGGCTGCTGTCTTCCCCAGGCCATGCGTAGCTAAGTGAGATTTATATTAAAACAATAAAGGCCACAAAATAGAGGTCCTTCCCTCTTTGGGGGTTAGGGTCTTAGGTGCTTAGGGGAGGGGGCTCTGGCCTGGTTTCCAAGGGAAGCTACAGGTCCCTGAGTGTTGAAAGGAGGTGTGTTCTGCTTAGTTATACCAGGGAGGAGTTGAGTCAAAGCTCCTCTTATTTTTCCTCTTCTTTGCTCGACATCCCATAGTTATGCCCCTGAACTGAACTGCTCAACCAGGTTGTGATGGGAGAATCCAGAATGCAGATTGTCTTCCAGATTTCCTTCTAAGGATGTCAGCATTAAGTTTTCCATTTCAGTACCAGCGCCCCCTGCCTTTAGAGAGGGAGAGGTACAGGCATAGGAATAAAAGAAACATCTCCATGCTCCAGTTTTCACCCCATTGCTGACACCATTGGCTCCCCAAGCCTCAGTGGCACACATCAGTGCCTGACAGACCCAGAGAGAGACTTTGTCTGAAATAGCTTGGCTGAGCTGCCCCGGATTTTGCTCTGGAAAGATTAGCCTGTGGCTCTAGTCTTAACTCAACCGCTAACTGATGCTGTGGTCTTGTACAGGCAAGATTACTTCTCTGGACCTTGGTCTCTTCCTATGAACATGAGGGGGCTAGTTTATTTTTATTTTTTTATTTCAGCGTATTATGGGGGTACAAATGTTAAGGTTATGTATATTGCCCATGCCCCCCCTTTCTCCTCGAGTCAGAGCTTCAAGCATGACCATCTCCCAGACATTGCATATCTCACTCATTATGTTAGTATATACCCATCCCCTCCCCCCTCCCACCCTCCCAACACCCGATAAATGTTACTCCTGTATGTCCACTTACGTGTTGATCTGTTAATACCAATTTGCTGGTGAGTACATGTGGTGCTTGTTTTTCTATTCTTGAGATACTTCACGTAGTAGAATGGGTTCCAGCTCTATCCAGAAAAATACAAGAGGTGCTATATCACCATTGTTTCTTAAAGCCGAATAGTACTCCATGGTATACATATACCACATTTTATTAATCCACTCGTATTGAGGGGGCTAGTTTAGGTGGTGCCCAAAGACCTTTCCCTTTCCAACATTCCCATCTCCGAGCTCAGACCTAGTCCCATTTTTCAACCTTCTTCTAGCTCACTGCTGCTGCTGCTGCTGTCTCGGGAGGCAGGCTCGCTAGCACGCAGGATTGTTTCCGTTGCTTATTACCAGAGGGACGGGAGTCATTAGCCTCCTTTGCTTGCGGAAGGCTTCACTACCGAGATTTTATGTAGTGGTGGCAGCTTTAACCCCCAGGGCTAACAACAGCAACATTTCTGGTTGCGCTTTATTAATTCTGGAGCTAAAAAGTGAGTTCAGGGAGCCCTGGAGGATGGGAAGACAGCTGAATGCCTTGAGCCTTCACTGACTGCTGGTCTCAGCTCAGTTGGGTGGGGGTGGGGATGTCTGGGAACACGCAGGCCAGGAAGGTGACTGGTAGTTCTCCCTTCTGCTGGGACACGCACAGCTAGATTGACAGTAGTTATTAGTGGGCTTAGGGGAGTGGCTGTAACATTATGTGGAAAGGAAGTGGGAGAACCACGAATAGAAACCATTCTGTGCATGGAGGGGCCTAGGAAGAAGAAAGTAAGCACTGCCCAGAGCTGGTGCTTGTTGGTTAACCTCAGCCCCTGTTAGTTCTGTAGGCCTATAGATAGTAGATTTCTAGTATTTTCTCAAAGGGTCAGAAGAGTAAGATGGACTCTACATATCCATGGTATTTTCGACAGGGACCAAAGACTCTGAAACTTAAAGTCTGTAGAGAGATTTCTTCCCAGGGGCTGGTACTTCTGGAATTTCTGCCACCTTGATAACCCCAGAAACTAAGTATTTTGTGTAGCATCAATCCTATGAGGTTCTCTGGAAAAAAAGATGTGCCCCCATAAATTCTATAAGTGCTGCAAACTCTGTTGGAAAGGAACACTATACAATACTATAGTAATGTCTCTGAAATCCCATAAAATAAGGGGAACTATGTAATTTTGTTTAACCTTGAGGTACCCATGTGTATTTGAGAACAGAATCATTTAATTTGTGGAATGTCTACTGATCCCTCACAATTGGTGTTCTCTGGATCAGACTTTGGGAAATGCTACCCCTGGGTGAACTTGGATGGTGGAAACTATTGGTCTGGGTCAACTTTCCTGTAGAATTGCAATGCTTGCTCAGGATCTGTATGACTAGGATTTTATTTCTCTCCAGATCCTGGGAAAGGTGTATGTGTGGATTTATATTTTATTTTTTATAAATCAGCCAAGGGCATCCTAAAACTCCAAGCTCAATGTATAAGCCAAAAATAAATTAAATGGAAATAAAGCAACTATAATTGGTGTTAACAGCTGGTGAGGTATACTACCCCACTTTCAAATCTTCCATTTGGGAGACACAAATTTAAAGAGGGAGGAAACACAGTAGCTAAGTGGCTGGAGGTGGGCAGTCTGCCTACGTTAGGGCCTCCAGCTGGAGAGAGAACCATAACGAAGGCAGTCTCAGGCTCAGTTCTTCAGAACAGAGTTTGCTGGAGGCAAACGTGCTAACATTTTGCAGAAAAGTGCAACCCTAGGGCAGCAGGAGTGAGGGACACACAAGATGAAGCAGGAAGGAGGGGAGAACACGCAGAGTGGCGTGTCACAGAGCTGGCCACAGCCTTGCAAGAAGACACCCAGTCAGTTGTTTGGTCACATGGGAAATCCTTGGAGAGGGTATAAGGAACAGTCTTGGAACATCTTAGAACAGACCTTTGGAAGAGTAGGGAGGAAGGAAGAAGAATTTGCTGGATCTTCCCCATGCTTTGCCTCCTACCATTCAGGGTTGGCCCTTTCAGGCAGCTGTTGGGAAAGCCAAAGCCACCAGGAATCCGTCTGGGTGAGACTTGGGTGATGACTCTCACCGAGACAGGCATGTCGGAAGCTGCCCTATTCTCGGGGGACACAGAGATGGCCAGCAGTTTTAGAAGATGAGGTGATGGCAGCGTCAGAGACTCTCTACTGGGTGAGCATTTGAGGTCCGGGGGCAGGTGGGGCCAAGCAAATCTGCAGAGAAAACAATTTGAGTCCAGTAGGGGGACGATCTTGAGAAACAGAAACAGATATAATCCCTCTGGAAGGAGAATGCCGTAAGTCACTTTTTTCCAGCGTCATCATGCCTTGGGCCCTAGGCATAATGAAATAGGATGGATAAGTCAGAACGCCAACCTGTCACCAACCCCAGATTGTCTTCCCACATTGTGGCCTGCAATGGAGGACGGATGCATGCCATTGGATATACTCTCCCGTGCAGCAAGCTCCGTCTGGGAGCCATTGCCTGTCTGGCCCAGGAGATGGGAGCCCTTAAGTACTGGGGGTTGGTTTTGCCTGTCCTAGCATTCAGACTAGGACAAGCTTATTTTTGGTTCAACCTTTGATCATCTGCTCCCAGAGACCCATGCCTCCTTTGTGCAGAAATCCTCCTTCACTTTACAGTCTCTAGGCTGACACTTGGCAGGCCTGGCCCAGCTGGGAGGCCATCTAGAGTTACATCTTCATAGGGGCTCACAAAGATTGTTTTCCTTAAGCTTCTCAAATGTTTTGCAAATGAAAAACAAACAAACAAAAAGAAAAAAGAAAGAAAAACAGAAAACCAGTCCCTCCCCTTCCACCACATAACTTGGGCAGGGACCTGGAGTGGCTTCTGAGTCTCTGGTCTGCAGGGACAGGGCAGCCCCTCCTTCCAGGAGGCATAGTGCTTAGCAGGATTCTTTAGACCCATGGGGCTGAGTAGGAATCAGAGGCCTGTGTCTGGGCATGAGGTTTCGGGTTTGGGCGGATGTGAACAGGGAGTTCATCTCAAGTTGCCATTTGTACATTGTCAGCTGCTAACAGGGTCAGGGTGGTTACATAACTTGCCTAAGGTCACATGGCAGCAGCAGCAGCAGCAGCAGCAAGGCATTGGCTTCAAACTCAGACATGCCCGAATCCAAAGTCTGTTTGAATGTCTTCCTCACCCCGTAGGGTAATGCCTCCCTTCAAGGCTCCCAGGCTTGGCGGGTAATGATGATCAGAAGTTCTTGAGGGCCTTCAATTCCCTGTAGATGAATAGCATAGTACTGTCCTCAGAGGTGAACATTATTGAGATAATTTTAGATCCTGGGAAACTTGGACATACATCAAAGCTTCCCTCATTGACGTCCTCTCCTTGTCCCATTCAGGGAGTAGCCTCCCTGTGCTTCTAGAAAAAGTCCTTGGGTCAGTCTGGCCTCTAGCTTAGGGCTGGGCCTCCTTGTGGCTGGGTTGAGATGCTGATCTATGCCTGGGCATGGCATCTGCTTATGCTGTGACTGCCTGCTGCACAGGTCACTGTGGCCATCGCCCTTGCTCCTGGACAAAAGAAAACAGTCTTGTCTGCTTTTGTTTGGTTAGTAATTTTGAGATTAATAAAAGTGCCATTTTTAAATGCTTTGGGATATAAGCAGAAAACATGAAAAAAAATCACTTTAATTTTGACTTTGCTTTGAGGGACCTTCCAGTTTACATCATTGCTTGACAGAGAATTTGGGCGATTTTTAGCATGGCGGTTACTACATCTTAGAGAAATAAGATTCTAGAACTGAAGTTCTTGAAAGAAGGGCCTGCTCCCCTAAATATTCAACAGTTTTGCTAGAAATATCATGTGTGTCCCTCGGCATTTCTTAGATGCTGTTTTATTTCAAAGGCAGAAGAGGTTCACTTCCTCATTATAAAGACCAATACAACTTCTCTTTGAAAAATCAGAAATATATTCAACAATAAGATGTTGGATCTGGTAAGGATCTTTGAAAGGATCTAGTCAAGTGATTTTTGATTATGTTTCATGAAAATATGGGGCCTCATGAAGGAGTTTCAGGAATATCACAAACATCTTATTCATATTTCATGCTAAAATTATATATAAACTTTTTTAAAAGCTCTAATAAAAGCAGCATATGTTAGACACCATACTTTAATGCATTGGAGAACTCCAGAAAGTTAATTTGTGTTGCCAGGTTATCAGGATAATGTTAGTTGTTGTAAAAGCTTACACAGTGGTTCAAATACTGTAATAGAATAAAGCTTAAAGTTGGTGCTCCTGAACACTGGGCAGCTGTCCTTCAAGCAGAGATATGGGGTCCCAGGATCCTCCCACCTTGAGGCTCCAC
Organism: Microcebus murinus; assembly: GCF_040939455.1. NCBI lineage: Eukaryota > Metazoa > Chordata > Mammalia > Primates > Cheirogaleidae > Microcebus > Microcebus murinus. The sequence goes on along the minus strand of NC_134111.1, from coordinate 88,159,543 downwards.
CATCTTTCACTCAGGACTTCTGGGTTCTCTATGATCCTTCCGTATTGGGCAGCAGAAGGAAAAAGAACATGAAGGATGGGGTGTCAGAGATTCCTTAGGGGTGGTGCCCATCTTTCCACTCATCTGCTCTTGGCTAGAAATCTGTCATGTGGCCACATGTAACAGCAAGGGACTCTGGGAAATGTAGTCTACCTGCCCAGGAAGAAGAAGAAATGGGCTTGTCAGACAGGCAACTGCCTTCTGTCTTTCTAGCATATCTCTTTTAGGCTCATATTTGGAAATCAGACCTATTGTTCTGAGCAATAACCATTCTTATTTATTTATTTAGTTATTCATTTTTGAGACAGAGTCTCACTCTATTGTCCAGGCTAGAGTGCTGTGGCATCAGCCCAGCTCACAGCAACCTCAAACTCTTCGGCTCAGGCAATCCTCCTGCCTCAGCCTCCTGGGTAGCTGGGACTACAGGCACGCACCACCATCCTGTCTAATTTTTTTTCTATATATTTTTAGTTGGCCCATTAATTTCTTTCTATTTTTAGTAGAGATGGGGTCTTGCTCTTGCTCAGGCTGGTTTCGAACTCCTGACCTTTAGCAATCCTCCCGCCTCAGCCTTCCAGAGTGCTAGGATTACAGGGGTGAGCCACCACACCTGGCCTGTTCTTAAACCATTTATCTGTGTGAATATGAATTTTGGGACTGTATAATTAAGTTTAAAACAAGATGTCAGTTTTTACCACTAGTTCTGGACCTGATATTTTTGTATTCATGGAAACAGACTCATTAGTCTCACTGTTCATGTAAATATCAAGTAAATATCAGATATTAGAACTTAAGAAATGTTTTATGCTAATAAAATGGTACTTTTAATCTGCTCTATAAATTATGTTCTACTGCTAAAAAAAAACCTTGAAAAAATACTGATCAGGTGCAATTTCCTTATTTTATAGGAAATTGAGGCTCAGAGAGGGTAGGATACTTGCTGAAGGTCATACATTAATAAAGAAATTGCTGGTATTGGAACCGGACTTCTGGCTCTTAGGCCAATGCTTTTCCTTCTATTTCCACTTGCTCCAGTGTGTCATGGCCCTCAGACACGGATGCTTTTCACCCTATTTTCATTTTCTTGGTCTTTAAGGAAGAGGACAGCTGAAACTTAAGGATTGTTAATTCTGCCATAAGACTTAATGCTTTACATTTTTGGTCCAGCTGTGCTATGAGTCCACATTTGACAAGCATTCACTGAGCATTTATTATATGCCAAACATTGGCTAGGAGCTGAGGATGCAGAGGATGCAGCGGGCACCTTTCTGGAAGGATCTCACAGTGCAGTGGGGAAGCCAGATAGTAAACAGTGGGACAGAAGTAGAAATGCAAACATCTGTGAATAGGTGCTATGAAGGAAATAAGCAGGGGGCTGAAATAGACAAAAACTGGGTGAGGTGTGCGCTTTCATAAGGAGAGATCAGGGGCCAATGGATTCCTTGGCTTGATTCTGGACACATTCCGGGGCTGGCTGTGTGAACAAGCCACGATCCTGGAAGGAATGGCATCTTTCCCCTCTGAACGTTACCAGTGAGATTCTTGGCTTGGGAATATATAAGGTCCTCAGTGTTTTTGCGGCATAAGCATTATAAAACTGTTGGAGGCTGCAGAATGTGCACAGATGTGAAAATAAGTACAAATAATTAAAAGATGAAAGAGAGTCAAGATTCCTCTAAGAACTAAATAAGAAAAGGGTTTTCCCTGATGGCTGATGAAGTAGCTAAGGAAAATCTCAAAGACAAATAGCTTTTCCATTTCTTTAAAGGGGTAGGTTGGTGGAAGTTTTTATTAAATATTCATTGGGATACTTGCTGTCCTTCCCTTCTCTCTGAGTTTTTACATCCACAACCTGTTCTGGAATCTTCCTTCACAGGTGAAAATGAAGACGGAGGAGGCAAGACGAGGCAGGGGGTGGGTACTGTAGTGGACACAGACCACGGAGCAGCGGCCATAGAAGTGAGTGGGGTGTGTTGGCTTGGGTGTCCCGCAGGGCACACGGGGTGTTCCCACAAGCTTCTCAGAAAGAGGTGGTCTGGTGGGAGGAAGCATGCTGCATCTCAGACGCCAGGATGCTAGGTATAAAAGGGATCTTAAAGAGCGTTTGGCTCAACCCTTTTTATTAATATTGTCTATATGAGAGGACTGAGGCCAGAGAGGGGAAGTAACATGCTCAAGGGGTGCACAGCGACTCAGTGTCTGGAGCCAAGGCTAGAACTGCAATGTTCTCATTCCCGCACTAGTTACGTTCCAGGGCTCCACGGGGTCATCCATTGAGAAGCCTTGGAGTAGGAGTTGGTCTAACATAAAAAAAAGAATTTGATTCCAGGAGAGAAAGCCCTCCCTTCCACCTGCTTCGGAGACTGGAGTGGTGTGGCTAATATAGAAAAGAAGTGAGGACTGAAAATGTAGCCCCGTGTGACCGTGGTAGTGTCATGGTTGCAGATAGTTCGAGATCAGGTGGAGGACAGGGTGTAAGAGTGCGATTGTTTTTCAACATCTCAAGTTGAAATTGTGACCCCAGTAAGAGCCATATATGTACTCGTTCTTTATGGGTAGAATGATACTTTTATTTATTTTAGTGAAATTTTCTCTTTTTTCCCCTTCTCTCCTCTCAAAATATTTGAGTAAGTTTGTACAAACAGGCAGAGTTAATGTATTGAGAGTGAGGACAAGGAATCGAGTTTAATGTGTTTTTGAGCCTTTGAAGGGTCCATGCCATGTCTCTTTTCACTCTAGCCATTCTCCTGGCTTTAGGTACCATTGATGTGCGGGTGAGTCCTAAGTCCACATTCTTCTTGTGGATACTCCCTATTGGATATCTGTCTTCACTTCCTTGTCCCACAGTAATCTCAAACTCAACATTTCCCTGCCTTAGGTTGAGTTTTCCGAAACGCAGAGCCCGAGACAAAGATTTATGAATTGTCTTAGTCACAGTTCTCCAGAGAAATAGAATCAATAGGATACGTGTGTGTGTGTGCACATATAAATATATATAAGGCAATTTAAAGAGTTGGCTTATGTAATTATGGAGAGTGGCAAGTCCAAATCTGCAGGGCGGGTCAGCAGGCTGAAGACGTAGGAAGAGCTGATGCTGCAGTTCAAGTCTGAGTGCCACTTGCCGCAGAGTTTCCTTGTGCTTGCAGAAGGTCAGTCTTTCGTAGAATTGGGACCCTCAACTAATTAGATGAGGCCACTCACAGTATGGAGGGAAATCTGCTTTACTCAAAGTCTACTGATTTAAATGTTAATCTTATTCAAAAAATACCCTCATGGAAACATCTAGAATAATGTTTGACCACATATCTAGGTGCCATGATCTAGACAAGTTGACACATAATATTAACCAACACTTGTGTGGATAATAGCTTATTTGGGAAAGTAATCCCAGCAGGAAGTGAGAGAAAAGGAGGACAGAGCAAGGAAGGAGGGAGACCCAAAACAAAGAGGTTTTACCAAGTGGGTCCTAGGCAATGGATCAGCTAGGTTCTGAGTAAGGGAAGCATGTTCCCATTAGGTCCCATCCTCTACGGTTGCCTTGACAGCGGGAATCCCATCCTGCTCATCTCTTTGCACCCACATCTTGTAAGGTCCAGTGTGGCACAAAAGGGGTGCTCGATATGACAGTTGCAGATAGGAGTGGGAAGGGACTATGCTTAGACTGCTGGTGGCTGGACCTCCTACCTGAGATCCCGACGCAGGAGGCTGGGGAATCATCACATTATGTCCTCTGGCAGAGTTTGAGAACAGGTGAGGGCCTTGTCATCTGGATTCTGTTAGGGACAGACCTGGCTCAACCAAAGGAGGTGGATCTATATGTCCCTGTGGACCCCCTTTTTCTTGCAGTCTGAGCCTTAAGAAGCCCAAGTGTAGCTTAAGCAGAAGCTGAGTTCTTGAGGTCTAGCCGGGGGGGGGGGGGTGTAAGTGTTGGCCCACGTCCCAAAGAGCCAGTGCTTCTAGGTTCTGGGAATTTGTTCCCTAATCTCTGCTTACAGGACTCCAAGTGGCTGGAGTCTGCATGAAAGGGGCCTTTGTCTGATATGGGAATGGCTTTGGGGGCTAATCTCTCCTTGGATGCATTTTAATTCACTTTAATGACTCTGCCTCCTGTCAGGCTTTGCTTCTGGGATGGGGGTTTGTTAAAGAGATTAGGAGGGGTGAACATGAGCCCCTGCATCCAGCCTTCCTCAGAGCTTGCTGTTACAGGGAAAATAGTGTTCTGCAAAATGTATTAGGATGTTCTGGGAGCGAGCGTGGTGGGAAAAGAGCGGAGAGTAGGAAAATTACATATCTAATAAACATGCTCACGTCCAAACCCTGCATGTCCTTCCACCAGCACGTTCTCCAGCCTGCCGCCATTTGGCCCCCTACCCCAACCCCAGCGGTGGGAGTCTAGGCAGACAAGACAGAATGATGTCATCCCCAGGACACTGTCCTTTCTCTCCTCTTTCTCTCCCTCTCCTCCAGTTTTGTATAAACACAGCTGTTTGTGAGGAATGCTGGCTTGGGAAAACATAAACTGTCTGCATTAGTGACCTTTCCTCCCCGCCACACACCCCTTCCTCCCGAACGTGGGAGACTGGAATGCTTTCAGGCCAGCAGGCCCATTGTCCTCATGTCTGCCACACCAGGCCTGTCAGCTCTCCGGTGGGGCCTGGGGTGACTGGACTCAGGGACCGTGCAAAGCCCAGCAGGCCAGACAGAAGCCCATCAGCACTCTGGTTGCAGGTGACACCTCAGACCACCTGTGCAAGATTCCTCGGGGGCTGCAGGGGGAGGAGAGGGGTGCGGGCTGGAGGTTGGGGGAGTCAGAGGGGCCTGTGGCAGATGCAGGTGCTTCCTGATCTGCCAGCTTTGCCCTCATAGCTGCCAGCCTCCGAGAAGCTGGGGGTGGGGGCAAAACAGCACCCACGGGCTCTGGCCCCGCGCCTTGGTGTCAAGCTATTGAACAGAGGTGTCAGGGGCAACTCCACCCTTGTCCCAGCAACTTGCCCCTGCTTCCAGTGCATTCAGTCACGATTCGGGACCAAAGGCCTTTTATCCTTTCAAAGAGGAGAGGCCAGGGGCAGCCAAAGGGAGAAGCCAAGCCTGGCTCAGGCAGTCCAGCTTCTTTTGAAATCCGGTGGTACTGCAGCCCACAACAATTTATTGGTGGTGGTTTTCCATTTCCAGATGGTGACCTCTGGGCCTTGGAGGTTAGGATGGATTTTATTCAAGCTACTGAACTTGGCATTTTGGCTGAGAACATGCTCACTTCCTGGCCCCTTGCCCCCATCCCGGTCTGCTAAATCTCTCTCAGTGCCCCACTCTCCTGCACGGTTTTGTGGCCACAGCTGCGAAGGAGAAGTAATGAGCGCACCCCGGGCCTCCCTTTCCAAGGGTCAGGCACCTTCGAATGGGGCCCAGGGTGGCTGTCACTGTGGAATGAATGAGTTCAGTGCTGGAGAGGTAGGGGTGGGTGGTGAGCCAACAGCCCTCTGCAGTCTCCTCTCGGGTTTCCACGGGGAGAGAAGACAAAGCTTCACCCTCTTTGCAACATTAAGCAGAAATGGAAGAGGCATAACAGTTGGCTGCTGGTCGCCTCTCTTGCCTACAGTTTGCCAAGGGAAACGTTGCTCTATATCCTGACACTTACTGGGGACCTGCTATGTGTCGGGCGGGTGCTAGATGCTTCGCATGTGTTCCAGTTTCATCCTCGCAACATCGGTGTCGACAGACAGTGTGACTTTATAATTAGTGACGAAGAACGTGAGAAAAAGGTAGCTTTGGAGACAGTTCTCCATGAGTTAGTGATGGAGCCGAGATTCACATCGGTTCAAATTTTAATGTCCATGCATTCCTGAAACTCAGAAGGAGACAGAAGGGGTAGGAATGATCAGAAATGATCAGAACAAACGTGGTGGACAGAGACAGCAGTTGCGTCTGTGAGGTGATTTGAGGGATAAAAATGACATTCCTCTCCTACCCAAATACTCCCCTTACAGCCAGAAGTCTGACAATACAGAGTCACTCCTTTGGGTTAAGCGTTGGCCTCCGGTTTTGCTCTGTTTTTGAAGGCAAATATTTTTGAGAGAGAAAGTCATTTAGCCATTAGAATGCTCTACTTAAAAATCCTCCTTTTCTTTTAAAATGTTTTACTTTAATTGTGCTCCTCATAAAGTAATACTTAACAGAAAGCAGTTAGTATCAGAGTAAATGGCTGAGAGGGGACCTCTTGAGGGAGTTGAGAAGTGTTACTCTTTGACATTTACTGTTATAAGCACATTTTAAGTAATTCCTGATAAAATCTGTTAGGAGAAAAGGATTTCTCTCTCTTTTTTTTAATAGTAGAAAATTTTACCCTTCTGATCTGAAAAAGAGATAGACACGGGGGTTAACTTTCTGAGATATACCCACACAATTGTAATCCCTCAAGACTCTGCTTCAAAGAAGGAATTTGAAAGATTTGTTGGGCTGAAGCTTCAAATATTATAAGATGAGATGATATTTGTAAAAGCACTCGGAGAAACCCTAGAGTTAAATGAATAGAAGCTATTATTATTCCTCCCAAGAATTACATTGACAACAAAGAGAGTGAGGGGAGTAGTTTCCTAAGGCAGCTTCGCCCGGGAGTTTCCTGCTGACCTCTGTGCCTTGGGTGGCTAATAGATGGTGCATGCATGCAGCATCTTCTGGTTAAATGAACTTGGAGAACATGGGGGTTAAACAAAGTTAAGCATGTTTCTTCACTATGGGAGTCGTCAGAACTTTTCATACATAGCTGTTTGTGGTCATTCTTCCAGGGGGTGGACAGTATAGTATAGGGGCTTCCTGAACTTATTTGACCATTACAGAATCCTTGTTTGGAGAGTCGAGGACGGGGGTGGCATTTCATAAGACCAGTATTCCCTGGAATACAGTTTGAGAAATATAGCCTGAATCAATAGTCATATTGACTATAAGAGCTTTTGACACTAAGATGTTTTGAAGCTTTAGAAAAGCAGGGCATTAGAGTCCCAGTGAAGAGGGGCATGGAGGTGTAGATTTACAGAGGAATATTCAATTCCCCATACTTACTCATTGTCAATGAGTAAGTATGGGGAATTGAATAAGAAAGGCATTTTGACTTGGCTATTTAAGTCCATTCTATATCTAAGATCCTCCGAGGTCCCAAGGTTTGGTGAATTGCATGGAGGAGACAGGCAGTGGGCAATAATCAGCATGGGTTTCTCTCTCCTCTAAGCCATTCTGGCCACTGATATTAAACTAATATTGGCATCTCACTGATTGTGTCTTTCAAAAGGTCATAAAATTAAGTTCAAACTCTTCAGTCTTGCATGCAGAGCCCCTCGCTTTTTGGTGCTGCAGTTATGACACGGTGGTTCAGATAGTTTGAATTCATACCTTAGCTTCACCACTTAATAAGGATATAAGCTTGGGCAAGTTATTTAACTCCTCCATGCCTCAGTTTCTTCCATCTGTAAAATGGGAGCAGAAACATTACCTTACTTACTTAGTGAGTCATCAAGGTTAAACAAAGGCTACCTGCTAGATATTAAGAGCTCAATAAACATTAGCTATTGTTCTTATTGACATTTTGTCTGAGTCCCCTATGTGTGCTCTGAGCTCCAGCCCCAGCCGAAGGGAAAAATTCACTGTGCATTTCCTCCACCTATAATGCTGTGCCTGTCCTCATCTTTGCCTGCACAAAACCCCAGCAAGATATATCTCAGTGCCAACTTGCTCCCTGAGAACATCCTAGATTCTCCCTCCTCTAAATTCCTCTGTAGCTTTCCCTCCTCTAAATTCCTCTGTAGCTTTCTTAGACTTTTAATATTCAGCTTTATATTTTTGTGTAATTTAGTTTATCCTTAGAAAGATATTTATCTTTGATTTCCTAATAACTGGTATGATACCTTAATTAATTGCAACTTTCGCTAAAAGTTGGCTAAATTGTTAAATTTCAGAGCCTTCTACTGAAATACAGACACCTCTTTAGTGAGATTATCTCTTAAGTCCTTACCTGTACACTCTTCACCACATTTTTTATACATTGGCAAGAATTGGTGAAAATGATCTCCAAGCTAGGCTAGGCATAGAGGTAGGAGGAGAAGCCAGGAAGAAGGAAGAGGATTATGTTCTCTGATTATATGTCTAAATTTTTTTTTCAGGAACTTTCCAGTTAAAAATATTCGATCCCATTTTCCCTGTTCATGCCCACCATATATATGGATTCTGTTTGCTTATGATATAGTTAGGGAAAGTAGAAAAAAAATCCAGGGACAACTGCCTACAATCACAATTTTACTAGTACTTCTGTAAGTGTCCACAGCTGTTATGTCGTTTCTTTCACACATTCAACAAATATTTTCTGAGAACCTACACGTGCTGAGTGCTGTGCTGGGGTTAGGGATATAAGGATGAGCAAGCCAGACCTGGTCTCTTGCCCTCATGAAACTTGCAGTCTGATGGCGCTACAATCAAATAAACAAAATAAACAAAATCCAATTGCTAAACCAAGCCTAGTCATTGGTGCACCGTATACAATCATTTATTGTTTGAATGACTGATTAAAAGAATAAAGACAATTATTGCCCCAGGCCAACCTTGCAGCTATGTTGGGCCCCACAGGCCACATGCCCCGCACACAGCAGGGAGTCCATCCACGGAGTCAGAGCAAGGCAAGGATTGCTTAGGAAATGATGTCTCGTATATAAGCTGGTTCTGCTTCCAGCTGCAAGCGGGCATTACTTTCTGACCTTTCTGCCTTTGCATGGCGCACAGCCCTGAAGTGCTGCACAGCTGCTGTCATCTTTCAGAGTGCTCTCCCAGTCCTTCGCACAGTCCTCGAGCCACTGTTAGCACCACTGTCACCATTAATATTTCTGTGCCTTCACTGTGGGCTCCACTGGGCTCTTCCTGCTATCCTCAGCCCTAGAGCACAGAGCCTGGCACATAGTAGGTGCTCAGGAGCTGATAGTGGGGGGATGAGAAAGAGTCCTACAGACCTATGAGGCCTGTAAACATAGGCTCAACAACTGCCTCCCAGCTCCTCCTATGTCTGAAACCTGAGCCCTATGAACAAACCCCCTTCCCTGACCCTGATTTGAACTTCAGTTTGCTAAGCTGAAAAGGGAGAAAGGCGTAAAATGGGAAGAGGAGCTGACGTTTTCTCAGCCCCGTGGGCCATTTCACCCCCCTTGCCCACGCATTCCAAGGCAGATCAGGAGCCAGGTGGAGCTGGCTGTTGTCCCCCTCACTCCCGACAGGCAGGCGGGAAGGCCTGGCTGGGGACCTCTGTGGCCCATAGGGTATGTGGAGGCCATGCTGTGACCTGCAGCTGAACTGCCAAGGCCCAGCCTTAATACCAGAGCAGCTGCTCTTGGGGTGGGAGACGGGGGTGGGGGGGTGAGGGAGGGAAGACAGTATCTAAGTCACCACTCCCAGAGTGCCACAGTGTAGACTGCTCTTTGCAGGTTGGGATAATTCCTGAAGGGCTGAGTTCTTTCTCAACTGGGTAGACCCCTGGAAAGAGGTCCCACAAATCTGCAAGAATGCTGAGACTAGAGATAAAACAGGGAGGAGAACCAGGGGTGGGAAGTCATTCCTTCCCATGCTCTAAGAGAAAGACAGATATTGAGAGAGAGAGCTAGAGAGAGAGAGAGAGATTAAATGGGGAAACACCAGGAAATATTTCCATACTATTCAAGTATATGAAAATGAAACAAGTGATTATGCTTCATTTTCTCCAGTTCACTCTTCTTCTCTGATTCTGGGCAAACCTTGAAAACAGGTAGAGCTCCACAGAGCAGCTGAGGACACTAAGGCTGAAGAGAAGATACTTGGCTCAGACCTTAAATTCCAGGAGTCTCATGAATTCCTTTCTAGAAGACGTTATAGCCAAGAATATGTGGTCTGGGGTGGCTTTCATGGTTCTCTGCTTCAATCTCATTGTTTTCCAGATAAAGCATCTGAATGCTGTCATATCTTGCCCCAAGGTGCTATGGTTGGATTGTAACAATGCTGGCACTCGGGGCCTAAAGAGAAGTGATTATGCCATGAGGGTGGAGTGCATGGATTAATGCTGTTATTGTGGGAGTGGGTTCACCATTGTGGTGGGGATAGGTTCCTTCTAAAAGTAAGAGTTCAGGCTCTTTCTCTCTCTCTCCCTCTCCACCATGTGTGGACATGGAGAGGAAGAGAGTCCTCACCAGAAACCAAACCAACTGGCAACCTGACCTTGGACTTCTCATCCTCCAGAACTGTGAGACAATTAATTTCTGTCCTTTGTAAATCGTGCAATCTGTAGTAATTTTTTATAGGAGGAAAAAATGGACTAAGACACAAGGGAATAAAAAAATACTTTGGGGATGGAGTCCTGACAGTCATAGAAGAGTGATTGCCTCACGCATCCTGGGGGAAGGGAGGGAGGCCTATGTGCAGGCTCCGTCCGGCTCACTGTTTGGTCTCTTGTTCTACACTCGATTGCCCTTTGTGTTAGCTGCTGACCAGGCCCTGGATGAAATGCTGTGTGGTGAAGTCGTGGTTCTGGGAAGCAGGAGGCTCACACGATGTGATCTGATGTCTCCATTCTACTCAGGGATGGTCCCATTGCTCAGAATCTGACCCAGCCTCTATTTGCTGGAAGTTTCGAGGGAGGGAAGGAGCAGAGATGGTGCTGGGTTCCAGTACCATCTTAGCCCCTAGAATGGAATGCATGGAGTTCCAGAGGCATAAAGGACTGGCAGAGGACATGCAGTAAGAACTAGTGCCCTCCATGCATTCTGCAAGGTGGAGGCAGAGGGGCTGTGAGTTTCTTGGTGTCTCAGAGCCTCTGGCCTGTCCATAGTGCAAGCCTGTGCCTACTCAGGGGGCAGCTCCTGCATATCCACTTCTCATCCTCTCCTCCCCCAAACCTGGCCCTGCTCTTTGTTGACAGGGCCAGGGCAACAGAGATGGGATGAGTGGAAGAAAAATGGATGAGGTTTTGGAAATGACCAGTGGGCTTATTAGGTGGTCTGTGAAGGGGACAAGTGTCACCAATGCTTTCTCACAGATGGAAACTGCAGATTAGACAGTGTGTTGGTTAAGCTCTTAGAAGTTGTAAGAATAGACACACTAGGTCACATTTCAGTTCCTGGGCTTTCTTGCAGACATACAAAAGAATGCAGACTAGCATGCAATCTGATCTGTAAAGCAGAGCAGCAGGAGGGACAGACCTGTGCTTTCAGGACGGCGGGGGCAGCACTGAGTAAACTCTCTACGTCATTTAGGATTTGACATGATTTCCAGGGATTTGCCTTCTTATATTTGTGTTTTAACTTACCTAGCCCATAGGTCAAGAGGATTCCAACTGCAAAAAAATAAAAAGAGTCTCAAACCTATTTAAGTGATAGAGACATTTAAAACTTCACATAGAGAAAGTGTAGAGGTAGGATGGGCTACATGTGAAATGTGCTCATGTGGATGAGTTTCTTTGTGATTTGCTCTACTCCTTTCCCCTGGAAGGGTTGGTCGTGGCTCAGGCTGTCTTCCTTCATGGTTTCCAGATGGCTGTCCACAGCAGCTGGGGCAAATGCCTTCTTATTTCACATATGGACAGATAGGGAAAGCATGGAATAAAAGCCCTTCCTCTCCACCTGATTGGCCAACTTAAGCCATGTGCCCACTTCCGGGTAAACAGTATTGCCCAGGGAATTCGATGTGCTGATCAGCCTACACCTGAGTTCTTGAATCAAGCACTGGTCAGGGAGATGAGAGTTGGTGCACTCAGAACCCACACATGAAGGCATACAAGATAAGTGGAGACTTGAACAAAATTGAGGTCTCCCAGGAAGGAATAAGGGATGAGAGACACTCAATAGATCCCCAGGAGAGTCCACCACACCTGGCATGTGAGCATCCCAAAGACACTGTCAGTCCCCGTGCGCTCACCCGGTGGATTTCATCCCTGAGGTCATTGGTCTTCCTGATCCTCGACTAACATGTTGTTGCCTTTGACTGCTCCCCTTTCTCTGGTCTAAAACGTTGTGATAAGGCAGCAGGTTGGTTTTTCTCAACAGCTGAGGCATAAGCTACAGTAATGTTTTGCAGGAAATGACTGCACAAAGCCATTGTTATAGCTGGCAGGCTCCTAGAGGCTTCAGGGTGGACTTAGTTCAGAAAGGTTCAGCCCCTTGCGCAAGGTCATGCCCTGCTGGGTGTCAGAGCCTGCACTAGAAACATGTCCTCCCACCACACCGGGAAGATGTGGTAGAAATGACATTATCCCTTTGGGGGTAAAGATATGTGTGAAGAATGCAAATTTTGACCTTGGGCAAGTTCCCTAACTTCTCTAGGCCCTGGTTTGCACACTAAGAAAGCAAAGGGATCTTGTTAGAAGATATTGACAGGACCTTCCAATTCCCAGAATCTATGAATAGCTTCAGATTATGGGGCTCTTCCAAGAACCTGACAACACTTGCTCTATTAGATCACTTAACTGCAGATTATTTGTTTAAATAGTTTCCCAGGAGTGACCCAGAACATCCTACATAATAAACCAGTTGTTAAATCATAAACAATATGGAAAGGATTCATCATCATTACGCTTCTCAGCGGAACATCCCTGGGGCCTTAGGGCTGCTTGGACACTCTGCCTAATGGAGTGTTGTCAGGGATTCCCTATGTGGGTGACCACGTTTCCAAGAATTAGAAAAAAACAGACTGTAACAAACACTAGAGCTCTACTGGAAAATATGCGGGTTTTTTGGAGGATGAAATATAATAGAACTGTGAAGAATCAAAGAAATGTGTCTGTGTTTTACCTCCCTTCTTAACTTGGTGCTCTTGTTGTCACCCCCATACCATGTCACTGTCAGGTTCTCAGCTTATGGCCCATGAATCCCTGCTTAACCTGTTGAAGTTTAGGGTGTTATGTTTCCTGGAGTATTCATAGGAAATCGTAAAGCTTCCAGCCCCAAAGGAATAGATACAGGAACATGGAAGTAAGGGCAGCCTCCCTTCCCCAGTGCACATTCCTCAGTGTCTTTTTGCAATAGTTTCACCCAAGGACTCTTGTCCTGAGTCTCTTCGGCTTGTCTTGCATCAGTGCCAATCACCATGACTTTGATTCGCCAAGCTTGAGTCATGGGGGTAAGAACAGTGGGCACACCCAGCCATGGGGCTGAGCGAGTGGGTGTGGTGGCCCCCCAAAACACATTTACAAATGGAAGGGGTGACTGTTTATCCTACTGGGACCGGCCAATGGGAGGATCATTCCTACCAGGAAGATCTTTCAGAACTTGTGGTGTGGTCCCAGGAACGCAGCCATGTGCTCACATGGGACCAGACCGCAGGTCTGCCTTCTAAAGCAGGGCCTCTTGAAGGGTGAGGGTCCCTTAGAGTGCCTGGCAGGGTAGGTTAGGAGTGGCTGGAAGGCCCTGGGAATTGACTGGGGTGGTGGTATGTGCGTTGAATTTAGTTTAGGCTGCTTAGATGGAAATAACTGCTGCAGTCTGAGTCATTTTTGCATCTATAGCTCAGGAAGGCAGAAGAGGGCCCAGCAGGAGCCAGGATCTCTGCAAATAAAGCCGCCATCAGGTAAACCATGTCCGAGTGGCGTCTTAAAGAGAGAGTGTGGCTCTGTGGTCAGCTGGCCTCCAGGTCACTTCAGAGCTCTGGATTTGCCAGCCCCTGCTGTCTGCTTTACCATGGCATATGTTGGCCCATGCAGACTGACATCGCACCCCAGCAGGTCTCCAAGATACCTATAGTGGCTGTCCTCCTTCTGAGCCCTCCTGGTAGCATGGCCGCCTGTCCCCTTTGCTACTTGTTTTGTAACGTGGGGACACTGGGATGTTGCCAAGAGGCAGCTTTGCTCTGTACACACGTGATCCGAGACCACCTCTGACCCCCAGGCCTCATCTAGATGGGGCAGTGGACATGGGTCCAGTCCTTAATTTCCAGGGGGGGACTTAGTGACTGCCACCTTCTCCCAGTTAGAAGGTCAGAGGTCTACCAGACACCTTGATCCTGGTTCAGAACCTACCAATGGTCATGGAACACGAGTTAGAGTGCCAGACAGGCAGCATTTACTATACTTATGAAGATCATTTTTTATTGTTCTTTAGTTACATTTTTGCAGACTGAGGGGACCAGAACCCAGAACTTCCAATGCCTCAGTCATTGTTTCCCTCTATTATTCCCCCTCCCTGGTGACTTTTCTGAGTGAAGTGAGAGGACAAAACAAGACAAAGGTGGGGGTAGCAAAAAGATCATGGGGCTGGGGACTGCACTCTTTTTGGGCTAAATAAGTGTCCCTCCTCATGTTTTTGGTCATTTGTAGAGCTAGAAATGCCAGCGCTGTAGGGCACCTTCAGAGTTCTCCTGGCAGCTAAATGGAGCTACTGAGAAAGGATCTCCAGGTCACAGGTCATGTCCCATCACAGTGCTGAAGGAGGAAGGAGGGAGGTCTTGGTCACGTAGACAACTAATTCTAGAGAACTCCAGAGGGCACTTCTCAGGCTCCTTGGAAGCAATTTTGACTCAGTCCGTGGAGGAATGTTTGTAACCCAGAGCTGTCCCACTTTGAAACCTGCTGTCTTGTGAAGTAGTGAGCACCCTGTCAATGGACGTGATTAAGCAGAGGCTGAAGAGCGAGCTCTGAGCACTCCCTTAATTCCCTGAGTCCCTGGCTCAGCAGAGGGAATCTCCCCCTTGCTGGAGTTGGGGTCAATGCTGTCCTTTCTCCGTGGTCCTGGCCTGGGTCCAGGGCTGTGGCTGAGGCCCAGGAAGTGCGGGCCCCAGGCCAGGCCCAGCCAGGTGCATGCACCTGCTGGGACCTCCTCTCAAATCTCCATCAATGGCCCCCTGGGTGAATCTGCAGGACAAAGAGTGTCCCCTTTCTCTCTCCGCCCAGCTCTCTGTGCCGCTTCCTCCACTGCCTGTCCCTGAGTCCACAGCACCATTTATTTTATTTTAACCCTCAGAGAAGACACATATGAGAGGAAAGAGGCTTTGACCTTCTCCCCAGGGCCCCGCAGGGAGCAGGCTGTTGAGTGGCCAAGTTGGAGAAAGGAGTTTTTCATCTGTTTTCTGTTGTGGGCCCCTGGGAGTGAACGCCAGGAGGGAGAGAAGGGGAGTGGCAGGGAAGGGGCAGGGGTGGTTCACCTCCCTCACGCCTGAACACGTGCCCCAATCCAGAGTGGACTCAAGAATGGGCAAAGGCATTGGCCATCTCACGTGGCTCCCACGGCCACCAGGTAAGAGTGTGAAGGAGGACGTGAGCTCCCCGCAGCTGTGCCTGGGCTCCCCCCAGGGCTGTGTCCACTCCTGACTCAGGGTGGGTTGGTCCACTGAATGCTGGGCTGTGGGGGTTGGCAGTGAACTTGGAGAGCACCAGCCTCATGGCCTTTGCGGTTAGAGGGTGGAAATCAGGCCCAGAGAGTCTTGCAGAGAGCCGGTGGCAGAACCCAGGCAGGCCTGGAGTCTCTTAAGACCTCGTGCTCCTTCTGCCATGGAAGCTAGCAAGACGCTCCCGCTGTGACCTGGGCTGTGTGATCAGGGTCCCCAAATGTCTGAGCTGCAAGGAATACCCAAATTGTCTGCCCCTTCTAGCATTGAACAGCGGAGGAAGTTGAGACTCAGAGGAATGAAGAGCCCAGAAAGATGACACGGCTTCTCCACATACACACCACATTGAAGGCAAGCTCGGGTCACCTGGCCCCAACTCTCTCCTCATATCGACCTGCGCCAGCGTCCTCAGAGCCCCATGGCACCAGATTCACATAAAGCTGAAAACAAGCAAACCTTCCTCAGCATTTTTCTGTCTTTCAAAGTGCTTTCACACCTGGATCTCATATCTTCTCACCACAGTCCTCCCAGCAAGTGAAAATTCCTAGCAGCAGTGCTTTTGGGGTTTCCGTCCTTGTAGGGCTCCACCCCTCACAGGCTCTCAGGATGCCGGTGCTGGGCACTGGGTGTGTTTTCACACCTGGTGAGCAGGAGGGCCACCTCCTTAGTGGCCTGGGGCACTGTGGAGACAGCTTGGCCGTGTGTCCATCTTCCACATCGCTCAGCAAGTCGCTGGCAGAGTTTACAATCCGTCTCCCCGACTACTGGCTCCCGGGTCTTGGAGCAGCCCCTGAGTGATGTCGTCAATATAGAAAAAACCAGCCGGGCTTGGTGGCGCATGCCTGTAGTCCCAGCTACTTGGGAGGCTGAGGCAGGAGGATCTCTTGAGCCCAGGAGTTTGAGGTTGCTGTGAGCCAGGCTGATGCCCTGGCACTCTCTAGCCTGGGCAACAAAGTGAGACTCTGTCTCAAAAAAAAAAACAAAAAACAAACAAACAAAAAAACTCCCTGGGGGCCCAGAAAGAGCGTTTTCTGTGGAGCCAGAAGCTTTCTGCTCCCAGGTGGCTGTAAGTTCCTTAGAATGTGTGCTGTGACCTTTGGCAGGTGTCGGGCTGGGCGGGACGGAGGTGAGACCATTGCCTGCACTGTGCATTTTATCACCCTCCGTGATTGTAAAGAGCGACCTGGACACCCAGGTCTCACATTCTCCCCCTTGTCTCTCCTTAGGGCTCAAGAGTGCGAGAGTCTGGAGGGCTCTGGGCAGGGGCAGGGGCCACCATCTCCCGCCCCTCCCAGCCCTGACACGATGTCCAGTGTCTGCACAGCTGAGGCTCTAACAGCGCTGCCCGGTGATGGTCCCTCTCCCTGCAGGCAATGCGGAGCCCAGGGGCTGCCTCTCTGGGACTTCATTCACCATCTGCTGTCCTCATGAGCCTAAAGCGTCCCCACCCTGGGTGTGCATGGAGGACCTCACATAAATCGTCCCTGACACTCGGAAATCCAGCCCACGCTCCAGGCAGGCGGTGCCCCATCTTTCCTGGCACCTGCTCTGTCGCCTCTCCCACGCTCACTGTCTGCAAATTCTTTGTGGCTGCCCAAATCCCACCGCCTGGAGGGAAGTATTTCTCTCTGCCCTCAAGGCCCCTTGGATCACCCCTCATATGGCCCCAGACCCGGTGTGGCTCTCACGCCACCCATCTGTGCACATCCTCTCTTAAAGAGGATGCTCATTTTTGTTTCTACCTACCAAGTGCTCTGCTGGCCACCAGCTCATTCAGCCTTTACTACTGTGAAGAGTGTTGAGACAGGATTTATAAGGTGGAGATGACAATTCAGTGAAGCAACTAATGCTCTTGGAGACTAGGGACTGAGCCAATGGGGATCAGGAGGGGTCCTGGTCATTTAACTCCCGCCCAGGGGTGTTTGTGCTATAATCTCTCCTTACTTGCAGCCTCGGCGGCCTCCCACCCACCCTGGGGGTCTGTCCAGCCCTCCACGTTTACACCAGCTATAGTGTCCCCCGCATCCCTTCTCCCTTCCATGCCTGAGTCCCATGTTCTAACTACCGTTGCGCAGCAGTCCGCCTCAGCCACAGTGTGGCGAGGGACACACACACAGCCGAGCACACGAGACACTCGTGAGTAGAGAGACATGGAGACGTGAGACCAGAGGAAAGAGGTGAGAGTGGTGGAACTGACGAGATCAGCGGTTGGAGTCAGAAGGCCAAGTCCGAAGGCCGCCGTGCCACTCACTGGCTGCACCACCAGGGAGAGGCACTCGACCTCTTAGAGCCTCGTCTCCCATCTGCGAAACAGGCATTGTTTATTTAATAAGTATTCATTAAATGTCATTTTTTAGGTGCCTGGGATACATCAGTGAAAAGAATAGTTAAAAAAATTTCTTCCCTCTTGTGAGTGGGAGTGGACAATACAAATAAATATGCCGGGTAAAGGTTTAGTATGTTAGAAGACAGATGCTACAGGGTGTCAGTCTGGGTCGACACCTGGTCAGGATTGAGCATCCAAGGAGTTCTTTAAAGGAAATGCCTGTGGGAGGCAAAATGGGGAGGCTGCCAGAGAAGGTTCTGGAGAGCCACCCATCAGCCACATGAACATGACCCTGAGTGAGGAGAGAGGAGAGAAGGTTGGGTGGAGGAACCCTGGTTTGGCAAAGCAATCAGGGAATCAGTCCTCCAGCCAAAGCTGGACACCAGGGGTCCCGGTCTCCATGACGTACTCAGTCGTCGGCGGGGCCAGCTCTTGGGAGGTGAGACCCAGCTCCGAAGCAGCGATGGATTTCACAGTAGAGCAGGGGCCCCCGGCCAATTCTACCTTCTGGAGCTGGAGGTCTGTGGGGTGCACTCTCATGGGTGCTACAGGTGAGAAAAGAAATTCTAAAGAATGGAGCAGGTTTCTAGAAGGAAGGAGGGTATTGGAAGGTGGGTAGGGTGGGCCTTACCAACAAGGTGATATTTGAGCAAAGATTTGGAGGAGGTGAGGGAGAGGGGGGTGTGGATGTCATTGCTATCATTGTTGTTGATGTCATTGTGCTGTGAGCCACGCAGGACGGTGGCGAGGGTGGCATGGATTCGTGCGTGGGAAAGCACTTTGTAACAGTATAGACCTAGCTGCCCGACAGCAAACAAACAACAAGGCCATTTGTCTTGGCATCTTGGACTGATTGTCCCCAAGAGATGAGATGCTGGCTTTTATCCCAACCTGTGTCAGACCCCCCCACTGGGGAGGAGCAGCCTGGATGAGCGCACAGCCGTTGGGAAAGCAAGGTGTCCTGTGTCCAGGGCATGCGGCTCCCAGGGGTCCAGAGCTCTCCAAAAGGCCGAAACAAATAGCTCCCAAAGTCCCCAGAGGATGGAATCTTATTTTCAGCTCAACAATGGGATATAAAACAAAATCTTCTTTTCTCAGACAACTAAATGAATCTATTATTCTCCCTGACAACCAGAGATAATAGCTCCTGATAAGAGATCTATTTTGTCTTTGTGGCATCCTGGCGGATGGAGTTCCATTAGAAACCAAGTAGCTACTGCGTGCTAGACCCTGTGCTGAGTGAACCAAGTTGTTGCATTTTCTTGAGTATCTGAGTGTTCAATTCACTTTACAGAAATAGGCAACTGAGGTGAGGCCTTGGGACTCCACAGCTGGTAATTTGTGGAGTGAGGATTCAAACCCAGGTAACTACTCGTCCGAGGGTCTGGGTCCCCCATCCCTGCATCCCTTGTGTGCACTGCATGCCCCTGAGAGGAAGGGGTGGACCCCATTCATCCCTGCTGCACCCAGAGCATGCACACGGACCTGCTGCACCTTATAAGTGAGAAGATGGCCATATAATCTGTTATTCTTTGGAGCTACAGTTCTTAAATAAGATTCTCTATCAGTATTAACTAAGGGAGAGTATTAAAATACAGATTCCCAGGTCCTGCCATTGGAAATTCTGATTTGGTAGGTTCCAAGTAAGCCCAAGAATCTGTATTTTAATAAGCACCATTGCATCGTGAGAACATGCAGCTAGTGGGTCACCATCAGGTTGGGGGACAGTACATTTGGTGACATTCCTAAGGGAATGGTCCTCAGGAGAAGGGCGAAGGAGCAGTGGCTCTATCAAAAGCCCAGATGACTCCCTCCCACGCTCCAGTCACAGAACAAGGACCTGGATTCAAGAAGAGGGGAATTTTGAGATCTGGGGGCTCATGCATGTCCTTTATGTGGTCAGACTTCCTCTGCCTGCTCAGAAATGCCCCTGTATCTCTTAGAGAAGGGTGGGTGAGCTGGAACAGGTCTGGACCCTGTCCTGCACAGGTACTATGTCAGGTGGTAGGAACCTCAGACAACTGTCTATCCATCCACCTGGTTGGCATAGGGACCAGAGAGGGGAGGGGATGGTTTGTGATCATGTGACTAACAGCTCCGGAGTCAGAGGTGGAGCCTGAGTCTCCTGATTCCCATGTCAGCTGTCAACATCACACTTCCTCCTGAGCCCATGGCCATGTGCTGCTCTCATGCGCAGCATCCACTGTCCAGCATGGCCCTGTGGGCCTGCTGACCCTCTCTGGAGGCACACGGCCCTTGGGGGGTGGCACCCCCAGCTCCCATCCTCCACACACAGCAGGCTGATGCCCATGAGCACATCAAAATCCATAGCCAGGCCCACCCCATCTCCACACTACATACTTCTCTCCCCTGATTGCTGCTAACAGATTAGGACCTGCCCCTGAGCTTATTGCTCCCTGCACTTCGGGGGTGTCCGATGTGACTTTTGATGGCAGCAGGTAGATATTTCTCTAGGTAACACAGAGTGTTTGCTGTGCACCATGTCTAAGGGTTCTAGACGTATTAACATTAAATTCTCATGACTATCTCATGAAGTAGGTGCCACGATCATGTCCATTTTATAAGGAGGAAACTGAGGCACAGTGAGGTTCAGTGACCTGCCTAAGCCCATGGAGCTGGTGGGTAGCAGAGGCAGGTTTCAAATCCAGGCTCTGAGTCCAGGGCCTGTGCACAATCTATGCTCCTGTGGGACTTTTATTTCAATGTATATTAGAAAACTAAAAAAGTTAAATGCCAGTTGAGAGATAGGGACTCCAACCCCAACTTGCTATTAGGTCCTGGCTAAGACAAAGACAATTTAAAAGGTGAGGACAGGACGCTGAGGCCCCGAGAGCTGGAATAACTTCTCTGATGTCCTGCTGTGAGTTGGGGCCACGCTGGGGCTGCAATCCCCTTCTCCTAATGCCAGCTTCACGTTCACTGCTTTCTCCCTGCAGTTGATTGAAGCTAAGTCTTTCATAACTTAAATCATTTAAACTTCATCCAAATATTTTGGAACAAGGCATACACCATGGTTTGTTTCCTAATGAGAAAATTTAAAATCAATTTCCCAAAGTGGTTCAGCCAAGAACACTGTCCAGGATCTGCTGGGGGTAGGAGTGGGGGACACCATGTAAATGTCTCAGTCAAGACATGATTGAGTTACAAAGCACTGTGAAAAGTGGTTATCTTGACGTGTGACCATCCTCTCCCTCTCCTGCCCATCAGCTGTCTTTCCCAAGGGCTCCTGTCCCTAGAGGCTACTCCCATGTAGCATCTTCACCCTGAAGCACAGGCGCCCGGGCCCCATGGACAGCTCCTTTTGTCCTGAACTCATCTCCTCCTCCTGAACCTTCCACCTCAGGTTCATATCAGCCTCCCCAACCCCACACGCCTACAACTCATCTGACACCCCCAGTGGCAGCGAGTGGGGACTAATAACACCGCAGTTTCATTCTCTCTCTCTCTCTCTCTCTCTCTCTCTCTCTCTCTCTCTCTCTCTCTCTCTTTTGGGGGCTTTATGCTCTGGAAGTGCTTTCTGTGCCACGATCTCCTTTCTCTTCATGAGCTTCAGTTTCCTCATCTGTAGAATGCCGATCGGTCCTGATGGCTCTTCTGACAGTCACTGGTAGCCTGTCATTGACCCCGATCATGTTGGCACTGAGATGATGTTTATTCCCCTTGCCCCTCATTCGATTTCCTGTCCTCCCCACACTCAGCTGTCACCAGCAGGCAGCACAATTTTCCATTCCCCAGGAAGTCCTCAAATAAAGCTTATTTTTCAATGGAGGTGGGAGGAGCTACGCGTTATTCTTTTTCAAAAGAATGACAGGAGAAGAAAAAGAACAACAACAACAAAATCCCCGAAGCCAACCAAAACAGGAAAGTCCACCCTGGCAGGAGGAGCCGGGAAGGAAGGTCAGCGCCCACCACATTCTGAGAGACCTTCAGCCCCTGCATTGTGGTTTTATATATTATTAGAGATTTTCTGACAAATAAATGAAGAGGAGAAGCTGGATGGGGCTGACAGTTCTGGTGGGAAGTCGCTCCTGCCCAACAAAGGCCCCGTCTAAAAATACCCGGCCAGGACCTCGCCGTTTCCATAAACAGATGGACACCACGGGCCTGGCGCAGGGGCAGAGGCAGTGGGAGGAAATTGTATCTGACAATGATAACGATCTGGCATCTCCCAGAGCTTCACATCCTGGAGAGTCCAGCGGGCCGTCCAGATTGCCACTTGTGCAAACGCGGCGGCTGTAAATAGAATCGCCCAGCCTGGCTGTCCCTCTAGGGGACCCGCAGGACATCTCTGCTGCCCCTCCTCCAGAGCTGTGCACAAAGAGGAGGCTGAAGAGGTGGAGGCGTGGAAGCTGCTGGAAGGCTGGAGGAGGTGAGGTGGGGCCCCTAGGGCTGCGCAGAGGACATCTGTGTGTGCGTGTGCGTGCGTGTGCGTGTGTGTGCCTTCACACGTGACTTTCAGGAAGTCTCGCTCACCCTCTTTGGATCTAACCTCCCAGATCTGTAACCAGGGAAAGACACGATTCCAGAATGAGTATGTTCAGCTCTGAGGGACACATGTGAAGAGGTCAATGTAACCAAGAGATGGGGGCCAGGGGACCAGAGACCAGACGAGTGGATGCTCTGGGGGATGAATCAATATGCAAAGCCTCTCATGTGAAAAAAGGATGTCGTTTGCTTTTCATAACTGCAGAGAGTAGAGAGAGAATCCGGAAGTGAGAGTATAAACATAAGTTGTGCCATCCCCCTGGAGAATGTGTCCCTGGTCAGGGTTGCCCAGACTGAGTGGGGACCCCAGCAGGGTAGAGCTGCTCATGACTCAGGTGTAGCAACAGAGGTTAAAGGGCAGTAGAGGTGGGTGGTGATTAAGGATGTAGGCTTTGGAGCGAGGCTTTCCGGGCATGAGCCCTGCCCCACGCGCTCAGCGCTGTGCATCCCTAGGTGTGGTACCTGAACTCTCTGGGCCCTCATTTCTTCATTTAAAATACAAATAATAAAAGTTTCTGTTTCATAAATTATTATGAAGATTAAATGAGATAATACGTGTAAAGTTGTGTCGGATAGTCCCTGTTCAGCCCTCCAGACCCCTTCTCCACCCTTCGCTCTGCCGTCTGCCCTGGAGGCTCACCTCCGTGGACCAGTCTATGAGTTCCCATGGCCTCTGCTTTCCTGGCTGCCTGGCCAAGGCAGAGCCCCAGCAGGAGCTCAGAGGTGGAGGGAGAGGGGTCTGGTATTTGTTGTCCCGACTCTCTCTGTGAGGGATCACCGGGGGTCGGCGCTGTTCCTAGACTTGAGGCCGAAGCTCCTGCCAGATGATCATCTGCACGGGTTCTCTCTGGGGTCCTATGCCCCCTCACTTGCCTTGGGCCTTCAAGCCAGGGGTGATAGGGCAGCCTCTCTGTCACCAGCCGTGGGATGTCACACTACCCCTTGTTATTTTCCTACACTCTGCCCACATTTTTGTCAAGAGACTCTTGAATCAGCTCATCTCGAAGGATTCCAGTTTGTGCCTTTTGTTTCCCATTGAGACCCGACTGCCTCATAGTGACAGCCACAGAATAAACTTGCAATTTATTCATTCAACAGATATTCACTGAGGGCCTGCTGTGTCCCAGGGACTGGTCTACCTGGAGGTTTGATGGTGAACGAAACAGAGATTCTGCCCTCCTGGCGCCTTCGATCTAGGGTGGCTTCATTGATACCTACAGAGGATGTCCATGTGGCACTTACTGCTCAGAGTGCTTTGTGAGTATTAACTCATGTTGTCCCTACAACAGCTCTACGAGGTTGAGACTATTATTATCACCACATGAGAGATGAGAAAACTGATATTGAGGGAGAGGAGATTGACTCACTTCCCATGCTAGCAAATGACAGAGCCAAAAGAGAGAGGATAAATAAACGTCAAAATAATTTGGATAGTAAATATCAGCTAGTAATATGATAATAGCAATAATAATGAACATATATTTAATATTAACTCCGTGGTATTCACTGTGCCTGGCCTTTCACATGGCTTAACTTGCCTCATTTTCATAGCAATCCTATACGATTGATAGTCTTGTTCCCATTTGCAGATAGAGACACTGACGTTTTCCTGATCACCCTATTTAAAATTTGCAACCCCTCCACCCCAGCACTGGCTTTCCCCTCTTTATTTCTTTTTTGTCCATATCATGCAGCCACAGAGGAGATATACCCGGTATCTTTCTAGTAACTTCAATTTATTGTCTGTCTCCTGCCCCTCGAATGAAGTCTCCTTAAGGATGAGGATTTTCTGCGCCTCATTCACTGCTGCGCTGTCAGTTCCTGAACAGTGTCTGGAACATAGCAGGTGCTTGGACACTGTTGAAGGAATGAATGAAACTGAAAGTGGTCCTTTAAAGCCTCCAAGGTCTCTTTAAAGAGGGACATTGGAAAATTGGAATTTGACAGCGGAATTCAGAGACCCGAGTCCTGGTTCGTGGTCTGGCCCTAGTTCCCTGATCAACCCAGGCTTGTCACTCCCCCCTCCTGGATTTCACTCCCTGTGGCCTAAGACAGCAGAATGGGATGAGGTAGTTTCTCAAGTCTCTTCTAGCCCCCACAAGTGGTGACTCCCCACACTGGCAAAGGGGCCCCTGTGTCCAGAGGTAGGAGAATGGCCAACGGGACTTGAGAGAGGCCCAGCATGTTCTTTCTTTGCTTCAGCCCCCGAAGGCTGAGAGGTCGAGAGGGAGGGCTCCCCCAACATGGTTCCGCAGGGCCTGAGAGTCCTCCGCAGGGGCTGCTTCCTTTGTTGATGCACCTGCACGGACCCTGTCGCCACAGCTGGGGACTCTGGGAGAGAGTGGAGACCCTCGGGGCTCCGTGTGTTATTCTGGGGCCTTAAGTTTGGCAGGATAACTTATTAAGATATTAATTTGTATTGTTCTTGCCATTGTAGAGGAATCAGAAGACATGAAGGTTGTGTTTCTTTTAAACTTGGTTTCATTTTACCTAAAAGAGCAGACAGGGTGTGAATCACAAGGGGAACAGAGAGTCTGTTTTCCAAAGGGGAAGGTGGCAGGGGCGTAGGGAGTGGGGAGGCACAGGGGTTTGCAGCTGAGGAGCAGCTTTTCTGAAAGGGAAGAAGGGAATTGTACCTACTGGGCTTCAACCTGGGAAAGGGAAGCCACTTTAAATATTTGCAGCAAAGAGAGTGTAATAAGGAGAACTGGTCAGCAGGAAATGGAATTGCTAAGGAGCCAAAGAGGGGCTGGGAAGGCAACCCCAAGATTATCAGGAGCAAGCAGGAAGCCTAGTTGCCCTAGGCTTGAAGGACTAAGGAAGGAGAGCCTAAGGCAGCTGGAACCAGGGCTGGCCTGCGTGGGGGAGCTGGAGCCACAGGGGAGCCGCTGGAGCCACAGAGGAGAAGTAGCAGCTGCTGAAGATGCTTCCTTAGGAAGCAGAGAGAAGGGGAGCAAGACTTGGCATCTCTCCTCCACTTCCAATCTTCTAGTAGCATCTCGCCTTGAATAGGCTAAAGAACTGCCTTGTTTCCAGGCAGGGACCTAGAGGTGAGGTTCTCTGATGAGGAGCACAAGGTACCAGGGTTTGAACACTGAAGCCGAGCCTTGGGAGCCTCAAAGACTCCTGTATCCCCCTAGGCATGGAAGGATGCAGCTTCCTGCCTTTGCATGAAGCAACTGGGCTTGGATGACGAGCATCTTAGAGACCATGGCCTTCACCTATTTCTGAGCACCCTCTAGGCAGCTCCTCCATACATGACAGAGGCCGGAGAAAGCCGTGAGGAACATGGCACTATTTTGCACCCAGCTGTGGAGCAAAACTGATCCCTGCTACAAGAGTCATCAAGGTTCCCTGCACCCAGCTTCTTCCTTTTCTCCACTGGGGAAGTGGGATCTCCAGCCCAAGATCCAAGGACTCTGGGGACTTTAGACATTTTGCGCTGCCTGGGAATCTTGTAATTTTCTCTTTTGCTATGCAGCAGAGTGTAAAGAAGAAACTGGGAGAAGAGAGGTGGTTTCTTCAGTCTCCTCCCTAATGTCCAAGGAGGGCTTGATTTCTGAACCTGTGTTGGAAGTTCATTTCTACCCTCCCTACAGAGACAGACAACTCCTGTGGCCAGAGGACTTCAATGCAATTGAATTAAACAATGATTTGCTGAATATTTACTGTGCACCAGGCAGTGTGCTAGGCTCCCTGGTGGGCACAAGACTAACAATGGGAGGTTCTTGCCCCGTGGATGGTCACTACTGGAATTAGAAATCCGACCTAAGGGAAGGCTCAGCTCCCCTGTCGTGGAGCGGTGGTCATCTTCCTGAAGGCTCCTTCTGGACCCAGAACTGTTGTGTCACTGCCTCTTTGCAGTGGCTTTAGAGACCTCCCCCCACCATCTCAAGAGTTCACAGACTCCCTCAGCCTTTACCTTTCCTAAGTCCTGCGGGAAAGGCTGGGTTAGACACATGGAGTGAATCAACATCGGAGACCTGGGAGGGCATTTGCGTGAGTCTGGGGGTCTCCTTAAGAAGGAGAAAGGGAAAGAGAAGGGAAGCTTCAGCATGGAATGCAAAAGACAGCCCTGGAACCTCTCAGTCCCCAGACTCCCTGGCCCTCTGAGACCGTGCCCCCTTCCCGCCCTGGCTCAGTGGCAGCTGTGTCCCCAACTGCTGCTTCTCATGGTTTGTCCAGGGGCTGAACGGAGCAGAGAGGGAGGAAACTCTTCTTTTCTGTTCTCACACAGCTGTGCTCCATGGAAACCCATCTGGATTCATGGGAGAGCAAAGCCTGCCAGAGTCCCTGTTGCCAGTAATGTTTCTAGAAGCTTCCGCATAGGAGGCCAGCATGGGTTCCTATGCGGCTGGCAAAGCAGCAATGGTAGCAAGAGCACAGGCAGACAGAAGCCCGAGGAGCAGAGAAAGACAGAACGTTCTCTTCTTCCTTCTGGGCCCTTCTCCCAAGCCAGCATGTGCTTTCCATGCCCTATGTGGCCATTTCCAGAGATACCTCGAAGTTAAGCACCTTCCTGTGGAAGGAGCAGGCGGTGTAGGAGGTGGTGGCAGGAGTCTCTGGGTGCCGAGTCATGCTGTGGACGCGGTGGGAAGGACCACCATGCTCTGGGTAAGGTAGCAGGGCGGTAAGGAAGGGTTGGAGAGGCTTGCCAGGGACTGCTGGGACTTTACAATTCTTGCTCTAAGCTTCTCTGGCTCTCAGAGCTCCTGTTGCTTTGCTTTCAACCTTTCTGTTCACCGTACATGTAAACTATAATATGACAAGGGTCTAGGGCCCCTCTTGAGGCTAATTAATGCTGGTTTCATATTCTACCTCTGCCGCCTACTGACTAGTTGAGTTGCTTTGGGCAACTTACTTAACCTCTTTGAGCCTAAACCTCAGTTTTCTCACCTGCAAGATGTAGTTACCAACAGTACCTTCCTGACAGGGTTTTTTTTTTTTTTTTTTTTTTTTGAGGGCAAATAAGAAAATGCATGTAAAGTGCCTAGCACAGTTTTATTATGTAGTAGTTATTTAATACATCTTAGATCCTGTATTAGTCAAGCTCCCTGCAGAAAATATAGGCTGTCTCAGGTTGGGCCCCTCCAGAAGCAGACACCGAGACCAGATTTGAGTGCCAGTGGTTTACTGGGAGCACTGGTAGGGGGCTGGAGCAGTGAGGCAGGGAAGAGGGGAGTGAGATGGGACGTTAGTGGGCATGTCAACACCAGGGACCATGGGGCTCAACCCTACTGGGGGCCTTTGGGAGAGGTGTGGACACACTTTGGGCCTTCTATCAGTCTTTGAGGACTGTGCTTGGGGGGTGTGGACACCTGTGCAGTCCAAGCGCATCCCTGGGGCTGGAGAGAGACATGGGCAGAGTGACAGGTGCACGAGAAGACCCCAGTGGGAACAGTGCACACCTGGGGCTGTTCACAGAGCACCACGGCATCTGCTCCAGATGGCCACTCAGGAAGGAGAGAGTGCAATGAAGGGTTCATTGACATTGGTGTGGGCAGGTTAAAGGAAACCAGTGAAGGATGCTGAAGCACCTGGAGCTACAGGTAAGAAGCAGCTACCACCCCTAGACCCGAAGGTGCCAGGGAAGAGTCTCATTGCTGGGACCTAGTGAGACAGTAGCCACAAACAGGCCTCTGAAGAGCAGCTATGTCCTCGGGTAACAAGAGACAGCCACTGCCAGCCCTTGGACAGGAAGGGCGGGAACTGGGGAATGAATATCCAGACAGCTTGCTCTTCCTGCCCTCCAATTTCTTCTTATTGGCTCCCAATAATAGAACCCCAGGAAACCAGAGAGAAGGGAGCTTGGTTCGTGTGTCTCTGAGACATCTCCTCCCGGGGCACAGAGCAAGGTGAAGCTGGAGACGGGATCTGGAGGAGTGAGAAGAGATGTCTTCCCTCGTGCCAGGTTTCACTAATCATGTCTTTACTCTCATCTCCACAAAGGCATCGTGAAGTCCCAGAAGGCTGGGGCTGTGTCTTGTTTTGTGATCCTCTTGTTTCTGGCGTAGTGCCTCGCACACACGGCAGAGCTAACCATCGGGTGATTGACTGAAAGCTGGGGGGATCTGAGAGCTGTTGAAAAGAACTGGGTGACTTCTGGGATGGGGGTGATGGTCTTTGATGCCTGGGGCAAGAAATGTGATTCAAAGTGGTTTCCAGGAACATCAGTTCTTTCTGGGCTCACCAAGTCATGCGAGGAGTCCAGAATATCGTGTGAGCATGGTGTTGTGTAGGACTCTGGTGTTTGCATCACTTTCAGGAGGGTGGACTGCTCTTTGACCTGTGGTTGGTCAGGCGGCCAGCCTCTGGGGTGCTGTCTTCAGTGAGGGGCAGGGCGTCCCTCCCCACCTCATTCTACTGGCACTCATGCCGACTGGGGCTCCACTTTTCCCTTGTTTAATTCCAGTCCACTTAATCCAGCTATTATTGCCATGGCGGACATTATTTATGAGGTACTGACAGAGGGCTTGGTGACACAGCAGATAAACGGATGCTTTAGTACATGCCTTCCAGCTGTTGCAACTGCCACTACCTCCTCTTTTGTTCTGGAAGATTCTGAAAGACTTCTCCTTCCCCTATTTGGTCTTGGATGGGAGTTAATAGGACAGTGTTACTCAAAGGGAAGAGATTGCACCACGTACAATGGGATCAATTTGACAGCTGTGAAAAATGCCGATTCTGCAATTCCTCTCCAGAAATCATCATCTGCGTGTGCCCTGGTGCCCTGCAGTTTAACACCTTCCCCGGGAAGTTCTTAAGTCCAGTGATTTTTGAGAAATCCTGCTCTGGGAACCCGACTGAGTGGAAAGAAAAAATGAGAAAACAGGTAGGGTATCAACATGGTGTCTGCTCTCCGTGCCCTGACAGGCAAGCTCACAGAGAGAACGCAGGAAGAAAGGTTTTGAAGAAATCCTGCCTACCTTTGTTTTAAGACACGGACAAACGGAATATAATGTGAATTAGAAAGCTGTGTTTGGGATTGCTTGGTTTTAGGCTCCAAACCCTTTAAAAGAAAGTGGTGTATGTGAGAGAGATCTTAGTCATAAAATCTTGTAATTTTTACAAAGCTGATACTAGCTGTTTATTGAGTGTATACTACTGGCTGGCCATCCTTCCTTCTAAGGGCCTTACATACATAAAGCTCATTTAATGCTCACTAGAACCCCTGGATGTCTTTGCATTAAGAGTATCTCATTTTGCAGAATAGGAAACTGAGGCACAGAACAGTAAGTGAATTGCTCAAGATAAGGAAGTTGCCAAGTAGAGCCAGAATTCAAAGCCAGGCAGTCTTACCCCTGAACATACTCTATGCCAGCTTTTCATGTGATAAAAACAAGGGCGTGTTTGTTAAAGTGTTTTTGAACTGTCACATCCAGTATTAATTCAAGAAACTCTGAGTTACCTCCTTTGTGCTGGGCACTCTTATAATTACTAAAGAAATACAGGTGAAAAGACTTGGTTCTGGATCTTAAGGAATTCACTCTGGAGTTTGAAGACATCAAACTTGATTGCATTTCTTTCTTTTTGTTTAAATGCAGCTTTTGGGATTCTGTACAGGTTGAGCATCCAAATCCAAAAATCCAACATTCGAAATGCTCCAGAATCTGACACTTTTTGAGCACCAAATGATGCCCCAAAGACATACTCATTGAAGCATCTCAGATTTTGGATTTTTGGATTTGGGATGCTCAACAGGTCGGTATAATACGAACATTCCCAAATCTGGAAAACATTCTACAACCTGAAACAATTCTGGTCCCAAACAATTCGGGTAAGAAATACTCAACCTGTATAAGATGCTTTGGGAAGGCAACAGAGGTACCTAAACTTGCTTAGGTGAGTGGGAAGGTGTCATTGTACCTTGCAGCTGATTCTTGAAAGACATGGAGGAATTCTTTGGGCAGAGAGAGGGATGCAATTGCAAGGAGGAAACTGCATTGGTAAAAAACACAGAAAAGGAAAAGAAAGGGGTATTCTACATGCACTGAAGGTGTTGTAGCACAGGGACTGTGGGGGCCTGGGGTGAGCAGGGAGATTGGTAAGGTCGGCTTGGGGCCACATTGTAACAACTCTGAGAGCTGAGTGGGCACATGAGCTTCTTCTGTGGACACTGGGGAACCGTGGCAGGGATGGCGTAGTCACGGATGACTGGTGGTAGTGGGAAACAGTTGATTAGAGGGGGAAAAATGAGTCCAGGAGACCAGCTTTATGGTGTGGTAAAAACATAAAACCAACAAACAAAAACCTAGATAAGAATAACAAGGACCTGAACTCATTGTAGTGGGGCGGAGGAGAGAGAAGAAATGAAGGTGAGAGAGGTATTTAGGAAGAAGGACCAATAGTTCTTAGAGACCGATTGGATACTGGGGCTGATGGAGAGAGAAAAATCCAGGCGGGGGTTTCAGGTGTGGAAGGCTGAAAAGGTGGCAATGCTGATGCTAAGGTAGAGAATGTAGCATTAAGGATGGTTTTAAAGGAGGAATAAAGGATTTAGTTTAAGGCCTGTTGCATTTAAAGGGCCAAGAAATTTGAATAGGGAACATAGGAGAGAGATGGTGGATGGTGACACATAAGACTTACTTTTTGTTAAGGAAAACTTTTTTGCAATCTGATGGTTGTAACTGAGATTTTTGTGGACCCCCCTCTCTCATCCCACCCCACCCCCAAATGGAGGAATGTTTTAACATTTATTTTTCTAAAGAACATGTTTTTTACTTTACTAGCTGATAAAGAACATATCTACCAGGTAAAAACATTACTCAACTCAGAAGTTTCTTTTTTCTTTTTTTTTCAAAATTGAACTCAGCCACCATTTTTGCTGATGGTTTAAACTTTTATCTCTGCTCCTCAAAGTGACTTAGCCACTTCTGGTTTACACTTGATCGATTCCAAGTTAATCTTGTTGAAACAGAATCTGGTTTTCCATTTTTTTCCTTATTTTTTGTCTTTTCTTGTCCTTTTCTTTTCTCCTGGTTGTATCTGAGCTGAGGTAGATTTATATAGTATTGCGTTGGTAGCAAGACTTATCTAACATTGCCTAAGAAATTAATTCATGCATCTCATAGTGTGGCAAAATAAATTTTGAAATGTTCATTTGTGTGTGTTTTAATATGTATTTTTTTCCTCCTCTAGTTTTAAGGAGGTAGATCATAAGTGATAAAAAATAAATAAATAAATGTTTTATCATGGATCACAGACTCTGGAGACAGATTGCCCGGATTCAAAGCCTCAGTTTTGCCATTGCACAGCTGTGTGATTTGGGGTAAGTTACTCAGCCTCTCTGTACTTCACTTTGCTTGTCTGTGAACATACTAACAATAGAAGCTGCCTCATACATTTTTTTGTGAGAATTAAAGGAGCTAACAATGCGAAGTGCTTAGAGTAGCGTTCAGCACATAAAAGGGGTATATTAGTTTTAAATTTTATTAACTCCTTGCCTTGCAGGATGGCCTATAGAAGCAACATTGAAATCCAAGTTTGTCTCTGTCTTTTGTAAAAGCCTAAACCTACCTGGAGATTTTCCAGGTGTCTTAGAATAGGAGGGAGAAAGGAGGGAGGCAAATGCATTATAGCAAGGCAGAGAGAAGACACCCCCCAGTGCTGGGGCGGGGGTCTCCTGGTGGTGCCCTGGAGAGGAGGCTAGTCTTGCAGAGAATGATGGTATAAGGGCCTGGGGAGGCTAAAATTGGAGGACAGTGACCACTGGACCTGAGGGTACTGTATAGGCCAACACATGGGACATCCTAGCAGGTACTGATCAGAGAGGCGTCTTTGTATCGGCACATTTCTGGAGGAGAAGCCTCTTATGAGAATGACAGCTGACTTCCCACCCTCTTCCTCCTGGTATATTAGGGACTTGGAATGAGATACAAATGGATTTAAAGAAGTGAAAACTTAGGCCACTTCTTTTTTGCACACATGAGTGAGTGTGCATAGTCAGTTTCAGGTAGGAGCATGGGATGGAGGTGCAAACACATGTCTGTATGACTCTTTGCTTTTAATGAATTAAAAATGCTCTTTCCCCTTCCTTCCTTCTTTTCCCCCTAGGAGAAATAGAAGCCGAGTCCTTGGTCTCTGAGTTTAACCAGGACCTCCCTAGAGCAGCCCTCAGACAGAAAGATTTAGCCCCATTCCCCTCCACTTCTCTCAGTCCTCTCCCTAGACTACTTGCCCTTCTGCATTTCCCTTCCTGTCCTTCTCCTAAAAGCTCCCCTGTGCAGCTGCGGAGCAGCTGGTGGCTCTCCAGTCACCCCCCCCCCCCGTCACTTCCCTGTTGAAGGGGGCTTAGGGAGAGCTGGAAGGTGCTGCATCAATGTAAGACATTTCCTCCCCTGCCCCTCAGCTGCGCTGCTCAGCTGCGTGTCCTCTGGCACCCACAAAATCAAGCACCTGCCTGCCAGATGTTTGCACCTACAGGTTGCAGAGCTGACTGCAGCAAGGCCTTCAGAACCCAGCTGGGTATTTAGATGGGGGCAACATTAAATTAAGTTCTTGGACTGAATAAGATTGGTGGTGGTGGTGGTGGGGGGTCATCTCTTCCATTTCTCTAACTTCAGGAAACGTGAAGCTAAACAATTGAATTCTTTATGCTTTAAAAACATCTAATGGAAGAGTTCATGACTTCCCTTGGGATCAATGTCAGAGGGTTTTCTTTATGACTAACCATATTTCTTTCTAATTTTAAAGGAGGTAGGCTAATACCGTGCAGCACTTAGACATAATAATCATTCTTCCTTTCTCCCCAGGGTAAGTATTCAGAGGAGAAGAAGTGTGGTGGTGTAGAACGAGCACTGCCTTTGGGGTCACAGAAGCCTATTTTCAAATCCAGGTTTAGCCCCATGCCAGCTATGACCTGTCTTAACCCCTACGTCCTAATTTTGTGCTCTTTAAAATTTGTCTAGTAGCACCTGCCCAGAAGAGTTTGGCCAACTAAATGAATAGTGTGTGTGGATTCCTAGTGTCGTCGCTGGCTTAGAGTAAGCCCCCAGCAAATCTTAGCTGTTGTTGTCATTATCATGAATAGCCCATTTCTTAATTCAAGCAACAACAGCAAAAAGATATCTAGCATTAATTACCATTGCCCATTTCTGCTTGGTGCTTGCTGAACTAAGTGTTGCATGGAACAAGGCAACCCACTCACACCTTTTCTTTAGTCCAGGGTTTTGAAAAGTGTGCTTTTGAAAAGTGTGCTGCATCAGAATTACCCAGGAGCACTTATTACAACTTCAAAATAATGTGCCCTAACACACCTACTGATCAGAAATCTGCTGGCTGGCAGAGAATCAGCATTTTATCAACACCCCAAATAATTCTTGTCACCTTGAAGTTTGAGAGTTAGTTCTTAGTATGGTCAGGTGGCCCATCGGTCAAAGAAGCTATGTCACCTGGTGTTCCCTGGCACGTCCTTTTGTTCTCCCCAACAGCCAGCCATCAGTTGGTGCTCACCGTCCCGGAATCACGGGGGCACAGAATGCCAGCATTTGAAACAACCTCAAAGGTCATATCATCAAATCTCTTACCAGACACAAGAATCCCTTTTATGGAAACTCCGAGAGTGGATTGTGCTTTCTTTAGAGGATTGAGAGAAGTGCGATACAAAAAGTAGGAGCCCAGGCACAGGGAAATAGGAAGAGAGAGGTCTGGCTAAGGCCGGGCACAGCCGACAGTACTCGTGAGGTGCTGATTATGCGGACAGCCCAGCACTGGCTTTGGTGGGAAGACACCAGGAAGGGGGAGCGAGGACTTGCAGTGGCCCCACCATGCCCAGCATCTGGACAGAAACTGAGAAGTCTAGCTGATCATGCCAACGTTTCTAAATGACCAGATGTTAGATGCTGGAATTTGGAGAAGTTTGAGGTCCCTTAGGAGAACTGAGTGGGGAGCAAGGGAAAACATGAAAATAGGAAGAAAAGATAAAAAATGAAACCCAGCAAGATACAGGCCAATGCTGATTATTAAATTAATAAATACATTTCTGGAGTCCTTCTGGTTGAAAAGCTCTGGATATACAAAGAGTAATCAAACCTGAATACTCCCCCTGTCCACTCAAGGGGCAGAAGGCATGTGGGAAAAGTAAAGGCTTCGGGGAAAGATTTGGATTGGGACTCACGGCTTAGTAACCCCAGAACCTGGAAAGTGCCTTAATTTCACTGAGCAGCAGATTTCTCATCCTGAAAATGCTACCTTTCCTGTTGTGATGAGGACTAAATTCAATAATGTGTGAAAAGCATCTAGTACCATACCTGCATGTAGAAGTACTCAACAATTGTTACAAGTCCCTTCTGGAAGAGAAAACACAACTCCTATCTAGCCACCCAGATGCAAGTGGCACCATTAGTGTTTAGTTAAAGTTGCTCTTGGGGTT
Source organism: Microcebus murinus (assembly GCF_040939455.1). Lineage (NCBI taxonomy): Eukaryota > Metazoa > Chordata > Mammalia > Primates > Cheirogaleidae > Microcebus > Microcebus murinus. The sequence goes on along the minus strand of NC_134111.1, from coordinate 88,124,990 downwards.
CTAAGGACAGGTAGCCTTGACTCCTGCATGTTGGAGCCCAGGTATATGTTCACCACAGTTTAGTCAGCTAATAAAAGCTTCCACAGCCTGGAAAGGATTGCTTTGTTTGTTACATCCTTGATGTTCTCTTTAGAGCTTATCTAGAGGTTTATTAATTAATCTAGATGTATGCCACATGGAGACAGAAACAGTAAAAATACCCATCCCTCTGAAGGACAAATGTAGGTTAGGCAACTGTTTTGGCTATTTTGTTTTATTATTATTTAATTAGAAAAATAAGGCAAGTAATTTAAAACTATGACAGAAGAAAGTTCTGGACCTGGGGTTAGCACTTTCTACCCTCTTACTCCCACTGAAGGCAGGGCCTGGACAGAATGCATGGGACAGTTATTTGAGGAGTCTGAAAAATAGATAGTACCAAGAAGATTGGTAGAAAAGGGAAGAATTTGAATGGCCACTGAACCAGGAGTGAGTTTATCATTTTCCTCACTCTGGTATTTCCTTGAATTCAGTGCAGCCCCAAACCTGGAAATAGGTAGTGGGGTGCAGACAAGAGAGAACTCGGAGAAGCCCTTTAGTTCTGACTTGAGTGGAAAAGAAAGCTCCTTACATTCAGAGAGAATTTAGAAGTTCCTCATTTTTCTTTTCTCTATTTTTATTATTTTCTTCACTTTTTCTTTTTTCTTTTTTTTTTTTTTTTGGTCCCAGAACAATCCCTTAGTAGCAACAGCAGCAGTGGGAGCCTGCAGGAGCCTAAAACTCTGAGAAAAAACCCTTTCTCTTCCATCAAAGGAGCTGTAGGCCCAAGAGGGTGGGTGAAATTCTATTGCATTTTTTCTCTCTCTTTCTTTCTGGTTAGCCTGGACATGGACTCAGTTGTGGGAAATAAGTAGCAAAGTAGGGTGGCCAAAGCCCCCGCTTTTTGGCCGGAGGACTGAAAAGGGGTGGCCTAGTGAACCAGAAAGTATGTAGGAGATAATGGAGAGGGAGGTGCTTGGGAAAATGACCTCTTAAAGTGGTTTATGAACTTGTGGGCTACACCTCATGATCTGTGAAAGTGTTAACTTGACCCTAAATATTATATATAGACTTTGAGAACTGAACCATGGGCTGTGTCACTACATAAGTCTCAGAATGTACTGCCCACTGGGTGGTATACATGCAATACCATTCCAAACAGCACTATAAAATTTTTGAATCTTGAACTGATATTAGAGCAACAACTCTCATAAGGCTAGTTGGAACTAGCCTGAAGCCAACTGGGGTATTTGCTTGCTTAGAAAAACAAACAAACAAACAAACAAACAAACAAACAAAAACAATAAGAACTTTGAGTCATTTGAATGAACACTCAAAATATCCAAGATACAATCCAAAATTACCTGGCATACAAAGAACTACAAAAATCTCAAGCCATGCAGAGAAAGATAATCAACAGAAATCAATGTCTCACTAACATGAAAAAAAATTTAAAGCAGTTCTTATAAAAATGCTGCAACCAGTTAGAGAGAACACTCTTGAAATGAATGAAAAGTTTATAGCAGCACAATTCACAATTGCAAAGATGTGGAAACAATAAAAATGCCCATCAATACATGAGTGGATTAATAAAATGCGGTATATGTATACCATGGAGTACTATTCAGCTATAAGAAACGATGGTGATATAGCACCTCTTGTATTTTCCTGGATAGAGCTGGAACCCATTCTATTAAGTGAAGTATCTCAAGAATGAAAAAACAAGCACCGCATGTACTCACCAGCAAATTGGTATTAACTGCTCAACACCTAAGTGGACATATAGGAATATCATTTATCAGGTGTCAGGCAGGTGGCGGGGAGGGGATGGGCATATACATATATAATGAGTAATGTGTGCAATGCACACCAAATGGGGGATGGACATGCTTGAAGCTCTGAGTGGGGGGGGGGCAAGGGCAATATGTGCAACCTTAACATTTGTACCCCCATATTATGCTTAAATAAATAAATAAATACAATTTAAAAAATTAAAATTAAAAAATAAAAATATTTTCCTCACCTTTTAATATACATTTTTATGCATTTTATATATAAGTATTAAATATATATTTAATATACACCTTTTAATATATATTTAAGAAACTGTTTTTATTTTGTGCATATATTTCCATATATAAAGATTTACTTTAGGTCATTAAATATGAAATGTACAAAAAAATAGAAATTATCAGCAAGGAAATAGAAAATGTAAAAACAAAAACATGCCCCCCAAAAGACCCCAAGAAATGGAAATTTAGGAAAAAATTTTATTAATAAATACACACACATAGAAAAAAACCCCAAACCTTGCTGGGTGAGCTCAACAGCAGAATGGAGATGACAGAAGAAGTCAGAGTATGAAGATAGATCAATAGAAACAATCTGATATGAACAACAATGAGGGAAAAGATAGAACAAAGAGAATAGGCGTCGGAGACCTGGAGGTCACCAGGGCACCAGCAGAAATGAGAGAGTACGAGGCTAACAAACAAACACACACAAAATTGGTTGGAAACTTCCCCAATCTGGTGAAAGACAGAAGCCTACAGATTCAAGAAGCTTAATGAATCTCAAACCATATGAATCCAAAGTAATCCACACTCAAATATATCACAATCAAGCTGCTGAAAACTAAAGAAAACAAAATCTTGAAAGTAGCCCAAGGGAAGTGATGCATTACCCATAGGAGAAAAATAATTCTAACTGTGAATTTCTGAGATTTCCCATCAAAAAATCGTGAAGCCAGAGAAGTTGGAACAACATTTTTCAAGTGCTGAAAGAAAAGAAATGTACAGCTATAATTCTATATCCAGTAAAAATAGTCTTCAGGAATAAAAATTCTCAGATGAAGGAAATCAAAAAGAATTTCTTACCAGCATATCTGCTCTAAAAGAATTGCTAAAGGGAAGTTTTCAGACAGGGAAGAAATGATATCAAAAAAATGAGAACATCAAGAGTGGGAGAGAACAGAAATAATAAATATTTGGGAAAATTTAATACATAATTCTCCTATTAAGTTTTTAAAAAGTTTTTCAATATATATATATATTTGATTATTAAAAGCAAAAAAGTAACTTTGATGGGGTTTTCAATGTATATAGCTATAATACACACAATAACTACAAAATAAATGGAGGGTGAGGCCTATATGGTGGTAAGGTTGCTATGTTCCATTTGAAGTGGTAAAATATTGAGTTAAAGTAGACTGGAAAAGTGAAGTTTATGTGTTGTAATTCTAAGAGCAACCAGTAAAAACAAACAAAAACCCTATACAAAGAGATGTAGTAAAAAATGCAATAGATACAGTAAAATGGAACATTTTAAAATATGTTCAAATAACCACAAAGAAGAAGGCAGGAAAGGGGAAACAGAGAAACAGAAGGGTAGAAGAAACAAATAGAAAACAAAGAATAAAATAGCAAATCTAAATTCAAGCATATAAATAATTACATTATAAAAAAGTCACTTCAAATTTTATAGATAGATAGATAGATAGATAGATAGATAATTTAAAGTAAAAGGATAGGAGATGACTTACCAGGCAATACTAACCAATGGAAAGCTGGAGGGGCTATATTAATATAGGAGAAAGTAGAATTCACATTCATAAAACTATGCTCATGGATAAAGAGGGATATTACACATTTTATAATGATAAGAGTCCATTCACATAGAAAACATAGCAATCCTAAATATTTTGCTAAAATATTTTAAATATCTAAAAACATCTAAAAATATCTAAAAACAAAGCTCCAAATTATACAAAGGAAAAACGGACAGAACTGAAAAGAGAAACAGACAAATCCACAATTGCAGTTAGAGATTTCAAAAGTCCTCTCTCAGTAACTGACAGAACTAGCAGGCCGCCTGGGAGGGCATCCTGATCTTTGTCCCCCCTGTCGTGTGATCTCTACCAGTGCCTCCCACCTGGCTGCACCCAGCCACATGCCAGCTGGAAATGCCATCTCCAAAGACAAGCCTCCTAGAGCACAGGGCAGGGCAGAAGGGCAGAGGATGGATTTGGGATGTGGGGTGGGAGTGATTAGAGACTGTCTAGCACTGAGAGCAAGAGGAAGAATGGCTACTAAGCATAAAGAGAGAGAACAAGTAACTTTTTGTTCAGAGGCATTGATTGAAACTGTCAAACCAGATCGTCCAGTTGAAAGTCAATGCTCTTAGGTGTTTCTGTGAACAATCTGTCCAGATGGCCTTTGCAGGGGAGGCTAAGTGGCCTGGTCTGTGTGGGTGAAGTGATCATTTGCATGATCAACAGAGCCAGGGAGCTGTCCTACCTCTGCTTCCCATTTGCCTACATACACTGAGTTGTAGCATTAGATCTGTGTATCCTTCCCCAATTCTCATTTTCCCACTTATAGAATTAGGCATGGTTTTTCTTCTGCCTAGGTTGTTTTCCTATACAAGGCTCTTTGAGAAGGATACAGTTCATTTCAGTTTAAGAGATGGCTTGGGATTTATTCTTAAATTTAGATAGGCTTGATCATGAAGACAGGAAGTTTTTAAAAAGTAATATTTTAGAGAGAATAGGCAGTTCACAAAATCACAGAAGGATTGACTTGCAGACTACCCACCCAGAGAGTTGGTGACTCCCTGAATAGTCCAATTCTCAACCAAGACTTTGCTTGACCATCCTCCAAATACAGTGTCTCCTCAAAAGCTGGTGCTGTCGATTAAGGGGAGATTTCCTTGGTGGCTGGCTCACAGGCTTTCTAGAGAGACAGCCTGGCTGGTGTCCAGGGATCCTCTGACTCCTGACCCCAGCCTGGGAGTGCCAACCTGCCCGCCACAATCAGGTCCCACACAGACAACCTCCCTCTTGGTCGGGCACCCAGTGGGCTGGAGTGGCCATGGAGGGAAGGGGACCTTGGTGGCCTGTGATGTTTGCACTACTTCTCCTCGTTTGCGGGGAAGGACTGAAGTGACAACAGGAAAGGAGACAGAGAAGAAGAAGGAAAGAGATGGAATGGAGCATTCTCCAAGACTTCTTATACCTCAGGAAAGAGAGAAAACAGGCAGCCTTCTCGTAAGGGAAAGTGGTCACGACAGTGCTCACAGATAGTCAATTCAGAATTTTGGGGTCGCATGTAGGCAGTTTGGCTGTCAAAACAGTATTGCCTATGAAGACAACTGTCTCTTTTAATTTTTAAGCATTTAGAAAATTGAATATTGAATTGGCTTAACCCTTTTGATGGTAGTTCCATCTGGAAAAACTCTCTTTGTAACAATCCTGTGGGAATGGTTTAGGATATTCCTGGACAGAGATTATCTGCCAGGGTTTCATGAGTTGAGCTAGTGTGTGTTGAGCATGAGTGGAAAGATTTTATTCTTGCAACTTACTATAGAGAGGAAGGAGGTATATGGAGGTGAGATGCTGATGGCAACTCTGTAAGAAATCCCACATTCAGCCACCGGTTCCTTAAATGATGGTTTAGGGCTCTCAAGATGAATTTCAGAATTATCAAATGAAAAAAATGAGCTCTGAGTTAGTTTATTCTTTAACAAGGACTTTCTATTCCACTGTATTCAGTACAGGCTTTGCAATCTTTACTACATTTCAGATGCCTCATCTATAAAGTGGAGCCAACATTATTACCACACTGGGTGGTTTGTAGGAATAACTGAGAAAATGGCAACAGGGGGTCCTTAATAAATGTTTATAAAACAAGATATGTGGGAATCAAGTCTCGTGCCAGGATCTCTCTAGGGAGATGGACATGGAAAAATATGAGACAGGAAATAAGCAAGCTTCTTGGAACAAGCTCACACTCACTTCTAATTTTTTTTCTTTTACAACAGTGAATTAGAGGTCAAGGCTAAAGTGAAAGGAGATAAAAATGACCAGAAATAGCGATAAAAAAATATCCGCCAGAAAAAATCAGGCACCAAATTCTCTGAAGCCAAGCTAGCTGGCTGTGGCTTTTACATTTCCTCAAACACTGAGATCCAAATTAAAAAGTTTCTGCACAGCCAAGGAAACGATCATTAGAGCAAATAGACAACCCACAGAATGGGAGAAAATATTTGCTCTCTACACTTCTGATAAAGGTTTAATAACAAGAATCTATCTAGAACTTAAAAAGAATTAACAAGAAAAAATCAAACAACCCCAAAGAAGACAGAATAATGGCCTGCAAACATATAAAAAAAAAGGTCAACATCTCTGATCATCAGAGAAATGCAAATCAAAACCACAATGAGATATTACCTAACTCCAGTGAGAATGGCTTGTATCAAAAAATCCCAAAACAACAAATGCTGGCGAGGATGTGGAGACAGGAACACTCTTACACTGCTGGTGGGACTGAAAATTAGTGCAACCTTTGTGGAAAAGAATTTGGAGATACCTCAAACAGCTAGAAATAGAAATACCATTCGACCCAGCAATAGCATTGTTGAGCATCTACCCAAAAGAGCATAAGGCACTCTATTATAAAGACATCTGCACCCAATGTTTATGGCAGCACAATTCACTATTGCACGGTCATGGAAAAAACCCAATTGCTGGTCAATTCATGAGTGGATAACCACAATTTGATGTATGCTCACAATGGAATATTACTCAATTCTAAGAAAGGACAGTGAGCTAGCACTGTTTATGCCACCCTGGACTAAGCTCAAGCCCGTTATACAAAGCCAGGCGACACAAGATCTGGAAAATGGGCTCCACATCTACTCGCCATCAAATTGGTACTGACTGATTAAATCTATGGTGCTCAAATAGTGGCAGTGTTCACCAGGGATGAGGGGTCGGGGAGGAGACCCACAAAAAAACAAAAACAAAAAACTCTCTGGCTCACCCCTGTAGATATAATGTTCTTCCTCCTTTTTCCAGGCTTAGTCTGCATTGACGACTTTCTTCAATGGCCTCACTACAAAGTCCAGCAAGATCTTACACACGAGAAAAGATGCTTGATTTCACTCACAGCAAGAGAAATGCCAATTAAAATTACCCTCATTCTTTTTCTTTCACTTACTTTGGGAAAGCTTGAAACATATGATAATAAGCTGAGTTGGCAAGGATTTACACACTGCTTGCAGGAGTGAAAACTGGTAAAACTTCTATTGCAAAGTGTTTAACAATATCTAACGAAATTACAAATGCTCATTTGCTTTGATTCAGCAATTCTGCCTCTAGGAACACAGCCTGAGCATATGCTTGTACACGTGTGAAGTAATACATGTATACGGTAATCCACTGTCAACATTGGGATAGCAAAGGACTGGTAATTATCTATTCACCCACCAACAGGAGACAGTCAAATCCACTAAGGTACATCTATACAATGGAATAATATTTGCTTGTGAAAAAGAATGAAGGGAACACTTTTTATGGTGCTATGGATTAACCTTCAAGATTTTTTTTTTTTTTGAGACAGTGTCTCACTCTATTGCCTGGCCTAGAGTACAAAACAGCAAAGTGCAGAAGAAAAATTATACATGTGCTTGTGTTTGTGTGTATTTAAAATATCTCTAGAAAAATACCTGAGAAAGTAGTAATAATGTTTGCCCTGGGAAGGGAAAAAGGGAACAGAGTTGAAGGAAGATTTTCCCTGTAGACCCTTTCAAATTCTGAACAACATGAATGTGCTATGTATTCAAAACAAAACATTAAAATTTGAAAAAAATACATAAGTGGGAAAAATGCTAAAAAACAAACAAACAAAAAACACCAAGACCCAGAGAGTTTTCATTTCAAACAGACTGTTTTGCTTTATGGGTTTGTCTTATGACTATTCCTTTCGTGGCCAATTGTGCAGAAGTTGCTCCTAATTGCTCAAATGTAATATAATAATAAGGGGACTTTACCAATATGCATATTAGATTCTAGGTTAGGAACCTGCTAATAAGAAACAAGAGAGGGAGCTAATAAGATTCTCAAGTGGAACTCTATGTTTTTAAATTTTTTTGAGTTTTATTGTTATAAAATTTTTTACTCCAAAATTTTCCAAACATACACAAAAGTAGAAAGAATAGTACAAAGAGTCCCTGTGTACCTGGCTACCACAATTGCCAGTTCACAGCCATTCTTGTTTCTCCCAGGTTACTTCTCCCTCCCCGTGTTATTTGAGTCAATTTCAGACATCATTTATTTCAGCCATAAATATTTGTATGCATCCAAAAAAGACAGGGGCCCTTACAAAACCCTCAATGCTAACACTACATACAAAATTAAAATTGAGTTCTTAATATCATCAAATACCGATTCAGTGTTCAAATTTTCAATTGTCTCACAAATACATTTTTCTTTAGTCAGGATCCTGTTAAGTCCACACATGGTGATTGATTGTGGCTAGAACTTTCCCCGCCAACTTCCTAATTTGAAATAATTACACACTCACAAAAACTCGCAAAAATAGTACAGAGAGGTCCTGTGTTCCCATCACCCAGATTTCACCAACGGTAGCATCATATGTAACTAGAAGCTTGACCCAAACTAAGAAATTGATATAGACACAATATAATTAACTAGATTACAGATCTTATTTAAATTTTACTGTTTCTTTGCATGTACTCATCTTGTATGTCTCTGTGTAGGATTCTATGAGGTTCTATCCCATGCGTAGTTCACACAACCACCATCCCAGACAAGATACACAACTATTGTCACCTTAAAGAAATTCTCTCATTCTAGTCATGCCTCTTAATAGTCACATCTTCCCTCCTCTGCTGTAATTTCTGGAAACCACTGAACTCTTCTACAGCTCTATAATTTTGTTTTTTGAGAATGTCATGTAAATGGAATCATAAAATATGCAATCTTTTGATTTCTCTGTATTTTTAATTTCTTTTAAAGAAATTTTCCTAGTGAGCAGAGAATATGGAAATAACCATCTTAGAACATAAAATGTCAACCTGCTTACTTTAAGCAAATGGATGTTTATTCATTCAACACATTTATTGGGGATCCATGATGTGCTTGTAACTCAATGGTAGATAAAAACTAACTGTTTTCATTCAGCAGTGGCTGTGTCATGTTGTTGTTTGATAAGGTTGTCAGAGTAGTGTCTACACATCCTAAAGCCATTAGTCTTTCAGGAAGGGGATGTTAGGTTTGGCCTGGGTTTTAGTCTCTGCTCCCTTCTCTTCCCATGTCTGGCAACCTCTGACTCCACCCACATGATCAGCCTGTCTTAGTTCATTCAGGCTCTTCCAGAAAAATATCATAGACTGGGTGGCTTATAACCAACAGAAATTAATTTTCTCATAGTTCTGGAGGCTGGAAAGTGCAAGATCAAGGCACCAGCAGATTCAGTGTCTGGTGAGAGTCTGCTTTTTTGGTTTGTGTCCTCACTTGGTAGAAGGGGCAGCTAGCTCTATTAAGCTTCTTTCAGTAAGGGCACTAATCCCAGGCATGAGGGCTCTGCCTTCATGATCTAATTACCTCCCAAAGCCCCACATCCTAATACTTGCGGGCTTAGGATTTCAACATATGAATTTTTTTGTGGGGAGGAGGGACATAAACATTTAGTCTGTTGCAAGCCTATCCCAGGCTTTACAACTAATTCGCACCTGAAACAGAGGTGATTTCAATCTGGCCTACAACCCTGGGATTCAGAAGACTGTCCCTTTTTCTACCCACCTCACTTGGAGTTTGAGCTCTGATTTTGCTATCTGCATCTCCATCTTGAGTGCAGCCAGCACACCCTGCACTCCATTCCTGATCAGTAGGTTTCCAGTATCTGTCCACAGTTTTGTTTAGTGTCCAGGTACCTCTGGGGCTGTGCTTGTGCTTTTCTTTTCCAGTCTAGGACCCGGATTCTAACCCCAGCCTTGAGGATGCTGAGACCACATCCTGCCCGCCAGCCTGTGTGCCTTAGCCGTGCCTTCTCCTGAATTCCCGGTCACCATTACCCAGCCTGCCTACACCTCCCTGAACCACTACCTCTCTCCTGGTGCTGTTTCCTCTGCGTACCAAATTCTTCCTGCCAGATTGGACTTAATTCTCGCATGGTCCTGGCTGGCTCTCTCCTTATCCATGCCTAGTTTCAGTTTGGGGTTCTCTGGCCTGTCTTGTAACACTGGGCAGAGTCCGCTGTAAGACTAGGTCATAGGCTGCTCCATCCAAAGATACCATCTTTGGCCCGGGGCGTTCAGGACCCCAGCCCTAGGGTGTCATGACCTCAACTTTAACCTCCTAGATATCTCTAGACCCCTCTCTGTCACCTTAGGCCGGGCAACCATTATTTTTTAATGGATTACTGAGGACTTACCTTCCCCCCAGTGCAGCCAGAATTGTCAAAACTACAAATCTGAACACGTCACCCCCACTTGAAACCTGTCAGTGCTCAGACTGCACCCTTGCTTGTCATTGACCTCAAGATGAAATCTAAATTTCTAACATGACTTCCATGCTCTGCATAGCCTGGGTCCCACCTGTCTTCCTTGCCTCATTTTAGGCCCTTTCAAACTTCACAATCTGCATGCGAGTCATTTCAGCCCCCAGTGGCTTCTGCTCGTCCCTTGTAATTTCCTGTCTTAACCTCCTGTCTTCCCTGCAAGGCCAGGCTGTCTTGTGTTCACTGCTGCATTTCCTGCGCTTGCCACAGCACATGGCACAATTGCTATTTATTTATTTTGTTAAATTTCAACAGACTTTGGGGGTATAAGTGTTTTCTGTTACATGGACGAATTGTACAATGCTAGAGTCAGGGCTTTCAGTTTACGTATCACCAGAGTAGCTCGTGTGCATTGTACCCGACAGATAGATTTTTGTTACTCATCCCCCTCCCTACCTCCCCTGCTTAGTTTTCCATGTCCATTCTACCACTTTATGACTATATATACCCCTCATTGAGCTCCTACTTATAAGTGAGAACACGTGGCATCTGTTTTTCCATTCCTGAGACACTTCACTTAGGATAATGGTCTCCAGTTCCATCCAAGTCACTGCAAAAGACATTATTTAACTGGTATTTATTTAAGGAATGAATAAGTTGCATTAATCAAGGCTATTCATTCATTTATTTTTTATTAATTCATTCATCCTCCAAACAAATGAACGGTGGTTTTATTTGAGAGAAACATAAACCTAACTCTACTAATTTAAATTTTCAAAAAGTGGGGGGGCATATTTGGAAGTGTAACAAAGTCCGTGGATGGGAGGAGTTTAGCCACATCTAGATCCAGGATTCAAACAAGGTCGTCACCTCTCTATCCATGCATCTCTCAACTCCACTTCTCTCCTTGCCTCGGCCTTTATTCTTTCTCTAAGAAACAAGTTTCTCCCCTTTCAATTCTTCCAGGACTCACACCCCTTCTGTTCTATTCTTCAGAACAGTAAAGAACTTCTCCATGAGCTTCAAATGACAAAACCCCAGGATTGCATTCTATCTGACATGCTTGAGTCACGTAGCCACAACTAGAACCATCATTGTGACCTGAGAGATGTTGTCCTATGATTGACAGCATCCAAGCCAGTGCCCTTCTGTGACCAGGATGAGGGTGGACTAAGGCAGTATAGCAGGGTTAGGAGTACAAACTCAGAACCTAGATCACCTGGGTTCAAATTTCAGCTCTGCCACTTACTGAATGACCTTTAGCAAGTCACTTAAGTTTTCTGTGCCTCAGTTTCCTCATCTGTAAAATGAAGATAATAATAGTACCTCACAGGATTATTATAAATATTAAATCAGTTAACATATGTAAAGCACATAGAGAAATTCTAGATACATAGTAAGCACAATATAAGTATCTGTGGGATAAAAGTAATACTATCGAGTTGCATCTTCCAAAGAAATAACTACTTTATCGATACCTTTGAGCAAATTCCCCTCTCTCAGTCCCAGGCCAGTGTGGGTAGGGATAGGTGAGGTTTTAGGAGATTGTGGGTTTGCTAGCTAGAACTGGAATCAAAGGACAGTCTTTCCATCATTTGGGAGCCAAACTCAAAGGGACTTTACCTACAAAAGATAGTATTTCTTTTTCAATAACATCTATATAAAGTAGAAAAGTATGTTGAATTTTTTTTATAAGAGGCCTAGTTTTCAGTGTTCTATCCTGAATACCTCTAAATTATCAAGCTCATATCACATGTCTCAATTTTGATTTTGGTGGGAGAAGATAGCTATGAAACATACTGCATAATGATATACTTGACATATGGTCAAAATTGTTTTTGAACAATGTTATTCTACAGTCAGATCATATTTTCTCTCCCAATCTCCTCCCATTGTCTGCAGGGTTAGGGGAATAATTTGTGGCCATTGGATGGAATCCACTAGATTTCATTTGCCAGTGAGACAACTGTCTGCTCTGTCCGCTGGGCATCCCCACCACCTGCTAATGATAACAGCTCATTTTTATTGAGTGCACAGTGTATACTGGCTACCTTGCTAAACACTTCAGGTGTTTCACTTAATCTCCTCAAAGACTTTCCAAGTTGTGTTCGGTTGTTTCTTCCATCTTTTAAGTGAGGAGGCTGAGGCTTAGATGAGTTGTTACCTTCCCCTGACTGTACACCTAGTAAGATGCAGGGCCAGATTCAGACTTGGAAAGTCTAGGCGGGCACTCAAGCTCAGCCGTTGTGCCAGACAGCCTGGTCCGGCACTGGCAAATGTGCTGAAATTCAGTACTTGTTGAACAAATAAATTGGAGGGTGGATGACTCTAAGGGGCCCATCCAAGGACTCAGATCTTTAAATGGAGTGTCCAGGGCCTTGGTCCCTCTTCTGGTAACTAACCACGACAGAGTCCCACTCTCAGAAATATGACCCCAACCTTCAGATGCCCTCACTGCCCTGTGGGCCTGCAGGGAAGCACCTGTGTGGGTCTAGAATCTGGGATGGGGCATTACTGAAGCCACCGCGTACCCTGTGGACACCACCTCATTCATTCCACCACAGATCTGGGATACAGAGACCATGAAGGAATTCTTTGCCTGTAGACTTTGGGGCATGGTTGAAGCACTGGGAACACAGGGGGAGCAAACTCAGCTCTGGTCCTTTCTTAGGCAGCATGTGGTCACTTTCCTGAACTAACAGAGCATGTGCTCAGTAACTCACCTATTTATTCATTTTCCTGTGCCTTGCATGCTACTATTGGGGGATATTTCATTTTTCCTACTGGAGTGTGCTTTTTGAGATCAGGGATGGTCTTTGGCTCATATTAGATGCTTAAATAAAATTAATTAATTGACAAAGCAGACAACAACATACACTGGGGAAAAGAAGCCCTATTCAATAAATGGTGCTGGGAAAATTGGATAGCTACATGCAGAAGAATGAAACAAGATACATATCTCTCACCACTCACAGAAATTAATTCAAAATTGATAAAAGACTTAAATGTAAGGCATGAAGCCATAGGAATTCTAGAAGAAAATATAGGAAAAACTCTTCTAGATATTGTCCTAGGCAAAGAATTTATGACTAAACCCCCAAAGGCAATTACAGCAACAACAAAAATAAATAAATGGGACTGGATTAATTTAAAAAGCTTCTGCATAGCTAAAGAAATAATCAACAGTGCAAATAGACAACCTACAAAATGGGAGGAAATATTTGTAAACCATACATTCAATAAAGGTCTAATATCCAGAATATACAAAGAACTCAAACAAATCAGCAAGAAGAAAACAACTTCATTAAAAAGTGGGCAAAAGACATGAACAAATGTTTTTCTAAAGAAAATAGACAAATGGCCAACCAACACATGAAAAAATGCTAATCATCAGGGAAATGAAAATTTAAACCACAATCAGATATCACCTTACCTCTGTTAGAATGGCTTTTATTAAGAAGTCCAAAAACAATATATGCTGGCATAGATTCAGAGAGAAAGGAATGCTTATACTGTTGGTGGGACTGCAAATTAGTACAACCTCTATGGAAAACAGTATAGAGATTCCTCAAAGAATTAAAAGTAGACCTACCGTTTGATCCAGCAATCCCACCACTGGGTGTCTACTCAAAGGAAAAGAAGTCATTTTATCAAAAAGAAACCTGCACTCGAATGTTTATTGCAGTATAATTCACAATTGCAAAGATGTGGAATCAACCCAAATGACCATCAATGTCACCGGAAATCAAGCAGGGGGAGGAGAAAGAGGGGAGGGGCAAAAGCCTACCTGATGGGTACAATGAGCCCTATTTGGGTGACGGGCACCCTCATGGTCCTGACTTGAGAGTCACAAAAGCTATCCATGTAGCAAAAACATTTGTGCTTCCTTTATATTTTGAAGTAAAAAAATTAATGTGTGTATTACACGCATTTTAAAATAAACGTTTTATTTTGATATTATTTTAGATGTACAGAAAAACAGGACTGATAGTTCAGAGTTCCCGTATACCCCATAGAGTTTCCTCTGTTGTTGACATCATTTGTTACATGGGACATTTGTCACAACTATTGAGTCCATGTTGATATAGCATTATCAACTAAACTCCACACTTTGTTTGGATTTTATTAGTTTTTTTCCTATTCTAGGATCCCATTCGTACATTATGCTTTAATCATTCTGTCTCCTTAGGCTCCTCTTGGATATGTTAGTGTCTCAGCCTTTGCTTGCTCTTGACGACCTTGGCAATGTTGAGGAAGGCAGAATGCCTCCCAGTTTGAGTTTTGCTTCTGTTTGTATCATGGTTGGACTGGGGTTTATGAGTTCTTGGGAGGAGGACTATGGAGGGGAAGCTCCATTCTTAACACACCGTATCAAAAGCATGTGTTTTCAGCTTGGCACCATGATGAAGTCGGCCCTGATCACCTGGCTAGGGTAGTGGTGGCCAGGTTTTTCCCCTGGAAAGTTGCTTTTCAATTTCCCCCCTTGTATAATGTAAGCTTTGTAAGCAAGTCACTGAGCATAGCTCACAGTTAAGGGGCGGGGAATTATGCCCCACTCGTTGAGAGGGAAGTATCTACGTAAACTATTTGACATCGTTTTGCATGGGAGATTTATCTACTCTTGCATTTGTTTAGATGATGAATGTTTAGATTGAATGATTATTCAATCATTCATTTAGGTCATTATGGATTCATGGATATTTATTTTATAATTTAAGTTATATAATCCAATCCTACAGTTTTTTCCTTCCTTCCTTCCTTCCTTCCTTCCTTCCTTCCTTCCTTCCTTCCTTCCTTCCTTCCTTCCTTCCTTCCTTCCTTCCTTCCTCCCTCCCTCCCTCCCTCCCTCCCTCCCTCCCTCCCTCCCTCCCTCCCTCTTTCTTTCTTTCTTTCTTTCTTTCTTTCTTTCTTTCTTTCTTTCTTTCTTTCTTTCTTTCTTTCTTTCTTTCTTTCTTTCTTCTTTCGTATTTCAGAATATTATGAGGATACAAACATTTAGGCTGCATATGTTGCCTTTGCACTGCTTGAATCAGAGCTACCACCATGCCCATGCCCCAGACTGCGCTCAAACGCTTCCAGTTTTGGCTATTGGGAGTTCTTTCCTTAGCTCTTTTTTTTTTTACATATCTTTCTTGTGGGTTTTTTTTTTTTTTTTTTTTTAGAACTTCTTTACTTTCTGTCTCTACATGAGGCTCCAGGCTTATCTTGAATTCCTCCTGCTCCAGCCCCAGAATCAGCAGTTTCTCCAAGGAGCCCTGGTTCCTTTTGTTGGATGATGGTATTAAAATCCAAGATCTGGGTGCTAGGGTGCTTGTTGTTCCTAGGGTGCCATTGCTTCTAGACCTTCCCAGTGGTCAGAGCAAGGAAATATACTCGTGTATACCATCCCACACACACAGACAGACATACCTATGGTTATTTTCATGTATAGCCATCAGTGCCTACAGTAAGCTAAACATGAGTTCCCACTGACGTCTCTGATTCCAATCCACATGGTTCCTTCCAGCTTTACCTGCTTTCTTATCTGTAATGGTGAGAAACCTGGCCCCACAACCCACCATGCATTTACTAATTCTTTCAATCCCGTATATACAGTTTCAGAATTCTTAATCTGTACTGCTATGAGAAACAATTTACCAACTAGAGTACAGTGCTTAAGTGCATTACTATTGCATGTATTTTAACATCAAGGTTTTTTGCCCCAAGAATTGTTTATTCCAATGCTAGACATCTAATGGCTCTTTCTTAACAATATTGCTTCAATGTGAATGTACTTAATGCCAGTAAACTGTACAATTAAAAATAGTTACAATGATAAATTTCATATTATGTATATTTTGCCACAATAAAAATATTATTTCGCCTTCCTCCAAATATCCCATTGAATTCATTTCTAAACCTGGCTGACTATCAAAATCAAAGTCTTTGTCATATGAACCAAGAATCCGTATTTTAACAAATGTGCAGGGTGATTTGGTAGCCACTAGCTGTACTAATGGACCCTTTCTTTTAAGAAAAGAAGATACGCACCCAGGAGACCTGGGATCTGGGATCTGCAACTGCACTGCCAGCATCATGGAGGGTGCAGGGGTCCTCTGGCACCTGCCAGCAGTGCTGGTTGTCTCATCTGGATGATGAGGAGAGGTATGGCTTCTCCACGGGCTGGCCTGAGGACCTCACCCAAGCCTCGCTTCTCATCACCAGCCCAGCCCTCCTGCAGGCCTGGCTCGGCAGCTCTGGCTTTGAGCTGCCTGGGCATCTCCCGCAAAGGTTGTGCTGAGTTGCAAATAATTCAGAGCTCTGCCTCCCCCACCTCCGGCATGATCTAAGCATGTCAGAGTGGCCACATGAAAGAAAGCTGCTTGTTTCTCAGAGCAGGTTGCCAATTGGATAACCAAGGACCATCCTCCCAGCCCATAATAAAACCTCCATTAAAACCTTTTATTACTTCTCCTGATCTGTAGAGCAGGCTTGCCTTGGACCAAAGACTGTGGAAGGAGGTTCCAACGTGGGTCCCCAGCCTCTTGCCTGTGGCTGTCTTCTCTGACACCTCACAGGGCAGTAGCTTGTCTGGCAGTGGGCAGGGGCTTTGACTCCAGATCCTAACCCGGCCTGTGTAATTAGATCCTCTGGCTAGACCCTATCTCATGGCGGAATCACCGGAAGATGTTGCAGTTACTAGGTCCTGGGAAGCCTTGAAACTGTCAATCCCTTCCCTAGTGGTGAGAGTTTATGTCTACAGAAAACCATATGGAGGCTCAGCAACTCCCTGGGTAATTTTAAGTCCTCTTCAAATCACTTTCACCTACACGATCCAACATGAAGTGAGGGGACTTTATTTTCACCTGTATGATTGGTAAATTACCTCTCTTTTATATGCTACATCATGCTTTTGCATGCAGGGTGGGCCAAGGAAAGACTGCAATCTAAATAGCCGACAGTTTGCAGATGCGAGAGCCCAGGAGAGCAACCACAGACAACTCTGTGAGTCCTTACCTTGCAAAGGTCAAGACAGAGGACACTGGGAGGGAACTTGGGCTCAGAAGACAGGTTAGCCCTTCATGCGGCTCAAGGATCTTGGGAAAGTGATGCATTCTCTTTGATTTTCTCTGTCTCTGAAAAAACAGAGTTCAAAGGACTGCTGCAAAAAATTAAATAAGAAAATGAGTATGAAAACAGTTTATGAAGTGACCCATTAGGCCACTGTGTTAGGTTGGAAATTAGATACGAGATAACATCATTTTACCTTCTGTAACACACTCAGGGCTTGGGGCATCCTTCCTTCTCCCGTGTACCTGCTCTGAGTGGTCTTCTGTATTCATTGCTCGTGATAAAATCATTCCCACAGCACTTCTCTGCTACAACCTTTAGAATTATTTCTGTCTTTAAAGCTATACCCTCAGCTTTATCCCCTTCTTAATTCCATCTCATTAATTATCTGTCCAGAACTCAGTCATACACCAGCCACTCTGGTGAAGCGGCATGCTGACCAACTCCACTAGGATGTTCCTCCACTCTCTCCCGGAATGAATGCCCCGCTCCCCTGGCTTTCCCCTAAAACAATCCCTCTTATTTCAGGGCCCACGTCCCACCTGACCATAACCATGAGCACTTCAGCCCTCAGTGAGTCCCTGCCCTCTGGAGCACAGCCCTTGGACCACGCCATTGTCTTCTCTTGATCACACGTGTTAGCACCGTCTCTCCTGCAGAGCTGTGTGGTGCAGCTGCCCGGCACGGTGCCAGACCTCTAGTGCTTGCTCAGTAAAAAATACGTGTTGACTGGATTGCAATAGCACAGCTACAGGGCTTTGACTCCTTCCACACAATTTGGCACAGGTTCTTTATCGAATGCCACCTCTATTTTTCAGTTCTGATTGGTGATTTCATACTATGCTACAGACAAGGGAAGCTCTTCAGGTGGGCACTCCTGATGCGCCCCCCCATGCCTCCTCCAGTCCCTAGGCTCATCTTGGGCACTCTTGAAGGGAGTCTCTTTCTCCCCCTCTTCCCTCTGCTAGTCAGCTTTCTGCCTGTGCGAGTTCAGATGCCTGGGAGCTGTCTCTGGCATGCAGTCCCTAGTATTCACTGGGGCAGGAGGAAGGCAGGACACAGTAGCTTGACTGTCCTAGAAGGTGTCTGAGCATAAGCATCTGGGGGATGTCGATTCGTGAGTCACTCACATGGATTATCACTACATAATATTCTCCCTAGCTGCAGTGTTTGAAATCCTGGGAATGAATAGGGCAGACTGTAGGAGGGCTCCAATCTAAGACTAGTGTTCACCAGTATGAAATGTGACATCTAGAATCTTCCTCTGCTTCACGCAGGAGAGTGGGGCCCCATAACCAGATGGATTAGTTTTCGATACTGTCTCTGCCACTCAACAGCTGCAAGATTTGGTGATATTTATTTGCTCTCTCTAAGCCTCAGTTTTTTTCTGATGGATGATAGTATTTATCTCGAGGAGTTAACCAGTCTTAACTGCACAGGACACGCAGTAAGTGCTCAATAAGTGTTAGCTATAATTACAACTACTGAATAACTTTTATTACTTTACAAACAAGCCCATGACCTTGAAGGCATTTCCTCAACCCTCCATTCCCCTCTTCTCCTCACTTTCGGAAGCGTGTACCTCAGTGCTCCAGTGTCTTCTCTGCCCCTCATTCCTCACCTTTGTAACTTGGCTTCTATTTTCCTCGTTCATAGAGGGTTCTTATTTTAATGTATTTGATAACATTCCAGTCTCAAGTCCATGAGAAGCCTTTTCTCAGGCCTCTCTCTAGGTGTAGAACTTGGCACTGTGGAAGTCCCTCATTTACTGATGTCCTCCCTCCCTTGTCCTTCCTTGATTTACACGACTCTATATTGCCCAGATCTCATTCTCTGAGTTTTCTTTGGCTCTGTCTGTTCTGATAAAAATGTTCTAGTTATATTAGCTCTTGGAGCTTCCCAGAGTGCTGCCCAGCCTTCTTCACTTCCTAGTCCCGCTCTCTGTGGGTGTTTCCTACCCAGTGCCTGAAGGATGGGCCACTGCAGACGGGCTCATGTCACCCAGCTCTGCACAGTAGCACCTGCATGTCAAGCAGGTTAATTTCTGTGTGTTGGGGAGAAATACAATTTAGACAATGCAAGTGGTTCTGGCCACTATCCTACCCACTGAACGGGCAATGGGAAATGGGCTTCTACTGTTTTTCTTATATCAGGTCCTCAACACAAGCCTAGTGTTTCTTTTGGTACCCTTTCGCTGCTCCTCCATCTCTGCAGGAATCACAGGCCATACTGGACTTAGGGCACAACTGGATCTCATCTCAGTTTCAAATGTGGCACCTCTTAAAGGCACTTTCGGGGTCACTCTGTGCCTGCTCAACATCGACCCTAAGCATTACCTTTGGAACCTCACCCCAGTGTAAGTCACATGCACTGACCTCCGGCGCAGATTCCTGACCTGCCCCTTGGTGGATCCTTGTTTCTGGATCCTGCTGTGACAGCCTCAACTGGTCATAGCATAATTTTATCTCCACTTCGCTCTCCCAATCCCGTGCCTTCTGTGTTCTTTGTTGACACATTCTGGAAAACACCCAAAGCCATCTTTTGATCATTTTAATCTCAGTGCTTCTTTACTCTTTAGGACGTGGCGATTTCTCTTCTGGACTCTGATAATAGTTTTCCAAGAGGTCTCCTCCCTCGGCTCCTCCACCCTTCCATCCTCACTCCTGTCCAGAAAGCTCTCTCTGAAGAGCAGAACCAATCCTACCACTCCCTTGCTCAAAAACATTTCTTGACGCTGCATTGAATACAGACTGGAGTCCCAAACCGTCAACTTATTCCTTGAACAGAATGCCATTTTCCTGTTGCCAAAGCGTTGCTCACACTGTTTATTCAGCTTGGAATACATTTTCCCCTGATCTGAATATCAAAATCCTTCATAGCTGTCAGGACCCAATTCAGACGACACCTCCTCTGTAAGCCTTCTCTGATCCCTTAGGTGCAGGATTAATGATTTCCATCTGGGTTCTTATTGCATGTTTTTATATTTTGTGGTGACACTTAGCACAGTCTGGCTAGTGGTCACTGTGTAAGAGTCAGTCATCCCTACCCGGTGGGCAGGGTCCCGTGTCTCGGTGTTTTAGTCATCTCTGAGTCCCTATGTTCCTTCGCCTCCTTCAAGGCCCAGTCAAGCACTTTACACAAAGAAAGTTTTCCACAAGCGTTTGCTGTTGAAGTGAATTTGCTCTGGGTGTTGTTGAACTGAAAGATTTTCAAGTGGCAAGTGTGGTTCTTTTGAAAAGAACGTCTGGGTCCGCATTGAGTTCCAAGGCAGGCCAAGCCTCGGGAAGAGCAGATCCTATTTCCAGTCGACTGTGACGTGTGCCTCCCCTACTGCGGGCTCACATTCCCTCTGGAGTCACTTGCCCGGGACCAACCGGATCCACAGTCCATACCCTCTGCATCCAAGCCACTGGGGACTTGGAACAATACTGGCCATAGACAGCACTGAGAAGTCGTGTAAGACACCCAGTATCACAAAGCAAATGCCCAGGGAGGAAAGGATAAGCCTAGTGATTCTCCGCAGGCTGAAGACAGATGTCAAAAAATGAACAATGATTTTCCCAATGATACGTCTTCTCTCCTCAAATGGTCATTTTCTCTGCTTTGCCTGTCCCCACGCTGGGCGTACATGGGAGGTATGAAGAAGAAAACCTAATTTCCTAAGGAATCTGCTTGACACAAATGATTGCTGGCTCCAATCTCCTTTCTCCAGCTTTCAATGGTCTCCTCCCTCTCCATCCTCCTGCCTCAGGCTTCACATCTGGCTCCTCTTCCCCTGCTCACTGTGACCACTGGTGCTGTGGGGACCCTTCTCACTCCTTATCCACTTCTAGGACTTCGGTTTGCATTTCCTTGCTGAGGACTCCCACATCTCTGACCCTGGTCCAGACATTCTAATTCCGGCCTGCCCAGGTCCATAAAATGCCTGCGGTTCTATCATCTATCATTTCTTGGATCTTCAGCAGGTGAGCTGGGCCAAAGAATCTTTATTTCCATTATACAGATGAAAATGCTGAGACTCAGAGTCAAGGGCAGACTCAAACTCCCACAGCAAGGCAGCCACACTGGCAGGACCAGGACTTGTCCTCCCTGCTCCGTGCGCAGGGCAGTGGTCACTTTAGCCATGACACAGTGCTGTCACCTCCTCAGGGCTGGGCACAGAGCTCAACTTCAGATGCAGGACACGACATCTTGGACCAGCTGGCTGTCCTTTCTGGTACGATGAAAGTCTCTCCACACCTCTTTCCTCTCCTCTTTTGTTCTCATAAACATTTCTTTCTCTTTGACCTTTCTTTTACCATGTGGAATCTATTTACTCATGAGAAACTCAGCTTGGACGCCACATCTGTTTTCTTGCTTTTTACTCCACACTCGCTAGCTGAGTTTGTAAGCAGGATGGAGGGGAAGGGTTTGCTGAGTTGTTGTTGTTGTTGGTGGTGGTGGTGGTAGTGGTGTGTGAGTGTGTGCGTGTGTATGTGTGAGACAGAGAGAGGGACAGAGAGAGAGAGAGACAGAAATGCTGTTCATGAGAGGACTTGCTATTGCTACCCGGACCTTACCACTCTTAGGCTTCACCAGCCCCAGGAGTGAGGGCGGGCCCAGCTCCTAGGTATCACAAGACTCACTGCAGAGCTCAGCCTCGCTCCCTCACCCACCCTGCCTTCCTTCCCTGTCCTGATAGGAGGAGGTGGGTGTCTTGCCCTCTTGGTCAAGCTCCCCAAGGGGAAGCACTTCCTCCTCCCATTTGTCCCCGGCTCCTACTGGGCCAGATTTTGGAGCCAGAGCTGAAAGGGGGGCTCTCCATCTTCTCAGGACCTCTCCCCACTGCTGACATCCCTCAGGGGCGTGACCCCGTCCCAGCGCCGCCTCAGCTCTGTGGAATGCGTTTCATCTTCAGCCTGGGTGAACCGACAGCCTCTTCCTATCTGAAGTTCAGCTGAACATCCCACTTATTTCTCTTGGCTTCTTCCCTACCGTGCTCCAGGGCCTGCGTGCGATGGCTGTCCTGACTGCTGTGCACATGGGTGAGGGACTCAGGAACTCCTAGGAGAACTGGGTGATGCGCAGACAGCCAGGGCCCAGTTTCCTTAGCTTGCAGGGCAGGGAACGGAAGCCCTGCCTGGCAAAGGGGCCCACTCAGGGCCACACACCCCTTTAGTCAGCAGAGCTGGCACGCAGGCATTCTGACCCTGGCGTGGTACTTTTTGATCTGAGGGATGTAGCCAGACAAGGATGAAATGATAACAAGCAAGTGTAAGAAACCATACATGGGATTGAACTTTTAGCACTTTAGTCCCTTAGGCAGAAAATAGAAATGAGTTGTTTTCATCCAGGGGTTCTGAGACCTCCCGTGGATTCACCAGTAACCTGTCTTCCTACATGTGAAAGGGAAGGAAGAGACGGGTGAGGAAACCTGCTGCCCCCTTGGGTTGGGATGACATTCTGTGTCACTTCCTCCTTGGGGCAGTCAGTGTTGCCTATCTAAGCTCCTGAGCGGGCAGATCAAGCTCTCTCTGCTCTGGAGGAGTTCATGGGTTGGCTGAGGAGACTGGAATCACAGAAATAAAAGTGGCCCAAGAATCTGAGCCAGCCTCACCTATCAGCTGAGGAGCCAGTTGTCACTAAAGTAGGGGTGAGGTATCCTCCAGAGGGCAAGGTCTTCTTGAAAATCATCTAGCCCCCAGAGAGTGCTCAGCACTGACGTTGGGGACCCCACTAATGGACTGTGTGTCTGTCCAGTGGTGTACCTTGTCAGGAAGCAAATATTTTTGGGGAAAGTAAGACCTGGAAGAGAATGGATGGATGTGTGGAGGGAGGATGGGTAAGCCCAAAGGAAAAGGGACTGAACTTGGAGTGGAGAAGGTGCCAGAGACAGCTGATGCTGGCATAGGAGGTGTGGGCTGTTCGGTGATGATTAAAGTATGGAATAGGAATTACCTTCATTCTTGTACTAATTTTGCTCTAGTACTACAATTCTTGAATGTCCAGCTCCCAGGGTGGGTAAAAAGTCCATTTTTTGTGCCTTCCTTCCCCCCTTTTTAGGTTGTGTTTTCTTTTAGGTTGTGCCAGGAAATATGGGAAAGGCCTATGGTCAGAAGGATTCGGGAATTTTCCTGAGGATACCCACCAGACAGACCTGCATAGTTGATCTAAGTTTAATTTTTCCAATACCAAGTTTGGCTGTAGGATCCTGTCCCAGCTCCCAGAGCCGCAGTCTCTAAGACTCAGCCACTGGCCAGTGATGTGGGAGTCCTATCAGAGGTTCACTTGGGATGCAGCCTTTGGGAAAGGGACAGGTTCACACTGTCCTAGAACTTGTCCCTCACTTGTCCTCCCCATTACAGGAAATCTCATCATTTCCTCTCTGCAACTGGGCCACTGTCTTCCTCCTGGATAGCAGCTCCCAGATCCTTCTCTTCTTATACAAATAACCTGGAAGTGTTTCAGTTGACCCGGACCTCCAAAGAGAAAACCTGCTTTGAGTGACTCTCAGAAATCCAGAAACTTCTCTTTTCCTCCTCCTTCTCCTTCTCTGTTTTCCCTCTCTCTCCTCAACACCCCTTCTCAATCTCCTCTACTGACTTTCCTGGTGTTTCCTCCATCTCTTTCCTTTTCGTCTCTTCCTCCTTTTAAATTTTCTTCTTCACGTTGAAACACACAGCAAAGATCTTAACCCTGCTTGAACTTACAGACGCAAAGACCTGGCCACCAGTCTTAGATGAGGAAGGCAGAAAGTCAGATTATGTTTTGGGGCACTCATCAGCAAAAAGACGCAAAACCAGGACTCAGTCAACATCTCCACAGGTCACCCATCACTTGGTGTTTCCGGTAAACCTACCGTAGGATGAGAGTCATGGATCTGGACCCTCATTTATTCCAGAGAGAGAAGCTAAAGTCAGTAGAGTGGCCAAGGAGGGAGAGCAGGAAGGGGCCACCCTGGCTCTCTCCCTGCTGGATTCAGGAACCTACTTCACTAACTGCATTCACCTGCCAGGGCTGCCAGGACACAACGCCACAGACTGGGTGGCTGGAATGACAGAAATTAATTTCCTTATGGTTCTGAAGGCTGGAAGTCCAAGGTCATGGTGTCAGCAGGTTTGGTTTCCTCTGGGGCCTCTCCACAGGCTGTAGGTGGCTCCCCTCTTGCTGTGCCCTCACACGGCCTCTTCCGCTCTGTGCGCACCACTGGTGTCTCTCTGTGTCCACGCCCCCTCATCTTCTCAGGACACCAGTCAGACCAGATAAAGGCATGTCCTAAAGGTCTCATTTTAACTTAATCACTGTTATAAAGACCTTGACTCCAAATACAGTCACGTTCTGAGGTATTGGGGAATAGGAATTCAATGTATGAATTGGGGGGATATAATTTGAGCCGTAACGCTGCCTAGCCTAAGCTCTTGAACCAGTGAATTCCATTCTCCCCACTCAAGGTCCAAGGAAACGGCTAAAAGGAGCCTTAGCAGGTCTTTCACAAATTTTAAGACATCCACCATAATGACTCCCATTTGTGATTGCAAATTTTTGTGTTCCTCAAATGAACCTCATTATTCCCATAGATGAACTTGATACTGAGTTAATGCCAAAATTCTGAGCTTATTGTAGCATTAGTCTTCTGTCTTAAATATTGGGATTCTTCACAGAATTTTATTTGAGTAAAACCCAAATGTGTTTGGAAGCCACTGGAGAAGGTGGCCGGATAGCTCCCAGCTTGGGAATCGCTAATTCAGATGTTCTAAGCTGCTCTTCATGTGCCGCCTCCGCAGACAACGAAAAGACCCGCATCCCTTCTCAATCCCATCCTGGCTTCCCTTGGCCTCCTCATATCATGGGGACAGAGAGAAAGGGCTAATACAGCGGGCAGCCCGCTGCACTCCTCTCCTGGGGACACAGGGGCAGTGAGACAACGTCTGCCTAAGAGCTTCTGTGGGGAGACTGCTGGCTGGGCAGTACAAGGGGCGCTCTTGTTATTCCTGGGCTCCCTGGAGCAGCCCAGGTAACTCGGCCCTTTCATCTTAATGGGCAGCTGATGCTGCATGTAACTCCTCTCTCCCAGAGTTAAGGTTTTTCTTTAAAGAAATAATTAGCGGGTACTTTTAAACCTCTCCAGTGACTCATTCTTCTTTGAAATACTAACCTGGGGTTGTCTCCTTCAGAGAATAAAATAATGATGATAGCAATTTATTTCATAGCTACAGCCAGGCCAATTAGCACATGCCCTGTGCTCAGAACTTTGAAGGGAAAAAAAAGCTCTCTAAAATCTCTTTCAGCTCTAATGTGTCCTGAAATTCCATCACCAGTGCTTTTCCTTCGCATGCCCTTTGTGTGGGGTTTCCATCGTAGGGAAGGGGTCAGGTGGGAGGGGTCAGGGGTAGTGACCCCACAGGCAGAAGCTGGGGGGGTCTAGTGTGCTTTGAACGCTTGTCTGTCTAGCAGACAGGAAGAAATCTCTGTGGGCCTTGAGAGTAAACTCTCCATCCTCAGAGAGGAAGGGAGAAGTTTCTGTATCATGGAATTCCAGCTTTTCATTTGTCTTTGTGACCACTCAAGGAGGCTAGGAAGGACTTGAGGCTCACCGACGACACACTGTCCCTTGAATGTATATAACATACAAGCTCACTGATTTTCCTTTTCAGAGACCATTTTAGTGCCCATACTTTTTCCTTTTCTTTTGTCAATTTGTTTCTTACTGCAGCTTCGATGAGGTATGTAAAATTTAAAGCTAGGATTATCATCCAAGACTCAAAATGACAGTAAGAGAAGACACCTTGCAAATCAACTGTGTCTAACTCTCTCATTTTACAGATGGGAAAACCGAGGCCAAGAGAGCAGGTGGAATACCTTCTAAAGGTCACACAGGGAGGTTTTAGAGGAATTGAGATTAAACCCCAAGTCTCCTGATTTCTTTGCCCTTTCCACTTCATAGCTTTGGCTACCAGAATTTCAATATATTTACAGAAACATAGGCTGGGTTTGAGAGTTGCAAAGCCTGTGATCTTGACAAGCACTGACATTAAAGGCTAACTTAAATTCTACTGTAGTCCGGGCTCAATCCCCTCTTCCTACCTTCGGTAGACATGAAGAGTGTTGGTGAGCAACTTTTCAGTTAGACTGCAGCTGAGACATCTCTCTCTTGGGGGCACATTTATCACTGTGGTGTCTTTTCCTTAAGTTTTCTCTTTCTCTTCAAATGTAGGGCAATACGGGACCTGCACAGAACTCCTGTGGGACCCAACAGGAGAGTCTGAGGAGAGCTGAGGCTTAGGGCTCTGGCCAGAGGTTCCCACATCCAGAAGGAGATGCTGGACTATTCGGTGAGCTGGACGGGAGACCACATTGCTCAGTTGTTCAGCCAAAGACGTGAGCACCGATGATTCGAGAGTGGAGCTTTACCTGTGAGGTTTGCTACCACACGTCACCTCGTGCACTCAGCATTTATTAATCTAGTAGTTTCATCTATTTACTTCTGGCCTGTGATGAGCTAAACTTGAACAAGTTGCTTGAACTTGTTCATACACAAATAAGTTGCAGTTCTCTGGAATGTAGACCAGAAATAAAAATAATACCTACCTCCTAGAGCTGTTAAGAGGAATAAGTGAGACATTACATGTGCAGGATCTGGCACATAGTAAACAGTCCATAAGAATCATTTTCATTGCTATTATTTCTTTTTTTTTTCTCCCAACCCCACCCTTGCTATTATTTCTTGACAACAAGTCTGAGAGAACTCTTCTTAATTCTTTTTAAGGATGAACTCATCTAATGGACTTGAGGGTGCATGGGTTGGGAGGGGGGGGCGTGTGGGGGCTGTGATTCCAAGTTCTGTGCCTTTCTTCCTAACGTCTGCTAACCAGCATTGGAGGGCCTCCCCTGGGTCATTTGTCTGCACTTTTTTTGTGTGAAGGACTGCCAGATTCCTCTTCTCTCAGATAGACAGGGACACCAGGCCAGTCTCTCTCTCTTCATGGCCAAGCCAGAAGAAATCCAGTTGGAGGGGAGCAGCTCACCACCCTCCACACTCTTCCCTCACCCGGGGCTGAGTTATTCTGAGGCTATAAAAAGATCCCTGTCCACTTCAAAGGGCTTTTTATCAGCTCATCCATACGGATCCTGTTCAACTCTTCTCATTTTCAAAGGCAGAACTAAACCCCTTGGCTGAACCCCCAGCTAGGCTCTTACCTTCCTTAAAATATCTTTAACTCCAATTAAACTGATCCCCCTTGGCTCCTTTTAGCAAACAGGTTGTCTTCACAAAGAGTTCCTGACACCCCCCTTCCCCCTTCCACCCACCCCAGTCACCTGTGCATCATGCTGGTCTGCTGGCGGATTCTGCAGAATTGAGCAATGTTGCCTGAGGCTGCCGGACATTGTTAATCCACTCTTGTTCCCCAGTATAGCCAGCCCTAAACCACTTTTGTGCCTTTAGGAGAGGGGGCAGTAAATTAAGCATTGATTTGGAAATTAACAGCCTGGGTTTCCCAGGTCTTGTGCCATAAACCTTCCATGTGAATTAGGTCAAGTCTGGGTTTCATTTTCCTACAAGTAAAATGAGGGTGGTCAGTAGAACCACGCACAGTGATCTATGCAATGATTTCTTCGCTGTAATTGCCTGTTTCTAAGTCTGTCTCCCCAGGAGGGTGTGTGTTCCTTGAGGACAGGGAAAGTTGTTCTGTTTCTGTATCCAGATTTCTCGGAAAACGTTGTGTGAAGGTGCCTGAGCTCTCCCTGGTCTACTTTTCCTTCCTATCCTGTTGTACCCATCTAAGCATGATATGGTTTTTGTGCTTCCTTAGCTTTGCTCAGCTTCGCTGTTTCCCAAATACTTAGCTACCTCCCTCTACCAGCAAGACAGGTTCCAGGTGATCTAACACAAGTCCAGTGTGGGAGGTAGATCAACTGAATGCCGAACTCCTTGGCTCTTCCCACCTCTTCTTGCTTGGCTATAGCATCACATTTCTGGTTGAAGGGTCTGGCTTCTCTAGTTACTTTTGAAGGGTTCAGATGATGGAACCCAGAAGAGCCCCAATGGCCAAACTTTGACTGATGGGAGAGAGGAAACAGGAAGGTGTCTGCATAAAAGTTCACGATTTTTCTTCTCTCCAAGAGTTCTATTTTTTTTTTTTTTTTTGGTACAACATGTGCAAAGATATTCAGTGTGACTGAGTGACCCTTTTGGCTTATTTAAAGTGTTGTAAAGCTGTGTCCACCCTGATAAGGCATCACTTTTGCTTCTTGGTCTTCCTGCCTTTCACAGGTCCCTTCTCCCCTAGTCTTGCTGCCTTGGGATTGCACCTCCTGGTGAACTATTAACACTGAAGTCTCCCCTCAGACCCTATTTTCTGGGGATCCTGTGTTAAAATATCATCTATCCAAAGTAATCTACTGAAAACCTACTCATCCCTCATCCTTATAGGTTCATGGAAAGTTAGAACTAGAAAGGATAATGCTATCCAATTATCCATTTTAATAAACAATGAAATCAGGTCTTGAAAAAGGAAGAGACTTGCCCAAAGTTAGTGGCCAGATTAGTATTAAGGATTCAGGGTTCCCAATTCCTAGTCCAAAGTCTAGGAATAGCAAGATGGGAAGGGAGGAAGAAGGATTTTCTTTTCCCTGCCTGGTGCTCCAGGAGGTGAAAGCTCTGTAGATGGGTGGCAGTGACAGAGTGAAGCTTCTCCTTCTTAGCTGGTCCCTGGGCTGGATGATTTGTCAATAACATAGGGCCATGTAGGCAAACTGGGACAACAGGCATTCTGTCCAAGGAGCATCCATCTGCTTTTGATCAGGGGAACAGAGACACACCCAGGATGGGAGTGAGAGTCTAGAAATCCGCCATTCACAGGGGCTTCGGGAAGAAGGCAGACTAAACTGGTATCTTTACTCTCTCATTGGACTTCACGGCTACCCTGGTTAAAAGCAAGGGCTGAACAAGACCTTTAGAAGAGCCCTTCCGGGCTAACAAGTGAGTCTTTGTGCACGGCATCATCTGAGCTCCTTCCTCTTTTTCCCAGGGATGAGACTAACAATCGTGGGTATAAGGGTTTAACCACGTGACCATTGTCTGTTTCTGGGATAAGGGAAGCGAAGAGAACAAGGAGCTCATAGAAACACAGGAGGGGAGGGCGCTTGGGATTCACATGGTTAACCTGTCTGACTCTATGCAGGTGAAGAAACCAAAGACCCAGAGGTCATGTGACCTGCCCAGGGTCAGGCCTCTGGTTGGAATGGATCTAAATTCTGAAATAACTTAATTTTCTAATGGAGAAGGGGAATTTAGAAAAGAAACTTCAGTTTTTCAGAAGGCCGAGTAGGGCATAAATCAGAAAATGGACTATCTCTCATCTTTTTTCCCAATCCTCTGTGTCTCCTCTACATACCACCTTCATCCTCATAGGAAATTTGAGAATGTTCTGTGGTCTTGACACCACAACTGTTCCTCCTTCTCCTCGTTCCTCTCTGAGCCATGGTGGAAAGCGAGGACAGGGTGTTATAGTGAGGTAGACTGGATGGGAGTCAGCAGGCATGGGCGTCTTACTAACTGGGAACTTGGCTACGTCCCGTAACGTCTCTGAGCTTCTCTTTCTTTCTCTCTAACATGGGGATAGAACATCTGATTCGCAGAATTGTAGAGAGGAAAAGGTGAGATCAAGGGCATCTAAAAGTATTCATCTGGGTCCTAGAAGAAACCAAATTAGGATAATTTGGGGAAGTACACTGGAATTAGGATAATTCAAAGAGGGTTTGTTAAAGGAGACTCTGTGAAAGTGTGGGCAGCACAGACAAGGCAGCATCCCGGCGTGAGTACCACGGGGCTGCAGGGAGGAGCCTGTTCCAGAGCCCAGGCTGGAAGGCGAGGACAGGGGACGTCACCAGGACTTAGAGGACAATCAGCGGTCCCTGGAGAGGGCTTTGGGAGGAACCCTGGACCTTTCATTGGAGGAGGGATCAAACCCAAGATCTTCTGCCAGGGCTCCACTGGCCAAGCCCAAGTGGGAGTCAAAGGGCAAGGTCAGCCTCCCAGGGCAGAGAGCAGGGTGCAGGAAGGTAGCAGGGATACCTAGAAGGGCAAACAGAAGATGGTGGCACGGAATGTGCTTGCTAAACTGTGCAACATGAACACAATGTCGTGGATCCTGTGCTGTGCCATCCAGAGCCACCATAACCAAGCTCATGTCCCCTAGATGCTACCAGTGTTGTTTGCTGACCACTCATAGCTGAATCCCTCTTCAGGACTTACAGAAAAGGGCTTGGGACTTTCTTTCTAAGGTCACACCCTCTTGCAGCTAGGTTTTATTTTCCTCTAATTTGGACTCGAGGTCTCCCTCTTTGGAGAGTGACTGTAAACTCCAGCCCTGCCCTGACGGGGCTCAAAGGAGGTGGCCATGTGTGTTTAGAGTGTCTTTCATAGGATATTTCTTTGTCCTGGCAGATGGCCTGACGCCTAGTGTCTGACTCGTGGCCAGGTGTCCCTCTCACAGGAAACTCCTCCATGCTGGCAGACTTGCGGTTCTTGTGTGATCTGTGTCCAGTCTATTCCTACCAAGACGGCCGCTCCCTGGGATCGCCCTGGCCAGGAAGAGAGTCAGGTCCAGGTGTGCCAGTCAGGTGGGACATGGAGGAGGCGGCACAACAAAAGAAAACATGTGACTTGACAGGAGCGGTGTATCACTTACAGGCCGCAGGGGGAAGAGGGGCGCACACCTGTAAGGCCAACAGGAAGGCTACCCAGGATGCACGCACTTGACCAACAGTGTGGGCGAGAAGGACCCGTTGGCCAAAGCTCTTACTGGGGTCTGGGGTGACACCCAGGTAGGTTTCCCAAGGGGAGTTCTAACTGGTGAGTCTTCAGCGCAGGCCCCTTATCGTAAGGTTGGGATTTACATCTAATTCTAAATATAATCCTCTTGCTCAAGAGATTGCTTATTTCCCCATTGAAATTTAAAAGCTGACTCTGCCTTTCTACAGTCACTGGAGAAGATTGCTAAGAACGGTATTAATTCCTCTTCAACATCTTGTTCTCTGAGGAAATGAACTTGGGGAGAGAAGTGACATTCTCCATGCCCTGTAGCTCTCCAGTTTCAGACTATAGGCCAGTTACCGGACTCCCTGTTCAGTGCTCCTACTGCAAAACTCTACCAGGCTTCATGCCCACAGAAGCCATCAGGATGGTGGAGAGGTTTCCAGGAAAGGAAGCCGGAGGGGCCAGAGCAGGCCCCCAGCAGCCCCAGCTTCCCTTCCCCAGACATGCTAGGGGAGCAGTGGGGCTGCGTAGGCTTCCTTCCCTCGTTGGCTCCGAGCACACTGCTGAGCTCCCGGGGCAGGCCCTGCAGAGGCCACAGGGTATAGACAGAGCTGCGCCTTTGATGTAGCTCCAGAGAGAGGCCACTGTCCTTGACCAGTGGCTGGGGTTCTATTTTATGTAGACATTTCCCGTCTTTTCTTAAAACATCCCTGTAGGAGATAAAGTATTGTACATTTATGGCTTTGGTTTGCCAAGAACTTCCCACTAGCTCATCTCATAAATCCTACCAAGCCTCCCTCCAGCAGCAAGCCATGGCCAGGACTGGGAGGCCAGGGGCAGCCCACGGCCATCGGGAGACCGCGCTTGGGAATTTGTGTCTCCTTGTCCTTCCTGCCCTCTGAACTTTGAGTCTCAGCATTCCTGCAGACAGTCAACTGTTACCTCCAGAGATTATTTATATTCATTCTCTCTCTCCCACTCCCCACGCCACCCACCACTCCGCCCTGCTTTATCATTCTAAATTTACATTAAAGGCAAGCTCTTTCTAGTCTCTGGTTCAGAAGCCGCAAGCCTGGATCATGCCTCACTCAAAGCATAGCACTTGACCTTTATAGATGAAAGCATGTCTTCTTGCTGAGCCGCGAGACTTGGACAGATGTTTCCTCCACATCTAGCTGGGTGTCCCCGCCCGCCTTGCAGAGAGATGGGAGTTCTGGGGCCCAGGGCAGGTGGGAGGACAGGAAGGCCGCCCTGTCTTCTCTTTCTACTTTCTCTTCTTCTGCCAGCACTAGGCTCCCTTGGAGGTTGACTGTGGTCTTATCTACATGCAAGTACAACCAACACAATCTATTTCTCTGATTTCGAAATATTTTCTTCTTTGAATGCTCTTCTGGCCTCCCTTCTCCAGGTGTCCTTCGTCTGTGCTGTTCCTCCATTAGTCCGAATCCCCACTTTCTTCCTATGTTCTCCCTCCTTCTGCCCTTCTCTTTCCTTTCTTCCAATCTCTCCAGATCACAGGACAACAGAAATAGCAGAATGTTATTACACGTTGAGCACTCCCAAAAATCTGAAATCGAAATGCTCCAAAATTCGAAACATTCTGAGTGCTGACGTGACACTACAGATGGAGAATTTCATACATAAGAACTGTAATGCAAACTTTGTTTCATGCACAAAATAATAAAAAACATTGTGTAACATTACCTTTGGGCCATATGTATAAGATGTATACAAAGATATCCCCAAGATATCTCATTATGTAATATTTGGGAAAAATACAGAAAAATCCCAAATTGAAAGCACTCTGGTCCCAAGCATTTCAGATAAGGGATAGTCAATCTGTATCAGATTTACATTAAAGGTCAAGCCAGGCGCTCCTATGTGACAGGAGAAGAATCTGAGGTCCAGAGGGGTGAAGTGTCTCACCTACTGTTTTCTAGGGAGTAGGTTCCAAAGCTACAAATAAAACCCACAACTGCTTATTCCCTAACCAGGGCTCTTTCCACGGCAGCACATGCTTCTCTTTCCCTTTGCGTCATCCCTAACCATTGCTTTGTGCTCAAACTTCTGTCTTTGCCCTTTTCAGCTGCTGCCTCTATGCCATTCCTTGTGGCCCCTGAGTGGGAGGGAATGGGAGAAATCCAAGGACACGAGCCTTGATTGCTAGGAAGGTCAAATGCAGAACTGAGTGCTAAAGCCAAGTTCCATTTCTGACATGAGATACTGCACGCAGGCGTGGGCCCTGGGCTGCCTTCAGCGTCTGGGAAGATGCACAGTGATGGAAGAGCCTTATCTGCCTGGTGCTTGAATGAAGGGAATGTTGAGAAATATTCTCTGGATAAAGGAGAAAACGGACATTTTGTTTCTTTCTGAGATACTCAAGCACTTAACTGGAACCCTTTCTCTTGGAAAGGGTGGGGAGTTGGGTGGGGATGGCAAACCAGAGATTTCTGAGTAAACAGAGGACTCGTGATTGATTCATTTTCTTTCTTGGAATTACACATGTCTGATCTCTCCCTCTTTGTTCTCATGAAACAACATCGAAGTTCTGGGTACCACTGTGCAGTATGATTTGTGCTTCTTAGGGGGGTGGAGACAGGGGGAGAGAGACCGGATCTTACTGCTCTAGGGCACAGGAGGCCTGCGGGAGAGGGTTTAGTTTTAGTGGCCCTGTGGGCAGGGCAGAGATGATTTCCCAGCAAAGTGTGGGAATATCTTGTGTCTTTGTCTTGTCAGCTTTGGTCCTAACCCACAGTAGGTTTTTTCCCTCCAGGAACTAAATGCCCTGTTCCCTAGGGAGGAGGGTCCCAACAAGTGCTTTGGAGATCACTGTCTCCTGGGAATGTGGCAAGCTTTTGAGTCCTGCATTTTAGAGCAATTCCAGCAAGCAGGCAAGCTTTCTAAAAGATAAGGTAATTTCGTCATCCTGTAGGGACCCAATCTAGTCACCCCAGGGGCCTGCACCAGGTAGCAAGAAAAACATGGCTTTCTAGCCATACTGACCTGTGTTTAAATCCCTGATTTCTTTCTTACAAGCACTCACTATCATTGTGGTCTTGTGAGGCTCAGTTTCTTCATCTGTGAGATGGGGCTGATGATACAGACCTCACAGGTTATTGAGGACAACACGTGGGTGACGAGCACTTGGCATTATGCGTGTGGTCCCTGCAGGTACCCAGGAAATTTCCACTCCCTTAATGTTCCAAATTCCATTTCAGCTCTTCTACCTAAAAAAACAACCTGAATTAGCTAGAATCCAACAAACTTGAACCCTCTAGTAGCTTTGTTTTTCGCCTTTGACTTTTAGGATAGTGATACGTAAAAAGCAAACCAGATCACAACCTTTAAGGAATATCCTAGAGTCACAAAAATTTGGGTAGGGCTTAGGTGCCTGGGTCTACCCTGGCCCCTTTTCTCTGCCCTGAGTGGCCCTGGGCAAGCCTTTTCCGAAGTGTGGGCCCTGGTCCCTCTCCTCTCCTCCCCAGCTCTGTGATTTGCTCACTCTAATTTCTAGACAATGAGTGACTCAGAGTTGCCCTGCAATCTACTTAAGCAGCAAAAAAAAAAAAAAAAAAAAAAAG
The DNA here is from genome assembly GCF_040939455.1 of Microcebus murinus. Classification (NCBI taxonomy): domain Eukaryota; kingdom Metazoa; phylum Chordata; class Mammalia; order Primates; family Cheirogaleidae; genus Microcebus; species Microcebus murinus. The sequence goes on along the minus strand of NC_134111.1, from coordinate 88,090,305 downwards.
GTTTGGTGGAATTTGATCCACTGTCCTGAACAGAACTGCAAAGTAGAGTCAGGCATTTTAGAAAAGATTTATAAGTAGTTAACGCTAGTTTGGCATCCTAGGTAGAGGACCCTGAGCAATGTTTTAGGATTACTATTTACAGGTGGAATTTTCTGGGTGACTAGGTTATTCTATGTTAATTTGATGTAATCCCTGTGCTCTAGGGAGTTTACAAGTAAAAAAGATGGTAAAATCCAAGCCCCTCAATGGCTTTCCATTCTCCCCTAATCCTTAACACAGACCACAAGGCTCTTGTCTTCTGGCTTCTGCCATATGTCACCTGTTCTCTTGTGCTCCAGCCCTGCTGGCTTCCTTTGATTTCCTCAAGTCCTGCTCCTCTCCCCTCTCTCTAAGCCTGGCATGCCCTCCTCTGATTTCCCCAGGCATCTCTTATTCATGCCTCAGATTTCAGCTCTGATGTCCCTTTCTCCGCAAAGTTTTCCCCAACCCTCAGACCCCTCAGCTTCCTCTGTAACAGGCTCTTGTTGCCAACCGTATGTTTCGCGCTTGCACAGTTACCATCAGATCACTCACCATGTAACCAGTCATTTAGGGTCTGCCTGCCCTTCTTCAGCTTCACCTCTGTGAGGGTAGCCCTGGTCTTAGACATCCTGGTAACCCCAGTAGGCAACAAAATGCTTCACCATTTCAGATACTTAATGGATATTTATTGCATAAATGAATGAATATGAAAGTTGCATTTCACTGCAAGAGCCAAATTGTCATGTTAGACCACAATACCAGGCACCAGGCAGTGCTTGAGGTGTTGTCTGACCAGTGGGCTGGATGATGTACACTGAGAGTTCAAAGATGCAGTGGCCACTGTAACTCAGGAAGGCTTCTTGGCTGCAGATCATAAGCGGGTGTGGGCCCCTTCATTCCTCTCATATTCCAATACATCAGGGTTTAAATCTGCAGACAGCTCTGCCCAAATTCTTAGCATGTTTTATGGGCCAGAATATCAGCATGAGTCAGCACTGCCCCTGTCGTGCTAAGTTTATCCAACACCAGTTGCTGTGGTGTACTGGCCGGAATTTGTTGACCTCTTATCACGGATAGGTCATAGTCTATGTTCCTACAGCTGTTTTCTAGTATATTCTTAGGGTGGTACTTCCAGGCGTTAATCCTCCTACTAATTTACAGTGGGCAGCTAACACTTGGCATCCCATCTGAGCAACCTCATCCTTCTGGAATAATCCATAATGTCCACGGGATCCCCCCCCTTCAATACATTGCTGCCCGCAGTGGGCAGGACAGGGACAAATAGGGGTCAGGGAAATATTGGTGGAAGAACAGATATGACCCTTGTCTGCAAAAAAGACAATCTAAAATAGGAGGAAGAACATCTGAGAGATTCCAGAAGATCTTGCCATCATCATATGCTAAAAGTGCATTTTAGTGCTAAAGATTTCACCATGAATATGAATAATAAATCCTTGTGTTGCTAATTATTCTTTCTTAGCTTTATGAAAACTGGCATGGTTCTGTATACTCCTTTCTTCTTTCTAAAATAGAGATGTAATTGACATAGACTAAATTAGGCATGTTTAAAGTTACAAATCGTTAAGTTTTGGCACATGTATGCATCCATGAAACCATCACCACTAACAGAATAACCAACACTTCTTTACCCTCGGGGACCTTTACCAAGTGTCCTTGTCTGCTTTTGTGAGCCCGTCCCTCCTGCCTCCATGGCCACCCCACCCTCAGGCAACTACTGAGCCGCTCTCTGTCACCGTGGATAAGTTTGCATTTTCTAGAATTTTATATAAATGGAATCTTACTATATGCACTCACTGTTCTCTGGCTTCTTACACACAGCATTTTCTTTTTGAGATTCATTCATGGTACGGTGTATATCATTAGTTGACTCCTTTTTATGGCTCGCTAGTAGTCCATCATGTGGCTAGAAAGTGATTTGTTTAGTCATCTGCGGATGGACATTTGGATTGTTTCCAGTTTTGGGCTATGAGGAATAAAGCCACTATGAACATTTGGGTATGAATATATGGATATATGCTTTAACTTATTTTTGTTAAATATCTAAAAGTGGAATGGCTGGATCATATGTTTAATTTCTTAAGAAGCTGCCAATCTGCTTTCCAAAGTGATTGTGCCATTTACATTTCTACGGGAGGATCCCAGTGGCCCTACATCCTCGCCAACACTTCACGTGGTCCATAGTCAACGTTAACCACCCCAGCGGACGTGCAGGAGTATCTCATTGTGGTTTAAATTTGCATGTTCTAGTGAGTATTGATGTGGAGCATCTTCTCATGCACCTGTTTGCCATTTGTTTATCTTCTTTGGTGAAATGTGTTTCACAGCTTTTGCCTGTTTAAAATTTTTATTTGCCTTCTTATTGAGTTTTAGAGCTCTTTCTATAGACTATATACAACTCCTCTATCAGATATGTGATTTGAAGATATTTTCTCTCAGACCAGGGCTTGTTTTTGCCTTCTCTTAACAATGTCTTTCAAAGTGTGGAAGTTTTTAATTTTGATAAAGCCTAACTTATCAATTTTTTCTTTTATGGATCATTCTTTTGGTGTTGGATCTAAGAAATCTTTGTGTAACCCAAGGAGCCACAAAGGTTTTTTTGGGGTTTTCTTTTGGTATATTTTCTTCTAAAAGTTTTATAATTTTACCTTTAGATCTGTGATTCTTTTTAAATTAATTTTTGTATGTGGCATAAGATATGAATAAAAGTTCTTTTTTTGCATGTGGATATCCATTTTCAACACCATTTATTGAAAGATTTTATTTTTTCTACCAAATTGCCTTTGCATCTTGTCAAAAATCATTTGTACATGTATGTATGGGGTCTATTTCTAGACTCTCTCTCTTACATTTCATGATTCATGTGTCTAACTTTATGCCAACACCACACCCTATTTATTATTATAACTTTGTAGGTTTTGAAGTCAGGTGGTGTTAGACCTCCAGTTTTGTTTTTCTATTCCTAAAATAGACAAAACTTTTTTTTTTTTGCATTTCTATGTGAATTTTAGAATAATCTTACCAATTTCTAGAAAAAAGCCTCCTGGGATTTTGGTTGGGAATGTATTGAATCTATAAGCTAATTTGGGAGAGAATTGAAATTTGTTTCCATTGGGGTTCTCCAAAGAAACAGAATCAATAGTGTGTGTGTGTGTGTGTGTGTGTGTTTTATTATTAAGAATTGGCATGTGTGATTATGGAGGTTGGCAAGTCCAAGATTAAAATCTGGAGACCTAAGAACCAGAAGAGTCAATTACGTAAATTTCAGTCTGAAACTAGGAGAAGACCAATGCCTCAGCTCAAGCAGTCAGGCAGGAGTTCCATCTTACTCATGGGAAGCTCAGCCTTTTTGTTCTGTTCAGGCCTGTAGCTGACTGGGCAAGGATCACCCACATGAGGGAGACAAATCTGCTTTATTCTGTCTCCTAATTCAAGTGTTAATCTCATCCCAAAACATCCCCACAGACACATCCAGAATAATGTTTGACCGACTATCTGAGCACCACATGGCCCAGTCAAGTTGACATAATATTAACCATTGCAATATCTTAAGCATATTCGGTCTTCCAACTCATGAACAAGGTGCATAGTTTTGTTTATTTAGGTTTATTAGGTTTTCTTTCATTTTTCTCAACAATGTTTTATAGTTTTCAGTGTATAGGTATTACAAATATTTTATCAGATTTATTCCTAAGTATTTTGTATTTTTGATACTATTGTAAATGGTTTTGTCTCTTAATTTTACTTTTGATTACATGTTGCTGGTATATAGGAATATAATTTTGCATATTGATCCTATACCCTTGCTATACTCACTTATTAGTTCTACTACCTTTATATTTTTTGTAGATTCCAGGATATTTTCTATACAAATGATCACATTGTCTGTCAATATAGCTTTTTTTTTTACTTTCTTTTACAAAACAGATATAATCTAGATGCTTTTAATCTCTTTTTCTTGCCTTATTGCAATGGGTAAAGTAAAATATTGAAGTATTGAGAACATTTTATTTTGTTTCTGATATTAGGGGCAAAACTTTAATCTTTCACCATTAAGTAATATTTTAATCTGGTTTTGATATTAATGTAATGCGAGCCTCATGAAATAAATTGCAAAATATTCCCTTCTTTTCAAATTTTGCAACATTTTAAGTTGATTTGGTATTGTTTCTTACTTAAATGTTTGGTAGATTTCACTAGGAAGCAGTTTGTGTGTGGAATTTTCTTTGTGGAAAATTTTTAATCATAAATACATTTTCATTTATAGATATTTAGCTCTTCAGGTTACCCATTTCTTCCTTAGTAAGCTTTGATATTTTTTTTTTCTTTCAAGGAATTTGTCTATTTCATCTAAATTGTCAAAATCATAATACTAAACTTGTTTATACTATTTCCTTATTGTCCTTTCAATATCCCTGTGATCTGAAATAATATCACCTTCCTCACCTATATCCTTGATATGGGTAATTGCATACATCTCTTTTTCTAAATCAATGTGACTAGACTAGAAGTTCATAATTTTATTGAATTTCTCAAAAAAATAACTTTTGGTTTAATTTTTCTATTATTTTATACTTGGTATTTCATTGATTTCTGTTCTATTCTTTGCCGTTTTCTTTCTTCCACTAATTTTGGGCTTAATTTGATTTTTTTTTTCTAGTTTCTAAAGGTAAAATCTGAGCCCATTGATTCTTTTTTTAGATTAACTTGATTGATCGTGTTTTTCAAGCCTACCACATCCTTGCTGACTTTCTGAATTCTTGTCCTATTAAATATTGAGAATAGGCTATTAAAATCTCCAACTATAATTGTGAATTTGTATATTTCTCCTTGTTTTTCTATCAGTTTTTGCTTCATGTATAATATTTTAAACTCTTTTATTAGGGATGTAACTTTTTAGAATTATTATAACCTCTAGATGAATTGACCCTTCTTTTATCATTATGAAATGATATTCTTTGTCCCTGGTCATATTCTTTGCTCTGAAATAACTAACTTTTTCTTAGATATTAAAAAAACCACTTCAGCTTTATTACAAGTAATGTTAGCATGGCATAACTCTTCCCAGTTTTGCTTTTAATCTATTTGTGTCTTTATATGTAATCTATTTCTTATTGGCAGCAAATAATTTGGTCTTGATTTTATATCCAACCTGATAGTATTTGTTTTTAATTGGGGTGTTTCAACCCTTTACATTTAATGTGATAATTGTGATGGTTAGATTAGGTATAATATTACCATCTTTTTCTTTTTGTCCATTTTTTCCTCTTTTTCTGTTTTCTTTTGGGTTTAACAATAATTTTTTATGATTCTATTTTACCTTTTTTGTTGGTTTATAGATATAACTCTTTGTTCTTTTATTTTGGTGGTTGCTATATGGCTTATAATATACATGTTTAATTTATCACAATCTACCATTAAGTGACATATTAATAATTCCCATTCACTTATAGTGGTAGTTGTCAAGTATAGACAATTTTGCCTTCCAGAGGACATTTGGTAATGTCTGCGGAAATGTTTGTTTGCCACATCTTAGGTGGTGTTACTGGCATCTATTGGAGGTAGAGGTCAGGCATGGTTCTAAACAGCCTATGAACCACAGGAGAGCTTCTACAGAACAATCTTCTACCCTAAGTGTCTGTAATATTGAAGTTGACAAATCCTACTTCAGTGTAAAACCTTTGTAATAGTATATTCCAATTTTTCCTTCATGTTTTTTGCCATTGTTGTCATACACTTTTATACATATTATAAGCCCGATGCTATATTTTTATTATTTTTATTTAAACCATTATCCTTTATGTATAGTTAAGTAGTAAGAAAAAATTGTGTGTATTTATTCATGTAGTTACCATATTGGATACTTTTTGTTTCTTTGTATAGATCCATATTTCCATCTGGTGTACTTTTCCTTTTGCTTGAAGGTCTTCCTTTCATATTTTGTGTAGTGTAGGTCTACTTTTGATGAATTATTTTAGCATTTGAATTTCCTAAAGATATCTTTATTTCACTTTTGTTTTTGAAAGATATTTTTACTAGGTATAGAATTTTAGGTTTATTTTTCTTTTAATGCTTTAAAAATGTTGTCCCACTCATTTGCATCGTTTCTGATAACAAATCTGTTGTCATCCTTTATTTTCCTGTACATAGCATCTTTTTTCACTGTCTGCTTTTAACACATTGACTGCCATGTGAGTTGTATTTAACTCAGGCTAGTTATGAGCCCGGGGCCTTGGGAAGCAAAACCCTGCAGCTGGTTCATGAAAATCTCACTTGTTATTATTCTTATTGTTACAATTAATATTGACAATTGAATTCTAAAAATGTGGATTGTGTTTCATATAACTCATGCACAGTAAACAATACAAAGCAACAAATTAGGATCATTTTATTTTAATAAAACACAGTGGCCCCAGAAAAAAAATGTTTTTTCTAGTGTGGCAGTCAACGTGTTAAAGATTTTCTTCTTTATTACTTGTTTTGAACAACTTGTTTATGGGGGCCTTGGTATACTTTTCTTTATGTTTCTTGTGCTTGGTGTTGGTTGAAATTTTTGGCCATGTAGGCTTAGATCTTTCATCAAATTTGTGACAATTTTGACTATTATTTTTTCAGATAGTTTTCTGTCTTTCTTTCTTCCTTTGGACACTCCCATTACCCATATATTATGCCACTTAAATTTATCCCACAGCACACTGATAATCTTTTCATTTTTCAAAAATTCTTTTTTCTCTGTATACTTCATTTTAAATGGCTTTTAACAGTATGCCTTCAAGTTCACTAATCTAATCTGTTGTAATATTCAATCTCTTATTTATTCCATCTAGTATATTATTTTCATCTCAGATATTGTGCTTTTGATGTTTACAGGTTTTATTTTGGTCTGTTTATCATCCATGTCTTCACTTAAGTTTGGAACATATGGAATAAAATTATAATCACTCTTTTCATAATCTTCTCTGCTAACTCTAATATCTGTGTCAGTTCTGGGCTGGTGTCAGTTGATAGTTTCCTCTTACTATGAGCCATATTTTTCTGTTTCTTTGCATACATGTACTCTTTGATCGGATGCTAGAGATTTTGAATTTTATCTTGTTGGGTACTGCATATTTTTATAATCTTATAAATATTCTTGAATGTTATTCTGTTACACCATTAAATTATGTGTAAATAGCTTGATACTTTTGAGTTCTTCTTTTAAGATTTGTTAGATTCAGATTAGCATTTATTCTAGGGCTGATTATGCCTCACTACTGAGGCAAGACTCTTCTAGTACTCTACTCCCCAATGCCTTGTGAGTTATGAGGTTTCCAGTCTGGCTGATGGGAGCAGGTGATATCCCAGCACTGTGTCAATTTCAGACACTGTTCTTTCTAATTCTTTCAGGTGATCCTTTAAGCGACTTTAGTTTCTTCAAACACACACGCAATGATTATCAATCTGCAGGATACTTGACGGGGACCCTCTGGTGATCTATTTGTCTCCCTCTGCAGCTCTCTGTTCTCTGGAACTCTAATCTAGAAACTCTAGCCACCTTGGTCTATCTGGACTCTCAGCTCCATCTCCCCAACTCAGAAAACCTGCTGGGCTCTGCCTGTGTGTACCCTGTGCCAAGGCCCACAAACCCTCAAGCAGCAGCTGGGGTAATCATAGGGGTCACCTCATCTGTTTCCATCTCTCAGGGATCACTAGCCTTCTTTGCCTGATGCCCGGTGTCCTGAAAACTGTTGTTTCATATATTCATATATTCTGTCTGTATTTTTTGGTTATTTCATATCAGACAGTAAATCCTTTACTTGTTACTTCATCTTGGCCAGAACAGAAACCTCACTATTCTGTATCTTGGCTGTGGTGGTTTTTCATGTGTGCATATAACTCATGCACAGAAAACAATACAAAATAACAAATTAGAAAGGATCATTTTGTTCCTTTCGTTTTGTTCCATTTGTCACAACTCATAGAATAGCACATGAAAAAAGGGTGAAGTTTACTGTATGACGTTTATATCAAGAATCCCAGGGGTCACTCATCCACAAACTGCCTGTGGGAGTTTAAGCAAGTCACTTGATCAACACTAGATTGTGTTTCTTCGTCTTTTAAGTGCAGTTTCTGATACTTTGCTACTTTGTAGGAGTATAGAGGGAATAGTGTTAGATAATATATGCTCAAGGCTTAGTTAAATTGCCTTTTCATGCATTACCCATCTGGCTTTGCTTTCATAATTTTTTGTGTTTCATCTGTCTTTTTTGTTAGACTAAGATCCATGAGGGTAGAGATCTTACTGGTTAGTTTACCTCTGTATCTTTACATATTAAACAAATGAATATTTGAATATTGAAAGTTAAGTGTTATAACTATGCACATATACCATTCTCTTACAGACAGATTTTTACAGTCTTTATTAAGACTTAAACAAAATCAAAGTCCCTCTTTACAAAATCATATAGCTTATGAAACTCAGTGTGGATGGCTTAGATTGGTGAATTAGGGCTTAACATTTTTCACTTTCCTGTTTTTTCAGGTTAATCTTTTCCTCTACACGAGGGAGCAAAGCTTTAGAATTTCCTTCCTGGGGACAAAGGAGTATTTTCTGCATGGTGATTTATTATTATCTTAGGCCTTTTTATTTTGAAATAATTTTAGATTTACAGAAGATGGACAAAGATAGCACAGAGAGTTCCTATATGTTTCTCACTCAGCTTCCCAGTGTTAACAGTGTACATAACCATAGTATAGTCACCAAAACTAAGAAATTAACATTGGCATAACAATATTAACTAAACTACAGACTTCATTTGAATTTCATCGGTTTTTTTTTTTTTTTTTTTTTTTTTAACTAATGTCCTTTATCTTTTCCATGATCCAATCCAGGATATCACATTGCATTTAGTCATCATGTCTCCTTAGTCTGTTCTAATCTGTGACAGTTTCTTAGTCTTTTTTTGCTTTTCATGACTGGCATTTTGAAGAGTACTAGTCAGGTATCATGGTAAAATGTCCCTCCGTTTGGGTTTGTCTGGTGTTTTCTCATGATTAGGGGCTCTGGGTTTTGGGGGGAAATGTCAAAGAGATAAAGTGCCCTCTTCATCACATCACATTAGCGTCTACATGATATCAACATGATTGTCACTGGCGATGTTAATCTTGATCACTTGGTTAAGGGAGTATCTGCCAGGTTGCTATTTTTCTATTACCATGGCCTATTTGTTAAAAATAAATCATTAAGTCCAATGGACTTTCAAAGGAAAGGGAATCAAATTCCACCTCCTACAGAGAGGAACATCAAAGAATTGTGCACATATGCTAACCTACCACAATAATTAAAAGATATTTTTGGTAATACCTTGAGGCTATGTAAATGTCCTGGTTCTCCTTAAAGTTTCCCCACTCATGTTGCCATTCATCTGTGGATCTTGCCTGCAGCAACCATGACTGAGATGTTCTAATGGCAATTTTTATTTCTCTGATTTCATCTACACTTAATATTTGAAATTTTTCTGTTAGAAAAATGTGTCCCTTCTCCTTCATTTGTTTATTCAGCAATTGATTTATATAAGTATGAAGTTATGTATATTTATCTTATTCTTTGTGTTTTAATCCAATGCTATACATTAACTATTTTGTTACAGTTTGGGCCATTGGGAGCTTGTTCCATGTTGACCCCTGTGTTTTTTTGATATGCCCTCTACTGGTTGGTTTTTGAGTGCTTCATACAGCATTCTGGACAGAGCCCACACTTTCTTTAGGATACCTCAGACACTTTATACAGCAGACAATGTGACTCACCCACTCAGTATTTCATATATCTCTACAATAGATTGCCATGGGACACTAGGCCTTGAAAAAGAATGATGCTCAGGAAATGATTCAGTTGCCCAAACTTTGCCTATACACACAAGTGAACATAAACTCCATTTTCTCTGCTTACTACTACTTTTGCTCCAAATTCCCAAGGCTAACTCTTGTGCTCCTATCTCAACAACTTGCACGGGTTAGATATTGCGTGTTGATACACAGCTCTGAAGATAACAGGTCTTCATGGTGCTTAGTAGAATTTGAAGGCAAGGGATAAAGAAGGAGGATTTATCCTGCCAGCAGAGTGGGCCAATTGCTCTATCCTGTACACATGTGATTGAAAATAGTGGACAGACAGTTTCTTGATTAAAGAAACTGTCTATCAGCATTCTCAGTGTTTTTCTACAGAAGAAATGAAATCAAGCAGAAAAAAAAATTTAAGAAGGGGTGATTCGACCTGATGTATAAAGCCTCCTAGCATTCGGAACCTCTCTATATCACTAATCCAGAGCAAGAGTTTTCCTGTCTGGGCTTTCTCTGAGTTCTCTGAGATAACCAGCTCCTGAACACACCTCTCCACCTGCACCTTCCAGATCCTGGGAAACTTATGAGAAAAAGAAAACTATAATCTATCATGTGGTGTCCTTGCCTACTGGAACTCATATAACTGCTTGAGCTGAGATTCTTCATTGTGTTGCTCGACTCTTTCACCAGCCTGTTTGAATTAAACAAGGCTTCTGGCTTCGCCTCGACCTCATTGGATGTACTTAGTGGTTGTACATTTATGAAGCAGGAGGGGAACAACCAGGGCAATCTGGGCTTCTGAATGATCCCATTCATTCCACAGAGGCAGTAGCTCCTGCCTCAGAGCCTTCCCACAGCCGTTCCCATTTCCTCCTTGTTCTCCACGGTTCTGAGACTTCAGCCTTCCTTCCCCCTGCCACGTGGGTTATTTCCAGTCCAAGTTTATTTAGGCACAGTCTCTTTCTTTATATACATGCGCATATTGGGTTTTTTCAATGCACCAGGATCCTCTCCTCACCAGCTGCCTTTTTCTACAAATGACAGCATTTGGACTCAAACAGAAAAGAAATCGGGCCTCTTCCGCTCCTGGGGCAGCCACCTACCTTGCCTCCAGAGCTCTCCTGTTCCATCTTGTTGATCTTGGGTAAACTGTGGAACTGGATATGGTGGAACAGAATTTCAGAGCCATTTACCTGAGCAGTTTGTATCCTTTGGACCTCTCCCAGCCAGCCTGTTGAATCTCAAGTAAAGTCCAAATGCTTTTTTTCTAACCTTCTGTGGCTCATTAATTTCAACTTATGCGTGAACTATGTGTCTATATTTCTTGGTTTGCTTTGACTCATACCAAAGGAGCAGTTACAGCTGATGAGTGACCCTTGAAAACAACTATTATGAGTGTTGACAAATACTTATACACTTTATAAATGTATGCACACACATTTATTTAAACTTTTTTTGGCAGCGACAAAACTGAGAAGCATATATCTTGCACAGATAATCCTATGTCATTTGCTTGCTTATTCCAAAGCCATTTCTTGGAAACTAGCATCTTTAGAGAGCCAATATTGTGGCCATAACTCATTTATGAATTCAACCACTCAACAAACATTGACTGAGCACCAGCCATGGGCCAGTCTTTATTCCAAGTTTCAAGATGGCAACAGTGAGCAAGATAGGCAAAGTCCCTGCCTTTAAGAACTCTCATGCTAGTATATTCATGGGAATTATAAAGGAATAAAAGGGGAACAATGCTAACATTTGTGTTAAGCACTTTGTATAATGTAATAAACTTACTAAATTCTCACAGTCATCCTATGAGGTATTATTGGTGCTATTATGTCCCCTTGTCAAGACCCTCTAGTTCTTCTGCACAGTCTCTTTCTCACTATCTTTATCTAAACAAAGCTCACATGGATGAGGCAAATATGCAGTCAATCATCATGTCGTGAAATGTGTGCTAAATAGAGATGTGGCCAAAATGCTAAGGGTTGAAAAAGAGACAGTGTTTACGGTCCAGGCAGGCAATTACCTGGGAAGCTTGTTTAAAGTGTTGATTCCTGGGACCCAGCCTTAGAGATTCTGATTCCGTAGGTCCAGGCTGGGAACCAGCAGTCTGCATTTTAACAAATGCCCCAAGCTATTCTGATGGAGGTGTACCTTCAGCCCACTTTTACAAATAGTGGTCAGGAGTCCAATGCAGCCAAATTTATTTCTTACTGATCTGATTCTAGTGTATGAAATATCATTGTCAGATAGATTTATTCATCCATTTCTTGATTTTTTTTCAAGTGTCACCATCATTTGACACCTTATTGTGAATTATATCATTAATTGCACTGATCCATAAAACGCAAGGTGAAAATCATGGACAGTGGGGGAGAGAAAGACTTTGTTTCCAGGGCTGGGCTGAGTGATCAAGTGTCAGGCTCTGCTTAAGACTTTCACAGTGCTCTGTAGCTCTCATGGTTGCATTCAAAGAGGTGAAGTAGATGGAGACTAGTGTAGGACCTCCTGTCAAGGTTATTTTGCCTGAGACTCACCTCATGCACCATGCCCTCTGTGCTCTATTCTGAACTGTTTCTTTCTTCTCTGATCAGATATCTTTCAGAATTCTGTCTCCCCAGAGTCTTCTCAGACTTCCAGACACAACTTCACCTCTTCATGTCATCTCAGGAAATGCTCAGGCCTTTTGTGCATAGACCATGTGCTAAGGATGCTATTGATTACAGGTATGGCTCTTAGCCCACAAACTTCAGTCTGCAATACATATTGCATTTATTTTCCATAAATCAACATAAATATAGCTTGGATTCCTCACTCTTTCAGGTTGTTGGTAAATTCAAGCTGACATCTGAGCGTTCCCCCGACTTTAGGGTCGCAGGGTCTCATAAACACCAGGACTTTGGGGAGGCCCTTCTGCTCACGGAAAATGATCCACACTGGTTTGAGCCACCCGTTGTCCTATCACATGATTGCTCCGAGTCCGATGTCTTTGCTTATTTGTGCCACACTGAGAAAATGCACTGGGACTTTTGAGGAGGACGGGCCCCCATTGCACATGAGCTAAATCCGCTTGGTGTGCACACATAACTATCCTCTCTGAGTAGTTCTCACAATACCCCCAAGCAGTGCTGCCAAGAAGCAGGGCCCTTACTCATGGTGGAAGCTAGAACAATAGATTTGGACAGCTTAGGCTTTGTTTGAAGGTAAGCTGAAACCCAAAGCCAACTTCTTTTGTCTTTTGTATAAGTCACTGAGGGGAGAAATGTTAAGGACTTGGGTATTTCTTGCAGTTAAAGAAGATGGAAAATGTTGTTTTTTTTTTTTTTCTACTGCTTTCTTAGAAAAAAAAATAATTGACATTGAAAACTTACTATATAGTGGGTCTTGAACTATGTTATCCTATTTAATCCTCTAACACATTTAGGGGAAGATAACAACCTCCAGATTTTACAATTATAGGTAAAAAAATAGAGACTGAGAGAGGATAATATAAATAATATAAAAAAAATAAGCACAGAAAAATGAAGTAACTTGTCGATGCTGGGAGTTGACATAGGTCTCTTGACTGTGAAACCAGGACTTGTTTCCTTTCATCATGATGGGTCTGTCTGTCATTGCTACAAATGTGAGTAAAAGGGTTATTTCTCTAAAACCCCCTTTCTTTAGCAAGCAGCACACATTTAGGTTGCTAACCTATTTGTCCTTTCACGATGATAGCTGTGAAAGATCTTCAATATTTGGAATTCAAATTTTAGCACAAGTTTAAGTCTTTTCATTCAAGAGTTTGTTTTGTTATTGGTTATGGGTATAATTAGTATAAAAGAAATCAACTTGTGGAGTCTAGACTGCTGTATCCATTTTATGGTTAAGAGGTCCAAACCCCTCATATCCTTGTCTCTGCTTCCTGAAGGGAAATATGTAACATATTATTAAAAAAAGAGAAAATTTATCTTCATGTGCAAAATGACCCCTTTGATGGAAATCCTCCGGCGTCCAAAGCCTCTTTGGGAGAGTTAGGTCATTTTCTAATCTGCGTTCTGTCCTCAAAGTGGCCTATGGCTAAATCAACCTGCCTGGTGCTTGGCCTCATTCAACTGCAGATTTTCCAGAAGAATAAATACTTCAACTTTTCTTCTTCTGTTACCTCCTAATCCTTTACTGTAAGCATGCTTTTCTACCTGTGCCGTTTTCATCTTGCCTGCTGTGACTTCAGCAGTGTTTCCTCTTGTTACATCTTCAGAAAAGATAGAGAACAGCTGGCCTCCTCTCTGCATGTAATTACCCTGCTGAGATTTGAATGCTGTTATTCACTTCCTTACCTTTAGTGAAAGAAACTTCTGCTGGACATTTTGGAGGACTTACCGGATGCAGCTTTTAATAAAATATCCATAAGCTGGAGTGCAGCCACCAGATAGGAGATGACCTCTCTTGGAACCAAAGCGTCATCGGGACCATAAATCTGAAGGCATAACCCATCTGGAGGGATGCGTGCTGGTGGGACAGCCACTGTTTTTGTTTTTAACAAGGCAGTGTTTTACTGCAATAAATGTAGTCAGAACCATTAGTCAGTGGCAAGACATTGGCACTATTTATGATTAACTTAGACTCAAAGGGAAATGAATTTGGATATGAAGAAATTACAGTGAGGAGAGCAAAAGAAAATGTAGGAGTGTTTGCAGTCTGTATTCTCGTTCTGGTAACTTCCAAATTCAGTCATCTCACAAGGATTTACTGAGTGCACACTATTGAGTCCCAGGCATTGTCCTAGGTACCGAGGCTACAGTGGTGACAAGAGACGTCATCATAATTATCATATCCTTAAATATCAAATTCTCTCAAATAAATCTTGTTAGTCACAATCCCTGTTCTTTAAGACCAAGGTAGACACACTGATGTAAATCCATCCAACGAAAATAGAAAAAAGTAAAATTACAAAAGAATGGCAGGTAGCACCATCTTTGAAGAAGCTGGAGCGGGACTAATAGACTCTAACAACTGGGAAGTACGTGAAGAAACCACAAGTGCAGAGGCCCTGAGGTCTTGGTGTATCCGAAGAGAAGCAAGGAGGACACTGTGCCAGAGTCACCCTCGGAGAAGGAGCAGGTCAGAGGGCTGGAGGGAGCCAGAGGCCAGCGGTGGAGGCCCTTGCAGACCACAGTACAACTTTGTCGGAAACTACCCATAAGAAGGGGCGTGGGATGTTTACAGTTTCAGAGAGGCCAAAAAAAATAAATAAATAAAATAAAAAATTTGGAGAAAGAGCACAGACTTTGAAGTCAGGTTGATTTCAGTTTAAATCCAAGATCTGTCACTTACTGTGAATTGGGCAAGTTAAACAATCTCTCTGAACCTTGACTTCTCCACCAGTAAATTGGGAATGATAAACTTCAGAGAGTTGTTCTGACCACTAAAAAGGCAAAGAAGAGAATTGGATAGCAGTGTAGAGTGCAGCAGGCCCTAACTAAATGCAGTTGTTACTACCCTCTGCTGTTAGGCCACATTTAGAAAGGCTTTCAGCACTCACAATGTCCCTGCACAGAAGACATTATTGTCTCCAGCTCCTAGTTGTGGAAACTGCGAAGATAAGGATCAGTGGCACGTTGTCCCTAATAACTACATTCATGTGTCATATAATGACAGTTAGTCGATGAAAAACCACTTATACCACTGTGGTGCCAGAAGATTATAATATCGTATTTTCATTGTACCCTTTTCTTCTATGTTTAGATACACAAACATTTACCATTGTGCTACAATTACCTGCAGTATTCAGTACAGGAACATGCTGTACAGGTTTGTAGCCTAGGAGCCATAGGCTATATCACGTAGTCTAGGTATACAGTAGGCTATACTACCTAGGTTTGTGTAAGTATGCTCTATGATGTTCACACAATGACAAAATCACCTAACAACATATTTCTCAGAATGTATACCAGCCATTAAGCAATGCATGACTGGACTTGAATTTGCATTCAGATCCCCAGGATGATCTGACTCCCAAATCCTCTCTGCCTCACTTGATAATTCTAAGACAGAAGTTCTCAGGAGCCAGTAGACCTCAACCCTGAAAGCAATTTGAAGGTAGACAAGTCAGAATGGAAACAAGAATTGAAAACCTGAATCTTGCACGGGTATTAGGTCGTATTTCCTAGAACAGTGTCAGGAGAGGTAATGACAGGGTGGAGTGGGAAGGGAGAGATGGAATTCCTTGGGATACTTAATGGGAGGAGAAAAGGCCATATATTCTTGTTGTGTTAGACATCCTAATGCCCAAAGCAGGAGACCAGATGGGCTGGCATCCTGGCTTCAGGATAGGCTTCTGTAGTTCTAAGAAAACGAGCATGTAGCTTATCTAGAAAGATCAGTCAGCTGTGAGTTCTGGCACCTGCTTTCCAGTGCTTGCTCAAAATCCATGAACTCTCAACTTGTATGTTCTCAGCCTCATGAAAATCCCCAGCTGGCTGCATGTCTGTGTCTCATCCCTTTACAGGTGAGACACGGGAAAGGAGAGCTACAAGGCTAGCTTCTGGTAACCGGGGAGTTACCAGATATAGGAAGGGGAAGCGATAATGTATGGGTCTTGTGAAAGCAGTTTTGATGTTCAGGCCAGGCTCCTTCCAGCACACCGCTTAACCAGAGAGAGCAATCTTGGGGCTAAGTCAGGCGAAGTCCTATGGGAGGGAGCTCAGGAAGGACCATGTATGGTAAGTCTCTGTCACCCAGAAATCCATATGATTGGCTTCTGTGATGCTATAAAAACATGGTGTCTGCCCACTGTTAAGAGGCTCAGTGATCTGTTTAGGGGTTGGGGATGCTACCAGAGCCTTTATATCAGGATAGCATCAAATGTGGAGGCGAGACTAAGCAGCATGGCAGCCAGGGGCACAGGGCTCCCATAAACAGCAGAGCTGTTGTGACACCCAGATGAGACCATGGAGACCATGGAAGCAGAGAGCCTCGCACAGGCCTGGCCACATAAAAGAGCTCAATAAAGGAAAGAGGAAGGGATGTGTAAATTTTTCAGAAGACAGTGCATTAATTTGAGCTTGGAGTGCCCTATTCAGACCTCTCAGAAAAGTTTATCAGAAAAGTTTAATGAGCCCAGTTTACCATTTAGGGCACCCCAGAAATGACTAAGGTTTCTTTGGGGTAGGCTGGTTCTGCTCAAGGGAAGTGAAGAAAGAGTGGAAGGTGGCATTAATGATACCCATATGATTTCATGATGCTATTCTTCAATGTGTTATTGATTGAATATCTAGAATGTATTAAGCACATTACATACGATCACATGTAACCCCTAATATTTAACAGTGTCTTCACATTGAACAAATGAGAAAACTGAGTCTCACACAGGTCATGCCACCTCTCCATGGTAGGGGCAGACTTGGGACTCTGACCCCAGCCCATCTGATTCAGAAGCCCAGGTGAGGACGATGCAGCAAGGGAGAAAGGTGTGGAGGGGGATGGGAGATAGGTGGGGAATGGCAGGTGCTTGGTCACTGGTATAATCTTTGGCATGCAAAGTGTTTTTGCAAAGCAGCACTAGACATCACCAGGGGAGCCATTGGTAAGGCCTTGTGGGGACCAGGGTTACAGGTGACTCCTTTTCCAACCAATATTCTCGAGCCATCTTGAATGAATTGTTTTGTCACTCAGTGAGATTAGGCTGTTTTGGACAGGACAGGAGAGGAAAGCAGAAAAAAACTGGATGAAAAATCAATAATTTAGGCTCTTTTTCAGAGAGAAAAAGGAGAGGATTAACTGTTTTAGATAATCTAACACTTTTTAAAAAATATGCTTGGGGGCTTGAGTTTTATTTTAACCACAGCATGTTTCACAGGGCTCTCGCAGCTGAGGTAGTAGCAGGGAATAACTTAGCAGCCCTAGAACAAAGTTATGCAGTGTGGTGGGGGGAGTTTCTCTATTTCCTTGTTTTCAGTTCCAGAAGAATCAAACCTTCTGTGTAGGCTGCCTGACACAGGCCATGGCCTTGTCGGTGGCTCCTTAATTAACAAAGAGGTTTTTATTTATCCAGCGCAAAGCTTTTCTTACCTCCCTTCCCCATCCGCTAAACCATCCATGCAAATCAGCACGTACCGAGACCTCAAAGAAATCCGACAGTGGACTTAAAAGAATCCATGCAGCCAGCCGAAGGGGAGTTTAATAAGCTTGGTCTCTCCTTTTCTTCTTCTTGGATTCAATTTTTACGAGACTCTCAATGTGTTTGCTGCAGGAAAATGCTGGGGCTCTGGGAGGCCCAAGCGATGGAGGGCAGTCAGGGACCTGGGGACGGTGCACGGGGAAGGTAACGGGAAGTGTGGCCTGGACAGCAGCAACCAGGGACTGGACAATTCAGAATTTCTGCAGCCTCATGCTCATGGAAAAGAATGTGGCAAAGCCACAGCCTGAAGTATAGAACTCTGGCTTTAGCTCCTAGGACTTCAAACTGCACATTTCCTTTCCCTAAAAGCCTCAGGCTAGCTTTAATCTCTGCCTTTCAGGGGCAAAGGCTGGCCAAGGGGAACTGGACTTTCACGTGTAGGCAGTGGCCCCTCTGAAGAGTGATGAAGGCCTCTGAGGTTGTCAACCTGTTGGGAGCAGCCCCCGCTCCTGGCAGGCAGCGCTGGAGCTGGCAGGAGAAGTTGCGTGGGAACTGGCGCCTCCACGCATTCCAGAGAGGGAGGGGACCGCGCTCTCCAGAGAGATAGTGAGATGGCAGGAGGTGCCAGGCTTTCTGGGATGTTTGACTCTCAGCTACATTGCTGAGAAGAACACCAGCTATAAAGACACCATGGAAATTGCCTTGGTGATCTCCTCTGAAAGTCACTCTCTATCAGAAAAAAAGATGAGTGATCACCAAAGCAGGAAATGGTTCCCAGGGCCCCTTGGGCCACTGTGGCCGAGGATTATGTCAAAAAGCCTCCCTTAGCACCCGTAGTTAAGGCACTAAGTGTAGACGGAGGAGATCAGACCTTCCGGACTGTCAGCATGGTGAGATCCCAGAATGCCCATCAATTGAGTCCCCAGCAGTGGTAGACAGTTAGTGCTCACTTATTGTCCATACCTTTGCAGTTGGAGGACCTGTGCCACTGTTGGGCCAAGGCAATGAAGGGCCACTGTGCCACATTTGTCTCTCCTTACTCTGCTGGGCAGCCAGGACAGGCACATGCTGAGATGGATGGATGCACCCTTGAACTGGAGAAGAACCTCTACCCATCTCATTGGATTTTGAGTGGATTAGAACTAAACTTTTGTTGTCTTAAGACACTGAGGTTGCCCATGCCAACCACTAGAAATAATGATGATTAATAGGATGGTGTTGGGATGTTTTTTTCCAGGGACAGTCTTCCAGCACACCAGTGTTTCTCCAGGATAGTCTGATGAAGGCCTGTCTCTATCTAGTCTTGCAAAACTCCTACAATGTATTGCGAGGTTCTTTTGTGGGATTCCTGAGCATTAATCAATCTTTGATATTTCCAGATTGTTAATTAGAAAGCACTTCCTTCCTATATGTCCAGACTGCTCTTACTGATGCCAGTCTAAGAGCTGCCCCATCCACAAAACACAGATCCGATTGCATCGGCTCATCCTACAAAGGTCCAGTGGTTTGGGGCTTGGACATGGTGGAACTTGGCCTGCTTCGTGGTCCTTCCCCCATCTTTGCAAGATGGTGATTTTCTAACATATTGGAAGGCACCATGCCCAGGAGCTGAGCTACTTCCATGATCTCCTTCCAACTTCCCAAGATCCCTAGTACGTTAGAATTCTTTCTCTGCCTTTTCTTACAGATAAAAAAAAACTGCCAGAGAACCTTCTAGTTGCAAGGCCAAGAACTGCATAGCCTTCTCAGCAACCTGATTCCACAGCCTCTGAAGCCTTTTCAGTATACATGGATATTCCAAGATTCCTTCCCAGTTTAGTCACAGCGAGATTCTGAGGGTGTCTTCTCTGCGGTCAGCTTTGCTCAGTAAGTAGAGACCTATCCCACTGTTCACAGGTCTGCTGATTAAAATCTATGGAACGGGAACAAGTTTCCCAAGAAGTCATGAAGTGCATGTTTATTTCTAAGAGACATGGATGTGCGTCTCATACTCTGGTGGAGAACAAGATTTGGAGGAAATCCAGCCCCGTCTCCGACCTCTGGAACCACAGCACGCCTTCCTGCTCTGACTGCTCTGCTCCCTCCCATGGATTTGTTGAGGAGGAGATCAATACCACCATCTCTTTGTACCTTTATTTTCCATAGTCTTCCCCACATTGGCTGGCTGAGAGATTTTGTTCTCCATTCTAAGCACATTTTCTTTGATTTAGACTTTAGGAAAGAAGGAGAGGAACCATGAATTAATCCATCAAAGGGGTGCTATAAAATAGGTCTGTGGCCCTGGTGTGAAATTTTAATAATAATAATAATCACTAGAAGGGGGCTAGGGAGAAAGGTAGAAGTTGAAATTGTCCAAAGTAAAAATATCTATTCCTCAAGTCAGAATTGAGAGAAAGAAACAGACCCAAGATGCAGGCTAAGGAGTCATCTTGCTGCAGAGCCAAATAAACTGCCAGCTCAGTAAAATGTTGCCTTTGATGCTCTTGCTCCAGGGACTTTCTCTTTAATGGAGGGTAATTAATTATCATCATCCACTCTTACTTAGTAATAATCTTTTACAGGCGCTTGGGCATTCCAAATGCATGCCGTTGCCTAATATTTAGGCTGGAGGGAAGTGGTTCTTGGGTGGATGAAAATTGCATCCCTGGAGAGCTTTTGCTTTGGGGCACATTCTCCCCAAGACTCCATGACTCACCAGCTGTGTGGGGTTTGGGAGTTGGATGCTCTGGGTTAGGTCTGTGGAATCCTGGATCCATATTTGCAGGATGGTCAGAGGGAATAAGACAGACTGAGCGCAGCCCAGTTTTCCTGAGGGGACAGAACACTGTGAGAATTTGGATAGTTATTGGAGATAACCATGAGATGCCACTTCCTTTCTGTCTCTGCTCTACCTTAACAGCACTGGGCAAAGCATTTATCTTCCCAGGTTGCAGGTCTCCAATCTGAGCTGGACATAAAAAGTGTTTTTGCTCTTCAACTCACTCAGCTGTTCATGAAGATGACTAAGCTCACCCAACTGAAAAGGGTAGAGCTCTTCAAGGACAGGTGCAAAATAAATATCAGCTATTAAAGTTGACTTCATAATGATGACATGTCTTGAACCAGAGTTGCAGCAACCTGCCCCTCTGCCTGCAGCTTTTTCTCTGGCCATTGTCTGGCTGAGAGGTTGTTCTTGCGGGTGAAGGTGGCTGGTGAGAAGTGGAAAGGAGAGGAAACTCACGTTTAGAGAAAGCTGGACTGGCCAAGTAATTTACCAGGGTACTTCATCTGTATTTTCTTATTTAAAGCTCACTACAACTCTGAGGTTGTACAACTTATTTTACAGATAGAGAAAGTGAGGTTTGAAGATGTTAAGAGAAGTTAACTTAAGAGACGTTGAGCCAAAGCCCAATGCTAATGGGATCCAGAAGGCTACGTCCACTCTGAAAGATCTCCTCTTAAGTAGAAAAATAAAGGGAAGGGCGTGTCCAAAGCCAGGAAGGGAATGAAGCCAGACTAGTTCTCCTTGTACTTTCCTCAGTCTTATTTCACTCCTCTCTCATTGTAACCCTCAAATTTTGTCCATCTTGAGAGATCAGAAATGGCAAAATGGTAGGACTGACTTTCTCCAATCCCAGCCTGCATTTTTGATTGTAGTAGCCCCTTTTCCTCACCTCCATCTCTCCAAGTGCTGCTCGGATGCATATCTCCCCTCCTCTCTCCTCCAGAGCTGAAGCACACCCCTCCCAACTCCCTGCTCTGCCCCACCCAGAGCCTCTCCCTGGCTCCTAGAGTTGCCCGGCTCCTGGTGACAGTGAAATCAGAGGAGGAACATGGGCTGCCAGGTCGTGTCAGGTACCTGAGACCCGGCTGGGAAGATAAATAGAGTGCCTTACCCTTTCTGAGTTTTCTGGACCACTGAGAAGATGGAATTCCAGAGATAAAGTTCCTTCCCTCTCTGCACCATTGGCTCTTCCTTGCTGTTGGAGCTTGCTGACTTCAGCTTTTGGAAGAGAGAGAGAACTTCCGGACAGCAATACTGTGGATGCTGCATCCTTATTCAGCTCAGCAGCCACAGTCCTGGTGCTCAGTCCTAGAAAACACCTCTTTCTCTTTGTCTCTTTCTCTTTACCTGCCACTTATGACATTTTCTCACCTGGAATGTAGTAAGAGAAACAGTAAGGGGCCAGTATGAAATAGAAAAAAGAGTAAGTCTAAGGAGCTGATTATTTCTATTTCAGATTCTATGAGAACTGAACTGGGATGAGAAATATGAGATGTGTATGTGTGTGTAAGGGTGAGGGAGAGAGACAGAAAGAGAGAGAGAGAAATAGAGAGAGAGAAATATAGAGAGAAATGAGAGAGAGAGAGAGAGAGAGAGAGAGAGAGAGAGAGAGAGAGAGAGAGAGAGAGAAAGGGAGGGAGGGAGGGAGAGAGATCACTAATGTCAGATATCAAGAAGAACTTCCAGCTTGGGAGGTATGACAGATGCTAGGATTAGTGATGGGGAAAAAGTAGAGGGTCATTTCTATTAGAGGTCTCAGTTCAGAATAGATATCGGAAGAAGATATACTCAGAAGATAGCTCCTAGACCAGGTGGTCCAATGTGAAATCACATAAGGTATAGGGCCACAGCTAGGACTCCAGACTTTGAAGGCATCATCTGAAGCAGAGCACATTCTGGACTGGCCTCCCTTCATTTTTCATTACAATATTATCACTGTCATCTCAGCAGGTGAGCTATCTCAACTCTCAGACCATGGAGGCAGATTTATATGCCATACGGCTGCTTCCTGAGAAGAGCTACTGGCTAAAATGCTTTTCTAACCCTTTATATTTACATAATTTCTAATCTCAAAAATTTTGACTGTTTAGCAGTTGGCTCACCACAACACACTTTTATAAGCACTCCGTGTCCATGGCCGTGCAGGGAGAACCGCAAAGTCAACGGCATGTGCAGCCACTGCCTCTCATTGGGATCTGCTCCCTGAAGGGCTTTGCATACCAGGCACTCTGCTAAGGGCTGTACAAGCATTGTCCCATTTATGCACTACAACAAGGATCTCATTTCACAGAAGAAGATAAAGATGTTAAGCATCTGCCCAAATGCAGAGAGTCACCCAGAAGCAGAGCTGGAGTGCAAACCTGAGCATCCCAGCTCTAAGATGTGTGCATTTTGCTGGGTCTATGGGAGAGACCCTCCTCTTGAGAACCCACCCATTACACAGCATGGTTCCCATTCTGTCTGTTATTTCTTTTTTTTTTTTTTTTTTTTTTTTTTTTTTGAGACAGAGTCTCGCTTTGTTGCCCAGGCTAGAGTGAGTGCCGTGGCATCAGCCTTACTCACAGCAACCTCAAACTCCTGGGCTCAAGCAATCCTGCTGCCTCAGCCTCCCGAGTAGCTGGGACTATAGGCATGCGCCACCGTGCCCGGCTAATTTTATATATATATTAGTTGGCCAATTAATTTCTTTCTATTTATAGTAGAAACGGGGTCTCACTCTTGCTCAGGCTGGTTTCGAACTCCTGACCTCGAGCAATCTGCCCGCCTCAGCCTCCCAGAGTGCTAGGATTACAGGCGTGAGCCACCGCGCCCAGCTTCTGTCTGTTATTTCTTGTTTCCAAGTAAACCAATCAGAAACATGGTGGTAGAAGGACAATTTCTGAGGATCAGGAATTCAGAGTGAGTAGAGTGGGATGGTTCTTCTCTGCTCCATGATATTTTGGACCTCAGCTGAGATGACTCAAATGGCAGGAATCTGGAATAGGTGGGGCTGATGGGTTCACTTCCAAGGTGACTTATTCCCTCACATATCTGGTGCCTTGGTTAGGATGATGTCATCTGGAGCATCTCCTTGTGGCCTCTTTGGCGTCATGGCTGCAGCACCCTGCGCATTCTTACGTGGATATCCAGTGCTCCAAGTGGGAGTGTCCTGGTGAACAAGGTGCAGCTGAAAGGTCCTTTGTAACCTAGCCTTAGTCATCACCTGGCCTCATTCTGCTGTGCACCATTAGTCAAATAACACAAGCCTGCTTGTATCGAAGGGGAGGGGCCTCACCTCTCCATAGAGGACTGTCAAGAATTCCTGGCCATGTTTTAACACCACTGCATATGTTATAATTCTGTGTCAGTAACTGAGTGGGTTAACCAAGTCCAGAGCCATGTCATCCAGTACGATAGCAACTAGCCACATGTGGCTGTTTACGTTGAAGTGAACTAAAATGAAGAGTTCAGCTCCTCAGTGCTCTAGCCACATTTCAAATGCTCAATAGCTGCACATGGCTAGTGGCCACCATAGGGGACAGTGCAGATATAGAACATTTTTATTATGACTGAAAGTTCTTTTGGACAGCATTGTTCCAGAGTCACACAACCAGCTAGTTTTAGGGTAAATCTTAGTGTAGAGCATCCAGGAAGGCTGCAGTGAGTTTGGACACTGTGTACAGAGGCTCAAAGCACATCTCCTATGATCACTTCTTGCTTTTGCACATGCATTTTAGTCTGTCTGGCTGTGACTAGCCAGGTGACCAGGTCTACTGAAGAGGCTGAAGGGCTTGGGCAGAAGGGAGGAGGAATGGATGGCCCTAGGACCCCTGCCTGGGGATGAGGAGAACCAGGAGAGAAACTTATTTGGCAGAGTAGGGGAAGCAGCTCCAGAGTGGGGGTGAGCTCCTGCCGGGGGAGGGAGGCTCCCCGGGCTCTCACTGCAGCAGACAGCACTGAGTAATCAACATTCTTTTGGATACAGTCCTGCCTTTCAGGAGAGCCCTACCCCCGCTTCAGCCTGGCAGCTCTCTGTCATCGCTTCTCCTCTTGGACTGGGATCCAAAGGTGGTTTCCCTCCCTTCCCAGGCCTCTTGGATCTGCCAGGCACCAGCTTCATCCCTCCTCTCTGGGCAGCACTGCTGCCCTCTTATCTGCTGCTGCAGGGAGGGAGCCATCAGCACCCTTCCCCCCTTCCATTGCCAGGCGCCACCAAGGCCCCTCTGGCCTGGTGCCCACTCGCAGGCACAGCAGCAGAGCCTCGAGTCCTGACTTCTGGCTCCAGCTCCACTCCCAGCCCTGCATGTGACTTTAGCCAAGCTGGCTCATCTCTTTGGATTTCAGTTTCTCATCTGCAAAATGAAGGTGGAGTGGTTAAGTCAGTGCTTTAACAAATCTAAGTGGTTAAGTCAGTGCACACAAATCTCCCAGGGATCTTGCTGAAGTGCAGGGTGTGAGTTCCTAGGTCTGGAGTGAAGCCCAAGATTCTGCATTTCTGATAAGCTTCCAGGTGATGCTTTTGTGGCTGCTGTGCAGAGGCAAGGATTCAGGGATGGTCTATAGAACTTTTTGCAGTGATAGATATGTCCTATATTGTGCTTTCCAATATGGTAGCCACTAGCCACAAGTGGCTATTGAGTACATGAAATGCAGCTATTGAGTCCAGTGAATTGACTTTTACATTTTATTTAATTTTCATAAATTTAAATTTCAATCCATAGCAAATGGCTGACATGTTGGACAGCACAAATTGCTAATCTCTGACATCTGCCACTGACCAGCCCTGTGATTTTGAGCAAGTCTTTTAATCTCTCAGAAGCTCAGCCTTCCCACTGGCAAAAAAACAAAGAGGTGATTCTTTCTGTCTAACAGGCTGTTGGTGGGCGTGGGTTGGGGTGGTAAGTTATAGAATAATTTATAGACTGTATAGAGATGTGCTATGTAGTAATGATGTCATTATTATTAATAATATTATAATATAGTAGAGTGGTTGCAAGAAAATGAAAATTGGAGTTAGACAAACTGGGCTCCAAATCCTTTTCTAGCACTTTCTAGCTGTTTTTGTACTTCTCTGAACCTCTGTGTTCTCATCTCTAAATTGTGAATGACAGTAACTCTTTCATGAGACTGTTGAGAGAACTAAATGGGTCAAATGTTAAGAAGTGATCAGTATAGTGCCCAGGACACAGTAGATACTCAATTAATGTCAACATGGCTCAGTGGAATATCCTGAGTGGCTGAGATTTAAATCCTGGGTCTAGCACTTACTACATATATGTTCTTGGACCAGTTATTTAAATCTCTCCTTGTCTCAGTTTTATCAACTTTAAAATGAAAATCATAATACTCACATTAAAAGTTCAATTGTTCATTGAATTTTGCCATTGGACAAATAGCAATTGTTAGCTCTCTCTTTACGTATTGTGTGCTAGTTGCTTGAGATATAATAGCAAGTAGAAACAGAAAATATCCTTGGCCTTATGATCTGTATGATGTACTATGTGCAAAATCAAACATCACATGCAGAGTGTATGTGGTGCTGCAAGGGTCTGTAACTGGGAGGCTGAAGACATTGCAGAGAAGTGAATACACATTTGCCAACTGTACATCTGCTATAGTTTGAATATTTGTTTCCTCCAAAACTCATGTTGCAATCTAATCCCCAATGTGGCTGACATTGAAAAATGAGGCATTTAAGAAGTGATTAGGTTATGAAGCCTCTGCCCTCATGAATGGATTAATCCAGCTGAATGGATTAATGAATTATCAAGGGAGTGAGACTAGGGGCTTTATAAGAATAGGAAGAGAGACCTGAGCTAGCTCTGGCCTCCAGGCCTTGTTGCAACTCAGGTCTCTCTGAATCTAGCACAATTTCCTTTCCTGGTTGAAAAGATTCATCAACGAATCTGGATGTGCCAAATTAGACACCATCAGAGGTTTACCAGTTGGTAGATATTTCACGTTGTTTCCAGATGAGTAAAATGCCAGTACATTCATCCTAGTGGGGGAACGAGATCTGAACTGCTTCTGTCATCAGGAGATGGAATGGCATGACTGTGTAGATATTGGGGTCTGTATGCAGCTGCTTTGAGCTTCTCTGGAATTTGTAGTCTGTAGGGATCATTTGCCACCATACACACACATGCACACACACACATGCACACACACACACACATGCACACACACACATGCACACACACACACACACACACACACACAAGGATAGATTTCATTGGTGAAGCTTAGAGGTTTGATTAATTGAAGCATTTGATTTCCTTCACAAGGAAGTTGTCTTGGAGTTAGGAACCTGTCTTGTATCCCTGTATCTCAACATGGCCACCCAGCACACAGTTTGCATGTGGCAAAGAACCTGAGAGATGCTGATTATCTGGTTACTCAGTTCTCTCCCTTCTGCCTGGAGAGCAGACTGCAGAGACCGTAGCCTCCAGAGGGCTGTTACAGGAAAAGCAGCAGCTTGCCTCACACCCTCACTCTGAAACTTACTCTCTTTTCCCAGAGTCTAATAATCCTGGGACTGAGTCAGTTCCCTGAAAAGCAATTATTAGGACACTGATTTACCAAACGATCAATTTACCTTTTTGCTGATGTGCCTACTTTACCAAATTGGATCCTTTGTAACATTAGACTAGAGTGTTCAGCTGCTTTGCTAGGAATCTTTTAACACATTTAACATGAATGTTTCATTTTTGTTACTAATAATGTGACATCAAGAAACATTTTATCATTAGTTATAAAATTTCAGCATTTCACATGGTAATTTTTCTGTTCATGTTAATATAAATGAGGAACTGTTTAAGCTGATGGCCACTTCTGATTTGGAATGTAACTTTGTATGCTTTGGAATATAAATTTGAATTTAATCTAATTTAAAATTGATTTACTTTGTTTTCAGATTTAAATGTAAACTTTTGATTTTCTTTATATTGAATAATTACTTTAAATTTAAATTTAATTTAAAATTCTGACATATTTCCAATGCTTTTGCATATAAATATAAAATTCAATTTAAATGTTGAATTGCCAGGAATACATAATTAAGGCAGATATGCTGTTTGAGGAATTGGCAAACACTACTAACAAGGGCTTAATGTTTTAAAAAGTGGAAAATGGCTTTTAGACACAATAGAAAACAGAAGTGGCTAAGAAGAAAAAATCATTACCTGCAAAATGTTGATACATAGCACTTGATGAGAAGCTATTGGGATTTATTGACTTTGTAGACATTATCAGAAATAATCCATATTTTGCAACAAAGGAGAAATTATTCTTTTTTGGTCAGCTAAGCAATAAGAACTCCTTTTTAAAATGTCAATTTGGGGTATTTTTTTTTTTCTTTTTGGCCAAGCTCCTTGCATCTTTAGCATTCTGTTACCAATTTCTCATATAGTAAAGCTACCTTGGTTTGTTTCCAGCCACTAGTAGCCACATCTTAAATTTTGATTGGTTGCTCCTACTGTTTCCAAGTTTATTCCTCCTTGACTATAGTGGACCACGAATACTGTGGGGAATCTCTACTGGGCATTCCCAAACTTTTCCCTGCTTTGGTTGTACCCTTTTCTCTTGAATCTTTCTGCAAAGCAAATTTTCAATTAACTTTAAATTAAAACTAAAATAAATTAACTTTAAAAAGCACTCAAAATAAGGCAGCATTGTAGATGAAATTAATTCAAAATATAGTTTAAAATTCAATTCTGGATTCAAAAGCATCCAAAAGAAATATGAATTAGTTAGAAGAAAATTTCCAATTAAAAACCAGAATATGCCAAAGACATTTTCATTACATGCAGAAAATCAAGTGGATAAATATTTTTATATTATACTGAATAAATATTTTTATTAACACATTACAACATATGAATTTAGTAAAGTTAGTGAATTGGTCATTTGGCAAAGTTGATCTTCCTACAAACTGGCTTCCTGGGAATTAGCTTTCAGTAAATTGACTTTTCAGGGAATGAGTTTTATACCAATTGACTATTCATTGAAATAATTTTCACTGAATTGACAGATTCTACCCATTTTCATTCTCTTATCTTGAGTTCACTAGAATCCCCTCTTGGCCCACCTAGCCCCTGTGAATCTCCAGCTAGCTCAGTTTCTTAGGGCAGTAGATTCATCTTGAGAGAGACACTTAATGTCAGGTGTTTAGGAAGTACAGAAAAATTTATGTCATTTTTCGGTACCTTTGGCATGCCAGAGACTAAAGGTTTTAAAAGGTTCCCAGTGACATGAGTTTGACATTTTTGTCCCCTTCCTAGACCTCCCTTGAGAAACGCTGGACAACTGAACTGAATCCCATCTATGCAGCTAGAAAGAAAAATGAAGGCTTCTAATTTAGTTTTGGAGTTTGAATAGATCTTAAGATCATCTCACTCAGGGTTTCTCAATCTCAGTACTGTTGACATTTGGGGCCAGATGATTCTTTATTGTGAGGGGCTGTCCTGTGCATTGTGATGGTGTTTAGCAACATCCCTGGCTCTACCCACTAGACATCAGCATCACTCCCCAATTTGTGACAATGAAACATGCAACCAGATGTTGCCACATGTCCCCTCAGTGGGGGGGGGGTGGGTGCAAAATCATCCCTGGTTGAGAATCCATGCCCATCTTTCATCCAATCTAGACTTTCCTTTACGTTATACACCATGTACCCTCTGAATGCTACAGGGGCCTCAGAAGTCATCTCCTCTCCTTTCTTTGGTTTTCCTGGGAGTCAGTCACCTTAGTGTCACAGGAAGAGAATGGGCTTTGAGACATGCTGTCCTGGAGTCAGATCCTGTCTCTGACCTGTCTCATTGGCTGTGACCTTGGGCAAACTTCAGAACCCAATTCAACCTGTTTCCTGATATTTTCTAATCCTTATTTCATAGACTTCTTGAGGAGACCAAATAGCCATGTGTCGAAAATGTCTGGCCCTTTTTCGTGCTTGATAACTATATTCATTGTATTGATTCCAAATCTTCCATCTTTAACTCCCCTTCCTTGGTTGTATACCCAAATGCCATGCAGACGGTTTGGTCTTTGGATTTCATGACAGCTCTGAATTCAGCCCTTGAAGGCTGCCATTTCATTCTCATTCCTTCTCAGCAGACCAAGCTCCATAAACCTGGATTCCTTCTCAGTTCAGAGATGACAACAGTTTTCAATTTAAGGGGAGATTAATTGTTAAGTCACTGTGGAGCTGGGAAGAAGTGAGGCATTAGGGCTTGTACCTCCATGGGAAGAGAGGATTCCTCAAAAGCCTTGCCAGAAAGAGTTGCTCTTCCAGAGAAAGCTTCACCAACCACTGCAGAAAGGCTGGATGCTAAAAAGAAACCAAACCCCAAAAGCATATTTTCTGCAATGATGCTGTAGAGTTGGGCACCCCTTGAGGGCCAGGTTAAGAGACTGAGGCCACACTGCTCTTGACATCTCTTTCCCCACTGGTTGTCTATTTAAAATTAGCTCCTGACACTTTCCAGGAAGTATAGATGAGACATGAATCCTTGAACGCAGAGATCTGAGAAGCCACTTGACTACTCAGAGTGGCCAGCATCTGCTGAGCAGTTTTAAAAAGAGCATCACTTAACTCTTTAATCGATTTTGAGTTGGCTTTTGTATATGGTCAGAGATAGGGGTCTAATTTCATTCTTCTGCATATGAATACCCAGTTTTTCTAGCACCATATATTGAAGTGACTGTTCTTTCCCCAATATGTGTTCTTCATGCCTTTGTTGAAAATAAGTTTGCTATAAAAATGTGAATTTATTTCTGGATTTTCTATTCCATTCCATTGATCTATGTGTCTGTTTTTATGCCAGTACAATGCTGTTTTGGTTACTGTAAGTTTTTAGTAGATTTTGAGGTAGTGTTATGCCTCCAGCTCTGTTCTCTTTGCTCAAGATTGCTTTTGCTATTCAGGGTCTTTTGTGGTTCCATATGAATTTTAGGATTGCCTTTTTTATTTCTGTGAAGCATATCATTGGCATTTTTATAGAGATTGCATTGAATCTGTAGAATGCTTTTGGTAGTACAGATATTTCAATAATATTAATTCTTCCTATTCATGCACATGGGCTGTATTTCCATTTATTTGTGGTCCTTTTAAATTTCTTTCATCAATGTTTTAGTTTTCATTATAGCAATCTTTCCCTTCCTTGGTTAAATTTATTCCTAGATATTTTGTTCTTTTGGTAGTTATTATAAATAGGATTGTTTTCTTGATTTCTTTTTCAGATCATTTGCTATTGGTGTATAGAAATGCTACTGATTTTTACATGATGATTTTGTATCCTGAAACTTTGATAAATGTTTGAGCTAATGAATATGCTAATTATCCTGATTTGATCATTACACAATGTACACATGTATTGAAACATCACACTGTACCTCATGAATATGTACAATTATGTGTCAATTAAAAAGAAAACTTAAAAAAAAAACCACTAAGAAGAGCATTGATGTCAGGGAGACCTGAATGGTCTTCTGAGGAAACTTCTAAACTCCTCCTTGCAGAGGCCAAGGGCTGGGCTCACCTCATGTGCTCCCATATGTAAGCTGGACTTGGTACAGCTCAATTGCTCTTGTCAACTTTATGCCTGGAAAATGCAGTCCCCCGGGACTGCTGCCTTGTGTTGGGAGAGGGATTATAAGTCAAAGTGTTGGGGATCCATCTAGTTGGTGTCAAAAAGATCCCCCAGCAGGGATGGCAGGCCCTGGAGGGACACAGGGGACTTGGGGGATTTTCTTCAGTGATTTTTGATATATTTAAGAACATTTCCTCAAATTTCAGAGCTGGCTCTTGTTTGTCTTTGGATGGTGGAGGAGAAATTGTATTAAAACAGCTCTAGTTTGAGAGGATGGTCTCCCAAAGTCCCACTAGAAGCAGATTGAAAGCATGGACAGTGTTAGGACTTGTACACAGGCAGTCCTGCCTGCCATTCCCTGGGGCAGGAGAGCCTGCTAGAGGGGGTTAAGCCAGATTGTTTAAACACAGAGCTCCTGCGTCTAGCCTAAGGCTCTCTGCAATTTAGTCTTAGACAGTCTCTTGATTTATGAGTCTAAATCCTGTTGAGCTCCATTGTGAATCACGAGTGCTTGTCCCTGGCAAGGTTTTGAAGATAAGAGCTCCAAAATGGGAGACTTCCCTCAGCCCTGGGAAGAAGAGCAGGATTGTATTTTTTAAGTCTGTAAAAAATCATTAAACTGCTTTTTGGGCAACTCTCGGAGGTGAAGAGGAAGAGAGAGGTATTTCCAAGGTCTTTGCTTGTCTGTGGTCTGACTCATTGAGGAATGATGAGAAGGGGTGAAGCTGTTGCAGTTGGGAGGTCCCCATCAGGGCTTGTCTCTACTCTCCATGGAAGATCTTTGCTGTATTGGACTTTCTTGAAGCAAATGTGACCTTGATCCTTCTAGAAGCAATGAGTAGCTGTCTGGAAAGGATGTCCATCTGGGTTCTCTAGTTCAGTCTCCCTCCCAAACTTCAGGACTGTAGGCAAATTTCTCCTTGAGAAGCACTGGGTTTCAAGGATCTTTAGACATTGTTTGCCTCTATCTCAAAAGCTCAGAGAAAGTCAGAGCCAAAGCAACTTGGAGCCAGTCAGTTCCATGTGGCGATTCTAAAGTTTAAAAACCTGAGGATTGGAGACGTGTCATGACTTGCCTAAAACTATGCATCAGTGTCAAAGTCTTTTCTCCTAACCCCAAGCCACTTCAGAAAATCCTGTCATTCTCTCCATTTCCATCAAACTGTGTCTGCTGGAGATGTCTAATTGCATTTGCAGTTCTCACTTTTTTCCCCCTTCTCTAAACAGCTATCTTTACCCTTGATGGTGATAATGAGCCATGCAGAATAGGATCATCTGTGTGATCTCCCTTTCCTTTAATTACATTTGTTGAATTATTCATTACTAATAATTCAACAATTAATCATTGAATTATTAACATTTTTCCAATTATATTTATTGATTTACTCACTCAACAATAGTCACTGAATATTTATCGAGCCCTGTTTATGTGCTATAGATGGTGCTAAAAGCTCTGTGCATATTATCACATTTACTCTTCAAAGAGGTAGTTACTCTTTGTGTTTTCAGTTTACAGACAAGGACACAGAGACTTGAAGGAGTTCTGATTGTCCAAGTTTGCACAGTTTGACTTGAATTTGGGTCTCATTTTAGCTATTTTTTGCCTGGCACTTGAGTTGATGATTATATTGTACCAGGTCTCTTACCTGAGTTTAAGCTAGCTCCAAGGTTGTGCATGGACTTAAGTGCTTTATCCAGCTGACTGTTTGCAGACTGGCTACAATGTTGTACAATGCCTGTATTATTCCTCTTTCCACAGGGCCATTCCTGCTATTCTAATCCCATGTGGAAATTACCATGCTTGTCTTCACCTGAGCCAGTCAGTATTTCTTTAGGGAAAGAAAACAACTTGGGCTACATGAAGCTACCAGCATAATTTATTCCAAGGCTACATGAGACATATTAAGTATATCACTGGCAAAGGTGGAGTATTTTTTGTTGTTGTTGTTATTTTTATCTTCTTCTAATTCAAAACAAGCACTTCTAAAAGCTATAAATCTCAATAGATCAAACGTTACCAGGCTTGTGGTATATGATGACTACTCTGGAATCCCTTCTCTAGAGGCATCAGAGAACTGAGGCCAACAAATGGTTTGTCATTGCAAGAAGTTTGACATTCCTGATGCCCCTGACACAGCCCTAACCTCTCCAATGGTAATATCTTATGCTGCCTCCCTATATGCAAGCTTCATTACAGCCCAACTTACTCACTGTTTCTTAAAAAAATTGTACCCAAAGTTCTTTATATGGCTACGCCCCCTTTGGGGCTCTGTATAATACCACCTTCTCAGTGGATGTCTCCTAGATCTCTCTAGCTGGTAGACATTTCTCCTTTCACTGAGTTCCTCCCTTAACTTCTTATCACACTTGTCATATTCCACTTGGTAAAGGAGCCATTTATCTACAGGTTTTAGCTTAGCTGGGCTTAACAGTGAGGAGCCAGTGTAGGATTTTAAGCAGGAGAATCAAGGATCAGATTTGTGTTTGAATGTTGTTCTGTTTTCCCATGCAAAGAGAGTGGCCAGGGAAAACTGGACAGAATTGGAAAGAGCCTCCTTGACCTTTAGGGTGGAGCTGGATTGGAGACAATGAAAGTCAATGGGAAAACTCTGCAATATTTTGGAATGCTTAGGGAGCTATGCAAATCTATGCTTTCCTGCCTCTGGTTTCCCAGTCTTTTCTTAAGTATATCTTCCAGTTCAACATATTTTCCTCTTTCCTCTGAGATTCTACCTAAGTGCATGTGTGTATGTGTGTATGTGCATGGGTGTGTTGTTGGTTTTATGCTGATCTGCTATTGTTGTCCCCACTGCAGCCAGTATTCCGGATGCAGATGCAGAGAGATAGTGAGCCTACAACTGACAGGTGGATACAGTTTTAAAATGAATAGTGCTGCAGATTGGATGCTGATAAAGGAAGTCTATCTCTGCTTGGCTTCCTGAATGTCAAAGTGGTGGGAACCCGTGAGCAGGTGACTGAGGGGGCAGATTCATCTCCTGATCTTGACAGCTTTAAGAATAGGAAACTCTCCCTGCCCACTCAATACTTGCATCTGTTTATAATGGGCAAGAGCCATTTTGAAATAAGGCAAGGGCACTGCCAGGCTGACCTCTGGGGGGCCTTTCTGGATGAATCATCTGTGATAATGCCTCTCCAGCCACTGTGAGTGGGGAGTATGGATCATTATTTTAGCCACTTGAAAACTGAGAACACTACATAAATTCACATTACTGAGCAAGAGTGGTTATGGCGACCTTGTATATTTTCACATTTACCCTTGCGATTCATTCTCCTACTCCTTCCCTATTTCAGCTTCCTTAAAATTATGGTCTCTTCTAGAAGTGGAGGTATTTTATGGAATGGGAGGTGGTCTAGAGGCAGGCTCTGTGCCCAGAGGAGCACAGAGAAGAGGGCAGGAGGTCAGGGAAGTTGGCTTCTCCCTGGATTTGGTGAGGACTGTGTGTTTCACAAGGAACATTCTGACCTTGTACAGAAACCTAACACAGACACATGGGAGCTCCCTACTAAGCCCCATCCCTTACAAGGCCTCAGTTCTCTTTAAATCAGCCTGGGAATCAAGTTTATATTATATCTATTTACATTTTTCCAAGACTCAGTTAACACAGGGCTTGTTTTCCTCATGGTGCTGAGGCCTAAGTTATAAGATGCGAGTTAATTTCATTTGTGTGCATATAAGGGGAGCCAAGAATGGCAAGAGGAATGGTCTGAAGCTTATTGAGTACTAATGGAAAGGCACTTACAGACATTCTTCCTCTAAGAGAGAAAACTGGCATGCAGAGAAAATGACTTTGTCCCAGGCCACATGGGGCGTTAGTGGTGGAGCTGGCCTGGGAACCAGGGGACCCGACTCTAATAAGACTTCATTGGTAAGCCTAGAATTTAGTTTTCTTATATTCAAAACAATTTTAAGAATTTTCTGAGACAATAAAGACTTCCAGATTCATATTCTCTCTCTCTTTCTCTCCTCCTTACCCCCCCCCCCCACAGACACACTCTAACTAAGAGAGAATGAGTATTCCACATTTCAAAGTACATATAGGCAGGAGAGTAAACTCCCAGGTCCAATAGGATCAATGCTAGAGCAAAGAATCAGGTAGAAGACTGTCTGGAAAAGAAGAAAAATAACTGGAACAACTCTGAGACCAGGTAGCTTGAGCACACTCCATTCGGCCAATCGAAAGGGACAGCTTGGATATGCACCTGGCTGAGCTAGCATGAAAAGGGCCACCCGGAGGAGAGGAAGCCACCTGGCTGCAGTGCAGGGGGGGGAGGCTAGTTAGTGAAGGGGAAGAGGGAGTAATAGCGTTCCACCAAAGAGAACCTCAAAAAGCAGAAGACACACCAACCCCTCCCCCACAAAAGGTGCCACCACTGCAAGAAACTACA
The DNA here is from genome assembly GCF_040939455.1 of Microcebus murinus. Classification (NCBI taxonomy): domain Eukaryota; kingdom Metazoa; phylum Chordata; class Mammalia; order Primates; family Cheirogaleidae; genus Microcebus; species Microcebus murinus. The sequence goes on along the minus strand of NC_134111.1, from coordinate 88,054,607 downwards.
GTTTCCCATGCCAACAGAAGAGGGTGCTCTTGATCTAGGAAACATTGTCAGACATCCAAACGCCCTCATTGTGCCTATGTACAACTGTATATTTAAACATTTAAAAAAGAACAGAAAATGGCAGACGACATTCATACAAAGCCACTAACTAAGGAAACAAAATACGAGAATCAAAACATTTCGGCAGATGAAAATTATCTTAACAGAATCAAATATGAAGCAGAAAAAAACTTTGCCTTAACACCCAAACTGAGTTAAATATCCTAAAATAGGCATTGAAAATCTGAAATAAAAAAAACCTAAAATCAGAAGTTCCAGGGTTTAGAACAGAAATAGACCAAAAATAACACCAGGAAAAATGTGATATAAGAATTGAGTGAACTTGGTAAAGAAATAGAAGGAAAAGACAAAATTACCTTAATTAAAAATAGAGGCTAAATTACAATGTATACGTGGGACAACATATTTGATTGAAAATATGAGCCACTCGGGAAAGTAATTAAAAAAGCCAAGAGAATGAAGATAAAATATGGAATGAAGCAAAAGAGATCAGAGAGAGAATAATTGATAGAAGAACCTCAGAAGAGCCTGAAAAAGAAAAACATTGCAATGGAAAAATCACTAGTGTTTAAAGCCATAGGCTAAGAAATTTAAAGAAGACTTGAATCTGCATCAAAGACCCACAGGGTACCCAGAAAAATTAACCTAGAACAGTGAAGTTCAAGGCATATACTATGAAAATACTAGATTTGAAAGGAAAAAATTCTCTAGGTCTCCAGGCAAAAAGTCCAAATCACTTACATAAGAAAGAAAATGAGACTTCTCATATAAAATAAGAGACTAATGCAGTTAGGTTTTCAAGAAACTAAAGGAGGTGTGGAATATGCTCTATCTAGATAGGCTAAGCTTCACGTATCAAGCTATGAGAAGCAGTTTTCTATGTGCAAGACCACAGAGAACACTGTACTCACTATTCCTCTCTGAGGGACGGACTAGAAGGCGAACATCACTCAACCAAGATAGGACCAGGACCTGGGAGACTTTGGTGAATGGACTGAGAGTGAGAATTGAATACATTTCAACGTAAATCTGTAATTCAAACAAGGATGGGGACAAGAGTGGAAAAATAGTACAACTGTTAAATGTCCTGACTAAACTGAAACAATACATTGTTGCATAGATAATAGGTGGAAATGAAGGACATAATTTCAAGCCAATAAAACAATAGGTAGCAGGGTGAATAGACTAAGGGCATTACAATTGGTATTGGTAAAAAGGTAAACACTAGAGCAGGCCGGGCTAGGTGGCTCACGCCTGTAATCCTAGCACTCTGGGAGGCCAAGGCAGGCGGATTGCTCCAGGTCAGGAGTTCGAAACCAGCCCCAAGAGTGAGACCCCGTCTCTACTATAAATAGAAAGAAATTAATTAGCCAACTAATATATATATATATATAAAATTAGCTGGGCATGGTGGTGCATGACTGTAGTCCCAGCTACTCAGGAGGCTGAGGCAGGAGGATTGCTTGAGCCTAGGAGTTTGAGGTTGTTGTGAGATAGGCTGACGCCAGGGCACTCAATCTAGCCTGGGCATCAAAGCAAGACTCTGTCTCAAAACAAAAAAAAAAAAAAAAAAAAAGAACACTAGAGCAAAAATACTAATCTTCCTAAATATAAAAAGAAATATAAAATGAAGCACAGGAAACAAATCATATTGAGAAAGAAATATAGTACACACAATTTTACACAAAATGTGAGTTGAGACCAGGGACATCAGTTATATTAATAGATTGTATTTATCATATTATTTTAATTTATTAATAAATTGCATAATCCCCCCATCAAAATATTTTCAAATTGACTCACACAACAACTCAATTTCTATGAGATACACAAGAGATACACCTATAATAAAGTGGTTCAGAAAGGCTGAGAATAAAGAGATTAACAGAGGTATTCCAGACAAATGGAAATGATAAAGAGGAACATAAAGATTTAATCAAACTAATGAATAAGGTAGATATTATGGACATATATCAAATCTCGACTCAATAGTATAGAAAATATGCCCTTCTTAAGCACAAAGAGAATGTTCATAAAAATAAACCACATGTTGAGTTCCTGTCTTATTCCATTTGGGCTACTATAATAAAATATAGACTGGGTGGCTTATAAACAATAGAGATTTATTTCTCACGTTCTGGAGGCTGAGAAGTTCAAGATCAAGGTGTTGCATCTGGTGAGAATCTACTTCCTGGTCATAGATGGCACCTTCTTTCTGTGTCTTCACATGGTGGCAGAGACTGGCTAGCTCTCTGGAGTCTCTTTTATAAAGAGATTAATCCCATTCATGAAGGCATAGCCCTCACGACATAATCTTTTCCCCAAAACCCTACCTCCTAATACTGTTAGAATTTCAACATATTAATTTTAGAGGGCATAAGCATTCACTCCATTGTAGTCACAAGGAAAGTTTTCAGTAAGTGCCATGAAGTAGAAATTAATTTAAAAAGGTTCTTCTACCTGGAAATTAATAACAGCACCTCTCTATTAAACAACTATTGGGTGAAGGGTCTATACAAATTAAAAGTGAATATTTTCTAAAAACAGTAATAAAATGAAAATTATGCACATCAGAATTTATGAGATACAATTAAAGCAGTGATCTGAGGAAAATCTATGGTTTTAAATATTTAAGTCAATAATATAAAAATTAAAATAAACATTTAATTTCCAGCTTAAAAATCTAGAAAAATTACAAAGTAACTAAAATGAAAGCACAGGGAAGAAAACAATGAATATAAAAGAAGAAATTGAGGTGATAGGAAACAGTAAAAAGAGTAGAACTCATCAATGAATCAAAATGTTAGTTTTTTAGGAATAAAAGGAAAAGCAAAATATCAATAGCCAACCTAATCAAAGAGAAAAGGCAAAGTGCAAATATCTGAGATAAGAAAAGACTAGAGGGAAATAACCATTGTAAAAAGGAAAATAAATCATAAGTGGACTGTGTTGCAAAACTCTATGCAAATATATTTGAAAACTATGAAATTGATAATACTCTAATTGAAAATTTAATTTGCCAGAACAGACCCCATTTGATATAGGAAGCTTAAGCAGATCATTCCTCAGAGTGAAAAAAGATGGAGAAAATTATCAACAAATTATTCCACATAGAAACACCAGCCCCAGATGGTTTCACAGGAGAATTCTACAAATCTTAGAAGATCACATAATCTTAATGTTCCATAAATTGTCCCAGGATATAGAAAATCAAGGAGAACTTTTACGTTCTTTCTAAGAAGTGAGTATAACATTGATTTCTGAACCTAATAAAGGCTAGTAAAATATATGATAACAATTAGCATTATTATTGTAGGAAGCTAAAAGCCAAATTCTTTTACAAATGTAGATGCTAAAATTAAGCACTGGCAAAATAAAATACTGGATTAATAAATAAAACATCAATACCAAATTCCAGGGATGGAAAGACTTTCAATATGAAGAAATTCATTAATATAATTCACTTTATTAGTAGATTTGATAAGAAAAATTGTATAATTATCTTCATTGGTGCTAAAAAGACCTTCAGTAATATTTATCACCCATTCCTGAAAAATGCACTCAATAAAATAGAAATTGATTTCTTACACAATTTCATGTATGTGTATGTATATATGTGATTTATACATATATGTATACACTGTCCTAAACTAGCATATTAATTAAGAAGCATAGGAGGAATTCCTTCTAAGGCCAGAAATAAGATAAGGTTGCTATTTTCATTACTATATAACACTGTATTGTATTGTAGTTGTTAATCAATACAATTAGATAAAGGTGTAAGAATTTGCTGATGAATCAAGCAAATTAAATAATTAAGCAAATTAAACAAAGCTTGAAAACCCATGAGAATTAGTGATTAAACTCATTGAAATTAGATAAGGAATTTAGTTAGACAGTACAATATAAGTTAGCTTCTAAAAATAATAGCCTTCATGTGTACAAAAACTAACCAATTACAAGATATAACAGAAGAGGAAATACCTATTTATAATGACAACAAAGGAAGTGAAATATTTTTTAAAAAATGCAAACTCTAAATGAGTAAAATTTCAAAATTCTTCTAAAAGACATTAAAGTAGACTTGGGCAAGTAAAAAGGCATGTGTTGTTCTTGGAGAGAAATTACCCAACATCATACAGATGTCAATTCTTCTCAAGTTAACATATGAATTTAACTCACTTGCAAGAAAAATGTCAACAAGATTTTTGTTTTGCTTTCTGGAGCTAAACAAGTTGATTTTAAAATCACGTAGAAAAAATAAACATACCAGAATAGCTGGAAAACCCTGGGCAGGGGACAGAGGAAAGCAATGAGGGGAGAATGATCTAACCAGATATTAAAACCCACCACAGCTACTGGGTGGTTAACACAGTGTGTCCTGGCATATGAATAGAAAGACCAGAAGAAAAGAATATAGAGTTCAGAAACAAATTCAAGTGTGCATGGAAATTTATTATTGGAAATAAATGGCATTTCAAATCACTGGGGAAAATAGGGACTTTTAAAAAACTGGTGCTGGGACAGTTGGATAGCCATTTGGAAAAAGATGAAACTGGACCCACACCTTGCACAATACACCATAACAAACTCTAAAAGAATGAGAAATCTAAATAAAATAAACAAACCACACAAGTACTAGAAGAAAACATGGGTGAACATTTTTTATAACTTGAATGTAGGAAAGATTATCTAAATGTGATTAAATATTCATATAAAGCATTTTTTGAATTGAGGAAAAGACCGAAAATCATGAATTACCACAAAAATACAGGAAAATCACACTTAAACAAATGGAAAGATGTGCAGCTACACTCATAATAACAGTTATGCAGAATAAAACTATACTTTTATCACCAAATTGAAAAAATAACACTAGTTTAACAATACAAGGTGTTCATGAATCTGTGGCTGTATTAGTCAGCTTAGGTTGCTATAATAAAACACCTCAGACTGGGTGTGTTAAACAACAGAAATGTATTTTCTCACAGTTCTGGAGGCTAGAAGTCCGAAATCAACTTAACCACTTCTTTAAAAGCCTATTCTCCAAATACAGTCACATTCTGAGGCACTGGGCTTTAGGGCTTGAATATATAAATTTCGAGAGGACACAGTTTGGCCCCTAGCACAGGTACATACATTGCTTTTAGATGTTTAAATGGGTAATCCATTTGTAGGGAAGTATGGCAATATCTAAAATAATTACATGTGCCACATTTCTCCTCTGACCAGCAGTCTGACTCCCATAACTTAATCTTAAAGCTAACTCTCAAAAACAACCAAAAAAGCAAAAACAAATAAAGCAAACAAAAATATATGCATATGATTGTTTATCAAACCATGATTTATAGAAGTAAAATAACAGATGGATAAAGAAAATGTGGCATATATATACAATGGAATTCTATTCAGCCTTTAAAAAGAAGGAAATTCTGTCATTTAAGACAACATGGATGAACCTGGAGGCCATTGTGTTAGGTGAAATAAGTCAGACACAGCAATACTAAATACTGCATGATCTCACTTCAATGTGGAATCTAAAAATGTTGAACTAATAGGAGTAGAAAGTAGAATGGTGGTTATCAGGAGCTGGGGACAGGGTGAGGGATTTGGGAGATGTTGGTCAAAGGATACAAAATTTCAGTCAAATAGGAGGAATAAGTTCAAGAGATCTATTGTACGACATGGTGACTATAGTTAACAATGTATTCGTATTCCCGAAATTTCAAATAGAGATTTTAAGAGTTCTCACGACAAAAATGATAAATATGTAAGATTATTCATATGTTAATTAGTTCAATTTTAACATTCTACAATCTATACATATTTCAAAAACATGTATATGATAAATATATAATTTTTATTTGTCAATTAAAAAATAAGTAAATATAAGAAAACAATCAGAAAAATCTGAATTCCTGGGGCTGGTTCCATAAAAACCAACCTGGGTATTCCAAAAGCCTCGCTCTTACAAAAAGAAAAAAAGAAAAAAAATTGAGGGAATTGTTAATGAAGAATAAAGGGACATGACAAATAACTGTAATCTGACATTAGATTCGATCTTTGATTTTAGAAAAACAGCTATGGAAGATATTATTGCAATAATTGGGAAAATGCAAATATTTACTGTATATTAGATAATATTATGGCATCAAAGGTAAATTTATTGAGAGTGGTAATGATGTGGATATATAGGAAAATGTACTTGTTCTTAGTAGATGCATAATGAAATGTTTAGAGATAGTGTCATGATGTCTACAACGTTCATTTCAATGATGCACATGAAACATTAATCCAAACACACAAAGAGAAAAATGTTAAAAATGGATGAGTAAGAGAGGTATAAAGAATTAGTCAATAAAGCATGTGTGGTGTGGCCCAGGAATACAATGGTAATGGTTGGTAGACAAGTGCCCCACAAATACTTACAACAGCCTTGTTCAGATTCCACAGATGTCCAGAATTTATTCCAGATGAAAATCAAAACCATGAGAGGGTGTTTCATAGGAGAATGTCATAAGTCAATGAAACACTGAATCCATTAGCACACTTTCTATTGTGAGATATATTGTGAGATTAGAAAACTTGAAAGATTTATATACCAGTAAAGAAACTTTTGGGATCAGTGAAAACTCTTAGGACTATTGCTCTCATTATTTTTAGGGTAATTTCAAAGAATCAATCTCTTATCTAAAACTGTTTATTTTATTTGTTTATTCACTTAGCCATCTCCTGTACACATACTGTGCATCTGTTTCAGGTAAAAAAAATGTTGCATGACACTGAAGATTAAAACATGACCCAGTTTCTGCTTAAAATTTTATTAGGGCAGACATGATAAAACACCAACTAAATATAGTACTGTGGGAACTCAGAGGAGAATAAGTAACCTTTGCCTGGGGAATCTCAGTGGGCTTCAGAGAGGACCTGATGCTCTATGATTTTCCTTCATGGCACTTATTCACAATTGTGATTATGAAGTTATTTATGAGATTATCAAGTTAACATTAATCTCTCCATTAGACTTCAGGTGCTGTGGAAGCGGAGACCAGGTTGTTTTGTTAACAACTATACCCCCAACACAGTCCTTAGTGTATATTGTACTCTCAATAATGATTTGTTGAATGAGTAAAGGCATTATTTCAGCCTTGAAGGATGAATATTTCATCAGATAAATAAACAACTTCAGAGTCTTTTATACCCAGAGGCAATGGTACGTACAAATGCACAAAGGCATGAAAAAGCAGGAAATATTTAGGAAATAGTGTATGCAGGGTATAAGAAGGTTGATGAAGACAATGAGCTGCAGTCAGTTCGAGAAGGCTCTGGGTGTCTTACTGAAGAGTCTGGAGTTTATTCTGCAGGTGGCAGAGTCCAGGAAAGGTTTGTGTGCAGGAGAAATATGATCAAATTGGTTTCTTAAAAGGACAGCAGAAACAGAAGACTTCTTGAACAGAGAAGAAACTGGTAGTAGAGAGGATATTTAGAAGTATGAATATAAGACAATGAGAGAGAGAATTGAAGATCCATTGCCCATAAATGTCTCAGAAATATAAGAGGGATTTTTTTTTTATTTCAAGAAAATATAAGAGTACAAACATTTTGGTTGCATTTTATATCTTTACCTCTCCCTAGCTAGGGTTAGAGGTATGCCCTACCCCTCCACAATGCTCACCACATCCCTCAGATGTAGGTCTACTCCCTGCCCCTCAATCCCTGGGGAAAATCACTACCTTTTGGGGACCACAGTGTTAATCAGTCAGTACCAATTTGATGACGAGTACATGTGGAGCCCATTCTTCCCATCTTGTATCACCTCACTTTGGATAATGGGCTTAAGCTCAATCCAGGATAATATGAGCAGTGCTAGCTCACTGTCATTTCTTAGAATTGAGTTATATTCCATTGTAAACATATACCAAATTTTAATAATCCACTCATGAATTGACGGGCACTTGGGTTGTTTCCATGTCCTTGCAATAGTTAATTGTGCAGCCGTAAACATTCATTTGAAGCCCATTTGGACAATGAGACAGAGGCCTTGAAGGTAATGTTGAGTGCCTGATTTGAGCCATTTCTTCTGCCATTTTCCTCTCCTTTGGTTTCCCACCTTCACATGCCATCCTGACTTCCTGGAGTCTCAACAACTAGTGCCCACTTGAATTTGCTTTCTCAGCATATTATGTTCTAAACTTTTTTTCTTTTCCTTTGAGGTATTAAATCAACCTATCTCCTGTCCCTCTCATATCAGAAAGCCAGGCTCTGCACTAATATATACCAAGATGATAATAGTTGCAAGATATTACTGTTATTTCTTCTAGGCAATATATTTGACTTTGAATAGTAACTTTCAATCTTTAACTCAAAAAAGCAAACAGCAAGGTTTGTGAGCTAGATTTTTGATAGCTGTCATTTACGACCTTCCACTCTGTGCCAACTCTACACTAGGCACTTTAAATCCAGAATCTATTCAATCTTCATGACAACCCTATGAAGAGGAATTATTTTCCCTATTTTGTGGATGATAAACCTTGTTGCTCATATAGATTAGGAAATAGAGGCATCAAAAAGGCAAAGCTGGGATTTGAACCCAGGTAAACCTGACTTCAAAGCCTTATGTATTCCTCCTAACACAGCTGCCCTGGCTAGAGGCAATTCAGGTGAACAACTCATGCTAGTGACAATGTGTTGGGACTTCATGTTATTGACTTTACTTCATCCTATTTTAATTATGGTCAGATAGGCAGTCTCTTCCAAGTCAGGAAGCTCCTTCCTTCGTTTTTCTTTTTCTTTCTGAATTTCAAATGAATATGTTTTTTCCCATTTTTGTGCTGAATTGACAAAAGAAACCCCCAGCCTTTCTCTTTAGATGGCCTAAGTTACTCTGAGACTAGAGAGAAACAATAAAAGCCACTGTTCTGCTGGAAATCTGTACTTTCACAAGTCTCAAAATTAGTGAATGTTTAATAGCTAGGTAGCCCAGAGTCATGCCCTGGATGAAATGAAGGGACATAACACTGTGGTCTCAAATGGAAAGGTGGAAAAAGATCCTTATACTCCTTTTCTCTTCTTCTCTTCTCTGTATGTTGTTATGGGACTCAGGAGGAAAGACACAGTGTGCCTTGAAGGGCCATGGGGAAATGTGAGCTCCAGGAATGATGTTTATGGGCACCCTGATCTTAATGAAACATGAGGTTGGGAATGTGGTAGGCATGAGTCAGGAAACTCTAAGCCTTGCTTGCTCTTCAGGGAGAATAGCTAGCTCCTGATTACCTGTGAACAGGTTATCTGTGAATAGATGTGGACCACCTGGCTTCATTTCCTACCATTTATCCAATTGGGCAAGAAACTAGGGCAGGTGGGCTAGAAATAATTTTTTCTCTGCCTCAATCTCCCACATGTGAGATTCAGGCCCAGGCAGAGAGGGATTAAATGTTTGAATTTGTCTATGATTGTTAGAGAGAAATCAAAAGCCAAATCTGGATAATAATTGTTTTCATATTAGTTATGACTCTTCTTTCATCTTCTCCTGATGTAGGTAATTGAATTGGCTAAACGTGATCTCAATTTCCACATTAGGATTGGAGTAGTTTAAAGACACACTTGTGGGTGGGAGCATATAGATTTTGTAAACTACAGTCATATTTGCAAATGTTCCCATAATCCATGCCATCAGTGTATAAATTATGCTCTCTTTGTCTTTATAGGATTCTATTTCCTGATGTTTTTCTCTTTCCATCCTTCTCCACTGACCTTTTATGAATGAACAGTATGAGGTATCTCCTACACACTTAGACTGTTGCATAGAGAAGAAGAGCCACTCAAAGACCAGGGAAGGGAAGTGACACCACTGGTGAGGATGTTCAGACCCAGTGCCAGAGAGCCACACAGTGCCCACCACACATTTGGAGTTGGAGCTCAGTGCATATTTGTTGACTTTTCACAAAACAGTGGTTCCTGGGCCTTAGGCTGTTGGCAAGAACTAAATACAAGGCGTGGCAATGTGTCTGGACAAAGTTAGAATTTGTTGGCTGTGGTGAAATCTGAGGTCAAAATCAAACTCCCATCTTGCTCCCCTGACTAAAGCCACTGAAAATAGTTCCTCATTGTGGTTTCCAAGATTCAAAGAAAAGACAGCTCCAAGTGGTTTATTACACAAGGTTCAGAAGGCTTACAGGCATCCATCCAATGGTTCCCATCAAGCTGGATTTTGATGGGTTAAATGTGAGTGAATCGGGAACAGAAGAATTAAATTTCCTTTCCAATACACATGGATTTTAAATGAAAGGAAAAAGGTGCTTTGGGGCACAATGCATTTATTTGCCTAACTCCAAAGATTCAAAAAACAGTTCAAGATGTCTCAGTAAATCCAGCCAGCTGCCCAATCCCTCTTCTTTCTGGAAGTGACTGTGTATTTATGCATGCTAATAGGTGCACAGAGAGTGGTCCCCAATCTTCTGGAATCTGAGTTTTAGATCTTCTGGTTTTGGTACAGATGAGTTTAATTTCTCAGGTGGTCTAGTGATAGAGTTCCAGTGATCTTTTCCCCCAAGTATGATATAAAGCTTCCTCAACCTCTCACCCAATGTCTGGTTAAATACACAACCTCATGACCTTTTTCATTTACCGAAAACCAATGTCTCAAATGTTTAGGTCACAAACACTTACTTCGTCTCCTGTTTACATAGGGCAGCCTATTAATGACTATTTTCAATCTGCAGTGAGAGCAATACATGATGAAAATGTGGCTCAATTTCCCTAAAGTCTGAATAAGTTAGATAATAGAGGCTGATGGGAGAACAAGAGAAGGGAGCAGAATATAAGTCAGGAGACTGCTTCGGGCATCTGGGGGTGAAGAATTGGGAGAAAAGAGAATTGGGTTACAAAGAAAGATGGAATTCTAAGAAGTCTTTGCTGAATACACATGTTCCATGGAAACCAGGCAGGAACAAATGGTTCCACCAACCTAATCTATTTTGGCCAATTAGGGTGATGAAAATTAAGGATGAGAGTTTATTGTTCCTTTTTGCAGGCTGATTGTATTAGGTTAAACTTGGTGTATTGCAAACAACACACCAATCTGGATCCATTGTGGTTACTCTCACCCACCCCCTGGGGTGTTGGCAGGGTTTAAATGTGAAGTGGAGATGAAGAGTGAAGGAGGGAGAAGATGCATTCAAGTTACAAGTTTGCTCCTGGGCAGATTGAGGCATCATTGATGGAGATGTACAAAGGATATGAAGTGATGAACAGAAAAAGATAATGTTTTAAAGGACAATATCAGCTCCACAGATTTATTTTGGAGTTGTATGCATATTGGTGCTAGTTTAAAAATGGTTGTAATTTAAATCCTATAAACAGATGAAGCTGTCCTAAATCCAAATTCCACTCCCTAAGAATGGTAGAACTCCCTTGCTATGATTAGGATAGTGCAAATAAAATCTCACAGCAAATTAAATTTTTATGGTCACTTTCATCACTGACTTTCTACCTTCTTCTTATTCCACTCCGTTTCTTGAGATTTCCTTTAACTTCCATCTATCTATTGGAACATAAACTGTGTGTTTTTCTTTAATTTGAATAACAAAGACAAAACATTCATACTGATTTTCTTTTTCCTCAAATTTTCATAAAATCTTCTGCGTAGACAGAGTGTTCAAGGATATTTCTGTGTTGTTAATATTCAGTTCTAAGCTTTACTTTACAGGTCAAAGACTCAGCCACAGCTTTAAGATGACTACTTCAATAAGACCTGTTAAATTTCTTCATGAGATGCCATTTTCTTTCTGGGTTTTTATTCAAATAGGGGGAAAAGGGCAGGGATTGTCATTGTTCTAGTCATAGAAATTAAAGCAAATGGAGATATACTGAATCCAAGCTATGCTGTGGCTAACGGGTGACATAAAAAGATCAACTGGAGAAATCAGAGGACATCTGAGAAAGGAGAGGAGAATTGGGGAAGAGTAATAGCAGAAGATAGGATGGGATAACTTTTAAGAAGAAGGTGAGCACCAGGACAGTGAGTATTGTGACCAATAGCATGAGAGAAACAGGAGCCATGGGTCTTTGGTAGATGTACAAGTGGCCGCACGGCTCACTCCACAAACCACTTTCCCATGAGCAGAGCTCCACCTGGGAAAGGCCAAGGCCCAGGTGTGATACGTGAGCATCCATAAAGGTCAGAAATGGAAAGTGATCATTACTATCCTCAGCATCCTGGATGATAAAATTGATAATACACTTGTCAGGTGGGGGAATGAGATTCCAAACTAAGAGTTTGGAAACAAGAAAAGATAACAGGAATAGAAGACACATTTATAAAAGTGTTCAGAATTAGACAAAAAAAAGCAAGCACCTGGTGGTCCATTTGGGGTAGAAAATCAAACTAAGTTCCTCAAGGATCCTAAATACTTTTCCTCCAATCAAACCACGATGACAAAGCATTCATTAAGCCCAAAAGTGTACTAGAAGCAGTACCAACTTGCTTTCAAGTGTGATAATTTAACTCATGCTCAAAACAAGTCTATAAGAAAGGTTTTTACAATTTTTCCATTGGACAGGTGAGCAAATTGGGGGTCTGAAATGATATGACTTCCCCTATATAACATGGCACATGAATATCAAAGCTGAAACTGGAATGTGAAGTTATGACTCCAAGTTTAGCGTTTGTCTACCATGCACCACTTCCCCTATTTTGCACGAGGGACATTTCTGTGGAGTTATTGAAGAATAATGAGCTTTTAAAGAACAGAAGAAGTCAGAGGACTGGATGTCTGACCATTCCTTCAGCTGCTCAGGGCTGTTGAATTTCTCAGGACCATTATTGCTGAATTTTATTTTGGGTCTGATACTGTCTAGCTGTGTAATCACAGATGAATCATGTAGCAATTGAAGTATCAGTTTCCTGGCCTGTAGCTGAAAGAATTGATCTGGCTCTTGAGCCCTTGACACTTTGGCATTTATGTCTGCAGGAATCTCTGGAGTTGGTCTCATCTGCCAACTTTGGTCTGCAGTGCTTCAGAGGGAAGAATCCAGAAAGAAAGGGACAAGAGCACACACTTGTCCTGGGGATAACGGGGCAGTGAGTAAGTGAGTGAAGGCTGTGTTTGACTTCATCACCATTCCTTGCTGCCTCTTCGATTTTTTCAAATCCCTATTGTGAGTCTATTCATAGGGGTCCTGGTCAATTATTACTCAGCTCATTCCCCCAAGTTTGTCAATGCAGGTTTAAAATGTTACCTTTTCCATGAAGCATTCAGCCTTTAATAGTCAACTTTAATAAGCACAGGTTAAAGATTTGTTTTAAAAAAAAGCCAATGGATTTTTCAAAATGCCAGTTTCACTATTGTGTTTAAGAATGGAATTGAGGAGATGGCTGTGGGAGAAGATGGAGTAATCAGAAAAAGAGCTCCAGGATTTATGATTCCTAGGTCAGAATTGGAGGCGGATGAGGGTACCTGGGAGCCTGCTGGGAGCACCTGCTAACAGGCAGTTGGGTGGAATACAGTTTCCTTGTGCCATGGGCTGTTCCTCATGACTCCTCTGCCTGTGTCCTCATCTGCCTAGGCTTCCCCACCCAGCCAGACATTTGAACCAAAAGGGGTAAACATGGGTGGATGTGCAATTAGGCAGATTAGCTACAGATCCTGGTTATACTACTTACTATTTGTGTAATATCTGCAGGTTACTTTGTCCCTCACAGCTTTAGTTTTCTTATCTGTTAAGCAGAAGTTGTTCTGAGATTCCATCAGATGACTCTGTACTGAGCCTGCCATGTGCAAGGCACACAGGGAGTGGTTAGAAGCAGCGTCTGGGTCCAGACAGCCTGAGTTGGACTCTAGCCTCCCCCATTTATTAGCAAGTTGAGTGTGAGCAGGTTACCGAATCTTCCTGTGCATCGGTTTCCTCATCTGCAAAGTGCAGCTAGTAAAGACACCCATCCCCTGGAGTTGTCAAGATTAACCATGTGAGATGTGTAGACTGGTTAGAACAGTGCCTATGTCTAGTAAGTGGTATAAAGGTATTTGCTCTCATTGCTATCATGTTGATGGCACTTGCCTCTGCAGCCCATTGTGTGGCAGGAAAACTGTTGGCCAGCTAGTTCTTGCTCATGTTTAGGCCCATCGTCCACATGCAACAGGCATGGTTCATTTTATTTGTTCAATTTGAACAAAGATAAAATAAATGCGTCCCCCCATCTTCACATGCTGGGGGAGGCGGAGAAGAAAGGCTCAAACCTCTTTGCCTATGTGAGACTGGGTGTGTCACAGTGTGTGAGAGCCCTGAGTTGTCACCACCCCCCATGGCCCCCTGTCCATGAGCCACAGAGGGGGATGCCCCAAGGGTTCCCACCACACTCTGGGTTTGCTGTTTGCCTCCTCGGAGCACCTGTGTTGATTTAAATTACAGCTCTGCAGTGGGCTCACAGCTCTGAGGGCATCCCTAAGTTGCCCGCTGAGCAGTGGGAGGTCTGAGCTAGGAGAACAAGGATAAAATCTGCAAGTCGGCAGCTTTGAGGCACCACCAACACTCGGAGGGGCCTTCAGT